>NC_071999.2:18648403-23562153 GCF_028885655.2 Pongo abelii
CCTCCCCTTTCAAGTCTACTTGCCCCCTTGGGCTGACCCTTGGGGTGTGAGGAGCTCCATTTGCACAAACCAGGGACACCCAGGCTCCTCTGGGCCCCACACATATGTGGTGCGGAGGCACTTTCGCCCGTGGGAGGGAATCTCTGCTCCGCCATTCGTGTTTTCCTTCCACAGCACACTTGCCACCAACTCCCATTTTAAGGCCTCCTGCGCCTTGGGCTGGCCCCCATTGGCCCGAGGCTCTCTGTGGGTGCAAACCAGTGAAGTCCAAGGTCTCCTAGTTCCCACGCATGCGCGTTAGGATGGCACTTTCGTCCGGGGGGCATACCTCTGCCACGCCATTTGTGTTTTCCTTCCACATCACCAGTGCCTTCACCTCCACTTTTAAGCCTTCCTGCCACCTTGGGTTGGCACCCGTGGGTTGAGACACAGTCAGTGTGAACCAGGGATGCACTTGGTCCCCTGGGCCCCGCTCATGCCCAGTGGGAAGACACTTTTGCCCATGGGTGGGGACTTCTGCCTTGCCCTTTTTGTTTTCCTTCCACAACATGGGAGCCTCCACACCCCCTTTCAAGCCTTCCTGCCTCCCTGGGCTGGCACCCGTCTGCCTTAGGCACTCTGTGGGCACGAGCAAGGGAAGTCCAGGGTCCCCTGGACCCCACACATGCACGGTGGGGAGGCACTTTCACCTGTGGGGGAGACCTCTCCCTCACCATTTGTGTTTTCCTTTCACAACACAGGTGCCTCCACCTCCCCTTTCAAGCCTTCCTGCGCCTTGGGCTGGCCCCCTGGGCTGAAGCGCTCCATGGGCCTGAACCAGGAATGCCCAGGGTCCCCTCGGCCCCATGCATGAGTGGTGGGTAGGCATTTTCATCTGTGGAGTGGGACCTCTGCACCGCCATTTGTGTTTTCCTTCCACAGCACAGATGCTTCCACCTCCCATTTCAACCCTTCCTGCAGCCTTGTGCTGGACCCTGTGTGTCTGAGATGCTCCGTGGGCACGAATCAGGGACACCAAGGGTCCCCTGGACCCCACGCTTGTGCAGCAGGGTGGCACTTTCGCCATTGGTGAGGAGGTTTGCCGCACTGTTTGTTTTCCTTCCACAACATGAGTGCCTCCACCTCCCCTTCTAAGCCTTCCTGCCAACTTGGGCTGCCCACCGTGGGCCCGAGGCACTCCCTTGGCACGAACCAGGGATGCGCAAGGTCCCCTTGGCTTCACGCAAGTGCGGTGGGATGGCACTTTCCCCACAGGGGGAAAATGCCTCGCCGTTTGTGTGTTACTTCCATTCCACAGATGCCTCCACCACCCTTTCAAGCATTCCTGCTGCCTTGGGATGGCCACCATGGGCTTGAGGCGCCCCGTGGGCAGGAACTAGGGATGCCCAGGGTCCCCTGGGTCCCACCCATGTGCGGAGGGGAGGCACTTTCACCCGTTGGGGGGTCCATTGCCGTGCCTCTTGTGTTTTCCTTCCACCACACTGGTGTCTCCACCACCCCTTTCAAGCATTCCTGCGACTTTGAGCAGGCCCCCGTTGGCCTGAGGTGCTATGTGGGCAGGAACCATGAAAGCCCCGGGTCCACTGGGCCCTGCACAAGCACGGTGTGGATTCGCTTTTGCCCATGGGTGGGAATCTCTGCCTCGCTGTTTGTGTTTTCCTTCCCCAACCCAAGTGCCTCCACCTCTCCTTGCAAACCTTTCTGCCGCCTTGGGCTGGCTTCCGTGGGTTGAGGCACTCTGTAGCCATTTTCCAGTGACGCCCAGGGTCTCCTGGGCCTGACGCATGTGCAGTGGGGAGGCAATTTCACCCGTGGGGACGAAACTCTGCCTTGCCATTTGTGTTTTCCTTCCACAACCCAGGTGCCTCGACCTCCCATTTCAAGTCTTCCTGCCGCCTTTGGCTGGCCCCCGTGAGCAAAGGCACTCCGTGGGCGCATACCAGGGATGGTCAGTGTACCCTGGGTCCTGCCCATGCGTGGTGTCGGGACACTTTCTTCCGACAGGGGGACCTTTGCCTCACTGTTTGTCTTTTCCTTCCACAACACTGGTGCCTCCACCTCCCATTTCAAGCCTTCTTGCCATCTTGGGCTGGCCCCTGGGGGCCCAAGGAGCTCCTTCCGCAAGGACCAGAGATGCTCAAACTCCTCTAGGCCCCGTGCATGCGTGGTAGGGGGGCACTTTCTCTCATGGTGGGGGACCTCTCCCTCTCCATTTGTGTTTTCCTTCCACAACACAGATGCCTCCACCTCCCCTTTCAAGCTTTCTTGCCGCCTTTGGCTGGCCCCCTTTGTCCCCAGGTGCCCCGTGTGCATGAATCAGGGACCCCCAGATTCCTCTGGCCTCGCACATGCACGGTGGGGCGGCCCTTTTGCCCGTGGTGGGAGACCTGTGCCTCGCCGTTTATGTTTTCCTTCCACAAATAGTTGCCTCCACTTCCCCATTCAAGCCTTCCTGCCGCATTTGGCTGGCTCCCGTGGGCTTGAGGCACTCTGTGAGCATGAACCAGAAATGCCCTGCATCCCCTGGGTCCCAGTATGTGCGGTGGGGGGCACTTTCCCCCATGGGGAGGGAAATTTTCCACACCGTTTGTGTTTTCCTTCCACACCACAGGTGCCTCGAACTCCAGTTTCAAGATTTCCCACTGCCTTGGGCTGGGCCACGTGGGCCGAGGCACTCTGAGGGCACAAAACAAGGACACCCATGGTTGCCTTTGCCCTGCAAATGTGCAGTGGGGAGGTATTTTCGCCCGTGGGGGGGACCTCTGCCTCGCTGTTTGTGTTCTCCTTCCACAACACAGGTGCTTCCACTTCTCCTTTCAAGCATTCCTGCCACCTTGGGCTGACCCTCGAGGGCCGAGGTGCTCTGTGGGCACGTTCCAGGTATGCCCAGTGTCTCCTGGGCCCCAAGCATGCGCGATGGGGAGGCACTTACCCCGCGGGGGTAACATAGGCCTTGCCATTTCTGTTTTCCTTCCACAACACAGGGGCCTCCACTTCCCATTTCAAGCATTCTTGCCACCTTCGGCTGCCACCATGGGCTCCAGGCACTCTGTGGGCAGGAACTAGAAACGCCCAGGGTCCCTTGGGCCCCACCCATGCCTCGAGAGGAGGCACTTTCACCTCTTGGGGGGACCATTGCCATGCCACTTGTGTTTTCCTTCCACCACACTGGTCCCTCCACCACACCTTTCAAGCATTCCTGCCGCCTTCTGCTGGCCCCCGTTGGCCCGAGGTGCTCTGTGGGCATGAACCAGGGACTCTCAGGGTCCACTGGGCCTTGTGCATGCACGGTGGGGGTTCACTTTCACCCGTGGTTGGGGACCTCTGCCTCGCCGTTTGTGTTTTCCTTCCCCAACCCTGGTGCCTCCACCTGCCCTTGCAAGGCTTCCTGCTGCCTTGGGCTAGCCTCCGTGGGCAGAGGCGCTCTTTGGGTGCATACCAGGGATGGTCAGTGTACCTTGGGCCCTGCCCATGCACGGTGTCGAGGCACATCTTCCCGACGGGGCGACCTCTGCTTGCCGTTTGTGTTTTCCTTCCACAACACAGGTGCCTCCACCTCCCCTTACAAGACTTCTTGACGCCTTGGGATGGCCCCCTTTGGCCCCTGGGCGCTCCCATGCACGGGAACTTTGGCTGCTTCTTTTTTGTCCTTCCACAGCACACATGTGCCTCAATCTCCCCTTTCAAGCCTTCCTGCCGCTTTAGGCTGTCCCCCGGGGCCCCGAGGCGCTCCATGGGCATGAACCAGGGACGCCCAGGATCTCGTTCGTGGGGAGTACCTCTGCCGAGCCGGTTTTTTTCATCCATACCACACAGGTGCCTCGACTTCCCCTTTGAAGAATTACCGCCTCTTTGAGCTGCCCCCCTTGGGCCTGAGACACTCTGTGGGCATGAAGCAGGGAAACCCACAATCCCCCACACAAGCGGGGTTGGGAGGCAGTGTCTCCCGTCGGGGAGACATTGGCTGCGCCCTTTTTTTTCCTTTCCACACCACACAGGTGCCTCGACCTCCTCTTTCAAGGCTTCCTTCCGTTTTGGGCTGCCCGAATGGGCCTGAGAATGGCCCTGTGCGTGTGAACCAGGGAAGCTCAGGATCCCCTGAGCCCTGTGCATGCGTGGTTGGGAGGCAATTTCACCCGTGATGGGGACCTCTGCTGCGCCCTTTTTTTTCCTTCTACACCACACAGATGACTTGACCTCCCATTTCATACATTTCTGCCGCTTTGGGCTGCACCCTGTGGGCCTGAAAGGCTCCATCGTTATGAATCAGGGGTGCCCAGGGTGCCCTGGGACCCACGTATGCGTGGTTGAGAGGCTTGTTCGTTTTTTGGGGGGACGTCTGCTGTGCTGTTTTGTTTTTTCCCTTTCACAGCACAGGTGCCTCGACCTCACGTTTCTTTTTTTTTTTTCTCTAACTTTATTATATGAATACAGTATATAGTACATAAAAGATATAAAATGTGTTCATTTATTGTTTGTGCTATTGGTCAACAGTAGGCTATTAGTAGTTAAGTTTTGAGGAGTCAACAGTTACACATAGATTTGACTGTGTTAGGTCAGTGCCCCTAACTCCCGTGTTGTTCAAGTTTCTTTTTTTAATTTTATTTTATTATTATTATACTTTAAGTTTTAGGGTACATGTGCACAATGTGCATGTTAGTTACATATGTATACATGTGCCATGCTGGTGTGCTGCACCCATTAACTCGTCATTATTTAGCATTAGGTATATCTCCTAAAGCTATCCCCTACCCCTCCCCCCACCCCACAACAGTACCCAGAGTGTGATGTTCCCCTTCCTGTGTCCATGTGTTCTTATTGTTCAATTCCCACCTATGAGTGAGAATATGTGGTGTTTGGTTTTTTGTTCTTGCGATAGTTTACTGAGAATGATGATTTCCAATTTCATCCATGTCTCTACAAAGGACATGAACTCATCATTTTTTATGGCTGCATACTATTCCATGGTGTATATGTGCCACATTTTCTTAATCCAATCTATCATTGATGGACATTTGGGTTGGTTCCAAGTCTTTGCTATTGTGAATAGTGCTGCAATAAACATACGTGTGCATGTGTCTTTATAGCAGCATGATTTATAGTCCTTTGGGTATATACCCAGTAATGGGGTGGCTGGGTCAAATGGTATTTGTAGTTCTAGATCCCTGAGGAATCGCCACACTGACTTCCACAAGGGTTGAACTAGTTTACAGTCCCACCAGATGTTCCTATTTCTCCACATCCTCTCCAGCACCTGTTGTTTCCTGACTTTTTAATGATTACCATTCTAACTGGTGTGAGATGGTATCTCATTGTTTTTTTGATTTGCATTTCTCTGATGGCCAGTGATGGTGAGCATTTTTTCATGTGTTTTTTGGCTCATAAATGTCTTCTTTTGAGAAGTGTCTGTTCGTATCCTTTGCCCACTTTTTGATGGGGTTGTTTTTTTCTTCCCCGGTGTTCCATCCAGCGAGTGACGCCCTCTGCCAGGAGTCGGCTCCTCACCCACTCCCGTGCTGAGTCGCGACCGGTGTCGACCTCACATTTCATACTTTTCTGCCACTTTCCGCTGTCCCCTGTGGGCAAGAGACATTCTGTGGGCATGAACCAGGGACACCCAGGATACCCTGGGACCCGCACATGCAAGGTTGGGAGGCAGTTTCTCCCATGGTGGGGACTTCTGCTGAGCTGCTTGTTTTTTCTTTAAATACCACACAGGTGCCTCGACCTCCCCTTTCAAGCCTTCCTTCCGATTTCGAAGGAAGGGGCCTGAATGGGCCTGAGACGCCCTCTGAGTGTGAACCAGGGAAGCCGAGGATCTGCCGGCCACGCGCATGCGCGGTTGGGAGGCAGTTTCACCCGTCGTGGGGACCTCTGCCATGCCATTATCTTTTCGTTCCACATCACATGGGTGCCTCGACCTCCCCTTTCAAGCCTTCCTGCCACTTTGGCCTGACTCCAGTGGGCCAAAGAGTCTCCGTGGGCTAGAACCAGGGAGGCCCAGGATCCCTTAGGTCCCGCTTATGCGCGGTGTGGAGGCATTTTCGCCCGTGGTGGGCGAACCTCTGCCTCGCCTATGTTTTTTTCCCTCCACAACATAGATGCCTTCACCTCTACTTTCAAGCCTTCCTGTCGCCTTGGGGTGACACTGTGAGCCTGAGGAGCACTGTGCGTGCAAACCAGGGACCGCAAGAGTCCCCTGGGCCCCACACATGCAAGGTGGGGAAGTTCTTTCACCTGTTGGGGAGGACCACTTATTCGCCTTTTGTGTTTTCCTTCCACAACACAGGTGACTCCACCTGCCCTTTCAAGTCTTCCTTCCGCCTTGGGCTGACCCCCGTGGGCCAAAGCCACTTCATGGCTGCTACCGAGGGATACCCATGGTCCCTTGTGCCACACACCAGCACTATTGGGAGCCACTTTCGCCCATGAAGGAACATCTGCAGTGCAGTATTTTTTCTTTCCTCACCACACAGGTGCCTTGACCTCCCCTTTCAAGACTTCCTGCGCTTTGGAATGTACCCCTTGGGGATGAGACGCTCCGTGGGTATGAATCAGGGATGCATGGGATCTCCTGCACCCTGCACATGTGCGGTTGGGAGGCACATTAGCCAGTGGGGGGACCTCTGCCATTCCGTATTTTGTTCCTTCCTCACCATACAAGTGCTTCGACCTCCCATTTGAAGCTTTCCTGCTGCTTTGGTCTGCCCTCTGTGGGCTTGAGATGCTCCGTTGGTGTGAACAAGGCTTGCCCAGGATCCCGTGTTCCCCCCACAGACGTTGTTGGGAGGCAGTTTCTCCCGTGAGGGGCACTTCTGTGGCGCCGTTTTTTTTTCTTTCCATACAGGTGCCTCGACCTCTTCTTTCAAGTTTCCTGTCGTCTTCAGCTGCCCCCATGGTCCCAAGACTTTGAGTGTGTGTGAACCAGGGATGCCCAGAATCCCCTGGGCTGCACACATGCGTGGTTGGGAGGCAGTTTAGCCTGTGGGGGGACCTCGGCCACGCCATATTTTTTTCCTTTCACCACCTCACAAGTACCTCGACTGTGGCTTTCAAGCATTTCTGCCGCTTTAGCCTGTCCCTTGTGGGCCTGAGACACCCTGTGGGCATGAGCCAGGGAAGCCTGGGATCCCCTGGGCCCCACGTATGCGCGGTTGGGAGGAACTTTCGCCTGTGGGGGGACATCTGCTCCACCATATTTTTTGCTTTCAATCCACAGTGGTGCCTCTACTTCAGCTTTCAAGCGTTCCTGCCGCTTTGGGCTGGGCAGCGTGAGCTATAAATGCTCCGTGCGTGTGAATCCGTGACTTCTGGATCCCCTGGGGCATGTGTACGGGTGGTTGGAAGGCACTTTCGTCTTTGGGGGTACCTCTGCCACCCCGTTTTCTTTCCTTCCACACCACACAGGTGCCTCGACCTCCCCTTTCAAGACTTCCTGCAGCTTTGGGCTGCCCCACATGAGCCCAGAACACTCCGTGGGCATGAATCAGGTATGCTTAGGATCCCCTACACCCTGTGCATGTGCGGCGGGGAGGCTCTTTAGCCCTTGGGGTGGGATCTCTGCCTCGCTGTTTGTTTTTTCCTTCCACAACACAGGTGCCTCCACATCCTCTTTCAAGACTTCATGCCACCTTGGGCTGGCACCCGTAGGGCCGAGGCGCATGCTGGGTGCAAAACTTGGAACCCCAGTGTCCCCTGGGCCCCAGGCATGTGCGGTGGGGAGGCACTTTTGCCCGTTGTGGGGGACCTCTGATTCGTCATTTGTGTTTTACTTCTGCAAAACAGGTGACTCCACCTCCACTTTCAAGACTTCCTGCCACTTTTGGCTGGACTCCTTAGCCCGAGGCACTGCTTGGGCACAGACCAGGAACGCCCAGAGTCCCCTGGGCCCTGTGCATGTGCAGTGGGGAGGCACTTTCCCCCATGTGGGGGGGACCTCTGTCTCGCCATTTGTGTTTTCCTTTCACAACACTGGTGCGTGCACCTCCCCTTTCAAGCCTTCCTGCTGCCTTCGGCTGGCCCCTGTGGGCCAAGACCCTCCGTGGGTGAGAAACTGGGAAGCCCAGGGTACCAGGGCTTCAAGCATGCACGGTTGGGGGACATTTTCGCCCGTGGGGGACCTCTGCTGCGCCGTTTGTGTTTTCCTTTCACAACACTGGAGCTTGCACCTCCCTTTTCAAGCCTTCCTGCAGCTTTAGGCTGCTCCCTGTGGGCCCGAGACGCTCAGTGGGAGTGAAACAAAGATGTCCAGGACCCTCTGGGCCCCAAGTATGCGCGGTTGGGAGACACTTTCGTCTGTGTAGGGAAGTCTGCAGCTCCGTATTTTTTTCCTTCCACACCACACAAGTGCTTCCACTTCCCCTTTCAAGACTTCCTGCCACTTTGGGCTGCCCCTGTGTCCCCGAGGCGCTCCGTGGGTGCAAAACAGGGATCCCTAGTATCCTGTGGAACCCTCACATGTGCGGTTGGGAAGCACTTTCAGCCTTGGGGCGACCTCTGCCATGCTGATTTTTAACTTTCAAACCCCAAAGGTGCCTCGACTCCCTTTCAAGCCTCCCTGTCGCTTTGGGCTATCCCCCGTGGTGCCCTGAGGCACTCTGTGGGCACAATACAGGGATGCCCATTATCTCTTGGGCCCCACACATGCGTGGTTGGCAGGCACTTTCGTCTGTGGGTGGGACCTCGGCTGTGACTTTTTTTTCCTTCCACACAACACAGGTGCCTCGACCTCCCCTTTTGAGCCTTCCTGACACTTTGGGCTTCTCCCTGTGGGCCAGAGACGCCCTGTGGGCGCGACCCACGGAAGCCCAGGATACCCTGGGCCCCAGGCATTCACTGTTGGGAGGTACTTTGGCCTGTGGGGTGGACCTCGGCCGGGCCATTTTTTTTTTTCTTCCACACCAGAAAAGTGCCTCAGCTTCCCCTTTCAAGACCTCCTGCTGCTTTAGGCTGCCCCTGTGGGCCGGCAGTGCTCCAAGGGCATCAAGCAGGGATGGCCAGGATCCCCAGGTTCCTGAGCATTCACCGTTGGGGGGCACTTTCCTCCGTGGGGGGCACTTTCCTCCGTGGGGGGTACCTCGGCCATGCCGTTTTTTATTCTTCCACACCACACAGGTGACTCGACCTCCATTTTCATGCCTTCCTACAGCTTTGGACTGCACCCCGTGGACCTGAATCACTCCATGCTTGTGAATTAGGGATGCTCAGCATCCCCTGCGCCCCACACATGCGTGGTTGACGGCATTTTCGTCTTTGGAGGGGACATCTGCCATGCAATTTTGTTTTCCTTCCACAACAAACAGATGCCTCCACCTCCCACTTCAATCCTTCCTCCCGCTTTGGATTGCCCCCTGTGGGCCCGAGATGCTCCTTGCGTGTGAATCAGGGACGCCCAGGATTCCCTGCTATCCACGCATTTATGGTTTGGAGTCACTTTCGCCCGTGAGAGGAATCTATGAAGCGACTTTTTTTTCTAGCATACCACCCAGGTGCCTCGACTTCCTTTTGACACCTTACTGCCACTTTTAGCTGCTCCCTGTGGGCCTGAGACATGCTGTGGCATGAAGCAGGGACACCCAGGATCCCCTGAACCCTGCACATGTGCTGTTGGGAGCACTTTCGCCCTTGGTGGGGACCTCTGTCACACTGTTTTTTTTCCTTCCACACCACACAAGTGCCTCAACCTCACCTTTCAAGCCTTCATGCAGCTCGGGGCTGTCCCCCGTAGGCCCAAGACTCTCCTTGGGCCTCAACCAGGGATGCCCACAATCCCCTGGGCACACTGAATGCATGGTTGGGGGCACTTTTGCCCGTTGGGGGGACCTCAGCGGCTCCATTTTTTCTTCCTTCCACAACACACGGGGGACTCGACCTCCCCTTTCAAGCATTCCTGCTGCCTTGGTCTCACCCCCTTGGGCCCGAGACAATTCGTGGGTGCGAACCAGGGAAGCCCAGGATCTCTTCAATCCCAGGCATGCGCGGTTGGGAGGCACTTTTGCCCTTGGGGGAACCTCTGCAGTGCCGTTTTTTTTTTTTTTAACCTTCCATACCACACAGGTGCCTCGACTTTCCCTTTCAAGCGTTACTTCCGCTTTGATCTTCCCCGCGTGGGCCTGAGACACTCGGTCAATGCAAAGCAGGGACATGCAAGATCCCCTGAGCCCCGCGAATGAGCGGTTGGGAGCCACTTTCTCCAGTGGTGGGACCTCTGCTGCAGCGTTTTTTTTTTTTCCTTCACACCACACAGGTGTCTCAACCTCACATTTCAAGCCTTCCTGCCAATTTGGGCTGACCCTGTGAGCTTGAGACCCTCCGTCGATGTGAAACAGGGATGCCCAGGAGTCCCTGGTCCCCCGCGCATACGCGGTTTGGAGGCACTTTCGCCCGTGGAGGGACCTCTGCCATGCCGTTTTATATTCCTTCCATCCCTTTCCGAGCCTTCCTGCTGCTTTGGGCTGACCCCCGTGGGGATGAGATGCTCTATGGGTGTGAATCAGGGATGCCCAGGATCCCCCGCACCCTGCACATGCAGGCGTGGGAGACACTTTCGCCCGTGAGGGGACCTCTGCCACGTCGTATTTTGTTCCTTCCACACCACAGAGTTGCCTTGACCTCCCATTTCAAGACTTCCTGCCGCTTTGGGCTGCCTCCTGTGGGCCTGAAATGCTCTATGGGTGTGAACCAGGGATGCCTAGGATCCCCTGGGCCCCTTGCAAGCGCGGTTGAGTGGAAGTTTCGTCTTTGGGGGGAGGACGTCTGCCACGCCATTTTGTTTTCCTTCCACTACAAACAGGTGCCTCGACCTCCCATTTCAAGCCTTCCTGCTGCTTTGAGCTACCCCTTGTGGGCCCGCGACGCTCCATGCACAAGAATCAGGGGGATGCCTAGGTTCCCCTGGGACCCGCGCCGTCACGGTTGGGAGACACTTTCGCCCTTGGGGGAAACGTCTGCCGTGCCGTGTGTTTTTCCTTTCAAACCGCAAAAGTGCCTCGACCTCCCCTTTCCAGACTTTCTGCCACTTTGGGCTACCCCTGTGGGCCTAAGATGCTCCGTGGGCACCAAACAGTGAGTCCCAATAGCCCGTGGGCCCCGCGCATGCGCAGTTGAGAGGCACTTTCGCGGGTGGGCCGGACCTCTGCCGTGCTGTTTTCTTTTCCTTCCTAACCACACAGGTGCCTCAACCTCCCATTTCAAGCGTTTCCGCTGCTTTGGGCTGCCCCCCATGGGCAAGAGACGCTCCGTGGGCATGAAGCAGGGATGCCAAGGATCCCCTGGGCACCACATATGGGTGGTGGGAGGCACTTTTGCCCTTCAGGGGAAACCTCTGTCTTGCCATTTGTGTTTTCCTTTCACAACACTGGAGCCTGCACCTCCATTTTCTAGCCTTCCTGCCGCCTAGGGCTGGCTCCCGTGGGCCGAGGCTCTCCTCCGGTGAGAACCTGGGACACCCAGGATCCTCAGTTCTCCACACATTTGCGGTTGGGTGGCACTTTCGCCCGTGGGGTACCTCTGCTTCGCGTTTTTTTTTTTTCCTCACCACACAGGTGCCTCAATCTTCCCTTTCAAGCCTTCCTGCCGCTTTGGGCTGCCCCCTGTGTGCCTGAGACACTACGTGCGCATTAAACAAAGATTCCCAGAATCCCCTGGCTCCCAGGTTGCGTGGTTGGGAGGCACTTTTGCCTATTGGGGGACGTCTGCTGCACCGTATTTTTTTTCCTTCCACTTCACACAGGTGCCTCCACTTTCCCTTTCAAACCTTCCTGCCTCTTTGGGATGCCCCCTTGGCCCTGAAACACTCCATGGGTGCGAAGCAGGGATGCCTAGTATCCCCTGGGCCTCACACATGTGCAGTTGGGGGTACTTTTGCCCGTTGTGGGGGCCATGCCATTTTTTTTCCTTCCACAACACACAGGCGCCTCGACCTCCCCATTCAAGAATTCCTGCTGCTTTGGGCTGCCCCACATTGGCCCAATACGCTTTGTGGGCGTGAAACAGAGAAGCTCAGCATCCCCAGGTCCCCATAAATGCGTGGTTGGTAGGCACTTTTTCCTGTTGGGGGACCTCTGATGCGTCATTTTTTTTTCCTTCCACACAACACAGATTCCTCGACCTCCCATTTCAATCCTTCTTGCCAGTTTGGGTTGCCCCCTGTGGGCCCGAGATGCAGCATGGGCACGAACCAGGGACACGCAGGATTCCCTGGGCCCTGTGCATGCAGGCTTTGGAGGCACTTTAGCCCGTTGGGGGACCTCTGCTGCACCGTTTTTTTTCCTTGCATACTACACAGGTGCCTCGACTTCCCATTTGCAGCCTTTCTGCTGCTTTGGTCTTCCCTCCATGTCCGCAAGACACTCTCTGGGTGTGAAACAGGGACGCCCAGGATCCCCAGGGCAATGTGCATGCTAGTTTGGAGGCACTGTCGCCTTTAGGGAGGACTTACGCCACGCCATTTTTTTTCCTTACACAACACTCAGTTGTCTCAACCTCCAATTTCAAGACTTCCTGACTTCCTCCGGCGTTGGCTGCCCCCTGTGGGCCCGAGACGCCCTGGGTGCATGAACCAGGGATGTCCAGGATCCCCTGGGCCCTGTGCATGCTCGTTTGGGAGGCACTTTTGCCGGTGGGGGGGACCATGGCCGCTCCTTTTTTTGTCCTTCCACACCACACCGGTGCCACAATCTCCCCTTTCAAGCTCTCTTGCTGCCTTAGACTGCCCCCGTGGGCCAAAGGCACTCCATAGGCATGAGCCAGGGATGCCGAGTATCCCCTAGGCCTTGCTTATGCACGGTTGGGAGGCAATTTCACCCTTGGAGGGGCCTCAGCTACGCCGTTTTTTTCCTCTTCCACACCACACAGGTGACTCGACCTCCCATTTCAAGCCTTCTTGCCACTTTGGGCTGCCCCTCGTGGCCCTGAAATGCTCCATGATCATGAACCAGGGATGTGCAGGATCCACTGGGCCCCATGCATGTGTGGTTGAGAAGCACATTCATTTTTGCTGGCGACTTCTGCCGTGCCATTTTGTTTTTCTTCTGCAACAAACAGGTGCCTCGATCTCCCATTTCAAGCATTTCTGCCACTTTGAGCTGCCCCCGGTGGGCCCGATACGCTGCGTGGGTGTGAAAGAGAGATTCCCAGGGACCCCTCGGTCCTGTGCATGCTTGTTTGGGCAGTACTTTCGCCGGTGGGGGATCTTTGCTGTGCCGTAATTTTTTACTTCCACAACTCACAGGTGCCTCGACCTCCCCTTTCAAGCCTTCCTGCTGCTTTGGCCTGCACTACGTGGGCACCAGACGGACCTTGGTTGTGAACCAGGGACGACCAGGATCCCCTGGGCCCCGCACATGCACGTTTGACACTCACTGTCGCCCGTGGACGGGACTTCTGCTGCGCCATTTTCTTTTCCTTCCTAACCACACAGATGCCTCGACCTCCCTTTTGAAGCCTTCCTGCCGCTTTGAGCTGCCCCCCCGTGGGCATAAGATGCTGCTGGGCATGATCCACTGATGCCCAGGATCAGCTGTGCTGCACACATGCGGTGTTTGGAGGCACTTTAACCCGTGGGGGGACTTCTGCCATGCCGTATTTTGTTCCTTCCACACCACACAGGTGCCTCGACCTCCCGTTTCGAGCATTCCTGCAGATTTGGGCTGCCCTCAGTGGGCCTGAGATGCTCCGTTGGCATGAATAAGGGAAGCCCAGGATCCCGTGGGCCGCGTAGATGCACGGTTGTGAGGCAATTTCTCCCATGGGGGGGGACTTCTGCCACGCCATTTTTTTTTTCACACCACACTGTTACATCGACCTCCCCTTTCAAGGATTCCTGCTGCTTTTGGCTGCCCCCCGTGGGCCCGAGGCTCTGTGTTGTTGTGAAACAGGGACCCCCAGGATCCCCTGGACCCCACACATGAGTGGTTGGGAGGCACTTTTTCCTGTGTGGGGGAACTTGGCCGCGGTATTTTTTTTTCTTTCACCACCACACAAGTGCCTCGATCTCCGCTTTCAAGCCTTCCTGCCGCTTTGGGCTGCTCCACCTGGGCCCAAGACGCTCTGTGGGCGTGAAACAGGGACACCCAGGATCCTCTAGGCATTGCGCATGAGCTATGGGGAGGCACTTTCACCCGTTTTTGGTGGACCTATGCCTCGCCGTTTGTTTTATCCTTCCACAACACAGGTACTTCGACCTCCTATTTCAGGCCTTCCTGCCACATTGGTCTGGTCCTCGTGTGTCTGAGGGGCTCCGTGGGTGTGAATCAGGGATCCCTGGGTCCCCTGGGCCCCATGCATGCATGGTGGGGAGGCTTTTTCACCCGTTGTGGGGGAACTCTGATTCGCCATTTGTGTTTTCCTTCCACAACACAGGTGACTCCACCTCCCTTTTCAAGACTTCCCGTTGCCTTAGGCTGACCCTGTGGGCCCAAGCAGCTCCATGGGTGCTAACCAGGGATGTCCAGGGTACCCTGGGTCCCATGCTTTTGCAGTGGGGAGGCACTTCGCCCATTGTGGGGAACTTCTGCTGCGCCATTTCTGTTTTTCTTCCACAACACAGGTGCCTCCACCTCCCCTTTCAAGGCTTCCTGCCGCCCTGGGCTGGAACCCATGGGCCTGAGGCACTCCTTGGGCACAGATCTGGGATGCTTAGAATCCCCCGAGGCCCTCGCATGTGCGGTGGGGAGGCACTTTGGCCCTTGTTAAGGGACCTCTGCCTCGCCGTTTGTGTTTTCCTTTCACAACACTGGAGCCTGCAGCTTCCCTTGCAAGCCTTCCTACCACACTGGGCTGGCAGCCATGGGCCGAGGCGCTCCATGGGTACAATCTGGGACACCCAGGAACCCCAGCGCTCCACGCATTCACGGTTGGGAGACACTTTCTCCTGTGGGGGACCTCTGCTACTCCGTTTTTTTTTTTTCTTCCTCACCACAGAGGTGCTCGACCTCTCATTTCAAGCCTTCCTGCCGCTTTGGGCTGCCCCCTGTGGGCCCGAGACGCTCTGTCAGTGTTTAACAAAGATGCCTAGTATCCCCTGGGCTCCACGTATGCGCGGTTGGGAGGCACTTTCGCCTGTGGGGGAACGTCTACCGCACCATATGTTTTTCCTTCCACACCACACTGGTGCCTCAACTACCCCTTTAACCCTTCCTGCTGTTTTGGGTTGTCCCCTGTGGGCCAGAGATGCTCTGTGATCATGAATCAGGGATGCCCAGGATGCCCTGGCCCCACGCATGCACAGTTTGGAGGCAATTTCGCCCATGGGGGGACCTTTGCCATGGCATTTTTTCCTTCCACACCACACAAGTGCCTAGTCCTTCCATTTCAAGACTTCCTGCCGCTTTGGGCTGCCACAAGTGGGCCTGAGACGCTCCGTAGGCCTCAAGCAGGGAAGCCCAGGATCCCCTGGGCCCTGTACGTGCGTGATTGGGAGGACTTTCGCCCATGCAGGGGACCTCTTGCATGCCATTTTTTTTTTCCTTCACACCAGACAGGTGCCTCGACCTCACTTTTCAAGACTTCTTGTCTCTTGGGGTTATCCCTCATGGGCCTGAGATGCTCCTTGGGCCTGAATCAGGGATGCCCACAATCCCCTGGGTGCAGTGAATGCACAGTTGGGTGGCACTGTCGCCCGTGGGAGGACCTCTGCAACACCATTTTTTTTCCTTCCAAACCACACAGGTGTCTTGACTTCCCCTTTCAAGACTTACTTCTGCTTTGATCTGCCCCTGTGGGCCTGAGACACTCCGTGAACATGAAGCAGGGACACTCAGGATCCCCCAGGCTCCATGAATGAGTGGTTGGGAGGCACTTTCTCCTTTGGGGGTACCTCTGCCCTGGCGTTTTTTTTTTTCCTTTCACAACACCCAAGTGCCTCGACCTCCCATTTCAAGCCTTCCTGCCACTTTGAGCTGTCCCCCGTGGGCACGATACACTCTTCAAGCTCGAACCAGGAACACCCAGGATCTCCTGGGCCCCACACATGTGCGGGCGAGAGGCACTTTAGCCTTTGTTGGGGACCTATGTCTCATCATTTTTCTTTTCCTTTCACAACACACAAGTGCCTCGACCTCCCCTTTGAAACCTTACTGCTCCTTTGGGATGCACCCCGTGGGCACGAGATGCTATGTGGGCACGAACCAGGGACGACCAAGATCCCCTGGGCCCCATGCATGCCTGGCTGGGAGGTAGTTTCTTCTGTTGGGGGGAAGTCTGCCATGCCATTATTTTTTTCTTTCCATACCATACAGGTGCCTTGATCTCCCCTTACAAGGCTCTCTTCCACTATGGACTGCCTGCGAGGGCCTGAGACGCCCTGTGCGTGCACAGCAGGGAAGCCCAGGATCCCCTGGGCAATGCACATGTGCAGTTGGGAGGCAGTTTCACCCGTGGTGGGGCCATCTGCTGCGCCATTTTTATCCTTTCCACACCACACTGATGCCTTAACTTCCCCTTTCAAGCCGCACTTCCACTTTGATCTGCCCCCTGTGGGCCTGAGACACTCCATGAATGTGAACAGGGACACGCAGGATCCCCTGGGCCCCGCGAATGAGTGGTTGGGAGGCACTTTCTCCCTTGGCGGGACCTCTGCTGTGGCATTTTTTTTTCCCTTCACACCACACAAGTGCATCGACTTTCCCTTTCAAAACTTTCTGTTGCTTTGGGCTGCTCCTCATGGGCTCGAGACACGCTGAGGGTGGAAAGCAGGGAAGCCCAGGAGCTTCTGGGCCCTGCGCATGTGCGGTTGAGGGCTATTTCACCAGTGGGGAGGACCTCTGCCGTGCCTTTTTTTTCCTTCCACACCACACAGGTGTCTCGACCTCCATTTTGAAGACTTCCTGCTGCTTTGGGCTGCCACCATGTCCCCAAGACGCTCCATGGTGTGAAACAGGGATGCCCAGGATCCCCAGGGCCCATGCATGCATGGTTAGGAGGTACTTTCGTCTTTAGGGAGGACCTGTGCTGTGCCATTTTTTTTTCCTTCCACAACACTCAGGTGCCTTGACCTCCAATTTCAAGCATTCCTGCCGCCTTGGCTGCCCCCGTGGGCCCGAGACGCTCTGTAGGTCCGAATCAGGGACGTCCAGGATACACTGGGCCCTGTGCATGTTAGTTTGGGAGGCACTTTCACCCGTGGGCGGGACCTCGGCTCTGCCGTTTTTTTTTTTCCTTCCACACCACACAGATGACTTAGCCTCCCATTTCAAGCCTTCCTGCTGCTTTAGGCTGCCCCCCCGTGGGCCTGAAACGCTACATGATAGCGAACCAGGGATGTGCATGATCCCCTCGGTCCCATGGATGCACGATTGAGAGGCACTTTCATCTTTGCGGGGGACCTCTGCCAAGCCATTTTGTTTTCCTTTCACAACAGATTCCTTGACCTCCTATTTCAAGCCTTTCTGCTGCTTTCAGCTGCCGCCCGTGGGCCTGAGATGCTCCTTGCACAAGTACCAGGGATGCCTGGGATCCCCTGGGACCCTAGCGTGCATGGTTGGGAAGCACTTTTGTCCTTGGATGGGACCTCTGCCGCACCGTGTTTCTTTCCTTTCAAACCACAAAGTTGCCTCGACCTCCCTTTTCAAGCCTTCCTGTTTCTTTGGGCCGCCCCCTGTGGGCCTGAGATGCTCCGTAAGCATGAAATAGGGATTCCCAGTATCCCCTGGACTGACGCATGTGCAGTAGGGAGTCTTCCACACCACACGCGTGCCTCGACCTCCCCATTCAAGCCTTCCTGCCGCTTTGGGCTGCCCTCCTTTGGCCTGACACGCTTTGTGGGTGCAAACTAGGGAATCCCAGGATCCCCATGGCACCAGGTATGTGTGGTTGGGGGGTGCTTTCCCCCATTGGGGGACCTCTGCTGGGCCATTTTTTTTTCCTTTCACACCACACAGATGCCTCGATCTCCCTTTTCAATCTTTTCTGCTGCTTTGGGTTGCCCCCTGTGGTCCCGAGATGGTCCGTGGGCATGAATCAGGGATGCCCAGGATTCCCTGGGATCCGCACATGCACAGTTGGGATGTGCACATGCACACTTTCACCGGTGGGGGTACCTCTGCCGCTACGTTTTTTTGTCCTTCCATACCACACAGGGGCCTCGGCTTCCCCTTTGAAGACTTACTGCCTCTTTCAGCTGCACCCCCTGGGCCTGAGACACGCTGTGGGCATGAAGCAGGGATGTCCAGGATCCCTTGAGCCCCACGCATGCGTGGTTGGGAGGTACTTTCTCCCTTGTGAGGACCTCTGCTGTGGCGTTTTTTCTCCTTCCACATCACGCAAGTGCCTCGTCCTCTCCTTTCAAGTCTTCCTGCCACATTGGGCTGCCATCCGTGGGCCCGAGTTGCTCCCTGGCTGGGTGCCAACCAGGGATGCAAAGGATCCCCTGGGCCCCACACATGCGAGGTTGGGAGCACTTTTGCCCGTGGGGGGCACTACTGGTGCGCCGTTTTTTTCCTTCCACACCACACAGGTGCCTCGATCTCCCCTTTCAAGCCTTCCTGCCACATTGGGCTGTCCCCCGTGGGTCTGAGATGCTCTAAATGTGCCAAGCAAGGAAGCCCAGGCTGCCCTGGGCCACAGGCATGCGCGGTTGGGGGCTATTTCGCCAATGGGGAAGACCTCTGCTGTGCCTCCACTAAACTTTTGAAGACTTCCTGCTGCTTTGGGCTTCCCTCATGTCCCCAATACGCCCTGTGGGTGTGAAACAAGGACACCCAGGATACCCTGGGACGCACGCATGCACAGCTGAGAGCCCACTTTCATCTTTGGGGGGGACCTCTGCCACTCCATTTTGTTTTCCTTCCACAAAAACAAACTGTTTCGACCTCCCATTTCAAGCTTTCCTGCCCCTTTAAGCTGCCCCCCATGGGCCCGAGACACTGTGCACAAGAACCAGGGACGCCTAGGATCCCCTGAGACCCACGCACGACAGGTTGGAAGGAACTTTCGCCCTTGGGGGGGGACTTCTGCCGCACCGTGTTTTTTTCTTTGAAACCACATAGGTGCTTCGACCTCCCCTTTCAAGCCTTCCTGCTGCTTTGGGATGCCCGCTGTGGGCCCGAGACACTTGTGGGTCTTTAACAGGGATGCCCAGTATCCTCTGGCCCCTATGCATGTGCAGTTGGGAGGTACTTTTGTCTTTGGGGGGGACCTCTGCCGCGCCGTTTTTTTTTTTTTTTTTTTTTTTCCTTACACACCACACAGGTGCCTCGACCTCTAATTTGAAGCATTCCTGCTGCTTTGGGCTTCTGCCCATGTCCACAATACGATCCATGGATGTGAAACAGGGATGCCCAGGATCCCCCAGGGCCCCACACATGCGCGGTTAGGAGGCACTTTCTCCTTTAGGGAGGACCTATGCCACGCCATTTTTTTTTCCTTCCGCAACATTCAGGTACCTCGACCTCTAATTTCAAGCCTTCCTCCCACTTTAGGCTGCCCCCTTCTGTGCCCGTGACGCTCTGGGTGCACGAATCTGGGATGCCCAGGATTTCCTTGTCCCCATGCATGCATGGATGAGAGGCACATTCTCCTTGGTGGGGACTTATGCCGCATGATTTTTTTCCTTCCACAACACACAGGTGCCTCAACCTCCCCTTTGAAACATTCCTGCCACTTTGTGCAGTCCCCTGTGGGCCCGAGACACTCTGGGTGCATGAACTAGGGACAACCAGGATAACCTGGGCCCTGCACATGCTCATTTGGGAAGCACTTTTCCCCGTGGGGGGACCTCGGCTGCACTATTGTTTTGACCTTCCACACCACACAGGTGCCTCAACCTCCCCCTTCAAGACTTCCTGCCGCTTTAGGTTACCCTCGTGGGCCCTAGGCCTTCCATGGGCATGAAACAGGGAAGCCAAGGATTCCCTGGACCCTCCACATTTGCGGTTGGGAGGCACTTTGTTCCTTGGGGGAGGCCTCTGCCACGCCGTTTTTTCTTTTCCTTCCACACCACACAGGTGACTTGACCTCCCTTTTCAAGCTTTCCTCCCGCTTTGGGCTGCTGACTGTGGGCCTGAAACGCTCCATGGGCGCGGACCAGGGATGCCTAGGATCCCCTGGGTCCCATGCATGTGAGGTTGAGAGGTACTTTCATCTTTGGGGGGAACCTCCGCCACACCATTTTGTTTTCCTACCACAACGAACAGGTGCCAGGTGACTCGACCTCCCACTTCAAGCCTTCCTGAAGCTTTGGGCTACCCCCCTTTGCCACAATAGTCTTTGTGGATGTGAATCAGGGAAGCCCAGGATCCCCAAGTTCCCATGCATGCATGGTTGGGAGACACTTTCTCCCACTGGGGGGTACTTCTGCCTCGCCGTTGTTTTTTCCTTCCAAAACACACGTGACTCCACCTCCTATTTCAAGCTTTCCTGCCGCCTTGGGATGGTCCCCGTGGGTCTGAGGCACTCCGTGGGTGCGAACCAGGGACCCCCCGTGTTCCCTGGGCCCCACGCATGTGCAGTGGGGAGGCTCTTTCACCAGTTGGGGAGGACCTCTGATTCGCCCTTTGTGTTTTCCTTCCACAACACATGTGACTCCACCTCCCATTTCAAGACTTCCTGCCGCCTTAGGCTGACCCCGTGGGCCCAAGCCACTGCATGGGTGCTAACCAGGGATGCCCAGAGTCCCCTGGGCCCCGCACATGCGCGGTAGGGAGGCATTTTCGCCTACTGGGGTAACCTCTGCTGTGCCATGTGTTTTCCTTCTGCAACACAGCTGCCTCCACCTTCCTTTTCAAGGCTTCCTGCCCCCTTGAGCTGGATCCCATGGGCCCAAGGCACTATTTGGGTATGGATCGGGGACACCCAGAGTCCCCTAGGCCCTTCACATGTGCGGTGGGGAGGCACTTTTGCCCGTGTTAGGGGACCTCTGTCTCGCCTTTTGTGTTTTCCTTTGACAAGACTGGAGCCTTCACCTCCCCTTTCAAGCCTTCCTGTCGTTTTGGGCTGGCCCCCGTGGGCATGAGATGCTCCGTGGGCACGAACTATGTATGCCCAGGATCCCCAGCGCTCCACACATGCTCGGTTGGGTGGCACTTTCGCCCATGGGTGGGACATCTGCTGGGACATTTTTTGTCCTTCCATATCACACAGGTGCCTCGACTTCCGCTTTGAACCCTTACTGCCGCTTTGAGCTGCCCCCAGTAAGCCTGAGACACTCTGTGGGCATGAAGCAGGGACACCCAGGATCCCGTGGGCCCTGCACATGCACGGTTGGGAGGCACTTTCTCCCGTGGGGGGACCTCTGCTGTGGCGTTTATGTTTTCTTCCATACCACAAAAGTGCTCGTCCTCCCTTTCAAGCATTCCTGCCATTTTGCCTGCCACCCGTGGGTCCGAGATGCTCCGTGGGTGACAACCAGGCATGCCCAGGATCCCCAGGGCCCTGAACTTGCGCGGTTGGAAGCAGTTTCCCCTGTGGGGGGTCATCTGGTATGCCTTTTTTTTTCCTTCCACAGAACACAGGTGCCTCGACATCACCTTTCAAGCCTTCCTGTGCTTGGGACTGTTTGCTGTGGGCCCAAGATGCTCCTTGGGCCAGAACAAGGATGTCCACAATCCCCTGAGTGCAGTGAATGTGCGTTTGGGAGGCATTTTCGCCCGTTTTGGGGACCTCTGTGGCTCCGTTTTTTTTTTTTTTTTTCCTTCCATAACACTCAGGTGCCTCGACTTCCAATCGCAAGCTTTCCTGCAGCTTTGGGCTGCCCCCCGTGGGCCAGAGATGCTCTGTAGGCAAGAACCAGGGACGTCCTGGATCCCCTGGGCCCCATGCATCTGCAGGTGGGAACTATCACCTTTGGTGGGGACATATGCCACGTCATTTTTTTTCCTTCCACAACACACAGGTGCCTTGACCTCCAATTTCAAGTCTCCCTGACGCTTTGAGCTACCCCCCGTGGGCCCGAGATGCTCTGTAAGCATGAACCAGGGATGCCGAGGATCCCCTGGGACCCTTACATGAGTGATTGGGAGGCACTTTCGTCCTTGGGGGGGACCTCTGCCACGCCGTGTTTTACTCATTTCAAACCACAAAGGTGCCTCGACTTCCTATTTCACGCCTTCCTGCTGATTTGGGCTACCCCCCGTGGCCCCAAGATGCTCCGTAGGTGAAAGACAGAGATTCCCATTATCTCCTGGCCCCATGCATGTACGCTTGGGAGGAACTTTTGCTAGTGGGGTCACTTCGGCCACCCCATTTTTTTTCTGTCCACATCACACAGGTGCTTCGACCTCATCTTTCAAGACTTCCTGCCGTTTTGGGCTGCAACACTTGGGCCCGAGACGCTCTGTGGGCACAAATCAGGGAACCCCAGGGTCCTCTTGGACAAGCACATGTGCGAATGATAAATACTTTGGCCTGTGGGGGGGACCTCAGCCGCGACATTTTTTTTTTTTCCTTCCACAATACACAGGTGCCTCGACCTCCCATTTCAAAACTTCCTGCCGCTTTGGGCTTCTCCCGCGGGACCTGAGACGCCCTGTGGGTACAAACCATGGACATCCAGGATCCCCTGTGCCCGAGACATGTGCAGCTGGGCGTCACTTTGGCCGTGGAGGGGACCTCGGCTGCGCCATTTTTTTTTCCTTCCAAACCACACAGGTGACTGGATGTCCTTTTTTTCAAGCCTTCCTGAGGCTTTGGGCTGCCCCTGTGGGCTGGAAACGCTCCATGGGAGTGAAGCAAGTGTGCCCAGGATCCCCTGGGCCCCACGCATGCGCAGTTGGGAGGCACTTTCGACTTGGGGGAGACCCATGCCACACCGTTTTGTTTTCCTTCCACATCACACAGGTACCTCGACGTCCTTTTTCAAGCTTTCGTGTCGCTTTGGGCTGCCCCTCGTGGGCCTGAGACAAACGGTGGGCAAAAAACAGAAATGCCAAGGATGCCCTTGGCTCTATGCTTGCGCAGTTGGGAGGCACTTTAGCCCCTGGGGGGACCTCTGTGGCGCCGTATTTTTTTTCTTTCCTCACTATACAGGTGCCTCGATCTCACTTTCCAAGCCTTCCTGACACTTTGGGCTGCCCCCCGTTGGCCCAAAACTCTCCGGGGGCATGAACCAGGGATGCCCAGGATCCCCTAGGCCCTGAGCATGTGCTGTGGGGAGGCACTTTCGCCCGCGGGTGGCAGACATCTGCCTCGCCATTTGTTTTTTCCCTCCACAACAGAGGTGCCTTCACCCACTCTTTCAAGCGTTCCTGCCGCCTTGGGCTGGCCCCCGTAGGGCCGAGGTGCTCTGTAGGTGTGAACCAGGGACCCCAGGGTCCCCTGGGCCCCACACATGCGCGGTGGGGAGGCTCTTTAACCCGTGGGTTGCACCATTGATTCGCCATTTGTGTTTTCCTTCCACAACACAGGTGACTGCAACTCCCCTTTCAAGTCTTCCTGCCACCTTCGGTTGACCCCATGGGCCCAAGGTGCTCCATAGGTGGTACCCAGGGAAACCCATGGTCCCCGGTTGCCCACACCTGTGCTGTTGGGAATCACTTTCGCCCGTGGGGCGACATCTGCTGCGCCATTTTTATTCCTTCCTCACCACACAGGTGCCTCGACCTCCCCTTTCAAGCTTTCCTGCCACTTTTGGCTGCACTCCGTTGGCCCCAGATGCTCCACGGTCATGAACCAGGGATGCACAAGAAACCCTGGGCCTCATGGATGCGCACTTGTGGGGCTCTTTCTCCTTTGTGGGACCTCTGCCACACCGCATTTATTTCCTTCCACACCACACAGGTGCCTCGACCTGCTCTTTCAAGATTTCCTGCTGCTTTTGGCTGCACCCCGTGGGCTTGAGACACTCCGTGGACATGAACCGGGGATGCCCAGGATACCCTGGGCCCCACGCTGGGCGATTGGGAGGCACTTCGCGTGTTGGGGAACATCTGCCACGTCGTATTTTTTTCCTTCCTCACCACACAGGTGCCTCCACTTCTCCTTTCAAAACTTCCTGCCACTTTGGGCTGCCCCTGTGACCCTGAGATGCTCCGTGGGTGCGAAACAGGGATGCCTAGTATCCCCAGGGACCCACGCATGTGCCGTTAGGAGGTACTTCTGCCCTTGGTGGGGACCTCTGCTGCACCGGGGTTTTTTTCCTTCCACACCACTCAGGTGCCTCGACCTCCCCATTCAAGCCTTCCTGCCGCTTTGGGCTGCCCCTCTTTTGCCTGATATGCTTTGTGGCCACAAACCAGGGAAGCCCTGGATCTCGAGTGCCACGCGCATCCATGGTTAGGAGGCAGTTTCGCCCTTTAAGGGAGCTCTGCCTTGCCGTTTTTTTTTTCCTTCCACACCACACAGATGCCTTGACTTCCCCTTTCTCTCCTTCCTGCGGCTTTGGTTTGACCCCTGTGGGCCCGAGATGCTCCGTGTGCACAAAGCAGCAATGCCCAGGATTTCCTGGGACCTACACATGCGTGGTTGGGGTTACTTTCCCCCGTCGGTGGACCTCTGCCACGGTATTTTTTTGTCCTATCATACCACACAAGTTCCTAGACTTCCCTTTTGAAGCCTTACTTCCACTTTGATCTGCCTCCCATGGGCCTGAGACCTTCTGTGAATGCGAACATGGAGAGACAGGATTCCCTGGGCCCAGCGAATGAGCGGTTGGGAGGCACATTCTCCCTTGGAGGACCTCTATCGATGTTTTTCCTTTCCTTCCACACCGCACAAGTTCGACCTCCCCATTCAGGATTTCCTGCTGCTTTGGGCTGCCCCCCTTTGGCCTGATATGCTTTGTGGTCGTGAACCAGGGAAGCCCAGGATCCCCAGGTCCCCAAGCATGCGTGGTTGGGAGGCACTTTTGCCCACTGGGGCACCTCTGCCCTGTCGTTTTTTTTTTTCTTACAAAACACACAGATGCCTCCGCCTCACTTTTCAATCCTTCCTACCACTTTGGGTTGCCCCCTGTGGGCTCAAGATGCTCCGTGGCACAAATCAGGAACGCCCAGATACCCTGAGACCCACGCTTGCACTGTTGGGAGTCACTTTCGCCTGTGTGGTCATCCTCTGCTGCGACATTTTTGTCCTTCCATACCACACAGGTGCCTCAACTTCCCCTTTGAATCCTTACTGCCACTTTGACTTGCCCCCCGTGTGCCTGAGACACTCTGTGGACATGAAGCAGGGAAGCCCAGGATCCCCTGGTCACCTCACATTTGCGGTTGGGAGCACTTTCGCCCGTTGTGGGGACCTATGGTGCGCCGTTTTTTTTTTCTCTCCACACCACACGTGTGCCTCGACCTCACCTTTCAAGCTTTCTGCTGCTTGGGGCTGTCCCCCATGGGCCCGAGACACTGCTTGTGCCTGATCCAGGGATGCCCACAATACCCTGGGTATGGTGAATGTGCGTTTGGGAGGCACTTTCACCCGTGGGGGAACCTCTGCTGTGCCATATTTTTTTCCTTCCATACCACACAGGTGACTCAACTTTCCCTTTCAAGCTTTACTTCCGCTTTGATCTGCCCCCCATTAGCCTGAGACACTCCATGAACTTGAAGCAGAGAGACACAGGATGCCCTGGGCCCTGCGAATCAGTGGTTGGGAGGCACTTTCTCCCATTGCGGGACATCTGCCAAGCGTTTTTTTTTTTTTTCCCTTTCACACCACACAAGTGCCTGGACCTCCCCTTTCAAGTCTTCATGCCGCTTTGGGCAGCCCAACGTGAGCCCGAGATGCTCCAAGGGTGCCAACCAGGGAAGCCCAGGATCCCCTGCACCCAGCGCGTGTGCAGTGGGGGCTACTTCGCCCGTGGGGAGGACCTCGGCTGTGCCTTTTTTTTTCTTTCCACACCACATAGGTGCGTCTACCTCCCTTTTGAAGCCTTCCTGCTGCTTTGGGCTTCCCCGAATTTCCCCAACACGCTGTGTGAGTGTGAAACAGTGATGCCCAGGATTCCCATAGCCCTGTGCATGCGTGGTTCAGAGGCATTTTCGCCTTTAGGGAGGACCTATGTCGTGCCATTTTCTTTTTCCTTCCATAACACTCAGGTGCCTCGAGTTCCCATTTGAAGACTTACTGCCGCTTTGAGCTGCTCCCCGTGGACCTGTGACATCTGTGGGCATGAAGCCGAGATAGGAGGATCACCTGGGTCCCACACATGTGCGGGTGAGAGACATTTTCGCCTTTTGTGGGGACCAATGCTGCGTCTTTTTTTTCCTTCCACAACACACGGGTGCCTCGTCCTCCCCTTTCAAACCTTCCCGCCGCTTTGGGCAGCAACCTATGGGCCCGAGACACTCTTGCTGCATGAACCAGGGATGCCCAGGATCCTCTGGGTCCTGCACACGCTCGTTAGGGGGGCACTTTTGCCCATGGGGGAGATCTCTGCGGCACCTTTTTTTTTTTCCCCTTTCACACCACACAGGTGTCTCGACCTCTCCTTTCAAGCCTTCCTGCCGCTTTAGGCTGCCCCCCGTGGGCATGAGACGCTCTGGGGGCTTCCAGGATGCCCAGGATCCCTTGGGTGCCACACATGTGCAGTTAGGAGGCACTTTCGTCCGTGGGGGGACCTCTGTCGTGCCGTTTTTTTTTTTCCTTCCACACCACACAGGTGACTCGACCTCCCATTTCAAGCTTCCTGCCGCTTTGGACTGCCCCCCATGGACCTGAAACACTCCAAGCCTGGGAACCAGAGAGGCCCAGGATCCGCTGGACCCCATGAATGTACGGTTGAGAAGCACTTTCATCTTTGGGGGGTACCTCTACCATGCCATTTTATTTTCCTTCCACCACAAACAGCTGCCTAGACCTCCCATTTGAAGCTTTCCTGCCGCTTTGAGCTGCCCCCCGTGGGCCTGAGATGCTCCATGTGCAAGAACCAGGGATGCCTAGGATCCCCAGGGACCCTCGCCTGTGCAGTTGGGAGGCACTTTTGCCCTTGGGGGAGACTTCTGCCGCGCCATGTTTTTTTTCCTTTCAAACCACAAATATGCCTCGACCTCCACTTTCAACCCTTCCTACAGCTGTGGGTTGCCACTGTGTGACCGAGATGCTCCGGGGGAGCAAAACAAGGATGCCCAGCGTCTTCTGGGCCCCACACATACGTGGTTGGGAGGTACTCTTGCCCGTGGGGGAAGGACCTCTGCCGCACCGTTTTTTTTTTCTTTCCACACCACACAGGTGCCCCGATCTCCTCATTCAAGCCCTTCTGCCGCTTTGGGCTTCCCCCCTTTTGGCATGATATGCTTTGTGGGCGTGAACCAGGGAAGCCGTGGAGCCACAGGTCCCCACGCATGCGTGGTTAGCAGGAACTTCCGCCCACTGGGGGACCTTTGCTGCGCCTTTTTTTTTTTCTTTCCACACCAAACAGATGCCTCTATCTGCCCTTTCAATAATTCCTGCCGCTTTGGGATGCCTCCCGTGGGCCCGAGACACTACGTAGGCACGAACCAGGGAAGCCCAGGATCCCCTGAGTCCAGTGCATGCGTGGTTTAGAGGCACTTTCACCTTCAGGGGGACATATGCCCTGCCATTTTTTTTCCTTCCAAAACACTCACGTGCCTCGACCTCCAATTTCAAGCCTTCCTGCCACTTTGGGATGCCCCACTTGGGCCTGAAATGCTCCGTAGGCATGAATCAGGGAAGCCCAGGATCCCATCGGCCCCACACATGCACAGGGGCAGGCACTTTCACCCGTGGGGCGACCTCTGCTGCACCTTTTTTTTCCTTTCCACCACACAGTTGCCTCGACCTCCCCTTTCAAGTCTTCCAGCCACTTTGGGCTGCCCCCTTGGGGATGAGACACTCTGTGGGCATGAACCAGGGATGTCCAGGATCCCCTTTGCCCTCACATGCATGGTTGGGAGGCACCTTCGCCCGTGGCAGGACCTCTGCCACGCTGTATTTGGTCTTTCCACACCACATAGGTGCCTCCCCTTTCAAGCCTTCCTGCCGCTTTCGGCTGCTTCCAGAGGGCCCGAGACTCTGCGTGGGTCTGAAGCAGGGAAGCCAAGAATCCCATGGGACCCGCGCATGAGCAGCACTTTTGACTGTGGGGGGGAACCTGGCTCGCCATTTTTTTTTTTTGCTTTCACCACCACACAAGTGCCTCGACCTCCGCTTTCAAGCATTTCTGCCTCTTTGGCCTGCCCCCTGTGGGATTGAGACGCCCTGTGGGTGTGAACCAGGGAAGCCCAGGATCCCCTGGGCCCCGTGTATGAGGGGTTGGGAAGTAGTTTCGCCTGTGGTGGGAATTCTGCTGTGCCGTATTTCTTTCCTTGCACACCACAGAGGTGCCTCGACTTCCCCTTTCAAGCTTTCCTGCTGCTTTGGGCTGTCCCTTGTGGGCCTGAGATGTTCCGCAGTTGTCAAGCAGTGATGGCCAGATCCCCTGGGACACGTGCATGTGCGGTTGGGCGGCACTTTCTCCCCTGGGGGTACTTCTGCCATGCTGTTTCTTTCCTTCCACACAACACAGGTGCCTCGACCTCCCCATTCAATCCTTCCTGCCGCTTTGAGCTGCCCCACGTGGGCCCAAGAC
Source organism: Pongo abelii (assembly GCF_028885655.2). Taxonomy (NCBI): domain Eukaryota; kingdom Metazoa; phylum Chordata; class Mammalia; order Primates; family Hominidae; genus Pongo; species Pongo abelii. The sequence continues at coordinate 18,676,860 of NC_071999.2, forward strand.
CCTATGTCGGCATGAAATAGGGATGCCCAGAATCCCCTACACCTCACGTGTGCACGTTCAGGAGGCACTTTGGCCCGTGGTTTGGGACCTCTCCCTCACCGTTTGTTTTTTCCTTCCACAACACAAGTGACTCCACCTCACCTTTCAAGACCTTCTGCCACCTTGGGCTGACCCTGGCCTGAGCCACTCCATGGGTGCTACCCAGGGATGCCTGGGGTCCCCTGGGCCCCGCGCATATGTGGTGGGAAGTCACTTTCACCCGTTGCAGGGGACCTCTGCGGCACCGTATGTGTTTTCCTTCGACAACACAGGTGACTTCACCTCTTCCTGCCGCCTTGGGCTGGACCCCATGGGCACAAGGCACTCCTTGGGCACACATCAGGGATGCCTAGAGTCCCCTAGGCCCTGCGCATGCATGGTGTGGAGACACTTTCACCCATGTGGTTGGTCCTCTGCCTTGCCGTTTTTGTTTTCTTTTCACAACACTGAAGCCTGTACCTCCCCTTTCAAGACTTCCTGCCCCCTTGGCCTGGCCCTCGTGGGCTGAAGCGCTCTGTGTGCGAGAACTTGGGATGCCCCGGATCCCCAGGGCTCCAGGCATGCTGGGTTGGGAGGCACTTTCACCCATGGGGGACCTCTGCTGCGCCGTTTTTTTTTTCTTCCTCACCACCCAAGTGCCTTGGCCTCCCGTTTCAAACCTTCTTGCCACTTCAGGCCATCCCCTGTGGGCCCGAGATGCTCCATGAGCATGTACTGAAGATACCCATGCACCCCTGGGCCCCGTGTATGTGCGGTTGGCAGGCACGTTCATCTGTGGGGGGACTTCTGCCATGCTATATTTGTTTCCTTCCACACCACACAGGCTCCTCGACTTCCCCTTTCAAGCATTCCTGCCGCTTTGGGCTGCCCCCTATGGGTCTGAGACACTTCGTGGGTATGGACCAGTGATGCCCCAGATCCCCTGGGCCACTCACATGCACAGTTCAGAGGCATTTTGGCCCATGGGGGTAATTCTGACACGCTATTTTTTTCCTTCCAAACCACACAGGTGACTCCACCTCCTATTTCAAAACTTCCTTAGGTTTGAACAGCTCCCTGTGGGCCCCAGACACTCCGTAGGCAAGAACCAAGGACACGGAGCATCCAATGGGCCCCGCGTATGTGTGGATGAGAGGTACTTTCGCCTTTGGGGGGACCTATGCTGTGTCATTTTTTTTCCTTCCACAACACACAGGTGCCTCGACCTCCAGTTTCAAGCCTTCCTGCCAATTTGTTCTGCCCCCCCAGGCCCGAAACTCTCTGGGTGCACAAACCAGGGATGCCTAGGATGCCCTGGGCACTACGAATGCTCGATTCGGAGGCACTTTCGCCCGTGGAGGGGACCTCTGCTGCATCGTTTTTTTTTCCTTTCACAGCACAGATGTGCCTCAATCTCCACTTTCAAGCCTTCCTGCTGCGTTTGCCTGGCCCTGTGGCCCCCAGATGCTCCGACGGCATGAATCAGGGATGCCTAGTATCCCCTGTGACCCGCTCTTGCACAGTTGGGAAGCACTTTCGCCAGTGGGTGGGATCTCTGCTGCACCGTTTTGCTTTCTTTCCTAAACACACAGGTGACTCGACTTCCCATTTCATGCCTTCCTACCGCTTTGGGCTGCCCCACGTGGGCCCGAGATACCCCGTGGGCGTGAAACAGGAATCCCTTATGCCACACGCATGCGCATTGGGGAGACACTTTCTCCAGTGGTGTGGGACGTCTACCTCACCGTTTGTTTTTTCCTTCCACAACACAGGTGTCTCCACCTCCTCTTTCAAGTCTTCCTGCTGCCTTGGGCTGGCCCCCGTTGGACCGAGGCACTCCCTGGCAGCGTAAAAGGGACCTCAGTGTCCCCTGGTCCCCACGCATGCACAGTCGGGAGGCTCTTTCGCCAGTTGCAGGGGACCTCTTATTCACCATTTGTGTTTTTCTTCCACAGCACAAGTGACTCCACCTCCCATTTCAAGACTTCCTGCCGCCTTGGTCTGACCTCTTGGGCCCAAGCCACTCCATGGATGCTAAACAGCTATGCCCTGGGTCCCCTGGGCCCCGCGCATGTGCCGTAGGGAGGCACATTCGCCAGTCGGGGGGACCTCTGCCTTGTTATTTGTGTTTTCCTTCCACAACACAGGTGCCTCCACCTCCCCTTTCAAGGCTTCCTGCCACCTTGGGCTGGACCCCGTGGGCCCGAAGCACTCCTTGGGCACGGAATAGGAACGCCCAGAGTCCCCTAGGTCCTATGCATGCGTGCTGAGGAGGCACTTTCTCCCGTGTGGGGGGACGTCTGCCTTGCCGTTTGTGTCTTCGTTTCACAACACTGGAGCCTGCACCTCCCATTTCAAGCCTTCCTGCCGCCTTGGGCTGCCCCGTGGGCTAAAACCCTCCGTGTGCAAAAACCTGGGGTGCCCAGCATCCCTAGTGCTCTGGACATGTGGCGTTGGGAGCCACTTTCGCCCATTGGGGACCTCTGCCGCCCTTTATTTTTTTCTTCCTCACCAAACAGGTGACTCGACCTCCCCTTTCAAGACTTCCTGCCGCTTTGGGCTGCCCCCTGTGGGTATGAGACGCTCCGTGGGCTGGAAACAAAAATGCACAGGAACCACTGGGCCCTGTGTATGCGCGATTGGGAGGCACTTTCATCTGTGGGGGGAGGTCTGCCGCGCCATACTTTTTTCCTTCCACACCACACAGGTGCCTCCACCTCCTATTTCAAATCTTCCTCCTATTTGGACAGCCCCCCATGGGCGCAAGACACTCTTTAGGCATGAAGCAGGGACACCCAGGATCCCCTGGGCCCTGCCCATGCGTGGTTGAGAGGCACTTTTGCCTTAAAGGGGACGTAAGCCATGCCATTTCTTTCCTTCCACAACACTCAGGTACCTCGACCACAAAATTCAAGACTTCCTGCTCCTGGGATGCCCCCCATGGGCCCGAGACACTCCGTAGGCACAAATCAGCGAAGGCCAGGATCCCGTGGGCTCTGTGCATGCGTGGGTGAGAGGCACTTTCGCCTTTGGGTGGGACTTAGGCCGCATCACTTTTTTTTCTTCCACAACACACAAGTGCTTCAACCTTCACTTTCAAGCTTTCCTACTGCTTTGGGCTGCCCCCCATGGGTCCGGGACGCTCTGGGTGTATGGACCAGGGACGCCCAGGATGCCCTCATCCTCGGGAATATTCGTTTGTGAGGCACTTTCGCCCATAGGTGGGATCTCTTCTTAGCATTTTTTTTCCTTTCACACAACACAGAAGCCTCGACCTCCCCTTTCAAGTCTTCCTGCCACTTTGGTCTGCCCCTCGTGGTCCTGAGATGCTCCGTGGGCGTGGACAAGCGATACCCAGGATCCCGTGGAGGCACTTGCATGCCCGGTTGGGAGGCAGTTTCTCCCGTTGGGTGGGACTCTTGCAGCTCCTTTTTTCATTTTTTCACACCACACAGACGCCTCGACCTCCCTTTTCAAGACTACCTGCCGCTTTGGCTGCCTCCTGTGGGTTCGAGACTCTGCGTAAGTGCAAACCAGGGACTCCCAGTATCAAGTGGACCACGTGCATGTTCAGTTGGGAGGCACTCTCGCCCATGGGGGACCACTGCCATGCTGTATTTTTTTCCTTCCACACCACACAGGTGCCTCGACCTCCGCTTTCAAATCTTCCTGCAGCTTTGGGGTGCCCCTGGTTGGCCTGAGATGCTCCATCTGCATGAATAAGGGATGCCCAGGATCTCCTGGGCTCCACGCATGTGCGGTTTGGAGGCACTTTCTCCTGTGATGGGAACTTCTGCTGTGCCGTATATTTTTTCTTTCCACACCACATAGGTGCCTCAACCTAAGGTTTCAAGGCTTCCTTCCGCTTTGGGTTGCCCGCGTGGGCCTGAGACGCCCTGTGCACACGAACCAGGGAAGCCCAGGGTCACCTGGGCCCTGGGCATGTGTGGTTGGGAGGCAGTTTCACCCTTGGTGGGGACCTTTACCGCATCGTTTTTTAATTTCTTCCACACCACATAGGTGCCTCGAACTCCCCTTTCAAGCCTTCCTGCCGCTTTGGCCTGCCCCCCATCATCCCCATACGCTCTATGGGTGCGAATCAGGGAAGCCCAGTATCCCCTGGGCCCCACCCATGCGCGGTTGGAAAGCAATTTCTCCAGTGGGCGGGACCTCTGCTACACCGTATTCTTATCCTTCCTAACCAGACAGGTGACTCGACATCCCAATTCAAGACTTCCTGCCGCATTGGGCTGCCCCGTGTGTGCTCAAGATACTCTGTGGGCATGAAGTAGGAACACCGAGGATCCCGTGGTCCCTGCACATGCGCGGCTGGACAGCACTTTCTTCTGTGAGGGGAATTATGCTGCTTGTATTTTTTTCCTTCCACACCAAACAGGTGTCTCAACTTCCCCTTTCACAAATTCCTGCCTATGTGGGTTGCCCCCCATGGGCCTGAGATGCTCCTTGGGCACAAACAAGGGACTCCCAGGATCCCATTGGCCTTGCACATGCGTGGTTGGCAGGCAGTTTCTCCCGTGGGAGGGACTTCTGCCACGTCTTATTTTTTTTCCTTCCACACCACAGTTACCTCTACCTCCCCTTTCAAGCCTTCCTACCGCTTTGGGCTGCCCCATGTGGGCTGAAGACGCTCCCTAGGCGTGAACCAGGGATAACCATGATCCCCTACATCTCATGCATGTGGGACGTGGAGGCAATTTCGCCCGTGGGGTCAGACCTCTTCCTCGACCTTTGTTTTCCCTTCTACAACACAGTTGCCTCCAGCTCCTCTTTCAAGCCTTCCTGCCACCTTGGGCTGGCCCCTATAAGCCCGAGGCACTCCCTGGGTGTGAAACAGGGACCACTAGGGTCCCCTGAGCCCCACACATATGTGGTGCGGGGGCTCTTTCACCCATTTTTGGGGACCTCTGATTCACCATTTGTGTTTTCCTTCCACAACACAAGTGACTCCAAGTCCAATTTCAAGACTTCCTGGGGCGTTAGGCTGACCCCGTGGGCCCGAGCCCCTCCATGGGTGCTAACCAGGGATGGCCAGTGTCCCCTTGGCCCTGCACTTTCACGGTGGGGAGGCACTTTCACCTGATGTGGGGAACCTCTTTGGCGCCATTTGTGTTTTCCTTCCACAACACAGGAGCATACACTTCCCCTTTCAAGGCTTCCTGCCAACTTGGGCTTGACCCCGTGGGCCCGAAGCACTCCTTGAGCACGATCAGGGATGTCCAGAGTCCCCTTGGCCCTGCACATGTGTGGTGGGGAGGCACTTTCGCCCGTGTGGGGGGACCTCTGCCTTGCCAAGACGCTCCAAGAGTGCCAACCAGGAAAGCCGAGCATTCCCTGGGCCCTGCACCAGTGCTGTTGGGGATTATTTCTCCCATGGAGAGGACCTGTGCTGTGCCTTTTTTTTCCTTCCACACCACACAGATGCCTCGACCTCACCTTTCAAACCTTCCTGCTGCTTTAGGTTGCCCCTCATGGGCCCAAGGCACTCCATGGACGTGAACAAGGGATGTCCAGTATCCCCTGGGCCCCATGCATGCGCAGTTGGGGGGCACTTTCGTCCATGGGGAGGACCTCTGTTGTGCCTTTTCTTCCTTCCACACCACACAGGTGCCTCAACCTTCCCTTTGAAGTCTTCCTGCTGTTTTAGGCTGCACCCATGTCCCCAAGACGCACTGTGAGTTTGAAACAGGGACTCCCAGGATGCCCAGGGTCCAGTGCATGAGTGGTTAGGAGGTACTTTTGACTTTAGGGAAGACCTATGCTGCGATATTTTTTTGTTTCCACAGCACTCAGGTGCCTCGACCTCCAATTTCAAGACTTCCTGCTGCTTTGGGCTGCCCCCACATGGGGCCGAGACGCTCTGTATGCATGCCCGTGAGGGGAGCTCTGCCTTGCCATTTTGTTTTCCTTCCACACCACACAGGTGCCTCGACTTCCCATTTAAAGCATTCCTGCCGCTTTGGGCTTTCCCCCATGGGCCCGAGATGCACCGTGGGTGTGAATCAGAAAAGCCAAGGAGACTCTGGGCCCCGCGCCTGCGTGATTGGGAGGCACATTCGCCTGTGGTGAGGACCTCTGTTGCACTGTATCTTTTTCCTTCCTCACCACACAGGTGCCTCGACCTCGCTTTCCAAGCCTTCCTGCCACTTTGGACAGCCCCCCGGGGGCGCAAGATTCTCCGTGGGCATGAATCAGGGATGATTAGGATCCCTTAGTCCCTGTGCATGAGCGGTGGAGAGGCACTTTCGCCTGTGGGGGGCGGACCTCTGCCTAGCCGTTAGTTTTGTCGCTCTACAAGGTAGGTGCATTCACCTCCTCTTTCAAGCTTTCCTGTCGCCTTGGGCTGTGCCCTGTGGGCCTGAGGTGCTCCGTAGGTGCAAGCCAGGGATGCCCAGTGTTCCCTGGGCCCCACGCATGCGCGGTGGGGAGGCTTTCACCCTTCGTGGGGGAACGTCTGATTCGCCTTTTGCGTTTTACTTCCACAACACAGGTAACTCCACCTCCCATTCCAACACTTCCTGATGCCGTGGGCTGACCCCTTGGGAATGAGTCGCTCCATGGGTGCTACCCAGGGATGCCAATGGTCCCTAGTGGCCCACACACGCACTGCTGGGAGGCACCATGGCCCAATGGGGGGACTTCGGCCCCATCGTTTTTCTTTCCTTGCACACCACAGTGGTGCCTCGACCTCCTCCTTCAAGCATTCCTGTCGCTTTTGGCTGCTCCCCTTTGTCCCGATACATTTGTGGGTGTGGATCAGGAGAGCACAAGTTCCCCAGGGCCCCATGCATGCGTGTTTGGGAGGCACTTTCGCCGCTTTGCGGACCTGTGCCTCGCCGTTATTTATTTATTTATTTTTTGTAAACCACACATGCCTCGACCTCTCTTTTCAAGCCTCCCTGCAAATTTTGGCTGCAATTCATGGGTCAGAGACGTTCGGTGGACACCAACCAGTGATGCCCAGGATTCCCTGGGCCATGCACATAGGCCTTTGGGAAGAATTTCGGTTATGGGGCGGGGGGGGGGACTTGGAGTGTCGTTTTTATTTTTCCTTCCACACGACACAGGTGCCTCAACCTCTCCCTTCAAGCCTTCTTGCCACTTTGGGCTGTCCCCGAAGGGCCCAAAACAATGCTTGGGCTTGACCCAGTGATGCCCCTAATGCCCCTGGGTGCAGTGAATGCACAGTTGGGAAACTTTCACCCTTTTTGGGGACATCCGCTGCTCCGTGTTCTCGTTCCTTCCACAACACACAGGGGACTTGACCTTCCATTTCAAGATTTCCTGCCACTTTGGGCTCTATCAAAAGGAAGTTTCAACACTGCGAGTTGAATGCACTCATCATAAAGAAGTTTCTCAGAATGGTTCTGTCTAGTTTTTATCTGAAGATATATCCTTTTCAGCATAGGTCTCAAAGCGCTCTAAATATCCACTTGCAGATTCTACAAAAAGAGTGTTTCAAAACTGCTCTATCAAAAGGAAGGTGCAACTCTGTGAGGTAAATGCCCAAAGCACGGGGAAGTTTCTGAGAATGCTTCTGTCTGGTGTTCATCAGAGTGTATTTGCATTACCAGTAGAGGTCGCAATCGCACCAAATATCCACTTGCCGTTTCCACAAAAAGAGTGCTTCAGAACTACTCTATGAAAAGGAATGTTCAACTCTGTGAGTTGAACGCACACAACAAAAAGAAGTTTCAGAGAATGCTGCTTTCTAGTTTTTATGTGAAGATATTTGCTTTTCCAGCATAGGACTCAAAGTGCTCCAAATATACAATTGCAGATTTTACAAAAAGAATGTTTCAAAACTGCTCTATGAAAAGGAAGGTTCAACTCTGAGAGTTGAATGCACACATCACAAAGAAGTTTCTGAGAATGCTTCTGTCTAGTTTTCATGTGAAAATATTTCCTTTTCCACTGTTGGCGTCATAACACTCCAAATATACATTTGCAGATTCTACTAAAAGAGTGTTTCAAAACTGCTATATCAAAAGGAAGGTTCAACTCCGTCAGTTGAATGCACTCATCACAGAGAAGTTTCTGAGAATTCTTCTGTCTAGTTTTTATGTGAAGATATTTCCTTTTCCAGCATAGGCCTCAAAGCGATCCAAATATCCATTTGCAGAGTCTACAAAAAGAGTATTTCAAAACTGTTCTATCAAAAGGAAGGTTCAACTCTGTGATTCGAATGCACTCATCACAGAGAAGTTTCTGAGTTTGCTTCTGTCTAGTTTTTATGTGAAGATATTTCCTTTTCCAGAACAGGCCTCAAAGCACTCCAAATATACACTTGCAGATTCTACAAAAAGAGTGTTTTAAAACTGCTCTTTCAAAAGGAAGGTTCAAGTCGGTGAGTTGAATGCAGTCATCACAAACAAGGTTCTGAGAATGCTTCTGTCTAATTTTCATGTGAAGATACTTCCTTTTCCAGCATAGGCCTCAAAGCGCCCCAAATATTCACTTGCTAATTATACAAAAAGAGTGTTTCAAAAAGCTCTATCAAAAGGAATGTTCAACTCTATGAGTTGAATGCATAAATAACAGGAAAGTTTCTGAGAATGCTTCTGTCTAGTTTTTATGTGAAAATATTGCCATTTCCAGTGTAGGCCTCATAGCACTCAAAATATACACTTGCGATCCTACCAAAAGAGTGTTTCAAAATTGCCCTATGAAAAGGAAGTTTCAACTCTGTGAGTTGAATGCGCACATCACAAAAAAGTTTCTGAGAATGCTTCTGTCTAGTTTTTATGTGAATATTTCTCATTCCAGCTTAGGCCTGAAAGCGCTCCAAATATCCACTTGCAGATCCAACAAAAAGAGTGTTTCAAAGCTGCTCTATCAAAAGGAAGGTTCACCTCTGTGAGTTCAATGCACAAATCATGAAGAAGTTTCTGAGAATGCTTCTGTCTAGTTTTTATGTGAAGATATTTCATTTCCAAGCACAGGCTTCAAAGCGCTCCAAACATCCACATGCAGATTCTACAAAAAGAGTGTTTCAAAATTGCGCTTTCAAAAGGAAGGTTCAAGTCTGTAAGTTGAATGCTCTCATGACAAAGAAGTTTCTGAGAATGCTTCTGGGTAGTTTTTATGTGAAGATATTTCCTTTTCCAGCATGGGCCTCAAATCGCTCCAAATATTCACTTGCAGATTCTACAAAAAGGTTGCTTCAAAACTGCTCTATAAGAAGAAAGGTTTAACTCAGTGAGTTGAATGCACTCATCACAAAGAAGTTTCTGAGAATGCTTCTATCTAGTTTTTATATGAAGATGGTTCCTTTTCCAGCATAGGTCTCAAAGCGCTCCAAATATCCAATTGCAGATTCTACAAAAAGAAGTGTGTTTCAAAACTGCACTATCAAAAGGAAGGTTCTGCTCTGTGAGTCGAATACATAAAGCACAGTGAAGTTTGTGAGAATCCTTCTGTCTTGTTTATATGTGAAGATATTTCCTTCTCCAGTGTCGGCCTCTTAGCACTCCAAATATCCACTTGCAGAATCTACAGAAAGAGTATTTCAAAGCTGCTATATCAAAAGGAAGGTTCAAATATGTTAGTTGAATATGCACATCACAGAGAAGTTTCTGAGAATGCTTCTGTCTTATTTTTATATGAAGATATTTCCTTTTCTAGCATAGGCCTCAAAGAGCTCCAAATATCCACTTGGAGATTCCACAAAAAGAGTGTTTCAAAACTTGTCTATCAAAAGGATGGTTCGACTCCGTGACTTGAATGCACTCATCAAAAAGAAGTTTCTGAGAATGATTCTGCCTAGTATTCATCTGAATGTATTTCCTTTTGCACTAAAGGAGGCAATCACACAAAATATCCACTTACCTTTTCCACGAAAAGAGTGTTTCAGAAATGCTCTATGAAAATCAAGGTTCAAATCTGTGAGTTGAATTCATAAAGCACAGGGAAGTTTCTGAGAATGCTTCTGTCTAGTTTTTATGTGAAGATATTTCCTTTTCCAGTGTAGGCCTCAATGCAATCGAAATATCCACTTGCAGGTTCTACAAAAAGAGTGTTTCAAAACTGTTCTATCAAAAGGAAGGCTCAACTCCGTGAGTTGAATGCACTCATCACAGAGAAGTTTCTGAGAATGCTTCTGTCTAGTTTTTATATGAAGATAACACCTTTTCCATCTTAGGCCTCAAAGCGCTTCAAATATCCACTTGCAGATTCTACAAAAAGAGTGTTTCAAAACTGCTCTATCAAAAGGAAGTTTCAAGTCTGTCAGTGGAATGCACTCATCACAACGAAGTTTCTGAGAATGCTTCTGTCTAGTTTTTATGTGAAGATATTTCCTTTTCCAGCATTGGCCGCAAAGCACTCCAAATATCCACCTGCACATTCTACAAAAAGAGTGTTTCAAAACTGCTCTATCAGAAGGAATGTTCAACTCTGTGAGTTGAATGCACACAACACAAAGCAGTTTCTGAGAATGCTTCAATCTAGTTTTTATCTGAAGTTATTTCCTTTTCCAGAATAGGCCTCAGAGCGCTCCAATATCCACTTGCAGATACTACAGAAACAGTGTTTCAAAATTGCTCTATCAAAAGGAAGGTTCAACTCTGTGAGTTGAATGCATAAATCAGAGGGCAGATTCTGAGATTACTTGTCTAGTTTTTGTGTGAAGATATTTTTTCCAGTGTATACCTCAAAGAACTCCAAATATACACTTGCAAATTCTACAAAAAGAGTGTTTCAAAACTGCTCTATCAAAAGGAAGGTTCAACTCTGTGAGTTGAAAGCACTCATCACAAAGATGTTTCTGAGAATGCTTCTGTCTAGTTTGTATGTGATGATATTTCATTTTCCAGCACAGGCATGAAAGCGCTCCAAATATCCACTTACAGATTCTACAAAAAGAGTGTTTCAAAACTACTCTATCAAAAGGAAGGTTCAAGTCTATGAGTTGAATGCACTCATCTCAAAGAAGTTTCTGAGAATGATTCTGTCTAGCTTTTATGTGAAGATATTTCCTTTTCCAGCATAGATCTCAAAGCAGTCGAAATATCCACTTGCAGATACTACAAAAAGACTGTTTCAAACCTGCTCTATCAAAAGCAAGGTTCAAGTCTGTGAGTTGAATGCACTCATCACAGAGTAATATCCGAGAATGCTTATGTCTAGTTTTTATGTGAAGATATTTCCTTTTCCATCATAAGAATCAAAGCGCTCTAAATATCCACTTGCAGATTCTACAAAAAGAGTGTTTCAAAACTGTCCTATCAAAAAGAAGGTTCAATTCTCTGAGTTGAATGCATTCATCACAAGGAAGTTTCTCAGAATGTTTCTGTCTAGATTTTATGTGAAGATATTTCCTTTTCCAAAATAGTTCTCAAAGCTCTCCAAATATCGACTTGCAGATTCTACAAAAAGAAGGTTGCAAAACTGCTCTATCAAAAAGAAGTTTCAAGTCTGTGAGTTGAATGCACTCATCACAAAGAAGTTTCTGAGAATGCTTCCGTCTAGTTTTTATGTGAAGATATTTCGTTTTCCATCATAGGCCTCTAAGAGCTAAAATATACACTTCCAGATACTAAAAAAGAGTATTTCAAAACTCTTCTATCAAAAGGAAGGTTCAACTCTGTGAGTTGAATGCCTAAACCACAGGGAAGTTTCTGTGAATGCTTCTGTCTAGTTTTTATGTGAAGATATTTACTTTTCCAGTGTAGGCGTCAAAGCATTCCAAGTATCCAGTTGCAGATTCCACTAAAAGTGTGGTTCAAAACTGTTCTATCAAAAGGAAGGTTCAACTCTGTGAGTTGAATACACTCATCACAAAGATGTTTCTGAGAATGATTCTGTCAAGTTTTCATCTGAATATATTTCGTTTTCCACTAGAGGATGCAATCGCACCAAATCTACACTTGTCGTTTCTGCAAAAATAGTGATTCAGAACCGCTCTGTGAAAAGGAAGTTTCAAGTCTGTGAGTTGAATGCCTAAAGCAAAGGGAAGTTTCAGAGAATACTTCTGTCTAGTTTTTATGTGAAGAGATTTCCTTTTCCAGCATAGGCCTCAAAACACTCCCAATACTCACTTGCAGATTCTACAAAAATAGTGTTTCAAAACTGATCTATTGAAGGGAACGTTCAAGTCTGTGAGTTGAATGCACGTATTCCAGAGAACTTTCTGAGAATATTTCCGTCTAGTTTTTATGTGAAGATATTTACTTTTACAACATAGGCCTCAAAGCACTCCAAATACTCACTTGCAGATGCTTCAAAAAGACTCTATCAAAACTGCTCTATCAAAACTGCTCTATTCAAAACTGCTCTATCAAAAGGAAGTTTCAAACTGTGAGTTGAATGCACTCAAAAAAAGAAGATTCTGACAATGTTTCTGTCTAGATTCTATGTGAAGATATTTCCTTTTCCAGCATAGGCCTCAAAGCGCTCGAAATATCCACTTTCAGATCCTACAAAAAGAGTATTTCAAAACTGTTCCATTTAAAGGAAGGTTCAACTCTGTGAGTTGAAAGCCCTCATCTCTAAGAACTTTCTGCGAATGCTTCTGTCTAGTTTTTTTGTGAAGTTATTTCCTCTTCCAGCATAGGCCTCAAAACGGTCCAAATATCCACTTGCAGATATTACGAAAAGAATTTTTCCAAACTGCTCTCTTAATAGGAATGTTCAAGTATGTGAGTTGAATGCACTCATCAGAACGAAATTTCTGAGAATGCTTCTGTTTAGTTTTTATGTGAAGATATTCCCTTTTCCTGCATAGGCCTCAAAGCGCTCCAAATACACACTTGCATATTCCACAAAAAGAGTGTTTCAAAACTGCTCTATCAAAAAGAAATGTTCAAGTCTCTGAGTTCAATGTAGATATCACAAAGGAGTTCCTGAGAGTGCTTCAATCTAGTTTTTATGTGAAGATATTTCCCTTTCCAGCATAGGCCTCAACGGGCTCCAAAAATCCACTTGCAGATTCTACAAAAAGTGTGTTTCAAAACTGTCCTATCAAAAGGAAGTTTCAAGTCTGTGAATTGAATGCACTCATAACAACGAAGTTTCTGAGAATGCTTCTGTCTAGTTTATATGTGAAAATATTTCCCTTTCCAATGTGTGCCTCAAAGCACTCCCAATATCCACTTGCAGATTCTAATAAAAGAGTGTTTCAAAACTGTTCTATCAAAAGGAAGGTTAAACTCTGTGATTTGAATTCACTCATCACAAAGCAGTTTGTGAGAATGATTCTGTCTAGTTTTTTTCTGAAAGTATTTCATTTTCCACTAGAGGACGCAATCGCACCAAATATCCAATTTCCGATTCCACAAAAAGAGTGTTTCAGAACTGCTCTATCAAAAGGAAGGTTCAACACTGTGAATTGAATGCGCAAATCACAAAGAAGTTTCTGAGAATGCTTCTGTCTAGTTTTTATGTGAAGAAATATCCTTTTCCAGCATAAGCCTCAAAGAGCTCCAAATATGCACTTGCAGAATCTAGAAAAAGAGTGTTTCAAAACTTTTCTATCAAAAGGATGGTTCAATTCTGGGAGTTGAATGTGCTCCTCAAAAAGAAGTTTCTGAGAATGATTCTCTCTAGTATTCATCTGAATTCATTTCCTTTTCCAATAGAAGACGCAATCGCACCAAATACCCACCTGCCGTTTCCATAAAAAGAGTTTTTCAGAAGTGCTCTATGAACAGCAAGGTTCAACTCTGTGAGTTGAATGCATAAAGCACAGCGAAGTTTCTGAGAATGCTGCTGTCTAGTTTTTATGTTAAGATATTCCCTGTTCCAGTGTAGGCCCCAAAGCACTCCAGATATTCACTTGCGGATTCTTCAAAAAGTGTGTTTAAAAACTGTTCTATCAAAAGGAAAGTTCAGCTCTGTGAATTGAATGCACTCATCCCAGAGAAATTTCTGAGAATGCTTCTGTCTAGTTTTTATGTGAAGATATTTCCTTTTCCAACATAGGCCTCAAATCGCTCCAAATATCCACTTGTAGATGCTTCAAAAAGAGTGTTTCAAAACTGTTCTATCAAAAGGAAGTTGAAACTGTGTGATTTGAATACACTCATCACAACGAAGTTTCTGAGAATGCTTCTGTCTAGTTTTTATCTGAAGATATTTCCTTTTCCAGCATAGGCCTCAAATCGCTCCAAATATCCACTTACAGATTCTACAAAAAGAGTGTTTCAAAATTGCTCTATCAAAAAAGAATGTTCAAGTCTGTAAGTTCAATACACACGTCACAAAGGAGTTTCTGAGAATGCTTCCATCTAGTTTTTATATGAAGATATTTCTTTTCCAGCACAGGCCTCAAAGTGCTCCAAATATTCACTTGCAGGTTCTCCAAAAAGTGTGTATCAAAACTGTTCTATCAAAAGGAAGTTTCAGGTCTGTGAGCTGACTGCACTCAAAACAAAGAAATTTCTTAGAATGCTTCTGTCTAGTTTTTATATGAAGATATTTCCTTTTCCAGCACAGGCCTCAAAGCGCTCCAAATATCCAATTGCAGATTCTACAAAAAGAGTGTTTCAAAACTGCTCTATCAAAAAGGAATGTTCAAGTCTGTGAGTTCAATGTACACATCACAAAGGAGTTTCTGAGAATGCTTCAATCTAGTTTTTATATGAAGATATGTCCTTTTCCAGCATAGTCCTCAAAGTGCTCTAAATATTCATTTGCAGCTTCACTAAAAAGTGTGTATCAAAACTGTTCTATCAAAAGGAAGTTTCAGGTCTGTGAGCTGACTGCACTCATAAAAACGAAGTTTCTGAGAATTCTTCTGTCTGGTTTTTATGTGAAGATATTTCCTTTTCCAGTGTATGCCTCAAATCATTCCAAATATCCACTCTCAGATTCTACTAAAAGAGTGTTTCAAAACTGTTCTATCAAAAGGAAGGTTCAACCCTGTGATTTGAATGCACTCATCACAAAGCAGGTTGTGAGAATGATACTGTCTAATTTTCATCTGAGTGTATTTCATTTTCCTCTACAGGACGCAATCGCACCAAATATCCAATTTCCATTTCCACAAAAAGAGTGTTTCAGAACTGCTCTATCAAAAGGAAGGTTCAACACTGTGAATTGAATGTGCACATCACAAAGAAGTTTCTGAGAATACTTCTGTCTAGTTTTTATGTGAAGACATATCCTTTTCCAGCATAGGCCTCAAAGAGCTCCGAATATCCACTTGCTGATTCTACAAAAAGAGTGTTTCAAAACTTTTCTATCAAAAGGATGGTTCAACGCTCTGAGTTGAATGCACTCATCAAAAAGAAGTTTCTGAGAATGATTCTGTGTAGTATTCCTCTGAATGTACTTTCTTTTCCATTGCAGGAAGCAATCGCACCAAATATCCGCTTGCAGTTTCAACAAAAAGAGTGTTTCAGAACTGCTCTACAAACAGCAAGGTTCAACTCTTGAGTTGAATGCATAAAGCACAGGGCCGTTTCTGAGAATGCTTCTGTCTAGATTTATGTGAAGATATTTCCTGATCCAGTGCAGGCCTCAAATCACTTCAAATATCCACTTGCAGATTCTACAAAAAGAGTGTTTCAATACTGCTCTATCAGAAGGAAGGTTCAACTCTGTGAGTTGAATGCCCAAAGCACAGGGAAGTTTCTGAGAATGCTTTTGTCTAGCTTTTATCTGAAGATATTTCCTTTTCCAGTGTATACCTCAAATTACTCCAAATATATACTTGCAGATTCTAACAAAAGTGTGTTTCAAAACTGCTTTATCAAAAGGAAGGTTCAAGCCTCTGAGTTGAATTCACTCATCACAACGAAATTTCTGAGAATTCTTCTGTCTTCTTTTTATGTGAAGATATTTCCTTTTCCGGCACAGGCCACAAAGGTCTCCAAATATCCACTTGCAGATTCTACAAAAAGACTTTTTCAAAACTGCTCTATCAAAAGGAATGTTCAAGTCTGTGAGTTGAATGCACTCATCACAGCGAAGTTTCTGAGTATGCTTCTGTCTAGTTTTTATGTGAAGATAATTCCTTTTCCAGCGTTGGCCTCCAAGGGCTCCAAATATCCACTTGCAGATTCTACAAAAATAGTGTTTCAAAACTGCTCTATCAAAAGGAATGTTCAGCTCTCTGAGTTGAATGCACACATCACAAAGGAGGTTCTGAGAATGCTTCAAACTAGTTTTATTGTGAAGTTGTTTCCTTTTCCAGAATAGGCCCAAAAGTGCTCCAATATCCACTTGAAGATACTACAAAAAGAGTGTTTCAATATTGCTCTATCAAAAGGAAGGTTCAACCTCTGTGAGTTGAATGCTTACAACAGAGGGCAGTTTCTGAGAATGCTTCAGTCTTGTTTTAATGTGAACTTATTCCCTTTTCCAAAATACATCAAAGCACTCCAAATATACACTTCCAGATTCTACTAAGAGAGTGTTTCAAAACTGCTCTATGAAAAGGAAGATTCAACTCTGTGAGTTGAAAGCACTCATCACGAAGTTGTATCTCAGAATGCTTCTGTCACTTTTGTATGTGATGATATTTCCTTTTCCAGTATAGGCCTCAAAGCACACCAAATATCCACTTGCAGATGTTTCAAAAAGACTGTTTCAAAACTGCTCTATCAAAAGGAAGTTTCAATCTGTGAGTTGAATGCACTCATCAAAAAAATTTCTGAGAATGCTTCCGTCTAGGTTTTATGTGAAGATACTTCCTTTTCCAGCATTTGTCTCAAATCGCTCCAAATATCTACTTGCAGATTCTTCAAAAAGAGTGTTTCAAAACTGTTATATTTAAAGGAAGGTTCAAATGTTTGAGTAGAATGCACTCATCTCTAAGATGTTTCTGAGAATGCTTCTATCTACTTTTTATCTGAAGACATTTCCTTTTCCAGAATAGGTCTCAAAGTGCTCTAATTATCGACTTCCAGACCCAATAAAAAGTGTGCTTCAAACCTGCTCTATCAAAAGGAAGTTTCAACTCTGTGAGTTGAATCCACTCATCACAAAGAAGTTTCTGAGAATGCTTCTGTCTAGTTTTTTTGTGAAGATATTTCCTTCTCCACTGTAGCCCTCAAAGTACTCCAAATATTCATTTGTAGAATCTACAAAAAGAGTGTTTCAAAACTGTTCCATCAAAAGGAAGGTTCAGCTCTGTCAGCTGAATGCACTCATCACAGAGAAGTTTCTGAGAATGCTTCTGTCTTGTTTTTATATGAAGATAATTCCTTTTCCGTCGTAGGCCTCAAAGCGCTCCAAATATCCACTTGCAGATTGTACAAAAAGAGTGTTTCAAAACTGGTCTATCAAAAGGAAGTTTCAAGTCTGTGAGTTGAATGCACTCATCACAACAAAGTTTCTGAGAATGCTTCTGTCTGGTTTTTATGTGAAGATATTTCCTTTTCCAGCATAGGCCTCAAAGCCCTCCAAATAGCCACTTGCAGATTGTACAAAAAGAGTGTTTCAAAACTGCTCTATCAAAAGGAACGTTTAACTCTGTGAGTTGAATGCACACATCACAAAGGAGATTCTGAGAATGCTTAAATCTAGTTTTTATGTGAATTTATTTCCTTTTCCAGAATAGACCTCAAAGCGCTCAAATATCCACTTACAGATTCTACAAAAAGAGTGTTTCAAAACTGTTCTATCAAAAGGAAGGTTCAACTCTGTGAGTTGAATGCTTACAGCAGAGGGCAGTTTCTGAGAATGCTTCTGTCTAGTTTTTATGTGAAAATATTCTCTTTTCCAGTGTATACCTCAAAGCATTCCAAATATACACTTGCAGATTCTACTAAAAGAGTGTTTCCGAACTGCTCTATCAAAAGGAAGGTTCAACTCTGTGAGTTGAATGCACTCATTACAAAGATGTATCTGAGAATGCTTCTGTCTAGTTTGCATGTGATGATATTTCCTTTTCCAGCACAGGCCTGAAAGCGAACCAAATATCCACTTACGGATTCTACAAAAGGAGTGTTTCAAAACTAATCCTTCAAAAGGAAGGTTCAAGTCTATGAGTCGAATGCACTCATATCAAAGAATTTTCTGAGAGTGATTCTGTCTAGTTTTTATGTGAGGATATTTCTTTTTCCAGCATAGGCCTCAAAGTGCTCGAAATATCCACTTGCAGATACTACAAAAAGACTGTTTCAAAACTACTCTATCAAAAGGAAGGTTCCACTCTGTGAGTTGAATGCACTCATCACAGAGTAGTATCTGAGAAAGCTTCCGTCTAGTTTTTATGTGAAGATATTTCCTTTTCCAGAATAGGCCTCAAAGCACTCCAAATATCCATTTGCAGATTCTACAAAAAGAGTGTTCCAAAACTGTTCTATCAAAAGGAAGGTTCAACTCTCAGAGTTGAATGCCCTCATCACACAGAAGCTTCTGAGAATGTTTCTTTCTAGTTTTTATGTGAAGATATTTCCTTTTCCAAAGTAGTTCTCAAAGCTCTGCAAATATCGACTTGCAGATTCTACAAAAAGAATATTTCAAATCTGCTCTATCAAAAGGAAGTTTCAAATCTGTGAGTTGAATACACTTATCACAAAGAAGTTTCTGATAATGCTTCTGTCTAGTTTTTATGTGACGATATTTCATTTTCCAACATAGGCCTCAAAGCGCTCCAATATACACTTGCAGATTCTTAAAAAGAGTGTTTCAAAACTGTTCTATCAAAAGGAAGTTTCAACTCTGTGATTTGAATGCCTAAAGCTCAGGGAAGTTTCTGTGAATGCTTCTGTCTAGTTTTTATGTGAAGATATTTACTTTTCCACAGTGGACGTCAAAGCACTCCAAGTATCCAGTTGCAGATTCCACTAAAAGTGTGTTTCAAAACCGTTCTATCAAAAGGAAGATTCACCTCTGTGAGTTGAATGCACACCTCACAAAGATGTTTCTGAGAATGATTCTGTCAAATTTTCTTCTGAATGTAATTCCTTTTCCACTAGAGGACGCAATCACACCAAATATACTCATGTCGTTTCCACAAAAACAGGGTTTCAGAACTGCTCTGTGAAAAGGAAGGTTCAAGTCTGTGAGTTGAATGCATAAAGCACAAGGAAGTTTCTGAGAATGCTTCTGTCTAGTTTTTATTTGAAGATGTTTCCTTTTCCAGTGTAGGCCTCAAAGCACACCAAATATTCACTTGCAGATTCTACAAAAAGAGTGTTTCAAAACTGTTCTATCAAAAGGAAGGTTCAACTCTGTGAGTTAAATGCACTTATCCCAGAGAAGTTTCTGAGAATGTTTCTGTCTGGTTTTTATGTGAAGATATTTCCTTTTACAACATAGGCTTCAAAGCACTCCAATTATCCACTTGCAGATGCTGAAAAAAGACTGTTTCAAAACTGCTCTCTCAAAAGGAAGGTTCAACTCTGTGAGTTGAATGCACTCAACACACAGAAGTTTTTGATAATTCTTCTGTCTAATTTTTATGTGAAGATATTTCCTTTTCCAGAATAGGTCTCAAAGCGCTCCAAATATCCAATTGCGGTTTCTACAAAAAGAGTGTTTCAAAACTGTTCTATCAAAGGGAAGTTTCAATTATGTGAGTTGAAAGCACTCATAGCAACGAAGTTTCTGAGAATGCTTCTGTCTAGTTTTTATGTGAAGATATTTCCTTTTCCAGTGTATGCCTCAAAGCACTCCCAATATTCACTTGCAGATTCTAATAAAAGAGTGTTTCAAAACTGTTCTTTCAAAAGGAAGGTTCAACACTGTGATTTGAATATGCTCATCACAAAGCAGTTTGTGAGAATGATTCCGTCTAGTTTTCATCTGAATGTATTTTATTTTCTACTAGAGGACGCAATTGCACCACATGTCCAAATTCCGATACCACCAAAAGAGTGTTTCAAAACTGTTCTAATAAAGGAAGTTTCAACTCTGTGAGTTGAATGCACACATCACAAAGGGGTTTCTGAAAATGCTTTACTCTAGCTTTTATCTGAAGTTATTTCCTTTTCCAGAATTGGCCTCAAAGCGCTCCAATATCCACTTGCAGATAGTACAAAAAGAGTGTTTCAAAATTGCTCTATCAAAAGAAAGGTTCAACTCTGTGAGTTGAATGCTTAAAGCAGAGGGCAGTTTCTGAGAATGCTTCTGTCTAATTTTTAGGTGAAGATATTCTCTTTTCCAGTGTATACCTCAAAGCACTCCAAATATACACTTGGAGATTCTACTAAAAGAGCGTTTCAGAAATGCTCTATCAAAAGGAAGGTTCAACTTCGTGAGTTGAAAGCACACATTACAAAGATGTATCTGAGAGTGCTTCTATCTAGTTTGTATGTGATGATATTTCCTTTTCCAGCACAGGCCTGAAAGCGCTCCAAATATCCACTTACAGATTCCACAAAAAGAGTGTTTCAAAACTACTCTATCAAAAGGAAGTTTCAAGTCTATGAGTTGAGTGCACTCCTCTCAAAGATGTTTCTGAGAATGATTCTCTCTACTTTTTATGTGAAGACATTTCCTTTTCCAACATAGGCCTCAAGGTGTTCCGAATAAACACTTGCAGATTCTACAAACTTAGTGTTTCTAAACTGTTCTATCAAAAGGAACGTTCAAGTCTGTGAGTTGAATGCACTCATCACAAATAAGTTTCTCAGAATGCTTCTGTCTAGTTTTCAGGTGAAGATATCTCATTTCCCAGCATAGGCCTCAAAGCGCTCCAAATATCCACTTGCAGATTCTACAAAAAGAGTGTTTCAAATCTGCTCTTTCAAAAGGAAGATTCAAGTCTGTGAGTTGAATGCACTCATCACAAAGAAGTTTCTGAGAATGCTTCTGTCTAGTTTTTATGTGAAGATATTTCCTCTTCCAGCATAGGCCTTAAAGCATTCCAAATACCCACTAGTAGATTGTACAAATAGAGTGTTTCAAAACTGCTCATTCAAAAGGAAGGTTCAAGTCTCTGAGTTGAATGCACACATCACAAAGGAGTTTCTGAGAATGCTTCAATCTAGTTTTTATTTGAAGCTATTTCCTTTTACAGCATACGCCTCAAAGGGCTCCAAATATCCACTAGCAGATTCTACTAAAAGAGTGTTTCAAATCTGTACTATCAAAAGGAAGGTTCAACTCAGTAAGTTGAATGAGTAAAGCACAGGGAAGTTTCTGAGAATGATTCTCTCTTCTTTTTATGTGAGGATAATTCCTTTTCCAGTGTAGGCCTCAAAGCACTCCAAATGTCCTCTTGCAGATTCTACTAAAAGAGTGTTTCAAAACTGCTCTATCAAAAGGAATGTCCAACTCTGTGGGTTGAATGCGCACATCACCAAGAAGTTTCTGAGAATTCTTCTGTCTAGTTTTTATGTGAAGATATTTCCTTTTGCAGCATAGTCCTCAAAGCACTCCAAATATCCACCTGCAGATTCTACAAAAAGAGTATTTCAAAAATGTTCTATCAAAAGGAAGGTTCAACTCTGTGAGCTGAATGCACTCATAACAAAGAAGTTTTTGAGAATGCTTCAAAGTGGTTTTTATGTGAAGATATTTCCTTTTCTAGCATAGGCCTGAAATCGCTCCAAATATCCACTTGGAGATTCTACAAAAAGAGTGTTTCACAACTGTGCTATCAAAATGATTGTTCAACTCTGTGAGTTGTGTGCACTTATCTCAAAGAAGTTTCTGAGAATTCTTCTGTCTAGTTTTTATATGAAAACATTTCCTTTTCAAACATGGGCCTCAAATCGTTCGAGATATCCACTTGCAGATTCTATTAAAAGGGTGTTTCAAAACTGCTCCATCAAAAGAAAAGTTCAAGACTGTTAGTTGAAGGTACTCATCCCAAAGAAGCTTCTGAGAATGCTTCTGTCTACTTTTAATGTGAAGATATTTCCTTTTCCAGCATAGGCCTCAAAGCGCTCCAAATATCCACTTGCAGATTCTACAAAAAGAGTGTTTCAAAACTTCTCTGTGAAAAGGAATGTTCAATTCTGTGACTTGAATGCACACACCCCAACGAAGTTTCAGAGAACGCTTCTGCCTAGTTTTTATGTGAAGATATTTCCTTTTCCACCTCAGGCCTCAAAGCCCACTAAAAGTCTACTTGCAGATACAGCAAAAAAAGTGTTTCAACACTGGCCCATGAAAAGAAAGATTCAGCTCTGTGGGTGGAATGCACACATCACACCGAAGTTTGTGAGAATGCTTCTATATAGTTTTTATGTGAGGATATCCCTTTTCCAAAGAATTGCTATAAGAGGTCAAAATATGCAATTGCACATTCTTCAAAAAGAGCGTTTCAAACTTCTCTGTGAAAAGGAATGTTCAACTCTGTGAGTTGAATGCACACCCCACAAAGAAGTTTCAGAGAATGCTACCGCCTAGTTTTTATGTGAAGATATTTCCTTTTCCACCATAGGACTAAAAGTGCTCTAAATGTCCACTTGCAGATTCTAGAAAAAGAGTGTTTCAAAACTGCTCTATCAAAAGAAATGTTCAACACTGTAAGTTTAATGCACACATCACAAAGAAGTTTGTGAGAATGCTTCTGTCTAGTTTTTATGTGAGAATATCCTGTTTCTAACGAACTCCTATAAGCGGTCCAAATATCCACTTGCAGATTGTACAAAAAGAGTGTTTCAAAACTGCTCTAAGAAGAAAATGTATGTTCAACTCTGAGACTTGAATGCAAACATCACCTAGTAGTTTCTGTGAATGCTTCTTTCTAGGTTTTATGTGAAGATAATTCCTTTTCCACCACGGGCCTCAGAGCTCCCCCAAAGTCCAAAGGCAAATTCTACAAAAAGAGGGTTTCAAAACTACTCTAAATAAAGGAATGTTCAGCTCTGAGAGCTGAATGCAGACACCACAAAGAAGATTCAGAGAATGCTTCTGCCTAGGTTTTATGTGAAGGTATTTCGCTTTCCATCACACTCCTGAAAGCACTCCAAATGTCCACCTGCAAATTCTAGAAAAACAGTGTTTCAAAACTGCTCTATAAAAGAAAGATTCAAATCTGTGAGTTGAATGCGCATATCACAAAGAAGTTTCTGTGAATGCTTCTGTCTAGAATTTCTGTGAGGATATCCCTTTTCCAACGAATTCCTATGAGCAAACCAAATATCTACTTACATATTTTACAAAGAGTGTTTTAAAACTGTTTAACAAAATGAATGTTCAACTCTGTGAGTTGAATGCAAACATCACAGAGTAGATTCTGAGTAATCTTCTTTCTAGGATTTATGTGAAGATATTTCCATTTCCACCACAGGCCTCAGAGTTCTCCAAATGTCCAATTGCAGATTCAAAAAAAAGAGTATTTCAAAACTGCTCTAAAAAAAGGAATGCTCAACTCTGTGAGTTGAGTGCAAACACCACAGAGAAGTTTCTGAGAATGCATCTCTCTAGGTTTTATGGGAAGATATTTCCTTTTCCACCACAGGCCTGAAAGAAGTCGAAATATACACTTGAAGATTCTAAAAGAAGAGTTTTTCAAAACTTCTCAGTCCAGAGGAATGTTCATATCTGTGAGTTGAATGCACACACCACAAAGAAGATTCAGAGAATGCTACTGCCTAGTTTTTATGTGAAGGTACTTCCTTTTCCACCACAGGCCTCAAAGCTCTCCAAATGTCCAGTAGCAGATTCTACAAAAAGAGTGTTTCAAAACTGAACCATGAAAAGAAAGTTTCAACTCTGTGAGTTTAATGCACACATCACACAGCAGTTTCTGGGAATGCTTCTGTCTAGTTTATATGTGATGATATTTTGTTTTCCAGCATTGGCCTAAAAGCGCTCCAAATATCCACTTTCAGATGCTACTAAGACAGTGTTTCAAAACTGTTCTATGAAAAGGAAGGTGCAAGTTTGTGACTGGAATGCACACATCAGAAAGTTGTTTCTGAGAATGCTTCTGACTACTTTTTATGTGATCATGTATCCTTTTCCAGTATAGGCCTCAAATCGCTCCAAATATCCACTTGCAGATTTTACAAAAAGGGTGTTTCCAAACTCCTCTATCAAAAGGCAGGTTCAACTCTGTTAGTTGAATGCACGCATCACAAAGAAGATTCTGAGAATGCTTCTATCTAGTGTTTATATGAAGATATTTCCTTTTCAAGCATAGGCCTCAAAGCGCTCCAAATATCCACTTGCAGATACTACAAAAAGTGTGTTTCAAAACTGCTCTATGAAAAGGAAGGTTCAACTCAGTGAGTTGAATGCACACATCGTGAAGAAGTTTCTGAGAATGCTTCTGTCTAGTTTTTAGGTGAAGATATTTCATTTCACAGCATAGGCCTCAAAGCGCTCCAAATATCCACTTGCAGATTCTACAAAAGCAGTGTTTCAAAACTGCCCTTTCAAAAAGAAGTTTCAAGTCTGTGAGTTCAATGCACTCATTACAAAGAAGTTTCTGAGAATGCTTCTCTCTAGTTTTTATGTGAAGATATTACCTTTTCCAACTTAGGCCTCAAGTCGCTCCAAACATCCACTAGCAAATTCTAAAAAAAGAGTGTTTCAAAACTCCGCTATCAAAAACAAGATTCCACTATATGTGTTGAATGCATAAAGCACACGGAAGTTTCTGAGAATGCTTCCGTCTAGTTTTTATGTGAAGATATTTCCTTTTCCAGTGTTGACCTCTTGGCACTCCAAATATCCACTTGCAGATTCTACTAAAAGAGTGTTTCAAAACTCTTCTATAAAAAGGAAGATTCAACACTGTGAGTAGAATGCACTTGTCACAAAGACGTTTCTGAGAATGCTTCTGTATAGTTTTCAAGTGAATGTATTTCCTATTTCAAAATATGCCGCAATCGCACCAAATATCCACCTGCAGTTTCCAGAAAAAGGGTGTTCCCGAACTGCTCTGTGAAAAGAAATGTTCAACTCCGTGAGGTGAACGCACTCATCACAAAGCATTTTCTGAGAATACTTCTGTCTAGTTTGTATATGAAGATATTTCCTTTTCCAGCATAAGTCTCAAAGAGCTCCAAATATCCACCTGCGAATTCTACAACAACAGTGTTTCAAAACTGGTCTATGAAAAGGAAGATTCAACACTGTGAGTTGAATGCCCTCATCGCAAAGTAGTTTCTGAGAATGCTTCCATCTAGTTTTTACACAAAGATATATCCTTTTGCAGCATAGGCCTCAAAGCGCTCCAAATATCCACTTGCAGATTCTATAAACAGAGTGTTTCAAAACTGCTCTATCAAAAGGAAGGTTGAAATCTGTGAGATGAATGCACAAAGCACAGGGAACTTTCTGAGAATGCTTTTATCTAGTTTCTACGTAAAGATACTTCCCTTTCCAGCATAGGCCTCAAAGCACACCATATATCCACTTGAGGATTGCACGAAAAGAGGGTTTCAAAACTTCTCTATCAAAAGAAAGGTTCAAATCTGTGAGTTCAATGCACACATCACAAAGGAGTTTCTGAGAATTCTTCTGTCTGGTTTTCTTGAGAAGATATTTCCATTTCCAGCATAGGCCTCAAATCGCTCCAAGCATTCACTTGCAGATTCTACAAAAAGGGTGTTCCAAAACTTCTCTATCAATAGGTAGGTTCAAATCTGTGAGTTGAATGCACTCATCACAAAGAAGTTTCTGAGAATTCTTCTGTCTAGTTTTTATGTGAAGATATTTCCTTTTCCAACAAAGGCCACAAAGCGCTCCAAATGAACACTTGCAGATTCTACAAAATGAGTGTTTCAAAACTATTCTACCAAAACGAACGTTCAAGTCTGTGAGTTGAATGCATTCATCACAAAGAAGTTTCTGAGAATGCTTCTGTCTCGTTTTTATGTGATGATATTTCGTTTTCCAGCATTGGCCTAAAAGCGCTCCAAATATCCACTTTCAGATGCTACTAAAAGAGTGTTTCAAAACTGCTCTATCAAAAGGAAGGTTCAAGTGTGTGAGTGGAATGTCCATATCAGAAAGAAGTTTCTGAGAATTGTTCTGCCTAGATTTTATGTGAAGTTATATCCATTTCCAGCATACGTCCCAAATCGCTACAAATATCCACTTGCAGATTTTACAAAAAGGGCATTTCCAAACTACTCTATCAAAAGGCAGGTTCAACTCCGTGAGCTGAATGCACTGATCACAAAGTAGTTCTGAGAATCGTTCTGTGTATTGTTTATGTGAAGTTATTTCTTTTTCCAGCACAGGCCTCAAACCGCACCAAATATCCACTTGCAGATTCTACAAAAAGTGTGGTTGAAAACTGCTATATGAAAAGGAAGGTTCAACCCTGTGAGTTGAATGCAGGCATCACAAAGAAGTTTATGAGAATGCTTCTGTCTAGTTTTTAGGTGAAGATATTTCATTTCCCAGCATAGGCCTCAAAGCTCTCCTAATATCCACATGCAGAACCTTTAGAAAGAGTGTTTCAAAAATGTTCTTTCAAAAGGAAGGTTCAAGTCTGTTAGTTGAATGCACTCATCACAAAGAAGCTTCTGAGAATGCTTCTGTCTAGTGTTTATGTGAAGATATTTCCTTTTCCAGCATAGGCCTCAAAGAGCTCCAAATATTTACTTGCAGATTCTACAAAAAGTGTGTTTGAAACCTGCTATATGAAAAGGAAGGTTCAACCCTGTTAGTTGAATGCACACATCGTGAAGAAGTTTCTGATAATGCTTCTGTCTAGTTTCTAGGTGAATATATTTCATTTACCAGCATAGGCCTCAAAGCGCTCCAAATATCCAATAGAAGATTGTACAAAAAGTATTTTTCAAAGCTGCTCACTCAAAAGGAACTTTCAACTCTGTGTGTTGAATGCACTCATCAAAAAGAAATTTCTGAAAATGCTTCTGTCTAGTTTTTATGTGAAGATATTTCCTTTTCCAGCATAGGCCTCACATCGCTCCAAACATCCACTAGCAAATTCTACAAAAAGAGTGATTCAAACCTGCGCTGTCAAAAGGAGGATTCCACTATGTGAGTTGAATGCATAAAGCACACGGAAGTTTCTGAGAATGCTTCCGTCTAGATTTTATGTGAAGATATTTCCTTTTCCAATGTTGACCTATTAGCCCTCCAATTATACATTTGCAGGTTCTACCAAAGGAGTGTTTCAAAACTGCTATATCAAAAGGAAGCTTCAATTCTGTATGTTGAATACGCACTTCACAAAGAAGTTTCTGAGAATGCTTCTATCTAGTTTTTACGTGAAGATATTTCCTTTTCCAGCATAGGCCTCAAAGCGTTCCAAATATCGAGTTGTAGATTCTACAAAAAGAGTGTTTCAAAACTTCTATCAAAAGAAAGGTTCAACTCTGTGATTTGAAGGCAGAAAGCACAGGGAAGTCTCTCAGAATGCTTCTGTCTTGGTTCTAAGTGAAGATATTACCTTTTACAATGTAGGACTCAAAGCACTCTAAATATCCACTTGCAGATTCTACAAAAAGAGTGTTTCAATACTGCTCTATCAAAAGGAAGTTTCAACTCTCTGAGTTGAATGTGCACATCAGAAAAAGTTTCTGAAAATACTTCTGTCTACTTTTTATGTGAAGATATTTCCTTTTCCAGCAAAGGCCCCAAAGCGCTCCAAATATCCACTTGCAGATTCCACAGAAAGTGTTTCAAAACTGTTCTATCAAAAGGAAGGTTCAACTCTTTGAGTACAATGCAGTTATCACAAAAAAGTTGCGGAGAATGCTTCTGTATAGTTTTCATATGAATGTATTTCCTTTTCCACTAGAAGGCACAATCGAAACAAATATCCACCTGCAGTTTGCTGAAAAAGAGTGATGCAGAACTGCTCTATGAAAAGAAACGTTCAACTCTGAGTTGAATGCACTCATCACAAAGAAATTTCTGAGAATGCTTCTGTCTAGTTTGTATAAGAAAATATTTCCTTTTAAAGGATAAGCATCAAAGAGCACGAAATATCCACTTGCGGATTCTACGAAAACAGTGTTTCAAAACTGGTCTATCAAAAGGAATGTTCAACTCTGTGAGTAGAATCCACTTATCACAAGAAGTTTCGGAGAATGCTTCTGTAATAGTTTTCATGTGAATGTATTTCTTTTTCCACTAGATGCCGCAAGCACACCAAATATCCACTTGCAGTTTCCACAAAAAGAGTGTTGCAGAACTGCTTCATGAAAAGGAATGTTCAACTATGTGAGTTCAATCCCCACATGCCATAGAAGTTTCTGAGAAGGTTTCTGTCTAGTTTCTATATGAAGATATTTCCTTTTCCAGGATAAGCCTCAAAGAGCTCCAAATATCCAATTGCGGATCCTACAAAAACAGTGTTTCAAAACTGGTCTATCAAAAGGAATGTTCAACCCTGTGAGTTGAATGCACTCATCACAAAGAAGTTTCTGAGAATGCTTACATCCAGTTTTTATGCAATGACATTTCCTTATGCAGCATAGGCCTCAAAGCGCTCCAAATAAACACTTGCAGATTCTACAAAAGGAGTGTTTCAAAACTGCTATATCACAAGGAAGGTTGAACTCTGTGAGATGAATGCATAAAGCACAGGGGACTTTCTGAGAATGCTTTTGTCTAGCTTCTAAGTGAAGGTATTTCCTTTTCCACATAAGCCTCAAGGCAATCAATTCATCCACTTGAAGATTCTAATAAAAGAGGGTTTCAAAACTTCTCTATAAAAGAAAGGTTCAACTCTCTGAGTTCAATGCACACATCACAAAGAAGTTTCTGAGAATACTTATTTGTATTTTTTATGTGAAGAGTTTTCCTTTTCCAGAATAGGCCTGAAAACGCTCTATATATCCACTTGATTCTACAAAAAGAGTGTTTCAAAACTGCACTTTCAAAAGGAAGGTTCAAGTCTGCCAGTTGAATGCACTCATCACAAAGACGTTTCTGATAATTCTTCTGTCTAGTTTTCATGTGAAGATATTTCCATTCCCAGCATAGGCCTCACATCGCTCCAAATATTCACTTGCAGATTCTACAAAAAGGGAGTTTCAAAACTTCTCTATCAATTGGTAGGTTCAACTCTGTGAGTTGAATGCACTCATCACAAAGAAGTTTCTGAGAATGCTTCTGTCTAGTTTTTATGCAATGATAGTTTATTTTCCAGCGTTGACCTAAAATCGCTCCAAATATCCACCTTCAGATGCTACTAAAAGAGTGTTTCAAGACTGCTTTATCAAAGGGAAGTTTCAAGACTGTGAGTGAAATGCACACATCAGAAAGCAGTTTCTGAGAATGCTTCTGTCTTGTTTTTATGTGAAGTTATACCCTTTTCCAGCATAGGCCTCAAATCACTCCAAATATCCCCTTGCAGATTTTACGAAAAGTGTGTTTCCAAACTGCTCCGTCAAAAGGCAGGTCCAACTCTATGAGTTGAATGCACACATCACAAAGAAGTTTCTGAGAATGCTTCTGTCTAGTGTTTATGGGAAGATATTTCTTTTTCCAGCATAGGCCTCAAAGCGTTCCAAATATCAACTTGCAGATACTACAAAAAGTGTGTTTAAAAACTGCTCAATGAAAAGGAAGCTACAACTCTGTGAGTTGAATGCACACATAGTGAAGAAGTTTCTGAGAATGCTTCTGTTTAGTTTTTGGGTGAAGATATTTTATTCCCCAGCATAGGCCTCACAGCGCTCCAAATATCCACTTGCAGATACTTCCAAAAGAGTTTTTCAAAATTGCTCTTTCAAAGGGAAAATTGAAGCCTGTGAGTTGAATGCCCTCATCACAAAGAAGTTTCTGAGAATTCTTCTGTCTAGTTTTCATGTGAAGATATTTCCATTTCCGGCATAGGCCTCAAATCGCTCCAAATATTCACTTGCAGATTCTACAAAAGGGTGTTTCAAAACTTCTCTACCAATACGTAGGTTCAACTCTGTTAGTTGAATGCACTCTTCACAAAGAAGTTTCTGAGAATGCTTCTGTCTAGTTTTAATTTGAAGATAGTTCATTTTCCACCATAGCATTCAAAGTGCTCCAAATATCCACTTGTAGATTGTACAAAAAGAGTGTTTCAAAAACTGCTCTATCAGAAGTAAGCTTCAACTCTGTGAGTTGAATGCACACATCAGAGAGAAGTTTCTGAGAATGGTCCTGTCTAGTTTTCATGTGAAGATATTATCTTTTCCATCACGGGCCTTAAAACGCTCCAAATATCCACTTGCTGACTCTACAAAAAGAGTGTTCAAAAACTGTTTTAACAAAGGAGGGTTCAACTCTGTGAGTTGAATGCACGCAGCACAGAGAAATTTCTGAGAATGCTTGTCTCTAGCTTTTATTTGAAGATATTTCGTTTTGAAGCACAGGCCTCAAAGCGCTCCAAATATCCACTTGCAGATTCGACAAAAAGAGTGTTTCAAAACTCCTCTATCAAAAGGACGGTTCAAGTCTATGAGTTGAATGCACCTCTCACAAAGAAGTTTCTGAGAATGATTCTGTCTAGTTGTTATGTGAAGATATTGCCTTTTACAGCATAGGCCTCCAAGCGCTGCAAATATCCACGTGCAGATGCTACTAAAAGAGGGTTTCAAAACTGCGCTATCAAAAGGAAGGTTCAACATTGTGAGGTGAACACACACATCACAGGGAACTTCCTGAGAATGCTTCTGTCTAGTGTTTATTTGAAGATATTTCCTTTTTCAGCATAGGACTCAAGGTGCTCGAAACATCCACTTGCAGATTCTACAAAAAGTGTGTTCCTAAACTGTTCTATGAAAAGGAAGTTTCAGCTCTGTGAGTTGAATGCACACATCATGAAGAAGTTTCTGAGAATGCTTCTGTCTAGTTTTTAGGTGAAGATATTTCATTTCCCAACATAGGCCTCAAAGCGCTCCAAATATGCACTTGCAGATTCTACAAAAAGAGTGTTTCAAAAGTGCTCTTTCAAAAAGAATTTTCAAGTCTGTGAGTTGAAGGCACTCATCCCAAAGAAGTTTCTGAGAATGCTTCTGTCTAGTTTTAATGGAAGATATTTCCATTTCCAGCATAGGCCTCAAATCGCTCCAAACATCTACTAGAAAATTCTACAAAAAGAGAGTTTCAAATCTTCGCTATCAAAAGGAAGATTCCATTATGTGAGTTGAATTCGTGAAGCACAGGGAAGTTTCTGAGAATGCATCCGTCTTGTTTTTATGCGAAAATATTTCCTTTTCAACTGTTGCCCTCTTAGAACTCCAAATATCCACCTGCAGGTTCTACTAAATGAGTGTTTCAAAACTGCTATATCAACAGGAAGCTTCAAATCTGTGCGTTAAATGCGCACATCACAAAGAAGTTTCTGAGAACGCTTCTATCCAGTATTTATGTGAAGATATTTCCTTTTCCAGCATAGGATCCAAAGCGTTCCAATTATAGAATTGTAGATTCAACAAAAAGTGTGTTTCAAAACTCTTCAATCGAAAGGAAGTGTCAACCCTGTGAGTTGAATGCAGAAAGCACAGGGAAGTCTCTGAGAATACTTCTGTCTAGTTTCTAAGTGAAGATATTTCCTTTTCCATTGTATGACTCAAAGCACTCCAAATATCGACTTGCAGATTCTGCAAAAAGAGTGTTTCAAACTGCTCTATCAAAGGGAAGGTTCAACTCCCTGAGTTGAATGCACATATCAGAAAAAGTTTCTGAGAATGCTGCTGTCTAGTTTTTAGGTGAAGATTTTTCCTTTTCGAGCATAGGGCTCAAATCGCTCGAAACATCCCCTAGCAAATCCTACAAAAAGAGTGTTTCAAAACTGTGTTATCAAAAGGAAGATTCCACTATGTGAGTTGAATGCATAAAGCACACGGAAGTTTCTGACAATGCTTCCGTCTAGTTTATATGTGAAGATATTTGCATTCCCAGAGTTGGCCTCTTAGCATTCCAAATATCCCCTTGCAGATTCTACTAAAAGAGTGTTTCAAAACTGCTATATCAAAAGGAAGCTTCAACTCTGTACGTTGAATGCGTACAACACAAAGAAGTTTCTGAGAATGCTTCTATCTAGTATTTATGGGAAGATATTTCGTTTTGCAGCGTAGGCCTCAAAGCGTTCCAAATATCTACTTGCAGATTCTACAAAAAGAGTGTTTCAAAACTGTTTTATCAAAAGAAAGGTTCAACTCTGTGAGTTGAATGCAGAAAGCACAGGGAAGTCTCTGGAAATGCTTCTGTCTAGGTTCTAAGTGAAGATATTTCCTTTTCCAAGGTAGGACTCAAAGCTCTCCAAATATCCACTTGCAGATTCTACAAAAAGAGTGTTTCAAATCTGCTCTATCAAAAGGAAGTTTCGACTTGGTGAGTTGAATGCGCAAATGAGAAAAAGGTTCTGAGAATATTTCTCTCTAGTTTTTATCTGAAGATTTTAGGCCTCAAAGCGCTCCAAATATCCACTTGCAGATTCCACAAAAAGAGGGTTTCAAATCTGTTTTATCAAAAGGAAAGTTGAACACTGTGAGTAGAATACACTTATCACAAAGATGTTTCTGAGAATGGTTCTATCTAGTTTTCATATGAATATATTTCCTTTTCCACTAGATGTCGCAATCGCACCAAATATCCACTTGCAGTTTCCACAAAAACAGTGTTGCAGAACTGCGCTATGAAAAGGAAGATTCAACTCTGTAAGTTTAATCCCCACATGACATAAGCCTCAAAGAGCACCAAATATCCACTTGCGGATTCTACAAACAGTGTTTCAAAACTGGTCTATCAAAAGGAAGGTTCAACTCTGTGAGTTGAATGCACTCATCACAAAGAAGTTTCTGAGAATGGTTCTATCTCGTTTTCATCTGAATGTATTTCCTTTTCCACTAGAAGCCACATTTGCACCAAATATTCACTTGCAGTTTCCACAAAAAGAGTGTTGCACAACTTCTCCATGAAAAGGATGGCTCAGTTCTGTGAGTTCAATCTCCGCACGACAAAGAAATTTCTGAGAATCCTTCTGACTAGTTTTTGTGTGAATATATTTCCTTTTCCAGCATAGGCCTCACATCGCTCCAAACATCCATTAGCAAATTCTACAAGAAGACTGTTTCAAAACTGCGCTGTCAAAAGGAAGATTCCTCTCTGTGAGTTGAATGCATAAAGCACAGGGAAGTTTCTGAGAATGCCTCCTTCTAGTTTTTATGTGAAGATATTTCCTTTTCCAGTGCTAGCCTTTTAGCACTCCAAATATCCACTTGCAGATTCTACTAAAAGAGTGTTTCAAAACTGCTATATCAAAAGAATGCTTCAACTCTGTGAATTGAATGCGCACATCAGAAAATGTTTCTGAGAATGCTTCTGTCTAGTTTTTATGTGAAGGTATTTCCTTTGACAACATAGGCCTCAAAGCACTTCATACATCCAATTGAAGATTCTACTAAAGGAGTGTTTCAAAACTTCTCTATCAAAAGGAAGATTCAACTCTGTGAGTTGAATGCGCGCATCAGAAAATGTTTCTGAGAATGCTTCTGTCTAGTTTTCATGTGAAGATAATATCTTTTCCAGAATAGGCCTCAAAGCGCTCCAAATATCCACTTGCAGATTCCACAAAAAGAGTGTTTCAAAACTGTTCTATCAAAAGGAAGGTTCAACAGTGTGAGTAGAATGCACTCATCTCAAAAAAGTTTCTGAGAATGGTTCCATCTAGTTTTCATCTGAATGTATTTCCTTTTCCAATAGATGCCGCATTCGCACCAAATATTCACTTGCAGTTTCCACAAAAAGAGTGTTGCACAACTGCTCCATGAAAAGGAAGGTTCAACTCTGTGAGTTCTATCCCCACATGACAAAGAAGTTTCTGAGAATGCTTCTGACTAGTTTTTATGTGAAGATATTTCCTTTTCCAGCATACGCCTCACAACGCTCCAAACATCCACTAGAAAATTCTACAATAAGAGTGTTTCAAAACTCCGCTATCAAAAGGAATATTCCCCTCCGTGAGTTGAATGCAAAAAGCACAGGGAAGTTTCTGAGAATGCTTTGCAGATACTATTAAAAGAGTGTTTCAAAACTGCTATATCAAAAGGACGCTTCAAATCTGTGAGTTGAATGCGCACATCACGAAAATGTTTCTGAGAAAACTTCTATCTAGTTTTTATGTGAAGATATTACCTTTTCCAGCATACACCTCAAAGCTTACCAAATATCGACTTGCAGATTCTACAAAAAGAGTGTTTCAAAACTGTTCTATCAAAAGGAAGGTTCAACTCTGTGAGTTGAATGCAGAAAGCACAGGGAAGTCTCTGAGAATGCTTCTGTCCAAGTTCTAAGTGAAGATATTTCCTATTCCAGTGTAGGACTCAAAGCACTCCCAATATCCACTTATAGATTCTACAAAAAGAGTGTTTCCAAACCACTCTATCAAAAAGAAGGTTCAACTCGGTGAGTTGAATGCGCACATCAGAAAATGTTTCTGAGAAGGCTTCTGTCTAGATTTTATGTGAAGATGTTTCCTTTTCCAGCATTGGCCTCAAATCGCTCCTAATATCCACTAGCAAATTCTAAAAAAAGAGTGTTTCAAAACTGTGCTATCAAAAGGAAGATTCCTCTCTGTGAGATGAATGCGTAAAGCACAGGGAAGTTTCTGAGAATACTTCCGTCTCGTTTTTATGAGAAGATATTTCCTTTTCAAGTGTTGGCCTCTTAGCACTCCAAATATACACTTGCAGATCCTACTAAAAGAGTGTTTCAAAACTGCTATATCAAAGGAAGCTTCAACTCTGTATATTGAATTTGCACATCACAAAGAAGTTTCTGAGAATTCTTCTATCTAGTTTTTATGTGAAGATATTTCCTTTTCCATCATAGGCCTCAAAGCGTTGCAAATATCGACCTGCAGATTCTACAAAAAGTGTTTCAAAACTGTTCTATCGAAGGAAGGTTCAAGTCTGTGAGTTGAATGGAGAAAGCTCAGGCAAGTATCTGAAAATGCTTCTGTCTATGTTCTAAGTGAAGATATTTCCTTTTCCAGTGCAGGACTCAAAGCACTCCAAATATCCACTTGCAGATTCTACAAAAAGAGTGTTTCAAAACTGCTCTATCAAAAGGAAGGATGAACTCTGTGAGTTGAATGCTCAAAGCACAGGGACCTTTCTGAGATTACTCCTGTCTAGTTTCTGCCTGAAGATATTTCATTTTTCAGCATAGGCTTCAAAGCACTCCATACATCCACTTGAAGATTCTATTGAAAGAGTGTTTCAAACCTTCTCTATCAAAAGAAAGCTTCAACCCTGTGTGTTCAATACACTCATCAAAAAGAAGTTCCTCAGAATGCTTCTGTCTAGATTTATGTGCTTGTATTTCGTTTTCCACCTTTGGCCTAAAGGCGCTCAAATATCCACTTCCAGATGCTACTAAAAGATTTTTTCCAAACTGTTATATCAAAAGGAAGCTCCAAGTCTGTGAGTTGAATGCAGTCATCACAAAGATGTTTCTGAGAATTCTGCTGTGTAATTTTCATGTGAAGATATTTCCATTCCCAGCATAGGCCTCAAATCGCTACAAATATGCACTTCCAGATTCTACTAAAAGGGTGTTTCAAAACTTCTCTATCAATAGGTAGATTCAACTCTGTGAGTTGAATGCACTCATCAAAAAGAAGTTTCTGAGAATACTTCTGTCTAGTTTTTATGTGAAGACATTTCCTTTTCCAACATTGGCCGCAAAGCACTCCAAATAAACACTTGCAGATTCTACAAAAGGAGTGTTTCAAAACTGTTATATCAAAAAGAGAGGTCAAGTCTGTCAGTTGAATGAACTCATCACAGAGAAGTTTCTGAGAATGCTTCTGTCTAGTTTTTATATGAAGATATTTCCTTTTCCAGCATTGGCCTAAAGGCGCTCTATATATCCACGTTCAGATGCTACTAAAAGAGTGTTTCAAAACTGCTATATCAAAAGGAATGTTCGAGACGGTGAGATGAATGCTCTCACACAGATGTTTCTGAGAATGTTTATGTCTAGTTTTTATGTGAAGATATTTCCTTTTCCAGCATAGGCCTCAAATCGCTCCAAATATCCATCTGCAGATTTTACAGAAACCATGTTTCCAAACTGGTAAGTCAAAATGCAGTTGCACCTCTGTGAGTTGAATGCACACATCACAAAGAAGTTTCTGAGAATGCTTCTGTCTAGTGTTTCTGTGAAGATATTTCCTTTTCAGGCATAGGTCTCAAAGCGCTCCAAATATCCATTTGCAGATTCTGCAAAAAGTGTGTTTCAAAACTGCTCTATGAAAAGGAAGCCTCACCTCTGTGAGTTGAATGCACACATTGCGAAGAAGTTTCTGAGAATGCCTTTGTCTAGTTTTTAGATGAAGATATTTCGTTTCCCAGCATACGCCTCAAAGCGCTCCATATAAACACTTGCAGATTCTACAAAGGGAATGTTTCAAAACTCTTCTAACAAAAGGAACGTTCAAGTCTGTGAGTTGAATGCACTCATCACGAGAAGTTTCTGAGACTATTTCTGTCTAGTTTTTATGTCATGATATTTCGTTTTCCAGAATTGGCCTAAAAGCACTCCAAATATGCACTTTAAGATGCTACTAAAAGAGTGTTTCAAAATTGCTCTTTCAAAAGGAAGGTTCAAGTCTGTGGGCTGAATGCACTCATCACAAAGAAGTTTCTGAGAATGCTTCTGTCTATTTTTTATGTGAAGATATTTGCTTTTTCAGCATAGGCCTCAAATAGCTCCAAATATCCACTAGCAAATTCTACAAAAAGAGTGTTACAAAACTGCGCTACCAAAAGGAAGATTCAACTCACTCTGTGAGTTGAATACACTCATCACAAAGAAGTTTCTGAGAATGCTTCCGTCTAGCTTTTATGTGAATATATATCCTTTTGCAGTGTTGGCCTCTTAGCACTCCAAGTACCCAATTGCAGATTGTACTAAAAGAGTGTTTCAAAACTGTTCTATCAAAACGAAGGCTCAACTCGGTGAGATAAATGCGCACATCAGAAAATGTTTCTGAGAATGCTTCTGTCTAGTTTTTATGTGAAGAGATTTCCTTTTCCATCATAGGCCTCAGAGCGTTCCAAATATCGACTTGCAGATTTTACAAAAAGAGTGTTTCAAAAGTGTTCTATCAAAAGGAAGGTTCAACTCTGTGAGTTGAATGCAGAAAGAACTGGGAAGTCTCTGAGAATGCTTCTCTCTATCTTCTCAGGTAAGATATTTTCTTTTTCAATATAGGACTCAACGCACTCAAATTATCCACTTTTAGCTTCTACAAAAGAGTGTTTCAAAACTGCTCTATCAAAAGGAAGGTTCAACTCGGTGAGTTGAATGCGCACATTACAAAAATTTTCTGAGAATGCTTCTGTCTACTTTTTATGTGAAGATATTTCCTTTTCCAGCATTGGCCTCAAAGCGCTCCAAATATCCACTTGCAGATTCCACAAAAAGAGTCTTTCAAATGTATTCTATCAAAAGGAAGGTTGAAATCTGTGAGTAGAATTCACTCATCATTAAGAAGTTTCTCAGAATGGTTCTAATCTAGTTTCCATCTGAAAGTATTCCCTTTTCCACTAGATGCCGCAATCGCACCAAATATCCACTTGCAGTTTCCACAAAAAGAGTGTTGCAGAACTGCTCTAAGAAAAGGAATGTTCAACTCTGTGAGATCAATCCCCACATGGCAAAGAAGTTTCTGGGAATGCTTCCATCTA
This sequence comes from Pongo abelii, assembly GCF_028885655.2. Taxonomy (NCBI): domain Eukaryota; kingdom Metazoa; phylum Chordata; class Mammalia; order Primates; family Hominidae; genus Pongo; species Pongo abelii. The sequence goes on from NC_071999.2 coordinate 18,714,350, forward strand.
CTTTGTATATGAAGATATTCCCTTTTCCAGCAGAAGCCTCAAAGAGCTCAAATTATCCACTTCGGATACTACAAAATCAATGTCTCAAAACTGCTCTTTCAAAAGGAAGCTTCAAAACTGTGAGTTGAATGCACTCATCACATAGAACTTTCCGAGAATTCTTCTGTCTAGTTTTCATGTGAAGATATTTCCTTTTGGAGGGAGGAGCCAAGATGGCCGAATAGGAACAGCTCCGGTCTACAGCTCCCAGCGCCAGCGACGCAGAAGACGGGTGATTTCTGCATTTCCATCTGAGGTACCGTGTTCATCTCACTAGGGAGTGCCAGACAGTGGGCGCCGGTCAGTGGGTGAGCGCACCGTCCGCCAGCCGAAGCAGGGGCGAGGCATTGCCTCACTCGGGAAGCGCAAGGGGTCAGGGAGTTCCCCTTCCAGGGGTGACAGACGGCACCTGGAAAATCGGGCCACTCCCACCCGAATACTGTGCTTTTCCGACGGGCTTAGGAAACGGTGCCCCAGGAGAGTATAGCCCGCACCTGGCTCAGAGGGTCCTACGCCCACGGAGTCTCGCTGATTGCTAGCACAGCAGTCTGAGATCAAACAGCAAGTCAGCAGCGAGGCTGGGGGAGGGGCGCCCGCCATTGCCCAGGCTCGCTTAGGTAAACAAAGCAGCCTGGAAGCTTGAACTGGGTGGAGCCCACCACAGCTCAAGGAGGCCTGCCTGCCTCTGTAGGCTCCACCTCTGGGGGCAGGACACAGACAAACAAAAAGACAGCAGTAACCCCTGCAGACTTAAGTGTCCCTGTCTGACAGCTGTGAGGAGAGCAGTGGTTCTCCCAGCAGGCAGCTAGAGATCTGAGAACGGTCTGACTGCCTCCTCAAGTGGGTCCCTGACCCCTGACCCCCGAGCAGCCTAACTGGGAGGCACCCCCCAGCAGGGGCAGACTGACACCTCACAGGGCCGGCCGGGTACTCCAACAGACCTGCAGCTGAGGGTTCTGTCTGTTAGAAGGAAAACTAACAGAAAGGACATCCACACCAAAAACCCATCTGTACATCACCATCATCAAAGACCAAAAGTAGATAAAACCACAAAGATGGGGAAAAAACAGAGCAGAAAAACTGGAAACTCTAAAAACCAGAGTACCTCTCCTCCTCCAAAGGAACGCAGTTCCTCACCAGCAACGGAACAAAGCTGGACGGAGAATGACTTTGACGAGCTGAGAGAAGAAGGCTTCAGACGATCAAATTACTCCGAGCTACGGGAGGATATTCAAACCAAAGGCAAAGAAGTTGAAAACTTTGAAAAAAATTTAGAAGAATGTATAACTAGAATAACCAATACAGAGAAGTGCTTAAAGGAGCTGATGGAGCTGAAAACCAAGGCTCGAGAACTACGTGAAGAATGCAGAAGCCTCAGGAGCCGATGCGATCAAATGGAAGAAAGGGTATCAGCCCTGGAAGATGAAATGAATGAAATGAAGCGAGAAGGGAAGTTTAGAGAAAAAAGAATAAAAAGAAACGAGCAAAGCCTCCAAGAAATGTGGGACTATGTGAAAAGACCAAATCTACGTCTGATTGGTGTACCTGAAAGTGACGGGGAGAATGGAACCAAGTTGGAAAACACTCTGCAGGATATTATCCAGGAGAACTTCCCCAATCTAGCAAGGCAGGCCAACATTCAGATTCAGGAAATACAGAGAACGCCACAAAGATACTCCTCGAGAAGAGCAACTCCAAGACACATAATTGTCAGATTCACCAAAGTTGAAATGAAGGAAAAAATGTTAAGGGCAGCCAGAGAGAAAGGTCGGGTTACCATCAAAGGGAAGCCCATCAGACTAACAGCGGATCTCTCGGCAGAAACCCTACAAGCCAGAAGAGAGTGGGGGCCAATATTCAACATTCTTAAAGAAAAGAATTTTCAACCCAGAATTTCATATCCAGCCAAACTAAGCTTCATAAGTGAAGGAGAAATAAAATACTTTACAGACAAGCAAATGCTGAGAGATTTTGTCACCACCAGGCCTGCCCTAAAAGAGCTTCTGAAGGACGCGCTAAACATGGAAAGGCACAACCGGTACCAGCCACTGCAAAATCATACCGAAATGTAAAGACCATCGAGACTAGGAAGAGACTGCATCAACTAACGAGCAAAATATCCAGCTAACATCATAATGACAGGATCAAATTCACACATAACAATATTAACTTTAAATGTAAATGGACTAAATGCTCCAATTAAAAGATACAGACTGGCAAACTGGATAAAGACTCAAGACCCATCAGTGTGCTGTATTCAGGAAACCCATCTCACGTGCAGAGACACACATAGGCTCAAAATAAAAGGATGGAGGAAGATCTACCAAGCAAACGGAAAACAAAAAAAGGCAGGGGTTGCAATCCTAGTCTCTGATAAAACAGACTTTAAACCAACAAAGATCAAAAGAGACAAAGAAGGCCATTACATAATGGTAAAGGGATTAATTCAACAAGAAGAGCTAACTATCCTAAATATATATGCACCCAATACAGGAGCACCCAGATTCATAAAGCAAGTCCTGAGTGACCTACAAAGAGACTTAGACTCCCACACATTAATAATGGGAGACTTTAACACCCCACTATCAACATTAGACAGATCAACGAGACAGAAAGTCAACAAGGATACCCAGGAATTGAACTCAGCTCTGCACCAAGCGGACCTAATAGACATCTACAGAACTCTCCACCCCAAATCAACAGAATATACATTTTTTTCAGCACCATACCACACCTATTCCAAAATTGACCATATACTTGGAAGTAAAGCTCTCCTCAATAAATGTAAAAGAACAGAAATTATAACAAACTATCTCTCAGATCACAGTGCAATCAAGCTAGAACTCAGGATTAAGAATCTCACTCAAAACCGCTCAACTACGTGGAAACTGAACAACCTGCTCCTGAATGACTACTGGGTACATAACGAAATGAAGGCAGAAATAAAGATGTTCTTTGAAACCAATGAGAACCAAGACACAACATACCAGAATCTCTGGGATGCATTCAAAGCAGTGTGTAGAGGGAAATTTATAGCACTAAATGCCCACAAGAGAAAGCAGGAAAGATCCAAAATTGACACCCTAACATCACAATTAAAAGAACTAGAAAAGCAAGAGCAAACACATTCAAAAGCTAGCAGAAGGCAAGAAATAACTAAAATCAGAGCAGAACTGAAGGAAATAGAGACACAAAAAACCCTTCAAAAAATAAATGAATCCAGGAGCTGGTTTTTTGAAAGGATCAACAAAATTGATAGACCGCTAGCAAGATTAATAAAGAAAAAAAGAGAGAAGAATCAAATAGATGCAATAAAAAATGATAAAGGGGATATCACCACCGATCCCACAGAAATACAAACTACCATCAGAGAATATTACAAACACCTCTATGCAAATAAACTAGAAAATCTAGAAGAAATGGATAAATTCCTCAACACATACACCCTCCCAAGACTAAACCAGGAAGAAGTTGAATCTCTGAATAGACCAATAACAGGAGCTGAAATTGGGGCAATAATCAATAGCTTACCAACCAAAAAAAGTCCAGGTCCAGATGGATTCACAGCCGAATTCTACCAGAGGTACAAGGAGGAGCTGGTACCATTCCTTCTGAAACTATTCCAATCAATAGAAAAAGAGGGAATCCTCCCTAACTCATTTTATGAGGCCAGCATCATCCTGATACCAAAGCCGGGCAGAGACACAACAAAAAAAGAGAATTTTAGACCAATATCCTTGATGAACATTGATGCAAAAATCCTCAATAAAATACTGGCAAACAGAATCCAGCAGCACATCAAAAAGCTTATCCACCATGATCAAGTGGGCTTCATCCCTGGGATGCAAGGCTGGTTCAATATACGCAAATCAATAAATGTAATCCAGCATATAAACAGAACCAAAGACAAAAACCACATGATTATCTCAATAGATGCAGAAAAGGCCTTTGACAAAATTCAACAACCCTTCATGCTAAAAACTCTCAATAAATTAGGAATTGATGGGACGTATCTCAAAATAATAAGAGCTATTTATGACAAACCCACAGCCAATATCATACTGAATGGGCAAAAACTGCAAGCATTCCCTTTGAAAACTGGCACAAGACAGGGATGCCTTCTCTCACCACTTCTGTTCAACATAGTGTTGGAAGTTCTGGCCAGGGCAATTAGGCAGGAGAAGGAAATCAAGGGTATTCAATTAGGAAAAGAGGAAGTCAAATTGTCCCTGTTTGCAGATGACATGACAGTATATCTAGAAAACCCCATTGTCTCAGCCCAAAATCTCCTTAAGCTGATAAGCAACTTCAGCAAAGTCTCAGGATACAAAATCAATGTGCAAAAATCACAAGCATTCTTATACATCAATAACAGACAAACAGAGAGCCAAATCATGAGTGAACTCCCATTCACAATTGCTTCAAAGAGAATAAAATACCTAGGAATCCAACTTACAAGGGATGTGAAAGACCTCTTCAAGGAGAACTACAAACCACTGCTCAAGGAAATAAAAGAGGATACAAACAAATGGAAGAACATTCCATGCTCATGGGTAGGAAGAATCAATATCATGAAAATGGCCATCCTTCCCAAGGTAATTTACAGATTCAATGCCATCCCCATCAAGCTACCAATGACTTTCTTCACAGAATTGGAAAAAACTACTTTAAAGTTCATATGGAACCAAAAAAGAGCCCGCATCGCCAAGTCAATCCTAAGCCAAAAGAACAAAGCTGGAGGCATCACACTACCTGACTTCAAACTATACTACAAGGCTACAGTAACCAAAACAGCATGGTACTGGTACCAAAACAGAGATATAGATCAATGGAACAGAACAGAGCCGTCAGAAATAATGCCACATATCTACAAGTATCTGATCTTTGACAAACCTGACAAAAACAAGAAATGGGGAAAGGATTCCCTATTTAATAAATGGTGCTGGGAAAACTGGCTAGCCATATGTAGAAAGCTGAAACTGGATCCCTTCCTTACACCTTATACAAAAATCAATTCAAGATGGATTAAAGACTTAAATGTTAGACCTAAAACCATAAAAACCCTAGAAGAAAACCTAGGCATTACCATTCAGGACATAGGCATGGGCAAGGACTTCATGTCTAAAACACCAAAAGCAATGGCAACAAAAGCCAAAATTGACAAATGGGATCTCATTAAACTAAAGAGCTTCTGCACAGCAAAAGAAACTACCATCAGAGTGAACAGGCAACCTACAAAATGGGAGAAAATTTTCGCAACCTACTCATCTGACAAAGGGCTAATATCCAGAATCTACAATGAACTCCAACAAATTTACAAGAAAAAAACAAACAACCCCATCAAAAAGTGGGCGAAGGACATGAACAGACACTTCTCAAAAGAAGACATTTATGCAGCCAAAAAACACATGAAAAAATGCTCACCATCACTGGCCATCAGAGAAATGCAAATCAAAACCACAATGAGATACCATCTCACACCAGTTAGAATGGCAATCATTAAAAAGTCAGGAAACAACAGGTGCTGGAGAGGATGTGGAGAAATAGGAACACTTTTACACTGTTGGTGGGACTGTAAACTTGTTCAACCCTTGTGGAAGTCAGTGTGGCGATTCCTCAGGGATCTAGAACTAGAAATTCCATTCGACCCAGCCATCCCATTACTGGGTATATACCCAAAGGACTATAAATCATGCTGCTATAAAGACACATGCACACGTATGTTTATTGCGGCATTATTCACAATAGCAAAGACTTGGAACCAACCCAAATGTCCAACAATGATAGACTGGATTAAGAAAATGTGGCATATATACACCATGGAATACTATGCAGCCATAAAAAATGATGAGTTCACGTCCTTTGTAGGGACATGGATGAAATTGGAAATCATCATTCTCAGTAAACTATCGCAAGAACAAAAAACCAAACACCGCATATTCTCACTCATAGGTGGGAATTGAACAATGAGAACACATGGACACAGGAAGGGGAACATCACACTCTGGGGACTGTTGTGGGGTGGGGGGAGGGGGGAGGGATAGCATTGGGAGATATACCTAATGCTAGATGACGAGTTGGTGGGTGCAGCGCACCAGCATGGCACATGTATACATATGTAACTTACCTGCACATTGCGCACATGTACCATAAAACCTAAAGTATAATAATAATAATATTAATAATAATAATAAAAGAAAAAAAAAAAAAAAAAAAAGATATTTCCTTTTCCAGCATAGGCCTCAAAGCGCTTCAAATATACACTTGCAGATTTTACAAAAAACATGTTTCCAAACTGCTCTATCACAAGGCAGCTTCAACTCTGTGAATAGAATGCAAACATCACAAAGAAGTTTCTGAGAATGTTTCAGTCTAGTGTTTACGTGAAGATATTTCCTTTTCCAGCATAGGCCTCTAAGCGCTCCAAATAAACACTTGCAGATTCTACAAAAGGAGTGTTTCAAAACTGTTCTATCAAAAAGAACGTTCAACTCTGTGAGTTGAATGCACTCATCACAAAGAAGTTTCTGAGAATGCATCTGTCTACTTTTTATGTGATGATATTTCGTTTTCAAGCATTGGCCTAAAGGCGCTCCAATTATCCACTTTCAGAGGCTACTAAAAGAGTGTCTCAAAACTGCTCTACACAAAGGAAGGTTCAAATCTGTGAGTTGAATGCCCTCATCATACAGAAGTTTCTGATAATATTTCTGTCTAATTTTTACGTGAAGATATTTCCTTTTCCAACACATGCTTCAAATCCCTCCAAATATCCACTTGCAAATATTACAAAAAGTGTGTCTCCAAACTGCTCTATCAAAAGGCAGCTTCAACTCTGTGAGTTGAAGGCACACAACACAAAGAAGTTTCTGAGAATGCTTCTGTCTAGTGTTTATGTGAAGATATTTCCTTTTCAAGCTTAGGCCTCAAAGCTCTCCGAATATCCACTTGCAGATTCTACAAAAAGTGTGTTTCAAGACTGCTCTATGAAAAGAAACGTTCAACTCTGTGAATTCAATGCACACATCCTGAAGTAATTTCTGAGAATTCTTCCGTCTAATTTTTAGGTGAAGATATTACATTTCCCAGCCTAGGCCTCAAAGCACTCTAAATATCCACTTGCAGATTCTACAAAGAGTGTTTCAAAACTGCTCTTTCAAAATGAAGGTTCAAGTCTGTGAGTTGAATGCACTAATCACAAAAATTTTCTGAGAATGCTTCTGTCTACTTTTTATGTGATGATATTTCCTTTTCCAACATAGGCCTCAAGTCGCCCCAAACATTTACTAGTAAATACTGCAAAAAGAGTGTTTCACACATGAGCTATGAAAAGGAAGATTCCACTATGTGAGTTGAATGCGTAAACCACAGGAAAGTTTCTGAGAATACTTTCGTCTAATTCTCATGTGAAGATATTTCCTTTTCCAGTGTTGGCCTCATAGCACTCAAAATATCCCCTTGCAGATTGTAGAAAAAGAGGGCTTCAAAACTGCTCTATCAAAAGGAAGGTTCAACCCGGTGAGCTGAATGCGCATATCAGAAAAACTTTCTAAGAATTCTTCTGTCTAATTTTTATGTGAAGATATTTCCTTCTCCAGCATAGGCCTCAAAGGGCTCCAAATATTCACTTGCTGATTCCACAAGAAAAGTGATTCAAAACTGTACTGTCAAAAGGAAGGTTCAACTCTGTGAGTAGAATGCACTCATCACAAAGAAGTTTGTGAGAATCCTTCTGTCTGGTTTTTATGAAAGGATATTTCCTTTTCCATCATAGGCCTCAAAGCGCTCCAAATAAACACTTGCAGATTCTACAAAAGGAGTGTTTCAAAACTTTTCTATCAAAAGGAAGCTTCAAGTCTATGAGTTGAACGCACTCATCACACAGAAGTTTCTGAGAATGCTTCTGTCTAGTTTTTATGTGAAGATATTACCTTTTCCTTGCATAGGCCTCAAATCCCTCCAAATATCCACTTGCAGATTTTACAAAAAGGGTGTCTCCAAACTGCTCTATCAAAAGGCAGGTTCAACTCTGTGAGTTGAAGGCACACATCACAACGAAGTTTCTGAGAATGCTTCTGTCTAGTGTATATGTGAAGATATTTCATTTTCAAGCAGAGGCCTCGAAGCGCTTCAAGTATCCACTTGTAAATTCTACAAAAACAGTGTTTCAAAACTGCTCTATCAAAAGGAAAGTTCAACCCTGTGAGTTGAATGCGCACATGAGAAATTGTTTCTGAGAATGCTTCTGTCTAGTTTTTATGTGAAGATATTTCCTTTTCCAGCATAGGTCTCAAAGCGCTCCAAATATCCACTTGCTGATTCCACAAGAAAAGTGATTCAAAACTGTTCTGCCAAAAGGAAGGTTCAACTCTGTGAGTAGAATGCACTTATCACAAAGACGTTTTGGAGAATGCTTCTGTATAGTTTTCATGTGACTATATTTCCTTTTCCACTAGATGCCGCAATAGCGCGAAATATCCAACTGCACTTTCCAGAAAAACAGTGTTGCAGAACAGCTCTATGAAAAGGAAGGTTCAAATCTGTCAGTTGAATGCACTCATCTCAAAGAAGTTTCTGAGAATGCTTCTGTCTAGTTTTTTTGTGAAGATATTTCCTTTTTCATCATAGGCCTCTAAGCACTCCAAATATCCGCTTGCAGATTCTACAAAAAGTGTGTTTCAAAACTGCTCTATGAAAAGGAGGGTTCAACTCTGTGAGTTGAATGCACACACCGTGAAGAAGTTTCTGAGACTGGTTCTGTCCAATTTTTAGATGAAGGGATTTCATTTCCCAGCATAGGCCTCAAAGCACTTCAAACATCCACTAGCAAATACTACAAAAGGAGTGTTTGAAAACTGAGCTATCAAAAGGAAGATTCCAGTATGTGAGTTGAATGCATAAAGCACAAGGAAGTTTCTGAGAATGCTACCGTCTAGTTCTCATGTGATGATATTTCCTTTTCCAGTTTTGGCCTATCAGCACTCCAAGTATCCACTTGCAGATTCTAGAAAAAGAGTATTTCAAAACTGCTCTATCAAAAGGAAGGTTCAACACCGTGAGTTGATTGCCCACATCAGAAAAACTTTCTGAGAATGCTTTTGTCTAGTTTGTATTTGAAGATATTTCCTTTTGAAGCATAGGCCTCAGAGCGCTACAGATATCCAATAGCAGATTCTACAAAAAGAGAGTTTCAAAACTCTTCTATCAAAAGGAAGGTTGAACTCTGTGAGTTGAATGTACAAAACACAGGGAACTTTCTGAGAATGCTTTTCTCTAGTTTATACGTGAAGATATTTCCTATTCCAGAATAGGCCTCAAAGCACTGCATACATCCACTTGAAGATATTACTAAAAGTGTTTCAAATCTTCTCTAACAAAAGAAAGGTTCAACTCTGTGAGTTTAATGCACACATCACAAAGAAGTTTCTGAGAATGCTTCTGTCTATCTTTTATGTGAAGATATTTCCTTTTCCAGCATAGGCCTGAAAGCGCTCCTTAAATCCACTAGCAGATTCTACAAAAAGATTGTTCCAAAACTGCTCTTTCAAAATTAAGCTTCAAGTCTGTGAGTTGAATGCACTCATCACAAAGACGTTTCGGAGAAATCTTCTTTCTTGTTTTCAAGTGAAGATATATCCTTTTCCAGCATAGGCCTCAAATAGCAGTTGATAGAGCAGTTTGGAAACACATTTTTTGTAAAATCTGCAAGTGGATATTGGGAGCGATTGGAAACCGATGATGGAAAAGGAAATATCTTCACATAAATCCTAGACAGAATCATTCTCAGAGACTTCTGTGTGATGAGTGCATTCATCACACATACTTTAACCTTCCTTTTGACAGAGCAGTTTTGAAACACTCTTGTAGTAACATCTGAAGGTGGATATTTGGAGCTATTTGGGGCCAGTAATAGGAAACGACATATCATCACATAAAAACTAGACAGAAGCATTCTGAAAAACTTCTTCGTGATGAGTGCATTCAACTCACAGACGTGAACATTCCTTTTGATAGAACAGTTTTGAAACACTCCTTTTGTTGAATCTGCAAGTGTTTATTTGGAGGGATTTGAGGCCTAGGTTGTAAAAGGAAATATCTTCACCTTAAAACTAGACAGAAGCAATCTCAGAAACTTCTTTGTGATGAGCGCATTCAACTCACAGAGTTGAACGTACCAATTAATAGAGAAGTTTGGAAACACCCTTTTTGTAGAATTTGCAAGTGAATATTTGGAGAGATTTCAGGCATATGCTGGAAATGGAAATATCTTCACATGAAAACTACACAGAAGAATTCTCAGAAACGCCTTTGTCATGAGTGCATTCAACTCACAGACTTGAAGGTTCCTTTTGAGAGAGCAGTTTTGAAACACTCTTTTTGAAGAATCTGCATGAGGATATATGGAGCGCTTTCAGGCATAAGCTGGAAAGAAAATAACTTCAAATAAAAACTAGAGTGAAGCATTGTCAGAAGCTGCTTTGTGATGTATGCATTTAACTCACATAGTTGAACGTTTCTTTTGATTGAGAAGTTTTGCAACACTCTGTTAGTAGAATTTTCAAGGGGATGTATGGAGTGCTTTGGGGCCTATGCTGGAAAAGGAAACATCTTCTCGTAGAAACTAGACAAAAGGATTCTCAGAAAGTTCCCTGTGCTTTGTGCATTCAGCTCTCAGAATTCAAACTTCCTTTTGATAGAGCAGTTTTGAAACACCTTTTTGTAGAATCTGCAACTGGATACTTGGAGTGCTTTGAGGCCTATGCTGCGAAAGGAAATATCATTGCATAAAAACTAGATGGAAGCAGTCTCAGAAACTTCTTTCTGATGAGTGCATTCAACTCACAGAGTTGAACATTACTTTTGGTAGACCAGTTTTGAAAAACTGCTTTTGTAGAATCCGCAAGTGGATATTTGGAGCTCTTTGAGGCTTATGCTGGAAAAGGAAATATCTTCATCTGCAAACTAGACAGAAGCATTCTCAGAAACTTCTTTGTCATGTTGGGATTTAACTCACAGAGTTGAACACTCCTTTTCATAGAGCAGTTCTACAACACGCTTTTTGTGGAAACTGAAAGTGGACATTTGGTGCGATAGCGGCATCTAGTGGAAAAGGAAATACATTCAGATGAAAACTAGATAGAACCATTCTCAGATACTTCTTTGTGATGTGTGCATTCAAGTCACAGAGTTCAACCTGCCTTTTCATAGAGCAGTTTGGAAACACGCTTTTTGTAAAATCTACAAGTGGATATTTCGAGCGATTTCAGGCCTGTGCTGGAAAAGGAAATATCTCCACGTAAAAACAAGACAGAAGCATTCTCAGAAACTTCTGTGTTATGAGTGCATTCAACCCACAGACTTGAACCTTTCTTTTGATACAGCAGTTTTGAAACACTCTTTTTGCAGAATATGCAGGTGGATATTTGGAGTGCTTTGAGGTCTATGCTGAGAAATGTAATATCTTCAGCTAAAAAGTAGACAGAACCATTCTCAGAAACTTCTTCGCGATGTTTGCATTCAACTCACAAAGTTGAACCTACCTTTTCATAGAGCAGTTTTGAAACACACTTTTTGTAGAATCTTCAAGTTGATATTTTGAGCGCTTTGAGGCCTATGCTGGAAAAGGAAATATCTTTACATATAAAGTAGACAGAAGCATTCTCAGAAACTTTTTCTGATGTGCGCATTCAACTCACCGAGTTGAAACTTCCATTTGATAGAGCAGTTTTGAAACACTCTTTTGTAGAATCTCCGTGTGGATAATTAGAGTACTTTGAGTCCTACACTGGAAAAGGAAATATCTTCACTTAGAACCTAGACAGAAGCATTCTCTGAGACTTCCCTGTGCTTTCTGCATCCAATTCACAGAGGTGAACCTTCTTTTTCATAGAACAGTTTTGAAACACTCTTTTTGTATAATCTGCAATTCGATATTTGGAACGCTTTGAGGTCTAAGCTGGAAAACGAAATATCTTCACATAAAACCTAGATAGAAGCATTCTCAGAAACTTCTTTCTGACGTGCGCATTCAACTCACAGAGTTGAAGCTTCGTTTTGATATAGCAGTTTTGATGCATGCTTTTATTAGAATCTGCAGTGGAAACTTGGGGTGCTAAGAGGCCAACTCTGGAAAAGGAATTATCTTCACATAAAAACTAGACGGATGCATTCTCAGAAACTTCCCTGTGCTTTATGCATTCAACTCACATAGTGGAATCTTCCATTTGGTAGCGCAGGTTTGAAACACGCTTTGTAGAATTTGCTAGTGGATTTTTGGAGCTATAGGAGGCCTATGCTGGAAAAGGAAATATCTTCCCAGAAAAACTAGACAGAGGCATTCTCAGAAACTTCTTTGTGATAAATGCGTTCACCAGACGGACTTCAAACTTCCCTTTGAAACAGCAGTTTTGAAACAGTCTTTTTGTAGAATCTGCAAGTTGATATTTGGAGCGCTTTGAGGCCTAGCTGGGAAATGAAATATCTTCTCCTAAAAACTACACAGAGGCATTCTAAGAAACTTCCTCCTAATGTTTGCATTCAATGCACAGAGTTGAATGTTCCTTTTCATAGAGCAGTTTTGAAACACACCTTTTGTAGAATCTGCATGTGGATGTTTGCAAAGTTTTGAGGCCTATGCTGGAAAAGGAAATATCTTCACATAAACACTAGACAGAAGCATTCTCAGAGACTTCTTTGCGATATGTGCATTGAACTCACAGAGGTGAACCTGCCTTTTTATAGAGCAGTTTGGAAACACGCTTTTGCAAATATCTGCAATTGCATATTTGGAGTGATTTGAGGCCTGTGCTGGAAAAGGAAATATCTTCACGTAAAAACTAGTCAGAAGCATTCTCAAAACCTTCTATGTGATGAGTGCATTCAACTCACAGACTTGAACCTTGATAGAGCAGTTATGAAACACTCTTTTTGAAGCATCTGCAAGAGGATATTTGCAGCGCTTTTAGGCCGATGCTGGAAAACGAAATATCATCACATAAAAAGTTGACAGAAGCATTCTCAGAAACTACTTTGTGATGAGTGCATTCAACTCACAGACTTGAACGTTGCTTTTGATAGAAGAGTTTCAAAACACTCTTTTTGTAGGCTCTGCAAATGTTTATTTGGGGCGTTTTGAGGCCTGTGCTGGAAAAGGAAATATCTTCACATAAAAACCAGACAGAAGCATTCTCAGAAACTTCTTCGTGATGTGTGCATTCAACTCACCGAGTAGAACCTATCTATTGATAGAGAAGTTTTGACACACCCTTTTTGTAGAATCTGCAAGTGAACATTTGGAGCGTTTTGAGGCCTATGCTGGAAACGGAAATATCTTCGCATGAAAACTAGACAGAAGAATTCTCAGAAACGTCTTTGTGATGAGTGCATTCAACACACAGACTTGAAGCTCCCTTTCAAAAGACCAGTTTTGGAACACTATTTTTGTAGAATCTGCAAGTGAATATCTGGAGCGCTTTGAGGCCTATGCTGGAAAAGGAAATCTCTTCACATTAAAACTAGACAGAAGTATACTCAGAAACTTTTTGTGATGTGTGCACTGACCTCACAGGGTTGAACCTTTCTTTTTATACAGAGGTTTTGAAACAATCTTTTAGTAGAATCTTCAATTGGAGGTATGGAGTGCTTTGAGGCCTATGCTGGAAAAGAAAATATCTTCACGTATAACCAAGACAAAAGCATTCTCAGATAGTTCCCAGCGCTTTGTGCATTCAAATCACAGATTTCAAGCTGCCCTTTGATAGAGCAGTCTTGAAATACTTTTTTGTAGCATCTACAATTGGATATTTGGAGCGCTTTGAGGCCTAGTCTTCAAAAGGGTATACATGGCATAAAAACAAGATGGAAGCATTCTCAGAAACTTCTTTGTAATGAGTGCATTGAACTCAAAGTGTTGAACCTTCCTTTTGATAGACCGGTTTCCAAACACTGTTTTTGTATAATCCGCACGTGGATATTTGGAGCTCTTTGAGGATTATACTGGAAAAGGAAATATCTTCATATACAAACTAGACAGAAGCATTTTCAGAAACTTCTCTGTCATGTGAGGATTGAACTCAGAGAGTTGAACATTCCTTTTCATGGAGCAGTTCTGCAACACTTTTTCTGTGGAAACTGCCAGTGGATATTTGGGGCTATTCCGGCATCTAGTTGAAAAGTAAATACATTCAGAAGAAAACTAGATAGAACCATTCTCAGAAACTCCTTTCTGATGAGTGCACTCAACGCACAGACTTTAACATTGTTTTTCAAAGAGCAGTTTTGAAACACTCTTTTTGTAGACCCTGCAAGTGGATATTTGGAGCGCTTTGAGGCCTATGCTAGGAAATGAAATATCTTCACCCAAAAACTAGACAGAAGCATTCTCAGAATCTTCTTTGTGATAAGTGTATTCAACTCACAGAGTTGAACCTCTCTTTTCATAGAGCAGTTTTGAAACACACTTTTTGTAGAATCTGCAACTGGATATTTGGAGCGATTTGAGGCCTACACGACAAAAGGAAATATCTTCACATAAACACTACACAGAAGCATTCTCAGAAACTTCTTTGTGATGTGTGCATTCAACACAAGAGTTGAACCTACCTTTTGATAGAGGAGTTTGGAAACAGCCTTTTTGTAAAATCTGCAAGTGGATATTTGGAGCGATTTGAGGGTTATGCTTGAAAAGAAACATGTTCACATAAAAACTCGAAAGAAGCATTCTCAGAAACTTCGTTGTGATGAATGCATTCAACTCACAGAGTTGAGGCTTCCTTTTGATATAGCGGTTTTGAAACACTCTTCGAGTAGAATCTGCCAGTGGATACTTGTAGTGCTAAGAGGCCAACCCTGGAAAAGGTAATATCTTCATATAAAAACTAGACGGAAGGATTCTCAGAAACTTCCCTGTACTCTATGCGTTCAACACACAGAGTGGAATCTTCCTTTTGTTAGCACAGTTTTGAAACACTCTTTTTGTAGAAATTGCTAGTGGACGTTTGGAGCTATTTGAGGCTTATGCTGGAAAAGGAAATATCTTCACATAAAAACTACAGAGAAGCATTCTCAGAAACTTCTTTGTGATAAGTGCATTCATCCCACAGACTTGAAACTTCCCTTTGAAACAGCAGTTTTGAAACAGTATTTTTTTGAATCTGCAAGTGGATATTTGGAGCGCTTTGACGCCTGTGCTGGGAAATGAAATATCTTCACCTAAAAACTAGACAGAGGCATTCTCAGAAACTTCCTTGTGATGTGTGCATTCAAGGCACAGAGTTGAATGTTCCTTTTCATAAAGCAGTTTTGAAACACACCTTTTGTAGAATATGCATGTGGATATTTTGAAAGTTTTGAGGCCTATACTGGAATAGAAAATATCTTCACATAAAAATTAGACAGCAGCATTCTCAGAAACTTCTTTGCGATGTGTGCATTGAACTCACAGAGGTGAACCTGCCTTTTGATACAGCAGTTTGGAAACAAGCTTTGGAAATATCTGCAATTGGATATTTGGAGCGATTTGGGGTCTGTACTGGAAAAGGAATTATCATCACTTAAATACTAGACAGAAGAATTCTCAGAAACATCTTTGTGATGAGTGCATTCAACTCACAGATGTGAAGTCTCCTTTGAAAGTGCAGTTTTGAAACACTCTTTTTATAGAATCTGCAAGTGGATATTTGGAGCGCTTTGAGTCCTATGCTGCAAAAGCAAATATCTTCACCTAAAAACTAGACAGAAGCATTCTCAGAAACTTCCTCATGATGTGTGCATTCAACCCAAAGAGTTGAACCTACCTTTTGATAGAGAAGTTTGGAAACACTCTTTTTCTAAAATCTGCAAGTGATTGTTTGGAGCTCTTTGAGGCCTATGCTGCAAAACGAAATATCATTTCAAAAAAGGGAGATGGAAGCATTCCCAGAAACTTCTTTCTGATTACTGCATTCAACTCACAGACTTGAACCTTCCTTTTCAAATAGCAGTTTTGAAGCAATCTTTTTGTAGAATCTGCAAGTGGATATTTGTAGAGCTTTGATGCCTATGCTGGAAAAGGAATATCTTCACCTAAAAACTAGACAGAAGCATTCTCAGAAACTTCTTCACAATATGTGCATTCAACTCACAGACTTGAACTTTTCTTTTCATAGAGCAGTTTTGAAACACACTTTTTATCGAATCTGCAAGTGGATGTTTGGAGCGCTTTGAGGCCTATGTTTGAATATGATATATATCTTCCCATAAACACTAGAGAGAATAATTCTCAGAAACTCCTTTGTGATGTGGGCATTCAACTCACAGAGTTGAACCTTCCGTTTGATAGAGCAGTTTGGAAACACCCTTTTTGTAAAATCTGCAAGTGGATATTCGGAGCGCTTTGAGGCCTATGCAATGAAAACGAAATATCTTCACGTAAAAATTAGACAGAAGCATTCTCAGAAACTTCTTTGTGACGAGTGCATTCAACTCACAGACTTGAACCTTCCTTTTGATAGAGCAGTTTTGAAACACTCTCTCAGTGGCATCTGAAACTGGATATTTTTATCACTTTCAGGCCAAAGCTGGAAAACAAAATATCATAACATAAAAACTAGACAGACGCATTCTCACAAACTTCTTTGTGATGAGTGCATTCAACTCACAGATTTGAACGTTCGTTTTCATACAACAGTTTTGAAACCCTCCTTTTGTAGAATCTGCAAGTGTTTATTCGGAGCGCTTTGAGGCCTATGTTGGAAAAGGAACTATCTCCACATAAAAAATAGACAGAAGTATTCTCAGGAAATTCTTTGTGATGAGTGAATTCAACTCACCGGGTTTAACCTACCTATTGATAGAGAAGTTTGAAACACCCTTTTGTAGAATCTGCAAATGAATATTTGGAGCGATTTGGGGCCTATGCTGGAAATGGAAATATCTTCACATGAAAACTAGACAGAAGAATTTTAAGAAACGTTTTTGTGTTGGTTGCATTCAACTCACGGACTTTAAGCTTCCTTTTGAAAGAGCAGTTTTGAAACACTCTTTTTGTAGAATCTGTAAGTGGATATGTGGAGCGCTTTGAGGTCTATGCTGGAAAAGGAAATCTCTTCACATAAAAATTAGACAGAAGCGTTCTTAGAAACTTCTTTGTGATGTGTGCATTGGACTCACACAGTTTAACCTTTCTTTTGAGAGAGAAGTTTTGATACACTCTTTTATTAGAATCTTCAAGTGGATGTACGGATTGCTTTGAACCCTATGCTGGAAAAAGAAATATCTTTACGTAGGAACTACACAAAACCTCTTTCAGAAAGTTCCCTGTGCTTTGTGAATTCGACTTCCAGAATTCCACCTGCCTTTTGATAGAGCACTTTCGAAACACTCTTTTTGCAGAATCTGAAAGTGGCTATTTGGAGGGCTTTGAGGCCTATGCTGCAAAAGGAAATATCATTCCCTAAAAACTAGATGGAAGCATTCTCAGAAACTTCTTTGTCAGGAGTGCTTTCAACTCCCTGAGTTGAACCTCCCTATGGATAGACCAGTTTTGAAACACTGTTTTTGTTGTAACCACAAGTGGATATCTGGAGCTCTTAGAGGCTTAGGCTTTAAAAGGAAATATCTTCATATA
Source organism: Pongo abelii (assembly GCF_028885655.2). Taxonomy (NCBI): domain Eukaryota; kingdom Metazoa; phylum Chordata; class Mammalia; order Primates; family Hominidae; genus Pongo; species Pongo abelii. Next base: position 18,731,994 of record NC_071999.2, read on the forward strand.
AAAACTAGATAGAAGCATTATCAGAAACGTCTTTGACATGCGGGGATTGAACTCACAGAGTGAACATTCCTTTCCATGGAGAAATTCTGCAACACTCTTTTTGTGGAAACTACAAGTGGATATTTAGTGCGATTGCGGCATCTAGTGGAAAAGGAAATACATGCAGATGTAAACTAGATGGAATCATTCTCAGAAACTTCTTTCTGATGAGTGCATTCAACTCACAGATTGAACATTCCTTTTCAAAGAGCAGTTTTGAAACACTCTTTTTGTAGAATCTGCAAGCGGATATTTGGAGGGCTTAGTGGCCTACACTGGGAAATGAAATATCTTCACCTAAAAACTTGACAGAAGCATTCTCAGAAACTTTTTCGCCATATGTGCATTCAACACATAGAGTTGAACGTTTCTTTTCATAGAGCAGCATTGAAACACACTTTTTGTAGAATCTGCAACTGCATATTTGGAGCGCTTCGAGGCCTATGCTTTAAAACGAAATATCTTCACATAAACACTAGACAGAAGCATTCTCAGAAACTTCTTTATGATGTGTGCATTCAACACACAGAGTTGAACCTGACTTTTGATACAGCAGTTTGGAAAAACCCTGTTTGTAAAATCTGAAAGTGGATATTTGGAGAGATTTGAGGCCTATGCTGGAAAAGGAAATATCTTCATATAAAAACTAGACAGAAACATTCTCAGAAACTACTTTGTGATGAGTGCTTTCTACTCACAGAGCTGAACCTTTCCTTTGGTAGAACAGTTTTGAAACACTCTTTTTGTAAAATCTGCAGTTGGATGTTTGGAGCTATTTGAGGCCTAGGCTGGAAAAGGACATATCTTCACATAAAAACTAGAGAGAAATATTCTCAAAACCTTCTGTGTGATGAGTACATTCAACTCACCAACTTGAACCTTCCTTTTGATAGATCAGTTTTGAAACACTCTATCAGTAGCATCTAAAAGTGGATATTTGGAGGGCTTCTCGGCCAATGCTGGAAAAGGAAATATCATCACATAAAAACTAGACAGAGGCATTCTCAGAAACTTCTTTGTGATGAGTGCATTCAACTCACAGAGTTGAACGTTCCTTTTGATAGAACAGTTTTGAAACACTCCTTTTGTAGAATCTGCAATTGTTTTTTTGGAGTGCTTTGAAGCCTATGATGGAAAAGGAAATATCTCCACATACAAACTAGACAGAAGAATTCTCAGAAACATTCTATGATATGCGAATTCAACTCACTGAGTTGAACCTTCCTTTTGATAGAGCAGTTTTGAAACACTTTTTTTCTAGAATCTGTAAGTGGATATTTGGAGTGCTAAGAGGCCAACACTGGAAAACGAAAAGTCTTCACATGAGAACTAGACGGAATCGTTCTCAGAATCTTCCCTGTGCTTTATGCATTCAACTCACATAGTGGAATCTTCCTTTTAATAGCACAGTTTTGAAACCCTCCTTCTGTAGAAGTTGCTATTGGATGTTTCGAGTGATTTGAGGCATATGCTTGAAAAGGAAATATCTTCACATGAAAACTAAACAGAAGCATTCTCAGAAACTACTCTGTGATGAGTGCATTCAAATCACAGACTTCAAACCTTCCTTTTCAAAGAGCAGTTTTGAAACACTCTTTTTGTAGAGTCTGCATTTAGATATTTGGCGCACTTTTAGGCCCATAGGGGGAAATGAAATATCTTCACCTAAAAGCTAGTCAGAAGCATCAGAAGAAATTTCTTCACCATGCGTGCATTGAAATCACAGAGTTGAACCTGTCTTTTGATAAAGCAGTTTGGAAATACTCTTTTTGTAAAATCTGCAATTCGATATTTGGAGCGAGTAGAGGCTGAGGCAAGGAAAAGGAAATATCCTCACATAAAAACTAGACAGAAGTATGCTCAGAAACTTCTGTGTGTTGAGTGCATTGAACTCACAGACCTGAATGTTCCTTTTCATAGAACAGTTTTGAAACACTCCTTTTGTAGAATATACAAGTGTTTATTTGGTGCACTTTGAGGCCTATGTTGGAAAATGAAATATCTTCATATAAAAACTAGACAAAGGATTCTCAGGAAATCCTTTGTGATGAGTGCATTCAACTCACAGAGTTGAACCTACCAATTGAGAGACAAGTTTTGAAACACCCTTTTTGTAGAATCTACAAGTGAATATTTGGAGTGATTTGAGGCCAATGCTGGAAAAGGTAATATCTTCACATAAATACTAGACAGAAGGATTCTCAGAAACGCCTTTGTAATGAGTGCATTCAACTTACAGAGTTGAAGCTTCCTTTTGAAAGACCAGTATTGAAGCACTCTTTTTGTAGAATCTGCAAGTGGATAAATGGAGCGTTATAAGGCCAATGCTGGTAAAGGATATCTCTTAACATAAAAACTAGAAAGAAGCATTCTCAGAAACTTCTCTGTGATGTGTGCATTGAACTCACACAGTTGAATCTTTCTTTAGATAGAGAAGTTTTGAAACACTCCTTTAGTAGAATCTTCAAGTGGATATTTAGAGCGATTTGAAGCCTATCCTGGAAAAGGAAATATCTTCACGTAAAAACTGGACAGAAGTATTCCTAGAAACTTCTTTGTGACGTCTGAATTGAACTCACAGTGTTGAACCTTTCTTTTGATAGAGGAGTTTTCAAACAGTCTTTTAGTAGAATCGTCAAGTGGATGTATGGAATACTTTGAGGCCTATGTTGGAAAAGGAAATATCTTCAGGAAGAAATTAGACAAAAGCTTTCCCAGAAACTTCTTTGTGATGAGTGCATTCAACTCACAGAGTTGAACCTAACAATTGATAGAGAGGTTTCGGAACACCCTTTTCGTAGAATCTCCAAGTGAATTTCTGGAGGGATTTGAAGCCTATGCTTTAAATGGAAATATCTTCATATGAAAACTAGACAGAAGAATTCTCAGAAACGTCTTTTTGATGAGAGCATTCAACTCACAGAATTGAAGCTTCCTTTTGAAAGAGCATTTTTGAAACACACTTTTTGGAGAAACTGCAAGTGGATGTATGGTGCGCTTTGAGGCCTGTGCTGGAAAAGGAAATATCTTCACATAAACACTAGGCAGAAGCATTCTCAGTAACTTCTTTGTGACGTGTGCATTCAAATCACAGACTTGAACGTTCCTTTTGATAGAACAGTTTTGAAACACTCTTTTTGTAGCATCTGCAAGTGTTTATTTGGAGCGCTTTGAGGCCTATGTTGGAAAGGGAAATATCTTCATATAAAAACTAGACAGAAGCATTCTAACAAACTTCTTTGTGATGAGTGCATTCTACTCACACAGATGAACCTTCCTTTTGATAGAAGAGATTTCAAACACTCTTTTTCTATAATCTGCAAGTGGATAATTGGAGCGATTTGTGGCCTATGATGGAAAAGGAAATATCTCCACATAAAAACTAAACAGAATCATTTTCAGAAACTTTTCCTGATGAGCACATTCAACTGAAAGACTTGAACCTTCCTTTTGATAGAGCAGTTTAGAAACACTCTTTTTCTAGAATCTGCAAGTGGATATTTCGTGTGCTAAGAGGCCAAAAATGGAAAACGAAATATCTTCACATGAGAACTAGACGGAATCATTCTCAGAAATTTCCCTTTACTTTTTGCATTCAACTCACATAGTGGAATCGTTCTTTTGATAGCTCAGTTTTGAATCACTCCTTGCGTACAATTTGCTAGTCGATGATTGGAGTGATTTGAGGCCAATGCTGGAAAAAGAAATATCTTCACATAAAAACTAGACAGAAGGATTCTCAGAAACTTCTTTGTGATGAATGCATTCAACTCACAGACTTGAAACTTCATTTTGATAGTGCAGTTTTGAAGCCCTCCTTTTGTAGAATCTGCAAGAGGATATTTGTAGCGCTTTTAGGCCAATGCTGGAAAACGAAATATCATCACATAAAAACTAGACAGAAGCATTCCCAGAAACCTCTTTGTGATGAGTGTATTCAGTTCACAGACTTGAAAGTTCCTTTTGATAGAACAGTTTTGAAACACTCCTTTTGTACAATCTGAAATTTTTTATTCGGAGCGATTTGAGGCCTATGTTGGAAAAGGAAATATCTTCACATAAAAACTAGACAGAAGCATTATCAGAAACTTCTTTGTGATCACTGCATTCGACTCACAGATTTGAACCTACGATTTGATAGATAAGTTTCGAAAAACCCTTTTTGTGGAATCTGCAAGTGAATATTTGGAGCAATTTGAGGCATATGCTTGAAATGGAAACATCTTTACATGAAAACTAGACAAAAGAAATCTCAGAAACGTGTTTGTGATGAGTGCATTCAACTCACAGACTTGAAGCTTGCTTTTGAAAGAGCAGTTTTGAAACACTCTTTTTGTAGAATCTGCAAGTGGATATATGGTGCGCTTTGAGGCCTATGATGGAAAAGGAAATATCTTCACATAAAAACTAGACAGCAGCATTCTCAGAAACTTCTTTGTGATGAGTGCATTAAACTCACAGATTTGAAGCTTCTTTTTGAAAGAGCAGTTTTGAAACACTCTTTTTGCACTTTGAGGCCTATGCTGGGAAATGAAATATTTCACCGAAAAACTAGACAGAAGTATTCTCAGAAACTTGTTCACGATATGAGCATTCAACTCACAGAGTTGAATCTTTCTTTTCAAAGAGCAGTTTTGAAAAACACTTTTGGTAAAATCTGCAAGTGGATATTTGGAGCGATTTCAGGACTATGCTGGAAAAGGAAATATCTTCAAATAATTACTAGACAGAAGAATTCTCAGAAACATCTGTGCAATGAGTGCATTCAACTCAAAGACTTGAAGGTTCCTTTTGATAGAACAGTTTTGAAACACTTTTTTGTAGAATCTGCTAGTGGATATTTGGAGCGCTTTGAGGCCTATGCTGCAAAAGGAAATATCTTCACATAAAAACTAGACAGAAGCATTCTCAGAAATTTCTTTGTGTTGAGTGCATTCAACTCACAGACGTGAAGCTTTCTTTTGAAAGAGCAGTTTTGAAACACTCTTTTTGTAGAATCTGCACGTGGATATTTGGAGAACTTTGAGGACTATGCTGGAAAAGGAGATATCTTCACATAAAACCTAGACAAAAGTATTCTCAGAAACTTCTTTGTGTTGAGTGAATTCAACTCACAGACTTGAAGCTTTCTTTTGGAAGAGCAGTTTTGAAACACTCTTTTTTTAGAATCTGCACGTGGACACATGGAGCGCTTTGAGGCCCATGCTGGGAAATGGAATACCTTCACCTAAAAACTAGACTGAAGCATTCTGAGAAACTTCTTTGTGATGAGTGCATTCAACTCACAGACTTGAACGTTGCTTTTGATAGAACAGTTCTGAAACCCTAAGTTTGTAGAATCCGCAAGTGTTTTTTCGGAGCACCTTGCGGCCTATGTTGGAAAAGGAAATATCTTCACATAAAAAGTAGAGAGAAGCATTCTCAGAAACTACTTTGTGATGAGTGCATTCAACTCGAAGTCTTGAACCTTCCTTTTTGATTGAACAGTTTTGAAACCCTCCTTTTGGACAATCTGCAAATGTTTATTCGGAGCGCTTTGAGGCCTATGTTGGAAAAGGAAATATCTTCACCTAAAAACTAGACAGAACCATTCTTGGAAACTTCTTTGTGATGAGTGCATTCAACTCACAGAATTGAACCTACCAATTGATAGAGAAGTTTGGAAACACTCTTTTTGTAGAATCTGCAAGTGGATAATTGGAGCGCTTGGAGGCCTATGTTGGAAGAGGAAATATCTTCATATAAAAACTAGACAGAAACATTCTCAAAAACTTCTTTGTGATGAGAGCATTCAACTCAAGGACTTGAACGTTACTTTTGAGAGAACAGTTTTGAACACTCTTTTCGTAGAATCTGCATGTGGATAATTGGAGCGCTTTGAGGCCTAGGCTGGAAAAGGAAATATCTTCACATAAAAACCTGACAGAAGCATTCTCAGAAACTTCTTTGTGTTGAGTGCATTCAACTCACAGACTTGAAGCTTTCTTTTGAAAGAGCAGTTTTGAAACACTCGTTTTGTAGAATCTGCACGTGGATATTTGGAGCGCTTTGAGGCCAATGCTGGGAAATGGAATATCTTCACCTAAAAACTAGACTGAAGCATTCTGAGAAACTTCTTTGTGATGAGTGCATTCAACTCACAGACTTGAACGTTGCTTTTGATAGAACAGTTCTGAAACACTAAGTTTGCAGAATCCGCAATGGTTTACACGGAGCACCTTGAGGCCTATGTTGGAAAAGGAAATATCTTCACATAAAAACTAGAGAGAAGCATTCTCAGAAACTTCTTTGTGATGCGTGCATTCAACTCACATACTTGAACCTACCAATTGATAGAGAAGTTTGGAAACACTCTTTTTCTAGAATCTGCAAGAGGATATTTGGAGAGCTTTGAGGCCTATGTTGGAAAAGGAAATATCTTCACATAAAAACCTGACAGAAGCATTCTCAGAAACTTCTTTGTGTTCAGTGCATTCAAATCACAGACTTGAATCTTTCTTTTGAAAGAGCAGTTTTGAAACACTCTTTTTGTAAAATCTGCAAGTGGATATTTGGAGCACTTTGAGGCCTACGCTGGGAAATGGAATATCTTCACCTAAAAACTAGACAGAAGCATTCTCAGAAAGTTCTTCTTGAGGCATGCATTCAACTCTCAGACTTGAACCAAAAAGTTGATAGAGAAGTTTCGAAACACTCTTTTTGTAGAATCTGCAAGTAGATATTTGGAGTGCTTTGAGGCCTATGCTGGAAAACGAAATATCTTCACCTAAAAACTAGACAGCAGCATTCTCAGAAACCTCTTTGTGATGAGTGCATTCAACTCGAAGACTTGAACGTTCCTTTTGAAAGAACAGTTTTGAAGCACTCCTTTTGTACAATCTGCAAATGTTTATTCGGAGCGCTTTGAGGCCTACGTTGGAAAAGGAAATATCTTCACCTAAAAACTAGACAGAAGCATTCTCGGAAACTTCTTTGTGTTGAGTGCATTCAACTCACAGAATTGAACCTACCAATTGATAGAGAAGTTTGGAAACACTCTTTTTGTAGAATCTGCAAGTGGATATTTGGAGTGCTTTGAGGCCTATGTTGGAAAAGGAAATATCTTCACATAAAAGCTAGACAGAAACATTCTCAGAAACTTGTTTGTGATGAGTGCATTCAACTCAAAGACTTGAACGTTCCTTTTGAGAGAACAGTTTTGAAACGCTCTTTTTGTATAATCTGCACGTGGATATTTGGAGCGCTTTGAGGACTATGCTGGAAAAGGAAATATCTTCACATAAAAATTAGACAGAAGCATTCTGAGAAACTTCTTTGTGTTGAGAGCATTCATCTGACAGACTTGAAGCGTTCTTTTGAAAGAGCAGTTTTGAGACACTCTTTTTGTAGAATCTGCATGTGGATATTTTGAGCGATTTGAGGCCTATGCTGGGAAATGAAGTATCTTCACCTGAAAACTAGACAGAAGCATTCTCAGAAACTTTTTGTGTTGAGTGCACTCAACTCACAGACTTGAAGCTTTCTTTTGAAAGAGCAGTTTTGAAACACTCTTTTTGTAGAATCTGCAAGTGGATATTTGGAGCGCTTTGAGGCCCATGCTTGGAAATGGAATATCTTCACCTAAAAACTAGACTGAAGCATTCTGAGAAACTTCTTTGTGATGAGTGTATTCAACTCCCAGACTTGAAAGTTGCTTTTGATAGAACAGTTCTGAAACACTAAGTTTGTAGAATCCGCAAGTGTTTATTCGGAGCACCTTGAGGCCTATGTTGGAAAAGGAAATATCTTCACATAATAAGTAGAGAGAAGCATTCTCAGAAACTTCTTTTTGATGAGTGTATTCAACTCGAAGACTTGAACCTTCCTTTTTGATTGAACAGTTTTGAAACACTCCTTTTGGACAATCTGCAAATGTTTATTCGGAGCGCTTTGAGGCCTATGTTGGAAAAGGAAATATCTTCACCTAAAAACTAGACAGAAGCATTCTTGGAAACTTCTTTGTGATGAGTGCATTCAACTCACAGAATTGAACCTAACAATTGATAGAGAAGTTTGGAAACACTCTTTTTGTAGAATCTGCAAGTGGATATTTGGAGCGCTTTGAGGCCTGTGTTGGAAGAGGAAATATCTTCACCTTAAAACTAGACAGAAGCATTCTCAGAAACTTCTTTGTGATGAGTGCATTCAACTCAAAGACTTGAACGTTCCTTTTGAGAGAACAGTTTTCAAACACTCTTTTTGTAGAATCTGCACATGGATATTTGGAGCGCTTTGAGGCCTCTGCTGGAAAAGGAAATATCTTCACATAAAAACTAGACAGAAGCATTCTCAGAAACTTCTTTGTGTTGAGTGCATTCAACTCACAGACTTGAAGCTTTCTTTTGAAAGAGCAGTTTTGAAACACTCTTTTTGTAGAATCTGCACGTGGATATTTGGAGCGATGTGAGCCCTATGCAGGGAAATGAAGTATCTTCACCTGAAAACTAGACAGAAGCATTCTCAGAAACTTCTTTGTGTTGAGTGCAATCAACTCACATACTTGAAGCTTTCTTTTGAAAGAGCAGTTTTGAAACACTCTTTTTGTAGAATCTGCAAGTGGATATTTGGAGTGCTTTGAGGCCCATGCTCGGAAATGGAATATCTTCACCTAAAAACTAGACTGAAGCATTCTGAGAAACTTCTTTGTGATGAGGGCATTCAACTCACACACTTGAACGTTGTTTTTGATAGAACAGTTCGGAAACACTAAGTTTGTAGAATCCGCAAATGTTTATTCGGTGCACCTTGAGGCCTAAGTCGGAAAAGGAAATATCTTCACATAAAAACTGCAGAGAAGCATTCTCAGAAACTTCTTTGTGATGAGTGCATTCAACTCACAGACTTGAAGCTTTCTTTTGAAAGAGCAGTTTTGAAACACTCTTTTTGTAGAATCTGCAAGTGAATATTTGGAGCGCTTTGAGGCCCATGCTGGGAAATGGAATATCTTCACCAAAAAACTAGACTGAAGCATTCTGAGAAACTTCTTTGTGATGAGTGTATTCAACTCACAGACTTGAAAGTTGCTTTTGATAGAACAGTTCTGAAACACTAAGTTTGTAGAATCCGCAAGTGTTTATTCGGAGCACCTTGAGGCCTATGTTGGAAAAGGAAATATCTTCACATAAGAAGTAGAGAGAAGCATTCTCAGAAACTTCTTTGTGATGAGTGCATTCAACTCGAAGTCTTGAACCTTCCTTTATGATTGAACAGTTTTGAAACCCTCCTTTTGGACAATCTGCAAATGTTTATTCGGAGCGCTTTGAGGCCTATGTTGGAAAAGGAAATATCTTCACCTAAAAACTAGACAGAAGCATTCTCGGAAACTTCTTTGTGATGAGTACATTCAACTCACAGAATTGAACCTACCAATTGATAGAGAAGTTTGGAAACACTCTTTTTGTAGAATCTGCAAGTGGATATTTGGAGCGCTTTGAGGCCTATGTTGGAAGAGGAAATATCTTCATATAAAAACTAGACAGAAATATTCTCAAAAACTTCTTTGTGATGAGTGCATTCAACTCAAAGACTTGAACGTTACTTTTGAGGGAACAGTTTTGAACACTCTTTTTGTAGAATCTGCATGTGGATATTTGGAGCGCTTTGAGGCCTAGGCTGGAAAAGGAAATATCTTCACATAAAAACCTGACGGAAGCATTCTCAGAAACTTCTTTGTGTTGAGTGCATTCAACTCACAGACTTGAAGCTTTCTTTTGAAAGAGCAGTTTTGAAACACTCGTTTTGTAGAATCTGCACGTGGATATTTGGAGCGCTTTGAGGCCAATGCTGGGAAATGGAATATCTTCACCTAAAAACTAGACTGAAGCATTCTGAGAAACTTCTTTGTGATGAGTGCATTCAACTCACAGACTTGAACGTTGCTTTTGATAGAACAGTTCTGAAACACTAAGTTTGTAGAATCCGCAATGGTTTATACGGAGCACCTTGAGGCCTATGTTGGAAAAGGAAATATCTTCACATAAAAACTAGAGAGAAGCATTCTCAGAAACTTCTTTGTGATGAGTGCATTCAACTCACATACTTGAACCTACCAATTGATAGAGAAGTTTGGAAACACTCTTTTTGTAGAATCTGCAAGTGGATATTTGGAGCGCTTTGAGGCCTATGCTGGAAAAGGAAATATCTTCACATAAAAACCTGACAGAAGCATTCTCAGAAACTTCTTTGTGTTCAGTGCATTCAAATCACAGACTTGAATCTTTCTTTTGAAAGAGCAGTTTTGAAACACTCTTTTTGTAAAATCTGCAAGTGGATATTTGGAGCACTTTGAGGCCTACGCTGGGAAATGGAATATCTTCACCTAAAAACAAGACAGAAGCATTCTCAGAAAGTTCTTCTTGAGGCATGCATTCAACTCTCAGACTTGAAACAAAAAGTTGATAGAGAAGTTTCGAAACACTCTTTTTGTAGAATCTGCAAGTAGATATTTGGAGTGCTTTGAGGCCTATGCTGGAAAATGAAATATCTTCACCTAAAAACTAGACAGCAGCATTCTCAGAAACCTCTTTGTGATGAGTGCATTCAACTCGAAGACTTGAACGTTCCTTTTGATAGAACAGTTTTGAAACACTCCTTTTGTACAATCTGCAACTGTTTATTCGGAGCGCTTTGAGGCCTACGTTGGAAAAGAAAATATCTTCACCTAAAAACTAGACAGAAGCATTCTCGGAAACTTCTTTGTGTTGAGTGCATTCAACTCACAGAATTGAACCTACCAATTGATAGAGAAGTTTGGAAACACTCTTTTTGTAGAATCTGCAAGTGGATATTTGGAGCGCTTTGAGGCCTATGTTGGAAAAGGAAATATCTTCATATAAAAGCTAGACAGAAATATTCTCAGAAACTTCTTTGTGATGACTGCATTCAACTCAAAGACTTGAACGTTCCTTTTGAGAGAACAGTTTTGAAACGCTCTTTTTGTATAATCTGCAGGTGGATATTTGGAGCGCTTTGAGGACTATGCTGGAAAAGGAAATATCTTCACATAAAAATTAGACAGAAGCATTCTGAGAAACTTCTTGTGTTGAGAGCATTCATCTGACAGACTTGAAGCGTTCTTTTGAAAGAGCAGTTTTGAGACACTCTTTTTGTAGAATCTGCATGTGGATATTTTGAGCGATTTGAGGCCTATGCTGGGAAATGAAGTATCTTCACCTGAAAACTACACAGAAGCATTCTCAGAAACTTCTTTGTGTTGAGTGCACTCAACTCACAGACTTGAAGCATTCTTTTGAAAGAGCAGTTTTGAAACACTCTTTTTGTAGAATCTGCAAGTGGATATTTGGAGCGCTTTGAGGCCCATGCTGGGAAATGGAGTATCTTCACCTAAAAACTAGACTGAAGCATTCTGAGAAACTTCTTTGTGATGAGTGCATTCAACTCACAGACTTGAAAGTTGCTTTTGATAGAACAGTTCTGAAACACTAAGTTTGTAGAATCCGCAAGTGTTTATTCGGAGCACCTTGAGGCCTATGTTGGAAAAGGAAATATCTTCACATAAAAAGTAGAGAGAAGCATTCTCAGAAACTTCTTTGTGATGAGTGCATTCAACTCGAAGACTTGAACCTTCCTTTTTGATTGAACAGTTTTGAAACACTCCTTTTGGACAATCTGCAAATGTTTATTCGGAGCGCTTTGAGGCCTATGTTGGAAAAGGAAATATCTTCACCTAAAAACGAGACAGAAGCATTCTTGGAAACTTCTTTGGGATGAGTGCATTCAACTCACAGAATTGAACCTACCAGTTGATAGAGAAGTTTGGAAACACTCTTTTTGTAGAATCTGCAAGTGGATATTTGGAGCGCTTTGAGGCCTGTGTTGGAAGAGGAAATATCTTCACCTTAAAAGTAGACAGAAGCATTCTCAGAAACTTCTTTGTGATGAGTGCATTCAACTCAAAGACTTGAACGTTCCTTTTGAGAGAACAGTTTTCAAACACTCTTTTTGTAGAATCTGCACGTGGATATTTGGAGCGCTTTGTGGCCTCTGCTGGAAAAGGAAATATCTTCACATAAAAACTAGACAGAAGCATTCTGAGAAACTTCTTTGTGTTGACTGCATTCAACTCACGGACTTGAAGCTTTCTTTTGAAAGAGCAGTTTTGGAACACTCTTTTTGTAGAATCTGCACGTGGATATTTGGAGCGATGTGAGCCCTATGCTGGGAAATGAAGTATCTTCACCTGAAAACTAGACAGAAGCATTCTCAGAAACTTCTTTGTGTTGAGTGCACTCAACTCACAGACTTGAAGCTTTCTTTTGAAAGAGCAGTTTTGAAACACTCTTTTCGTAGAATCTGCAAGTGGATATTTGGAGTGCTTTGAGGCCCATGCTGGGAAATGGAATATCTTCACCTAAAAACTAGACTGAAGCATTCTGAGAAACTTCTTTGTGATGAGGGCATTCAACTCACACACTTGAACGTTGTTTTTGATAGAACAGTTCGGAAACACTAAGTTTGTAGAATCCGCAAATGTTTATTCGGTGCACCTTGAGGCTTAAGTCGGAAAAGGAAATATCTTCACATAAAAACTACAGAGAAGCATTCTCAGAAACTTCTTTGTGATGAGTGCATTCAACTCACAGACTTGCAGATTTCTTTTGAAAGAGCAGTTTTGAAACACTCTTTTTGTAGAATCTGCAAGTGGATATTTTGAGCGATTTGAGGCCTGTGCTGGGAAATGAAGTAGCTTCACATTAAAACCTGACAGAAGCATTCTCAGAAACTTCTTTGTGTTCAGTGCATTCAAATCACAGACTTGAATCTTTCTTTTGAAAGAGCAGTTTTGAAACACTCTTTTTGTAAATCTGCAAGTGTATATTTGGAGCACTTTGAGGCCTATGCTGGGAAATGGAATGTCTTCACCTAAAAACTGGAAAGAAGCATTCTCAGAAAGTTATTCACGATGCATGCATTCAACTCACAAAATTGAACCTACCAATTGATAGAGAAGTTTGGAAACACTCTTTTTGTAGAATCTGAAAGTGGATATTTGGAGCGCTTTGAGGCCTATGCTGGAAAAGGAAATATCTTCACCTAAAAACTAGACAGCAGCATTCTCATAAACCTCTTTGTGATGAGTGCATGCAACTCGAAGACTTCAACGTTCCTTTTGATAGAACAGTTTTGAAACACTCCTTTTGTACAATCTGCAAATGTTTTTTCGGAGCGCTTTGAGGACTATGTTGGAAAAGAAAATATCTTCACCTAAAAACTAGACAGAAGCATTCTCGGAAACTTCTTTGTGATGATTGCATTCAACTCACAGAATTGAACTTACCAATTGGTAGAGAAGTTTGGAAACACTCTTTTTGTAGAATCTGCAAGTGGATATTTGGAGCGCTTTGAGGCCTATGTTGGAAGAGGAAATATCTTCATATAAAAACTAGATAGAAACATTCTCAAAAACTTCTTTGTGATGAGTGCATTCAACTCAAAGACTTGAACGTTACTTTTGAGAGAACAGTTTTGAACACTCTTTTTGTAGAATCTGCATGTGGATATTTGGAGCGCTTTGAGGCCTAGGCTGGAAAAGGAAATATCTTCACATAAAAACCTGACGGAAGCATTCTCAGAAACTTCTTTGTGTTGAGTGCATTCAACTCACAGACTTGAAGCTTTCTTTTGAAATAGCAGTTTTGAAACACTCTTTTTGTAGAATCTGCAAGTGGATATTTGGAGTGCTTTGAGGCCCATGCTGGGAAATGGAATATCTTCACCTAAAAACTAGACTGAAGCATTCTGAGAAACTTCTTTGTGATGAGGGCATTCAACTCACACACTTGAACGTTGCTTTTGATAGAACAGTTCGGAAACACTAAGTTTGTAGAATCCGCAAATGTTTATTCGGTGCACCTTGAGGCCTAAGTCGGAAAAGGAAATATCTTCACATAAAAACTACAGAGAAGCATTCTCAGAAACTTCTTTGTGATGAGTGCATTCAACTCACAGACTTGCAGATTTCTTTTGAAAGAGCAGCTTTGAAATACTCTTTTTGTAGAATCTGCAAGTGGATATTTTGAGCGATTTGAGGTCTGTGCTGGGAAATGAAGTATCTTCACATTAAAACCTGACAGAAGCATTCTCAGAAACTTCTTTGTGTTCAGTGCATTCAAATCACAGACTTGAATCTTTCTTTTGAAAGAGCAGTTTTGCAACACTCTTTTTGTAAAATCTGCAAGTGGATATTTGGAGCACTTTGAGGCCTATGCTGGGAAATGGAATATCTTCACCTAAAAACTAGACAGAAGCATTCTCAAAACGTTCTCTCGATGCGTGAATTCAACTCACAGAGTTGAACCTGTCTTTTGATACAGCACTTTGGAAACACTCTATTTGTGAAATCTGCAATTGGATATTTCCAGCAATTTGAGGCTTATGCAAGGAACAGGAAATATCTTCACTTCAAAACTGGACAGGAGCATTCTCAGAAACCTCTTTGTGATGAGTGCATTCAACTCGAAGACTTGAACGTTCATTTTGATAGAACAGTTTGGAAACACTCCTTTTGGACAATCTGTAAATGTTTATTCGGAGAGCTTTAAGGCCTATGTTGGAAAAGGAAATAACTTCACCTAAAAACTAGACAGAAGCATTCTCAGAAACTACTTTGTGGTGAGTGCATTCACCTCACAGAGTTGAACCAAAAAGTTGATAGAGAAGTTCCGAAACACTCTTTTTGTAGAATCTGCAAGTGGATATTTGGAGCGCTTTGAGGCCTATGCAGGAAAAGGAAATATCGTCACTTCAAAACTGGACAGGAGCATTCTCAGAAACCTCTTTGTGATGAGTGCATTCAACTAGAAGGCGTGAACGTTCCTTTTGATAGAACAGTTTTGAAACACTCCTTTTGTGCAATCTGCAAATGTTTCTTCGGAGCGCTGTGAGGCCTATGTTGGAAAAGGAAATATCTTCACCTAAAAACTAGACAGAAGCATTCTCGGAGACTTCTTTGTGATGAGTGCATTCAACTCACAGAATTGAACCTACCAATTGATAGAGAAGTTTGGAAACACTCTTTTTGTAGAATCTGCAAGTGGATATTTGGAGCGCTTTGAGACCCATGCTGGGAAATGGAATATCTTCACCTAAAAACTAGACAGAAGCATTCTTAAAAACTTCTTTGTGATGAGTGCATTCAACTCAAGGACTTGAAAGTTCCTTTTGAGAGAACAGATTTGAAACACTCTTTTTGTAGAATCTGCACGTGGATATTTTTAGCGCTTTGAGGCCTCTGCTGGAAAAGGAAATATCTTCACCGAAAAACTACACAGAAGCATTCTGAGAAACTTCTTTGTGTTGAGTGCATTCAACTCACAGACTTGAAGCTTTCTTTTGAAAGAGCAGTTTTGAAACACTCTTTTTGTAGAATCTGCACTTGGACATTTGGAGCGATTTGAGGCCTATGCTGGGAAATGAAGTATGTTCACCTGAAAACTAGACAGAAGCATTCTCAGAAACTTCTTTGTGTTGAGTGCACTCAACTCACAGACTTCAAGCTTTCTTTTGAAAGAGGATTTTTGAAACAATCTTTTTGTAAAATCTGCAAGTGGATATTTGGAGCACTTTGAGGCCTATGCTGGGAAATGGAATATCTTCACCTAAAAACTAGACAGAAGCATTCTCAGAAAGTTCTTCTCGATGCGTGCATTCAACTCAGAGAGTTGAACCTCTCTTTTGATAGAGCAGTTTGGAAACACTCTTTTTGTGAAATCTACCATTGGATATTTCCAGCGATTTGAGGCCTATGCAAGGAAAAGGAAATATCTTCACTTCAAAACCGGACAGGAGCATTCTCAGAAACCTCTTTGTGAAGAGTGCATTCAACTCGAGGACTTGAACCTTCCTTTTGATAGAACAGTTATGAAACACTCCTTTTGGACAATCTGCAAATGTTTATTCGGAGCGCTTTGAGGCCTATGTTGGAAAAGGAAATATCTTCACCTAAAAACTAGACAGAAGCATTCTCGGAAACTTCTTTGTGATGAGTGCATTCAACTCACAGAATTGAACCTACCAATTAATAGAGAAGTTTGGAAACACTCTTTTTGTAGAATCTGCAAGTGGATATTTGGAGCGTTCTGAGGCCTATGTTGGAAAAGGAAATATCTTCATCTAAAAACTAGACAGAAGCATTCTCAGAAACTTCTTTGTGATGAGTGCATTCAACTCAAACACTTGAACGTTCCTTTTGAGAGAACAGTTTTGAAACAATCTTTTTGTAGAATCTGCACGTGGATATTTGGAGCGATTTGAGGCCTCTGCTGAAAAAGGAAATATCTTCACGTAAAAACTAGACAGAAGCATTATGAGAAACCTCTTTGTGTTGAGTGCATTCAACTCACAGACTTGAAGCTTTCTTTTGAAAGAGCAGTTTTGAAACACTCTTTTTGTAGAATCTGCACGTGGATATTTGGAGCGATTTGAGGCCTATGCTGGGAAATGAAGTATCTTCACCTGAAAACTAGACAGAAGAATTCTCGGAAACTACTTTGTGTTGAGTGCACTCAACTCACAGACTTGAAGCTTTCTTTTGAAAGAGCAGTTTTGAAACACTCTTTTTGTAGAATCTGCACGTGGACATTCGGAGCGATTTGAGGCCTATGCTGGGAAATGAAGTATCTTCACCTGAAAACTAGACAGAAGCATTCTCAGAAACTTCTTTGTGATGAGTGCACTCAACTCACAGACTTGAAGCTTTCTTTTGAAAGAGCAGGTTGGAAACACTCTTTTTGTACAATCTGCAAGTGGATATTTGGAGCGCTTTCAGGCCCATGCTGGGAAATGGAATATCTTCACCTAAAAACTAGACTGAAGCATTCTGAGAAACTTCTTTGTGATGAGTGCATTCAACTCGAAGTCTTGAACCTTCCTTTATGATTGAACAGTTTTGAAACCCTCCTTTTGGACAATCTGCAAATGTTTATTCGGAGCACTTTGAGGCCTATGTTGGAAAAGGAAATATCTTCACCTAAAAACTAGACAGAAGCATTCTCGGAAACTTCTTTGTGATGAGTGCATTCAACTCACAGAATTGAACCTACCAATTGATAGAGAAGTTTGGAAACACTCTTTTTGTAGAATCTGCAAGTGGATATTTGGAGCGCTTTGAGGCCTATGTTGGAAGAGGAAATATCTTCATATAAAAACTAGACAGAAACATTCTCAAAAACTTCTTTGTGATGAGTGCATTCAACTCAAAGACTTGAACGTTACTTTTGAGAGAACAGTTTTGAACACTCTTTTTGTAGAATCTGCATGTGGATATTTGGAGCGCTTTGAAGCCTAGGCTGGAAAAGGAAATATCTTCACATAAAAACCTGACGGAAGCATTCTCAGAAACTTCTTTGTGTTGAGTGCATTCAACTCACAGACTTGAAGCTTTCTTTTGAAAGAGCAGTTTTGAAACACTCGTTTTGTAGAATCTGCACGTGGATATTTGGAGCGCTTTGAGGCCAATGCTGGGAAATGGAATATCTTCACCTAAAAACTAGACAGAAGCATTCTCAGAAAGTTCTTCTTGAGGCATGCATTCAACTCTCAGACTTGAACCAAAAAGTTGATAGAGAAGTTTCGAAACACTCTTTTTGTAGAATCTGCAAGTAGATATTTGGAGTGCTTTGAGGCCTATGCTGGAAAACGAAATATCTTCACCTAAAAACTAGACAGCAGCATTCTCAGAAACCTCTTTGTGATGAGTGCATTCAACTCGAAGACTTGAACGTTCCTTTTGAAAGAACAGTTTTGAAGCACTCCTTTTGTACAATCTCCAAATGTTTATTCGGAGGGCTTTGAGGCCTACGTTGGAAAAGGAAATATCTTCACCTAAAAACTAGACAGAAGCATTCTCGGAAACTTCTTTGTGTTGAGTGCATTCAACTCACAGAATTGAACCTACCAATTGATAGAGAAGTTTGGAAACACTCTTTTTGTAGAATCTGCAAGTGGATATTTGGAGCGCTTTGAGGCCTATGTTGGAAAAGGAAATATCTTCACATAAAAGCTAGACAGAAACATTCTCAGAAACTTGTTTGTGATGAGTGCATTCAACTCAAAGACTTGAACGTTCCTTTTGAGAGAACAGTTTTGAAACGCTCTTTTTGTATAATCTGCACGTGGATATTTGGAGCGCTTTGAGGACTATGCTGGAAAAGGAAATATCTTCACATAAAAATTAGACAGAAGCATTCTGAGAAACTTCTTTGTGTTGAGAGCATTCATCTGACAGACTTGAAGCGTTCTTTTGAAAGAGCAGTTTTGAGACACTCTTTTTGTAGAATCTGCATGTGGATATTTTGAGCGATTTGAGGCCTATGCTGGGAAATGAAGTATCTTCACCTGAAAACTAGACTGAAGCATTCTCAGAAACTTCCTTGTGTTGAGTGCACTAAACTCACAGACTTGAAGCTTTCTTTTGAAAGAGCAGTTTTGAAACACTCTTTTTGTAGAATCTGCAGGTGGCTACTTGGAGCGCTTTGGGGCCCATGCTGGGAAATGGAATATCTTCACCTAAAAACTAGACTGAAGCATTCTGAGAAACTTCTTGGTGATGAGTGCATTCAACTCACAGACTTGAAAGTTGCTTTTGATAGAACAGTTCTGAAACACTAAGTTTGTCGAATCCGCAAGTGTTTATTCGGAGCACCTTGAGGCCTATGTTGGAAAAGGAAATATCTTCACATAAAAAGTAGAGAGAAGCATTCTCAGAAACTTCTTTGTGATGAGTGCATTCAACTCGAAGACTTGAACCTTCCTTTTTGATTGAACAGTTTTGAAACCCTCCTTTTGGACAATCGGCAAATGTTTGTTCGGAGCGCTTTGAGGCCTATGTTGGAAAAGGAAATATCTTCACCTAAAAACTAGACAGAAGCATTCTTGGAAACTTCTTTATGATGAGTGCATTCAACTCACAGAATTGAACCTACCAATTGATAGAGAAGTTTGGAAACACTCTTTTTGTAGAATCTGCAAGTGGATATTTGGAGCGCTTTGAGGCCTATGTTGGAAGAGGAAATATCTTCATATAAAAACTAGACAGAAACATTCTCAAAAACTTCTTTGTGATGAGTGCATTCAACTCAAAGACTTGAACGTTACTTTTGAGAGAACAGTTTTGAACACTCTTTTTGTAGAATCTGCATGTGGATATTTGGAGCGCTTTGAGGCCTAGGCTGGAAAAGGAAATATCTTCACATAAAAACCTGACAGAAGCATTCTCAGAAACTTCTTTGTGTTGAGTGCATTCAACTCACAGACTTGAAGCTTTCTTTTGAAAGAGCAGCTTTGAAACACTCGTTTTGTAGAATCTGCACGTGGATATTTGGAGCGCTTTGAGGCCAATGCTGGGAAATGGAATATCTTCACCTAAAAACTAGACTGAAGCATTCTGAGAAACTTCTTTGTGATGAGTGCATTCAACTCACAGACTTGAACGTTGCTTTTGATAGAACAGTTCTGAAACACTAAGTTTGTAGAATCCGCAATGGTTTATACGGAGCACCTTGAGGCCTATGTTGGAAAAGGAAATATCTTCTCATAAAAACTAGAGAGAAGCATTCTCAGAAACTTCTTTGTGATGAGTGCATTCAACTCACATACTTGAACCTACCAATTGATAGAGAAGTTTGGAAACACTCTTTTTGTAGAATCTGCAAGTGGATATTTGGAGAGCTTTGAGGCCTATGCTGGAAAAGGAAATATCTTCACATAAAAACCTGACAGAAGCATTCTCAGAAACTTCTTTGTGTTCAGTGCATTCAAATCACAGACTTGAATCTTTCTTTTGAAAGAGCAGTTTTGAAACACTCTTTTTGTAAAATCTGCAAGTGGATATTTGGAGCACTTTCAGGCCTACGCTGGGAAATGGAATATCTTCACCTAAAAACTAGACAGAAGCATTCTCAGAAAGTTCTTCTTGAGGCATGCATTCAACTCTCAGACTTGAAACAAAAAGTTGATAGAGAAGTTTCGAAACACTCTTTTTGTAGAATCTGCAAGTAGATATTTGGAGTGCTTTGAGGCCTATGCTGGAAAACGAAATATCTTCACCTAAAAACTAGACAGCAGCATTCTCAGAAACCTCTTTGTGATGAGTGCATTCAACTCGAAGACTTGAACGTTCCTTTTGAAAGAACAGTTTTGAAGCACTCCTTTTGTACAATCTCCAAATGTTTATTCGGAGGGCTTTGAGGCCTACGTTGGAAAAGGAAATATCTTCACCTAAAAACTAGACAGAAGCATTCTCGGAAACTTCTTTGTGTTGAGTGCATTCAACTCACAGAATTGAACCTACCAATTGATAGAGAAGTTTGGAAACACTCTTTTTGTAGAATCTGCAAGTGGATATTTGGAGCGCTTTGAGGCCTATGTTGGAAAAGGAAATATCTTCACATAAAAGCTAGACAGAAACATTCTCAGAAACTTGTTTGTGATGAGTGCATTCAACTCAAAGACTTGAACGTTCCTTTTGAGAGAACAGTTTTGAAACGCTCTTTTTGTATAATCTGCACGTGGATATTTGGAGCGCTTTGAGGACTATGCTGGAAAAGGAAATATCTTCACATAAAAATTAGACAGAAGCATTCTGAGAAACTTCTTTGTGTTGAGAGCATTCATCTGACAGACTTGAAGCGTTCTTTTGAAAGAGCAGTTTTGAGACACTCTTTTTGTAGAATCTGCATGTGGATATTTTGAGCGATTTGAGGCCTATGCTGGGAAATGAAGTATCTTCACCTGAAAACTAGACTGAAGCATTCTCAGAAACTTCCTTGTGTTGAGTGCACTAAACTCACAGACTTGAAGCTTTCTTTTGAAAGAGCAGTTTTGAAACACTCTTTTTGTAGAATCTGCAGGTGGCTACTTGGAGCGCTTTGGGGCCCATGCTGGGAAATGGAATATCTTCACCTAAAAACTAGACTGAAGCATTCTGAGAAACTTCTTGGTGATGAGTGCATTCAACTCACAGACTTGAAAGTTGCTTTTGATAGAACAGTTCTGAAACACTAAGTTTGTCGAATCCGCAAGTGTTTATTCGGAGCACCTTGAGGCCTATGTTGGAAAAGGAAATATCTTCACATAAAAAGTAGAGAGAAGCATTCTCAGAAACTTCTTTGTGATGAGTGCATTCAACTCGAAGACTTGAACCTTCCTTTTTGATTGAGCAGTTTTGAAACCCTCCTTTTGGACAATCGGCAAATGTTTGTTCGGAGCGCTTTGAGGCCTATGTTGGAAAAGGAAATATCTTCACCTAAAAACTAGACAGAAGCATTCTTGGAAACTTTTTATGATGAGTGCATTCAACTCACAGAATTGAACCTACCAATTGATAGAGAAGTTTGGAAACACTCTTTTTGTAGAATCTGCAAGTGGATATTTGGAGCGCTTTGAGGCCTATGTTGGAAGAGGAAATATCTTCATATAAAAACTAGACAGAAACATTCTCAAAAACTTCTTTGTGATGAGTGCATTCAACTCAAAGACTTGAACGTTACTTTTGAGAGAACAGTTTTGAACACTCTTTTTGTAGAATCTGCATGTGGATATTTGGAGCGCTTTGAGGCCTAGGCTGGAAAAGGAAATATCTTCACATAAAAACCTGACAGAAGCATTCTCAGAAACTTCTTTGTGTTGAGTGCATTCAACTCACAGACTTGAAGCTTTCTTTTGAAAGAGCAGCTTTGAAACACTCGTTTTGTAGAATCTGCACGTGGATATTTGGAGCGCTTTGAGGCCAATGCTGGGAAATGGAATATCTTCACCTAAAAACTAGACTGAAGCATTCTGAGAAACTTCTTTGTGATGAGTGCATTCAACTCACAGACTTAAACGTTGCTTTTGATAGAACAGTTCTGAAACACTAAGTTTGTAGAATCCGCAATGGTTTATACGGAGCACCTTGAGGCCTATGTTGGAAAAGGAAATATCTTCACATAAAAACTAGAGAGAAGCATTCTCAGAAACTTCTTTGTGATGAGTGCATTCAACTCACATACTTGAGCCTACCAATTGATAGAGAAGTTTGGAAACACTCTTTTTGTAGAATCTGCAAGTGGATATTTGGAGCGCTTGAGGCCTATGCTGGAAAAGGAAATATCTTCACAT
Source organism: Pongo abelii (assembly GCF_028885655.2). Taxonomy (NCBI): domain Eukaryota; kingdom Metazoa; phylum Chordata; class Mammalia; order Primates; family Hominidae; genus Pongo; species Pongo abelii. The sequence goes on from NC_071999.2 coordinate 18,754,188, forward strand.
AAAAACCTGACAGAAGCATTCTCAGAAACTTCTTTGTGTTCAGTGCATTCAAATCACAGACTTGAATCTTTCTTTTGAAAGAGCAGTTTTGAAACACTCTTTTTGTAAAATCTGCAAGTGGATATTTGGAGCACTTTGAGGCCTACGCTGGGAAATGGAATATCTTCACCTAAAAACTAGACAGAAGCATTCTCAGAAAGTTCTTCTTGAGGCATGCATTCAACTCTCAGACTTGAAACAAAAAGTTGATAGAGAAGTTTCGAAACACTCTTTTTGTAGAATCTGCAAGTAGATATTTGGAGTGCTTTGAGGCCTATGCTGGAAAACGAAATATCTTCACCTAAAAACTAGACAGCAGCATTCTCAGAAACCTCTTTGTGATGAGTTCATTCAACTCGAAGACTTGAACGTTCCTTTTGATAGAACAGTTTTGAAACACTCCTTTTGTACAATCTGCAAATGTTTATTCAGAGGGCTTTGAGGCCTACGTTGGAAAAGAAAATATCTTCACCTAAAAACTAGACAGAAGCATTCTCGGAAACTTCTTTGTGTTCAGTGCATTCAACTCACAGAATTGAACCTACCAATTGATAGAGAAGTTTGGAAACACTCTTTTTGTAGAATCTGCAAGTGGATATTTGGAGCGCTTTGAGGCCTATGTTGGAAAAGGAAATATCTTCATATAAAAGCTAGACAGAAATATTCTCAGAAACTTCTTTGTGATGACTGCATTCAACTCAAAGACTTGAACGTTCCTTTTGAGAGAACAGTTTTGAAACGCTCTTTTTGTATAATCTGCACGTGGATATTTGGAGCGCTTTGAGGACTATGCTGGAAAAGGAAATATCTTCACATAAAAATTAGACAGAAGCATTCTAAGAAACTTCTTGTGTTGAGAGCATTCATCTGACAGACTTGAAGCGTTCTTTTGAAAGAGCAGTTTTGAGACACTCTTTTTGTAGAATCTGCATGTGGATATTTTGAGCGATTTGAGGCCTATGCTGGGAAATGAAGTATCTTCACCTGAAAACTACACAGAAGCATTCTCAGAAACTTCTTTGTGTTGAGTGCACTCAACTCACAGACTTGAAGCATTCTTTTGAAAGAGCAGTTTTGAAACACTCTTTTTGTAGAATCTGCAAGTGGATATTTGGAGCGCTTTGAGGCCCATGCTGGGAAATGGAGTATCTTCACCTAAAAACTAGACTGAAGCATTCTGAGAAACTTCTTTGTGATGAGTGCATTCAACTCACAGACTTGAAAGTTGCTTTTGATAGAACAGTTCTGAAACACTAAGTTTGTAGAATCCGCAAGTGTTTATTCGGAGCACCTTGAGGCCTATGTTGGAAAAGGAAATATCTTCACATAAAAAGTAGAGAGAAGCATTCTCAGAAACTTCTTTGTGATGAGTGCATTCAACTCGAAGACTTGAACCTTCCTTTTTGATTGAACAGTTTTGAAACACTCCTTTTGGACAATCTGCAAATGTTTATTCGGAGCGCTTTGAGGCCTATGTTGGAAAAGGAAATATCTTCACCTAAAAACTAGACAGAAGCATTCTTGGAAACTTCTTTGGGATGAGTGCATTCAACTCACAGAATTGAACCTACCAGTTGATAGAGAAGTTTGGAAACACTCTTTTTGTAGAATCTGCAAGTGGATATTTGGAGCGCTTTGAGGCCTGTGTTGGAAGAGGAAATATCTTCACCTTAAAACTAGACAGAAGCATTCTCAGAAACTTCTTTGTGATGAGTGCATTCAACTCAAAGACTTGAACGTTCCTTTTGAGAGAACAGTTTTCAAACACTCTTTTTGTAGAATCTGCACGTGGATATTTGGAGCGCTTTGTGGCCTCTGCTGGAAAAGGAAATATCTTCATATAAAAACTAGACAGAAGCATTCTGAGAAACTTTTTTGTGTTGACTGCATTCAACTCACGGAATTGAAGCTTTCTTTTGAAAGAGCAGTTTTGAAACACTCTTTTTGTAGAATCTGCACGTGGATATTTGGAGTGATGTGAGCCCTATGCTGGGAAATGAAGTATCTTCACCTGAAAACTAGACAGAAGCATTCTCAGAAACTTCTTTGTGTTGAGTGCACTCAACTCACAGACTTGAAGCTTTCTTTTGAAAGAGCAGTTTTGAAACACTCTTTTCGTAGAATCTGCAAGTGGATATTTGGAGTGCTTTGAGGCCCATGCTGGGAAATGGAATATCTTCACCTAAAAACTAGACTGAAGCATTCTGAGAAACTTCTTTGTGATGAGTGCATTCAACTCACACGCTTGAACGTTGTTTTTGATAGAACAGTTCGGAAAAACTAAGTTTGTAGAATCCGCAAATGTTTATTCGGTGCACCTTGAGGCTTAAGTCGGAAAAGGAAATATCTTCACATAAAAACTACAGAGAAGCATTCTCAGAAACTTCTTTGTGATGAGTGCATTCAACTCACAGACTTGCAGATTTCTTTTGAAAGAGCAGTTTTGAAACACTCTTTTTGTAGAATCTGCAAGTGGATATTTTGAGCGATTTGAGGCCTGTGCTGGGAAATGAAGTATCTTCACATTAAAACCTGACAGAAGCATTCTCAGAAACTTCTTTGTGTTCAGTGCATTCAAATCACAGACTTGAATCTTTCTTTTGAAAGAGCAGTTTTGAAACACTCTTTTTGTAAAATCTGCAAGTTTATATTTGGAGCACTTTGAGGCCTATGCTGGGAAATGGAATGTCTTCACCTAAAAACTGGAAAGAAGCATTCTCAGAAAGTTATTCACGATGCATGCATTCAACTCACAGAATTGAACCTACCAATTGATAGAGAAGTTTGGAAACACTCTTTTTGTAGAATCTGCAAGTGGATATTTGGAGCGATTTGAGGCCTATGCTGGAAAAGGAAATATCTTCACCTAAAAACTAGACAGCAGCATTCTCAGAAACCTCTTTGTGATGAGTGCATTCAACTCGAAGACTTCAACGTTCCTTTTGATAGAACAGTTTTGAAACACTCCTTTTGTACAATCTGCAAATGTTTATTCGGAGCGCTTTGAGGACTATGTTGGAAAAGAAAATATCTTCACCTAAAACTAGACAGAAGCATTCTCGGAAACTTCTTTGTGATGATTGCATTCAACTCACAGAATTGAACCTACCAATTGGTAGAGAAGTTTGGAAACACTCTTTTTGTAGAATCTGCAAGTGGATATTTGGAGCGCTTTGAGGCCTATGTTGGAAAAGGAAATATCTTCACATAAAAACTAGACAGAAGCATTCTGAGAAACTTCTTTGTGTTGAGTGCACTCAACTCACAGACTTGAAGCTTTCTTTTGAAAGAGCAGTTTTGAAACACTCTTTTTGTAGAATCTGCAATTGGATACTTGGAGCGCTTTGGGGCCCATGCTGGCAAATGGAATATCTTCACCTAAAAACTAGACTGAAGCATTCTGAGAAACTTCTTTGTGATGAGTGCATTCAACTCACAGACTTGAACGTTGCTTTTGATAGAACAGTTCTGAAACCCTAAGTTTGTAGAATCCGCAAGTGTTTTTTCGGAGCACCTTGGGGCCTATGTTGGAAAAGGAAATATCTTCACATAAAAAGTAGAGAGAAGCATTCTCAGAAACTTCTTTGTGATGAGTGCATTCAACTCGAAGTCTTGAACCTTCCTTTTTGATTGAACAGTTTTGAAACCCTCCTTTTGGACAATCTGCAAATGTTTATTCGGAGCGCTTTGAGGCCTATGTTGGAAAAGGAAATATCTTCACCTAAAAACTAGACAGAACCATTCTTGGAAACTTCTTTGTGAAGAGTGCATTCAACTCACAGAATTGAACCTACCAATTGATAGAGAAGTTTGGAAACACTCTTTTTGTAGAATCTGCAAGTGGATAATTGGAGCGCTTTGAGGCCTATGTTGGAAGAGGAAATATCTTCATATAAAAACTAGACAGAAACATTCTCAAAAACTTCTTTGTGATGAGAGCATTCAACTCAAGGACTTGAACGTTACTTTTGAGAGAACAGTTTTGAACACTCTTTTCGTAGAATCTGCATGTGGATAATTGGAGCGCTTTGAGGCCTAGGCTGGAAAAGGAAATATCTTCACATAAAAACCTGACAGAAGCATTCTCAGAAACTTCTTTGTGTTGAGTGCATTCAACTCACAGACTTGAAGCTTTCTTTTGAAAGAGCAGTTTTGAAACACTCGTTTTGTAGGATCTGCACGTGGATATTTGGAGCGCTTTGAGGCCAATGCTGGGAAATGGAATATCTTCACCTAAAAACTAGACTGAAGCATTCTGAGAAACTTCTTTGTGATGAGTGCATTCAACTCACAGACTTGAACGTTGCTTTTGATAGAACAGTTCTGAAACACTAAGTTTGCAGAATCCGCAATGGTTTACACGGAGCACCTTGAGGCCTATGTTGGAAAAGGAAATATCTTCACATAAAAACTAGAGAGAAGCATTCTCAGAAACTTCTTTGTGATGCGTGCATTCAACTCACATACTTGAACCTACCAATTGATAGAGAAGTTTGGAAACACTCTTTTTCTAGAATCTGCAAGTGGATATTTGGAGAGCTTTGAGGCCTATGTTGGAAAAGGAAATATCTTCACATAAAAACCTGACAGAAGCATTCTCAGAAACTTCTTTGTGTTCAGTGCATTCAAATCACAGACTTGAATCTTTCTTTTGAAAGAGCAGTTTTGAAACACTCTTTTTGTAAAATCTGCAAGTGGATATTTGGAGCACTTTGAGGCCTACGCTGGGAAATGGAATATCTTCACCTAAAAACTAGACAGAAGCATTCTCAGAAAGTTCTTCTTGAGGCATGCATTCAACTCTCAGACTTGAACCAAAAAGTTGATAGAGAAGTTTCGAAACACTCTTTTTGTAGAATCTGCAAGTAGATATTTGGAGTGCTTTGAGGCCTATGCTGGAAAACGAAATATCTTCACCTAAAAACTAGACAGCAGCATTCTCAGAAACCTCTTTGTGATGAGTGCATTCAACTCGAAGACTTGAACGTTCCTTTTGAAAGAACAGTTTTGAAGCACTCCTTTTGTACAATCTGCAAATGTTTATTCGGAGCGCTTTGAGGCCTACGTTGGAAAAGGAAATATCTTCACCTAAAAACTAGACAGAAGCATTCTCGGAAACTTCTTTGTGTTGAGTGCATTCAACTCACAGAATTGAACCTACCAATTGATAGAGAAGTTTGGAAACACTCTTTTTGTAGAATCTGCAAGTGGATATTTGGAGTGCTTTGAGGCCTATGTTGGAAAAGGAAATATCTTCACATAAAAGCTAGACAGAAACATTCTCAGAAACTTGTTTGTGATGAGTGCATTCAACTCAAAGACTTGAACGTTCCTTTTGAGAGAACAGTTTTGAAACGCTCTTTTTTTATAATCTGCACGTGGATATTTGGAGCGCTTTGAGGACTATGCTGGAAAAGGAAATATCTTCACATAAAAATTAGACAGAAGCATTCTGAGAAACTTCTTTGTGTTGAGAGCATTCATCTGACAGACTTGAAGCGTTCTTTTGAAAGAGCAGTTTTGAGACACTCTTTTTGTAGAATCTGCATGTGGATATTTTGAGCGATTTGAGGCCTATGCTGGGAAATGAAGTATCTTCACCTGAAAACTAGACAGAAGCATTCTCAGAAACTTTTTGTGTTGAGTGCACTCAACTCACAGACTTGAAGCTTTCTTTTGAAAGAGCAGTTTTGAAACACTCTTTTTGTAGAATCTGCAAGTGGATATTTGGAGCGCTTTGAGGCCCATGCTTGGAAATGGAATATCTTCACCTAAAAACTAGACTGAAGCATTCTGAGAAACTTCTTTGTGATGAGTGTATTCAACTCCCAGACTTGAAAGTTGCTTTTGATAGAACAGTTCTGAAACACTAAGTTTGTAGAATCCGCAAGTGTTTATTCGGAGCACCTTGAGGCCAATGTTGGAAAAGGAAATATCTTCACATAATAAGTAGAGAGAAGCATTCTCAGAAACTTCTTTTTGATGAGTGTATTCAACTCGAAGACTTGAACCTTCCTTTTTGATTGACCAGTTTTGAAACACTCCTTTTGGACAATCTGCAAATGTTTATTCGGAGCGCTTTGAGGCCTATGTTGGAAAAGGAAATATCTTCACCTAAAAACTAGACAGAAGCATTCTTGGAAACTTCTTTGTGATGAGTGCATTCAACTCACAGAATTGAACCTAACAATTGATAGAGAAGTTTGGAAACACTCTTTTTGTAGAATCTGCAAGTGGATATTTGGAGCGCTTTGAGGCCTGTGTTGGAAGAGGAAATATCTTCACCTTAAAACTAGACAGAAGCATTCTCAGAAACTTCTTTGTGATGAGTGCATTCAACTCAAAGACTTGAACGTTCCTTTTGAGAGAACAGTTTTCAAACACTCTTTTTGTAGAATCTGCACATGGATATTTGGAGCGCTTTGAGGCCTCTGCTGGAAAAGGAAATATCTTCACATAAAAACTAGACAGAAGCATTCTCAGAAACTTCTTTGTGTTGAGTGCATTCAACTCACAGACTTGAAGCTTTCTTTTGAAAGAGCAGTTTTGAAACACTCTTTTTGTAGAATCTGCACGTGGATATTTGGAGCGATGTGAGCCCTATGCAGGGAAATGAAGTATCTTCACCTGAAAACTAGACAGAAGCATTCTCAGAAACTTCTTTGTGTTGAGTGCAATCAACTCACATACTTGAAGCTTTCTTTTGAAAGAGCAGTTTTGAAACACTCTTTTTGTAGAATCTGCAAGTGGATATTTGGAGTGCTTTGAGGCCCATGCTCGGAAATGGAATATCTTCACCTAAAAACTAGACTGAAGCATTCTGAGAAACTTCTTTGTGATGAGGGCATTCAACTCACACACTTGAACGTTGTTTTTGATAGAACAGTTCGGAAACACTAAGTTTGTAGAATCCGCAAATGTTTATTCGGTGCACCTTGAGGCCTAAGTCGGAAAAGGAAATATCTTCACATAAAAACTGCAGAGAAGCATTCTCAGAAACTTCTTTGTGATGAGTGCATTCAACTCACAGACTTGCAGATTTCTTTTGAAAGAGCAGTTTTGAAACACTCTTTTTGTAGAATCTGCAAGTGGATATTTGGAGCGCTTTGAGGCCCATGATGGGAAATGGAATAGCTTCACCTAAAAACTAGACTGAAGCATTCTGAGAAACTTCTTTGTGATGAGTGCATTCAACTCACAGACTTGAAAGTTGCTTTTGATAGAACAGTTCTGAAACACTAAGTTTGTAGAATCCGCAAGTGTTTATTCAGAGCACCTTCAGGCCTATGTTGGAAAAGGAAATATCTTCACATAAAAAGTAGAGAGAAGCATTCTCAGAAACTTCTTTGTGATGAGTGCATTCACCTCGAAGACTTGAACCTTCCTTTTTGATTGAACAGTTTTGAAACCCTCCTTTTGGACAATCTACAAATGTTTATTCGGAGCGCTTTGAGGCCTATGTTGGAAAAGGAAATATCTTCACCTAAAAACTAGACAGAAGCATTCTTGGAAACTTCTTTGTGATGAGTGCATTCAACTCACAGAATTGAACCTACCAATTGATAGAGAAGTTTGGAAACACTCTTTTTGTAGAATCTGCAAGTGGATATTTGGAGCGCTTTGAGGCCAGTGTTGGAAGAGGAAATATCTTCACCTTAAAACTAGACAGAAGCATTCTCAGAAACTTCTTTGTGATGAGTGCATTCAACTCAAAGACTTGAACGTTCCTTTTGAGGGAACAGTTTTCAAACACTCTTTTTGTAGAATCTGCACGTGGATATTTGGAGCGCTTTGAGGCCTCTGCTGGAAAAGGAAATATCTTCACATAAAAACTAGACAGAAGCATTCTCAGAAACTTCTTTGTGTTGAGTGCATTCAACTCACAGACTTGAAGCTTTCTTTTGAAAGAGCAGTTTTGAAACACTCTTTTTGTAGAATCTGCACGTGGATATTTGGAGCGATGTGAGACCTATGCTGGGAAATGAAGTATCTTCACCTGAAAACTAGACAGAAGCATTCTCAGAAACTTCTTTGTGTTGAGTGCACTCAACTCACAGACTTGAAGCTTTCTTTTGAAATAGCAGTTTTGAAACACTCTTTTTGTAGAATCTGCAAGTGGATATTTGGAGTGCTTTGAGGCCCATGCTGGGAAATGGAATATCTTCACCTAAAAACTAGACTGAAGCATTCTGAGAAACTTCTTTGTGATGAGGGCATTCAACTCACACACTTGAACGTTGCTTTTGATAGAACAGTTCGGAAACACTAAGTTTGTAGAATCCGCAAATGTTTATTCGGTGCACCTTGAGGCCTAAGTCGGAAAAGGAAATATCTTCACATAAAAACTACAGAGAAGCATTCTCAGAAACTTCTTTGTGATGAGTGCATTCAACTCACAGACTTGCAGATTTCTTTTGAAAGAGCAGCTTTGAAATACTCTTTTTGTAGAATCTGCAAGTGGATATTTTGAGCGATTTGAGGTCTGTGCTGGGAAATGAAGTATCTTCACATTAAAACCTGACAGAAGCATTCTCAGAAACTTCTTTGTGTTCAGTGCATTCAAATCACAGACTTGAATCTTTCTTTTGAAAGAGCAGATTTGAAACACTCTTTTTGTAAAATCTGCAAGTGTATATTTGGAGCACTTTGAGGCCTATGCTGGGAAATGGAATGTCTTCACCTAAAAACTGGAAAGAAGCATTCTCAGAAAGTTATTCCCGATACATGCATTCAACTCACAGAATTGAACCTACCAATTGATAGAGAAGTTTGGAAACACTCTTTTTGTAGAATCTGCAAGTGGATATTTGGAGCGCTTTGAGGCCTATCCTGGAAAAGGAAATATATTCACCTAAAAACTAGACAGCAGCATTCTCAGAAACCTCTTTGTGATGAGTGCATTCAACTCGAAGACTTCAACGTTCCTTTTGATAGAACAGTTTTGAAACACTCCTTTTGTACAATCTGCAAATGTTTATTCGGAGCGCTTTGAGGACTATGTTGGAAAAGAAAATATCTTCACCTAAAAACTAGACAGAAGCATTCTCGGAAACTTCTTTGTGATGATTGCATTCAATTCACAGAATTGAACCTACCAATTGGTAGAGAAGTTTGGAAACACTCTTTTTGTAGAATCTGCAAGTGGATATTTGGAGCGCTTTGAGGCCTATGCTGGAAAAGAAAATATCTTCACATAAAAATTAGACAGAAGCATTCTGAGAAACTTCTTTGTGTTGAGAGCATTCATCTGACAGACTTGAAGCGTTCTTTTGAAAGAGCAGTTTTGAGACACTCTTTTTGTAGAATCTGCATGTGGATATTTTGAGCGATTTGAGGCCTATGCTGGGAAATGAAGTATCTTCACCTGAAAACTAGACAGAAGCATTCTCAGAAACTTCCTTGTGTTGAGTGCACTCAACTCACAGACTTGAAGCTTTCTTTTGTAAGAGCAGTTTTGAAACACTCTTTTTGTAGAATCTGCAAGTGAATATTTGGAGCGCTTTGAGGCCCATGCTGGGAAACGGAATATCTTCACCAAAAAACTAGACTGAAGCATTCTGAGAAACTTCTTTGTGATGAGTGTATTCAACTCACAGACTTGAAAGTTGCTTTTGATAGAACAGTTCTGAAACACTAAGTTTGTAGAATCCGCAAGTGTTTATTCGGAGCACCTTGAGGCCTATGTTGGAAAAGGAAATATCTTCACATAAGAAGTAGAGAGAAGCATTCTCAGAAACTTCTTTGTGATGAGTGCATTCAACTCGAAGTCTTGAACCTTCCTTTATGATTGAACAGTTTTGAAACCCTCCTTTTGGACAATCTGCAAATGTTTATTCGGAGCGCTTTGAGGCCTATGTTGGAAAAGGAAGTATCTTCACCTAAAAACTAGACAGAAGCATTCTCGGAAACTTCTTTGTGATGAGTACATTCAACTCACAGAATTGAACCTACCAATTGATAGAGAACTTTGGAAACACTCTTTTTGTAGAATCTGCAAGTGGATATTTGGAGCGCTTTGAGGCCTATGTTGGAAGAGGAAATATCTTCATATAAAAACTAGACAGAAATATTCTCAAAAACTTCTTTGTGATGAGTGCATTCAACTCAAAGACTTGAACGTTACTTTTGAGGGAACAGTTTTGAACACTCTTTTTGTAGAATCTGCATGTGGATATTTGGAGCGCTTTGAGGCCTAGGCTGGAAAAGGAAATATCTTCACATAAAAACCTGACGGAAGCATTCTCAGAAACTTCTTTGTGTTGAGTGCATTCAACTCACAGACTTGAAGCTTTCTTTTGAAAGAGCAGTTTTGAAACACTCGTTTTGTAGAATCTGCACGTGGATATTTGGAGCGCTTTGAGGCCAATGCTGGGAAATGGAATATCTTCACCTAAAAACTAGACTGAAGCATTCTGAGAAACTTCTTTGTGATGAGTGCATTCAACTCACAGACTTGAACGTTGCTTTTGATAGAACAGTTCTGAAACACTAAGTTTGTAGAATCCGCAATGGTTTATACGGAGCACCTTGAGGCCTATGTTGGAAAAGGAAATATCTTCACATAAAAACTAGAGAGAAGCATTCTCAGAAACTTCTTTGTGATGAGTGCATTCAACTCACATACTTGAACCTACCAATTGATAGAGAAGTTTGGAAACACTCTTTTTGTAGAATCTGCAAGTGGATATTTGGAGCGCTTTGAGGGCTATGCTGGAAAAGGAAATATCTTCACATAAAAACCTGACAGAAGCATTCTCAGAAACTTCTTTGTGTTCAGTGCATTCAAATCACAGACTTGAATCTTTCTTTTGAAAGAGCAGTTTTGAAACACTCTTTTTGTAAAATCTGCAAGTGGATATTTGGAGCACTTTGAGGCCTACGCTGGGAAATGGAATATCTTCACCTAAAAACAAGACAGAAGCATTCTCAGAAAGTTCTTCTTGAGGCATGCATTTAACTCTCAGACTTGAAACAAAAAGTTGATAGAGAAGTTTCGAAACACTCTTTTTGTAGAATCTGCAAGTAGATATTTGGAGTGCTTTGAGGCCTATGCTGGAAAATGAAATATCTTCACCTAAAAACTAGACAGCAGCATTCTCAGAAACCTCTTTGTGATGAGTGCATTCAACTCGAAGACTTGAACGTTCCTTTTGATAGAACAGTTTTGAAACACTCCTTTTGTACAATCTGCAACTGTTTATTCGGAGCGCTTTGAGGCCTACGTTGGAAAAGAAAATATCTTCACCTAAAAACTAGACAGAAGCATTCTCGGAAACTTCTTTGTGTTGAGTGCATTCAACTCACAGAATTGAACCTACCAATTGATAGAGAAGTTTGGAAACACTCTTTTTGTAGAATCTGCAAGTGGATATTTGGAGCCCTTTGAGGCCTATGTTGGAAAAGGAAATATCTTCTTATAAAAGCTAGACAGAAATATTCTCAGAAACTTCTTTGTGATGACTGCATTCAACTCAAAGACTTGAACGTTCCTTTTGAGAGAACAGTTTTGAAACGCTCTTTTTGTATAATCTGCAGGTGGATATTTGGAGCGCTTTGAGGACTATGCTGGAAAAGGAAATATCTTCACATAAAAATTAGACAGAAGCATTCTGAGAAACTTCTTGTGTTGAGAGCATTCATCTGACAGACTTGAAGCGTTCTTTTGAAAGAGCAGTTTTGAGACACTCTTTTTGTAGAATCTGCATGTGGATATTTTGAGCGATTTGAGGCCTATGCTGGGAAATGAAGTATCTTCACCTGAAAACTACACAGAAGCATTCTCAGAAACTTCTTTGTGTTGAGTGCACTCAACTCACAGACTTGAAGCATTCTTTTGAAAGAGCAGTTTTGAAACACTCTTTTTGTAGAATCTGCAAGTGGATATTTGGAGCGCTTTGAGGCCCATGCTGGGAAATGGAGTATCTTCACCTAAAAACTAGACTGAAGCATTCTGAGAAACTTCTTTGTGATGAGTGCATTCAACTCACAGACTTGAAAGTTGCTTTTGATAGAACAGTTCTGAAACACTAAGTTTGTAGAATCCGCAAGTGTTTATTCGGAGCACCTTGAGGCCTATGTTGGAAAAGGAAATATCTTCACATAAAAAGTAGAGAGAAGCATTCTCAGAAACTTCTTTGTGATGAGTGCATTCAACTCGAAGACTTGAACCTTCCTTTTTGATTGAACAGTTTTGAAACACTCCTTTTGGACAATCTGCAAATGTTTATTCGGAGCGCTTTGAGGCCTATGTTGGAAAAGGAAATATCTTCACCTAAAAACGAGACAGAAGCATTCTTGGAAACTTCTTTGGGATGACTGCATTCAACTCACAGAATTGAACCTACCAGTTGATAGAGAAGTTTGGAAACACTCTTTTTGTAGAATCTGCAAGTGGATATTTGGAGCGCTTTGAGGCCTGTGTTGGAAGAGGAAATATCTTCACCTTAAAAGTAGACAGAAGCATTCTCAGAAACTTCTTTGTGATGAGTGCATTCAACTCAAAGACTTGAACGTTCCTTTTGAGAGAACAGTTTTCAAACACTCTTTTTGTAGAATCTGCACGTGGATATTTGGAGCGCTTTGTGGCCTCTGCTGGAAAAGGAAATATCTTCACATAAAAACTAGACAGAAGCATTCTGAGAAACTTCTTTGTGTTGACTGCATTCAACTCACCGACTTGAAGCTTTCTTTTGAAAGAGCAGTTTTGGAACACTCTTTTTGTAGAATCTGCACGTGGATATTTGGAGCGATGTGAGCCCTATGCTGGGAAATGAAGTATCTTCACCTGAAAACTAGACAGAAGCATTCTCAGAAACTTCTTTGTGTTGAGTGCACTCAACTCACAGACTTGAAGCTTTCTTTTGAAAGAGCAGTTTTGAAACACTCTTTTCGTAGAATCTGCAAGTGGATATTTGGAGTGCTTTGAGGCCCATGCTGGGAAATGGAATATCTTCACCTAAAAACTAGACTGAAGCATTCTGAGAAACTTCTTTGTGATGAGTGCATTCAACTCACACACTTGAACGTTGTTTTTGATAGAACAGTTCGGAAACACTAAGTTTGTAGAATCCGCAAATGTTTATTCGGTGCACCTTGAGGCTTAAGTCGGAAAAGGAAATATCTTCACATAAAAACTACAGAGAAGCATTCTCAGAAACTTCTTTGTGATGAGTGCATTCAACTCACAGACTTGCAGATTTCTTTTGAAAGAGCAGTTTTGAAACACTCTTTTTGTAGAATCTGCAAGTGGATATTTTGAGCGATTTGAGGCCTGTGCTGGGAAATGAAGTAGCTTCACATTAAAACCTGACAGAAGCATTCTCAGAAACTTCTTTGTGTTCAGTGCATTCAAATCACAGACTTGAATCTTTCTTTTGAAAGAGCAGTTTTGAAACACTCTTTTTGTAAAATCTGCAAGTGTATATTTGGAGCACTTTGAGGCCTATGCTGGGAAATGGAATGTCTTCACCTAAAAACTGGAAAGAAGCATTCTCAGAAAGTTATTCACGATGCATGCATTCAACTCACAAAATTGAACCTACCAATTGATAGAGAAGTTTGGAAACACTCTTTTTGTAGAATCTGAAAGTGGATATTTGGAGCGCTTTGAGGCCTATGCTGGAAAAGGAAATATCTTCACCTAAAAACTAGACAGCAGCATTCTCATAAACCTCTTTGTGATGAGTGCATGCAACTCGAAGACTTCAACGTTCCTTTTGATAGAACAGTTTTGAAACACTCCTTTTGTACAATCTGCAAATGTTTTTTCGGAGCGCTTTGAGGACTATGTTGGAAAAGAAAATATCTTCACCTAAAAACTAGACAGAAGCATTCTCGGAAACTTCTTTGTGATGATTGCATTCAACTCACAGAATTGAACTTACCAATTGGTAGAGAAGTTTGGAAACACTCTTTTTGTAGAATCTGCAAGTGGATATTTGGAGCGCTTTGAGGCCTATGTTGGAAGAGGAAATATCTTCATATAAAAACTAGATAGAAACATTCTCAAAAACTTCTTTGTGATGAGTGCATTCAACTCAAAGACTTGAACGTTACTTTTGAGAGAACAGTTTTGAACACTCTTTTTGTAGAATCTGCATGTGGATATTTGGAGCGCTTTGAGGCCTAGGCTGGAAAAGGAAATATCTTCACATAAAAACCTGACGGAAGCATTCTCAGAAACTTCTTTGTGTTGAGTGCATTCAACTCACAGACTTGAAGCTTTCTTTTGAAATAGCAGTTTTGAAACACTCTTTTTGTAGAATCTGCAAGTGGATATTTGGAGTGCTTTGAGGCCCATGCTGGGAAATGGAATATCTTCACCTAAAAACTAGACTGAAGCATTCTGAGAAACTTCTTTGTGATGAGTGCATTCAACTCACACACTTGAACGTTGCTTTTGATAGAACAGTTCGGAAACACTAAGTTTGTAGAATCCGCAAATGTTTATTCGGTGCACCTTGAGGCCTAAGTCGGAAAAGGAAATATCTTCACATAAAAACTACAGAGAAGCATTCTCAGAAACTTCTTTGTGATGAGTGCATTCAACTCACAGACTTGCAGATTTCTTTTGAAAGAGCAGCTTTGAAATACTCTTTTTGTAGAATCTGCAAGTGGATATTTTGAGCGATTTGAGGTCTGTGCTGGGAAATGAAGTATCTTCACATTAAAACCTGACAGAAGCATTCTCAGAAACTTCTTTGTGTTCAGTGCATTCAAATCACAGACTTGAATCTTTCTTTTGAAAGAGCAGTTTTGAAACACTCTTTTTGTAAAATCTGCAAGTGTATATTTGGAGCACTTTGAGGCCTATGCTGGGAAATGGAATGTCTTCACCTAAAAAGTGGAAAGAAGCATTCTCAGAAAGTTATTCCCGATACATGCATTCAACTCACAGAATTGAACCTACCAATTGATAGAGAAGTTTGGAAACACTCTTTTTGTAGAATCTGCAAGTGGATATTTGGAGCGCTTTGAGGCCTATCCTGGAAAAGGAAATATATTCACCTAAAAACTAGACAGCAGCATTCTCAGAAACCTCTTTGTGATGAGTGCATTCAACTCGAAGACTTCAACGTTCCTTTTGATAGAACAGTTTTGAAACACTCCTTTTGTACAATCTGCAAATGTTTATTCGGAGCGCTTTGAGGACTATGTTGGAAAAGAAAATATCTTCACCTAAAAACTAGACAGAAGCATTCTCGGAAACTTCTTTGTGATGATTGCATTCAACTCACAGAATTGAACCTACCAATTGGTAGAGAAGTTTGGAAACACTCTTTTTGTAGAATCTCCAAGTGGATATTTGGAGCGCTTTGAGGCCTATGCTGGAAAAGGAAATATCTTCACATAAAAATTAGACAGAAGCATTCTGAGAAACTTCTTTGTGTTGAGAGCATTCATCTGACAGACTTGAAGCGTTCTTTTGAAAGAGCAGTTTTGAGACACTCTTTTTGTAGAATCTGCATGTGGATATTTTGAGCGATTTGAGGCCTATGCTGGGAAATGAAGTATCTTCACCTGAAAACTAGACAGAAGCATTCTCAGAAACTTCCTTGTGTTGAGTGCACTCAACTCACAGACTTGAAGCTTTCTTTTGAAAGAGCAGTTTTGAAACACTCTTTTTGTAGAATCTGCAAGTGAATATTTGGAGCGCTTTGAGGCCCATGCTGGGAAATGGAATATCTTCACCAAAAAACTAGACTGAAGCATTCTGAGAAACTTCTTTGTGATGAGTGTATTCAACTCACAGACTTGAAAGTTGCTTTTGATAGAACAGTTCTGAAACACTAAGTTTGTAGAATCCGCAAGTGTTTATTCGGAGCACCTTGAGGCCTATGTTGGAAAAGGAAATATCTTCACATAAGAAGTAGAGAGAAGCATTCTCAGAAACTTCTTTGTGATGAGTGCATTCAACTCGAAGTCTTGAACCTTCCTTTATGATTGAACAGTTTTGAAACCCTCCTTTTGGACAATCTGCAAATGTTTATTCGGAGCGCTTTGCGGCCTATGTTGGAAAAGGAAATATCTTCACCTAAAAACTAGACAGAAGGATTCTCGGAAACTTCTTTGTGATGAGTACATTCAACTCACAGAATTGAACCTACCAATTGATAGAGAAGTTTGGAAACACTCTTTTTGTAGAATCTGCAAGTGGATATTTGGAGCGCTTTGAGGCCTATGTTGGAAGAGGAAATATCTTCATATAAAAACTAGACAGAAATATTCTCAAAAACTTCTTTGTGATGAGTGCATTCAACTCAAAGACTTGAACGTTACTTTTGAGGGAACAGTTTTGAACACTCTTTTTGTAGAATCTGCATGTGGATATTTGGAGCGCTTTGAGGCCTAGGCTGGAAAAGGAAATATCTTCACATAAAAACCTGACGGAAGCATTCTCAGAAACTTCTTTGTGTTGAGTGCATTCAACTCACAGACTTGAAGCTTTCTTTTGAAAGAGCAGTTTTGAAACACTCGTTTTGTAGAATCTGCACGTGGATATTTGGAGCGCTTTGAGGCCAATGCTGGGAAATGGAATATCTTCACCTAAAAACTAGACTGAAGCATTCTGAGAAACTTCTTTGTGATGAGTGCATTCAACTCACAGACTTGAACGTTGCTTTTGATAGAACAGTTCTGAAACACTAAGTTTGTAGAATCCGCAATGGTTTATACGGAGCACCTTGAGGCCTATGTTGGAAAAGGAAATATCTTCACATAAAAACTAGAGAGAAGCATTCTCAGAAACTTCTTTGTGATGAGTGCATTCAACTCACATACTTGAACCTACCAATTGATAGAGAAGTTTGGAAACACTCTTTTTGTAGAATCTGCAAGTGGATATTTGGAGCGCTTTGAGGCCTATGCTGGAAAAGGAAATATCTTCACATAAAAACCTGACAGAAGCATTCTCAGAAACTTCTTTGTGTTCAGTGCATTCAAATCACAGACTTGAATCTTTCTTTTGAAAGAGCAGTTTTGAAACACTCTTTTTGTAAAATCTGCAAGTGGATATTTGGAGCACTTTGAGGCCTACGCTGGGAAATGGAATATCTTCACCTAAAAACAAGACAGAAGCATTCTCAGAAAGTTCTTCTTGAGGCATGCATTCAACTCTCAGACTTGAAACAAAAAGTTGATAGAGAAGTTTCGAAACACTCTTTTTGTAGAATCTGCAAGTACATATTTGGAGTGCTTTGAGGCCTATGCTGGAAAATGAAATATCTTCACCTAAAAACTAGACAGCAGCATTCTCAGAAACCTCTTTGTGATGAGTGCATTCAACTCGAAGACTTGAACGTTCCTTTTGATAGAACAGTTTTGAAACACTCCTTTTGTACAATCTGCAACTGTTTATTCGGAGCGCTTTGAGGCCTACGTTGGAAAAGAAAATATCTTCACCTAAAAACTAGACAGAAGCATTCTCGGAAACTTCTTTGTGTTGAGTGCATTCAACTCACAGAATTGAACCTACCAATTGATAGAGAAGTTTGGAAACACTCTTTTTGTAGAATCTGCAAGTGGATATTTGGAGCGCTTTGAGGCCTATGTTGGAAAAGGAAATATCTTCATATAAAAGCTAGACAGAAATATTCTCAGAAACTTCTTTGTGATGACTGCATTCAACTCAAAGACTTGAACGTTCCTTTTGAGAGAACAGTTTTGAAACGCTCTTTTTGTATAATCTGCAGGTGGATATTTGGAGCGCTTTGAGGACTATGCTGGAAAAGGAAATATCTTCACATAAAAATTAGACAGAAGCATTCTGAGAAACTTCTTGTGTTGAGAGCATTCATCTGACAGACTTGAAGCGTTCTTTTGAAAGAGCAGTTTTGAGACACTCTTTTTGTAGAATCTGCATGTGGATATTTTGAGCGATTTGAGGCCTATGCTGGGAAATGAAGTATCTTCACCTGAAAACTACACAGAAGCATTCTCAGAAACTTCTTTGTGTTGAGTGCACTCAACTCACAGACTTGAAGCATTCTTTTGAAAGAGCAGTTTTGAAACACTCTTTTTGTAGAATCTGCAAGTGGATATTTGGAGCGCTTTGAGGCCCATGCTGGGAAATGGAGTATCTTCACCTAAAAACTAGACTGAAGCATTCTGAGAAACTTCTTTGTGATGAGTGCATTCAACTCACAGACTTGAAAGTTGCTTTTGATAGAACAGTTCTGAAACACTAAGTTTGTAGAATCCGCAAGTGTTTATTCGGAGCACCTTGAGGCCTATGTTGGAAAAGGAAATATCTTCACATAAAAAGTAGAGAGAAGCATTCTCAGAAACTTCTTTGTGATGAGTGCATTCAACTCGAAGACTTGAACCTTCCTTTTTGATTGAACAGTTTTGAAACACTCCTTTTGGACAATCTGCAAATGTTTATTCGGAGCGCTTTGAGGCCTATGTTGGAAAAGGAAATATCTTCACCTAAAAACTAGACAGAAGCATTCTTGGAAACTTCTTTGGGATGAGTGCATTCAACTCACAGAATTGAACCTACCAGTTGATAGAGAAGTTTGGAAACACTCTTTTTGTAGAATCTGCAAGTGGATATTTGGAGCGCTTTGAGGCCTGTGTTGGAAGAGGAAATATCTTCAACTTAAAACTAGACAGAAGCATTCTCAGAAACTTCTTTGTGATGAGTGCATTCAACTCAAAGACTTGAACGTTCCTTTTGAGAGAACAGTTTTCAAACACTCTTTTTGTAGAATCTGCACGTGGATATTTGGAGCGCTTTGTGGCCTCTGCTGGAAAAGGAAATATCTTCATATAAAAACTAGACAGAAGCATTCTCAGAAACTTTTTTGTGTTGACTGCATTCAACTCACGGAATTGAAGCTTTCTTTTGAAAGAGCAGTTTTGAAACACTCTTTTTGTAGAATCTGCACGTGGATATTTGGAGTGATGTGAGCCCTATGCTGGGAAATGAAGTATCTTCACCTGAAAACTAGACAGAAGCATTCTCAGAAACTTCTTTGTGTTGAGTGCACTCAACTCACAGACTTGAAGCTTTCTTTTGAAAGAGCAGTTTTGAAACACTCTTTTCGTAGAATCTGCAAGTGGATATTTGGAGTGCTTTGAGGCCCATGCTGGGAAATGGAATATCTTCACCTAAAAACTAGACTGAAGCATTCTGAGAAACTTCTTTGTGATGAGTGCATTCAACTCACACGCTTGAACGTTGTTTTTGATAGAACAGTTCGGAAAAACTAAGTTTGTAGAATCCGCAAATGTTTATTCGGTGCACCTTGAGGCTTAAGTCGGAAAAGGAAATATCTTCACATAAAAACTACAGAGAAGCATTCTCAGAAACTTCTTTGTGATGAGTGCATTCAACTCACAGACTTGCAGATTTCTTTTGAAAGAGCAGTTTTGAAACACTCTTTTTGTAGAATCTGCAAGTGGATATTTTGAGCGATTTGAGGCCTGTGCTGGGAAATGAAGTATCTTCACATTAAAACCTGACAGAAGCATTCTCAGAAACTTCTTTGTGTTCAGTGCATTCAAATCACAGACTTGAATCTTTCTTTTGAAAGAGCAGTTTTGAAACACTCTTTTTGTAAAATCTGCAAGTTTATATTTGGAGCACTTTGAGGCCTATGCTGGGAAATGGAATGTCTTCACCTAAAAACTGGAAAGAAGCATTCTCAGAAAGTTATTCACGATGCATGCATTCAACTCACAGAATTGAACCTACCAATTGATAGAGAAGTTTGGAAACACTCTTTTTGTAGAATCTGCAAGTGGATATTTGGAGCGATTTGAGGCCTATGCTGGAAAAGGAAATATCTTCACCTAAAAACTAGACAGCAGCATTCTCAGAAACCTCTTTGTGATGAGTGCATTCAACTCGAAGACTTCAACGTTCCTTTTGATAGAACAGTTTTGAAACACTCCTTTTGTACAATCTGCAAATGTTTATTCGGAGCGCTTTGAGGACTATGTTGGAAAAGAAAATATCTTCACCTAAAACTAGACAGAAGCATTCTCGGAAACTTCTTTGTGATGATTGCATTCAACTCACAGAATTGAACCTACCAATTGGTAGAGAAGTTTGGAAACACTCTTTTTGTAGAATCTGCAAGTGGATATTTGGAGCGCTTTGAGGCCTATGTTGGAAAAGGAAATATCTTCACATAAAAACTAGACAGAAGCATTCTGAGAAACTTCTTTGTGTTGAGTGCACTCAACTCACAGACTTGAAGCTTTCTTTTGAAAGAGCAGTTTTGAAACACTCTTTTTGTAGAATCTGCAATTGGATACTTGGAGCGCTTTGGGGCCCATGCTGGCAAACGGAATATCTTCACCTAAAAACTAGACTGAAGCATTCTGAGAAACTTCTTTGTGATGAGTGCATTCAACTCACAGACTTGAACGTTGCTTTTGATAGAACAGTTCTGAAACCCTAAGTTTGTAGAATCCGCAAGTGTTTTTTCGGAGCACCTTGGGGCCTATGTTGGAAAAGGAAATATCTTCACATAAAAAGTAGAGAGAAGCATTCTCAGAAACTTCTTTGTGATGAGTGCATTCAACTCGAAGTCTTGAACCTTCCTTTTTGATTGAACAGTTTTGAAACCCTCCTTTTGGACAATCTGCAAATGTTTATTCGGAGCGCTTTGAGGCCTATGTTGGAAAAGGAAATATCTTCACCTAAAAACTAGACAGAACCATTCTTGGAAACTTCTTTGTGATGAGTGCATTCAACTCACAGAATTGAACCTACCAATTGATAGAGAAGTTTGGAAACACTCTTTTTGTAGAATCTGCAAGTGGATAATTGGAGCGCTTTGAGGCCTATGTTGGAAGAGGAAATATCTTCATATAAAAACTAGACAGAAACATTCTCAAAAACTTCTTTGTGATGAGAGCATTCAACTCAAGGACTTGAACGTTACTTTTGAGAGAACAGTTTTGAACACTCTTTTCGTAGAATCTGCATGTGGATAATTGGAGCGCTTTGAGGCCTAGGCTGGAAAAGGAAATATCTTCACATAAAAACCTGACAGAAGCATTCTCAGAAACTTCTTTGTGTTGAGTGCATTCAACTCACAGACTTGAAGCTTTCTTTTGAAAGAGCAGTTTTGAAACACTCGTTTTGTAGGATCTGCACGTGGATATTTGGAGCGCTTTGAGGCCAATGCTGGGAAATGGAATATCTTCACCTAAAAACTAGACTGAAGCATTCTGAGAAACTTCTTTGTGATGAGTGCATTCAACTCACAGACTTGAACGTTGCTTTTGATAGAACAGTTCTGAAACACTAAGTTTGCAGAATCCGCAATGGTTTACACGGAGCACCTTGAGGCCTATGTTGGAAAAGGAAATATCTTCACATAAAAACTAGAGAGAAGCATTCTCAGAAACTTCTTTGTGATGCGTGCATTCAACTCACATACTTGAACCTACCAATTGATAGAGAAGTTTGGAAACACTCTTTTTCTAGAATCTGCAAGTGGATATTTGGAGAGCTTTGAGGCCTATGTTGGAAAAGGAAATATCTTCACATAAAAACCTGACAGAAGCATTCTCAGAAACTTCTTTGTGTTCAGTGCATTCAAATCACAGACTTGAATCTTTCTTTTGAAAGAGCAGTTTTGAAACACTCTTTTTGTAAAATCTGCAAGTGGATATTTGGAGCACTTTGAGGCCTACGCTGGGAAATGGAATATCTTCACCTAAAAACTAGACAGAAGCATTCTCAGAAAGTTCTTCTTGAGGCATGCATTCAACTCTCAGACTTGAACCAAAAAGTTGATAGAGAAGTTTCGAAACACTCTTTTTGTAGAATCTGCAAGTAGATATTTGGAGTGCTTTGAGGCCTATGCTGGAAAACGAAATATCTTCACCTAAAAACTAGACAGCAGCATTCTCAGAAACCTCTTTGTGATGAGTGCATTCAACTCGAAGACTTGAACGTTCCTTTTGAAAGAACAGTTTTGAAGCACTCCTTTTGTACAATCTGCAAATGTTTATTCGGAGCGCTTTGAGGCCTACGTTGGAAAAGGAAATATCTTCACCTAAAAACTAGACAGAAGCATTCTCGGAAACTTCTTTGTGTTGAGTGCATTCAACTCACAGAATTGAACCTACCAATTGATAGAGAAGTTTGGAAACACTCTTTTTGTAGAATCTGCAAGTGGATATTTGGAGTGCTTTGAGGCCTATGTTGGAAAAGGAAATATCTTCACATAAAAGCTAGACAGAAACATTCTCAGAAACTTGTTTGTGATGAGTGCATTCAACTCAAAGACTTGAACGTTCCTTTTGAGAGAACAGTTTTGAAACGCTCTTTTTTTATAATCTGCACGTGGATATTTGGAGCGCTTTGAGGACTATGCTGGAAAAGGAAATATCTTCACATAAAAATTAGACAGAAGCATTCTGAGAAACTTCTTTGTGTTGAGAGCATTCATCTGACAGACTTGAAGCGTTCTTTTGAAAGAGCAGTTTTGAGACACTCTTTTTGTAGAATCTGCATGTGGATATTTTGAGCGATTTGAGGCCTATGCTGGGAAATGAAGTATCTTCACCTGAAAACTAGACAGAAGCATTCTCAGAAACTTTTTGTGTTGAGTGCACTCAACTCACAGACTTGAAGCTTTCTTTTGAAAGAGCAGTTTTGAAACACTCTTTTTGTAGAATCTGCAAGTGGATATTTGGAGCGCTTTGAGGCCCATGCTTGGAAATGGAATATCTTCACCTAAAAACTAGACTGAAGCATTCTGAGAAACTTCTTTGTGATGAGTGTATTCAACTCCCAGACTTGAAAGTTGCTTTTGATAGAACAGTTCTGAAACACTAAGTTTGTAGAATCCGCAAGTGTTTATTCGGAGCACCTTGAGGCCAATGTTGGAAAAGGAAATATCTTCACATAATAAGTAGAGAGAAGCATTCTCAGAAACTTCTTTTTGATGAGTGTATTCAACTCGAAGACTTGAACCTTCCTTTTTGATTGAACAGTTTTGAAACACTCCTTTTGGACAATCTGCAAATGTTTATTCGGAGCGCTTTGAGGCCTATGTTGGAAAAGGAAATATCTTCACCTAAAAACTAGACAGAAGCATTCTTGGAAACTTCTTTGTGATGAGTGCATTCAACTCACAGAATTGAACCTAACAATTGATAGAGAAGTTTGGAAACACTCTTTTTGTAGAATCTGCAAGTGGATATTTGGAGCGCTTTGAGGCCTGTGTTGGAAGAGGAAATATCTTCACCTTAAAACTAGACAGAAGCATTCTCAGAAACTTCTTTGTGATGAGTGCATTCAACTCAAAGACTTGAACGTTCCTTTTGAGAGAACAGTTTTCAAACACTCTTTTTGTAGAATCTGCACATGGATATTTGGAGCGCTTTGAGGCCTCTGCTGGAAAAGGAAATATCTTCACATAAAAACTAGACAGAAGCATTCTCAGAAACTTCTTTGTGTTGAGTGCATTCAACTCACAGACTTGAAGCTTTCTTTTGAAAGAGCAGTTTTGAAACACTCTTTTTGTAGAATCTGCACGTGGATATTTGGAGCGATGTGAGCCCTATGCAGGGAAATGAAGTATCTTCACCTGAAAACTAGACAGAAGCATTCTCAGAAACTTCTTTGTGTTGAGTGCAATCAACTCACATACTTGAAGCTTTCTTTTGAAAGAGCAGTTTTGAAACACTCTTTTTGTAGAATCTGCAAGTGGATATTTGGAGTGCTTTGAGGCCCATGCTCGGAAATGGAATATCTTCACCTAAAAACTAGACTGAAGCATTCTGAGAAACTTCTTTGTGATGAGGGCATTCAACTCACACACTTGAACGTTGTTTTTGATAGAACAGTTCGGAAACACTAAGTTTGTAGAATCCGCAAATGTTTATTCGGTGCACCTTGAGGCCTAAGTCGGAAAAGGAAATATCTTCACATAAAAACTGCAGAGAAGCATTCTCAGAAACTTCTTTGTGATGAGTGCATTCAACTCACAGACTTGCAGATTTCTTTTGAAAGAGCAGTTTTGAAACACTGTTTTTGTAGAATCTGCAAGTGGATATTTGGAGCGCTTTGAGGCCCATGATGGGAAATGGAATAGCTTCACCTAAAAACTAGACTGAAGCATTCTGAGAAACTTCTTTGTGATGAGTGCATTCAACTCACAGACTTGAAAGTTGCTTTTGATAGAACAGTTCTGAAACACTAAGTTTGTAGAATCCGCAAGTGTTTATTCAGAGCACCTTGAGGCCTATGTTGGAAAAGGAAATATCTTCACATAAAAAGTAGAGAGAAGCATTCTCAGAAACTTCTTTGTGATGAGTGCATTCACCTCGAAGACTTGAACCTTCCTTTTTGATTGAACAGTTTTGAAACCCTCCTTTTGGACAATCTACAAATGTTTATTCGGAGCGCTTTGAGGCCTATGTTGGAAAAGGAAATATCTTCACCTAAAAACTAGACAGAAGCATTCTTGGAAACTTCTTTGTGATGAGTGCATTCAACTCACAGAATTGAACCTAACAATTGATAGAGAAGTTTGGAAACACTCTTTTTGTAGAATCTGCAAGTGGATATTTGGAGCGCTTTGAGGCCAGTGTTGGAAGAGGAAATATCTTCACCTTAAAACTAGACAGAAGCATTCTCAGAAACTTCTTTGTGATGAGTGCATTCAACTCAAAGACTTGAACGTTCCTTTTGAGGGAACAGTTTTCAAACACTCTTTTTGTAGAATCTGCACGTGGATATTTGGAGCGCTTTGAGGCCTCTGCTGGAAAAGGAAATATCTTCACATAAAAACTAGACAGAAGCATTCTGAGAAACTTCTTTGTGTTGAGTGCATTCAACTCACAGACTTGAAGCTTTCTTTTGAAAGAGCAGTTTTGAAACACTCTTTTTGTAGAATCTGCACGTGGATATTTGGAGCGATGTGAGACCTATGCTGGGAAATGAAGTATCTTCACCTGAAAACTAGACAGAAGCATTCTCAGAAACTTCTTTGTGTTGAGTGCACTCAACTCACAGACTTGAAGCTTTCTTTTGAAATAGCAGTTTTGAAACACTCTTTTTGTAGAATCTGCAAGTGGATATTTGGAGTGCTTTGAGGCCCATGCTGGGAAATGGAATATCTTCACCTAAAAACTAGACTGAAGCATTCTGAGAAACTTCTTTGTGATGAGGGCATTCAACTCACACACTTGAACGTTGCTTTTGATAGAACAGTTCGGAAACACTAAGTTTGTAGAATCCGCAAATGTTTATTCGGTGCACCTTGAGGCCTAAGTCGGAAAAGGAAATATCTTCACATAAAAACTACAGAGAAGCATTCTCAGAAACTTCTTTCTGATGAGTGCATTCAACTCACAGACTTGCAGATTTCTTTTGAAAGAGCAGCTTTGAAATACTCTTTTTGTAGAATCTGCAAGTGGATATTTTGAGCGATTTGAGGTCTGTGCTGGGAAATGAAGTATCTTCACATTAAAACCTGACAGAAGCATTCTCAGAAACTTCTTTGTGTTCAGTGCATTCAAATCACAGACTTGAATCTTTCTTTTGAAAGAGCAGTTTTGAAACACTCTTTTTGTAAAATCTGCAAGTGTATATTTGGAGCACTTTGAGGCCTATGCTGGGAAATGGAATGTCTTCACCTAAAAACTGGAAAGAAGCATTCTCAGAAAGTTATTCGCGATACATGCATTCAACTCACAGAATTGAACCTACCAATTGATAGAGAAGTTTGGAAACACTCTTTTTGTAGAATCTGCAAGTGGATATTTGGAGCGCTTTGAGGCCTATCCTGGAAAAGGAAATATATTCACCTAAAAACTAGACAGCAGCATTCTCAGAAACCTCTTTGTGATGAGTGCATTCAACTCGAAGACTTCAACGTTCCTTTTGATAGAACAGTTTTGAAACACTCCTTTTGTACAATCTGCAAATGTTTATTCGGAGCGCTTTGAGGACTATGTTGGAAAAGAAAATATCTTCACCTAAAAACTAGACAGAAGCATTCTCGGAAACTTCTTTGTGATTATTGCATTCAATTCACAGAATTGAACCTACCAATTGGTAGAGAAGTTTGGAAACACTCTTTTTGTAGAATCTGCAAGTGGATATTTGGAGCGCTTTGAGGCCTATACTGGAAAAGAAAATATCTTCACATAAAAATTAGACAGAAGCATTCTGAGAAACTTCTTTGTGTTGAGAGCATTCATCTGACAGACTTGAAGCGTTCTTTTGAAAGAGCAGTTTTGAGACACTCTTTTTGTAGAATCTGCATGTGGATATTTTGAGCGATTTGAGGCCTATGCTGGGAAATGAAGTATCTTCACCTGAAAACTAGACAGAAGCATTCTCAGAAACTTCCTTGTGTTGAGTGCACTCAACTCACAGACTTGAAGCTTTCTTTTGTAAGAGCAGTTTTGAAACACTCTTTTTGTAGAATCTGCAAGTGAATATTTGGAGCGCTTTGAGGCCCATGCTGGGAAATGGAATATCTTCACCAAAAAACTAGACTGAAGCATTCTGAGAAACTTCTTTGTGATGAGTGTATTCAACTCACAGACTTGAAAGTTGCTTTTGATAGAACAGTTCTGAAACACTAAGTTTGTAGAATCCGCAAGTGTTTATTCGGAGCACCTTGAGGCCTATGTTGGAAAAGGAAATATCTTCACATAAGAAGTAGAGAGAAGCATTCTCAGAAACTTCTTTGTGATGAGTGCATTCAACTCGAAGTCTTGAACCTTCCTTTATGATTGAACAGTTTTGAAACCCACCTTTTGGACAATCTGCAAATGTTTATTCGGAGCGCTTTGAGGCCTATGTTGGAAAAGGAAGTATCTTCACCTAAAAACTAGACAGAAGCATTCTCGGAAACTTCTTTGTGATGAGTACATTCAACTCACAGAATTGAACCTACCAATTGATAGAGAAGTTTGGAAACACTCTTTTTGTAGAATCTGCAAGTGGATATTTGGAGCGCTTTGAGGCCTATGTTGGAAGAGGAAATATCTTCATATAAAAACTAGACAGAAATATTCTCAAAAACTTCTTTGTGATGAGTGCATTCAACTCAAAGACTTGAACGTTACTTTTGAGGGAACAGTTTTGAACACTCTTTTTGTAGAATCTGCATGTGGATATTTGGAGCGCTTTGAGGCCTAGGCTGGAAAAGGAAATATCTTCACATAAAAACCTGACGGAAGCATTCTCAGAAACTTCTTTGTGTTGAGTGCATTCAACTCACAGACTTGAAGCTTTCTTTTGAAAGAGCAGTTTTGAAACACTCGTTTTGTAGAATCTGCACGTGGATATTTGGAGCGCTTTGAGGCCAATGCTAGGAAATGGAATATCTTCACCTAAAAACTAGACTGAAGCATTCTGAGAAACTTCTTTGTGATGAGTGCATTCAACTCACAGACTTGAACGTTGCTTTTGATAGAACAGTTCTGAAACACTAAGTTTGTAGAATCCGCAATGGTTTATACGGAGCACCTTGAGGCCTATGTTGGAAAAGGAAATATCTTCACATAAAAACTAGAGAGAAGCATTCTCAGAAACTTCTTTGTGATGAGTGCATTCAACTCACATACTTGAACCTACCAATTGATAGAGAAGTTTGGAAACACTCTTTTTGTAGAATCTGCAAGTGGATATTTGGAGCGCTTTGAGGCCTATGCTGGAAAAGGAAATATCTTCACATAAAAACCTGACAGAAGCATTCTCAGAAACTTCTTTGTGTTCAGTGCATTCAAATCACAGACTTGAATCTTTCTTTTGAAAGAGCAGTTTTGAAACACTCTTTTTGTAAAATCTGCAAGTGGATATTTGGAGCACTTTGAGGCCTACGCTGGGAAATGGAATATCTTCACCTAAAAACAAGACAGAAGCATTCTCAGAAAGTTCTTCTTGAGGCATGCATTCAACTCTCAGACTTGAAACAAAAAGTTGATAGAGAAGTTTCGAAACACTCTTTTTGTAGAATCTGCAAGTACATATTTGGAGTGCTTTGAGGCCTATGCTGGAAAATGAAATATCTTCACCTAAAAACTAGACAGCAGCATTCTCAGAAACCTCTTTGTGATGAGTGCATTCAACTCGAAGACTTGAACGTTCCTTTTGATAGAACAGTTTTGAAACACTCCTTTTGTACAATCTGCAACTGTTTATTCGGAGCGCTTTGAGGCCTACGTTGGAAAAGAAAATATCTTCACCTAAAAACTAGACAGAAGCATTCTCGGAAACTTCTTTGTGTTGAGTGCATTCAACTCACAGAATTGAACCTACCAATTGATAGAGAAGTTTGGAAACACTCTTTTTGTAGAATCTGCAAGTGGATATTTGGAGCCCTTTGAGGCCTATGTTGGAAAAGGAAATATCTTCTTATAAAAGCTAGACAGAAATATTCTCAGAAACTTCTTTGTGATGACTGCATTCAACTCAAAGACTTGAACGTTCCTTTTGAGAGAACAGTTTTGAAACGCTCTTTTTGTATAATCTGCAGGTGGATATTTGGAGCGCTTTGAGGACTATGCTGGAAAAGGAAATATCTTCACATAAAAATTAGACAGAAGCATTCTGAGAAACTTCTTGTGTTGAGAGCATTCATCTGACAGACTTGAAGCGTTCTTTTGAAAGAGCAGTTTTGAGACACTCTTTTTGTAGAATCTGCATGTGGATATTTTGAGCGATTTGAGGCCTATGCTGGGAAATGAAGTATCTTCACCTGAAAACTACACAGAAGCATTCTCAGAAACTTCTTTGTGTTGAGTGCACTCAACTCACAGACTTGAAGCATTCTTTTGAAAGAGCAGTTTTGAAACACTCTTTTTGTAGAATCTGCAAGTGGATATTTGGAGCGCTTTGAGGCCCATGCTGGGAAATGGAGTATCTTCACCTAAAAACTAGACTGAAGCATTCTGAGAAACTTCTTTGTGATGAGTGCATTCAACTCACAGACTTGAAAGTTGCTTTTGATAGAACAGTTCTGAAACACTAAGTTTGTAGAATCCGCAAGTGTTTATTCGGAGCACCTTGAGGCCTATGTTGGAAAAGGAAATATCTTCACATAAAAAGTAGAGAGAAGCATTCTCAGAAACTTCTTTGTGATGAGTGCATTCAACTCGAAGACTTGAACCTTCCTTTTTGATTGAACAGTTTTGAAACACTCCTTTTGGACAATCTGCAAATGTTTATTCGGAGCGCTTTGAGGCCTATGTTGGAAAAGGAAATATCTTCACCTAAAAACGAGACAGAAGCATTCTTGGAAACTTCTTTGGGATGACTGCATTCAACTCACAGAATTGAACCTACCAGTTGATAGAGAAGTTTGGAAACACTCTTTTTGTAGAATCTGCAAGTGGATATTTGGAGCGCTTTGAGGCCTGTGTTGGAAGAGGAAATATCTTCACCTTAAAAGTAGACAGAAGCATTCTCAGAAACTTCTTTGTGATGAGTGCATTCAACTCAAAGACTTGAACGTTCCTTTTGAGAGAACAGTTTTCAAACACTCTTTTTGTAGAATCTGCACGTGGATATTTGGAGCGCTTTGTGGCCTCTGCTGGAAAAGGAAATATCTTCACATAAAAACTAGACAGAAGCATTCTGAGAAACTTCTTTGTGTTGACTGCATTCAACTCACGGACTTGAAGCTTTCTTTTGAAAGAGCAGTTTTGGAACACTCTTTTTGTAGAATCTGCACGTGGATATTTGGAGCGATGTGAGCCCTATGCTGGGAAATGAAGTATCTTCACCTGAAAACTAGACAGAAGCATTCTCAGAAACTTCTTTGTGTTGAGTGCACTCAACTCACAGACTTGAAGCTTTCTTTTGAAAGAGCAGTTTTGAAACACTCTTTTCGTAGAATCTGCAAGTGGATATTTGGAGTGCTTTGAGGCCCATGCTGGGAAATGGAATATCTTCACCTAAAAACTAGACTGAAGCATTCTGAGAAACTTCTTTGTGATGAGTGCATTCAACTCACACACTTGAACGTTGTTTTTGATAGAACAGTTCGGAAACACTAAGTTTGTAGAATCCGCAAATGTTTATTCGGTGCACCTTGAGGCTTAAGTCGGAAAAGGAAATATCTTCACATAAAAACTACAGAGAAGCATTCTCAGAAACTTCTTTGTGATGAGTGCATTCAACTCACAGACTTGCAGATTTCTTTTGAAAGAGCAGTTTTGAAACACTCTTTTTGTAGAATCTGCAAGTGGATATTTTGAGCGATTTGAGGCCTGTGCTGGGAAATGAAGTAGCTTCACATTAAAACCTGACAGAAGCATTCTCAGAAACTTCTTTGTGTTCAGTGCATTCAAATCACAGACTTGAATCTTTCTTTTGAAAGAGCAGTTTTGAAACACTCTTTTTGTAAAATCTGCAAGTGTATATTTGGAGCACTTTGAGGCCTATGCTGGGAAATGGAATGTCTTCACCTAAAAACTGGAAAGAAGCATTCTCAGAAAGTTATTCACGATGCATGCATTCAACTCACAAAATTGAACCTACCAATTGATAGAGAAGTTTGGAAACACTCTTTTTGTAGAATCTGAAAGTGGATATTTGGAGCGCTTTGAGGCCTATGCTGGAAAAGGAAATATCTTCACCTAAAAACTAGACAGCAGCATTCTCATAAACCTCTTTGTGATGAGTGCATGCAACTCGAAGACTTCAACGTTCCTTTTGATAGAACAGTTTTGAAACACTCCTTTTGTACAATCTGCAAATGTTTTTTCGGAGCGCTTTGAGGACTATGTTGGAAAAGAAAATATCTTCACCTAAAAACTAGACAGAAGCATTCTCGGAAACTTCTTTGTGATGATTGCATTCAACTCACAGAATTGAACTTACCAATTGGTAGAGAAGTTTGGAAACACTCTTTTTGTAGAATCTGCAAGTGGATATTTGGAGCGCTTTGAGGCCTATGTTGGAAGAGGAAATATCTTCATATAAAAACTAGATAGAAACATTCTCAAAAACTTCTTTGTGATGAGTGCATTCAACTCAAAGACTTGAACGTTACTTTTGAGAGAACAGTTTTGAACACTCTTTTTGTAGAATCTGCATGTGGATATTTGGAGCGCTTTGAGGCCTAGGCTGGAAAAGGAAATATCTTCACATAAAAACCTGACGGAAGCATTCTCAGAAACTTCTTTGTGTTGAGTGCATTCAACTCACAGACTTGAAGCTTTCTTTTGAAATAGCAGTTTTGAAACACTCTTTTTGTAGAATCTGCAAGTGGATATTTGGAGTGCTTTGAGGCCCATGCTGGGAAATGGAATATCTTCACCTAAAAACTAGACTGAAGCATTCTGAGAAACTTCTTTGTGATGAGGGCATTCAACTCACACACTTGAACGTTGCTTTTGATAGAACAGTTCGGAAACACTAAGTTTGTAGAATCCGCAAATGTTTATTCGGTGCACCTTGAGGCCTAAGTCGGAAAAGGAAATATCTTCACATAAAAACTACAGAGAAGCATTCTCAGAAACTTCTTTGTGATGAGTGCATTCAACTCACAGACTTGCAGATTTCTTTTGAAAGAGCAGCTTTGAAATACTCTTTTTGTAGAATCTGCAAGTGGATATTTTGAGCGATTTGAGGTCTGTGCTGGGAAATGAAGTATCTTCACATTAAAACCTGACAGAAGCATTCTCAGAAACTTCTTTGTGTTCAGTGCATTCAAATCACAGACTTGAATCTTTCTTTTGAAAGAGCAGTTTTGAAACACTCTTTTTGTAAAATCTGCAAGTGTATATTTGGAGCACTTTGAGGCCTATGCTGGGAAATGGAATGTCTTCACCTAAAAACTGGAAAGAAGCATTCTCAGAAAGTTATTCCCGATACATGCATTCAACTCACAGAATTGAACCTACCAATTGATAGAGAAGTTTGGAAACACTCTTTTTGTAGAATCTGCAAGTGGATATTTGGAGCGCTTTGAGGCCTATCCTGGAAAAGGAAATATATTCACCTAAAAACTAGACAGCAGCATTCTCAGAAACCTCTTTGTGATGAGTGCATTCAACTCGAAGACTTCAACGTTCCTTTTGATAGAACAGTTTTGAAACACTCCTTTTGTACAATCTGCAAATGTTTATTCGGAGCGCTTTGAGGACTATGTTGGAAAAGAAAATATCTTCACCTAAAAACTAGACAGAAGCATTCTCGGAAACTTCTTTGTGATGATTGCATTCAACTCACAGAATTGAACCTACCAATTGGTAGAGAAGTTTGGAAACACTCTTTTTGTAGAATCTCCAAGTGGATATTTGGAGCGCTTTGAGGCCTATGCTGGAAAAGGAAATATCTTCACATAAAAATTAGACAGAAGCATTCTGAGAAACTTCTTTGTGTTGAGAGCATTCATCTGACAGACTTGAAGCGTTCTTTTGAAAGAGCAGTTTTGAGACACTCTTTTTGTAGAATCTGCATGTGGATATTTTGAGCGATTTGAGGCCTATGCTGGGAAATGAAGTATCTTCACCTGAAAACTAGACAGAAGCATTCTCAGAAACTTCCTTGTGTTGAGTGCACTCAACTCACAGACTTGAAGCTTTCTTTTGAAAGAGCAGTTTTGAAACACTCTTTTTGTAGAATCTGCAAGTGAATATTTGGAGCGCTTTGAGGCCCATGCTGGGAAATGGAATATCTTCACCAAAAAACTAGACTGAAGCATTCTGAGAAACTTCTTTGTGATGAGTGTATTCAACTCACAGACTTGAAAGTTGCTTTTGATAGAACAGTTCTGAAACACTAAGTTTGTAGAATCCGCAAGTGTTTATTCGGAGCACCTTGAGGCCTATGTTGGAAAAGGAAATATCTTCACATAAGAAGTAGAGAGAAGCATTCTCAGAAACTTCTTTGTGATGAGTGCATTCAACTCGAAGTCTTGAACCTTCCTTTATGATTGAACAGTTTTGAAACCCTCCTTTTGGACAATCTGCAAATGTTTATTCGGAGCGCTTTGCGGCCTATGTTGGAAAAGGAAATATCTTCACCTAAAAACTAGACAGAAGGATTCTCGGAAACTTCTTTGTGATGAGTACATTCAACTCACAGAATTGAACCTACCAATTGATAGAGAAGTTTGGAAACACTCTTTTTGTAGAATCTGCAAGTGGATATTTGGAGCGCTTTGAGGCCTATGTTGGAAGAGGAAATATCTTCATATAAAAACTAGACAGAAATATTCTCAAAAACTTCTTTGTGATGAGTGCATTCAACTCAAAGACTTGAACGTTACTTTTGAGGGAACAGTTTTGAACACTCTTTTTGTAGAATCTGCATGTGGATATTTGGAGCGCTTTGAGGCCTAGGCTGGAAAAGGAAATATCTTCACATAAAAACCTGACGGAAGCATTCTCAGAAACTTCTTTGTGTTGAGTGCATTCAACTCACAGACTTGAAGCTTTCTTTTGAAAGAGCAGTTTTGAAACACTCGTTTTGTAGAATCTGCACGTGGATATTTGGAGCGCTTTGAGGCCAATGCTGGGAAATGGAATATCTTCACCTAAAAACTAGACTGAAGCATTCTGAGAAACTTCTTTGTGATGAGTGCATTCAACTCACAGACTTGAACGTTGCTTTTGATAGAACAGTTCTGAAACACTAAGTTTGTAGAATCCGCAATGGTTTATACGGAGCACCTTGAGGCCTATGTTGGAAAAGGAAATATCTTCACATAAAAACTAGAGAGAAGCATTCTCAGAAACTTCTTTGTGATGAGTGCATTCAACTCACATACTTGAACCTACCAATTGATAGAGAAGTTTGGAAACACTCTTTTTGTAGAATCTGCAAGTGGATATTTGGAGCGCTTTGAGGCCTATGCTGGAAAAGGAAATATCTTCACATAAAAACCTGACAGAAGCATTCTCAGAAACTTCTTTGTGTTCAGTGCATTCAAATCACAGACTTGAATCTTTCTTTTGAAAGAGCAGTTTTGAAACACTCTTTTTGTAAAATCTGCAAGTGGATATTTGGAGCACTTTGAGGCCTACGCTGGGAAATGGAATATCTTCACCTAAAAACAAGACAGAAGCATTCTCAGAAAGTTCTTCTTGAGGCATGCATTCAACTCTCAGACTTGAAACAAAAAGTTGATAGAGAAGTTTCGAAACACTCTTTTTGTAGAATCTGCAAGTACATATTTGGAGTGCTTTGAGGCCTATGCTGGAAAATGAAATATCTTCACCTAAAAACTAGACAGCAGCATTCTCAGAAACCTCTTTGTGATGAGTGCATTCAACTCGAAGACTTGAAAGTTCCTTTTGATAGAACAGTTTTGAAACACTCCTTTTGTACAATCTGCAACTGTTTATTCGGAGCGCTTTGAGGCCTACGTTGGAAAAGAAAATATCTTCACCTAAAAACTAGACAGAAGCATTCTCGGAAACTTCTTTGTGTTGAGTGCATTCAACTCACAGAATTGAACCTACCAATTGATAGAGAAGTTTGGAAACACTCTTTTTGTAGAATCTGCAAGTGGATATTTGGAGCGCTTTGAGGCCTATGTTGGAAAAGGAAATATCTTCATATAAAAGCTAGACAGAAATATTCTCAGAAACTTCTTTGTGATGACTGCATTCAACTCAAAGACTTGAACGTTCCTTTTGAGAGAACAGTTTTGAAACGCTCTTTTTGTATAATCTGCACGTGGATATTTGGAGCGCTTTGAGGACTATGCTGGAAAAGGAAATATCTTCACATAAAAATTAGACAGAAGCATTCTGAGAAACTTCTTGTGTTGAGAGCATTCATCTGACAGACTTGAAGCGTTCTTTTGAAAGAGCAGTTTTGAGACACTCTTTTTGTAGAATCTGCATGTGGATATTTTGAGCGATTTGAGGCCTATGCTGGGAAATGAAGTATCTTCACCTGAAAACTACACAGAAGCATTCTCAGAAACTTCTTTGTGTTGAGTGCACTCAACTCACAGACTTGAAGCATTCTTTTGAAAGAGCAGTTTTGAAACACTCTTTTTGTAGAATCTGCAAGTGGATATTTGGAGCGCTTTGAGGCCCATGCTGGGAAATGGAGTATCTTCACCTAAAAACTAGACTGAAGCATTCTGAGAAACTTCTTTGTGATGAGTGCATTCAACTCACAGACTTGAAAGTTGCTTTTGATAGAACAGTTCTGAAACACTAAGTTTGTAGAATCCGCAAGTGTTTATTCGGAGCACCTTGAGGCCTATGTTGGAAAAGGAAATATCTTCACATAAAAAGTAGAGAGAAGCATTCTCAGAAACTTCTTTGTGATGAGTGCATTCAACTCGAAGACTTGAACCTTCCTTTTTGATTGAACAGTTTTGAAACACTCCTTTTGGACAATCTGCAAATGTTTATTCGGAGCGCTTTGAGGCCTATGTTGGAAAAGGAAATATCTTCACCTAAAAACGAGACAGAAGCATTCTTGGAAACTTCTTTGGGATGAGTGCATTCAACTCACAGAATTGAACCTACCAGTTGATAGAGAAGTTTGGAAACACTCTTTTTGTAGAATCTGCAAGTGGATATTTGGAGCGCTTTGAGGCCTGTGTTGGAAGAGGAAATATCTTCACCTTAAAAGTAGACAGAAGCATTCTCAGAAACTTCTTTGTGATGAGTGCATTCAACTCAAAGACTTGAACGTTCCTTTTGAGAGAACAGTTTTCAAACACTCTTTTTGTAGAATCTGCACGTGGATATTTGGAGCGCTTTGTGGCCTCTGCTGGAAAAGGAAATATCTTCACATAAAAACTAGACAGAAGCATTCTGAGAAACTTCTTTGTGTTGACTGCATTCAACTCACGGACTTGAAGCTTTCTTTTGAAAGAGCAGTTTTGGAACACTCTTTTTGTAGAATCTGCACGTGGATATTTGGAGCGATGTGAGCCCTATGCTGGGAAATGAAGTATCTTCACCTGAAAACTAGACAGAAGCATTCTCAGAAACTTCTTTGTGTTGAGTGCACTCAACTCACAGACTTGAAGCTTTCTTTTGAAAGAGCAGTTTTGAAACACTCTTTTCGTAGAATCTGCAAGTGGATATTTGGAGTGCTTTGAGGCCCATGCTGGGAAATGGAATATCTTCACCTAAAAACTAGACTGAAGCATTCTGAGAAACTTCTTTGTGATGAGTGCATTCAACTCACACACTTGAACGTTGTTTTTGATAGAACAGTTCGGAAACACTAAGTTTGTAGAATCCGCAAATGTTTATTCGGTGCACCTTGAGGCTTAAGTCGGAAAAGGAAATATCTTCACATAAAAACTACAGAGAAGCATTCTCAGAAACTTCTTTGTGATGAGTGCATTCAACTCACAGACTTGCAGATTTCTTTTGAAAGAGCAGTTTTGAAACACTCTTTTTGTAGAATCTGCAAGTGGATATTTTGAGCGATTTGAAGCCTGTGCTGGGAAATGAAGTAGCTTCACATTAAAACCTGACAGAAGCATTCTCAGAAACTTCTTTGTGTTCAGTGCATTCAAATCACAGACTTGAATCTTTCTTTTGAAAGAGCAGTTTTGAAACACTCTTTTTGTAAAATCTGCAAGTGTATATTTGGAGCACTTTGAGGCCTATGCTGGGAAATGGAATGTCTTCACCTAAAAACTGGAAAGAAGCATTCTCAGAAAGTTATTCACGATGCATGCATTCAACTCACAAAATTGAACCTACCAATTGATAGAGAAGTTTGGAAACACTCTTTTTGTAGAATCTGAAAGTGGATATTTGGAGCGCTTTGAGGCCTATGCTGGAAAAGGAAATATCTTCACCTAAAAACTAGACAGCAGCATTCTCATAAACCTCTTTGTGATGAGTGCATGCAACTCGAAGACTTCAACGTTCCTTTTGATAGAACAGTTTTGAAACACTCCTTTTGTACAATCTGCAAATGTTTTTTCGGAGCGCTTTGAGGACTATGTTGGAAAAGAAAATATCTTCACCTAAAAACTAGACAGAAGCATTCTCGGAAACTTCTTTGTGATGATTGCATTCAACTCACAGAATTGAACTTACCAATTGGTAGAGAAGTTTGGAAACACTCTTTTTGTAGAATCTGCAAGTGGATATTTGGAGCGCTTTGAGGCCTATGTTGGAAGAGGAAATATCTTCATATAAAAACTAGATAGAAACATTCTCAAAAACTTCTTTGTGATGAGTACATTCAACTCAAAGACTTGAACATTACTTTTGAGAGAACAGTTTTGAACACTCTTTTTGTAGAATCTGCATGTGGATATTTGGAGCGCTTTGAGGCCTAGGCTGGAAAAGGAAATATCTTCACATAAAAACCTGACGGAAGCATACTCAGAAACTTCTTTGTGTTGAGTGCATTCAACTCACAGACTTGAAGCTTTCTTTTGAAAGAGCAGTTTTGAAACACTCGTTTTGTAGAATCTGCACGTGGATATTTGGAGCGCTTTGAGGCCAATGCTGGGAAATGGAATATCTTCACCTAAAAACTAGACTGAAGCATTCTGAGAAACTTCTTTGTGATGAGTGCATTCAACTCACAGACTTGAACGTTGCTTTTGATAGAACAGTTCTGAAACAGTAAGTTTGCAGAATCCGCAATGGTTTATACGGAGCACCTTGAGGCCTATGTTGGAAAAGGAAATATCTTCACATAAAAACTAGAGAGAAGCATTCTCAGAAACTTCTTTGTGATGAGTGCATTCAACTCACATACTTGAACCTACCAATTGATAGAGAAGTTTGGAAACACTCTTTTTGTAGAATCTGCAAGTGGATATTTGGAGCGCTTTGAGGCCTATGCTGGAAAAGGAAATATCTTCACATAAAAACCTGACAGAAGCATTCTCAGAAACTTCTTTGTGTTCAGTGCATTCAAATCACAGACTTGAATCTTTCTTTTGAAAGAGCAGTTTTGAAACACTCTTTTTGTAAA
Source organism: Pongo abelii (assembly GCF_028885655.2). Lineage (NCBI taxonomy): Eukaryota > Metazoa > Chordata > Mammalia > Primates > Hominidae > Pongo > Pongo abelii. Next base: position 18,792,085 of record NC_071999.2, read on the forward strand.
ATCTGCAAGTGGATATTTGGAGCATTTTGAGGCCTACGCTGGGAAATGGAATATCTTCACCTAAAAACTAGACAGAAGCATTCTCAGAAAGTTCTTCTTGAGGCCTGCATTCAACTCTCAGACTTGAAACAAAAAGTTGATAGAGAAGTTTCGAAACACTCTTTTTGTAGAATCTGCAAGTGGATATTTGGAGTGCTTTGAGGCCTATGCTGGAAAACCAAATATCTTCACCTAAAAACTAGACAGCAGCATTCTCAGAAACCTCTTTGTGATGAGTGCATTCAACTCGAAGACTTGAACGTTCCTTTTGATAGAACAGTTTTGAAACACTCCTTTTGTACAATCTGCAAATGTTTATTCGGAGCGCTTTGAGGCCTACGTTGGAAAAGGAAATATCTTCACCTAAAAACTAGACAGAAGCATTCTCGGAAACTTCTTTGTGTTCAGTGCATTCAACTCACAGAATTGAACCTACCAATTGATAGAGAAGTTTGGAAACACTCTTTTTGTAGAATCTGCAAGTGGATATTTGGAGCGCTTTGAGGCCTATGTTGGAAAAGGAAATATCTTCATATAAAAGCTAGACAGAAATATTCTCAGAAACTTCTTTGTGATGAGTGCATTCAACTCAAAGACTTGAACGTTCCTTTTGAGAGAACAGTTTTGAAACGCTCTTTTTGTATAATCTGCACGTGGATATTTGGAGCGCTTTGAGGACTATGCTGGAAAAGGAAATATCTTCACATAAAAATTAGACAGAAGCATTCTGAGAAACTTCTTGTGTTGAGAGCATTCATCTGACAGACTTGAAGCGTTCTTTTGAAAGAGCAGTTTTGAGACACTCTTTTTGTAGAATCTGCATGTGGATATTTTGAGCGATTTGAGGCCTATTCTGGGAAATGAAGTATCTTCACCTGAAAACTAGACAGAAGCATTCTCAGAAACTTCTTTGTGTTGAGTGCACTCAACTCAAAGACTTGAAGCATTCTTTTGAAAGAGCAGTTTTGAAACACTCTTTTTGTAGAATCTGCAAGTGGATATTTGGAGCGCTTTGAGGCCCATGCTGGGAAATGGAGTATCTTCACCTAAAAACTAGACTGAAGCATTCTGAGAAACTTCTTTGTGATGAGTGCATTCAACTCACAGACTTGAAAGTTGCTTTTGATAGAACAGTTCTGAAACACTAAGTTTGTAGAATCCGCAAGTGTTTATTCGGAGCACCTTGAGGCCTATGTTGGAAAAGGAAATATCTTCACATAAAAAGTAGAGAGAAGCATTCTCAGAAACTTCTTTGTGATGAGTGCATTCAACTCGAAGACTTGAACCTTCCTTTTTGATTGAACAGTTTTGAAACACTCCTTTTGGACAATCTGCAAATGTTTATTCGGAGCGATTTGAGGCCTATGTTGGAAAAGGAAATATCCTCACCTAAAAACTAGACAGAAACATTCTTGGAAACTTCTTTGTGATGAGTGCATTCAACTCACGGAATTGAACCTCCCAGTTGATAGAGAAGTTTGGAAACACTCTTTTTGTAGAATCTGCAAGTGGATATTTGGAGCGCTTTGAGGCCTGTGTTGGAAGAGGAAATATCTTCACCTTAAAACTAGACAGAAGCATTCTCAGAAACTTCTTTGTGATGAGTGCATTCAACTCAAAGACTTGAACGTTCCTTTTGAGAGAACAGTTTTCAAACACTCTTTTTGTAGAATCTGCACGTGGATATTTGGAGCGCTTTTAGGCCTCTGCTGGAAAAGGAAATATCTTCACATAAAAACTAGACAGAAGCATTCTGAGAAACTTCTTTGTGTTGAGTGCATTCAACTCACGGACTTGAAGTTTTCTTTGGAAAGAGCAGTTTTGAAACACTCTTTTTGTAGAATCTGCACGTGGATATTTGGAGCGATGTGAGACCTATGCTGGGAAATGAAGTATCTTCACCTGAAAACTAGACAGAAGCATTCTCAGAAACTTCTTTGTGTTGAGTGCACTCAACTCACAGACTTGAAGCTTTCTTTTGAAAGAGCAGTTTTGAAACACTCTTTTTGTAGAATCTGCAAGTGGATATTTGGAGTGCTTTGAGGCCCATGCTGGGAAATGGAATATCTTCACCTAAAAACTAGACTGAAGCATTCTGAGAAACTTCTTTGTGATGCGGGCATTCAACTCACACACTTGAACGTTGCTTTTGATAGAACAGTTCGGAAACACTAAGTTTGTAGAATCCGCAAATGTTTATTCGGTGCACCTTGAGGCCTAAGTCGGAAAAGGAAATATCTTCACATAAAAACTACAGAGAAGCATTCTCAGAAACTTCTTTGTGATGAGTGCATTCAACTCACAGACTTGCAGATTTCTTTTGAAAGAGCAGTTTTGAAACACTCTTTTTGTAGAATCTGCAAGTGGATATTTTGAGCGATTTGAGGTCTGTGCTGGGAAATGAAGTATCTTCACATTAAAACCTGACAGAAGCATTCTCAGAAACTTCTTTGTGTTCAGTGCATTCAAATCACAGACTTGAATCTTTCTTTTGAAAGAGCAGTTTTGAAACACTCTTTTTGTAAAATCTGCAAGTGTATATTTGGAGCACTTTGAGGCCTATGCTGGGAAATGGAATGTCTTCACCTAAAAACTGGAAAGAAGCATTCTCAGAAAGTTATTCCCGATGCATGCATTCAACTCACAGAATTGAACCTACCAATTGATAGAGAAGTTTGGAAACACTCTTTTTGTAGAATCTGCACGTGGATATTTGGAGAGCTTTGAGGCCTATGCTGGAAAAGGAAATATCTTCACATAAAAACCTGACAGAAGCATTCTCAGAAACTTCTTTGTGTTCAGTGCATTCAAATCACAGACTTGAATCTTTCTTTTGAAAGAGCAGTTTTGAAACACTCTTTTTGTAAAATCTGCAAGTGGATATTTGGAGCACTTTGAGGCCTACGCTGGGAAATGGAATATCTTCACCTAAAAACTAGACAGAAGCATTCTCGGAAAGTTCTTCTTGAGGCATGCATTCAACTCTCAGACTTGAACCAAAAAGTTGATAGAGAAGTTTTGAAACACTCTTTTTGTACAATCTGCAAGTAGATATTTGGAGTGCTTTGAGGCCTATGCTGGAAAACGAAATATCTTCACCTAAAAACTAGACAGCAGCATTCTCAGAAACCTCTTTGTGATGAGTGCATTCAACTCGAAGACTTGAACGTTCCTTTTGAAAGAACAGTTTTGAAGCACTCCTTTTGTACAATCTGCAAATGTTTATTCGGAGCGCTTTGAGCCCTACGTTGGAAAAGGAAATATCTTCACCTAAAAACTAGACAGAAGCATTCTCGGAAACTTCTTTGTGTTGAGTGCATTCAACTCACAGAATTGAACCTACCAATTGATAGAGAAGTTTGGAAACACTCTTTTTGTAGAATCTGCAAGTGGATATTTGGAGCGCTTTGAGGCCTATGTTGGAAAAGGAAATATCTTCACATAAAAGCTAGACAGAAACATTCTCAGAAACTTGTTTGTGATGAGTGCATTCAACTCAAAGACTTGAACGTTCCTTTTGAGAGAACAGTTTTGAAACGCTCTTTTTGTATAATCTGCACGTGGATATTTGGAGCGCTTTGAGGACTATGCTGGAAAAGGAAATATCTTCACATAAAAATTAGACAGAAGCATTCTGAGAAACTTCTTTCTGTTGAGAGCATTCATCTGACAGACTTCAAGCGTTCTTTTGAAAGAGCAGTTTTGAGACACTCTTTTTGAAGAATCTGCATGTGGATATTTTGAGCGATTTGAGGCCTATGCTGGGAAATGAAGTATCTTCACCTGAAAACTAGACTGAAGCATTCTCAGAAACTTCCTTGTGTTGAGTGCACTCAACTCACAGACTTGAAGCTTTCTTTTGAAAGAGCAGTTTTGAAACACTCTTTTTGTAGAATCTGCAGGTGGATACTTGGAGCGCTTTGGGGCCCATGCTGGGAAATGGAATATCTTCACCTAAAAACTAGACTGAAGCATTCTGAGAAACTTCTTTGTGATGAGTGTATTCAACTCACAGACTTGAAAGTTGCTTTTGATAGAACAGTTCTGAAACACTAAGTTTGTCGAATACGCAAGTGTTTTTTCGGAGCACCTTGAGGCCTATGTTGGAAAAGGAAATATCTTCACATAAAAAGTAGAGAGAAGCATTCTCAGAAACTTCTTTGTGATGAGTGCATTCAACTCGAAGACTTGAACCTTCCTTTTTGATTGAACAGTTTTGAAACCCTCCTTTTGGACAATCGGCAAATGTTTGTTCGGAGCGCTTTGAGGCCTATGTTGGAAAAGGAAATATCTTCCCCTAAAAACTAGACAGAAGCATTCTTGGAAACTTCTTTGTGATGAGTGCATTCAACTCACAGAATTGAACCTACCAATTGATAGAGAAGTTTGGAAACACTCTTTTTGTAGAATCTGCAAGTGGATATTTGGAGCGCTTTGAGGCCTATGTTGTAAGAGGAAATATCTTCATATAAAAACTAGACAGAAACATTCTCAAAAACTTCTTTGTGATGAGTGCATTCAACTCAAAGACTTGAACGTTACTTTTGAGAGAACAGTTTTGAACACTCTTTTTGTAGAATCTGCCTGTGGATATTTGGAGCGCTTTGAGGCCTAGGCTGGAAAAGGAAATATCTTCACATAAAAACCTGACAGAAGCATTCTCAGAAACTTCTTTCTGTTGAGTGCATTCAACTCACAGACTTGAAGCTTTCTTTTGAAAGAGCAGTTTTGAAACACTCGTTTTGTAGAATCAGCACGTGGATATTTGGAGCGCTTTGAGGCCAATGCTGGGAAATGGAATATCTTCACCTAAAAACTAGACTGAAGCATTCTGAGAAACTTCTTTGTGATGAGTGCATTCAACTCACAGACTTGAACGTTGCTTTTGATAGAACAGTTCTGAAACACTAAGTTTGTAGAATCCGCAATGGTTTATACGGAGCACCTTGAGGCCTATGTTGGAAAAGGAAATATCTTCACATAAAAACTAGAGAGAAGCATTCTCAGAAACTTCTTTGTGATGAGTGCATTCAACTCACATACTTGAACCTACCAATTGATAGAGAAGTTTGGAAACACTCTTTTTGTAGAATCTGCACGTGGATATTTGGAGCGCTTTGTGGCCTCTGCTGGAAAAGGAAATATCTTCACATAAAAACTAGACAGAAGCATTCTGAGAAACTTCTTTGTGTTTACTGCATTCAACTCACGGACTTGAAGGTTTCTTTTGAAGGAGCAGTTTTGAAACACTCTTTTTGTAGAATCTGCACGTGGATATTTGGAGCGATGTGAGCCCTATGCTGGGAAATGAAGTATCTTCACCTGAAAACTAGACAGAAGCATTCTCAGAAATATCTTTGTGTTGAGTGCACTCAACTCACAGACTTGAAGTTTTCTTTTGAAAGAGCAGTTTTGAAACACTCTTTTTGTAGAATCTGCAAGTGGATATTTGGAGTGCTTTGAGGCCCATGCTGGGAAATGGAATATCTTCACCTAAAAACTACACTGATGCATTCTGAGAAACTTCTTTGTAATGAGTGCATTCAACTCACACACTTGAACGTTGCTTTTGATAGAACAGTTCGGAAACACTAAGTTTGTAGAATCCGCAAATCTTTATTCGGTGCACCTTGAGGCCTAAGTCGGAAAAGGAAATATCTTCACATAAAAACTACAGAGAAGCATTCTCAGAAACTTCTTTGTGATGAGTGCATTCAACTCACAGACTTGCAGATTTCTTTTGAAAGAGCAGTTTTGAAACACTCTTTTTGTAGAATCTGCAAGTGGATATTTGGAGCACTTTGAGGCCCATGCTGGGAAATGGAATATCTTCACCTAAAAACTAGACTGAAGCATTCTGAGAAACTTCTTTGTGATGAGTGCATTCAACTCACAGACTTGAAAGTTGCTTTTATAGAACAGTTCTGAAACACTAAGTTTGTAGAATCCGCAAGTGTTTATTCAGAGCACCTTGAGGCCTATGTTGGAAAAGGAAATATCTTCACATAAAAAGTAGAGAGAAGCATTCTCAGAAACTTCTTTGTGATGAGTGCATTCAACTCGAAGACTTGAACCTTCCTTTTTGATTGAAGAGTTTTGAAACCCTCCTTTTGGACAATCTGCAAATGTTTATTCGGAGCGCTTTGAGGCCTATGTTGGAAAAGGAAATATCTTCACATAAAAACTAGACAGAAGCATTCTTGGAAACTTCTTTGTGATGAGTGCATTCAACTCACAGAATTGAACCTACCAATTGATAGAGAAGTTTGGAAACACTCTTTTTGTAGAATCTGCAAGTGGATATTTGGAGCGCTTTGAGGCCTGTGTTGGAAGAGGAAATATCTTCAACTTAAAACTAGACAGAAGCATTCTCAGAAACTTCTTTGTGATGAGTGCATTCAACTCAAAGACTTGAACGTTCCTTTTGAGAGAACAGTTTTCAAACACTCTTTTTGTAGAATCTGCACGTGGATATTTGGAGCGCCTTGAGGCCTCTGCTGGAAAAGGAAATATCTTCACATAAAAACTAGACAGAAGCATTCTGAGAAACTTCTTTGTGTTGAGTGCATTCAACTCACAGACTTGAAGCTTTCTTTGGAAAGAGCAGTTTTGAAACACTCTTTTTGTAGAATCTGCACGTGGATATTTGGAGCGATGTGAGACCTATGCTGGGAAATGAAGTATCTTCACCTGAAAACTAGACAGAAGCATTCTCAGAAACTTCTTTGTGTTGAGTGCACTCAACTCACAGACTTGAAGCTTTCTTTTGAAAGAGCAGTTTTGAAACACTCTTTTTGTAGAATCTGCAAGTGGATATTTGGAGCGCTTTGAGGCCCATGCTGGGAAATGGAATATCTTCACCTAAAAACTAGACTGAAGCATTCTGAGAAACTTCTTTGTGATGAGGGCATTCAACTCACACACTTGAACGTTGCTTTTGATAGAACAGTTCGGAAACACTAAGTTTGTAGAATCCGCAAATGTTTATTCGGTGCACCTTGAGGCCTAAGTCGGAAAAGGAAATATCTTCACCTAAAAACTACAGAGAAGCATTCTCAGAAACTTCTTTGTGATGAGTGCATTCAACTCACAGACTTGCAGATTTCTTTTGAAAGAGCAGTTTTGAAACACTCTTTTTGTAGAATCTGCAAGTGGATATTTTGAGCGATTTGAGGTCTGTGCTGGGAAATGAAGTATCTTCACATTAAAACCTGACAGAAGCATTCTCAGAAACTTCTTTGTGTTCAGTGCATTCAAATCACAGACTTGAATCTTTCTTTTGAAAGAGCAGTTTCGAAACACACTTTTTGTAAAATCTGCAAGTGTATATTTGGAGCACTTTGAGGCCTATGCTGGGAAATGGAATGTCTTCACCTAAAAACTGGAAAGAAGCATTCTCAGAAAGTTATTCTCGATGCATGCATTCAACTCACAGAATTGAACCTACCAATTGATAGAGAAGTTTGGAAACACTCTTTTTGTAGAATCTGCAAGTGGATATTTGGAGCGCTTTGAGGCCTATGCTGGAAAAGGAAATATCTTCACCTAAAAACTAGACAGCAGCATTCTCAGAAACCTCTTTGTGATGAGTGCATTCAACTCGAAGACTTCAACGTTCCTTTTGATAGAACAGTTTTGAAACACTCCTTTTGTACAATCTGCAAATGTTTATTCAGAGCGCTTTGAGGACTATGTTGGAAAAGAAAATATCTTCACCTAAAAACTAGACAGAAGCATTCTCGGAAACTTCTTTGTGATGATTGCATTCAACTCACAGAATTGAACCTACCAATTGGTAGAGAAGTTTGGAAACACTCTTTTTGTAGAATCTGCAAGTGGATATTTGGAGCGCTTTGAGGCCTATGCTGGAAAAGGAAATATCTTCACATAAAAATTAGACAGAAGCATTCTGAGAAACTTCTTTGTGTTGAGAGCATTCATCTGACAGACTTGAAGCGTTCTTTTGAAAGAGCAGTTTTGAGACACTCTTTTTGTAGAATCTGCATGTGGATATTTTGAGCGATTTGAGGCCTATGCTGGGAAATGAAGTATCTTCACCTGAAAACTAGACAGAAGCATTCTCAGAAACTTCTTTGTGTTGAGTGCACTCAACTCACAGACTTGAAGCTTTCTTTTGAAAGAGCAGTTTTGAAACACTCTTTTTGTAGAATCTGCAAGTGGATATTTGGAGTGCTTTGAGGCCCATGCTGGGAAATGGAATATCTTCACCTAAAAACTAGACTGAAGCATTCTGAGAAACTTCTTGGTGATGAGTGCATTCAACTCACAGACTTGAAAGTTGCTTTTGATAGAACAGTTCTGAAACACTAAGTTTGTAGAATCCGCAAGTGTTTATTCGGAGCACCTTGAGGCCTATGTTGGAAAAGGAAATATCTTCACATAAAAAGTAGAGAGAAGCATTCTCAGAAAGGTCTTTGTGATGAGTGCATTCAATTCGAAGACTTGAATCTTCCTTTTTGATTGAACAGTTTTGAAACACTCGTTTTGGACAATCTGCAAATGTTTATTCGGAGCGCTTTGAGGCCTATGTTGGAAAAGGAAATATCTTCACCTAAAAACTAGACAGAAGCATTCTTGGAAACTTCTTTGTGATGAGTGCATTCAACTCACAGACTTGAACGTTCCTTTGGATAGAACAGTTTTGAAGCATTACGTTTGTAGAACCTGCAAGTGTTTATTCGGAGCACCTTGAGGCCTATGTAGGAAAAGGAAATATCTTCACATGAAAACTAGAGAGAAGGATTCTCAGAAACTTCTTTGTGATGAGTTCATTCAACTCACAGAGTTGAACCTACCAATTGATAGAGAAGTTTGGAAAAGCTCTTTTTGTAGAATCTGCAAGTGGATATTTGGAGCCGTTTGAGGCCTATGCTGGAAAAGGAAATATGTTCACATAAAAACTGAACAGAAGCATTCTCAGAAACTTCTTTGTGTTGAGTGCATTCAACTCACAGACTTGAACTTACCTATAGAAAGAGCAGTTTTGAAACACGATTTTGCTAAAATCTGCAAGTGATTATTTGGAGCACTTCGAGGACTGTGCTGGGATATGGAATAACTTCACCTAAAAACTACAGAGAAGCATTCTCAGAAAGTTCTTCACGATGCCTTCATTCAACTCACGGAGTTGAACCTTCCTTATGATAGAACACTTTTGAAACACTCTTTTTGTAGAATCTGCAAGAGGCTATTTGGAGCGTTTTGAGGCCTATGCTGGAAAAGGAAATATCTTCACATAACAACTAGACGGAAGCATTCTCAGAAACTTCTGTGTGATGAGTGCATTCAACTCACAGACTTGAAAGGTCCTCTCGAAAGAGCAGTTTTGAAACACTCCTTTTGTAGAATCTGCAAGTGTTTATTTGGAGCGCTTTGAGGCCTATGTTGGAAAAGGAAATATCTTCACATAAGAACCAGACAGAAGCATTCTCAGAAACTTCTTTGTGATGAGTGCATTCTACTCACAGTGTTGACGCTTGCTTTTGATAGAGCAGTTTTGAAACACTCTTTTGGTAGAATCTGCAAGTGGATATTTGGAGCGCTTTGAGGCCTATGCTGGAAAAGGAAATGTCTTCACATAAAAACTAGACAGAAGCATTCCAGGAAACTTCTGTATGATAAGTGCATTCAACTCACAGACTTGAACTTTCCTTTTGATAGGACTCTTTTGAAACACTCCTTTTGTAGAATTTGCAAGTGTTTATTTGGAGCGCTTTGGGGCCTAAGCTGGAAAAGGAAATATCTTCACGTAAGAACTAGACAGAAGCATTCTCAGAAACTTCTTTCTGATGAGTGCATTCAACACACAGACTTGAACCTACCAATTGATATGGAAGTTTGGAAACACTGTTTTTGTAGAATCTGCAAGTGGATATTTGGAGCGCTTTGAGGCCTATGCTGGAAAAGGAAATATCTTCACATAAAAACTAGACAGAAACATTCTCAGAAACTTCTTTGTGATGAGTGCATTCAACAAAAAGAGTTGAACGTTCCTTTTGAGAGAACAGTTTTGGAACACTCTTTTTGTAGAATCTGCACTGGATATTTGGAGCGCTTGGAGGCCTATGCTGGAAAAGGAAATGTCTTCACAAAAAACTAGACAGAAGCATTCTGAGAAACTTCTTTGTGATGAGTGCATTCAACTCACAGACTTGAACCTACCAATTGATATGGAAGTTTGGAAACACTGTTTTTGTAGAATCTGCAAGTGGATATTTGGAGCGCTTTGAGGCCCATGCTGGGAAATGGAATATCTTCCCCTAAAAACCAGACTGAAGCATTCTGAGAAACTTCTTTGTGATGAGTGCATTCAACTCAGAGACTTGAACGTTGCTTTTGATAGAACAGTTCTGAAACACTAAGTTTGTAGAATCCGCAAATGTTTATTCGGAGCACCTTGAGGCCTATGTTGGAAAAGGAAATATCTTCACATAAAAACTAGAGAGAAGCATTCTCAGAAACTTCTTTGTGATGAATGCATTCAACTCACCGACTTGAACCTACCAATTGATAGGGAAGTTTGGAAACACTCTTCTTGTAGAATCTGCAAGTGGATATTTGGAGCGCTTTGAGGCCCATGCTCGGAAATGGAATATCTTCACCTAAAAAATAGACTGAAGCATTCTCAGAAACTTCTGTGTGATGGGTGCATTCAACTCACAGACTTGAACGTTGCTTTTGATACAACAGTTCTGAAACACTAAGTTTGTAGAATCCGCAAGTGTTTATTCGGAGCACCTTGAGGCCTATGTTGGAAAAGGAAATATCTTCACATAAAAACTAGAGAGAAGCATTCTCAGAAACTTCTTTGTGATGAGTGCATTCAACTCACCGACTTGAACCTACCAATTGATAGAGAAGTTTGGAAACACTCTCTTTGTAGAATCTGCAAGTGGACATTTGGAGCGCTTTGAGGCCTATGCTGGAAAAGGAAATATCTTCACATAAAAACCTGACAGAAGCATTCTCAGAAACTTCTTTGTGTTCAGTGCATTCGAATCACGGACTTGAATCTTTCTTTTGAAAGAGCAGTTTTGAAACACTCTTTTTGTAAAATCTGCAAGTGGATATTTGGAGCACTTTGAGGCCTATGCTGGGAAATGGAATATCTTCACCTAAAAACTAGACAGAAGCATTCTCAGAAAGTTCTTCTCGATGCGTGCATTAAACTCACGGAGTTGAACCTGTCTTTCGATAGAGCAGTTTGGAAACACTCTTTTTGTGAAATCTGCCATTGGATATTTCCAGCGATTTGAGGCCTATGTAAGGAAAAGGAAATATCTTCACTTCAAAACTGGACAGGAGCATTCTCAGAAACCTCTTTCTGATGAGTGCATTCAACTCGAAGACTTGAACGTTCCTTTTGATAGAGCAGTTTTGAAAAACTCCTTTTGGACAATTTGCAAATGTTTATTTGGAGTTCTTTGAGGCCTACGTTGGAAAAGGAAATATCTTCACCTAAAAACTAGACAGAAGCATTCTCGGAAACTTCTTTGTGATGAGCGCATTCAACTCACAGAATTGAAGCCACCAATTGATAGAGAAGTTTGGGAACACCCTTTTTGTAGAATCTGCAAGTGGATATTTGGAGCGCTTTGATGCCTATGTTGGAAAAGGAAATATCTTCACCTAAAAACTAGACAGAAGCATTCTCAGAAACTTCTGTGTGATGAGTGCATTCAACTCACAGACTTGAACGTTTCTTTTGATAGAACAGTTTGGAAACATTACGTTTGTAGAATCTGCAAGTGTTTATTCGGAGCACCTTGAGGCCTATGTTGGAAAAGGAAATATCTTCACATAAAAACTAGACAGAAGGATTCTCAGAAACTTCTTTCTGATGAGTTCATTCAACTCACAGAGTGGAACCTACCAATTGATAGAGAAGTTTGGAAACACTCTTTTTGTAGAATCTGCAAGTGGATATTTGGAGCCGTTTGAGGCCTATGCTGGAAAAGGAAATATCTTCACATAAAAACTGAACAGAAGCATTCTCAGAAACTTCTTTGTGTCGAGTGCATTCAACTCACAGACTTGAACTTACCTGTAGAAAGAGCAGTTTTGAAACACTCTTTTGGTAAAATCTGCAAGTGGTTATTTGGAGCACTTCGAGGCCTGTGCTGGGATATGGAATATCTTCACCTAAAAACTACAGAGAAGCATTCTCAGAAAGTTCTTCACGATGCATTCATTCAACTCACAGAGTTGAACCTTCCTTTTGAAAGAACAGTTTTGAAACACTCTTTTTGTAGAATCTGCAAGAGGATATTTGGAGCGTTTTGAGGCCTATGCTGGAAAAGGAAATATCTTCACCTAAAAACTAGACAGAAGCATTCTCAGAAACTTCTGTGTGATGAGTGCATTCAACTCACAGACTTGAACGTTTCTTTTGATAGAACAGTTTGGAAACATTACGTTTGTAGAATCTGCAAGTGTTTATTCGGAGCACCTTGAGGCCTATGTTGGAAAAGGAAATATCTTCACATAAAAACTAGAGAGAAGGATTCTCAGAAACTTCTTTGCGATGAGTTCATTCAACTCACAGAGTTGAACCTACCAATTGATAGAGAAGTTTGGAAACACTCTTTTTGTAGAATCTGCAAGTGGATATTTGGAGCCGTTTGAGGCCGATGTTGGAAAAGGAAATATCTTCACATAAAAACTGAACAGAAGCATTCTCAGAAACTTCTTTGTGTTGAGTGCATTCAACTCACAGACTTGAACTTACCTGTAGAAAGAGCAGTTTTGAAACACTCTTTTGGTAAAATCTGCAATGGTTATTTGGAGCACTTCGAGGCCTGTGCCTGGATATGGAATATCTTCACCTAAAAACTACAGAGAAGCATTCTCAGAAAGTTCTTCACGATGCATTCATTCAACTAACAGAGTTGAACCTTCCTTTTGATAGAACAGTTTTGAAACACTCTTTTTGTAGAATCTGCAAGAGGATATTTGGAGCGTTTTGAGGCCTATGCTGGAAAAGGAAATATCTTCACCTAAAAACTAGACAGAAGCATCCTCAGAAACTTCTGTGTGATGAGTGCATTCATCTCACAGACTTGAACGTTTCTTTTGATAGAACAGTTTGGAAACATTACGTTTGTAGAATCTGCAAGTGTTTATTCGGAGCACCTTCAGGCCTATGTTGGAAAAGGAAATATCTTCACATAAAAACTAGAGAGAAGGATTCTCAGAAACTTCTTTGTGATGAGTTCATTCAACTCACAGAGTTGAACCTACCAATTGATAGAGAAGTTTGGAAACACTCTTTTTGTAGAATCTGCAAGTGGATATTTGGAGCCGTTTGAGGCCTATGCTGGAAAAGGAAATATCTTCACATAAAAACTGAACAGAAGCATTCTCAGAAACTTCTTTGTGTCGAGTGCATTCAACTCACCGACTTGAACTTACCTGTAGAAAGTGCAGTTTTGAAACACTCTTTTGGTAAAATCTGCAAGTGGTTATTTGGAGCACTTCGAGGCCTGTGCTGGGATATGGAATATCTTCACCTAAAAACTACAGAGAAGCATTCTCAGAAAGTTCTTCACGATGCATTCATTCAACTCACAGAGTTGAACCTTCCTTTTGATAGAACATTTTTGAAACACTCTTTTTGTAGAATCTGCAAGAGGATATTTGGAGCGTTTTGAGGCCTATGCTGGAAAAGGAAATATGTTCACCTAAAAACTAGACAGAAGCATCCTCAGAAACTTCTGTGTGATGAGTGCATTCAACTCACAGACTTGAACGTTTCTTTTGATAGAACAGTTTGGAAACATTACGTTTGTAGAATCTGCAAGTGTTTATTCGGAGCACCTTGAGGCCTATGTTGGAAAAGGAAATATCTTCACATAAAAACTAGAGAGAAGGATTCTCAGAAACTTCTTTGTGATGAGTTCATTCAACTCACAGAGTTGAACTTACCAATTGATAGAGAAGTTTGGAAACACTCTTTTTGTAGAATCTGCAAGTGGATATTTGGAGCCGTTTGAGGCCTATGCTGGAAAAGGAAATATCTTCACATAAAAACTGAACAGAAACATTCTCAGAAACTTCCTTGTGTTGAGTGCATTCAACTCACAGACTTGAACTTACCTGTAGAAAGAGCAGTTTTCAAACACTCTTTTGGTAAAATCTGCAAGTGGTTATTTGGAGCACTTCGAGGCCTGTGCTGGGATATGGAATATCTTCACCTAAAAACTACAGAGAAGCATTCTCAGAAAGTTCTTCACGATGCATTCATTCTACTCACAGAGTTGAACCTTCCTTTTGATAGAACAGTTTTGAAACACTCTTTTTGTAGAATCTGCAAGAGGATATTTGGAGCTTTTTGAGCCCTATGCTGGAAAAGGAAATATCTTCACCTAAAAACTAGACAGAAGTATTCTCAGAAACTTCTGTGCGATGAGTGCATTCAACTCACAGACTTGAACGTTTCTTTTGATAGAACAGTTTTGAAACATTACGTTTGTAGAATCTGCAAGTGTTTATTCGGAGCACCTTGAGGCCTATGTTGGAAAAGGAAATATCTTCACATAAAAACTAGAGAGAAGGATTCTCAGAAACTTCTTTGTGATGAGTTCATTCAACTCACAGAGTGGAACATACCAATTGATAGAGAAGTTTGGAAACACTCTTTTTGTAGAATCTGCAAGTGGATATTGGGAGCCGTTTGAGGCCTATGCTGGAAAAGGAAATATCTTCACATAAAAACTGAACAGAAGCATTCTCAGAAACTTCTTTGTGTTGAGTGCATTCAACTCACAGACTTGAACTTACCTGTAGAAAGAGCAGTTTTGAAACACTCTTTTGGTAAAATCTGCAAGTGGTTATTTGGAGCACTTCGAGGCCTGTGCTGGGATATGGAATATCTTCACCTAAAAACTACACAGAAGCATTCTCAGAAAGTTCTTCACGATGCATTCATTCAACTCACAGAGTTGAACCTTCCTTTTGATAGAACAGTTTTGAAACACTCTTTTTGTAGAATCTGCAAGAGGATATTTGGAGCGTTTTGAGGCCTATGCTGGAAAAGGAAATATCTTCACATAAAAACTAGACAGAAGCATCCTCGGAAACTTCTGTGTGATGAGTGCATTCAACTCACAGACTTGAACGTTTCTTTTGATAGAACAGTTTGGAAACATTACGTTTGTAGAATCTGCAAGTGTTTATTCGGAGCACCTTGAGGCCTATGTTGGAAAAGGAAATATCTTCACATAAAAACTAGAGAGAAGGATTCTCAGAAACTTCTTTGTGATGAGTTCATTCAACTCACAGAGTTGAACCTACCAATTGATAGAGAAGTTTGGAAACACTCTTTTTGTAGAATCTGCAAGTGGATATTTGGGGCCATTTGAGGCCTATGCTGGAAAAGGAAATATCTTCACATAAAAATTGAACAAAAGCATTCTCAGAAACTTCTTTGTGTTGAGTGCATTCAACTCACAGACTTTAACTTACCTGTAGAAAGAGCAGTTTTCAAACACTCTTTTGGTAAAATCTGCAAGTGGTTATTTGGAGCACTTCGAGGCCTGTGCTGGGATATGGAATATCTTCACCTAAAAACTACAGAGAAGCATTCTCAGAAAGTTCTTCACGATGCATTCATTCTACTCACAGAGTTGAACCTTCCTTTTGATAGAACAGTTTTGAAACACTCTTTTTGTAGAATCTGCAAGAGGATATTTGGAGCGTTTTGAGGCCTATGCTGGAAAAGGAAATATCTTCACCTAAAAACTAGACAGAAGCATTCTCAGAAACTTCTGTGTGATGAGTGCATTCAACTCACAGACTAGAACGTTTCTTTTGATAGAACAGTTTGGAAACATTACGTTTTTAGAATCTGCAAGTGTTTATTCGGAGAACCTTGAGGCCTATGTTGGAAAAGGAAATATCTTCACATAAAAACTAGAGAGAAGGATTCTCAGAAACTTCTTTGTGATGAGTTCATTCAACTCACAGAGTTGAACCTACCAATTGATAGAGAAGTTTAGAAACACTCTTTTTGTAGAATCTGCAAGTGGATATTTGGGGCCGTTTGAGGCCTATGCTGGAAAAGGAAATATCTTCACATAAAAACTGAACAAAAGCATTCTCAGAAACTTCTTTGTGTTGAGTGCATTCAACTCACAGACTTGAACTTACCTGTAGAAAGAGCAGTTTTCAAACACTCTTTTGGTAAAATCTGCAAGTGGTTATTTGGAGCACTTCGAGGCCTGTGCTGGGATATGGAATATCTTCATCTAAAAACTACAGAGAAGCATTCTCAGAAAGTTCTTCACGATGCATTCATTCAACTCACAGAGTTGAACCTTCCTTTTGATAGAACAGTTTTGAAACACTCTTTTTGTAGAATCTGCAAGAGGATATTTGGAGCGATTTGAGGCCTATGTTGGAAAAGGAAATATCTTCACCTAAAAACTAGACAGAAGCATTCTCAGAAACTTCTGTGTGATGAGTGCATTCAACTAACAGACTTGAACGTTTCTTTTGATAGAACAGTTTGGAAACATTACGTTTGTAGAATCTGCAAGTGTTTATTCGGAGCACCTTGAGGTCTATGTTGGAAAAGGAAATATCTTCACATAAAAACTAGACAGAAGGATTCTCAGAAACTTCTTTGCGATGAGTTCATTCAACTCACAGAGTTGAACCTACCAATTGATAGAGAAGTTTGGAAACACTCTTTTTGTAGAATCTGCAAGTGGATATTTGGAGCCGTTTGAGGCCTATGCTGGAAAAGGAAATATCTTCACATAAAAACTGAACAGAAGCATTCTCAGAAACTTCTTTGTGTTGAGTGCATTCAACTCACAGACTTGAACTTACCTGTAGAAAGAGCAGTTTTGAAACACTCTTTTGGTAAAATCTGCAAGTGGTTATTTGGAGCACTTCGAGGCCTGTGCTGGGATATGGAATATCTTCACCTAAAAACTACAGAGAAGCATTCTCAGAAAGTTGTTCACGATGCATTCATTCAACTAACAGAGTTGAACCTTCCTTTTGATAGAACAGTTTTGAAACACTCTTTTTGTAGAATCTGCAAGAGGATATTTGGAGCGTTTTGAGGCCTATGCTGGAAAAGGAAATATCTTCACCTAAAAACTAGACAGAAGCATTCTCAGAAACTTCTGTGTGATGAGTGCATTCAACTCACAGACTTGAACGTTTCTTTTGATAGAACAGTTTGGAAACATTACGTTTGTAGAATCTGCAAGTGTTTATTCGGAGCACCTTGAGGCCTATGTTGGAAAAGGAAATATCTTCACATAAAAACTAGAGAGAAGGATTCTCAGAAACTTCTTTGTGATGAGTTCATTCAACTCACAGAGTGGAACCTACCAATTGATAGAGAAGTTTGGAAACACTCTTTTTGTAGAATCTGCAAGTGGATATTTGGAGCCGTTTGAGGCCTATGCTGGAAAAGGAAATATCTTCACATAAAAACTGAACAGAAGCATTCTCAGAAACTTCTTTGTGTTGAGTGCATTCAACTCACAGACTTCAACTTAGATGTAGAAAGAGCAGTTTTGAAACACTCTTTTGGTAAAATCTGCAAGTGGTTATTTGGAGCACTTCGAGGCCTGTGCTTTGATATGGAATATCTTCACCTAAAAACTACAGAGAAGCATTCTCAGAAAGTACTTCATGATGCATTCATTCAACTCACAGAGTTGAACCTTCCTTTTGATAGAACAGTTTTGAAACACTCTTTTTGTAGAATCTGCAAGAGGATATTTGGAGCGTTTTGAGGCCTATGCTGGAAAAGGAAATATCTTCACCTAAAAACTAGACAGAAGCATTCTCAGAAACTTCTGTGTGATGAGTGCATTCAACTCACAGACTTGAAGGTTTC
Organism: Pongo abelii; assembly: GCF_028885655.2. Taxonomy (NCBI): domain Eukaryota; kingdom Metazoa; phylum Chordata; class Mammalia; order Primates; family Hominidae; genus Pongo; species Pongo abelii. The sequence continues at coordinate 18,810,002 of NC_071999.2, forward strand.
TTTTGATAGAACAGTTTGGAAACATTACGTTTGTAGAATCTGCAAGTGTTTATTCGGAGCACCTTGAGGCCTATGTTGGAAAAGGGAATATCTTCACATAAAAACTAGAGAGAAGGATTCTCAGAAACTTCTTTGTGATGAGTTCATTCAACTCACAGAGTTGAACCTACCAATTGATAGAGAAGTTTCGAAACACTCTTTTTGTAGAATCTGCAAGTGGATATTTGGAGCCGTTTGAGGCCTATGCTGGAAAAGGAAATATCTTCACATAAAAACTGAACAGAAGCATTCTCAGAAACTTCTTTGTGTCGAGTGCATTCAACTCACCGACTTGAACTTACCTGTAGAAAGAGTAGTTTTGAAACACTCTTTTGGTAAAATCTTCAAGTGGTTATTTGGAGCACTTCGAGGCCTGTGCTGGGATATGGAATATCTTCACCTAAAAACTACAGAGAAGCATTCTCAGAAAGTTCTTCACGATGCATTCATTCAACTCACAGAGTTGAACCTTCCTTTTGATAGAATATTTTTCAAACCCTCTTTTTGTAGAATCTGCAAGAGGATATTTGGAGCGTTTTGAGGCCTATGCTGGAAAAGGAAATATGTTCACCTAAAAACTAGACAGAAGCATCCTCAGAAACTTCTGTGTGATGAGTGCATTCATCTCACAGACTTGAACGTTTCTTTTGATAGAACAGTTTGGAAACATTACGTTTGTAGAATCTGCAAGTGTTTATTCGGAGCACCTTGAGGCCTATGTTGGAAAAGGAAATATCTTCACATAAAAACTAGAGAGAAGGATTCTCAGAAACTTCTTTGTGATGAGTTCATTCAACTCACAGAGTTGAACCTACCAATTGATAGAGAAGTTTGGAAACACTCTTCTTGTAGAATCTGCAAGTGGATATTTGGAGCCGTTTGTGGCCTATGCTGGAAAAGGAAATATCTTCACATAAAAACTGAACAGAAGCATTCTCAGAAACCTCTTTGTGTCGAGTGCATTCAACTCACAGACTTGAACTTACCTGTAGAAAGAGCAGTTTTGAAACACTCTTTTGGTAATATCTGCAACTGGTTATTTGGAGCTCTTCGACGCCTGTGCTGGGATATGGAATATCTTCACCTAAAAACTACAGAGAAGCATTCTCAGAAAGTTCTTCACGATGCATTCATTAAACTCACAGGGTTGAACCTTCCTTTTGATAGAACAGTTTTGAAACACTCTTTTTGTAGAATCTGCAAGAGGATATTTGGAGCGTTTTGTGGCCTATGCTGGAAAAGGAAATATCTTCACCTAAAAACTAGACAGAAGCATTCTCAGAAACTTCTGTGTGATGAGTGCATTCAACTCACAGACTTGAACGTTTCTTTTGATAGAACAGTTTTGAAACATTACGTTTGTAGAATCTGCAAGTGTTTATTCGGAGCACCTTGAGGCCTATGTTGGAAAAGGAAATATCTTCACATAAAAACTAGAGAGAAGGATTCTCAGAAACTTCTTTGTGATGAGTTCATTCAACTCACAGAGTTGAACTTACCAATTGATAGAGAAGTTTGGAAACACTCTTTTTGTAGAATCTGCAAGTGGATATTTGGAGCCGTTTGAGGCCTATGGTGGAAAAGGAAATATCTTCACATAGAAACTGAACAGAAGCATTCTCAGAAACTTCCTTGTGTTGAGTGCATTCAACTCACAGACTTGAACTTACCTGTAGAAAGAGCAGTTTTCAAACACTCTATTGGTAAAATCTGCAAGTGGTTATTTGGAGCACTTCGAGGCCTGTGCTGGGATATGGAATATCTTCACCTAAAAACTACAGAGAAGCATTCTCAGAAAGTTCTTCACGATGCATTCATTCTACTCACAGAGTTGAACCTTCCTTTTGATAGAACAGTTTTGAAACACTCTTTTTGTAGAATCTGCAAGAGGATATTTGGAGCGTTTTGAGGCCTATGCTGGAAAAGGAAATATCTTCACCTAAAAACTAGACAGAAGTATTCTCAGAAACTTCTGTGCGATGAGTGCATTCAACTCACAGACTTGAACGTTTCTTTTGATAGAACAGTTTTGAAACATTACGTTTGTAGAATCTGCAAGTGTTTATTCGGAGCACCTTGAGGCCTATGTTGGAAAAGGAAATATCTTCACATAAAAACTAGAGAGAAGGATTCTCAGAAACTTCTTTGCGATGAGTTCATTCAACTCACAGAGTTGAACCTACCAATTGATAGAGAAGTTTGGAAACACTCTTTTTGTAGAATCTGCAAGTGGATATTTGGAGCCGTTTGAGGCCTATGCTGGAAAAGGAAATATCTTCACATAAAAACTGAACAGAAGCATTCTCAGAAACTTCTTTGTGTTGAGTGCATTCAACTCACAGACTTGAACTTACCTGTAGAAAGAGCAGTTTTGAAACACTCTTTTGGTAAAATCTGCAAGTGGTTATTTGGAGCACTTCGAGGCCTGTGCTGGGATATGGAATATCTTCACCTAAAAACTACAGAGAAGCATTCTCAGAAAGTTCTTCACGATGCATTCATTCAACTCACAGAGTTGAACCTTCCTTTTGATAGAACAGTTTTGAAACACTCTTTTTGTAGAATCTGCAAGAGGATATTTGGAGCGTTATGAGGCCTATGCTGGAAAAGGAAATATCTTCACCTAAAAACTAGACAGAAGCATTCTCAGAAACTTCTGTGTGATGAGTGCATTCAACTCACAGACTTGAACGTTTCTTTTGATAGAACAGTTTGGAAACATTACGTTTGTAGAATCTGCAAGTGTTTATTCGGAGCACATTGAGGCCTATGTTGGAAAAGGAAATATCTTCACATAAAAACTAGAGAGAAGGATTCTCAGAAACTTCTTTGTGATGTGTTCATTCAACTCACAGAGTTGAACCTACCAATTGATAGAGAAGTTTGGAAACACTCTTTTTGTAGAATCTGCAAGTGGATATTTGGAGCCGCTTGAGGCCTCTGCTGGAAAAGGAAGTATCTTCACATAAAAACTGAACAGAAGCATTCTCAGAAAATTCTTTGTGTTGAGTGCATTCAACTCACAGACTAGAACTTACCTGTAGAAAGAGCAGTTTTGAAACACTCTTTTGGTAAAATCTGCAAGTGGTTATTTGGAGCACTTCGAGGCCTGTGCTGGGATATGGAATATCTTCACCTAAAAACTACAGAGAAGCATTCTCAGAAAGTTCTTCACGATGCATTCATTCACCTCACAGAGTTGAACCTTCCTTTTGATAGAACAGTTTTGAAACCCTCTTTTTGTAGAATCTGCAAGAGGATATTTGGAGCGTTTTGAGGCCTATGCTGGAAAAGGAAATATCTTCACCTAAAAACTAGACAGAAGCATTCTCAGAAACTTCTGTGTGATGAGTGCATTCAACTCACAGACTTGAACGTTTCTTTTTAAAGAACAGTATGGAAACATTACGTTTGTAGAATCTGCAAGTGTTTATTCGGAGCACCTTGAGGCCTATGTTGGAAAAGGAAATATCTTCACATAAAAACTAGAGAGAAGGATTCTCAGAAACTTCTTTGCAATGAGTTCATTCAACTCACAGAGTTGAACCTACCAATTGATAGAGAAGTTTGGAAACACTCTTTTTGTAGAATCTGCAAGTGGATATTTGGAGCCGTTTGAGGCCGATGTTGGAAAAGGAAATATCTTCACATAAAAACTGAATAGAAGCATTCTCAGAAACTTCTTTGTGTTGAGTGCATTCAACTCACAGACTTGAACTTACCTGTAGAAAGAGCAGTTTTGAAACACTCTTTTGGTAAAATCTGCAAGTGGTTATTTGGAGCACTTCGAGGCCTGTGCCTGGATATGGAATATCTTCACCTAAAATCTACAGAGAAGCATTCTCAGAAAGTTCTTCACGATGCATTCATTCAACCCACAGAGTTGAACCTTCCCTTTGATAGAACAGTTTTGAAACACTCTTTTTGTAGAATCTGCAAGAGGATATTTGGAGCGTTTTGAGGCCTATGCTGGAAAAGGAAATATCTTCACCTAAAAACTAGACAGAAGCATCCTCAGAAACTTCTGTGTGGTGAGTGCATTCATCTCACAGACTTGAACGTTTCTTTTGATAGAACAGTTTGGAAACATTACGTTTGTAGAATCTGCAAGTGTTTATTCGGAGCACCTTGAGGCCTATGTTGGAAAAGGAAATATCTTCACATAAAAACTAGAGAGAAGGATTCTCAGAAACTTCTTTGTGATGAGTTCATTCAACTCACAGAGTTGAACCTACCAATTGATAGAGAAGTTTGGAAACACTCTTTTTGTAGAATCTGCAAGTGGATATTTGGAGCCGTTTGAGGCCTATGCTGGAAAAGGAAATATCTTCACATAAAAACTGAACAGAAGCATTCTCAGAAACTTCTTTGTATCGAGTGCATTCAACTCACAGACTTGAACTTACCTGTAGAAAGAGCAGTTTTGAAACACTCTTTTGGTAAAATCTGCAAGTGGTTATTTGGAGCACTTCGAGGCCTGTGCTGGGATATGGAATATCTTCACCTAAAAACTACAGAGAAGCATTCTCAGAAAGTTCTTCACGATGCATTCATTCAACTCACAGAGTTGAACCTTCCTTTTGAAAGAACAGTTTTGGAACACTCTTTTTGTAGAATCTGCAAGAGGATATTTGGAGCGTTTTGAGGCCTATGCTGGAAAAGGAAATATCTTCACCTAAAAACTAGACAGAAGCATTCTCAGAAACTTCTGTGTGATGAGTGCATTCAACTCACAGACTTGAACGTTTCTTTTGATAGAACAGTTTGGAAACATTACGTTTGTAGAATCTGCAAGTGTTTTTTCGGAGCACCTTGAGGCCTATGTTGGAAAAGGAAATATCTTCACATAAAAACTAGAGAGAAGGATTCTCAGAAACTTCTTTGCGATGAGTTCATTCAACTCACAGAGTTGAACCTACCAATTGATAGAGAAGTTTGGAAACACTCTTTTTGTAGAATCTGCAAGTGGATATTTGGAGCCGTTTGAGGCCGATGTTGGAAAAGGAAATATCTTCACATAAAAACTGAACAGAAGCATTCTCAGAAACTTCTTTGTGTTGAGTGCATTCAACTCACAGACTTGAACTTACCTGTAGAAAGAGCAGTTTTGAAACACTCTTTTGGTAAAATCTGCAATGGTTATTTGGAGCACTTCGAGGCCTGTGCCTGGATATGGAATATCTTCACCTAAAAACTACAGAGAAGCATTCTCAGAAAGTTCTTCACGATGCATTCATTCAACTCACAGAGTTGAACCTTCCTTTTGATAGAACAGTTTTGAAACACTCTTTTTATAGAATCTGCAAGAGGATATTTGGAGCGTTTTGAGGCCTATGCTGGAAAAGGAAATATGTTCACCTAAAAACTAGACAGAAGCATCCTCAGAAACTTCTGTGTGATGAGTGCATTCATCTCACAGACTTGAACGTTTCTTTTGATAGAACAGTTTGGAAACATTACGTTTGTAGAATCTGCAAGTGTTTATTCGGAGCACCTTGAGGCCTATGTTGGAAAAGGAAATATCTTCACATAAAAACTAGAGAGAAGGATTCTCAGAAACTTCTTTGTGATGAGTTCATTCAACTCACAGAGTTGAACCTACCAATTGATAGAGAAGTTTGGAAACACTCTTTTTGTAGAATCTGCAAGTGGATATTTGGAGCCGTTTGAGGCCTATGGTGGAAAAGGAAATATCTTCACATAAAAACTGAACAGAAGCATTCTCAGAAACTTCCTTGTGTTGAGTGCATTCAACTCACAGACTTGAACTTACCTGTAGAAAGAGCAGTTTTCAAACACTCTTTTGGTAAAATCTGCAAGTGGTTATTTGGAGCACTTCGAGGCCTGTGCTGGGATATGGAATATCTTCACCTAAAAACTACAGAGAAGCATTCTCAGAAAGTTCTTCACGATGCATTCATTCTACTCACAGAGTTGAACCTTCCTTTTGATAGAACAGTTTTGAAACACTCTTTTTGTAGAATCTGCAAGAGGATATTTGGAGCTTTTTGAGCCCTATGCTGGAAAAGGAAATATCTTCACCTAAAAACTAGACAGAAGTATTCTCAGAAACTTCTGTGCGATGAGTGCATTCAACTCACAGACTTGAACGTTTCTTTTGATAGAACAGTTTTGAAACATTACGTTTGTAGAATCTGCAAGTGTTTATTCGGAGCACCTTGAGGCCTATGTTGGAAAAGGAAATATCTTCACATAAAAACTAGAGAGAAGGATTCTCAGAAACTTCTTTGTGATGAGTTCATTCAACTCACAGAGTGGAACATACCAATTCATAGAGAAGTTTGGAAACACTCTTTTTGTAGAATCTGCAAGTGGATATTTGGAGCCGTTTGAGGCCTATGCTGGAAAAGGAAATATCTTCACATAAAAACTGAACAGAAGCATTCTCAGAAACTTCTTTGTGTTGAGTGCATTCAACTCACAGACTTGAACTTACCTGTAGAAAGAGCAGTTTTGAAACACTCTTTTGGTAAAATCTGCAAGTGGTTATTTGGAGCACTTCGAGGCCTGTGCTGGGATATGGAATATCTTCACCTAAAAGCTACAGAGAAGCATTCTCAGAAAGTTCTTCACGATGCATTCATTCAACTCACAGAGTTGAACCTTCCCTTTGATAGAACAGTTTTGAAACACACTTTTTGTAGAATCTGTAAGAGGATATTTGGAGCGTTTTGAGGCCTATGCTGGAAAAGGAAATATCTTCACCTAAAAACTAGACAGAAGCATTCTCAGAAACTTCTGTGTGATGAGTGCATTCAACTCTCAGACTTGAACGTTTCTTTTGATAGAACAGTTTGGAAACATTTCGTTTGTAGAATCTGCAAGTGTTTATTCGGAGCACCTTGAGGCCTATGTTGGAAAAGGAAATATCTTCACATAAAAACTAGAGAGAAGGATTCTCAGAAACTTCTTTGTGATGAGTTCATTCAACTCACAGAGTTGAACCTACCAATTGATAGAGAAGTTTGGAAACACTCTTTTTGTAGAATCTGCAAGTGGATATTTGGGGCCGTTTGAGGCCTATGCTGGAAAAGGAAATATCTTCACATAAAAATTGAACAAAAGCATTCTCAGAAACTTCTTTGTGTTGAGTGCATTCAACTCACAGACTTGAACTTACCTGTAGAAAGAGCAGTTTTCAAACACTCTTTTGGTAAAATCTGCAAGTGGTTATTTGGAGCACTTCGAGGCCTGGGCTGGGATATGGAATATCTTCACCTAAAAACTACAGAGAAGCATTCTCAGAAAGTTCCTCACGATGCATTCATTCAACTCACAGAGTTGAACCTTCCTTTTGATAGAACAGTTTTGAAACACTCTTTTTGTAGAATCTGCAAGAGGATATTTGGAGCGATTTGAGGCCTATGTTGGAAAAGGAAATATCTTCACCTAAAAACTAGACAGAAGCATTCTCAGAAACTTCTGTGTGATGAGTGCATTCAACTCACAGACTTGAACGTTTCTTTTGATAGAACAGTTTGGAAACATTACGTTTGTAGAATCTGCAAGTGTTTATTCGGAGCACCTTGAGATCTATGTTGGAAAAGGAAATATCTTCACATAAAAACTAGAGAGAAGGATTCTCAGAAACTTCTTTGTGATGAGTTCATTCAACTCACAGAGTTGAACCTACCAATTGATAGAGAAGTTTGGAAACACTCTTTTTGTAGAATCTGCAAGTGGATATTTGGAGCCGTTTGAGGCCTATGCTGGAAAAGGAAATATCTTCACATAAAAACTGAACAGAAGCATTCTCAGAAACTTCTTTGTGTTGAGTGCATTCAACTCACAGACTTGAACTTACCTGTAGAAAGAGCAGTTTTGAAACACTCTTTTGGTAAAATCTGCAAGTGGTTATTTGGAGCACTTCGAGGCCTGTGCTGGGATATGGAATATCTTCACTTAAAAACTACAGAGAAGCATTCTCAGAAAGTTCTTCACAATGCATTCATTCAACTCACAGAGTTGAACCTTCCTTTTGATAGAACAGTTTTGAAACACTCTTTTTGTAGAATCTGCAAGAGGATATTTGGAGCTTTTTGAGCCCTATGCTGGAAAAGGAAATATCTTCACCTAAAAACTAGACAGAAGTATTCTCAGAAACTTCTGTGCGATGAGTGCATTCAACTCACAGACTTGAACGTTTCTTTTGATAGAACAGTTTTGAAACATTACGTTTGTAGAATCTGCAAGTGTTTATTCGGAGCACCTTGAGGCCTATGTTGGAAAAGGAAATATCTTCACATAAAAACTAGAGAGAAGGATTCTCAGAAACTTCTTTGCGATGAGTTCATTCAACTCACAGGGTTGAACCTACCAATTGATAGAGAAGTTTGGAAACACTCTTTTTGTAGAATCTGCAAGTGGATATTTGGAGCCGTTTGAGGCCTATGCTGGAAAAGGAAATATCTTCACATAAAAACTGAACAGAAGCATTCTCAGAAACTTCTTTGTGTTGAGTGCATTCAACTCACAGACTTGAACTTACCTGTAGAAAGAGCAGTTTTGAAACACTCTTTTGGTAAAATCTGCAAGTGGTTATTTGGAGCACTTCGAGGCCTGTGCTGGGATATGGAATATCTTCACCTAAAAACTACAGAGAAGCATTCTCAGAAAGTTCTTCACGATGCATTCATTCAACTCACAGAGTTGAACCTTCCTTTTGATAGAACAGTTTTGAAACACTCTTTTTGTAGAATCTGCAAGAGGATATTTGGAGCGTTATGAGGCCTATGCTGGAAAAGGAAATATCTTCACCTAAAAACTAGACAGAAGCATTCTCAGAAACTTCTGTGTGATGAGTGCATTCAACTCACAGACTTGAACGTTTCTTTTGATAGAACAGTTTGGAAACATTACGTTTGTAGAATCTGCAAGTGTTTATTCGGAGCACATTGAGGCCTATATTGGAAAAGGAAATATCTTCACATAAAAACTAGAGAGAAGGATTCTCAGAAACTTCTTTGTGATGTGTTCATTCAACTCACAGAGTTGAACCTACCAATTGATAGAGAAGTTTGGAAACACTCTTTTTGTAGAATCTGCAAGTGGATATTTGGAGCCGCTTGAGGCCTCTGCTGGAAAAGGAAGTATCTTCACATAAAAACTGAACAGAAGCATTCTCAGAAAATTCTTTGTGTTGAGTGCATTCAACTCACAGACTAGAACTTACCTGTAGAAAGAGCAGTTTTGAAACACTCTTTTGGTAAAATCTGCAAGTGGTTATTTGGAGCACTTCGAGGCCTGTGCTGGGATATGGAATATCTTCACCTAAAAACTACAGAGAAGCATTCTCAGAAAGTTCTTCACGATGCATTCATTCACCTCACAGAGTTGAACCTTCCTTTTGATAGAACAGTTTTGAAACACTCTTTTTGTAGAATCTGCAAGAGGATATTTGGAGCGTTTTGAGGCCTATGCTGGAAAAGGAAATATCTTCACCTAAAAACTAGACAGAAGCATTCTCAGAAACTTCTGTGTGATGAGTGCATTCAACTCACAGACGTGAACGTTTCTTTTTAAAGAACAGTTTGGAAACATTACGTTTGTAGAATCTGCAAGTGTTTATTCGGAGCACCTTGAGGCCTATGTTGGAAAAGGAAATATCTTCACATAAAAACTAGAGAGAAGGATTCTCAGAAACTTCTTTGCGATGAGTTCATTCAACTCACAGAGTTGAACCTACCAATTGATAGAGAAGTTTGGAAACAATCTTTTTGTAGAATCTGCAAGTGGATATTTGGAGCCGTTTGAGGCCGATGTTGGAAAAGGAAATATCTTCACATAAAAACTGAACAGAAGCATTCTCAGAAACTTCTTTGTGTTGAGTGCATTCAACTCACAGACTTGAACTTACCTGTAGAAAGAGCAGTTTTGAAACACTCTTTTGGTAAAATCTGCAAGTGGTTATTTGGAGCACTTCGAGGCCTGTGCCTGGATATGGAATATCTTCACCTAAAAACTACAGAGAAGCATTCTCAGAAAGTTCTTCACGATGCATTCATTCAACTCACAGAGTTGAACCTTCCTTTTGATAGAACAGTTTTGAAACACTCTTTTTGTAGAATCTGCAAGAGGATATTTGGAGCGTTTTGAGGCCTATGCTGGAAAAGGAAATATCTTCACCTAAAAACTAGACAGAAGCATCCTCAGAAACTTCTGTGTGATGAGTGCATTCATCTCACAGACTTGAACGTTTCTTTTGATAGAACAGTTTGGAAACATTACGTTTGTAGAATCTGCAAGTGTTTATTCGGAGCACCTTGAGGCCTATGTTGGAAAAGGAAATATCTTCACATAAAAACTAGAGAGAAGGATTCTCAGAAACTTCTTTGTGATGAGTTCATTCAACTCACAGAGTTGAACCTACCAATTGATAGAGAAGTTTGGAAACACTCTTTTTGTAGAATCTGCAAGTGGATATTTGGAGCCGTTTGAGGCCTATGCTGGAAAAGGAAATATCTTCACATAAAAACTGAACAGAAGCATTCTCAGAAACTTCTTTGTGTTGAGTGCATTCAACTCACAGACTTGAACTTACCTGTAGAAAGAGCAGTTTTGAAACACTCTTTTGGTAAAATCTGCAAGTGGTTATTTGGAGCACTTCGAGGCCTGTGCTGGGATATGGAATATCTTCACCTAAAAACTACAGAGAAGCATTCTCAGAAAGTTATTCACGATGCATTCATTCAACTCACAGAGTTGAACCTTCCTTTTGAAAGAACAGTTTTGAAACACTCTTTTTGTAGAATCTGCAAGAGGATATTTGGAGCGTTTTGAGGCCTATGCTGGAAAAGGAAATATCTTCACCTAAAAACTAGACAGAAGCATTCTCAGAAACTTCTGTGTGATGAGTGCATTCAACTCACAGACTTGAACGTTTCTTTTGATAGAACAGTTTGGAAACATTACGTTTGTAGAATCTGCAAGTGTTTATTCGGAGCACCTTGAGGCCTATGTTGGAAAAGGAAATATCTTCACATAAAAACTAGAGAGAAGGATTCTCAGAAACTTCTTTGCGATGAGTTCATTCAACTCACAGAGTTGAACCTACCAATTGTTAGAGAAGTTTGGAAACACACTTTTTGTAGAATCTGCAAGTGGATATTTGGAGCGGCTTGAGGCCTCTGCTGGAAAAGGAAGTATCTTCACATAAAAACTGAACAGAAGCATTCTCAGAAAATTCTTTGTGTTGAGTGCATTCAACTCACAGACTAGAACTTACCTGTAGAAAGAGCAGTTTTGAAACACTCTTTTGGTAAAATCTGCAAGTGGTTATTTGGAGCACTTCGAGGCCTGTGCTGGGATATGGAATATCTTCACCTAAAAACTACAGAGAAGCATTCTCAGAAAGTTCTTCACGATGCATTCATTCACCTCACAGAGTTGAACCTTCCTTTTGATAGAACAGTTTTGAAACACTCTTTTTGTAGAATCTGCAAGAGGATATTTGGAGCGTTTTGAGGCCTATGCTGGAAAAGGAAATATCTTCACCTAAAAACTAGACAGAAGCATTCTCAGAAACTTCTGTGTGATGAGTGCATTCAACTCACAGACTTGAACGTTTCTTTTTAAAGAACAGTTTAGAAACATTACGTTTGTAGAATCTGCAAGTGTTTATTCGGAGCACCTTGAGGCCTATGTTGGAAAAGGAAATATCTTCACATAAAAACTAGAGAGAAGGATTCTCAGAAACTTCTTTGCGATGAGTTCATTCAACTCACAGAGTTGAACCTACCAATTGATAGAGAAGTTTGGAAACAATCTTTTTGTAGAATCTGCAAGTGGATATTTGGAGCCGTTTGAGGCCGATGTTGGAAAAGGAAATATCTTCACATAAAAACTGAACAGAAGCATTCTCAGAAACTTCTTTGTGTCGAGTGCATTCAACTCACAGACTTGAACTTACCTGTAGAAAGAGCAGTTTTGAAACACTCTTTTGGTAAAATCTGCAAGTGGTTATTTGGAGCACTTCGAGGCCTGTGCCTGGATATGGAATATCTTCACCTAAAAACTACAGAGAAGCATTCTCAGAAAGTTCTTCATGATGCATTCATTCAACTCACAGAGTTGAACCTTCCTTTTGATAGAACAGTTTTGAAACACTCTTTTTGTAGAATCTGCAAGAGGATATTTGGAGCGTTTTGAGGCCTATGCTGGAAAAGGAAATATCTTCACCTAAAAACTAGACAGAAGCATCCTCAGAAACTTCTGTGTGGTGAGGGCATTCATCACACAGACTTGAACGTTTCTTTTGATAGAACAGTTTGGAAACATTACGTTTGTAGAATCTGCAAGTGTTTATTCGGAGCACCTTGAGGCCTATGTTGGAAAAGGAAATATCTTCACATAAAAACTAGAGAGAAGGATTCTCAGAAACTTCTTTGTGATGAGTTCATTCAACTCACAGAGTTGAACCTACCAATTGATAGAGAAGTTTGGAAACACTCTTTTTGTAGAATCTGCAAGTGGATATTTGGAGCCGTTTGAGGCCTATGCTGGAAAAGGAAATATCTTCACATAAAAACTGAACAGAAGCATTCTCAGAAACTTCTTTGTATCGAGTGCATTCAACTCACAGACTTGAACTTACCTGTAGAAAGAGCAGTTTTGAAACACTCTTTTGGTAAAATCTGCAAGTGGTTATTTGGAGCACTTCGAGGCCTGTGCTGGGATATGGAATATCTTCACCTAAAAACTACAGAGAAGCATTCTCAGAAAGTTATTCACGATGCATTCATTCAACTCACAGAGTTGAACCTTCCTTTTGAAAGAACAGTTTTGAAACACTCTTTTTGTAGAATCTGCAAGAGGATATTTGGAGCGTTTTGAGGCCTATGCTGGAAAAGGAAATATCTTCACCTAAAAACTAGACAGAAGCATTCTCAGAAACTTCTGTGTGATGAGTGCATTCAACTCACAGACTTGAACGTTTCTTTTGATAGAACAGTTTGGAAACATTACGTTTGTAGAATCTGCAAGTGTTTATTCAGAGCACCTTGAGGCCTATGTTGGAAAAGGAAATATCTTCACATAAAAACTAGAGAGAAGGATTCTCAGAAACTTCTTTGCGATGAGTTCATTCAACTCACAGAGTTGAACCTACCAATTGATAGAGAAGTTTGGAAACACTCTTGTTGTAGAATGTGCAAGTGGATATTTGGAGCCGTTTGAGGCCGATGTTGGAAATGGAAATATCTTCACATAAAAACTGAACAGAACCATTCTCAGAAACTTCTTTGTGTTGAGTGCATTCAACTCACAGACTTGAACTTACCTGTAGAAAGAGCAGTTTTGAAACACTCTTTTGGTAAAATCTGCAATGGTTATTTGGAGCACTTCGAGGCCTGTGCCTGGATATGGAATATCTTCACCTAAAAACTACAGAGAAGCATTCTCAGAAAGTTCTTCACGATGCATTCATTCAACTCACAGAGTTGAACCTTCCTTTTGATAGAACAGTTTTGAAACACTCTTTTTGTAGAATCTGCAAGAGGATATTTGGAGCGTTTTGAGGCCTATGCTGGAAAAGGAAATATCTTCACCTAAAAACTAGACAGAAGCATCCTCAGAAACTTCTGTGTGATGAGTGCATTCATCTCACAGACTTGAACGTTTCTTTTGATAGAACAGTTTGGAAACATTACGTTTGTAGAATCTGCAAGTGTTTATTCGGAGCACCTTGAGGCCTATGTTGGAAAAGGAAATATCTTCACATAAAAACTAGAGAGAAGGATTCTCAGAAACTTCTTTGTGATGAGTTCATTCAACTCACAGAGTTGAACCTACCAATTGATAGAGAAGTTTGGAAACACTCTTTTCGTAGAATCTGCAAGTGGATATTTGGAGCCGTTTGAGGCCTATGCTGGAAAAGGAAATATCTTCACATAAAAACTGAACAGAAGCATTCTCAGAAACTTCTTTGTGTCGAGTGCATTCAACTCACCGACTTGAACTTACCTGTAGAAAGAATAGTTTTGAAACACTCTTTTGGTAAAATCTGCAAGTGGTTATTTGGAGCACTTCGAGGCCTGTGCTGGGATATGGAATATCTTCAGCTAAAAACTACAGAGAAGCATTCTCAGAAAGTTCTTCACGATGCATTCATTCAACTCACAGAGTTGAACCTTCCTTTTGATAGAACATTTTTGAAACACTCTTTTGGTAGAATCTGCAAGAGGATATTTGGAGCGTTTTGAGGCCTATGCTGGAAAAGGAAATATCTTCACCTAAAAACTAGACAGAAGCATCCTCAGAAACTTCTGTGTGATGAGTGCATTCATCTCACAGACTTGAACGTACTTTTGATAGAACAGTTTGGAAACATTACGTTTGTAGAATCTGCAAGTGTTTATTCGGAGCACCTTGAGGCCTATGTTGGAAAAGGAAATATCTTCACATAAAAACTAGAGAGAAGGATTCTCAGAAACTTCTTTGTGATGAGTTCATTCAACTCACAGAGTTGAACCTACCAATTGATAGAGAAGTTTGGAAACACTCTTCTTGTAGAATCTGCAAGTGGATATTTGGAGCCGTTTGTGGCCTATGCTGGAAAAGGAAATATCTTCACATAAAAACTGAACAGAAGCATTCTCAGAAACTTCTTTGTGTCGAGTGCATTCAACTCACAGACTTGAACTTACCTGTAGAAAGAGCAGTTTTGAAACACTCTTTTGGTAAAATCTGCAACGGGTTATTTGGAGCTCTTCGAGGCCTGTGCTGGGATATGGAATATCTTCACCTAAAAACTACAGAGAAGCATTCTCAGAAAGTTCTTCACGATGCATTCATTCAACTCACAGGGTTGAACCTTCCTTTTGATAGAACAGTTTTGAAACACTCTTTTTGTAGAATCTGTAAGAGGATATTTGGAGCGTTTTGAGGCCTATGCTGGAAAAGGAAATATCTTCACCTAAAAACTAGACAGAAGCATTCTCAGAAACTTCTGTGTGATGAGTGCATTCAACTCACAGACTTGAACGTTTCTTTTGATAGAACAGTTTTGAAACATTACGTTTGTAGAATCTGCAAGTGTTTATTCGGAGCACCTTGAGGCCTATGTTGGAAAAGGAAATATCTTCACATAAAAACTAGAGAGAAGGATTCTCAGAAACTTCTTTGTGATGAGTTCATTCAACTACGGAGTTGAACTTACCAATTGATAGAGAAGTTTGGAAACACTCTTTTTGTAGAATCTGCAAGTGGATATTTGGAGCCGTTTGAGGCCTATGGTGGAAAAGGAAATATCTTCACATAAAAACTGAACAGAAGCATTCTCAGAAACTTCCTTGTGTTGAGTTCATTCAACTCACAGACTTGAACTTACCTGTAGAAAGAGCAGTTTTCAAACACTCTTTTGGTAAAATCTGCAAGTGGTTATTTGGAGCACTTCGAGGCCTGTGCTGGGATATGGAATATCTTCACCTAAAAACTACAGAGAAGCATTCTCAGAAAGTTCTTCACGATGCATTCATTCTACTCACAGAGTTGAACCTTCCTTTTGATAGAACAGTTTTGAAACACTCTTTTTGTAGAATCTGCAAGAGGATATTTGGAGCTTTTTGAGCCCTATGCTGGAAAAGGAAATATCTTCACCTAAAAACTAGACAGAAGTATTCTCAGAAACTTCTGTGCGATGAGTGCATTCAACTCACAGACTTGAACGTTTCTTTTGATAGAACAGTTTGAAACATTACGTTTGTAGAATCTGCAAGTGTTTATTCGGAGCACCTTGAGGCCTATGTTGGAAAAGGAAATATCTTCACATAGAAACTAGAGAGAAGGATTCTCAGAAACTTCTTTGTGATGAGTTCATTCAACTCACAGAGTTGAACCTACCAATTGATAGAGAAGTTTGGAAACACTCTTTTTGTAGAATCTGCAAGTGGATATTTGGGGCCGTTTGAGGCCTATGCTGGAAAAGGAAATATCTTCACATAAAAACTGAACAAAAGCATTCTCAGAAACTTCTTTGTGTTGAGTGCCTTCAACTCACAGACTTGAACTTACCTGTAGAAAGAGCAGTTTTGAAACACTCTTTTGGTAAAATCTGCAAGTGGTTATTTGGAGCACTTCGAGGCCTGTGCTGGGATATGGAATATCTTCACCTAAAAACTACAGAGAAGCATTCTCAGAAAGTTCTTCACGATGCATTCATTCAACTCACAGAGTTGAACCTTCCTTTTGATAGAACAGTTTTGAAACACTCTTTTTGTAGAATCTCCAAGAGGATATTTGGAGCGATTTGAGGCCTATGTTGGAAAAGGAAATATCTTCACCTAAAAACTAGACAGAAGCATTCTCAGAAACTTCTGTGTGATGAGTGCATTCAACTCACAGACTTGAACGTTTCTTTTGATAGAACAGTTTGGAAACATTACGTTTGTAGAATCTGCAAGTGTTTATTCGGAGCACCTTGAGGCCTATGTTGGAAAAGGAAATATCTTCACATAAAAACTAGACAGAAGGATTCTCAGAAACTTCTTTGTGATGAGTTCATTCAACTCACAGAGTGGAACCTACCAATTGATAGAGAAGTTTGGAAACACTCTTTTTGTAGAATCTGCAAGTGGATATTTGGAGCCGTTTGAGGCCTATGCTGGAAAAGGAAATATCTTCACATAAAAACTGAACAGAAGCATTCTCAGAAACTTCTTTGTGTTGAGTGCATTCAACTCACAGACTTGAACTTACCTGTAGAAAGAGCAGTTTTGAAACACTCTTTTGGTAAAATCTGCAAGTGGTTATTTGGAGCACTTCGAGGCCTGTGCTGGGATATGGAATATCTTCACCTAAAAACTACAGAGAAGCATTCTCAGAAAGTTCTTCACGATGCATTCATTCACCTCACAGAGTTGAACCTTCCTTTTGATAGAACAGTTTTGAAACACTCTTTTTGTAAAATCTGCAAGAGGATATTTGGAGCGTTTTGAGGCCTATGCTGGAAAAGGAAATATCTTCACCTAAAAACTAGACAGAAGCATCCTCAGAAACTTCTGTGTGATGAGTGCATTCAACTCACAGACTTGAACGTTTCTTTTGATAGAACAGTTTGGAAACATTACGTTTGTAGAATCTGCAAGTGTTTATTCGGAGCACCTTGAGGCCTATGTTGGAAAAGGAAATATCTTCACATAAAAACTAGAGAGAAGGATTCTCAGAAACTTATTTGTGATGAGTTCATTCAACTCACAGAGTTGAACCTACCAATTGATAGAGAAGTTTGGAAACACTCTTTTTGTAGAATCTGCAAGTGGATATTTGGAGCCGTTTGAGGCCTATGCTGGAAAAGGAAATATCTTCACATAAAAACTGAACAGAAGCATTCTCAGAAACTTCTTTGTGTCGAGTGCATTCAACTCACCGACTTGAACTTACCTGTAGAAAGAGTAGTTTTGAAACACTCTTTTGGTAAAATCTGCAAGTGGTTATTTGGAGCACTTCGAGGCCTGTGCTGGGATATGGAATATCTTCACCTAAAAACTACAGAGAAGCATTCTCAGAAAGTTCTTCACGATGCATTCATTCAACTCACAGAGTTGAACCGTCCTTTTGATAGAATATTTTTGAAACACTCTTTTTGTAGAATCTGCAAGAGAATATTTGGAGCGTTTTGAGGCCTATGCTGGAAAAGGAAATATGTTCACCTAAAAACTAGACAGAAGCATCCTCAGAAACTTCTGTGTGATGAGTGCATTCATCTCACAGACTTGAACGTTTCTTTTGATAGAATAGTTTTGAAACATTACGTTTGTAGAATCTGCAAGTGTTTATTCGGAGCACCTTGAGGCCTATGTTGGAAAAGGAAATATCTTCACATAAAAACTAGAGAGAAGGATTCTCAGAAACTTCTTTGCGATGAGTTCATTCAACTCACAGAGTTGAACCTACCAATTGATAGAGAAGTTTGGAAACACTCTTTTTGTAGAATCTGCAAGTGGATATTTGGAGCCGTTTGAGGCCTATGCTGGAAAAGGAAATATCTTCACATAAAAACTGAACAGAAGCATTCTCAGAAACTTCTTTGTGTCGAGTGCATTCAACTCACAGACTTGAACTTACCTGTAGAAAGAGCAGTTTTGAAACACTCTTTTGGTAAAATCTGCAAGTGGTTATTTGGAGCACTTCGAGGCCTGTGCTGGGATATGGAATATCTTCACCTAAAAACTACAGAGAAGCATTCTCAGAAAGTTCTTCACGATGCATTCATTCAACTCACAGAGTTGAACCTTTCTTTTGATAGAACAGTTTTGAAACACTCTTTTTGTAGAATCTGCAAGAGGATATTTGGAGCGTTTTGAGGCCTATGCTGGAAAAGGAAATATCTTCACCTAAAAACTAGACAGAAGCATTCTCAGAAACTTCTGTGTGATGAGTGCATTCAACTCACAGACTTGAACGTTTCTTTTGATAGAACAGTTTGGAAACATTACGTTTGTAGAATCTGCAAGTGTTTATTCGGAGCACATTGAGGCCTATGTTGGAAAAGGAAATATCTTCACATAAAAACTAGAGAGAAGGATTCTCAGAAACTTCTTTGTGATGAGTTCATTCAACTCACAGAGTTGAACCTACCAATTGATAGAGAAGTTTGGAAACACTCCTTTTGTAGAATCTGCAAGTGGATATTTGGAGCCGTTTGAGGCCTATGCTGGAAAAGGAAATATCTTTACATAAAAACTGAACAGAAGAATTCTCAGAAACTTCTTTGTGTTGAGTCCATTCAACTCACAGACTTGAACTTACCTGTAGAAAGAGCAGTTTTGAAACACTCTTTTGGTAAAATCTGCAAGTGGTTATTTGGAGCACTTCGAGGCCTGTGCTGGGATATGGAATATCTTCACCTAAAAACTACAGAGAAGCATTCTCAGAAAGTTCTTCACGATGCATTCATTCAACTGACAGAGTTGAACCTTCCTTTTGATAGAACAGTTTTGAAACACTCTTTTTGTAGAATCTGCAAGAGGATATTTGGAGCGTTTTGAGGCCTATGCTGGAAAAGGAAATATCTTCACCTAAAAACTAGACAGAAGCATCCTCAGAAACTTCTGTGTGATGAGTGCATTCAACTCACAGACTTGAACGTTTCTTTTGATAGAACAGTTTGGAAACATTACGTTTGTAGAATCTGCAAGTGTTTATTCGGAGCACCTTGAGGCCTATGTTGGAAAAGGAAATATCTTCACATAAAAACTAGAGAGAAGGATTCTCAGAAACTTCTTTGTGATGAGTTCATTCAACTCACAGAGTTGAACCTACCAATTGATAGAGAAGTTTGGAAACACTCTTTTCGTAGAATCTGCAAGTGGATATTTGGAGCCGTTTGAGGCCTATGCTGGAAAAGGAAATATCTTCACATAAAAACTGAACAGAAGCATTCTGAGAAACTTCTTTGTGTCGAGTGCATTCAACTCACCGACTTGAACTTACCTGTAGAAAGAGTAGTTTTGAAACACTCTTTTGGTAAAATCTGCAAGTGGTTATTTGGAGCACTTCGAGGCCTGTGCTGGGATATGGAATATCTTCACCTAAAAACTACAGAGAAGCATTCTCAGAAAGTTCTTCACGATGCATTCATTCAACTCACAGAGTTGAACCTTCCTTTTGATAGAACATTTTTGAAACACTCTTTTTGTAGAATCTGCAAGAGGATATTTGGAGCGTTTTGAGGCCTATGCTGGAAAAGGAAATATCTTCACCTAAAAACTAGACAGAAGCATCCTCAGAAACTTCTGTGTGATGAGTGCATTCATCTCACAGACTTGAACGTACTTTTGATAGAACAGTTTGGAAACATTACGTTTGTAGAATCTGCAAGTGTTTATTCGGAGCACCTTGAGGCCTATGTTGGAAAAGGAAATATCTTCACATAAAAACTAGAGAGAAGGATTCTCAGAAACTTCTTTGTGATGAGTTCATTCAACTCACAGAGTTGAACCTACCAATTGATAGAGAAGTTTGGAAACACTCTTCTTGTAGAATCTGCAAGTGGATATTTGGAGCCGTTTGTGGCCTATGCTGGAAAAGGAAATATCTTCACATAAAAACTGAACAGAAGCATTCTCAGAAACTTCTTTGTGCCGAGTGCATTCAACTCACAGACTTGAACTTACCTGTAGAAAGAGCAGTTTTGAAACACTCTTTTGGTAAAATCTGCAACGGGTTATTTGGAGCTCTTCGAGGCCTGTGCTGGGATATGGAATATCTTCACCTAAAAACTACAGAGAAGCATTCTCAGAAAGTTCTTCACGATGCATTCATTCAACTCACAGGGTTGAACCTTCCTTTTGATAGAACAGTTTTGAAACACTCTTTTTGTAGAATCTGTAAGAGGATATTTGGAGCGTTTTGAGGCCTATGCTGGAAAAGGAAATATCTTCACCTAAAAACTAGACAGAAGCATTCTCAGAAACTTCTGTGTGATGAGTGCATTCAACTCACAGACTTGAACGTTTCTTTTGATAGAACAGTTTTGAAACATTACGTTTGTAGAATCTGCAAGTGTTTATTCGGAGCACCTTGAGGCCTATGTTGGAAAAGGAAATATCTTCACATAAAAACTAGAGAGAAGGATTCTCAGAAACTTCTTTGTGATGAGTTCATTCAACTACGGAGTTGAACTTACCAATTGATAGAGAAGTTTGGAAACACTCTTTTTGTAGAATCTGCAAGTGGATATTTGGAGCCGTTTGAGGCCTATGGTGGAAAAGGAAATATCTTCACATAAAAACTGAACAGAAGCATTCTCAGAAACTTCCTTGTGTTGAGTTCATTCAACTCACAGACTTGAACTTACCTGTAGAAAGAGCAGTTTTCAAACACTCTTTTGGTAAAATCTGCAAGTGGTTATTTGGAGCACTTCGAGGCCTGTGCTGGGATATGGAATATCTTCACCTAAAAACTACAGAGAAGCATTCTCAGAAAGTTCTTCACGATGCATTCATTCTACTCACAGAGTTGAACCTTCCTTTTGATAGAACAGTTTTGAAACACTCTTTTTGTAGAATCTGCAAGAGGATATTTGGAGCTTTTTGAGCCCTATGCTGGAAAAGGAAATATCTTCACCTAAAAACTAGACAGAAGTATTCTCAGAAACTTCTGTGCGATGAGTGCATTCAACTCACAGACTTGAACGTTTCTTTTGATAGAACAGTTTGAAACATTACGTTTGTAGAATCTGCAAGTGTTTATTCGGAGCACCTTGAGGCCTATGTTGGAAAAGGAAATATCTTCACATAGAAACTAGAGAGAAGGATTCTCAGAAACTTCTTTGTGATGAGTTCATTCAACTCACAGAGTGGAACATACCAATTGATAGAGAAGTTTGGAAACACTCTTTTTGTAGAATCTGCAAGTGGATATTTGGAGCCGTTTGAGGCCTATGCTGGAAAAGGAAATATCTTCACATAAAAACTGAACAGAAGCATTCTCAGAAACTTCTTTGTGTTGAGTGCATTCAACTCACAGACTTGAACTTACGTGTAGAAAGAGCAGTTTTGAAACTCTCTTTTGGTAAAATCTGCAAGTGGTTATTTGGAGCACTTCGAGGCCTGTGCTGGGATATGGAATATCTTCACCTAAAAACTACAGAGAAGCATTCTCAGAAAGTTCTTCACGATGCATTCATTCAACTCACAGAGTTGAACCTTCCTTTTGATAGAACAGTTTTGAAACACTCTTTTTGTAGAATCTGCAAGAGGATATTTGGAGCGTTTTGAGGCCTATGCTGGAAAAGGAAATATCTTCACCTAAAAACTAGACAGAAGCATTCTCAGAAACTTCTGTGTGATGAGTGCATTCAACTCACAGACTAGAACGTTTCTTTTGATAGAACAGTTTGGAAACATTACGTTTGTAGAATCTGCAAGTGTTTATTCGGAGCACCTTGAGGCCTATGTTGGAAAAGGAAATATCTTCACATAAAAACTAGAGAGAAGGATTCTCAGAAACTTCTTTGTGATGAGTTCATTCAACTCACAGAGTTGAACCTACCAATTGATAGAGAAGTTTGGAAACACTCTTTTTGTAGAATCTGCAAGTGGATATTTGGGGCCGTTTGAGGCCTATGCTGGAAAAGGAAATATCTTCACATAAAAACTGAACAAAAGCATTCTCAGAAACTTCTTTGTGTTGAGTGCATTCAACTCACAGACTAGAACTTACCTGTAGAAAGAGCAGTTTTGAAACACTCTTTTGGTAAAATCTGCAAGTGGTTATTTGGAGCACTTCGAGGCCTGTGCTGGGATATGGAATATCTTCACCTAAAAACTACAGAGAAGCATTCTCAGAAAGTTCTTCACGATGCATTCATTCACCTCACAGAGTTGAACCTTCCTTTTGATAGAACAGTTTTGAAACACTCTTTTTGTAGAATCTGCAAGAGGATATTTGGAGCGTTTTGAGGCCTATGCTGGAAAAGGAAATATCTTCACCTAAAAACTAGACAGAAGCATTCTCAGAAACTTCTGTGTGATGAGTGCATTCAACTCACAGACGTGAACGTTTCTTTTTAAAGAACAGTTTGGAAACATTACGTTTGTAGAATCTGCAAGTGTTTATTCGGAGCACCTTGAGGCCTATGTTGGAAAAGGAAATATCTTCACATAAAAACTAGAGAGAAGGATTCTCAGAAACTTCTTTGCGATGAGTTCATTCAACTCACAGAGTTGAACCTACCAATTGATAGAGAAGTTTGGAAACAATCTTTTTGTAGAATCTGCAAGTGGATATTTGGAGCCGTTTGAGGCCGATGTTGGAAAAGGAAATATCTTCACATAAAAACTGAACAGAAGCATTCTCAGAAACTTCTTTGTGTTGAGTGCATTCAACTCACAGACTTGAACTTACCTGTAGAAAGAGCAGTTTTGAAACACTCTTTTGGTAAAATCTGCAAGTGGTTATTTGGAGCACTTCGAGGCCTGTGCCTGGATATGGAATATCTTCACCTAAAAACTACAGAGAAGCATTCTCAGAAAGTTCTTCACGATGCATTCATTCAACTCACAGAGTTGAACCTTCCTTTTGATAGAACAGTTTTGAAACACTCTTTTTGTAGAATCTGCAAGAGGATATTTGGAGCGTTTTGAGGCCTATGCTGGAAAAGGAAATATCTTCACCTAAAAACTAGACAGAAGCATCCTCAGAAACTTCTGTGTGGTGAGTGCATTCATCTCACAGACTTGAACGTTTCTTTTGATAGAACAGTTTGGAAACATTACGTTTGTAGAATCTGCAAGTGTTTATTCGGAGCACCTTGAGGCCTATGTTGGAAAAGGAAATATCTTCACATAAAAACTAGAGAGAAGGATTCTCAGAAACTTCTTTGTGATGAGTTCATTCAACTCACAGAGTTGAACCTACCAATTGATAGAGAAGTTTGGAAACACTCTTTTTGTAGAATCTGCAAGTGGATATTTGGAGCCGTTTGAGGCCTATGCTGGAAAAGGAAATATCTTCACATAAAAACTGAACAGAAGCATTCTCAGAAACTTCTTTGTGTTGAGTGCATTCAACTCACAGACTTGAACTTACCTGTAGAAAGAGCAGTTTTGAAACACTCTTTTGGTAAAATCTGCAAGTGGTTATTTGGAGCACTTCGAGGCCTGTGCTGGGATATGGAATATCTTCACCTAAAAACTACAGAGAAGCATTCTCAGAAAGTTATTCACGATGCATTCATTCAACTCACAGAGTTGAACCTTCCTTTTGAAAGAACAGTTTTGAAACACTCTTTTTGTAGAATCTGCAAGAGGATATTTGGAGCGTTTTGAGGCCTATGCTGGAAAAGGAAATATCTTCACCTAAAAACTAGACAGAAGCATTCTCAGAAACTTCTGTGTGATGAGTGCATTCAACTCACAGACTTGAACGTTTCTTTTGATAGAACAGTTTGGAAACATTACGTTTGTAGAATCTGCAAGTGTTTATTCGGAGCACCTTGAGGCCTATGTTGGAAAAGGAAATATCTTCACATAAAAACTAGAGAGAAGGATTCTCAGAAACTTCTTTGCGATGAGTTCATTCAACTCACAGAGTTGAACCTACCAATTGTTAGAGAAGTTTGGAAACACTCTTTTTGTAGAATCTGCAAGTGGATATTTGGAGCGGCTTGAGGCCTCTGCTGGAAAAGGAAGTATCTTCACATAAAAACTGAACAGAAGCATTCTCAGAAAATTCTTTGTGTTGAGTGCATTCAACTCACAGACTAGAACTTACCTGTAGAAAGAGCAGTTTTGAAACACTCTTTGGGTAAAATCTGCAAGTGGTTATTTGGAGCACTTCGAGGCCTGTGCTGGGATATGGAATATCTTCACCTAAAAACTACAGAGAAGCATTCTCAGAAAGTTCTTCACGATGCATTCATTCAACTCACAGAGTTGAACCTTCCTTTTGATAGAACAGTTTTGAAACACTCTTTTTGTAGAATCTCCAAGAGGATATTTGGAGCGATTTGAGGCCTATGTTGGAAAAGGAAATATCTTCACCTAAAAACTAGACAGAAGCATTCTCAGAAACTTCTGTGTGATGAGTGCATTCAACTCACAGACTTGAACGTTTCTTTTGATAGAACAGTTTGGAAACATTACGTTTGTAGAATCTGCAAGTGTTTATTCGGAGCACCTTGAGGCCTATGTTGGAAAAGGAAATATCTTCACATAAAAACTAGACAGAAGGATTCTCAGAAACTTCTTTGTGATGAGTTCATTCAACTCACAGAGTGGAACCTACCAATTGATAGAGAAGTTTGGAAACACTCTTTTTGTAGAATCTGCAAGTGGATATTTGGAGCCGTTTGAGGCCTATGCTGGAAAAGGAAATATCTTCACATAAAAACTGAACAGAAGCATTCTCAGAAACTTCTTTGTGTTGAGTGCATTCAACTCACAGACTTGAACTTACCTGTAGAAAGAGCAGTTTTGAAACACTCTTTTGGTAAAATCTGCAAGTGGTTATTTGGAGCACTTCGAGGCCTGTGCTGGGATATGGAATATCTTCACCTAAAAACTACAGAGAAGCATTCTCAGAAAGTTCTTCACGATGCATTCATTCACCTCACAGAGTTGAACCTTCCTTTTGATAGAACAGTTTTGAAACACTCTTTTTGTAAAATCTGCAAGAGGATATTTGGAGCGTTTTGAGGCCTATGCTGGAAAAGGAAATATCTTCACCTAAAAACTAGACAGAAGCATCCTCAGAAACTTCTGTGTGATGAGTGCATTCAACTCACAGACTTGAACGTTTCTTTTGATAGAACAGTTTGGAAACATTACGTTTGTAGAATCTGCAAGTGTTTATTCGGAGCACCTTGAGGCCTATGTTGGAAAAGGAAATATCTTCACATAAAAACTAGAGAGAAGGATTCTCAGAAACTTCTTTGTGATGAGTTCATTCAACTCACAGAGTTGAACCTACCAATTGATAGAGAAGTTTGGAAACACTCTTTTTGTAGAATCTGCAAGTGGATATTTGGAGCCGTTTGAGGCCTATGCTGGAAAAGGAAATATCTTCACATAAAAACTGAACAGAAGCATTCTCAGAAACTTCTTTGTGTCGAGTGCATTCAACTCACAGACTTGAACTTACCTGTAGAAAGAGCAGTTTTGAAACACTCTTTTGGTAAAATCTGCAAGTGGTTATTTGGAGCACTTCGAGGCCTGTGCCTGGATATCGAATATCTTCACCTAAAAACTACAGAGAAGCATTCTCAGAAAGTTCTTCATGATGCATTCATTCAACTCACAGAGTTGAACCTTCCTTTTGATAGAACAGTTTTGAAACACTCTTTTTGTAGAATCTGCAAGAGGATATTTGGAGCGTTTTGAGGCCTATGCTGGAAAAGGAAATATCTTCACCTAAAAACTAGACAGAAGCATCCTCAGAAACTTCTGTGTGGTGAGTGCATTCATCACACAGACTTGAACGTTTCTTTTGATAGAACAGTTTGGAAACATTACGTTTGTAGAATCTGCAAGTGTTTATTCGGAGCACCTTGAGGCCTATGTTGGAAAAGGAAATATCTTCACATAAAAACTAGAGAGAAGGATTCTCAGAAACTTCTTTGTGATGAGTTCATTCAACTCACAGAGTTGAACCTACCAATTGATAGAGAAGTTTGGAAACACTCTTTTTGTAGAATCTGCAAGTGGATATTTGGAGCCGTTTGAGGCCTATGCTGGAAAAGGAAATATCTTCACATAAAAACTGAACAGAAGCATTCTCAGAAACTTCTTTGTATCGAGTGCATTCAACTCACAGACTTGAACTTACCTGTAGAAAGAGCAGTTTTGAAACACTCTTTTGGTAAAATCTGCAAGTGGTTATTTGGAGCACTTCGAGGCCTGTGCTGGGATATGGAATATCTTCACCTAAAAACTACAGAGAAGCATTCTCAGAAAGTTCTTCACGATGCATTCATTCAACTCACAGAGTTGAACCTTCCTTTTGAAAGAACAGTTTTGAAACACTCTTTTTGTAGAATCTGCAAGAGGATATTTGGAGCGTTTTGAGGCCTATGCTGGAAAAGGAAATATCTTCACCTAAAAACTAGACAGAAGCATTCTCAGAAACTTCTGTGTGATGAGTGCATTCAACTCACAGACTTGAACGTTTCTTTTGATAGAACAGTTTGGAAACATTACGTTTGTAGAATCTGCAAGTGTTTATTCAGAGCACCTTGAGGCCTATGTTGGAAAAGGAAATATCTTCACATAAAAACTAGAGAGAAGGATTCTCAGAAACTTCTTTGCGATGAGTTCATTCAACTCACAGAGTTGAACCTACCAATTGATAGAGAAGTTTGGAAACACTCTTGTTGTAGAATGTGCAAGTGGATATTTGGAGCCGTTTGAGGCCGATGTTGGAAATGGAAATATCTTCACATAAAAACTGAACAGAACCATTCTCAGAAACTTCTTTGTGTTGAGTGCATTCAACTCACAGACTTGAACTTACCTGTAGAAAGAGCAGTTTTGAAACACTCTTTTGGTAAAATCTGCAATGGTTATTTGGAGCACTTCGAGGCCTGTGCCTGGATATGGAATATCTTCACCTAAAAACTACAGAGAAGCATTCTCAGAAAGTTCTTCACGATGCATTCATTCAACTCACAGAGTTGAACCTTCCTTTTGATAGAACAGTTTTGAAACACTCTTTTTGTAGAATCTGCAAGAGGATATTTGGAGCGTTTTGAGGCCTATGCTGGAAAAGGAAATATCTTCACCTAAAAACTAGACAGAAGCATCCTCAGAAACTTCTGTGTGATGAGTGCATTCATCTCACAGACTTGAACGTTTCTTTTGATAGAACAGTTTGGAAACATTACGTTTGTAGAATCTGCAAGTGTTTATTCGGAGCACCTTGAGGCCTATGTTGGAAAAGGAAATATCTTCACATAAAAACTAGAGAGAAGGATTCTCAGAAACTTCTTTGTGATGAGTTCATTCAACTCACAGAGTTGAACCTACCAATTGATAGAGAAGTTTGGAAACACTCTTTTCGTAGAATCTGCAAGTGGATATTTGGAGCCGTTTGAGGCCTATGCTGGAAAAGGAAATATCTTCACATAAAAACTGAACAGAAGCATTCTCAGAAACTTCTTTGTGTCGAGTGCATTCAACTCACCGACTTGAACTTACCTGTAGAAAGAGTAGTTTTGAAACACTCTTTTGGTAAAATCTGCAAGTGGTTATTTGGAGCACTTCGAGGCCTGTGCTGGGATATGGAATATCTTCACCTAAAAACTACAGAGAAGCATTCTCAGAAAGTTCTTCACGATGCATTCATTCAACTCACAGAGTTGAACCTTCCTTTTGATAGAACATTTTTGAAACACTCTTTTTGTAGAATCTGCAAGAGGATATTTGGAGCGTTTTGAGGCCTATGCTGGAAAAGGAAATATCTTCACCTAAAAACTAGACAGAAGCATCCTCAGAAACTTCTGTGTGATGAGTGCATTCATCTCACAGACTTGAACGTACTTTTGATAGAACAGTTTGGAAACATTACGTTTGTAGAATCTGCAAGTGTTTATTCGGAGCACCTTGAGGCCTATGTTGGAAAAGGAAATATCTTCACATAAAAACTAGAGAGAAGGATTCTCAGAAACTTCTTTGTGATGAGTTCATTCAACTCACAGAGTTGAACCTACCAATTGATAGAGAAGTTTGGAAACACTCTTCTTGTAGAATCTGCAAGTGGATATTTGGAGCCGTTTGTGGCCTATGCTGGAAAAGGAAATATCTTCACATAAAAACTGAACAGAAGCATTCTCAGAAACTTCTTTGTGTCGAGTGCATTCAACTCACAGACTTGAACTTACCTGTAGAAAGAGCAGTTTTGAAACACTCTTTTGGTAAAATCTGCAACGGGTTATTTGGAGCTCTTCGAGGCCTGTGCTGGGATATGGAATATCTTCACCTAAAAACTACAGAGAAGCATTCTCAGAAAGTTCTTCACCATGCATTCATTCAACTCACAGGGTTGAACCTTCCTTTTGATAGAACAGTTTTGAAACACTCTTTTTGTAGAATCTGTAAGAGGATATTTGGAGCGTTTTGAGGCCTATGCTGGAAAAGGAAATATCTTCACCTAAAAACTAGACAGAAGCATTCTCAGAAACTTCTGTGTGATGAGTGCATTCAACTCACAGACTTGAACGTTTCTTTTGATAGAACAGTTTGGAAACATTACGTTTGTAGAATCTGCAAGTGTTTATTCGGAGCACCTTGAGGCCTATGTTGGAAAAGGAAATATCTTCACATAAAAACTAGAGAGAAGGATTCTCAGAAACTTCTTTGTGATGAGTTCATTCAACTACGGAGTTGAACTTACCAATTGATAGAGAAGTTTGGAAACACTCTTTTTGTAGAATCTGCAAGTGGATATTTGGAGCCGTTTGAGGCCTATGGTGGAAAAGGAAATATCTTCACATAAAAACTGAACAGAAGCATTCTCAGAAACTTCCTTGTGTTGAGTTCATTCAACTCACAGACTTGAACTTACCTGTAGAAAGAGCAGTTTTCAAACACTCTTTTGGTAAAATCTGCAAGTGGTTATTTGGAGCACTTCGAGGCCTGTGCTGGGATATGGAATATCTTCACCTAAAAACTACAGAGAAGCATTCTCAGAAAGTTCTTCACGATGCATTCATTCTACTCACAGAGTTGAACCTTCCTTTTGATAGAACAGTTTTGAAACACTCTTTTTGTAGAATCTGCAAGAGGATATTTGGAGCTTTTTGAGCCCTATGCTGGAAAAGGAAATATCTTCACCTAAAAACTAGACAGAAGTATTCTCAGAAACTTCTGTGCGATGAGTGCATTCAACTCACAGACTTGAACGTTTCTTTTGATAGAACAGTTTGAAACATTACGTTTGTAGAATCTGCAAGTGTTTATTCGGAGCACCTTGAGGCCTATGTTGGAAAAGGAAATATCTTCACATAGAAACTAGAGAGAAGGATTCTCAGAAACTTCTTTGTGATGAGTTCATTCAACTCACAGAGTTGAACCTACCAATTGATAGAGAAGTTTGGAAACACTCTTTTTGTAGAATCTGCAAGTGGATATTTGGGGCCGTTTGAGGCCTATGCTGGAAAAGGAAATATCTTCACATAAAAACTGAACAAAAGCATTCTCAGAAACTTCTTTGTGTTGAGTGCATTCAACTCACAGACTTGAACTTACCTGTAGAAAGAGCAGTTTTGAAACACTCTTTTGGTAAAATCTGCAAGTGGTTATTTGGAGCACTTCGAGGCCTGTGCTGGGATATGGAATATCTTCACCTAAAAACTACAGAGAAGCATTCTCAGAAAGTTCTTCACGATGCATTCATTCAACTCACAGAGTTGAACCTTCCTTTTGATAGAACAGTTTTGAAACACTCTTTTTGTAGAATCTCCAAGAGGATATTTGGAGCGATTTGAGGCCTATGTTGGAAAAGGAAATATCTTCACCTAAAAACTAGACAGAAGCATTCTCAGAAACTTCTGTGTGATGAGTGCATTCAACTCACAGACTTGAACGTTTCTTTTGATAGAACAGTTTGGAAACATTACGTTTGTAGAATCTGCAAGTGTTTATTCGGAGCACCTTGAGGCCTATGTTGGAAAAGGAAATATCTTCACATAAAAACTAGACAGAAGGATTCTCAGAAACTTCTTTGTGATGAGTTCATTCAACTCACAGAGTGGAACCTACCAATTGATAGAGAAGTTTGGAAACACTCTTTTTGTAGAATCTGCAAGTGGATATTTGGAGCCGTTTGAGGCCTATGCTGGAAAAGGAAATATCTTCACATAAAAACTGAACAGAAGCATTCTCAGAAACTTCTTTGTGTTGAGTGCATTCAACTCACAGACTTGAACTTACCTGTAGAAAGAGCAGTTTTGAAACACTCTTTTGGTAAAATCTGCAAGTGGTTATTTGGAGCACTTCGAGGCCTGTGCTGGGATGTGGAATATCTTCACCTAAAAACTACAGAGAAGCATTCTCAGAAAGTTCTTCACGATGCATTCATTCACCTCACAGAGTTGAACCTTCCTTTTGATAGAACAGTTTTGAAACACTCTTTTTGTAAAATCTGCAAGAGGATATTTGGAGCGTTTTGAGGCCTATGCTGGAAAAGGAAATATCTTCACCTAAAAACTAGACAGAAGCATCCTCAGAAACTTCTGTGTGATGAGTGCATTCAACTCACAGACTTGAACGTTTCTTTTGATAGAACAGTTTGGAAACATTACGTTTGTAGAATCTGCAAGTGTTTATTCGGAGCACCTTGAGGCCTATGTTGGAAAAGGAAATATCTTCACATAAAAACTAGAGAGAAGGATTCTCAGAAACTTCTTTGTGATGAGTTCATTCAACTCACAGAGTTGAACCTACCAATTGATGATAGAGAAGTTTGGAAACACTCTTTTTGTAGAATCTGCAAGTGGATATTTGGAGCCGTTTGAGGCCTATGCTGGAAAAGGAAATATCTTCACATAAAAACTGAACAGAAGCATTCTCAGAAACTTCTTTGTGTTGAGTGCATTCAACTCACAGACTTGAACTTACCTGTAGAAAGAGCAGTTTTGAAACACTCTTTTGGTAAAATCTGCAATGGTTATTTGGAGCACTTCGAGGCCTGTGCTGGGATATGGAATATCTTCACCTAAAAACTACAGAGAAGCATTCTCAGAAAGTTCTTCACGATGCATTCATTCAACTCACAGAGTTGAACCTTCCTTTTGATAGAACAGTTTTGAAACACTCTTTTTGTAGAATCTGCAAGAGGATATTTGGAGCGTTTTGAGGCCTATGCTGGAAAAGGAAATATCTTCACCTAAAAACTAGACAGAAGCATCCTCAGAAACTTCTGTGTGATGAGTGCATTCATCTCACAGACTTGAACGTTTCTTTTGATAGAACAGTTTGGAAACATTACGTTTGTAGAATCTGCAAGTGTTTATTCGGAGCACCTTGAGGCCTATGTTGGAAAAGGAAATATCTTCACATAAAAACAAGAGAGAAGGATTCTCAGAAACTTCTTTGTGATGAGTTCATTCAACTCACAGAGTTGAACCTACCAATTGATAGAGAAGTTTGGAAACACTCTTTTTGTAGAATCTGCAAGTGGATATTTGGAGCCGTTTGAGGCCTATGCTGGAAAAGGAAATATCTTCACATAAAAACTGAACAGAAGCATTCTCAGAAACTTCTTTGTGTCGAGTGCATTCAACTCACCGACTTGAACTTACCTGTAGAAAGAGTAGTTTTGAAACACTCTTTTGGTAAAATCTGCAAGTGGTTATTTGGAGCACTTCGAGGCCTGTGCTGGGATATGGAATATCTTCACCTAAAAACTACAGAGAAGCATTCTCAGAAAGTTCTTCACGATGCATTCATTCAACTCACAGAGTTGAACCGTCCTTTTGATAGAATATTTTTGAAACACTCTTTTTGTAGAATCTGCAAGAGAATATTTGGAGCGTTTTGAGGCCTATGCTGGAAAAGGAAATATGTTCACCTAAAAACTAGACAGAAGCATCCTCAGAAACTTCTGTGTGATGAGTGCATTCATCTCACAGACTTGAACGTTTCTTTTGATAGAACAGTTTGGAAACATTACGTTTGTAGAATCTGCAAGTGTTTATTCGGAGCACCTTGAGGCCTATGTTGGAAAAGGAAATATCTTCACATAAAAACTAGAGAGAAGGATTCTCAGAAACTTCTTTGTGATGAGTTCATTCAACTCACAGAGTTAAACCTACCAATTGATAGAGAAGTTTGGAAACACTCTTCTTGTAGAATCTGCAAGTGGATATTTGGAGCCGTTTGAGGCCTATGGTGGAAAAGGAAATATCTTCACATAAAAACTGAACAGAAGCATTCTCAGAAACTTCCTTGTGTTGAGTTCATTCAACTCACAGACTTGAACTTACCTGTAGAAAGAGCAGTTTTCAAACACTCTTTTGGTAAAATCTGCAAGTGGTTATTTGGAGCACTTCGAGGCCTGTGCTGGGATGTGGAATATCTTCACCTAAAAACTACAGAGAAGCATTCTCAGAAAGTTCTTCACGATGCATTCATTCTACTCACAGAGTTGAACCTTCCTTTTGATAGAACAGTTTTGAAACACTCTTTTTGTAGAATCTGCAAGAGGATATTTGGAGCGTTTTGAGGCCTATGCTGGAAAAGGAAATATCTTCACCTAAAAACTAGACAGAAGTATTCTCAGAAACTTCTGTGTGATGAGTGCATTCAACTCACAGACTTGAACGTTTCTTTTGATAGAACAGTTTGGAAACATTACGTTTGTAGAATCTGCAAGTGTTTATTCGGAGCACCTTGAGGCCTATGTTGGAAAAGGAAATATCTTCACATAAAAACTAGAGAGAAGGATTCTCAGAAACTTCTTTGCGATGAGTTCATTCAACTCACAGAGTTGAACCTACCAATTGATAGAGAAGTTTGGAAACACTCTTTTTGTAGAATCTGCAAGTGGATATTTGGAGCCGTTTGAGGCCTATGCTGGAAAAGGAAATATCTTCACATAAAAACTGAACAGAAGCATTCTCAGAAACTTCTTTGTGTCGAGTGCATTCAACTCACAGACTTGAACTTACCTGTAGAAAGAGCAGTTTTGAAACACTCTTTTGGTAAAATCTGCAAGTGGTTATTTGGAGCACTTCGAGGCCTGTGCTGGGATATGGAATATCTTCACCTAAAAACTACAGAGAAGCATTCTCAGAAAGTTCTTCACGATGCATTCATTCAACTCACAGAGTTGAACCTTCCTTTTGATAGAACAGTTTTGAAACACTCTTTTTGTAGAATCTGCAAGAGGATATTTGGAGCGTTTTGAGGCCTATGCTGGAAAAGGAAATATCTTCACCTAAAAACTAGACAGAAGCATTCTCAGAAACTTCTGTGTGATGAGTGCATTCAACTCACAGACTTGAACGTTTCTTTTGATAGAACAGTTTGGAAACATTACGTTTGTAGAATCTGCAAGTGTTTATTCGGAGCACATTGAGGCCTATGTTGGAAAAGGAAATATCTTCACATAAAAACTAGAGAGAAGGATTCTCAGAAACTTCTTTGTGATGAGTTCATTCAACTCACAGAGTTGAACCTACCAATTGATAGAGAAGTTTGGAAACACTCCTTTTGTAGAATCTGCAAGTGGATATTTGGAGCCGTTTGAGGCCTATGCTGGAAAAGGAAATATCTTCACATACAAACTGAACAGAAGAATTCTCAGAAACTTCTTTGTGTTGAGTCCATTCAACTCACAGACTTGAACTTACCTGTAGAAAGAGCAGTTTTGAAACACTCTTTTGGTAAAATCTGCAAGTGGTTATTTGGAGCACTTCGAGGCCTGTGCTGGGATATGGAATATCTTCACCTAAAAACTACAGAGAAGCATTCTCAGAAAGTTCTTCACGATGCATTCATTCAACTCACAGAGTTGAACCTTCCTTTTGATAGAACAGTTTTGAAACACTCTTTTTGTAGAATCTGCAAGAGGATATTTGGAGCGTTTTGAGGCCTATGCTGGAAAAGGAAATATCTTCACCTAAAAACTAGACAGAAGCATCCTCAGAAACTTCTGTGTGATGAGTGCATTCAACTCACAGACTTGAACGTTTCTTTTGATAGAACAGTTTGGAAACATTACGTTTGTAGAATCTGCAAGTGTTTATTCGGAGCACCTTGAGGCCTATGTTGGAAAAGGAAATATCTTCACATAAAAACTAGAGAGAAGGATTCTCAGAAACTTCTTTGTGATGAGTTCATTCAACTCACAGAGTTGAACCTACCAATTGATAGAGAAGTTTGGAAACACTCTTTTCGTAGAATCTGCAAGTGGATATTTGGAGCCGTTTGAGGCCTATGCTGGAAAAGGAAATATCTTCACATAAAAACTGAACAGAAGCATTCTCAGAAACTTCCTTGTGTTGAGTTCATTCAACTCACCGACTTGAACTTACCTGTAGAAAGAGTAGTTTTGAAACACTCTTTTGGTAAAATCTGCAAGTGGTTATTTGGAGCACTTCGAGGCCTGTGCTGGGATATGGAATATCTTCACCTAAAAACTACAGAGAAGCATTCTCAGAAAGTTCTTCACGATGCATTCATTCTACTCACAGAGTTGAACCTTCCTTTTGATAGAACAGTTTTGAAACACTCTTTTTGTAGAATCTGCAAGAGGATATTTGGAGCTTTTTGAGCCCTATGCTGGAAAAGGAAATATCTTCACCTAAAAACTAGACAGAAGTATTCTCAGAAACTTCTGTGCGATGAGTGCATTCAACTCACAGACTTGAACGTTTCTTTTGATAGAACAGTTTGAAACATTACGTTTGTAGAATCTGCAAGTGTTTATTCGGAGCACCTTGAGGCCTATGTTGGAAAAGGAAATATCTTCACATAGAAACTAGAGAGAAGGATTCTCAGAAACTTCTTTGTGATGAGTTCATTCAACTCACAGAGTGGAACATACCAATTGATAGAGAAGTTTGGAAACACTCTTTTTGTAGAATCTGCAAGTGGATATTTGGAGCCGTTTGAGGCCTATGCTGGAAAAGGAAATATCTTCACATAAAAACTGAACAGAAGCATTCTCAGAAACTTCTTTGTGTTGAGTGCATTCAACTCACAGACTTGAACTTACGTGTAGAAAGAGCAGTTTTGAAACACTCTTTTGGTAAAATCTGCAAGTGGTTATTTGGAGCACTTCGAGGCCTGTGCTGGGATATGGAATATCTTCACCTAAAAACTACAGAGAAGCATTCTCACAAAGTTCTTCACGATGCATTCATTCAACTCACAGAGTTGAACCTTCCTTTTGATAGAACAGTTTTGAAACACTCTTTTTGTAGAATCTGCAAGAGGATATTTGGAGCGTTTTGAGGCCTATGCTGGAAAAGGAAATATCTTCACCTAAAAACTAGACAGAAGCATTCTCAGAAACTTCTGTGTGATGAGTGCATTCAACTCACAGACTAGAACGTTTCTTTTGATAGAACAGTTTGGAAACATTACGTTTGTAGAATCTGCAAGTGTTTATTCGGAGCACCTTGAGGCCTATGTTGGAAAAGGAAATATCTTCACATGAAAACTAGAGAGAAGGATTCTCAGAAACTTCTTTGTGATGAGTTCATTCAACTCACAGAGTTGAACCTACCAATTGATAGAGAAGTTTGGAAACACTCTTTTTGTAGAATCTGCAAGTGGATATTTGGGGCCGTTTGAGGCCTATGCTGGAAAAGGAAATATCTTCACATAAAAACTGAACAAAAGCATTCTCAGAAACTTCTTTGTGTTGAGTGCATTCAACTCACAGACTTGAACTTACCTGTAGAAAGAGCAGTTTTGAAACACTCTTTTGGTAAAATCTGCAAGTGGTTATTTGGAGCACTTCGAGGCCTGTGCTGGGATATGGAATATCTTCACCTAAAAACTACAGAGAAGCATTCTCAGAAAGTTCTTCACGATGCATTCATTCAACTCACAGAGTTGAACCTTCCTTTTGATAGAACAGTTTTGAAACACTCTTTTTGTAGAATCTCCAAGAGGATATTTGGAGCGATTTGAGGCCTATGTTGGAAAAGGAAATATCTTCACCTAAAAACTAGACAGAAGCATTCTCAGAAACTTCTGTGTGATGAGTGCATTCAACTCACAGACTTGAACGTTTCTTTTGATACAACAGTTTGGAAACATTACGTTTGTAGAATCTGCAAGTGTTTATTCGGAGCACCTTGAGGCCTATGTTGGAAAAGGAAATATCTTCACATAAAAACTAGACAGAAGGATTCTCAGAAACTTCTTTGTGATGAGTTCATTCAACTCACAGAGTGGAACCTACCAATTGATAGAGAAGTTTGGAAACACTCTTTTTGTAGAATCTGCAAGTGGATATTTGGAGCCGTTTGAGGCCTATGCTGGAAAAGGAAATATCTTC
Organism: Pongo abelii; assembly: GCF_028885655.2. Classification (NCBI taxonomy): domain Eukaryota; kingdom Metazoa; phylum Chordata; class Mammalia; order Primates; family Hominidae; genus Pongo; species Pongo abelii. The sequence goes on from NC_071999.2 coordinate 18,846,509, forward strand.
ACATAAAAACTGAACAGAAGCATTCTCAGAAACTTCTTTGTGTTGAGTGCATTCAACTCACAGACTTGAACTTACCTGTAGAAAGAGCAGTTTTGAAACACTCTTTTGGTAAAATCTGCAAGTGGTTATTTGGAGCACTTCGAGGCCTGTGCTGGGATATGGAATATCTTCACCTAAAAACTACAGAGAAGCATTCTCAGAAAGTTCTTCACGATGCATTCATTCACCTCACAGAGTTGAACCTTCCTTTTGATAGAACAGTTTTGAAACACTCTTTTTGTAAAATCTGCAAGAGGATATTTGGAGCGTTTTGAGGCCTATGCTGGAAAAGGAAATATCTTCACCTAAAAACTAGACAGAAGCATCCTCAGAAACTTCTGTGTGATGAGTGCATTCAACTCACAGACTTGAACGTTTCTTTTGATAGAACAGTTTGGAAACATTACGTTTGTAGAATCTGCAAGTGTTTATTCGGAGCACCTTGAGGCCTATGTTGGAAAAGGAAATATCTTCACATAAAAACTAGAGAGAAGGATTCTCAGAAACTTCTTTGTGATGAGTTCATTCAACTCACAGAGTTGAACCTACCAATTGATGATAGAGAAGTTTGGAAACACTCTTTTTGTAGAATCTGCAAGTGGATATTTGGAGCCGTTTGAGGCCTATGCTGGAAAAGGAAATATCTTCACATAAAAACTGAACAGAAGCATTCTCAGAAACTTCTTTGTGTTGAGTGCATTCAACTCACAGACTTGAACTTACCTGTAGAAAGAGCAGTTTTGAAACACTCTTTTGGTAAAATCTGCAATGGTTATTTGGAGCACTTCGAGGCCTGTGCTGGGATATGGAATATCTTCACCTAAAAACTACAGAGAAGCATTCTCAGAAAGTTCTTCACGATGCATTCATTCAACTCACAGAGTTGAACCTTCCTTTTGATAGAACAGTTTTGAAACACTCTTTTTGTAGAATCTGCAAGAGGATATTTGGAGCGTTTTGAGGCCTATGCTGGAAAAGGAAATATCTTCACCTAAAAACTAGACAGAAGCATCCTCAGAAACTTCTGTGTGATGAGTGCATTCATCTCACAGACTTGAACGTTTCTTTTGATAGAACAGTTTGGAAACATTACGTTTGTAGAATCTGCAAGTGTTTATTCGGAGCACCTTGAGGCCTATGTTGGAAAAGGAAATATCTTCACATAAAAACAAGAGAGAAGGATTCTCAGAAACTTCTTTGTGATGAGTTCATTCAACTCACAGAGTTGAACCTACCAATTGATAGAGAAGTTTGGAAACACTCTTTTTGTAGAATCTGCAAGTGGATATTTGGAGCCGTTTGAGGCCTATGCTGGAAAAGGAAATATCTTCACATAAAAACTGAACAGAAGCATTCTCAGAAACTTCTTTGTGTCGAGTGCATTCAACTCACCGACTTGAACTTACCTGTAGAAAGAGTAGTTTTGAAACACTCTTTTGGTAAAATCTGCAAGTGGTTATTTGGAGCACTTCGAGGCCTGTGCTGGGATATGGAATATCTTCACCTAAAAACTACAGAGAAGCATTCTCAGAAAGTTCTTCACGATGCATTCATTCTACTCACAGAGTTGAACCTTCCTTTTGATAGAACAGTTTTGAAACACTCTTTTTGTAGAATCTGCAAGAGGATATTTGGAGCGTTTTGAGGCCTATGCTGGAAAAGGAAATATCTTCACCTAAAAACTAGACAGAAGTATTCTCAGAAACTTCTGTGCGATGAGTGCATTCAACTCACAGACTTGAACGTTTCTTTTGATAGAACAGTTTTGAAGCATTACGTTTGTAGAATCTGCAAGTGTTTATTCGGAGCACCTTGAGGCCTATGTTGGAAAAGGAAATATCTTCACATAAAAACTAGAGAGAAGGATTCTCAGAAACTTCTTTCTGATGAGTTCATTCAACTCACAGAGTTGAACCTACCAATTGATGATAGAGAAGTTTGGAAACACTCTTTTTGTAGAATCTGCAAGTGGATATTTGGAGCCGTTTGAGGCCTATGCTGGAAAAGGAAATATCTTCACATAAAAACTGAACAGAAGCATTCTCAGAAACTTCTTCGTGTTGAGTGCATTCAACTCACAGACTTGAACTTAGTTGTAGAAAGAGCAGTTTTGAAACACTCTTTTGGTAAAATCTGCAAGTGGTTATTTGGAGCACTTCGAGGCCTGTGCTGGGATATGGAATATCTTCACCTAAAAACTACAGAGAAGCATTCTCAGAAAGTTCTTCACGATGCATTCATTCAACTCACAGAGTTGAACCTTCCTTTTGATAGAACAGTTTTGAAACACTCTTTTTGTAGAATCTGCAAGAGGATATTTGGAGCGTTTTGAGGCCTATGCTGGAAAAGGAAATATCTTCACCTAAAAACTAGACAGAAGCATCCTCAGAAACTTCTGTGTGATGAGTGCATTCAACTCACAGACTTGAACGTTTCTTTTGATAGAACAGTTTGGTAACATTACGTTTGTAGAATCTGCAAGTGTTTATTCGGAGCACCTTGAGGCCTATGTTGGAAAAGGAAATATCTCCACATAAAAACTAGAGAGAAGGATTCTCAGAAACTTCTTTGTGATGAGTTCATTCAACTCACAGAGTGGAACCTACCAATTGATAGAGAAGTTTGGAAACACTCTTTTTGTAGAATCTGCAAGTGGATATTTGGAGCCGTTTGAGGCCTATGCTGGAAAAGGAAATATCTTCACATAAAAACTGAACAGAAGCATTCTCAGAAACTTCTTTGTGTTGAGTGCATTCAACTCACAGACTTGAACTTAGTTGTAGAAAGAGCAGTTTTGAAACACTCTTTTGGTAAAATCTGCAAGTGGTTATTTGGAGCACTTCGAGGCCTGTGCTTTGATATGGAATATCTTCACCTAAAAACTACAGAGAAGCATTCTCAGAAAGTACTTCATGATGCATTCGTTCAACTCACAGAGTTGAACCTTCCTTTTGATAGAACAGTTTTGAAACACTCTTTTTGTAGAATCTGCAAGAGGATATTTGGAGCGTTTTGAGGCCTATGCTGGAAAAGGAAATATCTTCACCTAAAAACTAGACAGAAGCATCCTCAGAAACTTCTGTGTGATGAGTGCATTCAACTCACAGACTTGAACGTTTCTTTTGATAGAACAGTTTGGAAACATTAGGTTTGTAGAATCTGCAAGTGTTTATTAGGAGCACCTTGAGGCCTATGTTGGAAAAGGAAATATCTTCACATAAAAACTACAGAGAAGGATTCTCAGAAACTTCTTTGTGATGAGTTCATTCAACTCACAGAGTTGAACCTACCAATTGATGATAGAGAAGTTTGGAAACACTCTTTTTGTAGAATCTGCAAGTGGATATTTGGAGCCGTTTGAGGCCTATGCTGGAAAAGGAAATATCTTCACATAAAAACTGAACAGAAGCATTCTCAGAAACTTCTTTGTGTTGAGTGCATTCAACTCACAGACTTGAACTTACCCGAAGAAAGAGCAGTTTTGAAACACTCTTTTGGTAAAATCTGCAAGTGGTTATTTGGAGCACTTCGAGGCCTGTGCTGGGATATGGAATATCTTCACCTAAAAACTACAGAGAAGCATTCTCAGAAAGTTCTTCACGATGCATTCATTCAACTCACAGAGTTGAACCTTCCTTTTGATAGAACAGTTTTGAAACACTCTTTTTGTAGAATCTGCAAGAGGATATTTGGAGCGTTTTGAGGCCTATGCTGGAAAAGGAAATATCTTCACCTAAAAACTAGACAGAAACATCCTCAGAAACTTCTGTGTGATGAGTGCATTCAACTCACAGACTTGAACGTTTCTTTTGATAGAACAGTTTGGTAACATTACGTTTGTAGAATCTGCAAGTGTTTATTCGGAGCACCTTGAGGCCTATGTTGGAAAAGGAAATATCTTCACATAAAAACTAGAGAGAAGGATTCTCAGAAACTTCTTTGTGATGAGTTCATTCAACTCACAGAGTGGAACCTACCAATTGGTAGAGAAGTTTGGAAACACTCTTTTTGTAGAATCTGCAAGTGGATATTTGGAGCCGTTTGAGGCCTATGCTGGAAAAGGAAATATCTTCACATAAAAACTGAACAGAAGCATTCTCAGAAACTTCTTTGTGTTGACTGCATTCAACTCACAGACTTGAACTTACCTGTAGAAAGAGCAGTTTTGAAACACTCTTTTGGTAAAATCTGCAAGTGGTTATTTGGAGCACTTCGAGGCCTGTGCTGGGATATGGAATATCTTCACCTAAAAACTGCAGAGAAGCTTTCTCAGAAAGTTCTTCACGATGCATTCATTCAACTCACAGAGTTGAACCTTCCTTTTGATAGAACAGTTTTGAAACACTCTTTTTGTAGAATCTGCAAGAGGATATTTGGAGCGTTTTGAGGCCTATGCTGGAAAAGGAAATATCTTCACCTAAAAACTAGACAGAAGCATCCTCAGAAACTTCTGTGTGATGAGTGCATTCATCTCACAGACTTGAACGTTTCTTTTGATAGAACAGTTTGGAAACATTACGTTTGTAGAATCTGCAAGTGTTTATTCGGAGCACCTTGAGGCCTATGTTGGAAAAGGAAATATCTTCACATGAAAACTAGAGAGAAGGATTCTCAGAAACTTCTTTGTGATGAGTTCATTCAACTCACAGAGTGGAACCTACCAATTGATAGAGAAGTTTGGAAACACTCTTTTTGTACAATCTGCAAGTGGATATTTGGAGCCGTTTGAGGCCTATGCTGGAAAAGGAAATATCTTCACATAAAAACTGAACAGAAGCATTCTCAGAAACTTCTTTGTGTTGAGTGCATTCAACTCACAGACTTGAACTTAGTTGTAGAAAGAGCAGTTTTGAAACACACTTTTGGTAAAATCTGCAAGTGGTTATTTGGAGCACTTCGAGGCCTGTGCTGGGATATGGAATATCTTCACCTAAAAACTACAGAGAAGCATTCTCAGAAAGTTCTTCACGATGCATTCATTCAACTCACAGAGTTGAACCTTCCTTTTGATAGAACAGTTTTGAAACACTCTTTTTGTAGAATCTGCAAGAGGATATTTGGAGCGTTTTGAGGCCTATGCTGGAAAAGGAAATATCTTCACCTAAAAACTAGACAGAAGCATCCTCAGAAACTTCTGTGTGATGAGTGCATTCAACTCACAGACTTGAACGTTTCTTTTGATAGAACAGTTTGGAAACATTACGTTTGTAGAATCTGCAAGTGTTTATTCGGAGCACCTTGAGGCCTATGTTGGAAAAGGAAATATCTTCACATAAAAACTAGAGAGAAGGATTCTCAGAAACTTCTTTCTGATGAGTTCATTCAACTCACAGAGTTGAACCTACCAATTGATGATAGAGAAGTTTGGAAACACTCTTTTTGTAGAATCTGCAAGTGGATATTTGGAGCCGTTTGAGGCCTATGCTGGAAAAGGAAATATCTTCACATAAAAACTGAACAGAAGCATTCTCAGAAACTTCTTCGTGTTGAGTGCATTCAACTCACAGACTTGAACTTACCTGTAGAAAGAGCAGTTTTGAAACACTCTTTTGGTAAAATCTGCAAGTGGTTATTTGGAGCACTTCGAGGCCTGTGCTGGGATATGGAATATCTTCACCTAAAAACTACAGAGAAGCATTCTCAGAAAGTTCTTCACGATGCATTCATTCAACTCACAGAGTTGAACCTTCCTTTTGATAGAACAGTTTTGAAACACTCTTTTTGTAGAATCTGCAAGAGGATATTTGGAGCGTTTTGAGGCCTATGCTGGAAAAGGAAATATCTTCACCTAAAAACTAGACAGAAGCATCCTCAGAAACTTCTGTGTGATGAGTGCATTCAACTCACAGACTTGAACGTTTCTTTTGATAGAACAGTTTGGTAACATTACGTTTGTAGAATCTGCAAGTGTTTATTCGGAGCACCTTGAGGCCTATGTTGGAAAAGGAAATATCTCCACATAAAAACTAGAGAGAAGGATTCTCAGAAACTTCTTTGTGATGAGTTCATTCAACTCACAGAGTGGAACCTACCAATTGATAGAGAAGTTTGGAAACACTCTTTTTGTAGAATCTGCAAGTGGATATTTGGAGCCGTTTGAGGCCTATGCTGGAAAAGGAAATATCTTCACATAAAAACTGAACAGAAGCATTCTCAGAAACTTCTTTGTGTTGAGTGCATTCAACTCACAGACTTGAACTTAGTTGTAGAAAGAGCAGTTTTGAAACACTCTTTTGGTAAAATCTGCAAGTGGTTATTTGGAGCACTTCGAGGCCTGTGCTTTGATATGGAATATCTTCACCTAAAAACTACAGAGAAGCATTCTCAGAAAGTACTTCATGATGCATTCGTTCAACTCACAGAGTTGAACCTTCCTTTTGATAGAACAGTTTTGAAACACTCTTTTTGTAGAATCTGCAAGAGGATATTTGGAGCGTTTTGAGGCCTATGCTGGAAAAGGAAATATCTTCACCTAAAAACTAGACAGAAGCATCCTCAGAAACTTCTGTGTGATGAGTGCATTCAACTCACAGACTTGAACGTTTCTTTTGATAGAACAGTTTGGAAACATTAGGTTTGTAGAATCTGCAAGTGTTTATTAGGAGCACCTTGAGGCCTATGTTGGAAAAGGAAATATCTTCACATAAAAACTACAGAGAAGGATTCTCAGAAACTTCTTTGTGATGAGTTCATTCAACTCACAGAGTTGAACCTACCAATTGATGATAGAGAAGTTTGGAAACACTCTTTTTGTAGAATCTGCAAGTGGATATTTGGAGCCGTTTGAGGCCTATGCTGGAAAAGGAAATATCTTCACATAAAAACTGAACAGAAGCATTCTCAGAAACTTCTTTGTGTTGAGTGCATTCAACTCACAGACTTGAACTTACCCGAAGAAAGAGCAGTTTTGAAACACTCTTTTGGTAAAATCTGCAAGTGGTTATTTGGAGCACTTCGAGGCCTGTGCTGGGATATGGAATATCTTCACCTAAAAACTACAGAGAAGCATTCTCAGAAAGTTCTTCACGATGCATTCATTCAACTCACAGAGTTGAACCTTCCTTTTGATAGAACAGTTTTGAAACACTCTTTTTGTAGAATCTGCAAGAGGATATTTGGAGCGTTTTGAGGCCTATGCTGGAAAAGGAAATATCTTCACCTAAAAACTAGACAGAAACATCCTCAGAAACTTCTGTGTGATGAGTGCATTCAACTCACAGACTTGAACGTTTCTTTTGATAGAACAGTTTGGTAACATTACGTTTGTAGAATCTGCAAGTGTTTATTCGGAGCACCTTGAGGCCTATGTTGGAAAAGGAAATATCTTCACATAAAAACTAGAGAGAAGGATTCTCAGAAACTTCTTTGTGATGAGTTCATTCAACTCACAGAGTGGAACCTACCAATTGGTAGAGAAGTTTGGAAACACTCTTTTTGTAGAATCTGCAAGTGGATATTTGGAGCCGTTTGAGGCCTATGCTGGAAAAGGAAATATCTTCACATAAAAACTGAACAGAAGCATTCTCAGAAACTTCTTTGTGTTGACTGCATTCAACTCACAGACTTGAACTTACCTGTAGAAAGAGCAGTTTTGAAACACTCTTTTGGTAAAATCTGCAAGTGGTTATTTGGAGCACTCCGAGGCCTGTGCTGGGATATGGAATATCTTCACCTAAAAACTGCAGAGAAGCTTTCTCAGAAAGTTCTTCACGATGCATTCATTCAACTCACAGAGTTGAACCTTCCTTTTGATAGAACAGTTTTGAAACACTCTTTTTGTAGAATCTGCAAGAGGATATTTGGAGCGTTTTGAGGCCTATGCTGGAAAAGGAAATATCTTCACCTAAAAACTAGACAGAAGCATCCTCAGAAACTTCTGTGTGATGAGTGCATTCATCTCACAGACTTGAACGTTTCTTTTGATAGAACAGTTTGGAAACATTACGTTTGTAGAATCTGCAAGTGTTTATTCGGAGCACCTTGAGGCCTATGTTGGAAAAGGAAATATCTTCACATGAAAACTAGAGAGAAGGATTCTCAGAAACTTCTTTGTGATGAGTTCATTCAACTCACAGAGTGGAACCTACCAATTGATAGAGAAGTTTGGAAACACTCTTTTTGTACAATCTGCAAGTGGATATTTGGAGCCGTTTGAGGCCTATGCTGGAAAAGGAAATATCTTCACATAAAAACTGAACAGAAGCATTCTCAGAAACTTCTTTGTGTTGAGTGCATTCAACTCACAGACTTGAACTTAGTTGTAGAAAGAGCAGTTTTGAAACACACTTTTGGTAAAATCTGCAAGTGGTTATTTGGAGCACTTCGAGGCCTGTGCTGGGATATGGAATATCTTCACCTAAAAACTACAGAGAAGCATTCTCAGAAAGTTCTTCACGATGCATTCATTCAACTCACAGAGTTGAACCTTCCTTTTGATAGAACAGTTTTGAAACACTCTTTTTGTAGAATCTGCAAGAGGATATTTGGAGCGTTTTGAGGCCTATGCTGGAAAAGGAAATATCTTCACCTAAAAACTAGACAGAAGCATCCTCAGAAACTTCTGTGTGATGAGTGCATTCAACTCACAGACTTGAACGTTTCTTTTGATAGAACAGTTTGGAAACATTACGTTTGTAGAATCTGCAAGTGTTTATTCGGAGCACCTTGAGGCCTATGTTGGAAAAGGAAATATCTTCACATAAAAACTAGAGAGAAGGATTCTCAGAAACTTCTTTCTGATGAGTTCATTCAACTCACAGAGTTGAACCTACCAATTGATGATAGAGAAGTTTGGAAACACTCTTTTTGTAGAATCTGCAAGTGGATATTTGGAGCCGTTTGAGGCCTATGCTGGAAAAGGAAATATCTTCACATAAAAACTGAACAGAAGCATTCTCAGAAACTTCTTCGTGTTGAGTGCATTCAACTCACAGACTTGAACTTACCTGTAGAAAGAGCAGTTTTGAAACACTCTTTTGGTAAAATCTGCAAGTGGTTATTTGGAGCACTTCGAGGCCTGTGCTGGGATATGGAATATCTTCACCTAAAAACTACAGAGAAGCATTCTCAGAAAGTTCTTCACGATGCATTCATTCAACTCACAGAGTTGAACCTTCCTTTTGATAGAACAGTTTTGAAACACTCTTTTTGTAGAATCTGCAAGAGGATATTTGGAGCGTTTTGAGGCCTATGCTGGAAAAGGAAATATCTTCACCTAAAAACTAGACAGAAGCATCCTCAGAAACTTCTGTGTGATGAGTGCATTCAACTCACAGACTTGAACGTTTCTTTTGATAGAACAGTTTGGTAACATTACGTTTGTAGAATCTGCAAGTGTTTATTCGGAGCACCTTGAGGCCTATGTTGGAAAAGGAAATATCTCCACATAAAAACTAGAGAGAAGGATTCTCAGAAACTTCTTTGTGATGAGTTCATTCAACTCACAGAGTGGAACCTACCAATTGATAGAGAAGTTTGGAAACACTCTTTTTGTAGAATCTGCAAGTGGATATTTGGAGCCGTTTGAGGCCTATGCTGGAAAAGGAAATATCTTCACATAAAAACTGAACAGAAGCATTCTCAGAAACTTCTTTGTGTTGAGTGCATTCAACTCACAGACTTGAACTTAGTTGTAGAAAGAGCAGTTTTGAAACACTCTTTTGGTAAAATCTGCAAGTGGTTATTTGGAGCACTTCGAGGCCTGTGCTTTGATATGGAATATCTTCACCTAAAAACTACAGAGAAGCATTCTCAGAAAGTACATCATGATGCATTCGTTCAACTCACAGAGTTGAACCTTCCTTTTGATAGAACAGTTTTGAAACACTCTTTTTGTAGAATCTGCAAGAGGATATTTGGAGCGTTTTGAGGCCTATGCTGGAAAAGGAAATATCTTCACCTAAAAACTAGACAGAAGCATCCTCAGAAACTTCTGTGTGATGAGTGCATTCAACTCACAGACTTGAACGTTTCTTTTGATAGAACAGTTTGGAAACATTAGGTTTGTAGAATCTGCAAGTGTTTATTAGGAGCACCTTGAGGCCTATGTTGGAAAAGGAAATATCTTCACATAAAAACTACAGAGAAGGATTCTCAGAAACTTCTTTGTGATGAGTTCATTCAACTCACAGAGTTGAACCTACCAATTGATGATAGAGAAGTTTGGAAACACTCTTTTTGTAGAATCTGCAAGTGGATATTTGGAGCCGTTTGAGGCCTATGCTGGAAAAGGAAATATCTTCACATAAAAACTGAACAGAAGCATTCTCAGAAACTTCTTTGTGTTGAGTGCATTCAACTCACAGACTTGAACTTACCCGTAGAAAGAGCAGTTTTGAAACACTCTTTTGGTAAAATCTGCAAGTGGTTATTTGGAGCACTTCGAGGCCTGTGCTGGGATATGGAATATCTTCACCTAAAAACTACAGAGAAGCATTCTCAGAAAGTTCTTCACGATGCATTCATTCAACTCACAGAGTTGAACCTTCCTTTTGATAGAACAGTTTTGAAACACTCTTTTTGTAGAATCTGCAAGAGGATATTTGGAGCGTTTTGAGGCCTATGCTGGAAAAGGAAATATCTTCACCTAAAAACTAGACAGAAACATCCTCAGAAACTTCTGTGTGATGAGTGCATTCAACTCACAGACTTGAACGTTTCTTTTGATAGAACAGTTTGGTAACATTACGTTTGTAGAATCTGCAAGTGTTTATTCGGAGCACCTTGAGGCCTATGTTGGAAAAGGAAATATCTCCACATAAAAACTAGAGAGAAGGATTCTCAGAAACTTCTTTGTGATGAGTTCATTCAACTCACAGAGTGGAACCTACCAATTGGTAGAGAAGTTTGGAAACACTCTTTTTGTAGAATCTGCAAGTGGATATTTGGAGCCGTTTGAGGCCTATGCTGGAAAAGGAAATATCTTCACATAAAAACTGAACAGAAGCATTCTCAGAAACTTCTTTGTGTTGACTGCATTCAACTCACAGACTTGAACTTACCTGTAGGAAGAGCAGTTTTGAAACACTCTTTTGGTAAAATCTGCAAGTGGTTATTTGGAGCACTTCGAGGCCTGTGCTGGGATATGGAATATCTTCACCTAAAAACTACAGAGAAGCTTTCTCAGAAAGTTCTTCACGATGCATTCATTCAACTCACAGAGTTGAACCTTCCTTTTGATAGAACAGTTTTGAAACACTCTTTTTGTAGAATCTGCAAGAGGATATTTGGAGCGTTTTGAGGCCTATGCTGGAAAAGGAAATATCTTCACCTAAAAACTAGACAGAAGCATCCTCAGAAACTTCTGTGTGATGAGTGCATTCATCTCACAGACTTGAACGTTTCTTTTGATAGAACAGTTTGGAAACATTACGTTTGTAGAATCTGCAAGTGTTTATTCGGAGCACCTTGAGGCCTATGTTGGAAAAGGAAATATCTTCACATAAAAACTAGAGAGAAGGATTCTCAGAAACTTCTTTGTGATGAGTTCATTCAACTCACAGAGTTGAACCTACCAATTGATAGAGAAGTTTGGAAACACTCTTTTTGTAGAATCTGCAAGTGGATATTTGGAGCCGTTTGAGGCCTATGCTGGAAAAGGAAATATCTTCACATAAAAACTGAACAGAAGCATTCTCAGAAACTTCTTTGTGTTGAGTGCATTCAACTCACAGACTTGAACTTAGTTGTAGAAAGAGCAGTTTTGAAACACACTTTTGGTAAAATCTGCAAGTGGTTATTTGGAGCACTTCGAGGCCTGTGCTGGGATATGGAATATCTTCACCTAAAAACTACAGAGAAGCATTCTCAGAAAGTTCTTCACGATGCATTCATTCAACTCACAGAGTTGAACCTTCCTTTTGATAGAACAGTTTTGAAACACTCTTTTTGTAGAATCTGCAAGAGGATATTTGGAGCGTTTTGAGGCCTATGCTGGAAAAGGAAATATCTTCACCTAAAAACTAGACAGAAGCATCCTCAGAAACTTCTGTGTGATGAGTGCATTCAACTCACAGACTTGAACGTTTCTTTTGATAGAACAGTTTGGAAACATTACGTTTGTAGAATCTGCAAGTGTTTATTCGGAGCACCTTGAGGCCTATGTTGGAAAAGGAAATATCTTCACATAAAAACTAGAGAGAAGGATTCTCAGAAACTTCTTTGTGATGAGTTCATTCAACTCACAGAGTTGAACCTACCAATTGATGATAGAGAAGTCTGGAAACACTCTTTTTGTAGAATCTGCAAGTGGATATTTGGAGCCGTTTGAGGCCTATGCTGGAAAAGGAAATATCTTCACATAAAAACTGAACAGAAGCATTCTCAGAAACTTCTTTGTGTTGAGTGCATTCAACTCACAGATTTGAACTTACCTGTAGAAAGAGCAGTTTTGAAACACACCTTTGGTAAAATCTGCAAGTGGTTATTTGGAGCACTTCGAGGCCTGTGCTGGGATATGGAATATCTTCACCTAAAAACTACAGAGAAGCATTCTCAGAAAGTTCTTCACGATGCATTCATTCAACTCACAGAGTTGAACCTTCCTTTTGATAGAACAGTTTTGAAACACTCTTTTTGTAGAATCTGCAAGAGGATATTTGGAGCGTTTTGAGGCCTATGCTGGAAAAGGAAATATCTTCACCTAAAAACTAGACAGAAGCATCCTCAGAAACTTCTGTGTGGTGAGTGCATTCAACTCACAGACTTGAACGTTTCTTTTGATAGAACAGTTTGGTAACATTTCGTTTGTAGAATCTGCAAGTGTTTATTCGGAGCACCTTGAGGCCTATGTTGGAAAAGGAAATATCTCCACATAAAAACTAGAGAGAAGGATTCTCAGAAACTTCTTTGTGATGAGTTCATTCAACTCACAGAGTGGAACCTACCAATTGATAGAGAAGTTTGGAAACACTCTTTTTGTAGAATCTGCAAGTGGATATTTGGAGCCGTTTGAGGCCTATGCTGGAAAAGGAAATATCTTCACATAAAAACTGAACAGAAGCATTCTCAGAAACTTCTTTGTGTTGAGTGCATTCAGCTCACAGACTTGAACTTAGTTGTAGAAAGAGCAGTTTTGAAACACTCTTTTGGTAAAATCTGCAAGTGGTTATTTGGAGCACTTCGAGGCCTGTGCTTTGATATGGAATATCTTCACCTAAAAACTACAGAGAAGCATTCTCAGAAAGTACTTCATGATGCATTCGTTCAACTCACAGAGTTGAACCTTCCTTTTGATAGAACAGTTTTGAAACACTCTTTTTGTAGAATCTGCAAGAGAATATTTGGAGCGTTTTGAGGCCTATGCTGGAAAAGGAAATATCTTCACCTAAAAACTAGACAGAAGCATCCTCAGAAACTTCTGTGTGATGAGTGCATTCAACTCACAGACTTGAACGTTTCTTTTGATAGAACAGTTTGGAAACATTAGGTTTGTAGAATCTGCAAGTGTTTATTAGGAGCACCTTGAGGCCTATGTTGGAAAAGGAAATATCTTCACATAAAAACTACAGAGAAGGATTCTCAGAAACTTCTTTGTGATGAGTTCATTCAACTCACAGAGTTGAACCTACCAATTGATGATAGAGAAGTTTGGAAACACTCTTTTTGTAGAATCTGCAAGTGGATATTTGGAGCCGTTTGAGGCCTATGCTGGAAAAGGAAATATCTTCACATAAAAACTGAACAGAAGCATTCTCAGAAACTTCTTTGTGTTGAGTGCATTCAACTCACAGACTTGAACTTACCCGTAGAAAGAGCAGTTTTGAAACACTCTTTTGGTAAAATCTGCAAGTGGTTATTTGGAGCACTTCGAGGCCTGTGCTGGGATATGGAATATCTTCACCTAAAAACTACAGAGAAGCATTCTCAGAAAGTTCTTCACGATGCATTCATTCAACTCACAGAGTTGAACCTTCCTTTTGATAGAACAGTTTTGAAACACTCTTTTTGTAGAATCTGCAAGAGGATATTTGGAGCGTTTTGAGGCCTATGCTGGAAAAGGAAATATCTTCACCTAAAAACTAGACAGAAACATCCTCAGAAACTTCTGTGTGATGAGTGCATTCAACTCACAGACTTGAACGTTTCTTTTGATAGAACAGTTTGGTAACATTACGTTTGTAGAATCTGCAAGTGTTTATTCGGAGCACCTTGAGGCCTATGTTGGAAAAGGAAATATCTCCACATAAAAACTAGAGAGAAGGATTCTCAGAAACTTCTTTGTGATGAGTTCATTCAACTCACAGAGTGGAACCTACCAATTGGTAGAGAAGTTTGGAAACACTCTTTTTGTAGAATCTGCAAGTGGATATTTGGAGCCGTTTGAGGCCTATGCTGGAAAAGGAAATATCTTCACATAAAAACTGAACAGAAGCATTCTCAGAAACTTCTTTGTGTTGACTGCATTCAACTCACAGACTTGAACTTACCTGTAGGAAGAGCAGTTTTGAAACACTCTTTTGGTAAAATCTGCAAGTGGTTATTTGGAGCACTTCGAGGCCTGTGCTGGGATATGGAATATCTTCACCTAAAAACTACAGAGAAGCTTTCTCAGAAAGTTCTTCACGATGCATTCATTCAACTCACAGAGTTGAACCTTCCTTTTGATAGAACAGTTTTGAAACACTCTTTTTGTAGAATCTGCAAGAGGATATTTGGAGCGTTTTGAGGCCTATGCTGGAAAAGGAAATATCTTCACCTAAAAACTAGACAGAAGCATCCTCAGAAACTTCTGTGTGATGAGTGCATTCATCTCACAGACTTGAACGTTTCTTTTGATAGAACAGTTTGGTAACATTACGTTTGTAGAATCTGCAAGTGTTTATTCGGAGCACCTTGAGGCCTATGTTGGAAAAGGAAATATCTCCACATAAAAACTAGAGAGAAGGATTCTCAGAAACTTCTTTGTGATGAGTTCATTCAACTCACAGAGTGGAACCTACCAATTGGTAGAGAAGTTTGGAAACACTCTTTTTGTAGAATCTGCAAGTGGATATTTGGAGCCGTTTGAGGCCTATGCTGGAAAAGGAAATATCTTCACATAAAAACTGAACAGAAGCATTCTCAGAAACTTCTTTGTGTTGACTGCATTCAACTCACAGACTTGAACTTACCTGTAGAAAGAGCAGTTTTGAAACACTCTTTTGGTAAAATCTGCAAGTGGTTATTTGGAGCACTTCGAGGCCTGTGCTGGGATATGGAATATCTTCACCTAAAAACTACAGAGAAGCTTTCTCAGAAAGTTCTTCACGATGCATTCATTCAACTCACAGAGTTGAACCTTCCTTTTGATAGAACAGTTTTGAAACACTCTTTTTGTAGAATCTGCAAGAGGATATTTGGAGCGTTTTGAGGCCTATGCTGGAAAAGGAAATATCTTCACCTAAAAACTAGACAGAAGCATCCTCAGAAACTTCTGTGTGATGAGTGCATTCATCTCACAGACTTGAACGTTTCTTTTGATAGAACAGTTTGGAAACATTACGTTTGTAGAATCTGCAAGTGTTTATTCGGAGCACCTTGAGGCCTATGTTGGAAAAGGAAATATCTTCACATAAAAACTAGAGAGAAGGATTCTCAGAAACTTCTTTGTGATGAGTTCATTCAACTCACAGAGTGGAACTTACCAATTGATAGAGAAGTTTGGAAACACTCTTTTTGTAGAATCTGCAAGTGGATATTTGGAGCCGTTTGAGGCCTATGCTGGAAAAGGAAATATCTTCACATAAAAACTGAACAGAAACATTCTCAGAAACTTCCTTGTGTTGAGTGCATTCAACTCACAGACTTGAACTTACCTGTAGAAAGAGCAGTTTTCAAACACTCTTTTGGTAAAATCTGCAAGTGGTTATTTGGAGCACTTCGAGGCCTGTGCTGGGATATGGAATATCTTCACCTAAAAACTACAGAGAAGCATTCTCAGAAAGTTCTTCACGATGCATTCATTCTACTCACAGAGTTGAACCTTCCTTTTGATAGAACAGTTTTGAAACACTCTTTTTGTAGAATCTGCAAGAGGATATTTGGAGCTTTTTGAGCCCTATGCTGGAAAAGGAAATATCTTCACCTAAAAACTAGACAGAAGTATTCTCAGAAACTTCTGTGCGATGAGTGCATTCAACTCACAGACTTGAACGTTTCTTTTGATAGAACAGTTTTGAAACATTACGTTTGTAGAATCTGCAAGTGTTTATTCGGAGCACCTTGAGGCCTATGTTGGAAAAGGAAATATCTTCACATAAAAACTAGAGAGAAGGATTCTCAGAAACTTCTTTGTGATGAGTTCATTCAACTCACAGAGTGGAACATACCAATTGATAGAGAAGTTTGGAAACACTCTTTTTGTAGAATCTGCAAGTGGATATTTGGAGCCGTTTGAGGCCTATGCTGGAAAAGGAAATATCTTCACATAAAAACTGAACAGAAGCATTCTCAGAAACTTCTTTGTGTTGAGTGCATTCAACTCACAGACTTGAACTTACCTGTAGAAAGAGCAGTTTTGAAACACTCTTTTGGTAAAATCTGCAAGTGGTTATTTGGAGCACTTCGAGGCCTGTGCTGGGATATGGAATATCTTCACCTAAAAACTACACAGAAGCATTCTCAGAAAGTTCTTCACGATGCATTCATTCAACTCACAGAGTTGAACCTTCCTTTTGATAGAACAGTTTTGAAACACTCTTTTTGTAGAATCTGCAAGAGGATATTTGGAGCGTTTTGAGGCCTATGCTGGAAAAGGAAATATCTTCACATAAAAACTAGACAGAAGCATCCTCGGAAACTTCTGTGTGATGAGTGCATTCAACTCACAGACTTGAACGTTTCTTTTGATAGAACAGTTTGGAAACATTACGTTTGTAGAATCTGCAAGTGTTTATTCGGAGCACCTTGAGGCCTATGTTGGAAAAGGAAATATCTTCACATAAAAACTAGAGAGAAGGATTCTCAGAAACTTCTTTGTGATGAGTTCATTCAACTCACAGAGTTGAACCTACCAATTGATAGAGAAGTTTGGAAACACTCTTTTTGTAGAATCTGCAAGTGGATATTTGGGGCCATTTGAGGCCTATGCTGGAAAAGGAAATATCTTCACATAAAAATTGAACAAAAGCATTCTCAGAAACTTCTTTGTGTTGAGTGCATTCAACTCACAGACTTTAACTTACCTGTAGAAAGAGCAGTTTTCAAACACTCTTTTGGTAAAATCTGCAAGTGGTTATTTGGAGCACTTCGAGGCCTGTGCTGGGATATGGAATATCTTCACCTAAAAACTACAGAGAAGCATTCTCAGAAAGTTCTTCACGATGCATTCATTCTACTCACAGAGTTGAACCTTCCTTTTGATAGAACAGTTTTGAAACACTCTTTTTGTAGAATCTGCAAGAGGATATTTGGAGCGTTTTGAGGCCTATGCTGGAAAAGGAAATATCTTCACCTAAAAACTAGACAGAAGCATTCTCAGAAACTTCTGTGTGATGAGTGCATTCAACTCACAGACTAGAACGTTTCTTTTGATAGAACAGTTTGGAAACATTACGTTTTTAGAATCTGCAAGTGTTTATTCGGAGAACCTTGAGGCCTATGTTGGAAAAGGAAATATCTTCACATAAAAACTAGAGAGAAGGATTCTCAGAAACTTCTTTGTGATGAGTTCATTCAACTCACAGAGTTGAACCTACCAATTGATAGAGAAGTTTGGAAACACTCTTTTTGTAGAATCTGCAAGTGGATATTTGGGGCCGTTTGAGGCCTATGCTGGAAAAGGAAATATCTTCACATAAAAACTGAACAAAAGCATTCTCAGAAACTTCTTTGTGTTGAGTGCATTCAACTCACAGACTTGAACTTACCTGTAGAAAGAGCAGTTTTGAAACACTCTTTTGGTAAAATCTGCAAGTGGTTATTTGGAGCACTTCGAGGCCTGTGCTGGGATATGGAATATCTTCATCTAAAAACTACAGAGAAGCATTCTCAGAAAGTTCTTCACGATGCATTCATTCAACTCACAGAGTTGAACCTTCCTTTTGATAGAACAGTTTTGAAACACTCTTTTTGTAGAATCTGCAAGAGGATATTTGGAGCGATTTGAGGCCTATGTTGGAAAAGGAAATATCTTCACCTAAAAACTAGACAGAAGCATTCTCAGAAACTTCTGTGTGATGAGTGCATTCAACTCACAGACTTGAACGTTTCTTTTGATAGAACAGTTTGGAAACATTACGTTTGTAGAATCTGCAAGTGTTTATTCGGAGCACCTTGAGGTCTATGTTGGAAAAGGAAATATCTTCACATAAAAACTAGACAGAAGGATTCTCAGAAACTTCTTTGCGATGAGTTCATTCAACTCACAGAGTTGAACCTACCAATTGATAGAGAAGTTTGGAAACACTCTTTTTGTAGAATCTGCAAGTGGATATTTGGAGCCGTTTGAGGCCTATGCTGGAAAAGGAAATATCTTCACATAAAAACTGAACAGAAGCATTCTCAGAAACTTCTTTGTGTTGAGTGCATTCAACTCACAGACTTGAACTTACCTGTAGAAAGAGCAGTTTTGAAACACTCTTTTGGTAAAATCTGCAAGTGGTTATTTGGAGCACTTCGAGGCCTGTGCTGGGATATGGAATATCTTCACCTAAAAACTACAGAGAAGCATTCTCAGAAAGTTGTTCACGATGCATTCATTCAACTCACAGAGTTGAACCTTCCTTTTGATAGAACAGTTTTGAAACACTCTTTTTGTAGAATCTGCAAGAGGATATTTGGAGCGTTTTGAGGCCTATGCTGGAAAAGGAAATATCTTCACCTAAAAACTAGACAGAAGCATTCTCAGAAACTTCTGTGTGATGAGTGCATTCAACTCACAGACTTGAACGTTTCTTTTGATAGAACAGTTTGGAAACATTACGTTTGTAGAATCTGCAAGTGTTTATTCGGAGCACCTTGAGGCCTATGTTGGAAAAGGAAATATCTTCACATAAAAACTAGAGAGAAGGATTCTCAGAAACTTCTTTGTGATGAGTTCATTCAACTCACAGAGTGGAACCTACCAATTGATAGAGAAGTTTGGAAACACTCTTTTTGTAGAATCTGCAAGTGGATATTTGGAGCCGTTTGAGGCCTATGGTGGAAAAGGAAATATCTTCACATAGAAACTGAACAGAAGCATTCTCAGAAACTTCCTTGTGTTGAGTGCATTCAACTCACAGACTTGAACTTACCTGTAGAAAGAGCAGTTTTCAAACACTCTATTGGTAAAATCTGCAAGTGGTTATTTGGAGCACTTCGAGGCCTGTGCTGGGATATGGAATATCTTCACCTAAAAACTACAGAGAAGCATTCTCAGAAAGTTCTTCACGATGCATTCATTCTACTCACAGAGTTGAACCTTCCTTTTGATAGAACAGTTTTGAAACACTCTTTTTGTAGAATCTGCAAGAGGATATTTGGAGCGTTTTGAGGCCTATGCTGGAAAAGGAAATATCTTCACCTAAAAACTAGACAGAAGTATTCTCAGAAACTTCTGTGCGATGAGTGCATTCAACTCACAGACTTGAACGTTTCTTTTGATAGAACAGTTTTGAAACATTACGTTTGTAGAATCTGCAAGTGTTTATTCGGAGCACCTTGAGGCCTATGTTGGAAAAGGAAATATCTTCACATAAAAACTAGAGAGAAGGATTCTCAGAAACTTCTTTGCGATGAGTTCATTCAACTCACAGAGTTGAACCTACCAATTGATAGAGAAGTTTGGAAACACTCTTTTTGTAGAATCTGCAAGTGGATATTTGGAGCCGTTTGAGGCCTATGCTGGAAAAGGAAATATCTTCACATAAAAACTGAACAGAAGCATTCTCAGAAACTTCTTTGTGTTGAGTGCATTCAACTCACAGACTTGAACTTACCTGTAGAAAGAGCAGTTTTGAAACACTCTTTTGGTAAAATCTGCAAGTGGTTATTTGGAGCACTTCGAGGCCTGTGCTGGGATATGGAATATCTTCACCTAAAAACTACAGAGAAGCATTCTCAGAAAGTTCTTCACGATGCATTCATTCAACTCACAGAGTTGAACCTTCCTTTTGATAGAACAGTTTTGAAACACTCTTTTTGTAGAATCTGCAAGAGGATATTTGGAGCGTTTTGAGGCCTATGCTGGAAAAGGAAATATCTTCACCTAAAAACTAGACAGAAGCATTCTCAGAAACTTCTGTGTGATGAGTGCATTCAACTCACAGACTTGAACGTTTCTTTTGATAGAACAGTTTGGAAACATTACGTTTGTAGAATCTGCAAGTGTTTATTCGGAGCACATTGAGGCCTATGTTGGAAAAGGAAATATCTTCACATAAAAACTAGAGAGAAGGATTCTCAGAAACTTCTTTGTGATGTGTTCATTCAACTCACAGAGTTGAACCTACCAATTGATAGAGAAGTTTGGAAACACTCTTTTTGTAGAATCTGCAAGTGGATATTTGGAGCCGCTTGAGGCCTCTGCTGGAAAAGGAAGTATCTTCACATAAAAACTGAACAGAAGCATTCTCAGAAAATTCTTTGTGTTGAGTGCATTCAACTCACAGACTTGAACTTACCTGTAGAAAGAGCAGTTTTGAAACACTCTTTTGGTAAAATCTGCAAGTGGTTATTTGGAGCACTTCGAGGCCTGTGCTGGGATATGGAATATCTTCACCTAAAAACTACAGAGAAGCATTCTCAGAAAGTTCTTCACGATGCATTCATTCAACTCACAGAGTTGAACCTTCCTTTTGAAAGAACAGTTTTGGAACACTCTTTTTGTAGAATCTGCAAGAGGATATTTGGAGCGTTTTGAGGCCTATGCTGGAAAAGGAAATATCTTCACCTAAAAACTAGACAGAAGCATTCTCAGAAACTTCTGTGTGATGAGTGCATTCAACTCACAGACTTGAACGTTTCTTTTGATAGAACAGTTTGGAAACATTACGTTTGTAGAATCTGCAAGTGTTTTTTCGGAGCACCTTGAGGCCTATGTTGGAAAAGGAAATATCTTCACATAAAAACTAGAGAGAAGGATTCTCAGAAACTTCTTTGCGATGAGTTCATTCAACTCACAGAGTTGAACCTACCAATTGATAGAGAAGTTTGGAAACACTCTTTTTGTAGAATCTGCAAGTGGATATTTGGAGCCGTTTGAGGCCGATGTTGGAAAAGGAAATATCTTCACATAAAAACTGAACAGAAGCATTCTCAGAAACTTCTTTGTGTTGAGTGCATTCAACTCACAGACTTGAACTTACCTGTAGAAAGAGCAGTTTTGAAACACTCTTTTGGTAAAATCTGCAATGGTTATTTGGAGCACTTCGAGGCCTGTGCCTGGATATGGAATATCTTCACCTAAAAACTACAGAGAAGCATTCTCAGAAAGTTCTTCACGATGCATTCATTCAACTCACAGAGTTGAACCTTCCTTTTGATAGAACAGTTTTGAAACACTCTTTTTATAGAATCTGCAAGAGGATATTTGGAGCGTTTTGAGGCCTATGCTGGAAAAGGAAATATGTTCACCTAAAAACTAGACAGAAGCATCCTCAGAAACTTCTGTGTGATGAGTGCATTCATCTCACAGACTTGAACGTTTCTTTTGATAGAACAGTTTGGAAACATTACGTTTGTAGAATCTGCAAGTGTTTATTCGGAGCACCTTGAGGCCTATGTTGGAAAAGGAAATATCTTCACATAAAAACTAGAGAGAAGGATTCTCAGAAACTTCTTTGTGATGAGTTCATTCAACTCACAGAGTTGAACCTACCAATTGATAGAGAAGTTTGGAAACACTCTTTTTGTAGAATCTGCAAGTGGATATTTGGAGCCGTTTGAGGCCTATGGTGGAAAAGGAAATATCTTCACATAAAAACTGAACAGAAGCATTCTCAGAAACTTCCTTGTGTTGAGTGCATTCAACTCACAGACTTGAACTTACCTGTAGAAAGAGTAGTTTTCAAACACTCTTTTGGTAAAATCTGCAAGTGGTTATTGGGAGCACTTCGAGGCCTGTGCTGGGATATGGAATATCTTCACCTAAAAACTACAGAGAAGCATTCTCAGAAAGTTCTTCACGATGCATTCATTCTACTCACAGAGTTGAACCTTCCTTTTGATAGAACAGTTTTGAAACACTCTTTTTGTAGAATCTGCAAGAGGATATTTGGAGCTTTTTGAGCCCTATGCTGGAAAAGGAAATATCTTCACCTAAAAACTAGACAGAAGTATTCTCAGAAACTTCTGTGCGATGAGTGCATTCAACTCACAGACTTGAACGTTTCTTTTGATAGAACAGTTTTGAAACATTACGTTTGTAGAATCTGCAAGTGTTTATTCGGAGCACCTTGAGGCCTATGTTGGAAAAGGAAATATCTTCACATAAAAACTAGAGAGAAGGATTCTCAGAAACTTCTTTGTGATGAGTTCATTCAACTCACAGAGTGGAACATACCAATTCATAGAGAAGTTTGGAAACACTCTTTTTGTAGAATCTGCAAGTGGATATTTGGAGCCGTTTGAGGCCTATGCTGGAAAAGGAAATATCTTCACATAAAAACTGAACAGAAGCATTCTCAGAAACTTCTTTGTGTTGAGTGCATTCAACTCACAGACTTGAACTTACCTGTAGAAAGAGCAGTTTTGAAACACTCTTTTGGTAAAATCTGCAAGTGGTTATTTGGAGCACTTCGAGGCCTGTGCTGGGATATGGAATATCTTCACCTAAAAGCTACAGAGAAGCATTCTCAGAAAGTTCTTCACGATGCATTCATTCAACTCACAGAGTTGAACCTTCCTTTTGATAGAACAGTTTTGAAACACACTTTTTGTAGAATCTGTAAGAGGATATTTGGAGCGTTTTGAGGCCTATGCTGGAAAAGGAAATATCTTCACCTAAAAACTAGACAGAAGCATTCTCAGAAACTTCTGTGTGATGAGTGCATTCAACTCTCAGACTTGAACGTTTCTTTTGATAGAACAGTTTGGAAACATTTCGTTTGTAGAATCTGCAAGTGTTTATTCGGAGCACCTTGAGGCCTATGTTGGAAAAGGAAATATCTTCACATAAAAACTAGAGAGAAGGATTCTCAGAAACTTCTTTGTGATGAGTTCATTCAACTCACAGAGTTGAACCTACCAATTGATAGAGAAGTTTGGAAACACTCTTTTTGTAGAATCTGCAAGTGGATATTTGGGGCCGTTTGAGGCCTATGCTGGAAAAGGAAATATCTTCACATAAAAATTGAACAAAAGCATTCTCAGAAACTTCTTTGTGTTGAGTGCATTCAACTCACAGACTTGAACTTACCTGTAGAAAGAGCAGTTTTCAAACACTCTTTTGGTAAAATCTGCAAGTGGTTATTTGGAGCACTTCGAGGCCTGGGCTGGGATATGGAATATCTTCACCTAAAAACTACAGAGAAGCATTCTCAGAAAGTTCCTCACGATGCATTCATTCAACTCACAGAGTTGAACCTTCTTTTTGATAGAACAGTTTTGAAACACTCTTTTTGTAGAATCTGCAAGAGGATATTTGGAGCGATTTGAGGCCTATGTTGGAAAAGGAAATATCTTCACCTAAAAACTAGACAGAAGCATTCTCAGAAACTTCTGTGTGATGAGTGCATTCAACTCACAGACTTGAACGTTTCTTTTGATAGAACAGTTTGGAAACATTACGTTTGTAGAATCTGCAAGTGTTTATTCGGAGCACCTTGAGATCTATGTTGGAAAAGGAAATATCTTCACATAAAAACTAGAGAGAAGGATTCTCAGAAACTTCTTTGTGATGAGTTCATTCAACTCACAGAGTTGAACCTACCAATTGATAGAGAAGTTTGGAAACACTCTTTTTGTAGAATCTGCAAGTGGATATTTGGAGCCGTTTGAGGCCTATGCTGGAAAAGGAAATATCTTCACATAAAAACTGAACAGAAGCATTCTCAGAAACTTCTTTGTGTTGAGTGCATTCAACTCACAGACTTGAACTTACCTGTAGAAAGAGCAGTTTTGAAACACTCTTTTGGTAAAATCTGCAAGTGGTTATTTGGAGCACTTCGAGGCCTGTGCTGGGATATGGAATATCTTCACCTAAAAACTACAGAGAAGCATTCTCAGAAAGTTCTTCACGATGCATTCATTCAACTCACAGAGTTGAACCTTCCTTTTGATAGAACAGTTTTGAAACACTCTTTTTGTAGAATCTGCAAGAGGATATTTGGAGCGTTATGAGGCCTATGCTGGAAAAGGAAATATCTTCACCTAAAAACTAGACAGAAGCATTCTCAGAAACTTCTGTGTGATGAGTGCATTCAACTCACAGACTTGAACGTTTCTTTTGATAGAACAGTTTGGAAACATTACGTTTGTAGAATCTGCAAGTGTTTATTCGGAGCACATTGAGGCCTATGTTGGAAAAGGAAATATCTTCACATAAAAACTAGAGAGAAGGATTCTCAGAAACTTCTTTGTGATGTGTTCATTCAACTCACAGAGTTGAACCTACCAATTGATAGAGAAGTTTGGAAACACTCTTTTTGTAGAATCTGCAAGTGGATATTTGGAGCCGCTTGAGGCCTCTGCTGGAAAAGGAAGTATCTTCACATAAAAACTGAACAGAAGCATTCTCAGAAAATTCTTTGTGTTGAGTGCATTCAACTCACAGACTAGAACTTACCTGTAGAAAGAGCAGTTTTGAAACACTCTTTTGGTAAAATCTGCAAGTGGTTATTTGGAGCACTTCGAGGCCTGTGCTGGGATATGGAATATCTTCACCTAAAAACTACAGAGAAGCATTCTCAGAAAGTTCTTCACGATGCATTCATTCACCTCACAGAGTTGAACCTTCCTTTTGATAGAACAGTTTTGAAACACTCTTTTTGTAGAATCTGCAAGAGGATATTTGGAGCGTTTTGAGGCCTATGCTGGAAAAGGAAATATCTTCACCTAAAAACTAGACAGAAGCATTCTCAGAAACTTCTGTGTGATGAGTGCATTCAACTCACAGACGTGAACGTTTCTTTTTAAAGAACAGTTTGGAAACATTACGTTTGTAGGATCTGCAAGTGTTTATTCGGAGCACCTTGAGGCCTATGTTGGAAAAGGAAATATCTTCACATAAAAACTAGAGAGAAGGATTCTCAGAAACTTCTTTGCGATGAGTTCATTCAACTCACAGAGTTGAACCTACCAATTGATAGAGAAGTTTGGAAACAATCTTTTTGTAGAATCTGCAAGTGGATATTTGGAGCCGTTTGAGGCCGATGTTGGAAAAGGAAATATCTTCACATAAAAACTGAACAGAAGCATTCTCAGAAACTTCTTTGTGTTGAGTGCATTCAACTCACAGACTTGAACTTACCTGTAGAAAGAGCAGTTTTGAAACACTCTTTTGGTAAAATCTGCAAGTGGTTATTTGGAGCACTTCGAGGCCTGTGCCTGGATATGGAATATCTTCACCTAAAAACTACAGAGAAGCATTCTCAGAAAGTTCTTCACGATGCATTCATTCAACTCACAGAGTTGAACCTTCCTTTTGATAGAACAGTTTTGAAACACTCTTTTTGTAGAATCTGCAAGAGGATATTTGGAGCGTTTTGAGGCCTATGCTGGAAAAGGAAATATCTTCACCTAAAAACTAGACAGAAGCATCCTCAGAAACTTCTGTGTGATGAGTGCATTCATCTCACAGACTTGAACGTTTCTTTTGATAGAACAGTTTGGAAACATTACGTTTGTAGAATCTGCAAGTGTTTATTCGGAGCACCTTGAGGCCTATGTTGGAAAAGGAAATATCTTCACATAAAAACTAGAGAGAAGGATTCTCAGAAACTTCTTTGTGATGAGTTCATTCAACTCACAGAGTTGAACCTACCAATTGATAGAGAAGTTTGGAAACACTCTTTTTGTAGAATCTGCAAGTGGATATTTGGAGCCGTTTGAGGCCTATGGTGGAAAAGGAAATATCTTCACATAAAAACTGAACAGAAGCATTCTCAGAAACTTCCTTGTGTTGAGTGCATTCAACTCACAGACTTGAACTTACCTGTAGAAAGAGCAGTTTTCAAACACTCTTTTGGTAAAATCTGCAAGTGGTTATTTGGAGCACTTCGAGGCCTGTGCTGGGATATGGAATATCTTCACCTAAAAACTACAGAGAAGCATTCTCAGAAAGTTCTTCACGATGCATTCATTCTACTCACAGAGTTGAACCTTCCTTTTGATAGAACAGTTTTGAAACACTCTTTTTGTAGAATCTGCAAGAGGATATTTGGAGCTTTTTGAGCCCTATGCTGGAAAAGGAAATATCTTCACCTAAAAACTAGACAGAAGTATTCTCAGAAACTTCTGTGCGATGAGTGCATTCAACTCACAGACTTGAACGTTTCTTTTGATAGAACAGTTTTGAAACATTACGTTTGTAGAATCTGCAAGTGTTTATTCGGAGCACCTTGAGGCCTATGTTGGAAAAGGAAATATCTTCACATAAAAACTAGAGAGAAGGATTCTCAGAAACTTCTTTGTGATGAGTTCATTCAACTCACAGAGTGGAACATACCAATTCATAGAGAAGTTTGGAAACACTCTTTTTGTAGAATCTGCAAGTGGATATTTGGAGCCGTTTGAGGCCTATGCTGGAAAAGGAAATATCTTCACATAAAAACTGAACAGAAGCATTCTCAGAAACTTCTTTGTGTTGAGTGCATTCAACTCACAGACTTGAACTTACCTGTAGAAAGAGCAGTTTTGAAACACTCTTTTGGTAAAATCTGCAAGTGGTTATTTGGAGCACTTCGAGGCCTGTGCTGGGATATGGAATATCTTCACCTAAAAGCTACAGAGAAGCATTCTCAGAAAGTTCTTCACGATGCATTCATTCAACTCACAGAGTTGAACCTTCCTTTTGATAGAACAGTTTTGAAACACACTTTTTGTAGAATCTGTAAGAGGATATTTGGAGCGTTTTGAGGCCTATGCTGGAAAAGGAAATATCTTCACCTAAAAACTAGACAGAAGCATTCTCAGAAACTTCTGTGTGATGAGTGCATTCAACTCTCAGACTTGAACGTTTCTTTTGATAGAACAGTTTGGAAACATTTCGTTTGTAGAATCTGCAAGTGTTTATTCGGAGCACCTTGAGGCCTATGTTGGAAAAGGAAATATCTTCACATAAAAACTAGAGAGAAGGATTCTCAGAAACTTCTTTGTGATGAGTTCATTCAACTCACAGAGTTGAACCTACCAATTGATAGAGAAGTTTGGAAACACTCTTTTTGTAGAATCTGCAAGTGGATATTTGGGGCCGTTTGAGGCCTATGCTGGAAAAGGAAATATCTTCACATAAAAATTGAACAAAAGCATTCTCAGAAACTTCTTTGTGTTGAGTGCATTCAACTCACAGACTTGAACTTACCTGTAGAAAGAGCAGTTTTCAAACACTCTTTTGGTAAAATCTGCAAGTGGTTATTTGGAGCACTTCGAGGCCTGGGCTGGGATATGGAATATCTTCACCTAAAAACTACAGAGAAGCATTCTCAGAAAGTTCCTCACGATGCATTCATTCAACTCACAGAGTTGAACCTTCCTTTTGATAGAACAGTTTTGAAACACTCTTTTTGTAGAATCTGCAAGAGGATATTTGGAGCGATTTGAGGCCTATGTTGGAAAAGGAAATATCTTCACCTAAAAACTAGACAGAAGCATTCTCAGAAACTTCTGTGTGATGAGTGCATTCAACTCACAGACTTGAACGTTTCTTTTGATAGAACAGTTTGGAAACATTACGTTTGTAGAATCTGCAAGTGTTTATTCGGAGCACCTTGAGATCTATGTTGGAAAAGGAAATATCTTCACATAAAAACTAGAGAGAAGGATTCTCAGAAACTTCTTTGTGATGAGTTCATTCAACTCACAGAGTTGAACCTACCAATTGATAGAGAAGTTTGGAAACACTCTTTTTGTAGAATCTGCAAGTGGATATTTGGAGCCGTTTGAGGCCTATGCTGGAAAAGGAAATATCTTCACATAAAAACTGAACAGAAGCATTCTCAGAAACTTCTTTGTGTTGAGTGCATTCAACTCACAGACTTGAACTTACCTGTAGAAAGAGCAGTTTTGAAACACTCTTTTGGTAAAATCTGCAAGTGGTTATTTGGAGCACTTCGAGGCCTGTGCTGGGATATGGAATATCTTCACTTAAAAACTACAGAGAAGCATTCTCAGAAAGTTCTTCACAATGCATTCATTCAACTCACAGAGTTGAACCTTCCTTTTGATAGAACAGTTTTGAAACACTCTTTTTGTAGAATCTGCAAGAGGATATTTGGAGCTTTTTGAGCCCTATGCTGGAAAAGGAAATATCTTCACCTAAAAACTAGACAGAAGTATTCTCAGAAACTTCTGTGCGATGAGTGCATTCAACTCACAGACTTGAACGTTTCTTTTGATAGAACAGTTTTGAAACATTACGTTTGTAGAATCTGCAAGTGTTTATTCGGAGCACCTTGAGGCCTATGTTGGAAAAGGAAATATCTTCACATAAAAACTAGAGAGAAGGATTCTCAGAAACTTCTTTGCGATGAGTTCATTCAACTCACAGGGTTGAACCTACCAATTGATAGAGAAGTTTGGAAACACTCTTTTTGTAGAATCTGCAAGTGGATATTTGGAGCCGTTTGAGGCCTATGCTGGAAAAGGAAATATCTTCACATAAAAACTGAACAGAAGCATTCTCAGAAACTTCTTTGTGTTGAGTGCATTCAACTCACAGACTTGAACTTACCTGTAGAAAGAGCAGTTTTGAAACACTCTTTTGGTAAAATCTGCAAGTGGTTATTTGGAGCACTTCGAGGCCTGTGCTGGGATATGGAATATCTTCACCTAAAAACTACAGAGAAGCATTCTCAGAAAGTTCTTCACGATGCATTCATTCAACTCACAGAGTTGAACCTTCCTTTTGATAGAACAGTTTTGAAACACTCTTTTTGTAGAATCTGCAAGAGGATATTTGGAGCGTTATGAGGCCTATGCTGGAAAAGGAAATATCTTCACCTAAAAACTAGACAGAAGCATTCTCAGAAACTTCTGTGTGATGAGTGCATTCAACTCACAGACTTGAACGTTTCTTTTGATAGAACAGTTTGGAAACATTACGTTTGTAGAATCTGCAAGTGTTTATTCGGAGCACATTGAGGCCTATGTTGGAAAAGGAAATATCTTCACATAAAAACTAGAGAGAAGGATTCTCAGAAACTTCTTTGTGATGTGTTCATTCAACTCACAGAGTTGAACCTACCAATTGATAGAGAAGTTTGGAAACACTCTTTTTGTAGAATCTGCAAGTGGATATTTGGAGCCGCTTGAGGCCTCTGCTGGAAAAGGAAGTATCTTCACATAAAAACTGAACAGAAGCATTCTCAGAAAATTCTTTGTGTTGAGTGCATTCAACTCACAGACTAGAACTTACCTGTAGAAAGAGCAGTTTTGAAACACTCTTTTGGTAAAATCTGCAAGTGGTTATTTGGAGCACTTCGAGGCCTGTGCTGGGATATGGAATATCTTCACCTAAAAACTACAGAGAAGCATTCTCAGAAAGTTCTTCACGATGCATTCATTCACCTCACAGAGTTGAACCTTCCTTTTGATAGAACAGTTTTGAAACACTCTTTTTGTAGAATCTGCAAGAGGATATTTGGAGCGTTTTGAGGCCTATGCTGGAAAAGGAAATATCTTCACCTAAAAACTAGACAGAAGCATTCTCAGAAACTTCTGTGTGATGAGTGCATTCAACTCACAGACGTGAACGTTTCTTTTTAAAGAACAGTTTGGAAACATTACGTTTGTAGAATCTGCAAGTGTTTATTCGGAGCACCTTGAGGCCTATGTTGGAAAAGGAAATATCTTCACATAAAAACTAGAGAGAAGGATTCTCAGAAACTTCTTTGCGATGAGTTCATTCAACTCACAGAGTTGAACCTACCAATTGATAGAGAAGTTTGGAAACAATCTTTTTGTAGAATCTGCAAGTGGATATTTGGAGCCGTTTGAGGCCGATGTTGGAAAAGGAAATATCTTCACATAAAAACTGAACAGAAGCATTCTCAGAAACTTCTTTGTGTTGAGTGCATTCAACTCACAGACTTGAACTTACCTGTAGAAAGAGCAGTTTTGAAACACTCTTTTGGTAAAATCTGCAAGTGGTTATTTGGAGCACTTCGAGGCCTGTGCCTGGATATGGAATATCTTCACCTAAAAACTACAGAGAAGCATTCTCAGAAAGTTCTTCACGATGCATTCATTCAACTCACAGAGTTGAACCTTCCTTTTGATAGAACAGTTTTGAAACACTCTTTTTGTAGAATCTGCAAGAGGATATTTGGAGCGTTTTGAGGCCTATGCTGGAAAAGGAAATATCTTCACCTAAAAACTAGACAGAAGCATCCTCAGAAACTTCTGTGTGATGAGTGCATTCATCTCACAGACTTGAACGTTTCTTTTGATAGAACAGTTTGGAAACATTACGTTTGTAGAATCTGCAAGTGTTTATTCGGAGCACCTTGAGGCCTATGTTGGAAAAGGAAATATCTTCACATAAAAACTAGAGAGAAGGATTCTCAGAAACTTCTTTGTGATGAGTTCATTCAACTCACAGAGTTGAACCTACCAATTGATAGAGAAGTTTGGAAACACTCTTTTTGTAGAATCTGCAAGTGGATATTTGGAGCCGTTTGAGGCCTATGCTGGAAAAGGAAATATCTTCACATAAAAACTGAACAGAAGCATTCTCAGAAACTTCTTTGTGTTGAGTGCATTCAACTCACAGACTTGAACTTACCTGTAGAAAGAGCAGTTTTGAAACACTCTTTTGGTAAAATCTGCAAGTGGTTATTTGGAGCACTTCGAGGCCTGTGCTGGGATATGGAATATCTTCACCTAAAAACTACAGAGAAGCATTCTCAGAAAGTTATTCACGATGCATTCATTCAACTCACAGAGTTGAACCTTCCTTTTGAAAGAACAGTTTTGAAACACTCTTTTTGTAGAATCTGCAAGAGGATATTTGGAGCGTTTTGAGGCCTATGCTGGAAAAGGAAATATCTTCACCTAAAAACTAGACAGAAGCATTCTCAGAAACTTCTGTGTGATGAGTGCATTCAACTCACAGACGTGAACGTTTCTTTTTAAAGAACAGTTTGGAAACATTACGTTTGTAGAATCTGCAAGTGTTTATTCGGAGCACCTTGAGGCCTATGTTGGAAAAGGAAATATCTTCACATAAAAACTAGAGAGAAGGATTCTCAGAAACTTCTTTGCGATGAGTTCATTCAACTCACAGAGTTGAACCTACCAATTGATAGAGAAGTTTGGAAACAATCTTTTTGTAGAATCTGCAAGTGGATATTTGGAGCCGTTTGAGGCCGATGTTGGAAAAGGAAATATCTTCACATAAAAACTGAACAGAAGCATTCTCAGAAACTTCTTTGTGTTGAGTGCATTCAACTCACAGACTTGAACTTACCTGTAGAAAGAGCAGTTTTGAAACACTCTTTTGGTAAAATCTGCAAGTGGTTATTTGGAGCACTTCGAGGCCTGTGCCTGGATATGGAATATCTTCACCTAAAAACTACAGAGAAGCATTCTCAGAAAGTTCTTCACGATGCATTCATTCAACTCACAGAGTTGAACCTTCCTTTTGATAGAACAGTTTTGAAACACTCTTTTTGTAGAATCTGCAAGAGGATATTTGGAGCGTTTTGAGGCCTATGCTGGAAAAGGAAATATCTTCACCTAAAAACTAGACAGAAGCATCCTCAGAAACTTCTGTGTGATGAGTGCATTCATCTCACAGACTTGAACGTTTCTTTTGATAGAACAGTTTGGAAACATTACGTTTGTAGAATCTGCAAGTGTTTATTCGGAGCACCTTGAGGCCTATGTTGGAAAAGGAAATATCTTCACATAAAAACTAGAGAGAAGGATTCTCAGAAACTTCTTTGTGATGAGTTCATTCAACTCACAGAGTTGAACCTACCAATTGATAGAGAAGTTTGGAAACACTCTTTTTGTAGAATCTGCAAGTGGATATTTGGAGCCGTTTGAGGCCTATGCTGGAAAAGGAAATATCTTCACATAAAAACTGAACAGAAGCATTCTCAGAAACTTCTTTGTGTTGAGTGCATTCAACTCACAGACTTGAACTTACCTGTAGAAAGAGCAGTTTTGAAACACTCTTTTGGTAAAATCTGCAAGTGGTTATTTGGAGCACTTCGAGGCCTGTGCTGGGATATGGAATATCTTCACCTAAAAACTACAGAGAAGCATTCTCAGAAAGTTATTCACGATGCATTCATTCAACTCACAGAGTTGAACCTTCCTTTTGAAAGAACAGTTTTGAAACACTCTTTTTGTAGAATCTGCAAGAGGATATTTGGAGCGTTTTGAGGCCTATGCTGGAAAAGGAAATATCTTCACCTAAAAACTAGACAGAAGCATTCTCAGAAACTTCTGTGTGATGAGTGCATTCAACTCACAGACTTGAACGTTTCTTTTGATAGAACAGTTTGGAAACATTACGTTTGTAGAATCTGCAAGTGTTTATTCGGAGCACCTTGAGGCCTATGTTGGAAAAGGAAATATCTTCACATAAAAACTAGAGAGAAGGATTCTCAGAAACTTCTTTGCGATGAGTTCATTCAACTCACAGAGTTGAACCTACCAATTGTTAGAGAAGTTTGGAAACACACTTTTTGTAGAATCTGCAAGTGGATATTTGGAGCGGCTTGAGGCCTCTGCTGGAAAAGGAAGTATCTTCACATAAAAACTGAACAGAAGCATTCTCAGAAAATTCTTTGTGTTGAGTGCATTCAACTCACAGACTAGAACTTACCTGTAGAAAGAGCAGTTTTGAAACACTCTTTTGGTAAAATCTGCAAGTGGTTATTTGGAGCACTTCGAGGCCTGTGCTGGGATATGGAATATCTTCACCTAAAAACTACAGAGAAGCATTCTCAGAAAGTTCTTCACGATGCATTCATTCACCTCACAGAGTTGAACCTTCCTTTTGATAGAACAGTTTTGAAACACTCTTTTTGTAGAATCTGCAAGAGGATATTTGGAGCGTTTTGAGGCCTATGCTGGAAAAGGAAATATCTTCACCTAAAAACTAGACAGAAGCATTCTCAGAAACTTCTGTGTGATGAGTGCATTCAACTCACAGACTTGAACGTTTCTTTTTAAAGAACAGTTTAGAAACATTACGTTTGTAGAATCTGCAAGTGTTTATTCGGAGCACCTTGAGGCCTATGTTGGAAAAGGAAATATCTTCACATAAAAACTAGAGAGAAGGATTCTCAGAAACTTCTTTGCGATGAGTTCATTCAACTCACAGAGTTGAACCTACCAATTGATAGAGAAGTTTGGAAACAATCTTTTTGTAGAATCTGCAAGTGGATATTTGGAGCCGTTTGAGGCCGATGTTGGAAAAGGAAATATCTTCACATAAAAACTGAACAGAAGCATTCTCAGAAACTTCTTTGTGTCGAGTGCATTCAACTCACAGACTTGAACTTACCTGTAGAAAGAGCAGTTTTGAAACACTCTTTTGGTAAAATCTGCAAGTGGTTATTTGGAGCACTTCGAGGCCTGTGCCTGGATATGGAATATCTTCACCTAAAAACTACAGAGAAGCATTCTCAGAAAGTTCTTCATGATGCATTCATTCAACTCACAGAGTTGAACCTTCCTTTTGATAGAACAGTTTTGAAACACTCTTTTTGTAGAATCTGCAAGAGGATATTTGGAGCGTTTTGAGGCCTATGCTGGAAAAGGAAATATCTTCACCTAAAAACTAGACAGAAGCATCCTCAGAAACTTCTGTGTGGTGAGTGCATTCATCACACAGACTTGAACGTTTCTTTTGATAGAACAGTTTGGAAACATTACGTTTGTAGAATCTGCAAGTGTTTATTCGGAGCACCTTGAGGCCTATGTTGGAAAAGGAAATATCTTCACATAAAAACTAGAGAGAAGGATTCTCAGAAACTTCTTTGTGATGAGTTCATTCAACTCACAGAGTTGAACCTACCAATTGATAGAGAAGTTTGGAAACACTCTTTTTGTAGAATCTGCAAGTGGATATTTGGAGCCGTTTGAGGCCTATGCTGGAAAAGGAAATATCTTCACATAAAAACTGAACAGAAGCATTCTCAGAAACTTCTTTGTATCGAGTGCATTCAACTCACAGACTTGAACTTACCTGTAGAAAGAGCAGTTTTGAAACACTCTTTTGGTAAAATCTGCAAGTGGTTATTTGGAGCACTTCGAGGCCTGTGCTGGGATATGGAATATCTTCACCTAAAAACTACAGAGAAGCATTCTCAGAAAGTTCTTCACGATGCATTCATTCAACTCACAGAGTTGAACCTTCCTTTTGAAAGAACAGTTTTGAAACACTCTTTTTGTAGAATCTGCAAGAGGATATTTGGAGCGTTTTGAGGCCTATGCTGGAAAAGGAAATATCTTCACCTAAAAACTAGACAGAAGCATTCTCAGAAACTTCTGTGTGATGAGTGCATTCAACTCACAGACTTGAACGTTTCTTTTGATAGAACAGTTTGGAAACATTACGTTTGTAGAATCTGCAAGTGTTTATTCAGAGCACCTTGAGGCCTATGTTGGAAAAGGAAATATCTTCACATAAAAACTAGAGAGAAGGATTCTGAGAAACTTCTTTGCGATGAGTTCATTCAACTCACAGAGTTGAACCTACCAATTGATAGAGAAGTTTGGAAACACTCTTGTTGTAGAATGTGCAAGTGGATATTTGGAGCCGTTTGAGGCCGATGTTGGAAATGGAAATATCTTCACATAAAAACTGAACAGAACCATTCTCAGAAACTTCTTTGTGTTGAGTGCATTCAACTCACAGACTTGAACTTACCTGTAGAAAGAGCAGTTTTGAAACACTCTTTTGGTAAAATCTGCAATGGTTATTTGGAGCACTTCGAGGCCTGTGCCTGGATATGGAATATCTTCACCTAAAAACTACAGAGAAGCATTCTCAGAAAGTTCTTCACGATGCATTCATTCAACTCACAGAGTTGAACCTTCCTTTTGATAGAACAGTTTTGAAACACTCTTTTTGTAGAATCTGCAAGAGGATATTTGGAGCGTTTTGAGGCCTATGCTGGAAAAGGAAATATCTTCACCTAAAAACTAGACAGAAGCATCCTCAGAAACTTCTGTGTGATGAGTGCATTCATCTCACAGACTTGAACGTTTCTTTTGATAGAACAGTTTGGAAACATTACGTTTGTAGAATCTGCAAGTGTTTATTCGGAGCACCTTGAGGCCTATGTTGGAAAAGGAAATATCTTCACATAAAAACTAGAGAGAAGGATTCTCAGAAACTTCTTTGTGATGAGTTCATTCAACTCACAGAGTTGAACCTACCAATTGATAGAGAAGTTTGGAAACACTCTTTTCGTAGAATCTGCAAGTGGATATTTGGAGCCGTTTGAGGCCTATGCTGGAAAAGGAAATATCTTCACATAAAAACTGAACAGAAGCATTCTCAGAAACTTCTTTGTGTCGAGTGCATTCAACTCACCGACTTGAACTTACCTGTAGAAAGAGTAGTTTTGAAACACTCTTTTGGTAAAATCTGCAAGTGGTTATTTGGAGCACTTCGAGGCCTGTGCTGGGATATGGAATATCTTCAGCTAAAAACTACAGAGAAGCATTCTCAGAAAGTTCTTCACGATGCATTCATTCAACTCACAGAGTTGAACCTTCCTTTTGATAGAACATTTTTGAAACACTCTTTTTGTAGAATCTGCAAGAGGATATTTGGAGCGTTTTGAGGCCTATGCTGGAAAAGGAAATATCTTCACCTAAAAACTAGACAGAAGCATCCTCAGAAACTTCTGTGTGATGAGTGCATTCATCTCACAGACTTGAACGTACTTTTGATAGAACAGTTTGGAAACATTACGTTTGTAGAATCTGCAAGTGTTTATTCGGAGCACCTTGAGGCCTATGTTGGAAAAGGAAATATCTTCACATAAAAACTAGAGAGAAGGATTCTCAGAAACTTCTTTGTGATGAGTTCATTCAACTCACAGAGTTGAACCTACCAATTGATAGAGAAGTTTGGAAACACTCTTCTTGTAGAATCTGCAAGTGGATATTTGGAGCCGTTTGTGGCCTATGCTGGAAAAGGAAATATCTTCACATAAAAACTGAACAGAAGCATTCTCAGAAACTTCTTTGTGTCGAGTGCATTCAACTCACAGACTTGAACTTACCTGTAGAAAGAGCAGTTTTGAAACACTCTTTTGGTAAAATCTGCAACGGGTTATTTGGAGCTCTTCGAGGCCTGTGCTGGGATATGGAATATCTTCACCTAAAAACTACAGAGAAGCATTCTCAGAAAGTTCTTCACGATGCATTCATTCAACTCACAGGGTTGAACCTTCCTTTTGATAGAACAGTTTTGAAACACTCTTTTTGTAGAATCTGTAAGAGGATATTTGGAGCGTTTTGAGGCCTATGCTGGAAAAGGAAATATCTTCACCTAAAAACTAGACAGAAGCATTCTCAGAAACTTCTGTGTGATGAGTGCATTCAACTCACAGACTTGAACGTTTCTTTTGATAGAACAGTTTTGAAACATTACGTTTGTAGAATCTGCAAGTGTTTATTCGGAGCACCTTGAGGCCTATGTTGGAAAAGGAAATATCTTCACATAAAAACTAGAGAGAAGGATTCTCAGAAACTTCTTTGTGATGAGTTCATTCAACTACGGAGTTGAACTTACCAATTGATAGAGAAGTTTGGAAACACTCTTTTTGTAGAATCTGCAAGTGGATATTTGGAGCCGTTTGAGGCCTATGGTGGAAAAGGAAATATCTTCACATAAAAACTGAACAGAAGCATTCTCAGAAACTTCCTTGTGTTGAGTTCATTCAACTCACAGACTTGAACTTACCTGTAGAAAGAGCAGTTTTCAAACACTCTTTTGGTAAAATCTGCAAGTGGTTATTTGGAGCACTTCGAGGCCTGTGCTGGGATATGGAATATCTTCACCTAAAAACTACAGAGAAGCATTCTCAGAAAGTTCTTCACGATGCATTCATTCTACTCACAGAGTTGAACCTTCCTTTTGATAGAACAGTTTTGAAACACTCTTTTTGTAGAATCTGCAAGAGGATATTTGGAGCTTTTTGAGCCCTATGCTGGAAAAGGAAATATCTTCACCTAAAAACTAGACAGAAGTATTCTCAGAAACTTCTGTGCGATGAGTGCATTCAACTCACAGACTTGAACGTTTCTTTTGATAGAACAGTTTGAAACATTACGTTTGTAGAATCTGCAAGTGTTTATTCGGAGCACCTTGAGGCCTATGTTGGAAAAGGAAATATCTTCACATAGAAACTAGAGAGAAGGATTCTCAGAAACTTCTTTGTGATGAGTTCATTCAACTCACAGAATTGAACCTACCAATTGATAGAGAAGTTTGGAAACACTCTTTTTGTAGAATCTGCAAGTGGATATTTGGGGCCGTTTGAGGCCTATGCTGGAAAAGGAAATATCTTCACATAAAAACTGAACAAAAGCATTCTCAGAAACTTCTTTGTGTTGAGTGCATTCAACTCACAGACTTGAACTTACCTGTAGAAAGAGCAGTTTTGAAACACTCTTTTGGTAAAATCTGCAAGTGGTTATTTGGAGCACTTCGAGGCCTGTGCTGGGATATGGAATATCTTCACCTAAAAACTACAGAGAAGCATTCTCAGAAAGTTCTTCACGATGCATTCATTCAACTCACAGAGTTGAACCTTCCTTTTGATAGAACAGTTTTGAAACACTCTTTTTGTAGAATCTCCAAGAGGATATTTGGAGCGATTTGAGGCCTATGTTGGAAAAGGAAATATCTTCACCTAAAAACTAGACAGAAGCATTCTCAGAAACTTCTGTGTGATGAGTGCATTCAACTCACAGACTTGAACGTTTCTTTTGATAGAACAGTTTGGAAACATTACGTTTGTAGAATCTGCAAGTGTTTATTCGGAGCACCTTGAGGCCTATGTTGGAAAAGGAAATATCTTCACATAAAAACTAGACAGAAGGATTCTCAGAAACTTCTTTGTGATGAGTTCATTCAACTCACAGAGTGGAACCTACCAATTGATAGAGAAGTTTGGAAACACTCTTTTTGTAGAATCTGCAAGTGGATATTTGGAGCCGTTTGAGGCCTATGCTGGAAAAGGAAATATCTTCACATAAAAACTGAACAGAAGCATTCTCAGAAACTTCTTTGTGTTGAGTGCATTCAACTCACAGACTTGAACTTACCTGTAGAAAGAGCAGTTTTGAAACACTCTTTTGGTAAAATCTGCAAGTGGTTATTTGGAGCACTTCGAGGCCTGTGCTGGGATATGGAATATCTTCACCTAAAAACTACAGAGAAGCATTCTCAGAAAGTTCTTCACGATGCATTCATTCACCTCACAGAGTTGAACCTTCCTTTTGATAGAACAGTTTTGAAACACTCTTTTTGTAAAATCTGCAAGAGGATATTTGGAGCGTTTTGAGGCCTATGCTGGAAAAGGAAATATCTTCACCTAAAAACTAGACAGAAGCATCCTCAGAAACTTCTGTGTGATGAGTGCATTCAACTCACAGACTTGAACGTTTCTTTTGATAGAACAGTTTGGAAACATTACGTTTGTAGAATCTGCAAGTGTTTATTCGGAGCACCTTGAGGCCTATGTTGGAAAAGGAAATATCTTCACATAAAAACTAGAGAGAAGGATTCTCAGAAACTTCTTTGTGATGAGTTCATTCAACTCACAGAGTTGAACCTACCAATTGATAGAGAAGTTTGGAAACACTCTTTTTGTAGAATCTGCAAGTGGATATTTGGAGCCGTTTGAGGCCTATGCTGGAAAAGGAAATATCTTCACATAAAAACTGAACAGAAGCATTCTCAGAAACTTCTTTGTGTCGAGTGCATTCAACTCACCGACTTGAACTTACCTGTAGAAAGAGTAGTTTTGAAACACTCTTTTGGTAAAATCTGCAAGTGGTTATTTGGAGCACTTCGAGGCCTGTGCTGGGATATGGAATATCTTCACCTAAAAACTACAGAGAAGCATTCTCAGAAAGTTCTTCACGATGCATTCATTCAACTCACAGAGTTGAACCGTCCTTTTGATAGAATATTTTTGAAACACTCTTTTTGTAGAATCTGCAAGAGAATGTTTGGAGCGTTTTGAGGCCTATGCTGGAAAAGGAAATATGTTCACCTAAAAACTAGACAGAAGCATCCTCAGAAACTTCTGTGTGATGAGTGCATTCATCTCACAGACTTGAACGTTTCTTTTGATAGAACAGTTTTGAAACATTACGTTTGTAGAATCTGCAAGTGTTTATTCGGAGCACCTTGAGGCCTATGTTGGAAAAGGAAATATCTTCACATAAAAACTAGAGAGAAGGATTCTCAGAAACTTCTTTGCGATGAGTTCATTCAACTCACAGAGTTGAACCTACCAATTGATAGAGAAGTTTGGAAACACTCTTTTTGTAGAATCTGCAAGTGGATATTTGGAGCCGTTTGAGGCCTATGCTGGAAAAGGAAATATCTTTACATAAAAACTGAACAGAAGAATTCTCAGAAACTTCTTTGTGTTGAGTCCATTCAACTCACAGACTTGAACTTACCTGTAGAAAGAGCAGTTTTGAAACACTCTTTTGGTAAAATCTGCAAGTGGTTATTTGGAGCACTTCGAGGCCTGTGCTGGGATATGGAATATCTTCACCTAAAAACTACAGAGAAGCATTCTCAGAAAGTTCTTCACGATGCATTCATTCAACTGACAGAGTTGAACCTTCCTTTTGATAGAACAGTTTTGAAACACTCTTTTTGTAGAATCTGCAAGAGGATATTTGGAGCGTTTTGAGGCCTATGCTGGAAAAGGAAATATCTTCACCTAAAAACTAGACAGAAGCATCCTCAGAAACTTCTGTGTGATGAGTGCATTCAACTCACAGACTTGAACGTTTCTTTTGATAGAACAGTTTTGAAACATTACGTTTGTAGAATCTGCAAGTGTTTATTCGGAGCACCTTGAGGCCTATGTTGGAAAAGGAAATATCTTCACATAAAAACTAGAGAGAAGGATTCTCAGAAACTTCTTTGCGATGAGTTCATTCAACTCACAGAGTTGAACCTACCAATTGATAGAGAAGTTTGGAAACACTCTTTTTGTAGAATCTGCAAGTGGATATTTGGAGCCGTTTGAGGCCTATGCTGGAAAAGGAAATATCTTTACATAAAAACTGAACAGAAGAATTCTCAGAAACTTCTTTGTGTTGAGTCCATTCAACTCACAGACTTGAACTTACCTGTAGAAAGAGCAGTTTTGAAACACTCTTTTGGTAAAATCTGCAAGTGGTTATTTGGAGCACTTCGAGGCCTGTGCTGGGATATGGAATATCTTCACCTAAAAACTACAGAGAAGCATTCTCAGAAAGTTCTTCACGATGCATTCATTCAACTGACAGAGTTGAACCTTCCTTTTGATAGAACAGTTTTGAAACACTCTTTTTGTAGAATCTGCAAGAGGATATTTGGAGCGTTTTGAGGCCTATGCTGGAAAAGGAAATATCTTCACCTAAAAACTAGACAGAAGCATCCTCAGAAACTTCTGTGTGATGAGTGCATTCAACTCACAGACTTGAACGTTTCTTTTGATAGAACAGTTTGGAAACATTACGTTTGTAGAATCTGCAAGTGTTTATTCGGAGCACCTTGAGGCCTATGTTGGAAAAGGAAATATCTTCACATAAAAACTAGAGAGAAGGATTCTCAGAAACTTCTTTGTGATGAGTTCATTCAACTCACAGAGTTGAACCTACCAATTGATAGAGAAGTTTGGAAACACTCTTTTCGTAGAATCTGCAAGTGGATATTTGGAGCCGTTTGAGGCCTATGCTGGAAAAGGAAATATCTTCACATAAAAACTGAACAGAAGCATTCTCAGAAACTTCTTTGTGTTGAGTGCATTCAACTCACAGACTTGAACTTACCTGTAGAAAGAGCAGTTTTGAAACACTCTTTTGGTAAAATCTGCAAGTGGTTATTTGGAGCACTTCGAGGCCTGTGCTGGGATATGGAATATCTTCACCTAAAAACTACAGAGAAGCATTCTCAGAAAGTTATTCACGATGCATTCATTCAACTCACAGAGTTGAACCTTCCTTTTGAAAGAACAGTTTTGAAACACTCTTTTTGTAGAATCTGCAAGAGGATATTTGGAGCGTTTTGAGGCCTATGCTGGAAAAGGAAATATCTTCACCTAAAAACTAGACAGAAGCATTCTCAGAAACTTCTGTGTGATGAGTGCATTCAACTCACAGACTTGAACGTTTCTTTTGATAGAACAGTTTGGAAACATTACGTTTGTAGAATCTGCAAGTGTTTATTCGGAGCACCTTGAGGCCTATGTTGGAAAAGGAAATATCTTCACATAAAAACTAGAGAGAAGGATTCTCAGAAACTTCTTTGCGATGAGTTCATTCAACTCACAGAGTTGAACCTACCAATTGTTAGAGAAGTTTGGAAACACTCTTTTTGTAGAATCTGCAAGTGGATATTTGGAGCGGCTTGAGGCCTCTGCTGGAAAAGGAAGTATCTTCACATAAAAACTGAACAGAAGCATTCTCAGAAAATTCTTTGTGTTGAGTGCATTCAACTCACAGACTAGAACTTACCTGTAGAAAGAGCAGTTTTGAAACACTCTTTGGGTAAAATCTGCAAGTGGTTATTTGGAGCACTTCGAGGCCTGTGCTGGGATATGGAATATCTTCACCTAAAAACTACAGAGAAGCATTCTCAGAAAGTTCTTCACGATGCATTCATTCACCTCACAGAGTTGAACCTTCCTTTTGATAGAACAGTTTTGAAACACTCTTTTTGTAGAATCTGCAAGAGGATATTTGGAGCGTTTTGAGGCCTATGCTGGAAAAGGAAATATCTTCACCTAAAAACTAGACAGAAGCATTCTCAGAAACTTCTGTGTGATGAGTGCATTCAACTCACAGACTTGAACGTTTCTTTTTAAAGAACAGTTTAGAAACATTACGTTTGTAGAATCTGCAAGTGTTTATTCGGAGCACCTTGAGGCCTATGTTGGAAAAGGAAATATCTTCACATAAAAACTAGAGAGAAGGATTCTCAGAAACTTCTTTGCGATGAGTTCATTCAACTCACAGAGTTGAACCTACCAATTGATAGAGAAGTTTGGAAACAATCTTTTTGTAGAATCTGCAAGTGGATATTTGGAGCCGTTTGAGGCCGATGTTGGAAAAGGAAATATCTTCACATAAAAACTGAACAGAAGCATTCTCAGAAACTTCTTTGTGTCGAGTGCATTCAACTCACAGACTTGAACTTACCTGTAGAAAGAGCAGTTTTGAAACACTCTTTTGGTAAAATCTGCAAGTGGTTATTTGGAGCACTTCGAGGCCTGTGCCTGGATATGGAATATCTTCACCTAAAAACTACAGAGAAGCATTCTCAGAAAGTTCTTCATGATGCATTCATTCAACTCACAGAGTTGAACCTTCCTTTTGATAGAACAGTTTTGAAACACTCTTTTTGTAGAATCTGCAAGAGGATATTTGGAGCGTTTTGAGGCCTATGCTGGAAAAGGAAATATCTTCACCTAAAAACTAGACAGAAGCATCCTCAGAAACTTCTGTGTGGTGAGTGCATTCATCACACAGACTTGAACGTTTCTTTTGATAGAACAGTTTGGAAACATTACGTTTGTAGAATCTGCAAGTGTTTATTCGGAGCACCTTGAGGCCTATGTTGGAAAAGGAAATATCTTCACATAAAAACTAGAGAGAAGGATTCTCAGAAACTTCTTTGTGATGAGTTCATTCAACTCACAGAGTTGAACCTACCAATTGATAGAGAAGTTTGGAAACACTCTTTTTGTAGAATCTGCAAGTGGATATTTGGAGCCGTTTGAGGCCTATGCTGGAAAAGGAAATATCTTCACATAAAAACTGAACAGAAGCATTCTCAGAAACTTCTTTGTATCGAGTGCATTCAACTCACAGACTTGAACTTACCTGTAGAAAGAGCAGTTTTGAAACACTCTTTTGGTAAAATCTGCAAGTGGTTATTTGGAGCACTTCGAGGCCTGTGCTGGGATATGGAATATCTTCACCTAAAAACTACAGAGAAGCATTCTCAGAAAGTTCTTCACGATGCATTCATTCAACTCACAGAGTTGAACCTTCCTTTTGAAAGAACAGTTTTGAAACACTCTTTTTGTAGAATCTGCAAGAGGATATTTGGAGCGTTTTGAGGCCTATGCTGGAAAAGGAAATATCTTCACCTAAAAACTAGACAGAAGCATTCTCAGAAACTTCTGTGTGATGAGTGCATTCAACTCACAGACTTGAACGTTTCTTTTGATAGAACAGTTTGGAAACATTACGTTTGTAGAATCTGCAAGTGTTTATTCAGAGCACCTTGAGGCCTATGTTGGAAAAGGAAATATCTTCACATAAAAACTAGAGAGAAGGATTCTCAGAAACTTCTTTGCGATGAGTTCATTCAACTCACAGAGTTGAACCTACCAATTGATAGAGAAGTTTGGAAACACTCTTGTTGTAGAATGTGCAAGTGGATATTTGGAGCCGTTTGAGGCCGATGTTGGAAATGGAAATATCTTCACATAAAAACTGAACAGAACCATTCTCAGAAACTTCTTTGTGTTGAGTGCATTCAACTCACAGACTTGAACTTACCTGTAGAAAGAGCAGTTTTGAAACACTCTTTTGGTAAAATCTGCAATGGTTATTTGGAGCACTTCGAGGCCTGTGCCTGGATATGGAATATCTTCACCTAAAAACTACAGAGAAGCATTCTCAGAAAGTTCTTCACGATGCATTCATTCAACTCACAGAGTTGAACCTTCCTTTTGATAGAACAGTTTTGAAACACTCTTTTTGTAGAATCTGCAAGAGGATATTTGGAGCGTTTTGAGGCCTATGCTGGAAAAGGAAATATCTTCACCTAAAAACTAGACAGAAGCATCCTCAGAAACTTCTGTGTGATGAGTGCATTCATCTCACAGACTTGAACGTTTCTTTTGATAGAACAGTTTGGAAACATTACGTTTGTAGAATCTGCAAGTGTTTATTCGGAGCACCTTGAGGCCTATGTTGGAAAAGGAAATATCTTCACATAAAAACTAGAGAGAAGGATTCTCAGAAACTTCTTTGTGATGAGTTCATTCAACTCACAGAGTTGAACCTACCAATTGATAGAGAAGTTTGGAAACACTCTTTTCGTAGAATCTGCAAGTGGATATTTGGAGCCGTTTGAGGCCTATGCTGGAAAAGGAAATATCTTCACATAAAAACTGAACAGAAGCATTCTCAGAAACTTCTTTGTGTCGAGTGCATTCAACTCACCGACTTGAACTTACCTGTAGAAAGAGTAGTTTTGAAACACTCTTTTGGTAAAATCTGCAAGTGGTTATTTGGAGCACTTCGAGGCCTGTGCTGGGATATGGAATATCTTCACCTAAAAACTACAG
The DNA here is from genome assembly GCF_028885655.2 of Pongo abelii. NCBI lineage: Eukaryota > Metazoa > Chordata > Mammalia > Primates > Hominidae > Pongo > Pongo abelii. The sequence continues at coordinate 18,891,175 of NC_071999.2, forward strand.
AGAAGCATTCTCAGAAAGTTCTTCACGATGCATTCATTCAACTCACAGAGTTGAACCTTCCTTTTGATAGAACATTTTTGAAACACTCTTTTTGTAGAATCTGCAAGAGGATATTTGGAGCGTTTTGAGGCCTATGCTGGAAAAGGAAATATCTTCACCTAAAAACTAGACAGAAGCATCCTCAGAAACTTCTGTGTGATGAGTGCATTCATCTCACAGACTTGAACGTACTTTTGATAGAACAGTTTGGAAACATTACGTTTGTAGAATCTGCAAGTGTTTATTCGGAGCACCTTGAGGCCTATGTTGGAAAAGGAAATATCTTCACATAAAAACTAGAGAGAAGGATTCTCAGAAACTTCTTTGTGATGAGTTCATTCAACTCACAGAGTTGAACCTACCAATTGATAGAGAAGTTTGGAAACACTCTTCTTGTAGAATCTGCAAGTGGATATTTGGAGCCGTTTGTGGCCTATGCTGGAAAAGGAAATATCTTCACATAAAAACTGAACAGAAGCATTCTCAGAAACTTCTTTGTGTCGAGTGCATTCAACTCACAGACTTGAACTTACCTGTAGAAAGAGCAGTTTTGAAACACTCTTTTGGTAAAATCTGCAACGGGTTATTTGGAGCTCTTCGAGGCCTGTGCTGGGATATGGAATATCTTCACCTAAAAACTACAGAGAAGCATTCTCAGAAAGTACTTCACGATGCATTCATTCAACTCACAGGGTTGAACCTTCCTTTTGATAGAACAGTTTTGAAACACTCTTTTTGTAGAATCTGTAAGAGGATATTTGGAGCGTTTTGAGGCCTATGCTGGAAAAGGAAATATCTTCACCTAAAAACTAGACAGAAGCATTCTCAGAAACTTCTGTGTGATGAGTGCATTCAACTCACAGACTTGAACGTTTCTTTTGATAGAACAGTTTTGAAACATTACGTTTGTAGAATCTGCAAGTGTTTATTCGGAGCACCTTGAGGCCTATGTTGGAAAAGGAAATATCTTCACATAAAAACTAGAGAGAAGGATTCTCAGAAACTTCTTTGTGATGAGTTCATTCAACTACGGAGTTGAACTTACCAATTGATAGAGAAGTTTGGAAACACTCTTTTTGTAGAATCTGCAAGTGGATATTTGGAGCCGTTTGAGGCCTATGGTGGAAAAGGAAATATCTTCACATAAAAACTGAACAGAAGCATTCTCAGAAACTTCCTTGTGTTGAGTTCATTCAACTCACAGACTTGAACTTACCTGTAGAAAGAGCAGTTTTCAAACACTCTTTTGGTAAAATCTGCAAGTGGTTATTTGGAGCACTTCGAGGCCTGTGCTGGGATATGGAATATCTTCACCTAAAAACTACAGAGAAGCATTCTCAGAAAGTTCTTCACGATGCATTCATTCTACTCACAGAGTTGAACCTTCCTTTTGATAGAACAGTTTTGAAACACTCTTTTTGTAGAATCTGCAAGAGGATATTTGGAGCTTTTTGAGCCCTATGCTGGAAAAGGAAATATCTTCACCTAAAAACTAGACAGAAGTATTCTCAGAAACTTCTGTGCGATGAGTGCATTCAACTCACAGACTTGAACGTTTCTTTTGATAGAACAGTTTGAAACATTACGTTTGTAGAATCTGCAAGTGTTTATTCGGAGCACCTTGAGGCCTATGTTGGAAAAGGAAATATCTTCACATAGAAACTAGAGAGAAGGATTCTCAGAAACTTCTTTGTGATGAGTTCATTCAACTCACAGAGTTGAACCTACCAATTGATAGAGAAGTTTGGAAACACTCTTTTTGTAGAATCTGCAAGTGGATATTTGGGGCCGTTTGAGGCCTATGCTGGAAAAGGAAATATCTTCACATAAAAACTGAACAAAAGCATTCTCAGAAACTTCTTTGTGTTGAGTGCATTCAACTCACAGACTTGAACTTACCTGTAGAAAGAGCAGTTTTGAAACACTCTTTTGGTAAAATCTGCAAGTGGTTATTTGGAGCACTTCGAGGCCTGTGCTGGGATATGGAATATCTTCACCTAAAAACTACAGAGAAGCATTCTCAGAAAGTTCTTCACGATGCATTCATTCAACTCACAGAGTTGAACCTTCCTTTTGATAGAACAGTTTTGAAACACTCTTTTTGTAGAATCTCCAAGAGGATATTTGGAGCGATTTGAGGCCTATGTTGGAAAAGGAAATATCTTCACCTAAAAACTAGACAGAAGCATTCTCAGAAACTTCTGTGTGATGAGTGCATTCAACTCACAGACTTGAACGTTTCTTTTGATAGAACAGTTTGGAAACATTACGTTTGTAGAATCTGCAAGTGTTTATTCGGAGCACCTTGAGGCCTATGTTGGAAAAGGAAATATCTTCACATAAAAACTAGACAGAAGGATTCTCAGAAACTTCTTTGTGATGAGTTCATTCAACTCACAGAGTGGAACCTACCAATTGATAGAGAAGTTTGGAAACACTCTTTTTGTAGAATCTGCAAGTGGATATTTGGAGCCGTTTGAGGCCTATGCTGGAAAAGGAAATATCTTCACATAAAAACTGAACAGAAGCATTCTCAGAAACTTCTTTGTGTTGAGTGCATTCAACTCACAGACTTGAACTTACCTGTAGAAAGAGCAGTTTTGAAACACTCTTTTGGTAAAATCTGCAAGTGGTTATTTGGAGCACTTCGAGGCCTGTGCTGGGATATGGAATATCTTCACCTAAAAACTACAGAGAAGCATTCTCAGAAAGTTCTTCACGATGCATTCATTCACCTCACAGAGTTGAACCTTCCTTTTGATAGAACAGTTTTGAAACACTCTTTTTGTAAAATCTGCAAGAGGATATTTGGAGCGTTTTGAGGCCTATGCTGGAAAAGGAAATATCTTCACCTAAAAACTAGACAGAAGCATCCTCAGAAACTTCTGTGTGATGAGTGCATTCAACTCACAGACTTGAACGTTTCTTTTGATAGAACAGTTTGGAAACATTACGTTTGTAGAATCTGCAAGTGTTTATTCGGAGCACCTTGAGGCCTATGTTGGAAAAGGAAATATCTTCACATAAAAACTAGAGAGAAGGATTCTCAGAAACTTCTTTGTGATGAGTTCATTCAACTCACAGAGTTGAACCTACCAATTGATGATAGAGAAGTTTGGAAACACTCTTTTTGTAGAATCTGCAAGTGGATATTTGGAGCCGTTTGAGGCCTATGCTGGAAAAGGAAATATCTTCACATAAAAACTGAACAGAAGCATTCTCAGAAACTTCTTTGTGTTGAGTGCATTCAACTCACAGACTTGAACTTACCTGTAGAAAGAGCAGTTTTGAAACACTCTTTTGGTAAAATCTGCAATGGTTACTTGGAGCACTTCGAGGCCTGTGCTGGGATATGGAATATCTTCACCTAAAAACTACAGAGAAGCATTCTCAGAAAGTTCTTCACGATGCATTCATTCAACTCACAGAGTTGAACCTTCCTTTTGATAGAACAGTTTTGAAACACTCTTTTTGTAGAATCTGCAAGAGGATATTTGGAGCGTTTTGAGGCCTATGCTGGAAAAGGAAATATCTTCACCTAAAAACTAGACAGAAGCATCCTCAGAAACTTCTGTGTGATGAGTGCATTCATCTCACAGACTTGAACGTTTCTTTTGATAGAACAGTTTGGAAACATTACGTTTGTAGAATCTGCAAGTGTTTATTCGGAGCACCTTGAGGCCTATGTTGGAAAAGGAAATATCTTCACATAAAAACAAGAGAGAAGGATTCTCAGAAACTTCTTTGTGATGAGTTCATTCAACTCACAGAGTTGAACCTACCAATTGATAGAGAAGTTTGGAAACACTCTTTTTGTAGAATCTGCAAGTGGATATTTGGAGCCGTTTGAGGCCTATGCTGGAAAAGGAAATATCTTCACATAAAAACTGAACAGAAGCATTCTCAGAAACTTCTTTGTGTCGAGTGCATTCAACTCACCGACTTGAACTTACCTGTAGAAAGAGTAGTTTTGAAACACTCTTTTGGTAAAATCTGCAAGTGGTTATTTGGAGCACTTCGAGGCCTGTGCTGGGATATGGAATATCTTCACCTAAAAACTACAGAGAAGCATTCTCAGAAAGTTCTTCACGATGCATTCATTCAACTCACAGAGTTGAACCGTCCTTTTGATAGAATATTTTTGAAACACTCTTTTTGTAGAATCTGCAAGAGAATATTTGGAGCGTTTTGAGGCCTATGCTGGAAAAGGAAATATGTTCACCTAAAAACTAGACAGAAGCATCCTCAGAAACTTCTGTGTGATGAGTGCATTCATCTCACAGACTTGAACGTTTCTTTTGATAGAACAGTTTGGAAACATTACGTTTGTAGAATCTGCAAGTGTTTATTCGGAGCACCTTGAGGCCTATGTTGGAAAAGGAAATATCTTCACATAAAAACTAGAGAGAAGGATTCTCAGAAACTTCTTTGTGATGAGTTCATTCAACTCACAGAGTTAAACCTACCAATTGATAGAGAAGTTTGGAAACACTCTTCTTGTAGAATCTGCAAGTGGATATTTGGAGCCGTTTGAGGCCTATGGTGGAAAAGGAAATATCTTCACATAAAAACTGAACAGAAGCATTCTCAGAAACTTCCTTGTGTTGAGTTCATTCAACTCACAGACTTGAACTTACCTGTAGAAAGAGCAGTTTTCAAACACTCTTTTGGTAAAATCTGCAAGTGGTTATTTGGAGCACTTCGAGGCCTGTGCTGGGATGTGGAATATCTTCACCTAAAAACTACAGAGAAGCATTCTCAGAAAGTTCTTCACGATGCATTCATTCTACTCACAGAGTTGAACCTTCCTTTTGATAGAACAGTTTTGAAACACTCTTTTTGTAGAATCTGCAAGAGGATATTTGGAGCGTTTTGAGGCCTATGCTGGAAAAGGAAATATCTTCACCTAAAAACTAGACAGAAGTATTCTCAGAAACTTCTGTGTGATGAGTGCATTCAACTCACAGACTTGAACGTTTCTTTTGATAGAACAGTTTGGAAACATTACGTTTGTAGAATCTGCAAGTGTTTATTCGGAGCACCTTGAGGCCTATGTTGGAAAAGGAAATATCTTCACATAAAAACTAGAGAGAAGGATTCTCAGAAACTTCTTTGCGATGAGTTCATTCAACTCACAGAGTTGAACCTACCAATTGATAGAGAAGTTTGGAAACACTCTTTTTGTAGAATCTGCAAGTGGATATTTGGAGCCGTTTGAGGCCTATGCTGGAAAAGGAAATATCTTCACATAAAAACTGAACAGAAGCATTCTCAGAAACTTCTTTGTGTCGAGTGCATTCAACTCACAGACTTGAACTTACCTGTAGAAAGAGCAGTTTTGAAACACTCTTTTGGTAAAATCTGCAAGTGGTTATTTGGAGCACTTCGAGGCCTGTGCTGGGATATGGAATATCTTCACCTAAAAACTACAGAGAAGCATTCTCAGAAAGTTCTTCACGATGCATTCATTCAACTCACAGAGTTGAACCTTCCTTTTGATAGAACAGTTTTGAAACACTCTTTTTGTAGAATCTGCAAGAGGATATTTGGAGCGTTTTGAGGCCTATGCTGGAAAAGGAAATATCTTCACCTAAAAACTAGACAGAAGCATTCTCAGAAACTTCTGTGTGATGAGTGCATTCAACTCACAGACTTGAACGTTTCTTTTGATAGAACAGTTTGGAAACATTACGTTTGTAGAATCTGCAAGTGTTTATTCGGAGCACATTGAGGCCTATGTTGGAAAAGGAAATATCTTCACATAAAAACTAGAGAGAAGGATTCTCAGAAACTTCTTTGTGATGAGTTCATTCAACTCACAGAGTTGAACCTACCAATTGATAGAGAAGTTTGGAAACACTCCTTTTGTAGAATCTGCAAGTGGATATTTGGAGCCGTTTGAGGCCTATGCTGGAAAAGGAAATATCTTCACATAAAAACTGAACAGAAGAATTCTCAGAAACTTCTTTGTGTTGAGTCCATTCAACTCACAGACTTGAACTTACCTGTAGAAAGAGCAGTTTTGAAACACTCTTTTGGTAAAATCTGCAAGTGGTTATTTGGAGCACTTCGAGGCCTGTGCTGGGATATGGAATATCTTCACCTAAAAACTACAGAGAAGCATTCTCAGAAAGTTCTTCACGATGCATTCATTCAACTCACAGAGTTGAACCTTCCTTTTGATAGAACAGTTTTGAAACACTCTTTTTGTAGAATCTGCAAGAGGATATTTGGAGCGTTTTGAGGCCTATGCTGGAAAAGGAAATATCTTCACCTAAAAACTAGACAGAAGCATCCTCAGAAACTTCTGTGTGATGAGTGCATTCAACTCACAGACTTGAACGTTTCTTTTGATAGAACAGTTTGGAAACATTACGTTTGTAGAATCTGCAAGTGTTTATTCGGAGCACCTTGAGGCCTATGTTGGAAAAGGAAATATCTTCACATAAAAACTAGAGAGAAGGATTCTCAGAAACTTCTTTGTGATGAGTTCATTCAACTCACAGAGTTGAACCTACCAATTGATAGAGAAGTTTGGAAACACTCTTTTCGTAGAATCTGCAAGTGGATATTTGGAGCCGTTTGAGGCCTATGCTGGAAAAGGAAATATCTTCACATAAAAACTGAACAGAAGCATTCTGAGAAACTTCTTTGTGTCGAGTGCATTCAACTCACCGACTTGAACTTACCTGTAGAAAGAGTAGTTTTGAAACACTCTTTTGGTAAAATCTGCAAGTGGTTATTTGGAGCACTTCGAGGCCTGTGCTGGGATATGGAATATCTTCACCTAAAAACTACAGAGAAGCATTCTCAGAAAGTTCTTCACGATGCATTCATTCAACTCACAGAGTTGAACCTTCCTTTTGATAGAACATTTTTGAAACACTCTTTTTGTAGAATCTGCAAGAGGATATTTGGAGCGTTTTGAGGCCTATGCTGGAAAAGGAAATATCTTCACCTAAAAACTAGACAGAAGCGTCCTCAGAAACTTCTGTGTGATGAGTGCATTCATCTCACAGACTTGAACGTACTTTTGATAGAACAGTTTGGAAACATTACGTTTGTAGAATCTGCAAGTGTTTATTCGGAGCACCTTGAGGCCTATGTTGGAAAAGGAAATATCTTCACATAAAAACTAGAGAGAAGGATTCTCAGAAACTTCTTTGTGATGAGTTCATTCAACTCACAGAGTTGAACCTACCAATTGATAGAGAAGTTTGGAAACACTCTTCTTGTAGAATCTGCAAGTGGATATTTGGAGCCGTTTGTGGCCTATGCTGGAAAAGGAAATATCTTCACATAAAAACTGAACAGAAGCATTCTCAGAAACTTCTTTGTGCCGAGTGCATTCAACTCACAGACTTGAACTTACCTGTAGAAAGAGCAGTTTTGAAACACTCTTTTGGTAAAATCTGCAAGTGGTTATTTGGAGCTCTTCGAGGCCTGTGCTGGGATATGGAATATCTTCACCTAAAAACTACAGAGAAGCATTCTCAGAAAGTTCTTCACGATGCATTCATTCAACTCACAGGGTTGAACCTTCCTTTTGATAGAACAGTTTTGAAACACTCTTTTTGTAGAATCTGTAAGAGGATATTTGGAGCGTTTTGAGGCCTATGCTGGAAAAGGAAATATCTTCACCTAAAAACTAGACAGAAGCATTCTCAGAAACTTCTGTGTGATGAGTGCATTCAACTCACAGACTTGAACGTTTCTTTTGATAGAACAGTTTTGAAACATTACGTTTGTAGAATCTGCAAGTGTTTATTCGGAGCACCTTGAGGCCTATGTTGGAAAAGGAAATATCTTCACATAAAAACTAGAGAGAAGGATTCTCAGAAACTTCTTTGTGATGAGTTCATTCAACTACGGAGTTGAACTTACCAATTGATAGAGAAGTTTGGAAACACTCTTTTTGTAGAATCTGCAAGTGGATATTTGGAGCCGTTTGAGGCCTATGGTGGAAAAGGAAATATCTTCACATAAAAACTGAACAGAAGCATTCTCAGAAACTTCCTTGTGTTGAGTTCATTCAACTCACAGACTTGAACTTACCTGTAGAAAGAGCAGTTTTCAAACACTCTTTTGGTAAAATCTGCAAGTGGTTATTTGGAGCACTTCGAGGCCTGTGCTGGGATATGGAATATCTTCACCTAAAAACTACAGAGAAGCATTCTCAGAAAGTTCTTCACGATGCATTCATTCTACTCACAGAGTTGAACCTTCCTTTTGATAGAACAGTTTTGAAACACTCTTTTTGTAGAATCTGCAAGAGGATATTTGGAGCTTTTTGAGCCCTATGCTGGAAAAGGAAATATCTTCACCTAAAAACTAGACAGAAGTATTCTCAGAAACTTCTGTGCGATGAGTGCATTCAACTCACAGACTTGAACGTTTCTTTTGATAGAACAGTTTGAAACATTACGTTTGTAGAATCTGCAAGTGTTTATTCGGAGCACCTTGAGGCCTATGTTGGAAAAGGAAATATCTTCACATAGAAACTAGAGAGAAGGATTCTCAGAAACTTCTTTGTGATGAGTTCATTCAACTCACAGAGTGGAACATACCAATTGATAGAGAAGTTTGGAAACACTCTTTTTGTAGAATCTGCAAGTGGATATTTGGAGCCGTTTGAGGCCTATGCTGGAAAAGGAAATATCTTCACATAAAAACTGAACAGAAGCATTCTCAGAAACTTCTTTGTGTTGAGTGCATTCAACTCACAGACTTGAACTTACGTGTAGAAAGAGCAGTTTTGAAACACTCTTTTGGTAAAATCTGCAAGTGGTTATTTGGAGCACTTCGAGGCCTGTGCTGGGATATGGAATATCTTCACCTAAAAACTACAGAGAAGCATTCTCAGAAAGTTCTTCACGATGCATTCATTCAACTCACAGAGTTGAACCTTCCTTTTGATAGAACAGTTTTGAAACACTCTTTTTGTAGAATCTGCAAGAGGATATTTGGAGCGTTTTGAGGCCTATGCTGGAAAAGGAAATATCTTCACCTAAAAACTAGACAGAAGCATTCTCAGAAACTTCTGTGTGATGAGTGCATTCAACTCACAGACTTGAACGTTTCTTTTGATAGAACAGTTTGGAAACATTACGTTTGTAGAATCTGCAAGTGTTTATTCGGAGCACCTTGAGGCCTATGTTGGAAAAGGAAATATCTTCACATAAAAACTAGACAGAAGGATTCTCAGAAACTTCTTTGTGATGAGTTCATTCAACTCACAGAGTGGAACCTACCAATTGATAGAGAAGTTTGGAAACACTCTTTTTGTAGAATCTGCAAGTGGATATTTGGAGCCGTTTGAGGCCTATGCTGGAAAAGGAAATATCTTCACATAAAAACTGAACAGAAGCATTCTCAGAAACTTCTTTGTGTTGAGTGCATTCAACTCACAGACTTGAACTTACCTGTAGAAAGAGCAGTTTTGAAACACTCTTTTGGTAAAATCTGCAAGTGGTTATTTGGAGCACTTCGAGGCCTGTGCTGGGATATGGAATATCTTCACCTAAAAACTACAGAGAAGCATTCTCAGAAAGTTCTTCACGATGCATTCATTCACCTCACAGAGTTGAACCTTCCTTTTGATAGAACAGTTTTGAAACACTCTTTTTGTAAAATCTGCAAGAGGATATTTGGAGCGTTTTGAGGCCTATGCTGGAAAAGGAAATATCTTCACCTAAAAACTAGACAGAAGCATCCTCAGAAACTTCTGTGTGATGAGTGCATTCAACTCACAGACTTGAACGTTTCTTTTGATAGAACAGTTTGGAAACATTACGTTTGTAGAATCTGCAAGTGTTTATTCGGAGCACCTTGAGGCCTATGTTGGAAAAGGAAATATCTTCACATAAAAACTAGAGAGAAGGATTCTCAGAAACTTCTTTGTGATGAGTTCATTCAACTCACAGAGTTGAACCTACCAATTGATGATAGAGAAGTTTGGAAACACTCTTTTTGTAGAATCTGCAAGTGGATATTTGGAGCCGTTTGAGGCCTATGCTGGAAAAGGAAATATCTTCACATAAAAACTGAACAGAAGCATTCTCAGAAACTTCTTTGTGTTGAGTGCATTCAACTCACAGACTTGAACTTACCTGTAGAAAGAGCAGTTTTGAAACACTCTTTTGGTAAAATCTGCAATGGTTATTTGGAGCACTTCGAGGCCTGTGCTGGGATATGGAATATCTTCACCTAAAAACTACAGAGAAGCATTCTCAGAAAGTTCTTCACGATGCATTCATTCAACTCACAGAGTTGAACCTTCCTTTTGATAGAACAGTTTTGAAACACTCTTTTTGTAGAATCTGCAAGAGGATATTTGGAGCGTTTTGAGGCCTATGCTGGAAAAGGAAATATCTTCACCTAAAAACTAGACAGAAGCATCCTCAGAAACTTCTGTGTGATGAGTGCATTCATCTCACAGACTTGAACGTTTCTTTTGATAGAACAGTTTGGAAACATTACGTTTGTAGAATCTGCAAGTGTTTATTCGGAGCACCTTGAGGCCTATGTTGGAAAAGGAAATATCTTCACATAAAAACAAGAGAGAAGGATTCTCAGAAACTTCTTTGTGATGAGTTCATTCAACTCACAGAGTTGAACCTACCAATTGATAGAGAAGTTTGGAAACACTCTTTTTGTAGAATCTGCAAGTGGATATTTGGAGCCGTTTGAGGCCTATGCTGGAAAAGGAAATATCTTCACATAAAAACTGAACAGAAGCATTCTCAGAAACTTCTTTGTGTCGAGTGCATTCAACTCACCGACTTGAACTTACCTGTAGAAAGAGTAGTTTTGAAACACTCTTTTGGTAAAATCTGCAAGTGGTTATTTGGAGCACTTCGAGGCCTGTGCTGGGATATGGAATATCTTCACCTAAAAACTACAGAGAAGCATTCTCAGAAAGTTCTTCACGATGCATTCATTCTACTCACAGAGTTGAACCTTCCTTTTGATAGAACAGTTTTGAAACACTCTTTTTGTAGAATCTGCAAGAGGATATTTGGAGCGTTTTGAGGCCTATGCTGGAAAAGGAAATATCTTCACCTAAAAACTAGACAGAAGTATTCTCAGAAACTTCTGTGCGATGAGTGCATTCAACTCACAGACTTGAACGTTTCTTTTGATAGAACAGTTTTGAAGCATTACGTTTGTAGAATCTGCAAGTGTTTATTCGGAGCACCTTGAGGCCTATGTTGGAAAAGGAAATATCTTCACATAAAAACTAGAGAGAAGGATTCTCAGAAACTTCTTTCTGATGAGTTCATTCAACTCACAGAGTTGAACCTACCAATTGATGATAGAGAAGTTTGGAAACACTCTTTTTGTAGAATCTGCAAGTGGATATTTGGAGCCGTTTGAGGCCTATGCTGGAAAAGGAAATATCTTCACATAAAAACTGAACAGAAGCATTCTCAGAAACTTCTTCGTGTTGAGTGCATTCAACTCACAGACTTGAACTTAGTTGTAGAAAGAGCAGTTTTGAAACACTCTTTTGGTAAAATCTGCAAGTGGTTATTTGGAGCACTTCGAGGCCTGTGCTGGGATATGGAATATCTTCACCTAAAAACTACAGAGAAGCATTCTCAGAAAGTTCTTCACGATGCATTCATTCAACTCACAGAGTTGAACCTTCCTTTTGATAGAACAGTTTTGAAACACTCTTTTTGTAGAATCTGCAAGAGGATATTTGGAGCGTTTTGAGGCCTATGCTGGAAAAGGAAATATCTTCACCTAAAAACTAGACAGAAGCATCCTCAGAAACTTCTGTGTGATGAGTGCATTCAACTCACAGACTTGAACGTTTCTTTTGATAGAACAGTTTGGTAACATTACGTTTGTAGAATCTGCAAGTGTTTATTCGGAGCACCTTGAGGCCTATGTTGGAAAAGGAAATATCTCCACATAAAAACTAGAGAGAAGGATTCTCAGAAACTTCTTTGTGATGAGTTCATTCAACTCACAGAGTGGAACCTACCAATTGATAGAGAAGTTTGGAAACACTCTTTTTGTAGAATCTGCAAGTGGATATTTGGAGCCGTTTGAGGCCTATGCTGGAAAAGGAAATATCTTCACATAAAAACTGAACAGAAGCATTCTCAGAAACTTCTTTGTGTTGAGTGCATTCAACTCACAGACTTGAACTCAGTTGTAGAAAGAGCAGTTTTGAAACACTCTTTTGGTAAAATCTGCAAGTGGTTATTTGGAGCACTTCGAGGCCTGTGCTTTGATATGGAATATCTTCACCTAAAAACTACAGAGAAGCATTCTCAGAAAGTACTTCATGATGCATTCGTTCAACTCACAGAGTTGAACCTTCCTTTTGATAGAACAGTTTTGAAACACTCTTTTTGTAGAATCTGCAAGAGGATATTTGGAGCGTTTTGAGGCCTATGCTGGAAAAGGAAATATCTTCACCTAAAAACTAGACAGAAGCATCCTCAGAAACTTCTGTGTGATGAGTGCATTCAACTCACAGACTTGAACGTTTCTTTTGATAGAACAGTTTGGAAACATTAGGTTTGTAGAATCTGCAAGTGTTTATTAGGAGCACCTTGAGGCCTATGTTGGAAAAGGAAATATCTTCACATAAAAACTACAGAGAAGGATTCTCAGAAACTTCTTTGTGATGAGTTCATTCAACTCACAGAGTTGAACCTACCAATTGATGATAGAGAAGTTTGGAAACACTCTTTTTGTAGAATCTGCAAGTGGATATTTGGAGCCGTTTGAGGCCTATGCTGGAAAAGGAAATATCTTCACATAAAAACTGAACAGAAGCATTCTCAGAAACTTCTTTGTGTTGAGTGCATTCAACTCACAGACTTGAACTTACCCGAAGAAAGAGCAGTTTTGAAACACTCTTTTGGTAAAATCTGCAAGTGGTTATTTGGAGCACTTCGAGGCCTGTGCTGGGATATGGAATATCTTCACCTAAAAACTACAGAGAAGCATTCTCAGAAAGTTCTTCACGATGCATTCATTCAACTCACAGAGTTGAACCTTCCTTTTGATAGAACAGTTTTGAAACACTCTTTTTGTAGAATCTGCAAGAGGATATTTGGAGCGTTTTGAGGCCTATGCTGGAAAAGGAAATATCTTCACCTAAAAACTAGACAGAAACATCCTCAGAAACTTCTGTGTGATGAGTGCATTCAACTCACAGACTTGAACGTTTCTTTTGATAGAACAGTTTGGTAACATTACGTTTGTAGAATCTGCAAGTGTTTATTCGGAGCACCTTGAGGCCTATGTTGGAAAAGGAAATATCTTCACATAAAAACTAGAGAGAAGGATTCTCAGAAACTTCTTTGTGATGAGTTCATTCAACTCACAGAGTGGAACCTACCAATTGGTAGAGAAGTTTGGAAACACTCTTTTTGTAGAATCTGCAAGTGGATATTTGGAGCCGTTTGAGGCCTATGCTGGAAAAGGAAATATCTTCACATAAAAACTGAACAGAAGCATTCTCAGAAACTTCTTTGTGTTGACTGCATTCAACTCACAGACTTGAACTTACCTGTAGAAAGAGCAGTTTTGAAACACTCTTTTGGTAAAATCTGCAAGTGGTTATTTGGAGCACTTCGAGGCCTGTGCTGGGATATGGAATATCTTCACCTAAAAACTGCAGAGAAGCTTTCTCAGAAAGTTCTTCACGATGCATTCATTCAACTCACAGAGTTGAACCTTCCTTTTGATAGAACAGTTTTGAAACACTCTTTTTGTAGAATCTGCAAGAGGATATTTGGAGCGTTTTGAGGCCTATGCTGGAAAAGGAAATATCTTCACCTAAAAACTAGACAGAAGCATCCTCAGAAACTTCTGTGTGATGAGTGCATTCATCTCACAGACTTGAACGTTTCTTTTGATAGAACAGTTTGGAAACATTACGTTTGTAGAATCTGCAAGTGTTTATTCGGAGCACCCTGAGGCCTATGTTGGAAAAGGAAATATCTTCACATAAAAACTAGAGAGAAGGATTCTCAGAAACTTCTTTGTGATGAGTTCATTCAACTCACAGAGTGGAACCTACCAATTGATAGAGAAGTTTGGAAACACTCTTTTTGTAGAATCTGCAAGTGGATATTTGGAGCCGTTTGAGGCCTATGCTGGAAAAGGAAATATCTTCACATAAAAACTGAACAGAAGCATTCTCAGAAACTTCTTTGTGTTGAGTGCATTCAACTCACAGACTTGAACTTAGTTGTAGAAAGAGCAGTTTTGAAACACACTTTTGGTAAAATCTGCAAGTGGTTATTTGGAGCACTTCGAGGCCTGTGCTGGGATATGGAATATCTTCACCTAAAAACTACAGAGAAGCATTCTCAGAAAGTTCTTCACGATGCATTCATTCAACTCACAGAGTTGAACCTTCCTTTTGATAGAACAGTTTTGAAACACTCTTTTTGTAGAATCTGCAAGAGGATATTTGGAGCGTTTTGAGGCCTATGCTGGAAAAGGAAATATCTTCACCTAAAAACTAGACAGAAGCATCCTCAGAAACTTCTGTGTGATGAGTGCATTCAACTCACAGACTTGAACGTTTCTTTTGATAGAACAGTTTGGAAACATTACGTTTGTAGAATCTGCAAGTGTTTATTCGGAGCACCTTGAGGCCTATGTTGGAAAAGGAAATATCTTCACATAAAAACTAGAGAGAAGGATTCTCAGAAACTTCTTTCTGATGAGTTCATTCAACTCACACAGTTGAACCTACCAATTGATGATAGAGAAGTTTGGAAACACTCTTTTTGTAGAATCTGCAAGTGGATATTTGGAGCCGTTTGAGGCCTATGCTGGAAAAGGAAATATCTTCACATAAAAACTGAACAGAAGCATTCTCAGAAACTTCTTCGTGTTGAGTGCATTCAACTCACAGACTTGAACTTACCTGTAGAAAGAGCAGTTTTGAAACACTCTTTTGGTAAAATCTGCAAGTGGTTATTTGGAGCACTTCGAGGCCTGTGCTGGGATATGGAATATCTTCACCTAAAAACTACAGAGAAGCATTCTCAGAAAGTTCTTCACGATGCATTCATTCAACTCACAGAGTTGAACCTTCCT
Organism: Pongo abelii; assembly: GCF_028885655.2. NCBI lineage: Eukaryota > Metazoa > Chordata > Mammalia > Primates > Hominidae > Pongo > Pongo abelii. The sequence goes on from NC_071999.2 coordinate 18,906,292, forward strand.
TTTGATAGAACAGTTTTGAAACACTCTTTTTGTAGAATCTGCAAGAGGATATTTGGAGCGTTTTGAGGCCTATGCTGGAAAAGGAAATATCTTCACCTAAAAACTAGACAGAAGCATCCTCAGAAACTTCTGTGTGATGAGTGCATTCAACTCACAGACTTGAACGTTTCTTTTGATAGAACAGTTTGGTAACATTACGTTTGTAGAATCTGCAAGTGTTTATTCGGAGCACCTTGAGGCCTATGTTGGAAAAGGAAATATCTCCACATAAAAACTAGAGAGAAGGATTCTCAGAAACTTCTTTGTGATGAGTTCATTCAACTCACAGAGTGGAACCTACCAATTGATAGAGAAGTTTGGAAACACTCTTTTTGTAGAATCTGCAAGTGGATATTTGGAGCCGTTTGAGGCCTATGCTGGAAAAGGAAATATCTTCACATAAAAACTGAACAGAAGCATTCTCAGAAACTTCTTTGTGTTGAGTGCATTCAACTCACAGACTTGAACTTAGTTGTAGAAAGAGCAGTTTTGAAACACTCTTTTGGTAAAATCTGCAAGTGGTTATTTGGAGCACTTCGAGGCCTGTGCTTTGATATGGAATATCTTCACCTAAAAACTACAGAGAAGCATTCTCAGAAAGTACATCATGATGCATTCGTTCAACTCACAGAGTTGAACCTTCCTTTTGATAGAACAGTTTTGAAACACTCTTTTTGTAGAATCTGCAAGAGGATATTTGGAGCGTTTTGAGGCCTATGCTGGAAAAGGAAATATCTTCACCTAAAAACTAGACAGAAGCATCCTCAGAAACTTCTGTGTGATGAGTGCATTCAACTCACAGACTTGAACGTTTCTTTTGATAGAACAGTTTGGAAACATTAGGTTTGTAGAATCTGCAAGTGTTTATTAGGAGCACCTTGAGGCCTATGTTGGAAAAGGAAATATCTTCACATAAAAACTACAGAGAAGGATTCTCAGAAACTTCTTTGTGATGAGTTCATTCAACTCACAGAGTTGAACCTACCAATTGATGATAGAGAAGTTTGGAAACACTCTTTTTGTAGAATCTGCAAGTGGATATTTGGAGCCGTTTGAGGCCTATGCTGGAAAAGGAAATATCTTCACATAAAAACTGAACAGAAGCATTCTCAGAAACTTCTTCGTGTTGAGTGCATTCAACTCACAGACTTGAACTTACCCGTAGAAAGAGCAGTTTTGAAACACTCTTTTGGTAAAATCTGCAAGTGGTTATTTGGAGCACTTCGAGGCCTGTGCTGGGATATGGAATATCTTCACCTAAAAACTACAGAGAAGCATTCTCAGAAAGTTCTTCACGATGCATTCATTCAACTCACAGAGTTGAACCTTCCTTTTGATAGAACAGTTTTGAAACACTCTTTTTGTAGAATCTGCAAGAGGATATTTGGAGCGTTTTGAGGCCTATGCTGGAAAAGGAAATATCTTCACCTAAAAACTAGACAGAAACATCCTCAGAAACTTCTGTGTGATGAGTGCATTCAACTCACAGACTTGAACGTTTCTTTTGATAGAACAGTTTGGTAACATTACGTTTGTAGAATCTGCAAGTGTTTATTCGGAGCACCTTGAGGCCTATGTTGGAAAAGGAAATATCTCCACATAAAAACTAGAGAGAAGGATTCTCAGAAACTTCTTTGTGATGAGTTCATTCAACTCACAGAGTGGAACCTACCAATTGGTAGAGAAGTTTGGAAACACTCTTTTTGTAGAATCTGCAAGTGGATATTTGGAGCCGTTTGAGGCCTATGCTGGAAAAGGAAATATCTTCACATAAAAACTGAACAGAAGCATTCTCAGAAACTTCTTTGTGTTGACTGCATTCAACTCACAGACTTGAACTTACCTGTAGGAAGAGCAGTTTTGAAACACTCTTTTGGTAAAATCTGCAAGTGGTTATTTGGAGCACTTCGAGGCCTGTGCTGGGATATGGAATATCTTCACCTAAAAACTACAGAGAAGCATTCTCAGAAAGTTCTTCACGATGCATTCATTCAACTCACAGAGTTGAACCTTCCTTTTGATAGAACAGTTTTGAAACACTCTTTTTGTAGAATCTGCAAGAGGATATTTGGAGCGTTTTGAGGCCTATGCTGGAAAAGGAAATATCTTCACCTAAAAACTAGACAGAAGCATCCTCAGAAACTTCTGTGTGATGAGTGCATTCATCTCACAGACTTGAACGTTTCTTTTGATAGAACAGTTTGGAAACATTACGTTTGTAGAATCTGCAAGTGTTTATTCGGAGCACCTTGAGGCCTATGTTGGAAAAGGAAATATCTTCACATAAAAACTAGAGAGAAGGATTCTCAGAAACTTCTTTGTGATGAGTTCATTCAACTCACAGAGTTGAACCTACCAATTGATAGAGAAGTTTGGAAACACTCTTTTTGTAGAATCTGCAAGTGGATATTTGGAGCCGTTTGAGGCCTATGCTGGAAAAGGAAATATCTTCACATAAAAACTGAACAGAAGCATTCTCAGAAACTTCTTTGTGTTGAGTGCATTCAACTCACAGACTTGAACTTAGTTGTAGAAAGAGCAGTTTTGAAACACACTTTTGGTAAAATCTGCAAGTGGTTATTTGGAGCACTTCGAGGCCTGTGCTGGGATATGGAATACCTTCACCTAAAAACTACAGAGAAGCATTCTCAGAAAGTTCTTCACGATGCATTCATTCAACTCACAGAGTTGAACCTTCCTTTTGATAGAACAGTTTTGAAACACTCTTTTTGTAGAATCTGCAAGAGGATATTTGGAGCGTTTTGAGGCCTATGCTGGAAAAGGAAATATCTTCACCTAAAAACTAGACAGAAGCATCCTCAGAAACTTCTGTGTGATGAGTGCATTCAACTCACAGACTTGAACGTTTCTTTTGATAGAACAGTTTGGAAACATTACGTTTGTAGAATCTGCAAGTGTTTATTCGGAGCACCTTGAGGCCTATGTTGGAAAAGGAAATATCTTCACATAAAAACTAGAGAGAAGGATTCTCAGAAACTTCTTTGTGATGAGTTCATTCAACTCACAGAGTTGAACCTACCAATTGATGATAGAGAAGTCTGGAAACACTCTTTTTGTAGAATCTGCAAGTGGATATTTGGAGCCGTTTGAGGCCTATGCTGGAAAAGGAAATATCTTCACATAAAAACTGAACAGAAGCATTCTCAGAAACTTCTTTGTGTTGAGTGCATTCAACTCACAGATTTGAACTTACCTGTAGAAAGAGCAGTTTTGAAACACACCTTTGGTAAAATCTGCAAGTGGTTATTTGGAGCACTTCGAGGCCTGTGCTGGGATATGGAATATCTTCACCTAAAAACTACAGAGAAGCATTCTCAGAAAGTTCTTCACGATGCATTCATTCAACTCACAGAGTTGAACCTTCCTTTTGATAGAACAGTTTTGAAACACTCTTTTTGTAGAATCTGCAAGAGGATATTTGGAGCGTTTTGAGGCCTATGCTGGAAAAGGAAATATCTTCACCTAAAAACTAGACAGAAGCATCCTCAGAAACTTCTGTGTGGTGAGTGCATTCAACTCACAGACTTGAACGTTTCTTTTGATAGAACAGTTTGGTAACATTTCGTTTGTAGAATCTGCAAGTGTTTATTCGGAGCACCTTGAGGCCTATGTTGGAAAAGGAAATATCTCCACATAAAAACTAGAGAGAAGGATTCTCAGAAACTTCTTTGTGATGAGTTCATTCAACTCACAGAGTGGAACCTACCAATTGATAGAGAAGTTTGGAAACACTCTTTTTGTAGAATCTGCAAGTGGATATTTGGAGCCGTTTGAGGCCTATGCTGGAAAAGGAAATATCTTCACATAAAAACTGAACAGAAGCATTCTCAGAAACTTCTTTGTGTTGAGTGCATTCAACTCACAGACTTGAACTTACCTGTAGGAAGAGCAGTTTTGAAACACTCTTTTGGTAAAATCTGCAAGTGGTTATTTGGAGCACTTCGAGGCCTGTACTGGGATATGGAATATCTTCACCTAAAAACTACAGAGAAGCTTTCTCAGAAAGTTCTTCACTATGCATTCATTCAACTCACAGAGTTGAACCTTCCTTTTGATAGAACAGTTTTGAAACACTCTTTTTGTAGAATCTGCAAGAGGATATTTGGAGCGTTTTGAGGCCTATGCTGGAAAAGGAAATATCTTCACCTTAAAACTAGACAGAAGCATCCTCAGAAACTTCTGTGTGATGAGTGCATTCAACTCACAGACTTGAACGTTTCTTTTGATAGAACAGTTTGGAAACATTACGTTTGTAGAATCTGCAAGTGTTTATTCGGAGCACCTTGAGGCCTATGTTGGAAAAGGAAATATCTTCACATAAAAACTAGAGAGAAGGATTCTCAGAAACTTCTTTGTGATGAGTTCATTCAACTCACAGAGTTGAACCTACCAATTGATAGAGAAGTTTGGAAACACTCTTCTTGTAGAATCTGCAAGTGGATATTTGGAGCCGTTTGAGGCCTATGCTGGAAAAGGAAATATCTTCACATAAAAACTGAACAGAAGCATTCTCAGAAACTTCTTTGTGTCGAGTGCATTCAACTCAACGACTTGAACTTACCTGTAGAAAGAGCAGTTTTGAAACACTCTTTTGGTAAAATCTGCAACTGGTTATTTGGAGCTCTTCGAGGCCTGTGCTGGGATATGGAATATCTTCACCTAAAAACTACAGAGAAGCATTCTCAGAAAGTTCTTCACGATGCATTCATTCAACTCACAGAGTTGAACCTTCCTTTTGATAGAACAGTTTTGAAACACTCTTTTTGTAGAATCTGCAAGAGGATATTTGGAGCGTTTTGAGGCCTATGCTGGAAAAGGAAATATCTTCACCTAAAAACTAGACAGAAGCATTCTCAGAAACTTCTGTGTGATGAGTGCATTCAACTCACAGACTTGAACGTTTCTTTTGATAGAACAGTTTGGAAACATTACGTTTGTAGAATCTGCAAGTGTTTATTCGGAGCACCTGGAGGCCTATGTTGGAAAAGGAAATATCTTCACATAAAAATTAGAGAGAAGGATTCTCAGAAACTTCTTTGTGATGAGTTATTCAACTCACAGAGTTGAACCTACCAATTGATAGAGAAGTTTGGAAACACTCTTTTTGTAGAATCTGCAAGTGGATATTTGGAGCCGTTTGAGGCCTATGCTGGAAAAGGAAATATCTTCACATAAAAACTGAACAGAAGCATTCTCAGAAACTTCTTTGTGTTGAGTGCATTCAACTCACAGACTTGAACTTACCTGTAGAAAGAGCAGTTTTGAAACACTCTTTTGGTAAAATCTGCAAGTGGTTATTTGGAGCACTTCGAGGCCTGTGCTGGGATATGGAATATCTTCACCTAAAAACTACAGAGAAGCATTCTCAGAAAGTTCTTCACGATGCATTCATTCAACTCACAGAGTTGAACCTTCCTTTTGATAGAACAGTTTTGAAACACTCTTTTTGTAGAATCTGCAAGAGGATATTTGGAGCGTTTTGAGGCCTATGCTGGAAAAGGAAATATCTTCACCTAAAAACTAGACAGAAGCATCCTCAGAAACTTCTGTGTGATGAGTGCATTCAACTCACAGACTTGAACGTTTCTTTTGATAGAACAGTTTGGAAACATTACGTTTGTAGAATCTGCAAGTGTTTATTCGGAGCACCTTGAGGCCTATGTTGGAAAAGGAAATATCTTCACATAAAAACTAGAGAGAAGGATTCTCAGAAACTTCTTTCTGATGAGTTCATTCAACTCACAGAGTTGAACCTACCAATTGATGATAGAGAAGTTTGGAAACACTCTTTTTGTAGAATCTGCAAGTGGATATTTGGAGCCGTTTGAGGCCTATGCTGGAAAAGGAAATATCTTCACATAAAAACTGAACAGAAGCATTCTCAGAAACTTCTTCGTGTTGAGTGCATTCAACTCACAGACTTGAACTTACCTGTAGAAAGAGCAGTTTTGAAACACTCTTTTGGTAAAATCTGCAAGTGGTTATTTGGAGCACTTCGAGGCCTGTGCTGGGATATGGAATATCTTCACCTAAAAACTACAGAGAAGCATTCTCAGAAAGTTCTTCACGATGCATTCATTCAACTCACAGAGTTGAACCTTCCTTTTGATAGAACAGTTTTGAAACACTCTTTTTGTAGAATCTGCAAGAGGATATTTGGAGCGTTTTGAGGCCTATGCTGGAAAAGGAAATATCTTCACCTAAAAACTAGACAGAAGCATCCTCAGAAACTTCTGTGTGATGAGTGCATTCAACTCACAGACTTGAACGTTTCTTTTGATAGAACAGTTTGGTAACATTACGTTTGTAGAATCTGCAAGTGTTTATTCGGAGCACCTTGAGGCCTATGTTGGAAAAGGAAATATCTCCACATAAAAACTAGAGAGAAGGATTCTCAGAAACTTCTTTGTGATGAGTTCATTCAACTCACAGAGTGGAACCTACCAATTGATAGAGAAGTTTGGAAACACTCTTTTTGTAGAATCTGCAAGTGGATATTTGGAGCCGTTTGAGGCCTATGCTGGAAAAGGAAATATCTTCACATAAAAACTGAACAGAAGCATTCTCAGAAACTTCTTTGTGTTGAGTGCATTCAGCTCACAGACTTGAACTTAGTTGTAGAAAGAGCAGTTTTGAAACACTCTTTTGGTAAAATCTGCAAGTGGTTATTTGGAGCACTTCGAGGCCTGTGCTTTGATATGGAATATCTTCACCTAAAAACTACAGAGAAGCATTCTCAGAAAGTACTTCATGATGCATTCGTTCAACTCACAGAGTTGAACCTTCCTTTTGATAGAACAGTTTTGAAACACTCTTTTTGTAGAATCTGCAAGAGTATATTTGGAGCGTTTTGAGGCCTATGCTGGAAAAGGAAATATCTTCACCTAAAAACTAGACAGAAGCATCCTCAGAAACTTCTGTGTGATGAGTGCATTCAACTCACAGACTTGAACGTTTCTTTTGATAGAACAGTTTGGAAACATTAGGTTTGTAGAATCTGCAAGTGTTTATTAGGAGCACCTTGAGGCCTATGTTGGAAAAGGAAATATCTTCACATAAAAACTACAGAGAAGGATTCTCAGAAACTTCTTTGTGATGAGTTCATTCAACTCACAGAGTTGAACCTACCAATTGATGATAGAGAAGTTTGGAAACACTCTTTTTGTAGAATCTGCAAGTGGATATTTGGAGCCGTTTGAGGCCTATGCTGGAAAAGGAAATATCTTCACATAAAAACTGAACAGAAGCATTCTCAGAAACTTCTTTGTGTTGAGTGCATTCAACTCACAGACTTGAACTTACCCGTAGAAAGAGCAGTTTTGAAACACTCTTTTGGTAAAATCTGCAAGTGGTTATTTGGAGCACTTCGAGGCCTGTGCTGGGATATGGAATATCTTCACCTAAAAACTACAGAGAAGCATTCTCAGAAAGTTCTTCACGATGCATTCATTCAACTCACAGAGTTGAACCTTCCTTTTGATAGAACAGTTTTGAAACACTCTTTTTGTAGAATCTGCAAGAGGATATTTGGAGCGTTTTGAGGCCTATGCTGGAAAAGGAAATATCTTCACCTAAAAACTAGACAGAAACATCCTCAGAAACTTCTGTGTGATGAGTGCATTCAACTCACAGACTTGAACGTTTCTTTTGATAGAACAGTTTGGTAACATTACGTTTGTAGAATCTGCAAGTGTTTATTCGGAGCACCTTGAGGCCTATGTTGGAAAAGGAAATAGCTCCACATAAAAACTAGAGAGAAGGATTCTCAGAAACTTCTTTGTGATGAGTTCATTCAACTCACAGAGTGGAACCTACCAATTGGTAGAGAAGTTTGGAAACACTCTTTTTGTAGAATCTGCAAGTGGATATTTGGAGCCGTTTGAGGCCTATGCTGGAAAAGGAAATATCTTCACATAAAAACTGAACAGAAGCATTCTCAGAAACTTCTTTGTGTTGACTGCATTCAACTCACAGACTTGAACTTACCTGTAGGAAGAGCAGTTTTGAAACACTCTTTTGGTAAAATCTGCAAGTGGTTATTTGGAGCACTTCGAGGCCTGTGCTGGGATATGGAATATCTTCACCTAAAAACTACAGAGAAGCTTTCTCAGAAAGTTCTTCACGATGCATTCATTCAACTCACAGAGTTGAACCTTCCTTTTGATAGAACAGTTTTGAAACACTCTTTTTGTAGAATCTGCAAGAGGATATTTGGAGCGTTTTGAGGCCTATGCTGGAAAAGGAAATATCTTCACCTAAAAACTAGACAGAAGCATCCTCAGAAACTTCTGTGTGATGAGTGCATTCATCTCACAGACTTGAACGTTTCTTTTGATAGAACAGTTTGGTAACATTACGTTTGTAGAATCTGCAAGTGTTTATTCGGAGCACCTTGAGGCCTATGTTGGAAAAGGAAATATCTCCACATAAAAACTAGAGAGAAGGATTCTCAGAAACTTCTTTGTGATGAGTTCATTCAACTCACAGAGTGGAACCTACCAATTGGTAGAGAAGTTTGGAAACACTCTTTTTGTAGAATCTGCAAGTGGATATTTGGAGCCGTTTGAGGCCTATGCTGGAAAAGGAAATATCTTCACATAAAAACTGAACAGAAGCATTCTCAGAAACTTCTTTGTGTTGACTGCATTCAACTCACAGACTTGAACTTACCTGTAGAAAGAGCAGTTTTGAAACACTCTTTTGGTAAAATCTGCAAGTGGTTATTTGGAGCACTTCGAGGCCTGTGCTGGGATATGGAATATCTTCACCTAAAAACTACAGAGAAGCTTTCTCAGAAAGTTCTTCACGATGCATTCATTCAACTCACAGAGTTGAACCTTCCTTTTGATAGAACAGTTTTGAAACACTCTTTTTGTAGAATCTGCAAGAGGATATTTGGAGCGTTTTGAGGCCTATGCTGGAAAAGGAAATATCTTCACCTAAAAACTAGACAGAAGCATCCTCAGAAACTTCTGTGTGATGAGTGCATTCATCTCACAGACTTGAACGTTTCTTTTGATAGAACAGTTTGGAAACATTACGTTTGTAGAATCTGCAAGTGTTTATTCGGAGCACGTTGAGGCCTATGTTGGAAAAGGAAATATCTTCACATAAAAACTAGAGAGAAGGATTCTCAGAAACTTCTTTGTGATGAGTTCATTCAACTCACAGAGTGGAACCTACCAATTGATAGAGAAGTTTGGAAACACTCTTTTTGTAGAATCTGCAAGTGGATATTTGGAGCCGTTTGAGGCCTATGCTGGAAAAGGAAATATCTTCACATAAAAACTGAACAGAAGCATTCTCAGAAACTTCTTTGTGTTGAGTGCATTCAACTCACAGACTTGAACTTAGTTGTAGAAAGAGCAGTTTTGAAACACACTTTTGGTAAAATCTGCAAGTGGTTATTTGGAGCACTTCGAGGCCTGTGCTGGGATATGGAATATCTTCACCTAAAAACTACAGAGAGGCATTCTCAGAAAGTTCTTCACGATGCATTCATTCAACTCACAGAGTTGAACCTTCCTTTTGATAGAACAGTTTTGAAACACTCTTTTTGTAGAATCTGCAAGAGGATATTTGGAGCGTTTTGAGGCCTATGTTGGAAAAGGAAATATCTTCACATAAAAACTAGAGAGAAGGATACTCAGAAACTTCTTTGTGATGAGTTCATTCAACTCACAGAGTTGAACTTACCAATTGATAGAGAAGTTTGGAAACACTCTTTTTGTAGAATCTGCAAGTGGATATTTGGAGCCGTTTGAGGCCTATGCTGGAAAAGGAAATATCTTCACATAAAAACTGAACAGAAGCATTCTCAGAAACTTCCTTGTGTTGAGTGCATTCAACTCACAGACTTGAACTTACCTGTAGAAAGAGCAGTTTTCAAACACTCTTTTGGTAAAATCTGCAGGTGGTTATTTGGAGCAATTCGAGGCCTGTGCTGGGATATGGAATTTATTCACCTAAAAACTACAGAGAAGCATTCTCAGAAAGTTCTTCACGATGCATTCATTCAACTCACAGAGTTGAACCTTCCTTTTGAAAGAACAGTTTTGAAACACTCTTTTTGTAGAATCTGCAAGAGGATATTTGGAGCGTTTTGAGGCCTATGCTGGAAAAGGAATTATCTTCACCTAAAAACTAGACAGAAGCATTCTCAGAAACTTCTGTGTGATGAGTGCATTCAACTCACAGACTTGAACGTTTCTTTTTAAATAACAGTTTGGAAACATTACGTTTGTAGAATCTGCAAGTGTTTATTCGGAGCACCTTGAGGCCTATGTTGGAAAAGGAAATATCTTCACATAAAAACTAGAGAGAAGGATTCTCAGAAACTTCTTTGCGATGAGTTCATTCAACTCACAGAGTTGAACCTACCAATTGATAGAGAAGTTTGGAAACACTCTTTTTGTAGAATCTGCAAGTGGATATTTGGAGCCGTTTGAGGCCGATGTTGGAAAAGGAAATATCTTCACATAAAAACTGAACAGAAGCATTCTCAGAAACTTCTTTGTGTTGACTGCATTCAACTCACAGAGTTGAACTTACCTGTAGAAAGAGCAGTTTTGAAACACTCTTTTGGTAAAATCTGCAAGTGGTTATTTGGAGCACTTCGAGGCCTGTGCCTGGATATGGAATATCTTCACCTAAAAACTACAGAGAAGCATTCTCAGAAAGTTCTTCACGATGCATTCATTCAACTCACAGAGTTGAACCTTCCTTTTGATAGAACAGTTTTGAAACACTCTTTTTGTAGAATCTGCAAGAGGATATTTGGAGGGTTTTGAGGCCTATGCTGGAAAAGGAAATATCTTCACCTAAAAACTAGACAGAAGCATCCTCAGAAACTTCTGTGTGATGAGTGCATTCATCTCACAGACTTGAACGTTTCTTTTGATAGAACAGTTTGGAAACATTACGTTTGTAGAATCTGCAAGTGTTTATTCGGAGCACCTTGAGGCCAATGTTGGAAAAGGAAATATCTTCACATAAAAACTAGAGAGAAGGATTCTCAGAAACTTCTTTGTGATGAGTTCATTCAACTCACAGAGTTCAACCTACTAATTGATAGAGAAGTTTGGAAACACTATTTTGTAGAATCTGCAAGTGGATATTTGGAGCCGTTTGAGGCCTATGCTGGAAAAGGAAATATCTTCTCATAAAAACTGAACAGAAGCATTCTCAGAAACTTCTTTGTGTCGAGTGCATTCAACTCACAGACTTGAACTTACCTGTAGAAAGAGCAGTTTTGAAACACTCTTTTGGTAAAATCTGCAAGTGGTTATTTGGAGCACTTCGAGGCCTGTGCTGGGATATGGAATATCTTCACCTAAAAACTACAGAGAAGCATTCTCAGAAAGTTCTTCACGATGCATTCATTCAACTCACAGAGTTGAACCTTCCTTTTGAAAGAACAGTTTTGAAACACTCTTTTTGTAGAATCTGCAAGAGGATATTTGGAGCGTTTTGAGGCCTATGCTGGAAAAGGAAATATCTTCACCTAAAAACTAGACAGAAGCATCCTCAGAAACTTCTGTGTGATGAGTGCATTCATCTCACAGACTTGAACGTTTCTTTTGATAGAACAGTTTGGAAACATTACGTTTGTAGAATCTGCAAGTGTTTATTCGGAGCACCTTGAGGCCTATGTTGGAAAAGGAAATATCTTCACATAAAAACTAGAGAGAAGGATTCTCAGAAACTTCTTTGTGATGAGTTCATTCAACTCACAGAGTTGAACCTACCAATTGATAGAGAAGTTTGGAAACACTCTTTTTGTAGAATCTGCAAGTGGATATTTGGAGCCGTTTGAGGCCTATGCTGGAAAAGGAAATATCTTCACATAAAAACTGAACAGAAGCATTCTCAGAAACTTCTTTGTGTCGAGTGCATTCAACTCACCGACTTGAACTTACCTGTAGAAAGAGTAGTTTTGAAACACTCTTTTGGTAAAATCTGCAAGTGGTTATTTGGAGCACTTCGAGGCCTGTGCTGGGATATGGAATATCTTCACCTAAAAACTACAGAGAAGCATTCTCAGAAAGTTCTTCACGATGCATTCATTCAACTCACAGAGTTGAACCTTCCCTTTGATAGAACAGTTTTGAAACACTCTTTTTGTAGAATCTGCAAGAGGATATTTGGAGCGTTTTGAGGCCTATGCTGGAAAAGGAAATATCTTCACCTAAAAACTAGACAGAAGCATCCTCAGAAACTTCTGTGTGATGAGTGCATTCATCTCACAGACTTGAACGTTTCTTTTGATAGAACAGTTTGGAAACATTACGTTTGTAGAATCTGCAAGTGTTTATTCGGAGCACCTTGAGGCCTATGTTGGAAAAGGAAATATCTTCACATAAAAACTAGAGAGAAGGATTCTCAGAAACTTCTTTGTGATGAGTTCATTCAACTCACAGAGTGGAACCTACCAATTGATAGAGAAGTTTGGAAACACTCTTTTTGTAGAATCTGCAAGTGGATATTTGGAGCCGTTTGAGGCCTATGCTGGAAAAGGAAATATCTTCACATAAAAACTGAACAGAAGCATTCTCAGAAACTTCTTTGTGTTGAGTGCATTCAACTCACAGACTTGAACTTACCTGTAGAAAGAGCAGTTTTGAAACACACTTTTGGTAAAATCTGCAAGTGGTTATTTGGAGCACTTCGAGGCCTGTGCTGGGATATGGAATATCTTCACCTAAAAACTACAGAGAAGCATTCTCAGAAAGTTCTTCACGATGCATTCATTCAACTCACAGAGTTGAACCTTCCTTTTGATAGAACAGTTTTGAAACACTCTTTTTGTAGAATCTGCAAGAGGATATTTGGAGCGTTTTGAGGCCTATGTTGGAAAAGGAAATATCTTCACATAAAAACTAGAGAGAAGGATACTCAGAAACTTCTTTGTGATGAGTTCATTCAACTCACAGAGTTGAACTTACCAATTGATAGAGAAGTTTGGAAACACTCTTTTTGTAGAATCTGCAAGTGGATATTTGGAGCCGTTTGAGGCCTATGCTGGAAAAGGAAATATCTTCACATAAAAACTGAACAGAAGCATTCTCAGAAACTTCCTTGTGTTGAGTGCATTCAACTCACAGACTTGAACTTACCTGTAGAAAGAGCAGTTTTCAAACACTCTTTTGGTAAAATCTGCAAGTGGTTATTTGGAGCAATTCGAGGCCTGTGCTGGGATATGGAATTTATTCACCTAAAAACTACAGAGAAGCATTCTCAGAAAGTTCTTCACGATGCATTCATTCAACTCACAGAGTTGAACCTTCCTTTTGAAAGAACAGTTTTGAAACACTCTTTTTGTAGAATCTGCAAGAGGATATTTGGAGCGTTTTGAGGCCTATGCTGGAAAAGGAATTATCTTCACCTAAAAACTAGACAGAAGCATTCTCAGAAACTTCTGTGTGATGAGTGCATTCAACTCACAGACTTGAACGTTTCTTTTTAAATAACAGTTTGGAAACATTACGTTTGTAGAATCTGCAAGTGTTTATTCGGAGCACCTTGAGGCCTATGTTGGAAAAGGAAATATCTTCACATAAAAACTAGAGAGAAGGATTCTCAGAAACTTCTTTGCGATGAGTTCATTCAACTCACAGAGTTGAACCTACCAATTGATAGAGAAGTTTGGAAACACTCTTTTTGTAGAATCTGCAAGTGGATATTTGGAGCCGTTTGAGGCCGATGTTGGAAAAGGAAATATCTTCACATAAAAACTGAACAGAAGCATTCTCAGAAACTTCTTTCTGTTGAGTGCATTCAACTCACAGAGTTGAACTTACCTGTAGAAAGAGCAGTTTTGAAACACTCTTTTGGTAAAATCTGCAAGTGGTTATTTGGAGCACTTCGAGGCCTGTGCCTGGATATGAAATATCTTCACCTAAAAACTACAGAGAAGCATTCTCAGAAAGTTCTTCACGATGCATTCATTCAACTCACAGAGTTGAACCTTCCTTTTGATAGAACAGTTTTGAAACACTCTTTTTGTAGAATCTGCAAGAGGATATTTGGAGCGTTTTGAGGCCTATGCTGGAAAAGGAAATATCTTCACCTAAAAACTAGACAGAAGCATCCTCAGAAACTTCTGTGTGATGAGTGCATTCATCTCACAGACTTGAACGTTTCTTTTGATAGAACAGTTTGGAAACATTACGTTTGTAGAATCTGCAAGTGTTTATTCGGAGCACCTTGAGGCCAATGTTGGAAAAGGAAATATCTTCACATAAAAACTAGAGAGAAGGATTCTCAGAAACTTCTTTGTGATGAGTTCATTCAACTCACAGAGTTCAACCTACTAATTGATAGAGAAGTTTGGAAACACTCTTTTTGTAGAATCTGCAAGTGGATATTTGGAGCCGTTTGAGGCCTATGCTGGAAAAGGAAATATCTTCTCATAAAAACTGAACAGAAGCATTCTCAGAAACTTCTTTGTGTCGAGTGCATTCAACTCACAGACTTGAACTTACCTGTAGAAAGAGCAGTTTTGAAACACTCTTTTGGTAAAATCTGCAAGTGGTTATTTGGAGCACTTCGAGGCCTGTGCTGGGATATGGAATATCTTCACCTAAAAACTACAGAGAAGCATTCTCAGAAAGTTCTTCACGATGCATTCATTCAACTCACAGAGTTGAACCTTCCTTTTGAAAGAACAGTTTTGAAACACTCTTTTTGTAGAATCTGCAAGAGGATATTTGGAGCGTTTTGAGGCCTATGCTGGAAAAGGAAATATCTTCACCTAAAAACTAGACAGAAGCATCCTCAGAAACTTCTGTGTGATGAGTGCATTCATCTCACAGACTTGAACGTTTCTTTTGATAGAACAGTTTGGAAACATTACGTTTGTAGAATCTGCAAGTGTTTATTCGGAGCACCTTGAGGCCTATGTTGGAAAAGGAAATATCTTCACATAAAAACTAGAGAGAAGGATTCTCAGAAACTTCTTTGTGATGAGTTCATTCAACTCACAGAGTTGAACCTACCAATTGATAGAGAAGTTTGGAAACACTCTTTTTGTAGAATCTGCAAGTGGATATTTGGAGCCGTTTGAGGCCTATGCTGGAAAAGGAAATATCTTCACATAAAAACTGAACAGAAGCATTCTCAGAAACTTCTTTGTGTCGAGTGCATTCAACTCACCGACTTGAACTTACCTGTAGAAAGAGTAGTTTTGAAACACTCTTTTGGTAAAATCTGCAAGTGGTTATTTGGAGCACTTCGAGGCCTGTGCTGGGATATGGAATATCTTCACCTAAAAACTACAGAGAAGCATTCTCAGAAAGTTCTTCACGATGCATTCATTCAACTCACAGAGTTGAACCTTCCCTTTGATAGAACAGTTTTGAAACACTCTTTTTGTAGAATCTGCAAGAGGATATTTGGAGCGTTTTGAGGCCTATGCTGGAAAAGGAAATATCTTCACCTAAAAACTAGACAGAAGCATCCTCAGAAACTTCTGTGTGATGAGTGCATTCATCTCACAGACTTGAACGTTTCTTTTGATAGAACAGTTTGGAAACATTACGTTTGTAGAATCTGCAAGTGTTTATTCGGAGCACCTTGAGGCCTATGTTGGAAAAGGAAATATCTTCACATAAAAACTAGAGAGAAGGATTCTCAGAAACTTCTTTGTGATGAGTTCATTCAACTCACAGAGTGGAACCTACCAATTGATAGAGAAGTTTGGAAACACTCTTCTTGTAGAATCTGCAAGTGGATATTTGGAGCCGTTTGAGGCCTATGCTGGAAAAGGAAATATCTTCACATAAAAACAGAACAGAAGCATTCTCAGAAACTTCTTTGTGTCGAGTGCATTCAACTCAACGACTTGAACTTACCTGTAGAAAGAGCAGTTTTGAAACACTCTTTTGGTAAAATCTGCAACTGGTTATTTGGAGCTCTTCGAGGCCTGTGCTGGGATATGGAATATCTTCACCTAAAAACTACAGAGAAGCATTCTCAGAAAGTTCTTCACGATGCATTCATTCAACTCACAGAGTTGAACCTTCCTTTTGATAGAACAGTTTTGAAACACTCTTTTTGTAGAATCTGCAAGAGGATATTTGGAGCGTTTTGAGGCCTATGCTGGAAAAGGAAATATCTTCACCTAAAAACTAGACAGAAGCATTCTCAGAAACTTCTGTGTGATGAGTGCATTCAACTCACAGACTTGAACGTTTCTTTTGATAGAACAGTTTGGAAACATTACGTTTGTAGAATCTGCAAGTGTTTATTCGGAGCACCTGGAGGCCTATGTTGGAAAAGGAAATATCTTCACATAAAAACTAGAGAGAAGGATTCTCAGAAACTTCTTTGTGATGAGTTCATTCAACTCACAGAGTTGAACCTACCAATTGATAGAGAAGTTTGGAAACACTCTTTTTGTAGAATCTGCAAGTGGATATTTGGAGCCGTTTGAGGCCTATGCTGGAAAAGGAAATATCTTCACATAAAAACTGAACAGAAGCATTCTCAGAAACTTCTTTGTGTTGAGTGCATTCAACTCACAGACTTGAACTTACCTGTAGAAAGAGCAGTTTTGAAACACTCTTTTGGTAAAATCTGCAAGTGGTTATTTGGAGCACTTCGAGGCCTGTGCTGGGATATGGAATATCTTCACCTAAAAACTACAGAGAAGCATTCTCAGAAAGTTCTTCACGATGCATTCATTCAACTCACAGAGTTGAACCTTCCTTTTGATAGAACAGTTTTGAAACACTCTTTTTGTAGAATCTGCAAGAGGATATTTGGAGCGTTTTGAGGCCTATGCTGGAAAAGGAAATATCTTCACCTAAAAACTAGACAGAAACATCCTCAGAAACTTCTGTGTGATGAGTGCATTCAACTCACAGACTTGAACGTTTCTTTTGATAGAACAGTTTGGTAACATTACGTTTGTAGAATCTGCAAGTGTTTATTCGGAGCACCTTGAGGCCTATGTTGGAAAAGGAAATATCTCCACATAAAAACTAGAGAGAAGGATTCTCAGAAACTTCTTTGTGATGAGTTCATTCAACTCACAGAGTGGAACCTACCAATTGGTAGAGAAGTTTGGAAACACTCTTTTTGTAGAATCTGCAAGTGGATATTTGGAGCCGTTTGAGGCCTATGCTGGAAAAGGAAATATCTTCACATAAAAACTGAACAGAAGCATTCTCAGAAACTTCTTTGTGTTGAGTGCATTCAACTCACAGACTTGAACTTACTTGTAGAAAGAGCAGTTTTGAAACACTCTTTTGGTAAAATCTGCAAGTGGTTATTTGGAGCACTTCGAGGCCTGTGCTTTGATATGGAATATCTTCACCTAAAAACTACAGAGAAGCATTCTCAGAAAGTACTTCATGATGCATTCATTCAACTCACAGAGTTGAACCTTTCTTTTGATAGAACAGTTTTGAAACACTCTTTTTGTAGAATCTGCAAGAGGATATTTGGAGCGTTTTGAGGCCTATGCTGGAAAAGGAAATATCTTCACCTAAAAACTAGACAGAAGCATTCTCAGAAACTTCTGTGTGATGAGTGCATTCAACTCACAGACTTGAACGTTTCTTTTGATAGAACAGTTTGGAAACATTACGTTTGTAGAATCTGCAAGTGTTTATTCGGAGCACCTTGAGGCCTATGTTGGAAAAGGAAATATCTTCACATAAAAACTAGAGAGAAGGATTCTCAGAAACTTCTTTGTGATGAGTTCATTCAACTCACAGAGTTGAACCTACCAATTGATAGAGAACTTTGGAAACACTCTTTTTGTAGAATCTGCAAGTGGATATTTGGAGCCGTTTGAGGCCTATGCTGGAAAAGGAAATATCTTCACATAAAAACTGAACAGAAGCATTCTCAGAAACTTCTTTGTGTTGAGTGCATTCAACTCACAGACTTGAACTTACCTGTAGAAAGAGCAGTTTTGAAACACTCTTTTGGTAAAATCTGCAAGTGGTTATTTGGAGCACTTCGAGGCCTGTGCTGGGATATGGAATATCTTCACCTAAAAACTACAGAGAAGCTTTCTCAGAAAGTTCTTCACGATGCATTCATTCAACTCACAGAGTTGAACCTTCCTTTTGATAGAACAGTTTTGAAACACTCTTTTTGTAGAATCTGCAAGAGGATATTTGGAGCGTTTTGAGGCCTATGCTGGAAAAGGAAATATCTTCACCTAAAAACTAGACAGAAGCATCCTCAGAAACTTCTGTGTGATGAGTGCATTCAACTCACAGACTTGAACGTTTCTTTTGATAGAACAGTTTGGTAACATTTCGTTTGTAGAATCTGCAAGTGTTTATTCGGAGCACCTTGAGGCCTATGTTGGAAAAGGAAATATCTCCACATAAAAACTAGAGAGAAGGATTCTCAGAAACTTCTTTGTGATGAGTTCATTCAACTCACAGAGTGGAACCTACCAATTGATAGAGAAGTTTGGAAACACTCTTTTTGTAGAATCTGCAAGTGGATATTTGGAGCCGTTTGAGGCCTATGCTGGAAAAGGAAATATCTTCACATAAAAACTGAACAGAAGCATTCTCAGAAACTTCTTTGTGTTGAGTGCATTCAACTCACAGACTTGAACTTACCTGTAGAAAGAGCAGTTTTGAAACACTCTTTTGGTAAAATCTGCAAGTGGTTATTTGGAGCACTTCGAGGCCTGTGCTGGGATATGGAATATCTTCACCTAAAAACTACAGAGAAGCTTTCTCAGAAAGTTCTTCACTATGCATTCATTCAACTCACAGAGTTGAACCTTCCTTTTGATAGAACAGTTTTGAAACACTCTTTTTGTAGAATCTGCAAGAGGATATTTGGAGCGTTTTGAGGCCTATGCTGGAAAAGGAAATATCTTCACCTTAAAACTAGACAGAAGCATCCTCAGAAACTTCTGTGTGATGAGTGCATTCAACTCACAGACTTGAACGTTTCTTTTGATAGAACAGTTTGGAAACATTACGTTTGTAGAATCTGCAAGTGTTTATTCGGAGCACCTTGAGGCCTATGTTGGAAAAGGAAATATCTTCACATAAAAACCAGAGAGAAGGATTCTCAGAAACTTCTTTGTGATGAGTTCATTCAACTCACAGAGTTGAACCTACCGATTGATGATAGAGAAGTTTGGAAACACTCTTTTTGTAGAATCTGCAAGTGGATATTTGGAGCCGTTTGAGGCCTATGCTGGAAAAGGAAATATCTTCACATAAAAACTGAACAGAAGCATTCTCAGAAACTTCTTTGTGTTGAGTGCATTCAACTCACAGACTTGAACTTACCTGTAGAAAGAGCAGTTTTGAAACACTCTTTTGGTAAAATCTGCAAGTGGTTATTTGGAGCACTTCGAGGCCTGTGCTTTGATATGGAATATCTTCACCTAAAAACTACAGAGAAGCATTCTCAGAAAGTACTTCATGATGCATTCATTCAACTCACAGAGTTGAACCTTCCTTTTGATAGAACAGTTTTGAAACACTCTTTTTGTAGAATCTGCAAGAGGATATTTGGAGCGTTTTGAGGCCTATGCTGGAAAAGGAAATATCTTCACCTAAAAACTAGACAGAAGCATTCTCAGAAACTTCTGTGTGATGAGTGCATTCAACTCACAGACTTGAACGTTTCTTTTGATAGAACAGTTTGGAAACATTACGTTTGTAGAATCTGCAAGTGTTTATTCGGAGCACCTTGAGGCCTATGTTGGAAAAGGAAATATCTCCACATAAAAACTAGAGAGAAGGATTCTCAGAAACTTCTTTGTGATGAGTTCATTCAACTCACAGAGTGGAACCTACCAATTGATAGAGAAGTTTGGAAACACTCTTTTTGTAGAATCTGCAAGTGGATATTTGGAGCCGTTTGAGGCCTATGCTGGAAAAGGAAATATCTTCACATAAAAACTGAACAGAAGCATTCTCAGAAACTTCTTTGTGTTGAGTGCATTCAACTCACAGACTTGAACTTACCTGTAGAAAGAGCAGTTTTGAAACACTCTTTTGGTAAAATCTGCAAGTGGTTATTTGGAGCACTTCGAGGCCTGTGCTGGGATATGGAATATCTTCACCTAAAAACTACAGAGAAGCTTTCTCAGAAAGTTCTTCACTATGCATTCATTCAACTCACAGAGTTGAACCTTCCTTTTGATAGAACAGTTTTGAAACACTCTTTTTGTAGAATCTGCAAGAGGATATTTGGAGCGTTTTGAGGCCTATGCTGGAAAAGGAAATATCTTCACCTAAAAACTAGACAGAAACATCCTCAGAAACTTCTGTGTGATGAGTGCATTCAACTCACAGACTTGAACGTTTCTTTTGATAGAACAGTTTGGTAACATTACGTTTGTAGAATCTGCAAGTGTTTATTCGGAGCACCTTGAGGCCTATGTTGGAAAAGGAAATATCTCCACATAAAAACTAGAGAGAAGGATTCTCAGAAACTTCTTTGTGATGAGTTCATTCAACTCACAGAGTGGAACCTACCAATTGGTAGAGAAGTTTGGAAACACTCTTTTTGTAGAATCTGCAAGTGGATATTTGGAGCCGTTTGAGGCCTATGCTGGAAAAGGAAATATCTTCACATAAAAACTGAACAGAAGCATTCTCAGAAACTTCTTTGTGTTGACTGCATTCAACTCACAGACTTGAACTTACCTGTAGGAAGAGCAGTTTTGAAACACTCTTTTGGTAAAATCTGCAAGTGGTTATTTGGAGCACTTCGAGGCCTGTGCTGGGATATGGAATATCTTCACCTAAAAACTACAGAGAAGCTTTCTCAGAAAGTTCTTCACGATGCATTCATTCAACTCACAGAGTTGAACCTTCCTTTTGATAGAACAGTTTTGAAACACTCTTTTTGTAGAATCTGCAAGAGGATATTTGGAGCGTTTTGAGGCCTATGCTGGAAAAGGAAATATCTTCACCTAAAAACTAGACAGAAGCATCCTCAGAAACTTCTGTGTGATGAGTGCATTCATCTCACAGACTTGAACGTTTCTTTTGATAGAACAGTTTGGAAACATTACGTTTGTGGAATCTGCAAGTGTTTATTCGGAGCACCTTGAGGCCTATGTTGGAAAAGGAAATATCTTCACATAAAAACTAGAGAGAAGGATTCTCAGAAACTTCTTTGTGATGAGTTCATTCAACTCACAGAGTTGAACCTACCAATTGATAGAGAAGTTTGGAAACACTCTTTTTGTAGAATCTGCAAGTGGATATTTGGAGCCGTTTGAGGCCTATGCTGGAAAAGGAAATATCTTCACATAAAAACTGAACAGAAGCATTCTCAGAAACTTCTTTGTGTTGAGTGCATTCAACTCACAGACTTGAACTTAGTTGTAGAAAGAGCAGTTTTGAAACACACTTTTGGTAAAATCTGCAAGTGGTTATTTGGAGCACTTCGAGGCCTGTGCTGGGATATGGAATATCTTCACCTAAAAACTACAGAGAAGCATTCTCAGAAAGTTCTTCACGATGCATTCATTCAACTCACAGAGTTGAACCTTCCTTTTGATAGAACAGTTTTGAAACACTCTTTTTGTAGAATCTGCAAGAGGATATTTGGAGCGTTTTGAGGCCTATGCTGGAAAAGGAAATATCTTCACCTAAAAACTAGACAGAAGCATTCTCAGAAACTTCTGTGTGATGAGTGCATTCAACTCACAGACTTGAACGTTTCTTTTGATAGAACAGTTTGGAAACATTACGTTTGTAGAATCTGCAAGTGTTTATTCGGAGCACCTGGAGGCCTATGTTGGAAAAGGAAATATCTTCACATAAAAACTAGAGAGAAGGATTCTCAGAAACTTCTTTGTGATGAGTTATTCAACTCACAGAGTTGAACCTACCAATTGATAGAGAAGTTTGGAAACACTCTTTTTGTAGAATCTGCAAGTGGATATTTGGAGCCGTTTGAGGCCTATGCTGGAAAAGGAAATATCTTCACATAAAAACTGAACAGAAGCATTCTCAGAAACTTCTTTGTGTTGAGTGCATTCAACTCACAGACTTGAACTTACCTGTAGAAAGAGCAGTTTTGAAACACTCTTTTGGTAAAATCTGCAAGTGGTTATTTGGAGCACTTCGAGGCCTGTGCTGGGATATGGAATATCTTCACCTAAAAACTACAGAGAAGCTTTCTCAGAAAGTTCTTCACTATGCATTCATTCAACTCACAGAGTTGAACCTTCCTTTTGATAGAACAGTTTTGAAACACTCTTTTTGTAGAATCTGCAAGAGGATATTTGGAGCGTTTTGAGGCCTATGCTGGAAAAGGAAATATCTTCACCTTAAAACTAGACAGAAGCATCCTCAGAAACTTCTGTGTGATGAGTGCATTCAACTCACAGACTTGAACGTTTCTTTTGATAGAACAGTTTGGAAACATTACGTTTGTAGAATCTGCAAGTGTTTATTCGGAGCACCTTGAGGCCTATGTTGGAAAAGGAAATATCTTCACATAAAAACCAGAGAGAAGGATTCTCAGAAACTTCTTTGTGATGAGTTCATTCAACTCACAGAGTTGAACCTACCGATTGATGATAGAGAAGTTTGGAAACACTCTTTTTGTAGAATCTGCAAGTGGATATTTGGAGCCGTTTGAGGCCTATGCTGGAAAAGGAAATATCTTCACATAAAAACTGAACAGAAGCATTCTCAGAAACTTCTTTGTGTTGAGTGCATTCAACTCACAGACTTGAACTTACCTGTAGAAAGAGCAGTTTTGAAACACTCTTTTGGTAAAATCTGCAAGTGGTTATTTGGAGCACTTCGAGGCCTGTGCTGGGATATGGAATATCTTCACCTAAAAACTACAGAGAAGCATTCTCAGAAAGTACTTCATGATGCATTCATTCAACTCACAGAGTTGAACCTTCCTTTTGATAGAACAGTTTTGAAACACTCTTTTTGTAGAATCTGCAAGAGGATATTTGGAGCGTTTTGAGGCCTATGCTGGAAAAGGAAATATCTTCACCTAAAAACTAGACAGAAGCATTCTCAGAAACTTCTGTGTGATGAGTGCATTCAACTCACAGACTTGAACGTTTCTTTTGATAGAACAGTTTGGAAACATTACGTTTGTAGAATCTGCAAGTGTTTATTCGGAGCACCTTGAGGCCTATGTTGGAAAAGGAAATATCTCCACATAAAAACTAGAGAGAAGGATTCTCAGAAACTTCTTTGTGATGAGTTCATTCAACTCACAGAGTGGAACCTACCAATTGATAGAGAAGTTTGGAAACACTCTTTTTGTAGAATCTGCAAGTGGATATTTGGAGCCGTTTGAGGCCTATGCTGGAAAAGGAAATATCTTCACATAAAAACTGAACAGAAGCATTCTCAGAAACTTCTTTGTGTTGAGTGCATTCAACTCACAGACTTGAACTTACCTGTAGAAAGAGCAGTTTTGAAACACTCTTTTGGTAAAATCTGCAAGTGGTTATTTGGAGCACTTCGAGGCCTGTGCTGGGATATGGAATATCTTCACCTAAAAACTACAGAGAAGCTTTCTCAGAAAGTTCTTCACTATGCATTCATTCAACTCACAGAGTTGAACCTTCCTTTTGATAGAACAGTTTTGAAACACTCTTTTTGTAGAATCTGCAAGAGGATATTTGGAGCGTTTTGAGGCCTATGCTGGAAAAGGAAATATCTTCACCTAAAAACTAGACAGAAACATCCTCAGAAACTTCTGTGTGATGAGTGCATTCAACTCACAGACTTGAACGTTTCTTTTGATAGAACAGTTTGGTAACATTACGTTTGTAGAATCTGCAAGTGTTTATTCGGAGCACCTTGAGGCCTATGTTGGAAAAGGAAATATCTCCACATAAAAACTAGAGAGAAGGATTCTCAGAAACTTCTTTGTGATGAGTTCATTCAACTCACAGAGTGGAACCTACCAATTGGTAGAGAAGTTTGGAAACACTCTTTTTGTAGAATCTGCAAGTGGATATTTGGAGCCGTTTGAGGCCTATGCTGGAAAAGGAAATATCTTCACATAAAAACTGAACAGAAGCATTCTCAGAAACTTCTTTGTGTTGACTGCATTCAACTCACAGACTTGAACTTACCTGTAGGAAGAGCAGTTTTGAAACACTCTTTTGGTAAAATCTGCAAGTGGTTATTTGGAGCACTTCGAGGCCTGTGCTGGGATATGGAATATCTTCACCTAAAAACTACAGAGAAGCTTTCTCAGAAAGTTCTTCACGATGCATTCATTCAACTCACAGAGTTGAACCTTCCTTTTGATAGAACAGTTTTGAAACACTCTTTTTGTAGAATCTGCAAGAGGATATTTGGAGCGTTTTGAGGCCTATGCTGGAAAAGGAAATATCTTCACCTAAAAACTAGACAGAAGCATCCTCAGAAACTTCTGTGTGATGAGTGCATTCATCTCACAGACTTGAACGTTTCTTTTGATAGAACAGTTTGGAAACATTACGTTTGTGGAATCTGCAAGTGTTTATTCGGAGCACCTTGAGGCCTATGTTGGAAAAGGAAATATCTTCACATAAAAACTAGAGAGAAGGATTCTCAGAAACTTCTTTGTGATGAGTTCATTCAACTCACAGAGTTGAACCTACCAATTGATAGAGAAGTTTGGAAACACTCTTTTTGTAGAATCTGCAAGTGGATATTTGGAGCCGTTTGAGGCCTATGCTGGAAAAGGAAATATCTTCACATAAAAACTAGAGAGAAGGATTCTCAGAAACTTCTTTCTGATGAGTTCATTCAACTCACAGAGTTGAACCTACCAATTGATGATAGAGAAGTTTGGAAACACTCTTTTTGTAGAATCTGCAAGTGGATATTTGGAGCCGTTTGAGGCCTATGCTGGAAAAGGAAATATCTTCACATAAAAACTGAACAGAAGCATTCTCAGAAACTTCTTCGTGTTGAGTGCATTCAACTCACAGACTTGAACTTACCTGTAGAAAGAGCAGTTTTGAAACACTCTTTTGGTAAAATCTGCAAGTGGTTATTTGGAGCACTTCGAGGCCTGTGCTGGGATATGGAATATCTTCACCTAAAAACTACAGAGAAGCATTCTCAGAAAGTTCTTCACGATGCATTCATTCAACTCACAGAGTTGAACCTTCCTTTTGATAGAACAGTTTTGAAACACTCTTTTTGTAGAATCTGCAAGAGGATATTTGGAGCGTTTTGAGGCCTATGCTGGAAAAGGAAATATCTTCACCTAAAAACTAGACAGAAGCATCCTCAGAAACTTCTGTGTGATGAGTGCATTCAACTCACAGACTTGAACGTTTCTTTTGATAGAACAGTTTGGTAACATTACGTTTGTAGAATCTGCAAGTGTTTATTCGGAGCACCTTGAGGCCTATGTTGGAAAAGGAAATATCTCCACATAAAAACTAGAGAGAAGGATTCTCAGAAACTTCTTTGTGATGAGTTCATTCAACTCACAGAGTGGAACCTACCAATTGATAGAGAAGTTTGGAAACACTCTTTTTGTAGAATCTGCAAGTGGATATTTGGAGCCGTTTGAGGCCTATGCTGGAAAAGGAAATATCTTCACATAAAAACTGAACAGAAGCATTCTCAGAAACTTCTTTGTGTTGAGTGCATTCAGCTCACAGACTTGAACTTAGTTGTAGAAAGAGCAGTTTTGAAACACTCTTTTGGTAAAATCTGCAAGTGGTTATTTGGAGCACTTCGAGGCCTGTGCTTTGATATGGAATATCTTCACCTAAAAACTACAGAGAAGCATTCTCAGAAAGTACTTCATGATGCATTCGTTCAACTCACAGAGTTGAACCTTCCTTTTGATAGAACAGTTTTGAAACACTCTTTTTGTAGAATCTGCAAGAGTATATTTGGAGCGTTTTGAGGCCTATGCTGGAAAAGGAAATATCTTCACCTAAAAACTAGACAGAAGCATCCTCAGAAACTTCTGTGTGATGAGTGCATTCAACTCACAGACTTGAACGTTTCTTTTGATAGAACAGTTTGGAAACATTAGGTTTGTAGAATCTGCAAGTGTTTATTAGGAGCACCTTGAGGCCTATGTTGGAAAAGGAAATATCTTCACATAAAAACTACAGAGAAGGATTCTCAGAAACTTCTTTGTGATGAGTTCATTCAACTCACAGAGTTGAACCTACCAATTGATGATAGAGAAGTTTGGAAACACTCTTTTTGTAGAATCTGCAAGTGGATATTTGGAGCCGTTTGAGGCCTATGCTGGAAAAGGAAATATCTTCACATAAAAACTGAACAGAAGCATTCTCAGAAACTTCTTTGTGTTGAGTGCATTCAACTCACAGACTTGAACTTACCCGTAGAAAGAGCAGTTTTGAAACACTCTTTTGGTAAAATCTGCAAGTGGTTATTTGGAGCACTTCGAGGCCTGTGCTGGGATATGGAATATCTTCACCTAAAAACTACAGAGAAGCATTCTCAGAAAGTTCTTCACGATGCATTCATTCAACTCACAGAGTTGAACCTTCCTTTTGATAGAACAGTTTTGAAACACTCTTTTTGTAGAATCTGCAAGAGGATATTTGGAGCGTTTTGAGGCCTATGCTGGAAAAGGAAATATCTTCACCTAAAAACTAGACAGAAACATCCTCAGAAACTTCTGTGTGATGAGTGCATTCAACTCACAGACTTGAACGTTTCTTTTGATAGAACAGTTTGGTAACATTACGTTTGTAGAATCTGCAAGTGTTTATTCGGAGCACCTTGAGGCCTATGTTGGAAAAGGAAATATCTCCACATAAAAACTAGAGAGAAGGATTCTCAGAAACTTCTTTGTGATGAGTTCATTCAACTCACAGAGTGGAACCTACCAATTGGTAGAGAAGTTTGGAAACACTCTTTTTGTAGAATCTGCAAGTGGATATTTGGAGCCGTTTGAGGCCTATGCTGGAAAAGGAAATATCTTCACATAAAAACTGAACAGAAGCATTCTCAGAAACTTCTTTGTGTTGACTGCATTCAACTCACAGACTTGAACTTACCTGTAGGAAGAGCAGTTTTGAAACACTCTTTTGGTAAAATCTGCAAGTGGTTATTTGGAGCACTTCGAGGCCTGTGCTGGGATATGGAATATCTTCACCTAAAAACTACAGAGAAGCTTTCTCAGAAAGTTCTTCACGATGCATTCATTCAACTCACAGAGTTGAACCTTCCTTTTGATAGAACAGTTTTGAAACACTCTTTTTGTAGAATCTGCAAGAGGATATTTGGAGCGTTTTGAGGCCTATGCTGGAAAAGGAAATATCTTCACCTAAAAACTAGACAGAAGCATCCTCAGAAACTTCTGTGTGATGAGTGCATTCATCTCACAGACTTGAACGTTTCTTTTGATAGAACAGTTTGGTAACATTACGTTTGTAGAATCTGCAAGTGTTTATTCGGAGCACCTTGAGGCCTATGTTGGAAAAGGAAATATCTCCACATAAAAACTAGAGAGAAGGATTCTCAGAAACTTCTTTGTGATGAGTTCATTCAACTCACAGAGTGGAACCTACCAATTGGTAGAGAAGTTTGGAAACACTCTTTTTGTAGAATCTGCAAGTGGATATTTGGAGCCGTTTGAGGCCTATGCTGGAAAAGGAAATATCTTCACATAAAAACTGAACAGAAGCATTCTCAGAAACTTCTTTGTGTTGACTGCATTCAACTCACAGACTTGAACTTACCTGTAGAAAGAGCAGTTTTGAAACACTCTTTTGGTAAAATCTGCAAGTGGTTATTTGGAGCACTTCGAGGCCTGTGCTGGGATATGGAATATCTTCACCTAAAAACTACAGAGAAGCTTTCTCAGAAAGTTCTTCACGATGCATTCATTCAACTCACAGAGTTGAACCTTCCTTTTGATAGAACAGTTTTGAAACACTCTTTTTGTAGAATCTGCAAGAGGATATTTGGAGCGTTTTGAGGCCTATGCTGGAAAAGGAAATATCTTCACCTAAAAACTAGACAGAAGCATCCTCAGAAACTTCTGTGTGATGAGTGCATTCATCTCACAGACTTGAACGTTTCTTTTGATAGAACAGTTTGGAAACATTACGTTTGTAGAATCTGCAAGTGTGTATTCGGAGCACCTTGAGGCCTATGTTGGAAAAGGAAATATCTTCACATAAAAACTAGAGAGAAGGATTCTCAGAAACTTCTTTGTGATGAGTTCATTCAACTCACAGAGTGGAACTTACCAATTGATAGAGAAGTTTGGAAACACTCTTTTTGTAGAATCTGCAAGTGGATATTTGGAGCCGTTTGAGGCCTATGCTGGAAAAGGAAATATCTTCACATAAAAACTGAACAGAAACATTCTCAGAAACTTCCTTGTGTTGAGTGCATTCAACTCACAGACTTGAACTTACCTGTAGAAAGAGCAGTTTTCAAACACTCTTTTGGTAAAATCTGCAAGTGGTTATTTGGAGCACTTCGAGGCCTGTCCTGGGATATGGAATATCTTCACCTAAAAACTACAGAGAAGCATTCTCAGAAAGTTCTTCACGATGCATTCATTCTACTCACAGAGTTGAACCTTCCTTTTGATAGAACAGTTTTGAAACACTCTTTTTGTAGAATCTGCAAGAGGATATTTGGAGCTTTTTGAGCCCTATGCTGGAAAAGGAAATATCTTCACCTAAAAACTAGACAGAAGTATTCTCAGAAACTTCTGTGCGATGAGTGCATTCAACTCACAGACTTGAACGTTTCTTTTGATAGAACAGTTTTGAAACATTACGTTTGTAGAATCTGCAAGTGTTTATTCGGAGCACCTTGAGGCCTATGTTGGAAAAGGAAATATCTTCACATAAAAACTAGAGAGAAGGATTCTCAGAAACTTCTTTGTGATGAGTTCATTCAACTCACAGAGTGGAACATACCAATTGATAGAGAAGTTTGGAAACACTCTTTTTGTAGAATCTGCAAGTGGATATTTGGAGCCGTTTGAGGCCTATGCTGGAAAAGGAAATATCTTCACATAAAAACTGAACAGAAGCATTCTCAGAAACTTCTTTGTGTTGAGTGCATTCAACTCACAGACTTGAACTTACCTGTAGAAAGAGCAGTTTTGAAACACTCTTTTGGTAAAATCTGCAAGTGGTTATTTGGAGCACTCCGAGGCCTGTGCTGGGATATGGAATATCTTCACCTAAAAACTACACAGAAGCATTCTCAGAAAGTTCTTCACGATGCATTCATTCAACTCACAGAGTTGAACCTTCCTTTTGATAGAACAGTTTTGAAACACTCTTTTTGTAGAATCTGCAAGAGGATATTTGGAGCGTTTTGAGGCCTATGCTGGAAAAGGAAATATCTTCACATAAAAACTAGACAGAAGCATCCTCGGAAACTTCTGTGTGATGAGTGCATTCAACTCACAGACTTGAACGTTTCTTTTGATAGAACAGTTTGGAAACATTACGTTTGTAGAATCTGCAAGTGTTTATTCGGAGCACCTTGAGGCCTATGTTGGAAAAGGAAATATCTTCACATAAAAACTAGAGAGAAGGATTCTCAGAAACTTCTTTGTGATGAGTTCATTCAACTCACAGAGTTGAACCTACCAATTGATAGAGAAGTTTGGAAACACTCTTTTTGTAGAATCTGCAAGTGGATATTTGGGGCCATTTGAGGCCTATGCTGGAAAAGGAAATATCTTCACATAAAAATTGAACAAAAGCATTCTCAGAAACTTCTTTGTGTTGAGTGCATTCAACTCACAGACTTTAACTTACCTGTAGAAAGAGCAGTTTTCAAACACTCTTTTGGTAAAATCTGCAAGTGGTTATTTGGAGCACTTCGAGGCCTGTGCTGGGATATGGAATATCTTCACCTAAAAACTACAGAGAAGCATTCTCAGAAAGTTCTTCACGATGCATTCATTCTACTCACAGAGTTGAACCTTCCTTTTGATAGAACAGTTTTGAAACACTCTTTTTGTAGAATCTGCAAGAGGATATTTGGAGCGTTTTGAGGCCTATGCTGGAAAAGGAAATATCTTCACCTAAAAACTAGACAGAAGCATTCTCAGAAACTTCTGTGTGATGAGTGCATTCAACTCACAGACTAGAACGTTTCTTTTGATAGAACAGTTTGGAAACATTACGTTTTTAGAATCTGCAAGTGTTTATTCGGAGAACCTTGAGGCCTATGTTGGAAAAGGAAATATCTTCACATAAAAACTAGAGAGAAGGATTCTCAGAAACTTCTTTGTGATGAGTTCATTCAACTCACAGAGTTGAACCTACCAATTGATAGAGAAGTTTGGAAACACTCTTTTTGTAGAATCTGCAAGTGGATATTTGGGGCCGTTTGAGGCCTATGCTGGAAAAGGAAATATCTTCACATAAAAACTGAACAAAAGCATTCTCAGAAACTTCTTTGTGTTGAGTGCATTCAACTCACAGACTTGAACTTACCTGTAGAAAGAGCAGTTTTGAAACACTCTTTTGGTAAAATCTGCAAGTGGTTATTTGGAGCACTTCGAGGCCTGTGCTGGGATATGGAATATCTTCATCTAAAAACTACAGAGAAGCATTCTCAGAAAGTTCTTCACGATGCATTCATTCAACTCACAGAGTTGAACCTTCCTTTTGATAGAACAGTTTTGAAACACTCTTTTTGTAGAATCTGCAAGAGGATATTTGGAGCGATTTGAGGCCTATGTTGGAAAAGGAAATATCTTCACCTAAAAACTAGACAGAAGCATTCTCAGAAACTTCTGTGTGATGAGTGCATTCAACTCACAGACTTGAACGTTTCTTTTGATAGAACAGTTTGGAAACATTACGTTTGTAGAATCTGCAAGTGTTTATTCGGAGCACCTTGAGGTCTATGTTGGAAAAGGAAATATCTTCACATAAAAACTAGACAGAAGGATTCTCAGAAACTTCTTTGCGATGAGTTCATTCAACTCACAGAGTTGAACCTACCAATTGATAGAGAAGTTTGGAAACACTCTTTTTGTAGAATCTGCAAGTGGATATTTGGAGCCGTTTGAGGCCTATGCTGGAAAAGGAAATATCTTCACATAAAAACTGAACAGAAGCATTCTCAGAAACTTCTTTGTGTTGAGTGCATTCAACTCACAGACTTGAACTTACCTGTAGAAAGAGCAGTTTTGAAACACTCTTTTGGTAAAATCTGCAAGTGGTTATTTGGAGCACTTCGAGGCCTGTGCTGGGATATGGAATATCTTCACCTAAAAACTACAGAGAAGCATTCTCAGAAAGTTGTTCACGATGCATTCATTCAACTCACAGAGTTGAACCTTCCTTTTGATAGAACAGTTTTGAAACACTCTTTTTGTAGAATCTGCAAGAGGATATTTGGAGCGTTTTGAGGCCTATGCTGGAAAAGGAAATATCTTCACCTAAAAACTAGACAGAAGCATTCTCAGAAACTTCTGTGTGATGAGTGCATTCAACTCACAGACTTGAACGTTTCTTTTGATAGAACAGTTTGGAAACATTACGTTTGTAGAATCTGCAAGTGTTTATTCGGAGCACCTTGAGGCCTATGTTGGAAAAGGAAATATCTTCACATAAAAACTAGAGAGAAGGATTCTCAGAAACTTCTTTGTGATGAGTTCATTCAACTCACAGAGTGGAACCTACCAATTGATAGAGAAGTTTGGAAACACTCTTTTTGTAGAATCTGCAAGTGGATATTTGGAGCCGTTTGAGGCCTATGGTGGAAAAGGAAATATCTTCACATAGAAACTGAACAGAAGCATTCTCAGAAACTTTCTTGTGTTGAGTGCATTCAACTCACAGACTTGAACTTACCTGTAGAAAGAGCAGTTTTCAAACACTCTATTGGTAAAATCTGCAAGTGGTTATTTGGAGCACTTCGAGGCCTGTGCTGGGATATGGAATATCTTCACCTAAAAACTACAGAGAAGCATTCTCAGAAAGTTCTTCACGATGCATTCATTCTACTCACAGAGTTGAACCTTCCTTTTGATAGAACAGTTTTGAAACACTCTTTTTGTAGAATCTGCAAGAGGATATTTGGAGCGTTTTGAGGCCTATGCTGGAAAAGGAAATATCTTCACCTAAAAACTAGACAGAAGTATTCTCAGAAACTTCTGTGCGATGAGTGCATTCAACTCACAGACTTGAACGTTTCTTTTGATAGAACAGTTTTGAAACATTACGTTTGTAGAATCTGCAAGTGTTTATTCGGAGCACCTTGAGGCCTATGTTGGAAAAGGAAATATCTTCACATAAAAACTAGAGAGAAGGATTCTCAGAAACTTCTTTGCGATGAGTTCATTCAACTCACAGAGTTGAACCTACCAATTGATAGAGAAGTTTGGAAACACTCTTTTTGTAGAATCTGCAAGTGGATATTTGGAGCCGTTTGAGGCCTATGCTGGAAAAGGAAATATCTTCACATAAAAACTGAACAGAAGCATTCTCAGAAACTTCTTTGTGTTGAGTGCATTCAACTCACAGACTTGAACTTACCTGTAGAAAGAGCAGTTTTGAAACACTCTTTTGGTAAAATCTGCAAGTGGTTATTTGGAGCACTTCGAGGCCTGTGCTGGGATATGGAATATCTTCACCTAAAAACTACAGAGAAGCATTCTCAGAAAGTTCTTCACGATGCATTCATTCACCTCACAGAGTTGAACCTTCCTTTTGATAGAACAGTTTTGAAACACTCTTTTTGTAGAATCTGCAAGAGGATATTTGGAGCGTTTTGAGGCCTATGCTGGAAAAGGAAATATCTTCACCTAAAAACTAGACAGAAGCATTCTCAGAAACTTCTGTGTGATGAGTGCATTCAACTCACAGACTTGAACGTTTCTTTTGATAGAACAGTTTGGAAACATTACGTTTGTAGAATCTGCAAGTGTTTATTCGGAGCACATTGAGGCCTATGTTGGAAAAGGAAATATCTTCACATAAAAACTAGAGAGAAGGATTCTCAGAAACTTCTTTGTGATGTGTTCATTCAACTCACAGAGTTGAACCTACCAATTGATAGAGAAGTTTGGAAACACTCTTTTTGTAGAATCTGCAAGTGGATATTTGGAGCCGTTTGAGGCCGATGTTGGAAAAGGAAATATCTTCACATAAAAACTGAACAGAAGCATTCTCAGAAACTTCTTTGTGTTGAGTGCATTCAACTCACAGACTTGAACTTACCTGTAGAAAGAGCAGTTTTGAAACACTCTTTTGGTAAAATCTGCAAGTGGTTATTTGGAGCACTTCGAGGCCTGTGCCTGGATATGGAATATCTTCACCTAAAATCTACAGAGAAGCATTCTCAGAAAGTTCTTCACGATGCATTCATTCAACCCACAGAGTTGAACCTTCCCTTTGATAGAACAGTTTTGAAACACTCTTTTTGTAGAATCTGCAAGAGGATATTTGGAGCGTTTTGAGGCCTATGCTGGAAAAGGAAATATCTTCACCTAAAAACTAGACAGAAGCATCCTCAGAAACTTCTGTGTGGTGAGTGCATTCATCTCACAGACTTGAACGTTTCTTTTGATAGAACAGTTTGGAAACATTACGTTTGTAGAATCTGCAAGTGTTTATTCGGAGCACCTTGAGGCCTATGTTGGAAAAGGAAATATCTTCACATAAAAACTAGAGAGAAGGATTCTCAGAAACTTCTTTGTGATGAGTTCATTCAACTCACAGAGTTGAACCTACCAATTGATAGAGAAGTTTGGAAACACTCTTTTTGTAGAATCTGCAAGTGGATATTTGGAGCCGTTTGAGGCCTATGCTGGAAAAGGAAATATCTTCACATAAAAACTGAACAGAAGCATTCTCAGAAACTTCTTTGTATCGAGTGCATTCAACTCACAGACTTGAACTTACCTGTAGAAAGAGCAGTTTTGAAACACTCTTTTGGTAAAATCTGCAAGTGGTTATTTGGAGCACTTCGAGGCCTGTGCTGGGATATGGAATATCTTCACCTAAAAACTACAGAGAAGCATTCTCAGAAAGTTCTTCACGATGCATTCATTCAACTCACAGAGTTGAACCTTCCTTTTGAAAGAACAGTTTTGGAACACTCTTTTTGTAGAATCTGCAAGAGGATATTTGGAGCGTTTTGAGGCCTATGCTGGAAAAGGAAATATCTTCACCTAAAAACTAGACAGAAGCATTCTCAGAAACTTCTGTGTGATGAGTGCATTCAACTCACAGACTTGAACGTTTCTTTTGATAGAACAGTTTGGAAACATTACGTTTGTAGAATCTGCAAGTGTTTTTTCGGAGCACCTTGAGGCCTATGTTGGAAAAGGAAATATCTTCACATAAAAACTAGAGAGAAGGATTCTCAGAAACTTCTTTGCGATGAGTTCATTCAACTCACAGAGTTGAACCTACCAATTGATAGAGAAGTTTGGAAACACTCTTTTTGTAGAATCTGCAAGTGGATATTTGGAGCCGTTTGAGGCCGATGTTGGAAAAGGAAATATCTTCACATAAAAACTGAACAGAAGCATTCTCAGAAACTTCTTTGTGTTGAGTGCATTCAACTCACAGACTTGAACTTACCTGTAGAAAGAGCAGTTTTGAAACACTCTTTTGGTAAAATCTGCAATGGTTATTTGGAGCACTTCGAGGCCTGTGCCTGGATATGGAATATCTTCACCTAAAAACTACAGAGAAGCATTCTCAGAAAGTTCTTCACGATGCATTCATTCAACTCACAGAGTTGAACCTTCCTTTTGATAGAACAGTTTTGAAACACTCTTTTTATAGAATCTGCAAGAGGATATTTGGAGCGTTTTGAGGCCTATGCTGGAAAAGGAAATATGTTCACCTAAAAACTAGACAGAAGCATCCTCAGAAACTTCTGTGTGATGAGTGCATTCATCTCACAGACTTGAACGTTTCTTTTGATAGAACAGTTTGGAAACATTACGTTTGTAGAATCTGCAAGTGTTTATTCGGAGCACCTTGAGGCCTATGTTGGAAAAGGAAATATCTTCACATAAAAACTAGAGAGAAGGATTCTCAGAAACTTCTTTGTGATGAGTTCATTCAACTCACAGAGTTGAACCTACCAATTGATAGAGAAGTTTGGAAACACTCTTTTTGTAGAATCTGCAAGTGGATATTTGGAGCCGTTTGAGGCCTATGGTGGAAAAGGAAATATCTTCACATAAAAACTGAACAGAAGCATTCTCAGAAACTTCCTTGTGTTGAGTGCATTCAACTCACAGACTTGAACTTACCTGTAGAAAGAGCAGTTTTCAAACACTCTTTTGGTAAAATCTGCAAGTGGTTATTTGGAGCACTTCGAGGCCTGTGCTGGGATATGGAATATCTTCACCTAAAAACTACAGAGAAGCATTCTCAGAAAGTTCTTCACGATGCATTCATTCTACTCACAGAGTTGAACCTTCCTTTTGATAGAACAGTTTTGAAACACTCTTTTTGTAGAATCTGCAAGAGGATATTTGGAGCTTTTTGAGCCCTATGCTGGAAAAGGAAATATCTTCACCTAAAAACTAGACAGAAGTATTCTCAGAAACTTCTGTGCGATGAGTGCATTCAACTCACAGACTTGAACGTTTCTTTTGATAGAACAGTTTTGAAACATTACGTTTGTAGAATCTGCAAGTGTTTATTCGGAGCACCTTGAGGCCTATGTTGGAAAAGGAAATATCTTCACATAAAAACTAGAGAGAAGGATTCTCAGAAACTTCTTTGTGATGAGTTCATTCAACTCACAGAGTGGAACATACCAATTCATAGAGAAGTTTGGAAACACTCTTTTTGTAGAATCTGCAAGTGGATATTTGGAGCCGTTTGAGGCCTATGCTGGAAAAGGAAATATCTTCACATAAAAACTGAACAGAAGCATTCTCAGAAACTTCTTTGTGTTGAGTGCATTCAACTCACAGACTTGAACTTACCTGTAGAAAGAGCAGTTTTGAAACACTCTTTTGGTAAAATCTGCAAGTGGTTATTTGGAGCACTTCGAGGCCTGTGCTGGGATATGGAATATCTTCACCTAAAAGCTACAGAGAAGCATTCTCAGAAAGTTCTTCACGATGCATTCATTCAACTCACAGAGTTGAACCTTCCTTTTGATAGAACAGTTTTGAAACACACTTTTTGTAGAATCTGTAAGAGGATATTTGGAGCGTTTTGAGGCCTATGCTGGAAAAGGAAATATCTTCACCTAAAAACTAGACAGAAGCATTCTCAGAAACTTCTGTGTGATGAGTGCATTCAACTCTCAGACTTGAACGTTTCTTTTGATAGAACAGTTTGGAAACATTTCGTTTGTAGAATCTGCAAGTGTTTATTCGGAGCACCTTGAGGCCTATGTTGGAAAAGGAAATATCTTCACATAAAAACTAGAGAGAAGGATTCTCAGAAACTTCTTTGTGATGAGTTCATTCAACTCACAGAGTTGAACCTACCAATTGATAGAGAAGTTTGGAAACACTCTTTTTGTAGAATCTGCAAGTGGATATTTGGGGCCGTTTGAGGCCTATGCTGGAAAAGGAAATATCTTCACATAAAAATTGAACAAAAGCATTCTCAGAAACTTCTTTGTGTTGAGTGCATTCAACTCACAGACTTGAACTTACCTGTAGAAAGAGCAGTTTTCAAACACTCTTTTGGTAAAATCTGCAAGTGGTTATTTGGAGCACTTCGAGGCCTGGGCTGGGATATGGAATATCTTCACCTAAAAACTACAGAGAAGCATTCTCAGAAAGTTCCTCACGATGCATTCATTCAACTCACAGAGTTGAACCTTCCTTTTGATAGAACAGTTTTGAAACACTCTTTTTGTAGAATCTGCAAGAGGATATTTGGAGCGATTTGAGGCCTATGTTGGAAAAGGAAATATCTTCACCTAAAAACTAGACAGAAGCATTCTCAGAAACTTCTGTGTGATGAGTGCATTCAACTCACAGACTTGAACGTTTCTTTTGATAGAACAGTTTGGAAACATTACGTTTGTAGAATCTGCAAGTGTTTATTCGGAGCACCTTGAGATCTATGTTGGAAAAGGAAATATCTTCACATAAAAACTAGAGAGAAGGATTCTCAGAAACTTCTTTGTGATGAGTTCATTCAACTCACAGAGTTGAACCTACCAATTGATAGAGAAGTTTGGAAACACTCTTTTTGTAGAATCTGCAAGTGGATATTTGGAGCCGTTTGAGGCCTATGCTGGAAAAGGAAATATCTTCACATAAAAACTGAACAGAAGCATTCTCAGAAACTTCTTTGTGTTGAGTGCATTCAACTCACAGACTTGAACTTACCTGTAGAAAGAGCAGTTTTGAAACACTCTTTTGGTAAAATCTGCAAGTGGTTATTTGGAGCACTTCGAGGCCTGTGCTGGGATATGGAATATCTTCACTTAAAAACTACAGAGAAGCATTCTCAGAAAGTTCTTCACAATGCATTCATTCAACTCACAGAGTTGAACCTTCCTTTTGATAGAACAGTTTTGAAACACTCTTTTTGTAGAATCTGCAAGAGGATATTTGGAGCTTTTTGAGCCCTATGCTGGAAAAGGAAATATCTTCACCTAAAAACTAGACAGAAGTATTCTCAGAAACTTCTGTGCGATGAGTGCATTCAACTCACAGACTTGAACGTTTCTTTTGATAGAACAGTTTTGAAACATTACGTTTGTAGAATCTGCAAGTGTTTATTCGGAGCACCTTGAGGCCTATGTTGGAAAAGGAAATATCTTCACATAAAAACTAGAGAGAAGGATTCTCAGAAACTTCTTTGCGATGAGTTCATTCAACTCACAGGGTTGAACCTACCAATTGATAGAGAAGTTTGGAAACACTCTTTTTGTAGAATCTGCAAGTGGATATTTGGAGCCGTTTGAGGCCTATGCTGGAAAAGGAAATATCTTCACATAAAAACTGAACAGAAGCATTCTCAGAAACTTCTTTGTGTTGAGTGCATTCAACTCACAGACTTGAACTTACCTGTAGAAAGAGCAGTTTTGAAACACTCTTTTGGTAAAATCTGCAAGTGGTTATTTGGAGCACTTCGAGGCCTGTGCTGGGATATGGAATATCTTCACCTAAAAACTACAGAGAAGCATTCTCAGAAAGTTCTTCACGATGCATTCATTCAACTCACAGAGTTGAACCTTCCTTTTGATAGAACAGTTTTGAAACACTCTTTTTGTAGAATCTGCAAGAGGATATTTGGAGCGTTATGAGGCCTATGCTGGAAAAGGAAATATCTTCACCTAAAAACTAGACAGAAGCATTCTCAGAAACTTCTGTGTGATGAGTGCATTCAACTCACAGACTTGAACGTTTCTTTTGATAGAACAGTTTGGAAACATTACGTTTGTAGAATCTGCAAGTGTTTATTCGGAGCACATTGAGGCCTATGTTGGAAAAGGAAATATCTTCACATAAAAACTAGAGAGAAGGATTCTCAGAAACTTCTTTGTGATGTGTTCATTCAACTCACAGAGTTGAACCTACCAATTGATAGAGAAGTTTGGAAACACTCTTTTTGTAGAATCTGCAAGTGGATATTTGGAGCCGCTTGAGGCCTCTGCTGGAAAAGGAAGTATCTTCACATAAAAACTGAACAGAAGCATTCTCAGAAAATTCTTTGTGTTGAGTGCATTCAACTCACAGACTAGAACTTACCTGTAGAAAGAGCAGTTTTGAAACACTCTTTTGGTAAAATCTGCAAGTGGTTATTTGGAGCACTTCGAGGCCTGTGCTGGGATATGGAATATCTTCACCTAAAAACTACAGAGAAGCATTCTCAGAAAGTTCTTCACGATGCATTCATTCACCTCACAGAGTTGAACCTTCCTTTTGATAGAACAGTTTTGAAACACTCTTTTTGTAGAATCTGCAAGAGGATATTTGGAGCGTTTTGAGGCCTATGCTGGAAAAGGAAATATCTTCACCTAAAAACTAGACAGAAGCATTCTCAGAAACTTCTGTGTGATGAGTGCATTCAACTCACAGACGTGAACGTTTCTTTTTAAAGAACAGTTTGGAAACATTACGTTTGTAGGATCTGCAAGTGTTTATTCGGAGCACCTTGAGGCCTATGTTGGAAAAGGAAATATCTTCACATAAAAACTAGAGAGAAGGATTCTCAGAAACTTCTTTGCGATGAGTTCATTCAACTCACAGAGTTGAACCTACCAATTGATAGAGAAGTTTGGAAACAATCTTTTTGTAGAATCTGCAAGTGGATATTTGGAGCCGTTTGAGGCCGATGTTGGAAAAGGAAATATCTTCACATAAAAACTGAACAGAAGCATTCTCAGAAACTTCTTTGTGTTGAGTGCATTCAACTCACAGACTTGAACTTACCTGTAGAAAGAGCAGTTTTGAAACACTCTTTTGGTAAAATCTGCAAGTGGTTATTT
This sequence comes from Pongo abelii, assembly GCF_028885655.2. Taxonomy (NCBI): domain Eukaryota; kingdom Metazoa; phylum Chordata; class Mammalia; order Primates; family Hominidae; genus Pongo; species Pongo abelii. The sequence goes on from NC_071999.2 coordinate 18,945,696, forward strand.
GGAGCACTTCGAGGCCTGTGCCTGGATATGGAATATCTTCACCTAAAAACTACAGAGAAGCATTCTCAGAAAGTTCTTCACGATGCATTCATTCAACTCACAGAGTTGAACCTTCCTTTTGATAGAACAGTTTTGAAACACTCTTTTTGTAGAATCTGCAAGAGGATATTTGGAGCGTTTTGAGGCCTATGCTGGAAAAGGAAATATCTTCACCTAAAAACTAGACAGAAGCATCCTCAGAAACTTCTGTGTGATGAGTGCATTCATCTCACAGACTTGAACGTTTCTTTTGATAGAACAGTTTGGAAACATTACGTTTGTAGAATCTGCAAGTGTTTATTCGGAGCACCTTGAGGCCTATGTTGGAAAAGGAAATATCTTCACATAAAAACTAGAGAGAAGGATTCTCAGAAACTTCTTTGTGATGAGTTCATTCAACTCACAGAGTTGAACCTACCAATTGATAGAGAAGTTTGGAAACACTCTTTTTGTAGAATCTGCAAGTGGATATTTGGAGCCGTTTGAGGCCTATGGTGGAAAAGGAAATATCTTCACATAAAAACTGAACAGAAGCATTCTCAGAAACTTCCTTGTGTTGAGTGCATTCAACTCACAGACTTGAACTTACCTGTAGAAAGAGCAGTTTTCAAACACTCTTTTGGTAAAATCTGCAAGTGGTTATTTGGAGCACTTCGAGGCCTGTGCTGGGATATGGAATATCTTCACCTAAAAACTACAGAGAAGCATTCTCAGAAAGTTCTTCACGATGCATTCATTCTACTCACAGAGTTGAACCTTCCTTTTGATAGAACAGTTTTGAAACACTCTTTTTGTAGAATCTGCAAGAGGATATTTGGAGCTTTTTGAGCCCTATGCTGGAAAAGGAAATATCTTCACCTAAAAACTAGACAGAAGTATTCTCAGAAACTTCTGTGCGATGAGTGCATTCAACTCACAGACTTGAACGTTTCTTTTGATAGAACAGTTTTGAAACATTACGTTTGTAGAATCTGCAAGTGTTTATTCGGAGCACCTTGAGGCCTATGTTGGAAAAGGAAATATCTTCACATAAAAACTAGAGAGAAGGATTCTCAGAAACTTCTTTGTGATGAGTTCATTCAACTCACAGAGTGGAACATACCAATTCATAGAGAAGTTTGGAAACACTCTTTTTGTAGAATCTGCAAGTGGATATTTGGAGCCGTTTGAGGCCTATGCTGGAAAAGGAAATATCTTCACATAAAAACTGAACAGAAGCATTCTCAGAAACTTCTTTGTGTTGAGTGCATTCAACTCACAGACTTGAACTTACCTGTAGAAAGAGCAGTTTTGAAACACTCTTTTGGTAAAATCTGCAAGTGGTTATTTGGAGCACTTCGAGGCCTGTGCTGGGATATGGAATATCTTCACCTAAAAGCTACAGAGAAGCATTCTCAGAAAGTTCTTCACGATGCATTCATTCAACTCACAGAGTTGAACCTTCCTTTTGATAGAACAGTTTTGAAACACACTTTTTGTAGAATCTGTAAGAGGATATTTGGAGCGTTTTGAGGCCTATGCTGGAAAAGGAAATATCTTCACCTAAAAACTAGACAGAAGCATTCTCAGAAACTTCTGTGTGATGAGTGCATTCAACTCTCAGACTTGAACGTTTCTTTTGATAGAACAGTTTGGAAACATTTCGTTTGTAGAATCTGCAAGTGTTTATTCGGAGCACCTTGAGGCCTATGTTGGAAAAGGAAATATCTTCACATAAAAACTAGAGAGAAGGATTCTCAGAAACTTCTTTGTGATGAGTTCATTCAACTCACAGAGTTGAACCTACCAATTGATAGAGAAGTTTGGAAACACTCTTTTTGTAGAATCTGCAAGTGGATATTTGGGGCCGTTTGAGGCCTATGCTGGAAAAGGAAATATCTTCACATAAAAATTGAACAAAAGCATTCTCAGAAACTTCTTTGTGTTGAGTGCATTCAACTCACAGACTTGAACTTACCTGTAGAAAGAGCAGTTTTCAAACACTCTTTTGGTAAAATCTGCAAGTGGTTATTTGGAGCACTTCGAGGCCTGGGCTGGGATATGGAATATCTTCACCTAAAAACTACAGAGAAGCATTCTCAGAAAGTTCCTCACGATGCATTCATTCAACTCACAGAGTTGAACCTTCCTTTTGATAGAACAGTTTTGAAACACTCTTTTTGTAGAATCTGCAAGAGGATATTTGGAGCGATTTGAGGCCTATGTTGGAAAAGGAAATATCTTCACCTAAAAACTAGACAGAAGCATTCTCAGAAACTTCTGTGTGATGAGTGCATTCAACTCACAGACTTGAACGTTTCTTTTGATAGAACAGTTTGGAAACATTACGTTTGTAGAATCTGCAAGTGTTTATTCGGAGCACCTTGAGATCTATGTTGGAAAAGGAAATATCTTCACATAAAAACTAGAGAGAAGGATTCTCAGAAACTTCTTTGTGATGAGTTCATTCAACTCACAGAGTTGAACCTACCAATTGATAGAGAAGTTTGGAAACACTCTTTTTGTAGAATCTGCAAGTGGATATTTGGAGCCGTTTGAGGCCTATGCTGGAAAAGGAAATATCTTCACATAAAAACTGAACAGAAGCATTCTCAGAAACTTCTTTGTGTTGAGTGCATTCAACTCACAGACTTGAACTTACCTGTAGAAAGAGCAGTTTTGAAACACTCTTTTGGTAAAATCTGCAAGTGGTTATTTGGAGCACTTCGAGGCCTGTGCTGGGATATGGAATATCTTCACTTAAAAACTACAGAGAAGCATTCTCAGAAAGTTCTTCACAATGCATTCATTCAACTCACAGAGTTGAACCTTCCTTTTGATAGAACAGTTTTGAAACACTCTTTTTGTAGAATCTGCAAGAGGATATTTGGAGCTTTTTGAGCCCTATGCTGGAAAAGGAAATATCTTCACCTAAAAACTAGACAGAAGTATTCTCAGAAACTTCTGTGCGATGAGTGCATTCAACTCACAGACTTGAACGTTTCTTTTGATAGAACAGTTTTGAAACATTACGTTTGTAGAATCTGCAAGTGTTTATTCGGAGCACCTTGAGGCCTATGTTGGAAAAGGAAATATCTTCACATAAAAACTAGAGAGAAGGATTCTCAGAAACTTCTTTGCGATGAGTTCATTCAACTCACAGGGTTGAACCTACCAATTGATAGAGAAGTTTGGAAACACTCTTTTTGTAGAATCTGCAAGTGGATATTTGGAGCCGTTTGAGGCCTATGCTGGAAAAGGAAATATCTACACATAAAAACTGAACAGAAGCATTCTCAGAAACTTCTTTGTGTTGAGTGCATTCAACTCACAGACTTGAACTTACCTGTAGAAAGAGCAGTTTTGAAACACTCTTTTGGTAAAATCTGCAAGTGGTTATTTGGAGCACTTCGAGGCCTGTGCTGGGATATGGAATATCTTCACCTAAAAACTACAGAGAAGCATTCTCAGAAAGTTCTTCACGATGCATTCATTCAACTCACAGAGTTGAACCTTCCTTTTGATAGAACAGTTTTGAAACACTCTTTTTGTAGAATCTGCAAGAGGATATTTGGAGCGTTATGAGGCCTATGCTGGAAAAGGAAATATCTTCACCTAAAAACTAGACAGAAGCATTCTCAGAAACTTCTGTGTGATGAGTGCATTCAACTCACAGACTTGAACGTTTCTTTTGATAGAACAGTTTGGAAACATTACGTTTGTAGAATCTGCAAGTGTTTATTCGGAGCACATTGAGGCCTATGTTGGAAAAGGAAATATCTTCACATAAAAACTAGAGAGAAGGATTCTCAGAAACTTCTTTGTGATGTGTTCATTCAACTCACAGAGTTGAACCTACCAATTGATAGAGAAGTTTGGAAACACTCTTTTTGTAGAATCTGCAAGTGGATATTTGGAGCCGCTTGAGGCCTCTGCTGGAAAAGGAAGTATCTTCACATAAAAACTGAACAGAAGCATTCTCAGAAAATTCTTTGTGTTGAGTGCATTCAACTCACAGACTAGAACTTACCTGTAGAAAGAGCAGTTTTGAAACACTCTTTTGGTAAAATCTGCAAGTGGTTATTTGGAGCACTTCGAGGCCTGTGCTGGGATATGGAATATCTTCACCTAAAAACTACAGAGAAGCATTCTCAGAAAGTTCTTCACGATGCATTCATTCACCTCACAGAGTTGAACCTTCCTTTTGATAGAACAGTTTTGAAACACTCTTTTTGTAGAATCTGCAAGAGGATATTTGGAGCGTTTTGAGGCCTATGCTGGAAAAGGAAATATCTTCACCTAAAAACTAGACAGAAGCATTCTCAGAAACTTCTGTGTGATGAGTGCATTCAACTCACAGACGTGAACGTTTCTTTTTAAAGAACAGTTTGGAAACATTACGTTTGTAGAATCTGCAAGTGTTTATTCGGAGCACCTTGAGGCCTATGTTGGAAAAGGAAATATCTTCACATAAAAACTAGAGAGAAGGATTCTCAGAAACTTCTTTGCGATGAGTTCATTCAACTCACAGAGTTGAACCTACCAATTGATAGAGAAGTTTGGAAACAATCTTTTTGTAGAATCTGCAAGTGGATATTTGGAGCCGTTTGAGGCCGATGTTGGAAAAGGAAATATCTTCACATAAAAACTGAACAGAAGCATTCTCAGAAACTTCTTTGTGTTGAGTGCATTCAACTCACAGACTTGAACTTATCTGTAGAAAGAGCAGTTTTGAAACACTCTTTTGGTAAAATCTGCAAGTGGTTATTTGGAGCACTTCGAGGCCTGTGCCTGGATATGGAATATCTTCACCTAAAAACTACAGAGAAGCATTCTCAGAAAGTTCTTCACGATGCATTCATTCAACTCACAGAGTTGAACCTTCCTTTTGATAGAACAGTTTTGAAACACTCTTTTTGTAGAATCTGCAAGAGGATATTTGGAGCGTTTTGAGGCCTATGCTGGAAAAGGAAATATCTTCACCTAAAAACTAGACAGAAGCATCCTCAGAAACTTCTGTGTGATGAGTGCATTCATCTCACAGACTTGAACGTTTCTTTTGATAGAACAGTTTGGAAACATTACGTTTGTAGAATCTGCAAGTGTTTATTCGGAGCACCTTGAGGCCTATGTTGGAAAAGGAAATATCTTCACATAAAAACTAGAGAGAAGGATTCTCAGAAACTTCTTTGTGATGAGTTCATTCAACTCACAGAGTTGAACCTACCAATTGATAGAGAAGTTTGGAAACACTCTTTTTGTAGAATCTGCAAGTGGATATTTGGAGCCGTTTGAGGCCTATGCTGGAAAAGGAAATATCTTCACATAAAAACTGAACAGAAGCATTCTCAGAAACTTCTTTGTGTTGAGTGCATTCAACTCACAGACCTGAACTTACCTGTAGAAAGAGCAGTTTTGAAACACTCTTTTGGTAAAATCTGCAAGTGGTTATTTGGAGCACTTCGAGGCCTGTGCTGGGATATGGAATATCTTCACCTAAAAACTACAGAGAAGCTTTCTCAGAAAGTTATTCACGATGCATTCATTCAACTCACAGAGTTGAACCTTCCTTTTGAAAGAACAGTTTTGAAACACTCTTTTTGTAGAATCTGCAAGAGGATATTTGGAGCGTTTTGAGGCCTATGCTGGAAAAGGAAATATCTTCACCTAAAAACTAGACAGAAGCATTCTCAGAAACTTCTGTGTGATGAGTGCATTCAACTCACAGACTTGAACGTTTCTTTTGATAGAACAGTTTGGAAACATTACGTTTGTAGAATCTGCAAGTGTTTATTCGGAGCACCTTGAGGCCTATGTTGGAAAAGGAAATATCTTCACATAAAAACTAGAGAGAAGGATTCTCAGAAACTTCTTTGCGATGAGTTCATTCAACTCACAGAGTTGAACCTACCAATTGTTAGAGAAGTTTGGAAACACACTTTTTGTAGAATCTGCAAGTGGATATTTGGAGCGGCTTGAGGCCTCTGCTGGAAAAGGAAGTATCTTCACATAAAAACTGAACAGAAGCATTCTCAGAAAATTCTTTGTGTTGAGTGCATTCAACTCACAGACTAGAACTTACCTGTAGAAAGAGCAGTTTTGAAACACTCTTTTGGTAAAATCTGCAAGTGGTTATTTGGAGCACTTCGAGGCCTGTGCTGGGATATGGAATATCTTCACCTAAAAACTACAGAGAAGCATTCTCAGAAAGTTCTTCACGATGCATTCATTCACCTCACAGAGTTGAACCTTCCTTTTGATAGAACAGTTTTGAAACACTCTTTTTGTAGAATCTGCAAGAGGATATTTGGAGCGTTTTGAGGCCTATGCTGGAAAAGGAAATATCTTCACCTAAAAACTAGACAGAAGCATTCTCAGAAACTTCTGTGTGATGAGTGCATTCAACTCACAGACTTGAACGTTTCTTTTTAAAGAACAGTTTAGAAACATTACGTTTGTAGAATCTGCAAGTGTTTATTCGGAGCACCTTGAGGCCTATGTTGGAAAAGGAAATATCTTCACATAAAAACTAGAGAGAAGGATTCTCAGAAACTTCTTTGCGATGAGTTCATTCAACTCACAGAGTTGAACCTACCAATTGATAGAGAAGTTTGGAAACAATCTTTTTGTAGAATCTGCAAGTGGATATTTGGAGCCATTTGAGGCCGATGTTGGAAAAGGAAATATCTTCACATAAAAACTGAACAGAAGCATTCTCAGAAACTTCTTTGTGTCGAGTGCATTCAACTCACAGACTTGAACTTACCTGTAGAAAGAGCAGTTTTGAAACACTCTTTTGGTAAAATCTGCAAGTGGTTATTTGGAGCACTTCGAGGCCTGGGCCTGGATATGGAATATCTTCACCTAAAAACTACAGAGAAGCATTCTCAGAAAGTTCTTCATGATGCATTCATTCAACTCACAGAGTTGAACCTTCCTTTTGATAGAACAGTTTTGAAACACTCTTTTTGTAGAATCTGCAAGAGGATATTTGGAGCGTTTTGAGGCCTATGCTGGAAAAGGAAATATCTTCACCTAAAAACTAGACAGAAGCATCCTCAGAAACTTCTGTGTGGTGAGTGCATTCATCACACAGACTTGAACGTTTCTTTTGATAGAACAGTTTGGAAACATTACGTTTGTAGAATCTGCAAGTGTTTATTCGGAGCACCTTGAGGCCTATGTTGGAAAAGGAAATATCTTCACATAAAAACTAGAGAGAAGGATTCTCAGAAACTTCTTTGTGATGAGTTCATTCAACTCACAGAGTTGAACCTACCAATTGATAGAGAAGTTTGGAAACACTCTTTTTGTAGAATCTGCAAGTGGATATTTGGAGCCGTTTGAGGCCTATGCTGGAAAAGGAAATATCTTCACATAAAAACTGAACAGAAGCATTCTCAGAAACTTCTTTGTATCGAGTGCATTCAACTCACAGACTTGAACTTACCTGTAGAAAGAGCAGTTTTGAAACACTCTTTTGGTAAAATCTGCAAGTGGTTATTTGGAGCACTTCGAGGCCTGTGCTGGGATATGGAATATCTTCACCTAAAAACTACAGAGAAGCATTCTCAGAAAGTTCTTCACGATGCATTCATTCAACTCACAGAGTTGAACCTTCCTTTTGAAAGAACAGTTTTGAAACACTCTTTTTGTAGAATCTGCAAGAGGATATTTGGAGCGTTTTGAGGCCTATGCTGGAAAAGGAAATATCTTCACCTAAAAACTAGACAGAAGCATTCTCAGAAACTTCTGTGTGATGAGTGCATTCAACTCACAGACTTGAACGTTTCTTTTGATAGAACAGTTTGGAAACATTACGTTTGTAGAATCTGCAAGTGTTTATTCAGAGCACCTTGAGGCCTATGTTGGAAAAGGAAATATCTTCACATAAAAACTAGAGAGAAGGATTCTCAGAAACTTCTTTGCGATGAGTTCATTCAACTCACAGAGTTGAACCTACCAATTGATAGAGAAGTTTGGAAACACTCTTGTTGTAGAATGTGCAAGTGGATATTTGGAGCCGTTTGAGGCCGATGTTGGAAATGGAAATATCTTCACATAAAAACTGAACAGAACCATTCTCAGAAACTTCTTTGTGTTGAGTGCATTCAACTCACAGACTTGAACTTACCTGTAGAAAGAGCAGTTTTGAAACACTCTTTTGGTAAAATCTGCAATGGTTATTTGGAGCACTTCGAGGCCTGTGCCTGGATATGGAATATCTTCACCTAAAAACTACAGAGAAGCATTCTCAGAAAGTTCTTCACGATGCATTCATTCAACTCACAGAGTTGAACCTTCCTTTTGATAGAACAGTTTTGAAACACTCTTTTTGTAGAATCTGCAAGAGGATATTTGGAGCGTTTTGAGGCCTATGCTGGAAAAGGAAATATCTTCACCTAAAAACTAGACAGAAGCATCCTCAGAAACTTCTGTGTGATGAGTGCATTCATCTCACAGACTTGAACGTTTCTTTTGATAGAACAGTTTGGAAACATTACGTTTGTAGAATCTGCAAGTGTTTATTCGGAGCACCTTGAGGCCTATGTTGGAAAAGGAAATATCTTCACATAAAAACTAGAGAGAAGGATTCTCAGAAACTTCTTTGTGATGAGTTCATTCAACTCACAGAGTTGAACCTACCAATTGATAGAGAAGTTTGGAAACACTCTTTTCGTAGAATCTGCAAGTGGATATTTGGAGCCGTTTGAGGCCTATGCTGGAAAAGGAAATATCTTCACATAAAAACTGAACAGAAGCATTCTCAGAAACTTCTTTGTGTCGAGTGCATTCAACTCACCGACTTGAACTTACCTGTAGAAAGAGTAGTTTTGAAACACTCTTTTGGTAAAATCTGCAAGTGGTTATTTGGAGCACTTCGAGGCCTGTGCTGGGATATGGAATATCTTCAGCTAAAAACTACAGAGAAGCATTCTCAGAAAGTTCTTCACGATGCATTCATTCAACTCACAGAGTTGAACCTTCCTTTTGATAGAACATTTTTGAAACACTCTTTTTGTAGAATCTGCAAGAGGATATTTGGAGCGTTTTGAGGCCTATGCTGGAAAAGGAAATATCTTCACCTAAAAACTAGACAGAAGCATCCTCAGAAACTTCTGTGTGATGAGTGCATTCATCTCACAGACTTGAACGTACTTTTGATAGAACAGTTTGGAAACATTACGTTTGTAGAATCTGCAAGTGTTTATTCGGAGCACCTTGAGGCCTAAGTTGGAAAAGGAAATATCTTCACATAAAAACTAGAGAGAAGGATTCTCAGAAACTTCTTTGTGATGAGTTCATTCAACTCACAGAGTTGAACCTACCAATTGATAGAGAAGTTTGGAAACACTCTTCTTGTAGAATCTGCAAGTGGATATTTGGAGCCGTTTGTGGCCTATGCTGGAAAAGGAAATATCTTCACATAAAAACTGAACAGAAGCATTCTCAGAAACTTCTTTGTGTCGAGTGCATTCAACTCACAGACTTGAACTTACCTGTAGAAAGAGCAGTTTTGAAACACTCTTTTGGTAAAATCTGCAACGGGTTATTTGGAGCTCTTCGAGGCCTGTGCTGGGATATGGAATATCTTCACCTAAAAACTACAGAGAAGCATTCTCAGAAAGTTCTTCACGATGCATTCATTCAACTCACAGGGTTGAACCTTCCTTTTGATAGAACAGTTTTGAAACACTCTTTTTGTAGAATCTGTAAGAGGATATTTGGAGCGTTTTGAGGCCTATGCTGGAAAAGGAAATATCTTCACCTAAAAACTAGACAGAAGCATTCTCAGAAACTTCTGTGTGATGAGTGCATTCAACTCACAGACTTGAACGTTTCTTTTGATAGAACAGTTTTGAAACATTACGTTTGTAGAATCTGCAAGTGTTTATTCGGAGCACCTTGAGGCCTATGTTGGAAAAGGAAATATCTTCACATAAAAACTAGAGAGAAGGATTCTCAGAAACTTCTTTGTGATGAGTTCATTCAACTACGGAGTTGAACTTACCAATTGATAGAGAAGTTTGGAAACACTCTTTTTGTAGAATCTGCAAGTGGATATTTGGAGCCGTTTGAGGCCTATGGTGGAAAAGGAAATATCTTCACATAAAAACTGAACAGAAGCATTCTCAGAAACTTCCTTGTGTTGAGTTCATTCAACTCACAGACTTGAACTTACCTGTAGAAAGAGCAGTTTTCAAACACTCTTTTGGTAAAATCTGCAAGTGGTTATTTGGAGCACTTCGAGGCCTGTGCTGGGATATGGAATATCTTCACCTAAAAACTACAGAGAAGCATTCTCAGAAAGTTCTTCACGATGCATTCATTCTACTCACAGAGTTGAACCTTCCTTTTGATAGAACAGTTTTGAAACACTCTTTTTGTAGAATCTGCAAGAGGATATTTGGAGCTTTTTGAGCCCTATGCTGGAAAAGGAAATATCTTCACCTAAAAACTAGACAGAAGTATTCTCAGAAACTTCTGTGCGATGAGTGCATTCAACTCACAGACTTGAACGTTTCTTTTGATAGAACAGTTTGAAACATTACGTTTGTAGAATCTGCAAGTGTTTATTCGGAGCACCTTGAGGCCTATGTTGGAAAAGGAAATATCTTCACATAGAAACTAGAGAGAAGGATTCTCAGAAACTTCTTTGTGATGAGTTCATTCAACTCACAGAGTTGAACCTACCAATTGATAGAGAAGTTTGGAAACACTCTTTTTGTAGAATCTGCAAGTGGATATTTGGGGCCGTTTGAGGCCTATGCTGGAAAAGGAAATATCTTCACATAAAAACTGAACAAAAGCATTCTCAGAAACTTCTTTGTGTTGAGTGCATTCAACTCACAGACTTGAACTTACCTGTAGAAAGAGCAGTTTTGAAACACTCTTTTGGTAAAATCTGCAAGTGGTTATTTGGAGCACTTCGAGGCCTGTGCTGGGATATGGAATATCTTCACCTAAAAACTACAGAGAAGCATTCTCAGAAAGTTCTTCACGATGCATTCATTCAACTCACAGAGTTGAACCTTCCTTTTGATAGAACAGTTTTGAAACACTCTTTTTGTAGAATCTCCAAGAGGATATTTGGAGCGATTTGAGGCCTATGTTGGAAAAGGAAATATCTTCACCTAAAAACTAGACAGAAGCATTCTCAGAAACTTCTGTGTGATGAGTGCATTCAACTCACAGACTTGAACGTTTCTTTTGATAGAACAGTTTGGAAACATTACGTTTGTAGAATCTGCAAGTGTTTATTCGGAGCACCTTGAGGCCTATGTTGGAAAAGGAAATATCTTCACATAAAAACTAGACAGAAGGATTCTCAGAAACTTCTTTGTGATGAGTTCATTCAACTCACAGAGTGGAACCTACCAATTGATAGAGAAGTTTGGAAACACTCTTTTTGTAGAATCTGCAAGTGGATATTTGGAGCCGTTTGAGGCCTATGCTGGAAAAGGAAATATCTTCACATAAAAACTGAACAGAAGCATTCTCAGAAACTTCTTTGTGTTGAGTGCATTCAACTCACAGACTTGAACTTACCTGTAGAAAGAGCAGTTTTGAAACACTCTTTTGGTAAAATCTGCAAGTGGTTATTTGGAGCACTTCGAGGCCTGTGCTGGGATATGGAATATCTTCACCTAAAAACTACAGAGAAGCATTCTCAGAAAGTTCTTCACGATGCATTCATTCACCTCACAGAGTTGAACCTTCCTTTTGATAGAACAGTTTTGAAACACTCTTTTTGTAGAATCTGCAAGAGGATATTTGGAGCGTTTTGAGGCCTATGCTGGAAAAGGAAATATCTTCACCTAAAAACTAGACAGAAGCATTCTCAGAAACTTCTGTGTGATGAGTGCATTCAACTCACAGACTTGAACGTTTCTTTTGATAGAACAGTTTGGAAACATTACGTTTGTAGAATCTGCAAGTGTTTATTCGGAGCACATTGAGGCCTATGTTGGAAAAGGAAATATCTTCACATAAAAACTAGAGAGAAGGATTCTCAGAAACTTCTTTGCGATGAGTTCATTCAACTCACAGAGTTGAACCTACCAATTGTTAGAGAAGTTTGGAAACACACTTTTTGTAGAATCTGCAAGTGGATATTTGGAGCGGCTTGAGGCCTCTGCTGGAAAAGGAAGTATCTTCACATAAAAACTGAACAGAAGCATTCTCAGAAAATTCTTTGTGTTGAGTGCATTCAACTCACAGACTAGAACTTACCTGTAGAAAGAGCAGTTTTGAAACACTCTTTTGGTAAAATCTGCAAGTGGTTATTTGGAGCACTTCGAGGCCTGTGCTGGGATATGGAATATCTTCACCTAAAAACTACAGAGAAGCATTCTCAGAAAGTTCTTCACGATGCATTCATTCACCTCACAGAGTTGAACCTTCCTTTTGATAGAACAGTTTTGAAACACTCTTTTTGTAGAATCTGCAAGAGGATATTTGGAGCGTTTTGAGGCCTATGCTGGAAAAGGAAATATCTTCACCTAAAAACTAGACAGAAGCATTCTCAGAAACTTCTGTGTGATGAGTGCATTCAACTCACAGACTTGAACGTTTCTTTTTAAAGAACAGTTTAGAAACATTACGTTTGTAGAATCTGCAAGTGTTTATTCGGAGCACCTTGAGGCCTATGTTGGAAAAGGAAATATCTTCACATAAAAACTAGAGAGAAGGATTCTCAGAAACTTCTTTGCGATGAGTTCATTCAACTCACAGAGTTGAACCTACCAATTGATAGAGAAGTTTGGAAACAATCTTTTTGTAGAATCTGCAAGTGGATATTTGGAGCCATTTGAGGCCGATGTTGGAAAAGGAAATATCTTCACATAAAAACTGAACAGAAGCATTCTCAGAAACTTCTTTGTGTCGAGTGCATTCAACTCACAGACTTGAACTTACCTGTAGAAAGAGCAGTTTTGAAACACTCTTTTGGTAAAATCTGCAAGTGGTTATTTGGAGCACTTCGAGGCCTGGGCCTGGATATGGAATATCTTCACCTAAAAACTACAGAGAAGCATTCTCAGAAAGTTCTTCATGATGCATTCATTCAACTCACAGAGTTGAACCTTCCTTTTGATAGAACAGTTTTGAAACACTCTTTTTGTAGAATCTGCAAGAGGATATTTGGAGCGTTTTGAGGCCTATGCTGGAAAAGGAAATATCTTCACCTAAAAACTAGACAGAAGCATCCTCAGAAACTTCTGTGTGGTGAGTGCATTCATCACACAGACTTGAACGTTTCTTTTGATAGAACAGTTTGGAAACATTACGTTTGTAGAATCTGCAAGTGTTTATTCGGAGCACCTTGAGGCCTATGTTGGAAAAGGAAATATCTTCACATAAAAACTAGAGAGAAGGATTCTCAGAAACTTCTTTGTGATGAGTTCATTCAACTCACAGAGTTGAACCTACCAATTGATAGAGAAGTTTGGAAACACTCTTTTTGTAGAATCTGCAAGTGGATATTTGGAGCCGTTTGAGGCCTATGCTGGAAAAGGAAATATCTTCACATAAAAACTGAACAGAAGCATTCTCAGAAACTTCTTTGTATCGAGTGCATTCAACTCACAGACTTGAACTTACCTGTAGAAAGAGCAGTTTTGAAACACTCTTTTGGTAAAATCTGCAAGTGGTTATTTGGAGCACTTCGAGGCCTGTGCTGGGATATGGAATATCTTCACCTAAAAACTACAGAGAAGCATTCTCAGAAAGTTCTTCACGATGCATTCATTCAACTCACAGAGTTGAACCTTCCTTTTGAAAGAACAGTTTTGAAACACTCTTTTTGTAGAATCTGCAAGAGGATATTTGGAGCGTTTTGAGGCCTATGCTGGAAAAGGAAATATCTTCACCTAAAAACTAGACAGAAGCATTCTCAGAAACTTCTGTGTGATGAGTGCATTCAACTCACAGACTTGAACGTTTCTTTTGATAGAACAGTTTGGAAACATTACGTTTGTAGAATCTGCAAGTGTTTATTCAGAGCACCTTGAGGCCTATGTTGGAAAAGGAAATATCTTCACATAAAAACTAGAGAGAAGGATTCTCAGAAACTTCTTTGCGATGAGTTCATTCAACTCACAGAGTTGAACCTACCAATTGATAGAGAAGTTTGGAAACACTCTTGTTGTAGAATGTGCAAGTGGATATTTGGAGCCGTTTGAGGCCGATGTTGGAAATGGAAATATCTTCACATAAAAACTGAACAGAACCATTCTCAGAAACTTCTTTGTGTTGAGTGCATTCAACTCACAGACTTGAACTTACCTGTAGAAAGAGCAGTTTTGAAACACTCTTTTGGTAAAATCTGCAATGGTTATTTGGAGCACTTCGAGGCCTGTGCCTGGATATGGAATATCTTCACCTAAAAACTACAGAGAAGCATTCTCAGAAAGTTCTTCACGATGCATTCATTCAACTCACAGAGTTGAACCTTCCTTTTGATAGAACAGTTTTGAAACACTCTTTTTGTAGAATCTGCAAGAGGATATTTGGAGCGTTTTGAGGCCTATGCTGGAAAAGGAAATATCTTCACCTAAAAACTAGACAGAAGCATCCTCAGAAACTTCTGTGTGATGAGTGCATTCATCTCACAGACTTGAACGTTTCTTTTGATAGAACAGTTTGGAAACATTACGTTTGTAGAATCTGCAAGTGTTTATTCGGAGCACCTTGAGGCCTATGTTGGAAAAGGAAATATCTTCACATAAAAACTAGAGAGAAGGATTCTCAGAAACTTCTTTGTGATGAGTTCATTCAACTCACAGAGTTGAACCTACCAATTGATAGAGAAGTTTGGAAACACTCTTTTCGTAGAATCTGCAAGTGGATATTTGGAGCCGTTTGAGGCCTATGCTGGAAAAGGAAATATCTTCACATAAAAACTGAACAGAAGCATTCTCAGAAACTTCTTTGTGTCGAGTGCATTCAACTCACCGACTTGAACTTACCTGTAGAAAGAGTAGTTTTGAAACACTCTTTTGGTAAAATCTGCAAGTGGTTATTTGGAGCACTTCGAGGCCTGTGCTGGGATATGGAATATCTTCAGCTAAAAACTACAGAGAAGCATTCTCAGAAAGTTCTTCACGATGCATTCATTCAACTCACAGAGTTGAACCTTCCTTTTGATAGAACATTTTTGAAACACTCTTTTTGTAGAATCTGCAAGAGGATATTTGGAGCGTTTTGAGGCCTATGCTGGAAAAGGAAATATCTTCACCTAAAAACTAGACAGAAGCATCCTCAGAAACTTCTGTGTGATGAGTGCATTCATCTCACAGACTTGAACGTACTTTTGATAGAACAGTTTGGAAACATTACGTTTGTAGAATCTGCAAGTGTTTATTCGGAGCACCTTGAGGCCTAAGTTGGAAAAGGAAATATCTTCACATAAAAACTAGAGAGAAGGATTCTCAGAAACTTCTTTGTGATGAGTTCATTCAACTCACAGAGTTGAACCTACCAATTGATAGAGAAGTTTGGAAACACTCTTCTTGTAGAATCTGCAAGTGGATATTTGGAGCCGTTTGTGGCCTATGCTGGAAAAGGAAATATCTTCACATAAAAACTGAACAGAAGCATTCTCAGAAACTTCTTTGTGTCGAGTGCATTCAACTCACAGACTTGAACTTACCTGTAGAAAGAGCAGTTTTGAAACACTCTTTTGGTAAAATCTGCAACGGGTTATTTGGAGCTCTTCGAGGCCTGTGCTGGGATATGGAATATCTTCACCTAAAAACTACAGAGAAGCATTCTCAGAAAGTTCTTCACGATGCATTCATTCAACTCACAGGGTTGAACCTTCCTTTTGATAGAACAGTTTTGAAACACTCTTTTTGTAGAATCTGTAAGAGGATATTTGGAGCGTTTTGAGGCCTATGCTGGAAAAGGAAATATCTTCACCTAAAAACTAGACAGAAGCATTCTCAGAAACTTCTGTGTGATGAGTGCATTCAACTCACAGACTTGAACGTTTCTTTTGATAGAACAGTTTTGAAACATTACGTTTGTAGAATCTGCAAGTGTTTATTCGGAGCACCTTGAGGCCTATGTTGGAAAAGGAAATATCTTCACATAAAAACTAGAGAGAAGGATTCTCAGAAACTTCTTTGTGATGAGTTCATTCAACTACGGAGTTGAACTTACCAATTGATAGAGAAGTTTGGAAACACTCTTTTTGTAGAATCTGCAAGTGGATATTTGGAGCCGTTTGAGGCCTATGGTGGAAAAGGAAATATCTTCACATAAAAACTGAACAGAAGCATTCTCAGAAACTTCCTTGTGTTGAGTTCATTCAACTCACAGACTTGAACTTACCTGTAGAAAGAGCAGTTTTCAAACACTCTTTTGGTAAAATCTGCAAGTGGTTATTTGGAGCACTTCGAGGCCTGTGCTGGGATATGGAATATCTTCACCTAAAAACTACAGAGAAGCATTCTCAGAAAGTTCTTCACGATGCATTCATTCTACTCACAGAGTTGAACCTTCCTTTTGATAGAACAGTTTTGAAACACTCTTTTTGTAGAATCTGCAAGAGGATATTTGGAGCTTTTTGAGCCCTATGCTGGAAAAGGAAATATCTTCACCTAAAAACTAGACAGAAGTATTCTCAGAAACTTCTGTGCGATGAGTGCATTCAACTCACAGACTTGAACGTTTCTTTTGATAGAACAGTTTGAAACATTACGTTTGTAGAATCTGCAAGTGTTTATTCGGAGCACCTTGAGGCCTATGTTGGAAAAGGAAATATCTTCACATAGAAACTAGAGAGAAGGATTCTCAGAAACTTCTTTGTGATGAGTTCATTCAACTCACAGAGTTGAACCTACCAATTGATAGAGAAGTTTGGAAACACTCTTTTTGTAGAATCTGCAAGTGGATATTTGGGGCCGTTTGAGGCCTATGCTGGAAAAGGAAATATCTTCACATAAAAACTGAACAAAAGCATTCTCAGAAACTTCTTTGTGTTGAGTGCATTCAACTCACAGACTTGAACTTACCTGTAGAAAGAGCAGTTTTGAAACACTCTTTTGGTAAAATCTGCAAGTGGTTATTTGGAGCACTTCGAGGCCTGTGCTGGGATATGGAATATCTTCACCTAAAAACTACAGAGAAGCATTCTCAGAAAGTTCTTCACGATGCATTCATTCAACTCACAGAGTTGAACCTTCCTTTTGATAGAACAGTTTTGAAACACTCTTTTTGTAGAATCTCCAAGAGGATATTTGGAGCGATTTGAGGCCTATGTTGGAAAAGGAAATATCTTCACCTAAAAACTAGACAGAAGCATTCTCAGAAACTTCTGTGTGATGAGTGCATTCAACTCACAGACTTGAACGTTTCTTTTGATAGAACAGTTTGGAAACATTACGTTTGTAGAATCTGCAAGTGTTTATTCGGAGCACCTTGAGGCCTATGTTGGAAAAGGAAATATCTTCACATAAAAACTAGACAGAAGGATTCTCAGAAACTTCTTTGTGATGAGTTCATTCAACTCACAGAGTGGAACCTACCAATTGATAGAGAAGTTTGGAAACACTCTTTTTGTAGAATCTGCAAGTGGATATTTGGAGCCGTTTGAGGCCTATGCTGGAAAAGGAAATATCTTCACATAAACACTGAACAGAAGCATTCTCAGAAACTTCTTTGTGTTGAGTGCATTCAACTCACAGACTTGAACTTACCTGTAGAAAGAGCAGTTTTGAAACACTCTTTTGGTAAAATCTGCAAGTGGTTATTTGGAGCACTTCGAGGCCTGTGCTGGGATATGGAATATCTTCACCTAAAAACTACAGAGAAGCATTCTCAGAAAGTTCTTCACGATGCATTCATTCACCTCACAGAGTTGAACCTTCCTTTTGATAGAACAGTTTTGAAACACTCTTTTTGTAAAATCTGCAAGAGGATATTTGGAGCGTTTTGAGGCCTATGCTGGAAAAGGAAATATCTTCACCTAAAAACTAGACAGAAGCATCCTCAGAAACTTCTGTGTGATGAGTGCATTCAACTCACAGACTTGAACGTTTCTTTTGATAGAACAGTTTGGAAACATTACGTTTGTAGAATCTGCAAGTGTTTATTCGGAGCACCTTGAGGCCTATGTTGGAAAAGGAAATATCTTCACATAAAAACTAGAGAGAAGGATTCTCAGAAACTTCTTTGTGATGAGTTCATTCAACTCACAGAGTTGAACCTACCAATTGATAGAGAAGTTTGGAAACACTCTTTTTGTAGAATCTGCAAGTGGATATTTGGAGCCGTTTGAGGCCTATGCTGGAAAAGGAAATATCTTCACATAAAAACTGAACAGAAGCATTCTCAGAAACTTCTTTGTGTCGAGTGCATTCAACTCACCGACTTGAACTTACCTGTAGAAAGAGTAGTTTTGAAACACTCTTTTGGTAAAATCTGCAAGTGGTTATTTGGAGCACTTCGAGGCCTGTGCTGGGATATGGAATATCTTCACCTAAAAACTACAGAGAAGCATTCTCAGAAAGTTCTTCACGATGCATTCATTCAACTCACAGAGTTGAACCGTCCTTTTGATAGAATATTTTTGAAACACTCTTTTTGTAGAATCTGCAAGAGAATGTTTGGAGCGTTTTGAGGCCTATGCTGGAAAAGGAAATATGTTCACCTAAAAACTAGACAGAAGCATCCTCAGAAACTTCTGTGTGATGAGTGCATTCATCTCACAGACTTGAACGTTTCTTTTGATAGAACAGTTTTGAAACATTACGTTTGTAGAATCTGCAAGTGTTTATTCGGAGCACCTTGAGGCCTATGTTGGAAAAGCAAATATCTTCACATAAAAACTAGAGAGAAGGATTCTCAGAAACTTCTTTGCGATGAGTTCATTCAACTCACAGAGTTGAACCTACCAATTGATAGAGAAGTTTGGAAACACTCTTTTTGTAGAATCTGCAAGTGGATATTTGGAGCCGTTTGAGGCCTATGCTGGAAAAGGAAATATCTTCACATAAAAACTGAACAGAAGCATTCTCAGAAACTTCTTTGTGTCGAGTGCATTCAACTCACAGACTTGAACTTACCTGTAGAAAGAGCAGTTTTGAAACACTCTTTTGGTAAAATCTGCAAGTGGTTATTTGGAGCACTTCGAGGCCTGTGCTGGGATATGGAATATCTTCACCTAAAAACTACAGAGAAGCATTCTCAGAAAGTTCTTCACGATGCATTCATTCAACTCACAGAGTTGAACCTTCCTTTTGATAGAACAGTTTTGAAACACTCTTTTTGTAGAATCTGCAAGAGGATATTTGGAGCGTTTTGAGGCCTATGCTGGAAAAGGAAATATCTTCACCTAAAAACTAGACAGAAGCATTCTCAGAAACTTCTGTGTGATGAGTGCATTCAACTCACAGACTTGAACGTTTCTTTTGATAGAACAGTTTGGAAACATTACGTTTGTAGAATCTGCAAGTGTTTATTCGGAGCACATTGAGGCCTATGTTGGAAAAGGAAATATCTTCACATAAAAACTAGAGAGAAGGATTCTCAGAAACTTCTTTGTGATGAGTTCATTCAACTCACAGAGTTGAACCTACCAATTGATAGAGAAGTTTGGAAACACTCCTTTTGTAGAATCTGCAAGTGGATATTTGGAGCCGTTTGAGGCCTATGCTGGAAAAGGAAATATCTTTACATAAAAACTGAACAGAAGAATTCTCAGAAACTTCTTTGTGTTGAGTCCATTCAACTCACAGACTTGAACTTACCTGTAGAAAGAGCAGTTTTGAAACACTCTTTTGGTAAAATCTGCAAGTGGTTATTTGGAGCACTTCGAGGCCTGTGCTGGGATATGGAATATCTTCACCTAAAAACTACAGAGAAGCATTCTCAGAAAGTTCTTCACGATGCATTCATTCAACTGACAGAGTTGAACCTTCCTTTTGATAGAACAGTTTTGAAACACTCTTTTTGTAGAATCTGCAAGAGGATATTTGGAGCGTTTTGAGGCCTATGCTGGAAAAGGAAATATCTTCACCTAAAAACTAGACAGAAGCATCCTCAGAAACTTCTGTGTGATGAGTGCATTCAACTCACAGACTTGAACGTTTCTTTTGATAGAACAGTTTGGAAACATTACGTTTGTAGAATCTGCAAGTGTTTATTCGGAGCACCTTGAGGCCTATGTTGGAAAAGGAAATATCTTCACATAAAAACTAGAGAGAAGGATTCTCAGAAACTTCTTTGTGATGAGTTCATTCAACTCACAGAGTTGAACCTACCAATTGATAGAGAAGTTTGGAAACACTCTTTTCGTAGAATCTGCAAGTGGATATTTGGAGCCGTTTGAGGCCTATGCTGGAAAAGGAAATATCTTCACATAAAAACTGAACAGAAGCATTCTGAGAAACTTCTTTGTGTCGAGTGCATTCAACTCACCGACTTGAACTTACCTGTAGAAAGAGTAGTTTTGAAACACTCTTTTGGTAAAATCTGCAAGTGGTTATTTGGAGCACTTCGAGGCCTGTGCTGGGATATGGAATATCTTCACCTAAAAACTACAGAGAAGCATTCTCAGAAAGTTCTTCACGATGCATTCATTCAACTCACAGAGTTGAACCTTCCTTTTGATAGAACATTTTTGAAACACTCTTTTTGTAGAATCTGCAAGAGGATATTTGGAGCGTTTTGAGGCCTATGCTGGAAAAGGAAATATCTTCACCTAAAAACTAGACAGAAGCATCCTCAGAAACTTCTGTGTGATGAGTGCATTCATCTCACAGACTTGAACGTACTTTTGATAGAACAGTTTGGAAACATTACGTTTGTAGAATCTGCAAGTGTTTATTCGGAGCACCTTGAGGCCTATGTTGGAAAAGGAAATATCTTCACATAAAAACTAGAGAGAAGGATTCTCAGAAACTTCTTTGTGATGAGTTCATTCAACTCACAGAGTTGAACCTACCAATTGATAGAGAAGTTTGGAAACACTCTTCTTGTAGAATCTGCAAGTGGATATTTGGAGCCGTTTGTGGCCTATGCTGGAAAAGGAAATATCTTCACATAAAAACTGAACAGAAGCATTCTCAGAAACTTCTTTGTGCCGAGTGCATTCAACTCACAGACTTGAACTTACCTGTAGAAAGAGCAGTTTTGAAACACTCTTTTGGTAAAATCTGCAACGGGTTATTTGGAGCTCTTCGAGGCCTGTGCTGGGATATGGAATATCTTCACCTAAAAACTACAGAGAAGCATTCTCAGAAAGTTCTTCACGATGCATTCATTCAACTCACAGGGTTGAACCTTCCTTTTGATAGAACAGTTTTGAAACACTCTTTTTGTAGAATCTGTAAGAGGATATTTGGAGCGTTTTGAGGCCTATGCTGGAAAAGGAAATATCTTCACCTAAAAACTAGACAGAAGCATTCTCAGAAACTTCTGTGTGATGAGTGCATTCAACTCACAGACTTGAACGTTTCTTTTGATAGAACAGTTTTGAAACATTACGTTTGTAGAATCTGCAAGTGTTTATTCGGAGCACCTTGAGGCCTATGTTGGAAAAGGAAATATCTTCACATAAAAACTAGAGAGAAGGATTCTCAGAAACTTCTTTGTGATGAGTTCATTCAACTACGGAGTTGAACTTACCAATTGATAGAGAAGTTTGGAAACACTCTTTTTGTAGAATCTGCAAGTGGATATTTGGAGCCGTTTGAGGCCTATGGTGGAAAAGGAAATATCTTCACATAAAAACTGAACAGAAGCATTCTCAGAAACTTCCTTGTGTTGAGTTCATTCAACTCACAGACTTGAACTTACCTGTAGAAAGAGCAGTTTTCAAACACTCTTTTGGTAAAATCTGCAAGTGGTTATTTGGAGCACTTCGAGGCCTGTGCTGGGATATGGAATATCTTCACCTAAAAACTACAGAGAAGCATTCTCAGAAAGTTCTTCACGATGCATTCATTCTACTCACAGAGTTGAACCTTCCTTTTGATAGAACAGTTTTGAAACACTCTTTTTGTAGAATCTGCAAGAGGATATTTGGAGCTTTTTGAGCCCTATGCTGGAAAAGGAAATATCTTCACCTAAAAACTAGACAGAAGTATTCTCAGAAACTTCTGTGCGATGAGTGCATTCAACTCACAGACTTGAACGTTTCTTTTGATAGAACAGTTTGAAACATTACGTTTGTAGAATCTGCAAGTGTTTATTCGGAGCACCTTGAGGCCTATGTTGGAAAAGGAAATATCTTCACATAGAAACTAGAGAGAAGGATTCTCAGAAACTTCTTTGTGATGAGTTCATTCAACTCACAGAGTTGAACCTACCAATTGATAGAGAAGTTTGGAAACACTCTTTTTGTAGAATCTGCAAGTGGATATTTGGGGCCGTTTGAGGCCTATGCTGGAAAAGGAAATATCTTCACATAAAAACTGAACAAAAGCATTCTCAGAAACTTCTTTGTGTTGAGTGCATTCAACTCACAGACTTGAACTTACCTGTAGAAAGAGCAGTTTTGAAACACTCTTTTGGTAAAATCTGCAAGTGGTTATTTGGAGCACTTCGAGGCCTGTGCTGGGATATGGAATATCTTCACCTAAAAACTACAGAGAAGCATTCTGAGAAAGTTCTTCACGATGCATTCATTCAACTCACAGAGTTGAACCTTCCTTTTGATAGAACAGTTTTGAAACACTCTTTTTGTAGAATCTCCAAGAGGATATTTGGAGCGATTTGAGGCCTATGTTGGAAAAGGAAATATCTTCACCTAAAAACTAGACAGAAGCATTCTCAGAAACTTCTGTGTGATGAGTGCATTCAACTCACAGACTTGAACGTTTCTTTTGATAGAACAGTTTGGAAACATTACGTTTGTAGAATCTGCAAGTGTTTATTCGGAGCACCTTGAGGCCTATGTTGGAAAAGGAAATATCTTCACATAAAAACTAGACAGAAGGATTCTCAGAAACTTCTTTGTGATGAGTTCATTCAACTCACAGAGTGGAACCTACCAATTGATAGAGAAGTTTGGAAACACTCTTTTTGTAGAATCTGCAAGTGGATATTTGGAGCCGTTTGAGGCCTATGCTGGAAAAGGAAATATCTTCACATAAAAACTGAACAGAAGCATTCTCAGAAACTTCTTTGTGTTGAGTGCATTCAACTCACAGACTTGAACTTACCTGTAGAAAGAGCAGTTTTGAAACACTCTTTTGGTAAAATCTGCAAGTGGTTATTTGGAGCACTTCGAGGCCTGTGCTGGGATATGGAATATCTTCACCTAAAAACTACAGAGAAGCATTCTCAGAAAGTTCTTCACGATGCATTCATTCACCTCACAGAGTTGAACCTTCCTTTTGATAGAACAGTTTTGAAACACTCTTTTTGTAAAATCTGCAAGAGGATATTTGGAGCGTTTTGAGGCCTATGCTGGAAAAGGAAATATCTTCACCTAAAAACTAGACAGAAGCATCCTCAGAAACTTCTGTGTGATGAGTGCATTCAACTCACAGACTTGAACGTTTCTTTTGATAGAACAGTTTGGAAACATTACGTTTGTAGAATCTGCAAGTGTTTATTCGGAGCACCTTGAGGCCTATGTTGGAAAAGGAAATATCTTCACATAAAAACTAGAGAGAAGGATTCTCAGAAACTTCTTTGTGATGAGTTCATTCAACTCACAGAGTTGAACCTACCAATTGATAGAGAAGTTTGGAAACACTCTTTTTGTAGAATCTGCAAGTGGATATTTGGAGCCGTTTGAGGCCTATGCTGGAAAAGGAAATATCTTCACATAAAAACTGAACAGAAGCATTCTCAGAAACTTCTTTGTGTCGAGTGCATTCAACTCACCGACTTGAACTTACCTGTAGAAAGAGTAGTTTTGAAACACTCTTTTGGTAAAATCTGCAAGTGGTTATTTGGAGCACTTCGAGGCCTGTGCTGGGATATGGAATATCTTCACCTAAAAACTACAGAGAAGCATTCTCAGAAAGTTCTTCACGATGCATTCATTCAACTCACAGAGTTGAACCGTCCTTTTGATAGAATATTTTTGAAACACTCTTTTTGTAGAATCTGCAAGAGAATGTTTGGAGCGTTTTGAGGCCTATGCTGGAAAAGGAAATATGTTCACCTAAAAACTAGACAGAAGCATCCTCAGAAACTTCTGTGTGATGAGTGCATTCATCTCACAGACTTGAACGTTTCTTTTGATAGAACAGTTTTGAAACATTACGTTTGTAGAATCTGCAAGTGTTTATTCGGAGCACCTTGAGGCCTATGTTGGAAAAGGAAATATCTTCACATAAAAACTAGAGAGAAGGATTCTCAGAAACTTCTTTGCGATGAGTTCATTCAACTCACAGAGTTGAACCTACCAATTGATAGAGAAGTTTGGAAACACTCTTTTTGTAGAATCTGCAAGTGGATATTTGGAGCCGTTTGAGGCCTATGCTGGAAAAGGAAATATCTTCACATAAAAACTGAACAGAAGCATTCTCAGAAACTTCTTTGTGTCGAGTGCATTCAACTCACAGACTTGAACTTACCTGTAGAAAGAGCAGTTTTGAAACACTCTTTTGGTAAAATCTGCAAGTGGTTATTTGGAGCACTTCGAGGCCTGTGCTGGGATATGGAATATCTTCACCTAAAAACTACAGAGAAGCATTCTCAGAAAGTTCTTCACGATGCATTCATTCAACTCACAGAGTTGAACCTTCCTTTTGATAGAACAGTTTTGAAACACTCTTTTTGTAGAATCTGCAAGAGGATATTTGGAGCGTTTTGAGGCCTATGCTGGAAAAGGAAATATCTTCACCTAAAAACTAGACAGAAGCATTCTCAGAAACTTCTGTGTGATGAGTGCATTCAACTCACAGACTTGAACGTTTCTTTTGATAGAACAGTTTGGAAACATTACGTTTGTAGAATCTGCAAGTGTTTATTCGGAGCACCTTGAGGCCTATGTTGGAAAAGGAAATATCTTCACATAAAAACTAGAGAGAAGGATTCTCAGAAACTTCTTTGTGATGAGTTCATTCAACTCACAGAGTTGAACCTACCAATTGATAGAGAAGTTTGGAAACACTCTTTTCGTAGAATCTGCAAGTGGATATTTGGAGCCGTTTGAGGCCTATGCTGGAAAAGGAAATATCTTCACATAAAAACTGAACAGAAGCATTCTGAGAAACTTCTTTGTGTCGAGTGCATTCAACTCACCGACTTGAACTTACCTGTAGAAAGAGTAGTTTTGAAACACTCTTTTGGTAAAATCTGCAAGTGGTTATTTGGAGCACTTCGAGGCCTGTGCTGGGATATGGAATATCTTCACCTAAAAACTACAGAGAAGCATTCTCAGAAAGTTCTTCACGATGCATTCATTCAACTCACAGAGTTGAACCTTCCTTTTGATAGAACATTTTTGAAACACTCTTTTTGTAGAATCTGCAAGAGGATATTTGGAGCGTTTTGAGGCCTATGCTGGAAAAGGAAATATCTTCACCTAAAAACTAGACAGAAGCATCCTCAGAAACTTCTGTGTGATGAGTGCATTCATCTCACAGACTTGAACGTACTTTTGATAGAACAGTTTGGAAACATTACGTTTGTAGAATCTGCAAGTGTTTATTCGGAGCACCTTGAGGCCTATGTTGGAAAAGGAAATATCTTCACATAAAAACTAGAGAGAAGGATTCTCAGAAACTTCTTTGTGATGAGTTCATTCAACTCACAGAGTTGAACCTACCAATTGATAGAGAAGTTTGGAAACACTCTTCTTGTAGAATCTGCAAGTGGATATTTGGAGCCGTTTGTGGCCTATGCTGGAAAAGGAAATATCTTCACATAAAAACTGAACAGAAGCATTCTCAGAAACTTCTTTGTGCCGAGTGCATTCAACTCACAGACTTGAACTTACCTGTAGAAAGAGCAGTTTTGAAACACTCTTTTGGTAAAATCTGCAACGGGTTATTTGGAGCTCTTCGAGGCCTGTGCTGGGATATGGAATATCTTCACCTAAAAACTACAGAGAAGCATTCTCAGAAAGTTCTTCACGATGCATTCATTCAACTCACAGGGTTGAACCTTCCTTTTGATAGAACAGTTTTGAAACACTCTTTTTGTAGAATCTGTAAGAGGATATTTGGAGCGTTTTGAGGCCTATGCTGGAAAAGGAAATATCTTCACCTAAAAACTAGACAGAAGCATTCTCAGAAACTTCTGTGTGATGAGTGCATTCAACTCACAGACTTGAACGTTTCTTTTGATAGAACAGTTTTGAAACATTACGTTTGTAGAATCTGCAAGTGTTTATTCGGAGCACCTTGAGGCCTATGTTGGAAAAGGAAATATCTTCACATAAAAACTAGAGAGAAGGATTCTCAGAAACTTCTTTGTGATGAGTTCATTCAACTACGGAGTTGAACTTACCAATTGATAGAGAAGTTTGGAAACACTCTTTTTGTAGAATCTGCAAGTGGATATTTGGAGCCGTTTGAGGCCTATGGTGGAAAAGGAAATATCTTCACATAAAAACTGAACAGAAGCATTCTCAGAAACTTCCTTGTGTTGAGTTCATTCAACTCACAGACTTGAACTTACCTGTAGAAAGAGCAGTTTTCAAACACTCTTTTGGTAAAATCTGCAAGTGGTTATTTGGAGCACTTCGAGGCCTGTGCTGGGATATGGAATATCTTCACCTAAAAACTACAGAGAAGCATTCTCAGAAAGTTCTTCACGATGCATTCATTCTACTCACAGAGTTGAACCTTCCTTTTGATAGAACAGTTTTGAAACACTCTTTTTGTAGAATCTGCAAGAGGATATTTGGAGCTTTTTGAGCCCTATGCTGGAAAAGGAAATATCTTCACCTAAAAACTAGACAGAAGTATTCTCAGAAACTTCTGTGCGATGAGTGCATTCAACTCACAGACTTGAACGTTTCTTTTGATAGAACAGTTTGAAACATTACGTTTGTAGAATCTGCAAGTGTTTATTCGGAGCACCTTGAGGCCTATGTTGGAAAAGGAAATATCTTCACATAGAAACTAGAGAGAAGGATTCTCAGAAACTTCTTTGTGATGAGTTCATTCAACTCACAGAGTGGAACATACCAATTGATAGAGAAGTTTGGAAACACTCTTTTTGTAGAATCTGCAAGTGGATATTTGGAGCCGTTTGAGGCCTATGCTGGAAAAGGAAATATCTTCACATAAAAACTGAACAGAAGCATTCTCAGAAACTTCTTTGTGTTGAGTGCATTCAACTCACAGACTTGAACTTACGTGTAGAAAGAGCAGTTTTGAAACTCTCTTTTGGTAAAATCTGCAAGTGGTTATTTGGAGCACTTCGAGGCCTGTGCTGGGATATGGAATATCTTCACCTAAAAACTACAGAGAAGCATTCTCAGAAAGTTCTTCACGATGCATTCATTCAACTCACAGAGTTGAACCTTCCTTTTGATAGAACAGTTTTGAAACACTCTTTTTGTAGAATCTGCAAGAGGATATTTGGAGCGTTTTGAGGCCTATGCTGGAAAAGGAAATATCTTCACCTAAAAACTAGACAGAAGCATTCTCAGAAACTTCTGTGTGATGAGTGCATTCAACTCACAGACTAGAACGTTTCTTTTGATAGAACAGTTTGGAAACATTACGTTTGTAGAATCTGCAAGTGTTTATTCGGAGCACCTTGAGGCCTATGTTGGAAAAGGAAATATCTTCACATAAAAACTAGAGAGAAGGATTCTCAGAAACTTCTTTGTGATGAGTTCATTCAACTCACAGAGTTGAACCTACCAATTGATAGAGAAGTTTGGAAACACTCTTTTTGTAGAATCTGCAAGTGGATATTTGGGGCCGTTTGAGGCCTATGCTGGAAAAGGAAATATCTTCACATAAAAACTGAACAAAAGCATTCTCAGAAACTTCTTTGTGTTGAGTGCATTCAACTCACAGACTAGAACTTACCTGTAGAAAGAGCAGTTTTGAAACACTCTTTTGGTAAAATCTGCAAGTGGTTATTTGGAGCACTTCGAGGCCTGTGCTGGGATATGGAATATCTTCACCTAAAAACTACAGAGAAGCATTCTCAGAAAGTTCTTCACGATGCATTCATTCACCTCACAGAGTTGAACATTCCTTTTGATAGAACAGTTTTGAAACACTCTTTTTGTAGAATCTGCAAGAGGATATTTGGAGCGTTTTGAGGCCTATGCTGGAAAAGGAAATATCTTCACCTAAAAACTAGACAGAAGCATTCTCAGAAACTTCTGTGTGATGAGTGCATTCAACTCACAGACGTGAACGTTTCTTTTTAAAGAACAGTTTGGAAACATTACGTTTGTAGAATCTGCAAGTGTTTATTCGGAGCACCTTGAGGCCTATGTTGGAAAAGGAAATATCTTCACATAAAAACTAGAGAGAAGGATTCTCAGAAACTTCTTTGCGATGAGTTCATTCAACTCACAGAGTTGAACCTACCAATTGATAGAGAAGTTTGGAAACAATCTTTTTGTAGAATCTGCAAGTGGATATTTGGAGCCGTTTGAGGCCGATGTTGGAAAAGGAAATATCTTCACATAAAAACTGAACAGAAGCATTCTCAGAAACTTCTTTGTGTTGAGTGCATTCAACTCACAGACTTGAACTTACCTGTAGAAAGAGCAGTTTTGAAACACTCTTTTGGTAAAATCTGCAAGTGGTTATTTGGAGCACTTCGAGGCCTGTGCCTGGATATGGAATATCTTCACCTAAAAACTACAGAGAAGCATTCTCAGAAAGTTCTTCACGATGCATTCATTCAACTCACAGAGTTGAACCTTCCTTTTGATAGAACAGTTTTGAAACACTCTTTTTGTAGAATCTGCAAGAGGATATTTGGAGCGTTTTGAGGCCTATGCTGGAAAAGGAAATATCTTCACCTAAAAACTAGACAGAAGCATCCTCAGAAACTTCTGTGTGGTGAGTGCATTCATCTCACAGACTTGAACGTTTCTTTTGATAGAACAGTTTGGAAACATTACGTTTGTAGAATCTGCAAGTGTTTATTCGGAGCACCTTGAGGCCTATGTTGGAAAAGGAAATATCTTCACATAAAAACTAGAGAGAAGGATTCTCAGAAACTTCTTTGTGATGAGTTCATTAAACTCACAGAGTTGAACCTACCAATTGATAGAGAACTTTGGAAACACTCTTTTTGTAGAATCTGCAAGTGGATATTTGGAGCCGTTTGAGGCCTATGCTGGAAAAGGAAATATCTTCACATAAAAACTGAACAGAAGCATTCTCAGAAACTTCTTTGTGTTGAGTGCATTCAACTCACAGACTTGAACTTACCTGTAGAAAGAGCAGTTTTGAAACACTCTTTTGGTAAAATCTGCAAGTGGTTATTTGGAGCACTTCGAGGCCTGTGCTGGGATATGGAATATCTTCACCTAAAAACTACAGAGAAGCATTCTCAGAAAGTTATTCACGATGCATTCATTCAACTCACAGAGTTGAACCTTCCTTTTGAAAGAACAGTTTTGAAACACTCTTTTTGTAGAATCTGCAAGAGGATATTTGGAGCGTTTTGAGGCCTATGCTGGAAAAGGAAATATCTTCACCTAAAAACTAGACAGAAGCATTCTCAGAAACTTCTGTGTGATGAGTGCATTCAACTCACAGACTTGAACGTTTCTTTTGATAGAACAGTTTGGAAACATTACGTTTGTAGAATCTGCAAGTGTTTATTCGGAGCACCTTGAGGCCTATGTTGGAAAAGGAAATATCTTCACATAAAAACTAGAGAGAAGGATTCTCAGAAACTTCTTTGCGATGAGTTCATTCAACTCACAGAGTTGAACCTACCAATTGTTAGAGAAGTTTGGAAACACTCTTTTTGTAGAATCTGCAAGTGGATATTTGGAGCGGCTTGAGGCCTCTGCTGGAAAAGGAAGTATCTTCACATAAAAACTGAACAGAAGCATTCTCAGAAAATTCTTTGTGTTGAGTGCATTCAACTCACAGACTAGAACTTACCTGTAGAAAGAGCAGTTTTGAAACACTCTTTGGGTAAAATCTGCAAGTGGTTATTTGGAGCACTTCGAGGCCTGTGCTGGGATATGGAATATCTTCACCTAAAAACTACAGAGAAGCATTCTCAGAAAGTTCTTCACGATGCATTCATTCACCTCACAGAGTTGAACCTTCCTTTTGATAGAACAGTTTTGAAACACTCTTTTTGTAGAATCTGCAAGAGGATATTTGGAGCGTTTTGAGGCCTATGCTGGAAAAGGAAATATCTTCACCTAAAAACTAGACAGAAGCATTCTCAGAAACTTCTGTGTGATGAGTGCATTCAACTCACAGACTTGAACGTTTCTTTTTAAAGAACAGTTTAGAAACATTACGTTTGTAGAATCTGCAAGTGTTTATTCGGAGCACCTTGAGGCCTATGTTGGAAAAGGAAATATCTTCACATAAAAACTAGAGAGAAGGATTCTCAGAAACTTCTTTGCAATGAGTTCATTCAACTCACAGAGTTGAACCTACCAATTGATAGAGAAGTTTGGAAACAATCTTTTTGTAGAATCTGCAAGTGGATATTTGGAGCCGTTTGAGGCCGATGTTGGAAAAGGAAATATCTTCACATAAAAACTGAACAGAAGCATTCTCAGAAACTTCTTTGTGTCGAGTGCATTCAACTCACAGACTTGAACTTACCTGTAGAAAGAGCAGTTTTGAAACACTCTTTTGGTAAAATCTGCAAGTGGTTATTTGGAGCACTTCGAGGCCTGTGCCTGGATATGGAATATCTTCACCTAAAAACTACAGAGAAGCATTCTCAGAAAGTTCTTCATGATGCATTCATTCAACTCACAGAGTTGAACCTTCCTTTTGATAGAACAGTTTTGAAACACTCTTTTTGTAGAATCTGCAAGAGGATATTTGGAGCGTTTTGAGGCCTATGCTGGAAAAGGAAATATCTTCACCTAAAAACTAGACAGAAGCATCCTCAGAAACTTCTGTGTGGTGAGTGCATTCATCACACAGACTTGAACGTTTCTTTTGATAGAACAGTTTGGAAACATTACGTTTGTAGAATCTGCAAGTGTTTATTCGGAGCACCTTGAGGCCTATGTTGGAAAAGGAAATATCTTCACATAAAAACTAGAGAGAAGGATTCTCAGAAACTTCTTTGTGATGAGTTCATTCAACTCACAGAGTTGAACCTACCAATTGATAGAGAAGTTTGGAAACACTCTTTTTGTAGAATCTGCAAGTGGATATTTGGAGCCGTTTGAGGCCTATGCTGGAAAAGGAAATATCTTCACATAAAAACTGAACAGAAGCATTCTCAGAAACTTCTTTGTATCGAGTGCATTCAACTCACAGACTTGAACTTACCTGTAGAAAGAGCAGTTTTGAAACACTCTTTTGGTAAAATCTGCAAGTGGTTATTTGGAGCACTTCGAGGCCTGTGCTGGGATATGGAATATCTTCACCTAAAAACTACAGAGAAGCATTCTCAGAAAGTTCTTCACGATGCATTCATTCAACTCACAGAGTTGAACCTTCCTTTTGAAAGAACAGTTTTGAAACACTCTTTTTGTAGAATCTGCAAGAGGATATTTGGAGCGTTTTCAGGCCTATGCTGGAAAAGGAAATATCTTCACCTAAAAACTAGACAGAAGCATTCTCAGAAACTTCTGTGTGATGAGTGCATTCAACTCACAGACTTGAACGTTTCTTTTGATAGAACAGTTTGGAAACATTACGTTTGTAGAATCTGCAAGTGTTTATTCAGAGCACCTTGAGGCCTATGTTGGAAAAGGAAATATCTTCACATAAAAACTAGAGAGAAGGATTCTCAGAAACTTCTTTGCGATGAGTTCATTCAACTCACAGAGTTGAACCTACCAATTGATAGAGAAGTTTGGAAACACTCTTGTTGTAGAATGTGCAAGTGGATATTTGGAGCCGTTTGAGGCCGATGTTGGAAATGGAAATATCTTCACATAAAAACTGAACAGAACCATTCTCAGAAACTTCTTTGTGTTGAGTGCATTCAACTCACAGACTTGAACTTACCTGTAGAAAGAGCAGTTTTGAAACACTCTTTTGGTAAAATCTGCAATGGTTATTTGGAGCACTTCGAGGCCTGTGCCTGGATATGGAATATCTTCACCTAAAAACTACAGAGAAGCATTCTCAGAAAGTTCTTCACGATGCATTCATTCAACTCACAGAGTTGAACCTTCCTTTTGATAGAACAGTTTTGAAACACTCTTTTTGTAGAATCTGCAAGAGGATATTTGGAGCGTTTTGAGGCCTATGCTGGAAAAGGAAATATCTTCACCTAAAAACTAGACAGAAGCATCCTCAGAAACTTCTGTGTGATGAGTGCATTCATCTCACAGACTTGAACGTTTCTTTTGATAGAACAGTTTGGAAACATTACGTTTGTAGAATC
Organism: Pongo abelii; assembly: GCF_028885655.2. Taxonomy (NCBI): domain Eukaryota; kingdom Metazoa; phylum Chordata; class Mammalia; order Primates; family Hominidae; genus Pongo; species Pongo abelii. The sequence goes on from NC_071999.2 coordinate 18,978,156, forward strand.
TGCAAGTGTTTATTCGGAGCACCTTGAGGCCTATGTTGGAAAAGGAAATATCTTCACATAAAAACTAGAGAGAAGGATTCTCAGAAACTTCTTTGTGATGAGTTCATTCAACTCACAGAGTTGAACCTACCAATTGATAGAGAAGTTTGGAAACACTCTTTTCGTAGAATCTGCAAGTGGATATTTGGAGCCGTTTGAGGCCTATGCTGGAAAAGGAAATATCTTCACATAAAAACTGAACAGAAGCATTCTCAGAAACTTCTTTGTGTCGAGTGCATTCAACTCACCGACTTGAACTTACCTGTAGAAAGAGTAGTTTTGAAACACTCTTTTGGTAAAATCTGCAAGTGGTTATTTGGAGCACTTCGAGGCCTGTGCTGGGATATGGAATATCTTCACCTAAAAACTACAGAGAAGCATTCTCAGAAAGTTCTTCACGATGCATTCATTCAACTCACAGAGTTGAACCTTCCTTTTGATAGAACATTTTTGAAACACTCTTTTTGTAGAATCTGCAAGAGGATATTTGGAGCGTTTTGAGGCCTATGCTGGAAAAGGAAATATCTTCACCTAAAAACTAGACAGAAGCATCCTCAGAAACTTCTGTGTGATGAGTGCATTCATCTCACAGACTTGAACGTACTTTTGATAGAACAGTTTGGAAACATTACGTTTGTAGAATCTGCAAGTGTTTATTCGGAGCACCTTGAGGCCTATGTTGGAAAAGGAAATATCTTCACATAAAAACTAGAGAGAAGGATTCTCAGAAACTTCTTTGTGATGAGTTCATTCAACTCACAGAGTTGAACCTACCAATTGATAGAGAAGTTTGGAAACACTCTTCTTGTAGAATCTGCAAGTGGATATTTGGAGCCGTTTGTGGCCTATGCTGGAAAAGGAAATATCTTCACATAAAAACTGAACAGAAGCATTCTCAGAAACTTCTTTGTGTCGAGTGCATTCAACACACAGACTTGAACTTACCTGTAGAAAGAGCAGTTTTGAAACACTCTTTTGGTAAAATCTGCAAGTGGTTATTTGGAGCACTTCGAGGCCTGTGCTGGGATATGGAATATCTTCACCTAAAAACTACAGAGAAGCATTCTCAGAAAGTTCTTCAGATGCATTCATTCAACTCACAGAGTTGAACCTTCCTTTTGATAGAACAGTTTTGAAACACTCTTTTTGTAGAATCTGCAAGAGGATATTTGGAGCGTTTTGAGGCCTATGCTGGAAAAGGAAATATCTTCACCTAAAAACTAGACAGAAGCATTCTCAGAAACTTCTGTGTGATGAGTGCATTCAACTCACAGACTTGAACGTTTCTTTTGATAGAACAGTTTGGAAACATTACGTTTGTAGAATCTGCAAGTGTTTATTCGGAGCACATTGAGGCCTATGTTGGAAAAGGAAATATCTTCACATAAAAACTAGAGAGAAGGATTCTCAGAAACTTCTTTGTGATGAGTTCATTCAACTCACAGAGTTGAACCTACCAATTGATAGAGAAGTTTGGAAACACTCCTTTTGTAGAATCTGCAAGTGGATATTTGGAGCCGTTTGAGGCCTATGCTGGAAAAGGAAATATCTTTACATAAAAACTGAACAGAAGAATTCTCAGAAACTTCTTTGTGTTGAGTCCATTCAACTCACAGACTTGAACTTACCTGTAGAAAGAGCAGTTTTGAAACACTCTTTTGGTAAAATCTGCAAGTGGTTATTTGGAGCACTTCGAGGCCTGTGCTGGGATATGGAATATCTTCACCTAAAAACTACAGAGAAGCATTCTCAGAAAGTTCTTCACGATGCATTCATTCAACTGACAGAGTTGAACCTTCCTTTTGATAGAACAGTTTTGAAACACTCTTTTTGTAGAATCTGCAAGAGGATATTTGGAGCGTTTTGAGGCCTATGCTGGAAAAGGAAATATCTTCACCTAAAAACTAGACAGAAGCATCCTCAGAAACTTCTGTGTGATGAGTGCATTCAACTCACAGACTTGAACGTTTCTTTTGATAGAACAGTTTGGAAACATTACGTTTGTAGAATCTGCAAGTGTTTATTCGGAGCACCTTGAGGCCTATGTTGGAAAAGGAAATATCTTCACATAAAAACTAGAGAGAAGGATTCTCAGAAACTTCTTTGTGATGAGTTCATTCAACTCACAGAGTTGAACCTACCAATTGATAGAGAAGTTTGGAAACACTCTTTTCGTAGAATCTGCAAGTGGATATTTGGAGCCGTTTGAGGCCTATGCTGGAAAAGGAAATATCTTCACATAAAAACTGAACAGAAGCATTCTGAGAAACTTCTTTGTGTCGAGTGCATTCAACTCACCGACTTGAACTTACCTGTAGAAAGAGTAGTTTTGAAACACTCTTTTGGTAAAATCTGCAAGTGGTTATTTGGAGCACTTCGAGGCCTGTGCTGGGATATGGAATATCTTCACCTAAAAACTACAGAGAAGCATTCTCAGAAAGTTCTTCACGATGCATTCATTCAACTCACAGAGTTGAACCTTCCTTTTGATAGAACATTTTTGAAACACTCTTTTTGTAGAATCTGCAAGAGGATATTTGGAGCGTTTTGAGGCCTATGCTGGAAAAGGAAATATCTTCACCTAAAAACTAGACAGAAGCATCCTCAGAAACTTCTGTGTGATGAGTGCATTCATCTCACAGACTTGAACGTACTTTTGATAGAACAGTTTGGAAACATTACGTTTGTAGAATCTGCAAGTGTTTATTCGGAGCACCTTGAGGCCTATGTTGGAAAAGGAAATATCTTCACATAAAAACTAGAGAGAAGGATTCTCAGAAACTTCTTTGTGATGAGTTCATTCAACTCACAGAGTTGAACCTACCAATTGATAGAGAAGTTTGGAAACACTCTTCTTGTAGAATCTGCAAGTGGATATTTGGAGCCGTTTGTGGCCTATGCTGGAAAAGGAAATATCTTCACATAAAAACTGAACAGAAGCATTCTCAGAAACTTCTTTGTGCCGAGTGCATTCAACTCACAGACTTGAACTTACCTGTAGAAAGAGCAGTTTTGAAACACTCTTTTGGTAAAATCTGCAACGGGTTATTTGGAGCTCTTCGAGGCCTGTGCTGGGATATGGAATATCTTCACCTAAAAACTACAGAGAAGCATTCTCAGAAAGTTCTTCACGATGCATTCATTCAACTCACAGGGTTGAACCTTCCTTTTGATAGAACAGTTTTGAAACACTCTTTTTGTAGAATCTGTAAGAGGATATTTGGAGCGTTTTGAGGCCTATGCTGGAAAAGGAAATATCTTCACCTAAAAACAAGACAGAAGCATTCTCAGAAACTTCTGTGTGATGAGTGCATTCAACTCACAGACTTGAACGTTTCTTTTGATAGAACAGTTTTGAAACATTACGTTTGTAGAATCTGCAAGTGTTTATTCGGAGCACCTTGAGGCCTATGTTGGAAAAGGAAATATCTTCACATAAAAACTAGAGAGAAGGATTCTCAGAAACTTCTTTGTGATGAGTTCATTCAACTACGGAGTTGAACTTACCAATTGATAGAGAAGTTTGGAAACACTCTTTTTGTAGAATCTGCAAGTGGATATTTGGAGCCGTTTGAGGCCTATGGTGGAAAAGGAAATATCTTCACATAAAAACTGAACAGAAGCATTCTCAGAAACTTCCTTGTGTTGAGTTCATTCAACTCACAGACTTGAACTTACCTGTAGAAAGAGCAGTTTTCAAACACTCTTTTGGTAAAATCTGCAAGTGGTTATTTGGAGCACTTCGAGGCCTGTGCTGGGATATGGAATATCTTCACCTAAAAACTACAGAGAAGCATTCTCAGAAAGTTCTTCACGATGCATTCATTCTACTCACAGAGTTGAACCTTCCTTTTGATAGAACAGTTTTGAAACACTCTTTTTGTAGAATCTGCAAGAGGATATTTGGAGCTTTTTGAGCCCTATGCTGGAAAAGGATATATCTTCACCTAAAAACTAGACAGAAGTATTCTCAGAAACTTCTGTGCGATGAGTGCATTCAACTCACAGACTTGAACGTTTCTTTTGATAGAACAGTTTGAAACATTACGTTTGTAGAATCTGCAAGTGTTTATTCGGAGCACCTTGAGGCCTATGTTGGAAAAGGAAATATCTTCACATAGAAACTAGAGAGAAGGATTCTCAGAAACTTCTTTGTGATGAGTTCATTCAACTCACAGAGTGGAACATACCAATTGATAGAGAAGTTTGGAAACACTCTTTTTGTAGAATCTGCAAGTGGATATTTGGAGCCGTTTGAGGCCTATGCTGGAAAAGGAAATATCTTCACATAAAAACTGAACAGAAGCATTCTCAGAAACTTCTTTGTGTTGAGTGCATTCAACTCACAGACTTGAACTTACGTGTAGAAAGAGCAGTTTTGAAACTCTCTTTTGGTAAAATCTGCAAGTGGTTATTTGGAGCACTTCGAGGCCTGTGCTGGGATATGGAATATCTTCACCTAAAAACTACAGAGAAGCATTCTCAGAAAGTTCTTCACGATGCATTCATTCAACTCACAGAGTTGAACCTTCCTTTTGATAGAACAGTTTTGAAACACTCTTTTTGTAGAATCTGCAAGAGGATATTTGGAGCGTTTTGAGGCCTATGCTGGAAAAGGAAATATCTTCACCTAAAAACTAGACAGAAGCATTCTCAGAAACTTCTGTGTGATGAGTGCATTCAACTCACAGACTAGAACGTTTCTTTTGATAGAACAGTTTGGAAACATTACGTTTGTAGAATCTGCAAGTGTTTATTCGGAGCACCTTGAGGCCTATGTTGGAAAAGGAAATATCTTCACATAAAAACTAGAGAGAAGGATTCTCAGAAACTTCTTTGTGATGAGTTCATTCAACTCACAGAGTTGAACCTACCAATTGATAGAGAAGTTTGGAAACACTCTTTTTGTAGAATCTGCAAGTGGATATTTGGGGCCGTTTGAGGCCTATGCTGGAAAAGGAAATATCTTCACATAAAAACTGAACAAAAGCATTCTCAGAAACTTCTTTGTGTTGAGTGCATTCAACTCACAGACTAGAACTTACCTGTAGAAAGAGCAGTTTTGAAACACTCTTTTGGTAAAATCTGCAAGTGGTTATTTGGAGCACTTCGAGGCCTGTGCTGGGATATGGAATATCTTCACCTAAAAACTACAGAGAAGCATTCTCAGAAAGTTCTTCACGATGCATTCATTCAACTCACAGAGTTGAACCTTCCTTTTGATAGAACAGTTTTGAAACACTCTTTTTGTAGAATCTGCAAGAGGATATTTGGAGCGTTTTGAGGCCTATGCTGGAAAAGGAAATATCTTCACCTAAAAACTAGACAGAAGCATTCTCAGAAACTTCTGTGTGATGAGTGCATTCAACTCACAGACGTGAACGTTTCTTTTTAAAGAACAGTTTGGAAACATTACGTTTGTAGAATCTGCAAGTGTTTATTCGGAGCACCTTGAGGCCTATGTTGGAAAAGGAAATATCTTCACATAAAAACTAGAGAGAAGGATTCTCAGAAACTTCTTTGCGATGAGTTCATTCAACTCACAGAGTTGAACCTACCAATTGATAGAGAAGTTTGGAAACAATCTTTTTGTAGAATCTGCAAGTGGATATTTGGAGCCGTTTGAGGCCGATGTTGGAAAAGGAAATATCTTCACATAAAAACTGAACAGAAGCATTCTCAGAAACTTCTTTGTGTTGAGTGCATTCAACTCACAGACTTGAACTTACCTGTAGAAAGAGCAGTTTTGAAACACTCTTTTGGTAAAATCTGCAAGTGGTTATTTGGAGCACTTCGAGGCCTGTGCCTGGATATGGAATATCTTCACCTAAAAACTACAGAGAAGCATTCTCAGAAAGTTCTTCACGATGCATTCATTCAACTCACAGAGTTGAACCTTCCTTTTGATAGAACAGTTTTGAAACACTCTTTTTGTAGAATCTGCAAGAGGATATTTGGAGCGTTTTGAGGCCTATGCTGGAAAAGGAAATATCTTCACCTAAAAACTAGACAGAAGCATCCTCAGAAACTTCTGTGTGGTGAGTGCATTCATCTCACAGACTTGAACGTTTCTTTTGATAGAACAGTTTGGAAACATTACGTTTGTAGAATCTGCAAGTGTTTATTCGGAGCACCTTGAGGCCTATGTTGGAAAAGGAAATATCTTCACATAAAAACTAGAGAGAAGGATTCTCAGAAACTTCTTTGTGATGAGTTCATTCAACTCACAGAGTTGAACCTACCAATTGATAGAGAACTTTGGAAACACTCTTTTTGTAGAATCTGCAAGTGGATATTTGGAGCCGTTTGAGGCCTATGCTGGAAAAGGAAATATCTTCACATAAAAACTGAACAGAAGCATTCTCAGAAACTTCTTTGTGTTGAGTGCATTCAACTCACAGACTTGAACTTACCTGTAGAAAGAGCAGTTTTGAAACACTCTTTTGGTAAAATCTGCAAGTGGTTATTTGGAGCACTTCGAGGCCTGTGCTGGGATATGGAATATCTTCACCTAAAAACTACAGAGAAGCATTCTCAGAAAGTTATTCACGATGCATTCATTCAACTCACAGAGTTGAACCTTCCTTTTGAAAGAACAGTTTTGAAACACTCTTTTTGTAGAATCTGCAAGAGGATATTTGGAGCGTTTTGAGGCCTATGCTGGAAAAGGAAATATCTTCACCTAAAAACTAGACAGAAGCATTCTCAGAAACTTCTGTGTGATGAGTGCATTCAACTCACAGACTTGAACGTTTCTTTTGATAGAACAGTTTGGAAACATTACGTTTGTAGAATCTGCAAGTGTTTATTCGGAGCACCTTGAGGCCTATGTTGGAAAAGGAAATATCTTCACATAAAAACTAGAGAGAAGGATTCTCAGAAACTTCTTTGCGATGAGTTCATTCAACTCACAGAGTTGAACCTACCAATTGTTAGAGAAGTTTGGAAACACTCTTTTTGTAGAATCTGCAAGTGGATATTTGGAGCGGCTTGAGGCCTCTGCTGGAAAAGGAAGTATCTTCACATAAAAACTGAACAGAAGCATTCTCAGAAAATTCTTTGTGTTGAGTGCATTCAACTCACAGACTAGAACTTACCTGTAGAAAGAGCAGTTTTGAAACACTCTTTGGGTAAAATCTGCAAGTGGTTATTTGGAGCACTTCGAGGCCTGTGCTGGGATATGGAATATCTTCACCTAAAAACTACAGAGAAGCATTCTCAGAAAGTTCTTCACGATGCATTCATTCACCTCACAGAGTTGAACCTTCCTTTTGATAGAACAGTTTTGAAACACTCTTTTTGTAGAATCTGCAAGAGGATATTTGGAGCGTTTTGAGGCCTATGCTGGAAAAGGAAATATCTTCACCTAAAAACTAGACAGAAGCATTCTCAGAAACTTCTGTGTGATGAGTGCATTCAACTCACAGACTTGAACGTTTCTTTTTAAAGAACAGTTTAGAAACATTACGTTTGTAGAATCTGCAAGTGTTTATTCGGAGCACCTTGAGGCCTATGTTGGAAAAGGAAATATCTTCACATAAAAACTAGAGAGAAGGATTCTCAGAAACTTCTTTGCGATGAGTTCATTCAACTCACAGAGTTGAACCTACCAATTGATAGAGAAGTTTGGAAACAATCTTTTTGTAGAATCTGCAAGTGGATATTTGGAGCCGTTTGAGGCCGATGTTGGAAAAGGAAATATCTTCACATAAAAACTGAACAGAAGCATTCTCAGAAACTTCTTTGTGTCGAGTGCATTCAACTCACAGACTTGAACTTACCTGTAGAAAGAGCAGTTTTGAAACACTCTTTTGGTAAAATCTGCAAATGGTTATTTGGAGCACTTCGAGGCCTGTGCCTGGATATGGAATATCTTCACCTAAAAACTACAGAGAAGCATTCTCAGAAAGTTCTTCATGATGCATTCATTCAACTCACAGAGTTGAACCTTCCTTTTGATAGAACAGTTTTGAAACACTCTTTTTGTAGAATCTGCAAGAGGATATTTGGAGCGTTTTGAGGCCTATGCTGGAAAAGGAAATATCTTCACCTAAAAACTAGACAGAAGCATCCTCAGAAACTTCTGTGTGGTGAGTGCATTCATCACACAGACTTGAACGTTTCTTTTGATAGAACAGTTTGGAAACATTACGTTTGTAGAATCTGCAAGTGTTTATTCGGAGCACCTTGAGGCCTATGTTGGAAAAGGAAATATCTTCACATAAAAACTAGACAGAAGGATTCTCAGAAACTTCTTTGTGATGAGTTCATTCAACTCACAGAGTTGAACCTACCAATTGATAGAGAAGTTTGGAAACACTCTTTTTGTAGAATCTGCAAGTGGATATTTGGAGCCGTTTGAGGCCTATGCTGGAAAAGGAAATATCTTCACATAAAAACTGAACAGAAGCATTCTCAGAAACTTCTTTGTATCGAGTGCATTCAACTCACAGACTTGAACTTACCTGTAGAAAGAGCAGTTTTGAAACACTCTTTTGGTAAAATCTGCAAGTGGTTATTTGGAGCACTTCGAGGCCTGTGCTGGGATATGGAATATCTTCACCTAAAAACTACAGAGAAGCATTCTCAGAAAGTTCTTCACGATGCATTCATTCAACTCACAGAGTTGAACCTTCCTTTTGAAAGAACAGTTTTGAAACACTCTTTTTGTAGAATCTGCAAGAGGATATTTGGAGCGTTTTGAGGCCTATGCTGGAAAAGGAAATATCTTCACCTAAAAACTAGACAGAAGCATTCTCAGAAACTTCTGTGTGATGAGTGCATTCAACTCACAGACTTGAACGTTTCTTTTGATAGAACAGTTTGGAAACATTACGTTTGTAGAATCTGCAAGTGTTTATTCAGAGCACCTTGAGGCCTATGTTGGAAAAGGAAATATCTTCACATAAAAACTAGAGAGAAGGATTCTCAGAAACTTCTTTGCGATGAGTTCATTCAACTCACAGAGTTGAACCTACCAATTGATAGAGAAGTTTGGAAACACTCTTGTTGTAGAATGTGCAAGTGGATATTTGGAGCCGTTTGAGGCCGATGTTGGAAATGGAAATATCTTCACATAAAAACTGAACAGAACCATTCTCAGAAACTTCTTTGTGTTGAGTGCATTCAACTCACAGACTTGAACTTACCTGTAGAAAGAGCAGTTTTGAAACACTCTTTTGGTAAAATCTGCAATGGTTATTTGGAGCACTTCGAGGCCTGTGCCTGGATATGGAATATCTTCACCTAAAAACTACAGAGAAGCATTCTCAGAAAGTTCTTCACGATGCATTCATTCAACTCACAGAGTTGAACCTTCCTTTTGATAGAACAGTTTTGAAACACTCTTTTTGTAGAATCTGCAAGAGGATATTTGGAGCGTTTTGAGGCCTATGCTGGAAAAGGAAATATCTTCACCTAAAAACTAGACAGAAGCATCCTCAGAAACTTCTGTGTGATGAGTGCATTCATCTCACAGACTTGAACGTTTCTTTTGATAGAACAGTTTGGAAACATTACGTTTGTAGAATCTGCAAGTGTTTATTCGGAGCACCTTGAGGCCTATGTTGGAAAAGGAAATATCTTCACATAAAAACTAGAGAGAAGGATTCTCAGAAACTTCTTTGTGATGAGTTCATTCAACTCACAGAGTTGAACCTACCAATTGATAGAGAAGTTTGGAAACACTCTTTTCGTAGAATCTGCAAGTGGATATTTGGAGCCGTTTGAGGCCTATGCTGGAAAAGGAAATATCTTCACATAAAAACTGAACAGAAGCATTCTCAGAAACTTCTTTGTGTCGAGTGCATTCAACTCACCGACTTGAACTTACCTGTAGAAAGAGTAGTTTTGAAACACTCTTTTGGTAAAATCTGCAAGTGGTTATTTGGAGCACTTCGAGGCCTGTGCTGGGATATGGAATATCTTCACCTAAAAACTACAGAGAAGCATTCTCAGAAAGTTCTTCACGATGCATTCATTCAACTCACAGAGTTGAACCTTCCTTTTGATAGAACATTTTTGAAACACTCTTTTTGTAGAATCTGCAAGAGGATATTTGGAGCGTTTTGAGGCCTATGCTGGAAAAGGAAATATCTTCACCTAAAAACTAGACAGAAGCATCCTCAGAAACTTCTGTGTGATGAGTGCATTCATCTCACAGACTTGAACGTACTTTTGATAGAACAGTTTGGAAACATTACGTTTGTAGAATCTGCAAGTGTTTATTCGGAGCACCTTGAGGCCTATGTTGGAAAAGGAAATATCTTCACATAAAAACTAGAGAGAAGGATTCTCAGAAACTTCTTTGTGATGAGTTCATTCAACTCACAGAGTTGAACCTACCAATTGATAGAGAAGTTTGGAAACACTCTTCTTGTAGAATCTGCAAGTGGATATTTGGAGCCGTTTGTGGCCTATGCTGGAAAAGGAAATATCTTCACATAAAAACTGAACAGAAGCATTCTCAGAAACTTCTTTGTGTCGAGTGCATTCAACTCACAGACTTGAACTTACCTGTAGAAAGAGCAGTTTTGAAACACTCTTTTGGTAAAATCTGCAACGGGTTATTTGGAGCTCTTCGAGGCCTGTGCTGGGATATGGAATATCTTCACCTAAAAACTACAGAGAAGCATTCTCAGAAAGTTCTTCACGATGCATTCATTCAACTCACAGGGTTGAACCTTCCTTTTGATAGAACAGTTTTGAAACACTCTTTTTGTAGAATCTGTAAGAGGATATTTGGAGCGTTTTGAGGCCTATGCTGGAAAAGGAAATATCTTCACCTAAAAACTAGACAGAAGCATTCTCAGAAACTTCTGTGTGATGAGTGCATTCAACTCACAGACTTGAACGTTTCTTTTGATAGAACAGTTTTGAAACATTACGTTTGTAGAATCTGCAAGTGTTTATTCGGAGCACCTTGAGGCCTATGTTGGAAAAGGAAATATCTTCACATAAAAACTAGAGAGAAGGATTCTCAGAAACTTCTTTGTGATGAGTTCATTCAACTACGGAGTTGAACTTACCAATTGATAGAGAAGTTTGGAAACACTCTTTTTGTAGAATCTGCAAGTGGATATTTGGAGCCGTTTGAGGCCTATGGTGGAAAAGGAAATATCTTCACATAAAAACTGAACAGAAGCATTCTCAGAAACTTCCTTGTGTTGAGTTCATTCAACTCACAGACTTGAACTTACCTGTAGAAAGAGCAGTTTTCAAACACTCTTTTGGTAAAATCTGCAAGTGGTTATTTGGAGCACTTCGAGGCCTGTGCTGGGATATGGAATATCTTCACCTAAAAACTACAGAGAAGCATTCTCAGAAAGTTCTTCACGATGCATTCATTCTACTCACAGAGTTGAACCTTCCTTTTAATAGAACAGTTTTGAAACACTCTTTTTGTAGAATCTGCAAGAGGATATTTGGAGCTTTTTGAGCCCTATGCTGGAAAAGGAAATATCTTCACCTAAAAACTAGACAGAAGTATTCTCAGAAACTTCTGTGCGATGAGTGCATTCAACTCACAGACTTGAACGTTTCTTTTGATAGAACAGTTTGAAACATTACGTTTGTAGAATCTGCAAGTGTTTATTCGGAGCACCTTGAGGCCTATGTTGGAAAAGGAAATATCTTCACATAGAAACTAGAGAGAAGGATTCTCAGAAACTTCTTTGTGATGAGTTCATTCAACTCACAGAGTTGAACCTACCAATTGATAGAGAAGTTTGGAAACACTCTTTTTGTAGAATCTGCAAGTGGATATTTGGGGCCGTTTGAGGCCTATGCTGGAAAAGGAAATATCTTCACATAAAAACTGAACAAAAGCATTCTCAGAAACTTCTTTGTGTTGAGTGCATTCAACTCACAGACTTGAACTTACCTGTAGAAAGAGCAGTTTTGAAACACTCTTTTGGTAAAATCTGCAAGTGGTTATTTGGAGCACTTCGAGGCCTGTGCTGGGATATGGAATATCTTCACCTAAAAACTACAGAGAAGCATTCTCAGAAAGTTCTTCACGATGCATTCATTCAACTCACAGAGTTGAACCTTCCTTTTGATAGAACAGTTTTGAAACACTCTTTTTGTAGAATCTCCAAGAGGATATTTGGAGCGATTTGAGGCCTATGTTGGAAAAGGAAATATCTTCACCTAAAAACTAGACAGAAGCATTCTCAGAAACTTCTGTGTGATGAGTGCATTCAACTCACAGACTTGAACGTTTCTTTTGATAGAACAGTTTGGAAACATTACGTTTGTAGAATCTGCAAGTGTTTATTCGGAGCACCTTGAGGCCTATGTTGGAAAAGGAAATATCTTCACATAAAAACTAGACAGAAGGATTCTCAGAAACTTCTTTGTGATGAGTTCATTCAACTCACAGAGTGGAACCTACCAATTGATAGAGAAGTTTGGAAACACTCTTTTTGTAGAATCTGCAAGTGGATATTTGGAGCCGTTTGAGGCCTATGCTGGAAAAGGAAATATCTTCACATAAAAACTGAACAGAAGCATTCTCAGAAACTTCTTTGTGTTGAGTGCATTCAACTCACAGACTTGAACTTACCTGTAGAAAGAGCAGTTTTGAAACACTCTTTTGGTAAAATCTGCAAGTGGTTATTTGGAGCACTTCGAGGCCTGTGCTGGGATATGGAATATCTTCACCTAAAAACTACAGAGAAGCATTCTCAGAAAGTTCTTCACGATGCATTCATTCACCTCACAGAGTTGAACCTTCCTTTTGATAGAACAGTTTTGAAACACTCTTTTTGTAAAATCTGCAAGAGGATATTTGGAGCGTTTTGAGGCCTATGCTGGAAAAGGAAATATCTTCACCTAAAAACTAGACAGAAGCATCCTCAGAAACTTCTGTGTGATGAGTGCATTCAACTCGCAGACTTGAACGTTTCTTTTGATAGAACAGTTTGGAAACATTACGTTTGTAGAATCTGCAAGTGTTTATTCGGAGCACCTTGAGGCCTATGTTGGAAAAGGAAATATCTTCACATAAAAACTAGAGAGAAGGATTCTCAGAAACTTCTTTGTGATGAGTTCATTCAACTCACAGAGTTGAACCTACCAATTGATGATAGAGAAGTTTGGAAACACTCTTTTTGTAGAATCTGCAAGTGGATATTTGGAGCCGTTTGAGGCCTATGCTGGAAAAGGAAATATCTTCACATAAAAACTGAACAGAAGCATTCTCAGAAACTTCTTTGTGTTGAGTGCATTCAACTCACAGACTTGAACTTACCTGTAGAAAGAGCAGTTTTGAAACACTCTTTTGGTAAAATCTGCAATGGTTATTTGGAGCACTTCGAGGCCTGTGCTGGGATATGGAATATCTTCACCTAAAAACTACAGAGAAGCATTCTCAGAAAGTTCTTCACGATGCATTCATTCAACTCACAGAGTTGAACCTTCCTTTTGATAGAACAGTTTTGAAACACTCTTTTTGTAGAATCTGCAAGAGGATATTTGGAGCGTTTTGAGGCCTATGCTGGAAAAGGAAATATCTTCACCTAAAAACTAGACAGAAGCATCCTCAGAAACTTCTGTGTGATGAGTGCATTCATCTCACAGACTTGAACGTTTCTTTTGATAGAACAGTTTGGAAACATTACGTTTGTAGAATCTGCAAGTGTTTATTCGGAGCACCTTGAGGCCTATGTTGGAAAAGGAAATATCTTCACATAAAAACAAGAGAGAAGGATTCTCAGAAACTTCTTTGTGATGAGTTCATTCAACTCACAGAGTTGAACCTACCAATTGATAGAGAAGTTTGGAAACACTCTTTTTGTAGAATCTGCAAGTGGATATTTGGAGCCGTTTGAGGCCTATGCTGGAAAAGGAAATATCTTCACATAAAAACTGAACAGAAGCATTCTCAGAAACTTCTTTGTGTCGAGTGCATTCAACTCACCGACTTGAACTTACCTGTAGAAAGAGTAGTTTTGAAACACTCTTTTGGTAAAATCTGCAAGTGGTTATTTGGAGCACTTCGAGGCCTGTGCTGGGATATGGAATATCTTCACCTAAAAACTACAGAGAAGCATTCTCAGAAAGTTCTTCACGATGCATTCATTCAACTCACAGAGTTGAACCGTCCTTTTGATAGAATATTTTTGAAACACTCTTTTTGTAGAATCTGCAAGAGAATATTTGGAGCGTTTTGAGGCCTATGCTGGAAAAGGAAATATGTTCACCTAAAAACTAGACAGAAGCATCCTCAGAAACTTCTGTGTGATGAGTGCATTCATCTCACAGACTTGAACGTTTCTTTTGATAGAACAGTTTGGAAACATTACGTTTGTAGAATCTGCAAGTGTTTATTCGGAGCACCTTGAGGCCTATGTTGGAAAAGGAAATATCTTCACATAAAAACTAGAGAGAAGGATTCTCAGAAACTTCTTTGTGATGAGTTCATTCAACTCACAGAGTTAAACCTACCAATTGATAGAGAAGTTTGGAAACACTCTTCTTGTAGAATCTGCAAGTGGATATTTGGAGCCGTTTGAGGCCTATGGTGGAAAAGGAAATATCTTCACATAAAAACTGAACAGAAGCATTCTCAGAAACTTCCTTGTGTTGAGTTCATTCAACTCACAGACTTGAACTTACCTGTAGAAAGAGCAGTTTTCAAACACTCTTTTGGTAAAATCTGCAAGTGGTTATTTGGAGCACTTCGAGGCCTGTGCTGGGATGTGGAATATCTTCACCTAAAAACTACAGAGAAGCATTCTCAGAAAGTTCTTCACGATGCATTCATTCTACTCACAGAGTTGAACCTTCCTTTTGATAGAACAGTTTTGAAACACTCTTTTTGTAGAATCTGCAAGAGGATATTTGGAGCGTTTTGAGGCCTATGCTGGAAAAGGAAATATCTTCACCTAAAAACTAGACAGAAGTATTCTCAGAAACTTCTGTGTGATGAGTGCATTCAACTCACAGACTTGAACGTTTCTTTTGATAGAACAGTTTTGAAACATTACGTTTGTAGAATCTGCAAGTGTTTATTCGGAGCACCTTGAGGCCTATGTTGGAAAAGGAAATATATTCACATAAAAACTAGAGAGAAGGATTCTCAGAAACTTCTTTGCGATGAGTTCATTCAACTCACAGAGTTGAACCTACCAATTGATAGAGAAGTTTGGAAACACTCTTTTTGTAGAATCTGCAAGTGGATATTTGGAGCCGTTTGAGGCCTATGCTGGAAAAGGAAATATCTTCACATAAAAACTGAACAGAAGCATTCTCAGAAACTTCTTTGTGTCGAGTGCATTCAACTCACAGACTTGAACTTACCTGTAGAAAGAGCAGTTTTGAAACACTCTTTTGGTAAAATCTGCAAGTGGTTATTTGGAGCACTTCGAGGCCTGTGCTGGGATATGGAATATCTTCACCTAAAAACTACAGAGAAGCATTCTCAGAAAGTTCTTCACGATGCATTCATTCAACTCACAGAGTTGAACCTTCCTTTTGATAGAACAGTTTTGAAACACTCTTTTTGTAGAATCTGCAAGAGGATATTTGGAGCGTTTTGAGGCCTATGCTGGAAAAGGAAATATCTTCACCTAAAAACTAGACAGAAGCATTCTCAGAAACTTCTGTGTGATGAGTGCATTCAACTCACAGACTTGAACGTTTCTTTTGATAGAACAGTTTGGAAACATTACGTTTGTAGAATCTGCAAGTGTTTATTCGGAGCACATTGAGGCCTATGTTGGAAAAGGAAATATCTTCACATAAAAACTAGAGAGAAGGATTCTCAGAAACTTCTTTGTGATGAGTTCATTCAACTCACAGAGTTGAACCTACCAATTGATAGAGAAGTTTGGAAACACTCCTTTTGTAGAATCTGCAAGTGGATATTTGGAGCCGTTTGAGGCCTATGCTGGAAAAGGAAATATCTTCACATAAAAACTGAACAGAAGAATTCTCAGAAACTTCTTTGTGTTGAGTCCATTCAACTCACAGACTTGAACTTACCTGTAGAAAGAGCAGTTTTGAAACACTCTTTTGGTAAAATCTGCAAGTGGTTATTTGGAGCACTTCGAGGCCTGTGCTGGGATATGGAATATCTTCACCTAAAAACTACAGAGAAGCATTCTCAGAAAGTTCTTCACGATGCATTCATTCAACTCACAGAGTTGAACCTTCCTTTTGATAGAACAGTTTTGAAACACTCTTTTTGTAGAATCTGCAAGAGGATATTTGGAGCGTTTTGAGGCCTATGCTGGAAAAGGAAATATCTTCACCTAAAAACTAGACAGAAGCATCCTCAGAAACTTCTGTGTGATGAGTGCATTCAACTCACAGACTTGAACGTTTCTTTTGATAGAACAGTTTGGAAACATTACGTTTGTAGAATCTGCAAGTGTTTATTCGGAGCACCTTGAGGCCTATGTTGGAAAAGGAAATATCTTCACATAAAAACTAGAGAGAAGGATTCTCAGAAACTTCTTTGTGATGAGTTCATTCAACTCACAGAGTTGAACCTACCAATTGATAGAGAAGTTTGGAAACACTCTTTTCGTAGAATCTGCAAGTGGATATTTGGAGCCGTTTGAGGCCTATGCTGGAAAAGGAAATATCTTCACATAAAAACTGAACAGAAGCATTCTGAGAAACTTCTTTGTGTCGAGTGCATTCAACTCACCGACTTGAACTTACCTGTAGAAAGAGTAGTTTTGAAACACTCTTTTGGTAAAATCTGCAAGTGGTTATTTGGAGCACTTCGAGGCCTGTGCTGGGATATGGAATATCTTCACCTAAAAACTACAGAGAAGCATTCTCAGAAAGTTCTTCACGATGCATTCATTCAACTCACAGAGTTGAACCTTCCTTTTGATAGAACATTTTTGAAACACTCTTTTTGTAGAATCTGCAAGAGGATATTTGGAGCGTTTTGAGGCCTATGCTGGAAAAGGAAATATCTTCACCTAAAAACTAGACAGAAGCATCCTCAGAAACTTCTGTGTGATGAGTGCATTCATCTCACAGACTTGAACGTACTTTTGATAGAACAGTTTGGAAACATTACGTTTGTAGAATCTGCAAGTGTTTATTCGGAGCACCTTGAGGCCTATGTTGGAAAAGGAAATATCTTCACATAAAAACTAGAGAGAAGGATTCTCAGAAACTTCTTTGTGATGAGTTCATTCAACTCACAGAGTTGAACCTACCAATTGATAGAGAAGTTTGGAAACACTCTTCTTGTAGAATCTGCAAGTGGATATTTGGAGCCGTTTGTGGCCTATGCTGGAAAAGGAAATATCTTCACATAAAAACTGAACAGAAGCATTCTCAGAAACTTCTTTGTGCCGAGTGCATTCAACTCCCAGACTTGAACTTACCTGTAGAAAGAGCAGTTTTGAAACACTCTTTTGGTAAAATCTGCAACGGGTTATTTGGAGCTCTTCGAGGCCTGTGCTGGGATATGGAATATCTTCACCTAAAAACTACAGAGAAGCATTCTCAGAAAGTTCTTCACGATGCATTCATTCAACTCACAGGGTTGAACCTTCCTTTTGATAGAACAGTTTTGAAACACTCTTTTTGTAGAATCTGTAAGAGGATATTTGGAGCGTTTTGAGGCCTATGCTGGAAAAGGAAATATCTTCACCTAAAAACTAGACAGAAGCATTCTCAGAAACTTCTGTGTGATGAGTGCATTCAACTCACAGACTTGAACGTTTCTTTTGATAGAACAGTTTTGAAACATTACGTTTGTAGAATCTGCAAGTGTTTATTCGGAGCACCTTGAGGCCTATGTTGGAAAAGGAAATATCTTCACATAAAAACTAGAGAGAAGGATTCTCAGAAACTTCTTTGTGATGAGTTCATTCAACTACGGAGTTGAACTTACCAATTGATAGAGAAGTTTGGAAACACTCTTTTTGTAGAATCTGCAAGTGGATATTTGGAGCCGTTTGAGGCCTATGGTGGAAAAGGAAATATCTTCACATAAAAACTGAACAGAAGCATTCTCAGAAACTTCCTTGTGTTGAGTTCATTCAACTCACAGACTTGAACTTACCTGTAGAAAGAGCAGTTTTCAAACACTCTTTTGGTAAAATCTGCAAGTGGTTATTTGGAGCACTTCGAGGCCTGTGCTGGGATATGGAATATCTTCACCTAAAAACTACAGAGAAGCATTCTCAGAAAGTTCTTCACGATGCATTCATTCTACTCACAGAGTTGAACCTTCCTTTTGATAGAACAGTTTTGAAACACTCTTTTTGTAGAATCTGCAAGAGGATATTTGGAGCTTTTTGAGCCCTATGCTGGAAAAGGTAATATCTTCACCTAAAAACTAGACAGAAGTATTCTCAGAAACTTCTGTGCGATGAGTGCATTCAACTCACAGACTTGAACGTTTCTTTTGATAGAACAGTTTGAAACATTACGTTTGTAGAATCTGCAAGTGTTTATTCGGAGCACCTTGAGGCCTATGTTGGAAAAGGAAATATCTTCACATAGAAACTAGAGAGAAGGATTCTCAGAAACTTCTTTGTGATGAGTTCATTCAACTCACAGAGTGGAACATACCAATTGATAGAGAAGTTTGGAAACACTCTTTTTGTAGAATCTGCAAGTGGATATTTGGAGCCGTTTGAGGCCTATGCTGGAAAAGGAAATATCTTCACATAAAAACTGAACAGAAGCATTCTCAGAAACTTCTTTGTGTTGAGTGCATTCAACTCACAGACTTGAACTTACGTGTAGAAAGAGCAGTTTTGAAACACTCTTTTGGTAAAATCTGCAAGTGGTTATTTGGAGCACTTCGAGGCCTGTGCTGGGATATGGAATATCTTCACCTAAAAACTACAGAGAAGCATTCTCAGAAAGTTATTCACGATGCATTCATTCAACTCACAGAGTTGAACCTTCCTTTTGATAGAACAGTTTTGAAACACTCTTTTTGTAGAATCTGCAAGAGGATATTTGGAGCGTTTTGAGGCCTATGCTGGAAAAGGAAATATCTTCACCTAAAAACTAGACAGAAGCATTCTCAGAAACTTCTGTGTGATGAGTGCATTCAACTCACAGACTAGAACGTTTCTTTTGATAGAACAGTTTGGAAACATTACGTTTGTAGAATCTGCAAGTGTTTATTCGGAGCACCTTGAGGCCTATGTTGGAAAAGGAAATATCTTCACATAAAAACTAGAGAGAAGGATTCTCAGAAACTTCTTTGTGATGAGTTCATTCAACTCACAGAGTTGAACCTACCAATTGATAGAGAAGTTTGGAAACACTCTTTTTGTAGAATCTGCAAGTGGATATTTGGGGCCGTTTGAGGCCTATGCTGGAAAAGGAAATATCTTCACATAAAAACTGAACAAAAGCATTCTCAGAAACTTCTTTGTGTTGAGTGCATTCAACTCACAGACTTGAACTTACCTGTAGAAAGAGCAGTTTTGAAACACTCTTTTGGTAAAATCTGCAAGTGGTTATTTGGAGCACTTCGAGGCCTGTGCTGGGATATGGAATATCTTCACCTAAAAACTACAGAGAAGCATTCTCAGAAAGTTCTTCACGATGCATTCATTCAACTCACAGAGTTGAACCTTCCTTTTGATAGAACAGTTTTGAAACACTCTTTTTGTAGAATCTCCAAGAGGATATTTGGAGCGATTTGAGGCCTATGTTGGAAAAGGAAATATCTTCACCTAAAAACTAGACAGAAGCATTCTCAGAAACTTCTGTGTGATGAGTGCATTCAACTCACAGACTTGAACGTTTCTTTTGATAGAACAGTTTGGAAACATTACGTTTGTAGAATCTGCAAGTGTTTATTCGGAGCACCTTGAGGCCTATGTTGGAAAAGGAAATATCTTCACATAAAAACTAGAGAGAAGGATTCTCAGAAACTTCTTTGTGATGAGTTCATTCAACTCACAGAGTGGAACCTACCAATTGATAGAGAAGTTTGGAAACACTCTTTTTGTAGAATCTGCAAGTGGATATTTGGAGCCGTTTGAGGCCTATGCTGGAAAAGGAAATATCTTCACATAAAAACTGAACAGAAGCATTCTCAGAAACTTCTTTGTGTTGAGTGCATTCAACTCACAGACTTGAACTTACCTGTAGAAAGAGCAGTTTTGAAACACTCTTTTGGTAAAATCTGCAATGGTTATTTGGAGCACTTCGAGGCCTGTGCTGGGATATGGAATATCTTCACCTAAAAACTACAGAGAAGCATTCTCAGAAAGTTCTTCACGATGCATTCATTCAACTCACAGAGTTGAACCTTCCTTTTGATAGAACAGTTTTGAAACACTCTTTTTGTAGAATCTGCAAGAGGATATTTGGAGCGTTTTGAGGCCTATGCTGGAAAAGGAAATATCTTCACCTAAAAACTAGACAGAAGCATCCTCAGAAACTTCTGTGTGATGAGTGCATTCATCTCACAGACTTGAACGTTTCTTTTGATAGAACAGTTTGGAAACATTACGTTTGTAGAATCTGCAAGTGTTTATTCGGAGCACCTTGAGGCCTATGTTGGAAAAGGAAATATCTTCACATAAAAACAAGAGAGAAGGATTCTCAGAAACTTCTTTGTGATGAGTTCATTCAACTCACAGAGTTGAACCTACCAATTGATAGAGAAGTTTGGAAACACTCTTTTTGTAGAATCTGCAAGTGGATATTTGGAGCCGTTTGAGGCCTATGCTGGAAAAGGAAATATCTTCACATAAAAACTGAACAGAAGCATTCTCAGAAACTTCTTTGTGTCGAGTGCATTCAACTCACCGACTTGAACTTACCTGTAGAAAGAGTAGTTTTGAAACACTCTTTTGGTAAAATCTGCAAGTGGTTATTTGGAGCACTTCGAGGCCTGTGCTGGGATATGGAATATCTTCACCTAAAAACTACAGAGAAGCATTCTCAGAAAGTTCTTCACGATGCATTCATTCTACTCACAGAGTTGAACCTTCCTTTTGATAGAACAGTTTTGAAACACTCTTTTTGTAGAATCTGCAAGAGGATATTTGGAGCGTTTTGAGGCCTATGCTGGAAAAGGAAATATCTTCACCTAAAAACTAGACAGAAGTATTCTCAGAAACTTCTGTGCGATGAGTGCATTCAACTCACAGACTTGAACGTTTCTTTTGATAGAACAGTTTTGAAGCATTACGTTTGTAGAATCTGCAAGTGTTTATTCGGAGCACCTTGAGGCCTATGTTGGAAAAGGAAATATCTTCACATAAAAACTAGAGAGAAGGATTCTCAGAAACTTCTTTCTGATGAGTTCATTCAACTCACAGAGTTGAACCTACCAATTGATGATAGAGAAGTTTGGAAACACTCTTTTTGTAGAATCTGCAAGTGGATATTTGGAGCCGTTTGAGGCCTATGCTGGAAAAGGAAATATCTTCACATAAAAACTGAACAGAAGCATTCTCAGAAACTTCTTCGTGTTGAGTGCATTCAACTCACAGACTTGAACTTAGTTGTAGAAAGAGCAGTTTTGAAACACTCTTTTGGTAAAATCTGCAAGTGGTTATTTGGAGCACTTCGAGGCCTGTGCTGGGATATGGAATATCTTCACCTAAAAACTACAGAGAAGCATTCTCAGAAAGTTCTTCACGATGCATTCATTCAACTCACAGAGTTGAACCTTCCTTTTGATAGAACAGTTTTGAAACACTCTTTTTGTAGAATCTGCAAGAGGATATTTGGAGCGTTTTGAGGCCTATGCTGGAAAAGGAAATATCTTCACCTAAAAACTAGACAGAAGCATCCTCAGAAACTTCTGTGTGATGAGTGCATTCAACTCACAGACTTGAACGTTTCTTTTGATAGAACAGTTTGGTAACATTACGTTTGTAGAATCTGCAAGTGTTTATTCGGAGCACCTTGAGGCCTATGTTGGAAAAGGAAATATCTCCACATAAAAACTAGAGAGAAGGATTCTCAGAAACTTCTTTGTGATGAGTTCATTCAACTCACAGAGTGGAACCTACCAATTGATAGAGAAGTTTGGAAACACTCTTTTTGTAGAATCTGCAAGTGGATATTTGGAGCCGTTTGAGGCCTATGCTGGAAAAGGAAATATCTTCACATAAAAACTGAACAGAAGCATTCTCAGAAACTTCTTTGTGTTGAGTGCATTCAACTCACAGACTTGAACTCAGTTGTAGAAAGAGCAGTTTTGAAACACTCTTTTGGTAAAATCTGCAAGTGGTTATTTGGAGCACTTCGAGGCCTGTGCTTTGATATGGAATATCTTCACCTAAAAACTACAGAGAAGCATTCTCAGAAAGTACTTCATGATGCATTCGTTCAACTCACAGAGTTGAACCTTCCTTTTGATAGAACAGTTTTGAAACACTCTTTTTGTAGAATCTGCAAGAGGATATTTGGAGCGTTTTGAGGCCTATGCTGGAAAAGGAAATATCTTCACCTAAAAACTAGACAGAAGCATCCTCAGAAACTTCTGTGTGATGAGTGCATTCAACTCACAGACTTGAACGTTTCTTTTGATAGAACAGTTTGGAAACATTAGGTTTGTAGAATCTGCAAGTGTTTATTAGGAGCACCTTGAGGCCTATGTTGGAAAAGGAAATATCTTCACATAAAAACTACAGAGAAGGATTCTCAGAAACTTCTTTGTGATGAGTTCATTCAACTCACAGAGTTGAACCTACCAATTGATGATAGAGAAGTTTGGAAACACTCTTTTTGTAGAATCTGCAAGTGGATATTTGGAGCCGTTTGAGGCCTATGCTGGAAAAGGAAATATCTTCACATAAAAACTGAACAGAAGCATTCTCAGAAACTTCTTTGTGTTGAGTGCATTCAACTCACAGACTTGAACTTACCCGAAGAAAGAGCAGTTTTGAAACACTCTTTTGGTAAAATCTGCAAGTGGTTATTTGGAGCACTTCGAGGCCTGTGCTGGGATATGGAATATCTTCACCTAAAAACTACAGAGAAGCATTCTCAGAAAGTTCTTCACGATGCATTCATTCAACTCACAGAGTTGAACCTTCCTTTTGATAGAACAGTTTTGAAACACTCTTTTTGTAGAATCTGCAAGAGGATATTTGGAGCGTTTTGAGGCCTATGCTGGAAAAGGAAATATCTTCACCTAAAAACTAGACAGAAACATCCTCAGAAACTTCTGTGTGATGAGTGCATTCAACTCACAGACTTGAACGTTTCTTTTGATAGAACAGTTTGGTAACATTACGTTTGTAGAATCTGCAAGTGTTTATTCGGAGCACCTTGAGGCCTATGTTGGAAAAGGAAATATCTTCACATAAAAACTAGAGAGAAGGATTCTCAGAAACTTCTTTGTGATGAGTTCATTCAACTCACAGAGTGGAACCTACCAATTGGTAGAGAAGTTTGGAAACACTCTTTTTGTAGAATCTGCAAGTGGATATTTGGAGCCGTTTGAGGCCTATGCTGGAAAAGGAAATATCTTCACATAAAAACTGAACAGAAGCATTCTCAGAAACTTCTTTGTGTTGACTGCATTCAACTCACAGACTTGAACTTACCTGTAGAAAGAGCAGTTTTGAAACACTCTTTTGGTAAAATCTGCAAGTGGTTATTTGGAGCACTTCGAGGCCTGTGCTGGGATATGGAATATCTTCACCTAAAAACTGCAGAGAAGCTTTCTCAGAAAGTTCTTCACGATGCATTCATTCAACTCACAGAGTTGAACCTTCCTTTTGATAGAACAGTTTTGAAACACTCTTTTTGTAGAATCTGCAAGAGGATATTTGGAGCGTTTTGAGGCCTATGCTGGAAAAGGAAATATCTTCACCTAAAAACTAGACAGAAGCATCCTCAGAAACTTCTGTGTGATGAGTGCATTCATCTCACAGACTTGAACGTTTCTTTTGATAGAACAGTTTGGAAACATTACGTTTGTAGAATCTGCAAGTGTTTATTCGGAGCACCTTGAGGCCTATGTTGGAAAAGGAAATATCTTCACATAAAAACTAGAGAGAAGGATTCTCAGAAACTTCTTTGTGATGAGTTCATTCAACTCACAGAGTGGAACCTACCAATTGATAGAGAAGTTTGGAAACACTCTTTTTGTACAATCTGCAAGTGGATATTTGGAGCCGTTTGAGGCCTATGCTGGAAAAGGAAATATCTTCACATAAAAACTGAACAGAAGCATTCTCAGAAACTTCTTTGTGTTGAGTGCATTCAACTCACAGACTTGAACTTAGTTGTAGAAAGAGCAGTTTTGAAACACACTTTTGGTAAAATCTGCAAGTGGTTATTTGGAGCACTTCGAGGCCTGTGCTGGGATATGGAATATCTTCACCTAAAAACTACAGAGAAGCATTCTCAGAAAGTTCTTCACGATGCATTCATTCAACTCACAGAGTTGAACCTTCCTTTTGATAGAACAGTTTTGAAACACTCTTTTTGTAGAATCTGCAAGAGGATATTTGGAGCGTTTTGAGGCCTATGCTGGAAAAGGAAATATCTTCACCTAAAAACTAGACAGAAGCATCCTCAGAAACTTCTGTGTGATGAGTGCATTCAACTCACAGACTTGAACGTTTCTTTTGATAGAACAGTTTGGAAACATTACGTTTGTAGAATCTGCAAGTGTTTATTCGGAGCACCTTGAGGCCTATGTTGGAAAAGGAAATATCTTCACATAAAAACTAGAGAGAAGGATTCTCAGAAACTTCTTTCTGATGAGTTCATTCAACTCACAGAGTTGAACCTACCAATTGATGATAGAGAAGTTTGGAAACACTCTTTTTGTAGAATCTGCAAGTGGATATTTGGAGCCGTTTGAGGCCTATGCTGGAAAAGGAAATATCTTCACATAAAAACTGAACAGAAGCATTCTCAGAAACTTCTTCGTGTTGAGTGCATTCAACTCACAGACTTGAACTTACCTGTAGAAAGAGCAGTTTTGAAACACTCTTTTGGTAAAATCTGCAAGTGGTTATTTGGAGCACTTCGAGGCCTGTGCTGGGATATGGAATATCTTCACCTAAAAACTACAGAGAAGCATTCTCAGAAAGTTCTTCACGATGCATTCATTCAACTCACAGAGTTGAACCTTCCTTTTGATAGAACAGTTTTGAAACACTCTTTTTGTAGAATCTGCAAGAGGATATTTGGAGCGTTTTGAGGCCTATGCTGGAAAAGGAAATATCTTCACCTAAAAACTAGACAGAAGCATCCTCAGAAACTTCTGTGTGATGAGTGCATTCAACTCACAGACTTGAACGTTTCTGTTGATAGAACAGTTTGGTAACATTACGTTTGTAGAATCTGCAAGTGTTTATTCGGAGCACCTTGAGGCCTATGTTGGAAAAGGAAATATCTCCACATAAAAACTAGAGAGAAGGATTCTCAGAAACTTCTTTGTGATGAGTTCATTCAACTCACAGAGTGGAACCTACCAATTGATAGAGAAGTTTGGAAACACTCTTTTTGTAGAATCTGCAAGTGGATATTTGGAGCCGTTTGAGGCCTATGCTGGAAAAGGAAATATCTTCACATAAAAACTGAACAGAAGCATTCTCAGAAACTTCTTTGTGTTGAGTGCATTCAACTCACAGACTTGAACTTAGTTGTAGAAAGAGCAGTTTTGAAACACTCTTTTGGTAAAATCTGCAAGTGGTTATTTGGAGCACTTCGAGGCCTGTGCTTTGATATGGAATATCTTCACCTAAAAACTACAGAGAAGCATTCTCAGAAAGTACATCATGATGCATTCGTTCAACTCACAGAGTTGAACCTTCCTTTTGATAGAACAGTTTTGAAACACTCTTTTTGTAGAATCTGCAAGAGGATATTTGGAGCGTTTTGAGGCCTATGCTGGAAAAGGAAATATCTTCACCTAAAAACTAGACAGAAGCATCCTCAGAAACTTCTGTGTGATGAGTGCATTCAACTCACAGACTTGAACGTTTCTTTTGATAGAACAGTTTGGAAACATTAGGTTTGTAGAATCTGCAAGTGTTTATTAGGAGCACCTTGAGGCCTATGTTGGAAAAGGAAATATCTTCACATAAAAACTACAGAGAAGGATTCTCAGAAACTTCTTTGTGATGAGTTCATTCAACTCACAGAGTTGAACCTACCAATTGATGATAGAGAAGTTTGGAAACACTCTTTTTGTAGAATCTGCAAGTGGATATTTGGAGCCGTTTGAGGCCTATGCTGGAAAAGGAAATATCTTCACATAAAAACTGAACAGAAGCATTCTCAGAAACTTCTTTGTGTTGAGTGCATTCAACTCACAGACTTGAACTTACCCGTAGAAAGAGCAGTTTTGAAACACTCTTTTGGTAAAATCTGCAAGTGGTTATTTGGAGCACTTCGAGGCCTGTGCTGGGATATGGAATATCTTCACCTAAAAACTACAGAGAAGCATTCTCAGAAAGTTCTTCACGATGCATTCATTCAACTCACAGAGTTGAACCTTCCTTTTGATAGAACAGTTTTGAAACACTCTTTTTGTAGAATCTGCAAGAGGATATTTGGAGCGTTTTGAGGCCTATGCTGGAAAAGGAAATATCTTCACCTAAAAACTAGACAGAAACATCCTCAGAAACTTCTGTGTGATGAGTGCATTCAACTCACAGACTTGAACGTTTCTTTTGATAGAACAGTTTGGTAACATTACGTTTGTAGAATCTGCAAGTGTTTATTCGGAGCACCTTGAGGCCTATGTTGGAAAAGGAAATATCTCCACATAAAAACTAGAGAGAAGGATTCTCAGAAACTTCTTTGTGATGAGTTCATTCAACTCACAGAGTGGAACCTACCAATTGGTAGAGAAGTTTGGAAACACTCTTTTTGTAGAATCTGCAAGTGGATATTTGGAGCCGTTTGAGGCCTATGCTGGAAAAGGAAATATCTTCACATAAAAACTGAACAGAAGCATTCTCAGAAACTTCTTTGTGTTGACTGCATTCAACTCACAGACTTGAACTTACCTGTAGGAAGAGCAGTTTTGAAACACTCTTTTGGTAAAATCTGCAAGTGGTTATTTGGAGCACTTCGAGGCCTGTGCTGGGATATGGAATATCTTCACCTAAAAACTACAGAGAAGCTTTCTCAGAAAGTTCTTCACGATGCATTCATTCAACTCACAGAGTTGAACCTTCCTTTTGATAGAACAGTTTTGAAACACTCTTTTTGTAGAATCTGCAAGAGGATATTTGGAGCGTTTTGAGGCCTATGCTGGAAAAGGAAATATCTTCACCTAAAAACTAGACAGAAGCATCCTCAGAAACTTCTGTGTGATGAGTGCATTCATCTCACAGACTTGAACGTTTCTTTTGATAGAACAGTTTGGAAACATTACGTTTGTAGAATCTGCAAGTGTTTATTCGGAGCACCTTGAGGCCTATGTTGGAAAAGGAAATATCTTCACATAAAAACTAGAGAGAAGGATTCTCAGAAACTTCTTTGTGATGAGTTCATTCAACTCACAGAGTTGAACCTACCAATTGATAGAGAAGTTTGGAAACACTCTTTTTGTAGAATCTGCAAGTGGATATTTGGAGCCGTTTGAGGCCTATGCTGGAAAAGGAAATATCTTCACATAAAAACTGAACAGAAGCATTCTCAGAAACTTCTTTGTGTTGAGTGCATTCAACTCACAGACTTGAACTTAGTTGTAGAAAGAGCAGTTTTGAAACACACTTTTGGTAAAATCTGCAAGTGGTTATTTGGAGCACTTCGAGGCCTGTGCTGGGATATGGAATATCTTCACCTAAAAACTACAGAGAAGCATTCTCAGAAAGTTCTTCACGATGCATTCATTCAACTCACAGAGTTGAACCTTCCTTTTGATAGAACAGTTTTGAAACACTCTTTTTGTAGAATCTGCAAGAGGATATTTGGAGCGTTTTGAGGCCTATGCTGGAAAAGGAAATATCTTCACCTAAAAACTAGACAGAAGCATCCTCAGAAACTTCTGTGTGATGAGTGCATTCAACTCACAGACTTGAACGTTTCTTTTGATAGAACAGTTTGGAAACATTACGTTTGTAGAATCTGCAAGTGTTTATTCGGAGCACCTTGAGGCCTATGTTGGAAAAGGAAATATCTTCACATAAAAACTAGAGAGAAGGATTCTCAGAAACTTCTTTGTGATGAGTTCATTCAACTCACAGAGTTGAACCTACCAATTGATGATAGAGAAGTCTGGAAACACTCTTTTTGTAGAATCTGCAAGTGGATATTTGGAGCCGTTTGAGGCCTATGCTGGAAAAGGAAATATCTTCACATAAAAACTGAACAGAAGCATTCTCAGAAACTTCTTTGTGTTGAGTGCATTCAACTCACAGATTTGAACTTACCTGTAGAAAGAGCAGTTTTGAAACACACCTTTGGTAAAATCTGCAAGTGGTTATTTGGAGCACTTCGAGGCCTGTGCTGGGATATGGAATATCTTCACCTAAAAACTACAGAGAAGCATTCTCAGAAAGTTCTTCACGATGCATTCATTCAACTCACAGAGTTGAACCTTCCTTTTGATAGAACAGTTTTGAAACACTCTTTTTGTAGAATCTGCAAGAGGATATTTGGAGCGTTTTGAGGCCTATGCTGGAAAAGGAAATATCTTCACCTAAAAACTAGACAGAAGCATCCTCAGAAACTTCTGTGTGGTGAGTGCATTCAACTCACAGACTTGAACGTTTCTTTTGATAGAACAGTTTGGTAACATTTCGTTTGTAGAATCTGCAAGTGTTTATTCGGAGCACCTTGAGGCCTATGTTGGAAAAGGAAATATCTCCACATAAAAACTAGAGAGAAGGATTCTCAGAAACTTCTTTGTGATGAGTTCATTCAACTCACAGAGTGGAACCTACCAATTGATAGAGAAGTTTGGAAACACTCTTTTTGTAGAATCTGCAAGTGGATATTTGGAGCCGTTTGAGGCCTATGCTGGAAAAGGAAATATCTTCACATAAAAACTGAACAGAAGCATTCTCAGAAACTTCTTTGTGTTGAGTGCATTCAACTCACAGACTTGAACTTACCTGTAGGAAGAGCAGTTTTGAAACACTCTTTTGGTAAAATCTGCAAGTGGTTATTTGGAGCACTTCGAGGCCTGTACTGGGATATGGAATATCTTCACCTAAAAACTACAGAGAAGCTTTCTCAGAAAGTTCTTCACTATGCATTCATTCAACTCACAGAGTTGAACCTTCCTTTTGATAGAACAGTTTTGAAACACTCTTTTTGTAGAATCTGCAAGAGGATATTTGGAGCGTTTTGAGGCCTATGCTGGAAAAGGAAATATCTTCACCTTAAAACTAGACAGAAGCATCCTCAGAAACTTCTGTGTGATGAGTGCATTCAACTCACAGACTTGAACGTTTCTTTTGATAGAACAGTTTGGAAACATTACGTTTGTAGAATCTGCAAGTGTTTATTCGGAGCACCTTGAGGCCTATGTTGGAAAAGGAAATATCTTCACATAAAAACTAGAGAGAAGGATTCTCAGAAACTTCTTTGTGATGAGTTCATTCAACTCACAGAGTTGAACCTACCAATTGATAGAGAAGTTTGGAAACACTCTTCTTGTAGAATCTGCAAGTGGATATTTGGAGCCGTTTGAGGCCTATGCTGGAAAAGGAAATATCTTCACATAAAAACTGAACAGAAGCATTCTCAGAAACTTCTTTGTGTCGAGTGCATTCAACTCAACGACTTGAACTTACCTGTAGAAAGAGCAGTTTTGAAACACTCTTTTGGTAAAATCTGCAACTGGTTATTTGGAGCTCTTCGAGGCCTGTGCTGGGATATGGAATATCTTCACCTAAAAACTACAGAGAAGCATTCTCAGAAAGTTCTTCACGATGCATTCATTCAACTCACAGAGTTGAACCTTCCTTTTGATAGAACAGTTTTGAAACACTCTTTTTGTAGAATCTGCAAGAGGATATTTGGAGCGTTTTGAGGCCTATGCTGGAAAAGGAAATATCTTCACCTAAAAACTAGACAGAAGCATTCTCAGAAACTTCTGTGTGATGAGTGCATTCAACTCACAGACTTGAACGTTTCTTTTGATAGAACAGTTTGGAAACATTACGTTTGTAGAATCTGCAAGTGTTTATTCGGAGCACCTGGAGGCCTATGTTGGAAAAGGAAATATCTTCACATAAAAACTAGAGAGAAGGATTCTCAGAAACTTCTTTGTGATGAGTTATTCAACTCACAGAGTTGAACCTACCAATTGATAGAGAAGTTTGGAAACACTCTTTTTGTAGAATCTGCAAGTGGATATTTGGAGCCGTTTGAGGCCTATGCTGGAAAAGGAAATATCTTCACATAAAAACTGAACAGAAGCATTCTCAGAAACTTCTTTGTGTTGAGTGCATTCAACTCACAGACTTGAACTTACCTGTAGAAAGAGCAGTTTTGAAACACTCTTTTGGTAAAATCTGCAAGTGGTTATTTGGAGCACTTCGAGGCCTGTGCTGGGATATGGAATATCTTCACCTAAAAACTACAGAGAAGCATTCTCAGAAAGTTCTTCACGATGCATTCATTCAACTCACAGAGTTGAACCTTCCTTTTGATAGAACAGTTTTGAAACACTCTTTTTGTAGAATCTGCAAGAGGATATTTGGAGCGTTTTGAGGCCTATGCTGGAAAAGGAAATATCTTCACCTAAAAACTAGACAGAAGCATCCTCAGAAACTTCTGTGTGATGAGTGCATTCAACTCACAGACTTGAACGTTTCTTTTGATAGAACAGTTTGGAAACATTACGTTTGTAGAATCTGCAAGTGTTTATTCGGAGCACCTTGAGGCCTATGTTGGAAAAGGAAATATCTTCACATAAAAACTAGAGAGAAGGATTCTCAGAAACTTCTTTCTGATGAGTTCATTCAACTCACAGAGTTGAACCTACCAATTGATGATAGAGAAGTTTGGAAACACTCTTTTTGTAGAATCTGCAAGTGGATATTTGGAGCCGTTTGAGGCCTATGCTGGAAAAGGAAATATCTTCACATAAAAACTGAACAGAAGCATTCTCAGAAACTTCTTCGTGTTGAGTGCATTCAACTCACAGACTTGAACTTACCTGTAGAAAGAGCAGTTTTGAAACACTCTTTTGGTAAAATCTGCAAGTGGTTATTTGGAGCACTTCGAGGCCTGTGCTGGGATATGGAATATCTTCACCTAAAAACTACAGAGAAGCATTCTCAGAAAGTTCTTCACGATGCATTCATTCAACTCACAGAGTTGAACCTTGCTTTTGATAGAACAGTTTTGAAACACTCTTTTTGTAGAATCTGCAAGAGGATATTTGGAGCGTTTTGAGGCCTATGCTGGAAAAGGAAATATCTTCACCTAAAAACTAGACAGAAGCATCCTCAGAAACTTCTGTGTGATGAGTGCATTCAACTCACAGACTTGAACGTTTCTTTTGATAGAACAGTTTGGTAACATTACGTTTGTAGAATCTGCAAGTGTTTATTCGGAGCACCTTGAGGCCTATGTTGGAAAAGGAAATATCTCCACATAAAAACTAGAGAGAAGGATTCTCAGAAACTTCTTTGTGATGAGTTCATTCAACTCACAGAGTGGAACCTACCAATTGATAGAGAAGTTTGGAAACACTCTTTTTGTAGAATCTGCAAGTGGATATTTGGAGCCGTTTGAGGCCTATGCTGGAAAAGGAAATATCTTCACATAAAAACTGAACAGAAGCATTCTCAGAAACTTCTTTGTGTTGAGTGCATTCAGCTCACAGACTTGAACTTAGTTGTAGAAAGAGCAGTTTTGAAACACTCTTTTGGTAAAATCTGCAAGTGGTTATTTGGAGCACTTCGAGGCCTGTGCTTTGATATGGAATATTTCACCTAAAAACTACAGAGAAGCATTCTCAGAAAGTACTTCATGATGCATTCGTTCAACTCACAGAGTTGAACCTTCCTTTTGATAGAACAGTTTTGAAACACTCTTTTTGTAGAATCTGCAAGAGTATATTTGGAGCGTTTTGAGGCCTATGC
This sequence comes from Pongo abelii, assembly GCF_028885655.2. NCBI lineage: Eukaryota > Metazoa > Chordata > Mammalia > Primates > Hominidae > Pongo > Pongo abelii. Next base: position 19,010,174 of record NC_071999.2, read on the forward strand.
TGGAAAAGGAAATATCTTCACCTAAAAACTAGACAGAAGCATCCTCAGAAACTTCTGTGTGATGAGTGCATTCAACTCACAGACTTGAACGTTTCTTTTGATAGAACAGTTTGGAAACATTAGGTTTGTAGAATCTGCAAGTGTTTATTAGGAGCACCTTGAGGCCTATGTTGGAAAAGGAAATATCTTCACATAAAAACTACAGAGAAGGATTCTCAGAAACTTCTTTGTGATGAGTTCATTCAACTCACAGAGTTGAACCTACCAATTGATGATAGAGAAGTTTGGAAACACTCTTTTTGTAGAATCTGCAAGTGGATATTTGGAGCCGTTTGAGGCCTATGCTGGAAAAGGAAATATCTTCACATAAAAACTGAACAGAAGCATTCTCAGAAACTTCTTTGTGTTGAGTGCATTCAACTCACAGACTTGAACTTACCCGTAGAAAGAGCAGTTTTGAAACACTCTTTTGGTAAAATCTGCAAGTGGTTATTTGGAGCACTTCGAGGCCTGTGCTGGGATATGGAATATCTTCACCTAAAAACTACAGAGAAGCATTCTCAGAAAGTTCTTCACGATGCATTCATTCAACTCACAGAGTTGAACCTTCCTTTTGATAGAACAGTTTTGAAACACTCTTTTTGTAGAATCTGCAAGAGGATATTTGGAGCGTTTTGAGGCCTATGCTGGAAAAGGAAATATCTTCACCTAAAAACTAGACAGAAACATCCTCAGAAACTTCTGTGTGATGAGTGCATTCAACTCACAGACTTGAACGTTTCTTTTGATAGAACAGTTTGGTAACATTACGTTTGTAGAATCTGCAAGTGTTTATTCGGAGCACCTTGAGGCCTATGTTGGAAAAGGAAATATCTCCACATAAAAACTAGAGAGAAGGATTCTCAGAAACTTCTTTGTGATGAGTTCATTCAACTCACAGAGTGGAACCTACCAATTGGTAGAGAAGTTTGGAAACACTCTTTTTGTAGAATCTGCAAGTGGATATTTGGAGCCGTTTGAGGCCTATGCTGGAAAAGGAAATATCTTCACATAAAAACTGAACAGAAGCATTCTCAGAAACTTCTTTGTGTTGACTGCATTCAACTCACAGACTTGAACTTACCTGTAGGAAGAGCAGTTTTGAAACACTCTTTTGGTAAAATCTGCAAGTGGTTATTTGGAGCACTTCGAGGCCTGTGCTGGGATATGGAATATCTTCACCTAAAAACTACAGAGAAGCTTTCTCAGAAAGTTCTTCACGATGCATTCATTCAACTCACAGAGTTGAACCTTCCTTTTGATAGAACAGTTTTGAAACACTCTTTTTGTAGAATCTGCAAGAGGATATTTGGAGCGTTTTGAGGCCTATGCTGGAAAAGGAAATATCTTCACCTAAAAACTAGACAGAAGCATCCTCAGAAACTTCTGTGTGATGAGTGCATTCATCTCACAGACTTGAACGTTTCTTTTGATAGAACAGTTTGGTAACATTACGTTTGTAGAATCTGCAAGTGTTTATTCGGAGCACCTTGAGGCCTATGTTGGAAAAGGAAATATCTCCACATAAAAACTAGAGAGAAGGATTCTCAGAAACTTCTTTGTGATGAGTTCATTCAACTCACAGAGTGGAACCTACCAATTGGTAGAGAAGTTTGGAAACACTCTTTTTGTAGAATCTGCAAGTGGATATTTGGAGCCGTTTGAGGCCTATGCTGGAAAAGGAAATATCTTCACATAAAAACTGAACAGAAGCATTCTCAGAAACTTCTTTGTGTTGACTGCATTCAACTCACAGACTTGAACTTACCTGTAGAAAGAGCAGTTTTCAAACACTCTTTTGGTAAAATCTGCAAGTGGTTATTTGGAGCACTTCGAGGCCTGTGCTGGGATATGGAATATCTTCACCTAAAAACTACAGAGAAGCTTTCTCAGAAAGTTCTTCACGATGCATTCATTCAACTCACAGAGTTGAACCTTCCTTTTGATAGAACAGTTTTGAAACACTCTTTTTGTAGAATCTGCAAGAGGATATTTGGAGCGTTTTGAGGCCTATGCTGGAAAAGGAAATATCTTCACCTAAAAACTAGACAGAAGCATCCTCAGAAACTTCTGTGTGATGAGTGCATTCATCACACAGACTTGAACGTTTCTTTTGATAGAACAGTTTGGAAACATTACGTTTGTAGAATCTGCAAGTGTTTATTCGGAGCACGTTGAGGCCTATGTTGGAAAAGGAAATATCTTCACATAAAAACTAGAGAGAAGGATTCTCAGAAACTTCTTTGTGATGAGTTCATTCAACTCACAGAGTGGAACCTACCAATTGATAGAGAAGTTTGGAAACACTCTTTTTGTAGAATCTGCAAGTGGATATTTGGAGCCGTTTGAGGCCTATGCTGGAAAAGGAAATATCTTCACATAAAAACTGAACAGAAGCATTCTCAGAAACTTCTTTGTGTTGAGTGCATTCAACTCACAGACTTGAACTTAGTTGTAGAAAGAGCAGTTTTGAAACACACTTTTGGTAAAATCTGCAAGTGGTTATTTGGAGCACTTCGAGGCCTGTGCTGGGATATGGAATATCTTCACCTAAAAACTACAGAGAGGCATTCTCAGAAAGTTCTTCACGATGCATTCATTCAACTCACAGAGTTGAACCTTCCTTTTGATAGAACAGTTTTGAAACACTCTTTTTGTAGAATCTGCAAGAGGATATTTGGAGCGTTTTGAGGCCTATGTTGGAAAAGGAAATATCTTCACATAAAAACTAGAGAGAAGGATACTCAGAAACTTCTTTGTGATGAGTTCATTCAACTCACAGAGTTGAACTTACCAATTGATAGAGAAGTTTGGAAACACTCTTTTTGTAGAATCTGCAAGTGGATATTTGGAGCCGTTTGAGGCCTATGCTGGAAAAGGAAATATCTTCACATAAAAACTGAACAGAAGCATTCTCAGAAACTTCCTTGTGTTGAGTGCATTCAACTCACAGACTTGAACTTACCTGTAGAAAGAGCAGTTTTCAAACACTCTTTTGGTAAAATCTGCAAGTGGTTATTTGGAGCAATTCGAGGCCTGTGCTGGGATATGGAATTTATTCACCTAAAAACTACAGAGAAGCATTCTCAGAAAGTTCTTCACGATGCATTCATTCAACTCAGAGAGTTGAACCTTCCTTTTGAAAGAACAGTTTTGAAACACTCTTTTTGTAGAATCTGCAAGAGGATATTTGGAGCGTTTTGAGGCCTATGCTGGAAAAGGAATTATCTTCACCTAAAAACTAGACAGAAGCATTCTCAGAAACTTCTGTGTGATGAGTGCATTCAACTCACAGACTTGAACGTTTCTTTTTAAATAACAGTTTGGAAACATTACGTTTGTAGAATCTGCAAGTGTTTATTCGGAGCACCTTGAGGCCTCTGTTGGAAAAGGAAATATCTTCACATAAAAACTAGAGAGAAGGATTCTCAGAAACTTCTTTGCGATGAGTTCATTCAACTCACAGAGTTGAACCTACCAATTGATAGAGAAGTTTGGAAACACTCTTTTTGTAGAATCTGCAAGTGGATATTTGGAGCCGTTTGAGGCCGATGTTGGAAAAGGAAATATCTTCACATAAAAACTGAACAGAAGCATTCTCAGAAACTTCTTTCTGTTGAGTGCATTCAACTCACAGAGTTGAACTTACCTGTAGAAAGAGCAGTTTTGAAACACACTTTTGGTAAAATCTGCAAGTGGTTATTTGGAGCACTTCGAGGCCTGTGCCTGGATATGGAATATCTTCACCTAAAAACTACAGAGAAGCATTCTCAGAAAGTTCTTCACGATGCATTCATTCAACTCACAGAGTTGAACCTTCCTTTTGATAGAACAGTTTTGAAACACTCTTTTTGTAGAATCTGCAAGAGGATATTTGGAGCGTTTTGAGGCCTATGCTGGAAAAGGAAATATCTTCACCTAAAAACTAGACAGAAGCATCCTCAGAAACTTCTGTGTGATGAGTGCATTCATCTCACAGACTTGAACGTTTCTTTTGATAGAACAGTTTGGAAACATTACGTTTGTAGAATCTGCAAGTGTTTATTCGGAGCACCTTGAGGCCAATGTTGGAAAAGGAAATATCTTCACATAAAAACTAGAGAGAAGGATTCTCAGAAACTTCTTTGTGATGAGTTCATTCAACTCACAGAGTTCAACCTACTAATTGTTAGAGAAGTTTGGAAACACTCTTTTTGTAGAATCTGCAAGTGGATATTTGGAGCCGTTTGAGGCCTATGCTGGAAAAGGAAATATCTTCTCATAAAAACTGAACAGAAGCATTCTCAGAAACTTCTTTGTGTCGAGTGCATTCAACTCACAGACTTGAACTTACCTGTAGAAAGTGCAGTTTTGAAACACTCTTTTGGTAAAATCTGCAAGTGGTTATTTGGAGCACTTCGAGGCCTGTGCTGGGATATGGAATATCTTCACCTAAAAACTACAGAGAAGCATTCTCAGAAAGTTCTTCACGATGCATTCATTCAACTCACAGAGTTGAACCTTCCTTTTGAAAGAACAGTTTTGAAACACTCTTTTTGTAGAATCTGCAAGAGGATATTTGGAGCGTTTTGAGGCCTATGCTGGAAAAGGAAATATCTTCACCTAAAAACTAGACAGAAGCATCCTCAGAAACTTCTGTGTGATGAGTGCATTCATCTCACAGACTTGAACGTTTCTTTTGATAGAACAGTTTGGAAACATTACGTTTGTAGAATCTGCAAGTGTTTATTCGGAGCACCTTGAGGCCTATGTTGGAAAAGGAAATATCTTCACATAAAAACTAGAGAGAAGGATTCTCAGAAACTTCTTTGTGATGAGTTCATTCAACTCACAGAGTTGAACCTACCAATTGATAGAGAAGTTTGGAAACACTCTTTTTGTAGAATCTGCAAGTGGATATTTGGAGCCGTTTGAGGCCTATGCTGGAAAAGGAAATATCTTCACATAAAAACTGAACAGAAGCATTCTCAGAAACTTCTTTGTGTCGAGTGCATTCAACTCACCGACTTGAACTTACCTGTAGAAAGAGTAGTTTTGAAACACTCTTTTGGTAAAATCTGCAAGTGGTTATTTGGAGCACTTCGAGGCCTGTGCTGGGATATGGAATATCTTCACCTAAAAACTACAGAGAAGCATTCTCAGAAAGTTCTTCACGATGCATTCATTCAACTCACAGAGTTGAACCTTCCCTTTGATAGAACAGTTTTGAAACACTCTTTTTGTAGAATCTGCAAGAGGATATTTGGAGCGTTTTGAGGCCTATGCTGGAAAAGGAAATATCTTCACCTAAAAACTAGACAGAAGCATCCTCAGAAACTTCTGTGTGATGAGTGCATTCATCTCACAGACTTGAACGTTTCTTTTGATAGAACAGTTTGGAAACATTACGTTTGTAGAATCTGCAAGTGTTTATTCGGAGCACCTTGAGGCCTATGTTGGAAAAGGAAATATCTTCACATAAAAACTAGAGAGAAGGATTCTCAGAAACTTCTTTGTGATGAGTTCATTCAACTCACAGAGTGGAACCTACCAATTGATAGAGAAGTTTGGAAACACTCTTTTTGTAGAATCTGCAAGTGGATATTTGGAGCCGTTTGAGGCCTATGCTGGAAAAGGAAATATCTTCACATAAAAACTGAACAGAAGCATTCTCAGAAACTTCCTTGTGTTGAGTGCATTCAACTCACAGACTTGAACTTACCTGTAGAAAGAGCAGTTTTCAAACACTCTTTTGGTAAAATCTGCAAGTGGTTATTTGGAGCAATTCGAGGCCTGTGCTGGGATATGGAATTTATTCACCTAAAAACTACAGAGAAGCATTCTCAGAAAGTTCTTCACGATGCATTCATTCAACTCACAGAGTTGAACCTTCCTTTTGAAAGAACAGTTTTGAAACACTCTTTTTGTAGAATCTGCAAGAGGATATTTGGAGCGTTTTGAGGCCTATGCTGGAAAAGGAATTATCTTCACCTAAAAACTAGACAGAAGCATTCTCAGAAACTTCTGTGTGATGAGTGCATTCAACTCACAGACTTGAACGTTTCTTTTTAAATAACAGTTTGGAAACATTACGTTTGTAGAATCTGCAAGTGTTTATTCGGAGCACCTTGAGGCCTATGTTGGAAAAGGAAATATCTTCACATAAAAACTAGAGAGAAGGATTCTCAGAAACTTCTTTGCGATGAGTTCATTCAACTCACAGAGTTGAACCTACCAATTGATAGAGAAGTTTGGAAACACTCTTTTTGTAGAATCTGCAAGTGGATATTTGGAGCCGTTTGAGGCCGATGTTGGAAAAGGAAATATCTTCACATAAAAACTGAACAGAAGCATTCTCAGAAACTTCTTTCTGTTGAGTGCATTCAACTCACAGAGTTGAACTTACCTGTAGAAAGAGCAGTTTTGAAACACTCTTTTGGTAAAATCTGCAAGTGGTTATTTGGAGCACTTCGAGGCCTGTGCCTGGATATGGAATATCTTCACCTAAAAACTACAGAGAAGCATTCTCAGAAAGTTCTTCACGATGCATTCATTCAACTCACAGAGTTGAACCTTCCTTTTGATAGAACAGTTTTGAAACACTCTTTTTGTAGAATCTGCAAGAGGATATTTGGAGCGTTTTGAGGCCTATGCTGGAAAAGGAAATATCTTCACCTAAAAACTAGACAGAAGCATCCTCAGAAACTTCTGTGTGATGAGTGCATTCATCTCACAGACTTGAACGTTTCTTTTGATAGAACAGTTTGGAAACATTACGTTTGTAGAATCTGCAAGTGTTTATTCGGAGCACCTTGAGGCCAATGTTGGAAAAGGAAATATCTTCACATAAAAACTAGAGAGAAGGATTCTCAGAAACTTCTTTGTGATGAGTTCATTCAACTCACAGAGTTCAACCTACTAATTGATAGAGAAGTTTGGAAACACTCTTTTTGTAGAATCTGCAAGTGGATATTTGGAGCCGTTTGAGGCCTATGCTGGAAAAGGAAATATCTTCTCATAAAAACTGAACAGAAGCATTCTCAGAAACTTCTTTGTGTCGAGTGCATTCAACTCACAGACTTGAACTTACCTGTAGAAAGAGCAGTTTTGAAACACTCTTTTGGTAAAATCTGCAAGTGGTTATTTGGAGCACTTCGAGGCCTGTGCTGGGATATGGAATATCTTCACCTAAAAACTACAGAGAAGCATTCTCAGAAAGTTCTTCACGATGCATTCATTCAACTCACAGAGTTGAACCTTCCTTTTGAAAGAACAGTTTTGAAACACTCTTTTTGTAGAATCTGCAAGAGGATATTTGGAGCGTTTTGAGGCCTATGCTGGAAAAGGAAATATCTTCACCTAAAAACTAGACAGAAGCATCCTCAGAAACTTCTGTGTGATGAGTGCATTCATCTCACAGACTTGAACGTTTCTTTTGATAGAACAGTTTGGAAACATTACGTTTGTAGAATCTGCAAGTGTTTATTCGGAGCACCTTGAGGCCTATGTTGGAAAAGGAAATATCTTCACATAAAAACTAGAGAGAAGGATTCTCAGAAACTTCTTTGTGATGAGTTCATTCAACTCACAGAGTTGAACCTACCAATTGATAGAGAAGTTTGGAAACACTCTTTTTGTAGAATCTGCAAGTGGATATTTGGAGCCGTTTGAGGCCTATGCTGGAAAAGGAAATATCTTCACATAAAAACTGAACAGAAGCATTCTCAGAAACTTCTTTGTGTCGAGTGCATTCAACTCACCGACTTGAACTTACCTGTAGAAAGAGTAGTTTTGAAACACTCTTTTGGTAAAATCTGCAAGTGGTTATTTGGAGCACTTCGAGGCCTGTGCTGGGATATGGAATATCTTCACCTAAAAACTACAGAGAAGCATTCTCAGAAAGTTCTTCACGATGCATTCATTCAACTCACAGAGTTGAACTTTCCCTTTGATAGAACAGTTTTGAAACACTCTTTTTGTAGAATCTGCAAGAGGATATTTGGAGCGTTTTGAGGCCTATGCTGGAAAAGGAAATATCTTCACCTAAAAACTAGACAGAAGCATCCTCAGAAACTTCTGTGTGATGAGTGCATTCATCTCACAGACTTGAACGTTTCTTTTGATAGAACAGTTTGGAAACATTACGTTTGTAGAATCTGCAAGTGTTTATTCGGAGCACCTTGAGGCCTATGTTGGAAAAGGAAATATCTTCACATAAAAACTAGAGAGAAGGATTCTCAGAAACTTCTTTGTGATGAGTTCATTCAACTCACAGAGTGGAACCTACCAATTGATAGAGAAGTTTGGAAACACTCTTCTTGTAGAATCTGCAAGTGGATATTTGGAGCCGTTTGAGGCCTATGCTGGAAAAGGAAATATCTTCACATAAAAACTGAACAGAAGCATTCTCAGAAACTTCTTTGTGTCGAGTGCATTCAACTCAACGACTTGAACTTACCTGTAGAAAGAGCAGTTTTGAAACACTCTTTTGGTAAAATCTGCAACTGGTTATTTGGAGCTCTTCGAGGCCTGTGCTGGGATATGGAATATCTTCACCTAAAAACTACAGAGAAGCATTCTCAGAAAGTTCTTCACGATGCATTCATTCAACTCACAGAGTTGAACCTTCCTTTTGATAGAACAGTTTTGAAACACTCTTTTTGTAGAATCTGCAAGAGGATATTTGGAGCGTTTTGAGGCCTATGCTGGAAAAGGAAATATCTTCACCTAAAAACTAGACAGAAGCATTCTCAGAAACTTCTGTGTGATGAGTGCATTCAACTCACAGACTTGAACGTTTCTTTTGATAGAACAGTTTGGAAACATTACGTTTGTAGAATCTGCAAGTGTTTATTCGGAGCACCTTGAGGCCTATGTTGGAAAAGGAAATATCTTCACATAAAAACTAGAGAGAAGGATTCTCAGAAACTTCTTTGTGATGAGTTCATTCAACTCACAGAGTTGAACCTACCAATTGATAGAGAAGTTTGGAAACACTCTTTTTGTAGAATCTGCAAGTGGATATTTGGAGCCGTTTGAGGCCTATGCTGGAAAAGGAAATATCTTCACATAAAAACTGAACAGAAGCATTCTCAGAAACTTCTTTGTGTTGAGTGCATTCAACTCACAGACTTGAACTTACCTGTAGAAAGAGCAGTTTTGAAACACTCTTTTGGTAAAATCTGCAAGTGGTTATTTGGAGCACTTCGAGGCCTGTGCTGGGATATGGAATATCTTCACCTAAAAACTACAGAGAAGCATTCTCAGAAAGTTCTTCACGATGCATTCATTCAACTCACAGAGTTGAACCTTCCTTTTGATAGAACAGTTTTGAAACACTCTTTTTGTAGAATCTGCAAGAGGATATTTGGAGCGTTTTGAGGCCTATGCTGGAAAAGGAAATATCTTCACCTAAAAACTAGACAGAAACATCCTCAGAAACTTCTGTGTGATGAGTGCATTCAACTCACAGACTTGAACGTTTCTTTTGATAGAACAGTTTGGTAACATTACGTTTGTAGAATCTGCAAGTGTTTATTCGGAGCACCTTGAGGCCTATGTTGGAAAAGGAAATATCTCCACATAAAAACTAGAGAGAAGGATTCTCAGAAACTTCTTTGTGATGAGTTCATTCAACTCACAGAGTGGAACCTACCAATTGGTAGAGAAGTTTGGAAACACTCTTTTTGTAGAATCTGCAAGTGGATATTTGGAGCCGTTTGAGGCCTATGCTGGAAAAGGAAATATCTTCACATAAAAACTGAACAGAAGCATTCTCAGAAACTTCTTTGTGTTGAGTGCATTCAACTCACAGACTTGAACTTACTTGTAGAAAGAGCAGTTTTGAAACACTCTTTTGGTAAAATCTGCAAGTGGTTATTTGGAGCACTTCGAGGCCTGTGCTTTGATATGGAATATCTTCACCTAAAAACTACAGAGAAGCATTCTCAGAAAGTACTTCATGATGCATTCATTCAACTCACAGAGTTGAACCTTTCTTTTGATAGAACAGTTTTGAAACACTCTTTTTGTAGAATCTGCAAGAGGATATTTGGAGCGTTTTGAGGCCTATGCTGGAAAAGGAAATATCTTCACCTAAAAACTAGACAGAAGCATTCTCAGAAACTTCTGTGTGATGAGTGCATTCAACTCACAGACTTGAACGTTTCTTTTGATAGAACAGTTTGGAAACATTACGTTTGTAGAATCTGCAAGTGTTTATTCGGAGCACCTTGAGGCCTATGTTGGAAAAGGAAATATCTTCACATAAAAACTAGAGAGAAGGATTCTCAGAAACTTCTTTGTGATGAGTTCATTCAACTCACAGAGTTGAACCTACCAATTGATAGAGAACTTTGGAAACACTCTTTTTGTAGAATCTGCAAGTGGATATTTGGAGCCGTTTGAGGCCTATGCTGGAAAAGGAAATATCTTCACATAAAAACTGAACAGAAGCATTCTCAGAAACTTCTTTGTGTTGAGTGCATTCAACTCACAGACTTGAACTTACCTGTAGAAAGAGCAGTTTTGAAACACTCTTTTGGTAAAATCTGCAAGTGGTTATTTGGAGCACTTCGAGGCCTGTGCTGGGATATGGAATATCTTCACCTAAAAACTACAGAGAAGCTTTCTCAGAAAGTTCTTCACGATGCATTCATTCAACTCACAGAGTTGAACCTTCCTTTTGATAGAACAGTTTTGAAACACTCTTTTTGTAGAATCTGCAAGAGGATATTTGGAGCGTTTTGAGGCCTATGCTGGAAAAGGAAATATCTTCACCTAAAAACTAGACAGAAGCATCCTCAGAAACTTCTGTGTGATGAGTGCATTCAACTCACAGACTTGAACGTTTCTTTTGATAGAACAGTTTGGTAACATTTCGTTTGTAGAATCTGCAAGTGTTTATTCGGAGCACCTTGAGGCCTATGTTGGAAAAGGAAATATCTCCACATAAAAACTAGAGAGAAGGATTCTCAGAAACTTCTTTGTGATGAGTTCATTCAACTCACAGAGTGGAACCTACCAATTGATAGAGAAGTTTGGAAACACTCTTTTTGTAGAATCTGCAAGTGGATATTTGGAGCCGTTTGAGGCCTATGCTGGAAAAGGAAATATCTTCACATAAAAACTGAACAGAAGCATTCTCAGAAACTTCTTTGTGTTGAGTGCATTCAACTCACAGACTTGAACTTACCTGTAGAAAGAGCAGTTTTGAAACACTCTTTTGGTAAAATCTGCAAGTGGTTATTTGGAGCACTTCGAGGCCTGTGCTGGGATATGGAATATCTTCACCTAAAAACTACAGAGAAGCTTTCTCAGAAAGTTCTTCACTATGCATTCATTCAACTCACAGAGTTGAACCTTCCTTTTGATAGAACAGTTTTGAAACACTCTTTTTGTAGAATCTGCAAGAGGATATTTGGAGCGTTTTGAGGCCTATGCTGGAAAAGGAAATATCTTCACCTTAAAACTAGACAGAAGCATCCTCAGAAACTTCTGTGTGATGAGTGCATTCAACTCACAGACTTGAACGTTTCTTTTGATAGAACAGTTTGGAAACATTACGTTTGTAGAATCTGCAAGTGTTTATTCGGAGCACCTTGAGGCCTATGTTGGAAAAGGAAATATCTTCACATAAAAACCAGAGAGAAGGATTCTCAGAAACTTCTTTGTGATGAGTTCATTCAACTCACAGAGTTGAACCTACCGATTGATGATAGAGAAGTTTGGAAACACTCTTTTTGTAGAATCTGCAAGTGGATATTTGGAGCCGTTTGAGGCCTATGCTGGAAAAGGAAATATCTTCACATAAAAACTGAACAGAAGCATTCTCAGAAACTTCTTTGTGTTGAGTGCATTCAACTCACAGACTTGAACTTACCTGTAGAAAGAGCAGTTTTGAAACACTCTTTTGGTAAAATCTGCAAGTGGTTATTTGGAGCACTTCGAGGCCTGTGCTTTGATATGGAATATCTTCACCTAAAAACTACAGAGAAGCATTCTCAGAAAGTACTTCATGATGCATTCATTCAACTCACAGAGTTGAACCTTCCTTTTGATAGAACAGTTTTGAAACACTCTTTTTGTAGAATCTGCAAGAGGATATTTGGAGCGTTTTGAGGCCTATGCTGGAAAAGGAAATATCTTCACCTAAAAACTAGACAGAAGCATTCTCAGAAACTTCTGTGTGATGAGTGCATTCAACTCACAGACTTGAACGTTTCTTTTGATAGAACAGTTTGGAAACATTACGTTTGTAGAATCTGCAAGTGTTTATTCGGAGCACCTTGAGGCCTATGTTGGAAAAGGAAATATCTCCACATAAAAACTAGAGAGAAGGATTCTCAGAAACTTCTTTGTGATGAGTTCATTCAACTCACAGAGTGGAACCTACCAATTGATAGAGAAGTTTGGAAACACTCTTTTTGTAGAATCTGCAAGTGGATATTTGGAGCCGTTTGAGGCCTATGCTGGAAAAGGAAATATCTTCACATAAAAACTGAACAGAAGCATTCTCAGAAACTTCTTTGTGTTGAGTGCATTCAACTCACAGACTTGAACTTACCTGTAGAAAGAGCAGTTTTGAAACACTCTTTTGGTAAAATCTGCAAGTGGTTATTTGGAGCACTTCGAGGCCTGTGCTGGGATATGGAATATCTTCACCTAAAAACTACAGAGAAGCTTTCTCAGAAAGTTCTTCACTATGCATTCATTCAACTCACAGAGTTGAACCTTCCTTTTGATAGAACAGTTTTGAAACACTCTTTTTGTAGAATCTGCAAGAGGATATTTGGAGCGTTTTGAGGCCTATGCTGGAAAAGGAAATATCTTCACCTAAAAACTAGACAGAAACATCCTCAGAAACTTCTGTGTGATGAGTGCATTCAACTCACAGACTTGAACGTTTCTTTTGATAGAACAGTTTGGTAACATTACGTTTGTAGAATCTGCAAGTGTTTATTCGGAGCACCTTGAGGCCTATGTTGGAAAAGGAAATATCTCCACATAAAAACTAGAGAGAAGGATTCTCAGAAACTTCTTTGTGATGAGTTCATTCAACTCACAGAGTGGAACCTACCAATTGGTAGAGAAGTTTGGAAACACTCTTTTTGTAGAATCTGCAAGTGGATATTTGGAGCCGTTTGAGGCCTATGCTGGAAAAGGAAATATCTTCACATAAAAACTGAACAGAAGCATTCTCAGAAACTTCTTTGTGTTGACTGCATTCAACTCACAGACTTGAACTTACCTGTAGGAAGAGCAGTTTTGAAACACTCTTTTGGTAAAATCTGCAAGTGGTTATTTGGAGCACTTCGAGGCCTGTGCTGGGATATGGAATATCTTCACCTAAAAACTACAGAGAAGCTTTCTCAGAAAGTTCTTCACGATGCATTCATTCAACTCACAGAGTTGAACCTTCCTTTTGATAGAACAGTTTTGAAACACTCTTTTTGTAGAATCTGCAAGAGGATATTTGGAGCGTTTTGAGGCCTATGCTGGAAAAGGAAATATCTTCACCTAAAAACTAGACAGAAGCATCCTCAGAAACTTCTGTGTGATGAGTGCATTCATCTCACAGACTTGAACGTTTCTTTTGATAGAACAGTTTGGAAACATTACGTTTGTGGAATCTGCAAGTGTTTATTCGGAGCACCTTGAGGCCTATGTTGGAAAAGGAAATATCTTCACATAAAAACTAGAGAGAAGGATTCTCAGAAACTTCTTTGTGATGAGTTCATTCAACTCACAGAGTTGAACCTACCAATTGATAGAGAAGTTTGGAAACAATCTTTTTGTAGAATCTGCAAGTGGATATTTGGAGCCGTTTGAGGCCTATGCTGGAAAAGGAAATATCTTCACATAAAAACTGAACAGAAGCATTCTCAGAAACTTCTTTGTGTTGAGTGCATTCAACTCACAGACTTGAACTTAGTTGTAGAAAGAGCAGTTTTGAAACACACTTTTGGTAAAATCTGCAAGTGGTTATTTGGAGCACTTCGAGGCCTGTGCTGGGATATGGAATATCTTCACCTAAAAACTACAGAGAAGCATTCTCAGAAAGTTCTTCACGATGCATTCATTCAACTCACAGAGTTGAACCTTCCTTTTGATAGAACAGTTTTGAAACACTCTTTTTGTAGAATCTGCAAGAGGATATTTGGAGCGTTTTGAGGCCTATGCTGGAAAAGGAAATATCTTCACCTAAAAACTAGACAGAAGCATCCTCAGAAACTTCTGTGTGATGAGTGCATTCAACTCACAGACTTGAACGTTTCTTTTGATAGAACAGTTTGGAAACATTACGTTTGTAGAATCTGCAAGTGTTTATTCGGAGCACCTTGAGGCCTATGTTGGAAAAGGAAATATCTTCACATAAAAACTAGAGAGAAGGATTCTCAGAAACTTCTTTGTGATGAGTTCATTCAACTCACAGAGTTGAACCTACCAATTGATGATAGAGAAGTTTGGAAACACTCTTTTTGTAGAATCTGCAAGTGGATATTTGGAGCCGTTTGAGGCCTATGCTGGAAAAGGAAATATCTTCACATAAAAACTGAACAGAAGCATTCTCAGAAACTTCTTTGTGTTGAGTGCATTAAACTCACAGATTTGAACTTACCTGTAGAAAGAGCAGTTTTGAAACACTCTTTTGGTAAAATCTGCAAGTGGTTATTTGGAGCACTTCGAGGCCTGTGCTGGGATATGGAATATCTTCACCTAAAAACTACAGAGAAGCATTCTCAGAAAGTTCTTCACGATGCATTCATTCAACTCACAGAGTTGAACCTTCCTTTTGATAGAACAGTTTTGAAACACTCTTTTTGTAGAATCTGCAAGAGGATATTTGGAGCGTTTTGAGGCCTATGCTGGAAAAGGAAATATCTTCACCTAAAAACTAGACAGAAGCATCCTCAGAAACTTCTGTGTGGTGAGTGCACTCAACTCACAGACTTGAACGTTTCTTTTGATAGAACAGTTTGGTAACATTTCGTTTGTAGAATCTGCAAGTGTTTATTCGGAGCACCTTGAGGCCTATGTTGGAAAAGGAAATATCTCCACATAAAAACTAGAGAGAAGGATTCTCAGAAACTTCTTTGTGATGAGTTCATTCAACTCACAGAGTTGAACCTACCAATTGATGATAGAGAAGTTTGGAAACACTCTTTTTGTAGAATCTGCAAGTGGATATTTGGAGCCGTTTGAGGCCTATGCTGGAAAAGGAAATATCTTCACATAAAAACTGAACAGAAGCATTCTCAGAAACTTCTTTGTGTTGAGTGCATTCAACTCACAGACTTGAACTTACCTGTAGAAAGAGCAGTTTTGAAACACTCTTTTGGTAAAATCTGCAAGTGGTTATTTGGAGCACTTCGAGGCCTGTGCTGGGATATGGAATATCTTCACCTAAAAACTACAGAGAAGCATTCTCAGAAAGTTCTTCACGATGCATTCATTCAACTCACAGAGTTGAACCTTCCTTTTGATAGAACAGTTTTGAAACACTCTTTTTGTAGAATCTGCAAGAGGATATTTGGAGCGTTTTGAGGCCTATGCTGGAAAAGGAAATATCTTCACCTAAAAACTAGACAGAAGCATACTCAGAAACTTCTGTGTGATGAGTGCATTCAACTCACAGACTTGAACGTTTCTTTTGATAGAACAGTTTGGAAACATTACGTTTGTAGAATCTGCAAGTGTTTATTCGGAGCACCTTGAGGCCTATGTTGGAAAAGGAAATATCTTCACATAAAAACTAGAGAGAAGGATTCTCAGAAACTTCTTTGTGATGAGTTCATTCAACTCACAGAGTTGAACCTACCAATTGATAGAGAAGTTTGGAAACACTCTTCTTGTAGAATCTGCAAGTGGATATTTGGAGCCGTTTGAGGCCTATGCTGGAAAAGGAAATATCTTCACATAAAAACTGAACAGAAGCATTCTCAGAAACTTCTTTGTGTCGAGTGCATTCAACTCAACGACTTCAACTTACCTGTAGAAAGAGCAGTTTTGAAACACTCTTTTGGTAAAATCTGCAAGTGGTTATTTGGAGCACTTCGAGGCCTGTGCTTTGATATGGAATATCTTCACCT
Source organism: Pongo abelii (assembly GCF_028885655.2). Classification (NCBI taxonomy): domain Eukaryota; kingdom Metazoa; phylum Chordata; class Mammalia; order Primates; family Hominidae; genus Pongo; species Pongo abelii. The sequence continues at coordinate 19,026,283 of NC_071999.2, forward strand.
AAAAACTACAGAGAAGCATTCTCAGAAAGTACTTCATGATGCATTCGTTCAACTCACAGAGTTGAACCTTCCTTTTGATAGAACAGTTTTGAAACACTCTTTTTGTAGAATCTGCAAGAGGATATTTGGAGCGTTTTGAGGCCTATGCTGGAAAAGGAAATATCTTCACCTAAAAACTAGACAGAAGCATCCTCAGAAACTTCTGTGTGATGAGTGCATTCAACTCACAGACTTGAACGTTTCTTTTGATAGAACAGTTTGGAAACATTAGGTTTGTAGAATCTGCAAGTGTTTATTAGGAGCACCTTGAGGCCTATGTTGGAAAAGGAAATATCTTCACATAAAAACTACAGAGAAGGATTCTCAGAAACTTCTTTGTGATGAGTTCATTCAACTCACAGAGTTGAACCTACCAATTGATGATAGAGAAGTTTGGAAACACTCTTTTTGTAGAATCTGCAAGTGGATATTTGGAGCCGTTTGAGGCCTATGCTGGAAAAGGAAATATCTTCACATAAAAACTGAACAGAAGCATTCTCAGAAACTTCTTTGTGTTGAGTGCATTCAACTCACAGACTTGAACTTACCCGTAGAAAGAGCAGTTTTGAAACACTCTTTTGGTAAAATCTGCAAGTGGTTATTTGGAGCACTTCGAGGCCTGTGCTGGAATATGGAATATCTTCACCTAAAAACTACAGAGAAGCATTCTCAGAAAGTTCTTCACGATGCATTCATTCAACTCACAGAGTTGAACCTTCCTTTTGATAGAACAGTTTTGAAACACTCTTTTTGTAGAATCTGCAAGAGGATATTTGGAGCGTTTTGAGGCCTATGCTGGAAAAGGAAATATCTTCACCTAAAAACTAGACAGAAACATCCTCAGAAACTTCTGTGTGATGAGTGCATTCAACTCACAGACTTGAACGTTTCTTTTGATAGAACAGTTTGGTAACATTACGTTTGTAGAATCTGCAAGTGTTTATTCGGAGCACCTTGAGGCCTATGTTGGAAAAGGAAATATCTCCACATAAAAACTAGAGAGAAGGATTCTCAGAAACTTCTTTGTGATGAGTTCATTCAACTCACAGAGTGGAACCTACCAATTGGTAGAGAAGTTTGGAAACACTCTTTTTGTAGAATCTGCAAGTGGATATTTGGAGCCGTTTGAGGCCTATGCTGGAAAAGGAAATATCTTCACATAAAAACTGAACAGAAGCATTCTCAGAAACTTCTTTGTGTTGACTGCATTCAACTCACAGACTTGAACTTACCTGTAGAAAGAGCAGTTTTGAAACACTCTTTTGGTAAAATCTGCAAGTGGTTATTTGGAGCACTTCGAGGCCTGTGCTGGGATATGGAATATCTTCACCTAAAAACTACAAAGAAGCTTTCTCAGAAAGTTCTTCACGATGCATTCATTCAACTCACAGAGTTGAACCTTCCTTTTGATAGAACAGTTTTGAAACACTCTTTTTGTAGAATCTGCAAGAGGATATTTGGAGCGTTTTGAGGCCTATGCTGGAGAAGGAAATATCTTCACCTAAAAACTAGACAGAAGCATCCTCAGAAACTTCTGTGTGATGAGTGCATTCATCTCACAGACTTGAACGTTTCTTTTGATAGAACAGTTTGGAAACATTACGTTTGTAGAATCTGCAAGTGTTTATTCGGAGCACCTTGAGGCCTATGTTGGAAAAGGAAATATCTTCACATAAAAACTAGAGAGAAGGATTCTCAGAAACTTCTTTGTGATGAGTTCATTCAACTCACAGAGTGGAACCTACCAATTGATAGAGAAGTTTGGAAACACTCTTTTTGTAGAATCTGCAAGTGGATATTTGGAGCCGTTTGAGGCCTATGCTGGAAAAGGAAATATCTTCACATAAAAACTGAACAGAAGCATTCTCAGAAACTTCTTTGTGTTGAGTGCATTCAACTCACAGACTTGAACTTAGTTGTAGAAAGAGCAGTTTTGAAACACACTTTTGGTAAAATCTGCAAGTGGTTATTTGGAGCACTTCGAGGCCTGTGCTGGGATATGGAATATCTTCACCTAAAAACTACAGAGAAGCATTCTCAGAAAGTTCTTCACGATGCATTCATTCAACTCACAGAGTTGAACCTTCCTTTTGATAGAACAGTTTTGAAACACTCTTTTTGTAGAATCTGCAAGAGGATATTTGGAGCGTTTTGAGGCCTATGTTGGAAAAGGAAATATCTTCACATAAAAACTAGAGAGAAGGATACTCAGAAACTTCTTTGTGATGAGTTCATTCAACTCACAGAGTGGAACCTACCAATTGATAGAGAAGTTTGGAAACACTCTTTTTGTAGAATCTGCAAGTGGATATTTGGAGCCGTTTGAGGCCTATGCTGGAAAAGGAAATATCTTCACATAAAAACTGAACAGAAGCATTCTCAGAAACTTCCTTGTGTTGAGTGCATTCAACTCACAGACTTGAACTTACCTGTAGAAAGAGCAGTTTTCAAACACTCTTTTGGTAAAATCTGCAAGTGGTTATTTGGAGCAATTCGAGGCCTGTGCTGGGATATGGAATTTATTCACCTAAAAACTACAGAGAAGCATTCTCAGAAAGTTCTTCACGATGCATTCATTCAACTCACAGAGTTGAACCTTCCTTTTGAAAGAACAGTTTTGAAACACTCTTTTTGTAGAATCTGCAAGAGGATATTTGGAGCGTTTTGAGGCCTATGCTGGAAAAGGAATTATCTTCACCTAAAAACTAGACAGAAGCATTCTCAGAAACTTCTGTGTGATGAGTGCATTCAACTCACAGACTTGAACGTTTCTTTTTAAATAACAGTTTGGAAACATTACGTTTGTAGAATCTGCAAGTGTTTATTCGGAGCACCTTGAGGCCTATGTTGGAAAAGGAAATATCTTCACATAAAAACTAGAGAGAAGGATTCTCAGAAACTTCTTTGCGATGAGTTCATTCAACTCACAGAGTTGAACCTACCAATTGATAGAGAAGTTTGGAAACACTCTTTTTGTAGAATCTGCAAGTGGATATTTGGAGCCGTTTGAGGCCGATGTTGGAAAAGGAAATATCTTCACATAAAAACTGAACAGAAGCATTCTCAGAAACTTCTTTGTGTTGAGTGCATTCAACTCACAGAGTTGAACTTACCTGTAGAAAGAGCAGTTTTGAAACACTCTTTTGGTAAAATCTGCAAGTGGTTATTTGGAGCACTTCGAGGCCTGTGCCTGGATATGGAATATCTTCACCTAAAAACTACAGAGAAGCATTCTCAGAAAGTTCTTCACGATGCATTCATTCAACTCACAGAGTTGAACCTTCCTTTTGATAGAACAGTTTTGAAACACTCTTTTTGTAGAATCTGCAAGAGGATATTTGGAGCGTTTTGAGGCCTATGCTGGAAAAGGAAATATCTTCACCTAAAAACTAGACAGAAGCATCCTCAGAAACTTCTGTGTGATGAGTGCATTCATCTCACAGACTTGAACGTTTCTTTTGATAGAACAGTTTGGAAACATTACGTTTGTAGAATCTGCAAGTGTTTATTCGGAGCACCTTGAGGCCTATGTTGGAAAAGGAAATATCTTCACATAAAAACTAGAGAGAAGGATTCTCAGAAACTTCTTTGTGATGAGTTCATTCAACTCACAGAGTTCAACCTACTAATTGATAGAGAAGTTTGGAAACACTCTTTTTGTAGAATCTGCAAGTGGATATTTGGAGCCGTTTGAGGCCTATGCTGGAAAAGGAAATATCTTCTCATAAAAACTGAACAGAAGCATTCTCAGAAACTTCTTTGTGTCGAGTGCATTCAACTCACAGACTTGAACTTACCTGTAGAAAGAGCAGTTTTGAAACACTCTTTTGGTAAAATCTGCAAGTGGTTATTTGGAGCACTTCGAGGCCTGTGCTGGGATATGGAATATCTTCACCTAAAAACTACAGAGAAGCATTCTCAGAAAGTTCTTCACGATGCATTCATTCAACTCACAGAGTTGAACCTTCCTTTTGAAAGAACAGTTTTGAAACACTCTTTTTGTAGAATCTGCAAGAGGATATATGGAGCGTTTTGAGGCCTAGGCTGGAAAAGGAAATATCTTCACCTAAAAACTAGACAGAAGCATCCTCAGAAACTTCTGTGTGATGAGTGCATTCATCTCACAGACTTGAACGTTTCTTTTGATAGAACAGTTTGGAAACATTACGTTTGTAGAATCTGCAAGTGTTTATTCGGAGCACCTTGAGGCCTATGTTGGAAAAGGAAATATCTTCACATAAAAACTAGAGAGAAGGATTCTCAGAAACTTCTTTGTGATGAGTTCATTCAACTCACAGAGTTGAACCTACCAATTGATAGAGAAGTTTGGAAACACTCTTTTTGTAGAATCTGCAAGTGGATATTTGGAGCCGTTTGAGGCCTATGCTGGAAAAGGAAATATCTTCACATAAAAACTGAACAGAAGCATTCTCAGAAACTTCTTTGTGTCGAGTGCATTCAACTCACCGACTTGAACTTACCTGTAGAAAGAGTAGTTTTGAAACACTCTTTTGGTAAAATCTGCAAGTGGTTATTTGGAGCACTTCGAGGCCTGTGCTGGGATATGGAATATCTTCACCTAAAAACTACAGAGAAGCATTCTCAGAAAGTTCTTCACGATGCATTCATTCAACTCACAGAGTTGAACCTTCCCTTTGATAGAACAGTTTTGAAACACTCTTTTTGTAGAATCTGCAAGAGGATATTTGGAGCGTTTTGAGGCCTATGCTGGAAAAGGAAATATCTTCACCTAAAAACTAGACAGAAGCATCCTCAGAAACTTCTGTGTGATGAGTGCATTCATCTCACAGACTTGAACGTTTCTTTTGATAGAACAGTTTGGAAACATTACGTTTGTAGAATCTGCAAGTGTTTATTCGGAGCACCTTGAGGCCTATGTTGGAAAAGGAAATATCTTCACATAAAAACTAGAGAGAAGGATTCTCAGAAACTTCTTTGTGATGAGTTCATTCAACTCACAGAGTGGAACCTACCAATTGATAGAGAAGTTTGGAAACACTCTTCTTGTAGAATCTGCAAGTGGATATTTGGAGCCGTTTGAGGCCTATGCTGGAAAAGGAAATATCTTCACATAAAAACTGAACAGAAGCATTCTCAGAAACTTCTTTGTGTCGAGTGCATTCAACTCAACGACTTGAACTTACCTGTAGAAAGAGCAGTTTTGAAACACTCTTTTGGTAAAATCTGCAACTGGTTATTTGGAGCTCTTCGAGGCCTGTGCTGGGATATGGAATATCTTCACCTAAAAACTACAGAGAAGCATTCTCAGAAAGTTCTTCACGATGCATTCATTCAACTCACAGAGTTGAACCTTCCTTTTGATAGAACAGTTTTGAAACACTCTTTTTGTAGAATCTGCAAGAGGATATTTGGAGCGTTTTGAGGCCTATGCTGGAAAAGGAAATATCTTCACCTAAAAACTGGACAGAAGCATTCTCAGAAACTTCTGTGTGATGAGTGCATTCAACTCACAGACTTGAACGTTTCTTTTGATAGAACAGTTTGGAAACATTACGTTTGTAGAATCTGCAAGTGTTTATTCGGAGCACCTGGAGGCCTATGTTGGAAAAGGAAATATCTTCACATAAAAACTAGAGAGAAGGATTCTCAGAAACTTCTTTGTGATGAGTTCATTCAACTCACAGAGTTGAACCTACCAATTGATAGAGAAGTTTGGAAACACTCTTTTTGTAGAATCTGCAAGTGGATATTTGGAGCCGTTTGAGGCCTATGCTGGAAAAGGAAATATCTTCACATAAAAACTGAACAGAAGCATTCTCAGAAACTTCTTTGTGTTGAGTGCATTCAACTCACAGACTTGAACTTACCTGTAGAAAGAGCAGTTTTGAAACACTCTTTTGGTAAAATCTGCAAGTGGTTATTTGGAGCACTTCGAGGCCTGTGCTGGGATATGGAATATCTTCACCTAAAAACTACAGAGAAGCATTCTCAGAAAGTTCTTCACGATGCATTCATTCAACTCACAGAGTTGAACCTTCCTTTTGATAGAACAGTTTTGAAACACTCTTTTTGTAGAATCTGCAAGAGGATATTTGGAGCGTTTTGAGGCCTATGCTGGAAAAGGAAATATCTTCACCTAAAAACTAGACAGAAGCATCCTCAGAAACTTCTGTGTGATGAGTGCATTCAACTCACAGACTTGAACGTTTCTTTTGATGGAACAGTTTGGAAACATTACGTTTGTAGAATCTGCAAGTGTTTATTCGGAGCACCTTGAGGCCTATGTTGGAAAAGGAAATATCTTCACATAAAAACTAGAGAGAAGGATTCTCAGAAACTTCTTTCTGATGAGTTCATTCAACTCACAGAGTTGAACCTACCAATTGATGATAGAGAAGTTTGGAAACACTCTTTTTGTAGAATCTGCAAGTGGATATTTGGAGCCGTTTGAGGCCTATGCTGGAAAAGGAAATATCTTCACATAAAAACTGAACAGAAGCATTCTCAGAAACTTCTTCGTGTTGAGTGCATTCAACTCACAGACTTGAACTTACCTGTAGAAAGAGCAGTTTTGAAACACTCTTTTGGTAAAATCTGCAAGTGGTTATTTGGAGCACTTCGAGGCCTGTGCTGGGATATGGAATATCTTCACCTAAAAACTACAGAGAAGCATTCTCAGAAAGTTCTTCACGATGCATTCATTCAACTCACAGAGTTGAACCTTCCTTTTGATAGAACAGTTTTGAAACACTCTTTTTGTAGAATCTGCAAGAGGATATTTGGAGCGTTTTGAGGCCTATGCTGGAAAAGGAAATATCTTCACCTAAAAACTAGACAGAAGCATCCTCAGAAACTTCTGTGTGATGAGTGCATTCAACTCACAGACTTGAACGTTTCTTTTGATAGAACAGTTTGGTAACATTACGTTTGTAGAATCTGCAAGTGTTTATTCGGAGCACCTTGAGGCCTATGTTGGAAAAGGAAATATCTCCACATAAAAACTAGAGAGAAGGATTCTCAGAAACTTCTTTGTGATGAGTTCATTCAACTCACAGAGTGGAACCTACCAATTGATAGAGAAGTTTGGAAACACTCTTTTTGTAGAATCTGCAAGTGGATATTTGGAGCCGTTTGAGGCCTATGCTGGAAAAGGAAATATCTTCACATAAAAACTGAACAGAAGCATTCTCAGAAACTTCTTTGTGTTGAGTGCATTCAACTCACAGACTTGAACTTAGTTGTAGAAAGAGCAGTTTTGAAACACTCTTTTGGTAAAATCTGCAAGTGGTTATTTGGAGCACTTCGAGGCCTGTGCTTTGATATGGAATATCTTCACCTAAAAACTACAGAGAAGCATTCTCAGAAAGTACTTCATGATGCATTCGTTCAACTCACAGAGTTGAACCTTCCTTTTGATAGAACAGTTTTGAAACACTCTTTTTGTAGAATCTGCAAGAGGATATTTGGAGCGTTTTGAGGCCTATGCTGGAAAAGGAAATATCTTCACCTAAAAACTAGACAGAAGCATCCTCAGAAACTTCTGTGTGGTGAGTGCATTCAACTCACAGACTTGAACGTTTCTTTTGATAGAACAGTTTGGAAACATTAGGTTTGTAGAATCTGCAAGTGTTTATTAGGAGCACCTTGAGGCCTATGTTGGAAAAGGAAATATCTTCACATAAAAACTACAGAGAAGGATTCTCAGAAACTTCTTTGTGATGAGTTCATTCAACTCACAGAGTTGAACCTACCAAATGATGATAGAGAAGTTTGGAAACACTCTTTTTGTAGAATCTGCAAGTGGATATTTGGAGCCGTTTGAGGCCTATGCTGGAAAAGGAAATATCTTCACATAAAAACTGAACAGAAGCATCCTCAGAAACTTCTTTGTGTTGAGTGCATTCAACTCACAGACTTGAACTTACTTGTAGAAAGAGCAGTTTTGAAACACTCTTTTGGTAAAATCTGCAAGTGGTTATTTGGAGCACTTCGAGGCCTGTGCTGGGATATGGAATATCTTCACCTAAAAACTACAGAGAAGCTTTCTCAGAAAGTTCTTCACGATGCATTCATTCAACTCACAGAGTTGAACCTTCCTTTTGATAGAACAGTTTTGAAACACTCTTTTTGTAGAATCTGCAAGAGGATATTTGGAGCGTTTTGAGGCCTATGCTGGAAAAGGAAATATCTTCACCTAAAAACTAGACAGAAGCATCCTCAGAAACTTCTGTGTGATGAGTGCATTCATCTCACAGACTTGAACGTTTCTTTTGATAGAACAGTTTGGAAACATTACGTTTGTAGAATCTGCAAGTGTTTATTCGGAGCACCTTGAGGCCTATGTTGGAAAAGGAAATATCTTCACATAAAAACTAGAGAGAAGGATTCTCAGAAACTTCTTTGTGATGAGTTCATTCAACTCACAGAGTGGAACCTACCAATTGATAGAGAAGTTTGGAAACACTCTTTTTGTAGAATCTGCAAGTGGATATTTGGAGCCGTTTGAGGCCTATGCTGGAAAAGGAAATATCTTCACATAAAAACTGAACAGAAGCATTCTCAGAAACTTCTTTGTGTTGAGTGCATTCAACTCACAGACTTGAACTTAGTTGTAGAAAGATCAGTTTTGAAACACACTTTTGGTAAAATCTGCAAGTGGTTATTTGGAGCACTTCGAGGCCTGTGCTGGGATATGGAATATCTTCACCTAAAAACTACAGAGAAGCATTCTCAGAAAGTTCTTCACGATGCATTCATTCAACTCACAGAGTTGAACCTTCCTTTTGATAGAACAGTTTTGAAACACTCTTTTTGTAGAATCTGCAAGAGGATATTTGGAGCGTTTTGAGGCCTATGTTGGAAAAGGAAATATCTTCACATAAAAACTAGAGAGAAGGATACTCAGAAACTTCTTTGTGATGAGTTCATTCAACTCACAGAGTTGAACTTACCAATTGATAGAGAAGTTTGGAAACACTCTTTTTGTAGAATCTGCAAGTGGATATTTGGAGCCGTTTGAGGCCTATGCTGGAAAAGGAAATATCTTCACATAAAAACTGAACAGAAGCATTCTCAGAAACTTCCTTGTGTTGAGTGCATTCAACTCACAGACTTGAACTTACCTGTAGAAAGAGCAGTTTTCAAACACTCTTTTGGTAAAATCTGCAAGTGGTTATTTGGAGCAATTCGAGGCCTGTGCCTGGATATGGAATATCTTCACCTGAAAACTACAGAGAAGCATTCTCAGAAAGTTCTTCACGATGCATTCATTCAACTCACAGAGTTGAACCTTCCTTTTGATAGAACAGTTTTGAAACACTCTTTTTGTAGAATCTGCAAGAGGATATTTGGAGCGTTTTGAGGCCTATGCTGGAAAAGGAATTATCTTCACCTAAAAACTAGACAGAAGCATCCTCAGAAACTTCTGTGTGATGAGTGCATTCATCTCACAGACTTGAACGTTTCTTTTGATAGAACAGTTTGGAAACATTACGTTTGTAGAATCTGCAAGTGTTTATTCGGAGCACCTTGAGGCCAATGTTGGAAAAGGAAATATCTTCACATAAAAACTAGAGAGAAGGATTCTCAGAAACTTCTTTGTGATGAGTTCATTCAACTCACAGAGTTCAACCTACTAATTGATAGAGAAGTTTGGAAACACTCTTTTTGTAGAATCTGCAAGTGGATATTTGGAGCCGTTTGAGGCCTATGCTGGAAAAGGAAATATCTTCTCATAAAAACTGAACAGAAGCATTCTCAGAAACTTCTTTGTGTCGAGTGCATTCAACTCACCGACTTGAACTTACCTGTAGAAAGAGTAGTTTTGAAACACTCTTTTGGTAAAATCTGCAAGTTGTTATTTGGAGCACTTCGAGGCCTGTGCTGGGATATGGAATATCTTCACCTAAAAACTACAGAGAAGCATTCTCAGAAAGTTCTTCACGATGCATTCATTCAACTCACAGAGTTGAACCTTCCCTTTGATAGAACAGTTTTGAAACACTCTTTTTGTAGAATCTGCAAGAGGATATTTGGAGCGTTTTGAGGCCTATGCTGGAAAAGGAAATATCTTCACCTAAAAACTAGACAGAAGCATCCTCAGAAACTTCTGTGTGATGAGTGCATTCATCTCACAGACTTGAACGTTTCTTTTGATAGAACAGTTTGGAAACATTACGTTTGTAGAATCTGCAAGTGTTTATTCGGAGCACCTTGAGGCCTATGTTGGAAAAGGAAATATCTTCACATAAAAACTAGAGAGAAGGATTCTCAGAAACTTCTTTGTGATGAGTTCATTCAACTCACAGAGTGGAACCTACCAATTGATAGAGAAGTTTGGAAACACTCTTCTTGTAGAATCTGCAAGTGGATATTTGGAGCCGTTTGAGGCCTATGCTGGAAAAGGAAATATCTTCACATAAAAACTGAACAGAAGCATTCTCAGAAACTTCTTTGTGTCGAGTGCATTCAACTCAACGACTTGAACTTACCTGTAGAAAGAGCAGTTTTGAAACACTCTTTTGGTAAAATCTGCAACTGGTTATTTGGAGCTCTTCGAGGCCTGTGCTGGGATATGGAATATCTTCACCTAAAAACTACAGAGAAGCATTCTCAGAAAGTTCTTCACGATGCATTCATTCAACTCACAGAGTTGAACCTTCCTTTTGATAGAACAGTTTTGAAACACTCTTTTTGTAGAATCTGCAAGAGGATATTTGGAGCGTTTTGAGGCCTATGCTGGAAAAGGAAATATCTTCACCTAAAAACTAGACAGAAGCATTCTCAGAAACTTCTGTGTGATGAGTGCATTCAACTCACAGACTTGAACGTTTCTTTTGATAGAACAGTTTGGAAACATTACGTTTGTAGAATCTGCAAGTGTTTATTCGGAGCACCTGGAGGCCTATGTTGGAAAAGGAAATATCTTCACATAAAAACTAGAGAGAAGGATTCTCAGAAACTTCTTTGTGATGAGTTCATTCAACTCACAGAGTTGAACCTACCAATTGATAGAGAAGTTTGGAAACACTCTTTTTGTAGAATCTGCAAGTGGATATTTGGAGCCGTTTGAGGCCTATGCTGGAAAAGGAAATATCTTCACATAAAAACTGAACAGAAGCATTCTCAGAAACTTCTTTGTGTTGAGTGCATTCAACTCACAGACTTGAACTTACCTGTAGAAAGAGCAGTTTTGAAACACTCTTTTGGTAAAATCTGCAAGTGGTTATTTGGAGCACTTCGAGGCCTGTGCTGGGATATGGAATATCTTCACCTAAAAACTACAGAGAAGCATTCTCAGAAAGTTCTTCACGATGCATTCATTCAACTCACAGAGTTGAACCTTCCTTTTGATAGAACAGTTTTGAAACACTCTTTTTGTAGAATCTGCAAGAGGATATTTGGAGCGTTTTGAGGCCTATGCTGGAAAAGGAAATATCTTCACCTAAAAACTAGACAGAAGCATCCTCAGAAACTTCTGTGTGATGAGTGCATTCAACTCACAGACTTGAACGTTTCTTTTGATGGAACAGTTTGGAAACATTACGTTTGTAGAATCTGCAAGTGTTTATTCGGAGCACCTTGAGGCCTATGTTGGAAAAGGAAATATCTTCACATAAAAACTAGAGAGAAGGATTCTCAGAAACTTCTTTCTGATGAGTTCATTCAACTCACAGAGTTGAACCTACCAATTGATGATAGAGAAGTTTGGAAACACTCTTTTTGTAGAATCTGCAAGTGGATATTTGGAGCCGTTTGAGGCCTATGCTGGAAAAGGAAATATCTTCACATAAAAACTGAACAGAAGCATTCTCAGAAACTTCTTCGTGTTGAGTGCATTCAACTCACAGACTTGAACTTACCTGTAGAAAGAGCAGTTTTGAAACACTCTTTTGGTAAAATCTGCAAGTGGTTATTTGGAGCACTTCGAGGCCTGTGCTGGGATATGGAATATCTTCACCTAAAAACTACAGAGAAGCATTCTCAGAAAGTTCTTCACGATGCATTCATTCAACTCACAGAGTTGAACCTTCCTTTTGATAGAACAGTTTTGAAACACTCTTTTTGTAGAATCTGCAAGAGGATATTTGGAGCGTTTTGAGGCCTATGCTGGAAAAGGAAATATCTTCACCTAAAAACTAGACAGAAGCATCCTCAGAAACTTCTGTGTGATGAGTGCATTCAACTCACAGACTTGAACGTTTCTTTTGATAGAACAGTTTGGTAACATTACGTTTGTAGAATCTGCAAGTGTTTATTCGGAGCACCTTGAGGCCTATGTTGGAAAAGGAAATATCTCCACATAAAAACTAGAGAGAAGGATTCTCAGAAACTTCTTTGTGATGAGTTCATTCAACTCACAGAGTGGAACCTACCAATTGATAGAGAAGTTTGGAAACACTCTTTTTGTAGAATCTGCAAGTGGATATTTGTAGCCGTTTGAGGCCTATGCTGGAAAAGGGAATATCTTCACATAAAAACTGAACAGAAGCATTCTCAGAAACTTCTTTGTGTTGAGTGCATTCAACTCACAGACTTGAACTTAGTTGTAGAAAGAGCAGTTTTGAAACACTCTTTTGGTAAAATCTGCAAGTGGTTATTTGGAGCACTTCGAGGCCTGTGCTTTGATATGGAATATCTTCACCTAAAAACTACAGAGAAGCATTCTCAGAAAGTACTTCATGATGCATTCGTTCAACTCACAGAGTTGAACCTTCCTTTTGATAGAACAGTTTTGAAACACTCTTTTTGTAGAATCTGCAAGAGGATATTTGGAGCGTTTTGAGGCCTATGCTGGAAAAGGAAATATCTTCACCTAAAAACTAGACAGAAGCATCCTCAGAAACTTCTGTGTGATGAGTGCATTCAACTCACAGACTTGAACGTTTCTTTTGATAGAACAGTTTGGAAACATTAGGTTTGTAGAATCTGCAAGTGTTTATTAGGAGCACCTTGAGGCCTATGTTGGAAAAGGAAATATCTTCACATAAAAACTACAGAGAAGGATTCTCAGAAACTTCTTTGTGATGAGTTCATTCAACTCACAGAGTTGAACCTACCAAATGATGATAGAGAAGTTTGGAAACACTCTTTTTGTAGAATCTGCAAGTGGATATTTGGAGCCGTTTGAGGCCTATGCTGGAAAAGGAAATATCTTCACATAAAAACTGAACAGAAGCATTCTCAGAAACTTCTTTGTGTTGAGTGCATTCAACTCACAGACTTGAACTTACCCGTAGAAAGAGCAGTTTTGAAACACTCTTTTGGTAAAATCTGCAAGTGGTTATTTGGAGCACTTCGAGGCCTGTGCCTGGATATGGAATATCTTCACCTAAAAACTACAGAGAAGCATTCTCAGAAAGTTCTTCACGATGCATTCATTCAACTCACAGAGTTGAACCTTCCTTTTGATAGAACAGTTTTGAAACACTCTTTTTGTAGAATCTGCAAGAGGATATTTGGAGCGTTTTGAGGCCTATGCTGGAAAAGGAAATATCTTCACCTAAAAACTAGACAGAAGCATCCTCAGAAACTTCTGTGTGATGAGTGCATTCATCTCACAGACTTGAACGTTTCTTTTGATAGAACAGTTTGGAAACATTACGTTTGTAGAATCTGCAAGTGTTTATTCGGAGCACCTTGAGGCCAATGTTGGAAAAGGAAATATCTTCACATAAAAACTAGAGAGAAGGATTCTCAGAAACTTCTTTGTGATGAGTTCATTCAACTCACAGAGTTCAACCTACTAATTGATAGAGAAGTTTGGAAACACTCTTTTTGTAGAATCTGCAAGTGGATATTTGGAGCCGTTTGAGGCCTATGCTGGAAAAGGAAATATCTTCTCATAAAAACTGAACAGAAGCATTCTCAGAAACTTCTTTGTGTCGAGTGCATTCAACTCACAGACTTGAACTTACCTGTAGAAAGAGCAGTTTTGAAACACTCTTTTGGTAAAATCTGCAAGTGGTTATTTGGAGCACTTCGAGGCCTGTGCTGGGATATGGAATATCTTCACCTAAAAACTACAGAGAAGCATTCTCAGAAAGTTCTTCACGATGCATTCATTCAACTCACAGAGTTGAACCTTCCTTTTGAAAGAACAGTTTTGAAACACTCTTTTTGTAGAATCTGCAAGAGGATATATGGAGCGTTTTGAGGCCTATGCTGGAAAAGGAAATATCTTCACCTAAAAACTAGACAGAAGCATCCTCAGAAACTTCTGTGTGATGAGTGCATTCATCTCACAGACTTGAACGTTTCTTTTGATAGAACAGTTTGGAAACATTACGTTTGTAGAATCTGCAAGTGTTTATTCGGAGCACCTTGAGGCCTATGTTGGAAAAGGAAATATCTTCACATAAAAACTAGAGAGAAGGATTCTCAGAAACTTCTTTGTGATGAGTTCATTCAACTCACAGAGTTGAACCTACCAATTGATAGAGAAGTTTGGAAACACTCTTTTTGTAGAATCTGCAAGTGGATATTTGGAGCCGTTTGAGGCCTATGCTGGAAAAGGAAATATCTTCACATAAAAACTGAACAGAAGCATTCTCAGAAACTTCTTTGTGTCGAGTGCATTCAACTCACCGACTTGAACTTACCTGTAGAAAGAGTAGTTTTGAAACACTCTTTTGGTAAAATCTGCAAGTGGTTATTTGGAGCACTTCGAGGCCTGTGCTGGGATATGGAATATCTTCACCTAAAAACTACAGAGAAGCATTCTCAGAAAGTTCTTCACGATGCATTCATTCAACTCACAGAGTTGAACCTTCCCTTTGATAGAACAGTTTTGAAACACTCTTTTTGTAGAATCTGCAAGAGGATATTTGGAGCGTTTTGAGGCCTATGCTGGAAAAGGAAATATCTTCACCTAAAAACTAGACAGAAGCATCCTCAGAAACTTCTGTGTGATGAGTGCATTCATCTCACAGACTTGAACGTTTCTTTTGATAGAACAGTTTGGAAACATTACGTTTGTAGAATCTGCAAGTGTTTATTCGGAGCACCTTGAGGCCTATGTTGGAAAAGGAAATATCTTCACATAAAAACTAGAGAGAAGGATTCTCAGAAACTTCTTTGTGATGAGTTCATTCAACTCACAGAGTGGAACCTACCAATTGATAGAGAAGTTTGGAAACACTCTTCTTGTAGAATCTGCAAGTGGATATTTGGAGCCGTTTGAGGCCTATGCTGGAAAAGGAAATATCTTCACATAAAAACTGAACAGAAGCATTCTCAGAAACTTCTTTGTGTCGAGTGCATTCAACTCAACGACTTGAACTTACCTGTAGAAAGAGCAGTTTTGAAACACTCTTTTGGTAAAATCTGCAACTGGTTATTTGGAGCTCTTCGAGGCCTGTGCTGGGATATGGAATATCTTCACCTAAAAACTACAGAGAAGCATTCTCAGAAAGTTCTTCACGATGCATTCATTCAACTCACAGAGTTGAACCTTCCTTTTGATAGAACAGTTTTGAAACACTCTTTTTGTAGAATCTGCAAGAGGATATTTGGAGCGTTTTGAGGCCTATGCTGGAAAAGGAAATATCTTCACCTAAAAACTGGACAGAAGCATTCTCAGAAACTTCTGTGTGATGAGTGCATTCAACTCACAGACTTGAACGTTTCTTTTGATAGAACAGTTTGGAAACATTACGTTTGTAGAATCTGCAAGTGTTTATTCGGAGCACCTGGAGGCCTATGTTGGAAAAGGAAATATCTTCACATAAAAACTAGAGAGAAGGATTCTCAGAAACTTCTTTGTGATGAGTTCATTCAACTCACAGAGTTGAACCTACCAATTGATAGAGAAGTTTGGAAACACTCTTTTTGTAGAATCTGCAAGTGGATATTTGGAGCCGTTTGAGGCCTATGCTGGAAAAGGAAATATCTTCACATAAAAACTGAACAGAAGCATTCTCAGAAACTTCTTTGTGTTGAGTGCATTCAACTCACAGACTTGAACTTACCTGTAGAAAGAGCAGTTTTGAAACACTCTTTTGGTAAAATCTGCAAGTGGTTATTTGGAGCACTTCGAGGCCTGTGCTGGGATATGGAATATCTTCACCTAAAAACTACAGAGAAGCATTCTCAGAAAGTTCTTCACGATGCATTCATTCAACTCACAGAGTTGAACCTTCCTTTTGATAGAACAGTTTTGAAACACTCTTTTTGTAGAATCTGCAAGAGGATATTTGGAGCGTTTTGAGGCCTATGCTGGAAAAGGAAATATCTTCACCTAAAAACTAGACAGAAGCATCCTCAGAAACTTCTGTGTGATGAGTGCATTCAACTCACAGACTTGAACGTTTCTTTTGATGGAACAGTTTGGAAACATTACGTTTGTAGAATCTGCAAGTGTTTATTCGGAGCACCTTGAGGCCTATGTTGGAAAAGGAAATATCTTCACATAAAAACTAGAGAGAAGGATTCTCAGAAACTTCTTTCTGATGAGTTCATTCAACTCACAGAGTTGAACCTACCAATTGATGATAGAGAAGTTTGGAAACACTCTTTTTGTAGAATCTGCAAGTGGATATTTGGAGCCGTTTGAGGCCTATGCTGGAAAAGGAAATATCTTCACATAAAAACTGAACAGAAGCATTCTCAGAAACTTCTTCGTGTTGAGTGCATTCAACTCACAGACTTGAACTTACCTGTAGAAAGAGCAGTTTTGAAACACTCTTTTGGTAAAATCTGCAAGTGGTTATTTGGAGCACTTCGAGGCCTGTGCTGGGATATGGAATATCTTCACCTAAAAACTACAGAGAAGCATTCTCAGAAAGTTCTTCACGATGCATTCATTCAACTCACAGAGTTGAACCTTCCTTTTGATAGAACAGTTTTGAAACACTCTTTTTGTAGAATCTGCAAGAGGATATTTGGAGCGTTTTGAGGCCTATGCTGGAAAAGGAAATATCTTCACCTAAAAACTAGACAGAAGCATCCTCAGAAACTTCTGTGTGATGAGTGCATTCAACTCACAGACTTGAACGTTTCTTTTGATAGAACAGTTTGGTAACATTACGTTTGTAGAATCTGCAAGTGTTTATTCGGAGCACCTTGAGGCCTATGTTGGAAAAGGAAATATCTCCACATAAAAACTAGAGAGAAGGATTCTCAGAAACTTCTTTGTGATGAGTTCATTCAACTCACAGAGTGGAACCTACCAATTGATAGAGAAGTTTGGAAACACTCTTTTTGTAGAATCTGCAAGTGGATATTTGGAGCCGTTTGAGGCCTATGCTGGAAAAGGAAATATCTTCACATAAAAACTGAACAGAAGCATTCTCAGAAACTTCTTTGTGTTGAGTGCATTCAACTCACAGACTTGAACTTAGTTGTAGAAAGAGCAGTTTTGAAACACTCTTTTGGTAAAATCTGCAAGTGGTTATTTGGAGCACTTCGAGGCCTGTGCTTTGATATGGAATATCTTCACCTAAAAACTACAGAGAAGCATTCTCAGAAAGTACTTCATGATGCATTCGTTCAACTCACAGAGTTGAACCTTCCTTTTGATAGAACAGTTTTGAAACACTCTTTTTGTAGAATCTGCAAGAGGATATTTGGAGCGTTTTGAGGCCTATGCTGGAAAAGGAAATATCTTCACCTAAAAACTAGACAGAAGCATCCTCAGAAACTTCTGTGTGGTGAGTGCATTCAACTCACAGACTTGAACGTTTCTTTTGATAGAACAGTTTGGAAACATTAGGTTTGTAGAATCTGCAAGTGTTTATTAGGAGCACCTTGAGGCCTATGTTGGAAAAGGAAATATCTTCACATAAAAACTACAGAGAAGGATTCTCAGAAACTTCTTTGTGATGAGTTCATTCAACTCACAGAGTTGAACCTACCAAATGATGATAGAGAAGTTTGGAAACACTCTTTTTGTAGAATCTGCAAGTGGATATTTGGAGCCGTTTGAGGCCTATGCTGGAAAAGGAAATATCTTCACATAAAAACTGAACAGAAGCATCCTCAGAAACTTCTTTGTGTTGAGTGCATTCAACTCACAGACTTGAACTTACTTGTAGAAAGAGCAGTTTTGAAACACTCTTTTGGTAAAATCTGCAAGTGGTTATTTGGAGCACTTCGAGGCCTGTGCTGGGATATGGAATATCTTCACCTAAAAACTACAGAGAAGCTTTCTCAGAAAGTTCTTCACGATGCATTCATTCAACTCACAGAGTTGAACCTTCCTTTTGATAGAACAGTTTTGAAACACTCTTTTTGTAGAATCTGCAAGAGGATATTTGGAGCGTTTTGAGGCCTATGCTGGAAAAGGAAATATCTTCACCTAAAAACTAGACAGAAGCATCCTCAGAAACTTCTGTGTGATGAGTGCATTCATCTCACAGACTTGAACGTTTCTTTTGATAGAACAGTTTGGAAACATTACGTTTGTAGAATCTGCAAGTGTTTATTCGGAGCACCTTGAGGCCTATGTTGGAAAAGGAAATATCTTCACATAAAAACTAGAGAGAAGGATTCTCAGAAACTTCTTTGTGATGAGTTCATTCAACTCACAGAGTGGAACCTACCAATTGATAGAGAAGTTTGGAAACACTCTTTTTGTAGAATCTGCAAGTGGATATTTGGAGCCGTTTGAGGCCTATGCTGGAAAAGGAAATATCTTCACATAAAAACTGAACAGAAGCATTCTCAGAAACTTCTTTGTGTTGAGTGCATTCAACTCACAGACTTGAACTTAGTTGTAGAAAGATCAGTTTTGAAACACACTTTTGGTAAAATCTGCAAGTGGTTATTTGGAGCACTTCGAGGCCTGTGCTGGGATATGGAATATCTTCACCTAAAAACTACAGAGAAGCATTCTCAGAAAGTTCTTCACGATGCATTCATTCAACTCACAGAGTTGAACCTTCCTTTTGATAGAACAGTTTTGAAACACTCTTTTTGTAGAATCTGCAAGAGGATATTTGGAGCGTTTTGAGGCCTATGTTGGAAAAGGAAATATCTTCACATAAAAACTAGAGAGAAGGATACTCAGAAACTTCTTTGTGATGAGTTCATTCAACTCACAGAGTTGAACTTACCAATTGATAGAGAAGTTTGGAAACACTCTTTTTGTAGAATCTGCAAGTGGATATTTGGAGCCGTTTGAGGCCTATGCTGGAAAAGGAAATATCTTCACATAAAAACTGAACAGAAGCATTCTCAGAAACTTCCTTGTGTTGAGTGCATTCAACTCACAGACTTGAACTTACCTGTAGAAAGAGCAGTTTTCAAACACTCTTTTGGTAAAATCTGCAAGTGGTTATTTGGAGCAATTCGAGGCCTGTGCCTGGATATGGAATATCTTCACCTGAAAACTACAGAGAAGCATTCTCAGAAAGTTCTTCACGATGCATTCATTCAACTCACAGAGTTGAACCTTCCTTTTGATAGAACAGTTTTGAAACACTCTTTTTGTAGAATCTGCAAGAGGATATTTGGAGCGTTTTGAGGCCTATGCTGGAAAAGGAATTATCTTCACCTAAAAACTAGACAGAAGCATCCTCAGAAACTTCTGTGTGATGAGTGCATTCATCTCACAGACTTGAACGTTTCTTTTGATAGAACAGTTTGGAAACATTACGTTTGTAGAATCTGCAAGTGTTTATTCGGAGCACCTTGAGGCCAATGTTGGAAAAGGAAATATCTTCACATAAAAACTAGAGAGAAGGATTCTCAGAAACTTCTTTGTGATGAGTTCATTCAACTCACAGAGTTCAACCTACTAATTGATAGAGAAGTTTGGAAACACTCTTTTTGTAGAATCTGCAAGTGGATATTTGGAGCCGTTTGAGGCCTATGCTGGAAAAGGAAATATCTTCTCATAAAAACTGAACAGAAGCATTCTCAGAAACTTCTTTGTGTCGAGTGCATTCAACTCACCGACTTGAACTTACCTGTAGAAAGAGTAGTTTTGAAACACTCTTTTGGTAAAATCTGCAAGTTGTTATTTGGAGCACTTCGAGGCCTGTGCTGGGATATGGAATATCTTCACCTAAAAACTACAGAGAAGCATTCTCAGAAAGTTCTTCACGATGCATTCATTCAACTCACAGAGTTGAACCTTCCCTTTGATAGAACAGTTTTGAAACACTCTTTTTGTAGAATCTGCAAGAGGATATTTGGAGCGTTTTGAGGCCTATGCTGGAAAAGGAAATATCTTCACCTAAAAACTAGACAGAAGCATCCTCAGAAACTTCTGTGTGATGAGTGCATTCATCTCACAGACTTGAACGTTTCTTTTGATAGAACAGTTTGGAAACATTACGTTTGTAGAATCTGCAAGTGTTTATTCGGAGCACCTTGAGGCCTATGTTGGAAAAGGAAATATCTTCACATAAAAACTAGAGAGAAGGATTCTCAGAAACTTCTTTGTGATGAGTTCATTCAACTCACAGAGTGGAACCTACCAATTGATAGAGAAGTTTGGAAACACTCTTCTTGTAGAATCTGCAAGTGGATATTTGGAGCCGTTTGAGGCCTATGCTGGAAAAGGAAATATCTTCACATAAAAACTGAACAGAAGCATTCTCAGAAACTTCTTTGTGTCGAGTGCATTCAACTCAACGACTTGAACTTACCTGTAGAAAGAGCAGTTTTGAAACACTCTTTTGGTAAAATCTGCAACTGGTTATTTGGAGCTCTTCGAGGCCTGTGCTGGGATATGGAATATCTTCACCTAAAAACTACAGAGAAGCATTCTCAGAAAGTTCTTCACGATGCATTCATTCAACTCACAGAGTTGAACCTTCCTTTTGATAGAACAGTTTTGAAACACTCTTTTTGTAGAATCTGCAAGAGGATATTTGGAGCGTTTTGAGGCCTATGCTGGAAAAGGAAATATCTTCACCTAAAAACTAGACAGAAGCATTCTCAGAAACTTCTGTGTGATGAGTGCATTCAACTCACAGACTTGAACGTTTCTTTTGATAGAACAGTTTGGAAACATTACGTTTGTAGAATCTGCAAGTGTTTATTCGGAGCACCTGGAGGCCTATGTTGGAAAAGGAAATATCTTCACATAAAAACTAGAGAGAAGGATTCTCAGAAACTTCTTTGTGATGAGTTCATTCAACTCACAGAGTTGAACCTACCAATTGATAGAGAAGTTTGGAAACACTCTTTTTGTAGAATCTGCAAGTGGATATTTGGAGCCGTTTGAGGCCTATGCTGGAAAAGGAAATATCTTCACATAAAAACTGAACAGAAGCATTCTCAGAAACTTCCTTGTGTTGAGTGCATTCAACTCACAGACTTGAACTTACCTGTAGAAAGAGCAGTTTTCAAACACTCTTTTGGTAAAATCTGCAAGTGGTTATTTGGAGCAATTCGAGGCCTGTGCCTGGATATGGAATATCTTCACCTGAAAACTACAGAGAAGCATTCTCAGAAAGTTCTTCACGATGCATTCATTCAACTCACAGAGTTGAACCTTCCTTTTGATAGAACAGTTTTGAAACACTCTTTTTGTAGAATCTGCAAGAGGATATTTGGAGCGTTTTGAGGCCTATGCTGGAAAAGGAATTATCTTCACCTAAAAACTAGACAGAAGCATCCTCAGAAACTTCTGTGTGATGAGTGCATTCATCTCACAGACTTGAACGTTTCTTTTGATAGAACAGTTTGGAAACATTACGTTTGTAGAATCTGCAAGTGTTTATTCGGAGCACCTTGAGGCCAATGTTGGAAAAGGAAATATCTTCACATAAAAACTAGAGAGAAGGATTCTCAGAAACTTCTTTGTGATGAGTTCATTCAACTCACAGAGTTCAACCTACTAATTGATAGAGAAGTTTGGAAACACTCTTTTTGTAGAATCTGCAAGTGGATATTTGGAGCCGTTTGAGGCCTATGCTGGAAAAGGAAATATCTTCTCATAAAAACTGAACAGAAGCATTCTCAGAAACTTCTTTGTGTCGAGTGCATTCAACTCACCGACTTGAACTTACCTGTAGAAAGAGTAGTTTTGAAACACTCTTTTGGTAAAATCTGCAAGTTGTTATTTGGAGCACTTCGAGGCCTGTGCTGGGATATGGAATATCTTCACCTAAAAACTACAGAGAAGCATTCTCAGAAAGTTCTTCACGATGCATTCATTCAACTCACAGAGTTGAACCTTCCCTTTGATAGAACAGTTTTGAAACACTCTTTTTGTAGAATCTGCAAGAGGATATTTGGAGCGTTTTGAGGCCTATGCTGGAAAAGGAAATATCTTCACCTAAAAACTAGACAGAAGCATCCTCAGAAACTTCTGTGTGATGAGTGCATTCATCTCACAGACTTGAACGTTTCTTTTGATAGAACAGTTTGGAAACATTACGTTTGTAGAATCTGCAAGTGTTTATTCGGAGCACCTTGAGGCCTATGTTGGAAAAGGAAATATCTTCACATAAAAACTAGAGAGAAGGATTCTCAGAAACTTCTTTGTGATGAGTTCATTCAACTCACAGAGTGGAACCTACCAATTGATAGAGAAGTTTGGAAACACTCTTCTTGTAGAATCTGCAAGTGGATATTTGGAGCCGTTTGAGGCCTATGCTGGAAAAGGAAATATCTTCACATAAAAACTGAACAGAAGCATTCTCAGAAACTTCTTTGTGTCGAGTGCATTCAACTCAACGACTTGAACTTACCTGTAGAAAGAGCAGTTTTGAAACACTCTTTTGGTAAAATCTGCAACTGGTTATTTGGAGCTCTTCGAGGCCTGTGCTGGGATATGGAATATCTTCACCTAAAAACTACAGAGAAGCATTCTCAGAAAGTTCTTCACGATGCATTCATTCAACTCACAGAGTTGAACCTTCCTTTTGATAGAACAGTTTTGAAACACTCTTTTTGTAGAATCTGCAAGAGGATATTTGGAGCGTTTTGAGGCCTATGCTGGAAAAGGAAATATCTTCACCTAAAAACTAGACAGAAGCATTCTCAGAAACTTCTGTGTGATGAGTGCATTCAACTCACAGACTTGAACGTTTCTTTTGATAGAACAGTTTGGAAACATTACGTTTGTAGAATCTGCAAGTGTTTATTCGGAGCACCTGGAGGCCTATGTTGGAAAAGGAAATATCTTCACATAAAAACTAGAGAGAAGGATTCTCAGAAACTTCTTTGTGATGAGTTCATTCAACTCACAGAGTTGAACCTACCAATTGATAGAGAAGTTTGGAAACACTCTTTTTGTAGAATCTGCAAGTGGATATTTGGAGCCGTTTGAGGCCTATGCTGGAAAAGGAAATATCTTCACATAAAAACTGAACAGAAGCATTCTCAGAAACTTCTTTGTGTTGAGTGCATTCAACTCACAGACTTGAACTTACCTGTAGAAAGAGCAGTTTTGAAACACTCTTTTGGTAAAATCTGCAAGTGGTTATTTGGAGCACTTCGAGGCCTGTGCTGGGATATGGAATATCTTCACCTAAAAACTACAGAGAAGCATTCTCAGAAAGTTCTTCACGATGCATTCATTCAACTCACAGAGTTGAACCTTCCTTTTGATAGAACAGTTTTGAAACACTCTTTTTGTAGAATCTGCAAGAGGATATTTGGAGCGTTTTGAGGCCTATGCTGGAAAAGGAAATATCTTCACCTAAAAACTAGACAGAAGCATCCTCAGAAACTTCTGTGTGATGAGTGCATTCAACTCACAGACTTGAACGTTTCTTTTGATGGAACAGTTTGGAAACATTACGTTTGTAGAATCTGCAAGTGTTTATTCGGAGCACCTTGAGGCCTATGTTGGAAAAGGAAATATCTTCACATAAAAACTAGAGAGAAGGATTCTCAGAAACTTCTTTCTGATGAGTTCATTCAACTCACAGAGTTGAACCTACCAATTGATGATAGAGAAGTTTGGAAACACTCTTTTTGTAGAATCTGCAAGTGGATATTTGGAGCCGTTTGAGGCCTATGCTGGAAAAGGAAATATCTTCACATAAAAACTGAACAGAAGCATTCTCAGAAACTTCTTCGTGTTGAGTGCATTCAACTCACAGACTTGAACTTACCTGTAGAAAGAGCAGTTTTGAAACACTCTTTTGGTAAAATCTGCAAGTGGTTATTTGGAGCACTTCGAGGCCTGTGCTGGGATATGGAATATCTTCACCTAAAAACTACAGAGAAGCATTCTCAGAAAGTTCTTCACGATGCATTCATTCAACTCACAGAGTTGAACCTTCCTTTTGATAGAACAGTTTTGAAACACTCTTTTTGTAGAATCTGCAAGAGGATATTTGGAGCGTTTTGAGGCCTATGCTGGAAAAGGAAATATCTTCACCTAAAAACTAGACAGAAGCATCCTCAGAAACTTCTGTGTGATGAGTGCATTCAACTCACAGACTTGAACGTTTCTTTTGATAGAACAGTTTGGTAACATTACGTTTGTAGAATCTGCAAGTGTTTATTCGGAGCACCTTGAGGCCTATGTTGGAAAAGGAAATATCTCCACATAAAAACTAGAGAGAAGGATTCTCAGAAACTTCTTTGTGATGAGTTCATTCAACTCACAGAGTGGAACCTACCAATTGATAGAGAAGTTTGGAAACACTCTTTTTGTAGAATCTGCAAGTGGATATTTGTAGCCGTTTGAGGCCTATGCTGGAAAAGGGAATATCTTCACATAAAAACTGAACAGAAGCATTCTCAGAAACTTCTTTGTGTTGAGTGCATTCAACTCACAGACTTGAACTTAGTTGTAGAAAGAGCAGTTTTGAAACACTCTTTTGGTAAAATCTGCAAGTGGTTATTTGGAGCACTTCGAGGCCTGTGCTTTGATATGGAATATCTTCACCTAAAAACTACAGAGAAGCATTCTCAGAAAGTACTTCATGATGCATTCGTTCAACTCACAGAGTTGAACCTTCCTTTTGATAGAACAGTTTTGAAACACTCTTTTTGTAGAATCTGCAAGAGGATATTTGGAGCGTTTTGAGGCCTATGCTGGAAAAGGAAATATCTTCACCTAAAAACTAGACAGAAGCATCCTCAGAAACTTCTGTGTGATGAGTGCATTCAACTCACAGACTTGAACGTTTCTTTTGATAGAACAGTTTGGAAACATTAGGTTTGTAGAATCTGCAAGTGTTTATTAGGAGCACCTTGAGGCCTATGTTGGAAAAGGAAATATCTTCACATAAAAACTACAGAGAAGGATTCTCAGAAACTTCTTTGTGATGAGTTCATTCAACTCACAGAGTTGAACCTACCAAATGATGATAGAGAAGTTTGGAAACACTCTTTTTGTAGAATCTGCAAGTGGATATTTGGAGCCGTTTGAGGCCTATGCTGGAAAAGGAAATATCTTCACATAAAAACTGAACAGAAGCATTCTCAGAAACTTCTTTGTGTTGAGTGCATTCAACTCACAGACTTGAACTTACCCGTAGAAAGAGCAGTTTTGAAACACTCTTTTGGTAAAATCTGCAAGTGGTTATTTGGAGCACTTCGAGGCCTGTGCCTGGATATGGAATATCTTCACCTAAAAACTACAGAGAAGCATTCTCAGAAAGTTCTTCACGATGCATTCATTCAACTCACAGAGTTGAACCTTCCTTTTGATAGAACAGTTTTGAAACACTCTTTTTGTAGAATCTGCAAGAGGATATTTGGAGCGTTTTGAGGCCTATGCTGGAAAAGGAAATATCTTCACCTAAAAACTAGACAGAAGCATCCTCAGAAACTTCTGTGTGATGAGTGCATTCATCTCACAGACTTGAACGTTTCTTTTGATAGAACAGTTTGGAAACATTACGTTTGTAGAATCTGCAAGTGTTTATTCGGAGCACCTTGAGGCCAATGTTGGAAAAGGAAATATCTTCACATAAAAACTAGAGAGAAGGATTCTCAGAAACTTCTTTGTGATGAGTTCATTCAACTCACAGAGTTCAACCTACTAATTGATAGAGAAGTTTGGAAACACTCTTTTTGTAGAATCTGCAAGTGGATATTTGGAGCCGTTTGAGGCCTATGCTGGAAAAGGAAATATCTTCTCATAAAAACTGAACAGAAGCATTCTCAGAAACTTCTTTGTGTCGAGTGCATTCAACTCACAGACTTGAACTTACCTGTAGAAAGAGCAGTTTTGAAACACTCTTTTGGTAAAATCTGCAAGTGGTTATTTGGAGCACTTCGAGGCCTGTGCTGGGATATGGAATATCTTCACCTAAAAACTACAGAGAAGCATTCTCAGAAAGTTCTTCACGATGCATTCATTCAACTCACAGAGTTGAACCTTCCTTTTGAAAGAACAGTTTTGAAACACTCTTTTTGTAGAATCTGCAAGAGGATATATGGAGCGTTTTGAGGCCTATGCTGGAAAAGGAAATATCTTCACCTAAAAACTAGACAGAAGCATCCTCAG
Organism: Pongo abelii; assembly: GCF_028885655.2. Taxonomy (NCBI): domain Eukaryota; kingdom Metazoa; phylum Chordata; class Mammalia; order Primates; family Hominidae; genus Pongo; species Pongo abelii. The sequence goes on from NC_071999.2 coordinate 19,052,669, forward strand.
AAACTTCTGTGTGATGAGTGCATTCATCTCACAGACTTGAACGTTTCTTTTGATAGAACAGTTTGGAAACATTACGTTTGTAGAATCTGCAAGTGTTTATTCGGAGCACCTTGAGGCCTATGTTGGAAAAGGAAATATCTTCACATAAAAACTAGAGAGAAGGATTCTCAGAAACTTCTTTGTGATGAGTTCATTCAACTCACAGAGTTGAACCTACCAATTGATAGAGAAGTTTGGAAACACTCTTTTTGTAGAATCTGCAAGTGGATATTTGGAGCCGTTTGAGGCCTATGCTGGAAAAGGAAATATCTTCACATAAAAACTGAACAGAAGCATTCTCAGAAACTTCTTTGTGTCGAGTGCATTCAACTCACCGACTTGAACTTACCTGTAGAAAGAGTAGTTTTGAAACACTCTTTTGGTAAAATCTGCAAGTGGTTATTTGGAGCACTTCGAGGCCTGTGCTGGGATATGGAATATCTTCACCTAAAAACTACAGAGAAGCATTCTCAGAAAGTTCTTCACGATGCATTCATTCAACTCACAGAGTTGAACCTTCCCTTTGATAGAACAGTTTTGAAACACTCTTTTTGTAGAATCTGCAAGAGGATATTTGGAGCGTTTTGAGGCCTATGCTGGAAAAGGAAATATCTTCACCTAAAAACTAGACAGAAGCATCCTCAGAAACTTCTGTGTGATGAGTGCATTCATCTCACAGACTTGAACGTTTCTTTTGATAGAACAGTTTGGAAACATTACGTTTGTAGAATCTGCAAGTGTTTATTCGGAGCACCTTGAGGCCTATGTTGGAAAAGGAAATATCTTCACATAAAAACTAGAGAGAAGGATTCTCAGAAACTTCTTTGTGATGAGTTCATTCAACTCACAGAGTGGAACCTACCAATTGATAGAGAAGTTTGGAAACACTCTTCTTGTAGAATCTGCAAGTGGATATTTGGAGCCGTTTGAGGCCTATGCTGGAAAAGGAAATATCTTCACATAAAAACTGAACAGAAGCATTCTCAGAAACTTCTTTGTGTCGAGTGCATTCAACTCAACGACTTGAACTTACCTGTAGAAAGAGCAGTTTTGAAACACTCTTTTGGTAAAATCTGCAACTGGTTATTTGGAGCTCTTCGAGGCCTGTGCTGGGATATGGAATATCTTCACCTAAAAACTACAGAGAAGCATTCTCAGAAAGTTCTTCACGATGCATTCATTCAACTCACAGAGTTGAACCTTCCTTTTGATAGAACAGTTTTGAAACACTCTTTTTGTAGAATCTGCAAGAGGATATTTGGAGCGTTTTGAGGCCTATGCTGGAAAAGGAAATATCTTCACCTAAAAACTAGACAGAAGCATTCTCAGAAACTTCTGTGTGATGAGTGCATTCAACTCACAGACTTGAACGTTTCTTTTGATAGAACAGTTTGGAAACATTACGTTTGTAGAATCTGCAAGTGTTTATTCGGAGCACCTGGAGGCCTATGTTGGAAAAGGAAATATCTTCACATAAAAACTAGAGAGAAGGATTCTCAGAAACTTCTTTGTGATGAGTTCATTCAACTCACAGAGTTGAACCTACCAATTGATAGAGAAGTTTGGAAACACTCTTTTTGTAGAATCTGCAAGTGGATATTTGGAGCCGTTTGAGGCCTATGCTGGAAAAGGAAATATCTTCACATAAAAACTGAACAGAAGCATTCTCAGAAACTTCTTTGTGTTGAGTGCATTCAACTCACAGACTTGAACTTACCTGTAGAAAGAGCAGTTTTGAAACACTCTTTTGGTAAAATCTGCAAGTGGTTATTTGGAGCACTTCGAGGCCTGTGCTGGGATATGGAATATCTTCACCTAAAAACTACAGAGAAGCATTCTCAGAAAGTTCTTCACGATGCATTCATTCAACTCACAGAGTTGAACCTTCCTTTTGATAGAACAGTTTTGAAACACTCTTTTTGTAGAATCTGCAAGAGGATATTTGGAGCGTTTTGAGGCCTATGCTGGAAAAGGAAATATCTTCACCTAAAAACTAGACAGAAGCATCCTCAGAAACTTCTGTGTGATGAGTGCATTCAACTCACAGACTTGAACGTTTCTTTTGATGGAACAGTTTGGAAACATTACGTTTGTAGAATCTGCAAGTGTTTATTCGGAGCACCTTGAGGCCTATGTTGGAAAAGGAAATATCTTCACATAAAAACTAGAGAGAAGGATTCTCAGAAACTTCTTTCTGATGAGTTCATTCAACTCACAGAGTTGAACCTACCAATTGATGATAGAGAAGTTTGGAAACACTCTTTTTGTAGAATCTGCAAGTGGATATTTGGAGCCGTTTGAGGCCTATGCTGGAAAAGGAAATATCTTCACATAAAAACTGAACAGAAGCATTCTCAGAAACTTCTTCGTGTTGAGTGCATTCAACTCACAGACTTGAACTTACCTGTAGAAAGAGCAGTTTTGAAACACTCTTTTGGTAAAATCTGCAAGTGGTTATTTGGAGCACTTCGAGGCCTGTGCTGGGATATGGAATATCTTCACCTAAAAACTACAGAGAAGCATTCTCAGAAAGTTCTTCACGATGCATTCATTCAACTCACAGAGTTGAACCTTCCTTTTGATAGAACAGTTTTGAAACACTCTTTTTGTAGAATCTGCAAGAGGATATTTGGAGCGTTTTGAGGCCTATGCTGGAAAAGGAAATATCTTCACCTAAAAACTAGACAGAAGCATCCTCAGAAACTTCTGTGTGATGAGTGCATTCAACTCACAGACTTGAACGTTTCTTTTGATAGAACAGTTTGGTAACATTACGTTTGTAGAATCTGCAAGTGTTTATTCGGAGCACCTTGAGGCCTATGTTGGAAAAGGAAATATCTCCACATAAAAACTAGAGAGAAGGATTCTCAGAAACTTCTTTGTGATGAGTTCATTCAACTCACAGAGTGGAACCTACCAATTGATAGAGAAGTTTGGAAACACTCTTTTTGTAGAATCTGCAAGTGGATATTTGGAGCCGTTTGAGGCCTATGCTGGAAAAGGAAATATCTTCACATAAAAACTGAACAGAAGCATTCTCAGAAACTTCTTTGTGTTGAGTGCATTCAACTCACAGACTTGAACTTAGTTGTAGAAAGAGCAGTTTTGAAACACTCTTTTGGTAAAATCTGCAAGTGGTTATTTGGAGCACTTCGAGGCCTGTGCTTTGATATGGAATATCTTCACCTAAAAACTACAGAGAAGCATTCTCAGAAAGTACTTCATGATGCATTCGTTCAACTCACAGAGTTGAACCTTCCTTTTGATAGAACAGTTTTGAAACACTCTTTTTGTAGAATCTGCAAGAGGATATTTGGAGCGTTTTGAGGCCTATGCTGGAAAAGGAAATATCTTCACCTAAAAACTAGACAGAAGCATCCTCAGAAACTTCTGTGTGATGAGTGCATTCAACTCACAGACTTGAACGTTTCTTTTGATAGAACAGTTTGGAAACATTAGGTTTGTAGAATCTGCAAGTGTTTATTAGGAGCACCTTGAGGCCTATGTTGGAAAAGGAAATATCTTCACATAAAAACTACAGAGAAGGATTCTCAGAAACTTCTTTGTGATGAGTTCATTCAACTCACAGAGTTGAACCTACCAAATGATGATAGAGAAGTTTGGAAACACTCTTTTTGTAGAATCTGCAAGTGGATATTTGGAGCCGTTTGAGGCCTATGCTGGAAAAGGAAATATCTTCACATAAAAACTGAACAGAAGCATCCTCAGAAACTTCTTTGTGTTGAGTGCATTCAACTCACAGACTTGAACTTACTTGTAGAAAGAGCAGTTTTGAAACACTCTTTTGGTAAAATCTGCAAGTGGTTATTTGGAGCACTTCGAGGCCTGTGCTGGGATATGGAATATCTTCACCTAAAAACTACAGAGAAGCTTTCTCAGAAAGTTCTTCACGATGCATTCATTCAACTCACAGAGTTGAACCTTCCTTTTGATAGAACAGTTTTGAAACACTCTTTTTGTAGAATCTGCAAGAGGATATTTGGAGCGTTTTGAGGCCTATGCTGGAAAAGGAAATATCTTCACCTAAAAACTAGACAGAAGCATCCTCAGAAACTTCTGTGTGATGAGTGCATTCATCTCACAGACTTGAACGTTTCTTTTGATAGAACAGTTTGGAAACATTACGTTTGTAGAATCTGCAAGTGTTTATTCGGAGCACCTTGAGGCCTATGTTGGAAAAGGAAATATCTTCACATAAAAACTAGAGAGAAGGATTCTCAGAAACTTCTTTGTGATGAGTTCATTCAACTCACAGAGTGGAACCTACCAATTGATAGAGAAGTTTGGAAACACTCTTTTTGTAGAATCTGCAAGTGGATATTTGGAGCCGTTTGAGGCCTATGCTGGAAAAGGAAATATCTTCACATAAAAACTGAACAGAAGCATTCTCAGAAACTTCTTTGTGTTGAGTGCATTCAACTCACAGACTTGAACTTAGTTGTAGAAAGAGCAGTTTTGAAACACACTTTTGGTAAAATCTGCAAGTGGTTATTTGGAGCACTTCGAGGCCTGTGCTGGGATATGGAATATCTTCACCTAAAAACTACAGAGAAGCATTCTCAGAAAGTTCTTCACGATGCATTCATTCAACTCACAGAGTTGAACCTTCCTTTTGATAGAACAGTTTTGAAACACTCTTTTTGTAGAATCTGCAAGAGGATATTTGGAGCGTTTTGAGGCCTATGTTGGAAAAGGAAATATCTTCACATAAAAACTAGAGAGAAGGATACTCAGAAACTTCTTTGTGATGAGTTCATTCAACTCACAGAGTTGAACTTACCAATTGATAGAGAAGTTTGGAAACACTCTTTTTGTAGAATCTGCAAGTGGATATTTGGAGCCGTTTGAGGCCTATGCTGGAAAAGGAAATATCTTCACATAAAAACTGAACAGAAGCATTCTCAGAAACTTCCTTGTGTTGAGTGCATTCAACTCACAGACTTGAACTTACCTGTAGAAAGAGCAGTTTTCAAACACTCTTTTGGTAAAATCTGCAAGTGGTTATTTGGAGCAATTCGAGGCCTGTGCTGGGATATGGAATTTATTCACCTAAAAACTACAGAGAAGCATTCTCAGAAAGTTCTTCACGATGCATTCATTCAACTCACAGAGTTGAACCTTCCTTTTGAAAGAACAGTTTTGAAACACTCTTTTTGTAGAATCTGCAAGAGGATATTTGGAGCGTTTTGAGGCCTATGCTGGAAAAGGAATTATCTTCACCTAAAAACTAGACAGAAGCATTCTCAGAAACTTCTGTGTGATGAGTGCATTCAACTCACAGACTTGAACGTTTCTTTTTAAATAACAGTTTGGAAACATTACGTTTGTAGAATCTGCAAGTGTTTATTCGGAGCACCTTGAGGCCTATGTTGGAAAAGGAAATATCTTCACATAAAAACTAGAGAGAAGGATTCTCAGAAACTTCTTTGCGATGAGTTCATTCAACTCACAGAGTTGAACCTACCAATTGATAGAGAAGTTTGGAAACACTCTTTTTGTAGAATCTGCAAGTGGATATTTGGAGCCGTTTGAGGCCGATGTTGGAAAAGGAAATATCTTCACATAAAAACTGAACAGAAGCATTCTCAGAAACTTCTTTCTGTTGAGTGCATTCAACTCACAGAGTTGAACTTACCTGTAGAAAGAGCAGTTTTGAAACACTCTTTTGGTAAAATCTGCAAGTGGTTATTTGGAGCACTTCGAGGCCTGTGCCTGGATATGGAATATCTTCACCTAAAAACTACAGAGAAGCATTCTCAGAAAGTTCTTCACGATGCATTCATTCAACTCACAGAGTTGAACCTTCCTTTTGATAGAACAGTTTTGAAACACTCTTTTTGTAGAATCTGCAAGAGGATATTTGGAGCGTTTTGAGGCCTATGCTGGAAAAGGAAATATCTTCACCTAAAAACTAGACAGAAGCATCCTCAGAAACTTCTGTGTGATGAGTGCATTCATCTCACAGACTTGAACGTTTCTTTTGATAGAACAGTTTGGAAACATTACGTTTGTAGAATCTGCAAGTGTTTATTCGGAGCACCTTGAGGCCAATGTTGGAAAAGGAAATATCTTCACATAAAAACTAGAGAGAAGGATTCTCAGAAACTTCTTTGTGATGAGTTCATTCAACTCACAGAGTTCAACCTACTAATTGATAGAGAAGTTTGGAAACACTCTTTTTGTAGAATCTGCAAGTGGATATTTGGAGCCGTTTGAGGCCTATGCTGGAAAAGGAAATATCTTCTCATAAAAACTGAACAGAAGCATTCTCAGAAACTTCTTTGTGTCGAGTGCATTCAACTCACCGACTTGAACTTACCTGTAGAAAGAGTAGTTTTGAAACACTCTTTTGGTAAAATCTGCAAGTTGTTATTTGGAGCACTTCGAGGCCTGTGCTGGGATATGGAATATCTTCACCTAAAAACTACAGAGAAGCATTCTCAGAAAGTTCTTCACGATGCATTCATTCAACTCACAGAGTTGAACCTTCCCTTTGATAGAACAGTTTTGAAACACTCTTTTTGTAGAATCTGCAAGAGGATATTTGGAGCGTTTTGAGGCCTATGCTGGAAAAGGAAATATCTTCACCTAAAAACTAGACAGAAGCATCCTCAGAAACTTCTGTGTGATGAGTGCATTCATCTCACAGACTTGAACGTTTCTTTTGATAGAACAGTTTGGAAACATTACGTTTGTAGAATCTGCAAGTGTTTATTCGGAGCACCTTGAGGCCTATGTTGGAAAAGGAAATATCTTCACATAAAAACTAGAGAGAAGGATTCTCAGAAACTTCTTTGTGATGAGTTCATTCAACTCACAGAGTGGAACCTACCAATTGATAGAGAAGTTTGGAAACACTCTTCTTGTAGAATCTGCAAGTGGATATTTGGAGCCGTTTGAGGCCTATGCTGGAAAAGGAAATATCTTCACATAAAAACTGAACAGAAGCATTCTCAGAAACTTCTTTGTGTCGAGTGCATTCAACTCAACGACTTGAACTTACCTGTAGAAAGAGCAGTTTTGAAACACTCTTTTGGTAAAATCTGCAACTGGTTATTTGGAGCTCTTCGAGGCCTGTGCTGGGATATGGAATATCTTCACCTAAAAACTACAGAGAAGCATTCTCAGAAAGTTCTTCACGATGCATTCATTCAACTCACAGAGTTGAACCTTCCTTTTGATAGAACAGTTTTGAAACACTCTTTTTGTAGAATCTGCAAGAGGATATTTGGAGCGTTTTGAGGCCTATGCTGGAAAAGGAAATATCTTCACCTAAAAACTAGACAGAAGCATTCTCAGAAACTTCTGTGTGATGAGTGCATTCAACTCACAGACTTGAACGTTTCTTTTGATAGAACAGTTTGGAAACATTACGTTTGTAGAATCTGCAAGTGTTTATTCGGAGCACCTGGAGGCCTATGTTGGAAAAGGAAATATCTTCACATAAAAACTAGAGAGAAGGATTCTCAGAAACTTCTTTGTGATGAGTTCATTCAACTCACAGAGTTGAACCTACCAATTGATAGAGAAGTTTGGAAACACTCTTTTTGTAGAATCTGCAAGTGGATATTTGGAGCCGTTTGAGGCCTATGCTGGAAAAGGAAATATCTTCACATAAAAACTGAACAGAAGCATTCTCAGAAACTTCTTTGTGTTGAGTGCATTCAACTCACAGACTTGAACTTACCTGTAGAAAGAGCAGTTTTGAAACACTCTTTTGGTAAAATCTGCAAGTGGTTATTTGGAGCACTTCGAGGCCTGTGCTGGGATATGGAATATCTTCACCTAAAAACTACAGAGAAGCATTCTCAGAAAGTTCTTCACGATGCATTCATTCAACTCACAGAGTTGAACCTTCCTTTTGATAGAACAGTTTTGAAACACTCTTTTTGTAGAATCTGCAAGAGGATATTTGGAGCGTTTTGAGGCCTATGCTGGAAAAGGAAATATCTTCACCTAAAAACTAGACAGAAGCATCCTCAGAAACTTCTGTGTGATGAGTGCATTCAACTCACAGACTTGAACGTTTCTTTTGATGGAACAGTTTGGAAACATTACGTTTGTAGAATCTGCAAGTGTTTATTCGGAGCACCTTGAGGCCTATGTTGGAAAAGGAAATATCTTCACATAAAAACTAGAGAGAAGGATTCTCAGAAACTTCTTTCTGATGAGTTCATTCAACTCACAGAGTTGAACCTACCAATTGATGATAGAGAAGTTTGGAAACACTCTTTTTGTAGAATCTGCAAGTGGATATTTGGAGCCGTTTGAGGCCTATGCTGGAAAAGGAAATATCTTCACATAAAAACTGAACAGAAGCATTCTCAGAAACTTCTTCGTGTTGAGTGCATTCAACTCACAGACTTGAACTTACCTGTAGAAAGAGCAGTTTTGAAACACTCTTTTGGTAAAATCTGCAAGTGGTTATTTGGAGCACTTCGAGGCCTGTGCTGGGATATGGAATATCTTCACCTAAAAACTACAGAGAAGCATTCTCAGAAAGTTCTTCACGATGCATTCATTCAACTCACAGAGTTGAACCTTCCTTTTGATAGAACAGTTTTGAAACACTCTTTTTGTAGAATCTGCAAGAGGATATTTGGAGCGTTTTGAGGCCTATGCTGGAAAAGGAAATATCTTCACCTAAAAACTAGACAGAAGCATCCTCAGAAACTTCTGTGTGATGAGTGCATTCAACTCACAGACTTGAACGTTTCTTTTGATAGAACAGTTTGGTAACATTACGTTTGTAGAATCTGCAAGTGTTTATTCGGAGCACCTTGAGGCCTATGTTGGAAAAGGAAATATCTCCACATAAAAACTAGAGAGAAGGATTCTCAGAAACTTCTTTGTGATGAGTTCATTCAACTCACAGAGTGGAACCTACCAATTGATAGAGAAGTTTGGAAACACTCTTTTTGTAGAATCTGCAAGTGGATATTTGGAGCCGTTTGAGGCCTATGCTGGAAAAGGAAATATCTTCACATAAAAACTGAACAGAAGCATTCTCAGAAACTTCTTTGTGTTGAGTGCATTCAACTCACAGACTTGAACTTAGTTGTAGAAAGAGCAGTTTTGAAACACTCTTTTGGTAAAATCTGCAAGTGGTTATTTGGAGCACTTCGAGGCCTGTGCTTTGATATGGAATATCTTCACCTAAAAACTACAGAGAAGCATTCTCAGAAAGTACTTCATGATGCATTCGTTCAACTCACAGAGTTGAACCTTCCTTTTGATAGAACAGTTTTGAAACACTCTTTTTGTAGAATCTGCAAGAGGATATTTGGAGCGTTTTGAGGCCTATGCTGGAAAAGGAAATATCTTCACCTAAAAACTAGACAGAAGCATCCTCAGAAACTTCTGTGTGATGAGTGCATTCAACTCACAGACTTGAACGTTTCTTTTGATAGAACAGTTTGGAAACATTAGGTTTGTAGAATCTGCAAGTGTTTATTAGGAGCACCTTGAGGCCTATGTTGGAAAAGGAAATATCTTCACATAAAAACTACAGAGAAGGATTCTCAGAAACTTCTTTGTGATGAGTTCATTCAACTCACAGAGTTGAACCTACCAAATGATGATAGAGAAGTTTGGAAACACTCTTTTTGTAGAATCTGCAAGTGGATATTTGGAGCCGTTTGAGGCCTATGCTGGAAAAGGAAATATCTTCACATAAAAACTGAACAGAAGCATTCTCAGAAACTTCTTTGTGTTGAGTGCATTCAACTCACAGACTTGAACTTACCCGTAGAAAGAGCAGTTTTGAAACACTCTTTTGGTAAAATCTGCAAGTGGTTATTTGGAGCACTTCGAGGCCTGTGCTGGGATATGGAATATCTTCACCTAAAAACTACAGAGAAGCATTCTCAGAAAGTTCTTCACGATGCATTCATTCAACTCACAGAGTTGAACCTTCCTTTTGATAGAACAGTTTTGAAACACTCTTTTTGTAGAATCTGCAAGAGGATATTTGGAGCGTTTTGAGGCCTATGCTGGAAAAGGAAATATCTTCACCTAAAAACTAGACAGAAACATCCTCAGAAACTTCTGTGTGATGAGTGCATTCAACTCACAGACTTGAACGTTTCTTTTGATAGAACAGTTTGGTAACATTACGTTTGTAGAATCTGCAAGTGTTTATTCGGAGCACCTTGAGGCCTATGTTGGAAAAGGAAATATCTCCACATAAAAACTAGAGAGAAGGATTCTCAGAAACTTCTTTGTGATGAGTTCATTCAACTCACAGAGTGGAACCTACCAATTGGTAGAGAAGTTTGGAAACACTCTTTTTGTAGAATCTGCAAGTGGATATTTGGAGCCGTTTGAGGCCTATGCTGGAAAAGGAAATATCTTCACATAAAAACTGAACAGAAGCATCCTCAGAAACTTCTTTGTGTTGAGTGCATTCAACTCACAGACTTGAACTTACTTGTAGAAAGAGCAGTTTTGAAACACTCTTTTGGTAAAATCTGCAAGTGGTTATTTGGAGCACTTCGAGGCCTGTGCTTTGATATGGAATATCTTCACCTAAAAACTACAGAGAAGCATTCTCAGAAAGTACTTCATGATGCATTCATTCAACTCACAGAGTTGAACCTTTCTTTTGATAGAACAGTTTTGAAACACTCTTTTTGTAGAATCTGCAAGAGGATATTTGGAGCGTTTTGAGGCCTATGCTGGAAAAGGAAATATCTTCACCTAAAAACTAGACAGAAGCATTCTCAGAAACTTCTGTGTGATGAGTGCATTCAACTCACAGACTTGAACGTTTCTTTTGATAGAACAGTTTGGAAACATTACGTTTGTAGAATCTGCAAGTGTTTATTCGGAGCACCTTGAGGCCTATGTTGGAAAAGGAAATATCTTCACATAAAAACTAGAGAGAAGGATTCTCAGAAACTTCTTTGTGATGAGTTCATTCAACTCACAGAGTTGAACCTACCAATTGATAGAGAACTTTGGAAACACTCTTTTTGTAGAATCTGCAAGTGGATATTTGGAGCCGTTTGAGGCCTATGCTTGAAAAGGAAATATCTTCACATAAAAACTGAACAGAAGCATTCTCAGAAACTTCTTTGTGTTGAGTGCATTCAACTCACAGACTTGAACTTACCTGTAGAAAGAGCAGTTTTGAAACACTCTTTTGGTAAAATCTGCAAGTGGTTATTTGGAGCACTTCGAGGCCTGTGCTGGGATATGGAATATCTTCACCTAAAAACTACAGAGAAGCTTTCTCAGAAAGTTCTTCACGATGCATTCATTCAACTCACAGAGTTGAACCTTCCTTTTGATAGAACAGTTTTGAAACACTCTTTTTGTAGAATCTGCAAGAGGATATTTGGAGCGTTTTGAGGCCTATGCTGGAAAAGGAAATATCTTCACCTAAAAACTAGACAGAAGCATCCTCAGAAACTTCTGTGTGATGAGTGCATTCAACTCACAGACTTGAACGTTTCTTTTGATAGAACAGTTTGGTAACATTTCGTTTGTAGAATCTGCAAGTGTTTATTCGGAGCACCTTGAGGCCTATGTTGGAAAAGGAAATATCTCCACATAAAAACTAGAGAGAAGGATTCTCAGAAACTTCTTTGTGATGAGTTCATTCAACTCACTGAGTGGAACCTACCAATTGATAGAGAAGTTTGGAAACACTCTTTTTGTAGAATCTGCAAGTGGATATTTGGAGCCGTTTGAGGCCTATGCTGGAAAAGGAAATATCTTCACATAAAAACTGAACAGAAGCATTCTCAGAAACTTCTTTGTGTTGAGTGCATTCAACTCACAGACTTGAACTTACCTGTAGAAAGAGCAGTTTTGAAACACTCTTTTGGTAAAATCTGCAAGTGGTTATTTGGAGCACTTCGAGGCCTGTGCTGGGATATGGAATATCTTCACCTAAAAACTACAGAGAAGCTTTCTCAGAAAGTTCTTCACTATGCATTCATTCAACTCACAGAGTTGAACCTTCCTTTTGATAGAACAGTTTTGAAACACTCTTTTTGTAGAATCTGCAAGAGGATATTTGGAGCGTTTTGAGGCCTATGCTGGAAAAGGAAATATCTTCACCTTAAAACTAGACAGAAGCATCCTCAGAAACTTCTGTGTGATGAGTGCATTCAACTCACAGACTTGAACGTTTCTTTTGATAGAACAGTTTGGAAACATTACGTTTGTAGAATCTGCAAGTGTTTATTCGGAGCACCTTCAGGCCTATGTTGGAAAAGGAAATATCTTCACATAAAAACCAGAGAGAAGGATTCTCAGAAACTTCTTTGTGATGAGTTCATTCAACTCACAGAGTTGAACCTACCGATTGATGATAGAGAAGTTTGGAAACACTCTTTTTGTAGAATCTGCAAGTGGATATTTGGAGCCGTTTGAGGCCTATGCTGGAAAAGGAAATATCTTCACATAAAAACTGAACAGAAGCATTCTCAGAAACTTCTTTGTGTTGAGTGCATTCAACTCACAGACTTGAACTTACCTGTAGAAAGAGCAGTTTTGAAACACTCTTTTGGTAAAATCTGCAAGTGGTTATTTGGAGCACTTCGAGGCCTGTGCTTTGATATGGAATATCTTCACCTAAAAACTACAGAGAAGCATTCTCAGAAAGTACTTCATGATGCATTCATTCAACTCACAGAGTTGAACCTTCCTTTTGATAGAACAGTTTTGAAACACTCTTTTTGTAGAATCTGCAAGAGGATATTTGGAGCGTTTTGAGGCCTATGCTGGAAAAGGAAATATCTTCACCTAAAAACTAGACAGAAGCATTCTCAGAAACTTCTGTGTGATGAGTGCATTCAACTCACAGACTTGAACGTTTCTTTTGATAGAACAGTTTGGAAACATTACGTTTGTAGAATCTGCAAGTGTTTATTCGGAGCACCTTGAGGCCTATGTTGGAAAAGGAAATATCTCCACATAAAAACTAGAGAGAAGGATTCTCAGAAACTTCTTTGTGATGAGTTCATTCAACTCACAGAGTGGAACCTACCAATTGATAGAGAAGTTTGGAAACACTCTTTTTGTAGAATCTGCAAGTGGATATTTGGAGCCGTTTGAGGCCTATGCTGGAAAAGGAAATATCTTCACATAAAAACTGAACAGAAGCATTCTCAGAAACTTCTTTGTGTTGAGTGCATTCAACTCACAGACTTGAACTTAGTTGTAGAAAGAGCAGTTTTGAAACACACTTTTGGTAAAATCTGCAAGTGGTTATTTGGAGCACTTCGAGGCCTGTGCTGGGATATGGAATATCTTCACCTAAAAACTACAGAGAAGCATTCTCAGAAAGTTCTTCACGATGCATTCATTCAACTCACAGAGTTGAACCTTCCTTTTGATAGAACAGTTTTGAAACACTCTTTTTGTAGAATCTGCAAGAGGATATTTGGAGCGTTTTGAGGCCTATGTTGGAAAAGGAAATATCTTCACATAAAAACTAGAGAGAAGGATACTCAGAAACTTCTTTGTGATGAGTTCATTCAACTCACAGAGTTGAACTTACCAATTGATAGAGAAGTTTGGAAACACTCTTTTTGTAGAATCTGCAAGTGGATATTTGGAGCCGTTTGAGGCCTATGCTGGAAAAGGAAATATCTTCACATAAAAACTGAACAGAAGCATTCTCAGAAACTTCCTTGTGTTGAGTGCATTCAACTCACAGACTTGAACTTACCTGTAGAAAGAGCAGTTTTCAAACACTCTTTTGGTAAAATCTGCAAGTGGTTATTTGGAGCAATTCGAGGCCTGTGCTGGGATATGGAATTTATTCACCTAAAAACTACAGAGAAGCATTCTCAGAAAGTTCTTCACGATGCATTCATTCAACTCACAGAGTTGAACCTTCCTTTTGAAAGAACAGTTTTGAAACACTCTTTTTGTAGAATCTGCAAGAGGATATTTGGAGCGTTTTGAGGCCTATGCTGGAAAAGGAATTATCTTCACCTAAAAACTAGACAGAAGCATTCTCAGAAACTTCTGTGTGATGAGTGCATTCAACTCACAGACTTGAACGTTTCTTTTTAAATAACAGTTTGGAAACATTACGTTTGTAGAATCTGCAAGTGTTTATTCGGAGCACCTTGAGGCCTATGTTGGAAAAGGAAATATCTTCACATAAAAACTAGAGAGAAGGATTCTCAGAAACTTCTTTGCGATGAGTTCATTCAACTCACAGAGTTGAACCTACCAATTGATAGAGAAGTTTGGAAACACTCTTTTTGTAGAATCTGCAAGTGGATATTTGGAGCCGTTTGAGGCCGATGTTGGAAAAGGAAATATCTTCACATAAAAACTGAACAGAAGCATTCTCAGAAACTTCTTTCTGTTGAGTGCATTCAACTCACAGAGTTGAACTTACCTGTAGAAAGAGCAGTTTTGAAACACTCTTTTGGTAAAATCTGCAAGTGGTTATTTGGAGCACTTCGAGGCCTGTGCCTGGATATGGAATATCTTCACCTAAAAACTACAGAGAAGCATTCTCAGAAAGTTCTTCACGATGCATTCATTCAACTCACAGAGTTGAACCTTCCTTTTGATAGAACAGTTTTGAAACACTCTTTTTGTAGAATCTGCAAGAGGATATTTGGAGCGTTTTGAGGCCTATGCTGGAAAAGGAAATATCTTCACCTAAAAACTAGACAGAAGCATCCTCAGAAACTTCTGTGTGATGAGTGCATTCATCTCACAGACTTGAACGTTTCTTTTGATAGAACAGTTTGGAAACATTACGTTTGTAGAATCTGCAAGTGTTTATTCGGAGCACCTTGAGGCCAATGTTGGAAAAGGAAATATCTTCACATAAAAACTAGAGAGAAGGATTCTCAGAAACTTCTTTGTGATGAGTTCATTCAACTCACAGAGTTCAACCTACTAATTGATAGAGAAGTTTGGAAACACTCTTTTTGTAGAATCTGCAAGTGGATATTTGGAGCCGTTTGAGGCCTATGCTGGAAAAGGAAATATCTTCTCATAAAAACTGAACAGAAGCATTCTCAGAAACTTCTTTGTGTCGAGTGCATTCAACTCACCGACTTGAACTTACCTGTAGAAAGAGTAGTTTTGAAACACTCTTTTGGTAAAATCTGCAAGTTGTTATTTGGAGCACTTCGAGGCCTGTGCTGGGATATGGAATATCTTCACCTAAAAACTACAGAGAAGCATTCTCAGAAAGTTCTTCACGATGCATTCATTCAACTCACAGAGTTGAACCTTCCCTTTGATAGAACAGTTTTGAAACACTCTTTTTGTAGAATCTGCAAGAGGATATTTGGAGCGTTTTGAGGCCTATGCTGGAAAAGGAAATATCTTCACCTAAAAACTAGACAGAAGCATCCTCAGAAACTTCTGTGTGATGAGTGCATTCATCTCACAGACTTGAACGTTTCTTTTGATAGAACAGTTTGGAAACATTACGTTTGTAGAATCTGCAAGTGTTTATTCGGAGCACCTTGAGGCCTATGTTGGAAAAGGAAATATCTTCACATAAAAACTAGAGAGAAGGATTCTCAGAAACTTCTTTGTGATGAGTTCATTCAACTCACAGAGTGGAACCTACCAATTGATAGAGAAGTTTGGAAACACTCTTCTTGTAGAATCTGCAAGTGGATATTTGGAGCCGTTTGAGGCCTATGCTGGAAAAGGAAATATCTTCACATAAAAACTGAACAGAAGCATTCTCAGAAACTTCTTTGTGTCGAGTGCATTCAACTCAACGACTTGAACTTACCTGTAGAAAGAGCAGTTTTGAAACACTCTTTTGGTAAAATCTGCAACTGGTTATTTGGAGCTCTTCGAGGCCTGTGCTGGGATATGGAATATCTTCACCTAAAAACTACAGAGAAGCATTCTCAGAAAGTTCTTCACGATGCATTCATTCAACTCACAGAGTTGAACCTTCCTTTTGATAGAACAGTTTTGAAACACTCTTTTTGTAGAATCTGCAAGAGGATATTTGGAGCGTTTTGAGGCCTATGCTGGAAAAGGAAATATCTTCACCTAAAAACTAGACAGAAGCATTCTCAGAAACTTCTGTGTGATGAGTGCATTCAACTCACAGACTTGAACGTTTCTTTTGATAGAACAGTTTGGAAACATTACGTTTGTAGAATCTGCAAGTGTTTATTCGGAGCACCTGGAGGCCTATGTTGGAAAAGGAAATATCTTCACATAAAAACTAGAGAGAAGGATTCTCAGAAACTTCTTTGTGATGAGTTCATTCAACTCACAGAGTTGAACCTACCAATTGATAGAGAAGTTTGGAAACACTCTTTTTGTAGAATCTGCAAGTGGATATTTGGAGCCGTTTGAGGCCTATGCTGGAAAAGGAAATATCTTCACATAAAAACTGAACAGAAGCATTCTCAGAAACTTCTTTGTGTTGAGTGCATTCAACTCACAGACTTGAACTTACCTGTAGAAAGAGCAGTTTTGAAACACTCTTTTGGTAAAATCTGCAAGTGGTTATTTGGAGCACTTCGAGGCCTGTGCTGGGATATGGAATATCTTCACCTAAAAACTACAGAGAAGCATTCTCAGAAAGTTCTTCACGATGCATTCATTCAACTCACAGAGTTGAACCTTCCTTTTGATAGAACAGTTTTGAAACACTCTTTTTGTAGAATCTGCAAGAGGATATTTGGAGCGTTTTGAGGCCTATGCTGGAAAAGGAAATATCTTCACCTAAAAACTAGACAGAAGCATCCTCAGAAAATTCTGTGTGATGAGTGCATTCAACTCACAGACTTGAACGTTTCTTTTGATGGAACAGTTTGGAAACATTACGTTTGTAGAATCTGCAAGTGTTTATTCGGAGCACCTTGAGGCCTATGTTGGAAAAGGAAATATCTTCACATAAAAACTAGAGAGAAGGATTCTCAGAAACTTCTTTCTGATGAGTTCATTCAACTCACAGAGTTGAACCTACCAATTGATGATAGAGAAGTTTGGAAACACTCTTTTTGTAGAATCTGCAAGTGGATATTTGGAGCCGTTTGAGGCCTATGCTGGAAAAGGAAATATCTTCACATAAAAACTGAACAGAAGCATTCTCAGAAACTTCTTCGTGTTGAGTGCATTCAACTCACAGACTTGAACTTACCTGTAGAAAGAGCAGTTTTGAAACACTCTTTTGGTAAAATCTGCAAGTGGTTATTTGGAGCACTTCGAGGCCTGTGCTGGGATATGGAATATCTTCACCTAAAAACTACAGAGAAGCATTCTCAGAAAGTTCTTCACGATGCATTCATTCAACTCACAGAGTTGAACCTTCCTTTTGATAGAACAGTTTTGAAACACTCTTTTTGTAGAATCTGCAAGAGGATATTTGGAGCGTTTTGAGGCCTATGCTGGAAAAGGAAATATCTTCACCTAAAAACTAGACAGAAGCATCCTCAGAAACTTCTGTGTGATGAGTGCATTCAACTCACAGACTTGAACGTTTCTTTTGATAGAACAGTTTGGTAACATTACGTTTGTAGAATCTGCAAGTGTTTATTCGGAGCACCTTGAGGCCTATGTTGGAAAAGGAAATATCTCCACATAAAAACTAGAGAGAAGGATTCTCAGAAACTTCTTTGTGATGAGTTCATTCAACTCACAGAGTGGAACCTACCAATTGATAGAGAAGTTTGGAAACACTCTTTTTGTAGAATCTGCAAGTGGATATTTGGAGCCGTTTGAGGCCTATGCTGGAAAAGGAAATATCTTCACATAAAAACTGAACAGAAGCATTCTCAGAAACTTCTTTGTGTTGAGTGCATTCAACTCACAGACTTGAACTTAGTTGTAGAAAGAGCAGTTTTGAAACACTCTTTTGGTAAAATCTGCAAGTGGTTATTTGGAGCACTTCGAGGCCTGTGCTTTGATATGGAATATCTTCACCTAAAAACTACAGAGAAGCATTCTCAGAAAGTACTTCATGATGCATTCGTTCAACTCACAGAGTTGAACCTTCCTTTTGATAGAACAGTTTTGAAACACTCTTTTTGTAGAATCTGCAAGAGGATATTTGGAGCGTTTTGAGGCCTATGCTGGAAAAGGAAATATCTTCACCTAAAAACTAGACAGAAGCATCCTCAGAAACTTCTGTGTGATGAGTGCATTCAACTCACAGACTTGAACGTTTCTTTTGATAGAACAGTTTGGAAACATTAGGTTTGTAGAATCTGCAAGTGTTTATTAGGAGCACCTTGAGGCCTATGTTGGAAAAGGAAATATCTTCACATAAAAACTACAGAGAAGGATTCTCAGAAACTTCTTTGTGATGAGTTCATTCAACTCACAGAGTTGAACCTACCAAATGATGATAGAGAAGTTTGGAAACACTCTTTTTGTAGAATCTGCAAGTGGATATTTGGAGCCGTTTGAGGCCTATGCTGGAAAAGGAAATATCTTCACATAAAAACTGAACAGAAGCATTCTCAGAAACTTCTTTGTGTTGAGTGCATTCAACTCACAGACTTGAACTTACCCGTAGAAAGAGCAGTTTTGAAACACTCTTTTGGTAAAATCTGCAAGTGGTTATTTGGAGCACTTCGAGGCCTGTGCTGGGATATGGAATATCTTCACCTAAAAACTACAGAGAAGCATTCTCAGAAAGTTCTTCACGATGCATTCATTCAACTCACAGAGTTGAACCTTCCTTTTGATAGAACAGTTTTGAAACACTCTTTTTGTAGAATCTGCAAGAGGATATTTGGAGCGTTTTGAGGCCTATGCTGGAAAAGGAAATATCTTCACCTAAAAACTAGACAGAAACATCCTCAGAAACTTCTGTGTGATGAGTGCATTCAACTCACAGACTTGAACGTTTCTTTTGATAGAACAGTTTGGTAACATTACGTTTGTAGAATCTGCAAGTGTTTATTCGGAGCACCTTGAGGCCTATGTTGGAAAAGGAAATATCTCCACATAAAAACTAGAGAGAAGGATTCTCAGAAACTTCTTTGTGATGAGTTCATTCAACTCACAGAGTGGAACCTACCAATTGGTAGAGAAGTTTGGAAACACTCTTTTTGTAGAATCTGCAAGTGGATATTTGGAGCCGTTTGAGGCCTATGCTGGAAAAGGAAATATCTTCACATAAAAACTGAACAGAAGCATCCTCAGAAACTTCTTTGTGTTGAGTGCATTCAACTCACAGACTTGAACTTACTTGTAGAAAGAGCAGTTTTGAAACACTCTTTTGGTAAAATCTGCAAGTGGTTATTTGGAGCACTTCGAGGCCTGTGCTTTGATATGGAATATCTTCACCTAAAAACTACAGAGAAGCATTCTCAGAAAGTACTTCATGATGCATTCATTCAACTCACAGAGTTGAACCTTTCTTTTGATAGAACAGTTTTGAAACACTCTTTTTGTAGAATCTGCAAGAGGATATTTGGAGCGTTTTGAGGCCTATGCTGGAAAAGGAAATATCTTCACCTAAAAACTAGACAGAAGCATTCTCAGAAACTTCTGTGTGATGAGTGCATTCAACTCACAGACTTGAACGTTTCTTTTGATAGAACAGTTTGGAAACATTACGTTTGTAGAATCTGCAAGTGTTTATTCGGAGCACCTTGAGGCCTATGTTGGAAAAGGAAATATCTTCACATAAAAACTAGAGAGAAGGATTCTCAGAAACTTCTTTGTGATGAGTTCATTCAACTCACAGAGTTGAACCTACCAATTGATAGAGAACTTTGGAAACACTCTTTTTGTAGAATCTGCAAGTGGATATTTGGAGCCGTTTGAGGCCTATGCTGGAAAAGGAAATATCTTCACATAAAAACTGAACAGAAGCATTCTCAGAAACTTCTTTGTGTTGAGTGCATTCAACTCACAGACTTGAACTTACCTGTAGAAAGAGCAGTTTTGAAACACTCTTTTGGTAAAATCTGCAAGTGGTTATTTGGAGCACTTCGAGGCCTGTGCTGGGATATGGAATATCTTCACCTAAAAACTACAGAGAAGCTTTCTCAGAAAGTTCTTCACGATGCATTCATTCAACTCACAGAGTTGAACCTTCCTTTTGATAGAACAGTTTTGAAACACTCTTTTTGTAGAATCTGCAAGAGGATATTTGGAGCGTTTTGAGGCCTATGCTGGAAAAGGAAATATCTTCACCTAAAAACTAGACAGAAGCATCCTCAGAAACTTCTGTGTGATGAGTGCATTCAACTCACAGACTTGAACGTTTCTTTTGATAGAACAGTTTGGTAACATTTCGTTTGTAGAATCTGCAAGTGTTTATTCGGAGCACCTTGAGGCCTATGTTGGAAAAGGAAATATCTCCACATAAAAACTAGAGAGAAGGATTCTCAGAAACTTCTTTGTGATGAGTTCATTCAACTCACAGAGTGGAACCTACCAATTGATAGAGAAGTTTGGAAACACTCTTTTTGTAGAATCTGCAAGTGGATATTTGGAGCCGTTTGAGGCCTATGCTGGAAAAGGAAATATCTTCACATAAAAACTGAACAGAAGCATTCTCAGAAACTTCTTTGTGTTGAGTGCATTCAACTCACAGACTTGAACTTACCTGTAGAAAGAGCAGTTTTGAAACACTCTTTTGGTAAAATCTGCAAGTGGTTATTTGGAGCACTTCGAGGCCTGTGCTGGGATATGGAATATCTTCACCTAAAAACTACAGAGAAGCTTTCTCAGAAAGTTCTTCACTATGCATTCATTCAACTCACAGAGTTGAACCTTCCTTTTGATAGAACAGTTTTGAAACACTCTTTTTGTAGAATCTGCAAGAGGATATTTGGAGCGTTTTGAGGCCTATGCTGGAAAAGGAAATATCTTCACCTTAAAACTAGACAGAAGCATCCTCAGAAACTTCTGTGTGATGAGTGCATTCAACTCACAGACTTGAACGTTTCTTTTGATAGAACAGTTTGGAAACATTACGTTTGTAGAATCTGCAAGTGTTTATTCGGAGCACCTTCAGGCCTATGTTGGAAAAGGAAATATCTTCACATAAAAACCAGAGAGAAGGATTCTCAGAAACTTCTTTGTGATGAGTTCATTCAACTCACAGAGTTGAACCTACCGATTGATGATAGAGAAGTTTGGAAACACTCTTTTTGTAGAATCTGCAAGTGGATATTTGGAGCCGTTTGAGGCCTATGCTGGAAAAGGAAATATCTTCACATAAAAACTGAACAGAAGCATTCTCAGAAACTTCTTTGTGTTGAGTGCATTCAACTCACAGACTTGAACTTACCTGTAGAAAGAGCAGTTTTGAAACACTCTTTTGGTAAAATCTGCAAGTGGTTATTTGGAGCACTTCGAGGCCTGTGCTTTGATATGGAATATCTTCACCTAAAAACTACAGAGAAGCATTCTCAGAAAGTACTTCATGATGCATTCATTCAACTCACAGAGTTGAACCTTCCTTTTGATAGAACAGTTTTGAAACACTCTTTTTGTAGAATCTGCAAGAGGATATTTGGAGCGTTTTGAGGCCTATGCTGGAAAAGGAAATATCTTCACCTAAAAACTAGACAGAAGCATTCTCAGAAACTTCTGTGTGATGAGTGCATTCAACTCACAGACTTGAACGTTTCTTTTGATAGAACAGTTTGGAAACATTACGTTTGTAGAATCTGCAAGTGTTTATTCGGAGCACCTTGAGGCCTATGTTGGAAAAGGAAATATCTCCACATAAAAACTAGAGAGAAGGATTCTCAGAAACTTCTTTGTGATGAGTTCATTCAACTCACAGAGTGGAACCTACCAATTGATAGAGAAGTTTGGAAACACTCTTTTTGTAGAATCTGCAAGTGGATATTTGGAGCCGTTTGAGGCCTATGCTGGAAAAGGAAATATCTTCACATAAAAACTGAACAGAAGCATTCTCAGAAACTTCTTTGTGTTGAGTGCATTCAACTCACAGACTTGAACTTACCTGTAGAAAGAGCAGTTTTGAAACACTCTTTTGGTAAAATCTGCAAGTGGTTATTTGGAGCACTTCGAGGCCTGTGCTGGGATATGGAATATCTTCACCTAAAAACTACAGAGAAGCTTTCTCAGAAAGTTCTTCACTATGCATTCATTCAACTCACAGAGTTGAACCTTCCTTTTGATAGAACAGTTTTGAAACACTCTTTTTGTAGAATCTGCAAGAGGATATTTGGAGCGTTTTGAGGCCTATGCTGGAAAAGGAAATATCTTCACCTTAAAACTAGACAGAAGCATCCTCAGAAACTTCTGTGTGATGAGTGCATTCAACTCACAGACTTGAACGTTTCTTTTGATAGAACAGTTTGGAAACATTACGTTTGTAGAATCTGCAAGTGTTTATTCGGAGCACCTTGAGGCCTATGTTGGAAAAGGAAATATCTTCACATAAAAACCAGAGAGAAGGATTCTCAGAAACTTCTTTGTGATGAGTTCATTCAACTCACAGAGTTGAACCTACCAATTGATGATAGAGAAGTTTGGAAACACTCTTTTTGTAGAATCTGCAAGTGGATATTTGGAGCCGTTTGAGGCCTATGCTGGAAAAGGAAATATCTTCACATAAAAACTGAACAGAAGCATTCTCAGAAACTTCTTTGTGTTGAGTGCATTCAACTCACAGACTTGAACTTACCTGTAGAAAGAGCAGTTTTGAAACACTCTTTTGGTAAAATCTGCAAGTGGTTATTTGGAGCACTTCGAGGCCTGTGCTTTGATATGGAATATCTTCACCTAAAAACTACAGAGAAGCATTCTCAGAAAGTACTTCATGATGCATTCATTCAACTCACAGAGTTGAACCTTCCTTTTGATAGAACAGTTTTGAAACACTCTTTTTGTAGAATCTGCAAGAGGATATTTGGAGCGTTTTGAGGCCTATGCTGGAAAAGGAAATATCTTCACCTAAAAACTAGACAGAAGCATTCTCAGAAACTTCTGTGTGATGAGTGCATTCAACTCACAGACTTGAACGTTTCTTTTGATAGAACAGTTTGGAAACATTACGTTTGTAGAATCTGCAAGTGTTTATTCGGAGCACCTTGAGGCCTATGTTGGAAAAGGAAATATCTTCACATAAAAACTAGAGAGAAGGATTCTCAGAAACTTCTTTGTGATGAGTTCATTCAACTCACAGAGTTGAACCTATCAATTGATAGAGAACTTTGGAAACACTCTTTTTGTAGAATCTGCAAGTGGATATTTGGAGCCGTTTGAGGCCTATGCTGGAAAAGGAAATATCTTCACATAAAAACTGAACAGAAGCATTCTCAGAAACTTCTTTGTGTTGAGTGCATTCAACTCACAGACTTGAACTTACCTGTAGAAAGAGCAGTTTTGAAACACTCTTTTGGTAAAATCTGCAAGTGGTTATTTGGAGCACTTCGAGGCCTGTGCTGGGATATGGAATATCTTCACCTAAAAACTACAGAGAAGCTTTCTCACAAAGTTCTTCACGATGCATTCATTCAACTCACAGAGTTGAACCTTCCTTTTGATAGAACAGTTTTGAAACACTCTTTTTGTAGAATCTGCAAGAGGATATTTGGAGCGTTTTGAGGCCTATGCTGGAAAAGGAAATATCTTCACCTAAAAACTAGACAGAAGCATCCTCAGAAACTTCTGTGTGATGAGTGCATTCATCTCACAGACTTGAACGTTTCTTTTGATAGAACAGTTTGGAAACATTACGTTTGTAGAATCTGCAAGTGTTTATTCGGAGCACCTTGAGGCCTATGTTGGAAAAGGAAATATCTTCACATAAAAACTAGAGAGAAGGATTCTCAGAAACTTCTTTGTGATGAGTTCATTCAACTCACAGAGTGGAACCTACCAATTGATAGAGAAGTTTGGAAACACTCTTTTTGTAGAATCTGCAAGTGGATATTTGGAGCCGTTTGAGGCCTATGCTGGAAAAGGAAATATCTTCACATAAAAACTGAACAGAAGCATTCTCAGAAACTTCTTTGTGTTGAGTGCATTCAACTCACAGACTTGAACTTAGTTGTAGAAAGAGCAGTTTTGAAACACACTTTTGGTAAAATCTGCAAGTGGTTATTTGGAGCACTTCGAGGCCTGTGCTGGGATATGGAATATCTTCACCTAAAAACTACAGAGAAGCATTCTCAGAAAGTTCTTCACGATGCATTCATTCAACTCACAGAGTTGAACCTTCCTTTTGATAGAACAGTTTTGAAACACTCTTTTTGTAGAATCTGCAAGAGGATATTTGGAGCGTTTTGAGGCCTATGCTGGAAAAGGAAATATCTTCACCTAAAAACTAGACAGAAGCATCCTCAGAAACTTCTGTGTGATGAGTGCATTCAACTCACAGACTTGAACGTTTCTTTTGATAGAACAGTTTGGAAACATTACGTTTGTAGAATCTGCAAGTGTTTATTCGGAGCACCTTGAGGCCTATGTTGGAAAAGGAAATATCTTCACATAAAAACTAGAGAGAAGGATTCTCAGAAACTTCTTTGTGATGAGTTCATTCAACTCACAGAGTTGAACCTACCAATTGATGATAGAGAAGTTTGGAAACACTCTTTTTGTAGAATCTGCAAGTGGATATTTGGAGCCGTTTGAGGCCTATGCTGGAAAAGGAAATATCTTCACATAAAAACTGAACAGAAGCATTCTCAGAAACTTCTTTGTGTTGAGTGCATTCAACTCACAGATTTGAACTTACCTGTAGAAAGAGCAGTTTTGAAACACTCTTTTGGTAAAATCTGCAAGTGGTTATTTGGAGCACTTCGAGGCCTGTGCTGGCATATGGAATATCTTCACCTAAAAACTACAGAGAAGCATTCTCAGAAAGTTCTTCACGATGCATTCTTTCAACTCACAGAGTTGAACCTTCCTTTTGATAGAACAGTTTTGAAACACTCTTTTTGTAGAATCTGCAAGAGGATATTTGGAGCGTTTTGAGGCCTATGCTGGAAAAGGAAATATCTTCACCTAAAAACTAGACAGAAGCATCCTCAGAAACTTCTGTGTGATGAGTGCATTCAACTCACAGACTTGAACGTTTCTTTTGATAGAACAGTTTGGTAACATTTCGTTTGTAGAATCTGCAAGTGTTTATTCGGAGCACCTTGAGGCCTGTGTTGGAAAAGGAAATATCTCCACATAAAAACTAGAGAGAAGGATTCTCAGAAACTTCTTTGTGATGAGTTCATTCAACTCACAGAGTGGAACCTACCAATTGATAGAGAAGTTTGGAAACACTCTTTTTGTAGAATCTGCAAGTGGATATTTGGAGCCGTTTGAGGCCTATGCTGGAAAAGGAAATATCTTCACATAAAAACTGAACAGAAGCATTCTCAGAAACTTCTTTGTGTTGAGTGCATTCAACTCACAGACTTGAACTTACCTGTAGAAAGAGCAGTTTTGAAACACTCTTTTGGTAAAATCTGCAAGTGGTTATTTGGAGCACTTCGAGGCCTGTGCGGGGATATGGAATATCTTCACCTAAAAACTACAGAGAAGCTTTCTCAGAAAGTTCTTCACTATGCATTCATTCAACTCACAGAGTTGAACCTTCCTTTTGATAGAACAGTTTTGAAACACTCTTTTTGTAGAATCTGCAAGAGGATATTTGGAGCGTTTTGAGGCCTATGCTGGAAAAGGAAATATCTTCACCTTAAAACTAGACAGAAGCATCCTCAGAAACTTCTGTGTGATGAGTGCATTCAACTCACAGACTTGAACGTTTCTTTTGATAGAACAGTTTGGAAACATTACGTTTGTAGAATCTGCAAGTGTTTATTCGGAGCACCTTGAGGCCTATGTTGGAAAAGGAAATATCTTCACATAAAAACTAGAGAGAAGGATTCTCAGAAACTTCTTTCTGATGAGTTCATTCAACTCACAGAGTTGAACCTACCAATTGATGATAGAGAAGTTTGGAAACACTCTTTTTGTAGAATCTGCAAGTGGATATTTGGAGCCGTTTGAGGCCTATGCTGGAAAAGGAAATATCTTCACATAAAAACTGAACAGAAGCATTCTCAGAAACTTCTTCGTGTTGAGTGCATTCAACTCACAGACTTGAACTTACCTGTAGAAAGAGCAGTTTTGAAACACTCTTTTGGTAAAATCTGCAAGTGGTTATTTGGAGCACTTCGAGGCCTGTGCTGGGATATGGAATATCTTCACCTAAAAACTACAGAGAAGCATTCTCAGAAAGTTCTTCACGATGCATTCATTCAACTCACAGAGTTGAACCTTCCTTTTGATAGAACAGTTTTGAAACACTCTTTTTGTAGAATCTGCAAGAGGATATTTGGAGCGTTTTGAGGCCTATGCTGGAAAAGGAAATATCTTCACCTAAAAACTAGACAGAAGCATCCTCAGAAACTTCTGTGTGATGAGTGCATTCAACTCACAGACTTGAACGTTTCTTTTGATAGAACAGTTTGGTAACATTACGTTTGTAGAATCTGCAAGTGTTTATTCGGAGCACCTTGAGGCCTATGTTGGAAAAGGAAATATCTCCACATAAAAACTAGAGAGAAGGATTCTCAGAAACTTCTTTGTGATGAGTTCATTCAACTCACAGAGTGGAACCTACCAATTGATAGAGAAGTTTGGAAACACTCTTTTTGTAGAATCTGCAAGTGGATATTTGGAGCCGTTTGAGGCCTATGCTGGAAAAGGAAATATCTTCACATAAAAACTGAACAGAAGCATTCTCAGAAACTTCTTTGTGTTGAGTGCATTCAACTCACAGACTTGAACTTAGTTGTAGAAAGAGCAGTTTTGAAACACTCTTTTGGTAAAATCTGCAAGTGGTTATTTGGAGCACTTCGAGGCCTGTGCTTTGATATGGAATATCTTCACCTAAAAACTACAGAGAAGCATTCTCAGAAAGTACTTCATGATGCATTCGTTCAACTCACAGAGTTGAACCTTCCTTTTGATAGAACAGTTTTGAAACACTCTTTTTGTAGAATCTGCAAGAGGATATTTGGAGCGTTTTGAGGCCTATGCTGGAAAAGGAAATATCTTCACCTAAAAACTAGACAGAAGCATCCTCAGAAACTTCTGTGTGATGAGTGCATTCAACTCACAGACTTGAACGTTTCTTTTGATAGAACAGTTTGGAAACATTAGGTTTGTAGAATCTGCAAGTGTTTATTAGGAGCACCTTGAGGCCTATGTTGGAAAAGGAAATATCTTCACATAAAAACTACAGAGAAGGATTCTCAGAAACTTCTTTGTGATGAGTTCATTCAACTCACAGAGTTGAACCTACCAAATGATGATAGAGAAGTTTGGAAACACTCTTTTTGTAGAATCTGCAAGTGGATATTTGGAGCCGTTTGAGGCCTATGCTGGAAAAGGAAATATCTTCACATAAAAACTGAACAGAAGCATTCTCAGAAACTTCTTTGTGTTGAGTGCATTCAACTCACAGACTTGAACTTACCCGTAGAAAGAGCAGTTTTGAAACACTCTTTTGGTAAAATCTGCAAGTGGTTATTTGGAGCACTTCGAGGCCTGTGCTGGGATATGGAATATCTTCACCTAAAAACTACAGAGAAGCATTCTCAGAAAGTTCTTCACGATGCATTCATTCAACTCACAGAGTTGAACCTTCCTTTTGATAGAACAGTTTTGAAACACTCTTTTTGTAGAATCTGCAAGAGGATATTTGGAGCGTTTTGAGGCCTATGCTGGAAAAGGAAATATCTTCACCTAAAAACTAGACAGAAACATCCTCAGAAACTTCTGTGTGATGAGTGCATTCAACTCACAGACTTGAACGTTTCTTTTGATAGAACAGTTTGGTAACATTACGTTTGTAGAATCTGCAAGTGTTTATTCGGAGCACCTTGAGGCCTATGTTGGAAAAGGAAATATCTCCACATAAAAACTAGAGAGAAGGATTCTCAGAAACTTCTTTGTGATGAGTTCATTCAACTCACAGAGTGGAACCTACCAATTGGTAGAGAAGTTTGGAAACACTCTTTTTGTAGAATCTGCAAGTGGATATTTGGAGCCGTTTGAGGCCTATGCTGGAAAAGGAAATATCTTCACATAAAAACTGAACAGAAGCATCCTCAGAAACTTCTTTGTGTTGAGTGCATTCAACTCACAGACTTGAACTTACTTGTAGAAAGAGCAGTTTTGAAACACTCTTTTGGTAAAATCTGCAAGTGGTTATTTGGAGCACTTCGAGGCCTGTGCTTTGATATGGAATATCTTCACCTAAAAACTACAGAGAAGCATTCTCAGAAAGTACTTCATGATGCATTCATTCAACTCACAGAGTTGAACCTTTCTTTTGATAGAACAGTTTTGAAACACTCTTTTTGTAGAATCTGCAAGAGGATATTTGGAGCGTTTTGAGGCCTATGCTGGAAAAGGAAATATCTTCACCTAAAAACTAGACAGAAGCATTCTCACAAACTTCTGTGTGATGAGTGCATTCAACTCACAGACTTGAACGTTTCTTTTGATAGAACAGTTTGGAAACATTACGTTTGTAGAATCTGCAAGTGTTTATTCGGAGCACCTTGAGGCCTATGTTGGAAAAGGAAATATCTTCACATAAAAACTAGAGAGAAGGATTCTCAGAAACTTCTTTGTGATGAGTTCATTCAACTCACAGAGTTGAACCTACCAATTGATAGAGAACTTTGGAAACACTCTTTTTGTAGAATCTGCAAGTGGATATTTGGAGCCGTTTGAGGCCTATGCTGGAAAAGGAAATATCTTCACATAAAAACTGAACAGAAGCATTCTCAGAAACTTCTTTGTGTTGAGTGCATTCAACTCACAGACTTGAACTTACCTGTAGAAAGAGCAGTTTTGAAACACTCTTTTGGTAAAATCTGCAAGTGGTTATTTGGAGCACTTCGAGGCCTGTGCTGGGATATGGAATATCTTCACCTAAAAACTACAGAGAAGCTTTCTCAGAAAGTTCTTCACGATGCATTCATTCAACTCACAGAGTTGAACCTTCCTTTTGATAGAACAGTTTTGAAACACTCTTTTTGTAGAATCTGCAAGAGGATATTTGGAGCGTTTTGAGGCCTATGCTGGAAAAGGAAATATCTTCACCTAAAAACTAGACAGAAGCATCCTCAGAAACTTCTGTGTGATGAGTGCATTCAACTCACAGACTTGAACGTTTCTTTTGATAGAACAGTTTGGTAACATTTCGTTTGTAGAATCTGCAAGTGTTTATTCGGAGCACCTTGAGGCCTATGTTGGAAAAGGAAATATCTCCACATAAAAACTAGAGAGAAGGATTCTCAGAAACTTCTTTGTGATGAGTTCATTCAACTCACAGAGTGGAACCTACCAATTGATAGAGAAGTTTGGAAACACTCTTTTTGTAGAATCTGCAAGTGGATATTTGGAGCCGTTTGAGGCCTATGCTGGAAAAGGAAATATCTTCACATAAAAACTGAACAGAAGCATTCTCAGAAACTTCTTTGTGTTGAGTGCATTCAACTCACAGACTTGAACTTACCTGTAGAAAGAGCAGTTTTGAAACACTCTTTTGGTAAAATCTGCAAGTGGTTATTTGGAGCACTTCGAGGCCTGTGCTGGGATATGGAATATCTTCACCTAAAAACTACAGAGAAGCTTTCTCAGAAAGTTCTTCACTATGCATTCATTCAACTCACAGAGTTGAACCTTCCTTTTGATAGAACAGTTTTGAAACACTCTTTTTGTAGAATCTGCAAGAGGATATTTGGAGCGTTTTGAGGCCTATGCTGGAAAAGGAAATATCTTCACCTTAAAACTAGACAGAAGCATCCTCAGAAACTTCTGTGTGATGAGTGCATTCAACTCACAGACTTGAACGTTTCTTTTGATAGAACAGTTTGGAAACATTACGTTTGTAGAATCTGCAAGTGTTTATTCGGAGCACCTTCAGGCCTATGTTGGAAAAGGAAATATCTTCACATAAAAACCAGAGAGAAGGATTCTCAGAAACTTCTTTGTGATGAGTTCATTCAACTCACAGAGTTGAACCTACCGATTGATGATAGAGAAGTTTGGAAACACTCTTTTTGTAGAATCTGCAAGTGGATATTTGGAGCCGTTTGAGGCCTATGCTGGAAAAGGAAATATCTTCACATAAAAACTGAACAGAAGCATTCTCAGAAACTTCTTTGTGTTGAGTGCATTCAACTCACAGACTTGAACTTACCTGTAGAAAGAGCAGTTTTGAAACACTCTTTTGGTAAAATCTGCAAGTGGTTATTTGGAGCACTTCGAGGCCTGTGCTTTGATATGGAATATCTTCACCTAAAAACTACAGAGAAGCATTCTCAGAAAGTACTTCATGATGCATTCATTCAACTCACAGAGTTGAACCTTCCTTTTGATAGAACAGTTTTGAAACACTCTTTTTGTAGAATCTGCAAGAGGATATTTGGAGCGTTTTGAGGCCTATGCTGGAAAAGGAAATATCTTCACCTAAAAACTAGACAGAAGCATTCTCAGAAACTTCTGTGTGATGAGTGCATTCAACTCACAGACTTGAACGTTTCTTTTGATAGAACAGTTTGGAAACATTACGTTTGTAGAATCTGCAAGTGTTTATTCGGAGCACCTTGAGGCCTATGTTGGAAAAGGAAATATCTCCACATAAAAACTAGAGAGAAGGATTCTCAGAAACTTCTTTGTGATGAGTTCATTCAACTCACAGAGTGGAACCTACCAATTGATAGAGAAGTTTGGAAACACTCTTTTTGTAGAATCTGCAAGTGGATATTTGGAGCCGTTTGAGGCCTATGCTGGAAAAGGAAATATCTTCACATAAAAACTGAACAGAAGCATTCTCAGAAACTTCTTTGTGTTGAGTGCATTCAACTCACAGACTTGAACTTACCTGTAGAAAGAGCAGTTTTGAAACACTCTTTTGGTAAAATCTGCAAGTGGTTATTTGGAGCACTTCGAGGCCTGTGCTGGGATATGGAATATCTTCACCTAAAAACTACAGAGAAGCTTTCTCAGAAAGTTCTTCACGATGCATTCATTCAACTCACAGAGTTGAACCTTCCTTTTGATAGAACAGTTTTGAAACACTCTTTTTGTAGAATCTGCAAGAGGATATTTGGAGCGTTTTGAGGCCTATGCTGGAAAAGGAAATATCTTCACCTAAAAACTAGACAGAAGCATCCTCAGAAACTTCTGTGTGATGAGTGCATTCATCTCACAGACTTGAACGTTTCTTTTGATAGAACAGTTTGGAAACATTACGTTTGTAGAATCTGCAAGTGTTTATTCGGAGCACCTTGAGGCCTATGTTGGAAAAGGAAATATCTTCACATAAAAACTAGAGAGAAGGATTCTCAGAAACTTCTTTGTGATGAGTTCATTCAACTCACAGAGTGGAACCTACCAATTGATAGAGAAGTTTGGAAACACTCTTTTTGTAGAATCTGCAAGTGGATATTTGGAGCCGTTTGAGGCCTATGCTGGAAAAGGAAATATCTTCACATAAAAACTGAACAGAAGCATTCTCAGAAACTTCTTTGTGTTGAGTGCATTCAACTCACAGACTTGAACTTAGTTGTAGAAAGAGCAGTTTTGAAACACACTTTTGGTAAAATCTGCAAGTGGTTATTTGGAGCACTTCGAGGCCTGTGCTGGGATATGGAATATCTTCACCTAAAAACTACAGAGAAGCATTCTCAGAAAGTTCTTCACGATGCATTCATTCAACTCACAGAGTTGAACCTTCCTTTTGATAGAACAGTTTTGAAACACTCTTTTTGTAGAATCTGCAAGAGGATATTTGGAGCGTTTTGAGGCCTATGCTGGAAAAGGAAATATCTTCACCTAAAAACTAGACAGAAGCATCCTCAGAAACTTCTGTGTGATGAGTGCATTCAACTCACAGACTTGAACGTTTCTTTTGATAGAACAGTTTGGAAACATTACGTTTGTAGAATCTGCAAGTGTTTATTCGGAGCACCTTGAGGCCTATGTTGGAAAAGGAAATATCTTCACATAAAAACTAGAGAGAAGGATTCTCAGAAACTTCTTTGTGATGAGTTCATTCAACTCACAGAGTTGAACCTACCAATTGATGATAGAGAAGTTTGGAAACACTCTTTTTGTAGAATCTGCAAGTGGATATTTGGAGCCGTTTGAGGCCTATGCTGGAAAAGGAAATATCTTCACATAAAAACTGAACAGAAGCATTCTCAGAAACTTCTTTGTGTTGAGTGCATTCAACTCACAGATTTGAACTTACCTGTAGAAAGAGCAGTTTTGAAACACTCTTTTGGTAAAATCTGCAAGTGGTTATTTGGAGCACTTCGAGGCCTGTGCTGGCATATGGAATATCTTCACCTAAAAACTACAGAGAAGCATTCTCAGAAAGTTCTTCACGATGCATTCTTTCAACTCACAGAGTTGAACCTTCCTTTTGATAGAACAGTTTTGAAACACTCTTTTTGTAGAATCTGCAAGAGGATATTTGGAGCGTTTTGAGGCCTATGCTGGAAAAGGAAATATCTTCACCTAAAAACTAGACAGAAGCATCCTCAGAAACTTCTGTGTGATGAGTGCATTCAACTCACAGACTTGAACGTTTCTTTTGATAGAACAGTTTGGTAACATTTCGTTTGTAGAATCTGCAAGTGTTTATTCGGAGCACCTTGAGGCCTGTGTTGGAAAAGGAAATATCTCCACATAAAAACTAGAGAGAAGGATTCTCAGAAACTTCTTTGTGATGAGTTCATTCAACTCACAGAGTGGAACCTACCAATTGATAGAGAAGTTTGGAAACACTCTTTTTGTAGAATCTGCAAGTGGATATTTGGAGCCGTTTGAGGCCTATGCTGGAAAAGGAAATATCTTCACATAAAAACTGAACAGAAGCATTCTCAGAAACTTCTTTGTGTTGAGTGCATTCAACTCACAGACTTGAACTTACCTGTAGAAAGAGCAGTTTTGAAACACTCTTTTGGTAAAATCTGCAAGTGGTTATTTGGAGCACTTCGAGGCCTGTGCGGGGATATGGAATATCTTCACCTAAAAACTACAGAGAAGCTTTCTCAGAAAGTTCTTCACTATGCATTCATTCAACTCACAGAGTTGAACCTTCCTTTTGATAGAACAGTTTTGAAACACTCTTTTTGTAGAATCTGCAAGAGGATATTTGGAGCGTTTTGAGGCCTATGCTGGAAAAGGAAATATCTTCACCTTAAAACTAGACAGAAGCATCCTCAGAAACTTCTGTGTGATGAGTGCATTCAACTCACAGACTTGAACGTTTCTTTTGATAGAACAGTTTGGAAACATTACGTTTGTAGAATCTGCAAGTGTTTATTCGGAGCACCTTGAGGCCTATGTTGGAAAAGGAAATATCTTCACATAAAAACTAGAGAGAAGGATTCTCAGAAACTTCTTTGTGATGAGTTCATTCAACTCACAGAGTTGAACCTACCAATTGATGATAGAGAAGTTTGGAAACACTCTTTTTGTAGAATCTGCAAGTGGATATTTGGAGCCGTTTGAGGCCTATGCTGGAAAAGGAAATATCTTCACATAAAAACTGAACAGAAGCATTCTCAGAAACTTCTTTGTGTTGAGTGCATTCAACTCACAGACTTGAACTTACCTGTAGAAAGAGCAGTTTTGAAACACTCTTTTGGTAAAATCTGCAAGTGGTTATTTGGAGCACTTCGAGGCCTGTGCTGGGATATGGAATATCTTCACCTAAAAACTACAGAGAAGCATTCTCAGAAAGTTCTTCACGATGCATTCATTCAACTCACAGAGTTGAACCTTCCTTTTGATAGAACAGTTTTGAAACACTCTTTTTGTAGAATCTGCAAGAGGATATTTGGAGCGTTTTGAGGCCTATGCTGGAAAAGGAAATATCTTCACCTAAAAACTAGACAGAAGCATTCTCAGAAACTTCTGTGTGATGAGTGCATTCAACTCACAGACTTGAACGTTTCTTTTGATAGAACAGTTTGGAAACATTACGTTTGTAGAATCTGCAAGTGTTTATTCGGAGCACCTTGAGGCCTATGTTGGAAAAGGAAATATCTTCACATAAAAACTAGAGAGAAGGATTCTCAGAAACTTCTTTGTGATGAGTTCATTCAACTCACAGAGTTGAACCTACCAATTGATAGAGAAGTTTGGAAACACTCTTTTTGTAGAATCTGCAAGTGGATATTTGGAGCCGTTTGAGGCCTATGCTGGAAAAGGAAATATCTTCACATAAAAACTGAACAGAAGCATTCTCAGAAACTTCTTCTTGTTGAGTGCATTCAACTCACAGACTTGAACTTACCTGTAGAAAGAGCAGTTTTGAAACACTCTTTTGGTAAAATCTGCAAGTGGTTATTTGGAGCACTTCGAGGCCTGTGCTGGGATATGGAATATCTTCACCTAAAAACTACAGAGAAGCATTCTCAGAAAGTTCTTCACGATGCATTCATTCAACTCACAGAGTTGAACCTTCCTTTTGATAGAACAGTTTTGAAACACTCTTTTTGTAGAATCTGCAAGAGGATATTTGGAGCGTTTTGAGGCCTATGCTGGAAAAGGAAATATCTTCACCTAAAAACTAGACAGAAGCATCCTCAGAAACTTCTGTGTGATGAGTGCATTCATCTCACAGACTTGAACGTTTCTTTTGATAGAACAGTTTGGAAACATTACGTTTGTAGAATCTGCAAGTGTTTATTCGGAGCACCTTGAGGCCTATGTTGGAAAAGGAAATATCTTCACATAAAAACTAGAGAGAAGGATTCTCAGAAACTTCTTTGTGATGAGTTCATTCAACTCACAGAGTGGAACCTACCAATTGATAGAGAAGTTTGGAAACACTCTTTTTGTAGAATCTGCAAGTGGATATTTGGAGCCGTTTGAGGCCTATGCTGGAAAAGGAAATATCTTCACATAAAAACTGAACAGAAGCATTCTCAGAAACTTCTTTGTGTTGAGTGCATTCAACTCACAGACTTGAACTTAGTTTTAGAAAGAGCAGTTTTGAAACACACTTTTGGTAAAATCTGCAAGTGGTTATTTGGAGCACTTCGAGGCCTGTGCTGGGATATGGAATATCTTCACCTAAAAACTACAGAGAAGCATTCTCAGAAAGTTCTTCACGATGCATTCATTCAACTCACAGAGTTGAACCTTCCTTTTGATAGAACAGTTTTGAAACACTCTTTTTGTAGAATCTGCAAGAGGATATTTGGAGCGTTTTGAGGCCTATGCTGGAAAAGGAAATATCTTCACCTAAAAACTAGACAGAAGCATCCTCAGAAACTTCTGTGTGATGAGTGCATTCAACTCACAGACTTGAACGTTTCTTTTGATAGAACAGTTTGGTAACATTTCGTTTGTAGAATCTGCAAGTGTTTATTCGGAGCACCTTGAGGCCTATGTTGGAAAAGGAAATATCTCCACATAAAAACTAGAGAGAAGGATTCTCAGAAACTTCTTTGTGATGAGTTCATTCAACTCACAGAGTGGAACCTACCAATTGATAGAGAAGTTTGGAAACACTCTTTTTGTAGAATCTGCAAGTGGATATTTGGAGCCGTTTGAGGCCTATGCTGGAAAAGGAAATATCTTCACATAAAAACTGAACAGAAGCATTCTCAGAAACTTCTTTGTGTTGAGTGCATTCAACTCACAGACTTGAACTTACCTGTAGAAAGAGCAGTTTTGAAACACTCTTTTGGTAAAATCTGCAAGTGGTTATTTGGAGCACTTCGAGGCCTGTGCTGGGATATGGAATATCTTCACCTAAAAACTACAGAGAAGCTTTCTCAGAAAGTTCTTCACTATGCATTCATTCAACTCACAGAGTTGAACCTTCCTTTTGATAGAACAGTTTTGAAACACTCTTTTTGTAGAATCTGCAAGAGGATATTTGGAGCGTTTTGAGGCCTATGCTGGAAAAGGAAATATCTTCACCTTAAAACTAGACAGAAGCATCCTCAGAAACTTCTGTGTGATGAGTGCATTCAACTCACAGACTTGAACGTTTCTTTTGATAGAACAGTTTGGAAACATTACGTTTGTAGAATCTGCAAGTGTTTATTCGGAGCACCTTGAGGCCTATGTTGGAAAAGGAAATATCTTCACATAAAAACTAGAGAGAAGGATTCTCAGAAACTTCTTTGTGATGAGTTCATTCAACTCACAGAGTTGAACCTACCAATTGATGATAGAGAAGTTTGGAAACACTCTTTTTGTAGAATCTGCAAGTGGATATTTGGAGCCGTTTGAGGCCTATGCTGGAAAAGGAAATATCTTCACATAAAAACTGAACAGAAGCATTCTCAGAAACTTCTTTGTGTTGAGTGCATTCAACTCACAGACTTGAACTTACCTGTAGAAAGAGCAGTTTTGAAACACTCTTTTGGTAAAATCTGCAAGTGGTTATTTGGAGCACTTCGAGGCCTGTGCTGGGATATGGAATATCTTCACCTAAAAACTACAGAGAAGCATTCTCAGAAAGTTCTTCACGATGCATTCATTCAACTCACAGAGTTGAACCTTCCTTTTGATAGAACAGTTTTGAAACACTCTTTTTGTAGAATCTGCAAGAGGATATTTGGAGCGTTTTGAGGCCTATGCTGGAAAAGGAAATATCTTCACCTAAAAACTAGACAGAAGCATTCTCAGAAACTTCTGTGTGATGAGTGCATTCAACTCACAGACTTGAACGTTTCTTTTGATAGAACAGTTTGGAAACATTACGTTTGTAGAATCTGCAAGTGTTTATTCGGAGCACCTTGAGGCCTATGTTGGAAAAGGAAATAACTTCACATAAAAACTAGAGAGAAGGATTCTCAGAAACTTCTTTGTGATGAGTTCATTCAACCCACAGAGTTGAACCTACCAATTGATAGAGAAGTTTGGAAACACTCTTTTTGTAGAATCTGCAAGTGGATATTTGGAGCCGTTTGAGGCCTATGCTGGAAAAGGAAATATCTTCACATAAAAACTGAACAGAAGCATTCTCAGAAACTTCTTTGTGTTGAGTGCATTCAACTCACAGACTTGAACTTACCTGTAGAAAGAGCAGTTTTGAAACACTGTTTTGGTAAAATCTGCAAGTGGTTATTTGGAGCACTTCGAGGCCTGTGCTGGGATATGGAATATCTTCACCTAAAAACTACAGAGAAGCTTTCTCAGAAAGTTCTTCACGATGCATTCATTCAACTCACAGAGTTGAACCTTCCTTTTGATAGAACAGTTTTGAAACACTCTTTTTGTAGAATCTGCAAGAGGATATTTGGAGCGTTTTGAGGCCTATGCTGGAAAAGGAAATATCTTCACCTAAAAACTAGACAGAAGCATTCTCAGAAACTTCTGTGTGATGAGTGCATTCAACTCACAGACTTGAACGTTTCTTTTGATAGAACAGTTTGGAAACATTACGTTTGTAGAATCTGCAAGTGTTTATTCGGAGCACCTTGAGGCCTATGTTGGAAAAGGAAATATCTTCACATAAAAACTAGAGAGAAGGATTCTCAGAAACTTCTTTGTGATGAGTTCATTCAACTCACAGAGTTGAACCTACCAATTGATAGAGAACTTTGGAAACACTCTTTTTGTAGAATCTGCAAGTGGATATTTGGAGCCGTTTGAGGCCTATGCTGGAAAAGGAAATATCTTCACATAAAAACTGAACAGAAGCATTCTCAGAAACTTCTTTGTGTTGAGTGCATTCAACTCACAGACTTGAACTTACCTGTAGAAAGAGCAGTTTTGAAACACTCTTTTGGTAAAATCTGCAAGTGGTTATTTGGAGCACTTCGAGGCCTGTGCTGGGATATGGAATATCTTCACCTAAAAACTACAGAGAAGCTTTCTCAGAAAGTTCTTCACGATGCATTCATTCAACTCACAGAGTTGAACCTTCCTTTTGATAGAACAGTTTTGAAACACTCTTTTTGTAGAATCTGCAAGAGGATATTTGGAGCGTTTTGAGGCCTATGCTGGAAAAGGAAATATCTTCACCTAAAAACTAGACAGAAGCATCCTCAGAAACTTCTGTGTGATGAGTGCATTCATCTCACAGACTTGAACGTTTCTTTTGATAGAACAGTTTGGAAACATTACGTTTGTAGAATCTGCAAGTGTTTATTCGGAGCACCTTGAGGCCTATGTTGGAAAAGGAAATATCTTCACATAAAAACTAGAGAGAAGGATTCTCAGAAACTTCTTTGTGATGAGTTCATTCAACTCACAGAGTGGAACCTACCAATTGATAGAGAAGTTTGGAAACACTCTTTTTGTAGAATCTGCAAGTGGATATTTGGAGCCGTTTGAGGCCTATGCTGGAAAAGGAAATATCTTCACATAAAAACTGAACAGAAGCATTCTCAGAAACTTCTTTGTGTTGAGTGCATTCAACTCACAGACTTGAACTTTGTTGTAGAAAGAGCAGTTTTGAAACACACTTTTGGTAAAATCTGCAAGTGGTTATTTGGAGCACTTCGAGGCCTGTGCTGGGATATGGAGTATCTTCACCTAAAAACTACAGAGAAGCATTCTCAGAAAGTTCTTCACGATGCATTCATTCAACTCACAGAGTTGAACCTTCCTTTTGATAGAACAGTTTTGAAACACTCTTTTTGTAGAATCTGCAAGAGGATATTTGGAGCGTTTTGAGGCCTATGCTGGAAAAGGAAATATCTTCACCTAAAAACTAGACAGAAGCATCCTCAGAAACTTCTGTGTGATGAGTGCATTCAACTCACAGACTTGAACGTTTCTTTTGATAGAACAGTTTGGAAACATTACGTTTGTAGAATCTGCAAGTGTTTATTCGGAGCACCTTGAGGCCTATGTTGGAAAAGGAAATATCTTCACATAAAAACTAGAGAGAAGGATTCTCAGAAACTTCTTTGTGATGAGTTCATTCAACTCACAGAGTTGAACCTACCAATTGATGATAGAGAAGTTTGGAAACACTCTTTTTGTAGAATCTGCAAGTGGATATTTGGAGCCGTTTGAGGCCTATGCTGGAAAAGGAAATATCTTCACATAAAAACTGAACAGAAGCATTCTCAGAAACTTCTTTGTGTTGAGTGCATTCAACTCACAGATTTGAACTTACCTGTAGAAAGAGCAGTTTTGAAACACTCTTTTGGTAAAATCTGCAAGTGGTTATTTGGAGCACTTCGAGGCCTGTGCTGGGATATGGAATATCTTCACCTAAAAACTACAGAGAAGCATTCTCAGAAAGTTCTTCACGATGCATTCTTTCAACTCACAGAGTTGAACCTTCCTTTTGATAGAACAGTTTTGAAACACTCTTTTTGTAGAATCTGCAAGAGGATATTTGGAGCGTTTTGAGGCCTATGCTGGAAAAGGAAATATCTTCACCTAAAAACTAGACAGAAGCATCCTCAGAAACTTCTGTGTGATGAGTGCATTCAACTCACAGACTTGAACGTTTCTTTTGATAGAACAGTTTGGTAACATTTCGTTTGTAGAATCTGCAAGTGTTTATTCGGAGCACCTTGAGGCCTGTGTTGGAAAAGGAAATATCTCCACATAAAAACTAGAGAGAAGGATTCTCAGAAACTTCTTTGTGATGAGTTCATTCAACTCACAGAGTGGAACCTACCAATTGATAGAGAAGTTTGGAAACACTCTTTTTGTAGAATCTGCAAGTGGATATTTGGAGCCGTTTGAGGCCTATGCTGGAAAAGGAAATATCTTCACATAAAAACTGAACAGAAGCATTCTCAGAAACTTCTTTGTGTTGAGTGCATTCAACTCACAGACTTGAACTTACCTGTAGAAAGAGCAGTTTTGAAACACTCTTTTGGTAAAATCTGCAAGTGGTTATTTGGAGCACTTCGAGGCCTGTGCTGGGATATGGAATATCTTCACCTAAAAACTACAGAGAAGCTTTCTCAGAAAGTTCTTCACTATGCATTCATTCAACTCACAGAGTTGAACCTTCCTTTTGATAGAACAGTTTTGAAACACTCTTTTTGTAGAATCTGCAAGAGGATATTTGGAGCGTTTTGAGGCCTATGCTGGAAAAGGAAATATCTTCACCTTAAAACTAGACAGAAGCATCCTCAGAAACTTCTGTGTGATGAGTGCATTCAACTCACAGACTTGAACGTTTCTTTTGATAGAACAGTTTGGAAACATTACGTTTGTAGAATCTGCAAGTGTTTATTCGGAGCACCTTGAGGCCTATGTTGGAAAAGGAAATATCTTCACATAAAAACTAGAGAGAAGGATTCTCAGAAACTTCTTTGTGATGAGTTCATTCAACTCACAGAGTGGAACCTACCAATTGATAGAGAAGTTTGGAAACACTCTTTTTGTAGAATCTGCAAGTGGATATTTGGAGCCGTTTGAGGCCTATGCTGGAAAAGGAAATATCTTCACATAAAAACTGAACAGAAGCATTCTCAGAAACTTCTTTGTGTTGAGTGCATTCAACTCACAGACTTGAACTTAGTTGTAGAAAGAGCAGTTTTGAAACACTCTTTTGGTAAAATCTGCAAGTGGTTATTTGGAGCACTTCGAGGCCTGTGCTTTGATATGGAATATCTTCACCTAAAAACTACAGAGAAGCATTCTCAGAAAGTACTTCATGATGCATTCATTCAACTCACAGAGTTGAACCTTCCTTTTGATAGAACAGTTTTGAAACACTCTTTTTGTAGAATCTGCAAGAGGATATTTGGAGCGTTTTGAGGCCTATGCTGGAAAAGGAAATATCTTCACCTAAAAACTAGACAGAAGCATTCTCAGAAACTTCTGTGTGATGAGTGCATTCAACTCACAGACTTGAACGTTTCTTTTGATAGAACAGTTTGGAAACATTACGTTTGTAGAATCTGCAAGTGTTTATTCGGAGCACCTTGAGGCCTATGTTGGAAAAGGAAATATCTTCACATAAAAACTAGAGAGAAGGATTCTCAGAAACTTCTTTGTGATGAGTTCATTCAACTCACAGAGTTGAACCTACCAATTGATAGAGAACTTTGGAAACACTCTTTTTGTAGAATCTGCAAGTGGATATTTGGAGCCGTTTGAGGCCTATGCTGGAAAAGGAAATATCTTCACATAAAAACTGAACAGAAGCATTCTCAGAAACTTCTTTGTGTTGAGTGCATTCAACTCACAGACTTGAACTTACCTGTAGAAAGAGCAGTTTTGAAACACTCTTTTGGTAAAATCTGCAAGTGGTTATTTGGAGCACTTCGAGGCCTGTGCTGGGATATGGAATATCTTCACCTAAAAACTACAGAGAAGCTTTCTCAGAAAGTTCTTCACGATGCATTCATTCAACTCACAGAGTTGAACCTTCCTTTTGATAGAACAGTTTTGAAACACTCTTTTTGTAGAATCTGCAAGAGGATATTTGGAGCGTTTTGAGGCCTATGCTGGAAAAGGAAATATCTTCACCTAAAAACTAGACAGAAGCATCCTCAGAAACTTCTGTGTGATGAGTGCATTCATCTCACAGACTTGAACGTTTCTTTTGATAGAACAGTTTGGAAACATTACGTTTGTAGAATCTGCAAGTGTTTATTCGGAGCACCTTGAGGCCTATGTTGGAAAAGGAAATATCTTCACATAAAAACTAGAGAGAAGGATTCTCAGAAACTTCTTTGTGATGAGATCATTCAACTCACAGAGTGGAACCTACCAATTGATAGAGAAGTTTGGAAACACTCTTTTTGTAGAATCTGCAAGTGGATATTTGGAGCCGTTTGAGGCCTATGCTGGAAAAGGAAATATCTTCACATAAAAACTGAACAGAAGCATTCTCAGAAACTTCTTTGTGTTGAGTGCATTCAACTCACAGACTTGAACTTAGTTGTAGAAAGAGCAGTTTTGAAACACACTTTTGGTAAAATCTGCAAGTGGTTATTTGGAGCACTTCGAGGCCTGTGCTGGGATATGGAATATCTTCACCTAAAAACTACAGAGAAGCATTCTCAGAAAGTTCTTCACGATGCATTCATTCAACTCACAGAGTTGAACCTTCCTTTTGATAGAACAGTTTTGAAACACTCTTTTTGTAGAATCTGCAAGAGGATATTTGGAGCGTTTTGAGGCCTATGCTGGAAAAGGAAATATCTTCACCTAAAAACTAGACAGAAGCATCCTCAGAAACTTCTGTGTGATGAGTGCATTCAACTCACAGACTTGAACGTTTCTTTTGATAGAACAGTTTGGAAACATTACGTTTGTAGAATCTGCAAGTGTTTATTCGGAGCACCTTGAGGCCTATGTTGGAAAAGGAAATATCTTCACATAAAAACTAGAGAGAAGGATTCTCAGAAACTTCTTTGTGATGAGTTCATTCAACTCACAGAGTTGAACCTACCAATTGATGATAGAGAAGTTTGGAAACACTCTTTTTGTAGAATCTGCAAGTGGATATTTGGAGCCGTTTGAGGCCTATGCTGGAAAAGGAAATATCTTCACATAAAAACTGAACAGAAGCATTCTCAGAAACTTCTTTGTGTTGAGTGCATTCAACTCACAGACTTGAACTTACCTGTAGAAAGAGCAGTTTTGAAACACTCTTTTGGTAAAATCTGCAAGTGGTTATTTGGAGCACTTCGAGGCCTGTGCTGGGATATGGAATATCTTCACCTAAAAACTACAGAGAAGCATTCTCAGAAAGTTCTTCACGATGCATTCATTCAACTCACAGAGTTGAACCTTCCTTTTGATAGAACAGTTTTGAAACACTCTTTTTGTAGAATCTGCAAGAGGATATTTGGAGCGTTTTGAGGCCTATGCTGGAAAAGGAAATATCTTCACCTAAAAACTAGACAGAAGCATTCTCAGAAACTTCTGTGTGATGAGTGCATTCAACTCACAGACTTGAACGTTTCTTTTGATAGAACAGTTTGGAAACATTACGTTTGTAGAATCTGCAAGTGTTTATTCGGAGCACCTTGAGGCCTATGTTGGAAAAGGAAATATCTTCACATAAAAACTAGAGAGAAGGATTCTCAGAAACTTCTTTGTGATGAGTTCATTCAACTCACAGAGTTGAACCTACCAATTGATAGAGAAGTTTGGAAACACTCTTTTTGTAGAATCTGCAAGT
Organism: Pongo abelii; assembly: GCF_028885655.2. Classification (NCBI taxonomy): domain Eukaryota; kingdom Metazoa; phylum Chordata; class Mammalia; order Primates; family Hominidae; genus Pongo; species Pongo abelii. The sequence goes on from NC_071999.2 coordinate 19,095,738, forward strand.
GGATATTTGGAGCCGTTTGAGGCCTATGCTGGAAAAGGAAATATCTTCACATAAAAACTGAACAGAAGCATTCTCAGAAACTTCTTCTTGTTGAGTGCATTCAACTCACAGACTTGAACTTACCTGTAGAAAGAGCAGTTTTGAAACACTCTTTTGGTAAAATCTGCAAGTGGTTATTTGGAGCACTTCGAGGCCTGTGCTGGGATATGGAATATCTTCACCTAAAAACTACAGAGAAGCATTCTCAGAAAGTTCTTCACGATGCATTCATTCAACTCACAGAGTTGAACCTTCCTTTTGATAGAACAGTTTTGAAACACTCTTTTTGTAGAATCTGCAAGAGGATATTTGGAGCGTTTTGAGGCCTATGCTGGAAAAGGAAATATCTTCACCTAAAAACTAGACAGAAGCATCCTCAGAAACTTCTGTGTGATGAGTGCATTCATCTCACAGACTTGAACGTTTCTTTTGATAGAACAGTTTGGAAACATTACGTTTGTAGAATCTGCAAGTGTTTATTCGGAGCACCTTGAGGCCTATGTTGGAAAAGGAAATATCTTCACATAAAAACTAGAGAGAAGGATTCTCAGAAACTTCTTTGTGATGAGTTCATTCAACTCACAGAGTGGAACCTACCAATTGATAGAGAAGTTTGGAAACACTCTTTTTGTAGAATCTGCAAGTGGATATTTGGAGCCGTTTGAGGCCTATGCTGGAAAAGGAAATATCTTCACATAAAAACTGAACAGAAGCATTCTCAGAAACTTCTTTGTGTTGAGTGCATTCAACTCACAGACTTGAACTTAGTTGTAGAAAGAGCAGTTTTGAAACACACTTTTGGTAAAATCTGCAAGTGGTTATTTGGAGCACTTCGAGGCCTGTGCTGGGATATGGAATATCTTCACCTAAAAACTACAGAGAAGCATTCTCAGAAAGTTCTTCACGATGCATTCATTCAACTCACAGAGTTGAACCTTCCTTTTGATAGAACAGTTTTGAAACACTCTTTTTGTAGAATCTGCAAGAGGATATTTGGAGCGTTTTGAGGCCTATGCTGGAAAAGGAAATATCTTCACCTAAAAACTAGACAGAAGCATCCTCAGAAACTTCTGTGTGATGAGTGCATTCAACTCACAGACTTGAACGTTTCTTTTGATAGAACAGTTTGGTAACATTTCGTTTGTAGAATCTGCAAGTGTTTATTCGGAGCACCTTGAGGCCTATGTTGGAAAAGGAAATATCTCCACATAAAAACTAGAGAGAAGGATTCTCAGAAACTTCTTTGTGATGAGTTCATTCAACTCACAGAGTGGAACCTACCAATTGATAGAGAAGTTTGGAAACACTCTTTTTGTAGAATCTGCAAGTGGATATTTGGAGCCGTTTGAGGCCTATGCTGGAAAAGGAAATATCTTCACATAAAAACTGAACAGAAGCATTCTCAGAAACTTCTTTGTGTTGAGTGCATTCAACTCACAGACTTGAACTTACCTGTAGAAAGAGCAGTTTTGAAACACTCTTTTGGTAAAATCTGCAAGTGGTTATTTGGAGCACTTCGAGGCCTGTGCTGGGATATGGAATATCTTCACCTAAAAACTACAGAGAAGCTTTCTCAGAAAGTTCTTCACTATGCATTCATTCAACTCACAGAGTTGAACCTTCCTTTTGATAGAACAGTTTTGAAACACTCTTTTTGTAGAATCTGCAAGAGGATATTTGGAGCGTTTTGAGGCCTATGCTGGAAAAGGAAATATCTTCACCTTAAAACTAGACAGAAGCATCCTCAGAAACTTCTGTGTGATGAGTGCATTCAACTCACAGACTTGAACGTTTCTTTTGATAGAACAGTTTGGAAACATTACGTTTGTAGAATCTGCAAGTGTTTATTCGGAGCACCTTGAGGCCTATGTTGGAAAAGGAAATATCTTCACATAAAAACTAGAGAGAAGGATTCTCAGAAACTTCTTTGTGATGAGTTCATTCAACTCACAGAGTTGAACCTACCAATTGATGATAGAGAAGTTTGGAAACACTCTTTTTGTAGAATCTGCAAGTGGATATTTGGAGCCGTTTGAGGCCTATGCTGGAAAAGGAAATATCTTCACATAAAAACTGAACAGAAGCATTCTCAGAAACTTCTTTGTGTTGAGTGCATTCAACTCACAGACTTGAACTTACCTGTAGAAAGAGCAGTTTTGAAACACTCTTTTGGTAAAATCTGCAAGTGGTTATTTGGAGCACTTCGAGGCCTGTGCTGGGATATGGAATATCTTCACCTAAAAACTACAGAGAAGCATTCTCAGAAAGTTCTTCACGATGCATTCATTCAACTCACAGAGTTGAACCTTCCTTTTGATAGAACAGTTTTGAAACACTCTTTTTGTAGAATCTGCAAGAGGATATTTGGAGCGTTTTGAGGCCTATGCTGGAAAAGGAAATATCTTCACCTAAAAACTAGACAGAAGCATTCTCAGAAACTTCTGTGTGATGAGTGCATTCAACTCACAGACTTGAACGTTTCTTTTGATAGAACAGTTTGGAAACATTACGTTTGTAGAATCTGCAAGTGTTTATTCGGAGCACCTTGAGGCCTATGTTGGAAAAGGAAATAACTTCACATAAAAACTAGAGAGAAGGATTCTCAGAAACTTCTTTGTGATGAGTTCATTCAACTCACAGAGTTGAACCTACCAATTGATAGAGAAGTTTGGAAACACTCTTTTTGTAGAATCTGCAAGTGGATATTTGGAGCCGTTTGAGGCCTATGCTGGAAAAGGAAATATCTTCACATAAAAACTGAACAGAAGCATTCTCAGAAACTTCTTTGTGTTGAGTGCATTCAACTCACAGACTTGAACTTACCTGTAGAAAGAGCAGTTTTGAAACACTGTTTTGGTAAAATCTGCAAGTGGTTATTTGGAGCACTTCGAGGCCTGTGCTGGGATATGGAATATCTTCACCTAAAAACTACAGAGAAGCTTTCTCAGAAAGTTCTTCACGATGCATTCATTCAACTCACAGAGTTGAACCTTCCTTTTGATAGAACAGTTTTGAAACACTCTTTTTGTAGAATCTGCAAGAGGATATTTGGAGCGTTTTGAGGCCTATGCTGGAAAAGGAAATATCTTCACCTAAAAACTAGACAGAAGCATTCTCAGAAACTTCTGTGTGATGAGTGCATTCAACTCACAGACTTGAACGTTTCTTTTGATAGAACAGTTTGGAAACATTACGTTTGTAGAATCTGCAAGTGTTTATTCGGAGCACCTTGAGGCCTATGTTGGAAAAGGAAATATCTTCACATAAAAACTAGAGAGAAGGATTCTCAGAAACTTCTTTGTGATGAGTTCATTCAACTCACAGAGTTGAACCTACCAATTGATAGAGAACTTTGGAAACACTCTTTTTGTAGAATCTGCAAGTGGATATTTGGAGCCGTTTGAGGCCTATGCTGGAAAAGGAAATATCTTCACATAAAAACTGAACAGAAGCATTCTCAGAAACTTCTTTGTGTTGAGTGCATTCAACTCACAGACTTGAACTTACCTGTAGAAAGAGCAGTTTTGAAACACTCTTTTGGTAAAATCTGCAAGTGGTTATTTGGAGCACTTCGAGGCCTGTGCTGGGATATGGAATATCTTCACCTAAAAACTACAGAGAAGCTTTCTCAGAAAGTTCTTCACGATGCATTCATTCAACTCACAGAGTTGAACCTTCCTTTTGATAGAACAGTTTTGAAACACTCTTTTTGTAGAATCTGCAAGAGGATATTTGGAGCGTTTTGAGGCCTATGCTGGAAAAGGAAATATCTTCACCTAAAAACTAGACAGAAGCATCCTCAGAAACTTCTGTGTGATGAGTGCATTCATCTCACAGACTTGAACGTTTCTTTTGATAGAACAGTTTGGAAACATTACGTTTGTAGAATCTGCAAGTGTTTATTCGGAGCACCTTGAGGCCTATGTTGGAAAAGGAAATATCTTCACATAAAAACTAGAGAGAAGGATTCTCAGAAACTTCTTTGTGATGAGTTCATTCAACTCACAGAGTGGAACCTACCAATTGATAGAGAAGTTTGGAAACACTCTTTTTGTAGAATCTGCAAGTGGATATTTGGAGCCGTTTGAGGCCTATGCTGGAAAAGGAAATATCTTCACATAAAAACTGAACAGAAGCATTCTCAGAAACTTCTTTGTGTTGAGTGCATTCAACTCACAGACTTGAACTTTGTTGTAGAAAGAGCAGTTTTGAAACACACTTTTGGTAAAATCTGCAAGTGGTTATTTGGAGCACTTCGAGGCCTGTGCTGGGATATGGAGTATCTTCACCTAAAAACTACAGAGAAGCATTCTCAGAAAGTTCTTCACGATGCATTCATTCAACTCACAGAGTTGAACCTTCCTTTTGATAGAACAGTTTTGAAACACTCTTTTTGTAGAATCTGCAAGAGGATATTTGGAGCGTTTTGAGGCCTATGCTGGAAAAGGAAATATCTTCACCTAAAAACTAGACAGAAGCATCCTCAGAAACTTCTGTGTGATGAGTGCATTCAACTCACAGACTTGAACGTTTCTTTTGATAGAACAGTTTGGAAACATTACGTTTGTAGAATCTGCAAGTGTTTATTCGGAGCACCTTGAGGCCTATGTTGGAAAAGGAAATATCTTCACATAAAAACTAGAGAGAAGGATTCTCAGAAACTTCTTTGTGATGAGTTCATTCAACTCACAGAGTTGAACCTACCAATTGATGATAGAGAAGTTTGGAAACACTCTTTTTGTAGAATCTGCAAGTGGATATTTGGAGCCGTTTGAGGCCTATGCTGGAAAAGGAAATATCTTCACATAAAAACTGAACAGAAGCATTCTCAGAAACTTCTTTGTGTTGAGTGCATTCAACTCACAGATTTGAACTTACCTGTAGAAAGAGCAGTTTTGAAACACTCTTTTGGTAAAATCTGCAAGTGGTTATTTGGAGCACTTCGAGGCCTGTGCTGGGATATGGAATATCTTCACCTAAAAACTACAGAGAAGCATTCTCAGAAAGTTCTTCACGATGCATTCTTTCAACTCACAGAGTTGAACCTTCCTTTTGATAGAACAGTTTTGAAACACTCTTTTTGTAGAATCTGCAAGAGGATATTTGGAGCGTTTTGAGGCCTATGCTGGAAAAGGAAATATCTTCACCTAAAAACTAGACAGAAGCATCCTCAGAAACTTCTGTGTGATGAGTGCATTCAACTCACAGACTTGAACGTTTCTTTTGATAGAACAGTTTGGTAACATTTCGTTTGTAGAATCTGCAAGTGTTTATTCGGAGCACCTTGAGGCCTGTGTTGGAAAAGGAAATATCTCCACATAAAAACTAGAGAGAAGGATTCTCAGAAACTTCTTTGTGATGAGTTCATTCAACTCACAGAGTGGAACCTACCAATTGATAGAGAAGTTTGGAAACACTCTTTTTGTAGAATCTGCAAGTGGATATTTGGAGCCGTTTGAGGCCTATGCTGGAAAAGGAAATATCTTCACATAAAAACTGAACAGAAGCATTCTCAGAAACTTCTTTGTGTTGAGTGCATTCAACTCACAGACTTGAACTTACCTGTAGAAAGAGCAGTTTTGAAACACTCTTTTGGTAAAATCTGCAAGTGGTTATTTGGAGCACTTCGAGGCCTGTGCTGGGATATGGAATATCTTCACCTAAAAACTACAGAGAAGCTTTCTCAGAAAGTTCTTCACTATGCATTCATTCAACTCACAGAGTTGAACCTTCCTTTTGATAGAACAGTTTTGAAACACTCTTTTTGTAGAATCTGCAAGAGGATATTTGGAGCGTTTTGAGGCCTATGCTGGAAAAGGAAATATCTTCACCTTAAAACTAGACAGAAGCATCCTCAGAAACTTCTGTGTGATGAGTGCATTCAACTCACAGACTTGAACGTTTCTTTTGATAGAACAGTTTGGAAACATTACGTTTGTAGAATCTGCAAGTGTTTATTCGGAGCACCTTGAGGCCTATGTTGGAAAAGGAAATATCTTCACATAAAAACTAGAGAGAAGGATTCTCAGAAACTTCTTTGTGATGAGTTCATTCAACTCACAGAGTTGAACCTACCAATTGATAGAGAAGTTTGGAAACACTCTTTTTGTAGAATCTGCAAGTGGATATTTGGAGCCGTTTGAGGCCTATGCTGGAAAAGGAAATATCTTCACATAAAAACTGAACAGAAGCATTCTCAGAAACTTCTTTGTGTTGAGTGCATTCAACTCACAGACTTGAACTTAGTTGTAGAAAGAGCAGTTTTGAAACACACTTTTGGTAAAATCTGCAAGTGGTTATTTGGAGCACTTCGAGGCCTGTGCTGGGATATGGAATATCTTCACCTAAAAACTACAGAGAAGCATTCTCAGAAAGTTCTTCACGATGCATTCATTCAACTCACAGAGTTGAACCTTCCTTTTGATAGAACAGTTTTGAAACACTCTTTTTGTAGAATCTGCAAGAGGATATTTGGAGCGTTTTGAGGCCTATGCTGGAAAAGGAAATATCTTCACCTAAAAACTAGACAGAAGCATCCTCAGAAACTTCTGTGTGATGAGTGCATTCAACTCACAGACTTGAACGTTTCTTTTGATAGAACAGTTTGGTAACATTTCGTTTGTAGAATCTGCAAGTGTTTATTCGGAGCACCTTGAGGCCTATGTTGGAAAAGGAAATATCTCCACATAAAAACTAGAGAGAAGGATTCTCAGAAACTTCTTTGTGATGAGTTCATTCAACTCACAGAGTGGAACCTACCAATTGATAGAGAAGTTTGGAAACACTCTTTTTGTAGAATCTGCAAGTGGATATTTGGAGCCGTTTGAGGCCTATGCTGGAAAAGGAAATATCTTCACATAAAAACTGAACAGAAGCATTCTCAGAAACTTCTTTGTGTTGAGTGCATTCAACTCACAGACTTGAACTTACCTGTAGAAAGAGCAGTTTTGAAACACTCTTTTGGTAAAATCTGCAAGTGGTTATTTGGAGCACTTCGAGGCCTGTGCTGGGATATGGAATATCTTCACCTAAAAACTACAGAGAAGCTTTCTCAGAAAGTTCTTCACTATGCATTCATTCAACTCACAGAGTTGAACCTTCCTTTTGATAGAACAGTTTTGAAACACTCTTTTTGTAGAATCTGCAAGAGGATATTTGGAGCGTTTTGAGGCCTATGCTGGAAAAGGAAATATCTTCACCTTAAAACTAGACAGAAGCATCCTCAGAAACTTCTGTGTGATGAGTGCATTCAACTCACAGACTTGAACGTTTCTTTTGATAGAACAGTTTGGAAACATTACGTTTGTAGAATCTGCAAGTGTTTATTCGGAGCACCTTGAGGCCTATGTTGGAAAAGGAAATATCTTCACATAAAAACTAGAGAGAAGGATTCTCAGAAACTTCTTTGTGATGAGTTCATTCAACTCACAGAGTTGAACCTACCAATTGATGATAGAGAAGTTTGGAAACACTCTTTTTGTAGAATCTGCAAGTGGATATTTGGAGCCGTTTGAGGCCTATGCTGGAAAAGGAAATATCTTCACATAAAAACTGAACAGAAGCATTCTCAGAAACTTCTTTGTGTTGAGTGCATTCAACTCACAGACTTGAACTTACCTGTAGAAAGAGCAGTTTTGAAACACTCTTTTGGTAAAATCTGCAAGTGGTTATTTGGAGCACTTCGAGGCCTGTGCTGGGATATGGAATATCTTCACCTAAAAACTACAGAGAAGCATTCTCAGAAAGTTCTTCACGATGCATTCATTCAACTCACAGAGTTGAACCTTCCTTTTGATAGAACAGTTTTGAAACACTCTTTTTGTAGAATCTGCAAGAGGATATTTGGAGCGTTTTGAGGCCTATGCTGGAAAAGGAAATATCTTCACCTAAAAACTAGACAGAAGCATTCTCAGAAACTTCTGTGTGATGAGTGCATTCAACTCACAGACTTGAACGTTTCTTTTGATAGAACAGTTTGGAAACATTACGTTTGTAGAATCTGCAAGTGTTTATTCGGAGCACCTTGAGGCCTATGTTGGAAAAGGAAATAACTTCACATAAAAACTAGAGAGAAGGATTCTCAGAAACTTCTTTGTGATGAGTTCATTCAACTCACAGAGTTGAACCTACCAATTGATAGAGAAGTTTGGAAACACTCTTTTTGTAGAATCTGCAAGTGGATATTTGGAGCCGTTTGAGGCCTATGCTGGAAAAGGAAATATCTTCACATAAAAACTGAACAGAAGCATTCTCAGAAACTTCTTTGTGTTGAGTGCATTCAACTCACAGACTTGAACTTACCTGTAGAAAGAGCAGTTTTGAAACACTGTTTTGGTAAAATCTGCAAGTGGTTATTTGGAGCACTTCGAGGCCTGTGCTGGGATATGGAATATCTTCACCTAAAAACTACAGAGAAGCTTTCTCAGAAAGTTCTTCACGATGCATTCATTCAACTCACAGAGTTGAACTTTCCTTTTGATAGAACAGTTTTGAAACACTCTTTTTGTAGAATCTGCAAGAGGATATTTGGAGCGTTTTGAGGCCTATGCTGGAAAAGGAAATATCTTCACCTAAAAACTAGACAGAAGCATCCTCAGAAACTTCTGTGTGATGAGTGCATTCATCTCACAGACTTGAACGTTTCTTTTGATAGAACAGTTTGGAAACATTACGTTTGTAGAATCTGCAAGTGTTTATTCGGAGCACCTTGAGGCCTATGTTGGAAAAGGAAATATCTTCACATAAAAACTAGAGAGAAGGATTCTCAGAAACTTCTTTGTGATGAGTTCATTCAACTCACAGAGTGGAACCTACCAATTGATAGAGAAGTTTGGAAACACTCTTTTTGTAGAATCTGCAAGTGGATATTTGGAGCCGTTTGATGCCTATGCTGGAAAAGGAAATATCTTCACATAAAAACTGAACAGAAGCATTCTCAGAAACTTCTTTGTGTTGAGTGCATTCAACTCACAGACTTGAACTTAGTTGTAGAAAGAGCAGTTTTGAAACACACTTTTGGTAAAATCTGCAAGTGGTTATTTGGAGCACTTCGAGGCCTGTGCTGCGATATGGAATATCTTCACCTAAAAACTACAGAGAAGCATTCTCAGAAAGTTCTTCACGATGCATTCATTCAACTCACAGAGTTGAACCTTCCTTTTGATAGAACAGTTTTGAAACACTCTTTTTGTAGAATCTGCAAGAGGATATTTGGAGCGTTTTGAGGCCTATGCTGGAAAAGGAAATATCTTCACCTAAAAACTAGACAGAAGCATCCTCAGAAACTTCTGTGTGATGAGTGCATTCAACTCACAGACTTGAACGTTTCTTTTGATAGAACAGTTTGGAAACATTACGTTTGTAGAATCTGCAAGTGTTTATTCGGAGCACCTTGAGGCCTATGTTGGAAAAGGAAATATCTTCACATAAAAACTAGAGAGAAGGATTCTCAGAAACTTCTTTGTGATGAGTTCATTCAACTCACAGAGTTGAACCTACCAATTGATGATAGAGAAGTTTGGAAACACTCTTTTTGTAGAATCTGCAAGTGGATATTTGGAGCCGTTTGAGGCCTATGCTGGAAAAGGAAATATCTTCACATAAAAACTGAACAGAAGCATTCTCAGAAACTTCTTTGTGTTGAGTGCATTCAACTCACAGATTTGAACTTACCTGTAGAAAGAGCAGTTTTGAAACACTCTTTTGGTAAAATCTGCAAGTGGTTATTTGGAGCACTTCGAGGCCTGTGCTGGGATATGGAATATCTTCACCTAAAAACTACAGAGAAGCATTCTCAGAAAGTTCTTCACGATGCATTCTTTCAACTCACAGAGTTGAACCTTCCTTTTGATAGAACAGTTTTGAAACACTCTTTTTGTAGAATCTGCAAGAGGATATTTGGAGCGTTTTGAGGCCTATGCTGGAAAAGGAAATATCTTCACCTAAAAACTAGACAGAAGCATCCTCAGAAACTTCTGTGTGATGAGTGCATTCAACTCACAGACTTGAACGTTTCTTTTGATAGAACAGTTTGGAAACATTAGGTTTGTAGAATCTGCAAGTGTTTATTAGGAGCACCTTGAGGCCTATGTTGGAAAAGGAAATATCTTCACATAAAAACTACAGAGAAGGATTCTCAGAAACTTCTTTGTGATGAGTTCATTCAACTCACAGAGTTGAACCTACCAATTGATGATAGAGAAGTTTGGAAACACTCTTTTTGTAGAATCTGCAAGTGGATATTTGGAGCCGTTTGAGGCCTATGCTGGAAAAGGAAATATCTTCACATAAAAACTGAACAGAAGCATTCTCAGAAACTTCTTTGTGTTGAGTGCATTCAACTCACAGACTTGAACTTACCCGAAGAAAGAGCAGTTTTGAAACACTCTTTTGGTAAAATCTGCAAGTGGTTATTTGGAGCACTTCGAGGCCTGTGCTGGGATATGGAATATCTTCACCTAAAAACTACAGAGAAGCATTCTCAGAAAGTTCTTCACGATGCATTCATTCAACTCACAGAGTTGAACCTTCCTTTTGATAGAACAGTTTTGAAACACTCTTTTTGTAGAATCTGCAAGAGGATATTTGGAGCGTTTTGAGGCCTATGCTGGAAAAGGAAATATCTTCACCTAAAAACTAGACAGAAACATCCTCAGAAACTTCTGTGTGATGAGTGCATTCAACTCACAGACTTGAACGTTTCTTTTGATAGAACAGTTTGGTAACATTACGTTTGTAGAATCTGCAAGTGTTTATTCGGAGCACCTTGAGGCCTATGTTGGAAAAGGAAATATCTTCACATAAAAACTAGAGAGAAGGATTCTCAGAAACTTCTTTGTGATGAGTTCATTCAACTCACAGAGTGGAACCTACCAATTGGTAGAGAAGTTTGGAAACACTCTTTTTGTAGAATCTGCAAGTGGATATTTGGAGCCGTTTGAGGCCTATGCTGGAAAAGGAAATATCTTCACATAAAAACTGAACAGAAGCATTCTCAGAAACTTCTTTGTGTTGACTGCATTCAACTCACAGACTTGAACTTACCTGTAGAAAGAGCAGTTTTGAAACACTCTTTTGGTAAAATCTGCAAGTGGTTATTTGGAGCACTTCGAGGCCTGTGCTGGGATATGGAATATCTTCACCTAAAAACTGCAGAGAAGCTTTCTCAGAAAGTTCTTCACGATGCATTCATTCAACTCACAGAGTTGAACCTTCCTTTTGATAGAACAGTTTTGAAACACTCTTTTTGTAGAATCTGCAAGAGGATATTTGGAGCGTTTTGAGGCCTATGCTGGAAAAGGAAATATCTTCACCTAAAAACTAGACAGAAGCATCCTCAGAAACTTCTGTGTGATGAGTGCATTCATCTCACAGACTTGAACGTTTCTTTTGATAGAACAGTTTGGAAACATTACGTTTGTAGAATCTGCAAGTGTTTATTCGGAGCACCTTGAGGCCTATGTTGGAAAAGGAAATATCTTCACATAAAAACTAGAGAGAAGGATTCTCAGAAACTTCTTTGTGATGAGTTCATTCAACTCACAGAGTGGAACCTACCAATTGATAGAGAAGTTTGGAAACACTCTTTTTGTACAATCTGCAAGTGGATATTTGGAGCCGTTTGAGGCCTATGCTGGAAAAGGAAATATCTTCACATAAAAACTGAACAGAAGCATTCTCAGAAACTTCTTTGTGTTGAGTGCATTCAACTCACAGACTTGAACTTAGTTGTAGAAAGAGCAGTTTTGAAACACACTTTTGGTAAAATCTGCAAGTGGTTATTTGGAGCACTTCGAGGCCTGTGCTGCGATATGGAATATCTTCACCTGAAAACTACAGAGAAGCATTCTCAGAAAGTTCTTCACGATGCATTCATTCAACTCACAGAGTTGAACCTTCCTTTTGATAGAACAGTTTTGAAACACTCTTTTTGTAGAATCTGCAAGAGGATATTTGGAGCGTTTTGAGGCCTATGCTGGAAAAGGAAATATCTTCACCTAAAAACTAGACAGAAGCATTCTCAGAAACTTCTGTGTGATGAGTGCATTCAACTCACAGACTTGAACGTTTCTTTTGATAGAACAGTTTGGAAACATTACGTTTGTAGAATCTGCAAGTGTTTATTCGGAGCACCTTGAGGCCTATGTTGGAAAAGGAAATATCTTCACATAAAAACTAGAGAGAAGGATTCTCAGAAACTTCTTTGTGATGAGTTCATTCAACTCACAGAGTTGAACCTACCAATTGATAGAGAAGTTTGGAAACACTCTTTTTGTAGAATCTGCAAGTGGATATTTGGAGCCGTTTGAGGCCTATGCTGGAAAAGGAAATATCTTCACATAAAAACTGAACAGAAGCATTCTCAGAAACTTCTTCTTGTTGAGTGCATTCAACTCACAGACTTGAACTTACCTGTAGAAAGAGCAGTTTTGAAACACTCTTTTGGTAAAATCTGCAAGTGGTTATTTGGAGCACTTCGAGGCCTGTGCTGGGATATGGAATATCTTCACCTAAAAACTACAGAGAAGCTTTCTCAGAAAGTTCTTCACGATGCATTCATTCAACTCACAGAGTTGAACCTTCCTTTTGATAGAACAGTTTTGAAACACTCTTTTTGTAGAATCTGCAAGAGGATATTTGGAGCGTTTTGAGGCCTATGCTGGAAAAGGAAATATCTTCACCTAAAAACTAGACAGAAGCATCCTCAGAAACTTCTGTGTGATGAGTGCATTCATCTCACAGACTTGAACGTTTCTTTTGATAGAACAGTTTGGAAACATTACGTTTGTAGAATCTGCAAGTGTTTATTCGGAGCACCTTGAGGCCTATGTTGGAAAAGGAAATATCTTCACATAAAAACTAGAGAGAAGGATTCTCAGAAACTTCTTTGTGATGAGTTCATTCAACTCACAGAGTGGAACCTACCAATTGATAGAGAAGTTTGGAAACACTCTTTTTGTAGAATCTGCAAGTGGATATTTGGAGCCGTTTGAGGCCTATGCTGGAAAAGGAAATATCTTCACATAAAAACTGAACAGAAGCATTCTCAGAAACTTCTTTGTGTTGAGTGCATTCAACTCACAGACTTGAACTTAGTTGTAGAAAGAGCAGTTTTGAAACACACTTTTGGTAAAATCTGCAAGTGGTTATTTGGAGCACTTCGAGGCCTGTGCTGGGATATGGAATATCTTCACCTAAAAACTACAGAGAAGCATTCTCAGAAAGTTCTTCACGATGCATTCATTCAACTCACAGAGTTGAACCTTCCTTTTGATAGAACAGTTTTGAAACACTCTTTTTGTAGAATCTGCAAGAGGATATTTGGAGCGTTTTGAGGCCTATGCTGGAAAAGGAAATATCTTCACCTAAAAACTAGACAGAAGCATCCTCAGAAACTTCTGTGTGATGAGTGCATTCAACTCACAGACTTGAACGTTTCTTTTGATAGAACAGTTTGGTAACATTTCGTTTGTAGAATCTGCAAGTGTTTATTCGGAGCACCTTGAGGCCTATGTTGGAAAAGGAAATATCTCCACATAAAAACTAGAGAGAAGGATTCTCAGAAACTTCTTTGTGATGAGTTCATTCAACTCACAGAGTGGAACCTACCAATTGATAGAGAAGTTTGGAAACACTCTTTTTGTAGAATCTGCAAGTGGATATTTGGAGCCGTTTGAGGCCTATGCTGGAAAAGGAAATATCTTCACATAAAAACTGAACAGAAGCATTCTCAGAAACTTCTTTGTGTTGAGTGCATTCAACTCACAGACTTGAACTTACCTGTAGAAAGAGCAGTTTTGAAACACTCTTTTGGTAAAATCTGCAAGTGGTTATTTGGAGCACTTCGAGGCCTGTGCTGGGATATGGAATATCTTCACCTAAAAACTACAGAGAAGCTTTCTCAGAAAGTTCTTCACTATGCATTCATTCAACTCACAGAGTTGAACCTTCCTTTTGATAGAACAGTTTTGAAACACTCTTTTTGTAGAATCTGCAAGAGGATATTTGGAGCGTTTTGAGGCCTATGCTGGAAAAGGAAATATCTTCACCTTAAAACTAGACAGAAGCATCCTCAGAAACTTCTGTGTGATGAGTGCATTCAACTCACAGACTTGAACGTTTCTTTTGATAGAACAGTTTGGAAACATTACGTTTGTAGAATCTGCAAGTGTTTATTCGGAGCACCTTGAGGCCTATGTTGGAAAAGGAAATATCTTCACATAAAAACTAGAGAGAAGGATTCTCAGAAACTTCTTTGTGATGAGTTCATTCAACTCACAGAGTTGAACCTACCAATTGATGATAGAGAAGTTTGGAAACACTCTTTTTGTAGAATCTGCAAGTGGATATTTGGAGCCGTTTGAGGCCTATGCTGGAAAAGGAAATATCTTCACATAAAAACTGAACAGAAGCATTCTCAGAAACTTCTTTGTGTTGAGTGCATTCAACTCACAGACTTGAACTTACCTGTAGAAAGAGCAGTTTTGAAACACTCTTTTGGTAAAATCTGCAAGTGGTTATTTGGAGCACTTCGAGGCCTGTGCTGGGATATGGAATATCTTCACCTAAAAACTACAGAGAAGCATTCTCAGAAAGTTCTTCACGATGCATTCATTCAACTCACAGAGTTGAACCTTCCTTTTGATAGAACAGTTTTGAAACACTCTTTTTGTAGAATCTGCAAGAGGATATTTGGAGCGTTTTGAGGCCTATGCTGGAAAAGGAAATATCTTCACCTAAAAACTAGACAGAAGCATTCTCAGAAACTTCTGTGTGATGAGTGCATTCAACTCACAGACTTGAACGTTTCTTTTGATAGAACAGTTTGGAAACATTACGTTTGTAGAATCTGCAAGTGTTTATTCGGAGCACCTTGAGGCCTATGTTGGAAAAGGAAATAACTTCACATAAAAACTAGAGAGAAGGATTCTCAGAAACTTCTTTGTGATGAGTTCATTCAACTCACAGAGTTGAACCTACCAATTGATAGAGAAGTTTGGAAACACTCTTTTTGTAGAATCTGCAAGTGGATATTTGGAGCCGTTTGAGGCCTATGCTGGAAAAGGAAATATCTTCACATAAAAACTGAACAGAAGCATTCTCAGAAACTTCTTTGTGTTGAGTGCATTCAACTCACAGACTTGAACTTACCTGTAGAAAGAGCAGTTTTGAAACACTGTTTTGGTAAAATCTGCAAGTGGTTATTTGGAGCACTTCGAGGCCTGTGCTGGGATATGGAATATCTTCACCTAAAAACTACAGAGAAGCTTTCTCAGAAAGTTCTTCACGATGCATTCATTCAACTCACAGAGTTGAACCTTCCTTTTGATAGAACAGTTTTGAAACACTCTTTTTGTAGAATCTGCAAGAGGATATTTGGAGCGTTTTGAGGCCTATGCTGGAAAAGGAAATATCTTCACCTAAAAACTAGACAGAAGCATTCTCAGAAACTTCTGTGTGATGAGTGCATTCAACTCACAGACTTGAACGTTTCTTTTGATAGAACAGTTTGGAAACATTACGTTTGTAGAATCTGCAAGTGTTTATTCGGAGCACCTTGAGGCCTATGTTGGAAAAGGAAATATCTTCACATAAAAACTAGAGAGAAGGATTCTCAGAAACTTCTTTGTGATGAGTTCATTCAACTCACAGAGTTGAACCTACCAATTGATAGAGAACTTTGGAAACACTCTTTTTGTAGAATCTGCAAGTGGATATTTGGAGCCGTTTGAGGCCTATGCTGGAAAAGGAAATATCTTCACATAAAAACTGAACAGAAGCATTCTCAGAAACTTCTTTGTGTTGAGTGCATTCAACTCACAGACTTGAACTTACCTGTAGAAAGAGCAGTTTTGAAACACTCTTTTGGTAAAATCTGCAAGTGGTTATTTGGAGCACTTCGAGGCCTGTGCTGGGATATGGAATATCTTCACCTAAAAACTACAGAGAAGCTTTCTCAGAAAGTTCTTCACGATGCATTCATTCAACTCACAGAGTTGAACCTTCCTTTTGATAGAACAGTTTTGAAACACTCTTTTTGTAGAATCTGCAAGAGGATATTTGGAGCGTTTTGAGGCCTATGCTGGAAAAGGAAATATCTTCACCTAAAAACTAGACAGAAGCATCCTCAGAAACTTCTGTGTGATGAGTGCATTCATCTCACAGACTTGAACGTTTCTTTTGATAGAACAGTTTGGAAACATTACGTTTGTAGAATCTGCAAGTGTTTATTCGGAGCACCTTGAGGCCTATGTTGGAAAAGGAAATATCTTCACATAAAAACTAGAGAGAAGGATTCTCAGAAACTTCTTTGTGATGAGTTCATTCAACTCACAGAGTGGAACCTACCAATTGATAGAGAAGTTTGGAAACACTCTTTTTGTAGAATCTGCAAGTGGATATTTGGAGCCGTTTGAGGCCTATGCTGGAAAAGGAAATATCTTCACATAAAAACTGAACAGAAGCATTCTCAGAAACTTCTTTGTGTTGAGTGCATTCAACTCACAGACTTGAACTTTGTTGTAGAAAGAGCAGTTTTGAAACACACTTTTGGTAAAATCTGCAAGTGGTTATTTGGAGCACTTCGAGGCCTGTGCTGGGATATGGAGTATCTTCACCTAAAAACTACAGAGAAGCATTCTCAGAAAGTTCTTCACGATGCATTCATTCAACTCACAGAGTTGAACCTTCCTTTTGATAGAACAGTTTTGAAACACTCTTTTTGTAGAATCTGCAAGAGGATATTTGGAGCGTTTTGAGGCCTATGCTGGAAAAGGAAATATCTTCACCTAAAAACTAGACAGAAGCATCCTCAGAAACTTCTGTGTGATGAGTGCATTCAACTCACAGACTTGAACGTTTCTTTTGATAGAACAGTTTGGAAACATTAGGTTTGTAGAATCTGCAAGTGTTTATTCGGAGCACCTTGAGGCCTATGTTGGAAAAGGAAATATCTTCACATAAAAACTAGAGAGAAGGATTCTCAGAAACTTCTTTGTGATGAGTTCATTCAACTCACAGAGTTGAACCTACCAATTGATGATAGAGAAGTTTGGAAACACTCTTTTTGTAGAATCTGCAAGTGGATATTTGGAGCCGTTTGAGGCCTATGCTGGAAAAGGAAATATCTTCACATAAAAACTGAACAGAAGCATTCTCAGAAACTTCTTTGTGTTGAGTGCATTCAACTCACAGATTTGAACTTACCTGTAGAAAGAGCAGTTTTGAAACACTCTTTTGGTAAAATCTGCAAGTGGTTATTTGGAGCACTTCGAGGCCTGTGCTGGGATATGGAATATCTTCACCTAAAAACTACAGAGAAGCTTTCTCAGAAAGTTCTTCACTATGCATTCATTCAACTCACAGAGTTGAACCTTCCTTTTGATAGAACAGTTTTGAAACACTCTTTTTGTAGAATCTGCAAGAGGATATTTGGAGCGTTTTGAGGCCTATGCTGGAAAAGGAAATATCTTCACCTTAAAACTAGACAGAAGCATCCTCAGAAACTTCTGTGTGATGAGTGCATTCAACTCACAGACTTGAACGTTTCTTTTGATAGAACAGTTTGGAAACATTACGTTTGTAGAATCTGCAAGTGTTTATTCGGAGCACCTTGAGGCCTATGTTGGAAAAGGAAATATCTTCACATAAAAACTAGAGAGAAGGATTCTCAGAAACTTCTTTGTGATGAGTTCATTCAACTCACAGAGTGGAACCTACCAATTGATAGAGAAGTTTGGAAACACTCTTTTTGTAGAATCTGCAAGTGGATATTTGGAGCCGTTTGAGGCCTATGCTGGAAAAGGAAATATCTTCACATAAAAACTGAACAGAAGCATTCTCAGAAACTTCTTTGTGTTGAGTGCATTCAACTCACAGACTTGAACTTAGTTGTAGAAAGAGCAGTTTTGAAACACACTTTTGGTAAAATCTGCAAGTGGTTATTTGGAGCACTTCGAGGCCTGTGCTGGGATATGGAATATCTTCACCTAAAAACTACAGAGAAGCATTCTCAGAAAGTTCTTCACGATGCATTCATTCAACTCACAGAGTTGAACCTTCCTTTTGATAGAACAGTTTTGAAACACTCTTTTTGTAGAATCTGCAAGAGGATATTTGGAGCGTTTTGAGGCCTATGCTGGAAAAGGAAATATCTTCACCTAAAAACTAGACAGAAGCATCCTCAGAAACTTCTGTGTGATGAGTGCATTCAACTCACAGACTTGAACGTTTCTTTTGATAGAACAGTTTGGTAACATTTCGTTTGTAGAATCTGCAAGTGTTTATTCGGAGCACCTTGAGGCCTATGTTGGAAAAGGAAATATCTCCACATAAAAACTAGAGAGAAGGATTCTCAGAAACTTCTTTGTGATGAGTTCATTCAACTCACAGAGTGGAACCTACCAATTGATAGAGAAGTTTGGAAACACTCTTTTTGTAGAATCTGCAAGTGGATATTTGGAGCCGTTTGAGGCCTATGCTGGAAAAGGAAATATCTTCACATAAAAACTGAACAGAAGCATTCTCAGAAACTTCTTTGTGTTGAGTGCATTCAACTCACAGACTTGAACTTACCTGTAGAAAGAGCAGTTTTGAAACACTCTTTTGGTAAAATCTGCAAGTGGTTATTTGGAGCACTTCGAGGCCTGTGCTGGGATATGGAATATCTTCACCTAAAAACTACAGAGAAGCTTTCTCAGAAAGTTCTTCACTATGCATTCATTCAACTCACAGAGTTGAACCTTCCTTTTGATAGAACAGTTTTGAAACACTCTTTTTGTAGAATCTGCAAGAGGATATTTGGAGCGTTTTGAGGCCTATGCTGGAAAAGGAAATATCTTCACCTTAAAACTAGACAGAAGCATCCTCAGAAACTTCTGTGTGATGAGTGCATTCAACTCACAGACTTGAACGTTTCTTTTGATAGAACAGTTTGGAAACATTACGTTTGTAGAATCTGCAAGTGTTTATTCGGAGCACCTTGAGGCCTATGTTGGAAAAGGAAATATCTTCACATAAAAACTAGAGAGAAGGATTCTCAGAAACTTCTTTGTGATGAGTTCATTCAACTCACAGAGTTGAACCTACCAATTGATGATAGAGAAGTTTGGAAACACTCTTTTTGTAGAATCTGCAAGTGGATATTTGGAGCCGTTTGAGGCCTATGCTGGAAAAGGAAATATCTTCACATAAAAACTGAACAGAAGCATTCTCAGAAACTTCTTTGTGTTGAGTGCATTCAACTCACAGACTTGAACTTACCTGTAGAAAGAGCAGTTTTGAAACACTCTTTTGGTAAAATCTGCAAGTGGTTATTTGGAGCACTTCGAGGCCTGTGCTGGGATATGGAATATCTTCACCTAAAAACTACAGAGAAGCATTCTCAGAAAGTTCTTCACGATGCATTCATTCAACTCACAGAGTTGAACCTTCCTTTTGATAGAACAGTTTTGAAACACTCTTTTTGTAGAATCTGCAAGAGGATATTTGGAGCGTTTTGAGGCCTATGCTGGAAAAGGAAATATCTTCACCTAAAAACTAGACAGAAGCATTCTCAGAAACTTCTGTGTGATGAGTGCATTCAACTCACAGACTTGAACGTTTCTTTTGATAGAACAGTTTGGAAACATTACGTTTGTAGAATCTGCAAGTGTTTATTCGGAGCACCTTGAGGCCTATGTTGGAAAAGGAAATAACTTCACATAAAAACTAGAGAGAAGGATTCTCAGAAACTTCTTTGTGATGAGTTCATTCAACTCACAGAGTTGAACCTACCAATTGATAGAGAAGTTTGGAAACACTCTTTTTGTAGAATCTGCAAGTGGATATTTGGAGCCGTTTGAGGCCTATGCTGGAAAAGGAAATATCTTCACATAAAAACTGAACAGAAGCATTCTCAGAAACTTCTTTGTGTTGAGTGCATTCAACTCACAGACTTGAACTTACCTGTAGAAAGAGCAGTTTTGAAACACTGTTTTGGTAAAATCTGCAAGTGGTTATTTGGAGCACTTCGAGGCCTGTGCTGGGATATGGAATATCTTCACCTAAAAACTACAGAGAAGCTTTCTCAGAAAGTTCTTCACGATGCATTCATTCAACTCACAGAGTTGAACTTTCCTTTTGATAGAACAGTTTTGAAACACTCTTTTTGTAGAATCTGCAAGAGGATATTTGGAGCGTTTTGAGGCCTATGCTGGAAAAGGAAGTATCTTCACCTAAAAACTAGACAGAAGCATCCTCAGAAACTTCTGTGTGATGAGTGCATTCATCTCACAGACTTGAACGTTTCTTTTGATAGAACAGTTTGGAAACATTACGTTTGTAGAATCTGCAAGTGTTTATTCGGAGCACCTTGAGGCCTATGTTGGAAAAGGAAATATCTTCACATAAAAACTAGAGAGAAGGATTCTCAGAAACTTCTTTGTGATGAGTTCATTCAACTCACAGAGTGGAACCTACCAATTGATAGAGAAGTTTGGAAACACTCTTTTTGTAGAATCTGCAAGTGGATATTTGGAGCCGTTTGAGGCCTATGCTGGAAAAGGAAATATCTTCACATAAAAACTGAACAGAAGCATTCTCAGAAACTTCTTTGTGTTGAGTGCATTCAACTCACAGACTTGAACTTAGTTGTAGAAAGAGCAGTTTTGAAACACACTTTTGGTAAAATCTGCAAGTGGTTATTTGGAGCACTTCGAGGCCTGTGCTGCGATATGGAATATCTTCACCTAAAAACTACAGAGAAGCATTCTCAGAAAGTTCTTCACGATGCATTCATTCAACTCACAGAGTTGAACCTTCCTTTTGATAGAACAGTTTTGAAACACTCTTTTTGTAGAATCTGCAAGAGGATATTTGGAGCGTTTTGAGGCCTATGCTGGAAAAGGAAATATCTTCACCTAAAAACTAGACAGAAGCATCCTCAGAAACTTCTGTGTGATGAGTGCATTCAACTCACAGACTTGAACGTTTCTTTTGATAGAACAGTTTGGAAACATTACGTTTGTAGAATCTGCAAGTGTTTATTCGGAGCACCTTGAGGCCTATGTTGGAAAAGGAAATATCTTCACATAAAAACTAGAGAGAAGGATTCTCAGAAACTTCTTTGTGATGAGTTCATTCAACTCACAGAGTTGAACCTACCAATTGATGATAGAGAAGTTTGGAAACACTCTTTTTGTAGAATCTGCAAGTGGATATTTGGAGCCGTTTGAGGCCTATGCTGGAAAAGGAAGTATCTTCACATAAAAACTGAACAGAAGCATTCTCAGAAACTTCTTTGTGTTGAGTGCATTCAACTCACAGATTTGAACTTACCTGTAGAAAGAGCAGTTTTGAAACACTCTTTTGGTAAAATCTGCAAGTGGTTATTTGGAGCACTTCGAGGCCTGTGCTGGGATATGGAATATCTTCACCTAAAAACTACAGAGAAGCATTCTCAGAAAGTTCTTCACGATGCATTCTTTCAACTCACAGAGTTGAACCTTCCTTTTGATAGAACAGTTTTGAAACACTCTTTTTGTAGAATCTGCAAGAGGATATTTGGAGCGTTTTGAGGCCTATGCTGGAAAAGGAAATATCTTCACCTAAAAACTAGACAGAAGCATCCTCAGAAACTTCTGTGTGATGAGTGCATTCAACTCACAGACTTGAACGTTTCTTTTGATAGAACAGTTTGGAAACATTAGGTTTGTAGAATCTGCAAGTGTTTATTAGGAGCACCTTGAGGCCTATGTTGGAAAAGGAAATATCTTCACATAAAAACTACAGAGAAGGATTCTCAGAAACTTCTTTGTGATGAGTTCATTCAACTCACAGAGTTGAACCTACCAATTGATGATAGAGAAGTTTGGAAACACTCTTTTTGTAGAATCTGCAAGTGGATATTTGGAGCCGTTTGAGGCCTATGCTGGAAAAGGAAATATCTTCACATAAAAACTGAACAGAAGCATTCTCAGAAACTTCTTTGTGTTGAGTGCATTCAACTCACAGACTTGAACTTACCCGAAGAAAGAGCAGTTTTGAAACACTCTTTTGGTAAAATCTGCAAGTGGTTATTTGGAGCACTTCGAGGCCTGTGCTGGGATATGGAATATCTTCACCTAAAAACTACAGAGAAGCATTCTCAGAAAGTTCTTCACGATGCATTCATTCAACTCACAGAGTTGAACCTTCCTTTTGATAGAACAGTTTTGAAACACTCTTTTTGTAGAATCTGCAAGAGGATATTTGGAGCGTTTTGAGGCCTATGCTGGAAAAGGAAATATCTTCACCTAAAAACTAGACAGAAACATCCTCAGAAACTTCTGTGTGATGAGTGCATTCAACTCACAGACTTGAACGTTTCTTTTGATAGAACAGTTTGGTAACATTACGTTTGTAGAATCTGCAAGTGTTTATTCGGAGCACCTTGAGGCCTATGTTGGAAAAGGAAATATCTTCACATAAAAACTAGAGAGAAGGATTCTCAGAAACTTCTTTGTGATGAGTTCATTCAACTCACAGAGTGGAACCTACCAATTGGTAGAGAAGTTTGGAAACACTCTTTTTGTAGAATCTGAAAGTGGATATTTGGAGCCGTTTGAGGCCTATGCTGGAAAAGGAAATATCTTCACATAAAAACTGAACAGAAGCATTCTCAGAAACTTCTTTGTGTTGACTGCATTCAACTCACAGACTTGAACTTACCTGTAGAAAGAGCAGTTTTGAAACACTCTTTTGGTAAAATCTGCAAGTGGTTATTTGGAGCACTTCGAGGCCTGTGCTGGGATATGGAATATCTTCACCTAAAAACTGCAGAGAAGCTTTCTCAGAAAGTTCTTCACGATGCATTCATTCAACTCACAGAGTTGAACCTTCCTTTTGATAGAACAGTTTTGAAACACTCTTTTTGTAGAATCTGCAAGAGGATATTTGGAGCGTTTTGAGGCCTATGCTGGAAAAGGAAATATCTTCACCTAAAAACTAGACAGAAGCATCCTCAGAAACTTCTGTGTGATGAGTGCATTCATCTCACAGACTTGAACGTTTCTTTTGATAGAACAGTTTGGAAACATTACGTTTGTAGAATCTGCAAGTGTTTATTCGGAGCACCTTGAGGCCTATGTTGGAAAAGGAAATATCTTCACATAAAAACTAGAGAGAAGGATTCTCAGAAACTTCTTTGTGATGAGTTCATTCAACTCACAGAGTGGAACCTACCAATTGATAGAGAAGTTTGGAAACACTCTTTTTGTACAATCTGCAAGTGGATATTTGGAGCCGTTTGAGGCCTATGCTGGAAAAGGAAATATCTTCACATAAAAACTGAACAGAAGCATTCTCAGAAACTTCTTTGTGTTGAGTGCATTCAACTCACAGACTTGAACTTAGTTGTAGAAAGAGCAGTTTTGAAACACACTTTTGGTAAAATCTGCAAGTGGTTATTTGGAGCACTTCGAGGCCTGTGCTGGGATATGGAATATCTTCACCTAAAAACTACAGAGAAGCATTCTCAGAAAGTTCTTCACGATGCATTCATTCAACTCACAGAGTTGAACCTTCCTTTTGATAGAACAGTTTTGAAACACTCTTTTTGTAGAATCTGCAAGAGGATATTTGGAGCGTTTTGAGGCCTATGCTGGAAAAGGAAATATCTTCACCTAAAAACTAGACAGAAGCATCCTCAGAAACTTCTGTGTGATGAGTGCATTCAACTCACAGACTTGAACGTTTCTTTTGATAGAACAGTTTGGAAACATTACGTTTGTAGAATCTGCAAGTGTTTATTCGGAGCACCTTGAGGCCTATGTTGGAAAAGGAAATATCTTCACATAAAAACTAGAGAGAAGGATTCTCAGAAACTTCTTTCTGATGAGTTCATTCAACTCACAGAGTTGAACCTACCAATTGATGATAGAGAAGTTTGGAAACACTCTTTTTGTAGAATCTGCAAGTGGATATTTGGAGCCGTTTGAGGCCTATGCTGGAAAAGGAAATATCTTCACATAAAAACTGAACAGAAGCATTCTCAGAAACTTCTTCGTGTTGAGTGCATTCAACTCACAGACTTGAACTTACCTGTAGAAAGAGCAGTTTTGAAACACTCTTTTGGTAAAATCTGCAAGTGGTTATTTGGAGCACTTCGAGGCCTGTGCTGGGATATGGAATATCTTCACCTAAAAACTACAGAGAAGCATTCTCAGAAAGTTCTTCACGATGCATTCATTCAACTCACAGAGTTGAACCTTCCTTTTGATAGAACAGTTTTGAAACACTCTTTTTGTAGAATCTGCAAGAGGATATTTGGAGCGTTTTGAGGCCTATGCTGGAAAAGGAAATATCTTCACCTAAAAACTAGACAGAAGCATCCTCAGAAACTTCTGTGTGATGAGTGCATTCAACTCACAGACTTGAACGTTTCTTTTGATAGAACAGTTTGGTAACATTACGTTTGTAGAATCTGCAAGTGTTTATCGGAGCACCTTGAGGCCTATGTTGGAAAAGGAAATATCTCCACATAAAAACTAGAGAGAAGGATTCTCAGAAACTTCTTTGTGATGAGTTCATTCAACTCACAGAGTGGAACCTACCAATTGATAGAGAAGTTTGGAAACACTCTTTTTGTAGAATCTGCAAGTGGATATTTGGAGCCGTTTGAGGCCTATGCTGGAAAAGGAAATATCTTCACATAAAAACTGAACAGAAGCATTCTCAGAAACTTCTTTGTGTTGAGTGCATTCAACTCACAGACTTGAACTTAGTTGTAGAAAGAGCAGTTTTGAAACACTCTTTTGGTAAAATCTGCAAGTGGTTATTTGGAGCACTTCGAGGCCTGTGCTTTGATATGGAATATCTTCACCTAAAAACTACAGAGAAGCATTCT
Source organism: Pongo abelii (assembly GCF_028885655.2). Taxonomy (NCBI): domain Eukaryota; kingdom Metazoa; phylum Chordata; class Mammalia; order Primates; family Hominidae; genus Pongo; species Pongo abelii. The sequence continues at coordinate 19,120,639 of NC_071999.2, forward strand.
CAGAAAGTACATCATGATGCATTCGTTCAACTCACAGAGTTGAACCTTCCTTTTGATAGAACAGTTTTGAAACACTCTTTTTGTAGAATCTGCAAGAGGATATTTGGAGCGTTTTGAGGCCTATGCTGGAAAAGGAAATATCTTCACCTAAAAACTAGACAGAAGCATCCTCAGAAACTTCTGTGTGATGAGTGCATTCAACTCACAGACTTGAACGTTTCTTTTGATAGAACAGTTTGGAAACATTAGGTTTGTAGAATCTGCAAGTGTTTATTAGGAGCACCTTGAGGCCTATGTTGGAAAAGGAAATATCTTCACATAAAAACTACAGAGAAGGATTCTCAGAAACTTCTTTGTGATGAGTTCATTCAACTCACAGAGTTGAACCTACCAATTGATGATAGAGAAGTTTGGAAACACTCTTTTTGTAGAATCTGCAAGTGGATATTTGGAGCCGTTTGAGGCCTATGCTGGAAAAGGAAATATCTTCACATAAAAACTGAACAGAAGCATTCTCAGAAACTTCTTTGTGTTGAGTGCATTCAACTCACAGACTTGAACTTACCCGTAGAAAGAGCAGTTTTGAAACACTCTTTTGGTAAAATCTGCAAGTGGTTATTTGGAGCACTTCGAGGCCTGTGCTGGGATATGGAATATCTTCACCTAAAAACTACAGAGAAGCATTCTCAGAAAGTTCTTCACGATGCATTCATTCAACTCACAGAGTTGAACCTTCCTTTTGATAGAACAGTTTTGAAACACTCTTTTTGTAGAATCTGCAAGAGGATATTTGGAGCGTTTTGAGGCCTATGCTGGAAAAGGAAATATCTTCACCTAAAAACTAGACAGAAACATCCTCAGAAACTTCTGTGTGATGAGTGCATTCAACTCACAGACTTGAACGTTTCTTTTGATAGAACAGTTTGGTAACATTACGTTTGTAGAATCTGCAAGTGTTTATTCGGAGCACCTTGAGGCCTATGTTGGAAAAGGAAATATCTCCACATAAAAACTAGAGAGAAGGATTCTCAGAAACTTCTTTGTGATGAGTTCATTCAACTCACAGAGTGGAACCTACCAATTGGTAGAGAAGTTTGGAAACACTCTTTTTGTAGAATCTGCAAGTGGATATTTGGAGCCGTTTGAGGCCTATGCTGGAAAAGGAAATATCTTCACATAAAAACTGAACAGAAGCATTCTCAGAAACTTCTTTGTGTTGACTGCATTCAACTCACAGACTTGAACTTACCTGTAGGAAGAGCAGTTTTGAAACACTCTTTTGGTAAAATCTGCAAGTGGTTATTTGGAGCACTTCGAGGCCTGTGCTGGGATATGGAATATCTTCACCTAAAAACTACAGAGAAGCTTTCTCAGAAAGTTCTTCACGATGCATTCATTCAACTCACAGAGTTGAACCTTCCTTTTGATAGAACAGTTTTGAAACACTCTTTTTGTAGAATCTGCAAGAGGATATTTGGAGAGTTTTGAGGCCTATGCTGGAAAAGGAAATATCTTCACCTAAAAACTAGACAGAAGCATCCTCAGAAACTTCTGTGTGATGAGTGCATTCATCTCACAGACTTGAACGTTTCTTTTGATAGAACAGTTTGGAAACATTACGTTTGTAGAATCTGCAAGTGTTTATTCGGAGCACCTTGAGGCCTATGTTGGAAAAGGAAATATCTTCACATAAAAACTAGAGAGAAGGATTCTCAGAAACTTCTTTGTGATGAGTTCATTCAACTCACAGAGTGGAACCTACCAATTGATAGAGAAGTTTGGAAACACTCTTTTTGTAGAATCTGCAAGTGGATATTTGGAGCCGTTTGAGGCCTATGCTGGAAAAGGAAATATCTTCACATAAAAACTGAACAGAAGCATTCTCAGAAACTTCTTTGTGTTGAGTGCATTCAACTCACAGACTTGAACTTAGTTGTAGAAAGAGCAGTTTTGAAACACACTTTTGGTAAAATCTGCAAGTGGTTATTTGGAGCACTTCGAGGCCTATGCTGGGATATGGAATATCTTCACCTAAAAACTACAGAGAAGCATTCTCAGAAAGTTCTTCACGATGCATTCATTCAACTCACAGAGTTGAACCTTCATTTTGATAGAACAGTTTTGAAACACTCTTTTTGTAGAATCTGCAAGAGGATATTTGGAGCGTTTTGAGGCCTATGCTGGAAAAGGAAATATCTTCACCTAAAAACTAGACAGAAGCATCCTCAGAAACTTCTGTGTGATGAGTGCATTCAACTCACAGACTTGAACGTTTCTTTTGATAGAACAGTTTGGAAACATTACGTTTGTAGAATCTGCAAGTGTTTATTCGGAGCACCTTGAGGCCTATGTTGGAAAAGGAAATATCTTCACATAAAAACTAGAGAGAAGGATTCTCAGAAACTTCTTTGTGATGAGTTCATTCAACTCACAGAGTTGAACCTACCAATTGATGATAGAGAAGTCTGGAAACACTCTTTTTGTAGAATCTGCAAGTGGATATTTGGAGCCGTTTGAGGCCTATGCTGGAAAAGGAAATATCTTCACATAAAAACTGAACAGAAGCATTCTCAGAAACTTCTTTGTGTTGAGTGCATTCAACTCACAGATTTGAACTTATCTGTAGAAAGAGCAGTTTTGAAACACACCTTTGGTAAAATCTGCAAGTGGTTATTTGGAGCACTTCGAGGCCTGTGCTGGGATATGGAATATCTTCACCTAAAAACTACAGAGAAGCATTCTCAGAAAGTTCTTCACGATGCATTCATTCAACTCACAGAGTTGAACCTTCCTTTTGATAGAACAGTTTTGAAACACTCTTTTTGTAGAATCTGCAAGAGGATATTTGGAGCGTTTTGAGGCCTATGCTGGAAAAGGAAATATCTTCACCTAAAAACTAGACAGAAGCATCCTCAGAAACTTCTGTGTGGTGAGTGCATTCAACTCACAGACTTGAACGTTTCTTTTGATAGAACAGTTTGGTAACATTTCGTTTGTAGAATCTGCAAGTGTTTATTCGGAGCACCTTGAGGCCTATGTTGGAAAAGGAAATATCTCCACATAAAAACTAGAGAGAAGGATTCTCAGAAACTTCTTTGTGATGAGTTCATTCAACTCACAGAGTGGAACCTACCAATTGATAGAGAAGTTTGGAAACACTCTTTTTGTAGAATCTGCAAGTGGATATTTGGAGCCGTTTGAGGCCTATGCTGGAAAAGGAAATATCTTCACATAAAAACTGAACAGAAGCATTCTCAGAAACTTCTTTGTGTTGAGTGCATTCAACTCACAGACTTGAACTTACCTGTAGGAAGAGCAGTTTTGAAACACTCTTTTGGTAAAATCTGCAAGTGGTTATTTGGAGCACTTCGAGGCCTGTACTGGGATATGGAATATCTTCACCTAAAAACTACAGAGAAGCTTTCTCAGAAAGTTCTTCACTATGCATTCATTCAACTCACAGAGTTGAACCTTCCTTTTGATAGAACAGTTTTGAAACACTCTTTTTGTAGAATCTGCAAGAGGATATTTGGAGCGTTTTGAGGCCTATGCTGGAAAAGGAAATATCTTCACCTTAAAACTAGACAGAAGCATCCTCAGAAACTTCTGTGTGATGAGTGCATTCAACTCACAGACTTGAACGTTTCTTTTGATAGAACAGTTTGGAAACATTACGTTTGTAGAATCTGCAAGTGTTTATTCGGAGCACCTTGAGGCCTATGTTGGAAAAGGAAATATCTTCACATAAAAACTAGAGAGAAGGATTCTCAGAAACTTCTTTGTGATGAGTTCATTCAACTCACAGAGTTGAACCTACCAATTGATAGAGAAGTTTGGAAACACTCTTCTTGTAGAATCTGCAAGTGGATATTTGGAGCCGTTTGAGGCCTATGCTGGAAAAGGAAATATCTTCACATAAAAACTGAACAGAAGCATTCTCAGAAACTTCTTTGTGTCGAGTGCATTCAACTCAACGACTTGAACTTACCTGTAGAAAGAGCAGTTTTGAAACACTCTTTTGGTAAAATCTGCAACTGGTTATTTGGAGCTCTTCGAGGCCTGTGCTGGGATATGGAATATCTTCACCTAAAAACTACAGAGAAGCATTCTCAGAAAGTTCTTCACGATGCATTCATTCAACTCACAGAGTTGAACCTTCCTTTTGATAGAACAGTTTTGAAACACTCTTTTTGTAGAATCTGCAAGAGGATATTTGGAGCGTTTTGAGGCCTATGCTGGAAAAGGAAATATCTTCACCTAAAAACTAGACAGAAGCATTCTCAGAAACTTCTGTGTGATGAGTGCATTCAACTCACAGACTTGAACGTTTCTTTTGATAGAACAGTTTGGAAACATTACGTTTGTAGAATCTGCAAGTGTTTATTCGGAGCACCTGGAGGCCTATGTTGGAAAAGGAAATATCTTCACATAAAAACTAGAGAGAAGGATTCTCAGAAACTTCTTTGTGATGAGTTATTCAACTCACAGAGTTGAACCTACCAATTGATAGAGAAGTTTGGAAACACTCTTTTTGTAGAATCTGCAAGTGGATATTTGGAGCCGTTTGAGGTCTATGCTGGAAAAGGAAATATCTTCACATAAAAACTGAACAGAAGCATTCTCAGAAACTTCTTTGTGTTGAGTGCATTCAACTCACAGACTTGAACTTACCTGTAGAAAGAGCAGTTTTGAAACACTCTTTTGGTAAAATCTGCAAGTGGTTATTTGGAGCACTTCGAGGCCTGTGCTGGGATATGGAATATCTTCACCTAAAAACTACAGAGAAGCATTCTCAGAAAGTTCTTCACGATGCATTCATTCAACTCACAGAGTTGAACCTTCCTTTTGATAGAACAGTTTTGAAACACTCTTTTTGTAGAATCTGCAAGAGGATATTTGGAGCGTTTTGAGGCCTATGCTGGAAAAGGAAATATCTTCACCTAAAAACTAGACAGAAGCATCCTCAGAAACTTCTGTGTGATGAGTGCATTCAACTCACAGACTTGAACGTTTCTTTTGATAGAACAGTTTGGAAACATTACGTTTGTAGAATCTGCAAGTGTTTATTCGGAGCACCTTGAGGCCTATGTTGGAAAAGGAAATATCTTCACATAAAAACTAGAGAGAAGGATTCTCAGAAACTTCTTTCTGATGAGTTCATTCAACTCACAGAGTTGAACCTACCAATTGATGATAGAGAAGTTTGGAAACACTCTTTTTGTAGAATCTGCAAGTGGATATTTGGAGCCGTTTGAGGCCTATGCTGGAAAAGGAAATATCTTCACATAAAAACTGAACAGAAGCATTCTCAGAAACTTCTTCGTGTTGAGTGCATTCAACTCACAGACTTGAACTTACCTGTAGAAAGAGCAGTTTTGAAACACTCTTTTGGTAAAATCTGCAAGTGGTTATTTGGAGCACTTCGAGGCCTGTGCTGGGATATGGAATATCTTCACCTAAAAACTACAGAGAAGCATTCTCAGAAAGTTCTTCACGATGCATTCATTCAACTCACAGAGTTGAACCTTCCTTTTGATAGAACAGTTTTGAAACACTCTTTTTGTAGAATCTGCAAGAGGATATTTGGAGCGTTTTGAGGCCTATGCTGGAAAAGGAAATATCTTCACCTAAAAACTAGACAGAAGCATCCTCAGAAACTTCTGTGTGATGAGTGCATTCAACTCACAGACTTGAACGTTTCTTTTGATAGAACAGTTTGGTAACATTACGTTTGTAGAATCTGCAAGTGTTTATTCGGAGCACCTTGAGGCCTATGTTGGAAAAGGAAATATCTCCACATAAAAACTAGAGAGAAGGATTCTCAGAAACTTCTTTGTGATGAGTTCATTCAACTCACAGAGTGGAACCTACCAATTGATAGAGAAGTTTGGAAACACTCTTTTTGTAGAATCTGCAAGTGGATATTTGGAGCCGTTTGAGGCCTATGCTGGAAAAGGAAATATCTTCACATAAAAACTGAACAGAAGCATTCTCAGAAACTTCTTTGTGTTGAGTGCATTCAGCTCACAGACTTGAACTTAGTTGTAGAAAGAGCAGTTTTGAAACACTCTTTTGGTAAAATCTGCAAGTGGTTATTTGGAGCACTTCGAGGCCTGTGCTTTGATATGGAATATCTTCACCTAAAAACTACAGAGAAGCATTCTCAGAAAGTACTTCATGATGCATTCGTTCAACTCACAGAGTTGAACCTTCCTTTTGATAGAACAGTTTTGAAACACTCTTTTTGTAGAATCTGCAAGAGTATATTTGGAGCGTTTTGAGGCCTATGCTGGAAAAGGAAATATCTTCACCTAAAAACTAGACAGAAGCATCCTCAGAAACTTCTGTGTGATGAGTGCATTCAACTCACAGACTTGAACGTTTCTTTTGATAGAACAGTTTGGAAACATTAGGTTTGTAGAATCTGCAAGTGTTTATTAGGAGCACCTTGAGGCCTATGTTGGAAAAGGAAATATCTTCACATAAAAACTACAGAGAAGGATTCTCAGAAACTTCTTTGTGATGAGTTCATTCAACTCACAGAGTTGAACCTACCAATTGATGATAGAGAAGTTTGGAAACACTCTTTTTGTAGAATCTGCAAGTGGATATTTGGAGCCGTTTGAGGCCTATGCTGGAAAAGGAAATATCTTCACATAAAAACTGAACAGAAGCATTCTCAGAAACTTCTTTGTGTTGAGTGCATTCAACTCACAGACTTGAACTTACCCGTAGAAAGAGCAGTTTTGAAACACTCTTTTGGTAAAATCTGCAAGTGGTTATTTGGAGCACTTCGAGGCCTGTGCTGGGATATGGAATATCTTCACCTAAAAACTACAGAGAAGCATTCTCAGAAAGTTCTTCACGATGCATTCATTCAACTCACAGAGTTGAACCTTCCTTTTGATAGAACAGTTTTGAAACACTCTTTTTGTAGAATCTGCAAGAGGATATTTGGAGCGTTTTGAGGCCTATGCTGGAAAAGGAAATATCTTCACCTAAAAACTAGACAGAAACATCCTCAGAAACTTCTGTGTGATGAGTGCATTCAACTCACAGACTTGAACGTTTCTTTTGATAGAACAGTTTGGAAACATTACGTTTGTAGAATCTGCAAGTGTTTATTCGGAGCACCTTGAGGCCTATGTTGGAAAAGGAAATATCTCCACATAAAAACTAGAGAGAAGGATTCTCAGAAACTTCTTTGTGATGAGTTCATTCAACTCACAGAGTGGAACCTACCAATTGGTAGAGAAGTTTGGAAACACTCTTTTTGTAGAATCTGCAAGTGGATATTTGGAGCCGTTTGAGGCCTATGCTGGAAAAGGAAATATCTTCACATAAAAACTGAACAGAAGCATTCTCAGAAACTTCTTTGTGTTGACTGCATTCAACTCACAGACTTGAACTTACCTGTAGGAAGAGCAGTTTTGAAACACTCTTTTGGTAAAATCTGCAAGTGGTTATTTGGAGCACTTCGAGGCCTGTGCTGGGATATGGAATATCTTCACCTAAAAACTACAGAGAAGCTTTCTCAGAAAGTTCTTCACGATGCATTCATTCAACTCACAGAGTTGAACCTTCCTTTTGATAGAACAGTTTTGAAACACTCTTTTTGTAGAATCTGCAAGAGGATATTTGGAGCGTTTTGAGGCCTATGCTGGAAAAGGAAATATCTTCACCTAAAAACTAGACAGAAGCATCCTCAGAAACTTCTGTGTGATGAGTGCATTCATCTCACAGACTTGAACGTTTCTTTTGATAGAACAGTTTGGTAACATTACGTTTGTAGAATCTGCAAGTGTTTATTCGGAGCACCTTGAGGCCTATGTTGGAAAAGGAAATATCTCCACATAAAAACTAGAGAGAAGGATTCTCAGAAACTTCTTTGTGATGAGTTCATTCAACTCACAGAGTGGAACCTACCAATTGGTAGAGAAGTTTGGAAACACTCTTTTTGTAGAATCTGCAAGTGGATATTTGGAGCCGTTTGAGGCCTATGCTGGAAAAGGAAATATCTTCACATAAAAACTGAACAGAAGCATTCTCAGAAACTTCTTTGTGTTGACTGCATTCAACTCACAGACTTGAACTTACCTGTAGAAAGAGCAGTTTTGAAACACTCTTTTGGTAAAATCTGCAAGTGGTTATTTGGAGCACTTCGAGGCCTGTGCTGGGATATGGAATATCTTCACCTAAAAACTACAGAGAAGCTTTCTCAGAAAGTTCTTCACGATGCATTCATTCAACTCACAGAGTTGAACCTTCCTTTTGATAGAACAGTTTTGAAACACTCTTTTTGTAGAATCTGCAAGAGGATATTTGGAGCGTTTTGAGGCCTATGCTGGAAAAGGAAATATCTTCACCTAAAAACTAGACAGAAGCATCCTCAGAAACTTCTGTGTGATGAGTGCATTCATCTCACAGACTTGAACGTTTCTTTTGATAGAACAGTTTGGAAACATTACGTTTGTAGAATCTGCAAGTGTTTATTCGGAGCACCTTGAGGCCTATGTTGGAAAAGGAAATATCTTCACATAAAAACTAGAGAGAAGGATTCTCAGAAACTTCTTTGTGATGAGTTCATTCAACTCACAGAGTGGAACCTACCAATTGATAGAGAAGTTTGGAAACACTCTTTTTGTAGAATCTGCAAGTGGATATTTGGAGCCGTTTGAGGCCTATGCTGGAAAAGGAAATATCTTCACATAAAAACTGAACAGAAGCATTCTCAGAAACTTCTTTGTGTTGAGTGCATTCAACTCACAGACTTGAACTTAGTTGTAGAAAGAGCAGTTTTGAAACACACTTTTGGTAAAATCTGCAAGTGGTTATTTGGAGCACTTCGAGGCCTGTGCTGGGATATGGAATATCTTCACCTAAAAACTACAGAGAGGCATTCTCAGAAAGTTCTTCACGATGCATTCATTCAACTCACAGAGTTGAACCTTCCTTTTGATAGAACAGTTTTGAAACACTCTTTTTGTAGAATCTGCAAGAGGATATTTGGAGCGTTTTGAGGCCTATGTTGGAAAAGGAAATATCTTCACATAAAAACTAGAGAGAAGGATACTCAGAAACTTCTTTGTGATGAGTTCATTCAACTCACAGAGTTGAACTTACCAATTGATAGAGAAGTTTGGAAACACTCTTTTTGTAGAATCTGCAAGTGGATATTTGGAGCCGTTTGAGGCCTATGCTGGAAAAGGAAATATCTTCACATAAAAACTGAACAGAAGCATTCTCAGAAACTTCCTTGTGTTGAGTGCATTCAACTCACAGACTTGAACTTACCTGTAGAAAGAGCAGTTTTCAAACACTCTTTTGGTAAAATCTGCAAGTGGTTATTTGGAGCAATTCGAGGCCTGTGCTGGGATATGGAATTTATTCACCTAAAAACTACAGAGAAGCATTCTCAGAAAGTTCTTCACGATGCATTCATTCAACTCACAGAGTTGAACCTTCCTTTTGAAAGAACAGTTTTGAAACACTCTTTTTGTAGAATCTGCAAGAGGATATTTGGAGCGTTTTGAGGCCTATGCTGGAAAAGGAATTATCTTCACCTAAAAACTAGACAGAAGCATTCTCAGAAACTTCTGTGTGATGAGTGCATTCAACTCACAGACTTGAACGTTTCTTTTTAAATAACAGTTTGGAAACATTACGTTTGTAGAATCTGCAAGTGTTTATTCGGAGCACCTTGAGGCCTATGTTGGAAAAGGAAATATCTTCACATAAAAACTAGAGAGAAGGATTCTCAGAAACTTCTTTGCGATGAGTTCATTCAACTCACAGAGTTGAACCTACCAATTGATAGAGAAGTTTGGAAACACTCTTTTTGTAGAATCTGCAAGTGGATATTTGGAGCCGTTTGAGGCCGATGTTGGAAAAGGAAATATCTTCACATAAAAACTGAACAGAAGCATTCTCAGAAACTTCTTTCTGTTGAGTGCATTCAACTCACAGAGTTGAACTTACCTGTAGAAAGAGCAGTTTTGAAACACTCTTTTGGTAAAATCTGCAAGTGGTTATTTGGAGCACTTCGAGGCCTGTGCCTGGATATGGAATATCTTCACCTAAAAACTACAGAGAAGCATTCTCAGAAAGTTCTTCACGATGCATTCATTCAACTCACAGAGTTGAACCTTCCTTTTGATAGAACAGTTTTGAAACACTCTTTTTGTAGAATCTGCAAGAGGATATTTGGAGCGTTTTGAGGCCTATGCTGGAAAAGGAAATATCTTCACCTAAAAACTAGACAGAAGCATCCTCAGAAACTTCTGTGTGATGAGTGCATTCATCTCACAGACTTGAACGTTTCTTTTGATAGAACAGTTTGGAAACATTACGTTTGTAGAATCTGCAAGTGTTTATTCGGAGCACCTTGAGGCCAATGTTGGAAAAGGAAATATCTTCACATAAAAACTAGAGAGAAGGATTCTCAGAAACTTCTTTGTGATGAGTTCATTCAACTCACAGAGTTCAACCTACTAATTGATAGAGAAGTTTGGAAACACTCTTTTTGTAGAATCTGCAAGTGGATATTTGGAGCCGTTTGAGGCCTATGCTGGAAAAGGAAATATCTTCTCATAAAAACTGAACAGAAGCATTCTCAGAAACTTCTTTGTGTCGAGTGCATTCAACTCACAGACTTGAACTTACCTGTAGAAAGAGCAGTTTTGAAACACTCTTTTGGTAAAATCTGCAAGTGGTTATTTGGAGCACTTCGAGGCCTGTGCTGGGATATGGAATATCTTCACCTAAAAACTACAGAGAAGCATTCTCAGAAAGTTCTTCACGATGCATTCATTCAACTCACAGAGTTGAACCTTCCTTTTGAAAGAACAGTTTTGAAACACTCTTTTTGTAGAATCTGCAAGAGGATATTTGGAGCGTTTTGAGGCCTATGCTGGAAAAGGAAATATCTTCACCTAAAAACTAGACAGAAGCATCCTCAGAAACTTCTGTGTGATGAGTGCATTCATCTCACAGACTTGAACGTTTCTTTTGATAGAACAGTTTGGAAACATTACGTTTGTAGAATCTGCAAGTGTTTATTCGGAGCACCTTGAGGCCTATGTTGGAAAAGGAAATATCTTCACATAAAAACTAGAGAGAAGGATTCTCAGAAACTTCTTTGTGATGAGTTCATTCAACTCACAGAGTTGAACCTACCAATTGATAGAGAAGTTTGGAAACACTCTTTTTGTAGAATCTGCAAGTGGATATTTGGAGCCGTTTGAGGCCTATGCTGGAAAAGGAAATATCTTCACATAAAAACTGAACAGAAGCATTCTCAGAAACTTCTTTGTGTCGAGTGCATTCAACTCACCGACTTGAACTTACCTGTAGAAAGAGTAGTTTTGAAACACTCTTTTGGTAAAATCTGCAAGTGGTTATTTGGAGCACTTCGAGGCCTGTGCTGGGATATGGAATATCTTCACCTAAAAACTACAGAGAAGCATTCTCAGAAAGTTCTTCACGATGCATTCATTCAACTCACAGAGTTGAACCTTCCCTTTGATAGAACAGTTTTGAAACACTCTTTTTGTAGAATCTGCAAGAGGATATTTGGAGCGTTTTGAGGCCTATGCTGGAAAAGGAAATATCTTCACCTAAAAACTAGACAGAAGCATCCTCAGAAACTTCTGTGTGATGAGTGCATTCATCTCACAGACTTGAACGTTTCTTTTGATAGAACAGTTTGGAAACATTACGTTTGTAGAATCTGCAAGTGTTTATTCGGAGCACCTTGAGGCCTATGTTGGAAAAGGAAATATCTTCACATAAAAACTAGAGAGAAGGATTCTCAGAAACTTCTTTGTGATGAGTTCATTCAACTCACAGAGTGGAACCTACCAATTGATAGAGAAGTTTGGAAACACTCTTTTTGTAGAATCTGCAAGTGGATATTTGGAGCCGTTTGAGGCCTATGCTGGAAAAGGAAATATCTTCACATAAAAACTGAACAGAAGCATTCTCAGAAACTTCTTTGTGTTGAGTGCATTCAACTCACAGACTTGAACTTAGTTGTAGAAAGAGCAGTTTTGAAACACACTTTTGGTAAAATCTGCAAGTGGTTATTTGGAGCACTTCGAGGCCTGTGCTGGGATATGGAATATCTTCACCTAAAAACTACAGAGAAGCATTCTCAGAAAGTTCTTCACGATGCATTCATTCAACTCACAGAGTTGAACCTTCCTTTTGATAGAACAGTTTTGAAACACTCTTTTTGTAGAATCTGCAAGAGGATATTTGGAGCGTTTTGAGGCCTATGTTGGAAAAGGAAATATCTTCACATAAAAACTAGAGAGAAGGATACTCAGAAACTTCTTTGTGATGAGTTCATTCAACTCACAGAGTTGAACTTACCAATTGATAGAGAAGTTTGGAAACACTCTTTTTGTAGAATCTGCAAGTGGATATTTGGAGCCGTTTGAGGCCTATGCTGGAAAAGGAAATATCTTCACATAAAAACTGAACAGAAGCATTCTCAGAAACTTCCTTGTGTTGAGTGCATTCAACTCACAGACTTGAACTTACCTGTAGAAAGAGCAGTTTTCAAACACTCTTTTGGTAAAATCTGCAAGTGGTTATTTGGAGCAATTCGAGGCCTGTGCTGGGATATGGAATTTATTCACCTAAAAACTACAGAGAAGCATTCTCAGAAAGTTCTTCACGATGCATTCATTCAACTCACAGAGTTGAACCTTCCTTTTGAAAGAACAGTTTTGAAACACTCTTTTTGTAGAATCTGCAAGAGGATATTTGGAGCGTTTTGAGGCCTATGCTGGAAAAGGAATTATCTTCACCTAAAAACTAGACAGAAGCATTCTCAGAAACTTCTGTGTGATGAGTGCATTCAACTCACAGACTTGAACGTTTCTTTTTAAATAACAGTTTGGAAACATTACGTTTGTAGAATCTGCAAGTGTTTATTCGGAGCACCTTGAGGCCTATGTTGGAAAAGGAAATATCTTCACATAAAAACTAGAGAGAAGGATTCTCAGAAACTTCTTTGCGATGAGTTCATTCAACTCACAGAGTTGAACCTACCAATTGATAGAGAAGTTTGGAAACACTCTTTTTGTAGAATCTGCAAGTGGATATTTGGAGCCGTTTGAGGCCGATGTTGGAAAAGGAAATATCTTCACATAAAAACTGAACAGAAGCATTCTCAGAAACTTCTTTCTGTTGAGTGCATTCAACTCACAGAGTTGAACTTACCTGTAGAAAGAGCAGTTTTGAAACACTCTTTTGGTAAAATCTGCAAGTGGTTATTTGGAGCACTTCGAGGCCTGTGCCTGGATATGGAATATCTTCACCTAAAAACTACAGAGAAGCATTCTCAGAAAGTTCTTCACGATGCATTCATTCAACTCACAGAGTTGAACCTTCCTTTTGATAGAACAGTTTTGAAACACTCTTTTTGTAGAATCTGCAAGAGGATATTTGGAGCGTTTTGAGGCCTATGCTGGAAAAGGAAATATCTTCACCTAAAAACTAGACAGAAGCATCCTCAGAAACTTCTGTGTGATGAGTGCATTCATCTCACAGACTTGAACGTTTCTTTTGATAGAACAGTTTGGAAACATTACGTTTGTAGAATCTGCAAGTGTTTATTCGGAGCACCTTGAGGCCAATGTTGGAAAAGGAAATATCTTCACATAAAAACTAGAGAGAAGGATTCTCAGAAACTTCTTTGTGATGAGTTCATTCAACTCACAGAGTTCAACCTACTAATTGATAGAGAAGTTTGGAAACACTCTTTTTGTAGAATCTGCAAGTGGATATTTGGAGCCGTTTGAGGCCTATGCTGGAAAAGGAAATATCTTCTCATAAAAACTGAACAGAAGCATTCTCAGAAACTTCTTTGTGTCGAGTGCATTCAACTCACAGACTTGAACTTACCTGTAGAAAGAGCAGTTTTGAAACACTCTTTTGGTAAAATCTGCAAGTGGTTATTTGGAGCACTTCGAGGCCTGTGCTGGGATATGGAATATCTTCACCTAAAAACTACAGAGAAGCATTCTCAGAAAGTTCTTCACGATGCATTCATTCAACTCACAGAGTTGAACCTTCCTTTTGAAAGAACAGTTTTGAAACACTCTTTTTGTAGAATCTGCAAGAGGATATTTGGAGCGTTTTGAGGCCTATGCTGGAAAAGGAAATATCTTCACCTAAAAACTAGACAGAAGCATCCTCAGAAACTTCTGTGTGATGAGTGCATTCATCTCACAGACTTGAACGTTTCTTTTGATAGAACAGTTTGGAAACATTACGTTTGTAGAATCTGCAAGTGTTTATTCGGAGCACCTTGAGGCCTATGTTGGAAAAGGAAATATCTTCACATAAAAACTAGAGAGAAGGATTCTCAGAAACTTCTTTGTGATGAGTTCATTCAACTCACAGAGTTGAACCTACCAATTGATAGAGAAGTTTGGAAACACTCTTTTTGTAGAATCTGCAAGTGGATATTTGGAGCCGTTTGAGGCCTATGCTGGAAAAGGAAATATCTTCACATAAAAACTGAACAGAAGCATTCTCAGAAACTTCTTTGTGTCGAGTGCATTCAACTCACCGACTTGAACTTACCTGTAGAAAGAGTAGTTTTGAAACACTCTTTTGGTAAAATCTGCAAGTGGTTATTTGGAGCACTTCGAGGCCTGTGCTGGGATATGGAATATCTTCACCTAAAAACTACAGAGAAGCATTCTCAGAAAGTTCTTCACGATGCATTCATTCAACTCACAGAGTTGAACCTTCCCTTTGATAGAACAGTTTTGAAACACTCTTTTTGTAGAATCTGCAAGAGGATATTTGGAGCGTTTTGAGGCCTATGCTGGAAAAGGAAATATCTTCACCTAAAAACTAGACAGAAGCATCCTCAGAAACTTCTGTGTGATGAGTGCATTCATCTCACAGACTTGAACGTTTCTTTTGATAGAACAGTTTGGAAACATTACGTTTGTAGAATCTGCAAGTGTTTATTCGGAGCACCTTGAGGCCTATGTTGGAAAAGGAAATATCTTCACATAAAAACTAGAGAGAAGGATTCTCAGAAACTTCTTTGTGATGAGTTCATTCAACTCACAGAGTGGAACCTACCAATTGATAGAGAAGTTTGGAAACACTCTTCTTGTAGAATCTGCAAGTGGATATTTGGAGCCGTTTGAGGCCTATGCTGGAAAAGGAAATATCTTCACATAAAAACTGAACAGAAGCATTCTCAGAAACTTCTTTGTGTCGAGTGCATTCAACTCAACGACTTGAACTTACCTGTAGAAAGAGCAGTTTTGAAACACTCTTTTGGTAAAATCTGCAACTGGTTATTTGGAGCTCTTCGAGGCCTGTGCTGGGATATGGAATATCTTCACCTAAAAACTACAGAGAAGCATTCTCAGAAAGTTCTTCACGATGCATTCATTCAACTCACAGAGTTGAACCTTCCTTTTGATAGAACAGTTTTGAAACACTCTTTTTGTAGAATCTGCAAGAGGATATTTGGAGCGTTTTGAGGCCTATGCTGGAAAAGGAAATATCTTCACCTAAAAACTAGACAGAAGCATTCTCAGAAACTTCTGTGTGATGAGTGCATTCAACTCACAGACTTGAACGTTTCTTTTGATAGAACAGTTTGGAAACATTACGTTTGTAGAATCTGCAAGTGTTTATTCGGAGCACCTGGAGGCCTATGTTGGAAAAGGAAATATCTTCACATAAAAACTAGAGAGAAGGATTCTCAGAAACTTCTTTGTGATGAGTTCATTCAACTCACAGAGTTGAACCTACCAATTGATAGAGAAGTTTGGAAACACTCTTTTTGTAGAATCTGCAAGTGGATATTTGGAGCCGTTTGAGGCCTATGCTGGAAAAGGAAATATCTTCACATAAAAACTGAACAGAAGCATTCTCAGAAACTTCTTTGTGTTGAGTGCATTCAACTCACAGACTTGAACTTACCTGTAGAAAGAGCAGTTTTGAAACACTCTTTTGGTAAAATCTGCAAGTGGTTATTTGGAGCACTTCGAGGCCTGTGCTGGGATATGGAATATCTTCACCTAAAAACTACAGAGAAGCATTCTCAGAAAGTTCTTCACGATGCATTCATTCAACTCACAGAGTTGAACCTTCCTTTTGATAGAACAGTTTTGAAACACTCTTTTTGTAGAATCTGCAAGAGGATATTTGGAGCGTTTTGAGGCCTATGCTGGAAAAGGAAATATCTTCACCTAAAAACTAGACAGAAACATCCTCAGAAACTTCTGTGTGATGAGTGCATTCAACTCACAGACTTGAACGTTTCTTTTGATAGAACAGTTTGGTAACATTACGTTTGTAGAATCTGCAAGTGTTTATTCGGAGCACCTTGAGGCCTATGTTGGAAAAGGAAATATCTCCACATAAAAACTAGAGAGAAGGATTCTCAGAAACTTCTTTGTGATGAGTTCATTCAACTCCCAGAGTGGAACCTACCAATTGGTAGAGAAGTTTGGAAACACTCTTTTTGTAGAATCTGCAAGTGGATATTTGGAGCCGTTTGAGGCCTATGCTGGAAAAGGAAATATCTTCACATAAAAACTGAACAGAAGCATTCTCAGAAACTTCTTTGTGTTGAGTGCATTCAACTCACAGACTTGAACTTACTTGTAGAAAGAGCAGTTTTGAAACACTCTTTTGGTAAAATCTGCAAGTGGTTATTTGGAGCACTTCGAGGCCTGTGCTTTGATATGGAATATCTTCACCTAAAAACTACAGAGAAGCATTCTCAGAAAGTACTTCATGATGCATTCATTCAACTCACAGAGTTGAACCTTTCTTTTGATAGAACAGTTTTGAAACACTCTTTTTGTAGAATCTGCAAGAGGATATTTGGAGCGTTTTGAGGCCTATGCTGGAAAAGGAAATATCTTCACCTAAAAACTAGACAGAAGCATTCTCAGAAACTTCTGTGTGATGAGTGCATTCAACTCACAGACTTGAACGTTTCTTTTGATAGAACAGTTTGGAAACATTACGTTTGTAGAATCTGCAAGTGTTTATTCGGAGCACCTTGAGGCCTATGTTGGAAAAGGAAATATCTTCACATAAAAACTAGAGAGAAGGATTCTCAGAAACTTCTTTGTGATGAGTTCATTCAACTCACAGAGTTGAACCTACCAATTGATAGAGAAGTTTGGAAACACTCTTTTTGTAGAATCTGCAAGTGGATATTTGGAGCCGTTTGAGGCCTATGCTGGAAAAGGAAATATCTTCACATAAAAACTGAACAGAAGCATTCTCAGAAACTTCTTTGTGTTGAGTGCATTCAACTCACAGACTTGAACTTACCTGTAGAAAGAGCAGTTTTGAAACACTCTTTTGGTAAAATCTGCAAGTGGTTATTTGGAGCACTTCGAGGCCTGTGCTGGGATATGGAATATCTTCACCTAAAAACTACAGAGAAGCTTTCTCAGAAAGTTCTTCACGATGCATTCATTCAACTCACAGAGTTGAACCTTCCTTTTGATAGAACAGTTTTGAAACACTCTTTTTGTAGAATCTGCAAGAGGATATTTGGAGCGTTTTGAGGCCTATGCTGGAAAAGGAAATATCTTCACCTAAAAACTAGACAGAAGCATCCTCAGAAACTTCTGTGTGATGAGTGCATTCAACTCACAGACTTGAACGTTTCTTTTGATAGAACAGTTTGGTAACATTTCGTTTGTAGAATCTGCAAGTGTTTATTCGGAGCACCTTGAGGCCTATGTTGGAAAAGGAAATATCTCCACATAAAAACTAGAGAGAAGGATTCTCAGAAACTTCTTTGTGATGAGTTCATTCAACTCACAGAGTGGAACCTACCAATTGATAGAGAAGTTTGGAAACACTCTTTTTGTAGAATCTGCAAGTGGATATTTGGAGCCGTTTGAGGCCTATGCTGGAAAAGGAAATATCTTCACATAAAAACTGAACAGAAGCATTCTCAGAAACTTCTTTGTGTTGAGTGCATTCAACTCACAGACTTGAACTTACCTGTAGAAAGAGCAGTTTTGAAACACTGTTTTGGTAAAATCTGCAAGTGGTTATTTGGAGCACTTCGAGGCCTGTGCTGGGATATGGAATATCTTCACCTAAAAACTACAGAGAAGCTTTCTCAGAAAGTTCTTCACTATGCATTCATTCAACTCACAGAGTTGAACCTTCCTTTTGATAGAACAGTTTTGAAACACTCTTTTTGTAGAATCTGCAAGAGGATATTTGGAGCGTTTTGAGGCCTATGCTGGAAAAGGAAATATCTTCACCTTAAAACTAGACAGAAGCATCCTCAGAAACTTCTGTGTGATGAGTGCATTCAACTCACAGACTTGAACGTTTCTTTTGATAGAACAGTTTGGAAACATTACGTTTGTAGAATCTGCAAGTGTTTATTCGGAGCACCTTGAGGCCTATGTTGGAAAAGGAAATATCTTCACATAAAAACCAGAGAGAAGGATTCTCAGAAACTTCTTTGTGATGAGTTCATTCAACTCACAGAGTTCAACCTACCGATTGATGATAGAGAAGTTTGGAAACACTCTTTTTGTAGAATCTGCAAGTGGATATTTGGAGCCGTTTGAGGCCTATGCTGGAAAAGGAAATATCTTCACATAAAAACTGAACAGAAGCATTCTCAGAAACTTCTTTGTGTTGAGTGCATTCAACTCACAGACTTGAACTTACCTGTAGAAAGAGCAGTTTTGAAACACTCTTTTGGTAAAATCTGCAAGTGGTTATTTGGAGCACTTCGAGGCCTGTGCTTTGATATGGAATATCTTCACCTAAAAACTACAGAGAAGCATTCTCAGAAAGTACTTCATGATGCATTCATTCAACTCACAGAGTTGAACCTTCCTTTTGATAGAACAGTTTTGAAACACTCTTTTTGTAGAATCTGCAAGAGGATATTTGGAGCGTTTTGAGGCCTATGCTGGAAAAGGAAATATCTTCACCTAAAAACTAGACAGAAGCATTCTCAGAAACTTCTGTGTGATGAGTGCATTCAACTCACAGACTTGAACGTTTCTTTTGATAGAACAGTTTGGAAACATTACGTTTGTAGAATCTGCAAGTGTTTATTCGGAGCACCTTGAGGCCTATGTTGGAAAAGGAAATATCTCCACATAAAAACTAGAGAGAAGGATTCTCAGAAACTTCTTTGTGATGAGTTCATTCAACTCACAGAGTGGAACCTACCAATTGATAGAGAAGTTTGGAAACACTCTTTTTGTAGAATCTGCAAGTGGATATTTGGAGCCGTTTGAGGCCTATGCTGGAAAAGGAAATATCTTCACATAAAAACTGAACAGAAGCATTCTCAGAAACTTCTTTGTGTTGAGTGCATTCAACTCACAGACTTGAACTTACCTGTAGAAAGAGCAGTTTTGAAACACTCTTTTGGTAAAATCTGCAAGTGGTTATTTGGAGCACTTCGAGGCCTGTGCTGGGATATGGAATATCTTCACCTAAAAACTACAGAGAAGCTTTCTCAGAAAGTTCTTCACTATGCATTCATTCAACTCACAGAGTTGAACCTTCCTTTTGATAGAACAGTTTTGAAACACTCTTTTTGTAGAATCTGCAAGAGGATATTTGGAGCGTTTTGAGGCCTATGCTGGAAAAGGAAATATCTTCACCTAAAAACTAGACAGAAACATCCTCAGAAACTTCTGTGTGATGAGTGCATTCAACTCACAGACTTGAACGTTTCTTTTGATAGAACAGTTTGGTAACATTACGTTTGTAGAATCTGCAAGTGTTTATTCGGAGCACCTTGAGGCCTATGTTGGAAAAGGAAATATCTCCACATAAAAACTAGAGAGAAGGATTCTCAGAAACTTCTTTGTGATGAGTTCATTCAACTCACAGAGTGGAACCTACCAATTGGTAGAGAAGTTTGGAAACACTCTTTTTGTAGAATCTGCAAGTGGATATTTGGAGCCGTTTGAGGCCTATGCTGGAAAAGGAAATATCTTCACATAAAAACTGAACAGAAGCATTCTCAGAAACTTCTTTGTGTTGACTGCATTCAACTCACAGACTTGAACTTACCTGTAGGAAGAGCAGTTTTGAAACACTCTTTTGGTAAAATCTGCAAGTGGTTATTTGGAGCACTTCGAGGCCTGTGTGCTGGGATATGGAATATCTTCACCTAAAAACTACAGAGAAGCTTTCGCAGAAAGTTCTTCACGATGCATTCATTCAACTCACAGAGTTGAACCTTCCTTTTGATAGAACAGTTTTGAAACACTCTTTTTGTAGAATCTGCAAGAGGATATTTGGAGCGTTTTGAGGCCTATGCTGGAAAAGGAAATATCTTCACCTAAAAACTAGACAGAAGCATCCTCAGAAACTTCTGTGTGATGAGTGCATTCATCTCACAGACTTGAACGTTTCTTTTGATAGAACAGTTTGGAAACATTACGTTTGTGGAATCTGCAAGTGTTTATTCGGAGCACCTTGAGGCCTATGTTGGAAAAGGAAATATCTTCACATAAAAACTAGAGAGAAGGATTCTCAGAAACTTCTTTGTGATGAGTTCATTCAACTCACAGAGTTGAACCTACCAATTGATAGAGAAGTTTGGAAACACTCTTTTTGTAGAATCTGCAAGTGGATACTTGGAGCCGTTTGAGGCCTATGCTGGAAAAGGAAATATCTTCACATAAAAACTGAACAGAAGCATTCTCAGAAACTTCTTTGTGTTGAGTGCATTCAACTCACAGACTTGAACTTAGTTGTAGAAAGAGCAGTTTTGAAACACACTTTTGGTAAAATCTGCAAGTGGTTATTTGGAGCACTTCGAGGCCTGTGCTGGGATATGGAATATCTTCACCTAAAAACTACAGAGAAGCATTCTCAGAAAGTTCTTCACGATGCATTCATTCAACTCACAGAGTTGAACCTTCCTTTTGATAGAACAGTTTTGAAACACTCTTTTTGTAGAATCTGCAAGAGGATATTTGGAGCGTTTTGAGGCCTATGCTGGAAAAGGAAATATCTTCACCTAAAAACTAGACAGAAGCATCCTCAGAAACTTCTGTGTGATGAGTGCATTCAACTCACAGACTTGAACGTTTCTTTTGATAGAACAGTTTGGAAACATTACGTTTGTAGAATCTGCAAGTGTTTATTCGGAGCACCTTGAGGCCTATGTTGGAAAAGGAAATATCTTCACATAAAAACTAGAGAGAAGGATTCTCAGAAACTTCTTTGTGATGAGTTCATTCAACTCACAGAGTTGAACCTACCAATTGATGATAGAGAAGTTTGGAAACACTCTTTTTGTAGAATCTGCAAGTGGATATTTGGAGCCGTTTGAGGCCTATGCTGGAAAAGGAAATATCTTCACATAAAAACTGAACAGAAGCATTCTCAGAAACTTCTTTGTGTTGAGTGCATTCAACTCACAGATTTGAACTTACCTGTAGAAAGAGCAGTTTTGAAACACTCTTTTGGTAAAATCTGCAAGTGGTTATTTGGAGCACTTCGAGGCCTGTGCTGGGATATGGAATATCTTCACCTAAAAACTACAGAGAAGCATTCTCAGAAAGTTCTTCACGATGCATTCATTCAACTCACAGAGTTGAACCTTCCTTTTGATAGAACAGTTTTGAAACACTCTTTTTGTAGAATCTGCAAGAGGATATTTGGAGCGTTTTGAGGCCTATGCTGGAAAAGGAAATATCTTCACCTAAAAACTAGACAGAAGCATCCTCAGAAACTTCTGTGTGGTGAGTGCATTCAACTCACAGACTTGAACGTTTCTTTTGATAGAACAGTTTGGTAACATTTCGTTTGTAGAATCTGCAAGTGTTTATTCGGAGCACCTTGAGGCCTATGTTGGAAAAGGAAATATCTCCACATAAAAACTAGAGAGAAGGATTCTCAGAAACTTCTTTGTGATGAGTTCATTCAACTCACAGAGTTGAACCTACCAATTGATGATAGAGAAGTTTGGAAACACTCTTTTTGTAGAATCTGCAAGTGGATATTTGGAGCCGTTTGAGGCCTATGCTGGAAAAGGAAATATCTTCACATAAAAACTGAACAGAAGCATTCTCAGAAACTTCTTTGTGTTGAGTGCATTCAACTCACAGACTTGAACTTACCTGTAGAAAGAGCAGTTTTGAAACACTCTTTTGGTAAAATCTGCAAGTGGTTATTTGGAGCACTTCGAGGCCTGTGCTGGGATATGGAATATCTTCACCTAAAAACTACAGAGAAGCATTCTCAGAAAGTTCTTCACGATGCATTCATTCAACTCACAGAGTTGAACCTTCCTTTTGATAGAACAGTTTTGAAACACTCTTTTTGTAGAATCTGCAAGAGGATATTTGGAGCGTTTTGAGGCCTATGCTGGAAAAGGAAATATCTTCACCTAAAAACTAGACAGAAGCATTCTCAGAAACTTCTGTGTGATGAGTGCATTCAACTCACAGACTTGAACGTTTCTTTTGATAGAACAGTTTGGAAACATTACGTTTGTAGAATCTGCAAGTGTTTATTCGGAGCACCTTGAGGCCTATGTTGGAAAAGGAAATATCTTCACATAAAAACTAGAGAGAAGGATTCTCAGAAACTTCTTTGTGATGAGTTCATTCAACTCACAGAGTTGAACCTACCAATTGATAGAGAAGTTTGGAAACACTCTTCTTGTAGAATCTGCAAGTGGATATTTGGAGCCGTTTGAGGCCTATGCTGGAAAAGGAAATATCTTCACATAAAAACTGAACAGAAGCATTCTCAGAAACTTCTTTGTGTCGAGTGCATTCAACTCAACGACTTCAACTTACCTGTAGAAAGAGCAGTTTTGAAACACTCTTTTGGTAAAATCTGCAAGTGGTTATTTGGAGCACTTCGAGGCCTGTGCTGGGATATGGAATATCTTCACCTAAAAACTACAGAGAAGCATTCTCAGAAAGTACTTCATGATGCATTCGTTCAACTCACAGAGTTGAACCTTCCTTTTGATAGAACAGTTTTGAAACACTCTTTTTGTAGAATCTGCAAGAGGATATTTGGAGCGTTTTGAGGCCTATGCTGGAAAAGGAAATATCTTCACCTAAAAACTAGACAGAAGCATCCTCAGAAACTTCTGTGTGATGAGTGCATTCAACTCACAGACTTGAACGTTTCTTTTGATAGAACAGTTTGGAAACATTAGGTTTGTAGAATCTGCAAGTGTTTATTAGGAGCACCTTGAGGCCTATGTTGGAAAAGGAAATATCTTCACATAAAAACTACAGAGAAGGATTCTCAGAAACTTCTTTGTGATGAGTTCATTCAACTCACAGAGTTGAACCTACCAATTGATGATAGAGAAGTTTGGAAACACTCTTCTTGTAGAATCTGCAAGTGGATATTTGGAGCCGTTTGAGGCCTATGCTGGAAAAGGAAATATCTTCACATAAAAACTGAACAGAAGCATTCTCAGAAACTTCTTTGTGTTGAGTGCATTCAACTCACAGACTTGAACTTACCCGTAGAAAGAGCAGTTTTGAAACACTCTTTTGGTAAAATCTGCAAGTGGTTATTTGGAGCACTTCGAGGCCTGTGCTGGAATATGGAATATCTTCACCTAAAAACTACAGAGAAGCATTCTCAGAAAGTTCTTCACGATGCATTCATTCAACTCACAGAGTTGAACCTTCCTTTTGATAGAACAGTTTTGAAACACTCTTTTTGTAGAATCTGCAAGAGGATATTTGGAGCGTTTTGAGGCCTATGCTGGAAAAGGAAATATCTTCACCTAAAAACTAGACAGAAACATCCTCAGAAACTTCTGTGTGATGAGTGCATTCAACTCACAGACTTGAACGTTTCTTTTGATAGAACAGTTTGGTAACATTACGTTTGTAGAATCTGCAAGTGTTTATTCGGAGCACCTTGAGGCCTATGTTGGAAAAGGAAATATCTCCACATAAAAACTAGAGAGAAGGATTCTCAGAAACTTCTTTGTGATGAGTTCATTCAACTCACAGAGTGGAACCTACCAATTGGTAGAGAAGTTTGGAAACACTCTTTTTGTAGAATCTGCAAGTGGATATTTGGAGCCGTTTGAGGCCTATGCTGGAAAAGGAAATATCTTCACATAAAAACTGAACAGAAGCATTCTCAGAAACTTCTTTGTGTTGACTGCATTCAACTCACAGACTTGAACTTACCTGTAGAAAGAGCAGTTTTGAAACACTCTTTTGGTAAAATCTGCAAGTGGTTATTTGGAGCACTTCGAGGCCTGTGCTGGGATATGGAATATCTTCACCTAAAAACTACAGAGAAGCTTTCTCAGAAATTTCTTCACGATGCATTCATTCAACTCACAGAGTTGAACCTTCCTTTTGATAGAACAGTTTTGAAACACTCTTTTTGTAGAATCTGCAAGAGGATATTTGGAGCGTTTTGAGGCCTATGCTGGAAAAGGAAATATCTTCACCTAAAAACTAGACAGAAGCATCCTCAGAAACTTCTGTGTGATGAGTGCATTCATCTCACAGACTTGAACGTTTCTTTTGATAGAACAGTTTGGAAACATTACGTTTGTAGAATCTGCAAGTGTTTATTCGGAGCACCTTGAGGCCTATGTTGGAAAAGGAAATATCTTCACATAAAAACTAGAGAGAAGGATTCTCAGAAACTTCTTTGTGATGAGTTCATTCAACTCACAGAGTGGAACCTACCAATTGATAGAGAAGTTTGGAAACACTCTTTTTGTAGAATCTGCAAGTGGATATTTGGAGCCGTTTGAGGCCTATGCTGGAAAAGGAAATATCTTCACATAAAAACTGAACAGAAGCATTCTCAGAAACTTCTTTGTGTTGAGTGCATTCAACTCACAGACTTGAACTTAGTTGTAGAAAGAGCAGTTTTGAAACACTCTTTTGGTAAAATCTGCAAGTGGTTATTTGGAGCACTTCGAGGCCTGTGCTGGGATATGGAATATCTTCACCTAAAAACTACATAGAAGCATTCTCAGAAAGTTCTTCACGATGCATTCATTCAACTCACAGAGTTGAACCTTCCTTTTGATAGAACAGTTTTGAAACACTCTTTTTGTAGAATCTGCAAGAGGATATTTGGAGCGTTTTGAGGCCTGTGTTGGAAAAGGAAATATCTTCACATAAAAACTAGAGAGAAGGATACTCAGAAACTTCTTTGTGATGAGTTCATTCAACTCACAGAGTTGAACTTACCAATTGATAGAGAAGTTTGGAAACACTCTTTTTGTAGAATCTGCAAGTGGATATTTGGAGCCGTTTGAGGCCTATGCTGGAAAAGGAAATATCTTCACATAAAAACTGAACAGAAGCATTCTCAGAAACTTCCTTGTGTTGAGTGCATTCAACTCACAGACTTGAACTTACCTGTAGAAAGAGCAGTTTTCAAACACTCTTTTGGTAAAATCTGCAAGTGGTTATTTGGAGCAATTCGAGGCCTGTGCTGGGATATGGAATTTATTCACCTAAAAACTACAGAGAAGCATTCTCAGAAAGTTCTTCACGATGCATTCATTCAACTCACAGAGTTGAACCTTCCTTTTGAAAGAACAGTTTTGAAACACTCTTTTTGTAGAATCTGCAAGAGGATATTTGGAGCGTTTTGAGGCCTATGCTGGAAAAGGAATTATCTTCACCTAAAAACTAGACAGAAGCATTCTCAGAAACTTCTGTGTGATGAGTGCATTCAACTCACAGACTTGAACGTTTCTTTTTAAATAACAGTTTGGAAACATTACGTTTGTAGAATCTGCAAGTGTTTATTCGGAGCACCTTGAGGCCTATGTTGGAAAAGGAAATATCTTCACATAAAAACTAGAGAGAAGGATTCTCAGAAACTTCTTTGCGATGAGTTCATTCAACTCACAGAGTTGAACCTACCAATTGATAGAGAAGTTTGGAAACACTCTTTTTGTAGAATCTGCAAGTGGATATTTGGAGCCGTTTGAGGCCGATGTTGGAAAAGGAAATATCTTCACATAAAAACTGAACAGAAGCATTCTCAGAAACTTCTTTCTGTTGAGTGCATTCAACTCACAGAGTTGAACTTACCTGTAGAAAGAGCAGTTTTGAAACACTCTTTTGGTAAAATCTGCAAGTGGTTATTTGGAGCACTTCGAGGCCTGTGCCTGGATATGGAATATCTTCACCTAAAAACTACAGAGAAGCATTCTCAGAAAGTTCTTCACGATGCATTCATTCAACTCACAGAGTTGAACCTTCCTTTTGATAGAACAGTTTTGAAACACTCTTTTTGTAGAATCTGCAAGAGGATATTTGGAGCGTTTTGAGGCCTATGCTGGAAAAGGAAATATCTTCACCTAAAAACTAGACAGAAGCATCCTCAGAAACTTCTGTGTGATGAGTGCATTCATCTCACAGACTTGAACGTTTCTTTTGATAGAACAGTTTGGAAACATTACGTTTGTAGAATCTGCAAGTGTTTATTCGGAGCACCTTGAGGCCAATGTTGGAAAAGGAAATATCTTCACATATAAACTAGAGAGAAGGATTCTCAGAAACTTCTTTGTGATGAGTTCATTCAACTCACAGAGTTGAACCTACCAATTGATAGAGAAGTTTGGAAACACTCTTTTTGTAGAATCTGCAAGTGGATATTTGGAGCCGTTTGAGGCCTATGCTGGAAAAGGAAATATCTTCACATAAAAACTGAACAGAAGCATTCTCAGAAACTTCTTTGTGTCGAGTGCATTCAACTCACCGACTTGAACTTACCTGTAGAAAGAGTAGTTTTGAAACACTCTTTTGGTAAAATCTGCAAGTGGTTATTTGGAGCACTTCGAGGCCTGTGCTGGGATATGGAATATCTTCACCTAAAAACTACAGAGAAGCATTCTCAGAAAGTTCTTCACGATGCATTCATTCAACTCACAGAGTTGAACCTTCCCTTTGATAGAACAGTTTTGAAACACTCTTTTTGTAGAATCTGCAAGAGGATATTTGGAGCGTTTTGAGGCCTATGCTGGAAAAGGAAATATCTTCACCTAAAAACTAGACAGAAGCATCCTCAGAAACTTCTGTGTGATGAGTGCATTCATCTCACAGACTTGAACGTTTCTTTTGATAGAACAGTTTGGAAACATTACGTTTGTAGAATCTGCAAGTGTTTATTCGGAGCACCTTGAGGCCTATGTTGGAAAAGGAAATATCTTCACATAAAAACTAGAGAGAAGGATTCTCAGAAACTTCTTTGTGATGAGTTCATTCAACTCACAGAGTGGAACCTACCAATTGATAGAGAAGTTTGGAAACACTCTTCTTGTAGAATCTGCAAGTGGATATTTGGAGCCGTTTGAGGCCTATGCTGGAAAAGGAAATATCTTCACATAAAAACTGAACAGAAGCATTCTCAGAAACTTCTTTGTGTCGAGTGCATTCAACTCAACGACTTGAACTTACCTGTAGAAAGAGCAGTTTTGAAACACTCTTTTGGTAAAATCTGCAACTGGTTATTTGGAGCTCTTCGAGGCCTGTGCTGGGATATGGAATATCTTCACCTAAAAACTACAGAGAAGCATTCTCAGAAAGTTCTTCACGATGCATTCATTCAACTCACAGAGTTGAACCTTCCTTTTGATAGAACAGTTTTGAAACACTCTTTTTGTAGAATCTGCAAGAGGATATTTGGAGCGTTTTGAGGCCTATGCTGGAAAAGGAAATATCTTCACCTAAAAACTAGACAGAAGCATTCTCAGAAACTTCTGTGTGATGAGTGCATTCAACTCACAGACTTGAACGTTTCTTTTGATAGAACAGTTTGGAAACATTACGTTTGTAGAATCTGCAAGTGTTTATTCGGAGCACCTGGAGGCCTATGTTGGAAAAGGAAATATCTTCACATAAAAACTAGAGAGAAGGATTCTCAGAAACTTCTTTGTGATGAGTTCATTCAACTCACAGAGTTGAACCTACCAATTGATAGAGAAGTTTGGAAACACTCTTTTTGTAGAATCTGCAAGTGGATATTTGGAGCCGTTTGAGGCCTATGCTGGAAAAGGAAATATCTTCACATAAAAACTGAACAGAAGCATTCTCAGAAACTTCTTTGTGTTGAGTGCATTCAACTCACAGACTTGAACTTTGTTGTAGAAAGAGCAGTTTTGAAACACACTTTTGGTAAAATCTGCAAGTGGTTATTTGGAGCACTTCGAGGCCTGTGCTGGGATATGGAGTATCTTCACCTAAAAACTACAGAGAAGCATTCTCAGAAAGTTCTTCACGATGCATTCATTCAACTCACAGAGTTGAACCTTCCTTTTGATAGAACAGTTTTGAAACACTCTTTTTGTAGAATCTGCAAGAGGATATTTGGAGCGTTTTGAGGCCTATGCTGGAAAAGGAAATATCTTCACCTAAAAACTAGACAGAAGCATCCTCAGAAACTTCTGTGTGATGAGTGCATTCAACTCACAGACTTGAACGTTTCTTTTGATAGAACAGTTTGGAAACATTACGTTTGTAGAATCTGCAAGTGTTTATTCGGAGCACCTTGAGGCCTATGTTGGAAAAGGAAATATCTTCACATAAAAACTAGAGAGAAGGATTCTCAGAAACTTCTTTGTGATGAGTTCATTCAACTCACAGAGTTGAACCTACCAATTGATGATAGAGAAGTTTGGAAACACTCTTTTTGTAGAATCTGCAAGTGGATATTTGGAGCCGTTTGAGGCCTATGCTGGAAAAGGAAATATCTTCACATAAAAACTGAACAGAAGCATTCTCAGAAACTTCTTTGTGTTGAGTGCATTCAACTCACAGATTTGAACTTACCTGTAGAAAGAGCAGTTTTGAAACACTCTTTTGGTAAAATCTGCAAGTGGTTATTTGGAGCACTTCGAGGCCTGTGCTGGGATATGGAATATCTTCACCTAAAAACTACAGAGAAGCATTCTCAGAAAGTTCTTCACGATGCATTCTTTCAACTCACAGAGTTGAACCTTCCTTTTGATAGAACAGTTTTGAAACACTCTTTTTGTAGAATCTGCAAGAGGATATTTGGAGCGTTTTGAGGCCTATGCTGGAAAAGGAAATATCTTCACCTAAAAACTAGACAGAAGCATCCTCAGAAACTTCTGTGTGATGAGTGCATTCAACTCACAGACTTGAACGTTTCTTTTGATAGAACAGTTTGGTAACATTTCGTTTGTAGAATCTGCAAGTGTTTATTCGGAGCACCTTGAGGCCTGTGTTGGAAAAGGAAATATCTCCACATAAAAACTAGAGAGAAGGATTCTCAGAAACTTCTTTGTGATGAGTTCATTCAACTCACAGAGTGGAACCTACCAATTGATAGAGAAGTTTGGAAACACTCTTTTTGTAGAATCTGCAAGTGGATATTTGGAGCCGTTTGAGGCCTATGCTGGAAAAGGAAATATCTTCACATAAAAACTGAACAGAAGCATTCTCAGAAACTTCTTTGTGTTGAGTGCATTCAACTCACAGACTTGAACTTACCTGTAGAAAGAGCAGTTTTGAAACACTCTTTTGGTAAAATCTGCAAGTGGTTATTTGGAGCACTTCGAGGCCTGTGCTGGGATATGGAATATCTTCACCTAAAAACTACAGAGAAGCTTTCTCAGAAAGTTCTTCACTATGCATTCATTCAACTCACAGAGTTGAACCTTCCTTTTGATAGAACAGTTTTGAAACACTCTTTTTGTAGAATCTGCAAGAGGATATTTGGAGCGTTTTGAGGCCTATGCTGGAAAAGGAAATATCTTCACCTTAAAACTAGACAGAAGCATCCTCAGAAACTTCTGTGTGATGAGTGCATTCAACTCACAGACTTGAACGTTTCTTTTGATAGAACAGTTTGGAAACATTACGTTTGTAGAATCTGCAAGTGTTTATTCGGAGCACCTTGAGGCCTATGTTGGAAAAGGAAATATCTTCACATAAAAACTAGAGAGAAGGATTCTCAGAAACTTCTTTGTGATGAGTTCATTCAACTCACAGAGTGGAACCTACCAATTGATAGAGAAGTTTGGAAACACTCTTTTTGTAGAATCTGCAAGTGGATATTTGGAGCCGTTTGAGGCCTATGCTGGAAAAGGAAATATCTTCACATAAAAACTGAACAGAAGCATTCTCAGAAACTTCTTTGTGTTGAGTGCATTCAACTCACAGACTTGAACTTAGTTGTAGAAAGAGCAGTTTTGAAACACTCTTTTGGTAAAATCTGCAAGTGGTTATTTGGAGCACTTCGAGGCCTGTGCTTTGATATGGAATATCTTCACCTAAAAACTACAGAGAAGCATTCTCAGAAAGTACTTCATGATGCATTCATTCAACTCACAGAGTTGAACCTTCCTTTTGATAGAACAGTTTTGAAACACTCTTTTTGTAGAATCTGCAAGAGGATATTTGGAGCGTTTTGAGGCCTATGCTGGAAAAGGAAATATCTTCACCTAAAAACTAGACAGAAGCATTCTCAGAAACTTCTGTGTGATGAGTGCATTCAACTCACAGACTTGAACGTTTCTTTTGATAGAACAGTTTGGAAACATTACGTTTGTAGAATCTGCAAGTGTTTATTCGGAGCACCTTGAGGCCTATGTTGGAAAAGGAAATATCTTCACATAAAAACTAGAGAGAAGGATTCTCAGAAACTTCTTTGTGATGAGTTCATTCAACTCACAGAGTTGAACCTACCAATTGATAGAGAACTTTGGAAACACTCTTTTTGTAGAATCTGCAAGTGGATATTTGGAGCCGTTTGAGGCCTATGCTGGAAAAGGAAATATCTTCACATAAAAACTGAACAGAAGCATTCTCAGAAACTTCTTTGTGTTGAGTGCATTCAACTCACAGACTTGAACTTACCTGTAGAAAGAGCAGTTTTGAAACACTCTTTTGGTAAAATCTGCAAGTGGTTATTTGGAGCACTTCGAGGCCTGTGCTGGGATATGGAATATCTTCACCTAAAAACTACAGAGAAGCTTTCTCAGAAAGTTCTTCACGATGCATTCATTCAACTCACAGAGTTGAACCTTCCTTTTGATAGAACAGTTTTGAAACACTCTTTTTGTAGAATCTGCAAGAGGATATTTGGAGCGTTTTGAGGCCTATGCTGGAAAAGGAAATATCTTCACCTAAAAACTAGACAGAAGCATCCTCAGAAACTTCTGTGTGATGAGTGCATTCATCTCACAGACTTGAACGTTTCTTTTGATAGAACAGTTTGGAAACATTACGTTTGTAGAATCTGCAAGTGTTTATTCGGAGCACCTTGAGGCCTATGTTGGAAAAGGAAATATCTTCACATAAAAACTAGAGAGAAGGATTCTCAGAAACTTCTTTGTGATGAGATCATTCAACTCACAGAGTGGAACCTACCAATTGATAGAGAAGTTTGGAAACACTCTTTTTGTAGAATCTGCAAGTGGATATTTGGAGCCGTTTGAGGCCTATGCTGGAAAAGGAAATATCTTCACATAAAAACTGAACAGAAGCATTCTCAGAAACTTCTTTGTGTTGAGTGCATTCAACTCACAGACTTGAACTTAGTTGTAGAAAGAGCAGTTTTGAAACACACTTTTGGTAAAATCTGCAAGTGGTTATTTGGAGCACTTCGAGGCCTGTGCTGGGATATGGAATATCTTCACCTAAAAACTACAGAGAAGCATTCTCAGAAAGTTCTTCACGATGCATTCATTCAACTCACAGAGTTGAACCTTCCTTTTGATAGAACAGTTTTGAAACACTCTTTTTGTAGAATCTGCAAGAGGATATTTGGAGCGTTTTGAGGCCTATGCTGGAAAAGGAAATATCTTCACCTAAAAACTAGACAGAAGCATCCTCAGAAACTTCTGTGTGATGAGTGCATTCAACTCACAGACTTGAACGTTTCTTTTGATAGAACAGTTTGGAAACATTACGTTTGTAGAATCTGCAAGTGTTTATTCGGAGCACCTTGAGGCCTATGTTGGAAAAGGAAATATCTTCACATAAAAACTAGAGAGAAGGATTCTCAGAAACTTCTTTGTGATGAGTTCATTCAACTCACAGAGTTGAACCTACCAATTGATGATAGAGAAGTTTGGAAACACTCTTTTTGTAGAATCTGCAAGTGGATATTTGGAGCCGTTTGAGGCCTATGCTGGAAAAGGAAATATCTTCACATAAAAACTGAACAGAAGCATTCTCAGAAACTTCTTTGTGTTGAGTGCATTCAACTCACAGACTTGAACTTACCTGTAGAAAGAGCAGTTTTGAAACACTCTTTTGGTAAAATCTGCAAGTGGTTATTTGGAGCACTTCGAGGCCTGTGCTGGGATATGGAATATCTTCACCTAAAAACTACAGAGAAGCATTCTCAGAAAGTTCTTCACGATGCATTCATTCAACTCACAGAGTTGAACCTTCCTTTTGATAGAACAGTTTTGAAACACTCTTTTTGTAGAATCTGCAAGAGGATATTTGGAGCGTTTTGAGGCCTATGCTGGAAAAGGAAATATCTTCACCTAAAAACTAGACAGAAGCATTCTCAGAAACTTCTGTGTGATGAGTGCATTCAACTCACAGACTTGAACGTTTCTTTTGATAGAACAGTTTGGAAACATTACGTTTGTAGAATCTGCAAGTGTTTATTCGGAGCACCTTGAGGCCTATGTTGGAAAAGGAAATATCTTCACATAAAAACTAGAGAGAAGGATTCTCAGAAACTTCTTTGTGATGAGTTCATTCAACTCACAGAGTTGAACCTACCAATTGATAGAGAAGTTTGGAAACACTCTTTTTGTAGAATCTGCAAGTGGATATTTGGAGCCGTTTGAGGCCTATGCTGGAAAAGGAAATATCTTCACATAAAAACTGAACAGAAGCATTCTCAGAAACTTCTTCTTGTTGAGTGCATTCAACTCACAGACTTGAACTTACCTGTAGAAAGAGCAGTTTTGAAACACTCTTTTGGTAAAATCTGCAAGTGGTTATTTGGAGCACTTCGAGGCCTGTGCTGGGATATGGAATATCTTCACCTAAAAACTACAGAGAAGCATTCTCAGAAAGTTCTTCACGATGCATTCATTCAACTCACAGAGTTGAACCTTCCTTTTGATAGAACAGTTTTGAAACACTCTTTTTGTAGAATCTGCAAGAGGATATTTGGAGCGTTTTGAGGCCTATGCTGGAAAAGGAAATATCTTCACCTAAAAACTAGACAGAAGCATCCTCAGAAACTTCTGTGTGATGAGTGCATTCATCTCACAGACTTGAACGTTTCTTTTGATAGAACAGTTTGGAAACATTACGTTTGTAGAATCTGCAAGTGTTTATTCGGAGCACCTTGAGGCCTATGTTGGAAAAGGAAATATCTTCACATAAAAACTAGAGAGAAGGATTCTCAGAAACTTCTTTGTGATGAGTTCATTCAACTCACAGAGTGGAACCTACCAATTGATAGAGAAGTTTGGAAACACTCTTTTTGTAGAATCTGCAAGTGGATATTTGGAGCCGTTTGAGGCCTATGCTGGAAAAGGAAATATCTTCACATAAAAACTGAACAGAAGCATTCTCAGAAACTTCTTTGTGTTGAGTGCATTCAACTCACAGACTTGAACTTAGTTGTAGAAAGAGCAGTTTTGAAACACACTTTTGGTAAAATCTGCAAGTGGTTATTTGGAGCACTTCGAGGCCTGTGCTGGGATATGGAATATCTTCACCTAAAAACTACAGAGAAGCATTCTCAGAAAGTTCTTCACGATGCATTCATTCAACTCACAGAGTTGAACCTTCCTTTTGATAGAACAGTTTTGAAACACTCTTTTTGTAGAATCTGCAAGAGGATATTTGGAGCGTTTTGAGGCCTATGCTGGAAAAGGAAATATCTTCACCTAAAAACTAGACAGAAGCATCCTCAGAAACTTCTGTGTGATGAGTGCATTCAACTCACAGACTTGAACGTTTCTTTTGATAGAACAGTTTGGTAACATTTCGTTTGTAGAATCTGCAAGTGTTTATTCGGAGCACCTTGAGGCCTATGTTGGAAAAGGAAATATCTCCACATAAAAACTAGAGAGAAGGATTCTCAGAAACTTCTTTGTGATGAGTTCATTCAACTCACAGAGTGGAACCTACCAATTGATAGAGAAGTTTGGAAACACTCTTTTTGTAGAATCTGCAAGTGGATATTTGGAGCCGTTTGAGGCCTATGCTGGAAAAGGAAATATCTTCACATAAAAACTGAACAGAAGCATTCTCAGAAACTTCTTTGTGTTGAGTGCATTCAACTCACAGACTTGAACTTACCTGTAGAAAGAGCAGTTTTGAAACACTCTTTTGGTAAAATCTGCAAGTGGTTATTTGGAGCACTTCGAGGCCTGTGCTGGGATATGGAATATCTTCACCTAAAAACTACAGAGAAGCTTTCTCAGAAAGTTCTTCACTATGCATTCATTCAACTCACAGAGTTGAACCTTCCTTTTGATAGAACAGTTTTGAAACACTCTTTTTGTAGAATCTGCAAGAGGATATTTGGAGCGTTTTGAGGCCTATGCTGGAAAAGGAAATATCTTCACCTTAAAACTAGACAGAAGCATCCTCAGAAACTTCTGTGTGATGAGTGCATTCAACTCACAGACTTGAACGTTTCTTTTGATAGAACAGTTTGGAAACATTACGTTTGTAGAATCTGCAAGTGTTTATTCGGAGCACCTTGAGGCCTATGTTGGAAAAGGAAATATCTTCACATAAAAACTAGAGAGAAGGATTCTCAGAAACTTCTTTGTGATGAGTTCATTCAACTCACAGAGTTGAACCTACCAATTGATGATAGAGAAGTTTGGAAACACTCTTTTTGTAGAATCTGCAAGTGGATATTTGGAGCCGTTTGAGGCCTATGCTGGAAAAGGAAATATCTTCACATAAAAACTGAACAGAAGCATTCTCAGAAACTTCTTTGTGTTGAGTGCATTCAACTCACAGACTTGAACTTACCTGTAGAAAGAGCAGTTTTGAAACACTCTTTTGGTAAAATCTGCAAGTGGTTATTTGGAGCACTTCGAGGCCTGTGCTGGGATATGGAATATCTTCACCTAAAAACTACAGAGAAGCATTCTCAGAAAGTTCTTCACGATGCATTCATTCAACTCACAGAGTTGAACCTTCCTTTTGATAGAACAGTTTTGAAACACTCTTTTTGTAGAATCTGCAAGAGGATATTTGGAGCGTTTTGAGGCCTATGCTGGAAAAGGAAATATCTTCACCTAAAAACTAGACAGAAGCATTCTCAGAAACTTCTGTGTGATGAGTGCATTCAACTCACAGACTTGAACGTTTCTTTTGATAGAACAGTTTGGAAACATTACGTTTGTAGAATCTGCAAGTGTTTATTCGGAGCACCTTGAGGCCTATGTTGGAAAAGGAAATAACTTCACATAAAAACTAGAGAGAAGGATTCTCAGAAACTTCTTTGTGATGAGTTCATTCAACTCACAGAGTTGAACCTACCAATTGATAGAGAAGTTTGGAAACACTCTTTTTGTAGAATCTGCAAGTGGATATTTGGAGCCGTTTGAGGCCTATGCTGGAAAAGGAAATATCTTCACATAAAAACTGAACAGAAGCATTCTCAGAAACTTCTTTGTGTTGAGTGCATTCAACTCACAGACTTGAACTTACCTGTAGAAAGAGCAGTTTTGAAACACTGTTTTGGTAAAATCTGCAAGTGGTTATTTGGAGCACTTCGAGGCCTGTGCTGGGATATGGAATATCTTCACCTAAAAACTACAGAGAAGCTTTCTCAGAAAGTTCTTCACGATGCATTCATTCAACTCACAGAGTTGAACCTTCCTTTTGATAGAACAGTTTTGAAACACTCTTTTTGTAGAATCTGCAAGAGGATATTTGGAGCGTTTTGAGGCCTATGCTGGAAAAGGAAATATCTTCACCTAAAAACTAGACAGAAGCATTCTCAGAAACTTCTGTGTGATGAGTGCATTCAACTCACAGACTTGAACGTTTCTTTTGATAGAACAGTTTGGAAACATTACGTTTGTAGAATCTGCAAGTGTTTATTCGGAGCACCTTGAGGCCTATGTTGGAAAAGGAAATATCTTCACATAAAAACTAGAGAGAAGGATTCTCAGAAACTTCTTTGTGATGAGTTCATTCAACTCACAGAGTTGAACCTACCAATTGATAGAGAACTTTGGAAACACTCTTTTTGTAGAATCTGCAAGTGGATATTTGGAGCCGTTTGAGGCCTATGCTGGAAAAGGAAATATCTTCA
The DNA here is from genome assembly GCF_028885655.2 of Pongo abelii. Classification (NCBI taxonomy): domain Eukaryota; kingdom Metazoa; phylum Chordata; class Mammalia; order Primates; family Hominidae; genus Pongo; species Pongo abelii. The sequence continues at coordinate 19,156,900 of NC_071999.2, forward strand.
CATAAAAACTGAACAGAAGCATTCTCAGAAACTTCTTTGTGTTGAGTGCATTCAACTCACAGACTTGAACTTACCTGTAGAAAGAGCAGTTTTGAAACACTCTTTTGGTAAAATCTGCAAGTGGTTATTTGGAGCACTTCGAGGCCTGTGCTGGGATATGGAATATCTTCACCTAAAAACTACAGAGAAGCTTTCTCAGAAAGTTCTTCACGATGCATTCATTCAACTCACAGAGTTGAACCTTCCTTTTGATAGAACAGTTTTGAAACACTCTTTTTGTAGAATCTGCAAGAGGATATTTGGAGCGTTTTGAGGCCTATGCTGGAAAAGGAAATATCTTCACCTAAAAACTAGACAGAAGCATCCTCAGAAACTTCTGTGTGATGAGTGCATTCATCTCACAGACTTGAACGTTTCTTTTGATAGAACAGTTTGGAAACATTACGTTTGTAGAATCTGCAAGTGTTTATTCGGAGCACCTTGAGGCCTATGTTGGAAAAGGAAATATCTTCACATAAAAACTAGAGAGAAGGATTCTCAGAAACTTCTTTGTGATGAGTTCATTCAACTCACAGAGTGGAACCTACCAATTGATAGAGAAGTTTGGAAACACTCTTTTTGTAGAATCTGCAAGTGGATATTTGGAGCCGTTTGAGGCCTATGCTGGAAAAGGAAATATCTTCACATAAAAACTGAACAGAAGCATTCTCAGAAACTTCTTTGTGTTGAGTGCATTCAACTCACAGACTTGAACTTTGTTGTAGAAAGAGCAGTTTTGAAACACACTTTTGGTAAAATCTGCAAGTGGTTATTTGGAGCACTTCGAGGCCTGTGCTGGGATATGGAGTATCTTCACCTAAAAACTACAGAGAAGCATTCTCAGAAAGTTCTTCACGATGCATTCATTCAACTCACAGAGTTGAACCTTCCTTTTGATAGAACAGTTTTGAAACACTCTTTTTGTAGAATCTGCAAGAGGATATTTGGAGCGTTTTGAGGCCTATGCTGGAAAAGGAAATATCTTCACCTAAAAACTAGACAGAAGCATCCTCAGAAACTTCTGTGTGATGAGTGCATTCAACTCACAGACTTGAACGTTTCTTTTGATAGAACAGTTTGGAAACATTACGTTTGTAGAATCTGCAAGTGTTTATTCGGAGCACCTTGAGGCCTATGTTGGAAAAGGAAATATCTTCACATAAAAACTAGAGAGAAGGATTCTCAGAAACTTCTTTGTGATGAGTTCATTCAACTCACAGAGTTGAACCTACCAATTGATGATAGAGAAGTTTGGAAACACTCTTTTTGTAGAATCTGCAAGTGGATATTTGGAGCCGTTTGAGGCCTATGCTGGAAAAGGAAATATCTTCACATAAAAACTGAACAGAAGCATTCTCAGAAACTTCTTTGTGTTGAGTGCATTCAACTCACAGATTTGAACTTACCTGTAGAAAGAGCAGTTTTGAAACACTCTTTTGGTAAAATCTGCAAGTGGTTATTTGGAGCACTTCGAGGCCTGTGCTGGGATATGGAATATCTTCACCTAAAAACTACAGAGAAGCATTCTCAGAAAGTTCTTCACGATGCATTCTTTCAACTCACAGAGTTGAACCTTCCTTTTGATAGAACAGTTTTGAAACACTCTTTTTGTAGAATCTGCAAGAGGATATTTGGAGCGTTTTGAGGCCTATGCTGGAAAAGGAAATATCTTCACCTAAAAACTAGACAGAAGCATCCTCAGAAACTTCTGTGTGATGAGTGCATTCAACTCACAGACTTGAACGTTTCTTTTGATAGAACAGTTTGGTAACATTTCGTTTGTAGAATCTGCAAGTGTTTATTCGGAGCACCTTGAGGCCTGTGTTGGAAAAGGAAATATCTCCACATAAAAACTAGAGAGAAGGATTCTCAGAAACTTCTTTGTGATGAGTTCATTCAACTCACAGAGTGGAACCTACCAATTGATAGAGAAGTTTGGAAACACTCTTTTTGTAGAATCTGCAAGTGGATATTTGGAGCCGTTTGAGGCCTATGCTGGAAAAGGAAATATCTTCACATAAAAACTGAACAGAAGCATTCTCAGAAACTTCTTTGTGTTGAGTGCATTCAACTCACAGACTTGAACTTACCTGTAGAAAGAGCAGTTTTGAAACACTCTTTTGGTAAAATCTGCAAGTGGTTATTTGGAGCACTTCGAGGCCTGTGCTGGGATATGGAATATCTTCACCTAAAAACTACAGAGAAGCTTTCTCAGAAAGTTCTTCACTATGCATTCATTCAACTCACAGAGTTGAACCTTCCTTTTGATAGAACAGTTTTGAAACACTCTTTTTGTAGAATCTGCAAGAGGATATTTGGAGCGTTTTGAGGCCTATGCTGGAAAAGGAAATATCTTCACCTTAAAACTAGACAGAAGCATCCTCAGAAACTTCTGTGTGATGAGTGCATTCAACTCACAGACTTGAACGTTTCTTTTGATAGAACAGTTTGGAAACATTACGTTTGTAGAATCTGCAAGTGTTTATTCGGAGCACCTTGAGGCCTATGTTGGAAAAGGAAATATCTTCACATAAAAACTAGAGAGAAGGATTCTCAGAAACTTCTTTGTGATGAGTTCATTCAACTCACAGAGTGGAACCTACCAATTGATAGAGAAGTTTGGAAACACTCTTTTTGTAGAATCTGCAAGTGGATATTTGGAGCCGTTTGAGGCCTATGCTGGAAAAGGAAATATCTTCACATAAAAACTGAACAGAAGCATTCTCAGAAACTTCTTTGTGTTGAGTGCATTCAACTCACAGACTTGAACTTAGTTGTAGAAAGAGCAGTTTTGAAACACACTTTTGGTAAAATCTGCAAGTGGTTATTTGGAGCACTTCGAGGCCTGTGCTGGGATATGGAATATCTTCACCTAAAAACTACAGAGAAGCATTCTCAGAAAGTTCTTCACGATGCATTCATTCAACTCACAGAGTTGAACCTTCCTTTTGATAGAACAGTTTTGAAACACTCTTTTTGTAGAATCTGCAAGAGGATATTTGGAGCGTTTTGAGGCCTATGCTGGAAAAGGAAATATCTTCACCTAAAAACTAGACAGAAGCATCCTCAGAAACTTCTGTGTGATGAGTGCATTCAACTCACAGACTTGAACGTTTCTTTTGATAGAACAGTTTGGTAACATTTCGTTTGTAGAATCTGCAAGTGTTTATTCGGAGCACCTTGAGGCCTATGTTGGAAAAGGAAATATCTCCACATAAAAACTAGAGAGAAGGATTCTCAGAAACTTCTTTGTGATGAGTTCATTCAACTCACAGAGTGGAACCTACCAATTGATAGAGAAGTTTGGAAACACTCTTTTTGTAGAATCTGCAAGTGGATATTTGGAGCCGTTTGAGGCCTATGCTGGAAAAGGAAATATCTTCACATAAAAACTGAACAGAAGCATTCTCAGAAACTTCTTTGTGTTGAGTGCATTCAACTCACAGACTTGAACTTACCTGTAGAAAGAGCAGTTTTGAAACACTCTTTTGGTAAAATCTGCAAGTGGTTATTTGGAGCACTTCGAGGCCTGTGCTGGGATATGGAATATCTTCACCTAAAAACTACAGAGAAGCTTTCTCAGAAAGTTCTTCACTATGCATTCATTCAACTCACAGAGTTGAACCTTCCTTTTGATAGAACAGTTTTGAAACACTCTTTTTGTAGAATCTGCAAGAGGATATTTGGAGCGTTTTGAGGCCTATGCTGGAAAAGGAAATATCTTCACCTTAAAACTAGACAGAAGCATCCTCAGAAACTTCTGTGTGATGAGTGCATTCAACTCACAGACTTGAACGTTTCTTTTGATAGAACAGTTTGGAAACATTACGTTTGTAGAATCTGCAAGTGTTTATTCGGAGCACCTTGAGGCCTATGTTGGAAAAGGAAATATCTTCACATAAAAACTAGAGAGAAGGATTCTCAGAAACTTCTTTGTGATGAGTTCATTCAACTCACAGAGTTGAACCTACCAATTGATGATAGAGAAGTTTGGAAACACTCTTTTTGTAGAATCTGCAAGTGGATATTTGGAGCCGTTTGAGGCCTATGCTGGAAAAGGAAATATCTTCACATAAAAACTGAACAGAAGCATTCTCAGAAACTTCTTTGTGTTGAGTGCATTCAACTCACAGACTTGAACTTACCTGTAGAAAGAGCAGTTTTGAAACACTCTTTTGGTAAAATCTGCAAGTGGTTATTTGGAGCACTTCGAGGCCTGTGCTGGGATATGGAATATCTTCACCTAAAAACTACAGAGAAGCATTCTCAGAAAGTTCTTCACGATGCATTCATTCAACTCACAGAGTTGAACCTTCCTTTTGATAGAACAGTTTTGAAACACTCTTTTTGTAGAATCTGCAAGAGGATATTTGGAGCGTTTTGAGGCCTATGCTGGAAAAGGAAATATCTTCACCTAAAAACTAGACAGAAGCATTCTCAGAAACTTCTGTGTGATGAGTGCATTCAACTCACAGACTTGAACGTTTCTTTTGATAGAACAGTTTGGAAACATTACGTTTGTAGAATCTGCAAGTGTTTATTCGGAGCACCTTGAGGCCTATGTTGGAAAAGGAAATAACTTCACATAAAAACTAGAGAGAAGGATTCTCAGAAACTTCTTTGTGATGAGTTCATTCAACTCACAGAGTTGAACCTACCAATTGATAGAGAAGTTTGGAAACACTCTTTTTGTAGAATCTGCAAGTGGATATTTGGAGCCGTTTGAGGCCTATGCTGGAAAAGGAAATATCTTCACATAAAAACTGAACAGAAGCATTCTCAGAAACTTCTTTGTGTTGAGTGCATTCAACTCACAGACTTGAACTTACCTGTAGAAAGAGCAGTTTTGAAACACTGTTTTGGTAAAATCTGCAAGTGGTTATTTGGAGCACTTCGAGGCCTGTGCTGGGATATGGAATATCTTCACCTAAAAACTACAGAGAAGCTTTCTCAGAAAGTTCTTCACGATGCATTCATTCAACTCACAGAGTTGAACTTTCCTTTTGATAGAACAGTTTTGAAACACTCTTTTTGTAGAATCTGCAAGAGGATATTTGGAGCGTTTTGAGGCCTATGCTGGAAAAGGAAATATCTTCACCTAAAAACTAGACAGAAGCATCCTCAGAAACTTCTGTGTGATGAGTGCATTCATCTCACAGACTTGAACGTTTCTTTTGATAGAACAGTTTGGAAACATTACGTTTGTAGAATCTGCAAGTGTTTATTCGGAGCACCTTGAGGCCTATGTTGGAAAAGGAAATATCTTCACATAAAAACTAGAGAGAAGGATTCTCAGAAACTTCTTTGTGATGAGTTCATTCAACTCACAGAGTGGAACCTACCAATTGATAGAGAAGTTTGGAAACACTCTTTTTGTAGAATCTGCAAGTGGATATTTGGAGCCGTTTGATGCCTATGCTGGAAAAGGAAATATCTTCACATAAAAACTGAACAGAAGCATTCTCAGAAACTTCTTTGTGTTGAGTGCATTCAACTCACAGACTTGAACTTAGTTGTAGAAAGAGCAGTTTTGAAACACACTTTTGGTAAAATCTGCAAGTGGTTATTTGGAGCACTTCGAGGCCTGTGCTGCGATATGGAATATCTTCACCTAAAAACTACAGAGAAGCATTCTCAGAAAGTTCTTCACGATGCATTCATTCAACTCACAGAGTTGAACCTTCCTTTTGATAGAACAGTTTTGAAACACTCTTTTTGTAGAATCTGCAAGAGGATATTTGGAGCGTTTTGAGGCCTATGCTGGAAAAGGAAATATCTTCACCTAAAAACTAGACAGAAGCATCCTCAGAAACTTCTGTGTGATGAGTGCATTCAACTCACAGACTTGAACGTTTCTTTTGATAGAACAGTTTGGAAACATTACGTTTGTAGAATCTGCAAGTGTTTATTCGGAGCACCTTGAGGCCTATGTTGGAAAAGGAAATATCTTCACATAAAAACTAGAGAGAAGGATTCTCAGAAACTTCTTTGTGATGAGTTCATTCAACTCACAGAGTTGAACCTACCAATTGATGATAGAGAAGTTTGGAAACACTCTTTTTGTAGAATCTGCAAGTGGATATTTGGAGCCGTTTGAGGCCTATGCTGGAAAAGGAAATATCTTCACATAAAAACTGAACAGAAGCATTCTCAGAAACTTCTTTGTGTTGAGTGCATTCAACTCACAGATTTGAACTTACCTGTAGAAAGAGCAGTTTTGAAACACTCTTTTGGTAAAATCTGCAAGTGGTTATTTGGAGCACTTCGAGGCCTGTGCTGGGATATGGAATATCTTCACCTAAAAACTACAGAGAAGCATTCTCAGAAAGTTCTTCACGATGCATTCTTTCAACTCACAGAGTTGAACCTTCCTTTTGATAGAACAGTTTTGAAACACTCTTTTTGTAGAATCTGCAAGAGGATATTTGGAGCGTTTTGAGGCCTATGCTGGAAAAGGAAATATCTTCACCTAAAAACTAGACAGAAGCATCCTCAGAAACTTCTGTGTGATGAGTGCATTCAACTCACAGACTTGAACGTTTCTTTTGATAGAACAGTTTGGAAACATTAGGTTTGTAGAATCTGCAAGTGTTTATTAGGAGCACCTTGAGGCCTATGTTGGAAAAGGAAATATCTTCACATAAAAACTACAGAGAAGGATTCTCAGAAACTTCTTTGTGATGAGTTCATTCAACTCACAGAGTTGAACCTACCAATTGATGATAGAGAAGTTTGGAAACACTCTTTTTGTAGAATCTGCAAGTGGATATTTGGAGCCGTTTGAGGCCTATGCTGGAAAAGGAAATATCTTCACATAAAAACTGAACAGAAGCATTCTCAGAAACTTCTTTGTGTTGAGTGCATTCAACTCACAGACTTGAACTTACCCGAAGAAAGAGCAGTTTTGAAACACTCTTTTGGTAAAATCTGCAAGTGGTTATTTGGAGCACTTCGAGGCCTGTGCTGGGATATGGAATATCTTCACCTAAAAACTACAGAGAAGCATTCTCAGAAAGTTCTTCACGATGCATTCATTCAACTCACAGAGTTGAACCTTCCTTTTGATAGAACAGTTTTGAAACACTCTTTTTGTAGAATCTGCAAGAGGATATTTGGAGCGTTTTGAGGCCTATGCTGGAAAAGGAAATATCTTCACCTAAAAACTAGACAGAAACATCCTCAGAAACTTCTGTGTGATGAGTGCATTCAACTCACAGACTTGAACGTTTCTTTTGATAGAACAGTTTGGTAACATTACGTTTGTAGAATCTGCAAGTGTTTATTCGGAGCACCTTGAGGCCTATGTTGGAAAAGGAAATATCTTCACATAAAAACTAGAGAGAAGGATTCTCAGAAACTTCTTTGTGATGAGTTCATTCAACTCACAGAGTGGAACCTACCAATTGGTAGAGAAGTTTGGAAACACTCTTTTTGTAGAATCTGCAAGTGGATATTTGGAGCCGTTTGAGGCCTATGCTGGAAAAGGAAATATCTTCACATAAAAACTGAACAGAAGCATTCTCAGAAACTTCTTTGTGTTGACTGCATTCAACTCACAGACTTGAACTTACCTGTAGAAAGAGCAGTTTTGAAACACTCTTTTGGTAAAATCTGCAAGTGGTTATTTGGAGCACTTCGAGGCCTGTGCTGGGATATGGAATATCTTCACCTAAAAACTGCAGAGAAGCTTTCTCAGAAAGTTCTTCACGATGCATTCATTCAACTCACAGAGTTGAACCTTCCTTTTGATAGAACAGTTTTGAAACACTCTTTTTGTAGAATCTGCAAGAGGATATTTGGAGCGTTTTGAGGCCTATGCTGGAAAAGGAAATATCTTCACCTAAAAACTAGACAGAAGCATCCTCAGAAACTTCTGTGTGATGAGTGCATTCATCTCACAGACTTGAACGTTTCTTTTGATAGAACAGTTTGGAAACATTACGTTTGTAGAATCTGCAAGTGTTTATTCGGAGCACCTTGAGGCCTATGTTGGAAAAGGAAATATCTTCACATAAAAACTAGAGAGAAGGATTCTCAGAAACTTCTTTGTGATGAGTTCATTCAACTCACAGAGTGGAACCTACCAATTGATAGAGAAGTTTGGAAACACTCTTTTTGTACAATCTGCAAGTGGATATTTGGAGCCGTTTGAGGCCTATGCTGGAAAAGGAAATATCTTCACATAAAAACTGAACAGAAGCATTCTCAGAAACTTCTTTGTGTTGAGTGCATTCAACTCACAGACTTGAACTTAGTTGTAGAAAGAGCAGTTTTGAAACACACTTTTGGTAAAATCTGCAAGTGGTTATTTGGAGCACTTCGAGGCCTGTGCTGCGATATGGAATATCTTCACCTGAAAACTACAGAGAAGCATTCTCAGAAAGTTCTTCACGATGCATTCATTCAACTCACAGAGTTGAACCTTCCTTTTGATAGAACAGTTTTGAAACACTCTTTTTGTAGAATCTGCAAGAGGATATTTGGAGCGTTTTGAGGCCTATGCTGGAAAAGGAAATATCTTCACCTAAAAACTAGACAGAAGCATTCTCAGAAACTTCTGTGTGATGAGTGCATTCAACTCACAGACTTGAACGTTTCTTTTGATAGAACAGTTTGGAAACATTACGTTTGTAGAATCTGCAAGTGTTTATTCGGAGCACCTTGAGGCCTATGTTGGAAAAGGAAATATCTTCACATAAAAACTAGAGAGAAGGATTCTCAGAAACTTCTTTGTGATGAGTTCATTCAACTCACAGAGTTGAACCTACCAATTGATAGAGAAGTTTGGAAACACTCTTTTTGTAGAATCTGCAAGTGGATATTTGGAGCCGTTTGAGGCCTATGCTGGAAAAGGAAATATCTTCACATAAAAACTGAACAGAAGCATTCTCAGAAACTTCTTCTTGTTGAGTGCATTCAACTCACAGACTTGAACTTACCTGTAGAAAGAGCAGTTTTGAAACACTCTTTTGGTAAAATCTGCAAGTGGTTATTTGGAGCACTTCGAGGCCTGTGCTGGGATATGGAATATCTTCACCTAAAAACTACAGAGAAGCTTTCTCAGAAAGTTCTTCACGATGCATTCATTCAACTCACAGAGTTGAACCTTCCTTTTGATAGAACAGTTTTGAAACACTCTTTTTGTAGAATCTGCAAGAGGATATTTGGAGCGTTTTGAGGCCTATGCTGGAAAAGGAAATATCTTCACCTAAAAACTAGACAGAAGCATCCTCAGAAACTTCTGTGTGATGAGTGCATTCATCTCACAGACTTGAACGTTTCTTTTGATAGAACAGTTTGGAAACATTACGTTTGTAGAATCTGCAAGTGTTTATTCGGAGCACCTTGAGGCCTATGTTGGAAAAGGAAATATCTTCACATAAAAACTAGAGAGAAGGATTCTCAGAAACTTCTTTGTGATGAGTTCATTCAACTCACAGAGTGGAACCTACCAATTGATAGAGAAGTTTGGAAACACTCTTTTTGTAGAATCTGCAAGTGGATATTTGGAGCCGTTTGAGGCCTATGCTGGAAAAGGAAATATCTTCACATAAAAACTGAACAGAAGCATTCTCAGAAACTTCTTTGTGTTGAGTGCATTCAACTCACAGACTTGAACTTAGTTGTAGAAAGAGCAGTTTTGAAACACACTTTTGGTAAAATCTGCAAGTGGTTATTTGGAGCACTTCGAGGCCTGTGCTGGGATATGGAATATCTTCACCTAAAAACTACAGAGAAGCATTCTCAGAAAGTTCTTCACGATGCATTCATTCAACTCACAGAGTTGAACCTTCCTTTTGATAGAACAGTTTTGAAACACTCTTTTTGTAGAATCTGCAAGAGGATATTTGGAGCGTTTTGAGGCCTATGCTGGAAAAGGAAATATCTTCACCTAAAAACTAGACAGAAGCATCCTCAGAAACTTCTGTGTGATGAGTGCATTCAACTCACAGACTTGAACGTTTCTTTTGATAGAACAGTTTGGTAACATTTCGTTTGTAGAATCTGCAAGTGTTTATTCGGAGCACCTTGAGGCCTATGTTGGAAAAGGAAATATCTCCACATAAAAACTAGAGAGAAGGATTCTCAGAAACTTCTTTGTGATGAGTTCATTCAACTCACAGAGTGGAACCTACCAATTGATAGAGAAGTTTGGAAACACTCTTTTTGTAGAATCTGCAAGTGGATATTTGGAGCCGTTTGAGGCCTATGCTGGAAAAGGAAATATCTTCACATAAAAACTGAACAGAAGCATTCTCAGAAACTTCTTTGTGTTGAGTGCATTCAACTCACAGACTTGAACTTACCTGTAGAAAGAGCAGTTTTGAAACACTCTTTTGGTAAAATCTGCAAGTGGTTATTTGGAGCACTTCGAGGCCTGTGCTGGGATATGGAATATCTTCACCTAAAAACTACAGAGAAGCTTTCTCAGAAAGTTCTTCACTATGCATTCATTCAACTCACAGAGTTGAACCTTCCTTTTGATAGAACAGTTTTGAAACACTCTTTTTGTAGAATCTGCAAGAGGATATTTGGAGCGTTTTGAGGCCTATGCTGGAAAAGGAAATATCTTCACCTTAAAACTAGACAGAAGCATCCTCAGAAACTTCTGTGTGATGAGTGCATTCAACTCACAGACTTGAACGTTTCTTTTGATAGAACAGTTTGGAAACATTACGTTTGTAGAATCTGCAAGTGTTTATTCGGAGCACCTTGAGGCCTATGTTGGAAAAGGAAATATCTTCACATAAAAACTAGAGAGAAGGATTCTCAGAAACTTCTTTGTGATGAGTTCATTCAACTCACAGAGTTGAACCTACCAATTGATGATAGAGAAGTTTGGAAACACTCTTTTTGTAGAATCTGCAAGTGGATATTTGGAGCCGTTTGAGGCCTATGCTGGAAAAGGAAATATCTTCACATAAAAACTGAACAGAAGCATTCTCAGAAACTTCTTTGTGTTGAGTGCATTCAACTCACAGACTTGAACTTACCTGTAGAAAGAGCAGTTTTGAAACACTCTTTTGGTAAAATCTGCAAGTGGTTATTTGGAGCACTTCGAGGCCTGTGCTGGGATATGGAATATCTTCACCTAAAAACTACAGAGAAGCATTCTCAGAAAGTTCTTCACGATGCATTCATTCAACTCACAGAGTTGAACCTTCCTTTTGATAGAACAGTTTTGAAACACTCTTTTTGTAGAATCTGCAAGAGGATATTTGGAGCGTTTTGAGGCCTATGCTGGAAAAGGAAATATCTTCACCTAAAAACTAGACAGAAGCATTCTCAGAAACTTCTGTGTGATGAGTGCATTCAACTCACAGACTTGAACGTTTCTTTTGATAGAACAGTTTGGAAACATTACGTTTGTAGAATCTGCAAGTGTTTATTCGGAGCACCTTGAGGCCTATGTTGGAAAAGGAAATAACTTCACATAAAAACTAGAGAGAAGGATTCTCAGAAACTTCTTTGTGATGAGTTCATTCAACTCACAGAGTTGAACCTACCAATTGATAGAGAAGTTTGGAAACACTCTTTTTGTAGAATCTGCAAGTGGATATTTGGAGCCGTTTGAGGCCTATGCTGGAAAAGGAAATATCTTCACATAAAAACTGAACAGAAGCATTCTCAGAAACTTCTTTGTGTTGAGTGCATTCAACTCACAGACTTGAACTTACCTGTAGAAAGAGCAGTTTTGAAACACTGTTTTGGTAAAATCTGCAAGTGGTTATTTGGAGCACTTCGAGGCCTGTGCTGGGATATGGAATATCTTCACCTAAAAACTACAGAGAAGCTTTCTCAGAAAGTTCTTCACGATGCATTCATTCAACTCACAGAGTTGAACCTTCCTTTTGATAGAACAGTTTTGAAACACTCTTTTTGTAGAATCTGCAAGAGGATATTTGGAGCGTTTTGAGGCCTATGCTGGAAAAGGAAATATCTTCACCTAAAAACTAGACAGAAGCATTCTCAGAAACTTCTGTGTGATGAGTGCATTCAACTCACAGACTTGAACGTTTCTTTTGATAGAACAGTTTGGAAACATTACGTTTGTAGAATCTGCAAGTGTTTATTCGGAGCACCTTGAGGCCTATGTTGGAAAAGGAAATATCTTCACATAAAAACTAGAGAGAAGGATTCTCAGAAACTTCTTTGTGATGAGTTCATTCAACTCACAGAGTTGAACCTACCAATTGATAGAGAACTTTGGAAACACTCTTTTTGTAGAATCTGCAAGTGGATATTTGGAGCCGTTTGAGGCCTATGCTGGAAAAGGAAATATCTTCACATAAAAACTGAACAGAAGCATTCTCAGAAACTTCTTTGTGTTGAGTGCATTCAACTCACAGACTTGAACTTACCTGTAGAAAGAGCAGTTTTGAAACACTCTTTTGGTAAAATCTGCAAGTGGTTATTTGGAGCACTTCGAGGCCTGTGCTGGGATATGGAATATCTTCACCTAAAAACTACAGAGAAGCTTTCTCAGAAAGTTCTTCACGATGCATTCATTCAACTCACAGAGTTGAACCTTCCTTTTGATAGAACAGTTTTGAAACACTCTTTTTGTAGAATCTGCAAGAGGATATTTGGAGCGTTTTGAGGCCTATGCTGGAAAAGGAAATATCTTCACCTAAAAACTAGACAGAAGCATCCTCAGAAACTTCTGTGTGATGAGTGCATTCATCTCACAGACTTGAACGTTTCTTTTGATAGAACAGTTTGGAAACATTACGTTTGTAGAATCTGCAAGTGTTTATTCGGAGCACCTTGAGGCCTATGTTGGAAAAGGAAATATCTTCACATAAAAACTAGAGAGAAGGATTCTCAGAAACTTCTTTGTGATGAGTTCATTCAACTCACAGAGTGGAACCTACCAATTGATAGAGAAGTTTGGAAACACTCTTTTTGTAGAATCTGCAAGTGGATATTTGGAGCCGTTTGAGGCCTATGCTGGAAAAGGAAATATCTTCACATAAAAACTGAACAGAAGCATTCTCAGAAACTTCTTTGTGTTGAGTGCATTCAACTCACAGACTTGAACTTTGTTGTAGAAAGAGCAGTTTTGAAACACACTTTTGGTAAAATCTGCAAGTGGTTATTTGGAGCACTTCGAGGCCTGTGCTGGGATATGGAGTATCTTCACCTAAAAACTACAGAGAAGCATTCTCAGAAAGTTCTTCACGATGCATTCATTCAACTCACAGAGTTGAACCTTCCTTTTGATAGAACAGTTTTGAAACACTCTTTTTGTAGAATCTGCAAGAGGATATTTGGAGCGTTTTGAGGCCTATGCTGGAAAAGGAAATATCTTCACCTAAAAACTAGACAGAAGCATCCTCAGAAACTTCTGTGTGATGAGTGCATTCAACTCACAGACTTGAACGTTTCTTTTGATAGAACAGTTTGGAAACATTAGGTTTGTAGAATCTGCAAGTGTTTATTCGGAGCACCTTGAGGCCTATGTTGGAAAAGGAAATATCTTCACATAAAAACTAGAGAGAAGGATTCTCAGAAACTTCTTTGTGATGAGTTCATTCAACTCACAGAGTTGAACCTACCAATTGATGATAGAGAAGTTTGGAAACACTCTTTTTGTAGAATCTGCAAGTGGATATTTGGAGCCGTTTGAGGCCTATGCTGGAAAAGGAAATATCTTCACATAAAAACTGAACAGAAGCATTCTCAGAAACTTCTTTGTGTTGAGTGCATTCAACTCACAGATTTGAACTTACCTGTAGAAAGAGCAGTTTTGAAACACTCTTTTGGTAAAATCTGCAAGTGGTTATTTGGAGCACTTCGAGGCCTGTGCTGGGATATGGAATATCTTCACCTAAAAACTACAGAGAAGCATTCTCAGAAAGTTCTTCACGATGCATTCTTTCAACTCACAGAGTTGAACCTTCCTTTTGATAGAACAGTTTTGAAACACTCTTTTTGTAGAATCTGCAAGAGGATATTTGGAGCGTTTTGAGGCCTATGCTGGAAAAGGAAATATCTTCACCTAAAAACTAGACAGAAGCATCCTCAGAAACTTCTGTGTGATGAGTGCATTCAACTCACAGACTTGAACGTTTCTTTTGATAGAACAGTTTGGTAACATTTCGTTTGTAGAATCTGCAAGTGTTTATTCGGAGCACCTTGAGGCCTGTGTTGGAAAAGGAAATATCTCCACATAAAAACTAGAGAGAAGGATTCTCAGAAACTTCTTTGTGATGAGTTCATTCAACTCACAGAGTGGAACCTACCAATTGATAGAGAAGTTTGGAAACACTCTTTTTGTAGAATCTGCAAGTGGATATTTGGAGCCGTTTGAGGCCTATGCTGGAAAAGGAAATATCTTCACATAAAAACTGAACAGAAGCATTCTCAGAAACTTCTTTGTGTTGAGTGCATTCAACTCACAGACTTGAACTTACCTGTAGAAAGAGCAGTTTTGAAACACTCTTTTGGTAAAATCTGCAAGTGGTTATTTGGAGCACTTCGAGGCCTGTGCTGGGATATGGAATATCTTCACCTAAAAACTACAGAGAAGCTTTCTCAGAAAGTTCTTCACTATGCATTCATTCAACTCACAGAGTTGAACCTTCCTTTTGATAGAACAGTTTTGAAACACTCTTTTTGTAGAATCTGCAAGAGGATATTTGGAGCGTTTTGAGGCCTATGCTGGAAAAGGAAATATCTTCACCTTAAAACTAGACAGAAGCATCCTCAGAAACTTCTGTGTGATGAGTGCATTCAACTCACAGACTTGAACGTTTCTTTTGATAGAACAGTTTGGAAACATTACGTTTGTAGAATCTGCAAGTGTTTATTCGGAGCACCTTGAGGCCTATGTTGGAAAAGGAAATATCTTCACATAAAAACTAGAGAGAAGGATTCTCAGAAACTTCTTTGTGATGAGTTCATTCAACTCACAGAGTGGAACCTACCAATTGATAGAGAAGTTTGGAAACACTCTTTTTGTAGAATCTGCAAGTGGATATTTGGAGCCGTTTGAGGCCTATGCTGGAAAAGGAAATATCTTCACATAAAAACTGAACAGAAGCATTCTCAGAAACTTCTTTGTGTTGAGTGCATTCAACTCACAGACTTGAACTTAGTTGTAGAAAGAGCAGTTTTGAAACACACTTTTGGTAAAATCTGCAAGTGGTTATTTGGAGCACTTCGAGGCCTGTGCTGGGATATGGAATATCTTCACCTAAAAACTACAGAGAAGCATTCTCAGAAAGTTCTTCACGATGCATTCATTCAACTCACAGAGTTGAACCTTCCTTTTGATAGAACAGTTTTGAAACACTCTTTTTGTAGAATCTGCAAGAGGATATTTGGAGCGTTTTGAGGCCTATGCTGGAAAAGGAAATATCTTCACCTAAAAACTAGACAGAAGCATCCTCAGAAACTTCTGTGTGATGAGTGCATTCAACTCACAGACTTGAACGTTTCTTTTGATAGAACAGTTTGGTAACATTTCGTTTGTAGAATCTGCAAGTGTTTATTCGGAGCACCTTGAGGCCTATGTTGGAAAAGGAAATATCTCCACATAAAAACTAGAGAGAAGGATTCTCAGAAACTTCTTTGTGATGAGTTCATTCAACTCACAGAGTGGAACCTACCAATTGATAGAGAAGTTTGGAAACACTCTTTTTGTAGAATCTGCAAGTGGATATTTGGAGCCGTTTGAGGCCTATGCTGGAAAAGGAAATATCTTCACATAAAAACTGAACAGAAGCATTCTCAGAAACTTCTTTGTGTTGAGTGCATTCAACTCACAGACTTGAACTTACCTGTAGAAAGAGCAGTTTTGAAACACTCTTTTGGTAAAATCTGCAAGTGGTTATTTGGAGCACTTCGAGGCCTGTGCTGGGATATGGAATATCTTCACCTAAAAACTACAGAGAAGCTTTCTCAGAAAGTTCTTCACTATGCATTCATTCAACTCACAGAGTTGAACCTTCCTTTTGATAGAACAGTTTTGAAACACTCTTTTTGTAGAATCTGCAAGAGGATATTTGGAGCGTTTTGAGGCCTATGCTGGAAAAGGAAATATCTTCACCTTAAAACTAGACAGAAGCATCCTCAGAAACTTCTGTGTGATGAGTGCATTCAACTCACAGACTTGAACGTTTCTTTTGATAGAACAGTTTGGAAACATTACGTTTGTAGAATCTGCAAGTGTTTATTCGGAGCACCTTGAGGCCTATGTTGGAAAAGGAAATATCTTCACATAAAAACTAGAGAGAAGGATTCTCAGAAACTTCTTTGTGATGAGTTCATTCAACTCACAGAGTTGAACCTACCAATTGATGATAGAGAAGTTTGGAAACACTCTTTTTGTAGAATCTGCAAGTGGATATTTGGAGCCGTTTGAGGCCTATGCTGGAAAAGGAAATATCTTCACATAAAAACTGAACAGAAGCATTCTCAGAAACTTCTTTGTGTTGAGTGCATTCAACTCACAGACTTGAACTTACCTGTAGAAAGAGCAGTTTTGAAACACTCTTTTGGTAAAATCTGCAAGTGGTTATTTGGAGCACTTCGAGGCCTGTGCTGGGATATGGAATATCTTCACCTAAAAACTACAGAGAAGCATTCTCAGAAAGTTCTTCACGATGCATTCATTCAACTCACAGAGTTGAACCTTCCTTTTGATAGAACAGTTTTGAAACACTCTTTTTGTAGAATCTGCAAGAGGATATTTGGAGCGTTTTGAGGCCTATGCTGGAAAAGGAAATATCTTCACCTAAAAACTAGACAGAAGCATTCTCAGAAACTTCTGTGTGATGAGTGCATTCAACTCACAGACTTGAACGTTTCTTTTGATAGAACAGTTTGGAAACATTACGTTTGTAGAATCTGCAAGTGTTTATTCGGAGCACCTTGAGGCCTATGTTGGAAAAGGAAATAACTTCACATAAAAACTAGAGAGAAGGATTCTCAGAAACTTCTTTGTGATGAGTTCATTCAACTCACAGAGTTGAACCTACCAATTGATAGAGAAGTTTGGAAACACTCTTTTTGTAGAATCTGCAAGTGGATATTTGGAGCCGTTTGAGGCCTATGCTGGAAAAGGAAATATCTTCACATAAAAACTGAACAGAAGCATTCTCAGAAACTTCTTTGTGTTGAGTGCATTCAACTCACAGACTTGAACTTACCTGTAGAAAGAGCAGTTTTGAAACACTGTTTTGGTAAAATCTGCAAGTGGTTATTTGGAGCACTTCGAGGCCTGTGCTGGGATATGGAATATCTTCACCTAAAAACTACAGAGAAGCTTTCTCAGAAAGTTCTTCACGATGCATTCATTCAACTCACAGAGTTGAACTTTCCTTTTGATAGAACAGTTTTGAAACACTCTTTTTGTAGAATCTGCAAGAGGATATTTGGAGCGTTTTGAGGCCTATGCTGGAAAAGGAAGTATCTTCACCTAAAAACTAGACAGAAGCATCCTCAGAAACTTCTGTGTGATGAGTGCATTCATCTCACAGACTTGAACGTTTCTTTTGATAGAACAGTTTGGAAACATTACGTTTGTAGAATCTGCAAGTGTTTATTCGGAGCACCTTGAGGCCTATGTTGGAAAAGGAAATATCTTCACATAAAAACTAGAGAGAAGGATTCTCAGAAACTTCTTTGTGATGAGTTCATTCAACTCACAGAGTGGAACCTACCAATTGATAGAGAAGTTTGGAAACACTCTTTTTGTAGAATCTGCAAGTGGATATTTGGAGCCGTTTGAGGCCTATGCTGGAAAAGGAAATATCTTCACATAAAAACTGAACAGAAGCATTCTCAGAAACTTCTTTGTGTTGAGTGCATTCAACTCACAGACTTGAACTTAGTTGTAGAAAGAGCAGTTTTGAAACACACTTTTGGTAAAATCTGCAAGTGGTTATTTGGAGCACTTCGAGGCCTGTGCTGCGATATGGAATATCTTCACCTAAAAACTACAGAGAAGCATTCTCAGAAAGTTCTTCACGATGCATTCATTCAACTCACAGAGTTGAACCTTCCTTTTGATAGAACAGTTTTGAAACACTCTTTTTGTAGAATCTGCAAGAGGATATTTGGAGCGTTTTGAGGCCTATGCTGGAAAAGGAAATATCTTCACCTAAAAACTAGACAGAAGCATCCTCAGAAACTTCTGTGTGATGAGTGCATTCAACTCACAGACTTGAACGTTTCTTTTGATAGAACAGTTTGGAAACATTACGTTTGTAGAATCTGCAAGTGTTTATTCGGAGCACCTTGAGGCCTATGTTGGAAAAGGAAATATCTTCACATAAAAACTAGAGAGAAGGATTCTCAGAAACTTCTTTGTGATGAGTTCATTCAACTCACAGAGTTGAACCTACCAATTGATGATAGAGAAGTTTGGAAACACTCTTTTTGTAGAATCTGCAAGTGGATATTTGGAGCCGTTTGAGGCCTATGCTGGAAAAGGAAATATCTTCACATAAAAACTGAACAGAAGCATTCTCAGAAACTTCTTTGTGTTGAGTGCATTCAACTCACAGATTTGAACTTACCTGTAGAAAGAGCAGTTTTGAAACACTCTTTTGGTAAAATCTGCAAGTGGTTATTTGGAGCACTTCGAGGCCTGTGCTGGGATATGGAATATCTTCACCTAAAAACTACAGAGAAGCATTCTCAGAAAGTTCTTCACGATGCATTCTTTCAACTCACAGAGTTGAACCTTCCTTTTGATAGAACAGTTTTGAAACACTCTTTTTGTAGAATCTGCAAGAGGATATTTGGAGCGTTTTGAGGCCTATGCTGGAAAAGGAAATATCTTCACCTAAAAACTAGACAGAAGCATCCTCAGAAACTTCTGTGTGATGAGTGCATTCAACTCACAGACTTGAACGTTTCTTTTGATAGAAGAGTTTGGAAACATTAGGTTTGTAGAATCTGCAAGTGTTTATTAGGAGCACCTTGAGGCCTATGTTGGAAAAGGAAATATCTTCACATAAAAACTACAGAGAAGGATTCTCAGAAACTTCTTTGTGATGAGTTCATTCAACTCACAGAGTTGAACCTACCAATTGATGATAGAGAAGTTTGGAAACACTCTTTTTGTAGAATCTGCAAGTGGATATTTGGAGCCGTTTGAGGCCTATGCTGGAAAAGGAAATATCTTCACATAAAAACTGAACAGAAGCATTCTCAGAAACTTCTTTGTGTTGAGTGCATTCAACTCACAGACTTGAACTTACCCGAAGAAAGAGCAGTTTTGAAACACTCTTTTGGTAAAATCTGCAAGTGGTTATTTGGAGCACTTCGAGGCCTGTGCTGGGATATGGAATATCTTCACCTAAAAACTACAGAGAAGCATTCTCAGAAAGTTCTTCACGATGCATTCATTCAACTCACAGAGTTGAACCTTCCTTTTGATAGAACAGTTTTGAAACACTCTTTTTGTAGAATCTGCAAGAGGATATTTGGAGCGTTTTGAGGCCTATGCTGGAAAAGGAAATATCTTCACCTAAAAACTAGACAGAAACATCCTCAGAAACTTCTGTGTGATGAGTGCATTCAACTCACAGACTTGAACGTTTCTTTTGATAGAACAGTTTGGTAACATTACGTTTGTAGAATCTGCAAGTGTTTATTCGGAGCACCTTGAGGCCTATGTTGGAAAAGGAAATATCTTCACATAAAAACTAGAGAGAAGGATTCTCAGAAACTTCTTTGTGATGAGTTCATTCAACTCACAGAGTGGAACCTACCAATTGGTAGAGAAGTTTGGAAACACTCTTTTTGTAGAATCTGCAAGTGGATATTTGGAGCCGTTTGAGGCCTATGCTGGAAAAGGAAATATCTTCACATAAAAACTGAACAGAAGCATTCTCAGAAACTTCTTTGTGTTGACTGCATTCAACTCACAGACTTGAACTTACCTGTAGAAAGAGCAGTTTTGAAACACTCTTTTGGTAAAATCTGCAAGTGGTTATTTGGAGCACTTCGAGGCCTGTGCTGGGATATGGAATATCTTCACCTAAAAACTGCAGAGAAGCTTTCTCAGAAAGTTCTTCACGATGCATTCATTCAACTCACAGAGTTGAACCTTCCTTTTGATAGAACAGTTTTGAAACACTCTTTTTGTAGAATCTGCAAGAGGATATTTGGAGCGTTTTGAGGCCTATGCTGGAAAAGGAAATATCTTCACCTAAAAACTAGACAGAAGCATCCTCAGAAACTTCTGTGTGATGAGTGCATTCATCTCACAGACTTGAACGTTTCTTTTGATAGAACAGTTTGGAAACATTACGTTTGTAGAATCTGCAAGTGTTTATTCGGAGCACCTTGAGGCCTATGTTGGAAAAGGAAATATCTTCACATAAAAACTAGAGAGAAGGATTCTCAGAAACTTCTTTGTGATGAGTTCATTCAACTCACAGAGTGGAACCTACCAATTGATAGAGAAGTTTGGAAACACTCTTTTTGTACAATCTGCAAGTGGATATTTGGAGCCGTTTGAGGCCTATGCTGGAAAAGGAAATATCTTCACATAAAAACTGAACAGAAGCATTCTCAGAAACTTCTTTGTGTTGAGTGCATTCAACTCACAGACTTGAACTTAGTTGTAGAAAGAGCAGTTTTGAAACACACTTTTGGTAAAATCTGCAAGTGGTTATTTGGAGCACTTCGAGGCCTGTGCTGGGATATGGAATATCTTCACCTAAAAACTACAGAGAAGCATTCTCAGAAAGTTCTTCACGATGCATTCATTCAACTCACAGAGTTGAACCTTCCTTTTGATAGAACAGTTTTGAAACACTCTTTTTGTAGAATCTGCAAGAGGATATTTGGAGCGTTTTGAGGCCTATGCTGGAAAAGGAAATATCTTCACCTAAAAACTAGACAGAAGCATCCTCAGAAACTTCTGTGTGATGAGTGCATTCAACTCACAGACTTGAACGTTTCTTTTGATAGAACAGTTTGGAAACATTACGTTTGTAGAATCTGCAAGTGTTTATTCGGAGCACCTTGAGGCCTATGTTGGAAAAGGAAATATCTTCACATAAAAACTAGAGAGAAGGATTCTCAGAAACTTCTTTCTGATGAGTTCATTCAACTCACAGAGTTGAACCTACCAATTGATGATAGAGAAGTTTGGAAACACTCTTTTTGTAGAATCTGCAAGTGGATATTTGGAGCCGTTTGAGGCCTATGCTGGAAAAGGAAATATCTTCACATAAAAACTGAACAGAAGCATTCTCAGAAACTTCTTCGTGTTGAGTGCATTCAACTCACAGACTTGAACTTACCTGTAGAAAGAGCAGTTTTGAAACACTCTTTTGGTAAAATCTGCAAGTGGTTATTTGGAGCACTTCGAGGCCTGTGCTGGGATATGGAATATCTTCACCTAAAAACTACAGAGAAGCATTCTCAGAAAGTTCTTCACGATGCATTCATTCAACTCACAGAGTTGAACCTTCCTTTTGATAGAACAGTTTTGAAACACTCTTTTTGTAGAATCTGCAAGAGGATATTTGGAGCGTTTTGAGGCCTATGCTGGAAAAGGAAATATCTTCACCTAAAAACTAGACAGAAGCATCCTCAGAAACTTCTGTGTGATGAGTGCATTCAACTCACAGACTTGAACGTTTCTTTTGATAGAACAGTTTGGTAACATTACGTTTGTAGAATCTGCAAGTGTTTATCGGAGCACCTTGAGGCCTATGTTGGAAAAGGAAATATCTCCACATAAAAACTAGAGAGAAGGATTCTCAGAAACTTCTTTGTGATGAGTTCATTCAACTCACAGAGTGGAACCTACCAATTGATAGAGAAGTTTGGAAACACTCTTTTTGTAGAATCTGCAAGTGGATATTTGGAGCCGTTTGAGGCCTATGCTGGAAAAGGAAATATCTTCACATAAAAACTGAACAGAAGCATTCTCAGAAACTTCTTTGTGTTGAGTGCATTCAACTCACAGACTTGAACTTAGTTGTAGAAAGAGCAGTTTTGAAACACTCTTTTGGTAAAATCTGCAAGTGGTTATTTGGAGCACTTCGAGGCCTGTGCTTTGATATGGAATATCTTCACCTAAAAACTACAGAGAAGCATTCTCAGAAAGTACATCATGATGCATTCGTTCAACTCACAGAGTTGAACCTTCCTTTTGATAGAACAGTTTTGAAACACTCTTTTTGTAGAATCTGCAAGAGGATATTTGGAGCGTTTTGAGGCCTATGCTGGAAAAGGAAATATCTTCACCTAAAAACTAGACAGAAGCATCCTCAGAAACTTCTGTGTGATGAGTGCATTCAACTCACAGACTTGAACGTTTCTTTTGATAGAACAGTTTGGAAACATTAGGTTTGTAGAATCTGCAAGTGTTTATTAGGAGCACCTTGAGGCCTATGTTGGAAAAGGAAATATCTTCACATAAAAACTACAGAGAAGGATTCTCAGAAACTTCTTTGTGATGAGTTCATTCAACTCACAGAGTTGAACCTACCAATTGATGATAGAGAAGTTTGGAAACACTCTTTTTGTAGAATCTGCAAGTGGATATTTGGAGCCGTTTGAGGCCTATGCTGGAAAAGGAAATATCTTCACATAAAAACTGAACAGAAGCATTCTCAGAAACTTCTTTGTGTTGAGTGCATTCAACTCACAGACTTGAACTTACCCGTAGAAAGAGCAGTTTTGAAACACTCTTTTGGTAAAATCTGCAAGTGGTTATTTGGAGCACTTCGAGGCCTGTGCTGGGATATGGAATATCTTCACCTAAAAACTACAGAGAAGCATTCTCAGAAAGTTCTTCACGATGCATTCATTCAACTCACAGAGTTGAACCTTCCTTTTGATAGAACAGTTTTGAAACACTCTTTTTGTAGAATCTGCAAGAGGATATTTGGAGCGTTTTGAGGCCTATGCTGGAAAAGGAAATATCTTCACCTAAAAACTAGACAGAAACATCCTCAGAAACTTCTGTGTGATGAGTGCATTCAACTCACAGACTTGAACGTTTCTTTTGATAGAACAGTTTGGTAACATTACGTTTGTAGAATCTGCAAGTGTTTATTCGGAGCACCTTGAGGCCTATGTTGGAAAAGGAAATATCTCCACATAAAAACTAGAGAGAAGGATTCTCAGAAACTTCTTTGTGATGAGTTCATTCAACTCACAGAGTGGAACCTACCAATTGGTAGAGAAGTTTGGAAACACTCTTTTTGTAGAATCTGCAAGTGGATATTTGGAGCCGTTTGAGGCCTATGCTGGAAAAGGAAATATCTTCACATAAAAACTGAACAGAAGCATTCTCAGAAACTTCTTTGTGTTGACTGCATTCAACTCACAGACTTGAACTTACCTGTAGGAAGAGCAGTTTTGAAACACTCTTTTGGTAAAATCTGCAAGTGGTTATTTGGAGCACTTCGAGGCCTGTGCTGGGATATGGAATATCTTCACCTAAAAACTACAGAGAAGCTTTCTCAGAAAGTTCTTCACGATGCATTCATTCAACTCACAGAGTTGAACCTTCCTTTTGATAGAACAGTTTTGAAACACTCTTTTTGTAGAATCTGCAAGAGGATATTTGGAGAGTTTTGAGGCCTATGCTGGAAAAGGAAATATCTTCACCTAAAAACTAGACAGAAGCATCCTCAGAAACTTCTGTGTGATGAGTGCATTCATCTCACAGACTTGAACGTTTCTTTTGATAGAACAGTTTGGAAACATTACGTTTGTAGAATCTGCAAGTGTTTATTCGGAGCACCTTGAGGCCTATGTTGGAAAAGGAAATATCTTCACATAAAAACTAGAGAGAAGGATTCTCAGAAACTTCTTTGTGATGAGTTCATTCAACTCACAGAGTGGAACCTACCAATTGATAGAGAAGTTTGGAAACACTCTTTTTGTAGAATCTGCAAGTGGATATTTGGAGCCGTTTGAGGCCTATGCTGGAAAAGGAAATATCTTCACATAAAAACTGAACAGAAGCATTCTCAGAAACTTCTTTGTGTTGAGTGCATTCAACTCACAGACTTGAACTTAGTTGTAGAAAGAGCAGTTTTGAAACACACTTTTGGTAAAATCTGCAAGTGGTTATTTGGAGCACTTCGAGGCCTATGCTGGGATATGGAATATCTTCACCTAAAAACTACAGAGAAGCATTCTCAGAAAGTTCTTCACGATGCATTCATTCAACTCACAGAGTTGAACCTTCCTTTTGATAGAACAGTTTTGAAACACTCTTTTTGTAGAATCTGCAAGAGGATATTTGGAGCGTTTTGAGGCCTATGCTGGAAAAGGAAATATCTTCACCTAAAAACTAGACAGAAGCATCCTCAGAAACTTCTGTGTGATGAGTGCATTCAACTCACAGACTTGAACGTTTCTTTTGATAGAACAGTTTGGAAACATTACGTTTGTAGAATCTGCAAGTGTTTATTCGGAGCACCTTGAGGCCTATGTTGGAAAAGGAAATATCTTCACATAAAAACTAGAGAGAAGGATTCTCAGAAACTTCTTTGTGATGAGTTCATTCAACTCACAGAGTTGAACCTACCAATTGATGATAGAGAAGTCTGGAAACACTCTTTTTGTAGAATCTGCAAGTGGATATTTGGAGCCGTTTGAGGCCTATGCTGGAAAAGGAAATATCTTCACATAAAAACTGAACAGAAGCATTCTCAGAAACTTCTTTGTGTTGAGTGCATTCAACTCACAGATTTGAACTTATCTGTAGAAAGAGCAGTTTTGAAACACACCTTTGGTAAAATCTGCAAGTGGTTATTTGGAGCACTTCGAGGCCTGTGCTGGGATATGGAATATCTTCACCTAAAAACTACAGAGAAGCATTCTCAGAAAGTTCTTCACGATGCATTCATTCAACTCACAGAGTTGAACCTTCCTTTTGATAGAACAGTTTTGAAACACTCTTTTTGTAGAATCTGCAAGAGGATATTTGGAGCGTTTTGAGGCCTATGCTGGAAAAGGAAATATCTTCACCTAAAAACTAGACAGAAGCATCCTCAGAAACTTCTGTGTGGTGAGTGCATTCAACTCACAGACTTGAACGTTTCTTTTGATAGAACAGTTTGGTAACATTTCGTTTGTAGAATCTGCAAGTGTTTATTCGGAGCACCTTGAGGCCTATGTTGGAAAAGGAAATATCTCCACATAAAAACTAGAGAGAAGGATTCTCAGAAACTTCTTTGTGATGAGTTCATTCAACTCACAGAGTGGAACCTACCAATTGATAGAGAAGTTTGGAAACACTCTTTTTGTAGAATCTGCAAGTGGATATTTGGAGCCGTTTGAGGCCTATGCTGGAAAAGGAAATATCTTCACATAAAAACTGAACAGAAGCATTCTCAGAAACTTCTTTGTGTTGAGTGCATTCAACTCACAGACTTGAACTTACCTGTAGGAAGAGCAGTTTTGAAACACTCTTTTGGTAAAATCTGCAAGTGGTTATTTGGAGCACTTCGAGGCCTGTACTGGGATATGGAATATCTTCACCTAAAAACTACAGAGAAGCTTTCTCAGAAAGTTCTTCACTATGCATTCATTCAACTCACAGAGTTGAACCTTCCTTTTGATAGAACAGTTTTGAAACACTCTTTTTGTAGAATCTGCAAGAGGATATTTGGAGCGTTTTGAGGCCTATGCTGGAAAAGGAAATATCTTCACCTTAAAACTAGACAGAAGCATCCTCAGAAACTTCTGTGTGATGAGTGCATTCAACTCACAGACTTGAACGTTTCTTTTGATAGAACAGTTTGGAAACATTACGTTTGTAGAATCTGCAAGTGTTTATTCGGAGCACCTTGAGGCCTATGTTGGAAAAGGAAATATCTTCACATAAAAACTAGAGAGAAGGATTCTCAGAAACTTCTTTGTGATGAGTTCATTCAACTCACAGAGTTGAACCTACCAATTGATAGAGAAGTTTGGAAACACTCTTCTTGTAGAATCTGCAAGTGGATATTTGGAGCCGTTTGAGGCCTATGCTGGAAAAGGAAATATCTTCACATAAAAACTGAACAGAAGCATTCTCAGAAACTTCTTTGTGTCGAGTGCATTCAACTCAACGACTTGAACTTACCTGTAGAAAGAGCAGTTTTGAAACACTCTTTTGGTAAAATCTGCAACTGGTTATTTGGAGCTCTTCGAGGCCTGTGCTGGGATATGGAATATCTTCACCTAAAAACTACAGAGAAGCATTCTCAGAAAGTTCTTCACGATGCATTCATTCAACTCACAGAGTTGAACCTTCCTTTTGATAGAACAGTTTTGAAACACTCTTTTTGTAGAATCTGCAAGAGGATATTTGGAGCGTTTTGAGGCCTATGCTGGAAAAGGAAATATCTTCACCTAAAAACTAGACAGAAGCATTCTCAGAAACTTCTGTGTGATGAGTGCATTCAACTCACAGACTTGAACGTTTCTTTTGATAGAACAGTTTGGAAACATTACGTTTGTAGAATCTGCAAGTGTTTATTCGGAGCACCTGGAGGCCTATGTTGGAAAAGGAAATATCTTCACATAAAAACTAGAGAGAAGGATTCTCAGAAACTTCTTTGTGATGAGTTATTCAACTCACAGAGTTGAACCTACCAATTGATAGAGAAGTTTGGAAACACTCTTTTTGTAGAATCTGCAAGTGGATATTTGGAGCCGTTTGAGGTCTATGCTGGAAAAGGAAATATCTTCACATAAAAACTGAACAGAAGCATTCTCAGAAACTTCTTTGTGTTGAGTGCATTCAACTCACAGACTTGAACTTACCTGTAGAAAGAGCAGTTTTGAAACACTCTTTTGGTAAAATCTGCAAGTGGTTATTTGGAGCACTTCGAGGCCTGTGCTGGGATATGGAATATCTTCACCTAAAAACTACAGAGAAGCATTCTCAGAAAGTTCTTCACGATGCATTCATTCAACTCACAGAGTTGAACCTTCCTTTTGATAGAACAGTTTTGAAACACTCTTTTTGTAGAATCTGCAAGAGGATATTTGGAGCGTTTTGAGGCCTATGCTGGAAAAGGAAATATCTTCACCTAAAAACTAGACAGAAGCATCCTCAGAAACTTCTGTGTGATGAGTGCATTCAACTCACAGACTTGAACGTTTCTTTTGATAGAACAGTTTGGAAACATTACGTTTGTAGAATCTGCAAGTGTTTATTCGGAGCACCTTGAGGCCTATGTTGGAAAAGGAAATATCTTCACATAAAAACTAGAGAGAAGGATTCTCAGAAACTTCTTTCTGATGAGTTCATTCAACTCACAGAGTTGAACCTACCAATTGATGATAGAGAAGTTTGGAAACACTCTTTTTGTAGAATCTGCAAGTGGATATTTGGAGCCGTTTGAGGCCTATGCTGGAAAAGGAAATATCTTCACATAAAAACTGAACAGAAGCATTCTCAGAAACTTCTTCGTGTTGAGTGCATTCAACTCACAGACTTGAACTTACCTGTAGAAAGAGCAGTTTTGAAACACTCTTTTGGTAAAATCTGCAAGTGGTTATTTGGAGCACTTCGAGGCCTGTGCTGGGATATGGAATATCTTCACCTAAAAACTACAGAGAAGCATTCTCAGAAAGTTCTTCACGATGCATTCATTCAACTCACAGAGTTGAACCTTCCTTTTGATAGAACAGTTTTGAAACACTCTTTTTGTAGAATCTGCAAGAGGATATTTGGAGCGTTTTGAGGCCTATGCTGGAAAAGGAAATATCTTCACCTAAAAACTAGACAGAAGCATCCTCAGAAACTTCTGTGTGATGAGTGCATTCAACTCACAGACTTGAACGTTTCTTTTGATAGAACAGTTTGGTAACATTACGTTTGTAGAATCTGCAAGTGTTTATTCGGAGCACCTTGAGGCCTATGTTGGAAAAGGAAATATCTCCACATAAAAACTAGAGAGAAGGATTCTCAGAAACTTCTTTGTGATGAGTTCATTCAACTCACAGAGTGGAACCTACCAATTGATAGAGAAGTTTGGAAACACTCTTTTTGTAGAATCTGCAAGTGGATATTTGGAGCCGTTTGAGGCCTATGCTGGAAAAGGAAATATCTTCACATAAAAACTGAACAGAAGCATTCTCAGAAACTTCTTTGTGTTGAGTGCATTCAGCTCACAGACTTGAACTTAGTTGTAGAAAGAGCAGTTTTGAAACACTCTTTTGGTAAAATCTGCAAGTGGTTATTTGGAGCACTTCGAGGCCTGTGCTTTGATATGGAATATCTTCACCTAAAAACTACAGAGAAGCATTCTCAGAAAGTACTTCATGATGCATTCGTTCAACTCACAGAGTTGAACCTTCCTTTTGATAGAACAGTTTTGAAACACTCTTTTTGTAGAATCTGCAAGAGTATATTTGGAGCGTTTTGAGGCCTATGCTGGAAAAGGAAATATCTTCACCTAAAAACTAGACAGAAGCATCCTCAGAAACTTCTGTGTGATGAGTGCATTCAACTCACAGACTTGAACGTTTCTTTTGATAGAACAGTTTGGAAACATTAGGTTTGTAGAATCTGCAAGTGTTTATTAGGAGCACCTTGAGGCCTATGTTGGAAAAGGAAATATCTTCACATAAAAACTACAGAGAAGGATTCTCAGAAACTTCTTTGTGATGAGTTCATTCAACTCACAGAGTTGAACCTACCAATTGATGATAGAGAAGTTTGGAAACACTCTTTTTGTAGAATCTGCAAGTGGATATTTGGAGCCGTTTGAGGCCTATGCTGGAAAAGGAAATATCTTCACATAAAAACTGAACAGAAGCATTCTCAGAAACTTCTTTGTGTTGAGTGCATTCAACTCACAGACTTGAACTTACCCGTAGAAAGAGCAGTTTTGAAACACTCTTTTGGTAAAATCTGCAAGTGGTTATTTGGAGCACTTCGAGGCCTGTGCTGGGATATGGAATATCTTCACCTAAAAACTACAGAGAAGCATTCTCAGAAAGTTCTTCACGATGCATTCATTCAACTCACAGAGTTGAACCTTCCTTTTGATAGAACAGTTTTGAAACACTCTTTTTGTAGAATCTGCAAGAGGATATTTGGAGCGTTTTGAGGCCTATGCTGGAAAAGGAAATATCTTCACCTAAAAACTAGACAGAAACATCCTCAGAAACTTCTGTGTGATGAGTGCATTCAACTCACAGACTTGAACGTTTCTTTTGATAGAACAGTTTGGTAACATTACGTTTGTAGAATCTGCAAGTGTTTATTCGGAGCACCTTGAGGCCTATGTTGGAAAAGGAAATATCTCCACATAAAAACTAGAGAGAAGGATTCTCAGAAACTTCTTTGTGATGAGTTCATTCAACTCACAGAGTGGAACCTACCAATTGGTAGAGAAGTTTGGAAACACTCTTTTTGTAGAATCTGCAAGTGGATATTTGGAGCCGTTTGAGGCCTATGCTGGAAAAGGAAATATCTTCACATAAAAACTGAACAGAAGCATTCTCAGAAACTTCTTTGTGTTGACTGCATTCAACTCACAGACTTGAACTTACCTGTAGGAAGAGCAGTTTTGAAACACTCTTTTGGTAAAATCTGCAAGTGGTTATTTGGAGCACTTCGAGGCCTGTGCTGGGATATGGAATATCTTCACCTAAAAACTACAGAGAAGCTTTCTCAGAAAGTTCTTCACGATGCATTCATTCAACTCACAGAGTTGAACCTTCCTTTTGATAGAACAGTTTTGAAACACTCTTTTTGTAGAATCTGCAAGAGGATATTTGGAGCGTTTTGAGGCCTATGCTGGAAAAGGAAATATCTTCACCTAAAAACTAGACAGAAGCATCCTCAGAAACTTCTGTGTGATGAGTGCATTCATCTCACAGACTTGAACGTTTCTTTTGATAGAACAGTTTGGTAACATTACGTTTGTAGAATCTGCAAGTGTTTATTCGGAGCACCTTGAGGCCTATGTTGGAAAAGGAAATATCTCCACATAAAAACTAGAGAGAAGGATTCTCAGAAACTTCTTTGTGATGAGTTCATTCAACTCACAGAGTGGAACCTACCAATTGGTAGAGAAGTTTGGAAACACTCTTTTTGTAGAATCTGCAAGTGGATATTTGGAGCCGTTTGAGGCCTATGCTGGAAAAGGAAATATCTTCACATAAAAACTGAACAGAAGCATTCTCAGAAACTTCTTTGTGTTGACTGCATTCAACTCACAGACTTGAACTTACCTGTAGAAAGAGCAGTTTTGAAACACTCTTTTGGTAAAATCTGCAAGTGGTTATTTGGAGCACTTCGAGGCCTGTGCTGGGATATGGAATATCTTCACCTAAAAACTACAGAGAAGCTTTCTCAGAAAGTTCTTCACGATGCATTCATTCAACTCACAGAGTTGAACCTTCCTTTTGATAGAACAGTTTTGAAACACTCTTTTTGTAGAATCTGCAAGAGGATATTTGGAGCGTTTTGAGGCCTATGCTGGAAAAGGAAATATCTTCACCTAAAAACTAGACAGAAGCATCCTCAGAAACTTCTGTGTGATGAGTGCATTCATCTCACAGACTTGAACGTTTCTTTTGATAGAACAGTTTGGAAACATTACGTTTGTAGAATCTGCAAGTGTTTATTCGGAGCACCTTGAGGCCTATGTTGGAAAAGGAAATATCTTCACATAAAAACTAGAGAGAAGGATTCTCAGAAACTTCTTTGTGATGAGTTCATTCAACTCACAGAGTGGAACCTACCAATTGATAGAGAAGTTTGGAAACACTCTTTTTGTAGAATCTGCAAGTGGATATTTGGAGCCGTTTGAGGCCTATGCTGGAAAAGGAAATATCTTCACATAAAAACTGAACAGAAGCATTCTCAGAAACTTCTTTGTGTTGAGTGCATTCAACTCACAGACTTGAACTTAGTTGTAGAAAGAGCAGTTTTGAAACACACTTTTGGTAAAATCTGCAAGTGGTTATTTGGAGCACTTCGAGGCCTGTGCTGGGATATGGAATATCTTCACCTAAAAACTACAGAGAGGCATTCTCAGAAAGTTCTTCACGATGCATTCATTCAACTCACAGAGTTGAACCTTCCTTTTGATAGAACAGTTTTGAAACACTCTTTTTGTAGAATCTGCAAGAGGATATTTGGAGCGTTTTGAGGCCTATGTTGGAAAAGGAAATATCTTCACATAAAAACTAGAGAGAAGGATACTCAGAAACTTCTTTGTGATGAGTTCATTCAACTCACAGAGTTGAACTTACCAATTGATAGAGAAGTTTGGAAACACTCTTTTTGTAGAATCTGCAAGTGGATATTTGGAGCCGTTTGAGGCCTATGCTGGAAAAGGAAATATCTTCACATAAAAACTGAACAGAAGCATTCTCAGAAACTTCCTTGTGTTGAGTGCATTCAACTCACAGACTTGAACTTACCTGTAGAAAGAGCAGTTTTCAAACACTCTTTTGGTAAAATCTGCAAGTGGTTATTTGGAGCAATTCGAGGCCTGTGCTGGGATATGGAATTTATTCACCTAAAAACTACAGAGAAGCATTCTCAGAAAGTTCTTCACGATGCATTCATTCAACTCACAGAGTTGAACCTTCCTTTTGAAAGAACAGTTTTGAAACACTCTTTTTGTAGAATCTGCAAGAGGATATTTGGAGCGTTTTGAGGCCTATGCTGGAAAAGGAATTATCTTCACCTAAAAACTAGACAGAAGCATTCTCAGAAACTTCTGTGTGATGAGTGCATTCAACTCACAGACTTGAACGTTTCTTTTTAAATAACAGTTTGGAAACATTACGTTTGTAGAATCTGCAAGTGTTTATTCGGAGCACCTTGAGGCCTATGTTGGAAAAGGAAATATCTTCACATAAAAACTAGAGAGAAGGATTCTCAGAAACTTCTTTGCGATGAGTTCATTCAACTCACAGAGTTGAACCTACCAATTGATAGAGAAGTTTGGAAACACTCTTTTTGTAGAATCTGCAAGTGGATATTTGGAGCCGTTTGAGGCCGATGTTGGAAAAGGAAATATCTTCACATAAAAACTGAACAGAAGCATTCTCAGAAACTTCTTTCTGTTGAGTGCATTCAACTCACAGAGTTGAACTTACCTGTAGAAAGAGCAGTTTTGAAACACTCTTTTGGTAAAATCTGCAAGTGGTTATTTGGAGCACTTCGAGGCCTGTGCCTGGATATGGAATATCTTCACCTAAAAACTACAGAGAAGCATTCTCAGAAAGTTCTTCACGATGCATTCATTCAACTCACAGAGTTGAACCTTCCTTTTGATAGAACAGTTTTGAAACACTCTTTTTGTAGAATCTGCAAGAGGATATTTGGAGCGTTTTGAGGCCTATGCTGGAAAAGGAAATATCTTCACCTAAAAACTAGACAGAAGCATCCTCAGAAACTTCTGTGTGATGAGTGCATTCATCTCACAGACTTGAACGTTTCTTTTGATAGAACAGTTTGGAAACATTACGTTTGTAGAATCTGCAAGTGTTTATTCGGAGCACCTTGAGGCCAATGTTGGAAAAGGAAATATCTTCACATAAAAACTAGAGAGAAGGATTCTCAGAAACTTCTTTGTGATGAGTTCATTCAACTCACAGAGTTCAACCTACTAATTGATAGAGAAGTTTGGAAACACTCTTTTTGTAGAATCTGCAAGTGGATATTTGGAGCCGTTTGAGGCCTATGCTGGAAAAGGAAATATCTTCTCATAAAAACTGAACAGAAGCATTCTCAGAAACTTCTTTGTGTCGAGTGCATTCAACTCACAGACTTGAACTTACCTGTAGAAAGAGCAGTTTTGAAACACTCTTTTGGTAAAATCTGCAAGTGGTTATTTGGAGCACTTCGAGGCCTGTGCTGGGATATGGAATATCTTCACCTAAAAACTACAGAGAAGCATTCTCAGAAAGTTCTTCACGATGCATTCATTCAACTCACAGAGTTGAACCTTCCTTTTGAAAGAACAGTTTTGAAACACTCTTTTTGTAGAATCTGCAAGAGGATATTTGGAGCGTTTTGAGGCCTATGCTGGAAAAGGAAATATCTTCACCTAAAAACTAGACAGAAGCATCCTCAGAAACTTCTGTGTGATGAGTGCATTCATCTCACAGACTTGAACGTTTCTTTTGATAGAACAGTTTGGAAACATTACGTTTGTAGAATCTGCAAGTGTTTATTCGGAGCACCTTGAGGCCTATGTTGGAAAAGGAAATATCTTCACATAAAAACTAGAGAGAAGGATTCTCAGAAACTTCTTTGTGATGAGTTCATTCAACTCACAGAGTTGAACCTACCAATTGATAGAGAAGTTTGGAAACACTCTTTTTGTAGAATCTGCAAGTGGATATTTGGAGCCGTTTGAGGCCTATGCTGGAAAAGGAAATATCTTCACATAAAAACTGAACAGAAGCATTCTCAGAAACTTCTTTGTGTCGAGTGCATTCAACTCACCGACTTGAACTTACCTGTAGAAAGAGTAGTTTTGAAACACTCTTTTGGTAAAATCTGCAAGTGGTTATTTGGAGCACTTCGAGGCCTGTGCTGGGATATGGAATATCTTCACCTAAAAACTACAGAGAAGCATTCTCAGAAAGTTCTTCACGATGCATTCATTCAACTCACAGAGTTGAACCTTCCCTTTGATAGAACAGTTTTGAAACACTCTTTTTGTAGAATCTGCAAGAGGATATTTGGAGCGTTTTGAGGCCTATGCTGGAAAAGGAAATATCTTCACCTAAAAACTAGACAGAAGCATCCTCAGAAACTTCTGTGTGATGAGTGCATTCATCTCACAGACTTGAACGTTTCTTTTGATAGAACAGTTTGGAAACATTACGTTTGTAGAATCTGCAAGTGTTTATTCGGAGCACCTTGAGGCCTATGTTGGAAAAGGAAATATCTTCACATAAAAACTAGAGAGAAGGATTCTCAGAAACTTCTTTGTGATGAGTTCATTCAACTCACAGAGTGGAACCTACCAATTGATAGAGAAGTTTGGAAACACTCTTCTTGTAGAATCTGCAAGTGGATATTTGGAGCCGTTTGAGGCCTATGCTGGAAAAGGAAATATCTTCACATAAAAACTGAACAGAAGCATTCTCAGAAACTTCTTTGTGTCGAGTGCATTCAACTCAACGACTTGAACTTACCTGTAGAAAGAGCAGTTTTGAAACACTCTTTTGGTAAAATCTGCAACTGGTTATTTGGAGCTCTTCGAGGCCTGTGCTGGGATATGGAATATCTTCACCTAAAAACTACAGAGAAGCATTCTCAGAAAGTTCTTCACGATGCATTCATTCAACTCACAGAGTTGAACCTTCCTTTTGATAGAACAGTTTTGAAACACTCTTTTTGTAGAATCTGCAAGAGGATATTTGGAGCGTTTTGAGGCCTATGCTGGAAAAGGAAATATCTTCACCTAAAAACTAGACAGAAGCATTCTCAGAAACTTCTGTGTGATGAGTGCATTCAACTCACAGACTTGAACGTTTCTTTTGATAGAACAGTTTGGAAACATTACGTTTGTAGAATCTGCAAGTGTTTATTCGGAGCACCTGGAGGCCTATGTTGGAAAAGGAAATATCTTCACATAAAAACTAGAGAGAAGGATTCTCAGAAACTTCTTTGTGATGAGTTCATTCAACTCACAGAGTTGAACCTACCAATTGATAGAGAAGTTTGGAAACACTCTTTTTGTAGAATCTGCAAGTGGATATTTGGAGCCGTTTGAGGCCTATGCTGGAAAAGGAAATATCTTCACATAAAAACTGAACAGAAGCATTCTCAGAAACTTCTTTGTGTTGAGTGCATTCAACTCACAGACTTGAACTTACCTGTAGAAAGAGCAGTTTTGAAACACTCTTTTGGTAAAATCTGCAAGTGGTTATTTGGAGCACTTCGAGGCCTGTGCTGGGATATGGAATATCTTCACCTAAAAACTACAGAGAAGCATTCTCAGAAAGTTCTTCACGATGCATTCATTCAACTCACAGAGTTGAACCTTCCTTTTGATAGAACAGTTTTGAAACACTCTTTTTGTAGAATCTGCAAGAGGATATTTGGAGCGTTTTGAGGCCTATGCTGGAAAAGGAAATATCTTCACCTAAAAACTAGACAGAAACATCCTCAGAAACTTCTGTGTGATGAGTGCATTCAACTCACAGACTTGAACGTTTCTTTTGATAGAACAGTTTGGTAACATTACGTTTGTAGAATCTGCAAGTGTTTATTCGGAGCACCTTGAGGCCTATGTTGGAAAAGGAAATATCTCCACATAAAAACTAGAGAGAAGGATTCTCAGAAACTTCTTTGTGATGAGTTCATTCAACTCCCAGAGTGGAACCTACCAATTGGTAGAGAAGTTTGGAAACACTCTTTTTGTAGAATCTGCAAGTGGATATTTGGAGCCGTTTGAGGCCTATGCTGGAAAAGGAAATATCTTCACATAAAAACTGAACAGAAGCATTCTCAGAAACTTCTTTGTGTTGAGTGCATTCAACTCACAGACTTGAACTTACTTGTAGAAAGAGCAGTTTTGAAACACTCTTTTGGTAAAATCTGCAAGTGGTTATTTGGAGCACTTCGAGGCCTGTGCTTTGATATGGAATATCTTCACCTAAAAACTACAGAGAAGCATTCTCAGAAAGTACTTCATGATGCATTCATTCAACTCACAGAGTTGAACCTTTCTTTTGATAGAACAGTTTTGAAACACTCTTTTTGTAGAATCTGCAAGAGGATATTTGGAGCGTTTTGAGGCCTATGCTGGAAAAGGAAATATCTTCACCTAAAAACTAGACAGAAGCATTCTCAGAAACTTCTGTGTGATGAGTGCATTCAACTCACAGACTTGAACGTTTCTTTTGATAGAACAGTTTGGAAACATTACGTTTGTAGAATCTGCAAGTGTTTATTCGGAGCACCTTGAGGCCTATGTTGGAAAAGGAAATATCTTCACATAAAAACTAGAGAGAAGGATTCTCAGAAACTTCTTTGTGATGAGTTCATTCAACTCACAGAGTTGAACCTACCAATTGATAGAGAAGTTTGGAAACACTCTTTTTGTAGAATCTGCAAGTGGATATTTGGAGCCGTTTGAGGCCTATGCTGGAAAAGGAAATATCTTCACATAAAAACTGAACAGAAGCATTCTCAGAAACTTCTTTGTGTTGAGTGCATTCAACTCACAGACTTGAACTTACCTGTAGAAAGAGCAGTTTTGAAACACTCTTTTGGTAAAATCTGCAAGTGGTTATTTGGAGCACTTCGAGGCCTGTGCTGGGATATGGAATATCTTCACCTAAAAACTACAGAGAAGCTTTCTCAGAAAGTTCTTCACGATGCATTCATTCAACTCACAGAGTTGAACCTTCCTTTTGATAGAACAGTTTTGAAACACTCTTTTTGTAGAATCTGCAAGAGGATATTTGGAGCGTTTTGAGGCCTATGCTGGAAAAGGAAATATCTTCACCTAAAAACTAGACAGAAGCATCCTCAGAAACTTCTGTGTGATGAGTGCATTCAACTCACAGACTTGAACGTTTCTTTTGATAGAACAGTTTGGTAACATTTCGTTTGTAGAATCTGCAAGTGTTTATTCGGAGCACCTTGAGGCCTATGTTGGAAAAGGAAATATCTCCACATAAAAACTAGAGAGAAGGATTCTCAGAAACTTCTTTGTGATGAGTTCATTCAACTCACAGAGTGGAACCTACCAATTGATAGAGAAGTTTGGAAACACTCTTTTTGTAGAATCTGCAAGTGGATATTTGGAGCCGTTTGAGGCCTATGCTGGAAAAGGAAATATCTTCACATAAAAACTGAACAGAAGCATTCTCAGAAACTTCTTTGTGTTGAGTGCATTCAACTCACAGACTTGAACTTACCTGTAGAAAGAGCAGTTTTGAAACACTGTTTTGGTAAAATCTGCAAGTGGTTATTTGGAGCACTTCGAGGCCTGTGCTGGGATATGGAATATCTTCACCTAAAAACTACAGAGAAGCTTTCTCAGAAAGTTCTTCACTATGCATTCATTCAACTCACAGAGTTGAACCTTCCTTTTGATAGAACAGTTTTGAAACACTCTTTTTGTAGAATCTGCAAGAGGATATTTGGAGCGTTTTGAGGCCTATGCTGGAAAAGGAAATATCTTCACCTTAAAACTAGACAGAAGCATCCTCAGAAACTTCTGTGTGATGAGTGCATTCAACTCACAGACTTGAACGTTTCTTTTGATAGAACAGTTTGGAAACATTACGTTTGTAGAATCTGCAAGTGTTTATTCGGAGCACCTTGAGGCCTATGTTGGAAAAGGAAATATCTTCACATAAAAACCAGAGAGAAGGATTCTCAGAAACTTCTTTGTGATGAGTTCATTCAACTCACAGAGTTCAACCTACCGATTGATGATAGAGAAGTTTGGAAACACTCTTTTTGTAGAATCTGCAAGTGGATATTTGGAGCCGTTTGAGGCCTATGCTGGAAAAGGAAATATCTTCACATAAAAACTGAACAGAAGCATTCTCAGAAACTTCTTTGTGTTGAGTGCATTCAACTCACAGACTTGAACTTACCTGTAGAAAGAGCAGTTTTGAAACACTCTTTTGGTAAAATCTGCAAGTGGTTATTTGGAGCACTTCGAGGCCTGTGCTTTGATATGGAATATCTTCACCTAAAAACTACAGAGAAGCATTCTCAGAAAGTACTTCATGATGCATTCATTCAACTCACAGAGTTGAACCTTCCTTTTGATAGAACAGTTTTGAAACACTCTTTTTGTAGAATCTGCAAGAGGATATTTGGAGCGTTTTGAGGCCTATGCTGGAAAAGGAAATATCTTCACCTAAAAACTAGACAGAAGCATTCTCAGAAACTTCTGTGTGATGAGTGCATTCAACTCACAGACTTGAACGTTTCTTTTGATAGAACAGTTTGGAAACATTACGTTTGTAGAATCTGCAAGTGTTTATTCGGAGCACCTTGAGGCCTATGTTGGAAAAGGAAATATCTCCACATAAAAACTAGAGAGAAGGATTCTCAGAAACTTCTTTGTGATGAGTTCATTCAACTCACAGAGTGGAACCTACCAATTGATAGAGAAGTTTGGAAACACTCTTTTTGTAGAATCTGCAAGTGGATATTTGGAGCCGTTTGAGGCCTATGCTGGAAAAGGAAATATCTTCACATAAAAACTGAACAGAAGCATTCTCAGAAACTTCTTTGTGTTGAGTGCATTCAACTCACAGACTTGAACTTACCTGTAGAAAGAGCAGTTTTGAAACACTCTTTTGGTAAAATCTGCAAGTGGTTATTTGGAGCACTTCGAGGCCTGTGCTGGGATATGGAATATCTTCACCTAAAAACTACAGAGAAGCTTTCTCAGAAAGTTCTTCACTATGCATTCATTCAACTCACAGAGTTGAACCTTCCTTTTGATAGAACAGTTTTGAAACACTCTTTTTGTAGAATCTGCAAGAGGATATTTGGAGCGTTTTGAGGCCTATGCTGGAAAAGGAAATATCTTCACCTAAAAACTAGACAGAAACATCCTCAGAAACTTCTGTGTGATGAGTGCATTCAACTCACAGACTTGAACGTTTCTTTTGATAGAACAGTTTGGTAACATTACGTTTGTAGAATCTGCAAGTGTTTATTCGGAGCACCTTGAGGCCTATGTTGGAAAAGGAAATATCTCCACATAAAAACTAGAGAGAAGGATTCTCAGAAACTTCTTTGTGATGAGTTCATTCAACTCACAGAGTGGAACCTACCAATTGGTAGAGAAGTTTGGAAACACTCTTTTTGTAGAATCTGCAAGTGGATATTTGGAGCCGTTTGAGGCCTATGCTGGAAAAGGAAATATCTTCACATAAAAACTGAACAGAAGCATTCTCAGAAACTTCTTTGTGTTGACTGCATTCAACTCACAGACTTGAACTTACCTGTAGGAAGAGCAGTTTTGAAACACTCTTTTGGTAAAATCTGCAAGTGGTTATTTGGAGCACTTCGAGGCCTGTGTGCTGGGATATGGAATATCTTCACCTAAAAACTACAGAGAAGCTTTCGCAGAAAGTTCTTCACGATGCATTCATTCAACTCACAGAGTTGAACCTTCCTTTTGATAGAACAGTTTTGAAACACTCTTTTTGTAGAATCTGCAAGAGGATATTTGGAGCGTTTTGAGGCCTATGCTGGAAAAGGAAATATCTTCACCTAAAAACTAGACAGAAGCATCCTCAGAAACTTCTGTGTGATGAGTGCATTCATCTCACAGACTTGAACGTTTCTTTTGATAGAACAGTTTGGAAACATTACGTTTGTGGAATCTGCAAGTGTTTATTCGGAGCACCTTGAGGCCTATGTTGGAAAAGGAAATATCTTCACATAAAAACTAGAGAGAAGGATTCTCAGAAACTTCTTTGTGATGAGTTCATTCAACTCACAGAGTTGAACCTACCAATTGATAGAGAAGTTTGGAAACACTCTTTTTGTAGAATCTGCAAGTGGATACTTGGAGCCGTTTGAGGCCTATGCTGGAAAAGGAAATATCTTCACATAAAAACTGAACAGAAGCATTCTCAGAAACTTCTTTGTGTTGAGTGCATTCAACTCACAGACTTGAACTTAGTTGTAGAAAGAGCAGTTTTGAAACACACTTTTGGTAAAATCTGCAAGTGGTTATTTGGAGCACTTCGAGGCCTGTGCTGGGATATGGAATATCTTCACCTAAAAACTACAGAGAAGCATTCTCAGAAAGTTCTTCACGATGCATTCATTCAACTCACAGAGTTGAACCTTCCTTTTGATAGAACAGTTTTGAAACACTCTTTTTGTAGAATCTGCAAGAGGATATTTGGAGCGTTTTGAGGCCTATGCTGGAAAAGGAAATATCTTCACCTAAAAACTAGACAGAAGCATCCTCAGAAACTTCTGTGTGATGAGTGCATTCAACTCACAGACTTGAACGTTTCTTTTGATAGAACAGTTTGGAAACATTACGTTTGTAGAATCTGCAAGTGTTTATTCGGAGCACCTTGAGGCCTATGTTGGAAAAGGAAATATCTTCACATAAAAACTAGAGAGAAGGATTCTCAGAAACTTCTTTGTGATGAGTTCATTCAACTCACAGAGTTGAACCTACCAATTGATGATAGAGAAGTTTGGAAACACTCTTTTTGTAGAATCTGCAAGTGGATATTTGGAGCCGTTTGAGGCCTATGCTGGAAAAGGAAATATCTTCACATAAAAACTGAACAGAAGCATTCTCAGAAACTTCTTTGTGTTGAGTGCATTCAACTCACAGATTTGAACTTACCTGTAGAAAGAGCAGTTTTGAAACACTCTTTTGGTAAAATCTGCAAGTGGTTATTTGGAGCACTTCGAGGCCTGTGCTGGGATATGGAATATCTTCACCTAAAAACTACAGAGAAGCATTCTCAGAAAGTTCTTCACGATGCATTCATTCAACTCACAGAGTTGAACCTTCCTTTTGATAGAACAGTTTTGAAACACTCTTTTTGTAGAATCTGCAAGAGGATATTTGGAGCGTTTTGAGGCCTATGCTGGAAAAGGAAATATCTTCACCTAAAAACTAGACAGAAGCATCCTCAGAAACTTCTGTGTGGTGAGTGCATTCAACTCACAGACTTGAACGTTTCTTTTGATAGAACAGTTTGGTAACATTTCGTTTGTAGAATCTGCAAGTGTTTATTCGGAGCACCTTGAGGCCTATGTTGGAAAAGGAAATATCTCCACATAAAAACTAGAGAGAAGGATTCTCAGAAACTTCTTTGTGATGAGTTCATTCAACTCACAGAGTTGAACCTACCAATTGATGATAGAGAAGTTTGGAAACACTCTTTTTGTAGAATCTGCAAGTGGATATTTGGAGCCGTTTGAGGCCTATGCTGGAAAAGGAAATATCTTCACATAAAAACTGAACAGAAGCATTCTCAGAAACTTCTTTGTGTTGAGTGCATTCAACTCACAGACTTGAACTTACCTGTAGAAAGAGCAGTTTTGAAACACTCTTTTGGTAAAATCTGCAAGTGGTTATTTGGAGCACTTCGAGGCCTGTGCTGGGATATGGAATATCTTCACCTAAAAACTACAGAGAAGCATTCTCAGAAAGTTCTTCACGATGCATTCATTCAACTCACAGAGTTGAACCTTCCTTTTGATAGAACAGTTTTGAAACACTCTTTTTGTAGAATCTGCAAGAGGATATTTGGAGCGTTTTGAGGCCTATGCTGGAAAAGGAAATATCTTCACCTAAAAACTAGACAGAAGCATTCTCAGAAACTTCTGTGTGATGAGTGCATTCAACTCACAGACTTGAACGTTTCTTTTGATAGAACAGTTTGGAAACATTACGTTTGTAGAATCTGCAAGTGTTTATTCGGAGCACCTTGAGGCCTATGTTGGAAAAGGAAATATCTTCACATAAAAACTAGAGAGAAGGATTCTCAGAAACTTCTTTGTGATGAGTTCATTCAACTCACAGAGTTGAACCTACCAATTGATAGAGAAGTTTGGAAACACTCTTCTTGTAGAATCTGCAAGTGGATATTTGGAGCCGTTTGAGGCCTATGCTGGAAAAGGAAATATCTTCACATAAAAACTGAACAGAAGCATTCTCAGAAACTTCTTTGTGTCGAGTGCATTCAACTCAACGACTTCAACTTACCTGTAGAAAGAGCAGTTTTGAAACACTCTTTTGGTAAAATCTGCAAGTGGTTATTTGGAGCACTTCGAGGCCTGTGCTTTGATATGGAATATCTTCACCTAAAAACTACAGAGAAGCATTCTCAGAAAGTACTTCATGATGCATTCGTTCAACTCACAGAGTTGAACCTTCCTTTTGATAGAACAGTTTTGAAACACTCTTTTTGTAGAATCTGCAAGAGGATATTTGGAGCGTTTTGAGGCCTATGCTGGAAAAGGAAATATCTTCACCTAAAAACTAGACAGAAGCATCCTCAGAAACTTCTGTGTGATGAGTGCATTCAACTCACAGACTTGAACGTTTCTTTTGATAGAACAGTTTGGAAACATTAGGTTTGTAGAATCTGCAAGTGTTTATTAGGAGCACCTTGAGGCCTATGTTGGAAAAGGAAATATCTTCACATAAAAACTACAGAGAAGGATTCTCAGAAACTTCTTTGTGATGAGTTCATTCAACTCACAGAGTTGAACCTACCAATTGATGATAGAGAAGTTTGGAAACACTCTTCTTGTAGAATCTGCAAGTGGATATTTGGAGCCGTTTGAGGCCTATGCTGGAAAAGGAAATATCTTCACATAAAAACTGAACAGAAGCATTCTCAGAAACTTCTTTGTGTTGAGTGCATTCAACTCACAGACTTGAACTTACCCGTAGAAAGAGCAGTTTTGAAACACTCTTTTGGTAAAATCTGCAAGTGGTTATTTGGAGCACTTCGAGGCCTGTGCTGGAATATGGAATATCTTCACCTAAAAACTACAGAGAAGCATTCTCAGAAAGTTCTTCACGATGCATTCATTCAACTCACAGAGTTGAACCTTCCTTTTGATAGAACAGTTTTGAAACACTCTTTTTGTAGAATCTGCAAGAGGATATTTGGAGCGTTTTGAGGCCTATGCTGGAAAAGGAAATATCTTCACCTAAAAACTAGACAGAAACATCCTCAGAAACTTCTGTGTGATGAGTGCATTCAACTCACAGACTTGAACGTTTCTTTTGATAGAACAGTTTGGTAACATTACGTTTGTAGAATCTGCAAGTGTTTATTCGGAGCACCTTGAGGCCTATGTTGGAAAAGGAAATATCTCCACATAAAAACTAGAGAGAAGGATTCTCAGAAACTTCTTTGTGATGAGTTCATTCAACTCACAGAGTGGAACCTACCAATTGGTAGAGAAGTTTGGAAACACTCTTTTTGTAGAATCTGCAAGTGGATATTTGGAGCCGTTTGAGGCCTATGCTGGAAAAGGAAATATCTTCACATAAAAACTGAACAGAAGCATTCTCAGAAACTTCTTTGTGTTGACTGCATTCAACTCACAGACTTGAACTTACCTGTAGAAAGAGCAGTTTTGAAACACTCTTTTGGTAAAATCTGCAAGTGGTTATTTGGAGCACTTCGAGGCCTGTGCTGGGATATGGAATATCTTCACCTAAAAACTACAGAGAAGCTTTCTCAGAAATTTCTTCACGATGCATTCATTCAACTCACAGAGTTGAACCTTCCTTTTGATAGAACAGTTTTGAAACACTCTTTTTGTAGAATCTGCAAGAGGATATTTGGAGCGTTTTGAGGCCTATGCTGGAAAAGGAAATATCTTCACCTAAAAACTAGACAGAAGCATCCTCAGAAACTTCTGTGTGATGAGTGCATTCATCTCACAGACTTGAACGTTTCTTTTGATAGAACAGTTTGGAAACATTACGTTTGTAGAATCTGCAAGTGTTTATTCGGAGCACCTTGAGGCCTATGTTGGAAAAGGAAATATCTTCACATAAAAACTAGAGAGAAGGATTCTCAGAAACTTCTTTGTGATGAGTTCATTCAACTCACAGAGTGGAACCTACCAATTGATAGAGAAGTTTGGAAACACTCTTTTTGTAGAATCTGCAAGTGGATATTTGGAGCCGTTTGAGGCCTATGCTGGAAAAGGAAATATCTTCACATAAAAACTGAACAGAAGCATTCTCAGAAACTTCTTTGTGTTGAGTGCATTCAACTCACAGACTTGAACTTAGTTGTAGAAAGAGCAGTTTTGAAACACTCTTTTGGTAAAATCTGCAAGTGGTTATTTGGAGCACTTCGAGGCCTGTGCTGGGATATGGAATATCTTCACCTAAAAACTACATAGAAGCATTCTCAGAAAGTTCTTCACGATGCATTCATTCAACTCACAGAGTTGAACCTTCCTTTTGATAGAACAGTTTTGAAACACTCTTTTTGTAGAATCTGCAAGAGGATATTTGGAGCGTTTTGAGGCCTGTGTTGGAAAAGGAAATATCTTCACATAAAAACTAGAGAGAAGGA
Organism: Pongo abelii; assembly: GCF_028885655.2. Taxonomy (NCBI): domain Eukaryota; kingdom Metazoa; phylum Chordata; class Mammalia; order Primates; family Hominidae; genus Pongo; species Pongo abelii. Next base: position 19,200,922 of record NC_071999.2, read on the forward strand.
TACTCAGAAACTTCTTTGTGATGAGTTCATTCAACTCACAGAGTTGAACTTACCAATTGATAGAGAAGTTTGGAAACACTCTTTTTGTAGAATCTGCAAGTGGATATTTGGAGCCGTTTGAGGCCTATGCTGGAAAAGGAAATATCTTCACATAAAAACTGAACAGAAGCATTCTCAGAAACTTCCTTGTGTTGAGTGCATTCAACTCACAGACTTGAACTTACCTGTAGAAAGAGCAGTTTTCAAACACTCTTTTGGTAAAATCTGCAAGTGGTTATTTGGAGCAATTCGAGGCCTGTGCTGGGATATGGAATTTATTCACCTAAAAACTACAGAGAAGCATTCTCAGAAAGTTCTTCACGATGCATTCATTCAACTCACAGAGTTGAACCTTCCTTTTGAAAGAACAGTTTTGAAACACTCTTTTTGTAGAATCTGCAAGAGGATATTTGGAGCGTTTTGAGGCCTATGCTGGAAAAGGAATTATCTTCACCTAAAAACTAGACAGAAGCATTCTCAGAAACTTCTGTGTGATGAGTGCATTCAACTCACAGACTTGAACGTTTCTTTTTAAATAACAGTTTGGAAACATTACGTTTGTAGAATCTGCAAGTGTTTATTCGGAGCACCTTGAGGCCTATGTTGGAAAAGGAAATATCTTCACATAAAAACTAGAGAGAAGGATTCTCAGAAACTTCTTTGCGATGAGTTCATTCAACTCACAGAGTTGAACCTACCAATTGATAGAGAAGTTTGGAAACACTCTTTTTGTAGAATCTGCAAGTGGATATTTGGAGCCGTTTGAGGCCGATGTTGGAAAAGGAAATATCTTCACATAAAAACTGAACAGAAGCATTCTCAGAAACTTCTTTCTGTTGAGTGCATTCAACTCACAGAGTTGAACTTACCTGTAGAAAGAGCAGTTTTGAAACACTCTTTTGGTAAAATCTGCAAGTGGTTATTTGGAGCACTTCGAGGCCTGTGCCTGGATATGGAATATCTTCACCTAAAAACTACAGAGAAGCATTCTCAGAAAGTTCTTCACGATGCATTCATTCAACTCACAGAGTTGAACCTTCCTTTTGATAGAACAGTTTTGAAACACTCTTTTTGTAGAATCTGCAAGAGGATATTTGGAGCGTTTTGAGGCCTATGCTGGAAAAGGAAATATCTTCACCTAAAAACTAGACAGAAGCATCCTCAGAAACTTCTGTGTGATGAGTGCATTCATCTCACAGACTTGAACGTTTCTTTTGATAGAACAGTTTGGAAACATTACGTTTGTAGAATCTGCAAGTGTTTATTCGGAGCACCTTGAGGCCAATGTTGGAAAAGGAAATATCTTCACATATAAACTAGAGAGAAGGATTCTCAGAAACTTCTTTGTGATGAGTTCATTCAACTCACAGAGTTGAACCTACCAATTGATAGAGAAGTTTGGAAACACTCTTTTTGTAGAATCTGCAAGTGGATATTTGGAGCCGTTTGAGGCCTATGCTGGAAAAGGAAATATCTTCACATAAAAACTGAACAGAAGCATTCTCAGAAACTTCTTTGTGTCGAGTGCATTCAACTCACCGACTTGAACTTACCTGTAGAAAGAGTAGTTTTGAAACACTCTTTTGGTAAAATCTGCAAGTGGTTATTTGGAGCACTTCGAGGCCTGTGCTGGGATATGGAATATCTTCACCTAAAAACTACAGAGAAGCATTCTCAGAAAGTTCTTCACGATGCATTCATTCAACTCACAGAGTTGAACCTTCCTTTTGATAGAACAGTTTTGAAACACTCTTTTTGTAGAATCTGCAAGAGGATATTTGGAGCGTTTTGAGGCCTATGCTGGAAAAGGAAATATCTTCACCTAAAAACTAGACAGAAGCATTCTCAGAAACTTCTGTGTGATGAGTGCATTCAACTCACAGACTTGAACGTTTCTTTTGATAGAACAGTTTGGAAACATTACGTTTGTAGAATCTGCAAGTGTTTATTCGGAGCACCTGGAGGCCTATGTTGGAAAAGGAAATATCTTCACATAAAAACTAGAGAGAAGGATTCTCAGAAACTTCTTTGTGATGAGTTCATTCAACTCACAGAGTTGAACCTACCAATTGATAGAGAAGTTTGGAAACACTCTTTTTGTAGAATCTGCAAGTGGATATTTGGAGCCGTTTGAGGCCTATGCTGGAAAAGGAAATATCTTCACATAAAAACTGAACAGAAGCATTCTCAGAAACTTCTTTGTGTTGAGTGCATTCAACTCACAGACTTGAACTTACCTGTAGAAAGAGCAGTTTTGAAACACTCTTTTGGTAAAATCTGCAAGTGGTTATTTGGAGCACTTCGAGGCCTGTGCTGGGATATGGAATATCTTCACCTAAAAACTACAGAGAAGCATTCTCAGAAAGTTCTTCACGATGCATTCATTCAACTCACAGAGTTGAACCTTCCTTTTGATAGAACAGTTTTGAAACACTCTTTTTGTAGAATCTGCAAGAGGATATTTGGAGCGTTTTGAGGCCTATGCTGGAAAAGGAAATATCTTCACCTAAAAACTAGACAGAAGCATCCTCAGAAACTTCTGTGTGATGAGTGCATTCAACTCACAGACTTGAACGTTTCTTTTGATGGAACAGTTTGGAAACATTACGTTTGTAGAATCTGCAAGTGTTTATTCGGAGCACCTTGAGGCCTATGTTGGAAAAGGAAATATCTTCACATAAAAACTAGAGAGAAGGATTCTCAGAAACTTCTTTCTGATGAGTTCATTCAACTCACAGAGTTGAACCTACCAATTGATGATAGAGAAGTTTGGAAACACTCTTTTTGTAGAATCTGCAAGTGGATATTTGGAGCCGTTTGAGGCCTATGCTGGAAAAGGAAATATCTTCACATAAAAACTGAACAGAAGCATTCTCAGAAACTTCTTCGTGTTGAGTGCATTCAACTCACAGACTTGAACTTACCTGTAGAAAGAGCAGTTTTGAAACACTCTTTTGGTAAAATCTGCAAGTGGTTATTTGGAGCACTTCGAGGCCTGTGCTGGGATATGGAATATCTTCACCTAAAAACTACAGAGAAGCATTCTCAGAAAGTTCTTCACGATGCATTCATTCAACTCACAGAGTTGAACCTTCCTTTTGATAGAACAGTTTTGAAACACTCTTTTTGTAGAATCTGCAAGAGGATATTTGGAGCGTTTTGAGGCCTATGCTGGAAAAGGAAATATCTTCACCTAAAAACTAGACAGAAGCATCCTCAGAAACTTCTGTGTGATGAGTGCATTCAACTCACAGACTTGAACGTTTCTTTTGATAGAACAGTTTGGTAACATTACGTTTGTAGAATCTGCAAGTGTTTATTCGGAGCACCTTGAGGCCTATGTTGGAAAAGGAAATATCTCCACATAAAAACTAGAGAGAAGGATTCTCAGAAACTTCTTTGTGATGAGTTCATTCAACTCACAGAGTGGAACCTACCAATTGATAGAGAAGTTTGGAAACACTCTTTTTGTAGAATCTGCAAGTGGATATTTGGAGCCGTTTGAGGCCTATGCTGGAAAAGGAAATATCTTCACATAAAAACTGAACAGAAGCATCCTCAGAAACTTCTTTGTGTTGAGTGCATTCAACTCACAGACTTGAACTTACTTGTAGAAAGAGCAGTTTTGAAACACTCTTTTGGTAAAATCTGCAAGTGGTTATTTGGAGCACTTCGAGGCCTGTGCTGGGATATGGAATATCTTCACCTAAAAACTACAGAGAAGCTTTCTCAGAAAGTTCTTCACGATGCATTCATTCAACTCACAGAGTTGAACCTTCCTTTTGATAGAACAGTTTTGAAACACTCTTTTTGTAGAATCTGCAAGAGGATATTTGGAGCGTTTTGAGGCCTATGCTGGAAAAGGAAATATCTTCACCTAAAAACTAGACAGAAGCATCCTCAGAAACTTCTGTGTGATGAGTGCATTCATCTCACAGACTTGAACGTTTCTTTTGATAGAACAGTTTGGAAACATTACGTTTGTAGAATCTGCAAGTGTTTATTCGGAGCACCTTGAGGCCTATGTTGGAAAAGGAAATATCTTCACATAAAAACTAGAGAGAAGGATTCTCAGAAACTTCTTTGTGATGAGTTCATTCAACTCACAGAGTGGAACCTACCAATTGATAGAGAAGTTTGGAAACACTCTTTTTGTAGAATCTGCAAGTGGATATTTGGAGCCGTTTGAGGCCTATGCTGGAAAAGGAAATATCTTCACATAAAAACTGAACAGAAGCATTCTCAGAAACTTCTTTGTGTTGAGTGCATTCAACTCACAGACTTGAACTTAGTTGTAGAAAGAGCAGTTTTGAAACACTCTTTTGGTAAAATCTGCAAGTGGTTATTTGGAGCACTTCGAGGCCTGTGCTGGGATATGGAATATCTTCACCTAAAAACTACATAGAAGCATTCTCAGAAAGTTCTTCACGATGCATTCATTCAACTCACAGAGTTGAACCTTCCTTTTGATAGAACAGTTTTGAAACACTCTTTTTGTAGAATCTGCAAGAGGATATTTGGAGCGTTTTGAGGCCTGTGTTGGAAAAGGAAATATCTTCACATAAAAACTAGAGAGAAGGATACTCAGAAACTTCTTTGTGATGAGTTCATTCAACTCACAGAGTTGAACTTACCAATTGATAGAGAAGTTTGGAAACACTCTTTTTGTAGAATCTGCAAGTGGATATTTGGAGCCGTTTGAGGCCTATGCTGGAAAAGGAAATATCTTCACATAAAAACTGAACAGAAGCATTCTCAGAAACTTCCTTGTGTTGAGTGCATTCAACTCACAGACTTGAACTTACCTGTAGAAAGAGCAGTTTTCAAACACTCTTTTGGTAAAATCTGCAAGTGGTTATTTGGAGCAATTCGAGGCCTGTGCTGGGATATGGAATTTATTCACCTAAAAACTACAGAGAAGCATTCTCAGAAAGTTCTTCACGATGCATTCATTCAACTCACAGAGTTGAACCTTCCTTTTGAAAGAACAGTTTTGAAACACTCTTTTTGTAGAATCTGCAAGAGGATATTTGGAGCGTTTTGAGGCCTATGCTGGAAAAGGAATTATCTTCACCTAAAAACTAGACAGAAGCATTCTCAGAAACTTCTGTGTGATGAGTGCATTCAACTCACAGACTTGAACGTTTCTTTTTAAATAACAGTTTGGAAACATTACGTTTGTAGAATCTGCAAGTGTTTATTCGGAGCACCTTGAGGCCTATGTTGGAAAAGGAAATATCTTCACATAAAAACTAGAGAGAAGGATTCTCAGAAACTTCTTTGCGATGAGTTCATTCAACTCACAGAGTTGAACCTACCAATTGATAGAGAAGTTTGGAAACACTCTTTTTGTAGAATCTGCAAGTGGATATTTGGAGCCGTTTGAGGCCGATGTTGGAAAAGGAAATATCTTCACATAAAAACTGAACAGAAGCATTCTCAGAAACTTCTTTCTGTTGAGTGCATTCAACTCACAGAGTTGAACTTACCTGTAGAAAGAGCAGTTTTGAAACACTCTTTTGGTAAAATCTGCAAGTGGTTATTTGGAGCACTTCGAGGCCTGTGCCTGGATATGGAATATCTTCACCTAAAAACTACAGAGAAGCATTCTCAGAAAGTTCTTCACGATGCATTCATTCAACTCACAGAGTTGAACCTTCCTTTTGATAGAACAGTTTTGAAACACTCTTTTTGTAGAATCTGCAAGAGGATATTTGGAGCGTTTTGAGGCCTATGCTGGAAAAGGAAATATCTTCACCTAAAAACTAGACAGAAGCATCCTCAGAAACTTCTGTGTGATGAGTGCATTCATCTCACAGACTTGAACGTTTCTTTTGATAGAACAGTTTGGAAACATTACGTTTGTAGAATCTGCAAGTGTTTATTCGGAGCACCTTGAGGCCAATGTTGGAAAAGGAAATATCTTCACATAAAAACTAGAGAGAAGGATTCTCAGAAACTTCTTTGTGATGAGTTCATTCAACTCACAGAGTTGAACCTACCAATTGATAGAGAAGTTTGGAAACACTCTTTTTGTAGAATCTGCAAGTGGATATTTGGAGCCGTTTGAGGCCTATGCTGGAAAAGGAAATATCTTCACATAAAAACTGAACAGAAGCATTCTCAGAAACTTCTTTGTGTCGAGTGCATTCAACTCACCGACTTGAACTTACCTGTAGAAAGAGTAGTTTTGAAACACTCTTTTGGTAAAATCTGCAAGTGGTTATTTGGAGCACTTCGAGGCCTGTGCTGGGATATGGAATATCTTCACCTAAAAACTACAGAGAAGCATTCTCAGAAAGTTCTTCACGATGCATTCATTCAACTCACAGAGTTGAACCTTCCCTTTGATAGAACAGTTTTGAAACACTCTTTTTGTAGAATCTGCAAGAGGATATTTGGAGCGTTTTGAGGCCTATGCTGGAAAAGGAAATATCTTCACCTAAAAACTAGACAGAAGCATCCTCAGAAACTTCTGTGTGATGAGTGCATTCATCTCACAGACTTGAACGTTTCTTTTGATAGAACAGTTTGGAAACATTACGTTTGTAGAATCTGCAAGTGTTTATTCGGAGCACCTTGAGGCCTATGTTGGAAAAGGAAATATCTTCACATAAAAACTAGAGAGAAGGATTCTCAGAAACTTCTTTGTGATGAGTTCATTCAACTCACAGAGTGGAACCTACCAATTGATAGAGAAGTTTGGAAACACTCTTCTTGTAGAATCTGCAAGTGGATATTTGGAGCCGTTTGAGGCCTATGCTGGAAAAGGAAATATCTTCACATAAAAACTGAACAGAAGCATTCTCAGAAACTTCTTTGTGTCGAGTGCATTCAACTCAACGACTTGAACTTACCTGTAGAAAGAGCAGTTTTGAAACACTCTTTTGGTAAAATCTGCAACTGGTTATTTGGAGCTCTTCGAGGCCTGTGCTGGGATATGGAATATCTTCACCTAAAAACTACAGAGAAGCATTCTCAGAAAGTTCTTCACGATGCATTCATTCAACTCACAGAGTTGAACCTTCCTTTTGATAGAACAGTTTTGAAACACTCTTTTTGTAGAATCTGCAAGAGGATATTTGGAGCGTTTTGAGGCCTATGCTGGAAAAGGAAATATCTTCACCTAAAAACTAGACAGAAGCATTCTCAGAAACTTCTGTGTGATGAGTGCATTCAACTCACAGACTTGAACGTTTCTTTTGATAGAACAGTTTGGAAACATTACGTTTGTAGAATCTGCAAGTGTTTATTCGGAGCACCTGGAGGCCTATGTTGGAAAAGGAAATATCTTCACATAAAAACTAGAGAGAAGGATTCTCAGAAACTTCTTTGTGATGAGTTCATTCAACTCACAGAGTTGAACCTACCAATTGATAGAGAAGTTTGGAAACACTCTTTTTGTAGAATCTGCAAGTGGATATTTGGAGCCGTTTGAGGCCTATGCTGGAAAAGGAAATATCTTCACATAAAAACTGAACAGAAGCATTCTCAGAAACTTCTTTGTGTTGAGTGCATTCAACTCACAGACTTGAACTTACCTGTAGAAAGAGCAGTTTTGAAACACTCTTTTGGTAAAATCTGCAAGTGGTTATTTGGAGCACTTCGAGGCCTGTGCTGGGATATGGAATATCTTCACCTAAAAACTACAGAGAAGCATTCTCAGAAAGTTCTTCACGATGCATTCATTCAACTCACAGAGTTGAACCTTCCTTTTGATAGAACAGTTTTGAAACACTCTTTTTGTAGAATCTGCAAGAGGATATTTGGAGCGTTTTGAGGCCTATGCTGGAAAAGGAAATATCTTCACCTAAAAACTAGACAGAAGCATCCTCAGAAACTTCTGTGTGATGAGTGCATTCAACTCACAGACTTGAACGTTTCTTTTGATGGAACAGTTTGGAAACATTACGTTTGTAGAATCTGCAAGTGTTTATTCGGAGCACCTTGAGGCCTATGTTGGAAAAGGAAATATCTTCACATAAAAACTAGAGAGAAGGATTCTCAGAAACTTCTTTCTGATGAGTTCATTCAACTCACAGAGTTGAACCTACCAATTGATGATAGAGAAGTTTGGAAACACTCTTTTTGTAGAATCTGCAAGTGGATATTTGGAGCCGTTTGAGGCCTATGCTGGAAAAGGAAATATCTTCACATAAAAACTGAACAGAAGCATTCTCAGAAACTTCTTCGTGTTGAGTGCATTCAACTCACAGACTTGAACTTACCTGTAGAAAGAGCAGTTTTGAAACACTCTTTTGGTAAAATCTGCAAGTGGTTATTTGGAGCACTTCGAGGCCTGTGCTGGGATATGGAATATCTTCACCTAAAAACTACAGAGAAGCATTCTCAGAAAGTTCTTCACGATGCATTCATTCAACTCACAGAGTTGAACCTTCCTTTTGATAGAACAGTTTTGAAACACTCTTTTTGTAGAATCTGCAAGAGGATATTTGGAGCGTTTTGAGGCCTATGCTGGAAAAGGAAATATCTTCACCTAAAAACTAGACAGAAGCATCCTCAGAAACTTCTGTGTGATGAGTGCATTCAACTCACAGACTTGAACGTTTCTTTTGATAGAACAGTTTGGTAACATTACGTTTGTAGAATCTGCAAGTGTTTATTCGGAGCACCTTGAGGCCTATGTTGGAAAAGGAAATATCTCCACATAAAAACTAGAGAGAAGGATTCTCAGAAACTTCTTTGTGATGAGTTCATTCAACTCACAGAGTGGAACCTACCAATTGATAGAGAAGTTTGGAAACACTCTTTTTGTAGAATCTGCAAGTGGATATTTGGAGCCGTTTGAGGCCTATGCTGGAAAAGGAAATATCTTCACATAAAAACTGAACAGAAGCATCCTCAGAAACTTCTTTGTGTTGAGTGCATTCAACTCACAGACTTGAACTTACTTGTAGAAAGAGCAGTTTTGAAACACTCTTTTGGTAAAATCTGCAAGTGGTTATTTGGAGCACTTCGAGGCCTGTGCTGGGATATGGAATATCTTCACCTAAAAACTACAGAGAAGCTTTCTCAGAAAGTTCTTCACGATGCATTCATTCAACTCACAGAGTTGAACCTTCCTTTTGATAGAACAGTTTTGAAACACTCTTTTTGTAGAATCTGCAAGAGGATATTTGGAGCGTTTTGAGGCCTATGCTGGAAAAGGAAATATCTTCACCTAAAAACTAGACAGAAGCATCCTCAGAAACTTCTGTGTGATGAGTGCATTCATCTCACAGACTTGAACGTTTCTTTTGATAGAACAGTTTGGAAACATTACGTTTGTAGAATCTGCAAGTGTTTATTCGGAGCACCTTGAGGCCTATGTTGGAAAAGGAAATATCTTCACATAAAAACTAGAGAGAAGGATTCTCAGAAACTTCTTTGTGATGAGTTCATTCAACTCACAGAGTGGAACCTACCAATTGATAGAGAAGTTTGGAAACACTCTTTTTGTAGAATCTGCAAGTGGATATTTGGAGCCGTTTGAGGCCTATGCTGGAAAAGGAAATATCTTCACATAAAAACTGAACAGAAGCATTCTCAGAAACTTCTTTGTGTTGAGTGCATTCAACTCACAGACTTGAACTTAGTTGTAGAAAGAGCAGTTTTGAAACACACTTTTGGTAAAATCTGCAAGTGGTTATTTGGAGCACTTCGAGGCCTGTGCTGGGATATGGAATATCTTCACCTAAAAACTACAGAGAAGCATTCTCAGAAAGTTCTTCACGATGCATTCATTCAACTCACAGAGTTGAACCTTCCTTTTGATAGAACAGTTTTGAAACACTCTTTTTGTAGAATCTGCAAGAGGATATTTGGAGCGTTTTGAGGCCTATGTTGGAAAAGGAAATATCTTCACATAAAAACTAGAGAGAAGGATACTCAGAAACTTCTTTGTGATGAGTTCATTCAACTCACAGAGTTGAACTTACCAATTGATAGAGAAGTTTGGAAACACTCTTTTTGTAGAATCTGCAAGTGGATATTTGGAGCCGTTTGAGGCCTATGCTGGAAAAGGAAATATCTTCACATAAAAACTGAACAGAAGCATTCTCAGAAACTTCCTTGTGTTGAGTGCATTCAACTCACAGACTTGAACTTACCTGTAGAAAGAGCAGTTTTCAAACACTCTTTTGGTAAAATCTGCAAGTGGTTATTTGGAGCAATTCGAGGCCTGTGCTGGGATATGGAATTTATTCACCTAAAAACTACAGAGAAGCATTCTCAGAAAGTTCTTCACGATGCATTCATTCAACTCACAGAGTTGAACCTTCCTTTTGAAAGAACAGTTTTGAAACACTCTTTTTGTAGAATCTGCAAGAGGATATTTGGAGCGTTTTGAGGCCTATGCTGGAAAAGGAATTATCTTCACCTAAAAACTAGACAGAAGCATTCTCAGAAACTTCTGTGTGATGAGTGCATTCAACTCACAGACTTGAACGTTTCTTTTTAAATAACAGTTTGGAAACATTACGTTTGTAGAATCTGCAAGTGTTTATTCGGAGCACCTTGAGGCCTATGTTGGAAAAGGAAATATCTTCACATAAAAACTAGAGAGAAGGATTCTCAGAAACTTCTTTGCGATGAGTTCATTCAACTCACAGAGTTGAACCTACCAATTGATAGAGAAGTTTGGAAACACTCTTTTTGTAGAATCTGCAAGTGGATATTTGGAGCCGTTTGAGGCCGATGTTGGAAAAGGAAATATCTTCACATAAAAACTGAACAGAAGCATTCTCAGAAACTTCTTTCTGTTGAGTGCATTCAACTCACAGAGTTGAACTTACCTGTAGAAAGAGCAGTTTTGAAACACTATTTTGGTAAAATCTGCAAGTGGTTATTTGGAGCACTTCGAGGCCTGTGCCTGGATATGGAATATCTTCACCTAAAAACTACAGAGAAGCATTCTCAGAAAGTTCTTCACGATGCATTCATTCAACTCACAGAGTTGAACCTTCCTTTTGATAGAACAGTTTTGAAACACTCTTTTTGTAGAATCTGCAAGAGGATATTTGGAGCGTTTTGAGGCCTATGCTGGAAAAGGAAATATCTTCACCTAAAAACTAGACAGAAGCATCCTCAGAAACTTCTGTGTGATGAGTGCATTCATCTCACAGACTTGAACGTTTCTTTTGATAGAACAGTTTGGAAACATTACGTTTGTAGAATCTGCAAGTGTTTATTCGGAGCACCTTGAGGCCAATGTTGGAAAAGGAAATATCTTCACATAAAAACTAGAGAGAAGGATTCTCAGAAACTTCTTTGTGATGAGTTCATTCAACTCACAGAGTTCAACCTACTAATTGATAGAGAAGTTTGGAAACACTCTTTTTGTAGAATCTGCAAGTGGATATTTGGAGCCGTTTGAGGCCTATGCTGGAAAAGGAAATATCTTCTCATAAAAACTGAACAGAAGCATTCTCAGAAACTTCTTTGTGTCGAGTGCATTCAACTCACCGACTTGAACTTACCTGTAGAAAGAGTAGTTTTGAAACACTCTTTTGGTAAAATCTGCAAGTTGTTATTTGGAGCACTTCGAGGCCTGTGCTGGGATATGGAATATCTTCACCTAAAAACTACAGAGAAGCATTCTCAGAAAGTTCTTCACGATGCATTCATTCAACTCACAGAGTTGAACCTTCCCTTTGATAGAACAGTTTTGAAACACTCTTTTTGTAGAATCTGCAAGAGGATATTTGGAGCGTTTTGAGGCCTATGCTGGAAAAGGAAATATCTTCACCTAAAAACTAGACAGAAGCATCCTCAGAAACTTCTGTGTGATGAGTGCATTCATCTCACAGACTTGAACGTTTCTTTTGATAGAACAGTTTGGAAACATTACGTTTGTAGAATCTGCAAGTGTTTATTCGGAGCACCTTGAGGCCTATGTTGGAAAAGGAAATATCTTCACATAAAAACTAGAGAGAAGGATTCTCAGAAACTTCTTTGTGATGAGTTCATTCAACTCACAGAGTGGAACCTACCAATTGATAGAGAAGTTTGGAAACACTCTTCTTGTAGAATCTGCAAGTGGATATTTGGAGCCGTTTGAGGCCTATGCTGGAAAAGGAAATATCTTCACATAAAAACTGAACAGAAGCATTCTCAGAAACTTCTTTGTGTCGAGTGCATTCAACTCAACGACTTGAACTTACCTGTAGAAAGAGCAGTTTTGAAACACTCTTTTGGTAAAATCCGCAACTGGTTATTTGGAGCTCTTCGAGGCCTGTGCTGGGATATGGAATATCTTCACCTAAAAACTACAGAGAAGCATTCTCAGAAAGTTCTTCACGATGCATTCATTCAACTCACAGAGTTGAACCTTCCTTTTGATAGAACAGTTTTGAAACACTCTTTTTGTAGAATCTGCAAGAGGATATTTGGAGCGTTTTGAGGCCTATGCTGGAAAAGGAAATATCTTCACCTAAAAACTAGACAGAAGCATTCTCAGAAACTTCTGTGTGATGAGTGCATTCAACTCACAGACTTGAACGTTTCTTTTGATAGAACAGTTTGGAAACATTACGTTTGTAGAATCTGCAAGTGTTTATTCGGAGCACCTGGAGGCCTATGTTGGAAAAGGAAATATCTTCACATAAAAACTAGAGAGAAGGATTCTCAGAAACTTCTTTGTGATGAGTTCATTCAACTCACAGAGTTGAACCTACCAATTGATAGAGAAGTTTGGAAACACTCTTTTTGTAGAATCTGCAAGTGGATATTTGGAGCCGTTTGAGGCCTATGCTGGAAAAGGAAATATCTTCACATAAAAACTGAACAGAAGCATTCTCAGAAACTTCTTTGTGTTGAGTGCATTCAACTCACAGACTTGAACTTACCTGTAGAAAGAGCAGTTTTGAAACACTCTTTTGGTAAAATCTGCAAGTGGTTATTTGGAGCACTTCGAGGCCTGTGCTGGGATATGGAATATCTTCACCTAAAAACTACAGAGAAGCATTCTCAGAAAGTTCTTCACGATGCATTCATTCAACTCACAGAGTTGAACCTTCCTTTTGATAGAACAGTTTTGAAACACTCTTTTTGTAGAATCTGCAAGAGGATATTTGGAGCGTTTTGAGGCCTATGCTGGAAAAGGAAATATCTTCACCTAAAAACTAGACAGAAGCATCCTCAGAAACTTCTTGTGATGAGTGCATTCAACTCACAGACTTGAACGTTTCTTTTGATGGAACAGTTTGGAAACATTACGTTTGTAGAATCTGCAAGTGTTTATTCGGAGCACCTTGAGGCCTATGTTGGAAAAGGAAATATCTTCACATAAAAACTAGAGAGAAGGATTCTCAGAAACTTCTTTCTGATGAGTTCATTCAACTCACAGAGTTGAACCTACCAATTGATGATAGAGAAGTTTGGAAACACTCTTTTTGTAGAATCTGCAAGTGGATATTTGGAGCCGTTTGAGGCCTATGCTGGAAAAGGAAATATCTTCACATAAAAACTGAACAGAAGCATTCTCAGAAACTTCTTCGTGTTGAGTGCATTCAACTCACAGACTTGAACTTACCTGTAGAAAGAGCAGTTTTGAAACACTCTTTTGGTAAAATCTGCAAGTGGTTATTTGGAGCACTTCGAGGCCTGTGCTGGGATATGGAATATCTTCACCTAAAAACTACAGAGAAGCATTCTCAGAAAGTTCTTCACGATGCATTCATTCAACTCACAGAGTTGAACCTTCCTTTTGATAGAACAGTTTTGAAACACTCTTTTTGTAGAATCTGCAAGAGGATATTTGGAGCGTTTTGAGGCCTATGCTGGAAAAGGAAATATCTTCACCTAAAAACTAGACAGAAGCATCCTCAGAAACTTCTGTGTGATGAGTGCATTCAACTCACAGACTTGAACGTTTCTTTTGATAGAACAGTTTGGTAACATTACGTTTGTAGAATCTGCAAGTGTTTATTCGGAGCACCTTGAGGCCTATGTTGGAAAAGGAAATATCTCCACATAAAAACCAGAGAGAAGGATTCTCAGAAACTTCTTTGTGATGAGTTCATTCAACTCACAGAGTGGAACCTACCAATTGATAGAGAAGTTTGGAAACACTCTTTTTGTAGAATCTGCAAGTGGATATTTGGAGCCGTTTGAGGCCTATGCTGGAAAAGGAAATATCTTCACATAAAAACTGAACAGAAGCATTCTCAGAAACTTCTTTGTGTTGAGTGCATTCAACTCACAGACTTGAACTTAGTTGTAGAAAGAGCAGTTTTGAAACACTCTTTTGGTAAAATCTGCAAGTGGTTATTTGGAGCACTTCGAGGCCTGTGCTTTGATATGGAATATCTTCACCTAAAAACTACAGAGAAGCATTCTCAGAAAGTACTTCATGATGCATTCGTTCAACTCACAGAGTTGAACCTTCCTTTTGATAGAACAGTTTTGAAACACTCTTTTTGTAGAATCTGCAAGAGGATATTTGGAGCGTTTTGAGGCCTATGCTGGAAAAGGAAATATCTTCACCTAAAAACTAGACAGAAGCATCCTCAGAAACTTCTGTGTGATGAGTGCATTCAACTCACAGACTTGAACGTTTCTTTTGATAGAACAGTTTGGAAACATTAGGTTTGTAGAATCTGCAAGTGTTTATTAGGAGCACCTTGAGGCCTATGTTGGAAAAGGAAATATCTTCACATAAAAACTACAGAGAAGGATTCTCAGAAACTTCTTTGTGATGAGTTCATTCAACTCACAGAGTTGAACCTACCAAATGATGATAGAGAAGTTTGGAAACACTCTTTTTGTAGAATCTGCAAGTGGATATTTGGAGCCGTTTGAGGCCTATGCTGGAAAAGGAAATATCTTCACATAAAAACTGAACAGAAGCATTCTCAGAAACTTCTTTGTGTTGAGTGCATTCAACTCACAGACTTGAACTTACCCGTAGAAAGAGCAGTTTTGAAACACTCTTTTGGTAAAATCTGCAAGTGGTTATTTGGAGCACTTCGAGGCCTGTGCTGGGATATGGAATATCTTCACCTAAAAACTACAGAGAAGCATTCTCAGAAAGTTCTTCACGATGCATTCATTCAACTCACAGAGTTGAACCTTCCTTTTGATAGAACAGTTTTGAAACACTCTTTTTGTAGAATCTGCAAGAGGATATTTGGAGCGTTTTGAGGCCTATGCTGGAAAAGGAAATATCTTCACCTAAAAACTAGACAGAAACATCCTCAGAAACTTCTGTGTGATGAGTGCATTCAACTCACAGACTTGAACGTTTCTTTTGATAGAACAGTTTGGTAACATTACGTTTGTAGAATCTGCAAGTGTTTATTCGGAGCACCTTGAGGCCTATGTTGGAAAAGGAAATATCTCCACATAAAAACTAGAGAGAAGGATTCTCAGAAACTTCTTTGTGATGAGTTCATTCAACTCACAGAGTGGAACCTACCAATTGGTAGAGAAGTTTGGAAACACTCTTTTTGTAGAATCTGCAAGTGGATATTTGGAGCCGTTTGAGGCCTATGCTGGAAAAGGAAATATCTTCACATAAAAACTGAACAGAAGCATCCTCAGAAACTTCTTTGTGTTGAGTGCATTCAACTCACAGACTTGAACTTACTTGTAGAAAGAGCAGTTTTGAAACACTCTTTTGGTAAAATCTGCAAGTGGTTATTTGGAGCACTTCGAGGCCTGTGCTTTGATATGGAATATCTTCACCTAAAAACTACAGAGAAGCATTCTCAGAAAGTACTTCATGATGCATTCATTCAACTCACAGAGTTGAACCTTTCTTTTGATAGAACAGTTTTGAAACACTCTTTTTGTAGAATCTGCAAGAGGATATTTGGAGCGTTTTGAGGCCTATGCTGGAAAAGGAAATATCTTCACCTAAAAACTAGACAGAAGCATTCTCAGAAACTTCTGTGTGATGAGTGCATTCAACTCACAGACTTGAACGTTTCTTTTGATAGAACAGTTTGGAAACATTACGTTTGTAGAATCTGCAAGTGTTTATTCGGAGCACCTTGAGGCCTATGTTGGAAAAGGAAATATCTTCACATAAAAACTAGAGAGAAGGATTCTCAGAAACTTCTTTGTGATGAGTTCATTCAACTCACAGAGTTGAACCTACCAATTGATAGAGAACTTTGGAAACACTCTTTTTGTAGAATCTGCAAGTGGATATTTGGAGCCGTTTGAGGCCTATGCTGGAAAAGGAAATATCTTCACATAAAAACTGAACAGAAGCATTCTCAGAAACTTCTTTGTGTTGAGTGCATTCAACTCACAGACTTGAACTTACCTGTAGAAAGAGCAGTTTTGAAACACTCTTTTGGTAAAATCTGCAAGTGGTTATTTGGAGCACTTCGAGGCCTGTGCTGGGATATGGAATATCTTCACCTAAAAACTACAGAGAAGCTTTCTCAGAAAGTTCTTCACGATGCATTCATTCAACTCACAGAGTTGAACCTTCCTTTTGATAGAACAGTTTTGAAACACTCTTTTTGTAGAATCTGCAAGAGGATATTTGGAGCGTTTTGAGGCCTATGCTGGAAAAGGAAATATCTTCACCTAAAAACTAGACAGAAGCATCCTCAGAAACTTCTGTGTGATGAGTGCATTCAACTCACAGACTTGAACGTTTCTTTTGATAGAACAGTTTGGTAACATTTCGTTTGTAGAATCTGCAAGTGTTTATTCGGAGCACCTTGAGGCCTATGTTGGAAAAGGAAATATCTCCACATAAAAACTAGAGAGAAGGATTCTCAGAAACTTCTTTGTGATGAGTTCATTCAACTCACAGAGTGGAACCTACCAATTGATAGAGAAGTTTGGAAACACTCTTTTTGTAGAATCTGCAAGTGGATATTTGGAGCCGTTTGAGGCCTATGCTGGAAAAGGAAATATCTTCACATAAAAACTGAACAGAAGCATTCTCAGAAACTTCTTTGTGTTGAGTGCATTCAACTCACAGACTTGAACTTACCTGTAGAAAGAGCAGTTTTGAAACACTCTTTTGGTAAAATCTGCAAGTGGTTATTTGGAGCACTTCGAGGCCTGTGCTGGGATATGGAATATCTTCACCTAAAAACTACAGAGAAGCTTTCTCAGAAAGTTCTTCACTATGCATTCATTCAACTCACAGAGTTGAACCTTCCTTTTGATAGAACAGTTTTGAAACACTCTTTTTGTAGAATCTGCAAGAGGATATTTGGAGCGTTTTGAGGCCTATGCTGGAAAAGGAAATATCTTCACCTTAAAACTAGACAGAAGCATCCTCAGAAACTTCTGTGTGATGAGTGCATTCAACTCACAGACTTGAACGTTTCTTTTGATAGAACAGTTTGGAAACATTACGTTTGTAGAATCTGCAAGTGTTTATTCGGAGCACCTTGAGGCCTATGTTGGAAAAGGAAATATCTTCACATAAAAACCAGAGAGAAGGATTCTCAGAAACTTCTTTGTGATGAGTTCATTCAACTCACAGAGTTGAACCTACCGATTGATGATAGAGAAGTTTGGAAACACTCTTTTTGTAGAATCTGCAAGTGGATATTTGGAGCCGTTTGAGGCCTATGCTGGAAAAGGAAATATCTTCACATAAAAACTGAACAGAAGCATTCTCAGAAACTTCTTTGTGTTGAGTGCATTCAACTCACAGACTTGAACTTACCTGTAGAAAGAGCAGTTTTGAAACACTCTTTTGGTAAAATCTGCAAGTGGTTATTTGGAGCACTTCGAGGCCTGTGCTTTGATATGGAATATCTTCACCTAAAAACTACAGAGAAGCATTCTCAGAAAGTACTTCATGATGCATTCATTCAACTCACAGAGTTGAACCTTCCTTTTGATAGAACAGTTTTGAAACACTCTTTTTGTAGAATCTGCAAGAGGATATTTGGAGCGTTTTGAGGCCTATGCTGGAAAAGGAAATATCTTCACCTAAAAACTAGACAGAAGCATTCTCAGAAACTTCTGTGTGATGAGTGCATTCAACTCACAGACTTGAACGTTTCTTTTGATAGAACAGTTTGGAAACATTACGTTTGTAGAATCTGCAAGTGTTTATTCGGAGCACCTTGAGGCCTATGTTGGAAAAGGAAATATCTCCACATAAAAACTAGAGAGAAGGATTCTCAGAAACTTCTTTGTGATGAGTTCATTCAACTCACAGAGTGGAACCTACCAATTGATAGAGAAGTTTGGAAACACTCTTTTTGTAGAATCTGCAAGTGGATATTTGGAGCCGTTTGAGGCCTATGCTGGAAAAGGAAATATCTTCACATAAAAACTGAACAGAAGCATTCTCAGAAACTTCTTTGTGTTGAGTGCATTCAACTCACAGACTTGAACTTACCTGTAGAAAGAGCAGTTTTGAAACACTCTTTTGGTAAAATCTGCAAGTGGTTATTTGGAGCACTTCGAGGCCTGTGCTGGGATATGGAATATCTTCACCTAAAAACTACAGAGAAGCTTTCTCAGAAAGTTCTTCACTATGCATTCATTCAACTCACAGAGTTGAACCTTCCTTTTGATAGAACAGTTTTGAAACACTCTTTTTGTAGAATCTGCAAGAGGATATTTGGAGCGTTTTGAGGCCTATGCTGGAAAAGGAAATATCTTCACCTTAAAACTAGACAGAAGCATCCTCAGAAACTTCTGTGTGATGAGTGCATTCAACTCACAGACTTGAACGTTTCTTTTGATAGAACAGTTTGGAAACATTACGTTTGTAGAATCTGCAAGTGTTTATTCGGAGCACCTTGAGGCCTATGTTGGAAAAGGAAATATCTTCACATAAAAACCAGAGAGAAGGATTCTCAGAAACTTCTTTGTGATGAGTTCATTCAACTCACAGAGTTGAACCTACCAATTGATGATAGAGAAGTTTGGAAACACTCTTTTTGTAGAATCTGCAAGTGGATATTTGGAGCCGTTTGAGGCCTATGCTGGAAAAGGAAATATCTTCACATAAAAACTGAACAGAAGCATTCTCAGAAACTTCTTTGTGTTGAGTGCATTCAACTCACAGACTTGAACTTACCTGTAGAAAGAGCAGTTTTGAAACACTCTTTTGGTAAAATCTGCAAGTGGTTATTTGGAGCACTTCGAGGCCTGTGCTTTGATATGGAATATCTTCACCTAAAAACTACAGAGAAGCATTCTCAGAAAGTACTTCATGATGCATTCATTCAACTCACAGAGTTGAACCTTCCTTTTGATAGAACAGTTTTGAAACACTCTTTTTGTAGAATCTGCAAGAGGATATTTGGAGCGTTTTGAGGCCTATGCTGGAAAAGGAAATATCTTCACCTAAAAACTAGACAGAAGCATTCTCAGAAACTTCTGTGTGATGAGTGCATTCAACTCACAGACTTGAACGTTTCTTTTGATAGAACAGTTTGGAAACATTACGTTTGTAGAATCTGCAAGTGTTTATTCGGAGCACCTTGAGGCCTATGTTGGAAAAGGAAATATCTTCACATAAAAACTAGAGAGAAGGATTCTCAGAAACTTCTTTGTGATGAGTTCATTCAACTCACAGAGTTGAACCTACCAATTGATAGAGAACTTTGGAAACACTCTTTTTGTAGAATCTGCAAGTGGATATTTGGAGCCGTTTGAGGCCTATGCTGGAAAAGGAAATATCTTCACATAAAAACTGAACAGAAGCATTCTCAGAAACTTCTTTGTGTTGAGTGCATTCAACTCACAGACTTGAACTTACCTGTAGAAAGAGCAGTTTTGAAACACTCTTTTGGTAAAATCTGCAAGTGGTTATTTGGAGCACTTCGAGGCCTGTGCTGGGATATGGAATATCTTCACCTAAAAACTACAGAGAAGCTTTCTCAGAAAGTTCTTCACGATGCATTCATTCAACTCACAGAGTTGAACCTTCCTTTTGATAGAACAGTTTTGAAACACTCTTTTTGTAGAATCTGCAAGAGGATATTTGGAGCGTTTTGAGGCCTATGCTGGAAAAGGAAATATCTTCACCTAAAAACTAGACAGAAGCATCCTCAGAAACTTCTGTGTGATGAGTGCATTCATCTCACAGACTTGAACGTTTCTTTTGATAGAACAGTTTGGAAACATTACGTTTGTAGAATCTGCAAGTGTTTATTCGGAGCACCTTGAGGCCTATGTTGGAAAAGGAAATATCTTCACATAAAAACTAGAGAGAAGGATTCTCAGAAACTTCTTTGTGATGAGTTCATTCAACTCACAGAGTGGAACCTACCAATTGATAGAGAAGTTTGGAAACACTCTTTTTGTAGAATCTGCAAGTGGATATTTGGAGCCGTTTGAGGCCTATGCTGGAAAAGGAAATATCTTCACATAAAAACTGAACAGAAGCATTCTCAGAAACTTCTTTGTGTTGAGTGCATTCAACTCACAGACTTGAACTTAGTTGTAGAAAGAGCAGTTTTGAAACACACTTTTGGTAAAATCTGCAAGTGGTTATTTGGAGCACTTCGAGGCCTGTGCTGGGATATGGAATATCTTCACCTAAAAACTACAGAGAAGCATTCTCAGAAAGTTCTTCACGATGCATTCATTCAACTCACAGAGTTGAACCTTCCTTTTGATAGAACAGTTTTGAAACACTCTTTTTGTAGAATCTGCAAGAGGATATTTGGAGCGTTTTGAGGCCTATGCTGGAAAAGGAAATATCTTCACCTAAAAACTAGACAGAAGCATCCTCAGAAACTTCTGTGTGATGAGTGCATTCAACTCACAGACTTGAACGTTTCTTTTGATAGAACAGTTTGGAAACATTACGTTTGTAGAATCTGCAAGTGTTTATTCGGAGCACCTTGAGGCCTATGTTGGAAAAGGAAATATCTTCACATAAAAACTAGAGAGAAGGATTCTCAGAAACTTCTTTGTGATGAGTTCATTCAACTCACAGAGTTGAACCTACCAATTGATGATAGAGAAGTTTGGAAACACTCTTTTTGTAGAATCTGCAAGTGGATATTTGGAGCCGTTTGAGGCCTATGCTGGAAAAGGAAATATCTTCACATAAAAACTGAACAGAAGCATTCTCAGAAACTTCTTTGTGTTGAGTGCATTCAACTCACAGATTTGAACTTACCTGTAGAAAGAGCAGTTTTGAAACACTCTTTTGGTAAAATCTGCAAGTGGTTATTTGGAGCACTTCGAGGCCTGTGCTGGCATATGGAATATCTTCACCTAAAAACTACAGAGAAGCATTCTCAGAAAGTTCTTCACGATGCATTCTTTCAACTCACAGAGTTGAACCTTCCTTTTGATAGAACAGTTTTGAAACACTCTTTTTGTAGAATCTGCAAGAGGATATTTGGAGCGTTTTGAGGCGTATGCTGGAAAAGGAAATATCTTCACCTAAAAACTAGACAGAAGCATCCTCAGAAACTTCTGTGTGATGAGTGCATTCAACTCACAGACTTGAACGTTTCTTTTGATAGAACAGTTTGGTAACATTTCGTTTGTAGAATCTGCAAGTGTTTATTCGGAGCACCTTGAGGCCTGTGTTGGAAAAGGAAATATCTCCACATAAAAACTAGAGAGAAGGATTCTCAGAAACTTCTTTGTGATGAGTTCATTCAACTCACAGAGTGGAACCTACCAATTGATAGAGAAGTTTGGAAACACTCTTTTTGTAGAATCTGCAAGTGGATATTTGGAGCCGTTTGAGGCCTATGCTGGAAAAGGAAATATCTTCACATAAAAACTGAACAGAAGCATTCTCAGAAACTTCTTTGTGTTGAGTGCATTCAACTCACAGACTTGAACTTACCTGTAGAAAGAGCAGTTTTGAAACACTCTTTTGGTAAAATCTGCAAGTGGTTATTTGGAGCACTTCGAGGCCTGTGCTGGGATATGGAATATCTTCACCTAAAAACTACAGAGAAGCTTTCTCAGAAAGTTCTTCACTATGCATTCATTCAACTCACAGAGTTGAACCTTCCTTTTGATAGAACAGTTTTGAAACACTCTTTTTGTAGAATCTGCAAGAGGATATTTGGAGCGTTTTGAGGCCTATGCTGGAAAAGGAAATATCTTCACCTTAAAACTAGACAGAAGCATCCTCAGAAACTTCTGTGTGATGAGTGCATTCAACTCACAGACTTGAACGTTTCTTTTGATAGAACAGTTTGGAAAGATTACGTTTGTAGAATCTGCAAGTGTTTATTCGGAGCACCTTGAGGCCTATGTTGGAAAAGGAAATATCTTCACATAAAAACTAGAGAGAAGGATTCTCAGAAACTTCTTTGTGATGAGTTCATTCAACTCACAGAGTTGAACCTACCAATTGATGATAGAGAAGTTTGGAAACACTCTTTTTGTAGAATCTGCAAGTGGATATTTGGAGCCGTTTGAGGCCTATGCTGGAAAAGGAAATATCTTCACATAAAAACTGAACAGAAGCATTCTCAGAAACTTCTTTGTGTTGAGTGCATTCAACTCACAGACTTGAACTTACCTGTAGAAAGAGCAGTTTTGAAACACTCTTTTGGTAAAATCTGCAAGTGGTTATTTGGAGCACTTCGAGGCCTGTGCTGGGATATGGAATATCTTCACCTAAAAACTACAGAGAAGCATTCTCAGAAAGTTCTTCACGATGCATTCATTCAACTCACAGAGTTGAACCTTCCTTTTGATAGAACAGTTTTGAAACACTCTTTTTGTAGAATCTGCAAGAGGATATTTGGAGCGTTTTGAGGCCTATGCTGGAAAAGGAAATATCTTCACCTAAAAACTAGACAGAAGCATTCTCAGAAACTTCTGTGTGATGAGTGCATTCAACTCACAGACTTGAACGTTTCTTTTGATAGAACAGTTTGGAAACATTACGTTTGTAGAATCTGCAAGTGTTTATTCGGAGCACCTTGAGGCCTATGTTGGAAAAGGAAATATCTTCACATAAAAACTAGAGAGAAGGATTCTCAGAAACTTCTTTGTGATGAGTTCATTCAACTCACAGAGTTGAACCTACCAATTGATAGAGAAGTTTGGAAACACTCTTTTTGTAGAATCTGCAAGTGGATATTTGGAGCCGTTTGAGGCCTATGCTGGAAAAGGAAATATCTTCACATAAAAACTGAACAGAAGCATTCTCAGAAACTTCTTCTTGTTGAGTGCATTCAACTCACAGACTTGAACTTACCTGTAGAAAGAGCAGTTTTGAAACACTCTTTTGGTAAAATCTGCAAGTGGTTATTTGGAGCACTTCGAGGCCTGTGCTGGGATATGGAATATCTTCACCTAAAAACTACAGAGAAGCTTTCTCAGAAAGT
The DNA here is from genome assembly GCF_028885655.2 of Pongo abelii. Lineage (NCBI taxonomy): Eukaryota > Metazoa > Chordata > Mammalia > Primates > Hominidae > Pongo > Pongo abelii. The sequence goes on from NC_071999.2 coordinate 19,224,213, forward strand.
TCTTCACGATGCATTCATTCAACTCACAGAGTTGAACCTTCCTTTTGATAGAACAGTTTTGAAACACTCTTTTTGTAGAATCTGCAAGAGGATATTTGGAGCGTTTTGAGGCCTATGCTGGAAAAGGAAATATCTTCACCTAAAAACTAGACAGAAGCATCCTCAGAAACTTCTGTGTGATGAGTGCATTCAACTCACAGACTTGAACGTTTCTTTTGATAGAACAGTTTGGTAACATTTCGTTTGTAGAATCTGCAAGTGTTTATTCGGAGCACCTTGAGGCCTATGTTGGAAAAGGAAATATCTCCACATAAAAACTAGAGAGAAGGATTCTCAGAAACTTCTTTGTGATGAGTTCATTCAACTCACAGAGTGGAACCTACCAATTGATAGAGAAGTTTGGAAACACTCTTTTTGTAGAATCTGCAAGTGGATATTTGGAGCCGTTTGAGGCCTATGCTGGAAAAGGAAATATCTTCACATAAAAACTGAACAGAAGCATTCTCAGAAACTTCTTTGTGTTGAGTGCATTCAACTCACAGACTTGAACTTACCTGTAGAAAGAGCAGTTTTGAAACACTCTTTTGGTAAAATCTGCAAGTGGTTATTTGGAGCACTTCGAGGCCTGTGCTGGGATATGGAATATCTTCACCTAAAAACTACAGAGAAGCTTTCTCAGAAAGTTCTTCACTATGCATTCATTCAACTCACAGAGTTGAACCTTCCTTTTGATAGAACAGTTTTGAAACACTCTTTTTGTAGAATCTGCAAGAGGATATTTGGAGCGTTTTGAGGCCTATGCTGGAAAAGGAAATATCTTCACCTTAAAACTAGACAGAAGCATCCTCAGAAACTTCTGTGTGATGAGTGCATTCAACTCACAGACTTGAACGTTTCTTTTGATAGAACAGTTTGGAAACATTACGTTTGTAGAATCTGCAAGTGTTTATTCGGAGCACCTTGAGGCCTATGTTGGAAAAGGAAATATCTTCACATAAAAACTAGAGAGAAGGATTCTCAGAAACTTCTTTGTGATGAGTTCATTCAACTCACAGAGTTGAACCTACCAATTGATGATAGAGAAGTTTGGAAACACTCTTTTTGTAGAATCTGCAAGTGGATATTTGGAGCCGTTTGAGGCCTATGCTGGAAAAGGAAATATCTTCACATAAAAACTGAACAGAAGCATTCTCAGAAACTTCTTTGTGTTGAGTGCATTCAACTCACAGACTTGAACTTACCTGTAGAAAGAGCAGTTTTGAAACACTCTTTTGGTAAAATCTGCAAGTGGTTATTTGGAGCACTTCGAGGCCTGTGCTGGGATATGGAATATCTTCACCTAAAAACTACAGAGAAGCATTCTCAGAAAGTTCTTCACGATGCATTCATTCAACTCACAGAGTTGAACCTTCCTTTTGATAGAACAGTTTTGAAACACTCTTTTTGTAGAATCTGCAAGAGGATATTTGGAGCGTTTTGAGGCCTATGCTGGAAAAGGAAATATCTTCACCTAAAAACTAGACAGAAGCATTCTCAGAAACTTCTGTGTTATGAGTGCATTCAACTCACAGACTTGAACGTTTCTTTTGATAGAACAGTTTGGAAACATTACGTTTGTAGAATCTGCAAGTGTTTATTCGGAGCACCTTGAGGCCTATGTTGGAAAAGGAAATAACTTCACATAAAAACTAGAGAGAAGGATTCTCAGAAACTTCTTTGTGATGAGTTCATTCAACTCACAGAGTTGAACCTACCAATTGATAGAGAAGTTTGGAAACACTCTTTTTGTAGAATCTGCAAGTGGATATTTGGAGCCGTTTGAGGCCTATGCTGGAAAAGGAAATATCTTCACATAAAAACTGAACAGAAGCATTCTCAGAAACTTCTTTGTGTTGAGTGCATTCAACTCACAGACTTGAACTTACCTGTAGAAAGAGCAGTTTTGAAACACTCTTTTGGTAAAATCTGCAAGTGGTTATTTGGAGCACTTCGAGGCCTGTGCTGGGATATGGAATATCTTCACCTAAAAACTACAGAGAAGCTTTCTCAGAAAGTTCTTCACGATGCATTCATTCAACTCACAGAGTTGAACCTTCCTTTTGATAGAACAGTTTTGAAACACTCTTTTTGTAGAATCTGCAAGAGGATATTTGGAGCGTTTTGAGGCCTATGCTGGAAAAGGAAATATCTTCACCTAAAAACTAGACAGAAGCATTCTCAGAAACTTCTGTGTGATGAGTGCATTCAACTCACAGACTTGAACGTTTCTTTTGATAGAACAGTTTGGAAACATTACGTTTGTAGAATCTGCAAGTGTTTATTCGGAGCACCTTGAGGCCTATGTTGGAAAAGGAAATATCTTCACATAAAAACTAGAGAGAAGGATTCTCAGAAACTTCTTTGTGATGAGTTCATTCAACTCACAGAGTTGAACCTACCAATTGATAGAGAACTTTGGAAACACTCTTTTTGTAGAATCTGCAAGTGGATATTTGGAGCCGTTTGAGGCCTATGCTGGAAAAGGAAATATCTTCACATAAAAACTGAACAGAAGCATTCTCAGAAACTTCTTTGTGTTGAGTGCATTCAACTCACAGACTTGAACTTACCTGTAGAAAGAGCAGTTTTGAAACACTCTTTTGGTAAAATCTGCAAGTGGTTATTTGGAGCACTTCGAGGCCTGTGCTGGGATATGGAATATCTTCACCTAAAAACTACAGAGAAGCTTTCTCAGAAAGTTCTTCACGATGCATTCATTCAACTCACAGAGTTGAACCTTCCTTTTGATAGAACAGTTTTGAAACACTCTTTTTGTAGAATCTGCAAGAGGATATTTGGAGCGTTTTGAGGCCTATGCTGGAAAAGGAAATATCTTCACCTAAAAACTAGACAGAAGCATCCTCAGAAACTTCTGTGTGATGAGTGCATTCATCTCACAGACTTGAACGTTTCTTTTGATAGAACAGTTTGGAAACATTACGTTTGTAGAATCTGCAAGTGTTTATTCGGAGCACCTTGAGGCCTATGTTGGAAAAGGAAATAACTTCACATAAAAACTAGAGAGAAGGATTCTCAGAAACTTCTTTGTGATGAGTTCATTCAACTCACAGAGTTGAACCTACCAATTGATAGAGAAGTTTGGAAACACTCTTTTTGTAGAATCTGCAAGTGGATATTTGGAGCCGTTTGAGGCCTATGCTGGAAAAGGAAATATCTTCACATAAAAACTGAACAGAAGCATTCTCAGAAACTTCTTTGTGTTGAGTGCATTCAACTCACAGACTTGAACTTACCTGTAGAAAGAGCAGTTTTGAAACACTCTTTTGGTAAAATCTGCAAGTGGTTATTTGGAGCACTTCGAGGCCTGTGCTGGGATATGGAATATCTTCACCTAAAAACTACAGAGAAGCTTTCTCAGAAAGTTCTTCACGATGCATTCATTCAACTCACAGAGTTGAACCTTCCTTTTGATAGAACAGTTTTGAAACACTCTTTTTGTAGAATCTGCAAGAGGATATTTGGAGCGTTTTGAGGCCTATGCTGGAAAAGGAAATATCTTCACCTAAAAACTAGACAGAAGCATTCTCAGAAACTTCTGTGTGATGAGTGCATTCAACTCACAGACTTGAACGTTTCTTTTGATAGAACAGTTTGGAAACATTACGTTTGTAGAATCTGCAAGTGTTTATTCGGAGCACCTTGAGGCCTATGTTGGAAAAGGAAATATCTTCACATAAAAACTAGAGAGAAGGATTCTCAGAAACTTCTTTGTGATGAGTTCATTCAACTCACAGAGTTGAACCTACCAATTGATAGAGAACTTTGGAAACACTCTTTTTGTAGAATCTGCAAGTGGATATTTGGAGCCGTTTGAGGCCTATGCTGGAAAAGGAAATATCTTCACATAAAAACTGAACAGAAGCATTCTCAGAAACTTCTTTGTGTTGAGTGCATTCAACTCACAGACTTGAACTTACCTGTAGAAAGAGCAGTTTTGAAACACTCTTTTGGTAAAATCTGCAAGTGGTTATTTGGAGCACTTCGAGGCCTGTGCTGGGATATGGAATATCTTCACCTAAAAACTACAGAGAAGCTTTCTCAGAAAGTTCTTCACGATGCATTCATTCAACTCACAGAGTTGAACCTTCCTTTTGATAGAACAGTTTTGAAACACTCTTTTTGTAGAATCTGCAAGAGGATATTTGGAGCGTTTTGAGGCCTATGCTGGAAAAGGAAATATCTTCACCTAAAAACTAGACAGAAGCATCCTCAGAAACTTCTGTGTGATGAGTGCATTCATCTCACAGACTTGAACGTTTCTTTTGATAGAACAGTTTGGAAACATTACGTTTGTAGAATCTGCAAGTGTTTATTCGGAGCACCTTGAGGCCTATGTTGGAAAAGGAAATATCTTCACATAAAAACTAGAGAGAAGGATTCTCAGAAACTTCTTTGTGATGAGTTCATTCAACTCACAGAGTGGAACCTACCAATTGATAGAGAAGTTTGGAAACACTCTTTTTGTAGAATCTGCAAGTGGATATTTGGAGCCGTTTGAGGCCTATGCTGGAAAAGGAAATATCTTCACATAAAAACTGAACAGAAGCATTCTCAGAAACTTCTTTGTGTTGAGTGCATTCAACTCACAGACTTGAACTTTGTTGTAGAAAGAGCAGTTTTGAAACACACTTTTGGTAAAATCTGCAAGTGGTTATTTGGAGCACTTCGAGGCCTGTGCTGGGATATGGAATATCTTCACCTAAAAACTACAGAGAAGCATTCTCAGAAAGTTCTTCACGATGCATTCATTCAACTCACAGAGTTGAACCTTCCTTTTGATAGAACAGTTTTGAAACACTCTTTTTGTAGAATCTGCAAGAGGATATTTGGAGCGTTTTGAGGCCTATGCTGGAAAAGGAAATATCTTCACCTAAAAACTAGACAGAAGCATCCTCAGAAACTTCTGTGTGATGAGTGCATTCAACTCACAGACTTGAACGTTTCTTTTGATAGAACAGTTTGGAAACATTACGTTTGTAGAATCTGCAAGTGTTTATTCGGAGCACCTTGAGGCCTATGTTGGAAAAGGAAATATCTTCACATAAAAACTAGAGAGAAGGATTCTCAGAAACTTCTTTGTGATGAGTTCATTCAACTCACAGAGTTGAACCTACCAATTGATGATAGAGAAGTTTGGAAACACTCTTTTTGTAGAATCTGCAAGTGGATATTTGGAGCCGTTTGAGGCCTATGCTGGAAAAGGAAATATCTTCACATAAAAACTGAACAGAAGCATTCTCAGAAACTTCTTTGTGTTGAGTGCATTCAACTCACAGATTTGAACTTACCTGTAGAAAGAGCAGTTTTGAAACACTCTTTTGGTAAAATCTGCAAGTGGTTATTTGGAGCACTTCGAGGCCTGTGCTGGGATATGGAATATCTTCACCTAAAAACTACAGAGAAGCATTCTCAGAAAGTTCTTCACGATGCATTCTTTCAACTCACAGAGTTGAACCTTCCTTTTGATAGAACAGTTTTGAAACACTCTTTTTGTAGAATCTGCAAGAGGATATTTGGAGCGTTTTGAGGCCTATGCTGGAAAAGGAAATATCTTCACCTAAAAACTAGACAGAAGCATCCTCAGAAACTTCTGTGTGATGAGTGCATTCAACTCACAGACTTGAACGTTTCTTTTGATAGAACAGTTTGGTAACATTTCGTTTGTAGAATCTGCAAGTGTTTATTCGGAGCACCTTGAGGCCTGTGTTGGAAAAGGAAATATCTCCACATAAAAACTAGAGAGAAGGATTCTCAGAAACTTCTTTGTGATGAGTTCATTCAACTCACAGAGTGGAACCTACCAATTGATAGAGAAGTTTGGAAACACTCTTTTTGTAGAATCTGCAAGTGGATATTTGGAGCCGTTTGAGGCCTATGCTGGAAAAGGAAATATCTTCACATAAAAACTGAACAGAAGCATTCTCAGAAACTTCTTTGTGTTGAGTGCATTCAACTCACAGACTTGAACTTACCTGTAGAAAGAGCAGTTTTGAAACACTCTTTTGGTAAAATCTGCAAGTGGTTATTTGGAGCACTTCGAGGCCTGTGCTGGGATATGGAATATCTTCACCTAAAAACTGCAGAGAAGCTTTCTCAGAAAGTTCTTCACTATGCATTCATTCAACTCACAGAGTTGAACCTTCCTTTTGATAGAACAGTTTTGAAACACTCTTTTTGTAGAATCTGCAAGAGGATATTTGGAGCGTTTTGAGGCCTATGCTGGAAAAGGAAATATCTTCACCTTAAAACTAGACAGAAGCATCCTCAGAAACTTCTGTGTGATGAGTGCATTCAACTCACAGACTTGAACGTTTCTTTTGATAGAACAGTTTGGAAACATTACGTTTGTAGAATCTGCAAGTGTTTATTCGGAGCACCTTGAGGCCTATGTTGGAAAAGGAAATATCTTCACATAAAAACTAGAGAGAAGGATTCTCAGAAACTTCTTTGTGATGAGTTCATTCAACTCACAGAGTTGAACCTACCAATTGATGATAGAGAAGTTTGGAAACACTCTTTTTGTAGAATCTGCAAGTGGATATTTGGAGCCGTTTGAGGCCTATGCTGGAAAAGGAAATATCTTCACATAAAAACTGAACAGAAGCATTCTCAGAAACTTCTTTGTGTTGAGTGCATTCAACTCACAGACTTGAACTTACCTGTAGAAAGAGCAGTTTTGAAACACTCTTTTGGTAAAATCTGCAAGTGGTTATTTGGAGCACTTCGAGGCCTGTGCTGGGATATGGAATATCTTCACCTAAAAACTACAGAGAAGCATTCTCAGAAAGTTCTTCACGATGCATTCATTCAACTCACAGAGTTGAACCTTCCTTTTGATAGAACAGTTTTGAAACACTCTTTTTGTAGAATCTGCAAGAGGATATTTGGAGCGTTTTGAGGCCTATGCTGGAAAAGGAAATATCTTCACCTAAAAACTAGACAGAAGCATTCTCAGAAACTTCTGTGTGATGAGTGCATTCAACTCACAGACTTGAACGTTTCTTTTGATAGAACAGTTTGGAAACATTACGTTTGTAGAATCTGCAAGGGTTTATTCGGAGCACCTTGAGGCCTATGTTGGAAAAGGAAATATCTTCACATAAAAACTAGAGAGAAGGATTCTCAGAAACTTCTTTGTGATGAGTTCATTCAACTCACAGAGTTGAACCTACCAATTGATAGAGAAGTTTGGAAACACTCTTTTTGTAGAATCTGCAAGTGGATATTTGGAGCCGTTTGAGGCCTATGCTGGAAAAGGAAATATCTTCACATAAAAACTGAACAGAAGCATTCTCAGAAACTTCTTCTTGTTGAGTGCATTCAACTCACAGACTTGAACTTACCTGTAGAAAGAGCAGTTTTGAAACACTCTTTTGGTAAAATCTGCAAGTGGTTATTTGGAGCACTTCGAGGCCTGTGCTGGGATATGGAATATCTTCACCTAAAAACTACAGAGAAGCATTCTCAGAAAGTTCTTCACGATGCATTCTTTCAACTCACAGAGTTGAACCTTCCTTTTGATAGAACAGTTTTGAAACACTCTTTTTGTAGAATCTGCAAGAGGATATTTGGAGCGTTTTGAGGCCTATGCTGGAAAAGGAAATATCTTCACCTAAAAACTAGACAGAAGCATCCTCAGAAACTTCTGTGTGATGAGTGCATTCAACTCACAGACTTGAACGTTTCTTTTGATAGAACAGTTTGGAAACATTACGTTTGTAGAATCTGCAAGTGTTTATTCGGAGCACCTTGAGGCCTATGTTGGAAAAGGAAATATCTCCACATAAAAACTAGAGAGAAGGATTCTCAGAAACTTCTTTGTGATGAGTTCATTCAACTCACAGAGTGGAACCTACCAATTGATAGAGAAGTTTGGAAACACTCTTTTTGTAGAATCTGCAAGTGGATATTTGGAGCCGTTTGAGGCCTATGCTGGAAAAGGAAATATCTTCACATAAAAACTGAACAGAAGCATTCTCAGAAACTTCTTTGTGTTGAGTGCATTCAACTCACAGACTTGAACTTACCTGTAGAAAGAGCAGTTTTGAAACACTCTTTTGGTAAAATCTGCAAGTGGTTATTTGGAGCACTTCGAGGCCTGTGCTGGGATATGGAATATCTTCACCTAAAAACTACAGAGAAGCTTTCTCAGAAAGTTCTTCACTATGCATTCATTCAACTCACAGAGTTGAACCTTCCTTTTGATAGAACAGTTTTGAAACACTCTTTTTGTAGAATCTGCAAGAGGATATTTGGAGCGTTTTGAGGCCTATGCTGGAAAAGGAAATATCTTCACCTTAAAACTAGACAGAAGCATCCTCAGAAACTTCTGTGTGATGAGTGCATTCAACTCACAGACTTGAACGTTTCTTTTGATAGAACAGTTTGGAAACATTACGTTTGTAGAATCTGCAAGTGTTTATTCGGAGCACCTTGAGGCCTATGTTGGAAAAGGAAATATCTTCACATAAAAACTAGAGAGAAGGATTCTCAGAAACTTCTTTGTGATGAGTTCATTCAACTCACAGAGTTGAACCTACCAATTGATGATAGAGAAGTTTGGAAACACTCTTTTTGTAGAATCTGCAAGTGGATATTTGGAGCCGTTTGAGGCCTATGCTGGAAAAGGAAATATCTTCACATAAAAACTGAACAGAAGCATTCTCAGAAACTTCTTTGTGTTGAGTGCATTCAACTCACAGACTTGAACTTACCTGTAGAAAGAGCAGTTTTGAAACACTCTTTTGGTAAAATCTGCAAGTGGTTATTTGGAGCACTTCGAGGCCTGTGCTGGGATATGGAATATCTTCACCTAAAAACTACAGAGAAGCATTCTCAGAAAGTTCTTCACGATGCATTCATTCAACTCACAGAGTTGAACCTTCCTTTTGATAGAACAGTTTTGAAACACTCTTTTTGTAGAATCTGCAAGAGGATATTTGGAGCGTTTTGAGGCCTATGCTGGAAAAGGAAATATCTTCACCTAAAAACTAGACAGAAGCATTCTCAGAAACTTCTGTGTGATGAGTGCATTCAACTCACAGACTTGAACGTTTCTTTTGATAGAACAGTTTGGAAACATTACGTTTGTAGAATCTGCAAGTGTTTATTCGGAGCACCTTGAGGCCTATGTTGGAAAAGGAAATAACTTCACATAAAAACTAGAGAGAAGGATTCTCAGAAACTTCTTTGTGATGAGTTCATTCAACTCACAGAGTTGAACCTACCAATTGATAGAGAAGTTTGGAAACACTCTTTTTGTAGAATCTGCAAGTGGATATTTGGAGCCGTTTGAGGCCTATGCTGGAAAAGGAAATATCTTCACATAAAAACTGAACAGAAGCATTCTCAGAAACTTCTTTGTGTTGAGTGCATTCAACTCACAGACTTGAACTTACCTGTAGAAAGAGCAGTTTTGAAACACTCTTTTGGTAAAATCTGCAAGTGGTTATTTGGAGCACTTCGAGGCCTGTGCTGGGATATGGAATATCTTCACCTAAAAACTACAGAGAAGCATTCTCAGAAAGTTCTTCACGATGCATTCATTCAACTCACAGAGTTGAACCTTCCTTTTGATAGAACAGTTTTGAAACACTCTTTTTGTAGAATCTGCAAGAGGATATTTGGAGCGTTTTGAGGCCTATGCTGGAAAAGGAAATATCTTCACCTAAAAACTAGACAGAAGCATTCTCAGAAACTTCTGTGTTATGAGTGCATTCAACTCACAGACTTGAACGTTTCTTTTGATAGAACAGTTTGGAAACATTACGTTTGTAGAATCTGCAAGTGTTTATTCGGAGCACCTTGAGGCCTATGTTGGAAAAGGAAATAACTTCACATAAAAACTAGAGAGAAGGATTCTCAGAAACTTCTTTGTGATGAGTTCATTCAACTCACAGAGTTGAACCTACCAATTGATAGAGAAGTTTGGAAACACTCTTTTTGTAGAATCTGCAAGTGGATATTTGGAGCCGTTTGAGGCCTATGCTGGAAAAGGAAATATCTTCACATAAAAACTGAACAGAAGCATTCTCAGAAACTTCTTTGTGTTGAGTGCATTCAACTCACAGACTTGAACTTACCTGTAGAAAGAGCAGTTTTGAAACACTGTTTTGGTAAAATCTGCAAGTGGTTATTTGGAGCACTTCGAGGCCTGTGCTGGGATATGGAATATCTTCACCTAAAAACTACAGAGAAGCTTTCTCAGAAAGTTCTTCACGATGCATTCATTCAACTCACAGAGTTGAACCTTCCTTTTGATAGAACAGTTTTGAAACACTCTTTTTGTAGAATCTGCAAGAGGATATTTGGAGCGTTTTGAGGCCTATGCTGGAAAAGGAAATATCTTCACCTAAAAACTAGACAGAAGCATTCTCAGAAACTTCTGTGTGATGAGTGCATTCAACTCACAGACTTGAACGTTTCTTTTGATAGAACAGTTTGGAAACATTACGTTTGTAGAATCTGCAAGGGTTTATTCGGAGCACCTTGAGGCCTATGTTGGAAAAGGAAATATCTTCACATAAAAACTAGAGAGAAGGATTCTCAGAAACTTCTTTGTGATGAGTTCATTCAACTCACAGAGTTGAACCTACCAATTGATAGAGAAGTTTGGAAACACTCTTTTTGTAGAATCTGCAAGTGGATATTTGGAGCCGTTTGAGGCCTATGCTGGAAAAGGGAATATCTTCACATAAAAACTGAACAGAAGCATTCTCAGAAACTTCTTCTTGTTGAGTGCATTCAACTCACAGACTTGAACTTACCTGTAGAAAGAGCAGTTTTGAAACACTCTTTTGGTAAAATCTGCAAGTGGTTATTTGGAGCACTTCGAGGCCTGTGCTGGGATATGGAATATCTTCACCTAAAAACTACAGAGAAGCTTTCTCAGAAAGTTCTTCACGATGCATTCATTCAACTCACAGAGTTGAACCTTCCTTTTGATAGAACAGTTTTGAAACACTCTTTTTGTAGAATCTGCAAGAGGATATTTGGAGCGTTTTGAGGCCTATGCTGGAAAAGGAAATATCTTCACCTAAAAACTAGACAGAAGCATCCTCAGAAACTTCTGTGTGATGAGTGCATTCATCTCACAGACTTGAACGTTTCTTTTGATAGAACAGTTTGGAAACATTACGTTTGTAGAATCTGCAAGTGTTTATTCGGAGCACCTTGAGGCCTATGTTGGAAAAGGAAATATCTTCACATAAAAACTAGAGAGAAGGATTCTCAGAAACTTCTTTGTGATGAGTTCATTCAACTCACAGAGTGGAACCTACCAATTGATAGAGAAGTTTGGAAACACTCTTTTTGTAGAATCTGCAAGTGGATATTTGGAGCCGTTTGAGGCCTATGCTGGAAAAGGAAATATCTTCACATAAAAACTGAACAGAAGCATTCTCAGAAACTTCTTTGTGTTGAGTGCATTCAACTCACAGACTTGAACTTAGTTGTAGAAAGAGCAGTTTTGAAACACACTTTTGGTAAAATCTGCAAGTGGTTATTTGGAGCACTTCGAGGCCTGTGCTGGGATATGGAATATCTTCACCTAAAAACTACAGAGAAGCATTCTCAGAAAGTTCTTCACGATGCATTCATTCAACTCACAGAGTTGAACCTTCCTTTTGATAGAACAGTTTTGAAACACTCTTTTTGTAGAATCTGCAAGAGGATATTTGGAGCGTTTTGAGGCCTATGCTGGAAAAGGAAATATCTTCACCTAAAAACTAGACAGAAGCATCCTCAGAAACTTCTGTGTGATGAGTGCATTCAACTCACAGACTTGAACGTTTCTTTTGATAGAACAGTTTGGTAACATTTCGTTTGTAGAATCTGCAAGTGTTTATTCGGAGCACCTTGAGGCCTATGTTGGAAAAGGAAATATCTCCACATAAAAACTAGAGAGAAGGATTCTCAGAAACTTCTTTGTGATGAGTTCATTCAACTCACAGAGTGGAACCTACCAATTGATAGAGAAGTTTGGAAACACTCTTTTTGTAGAATCTGCAAGTGGATATTTGGAGCCGTTTGAGGCCTATGCTGGAAAAGGAAATATCTTCACATAAAAACTGAACAGAAGCATTCTCAGAAACTTCTTTGTGTTGAGTGCATTCAACTCACAGACTTGAACTTACCTGTAGAAAGAGCAGTTTTGAAACACTCTTTTGGTAAAATCTGCAAGTGGTTATTTGGAGCACTTCGAGGCCTGTGCTGGGATATGGAATATCTTCACCTAAAAACTACAGAGAAGCTTTCTCAGAAAGTTCTTCACTATGCATTCATTCAACTCACAGAGTTGAACCTTCCTTTTGATAGAACAGTTTTGAAACACTCTTTTTGTAGAATCTGCAAGAGGATATTTGGAGCGTTTTGAGGCCTATGCTGGAAAAGGAAATATCTTCACCTTAAAACTAGACAGAAGCATCCTCAGAAACTTCTGTGTGATGAGTGCATTCAACTCACAGACTTGAACGTTTCTTTTGATAGAACAGTTTGGAAACATTACGTTTGTAGAATCTGCAAGTGTTTATTCGGAGCACCTTGAGGCCTATGTTGGAAAAGGAAATATCTTCACATAAAAACTAGAGAGAAGGATTCTCAGAAACTTCTTTGTGATGAGTTCATTCAACTCACAGAGTTGAACCTACCAATTGATGATAGAGAAGTTTGGAAACACTCTTTTTGTAGAATCTGCAAGTGGATATTTGGAGCCGTTTGAGGCCTATGCTGGAAAAGGAAATATCTTCACATAAAAACTGAACAGAAGCATTCTCAGAAACTTCTTTGTGTTGAGTGCATTCAACTCACAGACTTGAACTTACCTGTAGAAAGAGCAGTTTTGAAACACTCTTTTGGTAAAATCTGCAAGTGGTTATTTGGAGCACTTCGAGGCCTGTGCTGGGATATGGAATATCTTCACCTAAAAACTACAGAGAAGCATTCTCAGAAAGTTCTTCACGATGCATTCATTCAACTCACAGAGTTGAACCTTCCTTTTGATAGAACAGTTTCGAAACACTCTTTTTGTAGAATCTGCAAGAGGATATTTGGAGCGTTTTGAGGCCTATGCTGGAAAAGGAAATATCTTCACCTAAAAACTAGACAGAAGCATTCTCAGAAACTTCTGTGTGATGAGTGCATTCAACTCACAGACTTGAACGTTTCTTTTGATAGAACAGTTTGGAAACATTACGTTTGTAGAATCTGCAAGTGTTTATTCGGAGCACCTTGAGGCCTATGTTGGAAAAGGAAATAACTTCACATAAAAACTAGAGAGAAGGATTCTCAGAAACTTCTTTGTGATGAGTTCATTCAACTCACAGAGTTGAACCTACCAATTGATAGAGAAGTTTGGAAACACTCTTTTTGTAGAATCTGCAAGTGGATATTTGGAGCCGTTTGAGGCCTATGCTGGAAAAGGAAATATCTTCACATAAAAACTGAACAGAAGCATTCTCAGAAACTTCTTTGTGTTGAGTGCATTCAACTCACAGACTTGAACTTACCTGTAGAAAGAGCAGTTTTGAAACACTGTTTTGGTAAAATCTGCAAGTGGTTATTTGGAGCACTTCGAGGCCTGTGCTGGGATATGGAATATCTTCACCTAAAAACTACAGAGAAGCTTTCTCAGAAAGTTCTTCACGATGCATTCATTCAACTCACAGAGTTGAACTTTCCTTTTGATAGAACAGTTTTGAAACACTCTTTTTGTAGAATCTGCAAGAGGATATTTGGAGCGTTTTGAGGCCTATGCTGGAAAAGGAAATATCTTCACCTAAAAACTAGACAGAAGCATCCTCAGAAACTTCTGTGTGATGAGTGCATTCATCTCACAGACTTGAACGTTTCTTTTGATAGAACAGTTTGGAAACATTACGTTTGTAGAATCTGCAAGTGTTTATTCGGAGCACCTTGAGGCCTATGTTGGAAAAGGAAATATCTTCACATAAAAACTAGAGAGAAGGATTCTCAGAAACTTCTTTGTGATGAGTTCATTCAACTCACAGAGTGGAACCTACCAATTGATAGAGAAGTTTGGAAACACTCTTTTTGTAGAATCTGCAAGTGGATATTTGGAGCCGTTTGAGGCCTATGCTGGAAAAGGAAATATCTTCACATAAAAACTGAACAGAAGCATTCTCAGAAACTTCTTTGTGTTGAGTGCATTCAACTCACAGACTTGAACTTAGTTGTAGAAAGAGCAGTTTTGAAACACACTTTTGGTAAAATCTGCAAGTGGTTATTTGGAGCACTTCGAGGCCTGTGCTGGGATATGGAATATCTTCACCTAAAAACTACAGAGAAGCATTCTCAGAAAGTTCTTCACGATGCATTCATTCAACTCACAGAGTTGAACCTTCCTTTTGATAGAACAGTTTTGAAACACTCTTTTTGTAGAATCTGCAAGAGGATATTTGGAGCGTTTTGAGGCCTATGCTGGAAAAGGAAATATCTTCACCTAAAAACTAGACAGAAGCATCCTCAGAAACTTCTGTGTGATGAGTGCATTCAACTCACAGACTTGAACGTTTCTTTTGATAGAACAGTTTGGAAACATTACGTTTGTAGAATCTGCAAGTGTTTATTCGGAGCACCTTGAGGCCTATGTTGGAAAAGGAAATATCTTCACATAAAAACTAGAGAGAAGGATTCTCAGAAACTTCTTTGTGATGAGTTCATTCAACTCACAGAGTTGAACCTACCAATTGATGATAGAGAAGTTTGGAAACACTCTTTTTGTAGAATCTGCAAGTGGATATTTGGAGCCGTTTGAGGCCTATGCTGGAAAAGGAAATATCTTCACATAAAAACTGAACAGAAGCATTCTCAGAAACTTCTTTGTGTTGAGTGCATTCAACTCACAGATTTGAACTTACCTGTAGAAAGAGCAGTTTTGAAACACTCTTTTGGTAAAATCTGCAAGTGGTTATTTGGAGCACTTCGAGGCCTGTGCTGGGATATGGAATATCTTCACCTAAAAACTACAGAGAAGCATTCTCAGAAAGTTCTTCACGATGCATTCTTTCAACTCACAGAGTTGAACCTTCCTTTTGATAGAACAGTTTTGAAACACTCTTTTTGTAGAATCTGCAAGAGGATATTTGGAGCGTTTTGAGGCCTATGCTGGAAAAGGAAATATCTTCACCTAAAAACTAGACAGAAGCATCCTCAGAAACTTCTGTGTGATGAGTGCATTCAACTCACAGACTTGAACGTTTCTTTTGATAGAACAGTTTGGTAACATTTCGTTTGTAGAATCTGCAAGTGTTTATTCGGAGCACCTTGAGGCCTATGTTGGAAAAGGAAATATCTCCACATAAAAACTAGAGAGAAGGATTCTCAGAAACTTCTTTGTGATGAGTTCATTCAACTCACAGAGTGGAACCTACCAATTGATAGAGAAGTTTGGAAACACTCTTTTTGTAGAATCTGCAAGTGGATATTTGGAGCCGTTTGAGGCCTATGCTGGAAAAGGAAATATCTTCACATAAAAACTGAACAGAAGCATTCTCAGAAACTTCTTTGTGTTGAGTGCATTCAACTCACAGACTTGAACTTACCTGTAGAAAGAGCAGTTTTGAAACACTCTTTTGGTAAAATCTGCAAGTGGTTATTTGGAGCACTTCGAGGCCTGTGCTGGGATATGGAATATCTTCACCTAAAAACTACAGAGAAGCTTTCTCAGAAAGTTCTTCACTATGCATTCATTCAACTCACAGAGTTGAACCTTCCTTTTGATAGAACAGTTTTGAAACACTCTTTTTGTAGAATCTGCAAGAGGATATTTGGAGCGTTTTGAGGCCTATGCTGGAAAAGGAAATATCTTCACCTTAAAACTAGACAGAAGCATCCTCAGAAACTTCTGTGTGATGAGTGCATTCAACTCACAGACTTGAACGTTTCTTTTGATAGAACAGTTTGGAAACATTACGTTTGTAGAATCTGCAAGTGTTTATTCGGAGCACCTTGAGGCCTATGTTGGAAAAGGAAATATCTTCACATAAAAACTAGAGAGAAGGATTCTCAGAAACTTCTTTGTGATGAGTTCATTCAACTCACAGAGTTGAACCTACCAATTGATGATAGAGAAGTTTGGAAACACTCTTTTTGTAGAATCTGCAAGTGGATATTTGGAGCCGTTTGAGGCCTATGCTGGAAAAGGAAATATCTTCACATAAAAACTGAACAGAAGCATTCTCAGAAACTTCTTTGTGTTGAGTGCATTCAACTCACAGACTTGAACTTACCTGTAGAAAGAGCAGTTTTGAAACACTCTTTTGGTAAAATCTGCAAGTGGTTATTTGGAGCACTTCGAGGCCTGTGCTGGGATATGGAATATCTTCACCTAAAAACTACAGAGAAGCATTCTCAGAAAGTTCTTCACGATGCATTCATTCAACTCACAGAGTTGAACCTTCCTTTTGATAGAACAGTTTTGAAACACTCTTTTTGTAGAATCTGCAAGAGGATATTTGGAGCGTTTTGAGGCCTATGCTGGAAAAGGAAATATCTTCACCTAAAAACTAGACAGAAGCATTCTCAGAAACTTCTGTGTGATGAGTGCATTCAACTCACAGACTTGAACGTTTCTTTTGATAGAACAGTTTGGAAACATTACGTTTGTAGAATCTGCAAGTGTTTATTCGGAGCACCTTGAGGCCTATGTTGGAAAAGGAAATATCTTCACATAAAAACTAGAGAGAAGGATTCTCAGAAACTTCTTTGTGATAAGTTCATTCAACTCACAGAGTTGAACCTACCAATTGATAGAGAAGTTTGGAAACACTCTTTTTGTAGAATCTGCAAGTGGATATTTGGAGCCGTTTGAGGCCTATGCTGGAAAAGGAAATATCTTCACATAAAAACTGAACAGAAGCATTCTCAGAAACTTCTTCTTGTTGAGTGCATTCAACTCACAGACTTGAACTTACCTGTAGAAAGAGCAGTTTTGAAACACTCTTTTGGTAAAATCTGCAAGTGGTTATTTGGAGCACTTCGAGGCCTGTGCTGGGATATGGAATATCTTCACCTAAAAACTACAGAGAAGCATTCTCAGAAAGTTCTTCACGATGCATTCATTCAACTCACAGAGTTGAACCTTCCTTTTGATAGAACAGTTTTGAAACACTCTTTTTGTAGAATCTGCAAGAGGATATTTGGAGCGTTTTGAGGCCTATGCTGGAAAAGGAAATATCTTCACCTAAAAACTAGACAGAAGCATCCTCAGAAACTTCTGTGTGATGAGTGCATTCATCTCACAGACTTGAACGTTTCTTTTGATAGAACAGTTTGGAAACATTACGTTTGTAGAATCTGCAAGTGTTTATTCGGAGCACCTTGAGGCCTATGTTGGAAAAGGAAATATCTTCACATAAAAACTAGAGAGAAGGATTCTCAGAAACTTCTTTGTGATGAGTTCATTCAACTCACAGAGTGGAACCTACCAATTGATAGAGAAGTTTGGAAACACTCTTTTTGTAGAATCTGCAAGTGGATATTTGGAGCCGTTTGAGGCCTATGCTGGAAAAGGAAATATCTTCACATAAAAACTGAACAGAAGCATTCTCAGAAACTTCTTTGTGTTGAGTGCATTCAACTCACAGACTTGAACTTAGTTGTAGAAAGAGCAGTTTTGAAACACACTTTTGGTAAAATCTGCAAGTGGTTATTTGGAGCACTTCGAGGCCTGTGCTGGGATATGGAATATCTTCACCTAAAAACTACAGAGAAGCATTCTCAGAAAGTTCTTCACGATGCATTCATTCAACTCACAGAGTTGAACCTTCCTTTTGATAGAACAGTTTTGAAACACTCTTTTTGTAGAATCTGCAAGAGGATATTTGGAGCGTTTTGAGGCCTATGCTGGAAAAGGAAATATCTTCACCTAAAAACTAGACAGAAGCATCCTCAGAAACTTCTGTGTGATGAGTGCATTCAACTCACAGACTTGAACGTTTCTTTTGATAGAACAGTTTGGAAACATTACGTTTGTAGAATCTGCAAGTGTTTATTCGGAGCACCTTGAGGCCTATGTTGGAAAAGGAAATATCTTCACATAAAAACTAGAGAGAAGGATTCTCAGAAACTTCTTTGTGATGAGTTCATTCAACTCACAGAGTTGAACCTACCAATTGATGATAGAGAAGTTTGGAAACACTCTTTTTGTAGAATCTGCAAGTGGATATTTGGAGCCGTTTGAGGCCTATGCTGGAAAAGGAAATATCTTCACATAAAAACTGAACAGAAGCATTCTCAGAAACTTCTTTGTGTTGAGTGCATTCAACTCACAGATTTGAACTTACCTGTAGAAAGAGCAGTTTTGAAACACTCTTTTGGTAAAATCTGCAAGTGGTTATTTGGAGCACTTCGAGGCCTGTGCTGGGATATGGAATATCTTCACCTAAAAACTACAGAGAAGCATTCTCAGAAAGTTCTTCACGATGCATTCATTCAACTCACAGAGTTGAACCTTCCTTTTGATAGAACAGTTTTGAAACACTCTTTTTGTAGAATCTGCAAGAGGATATTTGGAGCGTTTTGAGGCCTATGCTGGAAAAGGAAATATCTTCACCTAAAAACTAGACAGAAGCATCCTCAGAAACTTCTGTGTGATGAGTGCATTCAACTCACAGACTTGAACGTTTCTTTTGATAGAACAGTTTGGTAACATTTCGTTTGTAGAATCTGCAAGTGTTTATTCGGAGCACCTTGAGGCCTATGTTGGAAAAGGAAATATCTCCACATAAAAACTAGAGAGAAGGATTCTCAGAAACTTCTTTGTGATGAGTTCATTCAACTCACAGAGTGGAACCTACCAATTGATAGAGAAGTTTGGAAACACTCTTTTTGTAGAATCTGCAAGTGGATATTTGGAGCCGTTTGAGGCCTATGCTGGAAAAGGAAATATCTTCACATAAAAACTGAACAGAAGCATTCTCAGAAACTTCTTTGTGTTGAGTGCATTCAACTCACAGACTTGAACTTACCTGTAGAAAGAGCAGTTTTGAAACACTCTTTTGGTAAAATCTGCAAGTGGTTATTTGGAGCACTTCGAGGCCTGTGCTGGGATATGGAATATCTTCACCTAAAAACTACAGAGAAGCTTTCTCAGAAAGTTCTTCACTATGCATTCATTCAACTCACAGAGTTGAACCTTCCTTTTGATAGAACAGTTTTGAAACACTCTTTTTGTAGAATCTGCAAGAGGATATTTGGAGCGTTTTGAGGCCTATGCTGGAAAAGGAAATATCTTCACCTTAAAACTAGACAGAAGCATCCTCAGAAACTTCTGTGTGATGAGTGCATTCAACTCACAGACTTGAACGTTTCTTTTGATAGAACAGTTTGGAAACATTACGTTTGTAGAATCTGCAAGTGTTTATTCGGAGCACCTTGAGGCCTATGTTGGAAAAGGAAATATCTTCACATAAAAACTAGAGAGAAGGATTCTCAGAAACTTCTTTGTGATGAGTTCATTCAACTCACAGAGTTGAACCTACCAATTGATGATAGAGAAGTTTGGAAACACTCTTTTTGTAGAATCTGCAAGTGGATATTTGGAGCCGTTTGAGGCCTATGCTGGAAAAGGAAATATCTTCACATAAAAACTGAACAGAAGCATTCTCAGAAACTTCTTTGTGTTGAGTGCATTCAACTCACAGACTTGAACTTACCTGTAGAAAGAGCAGTTTTGAAACACTCTTTTGGTAAAATCTGCAAGTGGTTATTTGGAGCACTTCGAGG
Source organism: Pongo abelii (assembly GCF_028885655.2). NCBI lineage: Eukaryota > Metazoa > Chordata > Mammalia > Primates > Hominidae > Pongo > Pongo abelii. The sequence continues at coordinate 19,244,016 of NC_071999.2, forward strand.
CCTGTGCTGGGATATGGAATATCTTCACCTAAAAACTACAGAGAAGCATTCTCAGAAAGTTCTTCACGATGCATTCATTCAACTCACAGAGTTGAACCTTCCTTTTGATAGAACAGTTTTGAAACACTCTTTTTGTAGAATCTGCAAGAGGATATTTGGAGCGTTTTGAGGCCTATGCTGGAAAAGGAAATATCTTCACCTAAAAACTAGACAGAAGCATTCTCAGAAACTTCTGTGTGATGAGTGCATTCAACTCACAGACTTGAACGTTTCTTTTGATAGAACAGTTTGGAAACATTACGTTTGTAGAATCTGCAAGTGTTTATTCGGAGCACCTTGAGGCCTATGTTGGAAAAGGAAATAACTTCACATAAAAACTAGAGAGAAGGATTCTCAGAAACTTCTTTGTGATGAGTTCATTCAACTCACAGAGTTGAACCTACCAATTGATAGAGAAGTTTGGAAACACTCTTTTTGTAGAATCTGCAAGTGGATATTTGGAGCCGTTTGAGGCCTATGCTGGAAAAGGAAATATCTTCACATAAAAACTGAACAGAAGCATTCTCAGAAACTTCTTTGTGTTGAGTGCATTCAACTCACAGACTTGAACTTACCTGTAGAAAGAGCAGTTTTGAAACACTGTTTTGGTAAAATCTGCAAGTGGTTATTTGGAGCACTTCGAGGCCTGTGCTGGGATATGGAATATCTTCACCTAAAAACTACAGAGAAGCTTTCTCAGAAAGTTCTTCACGATGCATTCATTCAACTCACAGAGTTGAACCTTCCTTTTGATAGAACAGTTTTGAAACACTCTTTTTGTAGAATCTGCAAGAGGATATTTGGAGCGTTTTGAGGCCTATGCTGGAAAAGGAAATATCTTCACCTAAAAACTAGACAGAAGCATCCTCAGAAACTTCTGTGTGATGAGTGCATTCATCTCACAGACTTGAACGTTTCTTTTGATAGAACAGTTTGGAAACATTACGTTTGTAGAATCTGCAAGTGTTTATTCGGAGCACCTTGAGGCCTATGTTGGAAAAGGAAATATCTTCACATAAAAACTAGAGAGAAGGATTCTCAGAAACTTCTTTGTGATGAGTTCATTCAACTCACAGAGTGGAACCTACCAATTGATAGAGAAGTTTGGAAACACTCTTTTTGTAGAATCTGCAAGTGGATATTTGGAGCCGTTTGAGGCCTATGCTGGAAAAGGAAATATCTTCACATAAAAACTGAACAGAAGCATTCTCAGAAACTTCTTTGTGTTGAGTGCATTCAACTCACAGACTTGAACTTAGTTGTAGAAAGAGCAGTTTTGAAACACACTTTTGGTAAAATCTGCAAGTGGTTATTTGGAGCACTTCGAGGCCTGTGCTGGGATATGGAATATCTTCACCTAAAAACTACAGAGAAGCATTCTCAGAAAGTTCTTCACGATGCATTCATTCAACTCACAGAGTTGAACCTTCCTTTTGATAGAACAGTTTTGAAACACTCTTTTTGTAGAATCTGCAAGAGGATATTTGGAGCGTTTTGAGGCCTATGCTGGAAAAGGAAATATCTTCACCTAAAAACTAGACAGAAGCATCCTCAGAAACTTCTGTGTGATGAGTGCATTCAACTCACAGACTTGAACGTTTCTTTTGATAGAACAGTTTGGAAACATTACGTTTGTAGAATCTGCAAGTGTTTATTCGGAGCACCTTGAGGCCTATGTTGGAAAAGGAAATATCTTCACATAAAAACTAGAGAGAAGGATTCTCAGAAACTTCTTTGTGATGAGTTCATTCAACTCACAGAGTTGAACCTACCAATTGATGATAGAGAAGTTTGGAAACACTCTTTTTGTAGAATCTGCAAGTGGATATTTGGAGCCGTTTGAGGCCTATGCTGGAAAAGGAAATATCTTCACATAAAAACTGAACAGAAGCATTCTCAGAAACTTCTTTGTGTTGAGTGCATTCAACTCACAGATTTGAACTTACCTGTAGAAAGAGCAGTTTTGAAACACTCTTTTGGTAAAATCTGCAAGTGGTTATTTGGAGCACTTCGAGGCCTGTGCTGGGATATGGAATATCTTCACCTAAAAACTACAGAGAAGCATTCTCAGAAAGTTCTTCACGATGCATTCATTCAACTCACAGAGTTGAACCTTCCTTTTGATAGAACAGTTTTGAAACACTCTTTTTGTAGAATCTGCAAGAGGATATTTGGAGCGTTTTGAGGCCTATGCTGGAAAAGGAAATATCTTCACCTAAAAACTAGACAGAAGCATCCTCAGAAACTTCTGTGTGATGAGTGCATTCAACTCACAGACTTGAACGTTTCTTTTGATAGAACAGTTTGGTAACATTTCGTTTGTAGAATCTGCAAGTGTTTATTCGGAGCACCTTGAGGCCTATGTTGGAAAAGGAAATATCTCCACATAAAAACTAGAGAGAAGGATTCTCAGAAACTTCTTTGTGATGAGTTCATTCAACTCACAGAGTGGAACCTACCAATTGATAGAGAAGTTTGGAAACACTCTTTTTGTAGAATCTGCAAGTGGATATTTGGAGCCGTTTGAGGCCTATGCTGGAAAAGGAAATATCTTCACATAAAAACTGAACAGAAGCATTCTCAGAAACTTCTTTGTGTTGAGTGCATTCAACTCACAGACTTGAACTTACCTGTAGAAAGAGCAGTTTTGAAACACTCTTTTGGTAAAATCTGCAAGTGGTTATTTGGAGCACTTCGAGGCCTGTGCTGGGATATGGAATATCTTCACCTAAAAACTACAGAGAAGCTTTCTCAGAAAGTTCTTCACTATGCATTCATTCAACTCACAGAGTTGAACCTTCCTTTTGATAGAACAGTTTTGAAACACTCTTTTTGTAGAATCTGCAAGAGGATATTTGGAGCGTTTTGAGGCCTATGCTGGAAAAGGAAATATCTTCACCTTAAAACTAGACAGAAGCATCCTCAGAAACTTCTGTGTGATGAGTGCATTCAACTCACAGACTTGAACGTTTCTTTTGATAGAACAGTTTGGAAACATTACGTTTGTAGAATCTGCAAGTGTTTATTCGGAGCACCTTGAGGCCTATGTTGGAAAAGGAAATATCTTCACATAAAAACTAGAGAGAAGGATTCTCAGAAACTTCTTTGTGATGAGTTCATTCAACTCACAGAGTTGAACCTACCAATTGATGATAGAGAAGTTTGGAAACACTCTTTTTGTAGAATCTGCAAGTGGATATTTGGAGCCGTTTGAGGCCTATGCTGGAAAAGGAAATATCTTCACATAAAAACTGAACAGAAGCATTCTCAGAAACTTCTTTGTGTTGAGTGCATTCAACTCACAGACTTGAACTTACCTGTAGAAAGAGCAGTTTTGAAACACTCTTTTGGTAAAATCTGCAAGTGGTTATTTGGAGCACTTCGAGGCCTGTGCTGGGATATGGAATATCTTCACCTAAAAACTACAGAGAAGCATTCTCAGAAAGTTCTTCACGATGCATTCATTCAACTCACAGAGTTGAACCTTCCTTTTGATAGAACAGTTTTGAAACACTCTTTTTGTAGAATCTGCAAGAGGATATTTGGAGCGTTTTGAGGCCTATGCTGGAAAAGGAAATATCTTCACCTAAAAACTAGACAGAAGCATTCTCAGAAACTTCTGTGTGATGAGTGCATTCAACTCACAGACTTGAACGTTTCTTTTGATAGAACAGTTTGGAAACATTACGTTTGTAGAATCTGCAAGTGTTTATTCGGAGCACCTTGAGGCCTATGTTGGAAAAGGAAATAACTTCACATAAAAACTAGAGAGAAGGATTCTCAGAAACTTCTTTGTGATGAGTTCATTCAACTCACAGAGTTGAACCTACCAATTGATAGAGAAGTTTGGAAACACTCTTTTTGTAGAATCTGCAAGTGGATATTTGGAGCCGTTTGAGGCCTATGCTGGAAAAGGAAATATCTTCACATAAAAACTGAACAGAAGCATTCTCAGAAACTTCTTTGTGTTGAGTGCATTCAACTCACAGACTTGAACTTACCTGTAGAAAGAGCAGTTTTGAAACACTGTTTTGGTAAAATCTGCAAGTGGTTATTTGGAGCACTTCGAGGCCTGTGCTGGGATATGGAATATCTTCACCTAAAAACTACAGAGAAGCTTTCTCAGAAAGTTCTTCACGATGCATTCATTCAACTCACAGAGTTGAACCTTCCTTTTGATAGAACAGTTTTGAAACACTCTTTTTGTAGAATCTGCAAGAGGATATTTGGAGCGTTTTGAGGCCTATGCTGGAAAAGGAAATATCTTCACCTAAAAACTAGACAGAAGCATCCTCAGAAACTTCTGTGTGATGAGTGCATTCATCTCACAGACTTGAACGTTTCTTTTGATAGAACAGTTTGGAAACATTACGTTTGTAGAATCTGCAAGTGTTTATTCGGAGCACCTTGAGGCCTATGTTGGAAAAGGAAATATCTTCACATAAAAACTAGAGAGAAGGATTCTCAGAAACTTCTTTGTGATGAGTTCATTCAACTCACAGAGTGGAACCTACCAATTGATAGAGAAGTTTGGAAACACTCTTTTTGTAGAATCTGCAAGTGGATATTTGGAGCCGTTTGAGGCCTATGCTGGAAAAGGAAATATCTTCACATAAAAACTGAACAGAAGCATTCTCAGAAACTTCTTTGTGTTGAGTGCATTCAACTCACAGACTTGAACTTAGTTGTAGAAAGAGCAGTTTTGAAACACACTTTTGGTAAAATCTGCAAGTGGTTATTTGGAGCACTTCGAGGCCTGTGCTGGGATATGGAATATCTTCACCTAAAAACTACAGAGAAGCATTCTCAGAAAGTTCTTCACGATGCATTCATTCAACTCACAGAGTTGAACCTTCCTTTTGATAGAACAGTTTTGAAACACTCTTTTTGTAGAATCTGCAAGAGGATATTTGGAGCGTTTTGAGGCCTATGCTGGAAAAGGAAATATCTTCACCTAAAAACTAGACAGAAGCATCCTCAGAAACTTCTGTGTGATGAGTGCATTCAACTCACAGACTTGAACGTTTCTTTTGATAGAACAGTTTGGAAACATTACGTTTGTAGAATCTGCAAGTGTTTATTCGGAGCACCTTGAGGCCTATGTTGGAAAAGGAAATATCTTCACATAAAAACTAGAGAGAAGGATTCTCAGAAACTTCTTTGTGATGAGTTCATTCAACTCACAGAGTTGAACCTACCAATTGATGATAGAGAAGTTTGGAAACACTCTTTTTGTAGAATCTGCAAGTGGATATTTGGAGCCGTTTGAGGCCTATGCTGGAAAAGGAAATATCTTCACATAAAAACTGAACAGAAGCATTCTCAGAAACTTCTTTGTGTTGAGTGCATTCAACTCACAGATTTGAACTTACCTGTAGAAAGAGCAGTTTTGAAACACTCTTTTGGTAAAATCTGCAAGTGGTTATTTGGAGCACTTCGAGGCCTGTGCTGGGATATGGAATATCTTCACCTAAAAACTACAGAGAAGCATTCTCAGAAAGTTCTTCACGATGCATTCATTCAACTCACAGAGTTGAACCTTCCTTTTGATAGAACAGTTTTGAAACACTCTTTTTGTAGAATCTGCAAGAGGATATTTGGAGCGTTTTGAGGCCTATGCTGGAAAAGGAAATATCTTCACCTAAAAACTAGACAGAAGCATCCTCAGAAACTTCTGTGTGATGAGTGCATTCAACTCACAGACTTGAACGTTTCTTTTGATAGAACAGTTTGGTAACATTTCGTTTGTAGAATCTGCAAGTGTTTATTCGGAGCACCTTGAGGCCTATGTTGGAAAAGGAAATATCTCCACATAAAAACTAGAGAGAAGGATTCTCAGAAACTTCTTTGTGATGAGTTCATTCAACTCACAGAGTGGAACCTACCAATTGATAGAGAAGTTTGGAAACACTCTTTTTGTAGAATCTGCAAGTGGATATTTGGAGCCGTTTGAGGCCTATGCTGGAAAAGGAAATATCTTCACATAAAAACTGAACAGAAGCATTCTCAGAAACTTCTTTGTGTTGAGTGCATTCAACTCACAGACTTGAACTTACCTGTAGAAAGAGCAGTTTTGAAACACTCTTTTGGTAAAATCTGCAAGTGGTTATTTGGAGCACTTCGAGGCCTGTGCTGGGATATGGAATATCTTCACCTAAAAACTACAGAGAAGCTTTCTCAGAAAGTTCTTCACTATGCATTCATTCAACTCACAGGGTTGAACCTTCCTTTTGATAGAACAGTTTTGAAACACTCTTTTTGTAGAATCTGCAAGAGGATATTTGGAGCGTTTTGAGGCCTATGCTGGAAAAGGAAATATCTTCACCTTAAAACTAGACAGAAGCATCCTCAGAAACTTCTGTGTGATGAGTGCATTCAACTCACAGACTTGAACGTTTCTTTTGATAGAACAGTTTGGAAACATTACGTTTGTAGAATCTGCAAGTGTTTATTCGGAGCACCTTGAGGCCTATGTTGGAAAAGGAAATATCTTCACATAAAAACTAGAGAGAAGGATTCTCAGAAACTTCTTTGTGATGAGTTCATTCAACTCACAGAGTTGAACCTACCAATTGATGATAGAGAAGTTTGGAAACACTCTTTTTGTAGAATCTGCAAGTGGATATTTGGAGCCGTTTGAGGCCTATGCTGGAAAAGGAAATATCTTCACATAAAAACTGAACAGAAGCATTCTCAGAAACTTCTTTGTGTTGAGTGCATTCAACTCACAGACTTGAACTTACCTGTAGAAAGAGCAGTTTTGAAACACTCTTTTGGTAAAATCTGCAAGTGGTTATTTGGAGCACTTCGAGGCCTGTGCTGGGATATGGAATATCTTCACCTAAAAACTACAGAGAAGCATTCTCAGAAAGTTCTTCACGATGCACTCATTCAACTCACAGAGTTGAACCTTCCTTTTGATAGAACAGTTTTGAAACACCCTTTTTGTAGAATCTGCAAGAGGATATTTGGAGCGTTTTGAGGCCTATGCTGGAAAAGGAAATATCTTCACCTAAAAACTAGACAGAAGCATTCTCAGAAACTTCTGTGTGATGAGTGCATTCAACTCACAGACTTGAACGTTTCTTTTGATAGAACAGTTTGGAAACATTACGTTTGTAGAATCTGCAAGTGTTTATTCGGAGCACCTTGAGGCCTATGTTGGAAAAGGAAATAACTTCACATAAAAACTAGAGAGAAGGATTCTCAGAAACTTCTTTGTGATGAGTTCATTCAACTCACAGAGTTGAACCTACCAATTGATAGAGAAGTTTGGAAACACTCTTTTTGTAGAATCTGCAAGTGGATATTTGGAGCCGTTTGAGGCCTATGCTGGAAAAGGAAATATCTTCACATAAAAACTGAACAGAAGCATTCTCAGAAACTTCTTTGTGTTGAGTGCATTCAACTCACAGACTTGAACTTACCTGTAGAAAGAGCAGTTTTGAAACACTGTTTTGGTAAAATCTGCAAGTGGTTATTTGGAGCACTTCGAGGCCTGTGCTGGGATATGGAATATCTTCACCTAAAAACTACAGAGAAGCTTTCTCAGAAAGTTCTTCACGATGCATTCATTCAACTCACAGAGTTGAACCTTCCTTTTGATAGAACAGTTTTGAAACACTCTTTTTGTAGAATCTGCAAGAGGATATTTGGAGCGTTTTGAGGCCTATGCTGGAAAAGGAAATATCTTCACCTAAAAACTAGACAGAAGCATCCTCAGAAACTTCTGTGTGATGAGTGCATTCATCTCACAGACTTGAACGTTTCTTTTGATAGAACAGTTTGGAAACATTACGTTTGTAGAATCTGCAAGTGTTTATTCGGAGCACCTTGAGGCCTATGTTGGAAAAGGAAATATCTTCACATAAAAACTAGAGAGAAGGATTCTCAGAAACTTCTTTGTGATGAGTTCATTCAACTCACAGAGTGGAACCTACCAATTGATAGAGAAGTTTGGAAACACTCTTTTTGTAGAATCTGCAAGTGGATATTTGGAGCCGTTTGAGGCCTATGCTGGAAAAGGAAATATCTTCACATAAAAACTGAACAGAAGCATTCTCAGAAACTTCTTTGTGTTGAGTGCATTCAACTCACAGATTTGAACTTACCTGTAGAAAGAGCAGTTTTGAAACACTCTTTTGGTAAAATCTGCAAGTGGTTATTTGGAGCACTTCGAGGCCTGTGCTGGGATATGGAATATCTTCACCTAAAAACTACAGAGAAGCATTCTCAGAAAGTTCTTCATGATGCATTCATTCAACTCACAGAGTTGAACCTTCCTTTTGATAGAACAGTTTTGAAACACTCTTTTTGTAGAATCTGCAAGAGGATATTTGGAGCGTTTTGAGGCCTATGCTGGAAAAGGAAATATCTTCACCTAAAAACTAGACAGAAGCATCCTCAGAAACTTCTGTGTGATGAGTGCATTCAACTCACAGACTTGAACGTTTCTTTTGATAGAACAGTTTGGTAACATTTCGTTTGTAGAATCTGCAAGTGTTTATTCGGAGCACCTTGAGGCCTATGTTGGAAAAGGAAATATCTCCACATAAAAACTAGAGAGAAGGATTCTCAGAAACTTCTTTGTGATGAGTTCATTCAACTCACAGAGTGGAACCTACCAATTGATAGAGAAGTTTGGAAACACTCTTTTTGTAGAATCTGCAAGTGGATATTTGGAGCCGTTTGAGGCCTATGCTGGAAAAGGAAATATCTTCACATAAAAACTGAACAGAAGCATTCTCAGAAACTTCTTTGTGTTGAGTGCATTCAACTCACAGACTTGAACTTACCTGTAGAAAGAGCAGTTTTGAAACACTCTTTTGGTAAAATCTGCAAGTGGTTATTTGGAGCACTTCGAGGCCTGTGCTGGGATATGGAATATCTTCACCTAAAAACTACAGAGAAGCTTTCTCAGAAAGTTCTTCACTATGCATTCATTCAACTCACAGAGTTGAACCTTCCTTTTGATAGAACAGTTTTGAAACACTCTTTTTGTAGAATCTGCAAGAGGATATTTGGAGCGTTTTGAGGCCTATGCTGGAAAAGGAAATATCTTCACCTTAAAACTAGACAGAAGCATCCTCAGAAACTTCTGTGTGATGAGTGCATTCAACTCACAGACTTGAACGTTTCTTTTGATAGAACAGTTTGGAAACATTACGTTTGTAGAATCGGCAAGTGTTTATTCGGAGCACCTTGAGGCCTATGTTGGAAAAGGAAATATCTTCACATAAAAACTAGAGAGAAGGATTCTCAGAAACTTCTTTGTGATGAGTTCATTCAACTCACAGAGTGGAACCTACCAATTGATGATAGAGAAGTTTGGAAACACTCTTTTTGTAGAATCTGCAAGTGGATATTTGGAGCCGTTTGAGGCCTATGCTGGAAAAGGAAATATCTTCACATAAAAACTGAACAGAAGCATTCTCAGAAACTTCTTTGTGTTGAGTGCATTCAACTCACAGACTTGAACTTACCTGTAGAAAGAGCAGTTTTGAAACACTCTTTTGGTAAAATCTGCAAGTGGTTATTTGGAGCACTTCGAGGCCTGTGCTGGGATATGGAATATCTTCACCTAAAAACTACAGAGAAGCATTCTCAGAAAGTTCTTCACGATGCATTCATTCAACTCACAGAGTTGAACCTTCCTTTTGATAGAACAGTTTTGAAACACTCTTTTTGTAGAATCTGCAAGAGGATATTTGGAGCGTTTTGAGGCCTATGCTGGAAAAGGAAATATCTTCACCTAAAAACTAGACAGAAGCATTCTCAGAAACTTCTGTGTGATGAGTGCATTCAACTCACAGACTTGAACGTTTCTTTTGATAGAACAGTTTGGAAACATTACGTTTGTAGAATCTGCAAGTGTTTATTCGGAGCACCTTGAGGCCTATGTTGGAAAAGGAAATATCTTCACATAAAAACTAGAGAGAAGGATTCTCAGAAACTTCTTTGTGATGAGTTCATTCAACTCACAGAGTTGAACCTACCAATTGATAGAGAAGTTTGGAAACACTCTTTTTGTAGAATCTGCAAGTGGATATTTGGAGCCGTTTGAGGCCTATGCTGGAAAAGGAAATATCTTCACATAAAAACTGAACAGAAGCATTCTCAGAAACTTCTTTGTGTTGAGTGCATTCAACTCACAGACTTGAACTTACCTGTAGAAAGAGCAGTTTTGAAACACTCTTTTGGTAAAATCTGCAAGTGGTTATTTGGAGCACTTCGAGGCCTGTGCTGGGATATGGAATATCTTCACCTAAAAACTACAGAGAAGCATTCTCAGAAAGTTCTTCACGATGCATTCATTCAACTCACAGAGTTGAACCTTCCTTTTGATAGAACAGTTTTGAAACACTCTTTTTGTAGAATCTGCAAGAGGATATTTGGAGCGTTTTGAGGCCTATGCTGGAAAAGGAAATATCTTCACCTTAAAACTAGACAGAAGCATCCTCAGAAACTTCTGTGTGATGAGTGCATTCATCTCACAGACTTGAACGTTTCTTTTGATAGAACAGTTTGGAAACATTACGTTTGTAGAATCTGCAAGTGTTTATTCGGAGCACCTTGAGGCCTATGTTGGAAAAGAAAATATCTTCACATAAAAACTAGAGAGAAGGATTCTCAGAAACTTCTTTGTGATGAGTTCATTCAACTCACAGAGTGGAACCTACCAATTGATATAGAAGTTTGGAAACACTCTTTTTGTAGAATCTGCAAGTGGATATTTGGAGCCGTTTGAGGCCTATGCTGGAAAAGGAAATATCTTCACATAAAAACTGAACAGAAGCATTCTCAGAAACTTCTTTGTGTTGAGTGCATTCAACTCACAGACTTGAACTTAGTTGTAGAAAGAGCAGTTTTGAAACACACTTTTGGTAAAATCTGCAAGTGGTTATTTGGAGCACTTCGAGGCCTGTGCTTTGATATGGAATATCTTCACCTAAAAACTACAGAGAAGCATTCTCAGAAAGTACTTCATGATGCATTCGTTCAACTCACAGAGTTGAACCTTCCTTTTGATAGAACAGTTTTGAAACACTCTTTTTGTAGAATCTGCAAGAGGATATTTGGAGCGTTTTGAGGCCTATGCTGGAAAAGGAAATATCTTCACCTAAAAACTAGACAGAAGCATTCTCAGAAACTTCTGCGTGATGAGTGCATTCAACTCACAGACTTGAACATTTCTTTTGATAGAACAGTTTGGAAACATTACGTTTGTAGAATCGGCAAGTGTTTATTCGGAGCACCTTGAGGCCTATGTTGGAAAAGGAAATATCTTCACATAAAAACTAGAGAGAAGGATTCTCAGAAACTTCTTTGTGATGAGTTCACTCAACTCACAGAGTGGAACCTACCAATTGATAGAGAAGTTTGGAAACACTCTTTTTGTAGAATCTGCAAGTGGATATTTGGAGCCGTTTGAGGCCTATGCTGGAAAAGGAAATATCTTCACATAAAAACTGAACAGAAGCATTCTCAGAAACTTCTTTGTGTTGAGTGCATTCAACTCACAGACTTGAACTTACCTGTAGAAAGAGCAGTTTTGAAACACTCTTTTGGTAAAATCTGCAAGTGGTTATTTGGAGCACTTCGAGGCCTGTGCTGGGATATGGAATATCTTCACCTAAAAACTACAGAGAAGCATTCTCAGAAAGTTCTTCACGATGCATTCATTCAACTCACAGAGTTGAACCTTCCTTTTGATAGAACAGTTTTGAAACACTCTTTTTGTAGAATCTGCAAGAGGATATTTGGAGCGTTTTGAGGCCTATGCTGGAAAAGGAAATATCTTCACCTAAAAACTAGACAGAAGCATCCTCAGAAACTTCTGTGTGATGAGTGCATTCAACTCACAGACTTGAACGTTTCTTTTGATAGAACAGTTTGGAAACATTACGTTTGTAGAATCTGCAAGTGTTTATTCGGAGCACCTTGAGGCCTATGTTGGAAAAGGAAATATCTTCACATAAAAACTAGAGAGAAGGATTCTCAAAAACTTCTTTGTGATGAGTTCATTCAACTCACAGAGTTGAACCTACCAATTGATGATAGAGAAGTTTGGAAACCCTCTTTTTGTAGAATCTGCAAGTGGATATTTGGAGCCGTTTGAGGCCTATGCTGGAAAAGGAAATATCTTCACATAAAAACTGAACAGAAGCATTCTCAGAAACTTCTTCTTGTTGAGTGCATTCAACTCACAGACTTGAACTTACCTGTAGAAAGAGCAGTTTTGAAACACTCTTTTGGTAAAATCTGCAAGTGGTTATTTGGAGCACTTCGAGGCCTGTGCTGGGATATGGAATATCTTCACCTAAAAACTACAGAGAAGCATTCTCAGAAAGTTCTTCACGATGCATTCATTCAACTCACAGAGTTGAACCTTCCTTTTGATAGAACAGTTTTGAAACACTCTTTTTGTAGAATCTGCAAGAGGATATTTGGAGCGTTTTGAGGCCTATGCTGGAAAAGGAAATATCTTCACCTAAAAACTAGACAGAAGCATTCTCAGAAACTTCTGTGTGATGAGTGCATTCAACTCACAGACTTGAACGTTTCTTTTGATAGAACAGTTTGGAAACATTACGTTTGTAGAATCTGCAAGTGTTTATTCGGAGCACCTTGAGGCCTATGTTGGAAAAGGAAATATCTTCACATAAAAACTAGAGAGAAGGATTCTCAGAAACTTCTTTGTGATGAGTTCATTCAACTCACAGAGTTGAACCTACCAGTTGATAGAGAAGTTTGGAAACACTCTTTTTGTAGAATCTGCAAGTGGATATTTGGAGCCGTTTGAGGCCTATGCTGGAAAAGGAAATATCTTCACATAAAAACTGAACAGAAGCATTCTCAGAAACTTCTTTGTGTTGAGTGCATTCAACTCACAGACTTGAACTTACCTGTAGAAAGAGCAGTTTTGAAACACTCTTTTGGTAAAATCTGCAAGTGGTTATTTGGAGCACTTCGAGGCCTGTGCTGGGATATGGAATATCTTCACCTAAAAACTACAGAGAAGCATTCTCAGAAAGTTCTTCACGATGCATTCATTCAACTCACAGAGTTGAACCTTCCTTTTGATAGAACAGTTTTGAAACACTCTTTTTGTAGAATCTGCAAGAGGATATTTGGAGCGTTTTGAGGCCTATGCTGGAAAAGGAAATATCTTCACCTAAAAACTAGACAGAAGCATTCTCAGAAACTTCTGTGTGATGAGTGCATTCAACTCACAGACTTGAACGTTTCTTTTGATAGAACAGTTTGGAAACATTACGTTTGTAGAATCTGCAAGTGTTTATTCGGAGCACCTTGAGGCCTATGTTGGAAAAGGAAATATCTTCACATAAAAACTAGAGAGAAGGATTCTCAGAAACTTCTTTGTGATGAGTTCATTCAACTCACAGAGTTGAACCTACCAGTTGATAGAGAAGTTTGGAAACACTCTTTTTGTAGAATCTGCAAGTGGATATTTGGAGCCGTTTGAGGCCTATGCTGGAAAAGGAAATATCTTCACATAAAAACTGAACAGAAGCATTCTCAGAAACTTCTTTGTGTTGAGTGCATTCAACTCACAGACTTGAACTTACCTGTAGAAAGAGCAGTTTTGAAACACTCTTTTGGTAAAATCTGCAAGTGGTTATTTGGAGCACTTCGAGGCCTGTGCTGGGATATGGAATATCTTCACCTAAAAACTACAGAGAAGCATTCTCAGAAAGTTCTTCACGATGCATTCATTCAACTCACAGAGTTGAACCTTCCTTTTGATAGAACAGTTTTGAAACACTCTTTTTGTAGAATCTGCAAGAGGATATTTGGAGCGTTTTGAGGCCTATGCTGGAAAAGGAAATATCTTCACCTTAAAACTAGACAGAAGCATCCTCAGAAACTTCTGTGTGATGAGTGCATTCATCTCACAGACTTGAACGTTTCTTTTGATAGAACAGTTTGGAAACATTACGTTTGTAGAATCTGCAAGTGTTTATTCGGAGCACCTTGAGGCCTATGTTGGAAAAGAAAATATCTTCACATAAAAACTAGAGAGAAGGATTCTCAGAAACTTCTTTGTGATGAGTTCATTCAACTCACAGAGTGGAACCTACCAATTGATAGAGAAGTTTGGAAACACTCTTTTTGTAGAATCTGCAAGTGGATATTTGGAGCCGTTTGAGGCCTATGCTGGAAAAGGAAATATCTTCACATAAAAACTGAACAGAAGCATTCTCAGAAACTTCTTTGTGTTGAGTGCATTCAACTCACAGACTTGAACTTAGTTGTAGAAAGAGCAGTTTTGAAACACACTTTTGGTAAAATCTGCAAGTGGTTATTTGGAGCACTTCGAGGCCTGTGCTTTGATATGGAATATCTTCACCTAAAAACTACAGAGAAGCATTCTCAGAAAGTACTTCATGATGCATTCGTTCAACTCACAGAGTTGAACCTTCCTTTTGATAGAACAGTTTTGAAACACTCTTTTTGTAGAATCTGCAAGAGGATATTTGGAGCGTTTTGAGGCCTATGCTGGAAAAGGAAATATCTTCACCTAAAAACTAGACAGAAGCATTCTCAGAAACTTCTGCGTGATGAGTGCATTCAACTCACAGACTTGAACATTTCTTTTGATAGAACAGTTTGGAAACATTACGTTTGTAGAATCGGCAAGTGTTTATTCGGAGCACCTTGAGGCCTATGTTGGAAAAGGAAATATCTTCACATAAAAACTAGAGAGAAGGATTCTCAGAAACTTCTTTGTGATGAGTTCATTCAACTCACAGAGTGGAACCTACCAATTGATAGAGAAGTTTGGAAACACTCTTTTTGTAGAATCTGCAAGTGGATATTTGGAGCCGTTTGAGGCCTATGCTGGAAAAGGAAATATCTTCACATAAAAACTGAACAGAAGCATTCTCAGAAACTTCTTTGTGTTGAGTGCATTCAACTCACAGACTTGAACTTACCTGTAGAAAGAGCAGTTTTGAAACACTCTTTTGGTAAAATCTGCAAGTGGTTATTTGGAGCACTTCGAGGCCTGTGCTGGGATATGGAATATCTTCACCTAAAAACTACAGAGAAGCATTCTCAGAAAGTTCTTCACGATGCATTCATTCAACTCACAGAGTTGAACCTTCCTTTTGATAGAACAGTTTTGAAACACTCTTTTTGTAGAATCTGCAAGAGGATATTTGGAGCGTTTTGAGGCCTATGCTGGAAAAGGAAATATCTTCACCTAAAAACTAGACAGAAGCATCCTCAGAAACTTCTGTGTGATGAGTGCATTCAACTCACAGACTTGAACGTTTCTTTTGATAGAACAGTTTGGAAACATTACGTTTGTAGAATCTGCAAGTGTTTATTCGGAGCACCTTGAGGCCTATGTTGGAAAAGGAAATATCTTCCCATAAAAACTAGAGAGAAGGATTCTCAAAAACTTCTTTGTGATGAGTTCATTCAACTCACAGAGTTGAACCTACCAATTGATGATAGAGAAGTTTGGAAACACTCTTTTTGTAGAATCTGCAAGTGGATATTTGGAGCCGTTTGAGGCCTATGCTGGAAAAGGAAATATCTTCACATAAAAACTGAACAGAAGCATTCTCAGAAACTTCTTCTTGTTGAGTGCATTCAACTCACAGATTTGAACTTACCTGTAGAAAGAGCAGTTTTGAAACACTCTTTTGGTAAAATCTGCAAGTGGTTATTTGGAGCACTTCGAGGCCTGTGCTGGGATATGGAATATCTTCACCTAAAAACTACAGAGAAGCATTCTCAGAAAGTTCTTCACGATGCATTCATTCAACTCACAGAGTTGAACCTTCCTTTTGATAGAACAGTTTTGAAACACTCTTTTTGTAGAATCTGCAAGAGGATATTTGGAGCGTTTTGAGGCCTATGCTGGAAAAGGAAATATCTTCACCTAAAAACTAGACAGAAGCATCCTCAGAAACTTCTGTGTGATGAGTGCATTCAACTCACAGACTTGAACGTTTCTTTTGATAGAACAGTTTGGTAACATTACGTTTGTAGAATCTGCAAGTGTTTATTCGGAGCACCTTGAGGCCTATGTTGGAAAAGGAAATATCATCACATAAAAACTAGAGAGAAGGATTCTCAGAAACTTCTTTCTGATGAGTTCATTCAACTCACAGAGTGGAACCTACCAATTGATAGAGAAGTTTGGAAACACTCTTTTTGTAGAATCTGCAAGAGGATATTTGGAGCGTTTTGAGGCCTATGCTGGAAAAGGAAATATCTTCACCTAAAAACTAGACAGAAGCATTCTCAGAAACTTCTGTGTGATGAGTGCATTCAACTCACAGACTTGAACGTTTCTTTTGATAGAACAGTTTGGAAACATTACGTTTGTAGAATCTGCAAGTGTTTATTCGGAGCACCTTGAGGCCTATGTTGGAAAAGGAAATATCTTCACATAAAAACTAGAGAGAAGGATTCTCAGAAACTTCTTTGTGATGAGTTCATTCAACTCACAGAGTTGAACCTACCAATTGATAGAGAAGTTTGGAAACACTCTTTTTGTAGAATCTGCAAGTGGATATTTGGAGCCGTTTGAGGCCTATGCTGGAAAAGGAAATATCTTCACATAAAAACTGAACAGAAGCATTCTCAGAAACTTCTTTGTGTTGAGTGCATTCAACTCACAGACTTGAACTTACCTGTAGAAAGAGCAGTTTTGAAACACTCTTTTGGTAAAATCTGCAAGTGGTTATTTGGAGCACTTCGAGGCCTGTGCTGGGATATGGAATATCTTCACCTAAAAACTACAGAGAAGCATTCTCAGAAAGTTCTTCACGATGCACTCATTCAACTCACAGAGTTGAACCTTCCTTTTGATAGAACAGTTTTGAAACACTCTTTTTGTAGAATCTGCAAGAGGATATTTGGAGCGTTTTGAGGCCTATGCTGGAAAAGGAAATATCTTCACCTAAAAACTAGACAGAAGCATTCTCAGAAACTTCTGTGTGATGAGTGCATTCAACTCACAGACTTGAACGTTTCTTTTGATAGAACAGTTTGGAAACATTACGTTTGTAGAATCTGCAAGTGTTTATTCGGAGCACCTTGAGGCCTATGTTGGAAAAGGAAATAACTTCACATAAAAACTAGAGAGAAGGATTCTCAGAAACTTCTTTGTGATGAGTTCATTCAACTCACAGAGTTGAACCTACCAATTGATAGAGAAGTTTGGAAACACTCTTTTTGTAGAATCTGCAAGTGGATATTTGGAGCCGTTTGAGGCCTATGCTGGAAAAGGAAATATCTTCACATAAAAACTGAACAGAAGCATTCTCAGAAACTTCTTTGTGTTGAGTGCATTCAACTCACAGACTTGAACTTACCTGTAGAAAGAGCAGTTTTGAAACACTGTTTTGGTAAAATCTGCAAGTGGTTATTTGGAGCACTTCGAGGCCTGTGCTGGGATATGGAATATCTTCACCTAAAAACTACAGAGAAGCTTTCTCAGAAAGTTCTTCACGATGCATTCATTCAACTCACAGAGTTGAACCTTCCTTTTGATAGAACAGTTTTGAAACACTCTTTTTGTAGAATCTGCAAGAGGATATTTGGAGCGTTTTGAGGCCTATGCTGGAAAAGGAAATATCTTCACCTAAAAACTAGACAGAAGCATCCTCAGAAACTTCTGTGTGATGAGTGCATTCATCTCACAGACTTGAACGTTTCTTTTGATAGAACAGTTTGGAAACATTACGTTTGTAGAATCTGCAAGTGTTTATTCGGAGCACCTTGAGGCCTATGTTGGAAAAGGAAATATCTTCACATAAAAACTAGAGAGAAGGATTCTCAGAAACTTCTTTGTGATGAGTTCATTCAACTCACAGAGTGGAACCTACCAATTGATAGAGAAGTTTGGAAACACTCTTTTTGTAGAATCTGCAAGTGGATATTTGGAGCCGTTTGAGGCCTATGCTGGAAAAGGAAATATCTTCACATAAAAACTGAACAGAAGCATTCTCAGAAACTTCTTTGTGTTGAGTGCATTCAACTCACAGATTTGAACTTACCTGTAGAAAGAGCAGTTTTGAAACACTCTTTTGGTAAAATCTGCAAGTGGTTATTTGGAGCACTTCGAGGCCTGTGCTGGGATATGGAATATCTTCACCTAAAAACTACAGAGAAGCATTCTCAGAAAGTTCTTCATGATGCATTCATTCAACTCACAGAGTTGAACCTTCCTTTTGATAGAACAGTTTTGAAACACTCTTTTTGTAGAATCTGCAAGAGGATATTTGGAGCGTTTTGAGGCCTATGCTGGAAAAGGAAATATCTTCACCTAAAAACTAGACAGAAGCATCCTCAGAAACTTCTGTGTGATGAGTGCATTCAACTCACAGACTTGAACGTTTCTTTTGATAGAACAGTTTGGTAACATTTCGTTTGTAGAATCTGCAAGTGTTTATTCGGAGCACCTTGAGGCCTATGTTGGAAAAGGAAATATCTCCACATAAAAACTAGAGAGAAGGATTCTCAGAAACTTCTTTGTGATGAGTTCATTCAACTCACAGAGTGGAACCTACCAATTGATAGAGAAGTTTGGAAACACTCTTTTTGTAGAATCTGCAAGTGGATATTTGGAGCCGTTTGAGGCCTATGCTGGAAAAGGAAATATCTTCACATAAAAACTGAACAGAAGCATTCTCAGAAACTTCTTTGTGTTGAGTGCATTCAACTCACAGACTTGAACTTACCTGTAGAAAGAGCAGTTTTGAAACACTCTTTTGGTAAAATCTGCAAGTGGTTATTTGGAGCACTTCGAGGCCTGTGCTGGGATATGGAATATCTTCACCTAAAAACTACAGAGAAGCTTTCTCAGAAAGTTCTTCACTATGCATTCATTCAACTCACAGAGTTGAACCTTCCTTTTGATAGAACAGTTTTGAAACACTCTTTTTGTAGAATCTGCAAGAGGATATTTGGAGCGTTTTGAGGCCTATGCTGGAAAAGGAAATATCTTCACCTTAAAACTAGACAGAAGCATCCTCAGAAACTTCTGTGTGATGAGTGCATTCAACTCACAGACTTGAACGTTTCTTTTGATAGAACAGTTTGGAAACATTACGTTTGTAGAATCTGCAAGTGTTTATTCGGAGCACCTTGAGGCCTATGTTGGAAAAGGAAATATCTTCACATAAAAACTAGAGAGAAGGATTCTCAGAAACTTCTTTGTGATGAGTTCATTCAACTCACAGAGTGGAACCTACCAATTGATGATAGAGAAGTTTGGAAACACTCTTTTTGTAGAATCTGCAAGTGGATATTTGGAGCCGTTTGAGGCCTATGCTGGAAAAGGAAATATCTTCACATAAAAACTGAACAGAAGCATTCTCAGAAACTTCTTTGTGTTGAGTGCATTCAACTCACAGACTTGAACTTACCTGTAGAAAGAGCAGTTTTGAAACACTCTTTTGGTAAAATCTGCAAGTGGTTATTTGGAGCACTTCGAGGCCTGTGCTGGGATATGGAATATCTTCACCTAAAAACTACAGAGAAGCATTCTCAGAAAGTTCTTCACGATGCATTCATTCAACTCACAGAGTTGAACCTTCCTTTTGATAGAACAGTTTTGAAACACTCTTTTTGTAGAATCTGCAAGAGGATATTTGGAGCGTTTTGAGGCCTATGCTGGAAAAGGAAATATCTTCACCTAAAAACTAGACAGAAGCATTCTCAGAAACTTCTGTGTGATGAGTGCATTCAACTCACAGACTTGAACGTTTCTTTTGATAGAACAGTTTGGAAACATTACGTTTGTAGAATCTGCAAGTGTTTATTCGGAGCACCTTGAGGCCTATGTTGGAAAAGGAAATATCTTCACATAAAAACTAGAGAGAAGGATTCTCAGAAACTTCTTTGTGATGAGTTCATTCAACTCACAGAGTTGAACCTACCAATTGATAGAGAAGTTTGGAAACACTCTTTTTGTAGAATCTGCAAGTGGATATTTGGAGCCGTTTGAGGCCTATGCTGGAAAAGGAAATATCTTCACATAAAAACTGAACAGAAGCATTCTCAGAAACTTCTTTGTGTTGAGTGCATTCAACTCACAGACTTGAACTTACCTGTAGAAAGAGCAGTTTTGAAACACTCTTTTGGTAAAATCTGCAAGTGGTTATTTGGAGCACTTCGAGGCCTGTGCTGGGATATGGAATATCTTCACCTAAAAACTACAGAGAAGCATTCTCAGAAAGTTCTTCACGATGCATTCATTCAACTCACAGAGTTGAACCTTCCTTTTGATAGAACAGTTTTGAAACACTCTTTTTGTAGAATCTGCAAGAGGATATTTGGAGCGTTTTGAGGCCTATGCTGGAAAAGGAAATATCTTCACCTTAAAACTAGACAGAAGCATCCTCAGAAACTTCTGTGTGATGAGTGCATTCATCTCACAGACTTGAACGTTTCTTTTGATAGAACAGTTTGGAAACATTACGTTTGTAGAATCTGCAAGTGTTTATTCGGAGCACCTTGAGGCCTATGTTGGAAAAGAAAATATCTTCACATAAAAACTAGAGAGAAGGATTCTCAGAAACTTCTTTGTGATGAGTTCATTCAACTCACAGAGTGGAACCTACCAATTGATATAGAAGTTTGGAAACACTCTTTTTGTAGAATCTGCAAGTGGATATTTGGAGCCGTTTGAGGCCTATGCTGGAAAAGGAAATATCTTCACATAAAAACTGAACAGAAGCATTCTCAGAAACTTCTTTGTGTTGAGTGCATTCAACTCACAGACTTGAACTTAGTTGTAGAAAGAGCAGTTTTGAAACACACTTTTGGTAAAATCTGCAAGTGGTTATTTGGAGCACTTCGAGGCCTGTGCTTTGATATGGAATATCTTCACCTAAAAACTACAGAGAAGCATTCTCAGAAAGTACTTCATGATGCATTCGTTCAACTCACAGAGTTGAACCTTCCTTTTGATAGAACAGTTTTGAAACACTCTTTTTGTAGAATCTGCAAGAGGATATTTGGAGCGTTTTGAGGCCTATGCTGGAAAAGGAAATATCTTCACCTAAAAACTAGACAGAAGCATTCTCAGAAACTTCTGCGTGATGAGTGCATTCAACTCACAGACTTGAACATTTCTTTTGATAGAACAGTTTGGAAACATTACGTTTGTAGAATCGGCAAGTGTTTATTCGGAGCACCTTGAGGCCTATGTTGGAAAAGGAAATATCTTCACATAAAAACTAGAGAGAAGGATTCTCAGAAACTTCTTTGTGATGAGTTCACTCAACTCACAGAGTGGAACCTACCAATTGATAGAGAAGTTTGGAAACACTCTTTTTGTAGAATCTGCAAGTGGATATTTGGAGCCGTTTGAGGCCTATGCTGGAAAAGGAAATATCTTCACATAAAAACTGAACAGAAGCATTCTCAGAAACTTCTTTGTGTTGAGTGCATTCAACTCACAGACTTGAACTTACCTGTAGAAAGAGCAGTTTTGAAACACTCTTTTGGTAAAATCTGCAAGTGGTTATTTGGAGCACTTCGAGGCCTGTGCTGGGATATGGAATATCTTCACCTAAAAACTACAGAGAAGCTTTCTCAGAAAGTTCTTCACGATGCATTCATTCAACTCACAGAGTTGAACCTTCCTTTTGATAGAACAGTTTTGAAACACTCTTTTTGTAGAATCTGCAAGAGGATATTTGGAGCGTTTTGAGGCCTATGCTGGAAAAGGAAATATCTTCACCTAAAAACTAGACAGAAGCATCCTCAGAAACTTCTGTGTGATGAGTGCATTCAACTCACAGACTTGAACGTTTCTTTTGATAGAACAGTTTGGAAACATTACGTTTGTAGAATCTGCAAGTGTTTATTCGGAGCACCTTGAGGCCTATGTTGGAAAAGGAAATATCTTCACATAAAAACTAGAGAGAAGGATTCTCAAAAACTTCTTTGTGATGAGTTCATTCAACTCACAGAGTTGAACCTACCAATTGATGATAGAGAAGTTTGGAAACCCTCTTTTTGTAGAATCTGCAAGTGGATATTTGGAGCCGTTTGAGGCCTATGCTGGAAAAGGAAATATCTTCACATAAAAACTGAACAGAAGCATTCTCAGAAACTTCTTCTTGTTGAGTGCATTCAACTCACAGACTTGAACTTACCTGTAGAAAGAGCAGTTTTGAAACACTCTTTTGGTAAAATCTGCAAGTGGTTATTTGGAGCACTTCGAGGCCTGTGCTGGGATATGGAATATCTTCACCTAAAAACTACAGAGAAGCATTCTCAGAAAGTTCTTCACGATGCATTCATTCAACTCACAGAGTTGAACCTTCCTTTTGATAGAACAGTTTTGAAACACTCTTTTTGTAGAATCTGCAAGAGGATATTTGGAGCGTTTTGAGGCCTATGCTGGAAAAGGAAATATCTTCACCTAAAAACTAGACAGAAGCATTCTCAGAAACTTCTGTGTGATGAGTGCATTCAACTCACAGACTTGAACGTTTCTTTTGATAGAACAGTTTGGAAACATTACGTTTGTAGAATCTGCAAGTGTTTATTCGGAGCACCTTGAGGCCTATGTTGGAAAAGGAAATATCTTCACATAAAAACTAGAGAGAAGGATTCTCAGAAACTTCTTTGTGATGAGTTCATTCAACTCACAGAGTTGAACCTACCAGTTGATAGAGAAGTTTGGAAACACTCTTTTTGTAGAATCTGCAAGTGGATATTTGGAGCCGTTTGAGGCCTATGCTGGAAAAGGAAATATCTTCACATAAAAACTGAACAGAAGCATTCTCAGAAACTTCTTTGTGTTGAGTGCATTCAACTCACAGACTTGAACTTACCTGTAGAAAGAGCAGTTTTGAAACACTCTTTTGGTAAAATCTGCAAGTGGTTATTTGGAGCACTTCGAGGCCTGTGCTGGGATATGGAATATCTTCACCTAAAAACTACAGAGAAGCATTCTCAGAAAGTTCTTCACGATGCATTCATTCAACTCACAGAGTTGAACCTTCCTTTTGATAGAACAGTTTTGAAACACTCTTTTTGTAGAATCTGCAAGAGGATATTTGGAGCGTTTTGAGGCCTATGCTGGAAAAGGAAATATCTTCACCTAAAAACTAGACAGAAGCATTCTCAGAAACTTCTGTGTGATGAGTGCATTCAACTCACAGACTTGAACGTTTCTTTTGATAGAACAGTTTGGAAACATTACGTTTGTAGAATCTGCAAGTGTTTATTCGGAGCACCTTGAGGCCTATGTTGGAAAAGGAAATATCTTCACATAAAAACTAGAGAGAAGGATTCTCAGAAACTTCTTTGTGATGAGTTCATTCAACTCACAGAGTTGAACCTACCAGTTGATAGAGAAGTTTGGAAACACTCTTTTTGTAGAATCTGCAAGTGGATATTTGGAGCCGTTTGAGGCCTATGCTGGAAAAGGAAATATCTTCACATAAAAACTGAACAGAAGCATTCTCAGAAACTTCTTTGTGTTGAGTGCATTCAACTCACAGACTTGAACTTACCTGTAGAAAGAGCAGTTTTGAAACACTCTTTTGGTAAAATCTGCAAGTGGTTATTTGGAGCACTTCGAGGCCTGTGCTGGGATATGGAATATCTTCACCTAAAAACTACAGAGAAGCATTCTCAGAAAGTTCTTCACGATGCATTCATTCAACTCACAGAGTTGAACCTTCCTTTTGATAGAACAGTTTTGAAACACTCTTTTTGTAGAATCTGCAAGAGGATATTTGGAGCGTTTTGAGGCCTATGCTGGAAAAGGAAATATCTTCACCTTAAAACTAGACAGAAGCATCCTCAGAAACTTCTGTGTGATGAGTGCATTCATCTCACAGACTTGAACGTTTCTTTTGATAGAACAGTTTGGAAACATTACGTTTGTAGAATCTGCAAGTGTTTATTCGGAGCACCTTGAGGCCTATGTTGGAAAAGAAAATATCTTCACATAAAAACTAGAGAGAAGGATTCTCAGAAACTTCTTTGTGATGAGTTCATTCAACTCACAGAGTGGAACCTACCAATTGATAGAGAAGTTTGGAAACACTCTTTTTGTAGAATCTGCAAGTGGATATTTGGAGCCGTTTGAGGCCTATGCTGGAAAAGGAAATATCTTCACATAAAAACTGAACAGAAGCATTCTCAGAAACTTCTTTGTGTTGAGTTCATTCAACTCACAGACTTGAACTTAGTTGTAGAAAGAGCAGTTTTGAAACACACTTTTGGTAAAATCTGCAAGTGGTTATTTGGAGCACTTCGAGGCCTGTGCTTTGATATGGAATATCTTCACCTAAAAACTACAGAGAAGCATTCTCAGAAAGTACTTCATGATGCATTCGTTCAACTCACAGAGTTGAACCTTCCTTTTGATAGAACAGTTTTGAAACACTCTTTTTGTAGAATCTGCAAGAGGATATTTGGAGCGTTTTGAGGCCTATGCTGGAAAAGGAAATATCTTCACCTAAAAACTAGACAGAAGCATTCTCAGAAACTTCTGCGTGATGAGTGCATTCAACTCACAGACTTGAACATTTCTTTTGATAGAACAGTTTGGAAACATTACGTTTGTAGAATCGGCAAGTGTTTATTCGGAGCACCTTGAGGCCTATGTTGGAAAAGGAAATATCTTCACATAAAAACTAGAGAGAAGGATTCTCAGAAACTTCTTTGTGATGAGTTCATTCAACTCACAGAGTGGAACCTACCAATTGATAGAGAAGTTTGGAAACACTCTTTTTGTAGAATCTGCAAGTGGATATTTGGAGCCGTTTGAGGCCTATGCTGGAAAAGGAAATATCTTCACATAAAAACTGAACAGAAGCATTCTCAGAAACTTCTTTGTGTTGAGTGCATTCAACTCACAGACTTGAACTTACCTGTAGAAAGAGCAGTTTTGAAACACTCTTTTGGTAAAATCTGCAAGTGGTTATTTGGAGCACTTCGAGGCCTGTGCTGGGATATGGAATATCTTCACCTAAAAACTACAGAGAAGCATTCTCAGAAAGTTCTTCACGATGCATTCATTCAACTCACAGAGTTGAACCTTCCTTTTGATAGAACAGTTTTGAAACACTCTTTTTGTAGAATCTGCAAGAGGATATTTGGAGCGTTTTGAGGCCTATGCTGGAAAAGGAAATATCTTCACCTAAAAACTAGACAGAAGCATCCTCAGAAACTTCTGTGTGATGAGTGCATTCAACTCACAGACTTGAACGTTTCTTTTGATAGAACAGTTTGGAAACATTACGTTTGTAGAATCTGCAAGTGTTTATTCGGAGCACCTTGAGGCCTATGTTGGAAAAGGAAATATCTTCCCATAAAAACTAGAGAGAAGGATTCTCAAAAACTTCTTTGTGATGAGTTCATTCAACTCACAGAGTTGAACCTACCAATTGATGATAGAGAAGTTTGGAAACACTCTTTTTGTAGAATCTGCAAGTGGATATTTGGAGCCGTTTGAGGCCTATGCTGGAAAAGGAAATATCTTCACATAAAAACTGAACAGAAGCATTCTCAGAAACTTCTTCTTGTTGAGTGCATTCAACTCACAGATTTGAACTTACCTGTAGAAAGAGCAGTTTTGAAACACTCTTTTGGTAAAATCTGCAAGTGGTTATTTGGAGCACTTCGAGGCCTGTGCTGGGATATGGAATATCTTCACCTAAAAACTACAGAGAAGCATTCTCAGAAAGTTCTTCACGATGCATTCATTCAACTCACAGAGTTGAACCTTCCTTTTGATAGAACAGTTTTGAAACACTCTTTTTGTAGAATCTGCAAGAGGATATTTGGAGCGTTTTGAGGCCTATGCTGGAAAAGGAAATATCTTCACCTAAAAACTAGACAGAAGCATCCTCAGAAACTTCTGTGTGATGAGTGCATTCAACTCACAGACTTGAACGTTTCTTTTGATAGAACAGTTTGGTAACATTACGTTTGTAGAATCTGCAAGTGTTTATTCGGAGCACCTTGAGGCCTATGTTGGAAAAGGAAATATCATCACATAAAAACTAGAGAGAAGGATTCTCAGAAACTTCTTTCTGATGAGTTCATTCAACTCACAGAGTGGAACCTACCAATTGATAGAGAAGTTTGGAAACACTCTTTTTGTAGAATCTGCAAGAGGATATTTGGAGCGTTTTGAGGCCTATGCTGGAAAAGGAAATATCTTCACCTAAAAACTAGACAGAAGCATTCTCAGAAACTTCTGTGTGATGAGTGCATTCAACTCACAGACTTGAACGTTTCTTTTGATAGAACAGTTTGGAAACATTACGTTTGTAGAATCTGCAAGTGTTTATTCGGAGCACCTTGAGGCCTATGTTGGAAAAGGAAATATCTTCACATAAAAACTAGAGAGAAGGATTCTCAGAAACTTCTTTGTGATGAGTTCATTCAACTCACAGAGTTGAACCTACCAATTGATAGAGAAGTTTGGAAACACTCTTTTTGTAGAATCTGCAAGTGGATATTTGGAGCCGTTTGAGGCCTATGCTGGAAAAGGAAATATCTTCACATAAAAACTGAACAGAAGCATTCTCAGAAACTTCTTTGTGTTGAGTGCATTCAACTCACAGACTTGAACTTACCTGTAGAAAGAGCAGTTTTGAAACACTCTTTTGGTAAAATCTGCAAGTGGTTATTTGGAGCACTTCGAGGCCTGTGCTGGGATATGGAATATCTTCACCTAAAAACTACAGAGAAGCATTCTCAGAAAGTTCTTCACGATGCATTCATTCAACTCACAGAGTTGAACCTTCCTTTTGATAGAACAGTTTTGAAACACTCTTTTTGTAGAATCTGCAAGAGGATATTTGGAGCGTTTTGAGGCCTATGCTGGAAAAGGAAATATCATCACCTAAAAACTAGACAGAAGCATTCTCAGAAACTTCTGTGTGATGAGTGCATTCAACTCACAGACTTGAACGTTTCTTTTGATAGAACAGTTTGGAAACATTACGTTTGTAGAATCTGCAAGTGTTTATTCGGAGCACCTTGAGGCCTATGTTGGAAAAGGAAATATCTTCACATAAAAACTAGAGAGAAGGATTCTCAGAAACTTCTTTGTGATGAGTTCATTCAACTCACAGAGTGGAACCTACCAATTGATAGAGAAGTTTGGAAACACTCTTTTTGTAGAATCTGCAAGTGGATATTTGGAGCCGTTTGAGGCCTATGCTGGAAAAGGAAATATCTTCACATAAAAACTGAACAGAAGCATTCTCAGAAACTTCTTTGTGTTGAGTGCATTCAACTCACAGACTTGAACTTACCTGTAGAAAGAGCAGTTTTGAAACACTCTTTTGGTAAAATCTGCAAGTGGTTATTTGGAGCACTTCGAGGCCTGTGCTGGGATATGGAATATCTTCACCTAAAAACTACAGAGAAGCATTCTCAGAAAGTTCTTCACGATGCATTCATTCAACTCACAGAGTTGAACCTTCCTTTTGATAGAACAGTTTTGAAACACTCTTTTTGTAGAATCTGCAAGAGGATATTTGGAGCGTTTTGAGGCCTATGCTGGAAAAGGAAATATCTTCACCTTAAAACTAGACAGAAGCATCCTCAGAAACTTCTGTGTGATGAGTGCATTCATCTCACAGACTTGAACGTTTCTTTTGATAGAACAGTTTGGAAACATTACGTTTGTAGAATCTGCAAGTGTTTATTCGGAGCACCTTGAGGCCTATGTTGGAAAAGAAAATATCTTCACATAAAAACTAGAGAGAAGGATTCTCAGAAACTTCTTTGTGATGAGTTCATTCAACTCACAGAGTGGAACCTACCAATTGATAGAGAAGTTTGGAAACACTCTTTTTGTAGAATCTGCAAGTGGATATTTGGAGCCGTTTGAGGCCTATGCTGGAAAAGGAAATATCTTCACATAAAAACTGAACAGAAGCATTCTCAGAAACTTCTTTGTGTTGAGTGCATTCAACTCACAGACTTGAACTTAGTTGTAGAAAGAGCAGTTTTGAAACACACTTTTGGTAAAATCTGCAAGTGGTTATTTGGAGCACTTCGAGGCCTGTGCTTTGATATGGAATATCTTCACGTAAAAACTACAGAGAAGCATTCTCAGAAAGTACTTCATGATGCATTCGTTCAACTCACAGAGTTGAACCTTCCTTTTGATAGAACAGTTTTGAAACACTCTTTTTGTAGAATCTGCAAGAGGATATTTGGAGCGTTTTGAGGCCTATGCTGGAAAAGGAAATATCTTCACCTAAAAACTAGACAGAAGCATTCTCAGAAACTTCTGCGTGATGAGTGCATTCAACTCACAGACTTGAACATTTCTTTTGATAGAACAGTTTGGAAACATTACGTTTGTAGAATCGGCAAGTGTTTATTCGGAGCACCTTGAGGCCTATGTTGGAAAAGGAAATATCTTCACATAAAAACTAGAGAGAAGGATTCTCAGAAACTTCTTTGTGATGAGTTCATTCAACTCACAGAGTGGAACCTACCAATTGATAGAGAAGTTTGGAAACACTCTTTTTGTAGAATCTGCAAGTGGATATTTGGAGCCGTTTGAGGCCTATGCTGGAAAAGGAAATATCTTCACATAAAAACTGAACAGAAGCATTCTCAGAAACTTCTTTGTGTTGAGTGCATTCAACTCACAGACTTGAACTTACCTGTAGAAAGAGCAGTTTTGAAACACTCTTTTGGTAAAATCTGCAAGTGGTTATTTGGAGCACTTCGAGGCCTGTGCTGGGATATGGAATATCTTCACCTAAAAACTACAGAGAAGCATTCTCAGAAAGTTCTTCACGATGCATTCATTCAACTCACAGAGTTGAACCTTCCTTTTGATAGAACAGTTTTGAAACACTCTTTTTGTAGAATCTGCAAGAGGATATTTGGAGCGTTTTGAGGCCTATGCTGGAAAAGGAAATATCTTCACCTAAAAACTAGACAGAAGCATCCTCAGAAACTTCTGTGTGATGAGTGCATTCAACTCACAGACTTGAACGTTTCTTTTGATAGAACAGTTTGGAAACATTACGTTTGTAGAATCTGCAAGTGTTTATTCGGAGCACCTTGAGGCCTATGTTGGAAAAGGAAATATCTTCACATAAAAACTAGAGAGAAGGATTCTCAGAAACTTCTTTGTGATGAGTTCATTCAACTCACAGAGTTGAACCTACCAATTGATGATAGAGAAGTTTGGAAACACTCTTTTTGTAGAATCTGCAAGTGGATATTTGGAGCCGTTTGAGGCCTATGCTGGAAAAGGAAATATCTTCACATAAAAACTGAACAGAAGCATTCTCAGAAACTTCTTTGTGTTGAGTGCATTCAACTCACAGATTTGAACTTACCTGTAGAAACAGCAGTTTTGAAACACTCTTTTGGTAAAATCTGCAAGTGGTTATTTGGAGCACTTCGAGGCCTGTGCTGGGATATGGAATATCTTCACCTAAAAACTACAGAGAAGCATTCTCAGAAAGTTCTTCACGATGCATTCATTCAACTCACAGAGTTGAACCTTCCTTTTGATAGAACAGTTTTGAAACACTCTTTTTGTAGAATCTGCAAGAGGATATTTGGAGCGTTTTGAGGCCTATGCTGGAAAAGGAAATATCTTCACCTAAAAACTAGACAGAAGCATCTTCAGAAACTTCTGTGTGATGAGTGCATTCAACTCACAGACTTGAACGTTTCTTTTGATAGAACAGTTTGGTAACATTTCGTTTGTAGAATCTGCAAGTGTTTATTCGGAGCACCTTGAGGCCTATGTTGGAAAAGGAAATATCTCCACATAAAAACTAGAGAGAAGGATTCTCAGAAACTTCTTTGTGATGAGTTCATTCAACTCACAGAGTGGAACCTACCAATTGATAGAGAAGTTTGGAAACACTCTTTTTGTAGAATCTGCAAGTGGATATTTGGAGCCGTTTGAGGCCTATGCTGGAAAAGGAAATATCTTCACATAAAAACTGAACAGAAGCATTCTCAGAAACTTCTTTGTGTTGAGTGCATTCAACTCACAGACTTGAACTTACCTGTAGAAAGAGCAGTTTTGAAACACTCTTTTGGTAAAATCTGCAAGTGGTTATTTGGAGCACTTCGAGGCCTGTGCTGGGATATGGAATATCTTCACCTAAAAACTACAGAGAAGCTTTCTCAGAAAGTTCTTTACTATGCATTCATTCAACTCACAGAGTTGAACCTTCCTTTTGATAGAACAGTTTTGAAACACTCTTTTTGTAGAATCTGCAAGAGGATATTTGGAGCGTTTTGAGGCCTATGCTGGAAAAGGAAATATCTTCACCTTAAAACTAGACAGAAGCATCCTCAGAAACTTCTGTGTGATGAGTGCATTCAACTCACAGACTTGAACGTTTCTTTTGATAGAACAGTTTGGAAACATTACGTTTGTAGAATCTGCAAGTGTTTATTCGGAGCACCTTGAGGCCTATGTTGGAAAAGGAAATATCTTCACATAAAAACTAGAGAGAAGGATTCTCAGAAACTTCTTTGTGATGAGTTCATTCAACTCACAGAGTTGAACCTACCAATTGATGATAGAGAAGTTTGGAAACACTCTTTTTGTAGAATCTGCAAGTGGATATTTGGAGCCGTTTGAGGCCTATGCTGGAAAAGGAAATATCTTCACATAAAAACTGAACAGAAGCATTCTCAGAAACTTCTTTGTGTTGAGTGCATTCAACTCACAGACTTGAACTTACCTGTAGAAAGAGCAGTTTTGAAACACTCTTTTGGTAAAATCTGCAAGTGGTTATTTGAAGCACTTCGAGGCCTGTGCTGGGATATGGAATATCTTCACCTAAAAACTACAGAGAAGCATTCTCAGAAAGTTCTTCACGATGCATTTATTCAACTCACAGAGTTGAACCTTCCTTTTGATAGAACAGTTTTGAAACACTCTTTTTGTAGAATCTGCAAGAGGATATTTGGAGCGTTTTGAGGCCTATGCTGGAAAAGGAAATATCTTCACCTAAAAACTAGACAGAAGCATTCTCAGAAACTTCTGTGTGATGAGTGCATTCAACTCACAGACTTGAACGTTTCTTTTGATAGAACAGTTTGGAAACATTACGTTTGTAGAATCTGCAAGTGTTTATTCGGAGCACCTTGAGGCCTATGTTGGAAAAGGAAATATCTTCACATAAAAACTAGAGAGAAGGATTCTCAGAAACTTCTTTGTGATGAGTTCATTCAACTCACAGAGTTGAACCTACCAATTGATAGAGAAGTTTGGAAACACTCTTTTTGTAGAATCTGCAAGTGGATATTTGGAGCCGTTTGAGGCCTATGCTGGAAAAGGAAATATCTTCACATAAAAACTGAACAGAAGCATTCTCAGAAACTTCTTCTTGTTGAGTGCATTCAACTCACAGACTTGAACTTACCTGTAGAAAGAGCAGTTTTGAAACACTCTTTTGGTAAAATCTGCAAGTGGTTATTTGGAGCACTTCGAGGCCTGTGCTGGGATATGGAATATCTTCACCTAAAAACTACAGAGAAGCATTCTCAGAAAGTTCTTCACGATGCATTCATTCAACTCACAGAGTTGAACCTTCCTTTTGATAGAACAGTTTTGAAACACACTTTTTGTAGAATCTGCAAGAGGATATTTGGAGCGTTTTGAGGCCTATGCTGGAAAAGGAAATATCTTCACCTAAAAACTAGACAGAAGCATCCTCAGAAACTTCTGTGTGATGAGTGCATTCATCTCACAGACTTGAACGTTTCTTTTGATAGAACAGTTTGGAAACATTACGTTTGTAGAATCTGCAAGTGTTTATTCGGAGCACCTTGAGGCCTATGTTGGAAAAGGAAATATCTTCACATAAAAACTAGAGAGAAGGATTCTCAGAAACTTCTTTGTGATGAGTTCATTCAACTCACAGAGTTGAACCTACCAATTGATGATAGAGAAGTTTGGAAACACTCTTTTTGTAGAATCTGCAAGTGGATATTTGGAGCCGTTTGAGGCCTATGCTGGAAAAGGAAATATCTTCACATAAAAACTGAACAGAAGCATTCTCAGAAACTTCTTTGTGTTGAGTGCATTCAACTCACAGACTTGAACTTACCTGTAGAAAGAGCAGTTTTGAAACACTCTTTTGGTAAAATCTGCAAGTGGTTATTTGAAGCACTTCGAGGCCTGTGCTGGGATATGGAATATCTTCACCTAAAAACTACAGAGAAGCATTCTCAGAAAGTTCTTCACGATGCATTTATTCAACTCACAGAGTTGAACCTTCCTTTTGATAGAACAGTTTTGAAACACTCTTTTTGTAGAATCTGCAAGAGGATATTTGGAGCGTTTTGAGGCCTATGCTGGAAAAGGAAATATCTTCACCTAAAAACTAGACAGAAGCATTCTCAGAAACTTCTGTGTGATGAGTGCATTCAACTCACAGACTTGAACGTTTCTTTTGATAGAACAGTTTGGAAACATTACGTTTGTAGAATCTGCAAGTGTTTATTCGGAGCACCTTGAGGCCTATGTTGGAAAAGGAAATATCTTCACATAAAAACTAGAGAGAAGGATTCTCAGAAACTTCTTTGTGATGAGTTCATTCAACTCACAGAGTTGAACCTACCAATTGATAGAGAAGTTTGGAAACACTCTTTTTGTAGAATCTGCAAGTGGATATTTGGAGCCGTTTGAGGCCTATGCTGGAAAAGGAAATATCTTCACATAAAAACTGAACAGAAGCATTCTCAGAAACTTCTTCTTGTTGAGTGCATTCAACTCACAGACTTGAACTTACCTGTAGAAAGAGCAGTTTTGAAACACTCTTTTGGTAAAATCTGCAAGTGGTTATTTGGAGCACTTCGAGGCCTGTGCTGGGATATGGAATATCTTCACCTAAAAACTACAGAGAAGCATTCTCAGAAAGTTCTTCACGATGCATTCATTCAACTCACAGAGTTGAACCTTCCTTTTGATAGAACAGTTTTGAAACACACTTTTTGTAGAATCTGCAAGAGGATATTTGGAGCGTTTTGAGGCCTATGCTGGAAAAGGAAATATCTTCACCTAAAAACTAGACAGAAGCATCCTCAGAAACTTCTGTGTGATGAGTGCATTCATCTCACAGACTTGAACGTTTCTTTTGATAGAACAGTTTGGAAACATTACGTTTGTAGAATCTGCAAGTGTTTATTCGGAGCACCTTGAGGCCTATGTTGGAAAAGGAAATATCTTCACATAAAAACTAGAGAGAAGGATTCTCAGAAACTTCTTTGTGATGAGTTCATTCAACTCACAGAGTGGAACCTACCAATTGATAGAGAAGTTTGGAAACACTCTTTTTGTAGAATCTGCAAGTGGATATTTGGAGCCGTTTGAGGCCTATGCTGGAAAAGGAAATATCTTCACATAAAAACTGAACAGAAGCATTCTCAGAAACTTCTTTGTGTTGAGTGCATTCAACTCACAGACTTGAACTTAGTTGTAGAAAGAGCAGTTTTGAAACACACTTTTGGTAAAATCTGCAAGTGGTTATTTGGAGCACTTCGAGGCCTGTGCTGGGATATGGAATATCTTCACCTAAAAACTACAGAGAAGCATTCTCAGAAAGTTCTTCACGATGCATTCATTCAACTCACAGAGTTGAACCTTCCTTTTGATAGAACAGTTTTGAAACACTCTTTTTGTAGAATCTGCAAGAGGATATTTGGAGCGTTTTGAGGCCTATGCTGGAAAAGGAAATATCTTCACCTAAAAACTAGACAGAAGCATCCTCAGAAACTTCTGTGTGATGAGTGCATTCAACTCACAGACTTGAACGTTTCTTTTGATAGAACAGTTTGGAAACATTACGTTTGTAGAATCTGCAAGTGTTTATTCGGAGCACCTTGAGGCCTATGTTGGAAAAGGAAATATCTTCACATAAAAACTAGAGAGAAGGATTCTCAGAAACTTCTTTGTGATGAGTTCATTCAACTCACAGAGTTGAACCTACCAATTGATGATAGAGAAGTTTGGAAACACTCTTTTTGTAGAATCTGCAAGTGGATATTTGGAGCCGTTTGAGGCCTATGCTGGAAAAGGAAATATCTTCACATAAAAACTGAACAGAAGCATTCTCAGAAACTTCTTTGTGTTGAGTGCATTCAACTCACAGACTTGAACTTACCTGTAGAAAGAGCAGTTTTGAAACACTCTTTTGGTAAAATCTGCAAGTGGTTATTTGGAGCACTTCGAGGCCTGTGCTGGGATATGGAATATCTTCACCTAAAAACTACAGAGAAGCATTCTCAGAAAGTTCTTCACGATGCATTCATTCAACTCACAGAGTTGAACCTTCCTTTTGATAGAACAGTTTTGAAACACTCTTTTTGTAGAATCTGCAAGAGGATATTTGGAGCGTTTTGAGGCCTATGCTGGAAAAGGAAATATCTTCACCTAAAAACTAGACAGAAGCATTCTCAGAAACTTCTGTGTGATGAGTGCATTCAACTCACAGACTTGAACGTTTCTTTTGATAGAACAGTTTGGAAACATTACGTTTGTAGAATCTGCAAGTGTTTATTCGGAGCACCTTGAGGCCTATGTTGGAAAAGGAAATAACTTCACATAAAAACTAGAGAGAAGGATTCTCAGAAACTTCTTTGTGATGAGTTCATTCAACTCACAGAGTTGAACCTACCAATTGATAGAGAAGTTTGGAAACACTCTTTTTGTAGAATCTGCAAGTGGATATTTGGAGCCGTTTGAGGCCTATGCTGGAAAAGGAAATATCTTCACATAAAAACTGAACAGAAGCATTCTCAGAAACTTCTTTGTGTTGAGTGCATTCAACTCACAGACTTGAACTTACCTGTAGAAAGAGCAGTTTTGAAACACTGTTTTGGTAAAATCTGCAAGTGGTTATTTGGAGCACTTCGAGGCCTGTGCTGGGATATGGAATATCTTCACCTAAAAACTACAGAGAAGCTTTCTCAGAAAGTTCTTCACGATGCATTCATTCAACTCACAGAGTTGAACCTTCCTTTTGATAGAACAGTTTTGAAACACTCTTTTTGTAGAATCTGCAAGAGGGTATTTGGAGCGTTTTGAGGCCTATGCTGGAAAAGGAAATATCTTCACCTAAAAACTAGACAGAAGCATCCTCAGAAACTTCTGTGTGATGAGTGCATTCATCTCACAGACTTGAACGTTTCTTTTGATAGAACAGTTTGGAAACATTACGTTTGTAGAATCTGCAAGTGTTTATTCGGAGCACCTTGAGGCCTATGTTGGAAAAGGAAATATCTTCACATAAAAACTAGAGAGAAGGATTCTCAGAAACTTCTTTGTGATGAGTTCATTCAACTCACAGAGTGGAACCTACCAATTGATAGAGAAGTTTGGAAACACTCTTTTTGTAGAATCTGCAAGTGGATATTTGGAGCCGTTTGAGGCCTATGCTGGAAAAGGAAATATCTTCACATAAA
The DNA here is from genome assembly GCF_028885655.2 of Pongo abelii. Classification (NCBI taxonomy): domain Eukaryota; kingdom Metazoa; phylum Chordata; class Mammalia; order Primates; family Hominidae; genus Pongo; species Pongo abelii. The sequence continues at coordinate 19,279,488 of NC_071999.2, forward strand.
AACTGAACAGAAGCATTCTCAGAAACTTCTTTGTGTTGAGTGCATTCAACTCACAGACTTGAACTTAGTTGTAGAAAGAGCAGTTTTGAAACACACTTTTGGTAAAATCTGCAAGTGGTTATTTGGAGCACTTCGAGGCCTGTGCTGGGATATGGAATATCTTCACCTAAAAACTACAGAGAAGCATTCTCAGAAAGTTCTTCACGATGCATTCATTCAACTCACAGAGTTGAACCTTCCTTTTGATAGAACAGTTTTGAAACACTCTTTTTGTAGAATCTGCAAGAGGATATTTGGAGCGTTTTGAGGCCTATGCTGGAAAAGGAAATATCTTCACCTAAAAACTAGACAGAAGCATCCTCAGAAACTTCTGTGTGATGAGTGCATTCAACTCACAGACTTGAACGTTTCTTTTGATAGAACAGTTTGGTAACATTTCGTTTGTAGAATCTGCAAGTGTTTATTCGGAGCACCTTGAGGCCTATGTTGGAAAAGGAAATATCTCCACATAAAAACTAGAGAGAAGGATTCTCAGAAACTTCTTTGTGATGAGTTCATTCAACTCACAGAGTGGAACCTACCAATTGATAGAGAAGTTTGGAAACACTCTTTTTGTAGAATCTGCAAGTGGATATTTGGAGCCGTTTGAGGCCTATGCTGGAAAAGGAAATATCTTCACATAAAAACTGAACAGAAGCATTCTCAGAAACTTCTTTGTGTTGAGTGCATTCAACTCACAGACTTGAACTTACCTGTAGAAAGAGCAGTTTTGAAACACTCTTTTGGTAAAATCTGCAAGTGGTTATTTGGAGCACTTCGAGGCCTGTGCTGGGATATGGAATATCTTCACCTAAAAACTACAGAGAAGCTTTCTCAGAAAGTTCTTCACTATGCATTCATTCAACTCACAGAGTTGAACCTTCCTTTTGATAGAACAGTTTTGAAACACTCTTTTTGTAGAATCTGCAAGAGGATATTTGGAGCGTTTTGAGGCCTATGCTGGAAAAGGAAATATCTTCACCTTAAAACTAGACAGAAGCATCCTCAGAAACTTCTGTGTGATGAGTGCATTCAACTCACAGACTTGAACGTTTCTTTTGATAGAACAGTTTGCAAACATTACGTTTGTAGAATCTGCAAGTGTTTATTCGGAGCACCTTGAGGCCTATGTTGGAAAAGGAAATATCTTCACATAAAAACTAGAGAGAAGGATTCTCAGAAACTTCTTTGTGATGAGTTCATTCAACTCACAGAGTTGAACCTACCAATTGATGATAGAGAAGTTTGGAAACACTCTTTTTGTAGAATCTGCAAGTGGATATTTGGAGCCGTTTGAGGCCTATGCTGGAAAAGGAAATATCTTCACATAAAAACTGAACAGAAGCATTCTCAGAAACTTCTTTGTGTTGAGTGCATTCAACTCACAGACTTGAACTTAGTTGTAGAAAGAGCAGTTTTGAAACACACTTTTGGTAAAATCTGCAAGTGGTTATTTGGAGCACTTCGAGGCCTGTGCTTTGATATGGAATATCTTCACCTAAAAACTACAGAGAAGCATTCTCAGAAAGTACTTCATGATGCATTCGTTCAACTCACAGAGTTGAACCTTCCTTTTGATAGAACAGTTTTGAAACACTCTTTTTGTAGAATCTGCAAGAGGATATTTGGAGCGTTTTGAGGCCTATGCTGGAAAAGGAAATATCTTCACCTAAAAACTAGACAGAAGCATTCTCAGAAACTTCTGCGTGATGAGTGCATTCAACTCACAGACTTGAACATTTCTTTTGATAGAACAGTTTGGAAACATTACGTTTGTAGAATCGGCAAGTGTTTATTCGGAGCACCTTGAGGCCTATGTTGGAAAAGGAAATATCTTCACATAAAAACTAGAGAGAAGGATTCTCAGAAACTTCTTTGTGATGAGTTCACTCAACTCACAGAGTGGAACCTACCAATTGATAGAGAAGTTTGGAAACACTCTTTTTGTAGAATCTGCAAGTGGATATTTGGAGCCGTTTGAGGCCTATGCTGGAAAAGGAAATATCTTCACATAAAAACTGAACAGAAGCATTCTCAGAAACTTCTTTGTGTTGAGTGCATTCAACTCACAGACTTGAACTTACCTGTAGAAAGAGCAGTTTTGAAACACTCTTTTGGTAAAATCTGCAAGTGGTTATTTGGAGCACTTCGAGGCCTGTGCTGGGATATGGAATATCTTCACCTAAAAACTACAGAGAAGCTTTCTCAGAAAGTTCTTCACGATGCATTCATTCAACTCACAGAGTTGAACCTTCCTTTTGATAGAACAGTTTTGAAACACTCTTTTTGTAGAATCTGCAAGAGGATATTTGGAGCGTTTTGAGGCCTATGCTGGAAAAGGAAATATCTTCACCTAAAAACTAGACAGAAGCATCCTCAGAAACTTCTGTGTGATGAGTGCATTCAACTCACAGACTTGAACGTTTCTTTTGATAGAACAGTTTGGAAACATTACGTTTGTAGAATCTGCAAGTGTTTATTCGGAGCACCTTGAGGCCTATGTTGGAAAAGGAAATATCTTCACATAAAAACTAGAGAGAAGGATTCTCAAAAACTTCTTTGTGATGAGTTCATTCAACTCACAGAGTTGAACCTACCAATTGATGATAGAGAAGTTTGGAAACCCTCTTTTTGTAGAATCTGCAAGTGGATATTTGGAGCCGTTTGAGGCCTATGCTGGAAAAGGAAATATCTTCACATAAAAACTGAACAGAAGCATTCTCAGAAACTTCTTCTTGTTGAGTGCATTCAACTCACAGACTTGAACTTACCTGTAGAAAGAGCAGTTTTGAAACACTCTTTTGGTAAAATCTGCAAGTGGTTATTTGGAGCACTTCGAGGCCTGTGCTGGGATATGGAATATCTTCACCTAAAAACTACAGAGAAGCATTCTCAGAAAGTTCTTCACGATGCATTCATTCAACTCACAGAGTTGAACCTTCCTTTTGATAGAACAGTTTTGAAACACTCTTTTTGTAGAATCTGCAAGAGGATATTTGGAGCGTTTTGAGGCCTATGCTGGAAAAGGAAATATCTTCACCTAAAAACTAGACAGAAGCATTCTCAGAAACTTCTGTGTGATGAGTGCATTCAACTCACAGACTTGAACGTTTCTTTTGATAGAACAGTTTGGAAACATTACGTTTGTAGAATCTGCAAGTGTTTATTCGGAGCACCTTGAGGCCTATGTTGGAAAAGGAAATATCTTCACATAAAAACTAGAGAGAAGGATTCTCAGAAACTTCTTTGTGATGAGTTCATTCAACTCACAGAGTTGAACCTACCAGTTGATAGAGAAGTTTGGAAACACTCTTTTTGTAGAATCTGCAAGTGGATATTTGGAGCCGTTTGAGGCCTATGCTGGAAAAGGAAATATCTTCACATAAAAACTGAACAGAAGCATTCTCAGAAACTTCTTTGTGTTGAGTGCATTCAACTCACAGACTTGAACTTACCTGTAGAAAGAGCAGTTTTGAAACACTCTTTTGGTAAAATCTGCAAGTGGTTATTTGGAGCACTTCGAGGCCTGTGCTGGGATATGGAATATCTTCACCTAAAAACTACAGAGAAGCATTCTCAGAAAGTTCTTCACGATGCATTCATTCAACTCACAGAGTTGAACCTTCCTTTTGATAGAACAGTTTTGAAACACTCTTTTTGTAGAATCTGCAAGAGGATATTTGGAGCGTTTTGAGGCCTATGCTGGAAAAGGAAATATCTTCACCTAAAAACTAGACAGAAGCATTCTCAGAAACTTCTGTGTGATGAGTGCATTCAACTCACAGACTTGAACGTTTCTTTTGATAGAACAGTTTGGAAACATTACGTTTGTAGAATCTGCAAGTGTTTATTCGGAGCACCTTGAGGCCTATGTTGGAAAAGGAAATATCTTCACATAAAAACTAGAGAGAAGGATTCTCAGAAACTTCTTTGTGATGAGTTCATTCAACTCACAGAGTTGAACCTACCAGTTGATAGAGAAGTTTGGAAACACTCTTTTTGTAGAATCTGCAAGTGGATATTTGGAGCCGTTTGAGGCCTATGCTGGAAAAGGAAATATCTTCACATAAAAACTGAACAGAAGCATTCTCAGAAACTTCTTTGTGTTGAGTGCATTCAACTCACAGACTTGAACTTACCTGTAGAAAGAGCAGTTTTGAAACACTCTTTTGGTAAAATCTGCAAGTGGTTATTTGGAGCACTTCGAGGCCTGTGCTGGGATATGGAATATCTTCACCTAAAAACTACAGAGAAGCATTCTCAGAAAGTTCTTCACGATGCATTCATTCAACTCACAGAGTTGAACCTTCCTTTTGATAGAACAGTTTTGAAACACTCTTTTTGTAGAATCTGCAAGAGGATATTTGGAGCGTTTTGAGGCCTATGCTGGAAAAGGAAATATCTTCACCTTAAAACTAGACAGAAGCATCCTCAGAAACTTCTGTGTGATGAGTGCATTCATCTCACAGACTTGAACGTTTCTTTTGATAGAACAGTTTGGAAACATTACGTTTGTAGAATCTGCAAGTGTTTATTCGGAGCACCTTGAGGCCTATGTTGGAAAAGAAAATATCTTCACATAAAAACTAGAGAGAAGGATTCTCAGAAACTTCTTTGTGATGAGTTCATTCAACTCACAGAGTGGAACCTACCAATTGATAGAGAAGTTTGGAAACACTCTTTTTGTAGAATCTGCAAGTGGATATTTGGAGCCGTTTGAGGCCTATGCTGGAAAAGGAAATATCTTCACATAAAAACTGAACAGAAGCATTCTCAGAAACTTCTTTGTGTTGAGTTCATTCAACTCACAGACTTGAACTTAGTTGTAGAAAGAGCAGTTTTGAAACACACTTTTGGTAAAATCTGCAAGTGGTTATTTGGAGCACTTCGAGGCCTGTGCTTTGATATGGAATATCTTCACCTAAAAACTACAGAGAAGCATTCTCAGAAAGTACTTCATGATGCATTCGTTCAACTCACAGAGTTGAACCTTCCTTTTGATAGAACAGTTTTGAAACACTCTTTTTGTAGAATCTGCAAGAGGATATTTGGAGCGTTTTGAGGCCTATGCTGGAAAAGGAAATATCTTCACCTAAAAACTAGACAGAAGCATTCTCAGAAACTTCTGCGTGATGAGTGCATTCAACTCACAGACTTGAACATTTCTTTTGATAGAACAGTTTGGAAACATTACGTTTGTAGAATCGGCAAGTGTTTATTCGGAGCACCTTGAGGCCTATGTTGGAAAAGGAAATATCTTCACATAAAAACTAGAGAGAAGGATTCTCAGAAACTTCTTTGTGATGAGTTCATTCAACTCACAGAGTGGAACCTACCAATTGATAGAGAAGTTTGGAAACACTCTTTTTGTAGAATCTGCAAGTGGATATTTGGAGCCGTTTGAGGCCTATGCTGGAAAAGGAAATATCTTCACATAAAAACTGAACAGAAGCATTCTCAGAAACTTCTTTGTGTTGAGTGCATTCAACTCACAGACTTGAACTTACCTGTAGAAAGAGCAGTTTTGAAACACTCTTTTGGTAAAATCTGCAAGTGGTTATTTGGAGCACTTCGAGGCCTGTGCTGGGATATGGAATATCTTCACCTAAAAACTACAGAGAAGCATTCTCAGAAAGTTCTTCACGATGCATTCATTCAACTCACAGAGTTGAACCTTCCTTTTGATAGAACAGTTTTGAAACACTCTTTTTGTAGAATCTGCAAGAGGATATTTGGAGCGTTTTGAGGCCTATGCTGGAAAAGGAAATATCTTCACCTAAAAACTAGACAGAAGCATCCTCAGAAACTTCTGTGTGATGAGTGCATTCAACTCACAGACTTGAACGTTTCTTTTGATAGAACAGTTTGGAAACATTACGTTTGTAGAATCTGCAAGTGTTTATTCGGAGCACCTTGAGGCCTATGTTGGAAAAGGAAATATCTTCCCATAAAAACTAGAGAGAAGGATTCTCAAAAACTTCTTTGTGATGAGTTCATTCAACTCACAGAGTTGAACCTACCAATTGATGATAGAGAAGTTTGGAAACACTCTTTTTGTAGAATCTGCAAGTGGATATTTGGAGCCGTTTGAGGCCTATGCTGGAAAAGGAAATATCTTCACATAAAAACTGAACAGAAGCATTCTCAGAAACTTCTTCTTGTTGAGTGCATTCAACTCACAGATTTGAACTTACCTGTAGAAAGAGCAGTTTTGAAACACTCTTTTGGTAAAATCTGCAAGTGGTTATTTGGAGCACTTCGAGGCCTGTGCTGGGATATGGAATATCTTCACCTAAAAACTACAGAGAAGCATTCTCAGAAAGTTCTTCACGATGCATTCATTCAACTCACAGAGTTGAACCTTCCTTTTGATAGAACAGTTTTGAAACACTCTTTTTGTAGAATCTGCAAGAGGATATTTGGAGCGTTTTGAGGCCTATGCTGGAAAAGGAAATATCTTCACCTAAAAACTAGACAGAAGCATCCTCAGAAACTTCTGTGTGATGAGTGCATTCAACTCACAGACTTGAACGTTTCTTTTGATAGAACAGTTTGGTAACATTACGTTTGTAGAATCTGCAAGTGTTTATTCGGAGCACCTTGAGGCCTATGTTGGAAAAGGAAATATCATCACATAAAAACTAGAGAGAAGGATTCTCAGAAACTTCTTTCTGATGAGTTCATTCAACTCACAGAGTGGAACCTACCAATTGATAGAGAAGTTTGGAAACACTCTTTTTGTAGAATCTGCAAGAGGATATTTGGAGCGTTTTGAGGCCTATGCTGGAAAAGGAAATATCTTCACCTAAAAACTAGACAGAAGCATTCTCAGAAACTTCTGTGTGATGAGTGCATTCAACTCACAGACTTGAACGTTTCTTTTGATAGAACAGTTTGGAAACATTACGTTTGTAGAATCTGCAAGTGTTTATTCGGAGCACCTTGAGGCCTATGTTGGAAAAGGAAATATCTTCACATAAAAACTAGAGAGAAGGATTCTCAGAAACTTCTTTGTGATGAGTTCATTCAACTCACAGAGTTGAACCTACCAATTGATAGAGAAGTTTGGAAACACTCTTTTTGTAGAATCTGCAAGTGGATATTTGGAGCCGTTTGAGGCCTATGCTGGAAAAGGAAATATCTTCACATAAAAACTGAACAGAAGCATTCTCAGAAACTTCTTTGTGTTGAGTGCATTCAACTCACAGACTTGAACTTACCTGTAGAAAGAGCAGTTTTGAAACACTCTTTTGGTAAAATCTGCAAGTGGTTATTTGGAGCACTTCGAGGCCTGTGCTGGGATATGGAATATCTTCACCTAAAAACTACAGAGAAGCATTCTCAGAAAGTTCTTCACGATGCATTCATTCAACTCACAGAGTTGAACCTTCCTTTTGATAGAACAGTTTTGAAACACTCTTTTTGTAGAATCTGCAAGAGGATATTTGGAGCGTTTTGAGGCCTATGCTGGAAAAGGAAATATCATCACCTAAAAACTAGACAGAAGCATTCTCAGAAACTTCTGTGTGATGAGTGCATTCAACTCACAGACTTGAACGTTTCTTTTGATAGAACAGTTTGGAAACATTACGTTTGTAGAATCTGCAAGTGTTTATTCGGAGCACCTTGAGGCCTATGTTGGAAAAGGAAATATCTTCACATAAAAACTAGAGAGAAGGATTCTCAGAAACTTCTTTGTGATGAGTTCATTCAACTCACAGAGTGGAACCTACCAATTGATAGAGAAGTTTGGAAACACTCTTTTTGTAGAATCTGCAAGTGGATATTTGGAGCCGTTTGAGGCCTATGCTGGAAAAGGAAATATCTTCACATAAAAACTGAACAGAAGCATTCTCAGAAACTTCTTTGTGTTGAGTGCATTCAACTCACAGACTTGAACTTACCTGTAGAAAGAGCAGTTTTGAAACACTCTTTTGGTAAAATCTGCAAGTGGTTATTTGGAGCACTTCGAGGCCTGTGCTGGGATATGGAATATCTTCACCTAAAAACTACAGAGAAGCATTCTCAGAAAGTTCTTCACGATGCATTCATTCAACTCACAGAGTTGAACCTTCCTTTTGATAGAACAGTTTTGAAACACTCTTTTTGTAGAATCTGCAAGAGGATATTTGGAGCGTTTTGAGGCCTATGCTGGAAAAGGAAATATCTTCACCTTAAAACTAGACAGAAGCATCCTCAGAAACTTCTGTGTGATGAGTGCATTCATCTCACAGACTTGAACGTTTCTTTTGATAGAACAGTTTGGAAACATTACGTTTGTAGAATCTGCAAGTGTTTATTCGGAGCACCTTGAGGCCTATGTTGGAAAAGAAAATATCTTCACATAAAAACTAGAGAGAAGGATTCTCAGAAACTTCTTTGTGATGAGTTCATTCAACTCACAGAGTGGAACCTACCAATTGATAGAGAAGTTTGGAAACACTCTTTTTGTAGAATCTGCAAGTGGATATTTGGAGCCGTTTGAGGCCTATGCTGGAAAAGGAAATATCTTCACATAAAAACTGAACAGAAGCATTCTCAGAAACTTCTTTGTGTTGAGTGCATTCAACTCACAGACTTGAACTTAGTTGTAGAAAGAGCAGTTTTGAAACACACTTTTGGTAAAATCTGCAAGTGGTTATTTGGAGCACTTCGAGGCCTGTGCTTTGATATGGAATATCTTCACGTAAAAACTACAGAGAAGCATTCTCAGAAAGTACTTCATGATGCATTCGTTCAACTCACAGAGTTGAACCTTCCTTTTGATAGAACAGTTTTGAAACACTCTTTTTGTAGAATCTGCAAGAGGATATTTGGAGCGTTTTGAGGCCTATGCTGGAAAAGGAAATATCTTCACCTAAAAACTAGACAGAAGCATTCTCAGAAACTTCTGCGTGATGAGTGCATTCAACTCACAGACTTGAACATTTCTTTTGATAGAACAGTTTGGAAACATTACGTTTGTAGAATCGGCAAGTGTTTATTCGGAGCACCTTGAGGCCTATGTTGGAAAAGGAAATATCTTCACATAAAAACTAGAGAGAAGGATTCTCAGAAACTTCTTTGTGATGAGTTCATTCAACTCACAGAGTGGAACCTACCAATTGATAGAGAAGTTTGGAAACACTCTTTTTGTAGAATCTGCAAGTGGATATTTGGAGCCGTTTGAGGCCTATGCTGGAAAAGGAAATATCTTCACATAAAAACTGAACAGAAGCATTCTCAGAAACTTCTTTGTGTTGAGTGCATTCAACTCACAGACTTGAACTTACCTGTAGAAAGAGCAGTTTTGAAACACTCTTTTGGTAAAATCTGCAAGTGGTTATTTGGAGCACTTCGAGGCCTGTGCTGGGATATGGAATATCTTCACCTAAAAACTACAGAGAAGCATTCTCAGAAAGTTCTTCACGATGCATTCATTCAACTCACAGAGTTGAACCTTCCTTTTGATAGAACAGTTTTGAAACACTCTTTTTGTAGAATCTGCAAGAGGATATTTGGAGCGTTTTGAGGCCTATGCTGGAAAAGGAAATATCTTCACCTAAAAACTAGACAGAAGCATCCTCAGAAACTTCTGTGTGATGAGTGCATTCAACTCACAGACTTGAACGTTTCTTTTGATAGAACAGTTTGGAAACATTACGTTTGTAGAATCTGCAAGTGTTTATTCGGAGCACCTTGAGGCCTATGTTGGAAAAGGAAATATCTTCACATAAAAACTAGAGAGAAGGATTCTCAGAAACTTCTTTGTGATGAGTTCATTCAACTCACAGAGTTGAACCTACCAATTGATGATAGAGAAGTTTGGAAACACTCTTTTTGTAGAATCTGCAAGTGGATATTTGGAGCCGTTTGAGGCCTATGCTGGAAAAGGAAATATCTTCACATAAAAACTGAACAGAAGCATTCTCAGAAACTTCTTTGTGTTGAGTGCATTCAACTCACAGATTTGAACTTACCTGTAGAAACAGCAGTTTTGAAACACTCTTTTGGTAAAATCTGCAAGTGGTTATTTGGAGCACTTCGAGGCCTGTGCTGGGATATGGAATATCTTCACCTAAAAACTACAGAGAAGCATTCTCAGAAAGTTCTTCACGATGCATTCATTCAACTCACAGAGTTGAACCTTCCTTTTGATAGAACAGTTTTGAAACACTCTTTTTGTAGAATCTGCAAGAGGATATTTGGAGCGTTTTGAGGCCTATGCTGGAAAAGGAAATATCTTCACCTAAAAACTAGACAGAAGCATCTTCAGAAACTTCTGTGTGATGAGTGCATTCAACTCACAGACTTGAACGTTTCTTTTGATAGAACAGTTTGGTAACATTTCGTTTGTAGAATCTGCAAGTGTTTATTCGGAGCACCTTGAGGCCTATGTTGGAAAAGGAAATATCTCCACATAAAAACTAGAGAGAAGGATTCTCAGAAACTTCTTTGTGATGAGTTCATTCAACTCACAGAGTGGAACCTACCAATTGATAGAGAAGTTTGGAAACACTCTTTTTGTAGAATCTGCAAGTGGATATTTGGAGCCGTTTGAGGCCTATGCTGGAAAAGGAAATATCTTCACATAAAAACTGAACAGAAGCATTCTCAGAAACTTCTTTGTGTTGAGTGCATTCAACTCACAGACTTGAACTTACCTGTAGAAAGAGCAGTTTTGAAACACTCTTTTGGTAAAATCTGCAAGTGGTTATTTGGAGCACTTCGAGGCCTGTGCTGGGATATGGAATATCTTCACCTAAAAACTACAGAGAAGCTTTCTCAGAAAGTTCTTTACTATGCATTCATTCAACTCACAGAGTTGAACCTTCCTTTTGATAGAACAGTTTTGAAACACTCTTTTTGTAGAATCTGCAAGAGGATATTTGGAGCGTTTTGAGGCCTATGCTGGAAAAGGAAATATCTTCACCTTAAAACTAGACAGAAGCATCCTCAGAAACTTCTGTGTGATGAGTGCATTCAACTCACAGACTTGAACGTTTCTTTTGATAGAACAGTTTGGAAACATTACGTTTGTAGAATCTGCAAGTGTTTATTCGGAGCACCTTGAGGCCTATGTTGGAAAAGGAAATATCTTCACATAAAAACTAGAGAGAAGGATTCTCAGAAACTTCTTTGTGATGAGTTCATTCAACTCACAGAGTTGAACCTACCAATTGATGATAGAGAAGTTTGGAAACACTCTTTTTGTAGAATCTGCAAGTGGATATTTGGAGCCGTTTGAGGCCTATGCTGGAAAAGGAAATATCTTCACATAAAAACTGAACAGAAGCATTCTCAGAAACTTCTTTGTGTTGAGTGCATTCAACTCACAGACTTGAACTTACCTGTAGAAAGAGCAGTTTTGAAACACTCTTTTGGTAAAATCTGCAAGTGGTTATTTGAAGCACTTCGAGGCCTGTGCTGGGATATGGAATATCTTCACCTAAAAACTACAGAGAAGCATTCTCAGAAAGTTCTTCACGATGCATTTATTCAACTCACAGAGTTGAACCTTCCTTTTGATAGAACAGTTTTGAAACACTCTTTTTGTAGAATCTGCAAGAGGATATTTGGAGCGTTTTGAGGCCTATGCTGGAAAAGGAAATATCTTCACCTAAAAACTAGACAGAAGCATTCTCAGAAACTTCTGTGTGATGAGTGCATTCAACTCACAGACTTGAACGTTTCTTTTGATAGAACAGTTTGGAAACATTACGTTTGTAGAATCTGCAAGTGTTTATTCGGAGCACCTTGAGGCCTATGTTGGAAAAGGAAATATCTTCACATAAAAACTAGAGAGAAGGATTCTCAGAAACTTCTTTGTGATGAGTTCATTCAACTCACAGAGTTGAACCTACCAATTGATAGAGAAGTTTGGAAACACTCTTTTTGTAGAATCTGCAAGTGGATATTTGGAGCCGTTTGAGGCCTATGCTGGAAAAGGAAATATCTTCACATAAAAACTGAACAGAAGCATTCTCAGAAACTTCTTCTTGTTGAGTGCATTCAACTCACAGACTTGAACTTACCTGTAGAAAGAGCAGTTTTGAAACACTCTTTTGGTAAAATCTGCAAGTGGTTATTTGGAGCACTTCGAGGCCTGTGCTGGGATATGGAATATCTTCACCTAAAAACTACAGAGAAGCATTCTCAGAAAGTTCTTCACGATGCATTCATTCAACTCACAGAGTTGAACCTTCCTTTTGATAGAACAGTTTTGAAACACACTTTTTGTAGAATCTGCAAGAGGATATTTGGAGCGTTTTGAGGCCTATGCTGGAAAAGGAAATATCTTCACCTAAAAACTAGACAGAAGCATCCTCAGAAACTTCTGTGTGATGAGTGCATTCATCTCACAGACTTGAACGTTTCTTTTGATAGAACAGTTTGGAAACATTACGTTTGTAGAATCTGCAAGTGTTTATTCGGAGCACCTTGAGGCCTATGTTGGAAAAGGAAATATCTTCACATAAAAACTAGAGAGAAGGATTCTCAGAAACTTCTTTGTGATGAGTTCATTCAACTCACAGAGTTGAACCTACCAATTGATGATAGAGAAGTTTGGAAACACTCTTTTTGTAGAATCTGCAAGTGGATATTTGGAGCCGTTTGAGGCCTATGCTGGAAAAGGAAATATCTTCACATAAAAACTGAACAGAAGCATTCTCAGAAACTTCTTTGTGTTGAGTGCATTCAACTCACAGACTTGAACTTACCTGTAGAAAGAGCAGTTTTGAAACACTCTTTTGGTAAAATCTGCAAGTGGTTATTTGAAGCACTTCGAGGCCTGTGCTGGGATATGGAATATCTTCACCTAAAAACTACAGAGAAGCATTCTCAGAAAGTTCTTCACGATGCATTTATTCAACTCACAGAGTTGAACCTTCCTTTTGATAGAACAGTTTTGAAACACTCTTTTTGTAGAATCTGCAAGAGGATATTTGGAGCGTTTTGAGGCCTATGCTGGAAAAGGAAATATCTTCACCTAAAAACTAGACAGAAGCATTCTCAGAAACTTCTGTGTGATGAGTGCATTCAACTCACAGACTTGAACGTTTCTTTTGATAGAACAGTTTGGAAACATTACGTTTGTAGAATCTGCAAGTGTTTATTCGGAGCACCTTGAGGCCTATGTTGGAAAAGGAAATATCTTCACATAAAAACTAGAGAGAAGGATTCTCAGAAACTTCTTTGTGATGAGTTCATTCAACTCACAGAGTTGAACCTACCAATTGATAGAGAAGTTTGGAAACACTCTTTTTGTAGAATCTGCAAGTGGATATTTGGAGCCGTTTGAGGCCTATGCTGGAAAAGGAAATATCTTCACATAAAAACTGAACAGAAGCATTCTCAGAAACTTCTTCTTGTTGAGTGCATTCAACTCACAGACTTGAACTTACCTGTAGAAAGAGCAGTTTTGAAACACTCTTTTGGTAAAATCTGCAAGTGGTTATTTGGAGCACTTCGAGGCCTGTGCTGGGATATGGAATATCTTCACCTAAAAACTACAGAGAAGCATTCTCAGAAAGTTCTTCACGATGCATTCATTCAACTCACAGAGTTGAACCTTCCTTTTGATAGAACAGTTTTGAAACACACTTTTTGTAGAATCTGCAAGAGGATATTTGGAGCGTTTTGAGGCCTATGCTGGAAAAGGAAATATCTTCACCTAAAAACTAGACAGAAGCATCCTCAGAAACTTCTGTGTGATGAGTGCATTCATCTCACAGACTTGAACGTTTCTTTTGATAGAACAGTTTGGAAACATTACGTTTGTAGAATCTGCAAGTGTTTATTCGGAGCACCTTGAGGCCTATGTTGGAAAAGGAAATATCTTCACATAAAAACTAGAGAGAAGGATTCTCAGAAACTTCTTTGTGATGAGTTCATTCAACTCACAGAGTGGAACCTACCAATTGATAGAGAAGTTTGGAAACACTCTTTTTGTAGAATCTGCAAGTGGATATTTGGAGCCGTTTGAGGCCTATGCTGGAAAAGGAAATATCTTCACATAAAAACTGAACAGAAGCATTCTCAGAAACTTCTTTGTGTTGAGTGCATTCAACTCACAGACTTGAACTTAGTTGTAGAAAGAGCAGTTTTGAAACACACTTTTGGTAAAATCTGCAAGTGGTTATTTGGAGCACTTCGAGGCCTGTGCTGGGATATGGAATATCTTCACCTAAAAACTACAGAGAAGCATTCTCAGAAAGTTCTTCACGATGCATTCATTCAACTCACAGAGTTGAACCTTCCTTTTGATAGAACAGTTTTGAAACACTCTTTTTGTAGAATCTGCAAGAGGATATTTGGAGCGTTTTGAGGCCTATGCTGGAAAAGGAAATATCTTCACCTAAAAACTAGACAGAAGCATCCTCAGAAACTTCTGTGTGATGAGTGCATTCAACTCACAGACTTGAACGTTTCTTTTGATAGAACAGTTTGGAAACATTACGTTTGTAGAATCTGCAAGTGTTTATTCGGAGCACCTTGAGGCCTATGTTGGAAAAGGAAATATCTTCACATAAAAACTAGAGAGAAGGATTCTCAGAAACTTCTTTGTGATGAGTTCATTCAACTCACAGAGTTGAACCTACCAATTGATGATAGAGAAGTTTGGAAACACTCTTTTTGTAGAATCTGCAAGTGGATATTTGGAGCCGTTTGAGGCCTATGCTGGAAAAGGAAATATCTTCACATAAAAACTGAACAGAAGCATTCTCAGAAACTTCTTTGTGTTGAGTGCATTCAACTCACAGACTTGAACTTACCTGTAGAAAGAGCAGTTTTGAAACACTCTTTTGGTAAAATCTGCAAGTGGTTATTTGGAGCACTTCGAGGCCTGTGCTGGGATATGGAATATCTTCACCTAAAAACTACAGAGAAGCATTCTCAGAAAGTTCTTCACGATGCATTCATTCAACTCACAGAGTTGAACCTTCCTTTTGATAGAACAGTTTTGAAACACTCTTTTTGTAGAATCTGCAAGAGGATATTTGGAGCGTTTTGAGGCCTATGCTGGAAAAGGAAATATCTTCACCTAAAAACTAGACAGAAGCATTCTCAGAAACTTCTGTGTGATGAGTGCATTCAACTCACAGACTTGAACGTTTCTTTTGATAGAACAGTTTGGAAACATTACGTTTGTAGAATCTGCAAGTGTTTATTCGGAGCACCTTGAGGCCTATGTTGGAAAAGGAAATAACTTCACATAAAAACTAGAGAGAAGGATTCTCAGAAACTTCTTTGTGATGAGTTCATTCAACTCACAGAGTTGAACCTACCAATTGATAGAGAAGTTTGGAAACACTCTTTTTGTAGAATCTGCAAGTGGATATTTGGAGCCGTTTGAGGCCTATGCTGGAAAAGGAAATATCTTCACATAAAAACTGAACAGAAGCATTCTCAGAAACTTCTTTGTGTTGAGTGCATTCAACTCACAGACTTGAACTTACCTGTAGAAAGAGCAGTTTTGAAACACTGTTTTGGTAAAATCTGCAAGTGGTTATTTGGAGCACTTCGAGGCCTGTGCTGGGATATGGAATATCTTCACCTAAAAACTACAGAGAAGCTTTCTCAGAAAGTTCTTCACGATGCATTCATTCAACTCACAGAGTTGAACCTTCCTTTTGATAGAACAGTTTTGAAACACTCTTTTTGTAGAATCTGCAAGAGGGTATTTGGAGCGTTTTGAGGCCTATGCTGGAAAAGGAAATATCTTCACCTAAAAACTAGACAGAAGCATCCTCAGAAACTTCTGTGTGATGAGTGCATTCATCTCACAGACTTGAACGTTTCTTTTGATAGAACAGTTTGGAAACATTACGTTTGTAGAATCTGCAAGTGTTTATTCGGAGCACCTTGAGGCCTATGTTGGAAAAGGAAATATCTTCACATAAAAACTAGAGAGAAGGATTCTCAGAAACTTCTTTGTGATGAGTTCATTCAACTCACAGAGTGGAACCTACCAATTGATAGAGAAGTTTGGAAACACTCTTTTTGTAGAATCTGCAAGTGGATATTTGGAGCCGTTTGAGGCCTATGCTGGAAAAGGAAATATCTTCACATAAAAACTGAACAGAAGCATTCTCAGAAACTTCTTTGTGTTGAGTGCATTCAACTCACAGACTTGAACTTAGTTGTAGAAAGAGCAGTTTTGAAACACACTTTTGGTAAAATCTGCAAGTGGTTATTTGGAGCACTTCGAGGCCTGTGCTGGGATATGGAATATCTTCACCTAAAAACTACAGAGAAGCATTCTCAGAAAGTTCTTCACGATGCATTCATTCAACTCACAGAGTTGAACCTTCCTTTTGATAGAACAGTTTTGAAACACTCTTTTTGTAGAATCTGCAAGAGGATATTTGGAGCGTTTTGAGGCCTATGCTGGAAAAGGAAATATCTTCACCTAAAAACTAGACAGAAGCATCCTCAGAAACTTCTGTGTGATGAGTGCATTCAACTCACAGACTTGAACGTTTCTTTTGATAGAACAGTTTGGTAACATTTCGTTTGTAGAATCTGCAAGTGTTTATTCGGAGCACCTTGAGGCCTATGTTGGAAAAGGAAATATCTCCACATAAAAACTAGAGAGAAGGATTCTCAGAAACTTCTTTGTGATGAGTTCATTCAACTCACAGAGTGGAACCTACCAATTGATAGAGAAGTTTGGAAACACTCTTTTTGTAGAATCTGCAAGTGGATATTTGGAGCCGTTTGAGGCCTATGCTGGAAAAGGAAATATCTTCACATAAAAACTGAACAGAAGCATTCTCAGAAACTTCTTTGTGTTGAGTGCATTCAACTCACAGACTTGAACTTACCTGTAGAAAGAGCAGTTTTGAAACACTCTTTTGGTAAAATCTGCAAGTGGTTATTTGGAGCACTTCGAGGCCTGTGCTGGGATATGGAATATCTTCACCTAAAAACTACAGAGAAGCTTTCTCAGAAAGTTCTTCACTATGCATTCATTCAACTCACAGAGTTGAACCTTCCTTTTGATAGAACAGTTTTGAAACACTCTTTTTGTAGAATCTGCAAGAGGATATTTGGAGCGTTTTGAGGCCTATGCTGGAAAAGGAAATATCTTCACCTTAAAACTAGACAGAAGCATCCTCAGAAACTTCTGTGTGATGAGTGCATTCAACTCACAGACTTGAACGTTTCTTTTGATAGAACAGTTTGCAAACATTACGTTTGTAGAATCTGCAAGTGTTTATTCGGAGCACCTTGAGGCCTATGTTGGAAAAGGAAATATCTTCACATAAAAACTAGAGAGAAGGATTCTCAGAAACTTCTTTGTGATGAGTTCATTCAACTCACAGAGTTGAACCTACCAATTGATGATAGAGAAGTTTGGAAACACTCTTTTTGTAGAATCTGCAAGTGGATATTTGGAGCCGTTTGAGGCCTATGCTGGAAAAGGAAATATCTTCACATAAAAACTGAACAGAAGCATTCTCAGAAACTTCTTTGTGTTGAGTGCATTCAACTCACAGACTTGAACTTACCTGTAGAAAGAGCAGTTTTCAAACACTCTTTTGGTAAAATCTGCAAGTGGTTATTTGGAGCACTTCGAGGCCTGTGCTGGGATATGGAATATCTTCACCTAAAAACTACAGAGAAGCATTCTCAGAAAGTTCTTCACGATGCATTCATTCAACTCACAGAGTTGAACCTTCCTTTTGATAGAACAGTTTTGAAACACTCTTTTTGTAGAATCTGCAAGAGGATATTTGGAGCGTTTTGAGGCCTATGCTGGAAAAGGAAATATCTTCACCTAAAAACTAGACAGAAGCATTCTCAGAAACTTCTGTGTGATGAGTGCATTCAACTCACAGACTTGAACGTTTCTTTTGATAGAACAGTTTGGAAACATTACGTTTGTAGAATCTGCAAGTGTTTATTCGGAGCACCTTGAGGCCTATGTTGGAAAAGGAAATATCTTCACATAAAAACTAGAGAGAAGGATTCTCAGAAACTTCTTTGTGATGAGTTCATTCAACTCACAGAGTTGAACCTACCAATTGATAGAGAAGTTTGGAAACACTCTTTTTGTAGAATCTGCAAGTGGATATTTGGAGCCGTTTGAGGCCTATGCTGGAAAAGGAAATATCTTCACATAAAAACTGAACAGAAGCATTCTCAGAAACTTCTTTGTGTTGAGTGCATTCAACTCACAGACTTGAACTTACCTGTAGAAAGAGCAGTTTTGAAACACTCTTTTGGTAAAATCTGCAAGTGGTTATTTGGAGCACTTCGAGGCCTGTGCTGGGATATGGAATATCTTCACCTAAAAACTACAGAGAAGCTTTCTCAGAAAGTTCTTCACGATGCATTCATTCAACTCACAGAGTTGAACCTTCCTTTTGATAGAACAGTTTTGAAACACTCTTTTTGTAGAATCTGCAAGAGGATATTTGGAGCGTTTTGAGGCCTATGCTGGAAAAGGAAATATCTTCACCTAAAAACTAGACAGAAGCATCCTCAGAAACTTCTGTGTGATGAGTGCATTCATCTCACAGACTTGAACGTTTCTTTTGATAGAACAGTTTGGAAACATTACGTTTGTAGAATCTGCAAGTGTTTATTCGGAGCACCTTGAGGCCTATGTTGGAAAAGGAAATATCTTCACATAAAAACTAGAGAGAAGGATTCTCAGAAACTTCTTTGTGATGAGTTCATTCAACTCACAGAGTGGAACCTACCAATTGATAGAGAAGTTTGGAAACACTCTTTTTGTAGAATCTGCAAGTGGATATTTGGAGCCGTTTGAGGCCTATGCTGGAAAAGGAAATATCTTCACATAAAAACTGAACAGAAGCATTCTCAGAAACTTCTTTGTGTTGAGTGCATTCAACTCACAGACTTGAACTTAGTTGTAGAAAGAGCAGTTTTGAAACACACTTTTGGTAAAATCTGCAAGTGGTTATTTGGAGCACTTCGAGGCCTGTGCTGGGATATGGAATATCTTCACCTAAAAACTACAGAGAAGCATTCTCAGAAAGTTCTTCACGATGCATTCATTCAACTCACAGAGTTGAACCTTCCTTTTGATAGAACAGTTTTGAAACACTCTTTTTGTAGAATCTGCAAGAGGATATTTGGAGCGTTTTGAGGCCTATGCTGGAAAAGGAAATATCTTCACCTAAAAACTAGACAGAAGCATCCTCAGAAACTTCTGTGTGATGAGTGCATTCAACTCACAGACTTGAACGTTTCTTTTGATAGAACAGTTTGGAAACATTACGTTTGTAGAATCTGCAAGTGTTTATTCGGAGCACCTTGAGGCCTATGTTGGAAAAGGAAATATCTTCACATAAAAACTAGAGAGAAGGATTCTCAGAAACTTCTTTGTGATGAGTTCATTCAACTCACAGAGTTGAACCTACCAATTGATGATAGAGAAGTTTGGAAACACTCTTTTTGTAGAATCTGCAAGTGGATATTTGGAGCCGTTTGAGGCCTATGCTGGAAAAGGAAATATCTTCACATAAAAACTGAACAGAAGCATTCTCAGAAACTTCTTTGTGTTGAGTGCATTCAACTCACAGATTTGAACTTACCTGTAGAAAGAGCAGTTTTGAAACACTCTTTTGGTAAAATCTGCAAGTGGTTATTTGGAGCACTTCGAGGCCTGTGCTGGGATATGGAATATCTTCACCTAAAAACTACAGAGAAGCATTCTCAGAAAGTTCTTCACGATGCATTCATTCAACTCACAGAGTTGAACCTTCCTTTTGATAGAACAGTTTTGAAACACTCTTTTTGTAGAATCTGCAAGAGGATATTTGGAGCGTTTTGAGGCCTATGCTGGAAAAGGAAATATCTTCACCTAAAAACTAGACAGAAGCATCCTCAGAAACTTCTGTGTGATGAGTGCATTCAACTCACAGACTTGAACGTTTCTTTTGATAGAACAGTTTGGTAACATTTCGTTTGTAGAATCTGCAAGTGTTTATTCGGAGCACCTTGAGGCCTATGTTGGAAAAGGAAATATCTCCACATAAAAACTAGAGAGAAGGATTCTCAGAAACTTCTTTGTGATGAGTTCATTCAACTCACAGAGTGGAACCTACCAATTGATAGAGAAGTTTGGAAACACTCTTTTTGTAGAATCTGCAAGTGGATATTTGGAGCCGTTTGAGGCCTATGCTGGAAAAGGAAATATCTTCACATAAAAACTGAACAGAAGCATTCTCAGAAACTTCTTTGTGTTGAGTGCATTCAACTCACAGACTTGAACTTACCTGTAGAAAGAGCAGTTTTGAAACACTCTTTTGGTAAAATCTGCAAGTGGTTATTTGGAGCACTTCGAGGCCTGTGCTGGGATATGGAATATCTTCACCTAAAAACTACAGAGAAGCTTTCTCAGAAAGTTCTTCACTATGCATTCATTCAACTCACAGAGTTGAACCTTCCTTTTGATAGAACAGTTTTGAAACACTCTTTTTGTAGAATCTGCAAGAGGATATTTGGAGCGTTTTGAGGCCTATGCTGGAAAAGGAAATATCTTCACCTTAAAACTAGACAGAAGCATCCTCAGAAACTTCTGTGTGATGAGTGCATTCAACTCACAGACTTGAACGTTTCTTTTGATAGAACAGTTTGGAAACATTACGTTTGTAGAATCTGCAAGTGTTTATTCGGAGCACCTTGAGGCCTATGTTGGAAAAGGAAATATCTTCACATAAAAACTAGAGAGAAGGATTCTCAGAAACTTCTTTGTGATGAGTTCATTCAACTCACAGAGTTGAACCTACCAATTGATGATAGAGAAGTTTGGAAACACTCTTTTTGTAGAATCTGCAAGTGGATATTTGGAGCCGTTTGAGGCCTATGCTGGAAAAGGAAATATCTTCACATAAAAACTGAACAGAAGCATTCTCAGAAACTTCTTTGTGTTGAGTGCATTCAACTCACAGACTTGAACTTACCTGTAGAAAGAGCAGTTTTGAAACACTCTTTTGGTAAAATCTGCAAGTGGTTATTTGGAGCACTTCGAGGCCTGTGCTGGGATATGGAATATCTTCACCTAAAAACTACAGAGAAGCATTCTCAGAAAGTTCTTCACGATGCACTCATTCAACTCACAGAGTTGAACCTTCCTTTTGATAGAACAGTTTTGAAACACTCTTTTTGTAGAATCTGCAAGAGGATATTTGGAGCGTTTTGAGGCCTATGCTGGAAAAGGAAATATCTTCACCTAAAAACTAGACAGAAGCATTCTCAGAAACTTCTGTGTGATGAGTGCATTCAACACACAGACTTGAACGTTTCTTTTGATAGAACAGTTTGGAAACATTACGTTTGTAGAATCTGCAAGTGTTTATTCGGAGCACCTTGAGGCCTATGTTGGAAAAGGAAATAACTTCACATAAAAACTAAAGAGAAGGATTCTCAGAAACTTCTTTGTGATGAGTTCATTCAACTCACAGAGTTGAACCTACCAATTGATAGAGAAGTTTGGAAACACTCTTTTTGTAGAATCTGCAAGTGGATATTTGGAGCCGTTTGAGGCCTATGCTGGAAAAGGAAATATCTTCACATAAAAACTGAACAGAAGCATTCTCAGAAACTTCTTTGTGTTGAGTGCATTCAACTCACAGACTTGAACTTACCTGTAGAAAGAGCAGTTTTGAAACACTGTTTTGGTAAAATCTGCAAGTGGTTATTTGGAGCACTTCGAGGCCTGTGCTGGGATATGGAATATCTTCACCTAAAAACTACAGAGAAGCTTTCTCAGAAAGTTCTTCACGATGCATTCATTCAACTCACAGAGTTGAACCTTCCTTTTGATAGAACAGTTTTGAAACACTCTTTTTGTAGAATCTGCAAGAGGATATTTGGAGCGTTTTGAGGCCTATGCTGGAAAAGGAAATATCTTCACCTAAAAACTAGACAGAAGCATCCTCAGAAACTTCTGTGTGATGAGTGCATTCATCTCACAGACTTGAACGTTTCTTTTGACAGAACAGTTTGGAAACATTACGTTTGTAGAATCTGCAAGTGTTTATTCGGAGCACCTTGAGGCCTATGTTGGAAAAGGAAATATCTTCACATAAAAACTAGAGAGAAGGATTCTCAGAAACTTCTTTGTGATGAGTTCATTCAACTCACAGAGTGGAACCTACCAATTGATAGAGAAGTTTGGAAACACTCTTTTTGTAGAATCTGCAAGTGGATATTTGGAGCCGTTTGAGGCCTATGCTGGAAAAGGAAATATCTTCACATAAAAACTGAACAGAAGCATTCTCAGAAACTTCTTTGTGTTGAGTGCATTCAACTCACAGATTTGAACTTACCTGTAGAAAGAGCAGTTTTGAAACACTCTTTTGGTAAAATCTGCAAGTGGTTATTTGGAGCACTTCGAGGCCTGTGCTGGGATATGGAATATCTTCACCTAAAAACTACAGAGAAGCATTCTCAGAAAGTTCTTCATGATGCATTCATTCAACTCACAGAGTTGAACCTTCCTTTTGATAGAACAGTTTTGAAACACTCTTTTTGTAGAATCTGCAAGAGGATATTTGGAGCGTTTTGAGGCCTATGCTGGAAAAGGAAATATCTTCACCTAAAAACTAGACAGAAGCATCCTCAGAAACTTCTGTGTGATGAGTGCATTCAACTCACAGACTTGAACGTTTCTTTTGATAGAACAGTTTGGTAACATTTCGTTTGTAGAATCTGCAAGTGTTTATTCGGAGCACCTTGAGGCCTATGTTGGAAAAGGAAATATCTCCACATAAAAACTAGAGAGAAGGATTCTCAGAAACTTCTTTGTGATGAGTTCATTCAACTCACAGAGTGGAACCTACCAATTGATAGAGAAGTTTGGAAACACTCTTTTTGTAGAATCTGCAAGTGGATATTTGGAGCCGTTTGAGGCCTATGCTGGAAAAGGAAATATCTTCACATAAAAACTGAACAGAAGCATTCTCAGAAACTTCTTTGTGTTGAGTGCATTCAACTCACAGACTTGAACTTACCTGTAGAAAGAGCAGTTTTGAAACACTCTTTTGGTAAAATCTGCAAGTGCTTATTTGGAGCACTTCGAGGCCTGTGCTGGGATATGGAATATCTTCACCTAAAAACTACAGAGAAGCTTTCTCAGAAAGTTCTTCACTATGCATTCATTCAACTCACAGAGTTGAACCTTCCTTTTGATAGAACAGTTTTGAAACACTCTTTTTGTAGAATCTGCAAGAGGATATTTGGAGCGTTTTGAGGCCTATGCTGGAAAAGGAAATATCTTCACCTTAAAACTAGACAGAAGCATCCTCAGAAACTTCTGTGTGATGAGTGCATTCAACTCACAGACTTGAACGTTTCTTTTGATAGAACAGTTTGGAAACATTACGTTTGTAGAATCTGCAAGTGTTTATTCGGAGCACCTTGAGGCCTATGTTGGAAAAGGAAATATCTTCACATAAAAACTAGAGAGAAGGATTCTCAGAAACTTCTTTGTGATGAGTTCATTCAACTCACAGAGTTGAACCTACCAATTGATGATAGAGAAGTTTGGAAACACTCTTTTTGTAGAATCTGCAAGTGGATATTTGGAGCCGTTTGAGGCCTATGCTGGAAAAGGAAATATCTTCACATAAAAACTGAACAGAAGCATTCTCAGAAACTTCTTTGTGTTGAGTGCATTCAACTCACAGACTTGAACTTACCTGTAGAAAGAGCAGTTTTGAAACACTCTTTTGGTAAAATCTGCAAGTGGTTATTTGGAGCACTTCGAGGCCTGTGCTGGGATATGGAATATCTTCACCTAAAAACTACAGAGAAGCATTCTCAGAAAGTTCTTCACGATGCATTCATTCAACTCACAGAGTTGAACCTTCCTTTTGATAGAACAGTTTTGAAACACTCTTTTTGTAGAATCTGCAAGAGGATATTTGGAGCGTTTTGAGGCCTATGCTGGAAAAGGAAATATCTTCACCTAAAAACTAGACAGAAGCATTCTCAGAAACTTCTGTGTGATGAGTGCATTCAACTCACAGACTTGAACGTTTCTTTTGATAGAACAGTTTGGAAACATTACGTTTGTAGAATCTGCAAGTGTTTATTCGGAGCACCTTGAGGCCTATGTTGGAAAAGGAAATATCTTCACATAAAAACTAGAGAGAAGGATTCTCAGAAACTTCTTTGTGATGAGTTCATTCAACTCACAGAGTTGAACCTACCAATTGATAGAGAAGTTTGGAAACACTCTTTTTGTAGAATCTGCAAGTGGATATTTGGAGCCGTTTGAGGCCTATGCTGGAAAAGGAAATATCTTCACATAAAAACTGAACAGAAGCATTCTCAGAAACTTCTTTGTGTTGAGTGCATTCAACTCACAGACTTGAACTTACCTGTAGAAAGAGCAGTTTTGAAACACTCTTTTGGTAAAATCTGCAAGTGGTTATTTGGAGCACTTCGAGGCCTGTGCTGGGATATGGAATATCTTCACCTAAAAACTACAGAGAAGCATTCTCAGAAAGTTCTTCACGATGCATTCATTCAACTCACAGAGTTGAACCTTCCTTTTGATAGAACAGTTTTGAAACACTCTTTTTGTAGAATCTGCAAGAGGATATTTGGAGCGTTTTGAGGCCTATGCTGGAAAAGGAAATATCTTCACCTTAAAACTAGACAGAAGCATCCTCAGAAACTTCTGTGTGATGAGTGCATTCATCTCACAGACTTGAACGTTTCTTTTGATAGAACAGTTTGGAAACATTACGTTTGTAGAATCTGCAAGTGTTTATTCGGAGCACCTTGAGGCCTATGTTGGAAAAGAAAATATCTTCACATAAAAACTAGAGAGAAGGATTCTCAGAAACTTCTTTGTGATGAGTTCATTCAACTCACAGAGTGGAACCTACCAATTGATAGAGAAGTTTGGAAACACTCTTTTTGTAGAATCTGCAAGTGGATATTTGGAGCCGTTTGAGGCCTATGCTGGAAAAGGAAATATCTTCACATAAAAACTGAACAGAAGCATTCTCAGAAACTTCTTTGTGTTGAGTGCATTCAACTCACAGACTTGAACTTAGTTGTAGAAAGAGCAGTTTTGAAACACACTTTTGGTAAAATCTGCAAGTGGTTATTTGGAGCACTTCGAGGCCTGTGCTTTGATATGGAATATCTTCACCTAAAAACTACAGAGAAGCATTCTCAGAAAGTACTTCATGATGCATTCGTTCAACTCACAGAGTTGAACCTTCCTTTTGATAGAACAGTTTTGAAACACTCTTTTTGTAGAATCTGCAAGAGGATATTTGGAGCGTTTTGAGGCCTATGCTGGAAAAGGAAATATCTTCACCTAAAAACTAGACAGAAGCATTCTCAGAAACTTCTGCGTGATGAGTGCATTCAACTCACAGACTTGAACATTTCTTTTGATAGAACAGTTTGGAAACATTACGTTTGTAGAATCGGCAAGTGTTTATTCGGAGCACCTTGAGGCCTATGTTGGAAAAGGAAATATCTTCACATAAAAACTAGAGAGAAGGATTCTCAGAAACTTCTTTGTGATGAGTTCACTCAACTCACAGAGTGGAACCTACCAATTGATAGAGAAGTTTGGAAACACTCTTTTTGTAGAATCTGCAAGTGGATATTTGGAGCCGTTTGAGGCCTATGCTGGAAAAGGAAATATCTTCACATAAAAACTGAACAGAAGCATTCTCAGAAACTTCTTTGTGTTGAGTGCATTCAACTCACAGACTTGAACTTACCTGTAGAAAGAGCAGTTTGAAACACTCTTTTGGTAAAATCTGCAAGTGGTTATTTGGAGCACTTCGAGGCCTGTGCTGGGATATGGAATATCTTCACCTAAAAACTACAGAGAAGCATTCTCAGAAAGTTCTTCACGATGCATTCATTCAACTCACAGAGTTGAACCTTCCTTTTGATAGAACAGTTTTGAAACACTCTTTTTGTAGAATCTGCAAGAGGATATTTGGAGCGTTTTGAGGCCTATGCTGGAAAAGGAAATATCTTCACCTAAAAACTAGACAGAAGCATCCTCAGAAACTTCTGTGTGATGAGTGCATTCAACTCACAGACTTGAACGTTTCTTTTGATAGAACAGTTTGGAAACATTACGTTTGTAGAATCTGCAAGTGTTTATTCGGAGCACCTTGAGGCCTATGTTGGAAAAGGAAATATCTTCACATAAAAACTAGAGAGAAGGATTCTCAAAAACTTCTTTGTGATGAGTTCATTCAACTCACAGAGTTGAACCTACCAATTGATGATAGAGAAGTTTGGAAACCCTCTTTTTGTAGAATCTGCAAGTGGATATTTGGAGCCGTTTGAGGCCTATGCTGGAAAAGGAAATATCTTCACATAAAAACTGAACAGAAGCATTCTCAGAAACTTCTTCTTGTTGAGTGCATTCAACTCACAGACTTGAACTTACCTGTAGAAAGAGCAGTTTTGAAACACTCTTTTGGTAAAATCTGCAAGTGGTTATTTGGAGCACTTCGAGGCCTGTGCTGGGATATGGAATATCTTCACCTAAAAACTACAGAGAAGCATTCTCAGAAAGTTCTTCACGATGCATTCATTCAACTCACAGAGTTGAACCTTCCTTTTGATAGAACAGTTTTGAAACACTCTTTTTGTAGAATCTGCAAGAGGATATTTGGAGCGTTTTGAGGCCTATGCTGGAAAAGGAAATATCTTCACCTAAAAACTAGACAGAAGCATTCTCAGAAACTTCTGTGTGATGAGTGCATTCAACTCACAGACTTGAACGTTTCTTTTGATAGAACAGTTTGGAAACATTACGTTTGTAGAATCTGCAAGTGTTTATTCGGAGCACCTTGAGGCCTATGTTGGAAAAGGAAATATCTTCACATAAAAACTAGAGAGAAGGATTCTCAGAAACTTCTTTGTGATGAGTTCATTCAACTCACAGAGTTGAACCTACCAGTTGATAGAGAAGTTTGGAAACACTCTTTTTGTAGAATCTGCAAGTGGATATTTGGAGCCGTTTGAGGCCTATGCTGGAAAAGGAAATATCTTCACATAAAAACTGAACAGAAGCATTCTCAGAAACTTCTTTGTGTTGAGTGCATTCAACTCACAGACTTGAACTTACCTGTAGAAAGAGCAGTTTTGAAACACTCTTTTGGTAAAATCTGCAAGTGGTTATTTGGAGCACTTCGAGGCCTGTGCTGGGATATGGAATATCTTCACCTAAAAACTACAGAGAAGCATTCTCAGAAAGTTCTTCACGATGCATTCATTCAACTCACAGAGTTGAACCTTCCTTTTGATAGAACAGTTTTGAAACACTCTTTTTGTAGAATCTGCAAGAGGATATTTGGAGCGTTTTGAGGCCTATGCTGGAAAAGGAAATATCTTCACCTTAAAACTAGACAGAAGCATCCTCAGAAACTTCTGTGTGATGAGTGCATTCATCTCACAGACTTGAACGTTTCTTTTGATAGAACAGTTTGGAAACATTACGTTTGTAGAATCTGCAAGTGTTTATTCGGAGCACCTTGAGGCCTATGTTGGAAAAGAAAATATCTTCACATAAAAACTAGAGAGAAGGATTCTCAGAAACTTCTTTGTGATGAGTTCATTCAACTCACAGAGTGGAACCTACCAATTGATAGAGAAGTTTGGAAACACTCTTTTTGTAGAATCTGCAAGTGGATATTTGGAGCCGTTTGAGGCCTATGCTGGAAAAGGAAATATCTTCACATAAAAACTGAACAGAAGCATTCTCAGAAACTTCTTTGTGTTGAGTGCATTCAACTCACAGACTTGAACTTAGTTGTAGAAAGAGCAGTTTTGAAACACACTTTTGGTAAAATCTGCAAGTGGTTATTTGGAGCACTTCGAGGCCTGTGCTTTGATATGGAATATCTTCACCTAAAAACTACAGAGAAGCATTCTCAGAAAGTACTTCATGATGCATTCGTTCAACTCACAGAGTTGAACCTTCCTTTTGATAGAACAGTTTTGAAACACTCTTTTTGTAGAATCTGCAAGAGGATATTTGGAGCGTTTTGAGGCCTATGCTGGAAAAGGAAATATCTTCACCTAAAAACTAGACAGAAGCATTCTCAGAAACTTCTGCGTGATGAGTGCATTCAACTCACAGACTTGAACATTTCTTTTGATAGAACAGTTTGGAAACATTACGTTTGTAGAATCGGCAAGTGTTTATTCGGAGCACCTTGAGGCCTATGTTGGAAAAGGAAATATCTTCACATAAAAACTAGAGAGAAGGATTCTCAGAAACTTCTTTGTGATGAGTTCATTCAACTCACAGAGTGGAACCTACCAATTGATAGAGAAGTTTGGAAACACTCTTTTTGTAGAATCTGCAAGTGGATATTTGGAGCCGTTTGAGGCCTATGCTGGAAAAGGAAATATCTTCACATAAAAACTGAACAGAAGCATTCTCAGAAACTTCTTTGTGTTGAGTGCATTCAACTCACAGACTTGAACTTACCTGTAGAAAGAGCAGTTTTGAAACACTCTTTTGGTAAAATCTGCAAGTGGTTATTTGGAGCACTTCGAGGCCTGTGCTGGGATATGGAATATCTTCACCTAAAAACTACAGAGAAGCATTCTCAGAAAGTTCTTCACGATGCATTCATTCAACTCACAGAGTTGAACCTTCCTTTTGATAGAACAGTTTTGAAACACTCTTTTTGTAGAATCTGCAAGAGGATATTTGGAGCGTTTTGAGGCCTATGCTGGAAAAGGAAATATCTTCACCTAAAAACTAGACAGAAGCATCCTCAGAAACTTCTGTGTGATGAGTGCATTCAACTCACAGACTTGAACGTTTCTTTTGATAGAACAGTTTGGAAACATTACGTTTGTAGAATCTGCAAGTGTTTATTCGGAGCACCTTGAGGCCTATGTTGGAAAAGGAAATATCTTCCCATAAAAACTAGAGAGAAGGATTCTCAAAAACTTCTTTGTGATGAGTTCATTCAACTCACAGAGTTGAACCTACCAATTGATGATAGAGAAGTTTGGAAACACTCTTTTTGTAGAATCTGCAAGTGGATATTTGGAGCCGTTTGAGGCCTATGCTGGAAAAGGAAATATCTTCACATAAAAACTGAACAGAAGCATTCTCAGAAACTTCTTCTTGTTGAGTGCATTCAACTCACAGATTTGAACTTACCTGTAGAAAGAGCAGTTTTGAAACACTCTTTTGGTAAAATCTGCAAGTGGTTATTTGGAGCACTTCGAGGCCTGTGCTGGGATATGGAATATCTTCACCTAAAAACTACAGAGAAGCATTCTCAGAAAGTTCTTCACGATGCATTCATTCAACTCACAGAGTTGAACCTTCCTTTTGATAGAACAGTTTTGAAACACTCTTTTTGTAGAATCTGCAAGAGGATATTTGGAGCGTTTTGAGGCCTATGCTGGAAAAGGAAATATCTTCACCTAAAAACTAGACAGAAGCATCCTCAGAAACTTCTGTGTGATGAGTGCATTCAACTCACAGACTTGAACGTTTCTTTTGATAGAACAGTTTGGTAACATTACGTTTGTAGAATCTGCAAGTGTTTATTCGGAGCACCTTGAGGCCTATGTTGGAAAAGGAAATATCATCACATAAAAACTAGAGAGAAGGATTCTCAGAAACTTCTTTCTGATGAGTTCATTCAACTCACAGAGTGGAACCTACCAATTGATAGAGAAGTTTGGAAACACTCTTTTTGTAGAATCTGCAAGAGGATATTTGGAGCGTTTTGAGGCCTATGCTGGAAAAGGAAATATCTTCACCTAAAAACTAGACAGAAGCATTCTCAGAAACTTCTGTGTGATGAGTGCATTCAACTCACAGACTTGAACGTTTCTTTTGATAGAACAGTTTGGAAACATTACGTTTGTAGAATCTGCAAGTGTTTATTCGGAGCACCTTGAGGCCTATGTTGGAAAAGGAAATATCTTCACATAAAAACTAGAGAGAAGGATTCTCAGAAACTTCTTTGTGATGAGTTCATTCAACTCACAGAGTGGAACCTACCAATTGATAGAGAAGTTTGGAAACACTCTTTTTGTAGAATCTGCAAGTGGATATTTGGAGCCGTTTGAGGCCTATGCTGGAAAAGGAAATATCTTCACATAAAAACTGAACAGAAGCATTCTCAGAAACTTCTTTGTGTTGAGTGCATTCAACTCACAGACTTGAACTTACCTGTAGAAAGAGCAGTTTTCAAACACTCTTTTGGTAAAATCTGCAAGTGGTTATTTGGAGCACTTCGAGGCCTGTGCTGGGATATGGAATATCTTCACCTAAAAACTACAGAGAAGCATTCTCAGAAAGTTCTTCACGATGCATTCATTCAACTCACAGAGTTGAACCTTCCTTTTGATAGAACAGTTTTGAAACACTCTTTTTGTAGAATCTGCAAGAGGATATTTGGAGCGTTTTGAGGCCTATGCTGGAAAAGGAAATATCTTCACCTAAAAACTAGACAGAAGCATCCTCAGAAACTTCTGTGTGATGAGTGCATTCAACTCACAGACTTGAACGTTTCTTTTGATAGAACAGTTTGGAAACATTACGTTTGTAGAATCTGCAAGTGTTTATTCGGAGCACATTGAGGCCTATGTTGGAAAAGGAAATATCTTCACATAAAAACTAGAGAGAAGGATTCTCAGAAACTTCTTTGTGATGAGTTCATTCAACTCACAGAGTTGAACCTACCAATTGATGATAGAGAAGTTTGGAAACACTCTTTTTGTAGAATCTGCAAGTGGATATTTGGAGCCGTTTGAGGCCTATGCTGGAAAAGGAAATATCTTCACATAAAAACTGAACAGAAGCATTCTCAGAAACTTCTTCTTGTTGAGTGCATTCAACTCACAGATTTGAACTTACCTGTAGAAAGAGCAGTTTTGAAACACTCTTTTGGTAAAATCTGCAAGTGGTTATTTGGAGCACTTCGAGGCCTGTGCTGGGATATGGAATATCTTCACCTAAAAACTACAGAGAAGCATTCTCAGAAAGTTCTTCACGATGCATTCATTCAACTCACAGAGTTGAACCTTCCTTTTGATAGAACAGTTTTGAAACACTCTTTTTGTAGAATCTGCAAGAGGATATTTGGAGCGTTTTGAGGCCTATGCTGGAAAAGGAAATATCTTCACCTAAAAACTAGACAGAAGCATCCTCAGAAACTTCTGTGTGATGAGTGCATTCAACTCACAGACTTGAACGTTTCTTTTGATAGAACAGTTTGGTAACATTACGTTTGTAGAATCTGCAAGTGTTTATTCGGAGCACCTTGAGGCCTATGTTGGAAAAGGAAATATCATCACATAAAAACTAGAGAGAAGGATTCTCAGAAACTTCTTTCTGATGAGTTCATTCAACTCACAGAGTGGAACCTACCAATTGATAGAGAAGTTTGGAAACACTCTTTTTGTAGAATCTGCAAGAGGATATTTGGAGCGTTTTGAGGCCTATGCTGGAAAAGGAAATATCTTCACCTAAAAACTAGACAGAAGCATTCTCAGAAACTTCTGTGTGATGAGTGCATTCAACTCACAGACTTGAACGTTTCTTTTGATAGAACAGTTTGGAAACATTACGTTTGTAGAATCTGCAAGTGTTTATTCGGAGCACCTTGAGGCCTATGTTGGAAAAGGAAATATCTTCACATAAAAACTAGAGAGAAGGATTCTCAGAAACTTCTTTGTGATGAGTTCATTCAACTCACAGAGTGGAACCTACCAATTGATAGAGAAGTTTGGAAACACTCTTTTTGTAGAATCTGCAAGTGGATATTTGGAGCCGTTTGAGGCCTATGCTGGAAAAGGAAATATCTTCACATAAAAACTGAACAGAAGCATTCTCAGAAACTTCTTTGTGTTGAGTGCATTCAACTCACAGACTTGAACTTACCTGTAGAAAGAGCAGTTTTCAAACACTCTTTTGGTAAAATCTGCAAGTGGTTATTTGGAGCACTTCGAGGCCTGTGCTGGGATATGGAATATCTTCACCTAAAAACTACAGAGAAGCATTCTCAGAAAGTTCTTCACGATGCATTCATTCAACTCACAGAGTTGAACCTTCCTTTTGATAGAACAGTTTTGAAACACTCTTTTTGTAGAATCTGCAAGAGGATATTTGGAGCGTTTTGAGGCCTATGCTGGAAAAGGAAATATCTTCACCTAAAAACTAGACAGAAGCATCCTCAGAAACTTCTGTGTGATGAGTGCATTCAACTCACAGACTTGAACGTTTCTTTTGATAGAACAGTTTGGAAACATTACGTTTGTAGAATCTGCAAGTGTTTATTCGGAGCACATTGAGGCCTATGTTGGAAAAGGAAATATCTTCACATAAAAACTAGAGAGAAGGATTCTCAGAAACTTCTTTGTGATGAGTTCATTCAACTCACAGAGTTGAACCTACCAATTGATGATAGAGAAGTTTGGAAACACTCTTTTTGTAGAATCTGCAAGTGGATATTTGGAGCCGTTTGAGGCCTATGCTGGAAAAGGAAATATCTTCACATAAAAACTGAACAGAAGCATTCTCAGAAACTTCTTTGTGTTGAGTGCATTCAACTCACAGACTTGAACTTACCTGTAGAAAGAGCAGTTTTGAAACACTCTTTTGGTAAAATCTGCAAGTGGTTATTTGGAGCACTTCGAGGCCTGTGCTGGGATATGGAATATCTTCACCTAAAAACTACAGAGAAGCATTCTCAGAAAGTTCTTCACGATGCATTCATTCAACTCACAGAGTTGAACCTTCCTTTTGATAGAACAGTTTTGAAACACTCTTTTTGTAGAATCTGCAAGAGGATATTTGGAGCGTTTTGAGGCCTATGCTGGAAAAGGAAATATCTTCACCTTAAAACTAGACAGAAGCATCCTCAGAAACTTCTGTGTGATGAGTGCATTCATCTCACAGACTTGAACGTTTCTTTTGATAGAACAGTTTGGAAACATTACGTTTGTAGAATCTGCAAGTGTTTATTCGGAGCACCTTGAGGCCTATGTTGGAAAAGAAAATATCTTCACATAAAAACTAGAGAGAAGGATTCTCAGAAACTTCTTTGTGATGAGTTCATTCAACTCACAGAGTGGAACCTACCAATTGATAGAGAAGTTTGGAAACACTCTTTTTGTAGAATCTGCAAGTGGATATTTGGAGCCGTTTGAGGCCTATGCTGGAAAAGGAAATATCTTCACATAAAAACTGAACAGAAGCATTCTCAGAAACTTCTTTGTGTTGAGTGCATTCAACTCACAGACTTGAACTTAGTTGTAGAAAGAGCAGTTTTGAAACACACTTTTGGTAAAATCTGCAAGTGGTTATTTGGAGCACTTCGAGGCCTGTGCTTTGATATGGAATATCTTCACCTAAAAACTACAGAGAAGCATTCTCAGAAAGTACTTCATGATGCATTCGTTCAACTCACAGAGTTGAACCTTCCTTTTGATAGAACAGTTTTGAAACACTCTTTTTGTAGAATCTGCAAGAGGATATTTGGAGCGTTTTGAGGCCTATGCTGGAAAAGGAAATATCTTCACCTAAAAACTAGACAGAAGCATTCTCAGAAACTTCTGCGTGATGAGTGCATTCAACTCACAGACTTGAACATTTCTTTTGATAGAACAGTTTGGAAACATTACGTTTGTAGAATCGGCAAGTGTTTATTCGGAGCACCTTGAGGCCTATGTTGGAAAAGGAAATATCTTCACATAAAAACTAGAGAGAAGGATTCTCAGAAACTTCTTTGTGATGAGTTCATTCAACTCACAGAGTGGAACCTACCAATTGATAGAGAAGTTTGGAAACACTCTTTTTGTAGAATCTGCAAGTGGATATTTGGAGCCGTTTGAGGCCTATGCTGGAAAAGGAAATATCTTCACATAAAAACTGAACAGAAGCATTCTCAGAAACTTCTTTGTGTTGAGTGCATTCAACTCACAGACTTGAACTTACCTGTAGAAAGAGCAGTTTTGAAACACTCTTTTGGTAAAATCTGCAAGTGGTTATTTGGAGCACTTCGAGGCCTGTGCTGGGATATGGAATATCTTCACCTAAAAACTACAGAGAAGCATTCTCAGAAAGTTCTTCACGATGCATTCATTCAACTCACAGAGTTGAACCTTCCTTTTGATAGAACAGTTTTGAAACACTCTTTTTGTAGAATCTGCAAGAGGATATTTGGAGCGTTTTGAGGCCTATGCTGGAAAAGGAAATATCTTCACCTAAAAACTAGACAGAAGCATCCTCAGAAACTTCTGTGTGATGAGTGCATTCAACTCACAGACTTGAACGTTTCTTTTGATAGAACAGTTTGGAAACATTACGTTTGTAGAATCTGCAAGTGTTTATTCGGAGCACCTTGAGGCCTATGTTGGAAAAGGAAATATCTTCCCATAAAAACTAGAGAGAAGGATTCTCAAAAACTTCTTTGTGATGAGTTCATTCAACTCACAGAGTTGAACCTACCAATTGATGATAGAGAAGTTTGGAAACACTCTTTTTGTAGAATCTGCAAGTGGATATTTGGAGCCGTTTGAGGCCTATGCTGGAAAAGGAAATATCTTCACATAAAAACTGAACAGAAGCATTCTCAGAAACTTCTTCTTGTTGAGTGCATTCAACTCACAGATTTGAACTTACCTGTAGAAAGAGCAGTTTTGAAACACTCTTTTGGTAAAATCTGCAAGTGGTTATTTGGAGCACTTCGAGGCCTGTGCTGGGATATGGAATATCTTCACCTAAAAACTACAGAGAAGCATTCTCAGAAAGTTCTTCACGATGCATTCATTCAACTCACAGAGTTGAACCTTCCTTTTGATAGAACAGTTTTGAAACACTCTTTTTGTAGAATCTGCAAGAGGATATTTGGAGCGTTTTGAGGCCTATGCTGGAAAAGGAAATATCTTCACCTAAAAACTAGACAGAAGCATCCTCAGAAACTTCTGTGTGATGAGTGCATTCAACTCACAGACTTGAACGTTTCTTTTGATAGAACAGTTTGGTAACATTACGTTTGTAGAATCTGCAAGTGTTTATTCGGAGCACCTTGAGGCCTATGTTGGAAAAGGAAATATCATCACATAAAAACTAGAGAGAAGGATTCTCAGAAACTTCTTTGTGATGAGTTCATTCAACTCACAGAGTGGAACCTACCAATTGATAGAGAAGTTTGGAAACACTCTTTTTGTAGAATCTGCAAGTGGATATTTGGAGCCGTTTGAGGCCTATGCTGGAAAAGGAAATATCTTCACATAAAAACTGAACAGAAGCATTCTCAGAAACTTCTTTGTGTTGAGTGCATTCAACTCACAGAGTTGAACTTACCTGTAGAAAGAGCAGTTTTCAAACACTCTTTTGGTAAAATCTGCAAGTGGTTATTTGGAGCACTTCGAGGCCTGTGCTGGGATATGGAATATCTTCACCTAAAAACTACAGAGAAGCATTCTCAGAAAGTTCTTCACGATGCATTCATTCAACTCACAGAGTTGAACCTTCCTTTTGATAGAACAGTTTTGAAACACTCTTTTTGTAGAATATGCAAGAGGATATTTGGAGCGTTTTGAGGCCTATGCTGGAAAAGGAAATATCTTCACCTAAAAACTAGACAGAAGCATCCTCAGAAACTTCTGTGTGATGAGTGCATTCAACTCACAGACTTGAACGTTTCTTTTGATAGAACAGTTTGGAAACATTACGTTTGTAGAATCTGCAAGTGTTTATTCGGAGCACATTGAGGCCTATGTTGGAAAAGGAAATATCTTCACATAAAAACTAGAGAGAAGGATTCTCAGAAACTTCTTTGTGATGAGTTCATTCAACTCACAGAGTTGAACCTACCAATTGATGATAGAGAAGTTTGGAAACACTCTTTTTGTAGAATCTGCAAGTGGATATTTGGAGCCGTTTGAGGCCTATGCTGGAAAAGGAAATATCTTCACATAAAAACTGAACAGAAGCATTCTCAGAAACTTCTTTGTGTTGAGTGCATTCAACTCACAGATTTGAACTTACCTGTAGAAAGAGCAGTTTTGAAACACTCTTTTGGTAAAATCTGCAAGTGGTTATTTGGAGCACTTCGAGGCCTGTGCTGGGATATGGAATATCTTCACCTAAAAACTACAGAGAAGCATTCTCAGAAAGTTCTTCACGATGCATTCATTCAACTCACACTGTTGAACCTTCCTTTTGATAGAACAGTTTTGAAACACTCTTTTTGTAGAATCTGCAAGAGGATATTTGGAGCGTTTTGAGGCCTATGCTGGAAAAGGAAATATCTTCACCTAAAAACTAGACAGAAGCATCCTCAGAAACTTCTGTGTGATGAGTGCATTCAACTCACAGACTTGAACGTTTCCTTTGATAGAACAGTTTGGTAACATTACCTTTGTAGAATCTGCAAGTGTTTATTCGGAGCACCTTGAGGCCTATGTTGGAAAAGGAAATATCTCCACATAAAAACTAGAGAGAAGGACTCTCAGAAACTTCTTTGTGATGAGTTCATTCAACTCACAGAGTGGAACCTACCAATTGATAGAGAAGTTTGGAAACACTCTTTTTGTAGAATCTGCAAGTGGATATT
Source organism: Pongo abelii (assembly GCF_028885655.2). Taxonomy (NCBI): domain Eukaryota; kingdom Metazoa; phylum Chordata; class Mammalia; order Primates; family Hominidae; genus Pongo; species Pongo abelii. The sequence goes on from NC_071999.2 coordinate 19,316,084, forward strand.
TGGAGCCGTTTGAGGCCTATGCTGGAAAAGGAAATATCTTCACATAAAAACTGAACAGAAGCATTCTCAGAAACTTCTTTGTGTTGAGTGCATTCAACTCACAGACTTGAACTTACCTGTAGAAAGAGCAGTTTTGAAACACTCTTTTGGTAAAATCTGCAAGTGGTTATTTGGAGCACTTCGAGGCCTGTGCTGGGATATGGAATATCTTCACCTAAAAACTACAGAGAAGCATTCTCAGAAAGTTCTTCACGATGCATTCATTCAACTCACAGAGTTGAACCTTCCTTTTGATAGAACAGTTTTGAAACACTCTTTTTGTAGAATCTGCAAGAGGATATTTGGAGCGTTTTGAGGCCTATGCTGGAAAAGGAAATATCTTCACCTAAAAACTAGACAGAAGCATTCTCAGAAACTTCTGTGTGATGAGTGCATTCAACTCACAGACTTGAACGTTTCTTTTGATAGAACAGTTTGGAAACATTACGTTTGTAGAATCTGCAAGTGTTTATTCGGAGCACCTTGAGGCCTATGTTGGAAAAGGAAATATCTTCACATAAAAACTAGAGAGAAGGATTCTCAGAAACTTCTTTGTGATGAGTTCATTCAACTCACAGAGTTGAACCTACCAATTGATAGAGAAGTTTGGAAACACTCTTTTTGTAGAATCTGCAAGTGGATATTTGGAGCCGTTTGAGGCCTATGCTGGAAAAGGAAATATCTTCACATAAAAACTGAACAGAAGCATTCTCAGAAACTTCTTTGTGTTGAGTGCATTCAACTCACAGACTTGAACTTACCTGTAGAAAGAGCAGTTTTGAAACACTCTTTTGGTAAAATCTGCAAGTGGTTATTTGGAGCACTTCGAGGCCTGTGCTGGGATATGGAATATCTTCACCTAAAAACTACAGAGAAGCATTCTCAGAAAGTTCTTCACGATGCATTCATTCAACTCACAGAGTTGAACCTTCCTTTTGATAGAACAGTTTTGAAACACTCTTTTTGTAGAATCTGCAAGAGGATATTTGGAGCGTTTTGAGGCCTATGCTGGAAAAGGAAATATCTTCACCTTAAAACTAGACAGAAGCATCCTCAGAAACTTCTGTGTGATGAGTGCATTCATCTCACAGACTTGAACGTTTCTTTTGATAGAACAGTTTGGAAACATTACGTTTGTAGAATCTGCAAGTGTTTATTCGGAGCACCTTGAGGCCTATGTTGGAAAAGAAAATATCTTCACATAAAAACTAGAGAGAAGGATTCTCAGAAACTTCTTTGTGATGAGTTCATTCAACTCACAGAGTGGAACCTACCAATTGATAGAGAAGTTTGGAAACACTCTTTTTGTAGAATCTGCAAGTGGATATTTGGAGCCGTTTGAGGCCTATGCTGGAAAAGGAAATATCTTCACATAAAAACTGAACAGAAGCATTCTCAGAAACTTCTTTGTGTTGAGTGCATTCAACTCACAGACTTGAACTTAGTTGTAGAAAGAGCAGTTTTGAAACACACTTTTGGTAAAATCTGCAAGTGGTTATTTGGAGCACTTCGAGGCCTGTGCTTTGATATGGAATATCTTCACCTAAAAACTACAGAGAAGCATTCTCAGAAAGTACTTCATGATGCATTCGTTCAACTCACAGAGTTGAACCTTCCTTTTGATAGAACAGTTTTGAAACACTCTTTTTGTAGAATCTGCAAGAGGATATTTGGAGCGTTTTGAGGCCTATGCTGGAAAAGGAAATATCTTCACCTAAAAACTAGACAGAAGCATTCTCAGAAACTTCTGCGTGATGAGTGCATTCAACTCACAGACTTGAACATTTCTTTTGATAGAACAGTTTGGAAACATTACGTTTGTAGAATCGGCAAGTGTTTATTCGGAGCACCTTGAGGCCTATGTTGGAAAAGGAAATATCTTCACATAAAAACTAGAGAGAAGGATTCTCAGAAACTTCTTTGTGATGAGTTCACTCAACTCACAGAGTGGAACCTACCAATTGATAGAGAAGTTTGGAAACACTCTTTTTGTAGAATCTGCAAGTGGATATTTGGAGCCGTTTGAGGCCTATGCTGGAAAAGGAAATATCTTCACATAAAAACTGAACAGAAGCATTCTCAGAAACTTCTTTGTGTTGAGTGCATTCAACTCACAGACTTGAACTTACCTGTAGAAAGAGCAGTTTTGAAACACTCTTTTGGTAAAATCTGCAAGTGGTTATTTGGAGCACTTCGAGGCCTGTGCTGGGATATGGAATATCTTCACCTAAAAACTACAGAGAAGCATTCTCAGAAAGTTCTTCACGATGCATTCATTCAACTCACAGAGTTGAACCTTCCTTTTGATAGAACAGTTTTGAAACACTCTTTTTGTAGAATCTGCAAGAGGATATTTGGAGCGTTTTGAGGCCTATGCTGGAAAAGGAAATATCTTCACCTAAAAACTAGACAGAAGCATCCTCAGAAACTTCTGTGTGATGAGTGCATTCAACTCACAGACTTGAACGTTTCTTTTGATAGAACAGTTTGGAAACATTACGTTTGTAGAATCTGCAAGTGTTTATTCGGAGCACCTTGAGGCCTATGTTGGAAAAGGAAATATCTTCACATAAAAACTAGAGAGAAGGATTCTCAAAAACTTCTTTGTGATGAGTTCATTCAACTCACAGAGTTGAACCTACCAATTGATGATAGAGAAGTTTGGAAACCCTCTTTTTGTAGAATCTGCAAGTGGATATTTGGAGCCGTTTGAGGCCTATGCTGGAAAAGGAAATATCTTCACATAAAAACTGAACAGAAGCATTCTCAGAAACTTCTTCTTGTTGAGTGCATTCAACTCACAGACTTGAACTTACCTGTAGAAAGAGCAGTTTTGAAACACTCTTTTGGTAAAATCTGCAAGTGGTTATTTGGAGCACTTCGAGGCCTGTGCTGGGATATGGAATATCTTCACCTAAAAACTACAGAGAAGCATTCTCAGAAAGTTCTTCACGATGCATTCATTCAACTCACAGAGTTGAACCTTCCTTTTGATAGAACAGTTTTGAAACACTCTTTTTGTAGAATCTGCAAGAGGATATTTGGAGCGTTTTGAGGCCTATGCTGGAAAAGGAAATATCTTCACCTAAAAACTACACAGAAGCATTCTCAGAAACTTCTGTGTGATGAGTGCATTCAACTCACAGACTTGAACGTTTCTTTTGATAGAACAGTTTGGAAACATTACGTTTGTAGAATCTGCAAGTGTTTATTCGGAGCACCTTGAGGCCTATGTTGGAAAAGGAAATATCTTCACATAAAAACTAGAGAGAAGGATTCTCAGAAACTTCTTTGTGATGAGTTCATTCAACTCACAGAGTTGAACCTACCAGTTGATAGAGAAGTTTGGAAACACTCTTTTTGTAGAATCTGCAAGTGGATATTTGGAGCCGTTTGAGGCCTATGCTGGAAAAGGAAATATCTTCACATAAAAACTGAACAGAAGCATTCTCAGAAACTTCTTTGTGTTGAGTGCATTCAACTCACAGACTTGAACTTACCTGTAGAAAGAGCAGTTTTGAAACACTCTTTTGGTAAAATCTGCAAGTGGTTATTTGGAGCACTTCGAGGCCTGTGCTGGGATATGGAATATCTTCACCTAAAAACTACAGAGAAGCATTCTCAGAAAGTTCTTCACGATGCATTCATTCAACTCACAGAGTTGAACCTTCCTTTTGATAGAACAGTTTTGAAACACTCTTTTTGTAGAATCTGCAAGAGGATATTTGGAGCGTTTTGAGGCCTATGCTGGAAAAGGAAATATCTTCACCTTAAAACTAGACAGAAGCATCCTCAGAAACTTCTGTGTGATGAGTGCATTCATCTCACAGACTTGAACGTTTCTTTTGATAGAACAGTTTGGAAACATTACGTTTGTAGAATCTGCAAGTGTTTATTCGGAGCACCTTGAGGCCTATGTTGGAAAAGAAAATATCTTCACATAAAAACTAGAGAGAAGGATTCTCAGAAACTTCTTTGTGATGAGTTCATTCAACTCACAGAGTGGAACCTACCAATTGATAGAGAAGTTTGGAAACACTCTTTTTGTAGAATCTGCAAGTGGATATTTGGAGCCGTTTGAGGCCTATGCTGGAAAAGGAAATATCTTCACATAAAAACTGAACAGAAGCATTCTCAGAAACTTCTTTGTGTTGAGTGCATTCAACTCACAGACTTGAACTTAGTTGTAGAAAGAGCAGTTTTGAAACACACTTTTGGTAAAATCTGCAAGTGGTTATTTGGAGCACTTCGAGGCCTGTGCTTTGATATGGAATATCTTCACCTAAAAACTACAGAGAAGCATTCTCAGAAAGTACTTCATGATGCATTCGTTCAACTCACAGAGTTGAACCTTCCTTTTGATAGAACAGTTTTGAAACACTCTTTTTGTAGAATCTGCAAGAGGATATTTGGAGCGTTTTGAGGCCTATGCTGGAAAAGGAAATATCTTCACCTAAAAACTAGACAGAAGCATTCTCAGAAACTTCTGCGTGATGAGTGCATTCAACTCACAGACTTGAACATTTCTTTTGATAGAACAGTTTGGAAACATTACGTTTGTAGAATCGGCAAGTGTTTATTCGGAGCACCTTGAGGCCTATGTTGGAAAAGGAAATATCTTCACATAAAAACTAGAGAGAAGGATTCTCAGAAACTTCTTTGTGATGAGTTCATTCAACTCACAGAGTGGAACCTACCAATTGATAGAGAAGTTTGGAAACACTCTTTTTGTAGAATCTGCAAGTGGATATTTGGAGCCGTTTGAGGCCTATGCTGGAAAAGGAAATATCTTCACATAAAAACTGAACAGAAGCATTCTCAGAAACTTCTTTGTGTTGAGTGCATTCAACTCACAGACTTGAACTTACCTGTAGAAAGAGCAGTTTTGAAACACTCTTTTGGTAAAATCTGCAAGTGGTTATTTGGAGCACTTCGAGGCCTGTGCTGGGATATGGAATATCTTCACCTAAAAACTACAGAGAAGCATTCTCAGAAAGTTCTTCACGATGCACTCATTCAACTCACAGAGTTGAACCTTCCTTTTGATAGAACAGTTTTGAAACACTCTTTTTGTAGAATCTGCAAGAGGATATTTGGAGCGTTTTGAGGCCTATGCTGGAAAAGGAAATATCTTCACCTAAAAACTAGACAGAAGCATTCTCAGAAACTTCTGTGTGATGAGTGCATTCAACACACAGACTTGAACGTTTCTTTTGATAGAACAGTTTGGAAACATTACGTTTGTAGAATCTGCAAGTGTTTATTCGGAGCACCTTGAGGCCTATGTTGGAAAAGGAAATAACTTCACATAAAAACTAAAGAGAAGGATTCTCAGAAACTTCTTTGTGATGAGTTCATTCAACTCACAGAGTTGAACCTACCAATTGATAGAGAAGTTTGGAAACACTCTTTTTGTAGAATCTGCAAGTGGATATTTGGAGCCGTTTGAGGCCTATGCTGGAAAAGGAAATATCTTCACATAAAAACTGAACAGAAGCATTCTCAGAAACTTCTTTGTGTTGAGTGCATTCAACTCACAGACTTGAACTTACCTGTAGAAAGAGCAGTTTTGAAACACTGTTTTGGTAAAATCTGCAAGTGGTTATTTGGAGCACTTCGAGGCCTGTGCTGGGATATGGAATATCTTCACCTAAAAACTACAGAGAAGCTTTCTCAGAAAGTTCTTCACGATGCATTCATTCAACTCACAGAGTTGAACCTTCCTTTTGATAGAACAGTTTTGAAACACTCTTTTTGTAGAATCTGCAAGAGGATATTTGGAGCGTTTTGAGGCCTATGCTGGAAAAGGAAATATCTTCACCTAAAAACTAGACAGAAGCATCCTCAGAAACTTCTGTGTGATGAGTGCATTCATCTCACAGACTTGAACGTTTCTTTTGATAGAACAGTTTGGAAACATTACGTTTGTAGAATCTGCAAGTGTTTATTCGGAGCACCTTGAGGCCTATGTTGGAAAAGGAAATATCTTCACATAAAAACTAGAGAGAAGGATTCTCAGAAACTTCTTTGTGATGAGTTCATTCAACTCACAGAGTGGAACCTACCAATTGATAGAGAAGTTTGGAAACACTCTTTTTGTAGAATCTGCAAGTGGATATTTGGAGCCGTTTGAGGCCTATGCTGGAAAAGGAAATATCTTCACATAAAAACTGAACAGAAGCATTCTCAGAAACTTCTTTGTGTTGAGTGCATTCAACTCACAGATTTGAACTTACCTGTAGAAAGAGCAGTTTTGAAACACTCTTTTGGTAAAATCTGCAAGTGGTTATTTGGAGCACTTCGAGGCCTGTGCTGGGATATGGAATATCTTCACCTAAAAACTACAGAGAAGCATTCTCAGAAAGTTCTTCATGATGCATTCATTCAACTCACAGAGTTGAACCTTCCTTTTGATAGAACAGTTTTGAAACACTCTTTTTGTAGAATCTGCAAGAGGATATTTGGAGCGTTTTGAGGCCTATGCTGGAAAAGGAAATATCTTCACCTAAAAACTAGACAGAAGCATCCTCAGAAACTTCTGTGTGATGAGTGCATTCAACTCACAGACTTGAACGTTTCTTTTGATAGAACAGTTTGGTAACATTTCGTTTGTAGAATCTGCAAGTGTTTATTCGGAGCACCTTGAGGCCTATGTTGGAAAAGGAAATATCTCCACATAAAAACTAGAGAGAAGGATTCTCAGAAACTTCTTTGTGATGAGTTCATTCAACTCACAGAGTGGAACCTACCAATTGATAGAGAAGTTTGGAAACACTCTTTTTGTAGAATCTGCAAGTGGATATTTGGAGCCGTTTGAGGCCTATGCTGGAAAAGGAAATATCTTCACATAAAAACTGAACAGAAGCATTCTCAGAAACTTCTTTGTGTTGAGTGCATTCAACTCACAGACTTGAACTTACCTGTAGAAAGAGCAGTTTTGAAACACTCTTTTGGTAAAATCTGCAAGTGGTTATTTGGAGCACTTCGAGGCCTGTGCTGGGATATGGAATATCTTCACCTAAAAACTACAGAGAAGCTTTCTCAGAAAGTTCTTCACTATGCATTCATTCAACTCACAGAGTTGAACCTTCCTTTTGATAGAACAGTTTTGAAACACTCTTTTTGTAGAATCTGCAAGAGGATATTTGGAGCGTTTTGAGGCCTATGCTGGAAAAGGAAATATCTTCACCTTAAAACTAGACAGAAGCATCCTCAGAAACTTCTGTGTGATGAGTGCATTCAACTCACAGACTTGAACGTTTCTTTTGATAGAACAGTTTGGAAACATTACGTTTGTAGAATCTGCAAGTGTTTATTCGGAGCACCTTGAGGCCTATGTTGGAAAAGGAAATATCTTCACATAAAAACTAGAGAGAAGGATTCTCAGAAACTTCTTTGTGATGAGTTCATTCAACTCACAGAGTTGAACCTACCAATTGATGATAGAGAAGTTTGGAAACACTCTTTTTGTAGAATCTGCAAGTGGATATTTGGAGCCGTTTGAGGCCTATGCTGGAAAAGGAAATATCTTCACATAAAAACTGAACAGAAGCATTCTCAGAAACTTCTTTGTGTTGAGTGCATTCAACTCACAGACTTGAACTTACCTGTAGAAAGAGCAGTTTTGAAACACTCTTTTGGTAAAATCTGCAAGTGGTTATTTGGAGCACTTCGAGGCCTGTGCTGGGATATGGAATATCTTCACCTAAAAACTACAGAGAAGCATTCTCAGAAAGTTCTTCACGATGCATTCATTCAACTCACAGAGTTGAACCTTCCTTTTGATAGAACAGTTTTGAAACACTCTTTTTGTAGAATCTGCAAGAGGATATTTGGAGCGTTTTGAGGCCTATGCTGGAAAAGGAAATATCTTCACCTAAAAACTAGACAGAAGCATTCTCAGAAACTTCTGTGTGATGAGTGCATTCAACTCACAGACTTGAACGTTTCTTTTGATAGAACAGTTTGGAAACATTACGTTTGTAGAATCTGCAAGTGTTTATTCGGAGCACCTTGAGGCCTATGTTGGAAAAGGAAATATCTTCACATAAAAACTAGAGAGAAGGATTCTCAGAAACTTCTTTGTGATGAGTCCATTCAACTCACAGAGTTGAACCTACCAATTGATAGAGAAGTTTGGAAACACTCTTTTTGTAGAATCTGCAAGTGGATATTTGGAGCCGTTTGAGGCCTATGCTGGAAAAGGAAATATCTTCACATAAAAACTGAACAGAAGCATTCTCAGAAACTTCTTTGTGTTGAGTGCATTCAACTCACAGACTTGAACTTACCTGTAGAAAGAGCAGTTTTGAAACACTCTTTTGGTAAAATCTGCAAGTGGTTATTTGGAGCACTTCGAGGCCTGTGCTGGGATATGGAATATCTTCACCTAAAAACTACAGAGAAGCATTCTCAGAAAGTTCTTCACGATGCATTCATTCAACTCACAGAGTTGAACCTTCCTTTTGATAGAACAGTTTTGAAACACTCTTTTTGTAGAATCTGCAAGAGGATATTTGGAGCGTTTTGAGGCCTATGCTGGAAAAGGAAATATCTTCACCTTAAAACTAGACAGAAGCATCCTCAGAAACTTCTGTGTGATGAGTGCATTCAACTCACAGACTTGAACGTTTCTTTTGATAGAACAGTTTGGAAACATTACGTTTGTAGAATCTGCAAGTGTTTATTCGGAGCACCTTGAGGCCTATGTTGGAAAAGAAAATATCTTCACATAAAAACTAGAGAGAAGGATTCTCAGAAACTTCTTTGTGATGAGTTCATTCAACTCACAGAGTGGAACCTACCAATTGATAGAGAAGTTTGGAAACACTCTTTTTGTAGAATCTGCAAGTGGATATTTGGAGCCGTTTGAGGCCTATGCTGGAAAAGGAAATATCTTCACATAAAAACTGAACAGAAGCATTCTCAGAAACTTCTTTGTGTTGAGTGCATTCAACTCACAGACTTGAACTTAGTTGTAGAAAGAGCAGTTTTGAAACACACTTTTGGTAAAATCTGCAAGTGGTTATTTGGAGCACTTCGAGGCCTGTGCTTTGATATGGAATATCTTCACCTAAAAACTACAGAGAAGCATTCTCAGAAAGTACTTCATGATGCATTCGTTCAACTCACAGAGTTGAACCTTCCTTTTGATAGAACAGTTTTGAAACACTCTTTTTGTAGAATCTGCAAGAGGATATTTGGAGCGTTTTGAGGCCTATGCTGGAAAAGGAAATATCTTCACCTAAAAACTAGACAGAAGCATTCTCAGAAACTTCTGCGTGATGAGTGCATTCAACTCACAGACTTGAACATTTCTTTTGATAGAACAGTTTGGAAACATTACGTTTGTAGAATCGGCAAGTGTTTATTCGGAGCACCTTGAGGCCTATGTTGGAAAAGGAAATATCTTCACATAAAAACTAGAGAGAAGGATTCTCAGAAACTTCTTTGTGATGAGTTCACTCAACTCACAGAGTGGAACCTACCAATTGATAGAGAAGTTTGGAAACACTCTTTTTGTAGAATCTGCAAGTGGATATTTGGAGCCGTTTGAGGCCTATGCTGGAAAAGGAAATATCTTCACATAAAAACTGAACAGAAGCATTCTCAGAAACTTCTTTGTGTTGAGTGCATTCAACTCACAGACTTGAACTTACCTGTAGAAAGAGCAGTTTGAAACACTCTTTTGGTAAAATCTGCAAGTGGTTATTTGGAGCACTTCGAGGCCTGTGCTGGGATATGGAATATCTTCACCTAAAAACTACAGAGAAGCATTCTCAGAAAGTTCTTCACGATGCATTCATTCAACTCACAGAGTTGAACCTTCCTTTTGATAGAACAGTTTTGAAACACTCTTTTTGTAGAATCTGCAAGAGGATATTTGGAGCGTTTTGAGGCCTATGCTGGAAAAGGAAATATCTTCATCTAAAAACTAGACAGAAGCATCCTCAGAAACTTCTGTGTGATGAGTGCATTCAACTCACAGACTTGAACGTTTCTTTTGATAGAACAGTTTGGAAACATTACGTTTGTAGAATCTGCAAGTGTTTATTCGGAGCACCTTGAGGCCTATGTTGGAAAAGGAAATATCTTCACATAAAAACTAGAGAGAAGGATTCTCAAAAACTTCTTTGTGATGAGTTCATTCAACTCACAGAGTTGAACCTACCAATTGATGATAGAGAAGTTTGGAAACCCTCTTTTTGTAGAATCTGCAAGTGGATATTTGGAGCCGTTTGAGGCCTATGCTGGAAAAGGAAATATCTTCACATAAAAACTGAACAGAAGCATTCTCAGAAACTTCTTCTTGTTGAGTGCATTCAACTCACAGACTTGAACTTACCTGTAGAAAGAGCAGTTTTGAAACACTCTTTTGGTAAAATCTGCAAGTGGTTATTTGGAGCACTTCGAGGCCTGTGCTGGGATATGGAATATCTTCACCTAAAAACTACAGAGAAGCATTCTCAGAAAGTTCTTCACGATGCATTCATTCAACTCACAGAGTTGAACCTTCCTTTTGATAGAACAGTTTTGAAACACTCTTTTTGTAGAATCTGCAAGAGGATATTTGGAGCGTTTTGAGGCCTATGCTGGAAAAGGAAATATCTTCACCTAAAAACTAGACAGAAGCATTCTCAGAAACTTCTGTGTGATGAGTGCATTCAACTCACAGACTTGAACGTTTCTTTTGATAGAACAGTTTGGAAACATTACGTTTGTAGAATCTGCAAGTGTTTATTCGGAGCACCTTGAGGCCTATGTTGGAAAAGGAAATATCTTCACATAAAAACTAGAGAGAAGGATTCTCAGAAACTTCTTTGTGATGAGTTCATTCAACTCACAGAGTTGAACCTACCAGTTGATAGAGAAGTTTGGAAACACTCTTTTTGTAGAATCTGCAAGTGGATATTTGGAGCCGTTTGAGGCCTATGCTGGAAAAGGAAATATCTTCACATAAAAACTGAACAGAAGCATTCTCAGAAACTTCTTTGTGTTGAGTGCATTCAACTCACAGACTTGAACTTACCTGTAGAAAGAGCAGTTTTGAAACACTCTTTTGGTAAAATCTGCAAGTGGTTATTTGGAGCACTTCGAGGCCTGTGCTGGGATATGGAATATCTTCACCTAAAAACTACAGAGAAGCATTCTCAGAAAGTTCTTCACGATGCATTCATTCAACTCACAGAGTTGAACCTTCCTTTTGATAGAACAGTTTTGAAACACTCTTTTTGTAGAATCTGCAAGAGGATATTTGGAGCGTTTTGAGGCCTATGCTGGAAAAGGAAATATCTTCACCTTAAAACTAGACAGAAGCATCCTCAGAAACTTCTGTGTGATGAGTGCATTCATCTCACAGACTTGAACGTTTCTTTTGATAGAACAGTTTGGAAACATTACGTTTGTAGAATCTGCAAGTGTTTATTCGGAGCACCTTGAGGCCTATGTTGGAAAAGAAAATATCTTCACATAAAAACTAGAGAGAAGGATTCTCAGAAACTTCTTTGTGATGAGTTCATTCAACTCACAGAGTGGAACCTACCAATTGATAGAGAAGTTTGGAAACACTCTTTTTGTAGAATCTGCAAGTGGATATTTGGAGCCGTTTGAGGCCTATGCTGGAAAAGGAAATATCTTCACATAAAAACTGAACAGAAGCATTCTCAGAAACTTCTTTGTGTTGAGTGCATTCAACTCACAGACTTGAACTTAGTTGTAGAAAGAGCAGTTTTGAAACACACTTTTGGTAAAATCTGCAAGTGGTTATTTGGAGCACTTCGAGGCCTGTGCTTTGATATGGAATATCTTCACCTAAAAACTACAGAGAAGCATTCTCAGAAAGTACTTCATGATGCATTCGTTCAACTCACAGAGTTGAACCTTCCTTTTGATAGAACAGTTTTGAAACACTCTTTTTGTAGAATCTGCAAGAGGATATTTGGAGCGTTTTGAGGCCTATGCTGGAAAAGGAAATATCTTCACCTAAAAACTAGACAGAAGCATTCTCAGAAACTTCTGCGTGATGAGTGCATTCAACTCACAGACTTGAACATTTCTTTTGATAGAACAGTTTGGAAACATTACGTTTGTAGAATCGGCAAGTGTTTATTCGGAGCACCTTGAGGCCTATGTTGGAAAAGGAAATATCTTCACATAAAAACTAGAGAGAAGGATTCTCAGAAACTTCTTTGTGATGAGTTCATTCAACTCACAGAGTGGAACCTACCAATTGATAGAGAAGTTTGGAAACACTCTTTTTGTAGAATCTGCAAGTGGATATTTGGAGCCGTTTGAGGCCTATGCTGGAAAAGGAAATATCTTCACATAAAAACTGAACAGAAGCATTCTCAGAAACTTCTTTGTGTTGAGTGCATTCAACTCACAGACTTGAACTTACCTGTAGAAAGAGCAGTTTTGAAACACTCTTTTGGTAAAATCTGCAAGTGGTTATTTGGAGCACTTCGAGGCCTGTGCTGGGATATGGAATATCTTCACCTAAAAACTACAGAGAAGCATTCTCAGAAAGTTCTTCACGATGCATTCATTCAACTCACAGAGTTGAACCTTCCTTTTGATAGAACAGTTTTGAAACACTCTTTTTGTAGAATCTGCAAGAGGATATTTGGAGCGTTTTGAGGCCTATGCTGGAAAAGGAAATATCTTCACCTAAAAACTAGACAGAAGCATCCTCAGAAACTTCTGTGTGATGAGTGCATTCAACTCACAGACTTGAACGTTTCTTTTGATAGAACAGTTTGGAAACATTACGTTTGTAGAATCTGCAAGTGTTTATTCGGAGCACCTTGAGGCCTATGTTGGAAAAGGAAATATCTTCCCATAAAAACTAGAGAGAAGGATTCTCAAAAACTTCTTTGTGATGAGTTCATTCAACTCACAGAGTTGAACCTACCAATTGATGATAGAGAAGTTTGGAAACACTCTTTTTGTAGAATCTGCAAGTGGATATTTGGAGCCGTTTGAGGCCTATGCTGGAAAAGGAAATATCTTCACATAAAAACTGAACAGAAGCATTCTCAGAAACTTCTTCTTGTTGAGTGCATTCAACTCACAGATTTGAACTTACCTGTAGAAAGAGCAGTTTTGAAACACTCTTTTGGTAAAATCTGCAAGTGGTTATTTGGAGCACTTCGAGGCCTGTGCTGGGATATGGAATATCTTCACCTAAAAACTACAGAGAAGCATTCTCAGAAAGTTCTTCACGATGCATTCATTCAACTCACAGAGTTGAACCTTCCTTTTGATAGAACAGTTTTGAAACACTCTTTTTGTAGAATCTGCAAGAGGATATTTGGAGCGTTTTGAGGCCTATGCTGGAAAAGGAAATATCTTCACCTAAAAACTAGACAGAAGCATCCTCAGAAACTTCTGTGTGATGAGTGCATTCAACTCACAGACTTGAACGTTTCTTTTGATAGAACAGTTTGGTAACATTACGTTTGTAGAATCTGCAAGTGTTTATTCGGAGCACCTTGAGGCCTATGTTGGAAAAGGAAATATCATCACATAAAAACTAGAGAGAAGGATTCTCAGAAACTTCTTTCTGATGAGTTCATTCAACTCACAGAGTGGAACCTACCAATTGATAGAGAAGTTTGGAAACACTCTTTTTGTAGAATCTGCAAGAGGATATTTGGAGCGTTTTGAGGCCTATGCTGGAAAAGGAAATATCTTCACCTAAAAACTAGACAGAAGCATCCTCAGAAACTTCTGTGTGATGAGTGCATTCAACTCACAGACTTGAACGTTTCTTTTGATAGAACAGTTTGGAAACATTACGTTTGTAGAATCTGCAAGTGTTTATTCGGAGCACATTGAGGCCTATGTTGGAAAAGGAAATATCTTCACATAAAAACTAGAGAGAAGGATTCTCAGAAACTTCTTTGTGATGAGTTCATTCAACTCACAGAGTTGAACCTACCAATTGATGATAGAGAAGTTTGGAAACACTCTTTTTGTAGAATCTGCAAGTGGATATTTGGAGCCGTTTGAGGCCTATGCTGGAAAAGGAAATATCTTCACATAAAAACTGAACAGAAGCATTCTCAGAAACTTCTTTGTGTTGAGTGCATTCAACTCACAGATTTGAACTTACCTGTAGAAAGAGCAGTTTTGAAACACTCTTTTGGTAAAATCTGCAAGTGGTTATTTGGAGCACTTCGAGGCCTGTGCTGGGATATGGAATATCTTCACCTAAAAACTACAGAGAAGCATTCTCAGAAAGTTCTTCACGATGCATTCATTCAACTCACACTGTTGAACCTTCCTTTTGATAGAACAGTTTTGAAACACTCTTTTTGTAGAATCTGCAAGAGGATATTTGGAGCGTTTTGAGGCCTATGCTGGAAAAGGAAATATCTTCACCTAAAAACTAGACAGAAGCATCCTCAGAAACTTCTGTGTGATGAGTGCATTCAACTCACAGACTTGAACGTTTCCTTTGATAGAACAGTTTGGTAACATTACCTTTGTAGAATCTGCAAGTGTTTATTCGGAGCACCTTGAGGCCTATGTTGGAAAAGGAAATATCTCCACATAAAAACTAGAGAGAAGGACTCTCAGAAACTTCTTTGTGATGAGTTCATTCAACTCACAGAGTGGAACCTACCAATTGATAGAGAAGTTTGGAAACACTCTTTTTGTAGAATCTGCAAGTGGATATTTGGAGCCGTTTGAGGCCTATGCTGGAAAAGGAAATATCTTCACATAAAAACTGAACAGAAGCATTCTCAGAAACTTCTTTGTGTTGAGTGCATTCAACTCACAGACTTGAACTTACCTGTAGAAAGAGCAGTTTTGAAACACTCTTTTGGTAAAATCTGCAAGTGGTTATTTGGAGCACTTCGAGGCCTGTGCTGGGATATGGAATATCTTCACCTAAAAACTACAGAGAAGCATTCTCAGAAAGTTCTTCACGATGCATTCATTCAACTCACAGAGTTGAACCTTCCTTTTGATAGAACAGTTTTGAAACACTCTTTTTGTAGAATCTGCAAGAGGATATTTGGAGCGTTTTGAGGCCTATGCTGGAAAAGGAAATATCTTCACCTAAAAACTAGACAGAAGCATTCTCAGAAACTTCTGTGTGATGAGTGCATTCAACTCACAGACTTGAACGTTTCTTTTGATAGAACAGTTTGGAAACATTACGTTTGTAGAATCTGCAAGTGTTTATTCGGAGCACCTTGAGGCCTATGTTGGAAAAGGAAATATCTTCACATAAAAACTAGAGAGAAGGATTCTCAGAAACTTCTTTGTGATGAGTTCATTCAACTCACAGAGTTGAACCTACCAATTGATAGAGAAGTTTGGAAACACTCTTTTTGTAGAATCTGCAAGTGGATATTTGGAGCCGTTTGAGGCCTATGCTGGAAAAGGAAATATCTTCACATAAAAACTGAACAGAAGCATTCTCAGAAACTTCTTTGTGTTGAGTGCATTCAACTCACAGACTTGAACTTACCTGTAGAAAGAGCAGTTTTGAAACACTCTTTTGGTAAAATCTGCAAGTGGTTATTTGGAGCACTTCGAGGCCTGTGCTGGGATATGGAATATCTTCACCTAAAAACTACAGAGAAGCATTCTCAGAAAGTTCTTCACGATGCATTCATTCAACTCACAGAGTTGAACCTTCCTTTTGATAGAACAGTTTTGAAACACTCTTTTTGTAGAATCTGCAAGAGGATATTTGGAGCGTTTTGAGGCCTATGCTGGAAAAGGAAATATCTTCACCTTAAAACTAGACAGAAGCATCCTCAGAAACTTCTGTGTGATGAGTGCATTCATCTCACAGACTTGAACGTTTCTTTTGATAGAACAGTTTGGAAACATTACGTTTGTAGAATCTGCAAGTGTTTATTCGGAGCACCTTGAGGCCTATGTTGGAAAAGAAAATATCTTCACATAAAAACTAGAGAGAAGGATTCTCAGAAACTTCTTTGTGATGAGTTCATTCAACTCACAGAGTGGAACCTACCAATTGATAGAGAAGTTTGGAAACACTCTTTTTGTAGAATCTGCAAGTGGATATTTGGAGCCGTTTGAGGCCTATGCTGGAAAAGGAAATATCTTCACATAAAAACTGAACAGAAGCATTCTCAGAAACTTCTTTGTGTTGAGTGCATTCAACTCACAGACTTGAACTTAGTTGTAGAAAGAGCAGTTTTGAAACACACTTTTGGTAAAATCTGCAAGTGGTTATTTGGAGCACTTCGAGGCCTGTGCTTTGATATGGAATATCTTCACCTAAAAACTACAGAGAAGCATTCTCAGAAAGTACTTCATGATGCATTCGTTCAACTCACAGAGTTGAACCTTCCTTTTGATAGAACAGTTTTGAAACACTCTTTTTGTAGAATCTGCAAGAGGATATTTGGAGCGTTTTGAGGCCTATGCTGGAAAAGGAAATATCTTCACCTAAAAACTAGACAGAAGCATTCTCAGAAACTTCTGCGTGATGAGTGCATTCAACTCACAGACTTGAACATTTCTTTTGATAGAACAGTTTGGAAACATTACGTTTGTAGAATCGGCAAGTGTTTATTCGGAGCACCTTGAGGCCTATGTTGGAAAAGGAAATATCTTCACATAAAAACTAGAGAGAAGGATTCTCAGAAACTTCTTTGTGATGAGTTCACTCAACTCACAGAGTGGAACCTACCAATTGATAGAGAAGTTTGGAAACACTCTTTTTGTAGAATCTGCAAGTGGATATTTGGAGCCGTTTGAGGCCTATGCTGGAAAAGGAAATATCTTCACATAAAAACTGAACAGAAGCATTCTCAGAAACTTCTTTGTGTTGAGTGCATTCAACTCACAGACTTGAACTTACCTGTAGAAAGAGCAGTTTTGAAACACTCTTTTGGTAAAATCTGCAAGTGGTTATTTGGAGCACTTCGAGGCCTGTGCTGGGATATGGAATATCTTCACCTAAAAACTACAGAGAAGCATTCTCAGAAAGTTCTTCACGATGCATTCATTCAACTCACAGAGTTGAACCTTCCTTTTGATAGAACAGTTTTGAAACACTCTTTTTGTAGAATCTGCAAGAGGATATTTGGAGCGTTTTGAGGCCTATGCTGGAAAAGGAAATATCTTCACCTAAAAACTAGACAGAAGCATCCTCAGAAACTTCTGTGTGATGAGTGCATTCAACTCACAGACTTGAACGTTTCTTTTGATAGAACAGTTTGGAAACATTACGTTTGTAGAATCTGCAAGTGTTTATTCGGAGCACCTTGAGGCCTATGTTGGAAAAGGAAATATCTTCACATAAAAACTAGAGAGAAGGATTCTCAAAAACTTCTTTGTGATGAGTTCATTCAACTCACAGAGTTGAACCTACCAATTGATGATAGAGAAGTTTGGAAACCCTCTTTTTGTAGAATCTGCAAGTGGATATTTGGAGCCGTTTGAGGCCTATGCTGGAAAAGGAAATATCTTCACATAAAAACTGAACAGAAGCATTCTCAGAAACTTCTTCTTGTTGAGTGCATTCAACTCACAGACTTGAACTTACCTGTAGAAAGAGCAGTTTTGAAACACTCTTTTGGTAAAATCTGCAAGTGGTTATTTGGAGCACTTCGAGGCCTGTGCTGGGATATGGAATATCTTCACCTAAAAACTACAGAGAAGCATTCTCAGAAAGTTCTTCACGATGCATTCATTCAACTCACAGAGTTGAACCTTCCTTTTGATAGAACAGTTTTGAAACACTCTTTTTGTAGAATCTGCAAGAGGATATTTGGAGCGTTTTGAGGCCTATGCTGGAAAAGGAAATATCTTCACCTAAAAACTACACAGAAGCATTCTCAGAAACTTCTGTGTGATGAGTGCATTCAACTCACAGACTTGAACGTTTCTTTTGATAGAACAGTTTGGAAACATTACGTTTGTAGAATCTGCAAGTGTTTATTCGGAGCACCTTGAGGCCTATGTTGGAAAAGGAAATATCTTCACATAAAAACTAGAGAGAAGGATTCTCAGAAACTTCTTTGTGATGAGTTCATTCAACTCACAGAGTTGAACCTACCAGTTGATAGAGAAGTTTGGAAACACTCTTTTTGTAGAATCTGCAAGTGGATATTTGGAGCCGTTTGAGGCCTATGCTGGAAAAGGAAATATCTTCACATAAAAACTGAACAGAAGCATTCTCAGAAACTTCTTTGTGTTGAGTGCATTCAACTCACAGACTTGAACTTACCTGTAGAAAGAGCAGTTTTGAAACACTCTTTTGGTAAAATCTGCAAGTGGTTATTTGGAGCACTTCGAGGCCTGTGCTGGGATATGGAATATCTTCACCTAAAAACTACAGAGAAGCATTCTCAGAAAGTTCTTCACGATGCATTCATTCAACTCACAGAGTTGAACCTTCCTTTTGATAGAACAGTTTTGAAACACTCTTTTTGTAGAATCTGCAAGAGGATATTTGGAGCGTTTTGAGGCCTATGCTGGAAAAGGAAATATCTTCACCTTAAAACTAGACAGAAGCATCCTCAGAAACTTCTGTGTGATGAGTGCATTCATCTCACAGACTTGAACGTTTCTTTTGATAGAACAGTTTGGAAACATTACGTTTGTAGAATCTGCAAGTGTTTATTCGGAGCACCTTGAGGCCTATGTTGGAAAAGAAAATATCTTCACATAAAAACTAGAGAGAAGGATTCTCAGAAACTTCTTTGTGATGAGTTCATTCAACTCACAGAGTGGAACCTACCAATTGATAGAGAAGTTTGGAAACACTCTTTTTGTAGAATCTGCAAGTGGATATTTGGAGCCGTTTGAGGCCTATGCTGGAAAAGGAAATATCTTCACATAAAAACTGAACAGAAGCATTCTCAGAAACTTCTTTGTGTTGAGTGCATTCAACTCACAGACTTGAACTTAGTTGTAGAAAGAGCAGTTTTGAAACACACTTTTGGTAAAATCTGCAAGTGGTTATTTGGAGCACTTCGAGGCCTGTGCTTTGATATGGAATATCTTCACCTAAAAACTACAGAGAAGCATTCTCAGAAAGTACTTCATGATGCATTCGTTCAACTCACAGAGTTGAACCTTCCTTTTGATAGAACAGTTTTGAAACACTCTTTTTGTAGAATCTGCAAGAGGATATTTGGAGCGTTTTGAGGCCTATGCTGGAAAAGGAAATATCTTCACCTAAAAACTAGACAGAAGCATTCTCAGAAACTTCTGCGTGATGAGTGCATTCAACTCACAGACTTGAACATTTCTTTTGATAGAACAGTTTGGAAACATTACGTTTGTAGAATCGGCAAGTGTTTATTCGGAGCACCTTGAGGCCTATGTTGGAAAAGGAAATATCTTCACATAAAAACTAGAGAGAAGGATTCTCAGAAACTTCTTTGTGATGAGTTCATTCAACTCACAGAGTGGAACCTACCAATTGATAGAGAAGTTTGGAAACACTCTTTTTGTAGAATCTGCAAGTGGATATTTGGAGCCGTTTGAGGCCTATGCTGGAAAAGGAAATATCTTCACATAAAAACTGAACAGAAGCATTCTCAGAAACTTCTTTGTGTTGAGTGCATTCAACTCACAGACTTGAACTTACCTGTAGAAAGAGCAGTTTTGAAACACTCTTTTGGTAAAATCTGCAAGTGGTTATTTGGAGCACTTCGAGGCCTGTGCTGGGATATGGAATATCTTCACCTAAAAACTACAGAGAAGCATTCTCAGAAAGTTCTTCACGATGCATTCATTCAACTCACAGAGTTGAACCTTCCTTTTGATAGAACAGTTTTGAAACACTCTTTTTGTAGAATCTGCAAGAGGATATTTGGAGCGTTTTGAGGCCTATGCTGGAAAAGGAAATATCTTCACCTAAAAACTAGACAGAAGCATCCTCAGAAACTTCTGTGTGATGAGTGCATTCAACTCACAGACTTGAACGTTTCTTTTGATAGAACAGTTTGGTAACATTACGTTTGTAGAATCTGCAAGTGTTTATTCGGAGCACCTTGAGGCCTATGTTGGAAAAGGAAATATCATCACATAAAAACTAGAGAGAAGGATTCTCAGAAACTTCTTTCTGATGAGTTCATTCAACTCACAGAGTGGAACCTACCAATTGATAGAGAAGTTTGGAAACACTCTTTTTGTAGAATCTGCAAGAGGATATTTGGAGCGTTTTGAGGCCTATGCTGGAAAAGGAAATATCTTCACCTAAAAACTAGACAGAAGCATTCTCAGAAACTTCTGTGTGATGAGTGCATTCAACTCACAGACTTGAACGTTTCTTTTGATAGAACAGTTTGGAAACATTACGTTTGTAGAATCTGCAAGTGTTTATTCGGAGCACCTTGAGGCCTATGTTGGAAAAGGAAATATCTTCACATAAAAACTAGAGAGAAGGATTCTCAGAAACTTCTTTGTGATGAGTTCATTCAACTCACAGAGTGGAACCTACCAATTGATAGAGAAGTTTGGAAACACTCTTTTTGTAGAATCTGCAAGTGGATATTTGGAGCCGTTTGAGGCCTATGCTGGAAAAGGAAATATCTTCACATAAAAACTGAACAGAAGCATTCTCAGAAACTTCTTTGTGTTGAGTGCATTCAACTCACAGACTTGAACTTACCTGTAGAAAGAGCAGTTTTCAAACACTCTTTTGGTAAAATCTGCAAGTGGTTATTTGGAGCACTTCGAGGCCTGTGCTGGGATATGGAATATCTTCACCTAAAAACTACAGAGAAGCATTCTCAGAAAGTTCTTCACGATGCATTCATTCAACTCACAGAGTTGAACCTTCCTTTTGATAGAACAGTTTTGAAACACTCTTTTTGTAGAATCTGCAAGAGGATATTTGGAGCGTTTTGAGGCCTATGCTGGAAAAGGAAATATCTTCACCTAAAAACTAGACAGAAGCATCCTCAGAAACTTCTGTGTGATGAGTGCATTCAACTCACAGACTTGAACGTTTCTTTTGATAGAACAGTTTGGAAACATTACGTTTGTAGAATCTGCAAGTGTTTATTCGGAGCACATTGAGGCCTATGTTGGAAAAGGAAATATCTTCACATAAAATCTAGAGAGAAGGATTCTCAGAAACTTCTTTGTGATGAGTTCATTCAACTCACAGAGTTGAACCTACCAATTGATGATAGAGAAGTTTGGAAACACTCTTTTTGTAGAATCTGCAAGTGGATATTTGGAGCCGTTTGAGGCCTATGCTGGAAAAGGAAATATCTTCACATAAAAACTGAACAGAAGCATTCTCAGAAACTTCTTTGTGTTGAGTGCATTCAACTCACAGACTTGAACTTACCTGTAGAAAGAGCAGTTTTGAAACACTCTTTTGGTAAAATCTGCAAGTGGTTATTTGGAGCACTTCGAGGCCTGTGCTGGGATATGGAATATCTTCACCTAAAAACTACAGAGAAGCATTCTCAGAAAGTTCTTCACGATGCATTCATTCAACTCACAGAGTTGAACCTTCCTTTTGATAGAACAGTTTTGAAACACTCTTTTTGTAGAATCTGCAAGAGGATATTTGGAGCGTTTTGAGGCCTATGCTGGAAAAGGAAATATCTTCACCTTAAAACTAGACAGAAGCATCCTCAGAAACTTCTGTGTGATGAGTGCATTCATCTCACAGACTTGAACGTTTCTTTTGATAGAACAGTTTGGAAACATTACGTTTGTAGAATCTGCAAGTGTTTATTCGGAGCACCTTGAGGCCTATGTTGGAAAAGAAAATATCTTCACATAAAAACTAGAGAGAAGGATTCTCAGAAACTTCTTTGTGATGAGTTCATTCAACTCACAGAGTGGAACCTACCAATTGATAGAGAAGTTTGGAAACACTCTTTTTGTAGAATCTGCAAGTGGATATTTGGAGCCGTTTGAGGCCTATGCTGGAAAAGGAAATATCTTCACATAAAAACTGAACAGAAGCATTCTCAGAAACTTCTTTGTGTTGAGTGCATTCAACTCACAGACTTGAACTTAGTTGTAGAAAGAGCAGTTTTGAAACACACTTTTGGTAAAATCTGCAAGTGGTTATTTGGAGCACTTCGAGGCCTGTGCTTTGATATGGAATATCTTCACCTAAAAACTACAGAGAAGCATTCTCAGAAAGTACTTCATGATGCATTCGTTCAACTCACAGAGTTGAACCTTCCTTTTGATAGAACAGTTTTGAAACACTCTTTTTGTAGAATCTGCAAGAGGATATTTGGAGCGTTTTGAGGCCTATGCTGGAAAAGGAAATATCTTCACCTAAAAACTAGACAGAAGCATTCTCAGAAACTTCTGCGTGATGAGTGCATTCAACTCACAGACTTGAACATTTCTTTTGATAGAACAGTTTGGAAACATTACGTTTGTAGAATCGGCAAGTGTTTATTCGGAGCACCTTGAGGCCTATGTTGGAAAAGGAAATATCTTCACATAAAAACTAGAGAGAAGGATTCTCAGAAACTTCTTTGTGATGAGTTCATTCAACTCACAGAGTGGAACCTACCAATTGATAGAGAAGTTTGGAAACACTCTTTTTGTAGAATCTGCAAGTGGATATTTGGAGCCGTTTGAGGCCTATGCTGGAAAAGGAAATATCTTCACATAAAAACTGAACAGAAGCATTCTCAGAAACTTCTTTGTGTTGAGTGCATTCAACTCACAGACTTGAACTTACCTGTAGAAAGAGCAGTTTTGAAACACTCTTTTGGTAAAATCTGCAAGTGGTTATTTGGAGCACTTCGAGGCCTGTGCTGGGATATGGAATATCTTCACCTAAAAACTACAGAGAAGCATTCTCAGAAAGTTCTTCACGATGCATTCATTCAACTCACAGAGTTGAACCTTCCTTTTGATAGAACAGTTTTGAAACACTCTTTTTGTAGAATCTGCAAGAGGATATTTGGAGCGTTTTGAGGCCTATGCTGGAAAAGGAAATATCTTCACCTAAAAACTAGACAGAAGCATCCTCAGAAACTTCTGTGTGATGAGTGCATTCAACTCACAGACTTGAACGTTTCTTTTGATAGAACAGTTTGGAAACATTACGTTTGTAGAATCTGCAAGTGTTTATTCGGAGCACCTTGAGGCCTATGTTGGAAAAGGAAATATCTTCCCATAAAAACTAGAGAGAAGGATTCTCAAAAACTTCTTTGTGATGAGTTCATTCAACTCACAGAGTTGAACCTACCAATTGATGATAGAGAAGTTTGGAAACACTCTTTTTGTAGAATCTGCAAGTGGATATTTGGAGCCGTTTGAGGCCTATGCTGGAAAAGGAAATATCTTCACATAAAAACTGAACAGAAGCATTCTCAGAAACTTCTTCTTGTTGAGTGCATTCAACTCACAGATTTGAACTTACCTGTAGAAAGAGCAGTTTTGAAACACTCTTTTGGTAAAATCTGCAAGTGGTTATTTGGAGCACTTCGAGGCCTGTGCTGGGATATGGAATATCTTCACCTAAAAACTACAGAGAAGCATTCTCAGAAAGTTCTTCACGATGCATTCATTCAACTCACAGAGTTGAACCTTCCTTTTGATAGAACAGTTTTGAAACACTCTTTTTGTAGAATCTGCAAGAGGATATTTGGAGCGTTTTGAGGCCTATGCTGGAAAAGGAAATATCTTCACCTAAAAACTAGACAGAAGCATCCTCAGAAACTTCTGTGTGATGAGTGCATTCAACTCACAGACTTGAACGTTTCTTTTGATAGAACAGTTTGGTAACATTACGTTTGTAGAATCTGCAAGTGTTTATTCGGAGCACCTTGAGGCCTATGTTGGAAAAGGAAATATCATCACATAAAAACTAGAGAGAAGGATTCTCAGAAACTTCTTTGTGATGAGTTCATTCAACTCACAGAGTGGAACCTACCAATTGATAGAGAAGTTTGGAAACACTCTTTTTGTAGAATCTGCAAGTGGATATTTGGAGCCGTTTGAGGCCTATGCTGGAAAAGGAAATATCTTCACATAAAAACTGAACAGAAGCATTCTCAGAAACTTCTTTGTGTTGAGTGCATTCAACTCACAGAGTTGAACTTACCTGTAGAAAGAGCAGTTTTCAAACACTCTTTTGGTAAAATCTGCAAGTGGTTATTTGGAGCACTTCGAGGCCTGTGCTGGGATATGGAATATCTTCACCTAAAAACTACAGAGAAGCATTCTCAGAAAGTTCTTCACGATGCATTCATTCAACTCACAGAGTTGAACCTTCCTTTTGATAGAACAGTTTTGAAACACTCTTTTTGTAGAATCTGCAAGAGGATATT
This sequence comes from Pongo abelii, assembly GCF_028885655.2. Taxonomy (NCBI): domain Eukaryota; kingdom Metazoa; phylum Chordata; class Mammalia; order Primates; family Hominidae; genus Pongo; species Pongo abelii. The sequence continues at coordinate 19,340,389 of NC_071999.2, forward strand.
TGGAGCGTTTTGAGGCCTATGCTGGAAAAGGAAATATCTTCACCTAAAAACTAGACAGAAGCATCCTCAGAAACTTCTGTGTGATGAGTGCATTCAACTCACAGACTTGAACGTTTCTTTTGATAGAACAGTTTGGAAACATTACGTTTGTAGAATCTGCAAGTGTTTATTCGGAGCACATTGAGGCCTATGTTGGAAAAGGAAATATCTTCACATAAAAACTAGAGAGAAGGATTCTCAGAAACTTCTTTGTGATGAGTTCATTCAACTCACAGAGTTGAACCTACCAATTGATGATAGAGAAGTTTGGAAACACTCTTTTTGTAGAATCTGCAAGTGGATATTTGGAGCCGTTTGAGGCCTATGCTGGAAAAGGAAATATCTTCACATAAAAACTGAACAGAAGCATTCTCAGAAACTTCTTTGTGTTGAGTGCATTCAACTCACAGATTTGAACTTACCTGTAGAAAGAGCAGTTTTGAAACACTCTTTTGGTAAAATCTGCAAGTGGTTATTTGGAGCACTTCGAGGCCTGTGCTGGGATATGGAATATCTTCACCTAAAAACTACAGAGAAGCATTCTCAGAAAGTTCTTCACGATGCATTCATTCAACTCACACTGTTGAACCTTCCTTTTGATAGAACAGTTTTGAAACACTCTTTTTGTAGAATCTGCAAGAGGATATTTGGAGCGTTTTGAGGCCTATGCTGGAAAAGGAAATATCTTCACCTAAAAACTAGACAGAAGCATCCTCAGAAACTTCTGTGTGATGAGTGCATTCAACTCACAGACTTGAACGTTTCCTTTGATAGAACAGTTTGGTAACATTACCTTTGTAGAATCTGCAAGTGTTTATTCGGAGCACCTTGAGGCCTATGTTGGAAAAGGAAATATCTCCACATAAAAACTAGAGAGAAGGACTCTCAGAAACTTCTTTGTGATGAGTTCATTCAACTCACAGAGTGGAACCTACCAATTGATAGAGAAGTTTGGAAACACTCTTTTTGTAGAATCTGCAAGTGGATATTTGGAGCCGTTTGAGGCCTATGCTGGAAAAGGAAATATCTTCACATAAAAACTGAACAGAAGCATTCTCAGAAACTTCTTTGTGTTGAGTGCATTCAACTCACAGACTTGAACTTACCTGTAGAAAGAGCAGTTTTGAAACACTCTTTTGGTAAAATCTGCAAGTGGTTATTTGGAGCACTTCGAGGCCTGTGCTGGGATATGGAATATCTTCACCTAAAAACTACAGAGAAGCATTCTCAGAAAGTTCTTCACGATGCATTCATTCAACTCACAGAGTTGAACCTTCCTTTTGATAGAACAGTTTTGAAACACTCTTTTTGTAGAATCTGCAAGAGGATATTTGGAGCGTTTTGAGGCCTATGCTGGAAAAGGAAATATCTTCACCTAAAAACTAGACAGAAGCATTCTCAGAAACTTCTGTGTGATGAGTGCATTCAACTCACAGACTTGAACGTTTCTTTTGATAGAACAGTTTGGAAACATTACGTTTGTAGAATCTGCAAGTGTTTATTCGGAGCACCTTGAGGCCTATGTTGGAAAAGGAAATATCTTCACATAAAAACTAGAGAGAAGGATTCTCAGAAACTTCTTTGTGATGAGTTCATTCAACTCACAGAGTTGAACCTACCAATTGATAGAGAAGTTTGGAAACACTCTTTTTGTAGAATCTGCAAGTGGATATTTGGAGCCGTTTGAGGCCTATGCTGGAAAAGGAAATATCTTCACATAAAAACTGAACAGAAGCATTCTCAGAAACTTCTTTGTGTTGAGTGCATTCAACTCACAGACTTGAACTTACCTGTAGAAAGAGCAGTTTTGAAACACTCTTTTGGTAAAATCTGCAAGTGGTTATTTGGAGCACTTCGAGGCCTGTGCTGGGATATGGAATATCTTCACCTAAAAACTACAGAGAAGCATTCTCAGAAAGTTCTTCACGATGCATTCATTCAACTCACAGAGTTGAACCTTCCTTTTGATAGAACAGTTTTGAAACACTCTTTTTGTAGAATCTGCAAGAGGATATTTGGAGCGTTTTGAGGCCTATGCTGGAAAAGGAAATATCATCACCTAAAAACTAGACAGAAGCCTTCTCAGAAACTTCTGTGTGATGAGTGCATTCAACTCACAGACTTGAACGTTTCTTTTGATAGAACAGTTTGGAAACATTACGTTTGTAGAATCTGCAAGTGTTTATTCGGAGCACCTTGAGGCCTATGTTGGAAAAGGAAATATCTTCACATAAAAACTAGAGAGAAGGATTCTCAGAAACTTCTTTGTGATGAGTTCATTCAACTCACAGAGTGGAACCTACCAATTGATAGAGAAGTTTGGAAACACTCTTTTTGTAGAATCTGCAAGTGGATATTTGGAGCCGTTTGAGGCCTATGCTGGAAAAGGAAATATCTTCACATAAAAACTGAACAGAAGCATTCTCAGAAACTTCTTTGTGTTGAGTGCATTCAACTCACAGACTTGAACTTAGTTGTAGAAAGAGCAGTTTTGAAACACTCTTTTGGTAAAATCTGCAAGTGGTTATTTGGAGCACTTCGAGGCCTGTGCTTTGATATGGAATATCTTCACCTAAAAACTACAGAGAAGCATTCTCAGAAAGTACTTCATGATGCATTCGTTCAACTCACAGAGATGAACCTTCCTTTTGAAAGAACAGTTTTGAAACACTCTTTTTGTAGAATCTGCAAGAGGATATTTGGAGCGTTTTGAGGCCTATGCTGGAAAAGGAAATATCTTCACCTAAGAACTAGACAGAAGCATTCTCAGAAACTTCTGTGTGATGAGTGCATTCAACTCACAGACTTGAACGTTTCTTTTGATAGAACAGTTTGGAAACATTACGTTTGTAGAATCTGCAAGTGTTTATTCGGAGCGCCTTGAGGCCTATGTTGGAAAAGGAAATATCTTCACATAAAAACTAGAGAGAAGGATTCTCAGAAACTTCTTTGTGATGAGTTCATTCAACTCACAGAGTTGAACCTACCAATTGATAGAGAAGTTTGGAAACACTCTTTTTGTAGAATCTGCAAGTGGATATTTGGAGCCGTTTGAGGCCTATGCTGGAAAAGGAAATATCTTCACATAAAAACTGAACAGAAGCATTCTCAGAAACTTCTTTGTGTTGAGTGCATTCAACTCACAGACTTGAACTTACCTGTAGAAAGAGCAGTTTTGAAACACTCTTTTGGTAAAATCTGCAAGTGGTTATTTGGAGCACTTCGAGGCCTGTGCTGGGATATGGAATATCTTCACCTAAAAACTACAGAGAAGCATTCTCAGAAAGTTCTTCACGATGCATTCATTCAACTCACAGAGTTGAACCTTCCTTTTGATAGAACAGTTTTGAAACACTCTTTTTGTAGAATCTGCAAGAGGATATTTGGAGCGTTTTGAGGCCTATGCTGGAAAAGGAAATATCTTCACCTAAAAACTAGACAGAAGCATCCTCAGAAACTTCTGTGTGATGAGTGCATTCAACTCACAGACTTGAAGGTTTCCTTTGATAGAACAGTTTGGAAACATTACGTTTGTAGAATCTGCAAGTGTTTATTCGGAGCACCTTGAGGCCTATGTTGGAAAAGGAAATATCTTCACATAAAAACTAGAGAGAAGGATTCTCAGAAACTTCTTTGTGATGAGTTCATTCAACTCACAGAGTTGAACCTACCAATTGATGATAGAGAAGTTTGGAAACACTCTTTTTGTAGAATCTGCAAGTGGATATTTGGAGCCGTTTGAGGCCTATGCTGGAAAAGGAAATATCTTCACATAAAAAATGAACAGAAGCATTCTCAGAAACTTCTTTGTGTTGAGTGCATTCAACTCACAGATTTGAACTTACCTGTAGAAAGAGCAGTTTTGAAACAATCTTTTGGTAAAATCTGCAAGTGGTTATTTGGAGCACTTCGAGGCCTGTGCTGGGATATGGAATATCTTCACCTAAAAACTACAGAGAAGCATTCTCAGAAAGTTCTTCACGATGTATTCATTCAACTCACACTGTTGAACCTTCCTTTTGATAGAACAGTTTTGAAACACTCTTTTTGTAGAATCTGCAAGAGGATATTTGGAGCGTTTTGAGGCCTATGCTGGAAAAGGAAATATCTTCACCTAAAAACTAGACAGAAGCATCCTCAGAAACTTCTGTGTGATGAGTGCATTCAACTCACAGACTTGAACATTTCTTTTGATAGAACAGTTTGGTAACATTACGTTTGTAGAATCTGCAAGTGTTTATTCGGAGCACCTTGAGGCCTATGTTGGAAAAGGAAATATCTTCACATAAAAACTAGAGAGAAGGATTCTCAGAAACTTCTTTGTGATGAGTTCATTCAACTCACAGAGTTGAACCTACCAATTGATGATAGAGAAGATTGGAAACACTCTTTTTGTAGAATCTGCAAGTGGATATTTGGAGCCGTTTGAGGCCTATGCTGGAAAAGGAAATATCTTCACATAAAAACTGAACAGAAGCATTCTCAGAAACTTCTTTGTGTTGAGTGCATTCAACTCACAGACTTGAACTTACCTGTAGAAAGAGCAGTTTTGAAACACTCTTTTGGTAAAATCTGCAAGTGGTTATTTGGAGCACTTCGAGGCCTGTGCTGGGATATGGAATATCTTCACCTAAAAACTACAGAGAAGCATTCTCAGAAAGTTCTTCACGATGCATTCATTCAACTCACAGAGTTGAACCTTCCTTTTGATAGAACAGTTTTGAAACACTCTTTTTGTAGAATCTGCAAGAGGATATTTGGAGCGTTTTGAGGCCTATGCTGGAAAAGGAAATATCTTCACCTAAAAACTAGACAGAAGCATTCTCAGAAACTTCTGTGTGATGAGTGCATTCAACTCACAGACTTGAACGTTTCTTTTGATAGAACAGTTTGGAAACATTACGTTTGTAGAATCTGCAAGTGTTTATTCGGAGCACCTTGAGGCCTATGTTGGAAAAGGAAATATCTTCACATAAAAACTGGAGAGAAGGATTCTCAGAAACTTCTTTGTGATGAGTTCATTCAACTCACAGAGTTGAACCTACCAATTGATAGAGAAGTTTGGAAACACTCTTTTTGTAGAATCTGCAAGTGGATATTTGGAGCCGTTTGGGGCCTATGCTGGAAAAGGAAATATCTTCACATAAAAACTGAACAGAAGCATTCTCAGAAACTTCTTTGTGTTGAGTGCATTCAACTCACAGACTTGAACTTACCTGTAGAAAGTGCAGTTTTGAAACACTCTTTTGGTAAAATCTGCAAGTGGTTATTTGGAACACTTCGAGGCCTGTGCTGGGATATGGAATATCTTCACCTAAAAACTACAGAGAAGCTTTCTCAGAAAGTTCTTCACGATGCATTCATTCAACTCACAGAGTTGAACCTTCCTTTTGATAGAACAGTTTTGAAACACTCTTTTTGTAGAATCTGCAAGAGGATATTTGGAGCGTTTTGAGGCCTATGCTGGAAAAGGAAATATCTTCACCTTAAAACTAGACAGAAGCATCCTCAGAAACTTCTGTGTGATGAGTGCATTCATCTCACAGACTTGAACGTTTCTTTTGATAGAACAGTTTGGAAACATTACGTTTGTAGAATCTGCAAGTGTTTATTCGGAGCACCTTGAGGCCTATGTTGGAAAAGGAAATATCTTCACATAAAAACTAGAGAGAAGGATTCTCAGAAACTTCTTTGTGATGAGTTCATTCAACTCACAGAGTGGAACCTACCAATTGATAGAGAAGTTTGGAAACACTCTTTTTGTAGAATCTGCAAGTGGATATTTGGAGCCGTTTGAGGCCTATGCTGGAAAAGGAAATATCTTCACATAAAAACTGAACAGAAGCATTCTCAGAAACTTCTTTGTGTTGAGTGCATTCAACTCACAGACTTGAACTTAGTTGTAGAAAGAGCAGTTTTGAAACACACTTTTGGTAAAATCTGCAAGTGGTTATTTGGAGCACTTCGAGGCCTGTGCTTTGATATGGAATATCTTCACCTAAAAACTACAGAGAAGCATTCTCAGAAAGTACTTCATGATGCATTCGTTCAACTCACAGAGTTGAACCTTCCTTTTGATAGAACAGTTTTGAAACACTCTTTTTGTAGAATCTGCAAGAGGATATTTGGAGCGTTTTGAGGCCTATCCTGGAAAAGGAAATATCTTCACCTAAAAACTAGACAGAAGCATTCTCAGAAACTTCTGCGTGATGAGTGCATTCAACTCACAGACTTGAACATTTCTTTTGATAGAACAGTTTGGAAACATTACGTTTGTAGAATCGGCAAGTGTTTATTCGGAGCACCTTGAGGCCTATGTTGGAAAAGGAAATATCTTCACATAAAAACTAGAGAGAAGGATTCTCAGAAACTTCTTTGTGATGAGTTCATTCAACTCACAGAGTGGAACCTACCAATTGATAGAGAAGTTTGGAAACACTCTTTTTGTAGAATCTGCAAGTGGATATTTGGAGCCGTTTGAGGCCTATGCTGGAAAAGGAAATATCTTCACATAAAAACTGAACAGAAGCATTCTCAGAAACTTCTTTGTGTTGAGTGCATTCAACTCACAGACTTGAACTTACCTGTAGAAAGAGCAGTTTTGAAACACTCTTTTGGTAAAATCTGCAAGTGGTTATTTGGAGCACTTCGAGGCCTGTGCTGGGATATGGAATATCTTCACCTAAAAACTACAGAGAAGCATTCTCAGAAAGTTCTTCACGATGCGTTCATTCAACTCACAGAGTTGAACCTTCCTTTTGATAGAACAGTTTTGAAACACTCTTTTTGTAGAATCTGCAAGAGGATATTTGGAGCGTTTTGAGGCCTATGCTGGAAAAGGAAATATCTTCACCTAAAAACTAGACAGAAGCATCCTCAGAAACTTCTGTGTGATGAGTGCATTCAACTCACAGACTTGAAGGTTTCTTTTGATAGAACAGTTTGGAAACATTACGTTTGTAGAATCTGCAAGTGTTTATTCGGAGCACCTTGAGGCCTATGTTGGAAAAGGAAATATCTTCACATAAAAACTAGAGAGAAGGATTCTCAGAAACTTCTTTGTGATGAGTTCATTCATCTCACAGAGTTGAACCTACCAATTGATGATAGAGAAGTTTGGAAACACTCTTTTTGTAGAATCTGCAAGTGGATATTTGGAGCCGTTTGAGGCCTATGCTGGAAAAGGAAATATCTTCACATAAAAACTGAACAGAAGCATTCTCAGAAACTTCTTTGTGTTGAGTGCATTCAACTCACAGATTTGAACTTACCTGTAGAAAGAGCAGTTTTGAAACACTCTTTTGGTAAAATCTGCAAGTGGTTATTTGGAGCACTTCGAGGCCTGTGCTGGGATATGGAATATCTTCACCTAAAAACTACAGAGAAGCATTCTCAGAAAGTTCTTCACGATGCATTCATTCAACTCACAGAGTTGAACCTTCCTTTTGATAGAACAGTTTTGAAACACTCTTTTTGTAGAATCTGCAAGAGGATATTTGGAGCGTTTTGAGGCCTATGCTGGAAAAGGAAATATCTTCACCTAAAAACTAGACAGAAGCATCCTCAGAAACTTCTGTGTGATGAGTGCATTCAACTCACAGACTTGAACGTTTGTTTTGATAGAACAGTTTGGAAACATTACGTTTGTAGGATCTGCAAGTGTTTATTCGGAGCACCTTGAGGCCTATGTAGGAAAAGGAAATATCTTCACATAAAAACTAGAGAGAAGGATTCTCAGAAACTTCTTTGTGATGAGTTCATTCAACTCACAGAGTTGAACCTACCAATTGATGATAGAGAAGTTTGGAAACACTCTTTTTGTAGAATCTGCAAGTGGATATTTGGAGCCGTTTGAGGCCTATGCTGGAAAAGGAAATATCTTCACATAAAAACTGAACAGAAGCATTCTCAGAAACTTCTTTGTGTTGAGTGCATTCAACTCACAGACTTGAACTTACCTGTAGAAAGAGCAGTTTTGAAACACTCTTTTGGTAAAATCTGCAAGTGGTTATTTGGAGCACTTCGAGGCCTGTGCTGGGATATGGAATATCTTCACCTAAAAACTACAGAGAAGCATTCTCAGAAAGTTCTTCACGATGCATTCATTCAACTCACAGAGTTGAACCTTCCTTTTGATAGAACAGTTTTGAAACACTCTTTTTGTAGAATCTGCAAGAGGATATTTGGAGCGTTTTGAGGCCTATGCTGGAAAAGGAAATATCTTCACCTAAAAACTAGACAGAAGCATTCTCAGAAACTTCTGTGTGATGAGTGCATTCAACTCACAGACTTGAACGTTTCTTTTGATAGAACAGTTTGGAAACATTACGTTTGTAGAATCTGCAAGTGTTTATTCGGAGCACCTTGAGGCCTATGTTGGAAAAGGAAATATCTTCACATAAAAACTAGAGAGAAGGATTCTCAGAAACTTCTTTGTGATGAGTTCATTCAACTCACAGAGTGGAACCTACCAATTGATAGAGAAGTTTGGAAACACTCTTTTTGTAGAATCTGCAAGTGGATATTTGGAGCCGTTTGAGGCCTATGCTGGAAAAGGAAATATCTTCACATAAAAACTGAACAGAAGCATTCTCAGAAACTTCTTTGTGTTGAGTGCATTCAACTCACAGACTTGAACTTAGTTGTAGAAAGAGCAGTTTTGAAACACTCTTTTGGTAAAATCTGCAAGTGGTTATTTGGAGCACTTCGAGGCCTGTGCTTTGATATGGAATATCTTCACCTAAAAACTACAGAGAAGCATTCTCAGAAAGTACTTCATGATGCATTCGTTCAACTCACAGAGATGAACCTTCCTTTTGAAAGAACAGTTTTGAAACACTCTTTTTGTAGAATCTGCAAGAGGATATTTGGAGCGTTTTGAGGCCTATGCTGGAAAAGGAAATATCTTCACCTAAGAACTAGACAGAAGCATTCTCAGAAACTTCTGTGTGATGAGTGCATTCAACTCACAGACTTGAACGTTTCTTTTGATAGAACAGTTTGGAAACATTACGTTTGTAGAATCTGCAAGTGTTTATTCGGAGCGCCTTGAGGCCTATGTTGGAAAAGGAAATATCTTCACATAAAAACTAGAGAGAAGGATTCTCAGAAACTTCTTTGTGATGAGTTCATTCAACTCACAGAGTTGAACCTACCAATTGATAGAGAAGTTTGGAAACACTCTTTTTGTAGAATCTGCAAGTGGATATTTGGAGCCGTTTGAGGCCTATGCTGGAAAAGGAAATATCTTCACATAAAAACTGAACAGAAGCATTCTCAGAAACTTCTTTGTGTTGAGTGCATTCAACTCACAGACTTGAACTTACCTGTAGAAAGAGCAGTTTTGAAACACTCTTTTGGTAAAATCTGCAAGTGGTTATTTGGAGCACTTCGAGGCCTGTGCTGGGATATGGAATATCTTCACCTAAAAACTACAGAGAAGCATTCTCAGAAAGTTCTTCACGATGCATTCATTCAACTCACAGAGTTGAACCTTCCTTTTGATAGAACAGTTTTGAAACACTCTTTTTGTAGAATCTGCAAGAGGATATTTGGAGCGTTTTGAGGCCTATGCTGGAAAAGGAAATATCTTCACCTAAAAACTAGACAGAAGCATCCTCAGAAACTTCTGTGTGATGAGTGCATTCAACTCACAGACTTGAAGGTTTCTTTTGATAGAACAGTTTGGAAACATTACGTTTGTAGAATCTGCAAGTGTTTATTCGGAGCACCTTGAGGCCTATGTTGGAAAAGGAAATATCTTCACATAAAAACTAGAGAGAAGGATTCTCAGAAACTTCTTTGTGATGAGTTCATTCAACTCACAGAGTTGAACCTACCAATTGATGATAGAGAAGTTTGGAAACACTCTTTTTGTAGAATCTGCAAGTGGATATTTGGAGCCGTTTGAGGCCTATGCTGGAAAAGGAAATATCTTCACATAAAAAATGAACAGAAGCATTCTCAGAAACTTCTTTGTGTTGAGTGCATTCAACTCACAGATTTGAACTTACCTGTAGAAAGAGCAGTTTTGAAACAATCTTTTGGTAAAATCTGCAAGTGGTTATTTGGAGCACTTCGAGGCCTGTGCTGGGATATGGAATATCTTCACCTAAAAACTACAGAGAAGCATTCTCAGAAAGTTCTTCACGATGTATTCATTCAACTCACACTGTTGAACCTTCCTTTTGATAGAACAGTTTTGAAACACTCTTTTTGTAGAATCTGCAAGAGGATATTTGGAGCGTTTTGAGGCCTATGCTGGAAAAGGAAATATCTTCACCTAAAAACTAGACAGAAGCATCCTCAGAAACTTCTGTGTGATGAGTGCATTCAACTCACAGACTTGAACGTTTCTTTTGATAGAACAGTTTGGTAACATTACGTTTGTAGAATCTGCAAGTGTTTATTCGGAGCACCTTGAGGCCTATGTTGGAAAAGGAAATATCTCCACATAAAAACTAGAGAGAAGGATTCTCAGAAACTTCTTTGTGATGAGTTCATTCAACTCACAGAGTGGAACCTACCAATTGATAGAGAAGTTTGGAAACACTCTTTTTGTAGAATCTGCAAGTGGATATTTGGAGCCGTTTGAGGCCTATGCTGGAAAAGGAAATATCTTCACATAAAAACTGAACAGAAGCATTCTCAGAAACTTCTTTGTGTTGAGTGCATTCAACTCACAGACTTGAACTTACCTGTAGAAAGAGCAGTTTTGAAACACTCTTTTGGTAAAATCTGCAAGTGGTTATTTGGAGCACTTCGAGGCCTGTGCTGGGATATGGAATATCTTCACCTAAAAACTACAGAGAAGCATTCTCAGAAAGTTCTTCACGATGCATTCATTCAACTCACAGAGTTGAACCTTCCTTTTGATAGAACAGTTTTGAAACACTCTTTATGTAGAATCTGCAAGAGGATATTTGGAGCGTTTTGAGGCCTATGCTGGAAAAGGAAATATCTTCACCTAAAAACTAGACAGAAGCATCCTCAGAAACTTCTGTGTGATGAGTGCATTCAACTCACAGACTTGAACGTTTCTTTTGATAGAACAGTTTGGAAACATTACGTTTGTAGAATCTGCAAGTGTTTATTCGGAGCACCTTGAGGCCTATGTTGGAAAAGGAAATATCTTCACATAAAAACTAGAGAGAAGGATTCTCAGAAACTTCTTTGTGATGAGTTCATTCAACTCACAGAGTTGAACCTACCAATTGATGATAGAGAAGTTTGGAAACACTCTTTTTGTAGAATCTGCAAGTGGATATTTGGAGCCGTTTGAGGCCTATGCTGGAAAAGGAAATATCTTCACATAAAAACTGAACAGAAGCATTCTCAGAAACTTCTTTGTGTTGAGTGCATTCAACTCACAGACTTGAACTTACCTGTAGAAAGAGCAGTTTTGAAACACTCTTTTGGTAAAATCTGCAAGTGGTTATTTGGAGCACTTCGAGGCCTGTGCTGGGATATGGAATATCTTCACCTAAAAACTACAGAGAAGCATTCTCAGAAAGTTCTTCACGATGCATTCATTCAACTCACAGAGTTGAACCTTCCTTTTGATAGAACAGTTTTGAAACACTCTTTTTGTAGAATCTGCAAGAGGATATTTGGAGCGTTTTGAGGCCTATGCTGGAAAAGGAAATATCTTCACCTAAAAACTAGACAGAAGCATTCTCAGAAACTTCTGTGTGATGAGTGCATTCAACTCACAGACTTGAACGTTTCTTTTGATAGAACAGTTTGGAAACATTACGTTTGTAGAATCTGCAAGTGTTTATTCGGAGCACCTTGAGGCCTATGTTGGAAAAGGAAATATCTTCACATAAAAACTGGAGAGAAGGATTCTCAGAAACTTCTTTGTGATGAGTTCATTCAACTCACAGAGTTGAACCTACCAATTGATAGAGAAGTTTGGAAACACTCTTTTTGTAGAATCTGCAAGTGGATATTTGGAGCCGTTTGAGGCCTATGCTGGAAAAGGAAATATCTTCACATAAAAACTGAACAGAAGCATTCTCAGAAACTTCTTTGTGTTGAGTGCATTCAACTCACAGACTTGAACTTACCTGTAGAAAGTGCAGTTTTGAAACACTCTTTTGGTAAAATCTGCAAGTGGTTATTTGGAGCACTTCGAGGCCTGTGCTGGGATATGGAATATCTTCACCTAAAAACTACAGAGAAGCTTTCTCAGAAAGTTCTTCACGATGCATTCATTCAACTCACAGAGTTGAACCTTCCTTTTGATAGAACAGTTTTGAAACACTCTTTTTGTAGAATCTGCAAGAGGATATTTGGAGCGTTTTGAGGCCTATGCTGGAAAAGGAAATATCTTCACCTTAAAACTAGACAGAAGCATCCTCAGAAACTTCTGTGTGATGAGTGCATTCATCTCACAGACTTGAACGTTTCTTTTGATAGAACAGTTTGGAAACATTACGTTTGTAGAATCTGCAAGTGTTTATTCGGAGCACCTTGAGGCCTATGTTGGAAAAGGAAATATCTTCACATAAAAACTAGAGAGAAGGATTCTCAGAAACTTCTTTGTGATGAGTTCATTCAACTCACAGAGTGGAACCTACCAATTGATAGAGAAGTTTGGAAACACTCTTTTTGTAGAATCTGCAAGTGGATATTTGGAGCCGTTTGAGGCCTATGCTGGAAAAGGAAATATCTTCACATAAAAACTGAACAGAAGCATTCTCAGAAACTTCTTTGTGTTGAGTGCATTCAACTCACAGACTTGAACTTAGTTGTAGAAAGAGCAGTTTTGAAATACACTTTTGGTAAAATCTGCAAGTGGTTATTTGGAGCACTTCGAGGCCTGTGCTTTGATATGGAATATCTTCACCTAAAAATTACAGAGAAGCATTCTCAGAAAGTACTTCATGATGCATTCGTTCAACTCACAGAGTTGAACCTTCCTTTTGATAGAACAGTTTTGAAACACTCTTTTTGTAGAATCTGCAAGAGGATATTTGGAGCGTTTTGAGGCCTATCCTGGAAAAGGAAATATCTTCACCTAAAAACTAGACAGAAGCATTCTCAGAAACTTCTGCGTGATGAGTGCATTCAACTCACAGACTTGAACATTTCTTTTGATAGAACAGTTTGGAAACATTACGTTTGTAGAATCGGCAAGTGTTTATTCGGAGCACCTTGAGGCCTATGTTGGAAAAGGAAATATCTTCACATAAAAACTAGAGAGAAGGATTCTCAGAAACTTCTTTGTGATGAGTTCATTCAACTCACAGAGTGGAAACTACCAATTGATAGAGAAGTTTGGAAACACTCTTTTTGTAGAATCTGCAAGTGGATATTTGGAGCCGTTTGAGGCCTATGCTGGAAAAGGAAATATCTTCACATAAAAACTGAACAGAAGCATTCTCAGAAACTTCTTTGTGTTGAGTGCATTCAACTCACAGACTTGAACTTACCTGTAGAAAGAGCAGTTTTGAAACACTCTTTTGGTAAAATCTGCAAGTGGTTATTTGGAGCACTTCGAGGCCTGTGCTGGGATATGGAATATCTTCACCTAAAAACTACAGAGAAGCATTCTCAGAAAGTTCTTCACGATGCGTTCATTCAACTCACAGAGTTGAACCTTCCTTTTGATAGAACAGTTTTGAAACACTCTTTTTGTAGAATCTGCAAGAGGATATTTGGAGCGTTTTGAGGCCTATGCTGGAAAAGGAAATATCTTCACCTAAAAACTAGACAGAAGCATCCTCAGAAACTTCTGTGTGATGAGTGCATTCAACTCACAGACTTGAACGTTTCTTTTGATAGAACAGTTTGGAAACATTACGTTTGTAGAATCTGCAAGTGTTTATTCGGAGCACCTTGAGGCCTATGTTGGAAAAGGAAATATCTTCACATAAAAACTAGAGAGAAGGATTCTCAGAAACTTCTTTGTGATGAGTTCATTCATCTCACAGAGTTGAACCTACCAATTGATGATAGAGAAGTTTGGAAACACTCTTTTTGTAGAATCTGCAAGTGGATATTTGGAGCCGTTTGGGGCCTATGCTGGAAAAGGAAATATCTTCACATAAAAACTGAACAGAAGCATTCTCAGAAACTTCTTTGTGTTGAGTGCATTCAACTCACAGATTTGAACTTACCTGTAGAAAGAGCAGTTTTGAAACACTCTTTTGGTAAAATCTGCAAGTGGTTATTTGGAGCACTTCGAGGCCTGTGCTGGGATATGGAATATCTTCACCTAAAAACTACAGAGAAGCATTCTCAGAAAGTTCTTCACGATGCATTCATTCAACTCACAGAGTTGAACCTTCCTTTTGATAGAACAGTTTTGAAACACTCTTTTTGTAGAATCTGCAAGAGGATATTTGGAGCGTTTTGAGGCCTATGCTGGAAAAGGAAATATCTTCACCTAAAAACTAGACAGAAGCATCCTCAGAAACTTCTGTGTGATGAGTGCATTCAACTCACAGACTTGAACGTTTCTTTTGATAGAACAGTTTGGAAACATTACGTTTGTAGGATCTGCAAGTGTTTATTCGGAGCACCTTGAGGCCTATGTAGGAAAAGGAAATATCTTCACATAAAAACTAGAGAGAAGGATTCTCAGAAACTTCTTTGTGATGAGTTCATTCAACTCACAGAGTTGAACCTACCAATTGATGATAGAGAAGTTTGGAAACACTCTTTTTGTAGAATCTGCAAGTGGATATTTGGAGCCGTTTGAGGCCTATGCTGGAAAAGGAAATATCTTCACATAAAAACTGAACAGAAGCATTCTCAGAAACTTCTTTGTGTTGAGTGCATTCAACTCACAGACTTGAACTTACCTGTAGAAAGAGCAGTTTTGAAACACTCTTTTGGTAAAATCTGCAAGTGGTTATTTGGAGCACTTCGAGGCCTGTGCTGGGATATGGAATATCTTCACCTGAAAACTACAGAGAAGCATTCTCAGAAAGTTCTTCACGATGCATTCATTCAACTCACAGAGTTGAACCTTCCTTTTGATAGAACAGTTTTGAAACACTCTTTTTGTAGAATCTGCAAGAGGATATTTGGAGCGTTTTGAGGCCTATGCTGGAAAAGGAAATATCTTCACCTAAAAACTAGACAGAAGCATTCTCAGAAACTTCTGTGTGATGAGTGCATTCAACTCACAGACTTGAACGTTTCTTTTGATAGAACAGTTTGGAAACATTACGTTTGTAGAATCGGCAAGTGTTTATTCGGAGCACCTTGAGGCCTATGTTGGAAAAGGAAATATCTTCACATAAAAACTAGAGAGAAGGATTCTCAGAAACTTCTTTGTGATGAGTTCATTCAACTCACAGAGTGGAACCTACCAATTGATAGAGAAGTTTGGAAACACTCTTTTTGTAGAATCTGCAAGTGGATATTTGGAGCCGTTTGAGGCCTATGCTGGAAAAGGAAATATCTTCACATAAAAACTGAACAGAAGCATTCTCAGAAACTTTTTTGTGTTGAGTGCATTCAACTCACAGACTTGAACTTACCTGTAGAAAGAGCAGTTTTGAAACACTCTTTTGGTAAAATCTGCAAGTGGTTATT
The DNA here is from genome assembly GCF_028885655.2 of Pongo abelii. Lineage (NCBI taxonomy): Eukaryota > Metazoa > Chordata > Mammalia > Primates > Hominidae > Pongo > Pongo abelii. The sequence goes on from NC_071999.2 coordinate 19,355,977, forward strand.
TGGAGCACTTCGAGGCCTGTGCTGGGATATGGAATATCTTCACCTAAAAACTACAGAGAAGCATTCTCAGAAAGTTCTTCACGATGCATTCATTCAACTCACAGAGTTGAACCTTCCTTTTGATAGAACAGTTTTGAAACACTCTTTTTGTAGAATCTGCAAGAGGATATTTGGAGCGTTTTGAGGCCTATGCTGGAAAAGGAAATATCTTCACCTAAAAACTAGACAGAAGCATCCTCAGAAACTTCTGGGTGATGAGTGCATTCAACTCACAGACTTGAACGTTTCTTTTGATAGAACAGTTTGGAAACATTACGTTTGTAGAATCTGCAAGTGTTTATTCGGAGCACCTTGAGGCCTATGTTGGAAAAGGAAATATCTTCACATAAAAACTAGAGAGAAGGATTCTCAGAAACTTCTTTGTGATGAGTTCATTCAACTCACAGAGTTGAACCTACCAATTGATGATAGAGAAGTTTGGAAACACTCTTTTTGTAGAATCTGCAAGTGGATATTTGGAGCCGTTTGAGGCCTATGCTGGAAAAGGAAATATCTTCACATAAAAACTGAACAGAAGCATTCTCAGAAACTTCTTTGTGTTGAGTGCATTCAACTCACAGACTTGAACTTACCTGTAGAAAGAGCAGTTTTGAAACACTCTTTTGGTAAAATCTGCAAGTGGTTATTTGGAGCACTTCGAGGCCTGTGCTGGGATATGGAATATCTTCACCTAAAAACTACAGAGAAGCATTCTCAGAAAGTTCTTCACGATGCATTCATTCAACTCACAGAGTTGAACCTTCCTTTTGATAGAACAGTTTTGAAACACTCTTTTTGTAGAATCTGCAAGAGGATATTTGGAGCGTTTTGAGGCCTATGCTGGAAAAGGAAATATCTTCACCTAAAAACTAGACAGAAGCATTCTCAGAAACTTCTGTGTGATGAGTGCATTCAACTCACAGACTTGAACGTTTCTTTTGATAGAACAGTTTGGAAACATTACGTTTGTAGAATCTGCAAGTGTTTATTCGGAGCACCTTGAGGCCTATGTTGGAAAAGGAAATATCTTCACATAAAAACTGGAGAGAAGGATTCTCAGAAACTTCTTTGTGATGAGTTCATTCAACTCACAGAGTTGAACCTACGAATTGATAGAGAAGTTTGGAAACACTCTTTTTGTAGAATCTGCAAGTGGATATTTGGAGCCGTTTGAGGCCTATGCTGGAAAAGGAAATATCTTCACATAAAAACTGAACAGAAGCATTCTCAGAAACTTCTTTGTGTTGAGTGCATTCAACTCACAGACTTGAACTTACCTGTAGAAAGTGCAGTTTTGAAACACTCTTTTGGTAAAATCTGCAAGTGGTTATTTGGAGCACTTCGAGGCCTGTGCTGGGATATGGAATATCTTCACCTAAAAACTACAGAGAAGCTTTCTCAGAAAGTTCTTCACGATGCATTCATTCAACTCACAGAGTTGAACCTTCCTTTTGATAGAACAGTTTTGAAACACTCTTTTTGTAGAATCTGCAAGAGGATATTTGGAGCGTTTTGAGGCCTATGCTGGAAAAGGAAATATCTTCACCTTAAAACTAGACAGAAGCATCCTCAGAAACTTCTGTGTGATGAGTGCATTCATCTCACAGACTTGAACGTTTCTTTTGATAGAACAGTTTGGAAACATTACGTTTGTAGAATCTGCAAGTGTTTATTCGGAGCACCTTGAGGCCTATGTTGGAAAAGGAAATATCTTCACATAAAAACTAGAGAGAAGGATTCTCAGAAACTTCTTTGTGATGAGTTCATTCAACTCACAGAGTGGAACCTACCAATTGATAGAGAAGTTTGGAAACACTCTTTTTGTAGAATCTGCAAGTGGATATTTGGAGCCGTTTGAGGCCTATGCTGGAAAAGGAAATATCTTCACATAAAAACTGAACAGAAGCATTCTCAGAAACTTCTTTGTGTTGAGTGCATTCAACTCACAGACTTGAACTTAGTTGTAGAAAGAGCAGTTTTGAAACACACTTTTGGTAAAATCTGCAAGTGGTTATTTGGAGCACTTCGAGGCCTGTGCTTTGATATGGAATATCTTCACCTAAAAACTACAGAGAAGCATTCTCAGAAAGTACTTCATGATGCATTCGTTCAACTCACAGAGTTGAACCTTCCTTTTGATAGAACAGTTTTGAAACACTCTTTTTGTAGAATCTGCAAGAGGATATTTGGAGCGTTTTGAGGCCTATCCTGGAAAAGGAAATATCTTCACCTAAAAACTAGACAGAAGCATTCTCAGAAACTTCTGCGTGATGAGTGCATTCAACTCACAGACTTGAACATTTCTTTTGATAGAACAGTTTGGAAACATTACGTTTGTAGAATCGGCAAGTGTTTATTCGGAGCACCTTGAGGCCTATGTTGGAAAAGGAAATATCTTCACATAAAAACTAGAGAGAAGGATTCTCAGAAACTTCTTTGTGATGAGTTCATTCAACTCACAGAGTGGAACCTACCAATTGATAGAGAAGTTTGGAAACACTCTTTTTGTAGAATCTGCAAGTGGATATTTGGAGCCGTTTGAGGCCTATGCTGGAAAAGGAAATATCTTCACATAAAAACTGAACAGAAGCATTCTCAGAAACTTCTTTGTGTTGAGTGCATTCAACTCACAGACTTGAACTTACCTGTAGAAAGAGCAGTTTTGAAACACTCTTTTGGTAAAATCTGCAAGTGGTTATTTGGAGCACTTCGAGGCCTGTGCTGGGATATGGAATATCTTCACCTAAAAACTACAGAGAAGCATTCTCAGAAAGTTCTTCACGATGCGTTCATTCAACTCACAGAGTTGAACCTTCCTTTTGATAGAACAGTTTTGAAACACTCTTTTTGTAGAATCTGCAAGAGGATATTTGGAGCGTTTTGAGGCCTATGCTGGAAAAGGAAATATCTTCACCTAAAAACTAGACAGAAGCATCCTCAGAAACTTCTGTGTGATGAGTGCATTCAACTCACAGACTTGAACGTTTCTTTTGATAGAACAGTTTGGAAACATTACGTTTGTAGAATCTGCAAGTGTTTATTCGGAGCACCTTGAGGCCTATGTTGGAAAAGGAAATATCTTCACATAAAAACTAGAGAGAAGGATTCTCAGAAACTTCTTTGTGATGAGTTCATTCATCTCACAGAGTTGAACCTACCAATTGATGATAGAGAAGTTTGGAAACACTCTTTTTGTAGAATCTGCAAGTGGATATTTGGAGCCGTTTGAGGCCTATGCTGGAAAAGGAAATATCTTCACATAAAAACTGAACAGAAGCATTCTCAGAAACTTCTTTGTGTTGAGTGCATTCAACTCACAGATTTGAACTTACCTGTAGAAAGAGCAGTTTTGAAACACTCTTTTGGTAAAATCTGCAAGTGGTTATTTGGAGCACTTCGAGGCCTGTGCTGGGATATGGAATATCTTCACCTAAAAACTACAGAGAAGCATTCTCAGAAAGTTCTTCACGATGCATTCATTCAACTCACAGAGTTGAACCTTCCTTTTGATAGAACAGTTTTGAAACACTCTTTTTGTAGAATCTGCAAGAGGATATTTGGAGCGTTTTGAGGCCTATGCTGGAAAAGGAAATATCTTCACCTAAAAACTAGACAGAAGCATCCTCAGAAACTTCTGTGTGATGAGTGCATTCAACTCACAGACTTGAACGTTTCTTTTGATAGAACAGTTTGGAAACATTACGTTTGTAGGATCTGCAAGTGTTTATTCGGAGCACCTTGAGGCCTATGTAGGAAAAGGAAATATCTTCACATAAAAACTAGAGAGAAGGATTCTCAGAAACTTCTTTGTGATGAGTTCATTCAACTCACAGAGTTGAACCTACCAATTGATGATAGAGAAGTTTGGAAACACTCTTTTTGTAGAATCTGCAAGTGGATATTTGGAGCCGTTTGAGGCCTATGCTGGAAAAGGAAATATCTTCACATAAAAACTGAACAGAAGCATTCTCAGAAACTTCTTTGTGTTGAGTGCATTCAACTCACAGACTTGAACTTACCTGTAGAAAGAGCAGTTTTGAAACACTCTTTTGGTAAAATCTGCAAGTGGTTATTTGGAGCACTTCGAGGCCTGTGCTGGGATATGGAATATCTTCACCTAAAAACTACAGAGAAGCATTCTCAGAAAGTTCTTCACGATGCATTCATTCAACTCACAGAGTTGAACCTTCCTTTTGATAGAACAGTTTTGAAACACTCTTTTTGTAGAATCTGCAAGAGGATATTTGGAGCGTTTTGAGGCCTATGCTGGAAAAGGTAATATCTTCACCTAAAAACTAGACAGAAGCATTCTCAGAAACTTCTGTGTGATGAGTGCATTCAACTCACAGACTTGAACGTTTCTTTTGATAGAACAGTTTGGAAACATTACGTTTGTAGAATCGGCAAGTGTTTATTCGGAGCACCTTGAGGCCTATGTTGGAAAAGGAAATATCTTCACATAAAAACTAGAGAGAAGGATTCTCAGAAACTTCTTTGTGATGAGTTCATTCAACTCACAGAGTGGAACCTACCAATTGATAGAGAAGTTTGGAAACACTCTTTTTGTAGAATCTGCAAGTGGATATTTGGAGCCGTTTGAGGTCTATGCTGGAAAAGGAAATATCTTCACATAAAAACTGAACAGAAGCATTCTCAGAAACTTCTTTGTGTTGAGTGCATTCAACTCACAGACTTGAACTTACCTGTAGAAAGAGCAGTTTTGAAACACTCTTTTGGTAAAATCTGCAAGTGGTTATTTGGAGCACTTCGAGGCCTGTGCTGGGATATGGAATATCTTCACCTAAAAACTACAGAGAAGCATTCTCAGAAAGTTCTTCACGATGCATTCATTCAACTCACAGAGTTGAACCTTCCTTTTGATAGAACAGTTTTGAAACACTCTTTTTGTAGAATCTGCAAGAGGATATTTGGAGCGTTTTGAGGCCTATGCTGGAAAAGGAAATATCTTCACCTAAAAACTAGACAGAAGCATCCTCAGAAACTTCTGTGTGATGAGTGCATTCAACTCACAGACTTGAACGTTTCTTTTGATAGAACAGTTTGGAAACATTACGTTTGTAGGATCTGCAAGTGTTTATTCAGAGCACCTTGAGGCCTATGTAGGAAAAGGAAATATCTTCACATAAAAACTAGAGAGAAGGATTCTCAGAAACTTCTTTGTGATGAGTTCATTCAACTCACAGAGTTGAACCTACCAATTGATGATAGAGAAGTTTGGAAACACTCTTTTTGTAGAATCTGCAAGTGGATATTTGGAGCCGTTTGAGGCCTATGCTGGAAAAGGAAATATCTTCACATAAAAACTGAACAGAAGCATTCTCAGAAACTTCTTTGTGTTGAGTGCATTCAACTCACAGACTTGAACTTACCTGTAGAAAGAGCAGTTTTGAAACACTCTTTTGGTAAAATCTGCAAGTGGTTATTTGGAGCACTTCGAGGCCTGTGCTGGGATATGGAATATCTTCACCTAAAAACTACAGAGAAGCATTCTCAGAAAGTTCTTCACGATGCATTCATTCAACTCACAGAGTTGAACCTTCCTTTTGATAGAACAGTTTTGAAACACTCTTTTTGTAGAATCTGCAAGAGGATATTTGGAGCGTTTTGAGGCCTATGCTGGAAAAGGAAATATCTTCACCTAAAAACTAGACAGAAGCATTCTCAGAAACTTCTGTGTGATGAGTGCATTCAACTCACAGACTTGAACGTTTCTTTTGATAGAACAGTTTGGAAACATTACGTTTGTAGAATCGGCAAGTGTTTATTCGGAGCACCTTGAGGCCTATGTTGGAAAAGGAAATATCTTCACATAAAAACTAGAGAGAAGGATTCTCAGAAACTTCTTTGTGATGAGTTCATTCAACTCACAGAGTGGAACCTACCAATTGATAGAGAAGTTTGGAAACACTCTTTTTGTAGAATCTGCAAGTGGATATTTGGAGCCGTTTGAGGCCTATGCTGGAAAAGGAAATATCTTCACATAAAAACTGAACAGAAGCATTCTCAGAAACTTCTTTGTGTTGAGTGCATTCAACTCACAGATTTGAACTTACCTGTAGAAAGAGCAGTTTTGAAACACTCTTTTGGTAAAATCTGCAAGTGGTTATTTGGAGCACTTCGAGGCCTGTGCTGGGATATGGAATATCTTCACCTAAAAACTACAGAGAAGCATTCTCAGAAAGTTCTTCACGATGTATTCATTCAACTCACACTGTTGAACCTTCCTTTTGATAGAACAGTTTTGAAACACTCTTTTTGTAGAATCTGCAAGAGGATATTTGGAGCGTTTTGAGGCCTATGCTGGAAAAGGAAATATCTTCACCTAAAAACTAGACAGAAGCATCCTCAGAAACTTCTGTGTGATGAGTGCATTCAACTCACAGACTTGAACGTTTCTTTTGATAGAACAGTTTGGTAACATTACGTTTGTAGAATCTGCAAGTGTTTATTCGGAGCACCTTGAGGCCTATGTTGGAAAAGGAAATATCTCCACATAAAAACTAGAGAGAAGGATTCTCAGAAACTTCTTTGTGATGAGTTCATTCAACTCACAGAGTGGAACCTACCAATTGATAGAGAAGTTTGGAAACACTCTTTTTGTAGAATCTGCAAGTGGATATTTGGAGCCGTTTGAGGCCTATGCTGGAAAAGGAAATATCTTCACATAAAAACTGAACAGAAGCATTCTCAGAAACTTCTTTGTGTTGAGTGCATTCAACTCACAGACTTGAACTTACCTGTAGAAAGAGCAGTTTTGAAACACTCTTTTGGTAAAATCTGCAAGTGGTTATTTGGAGCACTTCGAGGCCTGTGCTGGGATATGGAATATCTTCACCTAAAAACTACAGAGAAGCATTCTCAGAAAGATCTTCACGATGCATTCATTCAACTCACAGAGTTGAACCTTCCTTTTGATAGAACAGTTTTGAAACACTCTTTTTGTAGAATCTGCAAGAGGATATTTGGAGCGTTTTGAGGCCTATGCTGGAAAAGGAAATATCTTCACCTAAAAACTAGACAGAAGCATCCTCAGAAACTTCTGTGTGATGAGTGCATTCAACTCACAGACTTGAACGTTTCTTTTGATAGAACAGTTTGGAAACATTACGTTTGTAGAATCTGCAAGTGTTTATTCGGAGCACCTTGAGGCCTATGTTGGAAAAGGAAATATCTTCACATAAAAACTAGAGAGAAGGATTCTCAGAAACTTCTTTGTGATGAGTTCATTCAACTCACAGAGTTGAACCTACCAATTGATGATAGAGAAGTTTGGAAACACTCTTTTTGTAGAATCTGCAAGTGGATATTTGGAGCCGTTTGAGGCCTATGCTGGAAAAGGAAATATCTTCACATAAAAACTGAACAGAAGCATTCTCAGAAACTTCTTTGTGTTGAGTGGATTCAACTCACAGACTTGAACTTACCTGTAGAAAGAGCAGTTTTGAAACACTCTTTTGGTAAAATCTGCAAGTGGTTATTTGGAGCACTTCGAGGCCTGTGCTGGGATATGGAATATCTTCACCTAAAAACTACAGAGAAGCATTCTCAGAAAGTTCTTCACGATGCATTCATTCAACTCACAGAGTTGAACCTTCCTTTCGATAGAACAGTTTTGAAACACTCTTTTTGTAGAATCTGCAAGAGGATATTTGGAGCGTTTTGAGGCCTATGCTGGAAAAGGAAATATCTTCACCTAAAAACTAGACAGAAGCATTCTCAGAAACTTCTGTGTGATGAGTGCATTCAACTCACAGACTTGAACGTTTCTTTTGATAGAACAGTTTGGAAACATTACGTTTGTAGAATCTGCAAGTGTTTATTCGGAGCGCCTTGAGGCCTATGTTGGAAAAGGAAATATCTTCACATAAAAACTAGAGAGAAGGATTCTCAGAAACTTCTTTGTGATGAGTTCATTCAACTCACAGAGTTGAACCTACCAATTGATAGAGAAGTTTGGAAACACTCTTTTTGTAGAATCTGCAAGTGGATATTTGGAGCCGTTTGAGGCCTATGCTGGAAAAGGAAATATCTTCACATAAAAACTGAACAGAAGCATTCTCAGAAACTTCTTTGTGTTGAGTGCATTCAACTCACAGACTTGAACTTACCTGTAGAAAGAGCAGTTTTGAAACACTCTTTTGGTAAAATCTGCAAGTGGTTATTTGGAGCACTTCGAGGCCTGTGCTGGGATATGGAATATCTTCACCTAAAAACTACAGAGAAGCATTCTCAGAAAGTTCTTCACGATGCATTCATTCAACTCACAGAGTTGAACCTTCCTTTTGATAGAACAGTTTTGAAACACTCTTTTTGTAGAATCTGCAAGAGGATATTTGGAGCGTTTTGAGGCCTATGCTGGAAAAGGAAATATCTTCACCTTAAAACTAGACAGAAGCATCCTCAGAAACTTCTGTGTGATGAGTGCATTCAACTCACAGACTTGAAGGTTTCTTTTGATAGAACAGTTTGGAAACATTACGTTTGTAGAATCTGCAAGTGTTTATTCGGAGCACCTTGAGGCCTATGTTGGAAAAGGAAATATCTTCACATAAAAACTAGAGAGAAGGATTCTCAGAAACTTCTTTGTGATGAGTTCATTCAACTCACAGAGTTGAACCTACCAATTGATAGAGAAGTTTGGAAACACTCTTCTTGTAGAATCTGCAAGTGGATATTTGGAGCCGTTTGAGGCCTATGCTGGAAAAGGAAATATCTTCACATAAAAACTGAACAGAAGCATTCTCAGAAACTTCTTTGTGTCGAGTGCATTCAACTCAACGACTTGAACTTACCTGTAGAAAGAGCAGTTTTGAAACACTCTTTTGGTAAAATCTGCAACTGGTTATTTGGAGCTCTTCGAGGCCTGTGCTGGGATATGGAATATCTTCACCTAAAAACTACAGAGAAGCATTCTCAGAAAGTTCTTCACGATGCATTCATTCAACTCACAGAGTTGAACCTTCCTTTTGATAGAACAGTTTTGAAACACTCTTTTTGTAGAATCTGCAAGAGGATATTTGGAGCGTTTTGAGGCCTATGCTGGAAAAGGAAATATCTTCACCTAAAAACTAGACAGAAGCATTCTCAGAAACTTCTGTGTGATGAGTGCATTCAACTCACAGACTTGAACGTTTCTTTTGATAGAACAGTTTGGAAACATTACGTTTGTAGAATCTGCAAGTGTTTATTCGGAGCACCTGGAGGCCTATGTTGGAAAAGGAAATATCTTCACATAAAAACTAGAGAGAAGGATTCTCAGAAACTTCTTTGTGATGAGTTCATTCAACTCACAGAGTTGAACCTACCAATTGATAGAGAAGTTTGGAAACACTCTTTTTGTAGAATCTGCAAGTGGATATTTGGAGCCGTTTGAGGCCTATGCTGGAAAAGGAAATATCTTCACATAAAAACTGAACAGAAGCATTCTCAGAAACTTCTTTGTGTTGAGTGCATTCAACTCACAGACTTGAACTTACCAGTAGAAAGAGCAGTTTTGAAACACTCTTTTGGTAAAATCTGCAAGTGGTTATTTGGAGCACTTCGAGGCCTGTGCTGGGATATGGAATAGCTTCACCTAAAAACTACAGAGAAGCATTCTCAGAAAGTTCTTCACGATGCATTCATTCAACTCACAGAGTTGAACCTTCCTTTTGATAGAACAGTTTTGAAACACTCTTTTTGTAGAATCTGCAAGAGGATATTTGGAGCGTTTTGAGGCCTATGCTGGAAAAGGAAATATCTTCACCTAAAAACTAGACAGAAGCATCCTCAGAAACTTCTGTGTGATGAGTGCATTCAACTCACAGACTTGAACGTTTCTTTTGATAGAACAGTTTGGAAACATTACGTTTGTAGAATCTGCAAGTGTTTATTCGGAGCACCTTGAGGCCTATGTTGGAAAAGGAAATATCTTCACATAAAAACTAGAGAGAAGGATTCTCAGAAACTTCTTTCTGATGAGTTCATTCAACTCACAGAGTTGAACCTACCAATTGATGATAGAGAAGTTTGGAAACACTCTTTTTGTAGAATCTGCAAGTGGATATTTGGAGCCGTTTGAGGCCTATGCTGGAAAAGGAAATATCTTCACATAAAAACTGAACAGAAGCATTCTCAGAAACTTCTTCGTGTTGAGTGCATTCAACTCACAGACTTGAACTTACCTGTAGAAAGAGCAGTTTTGAAACACTCTTTTGGTAAAATCTGCAAGTGGTTATTTGGAGCACTTCGAGGCCTGTGCTGGGATATGGAATATCTTCACCTAAAAACTACAGAGAAGCTTTCTCAGAAAGTTCTTCACGATGCATTCATTCAACTCACAGAGTTGAACCTTCCTTTTGATAGAACAGTTTTGAAACACTCTTTTTGTAGAATCTGCAAGAGGATATTTGGAGCGTTTTGAGGCCTATGCTGGAAAAGGAAATATCTTCACCTAAAAACTAGACAGAAGCATCCTCAGAAACTTCTGTGTGATGAGTGCATTCATCTCACAGACTTGAACGTTTCTTTTGATAGAACAGTTTGGAAACATTACGTTTGTAGAATCTGCAAGTGTTTATTCGGAGCACCTTGAGGCCTATGTTGGAAAAGGAAATATCTTCACATAAAAACTAGAGAGAAGGATTCTCAGAAACTTCTTTGTGATGAGTTCATTCAACTCACAGAGTGGAACCTACCAATTGATAGAGAAGTTTGGAAACACTCTTTTTGTAGAATCTGCAAGTGGATATTTGGAGCCGTTTGAGGCCTATGCTGGAAAAGGAAATATCTTCACATAAAAACTGAACAGAAGCATTCTCAGAAACTTCTTTGTGTTGAGTGCATTCAACTCACAGACTTGAACTTAGTTGTAGAAAGAGCAGTTTTGAAACACACTTTTGGTAAAATCTGCAAGTGGTTATTTGGAGCACTTCGAGGCCTGTGCTGGGATATGTAATATCTTCACCTAAAAACTACAGAGAAGCATTCTCAGAAAGTTCTTCACGATGCATTCATTCAACTCACAGAGTTGAACCTTCCTTTTGATAGAACAGTTTTGAAACACTCTTTTTGTAGAATCTGCAAGAGGATATTTGGAGAGTTTTGAGGCCTATGCTGGAAAAGGAAATATCTTCACCTAAAAACTAGACAGAAGCATCCTCAGAAACTTCTGTGTGATGAGTGCATTCAACTCACAGACTTGAACGTTTCTTTTGATAGAACAGTTTGGAAACATTACGTTTGTAGAATCTGCAAGTGTTTATTCGGAGCACCTTGAGGCCTATGTTGGAAAAGGAAATATCTTCACATAAAAACTACAGAGAAGGATTCTCAGAAACTTCTTTGTGATGAGTTCATTCAACTCACAGAGTTGAACCTACCAATTGATGATAGAGAAGTTTGGAAACACTCTTTTTGTAGAATCTGCAAGTGGATATTTGGAGCCGTTTGAGGCCTATGCTGGAAAAGGAAATATCTTCACATAAAAACTGAACAGAAGCATTCTCAGAAACTTCTTTGTGTTGAGTGCATTCAACTCACAGATTTGAACTTACCTGTAGAAAGAGCAGTTTTGAAACACTCTTTTGGTAAAATCTGCAAGTGGTTATTTGGAGCACTTCGAGGCCTGTGCTGGGATATGGAATATCTTCACCTAAAAACTACAGAGAAGCATTCTCAGAAAGTTCTTCACGATGCATTCATTCAACTCACAGAGTTGAACCTTCCTTTTGATAGAACAGTTTTGAAACACTCTTTTTGTAGAATCTGCAAGAGGATATTTGGAGCGTTTTGAGGCCTATGCTGGAAAAGGAAATATCTTCACCTAAAAACTAGACAGAAGCATCCTCAGAAACTTCTGTGTGGTGAGTGCATTCAACTCACAGACTTGAACGTTTCTTTTGATAGAACAGTTTGGTAACATTTCGTTTGTAGAATCTGCAAGTGTTTATTCGGAGCACCTTGAGGCCTATGTTGGAAAAGGAAATATCTCCACATAAAAACTAGAGAGAAGGATTCTCAGAAACTTCTTTGTGATGAGTTCATTCAACTCACAGAGTGGAACCTACCAATTGATAGAGAAGTTTGGAAACACTCTTTTTGTAGAATCTGCAAGTGGATATTTGGAGCCGTTTGAGGCCTATGCTGGAAAAGGAAATATCTTCACATAAAAACTGAACAGAAGCATTCTCAGAAACTTCTTTGTGTTGAGTGGATTCAACTCACAGATTTGAACTTACCTGTAGAAAGAGCAGTTTTGAAACACTCTTTTGGTAAAATCTGCAAGTGGTTATTTGGAGCACTTCGAGGCCTGTGCTGGGATATGGAATATCTTCACCTAAAAACTACAGAGAAGCTTTCTCAGAAAGTTCTTCACTATGCATTCATTCAACTCACAGAGTTGAACCTTCCTTTTGATAGAACAGTTTTGAAACACTCTTTTTGTAGAATCTGCAAGAGGATATTTGGAGCGTTTTGAGGCCTATGCTGGAAAAGGAAATATCTTCACCTTAAAACTAGACAGAAGCATCCTCAGAAACTTCTGTGTGATGAGTGCATTCAACTCACAGACTTGAACGTTTCTTTTGATAGAACAGTTTGGAAACATTACGTTTGTAGAATCTGCAAGTGTTTATTCGGAGCACCTTGAGGCCTATGTTGGAAAAGGAAATATCTTCACATAAAAACTAGAGAGAAGGATTCTCAGAAACTTCTTTGTGATGAGTTCATTCAACTCACAGAGTTGAACCTACCAATTGATGATAGAGAAGTTTGGAAACACTCTTTTTGTAGAATCTGCAAGTGGATATTTGGAGCCGTTTGAGGCCTATGCTGGAAAAGGAAATATCTTCACATAAAAACTGAACAGAAGCATTCTCAGAAACTTCTTTGTGTTGAGTGCATTCAACTCACAGACTTGAACTTACCTGTAGAAAGAGCAGTTTTGAAGCACTCTTTTGGTAAAATCTGCAAGTGGTTATTTGGAGCACTTCGAGGCCTGTGCTGGGATATGGAATATCTTCACCTAAAAACTACAGAGAAGCATTCTCAGAAAGTTCTTCACGATGCATTCATTCAACTCACAGAGTTGAACATTCCTTTTGATAGAACAGTTTGGAAACACTCTTTTTGTAGAATCTGCAAGAGGATATTTGGAGCGTTTTGAGGCCTATGCTGGAAAAGGAAATATCTTCACCTAAAAACTAGACAGAAGCATCCTCAGAAACTTCTGTGTGATGAGTGCATTCAACTCACAGACTTGAACGTTTCTTTTGATAGAACAGTTTGGAAACATTACGTTTGTAGAATCTGCAAGTGTTTATTCGGAGCACCTTGAGGCCTATGTTGGAAAAGGAAATATCTTCACATAAAAACTAGAGAGAAGGATTCTCAGAAACTTCTTTGTGATGAGTTCATTCAACTCACAGAGTTGAACCTACCAATTGATAGAGAAGTTTGGAAACACTCTTTTTGTAGAATCTGCAAGTGGATATTTGGAGCCGTTTGAGGCCTATGCTGGAAAAGGAAATATCTTCACATAAAAACTGAACAGAAGCATTCTCAGAAACTTCTTTGTGTTGAGTGCATTCAACTCACAGACTTGAACTTACCTGTAGAAAGAGCAGTTTTGAAACACTCTTTTGGTAAAATCTGCAAGTGGTTATTTGGAGCACTTCGAGGCCTATGCTGGGATATGGAATATCTTCACCTAAAAACTACAGAGAAGCATTCTCAGAAAGTTCTTCACGATGCATTCATTCAACTCACAGAGTTGAACCTTCCTTTTGATAGAACAGTTTTGAAACACTCTTTTTGTAGAATCTCCAAGAGGATATTTGGAGCGTTTTGAGGCCTATGCTGGAAAAGGAAATATCTTCACCTAAAAACTAGACAGAAGCATCCTCAGAAACTTCTGTGTGATGAGTGCATTCAACTCACAGACTTGAACGTTTCTTTTGATAGAACAGTTTGGAAACATTACGTTTGTAGAATCTGCAAGTGTTTATTCGGAGCACCTTGAGGCCTATGTTGGAAAAGGAAATATCTTCACATAAAAACTAGAGAGAAGGATTCTCAGAAACTTCTTTCTGATGAGTTCATTCAACTCACAGAGTTGAACCTACCAATTGATGATAGAGAAGTTTGGAAACACTCTTTTTGTAGAATCTGCAAGTGGATATTTGGAGCCGTTTGAGGCCTATGCTGGAAAAGGAAATATCTTCACATAAAAACTGAACAGAAGCATTCTCAGAAACTTCTTCGTGTTGAGTGCATTCAACTCACAGACTTGAACTTACCTGTAGAAAGAGCAGTTTTGAAACACTCTTTTGGTAAAATCTGCAAGTGGTTATTTGGAGCACTTCGAGGCCTGTGCTGGGATATGGAATATCTTCACCTAAAAACTACAGAGAAGCATTCTCAGAAAGTTCTTCACGATGCATTCATTCAACTCACAGAGTTGAACCTTCCTTTTGATTGAACAGTTTTGAAACACTCTTTTTGTAGAATCTGCAAGAGGATATTTGGAGCGTTTTGAGGCCTATGCTGGAAAAGGAAATATCTTCACCTAAAAACTAGACAGAAGCATCCTCAGAATCTTCTGTGTGATGAGTGCATTCAACTCACAGACTTGAACGTTTCTTTTGATAGAACAGTTTGGTAACATTACGTTTGTAGAATCTGCAAGTGTTTATTCGGAGCACCTTGAGGCCTATGTTGGAAAAGGAAATATCTCCACATAAAAACTAGAGAGAAGGATTCTCAGAAACTTCTTTGTGATGAGTTCATTCAACTCACAGAGTGGAACCTACCAATTGATAGCGAAGTTTGGAAACACTCTTTTTGTAGAATCTGCAAGTGGATATTTGGAGCCGTTTGAGGCCTATGCTGGAAAAGGAAATATCTTCACATAAAAACTGAACAGAAGCATTCTCAGAAACTTCTTTGTGTTGAGTGCATTCAACTCACAGACTTGAACTTAGTTGTAGAAAGAGCAGTTTTGAAACACTCTTTTGGTAAAATCTGCAAGTGGTTATTTGGAGCACTTCGAGGCCTGTGCTTTGATATGGAATATCTTCACCTAAAAACTACAGAGAAGCATTCTCAGAAAGTACTTCATGATGCATTCGTTCAACTCACAGAGTTGAACCTTCCTTTTGATAGAACAGTTTTGAAACACTCTTTTTGTAGAATCTGCAAGAGGATATTTGGAGCGTTTTGAGGCCTATGCTGGAAAAGGAAATATCTTCACCTAAAAACTAGACAGAAGCATCCTCAGAAACTTCTGTGTGATGAGTGCATTCAACTCACAGACTTGAACGTTTCTTTTGATAGAACAGTTTGGAAACATTAGGTTTGTAGAATCTGCAAGTGTTTATTAGGAGCACCTTGAGGCCTATGTTGGAAAAGGAAATATCTTCACATAAAAACTACAGAGAAGGATTCTCAGAAACTTCTTTGTGATGAGTTCATTCAACTCACAGAGTTGAACCTACCAATTGATGATAGAGAAGTTTGGAAACACTCTTTTTGTAGAATCTGCAAGTGGATATTTGGAGCCGTTTGAGGCCTATGCTGGAAAAGGAAATATCTTCACATAAAAACTGAACAGAAGCATTCTCAGAAACTTCTTTGTGTTGAGTGCATTCAACTCACAGACTTGAACTTACCCGTAGAAAGAGCAGTTTTGAAACACTCTTTTGGTAAAATCTGCAAGTGGTTATTTGGAGCACTTCGAGGCCTGTGCTGGGATATGGAATATCTTCACCTAAAAACTACAGAGAAGCATTCTCAGAAAGTTCTTCATGATGCATTCATTCAACTCACAGAGTTGAACCTTCCTTTTGATAGAACAGTTTTGAAACACTCTTTTTGTAGAATCTGCAAGAGGATATTTGGAGCGTTTTGAGGCCTATGCTGGAAAAGGAAATATCTTCACCTAAAAACTAGACAGAAGCATCCTCAGAAACTTCTGTGTGATGAGTGCATTCATCTCACAGACTTGAACGTTTCTTTTGATAGAACAGTTTGGAAACATTACGTTTGTAGAATCTGCAAGTGTTTATTCGGAGCACCTTGAGGCCTATGTTGGAAAAGGAAATATCTTCACATAAAAACTAGAGAGAAGGATTCTCAGAAACTTCTTTGTGATGAGTTCATTCAACTCACAGAGTGGAACCTACCAATTGATAGAGAAGTTTGGAAACACTCTTTTTGTAGAATCTGCAAGTGGATATTTGGAGCCGTTTGAGGCCTATGCTGGAAAAGGAAATATCTTCACATAAAAACTGAACAGAAGCATTCTCAGAAACTTCTTTGTGTTGAGTGCATTCAACTCACAGACTTGAACTTAGTTGTAGAAAGAGCAGTTTTGAAACACACTTTTGGTAAAATCTGCAAGTGGTTATTTGGAGCACTTCGAGGCCTGTGCTGGGATATGGAATATCTTCACCTAAAAACTACAGAGAAGCATTCTCAGAAAGTTCTTCACGATGCATTCATTCAACTCACAGAGTTGAACCTTCCTTTTGATAGAACAGTTTTGAAACACTCTTTTTGTAGAATCTGCAAGAGGATATTTGGAGCGTTTTGAGGCCTATGTTGGAAAAGGAAATATCTTCACATAAAAACTAGAGAGAAGGATACTCAGAAACTTCTTTGTGATGAGTTCATTCAACTCACAGAGTTGAACTTACCAATTGATAGAGAAGTTTGGAAACACTCTTTTTGTAGAATCTGCAAGTGGATATTTGGAGCCGTTTGAGGCCTATGCTGGAAAAGGAAATATCTTCACATAAAAACTGAACAGAAGCATTCTCAGAAACTTCCTTGTGTTGAGTGCATTCAACTCACAGACTTGAACTTACCTGTAGAAAGAGCAGTTTTCAAACACTCTTTTGGTAAAATCTGCAAGTGGTTATTTGGAGCAATTCGAGGCCTGTGCTGGGATATGGAATTTATTCACCTAAAAACTACAGAGAAGCATTCTCAGAAAGTTCTTCACGATGCATTCATTCAACACACAGAGTTGAACCTTCTTTTTGAAAGAACAGTTTTGAAACACTCTTTTTGTAGAATCTGCAAGAGGATATTTGGAGCGTTTTGAGGCCTATGCTGGAAAAGGAATTATCTTCACCTAAAAACTAGACAGAAGCATTCTCAGAAACTTCTGTGTGATGAGTGCATTCAACTCACAGACTTGAACGTTTCTTTTTAAAGAACAGTTTGGAAACATTACGTTTGTAGAATCTGCAAGTGTTTATTCGGAGCACCTTGAGGCCTATGTTGGAAAAGGAAATATCTTCACATAAAAACTAGAGAGAAGGATTCTCAGAAACTTCTTTGCGATGAGTTCATTCAACTCACAGAGTTGAACCTACCAATTGATAGAGAAGTTTGGAAACACTCTTTTTGTAGAAACTGCAAGTGGATATTTGGAGCCGTTTGAGGCCGATGTTGGAAAAGGAAATATCTTCACATAAAAACTGAACAGAAGCATTCTCAGAAACTTCTTTCTGTTGAGTGCATTCAACTCACAGAGTTGAACTTACCTGTAGAAAGAGCAGTTTTGAAACACTCTTTTGGTAAAATCTGCAAGTGGTTATTTGGAGCACTTCGAGGCCTGTGCCTGGATATGGAATATCTTCACCTAAAAACTACAGAGAAGCATTCTCAGAAAGTACTTCACGATGCATTCATTCAACTCACAGAGTTGAACCTTCCTTTTGATAGAACAGTTTTGAAACACTCTTTTTGTAGAATCTGCAAGAGGATATTTGGAGCGTTTTGAGGCCTATGCTGGAAAAGGAAATATCTTCACCTAAAAACTAGACAGAAGCATCCTCAGAAACTTCTGTGTGATGAGTGCATTCATCTCACAGACTTGAACGTTTCTTTTGATAGAACAGTTTGGAAACATTACGTTTGTAGAATCTGCAAGTGTTTATTCGGAGCACCTTGAGGCCAATGTTGGAAAAGGAAATATCTTCACATAAAAACTAGAGAGAAGGATTCTCAGAAACTTCTTTGTGATGAGTTCATTCAACTCACAGAGTTGAACCTACTAATTGATAGAGAAGTTTGGAAACACTCTTTTTGTAGAATCTGCAAGTGGATATTTGGAGCCGTTTGAGGCCTATGCTGGAAAAGGAAATATCTTCTCATAAAAACTGAACAGAAGCATTCTCAGAAACTTCTTTGTGTCGAGTGCATTCAACTCACAGACTTGAACTTACCTGTAGAAAGAGCAGTTTTGAAACACTCTTTTGGTAAAATCTGCAAGTGGTTATTTGGAGCACTTCGAGGCCTGTGCTGGGATATGGAATATCTTCACCTAAAAACTACAGAGAAGCATTCTCAGAAAGTTCTTCACGATGCATTCATTCAACTCACAGAGTTGAACCTTCCTTTTGAAAGAACAGTTTTGAAACACTCTTTTTGTAGAATCTGCAAGAGGATATTTGGAGCGTTTTGAGGCCTATGCTGGAAAAGGAAATATCTTCACCTAAAAACTAGACAGAAGCATCCTCAGAAACTTCTGTGTGATGAGTGCATTCATCTCACAGACTTGAACGTTTCTTTTGATAGAACAGTTTGGAAACATTACGTTTGTAGAATCTGCAAGTGTTTATTCGGAGCACCTTGAGGCCTATGTTGGAAAAGGAAATATCTTCACATAAAAACTAGAGAGAAGGATTCTCAGAAACTTCTTTGTGATGAGTTCATTCAACTCACAGAGTTGAACCTACCAATTGATAGAGAAGTTTGGAAACACTCTTTTTGTATAATCTGCAAGTGGATATTTGGAGCCGTTTGAGGCCTATGCTGGAAAAGGAAATATCTTCACATAAAAACTGAACAGAAGCATTCTCAGAAACTTCTTTGTGTCGAGTGCATTCAACTCACCGACTTGAACTTACATGTAGAAAGAGTAGTTTTGAAACACTCTTTTGGTAAAATCTGCAAGTGGTTATTTGGAGCACTTCGAGGCCTATGCTGGGATATGGAATATCTTCACCTAAAAACTACAGAGAAGCATTCTCAGAAAGTTCTTCACGATGCATTCATTCAACTCACAGAGTTGAACCTTCCCTTTGATAGAACAGTTTTGAAACACTCTTTTTGTAGAATCTGCAAGAGGATATTTGGAGCGTTTTGAGGCCTATGCTGGAAAAGGAAATATCTTCACCTAAAAACTAGACAGAAGCATCCTCAGAAACTTCTGTGTGATGAGTGCATTCATCTCACAGACTTGAACGTTTCTTTTGATAGAACAGTTTGGAAACATTACGTTTGTAGAATCTGCAAGTGTTTATTCGGAGCACCTTGAGGCCTATGTTGGAAAAGGAAATATCTTCACATAAAAACTAGAGAGAAGGATTCTCAGAAACTTCTTTGTGATGAGTTCATTCAACTCACAGAGTTGAACCTACCAATTGATAGAGAAGTTTGGAAACACTCTTCTTGTAGAATCTGCAAGTGGATATTTGGAGCCGTTTGAGGCCTATGCTGGAAAAGGAAATATCTTCACATAAAAACTGAACAGAAGCATTCTCAGAAACTTCTTTGTGTCGAGTGCATTCAACTCAACGACTTGAACTTACCTGTAGAAAGAGCAGTTTTGAAACACTCTTTTGGTAAAATCTGCAACTGGTTATTTGGAGCTCTTCGAGGCCTGTGCTGGGATATGGAATATCTTCACCTAAAAACTACAGAGAAGCATTCTCAGAAAGTTCTTCACGATGCATTCATTCAACTCACAGAGTTGAACCTTCCTTTTGATAGAACAGTTTTGAAACACTCTTTTTGTAGAATCTGCAAGAGGATATTTGGAGCGTTTTGAGGCCTATGCTGGAAAAGGAAATATCTTCACCTAAAAACTAGACAGAAGCATTCTCAGAAACTTCTGTGTGATGAGTGCATTCAACTCACAGACTTGAACGTTTCTTTTGATAGAACAGTTTGGAAACATTACGTTTGTAGAATCTGCAAGTGTTTATTCGGAGCACCTTGAGGCCTATGTTGGAAAAGGAAATATCTTCACATAAAAACTAGAGAGAAGGATTCTCAGAAACTTCTTTGTGATGAGTTCATTCAACTCACAGAGTTGAACCTACCAATTGATAGAGAAGTTTGGAAACACTCTTTTTGTAGAATCTGCAAGTGGATATTTGGAGCCGTTTGAGGCCTATGCTGGAAAAGGAAATATCTTCACATAAAAACTGAACAGAAGCATTCTCAGAAACTTCTTTGTGTTGAGTGCATTCAACTCACAGACTTGAACTTACCTGTAGAAAGAGCAGTTTTGAAACACTCTTTTGGTAAAATCTGCAAGTGGTTATTTGGAGCACTTCGAGGCCTGTGCTGGGATATGGAATATCTTCACCTAAAAACTACAGAGAAGCATTCTCAGAAAGTTCTTCACGATGCATTCATTCAACTCACAGAGTTGAACCTTCCTTTTGATAGAACAGTTTTGAAACACTCTTTTTGTAGAATCTGCAAGAGGATATTTGGAGCGTTTTGAGGCCTATGCTGGAAAAGGAAATATCTTCACCTAAAAACTAGACAGAAGCATCCTCAGAAACTTCTGTGTGATGAGTGCATTCAACTCACAGACTTGAACGTTTCTTTTGATAGAACAGTTTGGAAACATTACGTTTGTAGAAACTGCAAGTGTTTATTCGGAGCACCTTGAGGCCTATGTTGGAAAAGGAAATATCTTCACATAAAAACTAGAGAGAAGGATTCTCAGAAACTTCTTTCTGATGAGTTCATTCAACTCACAGAGTTGAACCTACCAATTGATGATAGAGAAGTTTGGAAACACTCTTTTTGTAGAATCTGCAAGTGGATATTTGGAGCCGTTTGAGGCCTATGCTGGAAAAGGAAATATCTTCACATAAAAACTGAACAGAAGCATTCTCAGAAACTTCTTTGTGTTGAGTGCATTCAACTCACAGACTTGAACTTACCTGTAGAAAGAGCAGTTTTGAAACACTCTTTTGGTAAAATCTGCAAGTGGTTATTTGGAGCACTTCGAGGCCTGTGCTGGGATATGGAATATCTTCACCTAAAAACTACAGAGAAGCATTCTCAGAAAGTTCTTCACGATGCATTCATTCAACTCACAGAGTTGAACCTTCCTTTTGATAGAACAGTTTTGAAACACTCTTTTTGTAGAATCTGCAAGAGGATATTTGGAGCGTTTTGAGGCCTATGCTGGAAAAGGAAATATCTTCACCTAAAAACTAGACAGAAGCATCCTCAGAAACTTCTGTGTGATGAGTGCATTCAACTCACAGACTTGAACGTTTCTTTTGATAGAACAGTTTGGAAACATTACGTTTGTAGAATCTGCAAGTGTTTATTCGGAGCACCTTGAGGCCTATGTTGGAAAAGGAAATATCTTCACATAAAAACTAGAGAGAAGGATTCTCAGAAACTTCTTTCTGATGAGTTCATTCAACTCACAGAGTTGAACCTACCAATTGATGATAGAGAAGTTTGGAAACACTCTTTTTGTAGAATCTGCAAGTGGATATTTGGAGCCGTTTGAGGCCTATGCTGGAAAAGGAAATATCTTCACATAAAAACTGAACAGAAGCATTCTCAGAAACTTCTTCGTGTTGAGTGCATTCAACTCACAGACTTGAACTTACCTGTAGAAAGAGCAGTTTTGAAACACTCTTTTGGTAAAATCTGCAAGTGGTTATTTGGAGCACTTCGAGGCCTGTGCTGGGATATGGAATATCTTCACCTAAAAACTACAGAGAAGCATTCTCAGAAAGTACTTCATGATGCATTCATTCAACTCACAGAGTTGAACATTCCTTTTGATAGAACAGTTTTGAAACACTCTTTTTGTAGAATCTGCAAGAGGATATTTGGAGCGTTTTGAGGCCTATGCTGGAAAAGGAAATGTCTTCACCTAAAAACTAGACAGAAGCATTCTCAGAAACTTCTGTGTGATGAGTGCATTCAACTCACAGACTTGAACGTTTCTTTTGATAGAACAGTTTGGAAACATTACGTTTGTAGAATCTGCAAGTGTTTATTCGGAGCACCTTGAGGCCTATGTTGGAAAAGGAAATATCTTCACATAAAAACTAGAGAGAAGGATTCTCAGAAACTTCTTTGTGATGAGTTCATTCAACTCACAGAGTTGAACCTACCAATTGATAGAGAACTTTGGAAACACTCTTTTTGTAGAATCTGCAAGTGGATATTTGGAGCCGTTTGAGGCCTATGCTGGAAAAGGAAATATCTTCACATAAAAACTGAACAGAAGCATTCTCAGAAACTTCTTTGTGTTGAGTGCATTCAACTCACAGACTTGAACTTAGTTGTAGAAAGAGCAGTTTTGAAACACTCTTTTGGTAAAATCTGCAAGTGGTTATTTGGAGCACTTCGAGGCCTGTGCTTTGATATGGAATATCTTCACCTAAAAACTACAGAGAAGCATTCTCAGAAAGTACTTCATGATGCATTCGTTCAACTCACAGAGTTGAACCTTCCTTTTGATAGAACAGTTTTGAAACACTCTTTTTGTAGAATCTGCAAGAGGATATTTGGAGCGTTTTGAGGCCTATGCTGGAAAAGGAAATAACTTCATCTAAAAACTAGACAGAAGCATCCTCAGAAACTTCTGTGTGATGAGTGCATTCAACTCACAGACTTGAACGTTTCTTTTGATAGAACAGTTTGGAAACATTAGGTTTGTAGAATCTGCAAGTGTTTATTAGGAGCTCCTTGAGGCCTATGTTGGAAAAGGAAATATCTTCACATAAAAACTACAGAGAAGGATTCTCAGAAACTTCTTTGTGATGAGTTCATTCAACTCACAGAGTTGAACCTACCAATTGATGATAGAGAAGTTTGGAAACACTCTTTTTGTAGAATCTGCAAGTGGATATTTGGAGCCGTTTGAGGCCTATGCTGGAAAAGGAAATATCTTCACATAAAAACTGAACAGAAGCATTCTCAGAAACTTCTTTGTGTTGAGTGCATTCAACTCACAGACTTGAACTTACCCGTAGAAAGAGCAGTTTTGAAACACTCTTTTGGTAAAATCTGCAAGTGGTTATTTGGAGCACTTCGAGGCCTGTGCTGGGATATGGAATATCTTCACCTAAAAACTACAGAGAAGCATTCTCAGAAAGTTCTTCACGATGCATTCATTCAACTCACAGAGTTGAACCTTCCTTTTGATAGAACAGTTTTGAAACACTCTTTTTGTAGAATCTGCAAGAGGGTATTTGGAGCGTTTTGAGGCCTATGCTGGAAAAGGAAATATCTTCACCTAAAAACTAGACAGAAACATCCTCAGAAACTTCTGTGTGATGAGTGCATTCAACTCACAGACTTGAACGTTTCTTTTGATAGAACAGTTTGGTAACATTACGTTTGTAGAATCTGCAAGTGTTTATTCGGAGCACCTTGAGGCCTATGTTGGAAAAGGAAATATCTCCACATAAAAACTAGAGAGAAGGATTCTCAGAAACTTCTTTGTGATGAGTTAATTCAACTCACAGAGTGGAACCTACCAATTGGTAGAGAAGTTTGGAAACACTCTTTTTGTAGAATCTGCAAGTGGATATTTGGAGCCGTTTGAGGCCTATGCTGGAAAAGGAAATATCTTCACATAAAAACTGAACAGAAGCATTCTCAGAAACTTCTTTGTGTTGAGTGCATTCAACTCACAGACTTGAACTTACTTGTAGAAAGAGCAGTTTTGAAACACTCTTTTGGTAAAATCTGCAAGTGGTTATTTGGAGCACTTCGAGGCCTGTGCTTTGATATGGAATATCTTCACCTAAAAACTACAGAGAAGCATTCTCAGAAAGTACTTCATGATGCATTCATTCAACTCACAGAGTTGAACCTTCCTTTTGATAGAACAGTTTTGAAACACTCTTTTTGTAGAATCTGCAAGAGGATATTTGGAGCGTTTTGAGGCCTATGCTGGAAAAGGAAATATCTTCACCTAAAAACTAGACAGAAGCATTCTCAGAAACTTCTGTGTGATGAGTGCATTCAACTCACAGACTTGAACGTTTCTTTTGATAGAACAGTTTGGAAACATTACGTTTGTAGAATCTGCAAGTGTTTATTCGGAGCACCTTGAGGCCTATGTTGGAAAAGGAAATATCTTCACATAAAAACAAGAGAGAAGGATTCTCAGAAACTTCTTTGTGATGAGTTCATTCAACTCACAGAGTTGAACCTACCAATTGATAGAGAACTTTGGAAACACTCTTTTTGTAGAATCTGCAAGTGGATATTTGGAGCCGTTTGAGGCCTATGCTGGAAAAGGAAATATCTTCACATAAAAACTGAACAGAAGCATTCTCAGAAACTTCTTTGTGTTGAGTGCATTCAACTCACAGACTTGAACTTACCTGTAGAAAGAGCAGTTTTGAAACACTCTTTTGGTAAAATCTGCAAGTGGTTATTTGGAGCACTTCGAGGCCTGTGCTGGGATATGGAATATCTTCACCTAAAAACTACAGAGAAGCTTTCTCAGAAAGTTCTTCACGATGCATTCATTCAACTCACAGAGTTGAACCTTCCTTTTGATAGAACAGTTTTGAAACACTCTTTTTGTAGAATCTGCAAGAGGATATTTGGAGCGTTTTGAGGCCTATGCTGGAAAAGGAAATATCTTCACCTAAAAACTAGACAGAAGCATCCTCAGAAACTTCTGTGTGATGAGTGCATTCATCTCACAGACTTGAACGTTTCTTTTGATAGAACAGTTTGGAAACATTACGTTTGTAGAATCTGCAAGTGTTTATTCGGAGCACCTTGAGGCCTATGTTGGAAAAGGAAATATCTTCACATAAAAACTAGAGAGAAGGATTCTCAGAAACTTCTTTGTGATGAGTTCATTCAACTCACAGAGTGGAACCTACCAATTGATAGAGAAGTTTGGAAACACTCTTTTTGTAGAATCTGCAAGTGGATATTTGGAGCCGTTTGAGGCCTATGCTGGAAAAGGAAATATCTTCACATAAAAACTGAACAGAAGCATTCTCAGAAACTTCTGTGTGTTGAGTGCATTCAACTCACAGACTTGAACTTAGTTGTAGAAAGAGCAGTTTTGAAACACACTTTTGGTAAAATCTGCAAGTGGTTATTTGGAGCACTTCAAGGCCTGTGCTGGGATATGGAATATCTTCACCTAAAAACTACAGAGAAGCATTCTCAGAAAGTTCTTCACGATGCATTCATTCAACTCACAGAGTTGAACCTTCCTTTTGATAGAACAGTTTTGAAACACTCTTTTTGTAGAATCTGCAAGAGGATATTTGGAGCGTTTTGAGGCCTATGCTGGAAAAGGAAATATCTTCACCTAAAAACTAGACAGAAGCATCCTCAGAAACTTCTGTGTGATGAGTGCATTCAACTCACAGACTTGAACGTTTCTTTTGATAGAACAGTTTGGAAACATTACGTTTGTAGAATCTGCAAGTGTTTATTCGGAGCACCTTGAGGCCTATGTTGGAAAAGGAAATATCTTCACATAAAAACTAGAGAGAAGGATTCTCAGAAACTTCTTTGTGATGAGTTCATTCAACTCACAGAGTTGAACCTACCAATTGATGATAGAGAAGTTTGGAAACACTCTTTTTGTAGAATCTGCAAGTGGATATTTGGAGCCGTTTGAGGCCTATGCTGGAAAAGGAAATATCGTCACATAAAAACTGAACAGAAGCATTCTCAGAAACTTCTTTGTGTTGAGTGCATTCAACTCACAGATTTGAACTTACCTGTAGAAAGAGCAGTTTTGAAACACTCTTTTGGTAAAATCTGCAAGTGGTTATTTGGAGCACTTCGAGGCCTGTGCTGGGATATGGAATATCTTCACCTAAAAACTACAGAGAAGCATTCTCAGAAAGTTCTTCACGATGCATTCATTCAACTCACAGAGTTGAACCTTCCTTTTGATAGAACAGTTTTGAAACACTCTTTTTGTAGAATCTGCAAGAGGATATTTGGAGCGTTTTGCGGCCTATGCTGGAAAAGGAAATATCTTCACCTAAAAACTAGACAGAAGCATCCTCAGAAACTTCTGTGTGATGAGTGCATTCAACTCACAGACTTGAACGTTTCTTTTGATAGAACAGTTTGGTAACATTTCGTTTGTAGAATCTGCAAGTGTTTATTCGGAGCACCTTGAGGCCTATGTTGGAAAAGGAAATATCTCCACATAAAAACTAGAGAGAAGGATTCTCAGAAACTTCTTTGTGATGAGTTCATTCAACTCACAGAGTGGAACCTACCAATTGATAGAGAAGTTTGGAAACACTCTTTTTGTAGAATCTGCAAGTGGATATTTGGAGCCGTTTGAGGCCTATGCTGGAAAAGGAAATATCTTCACATAAAAACTGAACAGAAGCATTCTCAGAAACTTCTTTGTGTTGAGTGCATTCAACTCACAGACTTGAACTTACCTGTAGAAAGAGCAGTTTTGAAACACTCTTTTGGTAAAATCTGCAAGTGGTTATTTGGAGCACTTCGAGGCCTGTGCTGGGATATGGAATATCTTCACCTAAAAACTACAGAGAAGCTTTCTCAGAAAGTTCTTCACTATGCATTCATTCAACTCACAGAGTTGAACCTTCTTTTTGATAGAACAGTTTTGAAACACTCTTTTTGTAGAATCTGCAAGAGGATATTTGGAGCGTTTTGAGGCCTATGCTGGAAAAGGAAATATCTTCACCTTAAAACTAGACAGAAGCATCCTCAGAAACTTCTGTGTGATGAGTGCATTCAACTCACAGACTTGAACGTTTCTTTTGATAGAACAGTTTGGAAACATTACGTTTGTAGAATCTGCAAGTGTTTATTCGGAGCACCTTGAGGCCTATATTGGAAAAGGAAATATCTTCACATAAAAACCAGAGAGAAGGATTCTCAGAAACTTCTTTGTGATGAGTTCATTCAACTCACAGAGTTGAACCTACCAATTGATAGAGAACTTTGGAAACACTCTTTTTGTAGAATCTGCAAGTGGATATTTGGAGCCGTTTGAGGCCTATGCTGGAAAAGGAAATATCTTCACATAAAAACTGAACAGAAGCATTCTCAGAAACTTCTTTGTGTTGAGTGCATTCAACTCACAGACTTGAACTTACCTGTAGAAAGAGCAGTTTTGAAACACTCTTTTGGTAAAATCTGCAAGTGGTTATTTGGAGCACTTCGAGGCCTGTGCTGGGATATGGAATATCTTCACCTAAAAACTACAGAGAAGCTTTCTCAGAAAGTTCTTCACGATGCATTCATTCAACTCACAGAGTTGAACCTTCCTTTTGATAGAACACTTTTGAAACACTCTTTTTGTAGAATCTGCAAGAGGATATTTGGAGCGTTTTGAGGCCTATGCTGGAAAAGGAAATATCTTCACCTAAAAACTAGACAGAAGCATCCTCAGAAACTTCTGTGTGATGAGTGCATTCATCTCACAGACTTGAACGTTTCTTTTGATAGAACAGTTTGGAAACATTACGTTTGTAGAATCTGCAAGTGTTTATTCGGAGCACCTTGAGGCCTATGTTGGAAAAGGAAATATCTTCACATAAAAACTAGAGAGAAGGATTCTCAGAAACTTCTTTGTGATGAGTTCATTCAACTCACAGAGTGGAACCTACCAATTGATAGAGAAGTTTGGAAACACTCTTTTTGTAGAATCTGCAAGTGGATATTTGGAGCCGTTTGAGGCCTATGCTGGAAAAGGAAATATCTTCACATAAAAACTGAACAGAAGCATTCTCAGAAACTTCTTTGTGTTGAGTGCATTCAACTCACAGACTTGAACTTAGTTGTAGAAAGAGCAGTTTTGAAACACACTTTTGGTAAAATCTGCAAGTGGTTATTTGGAGCACTTCGAGGCCTGTGCTGGGATATGGAATATCTTCACCTAAAAACTACAGAGAAGCATTCTCAGAAAGTTCTTCACGATGCATTCATTCAACTCACAGAGTTGAACCTTCCTTTTGATAGAACAGTTTTGAAACACTCTTTTTGTAGAATCTGCAAGAGGATATTTGGAGCGTTTTGAGGCCTATGCTGGAAAAGGAAATATCTTCACCTAAAAACTAGACAGAAGCATCCTCAGAAACTTCTGTGTGATGAGTGCATTCAACTCACAGACTTGAACGTTTCTTTTGATAGAACAGTTTGGAAACATTACGTTTGTAGAATCTGCAAGTGTTTATTCGGAGCACCTTGAGGCCTATGTTGGAAAAGGAAATATCTTCACATAAAAACTAGAGAGAAGGATTCTCAGAAACTTCTTTGTGATGAGTTCATTCAACTCACAGAGTTGAACCTACCAATTGATGATAGAGAAGTTTGGAAACACTCTTTTTGTAGAATCTGCAAGTGGATATTTGGAGCCGTTTGAGGCCTATGCTGGAAAAGGAAATATCTTCACATAAAAACTGAACAGAAGCATTCTCAGAAACTTCTTTGTGTTGAGTGCATTCAACTCACAGATTTGAACTTACCTGTAGAAAGAGCAGTTTTGAAACACTCTTTTGGTAAAATCTGCAAGTGGTTATTTGGAGCACTTCGAGGCCTGTGCTGGGATATGGAATATCTTCACCTAAAAACTACAGAGAAGCATTCTCAGAAAGTTCTTCACGATGCATTCATTCAACTCACAGAGTTGAACCTTCCTTTTGATAGAACAGTTTTGAAACACTCTTTTTGTAGAATCTGCAAGAGGATATTTGGAGCGTTTTGAGGCCTATGCTGGAAAAGGAAATATCTTCACCTAAAAACTAGACAGAAGCATCCTCAGAAACTTCTGTGTGATGAGTGCATTCAACTCACAGACTTGAACGTTTCTTTTGATAGAACAGTTTGGTAACATTTCGTTTGTAGAATCTGCAAGTGTTTATTCGGAGCACCTTGAGGCCTATGTTGGAAAAGGAAATATCTCCACATAAAAACTAGAGAGAAGGATTCTCAGAAACTTCTTTGTGATGAGTTCATTCAACTCACAGAGTGGAACCTACCAATTGATAGAGAAGTTTGGAAACACTCTTTTTGTAGAATCTGCAAGTGGATATTTGGAGCCGTTTGAGGCCTATGCTGGAAAAGGAAATATCTTCACATAAAAACTGAACAGAAGCATTCTCAGAAACTTCTTTGTGTTGAGTGCATTCAACTCACAGACTTGAACTTACCTGTAGAAAGAGCAGTTTTGAAACACTCTTTTGGTAAAATCTGCAAGTGGTTATTTGGAGCACTTCGAGGCCTGTGCTGGGATATGGAATATCTTCACCTAAAAACTACAGAGAAGCTTTCTCAGAAAGTTCTTCACTATGCATTCATTCAACTCACAGAGTTGAACCTTCCTTTTTATAGAACAGTTTTGAAACACTCTTTTTGTAGAATCTGCAAGAGGATATTTGGAGCGTTTTGAGGCCTATGCTGGAAAAGGAAATATCTTCACCTTAAAACGAGACAGAAGCATCCTCAGAAACTTCTGTGTGATGAGTGCATTCAACTCACAGACTTGAACGTTTCTTTTGATAGAACAGTTTGGAAACATTACGTTTGTAGAATCTGCAAGTGTTTATTCGGAGCACCTTGAGGCCTATGTTGGAAAAGGAAGTATCTTCACATAAAAACTAGAGAGAAGGATTCTCAGAAACTTCTTTGTGATGAGTTCATTCAACTCACAGAGTTGAACCTACCAATTGATGATAGAGAAGTTTGGAAACACTCTTTTTGTAGAATCTGCAAGTGGATATTTGGAGCCGTTTGAGGCCTATGCTGGAAAAGGAAATATCTTCACATAAAAACTGAACAGAAGCATTCTCAGAAACTTCTTTGTGTTGAGTGCATTCAACTCACAGACTTGAACTTACCTGTAGAAAGAGCAGTTTTGAAACACTCTTTTGGTAAAATCTGCAAGTGGTTATTTGGAGCACTTCGAGGCCTGTGCTGGGATATGGAATATCTTCACCTAAAAACTACAGAGAAGCATTCTCAGAAAGTTCTTCACGATGCATTCATTCAACTCACAGAGTTGAACCTTCCTTTTGATAGAACAGTTTTGAAACACTCTTTTTGTAGAATCTGCAAGAGGATATTTGGAGCGTTTTGAGGCCTATGCTGGAAAAGGAAATATCTTCACCTAAAAACTAGACAGAAGCATTCTCAGAAACTTCTGTGTGATGAGTGCATTCAACTTACAGACTTGAACGTTTCTTTTGATAGAACAGTTTGGAAACATTACGTTTGTAGAATCTGCAAGTGTTTATTCGGAGCACCTTGAGGCCTATGTTGGAAAAGGAAATATCGTCACATAAAAACTAGAGAGAAGGATTCTCAGAAACTTCTTTGTGATGAGTTCATTCAACTCACAGAGTTGAACCTACCAATTGATAGAGAAGTTTGGAAACACTCTTTTTGTAGAATCTGCAAGTGGATATTTGGAGCCGTTTGAGGCCTATGCTGGAAAAGGAAATATCTTCACATAAAAACTGAACAGAAGCATTCTCAGAAACTTCTTTGTGTTGAGTGCATTCAACTCACAGACTTGAACTTACCTGTAGAAAGAGCAGTTTTGAAACACTCTTTTGGTAAAATCTGCAAGTGGTTATTTGGAGCACTTCGAGGCCTGTGCTGGGATATGGAATATCTTCACCTAAAAACTACAGAGAAGCTTTCTCAGAAAGTTCTTCACGATGCATTCATTCAACTCACAGAGTTGAACCTTCCTTTTGATAGAACAGTTTTGAAACACTCTTTTTGTAGAATCTGCAAGAGGATATTTGGAGCGTTTTGAGGCCTATGCTGGAAAAGGAAATATCTTCACCTAAAAACTAGACAGAAGCATCCTCAGAAACTTCTGTGTGATGAGTGCATTCATCTCACAGACTTGAACGTTTCTTTTGATAGAACAGTTTGGAAACATTACGTTTGTAGAATCTGCAAGTGTTTATTCGGAGCACCTTGAGGCCTATGTTGGAAAAGGAAATATCTTCACATAAAAACTAGAGAGAAGGATTCTCAGAAACTTCTTTGTGATGAGTTCATTCAACTCACAGAGTTGAACCTACCAATTGATGATAGAGAAGTTTGGAAACACTCTTTTTGTAGAATCTGCAAGTGGATATTTGGAGCCGTTTGAGGCCTATGCTGGAAAAGGAAATATCTTCACATAAAAACTGAACAGAAGCATTCTCAGAAACTTCTTTGTGTTGAGTGCATTCAACTCACAGATTTGAACTTACCTGTAGAAAGAGCAGTTTTGAAACACTCTTTTGGTAAAATCTGCAAGTGGTTATTTGGAGCACTTCGAGGCCTGTGCTGGGATATGGAATATCTTCACCTAAAAACTACAGAGAAGCATTCTCAGAAAGTTCTTCACGATGCATTCATTCAACTCACAGAGTTGAACCTTCCTTTTGATAGAACAGTTTTGAAACACTCTTTTTGTAGAATCTGCAAGAGGATATTTGGAGCGTTTTGAGGCCTATGCTGGAAAAGGAAATATCTTCACCTAAAAACTAGACAGAAGCATCCTCAGAAACTTCTGTGTGATGAGTGCATTCAACTCACAGACTTGAACGTTTCTTTTGATAGAACAGTTTGGTAACATTTCGTTTGTAGAATCTGCAAGTGTTTATTCGGAGCACCTTGAGGCCTATGTTGGAAAAGGAAATATCTCCACATAAAAACTAGAGAGAAGGATTCTCAGAAACTTCTTTGTGATGAGTTCATTCAACTCACAGAGTGGAACCTACCAATTGATAGAGAAGTTTGGAAACACTCTTTTTGTAGAATCTGCAAGTGGATATTTGGAGCCGTTTGAGGCCTATGCTGGAAAAGGAAATATCTTCACATAAAAACTGAACAGAAGCATTCTCAGAAACTTCTTTGTGTTGAGTGCATTCAACTCACAGACTTGAACTTACCTGTAGAAAGAGCAGTTTTGAAACACTCTTTTGGTAAAATCTGCAAGTGGTTATTTGGAGCACTTCGAGGCCTGTGCTGGGATATGGAATATCTTCACCTAAAAACTACAGAGAAGCTTTCTCAGAAAGTTCTTCACTATGCATTCATTCAACTCACAGAGTTGAACCTTCCTTTTGATAGAACAGTTTTGAAACACTCTTTTTGTAGAATCTGCAAGAGGATATTTGGAGCGTTTTGAGGCCTATGCTGGAAAAGGAAATATCTTCACCTTAAAACTAGACAGAAGCATCCTCAGAAACTTCTGTGTGATGAGTGCATTCAACTCACAGACTTGAACGTTTCTTTTGATAGAACAGTTTGGAAACATTACGTTTGTAGAATCTGCAAGTGTTTATTCGGAGCACCTTGAGGCCTATGTTGGAAAAGGAAATATCTTCACATAAAAACCAGAGAGAAGGATTCTCAGAAACTTCTTTGTGATGAGTTCATTCAACTCACTGAGTTGAACCTACCAATTGATGATAGAGAAGTTTGGAAACACTCTTTTTGTAGAATCTGCAAGTGGATATTTGGAGCCGTTTGAGGCCTATGCTGGAAAAGGAAATATCTTCACATAAAAACTGAACAGAAGCATTCTCAGAAACTTCTTTGTGTTGAGTGCATTCAACTCACAGACTTGAACTTACCTGTAGAAAGAGCAGTTTTGAAACACTCTTTTGGTAAAATCTGCAAGTGGTTATTTGGAGCACTTCGAGGCCTGTGCTTTGATATGGAATATCTTCACCTAAAAACTACAGAGAAGCATTCTCAGAAAGTACTTCATGATGCATTCATTCAACTCACAGAGTTGAACCTTCCTTTTGATAGAACAGTTTTGAAACACTCTTTTTGTAGAATCTGCAAGAGGATATTTGGAGCGTTTTGAGACCTATGCTGGAAAAGGAAATATCTTCACCTAAAAACTAGACAGAAGCATTCTCAGAAACTTCTGTGTGATGAGTGCATTCAACTCACAGACTTGAACGTTTCTTTTGATAGAACAGTTTGGAAACATTACGTTTGTAGAATCTGCAAGTGTTTATTCGGAGCACCTTGAGGCCTATGTTGGAAAAGGAAATATCTTCACATAAAAACTAGAGAGAAGGATTCTCAGAAACTTCTTTGTGATGAGTTCATTCAACTCACAGAGTTGAACCTACCAATTGATAGAGAACTTTGGAAACACTCTTTTTGTAGAATCTGCAAGTGGATATTTGGAGCCGTTTGAGGCCTATGCTGGAAAAGGAAATATCTTCACATAAAAACTGAACAGAAGCATTCTCAGAAACTTCTTTGTGTTGAGTGCATTCAACTCACAGACTTGAACTTACCTGTAGAAAGAGCAGTTTTGAAACACTCTTTTGGTAAAATCTGCAAGTGGTTATTTGGAGCACTTCGAGGCCTGTGCTGGGATATGGAATATCTTCACCTAAAAACTACAGAGAAGCTTTCTCAGAAAGTTCTTCACGATGCATTCATTCAACTCACAGAGTTGAACCTTCCTTTTGATAGAACAGTTTTGAAACACTCTTTTTGTAGAATCTGCAAGAGGATATTTGGAGCGTTTTGAGGCCTATGCTGGAAAAGGAAATATCTTCACCTAAAAACTAGACAGAAGCATCCTCAGAAACTTCTGTGTGATGAGTGCATTCATCTCACAGACTTGAACGTTTCTTTTGATAGAACAGTTTGGAAACATTACGTTTGTAGAATCTGCAAGTGTTTATTCGGAGCACCTTGAGGCCTATGTTGGAAAAGGAAATATCTTCACATAAAAACTAGAGAGAAGGATTCTCAGAAACTTCTTTGTGATGAGTTCATTCAACTCACAGAGTGGAACCTACCAATTGATAGAGAAGTTTGGAAACACTCTTTTTGTAGAATCTGCAAGTGGATATTTGGAGCCGTTTGAGGCCTATGCTGGAAAAGGAAATATCTTCACATAAAAACTGAACAGAAGCATTCTCAGAAACTTCTTTGTGTTGAGTGCATTCAACTCACAGACTTGAACTTAGTTGTAGAAAGAGCAGTTTTGAAACACACTTTTGGTAAAATCTGCAAGTGGTTATTTGGAGCACTTCGAGGCCTGTGCTGGGATATGGAATATCTTCACCTAAAAACTACAGAGAAGCATTCTCAGAAAGTTCTTCACGATGCATTCATTCAACTCACAGAGTTGAACCTTCCTTTTGATAGAACAGTTTTGAAACACTCTTTTTGTAGAATCTGCAAGAGGATATTTGGAGCGTTTTGAGGCCTATGCTGGAAAAGGAAATATCTTCACCTAAAAACTAGACAGAAGCATCCTCAGAAACTTCTGTGTGATGAGTGCATTCAACTCACAGACTTGAACGTTTCTTTTGATAGAACAGTTTGGAAACATTACGTTTGTAGAATCTGCAAGTGTTTATTCGGAGCACCTTGAGGCCTATGTTGGAAAAGGAAATATCTTCACATAAAAACTAGAGAGAAGGATTCTCAGAAACTTCTTTGTGATGAGTTCATTCAACTCACAGAGTTGAACCTACCAATTGATGATAGAGAAGTTTGGAAACACTCTTTTTGTAGAATCTGCAAGTGGATATTTGGAGCCGTTTGAGGCCTATGCTGGAAAAGGAAATATCTTCACATAAAAACTGAACAGAAGCATTCTCAGAAACTTCTTTGTGTTGAGTGCATTCAACTCACAGATTTGAACTTACCTGTAGAAAGAGCAGTTTTGAAACACTCTTTTGGTAAAATCTGCAAGTGGTTATTTGGAGCACTTCGAGGCCTGTGCTGGGATATGGAATATCTTCACCTAAAAACTACAGAGAAGCATTCTCAGAAAGTTCTTCACGATGCATTCATTCAACTCACAGAGTTGAACCTTCCTTTTGATAGAACAGTTTTGAAACACTCTTTTTGTAGAATCTGCAAGAGGATATTTGGAGCGTTTTGAGGCCTATGCTGGAAAAGGAAATATCTTCACCTAAAAACTAGACAGAAGCATCCTCAGAAACTTCTGTGTGATGAGTGCATTCAACTCACAGACTTGAACGTTTCTTTTGATAGAACAGTTTGGTAACATTTCGTTTGTAGAATCTGCAAGTGTTTATTCGGAGCACCTTGAGGCCTATGTTGGAAAAGGAAATATCTCCACATAAAAACTAGAGAGAAGGATTCTCAGAAACTTCTTTGTGATGAGTTCATTCAACTCACAGAGTGGAACCTACCAATTGATAGAGAAGTTTGGAAACACTCTTTTTGTAGAATCTGCAAGTGGATATTTGGAGCCGTTTGAGGCCTATGCTGGAAAAGGAAATATCTTCACATAAAAACTGAACAGAAGCATTCTCAGAAACTTCTTTGTGTTGAGTGCATTCAACTCACAGACTTGAACTTACCTGTAGAAAGAGCAGTTTTGAAACACTCTTTTGGTAAAATCTGCAAGTGGTTATTTGGAGCACTTCGAGGCCTGTGCTGGGATATGGAATATCTTCACCTAAAAACTACAGAGAAGCTTTCTCAGAAAGTTCTTCACTATGCATTCATTCAACTCACAGAGTTGAACCTTCCTTTTGATAGAACAGTTTTGAAACACTCTTTTTGTAGAATCTGCAAGAGGATATTTGGAGCGTTTTGAGGCCTATGCTGGAAAAGGAAATATCTTCACCTTAAAACGAGACAGAAGCATCCTCAGAAACTTCTGTGTGATGAGTGCATTCAACTCACAGACTTGAACGTTTCTTTTGATAGAACAGTTTGGAAACATTACGTTTGTAGAATCTGCAAGTGTTTATTCGGAGCACCTTGAGGCCTATGTTGGAAAAGGAAGTATCTTCACATAAAAACTAGAGAGAAGGATTCTCAGAAACTTCTTTGTGATGAGTTCATTCAACTCACAGAGTTGAACCTACCAATTGATGATAGAGAAGTTTGGAAACACTCTTTTTGTAGAATCTGCAAGTGGATATTTGGAGCCGTTTGAGGCCTATGCTGGAAAAGGAAATATCTTCACATAAAAACTGAACAGAAGCATTCTCAGAAACTTCTTTGTGTTGAGTGCATTCAACTCACAGACTTGAACTTACCTGTAGAAAGAGCAGTTTTGAAACACTCTTTTGTTAAAATCTGCAAGTGGTTATTTGGAGCACTTCGAGGCCTGTGCTCGGATATGGAATATCTTCAACTAAAAACTACAGAGAAGCATTCTCAGAAAGTTCTTCACGATGCATTCATTCAACTCACAGAGTTGAACCTTCCTTTTGATAGAACAGTTTTGAAACACTCTTTTTGTAGAATCTGCAAGAGGATATTTGGAGCGTTTTGAGGCCTATGCTGGAAAAGGAAATATCTTCACCTAAAAACTAGACAGAAGCATTCTCAGAAACTTCTGTGTGATGAGTGCATTCAACTTACAGACTTGAACGTTTCTTTTGATAGAACAGTTTGGAAACATTACGTTTGTAGAATCTGCAAGTGTTTATTCGGAGCACCTTGAGGCCTATGTTGGAAAAGGAAATATCGTCACATAAAAACTAGAGAGAAGGATTCTCAGAAACTTCTTTGTGATGAGTTCATTCAACTCACAGAGTTGAACCTACCAATTGATAGAGAAGTTTGGAAACACTCTTTTTGTAGAATCTGCAAGTGGATATTTGGAGCCGTTTGAGGCCTATGCTGGAAAAGGAAATATCTTCACATAAAAACTGAACAGAAGCATTCTCAGAAACTTCTTTGTGTTGAGTGCATTCAACTCACAGACTTGAACTTACCTGTAGAAAGAGCAGTTTTGAAACACTCTTTTGGTAAAATCTGCAAGTGGTTATTTGGAGCACTTCGAGGCCTGTGCTGGGATATGGAATATCTTCACCTAAAAACTACAGAGAAGCTTTCTCAGAAAGTTCTTCACGATGCATTCATTCAACTCACAGAGTTGAACCTTCCTTTTGATAGAACAGTTTTGAAACACTCTTTTTGTAGAATCTGCAAGAGGATATTTGGAGCGTTTTGAGGCCTATGCTGGAAAAGGAAATATCTTCACCTAAAAACTAGACAGAAGCATCCTCAGAAACTTCTGTGTGATGAGTGCATTCATCTCACAGACTTGAACGTTTCTTTTGATAGAACAGTTTGGAAACATTACGTTTGTAGAATCTGCAAGTGTTTATTCGGAGCACCTTGAGGCCTATGTTGGAAAAGGAAATATCTTCACATAAAAACTAGAGAGAAGGATTCTCAGAAACTTCTTTGTGATGAGTTCATTCAACTCACAGAGTTGAACCTACCAATTGATGATAGAGAAGTTTGGAAACACTCTTTTTGTAGAATCTGCAAGTGGATATTTGGAGCCGTTTGAGGCCTATGCTGGAAAAGGAAATATCTTCACATAAAAACTGAACAGAAGCATTCTCAGAAACTTCTTTGTGTTGAGTGCATTCAACTCACAGATTTGAACTTACCTGTAGAAAGAGCAGTTTTGAAACACTCTTTTGGTAAAATCTGCAAGTGGTTATTTGGAGCACTTCGAGGCCTGTGCTGGGATATGGAATATCTTCACCTAAAAACTACAGAGAAGCATTCTCAGAAAGTTCTTCACGATGCATTCATTCAACTCACAGAGTTGAACCTTCCTTTTGATAGAACAGTTTTGAAACACTCTTTTTGTAGAATCTGCAAGAGGATATTTGGAGCGTTTTGAGGCCTATGCTGGAAAAGGAAATATCTTCACCTAAAAACTAGACAGAAGCATCCTCAGAAACTTCTGTGTGATGAGTGCATTCAACTCACAGACTTGAACGTTTCTTTTGATAGAACAGTTTGGTAACATTTCGTTTGTAGAATCTGCAAGTGTTTATTCGGAGCACCTTGAGGCCTATGTTGGAAAAGGAAATATCTCCACATAAAAACTAGAGAGAAGGATTCTCAGAAACTTCTTTGTGATGAGTTCATTCAACTCACAGAGTGGAACCTACCAATTGATAGAGAAGTTTGGAAACACTCTTTTTGTAGAATCTGCAAGTGGATATTTGGAGCCGTTTGAGGCCTATGCTGGAAAAGGAAATATCTTCACATAAAAACTGAACAGAAGCATTCTCAGAAACTTCTTTGTGTTGAGTGCATTCAACTCACAGACTTGAACTTACCTGTAGAAAGAGCAGTTTTGAAACACTCTTTTGGTAAAATCTGCAAGTGGTTATTTGGAGCACTTCGAGGCCTGTGCTGGGATATGGAATATCTTCACCTAAAAACTACAGAGAAGCTTTCTCAGAAAGTTCTTCACTATGCATTCATTCAACTCACAGAGTTGAACCTTCCTTTTGATAGAACAGTTTTGAAACACTCTTTTTGTAGAATCTGCAAGAGGATATTTGGAGCGTTTTGAGGCCTATGCTGGAAAAGGAAATATCTTCACCTTAAAACTAGACAGAAGCATCCTCAGAAACTTCTGTGTGATGAGTGCATTCAACTCACAGACTTGAACGTTTCTTTTGATAGAACAGTTTGGAAACATTACGTTTG
Source organism: Pongo abelii (assembly GCF_028885655.2). Taxonomy (NCBI): domain Eukaryota; kingdom Metazoa; phylum Chordata; class Mammalia; order Primates; family Hominidae; genus Pongo; species Pongo abelii. The sequence continues at coordinate 19,394,494 of NC_071999.2, forward strand.
TAGAATCTGCAAGTGTTTATTCGGAGCACCTTGAGGCCTATGTTGGAAAAGGAAATATCTTCACATAAAAACCAGAGAGAAGGATTCTCAGAAACTTCTTTGTGATGAGTTCATTCAACTCACTGAGTTGAACCTACCAATTGATGATAGAGAAGTTTGGAAACACTCTTTTTGTAGAATCTGCAAGTGGATATTTGGAGCCGTTTGAGGCCTATGCTGGAAAAGGAAATATCTTCACATAAAAACTGAACAGAAGCATTCTCAGAAACTTCTTTGTGTTGAGTGCATTCAACTCACAGACTTGAACTTACCTGTAGAAAGAGCAGTTTTGAAACACTCTTTTGGTAAAATCTGCAAGTGGTTATTTGGAGCACTTCGAGGCCTGTGCTTTGATATGGAATATCTTCACCTAAAAACTACAGAGAAGCATTCTCAGAAAGTACTTCATGATGCATTCATTCAACTCACAGAGTTGAACCTTCCTTTTGATAGAACAGTTTTGAAACACTCTTTTTGTAGAATCTGCAAGAGGATATTTGGAGCGTTTTGAGACGTATGCTGGAAAAGGAAATATCTTCACCTAAAAACTAGACAGAAGCATTCTCAGAAACTTCTGTGTGATGAGTGCATTCAACTCACAGACTTGAACGTTTCTTTTGATAGAACAGTTTGGAAACATTACGTTTGTAGAATCTGCAAGTGTTTATTCGGAGCACCTTGAGGCCTATGTTGGAAAAGGAAATATCTTCACATAAAAACTAGAGAGAAGGATTCTCAGAAACTTCTTTGTGATGAGTTCATTCAACTCACAGAGTTGAACCTACCAATTGATAGAGAAGTTTGGAAACACTCTTTTTGTAGAATCTGCAAGTGGATATTTGGAGCCGTTTGAGGCCTATGCTGGAAAAGGAAATATCTTCACATAAAAACTGAACAGAAGCATTCTCAGAAACTTCTTTGTGTTGAGTGCATTCAACTCACAGACTTGAACTTACCTGTAGAAAGAGCAGTTTTGAAACACTCTTTTGGTAAAATCTGCAAGTGGTTATTTGGAGCACTTCGAGGCCTGTGCTGGGATATGGAATATCTTCACCTAAAAACTACAGAGAAGCTTTCTCAGAAAGTTCTTCACGATGCATTCATTCAACTCACAGAGTTGAACCTTCCTTTTGATAGAACAGTTTTGAAACACTCTTTTTGTAGAATCTGCAAGAGGATATTTGGAGCGTTTTGAGGCCTATGCTGGAAAAGGAAATATCTTCACCTAAAAACTAGACAGAAGCATCCTCAGAAACTTCTGTGTGATGAGTGCATTCATCTCACAGACTTGAACGTTTCTTTTGATAGAACAGTTTGGAAACATTACGTTTGTAGAATCTGCAAGTGTTTATTCGGAGCACCTTGAGGCCTATGTTGGAAAAGGAAATATCTTCACATAAAAACTAGAGAGAAGGATTCTCAGAAACTTCTTTGTGATGAGTTCATTCAACTCACAGAGTGGAACCTACCAATTGATAGAGAAGTTTGGAAACACTCTTTTTGTAGAATCTGCAAGTGGATATTTGGAGCCGTTTGAGGCCTATGCTGGAAAAGGAAATATCTTCACATAAAAACTGAACAGAAGCATTCTCAGAAACTTCTTTGTGTTGAGTGCATTCAACTCACAGACTTGAACTTAGTTGTAGAAAGAGCAGTTTTGAAACACACTTTTGGTAAAATCTGCAAGTGGTTATTTGGAGCACTTCGAGGCCTGTGCTGGGATATGGAATATCTTCACCTAAAAACTACAGAGAAGCATTCTCAGAAAGTTCTTCACGATGCATTCATTCAACTCACAGAGTTGAACCTTCCTTTTGATAGAACAGTTTTGAAACACTCTTTTTGTAGAATCTGCAAGAGGATATTTGGAGCGTTTTGAGGCCTATGCTGGAAAAGGAAATATCTTCACCTAAAAACTAGACAGAAGCATCCTCAGAAACTTCTGTGTGATGAGTGCATTCAACTCACAGACTTGAACGTTTCTTTTGATAGAACAGTTTGGAAACATTACGTTTGTAGAATCTGCAAGTGTTTATTCGGAGCACCTTGAGGCCTATGTTGGAAAAGGAAATATCTTCACATAAAAACTAGAGAGAAGGATTCTCAGAAACTTCTTTGTGATGAGTTCATTCAACTCACAGAGTTGAACCTACCAATTGATGATAGAGAAGTTTGGAAACACTCTTTTTGTAGAATCTGCAAGTGGATATTTGGAGCCGTTTGAGGCCTATGCTGGAAAAGGAAATATCTTCACATAAAAACTGAACAGAAGCATTCTCAGAAACTTCTTTGTGTTGAGTGCATTCAACTCACAGATTTGAACTTACCTGTAGAAAGAGCAGTTTTGAAACACTCTTTTGGTAAAATCTGCAAGTGGTTATTTGGAGCACTTCGAGGCCTGTGCTGGGATATGGAATATCTTCACCTAAAAACTACAGAGAAGCATTCTCAGAAAGTTCTTCACGATGCATTCATTCAACTCACAGAGTTGAACCTTCCTTTTGATAGAACAGTTTTGAAACACTCTTTTTGTAGAATCTGCAAGAGGATATTTGGAGCGTTTTGAGGCCTATGCTGGAAAAGGAAATATCTTCACCTAAAAACTAGACAGAAGCATCCTCAGAAACTTCTGTGTGATGAGTGCATTCAACTCACAGACTTGAACGTTTCTTTTGATAGAACAGTTTGGTAACATTTCGTTTGTAGAATCTGCAAGTGTTTATTCGGAGCACCTTGAGGCCTATGTTGGAAAAGGAAATATCTCCACATAAAAACTAGAGAGAAGGATTCTCAGAAACTTCTTTGTGATGAGTTCATTCAACTCACAGAGTGGAACCTACCAATTGATAGAGAAGTTTGGAAACACTCTTTTTGTAGAATCTGCAAGTGGATATTTGGAGCCGTTTGAGGCCTATGCTGGAAAAGGAAATATCTTCACATAAAAACTGAACAGAAGCATTCTCAGAAACTTCTTTGTGTTGAGTGCATTCAACTCACAGACTTGAACTTACCTGTAGAAAGAGCAGTTTTGAAACACTCTTTTGGTAAAATCTGCAAGTGGTTATTTGGAGCACTTCGAGGCCTGTGCTGGGATATGGAATATCTTCACCTAAAAACTACAGAGAAGCTTTCTCAGAAAGTTCTTCACTATGCATTCATTCAACTCACAGAGTTGAACCTTCCTTTTGATAGAACAGTTTTGAAACACTCTTTTTGTAGAATCTGCAAGAGGATATTTGGAGCGTTTTGAGGCCTATGCTGGAAAAGGAAATATCTTCACCTAAAAACTAGACAGAAGCATCCTCAGAAACTTCTGTGTGATGAGTGCATTCAACTCACAGACTTGAACGTTTCTTTTGATAGAACAGTTTGGAAACATTACGTTTGTAGAATCTGCAAGTGTTTATTCGGAGCACCTTGAGGCCTATGTTGGAAAAGGAAATATCTTCACATAAAAACTAGAGAGAAGGATTCTCAGAAACTTCTTTGTGATGAGTTCATTCAACTCACAGAGTTGAACCTACCAATTGATGATAGAGAAGTTTGGAAACACTCTTTTTGTAGAATCTGCAAGTGGATATTTGGAGCCGTTTGAGGCCTATGCTGGAAAAGGAAATATCTTCACATAAAAACTGAACAGAAGCATTCTCAGAAACTTCTTTGTGTTGAGTGCATTCAACTCACAGATTTGAACTTACCTGTAGAAAGAGCAGTTTTGAAACACTCTTTTGGTAAAATCTGCAAGTGGTTATTTGGAGCACTTCGAGGCCTGTGCTGGGATATGGAATATCTTCACCTAAAAACTACAGAGAAGCATTCTCAGAAAGTTCTTCATGATGCATTCATTCAACTCACAGCGTTGAACCTTCCTTTTGATAAAACAGTTTTGAAACACTCTTTTTGTAGAATCTGCAAGAGGATATTTGGAGCGTTTTGAGGCCTATGCTGGAAAAGGAAATATCTTCACCTAAAAACTAGACAGAAGCATCCTCAGAAACTTCTGTGTGATGAGTGCATTCAACTCACAGACTTGAACGTTTCTTTTGATAGAACAGTTTGGTAACATTTCCTTTGTAGAATCTGCAAGTGTTTATTCGGAGCACCTTGAGGCCTATGTTGGAAAAGGAAATATCTCCACATAAAAACTAGAGAGAAGGATTCTCAGAAACTTCTTTGTGATGAGTTCATTCAACTCACAGAGTGGAACCTACCAATTGATAGAGAAGTTTGGAAACACTCTTTTTGTAGAATCTGCAAGTGGATATTTGGAGCCGTTTGAGGCCTATGCTGGAAAAGGAAATATCTTCACATAAAAACTGAACAGAAGCATTCTCAGAAACTTCTTTGTGTTGAGTGCATTCAACTCACAGACTTGAACTTACCTGTAGAAAGAGCAGTTTTGAAACACTCTTTTGGTAAAATCTGCAAGTGGTTATTTGGAGCACTTCGAGGCCTGTGCTGGGATATGGAATATCTTCACCTAAAAACTACAGAGAAGCTTTCTCAGAAAGTTCTTCACGATGCATTCATTCAACTCACAGAGTTGAACCTTCCTTTTTATAGAACAGTTTTGAAACACTCTTTTTGTAGAATCTGCAAGAGGATATTTGGACCGTTTTGAGGCCTATGCTGGAAAAGGAAATATCTTCACCTTAAAACGAGACAGAAGCATCCTCAGAAACTTCTGTGTGATGAGTGCATTCAACTCACAGACTTGAACGTTTCTTTTGATAGAACAGTTTGGAAACATTACGTTTGTAGAATCTGCAAGTGTTTATTCGGAGCACCTTGAGGCCTATGTTGGAAAAGGAAGTATCTTCACATAAAAACTAGAGAGAAGGATTCTCAGAATCTTCTTTGTGATGAGTTCATTCAACTCACAGAGTTGAACCTACCAATTGATGATAGAGAAGTTTGGAAACACTCTTTTTGTAGAATCTGCAAGTGGATATTTGGAGCCGTTTGAGGCCTATGCTGGAAAAGGAAATATCTTCACATAAAAACTGAACAGAAGCATTCTCAGAAACTTCTTTGTGTTGAGTGCATTCAACTCACAGACTTGAACTTACCTGTAGAAAGAGCAGTTTTGAAACACTCTTTTGGTAAAATCTGCAAGTGGTTATTTGGAGCACTTCGAGGCCTGTGCTGGGATATGGAATATCTTCAACTAAAAACTACAGAGAAGCATTCTCAGAAAGTTCTTCACGATGCATTCATTCAACTCACAGAGTTGAACCTTCCTTTTGATAGAACAGTTTTGAAACACTCTTTTTGTAGAATCTGCAAGAGGATATTTGGAGCGTTTTGAGGCCTATGCTGGAAAAGGAAATATCTTCACCTAAAAACTAGACAGAAGCATTCTCAGAAACTTCTGTGTGATGAGTGCATTCAACTTACAGACTTGAACGTTTCTTTTGATAGAACAGTTTGGAAACATTACGTTTGTAGAATCTGCAAGTGTTTATTCGGAGCACCTTGAGGCCTATGTTGGAAAAGGAAATATCGTCACATAAAAACTAGAGAGAAGGATTCTCAGAAACTTCTTTGTGATGAGTTCATTCAACTCACAGAGTTGAACCTACCAATTGATAGAGAAGTTTGGAAACACTCTTTTTGTAGAATCTGCAAGTGGATATTTGGAGCCGTTTGAGGCCTATGCTGGAAAAGGAAATATCTTCACATAAAAACTGAACAGAAGCATTCTCAGAAACTTCTTTGTGTTGAGTGCATTCAACTCACAGACTTGAACTTACCTGTAGAAAGAGCAGTTTTGAAACACTCTTTTGGTAAAATCTGCAAGTGGTTATTTGGAGCACTTCGAGGCCTGTGCTGGGATATGGAATATCTTCACCTAAAAACTACAGAGAAGCTTTCTCAGAAAGTTCTTCACGATGCATTCATTCAACTCACAGAGTTGAACCTTCCTTTTGATAGAACAGTTTTGAAACACTCTTTTTGTAGAATCTGCAAGAGGATATTTGGAGCGTTTTGAGGCCTATGCTGGAAAAGGAAATATCTTCACCTAAAAACTAGACAGAAGCATCCTCAGAAACTTCTGTGTGATGAGTGCATTCATCTCACAGACTTGAACGTTTCTTTTGATAGAACAGTTTGGAAACATTACGTTTGTAGAATCTGCAAGTGTTTATTCGGAGCACCTTGAGGCCTATGTTGGAAAAGGAAATATCTTCACATAAAAACTACAGAGAAGGATTCTCAGAAACTTCTTTGTGATGAGTTCATTCAACTCACAGAGTTGAACCTACCAATTGATGATAGAGAAGTTTGGAAACACTCTTTTTGTAGAATCTGCAAGTGGATATTTGGAGCCGTTTGAGGCCTATGCTGGAAAAGGAAATATCTTCACATAAAAACTGAACAGAAGCATTCTCAGAAACTTCTTTGTGTTGAGTGCATTCAACTCACAGATTTGAACTTACCTGTAGAAAGAGCAGTTTTGAAACACTCTTTTGGTAAAATCTGCAAGTGGTTATTTGGAGCACTTCGAGGCCTGTGCTGGGATATGGAATATCTTCACCTAAAAACTACAGAGAAGCATTCTCAGAAAGTTCTTCACGATGCATTCATTCAACTCACAGAGTTGAACCTTCCTTTTGATAGAACAGTTTTGAAACACTCTTTTTGTAGAATCTGCAAGAGGATATTTGGAGCGTTTTGAGGCCTATGCTGGAAAAGGAAATATCTTCACCTAAAAACTAGACAGAAGCATCCTCAGAAACTTCTGTGTGATGAGTGCATTCAACTCACAGACTTGAACGTTTCTTTTGATAGAACAGTTTGGTAACATTTCGTTTGTAGAATCTGCAAGTGTTTATTCGGAGCACCTTGAGGCCTATGTTGGAAAAGGAAATATCTCCACATAAAAACTAGAGAGAAGGATTCTCAGAAACTTCTTTGTGATGAGTTCATTCAACTCACAGAGTGGAACCTACCAATTGATAGAGAAGTTTGGAAACACTCTTTTTGTAGAATCTGCAAGTGGATATTTGGAGCCGTTTGAGGCCTATGCTGGAAAAGGAAATATCTTCACATAAAAACTGAACAGAAGCATTCTCAGAAACTTCTTCTTGTTGAGTGCATTCAACTCACAGACTTGAACTTACCTGTAGAAAGAGCAGTTTTGAAACACTCTTTTGGTAAAATCTGCAAGTGGTTATTTGGAGCACTTCGAGGCCTGTGCTGGGATATGGAATATCTTCACCTAAAAACTACAGAGAAGCTTTCTCAGAAAGTTCTTCACTATGCATTCATTCAACTCACAGAGTTGAACCTTCCTTTTGATAGAACAGTTTTGAAACACTCTTTTTGTAGAATCTGCAAGAGGATATTTGGAGCGTTTTGAGGCCTATGCTGGAAAAGGAAATATCTTCACCTTAAAACTAGACAGAAGCATCCTCAGAAACTTCTGTGTGATGAGTGCATTCAACTCACAGACTTGAACGTTTCTTTTGATAGAACAGTTTGGAAACATTACGTTTGTAGAATCTGCAAGTGTTTATTCGGAGCACCTTGAGGCCTATGTTGGAAAAGGAAATATCTTCACATAAAAACCAGAGAGAAGGATTCTCAGAAACTTCTTTGTGATGAGTTCATTCAACTCACTGAGTTGAACCTACCAATTGATGATAGAGAAGTTTGGAAACACTCTTTTTGTAGAATCTGCAAGTGGATATTTGGAGCCGTTTGAGGCCTATGCTGGAAAAGGAAATATCTTCACATAAAAACTGAACAGAAGCATTCTCAGAAACTTCTTTGTGTTGAGTGCATTCAACTCACAGACTTGAACTTACCTGTAGAAAGAGCAGTTTTGAAACACTCTTTTGGTAAAATCTGCAAGTGGTTATTTGGAGCACTTCGAGGCCTGTGCTTTGATATGGAATATCTTCACCTAAAAACTACAGAGAAGCATTCTCAGAAAGTACTTCATGATGCATTCATTCAACTCACAGAGTTGAACCTTCCTTTTGATAGAACAGTTTTGAAACACTCTTTTTGTAGAATCTGCAAGAGGATATTTGGAGCGTTTTGAGGCCTATGCTGGAAAAGGAAATATCTTCACCTAAAAACTAGACAGAAGCATTCTCAGAAACTTCTGTGTGATGAGTGCATTCAACTCACAGACTTGAACGTTTCTTTTGATAGAACAGTTTGGAAACATTACGTTTGTAGAATCTGCAAGTGTTTATTCGGAGCACCTTGAGGCCTATGTTGGAAAAGGAAATATCTTCACATAAAAACTAGAGAGAAGGATTCTCAGAAACTTCTTTGTGATGAGTTCATTCAACTCACAGAGTTGAACCTACCAATTGATAGAGAAGTTTGGAAACACTCTTTTTGTAGAATCTGCAAGTGGATATTTGGAGCCGTTTGAGGCCTATGCTGGAAAAGGAAATATCTTCACATAAAAACTGAACAGAAGCATTCTCAGAAACTTCTTTGTGTTGAGTGCATTCAACTCACAGACTTGAACTTACCTGTAGAAAGAGCAGTTTTGAAACACTCTTTTGGTAAAATCTGCAAGTGGTTATTTGGAGCACTTCGAGGCCTGTGCTGGGATATGGAATATCTTCACCTAAAAACTACAGAGAAGCTTTCTCAGAAAGTTCTTCACGATGCATTCATTCAACTCACAGAGTTGAACCTTCCTTTTGATAGAACAGTTTTGAAACACTCTTTTTGTAGAATCTGCAAGAGGATATTTGGAGCGTTTTGAGGCCTATGCTGGAAAAGGAAATATCTTCACCTAAAAACTAGACAGAAGCATCCTCAGAAACTTCTGTGTGATGAGTGCATTCATCTCACAGACTTGAACGTTTCTTTTGATAGAACAGTTTGGAAACATTACGTTTGTAGAATCTGCAAGTGTTTATTCGGAGCACCTTGAGGCCTATGTTGGAAAAGGAAATATCTTCACATAAAAACTAGAGAGAAGGATTCTCAGAAACTTCTTTGTGATGAGTTCATTCAACTCACAGAGTGGAACCTACCAATTGATAGAGAAGTTTGGAAACACTCTTTTTGTAGAATCTGCAAGTGGATATTTGGAGCCGTTTGAGGCCTATGCTGGAAAAGGAAATATCTTCACATAAAAACTGAACAGAAGCATTCTCAGAAACTTCTTTGTGTTGAGTGCATTCAACTCACAGACTTGAACTTAGTTGTAGAAAGAGCAGTTTTGAAACACACTTTTGGTAAAATCTGCAAGTGGTTATTTGGAGCACTTCGAGGCCTGTGCTGGGATATGGAATATCTTCACCTAAAAACTACAGAGAAGCATTCTCAGAAAGTTCTTCACGATGCATTCATTCAACTCACAGAGTTGAACCTTCCTTTTGATAGAACAGTTTTGAAACACTCTTTTTGTAGAATCTGCAAGAGGATATTTGGAGCGTTTTGAGGCCTATGCTGGAAAAGGAAATATCTTCACCTAAAAACTAGACAGAAGCATCCTCAGAAACTTCTGTGTGATGAGTGCATTCAACTCACAGACTTGAACGTTTCTTTTGATAGAACAGTTTGGAAACATTACGTTTGTAGAATCTGCAAGTGTTTATTCGGAGCACCTTGAGGCCTATGTTGGAAAAGGAAATATCTTCACATAAAAACTAGAGAGAAGGATTCTCAGAAACTTCTTTGTGATGAGTTCATTCAACTCACAGAGTTGAACCTACCAATTGATGATAGAGAAGTTTGGAAACACTCTTTTTGTAGAATCTGCAAGTGGATATTTGGAGCCGTTTGAGGCCTATGCTGGAAAAGGAAATATCTTCACATAAAAACTGAACAGAAGCATTCTCAGAAACTTCTTTGTGTTGAGTGCATTCAACTCACAGATTTGAACTTACCTGTAGAAAGAGCAGTTTTGAAACACTCTTTTGGTAAAATCTGCAAGTGGTTATTTGGAGCACTTCGAGGCCTGTGCTGGGATATGGAATATCTTCACCTAAAAACTACAGAGAAGCATTCTCAGAAAGTTCTTCACGATGCATTCATTCAACTCACAGAGTTGAACCTTCCTTTTGATAAAACAGTTTTGAAACACTCTTTTTGTAGAATCTGCAAGAGGATATTTGGAGCGTTTTGAGGCCTATGCTGGAAAAGGAAATATCTTCACCTAAAAACTAGACAGAAGCATCCTCAGAAACTTCTGTGTGATGAGTGCATTCAACTCACAGACTTGAACGTTTCTTTTGATAGAACAGTTTGGTAACATTTCGTTTGTAGAATCTGCAAGTGTTTATTCGGAGCACCTTGAGGCCTATGTTGGAAAAGGAAATATCTCCACATAAAAACTAGAGAGAAGGATTCTCAGAAACTTCTTTGTGATGAGTTCATTCAACTCACAGAGTGGAACCTACCAATTGATAGAGAAGTTTGGAAACACTCTTTTTGTAGAATCTGCAAGTGGATATTTGGAGCCGTTTGAGGCCTATGCTGGAAAAGGAAATATCTTCACATAAAAACTGAACAGAAGCATTCTCAGAAACTTCTTTGTGTTGAGTGCATTCAACTCACAGACTTGAACTTACCTGTAGAAAGAGCAGTTTTGAAACACTCTTTTGGTAAAATCTGCAAGTGGTTATTTGGAGCACTTCGAGGCCTGTGCTGGGATATGGAATATCTTCACCTAAAAACTACAGAGAAGCTTTCTCAGAAAGTTCTTCACTATGCATTCATTCAACTCACAGAGTTGAACCTTCCTTTTGATAGAACAGTTTTGAAACACTCTTTTTGTAGAATCTGCAAGAGGATATTTGGAGCGTTTTGAGGCCTATGCTGGAAAAGGAAATATCTTCACCTTAAAACTAGACAGAAGCATCCTCAGAAACTTCTGTGTGATGAGTGCATTCAACTCACAGACTTGAACGTTTCTTTTGATAGAACAGTTTGGAAACATTACGTTTGTAGAATCTGCAAGTGTTTATTCGGAGCACCTTGAGGCCTATGTTGGAAAAGGAAATATCTTCACATAAAAACTAGAGAGAAGGATTCTCAGAAACTTCTTTGTGATGAGTTCATTCAACTCACAGAGTTGAACCTACCAATTGATGATAGAGAAGTTTGGAAACACTCTTTTTGTAGAATCTGCAAGTGGATATTTGGAGCCGTTTGAGGCCTATGCTGGAAAAGGAAATATCTTCACATAAAAACTGAACAGAAGCATTCTCAGAAACTTCTTTGTGTTGAGTGCATTCAACTCACAGACTTGAACTTACCTGTAGAAAGAGCAGTTTTGAAACACTCTTTTGGTAAAATCTGCAAGTGGTTATTTGGAGCACTTCGAGGCCTGTGCTGGGATATGGAATATCTTCACCTAAAAACTACAGAGAAGCATTCTCAGAAAGTTCTTCACGATGCATTCATTCAACTCACAGAGTTGAACCTTCCTTTTGATAGAACAGTTTTGAAACACTCTTTTTGTAGAATCTGCAAGAGGATATTTGGAGCGTTTTGAGGCCTATGCTGGAAAAGGAAATATCTTCACCTAAAAACTAGACAGAAGCATTCTCAGAAACTTCTGTGTGATGAGTGCATTCAACTCACAGACTTGAACGTTTCTTTTGATAGAACAGTTTGGAAACATTACGTTTGTAGAATCTGCAAGTGTTTATTCGGAGCACCTTGAGGCCTATGTTGGAAAAGGAAATATCTTCACATAAAAACTACAGAGAAGGATTCTCAGAAACTTCTTTGTGATGAGTTCATTCAACTCACAGAGTTGAACCTACCAATTGATAGAGAAGTTTGGAAACACTCTTTTTGTAGAATCTGCAAGTGGATATTTGGAGCCGTTTGAGGCCTATGCTGGAAAAGGAAATATCTTCACATAAAAACTGAACAGAAGCATTCTCAGAAACTTCTTTGTGTTGAGTGCATTCAACTCACAGACTTGAACTTACCTGTAGAAAGAGCAGTTTTGAAACACTCTTTTGGTAAAATCTGCAAGTGGTTATTTGGAGCACTTCGAGGCCTGTGCTGGGATATGGAATATCTTCACCTAAAAACTACAGAGAAGCTTTCTCAGAAAGTTCTTCACGATGCATTCATTCAACTCACAGAGTTGAACCTTCCTTTTGATAGAACAGTTTTGAAACACTCTTTTTGTAGAATCTGCAAGAGGATATTTGGAGCGTTTTGAGGCCTATGCTGGAAAAGGAAATATCTTCACCTAAAAACTAGACAGAAGCATCCTCAGAAACTTCTGTGTGATGAGTGCATTCATCTCACAGACTTGAACGTTTCTTTTGATAGAACAGTTTGGAAACATTACGTTTGTAGAATCTGCAAGTGTTTATTCGGAGCACCTTGAGGCCTATGTTGGAAAAGGAAATATCTTCACATAAAAACTAGAGAGAAGGATTCTCAGAAACTTCTTTGTGATGAGTTCATTCAACTCACAGAGTTGAACCTACCAATTGATGATAGAGAAGTTTGGAAACACTCTTTTTGTAGAATCTGCAAGTGGATATTTGGAGCCGTTTGAGGCCTATGCTGGAAAAGGAAATATCTTCACATAAAAACTGAACAGAAGCATTCTCAGAAACTTCTTTGTGTTGAGTGCATTCAACTCACAGATTTGAACTTACCTGTAGAAAGAGCAGTTTTGAAACACTCTTTTGGTAAAATCTGCAAGTGGTTATTTGGAGCACTTCGAGGCCTGTGCTGGGATATGGAATATCTTCACCTAAAAACTACAGAGAAGCATTCTCAGAAAGTTCTTCACGATGCATTCATTCAACTCACAGAGTTGAACCTTCCTTTTGATAGAACAGTTTTGAAACACTCTTTTTGTAGAATCTGCAAGAGGATATTTGGAGCGTTTTGAGGCCTATGCTGGAAAAGGAAATATCTTCACCTAAAAACTAGACAGAAGCATCCTCAGAAACTTCTGTGTGATGAGTGCATTCAACTCACAGACTTGAACGTTTCTTTTGATAGAACAGTTTGGTAACATTTCGTTTGTAGAATCTGCAAGTGTTTATTCGGAGCACCTTGAGGCCTATGTTGGAAAAGGAAATATCTCCACATAAAAACTAGAGAGAAGGATTCTCAGAAACTTCTTTGTGATGAGTTCATTCAACTCACAGAGTGGAACCTACCAATTGATAGAGAAGTTTGGAAACACTCTTTTTGTAGAATCTGCAAGTGGATATTTGGAGCCGTTTGAGGCCTATGCTGGAAAAGGAAATATCTTCACATAAAAACTGAACAGAAGCATTCTCAGAAACTTCTTTGTGTTGAGTGCATTCAACTCACAGACTTGAACTTACCTGTAGAAAGAGCAGTTTTGAAACACTCTTTTGGTAAAATCTGCAAGTGGTTATTTGGAGCACTTCGAGGCCTGTGCTGGGATATGGAATATCTTCACCTAAAAACTACAGAGAAGCTTTCTCAGAAAGTTCTTCACGATGCATTCATTCAACTCACAGAGTTGAACCTTCCTTTTGATAGAACAGTTTTGAAACACTCTTTTTGTAGAATCTGCAAGAGGATATTTGGAGCGTTTTGAGGCCTATGCTGGAAAAGGAAATATCTTCACCTAAAAACTAGACAGAAGCATCCTCAGAAACTTCTGTGTGATGAGTGCATTCATCTCACAGACTTGAACGTTTCTTTTGATAGAACAGTTTGGAAACATTACGTTTGTAGAATCTGCAAGTGTTTATTCGGAGCACCTTGAGGCCTATGTTGGAAAAGGAAATATCTTCACATAAAAACTAGAGAGAAGGATTCTCAGAAACTTCTTTGTGATGAGTTCATTCAACTCACAGAGTTGAACCTACCAATTGATGATAGAGAAGTTTGGAAACACTCTTTTTGTAGAATCTGCAAGTGGATATTTGGAGCCGTTTGAGGCCTATGCTGGAAAAGGAAATATCTTCACATAAAAACTGAACAGAAGCATTCTCAGAAACTTCTTTGTGTTGAGTGCATTCAACTCACAGATTTGAACTTACCTGTAGAAAGAGCAGTTTTGAAACACTCTTTTGGTAAAATCTGCAAGTGGTTATTTGGAGCACTTCGAGGCCTGTGCTGGGATATGGAATATCTTCACCTAAAAACTACAGAGAAGCATTCTCAGAAAGTTCTTCACGATGCATTCATTCAACTCACAGAGTTGAACCTTCCTTTTGATAGAACAGTTTTGAAACACTCTTTTTGTAGAATCTGCAAGAGGATATTTGGAGCGTTTTGAGGCCTATGCTGGAAAAGGAAATATCTTCACCTAAAAACTAGACAGAAGCATCCTCAGAAACTTCTGTGTGATGAGTGCATTCAACTCACAGACTTGAACGTTTCTTTTGATAGAACAGTTTGGTAACATTTCGTTTGTAGAATCTGCAAGTGTTTATTCGGAGCACCTTGAGGCCTATGTTGGAAAAGGAAATATCTCCATATAAAAACTAGAGAGAAGGATTCTCAGAAACTTCTTTGTGATGAGTTCATTCAACTCACAGAGTGGAACCTACCAATTGATAGAGAAGTTTGGAAACACTCTTTTTGTAGAATCTGCAAGTGGATATTTGGAGCCGTTTGAGGCCTATGCTGGAAAAGGAAATATCTTCACATAAAAACTGAACAGAAGCATTCTCAGAAACTTCTTTGTGTTGAGTGCATTCAACTCACAGACTTGAACTTACCTGTAGAAAGAGCAGTTTTGAAACACTCTTTTGGTAAAATCTGCAAGTGGTTATTTGGAGCACTTCGAGGCCTGTGCTGGGATATGGAATATCTTCACCTAAAAACTACAGAGAAGCTTTCTCAGAAAGTTCTTCACTATGCATTCATTCAACTCACAGAGTTGAACCTTCCTTTTGATAGAACAGTTTTGAAACACTCTTTTTGTAGAATCTGCAAGAGGATATTTGGAGCGTTTTGAGGCCTATGCTGGAAAAGGAAATATCTTCACCTTAAAACTAGACAGAAGCATCCTCAGAAACTTCTGTGTGATGAGTGCATTCAACTCACAGACTTGAACGTTTCTTTTGATAGAACAGTTTGGAAACATTACGTTTGTAGAATCTGCAAGTGTTTATTCGGAGCACCTTGAGGCCTATGTTGGAAAAGGAAATATCTTCACATAAAAACCAGAGAGAAGGATTCTCAGAAACTTCTTTGTGATGAGTTCATTCAACTCACTGAGTTGAACCTACCAATTGATGATAGAGAAGTTTGGAAACACTCTTTTTGTAGAATCTGCAAGTGGATATTTGGAGCCGTTTGAGGCCTATGCTGGAAAAGGAAATATCTTCACATAAAAACTGAACAGAAGCATTCTCAGAAACTTCTTTGTGTTGAGTGCATTCAACTCACAGACTTGAACTTACCTGTAGAAAGAGCAGTTTTGAAACACTCTTTTGGTAAAATCTGCAAGTGGTTATTTGGAGCACTTCGAGGCCTGTGCTTTGATATGGAATATCTTCACCTAAAAACTACAGAGAAGCATTCTCAGAAAGTACTTCATGATGCATTCATTCAACTCACAGAGTTGAACCTTCCTTTTGATAGAACAGTTTTGAAACACTCTTTTTGTAGAATCTGCAAGAGGATATTTGGAGCGTTTTGAGGCCTATGCTGGAAAAGGAAATATCTTCACCTAAAAACTAGACAGAAGCATTCTCAGAAACTTCTGTGTGATGAGTGCATTCAACTCACAGACTTGAACGTTTCTTTTGATAGAACAGTTTGGAAACATTACGTTTGTAGAATCTGCAAGTGTTTATTCGGAGCACCTTGAGGCCTATGTTGGAAAAGGAAATATCTTCACATAAAAACTAGAGAGAAGGATTCTCAGAAACTTCTTTGTGATGAGTTCATTCAACTCACAGAGTTGAACCTACCAATTGATAGAGAACTTTGGAAACACTCTTTTTGTAGAATCTGCAAGTGGATATTTGGAGCCGTTTGAGGCCTATGCTGGAAAAGGAAATATCTTCACATAAAAACTGAACAGAAGCATTCTCAGAAACTTCTTTGTGTTGAGTGCATTCAACTCACAGACTTGAACTTACCTGTAGAAAGAGCAGTTTTGAAACACTCTTTTGGTAAAATCTGCAAGTGGTTATTTGGAGCACTTCGAGGCCTGTGCTGGGATATGGAATATCTTCACCTAAAAACTACAGAGAAGCTTTCTCAGAAAGTTCTTCACGATGCATTCATTCAACTCACAGAGTTGAACCTTCCTTTTGATAGAACAGTTTTGAAACACTCTTTTTGTAGAATCTGCAAGAGGATATTTGGAGCGTTTTGAGGCCTATGCTGGAAAAGGAAATATCTTCACCTAAAAACTAGACAGAAGCATCCTCAGAAACTTCTGTGTGATGAGTGCATTCATCTCACAGACTTGAACGTTTCTTTTGATAGAACAGTTTGGAAACATTACGTTTGTAGAATCTGCAAGTGTTTATTCGGAGCACCTTGAGGCCTATGTTGGAAAAGGAAATATCTTCACATAAAAACTAGAGAGAAGGATTCTCAGAAACTTCTTTGTGATGAGTTCATTCAACTCTCAGAGTGGAACCTACCAATTGATAGAGAAGTTTGGAAACACTCTTTTTGTAGAATCTGCAAGTGGATATTTGGAGCCGTTTGAGGCCTATGCTGGAAAAGGAAATATCTTCACATAAAAACTGAACAGAAGCATTCTCAGAAACTTCTTTGTGTTGAGTGCATTCAACTCACAGACTTGAACTTAGTTGTAGAAAGAGCAGTTTTGAAACACACTTTTGGTAAAATCTGCAAGTGGTTATTTGGAGCACTTCGAGGCCTGTGCTGGGATATGGAATATCTTCACCTAAAAACTACAGAGAAGCATTCTCAGAAAGTTCTTCACGATGCATTCATTCAACTCACAGAGTTGAACCTTCCTTTTGATAGAACAGTTTTGAAACACTCTTTTTGTAGAATCTGCAAGAGGATATTTGGAGCGTTTTGAGGCCTATGCTGGAAAAGGAAATATCTTCACCTAAAAACTAGACAGAAGCATCCTCAGAAACTTCTGTGTGATGAGTGCATTCAACTCACAGACTTGAACGTTTCTTTTGATAGAACAGTTTGGAAACATTACGTTTGTAGAATCTGCAAGTGTTTATTCGGAGCACCTTGAGGCCTATGTTGGAAAAGGAAATATCTTCACATAAAAACTAGAGAGAAGGATTCTCAGAAACTTCTTTGTGATGAGTTCATTCATCTCACAGAGTTGAACCTACCAATTGATGATAGAGAAGTTTGGAAACACTCTTTTTGTAGAATCTGCAAGTGGATATTTGGAGCCGTTTGAGGCCTATGCTGGAAAAGGAAATATCTTCACATAAAAACTGAACAGAAGCATTCTCAGAAACTTCTTTGTGTTGAGTGCATTCAACTCACAGATTTGAACTTACCTGTAGAAAGAGCAGTTTTGAAACACTCTTTTGGTAAAATCTGCAAGTGGTTATTTGGAGCACTTCGAGGCCTGTGCTGGGATATGGAATATCTTCACCTAAAAACTACAGAGAAGCATTCTCAGAAAGTTCTTCACGATGCATTCATTCAACTCACAGAGTTGAACCTTCCTTTTGATAGAACAGTTTTGAAACACTCTTTTTGTAGAATCTGCAAGAGGATATTTGGAGCGTTTTGAGGCCTATGCTGGAAAAGGAAATATCTTCACCTAAAAACTAGACAGAAGCATCCTCAGAAACTTCTGTGTGATGAGTGCATTCAACTCACAGACTTGAACGTTTCTTTTGATAGAACAGTTTGGTAACATTTCGTTTGTAGAATCTGCAAGTGTTTATTCGGAGCACCTTGAGGCCTATGTTGGAAAAGGAAATATCTCCACATAAAAACTAGAGAGAAGGATTCTCAGAAACTTCTTTGTGATGAGTTCATTCAACTCACAGAGTGGAACCTACCAATTGATAGAGAAGTTTGGAAACACTCTTTTTGTAGAATCTGCAAGTGGATATTTGGAGCCGTTTGAGGCCTATGCTGGAAAAGGAAATATCTTCACATAAAAACTGAACAGAAGCATTCTCAGAAACTTCTTTGTGTTGAGTGCATTCAACTCACAGACTTGAACTTACCTGTAGAAAGAGCAGTTTTGAAACACTCTTTTGGTAAAATCTGCAAGTGGTTATTTGGAGCACTTCGAGGCCTGTGCTGGGATATGGAATATCTTCACCTAAAAACTACAGAGAAGCATTCTCAGAAAGTTCTTCACGATGCATTCATTCAACTCACAGAGTTGAACCTTCCTTTTGATAGAACAGTTTTGAAACACTCTTTTTGTAGAATCTGCAAGAGGATATTTGGAGCGTTTTGAGGCCTATGCTGGAAAAGGAAATATCTTCACCTAAAAACTAGACAGAAGCATCCTCAGAAACTTCTGTGTGATGAGTGCATTCAACTCACAGACTTGAACGTTTCTTTTGATAGAACAGTTTGGAAACATTACGTTTGTAGAATCTGCAAGTGTTTATTCGGAGCACCTTGAGGCCTATGTTGGAAAAGGAAATATCTTCACATAAAAACTAGAGAGAAGGATTCTCAGAAACTTCTTTGTGATGAGTTCATTCAACTCACAGAGTTGAACCTACCAATTGATGATAGAGAAGTTTGGAAACACTCTTTTTGTAGAATCTGCAAGTGGATATTTGGAGCCGTTTGAGGCCTATGCTGGAAAAGGAAATATCTTCACATAAAAACTGAACAGAAGCATTCTCAGAAACTTCTTTGTGTTGAGTGCATTCAACTCACAGACTTGAACTTACCTGTAGAAAGAGCAGTTTTGAAACACTCTTTTGGTAAAATCTGCAAGTGGTTATTTGGAGCACTTCGAGGCCTGTGCTGGGATATGGAATATCTTCACCTAAAAACTACAGAGAAGCATTCTCAGAAAGTTCTTCACGATGCATTCATTCAACTCACAGAGTTGAACCTTCCTTTTGATAGAACAGTTTTGAAACACTCTTTTTGTAGAATCTGCAAGAGGATATTTGGAGCGTTTTGAGGCCTATGCTGGAAAAGGAAATATCTTCACCTAAAAACTAGACAGAAGCATTCTCAGAAACTTCTGTGTGATGAGTGCATTCAACTCACAGACTTGAACGTTTCTTTTGATAGAACAGTTTGGAAACATTACGTTTGTAGAATCTGCAAGTGTTTATTCGGAGCACCTTGAGGCCTATGTTGGAAAAGGAAATATCTTCACATAAAAACTAGAGAGAAGGATTCTCAGAAACTTCTTTGTGATGAGTTCATTCAACTCACAGAGTTGAACCTACCAATTGATAGAGAAGTTTGGAAACACTCTTTTTGTAGAATCTGCAAGTGGATATTTGGAGCCGTTTGAGGCCTATGCTGGAAAAGGAAATATCTTCACATAAAAACTGAACAGAAGCATTCTCAGAAACTTCTTTGTGTTGAGTGCATTCAACTCACAGACTTGAACTTACCTGTAGAAAGAGCAGTTTTGAAACACTCTTTTGGTAAAATCTGCAAGTGGTTATTTGGAGCACTTCGAGGCCTGTGCTGGGATATGGAATATCTTCACCTAAAAACTACAGAGAAGCTTTCTCAGAAAGTTCTTCACGATGCATTCATTCAACTCACAGAGTTGAACCTTCCTTTTGATAGAACAGTTTTGAAACACTCTTTTTGTAGAATCTGCAAGAGGATATTTGGAGCGTTTTGAGGCCTATGCTGGAAAAGGAAATATCTTCACCTAAAAACTAGACAGAAGCATCCTCAGAAACTTCTGTGTGATGAGTGCATTCATCTCACAGACTTGAACGTTTCTTTTGATAGAACAGTTTGGAAACATTACGTTTGTAGAATCTGCAAGTGTTTATTCGGAGCACCTTGAGGCCTATGTTGGAAAAGGAAATATCTTCACATAAAAACTAGAGAGAAGGATTCTCAGAAACTTCTTTGTGATGAGTTCATTCAACTCACAGAGTTGAACCTACCAATTGATGATAGAGAAGTTTGGAAACACTCTTTTTGTAGAATCTGCAAGTGGATATTTGGAGCCGTTTGAGGCCTATGCTGGAAAAGGAAATATCTTCACATAAAAACTGAAAAGAAGCATTCTCAGAAACTTCTTTGTGTTGAGTGCATTCAACTCACAGATTTGAACTTACCTGTAGAAAGAGCAGTTTTGAAACACTCTTTTGGTAAAATCTGCAAGTGGTTATTTGGAGCACTTCGAGGCCTGTGCTGGGATATGGAATATCTTCACCTAAAAACTACAGAGAAGCATTCTCAGAAAGTTCTTCACGATGCATTCATTCAACTCACAGAGTTGAACCTTCCTTTTGATAGAACAGTTTTGAAACACTCTTTTTGTAGAATCTGCAAGAGGATATTTGGAGCGTTTTGAGGCCTATGCTGGAAAAGGAAATATCTTCACCTAAAAACTAGACAGAAGCATCCTCAGAAACTTCTGTGTGATGAGTGCATTCAACTCACAGACTTGAACGTTTCTTTTGATAGAACAGTTTGGTAACATTTCGTTTGTAGAATCTGCAAGTGTTTATTCGGAGCACCTTGAGGCCTATGTTGGAAAAGGAAATATCTTCACATAAAAACTAGAGAGAAGGATTCTCAGAAACTTCTTTGTGATGAGTTCATTCAACTCACAGAGTGGAACCTACCAATTGATAGAGAAGTTTGGAAACACTCTTTTTGTAGAATCTGCAAGTGGATATTTGGAGCCGTTTGAGGCCTAGGCTGGAAAAGGAAATATCTTCACATAAAAACTGAACAGAAGCATTCTCAGAAACTTCTTTGTGTTGAGTGCATTCAACTCACAGACTTGAACTTACCTGTAGAAAGAGCAGTTTTGAAACACTCTTTTGGTAAAATCTGCAAGTGGTTATTTGGAGCACTTCGAGGCCTGTGCTGGGATATGGAATATCTTCACCTAAAAACTACAGAGAAGCTTTCTCAGAAAGTTCTTCACGATGCATTCATTCAACTCACAGAGTTGAACCTTCCTTTTGATAGAACAGTTTTGAAACACTCTTTTTGTAGAATCTGCAAGAGGATATTTGGAGCGTTTTGAGGCCTATGCTGGAAAAGGAAATATCTTCACCTTAAAACTAGACAGAAGCATCCTCAGAAACTTCTGTGTGATGAGTGCATTCAACTCACAGACTTGAACGTTTCTTTTGATAGAACAGTTTGGAAACATTACGTTTGTAGAATCTGCAAGTGTTTATTCGGAGCACCTTGAGGCCTATGTTGGAAAAGGAAATATCTTCACATAAAAACTAGAGAGAAGGATTCTCAGAAACTTCTTTGTGATGAGTTCATTCAACTCACAGAGTTGAACCTACCAATTGATCATAGAGAAGTTTGGAAACACTCTTTTTGTAGAATCTGCAAGTGGATATTTGGAGCCGTTTGAGGCCTATGCTGGAAAAGGAAATATCTTCACATAAAAACTGAACAGAAGCATTCTCAGAAACTTCTTTGTGTTGAGTGCATTCAACTCACAGACTTGAACTTACCTGTAGAAAGAGCAGTTTTGAAACACTCTTTTGGTAAAATCTGCAAGTGGTTATTTGGAGCACTTCGAGGCCTGTGCTGGGATATGGAATATCTTCACCTAAAAACTACAGAGAAGCATTCTCAGAAAGTTCTTCACGATGCATTCATTCAACTCACAGAGTTGAACCTTCCTTTTGATAGAACAGTTTTGAAACACTCTTTTTGTAGAATCTGCAAGAGGATATTTGGAGCGTTTTGAGGCCTATGCTGGAAAAGGAAATATCTTCACCTAAAAACTAGACAGAAGCATTCTCAGAAACTTCTGTGTGATGAGTGCATTCAACTCACAGACTTGAACGTTTCTTTTGATAGAACAGTTTGGAAACATTACGTTTGTAGAATCTGCAAGTGTTTATTCGGAGCACCTTGAGGCCTATGTTGGAAAAGGAAATATCTTCACATAAAAACTAGAGAGAAGGATTCTCAGAAACTTCTTTGTGATGAGTTCATTCAACTCACAGAGTGGAACCTACCAATTGATAGAGAAGTTTGGAAACACTCTTTTTGTAGAATCTGCAAGTGGATATTTGGAGCCGTTTGAGGCCTATGCTGGAAAAGGAAATATCTTCACATAAAAACTGAACAGAAGCATTCTCAGAAACTTCTTTGTGTTGAGTGCATTCAACTCACAGACTTGAACTTAGTTGTAGAAAGAGCAGTTTTGAAACACACTTTTGGTAAAATCTGCAAGTGGTTATTTGGAGCACTTCGAGGCCTGTGCTGGGATATGGAATATCTTCACCTAAAAACTACAGAGAAGCATTCTCAGAAAGTTCTTCACGATGCATTCATTCAACTCACAGAGTTGAACCTTCCTTTTGATAGAACAGTTTTGAAACACTCTTTTTGTAGAATCTGCAAGAGGATATTTGGAGCGTTTTGAGGCCTATGCTGGAAAAGGAAATATCTTCACCTAAAAACTAGACAGAAGCATCCTCAGAAACTTCTGTGTGATGAGTGCATTCAACTCACAGACTTGAACGTTTCTTTTGATAGAACAGTTTGGAAACATTACGTTTGTAGAATCTGCAAGTGTTTATTCGGAGCACCTTGAGGCCTATGTTGGAAAAGGAAATATCTTCACATAAAAACTAGAGAGAAGGATTCTCAGAAACTTCTTTGTGATGAGTTCATTCAACTCACAGAGTTGAACCTACCAATTGATGATAGAGAAGTTTGGAAACACTCTTTTTGTAGAATCTGCAAGTGGATATTTGGAGCCGTTTGAGGCCTATGCTGGAAAAGGAAATATCTTCACATAAAAACTGAACAGAAGCATTCTCAGAAACTTCTTTGTGTTGAGTGCATTCAACTCACAGATTTGAACTTACCTGTAGAAAGAGCAGTTTTGAAACACTCTTTTGGTAAAATCTGCAAGTGGTTATTTGGAGCACTTCGAGGCCTGTGCTGGGATATGGAATATCTTCACCTAAAAACTACAGAGAAGCATTCTCAGAAAGTTCTTCACGATGCATTCATTCAACTCACAGAGTTGAACCTTCCTTTTGATAGAACAGTTTTGAAACACTCTTTTTGTAGAATCTGCAAGAGGATATTTGGAGCGTTTTGAGGCCTATGCTGGAAAAGGAAATATCTTCACCTAAAAACTAGACAGAAGCATCCTCAGAAACTTCTGTGTGATGAGTGCATTCAACTCACAGACTTGAACGTTTCTTTTGATAGAACAGTTTGGTAACATTTCGTTTGTAGAATCTGCAAGTGTTTATTCGGAGCACCTTGAGGCCTATGTTGGAAAAGGAAATATCTCCACATAAAAACTAGAGAGAAGGATTCTCAGAAACTTCTTTGTGATGAGTTCATTCAACTCACAGAGTGGAACCTACCAATTGATAGAGAAGTTTGGAAACACTCTTTTTGTAGAATCTGCAAGTGGATATTTGGAGCCGTTTGAGGCCTATGCTGGAAAAGGAAATATCTTCACATAAAAACTGAACAGAAGCATTCTCAGAAACTTCTTTGTGTTGAGTGCATTCAACTCACAGACTTGAACTTACCTGTAGAAAGAGCAGTTTTGAAACACTCTTTTGGTAAAATCTGCAAGTGGTTATTTGGAGCACTTCGAGGCCTGTGCTGGGATATGGAATATCTTCACCTAAAAACTACAGAGAAGCTTTCTCAGAAAGTTCTTCACTATGCATTCATTCAACTCACAGAGTTGAACCTTCCTTTTGATAGAACAGTTTTGAAACACTCTTTTTGTAGAATCTGCAAGAGGATATTTGGAGCGTTTTGAGGCCTATGCTGGAAAAGGAAATATCTTCACCTTAAAACTAGACAGAAGCATCCTCAGAAACTTCTGTGTGATGAGTGCATTCAACTCACAGACTTGAACGTTTCTTTTGATAGAACAGTTTGGAAACATTACGTTTGTAGAATCTGCAAGTGTTTATTCGGAGCACCTTGAGGCCTATGTTGGAAAAGGAAATATCTTCACATAAAAACTAGAGAGAAGGATTCTCAGAAACTTCTTTGTGATGAGTTCATTCAACTCACAGAGTTGAACCTACCAATTGATGATAGAGAAGTTTGGAAACACTCTTTTTGTAGAATCTGCAAGTGGATATTTGGAGCCGTTTGAGGCCTATGCTGGAAAAGGAAATATCTTCACATAAAAACTGAACAGAAGCATTCTCAGAAACTTCTTTGTGTTGAGTGCATTCAACTCACAGACTTGAACTTACCTGTAGAAAGAGCAGTTTTGAAACACTCTTTTGGTAAAATCTGCAAGTGGTTATTTGGAGCACTTCGAGGCCTGTGCTGGGATATGGAATATCTTCACCTAAAAACTACAGAGAAGCATTCTCAGAAAGTTCTTCACGATGCACTCATTCAACTCACAGAGTTGAACCTTCCTTTTGATAGAACAGTTTTGAAACACTCTTTTTGTAGAATCTGCAAGAGGATATTTGGAGCGTTTTGAGGCCTATGCTGGAAAAGGAAATATCTTCACCTAAAAACTAGACAGAAGCATTCTCAGAAACTTCTGTGTGATGAGTGCATTCAACTCACAGACTTGAACGTTTCTTTTGATAGAACAGTTTGGAAACATTACGTTTGTAGAATCTGCAAGTGTTTATTCGGAGCACCTTGAGGCCTATGTTGGAAAAGGAAATAACTTCACATAAAAACTAGAGAGAAGGATTCTCAGAAACTTCTTTGTGATGAGTTCATTCAACTCACAGAGTTGAACCTACCAATTGATGATAGAGAAGTTTGGAAACACTCTTTTTGTAGAATCTGCAAGTGGATATTTGGAGCCGTTTGAGGCCTATGCTGGAAAAGGAAATATCTTCACATAAAAACTGAACAGAAGCATTCTCAGAAACTTCTTTGTGTTGAGTGCATTCAACTCACAGACTTGAACTTACCTGTAGAAAGAGCAGTTTTGAAACACTCTTTTGGTAAAATCTGCAAGTGGTTATTTGGAGCACTTCGAGGCCTGTGCTGGGATATGGAATATCTTCACCTAAAAACTACAGAGAAGCATTCTCAGAAAGTTCTTCACGATGCATTCATTCAACTCACAGAGTTGAACCTTCCTTTTGATAGAACAGTTTTGAAACACTCTTTTTGTAGAATCTGCAAGAGGATATTTGGAGCGTTTTGAGGCCTATGCTGGAAAAGGAAATATCTTCACCTAAAAACTAGACAGAAGCATTCTCAGAAACTTCTGTGTGATGAGTGCATTCAACTCACAGACTTGAACGTTTCTTTTGATAGAACAGTTTGGAAACATTACGTTTGTAGAATCTGCAAGTGTTTATTCGGAGCACCTTGAGGCCTATGTTGGAAAAGGAAATATCTTCACATAAAAACTAGAGAGAAGGATTCTCAGAAACTTCTTTGTGATGAGTTCATTCAACTCACAGAGTTGAACCTACCAATTGATAGAGAAGTTTGGAAACACTCTTTTTGTAGAATCTGCAAGTGGATATTTGGAGCCGTTTGAGGCCTATGCTGGAAAAGGAAATATCTTCACATAAAAACTGAACAGAAGCATTCTCAGAAACTTCTTTGTGTTGAGTGCATTCAACTCACAGACTTGAACTTACCTGTAGAAAGAGCAGTTTTGAAACACTCTTTTGGTAAAATCTGCAAGTGGTTATTTGGAGCACTTCGAGGCCTGTGCTGGGATATGGAATATCTTCACCTAAAAACTACAGAGAAGCTTTCTCAGAAAGTTCTTCACGATGCATTCATTCAACTCACAGAGTTGAACCTTCCTTTTGATAGAACAGTTTTGAAACACTCTTTTTGTAGAATCTGCAAGAGGATATTTGGAGCGTTTTGAGGCCTATGCTGGAAAAGGAAATATCTTCACCTAAAAACTAGACAGAAGCATCCTCAGAAACTTCTGTGTGATGAGTGCATTCATCTCACAGACTTGAACGTTTCTTTTGATAGAACAGTTTGGAAACATTACGTTTGTAGAATCTGCAAGTGTTTATTCGGAGCACCTTGAGGCCTATGTTGGAAAAGGAAATATCTTCACATAAAAACTAGAGAGAAGGATTCTCAGAAACTTCTTTGTGATGAATTCATTCAACTCACAGAGTTGAACCTACCAATTGATGATAGAGAAGTTTGGAAACACTCTTTTTGTAGAATCTGCAAGTGGATATTTGGAGCCGTTTGAGGCCTATGCTGGAAAAGGAAATATCTTCACATAAAAACTGAACAGAAGCATTCTCAGAAACTTCTTTGTGTTGAGTGCATTCAACTCACAGATTTGAACTTACCTGTAGAAAGAGCAGTTTTGAAACACTCTTTTGGTAAAATCTGCAAGTGGTTATTTGGAGCACTTCGAGGCCTGTGCTGGGATATGGAATATCTTCACCTAAAAACTACAGAGAAGCATTCTCAGAAAGTTCTTCACGATGCATTCATTCAACTCACAGAGTTGAACCTTCCTTTTGATAGAACAGTTTTGAAACACTCTTTTTGTAGAATCTGCAAGAGGATATTTGGAGCGTTTTGAGGCCTATGCTGGAAAAGGAAATATCTTCACCTAAAAACTAGACAGAAGCATCCTCAGAAACTTCTGTGTGATGAGTGCATTCAACTCACAGACTTGAACGTTTCTTTTGATAGAACAGTTTGGTAACATTTCGTTTGTAGAATCTGCAAGTGTTTATTCGGAGCACCTTGAGGCCTATGTTGGAAAAGGAAATATCTTCACATAAAAACTAGAGAGAAGGATTCTCAGAAACTTCTTTGTGATGAGTTCATTCAACTCACAGAGTGGAACCTACCAATTGATAGAGAAGTTTGGAAACACTCTTTTTGTAGAATCTGCAAGTGGATATTTGGAGCCGTTTGAGGCCTATGCTGGAAAAGGAAATATCTTCACATAAAAACTGAACAGAAGCATTCTCAGAAACTTCTTTGTGTTGAGTGCATTCAACTCACAGACTTGAACTTACCTGTAGAAAGAGCAGTTTTGAAACACTCTTTTGGTAAAATCTGCAAGTGGTTATTTGGAGCACTTCGAGGCCTGTGCTGGGATATGGAATATCTTCACCTAAAAACTACAGAGAAGCTTTCTCAGAAAGTTCTTCACTATGCATTCATTCAACTCACAGAGTTGAACCTTCCTTTTGATAGAACAGTTTTGAAACACTCTTTTTGTAGAATCTGCAAGAGGATATTTGGAGCGTTTTGAGGCCTATGCTGGAAAAGGAAATATCTTCACCTTAAAACTAGACAGAAGCATCCTCAGAAACTTCTGTGTGATGAGTGCATTCAACTCACAGACTTGAACGTTTCTTTTGATAGAACAGTTTGGAAACATTACGTTTGTAGAATCTGCAAGTGTTTATTCGGAGCACCTTGAGGCCTATGTTGGAAAAGGAAATATCTTCACATAAAAACTAGAGAGAAGGATTCTCAGAAACTTCTTTGTGATGAGTTCATTCAACTCACAGAGTTGAACCTACCAATTGATGATAGAGAAGTTTGGAAACACTCTTTTTGTAGAATCTGCAAGTGGATATTTGGAGCCGTTTGAGGCCTATGCTGGAAAAGGAAATATCTTCACATAAAAACTGAACAGAAGCATTCTCAGAAACTTCTTTGTGTTGAGTGCATTCAACTCACAGACTTGAACTTACCTGTAGAAAGAGCAGTTTTGAAACACTCTTTTGGTAAAATCTGCAAGTGGTTATTTGGAGCACTTCGAGCCCTGTGCTGGGATATGGAATATCTTCACCTAAAAACTACAGAGAAGCATTCTCAGAAAGTTCTTCACGATGCATTCATTCAACTCACAGAGTTGAACCTTCCTTTTGATAGAACAGTTTTGAAACACTCTTTCTGTAGAATCTGCAAGAGGATATTTGGAGCGTTTTGAGGCCTATGCTGGAAAAGGAAATATCTTCACCTAAAAACTAGACAGAAGCATTCTCAGAAACTTCTGTGTGATGAGTGCATTCAACTCACAGACTTGAACGTTTCTTTTGAAAGAACAGTTTGGAAACATTACGTTTGTAGAATCTGCAAGTGTTTATTCGGAGCACCTTGAGGCCTATGTTGGAAAAGGAAATATCTTCACATAAAAACTAGAGAGAAGGATTCTCAGAAACTTCTTTGTGATGAGTTCATTCAACTCACAGAGTTGAACCTACCAATTGATAGAGAACTTTGGAAACACTCTTTTTGTAGAATCTGCAAGTGGATATTTGGAGCCGTTTGAGGCCTATGCTGGAAAAGGAAATATCTTCACATAAAAACTGAACAGAAGCATTCTCAGAAACTTCTTTGTGTTGAGTGCATTCAACTCACAGACTTGAACTTACCTGTAGAAAGAGCAGTTTTGAAACACTCTTTTGGTAAAATCTGCAAGTGGTTATTTGGAGCACTTCGAGGCCTGTGCTGGGATATGGAATATCTTCACCTAAAAACTACAGAGAAGCTTTCTCAGAAAGTTCTTCACGATGCATTCATTCAACTCACAGAGTTGAACCTTCCTTTTGATAGAACAGTTTTGAAACACTCTTTTTGTAGAATCTGCAAGAGGATATTTGGAGCGTTTTGAGGCCTATGCTGGAAAAGGAAATATCTTCACCTAAAAACTAGACAGAAGCATCCTCAGAAACTTCTGTGTGATGAGTGCATTCATCTCACAGACTTGAACGTTTCTTTTGATAGAACAGTTTGGAAACATTACGTTTGTAGAATCTGCAAGTGTTTATTCGGAGCACCTTGAGGCCTATGTTGGAAAAGGAAATATCTTCACATAAAAACTAGAGAGAAGGATTCTCAGAAACTTCTTTGTGATGAGTTCATTCAACTCACAGAGTGGAACCTACCAATTGATAGAGAAGTTTGGAAACACTCTTTTTGTAGAATCTGCAAGTGGATATTTGGAGCCGTTTGAGGCCTATGCTGGAAAAGGAAATATCTTCACATAAAAACTGAACAGAAGCATTCTCAGAAACTTCTTTGTGTTGAGTGCATTCAACTCACAGACTTGAACTTAGTTGTAGAAAGAGCAGTTTTGAAACACACTTTTGGTAAAATCTGCAAGTGGTTATTTGGAGCACTTCGAGGCCTGTGCTGGGATATGGAATATCTTCACCTAAAAACTACAGAGAAGCATTCTCAGAAAGTTCTTCACGATGCATTCATTCAACTCACAGAGTTGAACCTTCCTTTTGATAGAACAGTTTTGAAACACTCTTTTTGTAGAATCTGCAAGAGGATATTTGGAGCGTTTTGAGGCCTATGCTGGAAAAGGAAATATCTTCACCTAAAAACTAGACAGAAGCATCCTCAGAAACTTCTGTGTGATGAGTGCATTCAACTCACAGACTTGAACGTTTCTTTTGATAGAACAGTTTGGTAACATTTCGTTTGTAGAATCTGCAAGTGTTTATTCAGAGCACCTTGAGGCCTATGTTGGAAAAGGAAATATCTTCACATAAAAACTAGAGAGAAGGATTCTCAGAAACTTCTTTGTGATGAGTTCATTCAACTCACAGAGTTGAACCTACCAATTGATGATAGAGAAGTTTGGAAACACTCTTTTTGTAGAATCTGCAAGTGGATATTTGGAGCCGTTTGAGGCCTATGCTGGAAAAGGAAATATCTTCACATAAAAACTGAACAGAAGCATTCTCAGAAACTTCTTTGTGTTGAGTGCATTCAACTCACAGACTTGAACTTACCTGTAGAAAGAGCAGTTTTGAAACACTCTTTTGGTAAAATCTGCAAGTGGTTATTTGGAGCACTTCGAGGCCTGTGCTGGGATATGGAATATCTTCACCTAAAAACTACAGAGAAGCATTCTCAGAAAGTTCTTCACGATGCATTCATTCAACTCACAGAGTTGAACCTTCCTTTTGATAGAACAGTTTTGAAACACTCTTTTTGTAGAATCTGCAAGAGGATATTTGGAGCGTTTTGAGGCCTATGCTGGAAAAGGAAATATCTTCACCTAAAAACTAGACAGAAGCATTCTCAGAAACTTCTGTGTGATGAGTGCATTCAACTCACAGACTTGAACGTTTCTTTTGATAGAACAGTTTGGAAACATTACGTTTGTAGAATCTGCAAGTGTTTATTCGGAGCACCTTGAGGCCTATGTTGGAAAAGGAAATATCTTCACATAAAAACTAGAGAGAAGGATTCTCAGAAACTTCTTTGTGATGAGTTCATTCAACTCACAGAGTTGAACCTACCAATTGATAGAGAAGTTTGGAAACACTCTTTTTGTAGAATCTGCAAGTGGATATTTGGAGCCGTTTGAGGCCTATGCTGGAAAAGGAAATATCTTCACATAAAAACTGAACAGAAGCATTCTCAGAAACTTCTTTGTGTTGACTGCATTCAACTCACAGACTTGAACTTACCTGTAGAAAGAGCAGTTTTGAAACACTCTTTTGGTAAAATCTGCAAGTGGTTATTTGGAGCACTTCGAGGCCTGTGCTGGGATATGGAATATCTTCACCTAAAAACTACAGAGAAGCTTTCTCAGAAAGTTCTTCACGATGCATTCATTCAACTCACAGAGTTGAACCTTCCTTTTGATAGAACAGTTTTGAAACACTCTTTTTGTAGAATCTGCAAGAGGATATTTGGAGCGTTTTGAGGCCTATGCTGGAAAAGGAAATATCTTCACCTAAAAACTAGACAGAAGCATCCTCAGAAACTTCTGTGTGATGAGTGCATTCATCTCACAGACTTGAACGTTTCTTTTGATAGAACAGTTTGGAAACATTACGTTTGTAGAATCTGCAAGTGTTTATTCGGAGCACCTTGAGGCCTATGTTGGAAAAGGAAATATCTTCACATAAAAACTAGAGAGAAGGATTCTCAGAAACTTCTTTGTGATGAGTTCATTCAACTCACAGAGTTGAACCTACCAATTGATGATAGAGAAGTTTGGAAACACTCTTTTTGTAGAATCTGCAAGTGGATATTTGGAGCCGTTTGAGGCCTATGCTGGAAAAGGAAATATCTTCACATAAAAACTGAACAGAAGCATTCTCAGAAACTTCTTTGTGTTGAGTGCATTCAACTCACAGATTTGAACTTACCTGTAGAAAGAGCAGTTTTGAAACACTCTTTTGGTAAAATCTGCAAGTGGTTATTTGGAGCACTTCGAGGCCTGTGCTGGGATATGGAATATCTTCACCTAAAAACTACAGAGAAGCATTCTCAGAAAGTTCTTCACGATGCATTCATTCAACTCACAGAGTTGAACCTTCCTTTTGATAGAACAGTTTTGAAACACTCTTTTTGTAGAATCTGCAAGAGGATATTTGGAGCGTTTTGAGGCCTATGCTGGAAAAGGAAATATCTTCACCTAAAAACTAGACAGAAGCATCCTCAGAAACTTCTGTTTGATGAGTGCATTCAACTCACAGACTTGAACGTTTCTTTTGATAGAACAGTTTGGTAACATTTCGTTTGTAGAATCTGCAAGTGTTTATTCGGAGCACCTTGAGGCCTATGTTGGAAAAGGAAATATCTTCACATAAAAACTAGAGAGAAGGATTCTCAGAAACTTCTTTGTGATGAGTTCATTCAACTCACAGAGTGGAACCTACCAATTGATAGAGAAGTTTGGAAACACTCTTTTTGTAGAATCTGCAAGTGGATATTTGGAGCCGTTTGAGGCCTATGCTGGAAAAGGAAATATCTTCACATAAAAACTGAACAGAAGCATTCTCAGAAACTTCTTTGTGTTGAGTGCATTCAACTCACAGACTTGAACTTACCTGTAGAAAGAGCAGTTTTGAAACACTCTTTTGGTAAAATCTGCAAGTGGTTATTTGGAGCACTTCGAGGCCTGTGCTTTGATATGGAATATCTTCACCTAAAAACTACAGAGAAGCTTTCTCAGAAAGTTCTTCACTATGCATTCATTCAACTCACAGAGTTGAACCTTCCTTTTGATAGAACAGTTTTGAAACACTCTTTTTGTAGAATCTGCAAGAGGATATTTGGAGCGTTTTGAGGCCTATGCTGGAAAAGGAAATATCTTCACCTTAAAACTAGACAGAAGCATCCTCAGAAACTTCTGTGTGATGAGTGCATTCAACTCACAGACTTGAACGTTTCTTTTGATAGAACAGTTTGGAAACATTACGTTTGTAGAATCTGCAAGTGTTTATTCGGAGCACCTTGAGGCCTATGTTGGAAAAGGAAATATCTTCACATAAAAACTAGAGAGAAGGATTCTCAGAAACTTCTTTGTGATGAGTTCATTCAACTCACAGAGTTGAACCTACCAATTGATGATAGAGAAGTTTGGAAACACTCTTTTTGTAGAATCTGCAAGTGGATATTTGGAGCCGTTTGAGGCCTATGCTGGAAAAGGAAATATCTTCACATAAAAACTGAACAGAAGCATTCTCAGAAACTTCTTTGTGTTGAGTGCATTCAACTCACAGACTTGAACTTACCTGTAGAAAGAGCAGTTTTGAAACACTCTTTTGGTAAAATCTGCAAGTGGTTATTTGGAGCACTTCGAGGCCTGTGCTGGGATATGGA
Organism: Pongo abelii; assembly: GCF_028885655.2. Lineage (NCBI taxonomy): Eukaryota > Metazoa > Chordata > Mammalia > Primates > Hominidae > Pongo > Pongo abelii. The sequence continues at coordinate 19,427,107 of NC_071999.2, forward strand.
ATATCTTCACCTAAAAACTACAGAGAAGCATTCTCAGAAAGTTCTTCACTATGCATTCATTCAACTCACAGAGTTGAACCTTCCTTTTGATAGAACAGTTTTGAAACACTCTTTTTGTAGAATCTGCAAGAGGATATTTGGAGCGTTTTGAGGCCTATGCTGGAAAAGGAAATATCTTCACCTAAAAACTAGACAGAAGCATTCTCAGAAACTTCTGTGTGATGAGTGCATTCAACTCACAGACTTGAACGTTTCTTTTGATAGAACAGTTTGGAAACATTACGTTTGTAGAATCTGCAAGTGTTTATTCGGAGCACCTTGAGGCCTATGTTGGAAAAGGAAATATCTTCACATAAAAACTAGAGAGAAGGATTCTCAGAAACTTCTTTGTGATGAGTTCATTCAACTCACAGAGTTGAACCTACCAATTGATAGAGAAGTTTGGAAACACTCTTTTTGTAGAATCTGCAAGTGGATATTTGGAGCCGTTTGAGGCCTATGCTGGAAAAGGAAATATCTTCACATAAAAACTGAACAGAAGCATTCTCAGAAACTTCTTTGTGTTGAGTGCATTCAACTCACAGACTTGAACTTACCTGTAGAAAGAGCAGTTTTGAAACACTCTTTTGGTAAAATCTGCAAGTGGTTATTTGGAGCACTTCGAGGCCTGTGCTGGGATATGGAATATCTTCACCTAAAAACTACAGAGAAGCATTCTCAGAAAGTTCTTCACGATGCATTCATTCAACTCACAGAGTTGAACCTTCCTTTTGATAGAACAGTTTTGAAACACTCTTTTTGTAGAATCTGCAAGAGGATATTTGGAGCGTTTTGAGGCCTATGCTGGAAAAGGAAATATCATCACCTAAAAACTAGACAGAAGCATTCTCAGAAACTTCTGTGTGATGAGTGCATTCAACTCACAGACTTGAACGTTTCTTTTGATAGAACAGTTTGGAAACATTACGTTTGTAGAATCTGCAAGTGTTTATTCGGAGCACCTTGAGGCCTATGTTGGAAAAGGAAATATCTTCACATAAAAACTAGAGAGAAGGATTCTCAGAAACTTCTTTGTGATGAGTTCATTCAACTCACAGAGTGGAACCTACCAATTGATAGAGAAGTTTGGAAACACTCTTTTTGTAGAATCTGCAAGTGGATATTTGGAGCCGTTTGAGGCCTATGCTGGAAAAGGAAATATCTTCACATAAAAACTGAACAGAAGCATTCTCAGAAACTTCTTTGTGTTGAGTGCATTCAACTCACAGACTTGAACTTACCTGTAGAAAGAGCAGTTTTGAAACACTCTTTTGGTAAAATCTGCAAGTGGTTATTTGGAGCACTTCGAGGCCTGTGCTGGGATATGGAATATCTTCACCTAAAAACTACAGAGAAGCTTTCTCAGAAAGTTCTTCACTATGCATTCATTCAACTCACAGAGTTGAACCTTCCTTTTGATAGAACAGTTTTGAAACACTCTTTTTGTAGAATCTGCAAGAGGATATTTGGAGCGTTTTGAGGCCTATGCTGGAAAAGGAAATATCTTCACCTAAAAACTAGACAGAAGCATCCTCAGAAACTTCTGTGTGATGAGTGCATTCAACTCACAGACTTGAACGTTTCTTTTGATAGAACAGTTTGGAAACATTACGTTTGTAGAATCTGCAAGTGTTTATTCGGAGCACCTTGAGGCCTATGTTGGAAAAGGAAATATCTTCACATAAAAACTAGAGAGAAGGATTCTCAGAAACTTCTTTGTGATGAGTTCATTCAACTCACAGAGTTGAACCTACCAATTGATGATAGAGAAGTTTGGAAACACTCTTTTTGTAGAATCTGCAAGTGGATATTTGGAGCCGTTTGAGGCCTATGCTGGAAAAGGAAATATCTTCACATAAAAACTGAACAGAAGCATTCTCAGAAACTTCTTTGTGTTGAGTGCATTCAACTCACAGATTTGAACTTACCTGTAGAAAGAGCAGTTTTGAAACACTCTTTTGGTAAAATCTGCAAGTGGTTATTTGGAGCACTTCGAGGCCTGTGCTGGGATATGGAATATCTTCACCTAAAAACTACAGAGAAGCATTCTCAGAAAGTTCTTCACGATGCATTCATTCAACTCACAGAGTTGAACCTTCCTTTTGATAGAACAGTTTTGAAACACTCTTTTTGTAGAATCTGCAAGAGGATATTTGGAGCGTTTTGAGGCCTATGCTGGAAAAGGAAATATCTTCACCTAAAAACTAGACAGAAGCATCCTCAGAAACTTCTGTGTGATGAGTGCATTCAACTCACAGACTTGAACGTTTCTTTTGATAGAACAGTTTGGTAACATTTCGTTTGTAGAATCTGCAAGTGTTTATTCGGAGCACCTTGAGGCCTATGTTGGAAAAGGAAATATCTCCACATAAAAACTAGAGAGAAGGATTCTCAGAAACTTCTTTGTGATGAGTTCATTCAACTCACAGAGTGGAACCAACCAATTGATAGAGAAGTTTGGAAACACTCTTTTTGTAGAATCTGCAAGTGGATATTTGGAGCCGTTTGAGGCCTATGCTGGAAAAGGAAATATCTTCACATAAAAACTGAACAGAAGCATTCTCAGAAACTTCTTTGTGTTGAGTGCATTCAACTCACAGACTTGAACTTACCTGTAGAAAGAGCAGTTTTGAAACACTCTTTTGGTAAAATCTGCAAGTGGTTATTTGGAGCACTTCGAGGCCTGTGCTGGGATATGGAATATCTTCACCTAAAAACTACAGAGAAGCTTTCTCAGAAAGTTCTTCACTATGCATTCATTCAACTCACAGAGTTGAACCTTCCTTTTGATAGAACAGTTTTGAAACACTCTTTTTGTAGAATCTGCAAGAGGATATTTGGAGCGTTTTGAGGCCTATGCTGGAAAAGGAAATCTCTTCACCTTAAAACTAGACAGAAGCATCCTCAGAAACTTCTGTGTGATGAGTGCATTCAACTCACAGACTTGAACGTTTCTTTTGATAGAACAGTTTGGAAACATTACGTTTGTAGAATCTGCAAGTGTTTATTCGGAGCACCTTGAGGCCTATGTTGGAAAAGGAAATATCTTCACATAAAAACTAGAGAGAAGGATTCTCAGAAACTTCTTTGTGATGAGTTCATTCAACTCACAGAGTGGAACCTACCAATTGATAGAGAAGTTTGGAAACACTCTTTTTGTAGAATCTGCAAGTGGATATTTGGAGCCGTTTGAGGCCTATGCTGGAAAAGGAAATATCTTCACATAAAAACTGAACAGAAGCATTCTCAGAAACTTCTTTGTGTTGAGTGCATTCAACTCACAGACTTGAACTTACCTGTAGAAAGAGCAGTTTTGAAACACTCTTTTGGTAAAATCTGCAAGTGGTTATTTGGAGCACTTCGAGGCCTGTGCTTTGATATGGAATATCTTCACCTAAAAACTACAGAGAAGCTTTCTCAGAAAGTTCTTCACTATGCATTCATTCAACTCACAGAGTTGAACCTTCCTTTTGATAGAACAGTTTTGAAACACTCTTTTTGTAGAATCTGCAAGAGGATATTTGGAGCGTTTTGAGGCCTATGCTGGAAAAGGAAATATCTTCACCTTAAAACTAGACAGAAGCATCCTCAGAAACTTCTGTGTGATGAGTGCATTCAACTCACAGACTTGAACGTTTCTTTTGATAGAACAGTTTGGAAACATTACGTTTGTAGAATCTGCAAGTGTTTATTCGGAGCACCTTGAGGCCTATGTTGGAAAAGGAAATATCTTCACATAAAAACTAGAGAGAAGGATTCTCAGAAACTTCTTTGTGATGAGTTCATTCAACTCACAGAGTGGAACCTACCAATTGATAGAGAAGTTTGGAAACACTCTTTTTGTAGAATCTGCAAGTGGATATTTGGAGCCGTTTGAGGCCTATGCTGGAAAAGGAAATATCTTCACATAAAAACTGAACAGAAGCATTCTCAGAAACTTCTTTGTGTTGAGTGCATTCAACTCACAGACTTGAACTTACCTGTAGAAAGAGCAGTTTTGAAACACTCTTTTGGTAAAATCTGCAAGTGGTTATTTGGAGCACTTCGAGGCCTGTGCTGGGATATGGAATATCTTCACCTAAAAACTACAGAGAAGCATTCTCAGAAAGTTCTTCACGATGCATTCATTCAACTCACAGAGTTGAACCTTCCTTTTGATAGAACAGTTTTGAAACACTCTTTTTGTAGAATCTGCAAGAGGATATTTGGAGCGTTTTGAGGCCTATGCTGGAAAAGGAAATATCTTCACCTAAAAACTAGACAGAAGCATTCTCAGAAACTTCTGTGTGATGAGTGCATTCAACTCACAGACTTGAACGTTTCTTTTGATAGAACAGTTTGGAAACATTACGTTTGTAGAATCTGCAAGTGTTTATTCGGAGCACCTTGAGGCCTATGTTGGAAAAGGAAATATCTTCACATAAAAACTAGAGAGAAGGATTCTCAGAAACTTCTTTGTGATGAGTTCATTCAACTCACAGAGTTGAACCTACCAATTGATAGAGAAGTTTGGAAACACTCTTTTTGTAGAATCTGCAAGTGGATATTTGGAGCCGTTTGAGGCCTATGCTGGAAAAGGAAATATCTTCACATAAAAACTGAACAGAAGCATTCTCAGAAACTTCTTTGTGTTGACTGCATTCAACTCACAGACTTGAACTTACCTGTAGAAAGAGCAGTTTTGAAACACTCTTTTGGTAAAATCTGCAAGTGGTTATTTGGAGCACTTCGAGGCCTGTGCTGGGATATGGAATATCTTCACCTAAAAACTACAGAGAAGCTTTCTCAGAAAGTTCTTCACGATGCATTCATTCAACTCACAGAGTTGAACCTTCCTTTTGATAGAACAGTTTTGAAACACTCTTTTTGTAGAATCTGCAAGAGGATATTTGGAGCGTTTTGAGGCCTATGCTGGAAAAGGAAATATCTTCACCTAAAAACTAGACAGAAGCATCCTCAGAAACTTCTGTGTGATGAGTGCATTCATCTCACAGACTTGAACGTTTCTTTTGATAGAACAGTTTGGAAACATTACGTTTGTAGAATCTGCAAGTGTTTATTCGGAGCACCTTGAGGCCTATGTTGGAAAAGGAAATATCTTCACATAAAAACTAGAGAGAAGGATTCTCAGAAACTTCTTTGTGATGAGTTCATTCAACTCACAGAGTTGAACCTACCAATTGATGAGAGAGAAGTTTGGAAACACTCTTTTTGTAGAATCTGCAAGTGGATATTTGGAGCCGTTTGAGGCCTATGCTGGAAAAGGAAATATCTTCACATAAAAACTGAACAGAAGCATTCTCAGAAACTTCTTTGTGTTGAGTGCATTCAACTCACAGATTTGAACTTACCTGTAGAAAGAGCAGTTTTGAAACACTCTTTTGGTAAAATCTGCAAGTGGTTATTTGGAGCACTTCGAGGCCTGTGCTGGGATATGGAATATCTTCACCTAAAAACTACAGAGAAGCATTCTCAGAAAGTTCTTCACGATGCATTCATTCAACTCACAGAGTTGAACCTTCCTTTTGATAGAACAGTTTTGAAACACTCTTTTTGTAGAATCTGCAAGAGGATATTTGGAGCGTTTTGAGGCCTATGCTGGAAAAGGAAATATCTTCACCTAAAAACTAGACAGAAGCATCCTCAGAAACTTCTGTGTGATGAGTGCATTCAACTCACAGACTTGAACGTTTCTTTTGATAGAACAGTTTGGTAACATTTCGTTTGTAGAATCTGCAAGTGTTTATTCGGAGCACCTTGAGGCCTATGTTGGAAAAGGAAATATCTTCACATAAAAACTAGAGAGAAGGATTCTCAGAAACTTCTTTGTGATGAGTTCATTCAACTCACAGAGTGGAACCTACCAATTGATAGAGAAGTTTGGAAACACTCTTTTTGTAGAATCTGCAAGTGGATATTTGGAGCCGTTTGAGGCCTATGCTGGAAAAGGAAATATCTTCACATAAAAACTGAACAGAAGCATTCTCAGAAACTTCTTTGTGTTGAGTGCATTCAACTCACAGACTTGAACTTACCTGTAGAAAGAGCAGTTTTGAAACACTCTTTTGGTAAAATCTGCAAGTGGTTATTTGGAGCACTTCGAGGCCTGTGCTTTGATATGGAATATCTTCACCTAAAAACTACAGAGAAGCTTTCTCAGAAAGTTCTTCACTATGCATTCATTCAACTCACAGAGTTGAACCTTCCTTTTGATAGAACAGTTTTGAAACACTCTTTTTGTAGAATCTGCAAGAGGATATTTGGAGCGTTTTGAGGCCTATGCTGGAAAAGGAAATATCTTCACCTTAAAACTAGACAGAAGCATCCTCAGAAACTTCTGTGTGATGAGTGCATTCAACTCACAGACTTGAACGTTTCTTTTGATAGAACAGTTTGGAAACATTACGTTTGTAGAATCTGCAAGTGTTTATTCGGAGCACCTTGAGGCCTATGTTGGAAAAGGAAATATCTTCACATAAAAACTAGAGAGAAGGATTCTCAGAAACTTCTTTGTGATGAGTTCATTCAACTCACAGAGTGGAACCTACCAATTGATAGAGAAGTTTGGAAACACTCTTTTTGTAGAATCTGCAAGTGGATATTTGGAGCCGTTTGAGGCCTATGCTGGAAAAGGAAATATCTTCACATAAAAACTGAACAGAAGCATTCTCAGAAACTTCTTTGTGTTGAGTGCATTCAACTCACAGACTTGAACTTACCTGTAGAAAGAGCAGTTTTGAAACACTCTTTTGGTAAAATCTGCAAGTGGTTATTTGGAGCACTTCGAGGCCTGTGCTGGGATATGGAATATCTTCACCTAAAAACTACAGAGAAGCATTCTCAGAAAGTTCTTCACGATGCATTCATTCAACTCACAGAGTTGAACCTTCCTTTTGATAGAACAGTTTTGAAACACTCTTTTTGTAGAATCTGCAAGAGGATATTTGGAGCGTTTTGAGGCCTATGCTGGAAAAGGAAATATCTTCACCTAAAAACTAGACAGAAGCATTCTCAGAAACTTCTTGTGATGAGTGCATTCAACTCACAGACTTGAACGTTTCTTTTGATAGAACAGTTTGGAAACATTACGTTTGTAGAATCTGCAAGTGTTTATTCGGAGCACCTTGAGGCCTATGTTGGAAAAGGAAATATCTTCACATAAAAACTAGAGAGAACGATTCTCAGAAACTTCTTTGTGATGAGTTCATTCAACTCACAGAGTTGAACCTACCAATTGATAGAGAAGTTTGGAAACACTCTTTTTGTAGAATCTGCAAGTGGATATTTGGAGCCGTTTGAGGCCTATGCTGGAAAAGGAAATATCTTCACATAAAAACTGAACAGAAGCATTCTCAGAAACTTCTTTGTGTTGAGTGCATTCAACTCACAGACTTGAACTTACCTGTAGAAAGAGCAGTTTTGAAACACTCTTTTGGTAAAATCTGCAAGTGGTTATTTGGAGCACTTCGAGGCCTGTGCTGGGATATGGAATATCTTCACCTAAAAACTACAGAGAAGCATTCTCAGAAAGTTCTTCACGATGCATTCATTCAACTCACAGAGTTGAACCTTCCTTTTGATAGAACAGTTTTGAAACACTCTTTTTGTAGAATCTGCAAGAGGATATTTGGAGCGTTTTGAGGCCTATGCTGGAAAAGGAAATATCATCACCTAAAAACTAGACAGAAGCATTCTCAGAAACTTCTGTGTGATGAGTGCATTCAACTCACAGACTTGAACGTTTCTTTTGATAGAACAGTTTGGAAACATTACGTTTGTAGAATCTGCAAGTGTTTATTCGGAGCACCTTGAGGCCTATGTTGGAAAAGGAAATATCTTCACATAAAAACTAGAGAGAAGGATTCTCAGAAACTTCTTTGTGATGAGTTCATTCAACTCACAGAGTGGAACCTACCAATTGATAGAGAAGTTTGGAAACACTCTTTTTGTAGAATCTGCAAGTGGATATTTGGAGCCGTTTGAGGCCTATGCTGGAAAAGGAAATATCTTCACATAAAAACTGAACAGAAGCATTCTCAGAAACTTCTTTGTGTTGAGTGCATTCAACTCACAGATTTGAACTTACCTGTAGAAAGAGCAGTTTTGAAACACTCTTTTGGTAAAATCTGCAAGTGGTTATTTGGAGCACTTCGAGGCCTGTGCTGGGATATGGAATATCTTCACCTAAAAACTACAGAGAAGCATTCTCAGAAAGTTCTTCACGATGCATTCATTCAACTCACACTGTTGAACCTTCCTTTTGATAGAACAGTTTTGAAACACTCTTTTTGTAGAATCTGCAAGAGGATATTTGGAGCGTTTTGAGGCCTATGCTGGAAAAGGAAATATCTTCACCTAAAAACTAGACAGAAGCATCCTCAGAAACTTCTGTGTGATGAGTGCATTCAACTCACAGACTTGAACGTTTCCTTTGATAGAACAGTTTGGTAACATTACGTTTGTAGAATCTGCAAGTGTTTATTCGGAGCACCTTGAGGCCTATGTTGGAAAAGGAAATATCTCCACATAAAAACTAGAGAGAAGGACTCTCAGAAACTTCTTTGTGATGAGTTCATTCAACTCACAGAGTGGAACCTACCAATTGATAGAGAAGTTTGGAAACACTCTTTTTGTAGAATCTGCAAGTGGATATTTGGAGCCGTTTGAGGCCTATGCTGGAAAAGGAAATATCTTCACATAAAAACTGAACAGAAGCATTCTCAGAAACTTCTTTGTGTTGAGTGCATTCAACTCACAGACTTGAACTTACCTGTAGAAAGAGCAGTTTTGAAACACTCTTTTGGTAAAATCTGCAAGTGGTTATTTGGAGCACTTCGAGGCCTGTGCTGGGATATGGAATATCTTCACCTAAAAACTACAGAGAAGCATTCTCAGAAAGTTCTTCACGATGCATTCATTCAACTCACAGAGTTGAACCTTCCTTTTGATAGAACAGTTTTGAAACACTCTTTTTGTAGAATCTGCAAGAGGATATTTGGAGCGTTTTGAGGCCTATGCTGGAAAAGGAAATATCTTCACCTAAAAACTAGACAGAAGCATTCTCAGAAACTTCTGTGTGATGAGTGCATTCAACTCACAGACTTGAACGTTTCTTTTGATAGAACAGTTTGGAAACATTACGTTTGTAGAATCTGCAAGTGTTTATTCGGAGCACCTTGAGGCCTATGTTGGAAAAGGAAATATCTTCACATAAAAACTAGAGAGAAGGATTCTCAGAAACTTCTTTGTGATGAGTTCATTCAACTCACAGAGTTGAACCTACCAATTGATAGAGAAGTTTGGAAACACTCTTTTTGTAGAATCTGCAAGTGGATATTTGGAGCCGTTTGAGGCCTATGCTGGAAAAGGAAATATCTTCACATAAAAACTGAACAGAAGCATTCTCAGAAACTTCTTTGTGTTGAGTGCATTCAACTCACAGACTTGAACTTACCTGTAGAAAGAGCAGTTTTGAAACACTCTTTTGGTAAAATCTGCAAGTGGTTATTTGGAGCACTTCGAGGCCTGTGCTGGGATATGGAATATCTTCACCTAAAAACTACAGAGAAGCATTCTCAGAAAGTTCTTCACGATGCATTCATTCAACTCACAGAGTTGAACCTTCCTTTTGATAGAACAGTTTTGAAACACTCTTTTTGTAGAATCTGCAAGAGGATATTTGGAGCGTTTTGAGGCCTATGCTGGAAAAGGAAATATCATCACCTAAAAACTAGACAGAAGCATTCTCAGAAACTTCTGTGTGATGAGTGCATTCAACTCACAGACTTGAACGTTTCTTTTGATAGAACAGTTTGGAAACATTACGTTTGTAGAATCTGCAAGTGTATATTCGGAGCACCTTGAGGCCTATGTTGGAAAAGGAAATATCTTCACATAAAAACTAGAGAGAAGGATTCTCAGAAACTTCTTTGTGATGAGTTCATTCAACTCACAGAGTGGAACCTACCAATTGATAGAGAAGTTTGGAAACACTCTTTTTGTAGAATCTGCAAGTGGATATTTGGAGCCGTTTGAGGACTATGCTGGAAAAGGAAATATCTTCACATAAAAACTGAACAGAAGCATTCTCAGAAACTTCTTTGTGTTGAGTGCATTCAACTCACAGACTTGAACTTAGTTGTAGAAAGAGCAGTTTTGAAACACTCTTTTGGTAAAATCTGCAAGTGGTTATTTGGAGCACTTCGAGGCCTGTGCTTTGATATGGAATATCTTCACCTAAAAACTACAGAGAAGCATTCTCAGAAAGTACTTCATGATGCATTCGTTCAACTCACAGAGATGAACCTTCCTTTTGAAAGAACAGTTTTGAAACACTCTTTTTGTAGAATCTGCAAGAGGATATTTGGAGCGTTTTGAGGCCTATGCTGGAAAAGGAAATATCTTCACCTAAAAACTAGACAGAAGCATTCTCAGAAACTTCTGTGTGATGAGTGCATTCAACTCACAGACTTGAACGTTTCTTTTGATAGAACAGTTTGGAAACATTACGTTTGTAGAATCTGCAAGTGTTTATTCGGAGCGCCTTGAGGCCTATGTTGGAAAAGGAAATATCTTCACATAAAAACTAGAGAGAAGGATTCTCAGAAACTTCTTTGTGATGAGTTCATTCAACTCACAGAGTTGAACCTACCAATTGATAGAGAAGTTTGGAAACACTCTTTTTGTAGAATCTGCAAGTGGATATTTGGAGCCGTTTGAGGCCTATGCTGGAAAAGGAAATATCTTCACATAAAAACTGAACAGAAGCATTCTCAGAAACTTCTTTGTGTTGAGTGCATTCAACTCAGAGACTTGAACTTAGTTGTAGAAAGAGCAGTTTTGAAACACTCTTTTGGTAAAATCTGCAAGTGGTTATTTGGAGCACTTCGAGGCCTGTGCTTTGATATGGAATATCTTCACCTAAAAACTACAGAGAAGCATTCTCAGAAAGTACTTCATGATGCATTCGTTCAACTCACAGAGTTGAATCTTCCTTTTGAAAGAACAGTTTTGAAACACTCTTTTTGTAGAATCTGCAAGAGGATATTTGGAGCGTTTTGAGGCCTATGCTGGAAAAGGAAATATCTTCACCTAAAAACTAGACAGAAGCATTCTCAGAAACTTCTGTGTGATGAGTGCATTCAACTCACAGACTTGAACGTTTCTTTTGATAGAACAGTTTGGAAACATTACGTTTGTAGAATCTGCAAGTGTTTATTCGGAGCACCTTGAGGCCTATGTTGGAAAAGGAAATATCTTCACATAAAAACTAGAGAGAAGGATTCTCAGAAACTTCTTTGTGATGAGTTCATTCAACTCACAGAGTGGAACCTACCAATTGATAGAGAAGTTTGGAAACACTCTTTTTGTAGAATCTGCAAGTGGATATTTGGAGCCGTTTGAGGCCTATGCTGGAAAAGGAAATACCTTCACATAAAAACTGAACAGAAGCATTCTCAGAAACTTCTTTGTGTTGAGTGCATTCAACTCACAGACTTGAACTTACTTGTAGAAAGAGCAGTTTTGAAACACTCTTTTGGTAAAATCTGCAAGTGGTTATTTGGAGCACTTCGAGGCCTGTGCTTTGATATGGAATATCTTCACCTAAAAACTACAGAGAAGCATTCTCAGAAAGTACTTCATGATGCATTCATTCAACTCACAGAGTTGAACCTTCCTTTTGATAGAACAGTTTTGAAACACTCTTTTTGTAGAATCTGCAAGAGGATATTTGGAGCGTTTTGAGGCCTATGCTGGAAAAGGAAATATCTTCACCTGAAAACTAGACAGAAGCATTCTCAGAAACTTCTGTGTGATGAGTGCATTCAACTCACAGACTTGAACGTTTCTTTTGATAGAACAGTTTGGAAACATTACGTTTGTAGAATCTGCAAGTGTTTATTCGGAGCACCTTGAGGCCTATGTTGGAAAAGGAAATATCTTCACATAAAAACTAGAGAGAAGGATTCTCAGAAACTTCTTTGTGATGAGTTCATTCAACTCACAGAGTTGAACCTACCAATTGATAGAGAAGTTTGGAAACACTCTTTTTGTAGAATCTGCAAGTGGATATTTGGAGCCGTTTGAGGCCTATGCTGGAAAAGGAAATATCTTCACATAAAAACTGAACAGAAGCATTCTCAGAAACTTCTTTGTGTCGAGTGCATTCAACTCACAGACTTGAACTTACCTGTAGAAAGAGCAGTTTTGAAACACTCTTTTGGTAAAATCTGCAAGTGGTTATTTGGAGCACTTCGAGGCCTGTGCTGGGATATGGAATATCTTCACCTAAAAACTACAGAGAAGCTTTCTCAGAAAGTTCTTCACGATGCATTCATTCAACTCACAGAGTTGAACCTTCCTTTTGATAGAACAGTTTTGAAACACTCTTTTTGTAGAATCTGCAAGAGGATATTTGGAGCGTTTTGAGGCCTATGCTGGAAAAGGAAATATCTTCACCTTAAAACTAGACAGAAGCATCCTCAGAAACTTCTGTGTGATGAGTGCATTCAACTCACAGACTTGAACGTTTCTTTTGATAGAACAGTTTGGAAACATTACGTTTGTAGAATCTGCAAGTGTTTATTCGGAGCACCTTGAGGCCTATGTTGGAAAAGGAAATATCTTCACATAAAAACTAGAGAGAAGGATTCTCAGAAACTTCTTTGTGATGAGTTCATTCAACTCACAGAGTTGAACCTACCAATTGATGATAGAGAAGTTTGGAAACACTCTTTTTGTAGAATCTGCAAGTGGATATTTGGAGCCGTTTGAGGCCTATGCTGGAAAAGGAAATATCTTCACATAAAAACTGAACAGAAGCATTCTCAGAAACTTCTTTGTGTTGAGTGCATTCAACCCACAGACTTGAACTTACCTGTAGAAAGAGCAGTTTTGAAACACTCTTTTGGTGAAATCTGCAAGTGGTTATTTGGAGCACTTCGAGACCTGTGCTGGGATATGGAATATCTTCACCTAAAAACTACAGAGAAGCATTCTCAGAAAGTTCTTCACGATGCATTCATTCAACTCAGAGTTGAAACTTCCTTTTGATAGAACAGTTTTGAAACACTCTTTTTGTAGAATCTGCAAGAGGATATTTGGAGCGTTTTGAGGCCTATGCTGGAAAAGGAAATATCTTCACCTAAAAACTAGACAGAAGCATTCTCAGAAACTTCTGTGTGATGAGTGCATTCAACTCACAGACTTGAACGTTTCTTTTGATAGAACAGTTTGGAAACATTACGTTTGTAGAATCTGCAAGTGTTTATTCGGAGCACCTTGAGGCCTATGTTGGAAAAGGAAATATCTTCACATAAAAACTAGAGAGAAGGATTCTCAGAAACTTCTTTGTGATGAGTTCATTCAACTCACAGAGTAGAACCTACCAATTGATAGAGAAGTTTGGAAACACTCTTTTTGTAGAATCTGCAAGTGGATATTTGGAGCCGTTTGAGGCCTATGCTGGAAAAGGAAATATCTTCACATAAAAACTGAACAGAAGCATTCTCAGAAACTTCTTTGTGTTGAGTGCATTCAACTCACAGACTTGAACTTACCTGTAGAAAGAGCAGTTTTGAAACACTCTTTTGGTAAAATGTGCAAGTGGTTATTTGGAGCACTTCGAGGCCTGTGCTGGGATATGGAATATCTTCACCTAAAAACTACAGAGAAGCATTCTCAGAAAGTTCTTCACGATGCATTCATTCAACTCACAGAGTTGAACCTTCCTTTTGATAGAACAGTTTTGAAACACTCTTTTTGTAGAATCTGCAAGAGGATATTTGGAGCGTTTTGAGGCCTATGCTGGAAAAGGAAATATCATCACCTAAAAACTAGACAGAAGCATTCTCAGAAACTTCTGTGTGATGAGTGCATTCAACTCACAGACTTGAACGTTTCTTTTGATAGAACAGTTTGGAAACATTACGTTTGTAGAATCTGCAAGTGTATATTCGGAGCACCTTGAGGCCTATGTTGGAAAAGGAAATATCTTCACATAAAAACTAGAGAGAAGGATTCTCAGAAACTTCTTTGTGATGAGTTCATTCAACTCACAGAGTGGAACCTACCAATTGATAGAGAAGTTTGGAAACACTCTTTTTGTAGAATCTGCAAGTGGATATTTGGAGCCGTTTGAGGACTATGCTGGAAAAGGAAATATCTTCACATAAAAACTGAACAGAAGCATTCTCAGAAACTTCTTTGTGTTGAGTGCATTCAACTCACAGACTTGAACTTAGTTGTAGAAAGAGCAGTTTTGAAACACTCTTTTGGTAAAATCTGCAAGTGGTTATTTGGAGCACTTCGAGGCCTGTGCTTTGATATGGAATATCTTCACCTAAAAACTACAGAGAAGCATTCTCAGAAAGTACTTCATGATGCATTCGTTCAACTCACAGAGATGAACCTTCCTTTTGAAAGAACAGTTTTGAAACACTCTTTTTGTGGAATCTGCAAGAGGATATTTGGAGCGTTTTGAGGCCTATGCTGGAAAAGGAAATATCTTCACCTAAAAACTAGACAGAAGCATTCTCAGAAACTTCTGTGTGATGAGTGCATTCAACTCACAGACTTGAACGTTTCTTTTGATAGAACAGTTTGGAAACATTACGTTTGTAGAATCTGCAAGTGTTTATTCGGAGCGCCTTGAGGCCTATGTTGGAAAAGGAAATATCTTCACATAAAAACTAGAGAGAAGGATTCTCAGAAACTTCTTTGTGATGAGTTCATTCAACTCACAGAGTTGAACCTACCAATTGATAGAGAAGTTTGGAAACACTCTTTTTGTAGAATCTGCAAGTGGATATTTGGAGCCGTTTGAGGCCTATGCTGGAAAAGGAAATATCTTCACATAAAAACTGAACAGAAGCATTCTCAGAAACTTCTTTGTGTTGAGTGCATTCAACTCACAGACTTGAACTTACCTGTAGAAAGAGCAGTTTTGAAACACTCTTTTGGTAAAATCTGCAAGTGGTTATTTGGAGCACTTCGAGGCCTGTGCTGGGATATGGAATATCTTCACCTAAAAACTACAGAGAAGCATTCTCAGAAAGTTCTTCACGATGCATTCATTCAACTCACAGAGTTGAACCTTCCTTTTGATAGAACAGTTTTGAAACACTCTTTTTGTAGAATCTGCAAGAGGATATTTGGAGCGTTTTGAGGCCTATGCTGGAAAAGGAAATATCTTCACCTAAAAACTAGACAGAAGCATCCTCAGAAACTTCTGTGTGATGAGTGCATTCAACTCACAGACTTGAAGGTTTCTTTTGATAGAACAGTTTGGAAACATTACGTTTGTAGAATCTGCAAGTGTTTATTCGGAGCGCCTTGAGGCCTATGTTGGAAAAGGAAATATCTTCACATAAAAACTAGAGAGAAGGATTCTCAGAAACTTCTTTGTGATGAGTTCATTCAACTCACAGAGTTGAACCTACCAATTGATGATAGAGAAGTTTGGAAACACTCTTTTTGTAGAATCTGCAAGTGGATATTTGGAGCCGTTTGAGGCCTATGCTGGAAAAGGAAATATCTTCACATAAAAACTGAACAGAAGCATTCTCAGAAACTTCTTTGTGTTGAGTGGATTCAACTCACAGACTTGAACTTACCTGTAGAAAGAGCAGTTTTGAAACACTCTTTTGGTAAAATCTGCAAGTGGTTATTTGGAGCACTTCGAGGCCTGTGCTGGGATATGGAATATCTTCACCTAAAAACTACAGAGAAGCATTCTCAGAAAGTTCTTCACGATGCATTCATTCAACTCACAGAGTTGAACCTTCCTTTCGATAGAACAGTTTTGAAACACTCTTTTTGTAGAATCTGCAAGAGGATATTTGGAGCGTTTTGAGGCCTATGCTGGAAAAGGAAATATCTTCACCTAAAAACTAGACAGAAGCATTCTCAGAAACTTCTGTGTGATGAGTGCATTCAACTCACAGACTTGAACGTTTCTTTTGATAGAACAGTTTGGAAACATTACGTTTGTAGAATCTGCAAGTGTTTATTCGGAGCACCTTGAGGCCTATGTTGGAAAAGGAAATATCTTCACATAAAAACTAGAGAGAAGGATTCTCAGAAACTTCTTTGTGATGAGTTCATTCAACTCACAGAGTTGAACCTACCAATTGATAGAGAAGTTTGGGAACACTCTTTTTGTAGAATCTGCAAGTGGATATTTGGAGCCGTTTGAGGCCTATGCTGGAAAAGGAAATATCTTCACATAAACACTGAACAGAAGCATTCTCAGAAACTTCTTTGTGTTGAGTGCATTCAACTCACAGACTTGAACTTAGTTGTAGAAAGAGCAGTTTTGAAACACTCTTTTGGTAAAATCTGCAAGTGGTTATTTGGAGCACTTCGAGGCCTGTGCTTTGATATGGAATATCTTCACCTAAAAACTACAGAGAAGCATTCTCAGAAAGTACTTCATGATGCATTCGTTCAACTCACAGAGTTGAATCTTCCTTTTGAAAGAACAGTTTTGAAACACTCTTTTTGTAGAATCTGCAAGAGGATATTTGGAGCGTTTTGAGGCCTATGCTGGAAAAGGAAATATCTTCACCTAAAAACTAGACAGAAGCATTCTCAGAAACTTCTGTGTGATGAGTGCATTCAACTCACAGACTTGAACGTTTCTTTTGATAGAACAGTTTGGAAACATTACGTTTGTAGAATCTGCAAGTGTTTATTCGGAGCACCTTGAGGCCTATGTTGGAAAAGGAAATATCTTCACATAAAAACTAGAGAGAAGGATTCTCAGAAACTTCTTTGTGATGAGTTCATTCAACTCACAGAGTGGAACCTACCAATTGATAGAGAAGTTTGGAAACACTCTTTTTGTAGAATCTGCAAGTGGATATTTGGAGCCGTTTGAGGCCTATGCTGGAAAAGGAAATACCTTCACATAAAAACTGAACAGAAGCATTCTCAGAAACTTCTTTGTGTTGAGTGCATTCAACTCACAGACTTGAACTTACTTGTAGAAAGAGCAGTTTTGAAACACTCTTTTGGTAAAATCTGCAAGTGGTTATTTGGAGCACTTCGAGGCCTGTGCTTTGATATGGAATATCTTCACCTAAAAACTACAGAGAAGCATTCTCAGAAAGTACTTCATGATGCATTCATTCAACTCACAGAGTTGAACCTTCCTTTTGATAGAACAGTTTTGAAACACTCTTTTTGTAGAATCTGCAAGAGGATATTTGGAGCGTTTTGAGGCCTATGCTGGAAAAGGAAATATCTTCAGCTGAAAACTAGACAGAAGCATTCTCAGAAACTTCTGTGTGATGAGTGCATTCAACTCACAGACTTGAACGTTTCTTTTGATAGAACAGTTTGGAAACATTACGTTTGTAGAATCTGCAAGTGTTTATTCGGAGCACCTTGAGGCCTATGTTGGAAAAGGAAATATCTTCACATAAAAACTAGAGAGAAGGATTCTCAGAAACTTCTTTGTGATGAGTTCATTCAACTCACAGAGTTGAACCTACCAATTGATAGAGAAGTTTGGAAACACTCTTTTTGTAGAATCTGCAAGTGGATATTTGGAGCCGTTTGAGGCCTATGCTGGAAAAGGAAATATCTTCACATAAAAACTGAACAGAAGCATTCTCAGAAACTTCTTTGTGTCGAGTGCATTCAACTCACAGACTTGAACTTACCTGTAGAAAGAGCAGTTTTGAAACACTCTTTTGGTAAAATCTGCAAGTGGTTATTTGGAGCACTTCGAGGCCTGTGCTGGGATATGGAATATCTTCACCTAAAAACTACAGAGAAGCTTTCTCAGAAAGTTCTTCACGATGCATTCATTCAACTCACAGAGTTGAACCTTCCTTTTGATAGAACAGTTTTGAAACACTCTTTTTGTAGAATCTGCAAGAGGATATTTGGAGCGTTTTGAGGCCTATGCTGGAAAAGGAAATACCTTCACCTTAAAACTAGACAGAAGCATCCTCAGAAACTTCTGTGTGATGAGTGCATTCAACTCACAGACTTGAAGGTTTCTTTTGATAGAACAGTTTGGAAACATTACGTTTGTAGAATCTGCAAGTGTTTATTCGGAGCACCTTGAGGCCTATGTTGGAAAAGGAAATATCTTCACATAAAAACTAGAGAGAAGGATTCTCAGAAACTTCTTTGTGATGAGTTCATTCAACTCACAGAGTTGAACCTACCAATTGATGATAGAGAAGTTTGGAAACACTCTTTTTGTAGAATCTGCAAGTGGATATTTGGAGCCGTTTGAGGCCTATGCTGGAAAAGGAAATATCTTCACATAAAAACTGAACAGAAGCATTCTCAGAAACTTCTTTGTGTTGAGTGCATTCAACCCACAGACTTGAACTTACCTGTAGAAAGAGCAGTTTTGAAACACTCTTTTGGTGAAATCTGCAAGTGGTTATTTGGAGCACTTCGAGACCTGTGCTGGGATATGGAATACCTTCACCTAAAAACTACAGAGAAGCATTCTCAGAAAGTTCTTCACGATGCATTCATTCAACTCAGAGTTGAACCTTCCTTTTGATAGAACAGTTTTGAAACACTCTTTTTGTAGAATCTGCAAGAGGATATTTGGAGCGTTTTGAGGCCTATGCTGGAAAAGGAAATATCTTCACCTAAAAACTAGACAGAAGCATTCTCAGAAACTTCTGTGTGATGAGTGCATTCAACTCACAGACTTGAACGTTTCTTTTGATAGAACAGTTTGGAAACATTACGTTTGTAGAATCTGCAAGTGTTTATTCGGAGCACCTTGAGGCCTATGTTGGAAAAGGAAATATCTTCACATAAAAACTAGAGAGAAGGATTCTCAGAAACTTCTTTGTGATGAGTTCATTCAACTCACAGAGTTGAACCTACCAATTGATAGAGAAGTTTGGAAACACTCTTTTTGTAGAATCTGCAAGTGGATATTTGGAGCCGTTTGAGGCCTATGCTGGAAAAGGAAATATCTTCACATAAAAACTGAACAGAAGCATTCTCAGAAACTTCTTTGTGTTGAGTGCATTCAACTCACAGACTTGAACTTACCTGTAGAAAGAGCAGTTTTGAAACACTCTTTTGGTAAAATCTGCAAGTGGTTATTTGGAGCACTTCGAGGCCTGTGCTGGGATATGGAATATCTTCACCTAAAAACTACAGAGAAGCATTCTCAGAAAGTTCTTCACGATGCATTCATTCAACTCACAGAGTTGAACCTTCCTTTTGATAGAACAGTTTTGAAACACTCTTTTTGTAGAATCTGCAAGAGGATATTTGGAGCGTTTTGAGGCCTATGCTGGAAAAGGAAATATCATCACCTAAAAACTAGACAGAAGCATTCTCAGAAACTTCTGTGTGATGAGTGCATTCAACTCACAGACTTGAACGTTTCTTTTGATAGAACAGTTTGGAAACATTACGTTTGTAGAATCTGCAAGTGTATATTCGGAGCACCTTGAGGCCTATGTTGGAAAAGGAAATATCTTCACATAAAAACTAGAGAGAAGGATTCTCAGAAACTTCTTTGTGATGAGTTCATTCAACTCACAGAGTGGAACCTACCAATTGATAGAGAAGTTTGGAAACACTCTTTTTGTAGAATC
The DNA here is from genome assembly GCF_028885655.2 of Pongo abelii. Taxonomy (NCBI): domain Eukaryota; kingdom Metazoa; phylum Chordata; class Mammalia; order Primates; family Hominidae; genus Pongo; species Pongo abelii. The sequence continues at coordinate 19,446,735 of NC_071999.2, forward strand.
TGCAAGTGGATATTTGGAGCCGTTTGAGGACTATGCTGGAAAAGGAAATATCTTCACATAAAAACTGAACAGAAGCATTCTCAGAAACTTCTTTGTGTTGAGTGCATTCAACTCACAGACTTGAACTTAGTTGTAGAAAGAGCAGTTTTGAAACACTCTTTTGGTAAAATCTGCAAGTGGTTATTTGGAGCACTTCGAGGCCTGTGCTTTGATATGGAATATCTTCACCTAAAAACTACAGAGAAGCATTCTCAGAAAGTACTTCATGATGCATTCGTTCAACTCACAGAGATGAACCTTCCTTTTGAAAGAACAGTTTTGAAACACTCTTTTTGTAGAATCTGCAAGAGGATATTTGGAGCGTTTTGAGGCCTATGCTGGAAAAGGAAATATCTTCACCTAAAAACTAGACAGAAGCATTCTCAGAAACTTCTGTGTGATGAGTGCATTCAACTCACAGACTTGAACGTTTCTTTTGATAGAACAGTTTGGAAACATTACGTTTGTAGAATCTGCAAGTGTTTATTCGGAGCGCCTTGAGGCCTATGTTGGAAAAGGAAATATCTTCACATAAAAACTAGAGAGAAGGATTCTCAGAAACTTCTTTGTGATGAGTTCATTCAACTCACAGAGTTGAACCTACCAATTGATAGAGAAGTTTGGAAACACTCTTTTTGTAGAATCTGCAAGTGGATATTTGGAGCCGTTTGAGGCCTATGCTGGAAAAGGAAATATCTTCACATAAAAACTGAACAGAAGCATTCTCAGAAACTTCTTTGTGTTGAGTGCATTCAACTCACAGACTTGAACTTACCTGTAGAAAGAGCAGTTTTGAAACACTCTTTTGGTAAAATCTGCAAGTGGTTATTTGGAGCACTTCGAGGCCTGTGCTGGGATATGGAATATCTTCACCTAAAAACTACAGAGAAGCATTCTCAGAAAGTTCTTCACGATGCATTCATTCAACTCACAGAGTTGAACCTTCCTTTTGATAGAACAGTTTTGAAACACTCTTTTTGTAGAATCTGCAAGAGGATATTTGGAGCGTTTTGAGGCCTATGCTGGAAAAGGAAATATCTTCACCTAAAAACTAGACAGAAGCATCCTCAGAAACTTCTGTGTGATGAGTGCATTCAACTCACAGACTTGAAGGTTTCTTTTGATAGAACAGTTTGGAAACATTACGTTTGTAGAATCTGCAAGTGTTTATTCGGAGCACCTTGAGGCCTATGTTGGAAAAGGAAATATCTTCACATAAAAACTAGAGAGAAGGATTCTCAGAAACTTCTTTGTGATGAGTTCATTCAACTCACAGAGTTGAACCTACCAATTGATGATAGAGAAGTTTGGAAACACTCTTTTTGTAGAATCTGCAAGTGGATATTTGGAGCCGTTTGAGGCCTATGCTGGAAAAGGAAATATCTTCACATAAAAACTGAACAGAAGCATTCTCAGAAACTTCTTTGTGTTGAGTGGATTCAACTCACAGACTTGAACTTACCTGTAGAAAGAGCAGTTTTGAAACACTCTTTTGGTAAAATCTGCAAGTGGTTATTTGGAGCACTTCGAGGCCTGTGCTGGGATATGGAATATCTTCACCTAAAAACTACAGAGAAGCATTCTCAGAAAGTTCTTCACGATGCATTCATTCAACTCACAGAGTTGAACCTTCCTTTCGATAGAACAGTTTTGAAACACTCTTTTTGTAGAATCTGCAAGAGGATATTTGGAGCGTTTTGAGGCCTATGCTGGAAAAGGAAATATCTTCACCTAAAAACTAGACAGAAGCATTCTCAGAAACTTCTGTGTGATGAGTGCATTCAACTCACAGACTTGAACGTTTCTTTTGATAGAACAGTTTGGAAACATTACGTTTGTAGAATCTGCAAGTGTTTATTCGGAGCACCTTGAGGCCTATGTTGGAAAAGGAAATATCTTCACATAAAAACTAGAGAGAAGGATTCTCAGAAACTTCTTTGTGATGAGTTCATTCAACTCACAGAGTTGAACCTACCAATTGATAGAGAAGTTTGGAAACACTCTTTTTGTAGAATCTGCAAGTGGATATTTGGAGCCGTTTGAGGCCTATGCTGGAAAAGGAAATATCTTCACATAAAAACTGAACAGAAGCATTCTCAGAAACTTCTTTGTGTTGAGTGCATTCAACTCACAGACTTGAACTTAGTTGTAGAAAGAGCAGTTTTGAAACACTCTTTTGGTAAAATCTGCAAGTGGTTATTTGGAGCACTTCGAGGCCTGTGCTTTGATATGGAATATCTTCACCTAAAAACTACAGAGAAGCATTCTCAGAAAGTACTTCATGATGCATTCGTTCAACTCACAGAGTTGAACCTTCCTTTTGAAAGAACAGTTTTGAAACACTCTTTTTGTAGAATCTGCAAGAGGATATTTGGAGCGTTTTGAGGCCTATGCTGGAAAAGGAAATATCTTCACCTAAAAACTAGACAGAAGCATTCTCAGAAACTTCCTTGTGTTGAGTGCATTCAACTCACCGACTTGAACTTACCTGTAGAAAGAGCAGTTTTCAAACACTCTTTTGGTAAAATCTGCAAGTGGTTATTTGGAGCACTTCGAGGCCTGTGCTGGGATATGGAATAGCTTCACCTAAAAACTACAGAGAAGCATTCTCAGAAAGTTCTTCACGATGCATTCATTCACCTCACAGAGTTGAACCTTCCTTTTGATAGAACAGTTTTGAAACACTCTTTTTGTAGAATCTGCAAGAGGATATTTGGAGCGTTTTGAGGCCTATGCTGGAAAAGGAAATATCTTCACCTAAAAACTAGACAGAAGCATTCTCAGAAACTTCTGTGTGATGAGTGCATTCAACTCACAGACTTGAACGTTTCTTTTGATAGAACAGTTTGGAAACATTACGTTTGTAGAATCTGCAAGTGTTTATTCGGAGCACCTTGAGGCCTATGTTGGAAAAGGAAATATCTTCACATAAAAACTAGAGAGAAGGATTCTCAGAAACTTCTTTGTGATGAGTTCATTCAACTCACAGAGTGGAACCTACCAATTGATAGAGAAGTTTGGAAACACTCTTTTTGTAGAATCTGCAAGTGGATATTTGGAGCCGTTTGAGGCCTATGCTGGAAAAGGAAATATCTTCACATAAAAACTGAACAGAAGCATTCTCAGAAACTTCTTTGTGTTGAGTGCATTCAACTCACAGACTTGAACTTACCTGTAGAAAGAGCAGTTTTGAAACACTCTTTTGGTAAAATCTGCAAGTGGTTATTTGGAGCACTTCAAGGCCTGTGCTGGGATATGGAATATCTTCACCTAAAAACTACAGAGAAGCATTCTCAGAAAGTTCTTCACGATGCATTCATTCACCTCACAGAGTTGAACCTTCCTTTTGATAGAACAGTTTTGAAACACTCTTTTTGTAGAATCTGCAAGAGGATATTTGGAGCGTTTTGAGGCCTATGCTGGAAAAGGAAATATCTTCACATAAAAACTAGAGAGAAGCATTCTCAGAAACTTCTGTGTGATGAGTGCATTCAACTCACAGACTTGAACGTTCCTTTTGATAGAACAGTTTGGAAACATTACGTTTGTAGAATCTGCAAGTGTTTATTCGGAGCACCTTGAGGCCTATGTTGGAAAAGGAAATATCTTCACATAAAAACTAGAGAGAAGGATTCTCAGAAACTTCTTTGTGATGAGTTCATTCAACTCACAGAGTGGAACCTACCAATTGATAGAGAAGTTTGGAAACACTCTTTTTGTAGAATCTGCAAGTGGATATTTGGAGCCGTTTGAGGCCTATGCTGGAAAAGGAAATATCTTCACATAAAAACTGAACAGAAGCATTCTCAGAAACTTCTTTGTGTTGAGTGCATTCAACTCACAGACTTGAACTTAGTTGTAGAAAGAGCAGTTTTGAAACACTCTTTTGGTAAAATCTGCAAGTGGTTATTTGGAGCACTTCGAGGCCTGTGCTTTGATATGGAATATCTTCACCTAAAAACTACAGAGAAGCCTTCTCAGAAAGTACTTCATGATGCATTCGTTCAACTCACAGAGTTGAACCTTCCTTTTGAAAGAACAGTTTTGAAACACTCTTTTTGTAGAATCTGCAAGAGGATATTTGGAGCGTTTTGAGGCCTATGCTGGAAAAGGAAATATCTTCACCTAAAAACTAGACAGAAGCATTCTCAGAAACTTCTGTGTGATGAGTGCATTCAACTCACAGACTTGAACGTTTCTTTTGATAGAACAGTTTGGAAACATTACGTTTGTAGAATCTGCAAGTGTTTATTCGGAGCACCTTGAGGCCTATGTTGGAAAAGGAAATATCTTCACATAAAAACTAGAGAGAAGGATTCTCAGAAACTTCTTTGTGATGAGTTCATTCAACTCACAGAGTTGAACCTACCAATTGATAGAGAAGTTTGGAAACACTCTTTTTGTAGAATCTGCAAGTGGATATTTGGAGCCGTTTGAGGCCTATGCTGGAAAAGGAAATATCTTCACATAAAAACTGAACAGAAGCATTCTCAGAAACTTCCTTGTGTTGAGTGCATTCAACTCACAGACTTGAACTTACCTGTAGAAAGAGCAGTTTTCAAACACTCTTTTGGTAAAATCTGCAAGTGGTTATTTGGAGCACTTCGAGGCCTGTGCTGGGATATGGAATAGCTTCACCTAAAAACTACAGAGAAGCATTCTCAGAAAGTTCTTCACGATGCATTCATTCAACTCACAGAGTTGAATCTTCCTTTTCATAGAACAGTTTTGAAACACTCTTTTTGTAGAATCTGCAAGAGGATATTTGGAGCGTTTTGAGGCCTATGCTGGAAAAGGAAATATCTTCACCTAAAAACTAGACAGAAGCATTCTCAGAAACTTCTGTGTGATGAGTGCATTCAACTCACAGACTTGAACGTTTCTTTTGATAGAACAGTTTGGAAACATTACGTTTGTAGAATCTGCAAGTGTTTATTCGGAGCACCTTGAGGCCTATGTTGGAAAAGGAAATATCTTCACATAAAAACTAGAGAGAAGGATTCTCAGAAACTTCTTTGTGATGAGTTCATTCAACTCACAGAGTGGAACCTACCAATTGATAGAGAAGTTTGGAAACACTCTTTTTGTAGAATCTGCAAGTGGATATTTGGAGCCGTTTGAGGCCTATGCTGGAAAAGTAAATATCTTCACATAAAAACTGAACAGAAGCATTCTCAGAAACTTCCTTGTGTTGAGTGCATTCAACTCACAGACTTGAACTTACCTGTAGAAAGAGCAGTTTTCAAACACTCTTTTGGTAAAATCTGCAAGTGGTTATTTGGAGCACTTCGAGGCCTGTGCTGGGATATGGAATAGCTTCACCTAAAAACTACAGAGAAGCATTCTCAGAAAGTTCTTCACGATGCATTCATTCACCTCACAGAGTTGAACCTTCCTTTTGATAGAACAGTTTTGAAACACTCTTTTTGTAGAATCTGCAAGAGGATATTTGGAGCGTTTTGAGGCCTATGCTGGAAAAGGAAATATCTTCACCTAAAAACTAGACAGAAGCATTCTCAGAAACTTCTGTGTGATGAGTGCATTCAACTCACAGACTTGAACGTTTCTTTTGATAGAACAGTTTGGAAACATTACGTTTGTAGAATCTGCAAGTGTTTATTCGGAGCACCTTGAGGCCTATGTTGGAAAAGGAAATATCTTCACATAAAAACTAGAGAGAAGGATTCTCAGAAACTTCTTTGTGATGAGTTCATTCAACTCACAGAGTGGAACCTACCAATTGATAGAGAAGTTTGGAAACACTCTTTTTGTAGAATCTGCAAGTGGATATTTGGAGCCGTTTGAGGCCTATGCTGGAAAAGGAAATACCTTCACATAAAAACTGAACAGAAGCATTCTCAGAAACTTCTTTGTGTTGAGTGCATTCAACTCACAGACTTGAACTTACTTGTAGAAAGAGCAGTTTTGAAACACTCTTTTGGTAAAATCTGCAAGTGGTTATTTGGAGCACTTCGAGGCCTGTGCTTTGATATGGAATATCTTCACCTAAAAACTACAGAGAAGCATTCTCAGAAAGTACTTCATGATGCATTCATTCAACTCACAGAGTTGAACCTTCCTTTTGATAGAACAGTTTTGAAACACTCTTTTTGTAGAATCTGCAAGAGGATATTTGGAGCGTTTTGAGGCCTATGCTGGAAAAGGAAATATCTTCACCTGAAAACTAGACAGAAGCATTCTCAGAAACTTCTGTGTGATGAGTGCATTCAACTCACAGACTTGAACGTTTCTTTTGATAGAACAGTTTGGAAACATTACGTTTGTAGAATCTGCAAGTGTTTATTCGGAGCACCTTGAGGCCTATGTTGGAAAAGGAAATATCTTCACATAAAAACTAGAGAGAAGGATTCTCAGAAACTTCTTTGTGATGAGTTCATTCAACTCACAGAGTTGAACCTACCAATTGATAGAGAAGTTTGGAAACACTCTTTTTGTAGAATCTGCAAGTGGATATTTGGAGCCGTTTGAGGCCTATGCTGGAAAAGGAAATATCTTCACATAAAAACTGAACAGAAGCATTCTCAGAAACTTCTTTGTGTTGAGTGCATTCAACTCACAGACTTGAACTTACCTGTAGAAAGAGCAGTTTTGAAACACTCTTTTGGTAAAATCTGCAAGTGGTTATTTGGAGCACTTCGAGGCCTGTGCTGGGATATGGAATATCTTCACCTAAAAACTACAGAGAAGCTTTCTCAGAAAGTTCTTCACGATGCATTCATTCATCTCACAGAGTTGAACCTTCCTTTTGATAGAACAGTTTTGAAACACTCTTTTTGTAGAATCTGCAAGAGGATATTTGGAGCGTTTTGAGGCCTATGCTGGAAAAGGAAATATCTTCACCTTAAAACTAGACAGAAGCATCCTCAGAAACTTCTGTGTGATGAGTGCATTCAACTCACAGACTTGAAGGTTTCTTTTGATAGAACAGTTTGGAAACATTACGTTTGTAGAATCTGCAAGTGTTTATTCGGAGCACCTTGAGGCCTATGTTGGAAAAGGAAATATCTTCACATAAAAACTAGAGAGAAGGATTCTCAGAAACTTCTTTGTGATGAGTTCATTCAACTCACAGAGTTGAACCTACCAATTGATGATAGAGAAGTTTGGAAACACTCTTTTTGTAGAATCTGCAAGTGGATATTTGGAGCCGTTTGAGGCCTATGCTGGAAAAGGAAATATCTTCACATAAAAACTGAACAGAAGCATTCTCAGAAACTTCTTTGTGTTGAGTGCATTCAACCCACAGACTTGAACTTACCTGTAGAAAGAGCAGTTTTGAAACACTCTTTTGGTGAAATCTGCAAGTGGTTATTTGGAGCACTTCGAGACCTGTGCTGGGATATGGAATATCTTCACCTAAAAACTACAGAGAAGCATTCTCAGAAAGTTCTTCACGATGCATTCATTCAACTCAGAGTTGAACCTTCCTTTTGATAGAACAGTTTTGAAACACTCTTTTTGTAGAATCTGCAAGAGGATATTTGGAGCGTTTTGAGGCCTATGCTGGAAAAGGAAATATCTTCACCTAAAAACTAGACAGAAGCATTCTCAGAAACTTCTGTGTGATGAGTGCATTCAACTCACAGACTTGAACGTTTCTTTTGATAGAACAGTTTGGAAACATTACGTTTGTAGAATCTGCAAGTGTTTATTCGGAGCACCTTGAGGCCTATGTTGGAAAAGGAAATATCTTCACATAAAAACTAGAGAGAAGGATTCTCAGAAACTTCTTTGTGATGAGTTCATTCAACTCACAGAGTTGAACCTACCAATTGATAGAGAAGTTTGGAAACACTCTTTTTGTAGAATCTGCAAGTGGATATTTGGAGCCGTTTGAGGCCTATGCTGGAAAAGGAAATATCTTCACATAAAAACTGAACAGAAGCATTCTCAGAAACTTCTTTGTGTTGAGTGCATTCAACTCACAGACTTGAACTTACCTGTAGAAAGAGCAGTTTTGAAACACTCTTTTGGTAAAATCTGCAAGTGGTTATTTGGAGCACTTCGAGGCCTGTGCTGGGATATGGAATATCTTCACCTAAAAACTACAGAGAAGCATTCTCAGAAAGTTCTTCACGATGCATTCATTCAACTCACAGAGTTGAACCTTCCTTTTGATAGAACAGTTTTGAAACACTCTTTTTGTAGAATCTGCAAGAGGATATTTGGAGCGTTTTGAGGCCTATGCTGGAAAAGGAAATATCATCACCTAAAAACTAGACAGAAGCATTCTCAGAAACTTCTGTGTGATGAGTGCATTCAACTCACAGACTTGAACGTTTCTTTTGATAGAACAGTTTGGAAACATTACGTTTGTAGAATCTGCAAGTGTATATTCGGAGCACCTTGAGGCCTATGTTGGAAAAGGAAATATCTTCACATAAAAACTAGAGAGAAGGATTCTCAGAAACTTCTTTGTGATGAGTTCATTCAACTCACAGAGTGGAACCTACCAATTGATAGAGAAGTTTGGAAACACTCTTTTTGTAGAATCTGCAAGTGGATATTTGGAGCCGTTTGAGGACTATGCTGGAAAAGGAAATATCTTCACATAAAAACTGAACAGAAGCATTCTCAGAAACTTCTTTGTGTTGAGTGCATTCAACTCACAGACTTGAACTTAGTTGTAGAAAGAGCAGTTTTGAAACACTCTTTTGGTAAAATCTGCAAGTGGTTATTTGGAGCACTTCGAGGCCTGTGCTTTGATATGGAATATCTTCACCTAAAAACTACAGAGAAGCATTCTCAGAAAGTACTTCATGATGCATTCGTTCAACTCACAGAGATGAACCTTCCTTTTGAAAGAACAGTTTTGAAACACTCTTTTTGTAGAATCTGCAAGAGGATATTTGGAGCGTTTTGAGGCCTATGCTGGAAAAGGAAATATCTTCACCTAAAAACTAGACAGAAGCATTCTCAGAAACTTCTGTGTGATGAGTGCATTCAACTCACAGACTTGAACGTTTCTTTTGATAGAACAGTTTGGAAACATTACGTTTGTAGAATCTGCAAGTGTTTATTCGGAGCGCCTTGAGGCCTATGTTGGAAAAGGAAATATCTTCACATAAAAACTAGAGAGAAGGATTCTCAGAAACTTCTTTGTGATGAGTTCATTCAACTCACAGAGTTGAACCTACCAATTGATAGAGAAGTTTGGAAACACTCTTTTTGTAGAATCTGCAAGTGGATATTTGGAGCCGTTTGAGGCCTATGCTGGAAAAGGAAATATCTTCACATAAAAACTGAACAGAAGCATTCTCAGAAACTTCTTTGTGTTGAGTGCATTCAACTCACAGACTTGAACTTACCTGTAGAAAGAGCAGTTTTGAAACACTCTTTTGGTAAAATCTGCAAGTGGTTATTTGGAGCACTTCGAGGCCTGTGCTGGGATATGGAATATCTTCACCTAAAAACTACAGAGAAGCATTCTCAGAAAGTTCTTCACGATGCATTCATTCAACTCACAGAGTTGAACCTTCCTTTTGATAGAACAGTTTTGAAACACTCTTTTTGTAGAATCTGCAAGAGGATATTTGGAGCGTTTTGAGGCCTATGCTGGAAAAGGAAATATCTTCACCTAAAAACTAGACAGAAGCATCCTCAGAAACTTCTGTGTGATGAGTGCATTCAACTCACAGACTTGAAGGTTTCTTTTGATAGAACAGTTTGGAAACATTACGTTTGTAGAATCTGCAAGTGTTTATTCGGAGCACCTTGAGGCCTATGTTGGAAAAGGAAATATCTTCACATAAAAACTAGAGAGAAGGATTCTCAGAAACTTCTTTGTGATGAGTTCATTCAACTCACAGAGTTGAACCTACCAATTGATGATAGAGAAGTTTGGAAACACTCTTTTTGTAGAATCTGCAAGTGGATATTTGGAGCCGTTTGAGGCCTATGCTGGAAAAGGAAATATCTTCACATAAAAACTGAACAGAAGCATTCTCAGAAACTTCTTTGTGTTGAGTGGATTCAACTCACAGACTTGAACTTACCTGTAGAAAGAGCAGTTTTGAAACACTCTTTTGGTAAAATCTGCAAGTGGTTATTTGGAGCACTTCGAGGCCTGTGCTGGGATATGGAATATCTTCACCTAAAAACTACAGAGAAGCATTCTCAGAAAGTTCTTCACGATGCATTCATTCAACTCACAGAGTTGAACCTTCCTTTCGATAGAACAGTTTTGAAACACTCTTTTTGTAGAATCTGCAAGAGGATATTTGGAGCGTTTTGAGGCCTATGCTGGAAAAGGAAATATCTTCACCTAAAAACTAGACAGAAGCATTCTCAGAAACTTCTGTGTGATGAGTGCATTCAACTCACAGACTTGAACGTTTCTTTTGATAGAACAGTTTGGAAACATTACGTTTGTAGAATCTGCAAGTGTTTATTCGGAGCACCTTGAGGCCTATGTTGGAAAAGGAAATATCTTCACATAAAAACTAGAGAGAAGGATTCTCAGAAACTTCTTTGTGATGAGTTCATTCAACTCACAGAGTGGAACCTACCAATTGATAGAGAAGTTTGGAAACACTCTTTTTGTAGAATCTGCAAGTGGATATTTGGAGCCGTTTGAGGCCTATGCTGGAAAAGTAAATATCTTCACATAAAAACTGAACAGAAGCATTCTCAGAAACTTCCTTGTGTTGAGTGCATTCAACTCACAGACTTGAACTTACCTGTAGAAAGAGCAGTTTTCAAACACTCTTTTGGTAAAATCTGCAAGTGGTTATTTGGAGCACTTCGAGGCCTGTGCTGGGATATGGAATAGCTTCACCTAAAAACTACAGAGAAGCATTCTCAGAAAGTTCTTCACGATGCATTCATTCACCTCACAGAGTTGAACCTTCCTTTTGATAGAACAGTTTTGAAACACTCTTTTTGTAGAATCTGCAAGAGGATATTTGGAGCGTTTTGAGGCCTATGCTGGAAAAGGAAATATCTTCACCTAAAAACTAGACAGAAGCATTCTCAGAAACTTCTGTGTGATGAGTGCATTCAACTCACAGACTTGAACGTTTCTTTTGATAGAACAGTTTGGAAACATTACGTTTGTAGAATCTGCAAGTGTTTATTCGGAGCACCTTGAGGCCTATGTTGGAAAAGGAAATATCTTCACATAAAAACTAGAGAGAAGGATTCTCAGAAACTTCTTTGTGATGAGTTCATTCAACTCACAGAGTGGAACCTACCAATTGATAGAGAAGTTTGGAAACACTCTTTTTGTAGAATCTGCAAGTGGATATTTGGAGCCGTTTGAGGCCTATGCTGGAAAAGGAAATACCTTCACATAAAAACTGAACAGAAGCATTCTCAGAAACTTCTTTGTGTTGAGTGCATTCAACTCACAGACTTGAACTTACTTGTAGAAAGAGCAGTTTTGAAACACTCTTTTGGTAAAATCTGCAAGTGGTTATTTGGAGCACTTCGAGGCCTGTGCTTTGATATGGAATATCTTCACCTAAAAACTACAGAGAAGCATTCTCAGAAAGTACTTCATGATGCATTCATTCAACTCACAGAGTTGAACCTTCCTTTTGATAGAACAGTTTTGAAACACTCTTTTTGTAGAATCTGCAAGAGGATATTTGGAGCGTTTTGAGGCCTATGCTGGAAAAGGAAATATCTTCACCTGAAAACTAGACAGAAGCATTCTCAGAAACTTCTGTGTGATGAGTGCATTCAACTCACAGACTTGAACGTTTCTTTTGATAGAACAGTTTGGAAACATTACGTTTGTAGAATCTGCAAGTGTTTATTCGGAGCACCTTGAGGCCTATGTTGGAAAAGGAAATATCTTCACATAAAAACTAGAGAGAAGGATTCTCAGAAACTTCTTTGTGATGAGTTCATTCAACTCACAGAGTTGAACCTACCAATTGATAGAGAAGTTTGGAAACACTCTTTTTGTAGAATCTGCAAGTGGATATTTGGAGCCGTTTGAGGCCTATGCTGGAAAAGGAAATATCTTCACATAAAAACTGAACAGAAGCATTCTCAGAAACTTCTTTGTGTTGAGTGCATTCAACTCACAGACTTGAACTTACCTGTAGAAAGAGCAGTTTTGAAACACTCTTTTGGTAAAATCTGCAAGTGGTTATTTGGAGCACTTCGAGGCCTGTGCTGGGATATGGAATATCTTCACCTAAAAACTACAGAGAAGCTTTCTCAGAAAGTTCTTCACGATGCATTCATTCAACTCACAGAGTTGAACCTTCCTTTTGATAGAACAGTTTTGAAACACTCTTTTTGTAGAATCTGCAAGAGGATATTTGGAGCGTTTTGAGGCCTATGCTGGAAAAGGAAATATCTTCACCTTAAAACTAGACAGAAGCATCCTCAGAAACTTCTGTGTGATGAGTGCATTCAACTCACAGACTTGAAGGTTTCTTTTGATAGAACAGTTTGGAAACATTACGTTTGTAGAATCTGCAAGTGTTTATTCGGAGCACCTTGAGGCCTATGTTGGAAAAGGAAATATCTTCACATAAAAACTAGAGAGAAGGATTCTCAGAAACTTCTTTGTGATGAGTTCATTCAACTCACAGAGTTGAACCTACCAATTGATGATAGAGAAGTTTGGAAACACTCTTTTTGTAGAATCTGCAAGTGGATATTTGGAGCCGTTTGAGGCCTATGCTGGAAAAGGAAATATCTTCACATAAAAACTGAACAGAAGCATTCTCAGAAACTTCTTTGTGTTGAGTGCATTCAACCCACAGACTTGAACTTACCTGTAGAAAGAGCAGTTTTGAAACACTCTTTTGGTGAAATCTGCAAGTGGTTATTTGGAGCACTTCGAGACCTGTGCTGGGATATGGAATATCTTCACCTAAAAACTACAGAGAAGCATTCTCAGAAAGTTCTTCACGATGCATTCATTCAACTCAGAGTTGAACCTTCCTTTTGATAGAACAGTTTTGAAACACTCTTTTTGTAGAATCTGCAAGAGGATATTTGGAGCGTTTTGAGGCCTATGCTGGAAAAGGAAATATCTTCACCTAAAAACTAGACAGAAGCATTCTCAGAAACTTCTGTGTGATGAGTGCATTCAACTCACAGACTTGAACGTTTCTTTTGATAGAACAGTTTGGAAACATTACGTTTGTAGAATCTGCAAGTGTTTATTCGGAGCACCTTGAGGCCTATGTTGGAAAAGGAAATATCTTCACATAAAAACTAGAGAGAAGGATTCTCAGAAACTTCTTTGTGATGAGTTCATTCAACTCACAGAGTTGAACCTACCAATTGATAGAGAAGTTTGGAAACACTCTTTTTGTAGAATCTGCAAGTGGATATTTGGAGCCGTTTGAGGCCTATGCTGGAAAAGGAAATATCTTCACATAAAAACTGAACAGAAGCATTCTCAGAAACTTCTTTGTGTTGAGTGCATTCAACTCACAGACTTGAACTTACCTGTAGAAAGAGCAGTTTTGAAACACTCTTTTGGTAAAATCTGCAAGTGGTTATTTGGAGCACTTCGAGGCCTGTGCTGGGATATGGAATATCTTCACCTAAAAACTACAGAGAAGCATTCTCAGAAAGTTCTTCACGATGCATTCATTCAACTCACAGAGTTGAACCTTCCTTTTGATAGAACAGTTTTGAAACACTCTTTTTGTAGAATCTGCAAGAGGATATTTGGAGCGTTTTGAGGCCTATGCTGGAAAAGGAAATATCATCACCTAAAAACTAGACAGAAGCATTCTCAGAAACTTCTGTGTGATGAGTGCATTCAACTCACAGACTTGAACGTTTCTTTTGATAGAACAGTTTGGAAACATTACGTTTGTAGAATCTGCAAGTGTATATTCGGAGCACCTTGAGGCCTATGTTGGAAAAGGAAATATCTTCACATAAAAACTAGAGAGAAGGATTCTCAGAAACTTCTTTGTGATGAGTTCATTCAACTCACAGAGTGGAACCTACCAATTGATAGAGAAGTTTGGAAACACTCTTTTTGTAGAATCTGCAAGTGGATATTTGGAGCCGTTTGAGGACTATGCTGGAAAAGGAAATATCTTCACATAAAAACTGAACAGAAGCATTCTCAGAAACTTCTTTGTGTTGAGTGCATTCAACTCACAGACTTGAACTTAGTTGTAGAAAGAGCAGTTTTGAAACACTCTTTTGGTAAAATCTGCAAGTGGTTATTTGGAGCACTTCGAGGCCTGTGCTTTGATATGGAATATCTTCACCTAAAAACTACAGAGAAGCATTCTCAGAAAGTTCTTCACGATGCATTCATTCAACTCACAGAGTTGAACCTTCCTTTCGATAGAACAGTTTTGAAACACTCTTTTTGTAGAATCTGCAAGAGGATATTTGGAGCGTTTTGAGGCCTATGCTGGAAAAGGAAATATCTTCACCTAAAAACTAGACAGAAGCATTCTCAGAAACTTCTGTGTGATGAGTGCATTCAACTCACAGACTTGAACGTTTCTTTTGATAGAACAGTTTGGAAACATTACGTTTGTAGAATCTGCAAGTGTTTATTCGGAGCGCCTTGAGGCCTATGTTGGAAAAGGAAATATCTTCACATAAAAACTAGAGAGAAGGATTCTCAGAAACTTCTTTGTGATGAGTTCATTCAACTCACAGAGTTGAACCTACCAATTGATAGAGAAGTTTGGAAACACTCTTTTTGTAGAATCTGCAAGTGGATATTTGGAGCCGTTTGAGGCCTATGCTGGAAAAGGAAATATCTTCACATAAAAACTGAACAGAAGCATTCTCAGAAACTTCTTTGTGTTGAGTGCATTCAACTCACAGACTTGAACTTACCTGTAGAAAGAGCAGTTTTGAAACACTCTTTTGGTAAAATCTGCAAGTGGTTATTTGGAGCACTTCGAGGCCTGTGCTGGGATATGGAATATCTTCACCTAAAAACTACAGAGAAGCATTCTCAGAAAGTTCTTCACGATGCATTCATTCAACTCACAGAGTTGAACCTTCCTTTTGATAGAACAGTTTTGAAACACTCTTTTTGTAGAATCTGCAAGAGGATATTTGGAGCGTTTTGAGGCCTATGCTGGAAAAGGAAATATCTTCACCTAAAAACTAGACAGAAGCATCCTCAGAAACTTCTGTGTGATGAGTGCATTCAACTCACAGACTTGAAGGTTTCTTTTGATAGAACAGTTTGGAAACATTACGTTTGTAGAATCTGCAAGTGTTTATTCGGAGCACCTTGAGGCCTATGTTGGAAAAGGAAATATCTTCACATAAAAACTAGAGAGAAGGATTCTCAGAAACTTCTTTGTGATGAGTTCATTCAACTCACAGAGTTGAACCTACCAATTGATGATAGAGAAGTTTGGAAACACTCTTTTTGTAGAATCTGCAAGTGGATATTTGGAGCCGTTTGAGGCCTATGCTGGAAAAGGAAATATCTTCACATAAAAACTGAACAGAAGCATTCTCAGAAACTTCTTTGTGTTGAGTGGATTCAACTCACAGACTTGAACTTACCTGTAGAAAGAGCAGTTTTGAAACACTCTTTTGGTAAAATCTGCAAGTGGTTATTTGGAGCACTTCGAGGCCTGTGCTGGGATATGGAATATCTTCACCTAAAAACTACAGAGAAGCATTCTCAGAAAGTTCTTCACGATGCATTCATTCAACTCACAGAGTTGAACCTTCCTTTCGATAGAACAGTTTTGAAACACTCTTTTTGTAGAATCTGCAAGAGGATATTTGGAGCGTTTTGAGGCCTATGCTGGAAAAGGAAATATCTTCACCTAAAAACTAGACAGAAGCATTCTCAGAAACTTCTGTGTGATGAGTGCATTCAACTCACAGACTTGAACGTTTCTTTTGATAGAACAGTTTGGAAACATTACGTTTGTAGAATCTGCAAGTGTTTATTCGGAGCACCTTGAGGCCTATGTTGGAAAAGGAAATATCTTCACATAAAAACTAGAGAGAAGGATTCTCAGAAACTTCTTTGTGATGAGTTCATTCAACTCACAGAGTTGAACCTACCAATTGATAGAGAAGTTTGGAAACACTCTTTTTGTAGAATCTGCAAGTGGATATTTGGAGCCGTTTGAGGCCTATGCTGGAAAAGGAAATATCTTCACATAAAAACTGAACAGAAGCATTCTCAGAAACTTCTTTGTGTTGAGTGCATTCAACTCACAGACTTGAACTTAGTTGTAGAAAGAGCAGTTTTGAAACACTCTTTTGGTAAAATCTGCAAGTGGTTATTTGGAGCACTTCGAGGCCTGTGCTTTGATATGGAATATCTTCACCTAAAAACTACAGAGAAGCATTCTCAGAAAGTACTTCATGATGCATTCGTTCAACTCACAGAGTTGAACCTTCCTTTTGAAAGAACAGTTTTGAAACACTCTTTTTGTAGAATCTGCAAGAGGATATTTGGAGCGTTTTGAGGCCTATGCTGGAAAAGGAAATATCTTCACCTAAAAACTAGACAGAAGCATTCTCAGAAACTTCCTTGTGTTGAGTGCATTCAACTCACCGACTTGAACTTACCTGTAGAAAGAGCAGTTTTCAAACACTCTTTTGGTAAAATCTGCAAGTGGTTATTTGGAGCACTTCGAGGCCTGTGCTGGGATATGGAATAGCTTCACCTAAAAACTACAGAGAAGCATTCTCAGAAAGTTCTTCACGATGCATTCATTCACCTCACAGAGTTGAACCTTCCTTTTGATAGAACAGTTTTGAAACACTCTTTTTGTAGAATCTGCAAGAGGATATTTGGAGCGTTTTGAGGCCTATGCTGGAAAAGGAAATATCTTCACCTAAAAACTAGACAGAAGCATTCTCAGAAACTTCTGTGTGATGAGTGCATTCAACTCACAGACTTGAACGTTTCTTTTGATAGAACAGTTTGGAAACATTACGTTTGTAGAATCTGCAAGTGTTTATTCGGAGCACCTTGAGGCCTATGTTGGAAAAGGAAATATCTTCACATAAAAACTAGAGAGAAGGATTCTCAGAAACTTCTTTGTGATGAGTTCATTCAACTCACAGAGTGGAACCTACCAATTGATAGAGAAGTTTGGAAACACTCTTTTTGTAGAATCTGCAAGTGGATATTTGGAGCCGTTTGAGGCCTATGCTGGAAAAGGAAATATCTTCACATAAAAACTGAACAGAAGCATTCTCAGAAACTTCTTTGTGTTGAGTGCATTCAACTCACAGACTTGAACTTACCTGTAGAAAGAGCAGTTTTGAAACACTCTTTTGGTAAAATCTGCAAGTGGTTATTTGGAGCACTTCAAGGCCTGTGCTGGGATATGGAATATCTTCACCTAAAAACTACAGAGAAGCATTCTCAGAAAGTTCTTCACGATGCATTCATTCACCTCACAGAGTTGAACCTTCCTTTTGATAGAACAGTTTTGAAACACTCTTTTTGTAGAATCTGCAAGAGGATATTTGGAGCGTTTTGAGTCCTATGCTGGAAAAGGAAATATCTTCACATAAAAACTAGAGAGAAGCATTCTCAGAAACTTCTGTGTGATGAGTGCATTCAACTCACAGACTTGAACGTTCCTTTTGATAGAACAGTTTGGAAACATTACGTTTGTAGAATCTGCAAGTGTTTATTCGGAGCACCTTGAGGCCTATGTTGGAAAAGGAAATATCTTCACATAAAAACTAGAGAGAAGGATTCTCAGAAACTTCTTTGTGATGAGTTCATTCAACTCACAGAGTGGAACCTACCAATTGATAGAGAAGTTTGGAAACACTCTTTTTGTAGAATCTGCAAGTGGATATTTGGAGCCGTTTGAGGCCTATGCTGGAAAAGGAAATATCTTCACATAAAAACTGAACAGAAGCATTCTCAGAAACTTCTTTGTGTTGAGTGCATTCAACTCACAGACTTGAACTTAGTTGTAGAAAGAGCAGTTTTGAAACACTCTTTTGGTAAAATCTGCAAGTGGTTATTTGGAGCACTTCGAGGCCTGTGCTTTGATATGGAATATCTTCACCTAAAAACTACAGAGAAGCCTTCTCAGAAAGTACTTCATGATGCATTCGTTCAACTCACAGAGTTGAACCTTCCTTTTGAAAGAACAGTTTTGAAACACTCTTTTTGTAGAATCTGCAAGAGGATATTTGGAGCGTTTTGAGGCCTATGCTGGAAAAGGAAATATCTTCACCTAAAAACTAGACAGAAGCATTCTCAGAAACTTCTGTGTGATGAGTGCATTCAACTCACAGACTTGAACGTTTCTTTTGATAGAACAGTTTGGAAACATTACGTTTGTAGAATCTGCAAGTGTTTATTCGGAGCACCTTGAGGCCTATGTTGGAAAAGGAAATATCTTCACATAAAAACTAGAGAGAAGGATTCTCAGAAACTTCTTTGTGATGAGTTCATTCAACTCACAGAGTTGAACCTACCAATTGATAGAGAAGTTTGGAAACACTCTTTTTGTAGAATCTGCAAGTGGATATTTGGAGCCGTTTGAGGCCTATGCTGGAAAAGGAAATATCTTCACATAAAAACTGAACAGAAGCATTCTCAGAAACTTCCTTGTGTTGAGTGCATTCAACTCACAGACTTGAACTTACCTGTAGAAAGAGCAGTTTTCAAACACTCTTTTGGTAAAATCTGCAAGTGGTTATTTGGAGCACTTCGAGGCCTGTGCTGGGATATGGAATAGCTTCACCTAAAAACTACAGAGAAGCATTCTCAGAAAGTTCTTCACGATGCATTCATTCAACTCACAGAGTTGAATCTTCCTTTTCATAGAACAGTTTTGAAACACTCTTTTTGTAGAATCTGCAAGAGGATATTTGGAGCGTTTTGAGGCCTATGCTGGAAAAGGAAATATCTTCACCTAAAAACTAGACAGAAGCATTCTCAGAAACTTCTGTGTGATGAGTGCATTCAACTCACAGACTTGAACGTTTCTTTTGATAGAACAGTTTGGAAACATTACGTTTGTAGAATCTGCAAGTGTTTATTCGGAGCACCTTGAGGCCTATGTTGGAAAAGGAAATATCTTCACATAAAAACTAGAGAGAAGGATTCTCAGAAACTTCTTTGTGATGAGTTCATTCAACTCACAGAGTTGAACCTACCAATTGATAGAGAAGTTTGGAAACACTCTTTTTGTAGAATCTGCAAGTGGATATTTGGAGCCGTTTGAGGCCTATGCTGGAAAAGGAAATATCTTCACATAAAAACTGAACAGAAGCATTCTCAGAAACTTCTTTGTCTTGAGTGCATTCAACTCACAGACTTGAACTTAGTTGTAGAAAGAGCAGTTTTGAAACACTCTTTTGGTAAAATCTGCAAGTGGTTATTTGGAGCACTTCGAGGCCTGTGCTTTGATATGGAATATCTTCACCTAAAAACTACAGAGAAGCATTCTCAGAAAGTACTTCATGATGCATTCGTTCAACTCACAGGGTTGAACCTTCCTTTTGAAAGAACAGTTTTGAAACACTCTTTTTGTAGAATCTGCAAGAGGATATTTGGAGCGTTTTGAGGCCTATGCTGGAAAAGGAAATATCTTCACCTAAAAACTAGACAGAAGCATTCTCAGAAACTTCTGTGTGATGAGTGCATTCAACTCACAGACTTGAACGTTTCTTTTGATAGAACAGTTTGGAAACATTACGTTTGTAGAATCTGCAAGTGTTTATTCGGAGCACCTTGAGGCCTATGTTGGAAAAGGAAATATCTTCACATAAAAACTAGAGAGAAGGATTCTCAGAAACTTCTTTGTGATGAGTTCATTCAACTCACAGAGTTGAACCTACCAATTGATAGAGAAGTTTGGAAACACTCTTTTTGTAGAATCTGCAAGTGGATATTTGGAGCCGTTTGAGGCCTATGCTGGAAAAGGAAATATCTTCACATAAAAACTGAACAGAAGCATTCTCAGAAACTTCCTTGTGTTGAGTGCATTCAACTCACAGACTTGAACTTACCTGTAGAAAGAGCAGTTTTCAAACACTCTTTTGGTAAAATCTGCAAGTGGTTATTTGGAGCACTTCGAGGCCTGTGCTGGGATATGGAATAGCTTCACCTAAAAACTACAGAGAAGCATTCTCAGAAAGTTCTTCACGATGCATTCATTCACCTCACAGAGTTGAACCTTCCTTTTGATAGAACAGTTTTGAAACACTCTTTTTGTAGAATCTGCAAGAGGATATTTGGAGCGTTTTGAGGCCTATGCTGGAAAAGGAAATATCTTCACCTGAAAACTAGACAGAAGCATTCTCAGAAACTTCTGTGTGATGAGTGCATTCAACTCACAGACTTGAACGTTTCTTTTGATAGAACAGTTTGGAAACATTACGTTTGTAGAATCTGCAAGTGTTTATTCGGAGCACCTTGAGGCCTATGTTGGAAAAGGAAATATCTTCACATAAAAACTAGAGAGAAGGATTCTCAGAAACTTCTTTGTGATGAGTTCATTCAACTCACAGAGTTGAACCTACCAATTGATAGAGAAGTTTGGAAACACTCTTTTTGTAGAATCTGCAAGTGGATATTTGGAGCCGTTTGAGGCCTATGCTGGAAAAGGAAATATCTTCACATAAAAACTGAACAGAAGCATTCTCAGAAACTTCTTTGTGTCGAGTGCATTCAACTCACAGACTTGAACTTACCTGTAGAAAGAGCAGTTTTGAAACACTCTTTTGGTAAAATCTGCAAGTGGTTATTTGGAGCACTTCGAGGCCTGTGCTGGGATATGGAATATCTTCACCTAAAAACTACAGAGAAGCTTTCTCAGAAAGTTCTTCACGATGCATTCATTCAACTCACAGAGTTGAACCTTCCTTTTGATAGAACAGTTTTGAAACACTCTTTTTGTAGAATCTGCAAGAGGATATTTGGAGCGTTTTGAGGCCTATGCTGGAAAAGGAAATATCTTCACCTTAAAACTAGACAGAAGCATCCTCAGAAACTTCTGTGTGATGAGTGCATTCAACTCACAGACTTGAAGGTTTCTTTTGATAGAACAGTTTGGAAACATTACGTTTGTAGAATCTGCAAGTGTTTATTCGGAGCACCTTGAGGCCTATGTTGGAAAAGGAAATATCTTCACATAAAAACTAGAGAGAAGGATTCTCAGAAACTTCTTTGTGATGAGTTCATTCAACTCACAGAGTTGAACCTACCAATTGATGATAGAGAAGTTTGGAAACACTCTTTTTGTAGAATCTGCAAGTGGATATTTGGAGCCGTTTGAGGCCTATGCTGGAAAAGGAAATATCTTCACATAAAAACTGAACAGAAGCATTCTCAGAAACTTCTTTGTGTTGAGTGCATTCAACCCACAGACTTGAACTTACCTGTAGAAAGAGCAGTTTTGAAACACTCTTTTGGTGAAATCTGCAAGTGGTTATTTGGAGCACTTCGAGACCTGTGCTGGGATATGGAATATCTTCACCTAAAAACTACAGAGAAGCATTCTCAGAAAGTTCTTCACGATGCATTCATTCAACTCAGAGTTGAAACTTCCTTTTGATAGAACAGTTTTGAAACACTCTTTTTGTAGAATCTGCAAGAGGATATTTGGAGCGTTTTGAGGCCTATGCTGGAAAAGGAAATATCTTCACCTAAAAACTAGACAGAAGCATTCTCAGAAACTTCTGTGTGATGAGTGCATTCAACTCACAGACTTGAACGTTTCTTTTGATAGAACAGTTTGGAAACATTACGTTTGTAGAATCTGCAAGTGTTTATTCGGAGCACCTTGAGGCCTATGTTGGAAAAGGAAATATCTTCACATAAAAACTAGAGAGAAGGATTCTCAGAAACTTCTTTGTGATGAGTTCATTCAACTCACAGAGTTGAACCTACCAATTGATAGAGAAGTTTGGAAACACTCTTTTTGTAGAATCTGCAAGTGGATATTTGGAGCCGTTTGAGGCCTATGCTGGAAAAGGAAATATCTTCACATAAAAACTGAACAGAAGCATTCTCAGAAACTTCTTTGTGTTGAGTGCATTCAACTCACAGACTTGAACTTACCTGTAGAAAGAGCAGTTTTGAAACACTCTTTTGGTAAAATCTGCAAGTGGTTATTTGGAGCACTTCGAGGCCTGTGCTGGGATATGGAATATCTTCACCTAAAAACTACAGAGAAGCATTCTCAGAAAGTTCTTCACGATGCATTCATTCAACTCACAGAGTTGAACCTTCCTTTTGATAGAACAGTTTTGAAACACTCTTTTTGTAGAATCTGCAAGAGGATATTTGGAGCGTTTTGAGGCCTATGCTGGAAAAGGAAATATCATCACCTAAAAACTAGACAGAAGCATTCTCAGAAACTTCTGTGTGATGAGTGCATTCCACTCACAGACTTGAACGTTTCTTTTGATAGAACAGTTTGGAAACATTACGTTTGTAGAATCTGCAAGTGTATATTCGGAGCACCTTGAGGCCTATGTTGGAAAAGGAAATATCTTCACATAAAAACTAGAGAGAAGGATTCTCAGAAACTTCTTTGTGATGAGTTCATTCAACTCACAGAGTGGAACCTACCAATTGATAGAGAAGTTTGGAAACACTCTTTTTGTAGAATCTGCAAGTGGATATTTGGAGCCGTTTGAGGACTATGCTGGAAAAGGAAATATCTTCACATAAAAACTGAACAGAAGCATTCTCAGAAACTTCTTTGTGTTGAGTGCATTCAACTCACAGACTTGAACTTAGTTGTAGAAAGAGCAGTTTTGAAACACTCTTTTGGTAAAATCTGCAAGTGGTTATTTGGAGCACTTCGAGGCCTGTGCTTTGATATGGAATATCTTCACCTAAAAACTACAGAGAAGCATTCTCAGAAAGTACTTCATGATGCATTCGTTCAACTCACAGAGATGAACCTTCCTTTTGAAAGAACAGTTTTGAAACACTCTTTTTGTAGAATCTGCAAGAGGATATTTGGAGCGTTTTGAGGCCTATGCTGGAAAAGGAAATATCTTCACCTAAAAACTAGACAGAAGCATTCTCAGAAACTTCTGTGTGATGAGTGCATTCAACTCACAGACTTGAACGTTTCTTTTGATAGAACAGTTTGGAAACATTACGTTTGTAGAATCTGCAAGTGTTTATTCGGAGCGCCTTGAGGCCTATGTTGGAAAAGGAAATATCTTCACATAAAAACTAGAGAGAAGGATTCTCAGAAACTTCTTTGTGATGAGTTCATTCAACTCACAGAGTTGAACCTACCAATTGATAGAGAAGTTTGGAAACACTCTTTTTGTAGAATCTGCAAGTGGATATTTGGAGCCGTTTGAGGCCTATGCTGGAAAAGGAAATATCTTCACATAAAAACTGAACAGAAGCATTCTCAGAAACTTCTTTGTGTTGAGTGCATTCAACTCACAGACTTGAACTTACCTGTAGAAAGAGCAGTTTTGAAACACTCTTTTGGTAAAATCTGCAAGTGGTTATTTGGAGCACTTCGAGGCCTGTGCTGGGATATGGAATATCTTCACCTAAAAACTACAGAGAAGCATTCTCAGAAAGTTCTTCACGATGCATTCATTCAACTCACAGAGTTGAACCTTCCTTTTGATAGAACAGTTTTGAAACACTCTTTTTGTAGAATCTGCAAGAGGATATTTGGAGCGTTTTGAGGCCTATGCTGGAAAAGGAAATATCTTCACCTAAAAACTAGACAGAAGCATCCTCAGAAACTTCTGTGTGATGAGTGCATTCAACTCACAGACTTGAAGGTTTCTTTTGATAGAACAGTTTGGAAACATTACGTTTGTAGAATCTGCAAGTGTTTATTCGGAGCACCTTGAGGCCTATGTTGGAAAAGGAAATATCTTCACATAAAAACTAGAGAGAAGGATTCTCAGAAACTTCTTTGTGATGAGTTCATTCAACTCACAGAGTTGAACCTACCAATTGATGATAGAGAAGTTTGGAAACACTCTTTTTGTAGAATCTGCAAGTGGATATTTGGAGCCGTTTGAGGCCTATGCTGGAAAAGGAAATATCTTCACATAAAAACTGAACAGAAGCATTCTCAGAAACTTCTTTGTGTTGAGTGGGTTCAACTCACAGACTTGAACTTACCTGTAGAAAGAGCAGTTTTGAAACACTCTTTTGGTAAAATCTGCAAGTGGTTATTTGGAGCACTTCGAGGCCTGTGCTGGGATATGGAATATCTTCACCTAAAAACTACAGAGAAGCATTCTCAGAAAGTTCTTCACGATGCATTCATTCAACTCACAGAGTTGAACCTTCCTTTCGATAGAACAGTTTTGAAACACTCTTTTTGTAGAATCTGCAAGAGGATATTTGGAGCGTTTTGAGGCCTATGCTGGAAAAGGAAATATCTTCACCTAAAAACTAGACAGAAGCATTCTCAGAAACTTCTGTGTGATGAGTGCATTCAACTCACAGACTTGAACGTTTCTTTTGATAGAACAGTTTGGAAACATTACGTTTGTAGAATCTGTAAGTGTTTATTCGGAGCACCTTGAGGCCTATGTTGGAAAAGGAAATATCTTCACATAAAAACTAGAGAGAAGGATTCTCAGAAACTTCTTTGTGATGAGTTCATTCAACTCACAGAGTTGAACCTACCAATTGATAGAGAAGTTTGGAAACACTCTTTTTGTAGAATCTGCAAGTGGATATTTGGAGCCGTTTGAGGCCTATGCTGGAAAAGGAAATATCTTCACATAAAAACTGAACAGAAGCATTCTCAGAAACTTCTTTGTGTTGAGTGCATTCAACTCACAGACTTGAACTTAGTTGTAGAAAGAGCAGTTTTGAAACACTCTTTTGGTAAAATCTGCAAGTGGTTATTTGGAGCACTTCGAGGCCTGTGCTTTGATATGGAATATCTTCACCTAAAAACTACAGAGAAGCATTCTCAGAAAGTACTTCATGATGCATTCGTTCAACTCACAGAGTTGAACCTTCCTTTTGAAAGAACAGTTTTGAAACACTCTTTTTGTAGAATCTGCAAGAGGATATTTGGAGCGTTTTGAGGCCTATGCTGGAAAAGGAAATATCTTCACCTAAAAACTAGACAGAAGCATTCTCAGAAACTTCCTTGTGTTGAGTGCATTCAACTCACCGACTTGAACTTACCTGTAGAAAGAGCAGTTTTCAAACACTCTTTTGGTAAAATCTGCAAGTGGTTATTTGGAGCACTTCGAGGCCTGTGCTGGGATATGGAATAGCTTCACCTAAAAACTACAGAGAAGCATTCTCAGAAAGTTCTTCACGATGCATTCATTCACCTCACAGAGTTGAACCTTCCTTTTGATAGAACAGTTTTGAAACACTCTTTTTGTAGAATCTGCAAGAGGATATTTGGAGCGTTTTGAGGCCTATGCTGGAAAAGGAAATATCTTCACCTAAAAACTAGACAGAAGCATTCTCAGAAACTTCTGTGTGATGAGTGCATTCAACTCACAGACTTGAACGTTTCTTTTGATAGAACAGTTTGGAAACATTACGTTTGTAGAATCTGCAAGTGTTTATTCGGAGCACCTTGAGGCCTATGTTGGAAAAGGAAATATCTTCACATAAAAACTAGAGAGAAGGATTCTCAGAAACTTCTTTGTGATGAGTTCATTCAACTCACAGAGTGGAACCTACCAATTGATAGAGAAGTTTGGAAACACTCTTTTTGTAGAATCTGCAAGTGGATATTTGGAGCCGTTTGAGGCCTATGCTGGAAAAGGAAATATCTTCACATAAAAACTGAACAGAAGCATTCTCAGAAACTTCTTTGTGTTGAGTGCATTCAACTCACAGACTTGAACTTACCTGTAGAAAGAGCAGTTTTGAAACACTCTTTTGGTAAAATCTGCAAGTGGTTATTTGGAGCACTTCAAGGCCTGTGCTGGGATATGGAATATCTTCACCTAAAAACTACAGAGAAGCATTCTCAGAAAGTTCTTCACGATGCATTCATTCACCTCACAGAGTTGAACCTTCCTTTTGATAGAACAGTTTTGAAACACTCTTTTTGTAGAATCTGCAAGAGGATATTTGGAGCGTTTTGAGTCCTATGCTGGAAAAGGAAATATCTTCACATAAAAACTAGAGAGAAGCATTCTCAGAAACTTCTGTGTGATGAGTGCATTCAACTCACAGACTTGAACGTTCCTTTTGATAGAACAGTTTGGAAACATTACGTTTGTAGAATCTGCAAGTGTTTATTCGGAGCACCTTGAGGCCTATGTTGGAAAAGGAAATATCTTCACATAAAAACTAGAGAGAAGGATTCTCAGAAACTTCTTTGTGATGAGTTCATTCAACTCACAGAGTGGAACCTACCAATTGATAGAGAAGTTTGGAAACACTCTTTTTGTAGAATCTGCAAGTGGATATTTGGAGCCGTTTGAGGCCTATGCTGGAAAAGGAAATATCTTCACATAAAAACTGAACAGAAGCATTCTCAGAAACTTCTTTGTGTTGAGTGCATTCAACTCACAGACTTGAACTTAGTTGTAGAAAGAGCAGTTTTGAAACACTCTTTTGGTAAAATCTGCAAGTGGTTATTTGGAGCACTTCGAGGCCTGTGCTTTGATATGGAATATCTTCACCTAAAAACTACAGAGAAGCCTTCTCAGAAAGTACTTCATGATGCATTCGTTCAACTCACAGAGTTGAACCTTCCTTTTGAAAGAACAGTTTTGAAACACTCTTTTTGTAGAATCTGCAAGAGGATATTTGGAGCGTTTTGAGGCCTATGCTGGAAAAGGAAATATCTTCACCTAAAAACTAGACAGAAGCATTCTCAGAAACTTCTGTGTGATGAGTGCATTCAACTCACAGACTTGAACGTTTCTTTTGATAGAACAGTTTGGAAACATTACGTTTGTAGAATCTGCAAGTGTTTATTCGGAGCACCTTGAGGCCTATGTTGGAAAAGGAAATATCTTCACATAAAAACTAGAGAGAAGGATTCTCAGAAACTTCTTTGTGATGAGTTCATTCAACTCACAGAGTTGAACCTACCAATTGATAGAGAAGTTTGGAAACACTCTTTTTGTAGAATCTGCAAGTGGATATTTGGAGCCGTTTGAGGCCTATGCTGGAAAAGGAAATATCTTCACATAAAAACTGAACAGAAGCATTCTCAGAAACTTCCTTGTGTTGAGTGCATTCAACTCACAGACTTGAACTTACCTGTAGAAAGAGCAGTTTTCAAACACTCTTTTGGTAAAATCTGCAAGTGGTTATTTGGAGCACTTCGAGGCCTGTGCTGGGATATGGAATAGCTTCACCTAAAAACTACAGAGAAGCATTCTCAGAAAGTTCTTCACGATGCATTCATTCAACTCACAGAGTTGAATCTTCCTTTTCATAGAACAGTTTTGAAACACTCTTTTTGTAGAATCTGCAAGAGGATATTTGGAGCGTTTTGAGGCCTATGCTGGAAAAGGAAATATCTTCACCTAAAAACTAGACAGAAGCATTCTCAGAAACTTCTGTGTGATGAGTGCATTCAACTCACAGACTTGAACGTTTCTTTTGATAGAACAGTTTGGAAACATTACGTTTGTAGAATCTGCAAGTGTTTATTCGGAGCACCTTGAGGCCTATGTTGGAAAAGGAAATATCTTCACATAAAAACTAGAGAGAAGGATTCTCAGAAACTTCTTTGTGATGAGTTCATTCAACTCACAGAGTTGAACCTACCAATTGATAGAGAAGTTTGGAAACACTCTTTTTGTAGAATCTGCAAGTGGATATTTGGAGCCGTTTGAGGCCTATGCTGGAAAAGGAAATATCTTCACATAAAAACTGAACAGAAGCATTCTCAGAAACTTCTTTGTCTTGAGTGCATTCAACTCACAGACTTGAACTTAGTTGTAGAAAGAGCAGTTTTGAAACACTCTTTTGGTAAAATCTGCAAGTGGTTATTTGGAGCACTTCGAGGCCTGTGCTTTGATATGGAATATCTTCACCTAAAAACTACAGAGAAGCATTCTCAGAAAGTACTTCATGATGCATTCGTTCAACTCACAGGGTTGAACCTTCCTTTTGAAAGAACAGTTTTGAAACACTCTTTTTGTAGAATCTGCAAGAGGATATTTGGAGCGTTTTGAGGCCTATGCTGGAAAAGGAAATATCTTCACCTAAAAACTAGACAGAAGCATTCTCAGAAACTTCTGTGTGATGAGTGCATTCAACTCACAGACTTGAACGTTTCTTTTGATAGAACAGTTTGGAAACATTACGTTTGTAGAATCTGCAAGTGTTTATTCGGAGCACCTTGAGGCCTATGTTGGAAAAGGAAATATCTTCACATAAAAACTAGAGAGAAGGATTCTCAGAAACTTCTTTGTGATGAGTTCATTCAACTCACAGAGTTGAACCTACCAATTGATAGAGAAGTTTGGAAACACTCTTTTTGTAGAATCTGCAAGTGGATATTTGGAGCCGTTTGAGGCCTATGCTGGAAAAGGAAATATCTTCACATAAAAACTGAACAGAAGCATTCTCAGAAACTTCCTTGTGTTGAGTGCATTCAACTCACAGACTTGAACTTACCTGTAGAAAGAGCAGTTTTCAAACACTCTTTTGGTAAAATCTGCAAGTGGTTATTTGGAGCACTTCGAGGCCTGTGCTGGGATATGGAATAGCTTCACCTAAAAACTACAGAGAAGCATTCTCAGAAAGTTCTTCACGATGCATTCATTCACCTCACAGAGTTGAACCTTCCTTTTGATAGAACAGTTTTGAAACACTCTTTTTGTAGAATCTGCAAGAGGATATTTGGAGCGTTTTGAGGCCTATGCTGGAAAAGGAAATATCTTCACCTGAAAACTAGACAGAAGCATTCTCAGAAACTTCTGTGTGATGAGTGCATTCAACTCACAGACTTGAACGTTTCTTTTGATAGAACAGTTTGGAAACATTACGTTTGTAGAATCTGCAAGTGTTTATTCGGAGCACCTTGAGGCCTATGTTGGAAAAGGAAATATCTTCACATAAAAACTAGAGAGAAGGATTCTCAGAAACTTCTTTGTGATGAGTTCATTCAACTCACAGAGTTGAACCTACCAATTGATAGAGAAGTTTGGAAACACTCTTTTTGTAGAATCTGCAAGTGGATATTTGGAGCCGTTTGAGGCCTATGCTGGAAAAGGAAATATCTTCACATAAAAACTGAACAGAAGCATTCTCAGAAACTTCTTTGTGTCGAGTGCATTCAACTCACAGACTTGAACTTACCTGTAGAAAGAGCAGTTTTGAAACACTCTTTTGGTAAAATCTGCAAGTGGTTATTTGGAGCACTTCGAGGCCTGTGCTGGGATATGGAATATCTTCACCTAAAAACTACAGAGAAGCTTTCTCAGAAAGTTCTTCACGATGCATTCATTCAACTCACAGAGTTGAACCTTCCTTTTGATAGAACAGTTTTGAAACACTCTTTTTGTAGAATCTGCAAGAGGATATTTGGAGCGTTTTGAGGCCTATGCTGGAAAAGGAAATATCTTCACCTTAAAACTAGACAGAAGCATCCTCAGAAACTTCTGTGTGATGAGTGCATTCAACTCACAGACTTGAAGGTTTCTTTTGATAGAACAGTTTGGAAACATTACGTTTGTAGAATCTGCAAGTGTTTATTCGGAGCACCTTGAGGCCTATGTTGGAAAAGGAAATATCTTCACATAAAAACTAGAGAGAAGGATTCTCAGAAACTTCTTTGTGATGAGTTCATTCAACTCACAGAGTTGAACCTACCAATTGATGATAGAGAAGTTTGGAAACACTCTTTTTGTAGAATCTGCAAGTGGATATTTGGAGCCGTTTGAGGCCTATGCTGGAAAAGGAAATATCTTCACATAAAAACTGAACAGAAGCATTCTCAGAAACTTCTTTGTGTTGAGTGCATTCAACCCACAGACTTGAACTTACCTGTAGAAAGAGCAGTTTTGAAACACTCTTTTGGTGAAATCTGCAAGTGGTTATTTGGAGCACTTCGAGACCTGTGCTGGGATATGGAATATCTTCACCTAAAAACTACAGAGAAGCATTCTCAGAAAGTTCTTCACGATGCATTCATTCAACTCAGAGTTGAAACTTCCTTTTGATAGAACAGTTTTGAAACACTCTTTTTGTAGAATCTGCAAGAGGATATTTGGAGCGTTTTGAGGCCTATGCTGGAAAAGGAAATATCTTCACCTAAAAACTAGACAGAAGCATTCTCAGAAACTTCTGTGTGATGAGTGCATTCAACTCACAGACTTGAACGTTTCTTTTGATAGAACAGTTTGGAAACATTACGTTTGTAGAATCTGCAAGTGTTTATTCGGAGCACCTTGAGGCCTATGTTGGAAAAGGAAATATCTTCACATAAAAACTAGAGAGAAGGATTCTCAGAAACTTCTTTGTGATGAGTTCATTCAACTCACAGAGTTGAACCTACCAATTGATAGAGAAGTTTGGAAACACTCTTTTTGTAGAATCTGCAAGTGGATATTTGGAGCCGTTTGAGGCCTATGCTGGAAAAGGAAATATCTTCACATAAAAACTGAACAGAAGCATTCTCAGAAACTTCTTTGTGTTGAGTGCATTCAACTCACAGACTTGAACTTACCTGTAGAAAGAGCAGTTTTGAAACACTCTTTTGGTAAAATCTGCAAGTGGTTATTTGGAGCACTTCGAGGCCTGTGCTGGGATATGGAATATCTTCACCTAAAAACTACAGAGAAGCATTCTCAGAAAGTTCTTCACGATGCATTCATTCAACTCACAGAGTTGAACCTTCCTTTTGATAGAACAGTTTTGAAACACTCTTTTTGTAGAATCTGCAAGAGGATATTTGGAGCGTTTTGAGGCCTATGCTGGAAAAGGAAATATCATCACCTAAAAACTAGACAGAAGCATTCTCAGAAACTTCTGTGTGATGAGTGCATTCCACTCACAGACTTGAACGTTTCTTTTGATAGAACAGTTTGGAAACATTACGTTTGTAGAATCTGCAAGTGTATATTCGGAGCACCTTGAGGCCTATGTTGGAAAAGGAAATATCTTCACATAAAAACTAGAGAGAAGGATTCTCAGAAACTTCTTTGTGATGAGTTCATTCAACTCACAGAGTGGAACCTACCAATTGATAGAGAAGTTTGGAAACACTCTTTTTGTAGAATCTGCAAGTGGATATTTGGAGCCGTTTGAGGACTATGCTGGAAAAGGAAATATCTTCACATAAAAACTGAACAGAAGCATTCTCAGAAACTTCTTTGTGTTGAGTGCATTCAACTCACAGACTTGAACTTAGTTGTAGAAAGAGCAGTTTTGAAACACTCTTTTGGTAAAATCTGCAAGTGGTTATTTGGAGCACTTCGAGGCCTGTGCTTTGATATGGAATATCTTCACCTAAAAACTACAGAGAAGCATTCTCAGAAAGTACTTCATGATGCATTCGTTCAACTCACAGAGATGAACCTTCCTTTTGAAAGAACAGTTTTGAAACACTCTTTTTGTAGAATCTGCAAGAGGATATTTGGAGCGTTTTGAGGCCTATGCTGGAAAAGGAAATATCTTCACCTAAAAACTAGACAGAAGCATTCTCAGAAACTTCTGTGTGATGAGTGCATTCAACTCACAGACTTGAACGTTTCTTTTGATAGAACAGTTTGGAAACATTACGTTTGTAGAATCTGCAAGTGTTTATTCGGAGCGCCTTGAGGCCTATGTTGGAAAAGGAAATATCTTCACATAAAAACTAGAGAGAAGGATTCTCAGAAACTTCTTTGTGATGAGTTCATTCAACTCACAGAGTTGAACCTACCAATTGATAGAGAAGTTTGGAAACACTCTTTTTGTAGAATCTGCAAGTGGATATTTGGAGCCGTTTGAGGCCTATGCTGGAAAAGGAAATATCTTCACATAAAAACTGAACAGAAGCATTCTCAGAAACTTCTTTGTGTTGAGTGCATTCAACTCACAGACTTGAACTTACCTGTAGAAAGAGCAGTTTTGAAACACTCTTTTGGTAAAATCTGCAAGTGGTTATTTGGAGCACTTCGAGGCCTGTGCTGGGATATGGAATATCTTCACCTAAAAACTACAGAGAAGCATTCTCAGAAAGTTCTTCACGATGCATTCATTCAACTCACAGAGTTGAACCTTCCTTTTGATAGAACAGTTTTGAAACACTCTTTTTGTAGAATCTGCAAGAGGATATTTGGAGCGTTTTGAGGCCTATGCTGGAAAAGGAAATATCTTCACCTAAAAACTAGACAGAAGCATCCTCAGAAACTTCTGTGTGATGAGTGCATTCAACTCACAGACTTGAAGGTTTCTTTTGATAGAACAGTTTGGAAACATTACGTTTGTAGAATCTGCAAGTGTTTATTCGGAGCACCTTGAGGCCTATGTTGGAAAAGGAAATATCTTCACATAAAAACTAGAGAGAAGGATTCTCAGAAACTTCTTTGTGATGAGTTCATTCAACTCACAGAGTTGAACCTACCAATTGATGATAGAGAAGTTTGGAAACACTCTTTTTGTAGAATCTGCAAGTGGATATTTGGAGCCGTTTGAGGCCTATGCTGGAAAAGGAAATATCTTCACATAAAAACTGAACAGAAGCATTCTCAGAAACTTCTTTGTGTTGAGTGGATTCAACTCACAGACTTGAACTTACCTGTAGAAAGAGCAGTTTTGAAACACTCTTTTGGTAAAATCTGCAAGTGGTTATTTGGAGCACTTCGAGGCCTGTGCTGGGATATGGAATATCTTCACCTAAAAACTACAGAGAAGCATTCTCAGAAAGTTCTTCACGATGCATTCATTCAACTCACAGAGTTGAACCTTCCTTTCGATAGAACAGTTTTGAAACACTCTTTTTGTAGAATCTGCAAGAGGATATTTGGAGCGTTTTGAGGCCTATGCTGGAAAAGGAAATATCTTCACCTAAAAACTAGACAGAAGCATTCTCAGAAACTTCTGTGTGATGAGTGCATTCAACTCACAGACTTGAACGTTTCTTTTGATAGAACAGTTTGGAAACATTACGTTTGTAGAATCTGTAAGTGTTTATTCGGAGCACCTTGAGGCCTATGTTGGAAAAGGAAATATCTTCACATAAAAACTAGAGAGAAGGATTCTCAGAAACTTCTTTGTGATGAGTTCATTCAACTCACAGAGTTGAACCTACCAATTGATAGAGAAGTTTGGAAACACTCTTTTTGTAGAATCTGCAAGTGGATATTTGGAGCCGTTTGAGGCCTATGCTGGAAAAGGAAATATCTTCACATAAAAACTGAACAGAAGCATTCTCAGAAACTTCTTTGTGTTGAGTGCATTCAACTCACAGACTTGAACTTAGTTGTAGAAAGAGCAGTTTTGAAACACTCTTTTGGTAAAATCTGCAAGTGGTTATTTGGAGCACTTCGAGGCCTGTGCTTTGATATGGAATATCTTCACCTAAAAACTACAGAGAAGCATTCTCAGAAAGTACTTCATGATGCATTCGTTCAACTCACAGAGTTGAACCTTCCTTTTGAAAGAACAGTTTTGAAACACTCTTTTTGTAGAATCTGCAAGAGGATATTTGGAGCGTTTTGAGGCCTATGCTGGAAAAGGAAATATCTTCACCTAAAAACTAGACAGAAGCATTCTCAGAAACTTCCTTGTGTTGAGTGCATTCAACTCACCGACTTGAACTTACCTGTAGAAAGAGCAGTTTTCAAACACTCTTTTGGTAAAATCTGCAAGTGGTTATTTGGAGCACTTCGAGGCCTGTGCTGGGATATGGAATAGCTTCACCTAAAAACTACAGAGAAGCATTCTCAGAAAGTTCTTCACGATGCATTCATTCACCTCACAGAGTTGAACCTTCCTTTTGATAGAACAGTTTTGAAACACTCTTTTTGTAGAATCTGCAAGAGGATATTTGGAGCGTTTTGAGGCCTATGCTGGAAAAGGAAATATCTTCACCTAAAAACTAGACAGAAGCATTCTCAGAAACTTCTGTGTGATGAGTGCATTCAACTCACAGACTTGAACGTTTCTTTTGATAGAACAGTTTGGAAACATTACGTTTGTAGAATCTGCAAGTGTTTATTCGGAGCACCTTGAGGCCTATGTTGGAAAAGGAAATATCTTCACATAAAAACTAGAGAGAAGGATTCTCAGAAACTTCTTTGTGATGAGTTCATTCAACTCACAGAGTGGAACCTACCAATTGATAGAGAAGTTTGGAAACACTCTTTTTGTAGAATCTGCAAGTGGATATTTGGAGCCGTTTGAGGCCTATGCTGGAAAAGGAAATATCTTCACATAAAAACTGAACAGAAGCATTCTCAGAAACTTCTTTGTGTTGAGTGCATTCAACTCACAGACTTGAACTTACCTGTAGAAAGAGCAGTTTTGAAACACTCTTTTGGTAAAATCTGCAAGTGGTTATTTGGAGCACTTCAAGGCCTGTGCTGGGATATGGAATATCTTCACCTAAAAACTACAGAGAAGCATTCTCAGAAAGTTCTTCACGATGCATTCATTCACCTCACAGAGTTGAACCTTCCTTTTGATAGAACAGTTTTGAAACACTCTTTTTGTAGAATCTGCAAGAGGATATTTGGAGCGTTTTGAGGCCTATGCTGGAAAAGGAAATATCTTCACCTAAAAACTAGACAGAAGCATTCTCAGAAACTTCTGTGTGATGAGTGCATTCAACTCACAGACTTGAACGTTCCTTTTGATAGAACAGTTTGGAAACATTACGTTTGTATAATCTGCAAGTGTTTATTCGGAGCACCTTGAGGCCTATGTTGGAAAAGGAAATATCTTCACATAAAAACTAGAGAGAAGGATTCTCAGAAACTTCTTTGTGATGAGTTCATTCAACTCACAGAGTGGAACCTACCAATTGATAGAGAAGTTTGGAAACACTCTTTTTGTAGAATCTGCAAGTGGATATTTGGAGCCGTTTGAGGCCTATGCTGGAAAAGGAAATATCTTCACATAAAAACTGAACAGAAGCATTCTCAGAAACTTCTTTGTGTTGAGTGCATTCAACTCACAGACTTGAACTTAGTTGTAGAAAGAGCAGTTTTGAAACACTCTTTTGGTAAAATCTGCAAGTGGTTATTTGGAGCACTTCGAGGCCTGTGCTTTGATATGGAATATCTTCACCTAAAAACTACAGAGAAGCCTTCTCAGAAAGTACTTCATGATGCATTCGTTCAACTCACAGAGTTGAACCTTCCTTTTGAAAGAACAGTTTTGAAACACTCTTTTTGTAGAATCTGCAAGAGGATATTTGGAGCGTTTTGAGGCCTATGCTGGAAAAGGAAATATCTTCACCTAAAAACTAGACAGAAGCATTCTCAGAAACTTCTGTGTAATGAGTGCATTCAACTCACAGACTTGAACGTTTCTTTTGATAGAACAGTTTGGAAACATTACGTTTGTAGTATCTGCAAGTGTTTATTCGGAGCACCTTGAGGCCTATGTTGGAAAAGGAAATATCTTCACATAAAAACTAGAGAGAAGGATTCTCAGAAACTTCTTTGTGATGAGTTCATTCAACTCACAGAGTTGAACCTACCAATTGATAGAGAAGTTTGGAAACACTCTTTTTGTAGAATCTGCAAGTGGATATTTGGAGCCGTTTGAGGCCTATGCTGGAAAAGGAAATATCTTCACATAAAAACTGAACAGAAGCATTCTCAGAAACTTCCTTGTGTTGAGTGCATTCAACTCACAGACTTGAACTTACCTGTAGAAAGAGCAGTTTTCAAACACTCTTTTGGTAAAATCTGCAAGTGGTTATTTGGAGCACTTCGAGGCCTGTGCTGGGATATGGAATAGCTTCACCTAAAAACTACAGAGAAGCATTCTCAGAAAGTTCTTCACGATGCATTCATTCAACTCACAGAGTTGAATCTTCCTTTTCATAGAACAGTTTTGAAACACTCTTTTTGTAGAATCTGCAAGAGGATATTTGGAGCGTTTTGAGGCCTATGCTGGAAAAGGAAATATCTTCACCTAAAAACTAGACAGAAGCATTCTCAGAAACTTCTGTGTGATGAGTGCATTCAACTCACAGACTTGAACGTTTCTTTTGATAGAACAGTTTGGAAACATTACGTTTGTAGAATCTGCAAGTGTTTATTCGGAGCACCTTGAGGCCTATGTTGGAAAAGGAAATATCTTCACATAAAAACTAGAGAGAAGGATTCTCAGAAACTTCTTTGTGATGAGTTCATTCAACTCACAGAGTGGAACCTACCAATTGATAGAGAAGTTTGGAAACACTCTTTTTGTAGAATCTGCAAGTGGATATTTGGAGCCGTTTGAGGCCTATGCTGGAAAAGGAAATATCTTCACATAAAAACTGAACAGAAGCATTCTCAGAAACTTCTTTGTCTTGAGTGCATTCAACTCACAGACTTGAACTTAGTTGTAGAAAGAGCAGTTTTGAAACACTCTTTTGGTAAAATCTGCAAGTGGTTATTTGGAGCACTTCGAGGCCTGTGCTTTGATATGGAATATCTTCACCTAAAAACTACAGAGAAGCATTCTCAGAAAGTACTTCATGATGCATTCGTTCAACTCACAGGGTTGAACCTTCCTTTTGAAAGAACAGTTTTGAAACACTCTTTTTGTAGAATCTGCAAGAGGATATTTGGAGCGTTTTGAGGCCTATGCTGGAAAAGGAAATATCTTCACCTAAAAACTAGACAGAAGCATTCTCAGAAACTTCTGTGTGATGAGTGCATTCAACTCACAGACTTGAACGTTTCTTTTGATAGAACAGTTTGGAAACATTACGTTTGTAGAATCTGCAAGTGTTTATTCGGAGCACCTTGAGGCCTATGTTGGAAAAGGAAATATCTTCACATTAAAACTAGAGAGAAGGATTCTCAGAAACTTCTTTGTGATGAGTTCATTCAACTCACAGAGTTGAACCTACCAATTGATAGAGAAGTTTGGAAACACTCTTTTTGTAGAATCTGCAAGTGGATATTTGGAGCCGTTTGAGGCCTATGCTGGAAAAGGAAATATCTTCACATAAAAACTGAACAGAAGCATTCTCAGAAACTTCCTTGTGTTGAGTGCATTCAACTCACAGACTTGAACTTACCTGTAGAAAGAGCAGTTTTCAAACACTCTTTTGGTAAAATCTGCAAGTGGTTATTTGGAGCACTTCGAGGCCTGTGCTGGGATATGGAATAGCTTCACCTAAAAACTACAGAGAAGCATTCTCAGAAAGTTCTTCACGATGCATTCATTCACCTCACAGAGTTGAACCTTCCTTTTGATAGAACAGTTTTGAAACACTCTTTTTGTAGAATCTGCAAGAGGATATTTGGAGCGTTTTGAGGCCTATGCTGGAAAAGGAAATATCTTCACCTAAAAACTAGACAGAAGCATTCTCAGAAACTTCTGTGTGATGAGTGCATTCAACTCACAGACTTGAACGTTTCTTTTGATAGAACAGTTTGGAAACATTACGTTTGTAGAATCTGCAAGTGTTTATTCGGAGCACCTTGAGGCCTATGTTGGAAAAGGAAATATCTTCACATAAAAACTAGAGAGAAGGATTCTCAGAAACTTCTTTGTGATGAGTTCATTCAACTCACAGAGTGGAACCTACCAATTGATAGAGAAGTTTGGAAACACTCTTTTTGTAGAATCTGCAAGTGGATATTTGGAGCCGTTTGAGGCCTATGCTGGAAAAGGAAATATCTTAACATAAAAACTGAACAGAAGCATTCTCAGAAACTTCTTTGTCTTGAGTGCATTCAACTCACAGACTTGAACTTACTTGTAGAAAGAGCAGTTTTGAAACACTCTTTTGGTAAAATCTGCAAGTGGTTATTTGGAGCACTTCGAGGCCTGTGCTTTGATATGGAATATCTTCACCTAAAAACTACAGAGAAGCATTCTCAGAAAGTACTTCATGATGCATTCATTCAACTCACAGAGTTGAACCTTCCTTTTGATAGAACAGTTTTGAAACACTCTTTTTGTAGAATCTGCAAGAGGATATTTGGAGCGTTTTGAGGCCTATGCTGGAAAAGGAAATATCTTCACCTAAAAACTAGACAGAAGCATTCTGAGAAACTTCTGTGTGATGAGTTCATTCAACTCACAGACATGAACGTTTCTTTTGATAGAACAGTTTGGAAACATTACGTTTGTAGAATCTGCAAGTGTTTATTCGGAGCACCTTGAGGCCTATGTTGGAAAAGGAAATATCTTCACATAAAAACTACAGAGAAGGATTCTCAGAAACTTCTTTGTTATGAGTTCATTCAACTCACAGAGTTGAACCTACCAATTGATAGAGAAGTTTGGAAACACTCTTTTTGTAGAATCTGCAAGTGGATATTTGGAGCCGTTTGAGGCCTATGCTGGAAAAGGAAATATCTTCACATAAAAACTGAACAGAAGCATTCTCAGAAACTTCTTTGTGTTGAGTGCATTCAACTCACAGACTTGAACTTACCTGTAGAAAGAGCAGTTTTGAAACACTCTTTTGGTAAAATCTGCAAGTGGTTATTTGGAGCACTTCGAGGCCTGTGCTGGGATATGGAATATCTTCACCTAAAAACTACAGAGAAGCTTTCTCCGAAAGTTCTTCACGATGCATTCATTCAACTCACAGAGTTGAACCTTCCTTTTGATAGAACAGTTTTGAAACACTCTTTTTGTAGAATCTGCAAGAGGATATTTGGAGCGTTTTGAGGCCTATGCTGGAAAAGGAAATATCTTTACCTTAAAACTAGACAGAAGCATCCTCAGAAACTTCTGTGTGATGAGTGCATTCAACTCACAGACTTGAACGTTTCTTTTGATAGAACAGTTTGGAAACATTACGTTTGTAGAATCTGCAAGTGTTTATTCGGAGCACCTTGAGGCCTATGTTGGAAAAGGAAATATCTTCACATAAAAACTAGAGAGAAGGATTCTCAGAAACTTCTTTGTGATGAGTTCATTCAACTCACAGAGTTGAACCTACCAATTGATGATAGAGAAGTTTGGAAACACTCTTTTTGTAGAATCTGCAAGTGGATATTTGGAGCCGTTTGAGGCCTATGCTTGAAAAGGAAATATCTTCACATAAAAACTGAACAGAAGCATTCTCAGAAACTTCTTTGTGTTGAGTGCATTCAACCCACAGACTTGAGCTTACCTGTAGAAAGAGCAGTTTTGAAACACTCTTTTGGTGAAATCTGCAAGTGGTTATTTGGAGCACTTCGAGGCCTGTGCTGGGATATGGAATATCTTCACCTAAAAACTACAGAGAAGCATTCTCAGAAAGTTCTTCACGATGCATTCATTCAACTCACAGGGTTGAACCTTCCTTTTGATAGAACAGTTTTGAAACACTCTTTTTGTAGAATCTGCAAGAGGATATTTGGAGCGTTTTGAGGCCTATGCTGGAAAAGGAAATATCTTCACCTAAAAACTAGACAGAAGCATTCTCAGAAACTTCTGTGTGATGAGTGCATTCAACTCACGGACTTGAACGTTTCTTTTGATAGAACAGTTTTGAAACATTACGTTTGTAGAATCTGCAAGTGTTTATTCGGAGCACCTTGAGGCCTATGTTGGAAAAGGAAATATCTTCACATAAAAACTAGAGAGAAGGATTCTCAGAAACTTCTTTGTGATGAGTTCATTGAACTCACAGAGTTGAACTTACCAATTGATAGAGAAGTTTGGAAACACTCTTTTTGTAGAATCTGCAAGTGGATATTTGGAGCCGTTTGAGGCCTATGCTGGAAAAGGAAATATCTTCACATAAAAACTGAACAGAAGCATTCTCAGAAACTTCCTTGTGTTGAGTGCATTCAACTCACAGACTTGAACGTACCTGTAGAAAGAGCAGTTTTGAAACACTCTTTTGGTAAAATCTGCATGTGGTTATTTGGAGCACTTCGAGGCCTGTGCTGGGATATGGAATATCTTCACCTAAAAACTACAGAGAAGCATTCTCAGAAAGTTCTTCACGATGCATTCATTCAACTCACAGAGTTGAACCTTCCTTTTGATAGAACAGTTTTGAAACACTCTTTTTGTAGAATCTGCAAGAGGATATTTGGAGCGTTTTGAGGCCTATGCTGGAAAAGGAAATATCTTCACCTAAAAACTAGACAGAAGCATCCTCAGAAACTTCTGTGTGGTGAGTGCATTCATCTCACAGACTTGAACGTTTCTTTTGATAGAACAGTTTGGAAACATTACGTTTGTAGAATCTGCAAGTGTTTATTCGGAGCACCTTGAGGCCTATGTTGGAAAAGGAATTATCTTCACATAAAAACTAGAGAGAAGGATTCTCAGAAACTTCTTTGTGATGAGTTCATTCAACTCACAGAGTTGAACCTACCAATTGATAGAGAAGTTTGGAAACACTCTTTTTGTAGAATCTGCAAGTGGATATTTGGAGCCGTTTGAGGCCTATGCTGGAAAAGGAAATATCTTCACATAAAAACTGAACAGAAGAATTCTCAGAAACTTCTTTGTGTTGAGTGCATTCAACTCACAGACTTGAACTTACCTGTAGAAAGAGCAGTTTTGAAACACTCTTTTGGTAAAATCTGCAAGTGGTTATTTGGAGCACTTCGAGGCCTGTGCTGGGATATGGAATATCTTCACCTAAAAACTACAGAGAAGCATTCTCAGAAAGTTCTTCACGATGCATTCATTCACCTCACAGAGTTGAACCTTCCTTTTGATAGAACAGTTTTGAAACACTCTTTTTGTAGAATCTGCAAGAGGATATTTGGAGCGTTTTGAGGCCTATGCTGGAAAAGGAAATATCTTCACCTAAAAACTAGACAGAAGCATTCTCAGAAACTTCTGTGTGATGAGTGCATTCAACTCACAGACTTGAACGTTTCTTTTGATAGAACAGTTTGGAAACATTACGTTTGTAGAATCTGCAAGTGTTTATTCGGAGCACCTTGAGGCCTATGTTGGAAAAGGAAATATCTTCACATAAAAACTAGAGAGAAGGATTCTCAGAAACTTCTTTGTGATGAGTTCATTCAACTCACAGAGTGGAACCTACCAATTGATAGAGAAGTTTGGAAACACTCTTTTTGTAGAATCTGCAAGTGGATATTTGGAGCCGTTTGAGGCCTATGCTGGAAAAGGAAATATCTTCACATAAAAACTGAACAGAAGCATTCTCAGAAACTTCTTTGTGTTGAGTGCATTCAACTCACAGACTTGAACTTACCTGTAGAAAGAGCAGTTTTGAAACACTCTTTTGGTAAAATCTGCAAGTGGTTATTTGGAGGACTTCGAGGCCTGTGCTGGGATATGGAATATCTTCACCTAAAAACTACAGAGAAGCATTCTCAGAAAGTTCTTCACGATGCATTCATTCAACTCACAGAGTTGAACCATCCTTTTGATAGAACAGTTTTGAAACACTCTTTTTGTAGAATCTGCAAGAGGATATTTGGAGCGTTTTGAGGCCTATGCTGGAAAAGGAAATATCTTCACCTAAAAACTAGACAGAAGCATCCTCAGAAACTTCTGTGTGATGAGTGCATTCAACTCACAGACTTGAACGTTTCTTTTGATAGAACAGTTTGGAAACATTACGTTTGTAGAATCTGCAAGTGTTTATTCGGAGCACCTTGAGGCCTATGTTGGAAAAGGAAATATCTTCACATAAAAACTACAGAGAAGGATTCTCAGAAACTTCTTTGTGATGAGTTCATTCAACTCACAGAGTTGAACCTACCAATTGATGATAGAGAAGTTTGGAAACACTCTTTTTGTAGAATCTGCAAGTGGATATTTGGAGCCGTTTGAGGCCTATGCTGGAAAAGGAAATATCTTCACATAAAAACTGAACAGAAGCATTCTCAGAAACTTCTTTGTGTTGAGTGCATTCAACTCACAGACTTGAACTTACCTGTAGAAAGAGCAGTTTTGAAACACTCTTTTGGTAAAATCTGCAAGTGGTTATTTGGAACACTTCGAGGCCTGTGCTGGGATATGGAATATCTTCACCTAAAAACTACAGAGAAGCATTCTCAGAAAGTTCTTCACGATGCATTCATTCAACTCACAGAGTGAACCTTCCTTTTGATAGAACAGTCTTGAAACACTCTTTTTGTAGAATCTGCAAGAGGATATTTGGAGCGTTTTGAGGCCTATGCTGGAAAAGGAAATATCTTCACCTAAAAACTAGACAGAAACATCCTCAGAAACTTCTGTGTGATGAGTGCATTCAACTCACAGACTTGAACGTTTCTTTTGATAGAACAGTTTGGTAACATTACGTTTGTAGAATCTGCAAGTGTTTATTCGGAGCACCTTGAGGCCTATGTTGGAAAAGGTAATATCTCCACATAAAAACGAGAGAGAAGGATTCTCAGAAACTTCTTTGTGATGAGTTCATTCAACTCACAGAGTTGAACTTACCAATTGATAGAGAAGTTTGGAAACACTCTTTTTGTAGAATCTGCAAGTGGATATTTGGAGCCGTTTGAGGCCTATGGTGGAAAAGGAAATATCTTCACATAAAAACTGAACAGAAGCATTCTCAGAAACTTCCTTGTGTTGAGTGCATTCAACTCACAGACTTGAACTTACCTGTAGAAAGAGCAGTTTTCAAACACTCTTTTGGTAAAATCTGCAAGTGGTTATTTGGAGCACTTCGAGGCCTGTGCTGGGATATGGAATATCTTCACCTAAAAACTACAGAGAAGCATTCTCAGAAAGTTCTTCACGATGCATTCATTCAACTCACAGAGTTGAACCTTTCTTTTGATAGAACAGTTT
The DNA here is from genome assembly GCF_028885655.2 of Pongo abelii. Taxonomy (NCBI): domain Eukaryota; kingdom Metazoa; phylum Chordata; class Mammalia; order Primates; family Hominidae; genus Pongo; species Pongo abelii. The sequence goes on from NC_071999.2 coordinate 19,489,486, forward strand.
TGAAACACTCTTTTTGTAGAATCTGCAAGAGGATATTTGGAGCGTTTTGAGGCCTATGCTGGAAAAGGAAATATCTTCACCTAAAAACTAGACAGAAGCATCCTCAGAAACTTCTGTGTGGTGAGTGCATTCATCTCACAGACTTGAACGTTTCTTTTGATAGAACAGTTTGGAAACATTACGTTTGTAGAATCTGCAAGTGTTTATTCGGAGCACCTTGAGGCCTATGTTGGAAAAGGAATTATCTTCACATAAAAACTAGAGAGAAGGATTCTCAGAAACTTCTTTGTGATGAGTTCATTCAACTCACAGAGTTGAACCTACCAATTGATAGAGAAGTTTGGAAACACTCTTTTTGTAGAATCTGCAAGTGGATATTTGGAGCCGTTTGAGGCCTATGCTGGAAAAGGAAATATCTTCAACATAAAAACTGAACAGAAGCATTCTCAGAAACTTCTTTGTGTCGAGTGCATTCAACTCACAGACTTGAACTTACCTGTAGAAAGAGTAGTTTTGAAACACTCTTTTGGTAAAATCTGCAAGTGGTTATTTGGAGCACTTCGAGGCCTGTGCTGGGATATGGAATAACTTCACCTAAAAGCTACAGAGAAGCATTCTCAGAAAGTTCTTCACGATGCATTCATTCAACTCACAGAGTTGAACCTTCCTTTTGATAGAACAGTTTTGAAACACTCTTTTTGTAGAATCTGCAAGAGGATATTTGGAGCGTTTGGGGCCTATGCTGGAAAAGGAAATATTTTCACCTAAAAACTAGACAGAAGCATCCTCAGAAACTTCTGTGTGATGAGTGCATTCATCTCACAGACTTGAACGATTATTTTGATAGAACAGTTTGGAAACATTACGTTTGTAGAATCTGCAAGTGTTTATTCGGAGCACCTTGAGGCCTATGTTGGAAAAGGAAATATCTTCACATAAAAACTAGAGAGAAGGATTCTCAGAAACTTCTTTGCGATGAGTTCATTCAACTCACAGAGTTGAACCTACCAATTGATAGAGAAGTTTGGAAACACTCTTTTTGTAGAATCTGCAAGTGGATATTTGGAGCCGTTTGAGGCCTATGCTGGAAAAGGAAATATCTTCACATAAAAACTGAACAGAAGCATTCTCAGAAACTTCTTTGTGTCGAGTGCATTCAACTCACAGACTTGAACTTACCTGTAGAAAGAGCAGTTTTGAAACACTCTTTTGGTAAAATCTGCAACTGGCTATTTGGAGCTCTTCGAGGCCTGTGCTGGGATATGGAATATCTTCACCTAAAAACTACAGAGAAGCATTCTCAGAAAGTTCTTCACGATGCATTCATTCAACTCACAGGGTTGAACCTTCCTTTTGATAGAACAGTTTTGAAACACTCTTTTTGTAGAATCTGCAAGAGGATATTTGGAGCGTTTTGAGGCCTATGCTGGAAAAGGAAATATCTTCACCTAAAAACTAGACAGAAGCATTCTCAGAAACTTCTGTGTGATGAGTGCATTCAACTCACAGACTTGAACGTTTCTTTTGATAGAACAGTTTGGAAACATTACGTTTGTAGAATCTGCAAGTGTTTATTCGGAGCACCTTGAGGCCTATGTTGGAAAAGGAAATATCTTCACATAAAAACTAGAGAGAAGGATTCTCAGAAACTTCTTTGTGATGAGTTCATTCAACTCACAGAGTTGAACTTACCGATTGATAGAGAAGTTTGGAAACACTCTTTTTGTAGAATCTGCAAGTGGATATTTAGAGCCGTTTGAGGCCTATGGTGGAAAAGGAAATATCTTCACATAAAAACTGAACAGAAGCATTCTTAGAAACTTCCTTGTGTTGAGTGCATTCAACTCACAGACTTGAACTTACCTGTAGAAAGAGCAGTTTTCAAACACTCTTTTGGTAAAATCTGCAAGTGGTTATTTGGAGCACTTCGAGGCCTGTGCTGGGATATGGAATATCTTCACCTAAAAACTACAGAGAAGCATTCTCAGAAAGTTCTTCACGATGCATTCATTCAACTCACAGAGTTGAACCTTCCTTTTGATAGAACAGTTTTGAAACACTCTTTTTGTAGAATCTGCAAGAGGATATTTGGAGCGTTTTGAGGCCCATGCTGGAAAAGGAAATATCTTCACCTAAAAACTAGACAGAAGCATCCTCAGAAACTTCTGTGTGATGAGTGCATTCATCTCACAGACTTGAACGTTTCTTTTGATAGAACAGTTTGGAAACATTACTTTTGTGGAATCTGGAAGTGTTTATTCGGAGCACCTTGAGGCCTATGTTGGAAAAGGAAATATCTTCACATAAAAACTAGAGAGAAGGATTCTCAGAAACTTCTTTGTGATGAGTTCATTGAACTCACAGAGTTGAACCTACCAATTGATAGAGAAGTTTGGAAACACTCTTTTTGTAGAATCTGCAAGTGGATATTTGGAGCCGTTTGAGGCCTATGCTGGAAAAGGAAGTATCTTCACATAAAAACTGAACAGAAGCATTCTCAGAAAATTCTATCTGTCGAGTGCATTCAACTCACAGACTTGAACTTACCTGTAGAAAGAGTAGTTTTGAAACACTCTTTTGGTAAAATCTGCAAGTGGTTATTTGGAGCACTTCGAGGCCTGTGCTGGGATATGGAATAACTTCACCTAAAAACTACAGAGAAGCATTCTCAGAAAGTTCTTCAGGATGCATTCATTCAACTCACAGAGTTGAACATTCCTTTTGATAGAACAGTTTTGAAACACTCTTTTTGTAGAATCTGCAAGAGGATATTTGGAGCGTTTTGAGGCCTATGCTGGAAAAGGAAATATCTTCACCTAAAAACTAGACAGAAGCATCCTCAGAAACTTCTATGTGATGAGTGCATTCATCTCACAGACTTGAACGTTTCTTTTGATAGAACAGTTTGGAAACATTACGTTTGTAGAATCTGCAAGTGTTTATTCGGAGCACCTTGAGGCCTATGTTGGAAAAGGAAATATCTTCACATAAAAACTAGAGAGAAGGATTCTCAGAAACTTCTTTGTGATGAGTTCATTCAACTCACAGAGTTGAACCTTCCAATTGATAGAGAAGTTTGGAAACACTCTTTTTGTAGAATCTGCAAGTGGATATTTGGAGCCGTTTGAGGCCTATGGTGGAAAAGGAAATATCTTCACATAAAAACTGAACAGAAGCATTCTCAGAAACTTCCTTGTGTTGAGTGCATTCAACTCACAGACTTGAACTTACCTGTAGAAAGAGCAGTTTTCAAACACTCTTTTGGTAAAATCTGCAAGTGGTTATTTGGAGCACTTCGAGGCCTGTGCTGGGATATGGAATATCGTCACCTAAAAACTACAGAGAAGCATTCTCAGAAAGTTCTTCACGATGCATTCATTCAACTCACAGAGTTGAACCTTCCTTTTGAAAGAACAGTTTTGAAACACTCTTTTTGTAGAATCTGCAAGAGGATATTTGGAGCGTTTTGAGGCCTATGCTGGAAAAGGAAATATCTTCACCTAAAAACTAGACAGAAGCATCCTCAGAAACTTCTGTGTGGTGAGTGCATTCATCTCACAGACTTGAAAGTTTCTTTTGATAGAACAGTTTGGAAACATTACGTTTGTAGAATCTGCAAGTGTTTTTTCGGAGCACCTTGAGGCCTATGTTGGAAAAGGAAATATCTTCACATAAAAACTAGAGAGAAGGATTCTCAGAAACTTCTTTGTGATGAGTTCATTCAACTCACAGAGTTGAACCTACTAATTGATAGAGAAGTTTGGAAACACTCTTTTTGTAGAATCTGCAATTGGATATTTGGAGCCGTTTGAGGCCTATGCTGGAAAAGGAAATATCTTCACATAAAAACTGAACAGAAGCATTCTCAGAAACTTCTTTGTGTTGAGTGCATTCAACTCACAGACGTGAACTTACCTGTAGAAAGAGCAGTTTTGAAACACTTTTTTTTTAAATCTGCAATGGTTATTTTGAGCAGTTCGAGGCCTGTGCCTGGATATGGAATATCTTCACCTAAAAACTACAGAGAAGCATTCTCAGAAAGTTCTTCACGATGCATTCATTCAACTCACAGAGTTGAACCTTCCTTTTGATAGAACAGTTTTGAAACACTCTTTTTGTAGAATCTGCAAGAGGATATTTGGAGCGTTTTGAGGCCTATGCTGGAAAAGGAAATATCTTCACCTAAAAACTAGACAGAAGCATCCTCAGAAACTTCTGTGTGATGAGTGCATTCATCTCACAGACTTGAACGTTTCTTTTGATAGAACAGTTTGGAAACATTACGTTTGTAGAATCTGCAAGTGTTTATTCGGAGCACCTTGAGGCCTATGTTGGAAAAGAAAATATCTTCACATAAAAACTAGAGAGAAGGATTCTCAGAAACTTCTTTGTGATGAGTTCATTCAACTCACAGAGTTGAACTTACCAATAGATAGAGAAGTTTGGAAACACTCTTTTTGTAGAATCTGCAAGTGGATATTTGAGGCCGTTTGGGGACTATGCTGGAAAAGGAAATATCTTCACATAAAAACTGAACAGAAGCATTCTCAGAAACTTCTTTGTGTTGAGTGCATTCAACTCACAGACTTGAACTTACCTGTAGAAAGAGCAGTTTTGAAACACTCTTTTGGTAAAATCTGCAAGTGGTTATTTGGAGCACTTCGAGGCCTGTGCTGGGATATGGAATATCTTCACCTAAAAACTACAGAGAAGCATTCTCAGAAAGTACTTCATGATGCATTCATTCAACTCACAGAGTTGAACCTTCCTTTTGATAGAACAGTTTTGAAACACTCTTTTTGTAGAATCTGCAAGAGGATATTTGGAGCGTTTTGAGGCCTATGCTGGAAAAGGAAATATCTTCACCTAAAAACTAGACAGAAGCATTCTCAGAAACTTCTGTGTGATGAGTGCATTCAACTCACAGACTTGAACGTTTCTTTTGATAGAACAGTTTGAAAACATTACGTTTGTAGAATCTGCAAGTGTTTATTCGGAGCACCTTGAGGCCTATGTTGGAAAAGGAAATATCTTCACATAAAAACTAGAGAGAAGGATTCTCAGAAACTTCTTTGTGATGAGTTCATTCAACTCACAGAGTGGAACCTACCAATTGATAGAGAAGTTTGGAAACACTCTTTTTGTAGAATCTGCAAGTGGATAATTGGAGCCGTTTGAGGCCTATGGTGGAAAAGGAAATATCTTCACATAAAAACTGAACAGAAGCATTCTCAGAAACTTCTTCGTGTTGAGTGCATTCAACTCACAGACATGAACTTACCTGTAGAAAGAGCAGTTTTGAAACACTCTTTTGGTAAAATCTGCAAGTGGTTATTTGGAGCACTTCGAGGCCTGTGCTGGGATATGGAATATCTTCACCTAAAAACTACAGAGAAGCATTCTCAGAAAGTTCTTCACGATGCATTCATTCAACTCACAGAGTTGAACCTTCCTTTTGATAGAACAGTTTTGAAACACTCTTTTTGTAGAATCTGCAAGAGGATATTTGGAGCGTTTTGAGGCCTATGCTGGAAAAGGAAATATCTTCACCTAAAAACTAGACAGAAGCATTCTCAGAAACTTCTGTGTGATGAGTGCATTCAACTCACAGACTTGAACGTTTCTTTTGATAGAACAGTTTGGAAACATTACGTTTGTAGAATCTGCAAGTGTTTATTCGGAGCACCTTGAGGCCTACGTTGGAAAAGGAAATATGTTCACATAAAAACTAGAGAGAAGGATTCTCAGAAACTTCTTTGTGATGGGTTCATTCAACTCACAGAGTTGAACCTACCAATTGATAGAGAAGTTTGGAAACACTCTTTTTGTAGAATCTGCAAGTGGATATTTGGAGCCGTTTGAGGCCTATGCTGGAAAAGGAAATATCTTCACATAAAAACTGAACAGAAGCATTCTCAGAAACTTCTTTGTGTTGAGTGCATTCACCTCACAGACTTGAACTTATCTGTAGAAAGAGCAGTTTTGAACCACTCTTTTGGTAAAATCTGCAAGTGGTTATTTGGAGCACTTCGAGGCCTGTGCTGGGATATGGAATATCTTCACCTAAAAACTACAGAGAAGCATTCTCAGAAAGTTCTTCACGATGCATTCATTCACCTCACAGAGTTGAACCTTCCTTTTGATAGAACAGTTTTGAAACACTCTTTTTGTAGAATCTGCAAGAGGATATTTGGAGCGTTTTGAGGCCTATGCTGGAAAAGGAAATATCTTCACCTAAAAACTAGACAGAAGCATTCTCAGAAACTTCTGGGTGATGAGTGCATTAAACTCACAGACTTGAACGTTTCTTTTGATAGAACAGTTTGGAAACATTACGTTTGTAGAATCTGCAAGTGTTTATTCGGAGCACCTTGAGGCCTACGTTGGAAAAGGAAATATGTTCACATAAAAACTAGAGAGAAGGATTCTCAGAAACTTCTTTGTGATGGGTTCATTCAACTCACAGAGTTGAACCTACCAATTGATAGAGAAGTTTGGAAACACTCTTTTTGTAGAATCTGCAAGTGGATATTTGGAGCCGTTTGAGGCCTATGCTGGAAAAGGAAATATCTTCACATAAAAACTGAACAGAAGCATTCTCAGAAACTTCTTTGTGTTGAGTGCATTCACCTCACAGCCTTGAACTTACCTGTAGAAAGAGCAGTTTTGAAACACTCTTTTGGTAAAATCTGCAAGTGGTTATTTGGAGCACTTCGAGGCCTGTGCTGGGATATGGAATATCTTCACCTAAAAACTACAGAGAAGCATTCTCAGAAAGTTCTCCACGATGCATTCATTCAACTCACAGAGTTGAACCTTCCTTTTGATAGAACAGTTTTGAAACACTCTTTTTGTAGAATCTGCAAGAGGATATTTGGAGCGTTTTGAGGCTTATGCTGGAAAAGGAAATATCTTCACCTAAAAACTAGACAGAAGCATCCTCAGAAACTTCTGTGTGATGAGTGCATTCAACTCACAGACTTGAACGTTCCTTTTGATAGAACAGTTTTGAAACATTACGTTTGTAGAATCTGCAAGTGTTTATTCGGAGCACCTTGAGGCCTATGTTGGAAAAGGAAATATCTTCACATAAAAACTAGAGAGAAGGATTCTCAGAAACTTCTTTGTGATGACTTCATTCAACTCACAGAGTTGAACCTACCAATTGATAGAGAAGTTTGGAAACACTCTTTTTCTAGAATCTGCAAGTGGATATTTGGAGCCGTTTGAGGCCTATGCTGGAAAAGGAAATATCTTCACATAAAAACTGAACAGAAGCATTCTCAGAAACTTCTTCGTGTTGAGTGCATTCAACTCACAGACTTGAACTTACCTGTAGAAAGAGCAGTTTTGAAACACTCTTTTGGTAAAATCTGCAAGTGGTTATTTAGAGCAATTCGAGGCCTGTGCTGGGATATGGAATATCTTCACCTAAAAACTACAGAGAAGCATTCTCAGAAAGTTCTTCACGATGCATTCATTCAACACACAGAGTTGAACCTTCCTTTTGATAGAACAGTTTTGAAACACTCTTTTTGTAGAATCTGCAAGAGGATATTTGGAGCGTTATGAGGCTTATGCTGGAAAAGGAAATATCTTCACCTAAAAACTAGACAGAAGCATCCTCAGAAACTTCTGTGTGATGAGTGCATTCAACTCACAGACTTGAACGTTTCTTTTGATAGAACAGTTTGGAAACATTACGTTTGTAGAATCTGCAAGTGTTTATTCGGAGCACCTTGAGGCCTATGTTGGAAAAGGAAATATCTTCACATAAAAACTAGAGAGAAGGATTCTCAGAAACTTCTTTGTTGTGAGTTCATTAAACTCACAGAGTTGAACCTACCAATTGATGATAGAGAAGTTTGGAAACACTCTTTTTGTAGAATCTGCAAGTGGATATTTGGAGCCGTTTGAGGCCTATGCTGGAAAAGGAAATATCTTCACATAAAAACTGAACAGAAGCATTCTCAGAAACTTCTTTGTGTTGAGTGCATTCAACTCACAGACTTGAACTTACTTGTAGAAAGAGCAGTTTTGAAACACTCTTTTGGTAAAATCTGCAAGTGGTTATTTGGAGCACTTCGAGGCCTGTGCTGGGATATGGAATATCTTCACCTAAAAACTACAGAGAAGCATTCTCAGAAAGTTCTTCACGATGCATTCATTCAACTCACAGAGTTGAACCTTCCTTTTGATAGAACAGTTTTGAAACACTCTTTTTGTAGAATCTGCAAGAGGATATTTGGAGCGTTTTGAGGCCTATGCTGGAAAAGGAAATATCTTCACCTAAAAACTAGACAGAAGCATTCTCAGAAACTTCTGTGTGATGAGTGCATTCAACTCACAGACTTGAACGTTTCTTTTGATAGAACAGTTTGGAAACATTACGTTTGTAGAATCTGCAAGTGTTTATTCGGAGCACCTTGAGGCGTACGTTGGAAAAGGAAATATGTTCACATAAAAACTAGAGAGAAGGATTCTCAGAAACTTCTTTGTGATGGGTTCATTCAACTCACAGAGTTGAACCTACCAATTGATAGAGAAGTTTGGAAACACTCTTTTTGTAGAATCTGCAAGTGGATATTTGGAGCCGTTTGAGGCCTATGCTGGAAAAGGAAATATCTTCACATAAAAACTGAACAGAAGCATTCTCAGAAACTTCTTTGTGTTGAGTGCATTCACCTCACAGACTTGAACTTATCTGTAGAAAGAGCAGTTTTGAAACACTCTTTTGGTAAAATCTGCAAGTGGTTATTTGGAGCACTTCGAGGCCTGTGCTGGGATATGGAATATCTTCACCTAAAAACTACAGAGAAGCATTCTCAGAAAGTTCTTCACGATGCATTCATTCACCTCACAGAGTTGAACCTTCCTTTTGATAGAACAGTTTTGAAACACTCTTTTTGTAGAATCTGCAAGAGGATATTTGGAGCGTTTTGAGGCCTATGCTGGAAAAGGAAATATCTTCACCTAAAAACTAGACAGAAGCATTCTCAGAAACTTCTGTGTGATGAGTGCATTAAACTCACAGACTTGAACGTTTCTTTTGATAGAACAGTTTGGAAACATTACGTTTGTAGAATCTGCAAGTGTTTATTCGGAGCACCTTGAGGCCTACGTTGGAAAAGGAAATATGTTCACATAAAAACTAGAGAGAAGGATTCTCAGAAACTTCTTTGTGATGGGTTCATTCAACTCACAGAGTTGAACCTACCAATTGATAGAGAAGTTTGGAAACACTCTTTTTGTAGAATCTGCAAGTGGATATTTGGAGCCGTTTGAGGCCTATGCTGGAAAAGGAAATATCTTCACATAAAAACTGAACAGAAGCATTCTCAGAAACTTCTTTGTGTTGAGTGCATTCACCTCACAGCCTTGAACTTACCTGTAGAAAGAGCAGTTTTGAAACACTCTTTTGGTAAAATCTGCAAGTGGTTATTTGGAGCACTTCGAGGCCTGTGCTGGGATATGGAATATCTTCACCTAAAAACTACAGAGAAGCATTCTCAGAAAGTTCTCCACGATGCATTCATTCAACTCACAGAGTTGAACCTTCCTTTTGATAGAACAGTTTTGAAACACTCTTTTTGTAGAATCTGCAAGAGGATATTTGGAGCGTTTTGAGGCTTATGCTGGAAAAGGAAATATCTTCACCTAAAAACTAGACAGAAGCATCCTCAGAAACTTCTGTGTGATGAGTGCATTCAACACACAGACTTGAACGTTTCTTTTGATAGAACAGTTTGGAAACATTACGTTTGTAGAATCTGCAAGTGTTTATTCGGAGCACCTTGAGGCCTATGTTGGAAAAGGAAATATCTTCACATAAAAACTAGAGAGAAGGATTCTCAGAAACTTCTTTGTTGTGAGTTCATTCAACTCACAGAGTTGAACCTGCCAATTGATGACAGAGAAGTTTGGAAACACTCTTTTTCTAGAATCTGCAAGTGGATATTTGGAGCCGTTTGAGGCCTATGCTGGAAAAGGAAATATCTTCACATAAAAACTGAACAGAAGCATTCTCAGAAACTTCTTTGTGTTGAGTGCATTCAACTCACAGAGTTGAACTTACCTGTAGAAAGAGCAGTTTTGAAACACTCTTTTGGTAAAATCTGCAAGTGGTTATTTGGAGCACTTCGAGGCCTGTGCTGGGATATGGAATATCTTCACCTAAAAACTACAGAGAAGCATTCTCAGAAAGTACTTCATGATGCATTCATTCAACTCACAGAGTTGAACCTTCCTTTTGATAGAACAGTTTTGATACACTCTTTTTGTAGAATCTGCAAGAGGATATTTGGAGCGTTTTGAGGCCTATGCTGGAAAAGGAAATATCTTCACCTAAAAACTAGACAGAAGCATTCTCAGAAACTTCTGTGTGATGAGTGCATTCAACTCACAGACTTGAACGATTCTTTTGATAGAACAGTTTGGAAACATTACGTTTGTAGAATCTGCAAGTGTTTATTCGGAGCACCTTGAGGCCTATGTTGGAAAAGGAAATATCTCCACATAAAAACTAGAGAGAAGGATTCTCAGAAACTTCTTTGTGATGAGTTCATTCAACTCACAGAGTGGAACCTACCAATTGATAGAGAAGTTTGGAAACACTCTTTTTGTAGAATCTGCAAGTGGATATTTGGAGCCGTTTGAGGCCTATGCTGAAAAAGGAAATACCTTCACATAAAAACTGAACAGAAGCATTCTCAGAAACTTCTTTGTGTTGAGTGCATTCAACTCACAGACTTGAACTTACCTGTAGAAAGAGCAGTTTTGAAACACTCTTTTGGTAAAATCTGCAAGTGGTTATTTAGAGCAATTCGAGGCCTGTGCTGGGATATGGAATATCTTCACCTAAAAACTACAGAGAAGCATTCTCAGAAAGTTCTTCACGATGCATTCATTCAACTCACAGAGTTGAACCTTCCTTTTGAAAGAACAGTTTTGAAACACTCTTTTTGTAGAATCTGCAAGAGGATATTTGGAGCGTTTTGAGGCCTATGCTGGAAAAGGAAATATCTTCACCTAAAAACTAGACAGAAGCATTCTCAGAAACTTCTGTGTGATGAGTGCATTCAACTCACAGACTTGAACGTTTCTTTTTAAAGAACAGTTTGGAAACATTACGTTTGTAGAATCTGCAAGTGTTTATTCGGAGCACCTTGAGGCCTATGTTGGAAAAGGAAATATTTTCACATAAAAACTAGAGAGAAGGATTCTCAGAAACTTCTTTGTGATGAGTTCATTCAACTCACAGAGTTGAACCTTCCAATTGATAGAGAAGTTTGGAAACACTCTTCTTGTGTAATCTGCAAGTGGATATTTGGAGTCGTTTGTGGCCTATGCTGGAAAAGGAAATATCTTCACATAAAAACTGAACAGAAGCATTCTCAGAAACTTCTTTGTGTCGAGTGCATCCAACTCACAGACTTGAACTTACCTGTAGAAAGAGCAGTTTTGAAACACACTTTTTGTAAAATCTGCAACTGGTTATTTGTAGCTCTTCTAGGCCTGTGCTGGGATATGGAATATCTTCACCTAAAAACTACAGAGAAGCATTCTCAGAAAGTTCTTCACGATGCATTCATTCAACTCACAGAGTTGAACCTTCCTTTTGATAGAGCAGTTTTGAAACACTCTTTTTGTCGAATCTGCAAGAGGATATTTGGAGCGTTTTGAGGCCTATGCTGGAAAAGGAAATATCTTCACCTAAAAACTAGACAGAAGCATCCTCAGAAACTTCTGTGTGATGAGTGCATTCAACTCACAGACTTGAACGTTTCTTTTGATAGAACAGTTTGGAAACATTACGTTTGTAGAATCTGCAAGTGTTTATTCGGAGCACCTTGAGGCCTATGTTGGAAAAGGAAATATCTTCACGTAAAAACTAGAGAGAAGGATTCTCAGAAACTTCTTTGCCATGAGTTCATTCAACTCACAGAGTTGAACCTACCAATTGATAGAGAAGTTTGGAAACACTCTTTTTGTAGAATCTGCAAGGGGATATTTGGAGCCGTTTGAGGCCGATGTTGGAAAAGGAAATATCTTCACATAAAAACTGAACAGAAGCATTCTCAGAAACTTCTTTGTGTTGAGTGCATTCAACTCACAGACGTGAACTTACCTGTAGAAAGAGCAGTTTTGAAACACTTTTTTGGTAAAATCTGCAATGGTTATTTTGAGCAGTTCGAGGCCTGTGCCTGGATATGGAATATCTTCACCTAAAAACTACAGAGAAGCATTCTCAGAAAGTTCTTCACGATGCATTCATTCAACTCACAGAGTTGAACCTTCCTTTTGATAGAACAGTTTTGAAACACTCTTTTTGTAGAATCTGCAAGAGGATATTTGGAGCGTTTTGAGGCCTATGCTGGAAAAGGAAATATCTTCACCTAAAAACTAGACAGAAGCATCCTCAGAAACTTCTGTGTGATGAGTGCATTCATCTCACAGACTTGAACGTTTCTTTTGATAGAACAGTTTGGAAACATTACGTTTGTAGAATCTGCAAGTGTTTATTCGGAGCACCTTGAGTCCTATGTTGGAAAAGAAAATATCTTCACATAAAAACTAGAGAGAAGGATTCTCAGAAACTTCTTTGTGATGAGTTCATTCAACTCACAGAGTTGAACTTACCAATTGATAGAGAAGTTTGGAAACACTCTTTTTGTAGAATCTGCAAGTGGATATTTGAGGCCGTTTGGGGACTATGCTGGAAAAGGAAATATCTTCACATAAAAACTGAACAGAAGCATTCTCAGAAACTTCTTTGTGTTGAGTGCATTCAACTCACAGACTTGAACTTACCTGTAGAAAGAGCAGTTTTGAAACACTCTTTTGGTAAAATCTGCAAGTGGTTATTTGGAGCACTTCGAGGCCTGTGCTGGGATATGGAATATCTTCAACTAAAAACTACAGAGAAGCATTCTCAGAAAGTACTTCATGATGCATTCATTCAACTCACAGAGTTGAACCTTCCTTTTGATAGAACAGTTTTGAAACACTCTTTTTGTAGAATCTGCAAGAGGATATTTGGAGCGTTTTGAGGCCTATGCTGGAAAAGGAAATATCTTCACCTAAAAACTAGACAGAAGCATTCTCAGAAACTTCTGTGTGATGAGTGCATTCAACTCACAGACTTGAACGTTTCTTTTGATAGAACAGTTTGAAAACATTACGTTTGTAGAATCTGCAAGTGTTTATTCGGAGCACCTTGAGGCCTATGTTGGAAAAGGAAATATCTTCACATAAAAACTAGAGAGAAGGATTCTCAGAAACTTCTTTGTGATGAGTTCATTCAACTCACAGAGTGGAACCTACCAATTGATAGAGAAGTTTGGAAACACTCTTTTTGTAGAATCTGCAAGTGGATATTTGGAGCCGTTTGAGGCCTATGCTGGAAAAGGAAATATCTTCACATAAAAACTGAACAGAAGCATTCTCAGAAACTTCTTCGTGTTGAGTGCATTCAACTCACAGACATGAACTTACCTGTAGAAAGAGCAGTTTTGAAACACTCTTTTGGTAAAATCTGCAAGTGGTTATTTGGAGCACTTCGAGGCCTGTGCTGGGATATGGAATATCTTCACCTAAAAACTACAGAGAAGCATTCTCAGAAAGTTCTCCACGATGCATTCATTCAACACACAGAGTTGAACCTTCCTTTTGATAGAACAGTTTTGAAACACTCTTTTTGTAGAATCTGCAAGAGGATATTTGGAGCGTTTTGAGGCTTATGCTAGAAAAGGAAATATCTTCACCTAAAAACTAAACAGAAGCATCCTCAGAAACTTCTGTGTGATGAGTGCATTCAACTCACAGACTTGAACGTTTCTTTTGATAGAACAGTTTGGAAACATTACGTTTGTAGAATCTGCAAGTGTTTATTCGGAGCACCTTGAGGCCTATGTTGGAAAAGGAAATATCTTCACATAAAAACTAGAGAGAAGGATTCTCAGAAACTTCTTTGTTGTGAGTTCATTCAACTCACAGAGTTGAACCTACCAATTGATGATACAGAAGTTTGGAAACACTCTTTTTGTAGAATCTGCAAGTGGATATTTGGAGCCGTTTGAGGCCTATGCTGGAAAAGGAAATATCTTCACATAAAAACTGAACAGAAGCATTCTCAGAAACTTCTTTGTGTTGAGTGCATTCAACTCACAGACTTGAACTTACTTGTAGAAAGAGCAGTTTTGAAACACTCTTTTGGTAAAATCTGCAAGTGGTTATTTGGAGCACTTCGAGGCCTGTGCTGGGATATGGAATATCTTCACCTAAAAACTACAGAGAAGCATTCTCAGAAAGTTCTTCACGATGCATTCATTCAACTCACAGAGTTGAACCTTCCTTTTGATAGAACAGTTTTGAAACACTCTTTTTGTAGAATCTGCAAGAGGATATTTGGAGCGTTTTGAGGCCTATGCTGGAAAAGGAAATATCTTCACCTAAAAACTAGACAGAAGCATTCTCAGAAACTTCTGTGTGATGAGTGCATTCAACTCACAGACTTGAACGTTTCTTTTGATAGAACAGTTTGGAAACATTACGTTTGTAGAATCTGCAAGTGTTTATTCGGAGCACCTTGAGGCCTACGTTGGAAAAGGAAATATGTTCACATAAAAGCTAGAGAGAAGGATTCTCAGAAACTTCTTTGTGATGGGTTCATTCAACTCACAGAGTTGAACCTACCAATTGATAGAGAAGTTTGGAAACACTCTTTTTGTAGAATCTGCAAGTGGATATTTGGAGCCGTTTGAGGCCTATGCTGGAAAAGGAAATATCTTCACATAAAAACTGAACAGAAGCATTCTCAGAAACTTCTTTGTGTTGAGTGCATTCACCTCACAGACTTGAACTTATCTGTAGAAAGAGCAGTTTTGAAACACTCTTTTGGTAAAATCTGCAAGTGGTTATTTGGAGCACTTCGAGGCCTGTGCTGGGATATGGAATATCTTCACCTAAAAACTACAGAGAAGCATTCTCAGAAAGTTCTTCACGATGCATTCATTCACCTCACAGAGTTGAACCTTCCTTTTGATAGAACAGTTTTGAAACACTCTTTTTGTAGAATCTGCAAGAGGATATTTGGAGCGTTTTGAGGCCTATGCTGGAAAAGGAAATATCTTCACCTAAAAACTAGACAGAAGCATTCTCAGAAACTTCTGTGTGATGAGTGCATTCAACTCACAGACTTGAACGTTTCTTTTGATAGAACAGTTTGGAAACATTACGTTTGTAGAATCTGCAAGTGTTTATTCGGAGCACCTTGAGGCCTACGTTGGAAAAGGAAATATGTTCACATAAAAACTAGAGAGAAGGATTCTCAGAAACTTCTTTGTGATGGGTTCATTCAACTCACAGAGTTGAACCTACCAATTGATAGAGAAGTTTGGAAACACTCTTTTTGTAGAATCTGCAAGTGGATATTTGGAGCCGTTTGAGGCCTATGCTGGAAAAGGAAATATCTTCACATAAAAACTGAACAGAAGCATTCTCAGAAACTTCTTTGTGTTGAGTGCATTCACCTCACAGCCTTGAACTTACCTGTAGAAAGAGTAGTTTTGAAACACTCTTTTGGTAAAATCTGCAAGTGGTTATTTGGAGCACTTCGAGGCCTGTGCTGGGATATGGAATATCTTCACCTAAAAACTACAGAGAAGCATTCTCAGAAAGTTCTCCACGATGCATTCATTCAACTCACAGAGTTGAACCTTCCTTTTGATAGAACAGTTTTGAAACACTCTTTTTGTAGAATCTGCAAGAGGATATTTGGAGCGTTTTGAGGCTTATGCTGGAAAAGGAAATATCTTCACCTAAAAACTAGACAGAAGCATCCTCAGAAACTTCTGTGTGATGAGTGCATTCAACTCACAGACTTGAACGTTCCTTTTGATAGAACAGTTTTGAAACATTACGTTTGTAGAATCTGCAAGTGTTTATTCGGAGCACCTTGAGGCCTATGTTGGAAAAGGAAATATCTTCACATAAAAACTAGAGAGAAGGATTCTCAGAAACTTCTTTGTGATGACTTCATTCAACTCACAGAGTTGAACCTACCAATTGATAGAGAAGTTTGGAAACACTCTTTTTCTAGAATCTGCAAGTGGATATTTGGAGCCGTTTGAGGCCTATGCTGGAAAAGGAAATATCTTCACATAAAAACTGAACAGAAGCATTCTCAGAAACTTCTTTGTGTTGAGTGCATTCAACTCACAGAGTTGAACTTACCTGTAGAAAGAGCAGTTTTGAAACACTCTTTTGGTAAAATCTGCAAGTGGTTATTTGGAGCACTTCGAGGCCTGTGCTGGGATATGGAATATCTTCACCTAAAAACTACAGAGAAGCATTCTCAGAAAGTACTTCATGATGCATTCATTCAACTCACAGAGTTGAACCTTCCTTTTGATAGAACAGTTTTGATACACTCTTTTTGTAGAATCTGCAAGAGGATATTTGGAGCGTTTTGAGGCCTATGCTGGAAAAGGAAATATCTTCACCTAAAAACTAGACAGAAGCATTCTCAGAAACTTCTGTGTGATGAGTGCATTCAACTCACAGACTTGAACGTTTCTTTTGATAGAACAGTTTGGAAACATTACGTTTGTAGAATCTGAAAGTGTTTATTCGGAGCACCTTGAGGCCTATGTTGGAAAAGGAAATATCTCCACATAAAAACTAGAGAGAAGGATTCTCAGAAACTTCTTTGTGATGAGTTCATTCAACTCACAGAGTGGAACCTACCAATTGATAGAGAAGTTTGGAAACACTCTTTTTGTAGAATCTGCAAGTGGATATTTGGAGCCGTTTGAGGCCTATGCTGAAAAAGGAAATATCTTCACATAAAAACTGAACAGAAGCATTCTCAGAAACTTCTTCGTGTTGAGTGCATTCAACTCACAGACTTGAACTTACCTGTAGAAAGAGCAGTTTTGAAACACTCTTTTGGTAAAATCTGCAAGTGGTTATTTAGAGCAATTCGAGGCCTGTGCTGGGATATGGAATATCTTCACCTAAAAACTACAGAGAAGCATTCTCAGAAAGTTCTTCACGATGCATTCATTCAACACACAGAGTTGAACCTTCCTTTTGATAGAACAGTTTTGAAACACTCTTTTTGTAGAATCTGCAAGAGGATATTTGGAGCGTTTTGAGGCTTATGCTGGAAAAGGAAATATCTTCACCTAAAAACTAGACAGAAGCATCCTCAGAAACTTCTGTGTGATGAGTGCATTCAACTCACAGACTTGAACGTTTCTTTTGATAGAACAGTTTGGAAACATTACGTTTGTAGAATCTGCAAGTGTTTATTCGGAGCACCTTGAGGCCTATGTTGGAAAAGGAAATATCTTCACATAAAAACTAGAGAGAAGGATTCTCAGAAACTTCTTTGTTGTGAGTTCATTAAACTCACAGAGTTGAACCTACCAATTGATGATAGAGAAGTTTGGAAACACTCTTTTTGTAGAATCTGCAAGTGGATATTTGGAGCCGTTTGAGGCCTATGCTGGAAAAGGAAATATCTTCACATAAAAACTGAACAGAAGCATTCTCAGAAACTTCTTTGTGTTGAGTGCATTCAACTCACAGACTTGAACTTACTTGTAGAAAGAGCAGTTTTGAAACACTCTTTTGGTAAAATCTGCAAGTGGTTATTTGGAGCACTTCGAGGCCTGTGCTGGGATATGGAATATCTTCACCTAAAAACTACAGAGAAGCATTCTCAGAAAGTTCTTCACGATGCATTCATTCAACTCACAGAGTTGAACCTTCCTTTTGATAGAACAGTTTTGAAACACTCTTTTTGTAGAATCTGCAAGAGGATATTTGGAGCGTTTTGAGGCCTATGCTGGAAAAGGAAATATCTTCACCTAAAAACTAGACAGAAGCATTCTCAGAAACTTCTGTGTGATGAGTGCATTCAACTCACAGACTTGAACGTTTCTTTTGATAGAACAGTTTGGAAACATTACGTTTGTAGAATCTGCAAGTGTTTATTCGGAGCACCTTGAGGCCTACGTTGGAAAAGGAAATATGTTCACATAAAAACTAGAGAGAAGGATTCTCAGAAACTTCTTTGTGATGGGTTCATTCAACTCACAGAGTTGAACCTACCAATTGATAGAGAAGTTTGGAAACACTCTTTTTGTAGAATCTGCAAGTGGATATTTGGAGCCGTTTGAGGCCTATGCTGGAAAAGGAAATATCTTCACATAAAAACTGAACAGAAGCATTCTCAGAAACTTCTTTGTGTTGAGTGCATTCACCTCACAGACTTGAACTTATCTGTAGAAAGAGCAGTTTTGAAACACTCTTTTGGTAAAATCTGCAAGTGGTTATTTGGAGCACTTCGAGGCCTGTGCTGGGATATGGAATATCTTCACCTAAAAACTACAGAGAAGCATTCTCAGAAAGTTCTTCATGATGCATTCATTCACCTCACAGAGTTGAACCTTCCTTTTGATAGAACAGTTTTGAAACACTCTTTTTGTAGAATCTGCAAGAGGATATTTGGAGCGTTTTGAGGCCTATGCTGGAAAAGGAAATATCTTCACCTAAAAACTAGACAGAAGCATTCTCAGAAACTTCTGTGTGATGAGTGCATTAAACTCACAGACTTGAACGTTTCTTTTGATAGAACAGTTTGGAAACATTACGTTTGTAGAATCTGCAAGTGTTTATTCGGAGCACCTTGAGGCCTACGTTGGAAAAGGAAATATGTTCACATAAAAACTAGAGAGAAGGATTCTCAGAAACTTCTTTGTGATGGGTTCATTCAACTCACAGAGTTGAACCTACCAATTGATAGAGAAGTTTGGAAACACTCTTTTTGTAGAATCTGCAAGTGGATATTTGGAGCCGTTTGAGGCCTATGCTGGAAAAGGAAATATCTTCACATAAAAACTGAACAGAAGCATTCTCAGAAACTTCTTTGTGTTGAGTGCATTCACCTCACAGCCTTGAACTTACCTGTAGAAAGAGCAGTTTTGAAACACTCTTTTGGTAAAATCTGCAAGTGGTTATTTGGAGCACTTCGAGGCCTGTGCTGGGATATGGAATATCTTCACCTAAAAACTACAGAGAAGCATTCTCAGAAAGTTCTCCACGATGCATTCATTCAACTCACAGAGTTGAACCTTCCTTTTGATAGAACAGTTTTGAAACACTCTTTTTGTAGAATCTGCAAGAGGATATTTGGAGCGTTTTGAGGCTTATGCTGGAAAAGGAAATATCCTCATCTTAAAACTAGACAGAAGCATCCTCAGAAACTTCTGTGTGATGAGTGCATTCAACTCACAGACTTGAACGTTTCTTTTGATAGAACAGTTTGGAAACATTACGTTTGTAGAATCTGCAAGTGTTTATTCGGAGCACCTTGAGGCCTATGTTGGAAAAGGAAATATCTTCACATAAAAACTAGAGAGAAGGATTCTCAGAAACTTCTTTGTTGTGAGTTCATTCAACTCACAGAGTTGAACCTGCCAATTGATGACAGAGAAGTTTGGAAACACTCTTTTTCTAGAATCTGCAAGTGGATATTTGGAGCCGTTTGAGGCCTATGCTGGAAAAGGAAATATCTTCACATAAAAACTGAACAGAAGCATTCTCAGAAACTTCTTTGTGTTGAGTGCATTCAACTCACAGACTTGAACTTACTTGTAGAAAGAGCAGTTTTGAAACACTCTTTTGGTAAAATCTGCAAGTGGTTATTTGGAGCACTTCGAGGCCTGTGCTGGGATATGGAATATCTTCACCTAAAAACTACAGAGAAGCATTCTCAGAAAGTACTTCATGATGCATTCATTCAACTCACAGAGTTGAACCTTCCTTTTGATAGAACAGTTTTGAAACACTCTTTTTGTAGAATCTGCAAGAGGATATTTGGAGCGTTTTGAGGCCTATGCTGGAAAAGGAAATATCTTCACCTAAAAACTAGACAGAAGCATTCTCAGAAACTTCTGTGTGATGAGTGCATTCAACTCACAGACTAGAACGTTTCTGTTGATAGAACAGTTTGGAAACATTACGTTTGTAGATTCTGCAAGTGTTTATTCGGAGCACCTTGAGGCCTATGTTGGAAAAGGAAATATCTTCACATAAAAACTAGAGAGAAGGATTCTCAGAAACTTCTTTGTGATGAGTTCATTCAACTCACAGAGTTGAACCTACCAATTGATAGAGAAGTTTGGAAACACTCTTTTTGTAGAATCTGCAAGTGGATATTTGGAGCCGTTTGAGGCCTATGCTGGAAAAGGAAATATCTTCACGTAAAAACTGAACAGAAGCATTCTCAGAAACTTCTTTGTGTTGAGTGCATTCAACTCATAGACTTGAACTTACCTGTAGAAAGAGCAGTTTTGAAACACTCTTTTGGTAAAATCTGCAAGTGGTTATTTGGAGCACTTCGAGGCCTGTGCTGGGATATGGAATATCTTCACCTAAAAACTACAGAGAAGCATTCTCAGAAAGTTCTTCACGATGCATTCATTCAACTCACAGAGTTGAACCTTCCTTTTGATAGAACAGTTTTGAAACACTCTTTTTGTAGAATCTGCAAGAGGATATTTGGAGCGTTTTGAGGCCTATGCTGGAAAAGGAAATATCTTCACCTAAAAACTAGACAGAAGCATTCTCAGAAACTTCTGTGTGATGAGTGCATTCAACTCACAGACTTGAACGTTTCTTTTTAAAGAACAGTTTGTAAACATTACGTTTGTAGAATCTGCAAGTGTTTATTCGGAGCACCTTGAGGCCTATGTTGGAAAAGGAAATATCTTCACATAAAAACTAGAGAGAAGGATTCTCAGAAACTTCTTTGTGAAGAGTTCATTCAACTCACAGAGTGGAACCTACCAATTGATAGAGAAGTTTGGAAACACTCTTTTTGTAGAATCTGCAAGTGGATATTTGGAGCCGTTTGTGGCCTATGGTGGAAAAGGAAATAACTTCACATAAAAACTGAACAGAAGCATTCTCAGAAACTTCCTTGTGTTGAGTGCATTCAACTCACAGACTTGAACTTACCTGTAGAAAGAGCAGTTTTCAAACACTCTTTTGGTGAAATCTGCAAGTGGTTATTTGGAGCACTTCGAGGCCTGTGCTGGGATATGGAATATCTTCACCTAAAAACTACAGAGAAGCATTCTCAGAAAGTTCTTCACGATGAATTCATTCTACTCACAGAGTTGAACCTTCCTTTTGATAGAACAGTTTTGAAACACTCTTTTTGTAGAATCTGCAAGAGGATATTTGGAGCTTTTTGAGCCCTATGCTGGAAAAGGAAATATCTTCACCTAAAAACTAGACAGAAGTATTCTCAGAAACTTCTGTGCAATGAGTGCATTCAACTCACAGACTTGAACGTTTCTATTGATAGAACAGTTTGGAAACATTACGTTTGTAGAATCTGCAAGTGTTTATTCGGAGCACCTTGAGGCCTATGTTGGAAAAGGAAATATCTTCACATAAAAACTAGAGAGAATGATTCTCAGAAACTTCTTTGTGATGAGTTCATTCAACTCATAGAGTTGAACTTACCGATTGATAGAGAAGTTTGGAAACACTCTTTTTGTAGAATCTGCAAGTGGATATTTAGAGCCGTTTGAGGCCTATGGTGGAAAAGGAAATATCTTCACATAAAAACTGAACAGAAGCATTCTTAGAAACTTCCTTGTGTTGAGTGCATTCAACTCACAGACTTGAACTTACCTGTAGAAAGAGCAGTTTTCAAACACTCTTTTGGTAAAATCTGCAAGTGGTTATTTGGAGCACTTCGAGGCCTGTGCTGGGATATGGAATATCTTCACCTAAAAACTACAGAGAAGCATTCTCAGAAAGTTCTTCACGATGCATTCATTCAACTCACAGAGTTGAACCTTCCTTTTGATAGAACAGTTTTGAAACACTCTTTTTGTAGAATCTGCAAGAGGATATTTGGAGCGTTTTGAGGCCCATGCTGGAAAAGGAAATATCTTCACCTAAAAACTAGACAGAAGCATCCTCAGAAACTTCTGTGTGATGAGTGCATTCATCTCACAGACTTGAACGTTTCTTTTGATAGAACAGTTTGGAAACATTACGTTTGTAGAATCTGCAAGTGTTTATTCGGAGCACCTTGAGGCCTATGTTGGAAAAGGAAATATCTTCACATAAAAACTAGAGAGAAGGATTCTCAGAAACTTCTTTGTGATGAGTTCATTCAACTCACAGAGTTGAACCTACCAACTGATAGAGAAGTTTGGAAACACTCTTTTTGTAGAATCTGCAAGTGGTTATTTGGAGCCGTTTGAGGCCTATGCTGGAAAAGGAAATATCTTCACATAAAAACTGAACAGAAGCATTCTCAGAAACTTCTTTGTGTCGAGTGCATTCAACTCACAGACTTGAACTTACCTGTAGAAAGAGTAGTTTCGAAACACTCTTTTGGTAAAATCTGCAAGTGGTTATTTGGAGCACTTCGAGGCCTGTGCTGGGATATGGAATAACTTCACCTAAAAACTACAGAGAAGCATTCTCAGAAAGTTCTTCACGGTGCATTCATTCAACTCACAGAGTTGAACCTTCCTTTTGATAGAACAGTTTTGAAACACTCTTTTTGTAGAATCTGCAAGAGGATATTTGGAGCGTTTTGAGGCCTATGCTGGAAAAGGAAATATCTTCACCTAAAAACTAGACAGAAGCATCCTCAGAAACTTCTGTGTGATGAGTGCATTCATCTCACAGACTTGAACGTTTCTTTTGATAGAACAGTTTGGAAACATTACGTTTGTAGAATCTGCAAGTGTTTATTCGGAGCACCTTGAGGCCTATGTTGGAAAAGGAAATATCTTCACATAAAAACTAGAGAGAAGGATTCTCAGAAACTTCTTTGTGATGAGTTCATTCAACTCACAGAGTTGAACCTACCAATTGATAGAGAAGTTGGGAAACACTCTTTTTGTAGAATCTGCAAGTGGATATTTGGAGCCGTTTGAGGCCTGTGCTGGAAAAGGAAATATCTTCACATAAAAACTGAATAGAAGCATTCTCAGAAACTTCTTTGTGTCGAGTGCATTCAACCCACCGACTTGAACTTACCTGTAGAAAGAGTAGTTTTGAAACACTCTTTTGGTAAAATCTGCAAGTGGTTATTTGGAGCACTTCGAGGCCTGTGCTGGGATATGGAATATCTTCACCTAAAAACTACAGAGAAGCATTCTCAGAAAGTTCTTCACGATGCATTCATTCAACTCACAGAGTTGAACCTTCCTTTTGATAGAACATTTTTGAAACACTCTTTTTGTAGAATCTGCAAGAGGATATTTGGAGCGTTTTGAGGCCTATGCTGGAAAAGGAAATATGTTCACCTAAGAACTAGACAGAAGCATCCTCAGAAACTTCTGTGTGATGAGTGCATTCATCTCACAGACTTGAACGTTTCTTTTGATAGAACAGTTTGGAAACATTACGTTTGTAGAATCTGCAAGTGTTTATTCGGAGCACCTTGAGGCCTATGTTGGAAAAGGAAATATCTTCACATAAAAACTAGAGAGAAGGATACTCAGAAACTTCTTTGTGATGAGTTCATTCAACTCACAGAGTTGAACTTACCAATTGATAGAGAAGTTTGGAAACACTCTTTTTGTAGAATCTGCAAGTGGATATTTGGAGCCGTTTGAGGCCTATGGTGGAAAAGGAAATATCTTCACATAAAAACTGAACAGAAGCATTCTCAGAAAATTCCTTGTGTTGAGTGCATTCAACTCACAGACTTGAACTTACCTGTAGAAAGAGCAGTTTTCAAACACTCTTTTGGTAAAATCTGCAAGTGGTTGTTTGGAGCACTTCGAGGCCTGTGCTGGGATATGGAATATCTTCACCTAAAAACTACAGAGAAGCATTCTCAGAAAGTTCTTCACGATGCATTCATTCAACTCACAGAGTTGAAAATTCCTTTTGAAAGAACAGTTTTGAAACACTCTTTTTGTAGAATCTGCAAGAGGATATTTGGAGCGTTTTGAGGCCTATGCTGGAAAAGGAAATATCTTCACCTAAAAACTAGACAGAAGCATTCTCAGAAACTTCTGTGTGATGAGTGCATTCAACTCACAGACTTGAACGTTTCTTTTTAAAGAACAGTTTGGAAACATTAAGTTTGTAGAATCTGCAAGTGTTTATTCGGAGCACCTTGAGGCCTATGTTGGAAAAGGAAATATCTTCACATAAAAACTAGAGAGAAGGATTCTCAGAAACTTCTTTGTGATGAGTTCATTCAACTCACAGAGTGGAACCTACCAATTGATAGAGAAGTTTGGAAACACTCTTTTTGTAGAATCTGCAAGTGGATATTTGGAGCCGTTTGAGGCCTATGCTGGAAAAGGAAATATCTTCACATAAAAACTGAACAGAAGCATTCTCAGAAACTTCTTTGTGTTGAGTGCATTCAACTCACAGACTTGAACTTACCTGTAGAAAGAGCAGTTTTGAAACACTCTTTTGGTAAAATCTGCAAGTGGTTATTTGGAGCACTTCGAGGCCTGTGCTGGGATATGGAATATCTTCACCTAAAAACTACAGAGAAGCATTCTCAGAAAGTTCTTCACGATGCATTCATTCAACTCACAGAGTTGAACCTTCCTTTTGATAGAACAGTTTTGAAACACTCTTTCTGTAGAATCTGCAAGAGGATATTTGGGGCATTTTGAGGCCTATGCTGGAAAAGGAAATATCTTCACCTAAAAACTAGACAGAAGCATTCTCAGAAACTTCTGTGTGATGAGTGCGTTCAACTCACAGACTTGAACGTTTCTTTTGATAGAACAGTTTGGAAACATTACGTTTGTAGAATCTGCAAGTGTTTATTCGTAGCACCTTGAGGCCTACGTTGGAAAAGGAAATATCTTCACATAAAAACTAGAGAGAAGGATTCTCAGAAACTTCTTTGTGATGGGTTCATTCAACTCACAGAGTTGAACCTACCAATTGATAGAGAAGTTTGGAAACACTCTTTTTATAGAATCTGCAAGTGGATATTTGGAGCCGTTTGAGGCCTATGCTGGAAAAGGAAATATCTTCACATAAAAACTGAACAGAAGCATTCTCAGAAACTTCTTTGTGTTGAGTGCATTCACCTCACAGACTTGAACTTACCTGTAGAAAGAGCAGTTTTGAAGCACTCTTTTGGTAAAATCTGCAAGTGGTTATTTGGAGCACTTCGAGGCCTGTGCTGGGATATGGAATATCTTCACCTAAAAACTACAGAGAAGCATTCTCAGAAAGTTCTTCATGATGCATTCATTCACCTCACAGAGTTGAACCTTCCTTTTGATAGAACAGTTTTGAAACACTCTTTTTGTAGAATCTGCAAGAGGATATTTGGAGCGTTTTGAGGCCTATGCTGGAAAAGGAAATATCTTCACCTAAAAACTAGACAGAAGCATTCTCAGAAACTTCTGTGTGATGAGTGCATTCAACTCACAGACTTGAACGTTTCTTTTGATAGAACAGTTTGGAAACATTACGTTTGTAGAATCTGCAAGTGTTTATTCGGAGCACCTTGAGGCCTATGTTGGAAAAGGAAATATCCTCACATAAAAACTAGAGAGAAGGATTCTCAGAAACTTCTTTGTGATGAGTTCATTCAACTCACAGAGTGGAACCTACCAATTGATAGAGAAGTTTGGAAACACTCTTTTTGTAGAATCTGCAAGTGGATATTTGGAGCCGTTTGAGGCCTATGCTGGAAAGGGAAATATCTTCACATAAAAACTGAACAGAAGCATTCTCAGAAACTTCTTTGTGTTGAGTGCATTCAACTCACAGACTTGAACTTACTTGTAGAAAGAGCAGTTTTGAAACACTCTTTTGGTAAAATCTGCAAGTTGTTATTTGGAGCACTTCGAGGCCTGTGCTGGGATATGGAATATCTTCACCTAAAAACTACAGAGAAGCATTCTCAGAAAGTACTTCATGATGCATTCATTCAACTCACAGAGTTGAACCTTCCTTTTGATAGAACAGTTTTGAAACACTCTTTTTGTAGAATCTGCAAGAGGATATTTGGAGCGTTTTGAGGCCTATGCTGGAAAAGGAAATATCTTCACCTAAAAACTAGACAGAAGCATTCTCAGAAACTTCTGTGTGATGAGTGCATTCAACTCACAGACTAGAACGTTTCTGTTGATAGAACAGTTTGGAAACATTACGTTTGTAGATTCTGCAAGTGTTTATTCGGAGCACCTTGAGGCCTATGTTGGAAAAGGAAATATCTTCACATAAAAACTAGAGAGAAGGATTCTCAGAAACTTCTTTGTGATGAGTTCATTCAACTCACAGAGTTGAACCTACCAATTGATAGAGAAGTTTGGAAACACTCTTTTTGTAGAATCTGCAAGTGGATATTTGGAGCCGTTTGAGGCCTATGCTGGAAAAGGAAATATCTTCACATAAAAACTGAACAGAAGCATTCTCAGAAACTTCTTTGTGTTGAGTGCATTCAACTCACAGACTTGAACTTACCTGTAGAAAGAGCAGTTTTGAAACACTCTTTTGGTAAAATCTGCAAGTGGTTATTTGGAGCACTTCGAGGCCTGTGCTGGGATATGGAATATCTTCACCTAAAAACTACAGAGAAGCATTCTCAGAAAGTTCTTCACGATGCATTCATTCAACTCACAGAGTTGAACCTTCCTTTTGATAGAACAGTTTTGAAACACTCTTTTTGTAGAATCTGCAAGAGGATATTTGGAGCGTTTTGAGGCCTATGCTGGAAAAGGAAATATCTTCACCTAAAAACTAGACAGAAGCATCCTCAGAAACTTCTGTGTGATGAGTGCATTCAACTCACAGACTTGAACGTTTCTTTTGATAGAACAGTTTGGAAACATTACGTTTGTAGAATCTGCAAGTGTTTATTCGGAGCACCTTGAGGCCTATGTTGGAAAAGGAAATATCTTCACATAAAAACTAGAGAGAAGGATTCTCAGAAACTTCTTTGTGATGAGTTCATTCAACTCACAGAGTTGAACCTACCAATTGATGATAGAGAAGTTTGGAAACACTCTTTTTGTAGAATCTGCAAGTGGATATTTGGAGCCGTTTGAGGCCTATGCTGGAAAAGGAAATATCTTCACATAAAAACTGAACAGAAGCATTCTCAGAAACTTCTTTGTGTTGAGTGCATTCAACTCACAGAGTTGAACTTACCTGTAGAAAGAGCAGTTTTGAAACACTCTTTTGGTAAAATCTGCAAGTGGTTATTTGGAGCACTTCGAGGCCTGTGCCTGGATATGGAATATCTTCACCTAAAAACTACAGAGAAGCATTCTCAGAAAGTTCTTCACGATGAATTCATTCTACTCACAGAGTTGAACCTTCCTTTTGATAGAACAGTTTTGAAACACTCTTTTTGTAGAATCTGCAAGAGGATATTTGGAGCTTTTTGAGCCCTATGCTGGAAAAGGAAATATCTTCACCTAAAAACTAGACAGAAGTATTCTCAGAAACTTCTGTGCGATGAGTGCATTCAACTCACAGACTTGAACGTTTCTTTTGATAGAACAGTTTGGAAACATTACGTTTGTAGAATCTGCAAGTGTTTATTCGGAGCACCTTGAGGCCTATGTTGGAAAAGGAAATATCTTCACATAAAAACTAGAGAGAAGGATTCTCAGAAACTTCTTTGTGATGAGTTCATTCAACTCACAGAGTTGAACTTACCGATTGATAGAGAAGTTTGGAAACACTCTTTTTGTAGAATCTGCAAGTGGATATTTAGAGCCGTTTGAGGCCTATGGTGGAAAAGGAAATATCTTCACATAAAAACTGAACAGAAGCATTCTTAGAAACTTCCTTGTGTTGAGTGCATTCAACTCACAGACTTGAACTTACCTGTAGAAAGAGCAGTTTTCAAACACTCTTTTGGTAAAATCTGCAAGTGGTTATTTGGAGCACTTCGAGGCCTGTGCTGGGATATGGAATATCTTCACCTAAAAACTACAGAGAAGCATTCTCAGAAAGTTCTTCATGATGCATTCATTCAACTCACAGAGTTGAACCTTCCTTTTGATAGAACAGTTTTGAAACACTCTTTTTGTAGAATCTGCAAGAGGATATTTGGAGCGTTTTGAGGCCCATGCTGGAAAAGGAAATATCTTCACCTAAAAACTAGACAGAAGCATCCTCAGAAACTTCTGTGTGATGAGTGCATTCATCTCACAGACTTGAACGTTTCTTTTGATAGAACAGTTTGGAAACATTACGTTTGTAGAATCTGCAAGTGTTTATTCGGAGCACCTTGAGGCCTATGTTGGAAAAGGAAATATCTTCACATAAAAACTAGAGAGAAGGATTCTCAGAAACTTCTTTGTGATGAGTTCATTCAACTCACAGAGTTGAACCTACCAACTGATAGAGAAGTTTGGAAACACTCTTTTTGTAGAATCTGCAACTGGTTATTTGGAGCCGTTTGAGGCCTATGCTGGAAAAGGAAATATCTTCACATAAAAACTGAACAGAAGCATTCTCAGAAACTTCTTTGTGTCGAGTGCATTCAACTCACAGACTTGAACTTACCTGTAGAAAGAGTAGTTTCGAAACACTCTTTTGGTAAAATCTGCAAGTGGTTATTTGGAGCACTTCGAGGCCTGTGCTGGGATATGGAATAACTTCACCTAAAAACTACAGAGAAGCATTCTCAGAAAGTTCTTCACGGTGCATTCATTCAACTCACAGAGTTGAACCTTCCTTTTGATAGAACAGTTTTGAAACACTCTTTTTGTAGAATCTGCAAGAGGATATTTGGAGCGTTTTGAGGCCTATGCTGGAAAAGGAAATATCTTCACCTAAAAACTAGACAGAAGCATCCTCAGAAACTTCTGTGTGATGAGTGCATTCATCTCACAGACTTGAACGTTTCTTTTGATAGAACAGTTTGGAAACATTACGTTTGTAGAATCTGCAAGTGTTTATTCGGAGCACCTTGAGGCCTATGTTGGAAAAGGAAATATCTTCACATAAAAACTAGAGAGAAGGATTCTCAGAAACTTCTTTGTGATGAGTTCATTCAACTCACAGAGTTGAACCTACCAATTGATAGAGAAGTTTGAAAACACTCTTTTTGTAGAATCTGCAAGTGGATATTTGGAGCCGTTTGAGGCCTATGCTGGAAAAGGAAATATCTTCACATAAAAACTGAACAGAAGCATTCTCAGAAACTTCTTTGTGTTGAGTGCATTCACCTCACAGACTTGAACTTACCTGTAGAAAGAGCAGTTTTGAAGCACCCTTTTGGTAAAATCTGCAAGTGGTTATTTGGAGCACTTCGAGGCCTGTGCTGGGATATGGAATATCTTCACCTAAAAACTACAGAGAAGCATTCTCAGAAAGTTCTTCACGATGCATTCATTCACCTCACAGAGTTGAACCTTCCTTTTGATAGAACAGTTTTGAAACACTCTTTTTGTAGAATCTGCAAGAGGATATTTGGAGCGTTTTGAGGCCTATGCTGGAAAAGAAATATCTTCACCTAAAAACTAGACAGAAGCATTCTCAGAAACTTCTGTGTGATGAGTGCATTCAACTCACAGACTTGAACGTTTCTTTTGATAGAACAGTTTGGAAACATTACGTTTGTAGAATTTGCAAGTGTTTATTCGGAGCACCTTGAGGCCTATGTTGGAAAAGGAAATATCTTCACATAAAAACTAGAGAGAAGGATTCTCAGAAACTTCTTTGTGATGAGTTCATTCAACTCACAGAGTGGAACCTACCAATTGATAGAGAAGTTTGGAAACACTCTTTTTGTAGAATCTGCAAGTGGATATTTGGAGCCGTTTGAGGCCTATGCTGGAAAGGGACATATCTTCACATAAAAACTGAACAGAAGCATTCTCAGAAACTTCTTTGTGTTGAGTGCATTCAACTCACAGACTTGAACTTACTTGTAGAAAGAGCAGTTTTGAAACACTCTTTTGGTAAAATCTGCAAGTGGTTATTTGGAGCACTTCGAGGCCTGTGCTGGGATATGGAATATCTTCACCTAAAAACTACAGAGAAGCATTCTCAGAAAATACTTCATGATGCATTCATTCAACTCACAGAGTTGAACCTTCCTTTTGATAGAACAGTTTTGAAACACTCTTTTTGTAGAATCTGCAAGAGGATATTTGGAGCGTTTTGAGGCCTATGCTGGAAAAGGAAATATCTTCACCTAAAAACTAGACAGAAGCATTCTCAGAAACTTCTGTGTGATGAGTGCATTCAACTCACAGACTAGAACGTTTCTTTTGATAGAACAGTTTGGAAACATTACGTTTGTAGATTCTGCAAGTGTTTATTCGGAGCACCTTGAGGCCTATGTTGGAAAAGGAAATATCTTCACATAAAAACTAGAGAGAAGGATTCTCAGAAACTTCTTTGTGATGAGTTCATTCAACTCACAGAGTTGAACCTACCAATTGATAGAGAAGTTTGGAAACACTCTTTTTGTAGAATCTGCAAGTGGATATTTGGAGCCGTTTGAGGCCTATGCTGGAAAAGGAAATATCTTCACATAAAAACTGAACAGAAGCATTCTCAGAAACTTCTTTGTGTTGAGTGCATTCAACTCACAGACTTGAACTTACCTGTAGAAAGAGCAGTTTTGAAACACTCTTTTGGTAAAATCTGCAAGTGGTTATTTGGAGCACTTCGAGGCCTGTGCTGGGATATGGAATATCTTCACCTAAAAACTACAGAGAAGCATTCTCAGAAAGTTCTTCACGATGCATTCATTCAACTCACAGAGTTGAACCTTCCTTTTGATAGAACAGTTTTGAAACACTCTTTCTGTAGAATCTGCAAGAGGATATTTGGGGCATTTTGAGGCCTATGCTGGAAAAGGAAATATCTTCACCTAAAAACTAGACAGAAGCATTCTCAGAAACTTCTGTGTGATGAGTGCGTTCAACTCACAGACTTGAACGTTTCTTTTGATAGAACAGTTTGGAAACATTACGTTTGTAGAATCTGCAAGTGTTTATTCGTAGCACCTTGAGGCCTACGTTGGAAAAGGAAATGTCTTCACATAAAAACTAGAGAGAAGGATTCTCAGAAACTTCTTTGTGATGGGTTCATTCAACTCACAGAGTTGAACCTACCAATTGATAGAGAAGTTTGGAAACACTCTTTTTATAGAATCTGCAAGTGGATATTTGGAGCCGTTTGAGGCCTATGCTGGAAAAGGAAATATCTTCACATAAAAACTGAACAGAAGCATTCTCAGAAACTTCTTTGTGTTGAGTGCATTCACCTCACAGACTTGAACTTACCTGTAGAAAGAGCAGTTTTGAAGCACTCTTTTGGTAAAATCTGCAAGTGGTTATTTGGAGCACTTCGAGGCCTGTGCTGGGATATGGAATATCTTCACCTAAAAACTACAGAGAAGCATTCTCAGAAAGTTCTTCATGATGCATTCATTCACCTCACAGAGTTGAACCTTCCTTTTGATAGAACAGTTTTGAAACACTCTTTTTGTAGAATCTGCAAGAGGATATTTGGAGCGTTTTGAGGCCTATGCTGGAAAAGGAAATATCTTCACCTAAAAACTAGACAGAAGCATTCTCAGAAACTTCTGTGTGATGAGTGCATTCAACTCACAGACTTTAACGTTTCTTTTGATAGAACAGTTTGGAAACATTACGTTTGTAGAATCTGCAAGTGTTTATTCGGAGCACCTTGAGGCCTATGTTGGAAAAGGAAATATCTTCACATAAAAACTAGAGAGAAGGATTCTCAGAAACTTCTTTGTGATGAGTTCATTCAACTCACAGAGTGGAACCTACCAATTGATAGAGAAGTTTGGAAACACTCTTTTTGTAGAATCTGCAAGTGGATATTTGGAGCCGTTTGAGGCCTATGCTGGAAAGGGAAATATCTTCACATAAAAACTGAACAGAAGCATTCTCAGAAACTTCTTTGTGTTGAGTGCATTCAACTCACAGACTTGAACTTACTTGTAGAAAGAGCAGTTTTGAAACACTCTTTTGGTAAAATCTGCAAGTGGTTATTTGGAGCACTTCGAGGCCTGTGCTGGGATATGGAATATCTTCACCTAAAAACTACAGAGAAGCATTCTCAGAAAGTACTTCATGATGCATTCATTCAACTCACAGAGTTGAACCTTCCTTTTGATAGAACAGTTTTGAAACACTCTTTTTGTAGAATCTGCAAGAGGATATTTGGAGCGTTTTGAGGCCTATGCTGGAAAAGGAAATATCTTCACCTAAAAACTAGACAGAAGCATTCTCAGAAACTTCTGTGTGATGAGTGCATTCAACTCACAGACTAGAACGTTTCTGTTGATAGAACAGTTTGGAAACATTACGTTTGTAGATTCTGCAAGTGTTTATTCGGAGCACCTTGAGGCCTATGTTGGAAAAGGAAATATCTTCACATAAAAACTAGAGAGAAGGATTCTCAGAAACTTCTTTGTGATGAGTTCATTCAACTCACAGAGTTGAACCTACCAATTGATAGAGAAGTTTGGAAACACTCTTTTTGTAGAATCTGCAAGTGGATATTTGGAGCCGTTTGAGGCCTATGCTGGAAAAGGAAATATCTTCACATAAAAACTGAACAGAAGCATTCTCAGAAACTTCTTTGTGTTGAGTGCATTCAACTCACAGACTTGAACTTACCTGTAGAAAGAGCAGTTTTGAAACACTCTTTTGGTAAAATCTGCAAGTGGTTATTTGGAGCACTTCGAGGCCTGTGCTGGGATATGGAATATCTTCACCTAAAAACTACAGAGAAGCATTCTCAGAAAGTTCTTCACGATGCATTCATTCAACTCACAGAGTTGAACCTTCCTTTTGATAGAACAGTTTTGAAACACTCTTTTTGTAGAATCTGCAAGAGGATATTTGGAGCGTTTTGAGGCCTATGCTGGAAAAGGAAATATCTTCACCTAAAAACTAGACAGAAGCATCCTCAGAAACTTCTGTGTGATGAGTGCATTCAACTCACAGACTTGAACGTTTCTTTTGATAGAACAGTTTGGAAACATTACGTTTGTAGAATCTGCAAGTGTTTATTCGGAGCACCTTGAGGCCTATGTTGGAAAAGGAAATATCTTCACATAAAAACTAGAGAGAAGGATTCTCAGAAACTTCTTTGTGATGAGTTCATTCAACTCACAGAGTTGAACCTACCAATTGATGATAGAGAAGTTTGGAAACACTCTTTTTGTAGAATCTGCAAGTGGATATTTGGAGCCGTTTGAGGCCTATGCTGGAAAAGGAAATATCTTCACATAAAAACTGAACAGAAGCATTCTCAGAAACTTCTTTGTGTTGAGTGCATTCAACTCACAGAGTTGAACTTACCTGTAGAAAGAGCAGTTTTGAAACACTCTTTTGGTAAAATCTGCAAGTGGGTATTTGGAGCACTTCGAGGCCTGTGCTGGGATATGGAATATCTTCACCTAAAAACTACAGAGAAGCATTCTCAGAAAGTTCTTCACGATGAATTCATTCTACTCACAGAGTTGAACCTTCCTTTTGATAGAACAGTTTTGAAACACTCTTTTTGTAGAATCTGCAAGAGGATATTTGGAGCTTTTTGAGCCCGATGCTGGAAAAGGAAATATCTTCACCTAAAAACTAGACAGAAGTATTCTCAGAAACTTCTGTGCGATGAGTGCATTCAACTCACAGACTTGAACGTTTCTTTTGATAGAACAGTTTGGAAACATTACGTTTGTAGAATCTGCAAGTGTTTATTCGGAGCACCTTGAGGCCTACGTTGGAAAAGGAATTATCTTCACATAAAAACTAGGAGAAGGATTCTCAGAAACTTCTTTGTGATGAGTTCATTCAACTCACAGAGTTGAACTTACCGATTGATAGAGAAGTTTGGAAACACTCTTTTTGTAGAATCTGCAAGTGGATATTTAGAGCCGTTTGAGGCCTATGGTGGAAAAGGAAATATCTTCACATAAAAACTGAACAGAAGCATTCTTAGAAACTTCCTTGTGTTGAGTGCATTCAACTCACAGACTTGAACTTACCTGTAGAAAGAGCAGTTTTCAAACACTCTTTTGGTAAAATCTGCAAGTGGTTATTTGGAGCACTTCGAGGCCTGTGCTGGGATATGGAATATCTTCACCTAAAAACTACAGAGAAGCATTCTCAGAAAGTTCTTCACGATGCATTCATTCAACTCACAGAGTTGAACCTTCCTTTTGATAGAACAGTTTTGAAACACTCTTTTTGTAGAATCTGCAAGAGGATATTTGGAGCGTTTTGAGGCCCATGCTGGAAAAGGAAATATCTTCACCTAAAAACTAGACAGAAGCATCCTCAGAAACTTCTGTGTGATGAGTGCATTCATCTCACAGACTTGAACGTTTCTTTTGATAGAACAGTTTGGAAACATTACGTTTGTAGAATCTGCAAGTGTTTATTCGGAGCACCTTGAGGCCTATGTTGGAAAAGGAAATATCTTCACATAAAAACTAGAGAGAAGGATTCTCAGAAACTTCTTTGTGATGAGTTCATTCAACTCACAGAGTTGAACCTACCAACTGATAGAGAAGTTTGGAAACACTCTTTTTGTAGAATCTGCAAGTGGTTATTTGGAGCCGTTTGAGGCCTATGCTGGAAAAGGAAATATCTTCACATAAAAACTGAACAGAAGCATTCTCAGAAACTTCTTTGTGTCGAGTGCATTCAACTCACAGACTTGAACTTACCTGTAGAAAGAGTAGTTTCGAAACACTCTTTTGGTAAAATCTGCAAGTGGTTATTTGGAGCACTTCGAGGCCTGTGCTGGGATATGGAATAACTTCACCTAAAAACTACAGAGAAGCATTCTCAGAAAGTTCTTCACGGTGCATTCATTCAACTCACAGAGTTGAACCTTCCTTTTGATAGAACAGTTTTGAAACACTCTTTTTGTAGAATCTGCAAGAGGATATTTGGAGCGTTTTGAGGCCTATGCTGGAAAAGGAAATATCTTCACCTAAAAACTAGACAGAAGCATCCTCAGAAACTTCTGTGTGATGAGTGCATTCATCTCACAGACTTGAACGTTTCTTTTGATAGAACAGTTTGGAAACATTACGTTTGTAGAATCTGCAAGTGTTTATTCGGAGCACCTTGAGGCCTATGTTGGAAAAGGAAATATCTTCACATAAAAACTAGAGAGAAGGATTCTCAGAAACTTCTTTGTGATGAGTTCATTCAACTCACAGAGTTGAACCTACCAATTGATAGAGAAGTTTGAAAACACTCTTTTTGTAGAATCTGCAAGTGGATATTTGGAGCCGTTTGAGGCCTATGCTGGAAAAGGAAATATCTTCACATAAAAACTGAATAGAAGCATTCTCAGAAACTTCTTTGTGTCGAGTGCATTCAACCCACCGACTTGAACTTACCTGTAGAAAGAGTAGTTTTGAAACACTCTTTTGGTAAAATCTGCAAGTGGTTATTTGGAGCACTTCGAGGCCTGTGCTGGGATACGGAATAACTTCACCTAAAAACTACAGAGAAGCATTCTCAGAAAGTTCTTCACGATGCATTCATTCAACTCACAGAGTTGAACCTTCCTTTTGATAGAACAGTTTTGAAACACTCTTTTTGTAGAATCTGCAAGAGGATATTTGGAGCGTTTTGAGGCCTATGCTGGAAAAGGAAATATCTTCACCTAAAAACTAGACAGAAGCATTCTCAGAAACTTCTGTGTGATGAGTGCATTCAACTCACAGACTTGAACGTTTCTTTTGATAGAACAGTTTTGAAACATTACGTTTGTAGAATCTGCAAGTGTTTATTCGGAGCACCTTGAGGCCTATGTTGGAAAACGAAATATCTTCACATAAAAACTAGAGAGAAGGATTCTCAGAAACTTCTTTGTGATGAGTTCATTCAACTCACAGAGTTGAACTTACCAATTGATAGAAAAGTTTGGAAACACTCTTTTTGTAGAATCTGCAAGTGGATATTTGGAGCCGTTTGAGGCCTATGGTGGAAAAGGAAATATCTTCACATAAAAACTGAACAGAAGCATTCTCAGAAACTTCTTTGTGTCGAGTGAATTCAACTCACAGACTTGAACTTACCTGTAGAAAGACTAGTTTTGAAACACTCTTTTGGTAAAATCTGCAAGTGGTTATTTGGAGCACTTCGAGGCCTGTGCTGGGATATGGAATAACTTCACCTAAAAACTACAGAGAAGCATTCTCAGAAAGTTCTTCACGATGCATTCATTCAACTCACAGAGTTGAACCTTCCTTTTGATAGAACAGTTTTGAAACACTCTTTTTGTAGAATCTGCAAGAGGATATTTGGAGCGTTTTGAGGCCTATGCTGGAAAAGGAAATATCTTCACCTAAAAACTAGACAGAAGCATCCTCAGAAACTCCTGTGTGATGAGTGCATTCATCTCACAGACTTGAACGTTTCTTTTGATAGAACAGTTTGGAAACATTACGTTTGTAGAATCTGCAAGTGTTTATTCGGAGCACCTTGAGGCCTATGTTGGAAAAGGAAATATCTTCACATAAAAACTAGAGAGAAGGATTCTCAGAAACTTCTTTGTGATGAGTTCATTCAACTCACAGAGTTGAACTTACCAATTGATAGAGAAGTTTGGAAACACTCTTTTTGTAGAATCTGCAAGTGGATATTTGGAGCCGTTTGAGGCCTATGCTGGAAAAGGAAATATCTTCACATAAAAACTGAACAGAAGCATTCTCAGAAACTTCTTTGTGTTGAGTGCATTCAACTCACGGACTTGAACTTACCTGTAGAAAGAGCAGTTTTGAAACACTCTTTTGGTAAAATCTGCAAGTGGTTATTTGGAGCACTTCGAGGCCTGTGCTGGGATATGGAATATCTTCACCTAAAAACTACAGAGAAGCATTCTCAGAAAGTTCTTCACGATGCATTCATTCAACTCACAGAGTTGAACATTCCTTTTGATAGAACATATTTGAAACACTCTTTTTGTAGAATCTGCAAGAGGATATTTGGAGCGTTTTGAGGCCTATGCTGGAAAAGGAAATATCTTCACCTAAAAACTAGACAGAAGCATTCTCAGAAACTTCTGTGTGATGAGTGCATTCAACTGAGAGACTTGAACGTTTCTTTTTAAAGAACAGTTTGGAAACATTACGTTTGTAGAATCTGCAAGTGTTTATTCGGAGCACCTTGAGGCCTATGTTGGAAAAGGAAATATCTTCACATAAAAACTAGAGAGAAGGATTCTCAGAAACTTCCTTGCGATGAGTTCATTCAACTCACAGAGTTGAACTTACCAATTGATAGAGAAGTTTGGAAACACTCTTTTTGTAGAATCTGCAAGTGGATATTTGGAGCCGTTTGAGGCCGATGTTGGAAAAGGAAATATCTTCACATAAAAACTGAACAGAAGCATTCTCAGAAACTTCTTTGTGTTGAGTGCATTCAACTCACAGAGTTGAACTTACCTGTAGAAAGAGCAGTTTTGAAACACTCTTTTGGTAAAATCTGCAAATGGTTATTTGGAGCACTTCGAGGCCTGTGCCTGGATATGGAATATCTTCACCTAAAAACTACAGAGAAGCATTCTCAGAAAGTTCTTCACGATGCATTCATTCAACTCACAGAGTTGAACCTTCCTTTTGATAGAACAGTTTTGAAACACTCTTTTTGTAGAATCTGCAAGAGGATATTTGGAGCGTTTTGAGGCCCATGCTGGAAAAGGAAATATCTTCACCTAAAAACTAGACAGAAGCATCCTCAGAAACTTCGGTGTGGTGAGTGCATTCATCTCACAGACTTGAACGTTTCTTTTGATAGAACAGTTTGGAAACATTACGTTTGTAGAATCTGCAAGTGTTTACTCGGAGCACCTTGAGGCCTATGTTGGAAAAGGAAATATCTCCACATAAAAACTAGAGAGAAGGATTCTCAGAAACTTCTTTGTGATGAGTTCATTCAACTCACAGAGTGGAACCTACCAACTGATAGAGAAGTTTGGAAACACTCTTTTTGTAGACTCTGCAAGTGGATATTTGGAGCCGTTTGAGGCCTATGGTGGAAAAGGAAATATCTTCACATAAAAACTGAACAGAAGCATTCTCAGAAACGTCCTTGTGTTGAGTGCATTCAACTCACAGACTTGAACTTACCTGTAGAAAGAGCAGTTTTCAAACACTCTTTTGGTGAAATCTGCAAGTGGTTATTTGGAGCACTTCGAGGCCTGTGCTGGG
Source organism: Pongo abelii (assembly GCF_028885655.2). Taxonomy (NCBI): domain Eukaryota; kingdom Metazoa; phylum Chordata; class Mammalia; order Primates; family Hominidae; genus Pongo; species Pongo abelii. Next base: position 19,527,698 of record NC_071999.2, read on the forward strand.
ATATGGAATATCTTCACCTAAAAACTACAGAGAAGCATTCTCAGATAGTTCTTCACGATGCATTCATTCTACTCACAGAGTTGAACCTTCCTTTTGATAGAACAGTTTGGAAACACTCTTTTTGTAGAATCTGCAAGAGGATATTTAGAGCTTTTTGAGCCCTATGCTGGAAAAGGAAATATCTTCACCTAAAAACTAGACAGAAGTATTCTCAAAAACTTCTGTGCGATGAGTGCATTCAACTCACAGACTTGAACGTTTCTTTTGATAGAACAGTTTGGAAACATTACGTTTGTAGAATCTGCAAGTGTTTATTCGGAGCACCTTGAGGCCTATGTTGGAAAAGGAAATATCTTCAAATAAAAACTAGAGAGAAGGATTCTCAGAAACTTCTTTGCGATGAGTTCATTCAACTCACAGAGTTGAACCTACCAATTGATAGAGAAGTTTGGAAACACTCTTTTTGTAGAATCTGCAAGTGGATATTTGGAGCCGTTTGAGGCCTATGGTGGAAAAGGAAATATCTTCACATAAAAACTGAACAGAACCATTCTCAGAAACTTCTTTGTGTCGAGTGCATTCAACTCACAGACTTGAACTTACCTGTAGAAAGAGTAGTTTTGAAACACTCTTTTGGTAAAATCTGCAAGTGGTTATTTGGAGCACTTCGAGGCCTGTGCTGGGATATGGAATAACTTCACCTAAAAACTACAGAGAAGCATTCTCAGAAAGTTTTTCACGATGCATTCATTCAACTCACAGAGTTGAACCTTCCTGTTGATAGAACAGTTTTGAAACACTCTTTTTGTAGAATCTGCAAGAGGATATTTGGAGCGTTTTGAGGCCTATGCTGGAAAAGGAAATATCTTCACCTAAAAACTAGACAGAAGCATCCTCAGAAACTTCTGTGTGATGAGTGCATTCATCTCACAGACTTGAACGTTTCTTTTGATAGAACAGTTTGGAAACATTACGTTTGTAGAATCTGCAAGTGTTTATTCGGAGCACCTTGAGGCCTATGTTGGAAAAGGAAATATCTTCACATAAAAACTAGAGAGAAGGATTCTCAGAAACTTCTTTTTGATGAGTTCATTCAACTCACAGAGTTGAACCTACCAATTGATAGAGAAGTTTGGAAACACTCTTTTTGTAGAATCTGCAAGTGGATATTTGGAGCCGTTTGAGGCCTATGCTGGAAAAGGAAATATCTTCACATAAAAACTGAACAGAAGCATTCTCAGAAACTTCTTTGTGTCGAGTGCATTCAACACACCGACTTGAACTTACCTGTAGAAAGAGTAGTTTTGAAACACTCTTTTGGTAAAATCTGCAAGTGGTTATTTGGAGCACTTCGAGGCCTGTGCTGGGATACGGAATAACTTCACCTAAAAACTACAGAGAAGCATTCTCAGAAAGTTCTTCACGATGCATTCATTCAACTCACAGAGTTGAACCTTCCTTTTGATAGAACAGTTTTTAAACACTCTTTTTGTAGAATCTGCAAGAGGATATTTGGAGCGTTTTGAGGCCTATGCTGGAAAAGGAAATATCTTCACCTAAAAACTAGACAGAAGCATCCTCAGAAACTTCTGTGTGATGAGTGCATTCATCTCACAGACTTGAACGTTTCTTTTGATAGAACAGTTTGGAAACATTACGTTTGTAGAATCTGCAAGTGTTTATTCGGAGCACCTTGAGGCCTATGTTGGAAAAGGAAATATCTTCACATAAAAACTAGAGAGAAGGATTCTCAGAAACTTCTTTGTGATGAGTTCATTCAACTCACAGAGTTGAACCTACCAATTGATAGAGAAGTTTGAAAACACTCTTTTTGTAGAATCTGCAAGTGGATATTTGGAGCCGTTTGAGGCCTATGCTGGAAAAGGAAATATCTTCACATAAAAACTGAACAGAAGCATTCTCAGAAACTTCTTTGTGTTGAGTGCATTCACCTCACAGACTTGAACTTACCTGTAGAAAGAGCAGTTTTGAAGCACCCTTTTGGTAAAATCTGCAAGTGGTTATTTGGAGCACTTCGAGGCCTGTGCTGGGATATGGAATATCTTCACCTAAAAACTACAGAGAAGCATTCTCAGAAAGTTCTTCACGATGCATTCATTCACCTCACAGAGTTGAACCTTCCTTTTGATAGAACAGTTTTGAAACACTCTTTTTGTAGAATCTGCAAGAGGATATTTGGAGCGTTTTGAGGCCTATGCTGGAAAAGGAAATATCTTCACCTAAAAACTAGACAGAAGCATTCTCAGAAACTTCTGTGTGATGAGTGCATTCAACTCACAGACTTGAACGTTTCTTTTGATAGAACAGTTTGGAAACATTACGTTTGTAGAATCTGCAAGTGTTTATTCGGAGCACCATGAGGCCTATGTTGGAAAAGGAAATATCTTCACATAAAAACTAGAGAGAAGGATTCTCAGAAACTTCTTTGTGATGAGTTCATTCAACTCACAGAGTGGAACCTACCAATTGATAGAGAAGTTTGGAAACACTCTTTTTGTAGAATCTGCAAGTGGATATTTGGAGCCGTTTGAGGCCTATGCTGGAAAGGGAAATATCTTCACATAAAAACTGAACAGAAGCATTCTCAGAAACTTCTTTGTGTTGAGTGCATTCAACTCACAGACTTGAACTTACTTGTAGAAAGAGCAGTTTTGAAACACTCTTTTGGTAAAATCTGCAAGTGGTTATTTGGAGCACTTCGAGGCCTGTGCTGGGATATGGAATATCTTCACCTAAAAACTACAGAGAAGCATTCTCAGAAAATACTTCATGATGCATTCATTCAACTCACAGAGTTGAACCTTCCTTTTGATAGAACAGTTTTGAAACACTCTTTTTGTAGAATCTGCAAGAGGATATTTGGAGCGTTTTGAGGCCTATGCTGGAAAAGGAAATATCTTCACCTAAAAACTAGACAGAAGCATCCTCAGAAACTTCTGTGTGATGAGTGCATTCAACTCACAGACTTGAACGTTTCTTTTGATAGAACAGTTTGGAAACATTACGTTTGTAGAATCTGCAAGTGTTTATTCGGAGCACCTTGAGGCCTATGTTGGAAAAGGAAATATCTTCACATAAAAACTAGAGAGAAGGATTCTCAGAAACTTCTTTGTGATGAGTTCATTCAACTCACAGAGTGGAACCTACCAATTGATGATAGAGAAGTTTGGAAACACTCTTTTTGTAGAATCTGCAAGTGGATATTTGGAGCCGTTTGAGGCCTATGCTGGAAAAGGAAATATCTTCACATAAAAACTGAACAGAAGCATTCTCAGAAACTTCTTTGTGTTGAGTGCATTCAACTCACAGAGTTGAACTTACCTGTAGAAAGAGCAGTTTTGAAACACTCTTTTGGTAAAATCTGCAAGTGGTTATTTGGAGCACTTCGAGGCCTGTGCCTGGATATGGAATATCTTCACCTAAAAACTACAGAGAAGCATTCTCAGAAAGTTCTTCACGATGAATTCATTCTACTCACAGAGTTGAACCTTCCTTTTGATAGAACAGTTTTGAAACACTCTTTTTGTAGAATCTGCAAGAGGATATTTGGAGCTTTTTGAGCCCTATGCTGGAAAAGGAAATATCTTCACCTAAAAACTAGACAGAAGTATTCTCAGAAACTTCTGTGCGATGAGTGCATTCAACTCACAGACTTGAACGTTTCTTTTGATAGAACAGTTTGGAAACATTACGTTTGTAGAATCTGCAAGTGTTTATTCGGAGCACCTTGAGGCCTACGTTGGAAAAGGAAATATCTTCACATAAAAACTAGGAGAAGGATTCTCAGAAACTTCTTTGTGATGAGTTCATTCAACTCACAGAGTTGAACTTACCGATTGATAGAGAAGTTTGGAAACACTCTTTTTGTAGAATCTGCAAGTGGATATTTAGAGCCGTTTGAGGCCTATGGTGGAAAAGGAAATATCTTCACATAAAAACTGAACAGAAGCATTCTTAGAAACTTCCTTGTGTTGAGTGCATTCAACTCACAGACTTGAACTTACCTGTAGAAAGAGCAGTTTTCAAACACTCTTTTGGTAAAATCTGCAAGTGGTTATTTGGAGCACTTCGAGGCCTGTGCTGGGATATGGAATATCTTCACCTAAAAACTACAGAGAAGCATTCTCAGAAAGTTCTTCACGATGCATTCATTCAACTCACAGAGTTGAACCTTCCTTTTGATAGAACAGTTTTGAAACACTCTTTTTGTAGAATCTGCAAGAGGATATTTGGAGCGTTTTGAGGCCCATGCTGGAAAAGGAAATATCTTCACCTAAAAACTAGACAGAAGCAAACTCAGAAACTTCTGTGTGATGAGTGCATTCATCTCACAGACTTGAACGTTTCTTTTGATAGAACAGTTTGGAAACATTACGTTTGTAGAATCTGCAAGTGTTTATTCGGAGCACCTTGAGGCCTATGTTGGAAAAGGAAATATCTTCACATAAAAACTAGAGAGAAGGATTCTCAGAAACTTCTTTGTGATGAGTTCACTCAACTCACAGAGTTGAACCTACCAACTGATAGAGAAGTTTGGAAACAGTCTTTTGGTAGAATCTGCAAGTGGATATTTGGAGCCGTTTGAGGCCTATGCTGGAAAAGGAAATATCTTCACATAAAAACTGAACAGAAGCATTCTCAGAAACTTCTTTGTGTTGAGTGCATTCAACTCACAGACTTGAACTTACCTGTAGAAAGAGCAGTTTTGAAACACTCTTTTGGTAAAATCTGCAAGTGGTTATTTGGAGCACTTCGAGGCCTGTGCTGGGATATGGAATATCTTCACCTAAAAACTACAGAGAAGCATTCTCAGAAAGTTCTTCACGATGCATTCATTCAACTCACAGTGTTGAACCTTCCTTTTGATAGAACAGTTTTGAAACACTCTTTCTGTAGAATCTGCAAGAGGATATTTGGAGCGTTTTGAGGCCTATGCTGGAAAAGGAAATATCTTCACCTAAAAACTAGACAGAAGCATTCTCAGAAACTTCTGTGTGATGAGTGCATTCAACTCACAGACTTGAACGTTTCTTTTGATAGAACAGTTTGGAAACATTACGTTTGTAGAATCTGCAAGTGTTTATTCGGAGCACCTTGAAGCCTACGTTGGAAAAGGAAATATCTTCACATAAAAACTAGAGAGAAGGATTCTCAGAAACTTCTTTGTGATGAGTTCATTCAACTCACAGAGTTGAACCTACCAATTGATAGAGAAGTTTGGAAACACTCTTTTTGTAGAATCTGCAAGTGGATATTTGGAGCCGTTTGAGGCCTATGCTGGAAAAGGAAATATCTTCACATAAAAACTGAACAGAAGCATTCTCAGAAACTTCTTTGTGTTGAGTGCATTCAACTCACAGACTTGAACTTACCTGTAGAAAGAGCAGTTTTGAAACACTCTTTTGGTAAAATCTGCAAGTGGTTATTTGGAACACTTCGAGGCCTGTGCTGGGATATGGAATATCTTCACCTAAAAACTACAGAGAAGCATTCTCAGAAAGTTCTTCACGATGCATTCATTCAACTCACAGAGTTGAACCTTCCTTTTGATAGAACAGTTTTGAAACACTCTTTTTGTAGAATCTGCAAGAGGATATTTGGAGCGTTTTGAGGCCTATGCTGGAAAAGGAAATATCTTCACCTAAAAACTAGACAGAAGCATCCTCAGAAACTTCTGTGTGATGAGTGCATTCATCTCACAGACTTGAACGTTTCTTTTGATAGAACAGTTTGGAAACATTACGTTTGTAGAATCTGCAAGTGTTTATTCGGAGCACCTTGAGGCCTATGTTGGAAAAGGAAATATCTTCACATAAAAACTAGAGAGAAGGATTCTCAGAAACTTCTTTTTGATGAGTTCATTCAACTCACAGAGTTGAACCTACTAATTGATAGAGAAGTTTGGAAACACTCTTTTTGTAGAATCTGCAAGTGGATATTTGGAGCCGTTTGAGGCTATGCTGGAAAAGGAAATATCTTCACCTAAAAACTAGACAGAAGCATTCTCAGAAACTTCTGTGTGATGAGTGCATTCAACTCACAGACTTGAACGTTTCTTTTGATAGAACAGTTTGGAAACATTACGTTTGTAGAATCTGCAAGTGTTTATTCGGAGCACCTTGAGGCCTATGTTGGAAAAGGAAATATCTTCACATAAAAACTAGAGAGAAGGATTCTCAGAAACTTCTTTGAGATGAGTTCATTCAACTCACAGAGTGGAACCTACCAATTGATAGAGAAGTTTGGAAACACTCTTTTTGTAGAATCTGCAAGTGGATATTTGGAGCCGTTTGAGGCCTATGCTGGAAAAGGAAATATCTTCACATAAAAACTGAACAGAAGCATTCTCAGAAACTTCTTTGTGTTGAGTGCATTCACCTCACAGACTTGAACTTACCTGTAGAAAGAGCAGTTTTGAAGCACTCTTTTGGTAAAATCTGCAAGTGGTTATTTGGAGCACTTCGAGGCCTGTGCTGGGATATGGAATATCTTCACCTACAAACTACAGAGAAGCATTCTCAGAAAGTTCTTCAGGATGCATTCATTCACCTCACAGAGTTGAACCTTCCTTTTGATAGAACAGTTTTGAAACACTCTTTTTGTAGAATCTGCAAGAGGATATTTGGAGCGTTTTGAGGCCTATGCTGGAAAAGGAAATATCTTCACCTAAATACTAGACAGAAGCATTCTCAGAAACTTCTGTGTGATGAGTGCATTCAACTCACAGAGTTGAACGTTTCTTTTGATAGAACAGTTTGGAAACATTACGTTTGTAGAATCTGCAAGTGTTTATTCGGAGCACCTTGAGGCCTATGTTGGAAAAGGAAATATCTTCACATAAAAACTAGAGAGAAGGATTCTCAGAAACTTCTTTGTGATGAGTTCATTCAACTCACAGAGTGGAACCTACCAATTGATAGAGAAGTTTGGAAACACTCTTTTTGTAGAATCTGCAAGTGGATATTTGGAGCCGTTTGAGGCCTATGCTGGAAAGGGAAATATCTTCACATAAAAACTGAACAGAAGCATTCTCAGAAACTTCTTTGTGTTGAGTGCATTCAACTCACAGACTTGAACTTACCTGTAGAAAGAGCAGTTTTGAAACACTCTTTTGGTAAAATCTGCAAGTGGTTATTTGGAGCACTTCGAGGCCTGTGCTGGGATATGGAATATCTTCACCTAAAAACTACAGAGAAGCATTCTCAGAAAGTACTTCAGGATGCATTCATTCAACTCACAGAGTTGAACCTTCCTTTTGATAGAACAGTTTTGAAACACTCTTTTTGTAGAATCTGCAAGAGGATATTTGGAGCGTTTTGAGGCCTATGCTGGAAAAGGAAATATCTTCACCTAAAAACTAGACAGAAGCATTCTCAGAAACTTCTGTGTGATGAGTGCATTCAACTCACAGACTAGAACGTTTCTGTTGATAGAACACTTTGGAAACATTACGTTTGTAGATTCTGCAAGTGTTTATTCGGAGCACCTTGAGGCCTATGTTGGAAAAGGAAATAACTTCACATAAAAACTAGAGAGAAGGATTCTCAGAAACTTCTTTGTGATGAGTTCATTCAACTCACAGAGTTGAACCGACCAATTGATAGAGAAGTTTGGAAACCCTCTTTTTGTAGAATCTGCAAGTGGATATTTGGAGCCGTTTGAGGCCTATGCTGGAAAAGGAAATATCTTCACATAAAAACTGAACAGAAGCATTCTCAGAAACTTCTTTGTGTTGAGTGCATTCAACTCACAGACTTGAACTTACCTGTAGAAAGAGCAGTTTTGAAACACTCTTTTGGTAAAATCTGCAAGTGGTTATTTGGAGCACTTCGAGGCCTGTGCTGGGATATGGAATATCTTCACCTAAAAACTACAGAGAAGCATTCTCAGAAAGTTCTTCACGATGCATTCATTCAACTCACAGAGTTGAACCTTCCTTTTGATAGAACAGTTTTGAAACACTCTTTTTGTAGAATCTGCAAGAGGATATTTGGAGCGTTTTGAGGCTTATGCTGGAAAAGGAAATATCTTCACCTAAAAACTAGACAGAAGCATCCTCAGAAACTTCTGTGTGATGAGTGCATTCAACTCACAGACTTGAACGTTTCTTTTGATAGAACAGTTTGGAAACATTACGTTTGTAGAATCTGCAAGTGTTTATTCGGAGCACCTTGAGGCCTATGTTGGAAAAGGAAATATCTTCACATAAAAACTAGAGAGAAGGATTCTCAGAAACTTCTTTGTGATGAGTTCATTCAACTCACAGAGTTGAACCTACCAATTGATGATAGAGAAGTTTGGAAACACTCTTTTTGTAGAATCTGCAAGTGGATATTTGGAGCCGTTTGAGGCCTCTGCTGGAAAAGGAAATATCTTCACATAAAAACTGAACAGAAGCATTCTCAGAAACTTCTTTGTGTTGAGTGCATTCAACTCACAGAGTTGAACTTACCTGTAGAAAGAGCAGTTTTGAAACACTCTTTTGGTAAAATCTGCAAGTGGTTATTTGGAGCACTTCGAGGCCTGTGCCTGGATATGGAATATCTTCACCTAAAAACTACAGAGAAGCATTCTCAGAAAGTTCTTCACGATGAATTCATTCTACTCACAGAGTTGAACCTTCCTTTTGATAGGACAGTTTTGAAACACTCTTTTTGTAGAATCTGCAAGAGGATATTTGGAGCTTTTTGAGCCCTATGCTGGAAAAGGAAATATCTTCACCTAAAAACTAGACAGAAGTATTCTCAGAAACTTCTGTGCGATGAGTGCATTCAACTCACAGACTTGAACGTTTCTTTTGATAGAACAGTTTGGAAACATTACGTTTGTAGAATCTGCAAGTGTTTATTCGGAGCACCTTGAGGCCTATGTTGGAAAAGGAAATATCTTCACATAAAAACTAGAGAGAAGGATTCTCAGAAACTTCTTTGTGATGAGTTCTTTCAACTCACAGAGTTGAACTTACCGATTGATAGAGAAGTTTGGAAACACTCTTTTTGTAGAATCTGCAAGTGGATATTTGGAGCCGTTTGAGGCCTATGCTGGAAAGGGAAATATCTTCACATAAAAACTGAACAGAAGCATTCTCAGAAACTTCTTTGTGTTGAGTGCATTCAACTCACAGACTTGAACTTACTTGTAGAAAGAGCAGTTTTGAAACACTCTTTTGGTAAAATCTGCAAGTGGTTATTTGGAGCACTTCGAGGCCTGTGCTGGGATATGGAATATCTTCACCTAAAAACTACAGAGAAGCATTCTCAGAAAATACTTCATGATGCATTCATTCAACTCACAGAGTTGAACCTTCCTTTTGATAGAACAGTTTTGAAACACTCTTTTTGTAGAATCTGCAAGAGGATATTTGGAGCGTTTTGAGGCCTATGCTGGAAAAGGAAATATCTTCACCTAAAAACTAGACAGAAGCATTCTCAGAAACTTCTGTGTGATGAGTGCATTCAACTCACAGACTAGAACGTTTCTGTTGATAGAACAGTTTGGAAACATTACGTTTGTAGATTCTGCAAGTGTTTATTCGGAGCACCTTGAGGCCTATGTTGGAAAAGGAAATATCTTCACATAAAAACTAGAGAGAAGGATTCTCAGAAACTTCTTTGTGATGAGTTCATTCAACTCACAGAGTTGAACCTACCAATTGATAGAGAAGTTTGGAAACACTCTTTTTGTAGAATCTGCAAGTGGATATTTGGAGCCGTTTGAGGCCTATGCTGGAAAAGGAAATATCTTCACATAAAAACTGAACAGAAGCATTCTCAGAAACTTCTTTGTGTTGAGTGCATTCAACTCACAGACTTGAACTTACCTGTAGAAAGAGCAGTTTTGAAACACTCTTTTGGTAAAATCTGCAAGTGGTTATTTGGAGCACTTCGAGGCCTGTGCTGGGATATGGAATATCTTCACCTAAAAACTACAGAGAAGCATTCTCAGAAAGTTCTTCACGATGCATTCATTCAACTCACAGAGTTGAACCTTCCTTTTGATAGAACAGTTTTGAAACACTCTTTTTGTAGAATCTGCAAGAGGATATTTGGAGCGTTTTGAGGCCTATGCTGGAAAAGGAAATATCTTCACCTAAAAACTAGACAGAAGCATCCTCAGAAACTTCTGTGTGATGAGTGCATTCAACTCACAGACTTGAACGTTTCTTTTGATAGAACAGTTTGGAAACATTACGTTTGTAGAATCTGCAAGTGTTTATTCGGAGCACCTTGAGGCCTATGTTGGAAAAGGAAATATCTTCACATAAAAACTAGAGAGAAGGATTCTCAGAATCTTCTTTGTGATGAGTTCATTCAACTCACAGAGTTGAACCTACCAATTGATGATAGAGAAGTTTGGAAACACTCTTTTTGTAGAATCTGCAAGTGGATATTTGGAGCCGTTTGAGGCCTATGCTGGAAAACGAAATATCTTCACATAAAAACTGAACAGAAGCATTCTTAGAAACTTCCTTGTGTTGAGTGCATTCAACTCACAGACTTGAACTTACCTGTAGAAAGAGCAGTTTTCAAACACTCTTTTGGTAAAATCTGCAAGTGGTTATTTGGAGCACTTCGAGGCCTGTGCTGGGATATGGAATATCTTCACCTAAAAACTACAGAGAAGCATTCTCAGAAAGTTCTTCACGATGCATTCATTCAACTCACAGAGTTGAACCTTCCTTTTGATAGAACAGTTTTGAAACACTCTTTTTGTAGAATCTGCAAGAGGATATTTGGAGCGTTTTGAGGCCCATGCTGGAAAAGGAAATATCTTCACCTAAAAACTAGACAGAAGCATCCTCAGAAACTTCTGTGTGATGAGTGCATTCATCTCACAGACTTGAACGTTTCTTTTGATAGAACAGTTTGGAAACATTACGTTTGTAGAATCTGCAAGTGTTTATTCGGAGCACCTTGAGGCCTATGTTGGAAAAGGAAATATCTTCACATAAAAACTAGAGAGAAGGATTCTCAGAAACTTCTTTGTGATGAGTTCATTGAACTCACAGAGTTGAACCTACCAACTGATAGAGAAGTTTGGAAACACTCTTTTTGTAGAATCTGCAAGTGGTTATTTGGAGCCGTTTGAGGCCTATGCTGGAAAAGGAAATATCTTCACATAAAAACTGAACAGAAGCATTCTCAGAAACTTCTTTGTGTCGAGTGCATTCAACTCACAGACTTGAACTTACCTGTAGAAAGAGTAGTTTCGAAACACTCTTTTGGTAAAATCTGCAAGTGGTTATTTGGAGCACTTCGAGGCCTGTGCTGGGATATGGAATAACTTCACCTAAAAACTACAGAGAAGCATTCTCAGAAAGTTCTTCACGGTGCATTCATTCAACTCACAGAGTTGAACCTTCCTTTTGATAGAACAGTTTTGAAACACTCTTTTTGTAGAATCTGCAAGAGGATATTTGGAGCGTTTTGAGGCCTATGCTGGAAAAGGAAATATCTTCACCTAAAAACTAGACAGAAGCATCCTCAGAAACTTCTGTGTGATGAGTGCATTCATCTCACAGACTTGAACGTTTCTTTTGATAGAACAGTTTGGAAACATTACGTTTGTAGAATCTGCAAGTGTTTATTCGGAGCACCTTGAGGCCTATGTTGGAAAAGGAAATATCTTCACATAAAAACTAGAGAGAAGGATTCTCAGAAACTTCTTTGTGATGAGTTCATTCAACTCACAGAGTTGAACCTACCAATTGATAGAGAAGTTTGAAAACACTCTTTTTGTAGAATCTGCAAGTGGATATTTGGAGCCGTTTGAGGCCTATGCTGGAAAAGGAAATATCTTCACATAAAAACTGAATAGAAGCATTCTCAGAAACTTCTTTGTGTCGAGTGCATTCAACCCACCGACTTGAACTTACCTGTAGAAAGAGTAGTTTTGAAACACTCTTTTGGTAAAATCTGCAAGTGGTTATTTGGAGCACTTCGAGGCCTGTGCTGGGATATGGAATATCTTCACCTAAAAACTACAGAGAAGCATTCTCAGAAAGTTCTTCAAGATGCATTCATTCAACTCACAGAGTTGAACCTTCCTTTTGATAGAACATTTTTGAAACACTCTTTTTGTAGAATCTGCAAGAGGATATTTGGAGCGTTTTGAGGCCTATGCTGGAAAAGGAAATATGTTCACCTAAGAACTAGACAGAAGCATCCTCAGAAACTTCTGTGTGATGAGTGCATTCATCTCACAGACTTGAACGTTTCTTTTGATAGAACAGTTTGGAAACATTACGTTTGTAGAATCTGCAAGTGTTTATTCGGAGCACCTTGAGGCCTATGTTGGAAAAGGAAATATCTTCACATAAAAACTAGAGAGAAGGATACTCAGAAACTTCTTTGTGATGGGTTCATTCAACTCACAGAGTTGAACCTACCAATTGATAGAGAAGTTTGGAAACACTCTTTTTATAGAATCTGCAAGTGGATATTTGGAGCCGTTTGAGGCCTATGCTGGAAAAGGAAATATCTTCACATAAAAACTGAACAGAAGCATTCTCAGAAACTTCTTTGTGTTGAGTGCATTCAACTCACAGACTTGAACTTACCTGTAGAAAGAGCAGTTTTGAAGCACTCTTTTGGTAAAATCTGCAAGTGGTTATTTGGAGCACTTCGAGGCCTGTGCTGGGATATGGAATATCTTCACCTAAAAACTACAGAGAAGCATTCTCAGAAAGTTCTTCACGATGCATTCATTCAACTCACACAGTTGAACCTTCCTTTTGATAGAACAGTTTTGAAACACTCTTTTTGTAGAATCTGCAAGAGGATATTTGGAGCGTTTTGAGGCCTATGCTGGAAAAGGAAATATCTTCACCTAAAAACTAGACAGAAACATCCTCAGAAACTTCTGTGTGATGAGTGCATTCAACTCACAGACTTGAACGTTTCTTTTGATAGAACAGTTTGGTAACATTACGTTTGTAGAATCTGCAAGTGTTTATTCGGAGCACCTTGAGGCCTATGTTGGAAAAGGAAATATCTTCACATAAAAACTAGAGAGAAGGATTCTCAGAAACTTCTTTGTGATGAGTTCATTCAACTCACAGAGTGGAACCTACCAATTGATAGAGAAGTTTGGAAACACTCTTTTTGTAGAATCTGCAAGTGGATATTTGGAGCCGTTTGAGGCCTATGCTGAAAAAGGAAATATCTTCACATAAAAACTGAACAGAAGCATTCTCAGAAACTTCTTTGTGTTAAGTGCATTCAACTCACAGGCTTGAACTTACCTGTAGAAAGAGCAGTTTTGAAACCCTCTTTTGGTAAAATCTGCAAGTGCTTATTTGGAGCAATTCGAGGTCTGTTCTGGGATATGGAATATCTTCACCTAAAAACTACAGAGAAGCATTCTCAGAAAGTTCTTCACGATGCATTCATTCAACTCACAGAGTTGAACCTTCCTTTTGAAAGAACAGTTTTGAAACACTCTTTTTGTAGAATCTGCAAGAGGGTATTTGGAGCGTTTTGAGGCCTATGCTGGAAAAGGAAATATCTTCACCTAAAAACTAGACAGAAGCATTCTCAGAAACTTCTGTGTGATGAGTGCATTCAACTCACAGACTTGAACGTTTCTTTTTAAAGAACAGTTTGGAAACATTACGTTTGTAGAATCTGCAAGTGTTTATTCGGAGCACCTTGAGGCCTATGTTGGAAAAGGAAATATCTTCACATAAAAACTAGAGAGAAGGATTCTCAGAAACTTCTTTGTGATGAGTTCATTCAACTCACAGAGTTGAACTTACCGATTGATAGAGAAGTTTGGAAACACTCTTTTTGTAGAATCTGCAAGTGGATATTTGGAGCCGTTTGAGGCCTATGCTGGAAAGGGAAATATCTTCACATAAAAACTGAACAGAAGCATTCTCAGAAACTTCTTTGTGTTGAGTGCATTCAACTCACAGACTTGAACTTACTTGTAGAAAGAGCAGTTTTGAAACACTCTTTTGGTAAAATCTGCAAGTGGTTATTTGGAGCACTTCGAGGCCTGTGCTGGGATATGGAATATCTTCACCTAAAAACTACAGAGAAGCATTCTCAGAAAATACTTCATGATGCATTCATTCAACTCACAGAGTTGAACCTTCCTTTTGATAGAACAGTTTTGAAACACTCTTTTTGTAGAATCTGCAAGAGGATATTTGGAGCGTTTTGAGGCCTATGCTGGAAAAGGAAATATCTTCACCTAAAAACTAGACAGAAGCATTCTCAGAAACTTCTGTGTGATGAGTGCATTCAACTCACAGACTAGAACGTTTCTGTTGATAGAACAGTTTGGAAACATTACGTTTGTAGATTCTGCAAGTGTTTATTCGGAGCACCTTGAGGCCTATGTTGGAAAAGGAAATATCTTCACATAAAAACTAGAGAGAAGGATTCTCAGAAACTTCTTTGTGATGAGTTCATTCAACTCACAGAGTTGAACCTACCAATTGATAGAGAAGTTTGGAAACACTCTTTTTGTAGAATCTGCAAGTGGATATTTGGAGCCGTTTGAGGCCTATGCTGGAAAAGGAAATATCTTCACATAAAAACTGAACAGAAGCATTCTCAGAAACTTCTTTGTGTTGAGTGCATTCAACTCACAGACTTGAACTTACCTGTAGAAAGAGCAGTTTTGAAACACTCTTTTGGTAAAATCTGCAAGTGGTTATTTGGAGCACTTCGAGGCCTGTGCTGGGATATGGAATATCTTCACCTAAAAACTACAGAGAAGCATTCTCAGAAAGTTCTTCACGATGCATTCATTCAACTCACAGAGTTGAACCTTCCTTTTGATAGAACAGTTTTGAAACACTCTTTTTGTAGAATCTGCAAGAGGATATTTGGAGCGTTTTGAGGCCTATGCTGGAAAAGGAAATATCTTCACCTAAAAACTAGACAGAAGCATCCTCAGAAACTTCTGTGTGATGAGTGCATTCAACTCACAGACTTGAACGTTTCTTTTGATAGAACAGTTTGGAAACATTACGTTTGTAGAATCTGCAAGTGTTTATTCGGAGCACCTTGAGGCCTATGTTGGAAAAGGAAATATCTTCACATAAAAACTAGAGAGAAGGATTATCAGAAACTTCTTTGTGATGAGTTCATTCAACTCACAGAGTTGAACCTACCAATTGATGATAGAGAAGTTTGGAAACACTCTTTTTGTAGAATCTGCAAGTGGATATTTGGAGCCGTTTGAGGCCTATGCTGGAAAACGAAATATCTTCACATAAAAACTGAACAGAAGCATTCTTAGAAACTTCCTTGTGTTGAGTGCATTCAACTCACAGACTTGAACTTACCTGTAGAAAGAGCAGTTTTCAAACACTCTTTTGGTAAAATCTGCAAGTGGTTATTTGGAGCACTTCGAGGCCTGTGCTGGGATATGGAATATCTTCACCTAAAAACTACAGAGAAGCATTCTCAGAAAGTTCTTCACGATGCATTCATTCAACTCACAGAGTTGAACCTTCCTTTTGATAGAACAGTTTTGAAACACTCTTTTTGTAGAATCTGCAAGAGGATATTTGGAGCGTTTTGAGGCCCATGCTGGAAAAGGAAATATCTTCACCTAAAAACTAGACAGAAGCATCCTCAGAAACTTCTGTGTGATGAGTGCATTCATCTCACAGACTTGAACGTTTCTTTTGATAGAACAGTTTGGAAACATTACGTTTGTAGAATCTGCAAGTGTTTATTCGGAGCACCTTGAGGCCTATGTTGGAAAAGGAAATATCTTCACATAAAAACTAGAGAGAAGGATTCTCAGAAACTTCTTTGTGATGAGTTCATTCAACTCACAGAGTTGAACCTACCAACTGATAGAGAAGTTTGGAAACACTCTTTTTGTAGAATCTGCAAGTGGTTATTTGGAGCCGTTTGAGGCCTATGCTGGAAAAGGAAATATCTTCACATAAAAACTGAACAGAAGCATTCTCAGAAACTTCTTTGTGTCGAGTGCATTCAACTCACAGACTTGAACTTACCTGTAGAAAGAGTAGTTTCGAAACACTCTTTTGGTAAAATCTGCAAGTGGTTATTTGGAGCACTTCGAGGCCTGTGCTGGGATATGGAATAACTTCACCTAAAAACTACAGAGAAGCATTCTCAGAAAGTTCTTCACGGTGCATTCATTCAACTCACAGAGTTGAACCTTCCTTTTGATAGAACAGTTTTGAAACACTCTTTTTGTAGAATCTGCAAGAGGATATTTGGAGCGTTTTGAGGCCTATGCTGGAAAAGGAAATATCTTCACCTAAAAACTAGACAGAAGCATCCTCAGAAACTTCTGTGTGATGAGTGCATTCATCTCACAGACTTGAACGTTTCTTTTGATAGAACAGTTTGGAAACATTACGTTTGTAGAATCTGCAAGTGTTTATTCGGAGCACCTTGAGGCCTATGTTGGAAAAGGAAATATCTTCACATAAAAACTAGAGAGAAGGATTCTCAGAAACTTCTTTGTGATGAGTTCATTCAACTCACAGAGTTGAACCTACCAATTGATAGAGAAGTTTGAAAACACTCTTTTTGTAGAATCTGCAAGTGGATATTTGGAGCCGTTTGAGGCCTATGCTGGAAAAGGAAATATCTTCACATAAAAACTGAATAGAAGCATTCTCAGAAACTTCTTTGTGTCGAGTGCATTCAACCCACCGACTTGAACTTACCTGTAGAAAGAGTAGTTTTGAAACACTCTTTTGGTAAAATCTGCAAGTGGTTATTTGGAGCACTTCGAGGCCTGTGCTGGGATATGGAATATCTTCACCTAAAAACTACAGAGAAGCATTCTCAGAAAGTTCTTCAAGATGCATTCATTCAACTCACAGAGTTGAACCTTCCTTTTGATAGAACATTTTTGAAACACTCTTTTTGTAGAATCTGCAAGAGGATATTTGGAGCGTTTTGAGGCCTATGCTGGAAAAGGAAATATGTTCACCTAAGAACTAGACAGAAGCATCCTCAGAAACTTCTGTGTGATGAGTGCATTCATCTCACAGACTTGAACGTTTCTTTTGATAGAACAGTTTGGAAACATTACGTTTGTAGAATCTGCAAGTGTTTATTCGGAGCACCTTGAGGCCTATGTTGGAAAAGGAAATATCTTCACATAAAAACTAGAGAGAAGGATACTCAGAAACTTCTTTGTGATGGGTTCATTCAACTCACAGAGTTGAACCTACCAATTGATAGAGAAGTTTGGAAACACTCTTTTTATAGAATCTGCAAGTGGATATTTGGAGCCGTTTGAGGCCTATGCTGGAAAAGGAAATATCTTCACATAAAAACTGAACAGAAGCATTCTCAGAAACTTCTTTGTGTTGAGTGCATTCAACTCACAGACTTGAACTTACCTGTAGAAAGAGCAGTTTTGAAGCACTCTTTTGGTAAAATCTGCAAGTGGTTATTTGGAGCACTTCGAGGCCTGTGCTGGGATATGGAATATCTTCACCTAAAAACTACAGAGAAGCATTCTCAGAAAGTTCTTCACGATGCATTCATTCAACTCACACAGTTGAACCTTCCTTTTGATAGAACAGTTTTGAAACACTCTTTTTGTAGAATCTGCAAGAGGATATTTGGAGCGTTTTGAGGCCTATGCTGGAAAAGGAAATATCTTCACCTAAAAACTAGACAGAAACATCCTCAGAAACTTCTGTGTGATGAGTGCATTCAACTCACAGACTTGAACGTTTCTTTTGATAGAACAGTTTGGTAACATTACGTTTGTAGAATCTGCAAGTGTTTATTCGGAGCACCTTGAGGCCTATGTTGGAAAAGGAAATATCTCCACATAAAAACTAGAGAGAAGGATTCTCAGAAACTTCTTTGTGATGAGTTCATTCAACTCACAGAGTGGAACCTACCAATTGATAGAGAAGTTTGGAAACACTCTTTTTGTAGAATCTGCAAGTGGATATTTGGAGCCGTTTGAGGCCTATGCTGAAAAAGGAAATATCTTCACATAAAAACTGAACAGAAGCATTCTCAGAAACTTCTTTGTGTTAAGTGCATTCAACTCACAGGCTTGAACTTACCTGTAGAAAGAGCAGTTTTGAAACCCTCTTTTGGTAAAATCTGCAAGTGCTTATTTGGAGCAATTCGAGGTCTGTTCTGGGATATGGAATATCTTCACCTAAAAACTACAGAGAAGCATTCTCAGAAAGTTCTTCACGATGCATTCATTCAACTCACAGAGTTGAACCTTCCTTTTGAAAGAACAGTTTTGAAACACTCTTTTTGTAGAGTCTGCAAGAGGATATTTGGAGCGTTTTGAGGCCTATGCTGGAAAAGGAAATATCTTCACCTAAAAACTAGACAGAAGCATTCTCAGAAACTTCTGTGTGATGAGTGCATTCAACTCACAGACTTGAACGTTTCTTTTTAAAGAACAGTTTGGAAACATTACGTTTGTAGAATCTGCAAGTGTTTATTCGGAGCACCTTGAGGCCTATGTTGGAAAAGGAAATATCTTCACATAAAAACTAGAGAGAAGGATTCTCAGAAACTTCTTTGTGATGAGTTCATTCAACTCACAGAGTTGAACCTACCAATTGATAGAGAAGTTTGGAAACACTCTTCTTGTAGAATCTGCAAGTGGATATTTGGAGCCATTTGAGGCCTATGCTGGAAAAGGAAATATCTTCACATAAAAACTGAACAGAAGCATTCTCAGAAACTTCTTTGTGTCGAGTGCATTCAACTCACAGACTTGAACTTACCTGTAGAAAGAGCAGTTTTGAGACACTCTTTTGGTAAAATCTGCAACTGGTTATTTGTAGCTCTTCGAGGCCTGTGCTGGGATATGGAATATCTTCACCTAAAAACTACAGAGAAGCATTCTCAGAAAGTTCTTCACGATGCATTCATTCAACTCACAGGGTTGAACCTTCCTTTTGATAGAACAGTTTTGAAACACTCTTTTTGTAGAATCTGCAAGAGGATATTTGGAGCGTTTTGAGGCCTATGCTGGAAAAGGAAATATCTTCACCTAAAAACTAGACAGAAGCATCCTCAGAAACTTCTGTGTGGTGAGTGCATTCATCTCACAGACTTGAACGTTTCTTTTGATAGAACAGTTTGGAAACATTACGTTTGTAGAATCTGCAAGTGTTTATTCGGAGCACCTTGAGGCCTATGTTGGAAAAGGAAATATCTTCACATAAAAACTAGAGAGAAGGATTCTCAGAAACTTCTTTGTTGTGAGTTCATTCAACTCACAGAGTTGAACCTACCAATTGATGACAGAGAAGTTTGGAAACACTCTTTTTGTAGAATCTGCAAGTGGATATTTGGAGCCGTTTGAGGCCTATGCTGGAAAAGGAAATATCTTCACATAAAAACTGAACAGAAGCATTCTCAGAAACTTCTTTGTGTTGAGTGCATTCAACTCACAGACTTGAACTTACCTGTAGAAAGAGCAGTTTTGAAACACTCTTTTGGTAAAATCTGCAACTGGTTATTTGGAGCACTTCGAGGCCTGTGCTGGGATATGGAATATCTCCACCTAAAAACTACAGAGAAGCATTCTCAGAAAGTACTTCATGATGCATTCATTCAACTCACAGAGTTGAACCTTACTTTTGATAGAACAGTTTTGAAACACTCTTTTTGTAGAATCTGCAAGAGGATATTTGGAGCGTTTTGAGGCCTATGCTGGAAAAGGAAATATCTTCACCTAAAAACTAGACAGAAGCATTCTCAGAAACTTCTGTGTGATGAGTGCATTCAACTCACAGACTTGAACGTTTCTTTTGATAGAACAGTTTGGAAACATTACGTTTGTAGAATCTGCAAGTGATTATTCGGAGCACCTTGAGGCCTATGTTGGAAAAGGAAATATCTTCACATAAAAACTAGAGAGAAGGATTCTCAGAAACTTCTTTGTGATGAGTTCATTCAACTCACAGAGTGGAACCTACCAATTGATAGAGAAGTTTGGAAACACTCTTTTTGTAGAATCTGGAAGTGGATATTTGGAGCCGTTTGAGGCCTATGCTGGAAAAGGAAATATCTTCACATAAAAACTGAACAGAAGCATTCTCAGAAACTTCTTTGTGTTGAGTGCATTCAACTCACAGACTTGAACTTACCTGTAGAAAGAGCAGTTTTGAAACACTCTTTCGGTAAAATCTGCAAGTGGTTATTTGGAGCACTTCGAGGCCTGTGCTGGGATATGGAATATCTTCACCTAAAAACTACAGAGAAGCATTCTCAGAAAGTTCTTCACGATGCATTCATTCAACTCACAGAGTTGAACCTTCCTTTTGATAGAACAGTTTTGAAACACTCTTTTTGTAGAATCTGCAAGAGGATATTTGGAGCGTTTTGAGGCCTATGCTGGAAAAGGAAATATCTTCACCTAAAAACTAGACAGAAACATCCTCAGAAACTTCTGTGTGATGAGTGCATTCAACTCACAGACTTGAACGTTTCTTTTGATAGAACAGTTTGGTAACATTACGTTTGTAGAATCTGCAAGTGTTTATTCGGAGCACCTTGAGGCCTATGTTGGAAAAGGAAATATCTCCACATAAAAACTAGAGAGAAGGATTCTCAGAAACTTCTTTGTGATGAGTTCATTCAACTCACAGAGTGGAACCTACCAATTGATAGAGAAGTTTGGAAACACTCTTTTTGTAGAATCTGCAAGTGGATATTTGGAGCCGTTTGAGGCCTATGCTGAAAAAGGAAATATCTTCACATAAAAACTGAACAGAAGCATTCTCAGAAACTTCTTTGTGTTAAGTGCATTCAACTCACAGGCTTGAACTTACCTGTAGAAAGAGCAGTTTTGAAACCCTCTTTTGGTAAAATCTGCAAGTGCTTATTTGGAGCAATTCGAGGCCTGTGCTGGGATATGGAATATCTTCACCTAAAAACTACAGAGAAGCATTCTCAGAAAGTTCTTCACGATGCATTCATTCAACTCACAGAGTTGAACCTTCCTTTTGAAAGAACAGTTTTGAAACACTCTTTTTGTAGAATCTGCAAGAGGATATTTGGAGCGTTTTGAGGCCTATGCTGGAAAAGGAAATATCTTCACCTAAAAACTAGACAGAAGCATTCTCAGAAACTTCTGTGTGATGAGTGCATTCAACTCACAGACTTGAACGTTTCTTTTTAAAGAACAGTTTGGAAACATTACGTTTGTAGAATCTGCAAGTGTTTATTCGGAGCACCTTGAGGCCTATGTTGGAAAAGGAAATATCTTCACATAAAAACTAGAGAGAAGGATTCTCAGAAACTTCTTTGTGATGAGTTCATTCAACTCACAGAGTTGAACCTACCAATTGATAGAGAAGTTTGGAAACACTCTTCTTGTAGAATCTGCAAGTGGATATTTGGAGCCGTTTGTGGCCTATGCTGGAAAAGGAAATATCTTCACATAAAAACTGAACAGAAGCATTCTCAGAAACTTCTTTGTGTCGAGTGCATTCAACTCACAGACTTGAACTTACCTGTAGAAAGAGCAGTTTTGAAACACTCTTTTGGTAAAATCTGCAACTGGTTAGTTGTAGCTCTTCGAGGCCTGTGCTGGGATATGGAATATCTTCACCTAAAAACTACAGAGAAGCATTCTCAGAAAGTTCTTCACGATGCATTCATTCAACTCACAGGGTTGAACCTTCCTTTTGATAGAACAGTTTTGAAACACTCTTTTTGTAGAATCTGCAAGAGGATATTTGGAGCGTTTTGAGGCCTATGCTGGAAAAGGAAATATCTTCACCTAAAAACTAGACAGAAGCATCCTCAGAAACTTCTGTGTGGTGAGTGCATTCATCTCACAGACTTGAACGTTTCTTTTGATAGAACAGTTTGGAAACATTACGTTTGTAGAATCTGCAAGTGTTTATTCGGAGCACCTTGAGGCCTATGTTGGAAAAGGAAATATCTTCACATAAAAACTAGAGAGAAGGATTCTCAGAAACTTCTTTGTGATGAGTTCATTCAACTCACAGAGTTGAACCTACCAATTGATAGAGAAGTTTGGAAACACTCTTTTTGTAGAATCTGCAAGTGGATATTTGGAGCCGTTTGAGGCCTATGCTGGAAAAGGAAATATCTTCACATAAAAACTGAACAGAAGCATTCTCAGAAACTTCTTTGTGTCGAGTGCATTCAACTCACAGACTTGAACTTGCCTGTAGAAAGAGTAGTTTTGAAACACTCTTTTGGTAAAATCTGCAAGTGGTTATTTGGAGCACTTCGAGGCCTGTGCTGGGATATGGAATAACTTCACCTAAAAACTACAGAGAAGCATTCTCAGAAAGTTCTTCACGATGCATTCATTCAACTCACAGAGTTGAACCTTCCTTTTGATAGAACAGTTTTGAAACACTCTTTTTGTAGAATCTGCAAGAGGATATTTGGAGCGTTTTGAGGCCTATGCTGGAAAAGGAAATATCTTCACCTAAAAACTAGACAGAAGCATTCTCAGAAACTTCTGTGTGATGAGTGCATTCAACTCACAGACTTGAACGTTTCTTTTGATAGAACAGTTTGGAAACATTACGTTTGTAGAATCTGCAAGTGTTTATTCGGAGCACCTTGAGGCCTATGTTGGAAAACGAAATATCTTCACATAAAAACTAGAGAGAAGGATTCTCAGAAACTTCTTTGTGATGAGTTCATTCAACTCACAGAGTTGAACTTACCAATTGATAGAAAAGTTTGGAAACACTCTTTTTGTAGAATCTGCAAGTGGATATTTAGAGCCGTTTGAGGCCTATGGTGGAAAAGGAAATATCTTCACATAAAAACTGAACAGAAGCATTCTCAGAAACTTCTTTGTGTCGAGTGCATTCAACTCACAGACTTGAACTTACCTGTAGAAAGAGCAGTTTTGAAACACTCTTTTGGTAAAATCTGCAAGTGGTTATTTGGAGCACTTCGAGGCCTGTGCTGGGATATGGAATAACTTCACCTAAAAACTACAGAGAAGCATTCTCAGAAAGTTCTTCACGATGCATTCATTCAACTCACAGAGTTGAACCTTCCTTTTGATAGAACAGTTTTGAAACACTCTTTTTGTAGAATCTGCAAGAGGATATTTGGAGCGTTTTGAGGCCTATGCTGGAAAAGGAAATATCTTCACCTAAAAACTAGACAGAAGCATCCTCAGAAACTTCTGTGTGATGAGTGCATTCATCTCACAGACTTGAACGTTTCTTTTGATAGAACAGTTTGGAAACATTACGTTTGTAGAATCTGCAAGTGTTTATTCGGAGCACCTTGAGGCCTATGTTGGAAAAGGAAATATCTTCACATAAAAACTAGAGAGAAGGATTCTCAGAAACTTCTTTGTGATGAGTTCATTGAACTCACAGAGTTGAACCTACCAACTGATAGAGAAGTTTGGAAACACTCTTTTTGTAGAATCTGCAAGTGGTTATTTGGAGCCGTTTGAGGCCTATGCTGGAAAAGGAAATATCTTCACATAAAAACTGAACAGAAGCATTCTCAGAAACTTCTTTGTGTCGAGTGCATTCAACTCACAGACTTGAACTTACCTGTAGAAAGAGTAGTTTCGAAACACTCTTTTGGTAAAATCTGCAAGTGGTTATTTGGAGCACTTCGAGGCCTGTGCTGGGATATGGAATAACTTCACCTAAAAACTACAGAGAAGCATTCTCAGAAAGTTCTTCACGGTGCATTCATTCAACTCACAGAGTTGAACCTTCCTTTTGATAGAACAGTTTTGAAACACTCTTTTTGTAGAATCTGCAAGAGGATATTTGGAGCGTTTTGAGGCCTATGCTGGAAAAGGAAATATCTTCACCTAAAAACTAGACAGAAGCATCCTCAGAAACTTCTGTGTGATGAGTGCATTCATCTCACAGACTTGAACGTTTCTTTTGATAGAACAGTTTGGAAACATTACGTTTGTAGAATCTGCAAGTGTTTATTCGGAGCACCTTGAGGCCTATGTTGGAAAAGGAAATATCTTCACATAAAAACTAGAGAGAAGGATTCTCAGAAACTTCTTTGTGATGAGTTCATTCAACTCACAGAGTTGAACCTACCAATTGATAGAGAAGTTTGAAAACACTCTTTTTGTAGAATCTGCAAGTGGATATTTGGAGCCGTTTGAGGCCTATGCTGGAAAAGGAAATATCTTCACATAAAAACTGAATAGAAGCATTCTCAGAAACTTCTTTGTGTCGAGTGCATTCAACCCACCGACTTGAACTTACCTGTAGAAAGAGTAGTTTTGAAACACTCTTTTGGTAAAATCTGCAAGTGGTTATTTGGAGCACTTCGAGGCCTGTGCTGGGATATGGAATATCTTCACCTAAAAACTACAGAGAAGCATTCTCAGAAAGTTCTTCAAGATGCATTCATTCAACTCACAGAGTTGAACCTTCCTTTTGATAGAACATTTTTGAAACACTCTTTTTGTAGAATCTGCAAGAGGATATTTGGAGCGTTTTGAGGCCTATGCTGGAAAAGGAAATATGTTCACCTAAGAACTAGACAGAAGCATCCTCAGAAACTTCTGTGTGATGAGTGCATTCATCTCACAGACTTGAACGTTTCTTTTGATAGAACAGTTTGGAAACATTACGTTTGTAGAATCTGCAAGTGTTTATTCGGAGCACCTTGAGGCCTATGTTGGAAAAGGAAATATCTTCACATAAAAACTAGAGAGAAGGATACTCAGAAACTTCTTTGTGATGGGTTCATTCAACTCACAGAGTTGAACCTACCAATTGATAGAGAAGTTTGGAAACACTCTTTTTATAGAATCTGCAAGTGGATATTTGGAGCCGTTTGAGGCCTATGCTGGAAAAGGAAATATCTTCACATAAAAACTGAACAGAAGCATTCTCAGAAACTTCTTTGTGTTGAGTGCATTCAACTCACAGACTTGAACTTACCTGTAGAAAGAGCAGTTTTGAAGCACTCTTTTGGTAAAATCTGCAAGTGGTTATTTGGAGCACTTCGAGGCCTGTGCTGGGATATGGAATATCTTCACCTAAAAACTACAGAGAAGCATTCTCAGAAAGTTCTTCACGATGCATTCATTCAACTCACACAGTTGAACCTTCCTTTTGATAGAACAGTTTTGAAACACTCTTTTTGTAGAATCTGCAAGAGGATATTTGGAGCGTTTTGAGGCCTATGCTGGAAAAGGAAATATCTTCACCTAAAAACTAGACAGAAACATCCTCAGAAACTTCTGTGTGATGAGTGCATTCAACTCACAGACTTGAACGTTTCTTTTGATAGAACAGTTTGGTAACATTACGTTTGTAGAATCTGCAAGTGTTTATTCGGAGCACCTTGAGGCCTATGTTGGAAAAGGAAATATCTCCACATAAAAACTAGAGAGAAGGATTCTCAGAAACTTCTTTGTGATGAGTTCATTCAACTCACAGAGTGGAACCTACCAATTGATAGAGAAGTTTGGAAACACTCTTTTTGTAGAATCTGCAAGTGGATATTTGGAGCCGTTTGAGGCCTATGCTGAAAAAGGAAATATCTTCACATAAAAACTGAACAGAAGCATTCTCAGAAACTTCTTTGTGTTAAGTGCATTCAACTCACAGGCTTGAACTTACCTGTAGAAAGAGCAGTTTTGAAACCCTCTTTTGGTAAAATCTGCAAGTGCTTATTTGGAGCAATTCGAGGTCTGTTCTGGGATATGGAATATCTTCACCTAAAAACTACAGAGAAGCATTCTCAGAAAGTTCTTCACGATGCATTCATTCAACTCACAGAGTTGAACCTTCCTTTTGAAAGAACAGTTTTGAAACACTCTTTTTGTAGAATCTGCAAGAGGATATTTGGAGCGTTTTGAGGCCTATGCTGGAAAAGGAAATATCTTCACCTAAAAACTAGACAGAAGCATTCTCAGAAACTTCTGTGTGATGAGTGCATTCAACTCACAGACTTGAACGTTTCTTTTTAAAGAACAGTTTGGAAACATTACGTTTGTAGAATCTGCAAGTGTTTATTCGGAGCACCTTGAGGCCTATGTTGGAAAAGGAAATATCTTCACATAAAAACTAGAGAGAAGGATTCTCAGAAACTTCTTTGTGATGAGTTCATTCAACTCACAGAGTTGAACTTACCGATTGATAGAGAAGTTTGGAAACACTCTTTTTGTAGAATCTGCAAGTGGATATTTGGAGCCGTTTGAGGCCTATGCTGGAAAGGGAAATATCTTCACATAAAAACTGAACAGAAGCATTCTCAGAAACTTCTTTGTGTTGAGTGCATTCAACTCACAGACTTGAACTTACTTGTAGAAAGAGCAGTTTTGAAACACTCTTTTGGTAAAATCTGCAAGTGGTTATTTGGAGCACTTCGAGGCCTGTGCTGGGATATGGAATATCTTCACCTAAAAACTACAGAGAAGCATTCTCAGAAAATACTTCATGATGCATTCATTCAACTCACAGAGTTGAACCTTCCTTTTGATAGAACAGTTTTGAAACACTCTTTTTGTAGAATCTGCAAGAGGATATTTGGAGCGTTTTGAGGCCTATGCTGGAAAAGGAAATATCTTCACCTAAAAACTAGACAGAAGCATTCTCAGAAACTTCTGTGTGATGAGTGCATTCAACTCACAGACTAGAACGTTTCTGTTGATAGAACAATTTGGAAACATTACGTTTGTAGATTCTGCAAGTGTTTATTCGGAGCCCCTTGAGGCCTATGTTGGAAAAGGAAATATCTTCACATAAAAACTAGAGAGAAGGATTCTCAGAAACTTCTTTG
The DNA here is from genome assembly GCF_028885655.2 of Pongo abelii. Classification (NCBI taxonomy): domain Eukaryota; kingdom Metazoa; phylum Chordata; class Mammalia; order Primates; family Hominidae; genus Pongo; species Pongo abelii. The sequence goes on from NC_071999.2 coordinate 19,554,442, forward strand.
TGATGAGTTCATTCAACTCACAGAGTTGAACCTACCAATTGATAGAGAAGTTTGGAAACACTCTTTTTGTAGAATCTGCAAGTGGATATTTGGAGCCGTTTGAGGCCTATGCTGGAAAAGGAAATATCTTCACATAAAAACTGAACAGAAGCATTCTCAGAAACTTCTTTGTGTTGAGTGCATTCAACTCACAGACTTGAACTTACCTGTAGAAAGAGCAGTTTTGAAACACTCTTTTGGTAAAATCTGCAAGTGGTTATTTGGAGCACTTCGAGGCCTGTGCTGGGATATGGAATATCTTCACCTAAAAACTACAGAGAAGCATTCTCAGAAAGTTCTTCACGATGCATTCATTCAACTCACAGAGTTGAACCTTCCTTTTGATAGAACAGTTTTGAAACACTCTTTTTGTAGAATCTGCAAGAGGATATTTGGAGCGTTTTGAGGCCTATGCTGGAAAAGGAAATATCTTCACCTAAAAACTAGACAGAAGCATCCTCAGAAACTTCTGTGTGATGAGTGCATTCAACTCACAGACTTGAACGTTTCTTTTGATAGAACAGTATGGAAACATTACGTTTGTAGAATCTGCAAGTGTTTATTCGGAGCACCTTGAGGCCTATGTTGGAAAAGGAAATATCTTCACATAAAAACTAGAGAGAAGGATTCTCAGAAACTTCTTTGTGATGAGTTCATTCAACTCACAGAGTTGAACCTACCAATTGATGATAGAGAAGTTTGGAAACACTCTTTTTGTAGAATCTGCAAGTGGATATTTGGAGCCGTTTGAGGCCTATGCTGGAAAACGAAATATCTTCACATAAAAACTGAACAGAAGCATTCTTAGAAACTTCCTTGTGTTGAGTGCATTCAACTCACAGACTTGAACTTATCTGTAGAAAGAGCAGTTTTCAAACACTCTTTTGGTAAAATCTGCAAGTGGTTATTTGGAGCACTTCGAGGCCTGTGCTGGGATATGGAATATCTTCACCTAAAAACTACAGAGAAGCATTCTCAGAAAGTTCTTCACGATGCATTCATTCAACTCACAGAGTTGAACCTTCCTTTTGATAGAACAGTTTTGAAACACTCTTTTTGTAGAATCTGCAAGAGGATATTTGGAGCGTTTTGAGGCCCATGCTGGAAAAGGAAATATCTTCACCTAAAAACTAGACAGAAGCATCCTCAGAAACTTCTGTGTGATGAGTGCATTCATCTCACAGACTTGAACGTTTCTTTTGATAGAACAGTTTGGAAACATTACGTTTGTAGAATCTGCAAGTGTTTATTCGGAGCACCTTGAGGCCTATGTTGGAAAAGGAAATATCTTCACATAAAAACTAGAGAGAAGGATTCTCAGAAACTTCTTTGTGATGAGTTCATTCAACTCACAGAGTTGAACCTACCAACTGATAGAGAAGTTTGGAAACACTCTTTTTGTAGAATCTGCAAGTGGTTATTTGGAGCCGTTTGAGGCCTATGCTGGAAAAGGAAATATCTTCACATAAAAACTGAACAGAAGCATTCTCAGAAACTTCTTTGTGTCGAGTGCATTCAACTCACAGACTTGAACTTACCTGTAGAAAGAGTAGTTTCGAAACACTCTTTTGGTAAAATCTGCAAGTGGTTATTTGGAGCACTTCGAGGCCTGTGCTGGGATATGGAATATCTTCACCTAAAAACTACAGAGAAGCATTCTCAGAAAGTTCTTCACGGTGCATTCATTCAACTCACAGAGTTGAACCTTCCTTTTGATAGAACAGTTTTGAAACACTCTTTTTGTAGAATCTGCAAGAGGATATTTGGAGCGTTTTGAGGCCTATGCTGGAAAAGGAAATATCTTCACCTAAAAACTAGACAGAAGCATCCTCAGAAACTTCTGTGTGATGAGTGCATTCATCTCACAGACTTGAACGTTTCTTTTGATAGAACAGTTTGGAAACATTACGTTTGTAGAATCTGCAAGTGTTTATTCGGAGCACCTTGAGGCCTATGTTGGAAAAGGAAATATCTTCACATAAAAACTAGAGAGAAGGATTCTCAGAAACTTCTTTGTGATGAGTTCATTCAACTCACAGAGTTGAACCTACCAATTGATAGAGAAGTTTGAAAACACTCTTTTTGTAGAATCTGCAAGTGGATATTTGGAGCCGTTTGAGGCCTATGCTGGAAAAGGAAATATCTTCACATAAAAACTGAATAGAAGCATTCTCAGAAACTTCTTTGTGTCGAGTGCATTCAACCCACCGACTTGAACTTACCTGTAGAAAGAGTAGTTTTGAAACACTCTTTTGGTAAAATCTGCAAGTGGTTATTTGGAGCACTTCGAGGCCTGTGCTGGGATATGGAATATCTTCACCTAAAAACTACAGAGAAGCATTCTCAGAAAGTTCTTCAAGATGCATTCATTCAACTCACAGAGTTGAACCTTCCTTTTGATAGAACATTTTTGAAACACTCTTTTTGTAGAATCTGCAAGAGGATATTTGGAGCGTTTTGAGGCCTATGCTGGAAAAGGAAATATGTTCACCTAAGAACTAGACAGAAGCATCCTCAGAAACTTCTGTGTGATGAGTGCATTCATCTCACAGACTTGAACGTTTCTTTTGATAGAACAGTTTGGAAACATTACGTTTGTAGAATCTGCAAGTGTTTATTCGGAGCACCTTGAGGCCTATGTTGGAAAAGGAAATATCTTCACATAAAAACTAGAGAGAAGGATACTCAGAAACTTCTTTGTGATGGGTTCATTCAACTCACAGAGTTGAACCTACCAATTGATAGAGAAGTTTGGAAACACTCTTTTTATAGAATCTGCAAGTGGATATTTGGAGCCGTTTGAGGCCTATGCTGGAAAAGGAAATATCTTCACATAAAAACTGAACAGAAGCATTCTCAGAAACTTCTTTGTGTTGAGTGCATTCAACTCACAGACTTGAACTTACCTGTAGAAAGAGCAGTTTTGAAGCACTCTTTTGGTAAAATCTGCAAGTGGTTATTTGGAGCACTTCGAGGCCTGTGCTGGGATATGGAATATCTTCACCTAAAAACTACAGAGAAGCATTCTCAGAAAGTTCTTCACGATGCATTCATTCAACTCACACAGTTGAACCTTCCTTTTGATAGAACAGTTTTGAAACACTCTTTTTGTAGAATCTGCAAGAGGATATTTGGAGCGTTTTGAGGCCTATGCTGGAAAAGGAAATATCTTCACCTAAAAACTAGACAGAAACATCCTCAGAAACTTCTGTGTGATGAGTGCATTCAACTCACAGACTTGAACGTTTCTTTTGATAGAACAGTTTGGTAACATTACGTTTGTAGAATCTGCAAGTGTTTATTCGGAGCACCTTGAGGCCTATGTTGGAAAAGGAAATATCTCCACATAAAAACTAGAGAGAAGGATTCTCAGAAACTTCTTTGTGATGAGTTCATTCAACTCACAGAGTGGAACCTACCAATTGATAGAGAAGTTTGGAAACACTCTTTTTGTAGAATCTGCAAGTGGATATTTGGAGCCGTTTGAGGCCTATGCTGAAAAAGGAAATATCTTCACATAAAAACTGAACAGAAGCATTCTCAGAAACTTCTTTGTGTTAAGTGCATTCAACTCACAGGCTTGAACTTACCTGTAGAAAGAGCAGTTTTGAAACCCTCTTTTGGTAAAATCTGCAAGTGCTTATTTGGAGCAATTCGAGGTCTGTTCTGGGATATGGAATATCTTCACCTAAAAACTACAGAGAAGCATTCTCAGAAAGTTCTTCACGATGCATTCATTCAACTCACAGAGTTGAACCTTCCTTTTGAAAGAACAGTTTTGAAACACTCTTTTTGTAGAATCTGCAAGAGGATATTTGGAGCGTTTTGAGGCCTATGCTGGAAAAGGAAATATCTTCACCTAAAAACTAGACAGAAGCATTCTCAGAAACTTCTGTGTGATGAGTGCATTCAACTCACAGACTTGAACGTTTCTTTTTAAAGAACAGTTTGGAAACATTACGTTTGTAGAATCTGCAAGTGTTTATTCGGAGCACCTTGAGGCCTATGTTGGAAAAGGAAATATCTTCACATAAAAACTAGAGAGAAGGATTCTCAGAAACTTCTTTGTGATGAGTTCATTCAACTCACAGAGTTGAACTTACCGATTGATAGAGAAGTTTGGAAACACTCTTTTTGTAGAATCTGCAAGTGGATATTTGGAGCCGTTTGAGGCCTATGCTGGAAAGGGAAATATCTTCACATAAAAACTGAACAGAAGCATTCTCAGAAACTTCTTTGTGTTGAGTGCATTCAACTCACAGACTTGAACTTACTTGTAGAAAGAGCAGTTTTGAAACACTCTTTTGGTAAAATCTGCAAGTGGTTATTTGGAGCACTTCGAGGCCTGTGCTGGGATATGGAATATCTTCACCTAAAAACTACAGAGAAGCATTCTCAGAAAATACTTCATGATGCATTCATTCAACTCACAGAGTTGAACCTTCCTTTTGATAGAACAGTTTTGAAACACTCTTTTTGTAGAATCTGCAAGAGGATATTTGGAGCGTTTTGAGGCCTATGCTGGAAAAGGAAATATCTTCACCTAAAAACTAGACAGAAGCATTCTCAGAAACTTCTGTGTGATGAGTGCATTCAACTCACAGACTAGAACGTTTCTGTTGATAGAACAGTTTGGAAACATTACGTTTGTAGATTCTGCAAGTGTTTATTCGGAGCACCTTGAGGCCTATGTTGGAAAAGGAAATATCTTCACATAAAAACTAGAGAGAAGGATTCTCAGAAACTTCTTTGTGATGAGTTCATTCAACTCACAGAGTTGAACCTACCAATTGATAGAGAAGTTTGGAAACACTCTTTTTGTAGAATCTGCAAGTGGATATTTGGAGCCGTTTGAGGCCTATGCTGGAAAAGGAAATATCTTCACATAAAAACTGAACAGAAGCATTCTCAGAAACTTCTTTGTGTTGAGTGCATTCAACTCACAGACTTGAACTTACCTGTAGAAAGAGCAGTTTTGAAACACTCTTTTGGTAAAATCTGCAAGTGGTTATTTGGAGCACTTCGAGGCCTGTGCTGGGATATGGAATATCTTCACCTAAAAACTACAGAGAAGCATTCTCAGAAAGTTCTTCACGATGCATTCATTCAACTCACAGAGTTGAACCTTCCTTTTGATAGAACAGTTTTGAAACACTCTTTTTGTAGAATCTGCAAGAGGATATTTGGAGCGTTTTGAGGCCTATGCTGGAAAAGGAAATATCTTCACCTAAAAACTAGACAGAAGCATCCTCAGAAACTTCTGTGTGATGAGTGCATTCAACTCACAGACTTGAACGTTTCTTTTGATAGAACAGTTTGGAAACATTACGTTTGTAGAATCTGCAAGTGTTTATTCGGAGCACCTTGAGGCCTATGTTGGAAAAGGAAATATCTTCACATAAAAACTAGAGAGAAGGATTCTCAGAAACTTCTTTGTGATGAGTTCATTCAACTCACAGAGTTGAACCTACCAATTGATGATAGAGAAGTTTGGAAACACTCTTTTTGTAGACTCTGCAAGTGGATATTTGGAGCCGTTTGAGGCCTATGCTGGAAAACGAAATATCTTCACATAAAAACTGAACAGAAGCATTCTTAGAAACCTCCTTGTGTTGAGTGCATTCAACTCACAGACTTGAACTTACCTGTAGAAAGAGCAGTTTTCAAACACTCTTTTGGTAAAATCTGCAAGTGGTTATTTGGAGCACTTCGAGGCCTGTGCTGGGATATGGAATATCTTCACCTAAAAACTACAGAGAAGCATTCTCAGAAAGTTCTTCACGATGCATTCATTCAACTCACAGAGTTGAACCTTCCTTTTGATAGAACAGTTTTGAAACACTCTTTTTGTAGAATCTGCAAGAGGATATTTGGAGCGTTTTGAGGCCCATGCTGGAAAAGGAAATATCTTCACCTAAAAACTAGACAGAAGCATCCTCAGAAACTTCTGTGTGATGAGTGCATTCATCTCACAGACTTGAACGTTTCTTTTGATAGAACAGTTTGGAAACATTACGTTTGTAGAATCTGCAAGTGTTTATTCGGAGCACCTTGAGGCCTATGTTGGAAAAGGAAATATCTTCACATAAAAACTAGAGAGAAGGATTCTCAGAAACTTCTTTGTGATGAGTTCATTCAACTCACAGAGTTGAACCTACCAACTGATAGAGAAGTTTGGAAACACTCTTTTTGTAGAATCTGCAAGTGGTTATTTGGAGCCGTTTGAGGCCTATGCTGGAAAAGGAAATATCTTCACATAAAAACTGAACAGAAGCATTCTCAGAAACTTCTTTGTGTCGAGTGCATTCAACTCACAGACTTGAACTTACCTGTAGAAAGAGTAGTTTCGAAACACTCTTTTGGTAAAATCTGCAAGTGGTTATTTGGAGCACTTCGAGGCCTGTGCTGGGATATGGAATATCTTCACCAAAAAACTACAGAGAAGCATTCTCAGAAAGTTCTTCACGGTGCATTCATTCAACTCACAGAGTTGAACCTTCCTTTTGATAGAACAGTTTTGAAACACTCTTTTTGTAGAATCTGCAAGAGGATATTTGGAGCGTTTTGAGGCCTATGCTGGAAAAGGAAATATCTTCACCTAAAAACTAGACAGAAGCATCCTCAGAAACTTCTGTGTGATGAGTGCATTCATCTCACAGACTTGAACGTTTCTTTTGATAGAACAGTTTGGAAACATTACGTTTGTAGAATCTGCAAGTGTTTATTCGGAGCACCTTGAGGCCTATGTTGGAAAAGGAAATATCTTCACATAAAAACTAGAGAGAAGGATTCTCAGAAACTTCTTTGTGATGAGTTCATTCAACTCACAGAGTTGAACCTACCAATTGATAGAGAAGTTTGAAAACACTCTTTTTGTAGAATCTGCAAGTGGATATTTGGAGCCGTTTGAGGCCTATGCTGGAAAAGGAAATATCTTCACATAAAAACTGAATAGAAGCATTCTCAGAAACTTCTTTGTGTCGAGTGCATTCAACCCACCGACTTGAACTTACCTGTAGAAAGAGTAGTTTTGAAACACTCTTTTGGTAAAATCTGCAAGTGGTTATTTGGAGCACTTCGAGGCCTGTGCTGGGATATGGAATATCTTCACCTAAAAACTACAGAGAAGCATTCTCAGAAAGTTCTTCAAGATGCATTCATTCAACTCACAGAGTTGAACCTTCCTTTTGATAGAACATTTTTGAAACACTCTTTTTGTAGAATCTGCAAGAGGATATTTGGAGCGTTTTGAGGCCTATGCTGGAAAAGGAAATATGTTCACCTAAGAACTAGACAGAAGCATCCTCAGAAACTTCTGTGTGATGAGTGCATTCATCTCACAGACTTGAACGTTTCTTTTGATAGAACAGTTTGGAAACATTACGTTTGTAGAATCTGCAAGTGTTTATTCGGAGCACCTTGAGGCCTATGTTGGAAAAGGAAATATCTTCACATAAAAACTAGAGAGAAGGATACTCAGAAACTTCTTTGTGATGGGTTCATTCAACTCACAGAGTTGAACCTACCAATTGATAGAGAAGTTTGGAAACACTCTTTTTATAGAATCTGCAAGTGGATATTTGGAGCCGTTTGAGGCCTATGCTGGGAAAAGGAAATATCTTCACATAAAAACTGAACAGAAGCATTCTCAGAAACTTCTTTGTGTTGAGTGCATTCAACTCACAGACTTGAACTTACCTGTAGAAAGAGCAGTTTTGAAGCACTCTTTTGGTAAAATCTGCAAGTGGTTATTTGGAGCACTTCGAGGCCTGTGCTGGGATATGGAATATCTTCACCTAAAAACTACAGAGAAGCATTCTCAGAAAGTTCTTCACGATGCATTCATTCAACTCACACAGTTGAACCTTCCTTTTGATAGAACAGTTTTGAAACACTCTTTTTGTAGAATCTGCAAGAGAATATTTGGAGCGTTTTGAGGCCTATGCTGGAAAAGGAAATATCTTCACCTAAAAACTAGACAGAAACATCCTCAGAAACTTCTGTGTGATGAGTGCATTCAACTCACAGACTTGAACGTTTCTTTTGATAGAACAGTTTGGTAACATTACGTTTGTAGAATCTGCAAGTGTTTATTCGGAGCACCTTGAGGCCTATGTTGGAAAAGGAAATATCTCCACATAAAAACTAGAGAGAAGGATTCTCAGAAACTTCTTTGTGATGAGTTCATTCAACTCACAGAGTGGAACCTACCAATTGATAGAGAAGTTTGGAAACACTCTTTTTGTAGAATCTGCAAGTGGATATTTGGAGCCGTTTGAGGCCTATGCTGAAAAAGGAAATATCTTCACATAAAAACTGAACAGAAGCATTCTCAGAAACTTCTTTGTGTTAAGTGCATTCAACTCACAGGCTTGAACTTACCTGTAGAAAGAGCAGTTTTGAAACCCTCTTTTGGTAAAATCTGCAAGTGCTTATTTGGAGCAATTCGAGGTCTGTTCTGGGATATGGAATATCTTCACCTAAAAACTACAGAGAAGCATTCTCAGAAAGTTCTTCACGATGCATTCATTCAACTCACAGAGTTGAACCTTCCTTTTGAAAGAACAGTTTTGAAACACTCTTTTTGTAGAATCTGCAAGAGGATATTTGGAGCGTTTTGAGGCCTATGCTGGAAAAGGAAATATCTTCACCTAAAAACTAGACAGAAGCATTCTCAGAAACTTCTGTGTGATGAGTGCATTCAACTCACAGACTTGAACGTTTCTTTTTAAAGAACAGTTTGGAAACATTACGTTTGTAGAATCTGCAAGTGTTTATTCGGAGCACCTTGAGGCCTATGTTGGAAAAGGAAATATCTTCACATAAAAACTAGAGAGAAGGATTCTCAGAAACTTCTTTGTGATGAGTTCATTCAACTCACAGAGTTGAACCTACCAATTGATAGAGAAGTTTGGAAACACTCTTCTTGTAGAATCTGCAAGTGGATATTTGGAGCCGTTTGAGGCCTATGCTGGAAAAGGAAATATCTTCACATAAAAACTGAACAGAAGCATTCTCAGAAACTTCTTTGTGTCGAGTGCATTCAACTCACAGACTTGAACTTACCTGTAGAAAGAGCAGTTTTGAGACACTCTTTTGGTAAAATCTGCAACTGGTTATTTGTAGCTCTTCGAGGCCTGTGCTGGGATATGGAATATCTTCACCTAAAAACTACAGAGAAGCATTCTCAGAAAGTTCTTCACGATGCATTCATTCAACTCACAGGGTTGAACCTTCCTTTTGATAGAACAGTTTTGAAACACTCTTTTTGTAGAATCTGCAAGAGGATATTTGGAGCGTTTTGAGGCCTATGCTGGAAAAGGAAATATCTTCACCTAAAAACTAGACAGAAGCATCCTCAGAAACTTCTGTGTGGTGAGTGCATTCATCTCACAGACTTGAACGTTTCTTTTGATAGAACAGTTTGGAAACATTACGTTTGTAGAATCTGCAAGTGTTTATTCGGAGCACCTTGAGGCCTATGTTGGAAAAGGAAATATCTTCACATAAAAACTAGAGAGAAGGATTCTCAGAAACTTCTTTGTTGTGAGTTCATTCAACTCACAGAGTTGAACCTACCAATTGATGACAGAGAAGTTTGGAAACACTCTTTTTGTAGAATCTGCAAGTGGATATTTGGAGCCGTTTGAGGCCTATGCTGGAAAAGGAAATATCTTCACATAAAAACTGAACAGAAGCATTCTCAGAAACTTCTTTGTGTTGAGTGCATTCAACTCACAGACTTGAACTTACCTGTAGAAAGAGCAGTTTTGAAACACTCTTTTGGTAAAATCTGCAACTGGTTATTTGGAGCACTTCGAGGCCTGTGCTGGGATATGGAATATCTTCACCTAAAAACTACAGAGAAGCATTCTCAGAAAGTACTTCATGATGCATTCATTCAACTCACAGAGTTGAACCTTACTTTTGATAGAACAGTTTTGAAACACTCTTTTTGTAGAATCTGCAAGAGGATATTTGGAGCGTTTTGAGGCCTATGCTGGAAAAGGAAATATCTTCACCTAAAAACTAGACAGAAGCATTCTCAGAAACTTCTGTGTGATGAGTGCATTCAACTCACAGACTTGAACGTTTCTTTTGATAGAACAGTTTGGAAACATTACGTTTGTAGAATCTGCAAGTGATTATTCGGAGCACCTTGAGGCCTATGTTGGAAAAGGAAATATCTTCACATAAAAACTAGAGAGAAGGATTCTCAGAAACTTCTTTGTGATGAGTTCATTCAACTCACAGAGTGGAACCTACCAATTGATAGAGAAGTTTGGAAACACTCTTTTTGTAGAATCTGCAAGTGGATATTTGGAGCCGTTTGAGGCCTATGCTGGAAAAGGAAATATCTTCACATAAAAACTGAACAGAAGCATTCTCAGAAACTTCTTTGTGTTGAGTGCATTCAACTCACAGACTTGAACTTACCTGTAGAAAGAGCAGTTTTGAAACACTCTTTCGGTAAAATCTGCAAGTGGTTATTTGGAGCACTTCGAGGCCTGTGCTGGGATATGGAATATCTTCACCTAAAAACTACAGAGAAGCATTCTCAGAAAGTTCTTCACGATGCATTCATTCAACTCACAGAGTTGAACCTTCCTTTTGATAGAACAGTTTTGAAACACTCTTTTTGTAGAATCTGCAAGAGGATATTTGGAGCGTTTTGAGGCCTATGCTGGAAAAGGAAATATCTTCACCTAAAAACTAGACAGAAACATCCTCAGAAACTTCTGTGTGATGAGTGCATTCAACTCACAGACTTGAACGTTTCTTTTGATAGAACAGTTTGGTAACATTACGTTTGTAGAATCTGCAAGTGTTTATTCGGAGCACCTTGAGGCCTATGTTGGAAAAGGAAATATCTCCACATAAAAACTAGAGAGAAGGATTCTCAGAAACTTCTTTGTGATGAGTTCATTCAACTCACAGAGTGGAACCTACCAATTGATAGAGAAGTTTGGAAACACTCTTTTTGTAGAATCTGCAAGTGGATATTTGGAGCCGTTTGAGGCCTATGCTGAAAAAGGAAATATCTTCACATAAAAACTGAACAGAAGCATTCTCAGAAACTTCTTTGTGTTAAGTGCATTCAACTCACAGGCTTGAACTTACCTGTAGAAAGAGCAGTTTTGAAACCCTCTTTTGGTAAAATCTGCAAGTGCTTATTTGGAGCAATTCGAGGCCTGTGCTGGGATATGGAATATCTTCACCTAAAAACTACAGAGAAGCATTCTCAGAAAGTTCTTCACGACGCATTCATTCAACTCACAGAGTTGAACCTTCCTTTTGAAAGAACAGTTTTGAAACACTCTTTTTGTAGAATCTGCAAGAGGATATTTGGAGCGTTTTGAGGCCTATGCTGGAAAAGGAAATATCTTCACCTAAAAACTAGACAGAAGCATTCTCAGAAACTTCTGTGTGATGAGTGCATTCAACTCACAGACTTGAACGTTTCTTTTTAAAGAACAGTTTGGAAACATTACGTTTGTAGAATCTGCAAGTGTTTATTCGGAGCACCTTGAGGCCTATGTTGGAAAAGGAAATATCTTCACATAAAAACTAGAGAGAAGGATTCTCAGAAACTTCTTTGTGATGAGTTCATTCAACTCACAGAGTTGAACCTACCAATTGATAGAGAAGTTTGGAAACACTCTTCTTGTAGAATCTGCAAGTGGATATTTGGAGCCGTTTGTGGCCTATGCTGGAAAAGGAAATATCTTCACATAAAAACTGAACAGAAGCATTCTCAGAAACTTCTTTGTGTCGAGTGCATTCAACTCACAGACTTGAACTTACCTGTAGAAAGAGCAGTTTTGAAACACTCTTTTGGTAAAATCTGCAACTGGTTATTTGTAGCTCTTCGAGGCCTGTGCTGGGATATGGAATATCTTCACCTAAAAACTACAGAGAAGCATTCTCAGAAAGTTCTTCACGATGCATTCATTCAACTCACAGGGTTGAACCTTCCTTTTGATAGAACAGTTTTGAAACACTCTTTTTGTAGAATCTGCAAGAGGATATTTGGAGCGTTTTGAGGCCTATGCTGGAAAAGGAAATATCTTCACCTAAAAACTAGACAGAAGCATCCTCAGAAACTTCTGTGTGGTGAGTGCATTCATCTCACAGACTTGAACGTTTCTTTTGATAGAACAGTTTGGAAACATTACGTTTGTAGAATCTGCAAGTGTTTATTCGGAGCACCTTGAGGCCTATGTTGGAAAACGAAATATCTTCACATAAAAACTAGAGAGAAGGATTCTCAGAAACTTCTTTGTGATGAGTTCATTCAACTCACAGAGTTGAACTTACCAATTGATAGAAAAGTTTGGAAACACTCTTTTTGTAGAATCTGCAAGTGGATATTTAGAGCCGTTTGAGGCCTATGGTGGAAAAGGAAATATCTTCACATAAAAACTGAACAGAAGCATTCTCAGAAACTTCTTTGTGTCGAGTGCATTCAACTCACAGACTTGAACTTACCTGTAGAAAGACTAGTTTTGAAACACTCTTTTGGTAAAATCTGCAAGTGGTTATTTGGAGCACTTCGAGGCCTGTGCTGGGATATGGAATAACTTCACCTAAAAACTACAGAGAAGCATTCTCAGAAAGTTCTTCACGATGCATTCATTCAACTCACAGAGTTGAACCTTCCTTTTGATAGAACAGTTTTGAAACACTCTTTTTGTAGAATCTGCAAGAGGATATTTGGAGCGTTTTGAGGCCTATGCTGGAAAAGGAAATATCTTCACCTAAAAACTAGACAGAAGCATCCTCAGAAACTTCTGTGTGATGAGTGCATTCATCTCACAGACTTGAACGTTTCTTTTGATAGAACAGTTTGGAAACATTACGTTTGTAGAATCTGCAAGTGTTTATTCGGAGCACCTTGAGGCCTATGTTGGAAAAGGAAATATCTTCACATAAAAACTAGAGAGAAGGATTCTCAGAAACTTCTTTGTGATGAGTTCATTCAACTCACAGAGTTGAACTTACCAATTGATAGAGAAGTTTGGAAACACTCTTTTTGTAGAATCTGCAAGTGGATATTTGGAGCCGTTTGAGGCCTATGCTGGAAAACGAAATATCTTCACATAAAAACTGAACAGAAGCATTCTTAGAAACTTCCTTGTGTTGAGTGCATTCAACTCACAGACTTGAACTTATCTGTAGAAAGAGCAGTTTTCAAACACTCTTTTGGTAAAATCTGCAAGTGGTTATTTGGAGCACTTCGAGGCCTGTGCTGGGATATGGAATATCTTCACCTAAAAACTACAGAGAAGCATTCTCAGAAAGTTCTTCACGATGCATTCATTCAACTCACAGAGTTGAACCTTCCTTTTGATAGAACAGTTTTGAAACACTCTTTTTGTAGAATCTGCAAGAGGATATTTGGAGCGTTTTGAGGCCCATGCTGGAAAAGGAAATATCTTCACCTAAAAACTAGACAGAAGCATCCTCAGAAACTTCTGTGTGATGAGTGCATTCATCTCACAGACTTGAACGTTTCTTTTGATAGAACAGTTTGGAAACATTACGTTTGTAGAATCTGCAAGTGTTTATTCGGAGCACCTTGAGGCCTATGTTGGAAAAGGAAATATCTTCACATAAAAACTAGAGAGAAGGATTCTCAGAAACTTCTTTGTGATGAGTTCATTCAACTCACAGAGTTGAACCTACCAACTGATAGAGAAGTTTGGAAACACTCTTTTTGTAGAATCTGCAAGTGGTTATTTGGAGCCGTTTGAGGCCTATGCTGGAAAAGGAAATATCTTCACATAAAAACTGAACAGAAGCATTCTCAGAAACTTCTTTGTGTCGAGTGCATTCAACTCACAGACTTGAACTTACCTGTAGAAAGAGTAGTTTCGAAACACTCTTTTGGTAAAATCTGCAAGTGGTTATTTGGAGCACTTCGAGGCCTGTGCTGGGATATGGAATATCTTCACCTAAAAACTACAGAGAAGCATTCTCAGAAAGTTCTTCACGGTGCATTCATTCAACTCACAGAGTTGAACCTTCCTTTTGATAGAACAGTTTTGAAACACTCTTTTTGTAGAATCTGCAAGAGGATATTTGGAGCGTTTTGAGGCCTATGCTGGAAAAGGAAATATCTTCACCTAAAAACTAGACAGAAGCATCCTCAGAAACTTCTGTGTGATGAGTGCATTCATCTCACAGACTTGAACGTTTCTTTTGATAGAACAGTTTGGAAACATTACGTTTGTAGAATCTGCAAGTGTTTATTCGGAGCACCTTGAGGCCTATGTTGGAAAAGGAAATATCTTCACATAAAAACTAGAGAGAAGGATTCTCAGAAACTTCTTTGTGATGAGTTCATTCAACTCACAGAGTTGAACCTACCAATTGATAGAGAAGTTTGAAAACACTCTTTTTGTAGAATCTGCAAGTGGATATTTGGAGCCGTTTGAGGCCTATGCTGGAAAAGGAAATATCTTCACATAAAAACTGAATAGAAGCATTCTCAGAAACTTCTTTGTGTCGAGTGCATTCAACCCACCGACTTGAACTTACCTGTAGAAAGAGTAGTTTTGAAACACTCTTTTGGTAAAATCTGCAAGTGGTTATTTGGAGCACTTCGAGGCCTGTGCTGGGATATGGAATATCTTCACCTAAAAACTACAGAGAAGCATTCTCAGAAAGTTCTTCAAGATGCATTCATTCAACTCACAGAGTTGAACCTTCCTTTTGATAGAACATTTTTGAAACACTCTTTTTGTAGAATCTGCAAGAGGATATTTGGAGCGTTTTGAGGCCTATGCTGGAAAAGGAAATATGTTCACCTAAGAACTAGACAGAAGCATCCTCAGAAACTTCTGTGTGATGAGTGCATTCATCTCACAGACTTGAACGTTTCTTTTGATAGAACAGTTTGGAAACATTACGTTTGTAGAATCTGCAAGTGTTTATTCGGAGCACCTTGAGGCCTATGTTGGAAAAGGAAATATCTTCACATAAAAACTAGAGAGAAGGATACTCAGAAACTTCTTTGTGATGGGTTCATTCAACTCACAGAGTTGAACCTACCAATTGATAGAGAAGTTTGGAAACACTCTTTTTATAGAATCTGCAAGTGGATATTTGGAGCCGTTTGAGGCCTATGCTGGAAAAGGAAATATCTTCACATAAAAACTGAACAGAAGCATTCTCAGAAACTTCTTTGTGTTGAGTGCATTCAACTCACAGACTTGAACTTACCTGTAGAAAGAGCAGTTTTGAAGCACTCTTTTGGTAAAATCTGCAAGTGGTTATTTGGAGCACTTCGAGGCCTGTGCTGGGATATGGAATATCTTCACCTAAAAACTACAGAGAAGCATTCTCAGAAAGTTCTTCACGATGCATTCATTCAACTCACACAGTTGAACCTTCCTTTTGATAGAACAGTTTTGAAACACTCTTTTTGTAGAATCTGCAAGAGGATATTTGGAGCGTTTTGAGGCCTATGCTGGAAAAGGAAATATCTTCACCTAAAAACTAGACAGAAACATCCTCAGAAACTTCTGTGTGATGAGTGCATTCAACTCACAGACTTGAACGTTTCTTTTGATAGAACAGTTTGGTAACATTACGTTTGTAGAATCTGCAAGTGTTTATTCGGAGCACCTTGAGGCCTATGTTGGAAAAGGAAATATCTCCACATAAAAACTAGAGAGAAGGATTCTCAGAAACTTCTTTGTGATGAGTTCATTCAACTCACAGAGTGGAACCTACCAATTGATAGAGAAGTTTGGAAACACTCTTTTTGTAGAATCTGCAAGTGGATATTTGGAGCCGTTTGAGGCCTATGCTGAAAAAGGAAATATCTTCACATAAAAACTGAACAGAAGCATTCTCAGAAACTTCTTTGTGTTAAGTGCATTCAACTCACAGGCTTGAACTTACCTGTAGAAAGAGCAGTTTTGAAACCCTCTTTTGGTAAAATCTGCAAGTGCTTATTTGGAGCAATTCGAGGTCTGTTCTGGGATATGGAATATCTTCACCTAAAAACTACAGAGAAGCATTCTCAGAAAGTTCTTCACGATGCATTCATTCAACTCACAGAGTTGAACCTTCCTTTTGAAAGAACAGTTTTGAAACACTCTTTTTGTAGAATCTGCAAGAGGATATTTGGAGCGTTTTGAGGCCTATGCTGGAAAAGGAAATATCTTCACCTAAAAACTAGACAGAAGCATTCTCAGAAACTTCTGTGTGATGAGTGCATTCAACTCACAGACTTGAACGTTTCTTTTTAAAGAACAGTTTGGAAACATTACGTTTGTAGAATCTGCAAGTGTTTATTCGGAGCACCTTGAGGCCTATGTTGGAAAAGGAAATATCTTCACATAAAAACTAGAGAGAAGGATTCTCAGAAACTTCTTTGTGATGAGTTCATTCAACTCACAGAGTTGAACTTACCGATTGATAGAGAAGTTTGGAAACACTCTTTTTGTAGAATCTGCAAGTGGATATTTGGAGCCGTTTGAGGCCTATGCTGGAAAGGGAAATATCTTCACATAAAAACTGAACAGAAGCATTCTCAGAAACTTCTTTGTGTTGAGTGCATTCAACTCACAGACTTGAACTTACTTGTAGAAAGAGCAGTTTTGAAACACTCTTTTGGTAAAATCTGCAAGTGGTTATTTGGAGCACTTCGAGGCCTGTGCTGGGATATGGAATATCTTCACCTAAAAACTACAGAGAAGCATTCTCAGAAAATACTTCATGATGCATTCATTCAACTCACAGAGTTGAACCTTCCTTTTGATAGAACAGTTTTGAAACACTCTTTTTGTAGAATCTGCAAGAGGATATTTGGAGCGTTTTGAGGCCTATGCTGGAAAAGGAAATATCTTCACCTAAAAACTAGACAGAAGCATTCTCAGAAACTTCTGTGTGATGAGTGCATTCAACTCACAGACTAGAACGTTTCTGTTGATAGAACAGTTTGGAAACATTACGTTTGTAGATTCTGCAAGTGTTTATTCGGAGCACCTTGAGGCCTATGTTGGAAAAGGAAATATCTTCACATAAAAACTAGAGAGAAGGATTCTCAGAAACTTCTTTGTGATGAGTTCATTCAACTCACAGAGTTGAACCTACCAATTGATAGAGAAGTTTGGAAACACTCTTTTTGTAGAATCTGCAAGTGGATATTTGGAGCCGTTTGAGGCCTATGCTGGAAAAGGAAATATCTTCACATAAAAACTGAACAGAAGCATTCTCAGAAACTTCTTTGTGTTGAGTGCATTCAACTCACAGACTTGAACTTACCTGTAGAAAGAGCAGTTTTGAAACACTCTTTTGGTAAAATCTGCAAGTGGTTATTTGGAGCACTTCGAGGCCTGTGCTGGGATATGGAATATCTTCACCTAAAAACTACAGAGAAGCATTCTCAGAAAGTTCTTCACGATGCATTCATTCAACTCACAGAGTTGAACCTTCCTTTTGATAGAACAGTTTTGAAACACTCTTTTTGTAGAATCTGCAAGAGGATATTTGGAGCGTTTTGAGGCCTATGCTGGAAAAGGAAATATCTTCACCTAAAAACTAGACAGAAGCATCCTCAGAAACTTCTGTGTGATGAGTGCATTCAACTCACAGACTTGAACGTTTCTTTTGATAGAACAGTTTGGAAACATTACGTTTGTAGAATCTGCAAGTGTTTATTCGGAGCACCTTGAGGCCTATGTTGGAAAAGGAAATATCTTCACATAAAAACTAGAGAGAAGGATTCTCAGAAACTTCTTTGTGATGAGTTCATTCAACTCACAGAGTTGAACCTACCAATTGATGATAGAGAAGTTTGGAAACACTCTTTTTGTAGACTCTGCAAGTGGATATTTGGAGCCGTTTGAGGCCTATGCTGGAAAACGAAATATCTTCACATAAAAACTGAACAGAAGCATTCTTAGAAACCTCCTTGTGTTGAGTGCATTCAACTCACAGACTTGAACTTACCTGTAGAAAGAGCAGTTTTCAAACACTCTTTTGGTAAAATCTGCAAGTGGTTATTTGGAGCACTTCGAGGCCTGTGCTGGGATATGGAATATCTTCACCTAAAAACTACAGAGAAGCATTCTCAGAAAGTTCTTCACGATGCATTCATTCAACTCACAGAGTTGAACCTTCCTTTTGATAGAACAGTTTTGAAACACTCTTTTTGTAGAATCTGCAAGAGGATATTTGGAGCGTTTTGAGGCCCATGCTGGAAAAGGAAATATCTTCACCTAAAAACTAGACAGAAGCATCCTCAGAAACTTCTGTGTGATGAGTGCATTCATCTCACAGACTTGAACGTTTCTTTTGATAGAACAGTTTGGAAACATTACGTTTGTAGAATCTGCAAGTGTTTATTCGGAGCACCTTGAGGCCTATGTTGGAAAAGGAAATATCTTCACATAAAAACTAGAGAGAAGGATTCTCAGAAACTTCTTTGTGATGAGTTCATTCAACTCACAGAGTTGAACCTACCAACTGATAGAGAAGTTTGGAAACACTCTTTTTGTAGAATCTGCAAGTGGTTATTTGGAGCCGTTTGAGGCCTATGCTGGAAAAGGAAATATCTTCACATAAAAACTGAACAGAAGCATTCTCAGAAACTTCTTTGTGTCGAGTGCATTCAACTCACAGACTTGAACTTACCTGTAGAAAGAGTAGTTTCGAAACACTCTTTTGGTAAAATCTGCAAGTGGTTATTTGGAGCACTTCGAGGCCTGTGCTGGGATATGGAATATCTTCACCAAAAAACTACAGAGAAGCATTCTCAGAAAGTTCTTCACGGTGCATTCATTCAACTCACAGAGTTGAACCTTCCTTTTGATAGAACAGTTTTGAAACACTCTTTTTGTAGAATCTGCAAGAGGATATTTGGAGCGTTTTGAGGCCTATGCTGGAAAAGGAAATATCTTCACCTAAAAACTAGACAGAAGCATCCTCAGAAACTTCTGTGTGATGAGTGCATTCATCTCACAGACTTGAACGTTTCTTTTGATAGAACAGTTTGGAAACATTACGTTTGTAGAATCTGCAAGTGTTTATTCGGAGCACCTTGAGGCCTATGTTGGAAAAGGAAATATCTTCACATAAAAACTAGAGAGAAGGATTCTCAGAAACTTCTTTGTGATGAGTTCATTCAACTCACAGAGTTGAACCTACCAATTGATAGAGAAGTTTGAAAACACTCTTTTTGTAGAATCTGCAAGTGGATATTTGGAGCCGTTTGAGGCCTATGCTGGAAAAGGAAATATCTTCACATAAAAACTGAATAGAAGCATTCTCAGAAACTTCTTTGTGTCGAGTGCATTCAACCCACCGACTTGAACTTACCTGTAGAAAGAGTAGTTTTGAAACACTCTTTTGGTAAAATCTGCAAGTGGTTATTTGGAGCACTTCGAGGCCTGTGCTGGGATATGGAATATCTTCACCTAAAAACTACAGAGAAGCATTCTCAGAAAGTTCTTCAAGATGCATTCATTCAACTCACAGAGTTGAACCTTCCTTTTGATAGAACATTTTTGAAACACTCTTTTTGTAGAATCTGCAAGAGGATATTTGGAGCGTTTTGAGGCCTATGCTGGAAAAGGAAATATGTTCACCTAAGAACTAGACAGAAGCATCCTCAGAAACTTCTGTGTGATGAGTGCATTCATCTCACAGACTTGAACGTTTCTTTTGATAGAACAGTTTGGAAACATTACGTTTGTAGAATCTGCAAGTGTTTATTCGGAGCACCTTGAGGCCTATGTTGGAAAAGGAAATATCTTCACATAAAAACTAGAGAGAAGGATACTCAGAAACTTCTTTGTGATGGGTTCATTCAACTCACAGAGTTGAACCTACCAATTGATAGAGAAGTTTGGAAACACTCTTTTTATAGAATCTGCAAGTGGATATTTGGAGCCGTTTGAGGCCTATGCTGGGAAAAGGAAATATCTTCACATAAAAACTGAACAGAAGCATTCTCAGAAACTTCTTTGTGTTGAGTGCATTCAACTCACAGACTTGAACTTACCTGTAGAAAGAGCAGTTTTGAAGCACTCTTTTGGTAAAATCTGCAAGTGGTTATTTGGAGCACTTCGAGGCCTGTGCTGGGATATGGAATATCTTCACCTAAAAACTACAGAGAAGCATTCTCAGAAAGTTCTTCACGATGCATTCATTCAACTCACACAGTTGAACCTTCCTTTTGATAGAACAGTTTTGAAACACTCTTTTTGTAGAATCTGCAAGAGAATATTTGGAGCGTTTTGAGGCCTATGCTGGAAAAGGAAATATCTTCACCTAAAAACTAGACAGAAACATCCTCAGAAACTTCTGTGTGATGAGTGCATTCAACTCACAGACTTGAACGTTTCTTTTGATAGAACAGTTTGGTAACATTACGTTTGTAGAATCTGCAAGTGTTTATTCGGAGCACCTTGAGGCCTATGTTGGAAAAGGAAATATCTCCACATAAAAACTAGAGAGAAGGATTCTCAGAAACTTCTTTGTGATGAGTTCATTCAACTCACAGAGTGGAACCTACCAATTGATAGAGAAGTTTGGAAACACTCTTTTTGTAGAATCTGCAAGTGGATATTTGGAGCCGTTTGAGGCCTATGCTGAAAAAGGAAATATCTTCACATAAAAACTGAACAGAAGCATTCTCAGAAACTTCTTTGTGTTAAGTGCATTCAACTCACAGGCTTGAACTTACCTGTAGAAAGAGCAGTTTTGAAACCCTCTTTTGGTAAAATCTGCAAGTGCTTATTTGGAGCAATTCGAGGTCTGTTCTGGGATATGGAATATCTTCACCTAAAAACTACAGAGAAGCATTCTCAGAAAGTTCTTCACGATGCATTCATTCAACTCACAGAGTTGAACCTTCCTTTTGAAAGAACAGTTTTGAAACACTCTTTTTGTAGAATCTGCAAGAGGATATTTGGAGCGTTTTGAGGCCTATGCTGGAAAAGGAAATATCTTCACCTAAAAACTAGACAGAAGCATTCTCAGAAACTTCTGTGTGATGAGTGCATTCAACTCACAGACTTGAACGTTTCTTTTTAAAGAACAGTTTGGAAACATTACGTTTGTAGAATCTGCAAGTGTTTATTCGGAGCACCTTGAGGCCTATGTTGGAAAAGGAAATATCTTCACATAAAAACTAGAGAGAAGGATTCTCAGAAACTTCTTTGTGATGAGTTCATTCAACTCACAGAGTTGAACCTACCAATTGATAGAGAAGTTTGGAAACACTCTTCTTGTAGAATCTGCAAGTGGATATTTGGAGCCGTTTGAGGCCTATGCTGGAAAAGGAAATATCTTCACATAAAAACTGAACAGAAGCATTCTCAGAAACTTCTTTGTGTCGAGTGCATTCAACTCACAGACTTGAACTTACCTGTAGAAAGAGCAGTTTTGAGACACTCTTTTGGTAAAATCTGCAACTGGTTATTTGTAGCTCTTCGAGGCCTGTGCTGGGATATGGAATATCTTCACCTAAAAACTACAGAGAAGCATTCTCAGAAAGTTCTTCACGATGCATTCATTCAACTCACAGGGTTGAACCTTCCTTTTGATAGAACAGTTTTGAAACACTCTTTTTGTAGAATCTGCAAGAGGATATTTGGAGCGTTTTGAGGCCTATGCTGGAAAAGGAAATATCTTCACCTAAAAACTAGACAGAAGCATCCTCAGAAACTTCTGTGTGGTGAGTGCATTCATCTCACAGACTTGAACGTTTCTTTTGATAGAACAGTTTGGAAACATTACGTTTGTAGAATCTGCAAGTGTTTATTCGGAGCACCTTGAGGCCTATGTTGGAAAAGGAAATATCTTCACATAAAAACTAGAGAGAAGGATTCTCAGAAACTTCTTTGTTGTGAGTTCATTCAACTCACAGAGTTGAACCTACCAATTGATGACAGAGAAGTTTGGAAACACTCTTTTTGTAGAATCTGCAAGTGGATATTTGGAGCCGTTTGAGGCCTATGCTGGAAAAGGAAATATCTTCACATAAAAACTGAACAGAAGCATTCTCAGAAACTTCTTTGTGTTGAGTGCATTCAACTCACAGACTTGAACTTACCTGTAGAAAGAGCAGTTTTGAAACACTCTTTTGGTAAAATCTGCAACTGGTTATTTGGAGCACTTCGAGGCCTGTGCTGGGATATGGAATATCTTCACCTAAAAACTACAGAGAAGCATTCTCAGAAAGTACTTCATGATGCATTCATTCAACTCACAGAGTTGAACCTTACTTTTGATAGAACAGTTTTGAAACACTCTTTTTGTAGAATCTGCAAGAGGATATTTGGAGCGTTTTGAGGCCTATGCTGGAAAAGGAAATATCTTCACCTAAAAACTAGACAGAAGCATTCTCAGAAACTTCTGTGTGATGAGTGCATTCAACTCACAGACTTGAACGTTTCTTTTGATAGAACAGTTTGGAAACATTACGTTTGTAGAATCTGCAAGTGATTATTCGGAGCACCTTGAGGCCTATGTTGGAAAAGGAAATATCTTCACATAAAAACTAGAGAGAAGGATTCTCAGAAACTTCTTTGTGATGAGTTCATTCAACTCACAGAGTGGAACCTACCAATTGATAGAGAAGTTTGGAAACACTCTTTTTGTAGAATCTGCAAGTGGATATTTGGAGCCGTTTGAGGCCTATGCTGGAAAAGGAAATATCTTCACATAAAAACTGAACAGAAGCATTCTCAGAAACTTCTTTGTGTTGAGTGCATTCAACTCACAGACTTGAACTTACCTGTAGAAAGAGCAGTTTTGAAACACTCTTTCGGTAAAATCTGCAAGTGGTTATTTGGAGCACTTCGAGGCCTGTGCTGGGATATGGAATATCTTCACCTAAAAACTACAGAGAAGCATTCTCAGAAAGTTCTTCACGATGCATTCATTCAACTCACAGAGTTGAACCTTCCTTTTGATAGAACAGTTTTGAAACACTCTTTTTGTAGAATCTGCAAGAGGATATTTGGAGCGTTTTGAGGCCTATGCTGGAAAAGGAAATATCTTCACCTAAAAACTAGACAGAAACATCCTCAGAAACTTCTGTGTGATGAGTGCATTCAACTCACAGACTTGAACGTTTCTTTTGATAGAACAGTTTGGTAACATTACGTTTGTAGAATCTGCAAGTGTTTATTCGGAGCACCTTGAGGCCTATGTTGGAAAAGGAAATATCTCCACATAAAAACTAGAGAGAAGGATTCTCAGAAACTTCTTTGTGATGAGTTCATTCAACTCACAGAGTGGAACCTACCAATTGATAGAGAAGTTTGGAAACACTCTTTTTGTAGAATCTGCAAGTGGATATTTGGAGCCGTTTGAGGCCTATGCTGAAAAAGGAAATATCTTCACATAAAAACTGAACAGAAGCATTCTCAGAAACTTCTTTGTGTTAAGTGCATTCAACTCACAGGCTTGAACTTACCTGTAGAAAGAGCAGTTTTGAAACCCTCTTTTGGTAAAATCTGCAAGTGCTTATTTGGAGCAATTCGAGGCCTGTGCTGGGATATGGAATATCTTCACCTAAAAACTACAGAGAAGCATTCTCAGAAAGTTCTTCACGACGCATTCATTCAACTCACAGAGTTGAACCTTCCTTTTGAAAGAACAGTTTTGAAACACTCTTTTTGTAGAATCTGCAAGAGGATATTTGGAGCGTTTTGAGGCCTATGCTGGAAAAGGAAATATCTTCACCTAAAAACTAGACAGAAGCATTCTCAGAAACTTCTGTGTGATGAGTGCATTCAACTCACAGACTTGAACGTTTCTTTTTAAAGAACAGTTTGGAAACATTACGTTTGTAGAATCTGCAAGTGTTTATTCGGAGCACCTTGAGGCCTATGTTGGAAAAGGAAATATCTTCACATAAAAACTAGAGAGAAGGATTCTCAGAAACTTCTTTGTGATGAGTTCATTCAACTCACAGAGTTGAACCTACCAATTGATAGAGAAGTTTGGAAACACTCTTCTTGTAGAATCTGCAAGTGGATATTTGGAGCCGTTTGTGGCCTATGCTGGAAAAGGAAATATCTTCACATAAAAACTGAACAGAAGCATTCTCAGAAACTTCTTTGTGTCGAGTGCATTCAACTCACAGACTTGAACTTACCTGTAGAAAGAGCAGTTTTGAAACACTCTTTTGGTAAAATCTGCAACTGGTTATTTGTAGCTCTTCGAGGCCTGTGCTGGGATATGGAATATCTTCACCTAAAAACTACAGAGAAGCATTCTCAGAAAGTTCTTCACGATGCATTCATTCAACTCACAGGGTTGAACCTTCCTTTTGATAGAACAGTTTTGAAACACTCTTTTTGTAGAATCTGCAAGAGGATATTTGGAGCGTTTTGAGGCCTATGCTGGAAAAGGAAATATCTTCACCTAAAAACTAGACAGAAGCATCCTCAGAAACTTCTGTGTGGTGAGTGCATTCATCTCACAGACTTGAACGTTTCTTTTGATAGAACAGTTTGGAAACATTACGTTTGTAGAATCTGCAAGTGTTTATTCGGAGCACCTTGAGGCCTATGTTGGAAAACGAAATATCTTCACATAAAAACTAGAGAGAAGGATTCTCAGAAACTTCTTTGTGATGAGTTCATTCAACTCACAGAGTTGAACTTACCAATTGATAGAAAAGTTTGGAAACACTCTTTTTGTAGAATCTGCAAGTGGATATTTAGAGCCGTTTGAGGCCTATGGTGGAAAAGGAAATATCTTCACATAAAAACTGAACAGAAGCATTCTCAGAAACTTCTTTGTGTCGAGTGCATTCAACTCACAGACTTGAACTTACCTGTAGAAAGACTAGTTTTGAAACACTCTTTTGGTAAAATCTGCAAGTGGTTATTTGGAGCACTTCGAGGCCTGTGCTGGGATATGGAATAACTTCACCTAAAAACTACAGAGAAGCATTCTCAGAAAGTTCTTCACGATGCATTCATTCAACTCACAGAGTTGAACCTTCCTTTTGATAGAACAGTTTTGAAACACTCTTTTTGTAGAATCTGCAAGAGGATATTTGGAGCGTTTTGAGGCCTATGCTGGAAAAGGAAATATCTTCACCTAAAAACTAGACAGAAGCATCCTCAGAAACTTCTGTGTGATGAGTGCATTCATCTCACAGACTTGAACGTTTCTTTTGATAGAACAGTTTGGAAACATTACGTTTGTAGAATCTGCAAGTGTTTATTCGGAGCACCTTGAGGCCTATGTTGGAAAAGGAAATATCTTCACATAAAAACTAGAGAGAAGGATTCTCAGAAACTTCTTTGTGATGAGTTCATTCAACTCACAGAGTTGAACTTACCAATTGATAGAGAAGTTTGGAAACACTCTTTTTGTAGAATCTGCAAGTGGATATTTGGAGCCGTTTGAGGCCTATGCTGGAAAAGGAAATATCTTCACATAAAAACTGAACAGAAGCATTCTCAGAAACTTCTTTGTGTTGAGTGCATTCAACTCACGGACTTGAACTTACCTGTAGAAAGAGCAGTTTTGAAACACTCTTTTGGTAAAATCTGCAAGTGGTTATTTGGAGCACTTCGAGGCCTGTGCTGGGATATGGAATATCTTCACCTAAAAACTACAGAGAAGCATTCTCAGAAAGTTCTTCACGATGCATTCATTCAACTCACAGAGTTGAACATTCCTTTTGATAGAACATTTTTGAAACACTCTTTTTGTAGAATCTGCAAGAGGATATTTGGAGCGTTTTGAGGCCTATGCTGGAAAAGGAAATATCTTCACCTAAAAACTAGACAGAAGCATTCTCAGAAACTTCTGTGTGATGAGTGCATTCAACTGAGAGACTTGAACGTTTCTTTTTAAAGAACAGTTTGGAAACATTACGTTTGTAGAATCTGCAAGTGTTTATTCGGAGCACCTTGAGGCCTATGTTGGAAAAGGAAATATCTTCACATAAAAACTAGAGAGAAGGATTCTCAGAAACTTCTTTGCGATGAGTTCATTCAACTCACAGAGTTGAACTTACCAATTGATAGAGAAGTTTGGAAACACTCTTTTTGTAGAATCTGCAAGTGGATATTTGGAGCCGTTTGAGGCCGATGTTGGAAAAGGAAATATCTTCACATAAAAACTGAACAGAAGCATTCTCAGAAACTTCTTTGTGTTGAGTGCATTCAACTCACAGAGTTGAACTTACCTGTAGAAAGAGCAGTTTTGAAACACTCTTTTGGTAAAATCTGCAAATGGTTATTTGGAGCACTTCGAGGCCTGTGCCTGGATATGGAATATCTTCACCTAAAAACTACAGAGAAGCATTCTCAGAAAGTTCTTCACGATGCATTCATTCAACTCACAGAGTTGAACCTTCCTTTTGATAGAACAGTTTTGAAACACTCTTTTTGTAGAATCTGCAAGAGGATATTTGGAGCGTTTTGAGGCCCATGCTGGAAAAGGAAATATCTTCACCTAAAAACTAGACAGAAGCATCCTCAGAAACTTCGGTGTGGTGAGTGCATTCATCTCACAGACTTGAACGTTTCTTTTGATAGAACAGTTTGGAAACATTACGTTTGTAGAATCTGCAAGTGTTTATTCGGAGCACCTTGAGGCCTATGTTGGAAAAGGAAATATCTCCACATAAAAACTAGAGAGAAGGATTCTCAGAAACTTCTTTGTGATGAGTTCATTCAACTCACAGAGTGGAACCTACCAACTGATAGAGAAGTTTGGAAACACTCTTTTTGTAGACTCTGCAAGTGGATATTTGGAGCCGTTTGAGGCCTATGGTGGAAAAGGAAATATCTTCACATAAAAACTGAACAGAAGCATTCTCAGAAACGTCCTTGTGTTGAGTGCATTCAACTCACAGACTTGAACTTACCTGTAGAAAGAGCAGTTTTCAAACACTCTTTTGGTGAAATCTGCAAGTGGTTATTGGGAGCACTTCGAGGCCTGTGCTGGGATATGGAATATCTTCACCTAAAAACTACAGAGAAGCATTCTCAGATAGTTCTTCACGATGCATTCATTCTACTCACAGAGTTGAACCTTCCTTTTGATAGAACAGTTTGGAAACACTCTTTTTGTAGAATCTGCAAGAGGATATTTAGAGCTTTTTGAGCCCTATGCTGGAAAAGGAAATATCTTCACCTAAAAACTAGACAGAAGTATTCTCAAAAACTTCTGTGCGATGAGTGCATTCAACTCACAGACTTGAACGTTTCTTTTGATAGAACAGTTTGGAAACATTACGTTTGTAGAATCTGCAAGTGTTTATTCGGAGCACCTTGAGGCCTATGTTGGAAAAGGAAATATCTTCAAATAAAAACTAGAGAGAAGGATTCTCAGAAACTTCTTTGTGATGAGTTCATTCAACTCACAGAGTTGAACCTACCAATTGATAGAGAAGTTTGGAAACACTCTTTTTGTAGAATCTGCAAGTGGATATTTGGAGCCGTTTGAGGCCTATGGTGGAAAAGGAAATATCTTCACATAAAAACTGAACAGAACCATTCTCAGAAACTTCTTTGTGTCGAGTGCATTCAACTCACAGACTTGAACTTACCTGTAGAAATAGTAGTTTTGAAACACTCTTTTGGTAAAATCTGCAAGTGGTTATTTGGAGCACTTCGAGGCCTGTGCTGGGATATGGAATAACTTCACCTAAAAACTACAGAGAAGCATTCTCAGAAAGTTTTTCACGATGCATTCATTCAACTCACAGAGTTGAACCTTCCTGTTGATAGAACAGTTTTGAAACACTCTTTTTGTAGAATCTGCAAGAGGATATTTGGAGCGTTTTGAGGCCTATGCTGGAAAAGGAAATATCTTCACCTAAAAACTAGACAGAAGCATCCTCAGAAACTTCTGTGTGATGAGTGCATTCATCTCACAGACTTGAACGTTTCTTTT
This sequence comes from Pongo abelii, assembly GCF_028885655.2. Taxonomy (NCBI): domain Eukaryota; kingdom Metazoa; phylum Chordata; class Mammalia; order Primates; family Hominidae; genus Pongo; species Pongo abelii. The sequence goes on from NC_071999.2 coordinate 19,582,372, forward strand.
GATAGAACAGTTTGGAAACATTACGTTTGTAGAATCTGCAAGTGTTTATTCGGAGCACCTTGAGGCCTATGTTGGAAAAGGAAATATCTTCACATAAAAACTAGAGAGAAGGATTCTCAGAAACTTCTTTGTGATGAGTTCATTCAACTCACAGAGTTGAACCTACCAATTGATAGAGAAGTTTGGAAACACTCTTCTTGTAGAATCTGCAAGTGGATATTTGGAGCCGTTTGAGGCCTATGCTGGAAAAGGAAATATCTTCACATAAAAACTGAACAGAAGCATTCTCAGAAACTTCTTTGTGTCGAGTGCATTCAACTCACAGACTTGAACTTACCTGTAGAAAGAGCAGTTTTGAAACACTCTTTTGGTAAAATCTGCAACTGGTTATTTGGAGCACTTCGAGGCCTGTGCTGGGATATGGAATATCTTCACCTAAAAACTACAGAGAAGCATTCTCAGAAAGTTCTTCACGATGCATTCATTCAACTCACAGAGTTTAACCTTCCTTTTGATAGAACAGTTTTGAAACACTCTTTTTGTAGAATCTGCAAGAGGATATTTGGAGCGTTTTGAGGCCTATGCTGGAAAAGGAAATATCTTCACCTAAAAACTAGACAGAAGCATTCTCAGAAACTTCTGTGTGATGAGTGCATTCATCTCACAGACTTGAACGTTTCTTTTGATAGAACAGTTTGGAAACATTACGTTTGTAGAATCTGCAAGTGTTTATTCGGAGCACCTTGAGGCCTATGTTGGAAAAGGAAATATCTTCACATAAAAACTAGAGAGAAGGATTCTCAGAAACTTCTTTGTGATGAGTTCATTCAACTCACAGAGTTGAACCTACCAATTGATAGAGAAGTTTGGAAACACTCTTTTTGTAGAATCTGCAAGTGGATATTTGGAGCCGTTTGAGGCCTATGCTTGAAAAGGAAATATCTTCACATAAAAACTGAACAGAAGCATTCTCAGAAACTTCTTTGTGTCGAGTGCATTCAACTCACCGACTTGAACTTACCTGTAGAAAGAGTAGTTTTGAAACACTCTTTTGGTAAAATCTGCAAGTGGTTATTTGGAGCACTTCGAGGCCTGTGCTGGGATACGGAATAACTTCACCTAAAAACTACAGAGAAGCATTCTCAGAAAGTTCTTCACGATGCATTCATTCAACTCACAGAGTTGAAGCTTCCTTTTGATAGAACAGTTTTTAAACACTCTTTTTGTAGAATCTGCAAGAGGATATTTGGAGCGTTTTGAGGCCTATGCTGGAAAAGGAAATATTTTCACCTAAAAACTAGACAGAAGCATCATCAGAAACTTCTGTGGATGAGTGCATTCAACTCACAGACTTGAACGTTTCTTTTTAAAGAACAGTTTGGAAACATTACGTTTGTAGAATCTGCAAGTGTTTATTCGGAGCACCTTGAGGCCTATGTTGGAAAAGGAAATATCTTCACATAAAAACTAGAGAGAAGGATTCTCAGAAACTTCTTTGTGATGAGTTCATTCAACTCACAGAGTTGAACCAACCAATTGATAGAGAAGTTTGGAAACACTCTTTTTGTAGAATCTGCAAGTGGATATTTGGAGCCGTTTGAGGCCTATGCTGGAAAAGGAAATATCTTCACATAAAAACTGAACAGAAGCATTCTCAGAAACTTCTTTGTGTCGAGTGCATTCAACTCACAGACTTGAACTTACCTGTAGAAAGAGCAGTTTTGAAACACTCTTTTGGTAAAATCTGCAACTGGTTATTTGGAGCTCTTCGAGGCCTGTGCTGGGATATGGAATATCTTCACCTAAAAACTACAGAGAAGCATTCTCAGAAAGTTCTTCACGATGCATTCATTCAACTCACAGGGTTGAACCTTCCTTTTGATAGAACAGTTTTGAAACACTCTTTTTGTAGAATCTGCAAGAGGATATTTGGAGCGTTTTGAGGCCTATGCTGGAAAAGGAAATATCTTCACCTAAAAACTAGACAGAAGCATTCTCAGAAACTTCTGTGTGATGAGTGCATTCAACTCACAGACTTGAACGTTTCTTTTGATAGAACAGTTTTGAAACATTACGTTTGTAGAATCTGCAAGTGTTTATTCGGAGCACCTTGAGGCCTATGTTGGAAAAGGAAATATCTTCACATAAAAACTAGAGAGAAGGATTCTCAGAAACTTCTTTGTGATGAGTTCATTCAACTCACAGAGTTGAACTTACCAATTGATAGAGAAGTTTGGAAACACTCTTTTTGTAGAATCTGCAAGTGGATATTTAGAGCCGTTTGAGGCCTATGGTGGAAAAGGAAATATCTTCACATAAAAACTGAACAGAAGCATTCTCAGAAACTTCTTTGTGTCGAGTGCATTCAACTCACAGACTTGAACTTACCTGTAGAAAGAGTAGTTTTGAAACACTCTTTTGGTAAAATCTGCAAGTGGTTATTTGGAGCACTTCGAGGCCTGTGCTGGGATATGGAATAACTTCACCTAAAAACTACAGAGAAGCATTCTCAGAAAGTTCTTCACGATGCATTCATTCAACTCACAGAGTTGAACCTTCCTTTTGATAGAACATTTTTGAAACACTCTTTTTGTAGAATCTGCAAGAGGATATTTGGAGCGTTTTGAGGCCTATGCTGGAAAAGGAAATATCTTCACCTAAAAACTAGACAGAAGCATTCTCAGAAACTTCTGTGTGATGAGTGCATTCAACTCAGAGACTTGAACGTTTCTTTTTAAAGAACAGTTTGGAAACATTACGTTTGTAGAACCTGCAAGTGTTTATTCGGAGCACCTTGAGGCCTATGTTGGAAAAGGAAATATCTTCACATAAAAACTAGAGAGAAGGATTCTCAGAAACTTCTTTGCGATGAGTTCATTCAACTCACAGAGTGGAACCTACCAATTGATAGAGAAGTTTGGAAACACTCTTTTTGTAGAATCTGCAAGTGGATATTTGGAGCCGTTTGAGGCCGATGTTGGAAAAGGAAATATCTTCACATAAAAACTGAACAGAAGCATTCTCAGAAACTTCTTTGTGTTGAGTGCATTCATCTCACAGAGTTGAACTTACCTGTAGAAAGAGCAGTTTTGAAACACTCTTTTGGTAAAATCTGCAAATGGTTATTTGGAGCACTTCGAGGCCTGTGCCTGGATATGGAATATCTTCACCTAAAAACTACAGAGAAGCATTCTCAGAAAGTTCTTCACGATGCATTCATTCAACTCACAGAGTTGAACCTTCCTTTTGATAGAACAGTTTTGAAACACTCTTTTTGTAGAATCTGCAAGAGGATATTTGGAGCGTTTTGAGGCCTATGCTGGAAAAGGAAATATCTTCACCTAAAAACTAGACAGAAGCATCCTCAGAAACTTCTGTGTGGTGAGTGCATTCATCTCACAGACTTGAACGTTTCTTTTGATAGAACAGTTTGGAAACATTACGTTTGTAGAATCTGCAAGTGTTTATTCGGAGCACCTTGAGGCGTATGTTGGAAAAGGAAATATCTTCACATAAAAACTAGAGAGAAGGATTCTCAGAAACTTCTTTGTGATGAGTTCATTCAACTCACAGAGTTGAACCTACTAATTGATAGAGAAGTTTGGAAACACTCTTTTTGTAGAATCTGCAAGTGGATATTTGGAGCCGTTTGAGGCCTATGCTGGAAAAGGAAATATCTTCACATAAAAACTGAACAGAAGCATTCTCAGAAACTTCTTTGTGTCGAGTGCATTCAACTCACAGACTTGAACTTACCTGTAGAAAGAGCAGTTTTGAAACACTCTTTTGGTAAAATCTGCAACTGGTTATTTGGAGCACTTCGAGGCCTGTGCTGGGATATGGAATATCTTCACCTTAAAACTACAGAGAAGCATTCTCAGAAAGTTCTTCACGATGCATTCATTCAACTCACAGAGTAGAACCTTCCTTTTGAAAGAACAGTTTTGAAACACTCTTTTTGTAGAATCTGCAAGAGGATATTTGGAGCGTTTTGAGGCCTATCCTGGAAAAGGAAATATCTTCACCTAAAAACTAGACAGAAGCATTCTCAGAAACTTCTGTGTGATGAGTGCATTCAACTCACAGACTTGAACGTTTCTTTTGATAGAACAGTTTGGAAACATTACGTTTGTAGAATCTGCAAGTGTTTATTCGGAGCACCTTGAGGCCTATGTTGGAAAAGGAAATATCTTCACATAAAAACTAGAGAGAAGGATTCTCAGAAACTTCTTTGTGATGAGTTCATTCAACTCACAGAGTTGAACCTACCAATTGATAGAGAAGTTTGGAAACACTCTTTTTGTGGAATCTGCAAGTGGATATTTGGAGCCGTTTGAGGCCTATGCTGGAAAAGGAAATATCTTCACATAAAAACTGAACAGAAGCATTCTCAGAAACTTCTTTGTGTCGAGTGCATTCAACTCACAGACTTGAACTTACCTGTAGAAAGAGCAGTTTTGAAACACTCTTTTGGTAAAATCTGCAAGTGGTTATTTGGAGCTCTTCGAGGCCTGTGCTGGGATATGGAATATCTTCACCTAAAAACTACAGAGAAGCATTCTCAGAAAGTTCTTCACGATGCATTCATTCAACTCACAGGGTTGAACCTTCCTTTTGATAGAACAGTTTTGAAACACTCTTTTTGTAGAATCTGCAAGAGGATATTTGGAGCGTTTTGAGGCCTATGCTGGAAAAGGAAATATCTTCACCTAAAAACTAGACAGAAGCATCCTCAGAAACTTCTGTGTGATGAGTGCATTCATCTCACAGACTTGAACGTTTCTTTTGATAGAACAGTTTGGAAACATTACGTTTGTAGAATCTGCAAGTGTTTATTCGGAGCACCTTGAGGCCTATGTTGGAAAAGGAAATATCTTCACATAAAAACTAGAGAGAAGGATTCTCAGAAACTTCTTTGTGATGAGTTCATTCAACTCACAGAGTTGAACCTACCAATTGATAGAGAAGTTTGGAAAAACTCTTTTTGTAGAATCTGCAAGTGGATATTTGGAGCCGTTTGAGGCCTATGCTGGAAAAGGAAATATCTTCACATAAAAACTGAACAGAAGCATTCTCAGAAACTTCTTTGTGTTGAGTGCATTCAACTCACAGACTTGAACTTACCTGTAGAAAGAGCAGTTTTGAAACACTCTTTTGGTAAAATCTGCAAGTGGTTATTTGGAGCACTTCGAGGCCTGTGCTGGGATATGGAATATCTTCACCTAAAAACTACAGAGAAGCATTCTCAGAAAGTTCTTCACGATGCATTCATTCAACTCACATAGTTGAACCTTCCTTTTGATAGAACATTTTTGAAACACTCTTTTTGTAGAATCTGCAAGAGGATATTTGGAGCGTTTTGAGGCCTATGCTGGAAAAGGAAATATCTTCACCTAAAAACTAGACAGAAGCATCCTCAGAAACTTCTGTGTGATGAGTGCATTCAACTCAGAGACTTGAACGTTTCTTTTTAAAGAACAGTTTGGAAACATTACGTTTGTAGAATCTGCAAGTGTTTATTCGGAGCACCTTGAGGCCTATGTTGGAAAAGGAAATATCTTCACATAAAAACTAGAGAGAAGGATTCTCAGAAACTTCTTTGTGATGAGTTCATTCAACTCACAGAGTTGAACCTACCAATTGATAGAGAAGTTTGGAAACACTCTTTTTGTGGAATCTGCAAGTGGATATTTGGAGCCGTTTGAGGCCTATGCTGGAAAAGGAAATATCTTCACATAAAAACTGAACAGAAGCATTCTGAGAAACTTCTTTGTGTCGAGTGCATTCAACTCACAGACTTGAACTTACCTGTAGAAAGAGCAGTTTTGAAACACTCTTTTGGTAAAATCTGCAACTGGTTATTTGGAGCTCTTCGAGGCCTGTGCTGGGATATGGAATATCTTCACCTAAAAACTACAGAGAAGCATTCTCAGAAAGTTCTTCACGATGCATTCATTCAACTCACAGGGTTGAACCTTCCTTTTGATAGAACAGTTTTGAAACACTCTTTTTGTAGAATCTGCAAGAGGATATTTGGAGCGTTTTGAGGCCTATGTTGGAAAAGGAAATATCTTCATCTAAAAACTAGACAGAAGCGTTCTCAGAAACTTCTGTGTGATGAGTGCATTCAACTCACAGACTTGAACGTTTCTTTTGATAGAACAGTTTTGAAATATTACGTTTGTAGAATCTGCAAGTGTTTATTCGGAGCACCTTGAGGCCTATGTTGGAAAAGGAAATATCTTCACATAAAAACTAGAGAGAAGGATTCTCAGAAACTTCTTTGTGATGAGTTCATTCAACTCACAGAGTTGAACTTACCAATTGATAGAGAAGTTTGGAAACACTCTTTTTGTAGAATCTGCAAGTGGATATTTGGAGCCGTTTGAGGCCTATGGTGGAAAAGGAAATATCTTCACATAAAAACTGAACAGAAGCATTCTCAGAAACTTCTTTGTGTCGAGTGCATTCAACTCACAGACTTGAACTTACCTGTAGAAAGAGTAGTTTTGAAACACTCTTTTGGTAAAATCTGCAAGTGGTTATTTGGAGCACTTCGAGGCCTGTGCTGGGATATGGAATAACTTCACCTAAAAACTACAGAGAAGCATTCTCAGAAAGTTCTTCACGATGCATTCATTCAACTCACAGAGTTGAACCTTCCTTTTGATAGAACAGTTTTGAAACACTCTTTTTGTAGAATCTGCAAGAGGATATTTGGAGCGTTTTGAGGCCTATGCTGGAAAAGGAAATATCTTCACCTAAAAACTAGACAGAAGCATCCTCAGAAACTTCTGTGTGATGAGTGCATTCATCTCACAGACTTGAACGTTTCTTTTGATAGAACAGTTTGGAAACATTACGTTTGTAGAATCTGCAAGTGTTTATTCGGAGCACCTTGAGGCCTATGTTGGAAAAGGAAATATCTTCACATAAAAACTAGAGAGAAGGATTCTCAGAAACTTCTTTGTGATGAGTTCATTCAACTCACAGAGTTGAACCTACCAATTGATAGAGAAGTTTGGAAACACTCTTCTTGTAGAATCTGCAAGTGGATATTTGGAGCCGTTTGAGGCCTATGCTGGAAAAGGAAATATCTTCACATAAAAACTGAACAGAAGCATTCTCAGAAACTTCTTTGTGTTGAGTGCATTCAACTCACAGACTTGAACTTACCTGTAGAAAGAGCAGTTTTGAAACACTCTTTTGGTAAAATCTGCAAGTGGTTATTTGGAGCACTTCGAGGCCTGTGCTGGGATATGGAATATCTTCACCTAAAAACTACAGAGAAGCATTCTCAGAAAGTTCTTCACGATGCATTCATTCAACTCACAGTGTTGAACCTTCCTTTTGATAGAACAGTTTTGAAACACACTTTTTGTAGAATCTGCAAGAGGATATTTGGAGCGTTTTGAGGCCTATGCTGGAAAAGGAAATATCATCACCTAAAAACTAGACAGAAGCATCCTCAGAAACTTCTGTGTGATGAGGGCATTCATCTCACAGACTTGAACGTTTCTTTTGATAGAACAGTTTGGAAACATTACGTTTGTAGAATCTGCAAGTGTTTATTCGGAGCACCTTGAGGCCTATGTTGGAAAAGGAAATATCTTCATATAAAAACTAGAGAGAAGGATTCTCAGAAACTTCTTTGTGATGAGTTCATTCAACTCACAGAGTGGAACCTACCAATTGATAGAGAAGTTTGGAAACACTCTTTTTGTAGAATCTGCAAGTGGATATTTCTAGCCGTTTGAGGCCTATGCTGGAAAAGGAAATATCTTCACATAAAAACTGAAGAGAAGCATTCTCAGAAACTTCTTCGTGTTGAGTGCATTCAACTCACAGACTTGAACTTACCTGTAGAAAGAGCAGTTTTGAAACACTCTTTTGGTAAAATCTGCAAGTGGTTATATGGAGCACTTCGAGGCCTGTGCTGGGATATGGAATATCTTCACCTAAAAACTACAGAGAAGCATTCTCAGAAAATTCTCCACGATGCATTCATTCAACACACAGAGTTGAACCTTCCTTTTGATAGAACAGTTTTGAAACACTCTTTTTGTAGAATCTGCAAGAGAATATTTGGAGCGTTTTGAGGCTTATGCTGGAAAAGGAAATATCTTCACCTAAAAACTAGACAGAAGCATCCTCAGAAACTTCTGTGTGATGAGTGCATTCAACTCACAGACTTGAACGTTTCTTTTGATAGAACAGTTTGGAAACATTACGTTTGTAGAATCTGCAAGTGTTTATTCGGAGCACCTTGAGGCCTATGTTGGAAAAGGAAATATCTTCACATAAAAACTAGAGAGAAGGATTCTCAGAAACTTCTTTGTTGTGAGTTCATTCAACTCACAGAGTTGAACCCACCAATTGATGATAGAGAAGTTTGGAAACACTCTTTTTGTAGAATCTGCAAGTGGATATTTGGAGCCGTTTGAGGCCTATGCTGGAAAAGGAAATATCTTCACATAAAAACTGAACAGAAGCATTCTCAGAAACTTCTTTGTGTTGAGTGCATTCAACTCACAGACTTGAACTTACCTGTAGAAAGAGCAGTTTTGAAACACTCTTTTGGTAAAATCTGCAAGTGGTTATTTGGAGCACTTCGAGGCCTGTGCTGGGATATGGAATATCTTCACCTAAAAACTACAGAGAAGCATTCTGAGAAAGTTCTTCACGATGCATTCATTCAACTCACAGAGTTGAACCTTCCTTTTGATAGAACAGTTTTGAAACACTCTTTTTGTAGAATCTGCAAGAGGATATTTGGAGCGTTTTGAGGCCTATGCTGGAAAAGGAAATATCTTCACCTAAAAACTAGACAGAAGCATCCTCAGAAACTTCTGTGTGATGAGTGCATTCATCTCACAGACTTGAACGTTACTTTTGATAGAACAGTTTGGAAACATTACGTTTGTAGAATCTGCAAGTGTTTATTCGGAGCACCTTGAGGCCTATGTTGGAAAAGGAAATATCTTCACATAAAAACTAGAGAGAAGGATTCTCAGAAACTTCTTTTTGATGAGTTCATTCAACTCACAGAGTTGAATCTACCAATTGATAGAGAAGTTTGGAAACACTCTTTTTGTAGAATCTGCAAGTGGATATTTGGAGCCGTTTGAGGCCTATGCTGGAAAAGGAAATATCTTCACATAAAAACTGAACAGAAGCATTCTCAGAAACTTCTTTGTGTCGAGTGCATTCAACTCACCGACTTGAACTTAACTGTAGAAAGAGTAGTTTTGAAACACTCTTTTGGTAAAATCTGCAAGTGGTTATTTGGAGCACTTCGAGGCCTGTGCTGGGATACGGAATAACTTCACCTAAAAACTACAGAGAAGCATTCTCAGAAAGTTCTTCACGATGCATTCATTCAACTCACAGAGTTGAACCTTCCTTTTGATAGAACAGTTTTTAAACACTCTTTTTGTAGAATCTGCAAGAGGATATTTGGAGCGTTTTGAGGCCTATGCTGGAAAAGGAAATATTTTCACCTAAAAACTAGACAGAAGCATCCTCAGAAACTTCTGTGTGATGAGTGCATTCATCTCACAGACTTGAACGTTTATTTTGATAGAACAGTTTGGAAACATTACGTTTGTAGAATCTGCAAGTGTTTATTCGGAGCACCTTGAGGCCTATGTTGGAAAAGGAAATATCTTCACATAAAAACTAGAGAGAAGGATTCTCAGAAACTTCTTTGTGATGAGTTCATTCAACTCACAGAGTTGAACCTACCAATTGATAGAGAAGTTTGGAAACACTCTTCTTGTAGAATCTGCAAGTGGATATTTGGAGCCGTTTGAGGCCTATGCTGGAAAAGGAAATATCTTCACATAAAAACTGAACAGAAGCATTCTCAGAAACTTCTTTGCGTCGAGTGCATTCAACTCACAGACTTGATCTTACCTGTAGAAAGAGCAGTTTTGAAACACTCTTTTGGTAAAATCTGCAACTGGTTATTTGGAGCACTTCGAGGCCTGTGCTGGGATATGGAATATCTTCACCTAAAAACTACAGAGAAGCATTCTCAGAAAGTTCTTCACGATGCATTCATTCAACTCACAGGGTTGAACCTTCCTTTTGATAGAACAGTTTTGAAACACTCTTTTTGTAGAATCTGCAAGAGGATATTTGGAGCGTTTTGAGGCCTATGCTGGAAAAGGAAATATCTTCACCTAAAAACTAGACAGAAGCATTCTCAGAAACTTCTGTGGATGAGTGCATTCAACTCACAGACTTGAACGTTTCTTTTTAAAGAACAGTTTGGAAACATTACGTTTGTAGAATCTGCAAGTGTTTATTCGGAGCACCTTGAGGCCTATGTTGGAAAAGGAAATATCTTCACATAAAAACTAGAGAGAAGGATTCTCAGAAACTTCTTTGTGATGAGTTCATTCAACTCACAGAGTTGAATCTACCAATTGATAGAGAAGTTTGGAAACACTCTTTTTGTAGAATCTGCAAGTGGATATTTGGAGCCGTTTGAGGCCTATGCTGGAAAAGGAAATATCTTCACATAAAAACTGAACAGAAGCATTCTCAGAAACTTCTTTGTGTCGAGTGCATTCAACTCACAGACTTGAACTTACCTGTAGAAAGAGTAGTTTTGAAACACTCTTTTGGTAAAATCTGCAAGTGGTTATTTGGAGCACTTCGAGGCCTGTGCTGCGATATGGAATAACTTCACCTAAAAACTACAGAGAAGCATTCTCAGAAAGTTGTTCACGATGCATTCATTCAACTCACAGAGTTGAACCTTCCTTTTGATAGAACAGTTTTGAAACACTGTTTTTGTAGAATCTGCAAGAGGATATTTGGAGCGTTTTGAGGCCTATGCTGGAAAAGGAAATATCTTCACCTAAAAACTAGACAGAAGCATCCTCAGAAACTTCTGTGTGATGAGTGCATTCAACTCACAGACTTGAACGTTTCTTTTGATAGAACAGTTTGGAAACATTACGTTTGTAGAATCTGCAAGTGTTTATTCGGAGCACCTTGAGGCCTATGTTGGAAAAGGAAATATCTTCACATAAAAACTAGAGAGAAGGATTCTCAGAAACTTCTTTGTGATGAGTTCATTCAACTCACAGAGTTGAACCTACCAATTGATAGAGAAGTTTGGAAACACTCTTCTTGTAGAATCTGCAAGTGGATATTTGGAGCCGTTTGAGGCCTATGCTGGAAAAGGAAATATCTTCACATAAAAACTGAACAGAAGCATTCTCAGAAACTTCTTTGTGTTGAGTGCATTCAACACACAGACTTGAACTTAGTTGTAGAAAGAGCAGTTTTGAAACACTATTTTGGTAAAATCTGCAAGTGGTTATTTGGAGCACTTCGAGGCCTGTGCTTTGATATGGAATATCTTCACCTAAAAACTACAGAGAAGCATTCTCAGAAAGTACTTCATGATGCATTCGTTCAACTCACAGAGTTGAACCTTCCTTTTGAAAGAACAGTTTTGAAACACTCTTTTTGTAGAATCTGCAAGAGGATATTTGGAGCGTTTTGAGGCCTATGCTGGAAAAGGAAATATCTTCACCTAAAAACTAGACAGAAGCATCCTCAGAAACTTCTGTGTGATGAGTGCATTCAACTCACAGACTTGAACGTTTATTTTGATAGAACAGTTTGGTAACATTACGTTTGTAGAATCTGCAAGTGTTTATTCGGAGCACCTTGAGGCCTATGTTGGAAAAGGAAATATCTCCACATAAAAACTAGAGAGAAGGATTCTCAGAAACTTCTTTGTGATGAGTTCATTCAACTCACAGAGTGGAACCTACCAATTGATAGAGAAGTTTGGAAACACTCTTTTTGTAGAATCTGCAAGTGGATATTTGGAGCCGTTTGAGGCCTATGCTGGAAAAGGAAATATCTTCACATAAAAACTGAACAGAAGCATTCTCAGAAACTTCTTGGTGTTGAGTGCATTCAACTCACAGACTTGAACTTACCTGTAGAAAGAGCAGTTTTGAAACACTCTTTTGGTAAAATCTGCAAGTGGTTATTTGGAGCAATTCGAGGCCTGTGCTGGGATATGGAATATCTTCACCTAAAAGCTACAGAGAAGCATTCTCAGAAAGTTCTTCACGATGCATTCATTCAACTCACAGAGTTGAACCTTCCTTTTGAAAGAACAGTTTTGAAACACACTTTTTGTAGAATCTGCAAGAGGATATTTGGAGCGTTTTGAGGCCTATGCTGGAAAAGGAAATATCTTCACCTAAAAACTAGACAGAAGCATTCTCAGAAACTTCTGTGTGATGAGTGCATTCAACTCACAGACTTGAACGTTTCTTTTTAAAGAACAGTTTGGAAACATTACGTTTGTAGAATCTGCAAGTGTTTACTCGGAGCACCTTGAGGCCTATGTTGGAAAAGGAAATATCTTCACATAAAAACTAGAGAGAAGGATTCTCAGAAACTTCTTTGCGATGAGTTCATTCAACTCACAGAGTTGAACCTACCAATTGATAGAGAAGTTTGGAAACACTCTTTTTGTAGAATCTGCAAGTGGATATTTGGAGCCGTTTGAGGCCGATGTTGGAAAAGGAAATATCTTCACATAAAAACTGAACAGAACCATTCTCAGAAACTTCTTTGTGTTGAGTGCATTGAACTCACAGAGTTGAACTTACCTGTAGAAAGAGCAGTTTTGAAACACTCTTTTGGTAAATCTGCAAGTGGTTATTTGGAGCACTTCGAGGCCTGTGCCTGGATATGGAATATCTTCACCTAAAAACTACAGAGAAGCATTCTCAGAAAGTTCTTCTCGATGCATTCATTCAACTCACAGAGTTGAACCTTCCTTTTGATAGAACAGTTTTGAAACACTCTTTTTGTAGAATCTGCAAGAGGATATTTGGAGCGTTTTGAGGCCTATGCTGGAAGAGGAAATATCTTCACCTAAAAACTAGACAGAAGCATCCTCAGAAACTTCTGTGTGGTGAGTGCATTCATCTCACAGACTTGAACGTTTCTTTTGATAGAACAGTTTGGAAACATTACGTTTGTAGAATCTGCAAGTGTTTATTCGGAGCACCTTGAGGCCTATGTTGGAAAAGGAAATATCTTCACATAAAAACTAGAGAGAAGGATTCTCAGAAACTTCTTTGTGATGAGTTCATTCAACTCACAGAGTGGAACCTACCAATTGATAGAGAAGTTTGGAAACACTCTTTTTGTAGAATCTGCAAGTGGATATTTGGAGCCGTTTGAGGCCTATGCTGGAAAAGGAAATATCTTCACATAAAAACTGAACAGAAGCATTCTCAGAAACTTCTTTGTGTTGAGTGCATTCAACTCACAGACTTGAACTTACTTGTAGAAAGAGCAGTTTTGAAACACTCTTTTGGTAAAATCTGCAAGTGGTTATTTGGAGCACTTCGAGGCCTGAGCTTTGATATGGAATATCTTCACCTAAAAACTACAGAGAAGCATTCTCAGAAAGTACTTCATGACGCATTCATTCAACTCACAGAGTTGAACCTTCCTTTTGATAGAACAGTTTTGAAACACTCTTTTTGTAGAATCTGCAAGAGGATATTTGGAGCGTTTTGAGGCCTATGCTGGAAAAGGAAATATCTTCACCTAAAAACTAGACAGAAGCATTCTCAGAAACTTCTGTGTGATGAGTGCATTCAACTCACAGACTTGAACGTTTCTTTTGATAGAACAGTTTGGAAACATTACGTTTGTAGAATCTGCAAGTGTTTATTCGGAGCACCTTGAGGCCTATGTTGGAAAAGGAAATATCTTCACATAAAAACTAGAGAGAAGGATTCTCAGAAACTTCTTTGTGATGAGTTCATTCAACTCACAGAGTGGAACCTACCAATTGATAGAGAAGTTTGGAAACACTCTTTTTGTAGAATCTGCAAGTGGATATTTGGAGCCGTTTGAGGCCTATGCTGGAAAAGGAAATATCTTCACATAAAAACTGAACAGAAGCATTCTCAGAAACTTCTTTGTGTTGAGTGCATTCAACTCACAGACTGGAACTTACCTGTAGAAAGAGCAGTTTTGAAACACTCTTTTGGTAAAATCTGCAAGTGGTTATTTGGAGCACTTCGAGGCCTGTGCTGGGATATGGAATATCTTCACCTAAAAACTACAGAGAAGCATTCTCAGAAAGTTCTTCACGATGCATTCATTCAACTCACAGAGTTGAACCTTCCTTTTGAAAGAACAGTTTTGAAACACTCTTTTTGTAGAATCTGCAAGAGGATATTTGGAGCGTTTTGAGGCCTATGCTGGAAAAGGAAATATCTTCACCTAAAAACTAGACAGAAGCACCCTCAGAAACTTCTGTGTGATGAGTGCATTCAACTCACAGACTTGAACGTTTCTTTTGATAGAACAGTTTGGAAACATTACGTTTGTAGAATCTGCAAGTGTTTATTCGGAGCACCTTGAGGCCTATGTTGGAAAAGGAAATATCTCCACATAAAAACTAGAGAGAAGGATTCTCAGAAACTTCTTTGTGATGAGTTCATTCAACTCACAGAGTGGAACCTACCAATTGATAGAGAAGTTTGGAAACACTCTTTTTGTAGAATCTGCAAGTGGATATTTGGAGCCGTTTGAGGCCTATGCTGGAAAAGGAAATATCTTCACATAAAAACTGAACAGAAGCATTCTCAGAAACTTCTTTGTGTTGAGTGCATTCAACTCACAGACTTGAACTTACCTGTAGAAAGAGCAGTTTTGAAACACTCTTTTGGTAAAATCTGCAAGTGGTTATTTGGAGCAATTCGAGGCCTGTGCTGGGATATGGAATATCTTCACCTAAAAACTACAGAGAAGCATTCTCAGAAAGTTCTTCACGATGCATTCATTCAACTCACAGAGTTCAACCTTCCTTTTGAAAGAACAGTTTTGAAACACTCTTTTTGTAGAATCTGCAAGAGGATATTTGGAGCGTTTTGAGGCCTATGCTGGAAAAGGAAATATCTTCACCTAAAAACTAGACAGAAGCATTCTCAGAAACTTCTGTGTGATGAGTGCATTCAACTCACAGACTTGAACGTTTCTTTTGATAGAACAGTTTGGAAACATTACGTTTGTAGAATCTGCAAGTGTTTATTCGGAGCACCTTGAGGCCTATGTTGGAAAAGGAAATATCGTCACATAAAAACTAGAGAGAAGGATTCTCAGAAACTTCTTTGTGATGAGTTCATTCAACTCACAGAGTGGAACCTACCAATTGATAGAGAAGTTTGGAAACACTCTTTTTGTAGAATCTGCAAGTGGATATTTCTAGCCGTTTGAGGCCTATGCTGGAAAAGGAAATATCTTCACATAAAAACTGAAGAGAAGCATTCTCAGAAACTTCTTCGTGTTGAGTGCATTCAACTCACAGACTTGAACTTACCTGTAGAAAGAGCAGTTTTGAAACACTCTTTTGGTAAAATCTGCAAGTGGTTATATGGAGCACTTCGAGGCCTGTGCTGGGATATGGAATATCTTCACCTAAAAACTACAGAGAAGCATTCTCAGAAAATTCTCCACGATGCATTCATTCAACACACAGAGTTGAACCTTCCTTTTGATAGAACAGTTTTGAAACACTCTTTTTGTAGAATCTGCAAGAGAATATTTGGAGCGTTTTGAGGCTTATGCTGGAAAAGGAAATATCTTCACCTAAAAACTAGACAGAAGCATCCTCAGAAACTTCTGTGTGATGAGTGCATTAAACTCACAGACTTGAACGTTTCTTTTGATAGAACAGTTTGGAAACATTACGTTTGTAGAATCTGCAAGTGTTTATTCGGAGCACCTTGAGGCCTATGTTGGAAAAGGAAATATCTTCACATAAAAACTAGAGAGAAGGATTCTCAGAAACTTCTTTGTTGTGAGTTCATTCAACTCACAGAGTTGAACCTACCAATTGATGATAGAGAAGTTTGGAAACACTCTTTTTGTAGAATCTGCAAGTGGATATTTGGAGCCGTTTGAGGCCTATGCTGGAAAAGGAAATATCTTCACATAAAAACTGAACAGAAGCATTCTCAGAAACTTCTTTGTGTTGAGTGCATTCAACTCACAGACTTGAACTTACCTGTAGAAAGAGCAGTTTTGAAACACTCTTTTGGTAAAATCTGCAAGTGGTTATTTGGAGCACTTCGAGGCCTGTGCTGGGATATGGAATATCTTCACCTAAAAACTACAGAGAAGCATTCTGAGAAAGTTCTTCACGATGCATTCATTCAACTCACAGAGTTGAACCTTCCTTTTGATAGAACAGTTTTGAAACACTCTTTTTGTAGAATCTGCAAGAGGATATTTGGAGCGTTTTGAGGCCTATGCTGGAAAAGGAAATATCTTCACCTAAAAACTAGACAGAAGCATCCTCAGAAACTTCTGTGTGATGAGTGCATTCATCTCACAGACTTGAACGTTTCTTTTGATAGAACAGTTTGGAAACATTACGTTTGTAGAATCTGCAAGTGTTTATTCGGAGCACCTTGAGGCCTATGTTGGAAAAGGAAATATCTTCACATAAAAACTAGAGAGAAGGATTCTCAGAAACTTCTTTTTGATGAGTTCATTCAACTCACAGAGTTGAATCTACCAATTGATAGAGAAGTTTGGAAACACTCTTTTTGTAGAATCTGCAAGTGGATATTTGGAGCCGTTTGAGGCCTATGCTGGAAAAGGAAATATCTTCACATAAAAACTGAACAGAAGCATTCTCAGAAACTTCTTTGTGTCGAGTGCATTCAACTCACCGACTTGAACTTAATTGTAGAAAGAGTAGTTTTGAAACACTCTTTTGGTAAAATCTGCAAGTGGTTATTTGGAGCACTTCGAGGCCTGTGCTGGGATACGGAATAACTTCACCTAAAAACTACAGAGAAGCATTCTCAGAAAGTTCTTCACGATGCATTCATTCAACTCACAGAGTTGAACCTTCCTTTTGATAGAACAGTTTTTAAACACTCTTTTTGTAGAATCTGCAAGAGGATATTTGGAGCGTTTTGAGGCCTATGCTGGAAAAGGAAATATTTTCACCTAAAAACTAGACAGAAGCATCCTCAGAAACTTCTGTGTGATGAGTGCATTCATCTCACAGACTTGAACGTTTATTTTGATAGAACAGTTTGGAAACATTACGTTTGTAGAATCTGCAAGTGTTTATTCGGAGCACCTTGAGGCCTATGTTGGAAAAGGAAATATCTTCACATAAAAACTAGAGAGAAGGATTCTCAGAAACTTCTTTGTGATGAGTTCATTCAACTCACAGAGTTGAACCTACCAATTGATAGAGAAGTTAGGAAACACTCTTCTTGTAGAATCTGCAAGTGGATATTTGGAGCCGTTTGAGGCCTATGCTGGAAAAGGAAATATCTTCACATAAAAACTGAACAGAAGCATTCTCAGAAACTTCTTTGTGTCGAGTGCATTCAACTCACAGACTTGATCTTACCTGTAGAAAGAGCAGTTTTGAAACACTCTTTTGGTAAAATCTGCAACTGGTTATTTGGAGCACTTCGAGGCCTGTGCTGGGATATGGAATATCTTCACCTAAAAACTACAGAGAAGCATTCTCAGAAAGTTCTTCACGATGCATTCATTCAACTCACAGGGTTGAACCTTCCTTTTGATAGAACAGTTTTGAAACACTCTTTTTGTAGAATCTGCAAGAGGATATTTGGAGCGTTTTGAGGCCTATGCTGGAAAAGGAAATATCTTCACCTAAAAACTAGACAGAAGCATTCTCAGAAACTTGTGTGGATGAGTGCATTCAACTGAGAGACTTGAACGTTTCTTTTTAAAGAACAGTTTGGAAACATTACGTTTGTAGAATCTGCAAGTGTTTATTCGGAGCACCTTGAGGCCTATGTTGGAAAAGGAAATATCTTCACATAAAAACTAGAGAGAAGGATTCTCAGAAACTTCTTTGTGATGAGTTCATTCAACTCACAGAGTTGAATCTACCAATTGATAGAGAAGTTTGGAAACACTCTTTTTGTAGAATCTGCAAGTGGATATTTGGAGCCGTTTGAGGCCTATGCTGGAAAAGGAAATATCTTCACATAAAAACTGAACAGAAGCATTCTCAGAAACTTCTTTGTGTCGAGTGCATTCAACTCACAGACTTGAACTTACCTGTAGAAAGAGTAGTTTTGAAACACTCTTTTGGTAAAATCTGCAAGTGGTTATTTGGAGCACTTCGAGGCCTGTGCTGCGATATGGAATAACTTCACCTAAAAACTACAGAGAAGCATTCTCAGAAAGTTGTTCACGATGCATTCATTCAACTCACAGAGTTGAACCTTCCTTTTGATAGAACAGTTTTGAAACACTCTTTTTGTAGAATCTGCAAGAGGATATTTGGAGCGTTTTGAGGCCTATGCTGGAAAAGGAAATATCTTCACCTAAAAACTAGACAGAAGCATCCTCAGAAACTTCTGTGTGATGAGTGCATTCAACTCACAGACTTGAACGTTTCTTTTGATAGAACAGTTTGGAAACATTACGTTTGTAGAATCTGCAAGTGTTTATTCGGAGCACCTTGAGGCCTATGTTGGAAAAGGAAATATCTTCACATAAAAACTAGAGAGAAGGATTCTCAGAAACTTCTTTGTGATGAGTTCATTCAACTCACAGAGTTGAACCTACCAATTGATAGAGAAGTTTGGAAACACTCTTCTTGTAGAATCTGCAAGTGGATATTTGGAGCCGTTTGAGGCCTATGCTGGAAAAGGAAATATCTTCACATAAAAACTGAACAGAAGCATTCTCAGAAACTTCTTTGTGTTGAGTGCATTCAACTCACAGACTTGAACTTAGTTGTAGAAAGAGCAGTTTTGAAACACTCTTTTGGTAAAATCTGCAAGTGGTTATTTGGAGCACTTCGAGGCCTGTGCTTTGATATGGAATATCTTCACCTAAAAACTACAGAGAAGCATTCTCAGAAAGTACTTCATGATGCATTCGTTCAACTCACAGAGTTGAACCTTCCTTTTGAAAGAACAGTTTTGAAACACTCTTTTTGTAGAATCTGCAAGAGGATATTTGGAGCGTTTTGAGGCCTATGCTGGAAAAGGAAATATCTTCACCTAAAAACTAGACAGAAGCATCCTCAGAAACTTCTGTGTGATGAGTGCATTCAACTCACAGACTTGAACGTTTATTTTGATAGAACAGTTTGGTAACATTACGTTTGTAGAATCTGCAAGTGTTTACTCGGAGCACCTTGAGGCCTATGATGGAAAAGGAAATATCTCCACATAAAAACTAGAGAGAAGGATTCTCAGAAACTTCTTTGTGATGAGTTCATTCAACTCACAGAGTGGAACCTACCAATTGATAGAGAAGTTTGGAAACACTCTTTTTGTAGAATCTGCAAGTGGATATTTGGAGCCGTTTGAGGCCTATGCTGGAAAAGGAAATATCTTCACATAAAAACTGAACAGAAGCATTCTCAGAAACTTCTTGGTGTTGAGTGCATTCAACTCACAGACTTGAACTTACCTGTAGAAAGAGCAGTTTTGAAACACTCTTTTGGTAAAATCTGCAAGTGGTTATTTGGAGCAATTCGAGGCCTGTGCTGGGATATGGAATATCTTCACCTAAAAGCTACAGAGAAGCATTCTCAGAAAGTTCTTCACGATGCATTCATTCAACTCACAGAGTTGAACCTTCCTTTTGAAAGAACAGTTTTGAAACACACTTTTTGTAGAATCTGCAAGAGGATATTTGGAGCGTTTTGAGGCCTATGCTGGAAAAGGAAATATCTTCACCTAAAAACTAGACAGAAGCATTCTCAGAAACTTCTGTGTGATGAGTGCATTCAACTCACAGACTTGAACGTTTCTTTTTAAAGAACAGTTTGGAAACATTACGTTTGTAGAATCTGCAAGTGTTTACTCGGAGCACCTTGAGGCCTATGTTGGAAAAGGAAATATCTTCACATAAAAACTAGAGAGAAGGATTCTCAGAAACTTCTTTGCGATGAGTTCATTCAACTCACAGAGTTGAACCTACCAATTGATAGAGAAGTTTGGAAACACTCTTTTTGTAGAATCTGCAAGTGGATATTTGGAGCCGTTTGAGGCCGATGTTGGAAAAGGAAATATCTTCACATAAAAACTGAACAGAACCATTCTCAGAAACTTCTTTGTGTTGAGTGCATTCAACTCACAGAGTTGAACTTACCTGTAGAAAGAGCAGTTTTGAAACACTCTTTTGGTAAAATCTGCAAGTGGTTATTTGGAGCACTTCGAGGCCTGTGCCTGGATATGGAATATCTTCACCTAAAAACTACAGAGAAGCATTCTCAGAAAGTTCTTCTCGATGCATTCATTCAACTCACAGAGTTGAACCTTCCTTTTGATAGAACAGTTTTGAAACACTCTTTTTGTAGAATCTGCAAGAGGATATTTGGAGCGTTTTGAGGCCTATGCTGGAAGAGGAAATATCTTCACCTAAAAACTAGACAGAAGCATCCTCAGAAACTTCTGTGTGGTGAGTGCATTCATCTCACAGACTTGAACGTTTCTTTTGATAGAACAGTTTGGAAACATTACGTTTGTAGAATCTGCAAGTGTTTATTCGGAGCACCTTGAGGCCTATGTTGGAAAAGGAAATATCTTCACATAAAAACTAGAGAGAAGGATTCTCAGAAACTTCTTTGTGATGAGTTCATTCAACTCACAGAGTGGAACCTACCAATTGATAGAGAAGTTTGGAAACACTCTTTTTGTAGAATCTGCAAGTGGATATTTGGAGCCGTTTGAGGCCTATGCTGGAAAAGGAAATATCTTCACATAAAAACTGAACAGAAGCATTCTCAGAAACTTCTTTGTGTTGAGTGCATTCAACTCACAGACTTGAACTTACTTGTAGAAAGAGCAGTTTTGAAACACTCTTTTGGTAAAATCTGCAAGTGGTTATTTGGAGCACTTCGAGGCCTGAGCTTTGATATGGAATATCTTCACCTAAAAACTACAGAGAAGCATTCTCAGAAAGTACTTCATGACGCATTCATTCAACTCACAGAGTTGAACCTTCCTTTTGATAGAACAGTTTTGAAACACTCTTTTTGTAGAATCTGCAAGAGGATATTTGGAGCGTTTTGAGGCCTATGCTGGAAAAGGAAATATCTTCACCTAAAAACTAGACAGAAGCATTCTCAGAAACTTCTGTGTGATGAGTGCATTCAACTCACAGACTTGAACGTTTCTTTTGATAGAACAGTTTGGAAACATTACGTTTGTAGAATCTGCAAGTGTTTATTCGGAGCACCTTGAGGCCTATGTTGGAAAAGGAAATATCTTCACATAAAAACTAGAGAGAAGGATTCTCAGAAACTTCTTTGTGATGAGTTCATTCAACTCACAGAGTGGAACCTACCAATTGATAGAGAAGTTTGGAAACACTCTTTTTGTAGAATCTGCAAGTGGATATTTGGAGCCGTTTGAGGCCTATGCTGGAAAAGGAAATATCTTCACATAAAAACTGAACAGAAGCATTCTCAGAAACTTCTTTGTGTTGAGTGCATTCAACTCACAGACTGGAACTTACCTGTAGAAAGAGCAGTTTTCAAACACTCTTTTGTTGAAATCTGCAAGTGGTTATTTGGAGCACTTCGAGGCCTGTGCTGGGATATGGAATATCTTCACCTAAAAACTACAGAGAAGCATTCTCAGAAAGTTCTTCACGATGCATTCATTCAAGTCACAGAGTTGAACCTTCCTTTTGAAAGAACAGTTTTGAAACACTCTTTTTGTAGAATCTGCAAGAGGATATTTGGAGCGTTTTGAGGCCTATGCTGGAAAAGGAAATATCTTCACCTAAAAACTAGACAGAAGCACCCTCAGAAACTTCTGTGTGATGAGTGCATTCAACTCACAGACTTGAACGTTTCTTTTGATAGAACAGTTTGGAAACATTACGTTTGTAGAATCTGCAAGTGTTTATTCGGAGCACCTTGAGGCCTATGTTGGAAAAGGAAATATCTCCACATAAAAACTAGAGAGAAGGATTCTCAGAAACTTCTTTGTGATGAGTTCATTCAACTCACAGAGTGGAACCTACCAATTGATAGAGAAGTTTGGAAACACTCTTTTTGTAGAATCTGCAAGTGGATATTTGGAGCCGTTTGAGGCCTATGCTGGAAAAGGAAATATCTTCACATAAAAACTGAACAGAAGCATTCTCAGAAACTTCTTTGTGTTGAGTGCATTCAACTCACAGACTTGAACTTACCTGTAGAAAGAGCAGTTTTGAAACACTCTTTTGGTAAAATCTGCAAGTGGTTATTTGGAGCAATTCGAGGCCTGTGCTGGGATATGGAATATCTTCACCTAAAAACTACAGAGAAGCATTCTCAGAAAGTTCTTCACGATGCATTCATTCAACTCACAGAGTTCAACCTTCCTTTTGAAAGAACAGTTTTGAAACACTCTTTTTGTAGAATCTGCAAGAGGATATTTGGAGCGTTTTGAGGCCTATGCTGGAAAAGGAAATATCTTCACCTAAAAACTAGACAGAAGCATTCTCAGAAACTTCTGTGTGATGAGTGCATTCAACTCACAGACTTGAACGTTTCTTTTGATAGAACAGTTTGGAAACATTACGTTTGTAGAATCTGCAAGTGTTTATTCGGAGCACCTTGAGGCCTATGTTGGAAAAGGAAATATCTTCACATAAAAACTAGAGAGAAGGATTCTCAGAAACTTCTTTGTGATGAGTTCATTCAACTCACAGAGTGGAACCTACCAATTGATAGAGAAGTTTGGAAACACTCTTTTTGTAGAATCTGCAAGTGGATATTTGGAGCCGTTTGAGGCCTATGCTGGAAAAGGAAATATCTTCACATAAAAACTGAACAGAAGCATTCTCAGAAACTTCTTTGTGTTGAGTGCATTCAACTCACAGACTGGAACTTACCTGTAGAAAGAGCAGTTTTGAAACACTCTTTTGGTAAAATCTGCAAGTGGTTATTTGGAGCACTTCGAGGCCTGTGCTGGGATATGGAATATCTTCACCTAAAAACTACAGAGAAGCATTCTCAGAAAGTTCTTCACGATGCATTCATTCAACTCACAGAGTTGAACCTTCCTTTTGAAAGAACAGTTTTGAAACACTCTTTTTGTAGAATCTGCAAGAGGATATTTGGAGCGTTTTGAGGCTTATGCTGGAAAAGGAAATATCTTCACCTAAAAACTAGACAGAAGCACCCTCAGAAACTTCTGTGTGATGAGTGCATTCAACTCACAGACTTGAACGTTTCTTTTGATAGAACAGTTTGGAAACATTACGTTTGTAGAATCTGCAAGTGTTTATTCGGAGCACCTTGAGGCCTATGTTGGAAAAGGAAATATCTCCACATAAAAACTAGAGAGAAGGATTCTCAGAAACTTCTTTGTGATGAGTTCATTCAACTCACAGAGTGGAACCTACCAATTGATAGAGAAGTTTGGAAACACTCTTTTTGTAGAATCTGCAAGTGGATATTTGGAGCCGTTTGAGGCCTATGCTGGAAAAGGAAATATCTTCACATAAAAACTGAACAGAAGCATTCTCAGAAACTTCTTTGTGTTGAGTGCATTCAACTCACAGACTTGAACTTACCTGTAGAAAGAGCAGTTTTGAAACACTCTTTTGGTAAAATCTGCAAGTGGTTATTTGGAGCAATTCGAGGCCTGTGCTGGGATATGGAATATCTTCACCTAAAAACTACAGAGAAGCATTCTCAGAAAGTTCTTCACGATGCATTCATTCAACTCACAGAGTTCAACCTTCCTTTTGAAAGAACAGTTTTGAAACACTCTTTTTGTAGAATCTGCAAGAGGATATTTGGAGCGTTTTGAGGCCTATGCTGGAAAAGGAAATATCTTCACCTAAAAACTAGACAGAAGCATTCTCAGAAACTTCTGTGTGATGAGTGCATTCAACTCACAGACTTGAACGTTTCTTTTGATAGAACAGTTTGGAAACATTACGTTTGTAGAATCTGCAAGTGTTTATTCGGAGCACCTTGAGGCCTATGTTGGAAAAGGAAATATCTTCACATAAAAACTAGAGAGAAGGATTCTCAGAAACTTCTTTGTGATGAGTTCATTCAACTCACAGAGTGGAACCTACCAATTGATAGAGAAGTTTGGAAACACTCTTTTTGTAGAATCTGCAAGTGGATATTTGGAGCCGTTTGAGGCCTATGCTGGAAAAGGAAATATCTTCACATAAAAACTGAACAGAAGCATTCTCAGAAACTTCTTTGTGTTGAGTGCATTCAACTCACAGACTGGAACTTACCTGTAGAAAGAGCAGTTTTGAAACACTCTTTTGGTAAAATCTGCAAGTGGTTATTTGGAGCACTTCGAGGCCTGTGCTGGGATATGGAATATCTTCACCTAAAAACTACAGAGAAGCATTCTCAGAAAGTTCTTCACGATGCATTCATTCAACTCACAGAGTTGAACCTTCCTTTTGAAAGAACAGTTTTGAAACACTCTTTTTGTAGAATCTGCAAGAGGATATTTGGAGCGTTTTGGGGCCTATGCTGGAAAAGGAAATATCTTCACCTAAAAACTAGACAGAAGCATCCTCAGAAACTTCTGTGTGATGAGTGCATTCAACTCACAGACTTGAACGTTTCTTTTGATAGAACAGTTTGGAAACATTACGTTTGTAGAATCTGCAAGTGTTTATTCGGAGCACCTTGAGGCCTATGTTGGAAAAGGAAATATCTCCACATAAAAACTAGAGAGAAGGATTCTCAGAAACTTCTTTGTGATGAGTTCATTCAACTCACAGAGTAGAACCTACCAATTGATAGAGAAGTTTGGAAACACTCTTTTTGTAGAATCTGCAAGTGGATATTTGGAGCCGTTTGAGGCCTATGCTGGAAAAGGAAATATCTTCACATAAAAACTGAACAGAAGCATTCTCAGAAACTTCTTTGTGTTGAGTGCATTCAACTCACAGACTTGAACTTACCTGTAGAAAGAGCAGTTTTGAAACACTCTTTTGGTAAAATCTGCAAGTGGTTATTTGGAGCACTTCGAGGCCTGTGCTGGGATATGGAATATCTTCACCTAAAAACTACAGAGAAGCATTCTCAGAAAGTTCTTCACGATGCATTCATTCAACTCACAGAGTTGAACCTTCCTTTTGAAAGAACAGTTTTGAAACACTCTTTTTGTAGAATCTGCAAGAGGATATTTGGAGCGTTTTGAGGCCTATGCTGGAAAAGGAAATATCTTCACCTAAAAACTAGACAGAAGCATTCTCAGAAACTTCTATGTGATGAGTGCATTCAACTCAGAGACTTGAACGTTTCTTTTTAAAGAACAGTTTGGAAACATTACGTTTGTAGAATCTGCAAGTGTTTATTCGGAGCACCTTGAGGCCTATGTTGGAAAAGGAAATATCTTCACATAAAAACTAGAGAGAAGGATTCTCAGAAACTTCTTTGCGATGAGTTCATTCAACTCACAGAGTTGAACCTACCAATTGATAGAGAAGTTTGGAAACACTCTTTTTGTAGAATCTGCAAGTGGATATTTGGAGCCGTTTGAGGCCGATGTTGGAAAAGGAAATATCTTCACATAAAAACTGAACAGAACCATTCTCAGAAACTTCTTTGTGTTGAGTGCATTCAACTCACAGAGTTGAACTTACCTGTAGAAAGAGCAGTTTTGAAACACTCTTTTGGTAAAATCTGCAAGTGGTTATTTGGAGCACTTCGAGGCCTGTGCCTGGATATGGAATATCTTCACCTAAAAACTACAGAGAAGCATTCTCAGAAAGTTCTTCTCGATGCATTCATTCAACTCACAGAGTTGAACCTTCCTTTTGATAGAACAGTTTTGAAACACTCTTTTTGTAGAATCTGCAAGAGGATATTTGGAGCGTTTTGAGGCCTATGCTGGAAAAGGAAATATCTTCACCTAAAAACTAGACAGAAGCATCCTCAGAAACTTCTGTGTGGTGAGTGCATTCATCTCACAGACTTGAACGTTTCTTTTGATAGAACAGTTTGGAAACATTACGTTTGTAGAATCTGCAAGTGTTTATTCGGAGCACCTTGAGGCCTATGTTGGAAAAGGAAATATCTTCACATAAAAACTAGAGAGAAGGATTCTCAGAAACTTCTTTGTGATGAGTTCATTCAACTCACAGAGTGGAACCTACCAATTGATAGAGAAGTTTGGAAACACTCTTTTTGTAGAATCTGCAAGTGGATATTTGGAGCCGTTTGAGGCCTATGCTGGAAAAGGAAATATCTTCACATAAAAACTGAACAGAAGCATTCTCAGAAACTTCTTTGTGTTGAGTGCATTCAACTCACAGACTTGAACTTACTTGTAGAAAGAGCAGTTTTGAAACACTCTTTTGGTAAAATCTGCAAGTGGTTATTTGGAGCACTTCGAGGCCTGAGTTTTGATATGGAATATCTTCACCTAAAAACTACAGAGAAGCATTCTCAGAAAGTACTTCATGACGCATTCATTCAACTCACAGAGTTGAACCTTCCTTTTGATAGAACAGTTTTGAAACACTCTTTTTGTAGAATCTGCAAGAGGATATTTGGAGCGTTTTGAGGCCTATGCTGGAAAAGGAAATATCTTCACCTAAAAACTAGACAGAAGCATTCTCAGAAACTTCTATGTG
Organism: Pongo abelii; assembly: GCF_028885655.2. Classification (NCBI taxonomy): domain Eukaryota; kingdom Metazoa; phylum Chordata; class Mammalia; order Primates; family Hominidae; genus Pongo; species Pongo abelii. Next base: position 19,609,012 of record NC_071999.2, read on the forward strand.
ATGAGTGCATTCAACTCAGAGACTTGAACGTTTCTTTTTAAAGAACAGTTTGGAAACATTACGTTTGTAGAATCTGCAAGTGTTTATTCGGAGCACCTTGAGGCCTATGTTGGAAAAGGAAATATCTTCACATAAAAACTAGAGAGAAGGATTCTCAGAAACTTCTTTGCGATGAGTTCATTCAACTCACAGAGTTGAACCTACCAATTGATAGAGAAGTTTGGAAACACTCTTTTTGTAGAATCTGCAAGTGGATATTTGGAGCCGTTTGAGGCCGATGTTGGAAAAGGAAATATCTTCACATAAAAACTGAACAGAACCATTCTCAGAAACTTCTTTGTGTTGAGTGCATTCAACTCACAGAGTTGAACTTACCTGTAGAAAGAGCAGTTTTGAAACACTCTTTTGGTAAAATCTGCAAGTGGTTATTTGGAGCACTTCGAGGCCTGTGCCTGGATATGGAATATCTTCACCTAAAAACTACAGAGAAGCATTCTCAGAAAGTTCTTCTCGATGCATTCATTCAACTCACAGAGTTGAACCTTCCTTTTGATAGAACAGTTTTGAAACACTCTTTTTGTAGAATCTGCAAGAGGATATTTGGAGCGTTTTGAGGCCTATGCTGGAAAAGGAAATATCTTCACCTAAAAACTAGACAGAAGCATCCTCAGAAACTTCTGTGTGGTGAGTGCATTCATCTCACAGACTTGAACGTTTCTTTTGATAGAACAGTTTGGAAACATTACGTTTGTAGAATCTGCAAGTGTTTATTCGGAGCACCTTGAGGCCTATGTTGGAAAAGGAAATATCTTCACATAAAAACTAGAGAGAAGGATTCTCAGAAACTTCTTTGTGATGAGTTCATTCAACTCACAGAGTGGAACCTACCAATTGATAGAGAAGTTTGGAAACACTCTTTTTGTAGAATCTGCAAGTGGATATTTGGAGCCGTTTGAGGCCTATGCTGGAAAAGGAAATATCTTCACATAAAAACTGAACAGAAGCATTCTCAGAAACTTCTTTGTGTTGAGTGCATTCAACTCACAGACTTGAACTTACTTGTAGAAAGAGCAGTTTTGAAACACTCTTTTGGTAAAATCTGCAAGTGGTTATTTGGAGCACTTCGAGGCCTGAGTTTTGATATGGAATATCTTCACCTAAAAACTACAGAGAAGCATTCTCAGAAAGTACTTCATGACGCATTCATTCAACTCACAGAGTTGAACCTTCCTTTTGATAGAACAGTTTTGAAACACTCTTTTTGTAGAATCTGCAAGAGGATATTTGGAGCGTTTTGAGGCCTATGCTGGAAAAGGAAATATCTTCACCTAAAAACTAGACAGAAGCATTCTCAGAAACTTCTGTGTGATGAGTGCATTCAACTCACAGACTTGAACGTTTCTTTTGATAGAACAGTTTGGAAACATTACGTTTGTAGAATCTGCAAGTGTTTATTCGGAGCACCATGAGGCCTATGTTGGAAAAGGAAATATCTTCACATAAAAACTAGAGAGAAGGATTCTCAGAAACTTCTTTGTGATGAGTTCATTCAACTCACAGAGTTGAACCTACCAATTGATAGAGAAGTTTGGAAACACTCTTTTTGTAGAATCTGCAAGTGGATATTTGGAGCCGTTTGAGGCCTATGCTGGAAAAGGAAATATCTTCACATAAAAACTGAACAGAAGCATTCTCAGAAACTTCTTTGTGTTGAGTGCATTCAACTCACAGACTTGAACTTACTTGTAGAAAGAGCAGTTTTGAAACACTCTTTTGGTAAAATCTGCAAGTGGTTATTTGGAGCACTTCGAGGCCTGAGCTTTGATATGGAATATCTTCACCTAAAAACTACAGAGAAGCATTCTCAGAAAGTACTTCATGACGCATTCATTCAACTCACAGAGTTGAACTTTCCTTTTGATAGAACAGTTTTGAAACACTCTTTTTGTAGAATCTGCAAGAGGATATTTGGAGCGTTTTGAGGCCTATGCTGGAAAAGGAAATATCTTCACCTAAAAACTAGACAGAAGCATTCTCAGAAACTTCTGTGTGATGAGTGCATTCAACTCACAGACTTGAACGTTTCTTTTGATAGAACAGTTTGGAAACATTACGTTTGTAGAATCTGCAAGTGTTTATTCGGAGCACCTTGAGGCCTATGTTGGAAAAGGAAATATCTTCACATAAAAACTAGAGAGAAGGATTCTCAGAAACTTCTTTGTGATGAGTTCATTCAACTCACAGAGTGGAACCTACCAATTGATAGAGAAGTTTGGAAACACTCTTTTTGTAGAATCTGCAAGTGGATATTTGGAGCCGTTTGAGGCCTATGCTGGAAAAGGAAATATCTTCACATAAAAACTTAACAGAAGCATTCTCAGAAACTTCTTTGTGTTGAGTGCATTCAACTCACAGACTTGAACTTAGTTGTAGAAAGAGCAGTTTTGAAACACTCTTTTGGTAAAATCTGCTAGTGGTTATTTGGAGCACTTCGAGGCCTGTGCTTTGATATGGAATATCTTCACCTAAAAACTACAGAGAAGCATTCTCAGAAAGTACTTCATGATGCATTCGTTCAACTCACAGAGTTGAACCTTCCTTTTGAAAGAACAGTTTTGAAACACTCTTTTTGTAGAATCTGCAAGAGGATATTTGGAGCGTTTTGAGGCCTATGCTGGAAAAGGAAATATCTTCACCTAAAAACTAGACAGAAGCATCCTCAGAAACTTCTGTGTGATGAGTGCATTCAACTCACAGACTTGAACGTTTCTTTTGATAGAACAGTTTGGTAACATTACGTTTGTAGAATCTGCAATTGTTTATTCGGAGCACCTTGAGGCCTATGTTGGAAAAGGAAATATCTCCACATAAAAACTAGAGAGAAGGATTCTCAGAAACTTCTTTGTGATGAGTTCATTCAACTCACAGAGTGGAACCTACCAATTGATAGAGAAGTTGGAAACACTCTTTTTGTAGAATCTGCAAGTGGATATTTGGAGCCGTTTGAGGCCTATGTTGGAAAAGGAAATATCTTCACATAAAAACTGAACAGAAGCATTCTCAGAAACTTCTTTGTGTTGAGTGCATTCAACTCACAGACTTGAACTTAGTTGTAGAAAGAGCAGTTTTGAAACACTCTTTTGGTAAAATCTGCTAGAGGTTATTTGGAGCACTTCGAGGCCTGTGCTTTGATATGGAATATCTTCACCTAAAAACTACAGAGAAGCATTCTCAGAAAGTACATCATGATGCATTCGTTCAACTCACAGAGTTGAACCTTCCTTTTGAAAGAACAGTTTTGAAACACTCTTTTTGTAGAATCTGCAAGAGGATATTTGGAGCGTTTTGAGGCCTATGCTGGAAAAGGAAATATCTTCACCTAAAAACTAGACAGAAGCATCCTCAGAAACTTCTGTGTGATGAGTGCATTCAACTCACAGACTTGAACGTTTCTTTTGATAGAACAGTTTGGTAACATTACGTTTGTAGAATCTGCAAGTGTTTATTCGGAGCACCTTGAGGCCTATGTTGGAAAAGGAAATATCTCCACATAAAAACTAGAGAGAAGGATTCTCAGAAACTTCTTTGTGATGAGTTCATTGAACTCACAGAGTTGAACCTACCAATTGATAGAGAAGTTTGGAAACACTCTTTTTGTAGAATCTGCAAGTGGATATTTGGAGCCGTTTGAGGCCTATGCTGGAAAAGGAAATATCTTCACATAAAAACTGAACAGAAGCATTCTCAGAAACTTCCTTGTATTGAGTGCATTCAACTCACAGACTTGAACTTACCTGTAGAAAGAGCAGTTTTCAAACACTCTTTTGGTGAAATCTGCAAGTGGTTATTTGGAGCACTTCGAGGCCTGTGCTGGGATATGGAATATCTTCACCTAAAAACTACAGAGAAGCATTCTCAGAAAGTTCCTCATGATGCATTCATTCTACTCACAGAGTTGAACCTTCCTTTTGATAGAACAGTTCTGAAACACTCTTTTTGTAGAATCTGCAAGAGGATATTTGGAGCTTTTGGAGCCCTATGCTGGAAAAGGAAATATCTTCACCTAAAAACTAGACAGAAGTATTCTCAGAAACTTCTGTGCGATGAGTGCATTCAACTCACAGACTTGAACGTTTCTTTTGATAGAACAGTTTGGAAACATTACGTTTGTAGAATCTGCAAGTGTTTATTCGGAGCACCTTGAGGCCTATGTTGGAAAAGGAAATATCTTCACATAAAAACTAGAGAGAAGGATTCTCAGAAACTTCTTTGCGATGAGTTCATTCAACTCACAGAGTTGAACCTACCAATTGATAGAGAAGTTTGGAAACACTCTTTTTGTAGAATCTGCAAGTGGATATTTGGAGCCGTTTGAGGCCTATGCTGGAAAAGGAAATATCTTCACATAAAAACTGAACAGAAGCATTCTCAGAAACTTCTTTGTGTCGAGTGCATTCAACTCACAGACTTGAACTTACCTGTAGAAAGAGCAGTTCTGAAACACTCTTTTGTAAAATCTGCAAGTGGTTATTTGGAGCACTTCGAGGCCTGTGCTGGGATATGGAATATCTTCACCTAAAAACTACAGAGAAGCATTCTCAGAAAGTTCTTCACGATGCATTCATTCAACTCACAGGGTTGAACCTTCCTTTTGATAGAACAGTTTTGAAACACTCTTTTTGTAGAATCTGCAAGAGGATATTTGGAGCGTTTTGAGGCCTATGCTGGAAAAGGAAATATCTTCACCTAAAAACTAGACAGAAGCATTCTCAGGAACTTCTGTGTGATGAGTGCATTCAACTCACAGACTTGAACGTTTCTTTTGATAGAACAGTTTGGAAACATTACGTTTGTAGAATCTGCAAGTGTTTATTCGGAGCACCTTGAGGCCTATGTTGGAAAAGGAAATATCTCCACATAAAAACTAGAGAGAAGGATTCTCAGAAACTTCTTTGTGATGAGTTCATTCAACTCACAGAGTGGAACCTACCAATTGATAGAGAAGTTTGGAAACCCTCTTTTTGTAGAATCTGCAAGTGGATATTTGGAGCCGTTTGAGGCCTATGCTGGAAAAGGAAATATCTTCACATAAAAACTGAACAGAAGCATTCTCAGAAACTTCCTTGTATTGAGTGCATTCAACTCACAGACTTGAACTTACCTGTAGAAAGAGCAGTTTTCAAACACTCTTTTGGTGAAATCTGCAAGTGGTTATTTGGAGCACTTCGAGGCCTGTGCTGGGATATGGAATATCTTCACCTAAAAACTACAGAGAAGCATTCTCAGAAAGTTCTTCATGATGCATTCATTCTACTCACAGAGTTGAACCTTCCTTTTGATAGAACCGTTCTGAAACACTCTTTTTGTAGAATCTGCAAGAGGATATTTGGAGCGTTTTGAGGCCTATGCTGGAAAAGGAAATATCTTCACCTAAAAACTAGACAGAAGCATTCTCAGAAACTTCTGTGTGATGAGTGCATTCAACTCACAGACTTGAACGTTTCTTTTTAAAGAACAGTTTGGAAACATTACGTTTGTAGAATCTGCAAGTGTTTATTCGGAGCACCTTGAGGCCTATGTTGGAAAAGGAAATATCTTCACATAAAAACTAGAGAGAAGGATTCTCAGAAACTTCTTTGCGATGAGTTCATTCAACTCACAGAGTTGAACCTACCAATTGATAGAGAAGTTTGGAAACACTCTTTTTGTAGAATCTGCAAGTGGATATTTGGAGCCGTTTGAGGCCGATGTTGGAAAAGGAAATATCTTCACATAAAAACTGAACAGAACCATTCTCAGAAACTTCTTTGTGTTGAGTGCATTCAACTCACAGAGTTGAACTTACCTGTAGAAAGAGCAGTTTTGAAACACTCTTTTGGTAAAATCTGCAAGTGGTTATTTGGAGCACTTCGAGGCCTGTGCCTGGATATGGAATATCTTCACCTAAAAACTACAGAGAAGCATTCTCAGAAAGTTCTTCTCGATGCATTCATTCAACTCACAGAGTTGAACCTTCCTTTTGATAGAACAGTTTTGAAACACTCTTTTTGTAGAATCTGCAAGAGGATATTTGGAGCGTTTTGAGGCCTATGCTGGAAAAGGAAATATCTTCACCTAAAAACTAGACAGAAGCATCCTCAGAAACTTCTGTGTGGTGAGTGCATTCATCTCACAGACTTGAACGTTTCTTTTGATAGAACAGTTTAGAAACATTACGTTTGTAGAATCTGCAAGTGTTTATTCGGAGCACCTTGAGGCCTATGTTGGAAAAGGAAATATCTTCACATAAAAACTAGAGAGAAGGATTCTCAGAAACTTCTTTGTGATGAGTTCATTCAACTCACAGAGTGGAACCTACCAATTGATAGAGAAGTTTGGAAACACTCTTTTTGTAGAATCTGCAAGTGGATATTTGGAGCCGTTTGAGGCCTATGCTGGAAAAGGAAATATCTTCACATAAAAACTGAACAGAAGCATTCTCAGAAACTTCTTTGTGTTGAGTGCATTCAACTCACAGACTTGAACTTACTTGTAGAAAGAGCAGTTTTGAAACACTCTTTTGGTAAAATCTGCAAGTGGTTATTTGGAGCACTTCGAGGCCTGAGCTTTGATATGGAATATCTTCACCTAAAAACTACAGAGAAGCATTCTCAGAAAGTACTTCATGACGCATTCATTCAACTCACAGAGTTGAACCTTCCTTTTGATAGAACAGTTTTGAAACACTCTTTTTGTAGAATCTGCAAGAGGATATTTGGAGCGTTTTGAGGCCTATGCTGGAAAAGGAAATATCTTCACCTAAAAACTAGACAGAAGCATTCTCAGAAACTTCTGTGTGATGAGTGCATTCAACTCACAGACTTGAACGTTTCTTTTGATAGAACAGTTTGGAAACATTACGTTTGTAGAATCTGCAAGTGTTTATTCGGAGCACCTTGAGGCCTATGTTGGAAAAGGAAATATCTTCACATAAAAACTAGAGAGAAGGATTCTCAGAAACTTCTTTGTGATGAGTTCATTCAACTCACAGAGTGGACCCTACCAATTGATAGAGAAGTTTGGAAACACTCTTTTTGTAGAATCTGCAAGTGGATATTTGGAGCCGTTTGAGGCCTATGCTGGAAAAGGAAATATCTTCACATAAAAACTGAACAGAAGCATTCTCAGAAACTTCTTTGTGTTGAGTGCATTCAACTCACAGACTGGAACTTACCTGTAGAAAGAGCAGTTTTGAAACACTCTTTTGGTAAAATCTGCAAGTGGTTATTTGGAGCACTTCGAGGCCTGTGCTGGGATATGGAATATCTTCACCTAAAAACTACAGAGAAGCATTCTCCGAAAGTTCTTCACGATGAATTCATTCAACTCACAGAGTTGAACCTTCCTTTTGAAAGAACAGTTTTGAAACACTCTTTTTGTAGAATCTGCAAGAGGATATTTGGAGCGTTTTGAGGCCTATGCTGGAAAAGGAAATATCTTCACCTAAAAACTAGACAGAAGCATTCTCAGAAACTTCTATGTGATGAGTGCATTCCACTCAGAGACTTGAACGTTTCTTTTTAAAGAACAGTTTGGAAACATTACGTTTGTAGAATCTGCAAGTGTTTATTCGGAGCACCTTGAGGCCTATGTTGGAAAAGGAAATATCTTCACATAAAAACTAGAGAGAAGGATTCTCAGAAACTTCTTTGCGATGAGTTCATTCAACTCACAGAGTTGAACCTACCAATTGATAGAGAAGTTTGGAAACACTCTTTTTGTAGAATCTGCAAGTGGATATTTGGAGCCGTTTGAGGCCGATGTTGGAAAAGGAAATATCTTCACATAAAAACTGAACAGAACCATTCTCAGAAACTTCTTTGTGTTGAGTGCATTCAACTCACAGACTTGAACTTACCTGTAGAAAGAGCAGTTTTGAAACACTCTTTTGGTAAAATCTGCAAGTGGTTATTTGGAGCACTTCGAGGCCTGTGCCAGGATATGGAATATCTTCACCTAAAAACTACAGAGAAGCATTCTCAGAAAGTTCTTCTCGATGCATTCATTCAACTCACAGAGTTGAACCTTCCTTTTGATAGAACAGTTTTGAAACACTCTTTTTGTAGAATCTGCAAGAGGATATTTGGAGCGTTTTGAGGCCTATGCTGGAAAAGGAAATATCTTCACCTAAAAACTAGACAGAAGCATCCTCAGAAACTTCTGTGTGGTGAGTGCATTCATCTCACAGACTTGAACGTTTCTTTTGATAGAACAGTTTGGAAACATTACGTTTGTAGAATCTGCAAGTGTTTATTCGGAGCACCTTGAGGCCTATGTTGGAAAAGGAAATATCTTCACATAAAAACTAGAGAGAAGGATTCTCAGAAACTTCTTTGTGATGAGTTCATTCAACTCACAGAGTGGAACCTACCAATTGATAGAGAAGTTTGGAAACACTCTTTTTGTAGAATCTGCAAGTGGATATTTGGAGCCGTTTGAGGCCTATGCTGGAAAAGGAAATATCTTCACATAAAAACTGAACAGAAGCATTCTCAGAAACTTCTTTGTGTTGAGTGCATTCAACTCACAGACTTGAACTTACTTGTAGAAAGAGCAGTTTTGAAACACTCTTTTGGTAAAATCTGCAAGTGGTTATTTGGAGCACTTCGAGGCCTGAGTTTTGATATGGAATATCTTCACCTAAAAACTACAGAGAAGCATTCTCAGAAAGTACTTCATGACGCATTCATTCAACTCACAGAGTTGAACCTTCCTTTTGATAGAACAGTTTTGAAACACTCTTTTTGTAGAATCTGCAAGAGGATATTTGGAGCGTTTTGAGGCCTATGCTGGAAAAGGAAATATCTTCACCTAAAAACTAGACAGAAGCATTCTCAGAAACTTCTGTGTGATGAGTGCATTCAACTCACAGACTTGAACGTTTCTTTTGATAGAACAGTTTGGAAACATTACGTTTGTAGAATCTGCAAGTGTTTATTCGGAGCACCATGAGGCCTATGTTGGAAAAGGAAATATCTCCACATAAAAACTAGAGAGAAGGATTCTCAGAAACTTCTTTGTGATGAGTTCATTCAACTCACAGAGTTGAACCTACCAATTGATAGAGAAGTTTGGAAACACTCTTTTTGTAGAATCTGCAAGTGGATATTTGGAGCCGTTTGAGGCCTATGCTGGAAAAGGAAATATCTTCACATAAAAACTGAACAGAAGCATTCTCAGAAACTTCTTTGTGTTGAGTGCATTCAACTCACAGACTTGAACTTACCTGTAGAAAGAGCAGTTTTGAAACACTCTTTTGGTAAAATCTGCAAGTGGTTATTTGGAGCACTTCGAGGCCTGTGCTGGGATATGGAATATCTTCACCTAAAAACTACAGAGAAGCATTCTCAGAAAGTTCTTCACGATGCATTCATTCAACTCACAGAGTTGAACCTTCCTTTTGATAGAACAGTTTTGAAACACTCTTTTTGTAGAATCTGCAAGAGGATATTTGGAGCGTTTTGAGGCCTATGCTGGAAAAGGAAATATCTTCACCTAAAAACTAGACAGAAGCATCCTCAGAAACCTCTGTGTGATGAGTGCATTCAACTCACAGACTTGAACGTTTCTTTTGATAGAACAGTTTGGTAACATTACGTTTGTAGAATCTGCAAGTGTTTATTCGGAGCACCTTGAGGCCTATGTTGGAAAAGGAAATATCTCCACATAAAAACTAGAGAGAAGGATTCTCAGAAACTTCTTTGTGATGAGTTCATTCAACTCACAGAGTGGAACCTACCAATTGATAGAGAAGTTTGGAAACACTCTTTTTGTAGAATCTGCAAGTGGATATTTGGAGCCGTTTGAGGCCTATGTTGGAAAAGGAAATATCTTCACATAAAAACTGAACAGAAGCATTCTCAGAAACTTCTTTGTGTTGAGTGCATTCAACTCACAGACTTGAACTTAGTTGTAGAAAGAGCAGGTTTGAAACACTCTTTTGGTAAAATCTGCAAGTGGTTATTTGGAGCACTTCGAGGCCTGTGCTTTGATATGGAATATCTTCACCTAAAAACTACAGAGAAGCATTCTCAGAAAGTACTTCATGATGCATTCGTTCAACTCACAGAGTTGAACCTTCCTTTTGATAGAACAGTTTTGAAACACTCTTTTTGTAGAATCTGCAAGAGGATATTTGGAGCGTTTTGAGGCCTATGCTGGAAAAGGAACTATCTTCACCTAAAAACTAGACAGAAGCATCCTCAGAAACTTCTGTGTGATGAGTGCATTCAACTCACAGACTTGAACGTTTCTTTTGATAGAACAGTTTGGAAACATTACGTTTGTAGAATCTGCAAGTGTTTATTCGGAGCACCTTGAGGCCTATGTTGGAAAACGAAATATCTTCACATAAAAACTATAGAGAAGGATTCTCAGAAACTTCTTTGTGATGTGTTCATTCAACTCACAGAGTTGAACCTACCAATTGATGATAGAGAAGTTTGGAAACACTCTTTTTGTAGAATCTGCAAGTGGATATTTGGAGCCGTTTGAGGCCTATGCTGGAAAAGGAAATATCTTCACATAAAAACTGAACAGAAGCATTCTCAGAAACTTCTTTGTGTTGAGTGCATTCAACTCACAGACTTGAACTTACCTGTAGAAAGAGCAGTTTTGAAACACTCTTTTGGTAAAATCTGCAAGTGGTTATTTGGAGCACTTCGAGGCCTGTGCTGGGATATGGAATATCTTCACCTAAAAACTACAGAGAAGCATTCTCAGAAAGTTCTTCACGATGCATTCATTCAACTCACAGAGTTGAACCTTCCTTTTGATAGAACAGTTTTGAAACACTCTTTTTGTAGAATCTGCAAGAGGATATTTGGAGCGTTTTGAGGCCTATGCTGGAAAAGGAAATATCTTCACATAAAAACTGAACAGAAGCATTCTCAGAAACTTCTTTGTGTTGAGTGCATTCAACTCACAGACTTGAACTTACTTGTAGAAAGAGCAGTTTTGAAACACTCTTTTGGTAAAATCTGCAAGTGGTTATTTGGAGCACTTCGAGGCCTGAGCTTTGATATGGAATATCTTCACCTAAAAACTACAGAGAAGCATTCTCAGAAAGTACTTCATGACGCATTCATTCAACTCACAGAGTTGAACCTTCCTTTTGATAGAACAGTTTTGAAACACTCTTTTTGTAGAATCTGCAAGAGGATATTTGGAGCGTTTTGAGGCCTATGCTGGAAAAGGAAATATCTTCACCTAAAAACTAGACAGAAGCATTCTCAGAAACTTCTGTGTGATGAGTGCATTCAACTCACAGACTTGAACGTTTCTTTTGATAGAACAGTTTGGAAACATTACGTTTGTAGAATCTGCAAGTGTTTATTCGGAGCACCATGAGGCCTATGTTGGAAAAGGAAATATCTCCACATAAAAACTAGAGAGAAGGATTCTCAGAAACTTCTTTGTGATGAGTTCATTCAACTCACAGAGTTGAACCTACCAATTGATAGAGAAGTTTGGAAACACTCTTTTTGTAGAATCTGCAAGTGGATATTTGGAGCCGTTTGAGGCCTATGCTGGAAAAGGAAATATCTTCACATAAAAACTGAACAGAAGCATTCTCAGAAACTTCTTTGTGTTGAGTGCATTCAACTCACAGACTTGAACTTACCTGTAGAAAGAGCAGTTGTGAAACACTCTTTTGGTAAAATCTGCAAGTGGTTATTTGGAGCACTTCGAGGCCTGTGCTGGGATATGGAATATCTTCACCTAAAAACTACAGAGAAGCATTCTCAGAAAGTTCTTCACGATGCATTCATTCAACTCACAGAGTTGAACCTTCCTTTTGATAGAACAGTTTTGAAACACTCTTTTTGTAGAATCTGCAAGAGGATATTTGGAGCGTTTTGAGGCCTATGCTGGAAAAGGAAATATCTTCACCTAAAAACTAGACAGAAGCATCCTCAGAAACCTCTGTGTGATGAGTGCATTCAACTCACAGACTTGAACGTTTCTTTTGATAGAACAGTTTGGTAACATTACGTTTGTAGAATCTGCAAGTGTTTATTCGGAGCACCTTGAGGCCTATGTTGGAAAAGGAAATATCTCCACATAAAAACTAGAGAGAAGGATTCTCAGAAACTTCTTTGTGATGAGTTCATTCAACTCACAGAGTGGAACCTACCAATTGATAGAGAAGTTTGGAAACACTCTTTTTGTAGAATCTGCAAGTGGATATTTGGAGCCGTTTGAGGCCTATGTTGGAAAAGGAAATATCTTCACATAAAAACTGAACAGAAGCATTCTCAGAAACTTCTTTGTGTTGAGTGCATTCAACTCACAGACTTGAACTTAGTTGTAGAAAGAGCAGGTTTGAAACACTCTTTTGGTAAAATCTGCAAGTGGTTATTTGGAGCACTTCGAGGCCTGTGCTTTGATATGGAATATCTTCACCTAAAAACTACAGAGAAGCATTCTCAGAAAGTACTTCATGATGCATTCGTTCAACTCAGAGAGTTGAACCTTCCTTTTGATAGAACAGTTTTGAAACACTCTTTTTGTAGAATCTGCAAGAGGATATTTGGAGCGTTTTGAGGCCTATGCTGGAAAAGGAACTATCTTCACCTAAAAACTAGACAGAAGCATCCTCAGAAACTTCTGTGTGATGAGTGCATTCAACTCACAGACTTGAACGTTTCTTTTGATAGAACAGTTTGGAAACATTACGTTTGTAGAATCTGCAAGTGTTTATTCGGAGCACCTTGAGGCCTATGTTGGAAAACGAAATATCTTCACATAAAAACTATAGAGAAGGATTCTCAGAAACTTCTTTGTGATGTGTTCATTCAACTCACAGAGTTGAACCTACCAATTGATGATAGAGAAGTTTGGAAACACTCTTTTTGTAGAATCTGCAAGTGGATATTTGGAGCCGTTTGAGGCCTATGCTGGAAAAGGAAATATCTTCACATAAAAACTGAACAGAAGCATTCTCAGAAACTTCTTTGTGTTGAGTGCATTCAACTCACAGACTTGAACTTACCTGTAGAAAGAGCAGTTTTGAAACACTCTTTTGGTAAAATCTGCAAGTGGTTATTTGGAGCACTTCGAGGCCTGTGCTGGGATATGGAATATCTTCACCTAAAAACTACAGAGAAGCATTCTCAGAAAGTTCTTCACGATGCATTCATTCAACTCACAGAGTTGAACCTTCCTTTTGATAGAACAGTTTTGAAACACTCTTTTTGTAGAATCTGCAAGAGGATATTTGGAGCGTTTTGAGGCCTATGCTGGAAAAGGAAATATCTACACCTAAAAACTAGACAGAAGCATTCTCAGAAACTTCTGTGTGATGAGTGCATTCAACTCACAGACTTGAACGTTTCTTTTGATAGAACAGTTTGGAAACATTACGTTTGTAGAATCTGCAAGTGTTTATTCGGAGCACCATGAGGCCTATGTTGGAAAAGGAAATATCTTCACATAAAAACTAGAGAGAAGGATTCTCAGAAACTTCTTTGTGATGAGTTCATTCAACTCACAGAGTTGAACCTACCAATTGATAGAGAAGTTTGGAAACACTCTTTTTGTAGAATCTGCAAGTGGATATTTGGAGCCGTTTGAGGCCTATGCTGGAAAAGGAAATATCTTCACATAAAAACTGAACAGAAGCATTCTCAGAAACTTCTTTGTGTTGAGTGCATTCAACTCACAGACTTGAACTTACCTGTAGAAAGAGCAGTTTTGAAACACTCTTTTGGTAAAATCTGCAAGTGGTTATTTGGAGCACTTCGAGGCCTGTGCTGGGATATGGAATATCTTCACCTAAAAACTACAGAGAAGCATTCTCAGAAAGTTCTTCACGATGCATTCATTCAACTCACAGAGTTGAACCTTCCTTTTGATAGAACAGTTTTGAAACACTCTTTTTGTAGAATCTGCAAGAGGATATTTGGAGCGTTTTGAGGCCTATGCTGGAAAAGGAAATATCTTCACCTAAAAACTAGACAGAAGCATCCTCAGAAACTTCTGTGTGATGAGTGCATTCAACTCACAGACTTGAACGTTTCTTTTGATAGAACAGTTTGGTAACATTACGTTTGTAGAATCTGCAAGTGTTTATTCGGAGCACCTTGAGGCCTATGTTGGAAAAGGAAATATCTCCACATAAAAACTAGAGAGAAGGATTCTCAGAAACTTCTTTGTGATGAGTTCATTCAACTCACAGAGTGGAACCTACCAATTGATAGAGAAGTTTGGAAACACTCTTTTTGTAGAATCTGCAAGTGGATATTTGGAGCCGTTTGAGGCCTATGCTGAAAAAGGAAATATCTTCACATAAAAACTGAACAGAAGCATTCTCAGAAACTTCTTTGTGTTGAGTGCATTCAACTCACAGACTTGAACTTACCTGTAGAAAGAGCAGTTTTGAAACACTCTTTTGGTAAAATCTGCAAGTGGTTATTTGGAGCAATTCGAGGCCTGTGCTGGGATATGGAATACCTTCACCTAAAAACTACAGAGAAGCATTCTCAGAAAGTACTTCATGATGCATTCGTTCAACTCAGAGAGTTGAACCTTCCTTTTGATAGAACAGTTTTGAAACACTCTTTTTGTAGAATCTGCAAGAGGATATTTGGAGCGTTTTGAGGCCTATGCTGGAAAAGGAAATATCTTCACCTAAAAACTAGACAGAAGCATCCTCAGAAACTTCTGTGTGATGAGTGCATTCAACTCACAGACTTGAACGTTTCTTTTGATAGAACAGTTTGGTAACATTACGTTTGTAGAATCTGCAAGTGTTTATTCGGAGCACCTTGAGGCCTATGTTGGAAAAGGAAATATCTCCACATAAAAACTAGAGAGAAGGATTCTCAGAAACTTCTTTGTGATGAGTTCATTCAACTCACAGAGTGGAACCTACCAATTGATAGAGAAGTTGGAAACACTCTTTTTGTAGAATCTGCAAGTGGATATTTGGAGCCGTTTGAGGCCTATGTTGGAAAAGGAAATATCTTCACATAAAAACTGAACAGAAGCATTCTCAGAAACTTCTTTGTGTTGAGTGCATTCAACTCACAGACTTGAACTTAGTTGTAGAAAGAGCAGTTTTGAAACACTCTTTTGGTAAAATCTGCAAGTGGTTATTTGGAGCACTTCGAGGCCTGTGCTTTGATATGGAATATCTTCACCTAAAAACTACAGAGAAGCATTCTCAGAAAGTACTTCATGATGCATTCGTTCAACTCACAGAGTTGAACCTTCCTTTTGATAGAACAGTTTTGAAACACTCTTTTTGTAGAATCTGCAAGAGGATATTTGGAGCGTTTTGAGGCCTATGCTGGAAAAGGAACTATCTTCACCTAAAAACTAGACAGAAGCATCCTCAGAAACTTCTGTGTGATGAGTGCATTCAACTCACAGACTTGAACGTTTCTTTTGATAGAACAGTTTGGAAACATTACGTTTGTAGAATCTGCAAGTGTTTATTCGGAGCACCTTGAGGCCTATGTTGGAAAACGAAATATCTTCAAATAAAAACTAGAGAGAAGGATTCTCAGAAACTTCTTTGTGATGTGTTCATTCAACTCACAGAGTTGAACCTACCAATTGATGATAGAGAAGTTTGGAAACACTCTTTTTGTAGAATCTGCAAGTGGATATTTGGAGCCGTTTGAGGCCTATGCTGGAAAAGGAAATATCTTCACATAAAAACTGAACAGAAGCATTCTCAGAAACTTCTTTGTGTTGAGTGCATTCAACTCACAGACTTGAACTTACCTGTAGAAAGAGCAGTTTTGAAACACTCTTTTGGTAAAATCTGCAAGTGGTTATTTGGAGCACTTCGAGGCCTGTGCTGGGATATGGAATATCTTCACCTAAAAACTACAGAGAAGCATTCTCAGAAAGTTCTTCACGATGCATTCATTCAACTCACAGAGTTGAACCTTCCTTTTGATAGAACAGTTTTGAAACACTCTTTTTGTAGAATCTGCAAGAGGATATTTGGAGCGTTTTGAGGCCTATGCTGGAAAAGGAAATATCTTCACCTAAAAACTAGACAGAAGCATCCTCAGAAACTTCTGTGTGATGAGTGCATTCAACTCACAGACTTGAACGTTTATTTTGATAGAACAGTTTGGTAACATTACGTTTGTAGAATCTGCAAGTGTTTATTCGGAGCACCTTGAGGCCTATGTTGGAAAAGGAAATATCTCCACATAAAAACTAGAGGGAAGGATTCTCAGAAACTTCTTTGTGATGAGTTCATTCAACTCACAGAGTGGAACCTACCAATTGATAGAGAAGTTTGGAAACACTCTTTTTGTAGAATCTGCAAGTGGATATTTGGAGCCGTTTGAGGCCTATGCTGGAAAAGGAAATATCTTCACATAAAAACTGAACAGAAGCATTCTCAGAAACTTCTTTGTGTTGAGTGCATTCAACTCACAGACTTGAACTTACCTGTAGAAAGAGCAGTTGTGAAACACTCTTTTGGTAAAATCTGCAAGTGGTTATTTGGAGCACTTCGAGGCCTGTGCTGGGATATGGAATATCTTCACCTAAAAACTACAGAGAAGCATTCTCAGAAAGTTCTTCACGATGCATTCATTCAACTCACAGAGTTGAACCTTCCTTTTGATAGAACAGTTTTGAAACACTCTTTTTGTAGAATCTGCAAGAGGATATTTGGAGCGTTTTGAGGCCTATGCTGGAAAAGGAAATATCTTCACCTAAAAACTAGACAGAAGCATCCTCAGAAACTTCTGTGTGATGAGTGCATTCAACTCACAGACTTGAACGTTTCTTTTGATAGAACAGTTTGGTAACATTACGTTTGTAGAATCTGCAAGTGTTTATTCGGAGCACCTTGAGGCCTATGTTGGAAAAGGAAATATCTCCACCTAAAAACTAGAGAGAAGGATTCTCAGAAACTTCTTTGTGATGAGTTCATTCAACTCACAGAGTGGAACCTACCAATTGATAGAGAAGTTTGGAAACACTCTTTTTGTAGAATCTGCAAGTGGATATTTGGAGCCGTTTGAGGCCTATGCTGAAAAAGGAAATATCTTCACATAAAAACTGAACAGAAGCATTCTCAGAAACTTCTTTGTGTTGAGTGCATTCAACTCACAGACTTGAACTTACCTGTAGAAAGAGCAGTTTTGAAACACTCTTTTGGTAAAATCTGCAAGTGGTTATTTGGAGCAATTCGAGGCCTGTGCTGGGATATGGAATACCTTCACCTAAAAACTACAGAGAAGCATTCTCAGAAAGTACTTCATGATGCATTCGTTCAACTCAGAGAGTTGAACCTTCCTTTTGATAGAACAGTTTTGAAACACTCTTTTTGTAGAATCTGCAAGAGGATATTTGGAGCGTTTTGAGGCCTATGCTGGAAAAGGAAATATCTTCACCTAAAAACTAGACAGAAGCATCCTCAGAAACTTCTGTGTGATGAGTGCATTCAACTCACAGACTTGAACGTTTCTTTTGATAGAACAGTTTGGTAACATTACGTTTGTAGAATCTGCAAGTGTTTATTCGGAGCACCTTGAGGCCTATGTTGGAAAAGGAAATATCTCCACATAAAAACTAGAGAGAAGGATTCTCAGAAACTTCTTTGTGATGAGTTCATTCAACTCACAGAGTGGAACCTACCAATTGATAGAGAAGTTGGAAACACTCTTTTTGTAGAATCTGCAAGTGGATATTTGGAGCCGTTTGAGGCCTATGTTGGAAAAGGAAATATCTTCACATAAAAACTGAACAGAAGCATTCTCAGAAACTTCTTTGTGTTGAGTGCATTCAACTCACAGACTTGAACTTAGTTGTAGAAAGAGCAGTTTTGAAACACTCTTTTGGTAAAATCTGCAAGTGGTTATTTGGAGCACTTCGAGGCCTGTGCTTTGATATGGAATATCTTCACCTAAAAACTACAGAGAAGCATTCTCAGAAAGTACTTCATGATGCATTCGTTCAACTCACAGAGTTGAACCTTCCTTTTGATAGAACAGTTTTGAAACACTCTTTTTGTAGAATCTGCAAGAGGATATTTGGAGCGTTTTGAGGCCTATGCTGGAAAAGGAACTATCTTCACCTAAAAACTAGACAGAAGCATCCTCAGAAACTTCTGTGTGATGAGTGCATTCAACTCACAGACTTGAACGTTTCTTTTGATAGAACAGTTTGGAAACATTACGTTTGTAGAATCTGCAAGTGTTTATTCGGAGCACCTTGAGGCCTATGTTGGAAAACGAAATATCTTCAAATAAAAACTAGAGAGAAGGATTCTCAGAAACTTCTTTGTGATGTGTTCATTCAACTCACAGAGTTGAACCTACCAATTGATGATAGAGAAGTTTGGAAACACTCTTTTTGTAGAATCTGCAAGTGGATATTTGGAGCCGTTTGAGGCCTATGCTGGAAAAGGAAATATCTTCACATAAAAACTGAACAGAAGCATTCTCAGAAACTTCTTTGTGTTGAGTGCATTCAACTCACAGACTTGAACTTACCTGTAGAAAGAGCAGTTTTGAAACACTCTTTTGGTAAAATCTGCAAGTGGTTATTTGGAGCACTTCGAGGCCTGTGCTGGGATATGGAATATCTTCACCTAAAAACTACAGAGAAGCATTCTCAGAAAGTTCTTCACGATGCATTCATTCAACTCACAGAGTTGAACCTTCCTTTTGATAGAACAGTTTTGAAACACTCTTTTTGTAGAATCTGCAAGAGGATATTTGGAGCGTTTTGAGGCCTATGCTGGAAAAGGAAATATCTTCACCTAAAAACTAGACAGAAGCATCCTCAGAAACTTCTGTGTGATGAGTGCATTCAACTCACAGACTTGAACGTTTATTTTGATAGAACAGTTTGGTAACATTACGTTTGTAGAATCTGCAAGTGTTTATTCGGAGCACCTTGAGGCCTATGTTGGAAAAGGAAATATCTCCACATAAAAACTAGAGGGAAGGATTCTCAGAAACTTCTTTGTGATGAGTTCATTCAACTCACAGAGTGGAACCTACCAATTGATAGAGAAGTTTGGAAACACTCTTTTTGTAGAATCTGCAAGTGGATATTTGGAGCCGTTTGAGGCCTATGCTGGAAAAGGAAATATCTTCACATAAAAACTGAACAGAAGCATTCTCAGAAACTTCTTTGTGTTGAGTGCATTCAACTCACAGACTTGAACTTACCTGTAGAAAGAGCAGTTGTGAAACACTCTTTTGGTAAAATCTGCAAGTGGTTATTTGGAGCACTTCGAGGCCTGTGCTGGGATATGGAATATCTTCACCTAAAAACTACAGAGAAGCATTCTCAGAAAGTTCTTCACGATGCATTCATTCAACTCACAGAGTTGAACCTTCCTTTTGATAGAACAGTTTTGAAACACTCTTTTTGTAGAATCTGCAAGAGGATATTTGGAGCGTTTTGAGGCCTATGCTGGAAAAGGAAATATCTTCACCTAAAAACTAGACAGAAGCATCCTCAGAAACTTCTGTGTGATGAGTGCATTCAACTCACAGACTTGAACGTTTCCTTTGATAGAACAGTTTGGTAACATTACGTTTGTAGAATCTGCAAGTGTTTATTCGGAGCACCTTGAGGCCTATGTTGGAAAAGGAAATATCTCCACCTAAAAACTAGAGAGAAGGATTCTCAGAAACTTCTTTGTGATGAGTTCATTCAACTCACAGAGTGGAACCTACCAATTGATAGAGAAGTTTGGAAACACTCTTTTTGTAGAATCTGCAAGTGGATATTTGGAGCCGTTTGAGGCCTATGCTGAAAAAGGAAATATCTTCACATAAAAACTGAACAGAAGCATTCTCAGAAACTTCTTTGTGTTGAGTGCATTCAACTCACAGACTTGAACTTACCTGTAGAAAGAGCAGTTTTGAAACACTCTTTTGGTAAAATCTGCAAGTGGTTATTTGGAGCACTTCGAGGCCTGTGCTGGGATATGGAATATCTTCACCTAAAAACTACAGAGAAGCATTCTCAGAAAGTTCTTCACGATGCATTCATTCACCTCACAGAGTTGAACCTTCCTTTTGATAGAACAGTTTTGAAACACTCTTTTTGTAGAATCTGCAAGAGGATATTTGGAGCGTTTTGAGGCCTATGCTGGAAAAGGAAATATCTTCACCTAAAAACTAGACAGAAGCATTCTCAGAAACTTCTGTGTGATGAGTGCATTCAACTCACAGACTTGAACGTTTCTTTTGATAGAACAGTTTGGAAACATTACGTTTGTAGAATCTGCAAGTGTTTATTCGGAGCACCTTGAGGCCTATGTTGGAAAAGGAAATATCTTCACATAAAAACTAGAGAGAAGGATTCTCAGAAACTTCTTTGTGATGAGTTCATTCAACTCACAGAGTGGAACCTACCAATTGATAGAGAAGTTTGGAAACACTCTTTTTGTAGAATCTGCAAGTGGATATTTGGAGCCGTTTGAGGCCTATGCTGGAAAAGGAAATATCTTCACATAAAAACTGAACAGAAGCATTCTCAGAAACTTCTTTGTGTTGAGTGCATTCAACTCACAGACTTGAACTTAGTTGTAGAAAGAGCAGTTTTGAAACACTCTTTTGGTAAAATCTGCAAGTGGTTATTTGGAGCACTTCGAGGCCTGAGCTTTGATATGGAATATCTTCACCTAAAAACTACAGAGAAGCATTCTCAGAAAGTACTTCATGATGCATTCATTCAACTCACAGAGTTGAACCTTCCTTTTGATAGAACAGTTTTGAAACACTCTTTTTGTAGAATCTGCAAGAGGATATTTGGAGCGTTTTGAGGCCTATGCTGGAAAAGGAAATATCTTCACCTAAAAACTAGACAGAAGCATTCTCAGAAACTTCTGTGTGATGAGTGCATTCAACTCACAGACTTGAACGTTTCTTTTGATAGAACAGTTTGGAAACATTACGTTTGTAGAATCTGCAAGTGTTTATTCGGAGCACCTTGAGGCCTATGTTGGAAAAGGAAATATCTTCACATAAAAACTAGAGAGAAGGATTCTCAGAAACTTCTTTGTGATGAGTTCATTCAACTCACAGAGTGGAACCTACCAATTGATAGAGAAGTTTGGAAACACTCTTTTTGTAGAATCTGCAAGTGGATATTTGGAGCCGTTTGAGGCCTATACTGGAAAAGTAAATATCTTCACATAAAAACTGAACAGAAGCATTCTCAGAAACTTCTTCGTGTTGAGTGCATTCAACACACAGACTTGAACTTACCTGTAGAAAGAGCAGTTTTGAAACACTCTTTTGGTAAAATCTGCAAGTAGTTATTTGGAGCACTTCGAGGCCTGTGCTGGGATATGGAATATCTTCACCTAAAAACTACAGAGAAGCATTCTCAGAAAGTTCTTCACGATGCATTCATTCAACTCACAGAGTTGAACCTTCCTTTTGATAGAACAGTTTTGAAACACTCTTTTTGTAGAATCTGCAAGAGGATATTTGGAGCGTTTTGAGGCCTATGCTGGAAAAGGAAATATCTTCACCTAAAAACTAGACAGAAGCATCCTCAGAAACTTCTGTGTGATGAGTGCATTCAACTCACAGACTTGAACGTTTCTTTTGATAGAACAGTTTGGAAACATTACGTTTGTAGAATCTGCAAGTGTTTATTCGGAGCACCTTGAGGCCTATGTTGGAAAAGGAAATATCTTCACATAAAAACTAGAGAGAAGGATTCTCAGAAACTTCTTTGTGATGAGTTCATTCAACTCACAGAGTTGAACTTACCAATTGATGATAGAGAAGTTTGGAAACACTCTTTTTGTAGAATCTGCAAGTGGATATTTGGAGCCGTTTGAAGCCTATGCTGGAAAAGGAAATATCTTCACATAAAAACTGAACAGAAGCATTCTCAGAAACTTCTTTGTGTTGAGTGCATTCAACTCACAGACTTGAACTTACCTGTAGAAAGAGCAGTTTTGAAACACTCTTTTGGTAAAATCTGCAAGTGGTTATTTGGAGCACTTCGAGGCCTGTGCTGGGATATGGAATATCTTCACCTAAAAACTACAGAGAAGCATTCTCAGAAAGTTCTTCACGATGCATTCATTCAACTCACAGAGTTGAACCTTCCTTTTGAAAGAACAGTTTTGAAACACTCTTTTTGTAGAATCTGCAAGAGGATATTTGGAGCGTTTTGAGGCCTATGCTGGAAAAGGAAATATCTTCACCTAAAAACTAGACAGAAGCATTCTCAGAAACTTCTGTGTGATGAGTGCATTCAACTCACAGACTTGAACGTTTCTTTTTAAAGAACAGTTTGGAAATATTACGTTTGTAGAATCTGCAAGTGTTTATTCGGAGCACCTTGAGGCCTATGTTGGAAAAGGAAATATCTTCACATAAAAACTAGAGAGAAGGATTCTCAGAAACTTCTTTGCGATGAGTTCATTCAACTCACAGAGTTGAACCTACCAATTGATAGAGAAGTTTGGAAACACTCTTTTTGTAGAATCTGCAAGTGGATATTTGGAGCCGTTTGAGGCCGATGTTGGAAAAGGAAATATCTTCACATAAAAACTGAACAGAAGCATTCTCAGAAACTTCTTTGTGTTGAGTGCATTCAACTCACAGAGTTGAACTTACCTGTAGAAAGAGCAGTTTTGAAACACTCTTTTGGTAAAATCTGCAAGTGGTTATTTGGAGCACTTCGAGGCCTGTGCCTGGATATGGAATATCTTCACCTAAAAACTACAGAGAAGCATTCTCAGAAAGTTCTTCTCGATGCATTCATTCAACTCACAGAGTTGAACCTTCCTTTTGATAGAACAGTTTTGAAACACTCTTTTTGTAGAATCTGCAAGAGGATATTTGGAGCGTTTTGAGGCCTATGCTGGAAAAGGAAATATCTTCACCTAAAAACTAGACAGAAGCATCCTCAGAAACTTCTGTGTGGTGAGTGCATTCATCTCACAGACTTGAACGTTTCTTTTGATAGAACAGTTTGGAAACATTACGTTTGTAGAATCTGCAAGTGTTTATTCGGAGCACCTTGAGGCCTATGTTGGAAAAGGGAATATCTTCACATAAAAACTAGAGAGAAGGATTCTCAGAAACTTCTTTGTGATGAGTTCATTCAACTCACAGAGTGGAACCTACCAATTGATAGGGAAGTTTGGAAACACTCTTTTTGTAGAATCTGCAAGTGGATATTTGGAGCCGTTTGAGGCCTATGCTGGAAAAGGAAATATCTTCACATAAAAACTGAACAGAAGCATTCTCAGAAACTTCTTTGTGTTGAGTGCATTCAACTCACAGACTTGAACTTACTTGTAGAAAGAGCAGTTTTGAAACACTCTTTTGGTAAAATCTGCAAGTGGTTATTTGGAGCACTTCGAGGCCTGAGCTTTGATATGGAATATCTTCACCTAAAAACTACAGAGAAGCATTCTCAGAAAGTACTTCATGACGCATTCATTCAACTCACAGAGTTGAACCTTCCTTTTGATAGAACAGTTTTGAAACACTCTTTTTGTAGAATCTGCAAGAGGATATTTGGAGCGTTTTGAGGCCTATGCTGGAAAAGGAAATATCTTCACCTAAAAACTAGACAGAAGCATTCTCAGAAACTTCTGTGTGATGAGTGCATTCAACTCACAGACTTGAACGTTTCTTTTGATAGAACAGTTTGGAAACATTACGTTTGTAGAATCTGCAAGTGTTTATTCGGAGCACCTTGAGGCCTATGTTGGAAAAGGAAATATCTTCACATAAAAACTAGAGAGAAGGATTCTCAGAAACTTCTTTGTGATGAGTTCATTCAACTCACAGAGTGGAACCTACCAATTGATAGAGAAGTTTGGAAACACTCTTTTTGTAGAATCTGAAAGTGGATATTTGGAGCCGTTTGAGGCCTATGCTGGAAAAGGAAATATCTTCACATAAAAACTGAACAGAAGCATTCTCAGAAACTTCTTTGTGTTGAGTGCATTCAACTCACAGACTTGAACTTACCTGTAGAAAGAGCAGTTTTGAAACACTCTTTTGGTAAAATCTGCAAATGGTTATTTGGAGCACTTTGAGGCCTGTGCTGGGATATGGAATATCTTCACCTAAAAACTACAGAGAAGCATTCTCAGAAAGTTCTTCACGATGCATTCATTCAACTCACAGAGTTGAACCTTCCTTTTGAAAGAACAGTTTTGAAACACTCTTTTTGTAGAATCTGCAAGAGGATATTTGGAGCGTTTTGAGGCCTATGCTGGAAAAGGAAATATCTTCACCTAAAAACTAGACAGAAGCATCCTCAGAAACTTCTGTGTGATGAGTGCATTCAACTCACAGACTTGAACGTTTCTTTTGATAGAACAGTTTGGAAACATTACGTTTGTAGAATCTGCAAGTGTTTATTCGGAGCACCATGAGGCCTATGTTGGAAAAGGAAATATCTCCACATAAAAACTAGAGAGAAGGATTCTCAGAAACTTCTTTGTGATGAGTTCATTCAACTCACAGAGTGGAACCTACCAATTGATAGAGAAGTTTGGAAACACTCTTTTTGTAGAATCTGCAAGTTGATATTTGGAGCCGTTTGAGGCCTATGCTGGAAAAGGAAATATCTTCACATAAAAACTGAACAGAAGCATTCTCAGAAACTTCTTTGTGTTGAGTGCATTCAACTCACAGACTTGAACTTACTCGTAGAAAGAGCAGTTTTGAAACACTCTTTTGGTAAAATCTGCAAGTGGTTATTTGGAGCAATTCGAGGCCTGTGCTGGGATATGGAATATCTTCACCTAAAAGCTACAGAGAAGCATTCTCAGAAAGTTCTTCACGATGCATTCATTCAACTCACAGAGTTGAACCTTCCTTTTGAAAGAACAGTTTTGAAACACACTTTTTGTAGAATCTGCAAGAGGATATTTGGAGCGTTTTGAGGCCTATGCTGGAAAAGGAAATATCTTCACCTAAAAACTAGACAGAAGCATTCTCAGAAACTTCTGTGTGATGAGTGCATTCAACTCACAGACTTGAACGTTTCTTTTTAAAGAACAGTTTGGAAACATTACGTTTGTAGAATCTCCAAGTGTTTATGCGGAGCACCTTGAGGCCTATGTTGGAAAAGGAAATATCTTCACATAAAAACTAGAGAGAAGGATTCTCAGAAACTTCTTTGCGATGAGTTCATTCAACTCACAGAGTTGAACCTACCAATTGATAGAGAAGTTTGGAAACACTCTTTTTGTAGAATCTGCAAGTGGATATTTGGAGCCGTTTGAGGCCGATTTTGGAAAAGGAAATATCTTCACATAAAAACTGAACAGAACCATTCTCAGAAACTTCTTTGTGTTGAGTGCATTCAACTCACAGAGTTGAACTTACCTGTAGAAAGAGCAGTTTTGAAACACTCTTTTGGTAAAATCTGCAAGTGGTTATTTGGAGCACTTCGAGGCCTGTGCCTGGATATGGAATATCTTCACCTAAAAACTACAGAGAAGCATTCTCAGAAAGTTCTTCTCGATGCATTCATTCAACTCACAGAGTTGAACCTTCCTTTTGATAGAACAGTTTTGAAACACTCTTTTTGTAGAATCTGCAAGAGGATATTTGGAGCGTTTTGAGGCCTATGCTGGAAAAGGAAATATCTTCACCTAAAAACTAGACAGAAGCATCCTCAGAAACTTCTGTGTGGTGAGTGCATACATCTCACAGACTTGAACGTTTCTTTTGATAGAACAGTTTGGAAACATTACGTTTGTAGAATCTGCAAGTGTTTATTCGGAGCACCTTGAGGCCTATGTTGGAAAAGGAAATATCTTCACATAAAAACTAGAGAGAAGGATTCTCAGAAACTTCTTTGTGATGAGTTCATTCAACTCACAGAGTGGAACCTACCAATTGATAGAGAAGTTTGGAAACACTCTTTTTGTAGAATCTGCAAGTGGATATTTGGAGCCGTTTGAGGCCTATGCTGGAAAAGGAAATATCTTCACATAAAAACTGAACAGAAGCATTCTCAGAAACTTCTTTGTGTTGAGTGCATTCAACTCACAGACTTGAACTTACTTGTAGAAAGAGCAGTTTTGAAACACTCTTTTGGTAAAATCTGCAAGTGGTTATTTGGAGCACTTCGAGGCCTGAGCTTTGATATGGAATATCTTCACCTAAAAACTACAGAGAAGCATTCTCAGAAAGTACTTCATGACGCATTCATTCAACTCACAGAGTTGAACCTTCCTTTTGATAGAACAGTTTTGAAACACTCTTTTTGTAGAATCTGCAAGAGGATATTTGGAGCGTTTTGAGGCCTATGCTGGAAAAGGAAATATCTTCACCTAAAAACTAGACAGAAGCATTCTCAGAAACTTCTGTGTGATGAGTGCATTCAACTCACAGACTTGAACGTTTCTTTTGATAGAACAGTTTGGAAACATTACGTTTGTAGAATCTGCAAGTGTTTATTCGGAGCACCATGAGGCCTATGTTGGAAAAGGAAATATCTTCACATAAAAACTAGAGAGAAGGATTCTCAGAAACTTCTTTGTGATGAGTTCATTCAACTCACAGAGTTGAACCTACCAATTGATAGAGAAGTTTGGAAACACTCTTTTTGTAGAATCTGCAAGTGGATATTTGGAGCCGTTTGAGGCCTATGCTGGAAAAGGAAATATCTTCACATAAAAACTGAACAGAAGCATTCTCAGAAACTTCTTTGTGTTGAGTGCATTCAACTCACAGACTTGCACTTACCTGTAGAAAGAGCAGTTTTGAAACACTCTTTTGGTAAAATCTGCAAGTGGTTATTTGGAGCACTTCGAGGCCTGTGCTGGGATATGGAATATCTTCACCTAAAAACTACAGAGAAGCATTCTCAGAAAGTTCTTCACGATGCATTCATTCAACTCACAGAGTTGAACCTTCCTTTTGAAAGAACAGTTTTGAAACACTCTTTTTGTCGAATCTGCAAGAGGATATTTGGAGCGTTTTGAGGCCTATGCTGGAAAAGGAAATATCTTCACCTAAAAACTAGACAGAAGCATCCTCAGAAACTTCTGTGTGATGAGTGCATTCAACTCACAGACTTGAACGTTTCTTTTGATAGAACAGTTTGGAAACATTACGTTTGTAGAATCTGCAAGTGTTTATTCGGAGCACCTTGAGGCCTATGTTGGAAAAGGAAATATCTCCACATAAAAACTAGAGAGAAGGATTCTCAGAAACTTCTTTGTGATGAGTTCATTCAACTCACAGAGTGGAACCTACCAATTGATAGAGAAGTTTGGAAACACTCTTTTTGTAGAATCTGCAAGTGGATATTTGGAGCCGTTTGAGGCCTATGCTGGAAAAGGAAATATCTTCACATAAAAACTGAACAGAAGCATTCTCAGAAACTTCTTTGTGTTGAGTGCATTCAACTCACAGACTTGAACTTACCTGTAGAAAGAGCAGTTTTCAAACACTCTTTTGGTGAAATCTGCAAGTGGTTATTTGGAGCACTTCGAGGCCTGTGCTGGGATATGGAATATCTTCACCTAAAAACTACAGAGAAGCATTCTCAGAAAGTTCTTCACGATGCATTCATTCTACTCACAGAGTTGAACCTTCCTTTTGAGAGAACAGTTTTGAAACACTCTTTTTGTAGAATCTGCAAGAGGATATTTGGAGCGTTTTGAGGCCCATGCTGGAAAAGGAAATATCTTCACCTAAAAACTAGACAGAAGCATCCTCAGAAACTTCTGTGTGATGAGTGCATTCATCTCACAGACTTGAACGTTTCGTTTGAAAGAACAGTTTGGAAACATTACGTTTGTAGAATCTGCAAGTGTTTATTCGGAGCACCTTGAGGCCTATGTTGGAAAAGGAAATATCTTCACATAAAAACTAGAGAGAAGGATTCTCAGAAACTTCTTTGTGATGAGTTCATTCAACTCACAGAGTTGAACCTACCAATTGATAGAGAAGTTTGGAAACACTCTTTTTGTAAAATCTGCAAGTGGTTATTTGGAGCCGTTTGAAGCCTATGCTGGAAAAGGAAATATCTTCACATAAAAACTGAACAGAAGCATTCTCAGAAACTTCTTTGTGTCGAGTGCATTCAACTCACAGACTTGAACTTACCTGTAGAAAGAGTAGTTTTGAAACACTCTTTTGGTAAAATCTGCAAGTGGTTATTTGGAGCACTTCGAGGCCTGTGCTGGGATATGGAATAACTACACCTAAAAACTACAGAGAAGCATTCTCAGAAAGTTCTTCACGATGCATTCATTCAACTCACAGAGTTGAACCTTCCTTTTGATAGAACAGTTTTTAAACACTCTTTTTGTAGAATCTGCAAGAGGATATTTGGAGCGTTTTGAGGCCTATGCTGGAAAAGGAAATATCTTCACCTAAAAACTAGACAGAAGCATTCTCAGAAACTTCTGTGTGATGAGTGCATTCAACTCACAGACTTGAACGTTTCTTTTGATAGAACAGTTTGGAAACATTACGTTTGTAGAATCTGCAAGTGTTTATTCGGAGCACCTTGAGGCCTATGTTGGAAAAGGAAATATCTTCACATAAAAACTAGAGAGAAGGATTCTCAGAAACTTCTTTGTGATGAGTTCATTCAACTCACAGAGTTGAACCTACCAATTGATAGAGAAGTTTGGAAACACTCTTTTTGTAGAATCTGCAAGTGGATATTTGGAGCCGTTTGAGGCCTATGCTGGAAAAGGAAATATCTTCACATAAAACTGAACAGAAGCATTCTCAGAAACTTCTTTGTGTTGAGTGCATTCAACTCACAGACTTGAACTTACCTGTAGAAAGAGCAGTTTTGAAACACTCTTTTGGTAAAATCTGCAAGTGGTTATTTGGAGCACTTCGAGGCCTGTGCTGGGATATGGAATATCTTCACCTAAAAACTACAGAGAAGCATTCTCAGAAAGTTCTTCACGATGCGTTCATTCAACTCACAGAGTTGAACCTTTCTTTTGATAGAACAGTTTTGAAACACTCTTTTTGTAGAATCTGCAAGAGGATATTTGGAGCGTTTTGAGGCCTATGCTGGAAAAGGAAATATCTTCACCTAAAAACTAGACAGAAGTATCCTCAGAAACTTCTGTGTGGTGAGGGCATTCATCTCACAGACTTGAACGTTTCTTTTGATAGAACAGTTTGGAAACATTACGTTTGTAGAATCTGTAAGTGTTTATTCGGAGCACCTTGAGGCCTATGTTGGAAAAGGAAATATCTTCACATAAAAACTAGAGAGAAGGATTCTCAGAAACTTCTTTGTGATGAGTTCATTCAACTCACAGAGTTGAACCTACCAATTGATAGAGAAGTTTGGAAACACTCTTTTTGTAGAATCTGCAAGTGGATATTTGGAGCCGTTTGAGGCCTATGCTGGAAAAGGAAATATCTTCACATAAAAACTGAACAGAAGCATTCTCAGAAACTTCTTTGTGTCGAGTGCATTCAACTCACCGACTTGAACTTACCTGTAGAAAGAGTAGTTTTGAAACACTCTTTTGGTAAAATCTGCAAGTGGTTATTTGGAGCACTTCGAGGCCTGTGCTGGGATATGGAATAACTTCACTTAAAAACTACAGAGAAGCATTCTCAGAAAGTTCTTCACGATGCATTCATTCAACTCACAGAGTTGAATCTTCCTTTTGATAGAACAGTTTTTAAACACTCTTTTTGTAGAATCTGCAAGAGGATATTTGGAGCGTTTTGAGGCCTATGCTGGAAAAGGAAATATTTTCACCTAAAAACTAGACAGAAGCATCCTCAGAAACTTCTGTGTGATGAGTGCATTCATCTCACAGACTTGAACGTTTATTTTGATAGAACAGTTTGGAAACATTACGTTTGTAGAATCTGCAAGTGTTTATTCGGAGCACCTTGAGGCCTATGTTGGAAAAGGAAATATCTTCACATAAAAACTAGAGAGAAGGATTCTCAGAAACTTCTTTGTGATGAGTTCATTCAACTCACAGAGTTGAACCTACCAATTGATAGAGAAATTTGGAAACACTCTTCTTGTAGAATCTGCAAGTGGATATTTGGAGCCGTTTGAGGCCTATGGTGGAAAAGGAAATATCTTCACATAAAAACTGAACAGAAGCATTCTCAGAAACTTCTTTGTGTCGAGTGCATTCAACTCACAGACTTGAACTTACCTGTAGAAAGAGCAGTTTTGAAACACTCTTTTGGTAAAATCTGCAACTGGTTATTTGGAGCACTTCGAGGCCTGTGCTGGGATATGGAATATCTTCACCTAAAAACTACAGAGAAGCATTCTCAGAAAGTTATTCACGATGCATTCATTCAACTCACAGGGTTGAACCTTCCTTTTGATAGAACAGTTTTGAAACACTCTTTTTGTAGAATCTGCAAGAGGATATTTGGAGCGTTTTGAGGCCTATGCTGGAAAAGGAAATATCTTCACCTAAAAACTAGACAGAAGCATTCTCAGAAACTTCTGTGTGATGAGTGCATTCAACTCACAGACTTGAACGTTTCTTTTGATAGAACAGTTTTGAAACATTACGTTTGTAGAATCTGCAAGTGTTTATTCGGAGCACCTTGAGGCCTATGTTGGAAAAGGAAATATCTTCACATAAAAACTAGAGAGAAGGATTCTCAGAAACTTCTTTGTGATGAGTTCATTCAACTCACGGAGTGGAACCTACCAATTGATAGAGAAGTTTGGAAACACTCTTTTTGTAGAATCTGCAAGTGGATATTTGGAGCCGTTTGAGGCCTATGCTGGAAAAGTAAATATCTTCACATAAAAACTGAACAGAAGCATTCTCAGAAACTTCCTTGTGTTGAGTGCATTCAACTCACAGACTTGAACTTACCTGTAGAAAGACCAGTTTTCAAACACTCTTTTGGTAAAATCTGCAACTGGTTATTTGGAGCACTTCGAGGCCTGTGCTGGGATATGGAATAACTTCACCTAAAAACTACAGAGAAGCATTCTCAGAAAGTTCTTCACGATGCATTCATTCAACTCACAGGATTGAACCTTCCTTTTGATAGAACAGTTCTGAAACACTCTTTTTGTAGAATCTGCAAGAGGATATTTGGAGCGTTTTGAGGCCTATGCTGGAAAAGGAAATATCTTCACCTAAAAACTAGACAGAAGCATCCTCAGAAACTTCTGTGTGATGAGTGCATTCATCTCACAGACTTGAACGTTTCGTTTGATAGAACAGTTTTGAAACATTACGTTTGTAGAATCTGCAAGTGTTTATTCGGAGCACCTTGAGGCCTATGTTGGAAAAGGAAATATCTTCACATAAAAACTAGAGAGAAGGATTCTCAGAAACTTCTTTGTGATGAGTTCATTCAACTCACAGAGTTGAACCTACCAATTGATAGAGAAGTTTGGAAACACTCTTTTTGTAGAATCTGCAAGTGGATATTTGGAGCCGTTTGAGGCCTATGCTGGAAAAGGAAATATCTTCACATAAAAACTGAACAGAAGCATTCTCAGAAACTTCTTTGTGTCGAGTGCATTCAACTCACAGACTTGAACTTACCTGTAGAAAGAGTAGTTTTGAAACACTCTTTTGGTAAAATCTGCAAGTGGTTATTTGGAGCACTTCGAGGCCTGTGCTGGGATATGGAATAACTTCACCTAAAAACTACAGAGAAGCATTCTCAGAAAGTTCTTCACGATGCATTCATTCAACTCACAGAGTTGAACCTTGCTTTTGATAGAACAGTTTTTAAACACTCTTTTTGTAGATTCTGCAAGAGGATATTTGTAGCGTTTTGAGGCCTATGCTGGAAAAGGATATATTTTCACCTAAAAACTAGACAGAAGCATCCTCAGAAACTTCTGTGTGATGAGTGCATTCATCTCACAGACTTGAACGTTTATTTTGATAGAACAGTTTGGAAACATTACGTTTGTAGAATCTGCAAGTGTTTATTCGGAGCACCTTGAGGCCTATGTTGGAAAAGGAAATATCTTCACATAAAAACTAGAGAGAAGGATTCTCAGAAACTTCTTTGTGATGAGTTCATTCAACTCACAGAGTTGAACCTACCAATTGATAGAGAAGTTTGGAAACACTCTTCTTGTAGAATCTGCAAGTGGATATTTGGAGCCGTTTGAGGCCTATGCTGGAAAAGGAAATATCTTCACATAAAAACTGAACAGAACCATTCTCAGAAACTTCTTTGTGTTGAGTGCATTCAACTCACAGAGTTGAACTTACCTGTAGAAAGAGCAGTTTTGAAACACTCTTTTGGTAAAATCTGCAAGTGGTTATTTGGAGCACTTCGAGGCCTGTGCCTGGATATGGAATATCTTCACCTAAAAACTACAGAGAAGCATTCTCAGAAAGTTCTTCTCGATGCATTCATTCAACTCACAGAGTTGAACCTTCTTTTTGATAGAACAGTTTTGAAACACTCTTTTTGTAGAATCTGCAAGAGGATATTTGGAGCGTTTTGAGGCCTATGCTGGAAAAGGAAATATCTTCACCTAAAAACTAGACAGAAGCATCCTCAGAAACTTCTGTGTGGTGAGTGCATTCATCTCACAGACTTGAACGTTTCTTTTGATAGAACAGTTTGGAAACATTACGTTTGTAGAATCTGCAAGTGTTTATTCGGAGCACCTTGAGGCCTATGTTGGAAAAGGAAATATCTTCACATAAAAACTAGAGAGAAGGATTCTCAGAAACTTCTTTGTGATGAGTTCATTCAACTCACAGAGTGGAACCTACCAATTGATAGGGAAGTTTGGAAACACTCTTTTTGTAGAATCTGCAAGTGGATATTTGGAGCCGTTTGAGGCCTATGCTGGAAAAGGAAATATCTTCACATAAAAACTGAACAGAAGCATTCTCAGAAACTTCTTTGTGTTGAGTGCATTCAACTCACAGACTTGAACTTACCTGTAGAAAGAGCAGTTTTGAAACACTCTTTTGGTAAAATCTGCAAGTGGTTATTTGGAGCACTTCGAGGCCTGAGCTTTGATATGGAATATCTTCACCTAAAAACTACAGAGAAGCATTCTCAGAAAGTACTTCATGACGCATTCATTCAACTCACAGAGTTGAACCTTCCTTTTGATAGAACAGTTTTGAAACACTCTTTTTGTAGAATCTGCAAGAGGATATTTGGAGCGTTTTGAGGCCTATGCTGGAAAAGGAAATATCTTCACCTAAAAACTAGACAGAAGCATTCTCAGAAACTTCTGTGTGATGAGTGCATTCAACTCACAGACTTGAACGTTTCTTTTGATAGAACAGTTTGGAAACATTACGTTTGTAGAATCTGCAAGTGTTTATTCGGAGCACCTTGAGGCCTATGTTGGAAAAGGAAATATCTTCACATAAAAACTAGAGAGAAGGATTCTCAGAAACTTCTTTGTGATGAGTTCATTCAACTCACAGAGTGGAACCTACCAATTGATAGAGAAGTTTGGAAACACTCTTTTTGTAGAATCTGCAAGTGGATATTTGGAGCCGTTTGAGGCCTATGCTGGAAAAGGAAATATCTTCACATAAAAACTGAACAGAAGCATTCTCAGAAACTTCTTTGTGTTGAGTGCATTCAACTCACAGACTTGAACTTACCTGTAGAAAGAGCAGTTTTGAAACACTCTTTTGGTAAAATCTGCAAGTGGTTATTTGGAGCACTTCGAGGCCTGTGCTGGGATATGGAATATCTTCACCTAAAAACTACAGAGAAGCATTCTCAGAAAGTTCTTCACGATGCATTCATTCAACTCACAGAGTTGAACCTTCCTTTTGATAGAACAGTTTTGAAACACTCTTTTTGTAGAATCTGCAAGAGGATATTTGGAGCGTTTTGAGGCCTATGCTGGAAAAGGAAATATCTTCACCTAAAAACTAGACAGAAGCATCCTCAGAAACTTCTGTGTGGTGAGTGCATTCAACTCACAGACTTGAACGTTTCTTTTGATAGAACAGTTTGGAAACATTACGTTTGTAGAATCTGCAAGTGTTTATTCGGAGCACCTTGAGGCCTATGTTGGAAAAGGAAATATCTTCACATAAAAACTAGAGAGAAGGATTCTCAGAAACTTCTTCGTGATGAGTTCATTCAACTCACAGAGTGGAACCTACCAATTGATAGAGAAGTTTGGAAACACTCTTTTTGTAGAATCTGCAAGTGGATATTTGGAGCCGTTTGAGGCCTATGCTGGAAAAGGAAATATCTTCACATAAAAACTGAACAGAAGCATTCTCAGAAACTTCTTTGTGTTGAGTGCATTCAACTCACAGACTTGAACTTACTTGTAGAAAGAGCAGTTTTGAAACACTCTTTTGGTAAAATCTGCAAGTGGTTATTTGGAGCACTTCGAGGCCTGAGCTTTGATATGGAATATCTTCACCTAAAAACTACAGAGAAGCATTCTCAGAAAGTACTTCATGACGCATTCATTCAACTCACAGAGTTGAACCTTCCTTTTGATAGAACAGTTTTGAAACACTCTTTTTGTAGAATCTGCAAGAGGATATTTGGAGCGTTTTGAGGCCTATGCTGGAAAAGGAAATATCTTCACCTAAAAACTAGACAGAAGCATTCTCAGAAACTTCTGTGTGATGAGTGCATTCAACTCACAGACTTGAACTTACTTGTAGAAAGAGCAGTTTTGAAACACTCTTTTGGTAAAATCTGCAAGTGGTTATTTGGAGCACTTCGAGGCCTGAGCTTTGATATGGAATATCTTCACCTAAAAACTACAGAGAAGCATTCTCAGAAAGTACTTCATGACGCATTCATTCAACTCACAGAGTTGAACCTTCCTTTTGATAGAACAGTTTTGAAACACTCTTTTTGTAGAATCTGCAAGAGGATATTTGGAGCGTTTTGAGGCCTATGCTGGAAAAGGAAATATCTTCACCTAAAAACTAGACAGAAGCATTCTCAGAAACTTCTGTGTGATGAGTGCATTCAACTCACAGACTTGAACGTTTCTTTTGATAGAACAGTTTGGAAACATTACGTTTGTAGAATCTGCAAGTGTTTATTCGGAGCACCATGAGGCCTATGTTGGAAAAGGAAATATCTTCACATAAAAACTAGAGAGAAGGATTCTCAGAAACTTCTTTGTGATGAGTTCATTCAACTCACAGAGTTGAACCTACCAATTGATAGAGAAGTTTGGAAACACTCTTTTTGTAGAATCTGCAAGTGGATATTTGGAGCCGTTTGAGGCCTATGCTGGAAAAGGAAATATCTTCACATAAAAACTGAACAGAAGCATTCTCAGAAACTTCTTTGTGTTGAGTGCATTCAACTCACAGACTTGAACTTACCTGTAGAAAGAGCAGTTTTGAAACACTCTTTTGGTAAAATCTGCAAGTGGTTATTTGGAGCACTTCGAGGCCTGTGCTGGGATATGGAATATCTTCACCTAAAAACTACAGAGAAGCATTCTCAGAAAGTTCTTCACGATGCATTCATTCAACTCACAGAGTTGAACCTTCCGTTTGAAAGAACAGTTTTGAAACACTCTTTTTGTCGAATCTGCAAGAGGATATTTGGAGCGTTTTGAGGCCTATGCTGGAAAAGGAAATATCTTCACCTAAAAACTAGACAGAAGCATCCTCAGAAACTTCTGTGTGATGAGTGCATTCAACTCACAGACTTGAACGTTTCTTTTGATAGAACAGTTTGGAAACATTACGTTTGTAGAATCTGCAAGTGTTTATTCGGAGCACCTTGAGGCCTATGTTGGAAAAGGAAATATCTCCACATAAAAACTAGAGAGAAGGATTCTCAGAAACTTCTTTGTGATGAGTTCATTCAACTCACAGAGTGGAACCTACCAATTGATAGAGAAGTTTGGAAACACTCTTTTTGTAGAATCTGCAAGTGGATATTTGGAACCGTTTGAGGCCTATGCTGGAAAAGGAAATATCTTCACATAAAAACTGAACAGAAGCATTCTCAGAAACTTCTTTGTGTTGAGTGCATTCAACTCACAGACTTGAACTTACCTGTAGAAAGAGCAGTTTTCAAACACTCTTTTGGTGAAATCTGCAAGTGGTTATTTGGAGCACTTCGAGGCCTGTGCTGGGATATGGAATATCTTCACCTAAAAACTACAGAGAAGCATTCTCAGAAATTTCTTCACGATGCATTCATTCTACTCACAGAGTTGAACCTTCCTTTTGATAGAACAGTTTTGAAACACTCTTTTTGTAGAATCTGCAAGAGGATATTTTGAGCGTTTTGAGGCCCATGCTGGAAAAGGAAATATCTTCACCTAAAAACTAGACAGAAGCATCCTCAGAAACTTCTGTGTGATGAGTGCATTCATCTCACAGACTTGAACGTTTCGTTTGATAGAACAGTTTGGAAACATTACGTTTGTAGAATCTGCAAGTGTTTATTCGGAGCACCTTGAGGCCTATGTTGGAAAAGGAAATATCTTCACATAAAAACTAGAGAGAAGGATTCTCAGAAACTTCTTTGTGATGAGTTCATTCAACTCACAGAGTTGAACTTACCAATTGATAGAGAAGTTTGGAAACACTCTTTTTGTAAAATCTGCAAGTGGTTATTTGGAGCCGTTTGAGGCCTATGCTGGAAAAGGAAATATCTTCACATAAAAACTGAACAGAAGCATTCTCAGAAACTTCTTTGTGTCGAGTGCATTCAACTCACAGACTTGAACTTACCTGTAGAAAGAGTAGTTTTGAAACACTCTTTTGGTAAAATCTGCAAGTGGTTATTTGGAACACTTCGAGGCCTGTGCTGGGATATGGAATAACTTCACCTAAAAACTACAGAGAAGCATTCTCAGAAACTTCTTCACGATGCATTCATTCAACTCACAGAGTTGAACCTTCCTTTTGATAGAACAGTTTTTAAACACTCTTTTTGTAGAATCTGCAAGAGGATATTTGGAGCGTTTTGAGGCCTATGCTGGAAAAGGAAATATCTTCACCTAAAAACTAGACAGAAGCATTCTCAGAAACTTCTGTGTGATGAGTGCATTCAACTCACAGACTTGAACGTTTCTTTTGATAGAACAGTTTGGAAACATTACGTTTGTAGAATCTGCAAGTGTTTATTCGGAGCACCTTGAGGCCTATGTTGGAAAAGGAAATATCTTCACATAAAAACTAGAGAGAAGGATTCTCAGAAACTTCTTTGTGATGAGTTCATTCAACTCACAGAGTTGAACCTATCAATTGATAGAGAAGTTTGGAAACACTCTTTTTGTAGAATCTGCAAGTGGATATTTGGAGCCGTTTGAGGCCTATGCTGGAAAAGGAAATATCTTCACATAAAACTGAACAGAGGCATTCTCAGAAACTTCTTTGTGTTGAGTGCATTCAACACACAGACTTGAACTTACCTGTAGAAAGAGCAGTTTTGAAACACTCTTTTGGTAAAATCTGCAAGTGGTTATTTGGAGCACTTCGAGGCCTGTGCTGGGATATGGAATATCTTCACCTAAAAACTACAGAGAAGCATTCTCAGAAAGTTCTTCACGATGCGTTCATTCAACTCACAGAGTTGAACCTTTCTTTTGATAGAACAGTTTTGAAACACTCTTTTTGTAGAATCTGCAAGAGGATATTTGGAGCGTTTTGAGGCCTATGCTGGAAAAGGAAATATCTTCACCTAAAAACTAGACAGAAGCATCCTCGGAAACTTCTGTGTGGTGAGTGCATTCATCTCACAGACTTGAACGTTTCTTTTGATAGAACAGTTTGGAAACATTACGTTTGTAGAATCTGTATGTGTTTACTCGGAGCACCTTGAGGCCTATGTTGGAAAAGGAAATATCTTCACATAAAAACTAGAGAGAAGGATTCTCAGAAACTTCTTTGTGATGAGTTCATTCAACTCACAGAGTTGAACCTACCAATTGATTGAGAAGTTTGGAAACACTCTTTTTGTAGAATCTGCAAGTGGATATTTGGAGCCGTTTGAGGCCTATGCTGGAAAAGGAAATATCTTCACATAAAAACTGAACAGAAGCATTCTCAGAAACTTCTTTGTGTCGAGTGCATTCAACTCACCGACTTGAACTTACCTGTAGAAAGAGTAGTTTTGAAACACTCTTTTGGTAAAATCTGCAAGTGGTTATTTGGAGCACTTCGAGGCCTGTGCTGGGATATGGAATAACTTCACCTAAAAACTACAGAGAAGCATTCTCAGAAAGTTCTTCACGATGCATTCATTCAACTCACAGAGTTGAATCTTCCTTTTGATAGAACAGTTTTTAAACACTCTTTTTGTAGAATCTGCAAGAGGATATTTGGAGCGTTTTGAGGCCTATGCTGGAAAAGGAAATATTTTCACCTAAAAACTAGACAGAAGCATTCTCAGAAACTTCTGTGTGATGAGTGCATTCAACTCACAGACTTGAACGTTTCTTTTGATAGAACAGTTTGGAAACATTACGTTTGTAGAATCTGCAAGTGTTTATTCGGAGCACCTTGAGGCCTATGTTGGAAAAGGAAATATCTTCACATAAAAACTAGAGAGAAGGATTCTCAGAAACTTCTTTGTGATGAGTTCATTCAACTCACAGAGTGGAACCTACCAATTGATAGAGAAGTTTGGAAACACTCTTTTTGTAGAATCTGCAAGTGGATATTTGGAGCCGTTTGAGGCCTATGGTGGAAAAGGAAATATCTTCACATAAAAACTGAACAGAAGCATTCTCAGAAACTTCCTTGTATTGAGTGCATTCAACTCACAGACTTGAGCTTACCTGTAGAAAGAGCAGTTTTCAAACACTCTTTTGGTGAAATCTGCAAGTGGTTATTTGGAGCACTTCGAGGCCTGTGCTTGGATATGGAATATCTTCACCTAAAAACTACAGAGAAGCCTTCTCAGAAAGTTCTTCACGATGCATTCATTCTACTCACAGAGTTGAACCTTCCTTTTGATAGAACAGTTCTGAAACACTCTTTTTGTAGAATCTGCAAGAGGATATTTGGAGCTTTTTGAGGCCCATGCTGGAAAAGGAAATATCTTCACCTAAAAACTAGACAGAAGCATCCTCAGAAACTTCTGTGCGATGAGTGCATTCATCTCACAGACTTGAACGTTTCGTTTGATAGAACAGTTTTGAAACATTACGTTTGTAGAATCTGCAAGTGTTTATTCGGAGCACTTTGAGGCCTATGTTGGAAAAGGAAATATCTTCACATAAAAACTAGAGAGAAGGATTCTCAGAAACTTCTTTGTGATGAGTTCATTCAACTCACAGAGTTGAACCTACCAATTGATAGAGAAGTTTGGAAACACTCTTTTTGTAGAATCTGCAAGTGGATATTTGGAGCCGTTTGAGGCCTATGCTGGAAAAGGAAATATCTTCACATAAAAACTGAACAGAAGCATTCTCAGAAACTTCTTTGTGTCGAGTGCATTCAACTCACAGACTTGAACTTACCTGTAGAAAGAGTAGTTTTGAAACACTCTTTTGGTAAAATCTGCAAGTGGTTATTTGGAGCACTTCGAGGCCTGTGCTGGGATATGGAATAACTTCACCTAAAAACTACAGAGAAGCATTCTCAGAAAGTTCTTCACGATGCATTCATTCAACTCACAGAGTTGAACCTTCCTTTTGATAGAACAGTTTTGAAACACTCTTTTTGTAGATTCTGCAAGAGGATATTTGGAGCGTTTTGAGGCCTATGCTGGAAAAGGAAATATTTTCACCTAAAAACTAGACAGAAGCATCCTCAGAAACTTCTGTGTGATGAGTGCATTCATCTCACAGACTTGAACGTTTATTTTGATAGAACAGTTTTGAAACATTACGTTTGTAGAATCTGCAAGTGTTTATTCGGAGCACCTTGAGGCCTATGTTGGAAAAGGAAATATCTTCACATAAAAACTAGAGAGAAGGATTCTCAGAAACTTCTTTGTGATGAGTTCATTCAACTCACGGAGTGGAACCTACCAATTGATAGAGAAGTTTGGAAACACTCTTTTTGTAGAATCTGCAAGTGGATATTTGGAGCCGTTTGAGGCCTATGCTGGAAAAGTAAATATCTTCACATAAAAACTGAACAGAAGCATTCTCAGAAACTTCCTTGTGTTGAGTGCATTCAACTCACAGACTTGAACTTACCTGTAGAAAGAGCAGTTTTGAAACACTCTTTTGGTAAAATCTGCAAGTGGTTATTTGGAGCACTTCGAGGCCTGTGCTGGGATATGGAATATCTTCACCTAAAAACTACAGAGAAGCATTCTCAGAAAGTTCTTCACGATGCATTCATTCTACTCACAGAGTTGAACCTTCCTTTTGATAGAACAGTTTTGAAACACTCTTTTTGTAGAATCTGCAAGAGGATATTTGGAGCTTTTTGAGCCCTATGTTGGAAAAGGAAATATCTTCACCTAAAAACTAGACAGAAGTATTCTCAGAAACTTCTGTGCGATGAGTGCATTCAACTCACAGACTTGAACTTTTCTTTTGATAGAACAGTTTTGAAGCATTACGTTTGTAGAATCTGCAAGTGTTTATTCGGAGCACCTTGAGGCCTATGTTGGAAAAGGAAATATCTTCACATAAAAACTAGAGAGAAGGATTCTCAGAAACTTCTTTGCAATGAGTTCATTCAACTCACAGAGTTGAACCTACCAATTGATAGAGAAGTTTGGAAACACTCTTTTTGTAGAATCTGCAAGTGGATATTTGGAGCCGTTTGAGGCCTATGCTGGAAAAGGAAATATCTTCACATAAAACTGAACAGAAGCATTCTCAGAAACTTCTTTGTGTTGAGTGCATTCAACTCACAGACTTGAACTTACCTGTAGAAAGAGCAGTTTTGCAACACTCTTTTGGTAAAATCTGCAAGTGGTTATTTGGAGCACTTCGAGGCCTGTGCTGGGATATGGAATATCTTCACCTAAAAACTACAGAGAAGCATTCTCAGAAAGTTCTTCACGATGCATTCATTCAACTCACAGAGTTGAACCTTCCTTTTGATAGAACAGTTTTGAAACACTCTTTTTGTAGAATCTGCAAGAGGATATTTGGAGCGTTTTGAGGCCTATGCTGGAAAAGGAAATATCTTCACCTAAAAACTAGACAGAATCATCCTCAGAAACTTCTGTGTGATGAGTGCATTCAACTCACAGACTTGAACGTTTCTTTTGATAGAACAGTTTGGAAACATTACGTTTGTAGAATCTGCAAGTGTTTATTCGGAGCACCTTGAGGCCTATGTTGGAAAAGGAAATATCTTCACATAAAAACTAGAGAGAAGGATACTCAGAAACTTCTTTGTGATGAGTTCATTCAACTCACAGAGTTGAACCTACCAATTGATAGAGAAGTTTGGAAACACTCTTTTTGTAGAATCTGCAAGTGGATATTTGGAGCCGTTTGAGGCCTATGCTGGAAAAGGAAATATCTTCACATAAAACTGAACAGAAGCATTCTCAGAAACTTCTTTGTGTTGAGTGCATTCAACTCACAGACTTGAACTTACCTGTAGAAAGAGCAGTTTTGAAACACTCTTTTGGTAAAGTCTGCAAGTGGTTATTTGGAGCACTTCGAGGCCTGTGCTGGGATATGGAATATCTTCACCTAAAAACTACAGAGAAGCATTCTCAGAAAGTTCTTCACGATGCATTCATTCAGCTCACGGAGTTGAACCTTCCTTTTGATAGAACAGTTTTTAAACACTCTTTTTGTAGAATCTGCAAGAGGATATTTGGAGCGTTTTGAGGCCTATGCTGGAAAAGGAAATATCTTCACCTAAAAACTAGACAGAAGCATTCTCAGAAACTTCTGTGTGATGAGTGCATTCAACTCACAGACTTGAACGTTTCTTTTTAAAGAACAGTTTGGAAACATTACGTTTGTAGAATCTGCAAGTGTTTATTCGGAGCACCTTGAGGCCTATGTTGGAAAAGGAAATATCTTCACATAAAAACTAGAGAGAAGGATTCTCAGAAACTTCTTTGCGATGAGTTCATTCAACTCACAGAGTTGAACCTACCAATTGATAGAGAAGTTTGGAAACACTCTTTTTGTAGAATCTGCAAGTGGATATTTGGAGCCGTTTGAGGCCGATGTTGGAAAAGGAAATATCTTCACATAAAAACTGAACAGAACCATTCTCAGAAACTTCTTTGTGTTGAGTGCATTCAACTCACAGAGTTGAACTTACCTGTAGAAAGAGCAGTTTTGAAACACTCTTTTGGTAAAATCTGCAAGTGGTTATTTGGAGCACTTCGAGGCCTGTGCCTGGATATGGAATATCTTCACCTAAAAACTACAGAGAAGCATTCTCAGAAAGTTCTTCTCGATGCATTCATTCAACTCACAGAGTTGAACCTTCCTTTTGATAGAACAGTTTTGAAACACTCTTTTTGTAGAATCTGCAAGAGGATATTTGGAGCGTTTTGAGGCCTATGCTGGAAAAGGAAATATCTTCACCTAAAAACTAGACAGAAGCATCCTCAGAAACTTCTGTGTGGTGAGTGCATTCATCTCACAGACTTGAACGTTTCTTTTGATAGAACAGTTTAGAAACATTACGTTTGTAGAATCTGCAAGTGTTTATTCGGAGCACCTTGAGGCCTATGTTGGAAAAGGAAATATCTTCACATAAAAACTAGAGAGAAGGATTCTCAGAAACTTCTTTGTGATGAGTTCATTCAACTCACAGAGTGGAACCTACCAATTGATAGAGAAGTTTGGAAACACTCTTTTTGTAGAATCTGCAAGTGGATATTTGGAGCCGTTTGAGGCCTATGCTGGAAAAGGAAATATCTTCACATAAAAACTGAACAGAAGCATTCTCAGAAACTTCTTTGTGTTGAGTGCATTCAACTCACAGACTTGAACTTACTTGTAGAAAGAGCAGTTTTGAAACACTCTTTTGGTAAAATCTGCAAGTGGTTATTTGGAGCACTTCGAGGCCTGAGCTTTGATATGGAATATCTTCACCTAAAAACTACAGAGAAGCATTCTCAGAAAGTACTTCATGACGCATTCATTCAACTCACAGAGTTGAACCTTCCTTTTGATAGAACAGTTTTGAAACACTCTTTTTGTAGAATCTGCAAGAGGATATTTGGAGCGTTTTGAGGCCTATGCTGGAAAAGGAAATATCTTCACCTAAAAACTAGACAGAAGCATTCTCAGAAACTTCTGTGTGATGAGTGCATTCAACTCACAGACTTGAACGTTTCTTTTGATAGAACAGTTTGGAAACATTACGTTTGTAGAATCTGCAAGTGTTTATTCGGAGCACCTTGAGGCCTATGTTGGAAAAGGAAATATCTTCACATAAAAACTAGAGAGAAGGATTCTCAGAAACTTCTTTGTGATGAGTTCATTCAACTCACAGAGTGGACCCTACCAATTGATAGAGAAGTTTGGAAACACTCTTTTTGTAGAATCTGCAAGTGGATATTTGGAGCCGTTTGAGGCCTATGCTGGAAAAGGAAATATCTTCACATAAAAACTGAACAGAAGCATTCTCAGAAACTTCTTTGTGTTGAGTGCATTCAACTCACAGACTGGAACTTACCTGTAGAAAGAGCAGTTTTGAAACACTCTTTTG
Organism: Pongo abelii; assembly: GCF_028885655.2. Lineage (NCBI taxonomy): Eukaryota > Metazoa > Chordata > Mammalia > Primates > Hominidae > Pongo > Pongo abelii. Next base: position 19,652,519 of record NC_071999.2, read on the forward strand.
GTAAAATCTGCAAGTGGTTATTTGGAGCACTTCGAGGCCTGTGCTGGGATATGGAATATCTTCACCTAAAAACTACAGAGAAGCATTCTCCGAAAGTTCTTCACGATGAATTCATTCAACTCACAGAGTTGAACCTTCCTTTTGAAAGAACAGTTTTGAAACACTCTTTTTGTAGAATCTGCAAGAGGATATTTGGAGCGTTTTGAGGCCTATGCTGGAAAAGGAAATATCTTCACCTAAAAACTAGACAGAAGCATTCTCAGAAACTTCTATGTGATGAGTGCATTCCACTCAGAGACTTGAACGTTTCTTTTTAAAGAACAGTTTGGAAACATTACGTTTGTAGAATCTGCAAGTGTTTATTCGGAGCACCTTGAGGCCTATGTTGGAAAAGGAAATATCTTCACATAAAAACTAGAGAGAAGGATTCTCAGAAACTTCTTTGCGATGAGTTCATTCAACTCACAGAGTTGAACCTACCAATTGATAGAGAAGTTTGGAAACACTCTTTTTGTAGAATCTGCAAGTGGATATTTGGAGCCGTTTGAGGCCGATGTTGGAAAAGGAAATATCTTCACATAAAAACTGAACAGAACCATTCTCAGAAACTTCTTTGTGTTGAGTGCATTCAACTCACAGACTTGAACTTACCTGTAGAAAGAGCAGTTTTGAAACACTCTTTTGGTAAAATCTGCAAGTGGTTATTTGGAGCACTTCGAGGCCTGTGCCAGGATATGGAATATCTTCACCTAAAAACTACAGAGAAGCATTCTCAGAAAGTTCTTCTCGATGCATTCATTCAACTCACAGAGTTGAACCTTCCTTTTGATAGAACAGTTTTGAAACACTCTTTTTGTAGAATCTGCAAGAGGATATTTGGAGCGTTTTGAGGCCTATGCTGGAAAAGGAAATATCTTCACCTAAAAACTAGACAGAAGCATCCTCAGAAACTTCTGTGTGGTGAGTGCATTCATCTCACAGACTTGAACGTTTCTTTTGATAGAACAGTTTGGAAACATTACGTTTGTAGAATCTGCAAGTGTTTATTCGGAGCACCTTGAGGCCTATGTTGGAAAAGGAAATATCTTCACATAAAAACTAGAGAGAAGGATTCTCAGAAACTTCTTTGTGATGAGTTCATTCAACTCACAGAGTGGAACCTACCAATTGATAGAGAAGTTTGGAAACACTCTTTTTGTAGAATCTGCAAGTGGATATTTGGAGCCGTTTGAGGCCTATGCTGGAAAAGGAAATATCTTCACATAAAAACTGAACAGAAGCATTCTCAGAAACTTCTTTGTGTTGAGTGCATTCAACTCACAGACTTGAACTTACTTGTAGAAAGAGCAGTTTTGAAACACTCTTTTGGTAAAATCTGCAAGTGGTTATTTGGAGCACTTCGAGGCCTGAGTTTTGATATGGAATATCTTCACCTAAAAACTACAGAGAAGCATTCTCAGAAAGTACTTCATGACGCATTCATTCAACTCACAGAGTTGAACCTTCCTTTTGATAGAACAGTTTTGAAACACTCTTTTTGTAGAATCTGCAAGAGGATATTTGGAGCGTTTTGAGGCCTATGCTGGAAAAGGAAATATCTTCACCTAAAAACTAGACAGAAGCATTCTCAGAAACTTCTGTGTGATGAGTGCATTCAACTCACAGACTTGAACGTTTCTTTTGATAGAACAGTTTGGAAACATTACGTTTGTAGAATCTGCAAGTGTTTATTCGGAGCACCATGAGGCCTATGTTGGAAAAGGAAATATCTCCACATAAAAACTAGAGAGAAGGATTCTCAGAAACTTCTTTGTGATGAGTTCATTCAACTCACAGAGTTGAACCTACCAATTGATAGAGAAGTTTGGAAACACTCTTTTTGTAGAATCTGCAAGTGGATATTTGGAGGCGTTTGAGGCCTATGCTGGAAAAGGAAATATCTTCACATAAAAACTGAACAGAAGCATTCTCAGAAACTTCTTTGTGTTGAGTGCATTCAACTCACAGACTTGAACTTACCTGTAGAAAGAGCAGTTTTGAAACACTCTTTTGGTAAAATCTGCAAGTGGTTATTTGGAGCACTTCGAGGCCTGTGCTGGGATATGGAATATCTTCACCTAAAAACTACAGAGAAGCATTCTCAGAAAGTTCTTCACGATGCATTCATTCAACTCACAGAGTTGAACCTTCCTTTTGATAGAACAGTTTTGAAACACTCTTTTTGTAGAATCTGCAAGAGGATATTTGGAGCGTTTTGAGGCCTATGCTGGAAAAGGAAATATCTTCACCTAAAAACTAGACAGAAGCATCCTCAGAAACCTCTGTGTGATGAGTGCATTCAACTCACAGACTTGAACGTTTCTTTTGATAGAACAGTTTGGTAACATTACGTTTGTAGAATCTGCAAGTGTTTATTCGGAGCACCTTGAGGCCTATGTTGGAAAAGGAAATATCTCCACATAAAAACTAGAGAGAAGGATTCTCAGAAACTTCTTTGTGATGAGTTCATTCAACTCACAGAGTGGAACCTACCAATTGATAGAGAAGTTTGGAAACACTCTTTTTGTAGAATCTGCAAGTGGATATTTGGAGCCGTTTGAGGCCTATGTTGGAAAAGGAAATATCTTCACATAAAAACTGAACAGAAGCATTCTCAGAAACTTCTTTGTGTTGAGTGCATTCAACTCACAGACTTGAACTTAGTTGTAGAAAGAGCAGGTTTGAAACACTCTTTTGGTAAAATCTGCAAGTGGTTATTTGGAGCACTTCGAGGCCTGTGCTTTGATATGGAATATCTTCACCTAAAAACTACAGAGAAGCATTCTCAGAAAGTACTTCATGATGCATTCGTTCAACTCACAGAGTTGAACCTTCCTTTTGATAGAACAGTTTTGAAACACTCTTTTTGTAGAATCTGCAAGAGGATATTTGGAGCGTTTTGAGGCCTATGCTGGAAAAGGAACTATCTTCACCTAAAAACTAGACAGAAGCATCCTCAGAAACTTCTGTGTGATGAGTGCATTCAACTCACAGACTTGAACGTTTCTTTTGATAGAACAGTTTGGAAACATTACGTTTGTAGAATCTGCAAGTGTTTATTCGGAGCACCTTGAGGCCTATGTTGGAAAACGAAATATCTTCACATAAAAACTATAGAGAAGGATTCTCAGAAACTTCTTTGTGATGTGTTCATTCAACTCACAGAGTTGAACCTACCAATTGATGATAGAGAAGTTTGGAAACACTCTTTTTGTAGAATCTGCAAGTGGATATTTGGAGCCGTTTGAGGCCTATGCTGGAAAAGGAAATATCTTCACATAAAAACTGAACAGAAGCATTCTCAGAAACTTCTTTGTGTTGAGTGCATTCAACTCACAGACTTGAACTTACCTGTAGAAAGAGCAGTTTTGAAACACTCTTTTGGTAAAATCTGCAAGTGGTTATTTGGAGCACTTCGAGGCCTGTGCTGGGATATGGAATATCTTCACCTAAAAACTACAGAGAAGCATTCTCAGAAAGTTCTTCACGATGCATTCATTCAACTCACAGAGTTGAACCTTCCTTTTGATAGAACAGTTTTGAAACACTCTTTTTGTAGAATCTGCAAGAGGATATTTGGAGCGTTTTGAGGCCTATGCTGGAAAAGGAAATATCTTCACATAAAAACTGAACAGAAGCATTCTCAGAAACTTCTTTGTGTTGAGTGCATTCAACTCACAGACTTGAACTTACTTGTAGAAAGAGCAGTTTTGAAACACTCTTTTGGTAAAATCTGCAAGTGGTTATTTGGAGCACTTCGAGGCCTGAGCTTTGATATGGAATATCTTCACCTAAAAACTACAGAGAAGCATTCTCAGAAAGTACTTCATGACGCATTCATTCAACTCACAGAGTTGAACCTTCCTTTTGATAGAACAGTTTTGAAACACTCTTTTTGTAGAATCTGCAAGAGGATATTTGGAGCGTTTTGAGGCCTATGCTGGAAAAGGAAATATCTTCACCTAAAAACTAGACAGAAGCATTCTCAGAAACTTCTGTGTGATGAGTGCATTCAACTCACAGACTTGAACGTTTCTTTTGATAGAACAGTTTGGAAACATTACGTTTGTAGAATCTGCAAGTGTTTATTCGGAGCACCATGAGGCCTATGTTGGAAAAGGAAATATCTCCACATAAAAACTAGAGAGAAGGATTCTCAGAAACTTCTTTGTGATGAGTTCATTCAACTCACAGAGTTGAACCTACCAATTGATAGAGAAGTTTGGAAACACTCTTTTTGTAGAATCTGCAAGTGGATATTTGGAGCCGTTTGAGGCCTATGCTGGAAAAGGAAATATCTTCACATAAAAACTGAACAGAAGCATTCTCAGAAACTTCTTTGTGTTGAGTGCATTCAACTCACAGACTTGAACTTACCTGTAGAAAGAGCAGTTGTGAAACACTCTTTTGGTAAAATCTGCAAGTGGTTATTTGGAGCACTTCGAGGCCTGTGCTGGGATATGGAATATCTTCACCTAAAAACTACAGAGAAGCATTCTCAGAAAGTTCTTCACGATGCATTCATTCAACTCACAGAGTTGAACCTTCCTTTTGATAGAACAGTTTTGAAACACTCTTTTTGTAGAATCTGCAAGAGGATATTTGGAGCGTTTTGAGGCCTATGCTGGAAAAGGAAATATCTTCACCTAAAAACTAGACAGAAGCATCCTCAGAAACCTCTGTGTGATGAGTGCATTCAACTCACAGACTTGAACGTTTCTTTTGATAGAACAGTTTGGTAACATTACGTTTGTAGAATCTGCAAGTGTTTATTCGGAGCACCTTGAGGCCTATGTTGGAAAAGGAAATATCTCCACATAAAAACTAGAGAGAAGGATTCTCAGAAACTTCTTTGTGATGAGTTCATTCAACTCACAGAGTGGAACCTACCAATTGATAGAGAAGTTTGGAAACACTCTTTTTGTAGAATCTGCAAGTGGATATTTGGAGCCGTTTGAGGCCTATGTTGGAAAAGGAAATATCTTCACATAAAAACTGAACAGAAGCATTCTCAGAAACTTCTTTGTGTTGAGTGCATTCAACTCACAGACTTGAACTTAGTTGTAGAAAGAGCAGGTTTGAAACACTCTTTTGGTAAAATCTGCAAGTGGTTATTTGGAGCACTTCGAGGCCTGTGCTTTGATATGGAATATCTTCACCTAAAAACTACAGAGAAGCATTCTCAGAAAGTACTTCATGATGCATTCGTTCAACTCAGAGAGTTGAACCTTCCTTTTGATAGAACAGTTTTGAAACACTCTTTTTGTAGAATCTGCAAGAGGATATTTGGAGCGTTTTGAGGCCTATGCTGGAAAAGGAACTATCTTCACCTAAAAACTAGACAGAAGCATCCTCAGAAACTTCTGTGTGATGAGTGCATTCAACTCACAGACTTGAACGTTTCTTTTGATAGAACAGTTTGGAAACATTACGTTTGTAGAATCTGCAAGTGTTTATTCGGAGCACCTTGAGGCCTATGTTGGAAAACGAAATATCTTCACATAAAAACTATAGAGAAGGATTCTCAGAAACTTCTTTGTGATGTGTTCATTCAACTCACAGAGTTGAACCTACCAATTGATGATAGAGAAGTTTGGAAACACTCTTTTTGTAGAATCTGCAAGTGGATATTTGGAGCCGTTTGAGGCCTATGCTGGAAAAGGAAATATCTTCACATAAAAACTGAACAGAAGCATTCTCAGAAACTTCTTTGTGTTGAGTGCATTCAACTCACAGACTTGAACTTACCTGTAGAAAGAGCAGTTTTGAAACACTCTTTTGGTAAAATCTGCAAGTGGTTATTTGGAGCACTTCGAGGCCTGTGCTGGGATATGGAATATCTTCACCTAAAAACTACAGAGAAGCATTCTCAGAAAGTTCTTCACGATGCATTCATTCAACTCACAGAGTTGAACCTTCCTTTTGATAGAACAGTTTTGAAACACTCTTTTTGTAGAATCTGCAAGAGGATATTTGGAGCGTTTTGAGGCCTATGCTGGAAAAGGAAATATCTACACCTAAAAACTAGACAGAAGCATTCTCAGAAACTTCTGTGTGATGAGTGCATTCAACTCACAGACTTGAACGTTTCTTTTGATAGAACAGTTTGGAAACATTACGTTTGTAGAATCTGCAAGTGTTTATTCGGAGCACCATGAGGCCTATGTTGGAAAAGGAAATATCTTCACATAAAAACTAGAGAGAAGGATTCTCAGAAACTTCTTTGTGATGAGTTCATTCAACTCACAGAGTTGAACCTACCAATTGATAGAGAAGTTTGGAAACACTCTTTTTGTAGAATCTGCAAGTGGATATTTGGAGCCGTTTGAGGCCTATGCTGGAAAAGGAAATATCTTCACATAAAAACTGAACAGAAGCATTCTCAGAAACTTCTTTGTGTTGAGTGCATTCAACTCACAGACTTGAACTTACCTGTAGAAAGAGCAGTTTTGAAACACTCTTTTGGTAAAATCTGCAAGTGGTTATTTGGAGCACTTCGAGGCCTGTGCTGGGATATGGAATATCTTCACCTAAAAACTACAGAGAAGCATTCTCAGAAAGTTCTTCACGATGCATTCATTCAACTCACAGAGTTGAACCTTCCTTTTGATAGAACAGTTTTGAAACACTCTTTTTGTAGAATCTGCAAGAGGATATTTGGAGCGTTTTGAGGCCTATGCTGGAAAAGGAAATATCTTCACCTAAAAACTAGACAGAAGCATCCTCAGAAACTTCTGTGTGATGAGTGCATTCAACTCACAGACTTGAACGTTTCTTTTGATAGAACAGTTTGGTAACATTACGTTTGTAGAATCTGCAAGTGTTTATTCGGAGCACCTTGAGGCCTATGTTGGAAAAGGAAATATCTCCACATAAAAACTAGAGAGAAGGATTCTCAGAAACTTCTTTGTGATGAGTTCATTCAACTCACAGAGTGGAACCTACCAATTGATAGAGAAGTTTGGAAACACTCTTTTTGTAGAATCTGCAAGTGGATATTTGGAGCCGTTTGAGGCCTATGCTGAAAAAGGAAATATCTTCACATAAAAACTGAACAGAAGCATTCTCAGAAACTTCTTTGTGTTGAGTGCATTCAACTCACAGACTTGAACTTACCTGTAGAAAGAGCAGTTTTGAAACACTCTTTTGGTAAAATCTGCAAGTGGTTATTTGGAGCAATTCGAGGCCTGTGCTGGGATATGGAATACCTTCACCTAAAAACTACAGAGAAGCATTCTCAGAAAGTACTTCATGATGCATTCGTTCAACTCAGAGAGTTGAACCTTCCTTTTGATAGAACAGTTTTGAAACACTCTTTTTGTAGAATCTGCAAGAGGATATTTGGAGCGTTTTGAGGCCTATGCTGGAAAAGGAAATATCTTCACCTAAAAACTAGACAGAAGCATCCTCAGAAACTTCTGTGTGATGAGTGCATTCAACTCACAGACTTGAACGTTTCTTTTGATAGAACAGTTTGGTAACATTACGTTTGTAGAATCTGCAAGTGTTTATTCGGAGCACCTTGAGGCCTATGTTGGAAAAGGAAATATCTCCACATAAAAACTAGAGAGAAGGATTCTCAGAAACTTCTTTGTGATGAGTTCATTCAACTCACAGAGTGGAACCTACCAATTGATAGAGAAGTTGGAAACACTCTTTTTGTAGAATCTGCAAGTGGATATTTGGAGCCGTTTGAGGCCTATGTTGGAAAAGGAAATATCTTCACATAAAAACTGAACAGAAGCATTCTCAGAAACTTCTTTGTGTTGAGTGCATTCAACTCACAGACTTGAACTTAGTTGTAGAAAGAGCAGTTTTGAAACACTCTTTTGGTAAAATCTGCAAGTGGTTATTTGGAGCACTTCGAGGCCTGTGCTTTGATATGGAATATCTTCACCTAAAAACTACAGAGAAGCATTCTCAGAAAGTACTTCATGATGCATTCGTTCAACTCACAGAGTTGAACCTTCCTTTTGATAGAACAGTTTTGAAACACTCTTTTTGTAGAATCTGCAAGAGGATATTTGGAGCGTTTTGAGGCCTATGCTGGAAAAGGAACTATCTTCACCTAAAAACTAGACAGAAGCATCCTCAGAAACTTCTGTGTGATGAGTGCATTCAACTCACAGACTTGAACGTTTCTTTTGATAGAACAGTTTGGAAACATTACGTTTGTAGAATCTGCAAGTGTTTATTCGGAGCACCTTGAGGCCTATGTTGGAAAACGAAATATCTTCAAATAAAAACTAGAGAGAAGGATTCTCAGAAACTTCTTTGTGATGTGTTCATTCAACTCACAGAGTTGAACCTACCAATTGATGATAGAGAAGTTTGGAAACACTCTTTTTGTAGAATCTGCAAGTGGATATTTGGAGCCGTTTGAGGCCTATGCTGGAAAAGGAAATATCTTCACATAAAAACTGAACAGAAGCATTCTCAGAAACTTCTTTGTGTTGAGTGCATTCAACTCACAGACTTGAACTTACCTGTAGAAAGAGCAGTTTTGAAACACTCTTTTGGTAAAATCTGCAAGTGGTTATTTGGAGCACTTCGAGGCCTGTGCTGGGATATGGAATATCTTCACCTAAAAACTACAGAGAAGCATTCTCAGAAAGTTCTTCACGATGCATTCATTCAACTCACAGAGTTGAACCTTCCTTTTGATAGAACAGTTTTGAAACACTCTTTTTGTAGAATCTGCAAGAGGATATTTGGAGCGTTTTGAGGCCTATGCTGGAAAAGGAAATATCTTCACCTAAAAACTAGACAGAAGCATCCTCAGAAACTTCTGTGTGATGAGTGCATTCAACTCACAGACTTGAACGTTTATTTTGATAGAACAGTTTGGTAACATTACGTTTGTAGAATCTGCAAGTGTTTATTCGGAGCACCTTGAGGCCTATGTTGGAAAAGGAAATATCTCCACATAAAAACTAGAGGGAAGGATTCTCAGAAACTTCTTTGTGATGAGTTCATTCAACTCACAGAGTGGAACCTACCAATTGATAGAGAAGTTTGGAAACACTCTTTTTGTAGAATCTGCAAGTGGATATTTGGAGCCGTTTGAGGCCTATGCTGGAAAAGGAAATATCTTCACATAAAAACTGAACAGAAGCATTCTCAGAAACTTCTTTGTGTTGAGTGCATTCAACTCACAGACTTGAACTTACCTGTAGAAAGAGCAGTTGTGAAACACTCTTTTGGTAAAATCTGCAAGTGGTTATTTGGAGCACTTCGAGGCCTGTGCTGGGATATGGAATATCTTCACCTAAAAACTACAGAGAAGCATTCTCAGAAAGTTCTTCACGATGCATTCATTCAACTCACAGAGTTGAACCTTCCTTTTGATAGAACAGTTTTGAAACACTCTTTTTGTAGAATCTGCAAGAGGATATTTGGAGCGTTTTGAGGCCTATGCTGGAAAAGGAAATATCTTCACCTAAAAACTAGACAGAAGCATCCTCAGAAACTTCTGTGTGATGAGTGCATTCAACTCACAGACTTGAACGTTTCTTTTGATAGAACAGTTTGGTAACATTACGTTTGTAGAATCTGCAAGTGTTTATTCGGAGCACCTTGAGGCCTATGTTGGAAAAGGAAATATCTCCACCTAAAAACTAGAGAGAAGGATTCTCAGAAACTTCTTTGTGATGAGTTCATTCAACTCACAGAGTGGAACCTACCAATTGATAGAGAAGTTTGGAAACACTCTTTTTGTAGAATCTGCAAGTGGATATTTGGAGCCGTTTGAGGCCTATGCTGAAAAAGGAAATATCTTCACATAAAAACTGAACAGAAGCATTCTCAGAAACTTCTTTGTGTTGAGTGCATTCAACTCACAGACTTGAACTTACCTGTAGAAAGAGCAGTTTTGAAACACTCTTTTGGTAAAATCTGCAAGTGGTTATTTGGAGCAATTCGAGGCCTGTGCTGGGATATGGAATACCTTCACCTAAAAACTACAGAGAAGCATTCTCAGAAAGTACTTCATGATGCATTCGTTCAACTCAGAGAGTTGAACCTTCCTTTTGATAGAACAGTTTTGAAACACTCTTTTTGTAGAATCTGCAAGAGGATATTTGGAGCGTTTTGAGGCCTATGCTGGAAAAGGAAATATCTTCACCTAAAAACTAGACAGAAGCATCCTCAGAAACTTCTGTGTGATGAGTGCATTCAACTCACAGACTTGAACGTTTCTTTTGATAGAACAGTTTGGTAACATTACGTTTGTAGAATCTGCAAGTGTTTATTCGGAGCACCTTGAGGCCTATGTTGGAAAAGGAAATATCTCCACATAAAAACTAGAGAGAAGGATTCTCAGAAACTTCTTTGTGATGAGTTCATTCAACTCACAGAGTGGAACCTACCAATTGATAGAGAAGTTGGAAACACTCTTTTTGTAGAATCTGCAAGTGGATATTTGGAGCCGTTTGAGGCCTATGTTGGAAAAGGAAATATCTTCACATAAAAACTGAACAGAAGCATTCTCAGAAACTTCTTTGTGTTGAGTGCATTCAACTCACAGACTTGAACTTAGTTGTAGAAAGAGCAGTTTTGAAACACTCTTTTGGTAAAATCTGCAAGTGGTTATTTGGAGCACTTCGAGGCCTGTGCTTTGATATGGAATATCTTCACCTAAAAACTACAGAGAAGCATTCTCAGAAAGTACTTCATGATGCATTCGTTCAACTCACAGAGTTGAACCTTCCTTTTGATAGAACAGTTTTGAAACACTCTTTTTGTAGAATCTGCAAGAGGATATTTGGAGCGTTTTGAGGCCTATGCTGGAAAAGGAACTATCTTCACCTAAAAACTAGACAGAAGCATCCTCAGAAACTTCTGTGTGATGAGTGCATTCAACTCACAGACTTGAACGTTTCTTTTGATAGAACAGTTTGGAAACATTACGTTTGTAGAATCTGCAAGTGTTTATTCGGAGCACCTTGAGGCCTATGTTGGAAAACGAAATATCTTCAAATAAAAACTAGAGAGAAGGATTCTCAGAAACTTCTTTGTGATGTGTTCATTCAACTCACAGAGTTGAACCTACCAATTGATGATAGAGAAGTTTGGAAACACTCTTTTTGTAGAATCTGCAAGTGGATATTTGGAGCCGTTTGAGGCCTATGCTGGAAAAGGAAATATCTTCACATAAAAACTGAACAGAAGCATTCTCAGAAACTTCTTTGTGTTGAGTGCATTCAACTCACAGACTTGAACTTACCTGTAGAAAGAGCAGTTTTGAAACACTCTTTTGGTAAAATCTGCAAGTGGTTATTTGGAGCACTTCGAGGCCTGTGCTGGGATATGGAATATCTTCACCTAAAAACTACAGAGAAGCATTCTCAGAAAGTTCTTCACGATGCATTCATTCAACTCACAGAGTTGAACCTTCCTTTTGATAGAACAGTTTTGAAACACTCTTTTTGTAGAATCTGCAAGAGGATATTTGGAGCGTTTTGAGGCCTATGCTGGAAAAGGAAATATCTTCACCTAAAAACTAGACAGAAGCATCCTCAGAAACTTCTGTGTGATGAGTGCATTCAACTCACAGACTTGAACGTTTATTTTGATAGAACAGTTTGGTAACATTACGTTTGTAGAATCTGCAAGTGTTTATTCGGAGCACCTTGAGGCCTATGTTGGAAAAGGAAATATCTCCACATAAAAACTAGAGGGAAGGATTCTCAGAAACTTCTTTGTGATGAGTTCATTCAACTCACAGAGTGGAACCTACCAATTGATAGAGAAGTTTGGAAACACTCTTTTTGTAGAATCTGCAAGTGGATATTTGGAGCCGTTTGAGGCCTATGCTGGAAAAGGAAATATCTTCACATAAAAACTGAACAGAAGCATTCTCAGAAACTTCTTTGTGTTGAGTGCATTCAACTCACAGACTTGAACTTACCTGTAGAAAGAGCAGTTGTGAAACACTCTTTTGGTAAAATCTGCAAGTGGTTATTTGGAGCACTTCGAGGCCTGTGCTGGGATATGGAATATCTTCACCTAAAAACTACAGAGAAGCATTCTCAGAAAGTTCTTCACGATGCATTCATTCAACTCACAGAGTTGAACCTTCCTTTTGATAGAACAGTTTTGAAACACTCTTTTTGTAGAATCTGCAAGAGGATATTTGGAGCGTTTTGAGGCCTATGCTGGAAAAGGAAATATCTTCACCTAAAAACTAGACAGAAGCATCCTCAGAAACTTCTGTGTGATGAGTGCATTCAACTCACAGACTTGAACGTTTCCTTTGATAGAACAGTTTGGTAACATTACGTTTGTAGAATCTGCAAGTGTTTATTCGGAGCACCTTGAGGCCTATGTTGGAAAAGGAAATATCTCCACCTAAAAACTAGAGAGAAGGATTCTCAGAAACTTCTTTGTGATGAGTTCATTCAACTCACAGAGTGGAACCTACCAATTGATAGAGAAGTTTGGAAACACTCTTTTTGTAGAATCTGCAAGTGGATATTTGGAGCCGTTTGAGGCCTATGCTGAAAAAGGAAATATCTTCACATAAAAACTGAACAGAAGCATTCTCAGAAACTTCTTTGTGTTGAGTGCATTCAACTCACAGACTTGAACTTACCTGTAGAAAGAGCAGTTTTGAAACACTCTTTTGGTAAAATCTGCAAGTGGTTATTTGGAGCACTTCGAGGCCTGTGCTGGGATATGGAATATCTTCACCTAAAAACTACAGAGAAGCATTCTCAGAAAGTTCTTCACGATGCATTCATTCACCTCACAGAGTTGAACCTTCCTTTTGATAGAACAGTTTTGAAACACTCTTTTTGTAGAATCTGCAAGAGGATATTTGGAGCGTTTTGAGGCCTATGCTGGAAAAGGAAATATCTTCACCTAAAAACTAGACAGAAGCATTCTCAGAAACTTCTGTGTGATGAGTGCATTCAACTCACAGACTTGAACGTTTCTTTTGATAGAACAGTTTGGAAACATTACGTTTGTAGAATCTGCAAGTGTTTATTCGGAGCACCTTGAGGCCTATGTTGGAAAAGGAAATATCTTCACATAAAAACTAGAGAGAAGGATTCTCAGAAACTTCTTTGTGATGAGTTCATTCAACTCACAGAGTGGAACCTACCAATTGATAGAGAAGTTTGGAAACACTCTTTTTGTAGAATCTGCAAGTGGATATTTGGAGCCGTTTGAGGCCTATGCTGGAAAAGGAAATATCTTCACATAAAAACTGAACAGAAGCATTCTCAGAAACTTCTTTGTGTTGAGTGCATTCAACTCACAGACTTGAACTTAGTTGTAGAAAGAGCAGTTTTGAAACACTCTTTTGGTAAAATCTGCAAGTGGTTATTTGGAGCACTTCGAGGCCTGAGCTTTGATATGGAATATCTTCACCTAAAAACTACAGAGAAGCATTCTCAGAAAGTACTTCATGATGCATTCATTCAACTCACAGAGTTGAACCTTCCTTTTGATAGAACAGTTTTGAAACACTCTTTTTGTAGAATCTGCAAGAGGATATTTGGAGCGTTTTGAGGCCTATGCTGGAAAAGGAAATATCTTCACCTAAAAACTAGACAGAAGCATTCTCAGAAACTTCTGTGTGATGAGTGCATTCAACTCACAGACTTGAACGTTTCTTTTGATAGAACAGTTTGGAAACATTACGTTTGTAGAATCTGCAAGTGTTTATTCGGAGCACCTTGAGGCCTATGTTGGAAAAGGAAATATCTTCACATAAAAACTAGAGAGAAGGATTCTCAGAAACTTCTTTGTGATGAGTTCATTCAACTCACAGAGTGGAACCTACCAATTGATAGAGAAGTTTGGAAACACTCTTTTTGTAGAATCTGCAAGTGGATATTTGGAGCCGTTTGAGGCCTATACTGGAAAAGTAAATATCTTCACATAAAAACTGAACAGAAGCATTCTCAGAAACTTCTTCGTGTTGAGTGCATTCAACACACAGACTTGAACTTACCTGTAGAAAGAGCAGTTTTGAAACACTCTTTTGGTAAAATCTGCAAGTAGTTATTTGGAGCACTTCGAGGCCTGTGCTGGGATATGGAATATCTTCACCTAAAAACTACAGAGAAGCATTCTCAGAAAGTTCTTCACGATGCATTCATTCAACTCACAGAGTTGAACCTTCCTTTTGATAGAACAGTTTTGAAACACTCTTTTTGTAGAATCTGCAAGAGGATATTTGGAGCGTTTTGAGGCCTATGCTGGAAAAGGAAATATCTTCACCTAAAAACTAGACAGAAGCATCCTCAGAAACTTCTGTGTGATGAGTGCATTCAACTCACAGACTTGAACGTTTCTTTTGATAGAACAGTTTGGAAACATTACGTTTGTAGAATCTGCAAGTGTTTATTCGGAGCACCTTGAGGCCTATGTTGGAAAAGGAAATATCTTCACATAAAAACTAGAGAGAAGGATTCTCAGAAACTTCTTTGTGATGAGTTCATTCAACTCACAGAGTTGAACTTACCAATTGATGATAGAGAAGTTTGGAAACACTCTTTTTGTAGAATCTGCAAGTGGATATTTGGAGCCGTTTGAAGCCTATGCTGGAAAAGGAAATATCTTCACATAAAAACTGAACAGAAGCATTCTCAGAAACTTCTTTGTGTTGAGTGCATTCAACTCACAGACTTGAACTTACCTGTAGAAAGAGCAGTTTTGAAACACTCTTTTGGTAAAATCTGCAAGTGGTTATTTGGAGCACTTCGAGGCCTGTGCTGGGATATGGAATATCTTCACCTAAAAACTACAGAGAAGCATTCTCAGAAAGTTCTTCACGATGCATTCATTCAACTCACAGAGTTGAACCTTCCTTTTGAAAGAACAGTTTTGAAACACTCTTTTTGTAGAATCTGCAAGAGGATATTTGGAGCGTTTTGAGGCCTATGCTGGAAAAGGAAATATCTTCACCTAAAAACTAGACAGAAGCATTCTCAGAAACTTCTGTGTGATGAGTGCATTCAACTCACAGACTTGAACGTTTCTTTTTAAAGAACAGTTTGGAAATATTACGTTTGTAGAATCTGCAAGTGTTTATTCGGAGCACCTTGAGGCCTATGTTGGAAAAGGAAATATCTTCACATAAAAACTAGAGAGAAGGATTCTCAGAAACTTCTTTGCGATGAGTTCATTCAACTCACAGAGTTGAACCTACCAATTGATAGAGAAGTTTGGAAACACTCTTTTTGTAGAATCTGCAAGTGGATATTTGGAGCCGTTTGAGGCCGATGTTGGAAAAGGAAATATCTTCACATAAAAACTGAACAGAAGCATTCTCAGAAACTTCTTTGTGTTGAGTGCATTCAACTCACAGAGTTGAACTTACCTGTAGAAAGAGCAGTTTTGAAACACTCTTTTGGTAAAATCTGCAAGTGGTTATTTGGAGCACTTCGAGGCCTGTGCCTGGATATGGAATATCTTCACCTAAAAACTACAGAGAAGCATTCTCAGAAAGTTCTTCTCGATGCATTCATTCAACTCACAGAGTTGAACCTTCCTTTTGATAGAACAGTTTTGAAACACTCTTTTTGTAGAATCTGCAAGAGGATATTTGGAGCGTTTTGAGGCCTATGCTGGAAAAGGAAATATCTTCACCTAAAAACTAGACAGAAGCATCCTCAGAAACTTCTGTGTGGTGAGTGCATTCATCTCACAGACTTGAACGTTTCTTTTGATAGAACAGTTTGGAAACATTACGTTTGTAGAATCTGCAAGTGTTTATTCGGAGCACCTTGAGGCCTATGTTGGAAAAGGGAATATCTTCACATAAAAACTAGAGAGAAGGATTCTCAGAAACTTCTTTGTGATGAGTTCATTCAACTCACAGAGTGGAACCTACCAATTGATAGGGAAGTTTGGAAACACTCTTTTTGTAGAATCTGCAAGTGGATATTTGGAGCCGTTTGAGGCCTATGCTGGAAAAGGAAATATCTTCACATAAAAACTGAACAGAAGCATTCTCAGAAACTTCTTTGTGTTGAGTGCATTCAACTCACAGACTTGAACTTACTTGTAGAAAGAGCAGTTTTGAAACACTCTTTTGGTAAAATCTGCAAGTGGTTATTTGGAGCACTTCGAGGCCTGAGCTTTGATATGGAATATCTTCACCTAAAAACTACAGAGAAGCATTCTCAGAAAGTACTTCATGACGCATTCATTCAACTCACAGAGTTGAACCTTCCTTTTGATAGAACAGTTTTGAAACACTCTTTTTGTAGAATCTGCAAGAGGATATTTGGAGCGTTTTGAGGCCTATGCTGGAAAAGGAAATATCTTCACCTAAAAACTAGACAGAAGCATTCTCAGAAACTTCTGTGTGATGAGTGCATTCAACTCACAGACTTGAACGTTTCTTTTGATAGAACAGTTTGGAAACATTACGTTTGTAGAATCTGCAAGTGTTTATTCGGAGCACCTTGAGGCCTATGTTGGAAAAGGAAATATCTTCACATAAAAACTAGAGAGAAGGATTCTCAGAAACTTCTTTGTGATGAGTTCATTCAACTCACAGAGTGGAACCTACCAATTGATAGAGAAGTTTGGAAACACTCTTTTTGTAGAATCTGAAAGTGGATATTTGGAGCCGTTTGAGGCCTATGCTGGAAAAGGAAATATCTTCACATAAAAACTGAACAGAAGCATTCTCAGAAACTTCTTTGTGTTGAGTGCATTCAACTCACAGACTTGAACTTACCTGTAGAAAGAGCAGTTTTGAAACACTCTTTTGGTAAAATCTGCAAATGGTTATTTGGAGCACTTCGAGGCCTGTGCTGGGATATGGAATATCTTCACCTAAAAACTACAGAGAAGCATTCTCAGAAAGTTCTTCACGATGCATTCATTCAACTCACAGAGTTGAACCTTCCTTTTGAAAGAACAGTTTTGAAACACTCTTTTTGTAGAATCTGCAAGAGGATATTTGGAGCGTTTTGAGGCCTATGCTGGAAAAGGAAATATCTTCACCTAAAAACTAGACAGAAGCATCCTCAGAAACTTCTGTGTGATGAGTGCATTCAACTCACAGACTTGAACGTTTCTTTTGATAGAACAGTTTGGAAACATTACGTTTGTAGAATCTGCAAGTGTTTATTCGGAGCACCATGAGGCCTATGTTGGAAAAGGAAATATCTCCACATAAAAACTAGAGAGAAGGATTCTCAGAAACTTCTTTGTGATGAGTTCATTCAACTCACAGAGTGGAACCTACCAATTGATAGAGAAGTTTGGAAACACTCTTTTTGTAGAATCTGCAAGTTGATATTTGGAGCCGTTTGAGGCCTATGCTGGAAAAGGAAATATCTTCACATAAAAACTGAACAGAAGCATTCTCAGAAACTTCTTTGTGTTGAGTGCATTCAACTCACAGACTTGAACTTACTCGTAGAAAGAGCAGTTTTGAAACACTCTTTTGGTAAAATCTGCAAGTGGTTATTTGGAGCAATTCGAGGCCTGTGCTGGGATATGGAATATCTTCACCTAAAAGCTACAGAGAAGCATTCTCAGAAAGTTCTTCACGATGCATTCATTCAACTCACAGAGTTGAACCTTCCTTTTGAAAGAACAGTTTTGAAACACACTTTTTGTAGAATCTGCAAGAGGATATTTGGAGCGTTTTGAGGCCTATGCTGGAAAAGGAAATATCTTCACCTAAAAACTAGACAGAAGCATTCTCAGAAACTTCTGTGTGATGAGTGCATTCAACTCACAGACTTGAACGTTTCTTTTTAAAGAACAGTTTGGAAACATTACGTTTGTAGAATCTCCAAGTGTTTATGCGGAGCACCTTGAGGCCTATGTTGGAAAAGGAAATATCTTCACATAAAAACTAGAGAGAAGGATTCTCAGAAACTTCTTTGCGATGAGTTCATTCAACTCACAGAGTTGAACCTACCAATTGATAGAGAAGTTTGGAAACACTCTTTTTGTAGAATCTGCAAGTGGATATTTGGAGCCGTTTGAGGCCGATTTTGGAAAAGGAAATATCTTCACATAAAAACTGAACAGAACCATTCTCAGAAACTTCTTTGTGTTGAGTGCATTCAACTCACAGAGTTGAACTTACCTGTAGAAAGAGCAGTTTTGAAACACTCTTTTGGTAAAATCTGCAAGTGGTTATTTGGAGCACTTCGAGGCCTGTGCCTGGATATGGAATATCTTCACCTAAAAACTACAGAGAAGCATTCTCAGAAAGTTCTTCTCGATGCATTCATTCAACTCACAGAGTTGAACCTTCCTTTTGATAGAACAGTTTTGAAACACTCTTTTTGTAGAATCTGCAAGAGGATATTTGGAGCGTTTTGAGGCCTATGCTGGAAAAGGAAATATCTTCACCTAAAAACTAGACAGAAGCATCCTCAGAAACTTCTGTGTGGTGAGTGCATACATCTCACAGACTTGAACGTTTCTTTTGATAGAACAGTTTGGAAACATTACGTTTGTAGAATCTGCAAGTGTTTATTCGGAGCACCTTGAGGCCTATGTTGGAAAAGGAAATATCTTCACATAAAAACTAGAGAGAAGGATTCTCAGAAACTTCTTTGTGATGAGTTCATTCAACTCACAGAGTGGAACCTACCAATTGATAGAGAAGTTTGGAAACACTCTTTTTGTAGAATCTGCAAGTGGATATTTGGAGCCGTTTGAGGCCTATGCTGGAAAAGGAAATATCTTCACATAAAAACTGAACAGAAGCATTCTCAGAAACTTCTTTGTGTTGAGTGCATTCAACTCACAGACTTGAACTTACTTGTAGAAAGAGCAGTTTTGAAACACTCTTTTGGTAAAATCTGCAAGTGGTTATTTGGAGCACTTCGAGGCCTGAGCTTTGATATGGAATATCTTCACCTAAAAACTACAGAGAAGCATTCTCAGAAAGTACTTCATGACGCATTCATTCAACTCACAGAGTTGAACCTTCCTTTTGATAGAACAGTTTTGAAACACTCTTTTTGTAGAATCTGCAAGAGGATATTTGGAGCGTTTTGAGGCCTATGCTGGAAAAGGAAATATCTTCACCTAAAAACTAGACAGAAGCATTCTCAGAAACTTCTGTGTGATGAGTGCATTCAACTCACAGACTTGAACGTTTCTTTTGATAGAACAGTTTGGAAACATTACGTTTGTAGAATCTGCAAGTGTTTATTCGGAGCACCATGAGGCCTATGTTGGAAAAGGAAATATCTTCACATAAAAACTAGAGAGAAGGATTCTCAGAAACTTCTTTGTGATGAGTTCATTCAACTCACAGAGTTGAACCTACCAATTGATAGAGAAGTTTGGAAACACTCTTTTTGTAGAATCTGCAAGTGGATATTTGGAGCCGTTTGAGGCCTATGCTGGAAAAGGAAATATCTTCACATAAAAACTGAACAGAAGCATTCTCAGAAACTTCTTTGTGTTGAGTGCATTCAACTCACAGACTTGCACTTACCTGTAGAAAGAGCAGTTTTGAAACACTCTTTTGGTAAAATCTGCAAGTGGTTATTTGGAGCACTTCGAGGCCTGTGCTGGGATATGGAATATCTTCACCTAAAAACTACAGAGAAGCATTCTCAGAAAGTTCTTCACGATGCATTCATTCAACTCACAGAGTTGAACCTTCCTTTTGAAAGAACAGTTTTGAAACACTCTTTTTGTCGAATCTGCAAGAGGATATTTGGAGCGTTTTGAGGCCTATGCTGGAAAAGGAAATATCTTCACCTAAAAACTAGACAGAAGCATCCTCAGAAACTTCTGTGTGATGAGTGCATTCAACTCACAGACTTGAACGTTTCTTTTGATAGAACAGTTTGGAAACATTACGTTTGTAGAATCTGCAAGTGTTTATTCGGAGCACCTTGAGGCCTATGTTGGAAAAGGAAATATCTCCACATAAAAACTAGAGAGAAGGATTCTCAGAAACTTCTTTGTGATGAGTTCATTCAACTCACAGAGTGGAACCTACCAATTGATAGAGAAGTTTGGAAACACTCTTTTTGTAGAATCTGCAAGTGGATATTTGGAGCCGTTTGAGGCCTATGCTGGAAAAGGAAATATCTTCACATAAAAACTGAACAGAAGCATTCTCAGAAACTTCTTTGTGTTGAGTGCATTCAACTCACAGACTTGAACTTACCTGTAGAAAGAGCAGTTTTCAAACACTCTTTTGGTGAAATCTGCAAGTGGTTATTTGGAGCACTTCGAGGCCTGTGCTGGGATATGGAATATCTTCACCTAAAAACTACAGAGAAGCATTCTCAGAAAGTTCTTCACGATGCATTCATTCTACTCACAGAGTTGAACCTTCCTTTTGAGAGAACAGTTTTGAAACACTCTTTTTGTAGAATCTGCAAGAGGATATTTGGAGCGTTTTGAGGCCCATGCTGGAAAAGGAAATATCTTCACCTAAAAACTAGACAGAAGCATCCTCAGAAACTTCTGTGTGATGAGTGCATTCATCTCACAGACTTGAACGTTTCGTTTGAAAGAACAGTTTGGAAACATTACGTTTGTAGAATCTGCAAGTGTTTATTCGGAGCACCTTGAGGCCTATGTTGGAAAAGGAAATATCTTCACATAAAAACTAGAGAGAAGGATTCTCAGAAACTTCTTTGTGATGAGTTCATTCAACTCACAGAGTTGAACCTACCAATTGATAGAGAAGTTTGGAAACACTCTTTTTGTAAAATCTGCAAGTGGTTATTTGGAGCCGTTTGAAGCCTATGCTGGAAAAGGAAATATCTTCACATAAAAACTGAACAGAAGCATTCTCAGAAACTTCTTTGTGTCGAGTGCATTCAACTCACAGACTTGAACTTACCTGTAGAAAGAGTAGTTTTGAAACACTCTTTTGGTAAAATCTGCAAGTGGTTATTTGGAGCACTTCGAGGCCTGTGCTGGGATATGGAATAACTACACCTAAAAACTACAGAGAAGCATTCTCAGAAAGTTCTTCACGATGCATTCATTCAACTCACAGAGTTGAACCTTCCTTTTGATAGAACAGTTTTTAAACACTCTTTTTGTAGAATCTGCAAGAGGATATTTGGAGCGTTTTGAGGCCTATGCTGGAAAAGGAAATATCTTCACCTAAAAACTAGACAGAAGCATTCTCAGAAACTTCTGTGTGATGAGTGCATTCAACTCACAGACTTGAACGTTTCTTTTGATAGAACAGTTTGGAAACATTACGTTTGTAGAATCTGCAAGTGTTTATTCGGAGCACCTTGAGGCCTATGTTGGAAAAGGAAATATCTTCACATAAAAACTAGAGAGAAGGATTCTCAGAAACTTCTTTGTGATGAGTTCATTCAACTCACAGAGTTGAACCTACCAATTGATAGAGAAGTTTGGAAACACTCTTTTTGTAGAATCTGCAAGTGGATATTTGGAGCCGTTTGAGGCCTATGCTGGAAAAGGAAATATCTTCACATAAAACTGAACAGAAGCATTCTCAGAAACTTCTTTGTGTTGAGTGCATTCAACTCACAGACTTGAACTTACCTGTAGAAAGAGCAGTTTTGAAACACTCTTTTGGTAAAATCTGCAAGTGGTTATTTGGAGCACTTCGAGGCCTGTGCTGGGATATGGAATATCTTCACCTAAAAACTACAGAGAAGCATTCTCAGAAAGTTCTTCACGATGCGTTCATTCAACTCACAGAGTTGAACCTTTCTTTTGATAGAACAGTTTTGAAACACTCTTTTTGTAGAATCTGCAAGAGGATATTTGGAGCGTTTTGAGGCCTATGCTGGAAAAGGAAATATCTTCACCTAAAAACTAGACAGAAGTATCCTCAGAAACTTCTGTGTGGTGAGGGCATTCATCTCACAGACTTGAACGTTTCTTTTGATAGAACAGTTTGGAAACATTACGTTTGTAGAATCTGTAAGTGTTTATTCGGAGCACCTTGAGGCCTATGTTGGAAAAGGAAATATCTTCACATAAAAACTAGAGAGAAGGATTCTCAGAAACTTCTTTGTGATGAGTTCATTCAACTCACAGAGTTGAACCTACCAATTGATAGAGAAGTTTGGAAACACTCTTTTTGTAGAATCTGCAAGTGGATATTTGGAGCCGTTTGAGGCCTATGCTGGAAAAGGAAATATCTTCACATAAAAACTGAACAGAAGCATTCTCAGAAACTTCTTTGTGTCGAGTGCATTCAACTCACCGACTTGAACTTACCTGTAGAAAGAGTAGTTTTGAAACACTCTTTTGGTAAAATCTGCAAGTGGTTATTTGGAGCACTTCGAGGCCTGTGCTGGGATATGGAATAACTTCACTTAAAAACTACAGAGAAGCATTCTCAGAAAGTTCTTCACGATGCATTCATTCAACTCACAGAGTTGAATCTTCCTTTTGATAGAACAGTTTTTAAACACTCTTTTTGTAGAATCTGCAAGAGGATATTTGGAGCGTTTTGAGGCCTATGCTGGAAAAGGAAATATTTTCACCTAAAAACTAGACAGAAGCATCCTCAGAAACTTCTGTGTGATGAGTGCATTCATCTCACAGACTTGAACGTTTATTTTGATAGAACAGTTTGGAAACATTACGTTTGTAGAATCTGCAAGTGTTTATTCGGAGCACCTTGAGGCCTATGTTGGAAAAGGAAATATCTTCACATAAAAACTAGAGAGAAGGATTCTCAGAAACTTCTTTGTGATGAGTTCATTCAACTCACAGAGTTGAACCTACCAATTGATAGAGAAATTTGGAAACACTCTTCTTGTAGAATCTGCAAGTGGATATTTGGAGCCGTTTGAGGCCTATGGTGGAAAAGGAAATATCTTCACATAAAAACTGAACAGAAGCATTCTCAGAAACTTCTTTGTGTCGAGTGCATTCAACTCACAGACTTGAACTTACCTGTAGAAAGAGCAGTTTTGAAACACTCTTTTGGTAAAATCTGCAACTGGTTATTTGGAGCACTTCGAGGCCTGTGCTGGGATATGGAATATCTTCACCTAAAAACTACAGAGAAGCATTCTCAGAAAGTTATTCACGATGCATTCATTCAACTCACAGGGTTGAACCTTCCTTTTGATAGAACAGTTTTGAAACACTCTTTTTGTAGAATCTGCAAGAGGATATTTGGAGCGTTTTGAGGCCTATGCTGGAAAAGGAAATATCTTCACCTAAAAACTAGACAGAAGCATTCTCAGAAACTTCTGTGTGATGAGTGCATTCAACTCACAGACTTGAACGTTTCTTTTGATAGAACAGTTTTGAAACATTACGTTTGTAGAATCTGCAAGTGTTTATTCGGAGCACCTTGAGGCCTATGTTGGAAAAGGAAATATCTTCACATAAAAACTAGAGAGAAGGATTCTCAGAAACTTCTTTGTGATGAGTTCATTCAACTCACGGAGTGGAACCTACCAATTGATAGAGAAGTTTGGAAACACTCTTTTTGTAGAATCTGCAAGTGGATATTTGGAGCCGTTTGAGGCCTATGCTGGAAAAGTAAATATCTTCACATAAAAACTGAACAGAAGCATTCTCAGAAACTTCCTTGTGTTGAGTGCATTCAACTCACAGACTTGAACTTACCTGTAGAAAGACCAGTTTTCAAACACTCTTTTGGTAAAATCTGCAACTGGTTATTTGGAGCACTTCGAGGCCTGTGCTGGGATATGGAATAACTTCACCTAAAAACTACAGAGAAGCATTCTCAGAAAGTTCTTCACGATGCATTCATTCAACTCACAGGATTGAACCTTCCTTTTGATAGAACAGTTCTGAAACACTCTTTTTGTAGAATCTGCAAGAGGATATTTGGAGCGTTTTGAGGCCTATGCTGGAAAAGGAAATATCTTCACCTAAAAACTAGACAGAAGCATCCTCAGAAACTTCTGTGTGATGAGTGCATTCATCTCACAGACTTGAACGTTTCGTTTGATAGAACAGTTTTGAAACATTACGTTTGTAGAATCTGCAAGTGTTTATTCGGAGCACCTTGAGGCCTATGTTGGAAAAGGAAATATCTTCACATAAAAACTAGAGAGAAGGATTCTCAGAAACTTCTTTGTGATGAGTTCATTCAACTCACAGAGTTGAACCTACCAATTGATAGAGAAGTTTGGAAACACTCTTTTTGTAGAATCTGCAAGTGGATATTTGGAGCCGTTTGAGGCCTATGCTGGAAAAGGAAATATCTTCACATAAAAACTGAACAGAAGCATTCTCAGAAACTTCTTTGTGTCGAGTGCATTCAACTCACAGACTTGAACTTACCTGTAGAAAGAGTAGTTTTGAAACACTCTTTTGGTAAAATCTGCAAGTGGTTATTTGGAGCACTTCGAGGCCTGTGCTGGGATATGGAATAACTTCACCTAAAAACTACAGAGAAGCATTCTCAGAAAGTTCTTCACGATGCATTCATTCAACTCACAGAGTTGAACCTTGCTTTTGATAGAACAGTTTTTAAACACTCTTTTTGTAGATTCTGCAAGAGGATATTTGTAGCGTTTTGAGGCCTATGCTGGAAAAGGATATATTTTCACCTAAAAACTAGACAGAAGCATCCTCAGAAACTTCTGTGTGATGAGTGCATTCATCTCACAGACTTGAACGTTTATTTTGATAGAACAGTTTGGAAACATTACGTTTGTAGAATCTGCAAGTGTTTATTCGGAGCACCTTGAGGCCTATGTTGGAAAAGGAAATATCTTCACATAAAAACTAGAGAGAAGGATTCTCAGAAACTTCTTTGTGATGAGTTCATTCAACTCACTGAGTTGAACCTACCAATTGATAGAGAAGTTTGGAAACACTCTTCTTGTAGAATCTGCAAGTGGATATTTGGAGCCGTTTGAGGCCTATGCTGGAAAAGGAAATATCTTCACATAAAAACTGAACAGAACCATTCTCAGAAACTTCTTTGTGTTGAGTGCATTCAACTCACAGAGTTGAACTTACCTGTAGAAAGAGCAGTTTTGAAACACTCTTTTGGTAAAATCTGCAAGTGGTTATTTGGAGCACTTCGAGGCCTGTGCCTGGATATGGAATATCTTCACCTAAAAACTACAGAGAAGCATTCTCAGAAAGTTCTTCTCGATGCATTCATTCAACTCACAGAGTTGAACCTTCTTTTTGATAGAACAGTTTTGAAACACTCTTTTTGTAGAATCTGCAAGAGGATATTTGGAGCGTTTTGAGGCCTATGCTGGAAAAGGAAATATCTTCACCTAAAAACTAGACAGAAGCATCCTCAGAAACTTCTGTGTGGTGAGTGCATTCATCTCACAGACTTGAACGTTTCTTTTGATAGAACAGTTTGGAAACATTACGTTTGTAGAATCTGCAAGTGTTTATTCGGAGCACCTTGAGGCCTATGTTGGAAAAGGAAATATCTTCACATAAAAACTAGAGAGAAGGATTCTCAGAAACTTCTTTGTGATGAGTTCATTCAACTCACAGAGTGGAACCTACCAATTGATAGGGAAGTTTGGAAACACTCTTTTTGTAGAATCTGCAAGTGGATATTTGGAGCCGTTTGAGGCCTATGCTGGAAAAGGAAATATCTTCACATAAAAACTGAACAGAAGCATTCTCAGAAACTTCTTTGTGTTGAGTGCATTCAACTCACAGACTTGAACTTACCTGTAGAAAGAGCAGTTTTGAAACACTCTTTTGGTAAAATCTGCAAGTGGTTATTTGGAGCACTTCGAGGCCTGAGCTTTGATATGGAATATCTTCACCTAAAAACTACAGAGAAGCATTCTCAGAAAGTACTTCATGACGCATTCATTCAACTCACAGAGTTGAACCTTCCTTTTGATAGAACAGTTTTGAAACACTCTTTTTGTAGAATCTGCAAGAGGATATTTGGAGCGTTTTGAGGCCTATGCTGGAAAAGGAAATATCTTCACCTAAAAACTAGACAGAAGCATTCTCAGAAACTTCTGTGTGATGAGTGCATTCAACTCACAGACTTGAACGTTTCTTTTGATAGAACAGTTTGGAAACATTACGTTTGTAGAATCTGCAAGTGTTTATTCGGAGCACCTTGAGGCCTATGTTGGAAAAGGAAATATCTTCACATAAAAACTAGAGAGAAGGATTCTCAGAAACTTCTTTGTGATGAGTTCATTCAACTCACAGAGTGGAACCTACCAATTGATAGAGAAGTTTGGAAACACTCTTTTTGTAGAATCTGCAAGTGGATATTTGGAGCCGTTTGAGGCCTATGCTGGAAAAGGAAATATCTTCACATAAAAACTGAACAGAAGCATTCTCAGAAACTTCTTTGTGTTGAGTGCATTCAACTCACAGACTTGAACTTACCTGTAGAAAGAGCAGTTTTGAAACACTCTTTTGGTAAAATCTGCAAGTGGTTATTTGGAGCACTTCGAGGCCTGTGCTGGGATATGGAATATCTTCACCTAAAAACTACAGAGAAGCATTCTCAGAAAGTTCTTCACGATGCATTCATTCAACTCACAGAGTTGAACCTTCCTTTTGATAGAACAGTTTTGAAACACTCTTTTTGTAGAATCTGCAAGAGGATATTTGGAGCGTTTTGAGGCCTATGCTGGAAAAGGAAATATCTTCACCTAAAAACTAGACAGAAGCATCCTCAGAAACTTCTGTGTGGTGAGTGCATTCAACTCACAGACTTGAACGTTTCTTTTGATAGAACAGTTTGGAAACATTACGTTTGTAGAATCTGCAAGTGTTTATTCGGAGCACCTTGAGGCCTATGTTGGAAAAGGAAATATCTTCACATAAAAACTAGAGAGAAGGATTCTCAGAAACTTCTTCGTGATGAGTTCATTCAACTCACAGAGTGGAACCTACCAATTGATAGAGAAGTTTGGAAACACTCTTTTTGTAGAATCTGCAAGTGGATATTTGGAGCCGTTTGAGGCCTATGCTGGAAAAGGAAATATCTTCACATAAAAACTGAACAGAAGCATTCTCAGAAACTTCTTTGTGTTGAGTGCATTCAACTCACAGACTTGAACTTACTTGTAGAAAGAGCAGTTTTGAAACACTCTTTTGGTAAAATCTGCAAGTGGTTATTTGGAGCACTTCGAGGCCTGAGCTTTGATATGGAATATCTTCACCTAAAAACTACAGAGAAGCATTCTCAGAAAGTACTTCATGACGCATTCATTCAACTCACAGAGTTGAACCTTCCTTTTGATAGAACAGTTTTGAAACACTCTTTTTGTAGAATCTGCAAGAGGATATTTGGAGCGTTTTGAGGCCTATGCTGGAAAAGGAAATATCTTCACCTAAAAACTAGACAGAAGCATTCTCAGAAACTTCTGTGTGATGAGTGCATTCAACTCACAGACTTGAACGTTTCTTTTGATAGAACAGTTTGGAAACATTACGTTTGTAGAATCTGCAAGTGTTTATTCGGAGCACCATGAGGCCTATGTTGGAAAAGGAAATATCTTCACATAAAAACTAGAGAGAAGGATTCTCAGAAACTTCTTTGTGATGAGTTCATTCAACTCACAGAGTTGAACCTACCAATTGATAGAGAAGTTTGGAAACACTCTTTTTGTAGAATCTGCAAGTGGATATTTGGAGCCGTTTGAGGCCTATGCTGGAAAAGGAAATATCTTCACATAAAAACTGAACAGAAGCATTCTCAGAAACTTCTTTGTGTTGAGTGCATTCAACTCACAGACTTGAACTTACCTGTAGAAAGAGCAGTTTTGAAACACTCTTTTGGTAAAATCTGCAAGTGGTTATTTGGAGCACTTCGAGGCCTGTGCTGGGATATGGAATATCTTCACCTAAAAACTACAGAGAAGCATTCTCAGAAAGTTCTTCACGATGCATTCATTCAACTCACAGAGTTGAACCTTCCGTTTGAAAGAACAGTTTTGAAACACTCTTTTTGTCGAATCTGCAAGAGGATATTTGGAGCGTTTTGAGGCCTATGCTGGAAAAGGAAATATCTTCACCTAAAAACTAGACAGAAGCATCCTCAGAAACTTCTGTGTGATGAGTGCATTCAACTCACAGACTTGAACGTTTCTTTTGATAGAACAGTTTGGAAACATTACGTTTGTAGAATCTGCAAGTGTTTATTCGGAGCACCTTGAGGCCTATGTTGGAAAAGGAAATATCTCCACATAAAAACTAGAGAGAAGGATTCTCAGAAACTTCTTTGTGATGAGTTCATTCAACTCACAGAGTGGAACCTACCAATTGATAGAGAAGTTTGGAAACACTCTTTTTGTAGAATCTGCAAGTGGATATTTGGAACCGTTTGAGGCCTATGCTGGAAAAGGAAATATCTTCACATAAAAACTGAACAGAAGCATTCTCAGAAACTTCTTTGTGTTGAGTGCATTCAACTCACAGACTTGAACTTACCTGTAGAAAGAGCAGTTTTCAAACACTCTTTTGGTGAAATCTGCAAGTGGTTATTTGGAGCACTTCGAGGCCTGTGCTGGGATATGGAATATCTTCACCTAAAAACTACAGAGAAGCATTCTCAGAAATTTCTTCACGATGCATTCATTCTACTCACAGAGTTGAACCTTCCTTTTGATAGAACAGTTTTGAAACACTCTTTTTGTAGAATCTGCAAGAGGATATTTTGAGCGTTTTGAGGCCCATGCTGGAAAAGGAAATATCTTCACCTAAAAACTAGACAGAAGCATCCTCAGAAACTTCTGTGTGATGAGTGCATTCATCTCACAGACTTGAACGTTTCGTTTGATAGAACAGTTTGGAAACATTACGTTTGTAGAATCTGCAAGTGTTTATTCGGAGCACCTTGAGGCCTATGTTGGAAAAGGAAATATCTTCACATAAAAACTAGAGAGAAGGATTCTCAGAAACTTCTTTGTGATGAGTTCATTCAACTCACAGAGTTGAACTTACCAATTGATAGAGAAGTTTGGAAACACTCTTTTTGTAAAATCTGCAAGTGGTTATTTGGAGCCGTTTGAGGCCTATGCTGGAAAAGGAAATATCTTCACATAAAAACTGAACAGAAGCATTCTCAGAAACTTCTTTGTGTCGAGTGCATTCAACTCACAGACTTGAACTTACCTGTAGAAAGAGTAGTTTTGAAACACTCTTTTGGTAAAATCTGCAAGTGGTTATTTGGAACACTTCGAGGCCTGTGCTGGGATATGGAATAACTTCACCTAAAAACTACAGAGAAGCATTCTCAGAAACTTCTTCACGATGCATTCATTCAACTCACAGAGTTGAACCTTCCTTTTGATAGAACAGTTTTTAAACACTCTTTTTGTAGAATCTGCAAGAGGATATTTGGAGCGTTTTGAGGCCTATGCTGGAAAAGGAAATATCTTCACCTAAAAACTAGACAGAAGCATTCTCAGAAACTTCTGTGTGATGAGTGCATTCAACTCACAGACTTGAACGTTTCTTTTGATAGAACAGTTTGGAAACATTACGTTTGTAGAATCTGCAAGTGTTTATTCGGAGCACCTTGAGGCCTATGTTGGAAAAGGAAATATCTTCACATAAAAACTAGAGAGAAGGATTCTCAGAAACTTCTTTGTGATGAGTTCATTCAACTCACAGAGTTGAACCTATCAATTGATAGAGAAGTTTGGAAACACTCTTTTTGTAGAATCTGCAAGTGGATATTTGGAGCCGTTTGAGGCCTATGCTGGAAAAGGAAATATCTTCACATAAAACTGAACAGAGGCATTCTCAGAAACTTCTTTGTGTTGAGTGCATTCAACACACAGACTTGAACTTACCTGTAGAAAGAGCAGTTTTGAAACACTCTTTTGGTAAAATCTGCAAGTGGTTATTTGGAGCACTTCGAGGCCTGTGCTGGGATATGGAATATCTTCACCTAAAAACTACAGAGAAGCATTCTCAGAAAGTTCTTCACGATGCGTTCATTCAACTCACAGAGTTGAACCTTTCTTTTGATAGAACAGTTTTGAAACACTCTTTTTGTAGAATCTGCAAGAGGATATTTGGAGCGTTTTGAGGCCTATGCTGGAAAAGGAAATATCTTCACCTAAAAACTAGACAGAAGCATCCTCGGAAACTTCTGTGTGGTGAGTGCATTCATCTCACAGACTTGAACGTTTCTTTTGATAGAACAGTTTGGAAACATTACGTTTGTAGAATCTGTATGTGTTTACTCGGAGCACCTTGAGGCCTATGTTGGAAAAGGAAATATCTTCACATAAAAACTAGAGAGAAGGATTCTCAGAAACTTCTTTGTGATGAGTTCATTCAACTCACAGAGTTGAACCTACCAATTGATTGAGAAGTTTGGAAACACTCTTTTTGTAGAATCTGCAAGTGGATATTTGGAGCCGTTTGAGGCCTATGCTGGAAAAGGAAATATCTTCACATAAAAACTGAACAGAAGCATTCTCAGAAACTTCTTTGTGTCGAGTGCATTCAACTCACCGACTTGAACTTACCTGTAGAAAGAGTAGTTTTGAAACACTCTTTTGGTAAAATCTGCAAGTGGTTATTTGGAGCACTTCGAGGCCTGTGCTGGGATATGGAATAACTTCACCTAAAAACTACAGAGAAGCATTCTCAGAAAGTTCTTCACGATGCATTCATTCAACTCACAGAGTTGAATCTTCCTTTTGATAGAACAGTTTTTAAACACTCTTTTTGTAGAATCTGCAAGAGGATATTTGGAGCGTTTTGAGGCCTATGCTGGAAAAGGAAATATTTTCACCTAAAAACTAGACAGAAGCATTCTCAGAAACTTCTGTGTGATGAGTGCATTCAACTCACAGACTTGAACGTTTCTTTTGATAGAACAGTTTGGAAACATTACGTTTGTAGAATCTGCAAGTGTTTATTCGGAGCACCTTGAGGCCTATGTTGGAAAAGGAAATATCTTCACATAAAAACTAGAGAGAAGGATTCTCAGAAACTTCTTTGTGATGAGTTCATTCAACTCACAGAGTGGAACCTACCAATTGATAGAGAAGTTTGGAAACACTCTTTTTGTAGAATCTGCAAGTGGATATTTGGAGCCGTTTGAGGCCTATGGTGGAAAAGGAAATATCTTCACATAAAAACTGAACAGAAGCATTCTCAGAAACTTCCTTGTATTGAGTGCATTCAACTCACAGACTTGAGCTTACCTGTAGAAAGAGCAGTTTTCAAACACTCTTTTGGTGAAATCTGCAAGTGGTTATTTGGAGCACTTCGAGGCCTGTGCTTGGATATGGAATATCTTCACCTAAAAACTACAGAGAAGCCTTCTCAGAAAGTTCTTCACGATGCATTCATTCTACTCACAGAGTTGAACCTTCCTTTTGATAGAACAGTTCTGAAACACTCTTTTTGTAGAATCTGCAAGAGGATATTTGGAGCTTTTTGAGGCCCATGCTGGAAAAGGAAATATCTTCACCTAAAAACTAGACAGAAGCATCCTCAGAAACTTCTGTGCGATGAGTGCATTCATCTCACAGACTTGAACGTTTCGTTTGATAGAACAGTTTTGAAACATTACGTTTGTAGAATCTGCAAGTGTTTATTCGGAGCACTTTGAGGCCTATGTTGGAAAAGGAAATATCTTCACATAAAAACTAGAGAGAAGGATTCTCAGAAACTTCTTTGTGATGAGTTCATTCAACTCACAGAGTTGAACCTACCAATTGATAGAGAAGTTTGGAAACACTCTTTTTGTAGAATCTGCAAGTGGATATTTGGAGCCGTTTGAGGCCTATGCTGGAAAAGGAAATATCTTCACATAAAAACTGAACAGAAGCATTCTCAGAAACTTCTTTGTGTCGAGTGCATTCAACTCACAGACTTGAACTTACCTGTAGAAAGAGTAGTTTTGAAACACTCTTTTGGTAAAATCTGCAAGTGGTTATTTGGAGCACTTCGAGGCCTGTGCTGGGATATGGAATAACTTCACCTAAAAACTACAGAGAAGCATTCTCAGAAAGTTCTTCACGATGCATTCATTCAACTCACAGAGTTGAACCTTCCTTTTGATAGAACAGTTTTGAAACACTCTTTTTGTAGATTCTGCAAGAGGATATTTGGAGCGTTTTGAGGCCTATGCTGGAAAAGGAAATATTTTCACCTAAAAACTAGACAGAAGCATCCTCAGAAACTTCTGTGTGATGAGTGCATTCATCTCACAGACTTGAACGTTTATTTTGATAGAACAGTTTTGAAACATTACGTTTGTAGAATCTGCAAGTGTTTATTCGGAGCACCTTGAGGCCTATGTTGGAAAAGGAAATATCTTCACATAAAAACTAGAGAGAAGGATTCTCAGAAACTTCTTTGTGATGAGTTCATTCAACTCACGGAGTGGAACCTACCAATTGATAGAGAAGTTTGGAAACACTCTTTTTGTAGAATCTGCAAGTGGATATTTGGAGCCGTTTGAGGCCTATGCTGGAAAAGTAAATATCTTCACATAAAAACTGAACAGAAGCATTCTCAGAAACTTCCTTGTGTTGAGTGCATTCAACTCACAGACTTGAACTTACCTGTAGAAAGAGCAGTTTTGAAACACTCTTTTGGTAAAATCTGCAAGTGGTTATTTGGAGCACTTCGAGGCCTGTGCTGGGATATGGAATATCTTCACCTAAAAACTACAGAGAAGCATTCTCAGAAAGTTCTTCACGATGCATTCATTCTACTCACAGAGTTGAACCTTCCTTTTGATAGAACAGTTTTGAAACACTCTTTTTGTAGAATCTGCAAGAGGATATTTGGAGCTTTTTGAGCCCTATGTTGGAAAAGGAAATATCTTCACCTAAAAACTAGACAGAAGTATTCTCAGAAACTTCTGTGCGATGAGTGCATTCAACTCACAGACTTGAACTTTTCTTTTGATAGAACAGTTTTGAAGCATTACGTTTGTAGAATCTGCAAGTGTTTATTCGGAGCACCTTGAGGCCTATGTTGGAAAAGGAAATATCTTCACATAAAAACTAGAGAGAAGGATTCTCAGAAACTTCTTTGCAATGAGTTCATTCAACTCACAGAGTTGAACCTACCAATTGATAGAGAAGTTTGGAAACACTCTTTTTGTAGAATCTGCAAGTGGATATTTGGAGCCGTTTGAGGCCTATGCTGGAAAAGGAAATATCTTCACATAAAACTGAACAGAAGCATTCTCAGAAACTTCTTTGTGTTGAGTGCATTCAACTCACAGACTTGAACTTACCTGTAGAAAGAGCAGTTTTGCAACACTCTTTTGGTAAAATCTGCAAGTGGTTATTTGGAGCACTTCGAGGCCTGTGCTGGGATATGGAATATCTTCACCTAAAAACTACAGAGAAGCATTCTCAGAAAGTTCTTCACGATGCATTCATTCAACTCACAGAGTTGAACCTTCCTTTTGATAGAACAGTTTTGAAACACTCTTTTTGTAGAATCTGCAAGAGGATATTTGGAGCGTTTTGAGGCCTATGCTGGAAAAGGAAATATCTTCACCTAAAAACTAGACAGAATCATCCTCAGAAACTTCTGTGTGATGAGTGCATTCAACTCACAGACTTGAACGTTTCTTTTGATAGAACAGTTTGGAAACATTACGTTTGTAGAATCTGCAAGTGTTTATTCGGAGCACCTTGAGGCCTATGTTGGAAAAGGAAATATCTTCACATAAAAACTAGAGAGAAGGATACTCAGAAACTTCTTTGTGATGAGTTCATTCAACTCACAGAGTTGAACCTACCAATTGATAGAGAAGTTTGGAAACACTCTTTTTGTAGAATCTGCAAGTGGATATTTGGAGCCGTTTGAGGCCTATGCTGGAAAAGGAAATATCTTCACATAAAACTGAACAGAAGCATTCTCAGAAACTTCTTTGTGTTGAGTGCATTCAACTCACAGACTTGAACTTACCTGTAGAAAGAGCAGTTTTGAAACACTCTTTTGGTAAAGTCTGCAAGTGGTTATTTGGAGCACTTCGAGGCCTGTGCTGGGATATGGAATATCTTCACCTAAAAACTACAGAGAAGCATTCTCAGAAAGTTCTTCACGATGCATTCATTCAGCTCACGGAGTTGAACCTTCCTTTTGATAGAACAGTTTTTAAACACTCTTTTTGTAGAATCTGCAAGAGGATATTTGGAGCGTTTTGAGGCCTATGCTGGAAAAGGAAATATTTTCACCTAAAAACTAGACAAAAGCATGCTCAGAAACTTCCGTGTGATGAGTGCATTCATCTCACAGACTTGAACGTTTATTTTGATAGAACAGTTTGGAAACATTACGTTTGTAGAATCTGCAAGTGTTTATTCGGAGCACCTTGAGGCCTATGTTGGAAAAGGAAATATCTTCACATAAAAACTAGAGAGAAGGATTCTCAGAAACTTCTTTGTGATGAGTTCCTTCAACTCACAGAGTTGAACCTACCAATTGATAGAGAAGTTTGGAAACACTCTTCTTGTAGAATCTGCAAGTGGATATTTGGAGCCGTTTGAGGCCTATGCTGGAAAAGGAAATATCTTCACATAAAAACTGAACAGAAGCATTCTCAGAAACTTCTTTGTGTCGAGTGCATTCAACTCACAGACTTGAACTTACCTGTAGAAAGAGCAGTTTTGAAACACTCTTTTGGTAAAATCTGCAACAGGTTATTTGGAGCACTTCGAGGCCTGTGCTGGGATATGGAATATCTTCACCTAAAAACTACAGAGAAGCATTCTCAGAAAGTTCTTCACGATGCATTCATTCAACTCACAGGGTTGAACCTTCCTTTTGATAGAACAGTTTTGAAACACTCTTTTTGTAGAATCTGCAAGAGGATATTTGGAGCGTTTTGAGGCCTATGCTGGAAAAGGAAATATCTTCACCTAAAAACTAGACAGAAGCATTCTCAGAAACTTCTGTGTGATGAGTGCATTCAACTCACAGACTTGAACGTTTCTTTTGATAGAACAGTTTTGAAACATTACGTTTGTAGAATCTGCAAGTGTTTATTCGGAGCACCTTGAGGCCTATGTTGGAAAAGGAAATATCTTCACATAAAAACTAGAGAGAAGGATTCTCAGAAACTTCTTTGTGATGAGTTCATTCAACTCACGGAGTGGAACCTACCAATTGATAGAGAAGTTTGGAAACACTCTTTTTGTAGAATCTGCAAGTGGATATTTGGAGCCGTTTGAGGCCTATGCTGGAAAAGTAAATATCTTCACATAAAAACTGAACAGAAGCATTCTCAGAAACTTCCTTGTGTAGAGTGCATTCAACTCACAGACTTGAACTTACCTGTAGAAAGAGCAGTTTTCAAACACTCTTTTGGTAAAATCTGCAACTGGTTATTTGGAGCACTTCGAGGCCTGTGCTGGGATATGGAATATCTTCACCTAAAAACTACAGAGAAGCATTCTCAGAAAGTTCTTCACGATGCATTCATTCTACTCACAGAGTTGAACCTTCCTTTTGATAGAACAGTTTTGAAACACTCTTTTTGTAGAATCTGCAAGAGGATATTTGGAGCTTTTTGAGCCCTATGTTGGAAAAGGAAATATCTTCACCTAAAAACTAGACAGAAGTATTCTCAGAAACTTCTGTGCGATGAGTGCATTCAACTCACAGACTTGAACTTTTCTTTTGATAGAACAGTTTTGAAACATTACGTTTGTAGAATCTGCAAGTGTTTATTCGGAGCACCTTGAGGCCTATGTTGGAAAAGGAAATATCTTCACATAAAAACTAGAGAGAAGGATTCTCAGAAACTTCTTTGCGATGAGTTCATTCAACTCACAGAGTTGAACCTACCAATTGATAGAGAAGTTTGGAAACACTCTTTTTGTAGAATCTGCAAGTGGATATTTGGAGCCGTTTGAGGCCTATGCTGGAAAAGGAAATATCTTCACATAAAACTGAACAGACGCATTCTCAGAAACCTCTTTGTGTTGAGTGCATTCAACACACAGACTTGAACTTACCTGTAGAAAGAGCAGTTTTGAAACACTCTTTTGGTAAAATCTGCAAGTGGTTATTTGGAGCACTTCGAGGCCTGTGCTGGGATATGGAATATCTTCACCTAAAAACTACAGAGAAGCATTCTCAGAAAGTTCTTCACGATGCATACATTCAACTCACAGAGTTGAACCTTCCTTTTGATAGAACAGTTTTGAAACACTCTTTTTGTAGAATCTGCAAGAGGATATTTGGAGCGTTTTGAGGCCTATGCTGGAAAAGGAAATATCTTCACCTAAAAACTAGACAGAAGCATTCTCAGAAACTTCTGTGTGATGAGTGCATTAAACTCACAGACTTGAACGTTTCTTTTGATAGAACAGTTTGGAAACATTACGTTTGTAGAATCTGCAAGTGTTTATTCGGAGCACATTGAGGCCTATGTTGGAAAAGGAAATATCTTCACATAAAAACTAGAGAGAAGGATTCTCAGAAACTTCTTTGTGATGAGTTCATTCAACTCACAGAGTTGAACCTACCAATTGATAGAGAAGTTTGGAAACACTCTTTTTGTAGAATCTGCAAGTGGATATTTGGAGCCGTTTGAGGCCTATGCTGGAAAAGGAAGTATCTTCACATAAAAACTGAACAGAAGCATTCTCAGAAACTTCTTTGTGGTGAGTGCATTCAACTCACAGACTTGAACTTACCTGTAGAAAGAGCAGTTTTGCAACACTCTTTTGGTAAAATCTGCAAGTGGTTATTTGGAGCACTTCGAGGCCTGTGCTGGGATATGGAATATCTTCACCTAAAAACTACAGAGAAGCATTCTCAGAAAGTTCTTCACGATGCATTCATTCAACTCACAGAGTTGAACCTTCCTTTTGATAGAACAGTTTTGAAACACTCTTTTTGTAGAATCTGCAAGAGGATATTTGGAGCGTTTTGAGGCCTATGCTGGAAAAGGAAATATCTTCACCTAAAAACTAGACAGAATCATCCTCAGAAACTTCTGTGTGATGAGTGCATTCAACTCACAGACTTGAACGTTTCTTTTGATAGAACAGTTTGGAAACATTACGTTTGTAGAATCTGCAAGTGTTTATTCGGAGCACCTTGAGGCCTATGTTGGAAAAGGAAATATCTTCACATAAAAACTAGAGAGAAGGATACTCAGAAACTTCTTTGTGATGAGTTCATTCAACTCACAGAGTTGAACCTACCAATTGATAGAGAAGTTTGGAAACACTCTTTTTGTAGAATCTGCAAGTGGATATTTGGAGCCGTTTGAGGCCTATGCTGGAAAAGGAAATATCTTCACATAAAACTGAACAGAAGCATTCTCAGAAACTTCTTTGTGTTGAGTGCATTCAACTCACAGACTTGAACTTACCTGTAGTAAGAGCAGTTTTGAAACACTCTTTTGGTAAAGTCTGCAAGTGGTTATTTGGAGCACTTCGAGGCCTGTGCTGGGATATGGAATATCTTCACCTAAAAACTACAGAGAAGCATTCTCAGAAAGTTCTTCACGATGCATTCATTCAGCTCACGGAGTTGAACCTTCCTTTTGATAGAACAGTTTTTAAACACTCTTTTTGTAGAATCTGCAAGAGGATATTTGGAGCGTTTTGAGGCCTATGCTGGAAAAGGAAATATTTTCACCTAAAAACTAGACAAAAGCATGCTCAGAAACTTCCGTGTGATGAGTGCATTCATCTCACAGACTTGAACGTTTATTTTGATAGAACAGTTTGGAAACATTACGTTTGTAGAATCTGCAAGTGTTTATTCGGAGCACCTTGAGGCCTATGTTGGAAAAGGAAATATCTTCACATAAAAACTAGAGAGAAGGATTCTCAGAAACTTCTTTGTGATGAGTTCCTTCAACTCACAGAGTTGAACCTACCAATTGATAGAGAAGTTTGGAAACACTCTTCTTGTAGAATCTGCAAGTGGATATTTGGAGCCGTTTGAGGCCTATGCTGGAAAAGGAAATATCTTCACATAAAAACTGAACAGAAGCATTCTCAGAAACTTCTTTGTGTCGAGTGCATTCAACTCACAGACTTGAACTTACCTGTAGAAAGAGCAGTTTTGAAACACTCTTTTGGTAAAATCTGCAACAGGTTATTTGGAGCACTTCGAGGCCTGTGCTGGGATATGGAATATCTTCACCTAAAAACTACAGAGAAGCATTCTCAGAAAGTTCTTCACGATGCATTCATTCAACTCACAGGGTTGAACCTTCCTTTTGATAGAACAGTTTTGAAACACTCTTTTTGTAGAATCTGCAAGAGGATATTTGGAGCGTTTTGAGGCCTATGCTGGAAAAGGAAATATCTTCACCTAAAAACTAGACAGAAGCATTCTCAGAAACTTCTGTGTGATGAGTGCATTCAACTCACAGACTTGAACGTTTCTTTTGATAGAACAGTTTTGAAACATTACGTTTGTAGAATCTGCAAGTGTTTATTCGGAGCACCTTGAGGCCTATGTTGGAAAAGGAAATATCTTCACATAAAAACTAGAGAGAAGGATTCTCAGAAACTTCTTTGTGATGAGTTCATTCAACTCACGGAGTGGAACCTACCAATTGATAGAGAAGTTTGGAAACACTCTTTTTGTAGAATCTGCAAGTGGATATTTGGAGCCGTTTGAGGCCTATGCTGGAAAAGTAAATATCTTCACATAAAAACTGAACAGAAGCATTCTCAGAAACTTCCTTGTGTAGAGTGCATTCAACTCACAGACTTGAACTTACCTGTAGAAAGAGCAGTTTTCAAACACTCTTTTGGTAAAATCTGCAACTGGTTATTTGGAGCACTTCGAGGCCTGTGCTGGGATATGGAATATCTTCACCTAAAAACTACAGAGAAGCATTCTCAGAAAGTTCTTCACGATGCATTCATTCTACTCACAGAGTTGAACCTTCCTTTTGATAGAACAGTTTTGAAACACTCTTTTTGTAGAATCTGCAAGAGGATATTTGGAGCTTTTTGAGCCCTATGTTGGAAAAGGAAATATCTTCACCTAAAAACTAGACAGAAGTATTCTCAGAAACTTCTGTGCGATGAGTGCATTCAACTCACAGACTTGAACTTTTCTTTTGATAGAACAGTTTTGAAACATTACGTTTGTAGAATCTGCAAGTGTTTATTCGGAGCACCTTGAGGCCTATGTTGGAAAAGGAAATATCTTCACATAAAAACTAGAGAGAAGGATTCTCAGAAACTTCTTTGCGATGAGTTCATTCAACTCACAGAGTTGAACCTACCAATTGATAGAGAAGTTTGGAAACACTCTTTTTGTAGAATCTGCAAGTGGATATTTGGAGCCGTTTGAGGCCTATGCTGGAAAAGGAAATATCTTCACATAAAACTGAACAGACGCATTCTCAGAAACCTCTTTGTGTTGAGTGCATTCAACACACAGACTTGAACTTACCTGTAGAAAGAGCAGTTTTGAAACACTCTTTTGGTAAAATCTGCAAGTGGTTATTTGGAGCACTTCGAGGCCTGTGCTGGGATATGGAATATCTTCACCTAAAAACTACAGAGAAGCATTCTCAGAAAGTTCTTCACGATGCATACATTCAACTCACAGAGTTGAACCTTCCTTTTGATAGAACAGTTTTGAAACACTCTTTTTGTAGAATCTGCAAGAGGATATTTGGAGCGTTTTGAGGCCTATGCTGGAAAAGGAAATATCTTCACCTAAAAACTAGACAGAAGCATTCTCAGAAACTTCTGTGTGATGAGTGCATTAAACTCACAGACTTGAACGTTTCTTTTGATAGAACAGTTTGGAAACATTACGTTTGTAGAATCTGCAAGTGTTTATTCGGAGCACATTGAGGCCTATGTTGGAAAAGGAAATATCTTCACATAAAAACTAGAGAGAAGGATTCTCAGAAACTTCTTTGTGATGAGTTCATTCAACTCACAGAGTTGAACCTACCAATTGATAGAGAAGTTTGGAAACACTCTTTTTGTAGAATCTGCAAGTGGATATTTGGAGCCGTTTGAGGCCTATGCTGGAAAAGGAAGTATCTTCACATAAAAACTGAACAGAAGCATTCTCAGAAACTTCTTTGTGGTGAGTGCATTCAACTCACAGACTTGAACTTACCTGTAGAAAGAGCAGTTTTGAAACACTCTTTTGATAAAATCTGCAAGTGGTTATTTGGAGCACTTCGAGGCCTGTGCTGGGATATGGAATATCTTCACCTAAAAACTACAGAGAAGCATTCTCAGAAAGTTCTTCACGATGCATTCATTCTACTCACAGAGTTGAACCTTCCTTTTGATAGAACAGTTTTGAAACACTCTTTTTGTAGAATCTGCAAGAGGATATTTGGAGCTTTTTGAGCCCTATGTTGGAAAAGGAAATATCTTCACCTAAAAACTAGACAGAAGTATTCTCAGAAACTTCTGTGTGATGAGTGCATTCAACTCACAGACTTGAACTTTTCTTTTGATAGAACAGTTTTGAAACATTACGTTTGTAGAATCTGCAAGTGTTTATTCGGAGCACCTTGAGGCCTATGTTGGAAAAGGAAATATCTCCACATAAAAACTAGAGAGAAGGATTCTCAGAAACTTCTTTGTGATGAGTTCATTCAACTCACAGAGTTGAACCTACCAATTGGTAGAGAAGTTTGGAAACACTCTTTTTGCAGAATCTGCGAGTGGATATATGGAGCCGTTTGAGGCCTATACTGGAAAAGGAAATATCTTCACATAAAAACTGAACAGAAGCCTTCTCAGAAACTTCTTTGTGTTGAGTGCATTCAACTCACAGACTTGAACTTACCTGTAGAAAGAGCAGTTTTGAAACACTCTTTTGGTAAAATCTGCAAGTGGTTATTTGGAGCACTTCGAGGCCTGTGCTGGGATATGGAATATCTTCACCTAAAAACTACAGAGAAGCATTCTCAGAAAGTTCTTCACGATGCATTCATTCAACTCACAGAGTTGAACCTTCCTTTTGATAGAACAGTTTTTAAACACTCTTTTTGTAGAATCTGCAAGAGGATATTTGGAGCGTTTTGAGGCCTATGCTGGAAAAGGAAATATTTTCACCTAAAAACTAGACAAAAGCATGCTCAGAAACTTCTGTGTGATGAGTGCATTCATCTCACAGACTTGAACGTTTATTTTGATAGAACAGTTTGGAAACATTACGTTTGTAGAATCTGCAAGTGTTTATTCGGAGCACCTTGAGGCCTATGTTGGAAAAGGAAATATCTTCACATAAAAACTAGAGAGAAGGATTCTCAGAAACTTCTTTGTGATGAGTTCCTTCAACTCACAGAGTTGAACCTACCAATTGATAGAGAAGTTTGGAAACACTCTTCTTGTAGAATCTGCAAGTGGATATTTGGAGCCGTTTGAGGCCTATGCTGGAAAAGGAAATATCTTCACATAAAAACTGAACAGAAGCATTCTCAGAAACTTCTTTGTGTCGAGTGCATTCAACTCACAGACTTGAACTTACCTGTAGAAAGAGCAGTTTTGAAACACTCTTTTGGTAAAATCTGCAACAGGTTATTTGGAGCACTTCGAGGCCTGTGCTTGGATATGGAATATCTTCACCTAAAAACTACAGAGAAGCATTCTCAGAAAGTTCTTCACGATGCATTCATTCAACTCACAGGGTTGAACCTTCCTTTTGATAGAACAGTTTTGAAACACTCTTTTTGTAGAATCTGCAAGGGGATATTTGGAGCGTTTTGAGGCCTATGCTGGAAAAGGAAATATCTTCACCTAAAAACTAGACAGAAGCATTCTCAGAAACTTCTGTGTGATGAGTGCATTCAACTCACAGACTTGAACGTTTCTTTTGATAGAACAGTTTTGAAACATTACGTTTGTAGAATCTGCAAGTGTTTATTCGGAGCACCTTGAGGCCTATGTTGGAAAAGGAAATATCTTCACATAAAAACTAGAGAGAAGGATTCTCAGAAACTTCTTTGTGATGAGTTCATTCAACTCACGGAGTGGAACCTACCAATTGATAGAGAAGTTTGGAAACACTCTTTTTGTAGAATCTGCAAGTGGATATTTGGAGCCGTTTGAGGCCTATGCTGGAAAAGTAAATATCTTCACATAAAAACTGAACAGAAGCATTCTCAGAAACTTCCTTGTGTTGAGTGCATTCAACTCACAGACTTGAACTTACCTGTAGAAAGAGCAGTTTTCAAACACTCTTTTGGTAAAATCTGCAACTGGTTATTTGGAGCACTTCGAGGCCTGTGCTGGGATATGGAATATCTTCACCTAAAAACTACAGAGAAGCATTCTCAGAAAGTTCTTCACGATGCATTCATTCTACTCACAGAGTTGAACCTTCCTTTTGATAGAACAGTTTTGAAACACTCTTTTTGTAGAATCTGCAAGAGGATATTTGGAGCTTTTTGAGCCCTATGTTGGAAAAGGAAATATCTTCACCTAAAAACTAGACAGAAGTATTCTCAGAAACTTCTGTGCGATGAGTGCATTCAACTCACAGACTTGAACTTTTCTTTTGATAGAACAGTTTTGAAACATTACGTTTGTAGAATCTGCAAGTGTTTATTCGGAGCACCTTGAGGCCTATGTTGGAAAAGGAAATATCTTCACATAAAAACTAGAGAGAAGGATTCTCAGAAACTTCTTTGCGATGAGTTCATTCAACTCACAGAGTTGAACCTACCAATTGATAGAGAAGTTTGGAAACACTCTTTTTGTAGAATCTGCAAGTGGATATTTGGAGCCGTTTGAGGCCTATGCTGGAAAAGGAAATATCTTCACATAAAACTGAACAGACGCATTCTCAGAAACTTCTTTGTGTTGAGTGCATTCAACTCACAGACTTGAACTTACCTGTAGAAAGAGCAGTTTTGAAACACTCTTTTGGTAAAATCTGCAAGTGGTTATTTGGAGCACTTCGAGGCCTGTGCTGGGATATGGAATATCTTCACCTAAAAACTACAGAGAAGCATTCTCAGAAAGTTCTTCACGATGCATACATTCAACTCACAGAGTTGAACCTTCCTTTTGATAGAACAGTTTTGAAACACTCTTTTTGTAGAATCTGCAAGAGGATATTTGGAGCGTTTTGAGGCCTATGCTGGAAAAGGAAATATCTTCACCTAAAAACTAGACAGAAGCATTCTCAGAAACTTCTGTGTGATGAGTGCATTCAACTCACAGACTTGAACGTTTCTTTTGATAGAACAGTTTGGAAACATTACGTTTGTAGAATCTGCAAGTGTTTATTCGGAGCACCTTGAGGCCTATGTTGGAAAAGGAAATATCTTCACATAAAAACTAGAGAGAAGGATTCTCAGAAACTTCTTTGTGATGAGTTCATTCAACTCACAGAGTTGAACCTACCAATTGATAGAGAAGTTTGGAAACACTCTTTTTGTAGAATCTGCAAGTGGATATTTGGAGCCGTTTGAGGCCTATGCTGGAAAAGGAAGTATCTTCACATAAAAACTGAACAGAAGCATTCTCAGAAACTTCTTTGTGGTGAGTGCATTCAACTCACAGACTTGAACTTACCTGTAGAAAGAGCAGTTTTGAAACACTCTTTTGGTAAAATCTGCAAGTGGTTATTTGGAGCACTTCGAGGCCTGTGCTGGGATATGGAATATCTTCACCTAAAAACTACAGAGAAGCATTCTCAGAAAGTTCTTCACGATGCATTCATTCTACTCACAGAGTTGAACCTTCCTTTTGATAGAA
This sequence comes from Pongo abelii, assembly GCF_028885655.2. Lineage (NCBI taxonomy): Eukaryota > Metazoa > Chordata > Mammalia > Primates > Hominidae > Pongo > Pongo abelii. The sequence goes on from NC_071999.2 coordinate 19,696,108, forward strand.
CAGTTTTGAAACACTCTTTTTGTAGAATCTGCAAGAGGATATTTGGAGCTTTTTGAGCCCTATGCTGGAAAAGGAAATATCTTCACCTAAAAACTAGACAGAAGTATTCTCAGAAACTTCTGTGCGATGAGTGCATTCAACTCACAGACTTGAACTTTTCTTTTGATAGAACAGTTTTGAAACATTACGTTTGTAGAATCTGCAAGTGTTTATTCGGAGCACCTTGAGGCCTATGTTGGAAAAGGAAATATCTCCACATAAAAACTAGAGAGAAGGATTCTCAGAAACTTCTTTGTGATGAGTTCATTCAACTCACAGAGTTGAACCTACCAATTGGTAGAGAAGTTTGGAAACACTCTTTTTGCAGAATCTGCGAGTGGATATATGGAGCCGTTTGAGGCCTATACTGGAAAAGGAAATATCTTCACATAAAAACTGAACAGAAGCCTTCTCAGAAACTTCTTTGTGTTGAGTGCATTCAACTCACAGACTTGAACTTACCTGTAGAAAGAGCAGTTTTGAAACACTCTTTTGGTAAAATCTGCAAGTGGTTATTTGGAGCACTTCGAGGCCTGTGCTGGGATATGGAATATCTTCACCTAAAAACTACAGAGAAGCATTCTCAGAAAGTTCTTCACGATGCATTCATTCAACTCACAGAGTTGAATTTTGATAGAAATTCCTTTTGATAGAACAGTTTTGAAACACTCTTTTTGAAGAATCTGCAAGACGATATTTGGAGCGTTTTCAGGCCTATGCTGGAAAAGGAAATATCTTCACCTAAAAATTAGACAGAAGCATTCTCAGAATCTTCTGTGTGATGAGTGCATTCAACTCACAGACTTGAACGTTTCTTTTGATAGAACAGGTTTGAAACATTACGTTTGTAGAATCTGCAAGTGTTTATTCGGAGCACCTTGAGGCCTATGTTGGAAAAGGAAATAACTTCACATAAAAACTAGAGAGAAGGATTCTCAGAAACTTCTTTGTGAGGAGTTCATTCAACTCACAGAGTTGAACCTACCAATTGATAGAGAAGTTTGGAAACACTCTTTTTGTAGAATCTGCAAGTGGATATTTGGAGCCGTTTGAGGCCTATGCTGGAAAAGGAAATATCTTCACATAAAAACTGAACAGAAGAATTCTCAGAAACTTCTTTGTGTTGAGTGCATTCAACTCACAGACTTGAACTTACCTGTAGAAAGAGCAGTTTTGAAACACTCTTTTGGTAAAATCTGCAAGTGGTTATTTGGAGCACTCCGAGGCCTGTGTTGGGATATGGAATATCTTCACCTAAAAACTACAGAGAAGCACTCTCAGAAAGTTCTTCACGACGCATTCATTCAACTCACAGAGTTGAACCTTCCTTTTGATAGAACAGTTTTGAAACACTCTTTTTGTAGAATCTGCAATAGGATATTTGGAGCGTTTTGAGGCCTATGCTGGAAAAGGAAATATCTTCACCGAAAAACTAGACAGAAGCATTCTCAGAAACTTCTGTGCGATGAGTGCATTCAACTCGCAGACTTGAACGTTTCTTTTGATAGAACAGTTTTGAAACATTACGTTTGTAGAATCTGCAAGTGTTTATTCGGAGCACCTTGAAGCCTATGTTGGAAAAGGAAATATCTTCACATAAAAACTAGAGAGAAGGATTCTCAGAAACTTCTTTGTGATGAGTTCATACAACTCACAGAGTTGAACCTACCAATTGATAGAGAAGTTTGGGAACACTCTTTTTGTAGAATCTGCAAGTGGATATTTGGAGCCGTTTGAGGCCTATGCTGGAAAAGGAAATATCTTCACATAAAAACTGAACAGAAGCATTCTCAGAAACTTCTTGGTGTTGAGTGCATTCAACTCACAGACTTGAACTTACCTGTAGAAAGAGCAGTATTGAAACACTCTTTTGGTAAAATCTGCAAGTGGTTATTTGGAGCACTTCGAGGCCTGTGCTGGGATATGGAATATCTTCACCTAAAAACTACAGAGAAGCACTCTCAGAAAGTTCTTCACGATGCATTCATTCAACTCACAGAGTTGAACCTTCCTTTTGATAGAACAGTTTTGAAACACTCTTTTTGGAGAATCTGCAAGAGGATATTTGCAGCGTTTTGAGGCCTATGCTGGAAAAGGAAATATCTTCACCTAAAAACTAGACAGAAGCATTCTCAGAAACTTCTGTGTGATGAGTGCATTCAACTCACACACTTGAACGTTTCCTTTGATAGAACAGTTTTGAAACATTAGGTTTGTAGAATCTGCAAGTGCTTATTCGGAGCACCTTGAGGCCTATGTTGGAAAAGGAATTATCTTCAAATAAAAACTAGAGAGAAGGATTCTCAGAAACTTCTTTGTGATGAGTTCATTCAACTCACAGAGTTGAACCTACCAATTGATAGAGAAGTTTGGAAACACTCTTTTTGTAGAATCTGCAAGTGGATATTTGGAGCCGTTTGAGGCCTATGCTGGAAAAGGAAATATCTTCACATAAAAACTGAACAGAAGAATTCTCAGAAACTTCTTGGTGTTGAGTGCATTCAACTCACAGACTTGAACTTACCTGTAGAAAGAGCAGTTTTGAAACACTCTTTTGGTAAAATCTGCAAGTGGTTATTTGGAGCACTTCGAGGACTGTGCTGGGATATGGAATATCTTCACCTAAAAACTACAGAGAAGCATTCTCAGAAAGTTCTTCACGACGCATTCATTCAACTCACAGAGTTGAACCTTCCTTTTGATAGAACAGATTTGAAACACTCTTTTTGTAGAATCTGCAAGAGGATATTTGGAGCGTTTTGAGGCCTATGCTGGAAAAGGAAATATCTTCACCTAAAAACTAGACAGAAGCATTGTCAGAAACTTCTGTGTGATGAGTGCATTCAACTCACTGACTAGAACGTTTCTTTTGATAGAACAGTTTGGAAACATTACGTTTGTAGAATCTGCAAGTGTTTATTCGGAGCACCTTGAGGCCTATGTTGGAAAAGGTAATATCTTCACATAAAAACTAGAGAGAAGGATTCTCAGAAACTTCTTTGTGATGAGTTCATTCAACTCACAGAGTTGAACCTACCAATTGATAGAGAAGTTTGGAAACACTCTTTTTGTAGAATCTGCAAGTGGATATTTGCAGCCGTTTGAGGCCTATGCTGGAAAAGGAAATATCTTCACATAAAAACTGAACAGAAGAATTCTCAGAAACTTCTTTGTGTTGAGTGCATTCAACTCACAGACTTGAACTTGCCTGTAGAAAGAGCAGTTTTGGAACACTCTTTTGGTAAAATCTGCAAGTGGTTATTTGGAGCACTTCGAGGCCTGTGTTGGGATATGGAATATCTTCACCTAAAAACTACAGAGAAGCACTCTCAGAAAGTTCTTCACGACGCATTCATTCAACTCACAGAGTTGAACCTTCCTTTTGATAGAACAGTTTTGAAACACTCTTTTTGTAGAATCTGCAAGAGGATATTTGGAGCGTTTTGAGGCCTATGCTGGAAAAGGAAATATCTTCACCTAAAAACTAGACAGAAGCATTCTCAGAAACTTCTGTGTGATGAGTGCATTCAACTCACAGACTAGAACGTTTCTTTTGATAGAACAGTTTGGAAACATTACGTTTGTAGAATCTGCAAGTGTTTATTCGGAGCACCTTGAGGCCTATGTTGGAAAAGGAAATATCTTCACATAAAAACTAGAGAGAAGGATTCTCAGAAACTTCTTTGTGATGAGTTCATTCAACTCACAGAGTTGAACCTACCAATTGATAGAGAAGTTTGGAAACACTCTTTTTGTAGAATCTGCAAGTGGATATTTGGAGCCGTTTGAGGCCTATGCTGGAAAAGGAAATATCTTCACATAAAAACTGAACAGAAGCATTCTCAGAAACTTCTTTGTGTTGAGTGCATTCAACTCACAGACTTGAACTTACCTGTAGAAAGAGCAGTTTTGAAACACTCTTTTGGTAAAATCTGCAAGTGGTTATTTGGAGCACTTCGAGGCCTGTGCTGGGATATGGAATATCTTCACCTAAAAACTACAGAGAAGCATTCTCAGAAAGTTCTTCACGATGCATTCATTCAACTCACAGAGTTGAACCTTCCTTTTGATAGAACAGTTTTGAAACACTCTTTTTATAGAATCTGCAAGAGGATATTTGGAGCGTTTTGAGGCCTATGCTGGAAAAGGAAATATCTTCACCTAAAAACTAGACAGAAGCATCCTCAGAAACTTCTGTGTGATGAGTGCATTCAACTCGCAGACTTGAACGTTTCTTTTGATAGAACAGTTTTGAAACATTACGTTTGTAGAATCTGCAAGTGTTTATTCGGAGCACCTTGAGGCCTATGTTGGAAAAGGAAATAACTTCACATTAAAAACTAGAGAGAAGGATTCTCAGAAACTTCTTTGTGATGAGTTCATTCAACTCACAGAGTTGAACCTACCAATTGATAGAGAAGTTTGGAAACACTCTTTTTGTAGAATCTGCAAGTGGATATTTGGAGCCGTTTGAGGCCTATGCTGGAAAAGGAAATATCTTCACATAAAAACTGAACAGAAGAATTCTCAGAAACTTCTTTGTGTTGAGTGCATTCAACTCACAGACTTGAACTTACCTGTAGAAAGAGCAGTTTTGAAACACTCTTTTGGTAAAATCTGCAAGTGGTTATTTGGAGCACTCCGAGGCCTGTGTTGGGATATGGAATATCTTCACCTAAAAACTACAGAGAAGCACTCTCAGAAAGTTCTTCACGACGCATTCATTCAACTCACAGAGTTGAACCTTCCTTTTGATAGAACAGTTTTGAAACACTCTTTTTGTAGAATCTGCAATAGGATATTTGGAGCGTTTTGAGGCCTATGCTGGAAAAGGAAATATCTTCACCTAAAAACTAGACAGAAGCATTCTCAGAAACTTCTGTGCGATGAGTGCATTCAACTCGCAGACTTGAACGTTTCTTTTGATAGAACAGTTTTGAAACATTACGTTTGTAGAATCTGCAAGTGTTTATTCGGAGCACCTTGAGGCCTTTGTTGGAAAAGGAAATATCTTCCCATAAAAACTAGAGAGAAGGATTCTCAGAAACTTCTTTGTGATGAGTTCATTCAACTCACAGAGTTGAACCTACCAATTGATAGAGAAGTTTGGGAACACTCTTTTTGTAGAATCTGCAAGTGGATATTTGGAGCCGTTTGAGGCCTATGCTGGAAAAGGAAATATCTTCACATAAAAACTGAACAGAAGCATTCTCAGAAACTTCTTGGTGTTGAGTGCATTCAACTCACAGACTTGAACTTACCTGTAGAAAGAGCAGTTTTGAAACACTCTTTTGGTAAAATCTGCAAGTGGTTATTTGGAGCACTTCGAGGCCTGTGCTGGGATATGGAATATCTTCACCTAAAAACTACAGAGAAGCACTCTCAGAAAGTTCTTCACGATGCATTCATTCAACTCACAGAGTTGAACCTTCCTTTTGATAGAACAGTTTTGAAACACTCTTTTTGTAGAATCTGCAAGAGGATATTTGGAGCGTTTTGAGGCCTATGCTGGAAAAGGAGATATCTTCACCTAAAAACTAGACAGAAGCATTCTCAGAAACTTCTGTGTGATGAGTGCATTCAACTCACAGGCTTGAACGTGTCTTTTGATAGAACAGTTTTGAAACATTAGGTTTGTAGAATCTGCAAGTGCTTATTCGGAGCACCTTGAGGCCTATGTTGGAAAAGGAAATATCTTCACATAAAAACTAGAGAGAAGGATTCTCAGAAACTTCTTTGTGATGAGTTCATTCAACTCACAGTGTTGAACCTACCAATTGGTAGAGAAGTTTGGAAGCACTCTTTTTGTAGAATCTGCAAGTGGATATTTGGAGCCGTTTGAGGCCTATGCTGGAAAAGGAAATATCTTCACATAAAAACTGAACAGAAACATTCTCAGAAACTTCTTTGTGTTGAGTGCATTGAACTCACAGACTTGAACTTACCTGTAGAAAGAGCAGTTTTGAAACACTCTTTTGGTAAAATCTGCAAGTGGTTATTTGGAGCACTTCGAGGCCTGTGCTGGGATATGGAATATCTTCACCTAAAAACTACAGAGAAGCATTCTCAGAAAGTTCTTCACGATGCATTCATTCAACTCACAGAGTTGAACCTTCCTTTTGATAGAACAGTTTTGAAACACTCTTTTTGTAGAATCTGCAAGAGGATATTTGGAGCGTTTTGGGGCCTATGCTGGAAAAGGAAATATCTTCCCCTAAAAACTAGACAGAAGCATTCTGAGAAACTTCTGTGCGATGAGTGCATTCAACTCACAGAATTGAACGTTTCTTTTGATAGAACAGTTTGGAAACATTACGTTTGTAGAATCTGCAAGTGTTTATTCGGAGCACATTCAGGCCTATGTTGGAAAAGGAATTATCTTCACATAAAAACTAGAGAGAAGGATTCTCAGAAACTTCTTTGTGATGAGTTCATTCAACTCACAGAGTTGAACCTACCAATTGATAGAGAAGTTTGGAAACACTCTTTTTGTAGAATCTGCAAGTGGATATTTGGAGCCGTTTGAGGCCTATGCTGGAAAAGGAAATATCTTCACATAAAAACTGAACAGAAGAATTCTCAGAAACTTCTTGGTGTTGAGTGCATTCAACTCGCAGACTTGAACTTACCTGTAGAAAGAGCAGTTTTGAAACACTCTTTTGGTAAAATCTGCAAGTGGTTATTTGGAGCACTTCGAGGACTGTGCTGGGATATGGAATATCTTCACCTAAAAACTACAGAGAAGCATTCTCAGAAAGTTCTTCACGACGCATTCATTCAACTCACAGAGTTGAACCTTCCTTTTGATAGAACAGATTTGAAACACTCTTTTTGTAGAATCTGCAAGAGGATATTTGGAGCGTTTTGAGGCCTATGCTGGAAAAGGAAATATCTTCACCTAAAAACTAGACAGAAGCATTGTCAGAAACTTCTGTGTGATGAGTGCATTCAACTCACAGACTAGAACGTTTCTTTTGATAGAACAGTTTGGAAACATTACGTTTGTAGAATCTGCAAGTGTTTATTCGGAGCACCTTGAGGCCTATGTTGGAAAAGGTAATATCTTCACATAAAAACTAGAGAGAAGGATTCTCAGAAACTTCTTTGTGATGAGTTCATTCAACTCACAGAGTTGAACCTACCAATTGATAGAGATGTTTGGAAACACTCTTTTTGTAGAATCTGCAAGTGGATATTTGGAGCCGTTTGAGGCCTATGCTGGAAAAGGAAATATCTTCACATAAAAACTGAACAGAAACATTCTCAGAAACTTCTTTGTGTTGAGTGCATTCAACTCACAGACTTGAACTTACCTGTAGAAAGAGCAGTTTTGAAACACTCTTTTGGTAAAATCTGCAAGTGGTTATTTGGAGCACTTCGAGGCCTGTGCTGGGATATGGAATATCTTCACCTAAAAACTACAGAGAAGCATTCTCAGAAAGTTCTTCACGATGCATTCATTCAACTCACAGAGTTGAACCTTCCTTTTGATAGAACAGTTTTGAAACACTCTTTTTGGAGAATCTGCAAGACGTTATTTGGAGCGTTTTGAGGCCTATGCTGGAAAAGGAAATATCTTCACCTGAAAACTAGACAGAAGCATTCTCAGAAACTTCTGTGTGATGAGTGCATTCAACTCACAGACTTGAACGTTTCTTTTGATAGAACAGTTTTGAAACATTACGTTTGTAGAATCTGCAAGTGTTTATTCGGAGCACCTTGAGGCCTATGTTGGAAAAGGAAATATCTTCACATAAAAACTAGAGAGAAGGATTCTCAGAAACTTCTTTGTGATGAGTTCATTCAACTCACAGAGTTGAACCTACCAATTGATAGAGAAGTTTGGGAACACTCTTTTTGTAGAATCTGCAAGTGGATATTTGGAGCCGTTTGAGGCCTATGCTGGAAAAGGAAATATCTTCACATAAAAACTGAACAGAAGCATTCTCAGAAACTTCTTGGTGTTGAGTGCATTCAACTCACAGACTTGAACTTACCTGTAGAAAGAGCAGTTTTCAAACACTCTTTTGGTGAAATCTGCAAGTGGTTATTTGGAGCACTTCGAGGCCTGTGCTGGGATATGGAATATCTTCACCTAAAAACTACAGAGAAGCATTCTCAGAAAGTTCTTCACGATGCATTCATTCTACTCACAGAGTTGAACCTTCCTTTTGAGAGAACAGTTTTGAAACACTCTTTTTGTAGAATCTGCAAGAGGATATTTGGAGCGTTTTGAGGCCCATGCTGGAAAAGGAAATATCTTCACCTAAAAACTAGACAGAAGCATCCTCAGAAACTTCTGTGTGATGAGTGCATTCATCTCACAGACTTGAACGTTTCGTTTGAAAGAACAGTTTGGAAACATTACGTTTGTAGAATCTGCAAGTGTTTATTCGGAGCACCTTGAGGCCTATGTTGGAAAAGGAAATATCTTCACATAAAAACTAGAGAGAAGGATTCTCAGAAACTTCTTTGTGATGAGTTCATTCAACTCACAGAGTTGAACCTACCAATTGATAGAGAAGTTTGGAAACACTCTTTTTGTAAAATCTGCAAGTGGTTATTTGGAGCCGTTTGAAGCCTATGCTGGAAAAGGAAATATCTTCACATAAAAACTGAACAGAAGCATTCTCAGAAACTTCTTTGTGTCGAGTGCATTCAACTCACAGACTTGAACTTACCTGTAGAAAGAGTAGTTTTGAAACACTCTTTTGGTAAAATCTGCAAGTGGTTATTTGGAGCACTTCGAGGCCTGTGCTGGGATATGGAATAACTACACCTAAAAACTACAGAGAAGCATTCTCAGAAAGTTCTTCACGATGCATTCATTCAACTCACAGAGTTGAACCTTCCTTTTGATAGAACAGTTTTTAAACACTCTTTTTGTAGAATCTGCAAGAGGATATTTGGAGCGTTTTGAGGCCTATGCTGGAAAAGGAAATATCTTCACCTAAAAACTAGACAGAAGCATTCTCAGAAACTTCTGTGTGATGAGTGCATTCAACTCACAGACTTGAACGTTTCTTTTGATAGAACAGTTTGGAAACATTACGTTTGTAGAATCTGCAAGTGTTTATTCGGAGCACCTTGAGGCCTATGTTGGAAAAGGAAATATCTTCACATAAAAACTAGAGAGAAGGATTCTCAGAAACTTCTTTGTGATGAGTTCATTCAACTCACAGAGTTGAACCTACCAATTGATAGAGAAGTTTGGAAACACTCTTTTTGTAGAATCTGCAAGTGGATATTTGGAGCCGTTTGAGGCCTATGCTGGAAAAGGAAATATCTTCACATAAAACTGAACAGAAGCATTCTCAGAAACTTCTTTGTGTTGAGTGCATTCAACTCACAGACTTGAACTTACCTGTAGAAAGAGCAGTTTTGAAACACTCTTTTGGTAAAATCTGCAAGTGGTTATTTGGAGCACTTCGAGGCCTGTGCTGGGATATGGAATATCTTCACCTAAAAACTACAGAGAAGCATTCTCAGAAAGTTCTTCACGATGCGTTCATTCAACTCACAGAGTTGAACCTTTCTTTTGATAGAACAGTTTTGAAACACTCTTTTTGTAGAATCTGCAAGAGGATATTTGGAGCGTTTTGAGGCCTATGCTGGAAAAGGAAATATCTTCACCTAAAAACTAGACAGAAGTATCCTCAGAAACTTCTGTGTGGTGAGGGCATTCATCTCACAGACTTGAACGTTTCTTTTGATAGAACAGTTTGGAAACATTACGTTTGTAGAATCTGTAAGTGTTTATTCGGAGCACCTTGAGGCCTATGTTGGAAAAGGAAATATCTTCACATAAAAACTAGAGAGAAGGATTCTCAGAAACTTCTTTGTGATGAGTTCATTCAACTCACAGAGTTGAACCTACCAATTGATAGAGAAGTTTGGAAACACTCTTTTTGTAGAATCTGCAAGTGGATATTTGGAGCCGTTTGAGGCCTATGCTGGAAAAGGAAATATCTTCACATAAAAACTGAACAGAAGCATTCTCAGAAACTTCTTTGTGTCGAGTGCATTCAACTCACCGACTTGAACTTACCTGTAGAAAGAGTAGTTTTGAAACACTCTTTTGGTAAAATCTGCAAGTGGTTATTTGGAGCACTTCGAGGCCTGTGCTGGGATATGGAATAACTTCACTTAAAAACTACAGAGAAGCATTCTCAGAAAGTTCTTCACGATGCATTCATTCAACTCACAGAGTTGAATCTTCCTTTTGATAGAACAGTTTTTAAACACTCTTTTTGTAGAATCTGCAAGAGGATATTTGGAGCGTTTTGAGGCCTATGCTGGAAAAGGAAATATTTTCACCTAAAAACTAGACAGAAGCATCCTCAGAAACTTCTGTGTGATGAGTGCATTCATCTCACAGACTTGAACGTTTATTTTGATAGAACAGTTTGGAAACATTACGTTTGTAGAATCTGCAAGTGTTTATTCGGAGCACCTTGAGGCCTATGTTGGAAAAGGAAATATCTTCACATAAAAACTAGAGAGAAGGATTCTCAGAAACTTCTTTGTGATGAGTTCATTCAACTCACAGAGTTGAACCTACCAATTGATAGAGAAATTTGGAAACACTCTTCTTGTAGAATCTGCAAGTGGATATTTGGAGCCGTTTGAGGCCTATGGTGGAAAAGGAAATATCTTCACATAAAAACTGAACAGAAGCATTCTCAGAAACTTCTTTGTGTCGAGTGCATTCAACTCACAGACTTGAACTTACCTGTAGAAAGAGCAGTTTTGAAACACTCTTTTGGTAAAATCTGCAACTGGTTATTTGGAGCACTTCGAGGCCTGTGCTGGGATATGGAATATCTTCACCTAAAAACTACAGAGAAGCATTCACAGAAAGTTATTCACGATGCATTCATTCAACTCACAGGGTTGAACCTTCCTTTTGATAGAACAGTTTTGAAACACTCTTTTTGTAGAATCTGCAAGAGGATATTTGGAGCGTTTTGAGGCCTATGCTGGAAAAGGAAATATCTTCACCTAAAAACTAGACAGAAGCATTCTCAGAAACTTCTGTGTGATGAGTGCATTCAACTCACAGACTTGAACGTTTCTTTTGATAGAACAGTTTTGAAACATTACGTTTGTAGAATCTGCAAGTGTTTATTCGGAGCACCTTGAGGCCTATGTTGGAAAAGGAAATATCTTCACATAAAAACTAGAGAGAAGGATTCTCAGAAACTTCTTTGTGATGAGTTCATTCAACTCACGGAGTGGAACCTACCAATTGATAGAGAAGTTTGGAAACACTCTTTTTGTAGAATCTGCAAGTGGATATTTGGAGCCGTTTGAGGCCTATGCTGGAAAAGTAAATATCTTCACATAAAAACTGAACAGAAGCATTCTCAGAAACTTCCTTGTGTTGAGTGCATTCAACTCACAGACTTGAACTTACCTGTAGAAAGACCAGTTTTCAAACACTCTTTTGGTAAAATCTGCAACTGGTTATTTGGAGCACTTCGAGGCCTGTGCTGGGATATGGAATAACTTCACCTAAAAACTACAGAGAAGCATTCTCAGAAAGTTCTTCACGATGCATTCATTCAACTCACAGGGTTGAACCTTCCTTTTGATAGAACAGTTCTGAAACACTCTTTTTGTAGAATCTGCAAGAGGATATTTGGAGCGTTTTGAGGCCTATGCTGGAAAAGGAAATATCTTCACCTAAAAACTAGACAGAAGCATCCTCAGAAACTTCTGTGTGATGAGTGCATTCATCTCACAGACTTGAACGTTTCGTTTGATAGAACAGTTTGGAAACATTACGTTTGTAGAATCTGCAAGTGTTTATTCGGAGCACCTTGAGGCCTATGTTGGAAAAGGAAATATCTTCACATAAAAACTAGAGAGAAGGATTCTCAGAAACTTCTTTGTGATGAGTTCATTCAACTCACAGAGTTGAACCTACCAATTGATAGAGAAGTTTGGAAACACTCTTTTTGTAGAATCTGCAAGTGGATATTTGGAGCCGTTTGAGGCCTATGCTGGAAAAGGAAATATCTTCACATAAAAACTGAACAGAAGCATTCTCAGAAACTTCTTTGTGTCGAGTGCATTCAACTCACAGACTTGAACTTACCTGTAGAAAGAGTAGTTTTGAAACACTCTTTTGGTAAAATCTGCAAGTGGTTATTTGGAGCACTTCGAGGCCTGTGCTGGGATATGGAATAACTTCACCTAAAAACTACAGAGAAGCATTCTCAGAAAGTTCTTCACGATGCATTCATTCAACTCACAGAGTTGAACCTTGCTTTTGATAGAACAGTTTTTAAACACTCTTTTTGTAGATTCTGCAAGAGGATATTTGGAGCGTTTTGAGGCCTATGCTGGAAAAGGATATATTTTCACCTAAAAACTAGACAGAAGCATCCTCAGAAACTTCTGTGTGATGAGTGCATTCATCTCACAGACTTGAACGTTTATTTTGATAGAACAGTTTGGAAACATTACGTTTGTAGAATCTGCAAGTGTTTATTCGGAGCACCTTGAGGCCTATGTTGGAAAAGGAAATATCTTCACATAAAAACTAGAGAGAAGGATTCTCAGAAACTTCTTTGTGATGAGTTCATTCAACTCACAGAGTTGAACCTACCAATTGATAGAGAAGTTTGGAAACACTCTTCTTGTAGAATCTGCAAGTGGATATTTGGAGCCGTTTGAGGCCTATGCTGGAAAAGGAAATATCTTCACATAAAAACTGAACAGAACCATTCTCAGAAACTTCTTTGTGTTGAGTGCATTCAACTCACAGAGTTGAACTTACCTGTAGAAAGAGCAGTTTTGAAACACTCTTTTGGTAAAATCTGCAAGTGGTTATTTGGAGCACTTCGAGGCCTGTGCCTGGATATGGAATATCTTCACCTAAAAACTACAGAGAAGCATTCTCAGAAAGTTCTTCTCGATGCATTCATTCAACTCACAGAGTTGAACCTTCTTTTTGATAGAACAGTTTTGAAACACTCTTTTTGTAGAATCTGCAAGAGGATATTTGGAGCGTTTTGAGGCCTATGCTGGAAAAGGAAATATCTTCACCTAAAAACTAGACAGAAGCATCCTCAGAAACTTCTGTGTGGTGAGTGCATTCATCTCACAGACTTGAACGTTTCTTTTGATAGAACAGTTTGGAAACATTACGTTTGTAGAATCTGCAAGTGTTTATTCGGAGCACCTTGAGGCCTATGTTGGAAAAGGAAATATCTTCACATAAAAACTAGAGAGAAGGATTCTCAGAAACTTCTTTGTGATGAGTTCATTCAACTCACAGAGTGGAACCTACCAATTGATAGGGAAGTTTGGAAACACTCTTTTTGTAGAATCTGCAAGTGGATATTTGGAGCCGTTTGAGGCCTATGCTGGAAAAGGAAATATCTTCACATAAAAACTGAACAGAAGCATTCTCAGAAACTTCTTTGTGTTGAGTGCATTCAACTCACAGACTTGAACTTACCTGTAGAAAGAGCAGTTTTGAAACACTCTTTTGGTAAAATCTGCAAGTGGTTATTTGGAGCACTTCGAGGCCTGAGCTTTGATATGGAATATCTTCACCTAAAAACTACAGAGAAGCATTCTCAGAAAGTACTTCATGACGCATTCATTCAACTCACAGAGTTGAACCTTCCTTTTGATAGAACAGTTTTGAAACACTCTTTTTGTAGAATCTGCAAGAGGATATTTGGAGCGTTTTGAGGCCTATGCTGGAAAAGGAAATATCTTCACCTAAAAACTAGACAGAAGCATTCTCAGAAACTTCTGTGTGATGAGTGCATTCAACTCACAGACTTGAACGTTTCTTTTGATAGAACAGTTTGGAAACATTACGTTTGTAGAATCTGCAAGTGTTTATTCGGAGCACCTTGAGGCCTATGTTGGAAAAGGAAATATCTTCACATAAAAACTAGAGAGAAGGATTCTCAGAAACTTCTTTGTGATGAGTTCATTCAACTCACAGAGTGGAACCTACCAATTGATAGAGAAGTTTGGAAACACTCTTTTTGTAGAATCTGCAAGTGGATATTTGGAGCCGTTTGAGGCCTATGCTGGAAAAGGAAATATCTTCACATAAAAACTGAACAGAAGCATTCTCAGAAACTTCTTTGTGTTGAGTGCATTCAACTCACAGACTTGAACTTACCTGTAGAAAGAGCAGTTTTGAAACACTCTTTTGGTAAAATCTGCAAGTGGTTATTTGGAGCACTTCGAGGCCTGTGCTGGGATATGGAATATCTTCACCTAAAAACTACAGAGAAGCATTCTCAGAAAGTTCTTCACGATGCATTCATTCAACTCACAGAGTTGAACCTTCCTTTTGATAGAACAGTTTTGAAACACTCTTTTTGTAGAATCTGCAAGAGGATATTTGGAGCGTTTTGAGGCCTATGCTGGAAAAGGAAATATCTTCACCTAAAAACTAGACAGAAGCATCCTCAGAAACTTCTGTGTGGTGAGTGCATTCAACTCACAGACTTGAACATTTCTTTTGATAGAACAGTTTGGAAACATTACGTTTGTAGAATCTGCAAGTGTTTATTCGGAGCACCTTGAGGCCTATGTTGGAAAAGGAAATATCTTCACATAAAAACTAGAGAGAAGGATTCTCAGAAACTTCTTCGTGATGAGTTCATTCAACTCACAGAGTGGAACCTACCAATTGATAGAGAAGTTTGGAAACACTCTTTTTGTAGAATCTGCAAGTGGATATTTGGAGCCGTTTGAGGCCTATGCTGGAAAAGGAAATATCTTCACATAAAAACTGAACAGAAGCATTCTCAGAAACTTCTTTGTGTTGAGTGCATTCAACTCACAGACTTGAACTTACTTGTAGAAAGAGCAGTTTTGAAACACTCTTTTGGTAAAATCTGCAAGTGGTTATTTGGAGCACTTCGAGGCCTGAGCTTTGATATGGAATATCTTCACCTAAAAACTACAGAGAAGCATTCTCAGAAAGTACTTCATGACGCATTCATTCAACTCACAGAGTTGAACCTTCCTTTTGATAGAACAGTTTTGAAACACTCTTTTTGTAGAATCTGCAAGAGGATATTTGGAGCGTTTTGAGGCCTATGCTGGAAAAGGAAATATCTTCACCTAAAAACTAGACAGAAGCATTCTCAGAAACTTCTGTGTGATGAGTGCATTCAACTCACAGACTTGAACGTTTCTTTTGATAGAACAGTTTGGAAACATTACGTTTGTAGAATCTGCAAGTGTTTATTCGGAGCACCATGAGGCCTATGTTGGAAAAGGAAATATCTTCACATAAAAACTAGAGAGAAGGATTCTCAGAAACTTCTTTGTGATGAGTTCATTCAACTCACAGAGTTGAACCTACCAATTGATAGAGAAGTTTGGAAACACTCTTTTTGTAGAATCTGCAAGTGGATATTTGGAGCCGTTTGAGGCCTATGCTGGAAAAGGAAATATCTTCACATAAAAACTGAACAGAAGCATTCTCAGAAACTTCTTTGTGTTGAGTGCATTCAACTCACAGACTTGAACTTACCTGTAGAAAGAGCAGTTTTGAAACACTCTTTTGGTAAAATCTGCAAGTGGTTATTTGGAGCACTTCGAGGCCTGTGCTGGGATATGGAATATCTTCACCTAAAAACTACAGAGAAGCATTCTCAGAAAGTTCTTCACGATGCATTCATTCAACTCACAGAGTTGAACCTTCCGTTTGAAAGAACAGTTTTGAAACACTCTTTTTGTCGAATCTGCAAGAGGATATTTGGAGCGTTTTGAGGCCTATGCTGGAAAAGGAAATATCTTCACCTAAAAACTAGACAGAAGCATCCTCAGAAACTTCTGTGTGATGAGTGCATTCAACTCACAGACTTGAACGTTTCTTTTGATAGAACAGTTTGGAAACATTACGTTTGTAGAATCTGCAAGTGTTTATTCGGAGCACCTTGAGGCCTATGTTGGAAAAGGAAATATCTCCACATAAAAACTAGAGAGAAGGATTCTCAGAAACTTCTTTGTGATGAGTTCATTCAACTCACAGAGTGGAACCTACCAATTGATAGAGAAGTTTGGAAACACTCTTTTTGTAGAATCTGCAAGTGGATATTTGGAACCGTTTGAGGCCTATGCTGGAAAAGGAAATATCTTCACATAAAAACTGAACAGAAGCATTCTCAGAAACTTCTTTGTGTTGAGTGCATTCAACTCACAGACTTGAACTTACCTGTAGAAAGAGCAGTTTTCAAACACTCTTTTGGTGAAATCTGCAAGTGGTTATTTGGAGCACTTCGAGGCCTGTGCTGGGATATGGAATATCTTCACCTAAAAACTACAGAGAAGCATTCTCAGAAAGTTCTTCACGATGCATTCATTCTACTCACAGAGTTGAACCTTCCTTTTGATAGAACAGTTTTGAAACACTCTTTTTGTAGAATCTGCAAGAGGATATTTTGAGCGTTTTGAGGCCCATGCTGGAAAAGGAAATATCTTCACCTAAAAACTAGACAGAAGCATCCTCAGAAACTTCTGTGTGATGAGTGCATTCATCTCACAGACTTGAACGTTTCGTTTGATAGAACAGTTTGGAAACATTACGTTTGTAGAATCTGCAAGTGTTTATTCGGAGCACCTTGAGGCCTATGTTGGAAAAGGAAATATCTTCACATAAAAACTAGAGAGAAGGATTCTCAGAAACTTCTTTGTGATGAGTTCATTCAACTCACAGAGTTGAACTTACCAATTGATAGAGAAGTTTGGAAACACTCTTTTTGTAAAATCTGCAAGTGGTTATTTGGAGCCGTTTGAGGCCTATGCTGGAAAAGGAAATATCTTCACATAAAAACTGAACAGAAGCATTCTCAGAAACTTCTTTGTGGTGAGTGCATTCAACTCACAGACTTGAACTTACCTGTAGAAAGAGCAGTTTTGAAACACTCTTTTGGTAAAATCTGCAAGTGGTTATTTGGAGCACTTCGAGGCCTGTGCTGGGATATGGAATATCTTCACCTAAAAACTACAGAGAAGCATTCTCAGAAAGTTCTTCACGATGCATTCATTCTACTCACAGAGTTGAACCTTCCTTTTGATAGAACAGTTTTGAAACACTCTTTTTGTAGAATCTGCAAGAGGATATTTGGAGCTTTTTGAGCCCTATGCTGGAAAAGGAAATATCTTCACCTAAAAACTAGACAGAAGTATTCTCAGAAACTTCTGTGCGATGAGTGCATTCAACTCACAGACTTGAACTTTTCTTTTGATAGAACAGTTTTGAAACATTACGTTTGTAGAATCTGCAAGTGTTTATTCGGAGCACCTTGAGGCCTATGTTGGAAAAGGAAATATCTCCACATAAAAACTAGAGAGAAGGATTCTCAGAAACTTCTTTGTGATGAGTTCATTCAACTCACAGAGTTGAACCTACCAATTGGTAGAGAAGTTTGGAAACACTCTTTTTGCAGAATCTGCGAGTGGATATATGGAGCCGTTTGAGGCCTATACTGGAAAAGGAAATATCTTCACATAAAAACTGAACAGAAGCCTTCTCAGAAACTTCTTTGTGTTGAGTGCATTCAACTCACAGACTTGAACTTACCTGTAGAAAGAGCAGTTTTGAAACACTCTTTTGGTAAAATCTGCAAGTGGTTATTTGGAGCACTTCGAGGCCTGTGCTGGGATATGGAATATCTTCACCTAAAAACTACAGAGAAGCATTCTCAGAAAGTTCTTCACGATGCATTCATTCAACTCACAGAGTTGAATTTTGATAGAAATTCCTTTTGATAGAACAGTTTTGAAACACTCTTTTTGAAGAATCTGCAAGACGATATTTGGAGCGTTTTCAGGCCTATGCTGGAAAAGGAAATATCTTCACCTAAAAATTAGACAGAAGCATTCTCAGAATCTTCTGTGTGATGAGTGCATTCAACTCACAGACTTGAACGTTTCTTTTGATAGAACAGGTTTGAAACATTACGTTTGTAGAATCTGCAAGTGTTTATTCGGAGCACCTTGAGGCCTATGTTGGAAAAGGAAATAACTTCACATAAAAACTAGAGAGAAGGATTCTCAGAAACTTCTTTGTGAGGAGTTCATTCAACTCACAGAGTTGAACCTACCAATTGATAGAGAAGTTTGGAAACACTCTTTTTGTAGAATCTGCAAGTGGATATTTGGAGCCGTTTGAGGCCTATGCTGGAAAAGGAAATATCTTCACATAAAAACTGAACAGAAGAATTCTCAGAAACTTCTTTGTGTTGAGTGCATTCAACTCACAGACTTGAACTTACCTGTAGAAAGAGCAGTTTTGAAACACTCTTTTGGTAAAATCTGCAAGTGGTTATTTGGAGCACTCCGAGGCCTGTGTTGGGATATGGAATATCTTCACCTAAAAACTACAGAGAAGCACTCTCAGAAAGTTCTTCACGACGCATTCATTCAACTCACAGAGTTGAACCTTCCTTTTGATAGAACAGTTTTGAAACACTCTTTTTGTAGAATCTGCAATAGGATATTTGGAGCGTTTTGAGGCCTATGCTGGAAAAGGAAATATCTTCACCGAAAAACTAGACAGAAGCATTCTCAGAAACTTCTGTGCGATGAGTGCATTCAACTCGCAGACTTGAACGTTTCTTTTGATAGAACAGTTTTGAAACATTACGTTTGTAGAATCTGCAAGTGTTTATTCGGAGCACCTTGAAGCCTATGTTGGAAAAGGAAATATCTTCACATAAAAACTAGAGAGAAGGATTCTCAGAAACTTCTTTGTGATGAGTTCATACAACTCACAGAGTTGAACCTACCAATTGATAGAGAAGTTTGGGAACACTCTTTTTGTAGAATCTGCAAGTGGATATTTGGAGCCGTTTGAGGCCTATGCTGGAAAAGGAAATATCTTCACATAAAAACTGAACAGAAGCATTCTCAGAAACTTCTTGGTGTTGAGTGCATTCAACTCACAGACTTGAACTTACCTGTAGAAAGAGCAGTATTGAAACACTCTTTTGGTAAAATCTGCAAGTGGTTATTTGGAGCACTTCGAGGCCTGTGCTGGGATATGGAATATCTTCACCTAAAAACTACAGAGAAGCACTCTCAGAAAGTTCTTCACGATGCATTCATTCAACTCACAGAGTTGAACCTTCCTTTTGATAGAACAGTTTTGAAACACTCTTTTTGGAGAATCTGCAAGAGGATATTTGCAGCGTTTTGAGGCCTATGCTGGAAAAGGAAATATCTTCACCTAAAAACTAGACAGAAGCATTCTCAGAAACTTCTGTGTGATGAGTGCATTCAACTCACACACTTGAACGTTTCCTTTGATAGAACAGTTTTGAAACATTAGGTTTGTAGAATCTGCAAGTGCTTATTCGGAGCACCTTGAGGCCTATGTTGGAAAAGGAATTATCTTCAAATAAAAACTAGAGAGAAGGATTCTCAGAAACTTCTTTGTGATGAGTTCATTCAACTCACAGAGTTGAACCTACCAATTGATAGAGAAGTTTGGAAACACTCTTTTTGTAGAATCTGCAAGTGGATATTTGGAGCCGTTTGAGGCCTATGCTGGAAAAGGAAATATCTTCACATAAAAACTGAACAGAAGAATTCTCAGAAACTTCTTGGTGTTGAGTGCATTCAACTCACAGACTTGAACTTACCTGTAGAAAGAGCAGTTTTGAAACACTCTTTTGGTAAAATCTGCAAGTGGTTATTTGGAGCACTTCGAGGACTGTGCTGGGATATGGAATATCTTCACCTAAAAACTACAGAGAAGCATTCTCAGAAAGTTCTTCACGACGCATTCATTCAACTCACAGAGTTGAACCTTCCTTTTGATAGAACAGATTTGAAACACTCTTTTTGTAGAATCTGCAAGAGGATATTTGGAGCGTTTTGAGGCCTATGCTGGAAAAGGAAATATCTTCACCTAAAAACTAGACAGAAGCATTGTCAGAAACTTCTGTGTGATGAGTGCATTCAACTCACTGACTAGAACGTTTCTTTTGATAGAACAGTTTGGAAACATTACGTTTGTAGAATCTGCAAGTGTTTATTCGGAGCACCTTGAGGCCTATGTTGGAAAAGGTAATATCTTCACATAAAAACTAGAGAGAAGGATTCTCAGAAACTTCTTTGTGATGAGTTCATTCAACTCACAGAGTTGAACCTACCAATTGATAGAGAAGTTTGGAAACACTCTTTTTGTAGAATCTGCAAGTGGATATTTGCAGCCGTTTGAGGCCTATGCTGGAAAAGGAAATATCTTCACATAAAAACTGAAAAGAAGAATTCTCAGAAACTTCTTTGTGTTGAGTGCATTCAACTCACAGACTTGAACTTGCCTGTAGAAAGAGCAGTTTTGGAACACTCTTTTGGTAAAATCTGCAAGTGGTTATTTGGAGCACTTCGAGGCCTGTGTTGGGATATGGAATATCTTCACCTAAAAACTACAGAGAAGCACTCTCAGAAAGTTCTTCACGACGCATTCATTCAACTCACAGAGTTGAACCTTCCTTTTGATAGAACAGTTTTGAAACACTCTTTTTGTAGAATCTGCAAGAGGATATTTGGAGCGTTTTGAGGCCTATGCTGGAAAAGGAAATATCTTCACCTAAAAACTAGACAGAAGCATTCTCAGAAACTTCTGTGTGATGAGTGCATTCAACTCACAGACTAGAACGTTTCTTTTGATAGAACAGTTTGGAAACATTACGTTTGTAGAATCTGCAAGTGTTTATTCGGAGCACCTTGAGGCCTATGTTGGAAAAGGAAATATCTTCACATAAAAACTAGAGAGAAGGATTCTCAGAAACTTCTTTGTGATGAGTTCATTCAACTCACAGAGTTGAACCTACCAATTGATAGAGAAGTTTGGAAACACTCTTTTTGTAGAATCTGCAAGTGGATATTTGGAGCCGTTTGAGGCCTATGCTGGAAAAGGAAATATCTTCACATAAAAACTGAACAGAAGCATTCTCAGAAACTTCTTTGTGTTGAGTGCATTCAACTCACAGACTTGAACTTACCTGTAGAAAGAGCAGTTTTGAAACACTCTTTTGGTAAAATCTGCAAGTGGTTATTTGGAGCACTTCGAGGCCTGTGCTGGGATATGGAATATCTTCACCTAAAAACTACAGAGAAGCATTCTCAGAAAGTTCTTCACGATGCATTCATTCAACTCACAGAGTTGAACCTTCCTTTTGATAGAACAGTTTTGAAACACTCTTTTTATAGAATCTGCAAGAGGATATTTGGAGCGTTTTGAGGCCTATGCTGGAAAAGGAAATATCTTCACCTAAAAACTAGACAGAAGCATCCTCAGAAACTTCTGTGTGATGAGTGCATTCAACTCGCAGACTTGAACGTTTCTTTTGATAGAACAGTTTTGAAACATTACGTTTGTAGAATCTGCAAGTGTTTATTCGGAGCACCTTGAGGCCTATGTTGGAAAAGGAAATAACTTCACATTAAAAACTAGAGAGAAGGATTCTCAGAAACTTCTTTGTGATGAGTTCATTCAACTCACAGAGTTGAACCTACCAATTGATAGAGAAGTTTGGAAACACTCTTTTTGTAGAATCTGCAAGTGGATATTTGGAGCCGTTTGAGGCCTATGCTGGAAAAGGAAATATCTTCACATAAAAACTGAACAGAAGAATTCTCAGAAACTTCTTTGTGTTGAGTGCATTCAACTCACAGACTTGAACTTACCTGTAGAAAGAGCAGTTTTGAAACACTCTTTTGGTAAAATCTGCAAGTGGTTATTTGGAGCACTCCGAGGCCTGTGTTGGGATATGGAATATCTTCACCTAAAAACTACAGAGAAGCACTCTCAGAAAGTTCTTCACGACGCATTCATTCAACTCACAGAGTTGAACCTTCCTTTTGATAGAACAGTTTTGAAACACTCTTTTTGTAGAATCTGCAATAGGATATTTGGAGCGTTTTGAGGCCTATGCTGGAAAAGGAAATATCTTCACCTAAAAACTAGACAGAAGCATTCTCAGAAACTTCTGTGCGATGAGTGCATTCAACTCGCAGACTTGAACGTTTCTTTTGATAGAACAGTTTTGAAACATTACGTTTGTAGAATCTGCAAGTGTTTATTCGGAGCACCTTGAGGCCTTTGTTGGAAAAGGAAATATCTTCCCATAAAAACTAGAGAGAAGGATTCTCAGAAACTTCTTTGTGATGAGTTCATTCAACTCACAGAGTTGAACCTACCAATTGATAGAGAAGTTTGGGAACACTCTTTTTGTAGAATCTGCAAGTGGATATTTGGAGCCGTTTGAGGCCTATGCTGGAAAAGGAAATATCTTCACATAAAAACTGAACAGAAGCATTCTCAGAAACTTCTTGGTGTTGAGTGCATTCAACTCACAGACTTGAACTTACCTGTAGAAAGAGCAGTTTTGAAACACTCTTTTGGTAAAATCTGCAAGTGGTTATTTGGAGCACTTCGAGGCCTGTGCTGGGATATGGAATATCTTCACCTAAAAACTACAGAGAAGCACTCTCAGAAAGTTCTTCACGATGCATTCATTCAACTCACAGAGTTGAACCTTCCTTTTGATAGAACAGTTTTGAAACACTCTTTTTGTAGAATCTGCAAGAGGATATTTGGAGCGTTTTGAGGCCTATGCTGGAAAAGGAGATATCTTCACCTAAAAACTAGACAGAAGCATTCTCAGAAACTTCTGTGTGATGAGTGCATTCAACTCACAGGCTTGAACGTGTCTTTTGATAGAACAGTTTTGAAACATTAGGTTTGTAGAATCTGCAAGTGCTTATTCGGAGCACCTTGAGGCCTATGTTGGAAAAGGAAATATCTTCACATAAAAACTAGAGAGAAGGATTCTCAGAAACTTCTTTGTGATGAGTTCATTCAACTCACAGTGTTGAACCTACCAATTGGTAGAGAAGTTTGGAAGCACTCTTTTTGTAGAATCTGCAAGTGGATATTTGGAGCCGTTTGAGGCCTATGCTGGAAAAGGAAATATCTTCACATAAAAACTGAACAGAAACATTCTCAGAAACTTCTTTGTGTTGAGTGCATTGAACTCACAGACTTGAACTTACCTGTAGAAAGAGCAGTTTTGAAACACTCTTTTGGTAAAATCTGCAAGTGGTTATTTGGAGCACTTCGAGGCCTGTGCTGGGATATGGAATATCTTCACCTAAAAACTACAGAGAAGCATTCTCAGAAAGTTCTTCACGATGCATTCATTCAACTCACAGAGTTGAACCTTCCTTTTGATAGAACAGTTTTGAAACACTCTTTTTGTAGAATCTGCAAGAGGATATTTGGAGCGTTTTGGGGCCTATGCTGGAAAAGGAAATATCTTCCCCTAAAAACTAGACAGAAGCATTCTGAGAAACTTCTGTGCGATGAGTGCATTCAACTCACAGAATTGAACGTTTCTTTTGATAGAACAGTTTGGAAACATTACGTTTGTAGAATCTGCAAGTGTTTATTCGGAGCACATTCAGGCCTATGTTGGAAAAGGAATTATCTTCACATAAAAACTAGAGAGAAGGATTCTCAGAAACTTCTTTGTGATGAGTTCATTCAACTCACAGAGTTGAACCTACCAATTGATAGAGAAGTTTGGAAACACTCTTTTTGTAGAATCTGCAAGTGGATATTTGGAGCCGTTTGAGGCCTATGCTGGAAAAGGAAATATCTTCACATAAAAACTGAACAGAAGAATTCTCAGAAACTTCTTGGTGTTGAGTGCATTCAACTCGCAGACTTGAACTTACCTGTAGAAAGAGCAGTTTTGAAACACTCTTTTGGTAAAATCTGCAAGTGGTTATTTGGAGCACTTCGAGGACTGTGCTGGGATATGGAATATCTTCACCTAAAAACTACAGAGAAGCATTCTCAGAAAGTTCTTCACGACGCATTCATTCAACTCACAGAGTTGAACCTTCCTTTTGATAGAACAGATTTGAAACACTCTTTTTGTAGAATCTGCAAGAGGATATTTGGAGCGTTTTGAGGCCTATGCTGGAAAAGGAAATATCTTCACCTAAAAACTAGACAGAAGCATTGTCAGAAACTTCTGTGTGATGAGTGCATTCAACTCACAGACTAGAACGTTTCTTTTGATAGAACAGTTTGGAAACATTACGTTTGTAGAATCTGCAAGTGTTTATTCGGAGCACCTTGAGGCCTATGTTGGAAAAGGTAATATCTTCACATAAAAACTAGAGAGAAGGATTCTCAGAAACTTCTTTGTGATGAGTTCATTCAACTCACAGAGTTGAACCTACCAATTGATAGAGATGTTTGGAAACACTCTTTTTGTAGAATCTGCAAGTGGATATTTGGAGCCGTTTGAGGCCTATGCTGGAAAAGGAAATATCTTCACATAAAAACTGAACAGAAACATTCTCAGAAACTTCTTTGTGTTGAGTGCATTCAACTCACAGACTTGAACTTACCTGTAGAAAGAGCAGTTTTGAAACACTCTTTTGGTAAAATCTGCAAGTGGTTATTTGGAGCACTTCGAGGCCTGTGCTGGGATATGGAATATCTTCACCTAAAAACTACAGAGAAGCATTCTCAGAAAGTTCTTCACGATGCATTCATTCAACTCACAGAGTTGAACCTTCCTTTTGATAGAACAGTTTTGAAACACTCTTTTTGGAGAATCTGCAAGACGTTATTTGGAGCGTTTTGAGGCCTATGCTGGAAAAGGAAATATCTTCACCTGAAAACTAGACAGAAGCATTCTCAGAAACTTCTGTGTGATGAGTGCATTCAACTCACAGACTTGAACGTTTCTTTTGATAGAACAGTTTTGAAACATTACGTTTGTAGAATCTGCAAGTGTTTATTCGGAGCACCTTGAGGCCTATGTTGGAAAAGGAAATATCTTCACATAAAAACTAGAGAGAAGGATTCTCAGAAACTTCTTTGTGATGAGTTCATTCAACTCACAGAGTTGAACCTACCAATTGATAGAGAAGTTTGGGAACACTCTTTTTGTAGAATCTGCAAGTGGATATTTGGAGCCGTTTGAGGCCTATGCTGGAAAAGGAAATATCTTCACATAAAAACTGAACAGAAGCATTCTCAGAAACTTCTTGGTGTTGAGTGCATTCAACTCACAGACTTGAACTTACCTGTAGAAAGAGCAGTTTTCAAACACTCTTTTGGTGAAATCTGCAAGTGGTTATTTGGAGCACTTCGAGGCCTGTGCTGGGATATGGAATATCTTCACCTAAAAACTACAGAGAAGCATTCTCAGAAAGTTCTTCACGATGCATTCATTCTACTCACAGAGTTGAACCTTCCTTTTGAGAGAACAGTTTTGAAACACTCTTTTTGTAGAATCTGCAAGAGGATATTTGGAGCGTTTTGAGGCCCATGCTGGAAAAGGAAATATCTTCACCTAAAAACTAGACAGAAGCATCCTCAGAAACTTCTGTGTGATGAGTGCATTCATCTCACAGACTTGAACGTTTCGTTTGAAAGAACAGTTTGGAAACATTACGTTTGTAGAATCTGCAAGTGTTTATTCGGAGCACCTTGAGGCCTATGTTGGAAAAGGAAATATCTTCACATAAAAACTAGAGAGAAGGATTCTCAGAAACTTCTTTGTGATGAGTTCATTCAACTCACAGAGTTGAACCTACCAATTGATAGAGAAGTTTGGAAACACTCTTTTTGTAAAATCTGCAAGTGGTTATTTGGAGCCGTTTGAAGCCTATGCTGGAAAAGGAAATATCTTCACATAAAAACTGAACAGAAGCATTCTCAGAAACTTCTTTGTGTCGAGTGCATTCAACTCACAGACTTGAACTTACCTGTAGAAAGAGTAGTTTTGAAACACTCTTTTGGTAAAATCTGCAAGTGGTTATTTGGAGCACTTCGAGGCCTGTGCTGGGATATGGAATAACTACACCTAAAAACTACAGAGAAGCATTCTCAGAAAGTTCTTCACGATGCATTCATTCAACTCACAGAGTTGAACCTTCCTTTTGATAGAACAGTTTTTAAACACTCTTTTTGTAGAATCTGCAAGAGGATATTTGGAGCGTTTTGAGGCCTATGCTGGAAAAGGAAATATCTTCACCTAAAAACTAGACAGAAGCATTCTCAGAAACTTCTGTGTGATGAGTGCATTCAACTCACAGACTTGAACGTTTCTTTTGATAGAACAGTTTGGAAACATTACGTTTGTAGAATCTGCAAGTGTTTATTCGGAGCACCTTGAGGCCTATGTTGGAAAAGGAAATATCTTCACATAAAAACTAGAGAGAAGGATTCTCAGAAACTTCTTTGTGATGAGTTCATTCAACTCACAGAGTTGAACCTACCAATTGATAGAGAAGTTTGGAAACACTCTTTTTGTAGAATCTGCAAGTGGATATTTGGAGCCGTTTGAGGCCTATGCTGGAAAAGGAAATATCTTCACATAAAACTGAACAGAAGCATTCTCAGAAACTTCTTTGTGTTGAGTGCATTCAACTCACAGACTTGAACTTACCTGTAGAAAGAGCAGTTTTGAAACACTCTTTTGGTAAAATCTGCAAGTGGTTATTTGGAGCACTTCGAGGCCTGTGCTGGGATATGGAATATCTTCACCTAAAAACTACAGAGAAGCATTCTCAGAAAGTTCTTCACGATGCGTTCATTCAACTCACAGAGTTGAACCTTTCTTTTGATAGAACAGTTTTGAAACACTCTTTTTGTAGAATCTGCAAGAGGATATTTGGAGCGTTTTGAGGCCTATGCTGGAAAAGGAAATATCTTCACCTAAAAACTAGACAGAAGTATCCTCAGAAACTTCTGTGTGGTGAGGGCATTCATCTCACAGACTTGAACGTTTCTTTTGATAGAACAGTTTGGAAACATTACGTTTGTAGAATCTGTAAGTGTTTATTCGGAGCACCTTGAGGCCTATGTTGGAAAAGGAAATATCTTCACATAAAAACTAGAGAGAAGGATTCTCAGAAACTTCTTTGTGATGAGTTCATTCAACTCACAGAGTTGAACCTACCAATTGATAGAGAAGTTTGGAAACACTCTTTTTGTAGAATCTGCAAGTGGATATTTGGAGCCGTTTGAGGCCTATGCTGGAAAAGGAAATATCTTCACATAAAAACTGAACAGAAGCATTCTCAGAAACTTCTTTGTGTCGAGTGCATTCAACTCACCGACTTGAACTTACCTGTAGAAAGAGTAGTTTTGAAACACTCTTTTGGTAAAATCTGCAAGTGGTTATTTGGAGCACTTCGAGGCCTGTGCTGGGATATGGAATAACTTCACTTAAAAACTACAGAGAAGCATTCTCAGAAAGTTCTTCACGATGCATTCATTCAACTCACAGAGTTGAATCTTCCTTTTGATAGAACAGTTTTTAAACACTCTTTTTGTAGAATCTGCAAGAGGATATTTGGAGCGTTTTGAGGCCTATGCTGGAAAAGGAAATATTTTCACCTAAAAACTAGACAGAAGCATCCTCAGAAACTTCTGTGTGATGAGTGCATTCATCTCACAGACTTGAACGTTTATTTTGATAGAACAGTTTGGAAACATTACGTTTGTAGAATCTGCAAGTGTTTATTCGGAGCACCTTGAGGCCTATGTTGGAAAAGGAAATATCTTCACATAAAAACTAGAGAGAAGGATTCTCAGAAACTTCTTTGTGATGAGTTCATTCAACTCACAGAGTTGAACCTACCAATTGATAGAGAAATTTGGAAACACTCTTCTTGTAGAATCTGCAAGTGGATATTTGGAGCCGTTTGAGGCCTATGGTGGAAAAGGAAATATCTTCACATAAAAACTGAACAGAAGCATTCTCAGAAACTTCTTTGTGTCGAGTGCATTCAACTCACAGACTTGAACTTACCTGTAGAAAGAGCAGTTTTGAAACACTCTTTTGGTAAAATCTGCAACTGGTTATTTGGAGCACTTCGAGGCCTGTGCTGGGATATGGAATATCTTCACCTAAAAACTACAGAGAAGCATTCACAGAAAGTTATTCACGATGCATTCATTCAACTCACAGGGTTGAACCTTCCTTTTGATAGAACAGTTTTGAAACACTCTTTTTGTAGAATCTGCAAGAGGATATTTGGAGCGTTTTGAGGCCTATGCTGGAAAAGGAAATATCTTCACCTAAAAACTAGACAGAAGCATTCTCAGAAACTTCTGTGTGATGAGTGCATTCAACTCACAGACTTGAACGTTTCTTTTGATAGAACAGTTTTGAAACATTACGTTTGTAGAATCTGCAAGTGTTTATTCGGAGCACCTTGAGGCCTATGTTGGAAAAGGAAATATCTTCACATAAAAACTAGAGAGAAGGATTCTCAGAAACTTCTTTGTGATGAGTTCATTCAACTCACGGAGTGGAACCTACCAATTGATAGAGAAGTTTGGAAACACTCTTTTTGTAGAATCTGCAAGTGGATATTTGGAGCCGTTTGAGGCCTATGCTGGAAAAGTAAATATCTTCACATAAAAACTGAACAGAAGCATTCTCAGAAACTTCCTTGTGTTGAGTGCATTCAACTCACAGACTTGAACTTACCTGTAGAAAGACCAGTTTTCAAACACTCTTTTGGTAAAATCTGCAACTGGTTATTTGGAGCACTTCGAGGCCTGTGCTGGGATATGGAATAACTTCACCTAAAAACTACAGAGAAGCATTCTCAGAAAGTTCTTCACGATGCATTCATTCAACTCACAGGGTTGAACCTTCCTTTTGATAGAACAGTTCTGAAACACTCTTTTTGTAGAATCTGCAAGAGGATATTTGGAGCGTTTTGAGGCCTATGCTGGAAAAGGAAATATCTTCACCTAAAAACTAGACAGAAGCATCCTCAGAAACTTCTGTGTGATGAGTGCATTCATCTCACAGACTTGAACGTTTCGTTTGATAGAACAGTTTGGAAACATTACGTTTGTAGAATCTGCAAGTGTTTATTCGGAGCACCTTGAGGCCTATGTTGGAAAAGGAAATATCTTCACATAAAAACTAGAGAGAAGGATTCTCAGAAACTTCTTTGTGATGAGTTCATTCAACTCACAGAGTTGAACCTACCAATTGATAGAGAAGTTTGGAAACACTCTTTTTGTAGAATCTGCAAGTGGATATTTGGAGCCGTTTGAGGCCTATGCTGGAAAAGGAAATATCTTCACATAAAAACTGAACAGAAGCATTCTCAGAAACTTCTTTGTGTCGAGTGCATTCAACTCACAGACTTGAACTTACCTGTAGAAAGAGTAGTTTTGAAACACTCTTTTGGTAAAATCTGCAAGTGGTTATTTGGAGCACTTCGAGGCCTGTGCTGGGATATGGAATAACTTCACCTAAAAACTACAGAGAAGCATTCTCAGAAAGTTCTTCACGATGCATTCATTCAACTCACAGAGTTGAACCTTGCTTTTGATAGAACAGTTTTTAAACACTCTTTTTGTAGATTCTGCAAGAGGATATTTGGAGCGTTTTGAGGCCTATGCTGGAAAAGGATATATTTTCACCTAAAAACTAGACAGAAGCATCCTCAGAAACTTCTGTGTGATGAGTGCATTCATCTCACAGACTTGAACGTTTATTTTGATAGAACAGTTTGGAAACATTACGTTTGTAGAATCTGCAAGTGTTTATTCGGAGCACCTTGAGGCCTATGTTGGAAAAGGAAATATCTTCACATAAAAACTAGAGAGAAGGATTCTCAGAAACTTCTTTGTGATGAGTTCATTCAACTCACAGAGTTGAACCTACCAATTGATAGAGAAGTTTGGAAACACTCTTCTTGTAGAATCTGCAAGTGGATATTTGGAGCCGTTTGAGGCCTATGCTGGAAAAGGAAATATCTTCACATAAAAACTGAACAGAACCATTCTCAGAAACTTCTTTGTGTTGAGTGCATTCAACTCACAGAGTTGAACTTACCTGTAGAAAGAGCAGTTTTGAAACACTCTTTTGGTAAAATCTGCAAGTGGTTATTTGGAGCACTTCGAGGCCTGTGCCTGGATATGGAATATCTTCACCTAAAAACTACAGAGAAGCATTCTCAGAAAGTTCTTCTCGATGCATTCATTCAACTCACAGAGTTGAACCTTCTTTTTGATAGAACAGTTTTGAAACACTCTTTTTGTAGAATCTGCAAGAGGATATTTGGAGCGTTTTGAGGCCTATGCTGGAAAAGGAAATATCTTCACCTAAAAACTAGACAGAAGCATCCTCAGAAACTTCTGTGTGGTGAGTGCATTCATCTCACAGACTTGAACGTTTCTTTTGATAGAACAGTTTGGAAACATTACGTTTGTAGAATCTGCAAGTGTTTATTCGGAGCACCTTGAGGCCTATGTTGGAAAAGGAAATATCTTCACATAAAAACTAGAGAGAAGGATTCTCAGAAACTTCTTTGTGATGAGTTCATTCAACTCACAGAGTGGAACCTACCAATTGATAGGGAAGTTTGGAAACACTCTTTTTGTAGAATCTGCAAGTGGATATTTGGAGCCGTTTGAGGCCTATGCTGGAAAAGGAAATATCTTCACATAAAAACTGAACAGAAGCATTCTCAGAAACTTCTTTGTGTTGAGTGCATTCAACTCACAGACTTGAACTTACCTGTAGAAAGAGCAGTTTTGAAACACTCTTTTGGTAAAATCTGCAAGTGGTTATTTGGAGCACTTCGAGGCCTGAGCTTTGATATGGAATATCTTCACCTAAAAACTACAGAGAAGCATTCTCAGAAAGTACTTCATGACGCATTCATTCAACTCACAGAGTTGAACCTTCCTTTTGATAGAACAGTTTTGAAACACTCTTTTTGTAGAATCTGCAAGAGGATATTTGGAGCGTTTTGAGGCCTATGCTGGAAAAGGAAATATCTTCACCTAAAAACTAGACAGAAGCATTCTCAGAAACTTCTGTGTGATGAGTGCATTCAACTCACAGACTTGAACGTTTCTTTTGATAGAACAGTTTGGAAACATTACGTTTGTAGAATCTGCAAGTGTTTATTCGGAGCACCTTGAGGCCTATGTTGGAAAAGGAAATATCTTCACATAAAAACTAGAGAGAAGGATTCTCAGAAACTTCTTTGTGATGAGTTCATTCAACTCACAGAGTGGAACCTACCAATTGATAGAGAAGTTTGGAAACACTCTTTTTGTAGAATCTGCAAGTGGATATTTGGAGCCGTTTGAGGCCTATGCTGGAAAAGGAAATATCTTCACATAAAAACTGAACAGAAGCATTCTCAGAAACTTCTTTGTGTTGAGTGCATTCAACTCACAGACTTGAACTTACCTGTAGAAAGAGCAGTTTTGAAACACTCTTTTGGTAAAATCTGCAAGTGGTTATTTGGAGCACTTCGAGGCCTGTGCTGGGATATGGAATATCTTCACCTAAAAACTACAGAGAAGCATTCTCAGAAAGTTCTTCACGATGCATTCATTCAACTCACAGAGTTGAACCTTCCTTTTGATAGAACAGTTTTGAAACACTCTTTTTGTAGAATCTGCAAGAGGATATTTGGAGCGTTTTGAGGCCTATGCTGGAAAAGGAAATATCTTCACCTAAAAACTAGACAGAAGCATCCTCAGAAACTTCTGTGTGGTGAGTGCATTCAACTCACAGACTTGAACATTTCTTTTGATAGAACAGTTTGGAAACATTACGTTTGTAGAATCTGCAAGTGTTTATTCGGAGCACCTTGAGGCCTATGTTGGAAAAGGAAATATCTTCACATAAAAACTAGAGAGAAGGATTCTCAGAAACTTCTTCGTGATGAGTTCATTCAACTCACAGAGTGGAACCTACCAATTGATAGAGAAGTTTGGAAACACTCTTTTTGTAGAATCTGCAAGTGGATATTTGGAGCCGTTTGAGGCCTATGCTGGAAAAGGAAATATCTTCACATAAAAACTGAACAGAAGCATTCTCAGAAACTTCTTTGTGTTGAGTGCATTCAACTCACAGACTTGAACTTACTTGTAGAAAGAGCAGTTTTGAAACACTCTTTTGGTAAAATCTGCAAGTGGTTATTTGGAGCACTTCGAGGCCTGAGCTTTGATATGGAATATCTTCACCTAAAAACTACAGAGAAGCATTCTCAGAAAGTACTTCATGACGCATTCATTCAACTCACAGAGTTGAACCTTCCTTTTGATAGAACAGTTTTGAAACACTCTTTTTGTAGAATCTGCAAGAGGATATTTGGAGCGTTTTGAGGCCTATGCTGGAAAAGGAAATATCTTCACCTAAAAACTAGACAGAAGCATTCTCAGAAACTTCTGTGTGATGAGTGCATTCAACTCACAGACTTGAACGTTTCTTTTGATAGAACAGTTTGGAAACATTACGTTTGTAGAATCTGCAAGTGTTTATTCGGAGCACCATGAGGCCTATGTTGGAAAAGGAAATATCTTCACATAAAAACTAGAGAGAAGGATTCTCAGAAACTTCTTTGTGATGAGTTCATTCAACTCACAGAGTTGAACCTACCAATTGATAGAGAAGTTTGGAAACACTCTTTTTGTAGAATCTGCAAGTGGATATTTGGAGCCGTTTGAGGCCTATGCTGGAAAAGGAAATATCTTCACATAAAAACTGAACAGAAGCATTCTCAGAAACTTCTTTGTGTTGAGTGCATTCAACTCACAGACTTGAACTTACCTGTAGAAAGAGCAGTTTTGAAACACTCTTTTGGTAAAATCTGCAAGTGGTTATTTGGAGCACTTCGAGGCCTGTGCTGGGATATGGAATATCTTCACCTAAAAACTACAGAGAAGCATTCTCAGAAAGTTCTTCACGATGCATTCATTCAACTCACAGAGTTGAACCTTCCGTTTGAAAGAACAGTTTTGAAACACTCTTTTTGTCGAATCTGCAAGAGGATATTTGGAGCGTTTTGAGGCCTATGCTGGAAAAGGAAATATCTTCACCTAAAAACTAGACAGAAGCATCCTCAGAAACTTCTGTGTGATGAGTGCATTCAACTCACAGACTTGAACGTTTCTTTTGATAGAACAGTTTGGAAACATTACGTTTGTAGAATCTGCAAGTGTTTATTCGGAGCACCTTGAGGCCTATGTTGGAAAAGGAAATATCTCCACATAAAAACTAGAGAGAAGGATTCTCAGAAACTTCTTTGTGATGAGTTCATTCAACTCACAGAGTGGAACCTACCAATTGATAGAGAAGTTTGGAAACACTCTTTTTGTAGAATCTGCAAGTGGATATTTGGAACCGTTTGAGGCCTATGCTGGAAAAGGAAATATCTTCACATAAAAACTGAACAGAAGCATTCTCAGAAACTTCTTTGTGTTGAGTGCATTCAACTCACAGACTTGAACTTACCTGTAGAAAGAGCAGTTTTCAAACACTCTTTTGGTGAAATCTGCAAGTGGTTATTTGGAGCACTTCGAGGCCTGTGCTGGGATATGGAATATCTTCACCTAAAAACTACAGAGAAGCATTCTCAGAAAGTTCTTCACGATGCATTCATTCTACTCACAGAGTTGAACCTTCCTTTTGATAGAACAGTTTTGAAACACTCTTTTTGTAGAATCTGCAAGAGGATATTTTGAGCGTTTTGAGGCCCATGCTGGAAAAGGAAATATCTTCACCTAAAAACTAGACAGAAGCATCCTCAGAAACTTCTGTGTGATGAGTGCATTCATCTCACAGACTTCAACGTTTCGTTTGATAGAACAGTTTGGAAACATTACGTTTGTAGAATCTGCAAGTGTTTATTCGGAGCACCTTGAGGCCTATGTTGGAAAAGGAAATATCTTCACATAAAAACTAGAGAGAAGGATTCTCAGAAATTTCTTTGTGATGAGTTCATTCAACTCACAGAGTTGAACTTACCAATTGATAGAGAAGTTTGGAAACACTCTTTTTGTAAAATCTGCAAGTGGTTATTTGGAGCCGTTTGAGGCCTATGCTGGAAAAGGAAATATCTTCACATAAAAACTGAACAGAAGCATTCTCAGAAACTTCTTTGTGTCGAGTGCATTCAACTCACAGACTTGAACTTACCTGTAGAAAGAGTAGTTTTGAAACACTCTTTTGGTAAAATCTGCAAGTGGTTATTTGGAGCACTTCGAGGCCTGTGCTGGGATATGGAATAACTTCACCTAAAAACTACAGAGAAGCATTCTCAGAAACTTCTTCACGATGCATTCATTCAACTCACAGAGTTGAACCTTCCTTTTGATAGAACAGTTTTTAAACACTCTTTTTGTAGAATCTGCAAGAGGATATTTGGAGCGTTTTGAGGCCTATGCTGGAAAAGGAAATATCTTCACCTAAAAACTAGACAGAAGCATTCTCAGAAACTTCTGTGTGATGAGTGCATTCAACTCACAGACTTGAACGTTTCTTTTGATAGAACAGTTTGGAAACATTACGTTTGTAGAATCTGCAAGTGTTTATTCGGAGCACCTTGAGGCCTATGTTGGAAAAGGAAATATCTTCACATAAAAACTAGAGAGAAGGATTCTCAGAAACTTCTTTGTGATGAGTTCATTCAACTCACAGAGTTGAACCTATCAATTGATAGAGAAGTTTGGAAACACTCTTTTTGTAGAATCTGCAAGTGGATATTTGGAGCCGTTTGAGGCCTATGCTGGAAAAGGAAATATCTTCACATAAAACTGAACAGAGGCATTCTCAGAAACTTCTTTGTGTTGAGTGCATTCAACACACAGACTTGAACTTACCTGTAGAAAGAGCAGTTTTGAAACACTCTTTTGGTAAAATCTGCAAGTGGTTATTTGGAGCACTTCGAGGCCTGTGCTGGGATATGGAATATCTTCACCTAAAAACTACAGAGAAGCATTCTCAGAAAGTTCTTCACGATGCGTTCATTCAACTCACAGAGTTGAACCTTTCTTTTGATAGAACAGTTTTGAAACACTCTTTTTGTAGAATCTGCAAGAGGATATTTGGAGCGTTTTGAGGCCTATGCTGGAAAAGGAAATATCTTCACCTAAAAACTAGACAGAAGCATCCTCGGAAACTTCTGTGTGGTGAGTGCATTCATCTCACAGACTTGAACGTTTCTTTTGATAGAACAGTTTGGAAACATTACGTTTGTAGAATCTGTAAGTGTTTACTCGGAGCACCTTGAGGCCTATGTTGGAAAAGGAAATATCTTCACATAAAAACTAGAGAGAAGGATTCTCAGAAACTTCTTTGTGATGAGTTCATTCAACTCACAGAGTTGAACCTACCAATTGATTGAGAAGTTTGGAAACACTCTTTTTGTAGAATCTGCAAGTGGATATTTGGAGCCGTTTGAGGCCTATGCTGGAAAAGGAAATATCTTCACATAAAAACTGAACAGAAGCATTCTCAGAAACTTCTTTGTGTCGAGTGCATTCAACTCACCGACTTGAACTTACCTGTAGAAAGAGTAGTTTTGAAACACTCTTTTGGTAAAATCTGCAAGTGGTTATTTGGAGCACTTCGAGGCCTGTGCTGGGATATGGAATAACTTCACCTAAAAACTACAGAGAAGCATTCTCAGAAAGTTCTTCACGATGCATTCATTCAACTCACAGAGTTGAATCTTCCTTTTGATAGAACAGTTTTTAAACACTCTTTTTGTAGAATCTGCAAGAGGATATTTGGAGCGTTTTGAGGCCTATGCTGGAAAAGGAAATATTTTCACCTAAAAACTAGACAGAAGCATTCTCAGAAACTTCTGTGTGATGAGTGCATTCAACTCACAGACTTGAACGTTTCTTTTGATAGAACAGTTTGGAAACATTACGTTTGTAGAATCTGCAAGTGTTTATTCGGAGCACCTTGAGGCCTATGTTGGAAAAGGAAATATCTTCACATAAAAACTAGAGAGAAGGATTCTCAGAAACTTCTTTGTGATGAGTTCATTCAACTCACAGAGTGGAACCTACCAATTGATAGAGAAGTTTGGAAACACTCTTTTTGTAGAATCTGCAAGTGGATATTTGGAGCCGTTTGAGGCCTATGGTGGAAAAGGAAATATCTTCACATAAAAACTGAACAGAAGCATTCTCAGAAACTTCCTTGTATTGAGTGCATTCAACTCACAGACTTGAGCTTACCTGTAGAAAGAGCAGTTTTCAAACACTCTTTTGGTGAAATCTGCAAGTGGTTATTTGGAGCACTTCGAGGCCTGTGCTTGGATATGGAATATCTTCACCTAAA
Source organism: Pongo abelii (assembly GCF_028885655.2). Classification (NCBI taxonomy): domain Eukaryota; kingdom Metazoa; phylum Chordata; class Mammalia; order Primates; family Hominidae; genus Pongo; species Pongo abelii. Next base: position 19,732,299 of record NC_071999.2, read on the forward strand.
AACTACAGAGAAGCCTTCTCAGAAAGTTCTTCACGATGCATTCATTCTACTCACAGAGTTGAACCTTCCTTTTGATAGAACAGTTCTGAAACACTCTTTTTGTAGAATCTGCAAGAGGATATTTGGAGCTTTTTGAGGCCCATGCTGGAAAAGGAAATATCTTCACCTAAAAACTAGACAGAAGCATCCTCAGAAACTTCTGTGCGATGAGTGCATTCATCTCACAGACTTGAACGTTTCGTTTGATAGAACAGTTTTGAAACATTACGTTTGTAGAATCTGCAAGTGTTTATTCGGAGCACTTTGAGGCCTATGTTGGAAAAGGAAATATCTTCACATAAAAACTAGAGAGAAGGATTCTCAGAAACTTCTTTGTGATGAGTTCATTCAACTCACAGAGTTGAACCTACCAATTGATAGAGAAGTTTGGAAACACTCTTTTTGTAGAATCTGCAAGTGGATATTTGGAGCCGTTTGAGGCCTATGCTGGAAAAGGAAATATCTTCACATAAAAACTGAACAGAAGCATTCTCAGAAACTTCTTTGTGTCGAGTGCATTCAACTCACAGACTTGAACTTACCTGTAGAAAGAGTAGTTTTGAAACACTCTTTTGGTAAAATCTGCAAGTGGTTATTTGGAGCACTTCGAGGCCTGTGCTGGGATATGGAATAACTTCACCTAAAAACTACAGAGAAGCATTCTCAGAAAGTTCTTCACGATGCATTCATTCAACTCACAGAGTTGAACCTTCCTTTTGATAGAACAGTTTTGAAACACTCTTTTTGTAGATTCTGCAAGAGGATATTTGGAGCGTTTTGAGGCCTATGCTGGAAAAGGAAATATTTTCACCTAAAAACTAGACAGAAGCATCCTCAGAAACTTCTGTGTGATGAGTGCATTCATCTCACAGACTTGAACGTTTATTTTGATAGAACAGTTTTGAAACATTACGTTTGTAGAATCTGCAAGTGTTTATTCGGAGCACCTTGAGGCCTATGTTGGAAAAGGAAATATCTTCACATAAAAACTAGAGAGAAGGATTCTCAGAAACTTCTTTGTGATGAGTTCATTCAACTCACGGAGTGGAACCTACCAATTGATAGAGAAGTTTGGAAACACTCTTTTTGTAGAATCTGCAAGTGGATATTTGGAGCCGTTTGAGGCCTATGCTGGAAAAGTAAATATCTTCACATAAAAACTGAACAGAAGCATTCTCAGAAACTTCCTTGTGTTGAGTGCATTCAACTCACAGACTTGAACTTACCTGTAGAAAGAGCAGTTTTGAAACACTCTTTTGGTAAAATCTGCAAGTGGTTATTTGGAGCACTTCGAGGCCTGTGCTGGGATATGGAATATCTTCACCTAAAAACTACAGAGAAGCATTCTCAGAAAGTTCTTCACGATGCATTCATTCTACTCACAGAGTTGAACCTTCCTTTTGATAGAACAGTTTTGAAACACTCTTTTTGTAGAATCTGCAAGAGGATATTTGGAGCTTTTTGAGCCCTATGTTGGAAAAGGAAATATCTTCACCTAAAAACTAGACAGAAGTATTCTCAGAAACTTCTGTGCGATGAGTGCATTCAACTCACAGACTTGAACTTTTCTTTTGATAGAACAGTTTTGAAGCATTACGTTTGTAGAATCTGCAAGTGTTTATTCGGAGCACCTTGAGGCCTATGTTGGAAAAGGAAATATCTTCACATAAAAACTAGAGAGAAGGATTCTCAGAAACTTCTTTGCAATGAGTTCATTCAACTCACAGAGTTGAACCTACCAATTGATAGAGAAGTTTGGAAACACTCTTTTTGTAGAATCTGCAAGTGGATATTTGGAGCCGTTTGAGGCCTATGCTGGAAAAGGAAATATCTTCACATAAAACTGAACAGAAGCATTCTCAGAAACTTCTTTGTGTTGAGTGCATTCAACTCACAGACTTGAACTTACCTGTAGAAAGAGCAGTTTTGCAACACTCTTTTGGTAAAATCTGCAAGTGGTTATTTGGAGCACTTCGAGGCCTGTGCTGGGATATGGAATATCTTCACCTAAAAACTACAGAGAAGCATTCTCAGAAAGTTCTTCACGATGCATTCATTCAACTCACAGAGTTGAACCTTCCTTTTGATAGAACAGTTTTGAAACACTCTTTTTGTAGAATCTGCAAGAGGATATTTGGAGCGTTTTGAGGCCTATGCTGGAAAAGGAAATATCTTCACCTAAAAACTAGACAGAATCATCCTCAGAAACTTCTGTGTGATGAGTGCATTCAACTCACAGACTTGAACGTTTCTTTTGATAGAACAGTTTGGAAACATTACGTTTGTAGAATCTGCAAGTGTTTATTCGGAGCACCTTGAGGCCTATGTTGGAAAAGGAAATATCTTCACATAAAAACTAGAGAGAAGGATACTCAGAAACTTCTTTGTGATGAGTTCATTCAACTCACAGAGTTGAACCTACCAATTGATAGAGAAGTTTGGAAACACTCTTTTTGTAGAATCTGCAAGTGGATATTTGGAGCCGTTTGAGGCCTATGCTGGAAAAGGAAATATCTTCACATAAAACTGAACAGAAGCATTCTCAGAAACTTCTTTGTGTTGAGTGCATTCAACTCACAGACTTGAACTTTCCTGTAGAAAGAGCAGTTTTGAAACACTCTTTTGGTAAAGTCTGCAAGTGGTTATTTGGAGCACTTCGAGGCCTGTGCTGGGATATGGAATATCTTCACCTAAAAACTACAGAGAAGCATTCTCAGAAAGTTCTTCACGATGCATTCATTCAACTCACGGAGTTGAACCTTCCTTTTGATAGAACAGTTTTTAAACACTCTTTTTGTAGAATCTGCAAGAGGATATTTGGAGCGTTTTGAGGCCTATGCTGGAAAAGGAAATATTTTCACCTAAAAACTAGACAAAAGCATGCTCAGAAACTTCCGTGTGATGAGTGCATTCATCTCACAGACTTGAACGTTTATTTTGATAGAACAGTTTGGAAACATTACGTTTGTAGAATCTGCAAGTGTTTATTCGGAGCACCTTGAGGCCTATGTTGGAAAAGGAAATATCTTCACATAAAAACTAGAGAGAAGGATTCTCAGAAACTTCTTTGTGATGAGTTCCTTCAACTCACAGAGTTGAACCTACCAATTGATAGAGAAGTTTGGAAACACTCTTCTTGTAGAATCTGCAAGTGGATATTTGGAGCCGTTTGAGGCCTATGCTGGAAAAGGAAATATCTTCACATAAAAACTGAACAGAAGCATTCTCAGAAACTTCTTTGTGTCGAGTGCATTCAACTCACAGACTTGAACTTACCTGTAGAAAGAGCAGTTTTGAAACACTCTTTTGGTAAAATCTGCAACAGGTTATTTGGAGCACTTCGAGGCCTGTGCTGGGATATGGAATATCTTCACCTAAAAACTACAGAGAAGCATTCTCAGAAAGTTCTTCACGATGCATTCATTCAACTCACAGGGTTGAACCTTCCTTTTGATAGAACAGTTTTGAAACACTCTTTTTGTAGAATCTGCAAGAGGATATTTGGAGCGTTTTGAGGCCTATGCTGGAAAAGGAAATATCTTCACCTAAAAACTAGACAGAAGCATTCTCAGAAACTTCTGTGTGATGAGTGCATTCAACTCACAGACTTGAACGTTTCTTTTGATAGAACAGTTTTGAAACATTACGTTTGTAGAATCTGCAAGTGTTTATTCGGAGCACCTTGAGGCCTATGTTGGAAAAGGAAATATCTTCACATAAAAACTAGAGAGAAGGATTCTCAGAAACTTCTTTGTGATGAGTTCATTCAACTCACGGAGTGGAACCTACCAATTGATAGAGAAGTTTGGAAACACTCTTTTTGTAGAATCTGCAAGTGGATATTTGGAGCCGTTTGAGGCCTATGCTGGAAAAGTAAATATCTTCACATAAAAACTGAACAGAAGCATTCTCAGAAACTTCCTTGTGTAGAGTGCATTCAACTCACAGACTTGAACTTACCTGTAGAAAGAGCAGTTTTCAAACACTCTTTTGGTAAAATCTGCAACTGGTTATTTGGAGCACTTCGAGGCCTGTGCTGGGATATGGAATATCTTCACCTAAAAACTACAGAGAAGCATTCTCAGAAAGTTCTTCACGATGCATTCATTCTACTCACAGAGTTGAACCTTCCTTTTGATAGAACAGTTTTGAAACACTCTTTTTGTAGAATCTGCAAGAGGATATTTGGAGCTTTTTGAGCCCTATGTTGGAAAAGGAAATATCTTCACCTAAAAACTAGACAGAAGTATTCTCAGAAACTTCTGTGTGATGAGTGCATTCAACTCACAGACTTGAACTTTTCTTTTGATAGAACAGTTTTGAAACATTACGTTTGTAGAATCTGCAAGTGTTTATTCGGAGCACCTTGAGGCCTATGTTGGAAAAGGAAATATCTTCACATAAAAACTAGAGAGAAGGATTCTCAGAAACTTCTTTGCGATGAGTTCATTCAACTCACAGAGTTGAACCTACCAATTGATAGAGAAGTTTGGAAACACTCTTTTTGTAGAATCTGCAAGTGGATATTTGGAGCCGTTTGAGGCCTATGCTGGAAAAGGAAATATCTTCACATAAAACTGAACAGACGCATTCTCAGAAACCTCTTTGTGTTGAGTGCATTCAACACACAGACTTGAACTTACCTGTAGAAAGAGCAGTTTTGAAACACTCTTTTGGTAAAATCTGCAAGTGGTTATTTGGAGCACTTCGAGGCCTGTGCTGGGATATGGAATATCTTCACCTAAAAACTACAGAGAAGCATTCTCAGAAAGTTCTTCACGATGCATACATTCAACTCACAGAGTTGAACCTTCCTTTTGATAGAACAGTTTTGAAACACTCTTTTTGTAGAATCTGCAAGAGGATATTTGGAGCGTTTTGAGGCCTATGCTGGAAAAGGAAATATCTTCACCTAAAAACTAGACAGAAGCATTCTCAGAAACTTCTGTGTGATGAGTGCATTAAACTCACAGACTTGAACGTTTCTTTTGATAGAACAGTTTGGAAACATTACGTTTGTAGAATCTGCAAGTGTTTATTCGGAGCACATTGAGGCCTATGTTGGAAAAGGAAATATCTTCACATAAAAACTAGAGAGAAGGATTCTCAGAAACTTCTTTGTGATGAGTTCATTCAACTCACAGAGTTGAACCTACCAATTGATAGAGAAGTTTGGAAACACTCTTTTTGTAGAATCTGCAAGTGGATATTTGGAGCCGTTTGCGGCCTATGCTGGAAAAGGAAGTATCTTCACATAAAAACTGAACAGAAGCATTCTCAGAAACTTCTTTGTGGTGAGTGCATTCAACTCACAGACTTGAACTTACCTGTAGAAAGAGCAGTTTTGAAACACTCTTTTGATAAAATCTGCAAGTGGTTATTTGGAGCACTTCGAGGCCTGTGCTGGGATATGGAATATCTTCACCTAAAAACTACAGAGAAGCATTCTCAGAAAGTTCTTCACGATGCATTCATTCTACTCACAGAGTTGAACCTTCCTTTTGATAGAACAGTTTTGAAACACTCTTTTTGTAGAATCTGCAAGAGGATATTTGGAGCTTTTTGAGCCCTATGTTGGAAAAGGAAATATCTTCACCTAAAAACTAGACAGAAGTATTCTCAGAAACTTCTGTGTGATGAGTGCATTCAACTCACAGACTTGAACTTTTCTTTTGATAGAACAGTTTTGAAACATTACGTTTGTAGAATCTGCAAGTGTTTATTCGGAGCACCTTGAGGCCTATGTTGGAAAAGGAAATATCTCCACATAAAAACTAGAGAGAAGGATTCTCAGAAACTTCTTTGTGATGAGTTCATTCAACTCACAGAGTTGAACCTACCAATTGGTAGAGAAGTTTGGAAACACTCTTTTTGCAGAATCTGCGAGTGGATATATGGAGCCGTTTGAGGCCTATACTGGAAAAGGAAATATCTTCACATAAAAACTGAACAGAAGCCTTCTCAGAAACTTCTTTGTGTTGAGTGCATTCAACTCACAGACTTGAACTTACCTGTAGAAAGAGCAGTTTTGAAACACTCTTTTGGTAAAATCTGCAAGTGGTTATTTGGAGCACTTCGAGGCCTGTGCTGGGATATGGAATATCTTCACCTAAAAACTACAGAGAAGCATTCTCAGAAAGTTCTTCACGATGCATTCATTCAACTCACAGAGTTGAACCTTCCTTTTGATAGAACAGTTTTTAAACACTCTTTTTGTAGAATCTGCAAGAGGATATTTGGAGCGTTTTGAGGCCTATGCTGGAAAAGGAAATATTTTCACCTAAAAACTAGACAAAAGCATGCTCAGAAACTTCTGTGTGATGAGTGCATTCATCTCACAGACTTGAACGTTTATTTTGATAGAACAGTTTGGAAACATTACGTTTGTAGAATCTGCAAGTGTTTATTCGGAGCACCTTGAGGCCTATGTTGGAAAAGGAAATATCTTCACATAAAAACTAGAGAGAAGGATTCTCAGAAACTTCTTTGTGATGAGTTCCTTCAACTCACAGAGTTGAACCTACCAATTGATAGAGAAGTTTGGAAACACTCTTCTTGTAGAATCTGCAAGTGGATATTTGGAGCCGTTTGAGGCCTATGCTGGAAAAGGAAATATCTTCACATAAAAACTGAACAGAAGCATTCTCAGAAACTTCTTTGTGTCGAGTGCATTCAACTCACAGACTTGAACTTACCTGTAGAAAGAGCAGTTTTGAAACACTCTTTTGGTAAAATCTGCAACAGGTTATTTGGAGCACTTCGAGGCCTGTGCTTGGATATGGAATATCTTCACCTAAAAACTACAGAGAAGCATTCTCAGAAAGTTCTTCACGATGCATTCATTCAACTCACAGGGTTGAACCTTCCTTTTGATAGAACAGTTTTGAAACACTCTTTTTGTAGAATCTGCAAGGGGATATTTGGAGCGTTTTGAGGCCTATGCTGGAAAAGGAAATATCTTCACCTAAAAACTAGACAGAAGCATTCTCAGAAACTTCTGTGTGATGAGTGCATTCAACTCACAGACTTGAACGTTTCTTTTGATAGAACAGTTTTGAAACATTACGTTTGTAGAATCTGCAAGTGTTTATTCGGAGCACCTTGAGGCCTATGTTGGAAAAGGAAATATCTTCACATAAAAACTAGAGAGAAGGATTCTCAGAAACTTCTTTGTGATGAGTTCATTCAACTCACGGAGTGGAACCTACCAATTGATAGAGAAGTTTGGAAACACTCTTTTTGTAGAATCTGCAAGTGGATATTTGGAGCCGTTTGAGGCCTATGCTGGAAAAGTAAATATCTTCACATAAAAACTGAACAGAAGCATTCTCAGAAACTTCCTTGTGTTGAGTGCATTCAACTCACAGACTTGAACTTACCTGTAGAAAGAGCAGTTTTCAAACACTCTTTTGGTAAAATCTGCAACTGGTTATTTGGAGCACTTCGAGGCCTGTGCTGGGATATGGAATATCTTCACCTAAAAACTACAGAGAAGCATTCTCAGAAAGTTCTTCACGATGCATTCATTCTACTCACAGAGTTGAACCTTCCTTTTGATAGAACAGTTTTGAAACACTCTTTTTGTAGAATCTGCAAGAGGATATTTGGAGCTTTTTGAGCCCTATGTTGGAAAAGGAAATATCTTCACCTAAAAACTAGACAGAAGTATTCTCAGAAACTTCTGTGCGATGAGTGCATTCAGCTCACAGACTTGAACTTTTCTTTTGATAGAACAGTTTTGAAACATTACGTTTGTAGAATCTGCAAGTGTTTATTCGGAGCACCTTGAGGCCTATGTTGGAAAAGGAAATATCTTCACATAAAAACTAGAGAGAAGGATTCTCAGAAACTTCTTTGCGATGAGTTCATTCAACTCACAGAGTTGAACCTACCAATTGATAGAGAAGTTTGGAAACACTCTTTTTGTAGAATCTGCAAGTGGATATTTGGAGCCGTTTGAGGCCTATGCTGGAAAAGGAAATATCTTCACATAAAACTGAACAGACGCATTCTCAGAAACTTCTTTGTGTTGAGTGCATTCAACTCACAGACTTGAACTTACCTGTAGAAAGAGCAGTTTTGAAACACTCTTTTGGTAAAATCTGCAAGTGGTTATTTGGAGCACTTCGAGGCCTGTGCTGGGATATGGAATATCTTCACCTAAAAACTACAGAGAAGCATTCTCAGAAAGTTCTTCACGATGCATACATTCAACTCACAGAGTTGAACCTTCCTTTTGATAGAACAGTTTTGAAACACTCTTTTTGTAGAATCTGCAAGAGGATATTTGGAGCGTTTTGAGGCCTATGCTGGAAAAGGAAATATCTTCACCTAAAAACTAGACAGAAGCATTCTCAGAAACTTCTGTGTGATGAGTGCATTCAACTCACAGACTTGAACGTTTCTTTTGATAGAACAGTTTGGAAACATTACGTTTGTAGAATCTGCAAGTGTTTATTCGGAGCACCTTGAGGCCTATGTTGGAAAAGGAAATATCTTCACATAAAAACTAGAGAGAAGGATTCTCAGAAACTTCTTTGTGATGAGTTCATTCAACTCACAGAGTTGAACCTACCAATTGATAGAGAAGTTTGGAAACACTCTTTTTGTAGAATCTGCAAGTGGATATTTGGAGCCGTTTGAGGCCTATGCTGGAAAAGGAAGTATCTTCACATAAAAACTGAACAGAAGCATTCTCAGAAACTTCTTTGTGGTGAGTGCATTCAACTCACAGACTTGAACTTACCTGTAGAAAGAGCAGTTTTGAAACACTCTTTTGGTAAAATCTGCAAGTGGTTATTTGGAGCACTTCGAGGCCTGTGCTGGGATATGGAATATCTTCACCTAAAAACTACAGAGAAGCATTCTCAGAAAGTTCTTCACGATGCATTCATTCTACTCACAGAGTTGAACCTTCCTTTTGATAGAACAGTTTTGAAACACTCTTTTTGTAGAATCTGCAAGAGGATATTTGGAGCTTTTTGAGCCCTATGCTGGAAAAGGAAATATCTTCACCTAAAAACTAGACAGAAGTATTCTCAGAAACTTCTGTGCGATGAGTGCATTCAACTCACAGACTTGAACTTTTCTTTTGATAGAACAGTTTTGAAACATTACGTTTGTAGAATCTGCAAGTGTTTATTCGGAGCACCTTGAGGCCTATGTTGGAAAAGGAAATATCTCCACATAAAAACTAGAGAGAAGGATTCTCAGAAACTTCTTTGTGATGAGTTCATTCAACTCACAGAGTTGAACCTACCAATTGGTAGAGAAGTTTGGAAACACTCTTTTTGCAGAATCTGCGAGTGGATATATGGAGCCGTTTGAGGCCTATACTGGAAAAGGAAATATCTTCACATAAAAACTGAACAGAAGCCTTCTCAGAAACTTCTTTGTGTTGAGTGCATTCAACTCACAGACTTGAACTTACCTGTAGAAAGAGCAGTTTTGAAACACTCTTTTGGTAAAATCTGCAAGTGGTTATTTGGAGCACTTCGAGGCCTGTGCTGGGATATGGAATATCTTCACCTAAAAACTACAGAGAAGCATTCTCAGAAAGTTCTTCACGATGCATTCATTCAACTCACAGAGTTGAACCTTCCTTTTGATAGAACAGTTTTTAAACACTCTTTTTGTAGAATCTGCAAGAGGATATTTGGAGCGTTTTGAGGCCTATGCTGGAAAAGGAAATATTTTCACCTAAAAACTAGACAAAAGCATGCTCAGAAACTTCTGTGGGATGAGTGCATTCATCTCACAGACTTGAACGTTTATTTTGATAGAACAGTTTGGAAACATTACGTTTGTAGAATCTGCAAGTGTTTATTCGGAGCACCTTGAGGCCTATGTTGGAAAAGGAAATATCTTCACATAAAAACTAGAGAGAAGGATTCTCAGAAACTTCTTTGTGATGAGTTCCTTCAACTCACAGAGTTGAACCTACCAATTGATAGAGAAGTTTGGAAACACTCTTCTTGTAGAATCTGCAAGTGGATATTTGGAGCCGTTTGAGGCCTATGCTGGAAAAGGAAATATCTTCACATAAAAACTGAACAGAAGCATTCTCAGAAACTTCTTTGTGTCGAGTGCATTCAACTCACAGACTTGAACTTACCTGTAGAAAGAGCAGTTTTGAAACACTCTTTTGGTAAAATCTGCAACAGGTTATTTGGAGCACTTCGAGGCCTGTGCTGGGATATGGAATATCTTCACCTAAAAACTACAGAGAAGCATTCTCAGAAAGTTCTTCACGATGCATTCATTCAACTCACAGGGTTGAACCTTCCTTTTGATAGAACAGTTTTGAAACACTCTTTTTGTAGAATCTGCAAGAGGATATTTGGAGCGTTTTGAGGCCTATGCTGGAAAAGGAAATATCTTCACCTAAAAACTAGACAGAAGCATTCTCAGAAACTTCTGTGTGATGAGTGCATTCAACTCACAGACTTGAACGTTTCTTTTGATAGAACAGTTTTGAAACATTACGTTTGTAGAATCTGCAAGTGTTTATTCGGAGCACCTTGAGGCCTATGTTGGAAAAGGAAATATCTTCACATAAAAACTAGAGAGAAGGATTCTCAGAAACTTCTTTGTGATGAGTTCATTCAACTCACGGAGTGGAACCTACCAATTGATAGAGAAGTTTGGAAACACTCTTTTTGTAGAAACTGCAAGTGGATATTTGGAGCCGTTTGAGGCGTATGCTGGAAAAGTAAATATCTTCACATAAAAACTGAACAGAAGCATTCTCAGAAACTTCCTTGTGTTGAGTGCATTCAACTCACAGACTTGAACTTACCTGTAGAAAGAGCAGTTTTCAAACACTCTTTTGGTAAAATCTGCAACTGGTTATTTGGAGCACTTCGAGGCCTGTGCTGGGATATGGAATATCTTCACCTAAAAACTACAGAGAAGCATTCTCAGAAAGTTCTTCACGATGCATTCATTCTACTCACAGAGTTGAACCTTCCTTTTGATAGAACAGTTTTGAAACACTCTTTTTGTAGAATCTGCAAGAGGATATTTGGAGCTTTTTGAGCCCTATGTTGGAAAAGGAAATATCTTCACCTAAAAACTAGACAGAAGTATTCTCAGAAACTTCTGTGCGATGAGTGCATTCAACTCACAGACTTGAACTTTTCTTTTGATAGAACAGTTTTGAAACATTACGTTTGTAGAATCTGCAAGTGTTTATTCGGAGCACCTTGAGGCCTATGTTGGAAAAGGAAATATCTTCACATAAAAACTAGAGAGAAGGATTCTCAGAAACTTCTTTGCGATGAGTTCATTCAACTCACAGAGTTGAACCTACCAATTGATAGAGAAGTTTGGAAACACTCTTTTTGTAGAATCTGCAAGTGGATATTTGGAGCCGTTTGAGGCCTATGCTGGAAAAGGAAATATCTTCACATAAAACTGAACAGACGCATTCTCAGAAACTTCTTTGTGTTGAGTGCATTCAACTCACAGACTTGAACTTACCTGTAGAAAGAGCAGTTTTGAAACACTCTTTTGGTAAAATCTGCAAGTGGTTATTTGGAGCACTTCGAGGCCTGTGCTGGGATATGGAATATCTTCACCTAAAAACTACAGAGAAGCATTCTCAGAAAGTTCTTCACGATGCATACATTCAACTCACAGAGTTGAACCTTCCTTTTGATAGAACAGTTTTGAAACACTCTTTTTGTAGAATCTGCAAGAGGATATTTGGAGCGTTTTGAGGCCTATGCTGGAAAAGGAAATATCTTCACCTAAAAACTAGACAGAAGCATTCTCAGAAACTTCTGTGTGATGAGTGCATTCAACTCACAGACTTGAACGTTTCTTTTGATAGAACAGTTTGGAAACATTACGTTTGTAGAATCTGCAAGTGTTTATTCGGAGCACCTTGAGGCCTATGTTGGAAAAGGAAATATCTTCACATAAAAACTAGAGAGAAGGATTCTCAGAAACTTCTTTGTGATGAGTTCATTCAACTCACAGAGTTGAACCTACCAATTGATAGAGAAGTTTGGAAACACTCTTTTTGTAGAATCTGCAAGTGGATATTTGGAGCCGTTTGAGGCCTATGCTGGAAAAGGAAGTATCTTCACATAAAAACTGAACAGAAGCATTCTCAGAAACTTCTTTGTGGTGAGTGCATTCAACTCACAGACTTGAACTTACCTGTAGAAAGAGCAGTTTTGAAACACTCTTTTGGTAAAATCTGCAAGTGGTTATTTGGAGCACTTCGAGGCCTGTGCTGGGATATGGAATATCTTCACCTAAAAACTACAGAGAAGCATTCTCAGAAAGTTCTTCACGATGCATTCATTCTACTCACAGAGTTGAACCTTCCTTTTGATAGAACAGTTTTGAAACACTCTTTTTGTAGAATCTGCAAGAGGATATTTGGAGCTTTTTGAGCCCTCTGCTGGAAAAGGAAATATCTTCACCTAAAAACTAGACAGAAGTATTCTCAGAAACTTCTGTGCGATGAGTGCATTCAACTCACAGACTTGAACTTTTCTTTTGATAGAACAGTTTTGAAACATTACGTTTGTAGAATCTGCAAGTGTTTATTCGGAGCACCTTGAGGCCTATGTTGGAAAAGGAAATATCTCCACATAAAAACTAGAGAGAAGGATTCTCAGAAACTTCTTTGTGATGAGTTCATTCAACTCACAGAGTTGAACCTACCAATTGGTAGAGAAGTTTGGAAACACTCTTTTTGCAGAATCTGCGAGTGGATATATGGAGCCGTTTGAGGCCTATACTGGAAAAGGAAATATCTTCACATAACAACTGAACAGAAGCCTTCTCAGAAACTTCTTTGTGTTGAGTGCATTCAACTCACAGACTTGAACTTACCTGTAGAAAGAGCAGTTTTGAAACACTCTTTTGGTAAAATCTGCAAGTGGTTATTTGGAGCACTTCGAGGCCTGTGCTGGGATATGGAATATCTTCACCTAAAAACTACAGAGAAGCATTCTCAGAAAGTTCTTCACGATGCATTCATTCAACTCACAGAGTTGAACCTTCCTTTTGATAGAACAGTTTTGAAACACTCTTTTTGTAAAATCTGCAAGACGATATTTGGAGCGTTTTGAGGCCTATGCTGGAAAAGGAAATATCTTCACCTAAAAACTAGACAGAAGCATTCTCAGAAACTTCTGTGTGATGAGTGCATTCATCTCACAGACATGAACGTTTCTTTTGATAGAACAGTTTTGAAACATTACGTTTGTAGAATCTGCAAGTGTTTATTCGGAGCACCTTGAGGCTTTTGTTGGAAAAGGAAATATCTTCACATAAAAACTAGAGAGAAGGATTCTCAGAAACTTCTTTGTGATGAGTTCATTCAACTCACAGAGTTGAACCTACGAATTGATAGAGAAGTTTGGAAACACTCTTTTTGTAGAATCTGCAAGTGGATATTTGGAGCCGTTTGAGGCCTATGCTGGAAAAGGAAATATCTTCACATAAAAACTGAACAGAAGCATTCTCAGAAACTTCTTTGTGTTGAGTGCATTCAACTCAGAGACTTGAACTTACCTGTAGAAAGAGCAGTTTTGAAACACTCTTTTGGTAAAATCTGCAAGTGGTTATTTGGAGCACTTCGAGGCCTGTGCTGGGATATGGAATATCTTCACCTAAAAACTACAGAGAAGCATTCTCAGAAATTTCTTCACGACGCATTCATTCAACTCACAGAGTTGAACCTTCCTTTTGATAGAACAGATTTGAAACACTCTTTTTGTAGAATCTGCAAGAGGATATTTGGAGCGTTTTGAGGCCTATGCTGGAAAAGGAAATATCTTCACCTAAAAACTAGACAGAAGCATTCTCAGAAACTTCTGTGTGATGAGTGCATTCAACTCACAGACTAGAACGTTTCTTTTGATAGAACAGTTTGGAAACATTACGTTTGTAGAATCTGCAAGTGTTTATTCGGAGCACCTTGATGCCTATGTTGGAAAAGGAAATATCTTCACATAAAAACTAGAGAGAAGGATTCTCAGAAACTTCTTTGTGATGAGTTCATTCAACTCACAGAGTTGAACCTACCAATTGATAGAGAAGTTTGGAAACACTCTTTTTGTAGAATCTGCAAGTGGATATTTGGAGCCGTTTGAGGCCTATGCTGGAAAAGGAAATATCTTCACATAAAAACTGAACAGAAGCATTCTCAGAAACTTCTTTGTGTTGAGTGCATTCAACTCACAGACTTGAACTTACCTGTAGAAAGAGCAGTTTTGAAACACTCTTTTGGTAAAATCTGCAAGTGGTTATTTGGAGCACTTCGAGGCCTGTGCTGGGATATGGAATATCTTCACCTAAAAACTACAGAGAAGCATTCTCAGAAAGTTCTTCACGATGCATTCATTCAACTCACAGAGTTGAATTTTGATAGAAATTCCTTTTGATAGAACAGTTTTGAAACACTCTTTTTGAAGAATCTGCAAGACGATATTTGGAGCGTTTTCAGGCCTATGCTGGAAAAGGAAATATCTTCACCTAAAAATTAGACAGAAGCATTCTCAGAATCTTCTGTGTGATGAGTGCATTCAACTCACAGACTTGAACGTTTCTTTTGATAGAACAGGTTTGAAACATTACGTTTGTAGAATCTGCAAGTGTTTATTCGGAGCACCTTGAGGCCTATGTTGGAAAAGGAAATAACTTCACATAAAAACTAGAGAGAAGGATTCTCAGAAACTTCTTTGTGATGAGTTCATTCAACTCACAGAGTTGAACCTACCAATTGATAGAGAAGTTTGGAAACACTCTTTTTGTAGAATCTGCAAGTGGATATTTGGAGCCGTTTGAGGCCTATGCTGGAAAAGGAAATATCTTCACATAAAAACTGAACAGAAGAATTCTCAGAAACTTCTTTGTGTTGAGTGCATTCAACTCACAGACTTGAACTTACCTGTAGAAAGAGCAGTTTTGAAACACTCTTTTGGTAAAATCTGCAAGTGGTTATTTGGAGCACTCCGAGGCCTGTGTTGGGATATGGAATATCTTCACCTAAAAACTACAGAGAAGCACTCTCAGAAAGTTCTTCACGACGCATTCATTCAACTCACAGAGTTGAACCTTCCTTTTGATAGAACAGTTTTGAAACACTCTTTTTGTAGAATCTGCAATAGGATATTTGGAGCGTTTTGAGGCCTATGCTGGAAAAGGAAATATCTTCACCGAAAAACTAGACAGAAGCATTCTCAGAAACTTCTGTGCGATGAGTGCATTCAACTCGCAGACTTGAACGTTTCTTTTGATAGAACAGTTTTGAAACATTACGTTTGTAGAATCTGCAAGTGTTTATTCGGAGCACCTTGAAGCCTATGTTGGAAAAGGAAATATCTTCACATAAAAACTAGAGAGAAGGATTCTCAGAAACTTCTTTGTGATGAGTTCATTCAACTCACAGAGTTGAACCTACCAATTGATAGAGAAGTTTGGGAACACTCTTTTTGTAGAATCTGCAAGTGGATATTTGGAGCCGTTTGAGGCCTATGCTGGAAAAGGAAATATCTTCACATAAAAACTGAACAGAAGCATTCTCAGAAACTTCTTGGTGTTGAGTGCATTCAACTCACAGACTTGAACTTACCTGTAGAAAGAGCAGTATTGAAACACTCTTTTGGTAAAATCTGCAAGTGGTTATTTGGAGCACTTCGAGGCCTGTGCTGGGATATGGAATATCTTCACCTAAAAACTACAGAGAAGCACTCTCAGAAAGTTCTTCACGATGCATTCATTCAACTCACAGAGTTGAACCTTCCTTTTGATAGAACAGTTTTGAAACACTCTTTTTCGAGAATCTGCAAGAGGATATTTGCAGCGTTTTGAGGCCTATGCTGGAAAAGGAAATATCTTCACCTAAAAACTAGACAGAAGCATTCTCAGAAACTTCTGTGTGATGAGTGCATTCAACTCACACACTTGAACGTTTCCTTTGATAGAACAGTTTTGAAACATTAGGTTTGTAGAATCTGCAAGTGCTTATTCGGAGCACCTTGAGGCCTATGTTGGAAAAGGAATTATCTTCAAATAAAAACTAGAGAGAAGGATTCTCAGAAACTTCTTTGTGATGAGTTCATTCAACTCACAGAGTTGAACCTACCAATTGATAGAGAAGTTTGGAAACACTCTTTTTGTAGAATCTGCAAGTGGATATTTGGAGCCGTTTGAGGCCTATGCTGGAAAAGGAAATATCTTCACATAAAAACTGAACAGAAGAATTCTCAGAAACTTCTTGGTGTTGAGTGCATTCAACTCACAGACTTGAACTTACCTGTAGAAAGAGCAGTTTTGAAACACTCTTTTGGTAAAATCTGCAAGTGGTTATTTGGAGCACTTCGAGGACTGTGCTGGGATATGGAATATCTTCACCTAAAAACTACAGAGAAGCATTCTCAGAAAGTACTTCATGATGCATTCGTTCAACTCACAGAGTTGAACCTTCCTTTTGATAGAACAGTTTTGAAACACTCTTTTTGTAGAATCTGCAAGAGGATATTTGGAGCGTTTTGAGGCCTATGCTGGAAAAGGAACTATCTTCACCTAAAAACTAGACAGAAGCATCCTCAGAAACTTCTGTGTGATGAGTGCATTCAACTCACAGACTTGAACGTTTCTTTTGATAGAACAGTTTGGAAACATTACGTTTGTAGAATCTGCAAGTGTTTATTCGGAGCACCTTGAGGCCTATGTTGGAAAAGGAAATATCTCCATTAAAAACTAGAGAGAAGGATTCTCAGAAACTTCTTTGTGATGAGTTCATTCAACTCACAGAGTGGAACCGACCAATTGATAGAGAAGTTTGGAAACACTCTTTTTGTAGAATCTGCAAGTGGATATTTGGAGCCGTTTGAGGCCTATGCTGGAAAAGGAAATATCTTCACATAAAAACTGAACAGAAGCATTCTCAGAAACTTCCTTTTATTGAGTGCATTCAACTCACAGACTTGAACTTACCTGTAGAAAGAGCAGTTTTCAAACACTCTTTTGGTGAAATCTGCAAGTGGTTATTTGGAGCACTTCGAGGCCTGTGCTGGGATATGGAATATCTTCACCTAAAAACTACAGAGAAGCATTCTCAGAAAGTTCTTCACGATGCATTCATTCTACTCACAGAGTTGAACCTTCCTTTTGATAGAACAGTTCTGAAACACTCTTTTTGTAGAATCTGCAAGAGGATATTTGGAGCTTTTGGAGCCCTATGCTGGAAAAGGAAATATCTTCACCTAAAAACTAGACAGAAGTATTCTCAGAAACGTCTGTGTGATGAGTGCATTCAACTCACAGACTTGAACGTTTCTTTTTAAAGAACAGTTTGGAAACATTACGTTTGTAGAATCTGCAAGTGTTTATTCGGAGCACCTTGAGGCCTATGTTGGAAAAGGAAATATCTTCACATAAAAACTAGAGAGAAGGATTCTCAGAAACTTCTTTGTGATGAGTTCATTCAACTCACAGAGTGGAACCTACCAATTGATAGAGAAGTTTGGAAACACTCTTTTTGTAGAATCTGTAAGTGGATATTTGGAGCCGTTTGAGGCCTATGGTGGAAAAGGAAATATCTTCACATAAAAACTGAACAGAAGCATTCTCAGAAACTTCCTTGTATTGAGTGCATTCAACTCACAGACTTGAACTTACCTGTAGAAAGAGCAGTTTTCAAACACTCTTTTGGTGAAATCTGCAAGTGGTTATTTGGAGCACTTCGAGGCCTGTGCTGGGATATGGAATATCTTCACCTAAAAACTACAGAGAAGCATTCTCAGAAAGTTCTTCACGATGCATTCATTCTACTCACAGAGTTGAACCTTCCTTTTGATAGAACAGTTTTGAAACACTCTTTTTGTAGAATCTGCAAGAGGATATTTGGAGCTTTTTGAGCCCTATGTTGGAAAAGGAAATATCTTCACCTAAAAACTAGACAGAAGTATTCTCAGAAACTTCTGTGCGATAAGTGCATTCAACTCACAGACTTGAACTTTTCTTTTGATAGAACAGTTTTGAAACATTACGTTTGTAGAATCTGCAAGTGTTTATTCGGAGCACCTTGAGGCCTATGTTGGAAAAGGAAATATCTTCACATAAAAACTAGAGAGAAGGATTCTCAGAAACTTCTTTGCGATGAGTTCATTCAACTCACAGAGTTGAACCTACCAATTGATAGAGAAGTTTGGAAACACTCTTTTTGTAGAATCTGCAAGTGGATATTTGGAGCCGTTTGAGGCCTATGCTGGAAAAGGAAATATCTTCACATAAAACTGAACAGAAGCATTCTCAGAAACTTCTTTGTGTTGAGTGCATTCAACTCACAGACTTGAACTTACCTGTAGAAAGAGCAGTTTTGAAACACTCTTTTGGTAAAATCTGCAAGTGGTTATTTGGAGCACTTCGAGGCCTGTGCTGGGATATGGAATATCTTCACCTAAAAACTAGGGAGAAGCATTCTCAGAAAGTTCTTCACGATGCATTCATTCAACTCACAGAGTTGAACCTTCCTTTTGATAGAACAGTTTTGAAACACTCTTTTTGTAGAATCTGCAAGAGGATATTTGGAGCGTTTTGAGGCCTATGCCGGAAAAGGAAATATCTTCACCTAAAAACTAGACAGAAGCATTCTCAGAAACTTCTGTGTGATGAGTGCATTCAACTCACAGACTTGAACGTTTCTTTTGATAGAAGAGTTTGGAAACATTACGTTTGTAGAATCTGCAAGTGTTTATTCGGAGCACCTTGAGGCCTATGTTGGAAAAGGAAATATCTTCACATAAAAACTAGAGAGAAGGATTCTCAGAAACTTCTTTGTGATGAGTTCATTCATCTCACAGAGTTGAACCTACCAATTGATAGAGAAGTTTGGAAACACTCTTCTTGTAGAATCTGCAAGTGGATATTTGGAGCCGTTTGAGGCCTATGCTGGAAAAGGAAATATCTTCACATAAAAACTGAACAGAAGCATTCTCAGAAACTTCTTTGTGTCGAGTGCATTCAACTCACAGACTTGAACTTACCTGTAGAAAGAGCAGTTTTGAAACACACTTTTGGTAAAATCTGCAAAAGGTTATTTGGAGCACTTCGAGGCCTGTGCTGGGATATGGAATATCTTCACCAAAAAACTACAGAGAAGCATTCTCAGAAAGTTCTTCACGATGCATTCATTCAACTCACAGGGTTGAACCTTCCTTTTGATAGAACAGTTCTGAAACACTCTTTTTGTAGAATCTGCAAGAGGATATTTGGAGCGTTTTGAGGCCTATGCTGGAAAAGGAAATATCTTCACCTAAAAACTAGACAGAAGCATCCTCAGAAACTTCTGTGTGATGAGTGCATTCATCTCACAGACTTGAACGTTTCGTTTGATAGAACAGTTTTGAAACATTACGTTTGTAGAATCTGCAAGTGTTTATTCGGAGCACCTTGAGGCCTTTGTTGGAAAAGGAAATATCTTCACATAAAAACTAGAGAGAAGGATTCTCAGAAACTTCTTTGTGATGAGTTCATTCAACTCACAGAGTTGAACCTACCAATTGATAGAGAAGTTTGGAAACACTCTTTTTGTAGAATCTGCAAGTGGATATTTGGAGCCTTTTGAGGCCTATGCTGGAAAAGGAAATATCTTCACATAAAAACTGAACAGAAGCATTCTCAGAAACTTCTTTGTGTCGAGTGCATTCAACTCACAGACTTGAACTTACCTGTAGAAAGAGTAGTTTTGAAACACTCTTTTGGTAAAATCTGCAAGTGGTTATTTGGAGCACTTCGAGGCCTGTGCTGGGATATGGAATAACTTCACCTAAAAACTACAGAGAAGCATTCTCAGAAAGTTCTTCACGATGCATTCATTCAACTCACAGAGTTGAACCTTCCTTTTGATAGAACAGTTTTTAAACACTCTTTTTGTAGAATCTGCAAGAGGATATTTGGAGCGTTTTGAGGCCTATGCTGGAAAAGGAAATATTTTCACCTAAAAACTAGACAGAAGCATCCTCAGAAACTTCTGTGTGATGAGTGCATTCATCTCACAGACTTGAACGTTTATTTTGATAGAACAGTTTGGAAACATTACGTTTGTAGAATCTGCAAGTGTTTATTCGGAGCACCTTAAGGCCTATGTTGGAAAAGGAAATATCTTCACATAAAAACTAGAGAGAAGGATTCTCAGAAACTTCTTTGTGATGAGTTCATTCAACTCACAGAGTGGAACCTACCAATTGATAGAGAAGTTTGGAAACACTCTTCTTGTAGAATCTGCAAGTGGATATTTGGAGCCGTTTGAGGCCTATGTTGGAAAAGGAAATATCTTCACATAAAAACTGAACAGAAGCATTCTCAGAAACTTCTTTGTGTTGAGTGCATTCAACTCACAGACTTGAACTTACCTGTAGAAAGAGCAGTTTTGAAACACTCTTTTGGTAAAATCTGCAAGTGGTTATTTGGAGCACTTCGAGGCCTGTGCTTTGATATGGAATATCTTCACCTAAAAACTACAGAGAAGCATTCTCAGAAAGTTCTTCACGATGCATTCATTCAACTCACAGGGTTGAACCTTCCTTTTGATAGAACAGTTTTGAAACACTCTTTTTGTAGAATCTGCAAGAGGATATTTGGAGCGTTTTGAGGCCTATGCTGGAAAAGGAACTATCTTCACCTAAAAACTAGACAGAAGCATTCTCAGAAACTTCTGTGTGATGAGTGCATTCAACTCACAGACTTGAACGTTTCTTTTGATAGAACAGTTTTGAAACATTACGTTTGTAGAATCTGCAAGTGTTTATTCGGAGCACCTTGAGGCCTATGTTGGAAAAGGAAATATCTCCATTAAAAACTAGAGAGAAGGATTCTCAGAAACTTCTTTGTGATGAGTTCATTCAACTCACAGAGTGGAACCGACCAATTGATAGAGAAGTTTGGAAACACTCTTTTTGTAGAATCTGCAAGTGGATATTTGGAGCCGTTTGAGGCCTATGCTGGAAAAGGAAATATCTTCACATAAAAACTGAACAGAAGCATTCTCAGAAACTTCCTTGTATTGAGTGCATTCAACTCACAGACTTGAACTTACCTGTAGAAAGAGCAGTTTTCAAACACTCTTTTGGTGAAATCTGCAAGTGGTTATTTGGAGCACTTCAAGGCCTGTGCTGGGATATGGAATATCTTCACCTAAAAACTACAGAGAAGCATTCTCAGAAAGTTCTTCACGATGCATTCATTCTACTCACAGAGTTGAACCTTCCTTTTGATAGAACAGTTTTGAAACACTCTTTTTGTAGAATCTGCAAGAGGATATTTGGAGCTTTTGGAGCCCTATGCTGGAAAAGGAAATATCTTCACCTAAAAACTAGACAGAAGTATTCTCAGAAACGTCTGTGTGATGAGTGCATTCAACTCACAGACTTGAACGTTTCTTTTTAAAGAACAGTTTGGAAACATTACGTTTGTAGAATCTGCAAGTGTTTATTCGGAGCACCTTGAGGCCTATGTTGGAAAAGGAAATATCTTCACATAAAAACTAGAGAGAAGGATTCTCAGAAACTTCTTTGTGATGAGTTCATTCAACTCACAGAGTGGAACCTACCAATTGATAGAGAAGTTTGGAAACACTCTTTTTGTAGAATCTGTAAGTGGATATTTGGAGCCGTTTGAGGCCTATGGTGGAAAAGGAAATATCTTCACATAAAAACTGAACAGAAGCATTCTCAGAAACTTCCTTGTATTGAGTGCATTCAACTCACAGACTTGAACTTACCTGTAGAAAGAGCAGTTTTCAAACACTCTTTTGGTGAAATCTGCAAGTGGTTATTTGGAGCACTTCGAGGCCTGTGCTGGGATATGGAATATCTTCACCTAAAAACTACAGAGAAGCATTCTCAGAAAGTTCTTCACGATGCATTCATTCTACTCACAGAGTTGAACCTTCCTTTTGATAGAACAGTTTTGAAACACTCTTTTTGTAGAATCTGCAAGAGGATATTTTGAGCGTTTTGAGGCCCATGCTGGAAAAGGAAATATCTTCACCTAAAAACTAGACAGAAGCATCCTCAGAAACTTCTGTGTGATGAGTGCATTCATCTCACAGACTTGAACGTTTCGTTTGATAGAACAGTTTGGAAACATTACGTTTGTAGAATCTGCAAGTGTTTATTCGGAGCACCTTGAGGCCTATGTTGGAAAAGGAAATATCTTCACATAAAAACTAGAGAGAAGGATTCTCAGAAACTTCTTTGTGATGAGTTCATTCAACTCACAGAGTTGAACCTACCAATTGATAGAGAAGTTTGGAAACACTCTTCTTGTAGAATCTGCAAGTGGATATTTGGAGCCGTTTGAGGCCTATGCTGGAAAAGGAAATATCTTCACATAAAAACTGAACAGAACCATTCTCAGAAACTTCTTTGTGTTGAGTGCATTCAACTCACAGAGTTGAACTTACCTGTAGAAAGAGCAGTTTTGAAACACTCTTTTGGTAAAATCTGCAAGTGGTTATTTGGAGCACTTCGAGGCCTGTGCCTGGATATGGAATATCTTCACCTAAAAACTACAGAGAAGCATTCTCAGAAAGTTCTTCTCGATGCATTCATTCAACTCACAGAGTTGAACCTTCTTTTTGATAGAACAGTTTTGAAACACTCTTTTTGTAGAATCTGCAAGAGGATATTTGGAGCGTTTTGAGGCCTATGCTGGAAAAGGAAATATCTTCACCTAAAAACTAGACAGAAGCATCCTCAGAAACTTCTGTGTGGTGAGTGCATTCATCTCACAGACTTGAACGTTTCTTTTGATAGAACAGTTTGGAAACATTACGTTTGTAGAATCTGCAAGTGTTTATTCGGAGCACCTTGAGGCCTATGTTGGAAAAGGAAATATCTTCACATAAAAACTAGAGAGAAGGATTCTCAGAAACTTCTTTGTGATGAGTTCATTCAACTCACAGAGTGGAACCTACCAATTGATAGGGAAGTTTGGAAACACTCTTTTTGTAGAATCTGCAAGTGGATATTTGGAGCCGTTTGAGGCCTATGCTGGAAAAGGAAATATCTTCACATAAAAACTGAACAGAAGCATTCTCAGAAACTTCTTTGTGTTGAGTGCATTCAACTCACAGACTTGAACTTACCTGTAGAAAGAGCAGTTTTGAAACACTCTTTTGGTAAAATCTGCAAGTGGTTATTTGGAGCACTTCGAGGCCTGAGCTTTGATATGGAATATCTTCACCTAAAAACTACAGAGAAGCATTCTCAGAAAGTACTTCATGACGCATTCATTCAACTCACAGAGTTGAACCTTCCTTTTGATAGAACAGTTTTGAAACACTCTTTTTGTAGAATCTGCAAGAGGATATTTGGAGCGTTTTGAGGCCTATGCTGGAAAAGGAAATATCTTCACCTAAAAACTAGACAGAAGCATTCTCAGAAACTTCTGTGTGATGAGTGCATTCAACTCACAGACTTGAACGTTTCTTTTGATAGAACAGTTTGGAAACATTACGTTTGTAGAATCTGCAAGTGTTTATTCGGAGCACCTTGAGGCCTATGTTGGAAAAGGAAATATCTTCACATAAAAACTAGAGAGAAGGATTCTCAGAAACTTCTTTGTGATGAGTTCATTCAACTCACAGAGTGGAACCTACCAATTGATAGAGAAGTTTGGAAACACTCTTTTTGTAGAATCTGCAAGTGGATATTTGGAGCCGTTTGAGGCCTATGCTGGAAAAGGAAATATCTTCACATAAAAACTGAACAGAAGCATTCTCAGAAACTTCTTTGTGTTGAGTGCATTCAACTCACAGACTTGAACTTACCTGTAGAAAGAGCAGTTTTGAAACACTCTTTTGGTAAAATCTGCAAGTGGTTATTTGGAGCACTTCGAGGCCTGTGCTGGGATATGGAATATCTTCACCTAAAAACTACAGAGAAGCATTCTCAGAAAGTTCTTCACGATGCATTCATTCAACTCACAGAGTTGAACCTTCCTTTTGATAGAACAGTTTTGAAACACTCTTTTTGTAGAATCTGCAAGAGGATATTTGGAGCGTTTTGAGGCCTATGCTGGAAAAGGAAATATCTTCACCTAAAAACTAGACAGAAGCATCCTCAGAAACTTCTGTGTGGTGAGTGCATTCAACTCACAGACTTGAACATTTCTTTTGATAGAACAGTTTGGAAACATTACGTTTGTAGAATCTGCAAGTGTTTATTCGGAGCACCTTGAGGCCTATGTTGGAAAAGGAAATATCTTCACATAAAAACTAGAGAGAAGGATTCTCAGAAACTTCTTCGTGATGAGTTCATTCAACTCACAGAGTGGAACCTACCAATTGATAGAGAAGTTTGGAAACACTCTTTTTGTAGAATCTGCAAGTGGATATTTGGAGCCGTTTGAGGCCTATGCTGGAAAAGGAAATATCTTCACATAAAAACTGAACAGAAGCATTCTCAGAAACTTCTTTGTGTTGAGTGCATTCAACTCACAGACTTGAACTTACTTGTAGAAAGAGCAGTTTTGAAACACTCTTTTGGTAAAATCTGCAAGTGGTTATTTGGAGCACTTCGAGGCCTGAGCTTTGATATGGAATATCTTCACCTAAAAACTACAGAGAAGCATTCTCAGAAAGTACTTCATGACGCATTCATTCAACTCACAGAGTTGAACCTTCCTTTTGATAGAACAGTTTTGAAACACTCTTTTTGTAGAATCTGCAAGAGGATATTTGGAGCGTTTTGAGGCCTATGCTGGAAAAGGAAATATCTTCACCTAAAAACTAGACAGAAGCATTCTCAGAAACTTCTGTGTGATGAGTGCATTCAACTCACAGACTTGAACGTTTCTTTTGATAGAACAGTTTGGAAACATTACGTTTGTAGAATCTGCAAGTGTTTATTCGGAGCACCATGAGGCCTATGTTGGAAAAGGAAATATCTTCACATAAAAACTAGAGAGAAGGATTCTCAGAAACTTCTTTGTGATGAGTTCATTCAACTCACAGAGTTGAACCTACCAATTGATAGAGAAGTTTGGAAACACTCTTTTTGTAGAATCTGCAAGTGGATATTTGGAGCCGTTTGAGGCCTATGCTGGAAAAGGAAATATCTTCACATAAAAACTGAACAGAAGCATTCTCAGAAACTTCTTTGTGTTGAGTGCATTCAACTCACAGACTTGAACTTACCTGTAGAAAGAGCAGTTTTGAAACACTCTTTTGGTAAAATCTGCAAGTGGTTATTTGGAGCACTTCGAGGCCTGTGCTGGGATATGGAATATCTTCACCTAAAAACTACAGAGAAGCATTCTCAGAAAGTTCTTCACGATGCATTCATTCAACTCACAGAGTTGAACCTTCCGTTTGAAAGAACAGTTTTGAAACACTCTTTTTGTCGAATCTGCAAGAGGATATTTGGAGCGTTTTGAGGCCTATGCTGGAAAAGGAAATATCTTCACCTAAAAACTAGACAGAAGCATCCTCAGAAACTTCTGTGTGATGAGTGCATTCAACTCACAGACTTGAACGTTTCTTTTGATAGAACAGTTTGGAAACATTACGTTTGTAGAATCTGCAAGTGTTTATTCGGAGCACCTTGAGGCCTATGTTGGAAAAGGAAATATCTCCACATAAAAACTAGAGAGAAGGATTCTCAGAAACTTCTTTGTGATGAGTTCATTCAACTCACAGAGTGGAACCTACCAATTGATAGAGAAGTTTGGAAACACTCTTTTTGTAGAATCTGCAAGTGGATATTTGGAACCGTTTGAGGCCTATGCTGGAAAAGGAAATATCTTCACATAAAAACTGAACAGAAGCATTCTCAGAAACTTCTTTGTGTTGAGTGCATTCAACTCACAGACTTGAACTTACCTGTAGAAAGAGCAGTTTTCAAACACTCTTTTGGTGAAATCTGCAAGTGGTTATTTGGAGCACTTCGAGGCCTGTGCTGGGATATGGAATATCTTCACCTAAAAACTACAGAGAAGCATTCTCAGAAAGTTCTTCACGATGCATTCATTCTACTCACAGAGTTGAACCTTCCTTTTGATAGAACAGTTTTGAAACACTCTTTTTGTAGAATCTGCAAGAGGATATTTTGAGCGTTTTGAGGCCCATGCTGGAAAAGGAAATATCTTCACCTAAAAACTAGACAGAAGCATCCTCAGAAACTTCTGTGTGATGAGTGCATTCATCTCACAGACTTGAACGTTTCGTTTGATAGAACAGTTTGGAAACATTACGTTTGTAGAATCTGCAAGTGTTTATTCGGAGCACCTTGAGGCCTATGTTGGAAAAGGAAATATCTTCACATAAAAACTAGAGAGAAGGATTCTCAGAAACTTCTTTGTGATGAGTTCATTCAACTCACAGAGTTGAACTTACCAATTGATAGAGAAGTTTGGAAACACTCTTTTTGTAAAATCTGCAAGTGGTTATTTGGAGCCGTTTGAGGCCTATGCTGGAAAAGGAAATATCTTCACATAAAAACTGAACAGAAGCATTCTCAGAAACTTCTTTGTGGTGAGTGCATTCAACTCACAGACTTGAACTTACCTGTAGAAAGAGCAGTTTTGAAACACTCTTTTGGTAAAATCTGCAAGTGGTTATTTGGAGCACTTCGAGGCCTGTGCTGGGATATGGAATATCTTCACCTAAAAACTACAGAGAAGCATTCTCAGAAAGTTCTTCACGATGCATTCATTCTACTCACAGAGTTGAACCTTCCTTTTGATAGAACAGTTTTGAAACACTCTTTTTGTAGAATCTGCAAGAGGATATTTGGAGCTTTTTGAGCCCTATGCTGGAAAAGGAAATATCTTCACCTAAAAACTAGACAGAAGTATTCTCAGAAACTTCTGTGCGATGAGTGCATTCAACTCACAGACTTGAACTTTTCTTTTGATAGAACAGTTTTGAAACATTACGTTTGTAGAATCTGCAAGTGTTTATTCGGAGCACCTTGAGGCCTATGTTGGAAAAGGAAATATCTCCACATAAAAACTAGAGAGAAGGATTCTCAGAAACTTCTTTGTGATGAGTTCATTCAACTCACAGAGTTGAACCTACCAATTGGTAGAGAAGTTTGGAAACACTCTTTTTGCAGAATCTGCGAGTGGATATATGGAGCCGTTTGAGGCCTATACTGGAAAAGGAAATATCTTCACATAAAAACTGAACAGAAGCCTTCTCAGAAACTTCTTTGTGTTGAGTGCATTCAACTCACAGACTTGAACTTACCTGTAGAAAGAGCAGTTTTGAAACACTCTTTTGGTAAAATCTGCAAGTGGTTATTTGGAGCACTTCGAGGCCTGTGCTGGGATATGGAATATCTTCACCTAAAAACTACAGAGAAGCATTCTCAGAAAGTTCTTCACGATGCATTCATTCAACTCACAGAGTTGAATTTTGATAGAAATTCCTTTTGATAGAACAGTTTTGAAACACTCTTTTTGAAGAATCTGCAAGACGATATTTGGAGCGTTTTCAGGCCTATGCTGGAAAAGGAAATATCTTCACCTAAAAATTAGACAGAAGCATTCTCAGAATCTTCTGTGTGATGAGTGCATTCAACTCACAGACTTGAACGTTTCTTTTGATAGAACAGGTTTGAAACATTACGTTTGTAGAATCTGCAAGTGTTTATTCGGAGCACCTTGAGGCCTATGTTGGAAAAGGAAATAACTTCACATAAAAACTAGAGAGAAGGATTCTCAGAAACTTCTTTGTGAGGAGTTCATTCAACTCACAGAGTTGAACCTACCAATTGATAGAGAAGTTTGGAAACACTCTTTTTGTAGAATCTGCAAGTGGATATTTGGAGCCGTTTGAGGCCTATGCTGGAAAAGGAAATATCTTCACATAAAAACTGAACAGAAGAATTCTCAGAAACTTCTTTGTGTTGAGTGCATTCAACTCACAGACTTGAACTTACCTGTAGAAAGAGCAGTTTTGAAACACTCTTTTGGTAAAATCTGCAAGTGGTTATTTGGAGCACTCCGAGGCCTGTGTTGGGATATGGAATATCTTCACCTAAAAACTACAGAGAAGCACTCTCAGAAAGTTCTTCACGACGCATTCATTCAACTCACAGAGTTGAACCTTCCTTTTGATAGAACAGTTTTGAAACACTCTTTTTGTAGAATCTGCAATAGGATATTTGGAGCGTTTTGAGGCCTATGCTGGAAAAGGAAATATCTTCACCGAAAAACTAGACAGAAGCATTCTCAGAAACTTCTGTGCGATGAGTGCATTCAACTCGCAGACTTGAACGTTTCTTTTGATAGAACAGTTTTGAAACATTACGTTTGTAGAATCTGCAAGTGTTTATTCGGAGCACCTTGAAGCCTATGTTGGAAAAGGAAATATCTTCACATAAAAACTAGAGAGAAGGATTCTCAGAAACTTCTTTGTGATGAGTTCATACAACTCACAGAGTTGAACCTACCAATTGATAGAGAAGTTTGGGAACACTCTTTTTGTAGAATCTGCAAGTGGATATTTGGAGCCGTTTGAGGCCTATGCTGGAAAAGGAAATATCTTCACATAAAAACTGAACAGAAGCATTCTCAGAAACTTCTTGGTGTTGAGTGCATTCAACTCACAGACTTGAACTTACCTGTAGAAAGAGCAGTATTGAAACACTCTTTTGGTAAAATCTGCAAGTGGTTATTTGGAGCACTTCGAGGCCTGTGCTGGGATATGGAATATCTTCACCTAAAAACTACAGAGAAGCACTCTCAGAAAGTTCTTCACGATGCATTCATTCAACTCACAGAGTTGAACCTTCCTTTTGATAGAACAGTTTTGAAACACTCTTTTTGGAGAATCTGCAAGAGGATATTTGCAGCGTTTTGAGGCCTATGCTGGAAAAGGAAATATCTTCACCTAAAAACTAGACAGAAGCATTCTCAGAAACTTCTGTGTGATGAGTGCATTCAACTCACACACTTGAACGTTTCCTTTGATAGAACAGTTTTGAAACATTAGGTTTGTAGAATCTGCAAGTGCTTATTCGGAGCACCTTGAGGCCTATGTTGGAAAAGGAATTATCTTCAAATAAAAACTAGAGAGAAGGATTCTCAG
Source organism: Pongo abelii (assembly GCF_028885655.2). Taxonomy (NCBI): domain Eukaryota; kingdom Metazoa; phylum Chordata; class Mammalia; order Primates; family Hominidae; genus Pongo; species Pongo abelii. Next base: position 19,761,403 of record NC_071999.2, read on the forward strand.
AAACTTCTTTGTGATGAGTTCATTCAACTCACAGAGTTGAACCTACCAATTGATAGAGAAGTTTGGAAACACTCTTTTTGTAGAATCTGCAAGTGGATATTTGGAGCCGTTTGAGGCCTATGCTGGAAAAGGAAATATCTTCACATAAAAACTGAACAGAAGAATTCTCAGAAACTTCTTGGTGTTGAGTGCATTCAACTCACAGACTTGAACTTACCTGTAGAAAGAGCAGTTTTGAAACACTCTTTTGGTAAAATCTGCAAGTGGTTATTTGGAGCACTTCGAGGACTGTGCTGGGATATGGAATATCTTCACCTAAAAACTACAGAGAAGCATTCTCAGAAAGTTCTTCACGACGCATTCATTCAACTCACAGAGTTGAACCTTCCTTTTGATAGAACAGATTTGAAACACTCTTTTTGTAGAATCTGCAAGAGGATATTTGGAGCGTTTTGAGGCCTATGCTGGAAAAGGAAATATCTTCACCTAAAAACTAGACAGAAGCATTGTCAGAAACTTCTGTGTGATGAGTGCATTCAACTCACTGACTAGAACGTTTCTTTTGATAGAACAGTTTGGAAACATTACGTTTGTAGAATCTGCAAGTGTTTATTCGGAGCACCTTGAGGCCTATGTTGGAAAAGGTAATATCTTCACATAAAAACTAGAGAGAAGGATTCTCAGAAACTTCTTTGTGATGAGTTCATTCAACTCACAGAGTTGAACCTACCAATTGATAGAGAAGTTTGGAAACACTCTTTTTGTAGAATCTGCAAGTGGATATTTGCAGCCGTTTGAGGCCTATGCTGGAAAAGGAAATATCTTCACATAAAAACTGAAAAGAAGAATTCTCAGAAACTTCTTTGTGTTGAGTGCATTCAACTCACAGACTTGAACTTGCCTGTAGAAAGAGCAGTTTTGGAACACTCTTTTGGTAAAATCTGCAAGTGGTTATTTGGAGCACTTCGAGGCCTGTGTTGGGATATGGAATATCTTCACCTAAAAACTACAGAGAAGCACTCTCAGAAAGTTCTTCACGACGCATTCATTCAACTCACAGAGTTGAACCTTCCTTTTGATAGAACAGTTTTGAAACACTCTTTTTGTAGAATCTGCAAGAGGATATTTGGAGCGTTTTGAGGCCTATGCTGGAAAAGGAAATATCTTCACCTAAAAACTAGACAGAAGCATTCTCAGAAACTTCTGTGTGATGAGTGCATTCAACTCACAGACTAGAACGTTTCTTTTGATAGAACAGTTTGGAAACATTACGTTTGTAGAATCTGCAAGTGTTTATTCGGAGCACCTTGAGGCCTATGTTGGAAAAGGAAATATCTTCACATAAAAACTAGAGAGAAGGATTCTCAGAAACTTCTTTGTGATGAGTTCATTCAACTCACAGAGTTGAACCTACCAATTGATAGAGAAGTTTGGAAACACTCTTTTTGTAGAATCTGCAAGTGGATATTTGGAGCCGTTTGAGGCCTATGCTGGAAAAGGAAATATCTTCACATAAAAACTGAACAGAAGCATTCTCAGAAACTTCTTTGTGTTGAGTGCATTCAACTCACAGACTTGAACTTACCTGTAGAAAGAGCAGTTTTGAAACACTCTTTTGGTAAAATCTGCAAGTGGTTATTTGGAGCACTTCGAGGCCTGTGCTGGGATATGGAATATCTTCACCTAAAAACTACAGAGAAGCATTCTCAGAAAGTTCTTCACGATGCATTCATTCAACTCACAGAGTTGAACCTTCCTTTTGATAGAACAGTTTTGAAACACTCTTTTTATAGAATCTGCAAGAGGATATTTGGAGCGTTTTGAGGCCTATGCTGGAAAAGGAAATATCTTCACCTAAAAACTAGACAGAAGCATCCTCAGAAACTTCTGTGTGATGAGTGCATTCAACTCGCAGACTTGAACGTTTCTTTTGATAGAACAGTTTTGAAACATTACGTTTGTAGAATCTGCAAGTGTTTATTCGGAGCACCTTGAGGCCTATGTTGGAAAAGGAAATAACTTCACATTAAAAACTAGAGAGAAGGATTCTCAGAAACTTCTTTGTGATGAGTTCATTCAACTCACAGAGTTGAACCTACCAATTGATAGAGAAGTTTGGAAACACTCTTTTTGTAGAATCTGCAAGTGGATATTTGGAGCCGTTTGAGGCCTATGCTGGAAAAGGAAATATCTTCACATAAAAACTGAACAGAAGAATTCTCAGAAACTTCTTTGTGTTGAGTGCATTCAACTCACAGACTTGAACTTACCTGTAGAAAGAGCAGTTTTGAAACACTCTTTTGGTAAAATCTGCAAGTGGTTATTTGGAGCACTCCGAGGCCTGTGTTGGGATATGGAATATCTTCACCTAAAAACTACAGAGAAGCACTCTCAGAAAGTTCTTCACGATGCATTCATTCAACTCACAGAGTTGAACCTTCCTTTTGATAGAACAGTTTTGAAACACTCTTTTTGGAGAATCTGCAAGAGGATATTTGCAGCGTTTTGAGGCCTATGCTGGAAAAGGAAATATCTTCACCTAAAAACTAGACAGAAGCATTCTCAGAAACTTCTGTGTGATGAGTGCATTCAACTCACACACTTGAACGTTTCCTTTGATAGAACAGTTTTGAAACATTAGGTTTGTAGAATCTGCAAGTGCTTATTCGGAGCACCTTGAGGCCTATGTTGGAAAAGGAATTATCTTCAAATAAAAACTAGAGAGAAGGATTCTCAGAAACTTCTTTGTGATGAGTTCATTCAACTCACAGAGTTGAACCTACCAATTGATAGAGAAGTTTGGAAACACTCTTTTTGTAGAATCTGCAAGTGGATATTTGGAGCCGTTTGAGGCCTATGCTGGAAAAGGAAATATCTTCACATAAAAACTGAACAGAAGAATTCTCAGAAACTTCTTGGTGTTGAGTGCATTCAACTCACAGACTTGAACTTACCTGTAGAAAGAGCAGTTTTGAAACACTCTTTTGGTAAAATCTGCAAGTGGTTATTTGGAGCACTTCGAGGACTGTGCTGGGATATGGAATATCTTCACCTAAAAACTACAGAGAAGCATTCTCAGAAAGTTCTTCACGACGCATTCATTCAACTCACAGAGTTGAACCTTCCTTTTGATAGAACAGATTTGAAACACTCTTTTTGTAGAATCTGCAAGAGGATATTTGGAGCGTTTTGAGGCCTATGCTGGAAAAGGAAATATCTTCACCTAAAAACTAGACAGAAGCATTGTCAGAAACTTCTGTGTGATGAGTGCATTCAACTCACTGACTAGAACGTTTCTTTTGATAGAACAGTTTGGAAACATTACGTTTGTAGAATCTGCAAGTGTTTATTCGGAGCACCTTGAGGCCTATGTTGGAAAAGGTAATATCTTCACATAAAAACTAGAGAGAAGGATTCTCAGAAACTTCTTTGTGATGAGTTCATTCAACTCACAGAGTTGAACCTACCAATTGATAGAGAAGTTTGGAAACACTCTTTTTGTAGAATCTGCAAGTGGATATTTGCAGCCGTTTGAGGCCTATGCTGGAAAAGGAAATATCTTCACATAAAAACTGAAAAGAAGAATTCTCAGAAACTTCTTTGTGTTGAGTGCATTCAACTCACAGACTTGAACTTGCCTGTAGAAAGAGCAGTTTTGGAACACTCTTTTGGTAAAATCTGCAAGTGGTTATTTGGAGCACTTCGAGGCCTGTGTTGGGATATGGAATATCTTCACCTAAAAACTACAGAGAAGCACTCTCAGAAAGTTCTTCACGACGCATTCATTCAACTCACAGAGTTGAACCTTCCTTTTGATAGAACAGTTTTGAAACACTCTTTTTGTAGAATCTGCAAGAGGATATTTGGAGCGTTTTGAGGCCTATGCTGGAAAAGGAAATATCTTCACCTAAAAACTAGACAGAAGCATTCTCAGAAACTTCTGTGTGATGAGTGCATTCAACTCACAGACTAGAACGTTTCTTTTGATAGAACAGTTTGGAAACATTACGTTTGTAGAATCTGCAAGTGTTTATTCGGAGCACCTTGAGGCCTATGTTGGAAAAGGAAATATCTTCACATAAAAACTAGAGAGAAGGATTCTCAGAAACTTCTTTGTGATGAGTTCATTCAACTCACAGAGTTGAACCTACCAATTGATAGAGAAGTTTGGAAACACTCTTTTTGTAGAATCTGCAAGTGGATATTTGGAGCCGTTTGAGGCCTATGCTGGAAAAGGAAATATCTTCACATAAAAACTGAACAGAAGCATTCTCAGAAACTTCTTTGTGTTGAGTGCATTCAACTCACAGACTTGAACTTACCTGTAGAAAGAGCAGTTTTGAAACACTCTTTTGGTAAAATCTGCAAGTGGTTATTTGGAGCACTTCGAGGCCTGTGCTGGGATATGGAATATCTTCACCTAAAAACTACAGAGAAGCATTCTCAGAAAGTTCTTCACGATGCATTCATTCAACTCACAGAGTTGAACCTTCCTTTTGATAGAACAGTTTTGAAACACTCTTTTTATAGAATCTGCAAGAGGATATTTGGAGCGTTTTGAGGCCTATGCTGGAAAAGGAAATATCTTCACCTAAAAACTAGACAGAAGCATCCTCAGAAACTTCTGTGTGATGAGTGCATTCAACTCGCAGACTTGAACGTTTCTTTTGATAGAACAGTTTTGAAACATTACGTTTGTAGAATCTGCAAGTGTTTATTCGGAGCACCTTGAGGCCTATGTTGGAAAAGGAAATAACTTCACATTAAAAACTAGAGAGAAGGATTCTCAGAAACTTCTTTGTGATGAGTTCATTCAACTCACAGAGTTGAACCTACCAATTGATAGAGAAGTTTGGAAACACTCTTTTTGTAGAATCTGCAAGTGGATATTTGGAGCCGTTTGAGGCCTATGCTGGAAAAGGAAATATCTTCACATAAAAACTGAACAGAAGAATTCTCAGAAACTTCTTTGTGTTGAGTGCATTCAACTCACAGACTTGAACTTACCTGTAGAAAGAGCAGTTTTGAAACACTCTTTTGGTAAAATCTGCAAGTGGTTATTTGGAGCACTCCGAGGCCTGTGTTGGGATATGGAATATCTTCACCTAAAAACTACAGAGAAGCACTCTCAGAAAGTTCTTCACGACGCATTCATTCAACTCACAGAGTTGAACCTTCCTTTTGATAGAACAGTTTTGAAACACTCTTTTTGTAGAATCTGCAATAGGATATTTGGAGCGTTTTGAGGCCTATGCTGGAAAAGGAAATATCTTCACCTAAAAACTAGACAGAAGCATTCTCAGAAACTTCTGTGCGATGAGTGCATTCAACTCGCAGACTTGAACGTTTCTTTTGATAGAACAGTTTTGAAACATTACGTTTGTAGAATCTGCAAGTGTTTATTCGGAGCACCTTGAGGCCTTTGTTGGAAAAGGAAATATCTTCCCATAAAAACTAGAGAGAAGGATTCTCAGAAACTTCTTTGTGATGAGTTCATTCAACTCACAGAGTTGAACCTACCAATTGATAGAGAAGTTTGGGAACACTCTTTTTGTAGAATCTGCAAGTGGATATTTGGAGCCGTTTGAGGCCTATGCTGGAAAAGGAAATATCTTCACATAAAAACTGAACAGAAGCATTCTCAGAAACTTCTTGGTGTTGAGTGCATTCAACTCACAGACTTGAACTTACCTGTAGAAAGAGCAGTTTTGAAACACTCTTTTGGTAAAATCTGCAAGTGGTTATTTGGAGCACTTCGAGGCCTGTGCTGGGATATGGAATATCTTCACCTAAAAACTACAGAGAAGCACTCTCAGAAAGTTCTTCACGATGCATTCATTCAACTCACAGAGTTGAACCTTCCTTTTGATAGAACAGTTTTGAAACACTCTTTTTGTAGAATCTGCAAGAGGATATTTGGAGCGTTTTGAGGCCTATGCTGGAAAAGGAGATATCTTCACCTAAAAACTAGACAGAAGCATTCTCAGAAACTTCTGTGTGATGAGTGCATTCAACTCACAGGCTTGAACGTGTCTTTTGATAGAACAGTTTTGAAACATTAGGTTTGTAGAATCTGCAAGTGCTTATTCGGAGCACCTTGAGGCCTATGTTGGAAAAGGAAATATCTTCACATAAAAACTAGAGAGAAGGATTCTCAGAAACTTCTTTGTGATGAGTTCATTCAACTCACAGTGTTGAACCTACCAATTGGTAGAGAAGTTTGGAAGCACTCTTTTTGTAGAATCTGCAAGTGGATATTTGGAGCCGTTTGAGGCCTATGCTGGAAAAGGAAATATCTTCACATAAAAACTGAACAGAAACATTCTCAGAAACTTCTTTGTGTTGAGTGCATTGAACTCACAGACTTGAACTTACCTGTAGAAAGAGCAGTTTTGAAACACTCTTTTGGTAAAATCTGCAAGTGGTTATTTGGAGCACTTCGAGGCCTGTGCTGGGATATGGAATATCTTCACCTAAAAACTACAGAGAAGCATTCTCAGAAAGTTCTTCACGATGCATTCATTCAACTCACAGAGTTGAACCTTCCTTTTGATAGAACAGTTTTGAAACACTCTTTTTGTAGAATCTGCAAGAGGATATTTGGAGCGTTTTGGGGCCTATGCTGGAAAAGGAAATATCTTCCCCTAAAAACTAGACAGAAGCATTCTGAGAAACTTCTGTGCGATGAGTGCATTCAACTCACAGAATTGAACGTTTCTTTTGATAGAACAGTTTGGAAACATTACGTTTGTAGAATCTGCAAGTGTTTATTCGGAGCACATTCAGGCCTATGTTGGAAAAGGAATTATCTTCACATAAAAACTAGAGAGAAGGATTCTCAGAAACTTCTTTGTGATGAGTTCATTCAACTCACAGAGTTGAACCTACCAATTGATAGAGAAGTTTGGAAACACTCTTTTTGTAGAATCTGCAAGTGGATATTTGGAGCCGTTTGAGGCCTATGCTGGAAAAGGAAATATCTTCACATAAAAACTGAACAGAAGAATTCTCAGAAACTTCTTGGTGTTGAGTGCATTCAACTCGCAGACTTGAACTTACCTGTAGAAAGAGCAGTTTTGAAACACTCTTTTGGTAAAATCTGCAAGTGGTTATTTGGAGCACTTCGAGGACTGTGCTGGGATATGGAATATCTTCACCTAAAAACTACAGAGAAGCATTCTCAGAAAGTTCTTCACGACGCATTCATTCAACTCACAGAGTTGAACCTTCCTTTTGATAGAACAGATTTGAAACACTCTTTTTGTAGAATCTGCAAGAGGATATTTGGAGCGTTTTGAGGCCTATGCCGGAAAAGGAAATATCTTCACCTAAAAACTAGACAGAAGCATTGTCAGAAACTTCTGTGTGATGAGTGCATTCAACTCACAGACTAGAACGTTTCTTTTGATAGAACAGTTTGGAAACATTACGTTTGTAGAATCTGCAAGTGTTTATTCGGAGCACCTTGAGGCCTATGTTGGAAAAGGTAATATCTTCACATAAAAACTAGAGAGAAGGATTCTCAGAAACTTCTTTGTGATGAGTTCATTCAACTCACAGAGTTGAACCTACCAATTGATAGAGATGTTTGGAAACACTCTTTTTGTAGAATCTGCAAGTGGATATTTGGAGCCGTTTGAGGCCTATGCTGGAAAAGGAAATATCTTCACATAAAAACTGAACAGAAACATTCTCAGAAACTTCTTTGTGTTGAGTGCATTCAACTCACAGACTTGAACTTACCTGTAGAAAGAGCAGTTTTGAAACACTCTTTTGGTAAAATCTGCAAGTGGTTATTTGGAGCACTTCGAGGCCTGTGCTGGGATATGGAATATCTTCACCTAAAAACTACAGAGAAGCATTCTCAGAAAGTTCTTCACGATGCATTCATTCAACTCACAGAGTTGAACCTTCCTTTTGATAGAACAGTTTTGAAACACTCTTTTTGGAGAATCTGCAAGACGTTATTTGGAGCGTTTTGAGGCCTATGCTGGAAAAGGAAATATCTTCACCTGAAAACTAGACAGAAGCATTCTCAGAAACTTCTGTGTGATGAGTGCATTCAACTCACAGACTTGAACGTTTCTTTTGATAGAACAGTTTTGAAACATTACGTTTGTAGAATCTGCAAGTGTTTATTCGGAGCACCTTGAGGCCTATGTTGGAAAAGGAAATATCTTCACATAAAAACTAGAGAGAAGGATTCTCAGAAACTTCTTTGTGATGAGTTCATTCAACTCACAGAGTTGAACCTACCAATTGATAGAGAAGTTTGGGAACACTCTTTTTGTAGAATCTGCAAGTGGATATTTGGAGCCGTTTGAGGCCTATGCTGGAAAAGGAAATATCTTCACATAAAAACTGAACAGAAGCATTCTCAGAAACTTCTTGGTGTTGAGTGCATTCAACTCACAGACTTGAACTTACCTGTAGAAAGAGCAGTTTTCAAACACTCTTTTGGTGAAATCTGCAAGTGGTTATTTGGAGCACTTCGAGGCCTGTGCTGGGATATGGAATATCTTCACCTAAAAACTACAGAGAAGCATTCTCAGAAAGTTCTTCACGATGCATTCATTCTACTCACAGAGTTGAACCTTCCTTTTGAGAGAACAGTTTTGAAACACTCTTTTTGTAGAATCTGCAAGAGGATATTTGGAGCGTTTTGAGGCCCATGCTGGAAAAGGAAATATCTTCACCTAAAAACTAGACAGAAGCATCCTCAGAAACTTCTGTGTGATGAGTGCATTCATCTCACAGACTTGAACGTTTCGTTTGAAAGAACAGTTTGGAAACATTACGTTTGTAGAATCTGCAAGTGTTTATTCGGAGCACCTTGAGGCCTATGTTGGAAAAGGAAATATCTTCACATAAAAACTAGAGAGAAGGATTCTCAGAAACTTCTTTGTGATGAGTTCATTCAACTCACAGAGTTGAACCTACCAATTGATAGAGAAGTTTGGAAACACTCTTTTTGTAAAATCTGCAAGTGGTTATTTGGAGCCGTTTGAAGCCTATGCTGGAAAAGGAAATATCTTCACATAAAAACTGAACAGAAGCATTCTCAGAAACTTCTTTGTGTCGAGTGCATTCAACTCACAGACTTGAACTTACCTGTAGAAAGAGCAGTTTTGAAACACTCTTTTGGTAAAATCTGCAAGTGGTTATTTGGAGCACTTCGAGGCCTGTGCTGGGATATGGAATATCTTCACCTAAAAACTACAGAGAAGCATTCTCAGAAAGTTCTTCACGATGCATTCATTCAACTCACAGGGTTGAACCTTCCTTTTGATAGAACAGTTTTGAAACACTCTTTTTGTAGAATCTGCAAGAGGATATTTGGAGCGTTTTGAGGCCTATGCTGGAAAAGGAAATATCTTCACCTAAAAACTAGACAGAAGCATTCTCAGAAACTTCTGTGTGATGAGTGCATTCAACTCACAGACTTGAACGTTTCTTTTGATAGAACAGTTTGGAAACATTACGTTTGTAGAATCTGCAAGTGTTTATTCGGAGCACCTTGAGGCCTATGTTGGAAAAGGAAATATCTTCACATAAAAACTAGAGAGAAGGATTCTCAGAAACTTCTTTGTGATGAGTTCATTCAACTCACAGAGTTGAACCTACCAATTGATAGAGAAGTTTGGAAACACTCTTTTTGTAGAATCTGCAAGTGGATATTTGGAGCCGTTTGAGGCCTATGCTGGAAAAGGAAATATCTTCACATAAAACTGAACAGAAGCATTCTCAGAAACTTCTTTGTGTTGAGTGCATTCAACTCACAGACTTGAACTTACCTGTAGAAAGAGCAGTTTTGAAACACTCTTTTGCTAAAATCTGCAAGTGGTTATTTGGAGCACTTCGAGGCCTGTGCTGGGATATGGAATATCTTCACCTAAAAACTACAGAGAAGCATTCTCAGAAAGTTCTTCACGATGCGTTCATTCAACTCACAGAGTTGAACCTTTCTTTTGATAGAACAGTTTTGAAACACTCTTTTTGTAGAATCTGCAAGAGGATATTTGGAGCGTTTTGAGGCCTATGCTGGAAAAGGAAATATCTTCACCTAAAAACTAGACAGAAGCATCCTCAGAAACTTCTGTGTGGTGAGTGCATTCATCTCACAGACTTGAACGTTTCTTTTGATAGAACAGTTTGGAAACATTACGTTTGTAGAATCTGTAAGTGTTTATTCGGAGCACCTTGAGGCCTATGTTGGAAAAGGAAATATCTTCACATAAAAACTAGAGAGAAGGATTCTCAGAAACTTCTTTGTGATGAGTTCATTCAACTCACAGAGTTGAACCTACCAATTGATAGAGAAGTTTGGAAACACTCTTTTTGTAGAATCTGCAAGTGGATATTTGGAGCCGTTTGAGGCCTATGCTGGAAAAGGAAATATCTTCACATAAAAACTGAACAGAAGCATTCTCAGAAACTTCTTTGTGTCGAGTGCATTCAACTCACCGACTTGAACTTACCTGTAGAAAGAGTAGTTTTGAAACACTCTTTTGGTAAAATCTGCAAGTGGTTATTTGGAGCACTTCGAGGCCTGTGCTGGGATATGGAATAACTTCACCTAAAAACTACAGAGAAGCATTCTCAGAAAGTTCTTCACGATGCATTCATTCAACTCACAGAGTTGAATCTTCCTTTTGATAGAACAGTTTTTAAACACTCTTTTTGTAGAATCTGCAGGAGGATATTTGGAGCGTTTTGAGGCCTATGCTGGAAAAGGAAATATTTTCACCTAAAAACTAGACAGAAGCATCCTCAGAAACTTCTGTGTGATGAGTGCATTCATCTCACAGACTTGAACGTTTATTTTGATAGAACAGTTTGGAAACATTACGTTTGTAGAATCTGCAAGTGTTTATTCGGAGCACCTTGAGGCCTATGTTGGAAAAGGAAATATCTTCACATAAAAACTAGAGAGAAGGATTCTCAGAAACTTCTTTGTGATGAGTTCATTCAACTCACGGAGTTGAACCTACCAATTGATAGAGAAGTTTGGAAACACTCTTCTTGTAGAATCTGCAAGTGGATATTTGGAGCCGTTTGAGGCCTATGCTGGAAAAGGAAATATCTTCACATAAAAACTGAACAGAAGCATTCTCAGAAACTTCTTTGTGTCGAGTGCATTCAACTCACAGACTTGAACTTACCTGTAGAAAGAGCAGTTTTGAAACACTCTTTTGGTAAAATCTGCAACTGGTTATTTGGAGCACTTCGAGGCCTGTGCTGGGATATGGAATATCTTCACCTAAAAACTACAGAGAAGCATTCTCAGAAAGTTCTTCACGATGCATTCATTCAACTCACAGGGTTGAACCTTCCTTTTGATAGAACAGTTTTGAAACACTCTTTTTGTAGAATCTGCAAGAGGATATTTGGAGCGTTTTGAGGCCTATGCTGGAAAAGGAAATATCTTCACCTAAAAACTAGACAGAAGCATTCTCAGAAACTTCTGTGTGATGAGTGCATTCAACTCACAGACTTGAACGTTTCTTTTGATAGAACAGTTTTGAAACATTACGTTTGTAGAATCTGCAAGTGTTTATTCGGAGCACCTTGAGGCCTATGTTGGAAAAGGAAATATCTTCACATAAAAACTAGAGAGAAGGATTCTCAGAAACTTCTTTGTGATGAGTTCATTCAACTCACGGAGTGGAACCTACCAATTGATAGAGAAGTTTGGAAACACTCTTTTTGTAGAATCTGCAAGTGGATATTTGGAGCCGTTTGAGGCCTATGCTGGAAAAGTAAATATCTTCACATAAAAACTGAACAGAAGCATTCTCAGAAACTTCCTTGTGTTGAGTGCATTCAACTCACAGACTTGAACTTACCTGTAGAAAGACCAGTTTTCAAACACTCTTTTGGTAAAATCTGCAACTGGTTATTTGGAGCACTTCGAGGCCTGTGCTGGGATATGGAATATCTTCACCTAAAAACTACAGAGAAGCTTTCTCAGAAAGTTCTTCACGATGCATTCATTCTACTCACAGAGTTGAACCTTCCTTTTGATAGAACAGTTTTGAAACACTCTTTTTGTAGAATCTGCAAGAGGATATTTGGAGCTTTTTGAGCCCTATGTTGGAAAAGGAAATATCTTCACCTAAAAACTAGACAGAAGTATTCTCAGAAACTTCTGTGCGATGAGTGCATTCAACTCACAGACTTGAACTTTTCTTTTGATAGAACAGTTTTGAAACATTACGTTTGTAGAATCTGCAAGTGTTTATTCGGAGCACCTTGAGGCCTATGTTGGAAAAGGAAATATCTTCACATAAAAACTAGAGAGAAGGATTCTCAGAAACTTCTTTGCGATGAGTTCATTCAACTCACAGAGTTGAACCTACCAATTGATAGAGAAGTTTGGAAACACTCTTTTTGTAGAATCTGCAAGTGGATATTTGGAGCCGTTTGAGGCCTATGCTGGAAAAGGAAATATCTTCACATAAAACTGAACAGAAGCATTCTCAGAAACTTCTTTGTGTTGAGTGCATTCAACTCACAGACTTGAACTTACCTGTAGAAAGAGCAGTTTTGAAACACTCTTTTGGTAAAATCTGCAAGTGGTTATTTGGAGCACTTCGAGGCCTGTGCTGGGATATGGAATATCTTCACCTAAAAACTACAGAGAAGCATTCTCAGAAAGTTCTTCACGATGCATTCATTCAACTCACAGAGTTGAACCTTCCTTTTGATAGAACAGTTTTGAAACACTCTTTTTGTAGAATCTGCAAGAGGATATTTGGAGCGTTTTGAGGCCTATGCTGGAAAAGGAAATATCTTCACCTAAAAACTAGACAGAAGCATTCTCAGAAACTTCTGTGTGATGAGTGCATTCAACTCACAGACTTGAACGTTTCTTTTGATAGAACAGTTTGGAAACATTACGTTTGTAGAATCTGCAAGTGTTTATTCGGAGCACCTTGAGGCCTATGTTGGAAAAGGAAATATCTTCACATAAAAACTAGAGAGAAGGATTCTCAGAAACTTCTTTGTGATGAGTTCATTCAACTCACAGAGTTGAACCTACCAATTGATAGAGAAGTTTGGAAACACTCTTCTTGTAGAATCTGCAAGTGGATATTTGGAGCCGTTTGAGGCCTATGCTGCAAAAGGAAATATCTTCACATAAAAACTGAACAGAAGCATTCTCAGAAACTTCTTTGTGTCGAGTGCATTCAACTCACAGACTTGAACTTACCTGTAGAAAGAGCAGTTTTGAAACACACTTTTGGTAAAATCTGCAAATGGTTATTTGGAGCACTTCGAGGCCAGTGCTGGGATATGGAATATCTTCACCTAAAAACTACAGAGAAGCATTCTCCGAAAGTTCTTCACGATGCATTCATTCAACTCACAGGGTTGAACCTTCCTTTTGATAGAACAGTTCTGAAACACTCTTTTTGTAGAATCTGCAAGAGGATATTTGGAGCGTTTTGAGGCCTATGCTGGAAAAGGAAATATCTTCACCTAAAAACTAGACAGAAGCATCCTCAGAAACTTCTGTGTGATGAGTGCATTCATCTCACAGACTTGAACGTTTCGTTTGATAGAACAGTTTTGAAACATTACGTTTGTAGAATCTGCAAGTGTTTATTCGGAGCACCTTGAGGCCTATGTTGGAAAAGGAAATATCTTCACATAAAAACTAGAGAGAAGGATTCTCAGAAACTTCTTTGTGATGAGTTCATTCAACTCACAGAGTTGAACCTACCAATTGATAGAGAAGTTTGGAAACACTCTTTTTGTAGAATCTGCAAGTGGATATTTGGAGCCGTTTGAGGCCTATGCTGGAAAAGGAAATATCTTCACATAAAAACTGAACAGAAGCATTCTCAGAAACTTCTTTGTGTCGAGTGCATTCAACTCACAGACTTGAACTTACCTGTAGAAAGAGTAGTTTTGAAACACTCTTTTGGTAAAATCTGCAAGTGGTTATTTGGAGCACTTCGAGGCCTGTGCTGGGATATGGAATAACTTCACCTAAAAACTACAGAGAAGCATTCTCAGAAAGTTCTTCACGATGCATTCATTCAACTCACAGAGTTGAACCTTCCTTTTGATAGAACAGTTTTGAAACACTCTTTTTGTAGAATCTGCAAGAGGATATTTGGAGCGTTTTGAGGCCTATGCTGGAAAAGGAAATATCTTCACCTAAAAACTAGACAGAAGCATTCTCAGAAACTTCTGTGTGATGAGTGCATTCAACTCACAGACTTGAACGTTTCTTTTGATAGAACAGTTTGGAAACATTACGTTTGTAGAATCTGCAAGTGTTTATTCGGAGCACCTTGAGGCCTATGTTGGAAAAGGAAATATCTTCACATAAAAACTAGAGAGAAGGATTCTCAGAAACTTCTTTGTGATGAGTTCATTCAACTCACAGAGTTGAACCTACCAATTGATAGAGAAGTTTGGAAACACTCTTCTTGTAGAATCTGCAAGTGGATATTTGGAGCCGTTTGAGGCCTATGCTGGAAAAGGAAATATCTTCACATAAAAACTGAACAGAAGCATTCTCAGAAACTTCTTTGTGTCGAGTGCATTCAACTCACAGACTTGAACTTACCTGTAGAAAGAGCAGTTTTGAAACACTCTTTTGGTAAAATCTGCAAGTGGTTATTTGGAGCACTTCGAGGCCTGTGCTGGGATATGGAATATCTTCACCTAAAAACTACAGAGAAGCATTCTCAGAAAGTTCTTCACGATGCATTCATTCAACTCACAGGGTTGAACCTTCCTTTTGATAGAACAGTTTTGAAACACTCTTTTTGTAGAATCTGCAAGAGGATATTTGGAGCGTTTTGAGGCCTATGCTGGAAAAGGAAATATCTTCACCTAAAAACTAGACAGAAGCATTCTCAGAAACTTCTGTGTGATGAGTGCATTCAACTCACAGACTTGAACGTTTCTTTTGATAGAACAGTTTTGAAACATTACGTTTGTAGAATCTGCAAGTGTTTATTCGGAGCACCTTGAGGCCTATGTTGGAAAAGGAAATATCTTCACATAAAAACTAGAGAGAAGGATTCTCAGAAACTTCTTTGTGATGAGTTCATTCAACTCACGGAGTGGAACCTACCAATTGATAGAGAAGTTTGGAAACACTCTTTTTGTAGAATCTGCAAGTGGATATTTGGAGCCGTTTGAGGCCTATGCTGGAAAAGTAAATATCTTCACATAAAAACTGAACAGAAGCATTCTCAGAAACTTCCTTGTGTTGAGTGCATTCAACTCACAGACTTGAACTTACCTGTAGAAAGAGCAGTTTTCAAACACTCTTTTGGTAAAATCTGCAAGTGGTTATTTGGAGCACTTCGAGGCCTGTGCTGGGATATGGAATATCTTCACCTAAAAACTACAGAGAAGCATTCTCAGAAAGTTCTTCACGATGCATTCATTCAACTCACAGAGTTGAACCTTCCTTTTGATAGAACAGTTTTGAAACACTCTTTTTGTAGAATCTGCAAGAGGATATTTGGAGCGTTTTGAGGCCTATGCTGGAAAAAGAAATATCTTCACCTAAAAACTAGACAGAAGCATCCTCAGAAACTTCTGTGTGATGAGTGCATTCAACTCACAGACTTGAACGTTTCTTTTGATAGAACAGTTTGGAAACATTACGTTTGTAGAATCTGCAAGTGTTTATTCGGAGCACCTTGAGGCCTATGTTGGAAAAGGAAATATCTTCACATAAAAACTAGAGAGAAGGATACTCAGAAACTTCTTTGTGATGAGTTCATTCAACTCACAGAGTTGAACCTACCAATTGATAGAGAAGTTTGGAAACACTCTTTTTGTAGAATCTGCAAGTGGATATTTGGAGCCGTTTGAGGCCTATGCTGGAAAAGGAAATATCTTCACATAAAACCGAACAGAAGCATTCTCAGAAACTTCTTTGTGTTGAGTGCATTCAACTCACAGACTTGAACTTACCTGTAGAAAGAGCAGTTTTGAAACACTCTTTTGGTAAAATCTGCAAGTGGTTATTTGGAGCACTTCGAGGCCTGTGCTGGGATATGGAATATCTTCACCTAAAAACTACAGAGAAGCATTCTCAGAAAGTTCTTCACGATGCATTCATTCAACTCACAGAGTTGAACCTTCCTTTTGATAGAACAGTTTTTAAACACTCTTTTTGTAGAATCTGCAAGAGGATATTTGGAGCGTTTTGAGGCCTATGCTGGAAAAGGAAATATTTTCACCTAAAAACTAGACAGAAGCATGCTCAGAAACTTCTGTGGGATGAGTGCATTCATCTCACAGACTTGAACGTTTATTTTGATAGAAGAGTTTTGAAACATTACGTTTGTAGAATCTGCAAGTGTTTATTCGGAGCACCTTGAGGCCTATGTTGGAAAAGGAAATATCTTCACATAAAAACTAGAGAGAAGGATTCTCAGAAACTTCTTTGTGATGAGTTCCTTCAACTCACAGAGTTGAACCTACCAATTGATAGAGAAGTTTGGAAACACTCTTCTTGTAGAATCTGCAAGTGGATATTTGGAGCCGTTTGAGGCCTATGCTGGAAAAGGAAATATCTTCACATAAAAACTGAACAGAAGCATTCTCAGAAACTTCTTTGTGTCGAGTGCATTCAACTCACAGACTTGAACTTACCTGTAGAAAGAGCAGTTTTGAAACACTCTTTTGGTAAAATCTGTAACAGGTTATTTGGAGCACTTCGAGGCCTGTGCTGGGATATGGAATATCTTCACCTAAAAACTACAGAGAAGCATTCTCAGAAAGTTCTTCACGATGCATTCATTCAACTCACAGGGTTGAACCTTCCTTTTGATAGAACAGTTTTGAAACACTCTTTTTGTAGAATCTGCAAGAGGATATTTGGAGCGTTTTGAGGCCTATGCTGGAAAAGGAAATATCTTCACCTAAAAACTAGACAGAAGCATTCTCAGAAACTTCTGTGTGATGAGTGCATTCAACTCACAGACTTGAACGTTTCTTTTGATAGAACAGTTTTGAAACATTACGTTTGTAGAATCTGCAAGTGTTTATTCGGAGCACCTTGAGGCCTATGTTGGAAAAGGAAATATCTTCACATAAAAACTAGAGAGAAGGATTCTCAGAAACTTCTTTGCGATGAGTTCATTCAACTCACAGAGTTGAACCTACCAATTGATAGAGAAGTTTGGAAACACTCTTTTTGTAGAATCTGCAAGTGGATATTTGGAGCCGTTTGAGGCCTATGCTGGAAAAGGAAATATCTTCACATAAAACTGAACAGACGCATTCTCAGAAACTTCTTTGTGTTGAGTGCATTCAACTCACAGACTTGAACTTACCTGTAGAAAGAGCAGTTTTGAAACACTCTTTTGGTAAAATCTGCAAGTGGTTATTTGGAGCACTTCGAGGCCTGTGCTGGGATATGGAATATCTTCACCTAAAAACTACAGAGAAGCATTCTCAGAAAGTTCTTCACGATGCATACATTCAACTCACAGAGTTGAACCTTCCTTTTGATAGAACAGTTTTGAAACACTCTTTTTGTAGAATCTGCAAGAGGATATTTGGAGCGTTTTGAGGCCTATGCTGGAAAAGGAAATATCTTCACCTAAAAACTAGACAGAAGCATTCTCAGAAACTTCTGTGTGATGAGTGCATTCAACTCACAGACTTGAACGTTTCTTTTGACAGAACAGTTTGGAAACATTACGTTTGTAGAATCTGCAAGTGTTTATTCGGAGCACCTTGAGGCCTATGTTGGAAAAGGAAATATCTTCACATAAAAACTAGAGAGAAGGATTCTCAGAAACTTCTTTGTGATGAGTTCATTCAACTCACAGAGTTGAACCTACCAATTGATAGAGAAGTTTGGAAACACTCTTTTTGTAGAATCTGCAAGTGGATATTTGGAGCCGTTTGAGGCCTATGCTGGAAAAGGAAGTATCTTCACATGAAAACTGAACAGAAGCATTCTCAGAAACTTCTTTGTGGTGAGTGCATTCAACTCACAGACTTGAACTTACCTGTAGAAAGAGCAGTTTTGAAACACTCTTTTGGTAAAATCTGCAAGTGGTTATTTGGAGCACTTCGAGGCCTGTGCTGGGATATGGAATATCTTCACCTAAAAACTACAGAGAAGCATTCTCAGAAAGTTCTTCACGATGCATTCATCCTACTCACAGAGTTGAACCTTCCTTTTGATAGAACAGTTTTGAAACACTCTTTTTGTAGAATCTGCAAGAGGATATTTGGAGCTTTTTGAGCCCTATGCTGGAAAAGGAAATATCTTCACCTAAAAACTAGACAGAAGTATTCTCAGAAACTTCTGTGCGATGAGTGCATTCAACTCACAGACTTGAACTTTTCTTTTGATAGAACAGTTTTGAAACATTACGTTTGTAGAATCTGCAAGTGTTTATTCGGAGCACCTTGAGGCCTATGTTGGAAAAGGAAATATCTCCACATAAAAACTAGAGAGAAGGATTCTCAGAAACTTCTTTGTGATGAGTTCATTCAACTCACAGAGTTGAACCTACCAATTGGTAGAGAAGTTTGGAAACACTCTTTTTGCAGAATCTGCGAGTGGATATATGGAGCCGTTTGAGGCCTATATTGGAAAAGGAAATATCTTCACATAACAACTGAACAGAAGCCTTCTCAGAAACTTCTTTGTGTTGAGTGCATTCAACTCACAGACTTGAACTTACCTGTAGAAAGAGCAGTTTTGAAACACTCTTTTGGTAAAATCTGCAAGTGGTTATTTGGAGCACTTCGAGGCCTGTGCTGGGATATGGAATATCTTCACCTAAAAACTACAGAGAAGCATTCTCAGAAAGTTCTTCACGATGCATTCATTCAACTCACAGAGTTGAACCTTCCTTTTGATAGAACAGTTTTTAAACACTCTTTTTGTAGAATCTGCAAGAGGATATTTGGAGCGTTTTGAGGCCTATGCTGGAAAAGGAAATATTTTCACCTAAAAACTAGACAAAAGCATGCTCAGAAACTTCTGTGGGATGAGTGCATTCATCTCACAGACTTGAACGTTTATTTTGATAGAACAGTTTGGAAACATTACGTTTGTAGAATCTGCAAGTGTTTATTCGGAGCACCTTGAGGCCTATGTTGGAAAAGGAAATATCTTCACATAAAAACTAGAGAGAAGGATTCTCAGAAACTTCTTTGTGATGAGTTCCTTCAACTCACAGGGTTGAACCTACCAATTGATAGAGAAGTTTGGAAACACTCTTCTTGTAGAATCTGCAAGTGGATATTTGGAGCCGTTTGAGGCCTATGCTGGAAAAGGAAATATCTTCACATAAAAACTGAACAGAAGCATTCTCAGAAACTTCTTTGTGTCGAGTGCATTCAACTCACAGACTTGAACTTACCTGTAGAAAGAGCAGTTTTGAAACACTCTTTTGGTAAAATCTGCAACAGGTTATTTGGAGCACTTCGAGGCCTGTGCTGGGATATGGAATATCTTCACCTAAAAACTACAGAGAAGCATTCTCAGAAAGTTCTTCACGATGCATTCATTCAACTCACAGGGTTGAACCTTCCTTTTGATAGAACAGTTTTGAAACACTCTTTTTGTAGAATCTGCAAGAGGATATTTGGAGCGTTTTGAGGCCTATGCTGGAAAAGGAAATATCTTCACCTAAAAACTAGACAGAAGCATTCTCAGAAACTTCTGTGTGATGAGTGCATTCAACTCACAGACTTGAACGTTTCTTTTGATAGAACAGTTTTGAAACATTACGTTTGTAGAATCTGCAAGTGTTTATTCGGAGCACCTTGAGGCCTATGTTGGAAAAGGAAATATCTTCACATAAAAACTAGAGAGAAGGATTCTCAGAAACTTCTTTGTGATGAGTTCATTCAACTCACGGAGTGGAACCTACCAATTGGTAGAGAAGTTTGGAAACACTCTTTTTGTAGAATCTGCAAGTGGATATTTGGAGCCGTTTGAGGCCTATGCTGGAAAAGTAAATATCTTCACATAAAAACTGAACAGAAGCATTCTCAGAAACTTCCTTGTGTTGAGTGCATTCAACTCACAGACTTGAACTTACCTGTAGAAAGAGCAGTTTTCAAACACTCTTTTGGTAAAATCTGCAACTGGTTATTTGGAGCACTTCGAGGCCTGTGCTGGGATATGGAATATCTTCACCTAAAAACTACAGAGAAGCATTCTCAGAAAGTTCTTCACGATGCATTCATTCTACTCACAGAGTTGAACCTTCCTTTTGATAGAACAGTTTTGAAACACTCTTTTTGTAGAATCTGCAAGAGGATATTTGGAGCTTTTTGAGCCCTATGTTGGAAAAGGAAATATCTTCACCTAAAAACTAGACAGAAGTATTCTCAGAAACTTCTGTGCGATGAGTGCATTCAACTCACAGACTTGAACGTTTCT
Organism: Pongo abelii; assembly: GCF_028885655.2. Lineage (NCBI taxonomy): Eukaryota > Metazoa > Chordata > Mammalia > Primates > Hominidae > Pongo > Pongo abelii. The sequence goes on from NC_071999.2 coordinate 19,781,798, forward strand.
TTTGATAGAACAGTTTGGAAACATTACGTTTGTAGAATCTGCAAGTGTTTATTCGGAGCACCTTGAGGCCTATGTTGGAAAAGGAAATATCTTCACATAAAAACTAGAGAGAAGGATTCTCAGAAACTTCTTTGTGATGAGTTCATTCAACTCACAGAGTTGAACCTACCAATTGATAGAGAAGTTTGGAAACACTCTTTTTGTAGAATCTGCAAGTGGATATTTGGAGCCGTTTGAGGCCTATGCTGGAAAAGGAAATATCTTCACATAAAACTGAACAGACGCATTCTCAGAAACTTCTTTGTGTTGAGTGCATTCAACTCACAGACTTGAACTTACCTGTAGAAAGAGCAGTTTTGAAACACTCTTTTGGTAAAATCTGCAAGTGGTTATTTGGAGCACTTCGAGGCCTGTGCTGGGATATGGAATATCTTCACCTAAAAACTACAGAGAAGCATTCTCAGAAAGTTCTTCACGATGCATACATTCAACTCACAGAGTCGAACCTTCCTTTTGATAGAACAGTTTTGAAACACTCTTTTTGTAGAATCTGCAAGAGGATATTTGGAGCTTTTTGAGCCCTATGCTGGAAAAGGAAATATCTTCACCTAAAAACTAGACAGAAGTATTCTCAGAAACTTCTGTGCGATGAGTGCATTCAACTCACAGACTTGAACTTTTCTTTTGATAGAACAGTTTTGAAACATTACGTTTGTAGAATCTGCAAGTGTTTATTCGGAGCACCTTGAGGCCTATGTTGGAAAAGGAAATATCTCCACATAAAAACTAGAGAGAAGGATTCTCAGAAACTTCTTTGTGATGAGTTCATTCAACTCACAGAGTTGAACCTACCAATTGGTAGAGAAGTTTGGAAACACTCTTTTTGCAGAATCTGCGAGTGGATATATGGAGCCGTTTGAGGCCTATACTGGAAAAGGAAATATCTTCACATAACAACTGAACAGAAGCCTTCTCAGAAACTTCTTTGTGTTGAGTGCATTCAACTCACAGACTTGAACTTACCTGTAGAAAGAGCAGTTTTGAAACACTCTTTTGGTAAAATCTGCAAGTGGTTATTTGGAGCACTTCGAGGCCTGTGCTGGGATATGGAATATCTTCACCTAAAAACTACAGAGAAGCATTCTCAGAAAGTTCTTCACGATGCATTCATTCAACTCACAGAGTTGAACCTTCCTTTTGATAGAACAGTTTTTAAACACTCTTTTTGTAGAATCTGCAAGAGGATATTTGGAGCGTTTTGAGGCCTATGCTGGAAAAGGAAATATTTTCACCTAAAAACTAGACAAAAGCATGCTCAGAAACTTCTGTGGGATGAGTGCATTCATCTCACAGACTTGAACGTTTATTTTGATAGAACAGTTTGGAAACATTACGTTTGTAGAATCTGCAAGTGTTTATTCGGAGCACCTTGAGGCCTATGTTGGAAAAGGAAATATCTTCACATAAAAACTAGAGAGAAGGATTCTCAGAAACTTCTTTGTGATGAGTTCCTTCAACTCACAGGGTTGAACCTACCAATTGATAGAGAAGTTTGGAAACACTCTTCTTGTAGAATCTGCAAGTGGATATTTGGAGCCGTTTGAGGCGTATGCTGGAAAAGTAAATATCTTCACATAAAAACTGAACAGAAGCATTCTCAGAAACTTCTTTGTGTCGAGTGCATTCAACTCACAGACTTGAACTTACCTGTAGAAAGAGCAGTTTTGAAACACTCTTTTGGTAAAATCTGCAACAGGTTATTTGGAGCACTTCGAGGCCTGTGCTGGGATATGGAATATCTTCACCTAAAAACTACAGAGAAGCATTCTCAGAAAGTTCTTCACGATGCATTCATTCAACTCACAGGGTTGAACCTTCCTTTTGATAGAACAGTTTTGAAACACTCTTTTTGTAGAATCTGCAAGAGGATATTTGGAGCGTTTTGAGGCCTATGCTGGAAAAGGAAATATCTTCACCTAAAAACTAGACAGAAGCATTCTCAGAAACTTCTGTGTGATGAGTGCATTCAACTCACAGACTTGAACGTTTCTTTTGATAGAACAGTTTTGAAACATTACGTTTGTAGAATCTGCAAGTGTTTATTCGGAGCACCTTGAGGCCTATGTTGGAAAAGGAAATATCTTCACATAAAAACTAGAGAGAAGGATTCTCAGAAACTTCTTTGTGATGAGTTCATTCAACTCACGGAGTGGAACCTACCAATTGGTAGAGAAGTTTGGAAACACTCTTTTTGTAGAATCTGCAAGTGGATATTTGGAGCCGTTTGAGGCCTATGCTGGAAAAGGAAATATCTTCACATAAAAACTGAACAGAAGCATTCTCAGAAACTTCCTTGTGTTGAGTGCATTCAACTCACAGACTTGAACTTACCTGTAGAAAGAGCAGTTTTCAAACACTCTTTTGGTAAAATCTGCAACTGGTTATTTGGAGCACTTCGAGGCCTGTGCTGGGATATGGAATATCTTCACCTAAAAACTACAGAGAAGCATTCTCAGAAAGTTCTTCACGATGCATTCATTCTACTCACAGAGTTGAACCTTCCTTTTGATAGAACAGTTTTGAAACACTCTTTTTGTAGAATCTGCAAGAGGATATTTGGAGCTTTTTGAGCCCTATGTTGGAAAAGGAAATATCTTCACCTAAAAACTAGACAGAAGTATTCTCAGAAACTTCTGTGCGATGAGTGCATTCAACTCACAGACTTGAACGTTTCTTTTGATAGAACAGTTTGGAAACATTACGTTTGTAGAATCTGCAAGTGTTTATTCGGAGCACCTTGAGGCCTATGTTGGAAAAGGAAATATCTTCACATAAAAACTAGAGAGAAGGATTCTCAGAAACTTCTTTGTGATGAGTTCATTCAACTCACAGAGTTGAACCTACCAATTGATAGAGAAGTTTGGAAACACTCTTTTTGTAGAATCTGCAAGTGGATATTTGGAGCCGTTTGAGGCCTATGCTGGAAAAGGAAATATCTTCACATAAAACTGAACAGACGCATTCTCAGAAACTTCTTTGTGTTGAGTGCATTCAACTCACAGACTTGAACTTACCTGTAGAAAGAGCAGTTTTGAAACACTCTTTTGGTAAAATCTGCAAGTGGTTATTTGGAGCACTTCGAGGCCTGTGCTGGGATATGGAATATCTTCACCTAAAAACTACAGAGAAGCATTCTCAGAAAGTTCTTCACGATGCATACATTCAACTCACAGAGTCGAACCTTCCTTTTGATAGAACAGTTTTGAAACACTCTTTTTGTAGAATCTGCAAGAGGATATTTGGAGCGTTTTGAGGCCTATGCTGGAAAAGGAAATATCTTCACCTAAAAACTAGACAGAAGCATTCTCAGAAACTTCTGTGTGATGAGTGCATTCAACTCACAGACTTGAACTTTTCTTTTGATAGAACAGTTTTGAAACATTACGTTTGTAGAATCTGCAAGTGTTTATTCGGAGCACCTTGAGGCCTATGTTGGAAAAGGAAATATCTTCACATAAAAACTAGAGAGAAGGATTCTCAGAAACTTCTTTGCGATGAGTTCATTCAACTCACAGAGTTGAACCTACCAATTGATAGAGAAGTTTGGAAACACTCTTTTTGTAGAATCTGCAAGTGGATATTTGGAGCCGTTTGAGGCCTATGCTGGAAAAGGAAATATCTTCACATAAAACTGAACAGACGCATTCTCAGAAACTTCTTTGTGTTGAGTGCATTCAACTCACAGACTTGAACTTACCTGTAGAAAGAGCAGTTTTGAAACACTCTTTTGGTAAAATCTGCAAGTGGTTATTTGGAGCACTTCGAGGCCTGTGCTGGGATATGGAATATCTTCACCTAAAAACTACAGAGAAGCATTCTCAGAAAGTTCTTCACGATGCATTCATTCTACTCACAGAGTTGAACCTTCCTTTTGATAGAACAGTTTTGAAACACTCTTTTTGTAGAATCTGCAAGAGGATATTTGGAGCTTTTTGAGCCCTATGCTGGAAAAGGAAATAACTTCACCTAAAAACTAGACAGAAGTATTCTCAGAAACTTCTGTGCGATGAGTGCATTCAACTCACAGACTTGAACTTTTCTTTTGATAGAACAGTTTTGAAACATTACGTTTGTAGAATCTGCAAGTGTTTATTCGGAGCACCTTGAGGCCTATGTTGGAAAAGGAAATATCTCCACATAAAAACTAGAGAGAAGGATTCTCAGAATCTTCTTTGTGATGAGTTCATTCAACTCACAGAGTTGAACCTACCAATTGGTAGAGAAGTTTGGAAACACTCTTTTTGCAGAATCTGCGAGTGGATATATGGAGCCGTTTGAGGCCTATACTGGAAAAGGAAATATCTTCACATAACAACTGAACAGAAGCCTTCTCAGAAACTTCTTTGTGTTGAGTGCATTCAACTCAGAGACTTGAACTTACCTGTAGAAAGAGCAGTTTTGAAACACTCTTTTGGTAAAATCTGCAAGTGGTTATTTGGAGCACTTCGAGGCCTGTGCTGGGATATGGAATATCTTCACCTAAAAACTACAGAGAAGCATTCTCAGAAAGTTCTTCACGATGCATTCATTCAACTCACAGAGTTGAACCTTCCTTTTGATAGAACAGTTTTTAAACACTCTTTTTGTAGAATCTGCAAGAGGATATTTGGAGCGTTTTGAGGCCTATGCTGGAAAAGGAAATATTTTCACCTAAAAACTAGACAAAAGCATGCGCAGAAAGTTCTGTGTGATGAGTGCATTCATCTCACAGACTTGAACGTTTATTTTGATAGAACAGTTTGGAAACATTACGTTTGTAGAATCTGCAAGTGTTTATTCGGAGCACCTTGAGGCCTATGTTGGAAAAGGAAATATCTTCACATAAAAACTAGAGAGAAGGATTCTCAGAAACTTCTTTGTGATGAGTTCCTTCAACTCACAGAGTTGAACCTACCAATTGATAGAGAAGTTTGGAAACACTCTTCTTGTAGAATCTGCAAGTGGATATTTGGAGCCGTTTGAGGCCTATGCTGGAAAAGGAAATATCTTCACATAAAAACTGAACAGAAGCATTCTCAGAAACTTCTTTGTGTCGAGTGCATTCAACTCACAGACTTGAACTTACCTGTAGAAAGAGCAGTTTTGAAACACTCTTTTGGTAAAATCTGCAACAGGTTATTTGGAGCACTTCGAGGCCTGTGCTGGGATATGGAATATCTTCACCTAAAAACTACAGAGAAGCATTCTCAGAAAGTTCTTCACGATGCATTCATTCAACTCACAGGGTTGAACCTTCCTTTTGATAGAACAGTTTTGAAACACTCTTTTTGTAGAATCTGCAAGAGGATATTTGGAGCGTTTTGAGGCCTATGCTGGAAAAGGAAATATCTTCACCTAAAAACTAGACAGAAGCATTCTCAGAAACTTCTGTGTGATGAGTGCATTCAACTCACAGACTTGAACGTTTCTTTTGATAGAACAGTTTTGAAACATTACGTTTGTAGAATCTGCAAGTGTTTATTCGGAGCACCTTGAGGCCTATGTTGGAAAAGGAAATATCTTCACATAAAAACTAGAGAGAAGGATTCTCAGAAACTTCTTTGTGATGAGTTCATTCAACTCACGGAGTGGAACCTACCAATTGATAGAGAAGTTTGGAAACACTCTTTTTGTAGAATCTGCAAGTGGATATTTGGAGCCGTTTGAGGCCTATGCTGGAAAAGTAAATATCTTCACATAAAAACTGAACAGAAGCATTCTCAGAAACTTCCTTGTGTTGAGTGCATTCAACTCACAGACTTGAACTTACCTGTAGAAAGAGCAGTTTTGAAACACTCTTTTGGTAAAATCTGCAACTGGTTATTTGGAGCACTTCGAGGCCTGTGCTGGGATATGGAATATCTTCACCTAAAAACTACAGAGAAGCATTCTCAGAAACTTCTTCACGATGCATTCATTCTACTCACAGAGTTGAACCTTCCTTTTGATAGAACAGTTTTGAAACACTCTTTTTGTAGAATCTGCAAGAGGATATTTGGAGCTTTTTGAGCCCTATGTTGGAAAAGGAAATATCTTCACCTAAAAACTAGACAGAAGTATTCTCAGAAACTTCTGTGCGATGAGTGCATTCAACTCACAGACTTGAACTTTTCTTTTGATAGAACAGTTTTGAAACATTACGTTTGTAGAATCTGCAAGTGTTTATTCGGAGCACCTTGAGGCCTATGTTGGAAAAGGAAATATCTTCACATAAAAACTAGAGAGAAGGATTCTCAGAAACTTCTTTGCGATGAGTTCATTCAACTCACAGAGTTGAACCTACCAATTGATAGAGAAGTTTGGAAACACTCTTTTTGTAGAATCTGCAAGTGGATATTTGGAGCCGTTTGAGGCCTATGCTGGAAAAGGAAATATCTTCACATAAAACTGAACAGACGCATTCTCAGAAACTTCTTTGTGTTGAGTGCATTCAACTCACAGACTTGAACTTACCTGTAGAAAGAGCAGTTTTGAAACACTCTTTTGGTAAAATCTGCAAGTGGTTATTTGGAGCACTTCGAGGCCTGTGCTGGGATATGGAATATCTTCACCTAAAAACTACAGAGAAGCATTCTCAGAAAGTTCTTCACGATGCATACATTCAACTCACAGAGTTGAACCTTCCTTTTGATAGAACAGTTTTGAAACACTCTTTTTGTAGAATCTGCAAGAGGATATTTGGAGCGTTTTGAGGCCTATGCTGGAAAAGGAAATATCTTCACCTAAAAACTAGACAGAAGCATTCTCAGAAACTTCTGTGTGATGAGTGCATTCAACTCACAGACTTGAACGTTTCTTTTGATAGAACAGTTTGGAAACATTACGTTTGTAGAATCTGCAAGTGTTTATTCGGAGCACCTTGAGGCCTATGTTGGAAAAGGAAATATCTTCACATAAAAACTAGAGAGAAGGATTCTCAGAAACTTCTTTGTGATGAGTTCATTCAACTCACAGAGTTGAACCTACCAATTGATAGAGAAGTTTGGAAACACTCTTTTTGTAGAATCTGCAAGTGGATATTTGGAGCCGTTTGAGGCCTATGCTGGAAAAGGAAGTATCTTCACATAAAAACTGAACAGAAGCATTCTCAGAAACTTCTTTGTGGTGAGTGCATTCAACTCACAGACTTGAACTTACCTGTAGAAAGAGCAGTTTTGAAACACTCTTTTGGTAAAATCTGCAAGTGGTTATTTGGAGCACTTCGAGGCCTGTGCTGGGATATGGAATATCTTCACCTAAAAACTACAGAGAAGCATTCTCAGAAAGTTCTTCACGATGCATTCATTCTACTCACAGAGTTGAACCTTCCTTTTGATAGAACAGTTTTGAAACACTCTTTTTGTAGAATCTGCAAGAGGATATTTGGAGCTTTTTGAGCCCTATGCTGGAAAAGGAAATATCTTCACCTAAAAACTAGACAGAAGTATTCTCAGAAACTTCTGTGCGATGAGTGCATTCAACTCACAGACTTGAACTTTTCTTTTGATAGAACAGTTTTGAAACATTACGTTTGTAGAATCTGCAAGTGTTTATTCGGAGCACCTTGAGGCCTATGTTGGAAAAGGAAATATCTCCACATAAAAACTAGAGAGAAGGATTCTCAGAAACTTCTTTGTGATGAGTTCATTCAACTCACAGAGTTGAACCTACCAATTGGTAGAGAAGTTTGGAAACACTCTTTTTGCAGAATCTGCGAGTGGATATATGGAGCCGTTTGAGGCCTATACTGGAAAAGGAAATATCTTCACATAACAACTGAACAGAAGCCTTCTCAGAAACTTCTTTGTGTTGAGTGCATTCAACTCACAGACTTGAACTTACCTGTAGAAAGAGCAGTTTTGAAACACTCTTTTGGTAAAATCTGCAAGTGGTTATTTGGAGCACTTCGAGGCCTGTGCTGGGATATGGAATATCTTCACCTAAAAACTACAGAGAAGCACTCTCAGAAAGTTCTTCACGATGCATTCATTCAACTCACAGAGTTGAACCTTCCTTTTGATAGAACAGTTTTGAAACACTCTTTTTGTAAAATCTGCAAGACGATATTTGGAGCGTTTTGAGGCCTATGCTGGAAAAGGAAATATCTTCACCTAAAAACTAGACAGAAGCATTCTCAGAAACTTCTGTGTGATGAGTGCATTCAACTCACAGACATGAACGTTTCTTTTGATAGAACAGTTTTGAAACATTACGTTTGTAGAATCTGCAAGTGTTTATTCGGAGCACCTTGAGGCTTTTGTTGGAAAAGGAAATATCTTCACATAAAAACTAGAGAGAAGGATTCTCAGAAACTTCTTTGTGATGAGTTCATTCAACTCACAGAGTTGAACCTACGAATTGATAGAGAAGTTTGGAAACACTCTTTTTGTAGAATCTGCAAGTGGATATTTGGAGCCGTTTGGGGCCTATGCTGGAAAAGGAAATATCTTCACATAAAAACTGAACAGAAGCATTCTCAGAAACTTCTTTGTGTTGAGTGCATTCAACTCAGAGACTTGAACTTACCTGTAGAAAGAGCAGTTTTGAAACACTCTTTTGGTAAAATCTGCAAGTGGTTATTTGGAGCACTTCGAGGCCTGTGCTGGGATATGGAATATCTTCACCTAAAAACTACAGAGAAGCATTCTCAGAAATTTCTTCACGACGCATTCATTCAACTCACAGAGTTGAACCTTCCTTTTGATAGAACAGATTTGAAACACTCTTTTTGTAGAATCTGCAAGAGGATATTTGGAGCGTTTTGAGGCCTATGCTGGAAAAGGAAATATCTTCACCTAAAAACTAGACAGAAGCATTCTCAGAAACTTCTGTGTGATGAGTGCATTCAACTCACAGACTAGAACGTTTCTTTTGATAGAACAGTTTGGAAACATTACGTTTGTAGAATCTGCAAGTGTTTATTCGGAGCACCTTGATGCCTATGTTGGAAAAGGAAATATCTTCACATAAAAACTAGAGAGAAGGATTCTCAGAAACTTCTTTGTGATGAGTTCCTTCAACTCACAGGGTTGAACCTACCAATTGATAGAGAAGTTTGGAAACACTCTTCTTGTAGAATCTGCAAGTGGATATTTGGAGCCGTTTGAGGCCTATGCTGGAAAAGGAAATATCTTCACATAAAAACTGAACAGAAGCATTCTCAGAAACTTCTTTGTGTCGAGTGCATTCAACTCACAGACTTGAACTTACCTGTAGAAAGAGCAGTTTTGAAACACTCTTTTGGTAAAATCTGCAACAGGTTATTTGGAGCACTTCGAGGCCTGTGCTGGGATATGGAATATCTTCACCTAAAAACTACAGAGAAGCATTCTCAGAAAGTTCTTCACGATGCATTCATTCAACTCACAGGGTTGAACCTTCCTTTTGATAGAACAGTTTTGAAACACTCTTTTTGTAGAATCTGCAAGAGGATATTTGGAGCGTTTTGAGGCCTATGCTGGAAAAGGAAATATCTTCACCTAAAAACTAGACAGAAGCATTCTCAGAAACTTCTGTGTGATGAGTGCATTCAACTCACAGACTTGAACGTTTCTTTTGATAGAACAGTTTTGAAACATTACGTTTGTAGAATCTGCAAGTGTTTATTCGGAGCACCTTGAGGCCTATGTTGGAAAAGGAAATATCTTCACATAAAAACTAGAGAGAAGGATTCTCAGAAACTTCTTTGTGATGAGTTCATTCAACTCACGGAGTGGAACCTACCAATTGATAGAGAAGTTTGGAAACACTCTTTTTGTAGAATCTGCAAGTGGATATTTGGAGCCGTTTGAGGCCTATGCTGGAAAAGTAAATATCTTCACATAAAAACTGAACAGAAGCATTCTCAGAAACTTCCTTTTGTTGAGTGCATTCAACTCACAGACTTGAACTTACCTGTAGAAAGAGCAGTTTTCAAACACTCTTTTGGTAAAATCTGCAACTGGTTATTTGGAGCACTTCGAGGCCTGTGCTGGGATATGGAATATCTTCACCTAAAAACTACAGAGAAGCATTCTCAGAAAGTTCTTCACGATGCATTCATTCTACTCACAGAGTTGAACCTTCCTTTTGATAGAACAGTTTTGAAACACTCTTTTTGTAGAATCTGCAAGAGGATATTTGGAGCTTTTTGAGCCCTATGTTGGAAAAGGAAATATCTTCACCTAAAAACTAGACAGAAGTATTCTCAGAAACTTCTGTGCGATGAGTGCATTCAACTCACAGACTTGAACTTTTCTTTTGATAGAACAGTTTTGAAACATTACGTTTGTAGAATCTGCAAGTGTTTATTCGGAGCACCTTGAGGCCTATGTTGGAAAAGGAAATATCTTCACATAAAAACTAGAGAGAAGGATTCTCAGAAACTTCTTTGCGATGAGTTCATTCAACTCACAGAGTTGAACCTACCAATTGATAGAGAAGTTTGGAAACACTCTTTTTGTAGAATCTGCAAGTGGATATTTGGAGCCGTTTGAGGCCTATGCTGGAAAAGGAAATATCTTCACATAAAACTGAACAGACGCATTCTCAGAAACTTCTTTGTGTTGAGTGCATTCAACTCACAGACTTGAACTTACCTGTAGAAAGAGCAGTTTTGAAACACTCTTTTGGTAAAATCTGCAAGTGGTTATTTGGAGCACTTCGAGGCCTGTGCTGGGATATGGAATATCTTCACCTAAAAACTACAGAGAAGCATTCTCAGAAAGTTCTTCACGATGCATTCATTCTACTCACAGAGTTGAACCTTCCTTTTGATAGAACAGTTTTGAAACACTCTTTTTGTAGAATCTGCAAGAGGATATTTGGAGCTTTTTGAGCCCTATGCTGGAAAAGGAAATATCTTCACCTAAAAACTAGACAGAAGTATTCTCAGAAACTTCTGTGCGATGAGTGCATTCAACTCACAGACTTGAACTTTTCTTTTGATAGAACAGTTTTGAAACATTACGTTTGTAGAATCTGCAAGTGTTTATTCGGAGCACCTTGAGGCCTATGTTGGAAAAGGAAATATCTCCACATAAAAACTAGAGAGAAGGATTCTCAGAATCTTCTTTGTGATGAGTTCATTCAACTCACAGAGTTGAACCTACCAATTGGTAGAGAAGTTTGGAAACACTCTTTTTGCAGAATCTGCGAGTGGATATATGGAGCCGTTTGAGGCCTATACTGGAAAAGGAAATATCTTCACATAACAACTGAACAGAAGCCTTCTCAGAAACTTCTTTGTGTTGAGTGCATTCAACTCAGAGACTTGAACTTACCTGTAGAAAGAGCAGTTTTGAAACACTCTTTTGGTAAAATCTGCAAGTGGTTATTTGGAGCACTTCGAGGCCTGTGCTGGGATATGGAATATCTTCACCTAAAAACTACAGAGAAGCATTCTCAGAAAGTTCTTCACGATGCATTCATTCAACTCACAGAGTTGAACCTTCCTTTTGATAGAACAGTTTTTAAACACTCTTTTTGTAGAATCTGCAAGAGGATATTTGGAGCGTTTTGAGGCCTATGCTGGAAAAGGAAATATTTTCACCTAAAAACTAGACAAAAGCATGCGCAGAAAGTTCTGTGTGATGAGTGCATTCATCTCACAGACTTGAACGTTTATTTTGATAGAACAGTTTGGAAACATTACGTTTGTAGAATCTGCAAGTGTTTATTCGGAGCACCTTGAGGCCTATGTTGGAAAAGGAAATATCTTCACATAAAAACTAGAGAGAAGGATTCTCAGAAACTTCTTTGTGATGAGTTCCTTCAACTCACAGAGTTGAACCTACCAATTGATAGAGAAGTTTGGAAACACTCTTCTTGTAGAATCTGCAAGTGGATATTTGGAGCCGTTTGAGGCCTATGCTGGAAAAGGAAATATCTTCACATAAAAACTGAACAGAAGCATTCTCAGAAACTTCTTTGTGTCGAGTGCATTCAACTCACAGACTTGAACTTACCTGTAGAAAGAGCAGTTTTGAAACACTCTTTTGGTAAAATCTGCAACAGGTTATTTGGAGCACTTCGAGGCCTGTGCTGGGATATGGAATATCTTCACCTAAAAACTACAGAGAAGCATTCTCAGAAAGTTCTTCACGATGCATTCATTCAACTCACAGGGTTGAACCTTCCTTTTGATAGAACAGTTTTGAAACACTCTTTTTGTAGAATCTGCAAGAGGATATTTGGAGCGTTTTGAGGCCTATGCTGGAAAAGGAAATATCTTCACCTAAAAACTAGACAGAAGCATTCTCAGAAACTTCTGTGTGATGAGTGCATTCAACTCACAGACTTGAACGTTTCTTTTGATAGAACAGTTTTGAAACATTACGTTTGTAGAATCTGCAAGTGTTTATTCGGAGCACCTTGAGGCCTATGTTGGAAAAGGAAATATCTTCACATAAAAACTAGAGAGAAGGATTCTCAGAAACTTCTTTGTGATGAGTTCATTCAACTCACGGAGTGGAACCTACCAATTGATAGAGAAGTTTGGAAACACTCTTTTTGTAGAATCTGCAAGTGGATATTTGGAGCCGTTTGAGGCCTATGCTGGAAAAGTAAATATCTTCACATAAAAACTGAACAGAAGCATTCTCAGAAACTTCCTTTTGTTGAGTGCATTCAACTCACAGACTTGAACTTACCTGTAGAAAGAGCAGTTTTCAAACACTCTTTTGGTAAAATCTGCAACTGGTTATTTGGAGCACTTCGAGGCCTGTGCTGGGATATGGAATATCTTCACCTAAAAACTACAGAGAAGCATTCTCAGAAAGTTCTTCACTATGCATTCATTCTACTCACAGAGTTGAACCTTCCTTTTGATAGAACAGTTTTGAAACACTCTTTTTGTAGAATCTGCAAGAGGATATTTGGAGCTTTTTGAGCCCTATGTTGGAAAAGGAAATATCTTCACCTAAAAACTAGACAGAAGTATTCTCAGAAACTTCTGTGCGATGAGTGCATTCAACTCACAGACTTGAACTTTTCTTTTGATAGAACAGTTTTGAAACATTACGTTTGTAGAATCTGCAAGTGTTTATTCGGAGCACCTTGAGGCCTATGTTGGAAAAGGAAATATCTTCACATAAAAACTAGAGAGAAGGATTCTCAGAAACTTCTTTGCGATGAGTTCATTCAACTCACAGAGTTGAACCTACCAATTGATAGAGAAGTTTGGAAACACTCTTTTTGTAGAATCTGCAAGTGGATATTTGGAGCCGTTTGAGGCCTATGCTGGAAAAGGAAATATCTTCACATAAAATTGAACAGACGCATTCTCAGAAACTTCTTTGTGTTGAGTGCATTCAACTCACAGACTTGAACTTACCTGTAGAAAGAGCAGTTTTCAAACACTCTTTTGGTAAAATCTGCAACTGGTTATTTGGAGCACTTCGAGGCCTGTGCTGGGATATGGAATATCTTCACCTAAAAACTACAGAGAAGCATTCTCAGAAAGTTCTTCACGATGCATACATTCAACTCACAGAGTTGAACCTTCCTTTTGATAGAACAGTTTTGAAACACTCTTTTTGTAGAATCTGCAAGAGGATATTTGGAGCGTTTTGAGGCCTATGCTGGAAAAGGAAATATCTTCACCTAAAAACTAGACAGAAGCATTCTCAGAAACTTCTGTGTGATGAGTGCATTCAACTCACAGACTTGAACGTTTCTTTTGACAGAACAGTTTGGAAACATTACGTTTGTAGAATCTGCAAGTGTTTATTCGGAGCACCTTGAGGCCTATGTTGGAAAAGGAAATATCTTCACATAAAAACTAGAGAGAAGGATTCTCAGAAACTTCTTTGTGATGAGTTCATTCAACTCACAGAGTTGAACCTACCAATTGATAGAGAAGTTTGGAAACACTCTTTTTGTAGAATCTGCAAGTGGATATTTGGAGCCGTTTGAGGCCTATGCTGGAAAAGGAAGTATCTTCACATAAAAACTGAACAGAAGCATTCTCAGAAACTTCTTTGTGGTGAGTGCATTCAACTCACAGACTTGAACTTACCTGTAGAAAGAGCAGTTTTGAAACACTCTTTTGGTAAAATCTGCAAGTGGTTATTTGGAGCACTTCGAGGCCTGTGCTGGGATATGGAATATCTTCACCTAAAAACTACAGAGAAGCATTCTCAGAAAGTTCTTCACGATGCATTCATTCTACTCACAGAGTTGAACCTTCCTTTTGATAGAACAGTTTTGAAACACTCTTTTTGTAGAATCTGCAAGAGGATATTTGGAGCTTTTTGAGCCCTATGCTGGAAAAGGAAATATCTTCACCTAAAAACTAGACAGAAGTATTCTCAGAAACTTCTGTGCGATGAGTGCATTCAACTCACAGACTTGAACTTTTCTTTTGATAGAACAGTTTTGAAACATTACGTTTGTAGAATCTGCAAGTGTTTATTCGGAGCACCTTGAAGCCTATGTTGGAAAAGGAAATATCTCCACATAAAAACTAGAGAGAAGGATTCTCAGAAACTTCTTTGTGATGAGTTCATTCAACTCACAGAGTTGAACCTACCAATTGGTAGAGAAGTTTGGAAACACTCTTTTTGCAGAATCTGCGAGTGGATATATGGAGCCGTTTGAGGCCTATACTGGAAAAGGAAATATCTTCACATAACAACTGAACAGAAGCCTTCTCAGAAACTTCTTTGTGTTGAGTGCATTCAACTCACAGACTTGAACTTACCTGTAGAAAGAGCAGTTTTGAAACACTCTTTTGGTAAAATCTGCAAGTGGTTATTTGGAGCACTTCGAGGCCTGTGCTGGGATATGGAATATCTTCACCTAAAAACTACAGAGAAGCATTCTCAGAAAGTTCTTCACGATGCATTCATTCAACTCACAGAGTTGAACCTTCCTTTTGATAGAACAGTTTTTAAACACTCTTTTTGTAGAATCTGCAAGAGGATATTTGGAGCGTTTTGAGGCCTATGCTGGAAAAGGAAATATTTTCACCTAAAAACTAGACAAAAGCATGCTCAGAAACTTCTGTGGGATGAGTGCATTCATCTCACAGACTTGAACGTTTATTTTGATAGAACAGTTTGGAAACATTACGTTTGTAGAATCTGCAAGTGTTTATTCGGAGCACCTTGAGGCCTATGTTGGAAAAGGAAATATCTTCACATAAAAACTAGAGAGAAGGATTCTCAGAAACTTCTTTGTGATGAGTTCCTTCAACTCACAGAGTTGAACCTACCAATTGATAGAGAAGTTTGGAAACACTCTTCTTGTAGAATCTGCAAGTGGATATTTGGAGCCGTTTGAGGCCTATGCTGGAAAAGGAAATATCTTCACATAAAAACTGAACAGAAGCATTCTCAGAAACTTCTTTGTGTCGAGTGCATTCAACTCACAGACTTGAACTTACCTGTAGAAAGAGCAGTTTTGAAACACTCTTTTGGTAAAATCTGCAACAGGTTATTTGGAGCACTTCGAGGCCTGTGCTGGGATATGGAATATCTTCACCTAAAAACTACAGAGAAGCATTCTCAGAAAGTTCTTCACGATGCATTCATTCAACTCACAGGGTTGAACCTTCCTTTTGATAGAACAGTTTTGAAACACTCTTTTTGTAGAATCTGCAAGAGGATATTTGGAGCGTTTTGAGGCCTATGCTGGAAAAGGAAATATCTTCACCTAAAAACTAGACAGAAGCATTCTCAGAAACTTCTGTGTGATGAGTGCATTCAACTCACAGACTTGAACGTTTCTTTTGATAGAACAGTTTTGAAACATTACGTTTGTAGAATCTGCAAGTGTTTATTCGGAGCACCTTGAGGCCTATGTTGGAAAAGGAAATATCTTCACATAAAAACTAGAGAGAAGGATTCTCAGAAACTTCTTTGTGATGAGTTCATTCAACTCACGGAGTGGAACCTACCAATTGATAGAGAAGTTTGGAAACACTCTTTTTGTAGAAACTGCAAGTGGATATTTGGAGCCGTTTGAGGCGTATGCTGGAAAAGTAAATATCTTCACATAAAAACTGAACAGAAGCATTCTCAGAAACTTCCTTGTGTTGAGTGCATTCAACTCACAGACTTGAACTTACCTGTAGAAAGAGCAGTTTTCAAACACTCTTTTGGTAAAATCTGCAACTGGTTATTTGGAGCACTTCGAGGCCTGTGCTGGGATATGGAATATCTTCACCTAAAAACTACAGAGAAGCATTCTCAGAAAGTTCTTCACGATGCATTCATTCTACTCACAGAGTTGAACCTTCCTTTTGATAGAACAGTTTTGAAACACTCTTTTTGTAGAATCTGCAAGAGGATATTTGGAGCTTTTTGAGCCCTATGTTGGAAAAGGAAATATCTTCACCTAAAAACTAGACAGAAGTATTCTCAGAAACTTCTGTGCGATGAGTGCATTCAACTCACAGACTTGAACTTTTCTTTTGATAGAACAGTTTTGAAACATTACGTTTGTAGAATCTGCAAGTGTTTATTCGGAGCACCTTGAGGCCTATGTTGGAAAAGGAAATATCTTCACATAAAAACTAGAGAGAAGGATTCTCAGAAACTTCTTTGCGATGAGTTCATTCAACTCACAGAGTTGAACCTACCAATTGATAGAGAAGTTTGGAAACACTCTTTTTGTAGAATCTGCAAGTGGATATTTGGAGCCGTTTGAGGCCTATGCTGGAAAAGGAAATATCTTCACATAAAACTGAACAGACGCATTCTCAGAAACTTCTTTGTGTTGAGTGCATTCAACTCACAGACTTGAACTTACCTGTAGAAAGAGCAGTTTTGAAACACTCTTTTGGTAAAATCTGCAAGTGGTTATTTGGAGCACTTCGAGGCCTGTGCTGGGATATGGAATATCTTCACCTAAAAACTACAGAGAAGCATTCTCAGAAAGTTCTTCACGATGCATACATTCAACTCACAGAGTTGAACCTTCCTTTTGATAGAACAGTTTTGAAACACTCTTTTTGTAGAATCTGCAAGAGGATATTTGGAGCGTTTTGAGGCCTATGCTGGAAAAGGAAATATCTTCACCTAAAAACTAGACAGAAGCATTCTCAGAAACTTCTGTGTGATGAGTGCATTCAACTCACAGACTTGAACGTTTCTTTTGATAGAACAGTTTGGAAACATTACGTTTGTAGAATCTGCAAGTGTTTATTCGGAGCACCTTGAGGCCTATGTTGGAAAAGGAAATATCTTCACATAAAAACTAGAGAGAAGGATTCTCAGAAACTTCTTTGTGATGAGTTCATTCAACTCACAGAGTTGAACCTACCAATTGATAGAGAAGTTTGGAAACACTCTTTTTGTAGAATCTGCAAGTGGATATTTGGAGCCGTTTGAGGCCTATGCTGGAAAAGGAAGTATCTTCACATAAAAACTGAACAGAAGCATTCTCAGAAACTTCTTTGTGGTGAGTGCATTCAACTCACAGACTTGAACTTACCTGTAGAAAGAGCAGTTTTGAAACACTCTTTTGGTAAAATCTGCAAGTGGTTATTTGGAGCACTTCGAGGCCTGTGCTGGGATATGGAATATCTTCACCTAAAAACTACAGAGAAGCATTCTCAGAAAGTTCTTCACGATGCATTCATTCTACTCACAGAGTTGAACCTTCCTTTTGATAGAACAGTTTTGAAACACTCTTTTTGTAGAATCTGCAAGAGGATATTTGGAGCTTTTTGAGCCCTCTGCTGGAAAAGGAAATATCTTCACCTAAAAACTAGACAGAAGTATTCTCAGAAACTTCTGTGCGATGAGTGCATTCAACTCACAGACTTGAACTTTTCTTTTGATAGAACAGTTTTGAAACATTACGTTTGTAGAATCTGCAAGTGTTTATTCGGAGCACCTTGAGGCCTATGTTGGAAAAGGAAATATCTCCACATAAAAACTAGAGAGAAGGATTCTCAGAAACTTCTTTGTGATGAGTTCATTCAACTCACAGAGTTGAACCTACCAATTGGTAGAGAAGTTTGGAAACACTCTTTTTGCAGAATCTGCGAGTGGATATATGGAGCCGTTTGAGGCCTATACTGGAAAAGGAAATATCTTCACATAACAACTGAACAGAAGCCTTCTCAGAAACTTCTTTGTGTTGAGTGCATTCAACTCACAGACTTGAACTTACCTGTAGAAAGAGCAGTTTTGAAACACTCTTTTGGTAAAATCTGCAAGTGGTTATTTGGAGCACTTCGAGGCCTGTGCTGGGATATGGAATATCTTCACCTAAAAACTACAGAGAAGCATTCTCAGAAAGTTCTTCACGATGCATTCATTCAACTCACAGAGTTGAACCTTCCTTTTGATAGAACAGTTTTGAAACACTCTTTTTGTAAAATCTGCAAGACGATATTTGGAGCGTTTTGAGGCCTATGCTGGAAAAGGAAATATCTTCACCTAAAAACTAGACAGAAGCATTCTCAGAAACTTCTGTGTGATGAGTGCATTCATCTCACAGACATGAACGTTTCTTTTGATAGAACAGTTTTGAAACATTACGTTTGTAGAATCTGCAAGTGTTTATTCGGAGCACCTTGAGGCTTTTGTTGGAAAAGGAAATATCTTCACATAAAAACTAGAGAGAAGGATTCTCAGAAACTTCTTTGTGATGAGTTCATTCAACTCACAGAGTTGAACCTACGAATTGATAGAGAAGTTTGGAAACACTCTTTTTGTAGAATCTGCAAGTGGATATTTGGAGCCGTTTGAGGCCTATGCTGGAAAAGGAAATATCTTCACATAAAAACTGAACAGAAGCATTCTCAGAAACTTCTTTGTGTTGAGTGCATTCAACTCAGAGACTTGAACTTACCTGTAGAAAGAGCAGTTTTGAAACACTCTTTTGGTAAAATCTGCAAGTGGTTATTTGGAGCACTTCGAGGCCTGTGCTGGGATATGGAATATCTTCACCTAAAAACTACAGAGAAGCATTCTCAGAAATTTCTTCACGACGCATTCATTCAACTCACAGAGTTGAACCTTCCTTTTGATAGAACAGATTTGAAACACTCTTTTTGTAGAATCTGCAAGAGGATATTTGGAGCGTTTTGAGGCCTATGCTGGAAAAGGAAATATCTTCACCTAAAAACTAGACAGAAGCATTCTCAGAAACTTCTGTGTGATGAGTGCATTCAACTCACAGACTAGAACGTTTCTTTTGATAGAACAGTTTGGAAACATTACGTTTGTAGAATCTGCAAGTGTTTATTCGGAGCACCTTGATGCCTATGTTGGAAAAGGAAATATCTTCACATAAAAACTAGAGAGAAGGATTCTCAGAAACTTCTTTGTGATGAGTTCATTCAACTCACAGAGTTGAACCTACCAATTGATAGAGAAGTTTGGAAACACTCTTTTTGTAGAATCTGCAAGTGGATATTTGGAGCCGTTTGAGGCCTATGCTGGAAAAGGAAATATCTTCACATAAAAACTGAACAGAAGCATTCTCAGAAACTTCTTTGTGTTGAGTGCATTCAACTCACAGACTTGAACTTACCTGTAGAAAGAGCAGTTTTGAAACACTCTTTTGGTAAAATCTGCAAGTGGTTATTTGGAGCACTTCGAGGCCTGTGCTGGGATATGGAATATCTTCACCTAAAAACTACAGAGAAGCATTCTCAGAAAGTTCTTCACGATGCATTCATTCAACTCACAGAGTTGAATTTTGATAGAAATTCCTTTTGATAGAACAGTTTTGAAACACTCTTTTTGAAGAATCTGCAAGACGATATTTGGAGCGTTTTCAGGCCTATGCTGGAAAAGGAAATATCTTCACCTAAAAATTAGACAGAAGCATTCTCAGAAACTTCTGTGTGATGAGTGCATTCAACTCACAGACTTGAACGTTTCTTTTGATAGAACAGTTTTGAAACATTACGTTTGTAGAATCTGCAAGTGTTTATTCGGAGCACCTTGAGGCCTATGTTGGAAAAGGGAATATCTTCACATAAAAACTAGAGAGAAGGATTCTCAGAAACTTCTTTGTGATGAGTTCATTCAACTCACAGAGTTGAACCTACCAATTGATAGAGAAGTTTGGGAACACTCTTTTTGTAGAATCTGCAAGTGGATATTTGGAGCCGTTTGAGGCCTATGCTGGAAAAGGAAATATCTTCACATAAAAACTGAACAGAAGCATTCTCAGAAACTTCTTGGTGTTGAGTGCATTCAACTCACAGACTTGAACTTACCTGTAGAAAGAGCAGTATTGAAACACTCTTTTGGTAAAATCTGCAAGTGGTTATTTGGAGCACTTCGAGGCCTGTGCTGGGATATGGAATATCTTCACCTAAAAACTACAGAGAAGCACTCTCAGAAAGTTCTTCACGATGCATTCATTCAACTCACAGAGTTGAACCTTCCTTTTGATAGAACAGTTTTGAAACACTCTTTTTGTAGAATCTGCAAGAGGATATTTGGAGCGTTTTGAGGCCTATGCTGGAAAAGGAAATATCTTCACCTAAAAACTAGACAGAAGCATTCTCAGAAACTTCTGTGTGATGAGTGCATTCAACTCACAGGCTTGAACGTTTCTTTTGATAGAACAGTTTTGAAACATTAGGTTTGTAGAATCTGCAAGTGCTTATTCGGAGCACCTTGAGGCCTATGTTGGAAAAGGAAATATCTTCACATAAAAACTAGAGAGAAGGATTCTCAGAAACTTCTTTGTGATGAGTTCATTCAACTCACAGTGTTGAACCTACCAATTGGTAGAGAAGTTTGGAAGCACTCTTTTTGTAGAATCTGCAAGTGGATATTTGGAGCCGTTTGAGGCCTATGCTGGAAAAGGAAATATCTTCACATAAAAACTGAACAGAAACATTCTCAGAAACTTCTTTGTGTTGAGTGCATTGAACTCACAGACTTGAACTTACCTGTAGAAAGAGCAGTTTTGAAACACTCTTTTGGTAAAATCTGCAAGTGGTTATTTGGAGCACTTCGAGGCCTGTGCTGGGATATGGAATATCTTCACCTAAAAACTACAGAGAAGCATTCTCAGAAAGTTCTTCACGATGCATTCATTCAACTCACAGAGTTGAACCTTCCTTTTGATAGAACAGTTTTGAAACACTCTTTTTGTAGAATCTGCAAGAGGATATTTGGAGCGTTTTGAGGCCTATGCTGGAAAATAAATATCTTCCCCTAAAAACTAGACAGAAGCATTCTGAGAAACTTCTGTGCGATGAGTGCATTCAACTCACAGAATTGAACGTTTCTTTTGATAGAACAGTTTTGAAACATTACGTTTGTAGAATCTGCAAGTGTTTATTCGGAGCACATTCAGGCCTATGTTGGAAAAGGAATTATCTTCACATAAAAACTAGAGAGAAGGATTCTCAGAAACTTCTTTGTGATGAGTTCATTCAACTCACAGAGTTGAACCTACCAATTGATAGAGAAGTTTGGAAACACTCTTTTTGTAGAATCTGCAAGTGGATATTTGGAGCCGTTTGAGGCCTATGCTGGAAAAGGAAATATCTTCACATAAAAACTGAACAGAAGAATTCTCAGAAACTTCTTGGTGTTGAGTGCATTCAACTCACAGACTTGAACTTACCTGTAGAAAGAGCAGTTTTGAAACACTCTTTTGGTAAAATCTGCAAGTGGTTATTTGGAGCACTTCGAGGACTGTGCTGGGATATGGAATATCTTCACCTAAAAACTACAGAGAAGCATTCTCAGAAAGTTCTTCACGACGCATTCATTCAACTCACAGAGTTGAACCTTCGTTTTGATAGAACAGATTTGAAACACTCTTTTTGTAGAATCTGCAAGAGGATATTTGGAGCGTTTTGAGGCCTATGCTGGAAAAGGAAATATCTTCACCTAAAAACTAGACAGAAGCATTGTCAGAAACTTCTGTGTGATGAGTGCATTCAACTCACAGACTAGAACGTTTCTTTTGATAGAACAGTTTGGAAACATTACGTTTGTAGAATCTGCAAGTGTTTATTCGGAGCACCTTGAGGCCTATGTTGGAAAAGGTAATATCTTCACATAAAAACTAGAGAGAAGGATTCTCAGAAACTTCTTTGTGATGAGTTCATTCAACTCACAGAGTTGAACCTACCAATTGATAGAGATGTTTGGAAACACTCTTTTTGTAGAATCTGCAAGTCGATATTTGGAGCCGTTTGAGGCCTATGCTGGAAAAGGAAATATCTTCACATAAAAACTGAACAGAAACATTCTCAGAAACTTCTTTGTGTTGAGTGCATTCCACTCACAGACTTGAACTTATCTGTAGACAGAGCAGTTTTGAAACACTCTTTTGGTAAAATCTGCAAGTGGTTATTTGGAGCACTTCGAGGCCTGTGCTGGGATATGGAATATCTTCACCTAAAAACTACAGAGAAGCATTCTCAGGAAGTTCTTCACGATGCATTCATTCAACTCACAGAGTTGAACCTTCCTTTTGATAGAACAGTTTTGAAACACTCTTTTTGGAGAATCTGCAAGACGTTATTTGGAGCGTTTTGAGGTCTATGCTGGAAAAGGAAATATCTTCACCTAAAAACTAGACAGAAGCATTCTCAGAAACTTCTGTGTGATGAGTGCATTCAACTCACAGACTTGAACGTTTCTTTTGATAGAACAGTTTTGAAACATTACGTTTGTAGAATCTGCAAGTGTTTATTCGGAGCACCTTGAGGCCTATGTTGGAAAAGGAAATATCTTCACATAAAAACTAGAGAGAAGGATTCTCAGAAACTTCTTTGTGATGAGTTCATTCAACTCACAGAGTTGAACCTACCAATTGATAGAGAAGTTTGGGAACACTCTTTTTGTAGAATCTGCAAGTGGATATTTGGAGCCGTTTGAGGCCTATGCTGGAAAAGGAAATATCTTCACATAAAAACTGAACAGAAGCATTCTCAGAAACTTCTTGGTGTTGAGTGCATTCAACTCACAGACTTGAACTTACCTGTAGAAAGAGCAGTTTTGAAACACTCTTGGTAAAATTTGCAAGTGGTTATATGGAGCACTTCGAGGCCTGTGCTGGGATATGGAATATCTTCACCTAAAAACTACAGAGAAGCATTCTCAGAAAGTTCTTCACGATGCATTCATTCAACTCACAGAGTTGAACCTTCCTTTTGATAGAACAGTTTTGAAACACTCTTTTTGTAGAATCTGCAAGAGGATATTTGGAGCGTTTTGGGGCCTATGCTGGAAAAGGAAATATCTTCACCTAAAAACTAGACAGAAGCATTCTCAGAAACTTCTGTGTGATGAGTGCATTCAACTCGCAGACTTGAACGTTTCTTTTGATAGAACAGTTTTGAAACATTACGTTTGTAGAATCTGCAAGTGTTTATTCGGAGCACCTTGAGGCCTATGTTGGAAAAGGAAATAACTTCACATAAAAACTAGAGAGAAGGATTCTCAGAAACTTCTTTGTGATGAGTTCATTCAACTCACAGAGTTGAACCTACCAATTGATAGAGAAGTTTGGAAACACTCTTTCTGTAGAATCTGCAAGTGGATATTTGGAGCCGTTTGAGGCCTATGCTGGAAAAGGAAATATCTGCACATAAAAACTGAACAGAAGCATTCTCAGAAACTTCTTTGTGTTGAGTGCATTCAACTCACACACTTGAACTTACCTGTAGAAAGAGCAGTTTTCAAACACTCTTTTGGTAAAATCTGCAAGTGGTTATTTGGAGCACTTCGAGGCCTGTGCTGGGATATGGAATATCTTCACCTAAAAACTACAGAGAAGCACTCTCAGAAAGTTCTTCACGATGCATTCATTCAACTCACAGAGTTGAACCTTCCTTTTGATAGAACAGTTTTGAAACACTGTTTTTGTAGAATCTGCAAGAGGATATTTGGAGCGTTTTGAGGCCTATGCTGGAAAAGGAAATATCTTCACCTAAAAACTAGACAGAAGCATTCTCAGAAACTTCTGTGTGATGAGTGCATTCAACTCACAGACTTGAACGTTTCTTTTGATAGAACAGTTTGGAAACATTACGTTTGTAGAATCTGCAAGTGTTTATTCGGATCACCTTGAGGCCTATGTTGGAAAAGGAAATATCTTCACATAAAAACTAGAGAGAAGGATTCTCAGAAACTTCTTTGTGGTGAGTTCATTCAACTCACAGAGTTGATCCTACCAATTGATAGAGAAGTTTGGAAACACTCTTTTTGTAGAATCTGCAAGTGGATATTTGGAGCCGTTTGAGGCCTATGCTGGAAAAGGAAATATCTTCACATAAAAACTGAACGGAAGCATTCTCGGAAACTTCTTTGTGTTGAATGCATTCAACTCACAGACTTGAACTTACCTGTAGAAAGAGCAGTTTTGAAACACTCTTTTCGTAAAATCTGCAAGTGGTTATTTGGAGCACTTCGAGGCCTGTGCTGGGATATGGAATATCTTCACCTAAAAACTACAGAGAAGCATTCTCAGAAAGTTCTTCACGATGCATTCATTCAACTCACAGAGTTGAACCTTCCTTTTGATAGAACAGTTTTGAAACACTCTTTTTATAGAATCTGCGAGAGGATATTTGGAGCGTTTTGAGGCCTATGCTGGAAAAGGAAATATCTTCACCTAAAAACTAGACAGAAGCATTCTCAGAAACTTCTGTGTGATGAGTGCATTCAACTCACAGACATGAACGTTTCTTTTGAGAGAACAGTTTTGAAACATTTCTTTTTTAGAATCTGCAAGTGTTTATTCGGAGCACCTTGATTCCTATGTTGGAAAAGGAAATATCTTCACATAAAAACTAGAGAGAAGGATTCTCAGAAACTTCTTTGTGATGAGTTCATTCAGCTCACAGAGTTGAACCTACCAATTGATAGAGAAGTTTGGAAACACTCTTTTTGTAGAATCTGCAAGTGGATATTTGGAGCCGTTTGAGGCCTATGCTGGAAAAGGAAATATCTTCACATAAAAACTGACCGGAAGCATTCTCAGAAACTTCTTTGTGTTGAGTGCATTCAACTCACAGACTTGAACTTACCTCTAGAAACAGCAGTTTTGAAACACTCTTTTCGTAAAATCTGCAAGTGGTTATTTGGAGCACTTCGAGGCCTGTGCTGGGATATGTAATATCTTCACCTAAAAACTACAGAGAAGCATTCTCAGAAAGTTCTTCACGATGCATTCATTCAACTCACAGAGTTGAACCTTCCTTTTGATAGAACAGTTTTGAAACACTCTTTTTGTAGAATCTGCAAGAGGATATTTGGAGCGTTTTGAGGCCTATGCTGGAAAAGGAAATATCTTCACCTAAAAACTAGACAGAAGCATTCTCAGAAACTTCTGTGTGATGAGTGCATTCAACTCACAGACTTGAACGTTTCTTTTGATAGAACAGTTTTGAAACGTTACGTTTGTAGAATCTGCAAGTGTTTATTCGGAGCACCTTGAGGCCTATGTTGGAAAAGGAAATATCTTCACATAAAAACTAGAGAGAAGGATTCTCAGAAACTTCTTTGTGATGAGTTCATTCAACTCACAGAGTTGAACCTACCAATTGATAGAGAAGTTTGGGAACACTCTTTTTGTAGAATCTGCAAGTGGATATTTGGAGCCGTTTGAGGCCTATGCTGGAAAAGGAAATATCTTCACATAAAAACTGAACAGAAGCATTCTCAGAAACTTCTTTGTGTTGAGTGCATTCAACTCACAGACTTGAACTTACCTGTAGAAAGAGCAGTTTTGAAACACTCTTTTGGTAAAATCTGCAAGTGGTTATTTGGAGCACTTCGAGGCCTGTGCTGGGATATGGAATATCTTCACCTAAAAACTACAGAGAAGCATTCTCAGAAAGTTCTTCACGATGCATTCATTCAACTCACAGAGTTGAACCTTCCTTTTGATAGAACAGTTTTGAAACACTCTTTTTGTAGAATCTGCAAAGGATATTTGGAGCGTTTTGAGGCCTATGTTGGAAAAGGAAATATCTTCACCTAAAAACTAGACAGAAGCATTCTCAGAAACTTCTGTGTGATGAGTGCATTCAACTCACAGACTTGAACGTTTCTTTTGATAGAACAGTTTTGAAACATTTCTTTTTTAGAATCTGCAAGTGTTTATTCGGAGCACCTTGATTCCTATGTTGGAAAAGGAAATATCTTCACATAAAAACTAGAGAGAAGGATTCTCAGAAACTTCTTTGTGATGAGTTCATTCAACTCACAGAGTTGAACCTACAAATTGATAGAGAAGTTTGGAAACACTCTTTTTGTAGAATCTGCAAGTGGATATTTGGAGCCGTTTGAGGCCTATGCTGGAAAAGGAAATATCTTCACATAAAAACTGAACGGAAGCATTCTCGGAAACTTCTTTGTGTTGAGTGCATTCAACTCACGGACTTGAACTTACCTGTAGAAAGAGCAGTTTTGAAACACTCTTTTGGTAAAATCTGCAAGTGGTTATTTGGAGCACTTCGAGGCCTGTGCTGGGATATGGAATATCTTCACCTAAAAACTACAGAGAAGCATTCTCAGAAAGTTCTTCACGATGCATTCATTCAACTCACAGAGTTGAACCTTCCTTTTGATAGAACAGTTTTGAAACACTCTTTTTGTAGAATCTGCGAGAGGATATTTGGAGCGTTTTGAGGCCTATGCTGGAAAAGGAAATATCTTCACCTAAAAACTAGACAGAAGCATTCTCAGAAACTTCTGTGTGATGAGTGCATTCAACTCACAGACTTGAACGTTTCTTTTGATAGAACAGTTTTGAAACATTACGTTTGTAGAATCTGCAAGTGTTTATTCGGAGCACCTTGAGGCCTATGTTGGAAAAGGAAATATCTTCACATAAAAACTAGAGAGAAGGATTCTCAGAAACTTCTTTGTGATGAGTTCATTCAACTCACAGAGTTGAACCTACGAATTGGTAGAGAAGTTTGGAAACACTCTTTTTGTAGAATCTGCAAGTGGATATTTGGAGCCGTTTGAGGCCTATGCTGGAAAAGGAAATATCTTCACATAAAAACTGAACAGAAGCATTCTCAGAAACTTCTTTGTGTTGAGTGCATTCAACTCACAGACTTGAACTTACCTGTAGAAAGAGCAGTTTTGAAACACTCTTTTGGTAAAATCTACCAGTGGTTATTTGGAGCACTTCGAGGCCTGTGCTGGGATATGGAATATCTTCACCTAAAAACTACAGAGAAGCATTCTCAGAAAGTTCTTCACGATGCA
This sequence comes from Pongo abelii, assembly GCF_028885655.2. NCBI lineage: Eukaryota > Metazoa > Chordata > Mammalia > Primates > Hominidae > Pongo > Pongo abelii. The sequence continues at coordinate 19,808,956 of NC_071999.2, forward strand.
TTCATTCAACTCACAGAGTTGAACCTTCCTTTTGATAGAACAGTTCTGAAACACTCTTTTTGTAGAATCTGCAAGAGGATATTTGGAGCGTTTTGAGGCCTATGCTGGAAAAGGAAATATCTTCACCTAAAAACTAGACAGAAGCATTCTCAGAAACTTCTGTGTGATGAGTGCATTCAACTCACAGACTTGAACGTTTCTTTTGATAGAACAGTTTTGAAACATTACGTTTGTAGAATCTGCAAGTGCTTATTCGGAGCACCTTGAGGCCTATGTTGGAAAAGGAAATATCTTCAAATAAAAACTAGAGAGAAGGATTCTCAGAAACTTCTTTGTGATGAGTTCATTCAACTCACAGAGTTGAACCTACCAATTGATAGAGAAGTTTGGGAACACTCCTTTTGTAGAATCTGCAAGTGGATATTTGGAGCCGTTTGTGGCCTATGCTGGAAAAGGAAATATCTTCACATAAAAACTGAACAGAAGTATTCTCAGAAACTTCTTTGTGTTGAGTGCATTCAACTAACAGACTTGAACTTACCTGTAGAAAGAGCAGTTTTGAAACACACTTTTGGTAAAATCTGCAAGTGGTTATTTGGAGCACTTCGAGGCCTGTGCTGGGATATGGAATAACTTCACCTAAAAACTACAGAGAAGCATTCTCAGAAAGTTCTTCACGATGCATTCATTCAACTCACAGAGTTGAACCTTCCTTTTGATAGAACAGTTTTGAAACACTCTTTTTGTAGAATCTGCAAGAGGATATTTGGAGGGTTTTGAGGCCTATGCTGGAAAAGGAAATATCTTCACCTAAAAACTAGACAGAAGCACTCTCAGAAACTTCTCTGTGATGAGTGCATTCAACTCACAGACTTGAACGTTTCTTTTGATAGAACAGTTTTGAAACATTACGTTTGTAGAATCTGCAAGTGTTTATTCGGAGCACCTTGAGGCCTATGTTGGAAAAGGAAATATCTTCACATAAAAACTAGAGAGAAGGATTCTCAGAAACTTCTTTGTGATGAGTTCATTCAACTCACAGAGTTGAACCTACCAATTGATAGAGAAGTTTGAAAACACTCTTTTTGCAGAATCTGCAAGTGGATATTTGGAGCCGTTTGAGGCCTATGCAGGAAAAGGAAATATCTTCAGATAAAAACTGAACAGAAATATTCTCAGAAACTTCTTTGTGTTGAGTGCATTCAACTCACAGACTTGAACTTACCTGTAGAAAGAGCACTTTTGAATCACTCTTTTGGTAAAATCTGCAAGTGGTTATTTGGAGCACTTCGAGGCCTGTGCTGGGATATGGAATATCTTCACCTAAAAACTACAGAGAAGCATTCTCAGAAAGTTCCTCACGATGCATTCATTCAACTCACAGAGTTGAACCTTCCTTTTGAAAGAACAGTTTTGAAACACTCTTTTTGTAGAATCTGCAAGAGGATATTTGGTGCGTTTTGAGGCCTATGCTGGAAAAGGAAGTATCTTCACCTAAAAACTAGACAGAAGCATTCTCAGAAACTTCTGTGTGATGAGTGCATTCAACTCACAGACTTGAACGTTTCTTTTGATAGAACCGTTTGGAAACATTACGTTTGTAGAATCTGCAAGTGTTTATTCGGAGCACGTTGAGGCCTATGTTGGAAAAGGAAATATCTTCACATAAAAACTAGAGAGAAGGATTCTCAGAAACTTCTTTGCGATGAGTTCCTTCAACTCACAGAGTTGAACCTACCAATTGATAGAGAAGTTTGGAAACACTCTTTTTGTAGAATCTGCAAGTGGATATTTGGAGCCGTTTGTGGCCGATGTTGGAAAAGGGAATATCTTCACATAAAAGCTGAACAGAAGCATTCTCAGAAACTTCTTTGTGTTGAGTGCATTCAACTCACAGACTTGAACTTACCTGTAGAAAGAGCAGTTTTGAAACACTCTTTTGGTAAAATCTGCAATGGTTATTTGGAGCACTGCGAGGCCTGTGCCTGGATATGGATTATCTTCACCTAAAAACTACAGAGAAGCATTCTCAGAAAGTTCTTCACGATGCATTCATTCAACTCACAGAGTTGAACCTTCCTTTTGATAGAACAGTTTTGAAACACTCTTTTTGTAGAATCTGCAAGAGGATATTTGGAGCGTTTTGAGGCCTATGCTGGAAAAGGAAATATCTTCACCTAAAAACTAGACAGAAGCATCCTCAGAAACTTCTGTGTGATGAGTGCATTCATCTCACAGACTTGAACGTTTCTTTTGATAGAACAGTTTGGAAACATTACGTTTGTAGAATCTGCAAGTGTTTATTCGGAGCACCTTGAGGCCTATGTTGGAAAAGGAAATATCTTCACATAAAAACTAGAGAGAAGGATTCTCAGAAACTTCTTTGTGATGAGTTTATTCAACTCACAGAGTTGAACCTACCAATTGATAGAGAAGTTTGGAAACACTCTTTTTGTAGAATCTGCAAGTGGATATTTGGAGCCGTTTGAGGCCTATGCTGGAAAAGGAAATATCTTCACATAAAAACTGAACAGAAGCATTCTCAGAAACTTCTTTGTGTTGTGTGCATTCAACTCACAGAGTTGAACTTACCTGTAGAAAGAGCAGTTTTGAAACACTCTTTTGGTAAAATCTGCAAGTGGTTATTTGGAGCACTTCGAGGCCTGTGCTGGGATATGGAATATCTTCACCTAAAAACTACAAAGAAGCATTCTCAGAAAGTTCTTCACGATGCATTCATTCAACTCACAGAGTTGAACCTTCCTTTTGATAGAACAGTTTTGAAACACTGTTTTTGTAGAATCTGCAAGAGGATATTTGGAGCGTTTTGAGGCCTATGCTGGAAAAGGAAATATCTTCACCTAAAAACTAGACAGAAGCATTCTCAGAAACTTCTGTGTGATGAGTGCATTCAACTCACAGACTTGAACATTTCTTTTGATAGAACCGTTTTGAAACATTACGTTTGTAGAATCTGCAAGTGTTTATTCGGAGCACCTTGAGGCCTATGTTGGAAAAGGAAATATCTTCACATAAAAACTAGAGAGAAGGATTCTCAGAAACTTCTTTGTGATGAGTTCATTCAACTCACAGAGTTGAACCTACCAATTGATAGAGAAGTTTGGAAACACTCTTTTTGTAGAATCTGCAAGTGGATATTTGGAGCCGTTTGAGGCCTATGCTGGAAAAGGAAATATCTTCACATAAAAACTGAACAGAAGCATTCTCAGAAACTTCTTTGTGTTGAGTGCATTCAACTCACAGACTTGAACTTACCTGTAGAAAGAGCAGTTTTGAAACACTCTTTTGGTAAAATCTGCAAGAGGTTATTTGGAGCACTTCGAGGCCTGTGCTGGGATATGGAATATCTTCACCTAAAAACTACAGAGAAGCATTCTCAGAAAGTTCTTCACGATGCATTCATTCAACTCACAGAGTTGAACCTTCCTTTTGATAGAACAGTTTTGAAACACTCTTTTTGTAGAATCTGCAAGAGGATATTTGGAGCGTTTTGGGGCCTATGCTGGAAAAGGAAATATCTTCACCTAAAAACTAGACAGAAGCATTCTCAGAAACTTCTGTGTGATGAGTGCATTGAACTCACAGACTAGAACGTTTCTTTTGATAGAACAGTTTTGAAACATTACGTTTGTAGAACATGCAATTGTTTATTCGGAGCACCTTGAGGACTATGTTGGAAAAGGAAATATCTTCAAATAAAAACTAGAGAGAAGGATTCTCAGAAACTTCTTTGTGATGAGTTCATTCAACAAACAGAGTGGAACCTACCAATTGATAGAGAAGTTTGGAAACACTCTTTTTGTGGAATCTGCATGTGGATATTTGGAGCCGTTTGAGGCGTATGCTGGAAAAGGAAATATCTTCACATAAAAACTGAACAGAAGCATTCTCAGAAACTTCTTTGTGTTGAGTGCATTCAACTCACAGACTTGAACTTACCTGTAGAAAGAGCAGTTTTGAAACACTCTTTTGGTAAAATCTGCAAGTGGTTATTTGGAGCAGTTCGAGGCCTGTGCTGGGATATGGAATATCTTCACCTAAAAACTACAGAGAAGCATTCTCAGAAAGTTCTTCATGATGCATTCATTCAACTCACAGAGTTGAACCTTCCTTTTGATAGAACAGTTTTGAAACACTCTTTTTGTAGAATCTTCGAGAGGATATTTGGAGCGTTTTGAGGCCTATGCTGGAAAAGGAAATATCTTCACCTAAAAACTAGACAGAAGCATTCTCAGAAACTTCTGTGTGATGAGTGCATTCAACTCACAGACTTGAACGTTTCTTTTGATAGAACAGTTTGGAAACATTACGTTTGTAGAATCTGCAAGTGTTTATTCGGATCACCTTGAGGCCTATGTTGGAAAAGGAAATATCTTCACATAAAAACTAGAGAGAAGGATTCTCAGAAACTTCTTTGTGATGAGTTCATTCAACTCACAGAGTTGAACCTACCAATTGATAGAGAAGTTTGGAAACACTCTTTTTGTAGAATCTGCAAGTGGATATTTGGAGCCGTTTGAGGCCTATGCTGGAAAAGGAAATATCTTCACATAAAAACTGAACGGAAGCATTCTCGGAAACTTCTTTGTGTTGAGTGCATTCAACTCACAGACTTGAACATACCTGTAGAAACAGCAGTTTTGAAACACTCTTTTCGTAAAATCAGCAAGTGGTTATTTGGAGCACTTCGAGGCCTGTGCTGGGATATGGAATATCTTCACCTAAAAACTACAGAGAAGCATTCTCAGAAAGTTCTTCACGATGCATTCATTCAACTCACAGAGTTGAACCTTCCTTTTGATAGAACAGTTTTGAAACACTCTTTTTGTAGAATCTGCGAGAGGATATTTGGAGCGTTTTGAGGCCTATGCTGGAAAAGGAAATATCTTCACCTAAAAACTAGACAGAAGCATCCTCAGAAACTTCTGTGTGATGAGTGCATTCAACTCACAGACTTGAACGTTTCTTTTGATAGAACCGTTTTGAAACATTACGTTTGTAGAATCTGCAAGTGTTTATTCGGAGCACCTTGAGGCCTATGTTGGAAAAGGAAATATCTTCACATAAAAACTAGAGAGAAGGATTCTCAGAAACTTCTTTGTGATGAGTTCATTCAACTCACAGAGTTGAACATACCAATTGATAGAGATGTTTGGAAACACTCTTTCTGTAGAATCTGCAAGTGGATATTTGGAGCCGTTTGAGGCCTATGCTGGAAAAGGAAATATCTTCACATAAAAACTGAACAGAAGCATTCTCAGAAACTTCTTTGTGTTGAGTGCATTCAACTCACAGACTTGAACTTACCTGTAGAAAGAGCAGTTTTGAAACACTCTTTTGGTAAAATCTGCAAGTGGTTATTTGGAGCACTTCGAGGCCTGTGCTGGGATATGGAATATCTTCACCTAAAAACTACAGAGAAGCACTCTCAGAAAGTTCTTCATGATGCATTCATTCAACTCACAGAGTTGAACCTTCCTTTTGATAGAACAGTTTTGAAACACTCTTTTTGTAGAATCTGCAAGAGGATATTTGGAGCGTTTTGGGGCCTATGCTGGAAAAGGAAATATCTTCACCTAAAAACTAGACAGAAGCATTCTCAGAAACTTCTGTGTGATGAGTGCATTGAACTCACAGACTAGAACGTTTCTTTTGATAGAACAGTTTTGAAACATTACGTTTGTAGAACATGCAAGTGTTTATTCGGAGCACCTTGAGGCCTATGTTGGAAAAGGAAATATCTTCACATAAAAACTAGAGAGAAGGATTCTCAGAAACTTCTTTGTGATGAGTTCATTCAACTCACAGAGTTGAACCTACCAATTCATAGACAAGTTTGGAAACACTCTTTTTGTAGAATCTGCAAGTGGATATTTGGAGCCGTTTGAGGACTATGCTGGAAAAGGAAATATCTTCACATAAAAACTGAACAGAAGCATTCTCAGAAACTTCTTTGTGTTGAGTGCATTCAGCCCACAGACTTGAACTTAGCTGTAGAAAGAGCAGTTTTGAAACCCTCTTTTGGTAAAATCTGCAAGTGGTTATTTGGAGCACTTCGAGGCCTGTGCTGGGATATGGAATATCTTCACCTAAAAACTACAGAGAAGCAATCTCAGAAAGTTCTTCACGATGCATTCATTCAACTCACAGAGTTGAACCTTCCTTTTGATAGAACAGTTTTGAAACACTCTTTTTGTAGAATCTGCAAGAGGATATTTGGAGCGTTTTGAGGCCTATGCTGGAAAAGGAAATATCTTCACCTAAAAACTAGACAGAAGCATTCTCAGAAACTTCTGTGTGATGAGTGCATTCAACTCACAGACTTGAACGTTTCTTTTGATAGAACAGTTTTGAAACATCACGTTTGTAGAATCTGCAAGTGTTTATTCGGAGCACCTTGAGGCCTTTGTTGGAAAAGGAAATATCTTCAAATAAAAACTAGAGAGAAGGATTCTCAGAAACTTCTTTGTGATGAGTTCATTCAACAAACAGAGTGGAACCTACCAATTGATAGAGAAGTTTGGAAACACTCTTTTTGTAGAATCTGCAAGTGGATATTTGGAGCCGTTTGAGGCGTATGCTGGAAAAGGAAATATCTTCACATAAAAACTGAACAGAAGCATTCTCGGAAACTTCTTTGTGTTGAGTGCATTCAACTCACAGACTTGAACTTACCTGTAGAAAGAGCAGTTTTGAAACACTCTTTTCGTAAAATCTGCAAGTGGTTATTTGGAGCACTTCGAGGCCTGTGCTGGGATATGGAATATCTTCACCTAAAAACTACAGAGAAGCATTCTCAGAAAGTTCTTCACGATGCATTCATTCAACTCACAGAGTTGAACCTTCCTTTTGATAGAACAGTTTTGAAACACTCTTTTTGTAGAATCTGCGAGAGGATATTTTGAGCGTTTTGAGGCCTATGCTGGAAAAGGAAATATCTTCACCTAAAAACTAGACAGAAGCATTCTCAGAAACTTCTGTGTGATGAGTGCATTCAACTCACAGACTTGAACGTTTCTTTTGATAGAACCGTTTTGAAACATTACGTTTGTAGAATCTGCAAGTGTTTATTCGGAGCACCTTCAGGACTATGTTGGGAAAGGAAATATCTTCACATAAAAACTAGAGAGAAGGATTCTCAGAAACTTCTTTGTGATGAGTTCATTGAACTCACGGAGTTGAACCTACCAATTGATAGAGAAGTTTGGAAACACTCTTTTTGTAGAATCTGCAAGTGGATATTTGGAGCCGTTTGAGGCCTATGCTGGAAAAGGAAATATCTTCACATAAAAACTGAACAGAAGCATTCTCAGAAACTTCTTTGTGTTGAGTGCATTCAACTCACAGACTTGAACTTACCTGTAGAAAGAGCAGTTTTGAAACACTCTTTTGGTAAAATCTGCAAGTGGTTATTTGGAGCACTTCGAGGCCTGTGCTGGGATATGGAATATCTTCACCTAAAAACTAGAGAGAAGCATTCTCAGAAAGTTCTTCACGATGCATTCATTCAACTCACAGAGTTGAACCTTCCTTTTGATAGAACAGTTTTGAAACACTCTTTTTGGAGAATCTGCAAGACGATATTTGGAGCGTTTTGAGGCCTATGCTGGAAAAGGAAATATCTTCACCTAAAAACTAGACAGAAGCATTCTCAGAAACTTCTGTGTGATGAGTGCATTCAACTCACAGACATGAACGTTTCTTTTGATAGAACCGTTTGGAAACATTACGTTTGTAGAATCTGCAAGTGTTTATTCGGAGCACGTTGAGGCCTATGTTGGAAAAGGAAATATCTTCACATAAAAACTAGAGAGAAGGATTCTCAGAAACTTCTTCGTAATGAGTTCCTTCAACTCACAGAGTTGAACCTACCAATTGATAGAGAAGTTTGGAAACACTCTTTTTGTAGAATCTGCAAGTGGATATTTGGAGCCGTTTGTGGCCGATGTTGGAAAAGGGAATATCTTCACATAGAAACTGAACAGAAGCATTCTCAGAAACTTCTTTGTGTTGAGTGCATTCAACTCACAGACTTGAACTTACCTGTAGAAAGAGCAGTTTTGAAACACTCTTTTGGTAAAATCTGCAATGGTTATTTGGAGCACTGCGAGGCCTGTGCCTGGATATGGATTATCTTCACCTAAAAACTACAGAGAAGCATTCTCAGAAAGTTCTTCACGATGCATTCATTCAACTCACAGAGTTGAACCTTCCTTTTGATAGAACAGTTTTGAAACACTCTTTTTGGAGAATCTGCAAGAGGATATTTGGAGCGTTTTGAGGCCTATGCTGGAAAAGGAAATATCTTCACCTAAAAACTAGACAGAAGCATCCTCAGAAACTTCTGTGTGATGAGTGCATTCATCTCACAGACTTGAACGTTTCTTTTGATAGAACAGTTTGGAAACATTACGTTTGTAGAATCTGCAAGTGTTTATTCGGAGCACCTTGAGGCCTATGTTGGAAAAGGAAATATCTTCACATAAAAACTAGAGAGAAGGATTCTCAGAAACTTCTTTGTGATGAGTTCATTCAACTCACAGAGTTGAACCTACCAATTGATAGAGAAGTTTGGAAACACTCTTTTTGTAAAATCTGCAAGTGGATATTTGGATCCGTTTGAGGCCTATGCTGGAAAAGGAAATATCTTCACATAAAAACTGAACAGAAATATTCTCAGAAACTTCTTTGTGTTGAGTGCATTCAACTCACAGACTTGAACTTACCTGTAGTAAGAGCAGTTTTGAAACACTCTTTTGGTAAAATCTGCAAGTGGTTATTTGGAGCACTTCGAGGCCTGTGCTGGGATATGGAATATCTTCACCTAAAAACTACAGAGAAGCATTCTCAGAAAGTACTTCACGATGCATTCATTCAACTCACAGAGTTGAACCTTCCTTTTGATAGAACAGTTTTGAAACACTCTTTTTGTAGAATCTGCAAGAGGATATTTGGAGCGTTTTGAGGCCTATGCTGGAAAAGGAAATATCTTCACCTAAAAACTAGACAGAAGCATTCTCAGAAACTTCTGTGTGATGAGTGCATTCAACTCACAGACTTGAACGTTTCTTTTGATAGAACAGTTTTGAAACATTACGTTTGTAGAATCTGCAAGTGTTTATTCGGAGCACCTTGAGGCCTATGTTGGAAAAGGAAATATCTTCACATAAAAACTAGAGAGAAGGATTCTCAGAAACTTCTTTGTGATGAGTTCCTTCAACTCACAGAGTTGAACCTACCAATTGATAGAGAAGTTTGGAAACACTCTTTTTGTAGAATCTGCAAGTGGATATTTGGAGCCGTTTGAGGCCTATGCTGGAAAAGGGAATATCTTCACATAAAAACTGAACAGAAGCATTCTCAGAAACTTCTTTGTGTTGAGTGCATTCAACTCACAGACTTGAACTTACCTGTAGAAAGAGCAGTTTTGAAACACTCTTTTGGTAAAATCTGCAAGAGGTTATTTGGAGCACTTCGAGGCCTGTGCTGGGATATGGAATATCTTCACCTAAAAACTACAGAGAAGCATTCTCAGAAAGTTCTTCACGATGCATTCATTCAACTCACAGAGTTGAACCTTCCTTTTGATAGAACAGTTTGGAAACACTCTTTTTGTAGAATCTGCAAGAGGGTATTTGGAGCGTTTTGAGGCCTATGCTGGAAAAGGAAATATCTTCACCTAAAAACTAGACAGAAGCATTCTCAGAAACTTCTGTGTGATGAGTGCATTGAACTCACAGACTAGAACGTTTCTTTTGATAGAACAGTTTTGAAACATTACGTTTGTAGAACCTGCAAGTGTTTATTCGGAGCACCTTGAGGCCTATGTTGGAAAAGGAAATATCTTCACATAAAAACTAGAGAGAAGGATTCTCAGAAACTTCTTTGTGATGAGTTCATTCAACTCACAGAGTTGAACCTACCAATTGATAGAGAAGTTTGGAAACACTCTTTTTGTAGAATCTGCAAGTGGATATTTGGAGCCGTTTGAGGCCTATGCAGGAAAAGGAAATATCTTCACATAAAAACTGAACAGAAGCATTCTCAGAAACTTCTTTGTGTTGTGTGCATTCAACTCACAGAGTTGAACTTACCTGTAGAAAGAGCAGTTTTGAAACACTCTTTTGGTAAAATCTGCAAGTGGTTATTTGGAGCACTTCGAGGCCTGTGCTGGGATATGGAATATCTTCACCTAAAAACTACAGAGAAGCAATCTCAGAAAGTTCCTCACGATGCATTCATTCAACTCACAGAGTTGAACCTTCCTTTTGATAGAACAGTTTTGAAACACTCTTTTTGTAGAATCTGCAAGAGGGTATTTGGAGCGTTTTGAGGCCTATGCTGGAAAAGGAAATATCTTCACCTAAAAACTAGACAGAAGCATTCTCAGAAACTTCTGTGTGATGAGTGCATTCAACTCACAGACTTGAACGTTTCTTTTGATAGAACAGTTTTGAAACATCACGTTTGTAGAATCTGCAAGTGTTTATTCGGAGCACCTTGAGGCCTATGTTGGAAAAGGAAATATCTTCAAATAAAAACTAGAGAGAAGGATTCTCAGAAACTTCTTTGTGATGAGTTCATTCAACTCACAGAGTGGAACCTACCAATTGATAGAGAAGTTTGGAAACACTCTTTTTGTGGAACCTGCAAGTGGATATTTGGAGCCGTTTGAGGCGTATGCTGGAAAAGGAAATATCTTCACATAAAAACTGAACAGAAGCATTCTCAGAAACTTCTTTGTGTTGAGTGCATTCAACTCACAGACTTGAACTTACCTGTAGAAAGAGTAGTTTTGAAACACTCTTTTGGTAAAATCTGCAAGTGGTTATTTGGAGCACTTCGAGGCCTGTGCTGGGATATGGAATATCTTCACCTAAAAACTACAGAGAAGCATTCTCAGAAAGTTCTTCATGATGCATTCATTCAACTCACAGAGTTGAACCTTCCTTTTGATAGAACAGTTTTGAAACACTCTTTTTGGAGAATCTGCAAGAGGATATTTGGAGCGTTTTGAGGCCTATGCTGGAAAAGGAAATATCTTCACCTAAAAACTAGACAGAAGCATTCTCAGAAACTTCTGTGTGATGAGTGCATTCAACTCACAGACTTGAACGTTTCTTTTGATAGAACCGTTTTGAAACATTACGTTTGTAGAATCTGCAAGTGTTTATTCGGAGCACATTGAGGCCTATGTTGGAAAAGGAAATATCTTCACATAAAAACTAGAGAGAAGGATTCTCAGAAACTTCTTTGTGATGAGTTCATTGAACTCACAGAGTTGAACCTACCAATTGATAGAGAAGTTTGGAAACACTCTTTTCGTAGAATCTGCAAGTGGATATTTGGAGCCATTTGAGTCCTATGCTGGAAAAGGAAATATCTTCACATAAAAACTGAACAGAAGCATTCTCAGAAACTTCTTTGTGTTGAGTGCATTCAACTCACAGACTTGAACTTACCTGTAGAAAGAGCAGTTTTGAAACACTCTTTTGGTAAAATCTGCAAGTGGTTATTTGGAGCACTTCGAGGCCTGTCCTGGGATATGGAATATCTTCACCTAAAAACTACAGAGAAGCATTCTCAGAAAGTTCTTCACGATGCATTCATTCAACTCACAGAGTTGAACCTTCCTTTTGATAGAACAGTTTTGAAACACTCTTTTTGTAGAATCTGCAAGAGGATATTTGGAGCGTTTTGGGGCCTATGCTGGAAAAGGAAATATCTTCACCTAAAAACTAGACAGAAGCATTCTCAGAAACTTCTGTGTGATGAGTGCATTCAACTCACAGACTTGAACGTTTCTTTTGATAGAACAGTTTTGAAACATTACGTTTGGAGAATCTGCAAGTGTTTATTCGGAGCACCTTGAGGCCTATGTTGGAAAAGGAAATATCTTCACATTAAAACTAGAGAGAAGGATTCTCAGAAACTTCTTTGTGACGAGTTCATTCAACTCACAGAGTTGAACCTACCAATTGATAGAGAAGTTTGGAAACACTCTTTTTGTAGAATCTGCAAGTGGATATTTGGTGCCGTTTGAGGCCTATGCTGGAAAAGGAAATATCTTCACATAAAAACTGAACAGAAGCATTCTCAGAAACTTCTTTGTGTTGAGTGCATTCAACTCACAGACTTGAACTTACCTGTAGAAAGAGCAGTTTTTAAACACTCTTTTGGTAAAATCTGCAAGTGGTTATTTGGAGCACTTCGAGGCCTGTGCTGGGATATGGAATATCTTCACCTAAAAACTACAGAGAAGCATTCTCAGAAAGTTCTTCATGATGCATTCATTCAACTCACAGAGTTGAACCTTCCTTTTGATAGAACAGTTTTGAAACACTCTTTTTGTAGAATCTGCAAGAGGATATTTGGAGCCTTTTGAGGCCTATGCTGGAAAAGGAAATATCTTCACCTAAAAACTAGACAGAAGCATTCTCAGAAACTTCTGTGTGATGAGTGCATTCAACTCACAGACTTGAACGTTTCTTTTGATAGAACAGTTTGGAAACATTACGTTTGTAGAATCTGCAAGTGTTTATTCGGAGCACCTTGAGGCCTATGTTGGAAAAGGAAATATCTTCACATAAAAACTAGAGAGAAGGATTCTCAGAAACTTCTTTGTGATGAGTTCATTGAACTCACAGAGTTGAACCTACCAATTGATAGAGAAGTTTGGAAACACTCTTTTTTTAGAATCTGCAAGTGGATATTTGGAGCCGTTTGAGGCCTATGCTGGAAAAGGAAATATCTTCACATAAAAACTGAACAGAAGCATTCTCGGAAACTTCTTTGTGTTGAGTGCATTCAACTCACAGACTTGAACTTACCTGTAGAAAGAGCAGTTTTGAAACACTCTTTTGGTAAAATCTGCAAGTGGTTATTTGGAGCACTTCGAGGCCTGTGCTGGGACATGGAATATCTTCACCTAAAAACTACAGAGAAGCATTCTCAGAAAGTTCTTCACGATGCATTCATTCAACTCACAGAGTTGAACCTTCCTTTTGATAGAACAGTTTTGAAACACTCTTTTTGTAGAATCTGCAAGAGGATATTTGGAGCGTTTTGAGGCCTATGCTGGAAAAGGAAATATCTTCACCTAAAAACTAGACAGAAGCATTCTCAGAAACTTCTGTGTGATGAGTGCATTCAACTCACAGACTTGAACGTTTCTTTTGATAGAACAGTTTGGAAACATTACGTTTGTAGAATCTGCAAGTGTTTATTCGGAGCACCTTGAGGCCTATGTTGGAAAAGGAAATATCTTCACATAAAAACTAGAGAGAAGGATTCTCAGAAACTTCTTTGTGATGAGTTCATGCAACTCACAGAGTTGAACCTACCAATTGATAGAGAAGTTTGGAAACACTCTTTTTGTAGAATCTGCAAGTGGATATTTGGAGCCGTTTGAGGCCTATGCTGGAAAAGGAAATATCTTCACATAAAAACTGAACAGAAGCATTCTCAGAAACTTCTTTGTGTTGAGTGCATTCAACTCACAGACTTGAACTTACCTGTAGTAAGAGCAGTTTTGAAACACTCTTTTGGTAAAATCTGCAAGTGGTTATTTGGAGCACTTCGAGGCCTGTGCTGGGATATGGAATATCTTCACCTAAAAACTACAGAGAAGCATTCTCAGAAGGTACTTCACGATGCATTCATTCAACTCACAGAGTTGAACCTTCCTTTTGATAGAACAGTTTTGAAACACTCTTTTTGTAGAATCTGCAAGAGGATATTTGGAGCGTTTTGAGGCCTATGCTGGAAAAGGAAATATCTTCACCTAAAAACTAGACAGAAGCATTCTCAGAAACTTCTGTGTGATGAGTGCATTCAACTCACAGACTTGAACGTTTCTTTTGATAGAACAGTTTTGAAACATTACGTTTGTAGAATCTGCAAGTGTTTATTCGGAGCACCTTGAGGCCTATGTTGGAAAAGGAAATATCTTCACATAAAAACTAGAGAGAAGGATTCTCAGAAACTTCTTTGTGATGAGTTCATTCAACTCACAGAGTTGAACCTACCAATTGATAGAGAAGTTTGGAAACACTCTTTTTGTAGAATCTGCAAGTGGATATTTGGAGCCGTTTGAGGCCTATGCTGGAAAAGGGAATATCTTCACATAAAAACTGAACAGAAGCATTCTCAGAAACTTCTTTGGGTTGAGTGCATTCAACTCACAGACTTGAACTTACCTGTAGAAAGAGCAGTTTTGAAACACTCTTTTGGTAAAATCTGCAAGTGGTTATTTGGAGCACTTCGAGGCCTGTGCTGGGATATGGAATATCTTCACCTAAAAACTACAGAGAAGCATTCTCAGAAAGTTCTTCACGATGCATTCATTCAACTCACAGAGTTGAACCTTCCTTTTGATAGAACAGTTTTGAAACACTCTTTTTGGAGAATCTGCAAGACGATATTTGGAGCGTTTTGAGGCCTATGCTGGAAAAGGAAATATCTTCACCTAAAAACTAGACAGAAGCATTCTCAGAAACTTCTGTGTGATGAGTGCATTCAACTCACAGACTTGAACGTTTCTTTTGATAGAACAGTTTGGAAACATTACGTTTGTAGAATCTGCAAGTGTTTATTCGGAGCACCTTGAGGCCTATGTTGGAAAAGGAAATATCTTCACATAAAAACTAGAGAGAAGGATTCTCAGAAACTTCTTTGTGATGAGTTCATTCAACTCACAGAGTTGAACCTATCAATTGATAGAGAAGTTTGGAAACACTCTTTTTGTAGAATCTGCAAGTGGATATTTGGAGCCGTTTGAGGCCTATGCTGGAAAAGGAAATATCTTCACATAAAAACTGAACAGAAACATTCTCAGAAACTTCTTTGTGTTGAGTGCATTCAACTCACAGACTTGAACTTACCTGTAGAAAGAGCAGTTTTGAAACACTCTTTTGGTAAAATCTGCAAGTGGTTACTTGGAGCACTTCGAGGCCTGTGCTGGGATATGGAATATCTTCACCTAAAAACTACAGAGAAGCATTCTCAGAAAGTTCTTCACGATGCATTCATTCAACTCACAGAGTTGAACCTTCCTTTTGATAGAACAGTTTTGAAACACTGTTTTTGGAGAATCTGCAAGAGGATATTTGGAGCGTTTTGAGGCCTATGCTGGAAAAGGAAATATCTTCACCTAAAAACTAGACAGAAGCATTCTCAGAAACTTCTGTGTGATGAGTGCATTCAACTCACAGACTTGAACATTTCTTTTGATAGAACCGTTTTGAAACATTACGTTTGTAGAATCTGCAAGTGTTTATTCGGAGCACCTTGAGGCCTATGTTGGAAAAGGAAATATCTTCACATAAAAACTAGAGAGAAGGATTCTCAGAAACTTCTTTGTGATGAGTTCATTCAACTCACAGAGTTGAACCTACCAATTGATAGAGAAGTTTGGAAACACTCTTTCTGTAGAATCTGCAAGTGGATATTTGGAGCCGTTTGAGGCCTATGCTGGAAAAGGAAATATCTTCACATAAAAACTGAACGGAAGCATTCTCGGAAACTTCTTTGTGTTGAGTGCATTCAACTCACAGACTTGAACTTACCTGTGGAAACAGCAGTTTTGAAACACTCTTGTCGTAAAATCAGCAAGTGGTTATTTGGAGCACTTCGAGGCCTGTGCTGGGATATGGAATATCTTCACCTAAAAACTACAGAGAAGCATTCTCAGAAAGTTCTTCACGATGCATTCATTCAACTCACAGAGTTGAACCTTCCTTTTGATAGAACAGTTTTGAAACACTCTTTTTGTAGAATCTGCGAGAGGATATTTGGAGCGTTTTGAGGCCTATGCTGGAAAAGGAAATGTCTTCACCTAAAAACTAGACAGAAGCATTCTCAGAAACTTCTGTGTGATGAGTGCATTCAACTCACAGACTTGAACGTTTCTTTTGATAGAACAGTTTTGAAACATTACGTTTGTAGAATCTGCAAGTGTTTATTCGGAGCACCTTGAGGCCTATGTTGGAAAAGGAAATATCTTCACATAAAAACTAGAGAGAAGGATTCTCAGAAACTTCTTTGGATGAGTTCATTCAACTCACAGAGTTGAACCTACCAATTGGTAGAGAAGTTTGGAAACACTCTTTTTGTAGAATCTGCAAGTGGATATTTGGAGCCGTTTGAGGCCTATGCTGGAAAAGGAAATATCTTCACATAAAAACTGAACAGAAGCATTCTCAGAAACTTCTTTGTGTTGAGTGCATTCAACTCACAGACTTGAACATACCTGTAGAAAGAGCAGTTTTGAAACACTCTTTTGGTAAAATCTACCAGTGGTTATTTGGAGCACTTCGAGGCCTGTGCTGGGATATGGAATATCTTCACCTAAAAACTACAGAGAAGCATTCTCAGAAAGTTCTTCACGATGCATTCATTCAACTCACAGAGTTGAACCTTCCTTTTGATAGAACAGTTTTGAAACACTCTTTTTGGAGAATCTGCAAGAGGATATTTGGAGCCTTTTGAGGCCTATGCTGGAAAAGGAAATATCTTCACCTAAAAACTAGACAGAAGCATTCTCAGAAACTTCTGTGTGATGAGTGCATTCAACTCACAGACTTGAACGTTTCTTTTGATAGAACAGTTTTGAAACATTACGTTTGTAGAATCTGCAAGTGTTTATTCGGAGCACCTTGAGGCCTATGATGGAAAAGGAAATATCTTCACATAAAAACTAAAGAGAAGGATTCTCAGAAACTTCTTTGTGATGAGTTCATTCAACTCACAGAGTTGAACCTACCAATTGATAGAGAAGTTTGGAAACACTCTTTTTGTAGAATCTACAAGTGGATATTTGGAGCCGTTTGAGGCCTATGCTGGAAAAGGAAATATCTTCACATAAAAACTTAACAGAAGCATTCTCAGAAACTTCTTTGTGTTGTGTGCATTCAACTCACAGAGTTGAACTTACCTGTAGAAAGAGCAGTTTTGAAACACTCTTTTGGTAAAATCTGCAAGTGGTTATTTGGAGCACTTCGAGGCCTGTGATGGGATATGGAATATCTTCACCTAAAAACTACAGAGAAGCATTCTCAGAAAGTTCTTCATGATGCATTCATTCAACTCACAGAGTTGAACCTTCCTTTTGATAGAACAGTTTTGAAACACTCTTTTTGTAGAATCTGCAAGAGGATATTTGGAGCGTTTTGGGGCCTATGCTGGAAAAGAAATATCTTCACCTAAAAACTAGACAGAAGCATTCTCAGAAACTTCTGTGTGATGAGTGCATTGAACTCACAGACTAGAACGTTTCTTTTGATAGAACAGTTTTGAAACATTACGTTTGTAGAACCTGCAAGTGTTTATTCGGAGCACCTTGAGGCCTATGTTTGAAAAGGAAATATCTTCACATAAAAACTAGAGAGAAGGATTCTCAGAAACTTCTTTGTGATGAGTTCATTGAACTCACGGAGTTGAACCTACCAATTGATAGAGAAATTTGGAAACACTCTTTTTGTAGAATCTGCAAGTGGATATTTGGAGCCGTTTGAGGCCTATGCTGGAAAAGGAAATATCTTCACATAAAAACTGAACAGAAGCATTCTCAGAAACTTCTTTGTGTTGAGTGCATTCAGCCCACAGACTTGAACTTAGCTGTAGAAAGAGCAGTTTTGAAACACTCTTTTGGTAAAATCTGCAAGTGGTTATTTGGAGCACTTCGAGGCCTGTGCTGGGATATGGAATATCTTCACCTAAAAACTACAGAGAAGCAATCTCAGAAAGTTCTTCACGATGCATTCATTCAACTCACAGAGTTGAACCTTCCTTTTGATAGAACAGTTTTGAAACACTCTTTTTGGAGAATCTGCAAGAGGATATTTGGTGCGTTTTGAGGCCTATGCTGGAAAAGGAAATATCTTCACCTAAAAACTAGACAGAAGCATTCTCAGAAACTTCTGTGTGATGAGTGCATTCAACTCACAGACTTGAACGTTTCTTTTGATAGAACCGTTTTGAAACATTACGTTTGTAGAATCTGCAAGTGTTTATTCGGAGCACCTTGAGGCCTATGTTGGAAAAGGAAATATCTTCACATAAAAACTAGAGAGAAGGATTCTCAGAAACTTCTTTGTGATGAGTTCATTCAACTCACAGAGTTGAACCTACCAATTGATAGAGAAGTTTGGAAACACTCTTTCTGTAGAATCTGCAAGTGGATATTTGGAGCCGTTTGAGGCCTATGCTGGAAAAGGAAATATCTTCACATAAAAACTGAACAGAAGCATTCTCAGAAACTTCTTTGTGTTGAGTGCATTCAACTCACAGACTTGAACTTACCTGTAGAAAGAGCAGTTTTGAAACACTCTTTTGGTAAAATCTGCAAGTGGTTATTTGGAGCACTTCGAGGCCTGTGCTGGGATATGGAATATCTTCACCTAAAAACTACAGAGAAGCACTCTCAGAAAGTTCTTCACGATGCATTCATTCAACTCACAGAGTTGAACCTTCCTTTTGATAGAACAGTTTTGAAACACTCTTTTTGTAGAATCTGCAAGAGGATATTTGGAGCGTTTTGAGGCCTATGCTGGAAAAGGAAATATCTTCACCTAAAAACTAGACAGAAGCATTCTCAGAAACTTCTGTGTGATGAGTGCATTCAACTCACAGACTTGAACGTTTCTTTTGATAGAACAGTTTGGAAACATTACGTTTGTAGAATCTGCAAGTGTTTATTCGGAGCACCTTGAGGCCTATGTTGGAAAAGGAAATATCTTCACATAAAAACTAGAGAGAAGGATTCTCAGAAACTTCTTTGTGATGAGTTCATTCAACTCACAGTGTTGAACCTACCAATTGGTAGAGAAGTTTGGAAGCACTCTTTTTGTAGAATCTGCAAGTGGATATTTTGAGCCGTTTGAGGCCTATGCTGGAAAAGGAAATATCTTCACATAAAAACTTAACAGAAACATTCTCAGAAACTTCTTTGTGTTGAGTGCATTGAACTCACAGACTTGAACTTACCTGTAGAAAGAGCAGTTTTGAAACACTCTTTTGATAATATCTGCAAGTGGTTATTTGGAGCACTTCGAGGCCTGTGCTGGGATATGGAATATCTTCACCTAAAAACTACAGAGAAGCATTCTCAGAAAGTTCTTCACGATGCATTCATTCAACTCAGAGAGTTGAACCTTCCTTTTGATAGAACAGTTTTGAAACACTCTTTTTGTAGAATCTGCAAGAGGATATTTGGAGCGTTTTGAGGCCTATGCTGGAAAAGGAAATATCTTCACCTAAAAACTAGACAGAAGCATTCTGAGAAACTTCTTTGCGATGAGTGCATTCAACTCACAGACTTGAACGTTTCTTTTGATAGAACAGTTTTGAAACATTACGTTTGTAGAATCTGCAAGTGTTTATTCGGAGCACATTCAGGCCTATGTTGGAAAAGGAATTATCTTCACATAAAAACTAGAGAGAAGGATTCTCAGAAACTTCTTTGTGATGAGTTCATTCAACTCACAGAGTTGAACCTACCAATTGATAGAGAAGTTTGGAAACACTCTTTTTGTAGAATCTGCAAGTGGATATTTGGAGCCGTTTGAGGCCTATGCTGGAAAAGGAAATATCTTCACATAAAAACTGAACAGAAGAATTCTCAGAAACTTCTTGGTGTTGAGTGCATTCAACTCACAGACTTGAACTTACCTGTAGAAAGAGCAGTTTTGAAACACTCTTTTGGTAAAATCTGCAAGTGGTTATTTGGAGCACTTCGAGGACTGTGCTGGGATACGGAATATCTTCACCTAAAAACTACAGAGAAGCATTATCAGAAAGTCCTTCACGATGCATTCATTCAACTCACAGAGTTGAACCTTCCTTTTGATAGAACAGTTTTGAAACACTCTTTTTGTAGAATCTGCAATACGATATTTGGAGCGTTTTGAGGCCTATGCTGGAAAAGGAAATCTCTTCACCTAAAAACTAGACAGAAGCATTCTCAGAAACTTCTGTGTGATGAGTGCATTCAACTCACAGACTTGAACGTTTCTTTTGATAGAACAGTTTTGAAACATCACGTTTGTAGAATCTGCAAGTGTTTATTCGGAGCACCTTGAGGCCTATGTTGGAAAAGGAAATATCTTCACATAAAAACTAGAGAGAAGGATTCTCAGAAACTTCTTTGTGATGAGTTCATTCAACTCACAGAGTTGAACCTACCAATTGGTAGAGAAGTTTGGAAACACTCTTTTTGTAGAATCTGCAAGTGGATATTTGGAGCCGTTTGAGGCCTATGCTGGAAAAGGAAATATCTTCACATAAAAACTTAACAGAAGCATTCTCAGAAACTTCTTTGTGTTGAGTGCATTCAACTCACAGACTTGAACTTACCTGTAGAAAGAGCAGTTTTGAAACACTCTTTTGGTAAAATCTACCAGTGGTTATTTGGAGCACTTCGAGGCCTGAGCTGGGATATGGAATATCTTCACCTAAAAACTACAGAGAAGCATTCTCAGAAAGTTCTTCACGATGCATTCATTCAACTCACAGAGTTGAACCTTCCTTTTGATAGAACAGTTTTGAAACACTCTTTTTGGAGAATCTGCAAGAGGATATTTAGAGCGTTTTGAGGCCTATGCTGGAAAAGGAAATATCTTCACCTAAAAACTAGACAGAAGCATTCTCAGAAACTTCTGTGTGATGAGTGCATTCAACTCACAGACTTGAACGTTTCTTTTGATAGAACCGTTTTGAAACATTACGTTTGTAGAATCTGCAAGTGTTTATTCGGAGCACCTTGAGGCCTATGTTGGAAAAGGAAATATCTTCACATAAAAACTAGAGAGAAGGATTCTCAGAAACTTCTTTGTGATGAGTTCATTCAACTCACAGAGTTGAACCTACCAATTGATAGAGAAGTTTGGAAACACTCTTTCTGTAGAATCTGCAAGTGGATATTTGGAGCCGTTTGAGGCCTATGCTGGAAAAGGAAATATCTTCACATAAAAACTGAACAGAAGCATTCTCAGAAACTTCTTTGTGTTGAGTGCATTCAACTCACAGACTTGAACTTACCTGTAGAAAGAGCAGTTTTCAAACACTCTTTTGGTAAAATCTGCAAGTGTTTATTTGGAGCACTTCGAGGCCTGTGTTGGGATATGGAATATCTTCACCTAAAAACTACAGAGAAGCACTCTAAGAAAGTTCTTCACGATGCATTCATTCAACTCACAGAGTTGAACCTTCCTTTTGATAGAACAGTTTTGAAACACTCTTTTTGTAGAATCTGCAAGAGGATATTTGGAGCGTTTTGAGGCCTATGCTGGAAAAGGAAATATCTTCACCTAAAAACTAGACAGAAGCATTCTCAGAAACTTCTGTGTGATGAGTGCATTCAACTCACAGACTTGAACGTTTCTTTTGATAGAACAGTTTGGAAACATTACGTTTGTAGAATCTGCAAGTGTTTATTCGGATCACCTTGAGGCCTATGTTGGAAAAGGAAATATATTCACATAAAAACTAGAGAGAAGGATTCTCAGAAACTTCTTTGTGATGAGTTCATTCAACTCACAGAGTTGAACCTACCAATTGATAGAGAAGTTTGGGAACACTCTTTTTGTAGAATCTGCAAGTGGATATTTGGAGCCGTTTGAGGCCTATGCTGGAAAAGGAAATATCTTCACATAAAAACTGAACAGAAGCATTCTCGGAAACTTCTTTGTGTTGAGTGCATTCAACTCACAGACTTGAACTTACCTGTAGAAACAGCAGTTTTGAAACACTCTTTTCGTAAAATCTGCAAGTGGTTATTTGGAGCACTTCGAGGCCTGTGCTGGGATATGGAATATCTTCACCTAAAAACTACAGAGAAGCATTCTCAGAAAGTTCTTCAGGATGCATTCATTCAACTCACAGAGTTGAACCTTCCTTTTGATAGAACAGTTTTGAAACACTCTTTTTGTAGAATCTGCGAGAGGATATTTGGAGCGTTTTGAGGCCTATGCTGGAAAAGGAAATATCTTCACCTAAAAACTAGACAGAAGCATTCTCAGAAAGTTCTGTGTGATGAGTGCATTCAACTCACAGACATGAACGTTTCTTTTGAGAGAACAGTTTTGAAACATTTCTTTTTTAGAATCTGCAAGTGTTTATTCGGAGCACCTTGATTCCTATGTTGGAAAAGGAAATATCTTCACATAAAAACTAGAGAGAAGGATTCTCAGAAACTTCTTTGTGATGAGTTCATTCAGCTCACAGAGTTGAACCTACCAATTGATAGAGAAGTTTGGAAACACTCTTTTAGTAGAATCTGCAAGTGGATATTTGGAGCCGTTTGAGGCCTATGCTGGAAAAGGAAATATCTTCACATAAAAACTGACCAGAAGCATTCTCAGAAACTTCTTTGTGTTGAGTGCATTCAACTCACAGACTTGAACTTACCTCTAGAAACAGCAGTTTTGAAACAGTCTTTTCGTAAAATCTGCAAGTGGTTATTTGGAGCACTTCGAGGCCTGTGCTGGGATATGGAATATCTTCATATAAAAACTACAGAGAAGCATTCTCAGAAAGTTCTTCACGATGCATTCATTCAACTCACAGAGTTGAACCTTCCTTTTGATAGAACAGTTTTGAAACACTCTTTTTGTAGAATCTGCAAGAGGATATTTGGAGCGTTTTGAGGCCTATGCTGGAAAAGGAAATATCTTCACCTAAAAACTAGACAGAAGCATTCTCAGAAACTTCTGTGTGATGAGTGCATTCAACTCACAGACTTGAACGTTTCTTTTGATAGAACAGTTTTGAAACATTACGTTTGTAGAATCTGCAAGTGTTTATTCGGAGCACCTTGAGGCCTATGTTGGAAAAGGAAATATCTTCACATAAAAACTAGAGAGAAGGATTCTCAGAAACTTCTTTGTGATGAGTTCATTCAACTCACAGAGTTGAACCTACCAATTGATAGAGAAGTTTGGGAACACTCTTTTTGTAGAATCTGCAAGTGGATATTTGGAGCCGTTTGAGGCCTATGCTGGAAAAGGAAATATCTTCACATAAAAACTGAACAGAAGCATTCTCAGAAACTTCTTTGTGTTGAGTGCATTCAACTCACAGACTTGAACTTACCTGTAGAAAGAGCAGTTTTGAAACACTCTTTTGGTAAAATCTGCAAGTGGTTATTTGGAGCACTTCGAGGCCTGTGCTGGGATATGGAATATCTTCACCTAAAAACTACAGAGAAGCATTCTCAGAAAGTTCTTCACGATGCATTCATTCAACTCACAGAGTTGAACCTTCCTTTTGATAGAACAGTTTTGAAACACTCTTTTTGTAGAATCTGCAAAGGATATTTGGAGCGTTTTGAGGCCTATGTTGGAAAAGGAAATATCATCACCTAAAAACTAGACAGAAGCATTCTCAGAAACTTCTGTGTGATGAGTGCATTCAACTCACAGACTTGAACGTTTCTTTTGATAGAACAGTTTTGAAACATTTCTTTTTTAGAATCTGCAAGTGTTTATTCGGAGCACCTTGATTCCTATGTTGGAAAAGGAAATATCTTCACATAAAAACTAGAGAGAAGGATTCTCAGAAACTTCTTTGTGATGATTTCATTCAACTCACAGAGTGGAACCTACCAATTGATAGAGAAGTTTGGAAACACTCTTTTTGTGGAATCTGCAAGTGGATATTTGGAGCCGTTTGAGGCGTATGCTGGAAAGGGAAATATCTTCACATAAAAACTGAACAGAAGCATTCTCAGAAACTTCTTTGTGTTGAGTGCATTCAACTCAAAGACTTGAACTTACCTGTAGAAAGAGCAGTTTTGAAGCACTCTTTTGGTAAAATCTGCAAGTGGTTATTTGGAGCACTTCGAGGCCTGTGCTGGGATATGGAATATCTTCACCTAAAAACTACAGAGAAGCATTCTCAGAAAGTTCTTCACGATGCATTCATTCAACTCACAGAGTTGAACCTTCCTTTTGATAGAACAGTTTTGAAACACTCTTTTTGGAGAATCTGCAAGAGGATATTTGGAGCGTTTTGAGGCCTATGCTGGAAAAGGAAATATCTTCACCTAAAAACTAGACAGAAGCATTCTCAGAAACTTCTGTGTGATGAGTGCATTCAACTCACAGACATGAACGTTTCTTTTGATAGAACAGTTTTGAAACATTACGTTTGTAGAATCTGCAAGTGTTTATTCGGAGCACCTTGAGGCCTATGTTGGAAAAGGAAATATCTTCACATAAAAACTAGAGAGAAGGATTCTCAGAAACTTCTTTGTGATGAGTTCATTCAACTCACAGAGTTGAACCTACCAATTGATAGAGAAGTTTGGGAACACTCTTTTTGTAGAATCTGCAAGTGGATATTTGGAGCCGTTTGAGGCCTATGCTGGAAAAGGAAATATCTTCACATAAAAACTGAACAGAAGCATTCTCAGAAACTTCTTTGTGTTGAGTGCATTCAACTCACAGACTTGAACTTACCTGTAGAAAGAGCAGTTTTGAAACACTCTTTTGGTAAAATCTGCAAGTGGTTATTTGGAGCACTTCGAGGCCTGTGCTGGGATATGGAATATCTTCACCTAAAAACTACAGAGAAGCATTCTCAGAAAGTTCTTCACGATGCATTCATTCAACTCACAGAGTTGAACCTTCCTTTTGATAGAACAGTTTTGAAACACTCTTTTTGTAGAATCTGCAAGACGATATTTGGAGCGTTTTGAGGCCTATGTTGGAAAAGGAAATATCTTCACCTAAAAACTAGACAGAAGCATTCTCAGAAACTTCTGTGTGATGAGTGCATTCAACTCAAAGACATGAACGTTTCTTTTGATAGAACAGTTTCGAATCGTTTCTTTTTTAGAATCTGCAAGTGTTTATTCGGAGCACCTTGATTCCTATGTTGGAAAAGGAAATATCTTCACATAAAAACTAGAGAGAAGGATTCTCAGAAACTTCTTTGTGATGAGTTCATTCAACTCACAGAGTTGAACCTACCAATTGATAGAGAAGTTTGGAAACACTCTTTTTGTAGAATCTGCAAGTGGATATTTGGAGCCGTTTGAGGCCTATGCTGGAAAAGGAAATATCTTCACATAAAAACTGAACGGAAGCATTCTCGGAAACTTCTTTGTGTTGAGTGCATTCAACTCACAGACTTGAACTTACCTGTAGAAAGAGCAGTTTTGAAACACTCTTTTGGTAAAATCTGCAAGTGGTTATTTGGAGCACTTCGAGGCCTGTGCTGGGATATGGAATATCTTCACCTAAAAACTACAGAGAAGCATTCTCAGAAAGTTCTTCACGATGCATTCATTCAACTCACAGAGTTGAACCTTCCTTTTGATAGAACAGTTTTGAAACACTCTTTTTGTAGAATCTGCGAGAGGATATTTGGAGCGTTTTGAGGCCTATGCTGGAAAAGGAAATATCTTCACCTAAAAACTAGACAGAAGCATTCTCAGAAACTTCTGTGGGATGAGTGCATTCAACTCACAGACTTGAACGTTTCTTTTGATAGAACAGTTTTGAAACATTACGTTTGTAGAATCTGCAAGTGTTTATTCGGAGCACCTTGAGGCCTATGTTGGAAAAGGAAATATCTTCACATAAAAACTAGAGAGAAGGATTCTCAGAAACTTCTTTGTGATGAGTTCATTCAACTCACAGAGTTGAACCTACCAATTGGTAGAGAAGTTTGGAAACACTCTTTTTGTAGAATCTGCAAGTGGATATTTGGAGCCGTTTGAGGCCTATGCTGGAAAAGGAAATATCTTCACATAAAAACTGAACAGAAGCATTCTCAGAAACTTCTTTGTGTTGAGTGCATTCAACTCACAGACTTGAACTTACCTGTAGAAAGAGCAGTTTTGAAACACTCTTTTTGTAAAATCTACCAGTGGTTATTTGGAGCACTTCGAGGCCTGTGCTGGGATATGGAATATCTTCACCTAAAAACTACAGAGAAGCATTCTCAGAAAGTTCTTCACGATGCATTCATTCAACTCACAGAGTTGAACCTTCCTTTTGATAGAACAGTTCTGAAACACTCTTTTTGGAGAATCTGCAAGAGGATATTTGGAGCGTTTTGAGGCCTATGCTGGAAAAGGAAATATCTTCACCTAAAAACTAGACAGAAGCATTCTCAGAAACTTCTGTGTGATGAGTGCATTCAACTCACAGACTTGAACGTTTCTTTTGATAGAACAGTTTTGAAACATTACGTTTGTAGAATCTGCAAGTGCTTATTCGGAGCACCTTGAGGCCTATGTTGGAAAAGGAAATATCTTCAAATAAAAACTAGAGAGAAGGATTCTCAGAAACTTCTTTGTGATGAGTTCATTCAACTCACGGAGTTGAACCTACCAATTGATAGAGAAGTTTGGGAACACTCTTTTTGTAGAATCTGCAAGTGGATATTTGGAGCCGTTTGTGGCCTATGCTGGAAAAGGAAATATCTTCACATAAAAACTGAACAGAAGCATTCTCAGAAACTTCTTTGTGTTGAGTGCATTCAACTAACAGACTTGAACTTACCTGTAGAAAGAGCAGTTTTGAAACACTCTTTTGGTAAAATCTGCAAGTGGTTATTTGGAGCACTTCGAGGCCTGTGCTGGGATATGGAATAACTTCACCTAAAAACTACAGAGAAGCATTCTCAGAAAGTTCTTCACGATGCATTCATTCAACTCACAGAGTTGAACCTTCCTTTTGATAGAACAGTTTTGAAACACTCTTTTTGTAGAATCTGCAAGAGGATATTTGGAGGGTTTTGAGGCCTATGCTGGAAAAGGAAATATCTTCACCTAAAAACTAGACAGAAGCACTCTCAGAAACTTCTCTGTGATGAGTGCATTCAACTCACAGACTTGAACGTTTCTTTTGATAGAACAGTTTTGAAACATTACGTTTGTAGAATCTGCAAGTGTTTATTCGGAGCACCTTGAGGCCTATGTTGGAAAAGGAAATATCTTCACATAAAAACTAGAGAGAAGGATTCTCAGAAACTTCTTTGTGATGAGTTCATTCAACTCACAGAGTTGAACCTACCAATTGATAGAGAAGTTTGAAAACACTCTTTTTGTAGAATCTGCAAGTGGATATTTGGAGCCGTTTGAGGCCTATGCAGGAAAAGGAAATATCTTCAGATAAAAACTGAACAGAAATATTCTCAGAAACTTCTTTGTGTTGAGTGCATTCAACTCACAGACTTGAACTTACCTGTAGAAAGAGCGCTTTTGAATCACTCTTTGGGTAAAATCTGCAAGTGGTTATTTGGAGCACTTCGAGGCCTGTGCTGGGATATGGAATATCTTCACCTAAAAACTACAGAGAAGCATTCTCAGAAAGTTCCTCACGATGCATTCATTCAACTCACAGAGTTGAACCTTCCTTTTGAAAGAACAGTTTTGAAACACTCTTTTTGTAGAATCTGCAAGAGGATATTTGGAGCGTTTTGAGGCCTATGCTGGAAAAGGAAGTATCTTCACCTAAAAACTAGACAGAAGCATTCTCAGAAACTTCTGTGTGATGAGTGCATTCAACTCACAGACTTGAACGTTTCTTTTGATAGAACCGTTTGGAAACATTACGTTTGTAGAATCTGCAAGTGTTTATTCGGAGCACCTTGAGGCCTATGTTGGAAAAGGAAATATCTTCACATAAAAACTAGAGAGAAGGATTCTCAGAAACTTCTTTGTGATGAGTTCATTCAACTCACAGAGTTGAACCTACCAATTGATAGAGAAGTTTGGAAACACTCTTTCTGTAGAATCTGCAAGTGGATATTTGGAGCCGTTTGAGGCCTATGCTGGAAAAGGAAATATCTTCACATAAAAACTGAACAGAAGCATTCTCAGAAACTTCTTTGTGTTGAGTGCATTCAACTCACAGACTTGAACTTACCTGTAGAAAGAGCAGTTTTGAAACACTCTTTTGGTAAAATCTGCAAGTGGTTATTTGGAGCACTTCGAGGCCTGTGCTGGGATATGGAATATCTTCACCTAAAAACTACAGAGAAGCACTCTCAGAAAGTTCTTCACGATGCATTCATTCAACTCACAGAGTTGAACCTTCCTTTTGATAGAACAGTTTTGAAACACTCTTTTTGTAGAATCTGCAAGAGGATATTTGGAGCGTTTTGAGGCCTATGCTGGAAAAGGAAATATCTTCACCTAAAAACTAGACAGAAGCATTCTCAGAAACTTCTGTGTGATGAGTGCATTCAACTCACAGACTTGAACGTTTCTTTTGATAGAACAGTTTGGAAACATTACGTTTGTAGAATCTGCAAGTGTTTATTCGGAGCACCTTGAGGCCTATGTTGGAAAAGGAAATATCTTCACATAAAAACTAGAGAGAAGGATTCTCAGAAACTTCTTTGTGATGAGTTCATTCAACTCACAGTGTTGAACCTACCAATTGGTAGAGAAGTTTGGAAGCACTCTTTTTGTAGAATCTGCAAGTGGATATTTTGAGCCGTTTGAGGCCTATGCTGGAAAAGGAAATATCTTCACATAAAAACTTAACAGAAACATTCTCAGAAACTTCTTTGTGTTGAGTGCATTGAACTCACAGACTTGAACTTACCTGTAGAAAGAGCAGTTTTGAAACACTCTTTTGATAATATCTGCAAGTGGTTATTTGGAGCACTTCGAGGCCTGTGCTGGGATATGGAATATCTTCACCTAAAAACTACAGAGAAGCATTCTCAGAAAGTTCTTCACGATGCATTCATTCAACTCAGAGAGTTGAACCTTCCTTTTGATAGAACAGTTTTGAAACACTCTTTTTGTAGAATCTGCAAGAGGATATTTGGAGCGTTTTGAGGCCTATGCTGGAAAAGGAAATATCTTCACCTAAAAACTAGACAGAAGCATTCTGAGAAACTTCTTTGCGATGAGTGCATTCAACTCACAGACTTGAACGTTTCTTTTGATAGAACAGTTTTGAAACATTACGTTTGTAGAATCTGCAAGTGTTTATTCGGAGCACATTCAGGCCTATGTTGGAAAAGGAATTATCTTCACATAAAAACTAGAGAGAAGGATTCTCAGAAACTTCTTTGTGATGAGTTCATTCAACTCACAGAGTTGAACCTACCAATTGATAGAGAAGTTTGGAAACACTCTTTTTGTAGAATCTGCAAGTGGATATTTGGAGCCGTTTGAGGCCTATGCTGGAAAAGGAAATATCTTCACATAAAAACTGAACAGAAGAATTCTCAGAAACTTCTTGGTGTTGAGTGCATTCAACTCACAGACTTGAACTTACCTGTAGAAAGAGCAGTTTTGAAACACTCTTTTGGTAAAATCTGCAAGTGGTTATTTGGAGCACTTCGAGGACTGTGCTGGGATACGGAATATCTTCACCTAAAAACTACAGAGAAGCATTATCAGAAAGTCCTTCACGATGCATTCATTCAACTCACAGAGTTGAACCTTCCTTTTGATAGAACAGTTTTGAAACACTCTTTTTGTAGAATCTGCAATACGATATTTGGAGCGTTTTGAGGCCTATGCTGGAAAAGGAAATCTCTTCACCTAAAAACTAGACAGAAGCATTCTCAGAAACTTCTGTGTGATGAGTGCATTCAACTCACAGACTTGAACGTTTCTTTTGATAGAACAGTTTTGAAACATCACGTTTGTAGAATCTGCAAGTGTTTATTCGGAGCACCTTGAGGCCTATGTTGGAAAAGGAAATATCTTCACATAAAAACTAGAGAGAAGGATTCTCAGAAACTTCTTTGTGATGAGTTCATTCAACTCACAGAGTTGAACCTACCAATTGGTAGAGAAGTTTGGAAACACTCTTTTTGTAGAATCTGCAAGTGGATATTTGGAGCCGTTTGAGGCCTATGCTGGAAAAGGAAATATCTTCACATAAAAACTTAACAGAAGCATTCTCAGAAACTTCTTTGTGTTGAGTGCATTCAACTCACAGACTTGAACTTACCTGTAGAAAGAGCAGTTTTGAAACACTCTTTTGGTAAAATCTACCAGTGGTTATTTGGAGCACTTCGAGGCCTGAGCTGGGATATGGAATATCTTCACCTAAAAACTACAGAGAAGCATTCTCAGAAAGTTCTTCACGATGCATTCATTCAACTCACAGAGTTGAACCTTCCTTTTGATAGAACAGTTTTGAAACACTCTTTTTGGAGAATCTGCAAGAGGATATTTAGAGCGTTTTGAGGCCTATGCTGGAAAAGGAAATATCTTCACCTAAAAACTAGACAGAAGCATTCTCAGAAACTTCTGTGTGATGAGTGCATTCAACTCACAGACTTGAACGTTTCTTTTGATAGAACCGTTTTGAAACATTACGTTTGTAGAATCTGCAAGTGTTTATTCGGAGCACCTTGAGGCCTATGTTGGAAAAGGAAATATCTTCACATAAAAACTAGAGAGAAGGATTCTCAGAAACTTCTTTGTGATGAGTTCATTCAACTCACAGAGTTGAACCTACCAATTGATAGAGAAGTTTGGAAACACTCTTTCTGTAGAATCTGCAAGTGGATATTTGGAGCCGTTTGAGGCCTATGCTGGAAAAGGAAATATCTTCACATAAAAACTGAACAGAAGCATTCTCAGAAACTTCTTTGTGTTGAGTGCATTCAACTCACAGACTTGAACTTACCTGTAGAAAGAGCAGTTTTCAAACACTCTTTTGGTAAAATCTGCAAGTGTTTATTTGGAGCACTTCGAGGCCTGTGTTGGGATATGGAATATCTTCACCTAAAAACTACAGAGAAGCACTCTAAGAAAGTTCTTCACGATGCATTCATTCAACTCACAGAGTTGAACCTTCCTTTTGATAGAACAGTTTTGAAACACTCTTTTTGTAGAATCTGCAAGAGGATATTTGGAGCGTTTTGAGGCCTATGCTGGAAAAGGAAATATCTTCACCTAAAAACTAGACAGAAGCATTCTCAGAAACTTCTGTGTGATGAGTGCATTCAACTCACAGACTTGAACGTTTCTTTTGATAGAACAGTTTGGAAACATTACGTTTGTAGAATCTGCAAGTGTTTATTCGGATCACCTTGAGGCCTATGTTGGAAAAGGAAATATATTCACATAAAAACTAGAGAGAAGGATTCTCAGAAACTTCTTTGTGATGAGTTCATTCAACTCACAGAGTTGAACCTACCAATTGATAGAGAAGTTTGGAAACACTCTTTTTGTAGAATCTGCAAGTGGATATTTGGAGCCGTTTGAGGCCTATGCTGGAAAAGGAAATATCTTCACATAAAAACTGAACAGAAGCATTCTCGGAAACTTCTTTGTGTTGAGTGCATTCAACTCACAGACTTGAACTTACCTGTAGAAACAGCAGTTTTGAAACACTCTTTTCGTAAAATCTGCAAGTGGTTATTTGGAGCACTTCGAGGCCTGTGCTGGGATATGGAATATCTTCACCTAAAAACTACAGAGAAGCATTCTCAGAAAGTTCTTCAGGATGCATTCATTCAACTCACAGAGTTGAACCTTCCTTTTGATAGAACAGTTTTGAAACACTCTTTTTGTAGAATCTGCGAGAGGATATTTGGAGCGTTTTGAGGCCTATGCTGGAAAAGGAAATATCTTCACCTAAAAACTAGACAGAAGCATTCTCAGAAAGTTCTGTGTGATGAGTGCATTCAACTCACAGACATGAACGTTTCTTTTGAGAGAACAGTTTTGAAACATTTCTTTTTTAGAATCTGCAAGTGTTTATTCGGAGCACCTTGATTCCTATGTTGGAAAAGGAAATATCTTCACATAAAAACTAGAGAGAAGGATTCTCAGAAACTTCTTTGTGATGAGTTCATTCAGCTCACAGAGTTGAACCTACCAATTGATAGAGAAGTTTGGAAACACTCTTTTAGTAGAATCTGCAAGTGGATATTTGGAGCCGTTTGAGGCCTATGCTGGAAAAGGAAATATCTTCACATAAAAACTGACCAGAAGCATTCTCAGAAACTTCTTTGTGTTGAGTGCATTCAACTCACAGACTTGAACTTACCTCTAGAAACAGCAGTTTTGAAACAGTCTTTTCGTAAAATCTGCAAGTGGTTATTTGGAGCACTTCGAGGCCTGTGCTGGGATATGGAATATCTTCATATAAAAACTACAGAGAAGCATTCTCAGAAAGTTCTTCACGATGCATTCATTCAACTCACAGAGTTGAACCTTCCTTTTGATAGAACAGTTTTGAAACACTCTTTTTGTAGAATCTGCAAGAGGATATTTGGAGCGTTTTGAGGCCTATGCTGGAAAAGGAAATATCTTCACCTAAAAACTAGACAGAAGCATTCTCAGAAACTTCTGTGTGATGAGTGCATTCAACTCACAGACTTGAACGTTTCTTTTGATAGAACAGTTTTGAAACATTACGTTTGTAGAATCTGCAAGTGTTTATTCGGAGCACCTTGAGGCCTATGTTGGAAAAGGAAATATCTTCACATAAAAACTAGAGAGAAGGATTCTCAGAAACTTCTTTGTGATGAGTTCATTCAACTCACAGAGTTGAACCTACCAATTGATAGAGAAGTTTGGGAACACTCTTTTTGTAGAATCTGCAAGTGGATATTTGGAGCCGTTTGAGGCCTATGCTGGAAAAGGAAATATCTTCACATAAAAACTGAACAGAAGCATTCTCAGAAACTTCTTTGTGTTGAGTGCATTCAACTCACAGACTTGAACTTACCTGTAGAAAGAGCAGTTTTGAAACACTCTTTTGGTAAAATCTGCAAGTGGTTATTTGGAGCACTTCGAGGCCTGTGCTGGGATATGGAATATCTTCACCTAAAAACTACAGAGAAGCATTCTCAGAAAGTTCTTCACGATGCATTCATTCAACTCACAGAGTTGAACCTTCCTTTTGATAGAACAGTTTTGAAACACTCTTTTTGTAGAATCTGCAAAGGATATTTGGAGCGTTTTGAGGCCTATGTTGGAAAAGGAAATATCATCACCTAAAAACTAGACAGAAGCATTCTCAGAAACTTCTGTGTGATGAGTGCATTCAACTCACAGACTTGAACGTTTCTTTTGATAGAACAGTTTTGAAACATTTCTTTTTTAGAATCTGCAAGTGTTTATTCGGAGCACCTTGATTCCTATGTTGGAAAAGGAAATATCTTCACATAAAAACTAGAGAGAAGGATTCTCAGAAACTTCTTTGTGATGATTTCATTCAACTCACAGAGTGGAACCTACCAATTGATAGAGAAGTTTGGAAACACTCTTTTTGTGGAATCTGCAAGTGGATATTTGGAGCCGTTTGAGGCGTATGCTAGAAAGGGAAATATCTTCACATAAAAACTGAACAGAAGCATTCTCAGAAACTTCTTTGTGTTGAGTGCATTCAACTCAAAGACTTGAACTTACCTGTAGAAAGAGCAGTTTTGAAGCACTCTTTTGGTAAAATCTGCAAGTGGTTATTTGGAGCACTTCGAGGCCTGTGCTGGGATATGGAATATCTTCACCTAAAAACTACAGAGAAGCATTCTCAGAAAGTTCTTCACGATGCATTCATTCAACTCACAGAGTTGAACCTTCCTTTTGATAGAACAGTTTTGAAACACTCTTTTTGGAGAATCTGCAAGAGGATATTTGGAGCGTTTTGAGGCCTATGCTGGAAAAGGAAATATCTTCACCTAAAAACTAGACAGAAGCATTCTCAGAAACTTCTGTGTGATGAGTGCATTCAACTCACAGACATGAACGTTTCTTTTGATAGAACAGTTTTGAAACATTACGTTTGTAGAATCTGCAAGTGTTTATTCGGAGCACCTTGAGGCCTATGTTGGAAAAGGAAATATCTTCACATAAAAACTAGAGAGAAGGATTCTCAGAAACTTCTTTGTGATGAGTTCATTCAACTCACAGAGTTGAACCTACCAATTGATAGAGAAGTTTGGGAACACTCTTTTTGTAGAATCTGCAAGTGGATATTTGGAGCCGTTTGAGGCCTATGCTGGAAAAGGAAATATCTTCACATAAAAACTGAACAGAAGCATTCTCAGAAACTTCTTTGTGTTGAGTGCATTCAACTCACAGACTTGAACTTACCTGTAGAAAGAGCAGTTTTGAAACACTCTTTTGGTAAAATCTGCAAGTGGTTATTTGGAGCACTTCGAGGCCTGTGCTGGGATATGGAATATCTTCACCTAAAAACTACAGAGAAGCATTCTCAGAAAGTTCTTCACGATGCATTCATTCAACTCACAGAGTTGAACCTTCCTTTTGATAGAACAGTTTTGAAACACTCTTTTTGTAGAATCTGCAAGACGATATTTGGAGCGTTTTGAGGCCTATGTTGGAAAAGGAAATATCTTCACCTAAAAACTAGACAGAAGCATTCTCAGAAACTTCTGTGTGATGAGTGCATTCAACTCAAAGACATGAACGTTTCTTTTGATAGAACAGTTTTGAATCGTTTCTTTTTTAGAATCTGCAAGTGTTTATTCGGAGCACCTTGATTCCTATGTTGGAAAAGGAAATATCTTCACATAAAAACTAGAGAGAAGGATTCTCAGAAACTTCTTTGTGATGAGTTCATTCAACTCACAGAGTTGAACCTACCAATTGATAGAGAAGTTTGGAAACACTCTTTTTGTAGAATCTGCAAGTGGATATTTGGAGCCGTTTGAGGCCTATGCTGGAAAAGGAAATATCTTCACATAAAAACTGAACGGAAGCATTCTCGGAAACTTCTTTGTGTTGAGTGCATTCAACTCACAGACTTGAACTTACCTGTAGAAAGAGCAGTTTTGAAACACTCTTTTGGTAAAATCTGCAAGTGGTTATTTGGAGCACTTCGAGGCCTGTGCTGGGATATGGAATATCTTCACCTAAAAACTACAGAGAAGCATTCTCAGAAAGTTCTTCACGATGCATTCATTCAACTCACAGAGTTGAACCTTCCTTTTGATAGAACAGTTTTGAAACACTCTTTTTGTAGAATCTGCGAGAGGATATTTGGAGAGTTTTGAGGCCTATGCTGGAAAAGGAAATATCTTCACCTAAAAACTAGACAGAAGCATTCTCAGAAACTTCTGTGGGATGAGTGCATTCAACTCACAGACTTGAACGTTTCTTTTGATAGAACAGTTTTGAAACATTACGTTTGTAGAATCTGCAAGTGTTTATTCGGAGCACCTTGAGGCCTATGTTGGAAAAGGAAATATCTTCACATAAAAACTAGAGAGAAGGATTCTCAGAAACTTCTTTGTGATGAGTTCATTCAACTCACAGAGTTGAACCTACCAATTGGTAGAGAAGTTTGGAAACACTCTTTTTGTAGAATCTGCAAGTGGATATTTGGAGCCGTTTGAGGCCTATGCTGGAAAAGGAAATATCTTCACATAAAAACTGAACAGAAGCATTCTCAGAAACTTCTTTGTGTTGAGTGCATTCAACTCACAGACTTGAACTTACCTGTAGAAAGAGCAGTTTTGAAACACTCTTTTTGTAAAATCTACCAGTGGTTATTTGGAGCACTTCGAGGCCTGTGCTGGGATATGGAATATCTTCACCTAAAAACTACAGAGAAGCATTCTCAGAAAGTTCTTCACGATGCATTCATTCAACTCACAGAGTTGAACCTTCCTTTTGATAGAACAGTTCTGAAACACTCTTTTTGGAGAATCTGCAAGAGGATATTTGGAGCGTTTTGAGGCCTATGCTGGAAAAGGAAATATCTTCACCTAAAAACTAGACAGAAGCATTCTCAGAAACTTCTGTGTGATGAGTGCATTCAACTCACAGACTTGAACGTTTCTTTTGATAGAACAGTTTTGAAACATTACGTTTGTAGAATCTGCAAGTGCTTATTCGGAGCACCTTGAGGCCTATGTTGGAAAAGGAAATATCTTCAAATAAAAACTAGAGAGAAGGATTCTCAGAAACTTCTTTGTGATGAGTTCATTCAACTCACAGAGTTGAACCTACCAATTGATAGAGAAGTTTGGGAACACTCTTTTTGTAGAATCTGCAAGTGGATATTTGGAGCCGTTTGTGGCCTATGCTGGAAAAGGAAATATCTTCACATAAAAACTGAACAGAAGCATTCTCAGAAACTTCTTTGTGTTGAGTGCATTCAACTAACAGACTTGAACTTACCTGTAGAAAGAGCAGTTTTGAAACACTCTTTTGGTAAAATCTGCAAGTGGTTATTTGGAGCACTTCGAGGCCTGTGCTGGGATATGGAATAACTTCACCTAAAAACTACAGAGAAGCATTCTCAGAAAGTTCTTCACGATGCATTCATTCAACTCACAGAGTTGAACCTTCCTTTTGATAGAACAGTTTTGAAACACTCTTTTTGTAGAATCTGCAAGAGGATATTTGGAGGGTTTTGAGGCCTATGCTGGAAAAGGAAATATCTTCACCTAAAAACTAGACAGAAGCACTCTCAGAAACTTCTCTGTGATGAGTGCATTCAACTCACAGACTTGAACGTTTCTTTTGATAGAACAGTTTTGAAACATTACGTTTGTAGAATCTGCAAGTGTTTATTCGGAGCACCTTGAGGCCTATGTTGGAAAAGGAAATATCTTCACATAAAAACTAGAGAGAAGGATTCTCAGAAACTTCTTTGTGATGAGTTCATTCAACTCACAGAGTTGAACCTACCAATTGATAGAGAAGTTTGAAAACACTCTTTTTGTAGAATCTGCAAGTGGATATTTGGAGCCGTTTGAGGCCTATGCAGGAAAAGGAAATATCTTCAGATAAAAACTGAACAGAAATATTCTCAGAAACTTCTTTGTGTTGAGTGCATTCAACTCACAGACTTGAACTTACCTGTAGAAAGAGCGCTTTTGAATCACTCTTTGGGTAAAATCTGCAAGTGGTTATTTGGAGCACTTCGAGGCCTGTGCTGGGATATGGAATATCTTCACCTAAAAACTACAGAGAAGCATTCTCAGAAAGTTCCTCACGATGCATTCATTCAACTCACAGAGTTGAACTTTCCTTTTGAAAGAACAGTTTTGAAACACTCTTTTTGTAGAATCTGCAAGAGGATATTTGGAGCGTTTTGAGGCCTATGCTGGAAAAGGAAGTATCTTCACCTAAAAACTAGACAGAAGCATTCTCAGAAACTTCTGTGTGATGAGTGCATTCAACTCACAGACTTGAACGTTTCTTTTGATAGAACCGTTTGGAAACATTACGTTTGTAGAATCTGCAAGTGTTTATTCGGAGCACGTTGAGGCCTATGTTGGAAAAGGAAATATCTTCACATAAAAACTAGAGAGAAGGATTCTCAGAAACTTCTTTGCGATGAGTTCCTTCAACTCACAGAGTTGAACCTACCAATTGATAGAGAAGTTTGGAAACACTCTTTTTGTAGAATCTGCAAGTGGATATTTGGAGCCGTTTGAGGCCTATGCTGGAAAAGGAAATATCTTCACATAAAAACTGAACAGAAGCATTCTCAGAAACTTCTTTGTGTTGTGTGCATTCAACTCACAGACTTGAACTTAGCTGTAGAAAGAGCAGTTTTGAAACACTCTTTTGGTAAAATCTGCAAGTGGTTATTTGGAGCACTTCGAGGCCTGTGCTGGGATATGGAATATCTTCACCTAAAAACTACAGAGAAGCACTCTCAGAAAGTTCTTCACGATGCATTCATTCAACTCACAGAGTTGAACCTTCATTTTGATAGAATAGTTTTGAAACACTCGTTTTTTAGAATCTGCAAGAGGATATTTGGAGCGTTTTGAGGCCTGTGCTGGAAAAGGAAATATCTTCACCTAAAAACTAGACAGAAGCATTCTCAGAAACTTCTGTGTGATGAGTGCATTCAACTCACAGACTTGAACATTTCTTTTGATAGAACAGTTTTGAAACATTACGTTTGTAGAATCTGCAAGTGTTTATTCGGAGCACCTTCAGGACTATGTTGGGAAAGGAAATATCTTCACATAAAAACTAGAGAGAAGGATTCTCAGAAACTTCTTTGTGATGAGTTCATTGAACTCACGGAGTTGAACCTACCAATTGATAGAGAAGTTTGGAAACACTCTTTTTGTAGAATCTGCAAGTGGATATTTGGAGCCGTTTGAGGCCTATGCTGGAAAAGGAAATATCTTCACATAAAAACTGAACAGAAGCATTCTCAGAAACTTCTTTGTGTTGAGTGCATTCAACTCACAGACTTGAACTTACCTGTAGAAAGAGCAGTTTTGAAACACTCTTTTGGTAAAATCTGCAAGTGGTTATTTGGAGCACTTCGAGGCCTGTGCTGGGATATGGAATATCTTCACCTAAAAACTAGAGAGAAGCATTCTCAGAAAGTTCTTCACGATGCATTCATTCAACTCACAGAGTTGAACCTTCCTTTTGATAGAACAGTTTTGAAACACTCTTTTTGTAGAATCTGCAAGACGATATTTGGAGCGTTTTGAGGCCTATGCTGGAAAAGGAAATATCTTCACCTAAAAACTAGACAGAAGCATTCTCAGAAACTTCTGTGTGATGAGTGCATTCAACTCACAGACATGAACGTTTCTTTTGATAGAACCGTTTGGAAACATTACGTTTGTAGAATCTGCAAGTGTTTATTCGGAGCACGTTGAGGCCTATGTTGGAAAAGGAAATATCTTCACATAAAAACTAGAGAGAAGGATTCTCAGAAACTTCTTTGCGATGAGTTCCTTCAACTCACAGAGTTGAACCTACCAATTGATAGAGAAGTTTGGAAACACTCTTTTTGTAGAATCTGCAAGTGGATATTTGGAGCCGTTTGTGGCCGATGTTGGAAAAGGGAATATCTTCACATAAAAGCTGAACAGAAGCATTCTCAGAAACTTCTTTGTGTTGAGTGCATTCAACTCACAGACTTGAACTTACCTGTAGAAAGAGCAGTTTTGAAACACTCTTTTGGTAAAATCTGCAATGGTTATTTGGAGCACTGCGAGGCCTCTGCCTGGATATGGATTATCTTCACCTAAAAACTACAGAGAAGCATTCTCAGAAAGTTCTTCACGATGCATTCATTCAACTCACAGAGTTGAACCTTCCTTTTGATAGAACAGTTTTGAAACACTCTTTTTGTAGAATCTGCAAGAGGATATTTGGAGCGTTTTGAGGCCTATGCTGGAAAAGGAAATATCTTCACCTAAAAACTAGACAGAAGCATCCTCAGAAACTTCTGTGTGATGAGTGCATTCATCTCACAGACTTGAACGTTTCTTTTGATAGAACAGTTTGGAAACATTACGTTTGTAGAATCTGCAAGTGTTTATTCGGAGCACCTTGAGGCCTATGTTGGAAAAGGAAATATCTTCACATAAAAACTAGAGAGAAGGATTCTCAGAAACTTCTTTGTGATGAGTTCATTCAACTCACAGAGTTGAACCTACCAATTGATAGAGAAGTTTGGAAACACTCTTTTTGTAAAATCTGCAAGTGGATATTTGGAGCCGTTTGAGGCCTATGCTGGAAAAGGAAATATCTTCACATAAAAACTGAACAGAAATATTCTCAGGAACTTCTTTGTGTTGAGTGCATTCAACTCACAGACTTGAACTTACCTGTAGTAAGAGCAGTTTTGAAACACTCTTTTGGTAAAATCTGCAAGTGGTTATTTGGAGCACTTCGAGGCCTGTGCTGGGATATGGAATATCTTCACCTAAAAACTACAGAGAAGCATTCTCAGAAAGTACTTCACGATGCATTCATTCAACTCACAGAGTTGAACCTTCCTTTTGATAGAACAGTTTTGAAACACTCTTTTTGTAGAATCTGCAAGAGGATATTTGGAGCGTTTTGAGGCCTATGCTGGAAAAGGAAATATCTTCACCTAAAAACTAGACAGAAGCATTCTCAGAAACTTCTGTGTGATGAGTGCATTCAACTCACAGACTTGAACGTTTCTTTTGATAGAACAGTTTTGAAACATTACGTTTGTAGAATCTGCCAGTGTTTATTCGGAGCACCTTGAGGCCTATGTTGGAAAAGGAAATATCTTCACATAAAAACTAGAGAGAAGGATTCTCAGAAACTTCTTTGTGATGAGTTCCTTCAACTCACAGAGTTGAACCTACCAATTGATAGAGAAGTTTGGAAACACTCTTTTTGTAGAATCTGCAAGTGGATATTTGGAGCCGTTTGAGGCCTATGCTGGAAAAGGGAATATCTTCACATAAAAACTGAACAGAAGCATTCTCAGAAACTTCTTTGTGTTGAGTGCATTAAACTCACAGACTTGAACTTACCTGTAGAAAGAGCAGTTTTGAAACACTCTTTTGGTAAAATCTGCAAGAGGTTATTTGGAGCACTTCGAGGCCTGTGCTGGGATATGGAATATCTTCACCTAAAAACTACAGAGAAGCATTCTCAGAAGGTACTTCACGATGCATTCATTCAACTCACAGAGTTGAACCTTCCTTTTGATAGAACAGTTTTGAAACACTCTTTTTGTAGAATCTGCAAGAGGATATTTGGAGCGTTTTGAGGCCTATGCTGGAAAAGGAAATATCTTCACCTAAAAACTAGACAGAAGCATTCTCAGAAACTTCTGTGTGATGAGTGCATTCAACTCACAGACTTGAACGTTTCTTTTGATAGAACAGTTTTGAAACATTACGTTTGTAGAATCTGCAAGTGTTTATTCGGAGCACCTTGAGGCCTATGTTGGAAAAGGAAATATCTTCACATAAAAACTAGAGAGAAGGATTCTCAGAAACTTCTTTGTGATGAGTTCATTCAACTCACAGAGTTGAACCTACCAATTGATAGAGAAGTTTGGAAACACTCTTTTTGTAGAATCTGCAAGTGGATATTTGGAGCCGTTTGAGGCCTATGCTGGAAAAGGGAATATCTTCACATAAAAACTGAACAGAAGCATTCTCAGAAACTTCTTTGGGTTGAGTGCATTCAACTCACAGACTTGAACTTACCTGTAGAAAGAGCAGTTTTGAAACACTCTTTTGGTAAAATCTGCAAGTGGTTATTTGGAGCACTTCGAGGCCTGTGCTGGGATATGGAATATCTTCACCTAAAAACTACAGAGAAGCATTCTCAGAAAGTTCTTCACGATGCATTCATTCAACTCACAGAGTTGAACCTTCCTTTTGATAGAACAGTTTTGAAACACTCTTTTTGGAGAATCTGCAAGACGATATTTGGAGCGTTTTGAGGCCTATGCTGGAAAAGGAAATATCTTCACCTAAAAACTAGACAGAAGCATTCTCAGAAACTTCTGTGTGATGAGTGCATT
The DNA here is from genome assembly GCF_028885655.2 of Pongo abelii. NCBI lineage: Eukaryota > Metazoa > Chordata > Mammalia > Primates > Hominidae > Pongo > Pongo abelii. The sequence goes on from NC_071999.2 coordinate 19,850,166, forward strand.
CAACTCACAGACTTGAACGTTTCTTTTGATAGAACAGTTTGGAAACATTACGTTTGTAGAATCTGCAAGTGTTTATTCGGAGCACCTTGAGGCCTATGTTGGAAAAGGAAATATCTTCACATAAAAACTAGAGAGAAGGATTCTCAGAAACTTCTTTGTGATGAGTTCATTCAACTCACAGAGTTGAACCTATCAATTGATAGAGAAGTTTGGAAACACTCTTTTTGTAGAATCTGCAAGTGGATATTTGGAGCCGTTTGAGGCCTATGCTGGAAAAGGAAATATCTTCACATAAAAACTGAACAGAAACATTCTCAGAAACTTCTTTGTGTTGAGTGCATTCAACTCACAGACTTGAACTTACCTGTAGAAAGAGCAGTTTTGAAACACTCTTTTGGTAAAATCTGCAAGTGGTTACTTGGAGCACTTCGAGGCCTGTGCTGGGATATGGAATATCTTCACCTAAAAACTACAGAGAAGCATTCTCAGAAAGTTCTTCACGATGCATTCATTCAACTCACAGAGTTGAACCTTCCTTTTGATAGAACAGTTTTGAAACACTGTTTTTGGAGAATCTGCAAGAGGATATTTGGAGCGTTTTGAGGCCTATGCTGGAAAAGGAAATATCTTCACCTAAAAACTAGACAGAAGCATTCTCAGAAACTTCTGTGTGATGAGTGCATTCAACTCACAGACTTGAACATTTCTTTTGATAGAACCGTTTTGAAACATTACGTTTGTAGAATCTGCAAGTGTTTATTCGGAGCACCTTGAGGCCTATGTTGGAAAAGGAAATATCTTCACATAAAAACTAGAGAGAAGGATTCTCAGAAACTTCTTTGTGATGAGTTCATTCAACTCACAGAGTTGAACCTACCAATTGATAGAGAAGTTTGGAAACACTCTTTCTGTAGAATCTGCAAGTGGATATTTGGAGCCGTTTGAGGCCTATGCTGGAAAAGGAAATATCTTCACATAAAAACTGAACGGAAGCATTCTCGGAAACTTCTTTGTGTTGAGTGCATTCAACTCACAGACTTGAACTTACCTGTGGAAACAGCAGTTTTGAAACACTCTTGTCGTAAAATCAGCAAGTGGTTATTTGGAGCACTTCGAGGCCTGTGCTGGGATATGGAATATCTTCACCTAAAAACTACAGAGAAGCATTCTCAGAAAGTTCTTCACGATGCATTCATTCAACTCACAGAGTTGAACCTTCCTTTTGATAGAACAGTTTTGAAACACTCTTTTTGTAGAATCTGCGAGAGGATATTTGGAGCGTTTTGAGGCCTATGCTGGAAAAGGAAATGTCTTCACCTAAAAACTAGACAGAAGCATTCTCAGAAACTTCTGTGTGATGAGTGCATTCAACTCACAGACTTGAACGTTTCTTTTGATAGAACAGTTTTGAAACATTACGTTTGTAGAATCTGCAAGTGTTTATTCGGAGCACCTTGAGGCCTATGTTGGAAAAGGAAATATCTTCACATAAAAACTAGAGAGAAGGATTCTCAGAAACTTCTTTGGATGAGTTCATTCAACTCACAGAGTTGAACCTACCAATTGGTAGAGAAGTTTGGAAACACTCTTTTTGTAGAATCTGCAAGTGGATATTTGGAGCCGTTTGAGGCCTATGCTGGAAAAGGAAATATCTTCACATAAAAACTGAACAGAAGCATTCTCAGAAACTTCTTTGTGTTGAGTGCATTCAACTCACAGACTTGAACATACCTGTAGAAAGAGCAGTTTTGAAACACTCTTTTGGTAAAATCTACCAGTGGTTATTTGGAGCACTTCGAGGCCTGTGCTGGGATATGGAATATCTTCACCTAAAAACTACAGAGAAGCATTCTCAGAAAGTTCTTCACGATGCATTCATTCAACTCACAGAGTTGAACCTTCCTTTTGATAGAACAGTTTTGAAACACTCTTTTTGGAGAATCTGCAAGAGGATATTTGGAGCCTTTTGAGGCCTATGCTGGAAAAGGAAATATCTTCACCTAAAAACGAGACAGAAGCATTCTCAGAAACTTCTGTGTGATGAGTGCATTCAACTCACAGACTTGAACGTTTCTTTTGATAGAACAGTTTTGAAACATTACGTTTGTAGAATCTGCAAGTGTTTATTCGGAGCACCTTGAGGCCTATGATGGAAAAGGAAATATCTTCACATAAAAACTAGAGAGAAGGATTCTCAGAAACTTCTTTGTGATGAGTTCATTCAACTCACAGAGTTGAACCTACCAATTGATAGAGAAGTTTGGAAACACTCTTTTTGTAGAATCTACAAGTGGATATTTGGAGCCGTTTGAGGCCTATGCTGGAAAAGGAAATATCTTCACATAAAAACTTAACAGAAGCATTCTCAGAAACTTCTTTGTGTTGTGTGCATTCAACTCACAGAGTTGAACTTACCTGTAGAAAGAGCAGTTTTGAAACACTCTTTTGGTAAAATCTGCAAGTGGTTATTTGGAGCACTTCGAGGCCTGTGCTGGGATATGGAATATCTTCACCTAAAAACTACAGAGAAGCATTCTCAGAAAGTTCTTCATGATGCATTCATTCAACTCACAGAGTTGAACCTTCCTTTTGATAGAACAGTTTTGAAACACTCTTTTTGTAGAATCTGCAAGAGGATATTTGGAGCGTTTTGGGGCCTATGCAGGAAAAGGAAATATCTTCACCTAAAAACTAGACAGAAGCATTCTCAGAAACTTCTGTGTGATGAGTGCATTGAACTCACAGACTAGAACGTTTCTTTTGATAGAACAGTTTTGAAACATTACGTTTGTAGAACCTGCAAGTGTTTATTCGGAGCAACTTGAGGCCTATGTTTGAAAAGGAAATATCTTCACATAAAAACTAGAGAGAAGGATTCTCAGAAACTTCTTTGTGATGAGTTCATTGAACTCACGGAGTTGAACCTACCAATTGATAGAGAAGTTTGGAAACACTCTTTTTGTAGAATCTGCAAGTGGATATTTGGAGCCGTTTGAGGCCTATGCTGGAAAAGGAAATATCTTCACATAAAAACTGAACAGAAGCATTCTCAGAAACTTCTTTGTGTTGAGTGCATTCAGCCCACAGACTTGAACTTAGCTGTAGAAAGAGCAGTTTTGAAACACTCTTTTGGTAAAATCTGCAAGTGGTTATTTGGAGCACTTCGAGGCCTGTGCTGGGATATGGAATATCTTCACCTAAAAACTACAGAGAAGCAATCTCAGAAAGTTCTTCACGATGCATTCATTCAACTCACAGAGTTGAACCTTCCTTTTGATAGAACAGTTTTGAAACACTCTTTTTGGAGAATCTGCAAGAGGATATTTGGTGCGTTTTGAGGCCTATGCTGGAAAAGGAAATATCTTCACCTAAAAACTAGACAGAAGCATTCTCAGAAACTTCTGTGTGATGAGTGCATTCAACTCACAGACTTGAACGTTTCTTTTGATAGAACCGTTTTGAAACATTACGTTTGTAGAATCTGCAAGTGTTTATTCGGAGCACCTTGAGGCCTATGTTGGAAAAGGAAATATCTTCACATAAAAACTAGAGAGAAGGATTCTCAGAAACTTCTTTGTGATGAGTTCATTCAACTCACAGAGTTGAACCTACCAATTGATAGAGAAGTTTGGAAACACTCTTTCTGTAGAATCTGCAAGTGGATATTTGGAGCCGTTTGAGGCCTATGCTGGAAAAGGAAATATCTTCACATAAAAACTGAACAGAAGCATTCTCAGAAACTTCTTTGTGTTGAGTGCATTCAACTCACAGACTTGAACTTACCTGTAGAAAGAGCAGTTTTGAAACACTCTTTTGGTAAAATCTGCAAGTGGTTATTTGGAGCACTTCGAGGCCTGTGCTGGGATATGGAATATCTTCACCTAAAAACTACAGAGAAGCACTCTCAGAAAGTTCTTCACGATGCATTCATTCAACTCACAGAGTTGAACCTTCCTTTTGATAGAACAGTTTTGAAACACTCTTTTTGTAGAATCTGCAAGAGGATATTTGGAGCGTTTTGAGGCCTATGCTGGAAAAGGAAATATCTTCACCTAAAAACTAGACAGAAGCATTCTCAGAAACTTCTGTGTGATGAGTGCATTCAACTCACAGACTTGAACGTTTCTTTTGATAGAACAGTTTGGAAACATTACGTTTGTAGAATCTGCAAGTGTTTATTCGGAGCACCTTGAGGCCTATGTTGGAAAAGGAAATATCTTCACATAAAAACTAGAGAGAAGGATTCTCAGAAACTTCTTTGTGATGAGTTCATTCAACTCACAGTGTTGAACCTACCAATTGGTAGAGAAGTTTGGAAGCACTCTTTTTGTAGAATCTGCAAGTGGATATTTTGAGCCGTTTGAGGCCTATGCTGGAAAAGGAAATATCTTCACATAAAAACTTAACAGAAACATTCTCAGAAACTTCTTTGTGTTGAGTGCATTGAACTCACAGACTTGAACTTACCTGTAGAAAGAGCAGTTTTGAAACACTCTTTTGATAATATCTGCAAGTGGTTATTTGGAGCACTTCGAGGCCTGTGCTGGGATATGGAATATCTTCACCTAAAAACTACAGAGAAGCACTCTCAGAAAGTTCTTCACGATGCATTCATTCAACTCACAGAGTTGAACCTTCCTTTTGATAGAACAGTTTTGAAACACTCTTTTTGTAGAATCTGCAAGAGGATATTTGGAGCGTTTTGAGGCCTATGCTGGAAAAGGAAATATCTTCACCTAAAAACTAGACAGAAGCATTCTCAGAAACTTCTGTGTGATGAGTGCATTCAACTCACAGACTTGAACGTTTCTTTTGATAGAACAGTTTGGAAACATTACGTTTGTAGAATCTGCAAGTGTTTATTCGGAGCACCTTGAGGCCTATGTTGGAAAAGGAAATATCTTCACATAAAAACTAGAGAGAAGGATTCTCAGAAACTTCTTTGTGATGAGTTCATTCAACTCACAGTGTTGAACCTACCAATTGGTAGAGAAGTTTGGAAGCACTCTTTTTGTAGAATCTGCAAGTGGATATTTTGAGCCGTTTGAGGCCTATGCTGGAAAAGGAAATATCTTCACATAAAAACTTAACAGAAACATTCTCAGAAACTTCTTTGTGTTGAGTGCATTGAACTCACAGACTTGAACTTACCTGTAGAAAGAGCAGTTTTGAAACACTCTTTTGATAATATCTGCAAGTGGTTATTTGGAGCACTTCGAGGCCTGTGCTGGGATATGGAATATCTTCACCTAAAAACTACAGAGAAGCATTCTCAGAAAGTTCTTCACGATGCATTCATTCAACTCAGAGAGTTGAACCTTCCTTTTGATAGAACAGTTTTGAAACACTCTTTTTGTAGAATCTGCAAGAGGATATTTGGAGCGTTTTGAGGCCTATGCTGGAAAAGGAAATATCTTCACCTAAAAACTAGACAGAAGCATTCTGAGAAACTTCTTTGCGATGAGTGCATTCAACTCACAGACTTGAACGTTTCTTTTGATAGAACAGTTTTGAAACATTACGTTTGTAGAATCTGCAAGTGTTTATTCGGAGCACATTCAGGCCTATGTTGGAAAAGGAATTATCTTCACATAAAAACTAGAGAGAAGGATTCTCAGAAACTTCTTTGTGATGAGTTCATTCAACTCACAGAGTTGAACCTACCAATTGATAGAGAAGTTTGGAAACACTCTTTTTGTAGAATCTGCAAGTGGATATTTGGAGCCGTTTGAGGCCTATGCTGGAAAAGGAAATATCTTCACATAAAAACTGAACAGAAGAATTCTCAGAAACTTCTTGGTGTTGAGTGCATTCAACTCACAGACTTGAACTTACCTGTAGAAAGAGCAGTTTTGAAACACTCTTTTGGTAAAATCTGCAAGTGGTTATTTGGAGCACTTCGAGGACTGTGCTGGGATACGGAATATCTTCACCTAAAAACTACAGAGAAGCATTATCAGAAAGTCCTTCACGATGCATTCATTCAACTCACAGAGTTGAACCTTCCTTTTGATAGAACAGTTTTGAAACACTCTTTTTGTAGAATCTGCAATACGATATTTGGAGCGTTTTGAGGCCTATGCTGGAAAAGGAAATCTCTTCACCTAAAAACTAGACAGAAGCATTCTCAGAAACTTCTGTGTGATGAGTGCATTCAACTCACAGACTTGAACGTTTCTTTTGATAGAACAGTTTTGAAACATCACGTTTGTAGAATCTGCAAGTGTTTATTCGGAGCACCTTGAGGCCTATGTTGGAAAAGGAAATATCTTCACATAAAAACTAGAGAGAAGGATTCTCAGAAACTTCTTTGTGATGAGTTCATTCAACTCACAGAGTTGAACCTACCAATTGGTAGAGAAGTTTGGAAACACTCTTTTTGTAGAATCTGCAAGTGGATATTTGGAGCCGTTTGAGGCCTATGCTGGAAAAGGAAATATCTTCACATAAAAACTTAACAGAAGCATTCTCAGAAACTTCTTTGTGTTGAGTGCATTCAACTCACAGACTTGAACTTACCTGTAGAAAGAGCAGTTTTGAAACACTCTTTTGGTAAAATCTACCAGTGGTTATTTGGAGCACTTCGAGGCCTGAGCTGGGATATGGAATATCTTCACCTAAAAACTACAGAGAAGCATTATCAGAAAGTTCTTCACGATGCATTCATTCAACTCACAGAGTTGAACCTTCCTTTTGATAGAACAGTTTTGAAACACTCTTTTTGGAGAATCTGCAAGAGGATATTTAGAGCGTTTTGAGGCCTATGCTGGAAAAGGAAATATCTTCACCTAAAAACTAGACAGAAGCATTCTCAGAAACTTCTGTGTGATGAGTGCATTCAACTCACAGACTTGAACGTTTCTTTTGATAGAACCGTTTTGAAACATTACGTTTGTAGAATCTGCAAGTGTTTATTCGGAGCACCTTGAGGCCTATGTTGGAAAAGGAAATATCTTCACATAAAAACTAGAGAGAAGGATTCTCAGAAACTTCTTTGTGATGAGTTCATTCAACTCACAGAGTTGAACCTACCAATTGATAGAGAAGTTTGGAAACACTCTTTCTGTAGAATCTGCAAGTGGATATTTGGAGCCGTTTGAGGCCTATGCTGGAAAAGGAAATATCTTCACATAAAAACTGAACAGAAGCATTCTCAGAAACTTCTTTGTGTTGAGTGCATTCAACTCACAGACTTGAACTTACCTGTAGAAAGAGCAGTTTTCAAACACTCTTTTGGTAAAATCTGCAAGTGTTTATTTGGAGCACTTCGAGGCCTGTGTTGGGATATGGAATATCTTCACCTAAAAACTACAGAGAAGCACTCTAAGAAAGTTCTTCACGATGCATTCATTCAACTCACAGAGTTGAACCTTCCTTTTGATAGAACAGTTTTGAAACACTCTTTTTGTAGAATCTGCAAGAGGATATTTGGAGCGTTTTGAGGCCTATGCTGGAAAAGGAAATATCTTCACCTAAAAACTAGACAGAAGCATTCTCAGAAACTTCTGTGTGATGAGTGCATTCAACTCACAGACTTGAACGTTTCTTTTGATAGAACAGTTTGGAAACATTACGTTTGTAGAATCTGCAAGTGTTTATTCGGATCACCTTGAGGCCTATGTTGGAAAAGGAAATATATTCACATAAAAACTAGAGAGAAGGATTCTCAGAAACTTCTTTGTGATGAGTTCATTCAACTCACAGAGTTGAACCTACCAATTGATAGAGAAGTTTGGAAACACTCTTTTTGTAGAATCTGCAAGTGGATATTTGGAGCCGTTTGAGGCCTATGCTGGAAAAGGAAATATCTTCACATAAAAACTGAACAGAAGCATTCTCGGAAACTTCTTTGTGTTGAGTGCATTCAACTCACAGACTTGAACTTACCTGTAGAAACAGCAGTTTTGAAACACTCTTTTCGTAAAATCTGCAAGTGGTTATTTGGAGCACTTCGAGGCCTGTGCTGGGATATGGAATATCTTCACCTAAAAACTACAGAGAAGCATTCTCAGAAAGTTCTTCAGGATGCATTCATTCAACTCACAGAGTTGAACCTTCCTTTTGATAGAACAGTTTTGAAACACTCTTTTTGTAGAATCTGCGAGAGGATATTTGGAGCGTTTTGAGGCCTATGCTGGAAAAGGAAATATCTTCACCTAAAAACTAGACAGAAGCATTCTCAGAAAGTTCTGTGTGATGAGTGCATTCAACTCACAGACATGAACGTTTCTTTTGAGAGAACAGTTTTGAAACATTTCTTTTTTAGAATCTGCAAGTGTTTATTCGGAGCACCTTGATTCCTATGTTGGAAAAGGAAATATCTTCACATAAAAACTAGAGAGAAGGATTCTCAGAAACTTCTTTGTGATGAGTTCATTCAGCTCACAGAGTTGAACCTACCAATTGATAGAGAAGTTTGGAAACACTCTTTTAGTAGAATCTGCAAGTGGATATTTGGAGCCGTTTGAGGCCTATGCTGGAAAAGGAAATATCTTCACATAAAAACTGACCAGAAGCATTCTCAGAAACTTCTTTGTGTTGAGTGCATTCAACTCACAGACTTGAACTTACCTCTAGAAACAGCAGTTTTGAAACAGTCTTTTCGTAAAATCTGCAAGTGGTTATTTGGAGCACTTCGAGGCCTGTGCTGGGATATGGAATATCTTCATATAAAAACTACAGAGAAGCATTCTCAGAAAGTTCTTCACGATGCATTCATTCAACTCACAGAGTTGAACCTTCCTTTTGATAGAACAGTTTTGAAACACTCTTTTTGTAGAATCTGCAAGAGGATATTTGGAGCGTTTTGAGGCCTATGCTGGAAAAGGAAATATCTTCACCTAAAAACTAGACAGAAGCATTCTCAGAAACTTCTGTGTGATGAGTGCATTCAACTCACAGACTTGAACGTTTCTTTTGATAGAACAGTTTTGAAACATTACGTTTGTAGAATCTGCAAGTGTTTATTCGGAGCACCTTGAGGCCTATGTTGGAAAAGGAAATATCTTCACATAAAAACTAGAGAGAAGGATTCTCAGAAACTTCTTTGTGATGAGTTCATTCAACTCACAGAGTTGAACCTACCAATTGATAGAGAAGTTTGGGAACACTCTTTTTGTAGAATCTGCAAGTGGATATTTGGAGCCGTTTGAGGCCTATGCTGGAAAAGGAAATATCTTCACATAAAAACTGAACAGAAGCATTCTCAGAAACTTCTTTGTGTTGAGTGCATTCAACTCACAGACTTGAACTTACCTGTAGAAAGAGCAGTTTTGAAACACTCTTTTGGTAAAATCTGCAAGTGGTTATTTGGAGCACTTCGAGGCCTGTGCTGGGATATGGAATATCTTCACCTAAAAACTACAGAGAAGCATTCTCAGAAAGTTCTTCACGATGCATTCATTCAACTCACAGAGTTGAACCTTCCTTTTGATAGAACAGTTTTGAAACACTCTTTTTGTAGAATCTGCAAAGGATATTTGGAGCGTTTTGAGGCCTATGTTGGAAAAGGAAATATCATCACCTAAAAACTAGACAGAAGCATTCTCAGAAACTTCTGTGTGATGAGTGCATTCAACTCACAGACTTGAACGTTTCTTTTGATAGAACAGTTTTGAAACATTTCTTTTTTAGAATCTGCAAGTGTTTATTCGGAGCACCTTGATTCCTATGTTGGAAAAGGAAATATCTTCACATAAAAACTAGAGAGAAGGATTCTCAGAAACTTCTTTGTGATGATTTCATTCAACTCACAGAGTGGAACCTACCAATTGATAGAGAAGTTTGGAAACACTCTTTTTGTGGAATCTGCAAGTGGATATTTGGAGCCGTTTGAGGCGTATGCTGGAAAGGGAAATATCTTCACATAAAAACTGAACAGAAGCATTCTCAGAAACTTCTTTGTGTTGAGTGCATTCAACTCAAAGACTTGAACTTACCTGTAGAAAGAGCAGTTTTGAAGCACTCTTTTGGTAAAATCTGCAAGTGGTTATTTGGAGCACTTCGAGGCCTGTGCTGGGATATGGAATATCTTCACCTAAAAACTACAGAGAAGCATTCTCAGAAAGTTCTTCACGATGCATTCATTCAACTCACAGAGTTGAACCTTCCTTTTGATAGAACAGTTTTGAAACACTCTTTTTGGAGAATCTGCAAGAGGATATTGGGAGCGTTTTGAGGCCTATGCTGGAAAAGGAAATATCTTCACCTAAAAACTAGACAGAAGCATTCTCAGAAACTTCTGTGTGATGAGTGCATTCAACTCACAGACATGAACGTTTCTTTTGATAGAACAGTTTTGAAACATTACGTTTGTAGAATCTGCAAGTGTTTATTCGGAGCACCTTGAGGCCTATGTTGGAAAAGGAAATATCTTCACATAAAAACTAGAGAGAAGGATTCTCAGAAACTTCTTTGTGATGAGTTCATTCAACTCACAGAGTTGAACCTACCAATTGATAGAGAAGTTTGGGAACACTCTTTTTGTAGAATCTGCAAGTGGATATTTGGAGCCGTTTGAGGCCTATGCTGGAAAAGGAAATATCTTCACATAAAAACTGAACAGAAGCATTCTCAGAAACTTCTTTGTGTTGAGTGCATTCAACTCACAGACTTGAACTTACCTGTAGAAAGAGCAGTTTTGAAACACTCTTTTGGTAAAATCTGCAAGTGGTTATTTGGAGCACTTCGAGGCCTGTGCTGGGATATGGAATATCTTCACCTAAAAACTACAGAGAAGCATTCTCAGAAAGTTCTTCACGATGCATTCATTCAACTCACAGAGTTGAACCTTCCTTTTGATAGAACAGTTTTGAAACACTCTTTTTGTAGAATCTGCAAGACGATATTTGGAGCGTTTTGAGGCCTATGTTGGAAAAGGAAATATCTTCACCTAAAAACTAGACAGAAGCATTCTCAGAAACTTCTGTGTGATGAGTGCATTCAACTCAAAGACATGAACGTTTCTTTTGATAGAACAGTTTTGAATCATTTCTTTTTTAGAATCTGCAAGTGTTTATTCGGAGCACCTTGATTCCTATGTTGGAAAAGGAAATATCTTCACATAAAAACTAGAGAGAAGGATTCTCAGAAACTTCTTTGTGATGAGTTCATTCAACTCACAGAGTTGAACCTACCAATTGATAGAGAAGTTTGGAAACACTCTTTTTGTAGAATCTGCAAGTGGATATTTGGAGCCGTTTGAGGCCTATGCTGGAAAAGGAAATATCTTCACATAAAAACTGAACGGAAGCATTCTCGGAAACTTCTTTGTGTTGAGTGCATTCAACTCACAGACTTGAACTTACCTGTAGAAAGAGCAGTTTTGAAACACTCTTTTGGTAAAATCTGCAAGTGGTTATTTGGAGCACTTCGAGGCCTGTGCTGGGATATGGAATATCTTCACCTAAAAACTACAGAGAAGCATTCTCAGAAAGTTCTTCACGATGCATTCATTCAACTCACAGAGTTGAACCTTCCTTTTGATAGAACAGTTTTGAAACACTCTTTTTGTAGAATCTGCGAGAGGATATTTGGAGCGTTTTGAGGCCTATGCTGGAAAAGGAAATATCTTCACCTAAAAACTAGACAGAAGCATTCTCAGAAACTTCTGTGGGATGAGTGCATTCAACTCACAGACTTGAACGTTTCTTTTGATAGAACAGTTTTGAAACATTACGTTTGTAGAATCTGCAAGTGTTTATTCGGAGCACCTTGAGGCCTATGTTGGAAAAGGAAATATCTTCACATAAAAACTAGAGAGAAGGATTCTCAGAAACTTCTTTGTGATGAGTTCATTCAACTCACAGAGTTGAACCTACCAATTGGTAGAGAAGTTTGGAAACACTCTTTTTGTAGAATCTGCAAGTGGATATTTGGAGCCGTTTGAGGCCTATGCTGGAAAAGGAAATATCTTCACATAAAAACTGAACAGAAGCATTCTCAGAAACTTCTTTGTGTTGAGTGCATTCAACTCACAGACTTGAACTTACCTGTAGAAAGAGCAGTTTTGAAACACTCTTTTTGTAAAATCTACCAGTGGTTATTTGGAGCACTTCGAGGCCTGTGCTGGGATATGGAATATCTTCACCTAAAAACTACAGAGAAGCATTCTCAGAAAGTTCTTCACGATGCATTCATTCAACTCACAGAGTTGAACCTTCCTTTTGATAGAACAGTTCTGAAACACTCTTTTTGGAGAATCTGCAAGAGGATATTTGGAGCGTTTTGAGGCCTATGCTGGAAAAGGAAATATCTTCACCTAAAAACTAGACAGAAGCATTCTCAGAAACTTCTGTGTGATGAGTGCATTCAACTCACAGACTTGAACGTTTCTTTTGATAGAACAGTTTTGAAACATTACGTTTGTAGAATCTGCAAGTGCTTATTCGGAGCACCTTGAGGCCTATGTTGGAAAAGGAAATATCTTCAAATAAAAACTAGAGAGAAGGATTCTCAGAAACTTCTTTGTGATGAGTTCATTCAACTCACAGAGTTGAACCTACCAATTGATAGAGAAGTTTGGGAACACTCTTTTTGTAGAATCTGCAAGTGGATATTTGGAGCCGTTTGTGGCCTATGCTGGAAAAGGAAATATCTTCACATAAAAACTGAACAGAAGCATTCTCAGAAACTTCTTTGTGTTGAGTGCATTCAACTAACAGACTTGAACTTACCTGTAGAAAGAGCAGTTTTGAAACACTCTTTTGGTAAAATCTGCAAGTGGTTATTTGGAGCACTTCGAGGCCTGTGCTGGGATATGGAATAACTTCACCTAAAAACTACAGAGAAGCATTCTCAGAAAGTTCTTCACGATGCATTCATTCAACTCACAGAGTTGAACCTTCCTTTTGATAGAACAGTTTTGAAACACTCTTTTTGTAGAATCTGCAAGAGGATATTTGGAGGGTTTTGAGGCCTATGCTGGAAAAGGAAATATCTTCACCTAAAAACTAGACAGAAGCACTCTCAGAAACTTCTCTGTGATGAGTGCATTCAACTCACAGACTTGAACGTTTCTTTTGATAGAACAGTTTTGAAACATTACGTTTGTAGAATCTGCAAGTGTTTATTCGGAGCACCTTGAGGCCTATGTTGGAAAAGGAAATATCTTCACATAAAAACTAGAGAGAAGGATTCTCAGAAACTTCTTTGTGATGAGTTCATTCAACTCACAGAGTTGAACCTACCAATTGATAGAGAAGTTTGAAAACACTCTTTTTGTAGAATCTGCAAGTGGATATTTGGAGCCGTTTGAGGCCTATGCAGGAAAAGGAAATATCTTCAGATAAAAACTGAACAGAAATATTCTCAGAAACTTCTTTGTGTTGAGTGCATTCAACTCACAGACTTGAACTTACCTGTAGAAAGAGCGCTTTTGAATCACTCTTTGGGTAAAATCTGCAAGTGGTTATTTGGAGCACTTCGAGGCCTGTGCTGGGATATGGAATATCTTCACCTAAAAACTACAGAGAAGCATTCTCAGAAAGTTCCTCACGATGCATTCATTCAACTCACAGAGTTGAACCTTCCTTTTGAAAGAACAGTTTTGAAACACTCTTTTTGTAGAATCTGCAAGAGGATATTTGGAGCGTTTTGAGGCCTATGCTGGAAAAGGAAGTATCTTCACCTAAAAACTAGACAGAAGCATTCTCAGAAACTTCTGTGTGATGAGTGCATTCAACTCACAGACTTGAACGTTTCTTTTGATAGAACCGTTTGGAAACATTACGTTTGTAGAATCTGCAAGTGTTTATTCGGAGCACGTTGAGGCCTATGTTGGAAAAGGAAATATCTTCACATAAAAACTAGAGAGAAGGATTCTCAGAAACTTCTTTGCGATGAGTTCCTTCAACTCACAGAGTTGAACCTACCAATTGATAGAGAAGTTTGGAAACACTCTTTTTGTAGAATCTGCAAGTGGATATTTGGAGCCGTTTGAGGCCTATGCTGGAAAAGGAAATATCTTCACATAAAAACTGAACAGAAGCATTCTCAGAAACTTCTTTGTGTTGTGTGCATTCAACTCACAGACTTGAACTTAGCTGTAGAAAGAGCAGTTTTGAAACACTCTTTTGGTAAAATCTGCAAGTGGTTATTTGGAGCACTTCGAGGCCTGTGCTGGGATATGGAATATCTTCACCTAAAAACTACAGAGAAGCACTCTCAGAAAGTTCTTCACGATGCATTCATTCAACTCACAGAGTTGAACCTTCATTTTGATAGAATAGTTTTGAAACACTCGTTTTTTAGAATCTGCAAGAGGATATTTGGAGCGTTTTGAGGCCTGTGCTGGAAAAGGAAATATCTTCACCTAAAAACTAGACAGAAGCATTCTCAGAAACTTCTGTGTGATGAGTGCATTCAACTCACAGACTTGAACATTTCTTTTGATAGAACAGTTTTGAAACATTACGTTTGTAGAATCTGCAAGTGTTTATTCGGAGCACCTTCAGGACTATGTTGGGAAAGGAAATATCTTCACATAAAAACTAGAGAGAAGGATTCTCAGAAACTTCTTTGTGATGAGTTCATTGAACTCACGGAGTTGAACCTACCAATTGATAGAGAAGTTTGGAAACACTCTTTTTGTAGAATCTGCAAGTGGATATTTGGAGCCGTTTGAGGCCTATGCTGGAAAAGGAAATATCTTCACATAAAAACTGAACAGAAGCATTCTCAGAAACTTCTTTGTGTTGAGTGCATTCAACTCACAGACTTGAACTTACCTGTAGAAAGAGCAGTTTTGAAACACTCTTTTGGTAAAATCTGCAAGTGGTTATTTGGAGCACTTCGAGGCCTGTGCTGGGATATGGAATATCTTCACCTAAAAACTAGAGAGAAGCATTCTCAGAAAGTTCTTCACGATGCATTCATTCAACTCACAGAGTTGAACCTTCCTTTTGATAGAACAGTTTTGAAACACTCTTTTTGTAGAATCTGCAAGACGATATTTGGAGCGTTTTGAGGCCTATGCTGGAAAAGGAAATATCTTCACCTAAAAACTAGACAGAAGCATTCTCAGAAACTTCTGTGTGATGAGTGCATTCAACTCACCGACATGAACGTTTCTTTTGATAGAACCGTTTGGAAACATTACGTTTGTAGAATCTGCAAGTGTTTATTCGGAGCACGTTGAGGCCTATGTTGGAAAAGGAAATATCTTCACATAAAAACTAGAGAGAAGGATTCTCAGAAACTTCTTTGCGATGAGTTCCTTCAACTCACAGAGTTGAACCTACCAATTGATAGAGAAGTTTGGAAACACTCTTTTTGTAGAATCTGCAAGTGGATATTTGGAGCCGTTTGTGGCCGATGTTGGAAAAGGGAATATCTTCACATAAAAGCTGAACAGAAGCATTCTCAGAAACTTCTTTGTGTTGAGTGCATTCAACTCACAGACTTGAACTTACCTGTAGAAAGAGCAGTTTTGAAACACTCTTTTGGTAAAATCTGCAATGGTTATTTGGAGCACTGCGAGGCCTCTGCCTGGATATGGATTATCTTCACCTAAAAACTACAGAGAAGCATTCTCAGAAAGTTCTTCACGATGCATTCATTCAACTCACAGAGTTGAACCTTCCTTTTGATAGAACAGTTTTGAAACACTCTTTTTGTAGAATCTGCAAGAGGATATTTGGAGCGTTTTGAGGCCTATGCTGGAAAAGGAAATATCTTCACCTAAAAACTAGACAGAAGCATCCTCAGAAACTTCTGTGTGATGAGTGCATTCATCTCACAGACTTGAACGTTTCTTTTGATAGAACAGTTTGGAAACATTACGTTTGTAGAATCTGCAAGTGTTTATTCGGAGCACCTTGAGGCCTATGTTGGAAAAGGAAATATCTTCACATAAAAACTAGAGAGAAGGATTCTCAGAAACTTCTTTGTGATGAGTTCATTCAACTCACAGAGTTGAACCTACCAATTGATAGAGAAGTTTGGAAACACTCTTTTTGTAAAATCTGCAAGTGGATATTTGGAGCCGTTTGAGGCCTATGCTGGAAAAGGAAATATCTTCACATAAAAACTGAACAGAAATATTCTCAGGAACTTCTTTGTGTTGAGTGCATTCAACTCACAGACTTGAACTTACCTGTAGTAAGAGCAGTTTTGAAACACTCTTTTGGTAAAATCTGCAAGTGGTTATTTGGAGCACTTCGAGGCCTGTGCTGGGATATGGAATATCTTCACCTAAAAACTACAGAGAAGCATTCTCAGAAAGTACTTCACGATGCATTCATTCAACTCACAGAGTTGAACCTTCCTTTTGATAGAACAGTTTTGAAACACTCTTTTTGTAGAATCTGCAAGAGGATATTTGGAGCGTTTTGAGGCCTATGCTGGAAAAGGAAATATCTTCACCTAAAAACTAGACAGAAGCATTCTCAGAAACTTCTGTGTGATGAGTGCATTCAACTCACAGACTTGAACGTTTCTTTTGATAGAACAGTTTTGAAACATTACGTTTGTAGAATCTGCCAGTGTTTATTCGGAGCACCTTGAGGCCTATGTTGGAAAAGGAAATATCTTCACATAAAAACTAGAGAGAAGGATTCTCAGAAACTTCTTTGTGATGAGTTCCTTCAACTCACAGAGTTGAACCTACCAATTGATAGAGAAGTTTGGAAACACTCTTTTTGTAGAATCTGCAAGTGGATATTTGGAGCCGTTTGAGGCCTATGCTGGAAAAGGGAATATCTTCACATAAAAACTGAACAGAAGCATTCTCAGAAACTTCTTTGTGTTGAGTGCATTCAACTCACAGACTTGAACTTACCTGTAGAAAGAGCAGTTTTGAAACACTCTTTTGGTAAAATCTGCAAGAGGTTATTTGGAGCACTTCGAGGCCTGTGCTGGGATATGGAATATCTTCACCTAAAAACTACAGAGAAGCATTCTCAGAAAGTTCTTCACGATGCATTCATTCAACTCACAGAGTTGAACCTTCCTTTTGATAGAACAGTTTTGAAACACTCTTTTTGTAGAATCTGCAAGAGGATATTTGGAGCGTTTTGGGGCCTATGCTGGAAAAGGAAATATCTTCACCTAAAAACTAGACAGAAGCATTCTCAGAAACTTCTGTGTGATGAGTGCATTGAACTCACAGACTAGAACGTTTCTTTTGATAGAAGAGTTTTGAAACATTACGTTTGTAGAACCTGCAAGTGTTTATTCGGAGCACCTTGAGGCCTATGTTGGAAAAGGAAATATCTTCACATAAAAACTAGAGAGAAGGATTCTCAGAAACTTCTTTGTGATGAGTTCATTCAACTCACAGAGTTGAACCTACCAATTGATAGAGAAGTTTGGAAACACTCTTTTTGTAGAATCTGCAAGTGGATATTTGGAGCCGTTTGAGGCCTATGCTGGAAAAGGAAATATCTTCACATAAAAACTGAACGGAAGCATTCTCGGAAACTTCTTTGTGTTGAGTGCATTCAACTCACAGACTTGAACTTACCTGTAGAAACAGCAGTTTTGAAACACACTTTTCGTAAAATCAGCAAGTGGTTATTTGGAGCACTTCGAGGCCTGTGCTGGGATATGGAATATCTTCACCTAAAAACTACAGAGAAGCATTCTCAGAAAGTTCTTCACGATGCATTCATTCAACTCACAGAGTTGAACCTTCCTTTTGATAGAACAGTTTTGAAACACTCTTTTTGTAGAATCTGCGAGAGGATATTTGGAGCGTTTTGAGGCCTATGCTGGAAAAGGAAATGTCTTCACCTAAAAACTAGACAGAAGCATTCTCAGAAACTTCTGTGTGATGAGTGCATTCAACTCACAGACTTGAACGTTTCTTTTGATAGAACCGTTTTGAAACATTACGTTTGTAGAATCTGCAAGTGTTTATTCGGAGCACCTTGAGGCCTATGTTGGAAAAGGAAATATCTTCACATAAAAACTAGAGAGAAGGATTCTCAGAAACTTCTTTGTGATGAGTTCATTCAACTCACAGAGTTGAACATACCAATTGATAGAGAAGTTTGGAAACACTCTTTCTGTAGAATCTGCAAGTGGATATTTGGAGCCGTTTGAGGCCTATGCTGGAAAAGGAAATATCTTCACATAAAAACTGAACAGAAGCATTCTCAGAAACTTCTTTGTGTTGAGTGCATTCAACTCACAGACTTGAACTTACCTGTAGAAAGAGCAGTTTTGAAACACTCTTTTGGTAAAATCTGCAAGTGGTTATTTGGAGCACTTCGAGGCCTGTGCTGGGATATGGAATATCTTCACCTAAAAACTACAGAGAAGCACTCTCAGAAAGTTCTTCATGATGCATTCATTCAACTCACAGAGTTGAACCTTCCTTTTGATAGAACAGTTTTGAAACACTCTTTTTGTAGAATCTGCAAGAGGATATTTGGAGCGTTTTGAGGCCTATGCTGGAAAAGGAAATATCTTCACCTAAAAACTAGACAGAAGCATTCTCAGAAACTTCTGTGTGATGAGTGCATTCAACTCACAGACTTGAACGTTTCTTTTGATAGAACAGTTTTGAAACATTACGTTTGTAGAATCTGCAAGTGTTTATTCGGAGCACCTAGAGGCCTATGTTGGAAAAGGAAATATCTTCACATAAAAACTAGAGAGAAGGATTCTCAGAAACTTCTTTGTGATGAGTTCATTCAACTCACAGAGTTGAACCTACCAATTGATAGAGAAGTTTGGGAACACTCTTTTTGTAGAATCTGCAAGTGGATATTTGGAGCCGTTTGAGGCCTATGCTGGAAAAGGAAATATCTTCACATAAAAACTGAACAGAAGCATTCTCAGAAACTTCTTTGTGTTGAGTGCATTCAACTCACAGACTTGAACTTACCTGTAGAAAGAGCAGTTTTGAAACACTCTTTTGGTAAAATCTGCAAGTGGTTATTTGGAGCACTTCGAGGCCTGTGCTGGGATATGGAATATCTTCACCTAAAAACTACAGAGAAGCATTCTCAGAAAGTTCTTCACGACGCATTCATTCAACTCACAGAGTTGAACCTTCCTTTTGATAGAACAGTTTTGAAACACTCTTTTTGTAGAATCTGCAAGAGGATATTTGGAGCGTTTTGAGGCCTATGCTGGAAAAGGAAATGTCTTCACCTAAAAACTAGACAGAAGCATTCTCAGAAACTTCTGTGCGATGAGTGCATTCAACTCACAGACTTGAACGTTTCTTTTGATAGAACAGTTTTGAAACATTACGTTTGTAGAATCTGCAAGTGTTTATTCGGAGCACATTGAGGCCTATGTTGGAAAAGGAATTATCTTCACATAAAAAGTAGAGAGAAGGATTCTCAGAAACTTCTTTGTGATGAGTTCATTCAACTCACAGAGTTGAACCTACCAATTGATAGAGAAGTTTGGAAACACTCTTTTTGTAGAATCTGCAAGTGGATATTTGGAGCCGTTTGAGGCCTATGCTGGAAAAGGAAATATCTTCACATAAAAACTGAACAGAAGCATTCTCAGAAACTTCTTTGTGTTGTGTGCATTCAACTCACAGACTTGAACTTAGCTGTAGAAAGAGCAGTTTTGAAACACTCTTTTGGTAAAATCTGCAAGTGGTTATTTGGAGCACTTCGAGGCCTGTGCTGGGATATGGAATATCTTCACCTAAAAACTACAGAGAAGCACTCTCAGAAAGTTCTTCACGATGCATTCATTCAACTCACAGAGTTGAACCTTCATTTTGATAGAATAGTTTTGAAACACTCGTTTTTTAGAATCTGCAAGAGGATATTTGGAGCGTTTTGAGGCCTGTGCTGGAAAAGGAAATATCTTCACCTAAAAACTAGACAGAAGCATTCTCAGAAACTTCTGTGTGATGAGTGCATTCAACTCACAGACTTGAACGTTTCTTTTGATAGAACAGTTTTGAAACATTACGTTTGTAGAATCTGCAAGTGTTTATTCGGAGCACCTTCAGGACTATGTTGGGAAAGGAAATATCTTCACATAAAAACTAGAGAGAAGGATTCTCAGAAACTTCTTTGTGATGAGTTCATTGAACTCACGGAGTTGAACCTACCAATTGATAGAGAAGTTTGGAAACACTCTTTTTGTAGAATCTGCAAGTGGATATTTGGAGCCGTTTGAGGCCTATGCTGGAAAAGGAAATATCTTCACATAAAAACTGAACAGAAGCATTCTCAGAAACTTCTTTGTGTTGAGTGCATTCAACTCACAGACTTGAACTTACCTGTAGAAAGAGCAGTTTTGAAACACTCTTTTGGTAAAATCTGCAAGTGGTTATTTGGAGCACTTCGAGGCCTGTGCTGGGATATGGAATATCTTCACCTAAAAACTACAGAGAAGCATTCTCAGAAAGTTCTTCACGATGCATTCATTCAACTCACAGAGTTGAACCTTCCTTTTGATAGAACAGTTTTGAAACACTCTTTTTGTAGAATCTGCAAGAGGATATTTGGAGCGTTTTGGGGCCTATGCTGGAAAAGGAAATATCTTCACCTAAAAACTAGACAGAAGCATTCTCAGAAACTTCTGTGTGATGAGTGCATTGAACTCACAGACTAGAACGTTTCTTTTGATAGAACAGTTTTGAAACATTACGTTTGTAGAACCTGCAAGTGTTTATTCGGAGCACCTTGAGGCCTATGTTGGAAAAGGAAATATCTTCACATAAAAACTAGAGAGAAGGATTCTCAGAAACTTCTTTGTGATGAGTTCATTCAACTCACAGAGTTGAACCTACCAATTGATAGACAAGTTTGGAAACACTCTTTTTGTAGAATCTGCAAGTGGATATTTGGAGCCGTTTGAGGCCTATGCTGGAAAAGGAAATATCTTCACATAAAAACTGAACAGAAGCATTCTCAGAAACTTCTTTGTGTTGAGTGCATTCAGCCCACAGACTTGAACTTAGCTGTAGAAAGAGCAGTTTTGAAACACTCTTTTGGTAAAATCTGCAAGTGGTTATTTGGAGCACTTCGAGGCCTGTGCTGGGATATGGAATATCTTCACCTAAAAACTACAGAGAAGCAATCTCAGAAAGTTCTTCACGATGCATTCATTCAACTCACAGAGTTGAACCTTCCTTTTGATAGAACAGTTTTGAAACACTCTTTTTGTAGAATCTGCAAGAGGATATTTGGAGCGTTTTGAGGCCTATGCTGGAAAAGGAAATATCTTCACCTAAAAACTAGACAGAAGCATTCTCAGAAACTTCTGTGTGATGAGTGCATTCAACTCACAGACTTGAACGTTTCTTTTGATAGAACAGTTTTGAAACATTACGTTTGTAGAATCTGCAAGTGTTTATTCGGAGCACCTTGAGGCCTATGTTGGAAAAGGAAATATCTTCAAATAAAAACTAGAGAGAAGGATTCTCAGAAACTTCTTTGTGATGATTTCATTCAACTCACAGAGTGGAACCTACCAATTGATAGAGAAGTTTGGAAACACTCTTTTCGTAGAATCTGCAAGTGGATATTTGGAGCCATTTGAGTCCTATGCTGGAAAAGGAAATATCTTCACATAAAAACTGAACAGAAGCATTCTCAGAAACTTCTTTGTGTTGAGTGCATTCAACTCACAGACTTGAACTTACCTGTAGAAAGAGCAGTTTTGAAACACTCTTTTGGTAAAATCTGCAAGTGGTTATTTGGAGCACTTCGAGGCCTGTGCTGGGATATGGAATATCTTCACCTAAAAACTACAGAGAAGCATTCTCAGAAAGTTCTTCACGATGCATTCATTCAACTCACAGAGTTGAACCTTCCTTTTGATAGAACAGTTTTGAAACACTCTTTTTGTAGAATCTGCAAGAGGATATTTGGAGCGTTTTGGGGCCTATGCTGGAAAAGGAAATATCTTCACCGAAAAACTAGACAGAAGCATTCTCAGAAACTTCTGTGTGATGAGTGCATTCAACTCACAGACTTGAACGTTTCTTTTGATAGAACAGTTTTGAAACATTACGTTTGGAGAATCTGCAAGTGTTTATTCGGAGCACCTTGAGGCCTATGTTGGAAAAGGAAATATCTTCACATTAAAACTAGAGAGAAGGATTCTCAGAAACTTCTTTGTGACGAGTTCATTCAACTCACAGAGTTGAACCTACCAATTGATAGAGAAGTTTGGAAACACTCTTTTTGTAGAATCTGCAAGTGGATATTTGGTGCCGTTTGAGGCCTATGCTGGAAAAGGAAATATCTTCACATAAAAACTGAACAGAAGCATTCTCAGAAACTTCTTTGTGTTGAGTGCATTCAACTCACAGACTTGAACTTACCTGTAGAAAGAGCAGTTTTGAAACACTCTTTTGGTAAAATCTGCAAGTGGTTATTTGGAGCACTTCGATGCCTGTGCTGGGATATGGAATATCTTCACCTAAAAACTACAGAGAAGCATTCTCAGAAAGTTCTTTATGATGCATTCATTCAACTCACAGAGTTGAACCTTCCTTTTGATAGAACAGTTTTGAAACACTCTTTTTGTAGAATCTGCAAGAGGATATTTGGAGCGTTTTGAGGCCTATGCTGGAAAAGGAAATATCTTCACCTAAAAACTAGACAAAAGCATTTTCAGAAACTTCTGTGTGAAGAGTGCATTCAACTCACAGACTTGAACGTTTCTTTTGATAGAACAGTTTTGAAACATTACGTTTGTAGAATCTGCAAGTGTTTATTCGGAGCACCTTGAGGCCTATGTTGGAAAAGGAAATATCTTCACATAAAAACTAGAGAGAAGGATGCTCAGAAACTTCTTTGTGACGAGTTCATTCAACTCACAGAGTGGAACCTACCAATTGATAGAGAAGTTTGGAAACACTCTTTTTGTAGAATCTGCAAGTGGATATTTGGAGCCGTTTGAGGCCTATGCTGGAAAAGGAAATATCTTCACATAAAAACTGAACAGAAGCATTCTCAGAAACTTCTTTGTGTTGAGTGCATTCAACTCACAGACTTGAACTTACCTGTAGAAAGAGCAGTTTTGAAACACTCTTTTGGTAAAATCTGCAAGTGGTTATTTGGAGCACTTCGAGGCCTGTGCTGGGATATGGAATATCTTCACCTAAAAACTACAGAGAAGCATTCTCAGAAAGTTCTTCATGATGCATTCATTCAACTCACAGAGTTGAACCTTCCTTTTGATAGAACAGTTTTGAAACACTCTTTTTGTAGAATCTGCAAGAGGATATTTGGAGCCTTTTGAGGCCTATGCTGGAAAAGGAAATATCTTCACCTAAAAACTAGACAGAAGCATTCTCAGAAACTTCTGTGTGATGAGTGCATTCAACTCACAGACTTGAACGTTTCTTTTGATAGAACAGTTTGGAAACATTACGTTTGTAGAATCTGCAAGTGTTTATTCGGAGCACCTTGAGGCCTATGTTGGAAAAGGAAATATCTTCACATAAAAACTAGAGAGAAGGATTCTCAGAAACTTCTTTGTGATGAGTTCATTGAACTCACAGAGTTGAACCTACGAATTGATAGAGAAGTTTGGAAACACTCTTTTTGTAGAATCTGCAAGTGGATATTTGGAGCCGTTTGAGGCCTATGCTGGAAAAGGAAATATCTTCACATAAAAACTGAACAGAAGCATTCTCGGAAACTTCTTTGTGTTGAGTGCATTCAACTCACAGACTTGAACTTACCTGTAGAAAGAGCAGTTTTGAAACACTCTTTTGGTAAAATCTGCAAGTGGTTATTTGGAGCACTTCGAGGCCTGTGCTGGGATATGGAATATCTTCACCTAAAAACTACAGAGAAGCATTCTCAGAAAGTTCTTCACGATGCATTCATTCAACTCACGGAGTTGAACCTTCCTTTTGATAGAACAGTTTTGAAACACTCTTTTTGTAGAATCTGCAAGAGGATATTTGGAGCGTTTTGAGGCCTATGCTGGAAAAGGAAATATCTTCACCTAAAAACTAGACAGAAGCATTCTCAGAAACTTCTGTGTGATGAGTGCATTCAACTCACAGACTTGAACGTTTCTTTTGATAGAACAGTTTGGAAACATTACGTTTGTAGAATCTGCAAGTGTTTATTCGGAGCACCTTGAGGCCTATGTTGGAAAAGGAAATATCTTCACATAAAAACTAGAGAGAAGGATTCTCAGAAACTTCTTTGTGATGAGTTCATGCAACTCACAGAGTTGAACCTACCAATTGATAGAGAATTTTCTAAACACTCTTTTTGTAGAATCTGCAAGTGGATATTTGGAGCCGTTTGAGGCCTATGCTGGAAAAGGGAATATCTTCACATAAAAACTGAACAGAAGCATTCTCAGAAACTTCTTTGTGTTGAGTGCATTCAACTCACAGACTTGAACTTACCTGTAGAAAGAGCAGTTTTGAAACACTCTTTTGGTAAAATCTGCAAGTGGTTACTTGGAGCACTTCGAGGCCTGTGCTGGGATATGGAATATCTTCACCTAAAAACTACAGAGAAGCATTCTCAGAAAGTTCTTCACGATGCATTCATTCAACTCACAGAGTTGAACCTTCCTTTTGATAGAACAGTTTTGAAACACTGTTTTTGGAGAATCTGCAAGAGGATATTTGGAGCGTTTTGAGGCCTATGCTGGAAAAGGAAATATCTTCACCTAAAAACTAGACAGAAGCATTCTCAGAAACTTCTGTGTGATGAGTGCATTCAACTCACAGACTTGAACATTTCTTTTGATAGAACCGTTTTGAAACATTACGTTTGTAGAATCTGCAAGTGTTTATTCGGAGCACCTTGAGGCCTATGTTGGAAAAGGAAATATCTTCACATAAAAACTAGAGAGAAGGATTCTCAGAAACTTCTTTGTGATGAGTTCATTCAACTCACAGAGTTGAACCTACCAATTGATAGAGAAGTTTGGAAACACTCTTTCTGTAGAATCTGCAAGTGGATATTTGGAGCCGTTTGAGGCCTATGCTGGAAAAGGAAATATCTTCACATAAAAACTGAACAGAAGCATTCTCAGAAACTTCTTTGTGTTGAGTGCATTCAACTCACAGACTTGAACTTACCTGTAGAAAGAGCAGTTTTGAAACACTCTTTTGGTAAAATCTGCAAGAGGTTATTTGGAGCACTTCGAGGCCTGTGCTGGGATATGGAATATCTTCACCTAAAAACTACAGAGAAGCATTCTCAGAAAGTTCTTCACGATGCATTCATTCAACTCACAGAGTTGAACCTTCCTTTTGATAGAACAGTTTTGAAACACTCTTTTTGTAGAATCTGCAAGAGGATATTTGGAGCGTTTTGGGGCCTATGCTGGAAAAGGAAATATCTTCACCTAAAAACTAGACAGAAGCATTCTCAGAAACTTCTGTGTGATGAGTGCATTGAACTCACAGACTAGAACGTTTCTTTTGATAGAACAGTTTTGAAACATTACGTTTGTAGAACCTGCAAGTGTTTATTCGGAGCACCTTGAGGCCTATGTTTGAAAAGGAAATATCTTCACATAAAAACTAGAGAGAAGGATTCTCAGAAACTTCTTTGTGATGAGTTCATTCAACTCACAGAGTTGAACCTACCAATTGATAGAGAAGTTTGGAAACACTCTTTTTGTAGAATCTGCAAGTGGATATTTGGAGCCGTTTGAGGCCTATGCTGGAAAAGGAAATATCTTCACATAAAAACTGAACGGAAGCATTCTCGGAAACTTTTTTGTGTTGAGTGCATTCAACTCACAGACTTGAACTTACCTGTAGAAACAGCAGTTTTGAAACACTCTTTTCGTAAAATCAGCAAGTGGTTATTTGGAGCACTTCGAGGCCTGTGCTGGGATATGGAATATCTTCACCTAAAAACTACAGAGAAGCATTCTCAGAAAGTTTTTCACGATGCATTCATTCAACTCACAGAGTTGAACCTTCCTTTTGATAGAACAGTTTTGAAACACTCTTTTTGTAGAATCTGCGAGAGGATATTTGGAGCGTTTTGAGGCCTATGCTGGAAAAGGAAATGTCTTCACCTAAAAACTAGACAGAAGCATTCTCAGAAACTTCTGTGTGATGAGTGCATTCAACTCACAGACTTGAACGTTTCTTTTGATAGAACAGTTTTGAAACATTACGTTTGTAGAATCTGCAAGTGTTTATTCGGAGCACCTTGAGGCCTATGTTGGAAAAGGAAATATCTTCACATAAAAACTAGAGAGAAGGATTCTCAGAAACTTCTTTGTGATGAGTTCATTCAACTCACAGAGTTGAACCTACCAATTGATAGAGAATTTTCTAAACACTCTTTTTGTAGAATCTGCAAGTGGATATTTGGAGCCGTTTGAGGCCTATGCTGGAAAAGGGAATATCTTCACATAAAAACTGAACAGAAGCATTCTCAGAAACTTCTTTGTGTTGAGTGCATTCAACTCACAGACTTGAACTTACCTGTAGAAAGAGCAGTTTTGAAACACTCTTTTGGTAAAATCTGCAAGTGGTTATTTGGAGCACTTCGAGGCCTGTGCTGGGATATGGAATATCTTCACCTAAAAACTACAGAGAAGCATTCTCAGAAAGTTCTTCACGATGCATTCATTCAACTCACAGAGTTGAACCTTCCTTTTGATAGAACAGTTTTGAAACACTCTTTTTGGAGAATCTGCAAGACGATATTTGGAGCGTTTTGAGGCCTATGCTGGAAAAGGAAATATCTTCACCTAAAAACTAGACAGAAGCATTCTCAGAAACTTCTGTGTGATGAGTGCATTCAACTCACAGACTTGAACGTTTCTTTTGATAGAACAGTTTTGAAACATTACGTTTGTAGAATCTGCAAGTGTTTATTCGGAGCACCTTGAGGCCTATGTTGGAAAAGGAAATATCTTCACATAAAAACTAGAGAGAAGGATTCTCAGAAACTTCTTTGTGATGAGTTCATTCAACTCACAGAGTTGAACCTATCAATTGATAGAGAAGTTTGGAAACACTCTTTTTGTAGAATCTGCAAGTGGATATTTGGAGCCGTTTGAGGCCTATGCTGGAAAAGGAAATATCTTCACATAAAAACTGAACAGAAACATTCTCAGAAACTTCTTTGTGTTGAGTGCATTCAACTCACAGACTTGAACTTACCTGTAGAAAGAGCAGTTTTGAAACACTCTTTTGGTAAAATCTGCAAGTGGTTACTTGGAGCACTTCGAGGCCTGTGCTGGGATATGGAATATCTTCACCTAAAAACTACAGAGAAGCATTCTCAGAAAGTTCTTCACGATGCATTCATTCAACTCACAGAGTTGAACCTTCCTTTTGATAGAACAGTTTTGAAACACTGTTTTTGGAGAATCTGCAAGAGGATATTTGGAGCGTTTTGAGGCCTATGCTGGAAAAGGAAATATCTTCACCTAAAAACTAGACAGAAGCATTCTCAGAAACTTCTGTGTGATGAGTGCATTCAACTCACAGACTTGAACATTTCTTTTGATAGAACCGTTTTGAAACATTACGTTTGTAGAATCTGCAAGTGTTTATTCGGAGCACCTTGAGGCCTATGTTGGAAAAGGAAATATCTTCACATAAAAACTAGAGAGAAGGATTCTCAGAAACTTCTTTGTGATGAGTTCATTCAACTCACAGAGTTGAACCTACCAATTGATAGAGAAGTTTGGAAACACTCTTTCTGTAGAATCTGCAAGTGGATATTTGGAGCCGTTTGAGGCCTATGCTGGAAAAGGAAATATCTTCACATAAAAACTGAACGGAAGCATTCTCGGAAACTTTTTTGTGTTGAGTGCATTCAACTCACAGACTTGAACTTACCTGTAGAAACAGCAGTTTTGAAACACTCTTTTCGTAAAATCAGCAAGTGGTTATTTGGAGCACTTCGAGGCCTGTGCTGGGATATGGAATATCTTCACCTAGAAACAACAGAGAAGCATTCTCAGAAAGTTCTTCACGATGCATTCATTCAACTCACAGAGTTGAACCTTCCTTTTGATAGAACAGTTTTGAAACACTCTTTTTGTAGAATCTGCGAGAGGATATTTGGAGCGTTTTGAGGCCTATGCTAGAAAAGGAAATGTCTTCACCTAAAAACTAGACAGAAGCATTCTCAGAAACTTCTGTGTGATGAGTGCATTCAACTCACAGACTTGAACGTTTCTTTTGATAGAACAGTTTTGAAACATTACGTTTGTAGAATCTGCAAGTGTTTATTCGGAGCACCTTGAGGCCTATGTTGGAAAAGGAAATATCTTCACATAAAAACTAGAGAGAAGGATTCTCAGAAACTTCTTTGTGATGAGTTCATTCAACTCACAGAGTTGAACCTACCAATTGGTAGAGAAGTTTGGAAACACTCTTTTTGTAGAATCTGCAAGTGGATATTTGGAGCCGTTTGAGGCCTATGCTGGAAAAGGAAATATCTTCACATAAAAACTGAACAGAAGCATTCTCAGAAACTTCTTTGTGTTGTGTGCATTCAACTCACAGAGTTGAACTTACCTGTAGAAAGAGCAGTTTTGAAACACTCTTTTGGTAAAATCTGCAAGTGGTTATTTGGAGCACTTCGAGGCCTGTGCTGGGATATGGAATATCTTCACCTAAAAACTACAGAGAAGCATTCTCAGAAAGTTCTTCACGATGCATTCATTCAACTCACAGAGTTGAACCTTCCTTTTGATAGAACAGTTTTGAAACACTCTTTTTGTAGAATCTGCAAGAGGATATTTGGAGCGTTTTGGGGCCTATGCTGGAAAAGGAAATATCTTCACCTAAAAACTAGACAGAAGCATTCTCAGAAACTTCTGTGTGATGAGTGCATTGAACTCACAGACTAGAACGTTTCTTATGATAGAACAGTTTTGAAACATTACGTTTGTAGAACCTGCAAGTGTTTATTCGGAGCACCTTGAGGCCTATGTTGGAAAAGGAAATATCTTCACATAAAAACTAGAGAGAAGGATTCTCAGAAACTTCTTTGTGATGAGTTCATTCAACTCACAGAGTTGAACCTTCCAATTGATAGACAAGTTTGGAAACACTCTTTTTGTAGAATCTGCAAGTGGATATTTGGAGCCGTTTGAGGCCTATGCTGGAAAAGGAAATATCTTCACATAAAAACTGAACAGAAGCATTCTCAGAAACTTCTTTGTGTTGAGTGCATTCAGCCCACAGACTTGAACTTAGCTGTAGAAAGAGCAGTTTTGAAACACTCTTTTGGTAAAATCTGCAAGTGGTTATTTGGAGCACTTCGAGGCCTGTGCTGGGATATGGAATATCTTCACCTAAAAACTACAGAGAAGCAATCTCAGAAAGTTCTTCACGATGCATTCATTCAACTCACAGAGTTGAACCTTCCTTTTGATAGAACAGTTTTGAAACACTCTTTTTGTAGAATCTGCAAGAGGATATTTGGAGCGTTTTGAGGCCTATGCTGGAAAAGGAAATATCTTCACCTAAAAACTAGACAGAAGCATTCTCAGAAACTTCTGTGTGATGAGTGCATTCAACTCACAGACTTGAACGTTTCTTTTGATAGAACAGTTTTGAAACATCACGTTTGTAGAATCTGCAAGTGTTTATTCGGAGCACCTTGAGGCCTATGTTGGAAAAGGAAATATCTTCAAATAAAAACTAGAGAGAAGGATTCTCAGAAACTTCTTTGTGATGAGTTCATTCAACTCACAGAGTGGAACCTACCAATTGATAGAGAAGTTTGGAAACACTCTTTTTGTGGAATCTGCAAGTGGATATTTGGAGCCGTTTGAGGCGTATGCTGGAAAAGGAAATATCTTCACATAAAAACTGAACAGAAGCATTCTCAGAAACTTCTTTGTGTTGAGTGCATTCAACTCACAGACTTGAACTTACCTGTAGAAAGAGTAGTTTTGAAACACTCTTTTGGTAAAATCTGCAAGTGGTTATTTGGAGCACTTCGAGGCCTGTGCTGGGATATGGAATATCTTCACCTAAAAACTACAGAGAAGCATTCTCAGAAAGTTCTGCATGATGCATTCATTCAACTCACAGAGTTGAACCTTCCTTTTGATAGAACAGTTTTGAAACACTCTTTTTGGAGAATCTGCAAGAGGATATTTGGAGCGTTTTGAGGCCTATGCTGGAAAAGGAAATATCTTCACCTAAAAACTAGACAGAAGCATTCTCAGAAACTTCTGTGTGATGAGTGCATTCAACTCACAGACTTGAACGTTTCTTTTGATAGAACCGTTTTGAAACATTACGTTTGTAGAATCTGCAAGTGTTTATTCGGAGCACATTGAGGCCTATGTTGGAAAAGGAAATATCTTCACATAAAAACTAGAGAGAAGGATTCTCAGAAACTTCTTTGTGATGAGTTCATTGAACTCACAGAGTTGAACCTACCAATTGATAGAGAAGTTTGGAAACACTCTTTTCGTAGAATCTGCAAGTGGATATTTGGAGCCATTTGAGTCCTATGCTGGAAAAGGAAATATCTTCACATAAAAACTGAACAGAAGCATTCTCAGAAACTTCTTTGTGTTGAGTGCATTCAACTCACAGACTTGAACTTACCTGTAGAAAGAGCAGTTTTGAAATACTCTTTTGGTAAAAGCTGCAAGTGGTTATTTGGAGCACTTCGAGGCCTGTGCTGGGATATGGAATATCTTCACCTAAAAACTACAGAGAAGCATTCTCAGAAAGTTCTTCACGATGCATTCATTCAACTCACAGAGTTGAACCTTCCTTTTGATAGAACAGTTTTGAAACACTCTTTTTGTAGAATCTGCAAGAGGATATTTGGAGCGTTTTGGGGCCTATGCTGGAAAAGGAAATATCTTCACCTAAAAACTAGACAGAAGCATTCTCAGAAACTTCTGTGTGATGAGTGCATTCAACTCACAGACTTGAACGTTTCTTTTGATAGAACAGTTTTGAAACATTACGTTTGGAGAATCTGCAAGTGTTTATTCGGAGCACCTTGAGGCCTATGTTGGAAAAGGAAATATCTTCACATTAAAACTAGAGAGAAGGATTCTCAGAAACTTCTTTGTGACGAGTTCATTCAACTCACAGAGTTGAACCTACCAATTGATAGAGAAGTTTGGAAACACTCTTTTTGTAGAATCTGCAAGTGGATATTTGGTGCCGTTTGAGGCCTATGCTGGAAAAGGAAATATCTTCACATAAAAACTGAACAGAAGCATTCTCAGAAACTTCTTTGTGTTGAGTGCATTCAACTCACAGACTTGAACTTACCGGTAGAAAGAGCAGTTTTGAAACACTCTTTTGGTAAAATCTGCAAGTGGTTATTTGGAGCACTTCGATGCCTGTGCTGGGATATGGAATATCTTCACCTAAAAACTACAGAGAAGCATTCTCAGAAAGTTCTTTATGATGCATTCATTCAACTCACAGAGTTGAACCTTCCTTTTGATAGAACAGTTTTGAAACACTCTTTTTGTAGAATCTGCAAGAGGATATTTGGAGCGTTTTGAGGCCTATGCTGGAAAAGGAAGTATCTTCACCTAAAAACTAGACAAAAGCATTTTCAGAATCTTCTGTGTGAAGAGTGCATTCAACTCACAGACTTGAACGTTTCTTTTGATAGAACAGTTTTGAAACATTACGTTTGTAGAATCTGCAAGTGTTTATTCGGAGCACCTTGAGGCCTATGTTGGAAAAGGAAATATCTTCACATAAAAACTAGAGAGAAGGATGCTCAGAAACTTCTTTGTGACGAGTTCATTCAACTCACAGAGTGGAACCTACCAATTGATAGAGAAGTTTGGAAACACTCTTTTTGTAGAATCTGCAAGTGGATATTTGGAGCCGTTTGAGGCCTATGCTGGAAAAGGAAATATCTTCACATAAAAACTGAACAGAAGCATTCTCAGAAACTTCTTTGTGTTGAGTGCATTCAACTCACAGACTTGAACTTACCTGTAGAAAGAGCAGTTTTGAAACACTCTTTTGGTAAAATCTGCAAGTGGTTATTTGGAGCACTTCGAGGCCTGTGCTGGGATATGGAATATCTTCACCTAAAAACTACAGAGAAGCATTCTCAGAAAGTTCTTCACGATGCATTCATTCAACTCACAGAGTTGAACCTTCCTTTTGATAGAACAGTTTTGAAACACTCTTTTTGTAGAATCTGCAAGAGGATATTTGGAGCGTTTTGAGGCCTATGCTGGAAAAGGAAATATCTTCACCTAAAAACTAGACAGAAGCATTCTCAGAAACTTCTGTGTGATGAGTGCATTCAACTCACAGACTTGAACGTTTCTTTTGATAGAACAGTTTGGAAACATTACGTTTGTAGAATCTGCAAGTGTTTATTCGGAGCACCTTGAGGCCTATGTTGGAAAAGGAAATATCTTCACATAAAAACTAGAGAGAAGGATTCTCAGAAACTTCTTTGTGATGAGTTCATGCAACTCACAGAGTTGAACCTACCAATTGATAGAGAATTTTCTAAACACTCTTTTTGTAGAATCTGCAAGTGGATATTTGGAGCCGTTTGAGGCCTATGCTGGAAAAGGGAATATCTTCACATAAAAACTGAACAGAAGCATTCTCAGAAACTTCTTTGTGTTGAGTGCATTCAACTCACAGACTTGAACTTACCTGTAGAAAGAGCAGTTTTGAAACACTCTTTTGGTAAAATCTGCAAGTGGTTATTTGGAGCACTTCGAGGCCTGTGCTGGGATATGGAATATCTTCACCTAAAAACTACAGAGAAGCATTCTCAGAAAGTTCTTCACGATGCATTCATTCAACTCACAGAGTTGAACCTTCCTTTTGATAGAACAGTTTTGAAACACTCTTTTTGGAGAATCTGCAAGACGATATTTGGAGCGTTTTGAGGCCTATGCTGGAAAAGGAAATATCTTCACCTAAAAACTAGACAGAAGCATTCTCAGAAACTTCTGTGTGATGAGTGCATTCAACTCACAGACTTGAACGTTTCTTTTGATAGAACAGTTTTGAAACATTACGTTTGTAGAATCTGCAAGTGTTTATTCGGAGCACCTTGAGGCCTATGTTGGAAAAGGAAATATCTTCACATAAAAACTAGAGAGAAGGATTCTCAGAAACTTCTTTGTGATGAGTTCATTCAACTCACAGAGTTGAACCTATCAATTGATAGAGAAGTTTGGAAACACTCTTTTTGTAGAATCTGCAAGTGGATATTTGGAGCCGTTTGAGGCCTATGCTAGAAAAGGAAATATCTTCACATAAAAACTGAACAGAAACATTCTCAGAAACTTCTTTGTGTTGAGTGCATTCAACTCACAGACTTGAACTTACCTGTAGAAAGAGCAGTTTTGAAACACTCTTTTGGTAAAATCTGCAAGTGGTTACTTGGAGCACTTCGAGGCCTGTGCTGGGATATGGAATATCTTCACCTAAAAACTACAGAGAAGCATTCTCAGAAAGTTCTTCACGATGCATTCATTCAACTCACAGAGTTGAACCTTCCTTTTGATAGAACAGTTTTGAAACACTCTTTTTGGAGAATCTGCAAGAGGATATTTGGAGCGTTTTGAGGCCTATGCTGGAAAAGGAAATATCTTCACCTAAAAACTAGACAGAAGCATTCTCAGAAACTTCTGTGTGATGAGTGCATTCAACTCACAGACTTGAACATTTCTTTTGATAGAACCGTTTTGAAACATTACGTTTGTAGAATCTGCAAGTGTTTATTCGGAGCACCTTGAGGCCTATGTTGGAAAAGGAAATATCTTCACATAAAAACTAGAGAGAAGGATTCTCAGAAACTTCTTTGTGATGAGTTCATTCAACTCACAGAGTTGAACCTACCAATTGATAGAGAAGTTTGGAAACACTCTTTCTGTAGAATCTGCAAGTGGATATTTGGAGCCGTTTGAGGCCTATGCTGGAAAAGGAAATATCTTCACATAAAAACTGAACAGAAGCATTCTCAGAAACTTCTTTGTGTTGAGTGCATTCAACTCACAGACTTGAACTTACCTGTAGAAAGAGCAGTTTTGAAACACTCTTTTGGTAAAATCTGCAAGAGGTTATTTGGAGCACTTCGAGGCCTGTGCTGGGATATGGAATATCTTCACCTAAAAACTACAGAGAAGCATTCTCAGAAAGTTCTTCACGATGCATTCATTCAACTCACAGAGTTGAACCTTCCTTTTGATAGAACAGTTTTGAAACACTCTTTTTGTAGAATCTGCAAGAGGATATTTGGAGCGTTTTGGGGCCTATGCTGGAAAAGGAAATATCTTCACCTAAAAACTAGACAGAAGCATTCTCAGAAACTTCTGTGTGATGAGTGCATTGAACTCACAGACTAGAACGTTTCTTTTGATAGAACAGTTTTGAAACATTACGTTTGTAGAACCTGCAAGTGTTTATTCGGAGCACCTTGAGGCCTATGTTTGAAAAGGAAATATCTTCACATAAAAACTAGAGAGAAGGATTCTCAGAAACTTCTTTGTGATGAGTTCATTCAACTCACAGAGTTGAACCTACCAATTGGTAGAGAAGTTTGGAAACACTCTTTTTGTAGAATCTGCAAGTGGATATTTGGAGCCGTTTGAGGCCTATGCTGGAAAAGGAAATATCTTCACATAAAAACTGAACGGAAGCATTCTCGGAAACTTTTTTGTGTTGAGTGCATTCAACTCACAGACTTGAACTTACCTGTAGAAACAGCAGTTTTGAAACACTCTTTTCGTAAAATCAGCAAGTGGTTATTTGGAGCACTTCGAGGCCTGTGCTGGGATATGGAATATCTTCACCTAAAAACTACAGAGAAGCATTCTCAGAAAGTTCTTCACGATGCATTCATTCAACTCACAGAGTTGAACCTTCCTTTTGATAGAACAGTTTTGAAACACTCTTTTTGTAGAATCTGCGAGAGGATATTTGGAGCGTTTTGAGGCCTATGCTGGAAAAGGAAATGTCTTCACCTAAAAACTAGACAGAAGCATTCTCAGAAACTTCTGTGTGATGAGTGCATTCAACTCACAGACTTGAACGTTTCTTTTGATAGAACAGTTTTGAAACATTACGTTTGTAGAATCTGCAAGTGTTTATTCGGAGCACCTTGAGGCCTATGTTGGAAAAGGAAATATCTTCACATAAAAACTAGAGAGAAGGATTCTCAGAAACTTCTTTGTGATGAGTTCATTCAACTCACAGAGTTGAACCTACCAATTGATAGAGAATTTTCTAAACACTCTTTTTGTAGAATCTGCAAGTGGATATTTGGAGCCGTTTGAGGCCTATGCTGGAAAAGGGAATATCTTCACATAAAAACTGAACAGAAGCATTCTCAGAAACTTCTTTGTGTTGAGTGCATTCAACTCACAGACTTGAACTTACCTGTAGAAAGAGCAGTTTTGAAACACTCTTTTGGTAAAATCTGCAAGTGGTTACTTGGAGCACTTCGAGGCCTGTGCTGGGATATGGAATATCTTCACCTAAAAACTACAGAGAAGCATTCTCAGAAAGTTCTTCACGATGCATTCATTCAACTCACAGAGTTGAACCTTCCTTTTGATAGAACAGTTTTGAAACACTGTTTTTGGAGAATCTGCAAGAGGATATTTGGAGCGTTTTGAGGCCTATGCTGGAAAAGGAAATATCTTCACCTAAAAACTAGACAGAAGCATTCTCAGAAACTTCTGTGTGATGAGTGCATTCAACTCGCAGACTTGAACATTTCTTTTGATAGAACCGTTTTGAAACATTACGTTTGTAGAATCTGCAAGTGTTTATTCGGAGCACCTTGAGGCCTATGTTGGAAAAGGAAATATCTTCACATAAAAACTAGAGAGAAGGATTCTCAGAAACTTCTTTGTGATGAGTTCATTCAACTCACAGAGTTGAACCTACCAATTGATAGAGAAGTTTGGAAACACTCTTTCTGTAGAATCTGCAAGTGGATATTTGGAGCCGTTTGAGGCCTATGCTGGAAAAGGAAATATCTTCATATAAAAACTGAACAGAAGCATTCTCAGAAACTTCTTTGTGTTGAGTGCATTCAACTCACAGACTTGAACTTACCTGTAGAAAGAGCAGTTTTGAAACACTCTTTTGGTAAAATCTGCAAGAGGTTATTTGGAGCACTTCGAGGCCTGTGCTGGGATATGGAATATCTTCACCTAAAAACTACAGAGAAGCATTCTCAGAAAGTTCTTCACGATGCATTCATTCAACTCACAGAGTTGAACCTTCCTTTTGATAGAACAGTTTTGAAACACTCTTTTTGTAGAATCTGCAAGAGGATATTTGGAGCGTTTTGGGGCCTATGCTGGAAAAGGAAATATCTTCACCTAAAAACTAGACAGAAGCATTCTCAGAAACTTCTGTGTGATGAGTGCATTGAACTCACAGACTAGAACGTTTCTTTTGATAGAACAGTTTTGAAACATTACGTTTGTAGAACCTGCAAGTGTTTATTCGGAGCACCTTGAGGCCTATGTTTGAAAAGGAAATATCTTCACATAAAAACTAGAGAGAAGGATTCTCAGAAACTTCTTTGTGATGAGTTCATTCAACTCACAGAGTTGAACCTACCAATTGGTAGAGAAGTTTGGAAACACTCTTTTTGTAGAATCTGCAAGTGGATATTTGGAGCCGTTTGAGGCCTATGCTGGAAAAGGAAATATCTTCACATAAAAACTGAACGGAAGCATTCTCGGAAACTTTTTTGTGTTGAGTGCATTCAACTCACAGACTTGAACTTACCTGTAGAAACAGCAGTTTTGAAACACTCTTTTCGTAAAATCAGCAAGTGGTTATTTGGAGCACTTCGAGGCCTGTGCTGGGATATGGAATATCTTCACCTAAAAACTACAGAGAAGCATTCTCAGAAAGTTCTTCACGATGCATTCATTCAACTCACAGAGTTGAACCTTCCTTTTGATAGAACAGTTTTGAAACACTCTTTTTGTAGAATCTGCGAGAGGATATTTGGAGCGTTTTGAGGCCTATGCTGGAAAAGGAAATGTCTTCACCTAAAAACTAGACAGAAGCATTCTCAGAAACTTCTGTGTGATGAGTGCATTCAACTCACAGACTTGAACGTTTCTTTTGATAGAACAGTTTTGAAACATTACGTTTGTAGAATCTGCAAGTGTTTATTCGGAGCACCTTGAGGCCTATGTTGGAAAAGGAAATATCTTCACATAAAAACTAGAGAGAAGGATTCTCAGAAACTTCTTTGTGATGAGTTCATTCAACTCACAGAGTTGAACCTACCAATTGGTAGAGAAGTTTGGAAACACTCTTTTTGTAGAATCTGCAAGTGGATATTTGGAGCCGTTTGAGGCCTATGCTGGAAAAGGAAATATCTTCACATAAAAACTGAACAGAAGCATTCTCAGAAACTTCTTTGTGTTGTGTGCATTCAACTCACAGAGTTGAACTTACCTGTAGAAAGAGCAGTTTTGAAACACTCTTTTGGTAAAATCTGCAAGTGGTTATTTGGAGCACTTCGAGGCCTGTGCTGGGATATGGAATATCTTCACCTAAAAACTACAGAGAAGCATTCTCAGAAAGTTCTTCACGATGCATTCATTCAACTCACAGAGTTGAACCTTCCTTTTGATAGAACAGTTTTGAAACACTCTTTTTGTAGAATCTGCAAGAGGATATTTGGAGCGTTTTGGGGCCTATGCTGGAAAAGGAAATATCTTCACCTAAAAACTAGACAGAAGCATTCTCAGAAACTTCTGTGTGATGAGTGCATTGAACTCACAGACTAGAACGTTTCTTATGATAGAACAGTTTTGAAACATTACGTTTGTAGAACCTGCAAGTGTTTATTCGGAGCACCTTGAGGCCTATGTTGGAAAAGGAAATATCTTCACATAAAAACTAGAGAGAAGGATTCTCAGAAACTTCTTTGTGATGAGTTCATTCAACTCACAGAGTTGAACCTACCAATTGATAGACAAGTTTGGAAACACTCTTTTTGTAGAATCTGCAAGTGGATATTTGGAGCCGTTTGAGGCCTATGCTGGAAAAGGAAATATCTTCACATAAAAACTGAACAGAAGCATTCTCAGAAACTTCTTTGTGTTGAGTGCATTCAGCCCACAGACTTGAACTTAGCTGTAGAAAGAGCAGTTTTGAAACACTCTTTTGGTAAAATCTGCAAGTGGTTATTTGGAGCACTTCGAGGCCTGTGCTGGGATATGGAATATCTTCACCTAAAAACTACAGAGAAGCAATCTCAGAAAGTTCTTCACGATGCATTCATTCAACTCACAGAGTTGAACCTTCCTTTTGATAGAACAGTTTTGAAACACTCTTTTTGTAGAATCTGCAAGAGGATATTTGGAGCGTTTTGAGGCCTATGCTGGAAAAGGAAATATCTTCACCTAAAAACTAGACAGAAGCATTCTCAGAAACTTCTGTGTGATGAGTGCATTCAACTCACAGACTTGAACGTTTCTTTTGATAGAACAGTTTTGAAACATCACGTTTGTAGAATCTGCAAGTGTTTATTCGGAGCACCTTGAGGCCTATGTTGGAAAAGGAAATATCTTCAAATAAAAACTAGAGAGAAGGATTCTCAGAAACTTCTTTGTGATGAGTTCATTCAACTCACAGAGTGGAACCTACCAATTGATAGAGAAGTTTGGAAACACTCTTTTTGTGGAATCTGCAAGTGGATATTTGGAGCCGTTTGAGGCGTATGCTGGAAAAGGAAATATCTTCACATAAAAACTGAACAGAAGCATTCTCAGAAACTTCTTTGTGTTGAGTGCATTCAACTCACAGACTTGAACTTACCTGTAGAAAGAGTAGTTTTGAAACACTCTTTTGGTAAAATCTGCAAGTGGTTATTTGGAGCACTTCGAGGCCTGTGCTGGGACATGGAATATCTTCACCTAAAAACTACAGAGAAGCATTCTCAGAAAGTTCTTCATGATGCATTCATTCAACTCACAGAGTTGAACCTTCCTTTTGATAGAACAGTTTTGAAACACTCTTTTTGGAGAATCTGCAAGAGGATATTTGGAGCGTTTTGAGGTCTATGCTGGAAAAGGAAATATCTTCACCTAAAAACTAGACAGAAGCATTCTCAGAAACTTCTGTGTGATGAGTGCATTCAACTCACAGACTTGAACGTTTCTTTTGATAGAACCGTTTTGAAACATTACGTTTGTAGAATCTGCAAGTGTTTATTCGGAGCACATTGAGGCCTATGTTGGAAAAGGAAATATCTTCACATAAAAACTAGAGAGAAGGATTCTCAGAAACTTCTTTGTGATGAGTTCATTGAACTCACAGAGTTGAACCTACCAATTGATAGAGAAGTTTGGAAACACTCTTTTCGTAGAATCTGCAAGTGGATATTTGGAGCCATTTGAGTCCTATGCTGGAAAAGGAAATATCTTCACATAAAAACTGAACAGAAGCATTCTCAGAAACTTCTTTGTGTTGAGTGCATTCAACTCACAGACTTGAACTTACCTGTAGAAAGAGCAGTTTTGAAACACTCTTTTGGTAAAATCTGCAAGTGGTTATTTGGAGCACTTCGAGGCCTGTGCTGGGATATGGAATATCTTCACCTAAAAACGACAGAGAAGCATTCTCAGAAAGTTCTTCATGATGCATTCATTCAACTCACAGAGTTGAACCTTCCTTTTGATAGAACAGTTTTGAAACACTCTTTTTGTAGAATCTGCAAGAGGATATTTGGAGCCTTTTGAGGCCTATGCTGGAAAAGGAAATATCTTCACCTAAAAACTAGACAGAAGCATTCTCAGAAACTTCTGTGTGATGAGTGCATTCAACTCACAGACTTGAACGTTTCTTTTGATAGAACAGTTTGGAAACATTACGTTTGTAGAATCTGCAAGTGTTTATTCGGAGCACCTTGAGGCCTATGTTGGAAAAGGAAATATCTTCACATAAAAACTAGAGAGAAGGATTCTCAGAAACTTCTTTGTGATGAGTTCATTGAACTCACAGAGTTGAACCTACCAATTGATAGAGAAGTTTGGAAACACTCTTTTTGTAGAATCTGCAAGTGGATATTTGGAGCCGTTTGAGGCCTATGCTGGAAAAGGAAATATCTTCACATAAAAACTGAACAGAAGCATTCTCAGAAACTTCTTTGTGTTGAGTGCATTCAACTCACAGACTTGAACTTACCTGTAGAAAGAGCAGTTTTGAAACACTCTTTTGGTAAAATCTGCAAGAGGTTATTTGGAGCACTTCGAGGCCTGTGCTGGGATATGGAATATCTTCACCTAAAAACTACAGAGAAGCATTCTCAGAAAGTTCTTCACGATGCATTCATTCAACTCACAGAGTTGAACCTTCCTTTTGATAGAACAGTTTTGAAACACTCTTTTTGTAGAATCTGCAAGAGGATATTTGGAGCGTTTTGGGGCCTATGCTGGAAAAGGAAATATCTTCACCTAAAAACTAGACAGAAGCATTCTCAGAAACTTCTGTGTGATGAGTGCACTGAACTCACAGACTAGAACGTTTCTTTTGATAGAACAGTTTTGAAACATTACGTTTGTAGAACCTGCAAGTGTTTATTCGGAGCACCTTGAGGCCTATGTTTGAAAAGGAAATATCTTCACATAAAAACTAGAGAGAAGGATTCTCAGAAACTTCTTTGTGATGAGTTCATTCAACTCACAGAGTTGAACCTACCAATTGATAGAGAAGTTTGGAAACACTCTTTTTGTAGAATCTGCAAGTGGATATTTGGAGCCGTTTGAGGCCTATGCTGGAAAAGGAAATATCTTCACATAAAAACTGAACGGAAGCATTCTCGGAAACTTTTTTGTGTTGAGTGCATTCAACTCACAGACTTGAACTTACCTGTAGAAACAGCAGTTTTGAAACACTCTTTTCGTAAAATCAGCAAGTGGTTATTTGGAGCACTTCGAGGCCTGTGCTGGGATATGGAATATCTTCACCTAAAAACTACAGAGAAGCATTCTCAGAAAGTTCTTCACGATGCATTCATTCAACTCACAGAGTTGAACCTTCCTTTTGATAGAACAGTTTTGAAACACTCTTTTTGTAGAATCTGCGAGAGGATATTTGGAGCGTTTTGAGGCCTATGCTTTAAAAGGAAATGTCTTCACCTAAAAACTAGACAGAAGCATTCTCAGAAACTTCTGTGTGATGAGTGCATTCAACTCACAGACTTGAACGTTTCTTTTGATAGAACAGTTTTGAAACATTACGTTTGTAGAATCTGCAAGTGTTTATTCGGAGCACCTTGAGGCCTATGTTGGAAAAGGAAATATCTTCACATAAAAACTAGAGAGAAGGATTCTCAGAAACTTCTTTGTGATGAGTTCATTCAACTCACAGAGTTGAACCTACCAATTGGTAGAGAAGTTTGGAAACACTCTTTTTGTAGAATCTGCAAGTGGATATTTGGAGCCGTTTGAGGCCTATGCTGGAAAAGGAAATATCTTCACATAAAAACTGAACAGAAGCATTCTCAGAAACTTCTTTGTGTTGTGTGCATTCAACTCACAGAGTT
Organism: Pongo abelii; assembly: GCF_028885655.2. Lineage (NCBI taxonomy): Eukaryota > Metazoa > Chordata > Mammalia > Primates > Hominidae > Pongo > Pongo abelii. The sequence goes on from NC_071999.2 coordinate 19,891,559, forward strand.
GAACTTACCTGTAGAAAGAGCAGTTTTGAAACACTCTTTTGGTAAAATCTGCAAGTGGTTATTTGGAGCACTTCGAGGCCTGTGCTGGGATATGGAATATCTTCACCTAAAAACTACAGAGAAGCATTCTCAGAAAGTTCTTCACGATGCATTCATTCAACTCACAGAGTTGAACCTTCCTTTTGATAGAACAGTTTTGAAACACTCTTTTTGTAGAATCTGCAAGAGGATATTTGGAGCGTTTTGGGGCCTATGCTGGAAAAGGAAATATCTTCACCTAAAAACTAGACAGAAGCATTCTCAGAAACTTCTGTGTGATGAGTGCATTGAACTCACAGACTAGAACGTTTCTTATGATAGAACAGTTTTGAAACATTACGTTTGTAGAACCTGCAAGTGTTTATTCGGAGCACCTTGAGGCCTATGTTGGAAAAGGAAATATCTTCACATAAAAACTAGAGAGAAGGATTCTCAGAAACTTCTTTGTGATGAGTTCATTCAACTCACAGAGTTGAACCTACCAATTGATAGACAAGTTTGGAAACACTCTTTTTGTAGAATCTGCAAGTGGATATTTGGAGCCGTTTGAGGCCTATGCTGGAAAAGGAAATATCTTCACATAAAAACTGAACAGAAGCATTCTCAGAAACTTCTTTGTGTTGAGTGCATTCAGCCCACAGACTTGAACTTAGCTGTAGAAAGAGCAGTTTTGAAACACTCTTTTGGTAAAATCTGCAAGTGGTTATTTGGAGCACTTCGAGGCCTGTGCTGGGATATGGAATATCTTCACCTAAAAACTACAGAGAAGCAATCTCAGAAAGTTCTTCACGATGCATTCATTCAACTCACAGAGTTGAACCTTCCTTTTGATAGAACAGTTTTGAAACACTCTTTTTGTAGAATCTGCAAGAGGATATTTGGAGCGTTTTGAGGCCTATGCTGGAAAAGGAAATATCTTCACCTAAAAACTAGACAGAAGCATTCTCAGAAACTTCTGTGTGATGAGTGCATTCAACTCACAGACTTGAACGTTTCTTTTGATAGAACAGTTTTGAAACATCACGTTTGTAGAATCTGCAAGTGTTTATTCGGAGCACCTTGAGGCCTATGTTGGAAAAGGAAATATCTTCAAATAAAAACTAGAGAGAAGGATTCTCAGAAACTTCTTTGTGATGAGTTCATTCAACTCACAGAGTGGAACCTACCAATTGATAGAGAAGTTTGGAAACACTCTCTTTGTGGAATCTGCAAGTGGATATTTGGAGCCGTTTGAGGCGTATGCTGGAAAAGGAAATATCTTCACATAAAAACTGAACAGAAGCATTCTCAGAAACTTCTTTGTGTTGAGTGCATTCAACTCACAGACTTGAACTTACCTGTAGAAAGAGTAGTTTTGAAACACTCTTTTGGTAAAATCTGCAAGTGGTTATTTGGAGCACTTCGAGGCCTGTGCTGGGATATGGAATATCTTCACCTAAAAACTACAGAGAAGCATTCTCAGAAAGTTCTTCATGATGCATTCATTCAACTCACAGAGTTGAACCTTCCTTTTGATAGAACAGTTTTGAAACACTCTTTTTGGAGAATCTGCAAGAGGATATTTGGAGCGTTTTGAGGCCAATGCTGGAAAAGGAAATATCTTCACCTAAAAACTAGACAGAAGCATTCTCAGAAACTTCTGTGTGATGAGTGCATTCAACTCACAGACTTGAACGTTTCTTTTGATAGAACCGTTTTGAAACATTACGTTTGTAGAATCTGCAAGTGTTTATTCGGAGCACCTTGAGGCCTATGTTGGAAAAGGAAATATCTTCACATAAAAACTAGAGAGAAGGATTCTCAGAAACTTCTTTGTGATGAGTTCATGCAACTCACAGAGTTGAACCTACCAATTGATAGAGAAGTTTGGAAACACTCTTTTTGTAGAATCTGCAAGTGGATATTTGGAGCCGTTTGAGGCCTATGCTGGAAAAGGAAATATCTTCACATAAAAACTGAACAGAAGCATTCTCAGAAACTTCTTTGTGTTGAGTGCATTCAACTCACAGACTTGAACTTACCTGTAGTAAGAGCAGTTTTGAAACACTCTTTTGGTAAAATCTGCAAGTGGTTATTTGGAGCACTTCGAGGCCTGTGCTGGGATATGGAATATCTTCACCTAAAAACTACAGAGAAGCATTCTCAGAAAGTTCTTCACGATGCATTCATTCAACTCACAGAGTTGAACCTTCCTTTTGATAGAACAGTTTTGAAACACTCTTTTTGGAGAATCTGCAAGACGATATTTGGAGCGTTTTGAGGCCTATGCTGGAAAAGGAAATATCTTCACCTAAAAACTAGACAGAAGCATTCTCAGAAACTTCTGTGTGATGAGTGCATTCAACTCACAGACTTGAACGTTTCTTTTGATAGAACAGTTTTGAAACATTACGTTTGTAGAATCTGCAAGTGTTTATTCGGAGCACCTTGAGGCCTATGTTGGAAAAGGAAATATCTTCACATAAAAACTAGAGAGAAGGATTCTCAGAAACTTCTTTGTGATGAGTTCATTCAACTCACATAGTTGAACCTACCAATTGGTAGAGAAGTTTGGAAACACTCTTTTTGTAGAATCTGCAAGTGGATATTTGGAGCCGTTTGAGGCCTATGCTGGAAAAGGAAATATCTTCACATAAAAACTGAACAGAAGCATTCTCAGAAACTTCTTTGTGTTGTGTGCATTCAACTCACAGAGTTGAACTTACCTGTAGAAAGAGCAGTTTTGAAACACTCTTTTGGTAAAATCTGCAAGTGGTTATTTGGAGCACTTCGAGGCCTGTGCTGGGATATGGAATATCTTCACCTAAAAACTACAGAGAAGCATTCTCAGAAAGTTCTTCACGATGCATTCATTCAACTCACAGAGTTGAACCTTCCTTTTGATAGAACAGTTTTGAAACACTCTTTTTGTAGAATCTGCAAGAGGATATTTGGAGCGTTTTGGGGCCTATGCTGGAAAAGGAAATATCTTCACCTAAAAACTAGACAGAAGCATTCTCAGAAACTTCTGTGTGATGAGTGCATTGAACTCACAGACTAGAACGTTTCTTATGATAGAACAGTTTTGAAACATTACGTTTGTAGAACCTGCAAGTGTTTATTCGGAGCACCTTGAGGCCTATGTTGGAAAAGGAAATATCTTCACATAAAAACTAGAGAGAAGGATTCTCAGAAACTTCTTTGTGATGAGTTCATTCAACTCACAGAGTTGAACCTACCAATTGATAGACAAGTTTGGAAACACTCTTTTTGTAGAATCTGCAAGTGGATATTTGGAGCCGTTTGAGGCCTATGCTGGAAAAGGAAATATCTTCACATAAAAACTGAACAGAAGCATTCTCAGAAACTTCTTTGTGTTGAGTGCATTCAGCCCACAGACTTGAACTTAGCTGTAGAAAGAGCAGTTTTGAAACACTCTTTTGGTAAAATCTGCAAGTGGTTATTTGGAGCACTTCGAGGCCTGTGCTGGGATATGGAATATCTTCACCTAAAAACTACAGAGAAGCAATCTCAGAAAGTTCTTCACGATGCATTCATTCAACTCACAGAGTTGAACCTTCCTTTTGATAGAACAGTTTTGAAACACTCTTTTTGTAGAATCTGCAAGAGGATATTTGGAGCGTTTTGAGGCCTATGCTGGAAAAGGAAATATCTTCACCTAAAAACTAGACAGAAGCATTCTCAGAAACTTCTGTGTGATGAGTGCATTCAACTCACAGACTTGAACGTTTCTTTTGATAGAACAGTTTTGAAACATCACGTTTGTAGAATCTGCAAGTGTTTATTCGGAGCACCTTGAGGCCTATGTTGGAAAAGGAAATATCTTCAAATAAAAACTAGAGAGAAGGATTCTCAGAAACTTCTTTGTGATGAGTTCATTCAACTCACAGAGTGGAACCTACCAATTGATAGAGAAGTTTGGAAACACTCTTTTTGTGGAATCTGCAAGTGGATATTTGGAGCCGTTTGAGGCGTATGCTGGAAAAGGAAATATCTTCACATAAAAACTGAACAGAAGCATTCTCAGAAACTTCTTTGTGTTGAGTGCATTCAACTCACAGACTTGAACTTACCTGTAGAAAGAGTAGTTTTGAAACACTCTTTTGGTAAAATCTGCAAGTGGTTATTTGGAGCACTTCGAGGCCTGTGCTGGGATATGGAATATCTTCACCTAAAAACTACAGAGAAGCATTCTCAGAAAGTTCTTCATGATGCATTCATTCAACTCACAGAGTTGAACCTTCCTTTTGATAGAACAGTTTTGAAACACTCTTTTTGGAGAATCTGCAAGAGGATATTTGGAGCGTTTTGAGGTCTATGCTGGAAAAGGAAATATCTTCACCTAAAAACTAGACAGAAGCATTCTCAGAAACTTCTGTGTGATGAGTGCATTCAACTCACAGACTTGAACGTTTCTTTTGATAGAACCGTTTTGAAACATTACGTTTGTAGAATCTGCAAGTGTTTATTCGGAGCACATTGAGGCCTATGTTGGAAAAGGAAATATCTTCACATAAAAACTAGAGAGAAGGATTCTCAGAAACTTCTTTGTGATGAGTTCATTGAACTCACAGAGTTGAACCTACCAATTGATAGAGAAGTTTGGAAACACTCTTTTCGTAGAATCTGCAAGTGGATATTTGGAGCCATTTGAGTCCTATGCTGGAAAAGGAAATATCTTCACATAAAAACTGAACAGAAGCATTCTCAGAAACTTCTTTGTGTTGAGTGCATTCAACTCACAGACTTGAACTTACCTGTAGAAAGAGCAGTTTTGAAACACTCTTTTGGTAAAATCTGCAAGTGGTTATTTGGAGCACTTCGAGGCCTGTGCTGGGATATGGAATATCTTCACCTAAAAACGACAGAGAAGCATTCTCAGAAAGTTCTTCATGATGCATTCATTCAACTCACAGAGTTGAACCTTCCTTTTGATAGAACAGTTTTGAAACACTCTTTTTGTAGAATCTGCAAGAGGATATTTGGAGCCTTTTGAGGCCTATGCTGGAAAAGGAAATATCTTCACCTAAAAACTAGACAGAAGCATTCTCAGAAACTTCTGTGTGATGAGTGCATTCAACTCACAGACTTGAACGTTTCTTTTGATAGAACAGTTTGGAAACATTACGTTTGTAGAATCTGCAAGTGTTTATTCGGAGCACCTTGAGGCCTATGTTGGAAAAGGAAATATCTTCACATAAAAACTAGAGAGAAGGATTCTCAGAAACTTCTTTGTGATGAGTTCATTGAACTCACAGAGTTGAACCTACCAATTGATAGAGAAGTTTGGAAACACTCTTTTTGTAGAATCTGCAAGTGGATATTTGGAGCCGTTTGAGGCCTATGCTGGAAAAGGAAATATCTTCACATAAAAACTGAACAGAAGCATTCTCAGAAACTTCTTTGTGTTGAGTGCATTCAACTCACAGACTTGAACTTACCTGTAGAAAGAGCAGTTTTGAAACACTCTTTTGGTAAAATCTGCAAGAGGTTATTTGGAGCACTTCGAGGCCTGTGCTGGGATATGGAATATCTTCACCTAAAAACTACAGAGAAGCATTCTCAGAAAGTTCTTCACGATGCATTCATTCAACTCACAGAGTTGAACCTTCCTTTTGATAGAACAGTTTTGAAACACTCTTTTTGTAGAATCTGCAAGAGGATATTTGGAGCGTTTTGGGGCCTATGCTGGAAAAGGAAATATCTTCACCTAAAAACTAGACAGAAGCATTCTCAGAAACTTCTGTGTGATGAGTGCATTGAACTCACAGACTAGAACGTTTCTTTTGATAGAACAGTTTTGAAACATTACGTTTGTAGAACCTGCAAGTGTTTATTCGGAGCACCTTGAGGCCTATGTTTGAAAAGGAAATATCTTCACATAAAAACTAGAGAGAAGGATTCTCAGAAACTTCTTTGTGATGAGTTCATTCAACTCACAGAGTTGAACCTACCAATTGATAGAGAAGTTTGGAAACACTCTTTTTGTAGAATCTGCAAGTGGATATTTGGAGCCGTTTGAGGCCTATGCTGGAAAAGGAAATATCTTCACATAAAAACTGAACGGAAGCATTCTCGGAAACCTTTTTGTGTTGAGTGCATTCAACTCACAGACTTGAACTTACCTGTAGAAACAGCAGTTTTGAAACACTCTTTTCGTAAAATCAGCAAGTGGTTATTTGGAGCACTTCGAGGCCTGTGCTGGGATATGGAATATCTTCACCTAAAAACTACAGAGAAGCATTCTCAGAAAGTTCTTCACGATGCATTCATTCAACTCACAGAGTTGAACCTTCCTTTTGATAGAACAGTTTTGAAACACTCTTTTTGTAGAATCTGCGAGAGGATATTTGGAGCGTTTTGAGGCCTATGCTTTAAAAGGAAATGTCTTCACCTAAAAACTAGACAGAAGCATTCTCAGAAACTTCTGTGTGATGAGTGCATTCAACTCACAGACTTGAACGTTTCTTTTGATAGAACAGTTTTGAAACATTACGTTTGTAGAATCTGCAAGTGTTTATTCGGAGCACCTTGAGGCCTATGTTGGAAAAGGAAATATCTTCACATAAAAACTAGAGAGAAGGATTCTCAGAAACTTCTTTGTGATGAGTTCATTCAACTCACAGAGTTGAACCTACCAATTGGTAGAGAAGTTTGGAAACACTCTTTTTGTAGAATCTGCAAGTGGATATTTGGAGCCGTTTGAGGCCTATGCTGGAAAAGGAAATATCTTCACATAAAAACTGAACAGAAGCATTCTCAGAAACTTCTTTGTGTTGTGTGCATTCAACTCACAGAGTTGAACTTACCTGTAGAAAGAGCAGTTTTGAAACACTCTTTTGGTAAAATCTGCAAGTGGTTATTTGGAGCACTTCGAGGCCTGTGCTGGGATATGGAATATCTTCACCTAAAAACTACAGAGAAGCATTCTCAGAAAGTTCTTCACGATGCATTCATTCAACTCACAGAGTTGAACCTTCCTTTTGATAGAACAGTTTTGAAACACTCTTTTTGTAGAATCTGCAAGAGGATATTTGGAGCGTTTTGGGGCCTATGCTTGAAAAGGAAATATCTTCACCTAAAAACTAGACAGAAGCATTCTCAGAAACTTCTGTGTGATGAGTGCATTGAACTCACAGACTAGAACGTTTCTTATGATAGAACAGTTTTGAAACATTACGTTTGTAGAACCTGCAAGTGTTTATTCGGAGCACCTTGAGGCCTATGTTGGAAAAGGAAATATCTTCACATAAAAACTAGAGAGAAGGATTCTCAGAAACTTCTTTGTGATGAGTTCATTCAACTCACAGAGTTGAACCTACCAATTGATAGACAAGTTTGGAAACACTCTTTTTGTAGAATCTGCAAGTGGATATTTGGAGCCGTTTGAGGCCTATGCTGGAAAAGGAAATATCTTCACATAAAAACTGAACAGAAGCATTCTCAGAAACTTCTTTGTGTTGAGTGCATTCAGCCCACAGACTTGAACTTAGCTGTAGAAAGAGCAGTTTTGAAACACTCTTTTGGTAAAATCTGCAAGTGGTTATTTGGAGCACTTCGAGGCCTGTGCTGGGATATGGAATATCTTCACCTAAAAACTACAGAGAAGCAATCTCAGAAAGTTCTTCACGATGCATTCATTCAACTCACAGAGTTGAACCTTCCTTTTGATAGAACAGTTTTGAAACACTCTTTTTGTAGAATCTGCAAGAGGATATTTGGAGCGTTTTGAGGCCTATGCTGGAAAAGGAAATATCTTCACCTAAAAACTAGACAGAAGCATTCTCAGAAACTTCTGTGTGATGAGTGCATTCAACTCACAGACTTGAACGTTTCTTTTGATAGAACAGTTTTGAAACATCACGTTTGTAGAATCTGCAAGTGTTTATTCGGAGCACCTTGAGGCCTATGTTGGAAAAGGAAATATCTTCAAATAAAAACTAGAGAGAAGGATTCTCAGAAACTTCTTTGTGATGAGTTCATTCAACTCACAGAGTGGAACCTACCAATTGATAGAGAAGTTTGGAAACACTCTCTTTGTGGAATCTGCAAGTGGATATTTGGAGCCGTTTGAGGCGTATGCTGGAAAAGGAAATATCTTCACATAAAAACTGAACAGAAGCATTCTCAGAAACTTCTTTGTGTTGAGTGCATTCAACTCACAGACTTGAACTTACCTGTAGAAAGAGTAGTTTTGAAACACTCTTTTGGTAAAATCTGCAAGTGGTTATTTGGAGCACTTCGAGGCCTGTGCTGGGATATGGAATATCTTCACCTAAAAACTACAGAGAAGCATTCTCAGAAAGTTCTTCATGATGCATTCATTCAACTCACAGAGTTGAACCTTCCTTTTGATAGAACAGTTTTGAAACACTCTTTTTGGAGAATCTGCAAGAGGATATTTGGAGCGTTTTGAGGCCAATGCTGGAAAAGGAAATATCTTCACCTAAAAACTAGACAGAAGCATTCTCAGAAACTTCTGTGTGATGAGTGCATTCAACTCACAGACTTGAACGTTTCTTTTGATAGAACCGTTTTGAAACATTACGTTTGTAGAATCTGCAAGTGTTTATTCGGAGCACCTTGAGGCCTATGTTGGAAAAGGAAATATCTTCACATAAAAACTAGAGAGAAGGATTCTCAGAAACTTCTTTGTGATGAGTTCATGCAACTCACAGAGTTGAACCTACCAATTGATAGAGAAGTTTGGAAACACTCTTTTTGTAGAATCTGCAAGTGGATATTTGGAGCCGTTTGAGGCCTATGCTGGAAAAGGAAATATCTTCACATAAAAACTGAACAGAAGCATTCTCAGAAACTTCTTTGTGTTGAGTGCATTCAACTCACAGACTTGAACTTACCTGTAGTAAGAGCAGTTTTGAAACACTCTTTTGGTAAAATCTGCAAGTGGTTATTTGGAGCACTTCGAGGCCTGTGCTGGGATATGGAATATCTTCACCTAAAAACTACAGAGAAGCATTCTCAGAAAGTTCTTCACGATGCATTCATTCAACTCACAGAGTTGAACCTTCCTTTTGATAGAACAGTTTTGAAACACTCTTTTTGGAGAATCTGCAAGACGATATTTGGAGCGTTTTGAGGCCTATGCTGGAAAAGGAAATATCTTCACCTAAAAACTAGACAGAAGCATTCTCAGAAACTTCTGTGTGATGAGTGCATTCAACTCACAGACTTGAACGTTTCTTTTGATAGAACAGTTTTGAAACATTACGTTTGTAGAATCTGCAAGTGTTTATTCGGAGCACCTTGAGGCCTATGTTGGAAAAGGAAATATCTTCACATAAAAACTAGAGAGAAGGATTCTCAGAAACTTCTTTGTGATGAGTTCATTCAACTCACAGAGTTGAACCTATCAGTTGATAGAGAAGTTTGGAAACACTCTTTTTGTAGAATCTGCAAGTGGATATTTGGAGCCGTTTGAGGCCTATGCTGGAAAAGGAAATATCTTCACATAAAAACTGAACAGAAACATTCTCAGAAACTTCTTTGTGTTGAGTGCATTCAACTCACAGACTTGAACTTACCTGTAGAAAGAGCAGTTTTGAAACACTCTTTTGGTAAAATCTGCAAGTGGTTACTTGGAGCACTTCGAGGCCTGTGCTGGGATATGGAATATCTTCACCTAAAAACTATAGAGAAGCATTCTCAGAAAGTTCTTCACGATGCATTCATTCAACTCACAGAGTTGAACCTTCCTTTTGATAGAACAGTTTTGAAACACTGTTTTTGGAGAATCTGCAAGAGGATATTTGGATCGTTTTGAGGCCTATGCTGGAAAAGGAAATATCTTCACCTAAAAACTAGACAGAAGCATTCTCAGAAACTTCTGGGTGATGAGTGCATTCAACTCACAGACTTGAACATTTCTTTTGATAGAACCGTTTTGAAACATTACGTTTGTAGAATCTGCAAGTGTTTATTCGGAGCACCTAGAGGCCTTTGTTGGAAAAGGAAATATCTTCACATAAAAACTAGAGAGAAGGATTCTCAGAAACTTCTTTGTGATGAGTTCATTCAACTCACAGAGTTGAACCTACCAATTGATAGAGAAGTTTGAAAACACTCTTTTTGTAGAATCTGCAAGTGGATATTTGGAGCCGTTAGGGGCCTATGCAGGAAAAGGAAATATCTTCAGATAAGAACTGAACAGAAACATTCTCAGAAACTTCTTTGTGTTGAGTGCATTGAACTCACAGACTTGAACTTACCTGTAGAAAGAGCAGTTTTGAATCACTCTTTTGGTAAAATCTGCAAGTGGTTATTTGGAGCACTTCGATGCCTGTGCTGGGATATGGAATATCTTCACCTAAAAACTACAGAGAAGCATTCTCAGAAAGTTCTTCATGATGCATTCATTCAACTCACAGAGTTGAACCTTCCTTTTGATAGAACAGTTTTGAAACACTCTCTTTGTAGAATCTGCAAGAGGATATTTGGAGCGTTTTGAGGCTTAAGCTGGAAATGGAAATATCTTCACCTAAAAACTAGACAGAAGCATTCTCAGAAACTTCTGTGCGATGAGTGCATTCAACTCACAGACTTGAACGTTTCTTTTGATAGAACAGTTTTGAAACATTACGTTTGTAGAATCTGCAAGTGTTTATTCGGAGCACATTGAGGCCTATGTTGGAAAAGGAAATATCTTCCCATAAAAACTAGAGAGAAGGATTCTCAGAAACTTCTTTGTGATGAGTTCATTGAACTCACAGAGTTGAACCTACCAATTGATAGAGAAGTTTGGAAACACTCTTTTCGTAGAATCTGCAAGTGGATATTTGGAGCCATTTGAGTCCTATGCTGGAAAAGGAAATATCTTCACATAAAAACTGAACAGAAGCATTCTCAGAAACTTCTTTGTGTTGAGTGCATTCAACTCACAGACTTGAACTTACCTGTAGAAAGAGCAGTTTTGAAACACTCTTTTGGTAAAATCTGCAAGTGGTTATTTGGAGCACTTCGAGGCCTGTGCTGGGATATGGAATATCTTCACCTAAAAACTACAGAGAAGCATTCTCAGAAAGTTCTTCACGATGCATTCATTCAACTCACAGAGTTGAACCTTCCTTTTGATAGAACAGTTTTGAAACACTCTTTTTGTAGAATCTGCAAGAGGATATTTGGAGCGTTTTGGGGCCTATGCTGGAAAAGGAAATATCTTCACCTAAAAACTAGACAGAAGCATTCTCAGAAACTTCTGTGTGATGAGTGCATTCAACTCACAGACTTGAACGTTTCTTTTGATAGAACAGTTTTGAAACATTACGTTTGGAGAATCTGCAAGTGTTTATTCGGAGCACCTTGAGGCCTATGTTGGAAAAGGAAATATCTTCACATAAAAACTAGAGAGAAGGATTCTCAGAAACTTCTTTGTGATGAGTTCATTCAACTCACAGAGTTGAACCTACCAATTGATAGAGAAGTTTGGAAACACTCTTTTTGTAGAATCTGCAAGTGGATATTTGGAGCCGTTTGAGGCCTATGCTGGAAAAGGAAATATCTTCACATAAAAACTGAACAGAAGCATTCTCAGAAACTTCTTTGTGTTGAGTGCATTCAACTCACAGACTTGAACTTGCCTGTAGAAAGAGCAGTTTTGAAACACTCTTTTGGTAAAATCTGCAAGTGGTTATTTGGAGCACTTCGAGGCCTGTGCTGGGATATGGAATATCTTCACCTAAAAACTACAGAGAAGCATTCTCAGAAAGTTCTTCACGATGCATTCACTCAACTCACAGAGTTGAACCTTCCTTTCGATAGAACAGTTTTGAAACACTCTTTTTGTAGAATCTGCAAGAGGATATTTGGAGCGTATTGAGGCCTATGCTGGAAAAGGAAATATCTTCACCTAAAAACTAGACAGAAGCATTCTCAGAAACTTCTGTGCGATGAGTGCATTCAACTCACAGACTTGAACGTTTCTTTTGATAGAACAGTTTTGAAACATTACGTTTGTAGAATCTGCAAGTGTTTATGCGGAGCACCTTGAGGCCTATGTTGGAAAAGGAAATATCTTCACATAAAAACTAGAGAGAAAGATTCTCAGAAACTTCTTTGTGATGAGTTCATTCAACTCACAGAGTTGAACCGACCAATTCATAGAGAAGTTTGGAAACACTCTTTTTGTAGAATCTGCAAGAGGATATTTGGAGCGTTTTGAGGCCTATGCTGGAAAAGGAAATATCATCACCTAAAAACTAGAGAGAAGCATTCTGAGAAACTTCTGTGTGATGAGTGCATTCAACTAACAGACTTGAACGTTTCTTTTGATAGAACAGTTTGGAAACCTTACGTTTGTAGAATCTGCAAGTGTTTATTCGGAGCACCTTGAGGCCTATGTTGGAAAAGGAAATATCTTCACATAAAAACTACAGAGAAGGATTCTCAGAAATTTCTTTGTGATGAGTTCATTCAACTCACAGAGTTGATCCTACCAATTGATAGAGAAGTTTGGAAACACTCTTTTTGTAGAATCTGCAAGTGGATATTTGGAGCCGTTTGAGGCCTATGCTGGAAAAGGAAATATCTTCACATAAAAACTGAACAGAAGCATTCTCAGAAACTTCTTTGTGTTGAGTGCATTCAACTCACAGACTTGAACTTACCTGTAGAAAGAGCAGTTTTGAAACACTCTTTTGGTAAAATCTGCAAGTGGTTATTTGGAGCACTTCGAGGCCTGTGCTGGGATATGGAATATCTTCACTTAAAAACTACAGAGAAGCATTCTCAGAAAGTTCTTCACGATGCATTCATTCAACTCACAGAGTTGAACCTTCCTTTTGATAGAACAGTTTTGAAACACTCTTTTTGTAGAATCTGCAAGAGGATATTTGGAGCGTTTTGAGGCCTATGCTGGAAAAGGAAATATCTTCACCTAAAAACTAGACAGAAGCATTCTCAGAAACTTCTGTGTGATGAGTGCATTCAACTCACAGACTTGAACGTTTCTTTTGATAGAACAGTTTTGAAACATTACGTTTGTAGAATCTGCAAGTGCTTATTCGGAGCACCTTGAGGCCTATGTTGGAAAAGGAAATATCTTCAAATAAAAACTAGAGAGAAGGATTCTCAGAAACTTCTTTGTGATGAGTTCATTCAACTCACAGAGTTGAACCTACCAATTGATAGAGAAGTTTGGAAACACTCTTTTTGTGGAATCTGCAAGTGGATATTTGGAGCCGTTTGAGGCCTATGCTGGAAAAGGAAATATCTTCACATAAAAACTGAACAGAAGAATTCTCAGAAACTTCTTTGTGTTGAGTGCATTCAACTCACAGACTTGAACTTACCTGTAGAAAGAGCAGTTTTGAAACACTCTTTTGGTAAAATCTGCAAGTGGTTATTTGGAGCACTTCGAGGCCTGTGCTGGGATATGGAATATCTTCACCTAAAAACTACAGAGAAGCATTCTCAGAAAGTTCTTCACGATGCATTCATTCAACTCACAGAGTTGAACCTTCCTTTTGATAGAACAGTTTTGAAACACTCTTTTTGTAGAATCTGCAAGAGGATATTTGGAGCGTTTTGAGGCCTATGCTGGAAAAGGAAATATCTTCACCTAAAAACTAGACAGAAGCATTCTCAGAAACTTCTGTGTGATGAGTGCATTCAACTCACAGACTTGAATGTTTCTTTTGATAGAACAGTTTTGAAACATTACGTTTGTAGAATCTGCAAGTGTTTATTCGGAGCACCTAGAGGCCTATGTTGGAAAAGGAAATATCTTCACATAAAAACTAGAGAGAAGGATTCTCAGAAACTTCTTTGTGATGAGTTCATTCAACTCACAGAGTTGAACCTACCAATTGATAGAGAAGTTTGAAAACACTCTTTTTGTAGAATCTGCAAGTGGATATTTGGAGCCGTTAGAGGCCTATGCAGGAAAAGGAAATATCTTCAGATAAAAACTGAACAGAAACATTCTCAGAAACTTCTTTGTGTTGAGTGCATTGAACTCACAGACTTGAACTTACCTGTAGAAAGAGCAGTTTTGAATCACTCTTTTGGTAAAATCTGCAAGTGGTTATTTGGAGCACTTCGATGCCTGTGCTGGGATATGGAATATCTTCACCTAAAAACTACAGAGAAGCATTCTCAGAAAGTTCTTCATGATGCATTCATTCAACTCACAGAGTTGAACCTTCCTTTTGATAGAACAGTTTTGAAACACTCTCTTTGTAGAATCTGCAAGAGGATATTTGGAGCGTTTTGAGGCCTAAGCTGGAAATGGAAATATCTTCACCTAAAAACTAGACAGAAGCATTCTCAGAAACTTCTGTGCGATGAGTGCATTCAACTCACAGACTTGAACGTTTCTTTTGATAGAACAGTTTTGAAACATTACGTTTGTAGAATCTGCAAGTGTTTATTCGGAGCACCTTGAGGCCTATGTTGGAAAAGGAAATATCTTCACATAAAAACTAGAGAGAAGGATTCTCAGAAACTTCTTTGTGATGAGTTCATTGAACTCACAGAGTTGAACCTACCAATTGATAGAGAAGTTTGGAAACACTCTTTTCGTAGAATCTGCAAGTGGATATTTGGAGCCATTTGAGTCCTATGCTGGAAAAGGAAATATCTTCACATAAAAACTGAACAGAAGCATTCTCAGAAACTTCTTTGTGTTGAGTGCATTCAACTCACAGACTTGAACTTACCTGTAGAAAGAGCAGTTTTGAAACACTCTTTTGGTAAAATCTGCAAGTGGTTATTTGGAGCACTTCGAGGCCTGTGCTGGGATATGGAATATCTTCACCTAAAAACTACAGAGAAGCATTCTCAGAAAGTTCTTCACGATGCATTCATTCAACTCACAGAGTTGAACCTTCCTTTTGATAGAACAGTTTTGAAACACTCTTTTTGTAGAATCTGCAAGAGGATATTTGGAGCGTTTTGGGGCCTATGCTGGAAAAGGAAATATCTTCACCGAAAAACTAGACAGAAGCATTCTCAGAAACTTCTGTGTGATGAGTGCATTCAACTCACAGACTTGAACGTTTCTTTTGATAGAACAGTTTTGAAACATTACGTTTGGAGAATCTGCAAGTGTTTATTCGGAGCACCTTGAGGCCTATGTTGGAAAAGGAAATATCTTCACATTAAAACTAGAGAGAAGGATTCTCAGAAACTTTTTTGTGACGAGTTCATTCAACTCACAGAGTGGAACCTACCAATTGATAGAGAAGTTTGGAAACACTCTTTTTGTAGAATCTGCAAGTGGATATTTGGTGCCGTTTGAGGCCTATGCTGGAAAAGGAAATATCTTCACATAAAAACTGAACAGAAGCATTCTCAGAAACTTCTTTGTGTTGAGTGCATTCAACTCACAGACTTGAACTTACCTGTAGAAAGAGCAGTTTTGAAACACTCTTTTGGTAAAATCTGCAAGTGGTTATTTGGAGCACTTCGATGCCTGTGCTGGGATATGGAATATCTTCACCTAAAAACTACAGAGAAGCATTCTCAGAAAGTTCTTTATGATGCATTCATTCAACTCACAGAGTTGAACCTTCCTTTTGATAGAACAGTTTTGAAACACTCTTTTTGTAGAATCTGCAAGAGGATATTTGGAGAGTTTTGAGGCCTATGCTGGAAAAGGAAATATCTTCACCTAAAAACTAGACAAAAGCATTTTCAGAAACTTCTGTGTGATGAGTGCATTCAACTCACAGACTTGAACGTTTCTTTTGATAGAACAGTTTTGAAACATTACGTTTGTAGAATCTGCAAGTGTTTATTCGGAGCACCTTGAGGCCTATGTTGGAAAAGGAAATATCTTCACATAAAAACTAGAGAGAAGGATGCTCAGAAACTTCTTTGTGACGAGTTCATTCAACTCACAGAGTGGAACCTACCAATTGATAGAGAAGTTTGGAAACACTCTTTTTGTAGAATCTGCAAGTGGATATTTGGAGCCGTTTGAGGCCTATGCTGGAAAAGGAAATATCTTCACATAAAAACTGAACAGAAGCATTCTCAGAAACTTCTTTGTGTTGAGTGCATTCAACTCACAGACTTGAACTTACCTGTAGTAAGAGCAGTTTTGAAACACTCTTTTGGTAAAATCTGCAAGTGGTTATTTGGAGCACTTCGAGGCCTGTGCTGGGATATGGAATATCTTCACCTAAAAACTACAGAGAAGCATTCTCAGAAGGTACTTCACGATGCATTCATTCAACTCACAGAGTTGAACCTTCCTTTTGATAGAACAGTTTTGAAACACTCTTTTTGTAGAATCTGCAAGAGGATATTTGGAGCGTTTTGAGGCCTATGCTGGAAAAGGAAATATCTTCACCTAAAAACTAGACAGAAGCATTCTCAGAAACTTCTGTGTGATGAGTGCATTCAACTCACAGACTTGAACGTTTCTTTTGATAGAACAGTTTTGAAACATTACGTTTGTAGAATCTGCAAGTGTTTATTCGGAGCACCTTGAGGCCTATGTTGGAAAAGGAAATATCTTCACATAAAAACTAGAGAGAAGGATTCTCAGAAACTTCTTTGTGATGAGTTCATTCAACTCACAGAGTTGAACCTACCAATTGTTAGAGGAGTTTGGAAACACTCTTTTTGTAGAATCTGCAAGTGGATATTTGGAGCCGTTTGAGGCCTATGCTGGAAAAGGGAATATCTTCACATAAAAACTGAACAGAAGCATTCTCAGAAACTTCTTTGTGTTGAGTGCATTCAACTCACAGACTTGAACTTACCTGTAGAAAGAGCAGTTTTGAAACACTCTTTTGGTAAAATCTGCAAGTGGTTATTTGGAGCACTTCGAGGCCTGTGCTGGGATATGGAATATCTTCACCTAAAAACTACAGAGAAGCATTCTCAGAAAGTTCTTCACGATGCATTCATTCAACTCACAGAGTTGAACCTTCCTTTTGATAGAACAGTTTTGAAACACTCTTTTTGGAGAATCTGCAAGACGATATTTGGAGCGTTTTGAGGCCTATGCTGGAAAAGGAAATATCTTCACCTAAAAACTAGACAGAAGCATTCTCAGAAACTTCTGTGTGATGAGTGCATTCAACTCACAGACTTGAACGTTTCTTTTGATAGAACAGTTTTGAAACATTACGTTTGTAGAATCTGCAAGTGTTTATTCGGAGCACCTTGAGGCCTATGTTGGAAAAGGAAATATCTTCACATAAAAACTAGAGAGAAGGATTCTCAGAAACTTCTTTGTGATGAGTTCATTCAACTCACAGAGTTGAACCTATCAATTGATAGAGAAGTTTGGAAACACTCTTTTTGTAGAATCTGCAAGTGGATATTTGGAGCCGTTTGAGGCCTATGCTGGAAAAGGAAATATCTTCACATAAAAACTGAACAGAAACATTCTCAGAAACTTCTTTGTGTTGAGTGCATTCAACTCACAGACTTGAACTTACCTGTAGAAAGAGCAGTTTTGAAACACTCTTTTGGTAAAATCTGCAAGTGGTTACTTGGAGCACTTCGAGGCCTGTGCTGGGATATGGAATATCTTCACCTAAAAACTACAGAGAAGCATTCTCAGAAAGTTCTTCACGATGCATTCATTCAACTCACAGAGTTGAACCTTCCTTTTGATAGAACAGTTTTGAAACACTGTTTTTGGAGAATCTGCAAGAGGATATTTGGATCGTTTTGAGGACTATGCTGGAAAAGGAAATATCTTCACCTAAAAACTAGACAGAAGCATTCTCAGAAACTTCTGGGTGATGAGTGCATTCAACTCACAGACTTGAACATTTCTTTTGATAGAACCGTTTTGAAACATTACGTTTGTAGAATCTGCAAGTGTTTATTCGGAGCACCTAGAGGCCTTTGTTGGAAAAGGAAATATCTTCACATAAAAACTAGAGAGAAGGATTCTCAGAAACTTCTTTGTGATGAGTTCATTCAACTCACAGAGTTGAACCTACCAATTGATAGAGAAGTTTGAAAACACTCTTTTTGTAGAATCTGCAAGTGGATATTTGGAGCCGTTAGAGGCCTATGCAGGAAAAGGAAATATCTTCAGATAAAAACTGAACAGAAACATTCTCAGAAACTTCTTTGTGTTGAGTGCATTGAACTCACAGACTTGAACTTACCTGTAGAAAGAGCAGTTTTGAATCACTCTTTTGGTAAAATCTGCAAGTGGTTATTTGGAGCACTTCGATGCCTGTGCTGGGATATGGAATATCTTCACCTAAAAACTACAGAGAAGCATTCTCAGAAAGTTCTTCATGATGCATTCATTCAACTCACAGAGTTGAACCTTCCTTTTGATAGAACAGTTTTGAAACACTCTCTTTGTAGAATCTGCAAGAGGATATTTGGAGCGTTTTGAGGCTTAAGCTGGAAATGGAAATATCTTCACCTAAAAACTAGACAGAAGCATTCTCAGAAACTTCTGTGCGATGAGTGCATTCAACTCACAGACTTGAACGTTTCTTTTGATAGAACAGTTTTGAAACATTACGTTTGTAGAATCTGCAAGTGTTTATTCGGAGCACATTGAGGCCTATGTTGGAAAAGGAAATATCTTCCCATAAAAACTAGAGAGAAGGATTCTCAGAAACTTCTTTGTGATGAGTTCATTGAACTCACAGAGTTGAACCTACCAATTGATAGAGAAGTTTGGAAACACTCTTTTCGTAGAATCTGCAAGTGGATATTTGGAGCCATTTGAGTCCTATGCTGGAAAAGGAAATATCTTCACATAAAAACTGAACAGAAGCATTCTCAGAAACTTCTTTGTGTTGAGTGCATTCAACTCACAGACTTGAACTTACCTGTAGAAAGAGCAGTTTTGAAACACTCTTTTGGTAAAATCTGCAAGTGGTTATTTGGAGCACTTCGAGGCCTGTGCTGGGATATGGAATATCTTCACCTAAAAACTACAGAGAAGCATTCTCAGAAAGTTCTTCACGATGCATTCATTCAACTCACAGAGTTGAACCTTCCTTTTGATAGAACAGTTTTGAAACACTCTTTTTGTAGAATCTGCAAGAGGATATTTGGAGCGTTTTGGGGCCTATGCTGGAAAAGGAAATATCTTCACCTAAAAACTAGACAGAAGCATTCTCAGAAACTTCTGTGTGATGAGTGCATTCAACTCACAGACTTGAACGTTTCTTTTGATAGAACAGTTTTGAAACATTACGTTTGGAGAATCTGCAAGTGTTTATTCGGAGCACCTTGAGGCCTATGTTGGAAAAGGAAATATCTTCACATAAAAACTAGAGAGAAGGATTCTCAGAAACTTCTTTGTGATGAGTTCATTCAACTCACAGAGTTGAACCTACCAATTGATAGAGAAGTTTGGAAACACTCTTTTTGTAGAATCTGCAAGTGGATATTTGGAGCCGTTTGAGGCCTATGCTGGAAAAGGAAATATCTTCACATAAAAACTGAACAGAAGCATTCTCAGAAACTTCTTTGTGTTGAGTGCATTCAACTCACAGACTTGAACTTGCCTGTAGAAAGAGCAGTTTTGAAACACTCTTTTGGTAAAATCTGCAAGTGGTTATTTGGAGCACTTCGAGGCCTGTGCTGGGATATGGAATATCTTCACCTAAAAACTACAGAGAAGCATTCTCAGAAAGTTCTTCACGATGCATTCACTCAACTCACAGAGTTGAACCTTCCTTTCGATAGAACAGTTTTGAAACACTCTTTTTGTAGAATCTGCAAGAGGATATTTGGAGCGTATTGAGGCCTATGCTGGAAAAGGAAATATCTTCACCTAAAAACTAGACAGAAGCATTCTCAGAAACTTCTGTGCGATGAGTGCATTCAACTCACAGACTTGAACGTTTCTTTTGATAGAACAGTTTTGAAACATTACGTTTGTAGAATCTGCAAGTGTTTATGCGGAGCACCTTGAGGCCTATGTTGGAAAAGGAAATATCTTCACATAAAAACTAGAGAGAAAGATTCTCAGAAACTTCTTTGTGATGAGTTCATTCAACTCACAGAGTTGAACCGACCAATTCATAGAGAAGTTTGGAAACACTCTTTTTGTAGAATCTGCAAGAGGATATTTGGAGCGTTTTGAGGCCTATGCTGGAAAAGGAAATATCATCACCTAAAAACTAGAGAGAAGCATTCTGAGAAACTTCTGTGTGATGAGTGCATTCAACTAACAGACTTGAACGTTTCTTTTGATAGAACAGTTTGGAAACCTTACGTTTGTAGAATCTGCAAGTGTTTATTCGGAGCACCTTGAGGCCTATGTTGGAAAAGGAAATATCTTCACATAAAAACTACAGAGAAGGATTCTCAGAAATTTCTTTGTGATGAGTTCATTCAACTCACAGAGTTGATCCTACCAATTGATAGAGAAGTTTGGAAACACTCTTTTTGTAGAATCTGCAAGTGGATATTTGGAGCCGTTTGAGGCCTATGCTGGAAAAGGAAATATCTTCACATAAAAACTGAACAGAAGCATTCTCAGAAACTTCTTTGTGTTGAGTGCATTCAACTCACAGACTTGAACTTACCTGTAGAAAGAGCAGTTTTGAAACACTCTTTTGGTAAAATCTGCAAGTGGTTATTTGGAGCACTTCGAGGCCTGTGCTGGGATATGGAATATCTTCACTTAAAAACTACAGAGAAGCATTCTCAGAAAGTTCTTCACGATGCATTCATTCAACTCACAGAGTTGAACCTTCCTTTTGATAGAACAGTTTTGAAACACTCTTTTTGTAGAATCTGCAAGAGGATATTTGGAGCGTTTTGAGGCCTATGCTGGAAAAGGAAATATCTTCACCTAAAAACTAGACAGAAGCATTCTCAGAAACTTCTGTGTGATGAGTGCATTCAACTCACAGACTTGAACGTTTCTTTTGATAGAACAGTTTTGAAACATTACGTTTGTAGAATCTGCAAGTGCTTATTCGGAGCACCTTGAGGCCTATGTTGGAAAAGGAAATATCTTCAAATAAAAACTAGAGAGAAGGATTCTCAGAAACTTCTTTGTGATGAGTTCATTCAACTCACAGAGTTGAACCTACCAATTGATAGAGAAGTTTGGAAACACTCTTTTTGTGGAATCTGCAAGTGGATATTTGGAGCCGTTTGAGGCCTATGCTGGAAAAGGAAATATCTTCACATAAAAACTGAACAGAAGCATTCTCAGAAACTTTTTTGTGTTGAGTGCATTCAACTCACAGACTTGAACTTACCTGTAGAAAGAGCAGTTTTGAAACACTCTTTTGGTAAAATCTGCAAGTGGTTATTTGGAGCACTTCGAGGCCTGTGCTGGGATATTGAATATCTTCACCTAAAGACTACAGAGAAGCATTCTCAGAAAGTTCTTCACGATGCATTCATTCAACTCACAGAGTTGAACCTTCCTTTTGATAGAACAGTTTTGAAACACTCTTTTTGTAGAATCTGCGAGAGGATATTTGGAGCGTTTTGAAGCCTATGCTGGAAAAGGAAATATCTTCACCTAAAAACTAGACAGAAGCATTCTCAGAAACTTCTGTGTGATGAGTGCATTCAACTCACAGACATGAACGTTTCTTTTGATATAACAGTTTTGAAATATTTCTTTTGTAGAATCTGCAAGTGTTTATTCGGAGCACATTCAGGCCTATGTTGGAAAAGGAATTATCTTCACATAAAAACTAGAGAGAAGGATTCTCAGAAACTTCTTTGTGATGAGTTCATTCAACTCACAGAGTTGAACCTACCAATTGATAGAGAAGTTTGGAAACACTCTTTTTGTAGAATCTGCAAGTGGATATTTGGAGCCGTTTGAGGACTATGCTGGAAAAGGAAATATCTTCACATAAAAACTGAACAGAAGAATTCTCAGAAACTTCTTTGTGTTGAGTGCATTCAACTCACAGACTTGAACTTACCTGTAGAAAGAGCAGTTTTGAAACACTCTTTTGGTAAAATCTGCAAGTGGTTATTTGGAGCACTTCGAGGACTGTGCTGGGATACGGAATATCTTCACCTAAAAACTACAGAGAAGCATTCTCAGAAAGTCCTTCACGATGCATTCATTCAACTCACAGAGTTGAACCTTCCTTTTGATAGAACAGTTTTGAAACACTCTTTTTGTAGAATCTGCAATACGATATTTAGAGCGTTTTGAGGCCTATGCTGGAAAAGGAAATCTCTTCACCTAAAAACTAGACAGAAGCATTCTCAGAAACTTCTGTGTGATGAGTGCATTCAACTCACAGACTTGAACGTTTCTTTTGATAGAACAGTTTTGAAACATCACGTTTGTAGAATCTGCAAGTGTTTATTCGGAGCACCTTGAGGCCTATGTTGGAAAAGGAAATATCTTCACATAAAAACTAGAGAGAAGGATTCTCAGAAACTTCTTTGTGATGAGTTCATTCAACTCACAGAGTTGAACCTACCAATTGGTAGAGAAGTTTGGAAACACTCTTTTTGTAGAATCTGCAAGTGGATATTTGCAGCCGTTTGAGGCCTATGCTGGAAAAGGAAATATCTTCACATAAAAACTGAACAGAAACATTCTCAGAAACTTCTTTGTGTTGAGTGCATTCAACTCACAGACTTGAACTTACCTGTAGAAAGAGCAGTTTTGAAACACTCTTTTGGTAAAATCTACCAGTGGTTATTTGGAGCACTTCGAGGCCTTTGCTGGGATATGGAATATCTTCACCTAAAAACTACAGAGAAGCATTCTCAGAAAGTTCTTCACGATGCATTCATTCAACTCACAGAGTTGAACCTTCCTTTTGATAGAACAGTTTTGAAACACTCTTTTTGGAGAATCTGCAAGAGGATATTTGGAGCGTTTTGAGGCCTATGCTGGAAAAGGAAATATCTTCACCTAAAAACTAGACAGAAGCATTCTCAGAAACTTCTGTGTGATGAGTGCATTCAACTCACAGACTTGAACGTTTCTTTTGATAGAACCGTTTTGAAACATTACGTTTGTAGAATCTGCAAGTGTTTATTCGGAGCACCTTGAGGCCTATGTTGGAAAAGGAAATATCTTCACATAAAAACTAGAGAGAAGGATTCTCAGAAACTTCTTTGTGATGAGTTCATTCAACTCACAGAGTTGAACCTACCAATTGATAGAGAAGTTTGGAAACACTCTTTCTGTAGAATCTGCAAGTGGATATTTGGAGCCGTTTGAGGCCTATGCTGGAAAAGGAAATATCTTCACATAAAAACTGAACAGAAGCATTCTCAGAAACTTCTTTGTGTTGAGTGCATTCAACTCACAGACTTGAACTTACCTGTAGAAAGAGCAGTTTTCAAACACTCTTTTGGTAAAATCTGCAAGTGGTTATTTGGAGCACTTCGAGGCCTGTGCTGGGATATGGAATATCTTCACCTAAAAACTACAGAGAAGCACTCTCAGAAAGTTCTTCACGATGCATTCATTCAACTCACAGAGTTGAACCTTCCTTTTGATAGAACAGTTTTGAAACACTCTTTTTGTAGAATCTGCAAGAGGATATTTGGAGCGTTTTGAGGCCTATGCTGGAAAAGGAAATATCTTCACCTAAAAACTAGACAGAAGCATTCTCAGAAACTTCTGTGTGATGAGTGCATTCAACTCACAGACTTGAACGTTTCTTTTGATAGAACAGTTTGGAAACATTACGTTTGTAGAATCTGCAAGTGTTTATTCGGATCACCTTGAGGCCTATGTTGGAAAAGGAAATATCTTCACATAAAAACTAGAGAGAAGGATTCTCAGAAACTTCTTTGTGATGAGTTCATTCAACTCACAGTGTTGAACCTACCAATTGGTAGAGAAGTTTGGAAGCACTCTTTTTGTAGAATCTGCAAGTGGATATTTTGAGCCGTTTGAGGCCTAAGCTGGAAAAGGAAATATCTTCACATAAAAACTTAACAGAAACATTCTCAGAAACTTCTTTGTGTTGAGTGCATTGAACTCACAGACTTGAACTTACCTGTAGAAAGAGCAGTTTTGAAACACTCTTTTGGTAATATCTGCAAGTGGTTATTTGGAGCACTTCGAGGCCTGTGCTGGGATATGGAATATCTTCACTTAAAAACTACAGAGAAGCATTCTCAGAAAGTTCTTCACGATGCATTCATTCAACTCACAGAGTTGAACCTTCCTTTTGATAGAACAGTTTTGAAACACTCTTTTTGGAGAATCTGCAAGAGGATATTTGGAGCGTTTTGAGGCCTATGCTGGAAAAGGAAATATCTTCACCTAAAAACTAGACAGAAGCATTCTGAGAAACTTCTGTGCGATGAGTGCATTCAACTCACAGACTTGAACGTTTCTTTTGATAGAACAGTTTTGAAACATTACGTTTGTAGAATCTGCAAGTGTTTATTCGGAGCACATTCAGGCCTATGTTGGAAAAGGAATTATCTTCACATAAAAACTAGAGAGAAGGATTCTCAGAAACTTCTTTGTGATGAGTTCATTCAACTCAC
Organism: Pongo abelii; assembly: GCF_028885655.2. Classification (NCBI taxonomy): domain Eukaryota; kingdom Metazoa; phylum Chordata; class Mammalia; order Primates; family Hominidae; genus Pongo; species Pongo abelii. The sequence continues at coordinate 19,916,006 of NC_071999.2, forward strand.
AGAGTTGAACCTACCAATTGATAGAGAAGTTTGGAAACACTCTTTTTGTAGAATCTGCAAGTGGATATTTGGAGCCGTTTGAGGCCTATGCTGGAAAAGGAAATATCTTCACATAAAAACTGAACAGAAGAATTCTCAGAAACTTCTTGGTGTTGAGTGTATTCAACTCACAGACTTGAACTTACCTGTAGAAAGAGCAGTTTTGAAACACTCTTTTGGTAAAATCTGCAAGTGGTTATTTGGAGCACTTCGAGGACTGTGCTGGGATACGGAATATCTTCACCTAAAAACTACAGAGAAGCATTCTCAGAAAGTCCTTCACGATGCATTCATTCAACTCACAGAGTTGAACCTTCCTTTTGATAGAACAGTTTTGAAACACTCTTTTTGTAGAATCTGCAATACGATATTTGGAGCGTTTTGAGGCCTATGCTGGAAAAGGAAATCTCTTCACCTAAAAACTAGACAGAAGCATTCTCAGAAACTTCTGTGTGATGAGTGCATTCAACTCACAGACTTGAACGTTTCTTTTGATAGAACAGTTTTGAAACATCACGTTTGTAGAATCTGCAAGTGTTTATTCGGAGCACCTTGAGGCCTATGTTGGAAAAGGAAATATCTTCACATAAAAACTAGAGAGAAGGATTCTCAGAAACTTCTTTGTGATGAGTTCATTCAACTCACAGAGTTGAACCTACCAATTGGTAGAGAAGTTTGGAAACACTCTTTTTGTAGAATCTGCAAGTGGATATTTGGAGCCGTTTGAGGCCTATGCTGGAAAAGGAAATATCTTCACATAAAAACTGAACAGAAGCATTCTCAGAAACTTCTTTGTGTTGAGTGCATTCAACTCACAGACTTGAACTTACCTGTAGAAAGAGCAGTTTTGAAACACTCTTTTGGTAAAATCTACCAGTGGTTATTTGGAGCACTTCGAGGCCTGAGCTGTGATATGGAATATCTTCACCTAAAAACTACAGAGAAGCATTCTCAGAAAGTTCTTCACGATGCATTCATTCAACTCACGGAGTTGAATCTTCCTTTTGATAGAACAGTTTTGAAACACTCTTTTTGGAGAATCTGCAAGAGGATATTTGGAGCGTTTTGAGGCCTATGCTGGAAAAGGAAATATCTTCACCTAAAAACTAGACAGAAGCATTCTCAGAAACTTCTGTGTGATGAGTGCATTCAACTCACAGACGTGAACGTTTCTTTTGATAGAACCGTTTTGAAACATTACGTTTGTAGAATCTGCAAGTGTTTATTCGGAGCACCTTGAGGCCTATGTTGGAAAAGGAAATATCTTCACATAAAAACTAGAGAGAAGGATTCTCAGAAACTTCTTTGTGATGAGTTCATTCAACTCACAGAGTTGAACCTACCAATTGATAGAGAAGTTTGGAAACACTCTTTCTGTAGAATCTGCAAGTGGATATTTGGAGCCGTTTGAGGCCTATGCTGGAAAAGGAAATATCTTCACATAAAAACTGAACAGAAGCATTCTCAGAAACTTCTTTGTGTTGAGTGCATTCAACTCACAGACTTGAACTTACCTGTAGAAAGAGCAGTTTTCAAACACTCTTTTGGTAAAATCTGCAAGTGGTTATTTGGAGCACTTCGAGGCCTGTGCTGGGATATGGAATATCTTCAACTAAAAACTACAGAGAAGCACTCTCAGAAAGTTCTTCACGATGCATTCATTCAACTCACAGAGTTGAACCTTCCTTTTGATAGAACAGTTTTGAAACACTCTTTTTGGAGAATCTGCAAGAGGATATTTGGAGCGTTTTGAGGCCTATGCTGGAAAAGGAAATATCTTCACCTAAAAACTAGACAGAAGCATTCTCAGAAACTTCTGTGTGATGAGTGCATTCAACTCACAGACTTGAACGTTTCTTTTGATAGAACAGTTTGGAAACATTACGTTTGTAGAATCTGCAAGTGTTTATTCGGATCACCTTGAGGCCTATGTTGGAAAAGGAAATATCTTCACATAAAAACTAGAGAGAAGGATTCTCAGAAACTTCTTTGTGATGAGTTCATTCAACTCACAGAGTTGAACCTACCAATTGATAGAGAAGTTTGGAAACACTCTTTTTGTAGAATCTGCAAGTGGATATTTGGAGCTGTTTGAGGCCTATGCTGGAAAAGGAAATATCTTCACATAAAAACTGAACGGAAGCATTCTCGGAAACTTCTTTGTGTTGAGTGCATTCAACTCACAGACTTGAACTTACCTGTAGAAACAGCAGTTTTGAAACACTCTTTTCGTAAAATCTGCAAGTGGTTATTTGGAGCACTTCGAGGCCTGTGCTGGGATATGGAATATCTTCACCTAAAAACTACAGAGAAGCATTCTCAGAAAGTTCTTCACGATGCATTCATTCAACTCACAGAGTTGAACCTTCCTTTTGATAGAACAGTTTTGAAACACTCTTTTTGTAGAATCTGCGAGAGGATATTTGGAGCGTTTTGAGGCCTATGCTGGAAAAGGAAATATCTTCACCTAAAAACTAGACAGAAGCATTCTCAGAAACTTCTGTGTGATGAGTGCATTCAACTCACAGACATGAACGTTTCTTTTGAGAGAACAGTTTTGAAACATTTCTTTTTTAGAATCTGCAAGTGTTTATTCGGAGCACCTTGATTCCTATGTTGGAAAAGGAAATATCTTCACATAAAAACTAGAGAGAAGGATTCTCAGAAACTTCTTTGTGATGAGTTCATTCAGCTCACAGAGTTGAACCTTCCAATTGATAGAGAAGTTTGGAAACACTCTTTTTGTAGAATCTGCAAGTGGATATTTGGAGCCGTTTGAGGCCTATGCTGGAAAAGGAAATATCTTCACATAAAAACTGACCGGAAGCATTCTCGGAAACTTCTTTGTGTTGAGTGCATTCAACTCACAGACTTGAACTTACCTCTAGAAACAGCAGTTTTGAAACACTCTTTTCGTCAAATCTGCAAGTGGTTATTTGGAGCACTTCGAGGCCTGTGCTGGGATATGGAATATCTTCACCTAAAAACTACAGAGAAGCATTCTCAGAAAGTTCTTCACGATGCATTCATTCAACTCACAGAGTTGAACCTTCCTTTTGATAGAACAGTTTTGAAACACTCTTTTTGGAGAATCTGCAAGAGGATATTTGGAGCGTTTTGAGGCCTATGCTGGAAAAGGAAATATCTTCACCTAAAAACTAGACAGAAGCATTCTCAGAAACTTCTGTGTGATGAGTGCATTCAACTCACAGACTTGAACGTTTCTTTTGATAGAACAGTTTTGAAACATTACGTTTGTAGAATCTGCAAGTGTTTATTCGGAGCACCTTGAGGCCTATGTTGGAAAAGGAAATATCTTCACATAAAAACTAGAGAGAAGGATTCTCAGAAACTTCTTTGTGATGAGTTCATTCAACTCACAGAGTTGAACCTACCAATTGATAGAGAAGTTTGGGAACACTCTTTTTGTAGAATCTGCAAGTGGATATTTGGAGCCGTTTGAGGCCTATGCTGGAAAAGGAAATATCTTCACATAAAAACTGAACAGAAGCATTCTCAGAAACTTCTTTGTGTTGAGTGCATTCAACTCACAGACTTGAACTTACCTGTAGAAAGAGCAGTTTTGAAACACTCTTTTGGTAAAATCTGCAAGTGGTTATTTGGAGCACTTCGAGGCCTGTGCTGGGATATGGAATATCTTCACCTAAAAACTACAGAGAAGCATTCTCAGAAAGTTCTTCACGATGCGTTCATTCAACTCACAGAGTTGAACCTTCCTTTTGATAGAACAGTTTTGAAACACTCTTTTTGTAGAATCTGCAAAGGATATTTGGAGCGTTTTGAGGCCTATGTTGGAAAAGGAAATATCTTCACCTAAAAACTAGACAGAAGCATTCTCAGAAACTTCTGTGTGATGAGTGCATTCAACTCACAGACTTGAACGTTTCTTTTGATAGAACAGTTTTGAAACATTTCTTTTTTAGAATCTGCAAGTGTTTATTCGGAGCACCTTGATTCCTATGTTGGAAAAGGAAATATCTTCACATAAAAACTAGAGAGAAGGATTCTCAGAAACTTCTTTGTGATGAGTTCATTCAACTCACAGAGTGGAACCTACCAATTGATAGAGAAGTTTGGAAACACTCTTTTTGTGGAATCTGCAAGTGGATATTTGGAGCCGTTTGAGGCGTATGCTGGAAAGGGAAATATCTTCACATAAAAACTGAACAGAAGCATTCTCAGAAACTTCTTTGTGTTGAGTGCATTCAACTCACAGACTTGAATTTACCTGTAGAAAGAGCAGTTTTGAAACACTCTTTTGGTAAAATCTGCAAGTGGTTATTTGGAGCACTTCGAGGCCTGTGCTGGGATATGGAATATCTTCACCTAAAAACTACAGAGAAGCATTCTCAGAAAGTTCTTCACGATGCATTCATTCAACTCACAGAGTTGAACCTTCCTTTTGATAGAACAGTTTTGAAACACTCTTTTTGTAGAATCTGCGAGAGGATATTTGGAGCGTTTTGAGGCCTATGCTGGAAAAGGAAATATCTTCACCTAAAAACTAGACAGAAGCATTCTCAGAAACTTCTGTGTGATGAGTGCATTCAACTCACAGACTTGAACGTTTCTTTTGATAGAACTGTTTGGAAACATTACGTTTGTAGAATCTGCAAGTGTTTATTCGGAGCACCTTGAGGCCTATGTTGGAAAAGGAAATATCTTCACATAAAAACTAGAGAGAAGGATTCTCAGAAACTTCTTTGTGACGAGTTCATTCAACTCACAGAGTGGAACCTACCAATTGATAGAGAAGTTTGGAAACACTCTTTTTGTAGAATCTGCAAGTGGATATTTGGAGCCGTTTGAGGCCTATGCTGGAAAAGGAAATATCTTCACATAAAAACTGAACAGAAGCATTCTCAGAAACTTCTTTTTGTTGAGTGCATTCAACTCACAGACTTGAACTTACCTGTAGAAAGAGCAGTTTTGAAACACTCTTTTGGTAAAATCTGCAAGTGGTTATTTGGAGCACTTCGAGGCCTGTGCTGGGATATGGAATATCTTCACCTAAAAACTACAGAGAAGCATTCTCAGAAAGTTCTTCATGATGCATTCATTCAACTCACAGAGTTGAACCTTCCTTTTGATAGAACAGTTTTGAAACACTCTTTTTGTAGAATCTGCAAGAGGATATTTGGAGCCTTTTGAGGCCTATGCTGGAAAAGGAAATATCTTCACCTAAAAACTAGACAGAAGCATTCTCAGAAACTTCTGTGTGATGAGTGCATTCAACTCACAGACTTGAACGTTTCTTTTGATAGAACAGTTTGGAAACATTACGTTTGTAGAATCTGCAAGTGTTTATTCGGAGCACCTTGAGGCCTATGTTGGAAAAGGAAATATCTTCACATAAAAACTAGAGAGAAGGATTCTCAGAAACTTCTTTGTGATGAGTTCATTGAACTCACAGAGTTGAACCTACCAATTGATAGAGAAGTTTGGAAACACTCTTTTTGTAGAATCTGCAAGTGGATATTTGGAGCCGTTTGAGGCCTATGCTGGAAAAGGAAATATCTTCACATAAAAACTGAACAGAAGCATTCTCGGAAACTTCTTTGTGTTGAGTGCATTCAACTCACAGACTTGAACTTACCTGTAGAAAGAGCAGTTTTGAAACACTCTTTTGGTAAAATCTGCAAGTGGTTATTTGGAGCACTTCGAGGCCTGTGCTGGGATATGGAATATCTTCACCTAAAAACTACAGAGAAGCATTCTCAGAAAGTTCTTCACGATGCATTCATTCAACTCACAGAGTTGAACCTTCCTTTTGATAGAACAGTTTTGAAACACTCTTTTTGTAGAATCTGCAAGAGGATATTTGGAGCGTTTTGAGGCCTATGCTGGAAAAGGAAATATCTTCACCTAAAAACTAGACAGAAGCATTCTCAGAAACTTCTGTGTGATGAGTGCATTCAACTCACAGACTTGAACGTTTCTTTTGATAGAACAGTTTGGAAACATTACGTTTGTAGAATCTGCAAGTGTTTATTCGGAGCACCTTGAGGCCTATGTTGGAAAAGGAAATATCTTCACATAAAAACTAGAGAGAAGGATTCTCAGAAACTTCTTTGTGATGAGTTCATGCAACTCACAGAGTTGAACCTACCAATTGATAGAGAATTTTCTAAACACTCTTTTTGTAGAATCTGCAAGTGGATATTTGGAGCCGTTTGAGGCCTATGCTGGAAAAGGGAATATCTTCACATAAAAACTGAACAGAAGCATTCTCAGAAACTTCTTTGTGTTGAGTGCATTCAACTCACAGACTTGAACTTACCTGTAGAAAGAGCAGTTTTGAAACACTCTTTTGGTAAAATCTGCAAGTGGTTATTTGGAGCACTTCGAGGCCTGTGCTGGGATATGGAATATCTTCACCTAAAAACTACAGAGAAGCATTCTCAGAAAGTTCTTCACGATGCATTCATTCAACTCACAGAGTTGAACCTTCCTTTTGATAGAACAGTTTTGAAACACTCTTTTTGGAGAATCTGCAAGACGATATTTGGAGCGTTTTGAGGACTATGCTGGAAAAGGAAATATCTTCACCTAAAAACTAGACAGAAGCATTCTCAGAAACTTCTGTGTGATGAGTGCATTCAACTCACAGACTTGAACGTTTCTTTTGATAGAACAGTTTTGAAACATTACGTTTGTAGAATCTGCAAGTGTTTATTCGGAGCACCTTGAGGCCTATGTTGGAAAAGGAAATATCTTCACATAAAAACTAGAGAGAAGGATTCTCAGAAACTTCTTTGTGATGAGTTCATTCAACTCACAGAGTTGAACCTATCAATTGATAGAGAAGTTTGGAAACACTCTTTTTGTAGAATCTGCAAGTGGATATTTGGAGCCGTTTGAGGCCTATGCTGGAAAAGGAAATATCTTCACCTAAAAACTGAACAGAAACATTCTCAGAAACTTCTTTGTGTTGAGTGCATTCAACTCACAGACTTGAACTTACCTGTAGAAAGAGCAGTTTTGAAACACTCTTTTGGTAAAATCTGCAAGTGGTTATTTGGAGCACTTCGAGGCCTGTGCTGGGATATGGAATATCTTCACCTAAAAACTACAGAGAAGCATTCTCAGAAAGTTCTTCACGATGCGTTCATTCAACTCACAGAGTTGAACCTTCCTTTTGATAGAACAGTTTTGAAACACTCTTTTTGTAGAATCTGCAAAGGATATTTGGAGCGTTTTGAGGCCTATGTTGGAAAAGGAAATATCTTCACCTAAAAACTAGACAGAAGCATTCTCAGAAACTTCTGTGTGATGAGTGCATTCAACTCACAGACTTGAACGTTTCTTTTGATAGAACAGTTTTGAAACATTTCTTTTTTAGAATCTGCAAGTGTTTATTCGGAGCACCTTGATTCCTATGTTGGAAAAGGAAATATCTTCACATAAAAACTAGAGAGAAGGATTCTCAGAAACTTCTTTGTGATGAGTTCATTCAACTCACAGAGTGGAACCTACCAATTGATAGAGAAGTTTGGAAACACTCTTTTTGTGGAATCTGCAAGTGGATATTTGGAGCCGTTTGAGGCGTATGCTGGAAAGGGAAATATCTTCACATAAAAACTGAACAGAAGCATTCTCAGAAACTTCTTTGTGTTGAGTGCATTCAACTCACAGACTTGAATTTACCTGTAGAAAGAGCAGTTTTGAAACACTCTTTTGGTAAAATCTGCAAGTGGTTATTTGGAGCACTTCGAGGCCTGTGCTGGGATATGGAATATCTTCACCTAAAAACTACAGAGAAGCATTCTCAGAAAGTTCTTCACGATGCATTCATTCAACTCACAGAGTTGAACCTTCCTTTTGATAGAACAGTTTTGAAACACTCTTTTTGTAGAATCTGCGAGAGGATATTTGGAGCGTTTTGAGGCCTATGCTGGAAAAGGAAATATCTTCACCTAAAAACTAGACAGAAGCATTCTCAGAAACTTCTGTGTGATGAGTGCATTCAACTCACAGACTTGAACGTTTCTTTTGATAGAACTGTTTGGAAACATTACGTTTGTAGAATCTGCAAGTGTTTATTCGGAGCACCTTGAGGCCTATGTTGGAAAAGGAAATATCTTCACATAAAAACTAGAGAGAAGGATGCTCAGAAACTTCTTTGTGACGAGTTCATTCAACTCACAGAGTGGAACCTACCAATTGATAGAGAAGTTTGGAAACACTCTTTTTGTAGAATCTGCAAGTGGATATTTGGAGCCGTTTGAGGCCTATGCTGGAAAAGGAAATATTTTCACATAAAAACTGAACAGAAGCATTCTCAGAAACTTCTTTGTGTTGAGTGCATTCAACTCACAGACTTGAACTTACCTGTAGAAAGAGCAGTTTTGAAACACTCTTTTGGTAAAATCTGCAAGTGGTTATTTGGAGCACTTCGAGGCCTGTGCTGGGATATGGAATATCTTCACCTAAAAACTACAGAGAAGCATTCTCAGAAAGTTCTTCATGATGCATTCATTCAACTCACAGAGTTGAACCTTCCTTTTGATAGAACAGTTTTGAAACACTCTTTTTGTAGAATCTGCAAGAGGATATTTGGAGCCTTTTGAGGCCTATGCTGGAAAAGGAAATATCTTCACCTAAAAACTAGACAGAAGCATTCTCAGAAACTTCTGTGTGATGAGTGCATTCAACTCACAGACTTGAACGTTTCTTTTGATAGAACAGTTTGGAAACATTACGTTTGTAGAATCTGCAAGTGTTTATTCGGAGCACCTTGAGGCCTATGTTGGAAAAGGAAATATCTTCACATAAAAACTAGAGAGAAGGATTCTCAGAAACTTCTTTGTGATGAGTTCATTGAACTCACAGAGTTGAACCTACCAATTGATAGAGAAGTTTGGAAACACTCTTTTTGTAGAATCTGCAAGTGGATATTTGGAGCCGTTTGAGGCCTATGCTGGAAAAGGAAATATCTTCACATAAAAACTGAACAGAAGCATTCTCGGAAACTTCTTTGTGTTGAGTGCATTCAACTCACAGACTTGAACTTACCTGTAGAAAGAGCAGTTTTGAAACACTCTTTTGGTAAAATCTGCAAGTGGTTATTTGGAGCACTTCGAGGCCTGTGCTGGGATATGGAATATCTTCACCTAAAAACTACAGAGAAGCATTCTCAGAAAGTTCTTCACGATGCATTCATTCAACTCACAGAGTTGAACCTTCCTTTTGATAGAACAGTTTTGAAACACTCTTTTTGTAGAATCTGCAAGAGGATATTTGGAGCGTTTTGAGGCCTATGCTGGAAAAGGAAATATCTTCACCTAAAAACTAGACAGAAGCATTCTCAGAAACTTCTGTGTGATGAGTGCATTCAACTCACAGACTTGAACGTTTCTTTTGATAGAACAGTTTGGAAACATTACGTTTGTAGAATCTGCAAGTGTTTATTCGGAGCACCTTGAGGCCTATGTTGGAAAAGGAAATATCTTCACATAAAAACTAGAGAGAAGGATTCTCAGAAACTTCTTTGTGATGAGTTCATGCAACTCACAGAGTTGAACCTACCAATTGATAGAGAATTTTCTAAACACTCTTTTTGTAGAATCTGCAAGTGGATATTTGGAGCCGTTTGAGGCCTATGCTGGAAAAGGGAATATCTTCACATAAAAACTGAACAGAAGCATTCTCAGAAACTTCTTTGTGTTGAGTGCATTCAACTCACAGACTTGAACTTACCTGTAGAAAGAGCAGTTTTGAAACACTCTTTTGGTAAAATCTGCAAGTGGTTATTTGGAGCACTTCGAGGCCTGTGCTGGGATATGGAATATCTTCACCTAAAAACTACAGAGAAGCATTCTCAGAAAGTTCTTCACGATGCATTCATTCAACTCACAGAGTTGAACCTTCCTTTTGATAGAACAGTTTTGAAACACTCTTTTTGGAGAATCTGCAAGACGATATTTGGAGCGTTTTGAGGACTATGCTGGAAAAGGAAATATCTTCACCTAAAAACTAGACAGAAGCATTCTCAGAAACTTCTGTGTGATGAGTGCATTCAACTCACAGACTTGAACGTTTCTTTTGATAGAACAGTTTTGAAACATTACTTTTGTAGAATCTGCAAGTGTTTATTCGGAGCACCTTGAGGCCTATGTTGGAAAAGGAAATATCTTCACATAAAAACTAGAGAGAAGGATTCTCAGAAACTTCTTTGTGATGAGTTCATTCAACTCACAGAGTTGAACCTATCAATTGATAGAGAAGTTTGGAAACACTCTTTTTGTAGAATCTGCAAGTGGATATTTGGAGCCGTTTGAGGCCTATGCTGGAAAAGGAAATATCTTCACATAAAAACTGAACAGAAACATTCTCAGAAACTTCTTTGTGTTGAGTGCATTCAACTCACAGACTTGAACTTACCTGTAGAAAGAGCAGTTTTGAAACACTCTTTTGGTAAAATCTGCAAGTGGTTACTTGGAGCACTTCGAGGCCTGTGCTGGGATATGGAATATCTTCACCTAAAAACTACAGAGAAGCATTCTCAGAAAGTTCTTCACGATGCATTCATTCAACTCACAGAGTTGAACCTTCCTTTTGATAGAACAGTTTTGAAACACTGTTTTTGGAGAATCTGCAAGAGGATATTTGGAGCGTTTTGAGGCCTATGCTGGAAAAGGAAATATCTTCACCTAAAAACTAGACAGAAGCATTCTCAGAAACTTCTGTGTGATGAGTGCATTCAACTCACAGACTTGAACATTTCTTTTGATAGAACCGTTTTGAAACATTACGTTTGTAGAATCTGCAAGTGTTTATTCGGAGCACCTTGAGGCCTATGTTGGAAAAGGAAATATCTTCACATAAAAACTAGAGAGAAGGATTCTCAGAAACTTCTTTGTGATGAGTTCATTCAACTCACAGAGTTGAACCTACCAATTGATAGAGAAGTTTGGAAACACTCTTTCTGTAGAATCTGCAAGTGGATATTTGGAGCCGTTTGAGGCCTATGCTGGAAAAGGAAATATCTTCACATAAAAACTGAACGGAAGCATTCTCGGAAACTTTTTTGTGTTGAGTGCATTCAACTCACAGACTTGAACTTACCTGTAGAAACAGCAGTTTTGAAACACTCTTTTCGTAAAATCAGCAAGTGGTTATTTGGAGCACTTCGAGGCCTGTGCTGGGATATGGAATATCTTCACCTAAAAACTACAGAGAAGCATTCTCAGAAAGTTCTTCACGATACATTCATTCAACTCACAGAGTTGAACCTTCCTTTTGATAGAACAGTTTTGAAACACTCTTTTTGTAGAATCTGCGAGAGGATATTTGGAGCGTTTTGAGGCCTATGCTGGAAAAGGAAATGTCTTCACCTAAAAACTAGACAGAAGCATTCTCAGAAACTTCTGTGTGATGAGTGCATTCAACTCACAGACTTGAACGTTTCTTTTGATAGAACAGTTTTGAAACATTAGGTTTGTAGAATCTGCAAGTGTTTATTCGGAGCACCTTGAGGCCTATGTTGGAAAAGGAAATATCTTCACATAAAAACTAGAGAGAAGGATTCTCAGAAACTTCTTTGTGATGAGTTCATTCAACTCACAGAGTTGAACCTACCAATTGATAGAGAATTTTCTAAACACTCTTTTTGTAGAATCTGCAAGTGGATATTTGGAGCCGTTTGAGGCCTATGCTGGAAAAGGGAATATCTTCACATAAAAACTGAACAGAAGCATTCTCAGAAACTTCTTTGTGTTGAGTGCATTCAACTCACAGACTTGAACTTACCTGTAGAAAGAGCAGTTTTGAAACACTCTTTTGGTAAAATCTGCAAGTGGTTACTTGGAGCACTTCGAGGCCTGTGCTGTGATATGGAATATCTTCACCTAAAAACTACAGAGAAGCATTCTCAGAAAGTTCTTCACGATGCATTCATTCAACTCACAGAGTTGAACCTTCCTTTTGATAGAACAGTTTTGAAACACTGTTTTTGGAGAATCTGCAAGAGGATATTTGGAGCGTTTTGAGGCCTATGCTGGAAAAGGAAATATCTTCACCTAAAAACTAGACAGAAGCATTCTCAGAAACTTCTGTGTGATGAGTGCATTCAACTCACAGACTTGAACATTTCTTTTGATAGAACCGTTTTGAAACATTACGTTTGTAGAATCTGCAAGTGTTTATTCGGAGCACCTTGAGGCCTATGTTGGAAAAGGAAATATCTTCACATAAAAACTAGAGAGAAGGATTCTCAGAAACTTCTTTGTGATGAGTTCATTCAACTCACAGAGTTGAACCTACCAATTGATAGAGAAGTTTGGAAACACTCTTTCTGTAGAATCTGCAAGTGGATATTTGGAGCCGTTTGAGGCCTATGCTGGAAAAGGAAATATCTTCATATAAAAACTGAACAGAAGCATTCTCAGAAACTTCTTTGTGTTGAGTGCATTCAACTCACAGACTTGAACTTACCTGTAGAAAGAGCAGGTTTGAAACACTCTTTTGGTAAAATCTGCAAGAGGTTATTTGGAGCACTTCGAGGCCTGTGCTGGGATATGGAATATCTAAACCTAAAAACTACAGAGAAGCATTCTCAGAAAGTTCTTCACGATGCATTCATTCAACTCACAGAGTTGAACCTTCCTTTTGATAGAACAGTTTTGAAACACTCTTTTTGTAGAATCTGCAAGAGGATATTTGGAGCGTTTTGGGGCCTATGCTGGAAAAGGAAATATCTTCACCTAAAAACTAGACAGAAGCATTCTCAGAAACTTCTGTGTGATGAGTGCATTGAACTCACAGACTAGAACGTTTCTTTTGATAGAACAGTTTTGAAACATTACGTTTGTAGAACCTGCAAGTGTTTATTCGGAGCACCTTGAGGCCTATGTTTGAAAAGGAAATATCTTCACATAAAAACTAGAGAGAAGGATTCTCAGAAACTTCTTTGTGATGAGTTCATTCAACTCACAGAGTTGAACCTACCAATTGGTAGAGAAGTTTGGAAACACTCTTTTTGTAGAATCTGCAAGTGGATATTTGGAGCCGTTTGAGGCCTATGCTGGAAAAGGAAATATCTTCACATAAAAACTGAACGGAAGCATTCTCGGAAACTTTTTTGTGTTGAGTGCATTCAACTCACAGACTTGAACTTACCTGTAGAAACAGCAGTTTTGAAACACTCTTTTCGTAAAATCAGCAAGTGGTTATTTGGAGCACTTCGAGGCCTGTGCTGGGATATGGAATATCTTCACCTAAAAACTACAGAGAAGCATTCTCAGAAAGTTCTTCACGATGCATTCATTCAACTCACAGAGTTGAACCTTCCTTTTGATAGAACAGTTTTGAAACACTCTTTTTGTAGAATCTGCGAGAGGATATTTGGAGCGTTTTGAGGCCTATGCTGGAAAAGGAAATGTCTTCACCTAAAAACTAGACAGAAGCATTCTCAGAAACTTCTGTGTGATGAGTGCATTCAACTCACAGACTTGAACGTTTCTTTTGATAGAACAGTTTTGAAACATTACGTTTGTAGAATCTGCAAGTGTTTATTCGGAGCACCTTGAGGCCTATGTTGGAAAAGGAAATATCTTCACATAAAAACTAGAGAGAAGGATTCTCAGAAACTTCTTTGTGATGAGTTCATTCAACTCACAGAGTTGAACCTACCAATTGGTAGAGAAGTTTGGAAACACTCTTTTTGTAGAATCTGCAAGTGGATATTTGGAGCCGTTTGAGGCCTATGCTGGAAAAGGAAATATCTTCACATAAAAACTGAACAGAAGCATTCTCAGAAACTTCTTTGTGTTGTGTGCATTCAACTCACAGAGTTGAACTTACCTGTAGAAAGAGCAGTTTTGAAACACTCTTTTGGTAAAATCTGCAAGTGGTTATTTGGAGCACTTCGAGGCCTGTGCTGGGATATGGAATATCTTCACCTAAAAACTACAGAGAAGCATTCTCAGAAAGTTCTTCACGATGCATTCATTCAACTCACAGAGTTGAACCTTCCTTTTGATAGAACAGTTTTGAAACACTCTTTTTGTAGAATCTGCAAGAGGATATTTGGAGCGTTTTGGGGCCTATGCTGGAAAAGGAAATATCTTCACCTAAAAACTAGACAGAAGCATTCTCAGAAACTTCTGTGTGATGAGTGCATTGAACTCACAGACTAGAACGTTTCTTATGATAGAACAGTTTTGAAACATTACGTTTGTAGAACCTGCAAGTGTTTATTCGGAGCACCTTGAGGCCTATGTTGGAAAAGGAAATATCTTCACATAAAAACTAGAGAGAAGGATTCTCAGAAACTTCTTTGTGATGAGTTCATTCAACTCACAGAGTTGAACCTACCAATTGATAGACAAGTTTGGAAACACTCTTTTTGTAGAATCTGCAAGTGGATATTTGGAGCCGTTTGAGGCCTATGCTGGAAAAGGAAATATCTTCACATAAAAACTGAACAGAAGCATTCTCAGAAACTTCTTTGTGTTGAGTGCATTCAGCCCACAGACTTGAACTTAGCTGTAGAAAGAGCAGTTTTGAAACACTCTTTTGGTAAAATCTGCAAGTGGTTATTTGGAGCACTTCGAGGCCTGTGCTGGGATATGGAATATCTTCACCTAAAAACTACAGAGAAGCAATCTCAGAAAGTTCTTCACGATGCATTCATTCAACTCACAGAGTTGAACCTTCCTTTTGATAGAACAGTTTTGAAACACTCTTTTTGTAGAATCTGCAAGAGGATATTTGGAGCGTTTTGAGGCCTATGCTGGAAAAGGAAATATCTTCACCTAAAAACTAGACAGAAGCATTCTCAGAAACTTCTGTGTGATGAGTGCATTCAACTCACAGACTTGAACGTTTCTTTTGATAGAACAGTTTTGAAACATCACGTTTGTAGAATCTGCAAGTGTTTATTCGGAGCACCTTGAGGCCTATGTTGGAAAAGGAAATATCTTCAAATAAAAACTAGAGAGAAGGATTCTCAGAAACTTCTTTGTGATGAGTTCATTCAACTCACAGAGTGGAACCTACCAATTGATAGAGAAGTTTGGAAACACTCTTTTTGTGGAATCTGCAAGTGGATATTTGGAGCCGTTTGAGGCGTATGCTGGAAAAGGAAATATCTTCACATAAAAACTGAACAGAAGCATTCTCAGAAACTTCTTTGTGTTGAGTGCATTCAACTCACAGACTTGAACTTACCTGTAGAAAGAGTAGTTTTGAAACACTCTTTTGGTAAAATCTGCAAGTGGTTATTTGGAGCACTTCGAGGCCTGTGCTGGGATATGGAATATCTTCACCTAAAAACTACAGAGAAGCATTCTCAGAAAGTTCTGCATGATGCATTCATTCAACTCACAGAGTTGAACCTTCCTTTTGATAGAACAGTTTTGAAACACTCTTTTTGGAGAATCTGCAAGAGGATATTTGGAGCGTTTTGAGGCCTATGCTGGAAAAGGAAATATCTTCACCTAAAAACTAGACAGAAGCATTCTCAGAAACTTCTGTGTGATGAGTGCATTCAACTCACAGACTTGAACGTTTCTTTTGATAGAACCGTTTTGAAACATTACGTTTGTAGAATCTGCAAGTGTTTATTCGGAGCACATTGAGGCCTATGTTGGAAAAGGAAATATCTTCACATAAAAACTAGAGAGAAGGATTCTCAGAAACTTCTTTGTGATGAGTTCATTGAACTCACAGAGTTGAACCTACCAATTGATAGAGAAGTTTGGAAACACTCTTTTCGTAGAATCTGCAAGTGGATATTTGGAGCCATTTGAGTCCTATGCTGGAAAAGGAAATATCTTCACATAAAAACTGAACAGAAGCATTCTCAGAAACTTCTTTGTGTTGAGTGCATTCAACTCACAGACTTGAACTTACCTGTAGAAAGAGCAGTTTTGAAACACTCTTTTGGTAAAATCTGCAAGTGGTTATTTGGAGCACTTCGAGGCCTGTGCTGGGATATGGAATATCTTCACCTAAAAACTACAGAGAAGCATTCTCAGAAAGTTCTTCATGATGCATTCATTCAACTCACAGAGTTGAACCTTCCTTTTGATAGAACAGTTTTGAAACACTCTTTTTGTAGAATCTGCAAGAGGATATTTGGAGCCTTTTGAGGCCTATGCTGGAAAAGGAAATATCTTCACCTAAAAACTAGACAGAAGCATTCTCAGAAACTTCTGTGTGATGAGTGCATTCAACTCACAGACTTGAACGTTTCTTTTGATAGAACAGTTTGGAAACATTACGTTTGTAGAATCTGCAAGTGTTTATTCGGAGCACCTTGAGGCCTATGTTGGAAAAGGAAATATCTTCACATAAAAACTAGAGAGAAGGATTCTCAGAAACTTCTTTGTGATGAGTTCATTGAACTCACAGAGTTGAACCTACCAATTGATAGAGAAGTTTGGAAACACTCTTTTTGTAGAATCTGCAAGTCGATATTTGGAGCCGTTTGAGGCCTATGCTGGAAAAGGAAATATCTTCACATAAAAACTGAACAGAAGCATTCTCAGAAACTTCTTTGTGTTGAGTGCATTCAACTCACAGACTTGAACTTACCTGTAGAAAGAGCAGTTTTGAAACACTCTTTTGGTAAAATCTGCAAGAGGTTATTTGGAGCACTTCGAGGCCTGTGCTGGGATATGGAATATCTTCACCTAAAAACTACAGAGAAGCATTCTCAGAAAGTTCTTCACGATGCATTCATTCAACTCACAGAGTTGAACCTTCCTTTTGATAGAACAGTTTTGAAACACTCTTTTTGTAGAATCTGCAAGAGGATATTTGGAGCGTTTTGGGGCCTATGCTGGAAAAGGAAATATCTTCACCTAAAAACTAGACAGAAGCATTCTCAGAAACTTCTGTGTGATGAGTGCATTGAACTCACAGACTAGAACGTTTCTTTTGATAGAACAGTTTTGAAACATTACGTTTGTAGAACCTGCAAGTGTTTATTCGGAGCACCTTGAGGCCTATGTTTGAAAAGGAAATATCTTCACATAAAAACTAGAGAGAAGGATTCTCAGAAACTTCTTTGTGATGAGTTCATTCAACTCACAGAGTTGAACCTACCAATTGATAGAGAAGTTTGGAAACACTCTTTTTGTAGAATCTGCAAGTGGATATTTGGAGCCGTTTGAGGCCTATGCTGGAAAAGGAAATATCTTCACATAAAAACTGAACGGAAGCATTCTCGGAAACTTTTTTGTGTTGAGTGCATTCAACTCACAGACTTGAACTTACCTGTAGAAACAGCAGTTTTGAAACACTCTTTTCGTAAAATCAGCAAGTGGTTATTTGGAGCACTTCGAGGCCTGTGCTGGGATATGGAATATCTTCACCTAAAAACTACAGAGAAGCATTCTCAGAAAGTTCTTCACGATGCATTCATTCAACTCACAGAGTTGAACCTTCCTTTTGATAGAACAGTTTTGAAACACTCTTTTTGTAGAATCTGCGAGAGGATATTTGGAGCGTTTTGAGGCCTATGCTTTAAAAGGAAATGTCTTCACCTAAAAACTAGACAGAAGCATTCTCAGAAACTTCTGTGTGATGAGTGCATTCAACTCACAGACTTGAACGTTTCTTTTGATAGAACAGTTTTGAAACATTACGTTTGTAGAATCTGCAAGTGTTTATTCGGAGCACCTTGAGGCCTATGTTGGAAAAGGAAATATCTTCACATAAAAACTAGAGAGAAGGATTCTCAGAAACTTCTTTGTGATGAGTTCATTCAACTCACAGAGTTGAACCTACCAATTGGTAGAGAAGTTTGGAAACACTCTTTTTGTAGAATCTGCAAGTGGATATTTGGAGCCGTTTGAGGCCTATGCTGGAAAAGGAAATATCTTCACATAAAAACTGAACAGAAGCATTCTCAGAAACTTCTTTGTGTTGTGTGCATTCAACTCACAGAGTTGAACTTACCTGTAGAAAGAGCAGTTTTGAAACACTCTTTTGGTAAAATCTGCAAGTGGTTATTTGGAGCACTTCGAGGCCTGTGCTGGGATATGGAATATCTTCACCTAAAAACTACAGAGAAGCATTCTCAGAAAGTTCTTCACGATGCATTCATTCAACTCACAGAGTTGAACCTTCCTTTTGATAGAACAGTTTTGAAACACTCTTTTTGTAGAATCTGCAAGAGGATATTTGGAGCGTTTTGGGGCCTATGCTGGAAAAGGAAATATCTTCACCTAAAAACTAGACAGAAGCATTCTCAGAAACTTCTGTGTGATGAGTGCATTGAACTCACAGACTAGAACGTTTCTTATGATAGAACAGTTTTGAAACATTACGTTTGTAGAACCTGCAAGTGTTTATTCGGAGCACCTTGAGGCCTATGTTGGAAAAGGAAATATCTTCACATAAAAACTAGAGAGAAGGATTCTCAGAAACTTCTTTGTGATGAGTTCATTCAACTCACAGAGTTGAACCTACCAATTGATAGACAAGTTTGGAAACACTCTTTTTGTAGAATCTGCAAGTGGATATTTGGAGCCGTTTGAGGCCTATGCTGGAAAAGGAAATATCTTCACATAAAAACTGAACAGAAGCATTCTCAGAAACTTCTTTGTGTTGAGTGCATTCAGCCCACAGACTTGAACTTAGCTGTAGAAAGAGCAGTTTTGAAACACTCTTTTGGTAAAATCTGCAAGTGGTTATTTGGAGCACTTCGAGGCCTGTGCTGGGATATGGAATATCTTCACCTAAAAACTACAGAGAAGCAATCTCAGAAAGTTCTTCACGATGCATTCATTCAACTCACAGAGTTGAACCTTCCTTTTGATAGAACAGTTTTGAAACACTCTTTTTGTAGAATCTGCAAGAGGATATTTGGAGCGTTTTGAGGCCTATGCTGGAAAAGGAAATATCTTCACCTAAAAACTAGACAGAAGCATTCTCAGAAACTTCTGTGTGATGAGTGCATTCAACTCACAGACTTGAACGTTTCTTTTGATAGAACAGTTTTGAAACATCACGTTTGTAGAATCTGCAAGTGTTTATTCGGAGCACCTTGAGGCCTATGTTGGAAAAGGAAATATCTTCAAATAAAAACTAGAGAGAAGGATTCTCAGAAACTTCTTTGTGATGAGTTCATTCAACTCACAGAGTGGAACCTACCAATTGATAGAGAAGTTTGGAAACACTCTTTTTGTGGAATCTGCAAGTGGATATTTGGAGCCGTTTGAGGCGTATGCTGGAAAAGGAAATATCTTCACATAAAAACTGAACAGAAGCATTCTCAGAAACTTCTTTGTGTTGAGTGCATTCAACTCACAGACTTGAACTTACCTGTAGAAAGAGTAGTTTTGAAACACTCTTTTGGTAAAATCTGCAAGTGGTTATTTGGAGCACTTCGAGGCCTGTGCTGGGATATGGAATATCTTCACCTAAAAACTACAGAGAAGCATTCTCAGAAAGTTCTTCATGATGCATTCATTCAACTCACAGAGTTGAACCTTCCTTTTGATAGAACAGTTTTGAAACACTCTTTTTGGAGAATCTGCAAGAGGATATTTGGAGCGTTTTGAGGCCTATGCTGGAAAAGGAAATATCTTCACCTAAAAACTAGACAGAAGCATTCTCAGAAACTTCTGTGTGATGAGTGCATTCAACTCACAGACTTGAACGTTTCTTTTGATAGAACCGTTTTGAAACATTACGTTTGTAGAATCTGCAAGTGTTTATTCGGAGCACATTGAGGCCTATGTTGGAAAAGGAAATATCTTCACATAAAAACTAGAGAGAAGGATTCTCAGAAACTTCTTTGTGATGAGTTCATTGAACTCACAGAGTTGAACCTACCAATTGATAGAGAAGTTTGGAAACACTCTTTTCGTAGAATCTGCAAGTGGATATTTGGAGCCATTTGAGTCCTATGCTGGAAAAGGAAATATCTTCACATAAAAACTGAACAGAAGCATTCTCAGAAACTTCTTTGTGTTGAGTGCATTCAACTCACAGACTTGAACTTACCTGTAGAAAGAGCAGTTTTGAAACACTCTTTTGGTAAAATCTGCAAGAGGTTATTTGGAGCACTTCGAGGCCTGTGCTGGGATATGGAATATCTTCACCTAAAAACTACAGAGAAGCATTCTCAGAAAGTTCTTCACGATGCATTCATTCAACTCACAGAGTTGAACCTTCCTTTTGATAGAACAGTTTTGAAACACTCTTTTTGTAGAATCTGCAAGAGGATATTTGGAGCGTTTTGGGGCCTATGCTGGAAAAGGAAATATCTTCACCTAAAAACTAGACAGAAGCATTCTCAGAAACTTCTGTGTGATGAGTGCATTGAACTCACAGACTAGAACGTTTCTTTTGATAGAACAGTTTTGAAACATTACGTTTGTAGAACCTGCAAGTGTTTATTCGGAGCACCTTGAGGCCTATGTTTGAAAAGGAAATATCTTCACATAAAAACTAGAGAGAAGGATTCTCAGAAACTTCTTTGTGATGAGTTCATTCAACTCACAGAGTTGAACCTACCAATTGATAGAGAAGTTTGGAAACACTCTTTTTGTAGAATCTGCAAGTGGATATTTGGAGCCGTTTGAGGCCTATGCTGGAAAAGGAAATATCTTCACATAAAAACTGAACGGAAGCATTCTCGGAAACTTTTTTGTGTTGAGTGCATTCAACTCACAGACTTGAACTTACCTGTAGAAACAGCAGTTTTGAAACACTCTTTTCGTAAAATCAGCAAGTGGTTATTTGGAGCACTTCGAGGCCTGTGCTGGGATATGGAATATCTTCACCTAAAAACTACAGAGAAGCATTCTCAGAAAGTTCTTCACGATGCATTCATTCAACTCACAGAGTTGAACCTTCCTTTTGATAGAACAGTTTTGAAACACTCTTTTTGTAGAATCTGCGAGAGGATATTTGGAGCGTTTTGAGGCCTATGCTTTAAAAGGAAATGTCTTCACCTAAAAACTAGACAGAAGCATTCTCAGAAACTTCTGTGTGATGAGTGCATTCAACTCACAGACTTGAACGTTTCTTTTGATAGAACAGTTTTGAAACATTACGTTTGTAGAATCTGCAAGTGTTTATTCGGAGCACCTTGAGGCCTATGTTGGAAAAGGAAATATCTTCACATAAAAACTAGAGAGAAGGATTCTCAGAAACTTCTTTGTGATGAGTTCATTCAACTCACAGAGTTGAACCTACCAATTGGTAGAGAAGTTTGGAAACACTCTTTTTGTAGAATCTGCAAGTGGATATTTGGAGCCGTTTGAGGCCTATGCTGGAAAAGGAAATATCTTCACATAAAAACTGAACAGAAGCATTCTCAGAAACTTCTTTGTGTTGTGTGCATTCAACTCACAGAGTTGAACTTACCTGTAGAAAGAGCAGTTTTGAAACACTCTTTTGGTAAAATCTGCAAGTGGTTATTTGGAGCACTTCGAGGCCTGTGCTGGGATATGGAATATCTTCACCTAAAAACTACAGAGAAGCATTCTCAGAAAGTTCTTCACGATGCATTCATTCAACTCACAGAGTTGAACCTTCCTTTTGATAGAACAGTTTTGAAACACTCTTTTTGTAGAATCTGCAAGAGGATATTTGGAGCGTTTTGGGGCCTATGCTGGAAAAGGAAATATCTTCACCTAAAAACTAGACAGAAGCATTCTCAGAAACTTCTGTGTGATGAGTGCATTGAACTCACAGACTAGAACGTTTCTTATGATAGAACAGTTTTGAAACATTACGTTTGTAGAACCTGCAAGTGTTTATTCGGAGCACCTTGAGGCCTATGTTGGAAAAGGAAATATCTTCACATAAAAACTAGAGAGAAGGATTCTCAGAAACTTCTTTGTGATGAGTTCATTCAACTCACAGAGTTGAACCTACCAATTGATAGACAAGTTTGGAAACACTCTTTTTGTAGAATCTGCAAGTGGATATTTGGAGCCGTTTGAGGCCTATGCTGGAAAAGGAAATATCTTCACATAAAAACTGAACAGAAGCATTCTCAGAAACTTCTTTGTGTTGAGTGCATTCAGCCCACAGACTTGAACTTAGCTGTAGAAAGAGCAGTTTTGAAACACTCTTTTGGTAAAATCTGCAAGTGGTTATTTGGAGCACTTCGAGGCCTGTGCTGGGATATGGAATATCTTCACCTAAAAACTACAGAGAAGCAATCTCAGAAAGTTCTTCACGATGCATTCATTCAACTCACAGAGTTGAACCTTCCTTTTGATAGAACAGTTTTGAAACACTCTTTTTGTAGAATCTGCAAGAGGATATTTGGAGCGTTTTGAGGCCTATGCTGGAAAAGGAAATATCTTCACCTAAAAACTAGACAGAAGCATTCTCAGAAACTTCTGTGTGATGAGTGCATTCAACTCACAGACTTGAACGTTTCTTTTGATAGATCAGTTTTGAAACATCACGTTTGTAGAATCTGCAAGTGTTTATTCGGAGCACCTTGAGGCCTATGTTGGAAAAGGAAATATCTTCAAATAAAAACTAGAGAGAAGGATTCTCAGAAACTTCTTTGTGATGAGTTCATTCAACTCACAGAGTGGAACCTACCAATTGATAGAGAAGTTTGGAAACACTCTTTTTGTGGAATCTGCAAGTGGATATTTGGAGCCGTTTGAGGCGTATGCTGGAAAAGGAAATATCTTCACATAAAAACTGAACAGAAGCATTCTCAGAAACTTCTTTGTGTTGAGTGCATTCAACTCACAGACTTGAACTTACCTGTAGAAAGAGTAGTTTTGAAACACTCTTTTGGTAAAATCTGCAAGTGGTTATTTGGAGCACTTCGAGGCCTGTGCTGGGATATGGAATATCTTCACCTAAAAACTACAGAGAAGCATTCTCAGAAAGTTCTTCATGATGCATTCATTCAACTCACCGAGTTGAACCTTCCTTTTGATAGAACAGTTTTGAAACACTCTTTTTGGAGAATCTGCAAGAGGATATTTGGAGCGTTTTGAGGCCTATGCTGGAAAAGGAAATATCTTCACCTAAAAACTAGACAGAAGCATTCTCAGAAACTTCTGTGTGATGAGTGCATTCAACTCACAGACTTGAACGTTTCTTTTGATAGAACCGTTTTGAAACATTACGTTTGTAGAATCTGCAAGTGTTTATTCGGAGCACATTGAGGCCTATGTTGGAAAAGGAAATATCTTCACATAAAAACTAGAGAGAAGGATTCTCAGAAACTTCTTTGTGATGAGTTCATTGAACTCACAGAGTTGAACCTACCAATTGATAGAGAAGTTTGGAAACACTCTTTTCGTAGAATCTGCAAGTGGATATTTGGAGCCATTTGAGTCCTATGCTGGAAAAGGAAATATCTTCACATAAAAACTGAACAGAAGCATTCTCAGAAACTTCTTTGTGTTGAGTGCATTCAACTCACAGACTTGAACTTACCTGTAGAAAGAGCAGTTTTGAAACACTCTTTTGGTAAAATCTGCAAGAGGTTATTTGGAGCACTTCGAGGCCTGTGCTGGGATATGGAATATCTTCACCTAAAAACTACAGAGAAGCATTCTCAGAAAGTTCTTCACGATGCATTCATTCAACTCACAGAGTTGAACCTTCCTTTTGATAGAACAGTTTTGAAACACTCTTTTTGTAGAATCTGCAAGAGGATATTTGGAGCGTTTTGGGGCCTATGCTGGAAAAGGAAATATCTTCACCTAAAAACTAGACAGAAGCATTCTCAGAAACTTCTGTGTGATGAGTGCATTGAACTCACAGACTAGAACGTTTCTTTTGATAGAACAGTTTTGAAACATTACGTTTGTAGAACCTGCAAGTGTTTATTCGGAGCACCTTGAGGCCTATGTTTGAAAAGGAAATATCTTCACATAAAAACTAGAGAGAAGGATTCTCAGAAACTTCTTTGTGATGAGTTCATTCAACTCACAGAGTTGAACCTACCAATTGATAGAGAAGTTTGGAAACACTCTTTTTGTAGAATCTGCAAGTGGATATTTGGAGCCGTTTGAGGCCTATGCTGGAAAAGGAAATATCTTCACATAAAAACTGAACGGAAGCATTCTCGGAAACTTTTTTGTGTTGAGTGCATTCAACTCACAGACTTGAACTTACCTGTAGAAACAGCAGTTTTGAAACACTCTTTTCGTAAAATCAGCAAGTGGTTATTTGGAGCACTTCGAGGCCTGTGCTGGGATATGGAATATCTTCACCTAAAAACTACAGAGAAGCATTCTCAGAAAGTTCTTCACGATGCATTCATTCAACTCACAGAGTTGAACCTTCCTTTTGATAGAACAGTTTTGAAACACTCTTTTTGTAGAATCTGCGAGAGGATATTTGGAGCGTTTTGAGGCCTATGCTTTAAAAGGAAATGTCTTCACCTAAAAACTAGACAGAAGCATTCTCAGAAACTTCTGTGTGATGAGTGCATTCAACTCACAGACTTGAACGTTTCTTTTGATAGAACAGTTTTGAAACATTACGTTTGTAGAATCTGCAAGTGTTTATTCGGAGCACCTTGAGGCCTATGTTGGAAAAGGAAATATCTTCACATAAAAATTAGAGAGAAGGATTCTCAGAAACTTCTTTGTGATGAGTTCATTCAACTCACAGAGTTGAACCTACCAATTGGTAGAGAAGTTTGGAAACACTCTTTTTGTAGAATCTGCAAGTGGATATTTGGAGCCGTTTGAGGCCTATGCTGGAAAAGGAAATATCTTCACATAAAAACTGAACAGAAGCATTCTCAGAAACTTCTTTGTGTTGTGTGCATTCAACTCACAGAGTTGAACTTACCTGTAGAAAGAGCAGTTTTGAAACACTCTTTTGGTAAAATCTGCAAGTGGTTATTTGGAGCACTTCGAGGCCTGTGCTGGGATATGGAATATCTTCACCTAAAAACTACAGAGAAGCATTCTCAGAAAGTTCTTCACGATGCATTCATTCAACTCACAGAGTTGAACCTTCCTTTTGATAGAACAGTTTTGAAACACTCTTTTTGTAGAATCTGCAAGAGGATATTTGGAGCGTTTTGGGGCCTATGCTGGAAAAGGAAATATCTTCACCTAAAAACTAGACAGAAGCATTCTCAGAAACTTCTGTGTGATGAGTGCATTGAACTCACAGACTAGAACGTTTCTTATGATAGAACAGTTTTGAAACATTACGTTTGTAGAACCTGCAAGTGTTTATTCGGAGCACCTTGAGGCCTATGTTGGAAAAGGAAATATCTTCACATAAAAACTAGAGAGAAGGATTCTCAGAAACTTCTTTGTGATGAGTTCATTCAACTCACAGAGTTGAACCTACCAATTGATAGACAAGTTTGGAAACACTCTTTTTGTAGAATCTGCAAGTGGATATTTGGAGCCGTTTGAGGCCTATGCTGGAAAAGGAAATATCTTCACATAAAAACTGAACAGAAGCATTCTCAGAAACTTCTTTGTGTTGAGTGCATTCAGCCCACAGACTTGAACTTAGCTGTAGAAAGAGCAGTTTTGAAACACTCTTTTGGTAAAATCTGCAAGTGGTTATTTGGAGCACTTCGAGGCCTGTGCTGGGATATGGAATATCTTCACCTAAAAACTACAGAGAAGCAATCTCAGAAAGTTCTTCACGATGCATTCATTCAACTCACAGAGTTGAACCTTCCTTTTGATAGAACAGTTTTGAAACACTCTTTTTGTAGAATCTGCAAGAGGATATTTGGAGCGTTTTGAGGCCTATGCTGGAAAAGGAAATATCTTCACCTAAAAACTAGACAGAAGCATTCTCAGAAACTTCTGTGTGATGAGTGCATTCAACTCACAGACTTGAACGTTTCTTTTGATAGAACAGTTTTGAAACATCACGTTTGTAGAATCTGCAAGTGTTTATTCGGAGCACCTTGAGGCCTATGTTGGAAAAGGAAATATCTTCAAATAAAAACTAGAGAGAAGGATTCTCAGAAACTTCTTTGTGATGAGTTCATTCAACTCACAGAGTGGAACCTACCAATTGATAGAGAAGTTTGGAAACACTCTTTTTGTGGAATCTGCAAGTGGATATTTGGAGCCGTTTGAGGCGTATGCTGGAAAAGGAAATATCTTCACATAAAAACTGAACAGAAGCATTCTCAGAAACTTCTTTGTGTTGAGTGCATTCAACTCACAGACTTGAACTTACCTGTAGAAAGAGTAGTTTTGAAACACTCTTTTGGTAAAATCTGCAAGTGGTTATTTGGAGCACTTCGAGGCCTGTGCTGGGATATGGAATATCTTCACCTAAAAACTACAGAGAAGCATTCTCAGAAAGTTCTTCATGATGCATTCATTCAACTCACAGAGTTGAACCTTCCTTTTGATAGAACAGTTTTGAAACACTCTTTTTGGAGAATCTGCAAGAGGATATTTGGAGCGTTTTGAGGCCTATGCTGGAAAAGGAAATATCTTCACCTAAAAACTAGACAGAAGCATTCTCAGAAACTTCTGTGTGATGAGTGCATTCAACTCACAGACTTGAACGTTTCTTTTGATAGAACCGTTTTGAAACATTACGTTTGTAGAATCTGCAAGTGTTTATTCGGAGCACATTGAGGCCTATGTTGGAAAAGGAAATATCTTCACATAAAAACTAGAGAGAAGGATTCTCAGAAACTTCTTTGTGATGAGTTCATTGAACTCACAGAGTTGAACCTACCAATTGATAGAGAAGTTTGGAAACACTCTTTTCGTAGAATCTGCAAGTGGATATTTGGAGCCATTTGAGTCCTATGCTGGAAAAGGAAATATCTTCACATAAAAACTGAACAGAAGCATTCTCAGAAACTTCTTTGTGTTGAGTGCATTCAACTCACAGACTTGAACTTACCTGTAGAAAGAGCAGTTTTGAAACACTCTTTTGGTAAAATCTGCAAGTGGTTATTTGGAGCACTTCGAGGCCTGTGCTGGGATATGGAATATCTTCACCTAAAAACTACAGAGAAGCATTCTCAGAAAGTTCTTCATGATGCATTCATTCAACTCACAGAGTTGAACCTTCCTTTTGATAGAACAGTTTTGAAACACTCTTTTTGTAGAATCTGCAAGAGGATATTTGGAGCCTTTTGAGGCCTATGCTGGAAAAGGAAATATCTTCACCTAAAAACTAGACAGAAGCATTCTCAGAAACTTCTGTGTGATGAGTGCATTCAACTCACAGACTTGAACGTTTCTTTTGATAGAACAGTTTGGAAACATTACGTTTGTAGAATCTGCAAGTGTTTATTCGGAGCACCTTGAGGCCTATGTTGGAAAAGGAAATATCTTCACATAAAAACTAGAGAGAAGGATTCTCAGAAACTTCTTTGTGATGAGTTCATTGAACTCACAGAGTTGAACCTACCAATTGATAGAGAAGTTTGGAAACACTCTTTTTGTAGAATCTGCAAGTGGATATTTGGAGCCGTTTGAGGCCTATGCTGGAAAAGGAAATATCTTCACATAAAAACTGAACAGAAGCATTCTCAGAAACTTCTTTGTGTTGAGTGCATTCAACTCACAGACTTGAACTTACCTGTAGAAAGAGCAGTTTTGAAACACTCTTTTGGTAAAATCTGCAAGTGGTTATTTGGAGCACTTCGAGGCCTGTGCTGGGATATGGAATATCTTCACCTAAAAACTACAGAGAAGCATTCTCAGAAAGTTCTTCACGATGCATTCATTCAACTCACAGAGTTGAACCTTCCTTTTGATAGAACAGTTTTGAAACACTCTTTTTGTAGAATCTGCAAGAGGATATTTGGAGCGTTTTGAGGCCTATGCTGGAAAAGGAAATATCTTCACCTAAAAACTAGACAGAAGCATTCTCAGAAACTTCTGTGTGATGAGTGCATTCAACTCACAGACTTGAACGTTTCTTTTGATAGAACCGTTTTGAAACATTACGTTTGTAGAATCTGCAAGTGTTTATTCGGAGCACCTTGAGGCCTATGTTGGAAAAGGAAATATCTTCACATAAAAACTAGAGAGAAGGATTCTCAGAAACTTCTTTGTGATGAGTTCATGCAACTCACAGAGTTGAACCTACCAATTGATAGAGAAGTTTGGAAACACTCTTTTTGTAGAATCTGCAAGTGGATATTTGGAGCCGTTTGAGGCCTATGCTGGAAAAGGAAATATCTTCACATAAAAACTGAACAGAAGCATTCTCAGAAACTTCTTTGTGTTGAGTGCATTCAACTCACAGACTTGAACTTACCTGTAGTAAGAGCAGTTTTGAAACACTCTTTTGGTAAAATCTGCAAGTGGTTATTTGGAGCACTTCGAGGCCTGTGCTGGGATATGGAATATCTTCACCTAAAAACTACAGAGAAGCATTCTCAGAAAGTTCTTCACGATGCATTCATTCAACTCACAGAGTTGAACCTTCCTTTTGATAGAACAGTTTTGAAACACTCTTTTTGGAGAATCTGCAAGACGATATTTGGAGCGTTTTGAGGCCTATGCTGGAAAAGGAAATATCTTCACCTAAAAACTAGACAGAAGCATTCTCAGAAACTTCTGTGTGATGAGTGCATTCAACTCACAGACTTGAACGTTTCTTTTGATAGAACAGTTTTGAAACATTACGTTTGTAGAATCTGCAAGTGTTTATTCGGAGCACCTTGAGGCCTATGTTGGAAAAGGAAATATCTTCACATAAAAACTAGAGAGAAGGATTCTCAGAAACTTCTTTGTGATGAGTTCATTCAACTCACAGAGTTGAACCTATCAGTTGATAGAGAAGTTTGGAAACACTCTTTTTGTAGAATCTGCAAGTGGATATTTGGAGCCGTTTGAGGCCTATGCTGGAAAAGGAAATATCTTCACATAAAAACTGAACAGAAACATTCTCAGAAACTTCTTTGTGTTGAGTGCATTCAACTCACAGACTTGAACTTACCTGTAGAAAGAGCAGTTTTGAAACACTCTTTTGGTAAAATCTGCAAGTGGTTACTTGGAGCACTTCGAGGCCTGTGCTGGGATATGGAATATCTTCACCTAAAAACTACAGAGAAGCATTCTCAGAAAGTTCTTCACGATGCATTCATTCAACTCACAGAGTTGAACCTTCCTTTTGATAGAACAGTTTTGAAACACTGTTTTTGGAGAATCTGCAAGAGGATATTTGGAGCGTTTTGAGGCCTATGCTGGAAAAGGAAATATCTTCACCTAAAAACTAGACAGAAGCATTCTCAGAAACTTCTGTGTGATGAGTGCATTCAACTCACAGACTTGAACATTTCTTTTGATAGAACCGTTTTGAAACATTACGTTTGTAGAATCTGCAAGTGTTTATTCGGAGCACCTTGAGGCCTATGTTGGAAAAGGAAATATCTTCACATAAAAACTAGAGAGAAGGATTCTCAGAAACTTCTTTGTGATGAGTTCATTCAACTCACAGAGTTGAACCTACCAATTGATAGAGAAGTTTGGAAACACTCTTTCTGTAGAATCTGCAAGTGGATATTTGGAGCCGTTTGAGGCCTATGCTGGAAAAGGAAATATCTTCACATAAAAACTGAACAGAAGCATTCTCAGAAACTTCTTTGTGTTGAGTGCATTCAACTCACAGACTTGAACTTACCTGTAGAAAGAGCAGTTTTGAAACACTCTTTTGGTAAAACCTGCAAGTGGTTATTTGGAGCACTTCGAGGCCTGTGCTGGGATATGGAATATCTTCACCTAAAAACTACAGAGAAGCACTCTCAGAAAGTTCTTCATGATGCATTCATTCAACTCACAGAGTTGAACCTTCCTTTTGATAGAACAGTTTTGAAACACTCTTTTTGTAGAATCTGCAAGAGGATATTTGGAGCGATTTGAGGCCTATGTTGGAAAAGGAAATATCTTCACCTAAAAACTAGACAGAAGCATTCTCAGAAACTTCTGTGTGATGAGTGCATTCAACTCACAGACTTGAACGTTTCTTTTGATAGAACAGTTTTGAAACATTACGTTTGTAGAATCTGCAAGTGTTTATTCGGAGCACCTTGAGGCCTATGTTGGAAAAGGAAATATCTTCACATAAAAACTAGAGAGAAGGATTCTCAGAAACTTCTTTGTGATGAGTTCATTCAACTCACAGAGTTGAACCTACCAATTGATAGAGAAGTTTGGGAACACTCTTTTTGTAGAATCTGCAAGTGGATATTTGGAGCCGTTTGAGGCCTATGCTGGAAAAGGATATATCTTCACATAAGAACTGAACAGAGGCATTCTCAGAAACTTCTTTGTGTTGAGTGCATTCAACTCACAGACTTGAACTTACCTGTAGAAAGAGCAGTTTTGAAACACTCTTTTGGTAAAATCTGCAAGTGGTTATTTGGAGCACTTCGAGGCCTGTGCTGGGATATGGAATATCTTCACCTAAAAACTACAGAGAAGCATTCTCAGAAATTTCTTCATGACGCATTCATTGAACTCACAGAGTTGAACCTTCCTTTTGATAGAACAGTTTTGAAACACTCTTTTTGTAGAATCTGCAAGAGGATATTTGGAGCGTTTTGAGGCCTATGCTGGAAAAGGAAATATCTTCACCTAAAAACTAGACAGAAGCATTCTCAGAAACTTCTGTGTGATGAGTGCATTCAACTCACAGACTTGAACGTTTCTTTTGATAGAACAGTTTGGAAACATTACGTTTGTAGAATCTGCAAGTGTTTATTCGGAGCACCTTGAGGCCTATGTTGGAAAAGGAAATATCTTCACATAAAAACTAGAGAGAAGGATTCTCAGAAACTTCTTTGTGATGAGTTCATTCAACTCACAGAGTTGAACCTACCAATTGATAGAGAAGTTTGGGAACACTCTTTTTGTAGAATCTGCAAGTGGATATTTGGAGCCGTTTGAGGCCTATGCTGGAAAAGGAAATATCTTCACATAAAAACTGAACAGAAGCATTCTCAGAAACTTCTTTGTGTTGAGTGAATTCAACTCACAGACTTGAACTTACCTGTAGAAAGAGCAGTTTTGAAACACTCTTTTGGTAAAATCTGCAAGTGGTTATTTGAAGCACATCGAAGCCTGTGCTGGGATATGGAATATCTTCACCTAAAAACTACAGAGAAGCATTCTCAGAAATTTCTTCATGACGCTTTCATTCAACCCACAGAGTTGAACCTACCTTTTGATAGAATAGTTTTGAAACACTCTTTTTGTAGAATCTGCAAGACGATATTTGGAGCGTTTTGAGGCCTATGCTGGAAAAGGAAATATCTTCACCTAAAAACTAGACAGAAGCATTCTCAGAAACTTCTGTGTGATGAGTGCATTCAACTCACAGACTTGAACGTTTCTTTTGATAGAACAGTTTTCAAAGATTATGTTTGTAGAATCTGCAAGTGTTTATTCGGAGCACCTTGAGGCCTATGTTGGAAAAGGAAATATCTTCACATAAAAACTAGAGAGAAGGATTCTCAGAAACTTCTTTGTGATGAGTTCATTCAACTCACAGAGTTGAACCTACCAATTGATAGAGAAGTTTGGGAACACTCTTTTTGTAGAATCTGCAAGTGGATATTTGGAGCCGCTTGAGGCCTATGCTGGAAAAGGAAATATCTTCACATAAAAACTGAACAGAAGCATTCTCAGAAACTTCTTTGTGTTGAGTGCATTCAACTCTCAGACTTGAACTTACCTGTAGAAAGAGCAGTTTTGAAACACTCTTTTGGTAAAATCTGCAAGTGGTTATTTGGAGCACTTCGAGGCCTGTGCTGGGATATGGAATATCTTCACCTAAAAACTACAGAGAAGCATTCTCAGAAAGTTTTTCACGATGCATTCATTCAACTCACAGAGTTGAACCTTCCTTTTGATAGAACAGTTTTGAAACACTCTTTTTGTAGAATCTGCAAGAGGATATTTGGAGCGTTTTGAGGCCTATGCTGGAAAAGGAAATATCTTCACCTAAAAACTAGACAGAAGCATTCTCAGAAACTTCTGTGCGATGAGTGCATTCAACTCGCAGACTTGAACGTTTCTTTTGATAGAACAGTTTTGAAACATTACGTTTGTAGAATCTGCAAGTGTTTATTCGGAGCACCTTGAGGCCTTTGTTGGAAAAGGAAATATCTTCACATAAAAACTAGAGAGAAGGATTCTCAGAAACTTCTTTGTGATGAGTTCATTCAACTCACAGAGTTGAACCTACCAATTGATAGAGAAGTTTGGAAACACTCTTTTTGTAGAATCTGCATGTGGATATTTGGAGCCGTTTGAGGCCTATGCTGGAAAAGGAAATATCTTCACATAAAAACTGAACAGAAGAATTCTCAGAAACTTCTTTGTGTTGAGTGCATTCAACTCACAGACTTGAACTTACCTGTAGAAAGAGCAGTTTTGAAACACTCTTTTGGTAAAATCTGCAAGTGGTTATTTGGAGCACTTCGAGGCCTGTGTTGGGATATGGAATATCTTCACCTAAAAACTACAGAGAAGCATTCTCAGAAAGTTCTTCACGATGCATTCATTCAACTCACAGAGTTGAACCTTCCTTTTGATAGAACAGTTTTGAAACACTCTTTTTGTGGAATCTGCAAGAGGATATTTGGAGCGTTTTGAGGCCTATGCTGGAAAAGGAAATATCCTCACCTAAAAACTAGACAGAAACATTCTCAGAAACTTCTGTGCGATGAGTGCATTCCACTCGCAGACTTGAACGTTTCTTTTGATTGAACAGTTTTGAAACATTACGTTTGTAGAATCTGCAAGTGTTTATTCGGAGCACCTTGAGGCCTATGTTGGAAAAGGAGATAACTTCACATAAAAACTAGAGAGAAGGATTCTCAGAAACTTCTTTGTGATGAGTTCATTCAACTCACAGAGTTGAACATACCAATTGATAGAGAAGTTTGGAAACACTCTTTTTGTAGAATCTGCAAGTGGATATTTGGAGCCGTTTGAGGCCTATGCTGGAAAAGGAAATATCTTCACATAAAAACTGAACAGAAACATTCTCAGAAACTTCTTGGTGTTGAGTGCATTCAACTCACAGACTTGAACTTACCTGTAGAAAGAGCAGTTTTGAAACACACTTTTGGTAAAATCTGCAAGTGGTTATTTGGAGCACTTCGAGGCCTGTGCTGGGATATGGAATATCTTCACCTAAAAACTACAGAGAAGCATTCTCAGAAAGTTCTTCACGATGCATTCATTCAACTCACAGAGTTGAACCTTCCTTTTGATAGAACAGTTTTGAAACACTCTTTTTGTAGAATCTGCAAGAGGATATTTGGAGCGTTTTGAGGCCTATGCTGGAAAAGGAAATATCTTCACCTAAAAACTAGACAGAAGCATTCTCAGAAACTTCTGTGTGATGAGTGCATTCAACTCACAGACTTGAACGTTTCTTTTGATAGAACAGTTTTGAAACATTACGTTTGTAGAATCTGCAAGTGTTTATTCGGAGCACCTAGAGGCCTATGTTGGAAAAGGAAATATCTTCACATAAAAACTAGAGAGAAGGATTCTCAGAAACTTCTTTGTGATGAGTTCATTCAACTCACAGAGTTGAACCTACCAATTGATAGAGAAGTTTGAAAACACTCTTTTTGTAGAATCTGCAAGTGGATATTTGGAGCCGTTAGAGGCCTATGCAGGAAAAGGAAATATCTTCAGATAAAAACTGAACAGAAACATTCTCAGAAACTTCTTTGTGTTGAGTGCATTGAACTCACAGACTTGAACTTACGTGTAGAAAGAGCAGTTTTGAATCACTCTTTTGGTAAAATCTGCAAGTGGTTATTTGGAGCACTTCGATGCCTGTGCTGGGATATGGAATATCTTCACCTAAAAACTACAGAGAAGCATTCTCAGAAAGTTCTTCATGATGCATTCATTCAACTCACAGAGTTGAACCTTCCTTTTGATAGAACAGTTTTGAAACACTCTCTTTGTAGAATCTGCAAGAGGATATTTGGAGCGTTTTGAGGCCTAAGCTGGAAATGGAAATATCTTCACCTAAAAACTAGACAGAAGCATTCTCAGAAACTTCTGTGCGATGAGTGCATTCAACTCACAGACTTGAACGTTTCTTTTGATAGAACAGTTTTGAAACATTACGTTTGTAGAATCTGCAAGTGTTTATTCGGAGCACATTGAGGCCTATGTTGGAAAAGGAAATATCTTCACATAAAAACTAGAGAGAAGGATTCTCAGAAACTTCTTTGTGATGAGTTCATTGAACTCACAGAGTTGAACCTACCAATTGATAGAGAAGTTTGGAAACACTCTTTTCGTAGAATCTGCAAGTGGATATTTGGAGCCATTTGAGTCCTATGCTGGAAAAGGAAATATCTTCACATAAAAACTGAACAGAAGCATTCTCAGAAACTTCTTTGTGTTGAGTGCATTCAACTCACAGACTTGAACTTACCTGTAGAAAGAGCAGTTTTGAAACACTCTTTTGGTAAAATCTGCAAGTGGTTATTTGGAGCACTTCGAGGCCTGTGCTGGGATATGGAATATCTTCACCTAAAAACTACAGAGAAGCATTCTCAGAAAGTTCTTCACGATGCATTCATTCAACTCACAGAGTTGAACCTTCCTTTTGATAGAACAGTTTTGAAACACTCTTTTTGTAGAATCTGCAAGAGGATATTTGGAGCGTTTTGGGGCCTATGCTGGAAAAGGAAATATCTTCACCGAAAAACTAGACAGAAGCATTCTCAGAAACTTCTGTGTGATGAGTGCATTCAACTCACAGACTTGAACGTTTCTTTTGATAGAACAGTTTTGAAACATTACGTTTGGAGAATCTGCAAGTGTTTATTCGGAGCACCTTGAGGCCTATGTTGGAAAAGGAAATATCTTCACATTAAAACTAGAGAGAAGGATTCTCAGAAACTTTTTTGTGACGAGTTCATTCAACTCACAGAGTGGAACCTACCAATTGATAGAGAAGTTTGGAAACACTCTTTTTGTAGAATCTGCAAGTGGATATTTGGTGCCGTTTGAGGCCTATGCTGGAAAAGGAAATATCTTCACATAAAAACTGAACAGAAGCATTCTCAGAAACTTCTTTGTGTTGAGTGCATTCAACTCACAGACTTGAACTTACCTGTAGAAAGAGCAGTTTTGAAACACTCTTTTGGTAAAATCTGCAAGTGGTTATTTGGAGCACTTCGATGCCTGTGCTGGGATATGGAATATCTTCACCTAAAAACTACAGAGAAGCATTCTCAGAAAGTTCTTTATGATGCATTCATTCAACTCACAGAGTTGAACCTTCCTTTTGATAGAACAGTTTTGAAACACTCTTTTTGTAGAATCTGCAAGAGGATATTTGGAGAGTTTTGAGGCCTATGCTGGAAAAGGAAATATCTTCACCTAAAAACTAGACAAAAGCATTTTCAGAAACTTCTGTGTGATGAGTGCATTCAACTCACAGACTTGAACGTTTCTTTTGATAGAACAGTTTTGAAACATTACGTTTGTAGAATCTGCAAGTGTTTATTCGGAGCACCTTGAGGCCTATGTTGGAAAAGGAAATATCTTCACATAAAAACTAGAGAGAAGGATGCTCAGAAACTTCTTTGTGACGAGTTCATTCAACTCACAGAGTGGAACCTACCAATTGATAGAGAAGTTTGGAAACACTCTTTTTGTAGAATCTGCAAGTGGATATTTGGAGCCGTTTGAGGCCTATGCTGGAAAGGAAATATCTTCACATAAAAACTGAACAGAAGCATTCTCAGAAACTTCTTTGTGTTGAGTGCATTCAACTCACAGACTTGAACTTACCTGTAGTAAGAGCAGTTTTGAAACACTCTTTTGGTAAAATCTGCAAGTGGTTATTTGGAGCACTTCGAGGCCTGTGCTGGGATATGGAATATCTTCACCTAAAAACTACAGAGAAGCATTCTCAGAAGGTACTTCACGATGCATTCATTCAACTCACAGGGTTGAACCTTCCTTTTGATAGAACAGTTTTGAAACACTCTTTTTGTAGAATCTGCAAGAGGATATTTGGAGCGTTTTGAGGCCTATGCTGGAAAAGGAAATATCTTCACCTAAAAACTAGACAGAAGCATTCTCAGAAACTTCTGTGTGATGAGTGCATTCAACTCACAGACTTGAACGTTTCTTTTGATAGAACAGTTTTGAAACATTACGTTTGTAGAATCTGCAAGTGTTTATTCGGAGCACCTTGAGGCCTATGTTGGAAAAGGAAATATCTTCACATAAAAACTAGAGAGAAGGATTCTCAGAAACTTCTTTGTGATGAGTTCATTCAACTCACAGAGTTGAACCTACCAATTGATAGAGGAGTTTGGAAACACTCTTTTTGTAGAATCTGCAAGTGGATATTTGGAGCCGTTTGAGGCCTATGCTGGAAAAGGGAATATCTTCACATAAAAACTGAACAGAAGCATTCTCAGAAACTTCTTTGTGTTGAGTGCATTCAACTCACAGACTTGAACTTACCTGTAGAAAGAGCAGTTTTGAAACACTCTTTTGGTAAAATCTGCAAGTGGTTATTTGGAGCACTTCGAGGCCTGTGCTGGGATATGGAATATCTTCACCTAAAAACTACAGAGAAGCATTCTCAGAAAGTTCTTCACGATGCATTCATTCAACTCACAGAGTTGAACCTTCCTTTTGATAGAACAGTTTTGAAACACTCTTTTTGGAGAATCTGCAAGACGATATTTGGAGCGTTTTGAGGCCTATGCTGGAAAAGGAAATATCTTCACCTAAAAACTAGACAGAAGCATTCTCAGAAACTTCTGTGTGATGAGTGCATTCAACTCACAGACTTGAACGTTTCTTTTGATAGAACAGTTTTGAAACATTACGTTTGTAGAATCTGCAAGTGTTTATTCGGAGCACCTTGAGGCCTATGTTGGAAAAGGAAATATCTTCACATAAAAACTAGAGAGAAGGATTCTCAGAAACTTCTTTGTGATGAGTTCATTCAACTCACAGAGTTGAACCTATCAATTGATAGAGAAGTTTGGAAACACTCTTTTTGTAGAATCTGCAAGTGGATATTTGGAGCCGTTTGAGGCCTATGCTGGAAAAGGAAATATCTTCACATAAAAACTGAACAGAAACATTCTCAGAAACTTCTTTGTGTTGAGTGCATTCAACTCACAGACTTGAACTTACCTGTAGAAAGAGCAGTTTTGAAACACTCTTTTGGTAAAATCTGCAAGTGGTTACTTGGAGCACTTCGAGGCCTGTGCTGGGATATGGAATATCTTCACCTAAAAACTACAGAGAAGCATTCTCAGAAAGTTCTTCACGATGCATTCATTCAACTCACAGAGTTGAACCTTCCTTTTGATAGAACAGTTTTGAAACACTGTTTTTGGAGAATCTGCAAGAGGATATTTGGAGCGTTTTGAGGCCTATGCTGGAAAAGGAAATATCTTCACCTAAAAACTAGACAGAAGCATTCTCAGAAACTTCTGGGTGATGAGTGCATTCAACTCACAGACTTGAACATTTCTTTTGATAGAACCGTTTTGAAACATTACGTTTGTAGAATCTGCAAGTGTTTATTCGGAGCACCTAGAGGCCTTTGTTGGAAAAGGAAATATCTTCACATAAAAACTAGAGAGAAGGATTCTCAGAAACTTCTTTGTGATGAGTTCATTCAACTCACAGAGTTGAACCTACCAATTGATAGAGAAGTTTGAAAACACTCTTTTTGTAGAATCTGCAAGTGGATATTTGGAGCCGTTAGAGGCCTATGCAGGAAAAGGAAATATCTTCAGATAAAAACTGAACAGAAACATTCTCAGAAACTTCTTTGTGTTGAGTGCATTGAACTCACAGACTTGAACTTACCTGTAGAAAGAGCAGTTTTGAATCACTCTTTTGGTAAAATCTGCAAGTGGTTATTTGGAGCACTTCGATGCCTGTGCTGGGATATGGAATATCTTCACCTAAAAACTACAGAGAAGCATTCTCAGAAAGTTCTTCATGATGCATTCATTCAACTCACAGAGTTGAACCTTCCTTTTGATAGAACAGTTTTGAAACACTCTCTTTGTAGAATCTGCAAGAGGATATTTGGAGCGTTTTGAGGCCTAAGCTGGAAATGGAAATATCTTCACCTAAAAACTAGACAGAAGCATTCTCAGAAACTTCTGTGCGATGAGTGCATTCAACTCACAGACTTGAACGTTTCTTTTGATAGAACAGTTTTGAAACATTACGTTTGTAGAATCTGCAAGTGTTTATTCGGAGCACATTGAGGCCTATGTTGGAAAAGGAAATATCTTCCCATAAAAACTAGAGAGAAGGATTCTCAGAAACTTCTTTGTGATGAGTTCATTGAACTCACAGAGTTGAACCTACCAATTGATAGAGAAGTTTGGAAACACTCTTTTCGTAGAATCTGCAAGTGGATATTTGGAGCCATTTGAGTCCTATGCTGGAAAAGGAAATATCTTCACATAAAAACTGAACAGAAGCATTCTCAGAAACTTCTTTGTGTTGAGTGCATTCAACTCACAGACTTGAACTTACCTGTAGAAAGAGCAGTTTTGAAACACTCTTTTGGTAAAATCTGCAAGTGGTTATTTGGAGCACTTCGAGGCCTGTGCTGGGATATGGAATATCTTCACCTAAAAACTACAGAGAAGCATTCTCAGAAAGTTCTTCACGATGCATTCATTCAACTCACAGAGTTGAACCTTCCTTTTGATAGAACAGTTTTGAAACACTCTTTTTGTAGAATCTGCAAGAGGATATTTGGAGCGTTTTGGGGCCTATGCTGGAAAAGGAAATATCTTCACCTAAAAACT
Organism: Pongo abelii; assembly: GCF_028885655.2. Lineage (NCBI taxonomy): Eukaryota > Metazoa > Chordata > Mammalia > Primates > Hominidae > Pongo > Pongo abelii. The sequence continues at coordinate 19,954,770 of NC_071999.2, forward strand.
AGACAGAAGCATTCTCAGAAACTTCTGTGTGATGAGTGCATTCAACTCACAGACTTGAACGTTTCTTTTGATAGAACAGTTTTGAAACATTACGTTTGGAGAATCTGCAAGTGTTTATTCGGAGCACCTTGAGGCCTATGTTGGAAAAGGAAATATCTTCACATAAAAACTAGAGAGAAGGATTCTCAGAAACTTCTTTGTGATGAGTTCATTCAACTCACAGAGTTGAACCTACCAATTGATAGAGAAGTTTGGAAACACTCTTTTTGTAGAATCTGCAAGTGGATATTTGGAGCCGTTTGAGGCCTATGCTGGAAAAGGAAATATCTTCACATAAAAACTGAACAGAAGCATTCTCAGAAACTTCTTTGTGTTGAGTGCATTCAACTCACAGACTTGAACTTGCCTGTAGAAAGAGCAGTTTTGAAACACTCTTTTGGTAAAATCTGCAAGTGGTTATTTGGAGCACTTCGAGGCCTGTGCTGGGATATGGAATATCTTCACCTAAAAACTACAGAGAAGCATTCTCAGAAAGTTCTTCACGATGCATTCACTCAACTCACAGAGTTGAACCTTCCTTTCGATAGAACAGTTTTGAAACACTCTTTTTGTAGAATCTGCAAGAGGATATTTGGAGCGTTTTGAGGCCTATGCTGGAAAAGGAAATATCTTCACCTAAAAACTAGACAGAAGCATTCTCAGAAACTTCTGTGCGATGAGTGCATTCAACTCACAGACTTGAACGTTTCTTTTGATAGAACAGTTTTGAAACATTACGTTTGTAGAATCTGCAAGTGTTTATGCGGAGCATCTTGAGGCCTATGTTGGAAAAGGAAATATGTTCACATAAAAACTAGAGAGAAAGATTCTCAGAAACTTCTTTGTGATGAGTTCATTCAACTCACAGAGTTGAACCGACCAATTCATAGAGAAGTTTGGAAACACTCTTTTTGTAGAATCTGCAAGAGGATATTTGGAGCGTTTTGAGGCCTATGCTGGAAAAGGAAATATCATCACCTAAAAACTAGAGAGAAGCATTCTGAGAAACTTCTGTGTGATGAGTGCATTCAACTAACAGACTTGAACGTTTCTTTTGATAGAACAGTTTGGAAACCTTACGTTTGTAGACTCTGCAAGTGTTTATTCGGAGCACCTTGAGGCCTATGTTGGAAAAGGAAATATCTTCACATAAAAACTACAGAGAAGGATTCTCAGAAACTTCTTTGTGATGAGTTCATTCAACTCACAGAGTTGATCCTACCAATTGATAGAGAAGTTTGGAAACACTCTTTTTGTAGAATCTGCAAGTGGATATTTGGAGCCGTTTGAGGCCTATGCTGGAAAAGGAAATATCTTCACATAAAAACTGAACAGAAGCATTCTCAGAAACTTCTTTGTGTTGAGTGCATTCAACTCACAGACTTGAACTTACCTGTAGAAAGAGCAGTTTTCAAACACTCTTTTGGTAAAATCTGCAAGTGGTTATTTGGAGCACTTCGAGGCCTGTGCTGGGATATGGAATATCTTCACTTAAAAACTACAGAGAAGCATTCTCAGAAAGTTCTTCACGATGCATTCATTCAACTCACAGAGTTGAACCTTCCTTTTGATAGAACAGTTTTGAAACACTCTTTTTGTAGAATCTGCAAGAGGATATTTGGAGCGTTTTGAGGCCTATGCTGGAAAAGGAAATACCTTCACCTAAAAACTAGACAGAAGCATTCTCAGAAACTTCTGTGTGATGAGTGCATTCAACTCACAGACTTGAACGTTTCTTTTGATAGAACAGTTTTGAAACATTACGTTTGTAGAATCTGCAAGTGCTTATTCGGAGCACCTTGAGGCCTATGTTGGAAAAGGAAATATCTTCAAATAAAAACTAGAGAGAAGGATTCTCAGAAACTTCTTTGTGATGAGTTCATTCAACTCACAGAGTTGAACCTACCAATTGATAGAGAAGTTTGGAAACACTCTTTTTGTGGAATCTGCAAGTGGATATTTGGAGCCGTTTGAGGCCTATGCTGGAAAAGGAAATATCTTCACATAAAAACTGAACAGAAGCATTCTCAGAAACTTTTTTGTGTTGAGTGCATTCAACTCACAGACTTGAACTTACCTGTAGAAAGAGCAGTTTTGAAACACTCTTTTGGTAAAATCTGCAAGTGGTTATTTGGAGCACTTCGAGGCCTGTGCTGGGATATGGAATATCTTCACCTAAAGACTACAGAGAAGCATTCTCAGAAAGTTCTTCACGATGCATTCATTCAACTCACAGAGTTGAACCTTCCTTTTGATAGAACAGTTTTGAAACACTCTTTTTGTAGAATCTGCGAGAGGATATTTGGAGCGTTTTGAAGCCTATGCTGGAAAAGGAAATATCTTCACCTAAAAACTAGACAGAAGCATTCTCAGAAACTTCTGTGTGATGAGTGCATTCAACTCACAGACATGAACGTTTCTTTTGATATAACAGTTTTGAAATATTTCTTTTGTAGAATCTGCAAGTGTTTATTCGGAGCACATTCAGGCCTATGTTGGAAAAGGAATTATCTTCACATAAAAACTAGAGAGAAGGATTCTCAGAAACTTCTTTGTGATGAGTTCATTCAACTCACAGAGTTGAACCTACCAATTGATAGAGAAGTTTGGAAACACTCTTTTTGTAGAATCTGCAAGTGGATATTTGGAGCCGTTTGAGGACTATGCTGGAAAAGGAAATATCTTCACATAAAAACTGAACAGAAGAATTCTCAGAAACTTCTTGGTGTTGAGTGCATTCAACTCACAGACTTGAACTTACCTGTAGAAAGAGCAGTTTTGAAACACTCTTTTGGTAAAATCTGCAAGTGGTTATTTGGAGCACTTCGAGGACTGTGCTGGGATACGGAATATCTTCACCTAAAAACTACAGAGAAGCATTCTCAGAAAGTCCTTCACGATGCATTCATTCAACTCACAGAGTTGAACCTTCCTTTTGATAGAACAGTTTTGAAACACTCTTTTTGTAGAATCTGCAATACGATATTTAGAGCGTTTTGAGGCCTATGCTGGAAAAGGAAATCTCTTCACCTAAAAACTAGACAGAAGCATTCTCAGAAACTTCTGTGTGATGAGTGCATTCAACTCACAGACTTGAACGTTTCTTTTGATAGAACAGTTTTGAAACATCACGTTTGTAGAATCTGCAAGTGTTTATTCGGAGCACCTTGAGGCCTATGTTGGAAAAGGAAATATCTTCACATAAAAACTAGAGAGAAGGATTCTCAGAAACTTCTTTGTGATGAGTTCATTCAACTCACAGAGTTGAACCTACCAATTGGTAGAGAAGTTTGGAAACACTCTTTTTGTAGAATCTGCAAGTGGATATTTGCAGCCGTTTGAGGCCTATGCTGGAAAAGGAAATATCTTCACATAAAAACTGAACAGAAGCATTCTCAGAAACTTCTTTGTGTTGAGTGCATTCAACTCACAGACTTGAACTTACCTGTAGAAAGAGCAGTTTTTAAACACTCTTTTGGTAAAATCTACCAGTGGTTATTTGGAGCACTTCGAGGCCTTTGCTGGGATATGGAATATCTTCACCTAAAAACTACAGAGAAGCATTCTCAGAAAGTTCTTCACGATGCATTCATTCAACTCACAGAGTTGAACCTTCCTTTTGATAGAACAGTTTTGAAACACTCTTTTTGGAGAATCTGCAAGAGGATATTTGGAGCGTTTTGAGGCCTATGCTGGAAAAGGAAATATCTTCACCTAAAAACTAGACAGAAGCATTCTCAGAAACTTCTGTGTGATGAGTGCATTCAACTCACAGACTTGAAAGTTTCTTTTGATAGAACCGTTTTGAAACATTACGTTTGTAGAATCTGCAAGTGTTTATTCGGAGCACCTTGAGGCCTATGTTGGAAAAGGAAATATCTTCACATAAAAACTAGAGAGAAGGATTCTCAGAAACTTCTTTGTGATGAGTTCATTCAACTCACAGAGTTGAACCTACCAATTGATAGAGAAGTTTGGAAACACTCTTTCTGTAGAATCTGCAAGTGGATATTTGGAGCCGTTTGAGGCCTATGCTGGAAAAGGAAATATCTTCACATAAAAACTGAACAGAAGCATTCTCAGAAACTTCTTTGTGTTGAGTGCATTCAACTCACAGACTTGAACTTACCTGTAGAAAGAGCAGTTTTCAAACACTCTTTTGGTAAAATCTGCAAGTGGTTATTTGGAGCACTTCGAGGCCTGTGCTGGGATATGGAATATCTTCACCTAAAAACTACAGAGAAGCACTCTCAGAAAGTTCTTCACGATGCATTCATTCAACTCACAGAGTTGAACCTTCCTTTTGATAGAACAGTTTTGAAACACTCTTTTTGTAGAATCTGCAAGAGGATATTTGGAGCGTTTTGAGGCCTATGCTGGAAAAGGAAATATCTTCACCTAAAAACTAGACAGAAGCATTCTCAGAAACTTCTGTGTGATGAGTGCATTCAACTCACAGACTTGAACGTTCCTTTTGATAGAACAGTTTGGAAACATTACGTTTGTAGAATCTGCAAGTGTTTATTCGGATCACCTTGAGGCCTATGTTGGAAAAGGAAATATCTTCACATAAAAACTAGAGAGAAGGATTCTCAGAAACTTCTTTGTGATGAGTTCATTCAACTCACAGAGTTGAACCTACCAATTGATAGAGAAGTTTGGAAACACTCTTTTTGTAGAATCTGCAAGTGGATATTTGGAGCCGTTTGAGGCCTATGCTGGAAAAGGAAATATCTTCACATAAAAACTGAACGGAAGCATTCTCGGAAACTTCTTTGTGTTGAGTGCATTCAACTCACAGACTTGAACTTACCTGTAGAAACAGCAGTTTTGAAACACTCTTTTCGTAAAATCTGCAAGTGGTTATTTGGAGCACTTCGAGGCCTGTGCTGGGATATGGAATATCTTCACCTAAAAACTACAGAGAAGCATTCTCAGAAAGTTCTTCACGATGCATTCATTCAACTCACAGAGTTGAACCTTCCTTTTGATAGAACAGTTTTGAAACACTCTTTTTGTAGAATCTGCGAGAGGATATTTGGAGCGTTTTGAGGCCTATGCTGGAAAAGGAAATATCTTCACCTAAAAACTAGACAGAAGCATTCTCAGAAACTTCTGTGTGATGAGTGCATTCACCTCACAGACATGAACGTTTCTTTTGAGAGAACAGTTTTGAAACATTTCTTTTTTAGAATCTGCAAGTGTTTATTCGGAGCACCTTGATTCCTATGTTGGAAAAGGAAATATCTTCACATAAAAACTAGAGAGAAGGATTCTCAGAAACTTCTTTGTGATGAGTTCATTCAGCTCACAGAGTTGAACCTACCAATTGATAGAGAAGTTTGGAAACACTCTTTTTGTAGAATCTGCAAGTGGATATTTGGAGCCGTTTGAGGCCTATGCTGGAAAAGGAAATATCTTCACATAAAAACTGACCGGAAGCATTCTCGGAAACTTCTTTGTGTTGAGTGCATTCAACTCACAGACTTGAACTTACCTCTAGAAACAGCAGTTTTGAAACACTCTTTTGGTAAAATCTGCAAGTGGTTATTTGGAGCACTTCGAGGCCTGTGCTGGGATATGGAATATCTTCACCTAAAAACTACAGAGAAGCATTCTCAGAAAGTTCTTCACGATGCATTCATTCAACTCACAGAGTTGAACCTTCCTTTTGATAGAACAGTTTTGAAACACTCTTTTTGGAGAATCTGCAAGAGGATATTTGGAGCGTTTTGAGGCCTATGCTGGAAAAGGAAATATCTTCACCTAAAAACTAGACAGAAGCATTCTCAGAAACTTCTGTGTGATGAGTGCATTCAACTCACAGACTTGAACGTTTCTTTTGATAGAACAGTTTTGAAACATTACGTTTGTAGAATCTGCAAGTGTTTATTCGGAGCACCTTGAGGCCTATGTTGGAAAAGGAAATATCTTCACATAAAAACTAGAGAGAAGGATTCTCAGAAACTTCTTTGTGATGAGTTCATTCAACTCACAGAGTTGAACCTACCAATTGATAGAGAAGTTTGGGAACACTCTTTTTGTAGAATCTGCAAGTGGATATTTGGAGCCGTTTGAGGCCTATGCTGGAAAAGGAAATATCTTCACATAAAAACTGAACAGAAGCATTCTCAGAAACTTCTTTGTGTTGAGTGCATTCAACTCACAGACTTGAACTTACCTGTAGAAAGAGCAGTTTTGAAACACTCTTTTGGTAAAATCTGCAAGTGGTTATTTGGAGCACTTCGAGGCCTGTGCTGGGATATGGAATATCTTCACCTAAAAACTACAGAGAAGCATTCTCAGAAAGTTCTTCACGATGCGTTCATTCAACTCACAGAGTTGAACCTTCCTTTTGATAGAACAGTTTTGAAACACTCTTTTTGTAGAATCTGCAAAGGATATTTGGAGCGTTTTGAGGCCTATGTTGGAAAAGGAAATATCTTCACCTAAAAACTAGACAGAAGCATTCTCAGAAACTTCTGTGTGATGAGTGCATTCAACTCACAGACTTGAACGTTTCTTTTGATAGAACAGTTTTGAAACATTTCTTTTTTAGAATCTGCAAGTGTTTATTCGGAGCACCTTGATTCCTATGTTGGAAAAGGAATTATCTTCACATAAAAACTAGAGAGAAGGATTCTCAGAAACTTCTTTGTGATGAGTTCATTCAACTCACAGAGTGGAACCTACCAATTGATAGAGAAGTTTGGAAACACTCTTTTTGTGGAATCTGCAAGTGGATATTTGGAGCCGTTTGAGGCGTATGCTGGAAAGGGAAATATCTTCACATAAAAACTGAACAGAAGCATTCTCAGAAACTTCTTTGTGTTGAGTGCATTCAACTCACAGACTTGAATTTACCTGTAGAAAGAGCAGTTTTGAAACACTCTTTTGGTAAAATCTGCAAGTGGTTATTTGGAGCACTTCGAGGCCTGTGCTGGGATATGGAATATCTTCACCTAAAAACTACAGAGAAGCATTCTCAGAAAGTTCTTCACGATGCATTCATTCAACTCACAGAGTTGAACCTTCCTTTTGATAGAACAGTTTTGAAACACTCTTTTTGTAGAATCTGCGAGAGGATATTTGGAGCGTTTTGAGGCCTATGCTGGAAAAGGAAATATCTTCACCTAAAAACTAGACAGAAGCATTCTCAGAAACTTCTGTGTGATGAGTGCATTCAACTCACAGACTTGAACGTTTCTTTTGATAGAACTGTTTGGAAACATTACGTTTGTAGAATCTGCAAGTGTTTATTCGGATCACCTTGAGGCCTATGTTGGAAAAGGAAATATCTTCACATAAAAACTAGAGAGAAGGATTCTTAGAAACTTCTTTGTGATGAGTTCATTCACCTCACAGAGTTGAACCTACCAATTGATAGAGAAGTTTGGAAACACTCTCAGAAACTTCTTTGTGTTGAGTGCATTCAACTCACAGACTTGAACTTACCTGTAGAAAGGGCAGTTTTGAAACACTCTTTTGGTAAAATCTGCAAGTGGTTATTTGGAGCACTTCGAGGCCTGTGCTGGGATATGGAATATCTTCACCTAAAAACTACAGAGAAGCATTCTCAGAAAGTTCTTCACGATGCATTCATTCAACTCACAGAGTTGAACCTTCCTTTTGATAGAACAGTTTTGAAACACTCTTTTTGGAGAATCTGCAAGACGATATTTGGAGCGTTTGAGGCCTATGCTGGAAAAGGAAATATCTTCACCTAAAAACTAGACAGAAGCATTCTCAGAAACTTCTGTGTGATGAGTGCATTCAACTCACAGACTTGAACGTTTCTTTTGATAGAACAGTTTTGAAACATTACGTTTGTAGAATCTGCAAGTGTTTATTCGGAGCACCTTGAGGCCTATGTTGGAAAAGGAAATATCTTCACATAAAAACTAGAGAGAAGGATTCTCAGAAACTTCTTTGTGATGAGTTCATTCAACTCACAGAGTTGAACCTATCAATTGATAGAGAAGTTTGGAAACACTCTTTTTGTAGAATCTGCAAGTGGATATTTGGAGCCGTTTGAGGCCTATGCTGGAAAAGGAAATATCTTCACATAAAAACTGAACAGAAACATTCTCAGAAACTTCTTTGTGTTGAGTGCATTCAACTCACAGACTTGAACTTACCTGTAGAAAGAGCAGTTTTGAAACACTCTTTTGGTAAAATCTGCAAGTGGTTACTTGGAGCACTTCGAGGCCTGTGCTGGGATATGGAATATCTTCACCTAAAAACTACAGAGAAGCATTCTCAGAAAGTTCTTCACGATGCATTCATTCAACTCACAGAGTTGAACCTTCCTTTTGATAGAACAGTTTTGAAACACTGTTTTTGGAGAATCTGCAAGAGGATATTTGGAGCGTTTTGAGGCCTATGCTGGAAAAGGAAATATCTTCACCTAAAAACTAGACAGAAGCATTCTCAGAAACTTCTGGGTGATGAGTGCATTCAACTCACAGACTTGAACATTTCTTTTGATAGAACCGTTTTGAAACATTACGTTTGTAGAATCTGCAAGTGTTTATTCGGAGCACCTAGAGGCCTATGTTGGAAAAGGAAATATCTTCACATAAAAACTAGAGAGAAGGATTCTCAGAAACTTCTTTGTGATGAGTTCATTCAACTCACAGAGTTGAACCTACCAATTGATAGAGAAGTTTGAAAACACTCTTTTTGTAGAATCTGCAAGTGGATATTTGGAGCCGTTAGAGGCCTATGCAGGAAAAGGAAATATCTTCAGATAAAAACTGAACAGAAACATTCTCAGAAACTTCTTTGTGTTGAGTGCATTGAACTCACAGACTTGAACTTACCTGTAGAAAGAGCAGTTTTGAATCACTCTTTTGGTAAAATCTGCAAGTGGTTATTTGGAGCACTTCGTTGCCTGTGCTGGGATATGGAATATCTTCACCTAAAAACTACAGAGAAGCATTCTCAGAAAGTTCTTCATGATGCATTCATTCAACTCACAGAGTTGAACCTTCCTTTTGATAGAACAGTTTTGAAACACTCTCTTTGTAGAATCTGCAAGAGGATATTTGGAGCGTTTTGAGGCCTAAGCTGGAAATGGAAATATCTTCACCTTAAAACTAGACAGAAGCATTCTCGGAAACTTCTGTGCGATGAGTGCATTCAACTCACAGACTTGAACGTTTCTTTTGATAGAACAGTTTTGAAACATTACGTTTGTAGAATCTGCAAGTGTTTATTCGGAGCACATTGAGGCCTATGTTGGAAAAGGAAATATCTTCACATAAAAACTAGAGAGAAGGATTCTCAGAAACTTCTTTGTGATGAGTTCATTGAACTCACAGAGTTGAACCTACCAATTGATAGAGAAGTTTGGAAACACTCTTTTCGTAGAATCTGCAAGTGGATATTTGGAGCCATTTGAGTCCTATGCTGGAAAAGGAAATATCTTCACATAAAAACTGAACAGAAGCATTCTCAGAAACTTCTTTGTGTTGAGTGCATTCAACTCACAGACTTGAACTTACCTGTAGAAAGAGCAGTTTTGAAACACTCTTTTGGTAAAATCTGCAAGTGGTTATTTGGAGCACTTCGAGGCCTGTGCTGGGATATGGAATATCTTCACCTAAAAACTACAGAGAAGCATTCTCAGAAAGTTCTTCACGATGCATTCATTCAACTCACAGAGTTGAACCTTCCTTTTGATAGAACAGTTTTGAAACACTCTTTTTGTAGAATCTGCAAGAGGATATTTGGAGCGTTTTGGGGCCTATGCTGGAAAAGGAAATATCTTCACCTAAAAACTAGACAGAAGCATTCTCAGAAACTTCTGTGTGATGAGTGCATTCAACTCACAGACTTGAACGTTTCTTTTGATAGAACAGTTTTGAAACATTACGTTTGGAGAATCTGCAAGTGTTTATTCGGAGCACCTTGAGGCCTATGTTGGAAAAGGAAATATCTTCACATAAAAACTAGAGAGAAGGATTCTCAGAAACTTCTTTGTGATGAGTTCATTCAACTCACAGAGTTGAACCTACCAATTGATAGAGAAGTTTGGAAACACTCTTTTTGTAGAATCTGCAAGTGGATATTTGGAGCCGTTTGAGGCCTATGCTGGAAAAGGAAATATCTTCACATAAAAACTGAACAGAAGCATTCTCAGAAACTTCTTTGTGTTGAGTGCATTCAACTCACAGACTTGAACTTGCCTGTAGAAAGAGCAGTTTTGAAACACTCTTTTGGTAAAATCTGCAAGTGGTTATTTGGAGCACTTCGAGGCCTGTGCTGGGATATGGAATATCTTCACCTAAAAACTACAGAGAAGCATTCTCAGAAAGTTCTTCACGATGCATTCATTCAACTCACAGAGTTGAACCTTCCTTTCGATAGAACAGTTTTGAAACACTCTTTTTGTAGAATCTGCAAGAGGATATTTGGAGCGTTTTGAGGCCTATGCTGGAAAAGGAAATATCTTCACCTAAAAACTAGACAGAAGCATTCTGAGAAACTTCTGTGCGATGAGTGCATTCAACTCACAGACTTGAACGTTTCTTTTGATAGAACAGTTTTGAAACATTACGTTTGTAGAATCTGCAAGTGTTTATGCGGAGCACCTTGAGGCCTATGTTGGAAAAGGAAATATCTTCACATAAAAACTAGAGAGAAAGATTCTCAGAAACTTCTTTGTGATGAGTTCATTCAACTCACAGAGTTGAACCGACCAATTCATAGAGAAGTTTGGAAACACTCTTTTTGTAGAATCTGCAAGAGGATATTTGGAGCGTTTTGAGGCCTATGCTGGAAAAGGAAATATCATCACCTAAAAACTAGAGAGAAGCATTCTGAGAAACTTCTGTGTGATGAGTGCATTCAACTCACAGACTTGAAGGTTTCTTTTGATAGAACAGTTTGGAAACCTTACGTTTGTAGAATCTGCAAGTGTTTATTCGGAGCACCTTGATTCCTATGTTGGAAAAGGAAATATCCTCACATAAAAACTAGAGAGAAGGATTCTCAGAAACTTCTTTGTGATGAGTTCATTCAACTCACAGAGTGGAACCTACCAATTGATAGAGAAGTTTGGAAACACTCTTTTTGTGGAATCTGCAAGTGGATATTTGGAGCCGTTTGAGGCGTATGCTGGAAAGGGAAATATCTTCACATAAAAACTGAACAGAAGCATTCTCAGAAACTTCTTTGTGTTGAGTGCATTCAACTCACAGACTTGAATTTACCTGTAGAAAGAGCAGTTTTGAAACACTCTTTTGGTAAAATCTGCAAGTGGTTATTTGGAGCACTTCGAGGCCTGTGCTGGGATATGGAATATCTTCACCTAAAAACTACAGAGAAGCATTCTCAGAAAGTTCTTCACGATGCATTCATTCAACTCACAGAGTTGAACCTTCCTTTTGATAGAACAGTTTTGAAACACTCTTTTTGTAGAATCTGCGAGAGGATATTTGGAGCGTTTTGAGGCCTATGCTGGAAAAGGAAATATCTTCACCTAAAAACTAGACAGAAGCATTCTCAGAAACTTCTGTGTGATGAGTGCATTCAACTCACAGACTTGAACGTTTCTTTTGATAGAACTGTTTGGAAACATTACGTTTGTAGAATCTGCAAGTGTTTATTCGGATCACCTTGAGGCCTATGTTGGAAAAGGAAATATCTTCACATAAAAACTAGAGAGAAGGATTCTCAGAAACTTCTTTGTGATGAGTTCATTCAACTCACAGAGTTGAACCTACCAATTGATAGAGAAGTTTGGAAACACTCTTTCTGTAGAATCTGCAAGTGGATATTTGGAGCCGTTTGAGGCCTATGCTGGAAAAGGAAATATCTTCACATAAAAACTGAACGGAAGCATTCTCGGAAACTTCTTTGTGTTGAGTGCATTGAACTCACAGACTTGAACTTTCCTGTAGAAAGAGCAGTTTTGAAACACTCTTTTGGTAAAATCTGCAAGTGGTTATTTGGAGCACTTCGAGGCCTGTGCTGGGATATGGAATATCTTCACCTAAAAACTACAGAGAAGCATTCTCAGAAAGTTCTTCACGATGCATTCATTCAACTCACAGAGTTGAACCTTCCTTTTGATAGAACAGTTTTGAAACACTCTTTTTGGAGAATCTGCAAGAGGATATTTGGAGCGTTTTGAGGCCTATGCTGGAAAAGGAAGTATCTTCACCTAAAAACTAGACAGAAGCATTCTCAGAAACTTCTGTGTGATGAGTGCATTCAACTCACAGACTTGAAAGTTTCTTTTGATAGAACAGTTTTGAAACATTACGTTTGTAGAATCTGCAAGTGTTTATTCGGAGCACCTTGAGGCCTATGTTGGAAAAGGAAATATCTTCATATAAAAACTAGAGAGAAGGATTCTCAGAAACTTCTTTGTGATGAGTTCATTCAACTCACAGAGTTGAACCTACCAATTGATAGAGAAGTTTGGGAACACTCTTTTTGTAGAATCTGCAAGTGGATATTTGGAGCCGTTTGAGGCCTATGCTGGAAAAGGAAATATCTTCACATAAAAACTGAACAGAAGCATTCTCAGAAACTTTTTTGTGTTGAGTGCATTCAACTCACAGACTTGAACTTACCTGTAGAAAGACCAGTTTTGAAACACTCTTTTGGTAAAATCTGCAAGTGGTTATTTGGAGCACTTCGAGGCCTGTGCTGGGATATGGAATATCTTCACCTAAAAACTACAGAGAAGCATTCTCAGAAATTTCTTCACGATGCATTCATTCAACTCACAGAGTTGAACCTTCCTTTTGATAGAACAGTTTTGAAACACTCTTTTTGTAGAATCTGCAAGACGATATTTGGAGCGTTTTGAGGCCTATGTTGGAAAAGGAAATATCTTCACCTAAAAACTAGACAGAAGCATTCTCAGAAACTTCTGTGTGATGAGTGCATTCAACTCACAGACATGAACGTTTCTTTTGATAGAACAGTTTTGAAACATTTCTTTTTTAGAATCTGCAAGTGTTTATTCGGAGCACCTTGATTCCTATGTTGGAAAAGGAAATATCTTCACATAAAAACTAGAGAGAAGGATTCTCAGAAACTTCTTTGTGATGAGTTCATTCAACTCACAGAGTTGAACCTACCAATTGATAGAGAAGTTTGGAAACACTCTTTTTGTAGAATCTGCAAGTGGATATTTGGAGCCGTTTGAGGCCTATGCTGGAAAAGGAAATATCTTCACATAAAAACTGAACGGAAGCATTCTCGGAAACTTCTTTGTGTTGAGTGCATTCAACTCACAGACTTGAACTTACCTGTAGAAAGAGCAGTTTTGAAAGACTCTTTTGGTAAAATCTGCAAGTGGTTATTTGGAGCACTTCGAGGCCTGTGCTGGGATATGGAATATCTTCACCTAAAAACTACAGAGAAGCATTCTCAGAAAGTTCTTCACGATGCATTCATTCAACTCACAGAGTTGAACCTTCCTTTTGATAGAACAGTTTTGAAACACTCTTTTTGTAGAATCTGCGAGAGGATATTTGGAGCGTTTTGAGGCCTATGCTGGAAAAGGAAATATCTTCACCTAAAAACTAGACAGAAGCATTCTCAGAAACTTCTGTGTGATGAGTGCATTCAACTCACAGACTTGAACGTTTCTTTTGATAGAACAGTTTTGAAACATTACGTTTGTAGAATCTGCAAGTGTTTATTCGGAGCACCTTGAGGCCTATGTTGGAAAAGGAAATATCTTCACATAAAAACTAGAGAGAAGGATTCTCAGAAACTTCTTTGTGATGAGTTCATTCAACTCACAGAGTTGAACCTACCAATTGGTAGAGAAGTTTGGAAACACTCTTTTTGTAGAATCTGCAAGTGGATATTTGGAGCCGTTTGAGGCCTATGCTGGAAAAGGAAATATCTTCACATAAAAACTGAACAGAAGCATTCTCAGAAACTTCTTTGTGTTGAGTGCATTCAACTCACAGACTTGAACTTACCTGTAGAAAGAGCAGTTTTGAAACACTCTTTTGGTAAAATCTACCAGTGGTTATTTGGAGCACTTCGAGGCCTGTGCTGGGATATGGAATATCTTCACCTAAAAACTACAGAGAAGCATTCTCAGAAAGTTCTTCACGATGCATTCATTCAACTCACAGAGTTGAACCTTCCTTTTGAAAGAACAGTTCTGAAACACTCTTTTTGGAGAATCTGCAAGAGGATATTTGGAGCGTTTTGAGGCCTATGCTGGAAAAGGAAATATCTTCACCTAAAAACTAGACAGAAGCATTCTCAGAAACTTCTGTGTGATGAGTGCATTCAACTCACAGACTTGAGCGTTTCTTTTGATAGAACCGTTTTGAAACATTACGTTTGTAGAATCTGCAAGTGTTTATTCGGAGCACCTTCAGGACTATGTTGGGAAAGGAAATATCTTCACATAAAAACTAGAGAGAAGGATTCTCAGAAACTTCTTTGTGATGAGTTCATTTAACTCACAGAGTTGAACCTACCAATTGATAGAGAAGTTTGGAAACACTCTTTCTGTAGAATCTGCAAGTGGATATTTGGAGCCGTTTGAGGCCTATGCTGGAAAAGGAAATATCTTCACATAAAAACTGAACAGAAGCATTCTCAGAAACTTCTTTGTGTTGAGTGCATTCAACTCACAGACTTGAACTTACCTGTAGAAAGAGCAGTTTTCAAACACTCTTTTGGTAAAATCTGCAACTGGTTATTTGGAGCACTTCGAGGCCTGTGCTGCGATATGGAATATCTTCACCTAAAAACTACAGAGAAGCACTCTCAGAAAGTTCTTCACGATGCATTCATTCAACTCACAGAGTTGAACCTTCCTTTCGATAGAACAGTTTTGAAACACTCTTTTTGTAGAATCTGCAAGAGGATATTTGGATCGTTTTGAGGCCTATGCTGGAAAAGGAAATATCTTCACCTAAGAACTAGACAGAAGCATTCCCAGAAACTTCTGTGTGATGAGTGCATTCAACTCACAGAATTGAACGTTGCTTTTGATAGAACAGTTTTGAAACATTACGTTTGTAGAATCTGCAAGTGTTTATTCGGAGCACCTTGAGGCCTATGTTGGAAAAGGAAATATCTTCACATAAAAACTAGAGAGAAGGATGCTCAGAAACTTCTTTGTGACGAGTTCATTCAACTCACAGATTGGAACCTACCAATTGATAGAGAAGTTTGGAAACACTCTTTTTGTAGAATCTGCAAGTGGATATTTGGAGCCGTTTGAGGCCTATGCTGGAAAAGGAAATATCTTCACATAAAAACTGAACAGAAGCATTCTCAGAAACTTCTTTGTGTTGAGTGCATTCAACTCACAGACTTGAACTTACCTGTATTAAGAGCAGTTTTGAAACACTCTTTTGGTAAAATCTGCAAGTGGTTATTTGGAGCACTTCGAGGCCTGTGCTGGGATATGGAATATCTTCACCTAAAAACTACAGAGAAGCATTCTCAGAAGGTACTTCACGATGCATTCATTCAACTCACAGAGTTGAACCTTCCTTTTGATAGAACAGTTTTGAAACACTCTTTTTGTAGAATCTGCAAGAGGATATTTGGAGCGTTTTGAGGCCTATGCTGGAAAAGGAAATATCTTCACCTAAAAACTAGACAGAAGCATTCTCAGAAACTTCTGTGTGATGAGTGCATTCAACTCACAGACTTGAACGTTTCTTTTGATAGAACAGTTTTGAAACATTACGTTTGTAGAATCTGCAAGTGTTTATTCGGAGCACCTTGAGGCCTATGTTGGAAAAGGAAATATCTTCACATAAAAACTAGAGAGAAGGATTCTCAGAAACTTCTTTGTGATGAGTTCATTCAACTCACAGAGTTGAACCTACCAATTGATAGAAGAGTTTGGAAACACTCTTTTTGTAGAATCTGCAAGTGGATATTTGGAGCCGTTTGAGGCCTATGCTGGAAAAGGAAATATCTTCACATAAAAACTGAACAGAAGCATTCTCAGAAACTTCTTTGTGTTGAGTGCATTCAACTCACAGACTTGAACTTACCTGTAGAAAGAGCAGTTTTGAAACACTCTTTTGGTAAAATCTGCAAGTGGTTATTTGGAGCACTTCGAGGCCTGTGCTGGGATATGGAATATCTTCACCTGAAAACTACAGAGAAGCATTCTCAGAAAGTTCTTCACGATGCATTCATTCAACTCACAGAGTTGAACCTTCCTTTTGATAGAACAGTTTTGAAACACTCTTTTTGGAGAATCTGCAAGACGATATTTGGAGCGTTTTGAGGCCTATGCTGGAAAAGGAAATATCTTCACCTAAAAACTAGACAGAAGCATTCTCAGAAACTTCTGTGTGATGAGTGCATTCAACTCACAGACTTGAACGTTTCTTTTGATAGAACAGTTTTGAAACATTACGTTTGTAGAATCTGCAAGTGTTTATTCGGAGCACCTTGAGGCCTATGTTGGAAAAGGAAATATCTTCACATAAAAACTAGAGAGAAGGATTCTCAGAAACTTCTTTGTGATGAGTTCATTCAACTCACAGAGTTGAACCTATCAATTGATAGAGAAGTTTGGAAACACTCTTTTTGTAGAATCTGCAAGTGGATATTTGGAGCCGTTTGAGGCCTATGCTGGAAAAGGAAATATCTTCACATAAAAACTGAACAGAAACATTCTCAGAAACTTCTTTGTGTTGAGTGCATTCAACTCACAGACTTGAACTTACCTGTAGAAAGAGCAGTTTTGAAACACTCTTTTGGTAAAATCTGCAAGTGGTTACTTGGAGCACTTCGAGGCCTGTGCTGGGATATGGAATATCTTCACCTAAAAACTACAGAGAAGCATTCTCAGAAAGTTCTTCACGATGCATTCATTCAACTCACAGAGTTGAACCTTCCTTTTGATAGAACAGTTTTGAAACACTGTTTTTGGAGAATCTGCAAGAGGATATTTGGAGCGTTTTGAGGCCTATGCTGGAAAAGGAAATATCTTCACCTAAAAACTAGACAGAAGCATTCTCAGAAACTTCTGGGTGATGAGTGCATTCAACTCACAGACTTGAACATTTCTTTTGATAGAACCGTTTTGAAACATTACGTTTGTAGAATCTGCAAGTGTTTATTCGGAGCACCTAGAGGCCTATGTTGGAAAAGGAAATATCTTCACATAAAAACTAGAGAGAAGGATTCTCAGAAACTTCTTTGTGATGAGTTCATTCAACTCACAGAGTTGAACCTACCAATTGATAGAGAAGTTTGAAAACACTCTTTTTGTAGAATCTGCAAGTGGATATTTGGAGCCGTTAGAGGCCTATGCAGGAAAAGGAAATATCTTCAGATAAAAACTGAACAGAAACATTCTCAGAAACTTCTTTGTGTTGAGTGCATTGAACTCACAGACTTGAACTTACCTGTAGAAAGAGCAGTTTTGAATCACTCTTTTGGTAAAATCTGCAAGTGGTTATTTGGAGCACTTCGATGCCTGTGCTGGGATATGGAATATCTTCACCTAAAAACTACAGAGAAGCATTCTCAGAAAGTTCTTCCTGATGCATTCATTCAACTCACAGAGTTGAACCTTCCTTTTGATAGAACAGTTTTGAAACACTCTCTTTGTAGAATCTGCAAGAGGATATTTGGAGCGTTTTGAGGCCTAAGCTGGAAATGGAAATATCTTCACCTAAAAACTAGACAGAAGCATTCTCAGAAACTTCTGTGCGATGAGTGCATTCAACTCACAGACTTGAACGTTTCTTTTGATAGAACAGTTTTGAAACATTACGTTTGTAGAATCTGCAAGTGTTTATTCGGAGCACATTGAGGCCTATGTTGGAAAAGGAAATATCTTCACATAAAAACTAGAGAGAAGGATTCTCAGAAACTTCTTTGTGATGAGTTCATTGAACTCACAGAGTTGAACCTACCAATTGATAGAGAAGTTTGGAAACACTCTTTTCGTAGAATCTGCAAGTGGATATTTGGAGCCATTTGAGTCCTATGCTGGAAAAGGAAATATCTTCACATAAAAACTGAACAGAAGCATTCTCAGAAACTTCTTTGTGTTGAGTGCATTCAACTCACAGACTTGAACTTACCTGTAGAAAGAGCAGTTTTGAAACACTCTTTTGGTAAAATCTGCAAGTGGTTATTTGGAGCACTTCGAGGCCTGTGCTGGGATATGGAATATCTTCACCTAAAAACTACAGAGAAGCATTCTCAGAAAGTTCTTCACGATGCATTCATTCAACTCACAGAGTTGAACCTTCCTTTTGATAGAACAGTTTTGAAACACTCTTTTTGTAGAATCTGCAAGAGGATATTTGGAGCGTTTTGGGGCCTATGCTGGAAAAGGAAATATCTTCACCTAAAAACTAGACAGAAGCATTCTCAGAAACTTCTGTGTGATGAGTGCATTCAACTCACAGACTTGAACGTTTCTTTTGATAGAACACTTTTGAAACATTACGTTTGTAGAATCTGCAAGTGTTTATTCGGAGCACCTTAAGGCCTATGTTGGAAAAGGAAATATCTTCACATAAAAACTAGAGAGAAGGATTCTCAGAAACTTCTTTGTGATGAGTTCATTCAACTCACAGAGTTGAACCTACCAATTGATAGAGAAGTTTGGAAACACTCTTTTTGTAGAATCTGCAAGTGGATATTTGGAGCCGTTTGAGGCCTATGCTGGAAAAGGAAATATCTTCACATAAAAACTGAACAGAAGCATTCTCAGAAACTTCTTTGTGTTGAGTGCATTCAACTCACAGACTTGAACTTGCCTGTAGAAAGAGCAGTTTTGAAACACTCTTTTGGTAAAATCTGCAAGTGGTTATTTGGAGCACTTCGAGGCCTGTGCTGGGATATGGAATATCTTCACCTAAAAACTACAGAGAAGCATTCTCAGAAAGTTCTTCACGATGCATTCATTCAACTCACAGAGTTGAACCTTCCTTTCGATAGAACAGTTTTGAAACACTCTTTTTGTAGAATCTGCAAGAGGATATTTGGAGCGTTTTGAGGCCTATGCTGGAAAAGGAAATATCTTCACCTAAAAACTAGACAGAAGCATTCTGAGAAACTTCTGTGCGATGAGTGCATTCAACTCACAGACTTGAACGTTTCTTTTGATAGAACAGTTTTGAAACATTACGTTTGTAGAATCTGCAAGTGTTTATGCGGAGCACCTTGAGGCCTATGTTGGAAAAGGAAATATCTTCACATAAAAACTAGAGAGAAAGATTCTCAGAAACTTCTTTGTGATGAGTTCATTCAACTCACAGAGTTGAACCGACCAATTCATAGAGAAGTTTGGAAACACTCTTTTTGTAGAATCTGCAAGAGGATATTTGGAGCGTTTTGAGGCCTATGCTGGAAAAGGAAATATCATCACCTAAAAACTAGAGAGAAGCATTCTGAGAAACTTCTGTGTGATGAGTGCATTCAACTCACAGACTTGAACGTTTCTTTTGATAGAACAGTTTGGAAACCTTACGTTTGTAGAATCTGCAAGTGTTTATTCGGAGCACCTTGAGGCCTATGTTGGAAAAGGAAATATCTTCACATAAAAACTACAGAGAAGGATTCTCAGAAACTTCTTTGTGATGAGTTCATTCAACTCACAGAGTTGATCCTACCAATTGATAGAGAAGTTTGGAAACACTCTTTTTGTAGAATCTGCAAGTGGATATTTGGAGCCGTTTGAGGCCTACGCTGGAAAAGGAAATATCTTCACATAAAAACTGAACAGAAGCATTCTCAGAAACTTCTTTGTGTTGAGTGCATTCAACTCACAGACTTGAACTTACCTGTAGAAAGAGCAGTTTTGAAACACTCTTTTGGTAAAATCTGCAAGTGGTTATTTGGAGCACTTCGAGGCCTGTGCTGGGATATGGAATATCTTCACCTAAAAACTACAGAGAAGCATTCTCAGAAAGTTCTTCACGATGCATTCATTCAACTCACAGAGTTGAACCTTCCTTTTGATAGAACAGTTTTGAAACACTCTTTTTGTAGAATCTGCAAGAGGATATTTGGAGCGTTTTGAGGCCTATGCTGGAAAAGGAAATATCTTCACCTAAAAACTAGACAGAAGCATTCTCAGAAACTTCTGTGTGATGAGTGCATTCAACTCACAGACTTGAACGTTTCTTTTGATAGAACAGTTTTGAAACATTACGTTTGTAGAATCTGCAAGTGCTTATTCGGAGCACCTTGAGGCCTATGTTGGAAAAGGAAATATCTTCAAATAAAAACTAGAGAGAAGGATTCTCAGAAACTTCTTTGTGATGAGTTCATTCAACTCACAGAGTTGAACCTACCAATTGATAGAGAAGTTTGGAAACACTCTTTTTGTGGAATCTGCAAGTGGATATTTAGAGCCGTTTGAGGCCTATGCTGGAAAAGGAAATATCTTCACATAAAAACTGAACAGAAGCATTCTCAGAAACTTTTTTGTGTTGAGTGCATTCAACTCACAGACTTGAACTTACCTGTAGAAAGAGCAGTTTTGAAACACTCTTTTGGTAAAATCTGCAAGTGGTTATTTGGAGCACTTCGAGGCCTGTGCTGGGATATGGAATATCTTCACCTAAAGACTACAGAGAAGCATTCTCAGAAAGTTCTTCACGATGCATTCATTCAACTCACAGAGTTGAACCTTCCTTTTGATAGAACAGTTTTGAAACACTCTTTTTGTAGAATCTGCGAGAGGATATTTGGAGCGTTTTGAAGCCTATGCTGGAAAAGGAAATATCTTCACCTAAAAACTAGACAGAAGCATTCTCAGAAACTTCTGTGTGATGAGTGCATTCAACTCACAGACATGAACGTTTCTTTTGATATAACAGTTTTGAAATATTTCTTTTGTAGAATCTGCAAGTGTTTATTCGGAGCACCTTGAGGCCTATGTTGGAAAAGGAAATATCTTCACATAAAAACTAGAGAGAAGGATTATCAGAAACTTCTTTGTGATGAGTTCATTCAACTCACAGAGTTGAACCTACCAATTGGTAGAGAAGTTTGGAAGCACTCTTTTTGTAGAATCTGCAAGTGGATATTTGGAGCCGTTTGAGGCCTATGCTGGAAAAGGAAATATCTTCACATAAAAACTTAACAGAAACATTCTCAGAAACTTCTTTGGGTTGAGTGCATTGAACTCACAGACTTGAACTTACCTGTAGAAAGAGCAGTTTTGAAAGACTCTTTTGGTAAAATCTGCAAGTGGTTATTTGGAGCACTTCGAGGCCTGTGCTGGGATATGGAATATCTTCACCTAAAAACTACAGAGAAGCATTCTCAGAAAGTTCTTCACGATGCATTCATTCAACTCACAGAGTTGAACCTTCCTTTTGATAGAACAGTTTTGAAACACTCTTTTTGTAGAATCTGCAAGAGGATATTTGGAGCGTTTTGAGGCCTATGCTGGAAAAGGAAATATCTTCACCTAAAAACTAGACAGAAGCATTCTCAGAAACTTCTCTGCAATGAGTGCATTCAACTCACAGACTTGAACGTTTCTTTTGATAGAACAGTTTGGAAACATTACGTTTGTAGAATCTGCAAGTGTTTATTCGGAGCACATTCAGGCCTATGTTGGAAAAGGAATTATCTTCACATAAAAACTAGAGAGAAGGATTCTCAGAAACTTCTTTGGGATGAGTTCATTCAACTCACAGAGTTGAACCTACCAATTGATAGAGAAGTTTGGAAACACTCTTTTTGTAGAATCTGCAAGTGGATATTTGGAGCCGTTTGAGGCCTATGCTGGAAAAGGAAATATCTTCACATAAAAACTGAACAGAAGAATTCTCAGAAACTTCTTGGTGTTGAGTGCATTCAACTCACAGAATTGAACTTACCTGTAGAAAGAGCAGTTTTGAAACACTCTTTTGGTAAAATCTGCAAGTGGTTATTTGGAGCACTTCGAGGACTGTGCTGGGATACGGAATATCTTCACCTAAAAACTACAGAGAAGCATTCTCAGAAAGTCCTTCACGATGCATTCATTCAACTCACAGAGTTGAACCTTCCTTTTGATAGAACAGTTTTGAAACACTCTTTTTGTAGAATCTGCAATACGATATTTGGAGCGTTTTGAGGCCTATGCTGGAAAAGGAAATCTCTTCACCTAAAAACTAGACAGAAGCATTCTCAGAAACTTCTGTGTGATGAGTGCATTCAACTCACAGACTTGAACGTTTCTTTTGATAGAACAGTTTTGAAACATCACGTTTGTAGAATCTGCAAGTGTTTATTCCGAGCACCTAGAGGCCTATGTTGGAAAAGGAAATATCTTCACATAAAAACTAGAGAGAAGGATTCTCAGAAACTTCTTTGTGATGAGTTCATTCAACTCACAGAGTTGAACCTACCAATTGGTAGAGAAGTTTGGAAACACTCTTTTTGTAGAATCTGCAAGTGGATATTTGCAGCCGTTTGAGGCCTATGCTGGAAAAGGAAATATCTTCACATAAAAACTGAACAGAAGCATTCTCAGAAACTTCTTTGTGTTGAGTGCATTCAACTCACAGACTTGAACTTACCTGTAGAAAGAGCAGTTTTGAAACACTCTTTTGGTAAAATCTACCAGTGGTTATTTGGAGCACTTCGAGGCCTGTGCTGGGATATGGAATATCTTCACCTAAAAACTACAGAGAAGCATTCTCAGAAAGTTCTTCACGATGCATTCATTCAACTCACAGAGTTGAACCTTCCTTTTGATAGAACAGTTTTGAAACACTCTTTTTGGAGAATCTGCAAGAGGATATTTGGAGCGTTTTGAGGCCTATGCTGGAAAAGGAAATATCTTCACCTAAAAACTAGACAGAAGCATTCTCAGAAACTTCTGTGTGATGAGTGCATTCAACTCACAGACTTGAACGTTTCTTTTGATAGAACCGTTTTGAAACATTACGTTTGTAGAATCTGCAAGTGTTTATTCGGAGCACCTTGAGGCCTATGTTGGAAAAGGAAATATCTTCACATAAAAACTAGAGAGAAGGATTCTCAGAAACTTCTTTGTGATGAGTTCATTCAACTCACAGAGTTGAACCTACCAATTGATAGAGAAGTTTGGAAACACTCTTTCTGTAGAATCTGCAAGTGGATATTTGGAGCCGTTTGAGGCCTATGCTGGAAAAGGAAATATCTTCACATAAAAACTGAACAGAAGCATTCTCAGAAACTTCTTTGTGTTGAGTGCATTCAACTCACAGACTTGAACTTACCTGTAGAAAGAGCAGTTTTCAAACACTCTTTTGGTAAAATCTGCAAGTGGTTATTTGGAGCACTTCGAGGCCTGTGCTGGGATATGGAATATCTTCACCTAAAAACTACAGAGAAGCACTCTCAGAAAGTTCTTCACGATGCATTCATTCAACTCACAGAGTTGAACCTTCCTTTTGATAGAAAAGTTTTGAAACACTCTTTTTGTAGAATCTGCAAGAGGATATTTGGAGCGTTTTGAGGCCTATGCTGGAAAAGGAAATATCTTCACCTAAAAACTAGACAGAAGCATTCTCAGAAACTTCTGTGTGATGAGTGCATTCAACTCACAGACTTGAACGTTTCTTTTGATAGAACAGTTTGGAAACATTACGTTTGTAGAATCTGCAAGTGTTTATTCGGATCACCTTGAGGCCTATGTTGGAAAAGGAAATATCTTCACATAAAAACTAGAGAGAAGGATTCTCAGAAACTTCTTTGTGATGAGTTCATTCAACTCACAGTGTTGAACCTACCAATTGGTAGAGAAGTTTGGAAGCACTCTTTTTGTAGAATCTGCAAGTGGATATTTTGAGCCGTTTGAGGCCTATGCTGGAAAAGGAAATATCTTCACATAAAAACTTAACAGAAACATTCTCAGAAACTTCTTTGTGTTGAGTGCATTGAACTCACAGACTTGAACTTACCTGTAGAAAGAGCAGTTTTGAAACACTCTTTTGGTAATATCTGCAAGTGGTTATTTGGAGCACTTCGAGGCCTGTGCTGGGATATGGAATATCTTCACCTAAAAACTACAGAGAAGCATTCTCAGAAAGTTCTTCACGATGCATTCATTCAACTCACAGAGTTGAACCTTCCTTTTGATAGAACAGTTTTGAAACACTCTTTTTGGAGAATCTGCAAGAGGATATTTGGAGCGTTTTGGGGCCTATGCTGGAAAAGGAAATATCTTCACCTAAAAACTAGACAGAAGCATTCTGAGAAACTTCTGTGCGATGAGTGCATTCAACTCACAGACTTGAACGTTTCTTTTGATAGAACAGTTTTGAAACATTACGTTTGTAGAATCTGCAAGTGTTTATTCGGAGCACATTCAGGCCAATGTTGGAAAAGGAATTATCTTCACATAAAAACTAGAGAGAAGGATTCTCAGAAACTTCTTTGTGATGAGTTCATTCAACTCACAGAGTTGAACCTACCAATTGATAGAGAAGTTTGGAAACACTCTTTTTGTAGAATCTGCAAGTGGATATTTGGAGCCGTTTGAGGCCTATGCTGGAAAAGGAAATATCTTCACATAAAAACTGAACAGAAGAATTCTCAGAAACTTCTTGGTGTTGAGTGTATTCAACTCACAGACTTGAACTTACCTGTAGAAAGAGCAGTTTTGAAACACTCTTTTGGTAAAATCTGCAAGTGGTTATTTGGAGCACTTCGAGGACTGTGCTGGGATACGGAATATCTTCACCTAAAAACTACAGAGAAGCATTCTCAGAAAGTCCTTCACGATGCATTCATTAAACTCACAGAGTTGAACCTTCCTTTTGATAGAACAGTTTTGAAACACTCTTTTTGTAGAATCTGCAATACGATATTTGGAGCGTTTTGAGGCCTATGCTGGAAAAGGAAATCTCTTCACCTAAAAACTAGACAGAAGCATTCTCAGAAACTTCTGTGTGATGAGTGCATTCAACTCACAGACTTGAACGTTTCTTTTGATAGAACAGTTTTGAAACATCACGTTTGTAGAATCTGCAAGTGTTTATTCGGAGCACCTTGAGGCCTATGTTGGAAAAGGAAATATCTTCACATAAAAACTAGAGAGAAGGATTCTCAGAAACTTCTTTGTGATGAGTTCATTCAACTCACAGAGTTGAACCTACCAATTGGTAGAGAAGTTTGGAAACACTCTTTTTGTAGAATCTGCAAGTGGATATTTGGAGCCGTTTGAGGCCTATGCTGGAAAAGGAAATATCTTCACATAAAAACTGAACAGAAGCATTCTCAGAAACTTCTTTGTGTTGAGTGCATTCAACTCACAGACTTGAACTTACCTGTAGAAAGAGCAGTTTTGAAACACTCTTTTGGTAAAATCTACCAGTGGTTATTTGGAGCACTTCGAGGCCTGTGCTGGGATATGGAATATCTTCACCTAAAAACTACAGAGAAGCATTCTCAGAAAGTTCTTCACGATGCATTCATTCAACTCACAGAGTTGAACCTTCCTTTTGATAGAACAGTTCTGAAACACTCTTTTTGGAGAATCTGCAAGAGGATATTTGGAGCGTTTTGAGGCCTATGCTGGAAAAGGAAATATCTTCACCTAAAAACTAGACAGAAGCATTCTCAGAAACTTCTGTGTGATGAGTGCTTTCAACTCACAGACTTGAGCGTTTCTTTTGATAGAACCGTTTTGAAACATTACGTTTGTAGAATCTGCAAGTGTTTATTCGGAGCACCTTCAGGACTATGTTGGGAAAGGAAATATCTTCACATAAAAACTAGAGAGAAGGATTCTCAGAAACTTCTTTGTGATGAGTTCATTCAACTCACAGAGTTGAACCTACCAATTGATAGAGAAGTTTGGAAACACTCTTTCTGTAGAATCTGCAAGTGGATATTTGGAGCCGTTTGAGGCCTATGCTGGAAAAGGAAATATCTTCACATAAAAACTGAACAGAAACATTCTCAGAAACTTCTTTGTGTTGAGTGCATTCAACTCACAGACTTGAACTTACCTGTAGAAAGAGCAGTTTTCAAACACTCTTTTGGTAAAATCTGCAACTGGTTATTTGGAGCACTTCGAGGCCTGTGCTGCGATATGGAATATCTTCACCTAAAAACTACAGAGAAGCACTCTCAGAAAGTTCTTCACGATGCATTCATTCAACTCACAGAGTTGAACCTTCCTTTCGATAGAACAGTTTTGAAACACTCTTTTTGTAGAATCTGCAAGAGGATATTTGGATCGTTTTGAGGCCTATGCTGGAAAAGGAAATATCTTCACCTAAGAACTAGACAGAAGCATTCTCAGAAACTTGTGTGTGATGAGTGCATTCAACTCACAGAATTGAACGTTGCTTTTGATAGAACAGTTTTGAAACATTACGTTTGTAGAATCTGCAAGTGTTTATTCGGAGCACCTTGAGGCCTATGTTGGAAAAGGAAATATCTTCACATAAAAACTAGAGAGAAGGATGCTCAGAAACTTCTATGTGACGAGTTCATTCAACTCACAGAGTGGAACCTACCAATTGATAGAGAAGTTTGGAAACACTCTTTTTGTAGAATCTGCAAGTGGATATTTGGAGCCGTTTGAGGCCTATGCTGGAAAAGGAAATATCTTCACATAAAAACTGAACAGAAGCATTCTCAGAAACTTCTTTGTGTTGAGTGCATTCAACTCACAGACTTGAACTTACCTGTAGTAAGAGCAGTTTTGAAACACTCTTTTGGTAAAATCTGCAAGTGGTTATTTGGAGCACTTCGAGGCCTGTGCTGGGATATGGAATATCTTCACCTAAAAACTACAGAGAAGCATTCTCAGAAGGTACTTCACGATGCATTCATTCAACTCACAGAGTTGAACCTTCCTTTTGATAGAACAGTTTTGAAACACTCTTTTTGTAGAATCTGCAAGAGGATATTTGGAGCGTTTTGAGGCCAATGCTGGAAAAGGAAATATCTTCACCTAAAAACTAGACAGAAGCATTCTCAGAAACTTCTGTGTGATGAGTGCATTCAACTCACAGACATGAACGTTTCTTTTGATATAACAGTTTTGAAATATTTCTTTTGTAGAATCTGCAAGTGTTTATTCGGAGCACCTTGAGGCCTATGTTGGAAAAGGAAATATCTTCACATAAAAACTAGAGAGAAGGATTATCAGAAACTTCTTTGTGATGAGTTCATTCAACTCACAGAGTTGAACCTACCAATTGGTAGAGAAGTTTGGAAGCACTCTTTTTGTAGAATCTGCAAGTGGATATTTGGAGCCGTTTGAGGCCTATGCTGGAAAAGGAAATATCTTCACATAAAAACTTAACAGAAACATTCTCAGAAACTTCTTTGGGTTGAGTGCATTGAACTCACAGACTTGAACTTACCTGTAGAAAGAGCAGTTTTGAAACACTCTTTTGGTAAAATCTGCAAGTGGTTATTTGGAGCACTTCGAGGCCTGTGCTGGGATATGGAATATCTTCACCTAAAAACTACAGAGAAGCATTCTCAGAAAGTTCTTCACGATGCATTCATTCAACTCACAGAGTTGAACCTTCCTTTTGATAGAACAGTTTTGAAACACTCTTTTTGTAGAATCTGCAAGAGGATATTTGGAGCGTTTTGAGGCCTATGCTGGAAAAGGAAATATCTTCACCTAAAAACTAGACAGAAGCATTCTCAGAAACTTCTCTGCAATGAGTGCATTCAACTCACAGACTTGAACGTTTCTTTTGATAGAACAGTTTGGAAACATTACGTTTGTAGAATCTGCAAGTGTTTATTCGGAGCACATTCAGGCCTATGTTGGAAAAGGAATTATCTTCACATAAAAACTAGAGAGAAGGATTCTCAGAAACTTCTTTGTGATGAGTTCATTCAACTCACAGAGTTGAACCTACCAATTGATAGAGAAGTTTGGAAACACTCTTTTTGTAGAATCTGCAAGTGGATATTTGGAGCCGTTTGAGGCCTATGCTGGAAAAGGAAATATCTTCACATAAAAACTGAACAGAAGAATTCTCAGAAACTTCTTGGTGTTGAGTGCATTCAACTCACAGTATTGAACTTACCTGTAGAAAGAGCAGTTTTGAAACACTCTTTTGGTAAAATCTGCAAGTGGTTATTTGGAGCACTTCGAGGACTGTGCTGGGATACGGAATATCTTCACCTAAAAACTACAGAGAAGCATTCTCAGAAAGTCCTTCACGATGCATTCATTCAACTCACAGAGTTGAACCTTCCTTTTGATAGAACAGTTTTGAAACACTCTTTTTGTAGAATCTGCAATACGATATTTGGAGCGTTTTGAGGCCTATGCTGGAAAAGGAAATCTCTTCACCTAAAAACTAGACAGAAGCATTCTCAGAAACTTCTGTGTGATGAGTGCATTCAACTCACAGACTTGAACGTTTCTTTTGATAGAACAGTTTTGAAACATCACGTTTGTAGAATCTGCAAGTGTTTATTCCGAGCACCTTGAGGCCTATGTTGGAAAAGGAAATATCTTCACATAAAAACTAGAGAGAAGGATTCTCAGAAACTTCTTTGTGATGAGTTCATTCAACTCACAGAGTTGAACCTACCAATTGGTAGAGAAGTTTGGAAACACTCTTTTTGTAGAATCTGCAAGTGGATATTTGCAGCCGTTTGAGGCCTATGCTGGAAAAGGAAATATCTTCACATAAAAACTGAACAGAAGCATTCTCAGAAACTTCTTTGTGTTGAGTGCATTCAACTCACAGACTTGAACTTACCTGTAGAAAGAGCAGTTTTGAAACACTCTTTTGGTAAAATCTACCAGTGGTTATTTGGAGCACTTCGAGGCCTGTGCTGGGATATGGAATATCTTCACCTAAAAACTACAGAGAAGCATTCTCAGAAAGTTCTTCACGATGCATTCATTCAACTCACAGAGTTGAACCTTCCTTTTGATAGAACAGTTTTGAAACACTCTTTTTGGAGAATCTGCAAGAGGATATTTGGAGCGTTTTGAGGCCTATGCTGGAAAAGGAAATATCTTCACCTAAAAACTAGACAGAAGCATTCTCAGAAACTTCTGTGTGATGAGTGCATTCAACTCACAGACTTGAACGTTTCTTTTGATAGAACCGTTTTGAAACATTACGTTTGTAGAATCTGCAAGTGTTTATTCGGAGCACCTTGAGGCCTATGTTGGAAAAGGAAATATCTTCACATAAAAACTAGAGAGAAGGATTCTCAGAAACTTCTTTGTGATGAGTTCATTCAACTCACAGAGTTGAACCTACCAATTGATAGAGAAGTTTGGAAACACTCTTTCTGTAGAATCTGCAAGTGGATATTTGGAGCCGTTTGAGGCCTATGCTGGAAAAGGAAATATCTTCACATAAAAACTGAACAGAAGCATTCTCAGAAACTTCTTTGTGTTGAGTGCATTCAACTCACAGACTTGAACTTACCTGTAGAAAGAGCAGTTTTCAAACACTCTTTTGGTAAAATCTGCAAGTGGTTATTTGGAGCACTTCGAGGCCTGTGCTGGGATATGGAATATCTTCACCTAAAAACTACAGAGAAGCACTCTCAGAAAGTTCTTCACGATGCATTCATTCAACTCACAGAGTTGAACCTTCCTTTTGATAGAAAAGTTTTGAAACACTCTTTTTGTAGAATCTGCAAGAGGATATTTGGAGCGTTTTGAGGCCTATCCTGGAAAAGGAAATATCTTCACCTAAAAACTAGACAGAAGCATTCTCAGAAACTTCTGTGTGATGAGTGCATTCAACTCACAGACTTGAACGTTTCTTTTGATAGAACAGTTTGGAAACATTACGTTTGTAGAATCTGCAAGTGTTTATTCGGATCACCTTGAGGCCTATGTTGGAAAAGGAAATATCTTCACATAAAAACTAGAGAGAAGGATTCTCAGAAACTTCTTTGTGATGAGTTCATTCAACTCACAGTGTTGAACCTACCAATTGGTAGAGAAGTTTGGAAGCACTCTTTTTGTAGAATCTGCAAGTGGATATTTTGAGCCGTTTGAGGCCTATGCTGGAAAAGGAAATATCTTCACATAAAAACTTAACAGAAACATTCTCAGAAACTTCTTTGTGTTGAGTGCATTGAACTCACAGACTTGAACTTACCTGTAGAAAGAGCAGTTTTGAAACACTCTTTTGGTAATATCTGCAAGTGGTTATTTGGAGCACTTCGAGGCCTGTGCTGGGATATGGAATATCTTCACCTAAAAACTACAGAGAAGCATTCTCAGAAAGTTCTTCACGATGCATTCATTCAACTCACAGAGTTGAACCTTCCTTTTGATAGAACAGTTTTGAAACACTCTTTTTGTAGAATCTGCAAGAGGATATTTGGAGCGTTTTGGGGCCTATGCTGGAAAAGGAAATATCTTCACCTAAAAACTAGACAGAAGCATTCTGAGAAACTTCTGTGCGATGAGTGCATTCAACTCACAGACTTGAACGTTTCTTTTGATAGAACAGTTTTGAAACATTACGTTTGTAGAATCTGCAAGTGTTTATTCGGAGCACATTCAGGCCAATGTTGGAAAAGGAATTATCTTCACATAAAAACTAGAGAGAAGGATTCTCAGAAACTTCTTTGTGATGAGTTCATTCAACTCACAGAGTTGAACCTACCAATTGATAGAGAAGTTTGGAAACACTCTTTTTGTAGAATCTGCAAGTGGATATTTGGAGCCGTTTGAGGCCTATGCTGGAAAAGGAAATATCTTCACATAAAAACTGAACAGAAGAATTCTCAGAAACTTCTTGGTGTTTAGTGTATTCAACTCACAGACTTGAACTTACCTGTAGAAAGAGCAGTTTTGAAACACTCTTTTGGTAAAATCTGCAAGTGGTTATTTGGAGCACTTCGAGGACTGTGCTGGGATACGGAATATCTTCACCTAAAAACTACAGAGAAGCATTCTCAGAAAGTCCTTCACGATGCATTCATTCAACTCACAGAGTTGAACCTTCCTTTTGATAGAACAGTTTTGAAACACTCTTTTTGTAGAATCTGCAATACGATATTTGGAGCGTTTTGAGGCCTATGCTGGAAAAGGAAATCTCTTCACCTAAAAACTAGACAGAAGCATTCTCAGAAACTTCTGTGTGATGAGTGCATTCAACTCACAGACTTGAACGTTTCTTTTGATAGAACAGTTTTGAAACATCACGTTTGTAGAATCTGCAAGTGTTTATTCGGAGCACCTTGAGGCCTATGTTGGAAAAGGAAATATCTTCACATAAAAACTAGAGAGAAGGATTCTCAGAAACTTCTTTGTGATGAGTTCATTCAACTCACAGAGTTGAACCTACCAATTGGTAGAGAAGTTTGGAAACACTCTTTTTGTAGAATCTGCAAGTGGATATTTGGAGCCGTTTGAGGCCTATGCTGGAAAAGGAAATATCTTCACATAAAAACTGAACAGAAGCATTCTCAGAAACTTCTTTGTGTTGAGTGCATTCAACTCACAGACTTGAACTTACCTGTAGAAAGAGCAGTTTTGAAACACTCTTTTGGTAAAATCTACCAGTGGTTATTTGGAGCACTTCGAGGCCTGTGCTGGGATATGGAATATCTTCACCTAAAAACTACAGAGAAGCATTCTCAGAAAGTTCTTCACGATGCATTCATTCAACTCACAGAGTTGAACCTTCCTTTTGATAGAACAGTTCTGAAACACTCTTTTTGGAGAATCTGCAAGAGGATATTTGGAGCGTTTTGAGGCCTATGCTGGAAAAGGAAATATCTTCACCTAAAAACTAGACAGAAGCATTCTCAGAAACTTCTGTGTGATGAGTGCATTCAACTCACAGACTTGAGCGTTTCTTTTGATAGAACCGTTTTGAAACATTACGTTTGTAGAATCTGCAAGTGTTTATTCGGAGCACCTTCAGGACTATGTTGGGAAAGGAAATATCTTCACATAAAAACTAGAGAGAAGGATTCTCAGAAACTTCTTTGTGATGAGTTCATTCAACTCACAGAGTTGAACCTACCAATTGATAGAGAAGTTTGGAAACACTCTTTCTGTAGAATCTGCAAGTGGATATTTGGAGCCGTTTGAGGCCTATGCTGGAAAAGGAAATATCTTCACATAAAAACTGAACAGAAGCATTCTCAGAAACTTCTTTGTGTTGAGTGCATTCAACTCACAGACTTGAACTTACCTGTAGAAAGAGCAGTTTTCAAACACTCTTTTGGTAAAATCTGCAACTGGTTATTTGGAGCACTTCGAGGCCTGTGCTGCGATATGGAATATCTTCACCTAAAAACTACAGAGAAGCACTCTCAGAAAGTTCTTCACGATGCATTCATTCAACTCACAGAGTTGAACCTTCCTTTCGATAGAACAGTTTTGAAACACTCTTTTTGTAGAATCTGCAAGAGGATATTTGGATCGTTTTGAGGCCTATGCTGGAAAAGGAAATATCTTCACCTAAGAACTAGACAGAAGCATTCTCAGAAACTTGTGTGTGATGAGTGCATTCAACTCACAGAATTGAACGTTGCTTTTGATAGAACAGTTTTGAAACATTACGTTTGTAGAATCTGCAAGTGTTTATTCGGAGCACCTTGAGGCCTATGTTGGAAAAGGAAATATCTTCACATAAAAACTAGAGAGAAGGATGCTCAGAAACTTCTTTGTGACGAGTTCATTCAACTCACAGAGTGGAACCTACCAATTGATAGAGAAGTTTGGAAACACTCTTTTTGTAGAATCTGCAAGTGGATATTTGGAGCCGTTTGAGGCCTATGCTGGAAAAGGAAATATCTTCACATAAAAACTGAACAGAAGCATTCTCAGAAACTTCTTTGTGTTGAGTGCATTCAACTCACAGACTTGAACTTACCTGTAGTAAGAGCAGTTTTGAAACACTCTTTTGGTAAAATCTGCAAGTGGTTATTTGGAGCACTTCGAGGCCTGTGCTGGGATATGGAATATCTTCACCTAAAAACTACAGAGAAGCATTCTCAGAAGGTACTTCACGATGCATTCATTCAACTCACAGAGTTGAACCTTCCTTTTGATAGAACAGTTTTGAAACACTCTTTTTGTAGAATCTGCAAGAGGATATTTGGAGCGTTTTGAGGCCAATGCTGGAAAAGGAAATATCTTCACCTAAAAACTAGACAGAAGCATTCTCAGAAACTTCTGTGTGATGAGTGCATTCAACTCACAGACTTGAACGTTTCTTTTGATAGAACAGTTTTGAAACATTACGTTTGTAGAATCTGCAAGTGTTTATTCGGAGCACCTTGAGGCCTATGTTGGAAAAGGAAATATCTTCACATAAAAACTAGAGAGAAGGATTCTCAGAAACTTCTTTGTGATGAGTTCATTCAACTCACAGAGTTGAACCTACCAATTGATAGAGGAGTTTGGAAACACTCTTTTTGTAGAATCTGCAAGTGGATATTTGGAGCCGTTTGAGGCCTATGCTGGAAAAGGGAATATCTTCACATAAAAACTGAACAGAAGCATTCTCAGAAACTTCTTTGTGTTGAGTGCATTCAACTCACAGACTTGAACCTGCCTGTAGAAAGGGCAGTTTTGAAACACTCTTTTGGTAAAATCTGCAAGTGGTTATTTGGAGCACTTCGAGGCCTGTGCTGGGATATGGAATATCTTCACCTAAAAACTACAGAGAAGCATTCTCAGAAAGTTCTTCACGATGCATTCATTCAACTCACAGAGTTGAACCTTCCTTTTGATAGAACAGTTTTGAAACACTCTTTTTGGAGAATCTGCAAGACGATATTTGGAGCGTTTGAGGCCTATGCTGGAAAAGGAAATATCTTCACCTAAAAACTAGACAGAAGCATTCTCAGAAACTTCTGTGTGATGAGTGCATTCAACTCACAGACTTGAACGTTTCTTTTGATAGAACAGTTTTGAAACATTACGTTTGTAGAATCTGCAAGTGTTTATTCGGAGCACCTTGAGGCCTATGTTGGAAAAGGAAATATCTTCACATAAAAACTAGAGAGAAGGATTCTCAGAAACTTCTTTGTGATGAGTTCATTCAACTCACAGAGTTGAACCTATCAATTGATAGAGAAGTTTGGAAACACTCTTTTTGTAGAATCTGCAAGTGGATATTTGGAGCCGTTTGAGGCCTATGCTGGAAAAGGAAATATCTTCACATAAAAACTGAACAGAAACATTCTCAGAAACTTCTTTGTGTTGAGTGCATTCAACTCACAGACTTGAACTTACCTGTAGAAAGAGCAGTTTTGAAACACTCTTTTGGTAAAATCTGCAAGTGGTTACTTGGAGCACTTCGAGGCCTGTGCTGGGATATGGAATATCTTCACCTAAAAACTACAGAGAAGCATTCTCAGAAAGTTCTTCACGATGCATTCATTCAACTCACAGAGTTGAACCTTCCTTTTGATAGAACAGTTTTGAAACACTGTTTTTGGAGAATCTGCAAGAGGATATTTGGAGCGTTTTGAGGCCTATGCTGGAAAAGGAAATATCTTCACCTAAAAACTAGACAGAAGCATTCTCAGAAACTTCTGGGTGATGAGTGCATTCAACTCACAGACTTGAACATTTCTTTTGATAGAACCGTTTTGAAACATTACGTTTGTAGAATCTGCAAGTGTTTATTCGGAGCACCTAGAGGCCTATGTTGGAAAAGGAAATATCTTCACATAAAAACTAGAGAGAAGGATTCTCAGAAACTTCTTTGTGATGAGTTCATTCAACTCACAGAGTTGAACCTACCAATTGATAGAGAAGTTTGAAAACACTCTTTTTGTAGAATCTGCAAGTGGATATTTGGAGCCGTTAGAGGCCTATGCAGGAAAAGGAAATATCTTCAGATAAAAACTGAACAGAAACATTCTCAGAAACTTCTTTGTGTTGAGTGCATTGAACTCACAGACTTGAACTTACCTGTAGAAAGAGCAGTTTTGAATCACTCTTTTGGTAAAATCTGCAAGTGGTTATTTGGAGCACTTCGATGCCTGTGCTGGGATATGGAATATCTTCACCTAAAAACTACAGAGAAGCATTCTCAGAAAGTTCTTCATGATGCATTCATTCAACTCACAGAGTTGAACCTTCCTTTTGATAGAACAGTTTTGAAACACTCTCTTTGTAGAATCTGCAAGAGGATATTTGGAGCGTTTTGAGGCCTAAGCTGGAAATGGAAATATCTTCACCTAAAAACTAGACAGAAGCATTCTCAGAAACTTCTGTGCGATGAGTGCATTCAACTCACAGACTTGAACGTTTCTTTTGATAGAACAGTTTTGAAACATTACGTTTGTAGAATCTGCAAGTGTTTATTCGGAGCACATTGAGGCCTATGTTGGAAAAGGAAATATCTTCACATAAAAACTAGAGAGAAGGATTCTCAGAAACTTCTTTGTGATGAGTTCATTGAACTCACAGAGTTGAACCTACCAATTGATAGAGAAGTTTGGAAACACTCTTTTCGTAGAATCTGCAAGTGGATATTTGGAGCCATTTGAGTCCTATGCTGGAAAAGGAAATATCTTCACATAAAAACTGAACAGAAGCATTCTCAGAAACTTCTTTGTGTTGAGTGCATTCAACTCACAGACTTGAACTTACCTGTAGAAAGAGCAGTTTTGAAACACTCTTTTGGTAAAATCTGCAAGTGGTTATTTGGAGCACTTCGAGGCCTGTGCTGGGATATGGAATATCTTCACCTAAAAACTACAGAGAAGCATTCTCAGAAAGTTCTTCACGATGCATTCATTCAACTCACAGAGTTGAACCTTCCTTTTGATAGAACAGTTTTGAAACACTCTTTTTGTAGAATCTGCAAGAGGATATTTGGAGCGTTTTGGGGCCTATGCTGGAAAAGGAAATATCTTCACCTAAAAACTAGACAGAAGCATTCTCAGAAACTTCTGTGTGATGAGTGCATTCAACTCACAGACTTGAACGTTTCTTTTGATAGAACAGTTTTGAAACATTACGTTTGGAGAATCTGCAAGTGTTTATTCGGAGCACCTTGAGGCCTATGTTGGAAAAGGAAATATCTTCACATAAAAACTAGAGAGAAGGATTCTCAGAAACTTCTTTGTGATGAGTTCATTCAACTCACAGAGTTGAACCTACCAATTGATAGAGAAGTTTGGAAACACTCTTTTTGTAGAATCTGCAAGTGGATATTTGGAGCCGTTTGAGGCCTATGCTGGAAAAGGAAATATCTTCACATAAAAACTGAACAGAAGCATTCTCAGAAACTTCTTTGTGTTGAGTGCATTCAACTCACAGACTTGAACTTGCCTGTAGAAAGAGCAGTTTTGAAACACTCTTTTGGTAAAATCTGCAAGTGGTTATTTGGAGCACTTCGAGGCCTGTGCTGGGATATGGAATATCTTCACCTAAAAACTACAGAGAAGCATTCTCAGAAAGTTCTTCACGATGCATTCATTCAACTCACAGAGTTGAACCTTCCTTTCGATAGAACAGTTTTGAAACACTCTTTTTGTAGAATCTGCAAGAGGATATTTGGAGCGTTTTGAGGCCTATGCTGGAAAAGGAAATATCTTCACCTAAAAACTAGACAGAAGCATTCTGAGAAACTTCTGTGCGATGAGTGCATTCAACTCACAGACTTGAACGTTTCTTTTGATAGAACAGTTTTGAAACATTACGTTTGTAGAATCTGCAAGTGTTTATGCGGAGCACCTTGAGGCCTATGTTGGAAAAGGAAATATCTTCACATAAAAACTAGAGAGAAAGATTCTCAGAAACTTCTTTGTGATGAGTTCATTCAACTCACAGAGTTGAACCGACCAATTCATAGAGAAGTTTGGAAACACTCTTTTTGTAGAATCTGCAAGAGGATATTTGGAGCGTTTTGAGGCCTATGCTGGAAAAGGAAATATCATCACCTAAAAACTAGAGAGAAGCATTCTGAGAAACTTCTGTGTGATGAGTGCATTCAACTCACAGACTTGAACGTTTCTTTTGATAGAACAGTTTGGAAACCTTACGTTTGTAGAATCTGCAAGTGTTTATTCGGAGCACCTTGAGGCCTATGTTGGAAAAGGAAATATCTTCACATAAAAACTACAGAGAAGGATTCTCAGAAACTTCTTTGTGATGAGTTCATTCAACTCACAGAGTTGATCCTACCAATTGATAGAGAAGTTTGGAAACACTCTTTTTGTAGAATCTGCAAGTGGATATTTGGAGCCGTTTGAGGCCTATGCTGGAAAAGGAAATATCTTCACATAAAAACTGAACAGAAGCATTCTCAGAAACTTCTTTGTGTTGAGTGCATTCAACTCACAGACTTGAACTTACCTGTAGAAAGAGCAGTTTTGAAACACTCTTTTGGTAAAATCTGCAAGTGGTTATTTGGAGCACTTCGAGGCCTGTGCTGGGATATGGAATATCTTCACCTAAAAACTACAGAGAAGCATTCTCAGAAAGTTCTTCACGATGCATTCATTCAACTCACAGAGTTGAACCTTCCTTTTGATAGAACAGTTTTGAAACACTCTTTTTGTAGAATCTGCAAGAGGATATTTGGAGCGTTTTGAGGCCTATGCTGGAAAAGGAAATATCTTCACCTAAAAACTAGACAGAAGCATTCTCAGAAACTTCTGTGTGATGAGTGCATTCAACTCACAGACTTGAACGTTTCTTTTGATAGAACAGTTTTGAAACATTACGTTTGTAGGATCTGCAAGTGCTTATTCGGAGCACCTTGAGGCCTATGTTGGAAAAGGAAATATCTTCAAATAAAAACTAGAGAGAAGGATTCTCAGAAACTTCTTTGTGATGAGTTCATTCAACTCACAGAGTTGAACCTACCAATTGATAGAGAAGTTTGGAAACACTCTTTTTGTGGAATCTGCAAGTGGATATTTGGAGCCGTTTGAGGCCTATGCTGGAAAAGGAAATATCTTCACATAAAAACTGAACAGAAGCATTCTCAGAAACTTTTTTGTGTTGAGTGCATTCAACTCACAGACTTGAACTTACCTGTAGAAAGAGCAGTTTTGAAACACTCTTTTGGTAAAATCTGCAAGTGGTTATTTGGAGCACTTCGAGGCCTGTGCTGGGATATGGAATATCTTCACCTAAAGACTACAGAGAAGCATTCTCAGAAAGTTCTTCACGATGCATTCATTCAACTCACAGAGTTGAACCTTCCTTTTGATAGAACAGTTTTGAAACACTCTTTTTGTAGAATCTGCCAGAGGATATTTGGAGCGTTTTGAAGCCTATGCTGGAAAAGGAAATATCTTCACCTAAAAACTAGACAGAAGCATTCTCAGAAACTTCTGTGTGATGAGTGCATTCAACTCACAGACATGAACGTTTCTTTTGATATAACAGTTTTGAAATATTTCTTTTGTAGAATCTGCAAGTGTTTATTCGGAGCACCTTGAGGCCTATGTTGGAAAAGGAAATATCTTCACATAAAAACTAGAGAGAAGGATTCTCAGAAACTTCTTTGTGATGAGTTCATTCAACTCACAGAGTTGAACCTACCAATTGGTAGAGAAGTTTGGAAGCACTCTTTTTGTAGAATCTGCAAGTGGATATTTGGAGCCGTTTGAGGCCTATGCTGGAAAAGGAAATATCTTCACATAAAAACTTAACAGAAACATTCTCAGAAACTTCTTTGTGTTGAGTGCATTGAACTCACAGACTTGAACTTACCTGTAGAAAGAGCAGTTTTGAAACACTCTTTTGGTAAAATCTGCAAGTGGTTATTTGGAGCACTTCGAGGCCTGTGCTGGGATATGGAATATCTTCACCTAAAAACTACAGAGAAGCATTCTCAGAAAGTTCTTCACGATGCATTCATTCAACTCACAGAGTTGAACCTTCCTTTTGATAGAACAGTTTTGAAACACTCTTTTTGTAGAATCTGCAAGAGGATATTTGGAGCGTTTTGAGGCCTATGCTGGAAAAGGAAATATCTTCACCTAAAAACTAGACAGAAGCATTCTCAGAAACTTCTTTGCGATGAGTGCATTCAACTCACAGACTTGAACGTTTCTTTTGATAGAACAGTTTGGAAACATTACGTTTGTAGAATCTGCAAGTGTTTATTCGGAGCACATTCAGGCCTATGTTGGAAAAGGAATTATCTTCACATAAAAACTAGAGAGAAGGATTCTCAGAAACTTCTTTGTGATGAGTTCATTCAACTCACAGAGTTGAACCTACCAATTGATAGAGAAGTTTGGAAACACTCTTTTTGTAGAATCTGCAAGTGGATATTTGGAGCCGTTTGAGGCCTATGCTGGAAAAGGAAATATCTTCACATAAAAACTGAACAGAAGAATTCTCAGAAACTTCTTGGTGTTGAGTGCATTCAACTCACAGACTTGAACTTACCTGTAGAAAGAGCAGTTTTGAAACACTCTTTTGGTAAAATCTGCAAGTGGTTATTTGGAGCACTTCGAGGACTGTGCTGGGATACGGAATATCTTCACCTAAAAACTACAGAGAAGCATTCTCAGAAAGTCCTTCACGATGCATTCATTCAACTCACAGAGTTGAACCTTCCTTTTGATAGAACAGTTTTGAAACACTCTTTTTGTAGAATCTGCAATACGATATTTGGAGCGTTTTGAGGCCTATGCTGGAAAAGGAAATCTCTTCACCTAAAAACTAGACAGAAGCATTCTCAGAAACTTCTGTGTGATGAGTGCATTCAACTCACAGACTTGAACGTTTCTTTTGATAGAACAGTTTTGAAACATCACGTTTGTAGAATCTGCAAGTGTTTATTCGGAGCACCTTGAGGCCTATGTTGGAAAAGGAAATATCTTCACATAAAAACTAGAGAGAAGGATTCTCAGAAACTTCTTTGTGATGAGTTCATTCAACTCACAGAGTTGAACCTACCAATTGGTAGAGAAGTTTGGAAACACTCTTTTTGTAGAATCTGCAAGTGGATATTTGCAGCCGTTTGAGGCCTATGCTGGAAAAGGAAATATCTTCACATAAAAACTGAACAGAAGCATTCTCAGAAACTTCTTTGTGTTGAGTGCATTCAACTCACAGACTTGAACTTACCTGTAGAAAGAGCAGTTTTGAAACACTCTTTTGGTAAAATCTACCAGTGGTTATTTGGAGCACTTCGAGGCCTGTGCTGGGATATGGAATATCTTCACCTAAAAACTACAGAGAAGCATTCTCAGAAAGTTCTTCACGATGCATTCATTCAACTCACAGAGTTGAACCTTCCTTTTGATAGAACAGTTTTGAAACACTCTTTTTGGAGAATCTGCAAGAGGATATTTGGAGCGTTTTGAGGCCTATGCTGGAAAAGGAAATATCTTCACCTAAAAACTAGACAGAAGCATTCTCAGAAACTTCTGTGTGATGAGTGCATTCAACTCACAGACTTGAACGTTTCTTTTGATAGAACCGTTTTGAAACATTACGTTTGTAGAATCTGCAAGTGTTTATTCGGAGCACCTTGAGGCCTATGTTGGAAAAGGAAATATCTTCACATAAAAACTAGAGAGAAGGATTCTCAGAAACTTCTTTGTGATGAGTTCATTCAACTCACAGAGTTGAACCTACCAATTGATAGAGAAGTTTGGAAACACTCTTTCTGTAGAATCTGCAAGTGGATATTTGGAGCCGTTTGAGGCCTATGCTGGAAAAGGAAATATCTTCACATAAAAACTGAACAGAAGCATTCTCAGAAACTTCTTTGTGTTGAGTGCATTCAACTCACAGACTTGAACTTACCTGTAGAAAGAGCAGTTTTCAAACACTCTTTTGGTAAAATCTGCAAGTGGTTATTTGGAGCACTTCGAGGCCTGTGCTGGGATATGGAATATCTTCACCTAAAAACTACAGAGAAGCACTCTCAGAAAGTTCTTCACGATGCATTCATTCAACTCACAGAGTTGAACCTTCCTTTTGATAGAACAGTTTTGAAACACTCTTTTTGTAGAATCTGCAAGAGGATATTTGGAGCGTTTTGAGGCCTATGCTGGAAAAGGAAATATCTTCACCTAAAAACTAGACAGAAGCATTCTCAGAAACTTCTGTGTGATGAGTGCATTCAACTCACAGACTTGAACGTTTCTTTTGATAGAACAGTTTGGAAACATTACGTTTGTAGAATCTGCAAGTGTTTATTCGGATCACCTTGAGGCCTATGTTAGAAAAGGAAATATCTTCACATAAAAACTAGAGAGAAGGATTCTCAGAAACTTCTTTGTGATGAGTTCATTCAACTCACAGTGTTGAACCTACCAATTGGTAGAGAAGTTTGGAAGCACTCTTTTTGTAGAATCTGCAAGTGGATATTTTGAGCCGTTTGAGGCCTAAGCTGGAAAAGGAAATATCTTCACATAAAAACTTAACAGAAACATTCTCAGAAACTTCTTTGTGTTGAGTGCATTGAACTCACAGACTTGAACTTACCTGTAGAAAGAGCAGTTTTGAAACACTCTTTTGGTAATATCTGCAAGTGGTTATTTGGAGCACTTCGAGGCCTGTGCTGGGATATGGAATATCTTCACTTAAAAACTACAGAGAAGCATTCTCAGAAAGTTCTTCACGATGCATTCATTCAACTCACAGAGTTGAACCTTCCTTTTGATAGAACAGTTTTGAAACACTCTTTTTGTAGAATCTGCAAGAGGATATTGGGAGCGTTTTGAGGCCTATGCTGGAAAAGGAAATATCTTCACCTAAAAACTAGACAGAAGCATTCTGAGAAACTTCTGTGCGATGAGTGCATTCAACTCACAGACTTGAACGTTTCTTTTGATAGAACAGTTTTGAAACATTACGTTTGTAGAATCTGCAAGTGTTTATTCGGAGCACATTCAGGCCTATGTTGGAAAAGGAATTATCTTCACATAAAAACTAGAGAGAAGGATTCTCAGAAACTTCTTTGTGATGAGTTCATTCAACTCACAGAGTTGAACCTACCAATTGATAGAGAAGTTTGGAAACACTCTTTTTGTAGAATCTGCAAGTGGATATTTGGAGCCGTTTGAGGCCTTTGCTGGAAAAGGAAATATCTTCACATAAAAACTGAACAGAAGAATTCTCAGAAACTTCTTGGTGTTGAGTGTATTCAACTCACAGACTTGAACTTACCTGTAGAAAGAGCAGTTTTGAAACACTCTTTTGGTAAAATCTGCAAGTGGTTATTTGGAGCACTTCGAGGACTGTGCTGGGATACGGAATATCTTCACCTAAAAACTACAGAGAAGCCTTCTCAGAAAGTCCTTCACGATGCATTCATTCAACTCACAGAGTTGAACCTTCCTTTTGATAGAACAGTTTTGAAACACTCTTTTTGTAGAATCTGCAATACGATATTTGGAGCGTTTTGAGGCCTATGCTGGAAAAGGAAATCTCTTCACCTAAAAACTAGACAGAAGCATTCTCAGAAACTTCTGTGTGATGAGTGCATTCAACTCACAGACTTGAACGTTTCTTTTGATAGAACAGTTTTGAAACATCACGTTTGTAGAATCTGCAAGTGTTTATTCGGAGCACCTTGAGGCCTATGTTGGAAAAGGAAATATCTTCACATAAAAACTAGAGAGAAGGATTCTCAGAAACTTCTTTGTGATGAGTTCATTCAACTCACAGAGTTGAACCTACCAATTGGTAGAGAAGTTTGGAAACACTCTTTTTGTAGAATCTGCAAGTGGATATTTGGAGCCGTTTGAGGCCTATGCTGGAAAAGGAAATATCTTCACATAAAAACTGAACAGAAGCATTCTCAGAAACTTCTTTGTGTTGAGTGCATTCAACTCACAGACTTGAACTTACCTGTAGAAAGAGCAGTTTTGAAACACTCTTTTGGTAAAATCTACCAGTGGTTATTTGGAGCACTTCGAGGCCTGAGCTGGGATATGGAATATCTTCACCTAAAAACTACAGAGAAGCATTCTCAGAAAGTTCTTCACGATGCATTCATTCAACTCACAGAGTTGAATCTTCCTTTTGATAGAACAGTTTTGAAACACTCTTTTTGGAGAATCTGCAAGAGGATATTTGGAGCGTTTTGAGGCCTATGCTGGAAAAGGAAATATCTTCACCTAAAAACTAGACAGAAGCATTCTCAGAAACTTCTGTGTGATGAGTGCATTCAACTCACAGACTTGAACGTTTCTTTTGATAGAACCGTTTTGAAACATTACGTTTGTAGAATCTGCAAGTGTTTATTCGGAGCACCTTGAGGCCTATGTTGGAAAAGGAAATATCTTCACATAAAAACTAGAGAGAAGGATTCTCAGAAACTTCTTTGTGATGAGTTCATTCGACTCACAGAGTTGAACCTACCAATTGATAGAGAAGTTTGGAAACACTCTTTCTGTAGAATCTGCAAGTGGATATTTGGAGCCGTTTGAGGCCTATGCTGGAAAAGGAAATATCTTCACATAAAAACTGAACAGAAGCATTCTCAGAAACTTCTTTGTGTTGAGTGCATTCAACTCACAGACTTGAACTTACCTGTAGAAAGAGCAGTTTTCAAACACTCTTTTGGTAAAATCTGCAAGTGGTTATTTGGAGCACTTCGAGGCCTGTGCTGGGATATGGAATATCTTCACCTAAAAACTACAGAGAAGCACTCTCAGAAAGTTCTTCACGATGCATTCATTCAACTCACAGAGTTGAACCTTCCTTTTGATAGAACAGTTTTGAAACACTCTTTTTGTAGAATCTGCAAGAGGATATTTGGAGCGTTTTGAGGCCTATGCTGGAAAAGGAAATATCTTCACCTAAAAACTAGACAGAAGCAT
Organism: Pongo abelii; assembly: GCF_028885655.2. NCBI lineage: Eukaryota > Metazoa > Chordata > Mammalia > Primates > Hominidae > Pongo > Pongo abelii. The sequence goes on from NC_071999.2 coordinate 19,998,462, forward strand.
TCTCAGAAACTTCTGTGTGATGAGTGCATTCAACTCACAGACTTGAACGTTTCTTTTGATAGAACAGTTTGGAAACATTACGTTTGTAGAATCTGCAAGTGTTTATTCGGATCACCTTGAGGCCTATGTTGGAAAAGGAAATATCTTCACATAAAAACTAGAGAGAAGGATTCTCAGAAACTTCTTTGTGATGAGTTCATTCAACTCACAGAGTTGAACCTACCAATTGATAGAGAAGTTTGGAAACACTCTTTTTGTAGAATCTGCAAGTGGATATTTGGAGCCGTTTGAGGCCTATGCTGGAAAAGGAAATATCTTCACATAAAAACTGAACGGAAGCATTCTCGGAAACTTCTTTGTGTTGAGTGCATTCAACTCACAGACTTGAACTTACCTGTAGAAACAGCAGTTTTGAAACACTCTTTTGGTAAAATCTGCAAGTGGTTATTTGGAGCACTTCGAGGCCTGTGCTGGGATATGGAATATCTTCACCTAAAAACTACAGAGAAGCATTCTCAGAAAGTTCTTCACGATGCATTCATTCAACTCACAGAGTTGAACCTTCCTTTTGATAGAACAGTTTTGAAACACTCTTTTTGTAGAATCTGCGAGAGGATATTTGGAGCGTTTTGAGGCCTATGCTGGAAAAGGAAATATCTTCACCTAAAAACTAGACAGAAGCATTCTCAGAAACTTCTGTGTGATGAGTGCATTCAACTCACAGACATGAACGTTTCTTTTGAGAGAACAGTTTTGAAACATTTCTTTTTTAGAATCTGCAAGTGTTTATTCGGAGCACCTTGATTCCTATGTTGGAAAAGGAAATATCTTCACATAAAAACTAGAGAGAAGGATTCTCAGAAACTTCTTTGTGATGAGTTCATTCAGCTCACAGAGTTGAACCTACCAATTGATAGAGAAGTTTGGAAACACTCTTTTTGTAGAATCTGCAAGTGGATATTTGGAGCCGTTTGAGGCCTATGCTGGAAAAGGAAATATCTTCACATAAAAACTGACCGGAAGCATTCTCGGAAACTTCTTTGTGTTGAGTGCATTCAACTCACAGACTTGAACTTACCTCTAGAAACAGCAGTTTTGAAACACTCTTTTCGTAAAATCTGCAAGTGGTTATTTGGAGCACTTCGAGGCCTGTGCTGGGATATGGAATATCTTCACCTAAAAACTACAGAGAAGCATTCTCAGAAAGTTCTTCACGATGCATTCATTCAACTCACAGAGTTGAACCTTCCTTTTGATAGAACAGTTTTGAAACACTCTTTTTGTAGAATCTGCAAGAGGATATTTGGAGCGTTTTGAGGCCTATGCTGGAAAAGGAAATATCTTCACCTAAAAACTAGACAGAAGCATTCTCAGAAACTTCTGTGTGATGAGTGCATTCAACTCACAGACTTGAACGTTTCTTTTGATAGAACAGTTTTGAAACATTACGTTTGTAGAATCTGCAAGTGTTTATTCGGAGCACCTTGAGGCCTATGTTGGAAAAGGAAATATCTTCACATAAAAACTAGAGAGAAGGATTCTCAGAAACTTCTTTGTGATGAGTTCATTCAACTCACAGAGTTGAACCTACTAATTGATAGAGAAGTTTGGGAACACTCTTTTTGTAGAATCTGCAAGTGGATATTTGGAGCCGTTTGAGGCCTATGCTGGAAAAGGAAATATCTTCACATAAAAACTGAACAGAAGCATTCTCAGAAACTTCTTTGTGTTGAGTGCATTCAACTCACAGACTTGAACTTACCTGTAGAAAGAGCAGTTTTGAAACACTCTTTTGGTAAAATCTGCAAGTGTTTATTTGGAGCACTTCGAGGCCTGTGCTGGGATATGGAATATCTTCACCTAAAAACTACAGAGAAGCTTTCTCAGAAAGTTCTTCACGATGCATTCATTCAACTCACAGAGTTGAACCTTCCTTTTGATAGAACAGTTTTGAAACACTCTTTTTGTAGAATCTGCAAAGGATATTTGGAGCGTTTTGAGGCCTATGTTGGAAAAGGAAATATCTTCACCTAAAAACTAGACAGAAGCATTCTCAGAAACTTCTGTGTGATGAGTGCATTCAACTCACAGACTTGAACGTTTCTTTTGATAGAACAGTTTTGAAACATTTCTTTTTTAGAATCTGCAAGTGTTTATTCGGAGCACCTTGATTCCTATGTTGGAAAAGGAAATATCTTCACATAAAAACTAGAGAGAAGGATTCTCAGAAACTTCTTTGTGATGAGTTCATTCAACTCACAGAGTGGAACCTACCAATTGATAGAGAAGTTTGGAAACACTCTTTTTGTGGAATCTGCAAGTGGATATTTGGAGCCGTTTGAGGCGTATGCTGGAAAGGGAAATATCTTCACATAAAAACTGAACAGAAGCATTCTCAGAAACTTCTTTGTGTTGAGTGCATTCAACTCACAGACTTGAATTTACCTGTAGAAAGAGCAGTTTTGAAACACTCTTTTGGTAAAATCTGCAAGTGGTTATTTGGAGCACTTCGAGGCCTGTGCTGGGATATGGAATATCTTCACCTAAAAACTACAGAGAAGCATTCTCAGAAAGTTCTTCACGATGCATTCATTCAACTCACAGAGTTGAACCTTCCTTTTGATAGAACAGTTTTGAAACACTCTTTTTGTAGAATCTGCGAGAGGATATTTGGAGCGTTTTGAGGCCTATGCTGGAAAAGGAAATATCTTCACCTAAAAACTAGACAGAAGCATTCTCAGAAACTTCTGTGTGATGAGTGCATTCAACTCACAGACTTGAACGTTTCTTTTGATAGAACTGTTTGGAAACATTACGTTTGTAGAATCTGCAAGTGTTTATTCGGATCACCTTGAGGCCTATGTTGGAAAAGGAAATATCTTCACATAAAAACTAGAGAGAAGGATTCTCAGAAACTTCTTTGTGATGAGTTCATTCAACTCACAGAGTTGAACCTACCAATTGATAGAGAAGTTTGGAAACACTCTTTCTGTAGAATCTGCAAGTGGATATTTGGAGCCGTTTGAGGCCTATGCTGGAAAAGGAAATATCTTCACATAAAAACTGAACGGAAGCATTCTCGGAAACTTCTTTGTGTTGAGTGCATTCAACTCACAGACTTGAACTTTCCTGTAGAAAGAGCAGTTTTGAAACACTCTTTTGGTAAAATCTGCAAGTGGTTATTTGGAGCACTTCGAGGCCTGTGCTGGGATATGGAATATCTTCACCTAAAAACTACAGAGAAGCATTCTCAGAAAGTTCTTCACGATGCATTCATTCAACTCACAGAGTTGAACCTTCCTTTTGATAGAACAGTTTTGAAACACTCTTTTTGGAGAATCTGCAAGAGGATATTTGGAGCGTTTTGAGGCCTATGCTGGAAAAGGAAGTATCTTCACCTAAAAACTAGACAGAAGCATTCTCAGAAACTTCTGTGTGATGAGTGCATTCAACTCACAGACTTGAAAGTTTCTTTTGATAGAACAGTTTTGAAACATTACGTTTGTAGAATCTGCAAGTGTTTATTCGGAGCACCTTGAGGCCTATGTTGGAAAAGGAAATATCTTCACATAAAAACTAGAGAGAAGGATTCTCAGAAACTTCTTTGTGATGAGTTCATTCAACTCACAGAGTTGAACCTACCAATTGATAGAGAAGTTTGGGAACACTCTTTTTGTAGAATCTGCAAGTGGATATTTGGAGCCGTTTGAGGCCTATGCTGGAAAAGGAAATATCTTCACATAAAAACTGAACAGAAGCATTCTCAGAAACTTCTTTGTGTTGAGTGCATTCAACTCACAGACTTGAACTTACCTGTAGAAAGAGCAGTTTTGAAACACTCTTTTGGTAAAATCTGCAAGTGGTTATTTGGAGCACTTCGAGGCCTGTGCTGGGATATGGAATATCTTCACCTAAAAACTACAGAGAAGCATTCTCAGAAAGTTCTTCACGATGCATTCATTCAACTCACAGAGTTGAACCTTCCTTTTGATAGAACAGTTTTGAAACACTCTTTTTGTAGAATCTGCAAGACGATATTTGGAGCGTTTTGAGGCCTATGTTGGAAAAGGAAATATCTTCACCTAAAAACTAGACAGAAGCATTCTCAGAAACTTCTGTGTGATGAGTGCATTCAACTCACAGACATGAACGTTTCTTTTGATAGAACAGTTTTGAAACATTTCTTTTTTAGAATCTGCAAGTGTTTATTCGGAGCACCTTGATTCCTATGTTGGAAAAGGAAATATCTTCACATAAAAACTAGAGAGAAGGATTCTCAGAAACTTCTTTGTGATGAGTTCATTCAACTCACAGAGTTGAACCTACCAATTGATAGAGAAGTTTGGAAACACTCTTTTTGTAGAATCTGCAAGTGGATATTTGGAGCCGTTTGAGGCCTATGCTGGAAAAGGAAATATCTTCACATAAAAACTGAACGGAAGCATTCTCGGAAACTTCTTTGTGTTGAGTGCATTCAACTCACAGACTTGAACTTACCTGTAGAAAGAGCAGTTTTGAAAGACTCTTTTGGTAAAATCTGCAAGTGGTTATTTGGAGCACTTCGAGGCCTGTGCTGGGATATGGAATATCTTCACCTAAAAACTACAGAGAAGCATTCTCAGAAAGTTCTTCACGATGCATTCATTCAACTCACAGAGTTGAACCTTCCTTTTGATAGAACAGTTTTGAAACACTCTTTTTGTAGAATCTGCGAGAGGATATTTGGAGCGTTTTGAGGCCTATGCTGGAAAAGGAAATATCTTCACCTAAAAACTAGACAGAAGCATTCTCAGAAACTTCTGTGTGATGAGTGCATTCAACTCACAGACTTGAACGTTTCTTTTGATAGAACAGTTTTGAAACATTACGTTTGTAGAATCTGCAAGTGTTTATTCGGAGCACCTTGAGGCCTATGTTGGAAAAGGAAATATCTTCACATAAAAACTACAGAGAAGGATTCTCAGAAACTTCTTTGTGATGAGTTCATTCAACTCACAGAGTTGAACCTACCAATTGGTAGAGAAGTTTGGAAACACTCTTTTTGTAGAATCTGCAAGTGGATATTTGGAGCCGTTTGAGGCCTATGCTGGAAAAGGAAATATCTTCACATAAAAACTGAACAGAAGCATTCTCAGAAACTTCTTTGTGTTGAGTGCATTCAACTCACAGACTTGAACTTACCTGTAGAAAGAGCAGTTTTGAAACACTCTTTTGGTAAAATCTACCAGTGGTTATTTGGAGCACTTCGAGGCCTGTGCTGGGATATGGAATATCTTCACCTAAAAACTACAGAGAAGCATTCTCAGAAAGTTCTTCACGATGCATTCATTCAACTCACAGAGTTGAACCTTCCTTTTGATAGAACAGTTCTGAAACACTCTTTTTGGAGAATCTGCAAGAGGATATTTGGAGCGTTTTGAGGCCTATGCTGGAAAAGGAAATATCTTCACCTAAAAACTAGACAGAAGCATTCTCAGAAACTTCTGTGTGATGAGTGCATTCAACTCACAGACTTTAGCGTTTCTTTTGATAGAACCGTTTTGAAACATTACGTTTGTAGAATCTGCAAGTGTTTATTCGGAGCACCTTCAGGACTATGTTGGGAAAGGAAATATCTTCACATAAAAACTAGAGAGAAGGATTCTCAGAAACTTCTTTGTGATGAGTTCATTCAACTCACAGAGTTGAACCTACCAATTGATAGAGAAGTTTGGAAACACTCTTTTTGTAGAATCTGCAAGTGGATATTTTGAGCCGTTTGAGGCCTAAGCTGGAAAAGGAAATATCTTCACATAAAAACTTAACAGAAACATTCTCAGAAACTTCTTTGTGTTGAGTGCATTGAACTCACAGACTTGAACTTACCTGTAGAAAGAGCAGTTTTGAAACACTCTTTTGGTAATATCTGCAAGTGGTTATTTGGAGCACTTCGAGGCCTGTGCTGGGATATGGAATATCTTCACTTAAAAACTACAGAGAAGCATTCTCAGAAAGTTCTTCACGATGCATTCATTCAACTCACAGAGTTGAACCTTCCTTTTGATAGAACAGTTTTGAAACACTCTTTTTGTAGAATCTGCAAGAGGATATTGGGAGCGTTTTGAGGCCTATGCTGGAAAAGGAAATATCTTCACCTAAAAACTAGACAGAAGCATTCTGAGAAACTTCTGTGCGATGAGTGCATTCAACTCACAGACTTGAACGTTTCTTTTGATAGAACAGTTTTGAAACATTACGTTTGTAGAATCTGCAAGTGTTTATTCGGAGCACATTCAGGCCTATGTTGGAAAAGGAATTATCTTCACATAAAAACTAGAGAGAAGGATTCTCAGAAACTTCTTTGTGATGAGTTCATTCAACTCACAGAGTTGAACCTACCAATTGATAGAGAAGTTTGGAAACACTCTTTTTGTAGAATCTGCAAGTGGATATTTGGAGCCGTTTGAGGCCTTTGCTGGAAAAGGAAATATCTTCACATAAAAACTGAACAGAAGAATTCTCAGAAACTTCTTGGTGTTGAGTGTATTCAACTCACAGACTTGAACTTACCTGTAGAAAGAGCAGTTTTGAAACACTCTTTTGGTAAAATCTGCAAGTGGTTATTTGGAGCACTTCGAGGACTGTGCTGGGATACGGAATATCTTCACCTAAAAACTACAGAGAAGCCTTCTCAGAAAGTCCTTCACGATGCATTCATTCAACTCACAGAGTTGAACCTTCCTTTTGATAGAACAGTTTTGAAACACTCTTTTTGTAGAATCTGCAATACGATATTTGGAGCGTTTTGAGGCCTATGCTGGAAAAGGAAATCTCTTCACCTAAAAACTAGACAGAAGCATTCTCAGAAACTTCTGTGTGATGAGTGCATTCAACTCACAGACTTGAACGTTTCTTTTGATAGAACAGTTTTGAAACATCACGTTTGTAGAATCTGCAAGTGTTTATTCGGAGCACCTTGAGGCCTATGTTGGAAAAGGAAATATCTTCACATAAAAACTAGAGAGAAGGATTCTCAGAAACTTCTTTGTGATGAGTTCATTCAACTCACAGAGTTGAACCTACCAATTGGTAGAGAAGTTTGGAAACACTCTTTTTGTAGAATCTGCAAGTGGATATTTGGAGCCGTTTGAGGCCTATGCTGGAAAAGGAAATATCTTCACATAAAAACTGAACAGAAGCATTCTCAGAAACTTCTTTGTGTTGAGTGCATTCAACTCACAGACTTGAACTTACCTGTAGAAAGAGCAGTTTTGAAACACTCTTTTGGTAAAATCTACCAGTGGTTATTTGGAGCACTTCGAGGCCTGAGCTGGGATATGGAATATCTTCACCTAAAAACTACAGAGAAGCATTCTCAGAAAGTTCTTCACGATGCATTCATTCAACTCACAGAGTTGAATCTTCCTTTTGATAGAACAGTTTTGAAACACTCTTTTTGGAGAATCTGCAAGAGGATATTTGGAGCGTTTTGAGGCCTATGCTGGAAAAGGAAATATCTTCACCTAAAAACTAGACAGAAGCATTCTCAGAAACTTCTGTGTGATGAGTGCATTCAACTCACAGACTTGAACGTTTCTTTTGATAGAACCGTTTTGAAACATTACGTTTGTAGAATCTGCAAGTGTTTATTCGGAGCACCTTGAGGCCTATGTTGGAAAAGGAAATATCTTCACATAAAAACTAGAGAGAAGGATTCTCAGAAACTTCTTTGTGATGAGTTCATTCGACTCACAGAGTTGAACCTACCAATTGATAGAGAAGTTTGGAAACACTCTTTCTGTAGAATCTGCAAGTGGATATTTGGAGCCGTTTGAGGCCTATGCTGGAAAAGGAAATATCTTCACATAAAAACTGAACAGAAGCATTCTCAGAAACTTCTTTGTGTTGAGTGCATTCAACTCACAGACTTGAACTTACCTGTAGAAAGAGCAGTTTTCAAACACTCTTTTGGTAAAATCTGCAAGTGGTTATTTGGAGCACTTCGAGGCCTGTGCTGGGATATGGAATATCTTCACCTAAAAACTACAGAGAAGCACTCTCAGAAAGTTCTTCACGATGCATTCATTCAACTCACAGAGTTGAACCTTCCTTTTGATAGAACAGTTTTGAAACACTCTTTTTGTAGAATCTGCAAGAGGATATTTGGAGCGTTTTGAGGCCTATGCTGGAAAAGGAAATATCTTCACCTAAAAACTAGACAGAAGCATTCTCAGAAACTTCTGTGTGATGAGTGCATTCAACTCACAGACTTGAACGTTTCTTTTGATAGAACAGTTTGGAAACATTACGTTTGTAGAATCTGCAAGTGTTTATTCGGATCACCTTGAGGCCTATGTTGGAAAAGGAAATATCTTCACATAAAAACTAGAGAGAAGGATTCTCAGAAACTTCTTTGTGATGAGTTCATTCAACTCACAGAGTTGAACCTACCAATTGATAGAGAAGTTTGGAAACACTCTTTTTGTAGAATCTGCAAGTGGATATTTGGAGCCGTTTGAGGCCTATGCTGGAAAAGGAAATATCTTCACATAAAAACTGAACGGAAGCATTCTCGGAAACTTCTTTGTGTTGAGTGCATTCAACTCACAGACTTGAACTTACCTGTAGAAACAGCAGTTTTGAAACACTCTTTTGGTAAAATCTGCAAGTGGTTATTTGGAGCACTTCGAGGCCTGTGCTGGGATATGGAATATCTTCACCTAAAAACTACAGAGAAGCATTCTCAGAAAGTTCTTCACGATGCATTCATTCAACTCACAGAGTTGAACCTTCCTTTTGATAGAACAGTTTTGAAACACTCTTTTTGTAGAATCTGCGAGAGGATATTTGGAGCGTTTTGAGGCCTATGCTGGAAAAGGAAATATCTTCACCTAAAAACTAGACAGAAGCATTCTCAGAAACTTCTGTGTGATGAGTGCATTCAACTCACAGACATGAACGTTTCTTTTGAGAGAACAGTTTTGAAACATTTCTTTTTTAGAATCTGCAAGTGTTTATTCGGAGCACCTTGATTCCTATGTTGGAAAAGGAAATATCTTCACATAAAAACTAGAGAGAAGGATTCTCAGAAACTTCTTTGTGATGAGTTCATTCAGCTCACAGAGTTGAACCTACCAATTGATAGAGAAGTTTGGAAACACTCTTTTTGTAGAATCTGCAAGTGGATATTTGGAGCCGTTTGAGGCCTATGCTGGAAAAGGAAATATCTTCACATAAAAACTGACCGGAAGCATTCTCGGAAACTTCTTTGTGTTGAGTGCATTCAACTCACAGACTTGAACTTACCTCTAGAAACAGCAGTTTTGAAACACTCTTTTCGTAAAATCTGCAAGTGGTTATTTGGAGCACTTCGAGGCCTGTGCTGGGATATGGAATATCTTCACCTAAAAACTACAGAGAAGCATTCTCAGAAAGTTCTTCACGATGCATTCATTCAACTCACAGAGTTGAACCTTCCTTTTGATAGAACAGTTTTGAAACACTCTTTTTGTAGAATCTGCAAGAGGATATTTGGAGCGTTTTGAGGCCTATGCTGGAAAAGGAAATATCTTCACCTAAAAACTAGACAGAAGCATTCTCAGAAACTTCTGTGTGATGAGTGCATTCAACTCACAGACTTGAACGTTTCTTTTGATAGAACAGTTTTGAAACATTACGTTTGTAGAATCTGCAAGTGTTTATTCGGAGCACCTTGAGGCCTATGTTGGAAAAGGAAATATCTTCACATAAAAACTAGAGAGAAGGATTCTCAGAAACTTCTTTGTGATGAGTTCATTCAACTCACAGAGTTGAACCTACTAATTGATAGAGAAGTTTGGGAACACTCTTTTTGTAGAATCTGCAAGTGGATATTTGGAGCCGTTTGAGGCCTATGCTGGAAAAGGAAATATCTTCACATAAAAACTGAACAGAAGCATTCTCAGAAACTTCTTTGTGTTGAGTGCATTCAACTCACAGACTTGAACTTACCTGTAGAAAGAGCAGTTTTGAAACACTCTTTTGGTAAAATCTGCAAGTGTTTATTTGGAGCACTTCGAGGCCTGTGCTGGGATATGGAATATCTTCACCTAAAAACTACAGAGAAGCTTTCTCAGAAAGTTCTTCACGATGCATTCATTCAACTCACAGAGTTGAACCTTCCTTTTGATAGAACAGTTTTGAAACACTCTTTTTGTAGAATCTGCAAAGGATATTTGGAGCGTTTTGAGGCCTATGTTGGAAAAGGAAATATCTTCACCTAAAAACTAGACAGAAGCATTCTCAGAAACTTCTGTGTGATGAGTGCATTCAACTCACAGACTTGAACGTTTCTTTTGATAGAACAGTTTTGAAACATTTCTTTTTTAGAATCTGCAAGTGTTTATTCGGAGCACCTTGATTCCTATGTTGGAAAAGGAAATATCTTCACATAAAAACTAGAGAGAAGGATTCTCAGAAACTTCTTTGTGATGAGTTCATTCAACTCACAGAGTGGAACCTACCAATTGATAGAGAAGTTTGGAAACACTCTTTTTGTGGAATCTGCAAGTGGATATTTGGAGCCGTTTGAGGCGTATGCTGGAAAGGGAAATATCTTCACATAAAAACTGAACAGAAGCATTCTCAGAAACTTCTTTGTGTTGAGTGCATTCAACTCACAGACTTGAATTTACCTGTAGAAAGAGCAGTTTTGAAACACTCTTTTGGTAAAATCTGCAAGTGGTTATTTGGAGCACTTCGAGGCCTGTGCTGGGATATGGAATATCTTCACCTAAAAACTACAGAGAAGCATTCTCAGAAAGTTCTTCACGATGCATTCATTCAACTCACAGAGTTGAACCTTCCTTTTGATAGAACAGTTTTGAAACACTCTTTTTGTAGAATCTGCGAGAGGATATTTGGAGCGTTTTGAGGCCTATGCTGGAAAAGGAAATATCTTCACCTAAAAACTAGACAGAAGCATTCTCAGAAACTTCTGTGTGATGAGTGCATTCAACTCACAGACTTGAACGTTTCTTTTGATAGAACTGTTTGGAAACATTACGTTTGTAGAATCTGCAAGTGTTTATTCGGATCACCTTGAGGCCTATGTTGGAAAAGGAAATATCTTCACATAAAAACTAGAGAGAAGGATTCTCAGAAACTTCTTTGTGATGAGTTCATTCAACTCACAGAGTTGAACCTACCAATTGATAGAGAAGTTTGGAAACACTCTTTCTGTAGAATCTGCAAGTGGATATTTGGAGCCGTTTGAGGCCTATGCTGGAAAAGGAAATATCTTCACATAAAAACTGAACGGAAGCATTCTCGGAAACTTCTTTGTGTTGAGTGCATTCAACTCACAGACTTGAACTTTCCTGTAGAAAGAGCAGTTTTGAAACACTCTTTTGGTAAAATCTGCAAGTGGTTATTTGGAGCACTTCGAGGCCTGTGCTGGGATATGGAATATCTTCACCTAAAAACTACAGAGAAGCATTCTCAGAAAGTTCTTCACGATGCATTCATTCAACTCACAGAGTTGAACCTTCCTTTTGATAGAACAGTTTTGAAACACTCTTTTTGGAGAATCTGCAAGAGGATATTTGGAGCGTTTTGAGGCCTATGCTGGAAAAGGAAGTATCTTCACCTAAAAACTAGACAGAAGCATTCTCAGAAACTTCTGTGTGATGAGTGCATTCAACTCACAGACTTGAAAGTTTCTTTTGATAGAACAGTTTTGAAACATTACGTTTGTAGAATCTGCAAGTGTTTATTCGGAGCACCTTGAGGCCTATGTTGGAAAAGGAAATATCTTCACATAAAAACTAGAGAGAAGGATTCTCAGAAACTTCTTTGTGATGAGTTCATTCAACTCACAGAGTTGAACCTACCAATTGATAGAGAAGTTTGGGAACACTCTTTTTGTAGAATCTGCAAGTGGATATTTGGAGCCGTTTGAGGCCTATGCTGGAAAAGGAAATATCTTCACATAAAAACTGAACAGAAGCATTCTCAGAAACTTCTTTGTGTTGAGTGCATTCAACTCACAGACTTGAACTTACCTGTAGAAAGAGCAGTTTTGAAACACTCTTTTGGTAAAATCTGCAAGTGGTTATTTGGAGCACTTCGAGGCCTGTGCTGGGATATGGAATATCTTCACCTAAAAACTACAGAGAAGCATTCTCAGAAAGTTCTTCACGATGCATTCATTCAACTCACAGAGTTGAACCTTCCTTTTGATAGAACAGTTTTGAAACACTCTTTTTGTAGAATCTGCAAGACGATATTTGGAGCGTTTTGAGGCCTATGTTGGAAAAGGAAATATCTTCACCTAAAAACTAGACAGAAGCATTCTCAGAAACTTCTGTGTGATGAGTGCATTCAACTCACAGACATGAACGTTTCTTTTGATAGAACAGTTTTGAAACATTTCTTTTTTAGAATCTGCAAGTGTTTATTCGGAGCACCTTGATTCCTATGTTGGAAAAGGAAATATCTTCACATAAAAACTAGAGAGAAGGATTCTCAGAAACTTCTTTGTGATGAGTTCATTCAACTCACAGAGTTGAACCTACCAATTGATAGAGAAGTTTGGAAACACTCTTTTTGTAGAATCTGCAAGTGGATATTTGGAGCCGTTTGAGGCCTATGCTGGAAAAGGAAATATCTTCACATAAAAACTGAACGGAAGCATTCTCGGAAACTTCTTTGTGTTGAGTGCATTCAACTCACAGACTTGAACTTACCTGTAGAAAGAGCAGTTTTGAAAGACTCTTTTGGTAAAATCTGCAAGTGGTTATTTGGAGCACTTCGAGGCCTGTGCTGGGATATGGAATATCTTCACCTAAAAACTACAGAGAAGCATTCTCAGAAAGTTCTTCACGATGCATTCATTCAACTCACAGAGTTGAACCTTCCTTTTGATAGAACAGTTTTGAAACACTCTTTTTGTAGAATCTGCGAGAGGATATTTGGAGCGTTTTGAGGCCTATGCTGGAAAAGGAAATATCTTCACCTAAAAACTAGACAGAAGCATTCTCAGAAACTTCTGTGTGATGAGTGCATTCAACTCACAGACTTGAACGTTTCTTTTGATAGAACAGTTTTGAAACATTACGTTTGTAGAATCTGCAAGTGTTTATTCGGAGCACCTTGAGGCCTATGTTGGAAAAGGAAATATCTTCACATAAAAACTACAGAGAAGGATTCTCAGAAACTTCTTTGTGATGAGTTCATTCAACTCACAGAGTTGAACCTACCAATTGGTAGAGAAGTTTGGAAACACTCTTTTTGTAGAATCTGCAAGTGGATATTTGGAGCCGTTTGAGGCCTATGCTGGAAAAGGAAATATCTTCACATAAAAACTGAACAGAAGCATTCTCAGAAACTTCTTTGTGTTGAGTGCATTCAACTCACAGACTTGAACTTACCTGTAGAAAGAGCAGTTTTGAAACACTCTTTTGGTAAAATCTACCAGTGGTTATTTGGAGCACTTCGAGGCCTGTGCTGGGATATGGAATATCTTCACCTAAAAACTACAGAGAAGCATTCTCAGAAAGTTCTTCACGATGCATTCATTCAACTCACAGAGTTGAACCTTCCTTTTGATAGAACAGTTCTGAAACACTCTTTTTGGAGAATCTGCAAGAGGATATTTGGAGCGTTTTGAGGCCTATGCTGGAAAAGGAAATATCTTCACCTAAAAACTAGACAGAAGCATTCTCAGAAACTTCTGTGTGATGAGTGCATTCAACTCACAGACTTTAGCGTTTCTTTTGATAGAACCGTTTTGAAACATTACGTTTGTAGAATCTGCAAGTGTTTATTCGGAGCACCTTCAGGACTATGTTGGGAAAGGAAATATCTTCACATAAAAACTAGAGAGAAGGATTCTCAGAAACTTCTTTGTGATGAGTTCATTCAACTCACAGAGTTGAACCTACCAATTGATAGAGAAGTTTGGAAACACTCTTTCTGTAGAATCTGCAAGTGGATATTTGGAGCCGTTTGAGGCCTATGCTGGAAAAGGAAATATCTTCACATAAAAACTGAACAGAAGCATTCTCAGAAACTTCTTTGTGTTGAGTGCATTCAACTCACAGACTTGAACTTACCTGTAGAAAGAGCAGTTTTCAAACACTCTTTTGGTAAAATCTGCAACTGGTTATTTGGAGCACTTCGAGGCCTGTGCTGCGATATGGAATATCTTCACCTAAAAACTACAGAGAAGCACTCTCAGAAAGTTCTTCACGATGCATTCATTCAACTCACAGAGTTGAACCTTCCTTTCGATAGAACAGTTTTGAAACACTCTTTTTGTAGAATCTGCAAGAGGATATTTGGATCGTTTTGAGGCCTATGCTGGAAAAGGAAATATCTTCACCTAAGAACTAGACAGAAGCATTCTCAGAAACTTCTGTGTGATGAGTGCATTCAACTCACAGAATTGAACGTTGCTTTTGATAGAACAGTTTTGAAACATTACGTTTGTAGAATCTGCAAGTGTTTATTCGGAGCACCTTGAGGCCTATGTTGGAAAAGGAAATATCTTCACATAAAAACTAGAGAGAAGGATGCTCAGAAACTTCTTTGTGACGAGTTCATTCAACTCACAGATTGGAACCTACCAATTGATAGAGAAGTTTGGAAACACTCTTTTTGTAGAATCTGCAAGTGGATATTTGGAGCCGTTTGAGGCCTATGCTGGAAAAGGAAATATCTTCACATAAAAACTGAACAGAAGCATTCTCAGAAACTTCTTTGTGTTGAGTGCATTCAACTCACAGACTTGAACTTACCTGTAGTAAGAGCAGTTTTGAAACACTCTTTTGGTAAAATCTGCAAGTGGTTATTTGGAGCACTTCGAGGCCTGTGCTGGGATATGGAATATCTTCACCTAAAAACTACAGAGAAGCATTCTCAGAAGGTACTTCACGATGCATTCATTCAACTCACAGAGTTGAACCTTCCTTTTGATAGAACAGTTTTGAAACACTCTTTTTGTAGAATCTGCAAGAGGATATTTGGAGCGTTTTGAGGCCTATGCTGGAAAAGGAAATATCTTCACCTAAAAACTAGACAGAAGCATTCTCAGAAACTTCTGTGTGATGAGTGCATTCAACTCACAGACTTGAACGTTTCTTTTGATAGAACAGTTTTGAAACATTACGTTTGTAGAATCTGCAAGTGTTTATTCGGAGCACCTTGAGGCCTATGTTGGAAAAGGAAATATCTTCACATAAAAACTAGAGAGAAGGATTCTCAGAAACTTCTTTGTGATGAGTTCATTCAACTCACAGAGTTGAACCTACCAATTGATAGAGGAGTTTGGAAACACTCTTTTTGTAGAATCTGCAAGTGGATATTTGGAGCCGTTTGAGGCCTATGCTGGAAAAGGGAATATCTTCACATAAAAACTGAACAGAAGCATTCTCAGAAACTTCTTTGTGTTGAGTGCATTCAACTCACAGACTTGAACTTACCTGTAGAAAGAGCAGTTTTGAAACACTCTTTTGGTAAAATCTGCAAGTGGTTATTTGGAGCACTTCGAGGCCTGTGCTGGGATATGGAATATCTTCACCTAAAAACTACAGAGAAGCATTCTCAGAAAGTTCTTCACGATGCATTCATTCAACTCACAGAGTTGAACCTTCCTTTTGATAGAACAGTTTTGAAACACTGTTTTTGGAGAATCTGCAAGACGATATTTGGAGCGTTTTGAGGCCTATGCTGGAAAAGGAAATATCTTCACCTAAAAACTAGACAGAAGCATTCTCAGAAACTTCTGTGTGATGAGTGCATTCAACTCACAGACTTGAACGTTTCTTTTGATAGAACACTTTTGAAACATTACGTTTGTAGAATCTGCAAGTGTTTATTCGGAGCACCTTGAGGCCTATGTTGGAAAAGGAAATATCTTCACATAAAAACTAGAGAGAAGGATTCTCAGAAACTTCTTTGTGATGAGTTCATTCAACTCACAGAGTTGAACCTATCAATTGATAGAGAAGTTTGGAAACACTCTTTTTGTAGAATCTGCAAGTGGATATTTGGAGCCGTTTGAGGCCTATGCTGGAAAAGGAAATATCTTCACATAAAAACTGAACAGAAACATTCTCAGAAACTTCTTTGTGTTGAGTGCATTCAACTCACAGACTTGAACTTACCTGTAGAAAGAGCAGTTTTGAAACACTCTTTTGGTAAAATCTGCAAGTGGTTACTTGGAGCACTTCGAGGCCTGTGCTGGGATATGGAATATCTTCACCTAAAAACTACAGAGAAGCATTCTCAGAAAGTTCTTCACGATGCATTCATTCAACTCACAGAGTTGAACCTTCCTTTTGATAGAACAGTTTTGAAACACTGTTTTTGGAGAATCTGCAAGAGGATATTTGGAGCGTTTTGAGGCCTATGCTGGAAAAGGAAATATCTTCACCTAAAAACTAGACAGAAGCATTCTCAGAAACTTCTGGGTGATGAGTGCATTCAACTCACAGACTTGAACATTTCTTTTGATAGAACCGTTTTGAAACATTACGTTTGTAGAATCTGCAAGTGTTTATTCGGAGCACCTAGAGGCCTATGTTGGATAAGGAAATATCTTCACATAAAAACTAGAGAGAAGGATTCTCAGAAACTTCTTTGTGATGAGTTCATTCAACTCACAGAGTTGAACCTACCAATTGATAGAGAAGTTTGAAAACACTCTTTTTGTAGAATCTGCAAGTGGATATTTGGAGCCGTTAGAGGCCTATGCAGGAAAAGGAAATATCTTCAGATAAAAACTGAACAGAAACATTCTCAGAAACTTCTTTGTGTTGAGTGCATTGAACTCACAGACTTGAACTTACCTGTAGAAAGAGCAGTTTTGAATCACTCTTTTGGTAAAATCTGCAAGTGGTTATTTGGAGCACTTCGATGCCTGTGCTGGGATATGGAATATCTTCACCTAAAAACTACAGAGAAGCATTCTCAGAAAGTTCTTCATGATGCATTCATTCAACTCACAGAGTTGAACCTTCCTTTTGATAGAACAGTTTTGAAACACTCTCTTTGTAGAATCTGCAAGAGGATATTTGGAGCGTTTTGAGGCCTAAGCTGGAAATGGAAATATCTTCACCTAAAAACTAGACAGAAGCATTCTCAGAAACTTCTGTGCGATGAGTGCATTCAACTCACAGACTTGAACGTTTCTTTTGATAGAACAGTTTTGAAACATTACGTTTGTAGAATCTGCAAGTGTTTATTCGGAGCACATTGAGGCCTATGTTGGAAAAGGAAATATCTTCACATAAAAACTAGAGAGAAGGATTCTCAGAAACTTCTTTGTGATGAGTTCATTGAACTCACAGAGTTGAACCTACCAATTGATAGAGAAGTTTGGAAACACTCTTTTCGTAGAATCTGCAAGTGGATATTTGGAGCCATTTGAGTCCTATGCTGGAAAAGGAAATATCTTCACATAAAAACTGAACAGAAGCATTCTCAGAAACTTCTTTGTGTTGAGTGCATTCAACTCACAGACTTGAACTTACCTGTAGAAAGAGCAGTTTTGAAACACTCTTTTGGTAAAATCTGCAAGTGGTTATTTGGAGCACTTCGAGGCCTGTGCTGGGATATGGAATATCTTCACCTAAAAACTACAGAGAAGCATTCTCAGAAAGTTCTTCACGATGCATTCATTCAACTCACAGAGTTGAACCTTCCTTTTGATAGAACAGTTTTGAAACACTCTTTTTGTAGAATCTGCAAGAGGATATTTGGAGCGTTTTGGGGCCTATGCTGGAAAAGGAAATATCTTCACCTAAAAACTAGACAGAAGCATTCTCAGAAACTTCTGTGTGATGAGTGCATTCAACTCACAGACTTGAACGTTTCTTTTGATAGAACAGTTTTGAAACATTACGTTTGGAGAATCTGCAAGTGTTTATTCGGAGCACCTTAAGGCCTATGTTGGAAAAGGAAATATCTTCACATAAAAACTAGAGAGAAGGATTCTCAGAAACTTCTTTGTGATGAGTTCATTCAACTCACAGAGTTGAACCTACCAATTGATAGAGAAGTTTGGAAACACTCTTTTTGTAGAATCTGCAAGTGGATATTTGGAGCCGTTTGAGGCCTATGCTGGAAAAGGAAATATCTTCACATAAAAACTGAACAGAAGCATTCTCAGAAACTTCTTTGTGTTGAGTGCATTCAACTCACAGACTTGAACTTGCCTGTAGAAAGAGCAGTTTTGAAACACTCTTTTGGTAAAATCTGCAAGTGGTTATTTGGAGCACTTCGAGGCCTGTGCTGGGATATGGAATATCTTCACCTAAAAACTACAGAGAAGCATTCTCAGAAAGTTCTTCACGATGCATTCATTCAACTCACAGAGTTGAACCTTCCTTTCGATAGAACAGTTTTGAAACACTCTTTTTGTAGAATCTGCAAGAGGATATTTGGAGCGTTTTGAGGCCTATGCTGGAAAAGGAAATATCTTCACCTAAAAACTAGACAGAATCATTCTGAGAAACTTCTGTGCAATGAGTGCATTCAACTCACAGACTTGAACGTTTCTTTTGATAGAACAGTTTTGAAACATTACGTTTGTAGAATCTGCAAGTGTTTATGCGGAGCACCTTGAGGCCTATGTTGGAAAAGGAAATATCTTCACATAAAAACTAGAGAGAAAGATTCTCAGAAACTTCTTTGTGATGAGTTCATTCAACTCACAGAGTTGAACCGACCAATTCATAGAGAAGTTTGGAAACACTCTTTTTGTAGAATCTGCAAGAGGATATTTGGAGCGTTTTGAGGCCTATGCTGGAAAAGGAAATATCATCACCTAAAAACTAGAGAGAAGCATTCTGAGAAACTTCTGTGTGATGAGTGCATTCAACTCACAGACTTGAACGTTTCTTTTGATAGAACAGTTTGGAAACCTTACGTTTGTAGAATCTGCAAGTGTTTATTCGGAGCACCTTGAGGCCTATGTTGGAAAAGGAAATATCTTCACATAAAAACTACAGAGAAGGATTCTCAGAAACTTCTTTGTGATGAGTTCATTCAACTCACAGAGTTGATCCTACCAATTGATAGAGAAGTTTGGAAACACTCTTTTTGTAGAATCTGCAAGTGGATATTTGGAGCCGTTTGAGGCCTATGCTGGAAAAGGAAATATCTTCACATAAAAACTGAACAGAAGCATTCTCAGAAACTTCTTTGTGTTGAGTGCATTCAACTCACAGACTTGAACTTACCTGTAGAAAGAGCAGTTTTGAAACACTCTTTTGGTAAAATCTGCAAGTGGTTATTTGGAGCACTTCGAGGCCTGTGCTGGGATATGGAATATCTTCACCTAAAAACTACAGAGAAGCATTCTCAGAAAGTTCTTCACGATGCATTCATTCAACTCACAGAGTTGAACCTTCCTTTTGATAGAACAGTTTTGAAACACTCTTTTTGTAGAATCTGCAAGAGGATATTTGGAGCGTTTTGAGGCCTATGCTGGAAAAGGAAATATCTTCACCTAAAAACTAGACAGAAGCATTCTCAGAAACTTCTGTGTGATGAGTGCATTCAACTCACAGACTTGAACGTTTCTTTTGATAGAACAGTTTTGAAACATTACGTTTGTAGAATCTGCAAGTGCTTATTCGGAGCACCTTGAGGCCTATGTTGGAAAAGGAAATATCTTCAAATAAAAACTAGAGAGAAGGATTCTCAGAAACTTCTTTGTGATGAGTTCATTCAACTCACACAGTTGAACCTACCAATTGATAGAGAAGTTTGGAAACACTCTTTTTGTGGAATCTGCAAGTGGATATTTAGAGCCGTTTGAGGCCTATGCTGGAAAAGGAAATATCTTCACATAAAAACTGAACAGAAGCATTCTCAGAAACTTTTTTGTGTTGAGTGCATTCAACTCACAGACTTGAACTTACCTGTAGAAAGAGCAGTTTTGAAACACTCTTTTGGTAAAATCTGCAAGTGGTTATTTGGAGCACTTCGAGGCCTGTGCTGGGATATGGAATATCTTCACCTAAAGACTACAGAGAAGCATTCTCAGAAAGTTCTTCACGATGCATTCATTCAACTCACAGAGTTGAACCTTCCTTTTGATAGAACAGTTTTGAAACACTCTTTTTGTAGAATCTGCGAGAGGATATTTGGAGCGTTTTGAAGCCTATGCTGGAAAAGGAAATATCTTCACCTAAAAACTAGACAGAAGCATTCTCAGAAACTTCTGTGTGATGAGTGCATTCAACTCACAGACATGAACGTTTCTTTTGATATAACAGTTTTGAAATATTTCTTTTGTAGAATCTGCAAGTGTTTATTCGGAGCACCTTGAGGCCTATGTTGGAAAAGGAAATATCTTCACATAAAAACTAGAGAGAAGGATTCTCAGAAACTTCTTTGTGATGAGTTCATTCAACTCACAGAGTTGAACCTACCAATTGGTAGAGAAGTTTGGAAGCACTCTTTTTGTAGAATCTGCAAGTGGATATTTGGAGCCGTTTGAGGCCTATGCTGGAAAAGGAAATATCTTCACATAAAAACTTAACAGAAACATTCTCAGAAACTTCTTTGTGTTGAGTGCATTGAACTCACAGACTTGAACTTACCTGTAGAAAGAGCAGTTTTGAAACACTCTTTTGGTAAAATCTGCAAGTGGTTATTTGGAGCACTTCGAGGCCTGTGCTGGGATATGGAATATCTTCACCTAAAAACTACAGAGAAGCATTCTCAGAAAGTTCTTCATGATGCATTCATTCAACTCACAGAGTTGAACCTTCCTTTTGATAGAACAGTTTTGAAACACTCTTTTTGTAGAATCTGCAAGAGGATATTTGGAGCGTTTTGAGGCCTATGCTGGAAAAGGAAATATCTTCACCTAAAAACTAGACAGAAGCATTCTCAGAAACTTCTCTGCGATGAGTGCATTCAACTCACAGACTTGAACGTTTCTTTTGATAGAACAGTTTGGAAACATTACGTTTGTAGAATCTGCAAGTGTTTATTCGGAGCACATTCAGGCCTATGTTGGAAAAGGAATTATCTTCACATAAAAACTAGAGAGAAGGATTCTCAGAAACTTCTTTGTGATGAGTTCATTCAACTCACAGAGTTGAACCTACCAATTGATAGAGAAGTTTGGAAACACTCTTTTTGTAGAATCTGCAAGTGGATATTTGGAGCCGTTTGAGGCCTATGCTGGAAAAGGAAATATCTTCACATAAAAACTGAACAGAAGAATTCTCAGAAACTTCTTGGTGTTGAGTGCATTCAACTCACAGACTTGAACTTACCTGTAGAAAGAGCAGTTTTGAAACACTCTTTTGGTAAAATCTGCAAGTGGTTATTTGGAGCACTTCGAGGACTGTGCTGGGATACGGAATATCTTCACCTAAAAACTACAGAGAAGCATTCTCAGAAAGTCCTTCACGATGCATTCATTCAACTCACAGAGTTGAACCTTCCTTTTGATAGAACAGTTTTGAAACACTCTTTTTGTAGAATCTGCAATACGATATTTGGAGCGTTTTGAGGCCTATGCTGGAAAAGGAAATCTCTTCACCTAAAAACTAGACAGAAGCATTCTCAGAAACTTCTGTGTGATGAGTGCATTCAACTCACAGACTTGAACGTTTCTTTTGATAGAACAGTTTGGAAACCTTACGTTTGTAGAATCTGCAAGTGTTTATTCGGAGCACCTTGAGGCCTATGTTGGAAAAGGAAATATCTTCACATAAAAACTACAGAGAAGGATTCTCAGAAACTTCTTTGTGATGAGTTCATTCAACTCACAGAGTTGATCCTACCAATTGATAGAGAAGTTTGGAAACACTCTTTTTGTAGAATCTGCAAGTGGATATTTGGAGCCGTTTGAGGCCTATGCTGGAAAAGGAAATATCTTCACATAAAAACTGAACAGAAGCATTCTCAGAAACTTCTTTGTGTTGAGTGCATTCAACTCACAGACTTGAACTTACCTGTAGAAAGAGCAGTTTTGAAACACTCTTTTGGTAAAATCTGCAAGTGGTTATTTGGAGCACTTCGAGGCCTGTGCTGGGATATGGAATATCTTCACCTAAAAACTACAGAGAAGCATTCTCAGAAAGTTCTTCACGATGCATTCATTCAACTCACAGAGTTGAACCTTCCTTTTGATAGAACAGTTTTGAAACACTCTTTTTGGAGAATCTGCAAGAGGATATTTGGAGCGTTTTGAGGCCTATGCTGGAAAAGGAAATATCTTCACCTAAAAACTAGACAGAAGCATTCTCAGAAACTTCTGTGTGATGAGTGCATTCAACTCACAGACTTGAACGTTTCTTTTGATAGAACAGTTTTGAAACATTACGTTTGTAGAATCTGCAAGTGCTTATTCGGAGCACCTTGAGGCCTATGTTGGAAAAGGAAATATCTTCAAATAAAAACTAGAGAGAAGGATTCTCAGAAACTTCTTTGTGATGAGTTCATTCAACTCACAGAGTTGAACCTACCAATTGATAGAGAAGTTTGGAAACACTCTTTTTGTGGAATCTGCAAGTGGATATTTGGAGCCGTTTGAGGCCTATGCTGGAAAAGGAAATATCTTCACATAAAAACTGAACAGAAGCATTCTCAGAAACTTTTTTGTGTTGAGTGCATTCAACTCACAGACTTGAACTTACCTGTAGAAAGAGCAGTTTTCAAACACTCTTTTGGTAAAATCTGCAAGTGGTTATTTGGAGCACTTCGAGGCCTGTGCTGGGATATGGAATATCTTCACCTAAAGACTACAGAGAAGCATTCTCAGAAAGTTCTTCACGATGCATTCATTCAACTCATAGAGTTGAACCTTCCTTTTGATGGAACAGTTTTGAAACACTCTTTTTGTAGAATCTGCGAGAGGATATTTGGAGCGTTTTGAAGCCTATGCTGGAAAAGGAAATATCTTCACCTAAAAACTAGACAGAAGCATTCTCAGAAACTTCTGTGTGATGAGTGCATTCAACTCACAGACATGAACGTTTCTTTTGATATAACAGTTTTGAAATATTTCTTTTGTAGAATCTGCAAGTGTTTATTCGGAGCACCTTGAGGCCTATGTTGGAAAAGGAAATATCTTCACATAAAAACTAGAGAGAAGGATTCTCAGAAACTTCTTTGTGATGAGTTCATTCAACTCACAGAGTTGAACCTACCAATTGGTAGAGAAGTTTGGAAGCACTCTTTTTGTAGAATCTGCAAGTGGATATTTGGAGCCGTTTGAGGCCTATGCTGGAAAAGGAAATATCTTCACATAAAAACTTAACAGAAACATTCTCAGAAACTTCTTTGTGTTGAGTGCATTGAACTCACAGACTTGAACTTACCTGTAGAAAGAGCAGTTTTGAAACACTCTTTTGGTAAAATCTGCAAGTGGTTATTTGGAGCACTTCGAGGCCTGTGCTGGGATATGGAATATCTTCACCTAAAAACTACAGAGAAGCATTCTCAGAAAGTTCTTCACGATGCATTCATTCAACTCACAGAGTTGAACCTTCTGTTTGATAGAACAGTTTTGAAACACTCT
Organism: Pongo abelii; assembly: GCF_028885655.2. Lineage (NCBI taxonomy): Eukaryota > Metazoa > Chordata > Mammalia > Primates > Hominidae > Pongo > Pongo abelii. Next base: position 20,021,968 of record NC_071999.2, read on the forward strand.
TTTTGTAGAATCTGCAAGAGGATATTTGGAGCGTTTTGAGGCCTATGCTGGAAAAGGAAATATCTTCACCTAAAAACTAGACAGAAGCATTCTCAGAAACTTCTCTGCGATGAGTGCATTCAACTCACAGACTTGAACGTTTCTTTTGATAGAACAGTTTGGAAACATTACGTTTGTAGAATCTGCAAGTGTTTATTCGGAGCACATTCAGGCCTATGTTGGAAAAGGAATTATCTTCACATAAAAACTAGAGAGAAGGATTCTCAGAAACTTCTTTGTGATGAGTTCATTCAACTCACAGAGTTGAACCTACCAATTGATAGAGAAGTTTGGAAACACTCTTTTTGTAGAATCTGCAAGTGGATATTTGGAGCCGTTTGAGGCCTATGCTGGAAAAGGAAATATCTTCACATAAAAACTGAACAGAAGAATTCTCAGAAACTTCTTGGTGTTGAGTGCATTCAACTCACAGACTTGAACTTACCTGTAGAAAGAGCAGTTTTGAAACACTCTTTTGGTAAAATCTGCAAGTGGTTATATGGAGCACTTCGAGGACTGTGCTGGGATACGGAATATCTTCACCTAAAAACTACAGAGAAGCATTCTCAGAAAGTCCTTCACGATGCATTCATTCAACTCACAGAGTTGAACCTTCCTTTTGATAGAACAGTTTTGAAACACTCTTTTTGTAGAATCTGCAATACGATATTTGGAGCGTTTTGAGGCCTATGCTGGAAAAGGAAATCTCTTCACCTAAAAACTAGACAGAAGCATTCTCAGAAACTTCTGTGTGATGAGTGCATTCAACTCACAGACTTGAACGTTTCTTTTGATAGAACAGTTTTGAAACATCACGTTTGTAGAATCTGCAAGTGTTTATTCGGAGCACCTTGAGGCCTATGTTGGAAAAGGAAATATCTTCACATAAAAACTAGAGAGAAGGATTCTCAGAAACTTCTTTGTGATGAGTTCATTCAACTCACAGAGTTGAACCTACCAATTGGTAGAGAAGTTTGGAAACACTCTTTTTGTAGAATCTGCAAGTGGATATTTGGAGCCGTTTGAGGCCTATGCTGGAAAAGGAAATATCTTCACATAAAAACTGAACAGAAGCATTCTCAGAAACTTCTTTGTGTTGAGTGCATTCAACTCACAGACTTGAACTTACCTGTAGAAAGAGCAGTTTTGAAACACTCTTTTGGTAAAATCTACCAGTGGTTATTTGGAGCACTTCGAGGCCTGAGCTGGGATATGGAATATCTTCACCTAAAAACTACAGAGAAGCATTCTCAGAAAGTTCTTCACGATGCATTCATTCAACTCACAGAGTTGAACCTTCCTTTTGATAGAACAGTTTTGAAACACTCTTTTTGGAGAATCTGCAAGAGGATATTTGGAGCGTTTTGAGGCCTATGCTGGAAAAGGAAATATCTTCACCTAAAAACTAGACAGAAGCATTCTCAGAAACTTCTGTGTGATGAGTGCATTCAACTCACAGACTTGAACGTTTCTTTTGATAGAACCGTTTTGAAACATTACGTTTGTAGAATCTGCAAGTGTTTATTCGGAGCACCTTGAGGCCTATGTTGGAAAAGGAAATATCTTCACATAAAAACTAGAGAGAAGGATTCTCAGAAACTTCTTTGTGATGAGTTCATTCAACTCACAGAGTTGAACCTACCAATTGATAGAGAAGTTTGGAAACACTCTTTCTGTAGAATCTGCAAGTGGATATTTGGAGCCGTTTGAGGCCTATGCTGGAAAAGGAAATATCTTCACATAAAAACTGAACAGAAGCATTCTCAGAAACTTCTTTGTGTTGAGTGCATTCAACTCACAGACTTGAACTTACCTGTAGAAAGAGCAGTTTTCAAACAGTCTTTTGGTAAAATCTGCAAGTGGTTATTTGGAGCACTTCGAGGCCTGTGCTGGGATATGGAATATCTTCACCTAAAAACTACAGAGAAGCACTCTCAGAAAGTTCTTCACGATGCATTCATTCAACTCACAGAGTTGAACCTTCCTTTTGATAGAACAGTTTTGAAACACTCTTTTTGTAGAATCTGCAAGAGGATATTTGGAGCGTTTTGAGGCCTATGCTGGAAAAGGAAATATCTTCACCTAAAAACTAGACAGAAGCATTCTCAGAAACTTCTGTGTGATGAGTGCATTCAACTCACAGACTTGAACGTTTCTTTTGATAGAACAGTTTGGAAACATTACGTTTGTAGAATCTGCAAGTGTTTATTCGGATCACCTTGAGGCCTATGTTGGAAAAGGAAATATCTTCACATAAAAACTAGAGAGAAGGATTCTCAGAAACTTCTTTGTGATGAGTTCATTCAACTCACAGAGTTGAACCTACCAATTGATAGAGAAGTTTGGAAACACTCTTTTTGTAGAATCTGCAAGTGGATATTTGGAGCCTTTTGAGGCCTATGCTGGAAAAGGAAATATCTTCACATAAAAACTGAACGGAAGCATTCTCGGAAACTTCTTTGTGTTGAGTGCATTCAACTCACAGACTTGAACTTACCTGTAGAAACAGCAGTTTTGAAACACTCTTTTCGTAAAATCTGCAAGTGGTTATTTGGAGCACTTCGAGGCCTGTGCTGGGATATGGAATATCTTCACCTAAAAACTACAGAGAAGCATTCTCAGAAAGTTCTTCACGATGCATTCATTCAACTCACAGAGTTGAACCTTCCTTTTGATAGAACAGTTTTGAAACACTCTTTTTGTAGAATCTGCGAGAGGATATTTGGAGCGTTTTGAGGCCTATGCTGGAAAAGGAAATCTCTTCACCTAAAAACTAGACAGAAGCATTCTCAGAAACTTCTGTGTGATGAGTGCATTCAACTCACAGACTTGAACGTTTCTTTTGATAGAACAGCTTTGAAACATCACGTTTGTAGAATCTGCAAGTGTTTATTCGGAGCACCTTGAGGCCTATGTTGGAAAAGGAAATATCTTCACATAAAAACTAGAGAGAAGGATTCTCAGAAACTTCTTTGTGATGAGTTCATTCAACTCACAGAGTTGAACCTACCAATTGGTAGAGAAGTTTGGAAACACTCTTTTTGTAGAATCTGCAAGTGGATATTTGGAGCCGTTTGAGGCCTATGCTGGAAAAGGAAATATCTTCACATAAAAACTGAACAGAAGCATTCTCAGAAACTTCTTTGTGTTGAGTGCATTCAACTCACAGACTTGAACTTACCTGTAGAAAGAGCAGTTTTGAAACACTCTTTTGGTAAAATCTACCAGTGGTTATTTGGAGCACTTCGAGGCCTGAGCTGGGATATGGAATATCTTCACCTAAAAACTATAGAGAAGCATTCTCAGAAAGTTCTTCACGATGCATTCATTCAACTCACAGAGTTGAACCTTCCTTTTGATAGAACAGTTTTGAAACACTCTTTTTGTAGAATCTGCAAGAGGATATTTGGAGCGTTTTGAGGCCTATGCTGGAAAAGGAAATATCTTCACCTAAAAACTAGACAGAAGCATTCTCAGAAACTTCTGTGTGATGAGTGCATTCAACTCACAGACTTGAACGTTTCTTTTGATAGAACCGTTTTGAAACATTACGTTTGTAGAATCTGCAAGTGTTTATTCGGAGCACCTTGAGGCCTATGTTGGAAAAGGAAATATCTTCACATAAAAACTAGAGAGAAGGATTCTCAGAAACTTCTTTGTGATGAGTTCATTCAACTCACAGAGTTGAACCTACCAATTGATAGAGAAGTTTGGAAACACTCTTTCTGTAGAATCTGCAAGTGGATATTTGGAGCCGTTTGAGGCCTATGCTGGAAAAGGAAATATCTTCACCTAAAAACTAGACAGAAGCATTCTCAGAAACTTCTGTGTGATGAGTGCATTCAACTCACAGACTTGAACGTTTCTTTTGATAGAACAGTTTGGAAACATTACGTTTGTAGAATCTGCAAGTGTTTATTCGGAGCACCTTGAGGCCTAAGTTGGAAAAGGAAATATCTTCAGATAAAAACCAGAGAGAAGGATTCTCAGAAACTTCTTTGTGATGAGTTCATTCAACTCACAGAGTTGAACCTACCAATTGGTAGAGAAGTTTGGAAACACTCTTTTTGTAGAATCTGCAAGTGGATATTTGGAGCCGTTTGAGGCTTATGCTGGAAAAGGAAATATCTTCACATAAAAACTGAACAGAAGCATTCTCAGAAACTTCTTTGTGTTGAGTGCATTCAACTCACAGACCTGAACTTACCTGTAGAAAGAGCAGTTTTGAAACACTCTTTTGGTAAAATCTGCAAGTGGTTATTTGGAGCAGTTCGAGGCCTGTGCTGGGATATGGAATATCTTCACCTAAAAACTACAGAGAAGCATTCTCAGAAAGTTCTTCACGATGCATTCATTCAACTCACAGAGTTGAACCTTCCTTTTGATAGAACAGTTTTGAAACACTCTTTTTGTAGAATCTGCAAGAGGATATTTGGGGCGTTTTGAGGCCTATGCTGGAAAAGGAAATATCTTCAGCTAAAAACTAGACAGAAGCATTCTCAGAAACTTCTGTGCGATGAGTGCATTCAACTCGCAGACTTGAACGTTTCTTTTGATAGAACAGTTTTGAAACATTACGTTTGTAGAATCTGCAAGTGTTTATTCGGAGCACCTTGAGGCCTATGTTGGAAAAGGAAATATCTTCACATAAAAACTAGAGAGAAGGATTCTCAGAAACTTCTTTGTGATGAGTTCATTCAACTCACAGAGTTGAACCTACCAATTGATAGAGAATTTTGGAAACACTCTTTCTGTAGAATCTGCAAGTGGATATTTGGAGCCGTTTGAGGCCTATGCTGGAAAAGGAAATATCTTCAGCTAAAAACTAGACAGAAGCATTCTCAGAAACTTCTGTGCGATGAGTGCATTCAACTCGCAGACTTGAACGTTTCTTTTGATAGAACAGTTTTGAAACATTACGTTTGTAGAATCTGCAAGTGTTTATTCGGAGCACCTTGAGGCCTATGTTGGAAAAGGAAATATCTTCACATAAAAACTAGAGAGAAGGATTCTCAGAAACTTCTTTGTGATGAGTTCATTCAACTCACAGAGTTGAACCTACCAATTGATAGAGAAGTTTGGAAACACCCTTTTTGTAGAATCTGCAAGTGGATATTTGGAGCCGTTTGAGGCCTATGCTGGAAAAGGAAATATCTTCACATAAAAACTGAACAGAAGAATTCTCAGAAACTTCTTTGTGTTGAGGGCATTCAACTCACAGACTTGAACCTACCTGTAGAAAGAGCAGTTTTGAAACACTCTTTTGGTAAAATCTGCAAGTGATTATTTGGAGCACTTCGAGGCCTGTGTTGGGATATGGAATATCTTCACCTAAAAACTACAGAGAAGCATTCTCAGAAAGTTGTTCACGACTCATTCATTCAACTCACAGAGTTGAACCTTCCTTTTGATAGAACAGTTTTGAAACACTCTTTTTGTAGAATCTGCAAGAGGATATTTGGAGCGTTTTGAGGCCTATGTTGGAAAAGGAAATATCTTCACCTAAAAACTAGACAGAAGCATTCTCAGAAACTTCTGTGCGATGAGTGCATTCAACTCACAGACTTGAACGTTTCTTTTGATAGAACAGCTTTGAAACTTTACGTTTGTAGAATCTGCAAGTGTTTATTCGGAGCACCTTGAGGCCTATGTTGGAAAAGGAAATGTCTTCACATAAAAACTAGAGAGAAGGATTCTCAGAAACTTCTTTGTGATGAGTTCATTCAACTCACAGAGTTGAACCTACCAATTGATAGAGAAGTTTGGAAACACTCTTTTTGTAAAATCTGCAAGTGGATATTTGGAGCCGTTTGAGGCCTATGCTGGAAAAGGAAATATCTTCACATAAAAACTGAACAGAAATATTCTCAGAAACTTCTTTGTGTTGAGTGCATTCAACTCACAGACTTGAACTTACCTGTAGTAAGAGCAGGTTTGAAACACTCTTTTGGTAAAATCTGCAAGTGGTTATTTGGAGCACTTCGAGGCCTGTGCTGGGATATGGAATATCTTCACCTAAAAACTACAGAGAAGCATTCTCAGAAAGTACTTCACGATGCATTCATTCAACTCACAGAGTTGAACCTTCCTTTTGATAGAACAGTTTTGAAACACTCTTTTTGTAGAATCTGCAAGAGGATATTTGGAGCGTTTTGAGGCCTATGCTGGAAAAGGAAATATCTTCACCTAAAAACTAGACAGAAGCATTCTCAGAAACTTCTGTGTGATGAGTGCATTCAACTCACAGACTTGAACGTTTCTTTTGATAGAACAGTTTTGAAACATTACGTTTGTAGAATCTGCAAGTGTTTATTCGGAGCACCTTGAGGCCTATGTTGGAAAAGGAAATATCTTCACATAAAAACTAGAGAGAAGGATTCTCAGAAACTTCTTTGTGATGAGTTCCTTCAACTCACAGAGTTGAACCTACCAATTGATAGAGAAGTTTGGAAACACTCTTTTTGTAGAATCTGCAAGTGGATATTTGGAGCCGTTTGAGGCCTATGCTGGAAAAGGGAATATCTTCACATAAAAACTGAACAGAAGCATTCTCAGAAACTTCTTTGTGTTGAGTGCATTCAACTCACAGACTTGAACTTACCTGTAGAAAGAGCAGTTTTGAAACACTCTTTTGGTAAAATCTGCAAGAGGTTATTTGGAGCACTTCGTGGCCTGTGCTGGGATATGGAATATCTTCACCTAAAAACTACAGAGAAGCATTCTCAGAAAGTTCTTCACGATGCATTCATTCAACTCACAGAGTTGACCCTTCCTTTTGATAGAACAGTTTTGAAACACTCTTTTTGTAGAATCTGCAAGAGGATATTTGGAGCGTTTTGGGGCCTATGCTGGAAAAGGAAATATCTTCACCTAAAAACTAGACAGAAGCATTCTCAGAAACTTCTGTGTGATGAGTGCATTGAACTCACAGACTAGAACGTTTCTTTTGATAGAACAGTTTTGAAACATTACGTTTGTAGAACCTGCAAGTGTTTATTCGGAGCACCTTGAGGCCTATGTTGGAAAAGGAAATATCTTCACATAAAAACTAGAGAGAAGGATTCTCAGAAACTTCTTTGTGATGAGTTCATTCAACTCACAGAGTTGAACCTACCAATTGATAGAGAAGTTTGGAAACACTCTTTTTGTAGAATCTGCAAGTGGATATTTGGAGCCGTTTGAGGCCTATGCTGGAAAAGGAAATATCTTCACATAAAAACTGAACGGAAGCATTTTCGGAAACTTCTTTGTGTTGAGTGCATTCAACTCACAGACTTGAACTTACCTGTAGAAACAGCAGTTTTGAAACACTCTTTTCGTAAAATCAGCAAGTGGTTATTTGGAGCACTTCGAGGCCTGTGCTGGGATATGGAATATCTTCACCTAAAAACTACAGAGAAGCATTCTCAGAAAGTTCTTCACGATGCATTCATTCAACTCACAGAGTTGAACCTTCCTTTTGATAGAACAGTTTTGAAACACTCTTTTTGTAGAATCTGCGAGAGGATATTTGGAGCGTTTTGAGGCCTATGCTGGAAAAGGAAATATCTTCACCTAAAAACTAGACAGAAGCATTCTCAGAAACTTCTGTGTGATGAGTGCATTCAACTGACAGACTTGAACGTTTCTTTTGATAGAACAGTTTTGAAACATTACGTTTGTAGAATCTGCAAGTGTTTATTCGGAGCACCTTGAGGCCTATGTTGGAAAAGGAAATATCTTCACATAAAAACTAGAGAGAAGGATTCTCAGAAACTTCTTTGTGATGAGTTCATTCAACTCACAGAGTTGAACCTACCAATTGGTAGAGAAGTTTGGAAACACTCTTTTTGTAGAATCTGCAAGTGGATATTTGGAGCCGTTTGAGGCCTATGCTGGAAAAGGAAATATCTTCACATAAAAACTGAACAGAAGCATTCTCAGAAACTTCTTTGTGTTGAGTGCATTCAACTCACAGACTTGAACTTACCTGTAGAAAGAGCAGTTTCGAAACACTCTTTTGGTAAAATCTACCAGTGGTTATTTGGAGCATTTCGAGGCCTGTGCTGGGATATGGAATATCTTCACCTAAAAACTACAGAGAAGCATTCTCAGAAAGTTCTTCACGATGCATTCATTCAACTCACAGAGTTGAACCTTCCTTTTGATAGAACAGTTTTGAAACACTCTTTTTGGAGAATCTGCAAGAGGATATTTGGAGCCTTTTGAGGCCTATGCTGGAAAAGGAAATACCTTCACCTAAAAACTAGACAGAAGCATTCTCAGAAACTTCTGTGTGATGAGTGCATTCAACTCACAGACTTGAACGTTTCTTTTGATAGAATAGTTTTGAAACATTACGTTTGTAGAATCTGCAAGTGTTTATTCGGAGCACCTTGAGGCCTATGTTGGAAAAGGAAATATCTTCACATAAAAACTAGAGAGAAGGATTCTCAGAAACTTCTTTGTGATGAGTTCATTCAACTCACAGAGTTGAACCTACCAATTGATAGGGAAGTTTGGAAACACTCTTTTTGTAGAATCTACAAGTGGATATTTGGAGCCGTTTGAGGCCTACGCTGGAAAAGGAAATATCTTCACATAAAAACTGAACAGAAGCATTCTCAGAAACTTCTTTGTGTTGTGTGCATTCAACTCACAGAGTTGAACTTACCTGTAGAAAGAGCAGTTTTGAAACACTCTTTTGGTAAAATCTGCAAGTGGTTATTTGGAGCACTTCGAGGCCTGTGCTGGGATATGGAATATCTTCACCTAAAAACTACAGAGAAGCATTCTCAGAAAGTTCTTCACGATGCATTCATTCAACTCACAGAGTTGAACCTTCCTTTTGATAGAACAGTTTTGAAACACTGTTTTTGTAGAATCTGCAAGAGGATATTTGGAGCGTTTTGAGGCCTATGCTGGAAAAGGAAATATCTTCACCTAAAAACTAGACAGAAGCATTCTCAGAAACTTCTGTGTGATGAGTGCATTCAACTCACAGACTTGAACATTTCTTTTGATAGAACCGTTTTGAAACATTACGTTTGTAGAATCTGCAAGTGTTTATTCGGAGCACCTTGAGGCCTATGTTGGAAAAGGAAATATCTTCACATAAAAACTAGAGAGAAGGATTCTCAGAAACTTCTTTGTGATGAGTTCATTCAACTCACAGAGTTGAACCTACCAATTGATAGAGAAGTTTGGAAACACTCTTTCTGTAGAATCTGCAAGTGGATATTTGGAGCCGTTTGAGGCCTATGCTGGAAAAGGAAATATCTTCACATAAAAACTGAACAGAAGCATTCTCAGAAACTTCTTTGTGTTGAGTGCATTCAACTCACAGACTTGAACTTACCTGTAGAAAGAGCAGTTTTGAAACACTCTTTTGGTAAAATCTGCAAGTGGTTATTTGGAGCACTTCGAGGCCTGTGCTGGGATATGGAATATCTTCACCTAAAAACTACAGAGAAGCACTCTCAGAAAGTTCTTCATGATGCATTCATTCAACTCACAGAGTTGAACCTTCCTTTTGATAGAACAGTTTTGAAACACTCTTTTTGTAGAATCTGCAAGAGGATATTTGGAGCGTTTTGAGGCCTATGCTGGAAAAGGAAATATCTTCACCTAAAAACTAGACAGAAGCATTCTCAGAAACTTCTGTGAGATGAGTGCATTCAACTGACAGACTTGAACGTTTCTTTTGATAGAACAGTTTTGAAACATTACGTTTGTAGAATCTGCAAGTGTTTATTCGGAGCACCTTGAGGCCTATGTTGGAAAAGGAAATATCTTCACATAAAAACTAGAGAGAAGGATTCTCAGAAACTTCTTTGTGATGAGTTCATTCAACTCACAGAGTTGAACCTACCAATTGATAGAGAAGTTTGGGAACACTCTTTTTGTAGAATCTGCAAGTGGATATTTGGAGCCGTTTGAGGCCTATGCTGGAAAAGGAAATATCTTCACATAAAAACTGAACAGAAGCATTCTCAGAAACTTCTTTGTGTTGAGTGCATTCACCTCACAGACTTGAACTTACCTGTAGAAAGAGCAGTTTTGAAACACTCTTTTGGTAAAATCTGCAAGTGGTTATTTGGAGCACTTCGAGGCCTATGCTGGGATATGGAATATCTTCACCTAAAAACTACAGAGAAGCATTCTCAGAAAGTTCTTCACGATGCATTCATTCAACTCACAGAGTTGAACCTTCCTTTTGATAGAACAGTTTTGAAACACTCTTTTTGTAGAATCTGCAAGAGGATATTTGGAGCGTTTTGAGGCCTATGCTGGAAAAGGAAATGTCTTCACCTAAAAACTAGACAGAAGCATTCTCAGAAACTTCTGTGCGATGAGTGCATTCAACTCACAGACTTGAACGTTTCTTTTGATAGAACAGTTTTGAAACATTACGTTTGTAGAATCTGCAAGTGTTTATTCGGAGCACATTGAGGCCTATGTTGGAAAAGGAATTATCTTCACATAAAAAGTAGAGAGAAGGATTCTCAGAAACTTCTTTGTGATGAGTTCATTCAACTCACAGAGTTGAACCTACCAATTGATAGAGAAGTTTGGAAACACTCTTTTTGTAGAATCTGCAAGTGGATATTTGGAGCCGTTTGAGGCCTATGCTGGAAAAGGAAATATCTTCACATAAAAACTGAACAGAAGCATTCTCAGAAACTTCTTTGTGTTGTGTGCATTCAACTCACAGACTTGAACTTACCTGTAGAAAGAGCAGTTTTGAAACACTCTTTTGGTAAAATCTGCAAGTGGTTATTTGGAGCACTTCGAGGCCTGTGCTGGGATATGGAATATCTTCACCTAAAAACTACAGAGAAGCACTCTCAGAAATTACTTCACGATGCATTCATTCAACTCACAGAGTTGAACCTTCCTTTTGATAGAACAGTTTCGAAACACTCTTTTTGTAGAATCTGCAAGAGGATATTTGGAGCGTTTTGAGGCCTATGCTGGAAAAGGAAATATCTTCACCTAAAAACTAGACAGAAGCATTCTCAGAAACTTCTGGGTGATGAGTGCATTCAACTCACAGACTTGAACGTTTCTTTTGATAGAACAGTTTGGAAACATTACGTTTGTAGAATCTGCAAGTATTTATTCGGAGCACCTTGAGGCGTATGTTGGAAAAGGAAATATCTTCACATAAAAACTAGAGAGAAGGATTCTCAGAAACTTCTTTGTGATGAGTTCATTCAACTCACACAGTTGAACCTACCAATTGATAGAGAAGTTTGGAAACACTCTTTTTGTAGAATCTGCAAGTGGATATTTGGAGCCGTTTGAGGCCTATGCTGGAAAAGGAAATATCTTCACATAAAAACTGAACAGAAGCATTCTCAGAAACTTCTTTGTGTTGAGTGCATTCAACTCACAGACTTGAACTTACCTGTAGAAAGAGCAGTTTTGAAACACTCTTTTGGTAAAATCTGCAAGTGGTTATTTGGAGCACTTCGAGGCCTGTGCTGGGATATGGAATATCTTCACCTAAAAACTACAGAGAAGTACTCTCAGAAAGTTCTTCACGATGCATTCATTCAACTCACAGAGTTGAACCTTCATTTTGATAGAACAGTTTTGAAACACTCGTTTTTTAGAATCTGCAAGAGGATATTTGGAGCGTTTTGAGGCCTATGTTGGAAAAGGAAATATCTTCACCTAAAAACTAGACAGAAGCATTCTCAGAAACTTCTGTGTGATGAGTGCATTCAACTCACAGACTTGAACGTTTCTTTTGATAGAACAGTTTGGAAACATTACGTTTGTAGAATCTGCAAGTGTTTATTCGGAGCACCTTCAGGACTATGTTGGGAAAGGAAATATCTTCACATAAAAACTAGAGAGAAGGATTCTCAGAAACTTCTTTGTGATGAGTTCATTGAACTCACAGAGTTGAACCTACCAATTGATAGAGAAGTTTGGAAACACTCTTTTTGTAGAATCTGCAAGTGGATATTTGGAGCCGTTTGAGGCCTATGCTGGAAAAGGAAATATCTTCACATAAAAACTGAACAGAAGCATTCTCAGAAACTTCTTTGTGTTGAGTGCATTCAACTCACAGACTTGAACTTACCTGTAGAAAGAGCAGTTTTGAAACACTCTTTTGGTAAAATCTGCAAGTGTTTATTTGGAGCACTTCGAGGCCTGTGCTGGGATATGGAATATCTTCACCTAAAAACTAGAGAGAAGCATTCTCAGAAAGTTCTTCACGATGCATTCATTCAACTCACAGAGTTGAACCTTCCTTTTGATAGAACAGTTTTGAAACACTCTTTTTGTAGAATCTGCAAGACGATATTTGGAGCGTTTTGAGGCCTATGCTGGAAAAGGAAATATCTTCACCTAAAAACTAGACAGAAGCATTCTCAGAAACTTCTGTGTGATGAGTGCATTCAACTCACAGACATGAACGTTTCTTTTGATAGAACAGTTTTGAAACATTACGTTTGTAGAATCTGCAAGTGTTTATTCGGAGCACCTTGAGGCCTATGTTGGAAAAGGAAATATCTTCACATAAAAACTAGAGAGAAGGATTCTCAGAAACTTCTTTGTGATGAGTTCATTCAACTCACAGAGTTGAACCTACCAATTGATAGAGAAGTTTGGAAACACTCTTTTTGTAGAATCTGCAAGTGGATATTTGGAGCCGTTTGAGGCCTATGCTGGAAAAGGGAATATCTTCAGATAAAAACTGAACAGAAACATTCTCAGAAACCTCTTTGTGTTGAGTGCATTCAACTCACAGACTTGAACTTACCTGTAGAAAGAGCAGTTTTGAAACACTCTTTTGGTAAAATCTGCAAGTGGTTACTTGGAGCACTTCGAGGCCTGTGCTGGGATATGGAATATCTTCACCTAAAAACTACAGAGAAGCATTCTCAGAAAGGTCTTCACGATGCATTCATTCAACTCACAGAGTTGAACCTTCCTTTTGATAGAACAGTTTTGAAACACTGTTTTTGGAGAATCTGCAAGAGGATATTTGGAGCGTTTTGAGGCCTATGCTGGAAAAGGAAATATCTTCACCTAAAAACTAGACAGAAGCATTCTCAGAAACTTCTGTGTGATGAGTGCATTCAACTCACAGACTTGAACATTTCTTTTGATAGAACCGTTTTGAAACATTACGTTTGTAGAATCTGCAAGTGTTTATTCAGAGCACCTTGAGGCCTATGTTGGAAAAGGAAATATCTTCACATAAAAACTAGAGAGAAGGATTCTCAGAAACTTCTTTGTGATGAGTTCATTCAACTCACAGAGTTGAACCTACCAATTGATAGAGAAGTTTGGAAACACTCTTTCTGTAGAATCTGCAAGTGGATATTTGGAGCCGTTTGAGGCCTATGCTGGAAAAGGAAATATCTTCACATAAAAACTGAACAGAAGCATTCTCAGAAACTTCTTTGTGTGGAGTGCATTCAACTCACAGACTTGAACTTACCTGTAGAAAGAGCAGTTTTGAAACACTCTTTTGGTAAAATCTGCAAGTGGTTATTTGGAGCACTTCGAGGCCTGTGCTGGGATATGGAATATCTTCACCTAAAAACTACAGAGAAGCACTCTCAGAAAGTTCTTCATGATGCATTCATTCAACTCACAGAGTTGAACCTTCCTTTTGATAGAACAGTTTTGAAACACTCTTTTTGTAGAATCTGCAAGAGGATATTTGGAGCGTTTTGAGGCCTATGTTGGAAAAGGAAATATCTTCACCTAAAAACTAGACAGAAGCATTCTCAGAAACTTCTGTGTGATGAGTGAATTCAACTCACAGACTTGAACGTTTCTTTTGATAGAACAGTTTTGAAACATTACGTTTGTAGAATCTGCAAGTGTTTATTCGGAGCACCTTGAGGCCTATGTTGGAAAAGGAAATATCTTCACATAAAAACTAGAGAGAAGGATTCTCAGAAACTTCTTTGTGATGAGTTCATTCAACTCACAGAGTTGAACCTACCAATTGATAGAGAAGTTTGGGAACACTCTTTTTGTAGAATCTGCAAGTGGATATTTGGAGCCGTTTGAGGCCTATGCTGGAAAAGGAAATATCTTCACATAAAAACTGAACAGAAGCATTCTCAGAAACTTCTTTGTGTTGAGTGCATTCAACTCACAGACTTGAACTTACCTGTAGAAAGAGCAGTTTTGAAACACTCTTTTGGGAAAATCTGCAAGTGGTTATTTGTAGCACTTCGAGGCCTGTGCTGGGATATGGAATATCTTCACCTAAAAACTACAGAGAAGCATTCTCAGAAAGTTCTTCACGACGCATTCATTGAACTCACAGAGTTGAACCTTCCTTTTGATAGAACAGTTTTAAACACTCTTTTTGTAGAATCTGCAAGAGGATATTTGGAGCGTTTTGAGGCCTATGCTGGAAAAGGAAATATCTTCACCTAAAAACTAGACAGAAGCATTCTCAGAAACTTCTGTGTGATGAGTGCATTCAACTCACAGACTTGAACGTTTCTTTTGATAGAACAGTTTGGAAACATTACGTTTGTAGAATCTGCAAGTGTTTATTCGGAGCACCTTGAGGCCTATGTTGGAAAAGGAAATATCTTCACATAAAAACTAGAGAGAAGGATTCTCAGAAACTTCTTTGTGATGAGTTCATTCAACTCACAGAGTTGAACCTACCAATTGATAGAGAATTTTGGGAACACTCTTTTTGTAGAATCTGCAAGTGGATATTTGGAGCCGTTTGAGGCCTATGCTGGAAAAGGAAATATCTTCACATAAAAACTGAACAGAAGCATTCTCAGAAACTTCTTTGTGTTGAGTGAATTCAACTCACAGACTTGAACTTACCTGTAGAAAGAGCAGTTTTGAAACACTCTTTTGGTAAAATCTGCAAGTGGTTATTTGAAGCACTTCGAAGCCTGTGCTGGGATATGGAATATCTTCACCTAAAAACTACAGAGAAGCATTCTCAGAAATTTCTTCATGACGCTTTCATTCAAGCCACAGAGTTGAACCTACCTTTTGATAGAATAGTTTTGAAACACTCTTTTTGTAGAATCTGCAAGAGGATATTTGGAGCGTTTTGAGGCCTATGCTGGAAAAGGAAATATCTTCACCTAAAAACTAGACAGAAGCATTCTCAGAAACTTCTGTGTGATGAGTGCATTCAACTCACAGACTTGAACGTTTCTTTTGATAGAACAGTTTGGAAACATTACGTTTGAAGAATCTGCAAGTGTTTCTTCGGAGCACCTTGAGGCCTATGTTGGAAAAGGAAATATCTTCACATAAAAACTAGAGAGAAGGATTCTCAGAAACTTCTTTGTGATGAGTTCATTCAACTCACAGAGTTGAACCTACCAATTGATAGAGAAGTTTGGAAACACTCTTTTTGTAGAATCTGCAAGTGGATATTTGGAGCCGATTGAGGCCTATGCTGGAAAAGGAAATATCTTCACATAAAAACTGAACAGAAGCATTCAAAGAAACTTCTTTGTGTTGAGTGCATTCAACTCACAGACTTTAACTTACCTGTAGAAAGAGCAGTTTTGAAACACTCTTTTGGTAAAATCTGCAAGTGGTTATTTGGAGCACTTCGAGGCCTGTGCTGGGATATGGAATATCTTCACCTAAAAACTACAGAGAAGCATTCTCAGAAAGTTCTTCACGACGCATTCATTGAACTCACAGAGTTGAACCTTCCTTTTGATAGAACAGTTTTGAAACACTCTTTTTGTAGAATCTGCAAGTGGATATTTGGAGCCGTTTGAGGCCTATGCTGGAAAAGGAAATATCTTCACATAAAAACTGAACAGAAGCATTCTCAGAAACTTCTTTGTGTTGAGTGCATTCAACTCACAGACTTGAACTTACCTGTAGAAAGAGCAGTTTTGAAACACTCTTTTGGTAAAATCTGCAAGTGGTTATTTGGAGCACTTCGATGCCTGTGCTGGGATATGGAATATCTTCACCTAAAAACTACAGAGAAGCATTCTCAGAAAGTTCTTCATGATGCATTCATTCAACTCACAGAGTTGAACCTTCCTTTTGATAGAACAGTTTTGAAACACTCTTTTTGTAGAAGCTGCAAGAGGATATTTGGAGCGTTTTGAGGCCTAAGCTGGAAATGGAAGTATCTTCACCTAAAAACTAGACAGAAGCATTCTCAGAAACTTCTGTGCGATGAGTGTATTCAACTCAAAGACTTGAACGTTTCTTTTGATAGGACAGTTTTGAAACATTACGTTTGAAGAATCTGCAAGTGTTTATTCGGAGCACATTGAGGCCTATGTTGGAAAAGGAAATATCTTCACATAAAAACTAGAGAGAAGGATTCTCAGAAACTTCTTTGTGATGAGTTCATTGAACTCACAGAGTTGAACCTACCAATTGATAGAGAAGTTTGGAAACACTCTTTTTGTAGAATCTGCAAGTGGATATTTGGAGCCGTTTGAGGCCTATGCTGGAAAAGGAAATATCTTCACATAAAAACTGAACAGAAGCATTCTCAGAAACTTCTTTGTGTTGAGTGCATTCAACTCACAGACTTGAACTTACCTGTAGAAAGAGCAGTTTTGAAACACTCTTTTGGTAAAATCTGCAAGTGGTTATTTGGAGCACTTCGAGGCCTGTGATGGGATATGGAATATCTTCACCTAAAAACTACAGAGAAGCACTCTCAGAAAGTTCTTCACGATGCATTCATTCAACTCACAGAGTTGAACCTTCCTTTTGATAGAACAGTTTTGAAACACTCTTTTTGTAGAATCTGCAAGACGATATTTGGAGCGTTTTGAGGCCTATGCTGGAAAAGGAAATATCTTCACCTAAAAACTAGACAGAAGCATTCTCAGAAACTTCTGTGTGATGAGTGCATTCAACTCACAGACTTGAACGTTTCTTTTGATAGAACAGTTTTCAAAGATTACGTTTGTAGAATCTGCAAGTGTTTATTCGGAGCACCTTGAGGCCTATGTTGGAAAAGGAAATATCTTCACATAAAAACTAGAGAGAAGGATTCTCAGAAACTTCTTTGTGATGAGTTCATTCAACTCACAGAGTTGAACCTACCAATTGATAGAGAAGTTTGGGAACACTCTTTTTGTAGAATCTGCAAGTGGATATTTGGAGCCGCTTGAGGCCTATGCTGGAAAAGGAAATATCTTCACATAAAAACTGAACAGAAGCATTCTCAGAAACTTCTTTGTGTTGAGTGCATTCAACTCTCAGACTTGAACTTACCTGTAGAAAGAGCAGTTTTGAAACACTCTTTTGGTAAAATCTGCAAGTGGTTATTTGGAGCACTTCGAGGCCTGTGCTGGGATATGGAATATCTTCACCTAAAAACTACAGAGAAGCATTCTCAGAAAGTTCTTCACGACGCATTCATTGAACTCACAGAGTTGAACCTTCCTTTTGATAGAACAGTTTTGAAACACTCTTTTTGTAGAATCTGCAAGTGGATATTTGGAGCCGTTTGAGGCCTATGCTGGAAAAGGAAATATCTTCACATAAAAACTGAACAGAAGCATTCTCAGAAACTTCTTTGTGTTGAGTGCATTCAACTCACAGACTTGAACTTACCTGTAGAAAGAGCAGTTTTGAAACACTCTTTTGGTAAAATCTGCAAGTGGTTATTTGGAGCACTTCGATGCCTGTGCTGGGATATGGAATATCTTCACCTAAAAACTACAGAGAAGCATTCTCAGAAAGTTCTTCATGATGCATTCATTCAACTCACAGAGTTGAACCTTCCTTTTGATAGAACAGTTTTGAAACACTCTTTTTGTAGAAGCTGCAAGAGGATATTTGGAGCGTTTTGAGGCCTAAGCTGGAAATGGAAGTATCTTCACCTAAAAACTAGACAGAAGCATTCTCAGAAACTTCTGTGCGATGAGTGTATTCAACTCAAAGACTTGAACGTTTCTTTTGATAGGACAGTTTTGAAACATTACGTTTGAAGAATCTGCAAGTGTTTATTCGGAGCACATTGAGGCCTATGTTGGAAAAGGAAATATCTTCACATAAAAACTAGAGAGAAGGATTCTCAGAAACTTCTTTGTGATGAGTTCATTGAACTCACAGAGTTGAACCTACCAATTGATAGAGAAGTTTGGAAACACTCTTTTTGTAGAATCTGCAAGTGGATATTTGGAGCCGTTTGAGGCCTATGCTGGAAAAGGAAATATCTTCACATAAAAACTGAACAGAAGCATTCTCAGAAACTTCTTTGTGTTGAGTGCATTCAACTCACAGACTTGAACTTACCTGTAGAAAGAGCAGTTTTGAAACACTCTTTTGGTAAAATCTGCAAGTGGTTATTTGGAGCACTTCGAGGCCTGTGATGGGATATGGAATATCTTCACCTAAAAACTACAGAGAAGCACTCTCAGAAAGTTCTTCACGATGCATTCATTCAACTCACAGAGTTGAACCTTCCTTTTGATAGAACAGTTTTGAAACACTCTTTTTGTAGAATCTGCAAGACGATATTTGGAGCGTTTTGAGGCCTATGCTGGAAAAGGAAATATCTTCACCTAAAAACTAGACAGAAGCATTCTCAGAAACTTCTGTGTGATGAGTGCATTCAACTCACAGACTTGAACGTTTCTTTTGATAGAACAGTTTTCAAAGATTACGTTTGTAGAATCTGCAAGTGTTTATTCGGAGCACCTTGAGGCCTATGTTGGAAAAGGAAATATCTTCACATAAAAACTAGAGAGAAGGATTCTCAGAAACTTCTTTGTGATGAGTTCATTCAACTCACAGAGTTGAACCTACCAATTGATAGAGAAGTTTGGGAACACTCTTTTTGTAGAATCTGCAAGTGGATATTTGGAGCCGCTTGAGGCCTATGCTGGAAAAGGAAATATCTTCACATAAAAACTGAACAGAAGCATTCTCAGAAACTTCTTTGTGTTGAGTGCATTCAACTCTCAGACTTGAACTTACCTGTAGAAAGAGCAGTTTTGAAACACTCTTTTGGTAAAATCTGCAAGTGGTTATTTGGAGCACTTCGAGGCCTGTGCTGGGATATGGAATATCTTCACCTAAAAACTACAGAGAAGCATTCTCAGAAAGTTTTTCACGATGCATTCATTCAACTCACAGAGTTGAACCTTCCTTTTGATAGAACAGTTTTGAAACACTCTTTTTGTAGAATCTGCAAGAGGATATTTGGAGCGTTTTGAGGCCTATGCTGGAAAAGGAAATATCTTCACCTAAATACTAGACAGAAGTATTCTCAGAAACTTCTGTGCGATGAGTGCATTCAACTCGCAGACTTGAACGTTTCTTTTGATAGAACAGTTTTGAAACATTACGTTTGTAGAATCTGCAAGTGTTTATTCGGAGCACCTTGAGGCCTTTGTTGGAAAAGGAAATATCTTCACATAAAAACTAGAGAGAAGGATTCTCAGAAACTTCTTTGTGATGAGTTCATTCAACTCACAGAGTTGAACCTACCAATTGATAGAGAAGTTTGGAAAAACTCTTTTTTTAGAATCTGCAAGTGGATATTTGGAGCCGTTTGAGGCCTATGCTGGAAAAGGAAATATCTTCACATAAAAACTGAACAGAAGCATTCTCAGAAACTTCTTGGTGTTGAGTGCATTCAACTCACAGACTTGAACTTACCTGTAGAAAGAGCAGTTTTGAAACACTCTTTTGGTAAAATCTGCAAGTGGTTATTTGGAGCACTTCGAGGCCTGTGCTGGGATATGGAATATCTTCACCTAAAAACTACAGAGAAGCATTCTCAGAAAGTTCTTCACGATGCATTCATTCAACTCACAGAGTTGAACCTTCCTTTTGATAGAACAGTTTTGAAACATTTCGTTTGTAGAATCTGCAAGAGGATATTTGGGGCGTTTTGAGGCCTATGCTGGAAAAGGAAATATCTTCACCTAAAAACTAGACAGAAGCATTCTCAGAAACTTCTGTGCGATGAGTGCATTCAACTCGCAGACTTGAACGTTTCTTTTGATAGAACAGTTTTGAAACATTACGTTTGTAGAATCTGCAAGTGTTTATTCGGAGCACCTTGAGGCCTATGTTGGAAAAAGAAATATCTTCACATAAAAACTAGAGAGAAGGATTCTCAGAAACTTCTTTGTGATGAGTTCATTCAACTCACAGAGTTGAACCTACCAATTGATAGAGAAGTTTGGAAACACCGTTTTTGTAGAATCTGCAAGTGGATATTTGGAGCCGTTTGAGGCCTATGCTGGAAAAGGAAATATCTTCACATAAAAACTGAACAGAAGAATGCTCAGAAACTTCTTTGTGTTGAGTGCATTCAACTCACAGACTTGAACCTACCTGTAGAAAGAGCAGTTTTGAAACACTCTTTTGGTAAAATCTGCAAGTGTTTATTTGGAGCACTTCGAGGCCTGTGTTGGGATATGGAATATCTTCACCTAAAAACTACAGAGAAGCATTCTCAGAAAGTTGTTCATGACGCATTCATTCAACTCACAGAGTTGAACCTTCCTTTTGATAGAACAGTTTTGAAACACTCTTTTTGTAGAATCTGCAAGAGGATATTTGGAGCGTTTTGAGGCCTATGCTGGAAAAGGAAATATCTTAACCTAAAAACTAGACAGAAGCATTCTCAGAAACTTCTGTGCGATGAGTGCATTCAACTCACAGACTTGAACGTTTCTTTTGATAGAACCGTTTTGAAACATTACGTTTGTAGAATCTGCAAGTGTTTATTCGGAGCACCTTGAGGCCTATGTTGGAAAAGGAAATATCTTCACATAAAAACTAGAAAGAAGGATTCTCAGAAACTTCTTTGTGATGAGTTCATTCAACTCACAGAGTTGAACCTACCAATTGGTAGAGAAGTTTGGAAACACTCTTTTTGTAGAATCTGCAAGTGGATATTTGGAGCCGTTTGAGGCCTATGCTGGAAAAGGAAATATCTTCACATAAAAACTGAACAGAAGCATTCTCAGAAACTTCTTGGTGTTGAGTGCATTCAACTCACAGACTTGAACTTACCTGTAGAAAGAGCAGTTTTGAAACACTCTTTTGGTAAAATCTGCAAGTGGTTATTTGGAGCACTTCGAGGCCTGTGCTGGGATATGGAATATCTTCACCTAAAAACTACAGAGAAGCATTCTCAGAAAGTTCTTCATGATGCATTCATTCAACTCACAGAGTTGACCCTTCCTTTTGATAGAACAGTTTTGAAACACTCTTTTTGTAGAATCTGCAAGAGGATATTTGGAGCGTTTTGAGGCCTATGCTGGAAAAGGAAATATCTTCACCTAAAAACTAGACAGAAGCATTCTCAGAAACTTCTGTGCGATGAGTGCATTCAACTCACAGACTTGAACGTTTCTTTTGATTGAACAGCTTTGAAACATTACGTTTGTAGAATCTGCAAGTGTTTATTCGGAGCACCTTGAGGCCTATGTTGGAAAAGGAAATATCTTCACATAAAAACTAGAGAGAAGGATTCTCAGAAACTTCTTTGTGATGAGTTCATTCAACTCACAGAGTTGAACCTACCAATTGATAGAGAAGCTTGGAAAAACTCTTTTTGTAGAATCTGCAAGTGGATATTTGGAGCCGTTTGAGGCCTATGCTGGAAAAGGAAATATCTTCACATAAAAACTGAACAGAAGCATTCTCAGAAACTTCTTTGTGTTGAGTGCATTCAACTCACAGACTTGAACTTACCTGTAGAAAGAGCAGTTTTGAAACACTCTTTTGGTAAAATCTGCAAGTGGTTATTTGGAGCACTTCGAGGCCTGTGCTGGGATATGGAATATCTTCACCTAAAAACTACAGAGAAGCATTCTCAGAAAGTTCTTCACGATGCATTCATTCAACTCACAGAGTTGAACCTTCCTTTTGATAGAACAGTTTTGAAACACTCTTTTTGTAGAATCTGCAAGAGGATATTTGGGGCGTTTTGAGGCCTATGCTGGAAAAGGAAATATCTTCACCTAAAAACTAGACAGAAGCATTCTCAGAAACTTCTGTGCGATGAGTGCATTCAACTCGCAGACTTGAACGTTTCTTTTGATAGAACAGTTTTGAAACATTACGTTTGTAGAATCTGCAAGTGTTTATTCGGAGCACCTTGAGGACTATGTTGGAAAAGGAAATATCTTCACATAAAAACTAGAGAGAAGGATTCTCAGAAACTTCTTTGTGATGAGTTCATTCAACTCACAGAGTTGAACCTACCAATTGATAGAGAAGTTTGGGAACACCCTTTTTGTAGAATCGGCAAGTGGATATTTGGAGCCGTTTGAGGCCTATGCTGGAAAAGGAAATATCTTCATATAAAAACTGAACAGAAGCATTCTCAGAAACTTCTTGGTGTTGAGTGCATTCAACTCACAGACTTGAACTTACCTGTAGAAAGAGCAGTTTTGAAACACTCTTTTGGTAAAATCTGCAAGTGGTTATTTGGAGCACTTCGAGGCCTGTGCTGGGATATGGAATATCTTCACCTAAAAACTACAGAGAAGCATTCTCAGAAAGTTCTTCACGATGCATTCATTCAACTCACAGAGTTGAACATTCCTTTTGATAGAACAGTTTTGAAGCACTCTTTTTGTAGAATCTGCAAGAGGATATTTGGAGCGTTTTGAGGCCTATGCTGGAAAAGGAAATATCTTCACCTAAAAACTAGACAGAAGCATTCTCAGAAACTTCTGTGTGATGAGTGCATTCAACTCACAGACTTGAACGTTTCTTTTGATAGAACAGTTTTGAAACATTACGTTTGTAGAATCTGCAAGTGTTTATTCGGAGCACCTTGAGGCCTATGTTGGAAAAGGAAATATCTTCACATAAAAACTAGAGAGAAGGATTCTCAGAAACTTCTTTGTGATGAGTTCATTCAACTCACAGAGTTGAACCTACCAATTGGTAGAGAAGTTTGGAAACACTCTTTTTGTAGAATCTGCAAGTGGATATTTGGAGCCGTTTGAGGCCTATGCTGGAAAAGGAAACATCTTCACATAAAAACTGAACAGAAGCATTCTCAGAAACTTCTTTGTGTTGAGTGCATTCAACTCACAGACTTGAACTTACCTGTAGAAAGAGCAGTTTTGAAACACTCTTTTGGTAAAATCTGCAAGTGGTTATTTGGAGCACTTCGAGGCCTGTGCTGGGATACGGAATATCTTCACCTAAAAACTACAGAGAAGCATTCTCCGAAAGTTCTTCACGATGCATTCATTCAACTCACAGAGTTGAACCTTCCTTTTGATAGAACAGTTTTGAAACACTCTTTTTGTAGAATCTGCAAGACGATATTTGGAGCGTTTTGAGGCCTATGCTGGAAAAGGAAATATCTTCACCTAAAAACTAGACAGAAGCATTCTCAGAAACTTCTGTGTGATGAGTGCATTCAACTCACAGACATGAACGTTTCTTTTGATAGAACAGTTTTGAAACATTTCGTTTGTAGAATCTGCAAGTGTTTATTCGGAGCACCTTGAGGCCTATGTTGGAAAAGGAAATATCTTCACATAAAAACTAGAGAGAAGGATTCTCAGAAACTTCTTTGTGATGAGTTCATTCAACTCACACAGTTGAAACTACCAATTGATAGAGAAGTTTGGAAACACTCTTTTTGTAGAATCTGCAAGTGGATATTTGGAGCCGTTTGAGGCCTATGCTGGAAAAGGAAATATCTTCAGATAAAAACTGAACAGAAACATTCTCAGAAACCTCTTTGTGTTGAGTGCATTCAACTCACAGACTTGAACTTACTTGTAGAAAGAGCAGTTTTCAAACACTCTTTTGGTAAAATCTGCAAGTGGTTATTTGGAGCACTTCGAGGCCTGTGCTGGGATATGGAATATCTTCACCTAAAAACTACAGAGAAGCATTCTCAGAAAGTTCTTCACGATGCATTCATTCAACTCACTGAGTTGAACCTTCCTTTTGATAGAACAGTTTTGAAACACTCTTTTTGTAGAATCTGCAAGAGGATATTTGGAGCGTTTTGAGGCCTATGCTGGAAAAGGAAATATCTTCACCTAAAAACTAGACAGAAGCATTCTCAGAAACTTCTGTGTGATGAGTGCATTCATCTCACAGACTTGAACGTTTCTTTTGATAGAACAGTTTGGAAACATTACGTTTGTAGAATCTGCAAGTGTTTATTCGGAGCACCTGGAGGCCTATGTTGGAAAAGGAAATATCTTCACATAAAAACTAGAGAGAAGGATTCTCAGAAACTTCTTTGTGATGAGTTCATTCAACTCACAGAGTTGAACCTACCAATTGATAGAGAATTTTGGGAACACTCTTTTTGTAGAATCTGCAAGTGGATATTTGGAGCCGTTTGAGGCCTATGCTGGAAAAGGAAATATCTTCACATAAAAACTGAACAGAAGCATTCTCAGAAACTTCTTTGTGTTGAGTGAATTCAACTCACAGACTTGAACTTACCTGTAGAAAGAGCAGTTTTGAAACACTCTTTTGGTAAAATCTGCAAGTGGTTATTTGAAGCACTTCGAAGCCTGTGCTGGGATATGGAATATCTTCACCTAAAAACTACAGAGAAGCATTCTCAGAAATTTCTTCATGACGCTTTCATTCAAGCCACAGAGTTGAACCTACCTTTTGATAGAATAGTTTTGAAACACTCTTTTTGTAGAATCTGCAAGAGGATATTTGGAGCGTTTTGAGGCCTATGCTGGAAAAGGAAATGTCTTCACCTAAAAACTAGACAGAAGCATTCTCAGAAACTTCTGTGTGATGAGTGCATTCAACTCACAGACTTGAACGTTTCTTTTGATAGAACAGTTTGGAAACATTACGTTTGTAGAATCTGCAAGTGTTTATTCGGAGCACCTTGAGGCCTATGTTGGAAAAGGAAATATCTTCACATAAAAACTAGAGAGAAGGATTCTCAGAAACTTCTTTGTGATGAGTTCATTCAACTCACAGAGTTGAACCTACCAATTGATAGAGAAGTTTGGAAACACTCTTTTTGTAGAATCTGCAAGTGGATATTTGGAGCCGATTGAGGCCTATGCTGGAAAAGGAAATATCTTCACATAAAAACTGAACAGAAGCATTCAAAGAAACTTCTTTGTGTTGAGTGCATTCAACTCACAGACTTTAACTTACCTGTAGAAAGAGCAGTTTTGAAACACTCTTTTGGTAAAATCTGCAAGTGGTTATTTGGAGCACTTCGAGGCCTGTGCTGGGATATGGAATATCTTCACCTAAAAACTACAGAGAAGCATTCTCAGAAAGTTCTTCACGACGCATTCATTGAACTCACAGAGTTGAACCTTCCTTTTGATAGAACAGTTTTGAAACACTCTTTTTGTAGAATCTGCAAGTGGATATTTGGAGCCGTTTGAGGCCTATGCTGGAAAAGGAAATATCTTCACATAAAAACTGAACAGAAGCATTCTCAGAAACTTCTTTGTGTTGAGTGCATTCAACTCACAGACTTGAACTTACCTGTAGAAAGAGCAGTTTTGAAACACTCTTTTGGTAAAATCTGCAAGTGTTTATTTGGAGCACTTCGAGGCCTGTGCTGGGATATGGAATATCTTCACCTAAAAACTAGAGAGAAGCATTCTCAGAAAGTTCTTCACGATGCATTCATTCAACTCACAGAGTTGAACCTTCCTTTTGATAGAACAGTTTTGAAACACTCTTTTTGTAGAATCTGCAAGACGATATTTGGAGCGTTTTGAGGCCTATGCTGGAAAAGGAAATATCTTCACCTAAAAACTAGACAGAAGCATTCTCAGAAACTTCTGTGTGATGAGTGCATTCAACTCACAGACATGAACGTTTCTTTTGATAGAACAGTTTTGAAACATTACGTTTGTAGAATCTGCAAGTGTTTATTCGGAGCACCTTGAGGCCTATGTTGGAAAAGGAAATATCTTCACATAAAAACTAGAGAGAAGGATTCTCAGAAACTTCTTTGTGATGAGTTCATTCAACTCACAGAGTTGAACCTACCAATTGATAGAGAAGTTTGGAAACACTCTTTTTGTAGAATCTGCAAGTGGATATTTGGAGCCGTTTGAGGCCTATGCTGGAAAAGGGAATATCTTCAGATAAAAACTGAACAGAAACATTCTCAGAAACCTCTTTGTGTTGAGTGCATTCAACTCACAGACTTGAACTTACCTGTAGAAAGAGCAGTTTTGAAACACTCTTTTGGTAAAATCTGCAAGTGGTTACTTGGAGCACTTCGAGGCCTGTGCTGGGATATGGAATATCTTCACCTAAAAACTACAGAGAAGCATTCTCAGAAAGGTCTTCACGATGCATTCATTCAACTCACAGAGTTGAACCTTCCTTTTGATAGAACAGTTTTGAAACACTGTTTTTGGAGAATCTGCAAGAGGATATTTGGAGCGTTTTGAGGCCTATGCTGGAAAAGGAAATATCTTCACCTAAAAACTAGACAGAAGCATTCTCAGAAACTTCTGTGTGATGAGTGCATTCAACTCACAGACTTGAACATTTCTTTTGATAGAACCGTTTTGAAACATTACGTTTGTAGAATCTGCAAGTGTTTATTCGGAGCACCTTGAGGCCTATGTTGGAAAAGGAAATATCTTCACATAAAAACTAGAGAGAAGGATTCTCAGAAACTTCTTTGTGATGAGTTCATTCAACTCACAGAGTTGAACCTACCAATTGATAGAGAAGTTTGGAAACACTCTTTCTGTAGAATCTGCAAGTGGATATTTGGAGCCGTTTGAGGCCTATGCTGGAAAAGGAAATATCTTCACATAAAAACTGAACAGAAGCATTCTCAGAAACTTCTTTGTGTGGAGTGCATTCAACTCACAGACTTGAACTTACCTGTAGAAAGAGCAGTTTTGAAACACTCTTTTGGTAAAATCTGCAAGTGGTTATTTGGAGCACTTCGAGGCCTGTGCTGGGATATGGAATATCTTCACCTAAAAACTACAGAGAAGCACTCTCAGAAAGTTCTTCATGATGCATTCATTCAACTCACAGAGTTGAACCTTCCTTTTGATAGAACAGTTTTGAAACACTCTTTTTGTAGAATCTGCAAGAGGATATTTGGAGCGTTTTGAGGCCTATGTTGGAAAAGGAAATATCTTCACCTAAAAAGTAGACAGAAGCATTCTCAGAAACTTCTGTGTGATGAGTGAATTCAACTCACAGACTTGAACGTTTCTTTTGATAGAACAGTTTTGAAACATTACGTTTGTAGAATCTGCAAGTGTTTATTCGGAGCACCTTGAGGCCTATGTTGGAAAAGGAAATATCTTCACATAAAAACTAGAGAGAAGGATTCTCAGAAACTTCTTTGTGATGAGTTCATTCAACTCACAGAGTTGAACCTACCAATTGATAGAGAAGTTTGGGAACACTCTTTTTGTAGAATCTGCAAGTGGATATTTGGAGCCGTTTGAGGCCTATGCTGGAAAAGGAAATATCTTCACATAAAAACTGAACAGAAGCATTCTCAGAAACTTCTTTGTGTTGAGTGCATTCAACTCACAGACTTGAACTTACCTGTAGAAAGAGCAGTTTTGAAACACTCTTTTGGGAAAATCTGCAAGTGGTTATTTGGAGCACTTCGAGGCCTGTGCTGGGATATGGAATATCTTCACCTAAAAACTACAGAGAAGCATTCTCAGAAAGTTCTTCACGACGCATTCATTGAACTCACAGAGTTGAACCTTCCTTTTGATAGAACAGTTTTAAACACTCTTTTTGTAGAATCTGCAAGAGGATATTTGGAGCGTTTTGAGGCCTATGCTGGAAAAGGAAATATCTTCACCTAAAAACTAGACAGAAGCATTCTCAGAAACTTCTGTGTGATGAGTGCATTCAACTCACAGACTTGAACGTTTCTTTTGATAGAACAGTTTGGAAACATTACGTTTGTAGAATCTGCAAGTGTTTATTCGGAGCACCTTGAGGCCTATGTTGGAAAAGGAAATATCTTCACATAAAAACTAGAGAGAAGGATTCTCAGAAACTTCTTTGTGATGAGTTCATTCAACTCACAGAGTTGAACCTACCAATTGATAGAGAATTTTGGGAACACTCTTTTTGTAGAATCTGCAAGTGGATATTTGGAGCCGTTTGAGGCCTATGCTGGAAAAGGAAATATCTTCACATAAAAACTGAACAGAAGCATTCTCAGAAACTTCTTTGTGTTGAGTGAATTCAACTCACAGACTTGAACTTACCTGTAGAAAGAGCAGTTTTGAAACACTCTTTTGGTAAAATCTGCAAGTGGTTATTTGAAGCACTTCGAAGCCTGTGCTGGGATATGGAATATCTTCACCTAAAAACTACAGAGAAGCATTCTCAGAAATTTCTTCATGACGCTTTCATTCAAGCCACAGAGTTGAACCTACCTTTTGATAGAATAGTTTTGAAACACTCTTTTTGTAGAATCTGCAAGAGGATATTTGGAGCGTTTTGAGGCCTATGCTGGAAAAGGAAATATCTTCACCTAAAAACTAGACAGAAGCATTCTCAGAAACTTCTGTGTGATGAGTGCATTCAACTCACAGACTTGAACGTTTCTTTTGATAGAACAGTTTGGAAACATTACGTTTGTAGAATCTGCAAGTGTTTATTCGGAGCACCTTGAGGCCTATGTTGGAAAAGGAAATATCTTCACATAAAAACTAGAGAGAAGGATTCTCAGAAACTTCTTTGTGATGAGTTCATTCAACTCACAGAGTTGAACCTACCAATTGATAGAGAAGTTTGGAAACACTCTTTCTGTAGAATCTGCAAGTGGATATTTGGAGCCGATTGAGGCCTATGCTGGAAAAGGAAATATCTTCACATAAAAACTGAACAGAAGCATTCAAAGAAACTTCTTTGTGTTGAGTGCATTCAACTCACAGACTTTAACTTACCTGTAGAAAGAGCAGTTTTGAAACACTCTTTTGGTAAAATCTGCAAGTGGTTATTTGGAGCACTTCGAGGCCTGTGCTGGGATATGGAATATCTTCACCTAAAAACTACAGAGAAGCATTCTCAGAAAGTTCTTCACGACGCATTCATTGAACTCACAGAGTTGAACCTTCCTTTTGATAGAACAGTTTTGAAACACTCTTTTTGTAGAATCTGCAAGTGGATATTTGGAGCCGTTTGAGGCCTATGCTGGAAAAGGAAATATCTTCACATAAAAACTGAACAGAAGCATTCTCAGAAACTTCTTTGTGTTGAGTGCATTCAACTCACAGACTTGAACTTACCTGTAGAAAGAGCAGTTTTGAAACACTCTTTTGGTAAAATCTGCAAGTGTTTATTTGGAGCACTTCGAGGCCTGTGCTGGGATACGGAATATCTTCACCTAAAAACTAGAGAGAAGCATTCTCAGAAAGTTCTTCACGATGCATTCATTCAACTCACAGAGTTGAACCTTCCTTTTGATAGAACAGTTTTGAAACACTCTTTTTGTAGAATCTGCAAGACGATATTTGGAGCGTTTTGAGGCCTATGCTGGAAAAGGAAATATCTTCACCTAAAAACTAGACAGAAGCATTCTCAGAAACTTCTGTGTGATGAGTGCATTCAACTCACAGACATGAACGTTTCTTTTGATAGAACAGTTTTGAAACATTACGTTTGTAGAATCTGCAAGTGTTTATTCGGAGCACCTTGAGGCCTATGTTGGAAAAGGAAATATCTTCACATAAAAACTAGAGAGAAGGATTCTCAGAAACTTCTTTGTGATGAGTTCATTCAACTCACGGAGTTGAACCTACCAATTGATAGAGAAGTTTGGAAACACTCTTTTTGTAGAATCTGCAAGGGGATATTTGGAGCCGTTTGAGGCCTATGCTGGAAAAGGAAATATCTTCAGATAAAAACTGAACAGAAACATTCTCAGAAACCTCTTTGTGTTGAGTGCATTCAACTCACAGACTTGAACTTACTTGTAGAAAGAGCAGTTTTCAAACACTCTTTTGGTAATATCTGCAAGTGGTTATTTGGAGCACTTCGAGGCCTGTGCTGGGATATGGAATATCTTCACCTAAAAACTACAGAGAAGCATTCTCAGAAAGTTCTTCACGATGCATTCATTCAACTCACTGAGTTGAACCTTCCTTTTGATAGAACAGTTTTGAAACACTCTTTTTGTAGAATCTGCAAGAGGATATTTGGAGCGTTTTGAGGCCTATGCTGGAAAAGGAAATATCTTCACCTAAAAACTAGACAGAAGCATTCTCAGAAACTTCTGTGCGATGAGTGCATTCAACTCACAGACTTGAACGTTTCTTTTGATAGAACAGTTTTGAAACATTACGTTTGTAGAATCTGCAAGTGTTTATTCGGAGCACCTAGAGGCCTATGTTGGAAAAGGAAATATCTTCACATAAAAACTAGAGAGAAGGATTCTCAGAAACTTCTTTGTGATGAGTTCATTCAACTCACAGAGTTGAACCTACCAATTGATAGAGAAGTTTGAAAACACTCTTTTTGTAGAATCTGCAAGTGGATATTTGGAGCCGTTTGAGGCCTATGCAGGAAAAGGAAATATCTTCAGATAAAAACTGAACAGAAACATTCTCAGAAACTTCTTTGTGTTGAGTGCATTCAACTCACAGACTTGAACTTACCTGTAGAAAGAGCAGTTTTGAATCACTCTTTTGGTAAAATCTGCAAGTGGTTATTTGGAGCACTTCGATGCCTGTGCTGGGATATGGAATATCTTCACCTAAAAACTACAGAGAAGCATTCTCAGAAAGTTCTTCATGATGCATTCATTCAACTCACAGAGTTGAACCTTCCTTTTGATAGAACAGTTTTGAAACACTCTTTTTGTAGAAGCTGCAAGAGGATATTTGGAGCGTTTTGAGGCCTAAGCTGGAAATGGAAGTATCTTCACCTAAAAACTAGACAGAAGCATTCTCAGAAACTTCTGTGCGATGAGTGTATTCAACTCAAAGACTTGAACGTTTCTTTTGATAGGACACTTTTGAAACATTACGTTTGAAGAATCTGCAAGTGTTTATTCGGAGCACATTGACGCCTATGTTGGAAAAGGAAATATCTTCACATAAAAACTAGAGAGAAGGATTCTCAGAAACTTCTTTGTGATGAGTTCATTGAACTCACAGAGTTGAACCTACCAATTGATAGAGAAGTTTGGAAACACTCTTTTTGTAGAATCTGCAAGTGGATATTTGGAGCCGTTTGAGGCCTATGCTGGAAAAGGAAATATCTTCACATAAAAACTGAACAGAAGCATTCTCAGAAACTTCTTTGTGTTGAGTGCATTCAACTCACAGACTTGAACTTACCTGTAGAAAGAGCAGTTTTGAAACACTCTTTTGGTAAAATCTGCAAGTGGTTATTTGGAGCACTTCGAGGCCTGTGATGGGATATGGAATATCTTCACCTAAAAACTACAGAGAAGCACTCTCAGAAAGTTCTTCACGATGCATTCATTCAACTCACAGAGTTGAACCTTCCTTTTGATAGAACAGTTTTGAAACACTCTTTTTGTAGAATCTGCAAGACGATATTTGGAGCGTTTTGAGGCCTATGCTGGAAAAGGAAATATCTTCACCTAAAAACTAGACAGAAGCATTCTCAGAAACTTCTGTGTGATGAGTGCATTCAACTCACAGACTTGAACGTTTCTTTTGATAGAACAGTTTTCAAAGATTACGTTTGTAGAATCTGCAAGTGTTTATTCGGAGCACCTTGAGGCCTATGTTGGAAAAGGAAATATCTTCACATAAAAACTAGAGAGAAGGATTCTCAGAAACTTCTTTGTGATGAGTTCATTCAACTCACAGAGTTGAACCTACCAATTGATAGAGAAGTTTGGGAACACTCTTTTTGTAGAATCTGCAAGTGGATATTTGGAGCCGCTTGAGGCCTATGCTGGAAAAGGAAATATCTTCACATAAAAACTGAACAGAAGCATTCTCAGAAACTTCTTTGTGTTGAGTGCATTCAACTCTCAGACTTGAACTTACCTGTAGAAAGAGCAGTTTTGAAACACTCTTTTGGTAAAATCTGCAAGTGGTTATTTGGAGCACTTCGAGGCCTGTGCTGGGATATGGAATATCTTCACCTAAAAACTACAGAGAAGCATTCTCAGAAAGTTTTTCACGATGCATTCATTCAACTCACAGAGTTGAACCTTCCTTTTGATAGAACAGTTTTGAAACACTCTTTTTGTAGAATCTGCAAGAGGTTATTTGGAGCGTTTTGAGGCCTATGCTGGAAAAGGAAATATCTTCACCTAAATACTAGACAGAAGTATTCTCAGAAACTTCTGTGCGATGAGTGCATTCAACTCGCAGACTTGAACGTTTCTTTTGATAGAACAGTTTTGAAACATTACGTTTGTAGAATCTGCAAGTGTTTATTCGGAGCACCTTGAGGCCTTTGTTGGAAAAGGAAATATCTTCACATAAAAACTAGAGAGAAGGATTCTCAGAAACTTCTTTGTGATGAGTTCATTCAACTCACAGAGTTGAACCTACCAATTGATAGAGAAGTTTGGAAAAACTCTTTTTTTAGAATCTGCAAGTGGATATTTGGAGCCGTTTGAGGCCTATGCTGGAAAAGGAAATATCTTCACATAAAAACTGAACAGAAGCATTCTCAGAAACTTCTTGGTGTTGAGTGCATTCAACTCACAGACTTGAACTTACCTGTAGAAAGAGCAGTTTTGAAACACTCTTTTGGTAAAATCTGCAAGTGGTTATTTGGAGCACTTCGAGGCCTGTGCTGGGATATGGAATATCTTCACCTAAAAACTACAGAGAAGCATTCTCAGAAAGTTCTTCACGATGCATTCATTCAACTCACAGAGTTGAACCTTCCTTTTGATAGAACAGTTTTGAAACATTTCGTTTGTAGAATCTGCAAGAGGATATTTGGGGCGTTTTGAGGCCTATGCTGGAAAAGGAAATATCTTCACCTAAAAACTAGACAGAAGCATTCTCAGAAACTTCTGTGCGATGAGTGCATTCAACTCGCAGACTTGAACGTTTCTTTTGATAGAACAGTTTTGAAACATTACGTTTGTAGAATCTGCAAGTGTTTATTCGGAGCACCTTGAGGCCTATGTTGGAAAAAGAAATATCTTCACATAAAAACTAGAGAGAAGGATTCTCAGAAACTTCTTTGTGATGAGTTCATTCAACTCACAGAGTTGAACCTACCAATTGATAGAGAAGTTTGGAAACACCGTTTTTGTAGAATCTGCAAGTGGATATTTGGAGCCGTTTGAGGCCTATGCTGGAAAAGGAAATATCTTCACATAAAAACTGAACAGAAGAATGCTCAGAAACTTCTTTGTGTTGAGTGCATTCAACTCACAGACTTGAACCTACCTGTAGAAAGAGCAGTTTTGAAACACTCTTTCGGTAAAATCTGCAAGTGTTTATTTGGAGCACTTCGAGGCCTGTGTTGGGATATGGAATATCTTCACCTAAAAACTACAGAGAAGCATTCTCAGAAAGTTGTTCATGACGCATTCATTCAACTCACAGAGTTGAACCTTCCTTTTGATAGAACAGTTTTGAAACACTCTTTTTGTAGAATCTGCAAGAGGATATTTGGAGCGTTTTGAGGCCTATGCTGGAAAAGGAAATATCTTAACCTAAAAACTAGACAGAAGCATTCTCAGAAACTTCTGTGCGATGAGTGCATTCAACTCACAGACTTGAACGTTTCTTTTGATAGAACCGTTTTGAAACATTACGTTTGTAGAATCTGCAAGTGTTTATTCGGAGCACCTTGAGGCCTATGTTGGAAAAGGAAATATCTTCACATAAAAACTAGAGAGAAGGATTCTCAGAAACTTCTTTGTGATGAGTTCATTCAACTCACAGAGTTGAACCTACCAATTGGTAGAGAAGTTTGGAAACACTCTTTTTGTAGAATCTGCAAGTGGATATTTGGAGCCGTTTGAGGCCTATGCTGGAAAAGGAAATATCTTCACATAAAAACTGAACAGAAGCATTCTCAGAAACTTCTTGGTGTTGAGTGCATTCAACTCACAGACTTGAACTTACCTGTAGAAAGAGCAGTTTTGAAACACTCTTTTGGTAAAATCTGCAAGTGGTTATTTGGAGCACTTCGAGGCCTGTGCTGGGATATGGAATATCTTCACCTAAAAACTACAGAGAAGCATTCTCAGAAAGTTCTTCATGATGCATTCATTCAACTCACAGAGTTGACCCTTCCTTTTGATAGAACAGTTTTGAAACACTCTTTTTGTAGAATCTGCAAGAGGATATTTGGAGCGTTTTGAGGCCTATGCTGGAAAAGGAAATATCTTCACCTAAAAACTAGACAGAAGCATTCTCAGAAACTTCTGTGCGATGAGTGCATTCAACTCACAGACTTGAACGTTTCTTTTGATTGAACAGCTTTGAAACATTACGTTTGTAGAATCTGCAAGTGTTTATTCGGAGCACCTTGAGGCCTATGTTGGAAAAGGAAATATCTTCACATAAAAACTAGAGAGAAGGATTCTCAGAAACTTCTTTGTGATGAGTTCATTCAACTCACAGAGTTGAACCTACCAATTGATAGAGAAGCTTGGAAAAACTCTTTTTGTAGAATCTGCAAGTGGATATTTGGAGCCGTTTGAGGCCTATGCTGGAAAAGGAAATATCTTCACATAAAAACTGAACAGAAGCATTCTCAGAAACTTCTTGGTGTTGAGTGCATTCAACTCACAGACTTGAACTTACCTGTAGAAAGAGCAGTTTTGAAACACTCTTTTGGTAAAATCTGCAAGTGGTTATTTGGAGCACTTCGAGGCCTGTGCTGGGATATGGAATATCTTCACCTAAAAACTACAGAGAAGCATTCTCAGAAAGTTCTTCACGATGCATTCATTCAACTCACAGAGTTGAACCTTCCTTTTGATAGAACAGTTTTGAAACACTCTTTTTGTAGAATCTGCAAGAGGATATTTGGGGCGTTTTGAGGCCTATGCTGGAAAAGGAAATATCTTCACCTAAAAACTAGACAGAAGCATTCTCAGAAACTTCTGTGCGATGAGTGCATTCAACTCGCAGACTTGAACGTTTCTTTTGATAGAACAGTTTTGAAACATTACGTTTGTAGAATCTGCAAGTGTTTATTCGGAGCACCTTGGGGACTATGTTGGAAAAGGAAATATCTTCACATAAAAACTAGAGAGAAGGATTCTCAGAAACTTCTTTGTGATGAGTTCATTCAACTCACAGAGTTGAACCTACCAATTGATAGAGAAGTTTGGGAACACCCTTTTTGTAGAATCGGCAAGTGGATATTTGGAGCCGTTTGAGGCCTATGCTGGAAAAGGAAATATCTTCACATAAAAACTGAACAGAAGCATTCTCAGAAACTTCTTGGTGTTGAGTGCATTCAACTCACAGACTTGAACTTACCTGTAGAAAGAGCAGTTTTGAAACACTCTTTTGGTAAAATCTGCAAGTGGTTATTTGGAGCACTTCGAGGCCTGTGCTGGGATATGGAATATCTTCACCTAAAAACTACAGAGAAGCATTCTCAGAAAGTTCTTCACGATGCATTCATTCAACTCACAGAGTTGAACATTCCTTTTGATAGAACAGTTTTGAAACACTCTTTTTGTAGAATCTGCAAGAGGATATTTGGAGCGTTTTGAGGCCTATGCTGGAAAAGGAAATATCTTCACCTAAAAACTAGACAGAAGCATTCTCAGAAACTTCTGTGTGATGAGTGCATTCAACTCACAGACTTGAACGTTTCTTTTGATAGAACAGTTTTGAAACATTACGTTTGTAGAATCTGCAAGTGTTTATTCGGAGCACCTTGAGGCCTATGTTGGAAAAGGAAATATCTTCACATAAAAACTAGAGAGAAGGATTCTCAGAAACTTCTTTGTGATGAGTTCATTCAACTCACAGAGTTGAACCTACCAATTGGTAGAGAAGTTTGGAAACACTCTTTTTGTAGAATCTGCAAGTGGATATTTGGAGCCGTTTGAGGCCTATGCTGGAAAAGGAAACATCTTCACATAAAAACTGAACAGAAGCATTCTCAGAAACTTCTTTGTGTTGAGTGCATTCAACTCACAGACTTGAACTTACCTGTAGAAAGAGCAGTTTTGAAACACTCTTTTGGTAAAATCTGCAAGTGGTTATTTGGAGCACTTCGAGGCCTGTGCTGGGATACGGAATATCTTCACCTAAAAACTACAGAGAAGCATTCTCCGCAAGTTCTTCACGATGCATTCATTCAACTCACAGAGTTGAACCTTCCTTTTGATAGAACAGTTTTGAAACACTCTTTTTGTAGAATCTGCAAGACGATATTTGGAGCGTTTTGAGGCCTATGCTGGAAAAGGAAATATCTTCACCTAAAAACTAGACAGAAGCATTCTCAGAAACTTCTGTGTGATGAGTGCATTCAACTCACAGACATGAACGTTTCTTTTGATAGAACAGTTTTGAAACATTTCGTTTGTAGAATCTGCAAGTGTTTATTCGGAGCACCTTGAGGCCTATGTTGGAAAAGGAAATATCTTCACATAAAAACTAGAGAGAAGGATTCTCAGAAACTTCTTTGTGATGAGTTCATTCAACTCACACAGTTGAACCTACCAATTGATAGAGAAGTTTGGAAACACTCTTTTTGTAGAATCTGCAAGTGGATATTTGGAGCCGTTTGAGGCCTATGCTGGAAAAGGAAATATCTTCAGATAAAAACTGAACAGAAACATTCTCAGAAACCTCTTTGTGTTGAGTGCATTCAACTCACAGACTTGAACTTACTTGTAGAAAGAGCAGTTTTCAAACACTCTTTTGGTAAAATCTGCAAGTGGTTATTTGGAGCACTTCGAGGCCTGTGCTGGGATATGGAATATCTTCACCTAAAAACTACAGAGAAGCATTCTCAGAAAGTTCTTCACGATGCATTCATTCAACTCACTGAGTTGAACCTTCCTTTTGATAGAACAGTTTTGAAACACTCTTTTTGTAGAATCTGCAAGAGGATATTTGGAGCGTTTTGAGGCCAATGCTGGAAAAGGAAATATCTTCACCTAAAAACTAGACAGAAGCATTCTCAGAAACTTCTGTGCGATGAGTGCATTCAACTCACAGACTTGAACGTTTCTTTTGATAGAACAGTTTTGAAACATTACGTTTGTAGAATCTGCAAGTGTTTATTCGGAGCACCTAGAGGCCTATGTTGGAAAAGGAAATATCTTCACATAAAAACTAGAGAGAAGGATTCTCAGAAACTTCTTTGTGATGAGTTCATTCAACTCACAGAGTTGAACCTACCAATTGATAGAGAAGTTTGAAAACACTCTTTTTGTAGAATCTGCAAGTGGATATTTGGAGCCGTTTGAGGCCTATGCAGGAAAAGGAAATATCTTCAGATAAAAACTGAACAGAAACATTCTCAGAAACTTCTTTGTGTTGAGTGCATTCAACTCACAGACTTGAACTTACCTGTAGAAAGAGCAGTTTTGAAACACTCTTTTGGTAAAATCTGCAAGTGGTTATTTGGAGCACTTCGAGGCCTGTGCTGGGATATGGAATATCTTCACCTAAAAACTACAGAGAAGCATTCTCAGAAAGTTCTTCACGATGCATTCATTCAACTCACAGAGTTGAACCTTCCTTTTGATAGAACAGTTTTGAAACACTCTTTTTGTAGAATCTGCAAGAGGATATTTGGGGCGTTTTGAGGCCTATGCTGGAAAAGGAAATATCTTCACCTAAAAACTAGACAGAAGCATTCTCAGAAACTTCTGTGCGATGAGTGCATTCAACTCGCAGACTTGAACGTTTCTTTTGATAGAACAGTTTTGAAACATTACGTTTGTAGAATCTGCAAGTGTTTATTCGGAGCACCTTGAGGACTATGTTGGAAAAGGAAATATCTTCACATAAAAACTAGAGAGAAGGATTCTCAGAAACTTCTTTGTGATGAGTTCATTCAACTCACAGAGTTGAACCTACCAATTGATAGAGAAGTTTGGGAACACCCTTTTTGTAGAATCGGCAAGTGGATATTTGGAGCCGTTTGAGGCCTATGCTGGAAAAGGAAATATCTTCACATAAAAACTGAACAGAAGCATTCTCAGAAACTTCTTGGTGTTGAGTGCATTCAACTCACAGACTTGAACTTACCTGTAGAAAGAGCAGTTTTGAAACACTCTTTTGGTAAAATCTGCAAGTGGTTATTTGGAGCACTTCGAGGCCTGTGCTGGGATATGGAATATCTTCACCTAAAAACTACAGAGAAGCATTCTCAGAAAGTTCTTCACGATGCATTCATTCAACTCACAGAGTTGAACATTCCTTTTGATAGAACAGTTTTGAAACACTCTTTTTGTAGAATCTGCAAGAGGATATTTGGAGCGTTTTGAGGCCTATGCTGGAAAAGGAAATATCTTCACCTAAAAACTAGACAGAAGCATTCTCAGAAACTTCTGTGTGATGAGTGCATTCAACTCACAGACTTGAACGTTTCTTTTGATAGAACAGTTTTGAAACATTACGTTTGTAGAATCTGCAAGTGTTTATTCGGAGCACCTTGAGGCCTATGTTGGAAAAGGAAATATCTTCACATAAAAACTAGAGAGAAGGATTCTCAGAAACTTCTTTGTGATGAGTTCATTCAACTCACAGAGTTGAACCTACCAATTGGTAGAGAAGTTTGGAAACACTCTTTTTGTAGAATCTGCAAGTGGATATTTGGAGCCGTTTGAGGCCTATGCTGGAAAAGGAAACATCTTCACATAAAAACTGAACAGAAGCATTCTCAGAAACTTCTTTGTGTTGAGTGCATTCAACTCACAGACTTGAACTTACCTGTAGAAAGAGCAGTTTTGAAACACTCTTTTGGTAAAATCTGCAAGTGGTTATTTGGAGCACTTCGAGGCCTGTGCTGGGATACGGAATATCTTCACCTAAAAACTACAGAGAAGCATTCTCCGCAAGTTCTTCACGATGCATTCATTCAACTCACAGAGTTGAACCTTCCTTTTGATAGAACAGTTTTGAAACACTCTTTTTGTAGAATCTGCAAGACGATATTTGGAGCGTTTTGAGGCCTATGCTGGAAAAGGAAATATCTTCACCTAAAAACTAGACAGAAGCATTCTCAGAAACTTCTGTGTGATGAGTGCATTCAACTCACAGACATGAACGTTTCTTTTGATAGAACAGTTTTGAAACATTTCGTTTGTAGAATCTGCAAGTGTTTATTCGGAGCACCTTGAGGCCTATGTTGGAAAAGGAAATATCTTCACATAAAAACTAGAGAGAAGGATTCTCAGAAACTTCTTTGTGATGAGTTCATTCAACTCACACAGTTGAACCTACCAATTGATAGAGAAGTTTGGAAACACTCTTTTTGTAGAATCTGCAAGTGGATATTTGGAGCCGTTTGAGGCCTATGCTGGAAAAGGAAATATCTTCAGATAAAAACTGAACAGAAACATTCTCAGAAACCTCTTTGTGTTGGGTGCATTCAACTCACAGACTTGAACTTACTTGTAGAAAGAGCAGTTTTCAAACACTCTTTTGGTAAATTCTGCAAGTGGTTATTTGGAGCACTTCGAGGCCTGTGCTGGGATATGGAATATCTTCACCTAAAAACTACAGAGAAGCATTCTCAGAAAGTTCTTCACGATGCATTCATTCAACTCACTGAGTTGAACCTTCCTTTTGATAGAACAGTTTTGAAACACTCTTTTTGTAGAATCTGCAAGAGGATATTTGGAGCGTTTTGAGGCCTATGCTGGAAAAGGAAATATCTTCACCTAAAAACTAGACAGAAGCATTCTCAGAAACTTCTGTGCGATGAGTGCATTCAACTCACAGACTTGAACGTTTCTTTTGATAGAACAGTTTTGAAACATTACGTTTGTAGAATCTGCAAGTGTTTATTCGGAGCACCTAGAGGCCTATGTTGGAAAAGGAAATATCTTCACATAAAAACTAGAGAGAAGGATTCTCAGAAACTTCTTTGTGATGAGTTCATTCAACTCACAGAGTTGAACCTACCAATTGATAGAGAAGTTTGAAAACACTCTTTTTGTAGAATCTGCAAGTGGATATTTGGAGCCGTTTGAGGCCTATGCAGGAAAAGGAAATATCTTCAGATAAAAACTGAACAGAAACATTCTCAGAAACTTCTTTGTGTTGAGTGCATTCAACTCACAGACTTGAACTTACCTGTAGAAAGAGCAGTTTTGAATCACTCTTTTGGTAAAATCTGCAAGTGGTTATTTGGAGCACTTCGATGCCTGTGCTGGGATATGGAATATCTTCACCTAAAAACTACAGAGAAGCATTCTCAGAAAGTTCTTCATGATGCATTCATTCAACTCACAGAGTTGAACCTTCCTTTTGATAGAACAGTTTTGAAACACTCTTTTTGTAGAATCTGCAAGAGGATATTTGGAGCGTTTTGAGGCCTAAGCTGGAAATGGAAGTATCTTCACCTAAAAACTAGACAGAAGCATTCTCAGAAACTTCTGTGCGATGAGTGTATTCAACTCAAAGACTTGAACGTTTCTTTTGATAGGACAGTTTTGAAACATTACGTTTGAAGAATCTGCAAGTGTTTATTCGGAGCACATTGAGGCCTATGTTGGAAAAGGAAATATCTTCACATAAAAACTAGAGAGAAGGATTCTCAGAAACTTCTTTGTGATGAGTTCATTGAACTCACAGAGTTGAACCTACCAATTGATAGAGAAGTTTGGAAACACTCTTTTTGTAGAATCTGCAAGTGGATATTTGGAGCCGTTTGAGGCCTATGCTGGAAAAGGAAATATCTTCACATAAAAACTGAACAGAAGCATTCTTAGAAACTTCTTTGTGTTGAGTGCATTCAACTCACAGACTTGAACTTACCTGTAGAAAGAGCAGTTTTGAAACACTCTTTTGGTAAAATCTGCAAGTGGTTATTTGGAGCACTTCGAGGCCTGTGATGGGATATGGAATATCTTCACCTAAAAACTACAGAGAAGCACTCTCAGAAAGTTCTTCACGATGCATTCATTCAACTCACAGAGTTGAACCTTCCTTTTGATAGAACAGTTTTGAAACACTCTTTTTGTAGAATCTGCAAGACGATATTTGGAGCGTTTTGAGGCCTATGCTGGAAAAGGAAATATCTTCACCTTAAAACTAGACAGAAGCATTCTCAGAAACTTCTGTGTGATGAGTGCATTCAACTCACAGACTTGAACGTTTCTTTTGATAGAACAGTTTTCAAAGATTACGTTTGTAGAATCTGCAAGTGTTTATTCGGAGCACCTTGAGGCCTATGTTGGAAAAGGAAATATCTTCACATAAAAACTAGAGAGAAGGATTCTCAGAAACTTCTTTGTGATGAGTTCATTCAACTCACAGAGTTGAACCTTCCAATTGATAGAGAAGTTTGGGAACACTCTTTTTGTAGAATCTGCAAGTGGATATTTGGAGCCGCTTGAGGCCTATGCTGGAAAAGGAAATATCTTCACATAAAAACTGAACAGAAGCATTCTCAGAAACTTCTTTGTGTTGAGTGCATTCAACTCTCAGACTTGAACTTACCTGTAGAAAGAGCAGTTTTGAAACACTCTTTTGGTAAAATCTGCAAGTGGTTATTTGGAGCACTTCGAGGCCTGTGCTGGGATATGGAATATCTTCACCTAAAAACTACAGAGAAGCATTCTCAGAAAGTTTTTCACGATGCATTCATTCAACTCACAGAGTTGAACCTTCCTTTTGATAGAACAGTTTTGAAACACTCTTTTTGTAGAATCTGCAAGAGGATATTTGGAGCGTTTTGAGGCCTATGCTGGAAAAGGAAATATCTTCACCTAAAAACTAGACAGAAGTATTCTCAGAAACTTCTGTGCGATGAGTGCATTCAACTCGCAGACTTGAACGTTTCTTTTGATAGAACAGTTTTGAAACATTACGTTTGTAGAATCTGCAAGTGTTTATTCGGAGCACCTTGAGGCCTTTGTTGGAAAAGGAAATATCTTCACATAAAAACTAGAGAGAAGGATTCTCAGAAACTTCTTTGTGATGAGTTCATTCAACTCACAGAGTTGAACCTACCAATTGATAGAGAAGTTTGGAAACACTCTTTTTGTAGAATCTGCATGTGGATATTTGGAGCCGTTTGAGGCCTATGCTGGAAAAGGAAATATCTTCACATAAAAACTGAACAGAAGAATTCTCAGAAACTTCTTTGTGTTGAGTGCATTCAACTCACAGACTTGAACTTACCTGTAGAAAGAGCAGTTTTGAAACACTCTTTTGGTAAAATCTGCAAGTGGTTATTTGGAGCACTTCGAGGCCTGTGTTGGGATATGGAATATCTTCACCTAAAAACTACAGAGAAGCATTCTCAGAAAGTTCTTCACGATGCATTCATTCAACTCACAGAGTTGAACCTTCCTTTTGATAGAACAGTTTTGAAACACTCTTTTTGTGGAATCTGCAAGAGGATATTTGGAGCGTTTTGAGGCCTATGCTGGAAAAGGAAATATCCTCACCTAAAAACTAGACAGAAACATTCTCAGAAACTTCTGTGCGATGAGTGCATTCAACTCGCAGACTTGAACGTTTCTTTTGATAGAACAGTTTTGAAACATTACGTTTGTAGAATCTGCAAGTGTTTATTCGGAGCACCTTGAGGCCTATGTTGGAAAAGGAGATAACTTCACATAAAAACTAGAGAGAAGGATTCTCAGAAACTTCTTTGTGATGAGTTCATTCAACTCACAGAGTTGAACCTACCAATTGATAGAGAAGTTTGGAAACACTCTTTTTGTAGAATCTGCAAGTGGATATTTGGAGCCGTTTGAGGCCTATGCTGGAAAAGGAAATATCTTCACATAAAAACTGAACAGAAACATTCTCAGAAACTTCTTGGTGTTGAGTGCATTCAACTCACAGACTTGAACTTACCTGTAGAAAGAGCAGTTTTGAAACACTCTTTTGGTAAAATCTGCAAGTGGTTATTTGGAGCACTTCGAGGCCTGTGCTGGGATATGGAATATCTTCACCTAAAAACTACAGAGAAGCATTCTCAGAAAGTTCTTCACGATGCATTCATTCAACTCACAGAGTTGAACCTTCCTTTTGATAGAACAGTTTTGAAACACTCTTTTTGTAGAATCTGCAAGAGGATATTTGGGGCGTTTTGAGGCCTATGCTGGAAAAGGAAATATCTTCACCTAAAAACTAGACAGAAGCATTCTCAGAAACTTCTGTGCGATGAGTGCATTCAACTCGCAGACTTGAACGTTTCTTTTGATAGAACAGTTTTGAAACATTACGTTTGTAGAATCTGCAAGTGTTTATTGGGAGCACCTTGAGGCCTATGTTGGAAAAGGAAATATCTTCACATAAAAACTAGAGAGAAGGATTCTCAGAGACTTCTTTGTGATGAGTTCATTCAACTCACAGAGTTGAACCTACCAATTGATAGAGAAGTTTGGAAACACCCTTTTTGTAGAATCTGCAAGTGGATATTTGGAGCCGTTTGAGGACTATGCTGGAAAAGGTAATATCTTCACATAAAAACTGAACAGAAGAATTCTCAGAAACTTCTTTGTGTTGAGTGCATTCAACTCACAGACTTGAAACTACCTGTAGAAAGAGCAGTTTTGAAACACTCTTTTGGTAAAATCTGCAAGTGATTATTTGGAGCACTTCGAGGCCTGTGTTGGGATATGGAATATCTTCACCTAAAAACTACAGAGAAGCATTCTCAGAAAGTTGTTCATGACGCATTCATTCAACTCACAGAGTTGAACCTTCCTTTTGATAGAAGAGTTTTAAACACTCTTTTTGTAGAATCTGCAAGAGGATATTTGGAGCGTTTTGAGGCCTATGCTGGAAAAGGAAATATCTTCACCTAAAAACTAGACAGAAGCATTCTCAGAAACTTCTGTGCGATGAGTGCATTCAACTCACAGACTTGAAAGTTTCTTTTGATAGAACCGTTTTGAAACATTACGTTTGTAGAATCTGCAAGTGTTTATTCGGAGCACCTTGAGGCCTATGTTGGAAAAGGAAATATCTTCACATAAAAACTAGAGAGAAGGATTCTCAGAAACTTCTTTGTGATGAGTTCATTCAACTCACAGAGTTGAACCTACCAATTGGTAGAGAAGTTTGGAAACACTCTTTTTGTAGAATCTGCAAGTGGATATTTGGAGCAGTTTGAGGCCTATGCTGGAAAAGGAAATATCTTCACATAAAAACTGAACAGAAGCATTCTCAGAAACTTCTTTGTGTTGAGTGCATTCAACTCACAGACTTGAACTTACCTGTAGAAAGAGCAGTTTTGAAACACTCTTTTGGTAAAATCTGCAAGTGGTTATTTGGAGCACTTCGAGGCCTGTGCTGGGATATGGAATATCTTCACCTAAAAACTACAGAGAAGCATTCTCAGAAAGTTCTTCACGTTGCATTCATTCAACTCACAGAGTTGAACCTTCCTTTTGATAGAACAGTTTTGAAACATTTCGTTTGTAGAATCTGCAAGAGGATATTTGGGGCGTTTTGAGGCCTATGCTGGAAAAGGAAATATCTTCACCTAAAAACTAGACAGAAGCATTCTCAGAAACTTCTGTGCGATGAGTGCATTCAACTCGCAGACTTGAACGTTTCTTTTGATAGAACAGTTTTGAAACATTACGTTTGTAGAATCTGCAAGTGTTTATTCGGAGCACCTTGAGGCCTATGTTGGAAAAGGAAATATCTTCACATAAAAACTAGAGAGAAGGATTCTCAGAAACTTCTTTGTGATGAGTTCATTCAACTCACAGAGTTGAACCTACCAATTGATAGAGAAGTTTGGAAACACCCTTTTTGTAGAATCTGCAAGTGGATATTTGGAGCCGTT
This sequence comes from Pongo abelii, assembly GCF_028885655.2. Classification (NCBI taxonomy): domain Eukaryota; kingdom Metazoa; phylum Chordata; class Mammalia; order Primates; family Hominidae; genus Pongo; species Pongo abelii. Next base: position 20,066,803 of record NC_071999.2, read on the forward strand.
TGAGGCCTATGCTGGAAAAGGAAATATCTTCACATAAAAACTGAACAGAAGAATTCTCAGAAACTTCTTTGTGTTGAGGGCATTCAACTCACAGACTTGAACCTACCTGTAGAAAGAGCAGTTTTGAAACACTCTTTTGGTAAAATCTGCAAGTGATTATTTGGAGCACTTCGAGGCCTGTGTTGGGATATGGAATATCTTCACCTAAAAACTACAGAGAAGCATTCTCAGAAAGTTGTTCACGACTCATTCATTCAACTCACAGAGTTGAACCTTCCTTTTGATAGAACAGTTTTGAAACACTCTTTTTGTAGAATCTGCAAGAGGATATTTGGAGCGTTTTGAGGCCTATGTTGGAAAAGGAAATATCTTCACCTAAAAACTAGACAGAAGCATTCTCAGAAACTTCTGTGCGATGAGTGCATTCAACTCACAGACTTGAACGTTTCTGTTGATAGAACCGTTTTGAAACGTTACGTTTGTAGAATCTGCAAGTGTTTATTCGGAGCACCTTGGGGCCTATGTTGGAAAAGGAAATATCTTCACATAAAAACTAGAGAGAAGGATTCTCAGAAACTTCTTTGTGATGAGTTCATTCAACTCACAGTGTTGAACCTACCAATTGGTAGAGAAGTTTGGAAACACTCTTTTTGTAGAATCTGCAAGTGGATATTTGGAGCCGTTTGAGGCCTATGCTGGAAAAGGAAATATCTTCACATAAAAACTGAACAGAAGCATTCTCAGAAACTTCTTGGTGTTGAGTGCATTCAACTCACAGACTTGAACTTACCTGTAGAAAGAGCAGTTTTGAAACACTCTTTTGGTAAAATCTTCAAGTGGTTATTTGGAGCACTTCGAGGCCTGTGCTGGGATATGGAATATCTTCACCTAAAAACTACAGAGAAGCATTCTCAGAAAGTTCTTCATGATGCATTCATTCAACTCACAGAGTTGAACCTTCCTTTTGATAGAACAGTTTTGAAACACTCTTTTTGTAGAATCTGCAAGAGGATATTTGGAGTGTTTTGAGGCCTATGCTGGAAAAGGAAATATCTTCACCTAAAGACTAGACAGAAGCATTCTCAGAAACTTCTGTGCGATGAGTGCATTCAACTCACAGACTTGAACGTTTCTTTTGATAGAACAGCTTTGAAACATTACGTTTGTAGAATCTGCAAGTGTTTATTCGGAGCACCTTGAGGCCTATGTTGGAAAAGGAAATATCTTCACATAAAAACTAGAGAGAAGGATTCTCAGAAACTTCTTTGTGATGAGTTCATTCAACTCACAGAGTTGAACCTACCAATTGATAGAGAAGTTTGGAAAAACTCTTTTTGTAGAATCTGCAAGTGGATATTTGGAGCCGTTTGAGGCCTATGCTGGAAAAGGAAATATCTTCACATAAAAACTGAACAGAAGCATTCTCAGAAACTTCTTTGTGTTGAGTGCATTCAACTCACAGACTTGAACTTACCTGTAGAAAGAGCAGTTTTGAAACACTCTTTTGGTAAAATCTGCAAGTGGTTATTTGGAGCACTTCGAGGCCTGTGCTGGGATATGGAATATCTTCACCTAAAAACTACAGAGAAGCATTCTCAGAAAGTTCTTCACGATGCATTCATTCAACTCACAGAGTTGAACCTTCCTTTTTATAGAACAGTTTTGAAACACTCTTTTTGTAGAATCTGCAAGACGATATTTGGAGCGTTGTGAGGCCTATGCTGGAAAAGGAAATATCTTCACCTAAAAACTAGACAGAAGCATTCTCAGAAACTTCTGTGTGATGAGTGCATTCAACTCACAGACATGAACGTTTCTTTTGATAGAACAGTTTTGAAACATTACGTTTGTAGAATCTGCAAGTGTTTATTCGGAGCACATTGAGGCACATGTTGGAAAAGGAAATATCTTCACATAAAAACTAGAGAGAAGGATTCTCAGAAACTTCTTTGTGATGAGTTCATTGAACTCACAGAGTTGAACCTACCAATTGATAGAGAAGTTTGGAAACACTCTTTTTGTAGAATCTGCAAGTGGATATTTGGAGCCGTTTGAGGCCTATGCTGGAAAAGGAAATATCTTCAGATAAAAACTGAACAGAAACATTCTCAGAAACTTCTTTGTGTTGAGTGCATTCAACTCACAGACTTGAACTTACTTGTAGAAAGAGCAGTTTTCAAACACTCTTTTGGTAAAATCTGCAAGTGGTTATTTGGAGCACTTCGAGGCCTGTGCTGGGATATGGAATATCTTCACCTAAAAACTACAGAGAAGCATTCTCAGAAAGTTCTTCACGATGCATTCATTCAACTCACAGAGTTGAACCTTCCTTTTGATAGAACAGTTTTGAAACACTCTTTTTGTAGTATCCGCAAGAGGATATTTGGAGCGTTTTGAGGCCTATGCTGAAAAAGGAAATATCTTCACCTAAAAACTAGACAGAAGCATTCTCAGAAACTTCTGGGTGATGAGTGCATTCAAGTCACAGACTTGAACGTTTCTTTTGATAGAACAGTTTTGAAACATTACGTTTGTAGAATCTGCAAGTGTTTATTCGGAGCACCTTGAGGCCTATGTTGGAAAAGGAAATATCTTCACATAAAAACTAGAGAGAAGGATTCTCAGAAACTTCTTTGTGATGAGTTCATTCAACTCACAGAGTTGAACCTACCAATTGATAGAGAAGTTTGGAAACACTCTTTTTGTAGAATCTGCAAGTGGATATTTGGAGCCATTTGAGGCCTATGCTGGTAAAGGTAATATCTTCAGATAAAAACTGAACAGAAACATTCTCAGAAACTTCTTTCTGTTGAGTGCATTCAACTCACAGACTTGAACTTACCTGTAGAAATAGCAGTTTTGAAACACTCTTTTGGTAAAATCTGCAAGTGGTTATTTGGAGCACTTCGATGACTGTGCTGGGATATGGAATATCTTCACCTAAAAACTACAGAGAAGCATTCTCAGAAAGTTCTTCATGATGCATTCATTCAACTCACAGAGTTGAACCTTCCTTTTGATAGAACAGTTTTGAAACACTCTTTTTGTAGAATCTGCGAGAGGATATTTGGAGTGTTTTGAGGCCTATGCTGGAAAAGGAAATATCTTCACCTAAAGACTAGACAGAAGCATTCTCAGAAACTTCTGTGCGATGAGTGCATTCAACTCACAGACTTGAACGTTTCTTTTGATAGAACAGTTTTGAAACATTACGTTTGTAGAATCTGCAAGTGTTTATTCGGAGCACATTGAGGCGTATGTTGGAAAAGGAAATATCTTCACATAAAAACTAGAGAGAAGGATTCTCAGAAACTTCTTTGTGATGAGTTCATTCAACTCACAGAGTTGAACCTACCAATTGATAGAGAAGTTTGGAAACACTCTTTTTGTAGAATCTGCAAGTGGATATTTGGAGGCGTTTGAGGCCTATGCTGGAAAAGGAAATATCTTCACATAAAAACTGAACAGAAGCAGTCTCAGAAACTTCTTTGTGTTGAGTGCATTCAACTCACAGACTAGAACTTACCTGCAGAAAGAGCAGTTTTGAAACACTCTTTTGGTAAGATCTGCAAGTGGTTATTTGGAGTACTTCGAGGCCTGTGCTGGGATATGGAATATCTTCACCTAAAAACTACAGAGAAGCATTCTCAGAAAGTTCTTCACGATGCATTCATTCAACTCACAGAGTTGAACCTTCCTTTTGATAGAACAGTTTTGAAACACTCTTTTTGTAGAATCTGCAAGAGGATATTTGGAGCGTTTTGAGGCCTATGCTGGAAAAGGAAATATCTTCACCTAAAAACTAGACAGAAGCATTCTCAGAAACTTCTGTGTGATGAGTGCATTCAACTCACAGACATGAACGTTTCTTATGATAGAACAGTTTTGAAACATTACCTTTGTAGAATCTGCAAGTGTTTATTCGGAGCACCTTGAGGCCTATGTTGGAAAAGGAAATATCTTCACATAAAAACTAGAGAGAAGGATTCTCAGAAACTTCTTTGTGATGAGTTCATTCAACTCACAGAGTTGAACCTACCAATTGGTAGAGAAGTTTGGAAACACTCTTTTTGTAGAATCTGCAAGTGGATATTTGGAGCCGTTTGAGGCCTATGCTGGAAAAGGAAATATCTTCACATAAAAACTGAACAGAAGCATTCTCAGAAACTTCTTTGTGTTGATTGCATTCAACTCACAGACTTGAACTTACCTGTCGAAAGAGCAGTTTTGAAACACTCTTTTGGTAAAATCTGCTAGTGGATATTTGGAGCACTTTGAGGCCTATGCTGGGAAATGGAATATCTTCACCTATAAATTAGGCAGAAGCATCCTCAGAAAGCACTTCTCGATGCGTGCATTCAACTCACAGAGTTGAACCTGTATTTTGATAGAGCAGTTTGGAGACACTCTCTCTGTGAAATCTGCAATTGGATATTTCCAGCGATTTGAGGCCTATGCAAGGAAAAGGAAATATCTTCACTTCAAAACTGGACAGGAGGATTCTCAGAAACCTCTTTGTGATGAGTGCATTCAACTCGAAGCCTTGAAAGTTGCTTTTGATAGAACAGTTTTGAGACACTCCTTTTGGACAATCTGCAAATGTTTATTCGGGGCGCTTTGAGGCCTATGTCGGAAAAGGAAATGTCTTCACCTGAAAACTAGACAGAAGCATTCTGAGAAACTTCTTTGTGATGAGTGCATTCAACTCACAGAATTCAACGTTGCTTTTGATAGAACAGTTCTGAAACACTAAGTTTGTAGAATCCGCAAGTGTTTATTCGGGGCACCTTGAGGCCTATGTTGGAAAAGGAAATATCTTCACATAAAAACTAGAGAGAAGCATTCTCAGAAACTTCTTTGTGATGAGTGCATTAAACTCACAGACTTGAACCTACCAATTGATGGAGAAGTTTGGAAACACTCTTTTCATAGAATCTGCAGGTGGATATTTGGAGCGCTTTGAGGCCTATGCTGGAAAAGGAAATATCTTCACATAAAAACCTGACAGAAGCATTCGCAGAAACTTCTTTGTGTTCAGTGCATTCAAATCACAGACTTGAATCTTTCTTTTGAAAGAGCAGTTTTGAAACACTCTTTTTGTAAAATCTGCAAGTGGATATTTGGAGCAGTTTGAGGCCTATGCTGGGAAATGTAATATCTTCACCTAAAAATTAGACAGAAGAATCCTCAGAAAGTTCTTCTCAATGCGTGCATTGAAAACACAGTGTTGAAACTGTCTTTTGATAGAGTAGTTTGGAAACACTCTCTTTGTGAAATCTGCAATTGTATATTTCCAGCGATTTGAGGCCTATGCAAGGAAAAGGAATTATCTTCACTTCAAAACTGGACAGGAGCATTCTCAGAAACCTCTTTGTGATGAGTGCATTCAACTCGAAGCCTTGAACGTTCCTTTTGATAGAACAGTTTTGAAACACTCCTTTTGGACAATCTGCAAATATTTATTCGGAGCGCTTTGGGGCCTATGTTGGAACAGAAAATATCTTCACCTAAAAACTAGACAGAAGCAGTCTCGGAAACTTCTTTCTGATGAGTGCCTTCAACTCACAGAATTGAACCTACCAATTGATAGAGAAGTTTGGAAGCACTCTTTTTGTAGAATCTGCAAGTGGATATTTGGAGCGCTTTGAGGCCTATGTTGGAAAGGGAAATATCTTCACCTAAAAACTAGACAGAAGCATTCTCGGAAACTTCTTTGTGATGAATGCATTCAACTCAAAACTTGAACGTTCCTTTTGAGAGAACAGTTTTGAAACACTCTTTTTGTAGAATCTGCATGTCGATATTTGGAGCGATTTGAGGCCTATGCTGGAAAAGGAAATATCTTCACATAAAAACTAGACAGAAGCATTCTGAGAAACTTCTTTGTGTTGTGTGCCTTCAACTCAAAGACTTGAAGCTTTCCTTTGAAAGAGCAGTTTTGAAACACTCCTTTTGTAGAATCTGCAAGTCGATATTTGGGGCGCATTGAGGCTCATGCTGGCAAATGGAATATCTTCAGCTAAAAACTAGACTGAAGCATTCTGAGAAACTTCTTTGTGATGAGTGCATTCAACTCACGGACTTGAACCTTGCTTTTGATAGAACAGTTCTGAAACACTAAGTGTGTAGAATCCGCAAGTGTTTATTCGGAGCACCTTGAGGCCTATGTTGGAAAAGGAAATATCTTCACATAAAAACTAGAGGGAAGCATTCTCAGAAACTTCTTTGTGATGAGTGCATTCAACTCACGGACTTGAACCTACCAATTTATAGGGAAGTTTGTTAAGACTCTTTTCGTAGAATCTGCAAGTGGATATTTGGAGCGCTTTGAGGCCTATGCTGGAAAAGGAAATATCTTCACATAAAAACCTGAGAGAAGCATTCTCAGAAACTTCTTTGTGTTCATTCCATTCAAATCACAGACTTGAATCTTTCTTTTGAAAGAGCAGTTTTGAAACACTCTTTTTGTAACATCTGCAAGTGGATATTTGGAGCACTTTGAGGCCTATGCTGGGAAATGGAATATCTTCACCTAAAAACTAGACAGAAGCATCCTCAGAAAGTTCTTCTCGATGCGTGCATTCAACTCACAGAGTTGAACCTGTCTTTTGATAGAGCAGTTTGGAAACACTCTCTTTGTGAAATCTGCAATTGGATATTTCCAGCGATTTGAGGCCTATGCAAGGAAAAGGAAATATCTTCACTTCAAAACTGGACAGGAGCATTCTCAGAAACCTCTTTGTGATGAGTGCATTCAACTCGAAGACTTGAACGTTCCTTTTGATAGAACAGTTTTGAAACACTCCTTTTGGACAATCAGCAAATGTTTATTCGGAGCGCTTTGAGGCCTATGTTGGAAAAGGAAATATTTTCACCGAGAAACTAGACAGAAGCATTCTTGGAAACTTCTTTGTGATGAGTGCATTCAACTCACAGAATTGAACCAACCAATTGGTAGAGAAGTTTGGAAACACTCTTTTGGTAGAATCTGCAAGTAGATACTTGGAGCGCTTTGAGGCCTATGTTGGAAAAGGAAATATCTTCACATAAAAACTAGGCAGAAGCATTCTGAGAAACTTCTTTTTGTTGCGTGCATTCAACTCACAGACTTGAAGCTTTCTTTTGAAAGAGCAGTTTTGAAACACTCTGTTTGTAGAATCTGCAAGTGGATATTTGGGGCGCATTGAGGCTCATGCTGGGAAATGGAATATCTTCACCTAAAAACTAGACTGAAGCATTCTGAGAAACTTCTTTGTGATGAGTGCATTCAACTCACAGACTTGAACGTTGCTTTTGATAGAACACTTCTGAAACACTAAGTTTGTAGAATCCGCAAGTGTTTATTCGGAGCACCTTGAGGCCTATGTTGGAAAAGGAAATATCTTCACACAAAAACTAGAGAGAAGCATTCTCAGAAACTTCTTTGTGATGAGTGCATTCAAATCACAGACTTGAACCTACCGATTGATAGAGAAGGATGGAAACACTCTTTTCATAGAATGTGCAAGTGGATATTTGGAGCGTTTTGGGGCCTATGCTGGAAAAGGAAATATCTTCACAGAAAAACCTGACAGAAGCATTCTCAGAAACTTCATTGTGTCCAGTGCATTCAAATCACAGACTTGAATCTTTCTTTTGAAAGAGCAGCTTTGAAATACTCTTTTTGTAAAATCTGCAAGTGGATATTTGGAGCAGTTTGAGGCCTATGCTGGGAAATGTAATATCTTCACCTAAAAATTAGACAGAAGCATCCTCAGAAAGTTCTTCTCAATGCGTGCATTCAACACACAGAGTTGAACCTGTCTTTTGATAGAGTAGTTTGGAAACACTCTCTTTGTGAAATCTGCAATTGGATATTTCCAGCGATTTGAGGCCTATGTAAGGAAAGGGAAGTATCTTCACTTCAAAACTGGACAGGAGCATTCTCAGAAACCTCTTTGTGATGAGTGCATTCAACCTGAAGACTTTAACGTTCCTTTTGATAGAACAGTTTTGAAACACTCCTTTTGGACAATCAGGAAATATTTATTCGGAGCGCTTTGAGGCCTATGTTGGAACAGAAAATATCTTCACCTAAAAACTAGACAGAAGCAGTCTCGGAAACTTCTTTGTGATGAGTGCATTCAACTCACAGAATTGAACCTACCAATTGATAGAGAAGTTTGGAAACACTCTTTTTGTAGAATCTGCAAGTGGATATTTGGAGCGCTTTGAGGCCTATGTTGGAAAGGGAAATATCTTCACCTAAAAACTAGACAGAAGCATTCTCGGAAACTTCTTTGTGATGAATGCATTCAACTCAAAACTTGAACGTTCCTTTTGAGAGAACAGTTTTGAAACACTCTTTTTGTAGAATCTGCAGGTCGATATTTGGAGCGATTTGAGGCCTATGCTGGAAAAGGAAATATCTTCACATAAAAACTAGACAGAAGCATTCTGAGAAACTTCTTTGTGTTGCGTGCCTTCAACTCACAGACTTGAAGCTTTCCTTTGAAAGAGCAGTTTTGAAACACTCCTTTTGTAGAATCTGCAGGTAGATATTTGGGACGCATTGAGGCTCATGCTGGCGAATGGAATATCTTCACCTAAAAACTAGACTGAAGCATTCTGAGAAACTTCTTTGTGATGAGTTCATTCAACTCACAGACTTGAACGTTGCTTTTGATAGAACAGTTCTGAAACACTAAGGGTGTAGAATCCGCAAGTGTTTATTCGGAGCACCTTGAGGCCTATGTTGGAAAAGGAAATATCTTCACATAAAAACTAGAGGGAAGCATTCTCAGAAACTTCTTTGTGATGAGTGCATTCAACTCACAGACTTGAACCTACCAATTTATAGGGAAGTTTGGAAAGACTCTTTTCGTAGAATCTGCAAGTGGATATTTGGAGCGCTTTGAGGCCTATGCTGGAAAAGGAAATATCTTCACATAAAAACCAGACAGAAGCATTCTCAGAAACTTCTTTGTGTTCAGTGCATTCAAATCACAGACTTGAATCTTTCTTTTGAAAGAGCAGTTTTGAAACACTCTTTTTGTAAAATCTGGAAGTGGATATTTGGAGCACTTTGAGGCCTATGCTGGGAAATGGAATATCTTCACCTAAAAACTAGACAGAAGCATCCTCAGTAAGTTCTTCTCGATGCATGCATTCAACTCACAGAGTTGAACCTGTCTCTTGATAGAGCAGTTTGGAAACACTCTCTTTGTGAAATCTGCAATTGGATATTTCCAGCGATTTGAGGCCTATGCAAGGAAAAGGAAATATCTTCACTTCAAAACTGGACAGGAGCATTCTGAGAAACCTCTTTGTGATGAGTGCATTCAGCTCGAAGAGTTGAACGTTCCTTTTGATAGAACAGTTTTGAAACACTCCTTTTGGACAATCTGCAAATGTTTATTCGGAGCGCTTTGAGTCCTATGTTGGAAAAGGAAATATCTTCACCTAAAAACTAGACAGAAGGATTCTCGGAAACTTCTTTGTGATGAGTGCATTCAACTCACAGAATTGAACCTACCAATTGGTAGAGAAGTTTGGAAACACTCTTTTTGTAGAATCTGCAAGTGGATATTTGGAGCGCTTTGAGGCCTATGTTGGAAAAGGAAATATCTTCACCTAAAAGCTAGACAGAAGCATTCTCGGAAACTTCTTTGCGATGAGTGCATTCAACTCACAGACTTGAACGTTGCTTTTGATAGAACAGTTCTGAAACACTAAGTTTGTAGAATCCGCAAGTGTTTATTCGGAGCACCTTGAGGCCTATGTTGGAAAAGGAAATAACTTCACATAAAAACTAGAGAGAAGCATTCTCAGAAACTTCTTTGTGATGAGTGCATTCAACTCACAGAATTAAACCTACCAATTGATAGAGAAGTTTGGAAACACTCTTTTTGTAGAATCTGCAAGTGGATATTTGGAGTGCTTTGAGGCCTATGTTGGAAAAAGAAATATCTTCACCTAAAAACTAGACAGAAGCATTTTCAGAAACTTCTTTGTGATGAGTGCATTCAACGCAAAGACTTGAACGTTCCTTTTGAGAGAACAGTTTTGATACACTCTTTTTATAGAATCTGCACATGGATATTTGGAGCCATTTGTGGCCTATGCTGGAAAAGGAAATATCTTCACATAAAAACTAGACAGAAGCATTCTGAGAAACTTCTTTGTGTTGCGTGTATTCATCTCACAGACTTGAACGTTGCTTTTGATAGAACAGTTCTGAAACACTAAGTTTGTTTAATCCGCAAGTGTTTATTCGGAGTACCTTGAGGCCTCTGTTGGAAAAGGAAATATCTTCACATAAAAACTAGAGAGAAGGATTCTCAGAAACTTCTTTGTGATGAGTGCATTCAACTCACAGAATTGAACCTACCAATTGATAGACAAGTTTGGAAACACTCTTTTCGTAGAATCTGCAAGTGGATATTTGGAGCGCTTTGGGGCCTATGTTGGAAAAGGAAATATCTTCACCTAAAAACTAGACAGAAGCATTCTCGGAAACTTCTTTGTGATGAGTGCATTCAACTCAAAGACTTGAACGTTCCTTTTGAGAGAACGGTTTTGAAACACTCTTTTTGTAGAATCTGCACGTGGATATTTGGAGCGATTTGAGGCCTATGTTGGAAAAGGAAATATCTTCACATAAAAACTAGATAGAAGCATTCTGAGAAACTTCTTTGTGTTGTGTGCATACAACTCACCGACTTGAAGCTTTCTTTTGAAAGAGCAGTTTTGAAACACTCTTTTTGTAGAATCTGCAAGTGGATATTTGGAGCGCTTTGAGGCCCATGCTGGGAAATGGAATATCTTCACCTAAAAACTAGACTGAAGCATTCTGAGAAACTTCTTTGTGATGAGTGCATTCAGTTCACAGACTTGAACGTTGCTTTTGATAGAACAGTTCTGAAGCACTAAGTTTGTAGAATCCGCAAGTGTTTATTCGGAGTACCTTGAGGCCTATGTTGGAAAAGGAAATATCTTCACATAAAAACTAGAGAGAAGCATTCTCAGAATCTTCTTTGTGATGAGTGCATTCAACTCACAGACTTGAACCTACCAATTGATAGAGAAGTTTGGAAACACTCTTTTCGTAGAATCTGCAAGTGGATATTTGGAGCGCTTTGGGGCCTATGCTGGAAAAGGAAATATCTTCACAGAAAAACCTGACAGAAGCATTCTCAGAAACTTCTTTGTGTTCAGTGCATTCAAGTCACAGACTTGAATCTTTCTTTTGAAAGAGCAGTTTTGAGACACACTTTTTGTAAAATCTGCAAGTGGATATTTGGAGCACTTTGAGGCCTATGCTGGGAAATGGAATATCTTCACCTGAAAACTAGACTGAAGCATCCTCAGAAAGTTCTTCTCGATGCGTGCATTCAACTCACAGAGTTGAAATTGTCTTTTGATAGAGCAGTTTGTAAATACTCTCTTTGTGAAATCTGCAATAGGATATTTCCAGCGACTTGAGGCCTATGCAAGGAAAAGGAAGTATCTTTACTTCAAAACTGGACAGGAGAATACTCAGACACCTCTTTGTGATGACTGCATTCAACTCGAAGACTTGAACGTTCCTTTTGATAGAACAGTTTTGAAACACTCCTTTTGGACAATCTGCAAATGTTTATTCGGAGCGCTTTGAGGCCTATGTTGGAAAAGGAAATATCTTCCAATAAAAACTAGAGAGAAGCATTCTCGGAAACTTCTTTGTGATGAGTGCATTCAACTCACAGAATTGAACCTACCCATTGATAGAGAAGTTTGGAAACACTCTTTTTGTAGAATCTGCAAGTGGATATTTGGAGCGCTTTGAGGCCTATGTTGGAAAAGGAAATATCTTCACCTAAAAACTAGACAGAAGCATTCTCGGAAACTTCTTTGTGATGAGTGCATTCAACTCAAAGACTCGAACGTTCCTTTTGAGAGAACAGTTTTGAAACACTCTTTTTGTAGAATCTGCACGTGGATATTTGGAGCGATTTGAGGCCTATGCTGGAAAAGGAAATATCTTCACATAAAAACTAGACAGAAGCATTCTGAGAAACTTCTTTGTGTTGCGTGCATTCAACTCACAGACTTGAAGCTTTCTTTTGAAAGAGCAGTTTTGAAACACTCTTTTTGTAGAATCTGCAAGTGGATATTTGGGGCGCATTGTGGCTCAGGCTGGGAAATGGAATATCTTCACCTAAAAACTAGACTGAAGCAATCTGAGAAACTTCTTTGTGATGAGTGCATTCAACTCACAGACTTGAACGTTGCTTTTGATAGAACAGTTCTGAAACACTAAGTTTGTAGAATCGCAAGTGTTTATTCGGAGCACCTTGAGGCCTATGTTGGAAAAGGAAATATCTTCACATAAAAACTAGAGAAAAGCATTCTCAGAAACTTCTTTGTGATGAGTGCATTCATCTCACGGACTTGAACCTACCAATTGATAGAGAAGTTTGGAAACACTCTTTTCGTAGAATCTGCAAGTGGATATTTGGAGCATTTTGGGGCCTATGCTGGAAAAGGAAATATCTTCACAGAAAAACCCGACAGAAGCATTCTCAGAAACGTCTTTGTGTTCAGTGCATTCAAATCACAGACTTGAATCTTTCTTTTGAAAGAGCAGTTTTGAAACACACTTTTTGTAAAATCGGCAAGTGGATATTTGGAGCACTTTGAGGCCAATGCTGGGAAATGGAATATCTTCACCTAAAAACTAGACAGAAGCATCCTCAGAAAGTTCTTCTCGATGCGTGCATTCAACTCACAGAGTTGAACCTGTCTTTTGATAGAGCAGTTTGGAAACACTCTCTTTGTGAAACCTGCAATTGGATATTTCCAGCGACTTGAGGGCTATGGAAGGAAAAGGAAGTATCTTCACTTCAAAACTGGACAGGAGCATTCTCAGAAACTTATTTGTGATGAGTGCATTCGACTCACAGGCTTGAACCTACCAATTGATAGAGAAGTTTGGAAACACTCTTTTCGTAGAACCTGCAAGTGGATATTTGGAGCGCTTTGGGGTCTATGCTGGAAAAGGATATATCTTCACAGAAAAACCTGACAGAAGCATTCTCAGAAACTTCTTTGTGATGAGTGCATTCAACTCACAGAATTGAACCTACCAACTGATAGAGAAGTTCGGAAACACTCTTTTTGTAGAATCTGCAAGTGGATATTTGGAGCACTTTGAGGCCTATGTTGGAAAAGGAAATATCTTCACCTAAAAACTAGACAGAAGCATTCTCGGAACCTTCTTTGTGATGAGTGTGTTCAACTCAAAGACTTGAACGTTCCTTTTGAGAGAACAGTTTTGAAACACTCTTTTTGTAGAATCTGCACGTGGATATTTGGAGCGATTTGAGGCCTATGCTGGAAAAGGAAATATCTTCACATAAAAATTAGACAGAAGCATTCTGAGAAACTTCTTTGTGTTGATTGCATTCAACTCACCGACTTGAAGCTTTCTTTTGAAAGAGCAGTTTTGAAACACTCTTTTTGTAGAATCTGCAAGTGGATATTTGGAGCGCTTTGAGGCCCATGCTGGGAAATGGAATATCTTCACCTAAAAAGTAGACTGAAGCATTCTGAGAAACTCCTTCGTGATGAGTGCATTCAACTCACAGACTTGAACGTTGATTTTGATAGAACAGTTCTGAAACACTAAGTTTGTAGAATCCGCAAGTGTTTATTCGGAGCACCTTGAGGCCTATGTTGGAAAAGGAAATATCTTCACATAAAAACTGTAGAGAAGCATTCTCAGAAACTTCTTTGTGATGAGTGAATTCAACTCACAGACTTGAACCTACCAATTGATAGAGAAGTTTGGAAACACTCTTTTCGTAGAATCTGCAAGTGGATATATGGTGCGCTTTGAGGCCTCTCCTGGAAAAGGAAATATCTTCACATAAAAACCTGACAGAAGCATTCTCAGAAACTTCTTTGTGTTCAGTGCATTCAAATCACAGACTTGAATCTTTCTTTTGAAAGAGCAGTTTTGAAACTCTCTTTTTGTAAAATCTGCAAGTGGATATTTGGAGCACTTTGAGGCCTATGCTGGGAAATGGAATACCTTCACCTAAAAACTAGACAGAAGGATCCTCAGAAAGTTCTTCTCAATGCGTGCATTCAACTCACAGAGTTGAACCTGTCTTTTGATAGAGCGGTTTGGAAACTCTCTCTTTGTGAAATCTGCAGTTGGATATTTCCAGCGATTTGAGGCCTATGCAAGGAAAAGGAAATATCTTCACTTCAAAACTGGACAGGAGCATTCTCAGAAACCTCTTTGTGATGAGTGCATTCCAGTCGAAGAGTTGAACGTTCCTTTTGATAGAACAGTTTTGAAACACTCCTTTTGGACAATCTGCAAATGTTTATTCGGAGCGCTTTGAGGCCTATGTTGGAAAAGGAAATATCTTCACCTAAAAACTAGACAGAAGCATTCTCGGAAACTTCTTTGTGATGAGTGCATTCAACTCACAGAATTGAACCTACCAATTGATAGAGAAGTTTGGAAACACTCTTTTTGTAGAATCTGCAAGTGGATATTTGGAACGCTTTGAGGCCTATGTTGGAAAAGGAAATATCTTCAACTAAAAACTAGACAGAAGCATTCTCGGAAACTTCTTTGTGATGAGTGCATTCAACTCAAAGACTTGAACGTTCCTTTTGAGAGAGCAGTTTTGAAACACTCTTTTTGTAGAATCTGCACGTTGATATTTGGAGCGACTTGAGGCCTATGCTGGAAAAGGAAATATCTTCACATAAAAAATAGACAGAAGCATTCTGAGAAACTTCTTAGTGTTGAGTGCATTCAACTCACAGACTTGAAGCTTTCTTTTGAAAGAGCAGTTTTTAAACACTCTTTTTGTAGAATCTGCAAGTGGATATTTGGAGCGCTTTGAGGCCCATGCTGGGAAATGGAATATCTTCACCTAAAAACGAGACTGAAGCATTCTGAGAAACTTCTGCATGATGAGTGCATTCAACTCACAGACTTGAACGTTGCTTTTGATAGAACAGTTCTGAAACACTAAGTTTGTAGAATCCGCAAGTGTTTATTCGGAGCACCTTGAGGCCTATGTTGGAAAAGGAAATATCTTCACATAAAAACTAGAGAGAAGCATTCTCAGAAACTTCTTTGTGATGAGTGCATTCAACTCACAGACTTGAACCTACCAATTGATAGAGAAGTTTGGAAACACTCTTTTCGTAGAATCTGCAAGTGGATATTTGGAGCGCTTTGAGGCCTCTCCTGGAAAAGGAAATATCTTCACATAAAAACTAGACAGAAGCATTCTGAGAAACTTCTTTGCGTTGAATGCATTCAACTCACAGTCTTGAACCTACTAATTGATAGAGAAGTTTGGAAACACTCTTTTCGTAGAATCTGCAAGTGGATATTTGGAGCGCTTTGAGGCCCATGCTGGGAAATGTAATATCTTCACATAAAAACCTGACAGAAGCATTCTCAGAAACATCTTTGCGTTCAGTGCATTGAAGTCAAGGACTTGAATCTTTCTTTTGAAAGAGTAGTTTTGAAACACTCTTTTTGTAAAATCTGCAAGTGGATATTTGGAGCACTTTGAGGCCTATGCTGGGAAATGGAATACCTTCACTTAAAAACTAGACAGAAGCATCCTCAGAAAGTTCTTCTCGATGCATGCATTCAACTCACAGAGTTGAACCTGTCTTTTGATAGAGCGGTTTGGAAACACTCTCTTTGTGAAATCTGCAATTGGATATTTCCAGCGATTTGAGGCGTATGAAAGGAAAAGGAAATATCTTCACTTCAAAACTGGACAGGAGCATTCTCAGAAACCTCTTTGTGATGAGTGCATTCAACTCGAAGACTTGAACGTTCCTTTTGATAGAACAGTTTTGAAACACTCCTTTTGGACACTCTGCAAATGTTTATTTGTAGCGCTTTGAGGCCTATGTTGGAAAAGGAAATATCTTCACCTAAAAACGAGACAGAAGCATTCTCGGAAACGTCTTTGTGATGAGTGCATTCAACTCACAGAATTGAACCTATCAATTGATAGAGAAGTTTGGAAACCCTCTTTTTGTAGAATCTGCAAGTGGATATTTGGAGCGCTTTGAGGCGTGTGTTGGAAAAGGAAATATCTTCACCTAAAAACTAGACAGAAGCTTTCTCGGAAACTTCTTTGTGATGAGTGCATTCAACTGAAAGACTTGAACGTTCCTTTTCAGAGAGCAGTTTTGAAACACTCTTTTTGTAGAATCTGCACTTGGATATTTGGTGCGATTTGAGGCCTATGCTGGAAAAGGAAATATCTTCACATAAAAACTAGACAGAAGCATTCTGAGAAACTTCTTTGTGTTGAGGACATTCAACTCACAGACTTGAAGCTTTCTTTTGAAAGAGCAGTTTTGAAACACTCTTTTTGTAGAATCTGCAAGTGGATATTTGGAGCGCTTTGAGGACCATGCTGGGAAATGGAATAACTTCACGTAAAAACTAGACTGAAGCATTCTGAGAAACTTCTTTGTGATGAGTGCATTCTACTCACAGACTTGAACGTTGCTTTTGATAGAACAGTTCTGAAACACTAAGTTATTAGAATCCGCAAGTGTTTATTCGGAGCACCTTGAGGCCTATGTTGGAAAAGGAAATATCTTCACATAAAAACTAGAGAGAAGCATTCTCAGAAACCTCTTTGTCATGAGTGAATTCAACTCACAGACTTGAACCTACCAATGGAGAGAGAAGTTTGGAAACACTCTTTTCGTATAATCTGCAAGTGGATATTTGGAGCGCTTTGAGGCCTATGCTGGAAAAGGAAATATCTTCACAGAAAAACTAGACAGAAGCATTCTGAGAAACTTCTTTGCATTGAGTGCATTCAACTCACAGACTTGAGCCTACCAATTGATAGAGAAGTTTGGAAACACTCTTTTCGTAGAATCTGCAAGTGGATATTTGGAGCGCTTTGAGGCCCATGCTGGGAAATGGAATATCATCACATAAAAACCTGACAGAAGCATTCTCAGAAACTTCTTTGTGTTCAGTGCATTGAAATCAAGGACTTGAATCTTTCTTTTGAAAGAGCAGTTTTGAAACACTCTTTTTGTAAAATCTGCAAGTGGATATTTGGATCACTTTGAGGCCTATGCTGGGAAATGGAATGCCTTCATATAAAAACTAGACAGAAGCATCCTCAGAAAGTTCTTGTCGATGCGTGCATTCAACTCACAGAGTTGAACCTGTCTTTTGATAGAGCGGTTTGGAAACACTCTCTTTGTGAAATCTGCAATTGGATATTTCCAGCGATTTGAGGCCTATGCAAGGAAAAGGAAATATCTTCACTTCAAAACTGGACAGGAGCATTCTCAGAAACCTCTTTGTGATGAGTGCATTCAACTCGAAGACTTGAACGTTCCTTTTGATAGAACAGTTTTGAAACACTCCTTTTGGACTATCTGCAAATGTTTATTCGGACTGCTTTGAGGCCTATGTTGGAAAAGGAAATATCTTCACCTAGAAACTAGACAGAAGCATTCTCGGAAACTTCTTTGTGATGAGTGCATTCAACTCACAGAATTGAACCTACCAATTGATAGAGAAGTTTGGAAACACTCTTTTTGTAGAATCTGCAAGTGGATATTTGGAGCGCTTTGAGGCCTATGTTGGAAAAGGAAATATCTTCACCTAAAAACTAGACAGAAGCATTCTCGGAAACTACTTTGTGATGAGTGCATTCAACTCAAAGACTTGAACGTTCCTTTTGAGAGAACAGTTTTGAAACACTCTTTTTGTAGAATCTGCACGTGGATATTTGGAGCGATTTGAGGCCTATGCTGGAAAAGGAAATCTCTTCACATAAAAAATAGACAGAAGCATTCTGAGAAACTTGTTTGGTTGAGTGCATTCATCTCACAGAGTTGAAGCTTTCTTTTGAAAGAGCAGTTTTGAAACACTCTTTTTGTAGAATCTGCAAGTGGATATTTGGAGCGATTTGAGGCCCATGCTGGGAAATGGAATATGTTCACCTAAAAACTAGACTGAAGCATTCTGAGAAACTTCTTTGTGATGAGTGCATTCAACTCACAGACTTGAACGTTGCTTTTGATAGAACAGTTCTGAAACACTGAGTTTGTAGAATCCGCAAGTGTTTATTCGGAGCACCTTGAGGCCTATGTTGGAAAAGGAAATATCTTCACATAAAATCTAGAGAGAAGCATTCTCAGAAACTTCTTTGTGATGAGGGCATACAACTCACAGACTTGAACCTACCAATTGATAGTGCAGTTTGGAAACACTCTTTTCGTAGAATCTGCAAGTGGATATTCAGAGCGATTTGAGGCCTCTCCTGGAAAAGGAAATATCTTCACATAAAAACCTGACAGAAGCATTCTCAGAAACTTCTTTGTGTTCAGTGCATTCAAATCACAGACTTGAATCTTTCTTTTGAAAGAGCAGTTTTGAAACACTCTTTTTGTAAAATCTGCAAGTGGATATTTGGAGCACTTTGAGGCCTATGCTGGGAAATGGAATATCTTCACCTAAAAACTAGACAGAAGCATCCTCAGAAATTTCTTCTCAATGCATGCGTTCACCTCACGGATTTGAACGTCTCTTTTGATAGAGCAGTTTGGAAACACTTTCTTTGTGAAATCTGCAATTGGATATTTCCAGCGATTTGAGGCCTATGCAAGGAAAAGGAAATATCTTCACTTCAAAACTGGACAGGAGCATTCTCAGAAACCTCTTTGTGATGAGTGCATTCAACTCGAAGAGTTGAACGTTCCTTTTGATAGAACAGTTTTGAAACACTCCTTTTGGACAATCTGCAAATGTTTATTCGGAGCGCTTTGAGGCCTATGTTGGAAAAGGAAATATCTTCACCTAAAAACTAGACAGAAGCATTCTCGGAAACTTCTTTGTGATGAGTGCATTCAACTCACAGAATTGAACCTACCAATTGATAGAGAAGTTTGGAAACACTCTTTTTGTAGAATCTGCAAGTGGATATTTGGAGCGCTTTGAGGCCTATGTTGGAAAAGGAAATATCTTCACCTAAAAACTAGACAGAAGCATTCTCGGAAACTTCTTTGTGATGAGTGCATTCAACTCAAAGACTTTAACGTTCCTTTTGAGAGAACAGTTTTGAAACACTCTTTTTGTAGAATCTGCACGTGGATATTTGGAGTGATTTGAGGCCTATGCTGGAAAAGGAAATATCTTCACATAAAAACTAGACAGAAGCATTCTGAGAAACTTCTTTGTGTTGAGTGCATTCAACTCACAGACTTGAAGCTTTCTTTTGAAAGAGCAGTTTTGAAACACTCTTTTTGTAGAATCTGCAAGTGGATATTTGGAGCTCTTTGAGGCCCATGCTGGGAAATGGAATATCGTCACCTAAAAACTAGACTGAAGCATTCTGAGAAATTTCTTTGTGATGAGTGCATTCAACCCACAGGCTTGAACGTTGCTTTTGATAGAACAGTTCTGAAACACTAAGTTTGTAGAATCCGCAAGTGTTTATTCGGAGCACCTTGAGGCCTATGTTGGAAAAGGAAATATCTTCACATAAAAACCAGAGAGAAGCATTCTCAGAAACTTCTTTGTGATGAGTGCATTCAACTCACAGACTTGAACCTACCAATTCATAGAGAAGTTTGGAAACACTCTTTTCGTAGAATCTGAAGGTGGATAATTGGAGCGCTTTGAGGCCTAGGCTGGAAAAGGAAATATCTTCACAGAAAAACCTGAGAGAAGCATTCTCAGAAACTTCCTTGTGTTCAGTGCATTCAAATCACAGACTTGAATCTTTCTTTTGAAAGAGCAGTTTTGAAACACTCTTTTTGTAAAATCTGCAAGTGGATATTTGGAGCACTTTGAGGCCTATGCTGGGAAATGAAATACCTTCACCTAAAAACTAGACAGAAGCATCCTCAGAAAGTTCTTCTTGATGCGTGCATTCAACTCACAGAGTTGAACCTGTCTTTTGATAGAGCACTTTGGAAACACTCTCTTTGTGAAATCTGCGATTGGATATTTCCAGCGATTTGAGGCCTATGCAAGGAAAAGGAAATATCTTCACTTCAAAACTGGACAGGAGCATTCTCAGAAACCTCTTTGTGATGAGTGCGTTCAACTCGAACACTTGAACGTTCCTTTTGATAGAACAGTTTTGAAACACTCCTTTTGGACAATCTGCAAATGTTTATTCGGAGCGCTTTGAGGCCTATGTTGGAAAAGGAAATATCTTCACCTAAAAACTAGACAGAAGCATTCTCGGAAACTTCTTTGTGATGAGTGCATTCAACTCACAGAATTGAACCTACCAATTGATAGAGAAGTTTGGAAACACTCTTTTTGTAGAATCTGCAAGTGGATATTTGGAGCGCTTTGAGGCCTATGCAGGAAAAGGAAATATCTTCACCTAAAAACTAGACAGAAGCATTCTCGGAAACTTCTTTGTGATGAGGGCATTCAACTCAAAGACTTTAACGTTCCTTTTGAGAGAACAGTTTTGAAACACTCTTTTTGTAGAATCTGCACGTGGATATTTGGAGCGATTTGAGGCCTATGCTGGAAAAGGAAATATCTTCACATAAAAACTAGACAGAAGCATTCTGAGAAACTTGTTTGTGTTGAGTGCATTCAACTCACGGACTTGAAGCTTTCTTTTGAAAGAGCAGTTTTGAAACACTCTTTTTGTAGAATCTGCAGGTGGATATTTGGAACGCTTTGAGGCCCATGCTGGGAAATGGAATATCTTCACCTAAAAACTAGACTGAACCATTTTGAGAAACTTCTTTGTGATGAGTGCATTCAACTCACAGACTTGAACGTTGCTTTTGATAGAACAGTTCTGAAACACTAAGTTTGTAGAATCCGCAAGTGTTTATTCGGAGCACCTTGAGGCCTATGTTGGAAAAGGAAATATCTTCACATAAAAACCAGAAAGAAGCATTCTCAGAAACTTCTTTGTGATGAGTGCATTCAACTCACAGACTTGAACCTACCAATTCATAGAGAAGTTTGGAAACACTCTTTTCGTAGAATCTGCAGGTGGATATTTGGAGCGCTTTGAGGCCTATGCTGGAAAAGGAAATATCTTCACATAAAAACCTGACAGAAGCATTCTCAGAAACTTCTTTGTGTTCAGTGCATTGAAATAAAAGACTTGAATCTTTCTTTTGAAAGAGCAGTTTTGAAACAGTCTTTTTGTAAAATCTGCAAGTGTATATTTGGAGCATTTTGAGGCCTATGCTGGGAAATGGAGTACCTTCACCTAAAAACTAGACAGAAGCATCCTCAGAAAGTTCTTCTCGATGCGTGCATTCAACTCACAGAGTTGAACCTGCCTTTTCATAGAGCGGTTTGGAAACACTCTCTTTGTGAATTCTGCAATTGGATATTTCCTGCGATTTGAGGCCTATGCAAGGAAAAGGAAATATCTTCACTTCAAAACTGGACAGGAGCATTCTCAGAAACCTCTTTGTGATGAGTGCATTCAACTCGAAGCCTTGAACGTTCCTTTTGATAGAACAGTTTTGAAACACTCCTTTTGGACAATCTGCAAATATTTATTCGGAGCGCTTTGAGGCCTATGTTGGAAAAAGAAATATATTCACCTAAAAACGAGACAGAAGCATTCTCGGAAACGTCTTTGTGATGAGTGCATTCAACTGACAGAATTGAACCTACCAATTGATAGAGAAGTTTGGAAACACTCTTTTTGTAGAATCTGCAAGTGGATACTTGGAGCGCTTTGAGGCCTGTGTTGGAAAAGGAAATATCTTCACCTAAAAACTAGACAGAAGCATTCTCGGAAACTTCTTTGTGATGAGTGCATTCAACTCAAAGACTTGAACCTTCCCTTTGAGAGAACAGTTTTGAAACACTCTTTTTGTAGAATCTGCACGTGGATATTTGGAGCGATTTGAGGCCTATGCTGGAAAAGGAAATATCTTCACATAAAAACTAGACAGAAGCATTCTGAGAAACTTCTTTGCATTGAGTGCATTCAACTCACAGACTTGAAGCTTTCTTTTGAAAGAGCAGTTTTGAAACACTCTTTTTGTAGAATCTGCAAGTGGATATTTGGAGCGCTTTGAGCCCCATGCTGGGAAATGGAATATCTTCACCTAAAAACTAGACTGAAGCATTCTGAGAAACTTCTTTGTGATGAGTGCATTCAACTCACAGACTTGAACGTTGCTTTTGATGGAACAGTTCTGAAACACTACGTTTGTAGAATCTGCAAGTGTTTATTCGGAGCACCTTGAGGCCTATGTTGGAAAAGGAAATAACTTCACATAAAAACTAGAGAGAAGCATTCTCAGAAACTTCTTTGTGATGAGTGCATTCAACTCACCGACTTGAACCTACCAATTGAAAGAGAAGTTTGGAAACACTCTTTTCGTAGAATCTGCAGGTGGATATTTGGAGCGCTTTGAGGCCAATCCCGGAAAAGGAAATATCTTCACATAAAAACCTGACAGAAGCATACTCAGAAACTTCTTTGTGTTCAGTGCATTCAAATCACAGAGTTGAATCTTTCTTTTGAAAGCGTAGTTTTGAAACACTCTTTCTGTAAAATCTGCAAGTTGATATTTGGAGCAATTTGAGGCCTATGCTGGGAAATGGAATAATTCACCGAAAAACTAGACAGAAGCATCCTCAGAAAGTTCTTCTGAATGCGTGCATTCAACTCACAGAGTTGACCCTGTCTTTTGATAGAGCGGTTTGGAAACACACTCTTTGTGAAATCTGCAATTGGATATTTCCAGCGATTTGAGGCCTATGCAAGGAAAAGGAAATATCTTCACTTCAAAACTGGACAGGAGCATTCTCAGAAACCTCTTTGTGATGAGTGCATTCAACTCGAGGACTTGAACGTTCCTTTTGATAGAACAGTTTTGAAACACTCCTTTTGGACAATCTGCAAATGTTTATTCGGAGCGCTTTGAGGCCTATGTTGGAAAAGGAAATATCTTCACCTAAAAACTAGACAGAAGCATTCTCAGAAGCTTCTTTGTGATGAGTGCATTCAACTCACAGAATTGAAACTACCAATTGATAGAGAAGTTTGGAAACACTCTTTTTGTAGAATCTGCAAGTGGATATTTGGAGCGCTTTGAGGCCTATGTTGGAAAAGGAAATATCTTCACCTAAAAACTAGACAGAAGCATTCTCGGAAACTTCTTTGTGATGAGTGCATTCAACTCACAGAATTGAACCTACCAATTGATAGAGAAGTTTGGGAACACTCTTTTTGTAGAATCTGCAAGTGGATATTTGGAGCACTTTGAGGCCTATGTTGGAAAAGGAAATATCTTCACCTAAAAACTAGACAGAAGAATTCTCGGAAAGTTCTTTGTGATGAGTGCATTCAACTCAAAGAATTTAACGTTCCTTTTCAGAGAACAGTTTTGAAACACTCTTTTTGTAGAATCTGCACGTGGATATTTGGAGCGACTTGAGGCCTATGCTGGAAAAGGAAATATCTTCACATAAAAACTAGACAGAAGCATTCTGAGAAACTTGTTTGTGTTGAGTGCATTCAACTCACAGACTTGAAGCTTTCTTTTGAAAGAGCAGTTTTGAAACACACTTTTTGTAGAATCTGCAAGTGGATATTTGGAGCGCTTTGAGGCCCATGCTGTCAAATGGAATATCTTCACCTAAAAACTAGACTGAAGCATTCTGAGAAACTTCTTTGTGATGAGTGCATTTAACTCACAGACTTGAACGTTGCTTTTGATAGAACAGTTCTGACACACTAAGTTTGTAGGATCCGCAGGTGTTTATTCGGAGCAGCTTGAGGCCTATGTTGGAAAAGGAAATATCTTCACATAAAAACTAGAGAGAGGCATTCTCAGAAACTTCTTTGTGATGAGTGCATTCAACTCACGGACTTGAACCTACCAATTGATAGAGAAGTTTGGAAACACTCTTTTCGTAGAATCTGCAGGTGGATATTTGGAGCGCTTTGAGGTCTAGGCTGGAAAAGGAAATACCTTCACATAAAAACCTGACAGAAGCATACTCAGAAACTTCTTTGTGTTCAGTGCATTCAAATCACAGACTTGAATCTTTCTTTTGAAAGCGTTGTTTTGAAACACTCTTTCTGTAAAATCTGCAAGTTGATATTTGGAGCAATTTGAGGCCTATGCTGGGAAATGGAATAACTTCACCGAAAAACTAGATAGAAGCATCCTCAGAAAGTTCTTCTGAATGCGTGCATTCAACTCACAGAGTTGACCCTGTCTTTTGATAGAGCGGTTTGGAAACACACTCTTTGTGAAATCTGCAATTGGATATTTCCAGCGATTTGAGGCCTATGCAAGGAAAAGGAAATATCTTCACTTCAAAACTGGACAGGAGGATTCTCAGAAACCTCTTTGTGATGAGTGCGTTCAACTCGAAGACTTGAACGTTCCTTTTGATAGAACAGTTTTGAAACACTCCTTTTGGACAATCTGCAAATGTTTATTCGGGGCGCTTTGAGGCCTATGTTGGAAAAGGAAATATCTTCACCTAAAAACTAGACAGAAGCATTCTCGGAAGCTTCTTTGTGATGAGTGCATTCAACTCACAGAACTGAACCTACCAATTGATAGAGAAGTTTGGAAACACTCTTTTTGTAGAATCTGCAAGTGGATATTTGGAGCGCTTTGAGGCCTATGTTGGAAAAGGAAATATCTTCACCTAAAAAGTACACAGAAGCATTCTCCGAAACTTCTTTGTGATGAGTGCATTCAACTCAAAGACTTGAAGGTTCCTTTTGAGAGAACAGTTTTGAAACACTCTTTTTGTAGAATCTGCACGTGGATATTTGGAGCGATTTGAGGCCTATGCTGGAAAAGGAAATATCTTCACATAAAAACTAGACAGAAGCATTCTGAGAAACTTCTTTGTGTTGAGTGCATTCAACTCACAGACTTGAAGCTTTCTTTTGAAAGAGCAGTTTTGAAACACTCTTTTTGTAGAATCTGCAAGTGGATATTTGGAGCACTTTGAGGCCCATGCTGGGAAATGGAATATCTTCACCTAAAAACTAGACTGAAGCATTCTGAGAAACTTCTTTGTGATGAGTGCATTCAACTCACAGACTTGAACGTTGCTTTTGATAGAACAGTTCTGAAACACTAAGTTTGTAGAATCCGCAAGTGTTTATTCGGAGCACCTTGAGGCCTATGTTGGAAAAGGAAATATCTTCACATAAAAACCAGAGAGAAGCATTCTCAGAAACTTCTTTGTGATGAGTGCATTCAACTCACAGACTTGAACCTACCAATTCATAGAGAAGTTTGGAAACACTCTTTTCGTAGAATCTGAAGGTGGATAATTGGAGCGCTTTGAGGCCTAGGCTGGAAAAGGAAATATCTTCACAGAAAAACCTGAGAGAAGCATTCTCAGAAACTTCCTTGTGTTCAGTGCATTCAAATCACAGACTTGAATCTTTCTTTTGAAAGAGCAGTTTTGAAACACTCTTTTTGTAAAATCTGCAAGTGGATATTTGGAGCACTTTGAGGCCTATGCTGGGAAATGAAATACCTTCACCTAAAAACTAGACAGAAGCATCCTCAGAAAGTTCTTCTTGATGCGTGCATTCAACTCACAGAGTTGAACCTGTCTTTTGATAGAGCACTTTGGAAACACTCTCTTTGTGAAATCTGCGATTGGATATTTCCAGCGATTTGAGGCCTATGCAAGGAAAAGGAAATATCTTCACTTCAAAACTGGACAGGAGCATTCTCAGAAACCTCTTTGTGATGAGTGCGTTCAACTCGAACACTTGAACGTTCCTTTTGATAGAACAGTTTTGAAACACTCCTTTTGGACAATCTGCAAATGTTTATTCGGAGCGCTTTGAGGCCTATGTTGGAAAAGGAAATATCTTCACCTAAAAACTAGACAGAAGCATTCTCGGAAACTTCTTTGTGATGAGTGCATTCAACTCACAGAATTGAACCTACCAATTGATAGAGAAGTTTGGAAACACTCTTTTTGTAGAATCTGCAAGTGGATATTTGGAGCGCTTTGAGGCCTATGCAGGAAAAGGAAATATCTTCACCTAAAAACTAGACAGAAGCATTCTCGGAAACTTCTTTGTGATGAGGGCATTCAACTCAAAGACTTTAACGTTCCTTTTGAGAGAACAGTTTTGAAACACTCTTTTTGTAGAATCTGCACGTGGATATTTGGAGCGATTTGAGGCCTCTGCTGGAAAAGGAAATATCTTCACATAAAAACTAGACAGAAGCATTCTGAGAAACTTGTTTGTGTTGAGTGCATTCAACTCACGGACTTGAAGCTTTCTTTTGAAAGAGCAGTTTTGAAACACTCTTTTTGTAGAATCTGCAGGTGGATATTTGGAACGCTTTGAGGCCCATGCTGGGAAATGGAATATCTTCACCTAAAAACTAGACTGAACCATTCTGAGAAACTTCTTTGTGATGAGTGCATTCAACTCACAGACTTGAACGTTGCTTTTGATAGAACAGTTCTGAAACACTAAGTTTGTAGAATCCGCAAGTGTTTATTCGGAGCACCTTGAGGCCTATGTTGGAAAAGGAAATATCTTCACATAAAAACCAGAGAGAAGCATTCTCAGAAACTTCTTTGTGATGAGTGCATTCAACTCACAGACTTGAACCTACCAATTCATAGAGAAGTTTGGAAACACTCTTTTCGTAGAATCTGCAGGTGGATATTTGGAGCGCTTTGAGGCCTATGCTGGAAAAGGAAATATCTTCACATAAAAACCTGACAGAAGCATTCTCAGAAACTTCTTTGTGTTCAGTGCATTGAAATAAAAGACTTGAATCTTTCTTTTGAAAGAGCAGTTTTGAAACAGTCTTTTTGTAAAATCTGCAAGTGTATATTTGGAGCATTTTGAGGCCTATGCTGGGAAATGGAGTACCTTCACCTAAAAACTAGACAGAAGCATCCTCAGAAAGTTCTTCTCGATGCGTGCATTCAACTCACAGAGTTGAACCTGCCTTTTCATAGAGCGGTTTGGAAACACTCTCTTTGTGAATTCTGCAATTGGATATTTCCTGCGATTTGAGGCCTATGCAAGGAAAAGGAAATATCTTCACTTCAAAACTGGACAGGAGCATTCTCAGAAACCTCTTTGTGATGAGTGCATTCAACTCGAAGCCTTGAACGTTCCTTTTGATAGAACAGTTTTGAAACACTCCTTTTGGACAATCTGCAAATATTTATTCGGAGCGCTTTGAGGCCTATGTTGGAAAAAGAAATATATTCACCTAAAAACGAGACAGAAGCATTCTCGGAAACGTCTTTGTGATGAGTGCATTCAACTCACAGAATTGAACCTACCAATTGATAGAGAAGTTTGGAACCACTCTTTTTGTAGAATCTGCAAGTGGATACTTGGAGCGCTTTGAGGCCTGTGTTGGAAAAGGAAATATCTTCACCTAAAAACTAGACAGAAGCATTCTCGGAAACTTCTTTGTGATGAGTGCATTCAACTCAAAGACTTGAACCTTCCCTTTGAGAGAACAGTTTTGAAACACTCTTTTTGTAGAATCTGCACGTGGATATTTGGAGCGATTTGAGGCCTATGCTGGAAAAGGAAATATCTTCACATAAAAACTAGACAGAAGCATTCTGAGAAACTTCTTTGCATTGAGTGCATTCAACTCACAGACTTGAAGCTTTCTTTTGAAAGAGCAGTTTTGAAACACTCTTTTTGTAGAATCTGCAAGTGGATATTTGGAGCGCTTTGAGCCCCATGCTGGGAAATGGAATATCTTCACCTAAAAACTAGACTGAAGCATTCTGAGAAACTTCTTTGTGATGAGTGCATTCAACTCACAGACTTGAACGTTGCTTTTGATGGAACAGTTCTGAAACACTAAGTTTGTAGAATCTGCAAGTGTTTATTCGGAGCACCTTGAGGCCTATGTTGGAAAAGGAAATAACTTCACATAAAAACTAGAGAGAAGCATTCTCAGAAACTTCTTTGTGATGAGTGCATTCAACTCACCGACTTGAACCTACCAATTGAAAGAGAAGTTTGGAAACACTCTTTTCGTAGAATCTGCAGGTGGATATTTGGAGCGCTTTGAGGCCAATCCCGGAAAAGGAAATATCTTCACATGAAAACCTGACAGAAGCATACTCAGAAACTTCTTTGTGTTCAGTGCATTCAAATCACAGAGTTGAATCTTTCTTTTGAAAGCCTAGTTTTGAAACACTCTTTCTGTAAAATCTGCAAGTTGATATTTGGAGCAATTTGAGGCCTATGCTGGGAAATGGAATAATTCACCGAAAAACTAGACAGAAGCATCCTCAGAAAGTTCTTCTGAATGCGTGCATTCAACTCACAGAGTTGACCCTGTCTTTTGATAGAGCGGTTTGGAAACACACTCTTTGTGAAATCTGCAATTGGATATTTCCAGCGATTTGAGGCCTATGCAAGGAAAAGGAAATATCTTCACTTCAAAACTGGACAGGAGCATTCTCAGAAACCTCTTTGTGATGAGTGCATTCAACTCGAGGACTTGAACGTTCCTTTTGATAGAACAGTTTTGAAACACTCCTTTTGGACAATCTGCAAATGTTTATTCGGAGCGCTTTGAGGCCTATGTTGGAAAAGGAAATATCTTCACCTAAAAACTAGACAGAAGCATTCTCAGAAGCTTCTTTGTGATGAGTGCATTCAACTCACAGAATTGAAACTACCAATTGATAGAGAAGTTTGGAAACACTCTTTTTGTAGAATCTGCAAGTGGATATTTGGAGCGCTTTGAGGCCTATGTTGGAAAAGGAAATATCTTCACCTAAAAACTAGACAGAAGCATTCTCGGAAACTTCTTTGTGATGAGTGCATTCAACTCACAGAATTGAACCTACCAATTGATAGAGAAGTTTGGGAACACTCTTTTTGTAGAATCTGCAAGTGGATATTTGGAGCACTTTGAGGCCTATGTTGGAAAAGGAAATATCTTCACCTAAAAACTAGACAGAAGAATTCTCGGAAAGTTTTTGTGATGAGTGCATTCAACTCAAAGAATTTAACGTTCCTTTTCAGAGAACAGTTTTGAAACACTCTTTTTGTAGAATCTGCACGTGGATATTTGGAGCGACTTGAGGCCTATGCTGGAAAAGGAAATATCTTCACATAAAAACTAGACAGAAGCATTCTGAGAAACTTCTTTGTGTTGAGTGCATTCAACTCACAGACTTGAAGCTTTCTTTTGAAAGAGCAGTTTTGAAACACAGTTTTTGTAGAATCTGCAAGTGGATATTTGGAGCGCTTTGAGGCCCATGCTGTCAAATGGAATATCTTCACCTAAAAACTAGACTGAAGCATTCTGAGAAACTTCTTTGTGATGAGTGCATTTAACTCACAGACTTGAACGTTGCTTTTGATAGAACAGTTCTGACACACTAAGTTTGTAGGATCCGCAGGTGTTTATTCGGAGCAGCTTGAGGCCTATGTTGGAAAAGGAAACATCTTCACATAAAAACTAGAGAGAAGCATTCTCAGAAACTTCTTTGTGATGAGTGCATTCAACTCACGGACTTGAACCTACCAATTGATAGAGAAGTTTGGAAACACTCTTTTCGTAGAATCTGCAGGTGGATATTTGGAGCGCTTTGAGGCCTAGGCTGGAAAAGGAAATATCTTCACATAAAAACCTGACAGAAGCATACTCAGAAACTTCTTTGTGTTCAGTGCATTCAAATCACAGACTTGAATCTTTCTTTTGAAAGCGTTGTTTTGAAACACTCTTTCTCTAAAATCTGCAAGTTGATATTTGGAGCAATTTGAGGCCTATGCTGGGAAATGGAATAACTTCACCGAAAAACTAGATAGAAGCATCCTCAGAAAGTTCTTCTGAATGCGTGCATTCAACTCACAGAGTTGACCCTGTCTTTTGATAGAGCGGTTTGGAAACACACTCTTTGTGAAATCTGCAATTGGATATTTCCAGCGATTTGAGGCCTATGCAAGGAAAAGGAAATATCTTCACTTCAAAACTGGACAGGAGGATTCTCAGAAACCTCTTTGTGATGAGTGCATTCAACTCGAAGACTTGAACGTTCCTTTTGATAGAACAGTTTTGAAACACTCCTTTTGGACAATCTGCAAATGTTTATTCGGAGCGCTTTGAGGCCTATGTTGGAAAAGGAAATATCTTCACCTAAAAACTAGACAGAAGCATTCTCGGAAGCTTCTTTGTGATGAGTGCATTCAACTCACAGAACTGAACCTACCAATTGATAGAGAAGTTTGGAAACACTCTTTTTGTAGAATCTGCAAGTGGATATTTGGAGCGCTTTGAGGCCTATGTTGGAAAAGGAAATATCTTCACCTAAAAAGTACACAGAAGCATTCTCCGAAACTTCTTTGTGATGAGTGCATTCAACTCAAAGACTTGAAGGTTCCTTTTGAGAGAACAGTTTTGAAACACTCTTTTTGTAGAATCTGCACGTGGATATTTGGAGCGATTTGAGGCCTATGCTGGAAAAGGAAATATCTTCACATAAAAACTAGACAGAAGCATTCTGAGAAACTTCTTTGTGTTGAGTGCATTCAACTCACAGACTTGAAGCTTTCTTTTGAAAGAGCAGTTTTGAAACACTCTTTTTGTAGAATCTGCAAGTGGATATTTGGAGCACTTTGAGGCCCATGCTGGGAAATGGAATATCTTCACCTAAAAACTAGACTGAAGCATTCTGAGAAACTTCTTTGTGATGAGTGCATTCAACTCACAGACTTGAACGTTGCTTTTGATAGAACAGTTCTGAAACACTGAGTTTGTAGAATCCGCAAGTGTTCATTCGGAGCACCTTGAGGCCTATGTTGGAAAAGGAAATATCTTCACATAAAAACTAGAGAGAAGCATTCTCAGAAACTTCTTTGTGATGAGTGCATTCAACTCACAGACTTGAACCTACCAATTGATAGAGAAGTTTGGAAACACTCTTTTCGTAGAATCTGCAGGTGGATATTTGGAGCGCTTTGAGGCCTATGCTGGAAAAGGAAATATCTTCACATAAAAACCTGACAGAAGCCTTCTCAGAAACTTGTTTGTGTTCAGTGCATTCAAATCACAGACTTGAATCTTTCTTTTGAAAGAGCAGCTTTGAAATACTCTTTTTGTAAAATCTGCAAGTGGATATTTGGAGCACTTTGAGGCCTATGCAGGGAAATGGAATATCTTCACCTAAAAACTAGACAGAAGCATCCTCAGAAATTTTTCTCAATGCATGCATTCAACTCACGGAGTTGAACCTGACTTTTGATAGAGCAGTTTGGAAACACTCTCTTTGTGAAATCTGCAATTGGATATTTCTAGCGATTTGAGGCCTATGCAAGGAAAAGGAAATATCTTCACTTCAAAACTGGACAGGAGCATTCTCAGAAACCTCTTTGTGATGAGTGCATTCAACTCGAAGACTTGAACAGTCGTTTGAATAGAACAGTTTTGAAGCACTCCTTTTGGAGAATCTGCAAATGTTTATTCGGAGCCCTTTGAGGCCTATGTTGGAAAAGGAAATATCTTCACCTAAAAACTAGACAGAAGCATTCTCGGAAACTTCTTTGTGATGAGTGCATTCAACTCACAGAATTGAACCTACCAATTGATAGAGAAGTTTGGAAACACTCTTTTTGTAGAATCTGCAAGTGGATATTTGGAGCGCTTTGAGGCCTATGTTGGAAAAGGAAATATCTTCACCTAAAAACGAGACAGAAGCATTCTCGGAAACTTCTTTGTGATGAGTGCATTCAACTCAAAGACTTGAACGTTCCTTTTGAGAGAGCAGTTTTGAAACACTCTTTTTGTAGTATCTGCACGTGGATATTTGGAGCGACTTGAGGCCTATGCTGGAAAAGGAAATATCTTCACATAAAAAATAGACAGAAGCATTCTGAGAAACTTCTTTGTGTTGAGTGCATTCAACTCACAGACTTGAAGCTTTCTTTTGAAAGAGCAGTTTTTAAACACTCTTTTTGTAGAATCTGCAAGTGGATATTTGGAGTGCTTTGAGGCCCATGCTGGGAAATGGAATATCTTCACCTAAAAACTAGACTGAAGCATTCTGAGAAACTTCTGCATGATGAGTGCATTCAACTCACAGACTTGAACGTTGCTTTTGATAGAACAGTTCTGAAACACTAAGTTTGTAGAATCCGCAAGTGTTTATTCGGAGCACCTTGAGGCCTATGTTGGAAAAGGAAATATCTTCACATAAAAACTAGAGAGAAGCATTCTCAGAAACTTCTTTGTGATGAGTGCATTCAACTCACAGACTTGAACCTACCAATTGATAGAGAAGTTTGGAAACACTCTTTTCGTAGAATCTGCAAGTGGATATTTGGAGCACTTTGAGGCCTCTCCTGGAAAAGGAAATATCTTCACATAAAAACTAGACAGAAGCATTCTGAGAAACTTCTTTGCATTGAATGCATTCAACTCACAGTCTTGAACCTACCAATTGATAGAGAAGTTTGGAAACACTCTTTTCGTAGAATCTGCAAGTGGATATTTGGAGCGCTTTGAGGCCCATGCTGGGAAATGTAATATCTTCACATAAAAACCTGACAGAAGCATTCTCAGAAACTTCTTTGTGTTCAATGCATTGAAATCAAGGACTTGAATCTTTCTTTTGAAAGAGTAGTTTTGAAACACTCTTTTTGTAAAATCTGCAAGTGGGTATTTGGAGCACTTTGAGGCCTATGCTGGGAAATGGTATACCTTCACTTAAAAACTAGACAGAAGCATCCTCAGAAAGTTCTTCTCGATGCATGCATTCAACTCACAGAGTTGAACCTGTCTTTTGATAGAGCGGTTTGGAAACACTCTCTTTGTGAAATCTGCAATTGGATATTTCCAGCGATTTGAGGCCTATGCAAGGAAAAGGAAATATCTTCACTTCAAAACTAGACAGGAGCATTCTCAGAAACCTCTTTGTGATGAGTGCATTCAACTCGAAGACTTGAACATTCCTTTTGATACAACAGTTTTGAATCACTCCTTTTGGACAATCTGCAAATGTTAATTCGGAGCTCTTTGAGTCCTATGTTGGAAAAGGAAATATCTTCACCTAAAAACTAGACAGAAGCATTCTCGGAAACTTCTTTGTGATGAGAGCATTCAACTCACAGAATTGAACCTACCAATTGGTAGAGAAGTTTGGAAACACTCTTTTTGTAGAATCTGCAAGTGGATATTTGGAGCGCTTTGAGGCCTATGTTGGAAAAGGAAATATCTTCACCTAAAAACTAGAGAGAAGTATTCTCAGAAACTTCTTTGTGATGAGTGCATTCAACTCAAAGACTTGAACGTTCCTTTTGAGAGAACAGTTTTGAAACACTCTTTTTGTAGAATCTGCACGTGGATATTTGGAGCGATTTGAGGCCTATGCTGGAAAAGGAAATATCTTCACATAAAAACTAGACAGAAACATTCTGACAAACTTCTTTGTGTTGAGTGCATTCAACTCACAGACTTGAAGCTTTCTTTAGAAAGAGTAGTTTTGAAACACTCTTTTTGTAGAATCTGCAAGTGGATATTTGGAGCGCTTTGAGGCCCATACTGGGAAATGGAATATCTTCACCTAAAAACTAGACTGAAGCCCTTTGAGAAACTTCTTTGTGATGAGTGCATTCAACTCACAGACTTGAACGTTGCTTTTGATAGAACAGTTCTGACACACTAAGTTTGTAGAATCCGCAAGTGTTTATTCGGAGCACCTTGAGGCCTATGTTGGAAAAGGAAATATCTTCACATAAAAACTAGAGAGAATCATTCTCAGAAACTTCTTTGTGATGAGTGCATTCAACTCACAGACTTGAACCTACCAATTCACAGAGAATTTTGGAAACACTCTTTTCGTAGAATCTGCAGGTGGATATTTGGAGCGCTTTGAGGCCTATGCTGGAAAAGGAAATATCTTCACATAAAAACCTGACAAAAGCATTCTCAGAAACTTCTTTGTGTTCAGTGCATTGAAATCAAAGACTTGAATCTTTCTTTTGAAAAGCAGTTTTGAAACACTCTTTTTGTAAAATCTGCAAGTGGATATTTGGAGCACTTTGAGGCCTATGCTGGGAAATGGAATACCTTCACCTAAAAACTAGACAGAAGCATCCTCAGAAAGTTCTTCTCGATGCGTGCATTCAACTCAAAGAGTTGAACCGGTCTTTTGATAGAGCGGTTTGGAAACACTCTATTTGTGAAATCTGCAATTGGATATTTCCAGCGATTTGAGGCCTATGCAAGGAAAAGGAAATATCTTCACTTCAAAACTGGACAGGAGGATTCTCAGAAACCTCTTTGTGATGAGTGCATTCAACTCGAAGACTTGAACGTTCCTTTTGATAGAACAGTTTTGAAACACTCCTTTTGGACAATCTGCAAATGTTTATTCGGAGCGCTTTGAGGCCAATGTTGGAAAAGGAAATATCTTCACCTAAAAACTAGACAGAAGCATTCTCGGAAGCTTCTTTGTGATGAGTGCATTCAACTCACAGAACTGAACCTACCAATTGATAGAGAAGTTTGGAAACACTCTTTTTGTAGAATCTGCAAGTGGATATTTGGAGCGCTTTGAGGCCTATGTTGGAAAAGGAAATATCTTCACCTAAAAAGTACACAGAAGCATTCTCCGAAACTTCTTTGTGATGAGTGCATTCAACTCAAAGACTTGAAGGTTCCTTTTGAGAGAACAGTTTTGAAACACTCTTTTTGTAGAATCTGCACGTGGATATTTGGAGCGATTTGAGGCCTATGCTGGAAAAGGAAATATCTTCACATAAAAACTAGACAGAAGCATTCTGAGAAACTTCTTTGTGTTGAGTGCATTCAACTCACAGACTTGAAGCTTTCTTTTGAAAGAGCAGTTTTGAAACACTCTTTTTGTAGAATCTGCAAGTGGATATTTGGAGCACTTTGAGGCCCATGCTGGGAAATGGAATATCTTCACCTAAAAACTAGACTGAAGCATTCTGAGAAACTTCTTTGTGATGAGTGCATTCAACTCACAGACTTGAACGTTGCTTTTGATAGAACAGTTCTGAAACACTGAGTTTGTAGAATCCGCAAGTGTTCATTCGGAGCACCTTGAGGCCTATGTTGGAAAAGGAAATATCTTCACATAAAAACTAGAGAGAAGCATTCTCAGAAACTTCTTTGTGATGAGTGCATTCAACTCACAGACTTGAACCTACCAATTGATAGAGAAGTTTGGAAACACTCTTTTCGTAGAATCTGCAGGTGGATATTTGGAGCGCTTTGAGGCCTATGCTGGAAAAGGAAATATCTTCACATAAAAACCTGACAGAAGCCTTCTCAGAAACTTGTTTGTGTTCAGTGCATTCAAATCACAGACTTGAATCTTTCTTTTGAAAGAGCAGCTTTGAAATACTCTTTTTGTAAAATCTGCAAGTGGATATTTGGAGCACTTTGAGGCCTATGCAGGGAAATGGAATATCTTCACCTAAAAACTAGACAGAAGCATCCTCAGAAATTTTTCTCAATGCATGCATTCAACTCACGGAGTTGAACCTGACTTTTGATAGAGCAGTTTGGAAACACTCTCTTTGTGAAATCTGCAATTGGATATTTCTAGCGATTTGAGGCCTATGCAAGGAAAAGGAAATATCTTCACTTCAAAACTGGACAGGAGCATTCTCAGAAACCTCTTTGTGATGAGTGCATTCAACTCGAAGACTTGAACAGTCGTTTGAATAGAACAGTTTTGAAGCACTCCTTTTGGAGAATCTGCAAATGTTTATTCGGAGCCCTTTGAGGCCTATGTTGGAAAAGGAAATATCTTCACCTAAAAACTAGACAGAAGCATTCTCGGAAACTTCTTTGTGATGAGTGCATTCAACTCACAGAATTGAACCTACCAATTGATAGAGAAGTTTGGAAACACTCTTTTTGTAGAATCTGCAAGTGGATATTTGGAGCGCTTTGAGGCCTATGTTGGAAAAGGAAATATCTTCACCTAAAAACGAGACAGAAGCATTCTCGGAAACTTCTTTGTGATGAGTGCATTCAACTCAAAGACTTGAACGTTCCTTTTGAGAGAGCAGTTTTGAAACACTCTTTTTGTAGTATCTGCACGTGGATATTTGGAGCGACTTGAGGCCTATGCTGGAAAAGGAAATATCTTCACATAAAAAATAGACAGAAGCATTCTGAGAAACTTCTTTGTGTTGAGTGCATTCAACTCACAGACTTGAAGCTTTCTTTTGAAAGAGCAGTTTTTAAACACTCTTTTTGTAGAATCTGCAAGTGGATATTTGGAGTGCTTTGAGGCCCATGCTGGGAAATGGAATATCTTCACCTAAAAACTAGACTGAAGCATTCTGAGAAACTTCTGCATGATGAGTGCATTCAACTCACAGACTTGAACGTTGCTTTTGATAGAACAGTTCTGAAACACTAAGTTTGTAGAATCCGCAAGTGTTTATTCGGAGCACCTTGAGGCCTATGTTGGAAAAGGAAATATCTTCACATAAAAACTAGAGAGAAGCATTCTCAGAAACTTCTTTGTGATGAGTGCATTCAACTCACAGACTTGAACCTACCAATTGATAGAGAAGTTTGGAAACACTCTTTTCGTAGAATCTGCAAGTGGATATTTGGAGCACTTTGAGGCCTCTCCTGGAAAAGGAAATATCTTCACATAAAAACTAGACAGAAGCATTCTGAGAAACTTCTTTGCATTGAATGCATTCAACTCACAGTCTTGAACCTACCAATTGATAGAGAAGTTTGGAAACACTCTTTTCGTAGAATCTGCAAGTGGATATTTGGAGCGCTTTGAGGCCCATGCTGGGAAATGTAATATCTTCACATAAAAACCTGACAGAAGCATTCTCAGAAACTTCTTTGTGTTCAATGCATTGAAATCAAGGACTTGAATCTTTCTTTTGAAAGAGTAGTTTTGAAACACTCTTTTTGTAAAATCTGCAAGTGGGTATTTGGAGCACTTTGAGGCCTATGCTGGGAAATGGTATACCTTCACTTAAAAACTAGACAGAAGCATCCTCAGAAAGTTCTTCTCGATGCATGCATTCAACTCACAGAGTTGAACCTGTCTTTTGATAGAGCGGTTTGGAAACACTCTCTTTGTGAAATCTGCAATTGGATATTTCCAGCGATTTGAGGCCTATGCAAGGAAAAGGAAATATCTTCACTTCAAAACTAGACAGGAGCATTCTCAGAAACCTCTTTGTGATGAGTGCATTCAACTCGAAGACTTGAACATTCCTTTTGATACAACAGTTTTGAATCACTCCTTTTGGACAATCTGCAAATGTTAATTCGGAGCTCTTTGAGTCCTATGTTGGAAAAGGAAATATCTTCACCTAAAAACTAGACAGAAGCATTCTCGGAAACTTCTTTGTGATGAGAGCATTCAACTCACAGAATTGAACCTACCAATTGGTAGAGAAGTTTGGAAACACTCTTTTTGTAGAATCTGCAAGTGGATATTTGGAGCGCTTTGAGGCCTATGTTGGAAAAGGAAATATCTTCACCTAAAAACTAGAGAGAAGTATTCTCAGAAACTTCTTTGTGATGAGTGCATTCAACTCAAAGACTTGAACGTTCCTTTTGAGAGAACAGTTTTGAAACACTCTTTTTGTAGAATCTGCACGTGGATATTTGGAGCGATTTGAGGCCTATGCTGGAAAAGGAAATATCTTCACATAAAAACTAGACAGAAACATTCTGACAAACTTCTTTGTGTTGAGTGCATTCAACTCACAGACTTGAAGCTTTCTTTAGAAAGAGTAGTTTTGAAACACTCTTTTTGTAGAATCTGCAAGTGGATATTTGGAGCGCTTTGAGGCCCATACTGGGAAATGGAATATCTTCACCTAAAAACTAGACTGAAGCCCTTTGAGAAACTTCTTTGTGATGAGTGCATTCAACTCACAGACTTGAACGTTGCTTTTGATAGAACAGTTCTGACACACTAAGTTTGTAGAATCCGCAAGTGTTTATTCGGAGCACCTTGAGGCCTATGTTGGAAAAGGAAATATCTTCACATAAAAACTAGAGAGAATCATTCTCAGAAACTTCTTTGTGATGAGTGCATTCAACTCACAGACTTGAACCTACCAATTCACAGAGAATTTTGGAAACACTCTTTTCGTAGAATCTGCAGGTGGATATTTGGAGCGCTTTGAGGCCTATGCTGGAAAAGGAAATATCTTCACATAAAAACCTGACAAAAGCATTCTCAGAAACTTCTTTGTGTTCAGTGCATTGAAATCAAAGACTTGAATCTTTCTTTTGAAAAGCAGTTTTGAAACACTCTTTTTGTAAAATCTGCAAGTGGATATTTGGAGCACTTTGAGGCCTATGCTGGGAAATGGAATACCTTCACCTAAAAACTAGACAGAAGCATCCTCAGAAAGTTCTTCTCGATGCGTGCATTCAACTCAAAGAGTTGAACCGGTCTTTTGATAGAGCGGTTTGGAAACACTCTATTTGTGAAATCTGCAATTGGATATTTCCAGCGATTTGAGGCCTATGCAAGGAAAAGGAAATATCTTCACTTCAAAACTGGACAGGAGCATTCTCAGAAACCTCTTTGTGATGAGTGCATTCAACTCGAAGACTTGAACATTCCTTTTGAAAGAACAGTTTTGAAACACTCCTTTTGGACAATCTGCAAATGTTTATTCGGTGCGCTTTGAGGCCTATGTTGAAAAAGGAAATATCTTCACCTAAAAACTAGACAGAAGCATTCTCGGAAACGTCTTCGTGATGAGTGCATTCAACTCACAGAATTGAACCTACCAATTGATAGAGAAGTTTGGAAACACTCTTTTTGTAGAATCTGCAAGTGGATATTTGGAGCGCTTTGAGGCCTATGTTGGAAAAGGAAATATCTTCAACTAAAAACTAGACAGAAGCATTCTCGGAAACTTCTTTGTGATGAGTGCATTCAACTCAAAGACTTGAACGTTCCTTTTGAGAGAACAGTTTTGAAACACTCTTTTTGTAGAATCTGCACGTGGATATTTGGAGCGACATGAGGCCTATGCTGGAAAACGAAATATCTTCACAAAAAAACTAGACAGAAGCATTTTGAGAAACTTCTTTGTGTTGAGTGCATTCAACTCACAGACTTGAAGGTTTCTTTTGAAAGAGCAGTTTTGAAACACTCTTTTTGTAGAATCTGCAAGTGGATATTTGGAGCGCTTTGAGGCCCATGGTGGGAAATGGAATATCTTCACCTAAAAAGTAGACTGAAGCATTCTGAGAAACTCCTTCGTGATGAGTGCATTCAACTCACAGACTTGAACGTTGATTTTGATAGAACAGTTCTGAAACACTAAGTTTGTAGAATCCGAAAGTGTTTATTCGGAGCACCTTGAGGCCTATGTTGGAAAAGGAAATATCTTCACATAAAAACTGGAGAGAAGCATTCTCAGAAACTTCTTTGTGATGAGTGAATTCAACTCACAGACTTGAACCTACAAATTGATAGAGAAGTTTGGAAACACTCTTTTCGTAGAATCTGCAAGTGGATATTTGGAGCACTTTGAGGCCTCTCCTGGAAAAGGAAATATCTTCACAGAAAAACGTGACAGAAGCATTCTCAGAAACTTCTTTGTGTTCAGTGCATTCAAATCACAGACTTGAATCTTTCTTTTGAAAGAGCAGTTTTGAAACACTTTTTTTTAAAATCTGCAAGTGGATATTTGGATCACTTTGAGGCCTATGCTGGGAAATGGAATATCTTCACCTAAAAACTAGACAGAAGCATCCTCAGAAAGTTCTTCTTGATGCGTGCATTCAACTCACAGAGTTGAACCTGTCTTTTGATACAGCAGTTTGGAAACACTCTCTGTGTGAAATCTGCAATTGGATATTTCCAGCGAATTGAGGCCTATGCGAGGAAAAGGAAATATCTTCACTTCAAAACTGGACAGGAGCATTCTCAGAAACCTCTTTGTGATGAGTGCATTCAACTCGAAGACTTGAACGTTCCTTTTGATAGAACAGTTTTGAAACACTCCTTTTGGACAATCTGCAAATGTTTATTCGGAGCGCTTTGAAGCCTATGTTGGAAAAGGAAATATCTTCACCTAAAAACTAGACAGAAGCACTCTCAGAAACTTCTTTGTGATGAGTGCATTCAACTCACAGAATTGAACCTACCAATAGATAGAGAAGTTTGGGAACACTCTTTTTGTAGAATCTGCAAGTGGATATTTGGAGCGCTTTGAGGCCTATGTTGGAAAAGGAAATATCTTCACCTAAAAACTAGACAGAAGCATTCTCGGAAACTTCTTTGTGATGAGTGCATTCAACTCACAGACTTGAAGCTTTCTTTTGAAAGAGCAGTTTTGAAACACTCTTTGTGTAGAATCTGCAAGTGGATATTTGGAGCGCTTTGAGGCCCATGCTGGGAAATGGAATATCTTCACCTAAAAACTAGACTGAAGCATTCTGAGAAACTTCTTTGTGATGAGTGCATTCAACTCACAGACTTGAACTTACCAATTGATAGAGAAGTTTGGAAACACTCTTTTCCTAGAATCTGCAAGTGGGTATTTGGAGCGCTTTGAGGCCTATGCTGGAAAAGGAAATATCTTCACAGAAAAACCTGACAGAAGCATTCTCAGAAACTTCTTTGTGTTCAGTGCATTCAAATCACAGACTTGAATCTTTCTTTTGAAAGAGCAGTTTTGAAACACTCTTTTTGTAAAATCTGTAAGTGGATATTTGGAGCACTTTGAGGCCTATGCTGGGAAATGGAATATCTTCACCCAAAAACTAGACAGAAGCATCCTCAGAAAGTTCTTCTCGATGCGTGCATTCAACTCACAGAGTTGAACCTGTCTTTTGATAGAGCAGTTTGGAAACACTCTCTTTGTGAAATCTGCAATTGGATATTTCCAGCGATTTGAGGCCTATGCAAGGAAAAGGAAATATCTTCACTTCAAAACTGGACAGGAGCATTCTCAGAAACCTCTTTGTGATGAGTGCCTTCAACTCGAAGACTTGAACGTTTCTTTTGATAGAACAGTTTTGAAACACTCCTTTTGGACAATCTGCAAATGTTTATTCGGAGCTCTTTGAAGCCTATGTTGGAAAAGGAAATATCTTCACCTAAAAACTAGACAGAAGCATTCTCAGAAACTTCTTTGTGATGAGTGCATTCAACTCACAGAATTGAACCTACCAACTGATAGAGAAGTTTGGAAACACTCTTTTTGTAGAATCTGCAAGTGGATATTTGGAGCGCTTTGAGGCCTATGTTGGAAAAGGAAATATCTTCACCTAAAAACTAGACAGAAACATTCTCGGAAACTTCTTTGTGATGAGTGTGTTCAACTCAAAGACTTGAACGTTCCTTTTGAGAGAACAGTTTTGAAACACTCTTTTTGTAGAATCTGCACGTGGATATTTGGAGCGATTTGAGGCCTATGCTGGAAAAGGAAATATCTTCACATAAAAATTAGACAGAAGCATTCTGAGAAACTTCTTTGTGTTGATTGCATTCAACTCACCGACTTGAAGCTTTCTTTTGAAAGAGCAGTTTTGAAACACTCTTTTTGTAGAATCTGCAAGTGGATATTTGGAGCGCTTTGAGGCCCATGCTGGGAATTGGAGTATCTTCACCTAAAAACTAGACTGAAGCATTCTGAGAAACTTCTTTGTGATGAGTGCATTCAATTCACAGACTTGAACGTTGCTTTCGATAGAACAGTTCTGACACACTAAGTTTGTAGAATACGCAAGTGTTTATTCGGAGCACCTTGAGGCCTATGTTGGAAAAGGAAATATCTTCACATAAAAACTAGAGAGAAGCATTCTGAGAAACTTCTTTGTGATGAGTGCTTTCAACTCACAGACTTGAACCTACCAATTCATAGAGAATTTTGGAAACACTCTTTTCGTAGAATCTGCAGGTGGATATTTGGAGCGCTTTGAGGCCTATGCTGGAAAAGGAAATATCTTCACATAAAAACCTGACAAAAGCATTCTCAGAAACTTCTTTGTGTTCAGTGCATTGAAATCAAAGACTTGAATCTTTCTTTTGAAAAGCAGTTTTGAAACACTCTTTTTGTAAAATTTGCAAGTGGATATTTGGAGCACTTTGAGGCCTATGCTGGGAAATGGAATACCTTCACCTAAAAACTAGACAGAAGCATCCTCAGAAAGTTCTTCTTGATGCGTGCATTCAACTCACAGAGTTGAACCGGTCTTTTGATAGAGCGGTTTGGAAACATTCTCTTTGTGAAATCTGCAATTGGATATTTCCAGCGATTTGAGGCCTATGCAAGGAAAAGGAAACATCTTCACTTCAAAACTGGACAGGAGCATTCTCAGAAACCTCTTTGTGATGAGTGCATTCAACTCGAAGACTTGAACATTCCTTTTGATAGAACAGTTTTGAAACACTCCTTTTGGACAATCTGCAAATGTTTATTCGGAGCGCTTTGAGGCCTATGTTGGAAAAGGAAATATCTTCACCTAAAAACTAGACAGAAGCATTCTCAGAAACGTCTTCATGATGAGTGCATTCAACTCACAGAATTGAACCTACCAATTGATAGACAAGTTTGGAAACACTCTTTTTGTAGAATCTGCAAGTGGATATTTGGAGCGCTTTGAGGCCTATGTTGGAAAAGGAAATATCTTCAACTAAAAACTAGACAGAAGCATTCTCGGAAACTTCTTTGTGATGAGTGCATTCAACTCAAAGACTTGAACGTTCCTTTTGAGAGAACAGTTTTGAAACACTCTTTTTGTAGAATCTGCACGTGGATATGTGGAGCGACTTGAGGCTTATGCTGGAAAAGGAAATATCTTCACATAAAAACTAGACAGAAGCATTTTGAGAAACTTCTTTGTTTTGAGTGCATTCAACTCACAGACTTGAAGCTTTCGTTTGAAAGAGCAGTTTTGAAACACTCTTTTTGTAGAATCTGCAAGTGGATATTTGGAGCGCTTTGAGGCCCATGCTGGGAAATGGAATATCTTCACCTAAAAAGTAGACTGAAGCATTCTGAGAAACTCCTTCGTGATGAGTGCATTCAACTCACAGACTTGAACGTTGATTTTGATAGAACAGTTCTGAAACACTAAGTTTGTAGAATCCGAAAGTGTTTATTCGGAGCACCTTGAGGCCTATGTTGGAAAAGGAAATATCTTCACATAAAAACTGTAGAGAAGCATTCTCAGAAACTTCTTTGTGATGAGTGAATTCAACTCACAGACTTGAACCTACCAATTGATAGAGAAGTTTGGAAACACTCTTTTCGTAGAATCTGCAAGTGGATATTTGGAGCCCTTTGAGGCCTCTCCTGGAAAAGGAAATATCTTCACATAAAAACCTGACAGAAGCATTCTCAGAAACTTCTTTGTGTTCAGTGCATTCAAATCACAGACTTGAATCTTTCTTTTGAAAGAGCAGTTTTGAAACTCTCTTTTTGTAAAATCTGCAAGTGGATATTTGGAGCACTTTGAGGCCTATGCTGGGAAATGGAAGACCTTCACCTAAAAACTAGACAGAAGCATCCTCAGAAAGTTCTTCTCAATGCGTGCATTCAACTCACAGAGTTGAACCTGTCTTTTGATAGAGCGGTTTGGAAACTCTCTCTTTGTGAAATCTGCAATTGGATATTTCCAGCGATTTGAGGCCTATGCAAGGAAAAGGAAATATCTTCACTTCAAAACTGGACAGGAGCATTCTCAGAAACCTCTTTGTGATGAGTGCATTCAACTCGAAGACTTGAACGTTCCTTTTGATAGAACAGTTTTGAAACACTCCTTTTGGACACTCTGCAAATGTTTATTCAGAGCGCTTTGAGGCCTATGTTGAAAAAGGAAATATCTTCACCTAAAAACTAGACAGAAGCATTCTCGGAAACTTCTTTGTGATGAGTGCATTCAACTCACAGAATTGAACCTACCAATTGATAGAGAAGTTTGGAACCACTCTTTTTGTAGAATCTGCAAGTGGATATTTGGAACGCTTTGAGGAATATGTTGGAAAAGGAAATATCTTCAACTAAAAACTAGACAGAAGCATTCTCGGAAACTTCTTTGTGATGAGTGCATTCAACTCAAAGACTTGAACGTTCCTTTTGAGAGAGCAGTTTTGAAACACTCTTTTTGTAGAATCTGCACGTTGATATTTGGAGCGACTTGAGGCCTATGCTGGAAAAGGAAATATCTTCACATAAAAAAGAGACAGAAGCATTCTGAGAAACTTCTTTGTG
The DNA here is from genome assembly GCF_028885655.2 of Pongo abelii. Classification (NCBI taxonomy): domain Eukaryota; kingdom Metazoa; phylum Chordata; class Mammalia; order Primates; family Hominidae; genus Pongo; species Pongo abelii. The sequence goes on from NC_071999.2 coordinate 20,111,010, forward strand.
TTGAGTGCATTCAACTCACAGACTTGAAGCTTTCTTTTGAAAGAGCAGTTTTGAAACACTCTTTTTGTAGAATCTGCAAGTGGATATTTGGAGCGCTTTGAGGCCCATGCTGGGAAATGGAATATCTTCACCTAAAAACTAGACTGAAGCATTCTGAGAAACTTCTGCATGATGAGTGCATTCAACTCACAGACTTGAACGTTGCTTTTGATAGAACAGTTCTGAAACACTAAGTTTGTAGAATCCGCAAGTGTTTATTCGGAGCACCTTGGGGCCTATGTTGGAAAAGGAAATATCTTCACATAAAAACTAGAGAGAAGCATTCTCAGAAACTTCTTTGTGATGAGTGCATTCAACTCACAGACTTGAACCTACCAATTGATAGAGAAGTTTGGAAACACTCTTTTCGTAGAATCTGCAAGTGGATATTTGGAGCGCTTTGAGGCCCATGCTGGGAAATGTAATATCTTCACATAAAAACCTGACAGAAGCATTCTCAGAAACTTCTTTGTGTTCAATGCATTGAAGTCAAGGACTTGAATCTTTCTTTTGAAAGAGTAGTTTTGAAACACTCTTTTTGTAAAATCTGCAAGTGGACATTTGGAGCACTTTGAGGCCTATGCTGGGAAATGGAATAACTTCACTTAAAAACTAGACAGAAGCATCCTCAGAAAGTTCTTCTCGATGCATGCATTCAACTCACAGAGTTGAACCTGTCTTTTGATAGAGCGGTTTGGAAACACTCTCTTTGTGAAATCTGCAATTGGATATTTCCAGCGATTTGAGGCGTATGCAAGGAAAAGGAAATATCTTCACTTCAAAACTGGACAGGAGCATTCTCAGAAACCTCTTTGTGATGAGTGCATTCAACTCGAAGACTTGAACATTCCTTTTGATACAACAGTTTTGAAACACTCCTTTTGGACAATCTGCAAATGTTAATTCGGAGCTCTTTGAGGCCTATGTTGGAAAAGGAAATATCTTCACCTAAAAACTAGACAGAAGCATTCTCGGAAACTTCTTAGTGATGAGTGCATTAAACTCACAGAATTGAACCTACCAATTGGTAGAGAAGTTTGGAAACACTCTTTTTGTAGAATCTGCAAGTGGATATTTGGAGCGCTTTGAGGCCTATGTTGGAAAAGGAAATATCTTCACCTAAAAACTAGACAGAAGCATTCTCAGAAACTTCTTTGTGATGAGTGCATTCAACTCAAAGACTTGAACGTTCCTTTTGAGAGAACAGTTTTGAAACACTCTTTTTGTAGAATCTGCACGTGGATATTTGGAGCGATTTGAGGCCTATGCTGGAAAAGGAAATATCTTCACATAAATACTAGACAGAAGCATTCTGAGAAACTTCGTTGTGTTGAGTGCATTCAACTCACAGACTTGAAGCTTTCTTTAGAAAGAGCAGTTTTGAAACACTCTTTTTGTATAATCTGCAAGTGGATATTTGGAGCGCTTTGAGGCCCATACTGGGAAATGGAATATCTTCACCTAAAAACTAGACTGAAGCATTCTGAGAAACTTCTTTGTGATGAGTGCATTCAACTCACAGACTTGAACGTTGCTTTTGATAGAACAGTTCTGAAACACTAAGTTATTAGAATCCGCAAGTGTTTATTCGGAGCACCTTGAGGGCTATTTGGAAAAGGAAATATCTGCACATAAAAACTAGAGAGAAGCATTCTCAGAAACTTCTTTGTGATGAGTGCATTCAACTCACAGACTTGAACCTACCAATTGATAGAGAAGTTTGGAAACACTCTTTTCGTAGAATCTGCAAGTGGATATTTGGAGCGCTTTGAGGCCTAGGCTGGAAAAGGAAATATCTTCACATAAAAACCTGACAGAAGCATTCTCAGAAACTTCTTTGTGTTCAGTGCATTGAAATCACAGACTTGAATCTTTCTTTTGAAAGAGCAGTTTTGAAACACTCTTTTTGTAAAATCTGCAAGTGGATATTTGGAGCACTTTGAGGCCTATGCTGGGAAATGGAATACCTTCACCTAAAAACTAGACAGAAGCATCCTCAGAAAGTTCTTCTCGATGAGTGCTTTCAACTCACAGAGTTGAACCTGTCTTTTGATAGAGCAGTTTGGAAACACTCTCTTTGTGAAATCTGCCATTGGATATTTCCAGCGATTTGAGGCCTATGCAAGGAAAAGGAAATATCTTCACTTCAAAACTGGACAGGAGCATTCTAAGAAACCTCTTTGTGATGAGTGCATTCAACTCGAAGACTTGAACGTTCCTTTTGATAGAACAGTTTTGAAACACTCCTTTTGGACACTCTGCAAATGTTTATTTGTAGCGCTTTGAGGCCTATGTTGGAAAAGGAAATATCTTCACCTAAAAACGAGACAGAAGCATTCTCGGAAACGTCTTTGTGATGAGTGCATTCAACTCACAGAATTGAACCTACCAATTTATAGAGAAGTTTGGAAACCCTCTTTTTGTAGAATCTGCAAGTGGATATTTGGAGCGCTTTGAGGCCTATGCTGGAAAAGGAAATATCTTCACAGAAAAACTAGACAGAAGCATTCTGAGAAACTTCTTTGTGTTGAGTGCATTCAACTCACAGACTTGAACCTACCAATTGATAGAGAAGTTTGGAAACACTCTTTTCGTAGAATCTGCAAGTGGATATTTGGAGCGCTTTGAGGCCCATGATGGGAAATGGAATATCATCACATAAAAACCTGACAGAAGCATTCTCAGAAACTTCTTTGTGTTCAGTGCATTGAAATCAAGGACTTGAATCTTTCTTTTGAAAGAGCAGTTTTGAACCACTCTTTTTGTAAAATCTGCAAGTGGATATTTGGAGCAGTTTGAGGCCTATGCTGGGAAATGGAATGCCTTCACATAAAAACTAGACAGAAGCATCCTCAGAAAGTTCTTGTCGATGCGTGCATTCAACTCACAGAGTTGAACCTGTCTTTTGATAGAGCGGTTTGGAAACACTCTCTTTGTGAAATCTGCAATTGGATATTTCCAGCAATTTGAGGCCTATGCAAGGAAAAGGAAATATCTTCACTTCAAAACTGGACAGGAGCATTCTCAGAAACCTCTTTGTGATGAGTGCATTCAACTCGAAGACTTGAACGTTCCTTTTGATAGAACAGTTTTGAAACACTCCTTTTGGACTATCTGCAAATGTTTATTCGGACTGCTTTGAGGCCTATGTTGGAAAAGGAAATATCTTCACCTAAAAACTAGACAGAAGCATTCTCGGAAACTTCTTTGTGATGAGTGCATTCAACTCACAGAATTGAACCTACCAATTGGTAGAGAAGTTTGGAAACACTCTTTTTGTAGAATCTGCAAGTGGATATTTGGAGCGCTTTGAGGCCTATGTTGGAAAAGGAAATATCTTCACCTAAAAACTAGACAGAAGCATTCTCGGAAACTACTTTGTGATGAGTGCATTCAACTCAAAGACTTGAACGTTCCTTTTGAGAGAACAGTTTTGAAACACTCTTTTTGTAGAATCTGCACGTGGATATTTGGAGCGATTTGAGGCCTATGCTGGAAAAGGAAATCTCTTCACATAAAAAATAGACAGAAGCATTCTGAGAAACTTGTTTGGTTGAGTGCATTCATCTCACAGAGTTGAAGCTTTCTTTTGAAAGAGCAGTTTTGAAACACCCTTTTTGTAGAATCTGCAAGTGGATATTTGGAACGATTTGATGCCCGTGCTGGGAAATGGAATATCTTCACCTAAAAACTAGACTGAAGCATTCTGAGAAACTTCTTTGTGATGAGTGCATTCAACTCACAGACTTGAACGTTGCTTTTGATAGAACAGTTCTGAAACACTGAGTTTGTAGAATCCGCAAGTGTTTATTCGGAGCACCTTGAGGCCTATGTTGGAAAAGGAAATATCTTCACATAAAATCTAGAGAGAAGCATTCTCAGAAACTTCTTTGTGATGAGGGCATACAACTCACAGACTTGAACCTACCAATTGATAGTCAAGTTTGGAAACACTCTTTTCGTAGAATCTGCAAGTGGATATTCAGAGCGATTTGAGGCCTCTCCTGGAAAAGGAAATATCTTCACATAAAAACCTGACAGAAGCATTCTCAGAAACTTCTTTGTGTTCAGTGCATTCAAATCACAGACTTGAATCTTTCTTTTGAAAGAGCAGTTTTGAAACACTCTTTTTGTAAAATCTGCAAGTGGATATATGGAGCACTTTGAGGCCTATGCTGGGAAATGGAATATCTTCACCTAAAAACTAGACAGAAGCATCCTCAGAAATTTCTTCTCAATGCGTGCATTCACCTCACGGATTTTAACGTCTCTTTTGTTAGAGCAGTTTGGAAACACTTTCTTTGTGAAATCTGCAATTGGATATTTCCAGCGATTTGAGGCCTATGCAAGGAAAAGGAAATATCTTCACTTCAAAACTGGACAGGAGCATTCTCAGAAACCTCTTTGTGATGAGTGCATTCAACTCGAAGACTTGAACGTTCCTTTTGATAGAACAGTTTTGAAACACTCCTTTTGGACAATCTGCAAATGTTTATTCGGAGCGCTTTGAATACTATGTTGGAAAAGGAAATATCTTCACCTAAAAACTAGACAGAAGCATTCTCGGAAACTTCTGTGTGATGAGTGCATGCAACTCACAGAATTGAACCTACCAATTGATAGAGAAGTTTGGAAACACTCTTTTTGTAGAATCTGCAAGTGGATATTTGGAGCGCTTTGAGGCCTATGTTGGAAAAGGAAATATCTTCACCTAAAAACTAGACAGAAGCATTCTCGGAAACTTCTTTGTGATGAGTGCATTCAACTCAAAGACTTTAACGTTCCTTTTGAGAGAACAGTTTTGAAACACTCTTTTTGTAGAATCTGCACGTGGATATTTGGAGTGATTTGAGGCCTATGCTGGAAAAGGAAATATCTTCACATAAAAACTAGACAGAAGCATTCTGAGAAACTTCTTTGTGTTGAGTGCATTCAACTCATAGACTTGAAGCTTTCTTTTGAAAGAGCAGTTTTGAAACACTCTTTTTGTAGAATCTGCAAGTGGATATTTGGAGCTCTTTGAGGCCCATGCTGGGAAATGGAATATCTTCACCTAAAAACTAGACTGAAGCATTCTGAGAAATTTCTTTGTGATGAGTGCATTCAACCCACAGACTTGAACGTTGCTTTTGATAGAACAGTTCTGAAACACTAAGTTTGTAGAATCCGCAAGTGTTTATTCGGAGCACCTTGAGGCCTATGTTGGAAAAGGAAATATCTTCACATAAAAACCAGAGAGAAGCATTCTCAGAAACTTCTTTGTGATGAGTGCATTCAACTCACAGACTTGAACCTACCAATTCATAGAGAAGTTTGGAAACACTCTTTTCGTAGAATCTGAAGGTGGATAATTGGAGCGCTTTGAGGCCTAGGCTGGAAAAGGAAATATCTTCACAGAAAAACCTGAGAGAAGCATTCTCAGAAACTTCCTTGTGTTCAGTGCATTCAAATCACAGACTTGAATCTTTCTTTTGAAAGAGCAGTTTTGAAACACTCTTTTTGTAAAATCTGCAAGTGGATATTTGGAGCACTTTGAGGCCTATGCTGGGAAATGAAATACCTTCACCTAAAAACTAGACAGAAGCATCCTCAGAAAGTTCTTCTTGATGCGTGCATTCAACTCACAGAGTTGAACCTGTCTTTTGATAGAGCACTTTGGAAACACTCTCTTTGTGAAATCTGCGATTGGATATTTCCAGCGATTTGAGGCCTATGCAAGGAAAAGGAAATATCTTCACTTCAAAACTGGACAGGAGCATTCTCAGAAGCGTCTTTGTGATGAGTGCGTTCAACTCGAACACTTGAACGTTCCTTTTGATAGAACAGTTTTGAAACACTCCTTTTGGACAATCTGCAAATGTTTATTCGGAGCGCTTTGAGGCCTATGTTGGAAAAGGAAATATCTTCACCTAAAAACTAGACAGAAGCATTCTCGGAAACTTCTTTGTGATGAGTGCATTCAACTCACAGAATTGAACCTACCAATTGATAGAGAAGTTGGGAAACACTCTTTTTGTAGAATCTGCAAGTGGATATTTGGAGCGCTTTGAGGCCTATGCAGGAAAAGGAAATATCTTCACCTAAAAACTAGACAGAAGCATTCTCGGAAACTTCTTTGTGATGAGGGCATTCAACTCAAAGACTTGAACGTTCCTTTTGAGAGAACAGTTTTGAAACACTCTTCTTGTAGAATCTGCACGTGGATATTTGGAGCGATTTGAGGCCTATGCTGGAAACGGAAATATCTTCACATAAAAAATAGACAGAAGCATTCTGAGAAACTTCTTTGTGATGAGTGCATTCAACTCACAGACTTGAACGTTGCTTTTGATAGAACAGTTCGGAAACACTGAGTTTGTAGGATCCGCAAGTGTTTATTCGGAGCACCTTGAGGCCTATGTTGGAAAAGGAAATATCTTCACATAAAAACTAGAGAGAAGCATTCTCAGAAACTTCTTTGTGATGTTTGCATTCAACTCACGGACTTGAACCTACCAATTGATAGAGAGGTTTGGAAACACTCTTTTCGTAGAATCTGCAAGTGGATATTTGGAGCGCTTTGAGGCCTCTCCTGGAAAAGGAAATATCTTCACATTAAAACCTGACAGAAGCATTCTCAGAAACTTCTTTGTGTTCAGTGCATTCAAATCACAGACTTGAATCTTTCTTTTGAAAGAGCAGTTTTGAAACACTCTTTTTGTAAAATCTGCAAGTGGATATTTGGAGCACTTAGTGGCCTATGCTGGGAAATGGAATATCTTCACCTAAAAACTAGACAGAAGCATCCTCAGAAAGTTCTTCTCGATGCGTGCATTCAACTCACAGAGTTGAACCTGTCTTTTGATAGAGGAGTTTGGGAACACTCTCTCTGTGAAATCTGCAATTGGATATTTCCAGCGATTTGAGGCCTATGCAAGGAAAAGGAAATATCTTCACTTCAAAACTGGACAGGAGGATTCTCAGAAACCTCTTTGTGATGAGTGCATTCAACTCGAAGACTTGAACGTTCCTTTTGATAGAACAGTTTTGAAACACTCCTTTTGGACAATCTGCAAATGTTTATTCGCAGCGCTTTGAGGCCTATGTTGGAAAAGGAAATATCTTCACCTAAAAATTAGACAGAAGCATTCTGAGAAACTTCCTTGTGATGAGTGCATTCAACTCACAGAATTGAACGTTGCTTTTCATAGAACAGTTCTGAAACACTAAGTTTGTAGAATCCGCAAGTGTTTATTCGGAACACCTTGAGGCCTATGTTGGAAAAGGAAATATCTTCACATAAAAACTAGAGAGAAGCATTCTCAGAAAATCCTTTGTGATGAGTGCATTCAACTCACAGACTTGAATCTACCAATTGATAGAGAAGTTTGGAAACACTCTTTTCGTAGAATCTGCAAGTGGATATTTGGAGCGCTTTGAGGCCTATGCTGGAAAAGGAAATATCTTCACATAAAAACCTGACAGAATCATTCTCAGAAACTTCTTTGTGTTCAGTGCATTCAAATCACAGACTTGAATCTTTCTTTTGAAAGAGCAGTTTTGAAACACTCTTTTTGTAAAATCTGCAAGTGGATATTTGGAGCACTTTGAGGCCTATGCTGGGAAATGTAATATCTTCACCTAAAAATTAGACAGAAGCATCCTCAGAAAGTTCTTCTCGATGCGTGCATTCAACTCACAGAGTTGAACCTGTATTTTGATAGAGTAGTTTGGAAACACTCTCTTTGTGAAATCTGCAATTGGATATTTCCAGCGATTTGAGGCGTATGCAAGGAAAAGGAAGTATCTTCACTTCAGAACTGGACAGGAGCATTCTCAGAAACCACTTTGTGATGAGTGCATTCAACTCGAAGTCTTGAACGTTCCTTTTGATAGAACAGTTTTGAAACACTCCTTTTGGACAATCAGGAAATATTTATTCGGAGCGCTTTGAGGCCTATGTTGGAACAGAAAATATCTTCACCTAAACACTAGACAGAAGCAGTCTCGGAAACTACTTTGTGAAGAGTGCATTCAACTCACAGAATTGAACCTACCAATTGATAGAGAAGTTTGGAAACACACTTTTTGTAGAATCTGCAAGTGGATATATGGAGCGCTTTGAGGCCTATTTTGGAAAGGGAAATATCTTCACCTAAAAACTAGACAGAAGCATTTTCGGAAACTTCTTTGTGATGAATGCATTCAACTCAAACTTGAAAGTTCCTTTTGAGAGAACAGTTTTGAAACACTCTTTTTGTAGAATCTGCACGTGGATATTTGGAGCGATTTGAGGCCTATGCTGGAAAAGGAAATATCTTCACATAAAAAAAAGATAGAAGCATTCTGAGAAACTTCTTTGTGTTGCGTGCATTCAACTTACAGACTTGAAGTCTTCCTTTGAAACAGCAGTTTTGAAACACTCCTTTTGTAGAATCTGCAAGTAGATATTTGGGGCGCATTGAGGCTCATGCTGGCAAATGGAATATCTTCACCTAAAAACTAGACTGAAGCATTCTGAGAAACTTCTTTGTGATGAGTGCATTCAACCCACAGACTTGAACGTTGCTTTTGATAGAACAGTTCTGAAACACTAAATGTGTAGAATCCGCAGGTGTTTATTCGGAGCACCTTGAGGCCTATGTTGGAAAAGGAAATATCTTCACATAAAAACTAGAGAGAAGCATTCTCAGAAACTTCTTTGTGATGAGTGCATTCAACTCACAGACTTGAACCTACCAATTGATAGAGAAGTTTGGAAAGACTCTTTTCGTAGCATCTGCAAGTGGATATTTGGAGCGCTTTGAGGCCTATGCTGGAAAAGGAAATATCTTCACATAAAAACCTGACAGAAGCATTCTCAGAAACTTCTTTGTGTTCAGTGCATTCAAATCACAGACTTGAATCTTTCTTTTGTAAGAGCAGTTTTGAAACACTCTTTTTGTAAAATCTGCAAGTGGATATTTGGAGCACTTTGAGGCCTATGCTGGGAAATGAAATATCTTCACCTAAAAATTAGACAGAAGCATCCTCAGAAAGTTCTTCTCGATGCATGCATTGAACCCACAGAGTTGAACCTGTCTTTTGATAGAGGAGTTTGGAAACACTCTCTATGTGAAATCTGCAATTGGATATTTCCAGCGATTTGAGGCCTATGCAAGGAAAAGGAAATATCTTCACTTCAAAACTGGACAGGAGCATTCTAAGAAACCTCTTTGTGATGAGTGCATTCAACTCGAAGACTTGAAAGTTCCTTTTGATAGAACAGTTTTGAAACACTCCTTTTGGACAATCAGGAAATATTTATTCGGAGCGCTTTGAGGCCTATGTTGGAACAGGATATATCTTCACCTAAAAACTACACAGAAGCAGTCTCGGAAACTTCTTTGTGATGAGTGCATTCAACTCACAGAATTGAACCTACCAATTGATAGAGAAGTTTGGAAACACTCTTTTTGTAGAATCTGCAAGTGGATATTTGGAGCGCTTTGAGGCCTATTTTGGAAAGGGAAATATCTTCACCTAAAATCTAGACAGAAGCATTCTCGGAAACTTCTTTGTGATGAATGCATTCAACTCAAAACTTGAAAGTTCCTTTTGAGAGAACAGTTTTGAAACACTCTTTTTGTAGAATCCGTACGTGGATATTTGGAGCGATTTGAGGCCTATGCTGGAAAAGGAAATATCTTCACATAAAAACTAGACAGAAGCATTCTGAGAAACTTCTTTGTGTTGCGTTCATTCAACTCACAGACTTGAAGTCTTCCTTTGAAAGAGCAGTTTTGAAACACTCCTTTGTAGAATCTGCAAGTGGATATTTGGGGCGCATTGAGGTTCATGCTGGCAAATGGAATATCTTCACCTAAAAACTAGACTGAAGCATTCTGAGAAACTTCTTTGTGATGAGTGCATTCAACTCACAGACTTGAACGTTGCTTTTGATAGAACAGTTCTGAAACACTAACTGTGTAGAATCCGCAAGTGTTTATTCGGAGCACCTTGAGGCCTATGTTGGAAAAGGAAATATCTTCACCTAAAAACTAGACAGAAGCATTCTCGGAAACTTCTTTGTGATGAGTGCATTCACCTCACAGAATTGAACCTACCAATTGATAGAGAAGTTTGGAAACACTCTTTTTGTAGAATCTGCAAGTGGATATTCGGAGCGCTTTGAGGCCTATGTTGGAAAAGGAAATATCTTCACCTAAAAACTAGACAGAAGCATTCTCGGAAACTTCTTTGTGATGAGTGCATTCAACTCACAGAATTGAACCTACCAATTGATAGAGAAGTTTGGAAACACTCTTTTTGTAGAATCTGCAAGTGGATATTTGGAGCGCTTTGAGGCCTATGTTGGAAAAGGAAATATCTTCACCTAAAAACTAGACAGAAGCATTCTCGGAAACTTCTTTGTGATGAGTGCATTAAACTCAAAAACTTGAACGTTTCTTTTGAGAAAACAGTTTTGAAACAATCTTTTTGCACAATCTGCACGTGGATATTTGGAGCGATTTGAGGATTATGCTGGAAAAGGAATTATCTTCACATAAAAACGAGACAGAAGCATTCTGAGAAACTTCTTTGTGTTGCATGCATTCAGCTCACAGACTTGAAGCTTTCTTTTGAAAGAGCAGTTTTGAAACACTCTTTTTGTAGAATCTGCAAGTGGATATTTGGAGCGCTTTGAGGCCCATGCTGGGAAATGGAATATCATCACCTAAAAACTAGACTGAAGCATTCTGAGAAACTTCTTTGTGATGAGTGCATTCAACTCACAGACTTGAACGTTGCTTTTGATAGAACAGTTCTGAAACACTAAGTTTGTAGAATCCGCAAGTGTTTATTCGGAGCACCTTGAGGCCTATGTTGGAAAAGGAAATATCTTCACATAAAACTAGAGAGAAGCATTCTCAGAAACTTCTTTGTGATGAGTGCATTCAACTCACAGACTTGAACCTACCAATTCATAGAGAATTTTGGAAACACTCTTTTCGTAGAATCTGCAGGTGGATATTTGGAGCGCTTTGAGGCCTATGCTGGAAAAGGAAATATCTTCACATAAAAACCTGACAGAAGGATTCTCAGAAACTTCTTTGTGTTCAGTGCATTCAAATCACAGACTTGAATCTTTCTTTTAAAAGAGCACTTTTGAAACACTCTTTTTGTAAAATCTGCAAGTGGATATTTGGAGCACTTTGAGGCCTACGCTGGGAAATGGAATATCTTCACGTAAAAACTAGACAGAAGCATCCTCAGAAATTTCTTCTCCATGCGTGCATTCAACTCACAGAGTTGAACCTGTCTTTTGGTAGAGCAGTTTGGAAACACTCTCTTTGTGAAATCTGCAATTGGATATTTCCAGCGATTTGAGGCCTATGCAAGGAAAAGGAAATATCTTCACTTCAAAACTGGACAGGAGCATTCTCAGAGACCTGTTTTTGATGAGTGCATTCAACTGGAAGACTTGAACGTTCCTTTTGATAGAACAGTTTTGAAACACTCCTTTTGGACAATCTGCAAATGTTTATTCGGAGCGCTTTGAGGCCTATTTTGGAAAAGGAAATATCTTCACCTAAAAACTAGACAGAAGCATTCTCGGAAACTTCTTTGTGATGAGTGCATTCAACTCACAGAATTGAACCTACCAATTGATAGAGAAGTTTGGAAACACTCTTTTTGTAGAATCTGCAAGTGGATATTTGGAGCGCTTTGAGGCCTATGTTGGAAAAGGAAATATCTTCACCTAAAAACTAGACAGAAGCATTCTCGGAAACTTCTTTGTGATGAGTGCATTCAACTCAAAGACTTGAACGTTCCTTTTGAGAGAACGGTTTTGAAACACTCTTTTTGTAGAATCTGCACGTGGATATTTGGATCGACTTGAGGATTATGCTGGAAAAGGAAATATCTTCACATAAAAACTAGACAGAAGCATTCTGAGAAACTTCTTTGTGTTGCATGTATTCAACTCACAGACTTGAAGCTTTCTTTTGAAAGAGCAGTTTTGAAACACTCTTTTTGTAGAATCTGCAAGTGGATATTTGGAGCGCTTTGAGGCCCATGCTGGGAAATGGAATATCTTCACCTAAAAACTAGACTGAAGCATTCTGAGAAACTTCTTTGTGATGAGTGCATTCAACTCACAGACTTGAACGTTGCTGTCAATAGAACAGTTCTGAAACACTAAGTTTGTAGAATCCGCAAGTGTTTATTCGGAGCACCTTGAGGCCTATGTTGGAAAAGGAAATATCTTCACACAAAAACTAGAGAGAAGCATTCTCAGAAACTTCTTTGTGATGAGTGCATTCAACTCACAGACTTGAACCTACCAATTGATAGAGAAGCATGGAAACATTCTTTTCGTAGAATCTGCAAGTGGATATTTGGAGCGTTTTGGGGCCTATGCTGGAAAAGGAAATATCTTCACAGAAAAACATGACAGAAGCATTCTCAGAAACTTCTTTGTGTTCAGTGCATTCAAATCACAGACTTGAATCTTTCTTTTGAAAGAGCAGTTTTGAAACACTCTTTTTGTAAAATCTGCAAGTGGATATTTGGAGCACTTTGAGGCCTATGCTGGGAAATGGAATATCTTCACCTAAAAACTAGACAGAAGCATCCTCAGAAATTTCTTCTCCATGCGTGCATTCAACTCACAGAGTTGAACCTGTCTTTTGGTAGAGCAGTTTGGAAACACTCTCTTTGTGAAATCTGCAATTGGATATTTCCAGCGATTTGAGGCCTATGCAAGGAAAAGGAAATATCTTCACTTCAAAACTGGACAGGAGCATTCTCAGAGACCTGTTTTTGATGAGTGCATTCAACTGGAAGACTTGAACGTTCCTTTTGATAGAACAGTTTTGAAACACTCCTTTTGGACAATCTGCAAATGTTTATTCGGAGCGCTTTGAGGCCTATTTTGGAAAAGGAAATATCTTCACCTAAAAACTAGACAGAAGCATTCTCGGAAACTTCTTTGTGATGAGTGCATTCAACTCACAGAATTGAACCTACCAATTGATAGAGAAGTTTGGAAACACTCTTTTTGTAGAATCTGCAAGTGGATATTTGGAGCGCTTTGAGGCCTATGTTGGAAAAGGAAATATCTTCACCTAAAAACTAGACAGAAGCATTCTCGGAAACTTCTTTGTGATGAGTGCATTCCACTCAAAGACTTGAACGTTCCTTTTGAGAGAACGGTTTTGAAACACTCTTTTTGTAGAATCTGCACGTGGATATTTGGATCGACTTGAGGATTATGCTGGAAAAGGAAATATCTTCACATAAAAACTAGACAGAAGCATTCTGAGAAACTTCTTTGTGTTGCATGTATTCAACTCACAGACTTGAAGCTTTCTTTTGAAAGAGCAGTTTTGAAACACTCTTTTTGTAGAATCTGCAAGTGGATATTTGGAGCGGTTTGAGGCCCATGCTGGGAAATGGAATATCTTCACCTAAAAACTAGACTGAAGCATTCTGAGAAACTTCTTTGTGATGAGTGCATTCAACTCACAGACTTGAACTTTGCTGTCAATACAACAGTTCTGAAACACTAAGTTTGTAGAATCCGCAAGTGTTTATTCGGAGCACCTTGAGGCATATGTTGGAAAAGGAAATATCTTCACACAAAAACTAGAGAGAAGCATTCTCAGAAACTTCTTTGTGATGAGTGCATTCAACTCACAGACTTGAACCTACCAATTGATAGAGAAGCATGGAAACATTCTTTTCGTAGAATCTGCAAGTGGATATTTGGAGCGTTTTGGGGCCTATGCTGGAAAAGGAAATATCTTCACAGAAAAACATGACAGAAGCATTCTCAGAAACTTCTTTGTGTTCAGTGCATTCAAATCAGAGACTTGAATCTTTCTTTTGAAAGAGCAGTTTTGAAACACTCTTTTTGTAAAATCTGCAAGTGGATATTTGGAGCACTTTGAGGCCTATGCTGGGTAATGGAATATCTTCACCTAAAAACTAGACAGAAGCATCCTCAGAAAGTTCTTCTCGATGCATGGATTCAACTCACAGAGTTGAACCTGTCTTTTGATAGAGCAGTTTGGAAACACTCTCTTTGTGAAATCTGCAATTGGATATTTCCAGCGATTTGAGGCCTATGCAAGGAAAAGGAAATATCTCCACTTCAAAACTGGACAGGAGCATTCTCAGCAACCTCTTTGTGATGAGTGCATTCAACTCGAAGACTTGAACGTTCCTTTTGATAGAACAGTTTTGAAACACTCCTTTTCGACAATCTGCAAATGTTTATTCGGAGCACTTTGAGGCCTTTGTTGGAAAAGGAAATATCTTCACCTAAAAACTAGACAGAAGCATTCTCGGAAACTTCTTTGTGATGAGTGCATTCAACTCACAGAATTGAACCTACCAATTGATAGAGAAGTTTGGAAACACTCTTTTTGTAGAATCTGCAAGTGGATATTTGGAGCGCTTTGAGGCCTATGCTGGAAAAGGAAATATCTTCAGCTAAAAACTAGACAGAAGCATTCTCGGAAACTTCTTTGTGATGAGTGCATTAAACTCAAAAACTTGAACGTTTCTTTTGAGAGAACAGTTTTGAAACACTCTTTTTGCAGAATCTGCACGTGGATATTTGGAGCGATTTGAGGATTATGTTGGAAAAGGAAGTATCTTCACATAAAAACGAGACAGATGCATTCTGAGAAACTTCTTTGTGTTGCATGCATTCAGCTCACAGACTTGAAGCTTTCTTTTGAAAGAGCAGTTTTGAAACACTCTTTTTGTAGAATCTGCAAGTGGATATTTGGAGCGCTTTGAGGCCCATGCTGGGAAATGGAATATCTTCACCTAAAAACAAGACTGAAGCATTCTGAGAAACTTCTTTGTGATGAGTGCATTCAACTCACAGACTTGAACGTTGCTATTGATAGAACAGTTCTGAAACACTAAGTTTGTAGAATCCGCAAGTGTTTATTCGGAGCACCTTGAGGCCTATGTTGGAAAAGGAAATATCTTCACATAAAACTAGAGAGAAGCATTCTCAGAAACTTCTTTGTGATGAGTGCATTCAACTCACAGACTTGAACCTAAGAATTCATAGAGAAGTTTGGAAACACTCTTTTCGTAGAATCTGCAGGTGGATATTTGGAGCGCTTTGAGGCCTATGCTAGAAAAGTAAATATCTTCACATAAAAACCTGACAGAAGCATTCTCAGAAACTTCTTTGTGTTCAGTGCATTCAAATCACAGTCTTGAATCTTTCTTTTGAAAGAGCAGTTTTGAAACACTCTTTTTGTAAAATCTGCAGGTGGATATTTGGAGCACTTTGAGGCCTATGCTGGGAAATGGAATAACTTCACCTAAAAACTAGACAGAAGCAACCTCAGAAATTTCTTCTCCATGCGTGCATTCAACTCACAGAGTTGAACCTGTCTTTTGGTAGAGCAGTTTGGAAACACTCTCTTTGTGAAATCTGCAATTGGATATTTCCAGCGATTTGAGGCCTATGCAAGGAAAAGGAAATATCTTCACTTCAAAACTGGACAGGAGCATTCTCAGAGACCTGTTTTTGATGAGTGCATTCTACTGGAAGACTTGAACGTTCCTTTTGATAGAACAGTTTTGAAACACTCCTTTTGGACAATCTGCAAATGTTTATTCGGAGCGCTTTGAGGCGTATTTTGGAAAAGGAAATATCTTCTCCTAAAAACTAGACAGAAGCATTCTCGGAAACTTCTTTGTGATGAGTGCATTCAACTCACAGAATTGAACCTACCAATTGATAGAGAAGTTTGGAAACACTCTTTTTGTAGAATCTGCAAGTGGATATTTGGAGCGCTTTGAGGCCTATGTTGGAAAAGGAAATATCTTCACCTAAAAACTAGACAGAAGCATTCTCGGAAACTTCTTTGTGATGAGTGCATTCAACTCAAAGACTTGAACGTTCCTTTTGAGAGAACGGTTTTGAAACACTCTTTTTGTAGAATCTGCACGTGGATATTTGGAGCGACTTGAGGATTATGCTGGAAAAGGAAATATCTTCACATAAAAACTAGACAGAAGCATTCTGAGAAACTTCTTTGTGTTGCATGTATTCAACTCACAGACTTGAAGCTTTCTTTTGAAAGAGCAGTTTTGAAACACTCTTTTTGTAGAATCTGCAAGTGGATATTTGGAGCGCTTTGAGGCCCATGCTGGGAAATGGAATATCTTCACCTAAAAACTAGACTGAAGCATTCTGAGAAACTTCTTTGTGATGAGTGCATTCAACTCACAGACTTGAACGTTGCTTTTGATAGAACAGTTCTGAAACACTAAGTTTGTAGAATCCGCAAGTGTTTATTCGGAGCACCTTGAGGCCTATGTTGGAAAAGGAAATATCTTCACACAAAAACTAGAGAGAAGCATTCTCAGAAACTTCTTTGTGATGAGTGCATTCAACTCACAGACTTGAACCTAAGAATTGATAGAGAAGTTTGGAAACACTCTTTTCGTAGAATCTGCAGGTGGATATTTGGAGCGCTTTGAGGCCTATGCCAGAAAAGTAAATATCTTCACATAAAAACCTGACAGAAGCATTCTCAGAAACTTCTTTGTGTTCAGTGCATTCAAATCACAGTCTTGAATCTTTCTTTTGGAAGAGCAGTTTTGAAACTCTCTTTTTGTAAAATCTGCAAGTGGATATTTGGAGCACTTTGAGGCCTATGCTGGGAAATGGAATAAATTCACCTAAAAACTAGACAGAAGCAACCTCAGAAATTTCTTCTCCATGCGTGCATTCAACTCACAGAGTTGAACCTGTCTTTTGGTAGAGCAGTTTGGAAACACTCTCTTTGTGAAATCTGCAATTGGATATTTCCAGCGATTTGAGGCCTATGCAAGGAGAAGGAAATATCTTCACTTCAAAACTGGACAGGAGCATTCTCAGAGACCTGTTTTTGATGAGTGCATTCAACTGGAAGACTTGAACGTTCCTTTTGATAGAACAGTTTTGAAACACTCCTTTTGGACAATCTGGAAATATTTATTCGGAGCGCTTTGAGGCGTATTTTGGAAAAGGAAATATCTTCCCCTAAAAACTAGACAGAAGCATTCTCGGAAACTTCTTAGTGATGAGTGCATTCAACTCACAGAATTGAACCTACCAATTGATAGAGAAGTTTGGAAACACTCTTTTTGTAGAATCTGCAAGTGGATATTTGGAGCGCTTTGAGGCCTATGTTGGAAAAGGAAATATCTTCACCTAAAAACTAGACAGAAGCATTCTCGGAAACTTCTTTGTGATGAGTGCATTCAACTCAAAGACTTGAACGTTCCTTTTGAGAGAACCGTTTTGAAACACTCTTTTTGTAGAATCTGCACGTGGATATTTGGAGCGACTTGAGGATTATGCTGGAAAAGGAAATATCTTCACATAAAAACTAGACAGAAGCATTCTGAGAAACTTCTCTGTGTTGCATGTATTCAACTCACAGACTTGAAGCTTTCTTTTGAAAGAGCAGTTTTGAAAGACTCTTTTTGTAGAATCTGCAAGTGGATATTTGGAGCGCTTTGAGGCCCATGCTGGGAAATGGAATATCTTCACCTAAAAACGAGACTGAAGCATTCTGAGAAACTTCTTTGTGATGAGTGCATTCAACTCACAGACTTGAACGTTGCTTTTGATAGAACAGTTCTGAAACACTAAGTTTGTAGAATCCGCAAGTGTTTATTCGGAGCACCTTGAGGCCTATGTTGGAAAAGGAAATATCTTCACATAAAAACTAGAGAGAAGCATTCTCAGAAACTTCTTTGTGATGAGTGCATTCAACACACAGACTTGAACCTACCGATTGAAAGAGAAGTATGGAAACACTCTTTTCGTAGAATCTGCAAGTGGATATTTGGAGCGCTTTGAGGCCTATGCTGGAAGAGGAAATATCTTCACATAAAAACATGACAGAAGCATTCTCAGAAACTTCGTTGTGTTCAGTGCATTGAAATCACAGACTTGAATCTTTCTTTTGAAAGAGCAGTTTTGAAACACACTTTTTGTAAAATCTGCAAGTGGATATTTGGATCACTTTGAGGCCTATGCTGGGAAATGGAATATCTTCACCTAAAAACTAGACAGAAGCATCCTCAGAAATTTCTTCTCAATGCATGCATTCAACTCACAGAGTTGAACCTGTCTTTTGATAGAGCAGTTTGGAAACACTCTATTTGTGAAATCTGCAATTGTATATTTCCAGCGATTTGTGGCCTATGCAAGGAAAAGGAAATATCTTCACTTCAAAACTGGACAGGAGCATTCTCAGAAACCTCTTTGTGATGAGTGCATTCAACTCGAGGACTTGAATGTTCCTTTGAATAGAACAGTTTTGAAACACTCCTTTTGGAAAATCTGCAAATGTTTATTCGGAGCGCTTTGATGCCTATGTTGGAAAAGGAAATATCTTCACCTAAAAACTAGACAGAAGCATTCTCGGAAACTTCTTTGTGATGAGTGCATTCAACTCACAGAATTGAACCTACCAATTGATAGAGAAGTTTGGAAACACTCTTTTTGTAGAATCTGCAAGTGGATATTTGGAGTGATTTGAGGCCTATGTTGGAAAAGGAAATATCTTCCACTAAATACTAGACAGAAGCATTCTCGGAAACTTCTTTGTGATGAGTGCATTCAACTCAAAGACTTGAACGTTCCTTTTGAGAGAACAGTTTTGAAACACTCTTTTTGTAGAATCTGCACGTGGATAATTGGAGCGATTTGAGGCCTATGCTGGAAAAGGAAATATCTTCACATAAAAACTAGACAGAAGCATTCTGAGGAACTTCTTTGTGTTGAGCGCATTCAACCCACAGACTTGAAGCTTTCTTTTGAAAGAGCAGTGTTGAAACACTCTTTTTGTAGAATCTGCAAGTGGATATTTGGAGCGCTTTGACGCCCATGCTGGGAAATGGAATATCTTCACGTAAAAACTAGACTGAAGCATTCTGAGAAACTTCTTTGTTATGAGTGCATTCAACTCACAGACTTGAACGTGGCTTTTGATAGAACAGTTCTGAAACTCTAAGTTTGTAGAATCCGCAAGTGTTTATTCGGAGCATCTTGAGGCCTATGTTGGAAAAGGAAATATCTTCACATAAAAACTAGAGAGAAGCATTCTCAGAAACTTCTTTGTGATGAGTGCATTCAACTCACAGACTTCAACCTACCAATTCATAGAGAAGTGTGGAAACACTCTTTTCGTAGAATCTGCAGGTGGATATTTGGAGTGCTTTCAGGCCTATGCGGGAAAAGGAAATATCTTCACATAAAAACCTGACAGAAGCATTCTCAGAAACGTCTTTGTGTTCAGTGCATCGAAATCAAAGACTTGAATCTTTCTTTTGAAAGAGCAATTTTGAAACACTCTTTTTGTAAAATCTGCAAGTGGATATTTGGAGCACTTTGAGGCCTATGCTGGGAAATGGAATACCTTCAACTAAAAACTAGACAGAAGCATCCTCAGAAAGTTCTTCTCGAGGCGTGCATTCAACTCACAGAGTTGAACCTGTCTTTTGATAGAGCGGTTTGCAAACACTCTCTTTGTGAAATCTGCAATTGGATATTTCCAGCGATTTGAGGCCTATGCAAGGAAAAGGAAATATCTTCACTTCAAAACTGGACAGGAGCATTCTCAGAAACCTCTTTGTGATGAGTGCATTCAACTCGAAGACTTGAACGTTCCTTTTGATAGAACAGTTTTCAAACACTCCGTTTGGACAATCTGCAAATGTTTATTCGGAGCGCTTTGAGGCCTATGTTGGAAAAGGAAATATCTCCACCTAAAAACTAGACAGAAGCATTCTCGGAAACTACTTTGTGATGAGTGCATTCAACTCACAGAATTGAACCTACCAATTGATAGAGAACTTTGGAAACACTCTTTTTGTAGAATCTGCAAGTGGATATTTGGAGCGCTTTGAGGCCCATGTTGGAAAAGGAAATATCTTCACCTAAAAACTAGACAGAAGCATTCTCGGAAACTTCTTTGTGATGAGTGCATTCAACTCAGAGACTTGAACGTTCCTTTTGAGAGAACAGTTTTGAAACACTCTTTTTGTAGAATCTGCACGTGGATATTTGGAGCGATTTGAGGCCTATGCTGGAAAAGGAAATATCTTCACATAAAAACTAGACAGAAGTATTCTGAGAAACTTCTTTGTGTTGAGTGCATTCAACTCACAGACTTGAAGCTTTCTTTAGAAAGAGCAGTTTTGAAACACTCTTTTTGTAGAATCTGCAAGTGGATATTTGGAGCGCTTTGAGGCCCATACTGGGAAATGGAATATCTTCACCTAAAAACTAGACTGAAGCATTCTGAGAAACTTCTTGGTTATGAGTGCATTCAACTCACAGACTTGAACGTGGCTTTTGATAGAACAGTTCTGAAACACTAAGTTATTAGAATCCGCAAGTGTTTATTCGGAGCACCTTGAGGCCTATGTTGGAAAAGGAAATATCTTCACAAAAAAACTAGAGAGAAGCATTCTCAGAAACTTCTTTGTGATGAGTGCATTCAACTCACAGACTTGAACCTACCAATTGATAGAGAAGTTTGGAAACATTCTTTTTGTAGAATCTGCAGGTGGATATTTGGAGCGCTTTGAGACCTATGCTGGAAAAGGAAATATCCTCACATAAAAACCTGACAGAAGCATTCTCAGAATCTTCTTTGTGTTCAGTGCATTCAAATCACAGACTTGAATCTTTCTTTTGAAAGAGCAGTTTTGAAACACTCTTTTTGTAAAATCTGCAAGTGGATATTTGGAGCACTTAGAGGCCTATGCTGGGAAATGGAATATCTTCACCTAAAACCTAGACAGAAGCATCCTCAGAAACTTCTTCTCGATGACTGCATTCAACTCACAGAGTTGAACCTGTCTTTTGATAGAGCAGTTTGGAAACACTCTCTTTGTGAAATCTGCAATTGGATATTTCCAGCGATTTGAGGCCTATGCAAGGAAAAGCAAATATCTTCACTTCAAAACTGGACAGGAGCATTCTCAGAAACCTCTTTGTGATGAGTGCATTCAACTCGAAGACTTGAACGTTCCTTTTGATAGAACAGTTTTGAAACACTCCTTTTGGACAATCTGCAAATGTTTATTCGGAGCGCTTTGAGGCCTATGTTGGAAAAGGAAATATCTTCACCTAAAAACGAGACAGAAGCATTCTCAGAAACGTCTTTGTGATGAGTGCATTCAACTCACAGAATTGAACCTACCAATTGATAGAGAAGTTTGGAAACACTCTTTTTGTAGAATCTGCAAGTGGATATTTGGAGCGCATGGAGGCCCATGCTGGGAAATGGAATATCTTCACCTAAAAACTAGACTGAAGCATTCGGAGAAACTTCTTTGTGATGAGTGCATTCAACTCACAGACTTGAAAGTTGGTTTTGATAGAACATTTCTGAAACACTAAGTTTGTAGAATCCGCAAGTGTTTATTCGGAGCACCTTGAGGCCTATGTTGGAAAAGGAAATATCTTCACATAAAAACTAGAGATAAGCATTCTCAGAAACTTCTTTGTGATGAGTGCATTCAACTCACAGACTTGAACCTACCAATTGATAGAGAAGTTTGGAAACACTCTTTTCGTAGAATCTGCAAGTGGATATTTGGAGCGCTCTGAGGCCTATGCTGGAAAAGTAAATATCTTCACATAAAAACCTGACAGAAGCATTCTCAGAAACTTCTTTGTGTTTAGTGCATTCAAATCACAGACTTGAATCTTTCTTTTGAAAGAGCAGTTTTGAAACACACTTTTTGTAAAATCTGCAACTGGATATTTGGAGCACTTTGAGGCCTGTGCTGGGAAATGGAATACCTTCACCTAAAAACTAGACAGAAGCATCCTCAGAAATTTCTTCTGAATGCGTGCATTCAACTCAAGGACTTGAACCTGTCGTTTGATAGAGCAGTTTGGAAACACTCTCTTTGTGAAATCTGCAATTGGATATTTCCAGCGATTTGAGGCCTATGCAAGGAAAAGGAAATATCTTCACTTCAAAACTGGACAGGAGCATTCTCAGAAACCTCTTTGTGATGAGTGCATTCAACTCGAAGACTTGAACGTTCCTTTTGATAGAACAGTTTTGAAACACTCCTTTTGGACAATCTGCAAATGTTTATTCGGAGCGCTTTGAGGCCTATGTTGGAAAAGGAAATATCTTCACCTAAAAACTAGACAGAAGCATTCTCGGAAACTTCTTTGTGATGAGTGCATTCAACTCACAGAATTGAACCTACCAATTGATAGAGAAGTTTGGAAACACTCTTTTTGTAGAATCTGCAAGTGGATATTTGGAGTGCTTAGAGGCCTATGTTGGAAAAGGAAATATCTTCACCTAAAAACTAGACAGAAGCATTCTCGGAAACTTCTTTGTGATGAGTGCATTCAACTCAAAGACTTGAACGTTCCTTTTGAGAGAACAGTTTTGAAACACTCTTTTTGTAGAATTTGCACGTGGATATTTGGAGCGACTTGAGGCCTGTGCTGGAAAAGGAAATATCTTCACATAAAAAATAGACAGAAGCATTCTGAGAAACTTCTTTGTGTTGAGTGCATTCAACTCACAGACTTGCAGCTTTCTTTTGAAAGAGGAGTTTTGAAACACTCTTTTTGTAGAATCTGCAAGTGGATATTTGGAGCGCTTTGAGGCCCATGCTGGGAAATGGAATAACTTCACCTAAAAACTAGACTGAAGCATTCTGAGAAGCTTCTTTGTGATGAGTGCATTCAACTCACAGACTTGAACTTTGCTTTTGATAGAACAGTTCTGAAACACTGAGTTTGTAGAATCCGCAAGTGTTCATTCGGAGCACCTTGAGGCCTATGTTGGAAAAGGAAATGTCTTCACATAAAAACTAGAGAGAAGCATTCTCAGAAACTTCTTTGTGATGAGTGCATTCAACTCACAGACTTGAACCTACCAATTGATAGAGAAGTTTGGAAACACTCTTTTCGTAGAATCTGCAGGTGGATATTTGGAGCGCTTTGAGGCCTATGCTGGAAAAGGAAATATCTTCACATAAAAACCTGACAGAAGCATTCTCAGAAACTTCTTTGTGTTCAGTGCATTCAAATCACAGACTTGAATCTTTCTTTTGAAAGAGCAGCTTTGAAACACTCTTTTTGTAAAATCTGCAAGTGGATATTTGGATCACTTTGAGGCCTATGCTGGGAAATGGAATATCTTCACCTAAAAACTAGACAGAAGCATCCTCAGAAATTTCTTCTCAATGCATGCATTCAACTCACAGAGTTGAACCTGTCTTTTGATAGAGCAGTTTGGAAACACTCTATTTGTGAAATCTGCAATTGTATATTTCCAGCGATTTGTGGCCTATGCAAGGAAAAGGAAATATCTTCACTTCAAAACTGGACAGGAGCATTCTCAGAAACCTCTTTGTGATGAGTGCATTCAACTCGAGGACTTGAATGTTCCTTTGAATAGAACAGTTTTGAAACACTCCTTTTGGAAAATCTGCAAATGTTTATTCGGAGCGCTTTGATGCCTATGTTGGAAAAGGAAATATCTTCACCTAAAAACTAGACAGAAGCATTCTCGGAAACTTCTTTGTGATGAGTGCATTCAACTCACAGAATTGAACCTACCAGTTGATAGAGAAGTTTGGAAACACTCTTTTTGTAGAATCTGCAAGTGGATATTTGGAGTGCTTTGAGGCCTATGTTGGAAAAGGAAATATCTTCCACTAAATACTAGACAGAAGCATTCTCGGAAACTTCTTTGTGATGAGTGCATTCAACTCAAAGACTTGAACGTTCCTTTTGAGAGAACAGTTTTGAAACACTCTTTTTGTAGAATCTGCACGTGGATAATTGGAGCGATTTGAGGCCTATGCTGGAAAAGGAAATATCTTCACATAAAAACTAGACAGAAGCATTCTGAGGAACTTCTTTGTGTTGAGCGCATTCAACCCACAGACTTGAAGCTTTCTTTTGAAAGAGCAGTGTTGAAACACTCTTTTTGTAGAATCTGCAAGTGGATATTTGGAGCGCTTTGACGCCCATGCTGGGAAATGGAATATCTTCACGTAAAAACTAGACTGAAGCATTCTGAGAAACTTCTTTGTTATGAGTGCATTCAACTCACAGACTTGAACGTGGCTTTTGATAGAACAGTTCTGAAACACTAAGTTTGTAGAATCCGCAAGTGTTTATTCGGAGCATCTTGAGGCCTATGTTGGAAAAGGAAATATCTTCACATAAAAACTAGAGAGAAGCATTCTCAGAAACTTCTTTGTGATGAGTGCATTCAACTCACAGACTTCAACCTACCAATTCATAGAGAAGTGTGGAAACACTCTTTTCGTAGAATCTGCAGGTGGATATTTGGAGTGCTTTCAGGCCTATGCGGGAAAAGGAAATATCTTCACATAAAAACCTGACAGAAGCATTCTCAGAAACGTCTTTGTGTTCAGTGCATCGAAATCAAAGACTTGAATCTTTCTTTTGAAAGAGCAATTTTGAAACACTCTTTTTGTAAAATCTGCAAGTGGATATTTGGAGCACTTTGAGGCCTATGCTGGGAAATGGAATACCTTCAACTAAAAACTAGACAGAAGCATCCTCAGAAAGTTCTTCTCGAGGCGTGCATTCAACTCACAGAGTTGAACCTGTCTTTTGATAGAGCGGTTTGCAAACACTCTCTTTGTGAAATCTGCAATTGGATATTTCCAGCGATTTGAGGCCTATGCAAGGAAAAGGAAATATCTTCACTTCAAAACTGGACAGGAGCATTCTCAGAAACCTCTTTGTGATGAGTGCATTCAACTCGAAGACTTGAACGTTCCTTTTGATAGAACAGTTTTCAAACACTCCGTTTGGACAATCTGCAAATGTTTATTCGGAGCGCTTTGAGGCCTATGTTGGAAAAGGAAATATCTCCACCTAAAAACTAGACAGAAGCATTCTCGGAAACTACTTTGTGATGAGTGCATTCAACTCACAGAATTGAACCTACCAATTGATAGAGAACTTTGGAAACACTCTTTTTGTAGAATCTGCAAGTGGATATTTGGAGCGCTTTGAGGCCCATGTTGGAAAAGGAAATATCTTCACCTAAAAACTAGACAGAAGCATTCTCGGAAACTTCTTTGTGATGAGTGCATTCAACTCAGAGACTTGAACGTTCCTTTTGAGAGAACAGTTTTGAAACACTCTTTTTGTAGAATCTGCACGTGGATATTTGGAGCGATTTGAGGCCTATGCTGGAAAAGGAAATATCTTCACATAAAAACTAGACAGAAGTATTCTGAGAAACTTCTTTGTGTTGAGTGCATTCAACTCACAGACTTGAAGCTTTCTTTAGAAAGAGCAGTTTTGAAACACTCTTTTTGTAGAATCTGCAAGTGGATATTTGGAGCGCTTTGAGGCCCATACTGGGAAATGGAATATCTTCACCTAAAAACTAGACTGAAGCATTCTGAGAAACTTCTTGGTTATGAGTGCATTCAACTCACAGACTTGAACGTGGCTTTTGATAGAACAGTTCTGAAACACTAAGTTATTAGAATCCGCAAGTGTTTATTCGGAGCACCTTGAGGCCTATGTTGGAAAAGGAAATATCTTCACAAAAAAACTAGAGAGAAGCATTCTCAGAAACTTCTTTGTGATGAGTGCATTCAACTCACAGACTTGAACCTACCAATTGATAGAGAAGTTTGGAAACATTCTTTTTGTAGAATCTGCAGGTGGATATTTGGAGCGCTTTGAGACCTATGCTGGAAAAGGAAATATCCTCACATAAAAACCTGACAGAAGCATTCTCAGAATCTTCTTTGTGTTCAGTGCATTCAAATCACAGACTTGAATCTTTCTTTTGAAAGAGCAGTTTTGAAACACTCTTTTTGTAAAATCTGCAAGTGGATATTTGGAGCACTTAGAGGCCTATGCTGGGAAATGGAATATCTTCACCTAAAACCTAGACAGAAGCATCCTCAGAAACTTCTTCTCGATGACTGCATTCAACTCACAGAGTTGAACCTGTCTTTTGATAGAGCAGTTTGGAAACACTCTCTTTGTGAAATCTGCAATTGGATATTTCCAGCGATTTGAGGCCTATGCAAGGAAAAGCAAATATCTTCACTTCAAAACTGGACAGGAGCATTCTCAGAAACCTCTTTGTGATGAGTGCATTCAACTCGAAGACTTGAACGTTCCTTTTGATAGAACAGTTTTGAAACACTCCTTTTGGACAATCTGCAAATGTTTATTCGGAGCGCTTTGAGGCCTATGTTGGAAAAGGAAATATCTTCACCTAAAAACGAGACAGAAGCATTCTCAGAAACGTCTTTGTGATGAGTGCATTCAACTCACAGAATTGAACCTACCAATTGATAGAGAAGTTTGGAAACACTCTTTTTGTAGAATCTGCAAGTGGATATTTGGAGCGCTTTGAGGCCTGTGTTGGAAAAGGAAATATCTTCACCTAAAAACTAGACAGAAGCATTCTCGGAAACCTCTTTGTGATGAGTGCATTCAACTCAAAGACTTGAACGTTCCTTTTGAGAGAACAGTTTTGAAACACTCTTTTTGTAGACTCTGCACGTGGATATTTGGAGCGATTTGAGGCCTATGATGGAAAAGGAAATATCTTCACATAAAAACTAGACAGAAGCATTCTGAGAAACTTCTTTGTGTTGAGTGCATTCAACTCACAGACTTGAAGCTTTCATTCGAAAGAGCAGTTTTGAAACACTCTTTTTGTAGAATCTGCAAGTGGATATTTGGAGCGCATGGAGGCCCATGCTGGGAAATGGAATATCTTCACCTAAAAACTAGACTGAAGCATTCGGAGAAACTTCTTTGTGATGAGTGCATTCAACTCACAGACTTGAAAGTTGGTTTTGATAGAACATTTCTGAAACACTAAGTTTGTAGAATCCGCAAGTGTTTATTCGGAGCACCTTGAGGCCTATGTTGGAAAAGGAAATATCTTCACATAAAAACTAGAGATAAGCATTCTCAGAAACTTCTTTGTGATGAGTGCATTCAACTCACAGACTTGAACCTACCAATTGATAGAGAAGTTTGGAAACACTCTTTTCGTAGAATCTGCAAGTGGATATTTGGAGCGCTCTGAGGCCTATGCTGGAAAAGTAAATATCTTCACATAAAAACCTGACAGAAGCATTCTCAGAAACTTCTTTGTGTTTAGTGCATTCAAATCACAGACTTGAATCTTTCTTTTGAAAGAGCAGTTTTGAAACACACTTTTTGTAAAATCTGCAACTGGATATTTGGAGCACTTTGAGGCCTGTGCTGGGAAATGGAATACCTTCACCTAAAAACTAGACAGAAGCATCCTCAGAAATTTCTTCTGAATGCGTGCATTCAACTCAAGGACTTGAACCTGTCGTTTGATAGAGCAGTTTGGAAACACTCTCTTTGTGAAATCTGCAATTGGATATTTCCAGCGATTTGAGGCCTATGCAAGGAAAAGGAAATATCTTCACTTCAAAACTGGACAGGAGCATTCTCAGAAACGTCTTTGTGATGAGTGCATTGAACTCGAAGACTTGAACGTTCCTTTTGATAGAACAGTTTTGAAACACTCCTTTTGGACAATCTGCAAATGTTTATTCGGAGCGCTTTGAGGCCTATGTTGGAAAAGGAAATATCTTCACCTAAAAACTAGACAGAAGCATTCTCGGAAACTTCTTTGTGATGAGTGCATTCAACTCACAGAATTGAACCTACCAATTGATAGAGAAGTTTGGAAACACTCTTTTTGTAGAATCTGCAAGTGGATATTTGGAGTGCTTAGAGGCCTATGTTGGAAAAGGAAATATCTTCACCTAAAAACTAGACAGAAGCATTCTCGGAAACTTCTTTGTGATGAGTGCATTCAACTCAAAGACTTGAACGTTCCTTTTGAGAGAACAGTTTTGAAACACTCTTTTTGTAGAATTTGCACGTGGATATTTGGAGCGACTTGAGGCCTGTGCTGGAAAAGGAAATATCTTCACATAAAAAATAGACAGAAGCATTCTGAGAAACTTCTTTGTGTTGAGTGCATTCAACTCACAGACTTGCAGCTTTCTTTTGAAAGAGGAGTTTTGAAACACTCTTTTTGTAGAATCTGCAAGTGGATATTTGGAGCGCTTTGAGGCCCATGCTGGGAAATGGAATAACTTCACCTAAAAACTAGACTGAAGCATTCTGAGAAGCTTCTTTGTGATGAGTGCATTCAACTCACAGACTTGAACTTTGCTTTTGATAGAACAGTTCTGAAACACTGAGTTTGTAGAATCCGCAAGTGTTCATTCGGAGCACCTTGAGGCCTATGTTGGAAAAGGAAATGTCTTCACATAAAAACTAGAGAGAAGCATTCTCAGAAACTTCTTTGTGATGAGTGCATTCAACTCACAGACTTGAACCTACCAATTGATAGAGAAGTTTGGAAACACTCTTTTCGTAGAATCTGCAGGTGGATATTTGGAGCGCTTTGAGGCCTATGCTGGAAAAGGAAATATCTTCACATAAAAACCTGACAGAAGCATTCTCAGAAACTTCTTTGTGTTCAGTGCATTCAAATCACAGACTTGAATCTTTCTTTTGAAAGAGCAGCTTTGAAACACTCTTTTTGTAAAATCTGCAAGTGGATATTTGGATCACTTTGAGGCCTATGCTGGGAAATGGAATATCTTCACCTAAAAACTAGACAGAAGCATCCTCAGAAATTTCTTCTCAATGCATGCATTCAACTCACAGAGTTGAACCTGTCTTTTGATAGAGCAGTTTGGAAACACTCTATTTGTGAAATCTGCAATTGTATATTTCCAGCGATTTGTGGCCTATGCAAGGAAAAGGAAATATCTTCACTTCAAAACTGGACAGGAGCATTCTCAGAAACCTCTTTGTGATGAGTGCATTCAACTCGAGGACTTGAATGTTCCTTTGAATAGAACAGTTTTGAAACACTCCTTTTGGAAAATCTGCAAATGTTTATTCGGAGCGCTTTGATGCCTATGTTGGAAAAGGAAATATCTTCACCTAAAAACTAGACAGAAGCATTCTCGGAAACTTCTTTGTGATGAGTGCATTCAACTCACAGAATTGAACCTACCAGTTGATAGAGAAGTTTGGAAACACTCTTTTTGTAGAATCTGCAAGTGGATATTTGGAGTGCTTTGAGGCCTATGTTGGAAAAGGAAATATCTTCCACTAAATACTAGACAGAAGCATTCTCGGAAACTTCTTTGTGATGAGTGCATTCAACTCAAAGACTTGAACGTTCCTTTTGAGAGAACAGTTTTGAAACACTCTTTTTGTAGAATCTGCACGTGGATAATTGGAGCGATTTGAGGCCTATGCTGGAAAAGGAAATATCTTCACATAAAAACTAGACAGAAGCATTCTGAGGAACTTCTTTGTGTTGAGCGCATTTAACCCACAGACTTGAAGCTTTCTTTTGAAAGAGCAGTGTTGAAACACTCTTTTTGTAGAATCTGCAAGTGGATATTTGGAGCGCTTTGACGCCCATGCTGGGAAATGGAATATCTTCACGTAAAAACTAGACTGAAGCATTCTGAGAAACTTCTTTGTTATGAGTGCATTCAACTCACAGACTTGAACGTGGCTTTTGATAGAACAGTTCTGAAACACTAAGTTTGTAGAATCCGCAAGTGTTTATTCGGAGCATCTTGAGGCCTATGTTGGAAAAGGAAATATCTTCACATAAAAACTAGAGAGAAGCATTCTCAGAAACTTCTTTGTGATGAGTGCATTCAACTCACAGACTTCAACCTACCAATTCATAGAGAAGTGTGGAAACACTCTTTTCGTAGAATCTGCAGGTGGATATTTGGAGTGCTTTCAGGCCTATGCGGGAAAATGAAATATCTTCACATAAAAACCTGACAGAAGCATTCTCAGAAACGTCTTTGTGTTCAGTGCATCGAAATCAAAGACTTGAATCTTTCTTTTGAAAGAGCAATTTTGAAACACTCTTTTTTTAAAATCTGCAAGTGGATATTTGGAGCACTTTGAGGCCTATGCTGGGAAATGGAATACCTTCAACTAAAAACTAGACAGAAGCATCCTCAGAAAGTTCTTCTCGAGGCGTGCATTCAACTCACAGAGTTGAACCTGTCTTTTGATAGAGCGGTTTGCAAACACTCTCTTTGTGAAATCTGCAATTGGATATTTCCAGCGATTTGAGGCCTATGCAAGGAAAAGGAAATATCTTCACTTCAAAACTGGACAGGAGCATTCTCAGAAACCTCTTTGTGATGAGTGCATTCAACTCGAAGACTTGAACGTTCCTTTTGATAGAACAGTTTTCAAACACTCCGTTTGGACAATCTGCAAATGTTTATTCGGAGCGCTTTGAGGCCTATGTTGGAAAAGGAAATATCTCCACCTAAAAACTAGACAGAAGCATTCTCGGAAACTACTTTGTGATGAGTGCATTCAACTCACAGAATTGAACCTACCAATTGATAGAGAACTTTGGAAACACTCTTTTTGTAGAATCTGCAAGTGGATATTTGGAGCGCTTTGAGGCCTGTGTTGGAAAAGGAAATATCTTCACCTAAAAACTAGACAGAAGCATTCTCGGAAACTTCTTTGTGATGAGTGCATTCAACTCAAAGACTTGAACGTTCCTTTTGAGAGAACAGTTTTGAAACACTCTTTTTGTAGACTCTGCACGTGGATATTTGGAGCGATTTGAGGCCTATGATGGAAAAGGAAATATCTTCAAATAAAAACTAGACAGAAGCATTCTGAGAAACTTCTTTGTGTTGAGTGCATTCAACTCACAGACTTGAAGCTTTCATTCGAAAGAGCAGTTTTGAAACACTCTTTTTGTAGAATCTGCAAGTGGATATTTGGAGCGCATGGAGGCCCATGCTGGGAAATGGAATATCTTCACCTAAAAACTAGACTGAAGCATTCGGAGAAACTTCTTTGTGATGAGTGCATTCAACTCACAGACTTGAAAGTTGGTTTTGATAGAACATTTCTGAAACACTAAGTTTGTAGAATCCGCAAGTGTTTATTCGGAGCACCTTGAGGCCTATGTTGGAAAAGGAAATATCTTCACATAAAAACTAGAGATAAGCATTCTCAGAAACTTCTTTGTGATGAGTGCATTCAACTCACAGACTTGAACCTACCAATTGACAGAGAAGTTTGGAAACACTCTTTTCGTAGAATCTGCAAGTGGATATTTGGAGCGCTCTGAGGCCTATGGTGGAAAAGTAAATATCTTCACATAAAAACCTGACAGAAGCATTCTCAGAAACTTCTTTGTGTTTAGTGCATTCAAATCACAGACTTGAATCTTTCTTTTGAAAGAGCAGTTTTGAAACACACTTTTTGTAAAATCTGCAAGTGGATATTTGGAGCACTTTGAGGCCTGTGCTGGGAAATGGAATACATTCACCTAAAAACTAGACAGAAGCATCCTCAGAAATTTCTTCTCAATGCGTGCATTCAACTCAAGGATTTGAACCTGTCGTTTGATAGAGCAGTTTGGAAACACTCTCTTTGTGAAATCTGCAATTGGATATTTCCAGCGATTTGAGGCCTATGCAAGGAAAAGGAAATATCTTCACTTCAAAACTGGACAGGAGCATTCTCAGAAACGTCTTTGTGATGAGTGCATTGAACTCGAAGACTTGAACGTTCCTTTTGATAGAACAGTTTTGAAACACTCCTTTTGGACAATCTGCAAATGTTTATTCGGAGCGCTTTGAGGCCTATGTTGGAAAAGGAAATATCTTCACCTAAAAACTAGACAGAAGCATTCTCGGAAACTTCTTTGTGATGAGTGCATTCAACTCACAGAATTGAACCTACCAATTGATAGAGAAGTTTGGAAACACTCTTTTTGTAGAATCTGCAAGTGGATATTTGGAGTGCTTAGAGGCCTATGTTGGAAAAGGAAATATCTTCACCTAAAAACTAGACAGAAGCATTCTCGGAAACTTCTTTGTGATGAGTGCATTCAACTCAAAGACTTGAACGTTCCTTTTGAGAGAACAGTTTTGAAACACTCTTTTTGTAGAATTTGCACGTGGATATTTGGAGCGACTTGAGGCCTGTGCTGGAAAAGGAAATATCTTCACATAAAAAATAGACAGAAGCATTCTGAGAAACTTCTTTGTGTTGAGTGCATTCAACTCACAGACTTGCAGCTTTCTTTTGAAAGAGGAGTTTTGAAACACTCTTTTTGTAGAATCTGCAAGTGGATATTTGGAGCGCTTTGAGGCCCATGCTGGGAAATGGAATAACTTCACCTAAAAACTAGACTGAAGCATTCTGAGAAGCTTCTTTGTGATGAGTGCATTCAACTCACAGACTTGAACTTTGCTTTTGATAGAACAGTTCTGAAACACTGAGTTTGTAGAATCCGCAAGTGTTCATTCGGAGCACCTTGAGGCCTATGTTGGAAAAGGAAATGTCTTCACATAAAAACTAGAGAGAAGCATTCTCAGAAACTTCTTTGTGATGAGTGCATTCAACTCACAGACTTGAACCTACCAATTGATAGAGAAGTTTGGAAACACTCTTTTCGTAGAATCTGCAGGTGGATATTTGGAGCGCTTTGAGGCCTATGCTGGAAAAGGAAATATCTTCACATAAAAACCTGACAGAAGCATTCTCAGAAACTTCTTTGTGTTCAGTGCATTCAAATCACAGACTTGAATCTTTCTTTTGAAAGAGCAGCTTTGAAACACTCTTTTTGTAAAATCTGCAAGTGGATATTTGGATCACTTTGAGGCCTATGCTGGGAAATGGAATATCTTCACCTAAAAACTAGACAGAAGCATCCTCAGAAATTTCTTCTCAATGCATGCATTCAACTCACAGAGTTGAACCTGTCTTTTGATAGAGCAGTTTGGAAACACTCTATTTGTGAAATCTGCAATTGTATATTTCCAGCGATTTGTGGCCTATGCAAGGAAAAGGAAATATCTTCACTTCAAAACTGGACAGGAGCATTCTCAGAAACCTCTTTGTGATGAGTGCATTCAACTCGAGGACTTGAATGTTCCTTTGAATAGAACAGTTTTGAAACACTCCTTTTGGAAAATCTGCAAATGTTTATTCGGAGCGCTTTGATGCCTATGTTGGAAAAGGAAATATCTTCACCTAAAAACTAGACAGAAGCATTCTCGGAAACTTCTTTGTGATGAGTGCATTCAACTCACAGAATTGAACCTACCAGTTGATAGAGAAGTTTGGAAACACTCTTTTTGTAGAATCTGCAAGTGGATATTTGGAGTGCTTTGAGGCCTATGTTGGAAAAGGAAATATCTTCCACTAAATACTAGACAGAAGCATTCTCGGAAACTTCTTTGTGATGAGTGCATTCAACTCAAAGACTTGAACGTTCCTTTTGAGAGAACAGTTTTGAAACACTCTTTTTGTAGAATCTGCACGTGGATAATTGGAGCGATTTGAGGCCTATGCTGGAAAAGGAAATATCTTCACATAAAAACTAGACAGAAGCATTCTGAGGAACTTCTTTGTGTTGAGCGCATTCAACCCACAGACTTGAAGCTTTCTTTTGAAAGAGCAGTGTTGAAACACTCTTTTTGTAGAATCTGCAAGTGGATATTTGGAGCGCTTTGACGCCCATGCTGGGAAATGGAATATCTTCACGTAAAAACTAGACTGAAGCATTCTGAGAAACTTCTTTGTTATGAGTGCATTCAACTCACAGACTTGAACGTGGCTTTTGATAGAACAGTTCTGAAACACTAAGTTTGTAGAATCCGCAAGTGTTTATTCGGAGCATCTTGAGGCCTATGTTGGAAAAGGAAATATCTTCACATAAAAACTAGAGAGAAGCATTCTCAGAAACTTCTTTGTGATGAGTGCATTCAACTCACAGACTTCAACCTACCAATTCATAGAGAAGTGTGGAAACACTCTTTTCGTAGAATCTGCAGGTGGATATTTGGAGTGCTTTCAGGCCTATGCGGGAAAAGGAAATATCTTCACATAAAAACCTGACAGAAGCATTCTCAGAAACGTCTTTGTGTTCAGTGCATCGAAATCAAAGACTTGAATCTTTCTTTTGAAAGAGCAATTTTGAAACACTCTTTTTGTAAAATCTGCAAGTGGATATTTGGAGCACTTTGAGGCCTATGCTGGGAAATGGAATACCTTCAACTAAAAACTAGACAGAAGCATCCTCAGAAAGTTCTTCTCGAGGCGTGCATTCAACTCACAGAGTTGAACCTGTCTTTTGATAGAGCGGTTTGCAAACACTCTCTTTGTGAAATCTGCAATTGGATATTTCCAGCGATTTGAGGCCTATGCAAGGAAAAGGAAATATCTTCACTTCAAAACTGGACAGGAGCATTCTCAGAAACCTCTTTGTGATGAGTGCATTCAACTCGAAGACTTGAACGTTCCTTTTGATAGAACAGTTTTCAAACACTCCGTTTGGACAATCTGCAAATGTTTATTCGGAGCGCTTTGAGGCCTATGTTGGAAAAGGAAATATCTCCACCTAAAAACTAGACAGAAGCATTCTCGGAAACTACTTTGTGATGAGTGCATTCAACTCACAGAATTGAACCTACCAATTGATAGAGAACTTTGGAAACACTCTTTTTGTAGAATCTGCAAGTGGATATTTGGAGCGCTTTGAGGCCCATGTTGGAAAAGGAAATATCTTCACCTAAAAACTAGACAGAAGCATTCTCGGAAACTTCTTTGTGATGAGTGCATTCAACTCAGAGACTTGAACGTTCCTTTTGAGAGAACAGTTTTGAAACACTCTTTTTGTAGAATCTGCACGTGGATATTTGGAGCGATTTGAGGCCTATGCTGGAAAAGGAAATATCTTCACATAAAAACTAGACAGAAGTATTCTGAGAAACTTCTTTGTGTTGAGTGCATTCAACTCACAGACTTGAAGCTTTCTTTAGAAAGAGCAGTTTTGAAACACTCTTTTTGTAGAATCTGCAAGTGGATATTTGGAGCGCTTTGAGGCCCATACTGGGAAATGGAATATCTTCACCTAAAAACTAGACTGAAGCATTCTGAGAAACTTCTTGGTTATGAGTGCATTCAACTCACAGACTTGAACGTGGCTTTTGATAGAACAGTTCTGAAACACTAAGTTATTAGAATCCGCAAGTGTTTATTCGGAGCACCTTGAGGCCTATGTTGGAAAAGGAAATATCTTCACAAAAAAACTAGAGAGAAGCATTCTCAGAAACTTCTTTGTGATGAGTGCATTCAACTCACAGACTTGAACCTACCAATTGATAGAGAAGTTTGGAAACATTCTTTTTGTAGAATCTGCAGGTGGATATTTGGAGCGCTTTGAGACCTATGCTGGAAAAGGAAATATCCTCACATAAAAACCTGACAGAAGCATTCTCAGAATCTTCTTTGTGTTCAGTGCATTCAAATCACAGACTTGAATCTTTCTTTTGAAAGAGCAGTTTTGAAACACTCTTTTTGTAAAATCTGCAAGTGGATATTTGGAGCACTTAGAGGCCTATGCTGGGAAATGGAATATCTTCACCTAAAACCTAGACAGAAGCATCCTCAGAAACTTCTTCTCGATGACTGCATTCAACTCACAGAGTTGAACCTGTCTTTTGATAGAGCAGTTTGGAAACACTCTCTTTGTGAAATCTGCAATTGGATATTTCCAGCGATTTGAGGCCTATGCAAGGAAAAGCAAATATCTTCACTTCAAAACTGGACAGGAGCATTCTCAGAAACCTCTTTGTGATGAGTGCATTCAACTCGAAGACTTGAACGTTCCTTTTGATAGAACAGTTTTGAAACACTCCTTTTGGACAATCTGCAAATGTTTATTCGGAGCGCTTTGAGGCCTATGTTGGAAAAGGAAATATCTTCACCTAAAAACGAGACAGAAGCATTCTCAGAAACGTCTTTGTGATGAGTGCATTCAACTCACAGAATTGAACCTACCAATTGATAGAGAAGTTTGGAAACACTCTTTTTGTAGAATCTGCAAGTGGATATTTGGAGCGCTTTGAGGCCTGTGTTGGAAAAGGAAATATCTTCACCTAAAAACTAGACAGAAGCATTCTCGGAAACCTCTTTGTGATGAGTGCATTCAACTCAAAGACTTGAACGTTCCTTTTGAGAGAACAGTTTTGAAACACTCTTTTTGTAGACTCTGCACGTGGATATTTGGAGCGATTTGAGGCCTATGATGGAAAAGGAAATATCTTCACATAAAAACTAGACAGAAGCATTCTGAGAAACTTCTTTGTGTTGAGTGCATTCAACTCACAGACTTGAAGCTTTCATTCGAAAGAGCAGTTTTGAAACACTCTTTTTGTAGAATCTGCAAGTGGATATTTGGAGCGCATGGAGGCCCATGCTGGGAAATGGAATATCTTCACCTAAAAACTAGACTGAAGCATTCGGAGAAACTTCTTTGTGATGAGTGCATTCAACTCACAGACTTGAAAGTTGGTTTTGATAGAACATTTCTGAAACACTAAGTTTGTAGAATCCGCAAGTGTTTATTCGGAGCACCTTGAGGCCTATGTTGGAAAAGGAAATATCTTCACATAAAAACTAGAGATAAGCATTCTCAGAAACTTCTTTGTGATGAGTGCATTCAACTCACAGACTTGAACCTACCAATTGATAGAGAAGTTTGGAAACACTCTTTTCGTAGAATCTGCAAGTGGATATTTGGAGCGCTCTGAGGCCTATGCTGGAAAAGTAAATATCTTCACATAAAAACCTGACAGAAGCATTCTCAGAAACTTCTTTGTGTTTAGTGCATTCAAATCACAGACTTGAATCTTTCTTTTGAAAGAGCAGTTTTGAAACACACTTTTTGTAAAATCTGCAACTGGATATTTGGAGCACTTTGAGGCCTGTGCTGGGAAATGGAATACCTTCACCTAAAAACTAGACAGAAGCATCCTCAGAAATTTCTTCTGAATGCGTGCATTCAACTCAAGGACTTGAACCTGTCGTTTGATAGAGCAGTTTGGAAACACTCTCTTTGTGAAATCTGCAATTGGATATTTCCAGCGATTTGAGGCCTATGCAAGGAAAAGGAAATATCTTCACTTCAAAACTGGACAGGAGCATTCTCAGAAACGTCTTTGTGATGAGTGCATTGAACTCGAAGACTTGAACGTTCCTTTTGATAGAACAGTTTTGAAACACTCCTTTTGGACAATCTGCAAATGTTTATTCGGAGCGCTTTGAGGCCTATGTTGGAAAAGGAAATATCTTCACCTAAAAACTAGACAGAAGCATTCTCGGAAACTTCTTTGTGATGAGTGCATTCAACTCACAGAATTGAACCTACCAATTGATAGAGAAGTTTGGAAACACTCTTTTTGTAGAATCTGCAAGTGGATATTTGGAGTGCTTAGAGGCCTATGTTGGAAAAGGAAATATCTTCACCTAAAAACTAGACAGAAGCATTCTCGGAAACTTCTTTGTGATGAGTGCATTCAACTCAAAGACTTGAACGTTCCTTTTGAGAGAACAGTTTTGAAACACTCTTTTTGTAGAATTTGCACGTGGATATTTGGAGCGACTTGAGGCCTGTGCTGGAAAAGGAAATATCTTCACATAAAAAATAGACAGAAGCATTCTGAGAAACTTCTTTGTGTTGAGTGCATTCAACTCACAGACTTGCAGCTTTCTTTTGAAAGAGGAGTTTTGAAACACTCTTTTTGTAGAATCTGCAAGTGGATATTTGGAGCGCTTTGAGGCCCATGCTGGGAAATGGAATAACTTCACCTAAAAACTAGACTGAAGCATTCTGAGAAGCTTCTTTGTGATGAGTGCATTCAACTCACAGACTTGAACTTTGCTTTTGATAGAACAGTTCTGAAACACTGAGTTTGTAGAATCCGCAAGTGTTCATTCGGAGCACCTTGAGGCCTATGTTGGAAAAGGAAATGTCTTCACATAAAAACTAGAGAGAAGCATTCTCAGAAACTTCTTTGTGATGAGTGCATTCAACTCACAGACTTGAACCTACCAATTGATAGAGAAGTTTGGAAACACTCTTTTCGTAGAATCTGCAGGTGGATATTTGGAGCGCTTTGAGGCCTATGCTGGAAAAGGAAATATCTTCACATAAAAACCTGACAGAAGCATTCTCAGAAACTTCTTTGTGTTCAGTGCATTCAAATCACAGACTTGAATCTTTCTTTTGAAAGAGCAGCTTTGAAACACTCTTTTTGTAAAATCTGCAAGTGGATATTTGGATCACTTTGAGGCCTATGCTGGGAAATGGAATATCTTCACCTAAAAACTAGACAGAAGCATCCTCAGAAATTTCTTCTCAATGCATGCATTCAACTCACAGAGTTGAACCTGTCTTTTGATAGAGCAGTTTGGAAACACTCTATTTGTGAAATCTGCAATTGTATATTTCCAGCGATTTGTGGCCTATGCAAGGAAAAGGAAATATCTTCACTTCAAAACTGGACAGGAGCATTCTCAGAAACCTCTTTGTGATGAGTGCATTCAACTCGAGGACTTGAATGTTCCTTTGAATAGAACAGTTTTGAAACACTCCTTTTGGAAAATCTGCAAATGTTTATTCGGAGCGCTTTGATGCCTATGTTGGAAAAGGAAATATCTTCACCTAAAAACTAGACAGAAGCATTCTCGGAAACTTCTTTGTGATGAGTGCATTCAACTCACAGAATTGAACCTACCAGTTGATAGAGAAGTTTGGAAACACTCTTTTTGTAGAATCTGCAAGTGGATATTTGGAGTGCTTTGAGGCCTATGTTGGAAAAGGAAATATCTTCCACTAAATACTAGACAGAAGCATTCTCGGAAACTTCTTTGTGATGAGTGCATTCAACTCAAAGACTTGAACGTTCCTTTTGAGAGAACAGTTTTGAAACACTCTTTTTGTAGAATCTGCACGTGGATAATTGGAGCGATTTGAGGCCTATGCTGGAAAAGGAAATATCTTCACATAAAAACTAGACAGAAGCATTCTGAGGAACTTCTTTGTGTTGAGCGCATTTAACCCACAGACTTGAAGCTTTCTTTTGAAAGAGCAGTGTTGAAACACTCTTTTTGTAGAATCTGCAAGTGGATATTTGGAGCGCTTTGACGCCCATGCTGGGAAATGGAATATCTTCACGTAAAAACTAGACTGAAGCATTCTGAGAAACTTCTTTGTTATGAGTGCATTCAACTCACAGACTTGAACGTGGCTTTTGATAGAACAGTTCTGAAACACTAAGTTTGTAGAATCCGCAAGTGTTTATTCGGAGCATCTTGAGGCCTATGTTGGAAAAGGAAATATCTTCACATAAAAACTAGAGAGAAGCATTCTCAGAAACTTCTTTGTGATGAGTGCATTCAACTCACAGACTTCAACCTACCAATTCATAGAGAAGTGTGGAAACACTCTTTTCGTAGAATCTGCAGGTGGATATTTGGAGTGCTTTCAGGCCTATGCGGGAAAATGAAATATCTTCACATAAAAACCTGACAGAAGCATTCTCAGAAACGTCTTTGTGTTCAGTGCATCGAAATCAAAGACTTGAATCTTTCTTTTGAAAGAGCAATTTTGAAACACTCTTTTTTTAAAATCTGCAAGTGGATATTTGGAGCACTTTGAGGCCTATGCTGGGAAATGGAATACCTTCAACTAAAAACTAGACAGAAGCATCCTCAGAAAGTTCTTCTCGAGGCGTGCATTCAACTCACAGAGTTGAACCTGTCTTTTGATAGAGCGGTTTGCAAACACTCTCTTTGTGAAATCTGCAATTGGATATTTCCAGCGATTTGAGGCCTATGCAAGGAAAAGGAAATATCTTCACTTCAAAACTGGACAGGAGCATTCTCAGAAACCTCTTTGTGATGAGTGCATTCAACTCGAAGACTTGAAAGTTCCTTTTGATAGAACAGTTTTCAAACACTCCGTTTGGACAATCTGCAAATGTTTATTCGGAGCGCTTTGAGGCCTATGTTGGAAAAGGAAATATCTCCACCTAAAAACTAGACAGAAGCATTCTCGGAAACTACTTTGTGATGAGTGCATTCAACTCACAGAATTGAACCTACCAATTGATAGAGAACTTTGGAAACACTCTTTTTGTAGAATCTGCAAGTGGATATTTGGAGCGCTTTGAGGCCTGTGTTGGAAAAGGAAATATCTTCACCTAAAAACTAGACAGAAGCATTCTCGGAAACTTCTTTGTGATGAGTGCATTCAACTCAAAGACTTGAACGTTCCTTTTGAGAGAACAGTTTTGAAACACTCTTTTTGTAGACTCTGCACGTGGATATTTGGAGCGATTTGAGGCCTATGATGGAAAAGGAAATATCTTCAAATAAAAACTAGACAGAAGCATTCTGAGAAACTTCTTTGTGTTGAGTGCATTCAACTCACAGACTTGAAGCTTTCATTCGAAAGAGCAGTTTTGAAACACTCTTTTTGTAGAATCTGCAAGTGGATATTTGGAGCGCATGGAGGCCCATGCTGGGAAATGGAATATCTTCACCTAAAAACTAGACTGAAGCATTCGGAGAAACTTCTTTGTGATGAGTGCATTCAACTCACAGACTTGAAAGTTGGTTTTGATAGAACATTTCTGAAACACTAAGTTTGTAGAATCCGCAAGTGTTTATTCGGAGCACCTTGAGGCCTATGTTGGAAAAGGAAATATCTTCACATAAAAACTAGAGATAAGCATTCTCAGAAACTTCTTTGTGATGAGTGCATTCAACTCACAGACTTGAACCTACCAATTGACAGAGAAGTTTGGAAACACTCTTTTCGTAGAATCTGCAAGTGGATATTTGGAGCGCTCTGAGGCCTATGGTGGAAAAGTAAATATCTTCACATAAAAACCTGACAGAAGCATTCTCAGAAACTTCTTTGTGTTTAGTGCATTCAAATCACAGACTTGAATCTTTCTTTTGAAAGAGCAGTTTTGAAACACACTTTTTGTAAAATCTGCAAGTGGATATTTGGAGCACTTTGAGGCCTGTGCTGGGAAATGGAATACATTCACCTAAAAACTAGACAGAAGCATCCTCAGAAATTTCTTCTCAATGCGTGCATTCAACTCAAGGATTTGAACCTGTCGTTTGATAGAGCAGTTTGGAAACACTCTCTTTGTGAAATCTGCAATTGGATATTTCCAGCGATTTGAGGCCTATGCAAGGAAAAGGAAATATCTTCACTTCAAAACTGGACAGGAGCATTCTCAGAAACGTCTTTGTGATGAGTGCATTGAACTCGAAGACTTGAACGTTCCTTTTGATAGAACAGTTTTGAAACACTCCTTTTGGACAATCTGCAAATGTTTATTCGGAGCGCTTTGAGGCCTATGTTGGAAAAGGAAATATCTTCACCTAAAAACTAGACAGAAGCATTCTCGGAAACTTCTTTGTGATGAGTGCATTCAACTCACAGAATTGAACCTACCAATTGATAGAGAAGTTTGGAAACACTCTTTTTGTAGAATCTGCAAGTGGATATTTGGAGTGCTTAGAGGCCTATGTTGGAAAAGGAAATATCTTCACCTAAAAACTAGACAGAAGCATTCTCGGAAACTTTTTGTGATGAGTGCATTCAACTCAAAGACTTGAACGTTCCTTTTGAGAGAACAGTTTTGAAACACTCTTTTTGTAGAATTTGCACGTGGATATTTGGAGCGACTTGAGGCCTGTGCTGGAAAAGGAAATATCTTCACATAAAAAATAGACAGAAGCATTCTGAGAAACTTCTTTGTGTTGAGTGCATTCAACTCACAGACTTGCAGCTTTCTTTTGAAAGAGGAGTTTTGAAACACTCTTTTTGTAGAATCTGCAAGTGGATATTTGGAGCGCTTTGAGGCCCATGCTGGGAAATGGAATAACTTCACCTAAAAACTAGACTGAAGCATTCTGAGAAGCTTCTTTGTGATGAGTGCATTCAACTCACAGACTTGAACTTTGCTTTTGATAGAACAGTTCTGAAACACTGAGTTTGTAGAATCCGCAAGTGTTCATTCGGAGCACCTTGAGGCCTATGTTGGAAAAGGAAATGTCTTCACATAAAAACTAGAGAGAAGCATTCTCAGAAACTTCTTTGTGATGAGTGCATTCAACTCACAGACTTGAACCTACCAATTGATAGAGAAGTTTGGAAACACTCTTTTCGTAGAATCTGCAGGTGGATATTTGGAGCGCTTTGAGGCCTATGCTGGAAAAGGAAATATCTTCACATAAAAACCTGACAGAAGCATTCTCAGAAACTTCTTTGTGTTCAGTGCATTCAAATCACAGACTTGAATCTTTCTTTTGAAAGAGCAGCTTTGAAACACTCTTTTTGTAAAATCTGCAAGTGGATATTTGGATCACTTTGAGGCCTAGGCTGGGAAATGGAATATCTTCACCTAAAAACTAGACAGAAGCATCCTCAGAAATTTCTTCTCAATGCATGCATTCAACTCACAGAGTTGAACCTGTCTTTTGATAGAGCAGTTTGGCAACACTCTATTTGTGAAATCTGCAATTGTATATTTCCAGCGATTTGTGGCCTATGCAAGGAAAAGGAAATATCTTCACTTCAAAACTGGACAGGAGCATTCTCAGAAACCTCTTTGTGATGAGTGCATTCAACTCGAGGACTTGAATGTTCCTTTGAATAGAACAGTTTTGAAACACTCCTTTTGGAAAATCTGCAAATGTTTATTCGGAGCGCTTTGATGCCTATGTTGGAAAAGGAAATATCTTCACCTAAAAACTAGACAGAAGCATTCTCGGAAACTTCTTTGTGATGAGTGCATTCAACTCACAGAATTGAACCTACCAGTTGATAGAGAAGTTGGGAAACACTCTTTTTGTAGAATCTGCAAGTGGATATTTGGAGTGCTTTGAGGCCTATGTTGGAAAAGGAAATATCTTCCACTAAATACTAGACAGAAGCATTCTCGGAAACTTCTTTGTGATGAGTGCATTCAACTCAAAGACTTGAACGTTCCTTTTGAGAGAACAGTTTTGAAACACTCTTTTTGTAGAATCTGCACGTGGATAATTGGAGCGATTTGAGGCCTATGCTGGAAAAGGAAATATCTTCACATAAAAACTAGACAGAAGCATTCTGAGGAACTTCTTTGTGTTGAGCGCATTCAACCCACAGACTTGAAGCTTTCTTTTGAAAGAGCAGTGTTGAAACACTCTTTTTGTAGAATCTGCAAGTGGATATTTGGAGCGCTTTGACGCCCATGCTGGGA
This sequence comes from Pongo abelii, assembly GCF_028885655.2. Lineage (NCBI taxonomy): Eukaryota > Metazoa > Chordata > Mammalia > Primates > Hominidae > Pongo > Pongo abelii. Next base: position 20,154,240 of record NC_071999.2, read on the forward strand.
AATGGAATATCTTCACGTAAAAACTAGACTGAAGCATTCTGAGAAACTTCTTTGTTATGAGTGCATTCAACTCACAGACTTGAACGTGGCTTTTGATAGAACAGTTCTGAAACACTAAGTTTGTAGAATCCGCAAGTGTTTATTCGGAGCATCTTGAGGCCTATGTTGGAAAAGGAAATATCTTCACATAAAAACTAGAGAGAAGCATTCTCAGAAACTTCTTTGTGATGAGTGCATTCAACTCACAGACTTCAACCTACCAATTCATAGAGAAGTGTGGAAACACTCTTTTCGTAGAATCTGCAGGTGGATATTTGGAGTGCTTTCAGGCCTATGCGGGAAAAGGAAATATCTTCACATAAAAACCTGACAGAAGCATTCTCAGAAACGTCTTTGTGTTCAGTGCATCGAAATCAAAGACTTGAATCTTTCTTTTGAAAGAGCAATTTTGAAACACTCTTTTTGTAAAATCTGCAAGTGGATATTTGGAGCACTTTGAGGCCTATGCTGGGAAATGGAATACCTTCAACTAAAAACTAGACAGAAGCATCCTCAGAAAGTTCTTCTCGAGGCGTGCATTCAACTCACAGAGTTGAACCTGTCTTTTGATAGAGCGGTTTGCAAACACTCTCTTTGTGAAATCTGCAATTGGATATTTCCAGCGATTTGAGGCCTATGCAAGGAAAAGGAAATATCTTCACTTCAAAACTGGACAGGAGCATTCTCAGAAACCTCTTTGTGATGAGTGCATTCAACTCGAAGACTTGAACGTTCCTTTTGATAGAACAGTTTTCAAACACTCCGTTTGGACAATCTGCAAATGTTTATTCGCAGCGCTTTGAGGCCTATGTTGGAAAAGGAAATATCTCCACCTAAAAACTAGACAGAAGCATTCTCGGAAACTACTTTTTGATGAGTGCATTCAACTCACAGAATTGAACCTACCAATTGATAGAGAACTTTGGAAACACTCTTTTTGTAGAATCTGCAAGTGGATATTTGGAGCGCTTTGAGGCCCATGTTGGAAAAGGAAATATCTTCACCTAAAAACTAGACAGAAGCATTCTCGGAAACTTCTTTGTGATGAGTGCATTCAACTCAGAGACTTGAACGTTCCTTTTGAGAGAACAGTTTTGAAACACTCTTTTTGTTGAATCTGCACGTGGATATTTGGAGCGATTTGAGGCCTATGCTGGAAAAGGGAATATCTTCACATAAAAACTAGACAGAAGTATTCTGAGAAACTTCTTTGTGTTGAGTGCATTCAACTCACAGACTTGAAGCTTTCTTTGGAAAGAGCAGTTTTGAAACACTCTTTTTGTAGAATCTGCAAGTGGATATTTGGAGCGCTTTGAGGCCCATACTGGGAAATGGAATATCTTCACCTAAAAACTAGACTGAAGCATTCTGAGAAACTTCTTGGTTATGAGTGCATTCAACTCACAGACTTGAACGTGGCTTTTGATAGAACAGTTCTGAAACACTAAGTTATTAGAATCCGCAAGTGTTTATTCGGAGCACCTTGAGGCCTATGTTGGAAAAGGAAATATCTTCACAAAAAAACTAGAGAGAAGCATTCTCAGAAACTTCTTTGTGATGAGTGCATTCAACTCACAGACTTGAACCTACCAATTGATAGAGAAGTTTGGAAACATTCTTTTTGTAGAATCTGCAGGTGGATATTTGGAGCGCTTTGAGGCCTATCCTGGAAAAGGTAATATCCTCACATAAAAACCTGACAGAAGCATTCTCAGAAACTTCTTTGTGTTCAGTGCATTCAAATCACAGACTTGAATTTTTCTTTTGAAAGAGCAGTTTTGAAACACTCTTTTTGTAAAATCTGCAAGTGCATATTTGGAGCACTTTGAGGCCTATGCTGGGAAACGGAATACCTTCACCTAAAAACTAGACAGAAGCATCCTCAGAAAGTTCTTCTCGATGAGTGCATTCAACTCACAGAGTTGAACCTGTCTTTTCATAGAGCAGTTTGGAAACACTCTCTTTGTGAAATCTGCAATTGGATATTTCCAGCGATTTGAGGCCAATGCAAGGAAAAGGAAATATCTTCACTTCAAAAGTGGACAGGAGCATTCTCAGAAACATCTTTGTGAGGAGTGCATTCAACTCGAAGACTTGAACGTTCCTTTTGATAGAACAGTTTTGAAACACTCCTTTTGGACAATCTGCAAATGTTTATTCGGAGCGCTTTGAGGCCTATGTTGGAAAAGGAAATATCTTCACCTAAAAACTAGACAGAAGCATTCTCGGAAACTTCTTTGTGATGAGTGCATTCAACTCACAGAATTGAACCTACCAATTGATAGAGAAGTTTGGAAACACTCTTTTTGTAGAATCTGCAAGTGGATATTTGGAGGGCTTTGAGGCCTGTGTTAGAAAAGGAAATATCTTCACCTAAAAACTAGACAGAAGCATTCTCGGAAACTTCTTTGTGTTGAGTGCATTCAACTCAAAGACTTGAACGTTCCTTTTGAGAGAACAGTTTTGAAACACTCTTTTTGTAGAATCTGCACGTGGATATTTGGAGCGATTTGAGGCCTATGCTGGAAAAGGAAATATCTTCACATAAAAACTAGACAGAAGCATTCTGAGAAATTTCTTTGTGTTGAGTGCATTCAACTCACAGACTTGCAGCTTTCTTTTGAAAGAGCAGTTTTGAAACACTCTTTTTGTAGAATCTGCAAGTGGATATTTGGAGCGCTTTGAGGCCCATGCTGGGAAATGGAATATCTTCACCTAAAAACTAGACTGAAGCATTCTGAGAAACTTCTTTGTGATGAGTGCATTCAACTCACAGACTTCAATGTTGTTTTGATAGAACAGTTCTGAAACACTAAGTTTGTAGGATCCGCAAGGGTTTATTCGGAGCACCTTGAGGCCTATGTTGGAAAAGGAAATATCTTCACATAAAAACTAGAGAGAAGCATTCTCAGAAACTTCTTTGTGATGAGTGCATTCAACTCACAGACTTGAACCTACCAATTCATAGAGAAGTTTGGAAACACTCTTTTCGCAGGATCTGCAGGTGGATATTTGGAGTGCTTTCAGGCCTATGCTGGAAAAGGAAATATGTTCACATAAAAATCTGACAGAAGCATTCTCAGAAACTTCTTTGTGTTCAGTGCCTTCAAATCAATGACTTGAATCTTTCTTTTGAAAGAGCAGCTTTGAAACACTCTTTTTGTAAAATCTGCAAGTGGATATTTGGAGCACTTTGAGGCCTATGCTGGGAAATGGAATATCTTCACCTAAAAACTAGACAGAAGCATCCTCAGAAAGTTCTTCTCAATGCGTGCATTCAATTCACGGAGTTGAACCTGACTTTTGATAGAGCAGTTTGGAAACACTCTCTTTGTGAAATCTGCAATTGGATGTTTCCAGCGATTTGAGGCCTATGCAAGGAAAAGGAAATATCTTCACTTCAAAACTGGACAGGAGCATTCTCAGAAACCTTTTGTGATGAGTGCATTCAACTCGAAGACATGAACATTCCTTTGAATAGAACAGTTTTGAAACACTCCTTTTGGACAATCTGCAAATGTTTATTCGGAGCGCTTTGAGGCCTATGTTGGAAAAGGAAATATCTTCACCTAAAAACTAGACAGAAGCATTCTTGGAAACTTCTTTGTGATGAGTGCATTCAACTCACAGAATTGAACCTAACAATTGATAGAGAAGTTTGGAAACACTCTTTTTGTAGAATCTGCAAGTGGATGTTTGGAGCGCATTGAGGCCTATGTTGGAAAAGGAAATATCTTCACCTAAAAAGTACACAGAAGCATTCTCGGAAACTTCTTTGTGATGAGTGGATTCAACTCAAAGACTTGAACGTTCCTTTTGAGAGAACAGATTTGAAACACTCTTTTTGTAGAATCTGCACGTGGATATTTGGAGCGATTTGAGGCCTATGCTGGAAAAGGAAATATCTTCACATAAAAACTAGACAGAAGCATTCTGAGGAACTACTTTGTGTTGAGCGCATTCAACCCACGGACTTGAAGCTTTCTTTTGAAAGAGCAGTGTTGAAGCACTCTTTTTGTAGAATCCGCAAGTGGATATTTGGAGCGCTTTGAGGCCCATGCTGGGAAATGGAATATCTTCACCTAAAAACTAGACTGAAGCATTCTAAGAAACTTCTTTGTGATGAGTGCATTCAACTCACAGACTTGAGTGTTGCTGTCAATAGAATAGTTCTGAAACACTAAGTTTGTAGAATCCGCAAGTGTTTATTCGGAACACCTTGAGGCCTATTTTGGAAAAGGAAATATCTTCACATAAAAACTAGAGAGAAGCATTCTCAGAAACTTCTTTGTGATAAGTGCATTCAAATCACAGTCTTGAACCTACCAATTGATAGAGGAGTTTGGAAACACTCTTTTCGTAGAATCTGCAAGTGGATATTTGGAGCGCTTTGAGGCCTATGCTGGAAAAGGAAATATCTTCACATAAAAACCTGACAGAAGCATTCTCAGAAACTTCTTTGTGTTCAGTGCATTCAAATCACACACTTGAACCTTTCTTTTGAAAGGGCAGTTTTGAAACACTCTTTTTGTAAAATCTGAAAGTGGATATTTGGAGCACTATCAGGCCTATGCTGGGAAATGGAATATCTTCACCTGAAAACTCGACAGAAGCATCCTCAGAAAGTTCTTCTCGATGCGTGCATTCAACTCACAGAGTTGAACCTGTCTTTTGATAGAGCAGTTTGAAAACACTCTATTTGTGAAATCTGCAATTGGATATTTCCAGCGATTTGGGGCCTATGAGAGGAAAAGGAAATATATTCACTTCAAAACTGGACAGGTGCATTCTCAGAAACCTCTTTGGGATGAGTGAATTCAACTCGAAGACTTGAACGTTCCTTTTGATAGAACCGTTTTGAAACACTCCTTTTGGACAATCTGAAAATGTTTATTTGGTGCGCTTTGAGGCTTATGTTGCTAAAGGAAATATCTTCACCTAAAAACTAGACAGAAGCATTCTCAGAAACTTCTTTGTGATGAGTGCATTCAACTCACAGAATTGAACCTACCAATTGATAGAGAAGTTTGGAAACATTCTTTTTGTAGAATCTGCAAGTGGATATTTGGAGTGCTTTGAGGCCTATGTTGGAGAAGGAAATATCTTCACCTAAAAACTAGACGGAAGCATTCTCGGAAACTTCTTTGTGATGAGTGCTTTCAACTCACAGACGTGAACGTTGCTTTTGATAGAACAGTTCTGAAAAACTAAGTTTGTAGCATCCGCAAGTGTTTATTCGGAGCACCTTGAGGCCTATGTTGGAAAAGGAAATATCTTCACATTAAAAGTAGAGAGAAGCATTCTCAGAAACTTCTTTGTGATGAGTGCATTCAACTCACAGACTTGAATGTTGCTTTTGATAGAACAGTTCTGAAACACTAAGTTTGTAGAATCCGCAAGTGTTTATTCGGAGCACCTTGCGGCCTATGTTGGAAAAGGAAATATCTTCACATAAAAATTAGAGAGAAGCATTCTCAGAAACTTCTTTGTGATGAGTGCATTCAACTCACAGACTTGAACCTACCAATTCATAGAGAAGTTTGGAAACACTCTTTTCGTAGAATCTGCAGGTGGATATTTGGAGCGCTTTGAGGCCTATGCTGGAAAAGGAAATATCTTCACATAAAAACCTTACAGAAGCATTCTCAGAAACTCCTTTGTGTTCAGTGCATTCAAATGACGGACTTGAATCTTTCTTTTGAAAGAGCAGTTTTGAATCACTCTTTTTGTAAAATCTGCAAGTGGATATTTGGAGCACTTTGAGGCCTATGCTGGGAAATGGAATATCTTCACCTTAAAACTAGACAGAAGCATCCTCAGAAATTTCTACTCAATGCGTGCATTCAACTCATGGAGTTGAACCTGTCTTTTGATAGAGCAGTTTGGAAACACTCTCTTTGTGAAATCTGCAATTGGATAATTCCAGCGATTTGAGGCCTATGCAAGGAAAAGGAAATATCTTCACTTCAAAACTGGACAGGAGCATTCTCAGAAACCTCTTTGTGATGAGTGCATTCAACTCGAAGACTTGAACGTTCCTTTTGATAGAACAGTTTTGAAACACTCCTTTTGGACAATCTGCAAATGTTTATTCGGAGCGCTTTGAGGACTATGTTGGAAAAGGAAATATCTTCACCTAAAAACGAGACAGAAGCATTCTCGGAAACTTCTTTGTGATGAGTGCATTCAACTCACAGAATTGAACCTACCAATTGATAGAGAAGTTTGGAAACACTCTTTTTGTAGAATCTGCAAGTGGATATTTGGAGTGCTTTGACGTCTATGTTGTAAAAGGAAATATCTTCACCTAAAAACTAGACAGAAGCATTCTCGGAAACTTCTTTGTGATGAGTGCATTCAACTCAAAGACTTGAACGTTCCTTTTGAGAGAACAGTTTTGAAACACTGTTTTTGTAGAATCTGCACGTGGATATTTGGAGCGATTTGAGGCCTATGCTGGAAAAGGAAATATCTTCACCTAAAAACTAGACAGAAGCATTCTCGGAAACTTCTTTGTGATGAGTGCATTCAACTCAAAGACTTGAATGTTCCTTTTGAGAGAAAAGTTTTGCAACACTCTTTTTGTAGAATCTGCACGTGGATATTTGGAGCGATTTGAGGCCTATGCTGGAAAAGGAAATATCTTCACCTAAAAACTAGACAGAAGCATTCTGAGAAACTTCTTTGTGTTGAGTGCATTCAACTCACAGACTTGAAGCTTTCTTTAGAAAGAGCAGTTTTGAAACACTCTTTTTATAGAATCTGCAAGTGGATATTTGGAGCGCTTTGAGGCCCATGCTGGGAAATTTAATATCTTCACCTAAAAACTAGACTGAAGCATTCTGAGAAACTTCTTTGTGATGAGTGCATTCAACTCACAGACTTGAACGTTGCTTTTGATAGAACAGTTCTGAAACACTAAGTTTGTAGAATCCGCAAGTGTTTATTCGGAGCACATTGAGGCCTATGTTGGAAAAGGAAATATCTTCACATAAAAAGTAGAGAGAAGCATTCTCAGAAACTTCTTTGTGATGAGTGCATTCAACTCACAGACTTGGACCTACCAATTGATAGAGAAGTTTGGAAACGCTCTTTTTGTAGAATCGGCAAGTGGATTTTTGGAGCGCTTTGAGGCCTATGCTGGAAAAGGAAATATCTTCACATAAAAACCTGACAGAAGCATTCTCAGAAACTTCTTTGTGTTCAGTGCATTGAAATCACAGACTTGAATCTTTCTTTTGAAAGAGCAATTTTGAAACACTCTTTTTGTAAAATCTGCAAGTGGATATTTGGAGCACTTTGAGGCCTATGCTGGGAAATGGAATACCTTCACCTAAAAACTAGACAGAAGCATCCTCAGAAAGTTCTTCTCGATGCGTGCATTCAACTCACAGAGTTGAACCTGTCTTTTGATAGAGCGGTTTGGAAACACTCTCTTTGTGAAATCTGCAATTGGGTATTTCCAGCGATTTGAGGCCTATGCAAGAAAAAGGAAATATCTTCACTTCAAAACTGGACAGGAGCATTCTCAGAAACCTCTCTGTGATGAGTGCATTCAACTCGAAGACTTGAACGTTCCTTTTGATAGAACAGTTTTGAAACACTCCGTTTGGACAATCTGCAAATGTTTATTCGGAGCGCTTTGGGGCCTATGTTGGAAAAGGAAATATCTTCACCTAAAAACTAGACAGAAGCATTCTCGGAAACTTCTTTCTGATGAGTGCATTCAACTCACAGAATTGAACCTACCAATTGATAGAGAAGTTTGGAAACACTCTTTTTTTAGAATCTGCCAGTGGATATTTGGAGCGCTTTGAGGCCTATGTTGGAAAAGGAAATATCTTCACCTAAAAACTAGACAGAAGCATTCTCGGAAACATCTTTGTGATGAGTCCATTCAACTCAAAGACTTGAACGTTCCTTTTGAGAGAACAGTTTTGAAACACTCTTTTTGTAGAATCTGCACGTGGATATTTGGAGCGATTTCAGGCCTATGCTGGAAAAGGAAATATCTTCACAGAAAAACTAGACAGAAGCATTCTGAGAAACTTCTTTGTGTTGATTGCATTCAACTCGCAGACTTGAAGCTTTCTTTAGAAAGAGCAGTTTTGAAACCCTCTTTTTGTAGAATCTGCAAGTGGATATTTGGAGCGCTTTGAGGCCCATACTGGGAAATGGGATATCTTCACCTATAAACTAGACTGAACCATTCTGAGAAACTTCTTTGTGATGAGTGCATTCAACTCACAGACTTAAACGTGGCTTTTGATAGAACAGTTCTGAAACACTAAGTTATTAGAATCCGCAAGGGTTTATTCGGAGCACCTTGAGGCCTATGTTGGAAAAGGAAATATCTTCACATAAAAACTAGAGAGAAGCATTCTCAGAAACTTCTTTGTGATGAGTGCATTCAACTCACAGACTTGAAGCTACCAATTGATAGAGAAGTTTGGAAACACTCTTTTCGTAGAATCTGAAGGTGGATATTTGGAGCGCTTTGAGGCCTATGCTGGAAAAGGAAATATCCTCACATAAAAACCTGACAGAAGCATTCTCAGAATCTTCTTTGTGTTCAGTGCATTCAAATCACAGACTTGAATCTTTCTTTTGAAAGAGCAGTTTTGAAACACTCTTTTTGTAAAATCTGCAAGTGGATATTTGGAGCACTTAGAGGCCTATGCTGGGAAATGGAATATCTTCACCTAAAACCTAGACAGAAGCATCCTCAGAAACTTCTTCTCGATGACTGTATTCAACTCACAGAGTTGAACCTGTCTTTTGATAGAGCAGTTTGGAAACACTCTCTTTGTGAAATCTGCAATTGGATATTTCCAGCGATTTGAGGCCTATGCAAGGAAAAGCAAATATCTTCACTTCAAAACTGGACAGGAGCATTCTCAGAAACCTCTTTGTGATGAGTGCATTCAACTCGAAGACTTGAACGTTCCTTTTGATAGAACAGTTTTGAAACACTCCTTTTGGACAATCTGCAAATGTTTATTCGGAGCGCTTTGAGGCCTATGTTGGAAAAGGAAATATCTTCACCTAAAAACGAGACAGAAGCATTCTCAGAAACGTCTTTGTGATGAGTGCATTCAACTCACAGAATTGAACCTACCAATTGATAGAGAAGTTTGGAAACACTCTTTTTGTAGAATCTGCAAGTGGATATTTGGAGCGCTTTGAGGCCTGTGTTGGAAAAGGAAATATCTTCACCTAAAAACTAGACAGAAGCATTCTCGGAAACTTCTTTGTGATGAGTGCATTCAACTGAAAGACTTGAACGTTCCTTTTGAGAGAACAGTTTTGAAACACTCTTTTTGTAGACTCTGCACGTGGATATTTGGAGCGATTTGAGGCCTATGATGGAAAAGGAAATATCTTCAAATAAAAACTAGACAGAAGCATTCTGAGGAACTTCTTTGTGTTGAGCGCATTCAACCCACAGACTTGAAGCTTTCTTTTGAAAGAGCAGTGTTGAAACACTCTTTTTGTAGAATCTGTAAGTGGATACTTGGAGCGCTTTGACGCCCATGCTGGGAAATGGAATATCTTCACGTAAAAACTAGACTGAAGCATTCTGAGAAACTTCTTTGTTATGAGTGCATTCAACTCACAGACTTGAACGTGGCTTTTGATAGAACAGTTCTGAAACACTAAGTTTGTAGAATCCGCAAGTGTTTATTCGGAGCATCTTGAGGCCTATGTTGGAAAAGGAAATATCTTCACATAAAAACTAGAGAGAAGCATTCTCAGAAACTTCTTTGTGATGAGTGCATTCAACTCACAGACTTGAACCTAAGAATTGATAGAGAAGTTTGGAAACACTCTTTTCGTAGAATCTGCAGGTGGATATTTGGAGCGCTTTGAGGCCTATGCTAGAAAAGTAAATATCTTCACATAAAAACCTGACAGAAGCATTCTCAGAAACTTCTTTGTGTTCAGTGCATTCAAATCACAGTCTTGAATCTTTCTTTTGAAAGAGCAGTTTTGAAACACTCTTTTTGTAAAATCTGCAAGTGGATATTTGGAGCACTTTGAGGCCTATGCTGGGAAATGGAATAAATTCACCTAAAAACTAGACAGAAGCAACCTCAGAAATTTCTTCTCCATGCGTGCATTCAACTCACAGAGTTGAACCTGTCTTTTGGTAGAGCAGTTTGGAAACACTCTCTTTGTGAAATCTGCAATTGGATATTTCCAGCGATTTGGGGCCTATGCAAGGAGAAGGAAATATCTTCACTTCAAAACTGGACAGGAGCATTCTCAGAGACCTGTTTTTGATGAGTGCATTCAACTGGAAGACTTGAACGTTCCTTTTGATAGAACAGTTTTGAAACACTCCTTTTGGACAATCTGCAAATGTTTATTCGGAGCGCTTTGAGGCGTATTTTGGAAAAGGAAATATCTTTTCCTAAAAACTAGACAGAAGCATTCTCGGAAACTTCTTAGTGATGAGTGCATTCAACTCACAGAATTGAACCTACCAATTGATAGAGAAGTTTGGAAACACTCTTTTTGTAGAATCTGCAAGTGGATATTTGGAGCGCTTTGAGGCCTATGTTGGAAAAGGAAATATCTTCACCTAAAAACTAGACAGAAGCATTCTCGGAAACTTCTTTGTGATGAGTGCATTCAACTCAAAGACTTGAACGTTCCTTTTGAGAGAACGGTTTTGAAACACTCTTTTTGTAGAATCTGCACGTGGATATTTGGAGCGACTTGAGGATTATGCTGGAAAAGGAAATATCTTCACATAAAAACTAGACAGAAGCATTCTGAGAAACTTCTCTGTGTTGCATGTATTCAACTCACAGACTTGAAGCTTTCTTTTGAAAGAGCAGTGTTGAAACACTCTTTTTGTAGAATCTGCAAGTGGATATTTGGAGCGCTTTGACGCCCATGCTGGGAAATGGAATATCTTCACGTAAAAACTAGACTGAAGCATTCTGAGAAACTTCTTTGTTATGAGTGCATTCAACTCACAGACTTGAACGTGGCTTTTGATAGAACAGTTCTGAAACACTAAGTTTGTAGAATCCGCAAGTGTTTATTCGGAGCATCTTGAGGCCTATGTTGGAAAAGGAAATATCTTCACATAAAAACTAGAGAGAAGCATTCTCAGAAACTTCTTTGTGATGAGTGCATTCAACTCACAGACTTCAACCTACCAATTCATAGAGAAGTGTGGAAACACTCTTTTCGTAGAATCTGCAGGTGGATATTTGGAGTGCTTTCAGGCCTATGCGGGAAAATGAAATATCTTCACATAAAAACCTGACAGAAGCATTCTCAGAAACGTCTTTGTGTTCAGTGCATCGAAATCAAAGACTTGAATCTTTCTTTTGAAAGAGCAATTTTGAAACACTCTTTTTTTAAAATCTGCAAGTGGATATTTGGAGCACTTTGAGGCCTATGCTGGGAAATGGAATACCTTCAACTAAAAACTAGACAGAAGCATCCTCAGAAAGTTCTTCTCGAGGCGTGCATTCAACTCACAGAGTTGAACCTGTCTTTTGATAGAGCGGTTTGCAAACACTCTCTTTGTGAAATCTGCAATTGGATATTTCCAGCGATTTGAGGCCTATGCAAGGAAAAGGAAATATCTTCACTTCAAAACTGGACAGGAGCATTCTCAGAAACCTCTTTGTGATGAGTGCATTCAACTCGAAGACTTGAACGTTCCTTTTGATAGAACAGTTTTCAAACACTCCGTTTGGACAATCTGCAAATGTTTATTCGGAGCGCTTTGAGGCCTATGTTGGAAAAGGAAATATCTCCACCTAAAAACTAGACAGAAGCATTCTCGGAAACTACTTTGTGATGAGTGCATTCAACTCACAGAATTGAACCTACCAATTGATAGAGAACTTTGGAAACACTCTTTTTGTAGAATCTGCAAGTGGATATTTGGAGCGCTTTGAGGCCTGTGTTGGAAAAGGAAATATCTTCACCTAAAAACTAGACAGAAGCATTCTCGGAAACTTCTTTGTGATGAGTGCATTCAACTCAAAGACTTGAACGTTCCTTTTGAGAGAACAGTTTTGAAACACTCTTTTTGTAGACTCTGCACGTGGATATTTGGAGCGATTTGAGGCCTATGATGGAAAAGGAAATATCTTCAAATAAAAACTAGACAGAAGCATTCTGAGAAACTTCTTTGTGTTGAGTGCATTCAACTCACAGACTTGAAGCTTTCATTCGAAAGAGCAGTTTTGAAACACTCTTTTTGTAGAATCTGCAAGTGGATATTTGGAGCGCATGGAGGCCCATGCTGGGAAATGGAATATCTTCACCTAAAAACTAGACTGAAGCATTCGGAGAAACTTCTTTGTGATGAGTGCATTCAACTCACAGACTTGAAAGTTGGTTTTGATAGAACATTTCTGAAACACTAAGTTTGTAGAATCCGCAAGTGTTTATTCGGAGCACCTTGAGGCCTATGTTGGAAAAGGAAATATCTTCACATAAAAACTAGAGATAAGCATTCTCAGAAACTTCTTTGTGATGAGTGCATTCAACTCACAGACTTGAACCTACCAATTGACAGAGAAGTTTGGAAACACTCTTTTCGTAGAATCTGCAAGTGGATATTTGGAGCGCTCTGAGGCCTATGGTGGAAAAGTAAATATCTTCACATAAAAACCTGACAGAAGCATTCTCAGAAACTTCTTTGTGTTTAGTGCATTCAAATCACAGACTTGAATCTTTCTTTTGAAAGAGCAGTTTTGAAACACACTTTTTGTAAAATCTGCAAGTGGATATTTGGAGCACTTTGAGGCCTGTGCTGGGAAATGGAATACATTCACCTAAAAACTAGACAGAAGCATCCTCAGAAATTTCTTCTCAATGCGTGCATTCAACTCAAGGATTTGAACCTGTCGTTTGATAGAGCAGTTTGGAAACACTCTCTTTGTGAAATCTGCAATTGGATATTTCCAGCGATTTGAGGCCTATGCAAGGAAAAGGAAATATCTTCACTTCAAAACTGGACAGGAGCATTCTCAGAAACGTCTTTGTGATGAGTGCATTGAACTCGAAGACTTGAACGTTCCTTTTGATAGAACAGTTTTGAAACACTCCTTTTGGACAATCTGCAAATGTTTATTCGGAGCGCTTTGAGGCCTATGTTGGAAAAGGAAATATCTTCACCTAAAAACTAGACAGAAGCATTCTCGGAAACTTCTTTGTGATGAGTGCATTCAACTCACAGAATTGAACCTACCAATTGATAGAGAAGTTTGGAAACACTCTTTTTGTAGAATCTGCAAGTGGATATTTGGAGTGCTTAGAGGCCTATGTTGGAAAAGGAAATATCTTCACCTAAAAACTAGACAGAAGCATTCTCGGAAACTTCTTTGTGATGAGTGCATTCAACTCAAAGACTTGAACGTTCCTTTTGAGAGAACAGTTTTGAAACACTCTTTTTGTAGAATTTGCACGTGGATATTTGGAGCGACTTGAGGCCTGTGCTGGAAAAGGAAATATCTTCACATAAAAAATAGACAGAAGCATTCTGAGAAACTTCTTTGTGTTGAGTGCATTCAACTCACAGACTTGCAGCTTTCTTTTGAAAGAGGAGTTTTGAAACACTCTTTTTGTAGAATCTGCAAGTGGATATTTGGAGCGCTTTGAGGCCCATGCTGGGAAATGGAATAACTTCACCTAAAAACTAGACTGAAGCATTCTGAGAAGCTTCTTTGTGATGAGTGCATTCAACTCACAGACTTGAACTTTGCTTTTGATAGAACAGTTCTGAAACACTGAGTTTGTAGAATCCGCAAGTGTTCATTCGGAGCACCTTGAGGCCTATGTTGGAAAAGGAAATGTCTTCACATAAAAACTAGAGAGAAGCATTCTCAGAAACTTCTTTGTGATGAGTGCATTCAACTCACAGACTTGAACCTACCAATTGATAGAGAAGTTTGGAAACACTCTTTTCGTAGAATCTGCAGGTGGATATTTGGAGCGCTTTGAGGCCTATGCTGGAAAAGGAAATATCTTCACATAAAAACCTGACAGAAGCATTCTCAGAAACTTCTTTGTGTTCAGTGCATTCAAATCACAGACTTGAATCTTTCTTTTGAAAGAGCAGCTTTGAAACACTCTTTTTGTAAAATCTGCAAGTGGATATTTGGATCACTTTGAGGCCTATGCTGGGAAATGGAATATCTTCACCTAAAAACTAGACAGAAGCATCCTCAGAAATTTCTTCTCAATGCATGCATTCAACTCACAGAGTTGAACCTGTCTTTTGATAGAGCAGTTTGGAAACACTCTATTTGTGAAATCTGCAATTGTATATTTCCAGCGATTTGTGGCCTATGCAAGGAAAAGGAAATATCTTCACTTCAAAACTGGACAGGAGCATTCTCAGAAACCTCTTTGTGATGAGTGCATTCAACTCGAGGACTTGAATGTTCCTTTGAATAGAACAGTTTTGAAACACTCCTTTTGGAAAATCTGCAAATGTTTATTCGGAGCGCTTTGATGCCTATGTTGGAAAAGGAAATATCTTCACCTAAAAACTAGACAGAAGCATTCTCGGAAACTTCTTTGTGATGAGTGCATTCAACTCACAGAATTGAACCTACCAGTTGATAGAGAAGTTTGGAAACACTCTTTTTGTAGAATCTGCAAGTGGATATTTGGAGTGCTTTGAGGCCTATGTTGGAAAAGGAAATATCTTCCACTAAATACTAGACAGAAGCATTCTCGGAAACTTCTTTGTGATGAGTGCATTCAACTCAAAGACTTGAACGTTCCTTTTGAGAGAACAGTTTTGAAACACTCTTTTTGTAGAATCTGCACGTGGATAATTGGAGCGATTTGAGGCCTATGCTGGAAAAGGAAATATCTTCACATAAAAACTAGACAGAAGCATTCTGAGGAACTTCTTTGTGTTGAGCGCATTCAACCCACAGACTTGAAGCTTTCTTTTGAAAGAGCAGTGTTGAAACACTCTTTTTGTAGAATCTGCAAGTGGATATTTGGAGCGCTTTGACGCCCATGCTGGGAAATGGAATATCTTCACGTAAAAACTAGACTGAAGCATTCTGAGAAACTTCTTTGTTATGAGTGCATTCAACTCACAGACTTGAACGTGGCTTTTGATAGAACAGTTCTGAAACACTAAGTTTGTAGAATCCGCAAGTGTTTATTCGGAGCATCTTGAGGCCTATGTTGGAAAAGGAAATATCTTCACATAAAAACTAGAGAGAAGCATTCTCAGAAACTTCTTTGTGATGAGTGCATTCAACTCACAGACTTCAACCTACCAATTCATAGAGAAGTGTGGAAACACTCTTTTCGTAGAATCTGCAGGTGGATATTTGGAGTGCTTTCAGGCCTATGCGGGAAAAGGAAATATCTTCACATAAAAACCTGACAGAAGCATTCTCAGAAACGTCTTTGTGTTCAGTGCATCGAAATCAAAGACTTGAATCTTTCTTTTGAAAGAGCAATTTTGAAACACTCTTTTTGTAAAATCTGCAAGTGGATATTTGGAGCACTTTGAGGCCTATGCTGGGAAATGGAATACCTTCAACTAAAAACTAGACAGAAGCATCCTCAGAAAGTTCTTCTCGAGGCGTGCATTCAACTCACAGAGTTGAACCTGTCTTTTGATAGAGCGGTTTGCAAACACTCTCTTTGTGAAATCTGCAATTGGATATTTCCAGCGATTTGAGGCCTATGCAAGGAAAAGGAAATATCTTCACTTCAAAACTGGACAGGAGCATTCTCAGAAACCTCTTTGTGATGAGTGCATTCAACTCGAAGACTTGAACGTTCCTTTTGATAGAACAGTTTTCAAACACTCCGTTTGGACAATCTGCAAATGTTTATTCGGAGCGCTTTGAGGCCTATGTTGGAAAAGGAAATATCTCCACCTAAAAACTAGACAGAAGCATTCTCGGAAACTACTTTGTGATGAGTGCATTCAACTCACAGAATTGAACCTACCAATTGATAGAGAACTTTGGAAACACTCTTTTTGTAGAATCTGCAAGTGGATATTTGGAGCGCTTTGAGGCCCATGTTGGAAAAGGAAATATCTTCACCTAAAAACTAGACAGAAGCATTCTCGGAAACTTCTTTGTGATGAGTGCATTCAACTCAGAGACTTGAACGTTCCTTTTGAGAGAACAGTTTTGAAACACTCTTTTTGTAGAATCTGCACGTGGATATTTGGAGCGATTTGAGGCCTATGCTGGAAAAGGAAATATCTTCACATAAAAACTAGACAGAAGTATTCTGAGAAACTTCTTTGTGTTGAGTGCATTCAACTCACAGACTTGAAGCTTTCTTTAGAAAGAGCAGTTTTGAAACACTCTTTTTGTAGAATCTGCAAGTGGATATTTGGAGCGCTTTGAGGCCCATACTGGGAAATGGAATATCTTCACCTAAAAACTAGACTGAAGCATTCTGAGAAACTTCTTGGTTATGAGTGCATTCAACTCACAGACTTGAACGTGGCTTTTGATAGAACAGTTCTGAAACACTAAGTTATTAGAATCCGCAAGTGTTTATTCGGAGCACCTTGAGGCCTATGTTGGAAAAGGAAATATCTTCACAAAAAAACTAGAGAGAAGCATTCTCAGAAACTTCTTTGTGATGAGTGCATTCACCTCACAGACTTGAACCTACCAATTGATAGAGAAGTTTGGAAACATTCTTTTTGTAGAATCTGCAGGTGGATATTTGGAGCGCTTTGAGACCTATGCTGGAAAAGGAAATATCCTCACATAAAAACCTGACAGAAGCATTCTCAGAATCTTCTTTGTGTTCAGTGCATTCAAATCACAGACTTGAATCTTTCTTTTGAAAGAGCAGTTTTGAAACACTCTTTTTGTAAAATCTGCAAGTGGATATTTGGAGCACTTAGAGGCCTATGCTGGGAAATGGAATATCTTCACCTAAAACCTAGACAGAAGCATCCTCAGAAACTTCTTCTCGATGACTGCATTCAACTCACAGAGTTGAACCTGTCTTTTGATAGAGCAGTTTGGAAACACTCTCTTTGTGAAATCTGCAATTGGATATTTCCAGCGATTTGAGGCCTATGCAAGGAAAAGCAAATATCTTCACTTCAAAACTGGACAGGAGCATTCTCAGAAACCTCTTTGTGATGAGTGCATTCAACTCGAAGACTTGAACGTTCCTTTTGATAGAACAGTTTTGAAACACTCCTTTTGGACAATCTGCAAATGTTTATTCGGAGCGCTTTGAGGCCTATGTTGGAAAAGGAAATATCTTCACCTAAAAACGAGACAGAAGCATTCTCAGAAACGTCTTTGTGATGAGTGCATTCAACTCACAGAATTGAACCTACCAATTGATAGAGAAGTTTGGAAACACTCTTTTTGTAGAATCTGCAAGTGGATATTTGGAGCGCTTTGAGGCCTGTGTTGGAAAAGGAAATATCTTCACCTAAAAACTAGACAGAAGCATTCTCGGAAACCTCTTTGTGATGAGTGCATTCAACTCAAAGACTTGAACGTTCCTTTTGAGAGAACAGTTTTGAAACACTCTTTTTGTAGACTCTGCACGTGGATATTTGGAGCGATTTGAGGCCTATGATGGAAAAGGAAATATCTTCACATAAAAACTAGACAGAAGCATTCTGAGAAACTTCTTTGTGTTGAGTGCATTCAACTCACAGACTTGAAGCTTTCATTCGAAAGAGCAGTTTTGAAACACTCTTTTTGTAGAATCTGCAAGTGGATATTTGGAGCGCATGGAGGCCCATGCTGGGAAATGGAATATCTTCACCTAAAAACTAGACTGAAGCATTCGGAGAAACTTCTTTGTGATGAGTGCATTCAACTCACAGACTTGAAAGTTGGTTTTGATAGAACATTTCTGAAACACTAAGTTTGTAGAATCCGCAAGTGTTTATTCGGAGCACCTTGAGGCCTATGTTGGAAAAGGAAATATCTTCACATAAAAACTAGAGATAAGCATTCTCAGAAACTTCTTTGTGATGAGTGCATTCAACTCACAGACTTGAACCTACCAATTGATAGAGAAGTTTGGAAACACTCTTTTCGTAGAATCTGCAAGTGGATATTTGGAGCGCTCTGAGGCCTATGCTGGAAAAGTAAATATCTTCACATAAAAACCTGACAGAAGCATTCTCAGAAACTTCTTTGTGTTTAGTGCATTCAAATCACAGACTTGAATCTTTCTTTTGAAAGAGCAGTTTTGAAACACACTTTTTGTAAAATCTGCAACTGGATATTTGGAGCACTTTGAGGCCTGTGCTGGGAAATGGAATACCTTCACCTAAAAACTAGACAGAAGCATCCTCAGAAATTTCTTCTGAATGCGTGCATTCAACTCAAGGACTTGAACCTGTCGTTTGATAGAGCAGTTTGGAAACACTCTCTTTGTGAAATCTGCAATTGGATATTTCCAGCGATTTGAGGCCTATGCAAGGAAAAGGAAATATCTTCACTTCAAAACTGGACAGGAGCATTCTCAGAAACGTCTTTGTGATGAGTGCATTGAACTCGAAGACTTGAACGTTCCTTTTGATAGAACAGTTTTGAAACACTCCTTTTGGACAATCTGCAAATGTTTATTCGGAGCGCTTTGAGGCCTATGTTGGAAAAGGAAATATCTTCACCTAAAAACTAGACAGAAGCATTCTCGGAAACTTCTTTGTGATGAGTGCATTCAACTCACAGAATTGAACCTACCAATTGATAGAGAAGTTTGGAAACACTCTTTTTGTAGAATCTGCAAGTGGATATTTGGAGTGCTTAGAGGCCTATGTTGGAAAAGGAAATATCTTCACCTAAAAACTAGACAGAAGCATTCTCGGAAACTTCTTTGTGATGAGTGCATTCAACTCAAAGACTTGAACGTTCCTTTTGAGAGAACAGTTTTGAAACACTCTTTTTGTAGAATTTGCACGTGGATATTTGGAGCGACTTGAGGCCTGTGCTGGAAAAGGAAATATCTTCACATAAAAAATAGACAGAAGCATTCTGAGAAACTTCTTTGTGTTGAGTGCATTCAACTCACAGACTTGCAGCTTTCTTTTGAAAGAGGAGTTTTGAAACACTCTTTTTGTAGAATCTGCAAGTGGATATTTGGAGCGCTTTGAGGCCCATGCTGGGAAATGGAATAACTTCACCTAAAAACTAGACTGAAGCATTCTGAGAAGCTTCTTTGTGATGAGTGCATTCAACTCACAGACTTGAACTTTGCTTTTGATAGAACAGTTCTGAAACACTGAGTTTGTAGAATCCGCAAGTGTTCATTCGGAGCACCTTGAGGCCTATGTTGGAAAAGGAAATGTCTTCACATAAAAACTAGAGAGAAGCATTCTCAGAAACTTCTTTGTGATGAGTGCATTCAACTCACAGACTTGAACCTACCAATTGATAGAGAAGTTTGGAAACACTCTTTTCGTAGAATCTGCAGGTGGATATTTGGAGCGCTTTGAGGCCTATGCTGGAAAAGGAAATATCTTCACATAAAAACCTGACAGAAGCATTCTCAGAAACTTCTTTGTGTTCAGTGCATTCAAATCACAGACTTGAATCTTTCTTTTGAAAGAGCAGCTTTGAAACACTCTTTTTGTAAAATCTGCAAGTGGATATTTGGATCACTTTGAGGCCTATGCTGGGAAATGGAATATCTTCACCTAAAAACTAGACAGAAGCATCCTCAGAAATTTCTTCTCAATGCATGCATTCAACTCACAGAGTTGAACCTGTCTTTTGATAGAGCAGTTTGGAAACACTCTATTTGTGAAATCTGCAATTGTATATTTCCAGCGATTTGTGGCCTATGCAAGGAAAAGGAAATATCTTCACTTCAAAACTGGACAGGAGCATTCTCAGAAACCTCTTTGTGATGAGTGCATTCAACTCGAGGACTTGAATGTTCCTTTGAATAGAACAGTTTTGAAACACTCCTTTTGGAAAATCTGCAAATGTTTATTCGGAGCGCTTTGATGCCTATGTTGGAAAAGGAAATATCTTCACCTAAAAACTAGACAGAAGCATTCTCGGAAACTTCTTTGTGATGAGTGCATTCAACTCACAGAATTGAACCTACCAGTTGATAGAGAAGTTTGGAAACACTCTTTTTGTAGAATCTGCAAGTGGATATTTGGAGTGCTTTGAGGCCTATGTTGGAAAAGGAAATATCTTCCACTAAATACTAGACAGAAGCATTCTCGGAAACTTCTTTGTGATGAGTGCATTCAACTCAAAGACTTGAACGTTCCTTTTGAGAGAACAGTTTTGAAACACTCTTTTTGTAGAATCTGCACGTGGATAATTGGAGCGATTTGAGGCCTATGCTGGAAAAGGAAATATCTTCACATAAAAACTAGACAGAAGCATTCTGAGGAACTTCTTTGTGTTGAGCGCATTTAACCCACAGACTTGAAGCTTTCTTTTGAAAGAGCAGTGTTGAAACACTCTTTTTGTAGAATCTGCAAGTGGATATTTGGAGCGCTTTGACGCCCATGCTGGGAAATGGAATATCTTCACGTAAAAACTAGACTGAAGCATTCTGAGAAACTTCTTTGTTATGAGTGCATTCAACTCACAGACTTGAACGTGGCTTTTGATAGAACAGTTCTGAAACACTAAGTTTGTAGAATCCGCAAGTGTTTATTCGGAGCATCTTGAGGCCTATGTTGGAAAAGGAAATATCTTCACATAAAAACTAGAGAGAAGCATTCTCAGAAACTTCTTTGTGATGAGTGCATTCAACTCACAGACTTCAACCTACCAATTCATAGAGAAGTGTGGAAACACTCTTTTCGTAGAATCTGCAGGTGGATATTTGGAGTGCTTTCAGGCCTATGCGGGAAAAGGAAATATCTTCACATAAAAACCTGACAGAAGCATTCTCAGAAACGTCTTTGTGTTCAGTGCATCGAAATCAAAGACTTGAATCTTTCTTTTGAAAGAGCAATTTTGAAACACTCTTTTTGTAAAATCTGCAAGTGGATATTTGGAGCACTTTGAGGCCTATGCTGGGAAATGGAATACCTTCAACTAAAAACTAGACAGAAGCATCCTCAGAAAGTTCTTCTCGAGGCGTGCATTCAACTCACAGAGTTGAACCTGTCTTTTGATAGAGCGGTTTGCAAACACTCTCTTTGTGAAATCTGCAATTGGATATTTCCAGCGATTTGAGGCCTATGCAAGGAAAAGGAAATATCTTCACTTCAAAACTGGACAGGAGCATTCTCAGAAACCTCTTTGTGATGAGTGCATTCAACTCGAAGACTTGAACGTTCCTTTTGATAGAACAGTTTTCAAACACTCCGTTTGGACAATCTGCAAATGTTTATTCGGAGCGCTTTGAGGCCTATGTTGGAAAAGGAAATATCTCCACCTAAAAACTAGACAGAAGCATTCTCGGAAACTACTTTGTGATGAGTGCATTCAACTCACAGAATTGAACCTACCAATTGATAGAGAACTTTGGAAACACTCTTTTTGTAGAATCTGCAAGTGGATATTTGGAGCGCTTTGAGGCCCATGTTGGAAAAGGAAATATCTTCACCTAAAAACTAGACAGAAGCATTCTCGGAAACTTCTTTGTGATGAGTGCATTCAACTCAGAGACTTGAACGTTCCTTTTGAGAGAACAGTTTTGAAACACTCTTTTTGTAGAATCTGCACGTGGATATTTGGAGCGATTTGAGGCCTATGCTGGAAAAGGAAATATCTTCACATAAAAACTAGACAGAAGTATTCTGAGAAACTTCTTTGTGTTGAGTGCATTCAACTCACAGACTTGAAGCTTTCTTTAGAAAGAGCAGTTTTGAAACACTCTTTTTGTAGAATCTGCAAGTGGATATTTGGAGCGCTTTGAGGCCCATACTGGGAAATGGAATATCTTCACCTAAAAACTAGACTGAAGCATTCTGAGAAACTTCTTGGTTATGAGTGCATTCAACTCACAGACTTGAACGTGGCTTTTGATAGAACAGTTCTGAAACACTAAGTTATTAGAATCCGCAAGTGTTTATTCGGAGCACCTTGAGGCCTATGTTGGAAAAGGAAATATCTTCACAAAAAAACTAGAGAGAAGCATTCTCAGAAACTTCTTTGTGATGAGTGCATTCAACTCACAGACTTGAACCTACCAATTGATAGAGAAGTTTGGAAACATTCTTTTTGTAGAATCTGCAGGTGGATATTTGGAGCGCTTTGAGACCTATGCTGGAAAAGGAAATATCCTCACATAAAAACCTGACAGAAGCATTCTCAGAATCTTCTTTGTGTTCAGTGCATTCAAATCACAGACTTGAATCTTTCTTTTGAAAGAGCAGTTTTGAAACACTCTTTTTGTAAAATCTGCAAGTGGATATTTGGAGCACTTAGAGGCCTATGCTGGGAAATGGAATATCTTCACCTAAAACCTAGACAGAAGCATCCTCAGAAACTTCTTCTCGATGACTGCATTCAACTCACAGAGTTGAACCTGTCTTTTGATAGAGCAGTTTGGAAACACTCTCTTTGTGAAATCTGCAATTGGATATTTCCAGCGATTTGAGGCCTATGCAAGGAAAAGCAAATATCTTCACTTCAAAACTGGACAGGAGCATTCTCAGAAACCTCTTTGTGATGAGTGCATTCAACTCGAAGACTTGAACGTTCCTTTTGATAGAACAGTTTTGAAACACTCCTTTTGGACAATCTGCAAATGTTTATTCGGAGCGCTTTGAGGCCTATGTTGGAAAAGGAAATATCTTCACCTAAAAACGAGACAGAAGCATTCTCAGAAACGTCTTTGTGATGAGTGCATTCAACTCACAGAATTGAACCTACCAATTGATAGAGAAGTTTGGAAACACTCTTTTTGTAGAATCTGCAAGTGGATATTTGGAGCGCTTTGAGGCCTGTGTTGGAAAAGGAAATATCTTCACCTAAAAACTAGACAGAAGCATTCTCGGAAACCTCTTTGTGATGAGTGCATTCAACTCAAAGACTTGAACGTTCCTTTTGAGAGAACAGTTTTGAAACACTCTTTTTGTAGACTCTGCACGTGGATATTTGGAGCGATTTGAGGCCTATGATGGAAAAGGAAATATCTTCACATAAAAACTAGACAGAAGCATTCTGAGAAACTTCTTTGTGTTGAGTGCATTCAACTCACAGACTTGAAGCTTTCATTCGAAAGAGCAGTTTTGAAACACTCTTTTTGTAGAATCTGCAAGTGGATATTTGGAGCGCATGGAGGCCCATGCTGGGAAATGGAATATCTTCACCTAAAAACTAGACTGAAGCATTCGGAGAAACTTCTTTGTGATGAGTGCATTCAACTCACAGACTTGAAAGTTGGTTTTGATAGAACATTTCTGAAACACTAAGTTTGTAGAATCCGCAAGTGTTTATTCGGAGCACCTTGAGGCCTATGTTGGAAAAGGAAATATCTTCACATAAAAACTAGAGATAAGCATTCTCAGAAACTTCTTTGTGATGAGTGCATTCAACTCACAGACTTGAACCTACCAATTGATAGAGAAGTTTGGAAACACTCTTTTCGTAGAATCTGCAAGTGGATATTTGGAGCGCTCTGAGGCCTATGCTGGAAAAGTAAATATCTTCACATAAAAACCTGACAGAAGCATTCTCAGAAACTTCTTTGTGTTTAGTGCATTCAAATCACAGACTTGAATCTTTCTTTTGAAAGAGCAGTTTTGAAACACACTTTTTGTAAAATCTGCAACTGGATATTTGGAGCACTTTGAGGCCTGTGCTGGGAAATGGAATACCTTCACCTAAAAACTAGACAGAAGCATCCTCAGAAATTTCTTCTGAATGCGTGCATTCAACTCAAGGACTTGAACCTGTCGTTTGATAGAGCAGTTTGGAAACACTCTCTTTGTGAAATCTGCAATTGGATATTTCCAGCGATTTGAGGCCTATGCAAGGAAAAGGAAATATCTTCACTTCAAAACTGGACAGGAGCATTCTCAGAAACGTCTTTGTGATGAGTGCATTGAACTCGAAGACTTGAACGTTCCTTTTGATAGAACAGTTTTGAAACACTCCTTTTGGACAATCTGCAAATGTTTATTCGGAGCGCTTTGAGGCCTATGTTGGAAAAGGAAATATCTTCACCTAAAAACTAGACAGAAGCATTCTCGGAAACTTCTTTGTGATGAGTGCATTCAACTCACAGAATTGAACCTACCAATTGATAGAGAAGTTTGGAAACACTCTTTTTGTAGAATCTGCAAGTGGATATTTGGAGTGCTTAGAGGCCTATGTTGGAAAAGGAAATATTTTCACCTAAAAACTAGACAGAAGCATTCTCGGAAACTTCTTTGTGATGAGTGCATTCAACTCAAAGACTTGAACGTTCCTTTTGAGAGAACAGTTTTGAAACACTCTTTTTGTAGAATTTGCACGTGGATATTTGGAGCGACTTGAGGCCTGTGCTGGAAAAGGAAATATCTTCACATAAAAAATAGACAGAAGCATTCTGAGAAACTTCTTTGTGTTGAGTGCATTCAACTCACAGACTTGCAGCTTTCTTTTGAAAGAGGAGTTTTGAAACACTCTTTTTGTAGAATCTGCAAGTGGATATTTGGAGCGCTTTGAGGCCCATGCTGGGAAATGGAATAACTTCACCTAAAAACTAGACTGAAGCATTCTGAGAAGCTTCTTTGTGATGAGTGCATTCAACTCACAGACTTGAACTTTGCTTTTGATAGAACAGTTCTGAAACACTGAGTTTGTAGAATCCGCAAGTGTTCATTCGGAGCACCTTGAGGCCTATGTTGGAAAAGGAAATGTCTTCACATAAAAACTAGAGAGAAGCATTCTCAGAAACTTCTTTGTGATGAGTGCATTCAACTCACAGACTTGAACCTACCAATTGATAGAGAAGTTTGGAAACACTCTTTTCGTAGAATCTGCAGGTGGATATTTGGAGCGCTTTGAGGCCTATGCTGGAAAAGGAAATATCTTCACATAAAAACCTGACAGAAGCATTCTCAGAAACTTCTTTGTGTTCAGTGCATTCAAATCACAGACTTGAATCTTTCTTTTGAAAGAGCAGCTTTGAAACACTCTTTTTGTAAAATCTGCAAGTGGATATTTGGATCACTTTGAGGCCTATGCTGGGAAATGGAATATCTTCACCTAAAAACTAGACAGAAGCATCCTCAGAAATTTCTTCTCAATGCATGCATTCAACTCACAGAGTTGAACCTGTCTTTTGATAGAGCAGTTTGGAAACACTCTATTTGTGAAATCTGCAATTGTATATTTCCAGCGATTTGTGGCCTATGCAAGGAAAAGGAAATATCTTCACTTCAAAACTGGACAGGAGCATTCTCAGAAACCTCTTTGTGATGAGTGCATTCAACTCGAGGACTTGAATGTTCCTTTGAATAGAACAGTTTTGAAACACTCCTTTTGGAAAATCTGCAAATGTTTATTCGGAGCGCTTTGATGCCTATGTTGGAAAAGGAAATATCTTCACCTAAAAACTAGACAGAAGCATTCTCGGAAACTTCTTTGTGATGAGTGCATTCAACTCACAGAATTGAACCTACCAGTTGATAGAGAAGTTTGGAAACACTCTTTTTGTAGAATCTGCAAGTGGATATTTGGAGTGCTTTGAGGCCTATGTTGGAAAAGGAAATATCTTCCACTAAATACTAGACAGAAGCATTCTCGGAAACTTCTTTGTGATGAGTGCATTCAACTCAAAGACTTGAACGTTCCTTTTGAGAGAACAGTTTTGAAACACTCTTTTTGTAGAATCTGCACGTGGATAATTGGAGCGATTTGAGGCCTATGCTGGAAAAGGAAATATCTTCACATAAAAACTAGACAGAAGCATTCTGAGGAACTTCTTTGTGTTGAGCGCATTTAACCCACAGACTTGAAGCTTTCTTTTGAAAGAGCAGTGTTGAAACACTCTTTTTGTAGAATCTGCAAGTGGATATTTGGAGCGCTTTGACGCCCATGCTGGGAAATGGAATATCTTCACGTAAAAACTAGACTGAAGCATTCTGAGAAACTTCTTTGTTATGAGTGCATTCAACTCACAGACTTGAACGTGGCTTTTGATAGAACAGTTCTGAAACACTAAGTTTGTAGAATCCGCAAGTGTTTATTCGGAGCATCTTGAGGCCTATGTTGGAAAAGGAAATATCTTCACATAAAAACTAGAGAGAAGCATTCTCAGAAACTTCTTTGTGATGAGTGCATTCAACTCACAGACTTCAACCTACCAATTCATAGAGAAGTGTGGAAACACTCTTTTCGTAGAATCTGCAGGTGGATATTTGGAGTGCTTTCAGGCCTATGCGGGAAAATGAAATATCTTCACATAAAAACCTGACAGAAGCATTCTCAGAAACGTCTTTGTGTTCAGTGCATCGAAATCAAAGACTTGAATCTTTCTTTTGAAAGAGCAATTTTGAAACACTCTTTTTTTAAAATCTGCAAGTGGATATTTGGAGCACTTTGAGGCCTATGCTGGGAAATGGAATACCTTCAACTAAAAACTAGACAGAAGCATCCTCAGAAAGTTCTTCTCGAGGCGTGCATTCAACTCACAGAGTTGAACCTGTCTTTTGATAGAGCGGTTTGCAAACACTCTCTTTGTGAAATCTGCAATTGGATATTTCCAGCGATTTGAGGCCTATGCAAGGAAAAGGAAATATCTTCACTTCAAAACTGGACAGGAGCATTCTCAGAAACCTCTTTGTGATGAGTGCATTCAACTCGAAGACTTGAAAGTTCCTTTTGATAGAACAGTTTTCAAACACTCCGTTTGGACAATCTGCAAATGTTTATTCGGAGCGCTTTGAGGCCTATGTTGGAAAAGGAAATATCTCCACCTAAAAACTAGACAGAAGCATTCTCGGAAACTACTTTGTGATGAGTGCATTCAACTCACAGAATTGAACCTACCAATTGATAGAGAACTTTGGAAACACTCTTTTTGTAGAATCTGCAAGTGGATATTTGGAGCGCTTTGAGGCCTGTGTTGGAAAAGGAAATATCTTCACCTAAAAACTAGACAGAAGCATTCTCGGAAACTTCTTTGTGATGAGTGCATTCAACTCAAAGACTTGAACGTTCCTTTTGAGAGAACAGTTTTGAAACACTCTTTTTGTAGACTCTGCACGTGGATATTTGGAGCGATTTGAGGCCTATGATGGAAAAGGAAATATCTTCAAATAAAAACTAGACAGAAGCATTCTGAGAAACTTCTTTGTGTTGAGTGCATTCAACTCACAGACTTGAAGCTTTCATTCGAAAGAGCAGTTTTGAAACACTCTTTTTGTAGAATCTGCAAGTGGATATTTGGAGCGCATGGAGGCCCATGCTGGGAAATGGAATATCTTCACCTAAAAACTAGACTGAAGCATTCGGAGAAACTTCTTTGTGATGAGTGCATTCAACTCACAGACTTGAAAGTTGGTTTTGATAGAACATTTCTGAAACACTAAGTTTGTAGAATCCGCAAGTGTTTATTCGGAGCACCTTGAGGCCTATGTTGGAAAAGGAAATATCTTCACATAAAAACTAGAGATAAGCATTCTCAGAAACTTCTTTGTGATGAGTGCATTCAACTCACAGACTTGAACCTACCAATTGACAGAGAAGTTTGGAAACACTCTTTTCGTAGAATCTGCAAGTGGATATTTGGAGCGCTCTGAGGCCTATGGTGGAAAAGTAAATATCTTCACATAAAAACCTGACAGAAGCATTCTCAGAAACTTCTTTGTGTTTAGTGCATTCAAATCACAGACTTGAATCTTTCTTTTGAAAGAGCAGTTTTGAAACACACTTTTTGTAAAATCTGCAAGTGGATATTTGGAGCACTTTGAGGCCTGTGCTGGGAAATGGAATACATTCACCTAAAAACTAGACAGAAGCATCCTCAGAAATTTCTTCTCAATGCGTGCATTCAACTCAAGGATTTGAACCTGTCGTTTGATAGAGCAGTTTGGAAACACTCTCTTTGTGAAATCTGCAATTGGATATTTCCAGCGATTTGAGGCCTATGCAAGGAAAAGGAAATATCTTCACTTCAAAACTGGACAGGAGCATTCTCAGAAACGTCTTTGTGATGAGTGCATTGAACTCGAAGACTTGAACGTTCCTTTTGATAGAACAGTTTTGAAACACTCCTTTTGGACAATCTGCAAATGTTTATTCGGAGCGCTTTGAGGCCTATGTTGGAAAAGGAAATATCTTCACCTAAAAACTAGACAGAAGCATTCTCGGAAACTTCTTTGTGATGAGTGCATTCAACTCACAGAATTGAACCTACCAATTGATAGAGAAGTTTGGAAACACTCTTTTTGTAGAATCTGCAAGTGGATATTTGGAGTGCTTAGAGGCCTATGTTGGAAAAGGAAATATCTTCACCTAAAAACTAGACAGAAGCATTCTCGGAAACTTTTTGTGATGAGTGCATTCAACTCAAAGACTTGAACGTTCCTTTTGAGAGAACAGTTTTGAAACACTCTTTTTGTAGAATTTGCACGTGGATATTTGGAGCGACTTGAGGCCTGTGCTGGAAAAGGAAATATCTTCACATAAAAAATAGACAGAAGCATTCTGAGAAACTTCTTTGTGTTGAGTGCATTCAACTCACAGACTTGCAGCTTTCTTTTGAAAGAGGAGTTTTGAAACACTCTTTTTGTAGAATCTGCAAGTGGATATTTGGAGCGCTTTGAGGCCCATGCTGGGAAATGGAATAACTTCACCTAAAAACTAGACTGAAGCATTCTGAGAAGCTTCTTTGTGATGAGTGCATTCAACTCACAGACTTGAACTTTGCTTTTGATAGAACAGTTCTGAAACACTGAGTTTGTAGAATCCGCAAGTGTTCATTCGGAGCACCTTGAGGCCTATGTTGGAAAAGGAAATGTCTTCACATAAAAACTAGAGAGAAGCATTCTCAGAAACTTCTTTGTGATGAGTGCATTCAACTCACAGACTTGAACCTACCAATTGATAGAGAAGTTTGGAAACACTCTTTTCGTAGAATCTGCAGGTGGATATTTGGAGCGCTTTGAGGCCTATGCTGGAAAAGGAAATATCTTCACATAAAAACCTGACAGAAGCATTCTCAGAAACTTCTTTGTGTTCAGTGCATTCAAATCACAGACTTGAATCTTTCTTTTGAAAGAGCAGCTTTGAAACACTCTTTTTGTAAAATCTGCAAGTGGATATTTGGATCACTTTGAGGCCTAGGCTGGGAAATGGAATATCTTCACCTAAAAACTAGACAGAAGCATCCTCAGAAATTTCTTCTCAATGCATGCATTCAACTCACAGAGTTGAACCTGTCTTTTGATAGAGCAGTTTGGCAACACTCTATTTGTGAAATCTGCAATTGTATATTTCCAGCGATTTGTGGCCTATGCAAGGAAAAGGAAATATCTTCACTTCAAAACTGGACAGGAGCATTCTCAGAAACCTCTTTGTGATGAGTGCATTCAACTCGAGGACTTGAATGTTCCTTTGAATAGAACAGTTTTGAAACACTCCTTTTGGAAAATCTGCAAATGTTTATTCGGAGCGCTTTGATGCCTATGTTGGAAAAGGAAATATCTTCACCTAAAAACTAGACAGAAGCATTCTCGGAAACTTCTTTGTGATGAGTGCATTCAACTCACAGAATTGAACCTACCAGTTGATAGAGAAGTTGGGAAACACTCTTTTTGTAGAATCTGCAAGTGGATATTTGGAGTGCTTTGAGGCCTATGTTGGAAAAGGAAATATCTTCCACTAAATACTAGACAGAAGCATTCTCGGAAACTTCTTTGTGATGAGTGCATTCAACTCAAAGACTTGAACGTTCCTTTTGAGAGAACAGTTTTGAAACACTCTTTTTGTAGAATCTGCACGTGGATAATTGGAGCGATTTGAGGCCTATGCTGGAAAAGGAAATATCTTCACATAAAAACTAGACAGAAGCATTCTGAGGAACTTCTTTGTGTTGAGCGCATTCAACCCACAGACTTGAAGCTTTCTTTTGAAAGAGCAGTGTTGAAACACTCTTTTTGTAGAATCTGCAAGTGGATATTTGGAGCGCTTTGACGCCCATGCTGGGAAATGGAATATCTTCACGTAAAAACTAGACTGAAGCATTCTGAGAAACTTCTTTGTTATGAGTGCATTCAACTCACAGACTTGAACGTGGCTTTTGATAGAACAGTTCTGAAACACTAAGTTTGTAGAATCCGCAAGTGTTTATTCGGAGCATCTTGAGGCCTATGTTGGAAAAGGAAATATCTTCACATAAAAACTAGAGAGAAGCATTCTCAGAAACTTCTTTGTGATGAGTGCATTCAACTCACAGACTTCAACCTACCAATTCATAGAGAAGTGTGGAAACACTCTTTTCGTAGAATCTGCAGGTGGATATTTGGAGTGCTTTCAGGCCTATGCGGGAAAAGGAAATATCTTCACATAAAAACCTGACAGAAGCATTCTCAGAAACGTCTTTGTGTTCAGTGCATCGAAATCAAAGACTTGAATCTTTCTTTTGAAAGAGCAATTTTGAAACACTCTTTTTGTAAAATCTGCAAGTGGATATTTGGAGCACTTTGAGGCCTATGCTGGGAAATGGAATACCTTCAACTAAAAACTAGACAGAAGCATCCTCAGAAAGTTCTTCTCGAGGCGTGCATTCAACTCACAGAGTTGAACCTGTCTTTTGATAGAGCGGTTTGCAAACACTCTCTTTGTGAAATCTGCAATTGGATATTTCCAGCGATTTGAGGCCTATGCAAGGAAAAGGAAATATCTTCACTTCAAAACTGGACAGGAGCATTCTCAGAAACCTCTTTGTGATGAGTGCATTCAACTCGAAGACTTGAACGTTCCTTTTGATAGAACAGTTTTCAAACACTCCGTTTGGACAATCTGCAAATGTTTATTCGCAGCGCTTTGAGGCCTATGTTGGAAAAGGAAATATCTCCACCTAAAAACTAGACAGAAGCATTCTCGGAAACTACTTTTTGATGAGTGCATTCAACTCACAGAATTGAACCTACCAATTGATAGAGAACTTTGGAAACACTCTTTTTGTAGAATCTGCAAGTGGATATTTGGAGCGCTTTGAGGCCCATGTTGGAAAAGGAAATATCTTCACCTAAAAACTAGACAGAAGCATTCTCGGAAACTTCTTTGTGATGAGTGCATTCAACTCAGAGACTTGAACGTTCCTTTTGAGAGAACAGTTTTGAAACACTCTTTTTGTTGAATCTGCACGTGGATATTTGGAGCGATTTGAGGCCTATGCTGGAAAAGGGAATATCTTCACATAAAAACTAGACAGAAGTATTCTGAGAAACTTCTTTGTGTTGAGTGCATTCAACTCACAGACTTGAAGCTTTCTTTGGAAAGAGCAGTTTTGAAACACTCTTTTTGTAGAATCTGCAAGTGGATATTTGGAGCGCTTTGAGGCCCATACTGGGAAATGGAATATCTTCACCTAAAAACTAGACTGAAGCATTCTGAGAAACTTCTTGGTTATGAGTGCATTCAACTCACAGACTTGAACGTGGCTTTTGATAGAACAGTTCTGAAACACTAAGTTATTAGAATCCGCAAGTGTTTATTCGGAGCACCTTGAGGCCTATGTTGGAAAAGGAAATATCTTCACAAAAAAACTAGAGAGAAGCATTCTCAGAAACTTCTTTGTGATGAGTGCATTCAACTCACAGACTTGAACCTACCAATTGATAGAGAAGTTTGGAAACATTCTTTTTGTAGAATCTGCAGGTGGATATTTGGAGCGCTTTGAGGCCTATCCTGGAAAAGGTAATATCCTCACATAAAAACCTGACAGAAGCATTCTCAGAAACTTCTTTGTGTTCAGTGCATTCAAATCACAGACTTGAATTTTTCTTTTGAAAGAGCAGTTTTGAAACACTCTTTTTGTAAAATCTGCAAGTGCATATTTGGAGCACTTTGAGGCCTATGCTGGGAAACGGAATACCTTCACCTAAAAACTAGACAGAAGCATCCTCAGAAAGTTCTTCTCGATGAGTGCATTCAACTCACAGAGTTGAACCTGTCTTTTCATAGAGCAGTTTGGAAACACTCTCTTTGTGAAATCTGCAATTGGATATTTCCAGCGATTTGAGGCCAATGCAAGGAAAAGGAAATATCTTCACTTCAAAAGTGGACAGGAGCATTCTCAGAAACATCTTTGTGAGGAGTGCATTCAACTCGAAGACTTGAACGTTCCTTTTGATAGAACAGTTTTGAAACACTCCTTTTGGACAATCTGCAAATGTTTATTCGGAGCGCTTTGAGGCCTATGTTGGAAAAGGAAATATCTTCACCTAAAAACTAGACAGAAGCATTCTCGGAAACTTCTTTGTGATGAGTGCATTCAACTCACAGAATTGAACCTACCAATTGATAGAGAAGTTTGGAAACACTCTTTTTGTAGAATCTGCAAGTGGATATTTGGAGGGCTTTGAGGCCTGTGTTAGAAAAGGAAATATCTTCACCTAAAAACTAGACAGAAGCATTCTCGGAAACTTCTTTGTGTTGAGTGCATTCAACTCAAAGACTTGAACGTTCCTTTTGAGAGAACAGTTTTGAAACACTCTTTTTGTAGAATCTGCACGTGGATATTTGGAGCGATTTGAGGCCTATGCTGGAAAAGGAAATATCTTCACATAAAAACTAGACAGAAGCATTCTGAGAAATTTCTTTGTGTTGAGTGCATTCAACTCACAGACTTGCAGCTTTCTTTTGAAAGAGCAGTTTTGAAACACTCTTTTTGTAGAATCTGCAAGTGGATATTTGGAGCGCTTTGAGGCCCATGCTGGGAAATGGAATATCTTCACCTAAAAACTAGACTGAAGCATTCTGAGAAACTTCTTTGTGATGAGTGCATTCAACTCACAGACTTCAATGTTGTTTTGATAGAACAGTTCTGAAACACTAAGTTTGTAGGATCCGCAAGGGTTTATTCGGAGCACCTTGAGGCCTATGTTGGAAAAGGAAATATCTTCACATAAAAACTAGAGAGAAGCATTCTCAGAAACTTCTTTGTGATGAGTGCATTCAACTCACAGACTTGAACCTACCAATTCATAGAGAAGTTTGGAAACACTCTTTTCGCAGGATCTGCAGGTGGATATTTGGAGTGCTTTCAGGCCTATGCTGGAAAAGGAAATATGTTCACATAAAAATCTGACAGAAGCATTCTCAGAAACTTCTTTGTGTTCAGTGCCTTCAAATCAATGACTTGAATCTTTCTTTTGAAAGAGCAGCTTTGAAACACTCTTTTTGTAAAATCTGCAAGTGGATATTTGGAGCACTTTGAGGCCTATGCTGGGAAATGGAATATCTTCACCTAAAAACTAGACAGAAGCATCCTCAGAAAGTTCTTCTCAATGCGTGCATTCAATTCACGGAGTTGAACCTGACTTTTGATAGAGCAGTTTGGAAACACTCTCTTTGTGAAATCTGCAATTGGATGTTTCCAGCGATTTGAGGCCTATGCAAGGAAAAGGAAATATCTTCACTTCAAAACTGGACAGGAGCATTCTCAGAAACCTTTTGTGATGAGTGCATTCAACTCGAAGACATGAACATTCCTTTGAATAGAACAGTTTTGAAACACTCCTTTTGGACAATCTGCAAATGTTTATTCGGAGCGCTTTGAGGCCTATGTTGGAAAAGGAAATATCTTCACCTAAAAACTAGACAGAAGCATTCTTGGAAACTTCTTTGTGATGAGTGCATTCAACTCACAGAATTGAACCTAACAATTGATAGAGAAGTTTGGAAACACTCTTTTTGTAGAATCTGCAAGTGGATGTTTGGAGCGCATTGAGGCCTATGTTGGAAAAGGAAATATCTTCACCTAAAAAGTACACAGAAGCATTCTCGGAAACTTCTTTGTGATGAGTGGATTCAACTCAAAGACTTGAACGTTCCTTTTGAGAGAACAGATTTGAAACACTCTTTTTGTAGAATCTGCACGTGGATATTTGGAGCGATTTGAGGCCTATGCTGGAAAAGGAAATATCTTCACATAAAAACTAGACAGAAGCATTCTGAGGAACTACTTTGTGTTGAGCGCATTCAACCCACGGACTTGAAGCTTTCTTTTGAAAGAGCAGTGTTGAAGCACTCTTTTTGTAGAATCCGCAAGTGGATATTTGGAGCGCTTTGAGGCCCATGCTGGGAAATGGAATATCTTCACCTAAAAACTAGACTGAAGCATTCTAAGAAACTTCTTTGTGATGAGTGCATTCAACTCACAGACTTGAGTGTTGCTGTCAATAGAATAGTTCTGAAACACTAAGTTTGTAGAATCCGCAAGTGTTTATTCGGAACACCTTGAGGCCTATTTTGGAAAAGGAAATATCTTCACATAAAAACTAGAGAGAAGCATTCTCAGAAACTTCTTTGTGATAAGTGCATTCAAATCACAGTCTTGAACCTACCAATTGATAGAGGAGTTTGGAAACACTCTTTTCGTAGAATCTGCAAGTGGATATTTGGAGCGCTTTGAGGCCTATGCTGGAAAAGGAAATATCTTCACATAAAAACCTGACAGAAGCATTCTCAGAAACTTCTTTGTGTTCAGTGCATTCAAATCACACACTTGAACCTTTCTTTTGAAAGGGCAGTTTTGAAACACTCTTTTTGTAAAATCTGAAAGTGGATATTTGGAGCACTATCAGGCCTATGCTGGGAAATGGAATATCTTCACCTGAAAACTCGACAGAAGCATCCTCAGAAAGTTCTTCTCGATGCGTGCATTCAACTCACAGAGTTGAACCTGTCTTTTGATAGAGCAGTTTGAAAACACTCTATTTGTGAAATCTGCAATTGGATATTTCCAGCGATTTGGGGCCTATGAGAGGAAAAGGAAATATATTCACTTCAAAACTGGACAGGTGCATTCTCAGAAACCTCTTTGGGATGAGTGAATTCAACTCGAAGACTTGAACGTTCCTTTTGATAGAACCGTTTTGAAACACTCCTTTTGGACAATCTGAAAATGTTTATTTGGTGCGCTTTGAGGCTTATGTTGCTAAAGGAAATATCTTCACCTAAAAACTAGACAGAAGCATTCTCAGAAACTTCTTTGTGATGAGTGCATTCAACTCACAGAATTGAACCTACCAATTGATAGAGAAGTTTGGAAACATTCTTTTTGTAGAATCTGCAAGTGGATATTTGGAGTGCTTTGAGGCCTATGTTGGAGAAGGAAATATCTTCACCTAAAAACTAGACGGAAGCATTCTCGGAAACTTCTTTGTGATGAGTGCTTTCAACTCACAGACGTGAACGTTGCTTTTGATAGAACAGTTCTGAAAAACTAAGTTTGTAGCATCCGCAAGTGTTTATTCGGAGCACCTTGAGGCCTATGTTGGAAAAGGAAATATCTTCACATTAAAAGTAGAGAGAAGCATTCTCAGAAACTTCTTTGTGATGAGTGCATTCAACTCACAGACTTGAATGTTGCTTTTGATAGAACAGTTCTGAAACACTAAGTTTGTAGAATCCGCAAGTGTTTATTCGGAGCACCTTGCGGCCTATGTTGGAAAAGGAAATATCTTCACATAAAAATTAGAGAGAAGCATTCTCAGAAACTTCTTTGTGATGAGTGCATTCAACTCACAGACTTGAACCTACCAATTCATAGAGAAGTTTGGAAACACTCTTTTCGTAGAATCTGCAGGTGGATATTTGGAGCGCTTTGAGGCCTATGCTGGAAAAGGAAATATCTTCACATAAAAACCTTACAGAAGCATTCTCAGAAACTCCTTTGTGTTCAGTGCATTCAAATGACGGACTTGAATCTTTCTTTTGAAAGAGCAGTTTTGAATCACTCTTTTTGTAAAATCTGCAAGTGGATATTTGGAGCACTTTGAGGCCTATGCTGGGAAATGGAATATCTTCACCTTAAAACTAGACAGAAGCATCCTCAGAAATTTCTACTCAATGCGTGCATTCAACTCATGGAGTTGAACCTGTCTTTTGATAGAGCAGTTTGGAAACACTCTCTTTGTGAAATCTGCAATTGGATAATTCCAGCGATTTGAGGCCTATGCAAGGAAAAGGAAATATCTTCACTTCAAAACTGGACAGGAGCATTCTCAGAAACCTCTTTGTGATGAGTGCATTCAACTCGAAGACTTGAACGTTCCTTTTGATAGAACAGTTTTGAAACACTCCTTTTGGACAATCTGCAAATGTTTATTCGGAGCGCTTTGAGGACTATGTTGGAAAAGGAAATATCTTCACCTAAAAACGAGACAGAAGCATTCTCGGAAACTTCTTTGTGATGAGTGCATTCAACTCACAGAATTGAACCTACCAATTGATAGAGAAGTTTGGAAACACTCTTTTTGTAGAATCTGCAAGTGGATATTTGGAGTGCTTTGACGTCTATGTTGTAAAAGGAAATATCTTCACCTAAAAACTAGACAGAAGCATTCTCGGAAACTTCTTTGTGATGAGTGCATTCAACTCAAAGACTTGAACGTTCCTTTTGAGAGAACAGTTTTGAAACACTGTTTTTGTAGAATCTGCACGTGGATATTTGGAGCGATTTGAGGCCTATGCTGGAAAAGGAAATATCTTCACCTAAAAACTAGACAGAAGCATTCTCGGAAACTTCTTTGTGATGAGTGCATTCAACTCAAAGACTTGAATGTTCCTTTTGAGAGAAAAGTTTTGCAACACTCTTTTTGTAGAATCTGCACGTGGATATTTGGAGCGATTTGAGGCCTATGCTGGAAAAGGAAATATCTTCACCTAAAAACTAGACAGAAGCATTCTGAGAAACTTCTTTGTGTTGAGTGCATTCAACTCACAGACTTGAAGCTTTCTTTAGAAAGAGCAGTTTTGAAACACTCTTTTTATAGAATCTGCAAGTGGATATTTGGAGCGCTTTGAGGCCCATGCTGGGAAATTTAATATCTTCACCTAAAAACTAGACTGAAGCATTCTGAGAAACTTCTTTGTGATGAGTGCATTCAACTCACAGACTTGAACGTTGCTTTTGATAGAACAGTTCTGAAACACTAAGTTTGTAGAATCCGCAAGTGTTTATTCGGAGCACATTGAGGCCTATGTTGGAAAAGGAAATATCTTCACATAAAAAGTAGAGAGAAGCATTCTCAGAAACTTCTTTGTGATGAGTGCATTCAACTCACAGACTTGGACCTACCAATTGATAGAGAAGTTTGGAAACGCTCTTTTTGTAGAATCGGCAAGTGGATTTTTGGAGCGCTTTGAGGCCTATGCTGGAAAAGGAAATATCTTCACATAAAAACCTGACAGAAGCATTCTCAGAAACTTCTTTGTGTTCAGTGCATTGAAATCACAGACTTGAATCTTTCTTTTGAAAGAGCAATTTTGAAACACTCTTTTTGTAAAATCTGCAAGTGGATATTTGGAGCACTTTGAGGCCTATGCTGGGAAATGGAATACCTTCACCTAAAAACTAGACAGAAGCATCCTCAGAAAGTTCTTCTCGATGCGTGCATTCAACTCACAGAGTTGAACCTGTCTTTTGATAGAGCGGTTTGGAAACACTCTCTTTGTGAAATCTGCAATTGGGTATTTCCAGCGATTTGAGGCCTATGCAAGAAAAAGGAAATATCTTCACTTCAAAACTGGACAGGAGCATTCTCAGAAACCTCTCTGTGATGAGTGCATTCAACTCGAAGACTTGAACGTTCCTTTTGATAGAACAGTTTTGAAACACTCCGTTTGGACAATCTGCAAATGTTTATTCGGAGCGCTTTGGGGCCTATGTTGGAAAAGGAAATATCTTCACCTAAAAACTAGACAGAAGCATTCTCGGAAACTTCTTTCTGATGAGTGCATTCAACTCACAGAATTGAACCTACCAATTGATAGAGAAGTTTGGAAACACTCTTTTTTTAGAATCTGCCAGTGGATATTTGGAGCGCTTTGAGGCCTATGTTGGAAAAGGAAATATCTTCACCTAAAAACTAGACAGAAGCATTCTCGGAAACATCTTTGTGATGAGTCCATTCAACTCAAAGACTTGAACGTTCCTTTTGAGAGAACAGTTTTGAAACACTCTTTTTGTAGAATCTGCACGTGGATATTTGGAGCGATTTCAGGCCTATGCTGGAAAAGGAAATATCTTCACAGAAAAACTAGACAGAAGCATTCTGAGAAACTTCTTTGTGTTGATTGCATTCAACTCGCAGACTTGAAGCTTTCTTTAGAAAGAGCAGTTTTGAAACCCTCTTTTTGTAGAATCTGCAAGTGGATATTTGGAGCGCTTTGAGGCCCATACTGGGAAATGGGATATCTTCACCTATAAACTAGACTGAACCATTCTGAGAAACTTCTTTGTGATGAGTGCATTCAACTCACAGACTTAAACGTGGCTTTTGATAGAACAGTTCTGAAACACTAAGTTATTAGAATCCGCAAGGGTTTATTCGGAGCACCTTGAGGCCTATGTTGGAAAAGGAAATATCTTCACATAAAAACTAGAGAGAAGCATTCTCAGAAACTTCTTTGTGATGAGTGCATTCAACTCACAGACTTGAAGCTACCAATTGATAGAGAAGTTTGGAAACACTCTTTTCGTAGAATCTGAAGGTGGATATTTGGAGCGCTTTGAGGCCTATGCTGGAAAAGGAAATATCCTCACATAAAAACCTGACAGAAGCATTCTCAGAATCTTCTTTGTGTTCAGTGCATTCAAATCACAGACTTGAATCTTTCTTTTGAAAGAGCAGTTTTGAAACACTCTTTTTGTAAAATCTGCAAGTGGATATTTGGAGCACTTAGAGGCCTATGCTGGGAAATGGAATATCTTCACCTAAAACCTAGACAGAAGCATCCTCAGAAACTTCTTCTCGATGACTGTATTCAACTCACAGAGTTGAACCTGTCTTTTGATAGAGCAGTTTGGAAACACTCTCTTTGTGAAATCTGCAATTGGATATTTCCAGCGATTTGAGGCCTATGCAAGGAAAAGCAAATATCTTCACTTCAAAACTGGACAGGAGCATTCTCAGAAACCTCTTTGTGATGAGTGCATTCAACTCGAAGACTTGAACGTTCCTTTTGATAGAACAGTTTTGAAACACTCCTTTTGGACAATCTGCAAATGTTTATTCGGAGCGCTTTGAGGCCTATGTTGGAAAAGGAAATATCTTCACCTAAAAACGAGACAGAAGCATTCTCAGAAACGTCTTTGTGATGAGTGCATTCAACTCACAGAATTGAACCTACCAATTGATAGAGAAGTTTGGAAACACTCTTTTTGTAGAATCTGCAAGTGGATATTTGGAGCGCTTTGAGGCCTGTGTTGGAAAAGGAAATATCTTCACCTAAAAACTAGACAGAAGCATTCTCGGAAACTTCTTTGTGATGAGTGCATTCAACTGAAAGACTTGAACGTTCCTTTTGAGAGAACAGTTTTGAAACACTCTTTTTGTAGACTCTGCACGTGGATATTTGGAGCGATTTGAGGCCTATGATGGAAAAGGAAATATCTTCAAATAAAAACTAGACAGAAGCATTCTGAGGAACTTCTTTGTGTTGAGCGCATTCAACCCACAGACTTGAAGCTTTCTTTTGAAAGAGCAGTGTTGAAACACTCTTTTTGTAGAATCTGTAAGTGGATACTTGGAGCGCTTTGACGCCCATGCTGGGAAATGGAATATCTTCACGTAAAAACTAGACTGAAGCATTCTGAGAAACTTCTTTGTTATGAGTGCATTCAACTCACAGACTTGAACGTGGCTTTTGATAGAACAGTTCTGAAACACTAAGTTTGTAGAATCCGCAAGTGTTTATTCGGAGCATCTTGAGGCCTATGTTGGAAAAGGAAATATCTTCACATAAAAACTAGAGAGAAGCATTCTCAGAAACTTCTTTGTGATGAGTGCATTCAACTCACAGACTTGAACCTAAGAATTGATAGAGAAGTTTGGAAACACTCTTTTCGTAGAATCTGCAGGTGGATATTTGGAGCGCTTTGAGGCCTATGCTAGAAAAGTAAATATCTTCACATAAAAACCTGACAGAAGCATTCTCAGAAACTTCTTTGTGTTCAGTGCATTCAAATCACAGTCTTGAATCTTTCTTTTGAAAGAGCAGTTTTGAAACACTCTTTTTGTAAAATCTGCAAGTGGATATTTGGAGCACTTTGAGGCCTATGCTGGGAAATGGAATAAATTCACCTAAAAACTAGACAGAAGCAACCTCAGAAATTTCTTCTCCATGCGTGCATTCAACTCACAGAGTTGAACCTGTCTTTTGGTAGAGCAGTTTGGAAACACTCTCTTTGTGAAATCTGCAATTGGATATTTCCAGCGATTTGGGGCCTATGCAAGGAGAAGGAAATATCTTCACTTCAAAACTGGACAGGAGCATTCTCAGAGACCTGTTTTTGATGAGTGCATTCAACTGGAAGACTTGAACGTTCCTTTTGATAGAACAGTTTTGAAACACTCCTTTTGGACAATCTGCAAATGTTTATTCGGAGCGCTTTGAGGCGTATTTTGGAAAAGGAAATATCTTCTCCTAAAAACTAGACAGAAGCATTCTCGGAAACTTCTTAGTGATGAGTGCATTCAACTCACAGAATTGAACCTACCAATTGATAGAGAAGTTTGGAAACACTCTTTTTGTAGAATCTGCAAGTGGATATTTGGAGCGCTTTGAGGCCTATGTTGGAAAAGGAAATATCTTCACCTAAAAACTAGACAGAAGCATTCTCGGAAACTTCTTTGTGATGAGTGCATTCAACTCAAAGACTTGAACGTTCCTTTTGAGAGAACGGTTTTGAAACACTCTTTTTGTAGAATCTGCACGTGGATATTTGGAGCGACTTGAGGATTATGCTGGAAAAGGAAATATCTTCACATAAAAACTAGACAGAAGCATTCTGAGAAACTTCTCTGTGTTGCATGTATTCAACTCACAGACTTGAAGCTTTCTTTTGAAAGAGCAGTTTTGAAAGACTCTTTTTGTAGAATCTGCAAGTGGATATTTGGAGCGCTTTGAGGCCCATGCTGGGAAATGGAAGATCTTCACCTAAAAACTAGACTGAAGCATTCTGAGAAACTTCTTTGTGATGAGTGCATTCAACTCACAGACTTGAACGTTGCTTTTGATAGAACAGTTCTGAAACACTAAGTTTGTAGAATCCGCAAGTGTTTATTCGGAGCACCTTGAGGCCTATGTTGGAAAAGGAAATATCTTCACATAAAAACTAGAGAGAAGCATTCTCAGAAACTTCTTTGTGATGAGTGCATTCAACACACAGACTTGAACCTACCGATTGAAAGAGAAGTATGGATACACTCTTTTCGTAGAATCTGCAAGTGGATATTTGGAGCGCTTTGAGGCCTATGCTGGAAGAGGAAATATCTTCACATAAAAACATGACAGAAGCATTCTCAGAAACTTCGTTGTGTTCAGTGCATTGAAATCACAGACTTGAATCTTTCTTTTGAAAGAGCAGTTTTGAAACACACTTTTTGTAAAATCTGCAAGTGGATATTTGGAGCACTTTATGGCCTATGCTGGGAAATGGAATATCTTCACCTGAAAACTAGACAGAAGCATCCTCAGAAAGTTCTTCTAGATGTGTGCATTCAACTCAAAGAGTTGAACCTGTCTTTTGATAGAGCAGTTTGAAACACTCTCTTTGTGAAATCTGCAATTGGATATTTCCAGCGACTTGAGGCCTATTCAAGGAAAAGGAAATATCTTTACTTCAAAACTGGACAGGAGCATTCTCAGAAACCTCTTTGTGATGAGTGCATTCAACTCGAAGACTTGAACGTTCCTTTTGATAGAACAGTTTTGAAACACTCCTTTTGGACAATCTGCAAATGTTTATTCGGAGCACTTTGAGGCCTATGTTGGAAAAGGAAATATCTTCACCTAAAAACTAGACAGAAGCATTCTCGGAAACTTCTTTGTGATGAGTGCATTCAACTCACCGAATTGAACCTACCAATTGATAGAGAAGTTTGGAAACACTTTTTTTGTAGAATCTGCAATTGGATATTTGGAGCGCTTTCAGGCCTATGTTGGAAAAGGAAATATCTTCACCTAAAAACTAGACAGGAGCATTCTCGGAAACTTCTTTGTGATGAGTGCATTCAACTCAAAGACTTGAACGTTCCTTTTGAGAGAACGGTTTTGAAACACTCTTTTTGTAGAATCTGCACGTGGATATTTGAAGCGATTTGAGGCCTATGCTGGAAAAGGAAATATCTTCACATAAAAACTAGACAGAAGCATTCTGAGAAACTTCTTTGTGTGGTGTGCATTCAACTCACAGACTTGAAGCTTTCTTTTGAAAGAGCAGTTTTGAAACACTCTGTTTGTAGAATCTGCAAGTGGATATTTGGGGCGCTTTGAGGCCCATGCTGGGAAATGGAATATCTTCACCTAAAAACTAGACTGAAGCGTTCTGAGAAACTTCTTTGTGATGAGTGCATTCAACTCACAGACTTGAACGTTGCTATTGATAGAACAGTTCTGAAACACTAAGTTTGTAGAATCCGCAAGTGTTTATTCGGAGCACCTTGAGGCCTATGTTGGAAAAGGAAATATCTTCACATAAAACTAGAGAGAAGCATTCTCAGAAACTTCTTTGTGATGAGTGCATTCAACTCACAGACTTGAACCTACCAATTGATAGAGAAGTTTGGAAACACTCTTTTCGTAGAATCTGCAAGTGGATATTTGGAGCTCTTTGAGGCCTATGCTAGAAAAGTAAATATCTTCACATAAAAACCTGACAGAAGCATTCTCAGAAACTTCTTTGTGTTCAGTGCATTCAAATCACAGACTTTAATCTTTCTTTTGAAAGAGCAGTTTTGAAACACTCTTTTTGTAAAATCTGCAAGTGGATATTGGGAGCACTTTGAGGCCTATGCTGGGAAATGGAATAACTTCACCTAAAAACTAGACAGAAGCATCCTCAGAAATTTCTTCTCCATGCGTGCATTCAACTCACAGAGTTGAACCTGTCTTTTGGTAGAGCAGTTTGGAAACACTCTCTTTGTGAAATCTGCAATTGGATATTTCCAGCGATTTGAGGCCTATGCAAGGGAAAGGAAATATCTTCACTTCAAAACTGGACAGGAGCATTCTCGGAGACCTGTTTTTGATGAGTGCATTCAACTGGAAGACTTGAACGTTCCTTTTGATAGAACAGTTTTGAAACACTCCTTTTGGACAATCTGCAAATGTTTATTCGGAGCGCTTTGAGGCGTATTTTGGAAAAGGAAATATCTTCTCCTAAAAACTAGACAGAAGCATTCTCGGAAACTTCTTTGTGATGAGTGCATTCAACTCACAGAATTGAGCCTACCAATTGATAGAGAAGTTTGGAAACACTCTTTTTGTAGAATCTGCAAGTGGATATTTGGAGCGCTTTGAGGCCTATGTTGGAAAAGGAAATATCTTCACCTAAAAACTAGACAGAAGCATTCTCGGAAACTTCTTTGTGATGAGTGCATTCAACTCAAAGACTTGAACGTTCCTTTTGAGAGAACGGTTTTGAAACACTCTTTTTGTAGAATCTGCACGTGGATATTTGGAGCGACTTGAGGATTATGCTGGAAAAGGAAATATCTTCACGTAAAAACTAGACAGAAGCATTCTGAGAAACTTCTTTGTGTTGCATG
This sequence comes from Pongo abelii, assembly GCF_028885655.2. Lineage (NCBI taxonomy): Eukaryota > Metazoa > Chordata > Mammalia > Primates > Hominidae > Pongo > Pongo abelii. Next base: position 20,197,933 of record NC_071999.2, read on the forward strand.
TATTCAACTGACAGACTTGAAGCTTTCTTTTGAAAGAGCAGTTTTGAAACACTCTTTTTGTAGAATCTGCAAGTGGATATTTGGAGCGCTTTGAGGCCCATGCTGGGAAATGGAATATCTTCACCTAAAAACTAGACTGAAGCATTCTGAGAAACTTCTTTGTGATGAGTGCATTCAACTCACAGACTTGAACGTTGCTTTTGATAGAACAGTTCTGAAACACTAAGTTTGTAGAATCCGCAAGTGTTTATTCGGAGCACCTTGAGGCCTATGTTGGAAAAGGAAATATCTTCACATAAAACTAGAGAGAAGCATTCTCAGAAACTTCTTTGTGATGAGTGCATTCAACTCACAGACTTGAACCTACCAATTGATAGAGAAGTTTGGAAACACTCTTTTCGTAGAATCTGCAAGTGGATATTTGGAGCTCTTTGAGGCCTATGCTAGAAAAGTAAATATCTTCACATAAAAACCTGACAGAAGCATTCTCAGAAACTTCTTTGTGTTCAGTGCATTCAAATCACAGACTTGAATCTTTCTTTTGAAAGAGCAGTTTTGAAACACTCTTTTTGTAAAATCTGCAAGTGGATATTGGGAGCACTTTGAGGCCTATGCTGGGAAATGGAATAACTTCACCTAAAAACTAGACAGAAGCATCCTCAGAAATTTCTTCTCCATGCGTGCATTCAACTCACAGAGTTGAACCTGTCTTTTGGTAGAGCAGTTTGGAAACACTCTCTTTGTGAAACCTGCAATTGGATATTTCCAGCGATTTGAGGCCTATGCAAGGAAAAGGAAATATCTTCACTTCAAAACTGGACAGGAGCATTCTCGGAGACCTGTTTTTGATGAGTGCATTCAACTGGAAGACTTGAACGTTCCTTTTGATAGAACAGTTTTGAAACACTCCTTTTGGACAATCTGCAAATGTTTATTCGGAGCGCTTTGAGGCGTATTTTGGAAAAGGAAATATCTTCTCCTAAAAACTAGACAGAAGCATTCTCGGAAACTTCTTTGTGATGAGTGCATTCAACTCACAGAATTGAACCTACCAATTGATAGAGAAGTTTGGAAACACTCTTTTTGTAGAATCTGCAAGTGGATATTTGGAGCGCTTTGAGGCCTATGTTGGAAAAGGAAATATCTTCACCTAAAAACTAGACAGAAGCATTCTCGGAAACTTCTTTGTGATGAGTGCATTAAACTCAAAGACTTGAACGTTCCTTTTGAGAGAACGGTTTTGAAACACTCTTTTTGTAGAATCTGCACGTGGATATTTGGAGCGACTTGAGGATTATGCTGGAAAAGGAAATATCTTCACATAAAAACTAGACAGAAGCATTCTGAGAAACTTCTTTGTGTTGCATGTATTCAACTCACAGACTTGAAGCTTTCTTTTGAAAGAGCAGTTTTGAAACACTCTTTTTGTAGAATCTGCAAGTGGATATTTGGAGCGCTTTGAGGCCCATGCTGGGAAATGGAATATCTTCACCTAAAAACGAGACTGAAGCATTCTGAGAAACTTCTTTGTGATGAGTGCATTCAACTCACAGACTTGAACGTTGCTTTTGATAGAACAGTTCTGAAACACTAAGTTTGTAGAATCCGCAAGTGTTTATTCGGAGCACCTTGAGGCCTATGTTGGAAAAGGAAATATCTTCACACAAAAACTAGAGAGAAGCATTCTCAGAAACTTCTTTGTGATGAGTGCATTCAACTCAAAGACTTGAACGTTCCTTTTCAGAGAACAGTTTTGAAACACTCTTTTTGTAGAATCTGCACGTGGATATTTGGAGCGCTTTGAGGCCCATGCTGGGAAATGGAATATCTTCACCTAAAAACTAGACTGAAGCATTCTGAGAAACTTCTTTGTGATGAGTGCATTCAACTCACAGACTTGAACGTTGCTTTTGATAGAACAGTTCTGAAACACTAAGTTTGTAGAATCCGCAAGTGTTTATTCGGAGCACCTTGAGGCCTATGTTGGAAAAGGAAATATCTTCACATAAAAACTAGAGAGAAGCATTCTCAGAAACTTCTTTGTGTTGAGTGCCTTCAACTCACAGACTTGAAGCTTTCTTTTGAAAGAGCAGTTTTGAAACACTCTTTTTGTAGAATCTGCAAGTGGATATTTGGAGCACTTTTAGGCCTATGCTGGGAAATGAAATATCTTCACCTTAAAACTAGACTGAAGCATTCTGAGAAACTTCTTTGTGATGAGTGCATTCAACTCACGGACTTGAACGTTGCTTTTGATAGAACAGTTTTGAAACACTAATTTTGTAGAATCCGCAAGTGTTTAATCGGAGCACCTTGAGGCCTATGTTGGAAAAGGAAATATCTTCACATAAAAACTAGAGAGAAGCATTCTCAGAAACTTCTTTGTGATGAGTGCATTCAACTCACAAACTTCAACCTACCAATTGATAGAGAAGTTTGGAAACACTCTTTCTGTAGAATCTGCAAGTGGATATTTGGAGCGCTTTGAGGCCTATGCTGGAAAAGGAAATATCTTCACATAAAAACCTGACAGAAGCATTCTCAGAAACTTCTTTGTGTTCAGTGAATTGAATTCACAGACTTGAATCTTTCTTTTGAAAGAGCAGTTTTGAAACACTCTTTTTGTAAAATCTGCAAGTGGGTATTTGGAGCACTTTGAGGTCTATGCTGGGAAAGGGAATATCTTCACCTAAAAACTAGACAGAAGCATCCTCAGAAAGTTCTTCCCGATGCGTGCATACAACTCACAAAGTTGAACCTGTCTTTTGATAGAGCGGTTTGGAAACACTCTCTTTGTGAAATCTGCAATTGGATATTTCCAGCGATTTGGGGCCTATGCTAAGAAAAGGAAATATCTTCACTTCGAAACTGGACAGGAGCATTCTCAGAAACCACTTTGTGATGAGTGCATTCAACTCGAAGACTTGAACGTTCCTTTTGATAGAACAGTTTTGAAACACTCCTTTTGGACAATCTGCAAATGTTTATTCGGAGCGCTTTGAGGCCTATGTTGTAAAAGGAAATATCTTCACCTAAAAACTAGACAGAAGCATTCTCGGAAACTTCTTTGTGATGAGTGCATTCAACTCACAGAATTGAACCTACCAATTGATAGAGAAGTTTGGAAACACTCTTTTTGTAGAATCTGCAAGTGGATATTTGGAGCGCTTTGAGGCCTATGCTGGAAAAGGAAATATCTTCACATAAAAACCTGACAGAAGCATTCTCAGAATCTTCTTTGTGTTGAGTGCATTCAACTCACAGACTTGAAGCTTTCTTTTGAAAGAGCAGTTTTGAAACACTCTTTTTGTAAAATCTGCAACTGGATATTTGGAGCGCTTTGAGGCCCATGCTGGGAAATGGAATATCTTCACCTAAAAACTAGACTGAAGCATTCTGAGAAACTTCTTGGTGATGAGTGCATTCAACTCACAGACTTGAACGTTGCTTTTGATAGAACAGTTCTGAAACACTAAGTTTGTAGAATCCACAAGTGTTTATTCGGAGCACCTTGAGGCCTATGTTGGAAAAGGAAATAACTTCACATAAAAACTAGGGAGAAGCATTCTCAGAAACTTCTTTGTGATGAGTGCATTCAACTCACAGACTTGAACCTACCAATTGATAGGGAAGTTTGGAAACACTCTTTTCATAGAATCTGCAGGTGGATATTTGGAGCACTTTGAGGCCTATGCTGGAAAAGGAAATATCTTCACATAAAAACCTGACAGAAAGTCATTGGTAGCTTGATGGGGATGGCATTGAATCTGTAAATTACCTTGGGAAGGATGGCCATTTTCATGATATTGATTCTTCCTACCCATGAGCAGGCAATGTTCTTCCATTTGTTTGTATCCTCTTTTATTTCCTTCAGCAGTGGTTTGTAGTTCTCCTTGAAGAGGTCTTTCACATCCCTTTTAAGTTGGATTCCTAGGTATTTTATTGTCTTTGAAGCAATTGTGAATGGGAGTTCACTCATGATTTGGCTCTCTGTTTGTCTGTTATTGATGTATAAGAATGCTTGTGATTTTTGCAGATTGATTTTGTATCCTGAGACTTTGCTGAAGTTGCTTATCAGCTTAAGGAGATTTTGGGCTGAGACAATGGGGTTTTGTAGATATACTATCATGTCATCTGCAAGCAGGGACAATTTGACTTCCTCTTTTCCTAATTGAATACCCTTGATTTCCTTCTCCTGCCTAATTGCCCTGGCCAGAACTTCCAACACTATGTTGAATAGAAGTGGTGAGAGAGGGCATCCCTGTCTTGTGCCAGTTTTCAAAGAGAATGCTCCCAGTTTTTGCCCATTCAGTATGATATTGGCTGTGGGTTTGTCATAAATAGCTCTTATTATTTTGAAATACGTCCCATCAATTCCTAATTTATTGAGAGTTTTTAGCATGAAGCGTTGTTGAATTTTGTCAACGGCCTTTTCTGCATCTATTGAGATAATCATGTGGTTTTTGTCTTTCGTTCTGTTTATATGCTGGATTACATTTATTGATTTGCGTATATTGAACCAGCCTTGCATCCCAGGGATGAAGCCCACTTGATCATGGTGGATAAGCTTTTTGATGTGCTGCTGGATTCTGTTTGCCAGTATTTTATTGAGGATTTTTGCATCAATGTTCTTCAAGGATATTGGTCTAAAATTCTCTTTTTTTGTTGTGTCTCTGCCAGGCTTTGGTATCAGGATGATGCTGGCCTCATAAAATGAGTTAGGGAGGATTCCCTCTTTTTCTATTGATTGGAATAGTTTCAGAAGGAATGGTACCAGCTCCTCCTTGTACCTCTGGTAGAATTCGGCTGTGAATCCATCTGGACCTGGACTTTTTTTGGTTGGTAAGCTATTGATTATTGCCACAATTTCAGATCCTGTTATTGGTCTATTCAGAGATTCAACTTCTTCCTGGTTTAGTCTTGGGAGGTTGTATGTGTTGAGGAATTTATCCATTTCTTCTAGATTTTCTAGTTTATTTGCATAGAGGTGTTTGTAATATTCTCTGATGGTAGTTTGTATTTCTGTGGGATCGGTGGTGATATCCCCTTTATCATTTTTTATTGAATCTATTTGATTCTTCTCTCTTTTTTTCTTTATTAATCTTGCTAGCGAAAAAGAGCCCGCATCGCCAAGTCAATCCTAAGCCAAAAGAACAAAGCTGGAGGCATCACACTACCTGACTTCAAACTATACAACAAGGCTACAGTAACCAAAACAGCATGGTACTGGTACCAAAACAGAGATATAGATCAATGGAACAGAACAGAGCCGTCAGAAATAATGCCACATAGCTACAAGTATCTGATCTTTGACAAACCTGACAAAAACAAGAAATGGGGAAAGGATTCCCTATTTAATAAGTGGTGCTGGGAAAACTGGCTAGCCATACGTAGAAAGCTGAAACTGGATCCTTTCCTTACACCTTATACAAAAATCAATTCAAGATGGATTAAAGACTTAAATGTTAGACCTAAAACCATAAAAACCCTAGAGGAAAACCTAGGCATTACCATTCAGGACATAGGCATGGGCAAGGACTTCATGTCTAAAACACCAAAAGCAATGGCAACAAAAGCCAAAATTGACAAATGGGATCTAATTAAACTCAAGAGCTTCTGCACAGCAAAAGAAACTACCATCAGAGTGAACAGGCAACCTACAAAATAGGAGAAAATTTTCATAACCTACTCATCTGACAAAGGGCTAATATCCAGAATCTACAATGAACTCCAACAAATTTACAAGAAAAAAACAAACAACCCCATCAAAAATTGGGCGAAGGACATGAACAGACACTTCTCAAAAGAAGACATTTATGCAGCCAAAAAACACATGAAAAAATGCTCACCATCACTGGCCATCAGAGAAATGCAAATCAAAACCACAATGAGATACCATCTCACACCAGTTAGAATGGCAATCATTAAAAAGTCAGGAAACAACAGGTGCTGGAGAGGATGTGGAGAAATAGGAACACTTTTACACTGTTGGTGGGACTGTAAACCAGTTGAACCCTTGTGGAAGTCAGTGTGGCGATTCCTCAGGGATCTAGAACTAGAAATTCCATTCGACCCAACCATCCCATTACTGGGTATATACCCAAAAGACTATAAATCATGCTGCTATAAAGACACATGCACACGTATGTTTATTGCGGCATTATTCACAATAGCAAAGACTTGGAACCAACCCAAATGTCCAACAATGATAGACTGGATTAAGAAAATGTGGCACATATACACCATGGAATACTATGCAGCCATAAAAAATGATGAGTTCACGTCCTTTGTAGGGACATGGGTGAAATTGGAAATCATCATTCTCAGTAAACTATCGCAAGAACAAAAAACCAAACACCGCATATTCTCACTCATAGGTGGGAATTGAACAATGAGAACACATGGACACAGGAAGGGGAACATCACACTCTGGGGACGGTTGTGGGGAGGGGGGAGGGGGGAGGGAGAGCATTGGGAGATATACCTAATGCTAGATGACGAGTTGGTGGGTGCAGCGCACCAGCATGGCACATGTATATATATGTAACTTACCTGCACATTGCGCACATGTACCATAAAACCTAAAGTATTATAATAATAATAATAACAATAAAAATAAAAGAAAAAAAAAAAACAACAAAAAAAAACCTGACAGAAGCATTCTCAGAAACTTCTTTGTGTTCGGTGCATTCAAATCACAGACTTGAACGTTCCTTTTGATAGAACAGTGTTAAAACACTCTTTTTGTAAAATCTGCAAGTGGATATTTGGAGCACTTTGAGGCCTATGCTGGGAAATGGAATATCTTCACCTAAAAACTAGACAGAAGCATCCTCGGAAAGTTCTTCTCGATACATGCATTCAACTCACAGAGTTGAACCTGTCTTTTGATAGAGCAGTTTGGAAACACTCTTTTTGTGAAATCTGCAATTGGATATTTCCAGCGATTTGAGGCCTATGCAAGGAAAAGGAAATATCTTCACTTCAAAACTGGACAGGAGCATTCTCAGAAACCTCTTTCTGATGAGTGCATTCAACTCGAACACTGGAACGTTCCTTTTGATAGAACAGTTTTGAAACACTCCTTTTGGACAATCTGCAAATGATTATTCGGAGCGCTTTGGGGCCTATGTTGGAAAAGGAAATATCTTCACCTAAAAACTAGACAGAAGCATTCTCGGAAACTTCTTTGTGATGAGTGCATTCAACTCACAGAATTGAACCTACCAATTGATAGAGAAGTTTGGAAACACTCTTTTTGTAGAATCTGCAAGTTGATATTTGGAGCGCTTTGAGGCCTATGTTGGAAAAGGAAATATCTTCACCTAAAAACTAGAGAGAAGCATTCTCAGAAACTTCTTTGTGTTCAGTGCATTCAAATCACAGACTTGATCTTTCCTTTTGATAGAACAGTTTTGAAACACTCTTTTTGTAGAATCTGCACGTGGATATTTGGAGGGCTTTGAGGCCTGTGCTGGAAAAGGAAATATCTTTACATAAAAACTAGACAGAAGCACTCTGAGAAACTTCTTTGTGTTGAGTGCATTCAACTCACAGACTTGAAGCTTTCTTTTGAAAGAGCAGTTTTGAAACACTCTTTTTGTAGAATCTGCAAGCGGATATTTGGAGCGATTTGTGACCTATGCTGTGAAATGAAGTATCTTCACCTGAAAACTAGACAGAAGCATTCTCAGAAACTTCTTTGTGTTGAGTGCCTTCAACTCACAGACTTGAAGCTTTCTTTTGAAAGAGCAGTTTTGAAACACTCTTTTTGTAGAATCTGCAAGTGGATATTTGGGGCACTTTTAGGCCTATGCTGGGAAATGAAATATCTTCACCTTAAAACTAGACTGAAGCATTCTGAGAAACTTCTTTGTGATGAGTGCATTCAACTCACAGACTTGAACGTTGCTTTTGATAGAACAGTTTTGAAACACTAATTTTGTAGAATCCGCAAGTGTTTAATCGGAGCACCTTGAGGCCTATGTTGGAAAAGGAAATATCTTCACATAAAAACTAGAGAGAAGCATTCTCAGAAACTTCTTTGTGATGAGTGCATTCAACTCACAAACTTCAACCTACCAATTGATAGAGAAGTTTGGAAACACTCTTTCTGTAGAATCTGCAAGTGGATATTTGGAGCGCTTTGAGGCCTATGCTGGAAAAGGACATATCTTCACATAAAAACCTGACAGAAGCATTCTCAGAAACTTCTTTGTGTTCAGTGCATTGAAATCACAGACTTGAATCTTTCTTTTGAAAGAGCAGTTTTGAAACACTCTTTTTGTAAAATCTGCAAGTGGATATTTGGAGCACTTTGAGGTCTATGCTGGGAAAGGGAATATCTTCACCTAAAAACTAGACAGAAGCATCCTCAGAAAGTTCTTCTCGATGCGTGCATACAACTCACAAAGTTGAACCTGTCTTTTGATAGAGCGGTTTGGAAACACTCTCTTTGTGAAATCTGCAATTGGATATTTCCAGCGATTTGGGGCCTATGCTAAGAAAAGGAAATATCTTCACTTCGAAACTGGACAGGAGCATTCTCAGAAACCACTTTGTGATGAGTGCATTCAACTCGAAGACTTGAACGTTCCTTTTGATAGAACAGTTTTGAAACACTCCTTTTGGACAATCTGCAAATGTTTATTCGGAGCGCTTTGAGGCCTATGTTGTAAAAGGAAATATCTTCACCTAAAAACTAGACAGAAGCATTCTCGGAAACTTCTTTGTGATGAGTGCATTCAACTCACAGAATTGAACCTACCAATTGATAGAGAAGTTTGGAAACACTCTTTTTGTAGAATCTGCAAGTGGATATTTGGAGCGCTTTGAGGCCTATGCTGGAAAAGGAAATATCTTCACATAAAAACCTGACAGAAGCATTCTCAGAATCTTCTTTGTGTTGAGTGCATTCAACTCACAGACTTGAAGCTTTCTTTTGAAAGAGCAGTTTTGAAACACTCTTTTTGTAAAATCTGCAACTGGATATTTGGAGCGCTTTGAGGCCCATGCTGGGAAATGGAATATCTTCACCTAAAAACTAGACTGAAGCATTCTGAGAAACTTCTTGGTGATGAGTGCATTCAACTCACAGACTTGAACGTTGCTTTTGATAGAACAGTTCTGAAACACTAAATTTGTAGAATCCACAAGTGTTTATTCGGAGCACCTTGAGGCCTATGTTGGAAAAGGAAATAACTTCACATAAAAACTAGGGAGAAGCATTCTCAGAAACTTCTTTGTGATGAGTGCATTCAACTCACAGACTTGAACCTACCAATTGATAGGGAAGTTTGGAAACACTCTTTTCATAGAATCTGCAGGTGGATATTTGGAGCACTTTGAGGCCTATGCTGGAAAAGGAAATATCTTCACATAAAAACCTGACAGAAAGTCATTGGTAGCTTGATGGGGATGGCATTGAATCTGTAAATTACCTTGGGAAGGATGGCCATTTTCATGATATTGATTCTTCCTACCCATGAGCAGGCAATGTTCTTCCATTTGTTTGTATCCTCTTTTATTTCCTTCAGCAGTGGTTTGTAGTTCTCCTTGAAGAGGTCTTTCACATCCCTTGTAAGTTGGATTCCTAGGTATTTTATTGTCTTTGAAGCAATTGTGAATGGGAGTTCACTCATGATTTGGCTCTCTGTTTGTCTGTTATTGATGTATAAGAATGCTTGTGATTTTTGCAGATTGATTTTGTATCCTGAGACTTTGCTGAAGTTGCTTATCAGCTTAAGGAGATTTTGGGCTGAGACAATGGGGTTTTGTAGATATACAATCATGTCATCTGCAAGCAGGGACAATTTGACTTCCTCTTTTCCTAATTGAATACCCTTGATTTCCTTCTCCTGCCTAATTGCCCTGGCCAGAACTTCCAACACTATGTTGAATAGAAGTGGTGAGAGAGGGCATCCCTGTCTTGTGCCAGTTTTCAAAGAGAATGCTCCCAGTTTTTGCCCATTCAGTATGATATTGGCTGTGGGTTTGTCATAAATAGCTCTTATTATTTTGAAATACGTCCCATCAATTCCTAATTTATTGAGAGTTTTTAGCATGAAGCGTTGTTGAATTTTGTCAACGGCCTTTTCTGCATCTATTGAGATAATCATGTGGTTTTTGTCTTTCGTTCTGTTTATATGCTGGATTACATTTATTGATTTGCGTATATTGAACCAGCCTTGCATCCCAGGGATGAAGCCCACTTGATCATGGTGGATAAGCTTTTTGATGTGCTGCTGGATTCGGTTTGCCAGTATTTTATTGAGGATTTTTGCATCAATGTTCTTCAAGGATATTGGTCTAAAATTCCCTTTTTTTGTTGTGTCTCTGCCAGGCTTTGGTATCAGGATGATGCTGGCCTCATAAAATGAGTTAGGGAGGATTCCCTCTTTTTCTATTGATTGGAATAGTTTCAGAAGGAATGGTACCAGCTCCTCCTTGTACCTCTGGTAGAATTCGGCTGTGAATCCATCTGGACCTGGACTTTTTTTGGTTGGTAAGCTATTGATTATTGCCACAATTTCAGATCCTGTTATTGGTCTATTCAGAGATTCAACTTCTTCCTGGTTTAGTCTTGGGAGGTTGTATGTGTTGAGGAATTTATCCATTTCTTCTAGATTTTCTAGTTTATTTGCATAGAGGTGTTTGTAATATTCTCTGATGGTAGTTTGTATTTCTGTGGGATCGGTGGTGATATCCCCTTTATCATTTTTTATTGAATCTATTTGATTCTTCTCTCTTTTTTTCTTTATTAATCTTGCTAGCGAAAAAGAGCCCGCATCGCCAAGTCAATCCTAAGCCAAAAGAACAAAGCTGGAGGCATCACACTACCTGACTTCAAACTATACAACAAGGCTACAGTAACCAAAACAGCATGGTACTGGTACCAAAACAGAGATATAGATCAATGGAACAGAACAGAGCCGTCAGAAATAATGCCACATAGCTACAAGTATCTGATCTTTGACAAACCTGACAAAAACAAGAAATGGGGAAAGGATTCCCTATTTAATAAATGGTGCTGGGAAAACTGGCTAGCCATATGTAGAAAGCTGAAAGTGGATCCTTTCCTTACACCTTATACAAAAATCAATTCAAGATGGATTAAAGACTTAAATGTTAGACCTAAAACCATAAAAACCCTAGAGGAAAACCTAGGCATTACCATTCAGGACATAGGCATGGGCAAGGACTTCATGTCTAAAACACCAAAAGCAATGGCAACAAAAGCCAAAATTGACAAATGGGATCTAATTAAACTCAAGAGCTTCTGCACAGCAAAAGAAACTACCATCAGAGTGAACAGGCAACCTACAAAATAGGAGAAAATTTTCATAACCTACTCATCTGACAAAGGGCTAATATCCAGAATCTACAATGAACTCCAACAAATTTACAAGAAAAAAACAAACAACCCCATCAAAAATTGGGCGAAGGACATGAACAGACACTTCTCAAAAGAAGACATTTATGCAGCCAAAAAACACATGAAAAAATGCTCACCATCACTGGCCATCAGAGAAATGCAAATCAAAACCACAATGAGATACCATCTCACACCAGTTAGAATGGCAATCATTAAAAAGTCAGGAAACAACAGGTGCTGGAGAGGATGTGGAGAAATAGGAACACTTTTACACTGTTGGTGGGACTGTAAACCAGTTGAACCCTTGTGGAAGTCAGTGTGGCGATTCCTCAGGGATCTAGAACTAGAAATTCCATTCGACCCAACCATCCCATTACTGGGTATATACCCAAAAGACTATAAATCATGCTGCTATAAAGACACATGCACACGTATGTTTATTGCGGCATTATTCACAATAGCAACGACTTGGAACCAACCCAAATGTCCAACAATGATAGACTGGATTAAGAAAATGTGGCACATATACACCATGGAATACTATGCAGCCATAAAAAATGATGAGTTCACGTCCTTTGTAGGGACATGGGTGAAATTGGAAATCATCATTCTCAGTAAACTATCGCAAGAACAAAAAACCAAACACCGCATATTCTCACTCATAGGTGGGAATTGAACAATGAGAACACATGGACACAGGAAGGGGAACATCACACTCTGGGGACGGTTGTGGGGTGTGGGGAGGGGGGAGGGAGAGCATTGGGAGATATACCTAATGCTAGATGACGAGTTGGTGGGTGCAGCGCACCAGCATGGCACATGTATACATATGTAACTTACCTGCACATTGCGCACATGTACCATAAAACCTAAAGTATTATAATAATAATAATAACAATAAAAATAAAAGAAAAAAAAACAACAAAAAAAAACAACAAAAAAAAAACCTGACAGAAGCATTCTCAGAAACTTCTTTGTTTTCAGTGCATTGAAATCACAGACTTGAATCTTTCTTTACAAAGAGCAGTTTTGAAACACTCTTTTTGTAAAATCTGCAAGTGGATATTTGGAGCACTTTGAGGCCTATGCTGGGAAATGGAATATCTTCACCTAAAAACTAGACAGAAGCATCCTCAGAAAGTTCTTCTTGATGCGTGCATTCAACTCAGAGAGTTGAACCTGTCTTTTGATGGAGCGGTTTGGAAACACTCTCTTTGTGAAATCTGCAATTGGATATTTCCAGCGATTTGGGGCCTATGCAAGGAAAAGGAAATATCTTCACTTCAAAACTGGACAGGAGCATTCTCAGAAACCTCTTTCTGATGAGTGCATTCAACTCGAAGACTTGAACGTTCCTTTTGATAGAACAGTTTTGAAACACTCCTTTTGGACAATCTGCAAATGATTATTCGGAGCGCTTTGGGGCCTATGTTGGAAAAGGAAATATCTTCACCTAAAAACTAGACAGAAGCATTCTCGGAAACTTCTTTGTGATGAGTGCATTCAACTCACAGAATTGAACCTACCAATTGATAGAGAAGTTTGGAAACACTCTTTTTGTAGAATCTGCAAGTGGATATTTGGAGCGCTTTGAAGCCTATGTTTTAAAAGGAAATATCTTCACCTAAAAAGTACACAGAAGCATTCTCGGAAACTTCTTTGTGATGAGTGCATTCAACTCAAAGACTTGAACGTTCCTTTTGAGAGAACAGTTTTGAAACACTGTTTTTGTAGAATCTGCACGTGGATATTTGGAGCGATTTGAGGCCTATACTGGAAAAGGAAATATCTTCACATAAAAACTAGACAGAAGCATTCTGAGAAACTTCTTTGTGTTGAGTGCATTCAACTCACAGACTTGAAGCTTTCTTTTGAAAGAGCAGTTTTCAAACCCTCTTTTTGTAGATTCTGCAAGTGGATATTTGGAGCGCTTTGAGGCCCATACTGGTAAATGGAATATCTTCACCTAAAAACTAGACTGAAGCATTCTGAGAAACTTCTTTGTGATGAGTGCATTCAACTCACAGACTTGAACGTTGCTTTCGATAGAACAGTTCTGAAACACTAAGTTTGTAGAATCCGCAAGTGTTTATTCGGAGCACCTTGAGGCCTATGCTGGAAAAGGAAATATCTTCACATAAAAACTAGAGAGAAGCATTCTCAGAAACTTCTTTGTGATGAGTGCATTCAACTCACAGACTTGAACCTAGCAATTGATAGAGAAGTTTGGAAACACTCTTTTCGTAGAATCTGCAGGTGGATATTTGGAGCACTTTGAGTCCTATGCTGGAAAAGGAAATATCTTCACATAAAAACCTGACAGAAGCATTCTCAGAAACTTCTTTGTGTTCAGTGCATTGAAATCACAGACTTGAATCTTTCTTTTGAAAGAGCAGTTTTGAAACACTCTTTTTGTAAAATCTGCAAGTGGATATTTGCAGCACTTTGAGGCCTATGCTGGGAAATGGAATATCTTCACCTAAAAACTAGACAGAAGCATCCTCAGAAAGTTCTTCTCAATGCGTGCATTCAACTCACAGAGTTGAACCTGTCTTTTGATAGAGCAGTTTGAAAACACTCTCTTTGTGAAATCTGCAATTGGATATTTCCAGCGATTTGAGGCCTATGCAAGGAAAAGGAAATATCTTCACTTCAAAACTGGACAGGAGCATTCTCAGAAACCTCCTTGTGATGAGTGCATTCAACTCGAAGACTTGAACGTTCCTTTTGATAGAACAGTTTTGAAACATTCCTTTTGGACAATCTGCAAATGTTTATTCGGAGCGCTTTGAGGCCTATGTTGGAAAAGGAAATATCTTCACCTAAAAACTAGACAGAAGCATTCTCAGAAACTTCTTTGTGATGAGTGCATTCAACTCAAAGACTTGAACGTTCCTTTTGAGAGAACAGTTTTGAAACACTCTTTTTGTCGAATCTGCACGTGGATATTTGGAGCGATTTGAGGCCTATGCTGGAAAAGGAAATATCTTCACATAAAAACTAGACAGAAGCATTCTGAGAAACTTCTTTGTGTTGAGTGCATTCAACTCACAGACTTGAAGTTTTCTTTTGAAAGAGCAGTTTTGAAACACTCTTTTTGTAGAATCTGCAAGTGGATATTTGGAGCGCTTTGAGGCCTATGCTGGAAAAGGAAATATCTTCACATAAAAACTAGACAGAAGCATTCTGAGAAACTTCTTTGCATTGAGAGTATTCAACTCACAGACTTGAAGCTTTCTTTTGAAAGAGCAGTTTTGAAACACTCTTTTTGTAGAATCTGCAATTGGATATTTGGAGCGCTTTGAGGCCCATGCTGGGAAATGGAATATCTTCACCTAAAAACTAGACTGAAGCATTCTGAGAAACTTCTTTGTGATGAGTGCATTCAACTCACAGACTTGAACGTTGCTTTTGATAGAACAGTTCTGAAACACTAAGTTTGTAGAATCCACAAGTGTTTATTCGGAGCACCTTGAGGCCTATGTTGGAAAAGGAAATATCTTCACATAAAAACTAGAATGAAGCATTCTCAGAAACTTCTTTGTGTTGAGTGCATTCAACTCACAGACTTGAACCTACCAATTGATAGAGAAGTTTCGAAACACTCTTTTCGTAGAATCTGCAGGCGGATATTTGGAGCACTTTGAGGCCTATGCTTGAAAAGAAAATATCTTCACATAAAAACCTGACAGAAGCATTCTCAGAAACTTCTTTGTGTTCAGTGCATTGAAATCACAGACTTGAATCTTTCTTTTGAAAGAGCAGGTTTGAAACACTCTTTTTGTAAAATCTGCAAGTGGATATTTGGAGCACTTTGAGGCCTATGCTGGGAAATGGAATATCTTCACCTAAAAACTAGACAGAAGCATCCTCAGAAAGTTCTTCTCGATGCATGCATTCAACTCACAGAATTGAACCTGTCTTTTGATAGAGCGGTTTGGAAACACTCTTTTTGTGAAATCTGCAATTGGATATTTCCAGCGATTTGAGGCCTATGCAACGAAAAGGAAATATCTTCACTTCAAAACTGGACAGGAGCATTCTCAGAAACCTCTTTGTGATGAGTGCATTCAACTCGAAGACTTGAACGTTCCTTTTGATAGAACAGTTTTGAAACACTCCTTTTGGACAATCTGCAAATGTTTATTCGGAGCGCTTTGAGGCCTATGTTGGAAAAGGAAATATCTTCACCTAAAAACTAGACAGAAGCGTTCTCGGAAACTTCTTTGTGATGAGTGCATTCAACTCACAGAATTGAACCTACCAATTGATAGAGAAGTTTGGAAACACTCTTTTTGTAGAATCTGCAAGTGGATATTGGGAGCGCTTTGAGGCCTATGTTGTAAAAGGAAATATCTTCACCTAAAAACTAGACAGAAGCATTCTCGGAAACTTCTTTGTGATGAGTGCATTCAACTCAAAGGCTTGAACGTTCCTTTTGAGAGAACAGTTTTGAAACACTCTTTTTGTAGAATCTGCACGTGGATATTTGGAGCGATTTGAGGCCTATGCTGGAAAAGGAAATATCTTCACATAAAAACTAGACAGTAGCATTCTGAGAAACTTCTTTGTGTTGAGTGCATTCAACTCACAGACTTGAAGCTTTCTTTTGAAAGAGCAGTTTTGAAACACTCTTTTTGTAGAATCTGCAAGTGGATATTTGAAGCGCTTTGAGGCCCATGCTGGGAAATGGAATATCTTCACCTAAAAACTATACTGAAGCATTCTGAGAAACTTCTTTGTGATGAGTGCATTCAACTCACAGACTTGAACGTTGCTTTTGATAGAACAGTTCTGAAACACTAAGTTTGTAGAATCCGCAAGTGTTTATTCGGAGCACCATGAGGCCTATATTGGAAAAGGAAATATCTTCACATAAAAACTAGAGAGAAGCATTCTCAGAAACTTCTTTGTGATGAGTGCATTCAACTCACAGACTTGAACCTACCAATTGATAGAGAAGTTTGGAAACACTCTTTTCGTAGAATCTGCAAGTGGATATTTGGAGCGCTTTGAGGCCTATGCTGGAAAAGGAAATATCTTCACATAAAAACCTGACAGAAGCATTCTCAGAAGCTTCTTTGTGTTCAGTGCATTCAAATCACAGGCTTGATCTTTCCTTTTGATAGAACAGTTTTGAAACACTCTTTTTGTAGAATCTGCACGTGGATATTTGGAGGGCTTTGAGGCCTATGCTGGAAAAGGAAATATCTTTACATAAAAACTAGACAGAAGCACTCTGAGAAACTTCTTTGTGTTGAGTGCATTCAACTCACAGACTTGAAGCTTTCTTTTGAAAGAGCAGTTTTGAAACACTCTTTTTGTAGAATCTGCAAGTGGATATTTGGAGCACTTTTAGGCCTATGCTGGGAAATGAAATATCTTCACCTTTAAACTAGACTGAAGCATTCTGAGAAACTTCTTTGTGATGAGTGCATTCAACTCACAGACTTGAACGTTGCTTTTGATAGAACAGTTTTGAAACACTAATTTTGTAGAATCCGCAAGTGTTTATTCGGAGCACCTTGAGGCCTATGTTGGAAAAGGAAATATCTTCACATAAAAACTAGAGAGAAGCATTCTCAGAAACTTCTTTGTGATGAGTGCATTCAACTCACAGACTTCAACCTACGAATTGATAGAGAAGTTTGGAAACACTCTTTCTGTAGAATCGGCAAGTGGATATTTGGAGCGCTTTGAGGCCTATGCTGGAAAAGGAAATATCTTCACATAAAAACCTGACAGAAGCATTCTCAGAAACTTCTTTGTGTTCAGTGCATTGAAATCACAGACTTGAATCTTTCTTTTGAAAGAGCAGTTTTGAAACACTCTTTTTGTAAAATCTGCAAGTGAAAAATTGGATCTCTTTGAGGCCTATGCTGGGAAATGGAATATCTTCACCTAAAAACTAGACAGAAGCATTCTCAGAAAGTATTTCTCGATGCATTCATTCAACTCACAGAGTTGAACTGGTATTTTGATAGAGCAGTTTGGAAACACTCTTTTTGTGAAATCTGCAATTGGATATTTCCAGCAATTTGTGGCCTATGCAAGGAAAAGGAAATATCTTCACATCAAAACTGGACAGGAGCATTCTCAGAAACCTCTTTGTGATGAGTGCATTCAACTCGAAGACTTGAACGTTCCTTTTGATAGAACAGTTTTCAAACACTCCTTTTGGACCATCTGCAAATGTTTATTTGGAGAGCTTTGAGGCGTATGTTGGAAAAGGAAATATCTTCACCTAAAATCTAGACAGAAGCATTCTCAGAAACTTCTTTGGATGAGTGCATTCAACTCACAGACTTGAATCAAAAAGTTGATAGAGAAGTTTCAAAACACTCCTTTGTAGGATCTGCAAGTGCTTATTTGGAGTGCTTTGAGGCCTATGCTGGAAAAGGAAATATCTTCACATAAAAACTAGACAGCAGCATTCTCAGAAACCTCTTTGTGATGAGTGCATTCAACTCAAAGACTTGAACGTTCCTTTTTATAGAACAGTTTTGAAACACTCCTTTTGTACAATCTGCAAATGTTTATTCGGAGCCCTTTGAGGGCTATGTTGGAAAAGGAAATATCTTCACATAAAACTAGACTGAAGCATTCTCGGAAACTTATTTGTGATGAGTGCATTCAAGTCACAGAATTGAAGTTACCAATTGATAGAGAAGTTTTGAAACACTCTTTTTGTAGAATCTGCAAGTGGATATTTGGAGCGCTTTGAGTTCTATGCTTTAAAAGGAAATATCTTCACATAAAAACTGGACAGAAGTATTCTCAGAAACTTCTTTGTGATGTGTGTGTTGAACTCACGGATTTTTACCTTTCTTTTGATAGAGAAGTTTTGAAACCCTCTTTTAGTAGAATCTTCATATGGGTGTGTGGAATGCTTTGAGGCCTATGCTGGAAAAGGAAATATCTTCACGTAGAAAGTAGACAAAAGCATTCTCAGAAAGTTCCCTGTGCTTTGTGCGTTCAACTCACAGAGTTCATCCTGCCTTTTGATAGAACAGTTTTGGAACCCTCTTTTTGTAGAATCTGGAAGTGCATATTTGGAGTGCTTTGAGGCCTATGCTGCAAAAGGAAATATCATTGCATAAAAGCTAGATGGAAGCATTCTCAGAAACTTCTTTGTGATGAGTGCATTCAACTCACAGAGTTGAACCTTCCTTTTTATAGACCACGTTTGAAACACTGTTTTTGTAGAATCCGCAAGTGGATATTTGGAGCTCTTTGTGGCTTATGCTGGAAAAGGAGATATCTTCATATACAAACTAGACAGAAGCATTCTCAGAAACTTCTGTGTCATGTGGGGATTGAACTCGCAGAGTTGAACATTCCTTTTCATGGAGCAGTTCTGCAACACTCTTTTTGTGGAAACTGCAAGTGGATATTTGGTGCCATTTCGGCATCTAATGGAAAAGGAAATACATGCAGATGAAAAGTAGATAGAATCATTCTCAGAAACTTCTTTCTGATGAGTGCATTCAACTCACAGACTTGAAGCTTCCTTTTCAAAGAGCAGCTTTGAAACACTCTTTTTGTAGAATCTGCAAGTGGATATTTTGAGTGCTTTGAGGCCTATGCTGGGAAATGAAATATCTTCACCTAAAAACTAGACAGAAGCATTCTCAGAAACTTCTTCACGATATGTGCATTCAACTCACAGAGTTGAACCTTTCTTTTCAAAGAGCAGTTTTGAAACACAGTTTTGGTAATATCCGCAAGTTGATATTTGGAGGGATTTCAGGCCTATGCTGGAAAGGGAAATATCTTCACATAAAAAGTAGACAGAAGCATTCTCAGAAACTTCTTTGCGATTAGTGCATTCAACTCACAGACTTAAATCTTCCTTTTGAAAGAGCAGTTTTGTAACACTCTTTTTGTAGAATCTGCAAGTGGATATTTGGAGCGCTTTGAGGCCTTTGCTGGGAAATGAAATATCTTCACCTGAAAACTAGACGGAAGCATTCTGAGAAACTTCTTTGTGATGAGTGCATTCAACTCACAGACTTGAACGTTCCTTTTGATAGAACAGTTTTGAAACACTAAGTTTGTAGAATCCACAAGTGTTTATTCGGAGCACCTTGAGGCCTATGTTGGAAAAGGAAATATCTTCACATAAAAACTAGACAGAAGCATTCTCAGAATCTTTTTCTGATGTGCGCATTCAACTCACCGAGTTGAACCTTCCTTTTGATAGAGAAGTTTTGAAACACTCTTTGTCTATAATCTGCAAGTGGATATTTGGTGTGCTAAGAGGCCAACACTGGAATAGGAAATATCTTCACATGAGAACTAGACGGAAGCATTCTCAGAAACTTCCGTGTGCTTTATGCATTCAACTCACATAGTGGAAACTTCCTTTTGATAGCGCAGTTTTGAAACACTCCTTTTTTGGAATTTGCTAGTGAATGTTTGGAGCGATTTGAGGCCTATGCTAGAAAAGGGAATATCTTCGCATAAAAACTAGACAGAAGCATTCTCAGAAACTTCTTTGTGATGAATGCATTCACACTGTTACGAGGGTCTGAATATTTTTCCCTCAAAATGGATTCCAGAACACTGTTGCTGCGTTTTGTTTTTCCCTCACAAAGGATTCCGCAGCACTGCTGCTGGTTTCTGAGAGTGTTTCACTCACATACGTTTCCAGAACCCGTCTACGAGCGTCTGAATGTTTGTATCTCAAAAAGGAATCTACAACACTGATGCACAATTCTGAGTGTTTGTCCCACAGATAGGATTCCAGAACCTTGCTACGAGTTTCTGACAGTTTATCCCTCACATATTATTGCAGAACACTGCTTCTGCTCTCTGAGTGTTTGTCCATCACATAGTGTTCCAGAATACGGTTGCTGGGTTCTAAGTCTTTGTCCCTCACATAGGATTCCAAAACACTGCTGCTGGGTTCAGAGTGCTTGTTCCTCACATACAATTCCATAACACTGCTAAGAGGTTCTGAATGTTTGTTCCTCACAAAGGATTTCAGAACAGAGCTGCTGGGTTCTGAGTGTTTGTCTTTCACATAAGGTTCTGGAACTCTGATGCTGGGTTCTGTTTGTTTTTCCCTCACAAAGGAATCCGGAGTGCCGCTGCTGGTTTGTGAGTGTTTGTCCTTCTCATGGGATACCATAACTCTGTTATGATGGTCTGAATGTTTGTCCGTCACAAAGAATTACAGAACACTGCTGCTCGGTTCTGAGTGTTTGTCCCTCACATACGATTCCAGAACACTGCTTTGAGGGTCTGAATGGTTCTCCTTCACAAAGGATTCCAGAACGCTCTTGCTGGGTTCTGAGTGTTTGTCACTCACATAGGGTTCCTGAACAATGCTGCAGGGTTGTAAGTGTTTGTCCCTCACATGGGATTTGAAAACATTTCTGCTGGGTTCAGAGTGTTGTCCCTCACATGTGAATCCAGAACACTGCTACGAGTTTCCGAAGGTTTGTCCCTCACAAAGGATTCCAGAACAATCCTGCTGGGTTCTGAGTGTTTGACCCTCACGTAGGACTCCAGACCACTGCTGCTGGGATCTGAGTGTTTGTCCCTCACATAGGATTCCAGATCACTGCTGCTGGGTTCTGAAAGTTTTTCCCTCACATAAGATTCCAGAACACTGCTACGATGTTCTGAATATTTGTTGCTCACATATGATTCCAGAACACTGCTGTTGTGTTCTGAGTGTTTGTCCCTCACATAGGATCCAGTACAGTGCTGCCGCGTTCTGAGTGTTTTTCTCTCACATAGGATTCCCAAACACTGCTTCGAGTGTCTGAATCTTTTTCCCTCACAAAGTATTACAGAACACTGCTGCTGGGTTCTGAGTGTGTTTCCTTCATATACAATTCCAGAACAAAGCTGCGAGGGTTTGAATGTTTTTCCCTCACATAGGATTCCAGAACACTGCTAAGAGTGTCTTAATATTTTTCATTCACAAAAGATTCCAGAACACTGCTGCTGGGTTTTGGGGGTTTGTCCCATAAATAGGATTCCAGAACACTGCTGCTGGTTTCTGTTTGTTTGTCCCTCACAAAGGATTCCAGAGCACTGTTGCTGGTTTCTTAGTGTTTGTCCCGCACATAGGATTCCAGAACACTTCGCTAAGGTCTGAAAGTTTGTCCCTCAGACAGGATTCCACTACACAGTGGCTGGGTTCTGAGTGTTTGTGCCTCACGTACGATTCCAGAACACTGCTGCTGGGTTCTGAGTGTTTATCCCTCACGTATGATTCCAGAAAACTGCTTCGGGGGTATGAATGTTTGTCCATCACAAAGGATTCCAGAACACTGCTACAGGATCTAAATGTTAGTCCCTCACATAGGATAACAGAACACTGCTTGGAGGGTTTGAATGTTTGTCCCTCACGAAGGATTCTAGAACACTGCTGCTGGTTTGTGAGTGTTTGTCACTCACATAGGATTGCAGAACACAGCTGCTGAGTTATGAGGGTTTGTTCCTCACATAGTTTTCGAGAACACTGCAATGAGGGTCTTAATGTTTTTCCATCACAGAGCATTCCAGAAGAGGGTCTGAATGCTTTTCCCTCACGCAGGAATCAAGAACACTTCTGCAGGTTTCTGAGTGTTTTTCCTTCACACAGGATTCCAGAGACGTGCTCTGAGTGTCTGAGTGATTGACCCTCACATAGGATTCCAATACACTGCTGCTGGGCTGTGAGTGTTTGTGCCTCACATAGGATTCCAGAACACTGCTGCTGCATTCTTAGTGTTTGTTGGTCACATAGGATTCCAGAGCACTGCTAAGAGGATCTGAATTTTTGTCCCTCACAAAGGATTATAGAACACGGCTGCTGAGTTCTGAGTGTTTGTCCCTCACATTGTTTTCTGGAACACTGTTGCTTGGTTCTGAGAGTTTGTCCCTCACGTAGAATTCCGAAACACTGCCGCTGGGTTTTAAATGTTTGTCCCTCACATAGGATTCCAGAACACTGCTACGATTGACTGAATGTTTGTCCCTCACAAAGTATTCCAGAACACTGCTGCTGGCTTCTGAGTGTCTGTCCCTAACAGAGGATTCCAGAACACTGCTACAAGGGTCAGAAAGTTTGTCCCTCACATAGGATTCTGTGTCACTGCTAAGAGTGCCTGAATGCTAGGCCCACACATAACATTCCAGAACACAGCTGCTGGTTTCATACTCTTTGTCCCTCACATAGGATTCCAGAGCACTGCTGCAGGGTTCTGAGTGTTTGTCCCTCACATAGGATTCCAGACCACTGCTGCTGCATTCTGAGTCTTTCTCCCTCACATAAGATTCCAGAACACTGTTGTTGGGTTCTGAGTATTTGTCCCTCACTTTGGATTCCAGAACACTGCAGTTAGGTTCTAAGGGTTTCTCCCTCACATAGAATTCCAGAACACTGCTGCTCGGTTCAGAGGGTTTTTACCTGATAATGGATTCCAGAACATTGGTACGAGGGTCTGAATGTTTGTCCCTCACATAGAATTCCAGAAAACTTCTATGACGTTCTGAATGCTTTTCCCGCACGTAGGATTCCAGAACACTGCTGCAGCGTTCTGAGGGACTGTCCCTCACATAGGATCCCAGAAAATTGCTGCTGGGTGCTGAGTGTTTGTCCCTCACATTGGAATCCAGAACACTGCTGCTGGGTTTTGAGTGTTTGTCCCTCACTTAGGATACCAGAACACAGCTGCTTGTTTCTGAGTGTTTGTCCCTCACAGATGATTTGAGACCACTGCTGCTGGGTTCTCAGTGTTTGTCCCTCACATAGGATTCCAGACCACTGATACAAGTGTATGAAAGTTTGTCTCTCACAAAGCATTGCAGAAAAATGCTGCTGGGTTCTGATTGTATGTCCCTCACATAGGATTCAGAACACTGCTGCTGGATTCTGAGGGTTTTCCCCTCACATTAGATTCCAGAACACTGTTGCTGGATTCTGAGTGTTTGTCCCTCACTTAGGATGCCAGAAAATTGCTGCTGGTAACGGAGAGTTTCTCGCTGTCATTGAGTTATAAAACACTGCTGCTGGGTTCTGAGGGTTTGTCCCTCAAATAGGATTGCAGAATACTGCGGCTACATTCTGATGGTTTGTCAATCACATAGAATTCTAGAACTCTGCTGCTGGGTTCTGAGGGTTACCCCATCACATGGGATTCCAGAACACTGCTACAGGGGTCTGAGTGTTTCTCCCTCAAAAAGGATTCCAAAGCACTGCTGGAGGGTTTTGAGTGTTTGTCCCAAACATAGGAATCCGGTACTCTGCTTGGAGAGTCTGGAAGTTTGTTCCTCACCAAGGAATCAAGAACACTGCTGCTGAGTTTGAATGTTTGTCCCTAACATTTATTTCCAGAACACTGCTACGAGGGTCTGAATGTTTGTCCCTCAAAGGGATTCCACAAAACTGCTTTTGAGTTCTGAGTGTTTGTACCTCACAAAGGATTGCAGAACACTGCTGCTGGGTTCTGAGTGTTTTTCCATCACATAGGATTCCAGAACACTGCTATGAGGGTCTGAATGTTTATCCCTCAGAAAGCATTCCTTACCACTGCTACGAGTGTCTGAATGCTTATCCCTCAGAAAGCATTCCTTACCACTGCTACGAGTGTCTGAATGCTTGTCTCTCACATAGGTTTCCAGAACACTACTACTGGGTTCTGATTGTTTGTCCTTCACACAGGATTCCATAACACTGCTCCGAGGGTCTGAATGTTTCTCCCTCACATAGGATTCCAGAACACTGCTGCTGGTTTGTAAGTGTTTGTCCTTCACATAGGATTCCAGAAAACTTCTGCTGGGTTCTCAGTGTTTGTCGCTTATATAGGATACCAGAAGAATGTTGCTTGGTTTTCTGTGTTTGTCCCTCACATAGCATTCCCAAACAATGCTGCTGGGTTCTGAGTGTTAGTCCCTCGCATACGATTCTAGAACACTGCTGCTAGGTCCTGAGGTTTTGACCCTCACACAGAATTCCAGAACACTGCTGCTGAGTTCTCAGGGTTTGTACCTCACATAGGATTCCAGAACACTGATAAGACGGTCTGAATGTTAGCCCTCACAGAGCATTTTAGAGCAATGCTATGAGGGTTTGAATGCTTGTCCCTCACATAGCATTGCAGAACACTGCTGCAGGGTTCTGACTATCCCTCACATAGGATTCCAAAACACTGCTGCTGGGTACTGAGGGTTTGTCCCTCACATAGGATTCCAGAACACTACTTCGAGAGTGTGAATGTTTATCCCTCACAAAGGATTCCAGAACACTGTTACTGGGTTCTGAGTGTTTGTAGCTCACATAGGATTCCAGAAATCTGCTGCTGGGTTCTGTTTGCTTGTTCCTCACAAAGGAATCCAGAGCACTGCTGCTGGTTTCTGAGTGTTTCTCCCTCACATAGGATACCAGAACACTGCTACGACGGTCTGAATGTTTGTCCGACACAAAGGATCCCAGAACACTGCTGCTGGGTTCTGAGTGTTTGTCCCTCACATAGGATTCCAGAACACTGCTTCGAGGGTCTGAATGTTTGTCCTTCACAAAGGATTCTAGAACACTGCTGCTGGGTTCTGATTGTTTGTCACTCACATAGGATTCCAGAACAATGCTGCGGGGTTCTGAGTGTTTGTCACTCACATGGGATTCGAAAACACTGTTGATGGATTCAGAGTGTTGTCCCTCACACATGATTCCAGAACACCGCTACGAGTTTCTGAAGGTTTGTCCCTCACAAAGGATTTTAGTGCACTGCTGTTGGGTTCTGAGTATTTGACCCTCACATTGGATTCCGGAACACTGCTGCTTGTTTCTGAGGATTGTCCCTCACGTAGAATTCCAGAACACTGCTGCTCGGTTCTCAGTGTTTGTCCCTCATTTATGATACCATAAAACTTCTGCTGGGTTTTGAGTGTTTCTCCCTCACAGAGGAATCGAAACCACTGCTGCTGGGTTCTGAGTGTTTATCCCTCGCATAGGATTCCAGACTACTGGGACAAGGGTATAAAAGTTTGTCTGTCACAAAGGATTGCAGAAAAATGCTGCTGGGTTCTGAGTGTTTGTCCCTCACATAGGATTCAAAACAACTGCTGCTGGGATCTCAGGGTTTGTCCCTGTCATTGAGTTCTGGAACACTGCTGCTGTGTTCTGAGGGTTTGTCCCACACTTAGGAATGCAGAATACTGCGGCTACACTCTGAGGCTTTGTCTCTCACATAGAATTCTGGAACTCTGCTGCTGTGTTCTGAGGATTTCTCCATCACAAGGGAATCCGGAACACTCCTACAGAGGTCTGAATGTTTGCCCCTCACAAAGGATTCCAGAGCACTGCCTGTGGATTTTTAGTGTTTGTTCCTTACATAGGATTGCATAACACAGCTGCTGTGTTCTGAGTGGTTGTCTGAAACATAGGATTCCAGAACTCTGCTCGGAGGGTCTGAAAGGTTGTTCCTCATCAAGAATTCCAAAACATTGCTGCTGTGTTCTGAATGTTTGTCCCTCACATACGATTTGGGAACACGACTACGGGGGTCTGAATGTTTGTCCCTCAGAGGGATTCCGGAACACTGCTTTTGAGTTCTGAGTGTTTGTTCCTCACAAAGGATTCCAGAACACTGCTGCTGGGTTCTGAGTGTTTGCCCTCACATAGGAATCCAGAACACTGCTGCTGAGTTCTGAGAGTTTGTCCCTCACATGGGATTCCAGGACACTGCTGCTGGGTTCTGAGTGTTTGCCCTCACATAGGAATCCAGAACACTGCTGCTGAGTTCTGAGAGTTTGTCCCTCACATGGGATTCCAGGACACTGCTGCTGGGTTCTGAGTGTTTGCCCTCACATAGGAATCCAGAACACTGCTGCTGAGTTCTGAGAGTTTGCCCTCACATAGGAATCCAGAACACTGCTGCTGAGTTCTGAGAGTTTGTCCCTCACATGGGATTCCAGGACACTGCTTCTAGGTTCTGAGGGTTTGTGCCTCACATAGGATTCGAGAACACTGCTATGAGGTTCTGAATGATTGTCCCCCACATAGCATTCCAGAACACTTCTATAAGGGTCTGAATGCTTGTCCCACACACAGTGTTACAGAACACTGCTGCAGGGTTCTGAGTGTTTGTCCCTCACATGGGATTCCAGAACAATGATCCTAGGGTCTGAATTATTGTCCCTTACAAAGGATTCCAGAACACTGCTGCTGGGTTCTGAGTGATTGTCCCTCACATAGGATTCCAGAACACTACAGCTGGGTTCTGAGTGCTTGTCTCTCACCTAGGATTCCAGAACCCTGCTACGATGGTCTGAATGTTAGTCCCTCACCAACGATTCCAGAACACTGTTGCTGAGATCAGAGTGTTTGTCCCTCACATAGGATTCCAGAACACTGCTAGTGTTTTCTGAGTGTTTGTCCTTCACATAGGATTCCAGAACAATGCTACCAGGGTCTGAAGGTTTGTCCCTCTAATAGGATTCCAAAACTATACTGCTGGATCCCAGTGTTTGTCCCTCACATAGGATAAGAGAACACTGCTTAAAGGGTCTGAATGTTTGTCCCTCACAAATGACAATACAACACTGTTGCTGGTATATCAGTGTTTCTCACTCACATAGGATTCTAGAACACTGCTGCTGAGTTCTGAGGGTTTATACCTCACAGAGCATTCCAGAACAGTGCTATGAGGGTCTGAATGCTTTTCCCTCACATAGGATTCCAGAACACTGCTGCAGGGTTCTGAGTGTTTGTCCCTCACATGGGATTCCAAAACACTGCTCTGAGTGTCTGAATGTTTGTCCCTCACATAAGATTACAGAACACTGCTGCTGAGTTGTGAGGGTTTGTCCTTCACATAGAATTCCAGAACACTGCTGCTGGGTTCTGAGGGTTTGTCCCTCACATTTGATTCCAGAAAACTTCTACGAGGGTCTGAATATTTGTCCATCACAAAGGATTCCAGAACAGTGCTGCTGGATCTGAGTGTTTGTGCCTCACATAGGATAACAGAACACTCTTTCGAGGGTCTGAATGTTTTTCCCTCACAAAGGACACTAGAACATTGCTGCTGATATCTGAATGTTTGTCACTCACATAGGATTCCAGAACACTGCTGCTGAGTTCTGAGGGTTTATACCTCACAGAGCATTCCAGAACAGTGCTATGAGGGTCTGAATGCTTTTCCCTCACATAGGATTCCAGAGCACTGCTGCAGGGCTCTGAGGGTTTCTCCCTCACATGGGATTCCAAAACACTGCTCTGAGTGTCTGAATGTTTGTACCTCACATAAGATTACAGAATACTGCTGCTGAGTTGTGAGGGTTTGTCCCTCACATAGAATTCCCGAACACTGCTGCTGGATTCTGAGTGTTTGTCCCTCACATTTGATTCCAGAAAACAGCTACAAGGGTCTGAATGTTTGTCCATCACAAAGGATTCCAGAACAATACTGCTGGATATGAGTGTTTGTGCCTCACATAGGATAACAAAACACTGTTTGGAGGGTCTGAATGTTTGTCCCTCACAAAGGACACTAGGACACTGCTGCTGGTATCTGAGTGTTTGTCACTCACATAGGCTTCCAGAACACTGCTGCTGAGTTCTGAGGGTTTGTACTTCACACAGCCTTCCAGAACAGTGCTATGAGTGTCTGGATGATTGTCCCTCACATAGGATTCCAGAACACTGCTGCAGGGTTCTGAGTGTTTGTCCCTTACATAGGATTCCAAAACACTTCACTGAGTGTTTGAATGTTTTTCCCTCATATAGGATTCCAGAACACTGCTGCTGAGTTCTAAGGGTTTGTCCCTTACATAGAATTCCTGAACACTGCTGCTGGGTTCTAAGTGTTTGTCCTTCTCATAGGATTACAGAACATTGTTGCTGTTTTCTGAGTGTTTGTTCCTCACATAGGATTTCAGAACACTGCTATGAGGGGCTGAATATTTCCCCTCACATAGCATTACAAAACAGTGCTATGAGTGTCTGAATGTTTGTCCCTCACATAGGGTTCCAGAACAGTGCTATGAGGGTCTGAATGTTTGTCCCTCACACAGGACTCCAGAACACTGCTGTAGGGTTCTGAGTGTTTGTCCCTTACACAGGATTTCACAAAAATGCTGCGAGTGTCTGAATGTTTGTCCTTCACAAAGGTTTCCAGAACACAGCTGCTGGGTTGTGAGTGTTTGTCCCTCACATAGTATTCCAGAACACTGCTATGAGGGTCTGAAAGTTTCTCCCTCAGAAAGCATTCCGTATCACTGCTACGAGTATCTGAATGCTTGTCCCTCACATAGGTTTCCAGAACACTGCTACTGGGTTCTGAGGGTTTGTCCTTGACATAGGATTCC
The DNA here is from genome assembly GCF_028885655.2 of Pongo abelii. NCBI lineage: Eukaryota > Metazoa > Chordata > Mammalia > Primates > Hominidae > Pongo > Pongo abelii. The sequence continues at coordinate 20,226,614 of NC_071999.2, forward strand.
AGAACACTGCTCCGAGGTTCTGAATGTTCGTCCCTCACATAAGAATCCAGAACACTGCTGCTGGTTTGTGAGTGTTTGTCCCTCACATAGGATTCCAGAAAATATCTGCTGGGTTCTGAGTGTTTGTCCCTCATATAGGATACCAGAACACTGTTGCTTGGTTTTCTGTTTGTCCCTCACATAGCATTCCAAAACAATGCTGCTGGGTTCTGAGTGTTAGTCCCTCGCAGACAATTCCAGAACACTGCTGCTAGGTCCTGAGGGTTTGTCCCTCACACAGAATTCCAGAACACTGCTGCTGAGTTCTCAGGGTTTGTACCTCACATAGGATTCCAGAACACTGCTAAGACGGTCTGAATGTTTGTCCCTCACAGAGCATTGTAGAACACTGCTGCAGGTTACTGAGTGTTTGTCCCTTACAAAGGATTCCAAAACACTGTTCTAAGTGTCTGAATATTTGTCACTTACAAAGGATTCCACAATAATGCTGCTGGGTTCTTAGGGTTTGTCCCCCACATAGAAATCCCGAACATTGCTGCTGGGTTCTAAGTGTTTGACCATCAAATAAGACTACAGAACACTGCTGTTGTTTTCTAAGTGTTTGTCCCTCACACAGGATTTCAGAACACTGCTATGAGGTTCTGAAAGCTTCTGCCTCACATAGCATTACAGAACAATGCTATGAGTGTCTGTATGTTTGTCCCTCAAAAAGGATTTTGGAGCATGGCTGCTGGGTTCTGATATATGTCTCTCACATAGACTTCTTGAACACTGCTGCTGTGTTCTGGTTATTTGTCCCTCACATAGGATTCCAGAACACTGTTGCTGGGTTCTGAGTGTTGCTCCCTCACGTTGGATTCCAGAACACTGCAACGAGTGTCTGAATATTTGTCCCTCACATAGGACTCCAGAACACAGCTGCTGGGTTGTGAGTGTTTGTCACTAACACAGGATTCAAGGACATTTCTGCTGGGTTCTGTGTGTTTGTACATCATGTAGGATACAAGAACACTGCTGCAGGGATTTTAGTGTTTGTCCCTCACATAGGATTCCAGAACACTGCTACGAGGGTCTGAATGTTTGTCCCTCTAATAGGATTCCAGAACACTGCTGCTGGGTTCTGAGTGATTGTCCCTCACATAGGGTTCCAGAACACTGCTGCTTGGTTCTGAGGGTTTGTCCCTCACACAGGATTGCAGAATACTATAGCTATGTTCTGAGACTTTGTCCCTCACTTAGAATCCTGGAACTCTGCTGCTGGGTTCTGAGGTTTTCTCCATCACATGGATTCCGGAACATTGCTACAGGGGTCTGAATATTTGTCCCTCACAAAGGATTCCAGAGCACTGCTTGTTTGTTCTGAGTGTTTCTCCCTCACATAAGATTGCAGAACACAGCTGCTGGGTTCTGAGTGTTTGTCCCAAATATAAGATTCCAGAATTCTGCTCGGAGGGTCTGAAACTTAGTTCCTCACCAAGAATTCCAGAACACTGCTGCTGGGTTCTGAATGATTGTTCCTCACATAAGATTCTGGAACACTGTTACGAGGGTCTGAATGTTCGTCCCTCAAAGGGATTTCAGAACACTGCTTTTGAGTTCTGAGCGTTTGTCCCTCACAAAGGATTCCGAAACACTGCAGCTGTGTTCTGAGTGTTTGTCCCTTACATAGGATTGCAGAACACTGCTGCTGGGTCCTGAGTTATTGTCCCTCACATAGAATTCCAGAACACTGCTGCTGGATTCTGAGTGTTTGTCCCTCATATTTGATTCCAGAAAACGGCTACGACGGTCTGAATATTTGTCCATCACAAAGGAATCCAGAACAATTCTGCTGGATCTGAGTGTTTGTCCCTCACATAGGATGACAGAACACTGCTTCAAGGGTCTGAATGTTTGTCCCTCACACAGGAATCAGAGCACTGCTGCTGGGTTCTGAGTATTAATCCCTCACACCGGATTCCAGAACACTGCTGCTAGGTTCCGAGGGTTTGTAGCTCACGTAGAATTCCAGAACACGCATGCTGGGTTCTGAGGGTTTGTACCTTACGTAGGATTCCAGAACACGGCTACAAGGGTCTCAATTATTGTCCCTCACATAGCACTCGAAAACAGTGCTATTAGGGTCTGAGTGCTTGTCCCTCACATAGAATGCCAGAACACTCTTGTAGGGTTCTGAAAGTTTGTCCCTTACATAGGATTCTAGAATAATGCTCCGAGTGTCTGAATGTTTGTCCCTCACAAAGGATTCCAGAACAATGCTGCTGGGTTCTGAGAGTTTCTCCCTCACATAGGAATCCGGAACACTACAGCTGGGTTCTGAGTGTTTGTCCCTCACCTGGGATTCCAGAACACTGATTAAAGGATCTAAATGTTAGTCCCTCACAAACGATTCCAGAGCACTGCTGCTGGGTTCAGAGTGTTTGTCCCTCATATCGGATTCCAGAACATTGCTGCAGGGCTCTGAGTGTTTGTCCCACACATAGGATTCCAGAACACTGCAGCTGGGTTCTGAATGGTTGTCCCTCACATGGGATTCCAGAACACTGCCAGGAGTGTCTGAATGTTAGACCCACACCAAAGATTCCAGAACACTGCTGCTGGTTTCTGAGTGTTTGCCCCTCAGATAGGATTCCAGAACACTGCTAATATTTTCTGAGTGTTTGTCCTTCTCATAGGATTCCAGAACACTGCTACAAGGGTCTGAATGTTTGTCCCTCACATAGAAGTCCAGAACACTGCTGCTGGGTTCTGAGTAATTGTCCCTCACATAGGACTCCAGAACACTACTGCTGAGTTCTGAGTTTTTACCCCTTACATAGGATTCCAGAACACTGCTAAGAGATTCTGAGTGTTTGTCACTCACGAAGTATTCCAGAACACTGCTGATGGTTTCTTAATGTTTGTCTGTCACATAGGATTGCAGAAAACTGCTACGATTATCTGAATGTTTGTCCCTCACAAAATATTCCAGAGCACTGCTGCTTCGTTCTGAGTGTTTGTCCCTCACATTGGAGTACAGGACAGTGCTGCTGGGTTCTGAGTGTTTGTCCCTCACATAGGATTCCAGAACACTGCTGCTGGGTTGTGAGTGTTTGTCCCTCACATAGGATTCCAGAACACTGCTACGATTGTCTGAATATTTGTCCCTCACCAAGTATTCCAGAACACTGCTGAAGGGTTCTGAGTGTTTGTCCCTCACTTTGGATTCCAGAAAACTGCTGCTGAGTTCTGAGTGTTTGTCCCTTACATAGGGGTCGAGAACAATGCTACGGAGGTCTGAATGATTGACCCTCTGAAAGTATTACAGAAAACTGCTACGAAGGTCTGAATGGTTGTCCCTCACACAGCATTCTGTATCATTGCTACGAGTGTCTGAATTCTTGTTCCTCACATAGGATTCCAGAACACAGCTATAGGGTTCTGAGTGTTTGTTCTTCACAGAGGATTTCAGAACACGGTGGCTGGGTTCTGAGTGTTTGTCCATCACATAGGATTCCAGAACACTGCTACAGTGTTCTGAGTGTTTGTCCCTCATATAGGATTCCAGAACACTGCTACTGGGTTCTGAGTGTTTGTCTCTAACAGGATTCCAGATCACAGCTGCTGTGTTCTGAGTGTTTGTCCCTCACACAGGATTCCGGAACACTGTTGCTGGGTCCTGAGTGTTTGTCCCTCACTTTGGATTCCAGAACACTGCTGCTAGGTTATTCCTCACATAGGATTCCAGAATACTGCTAAAAGGGTATGAAAGATTGTCTCTCTCAAAGGATTCCAGAACACTGCTGCTGGTTTCTGAGTGTTGGTGCCTCACATATGATTTCTGAACACTGCTGCGAGGGTCTGAATGTTTGTCCCTCAAAGGGAATCCAGAACACTGCTTTTGAGTTCTGAGTGTTTGTCCTTCACAAAGGATTCCAGAACCCTGCTGCTGGGTTCTGAGTGTTTGTCCCTCACATAGGATTCCGGAACACTGCTACTAGGGTCTGAATGTTTGTCCCTCACAAAGGATTCCACATCACTCCTACGAGTGTCTGAACGCTGGTCCCTCACATAGGATTCCAGAACACTGCTACTGGGTTCTGAGGGTTTGCCCTTTGCATAGGATTCCAGAAAACTGCTCCGAGGATCTGAATGTTTGTCCCTCACATGGGATTCCAGAGCACTGCTGCTGGTTTGTGAGTGTATGTCCCTCACATAGGATTCAAGAACATTTCTGCTGGGTTCTGAGTGTTTCCCTCTTATATAGGATGCCAGAACAATGCTGCTGGGTTCTGAGTGTTTGTCCCTCAAATAGCATTCCTGAACACCGCTGCTGGGTTCTGAGTGTGTGTCCCTCACATAGGATTCCAGAGCTCTGCTGCTGGGTTCTAAGGGTTTCAACCTCACATCAGACTCCAGAACACTACTATGAGGGTCTGAATGTTTGCCCTCACAGAGCACTCGCGAACAGGGCTATGAGGGTCTGAATGCTTCTCCCTCACATAGGATTCCAGAACACTACTGCAGGTTTCTGAGTGTTTGTTCCTCGCAAAGGATTCCGGAACACTGCTCTGAGTGTCTGGGATGTTTGACCCTCACAAAGTATTCCAGAACACTGCTGCTGGGCTCTGAGGGTTTGTTCCTCACATAGGATTCCAGACCACAGCTGCTGGTTTCTTAGTGTTTGTCTCTCACATGGGATTCCAGAACACTGCTACAAGGATATGAATTTTTTTTTATCACAAAGTATTACAGAACTGTTCTTCTGGGTTCTGATTGTTTGTCCCTCACATTGGATTACAGAACCCTGCTGCTAGGTTCTGAGGGTTTGTCCCTCACATAGGATTCCAAAACAGTGCTGCTGGGTTCTCAGTGTTTGTCCCTCACATAGGAATCCAGATCACTGCTACGTATGTCTGAATGATTGTCCCTCAGATAGGACTAGAGAATACTGCAACGAGGGTCTGAATGTTTGTCCCTCTAATACAATTCTGTATCACTGCTACGAATGTCTGAATGCTCGTCCCTCACATAAGATTCCAGAACACTGCTACTGGGTTCTGAGTGTTTGCCCTTCACATAGGATTCCAGAACACTGCTACTGGGTTCTGAGTGTTTGTCCCTCACATGAGATTCCATAACACTGCTGCTGGGTTCAGAGAGTTTGTCCCTCATATAGAATTCCAGAACACTGTTGCTGAGTTCTGATTGTTTGTCCCTCACATAGGATTCCAGAACACTGGCGCTGCTGTGTTCTGAGTGTTTATCCCTCACATAAGATTCCAGAACACCGTTGCTGGGTTCTGAGTGTTTGTCCCTCACTTTGGATTCCATAACAATGCTGCTAGGTTCCGAGGATTTCCCCCTCACATAGAATTCCAGAACGCTGCTGCTAGGTTCTGAGGATTTGTACCTCATGTAGGATTCCAGAACACTGCTACGAGGGTCTGAATGTCACTCACATAGAAATTCAGAACAGTGCTATGAGGATCTGAATGCTTGTCCTTCACTTAGGATTCCAGAACACTGCTACGAGTCTCTGAATGTTTGTCTCACAAAGGGATTCCAGAACATTGCTGCTGGGTTCTCAATGTTTTTCCCTCATATATAATTCCCGAGCACTTCTTCAAGGGTCTGAATGTTTGTCCCTCAAAGTAATTCCAGAACACTGCTGCTGTGTTCTCAGTGTTTGTCTCTCACATAGGATTCCAGAGAACTGCTGAATGTCTTTCCCTCAGAAAGCATTCCATATCACTGTTACGAGTGTCTGAATGCTTGTCCCTGACATCTGATTCCAGAACACTGCTACTGGGTTCTGACAGTTTGCCCTTCACATAGGATTCCAAAACAATTCTCCGAGGGTCTGAATGTTTGTCCCTCACATAGGATTCCAGAACATTTCTGCTGGTTTCTGAGTGGTTTTCCCTCATATAGGATATCAGAACACTGCTGATGGGCTTTGGGTGTTTGTCCCTCACGTAGCAATCCAGAACACTGTTGCTGGGTTCTGAGTGTTAGACCCTCACATACGATTCCAGAACACTGCTGCTAGATTCAGAGGGATTGTCCCTCACATAGAATTCCAGAACACTGCTACTGAGTTCTGAGGGTTTCTACCTCACGTAGGATTGCAGAACACTGTTACGAGGGTCTGAATGTTTGTCCCTCACAGGGCATTTCAGAAGAGTGCTATGAGGGTCTGAAGGCTTGTCCGTCACATAGGATTCCAGAACACTCCTGCAGGGTTCTGAGTGTTTGTCCCTCACATAGGATTCCAGAATACTGCTCTAAGTGTCTGAACATTTGTCGCTCACAAAGGATTCCAGAACGCTGCTGCTGGTTTCTGAGGGTTTGTTCCTCACATAGAATTCCTGAACACTACTGCTGTTTTCTGACTGTTCGTCCCTCACATATTATTACAGAACACTGCTGCTGTTTTATGAGTGTTTGTAACTCACATTGGATTTCAGAAGAGTGCTACGATGGTCTGAATGTTTCTCCCTCACATAGCGTTACAGAACCCTGATATGAGTGTCTGAGTGTTTGTCCCTCACAAATGAATCCAGAAAAGTGCTGCAGGGTTCTGAAGGTTTGTCCCTCCCATAGAATTCTGGAACACTGCTGCTGGGTTCTGGGTATTTGTCCCTCACATGGGATTCCAGAACACTGCTGCTGGGTTCTGAGTGTTTGTCCCTCACGTAGGATTTCAGAACACTGTTACGAGGGTCTGAATATTTGTCCCTCACATAAGATTCCGGAACACTCCTGCTGAGATCTGAAAGTTTGTCCCTCATAAAGGGTTCCAGAACACTGTTGCGGGTTTCTTAGTGTTTCTCCCTCACATAGGATTCCAGAACACTGCTACAGGGGTCTGAGTGTTTGTCCCTCAAATAGGATTCCAGAACTCTTCTACGAGGGTCTGAATAATGCTCCTTTACAAAGGATTCCAGAACACTCCTGCTGTGCGCTTAACATTTGTCTCTCAAATGTAACATTTGATACGAGAACACTGCTAGAGGGTTCTGAGTTTTTGTCACTCACATAGGATTCCAAACAGGGCTGTTGGGTTCTCAGTGTTTGTCTCTCACATGGGATTCCAAAACATTGCTTCTGAGTTCAGAGTGTTTGTCCGTCACATAAGATTCGAGAACACTCTTACGAGGTTCTGAATTTTTGTCCCTCACGAAGGATTGTAGAACACTGCTGCTGGTTTCTGAGTGTTTGTCCCTCACATACAATTCCAGAACACTGCTATGAGGTTCTGAATGTTTGTCCCTCACAAAGGTTTCCAGAACACTGATGCTGGGCAGTTAGTGTTTGTTCCTCACGTAGGATTCCAGAACACTGCTGCTGGGTTCTGAGTGTTGGTCCCTCACAAAGGATTTCAGAAAACTGTTGCTGGGTTCTGAGTGTCCCTCACATAGGAATGTAGAACAGTGGTAGGAGGGTCTGAGTGTTTTTCCCTCTGAATGGATTCCAAAATACTGCTGCTGGGTTCTGAGTGTTTGTCCCTCACATTGGATTCCAGAACACTGCTGCTGGTTTCTGAGAGTTTGTTGCTCACAGTGGATTCCAGAATACTGCTGCTCGGTAGTGAGTCTTTGCCCTCACATACGATACCAGAACACTACTGCTGGGTTCTCAGTGTTTGTCCCTCACAGAGGATTCCAGAACACTGCTGCTGGGTTCTGAGTGTTTGTCCTTCACATAGGATTCCAGAACACTGCTACGAGTGTCTGAATGTTTGTCCTTCACAAAGGATTCCAGAGCACTGCTGCTGGGTTCTGTGTGTTTGTCCCTCAAATAGGATTCCAGAACACTGCTGCTGGTTTCTGAGTGTTTGTCCCTCACTTTGGATTCCAGAACAGTGATACGAGGTTCTGAATGTTTTTCCATCACAAAGGATTCCACAACACTGCTGCTGAGTTCTGAGTGTTTGTCCCTCACATAGAATTCCAGAACACTGCTGTTGGGTTCTGAGTGTTTGTCCCTCACATAGAATTCCAAAACAATGCTTCGAGTGTCTGAAGGTTTGTCCCTCAAAAAGGATTGTAGAACTATGCTGCTGGGTTCTGAGTATTTCTCCCTCACATGGGATTCCAGAACACTGCTACTTAGTTCTGTTCGTTTGTCCCACACAAACGATTACAGAGAAGTTCTGCTGGTTTCTGGGTGTTTGTCTCTCACATAGGATTCCAGAAGACTGCCTCGGGTGTCTGAAATTTTGTCCCTCACAAAGGATTCTAGAAAACTGCTGCTGGTTTCTGAGTGTTTGTCCATCACATGGGATTCCAGAACAATGCTGCTGGGTTCTGAGTGTTTGTCCCTCACATAGGATTCCAGAACACTGGTAAGAGGTTCTGAATGTTTTTCCCTCACGTAGGATTTCACAACAATGCTACTGGGTTCTGTTTGTACCTCACAAAGGATTCCAGAGCACCGCTGCTGGTATCTGAGTGTTTGTCCCTCACATAGGATTCCAGAATAATTCTACTAGTGTCTGAATGTTTGTCCCTCAGATAGGATTCCAGAGCACTGTGGCTGGGTTCCTAGTGTTTGTCCCTCACATAGGATTCCAGAACACTGCTGCTGGGTTCTAAGTGTGTGTTCCTCACATAGGATTCCAGAACACTGCTGCTAGGTTCTGAGTGTTTGTCCCTCATATAGGATCCCAGAACATTGCTTCTGTTTTCTCAGTGTTTGTCCCTCACACAAGATTCCACAACACTGTTGCTGGATTCTGAGTGTTTGTCTCTCACTTTGGATTCCAGAACACTGCTGCTAGGTTGTTCCTCATATAAGATTCCAGAATAGTGTTACAAGGGTATGAAAGATTGTCTCTCACAAAGGTTTCCAGAAAACTGCTGCTGGTTTTTGAGTGTTGGTCCCTCACATATGATTCCCATCACTGCTGCGACGGTCTTAATGTTTGTCCCTAAAAGGGATTCCAGAACACTGCTTTTGTGTTCTGAGTGTTTGTCCCTCACAAAGGATTCCAGAACCCTGCTTCTGGATTCTGAGAGTTTGTCCCTTACATAGGATTCCGGAACACTACTACTAGGTTCCGAATGTTTGTCCCTCACAAAGGATTCCATATCACTGCTACGAGTGTCCGAATGCTTGTCCCTCACATAGGATTCCAGAATACTGCTACTGGGTCTTAGTGTTTGCCCTTCACACATGATTCCAGAACACTGCTCCAAGGGTCTGAATGTTTGCCCCTCACATAGGATTCCAGAAAGCTCCTGCTGGTTTGTGAGTGTATATCCCTCACATAGGATTCTAGAACATTTCTGCTGGGTTCTGAGTGTTTGTCCCTCATATAGGATACCAGGACAATGTTGCTGGGTTCTGAATGTTTGTCTCTCACATAGCATTCCTGAACACTGCTGCTGGGTTCTGAGTGCTTGTCCCTCAAATAGGATTCCAGAACTCTGCTGCTGGATTCTGAGGGTTTGTATCTCACATCAGATTCCAGAACACTACTACAAGGGTCTGAATGTTTGTGCCTCACAGAACATTCCCGAACAGCGCAATGAGGGTCTGAATGCTTGTCCCTCACATAGGATTCTAGAACACTACTGCAGGGTCCTGAGTGTTTTTTCCTCACATAGGATTCCAGAACACTACTCCGAAGTTCTGAATGTTTGTCCCTCACATAGGATTCCAGAACACTGCTGCTGGTTTGTGTTTGTCCCTCACATAGGATTCCAGAACATTTCTCCTGGGCTCTGAGTGTTTGTCCCTCATATGGGATACCTGAACAATGCTGCTGGATTCTGAGTGTTTGTCCCTCACATAGCATTCTAGAACACTGCTGCTGTGTTCTGAGTGTTTATCCCTCACCTAAGATTCCACAACACTGTTGCTGGGTTCCGAGTGTTTGTCCCTCACTTTGGATTCCATAACAGTGCTGCTAGGTTCTGAGGGTTTCTCCCTCACATAGAATTCCAGAACACTGCTTTTCAGTTCTGAGGATTTGTACCCCATTTAAGATTCCAGAACACTGCTACGAGGTTCTGAATGCTTGTCCCTCACATAGGATTCTAGAACACTACTGCAGGGTCCTGAGTGTTTTTTCCTCACATAGGATTCCAGAATACTACTCCGAAGTTCTGAATGTTTGTCCCTCACATAGGATTCCAGAACACTGCTGCTGGTTTGTGTTTGTCCCTCACATAGGATTCCAGAACATTTCTCCTGGGCTCTGAGTGTTTGTCCCTCATATGGGATACCTGAACAATGCTGCTCGATTCTGAGTGTTTGTCCCTCACATAGCATTCTAGAACACTGCTGCTGTGTTCTGAGTGTTTATCCCTCACCTAAGATTCCACAACACTGTTGCTGGGTTCCGAGTGTTTGTCCCTCACTTTGGATTCCATAACAGTGCTGCTAGGTTCTGAGGGTTTCTCCCTCACATAGAATTCCAGAACACTGCTTTTCAGTTCTGAGGATTTGTACCCCATTTAAGATTCCAGAACACTGCTACGAGGTTCTGAATGTTTGTCACTCACATGGAAATCCAGAACAGTGCTATGAGGTTCTGAATGCTTGTCCCTCACATAGGATTCCAGAACACTGTTGCAGCATTCTAAGGGTTTGCCCCACACATAGGATTCCAAAATACTGCTGCTGGGTTCTGAGTGTTTGTCCCTCACATTGGATTCCAGAACACTGCTGGGTTCTGAGGGTTTGTACCTCACATAGGATTCCAGAACACTACTACGAGGGTCTGAATGCTTGTCCTTCACAGAACATTCCAGAACAGTGCTGTGAGGGTCTGAATCCTTGTCCCTCTCATAGCGTTCCAGAACACTTCCGCACGGTTCTGAGCGTTTGTCTCCCACTTTAGGATACAAGAAAACTGCTGCTGGGTTCTGACTGTCTGTCTTTCACAGAGGATTCCAGACCACTGCTAATCGATTGAGTGTAAGTCCCTCACATGGGATTCCAGAACACTGCTACAAGGGTATGAATGTATGTTTCTCAGAAAGGATTGCAGAAAAATGCTGCTGGGTTCTGAGTGTTTGTCCCTGAAATTGGATTCCAGAACACTGTTGCTGGTTTCTGAGTGTTTCTCCCTCACTTAGGATTCCAGAAAACTGCAGCTGGAATTTCAGGATTTGTCCCTGTTATTCAGTTCCAAAACACTGCTGCTGGGTTCTGAGGGTTTGTCCCTCACATAGGATTGCAGAATTCTGCTGCCATGTTCTGAGGGTTTTTCTCTCACATAGAATTCTAGAACTCATCTGCTGGTTTCTGAGAGTTTCTGCTTCACATGGGATTCCGGAACACTGTTTCAAGGGTCTGAATGTTTGTCCCTCAAAGGGATTTCAGAACACTGCTGCTGTGTTCTGAGTGTCTGTCACATAGGATTCAAGGGTCTGAATCCCTCACAAAGGATTCCAAAGCACCGCTTGTGGGTTCGGAGTGTTTGTCCCTCACATAGGATTGCAGAACACTGCTGGGAAGGTCTGAAAATTTGTTCCTCACCAAGAATTCCAGAACATTGCTGCTGGGTTCTAAATGCTTGTCCCTCACATATAATTCCAGAACACTGCTACGAGGTTCTGAATGTTTGTCCCTCAAAGGGAATTCAGAACACTGCTGCTGTGTTCTGAGTGTTTGTCTCTCACATAGGATTCCAGAGCACTGCTATGTGGGTCTGAATGTTTCTCCCTAAGAAAGCATTCCTTATCAATGCTACGAGTGTCTGAATGCTTGTCCCTGACATCTGATTCCAGAACACTGCTACTGGGTTCTGACTGACTGTCCTTCACATAGGATTTCAGAACACTGCTCGGGGGTCAGAATGTTTGTCCCTCACATAGGATTTCAGAACACTGCTGCTGGTTTGTGAGTGTTTGTCCCTCACGTAGGATTCGAGGACATTTCTGCTGGTTTCTGAGTGTTTGTCCCTCATATAGGATACCAGAACACTGCTGATGCGTTTTGTGTGTTTTTTCCTCACATAGCATTCCAGAACACTGCTGCTGAGTTCTGAGTGTTAGACCCTCACATACGATTCCAGAACACTGCTGCTAGATTCAGAGGGATTGTCCCTCACATAGAATTCCAGAACGCTGCTGCTGGTTTGTGAGTGTTTGTCCCTCACATAGGATTCAAGGACATTTCTGCAGGTTTCTGAGTGTTTGTCCCTCATATAGGATACCAGAACACTGCTGATGGGTTTTGTGCGTTTTTCCCTCACATAGCATTCCAGAACACTGCTGCTGAGTTCTGAGTGTTACCCCCTCACATACGATTCCAGAACACTGCTGCTAGATTCAGAGGGATTGTCCCTCACATAGAATTCCAGAACACTGCTGCTGAGTTCTGAGTGTTACCCCCTCACATACGATTCCAGAACACTGCTGCTAGATTCAGAGGGATTGTCCCTCACATAGAATTCCAGAACACTGCTGCTGAGTTCTGAGTGTTACCCCCTCACATACGATTCCAGAACACTGCTGCTAGATTCAGAGGGATTGTCCCTCACATAGAATTCCAGAACACTGCTGCTGAGTTCTGAGGGTTTCTACCTCACATAGGATTGCAGAACACTGCTACGAGGGTCTGAATATTTGTCCCTCACAGAGCTTTCCAGAAGAGTGCTATGAGGGTCTGAAGGCTTGTCCGTCACACAGGATTCCAGAACACTCCTGCAGGGTTCTGAGTGTTTGTCCCTCACATAGGGTTCCATAACACTGCTCTAAGTGTCTGAATATTTGTCCCTCACAAAGGATTCCAGAACTCTGCTTCTGAGTTCCGAGGGTTTGTCCCTCACCTAGAATTCCCAAACACTGCTGCTGGGTTCTGGGTATTTGTCCCTCACAAAGGATTCCAGAACACTGCTGCTGTGTTCTGAGTGTTTGTCCATCACATAGGATTCCGGAACACTACTGCGAGGGTGTGAATTTTTTTTTGTCTCACAAAGGATTAAAGATCAGTGCTTCTGGGTTCTGTTTGTCCCTCAGAAAGGATTCCAGAGCATCGCGGATGGTTTCTGAGTGGTTGTCCCTCACATAGGATTCCAGAACACTTTTACGAGTGTCTGAATGTTTCTCCCTCAGATAGGATTCCAGAACACAGTGGCTGGTATCTGAATGTTTGTCCCTCAAATAGGATTTCAGAACTCTGCTGGTGGGCTCTGAGTGTTTGTGCCTCACATAAGATTCCAGAACACTTCTATGAGGATCTGAATGTTTGTCCCTCAGATAGAGTTCCAGAACACGGTGGCTGGTTTCTGAGGGTTTGTCCCCCACATAGGATTCCAGAACATTCCTTCAAAGTTCTTAATGTTTGTTGCTCACAAAGGATTCCGGAACACTGCTGCTGGGTTCTGAGTGTTTGTCCCTCACATACGAATCCAAAAGACTGCTGTTGGCTTCTGAGTGTTTGTCCTTCACATAGGATTCCAGAACACTGTTACGAAGTTCTGAAAGTTTGTCACTCACATTGGATTCCAGAACACTGCTGCAGGGTTCTGAGTGTTTGTCCCTCACATAGGATTCCAGAGCAATGCTGCTGGGTTCTGAGTGTTTTTCCCTTACAAAGATTCCAGAACACTGCTGCTGGGTTCTGAGTGTTTGTCCCTCATATACGATTCGAGAACAATCCTACGAGAGTCTGAATGTATTTCCCTCACTTAGGATTCCAGAACACTGCTAAGATGGTCTGAATGCTTTTCCCTCACAAAGGATTCCAGAACTCTGCTGCTGGGTTCTGAGAGTTAGTCCCATATAAAAGATTCCAGAACAATGCTACGAGTGTCTGAATGTTTTCTCTCACAAAGGATTGTAGAACACTGCTACTTGGTTCTGTTTGTTTGTACCTCACAATGGATTCCAGAGCACTGCTGCAGATTTTTTAGTGTTTGGCCCTCATATAGGATTGCAGAACACTTCTATGAGGTTCGGAATGTTTGCCCTCTGATAGGATTCCAGTACACAGTGTCTGGGTTCTGAGTGTTTGTCCCTCACATAGGATTCCAGAACACTGCTGCTGTATTCTGAGTATTTGTCCCTCACATAGGTTCGGAATGTTTGTCCATCACAAAGGGTTCCAGAAGTATGCTGCTGCATCTGAGTGTTTGACCCTCACATAGGATTACAGAACACTGATTCGAGCGTCTGAATGTTTGTCCCTCACAAAGGATTCTAGAACACTGCTGCTGGTTTCTGACTGTGTGTCACTCACATAGGATTCCAGACCACTGTGGCTGAGTTCTGAGGGTTTGTACCTCACATAGTATTCCAGAATATTGCTACGAGATTCTGAAAGTTTCTCCCTCACAGAGCATTGCAAAACAGTGCTATGAGGGTCTGCATGCTTGTCCCTCACATAGGAATCCAGATCACTGTTGCAGGGTTCTGAGTGTTTGTCCCTCACATAGGATTCCATAAAACTGCTTCTGGGCTCTGTGTGTTTGTCCCACACTTAGGATGGTAGAACACTTCTGCTGCTTTCTTTGCGTTTGTCTCTCACATAAGATTCCAGAAAACTGCTACTAGGATCTGAATGTTTGTCCTTCACAAAGGATTCTAGAACACTTCTGCTGGGTTCTGATTATTTGTCACTCATATAGGATTCCAGAACACAGCTACGAGGGTCTGAATGTTTGTCCCTAACTGCTGCTGGGTTCAGAATGTCACTCACATAGGTTTCCAGAACACTGCTATCCACTCTGCTTCTGGGTCCTTGGTGTTGGTCACTCTCAAAAGATTCCAGAACATTGCTGCTGGGTTCTGAGTCTTTGTCTCTCACATACGATTCCAGAAAACAGATTTGAGGATCTGAATGTTTGTCCCTCACAAAGGATTCTAGAACACTGCTGCTGGATTCTGAGTGATTGTCCCTTACAAAGGATTGCAGCACACTGGAACGAATGTCTGAATGGTTTTCTCTCACAAAATATTCCAGAACACTGCTGCCGTGTTCTGTTTGTTTTTCCCTCACCTAGGATTCCAGAGCACTGCTGCTGAGTTCTGCATGTTTGTCCCTCACAAGTGATACCAGAACACTTCAACGAGGGTCTGAAAGTTTGTTCATCACAAAGGATTCCAGAACACTGCGGTTTGATTCTGAGTGTTTGTCATTCATATATAATTCCAGAACACTGCTTAGAGGGTATGAAAGTTTGTTCCTCACAAAGGATTATAGAGCACTGCTGCTGGCTTCTGAGTGTTTGTCACTCACATATGATTCCAGAACACCTCTCCTGGGTTCTGAGTATTTGTCCCTCTCATGGGATTCCAGAACACTGTGGCTGGGTTCAGAGTGTTTGTCCCTCACATAGAATTCCAGAACACAGCCAAGGGGGTCTGAATGTTTGTCCCTCAGAAGGGATTCCAGGACACTGCCGCTGGTTTCTGAGAGTTTCTCCCTCCAGAACACTGCTCCGGGTTTCTTTTTGTTTTTCCCTCAAGAAGGAATCCAGAGCACTGCTGCGGGGTTCTGAATGTTTGTCCCTCACAAAAGATTCTATAACACTGCTGATGGTTTCTCCGTGTTTGTCCTTCACAAAGGATTCCAGAACACTTCTTCTGGGTTCTTAGTGTTTGTCCCTCATCTAGGATGCCAGAACACTGCTGCTGGGTTTTGTGTGTTTTTGTCCCTCACGTAGGATTCCAGTACACAGCTACTGGGTTCTGAGTGTTGTCTCCCACATATGATTCTAGAACACTTCTACGAGGTTCTGAATGTTTGTCCCTCACAAAGGATTCCAGGGCACTGCTACTGGTTTCTGAGAGTTTGTCCCTCACATAGGATTCCAGAACACTGCTCCTGGTTTCTGTTTGTTTTTCCCTCACAAAGGAATCCTGAGCAATGCTGCTGGTTTCTGAGTGTTTGTCCCTCACATAGGATTCCAGAAAACTGCTGCGGGGGTCTGAATGTTTATCCCTCACAAAGGATTCCAGAACATTTCTGCTGGGTTCTGAGTACTTGCCCCTCATATTGGATTCCAGAAGAATGCTAAAACTGTCTGAATGTTTTCCTCACATAGGATTCCAGAACACTGCTGCTGGGTTTTGAGGGTTTGTCCCTCATATAGGATTCCAGAACACTGCTACGAGGGTTTGAATATTTTTCCCTCACACAGGATTCCAGAACACTGCTGCGAGGGTCTGAATGTTTTTCCCTCAAAAAGAATCCAGAACACTCTTGCTGGGTTTTGTTTGTTTGTCCCTCACAAAGAATTCCAGAGCACTGCTGCTGGTTTCTTCTTGTTTATTCCTCACATAGGATTCCAGAACACTTCTACAAGGGTCTGAATGTTTCTCCCTCAGATAGGGTTCCAGTACACAGTGGCTGGGTTCTGTTTGTTTGTCACACACAAAGATTTCCAGAGCACCAATGCAGGTTTCAGAGAGTTTGTTCGTCACATAGGATTCCAGAACACTTCTAAGAGTGTCTGAATGTTTGTCCCTGAGATAGGATTCCAGAACAGAGTGAATGGGTTCTAAGTGTTTGTCTCTGACATAGGATTCCAGAACACTGCTGGTGGGTTCTGATTGTATGTCCGTCACATAGGATTCCAGAACACTGCTGCTTGTGTTCTGAGTGTTTGCCCCTCACAAAGGATTATAGAGAACTGCTGCTGGATTCTGAGAGTTTTTCCCTCACATAGGATTCCAGAACACTGCTGCTCGGTTCTGAGTGCTTCTCAATCACATAGGATCCCACAACACTGCTGCTGGATTCTGAATGTTTGTTCGTCACATAAGATTCCAGAACTCTGCTTCAAGGGTGCGAATGTTTGTCCCACACAAAGGATTCAAGAACACTGCTTATAGGTTCTGAGTGTTTGTCACTCACATAGCATTCCAGTACACTGCTGCTGGGCTCTGAGTGTTTGTCCCCAAAATGGGATTTCAGAAGTCTGCTGCTTTGTTCAGAGTGTTTGTCCCTCACATAAGATTCCAGAACACTGCTAAGAGGTTCTGAATGTTTGTCCTTCACAAAGGATTCCAGAATACTACTGCAGGGTTCTGAGTGTTTCTTCCTCACAAGGGATTCCAGAGCACTGCTGCTTGATTCTGAGTGTTTGTCCCTCACATGTGATTCCTGAACACATCTACGAGTGTCTGAATGCATGTCCCTAAGATAGGATTCCAGAACATAGTGGCTGGGTTCTGAGTGTTTGTCCCTCACATAGGATTACAGAACAATCCCGCTGGAGTCTGAGAGTTTGTACCTCACATAGGATTCTAGATCCCTGCAGCTAGGTTCTGAGTGTTTGTTCTTCACATACTATTCCAGAACATTGCTTCGAGGGTCTGAAGGTTTGTCCCTCACAAAGGATTTTGGAACACTGCTGCAGGGTTCTGAGTGTTTTTCACTCACATATCATTCCAGAACCCTCTTGCTGGGTTCTGAGTGTTTGTCCCACACATGTGATTCCAAAACACTGCTTCTGGGTTCAGAGTGTTTGTCCCTCAAATACAACTCCAGAACTCTGACACGAAGTTCTCAATGTTGTCCCTCACAAAAGATTCCAGAACACTGCTGCTGGGTTCTGCATGTTTTTCCCTCACAAAGTATTGTAGAACACTTCTGCTTGGTTCTGTGTGATTTTCCCTCACGTAGGATTCAGAGCACTGCTTCTGGGTTCTGAGTGTTTGTCCCTCACAAAGAATTGTAGAACACTGCTGCTGGCTTCTGAGAGTTTCTCCCTCCCATAGGATTCCAGAACACTCCTCCTGGATTCTGTTTCTTTGTCCCTTACAAAGGCTTTCAGAGCACCTCTGCTGGTTTCTGAATGTTTGTCCCTCACATGGGATTCCAGAACACTTCTAAGAGTGTCTCAATGTTTGTCTCTCAGATAGGAATCCAGAACACAGCGGCTGTGTTCTGAGTGTTTTTCCCTCACATAAGGTTACAGAACACTGCTACAAAGTTCTGAATGTTTGCCGCTCACATAAGATTTCAGAAAACTTCAGCTGGTTTCTGAGAGATCGTCCCCCGCGTAGGATGCCAGAACACTGCTGCTGGTTTCGGAGGGTTTGTCCCACCCATAGGATTACAGATCACTGCTACGAGGGTCTGAATGTTTTTCCCTCACAAAGGATTCCAGGACACTACTGTTGGATTCTGTTTGTTTTTCCCTCACATAGTACTCCTGAGCACTGACGCTGGTCTCTGAGTGTTTTTCCCTTAGATAGGATTCCAGAACACTTCTACGAGGGTCTGAATATTTTTCCGTCATATAGGATTCCCGAACACAAGGGCTGGGATCTGAGTCTTTGTCCCACACATTGAATTCCAGAACACTGCTGCTGGGTTCTGTGTGTTTGTCCCTCACATAGGATTCCAGAACACTGCTGCTGGGTTCTGAATGTTTGTCAATACATAGGATTCCAGAACACTGCTGTTGGGTTCTGCGTGCTTTTCCTTCCCATAGGAATCCAGAACACTTCTATGAGGGTCTGAATGTTTTTTCATTGCAAAGGATTCCAGAACACTGCTGCTGGGTTCCAACTGTTTGTCTCTCCCATAGGATTCCAGAACACTGCTTCGAGGGTCTGAATGTTTGTCCTTCACAAAGGATTCCAGAGCACTGCTGCTGGGTTCTGTGTGTTTGTCCCTCACATGGGATTCCAAAACACTGCTGCTGGGTTCAGAGGGTTCGTCCCGCACATACGGTTCCAGAACACTGCTACAAAGATCTGAATGTTTGCAGCTCACCAAGGAGTCTAAAACAGTGCTGCTGGGTCCTGAGTATTTGTCCCCCACAAAGGACTCTAGAGCACTGCTGCTGGGTTCTGAGTGTTTTTCCCTCACAAAAAATTCCAGAACACTGCTGCTGGTTTCTGAGACTTGGTCCCTCACATAGGATTCCAGAACACTCCTCCTGGATTCTGTTTGTTTTACCCTTACAAAGGATATCAGAGCACCTCTGCTGGTTTCTGAGTGTTTGTCCCTCAGATGGGATTCCAGAAGACTTCTACGAGTGTCTGAATGTTTGTCTCTCAGATAGGATTCCAGAACACAGCGGCTGGATTCTGAGTGTTTTTCCCTCACATAGGATTCCAGAACAATGCTACGAAGTCCTGAATGTTTGCCGCTCACATAGGATTCCGAAAAACTGCTGCTGGGTTCTGAGGGATTGTCCTCACATAGGATTACAGATAACCACTACAAGGGTCTGAAAGTTTTCTCTCACAAAGGATTCCAGGACACTGCTGTTGGGTCTTGTTTGTTTTTCTCTCCCAAAGGATTCCAGAGCACTGCTGCTGGTTTCTGAGTGTTTTTTCCTCACATAGGATTCCAGAACACTTCTAGGAGGGTCTGAAATTTTTCCATCATATAGGATTCCAGAGTACAGTGGCTTGGATCTGAGTCTTTGTCCCACACATAAAATTCCAGAACACTGCTGCTGGGATGCGATTGTTTGTCAATCACATAGGATTCCAGAACACTGCTGTTGGGTTCTGCATGTTTCTCCCTCACATACGATTCCAGAACACTTCAACGAGGGTCTGCATGTTTGTTCATCATAAAGGAGTCCAGAACACTGCTGCTGGGTTCTGAGTCTTTGTCCCTCACATAGGATTCCAGAACACTGCCTCGAGGATCTGAAGGATTGTCCCTCACAAAGGATTCTAAATCACTGCCGCTGGATTCTGATTGTTTGTCAGTCACATAGGATTCCAGAGCCCTGCTGCTGGGTTCTCAGTGTGTGTCCCTCCAATGGGATTCCAGAACAATGCTGCTGAGTTAAGAGTGTTTGTCACCCATAAAATTCTGGAACACTACTACCGGGTTCTAAGGGTTTGTCGCTCACATACAATTCCAGAACACTGCTAGGAGGTTCTGAATGTTTGTGCCTCACAGAGGATTCGAAAACACTGCTGCTGGGTTCTGTATGTTTGTCCCTCAAAAAGGATTCCAGAACACTGCTGCTGGTTTCTGAGTGTTTGTCCCTCACATAGATTTCCAGAACACTTCTACCAGTGTCTGAATGTTTGTCCCTCAGATAGAATTCCAGAAAATTCCAGCTGGGTTCTGTTTGTTTGTCCCTCAAAAAGGATTGCAGAGCACAGCTGCTGGTTTCTTATTGTTTGTTCTACGAGGGTCTGAATGTTTGTCACTCAGGTAGGGTACCTGTACACAGTGGCTGCGTTCTGAGTATTTTTCCCTCAGATAGGATTCCAGAACACAGTGGCTGGGTTCTGAGTGTTTGTCCCTCACATAGGATTCCAGAAATCTGCTATGAGGGTCTGAATGTTTGTCCATCATAAGGGATTCCAGATCACTGTTGGTGGGATATGAGTGTTTGTCCCTCACAAAGGATTACAGAACACTGCTACAAGTTTGTGAATGTTTGTCCCTCACAAAGGATTCCAGAACACTGCAGCTGAGTTCTGAGTGTTTGTCCCTCACATAGGATTCCAGAACACTGCAGCTGGGTTCTGAGTTTTTGTCCCTCACATAGGATTCCAGAGCACTGCTACGAAGATCTGAATCTTTCTGGCTCACACAGGATTCCAATATATTGCTGCTGGATGCTGTGTGTTTGTCCCTCACATAGGATTCCAGAACACGGCTGCTGTTTTCTGAGTGTTTGTCCCTCAAATAGGATTCCAAAAAACTGCTACGAGGGTCTGAATGTTTGTCCGTCACAGAAGATTCCAGAACACTTCCGCTGGGTTATGAATGTTTGTCCCTCACTTAGATTTCCAGGACACTGCTTCGAGAGTCTGAATGTTTGTCCCTCACAAAGGATTATAGAACGCTGCCGCTGGCTTCTGAGTGTTTGTCACTCACATAACTTTCCAGAAGACTGCTGTTGGGTTCTGAGTGTTTGTCCCTCACATACAAATCCAGAACACTGCTAGGAGATTCTGAATGTTTGTCCCTCACATAGAATTCCAGAACATTGCTGCTGAGTTCTGTTAGTTTGTCCCTTGCAAAGGATTACAGAGCACTGCTGCTGGTTTCTGAGTGTTTTTCCCTCACATAGGATTCCAGAAGACTTATACGTGTGTCTCAATGTTTGTCCCTCATATCGTATTCCAGAACACAGTGGTTGGGTTCTGAGTGTTTGTCCCTCACATAGGATACCAGAACACTGCTATGAAGTTCTGAATGTTGGTTGCTTACATAGGATTCCAGAACACTGATGCTGGATTCTAAGTCTTTGTCTCTCACATAGGATTCCAGAACACTGCTGCTGGGTTCTGAAAGTTTGTCCCTCACATAGGAATCCAGAACAATGTTAGGAGCATCAGAATATTTTCTCCTCAAAAAGGGATTCCAGAACACTGCTGTTGTGTTCTGTTTGCTTGTTTCTCACATAGGATTCCAGAGCACTGCTGCTGGTTTCTGATTGTTTGTCCCTCACATAGGATTCCAGAACACTGCTGCTGGGTTCTGAGTGTTTGTCCGTCACACAGGATTCCAGAACACTTCTAAAGGGTTCTGAGTGTTTTTCCCTCACATAGAATTCCAGTACACTGCCACAAATTTCTGAATGTTTGTCGCTCACTTAGGATCCTAAAACACTGCTGTTGGGTTCTGAGTGTTTACCCCTCACATAGGATTCCAGAACACTGCTACGAAGTTTGGAATGTCTTTCGCTCACATTGGATTCCAGAACACTGCTGCTGGGTTCTGAGTGTTTGTCCCACACATAGGATTCCAGAACACTGCTACGAGGGTCTGAATATTTTTCCCTCACAACGTATTCCAGAACACTGCTGCTGTGTTCTTTGTTTTTGTCCCTCATATTGGATTCCAGAACAATGCTACGAAGGTCTTAACGTTTTTCCCTCACGTAGGATTGCAGAACACTGATATGAGGGTCTGAATGTTTTTCCCTCACAAAGGATTCCAGAACACTGCTGTTGGGCTCTGAGTGCTTTTCCCTCATATAGGATTGCAGAACACTGCTAGGATGGTCTGAATATTTTTCTGTCACATAGGATTCCAGAACACTGCTTCGAGGTTCTGAATGTTTTTCGCTCAAAAAGTATTCCAGAACACTCCTGCTGGGTTCTGTTTGTTTGTCCCTCACATAGGATTACAAGAAACTGCTGCTGGTTTCTTCTTGTTTGTTCCTCACATAGGATTCCAGAACACTTCTCTGAGGGTCTGAATGTTTCTCACTCAGATAGAGTTCCAGTACACAGTGGCTGGGTTCTGAGTGCTCATCCCTCACATAGGACTCCAGAACACTACTCCTGGGTTCTGGGTTTTTGTCCTTCACATAGGATTCCAGAAAAATGCTGCTGGGATCTGAGTGTTTGTCCCTCACATAGGATTCCAGAAAACTGCTAGGAGGGTGTGAATGTTTGTCCATCGTAAAGGACTCCAGAACACTGCTGTTGGGATCTGAGGGTTTGTCCCTCTCATAGGATTCCAGAACGCTGCTACGAGTTTCTGAATGTTAGTCCCTCACAAAGTTTTCCAGAACACTGCTTCTGGGTTCTCAGTGTTTGTCCCTCACATAGGATTCCAGAACACTGTTACTTGGTTATGAGTGTTTGTTACTCACATAGGATTCCAGAACAATGCTGCTGGGTTCTGAGTGTTTGTCCCTCATATTGGATTCCAGAACACTGCTACGAAGTACGGAATCTCTGTCGGTGACATCAGATTCCAGGACACTGCTGCTGGGTTCTGAGTGTTTGTAACTCACATAGGATTCTAGAACACTGCTGCAGAGTTCTGAGTGTTTGTTCCTCACATAGGAGTCCAGAAAACTGCTACAAGGGTCTGAATGTTTGTCCATGGACAAAATATTCCAGAACACTGCCCGTGGGCTCAGATTGTTTGTCCCTCACGTAGATTTGTAGAACACTGCTTTGAAGTTATGAATGTATGTCCCTCACAAAGGATTCCAGAGCACTGCTGCTGGTTTCTGAGTGTTTGTCCCTCACGTAGGATTCCAGAACACTTCTACGAGTGTCTGAATCTTTGTCCCGCAGACAGGATTCCAGAACACAGTGGCTAGGTTCTGAGTGTTTGTACCTCACCTAGGATTCCAGAACAATGTTAGGAAATTCTGAATGTTTGTCACTCACATAGGATTCCAGAACACTGCTTCGAGTGTCTGAATGTTTTTCCCTCACAAAGGATTCCAGAACACTGCTATTGGTTTCTGAGTGATTGTCCCTCACATAGGATTCCAGAACACTGCTGCGGGTTTCTGAGGGTTTGTTCCTCACATAGGATTGCAGAATACTGCGGCTACGTTCTGAGCATTTGTCCCTCTCATAGTATTCTGGAACTCTGCTGCTGGGTTCTAAGGGTTTCTCCATCACCTGGGATTCTGGAACACTGCTACAGGGGTCTGAATGTTTGTCCCTCACAAAGGATTCCAGAGCACTGCTTGTGGATTCTGAGTGTTTTTCCCTCACATAGGATTGCAGAACACAGCTGCTGTTTTCTGAGTGTTTGTCCCAAACATAGGATTCCAAAACTCTTCTCGGAGGGTCTGAAAGTTTGTTTCTTACAAAGGATTCCAGAACACTGCTGCTGGGTTCTGAATCTTTGTCCCTCATACGTAGTTCCGGAATACTGCTACAAGGGTCTGAACGTTTGTCCCTCAAAGGGATTCCAGAACACTGCTTTTAAGTTCCGATTGTTTGTCCCTCACAAAGGATTCTAGAACACTCTTTAAGTGTTCTGAGTGTTTGTCTCTCATATAGGATTCCAGAAAACTGCTACGAAGGTCTGAAAGTTTGTCCCAAACATAGCATTCCAGAACAGTGCTAGGAGGGTCTGAATGCTTATCTCTTACAGAAAATTGCAGAACACTGCTGCAGTGTTCTGAGTGTTTGGCCTCACAGGGTATTCCAGAACAATGCTCCAAGGGTCTGAATGTTTGTCCCTCACAAAGGATTCCAGAACACTGCTGCAGGGTTCTGAGTGTTTTTCCCTCACATAGGATTCCAGAACACTACAGCTGTTTTCTGAGTGTTTGTCTCTCACCTAGGATTCCAGAACACTGCTAGGAGGGTCTGAATGTCTTTCGATCACATTGGATTCCAGAACACTGCTGCTGGGTTCTGAGTGTTTGTAACTCACATAGGATTCCAGAACACTGCTGCAGAGTTCTGAGTGTTTGTTCCTCACATAGGATTCCAGAAAACTGCTACAAGTGTCTGAATGTTTGTCCATGGACAAAAGATTCCAGAACACTGCCCGTGGGTTGAGAGTGTTTGTCCCTCACGCAGATTTGTAGAACACTGCTTCGAAGTTATGAATGTATGACCCTCACATAGGATTCCAGAACACGACTGCTGGTTTCAGAGTGTTTGTCCCTCACATAGGATTCCAGAACACTGCTAGTTTTTTCTGAGTGTTTGTCCTTCATATAGGATTACAGAACACTGCTATGAGGGTCTCAATGTTTGTCCCTCAGATAGGATTCCAGAACACTGCGGCTGGGTTCTAAGTGATTGTCGCTCACATAGGTTTCCAGAACACTGATTCGAGGGTCTGAATCATTGCCCTAGGATAGGATTCCACACCACTGCTGCTTCTCTCTGAGGGTTTCTCCCTCACATATGACCCCACAACACTGCTGCTAGGTTCTGAGTGTTTGTCCTTCACATATAATTCCAGAACTCTTCTGCTTGGTTCAGAGGGTTTGTCCCTCACATAGGATTTCATAACATTGTTAGGAGGGTCTGAATGCTTGTCCCTCACAAAGGATTCCAGAACACTGCTCCTGGGTTCTGAGTGTTTGTCCCTCAATTAGGATTCCAGAAAAATGCTGCCTAGTTCTGAGGGTTAGTCCCTCACATAGGATTCCAGAACACAGCTAAGAATGAATGCATGTTTGACCCTCACAAAAGATTGCAGAACAGTGCTGCTGGGTTCTTAGAGTTTTTCCTTCACGTAGGATTCCAGAACACTGCTACTAGGGTCTGAATGTTTGTCCCAAACATAGGATTCCCGAACAGTGCTTCGAGGGTCTGAATGCTTGTCCCTCATATAGGATTCCAGAACACTGCTGCTGGGTTCTGAGGGTTTGTCCCTCAGATAGGATTCCTGAACAATGCAACGAGGGTTTGAATGTTTGTCCCTCACATAGTATTCCAGAACACAGATGTGAGAGTTGAATATTTGTGGCTCACATAGGATTCCAGAACTCTGCTACCAGTGTGTGAATTATTCTCTCTTAGATAGGATTCCAGAACACGGCAGCTGGGGTCTGAATATTTGTAGCTGACAGAGGATTCCAGAACTCAGCTGTTGGGTTCTGAGAGTTTGTCCCTCACCTAGGATTCCAGAATACTGCTACGTGTTTCAAAATGTTTGTCCCTCACATAGGATTCCATATCACTACTGCTGGGTTGTTAGTGTTTGTCTCTCATATAGGATTCCAGATCACTGCTGATGGGTTGTGAGTGTTTCTCCCTCACATAGGTTTCCAGAACACTGCTGCTGGTTTCTGAGTGTTTGTCCCTCACATAGGATTCAAGAACACTGTTGCTAGGTTCTGAGTGTTTGTCCCTCCCACAGGATTCCAGAACACTACTACGAGAGTCTCAATCTTTGATCCTCGCATAAAATTCCAAAACACTGCTACGATGATCTGAATGTTTGTCTCTCACAAAGTATTCCAGAACACTGCTGCTGGGTTCTGAGTGTTTGTCCCTCACAT
The DNA here is from genome assembly GCF_028885655.2 of Pongo abelii. Lineage (NCBI taxonomy): Eukaryota > Metazoa > Chordata > Mammalia > Primates > Hominidae > Pongo > Pongo abelii. The sequence goes on from NC_071999.2 coordinate 20,252,211, forward strand.
AGGATTCCAGAAGACTGCTACGAGGGTCTGAGAGTTTGTCCCTTATATAGGATTCAAGAACACTGCTATTGGATTCTGAGTGACTGTCCCTCACATAGGATTCCTGAACACAGCTGCTCTGTTCTGAGTGTTCGTCTCTCACAAAGGATTACAGGACACTGTTATGAGGATTTGAGAGTTTGTCCCTCATATAGGATTCCAGAACACTGCTGCTGGGTTCTGAGTGTCTCTCACATAGGATTCCAGAACACTGCTACGAGAGTCTGAATATCTATCCCTCACATTGAATTCACCAACAGTGCTGCTGGGTTCTGAGTGTTTGTCCCTCAGATAGGATTCCAGAACACTGCTGCTGTGTTCTGAGTGTTTGTGCCTCACATAGGATTCGAGAACACTGCTATGAGATTCTGAATGTTTGTCCCTCACAAAGGATTCTAGAACACTGCAGCTGGGTTCTGAGAGTTTGTCCGTCATATAGGATTCCAGAACACGGCTGCTGGGTTCTGAGTGTTTGTCCCTCACATGGGATTCCAGAACACTGCTACTGGTTTCATAGTGTTTCTCCCTCACGTTCGATTCCAGGACACTGCTACGAGGTTCTGAATGATTGTCCCTCACAAATGATTCTAGATCACTGCTTCTGGGTTCTGAGTGTTTGTCCCTCACGTAGTATTTCAAAACACTGCTGCTGGGATCTGTCTGTTTGTCCCCACAAAGGATTACAGAGCACTGCTGCTGGTTTCTGAGTGGTTATCCCCCATATAGGATTCCAGAACACTGCTGCTGGGTTCTGAGTGTCCCTCAAATAGTATTCCAGAACTCTGATATGAGGCTGTGAAAGTTTATCCCTCACAAAGGATTCCAGAACACTGCTGCTGGGTTCAGAGTGTTTGTCCCTCATATTGGATTCCAGAACAATTCAACGAGGGTCTGATAGTTTTTCCCTCACATAGGATTTCAAAACACTGCTATGAGGGTCTGAATGTTTTTCCCTCACAAAGGATTCCAGACCACAGACCACTGCTGCTGTGTTTTGTTTTTTTGACCCTCATAAAGGATTCCAGAGGTCTGCTGCTGGTTTCTTAGTGTCTGTCCCTCAGATAGGATTCCAGGACACTTCTACGTGGGTCTGCATGTTTGTCCCTTAGATAGGATTCCCAAAGACTGCTGCTGGGTTCTGAGTGTTTCTCCCTCATATTGGATTCCAGAACAATGCTACGAGGGTCTGAATGTTTTTCCCTCACATAGGATTCCAGAACACTGTTACAGGGTGTGAATGTCTTTCCCTCCCAATGGATTCCAGAACACGGTTGCAGAGTTCTGTTTGTTTTTCCCTCACAATGGGTTCCAGAGCACTGCTGCTGGTTTCTGACTGCTTGTCTCTCACTTCGAATTCCAGAAGACTTCTACGGGTGTCTCAATGTTTGTCCCTCAGATACGATTCCAGAACACCGTGGCTGTGTTCTGAGTGTTTGTTCCTCACATACGATTCCAGAACACGGCTGCTGTGTTCTGAGTGTTTGTCCCTCACATAGGATTCCAGAACACTGCTGTTGATATTTGAGTGTTTGTCCCTTACATGGGATTCCAGAACAGTGTTACGAAGGTCTGAATGTTTTTCCATATCAATGGATTCCAGAACACTGCTGCTGGGTTCTGAATGTTTGTCCCTCACATTGGATTCCAGAACACTGCTTCGAGGGTCTCAATGTTTGTCCCTCACAAAGGATTCTAGAGCACTGCTACGGGGTTCTGAGTGTTTGCCACTCACATAGTATTCCAGAAAACTGCTGCTGGGCTCTGAGTGTTTGTCCCTCACGTAGGATTCCAGAACACTGCTGCTGGGTTCTGAGTGTTTGTCCCTCACATATGATTCCAGAACACTGCTAGGAGGTTCTGAATGTTTGTCTCTCACATAGGATTCCAAAACTCTGCTGGTGCGTTCTGCATGTTTGTACCTCACAAAGGATTCCATAACACTGCTGCTTGTTTCTGAGTGTTTGTTCCTCACATAGCTTTCAAGATCAACTCTACGAATGTCTGAATTTTTGTCGCTAAGATAGGATTCCAGAGCACAGTGACTGGTTTCTGAGTGTTTGTCCCCTACATGAGATTCCAGAACACTGCTACGAAGTTCTGAAACTTTTTGGTTCACATAGGATTTCAGAACACTGCTTCTGAGTTCTGAAGGTTTGTCCCTCACATAGGATTCCGGAACGCTGCTGTAGGTTTCTCAGTGTCTGTCCCTCACATAGGATTGCAGAACATTGCTACGAGGGTCTCAAAGATTTTCCCTCACAAAGGATTCCAGAAAAGTTCTGCTGGGTTCTGTTTGTTTCCCTCACAAAGATTTCCAGAGCAACGCTGCTCGGTTCTCAGTGTTTCTCCTTCACATAAGTTTCCAGAACACTCTTGCTGGGTACTGAGTGTTTGTCCCTCGCATAGGATTCCAGAACACTGCTGTTCGGTACTGAGGGTTTGTCCCTCACATAGAATTTTAGAAAACTGCAGCTTGTTTCTGAGGGTTTCTCCCTCACTTAGGATTCCAGAACACTGCTACGATTGCCTGAATGTTTGTCCCTTACAAAGTATTCCGGAACACTGCTGCTCGGTTCTGAGTGTTTGGACCTCACATTCGTTTCCAGAACACTGCTATGATGGACAGAATATTCCTCACATTGGATTCCAGAACACTGCTAAGACGGTCTGAATGTTTGTCCCTCACAAAGGATTCCGTATCACTGCTACTGGTTTCTGAGTGTTTGCCCTTCACATGGGATTCCAGAAAACTCCTCCGAGGGTCTGAATGTTTGTCCCTCACATAGGAGTCCAGAACACTGCTGCTGGATTTTGAGTGTTTGTCCCTCACATAGCACTCCAGAACAATTCTGCAGGGTTCTGATTGTTTGTCCCTCATATAGGATACCAGAACCCTGCTGCTGGGTTCTGAGTGTTTGTCTCTCACAGCATTTCAGAACACTGCTGTTGGGTTCTGAGTGATTGTCCCTCAGATACAATTCCAGAATACTTCTTCTGAGTTCTGAGTGTTTGTCTTTCAAATAGTATTCCAGAACACTGCTACGAGGGTCTGAATGTTAGTACCTAACTAAGGATTTCAGAAAATTGCTGCTAAGTTCCGACTGTTTACCCCTCACATAGGATTCCAGAACACTGCTTCGAGAGTCTGAATGTTTTCCCCTCACAAAATATTCTAGAACACTGGTACTGGGTTGTGAGTGTTTGTCCCTCACATAGGATTCCGGAACACTGCTTTTGGGTTCTGAGGGTTTGTCACTCACATAGGATTCCAGAACACTGCCGCTGGGTTCTGAGTGTTTGTCCCTCACAACGGGATCCAGAACACTGCTGCTGGATTCAGAGTGTTCGTCTCTCACATATGATTTCAGAACACAACTACGAGTTTCTGAATGTTTGTCCCTCTCAAAGGACTCCAGAACACTTCTGATGAGTTCTGAGTGATTTTCCCTCACATAGTATTCCAGAACTCTGCTGCTGGGTTCTCTTTGTTTGTCCCTCACAAAGGAATCCAGAGGACTTCTTCTGGTTTCTGAGTGTTTGTCCCTCACATAGGATACGAGAATACTGCTACGAATTTCTGAGGGTTTGTCCGTCAAAAAGGATTCCAGAACACTGCTGCTGGGTTCTTAGTGATTGTCCCTCACATAGGATTCCAAACACTGCTTCGAGGGTCTCAATGTTTTTCCCTCACAAAGGATTCTAGAACACTGCTGCTGGGTTCTGAGTGTTTGTCCCTCATATAGGATTCCAGAACATTGCTGCTGGGTTGTGAATGTTTTTCCCTCACATGGGATTCGAAAACACTGCTGCTGAATTCAGAGTGTTTATCCCTCACATAAGATTCAAGAACACTGCTACGAGGTTCTGAATGTTTGTCCCACACAAAGGATTCCAGATAACTGCTGCTGGGTCCTGAGTATCTCACCCTCATGTAGGATTCCAGAACACTGCTGCTAGGTTCTGAGCGTTTCTCCCTCAGATAGGATTCTAGAACACTACTACGAATTTCTGAATGTTTGTCACTCACATAGCATTCCAGAACACTGCTGCTGGGTTCTGAGTGTTTGTCCCTCACATAGGATACCAGAACAATGCTGCAGGTTTCTGAGTGTTTTTCCCTCACATAGGATTACAGAACACTTCTTCGAGGGTCTGAGTGTTGTCCCTCAGATAGTTTTCCAGTACACGGTGGCTGGTTTCTAAGTGTTTGTCCCTCACATAGGATTCCAGAACACTACTTTTTGTTTCTGAGTGTTTTTCCTTCGCAGAGGATTCCAGAACACCGCTGCTGGGATCTGAGTGTTTGTCCCTCATGTAGCATTCCATAACACTCCTAAGAGGGTCTGAATGTTTGTCCATCACAAGGGATTCCAGAACACAGCTGCTAAGTTCTGAGTGTGTGTCCCTCACATAGGATTCCATAACAATGCTTTGAGGGTTTGAATGCTTGTCCCTCACAAAGGGTTCTAGAACACTGCTATGAGATTCTGAATATTTGTCCGTCACAAAGGATTCCAGAACACAGCTCCTGGGTTCTGAATGTTCATCCCTCACATAGGAATCCAGAACTCTTCTGCTGTGTTCTGTTTGTTTGTCCCTCAGAAAGGAATCAAGAGCGCTGCTGCTGGTTTCTGAGTGTCTGTCCCTCACATAGAATACCAGAACACTGCTACGACGGTCTGAATGTTTGTCTCTCACAAGGGATTCTAGAACACTGCTGCTGTTTTGTGAGTGTTTGTCACTCACATAGCATTCCAGAAAATGCTGCTGGGTTCTATGTGTTTGTCCCTCTAATGGGATTCGAAAACACTGCTGCTGGGTTCAGAGTGTTGTCCCTCACATACGATGGCAGAACACTACTTCGAGGTTCTGAATGTTTGTCCCTCACAAGGGATTCCAGAACACTGCTGCTGTTTTGTGAGTGTTTGTCCCTCACATAGGATTCCAGAACAATTCTCCTGGGTCCTGAGTGTTTGTCCCTCAAATAGGATACCAGAACACTGCTGCTGGGTTTTGTGTGTTTGTCCCTCAGATAGCATTCCAGAACACTGTTGCTGGGTTCTGAGTGTTAGTCCCTCACATAAGATTCCAGAACACTGCTGCTAAGTTCTGAGGGTTTGTCCCTCTACATAGAATTCCAGAACTCTACAGCAGAGTTCTGTGGGTTTGTACCTCACATAGGTTTCCAGAACACTGCAAGGAGTTTCTGAATGTTTGTACCTCACAGAGCATTCCAGAACAGTGCTATGAGGGTCTGAGTGCTTGTTCCTCACAAGGATTCCAGAGCACCGCTGCTCGTTTCTGAGTGTTTGTCACTCACATAGAAATCCAGAACATCTCTATGAGTGTCTGAAAGTTTTTCGCTCAGATAGGGTTCCAGAACAAAGTGGCTGGGTTCTGAGTGCTTGTCCCTCACATAGGTTTTCAAAACACTACTGCAGGTTACTGAGTGTTTCTCCCTTACATAGGATTGCAGAACATTGACGCTGGGATCTGAGTCTTTGTCCCTCACATAGGATTCCAGAACATTGCTGCTGGGTTCTGAGTGTCTGTCAGTCACATAGCATTCCAGAACACTGCTGCTGAGTTCTGAGTGTTTGCCCCTCACTTAGGATTCGAGAACACTGCTAGGAGGGCCTGAAGGTTTGTCCATCACAAAGGATTCCAGAACACTGCTGTTGGGTTCTGAGTGTTTTTCCCTCACATAGGAATCTAGAACACTGCTTCGAGTGTCTGAATGTTTGTCTTCACAAAGAATTCTAGAACCCTGCTGCTGGATTTTCAGTGTTTGTCCCTCACATAGAATTCCAGAACACTGTGGCTGGGTTCTGAGTGTTTCTCCCTCACTTAGAATACCAGAACCCTGCTACGACGTTCTGAGGTTTGTCCGTCAAAAATGATTTCAAAACGCTGCTGCTGGGTTCTGAGTATTTGTCCCTCACATAGTTTTCCAGAACACTGTTTCGGGGGTCTGAATCTTTGACCCTCACAATGGATTCTGGAACACTGTTTCTGGCTTCTGAGTGTTTTTCCCTGACATGGGCTTCCGGAACACTGTTGCAGGGTTCAGAGTGTTTGTACCTCACGTATGATTCCAGAAGACTACTACGAGTTTCTGAATATTTGTCCCTCACAAAGCTTTCCAGTACACTGCTGCTGGGTTCTGAGTGTTTTCCCTTCACATTAGATTCCAGAAAAAGGCTGCTGGGTCCTGAGTACTTGTCATTTCCATAGGAATCCAGAACACTGCTCAGAGGTTCTGAATGTTTGTCCATTGCAAAGGATTTCAGTACACTGCTGCTGGGTTTTGAGTGTTTGTCCCTTACATAGGATTCAAGAACACTGCTTCGAGAGTCTGAATGTTTGTCCCTCACAGAGGATTCTAGAACACTGCTGCTGGGTTCTGAGTCTTTGTCTCTCACATAGGATTCCAGAACACTGTTACGAAGGCCTGAATGTATTTCCCTCACAAAGGATTCCAGAATACTGCTACTTGGTTCTGTATGTTTTTCCCTCACAAAGGAATCCAGAGCTCTGCTGCTGATTTCTGAGTGTTTTTCACTCACATAGGATTCCAGAACACTTCTACGAGTGTCTGAATATTTGTCTCTCATATAGAATTCCAGAACATAGTGTATGGGTTCTGAGTGTTTGTCCCTCATATAGGATTCCAGAACACTGCTGCCGTTTTCTTAGTGTTTGTCTCTCACATAGGATTGCAGAACACTGCTGCTGGATTCTGAATGTTTGTCCCTCACATAGGATTCCAGAACACTGTTGCTGGGTTCTGAGTGTTTGTCCCTCAAAAAGGATTCCAGAATACTGCTACTAGGCTCTGAATGTTTGTCCATCACAAAGGATTCCAGAAAGCTGCTGCTGGGTTCTGAGTGTTTGTCCCTCACATAGGATTACAGAACAACGCTTAGAGGGTGTCAATATTTGTCCGTCACAAAGAATTGTAGAGCACTGCTGCTGGATTCTGATGGTTTGTCACTCACATAGGATTCCAGAACACTGCTGCTGGGTTCTTAGTGTTTGTCATCACGTAGGATTCCAGAATACATCTGCTGAGTACTGAGAGTTTGTCCCTCTCATATGATTCCAGAACACTGTTAGGAGGTTCTGAATGTTTGCCCCTCAAATAGGATTCCAAATCACATCTCTTGGGTTCTGCGTGTTTGTCACTAACATAGGATTCCAGAACACTGCTTCTGGTTTCTGAGTGTTTGTCCCCCACATAGGATTCCAGAAAACTTCAGCGAGTGTCTGAATGTTTCTCCCTCAGAAAGGATTCCAGAACACAGTGGCTGGATTCTGAGTGTTTGTTCCCCACATAGGATTCCAGAACATTGCTACGAATTTCTGAATGTTTTTCGCTCACATAGGAATCCAGAACACTGATGCTAGATACTGAGATTTTGTCACTCACATAAGATTAAAGAACACTGTTGGTGAGCTCTGAGTGTTTGTACCTCACATATTGTTCCAGAACACTGCTACGAGGGTCTGAATATTTTTCCCTCACAAGGGATACCATAACACTGCTGGTGGGTTCTATTCGTTTATCCCTCACAAAGGATTCCAGAGCAATGCTGCTGGTTTCTGAGTGTTTGTCCTTCAGAAAGGATTGCAGAACACTTCTATGAGTGTCTGAATATTTATCCCTCAGTTAGGATTCCAGAACACAGTGGCTGGGTTCTGAATGTTTCTCCCTCACACAGGATTTGAGAACACTGCTGTTGGGTTCTGAGTGTTTGTCCCACACTTAGAATTGCAGAACACAGCTGCTGGGTTCTGAGTGTTTGTCCCTCACATTGGATTCCAAAACACTGCTGCTGGGTTCTGAGTGTTTGTCCCTCACATAGTATACCAGAACACTGCTGCTGCGTTCTGAGTGTTTGTCCCTCAGATAGGATTCCAAAACACTGCAACGAGGGTCTGAAAGATTGCCTCTCACATAGGATTCTGTATCACTCCTAGGAGTGTCTGAATACTTGTCCCTCACATAGGATTAGAGAACACTGTTACTGGGTTCTGAGTGTTTGTCCCTCATATAGGTTTTGAGAACACTGTTGCTGGATTCTGAGTGTTTGTGTGTCACAAAGGATTCCAGAACACTGCTGCATTCTTCTGAGTTTTTAACCCCTCACCTAGGATTCCAGAACAATGTTGCTGGTTTGTGAGTGTTTGTCCCTCACTTTGGATTCCAGAACACTGATGCCAGGTTGTGAGGGTTGTCCGTCACATAGAATTCCAGAACACTACTGCTCGGCTGTGACGGTTGTCCCTCACATAGAATTCAAGAACACTGCTGTTCGGGTCTGAGGATTTCTACCTCACTTAGGATTCCATAACTCTTCTAAGAAGGACTGAACGTTTGTCCCTCACATAGGATTCCAGAACACTGCTGCAGGGTTCTGAGAGTTTGTTCCCCACATAGGATTCCAGAACACTGCTGCTGGGTTCTGAGGGTTTCTCCCTCACACAGGATTCCAAATCACTGCTGCTGGGTCTGAGTGTTTGTCCCTCACATAGGATTACAGAACACTGCTGCTGGGTTTTGAGTGTTAGTCACTCACTTTGGGTTCCAAAACACTGCTGAATGGATTTGTATGTTTGTCCCTCACTAAGGATTCCTGAGTACTGCTGTGCTGGTTTCTGAGAGTTTGTCCCTCACACAGGATTCCAGACCACTTCTACAAGTGTCTGAATGTTTGTCCCTCAGATACGATTCTAGAACACTGTGTCTGTGTTCTGAGTGTTTTTCCCTCACATAGGATTCCAGAACACTGCTGCAGGGTTCTGTTTGTCCCTCTCATAGGATTCCAGAACACTGCTGCTGGGTTCTGAGGGTTTGTTCCTCACATGGGATTCTAGAACAATGCAGATGGGATCAGAGTGTTTTTCCCTCACATAGGATACCAGAACACTGTTACGAAGTTCTGAATGTTTGTCTCTCACAAAGGATTCCAGAACACTGCTGCTGGGTTCTGAGTGTTTGTTCCACACAAAGGATTCCAGAACACTGCTGCTGGGTTCTGAGTGTTTGTTCCACACAAAGGATTCCAGAACACTGCTGCTGGGTTCTGAGTGTTTGTTCCACACAAAGGATTCCAGAACACTGCTGCTGGGTTCTGAGTGTTTGTCCCTCACATAGGATTCCAGAACACTTCTACGAGTGTCTGAATGTTTGTCCCTCAGTTAGGATTCCAGAACACAGTGGCTGGGTTCTGAGTGTTTGCCCCTTACATTGGATTCCAGGACACTTCTACGAGGTTCTGAGTGTTTGTCCATAACATAGGATTCCAGAAAACTGCTGCGGAGTTGTGAGTGTTTGTCTCTCACATAGGATTCCAAAACAGCGCTCTGAGTGTCTGAATGTTTGTAGCTCAAAAAGGATTCCAGAACACTGCTGCTGGCTTCTGAGGCTTTGTCCCTCACATACAATTCCTGAACACTGCTGCTGTGTTCTGAGTGTTTGTCCCTCACATAGGACTACAGAACAGTGCTGCTGTTTTCTGAGTGTTTGTCTCTCACATAAGATTTCAAAACTCTGCTACCAGTGTCTGAATGTTTCTCCCTCACATAGCACTACACAACATTGCTATCAGTGTCTGAATGTTTGTAACTCACAAAAGGTTTTAGAACACTGCTGCTGGGTTCTGAAGTTTTGTCCCTCACATCTAATTCCCAAACACTGCTGCTGGGTTCTGGGTATTTGTCCCTCACATAGGATTGCAGAAAACTGCTGCTGGGTTCTGAGTGTTTGTCCCTCACATAGGATTCCAGAACACGTCTGCTGGGTTCTGTGTGTTTGTCCATCATGTAGGATACAAGAATATTGCTGCTGTGTTTTTAGTGGTTGTCCCTCACATAGGATTCCAGAACACTTCTGCTGGGTTCTGAGTGTTCATCCTTCACATAGGAATCCGGAACACTGCTGCTAGGTTCTTGTGTTTGTCCCTCACGTAGAATTCCAGAACACTGCTGCTGGGTTCTGAGGGTTTGTACCTCACAAAGGATTCCAGAACACTGCTACTACGGTCTGAATGTTTGTCCCTCACAGAGCATTCCAGAACAGTGCTATGAGGGTCTGAATGCTTGTCCCTCCCATACGATTCCAGAACACTGCTGCAGGGTTCTTAGTGTTTGTTCCTCACAAAGGATAACAGAACAATGCTCCGAGGGTTTGAATGTTTGTCTTTCACAAAGGATTCCAGAACGCAGCGGCTGGATTCTGAGTGTTTGTCACTCACATAGGATTCCAGAACACTACATCTGGATTCTGAGTGTTTGTCTCTCACTTAGGATTCCAGAACAGTGCTACGAGTGTCTGAATGTTAGTCCCTCACAAATGATACCAGAACACTGCTGCTGGGTTCAGAGTGTTCGTCTCTCACTTAAGATTCCAACACACTGCTACAGTTTTCTGAGTGTTTGTCCCTCACATAGGATTCCAGAACACTGCTAAGTGGTTCTGAATCTTTTTCCCTCACAAAGGATTCCAGAACACTGCAGCTGGGTTCTGTTTGTTTGTCCCTCACAATGGATTCCAGAGCACCGCTACTGGTTTCTTAGTCTTTTCCCTCACATAGGATTCCAGAACACTTCTCCGACTTTCTGAATGTTTGTCCCTCAGTTAGGATTCCAGAACAATGTGGCTGGGTTCCGAGTTTTTGTCCCTCACATAGGATTACAGAACACTACTGCTGGGTTCTGACTGTTTATCCCTCACATAGGTTCCAGAACACTGCTACGGGGGTCTGAATTATTTTCCCAAAGAAATGATTCCAGAACACTCCTGCTGGGTTCTGTTTGTGTGTCCCTCAGAAAGATTCCATAGCACCGCTGCTAGTTTCTGAGTGTTTGTCCCTCACATAGGATTCCAGACACTTCTACTAGTGTCTGCACGTTTTTCCCTCAGAAAAGATTCCTTAACACTGCTGCTGGGATCTGAGTGTCCCTCACATGGGATTCTAGAACACTGCTTCGAGGATCAGAATCTTTGTCCTTCACAAAGTATTCTATACAACTGCTCCTGGGTTCTGAGTGTTTGTCCCTAACATACGATTCCAGAACACTGCCACTGGGTTCTGAGTGTTTGTGCCACACAGGAGATTCCAGAACACTGCTGGTGGATTCAGAGATTTTGTCCCTCACACAAGATTCCAGAATACTGCTATGAGATTCTGAATGTTTACCCTCACAAAGGATTCCAAAACACTGCTGCAGATTCCTGAGTGTTTGGTCCTCATATAGGATTTCAGAACACTGCTGCTGTATTCTGTATATTTGTCCCTCACAAAGGATTCCGGAGCAGTGCTACTGGTTAACGAGTGTTTCTCCCTCACATAGATTCCAGAACTCTTCTACGAGTGTCTGAATGTTTATCTCACAGATAGGATTCCAAAACACAGTGGCTGGATTCTGAGTGAATATCCTTCACATAGGATTACCAACCCCTGTTGCTGGATTATGTGTGTTTGTCCCTCACATTGTATTCTAGAACACTGCTGCTGGGTTTTGAGTGTTTCTCACTCACATAGGATTCCAGAACACTCTTGCTGGGTTCTGAGTGTTTGTTTCTCACATGGTATTCCAAAACACTGTTGCTGGGTTCAGATTGTTACTCCCTCACATAAGATTTCAGAACACTGCTAACAGATTCTGAATGATTGTCCCTCACAAAGTATTCTAGAACACTGCTGCTGGGTTCTGAGTGTATGTCCCTCACCTAGGATTCCAGAATATTGCTGCTGGGTTCTCAGAGTTTGTCCCTCACATAGGGAGGGACTACTGCTGGGTTCTGGGTGTTTGTCTCTCACATATAATTCCAGAACACTACTACGAGGGTGTGAATGTTTTTCCCTCACAAAGGATTTCAGAACACTGCTGTTGGGTTCTGAGTGTTTGTCTTTCACATTGGATTCCAGAACATTCCTTCGAGGGTCTGAATATTTGTCCATCACAAAGGATTCCAGAAAACTGCTGCTGGGTTCTTACAGTTTGTCCCTCACATAGGATTCCAGAACACAACTACGAGGGTCTGAATGTTTTTCCCTCAGAAGGAATTCCAGAACACTGCTACTGGATTCTGTTTGTTTGTCCCACACAAAGTATTCCAGAGCACTGCTGCTGGTTTCTGAGTGTTTGTCCCTCATATAGGATTCCAGAACACATCTACAAGTGTCTGAATATTAGTCCGTCAGATAGGACTCCAGAACACAGTGGCTGGGTTCTGAGTGTATGTCCCTCACATAGGATTCCAGAACACTGCTGCTGGGTTTGGAGTGTTTGTCCCTCATATTGGATTCCAGAACAATGCTATGAGGTCTGAATGTTTTTCCCTCACATAGGATTCCAGAACACTGCTTCGAGTGTCTGAATGTTTTTCCCTAACATAGGATTCCATAGCACCGCTAGGAGGGTCTGAATGTTTTTCCCTCACAAAGGATTCCCGAACACTTATCCAGGGTTTTGTTTCTTTGTCCTTCACAAAGGATTCCAGAGCACTGCTGCTGGTTTCTTAATGTCTGTCCCTCACATAGGATTCCAGAACACTTCTACGTGGGTCTACATCTTTGTCCCTCAATTAGGATTACAGTACACAGTGGTTGGGTGCGGAGGGTTTGTCCCTCAGATAGGATTCCAGAACACTGCTGCTGGGTTCTGAGTGTCTGTCCTTCACAATGGATTCCAGAACATTGCTTTGAGGGTCTGAATATTTGTCCATCACAAAGGAATCCAGAAAACTGTTGCCCGGTTCTGAGCGTTTGTCCCACACGTAGGATTCCAGAACAAAGCTACGAGGATCTGAATGTTTGGAAAACATATCATAAGATATTCCAGAACGCTGCTACTGGATTTTGTTTGTTTGTCCCTCACAAAGGATTTCAGAGTATTGCTGCTGGTTTCTGAGAGTTTCTCCCACATATAGCATTCCAGAACACTTCTACGAGTGTCTGAATATTAGTCCCTCAGATAGGACTCCAGAACACAGTGGCTGGGTTCTGAGTGTTTGTCCCTCAAATAGGATTCCAGACAACTACATCTGGGTTCTGAATGTTTGTCCCTGACAGAGCATTCCAGAACACTGCTGTTGTGTTGAGTGTTTGTCCCTCACACAGGATTCCAGAACACTGCTTCGAGGGACTGAAAGTCTGTCCCACACAAAGGATTCAAGAACACTGTATCTGGGTTCTGAGTGTTTGTCCCTCACATGGGATTCCAGAACACTGCTGCTGGGTTCAGAGTGTTTGTCTCTCACATAAGATTCGAAAACACTGCTATGAGGTTCTGAATATTTGTACCGCACAAAGGATTGCAGAACACTGCTGTTGAGTTCTTAGTCTTTCTCCCTCACATAGGATTCCAGAACACTGCTGATGTGTTCCGTATGTTTGTCCCTCAAAATTGATTCCAGAACACTTCTACGAGTTTCTGAATGATTGTCCCTCAGATACGATTCCAGAACACAGTGGCTGGGTTCTGAGTGCTTGTCCCTCCCATAGGATTCTGGAACCCTGTTGCTGGGTTCTGAGTGTTTGTCCCTTACATAGAATTCCAGAACACTACTGCTGGATTATGAGTGTTTGCCCCTCACATAGGATTCCAGAACACTGCTACGAGTGTCTGAATGTTTTTCCATGAAAACGGCTTCCATAACACTGCTACTGGGTTCTGAGAGTTTGTCCCTCACATATGATTGCATGACACTGCTTCAAGCGTGTGAATGGTTGTCCTTCACAAAGGATTCTAGAACACTGCTGCTGCGTTATGAGACTTTGTCACTTACGTAGGATTCCAGAACAGTGCTGCTGGGTTCAGAGTGTTTGTCCCACACATGGGATTGCAGAACACTCTTGCTGGGTTCACAGTTTTTGTCCCTCACATACCATTAAAGAACTCTGCTACGAGGTTCTGAATGTTTTTCCCTCAGAAAGAATTGCAGAATACTGCTGCTTATTTCTGAGGTTTTGTCCCTCACATAGGATTCCAGAACACTGCTCCTGGATTCTTTATGTTTGTCCCACACAGATGATTCTAGAGCACTGTTGCTGGTTTCTGAATGTTTGCCACTCAGATAGGATTCCAGAACACAGTGGCTGGCTTCTGAGTGTTTGACCCCCCGATTGGATTCCAGAAGACTGCTACGTAGTTCTGAATGCTTGTCGCTTACATAGAATTTCAGAATACTGCTGCTCGGTTCTGAGTGTTTGTCCCTCACACAGGATTCCAGAAAAATGCTGCTGAGTCCTGAGTGATTTTCACTCACATAGGATTCCAGAACACTGCTACGGAGGTCTGAATCTTTTTCCCTCACATAAGATTCCATAACACTGCTACGAGGGTCTGAATGTTTTTCCCACACAAAGGATTACAGAGCTCTGCTGCTGGATTCTTAGTGTTTGTCCCTCACGTAGGATTCCAGAACACTTCCACGTGGGTCTCCATGTTTGTCCTTCAGAGAGGATTCCATTACACAGTGGTTGGGTTCTGAGGATTTGTCCCTCAGATAATTTACAGAACACTGCTGCTGGGTTCTGAGTGTTTGTCCCTCACTTAGAATTCCAGAAAACTGCTACAAGGGTCTCAGTGTTTGTCCATCACAAAGGATGCCAGTACACTGCTGCTGGGATCTGAGTGTTTCTCCCTCACATAGGATTCCAGAACATAGCTTCAAGGGTCTGAATGTTGGTCCTTCACAAAGCTTTCTGCAGCACTGCTGATGGTTTCTGAGTGTTAGTCATATGGGATTCGAGAACACTGCTGCTTGTTTCTCAGAGCTTGTCTTTCTCATAGGACTGCAGAATACTGCTACGAGGTTCTGAATGTTTGTCCCTCACAAAGGATTCCAGAACACTGCTGCTCCGTTCTGAGTGTTTGTCTCTCACATAGGATTCCAGAACACTGCGGCTGAGTTCTGAGTGTTTGTTACTCACATAGGTTGACAGAACACTACTGCTTTGTTCTGTTTGTGCCCCACATGGGATTCCAGAAGAATGCTAAGTTCTGAATCATTGCCACTCACACTGGATTCTAGAATACTGGTGTTGGGTTCTGAGTGTTTGTCCCTCACATAGTATTCCAGAACACTGCTACGAGGGTCTGAATGATTTTCCCTCACAAAGAATTCCAGAACACTGCTTCGAGGGTCTCAATGTATGTCCCTCACAAAGTATTCTAGAGCATTGCTGCTGGCTTCTAGGTGTTTGAAACTCACATAGGTTTCTAGAACACTGCTGCGCGGTTCTGATTGTTTGTCCCTCACATAGGGTTCCAGAACACTGCTACGAGTGTCTGAATATTTGTCCCTCACTTAGAATTCCAGAACAGTGCTATGGGTTTCTGAATGCTTGACCCTCACATAGGATTCCAGAATACTGCTACAGTGTTTTGAGTGTTTGTCCCTCACATAAGATTCCAGAACACTGTTGCAGGGTTCTGAGTGTTTGTCCCTCACTTTGGATTCCCGAACACTGCTGCTAGGTTCTGAGTGTTGTCCCTCACATAGAATTCCGGAACACTGCTGCTCGGTTCTGAGAATTTGTACCTCACATAGGATTTCAGAACACTGCTACGAGGATCTCAATGTTTGTCCCTCATATAGAATTCCAGAACAGTGCTGCGAGTTCTTGAATGCTTGTCCCTCACTTAGGATTCCAGAACACTGTTTCATGATTCTGAGTGTTTGTCCCTCACTTAGGATTCCAGAACACTGTTGCTGGGTTCTGAGTGTTTGTCCCTCACATTCGATTCCAGAATACTTCTGCTGGGTTCTGAGAATTTGTTCCTCACTTAGGATACCAGAACACTGCTGCTGGGTTGGGAGTCTTTGTCCCTCACATAGGATTCCAGAACACTGCTACAAGGGCCTGAAAGTTTAATCCTAACAAAGGGTTCCAGAACACTGCTACTGGTTTCTGAGTGTTTGCCCTCAAATTGGAATCCAGAACAATGCTACGACTGTC
Organism: Pongo abelii; assembly: GCF_028885655.2. Taxonomy (NCBI): domain Eukaryota; kingdom Metazoa; phylum Chordata; class Mammalia; order Primates; family Hominidae; genus Pongo; species Pongo abelii. The sequence continues at coordinate 20,268,221 of NC_071999.2, forward strand.
TGAATGTTTTTCCCTCGCATAGGATTCCAGAACACTGTTACAAGGGTGTGAATGTTTTTCCCTTCTAAAGGATTCCAGAACACTTCTGCTGGCTTCTGACTGTTTGTCCCTTATATAGGATTCCAGAGCATTGCTACGAGCGTCTGAATGTTTTCCCTCAAATAGGATCCCAGTACTCAGTGGCTGGATTCTGAGTGTATGTCACTCACATAGGATTCCAGAACACTGCTGCTGGGTTCTGAATATTTGCCCTCAGAGAGGATTCCAGAACACAGTGGCTGGATAATGAGTGTTTGTCCCTCACATAGGATTCCAGAACACTGCTACGAGGGGGTGAATACTTATCCCTTACAAAGGATTCCAGAACACTGCTGCTGGATTCGGAGTGTTTGTCCCTCACAAAGGATTCCTGAACAATGTTATGAGGGTCTGAATGCTTTTCCCTCACATAAAATACCAGAATACTGTCACGAGGTTCTGAATGTTTGTCCCTCACAAAAGATTCCAGAGCACTGCTTGTGGGTTCTGAGTGTTTGTGCCTCACGTAGGATTGCAGACCACAGCTGCTGGGTTCTGAGTGTTTGTCCCAAGCTTCGGATTCCAGAACTCTGCTCGGAGGGTCTGAGAGTTTGTTCCTCACCAAGGATTCCAGAACACTGCTGTTGGGTTCTGAATGTTTGTCCCAAACATATGATTCCGGAACATTGCTACGACGGTCTGAATGTTTTTCACTCATAAAGATTCCAGAACACTGCTTTTGCGTTCTGAGTGTTTGTGCATCACGAAGGACTCCAGAACAATGCTGCTGGATCTGAGTGTTTGTCCCTCACATAGGATAACAGAACAGTGGTTCGAGGGTCTGAATGTTTGCCCTCACAAAGGATTCCAGAACACTGCTGCTGGGTTCTGAGTGTTTGTTACTCACATAGGATTCCAGAACCCTTCTACGACTTTCTGAATGTTTGCCCTCAGATAGGATTCCAGTACACAGTGGCTGGATTCAGAGTGTTTGTCCCTCACATAGTATTCCGGAACACTGCTATGAGGTTCTGAATGTTTTTCCCTCAAAAAAGATGCTAGAACACTGCTGCAGGGTTCTGAGTGTTTGACCCTCACATAGGATTCTAGAACACTGCTTCTGGGTTCTGAGTTTGTCCCTCACTTAGGATTCCAGAACATGCTGCTGTGTTCTGCATTTTTTTCCCTCACATAGAATTCCGGAACACTGCTACGAAATTCTGAAAGTTTGTTGCTCACGTAGGATTCCAGAACACTGCTGTTGGGTTCTGAGTGTTTGTGCCTCACATAGGATTCGAGAACACTGCTGCTGTGTTCTGAGTGTTTGTCCCTCACAAGGGATTCCAGAACACTGCTACTAACTTCTGAGTCTTTGTGGATCACACAGGATTCAAAAACACTTCTTCTGCGTCCTGAGTGTTTGTCTCTCAGATAGGATTCCAGAGCACAGCTGCTGGGTTTTGAGTGTTTGTCCCTCTAATAGGATTCCTGAACACTTCTGCTGAACTCGAGTGTTTGTCCCTCACATAGGATTCCAGAACACTGCTGCTGTTTTCTGAGTGTTTGTTCCTCACATAGGATTCCAGAACACTGCTGCTGTGTTCTGAGTGTTTGTTCCTCACATGGGATTCCAGAACGCTACTGCTGGGGTCTGAGAGTTTGTCCTTCACATAGAATTCCAGAACAGTGCTACGAAGCTCTGAATGTTTGTTACTCTCATAGGATTCTAGAACACTGCTGCTGGTTTCTGAGTGTTTGTCCCTCACATTGGATTCCAGAACACTGCTACGAGGGGGTGAATATTTATCCCTTACAAAGGATTCCAGAACACTGCTGCTGGGTTCGGAGTGTTTGTCCCTCACAAAGGATTCCTGAACAATGTTATGAGGGTCTGATTGTTTTTCCCTCACATAGAATTCCAGAATACTGTTACGAGGTTCTGAATGTTTTTCCCTCACACAGGATTCCATATCACTGCTATGAGTGTCCGAATGTTTTTCGCTCATAAAGGATTCCAGAACACTGCTGCTGAGTTCTGTTTGTTTGTCCCTTACAAAGGATTCCAGAGCACCGCAGCTTGTATTTTGTGTTTGTCCTTCACATAGGATTCCAGAACACTTCTACGTGGGTCTGCATGTTTGTCCGTCTGATAGGATTCCAGTACACAGTGGTTGGGTTCTGTGCGTTTGTCCCTCAGATAGGATTACAGAACACTGCTGCTGGGTTCTCTGTTTGTCCCTCACATAGGATTCCAGAGCATTGCTTCGAGGGTATGAATGTTTGTCCATCACAAAGGTTTCCGTAAAGGTGCTGAAGGTTTCTGAGTGTTTGTAAGTCATATGGGATTCGAAAACTCTGCTGCTTGTTTCTGAGAGTTTGTCCCTCACATACGATTGCAGAACACTGCTAAGAGGTTCAGAATGTTTATCCCTCACAAAGGATTCCAGAACACTGCTGCAGGGTTCTGAGTGTTTGACCCTCACACAGGATTCCAGAACACTGCTGCTGGGTTCTGAGTGTTTGCCCCTCACATGGGATTCTAGAACACTGCTGCTGGGTTCTTAGTGTTTGTCACTCACATGGGATTCCAGAACACCGTTGCACGGTTCTGAGTGTTTCTCCCACACATATGATTCCAGAACACTGCTAGGAGGTTCTGAATGTTTGTCTCTCACACAGGATTCCAAAACACTGCTGCTGGGTTCTGTATACTTTCCCTCAGGAAGGATCCCAGAACACTTCAACTGGATTCTGAGTGTTTTTCCCACACATATGATTCCAGAACACTGATAGGATATTCTGAACGTTTGTCCCTCACATAGAATTCTGGAACTCCGCTGCTGGGTTCTAAGCGTTTCTCCATCACATGGGATTCCGGAACACTGCTACAGGTGTCTGAATATTTGTCCCTCACAAAGGATTCCAGAGCACTCCTTGTTGGTTCTGAGTGTTTGTGCCTCACGTAGGATTGCAGACCACAGCTGCTGGGTTCTGAGTGTTTGTCCCAAGCTTCGGATTCCAGAACTCTGCTCAGAGGGTCTGAGAGTTTGTTCCTCACCAAGGATTCCAGAACACTGCTGCTGGGTTCTGAATGTTTGTCCCAAACATATGATTCCGGAACATTGCTATGACGGTCTGAATGTTTTTCACTCAAAAAGATTCCAGAACACTGCTTTTGCGTTCTGAGTGTTTGTGCATCACGAAGGACTCCAGAACAATGCTGCTGGATCTGCGTGTTTGTCCCTCACATAGGATAACAGAACACTGGTTCAAGGGTCTGAATGTTTGTCCCTCACAAAGGTTTCCAGAACACTGCTGCTGGGTTCTGAGTGTTTGTTACTCACATAGGATTCCAGAACACTGCTGCTGGGTTCTGAGTGTTTGTCACTCACATAGGATTCCAGAACACTGCTGCTGGGTTCTGAGTGTTTGTCACTCACATAGGATTCCAGAACACTAATGTTGAGTTCTGAGGGTTTGTACCACACAGAGCATTCCAGAACAGCGCTATGAGGGTCTGAATGCTTGTCCCTCACATAGGATTCCAGAACACTGCTGCTGGGTTCTCAGTGTTTTTCCCTCACATATGATTGCAAAACACTGCTCTGAGTGTCTGAATGTTTGTCCCGCATAAAGGATTCCAGAACACTGCTGCTGGGTTCTGAGGGTTTGTCCTTCATTTAGAAATCCCGAACACTGCTGCTGGGTTCTGAGTGTGTGTCCTTCACAAAGGATTCCAGAACACTGCTGCTGGGTTCTAGGTGACTGTCCCTCACATGGGATTCGAAAACACTACAGCAGGGTTCTGAGTGTTTGCCTGTCACCTACGATACCTGAACACTGCTACGAGTGTCTGAATGTTAGTCGTTCACAAACGATTCCAGAATGCTGCTGCTGGGTTCAGTTTGTTAGTCCCTCACATAGGATTCCAAAACACTGCTAGTGTTTTCTGAGTGTTTGTCCTTCACATAGGATTCCAGAACACTACTGCTGGTTTCCGAGTGATTGTCCCTCTCATAGGATTCCAGAAAACTGCTGCTGGGTTCTGAGTGTTTGTCCCTTACATAGGATTCCAGAACTCTGCTGTGGGGTACTGAGTATATGTCCCTCTTATCGGATTCCAGAACACTGCTGCTGTGTTCTGTTTGTTTGTCCCTCACATAGGTTTCCAGAACACTGATTCGAGCTTCTGAATCTTTGCTCTCAGATAGGATTCCAGAACACCGCTTCTGGGCTCTGAGGGTTGGTCCCTTATATAGGATTCCATAACACTGATGCTAGGTTCTGAGTGTTTGTCCTTCACATATAATTCCAGAACACTGCTGCTTGTTTGAGAGGGTTTTTCCCTCACATAGGATTCCAGAACATTGTTAGGAGGGTCTGAATCCTTGTCCCTCACAAAAGATTCCAGAACACTGCTGCTGGGTTCCGAGTGTTTCTCCCTCACATAGGATTCCATAACACTGCTACAAGGGATGAAAGTTTGTGTCTCACAAAGGATTTCAGAACACTGCTGCTGGGTTCTGAGGGTTTGTCCCTCACATAGGATTCCAGAACACTGCTACTGGGTTCTGAGTGTTTGTCCCTCACATATGATTACAGAAGACTGCTGCTGGGATCTGAGCTTTTGTCCCTGTCATTAATGTCCAGAACACTGCTGCTGGGTTCCGAGTGTTGGTCCCTCACATAGGATTGCAAAATACAGCTGCTAGGTTTTGAGGTTTTGTCCCTTACAAGGAAATCTATAACTCTGATTCTGGGTTCTGAGGGTTTCTCCATCACATGGGATCCCGGAACACTATTACAGGGGTCTGAATGTTTGTCCCTCAGAAAGGATTCCAGAGCACAGCTTGTGGGTTCTTCGTGTTTCTCCCTCACATAGGATTGCAGAATACAGCTGCTGGGTTCTGAGTGTTTGTCACAAACTTAGGATTACAGAACTCTGCTCGGAGGGTCTAAAAGTCTGTTCCTCTCCAAGGATTCCAGAACACTGCTACTGGGTTCTGAATGTTTTTCCTTCACATATGATTCTGGAACACTCCTATGATGGTCTGAATGTTTCTCTCTCAAAGGGATTCCAGAACACTGCTTTTGAGTTCTTAGTGTTTATCCCTCACAAAGGATTCCAGAACACTGCTGCTCGGTTCTGACTGTTTCTCTCTCACATAGGATTCTAGAACAATGCTATGAGGGTCTGAATGTTTGTCCCTCAGAAAACATTACGTATCACTGCTGCGAGTGTCTGAATGCTTCTCTCTCACATAGGATTACAGAACACTGCTGCTGGGTACTGAGTTTTTGTCCCTCACATAGGATTCCAGAAGAGTGCAAGGAGGGTCTGAATACTTGTCCCTTACATACGATTCCAGAATACGGCTGCTGGGTTGTGAGAGTTTGTCACTCAAGTAGGATTCCAGAACAATTCTGCTGTGTTCTGTGTGTTTGTCCATCATGTAGGATACAGGAACACTGCTGCTGGGTTTTTAGTGTTCGTCCCTCACATAGGATTCCAGAACACTGCTGCAGGATTCTGAGTGTTTGTCACTCACACAGGAATCCAGAACACTGCTGCTGGGTTCTGAGTGTTCGTGCTCCACATAGGATTCCAGAACACTGCTGCTAGGTTCTGAGGGTTTGTCCTTCACATGGAACTCTAGAACACTGCTGCTGGGTTCTGAGGGTTTGTACCTCACATAGGATTCCAGAACACTGCTGCGAGGGTCAGAATGTTTGTCCCTCACAGAGCATTCCAGAACAGTGCTATGAGGGTCTGAATGCTTGTCCTTCACATAGGATTCCAGAACACTCCTGCAGGGTTCTGACTGTTTGTCCCTCACATTGGACTCCAGAACAATGCTCCAAGTGTTTGAATGTTTGTCCTTCGCAAAGGATTCCAGAACACTGCTGCTGGGTTCTGAGTGTTTGTCCCTCACATAAGATTCCAGAACACTACAGCTGGGTTCTGAGGGATTGTCTCTCACCTAGGATTCCAGAACACTGCTACGAGAGTCTCAATGTTAGTCCCACCCAAACGATTCCAGAACACTGCTACTGGGTTTAGAGTGTTTGTCCCAAATGTAGGATTCCAGAACACTGCTACTGTTTTCTGAGTGTATGTCCTTCACATAGTATTGCAGAACACTGCTACGAGGGTGTGAATGTTTATCCCTCACGTAGGATTCCAGAACACTGCTGATGGGTACTGAGTGTATGTACCTCATATAGGATTCCAGAACACTGATGTTGGGTTCTGAGTGATTGTAACTCACATAGGTATCCAGAACACTGATCTGAAGGTCTGAATCTTTGCCCTTAGATAGGATTCCAGAACACTGCCCTTGGACTCGGAGGATTTGTCCCTCACATAGGATGCCATAACTCTGCCGCTAGGTTCTGAGTGTTTGTCCTTCGCATATAATTCCAGAACACTGCTGCTGGGTTCAGAGTGTTTGTCCCTCACATAGGATTCCAGAACATTGCTAGCAGGGTCTGAATGCTTGTCCCTGACAAAGGATTCCAGAACACTGCTGCTGGGTTCTGAGTGTTTGTCCCTCACATAGGATTCCAGAACACTGTTAAAAGGGATGAAAGTTTGTCTCTCAGAAAGAAGTGCAGAGCACTGCTGCTGGGTTCTGTGGGTTTGTCCCTCACATAGGGTTCCAGAACACTGCTGCTGGGTTCTGAGTGTTTGTCCCCCATAGAGGATTCCAGACCACTGCTGCTGGGTTCCGAGTGTTTGTCCATCACATAGGATTACGGAACAGTGCTATAATTGTATGAAAGTTTGTCTCTCACAAATGATTGCTGAAAAGTTCTGCTGAGTTCTGAGTGCCTATCCCTCACATAGAATTCCAGAGCACTGCTGCTTGCTTCTGAATGTTTGTCCCTCACATTGGATTACAGAACACTGCTGCTGGGTTCTGAGTGTTTGTCCCTCACTTAGGATTCCAGAACACTGCTACGAGGTTCTGAATGTTTGTCCCTCAAATAGGATTCCAGAACACAGTGGCTGGATTCTGAGTGATTGTCTCTCATATAGGATTCCATAACACTGCTACAAATTTCTGAATGTTTGTCGCTCACAGAGGATTCCAGAACTCTGCTGCTGGATTCTGAGTGTTTGTCCCTCCCATAGGATTCCAGAATACTCCTGGGTTCTGAGTGTTTATCCCTGTTTGTAAGGGAATATTTTTCCCTTACAAAGGATTCCAAAACACTGCTACTCTGATGTGTTTGTTTGTCCCTCACAAAAAACTCCAGAGCACTGCTGCTGTTTTCTGAGAGTTTTTCCCTCACGTACGATTCCAGAACACTTCTTCTAGGGTCAGAGTTTTTGTATCTCACAAAGGAATCTAGAACACTGCAGCAGGATCTGAGTGTTTGTCACTCTCAAATGATTCCAGAATACTGCTGCTGGGTTCTGAGTGTTTGTCCCTCACTTAGGATTCCAGAACACTGCTAGGGGGGTCAGAATGTTTGTCCATCACAAAGGATTCCAGAACATTGCTGCTGGGTTCTGACCTTTTGTCCCTCACGTAGGATTCCAGAACACTACTTTGAGGGTCTGAATGTTTGTCACTCACAACAGATTCTAGAACACAGTTGCTGGGTTCTGAGTGTTTGTCACCACATAGGATTCCAGAACACTGCGGCTGGGTTCTGAGTGTTTGTCCCTCACATAGGATTCCAGAACACTGTGGCAGGTTTGAGAGTGTTTGTCCCTCACATACGATTCCAGAACACTGTGGCTGGTTTCAGAGGGTTTGTCCCGCAAAAAGGATTCCAGAACACAGCTAAGAGGTTCTGATTGTTTGTCCCTCACAAAGGATTCCAGAACACCGCTGCTGAGTTCTGAGGGTTTGTCCCTCACAAAGGATTCCAGAACTCTGCTGATGGGTTCTGTATGTTTGTACCTCACAAAGGAATCCAGAGCACTGCTTCTAACTTCTTACTGTTGGTAACTCACATAAAATACCAGAACACTGCTACGATATCTGAATGTTTGTCCGTCACAACGGAATCCAGAATACTGCTGCTGGGTTCCGAGTTTTTGTCCCTCACATAGGATTCCAGAAAACTGCAGTGGGGTTCTGAGGGTTTGTCCCTCACATGGGATTCGAAAACAATGCTGCTAGATTCAGAGTGTTGTCCCTCACAGACGATTCCAGATCACTGCTACGAATTTCTGAATGCTTGTCCCTCACAAAGGATTCCAGACCACTGCTGCTGGGTTCTGAGACTTTGACACTCAAATAGGATTCCAGAGCACTGCAGCTGGTTTCTGTTTGCTTGTCCCTCACATAGAATTCCAAAACACGGCTGCTGGGTTCTGAGTGTCTTTCCCTCACATAGGATTCCAGAACACTGCTGATGAGCTCAGCGTGTTTGTCCCTCACATAGGATTCCAGAACACTGCTAAGTGGGTCTGAATGTTTGTGCATCACAAAGGATTCCAGAACACTGTTGCTGCTGGGTTCTGAGTGTTTGTCCCTCACAAAGGATTCTAGAACATGGCTGCTGGGTTCTGAGTGTTTGTCCCTCACATAGGATTCCAGAACACTGCTGCTGGGTTTGGAGTGTTTGACCCTAACAGAGGATTCCAGAATATTGCATCAAGGGTCTAAACGCTGGTCCCTCACAGAGGATTCTAGAACACTGCTGCTGGGTTTTGAGTGTTAGTCCCTAACATAAGATTCCAGAACACCGCTGCTGGGTTCTAAGTGTTAGTCCCTAACATAAGATTCCAGAACACTGCTGCTGGGTTGAGAGTGTTTGTCTCTCACATAAAATTCCAGAACACCGCTACAGGGCTCTGAATGTTGATCCTCACACATGACTCCAGAACACTGCTGCTGGGTTTTGAGTGTTTGTCCCTCACATAGGATTCCAGAATACTGCTGCTGTGTTCTGTATGTTTACCCTCACAAAGGATTCCAGAGCACTGCTGCTGAATTCTGAGTGTTTGTCCCTCACATTGGATTCCAGAACCCTTCTACGAGTGTCAGAATTTTTGTCCCTTAGAGAGGATTCCAGAACACAGTGGCTGTGTTCTGAGTGTTTGTCCCCCAACTAGGATTCCAGAACACTGCTACGAATTTCTGAATGTTTGTCGCTCACATAGGATTTCAGAACACTGCTCCTGGGTTCTAAAGGTTTGTTCCTCAGATAGGAGTCCGGAACACGGCAGCGGGGTTCTGAGTGTTTGTCCCTCACATGGGATTCCAGAACACTATATGGAGGGTATGAATGTTTGTCCCTCACAAAAGATTCTAGAATATTGTTGCTGGGTTCTGAGTGTTTGTCACTCACTTAGGCTTTCAGAACACTGCTGCTGGGTTCTGAGTTTTTGTCCCTCACTTATGATTCCAGAACACTGCTACGAGGTTCTCTATATTTGTCCCTCACAAAGGATTCCACAACACTGCTGCTGGGTTCAGAGTGTTTGTCCCTCATGTGGGATTCCAGAACACTGCTTCGAGGGTCTGAATGACTATCCCTCACAAAGCATTCTAGAACACCGCTGCAAGGTTCTGAGTGTTTGTCACTCACATAGGATTACAGAACACTGCTCCTGGTTTCTGAGTGTTTGTCACTCACTTAGGAATCCAGAATACTGCTACGAGGCTCTGAATGTTTGTCCTTCACAAATGATTCCAGAACAGTGCTGCTTGCTTCTGAGTGTTTGTCCCTCATATAGGATTCCAGAGCAGTGCTGTTGGTATCCGAAGGTTTGTCCCTCTCATAGGATTCCAGAACACATCTACGAGTGTCTGAATGTTTGTCTCTCAGATAGGATTCCAGATCACAGTGGCTGGGTTCTGAGTCTTTGTCCCTCACATGAGATTCCAAAACACTGCTGCTGGGTTCAGAGTGTTTGACCCTCACATACGATTCCAGAACACTGCTACGAGCTTCTGAATATTTGTCCTTCACAAAGGATTCTAGAACACTCCTGCTGGGTTCTGAGTGATTGTCCCTCACAAAGGATTCTAAAACACTGCTGCTGGGTTCTGAGTGATCGTCCCTCACAAAGGATTCTAAAATATTGCTGTTGGGTTCTGAGTGTTTGTCCCTCACACAGGATTCCAGAACACTCCTGCTGGATTCTGAAGCTTTGTCCTCACATAGGATTCCAGAACACTGCTTCTGGGTCCTAGTGTTTGTCCCTCACATAGGATTCCGGAACAATGCTGCTTGGTTCTGAGTGTTTGTCACTCACATAGGATTCCAAAGCACTGCTGCTGTGTTCTGTATGTTTGTCCCTCACAAAGGATTCCTGAGCACAGCTTCTGGTTTCTAAGTGTTTTTCCCTTACATAGGTTTCCAGAACACTTCTGCGAGTGTCTGAATGTTTGTTCCTCAGATAGGATTCCAAAACACAGTGGCAGGTTTCTGAGTGTTTGTCCCCCAGATAGGACTCCAGAATACTGCTACGAATATCTGAATGTTTGTCACTCACATAGGATTTCACAACACAGCTGCTGGGTTCTGAAGGTTTGTCACTCACATAGGATTCTAGAAAACTGCTACGAATATCTGAATGTTTGTCACTCACATAGGATTTCACAACACAGCTGCTGGGTTCTGAAGGTTTGTCACTCACATAGGATTCTAGAAAACTGCTACGAGGTTCTGAATATTTGTCCATCACAAAGGATTCCAGAACACTGCTGCAGGGATCTGAGTGTTTGCCCCTCACATAGGATTCCAGAACACTGCTTCCATGTTCTGAATATTTGTCCCTCACAGAGAATTCTAGAACACTGTTACTGGTTTCCGAGGGTTTTTCACGCACATAGAATTCTAGAATACTGCTTCTGGGTTCTGAGTATTTGTCCCTCACTTTGGATTCCAGAACACTGCTGCTGGGTTCAGAGTAATTTTCCCTTACACACGATTCCAGAACATTGCTACGAGGTTCTGAATGTTTGTCCCTCACAAAGGATTCCAGAACACTGCTCCTTGGTTCTGAGTGTTTGTCCGACACTTGGGATTCCAGAACACTGCTACGAAGTTCTGAATCTTTGTCAATCATGCAGGATTCCAAAACACTGCTCCTGGGTTCTGAGTGTTTGTCCCTCACATAGGATTCCAGAACACTGCTGCTGGGTTCTGAGTGTTTGTCCCTAACATAGGATTCCAGAACAGTGCTAGGAGGGTCTGAAGGTTTGCCCATCACAAAGGATTCCAGAGCACTGCTGCTGGGTTCTGAGTGTTTGTCCCTCAAAAAGGATTCCAGAGCACTACTGCTGGTTTCTGAGTGTTTGTCCCTCACATAGTATTCCTGAACACTTCTATGAGTGTCTGAATGTTTGTCCCTGAGATAGGATTCCAGAACACAGTGGCTGGGTTCTGAGTGTTTGTCCCTCACATAGGCTTACAGAGCACTGCTACGAGGATCTGAACGTTTGTCCATCACAAAGGATTCCAGAACACTGCTGCTGGGATCTGAGTGTTTGTTCCTCACGTGGGATTCCAGAACACTGATTTGAAGGTCTGAATGTTTGTCCCTCAAAAGGCATCTAGAACACTGCTGCTGGGTTTTCAGTGTTTATCCCTCACATAGGATTCCATAACACTGCTGCTGTGTTCTGTATGTTTGTCCCTCACAAAGGATTACAGAGCAGTGCTGCTGGTTTCTGAGTATTTGTCCCTCACATAGGCTTCCAGACCACTTCTAGGAGTGTCTGAATGTTTGTCCCTCAGATAGAATTCCAGAACACAGTGGCCGGGTTCTGAGTATTTGTCCCCAACCTAGCTTTCCAGAACAATGCTACGAAGTTCTGAATGTTTGTGGCTCACATAGGATTTCAGAACACTGCTGCTGGTTTCTGAGGGTTTGTCCGTCAGATCAGAGTCCGGAACACTGCTGCTGGTTTCTGAGTGTTTGCCCTCACATAGGATTCCAGAACAATGCTAAGAGGTTCTGAAAATTCCTCCCTCACAAAGGATTTCAGAACAAAGCTGCTTGTTTCTGTTTGTTTGTCCCACACATAGGTTTCCAGAGCACCGCTGCTAGTTTCTGAGTGTTTGTCCCTCACATTCGATTCCAGAACATTTCCACGAGTGTCTGAATATTTGTTTCTCATATAGGATTCTAGAACACTCCTGGTGGGTTCTGAGTGTTTGTCCCTCACATGGGATTCCAGAACACTGCTGCTGGGTTCAGAGTGTTTGCCCCTCGCATAGGATTCAAGAACACTGCTGCTGGGTTCTGAGTGTTTGTCCCTCAAAAAGGATTCCAGAGCATTGCTCCTGGTTTCTGAGGGATTGTCTCTCACATAGGATGCCAGAAAACTTTCACGAGTGTCTGAATGTTTGTCCCTGAGATAGGATTCCGGAACACAGTGGCTGGGTTCTGAGTGTTTGTCACTCACACAGAATTCCAAAACACTGCCATTGGGTCTGATTGTTTGTTCCTCACATAAGATTACAGAACACTGCTGCTGCTTTCTGAGTGTTTGTCCATCGCATAGGATTCCAGAACACTTCTACGACTGTCTGAATGTTTATCCCTCAGACAGGATTCCAGAATACACTGGCTGGGTTCTGAGTGTTTGTACCTCAGATAGAATTCCAGAACACTGCTGCTGGGTTCTGTTTGTCCCTCACATACGATTCCAGAACCCTGCTGCTTGGTTCTGAGTGTTTGTCCCTCACATACGATTCCTGAACACTTCTTCAAGGGTCTGAAGTTTTGTCCCTCATAAAGGATTGTAGAACACTGCTGCTGGGTTCTGATTGTTTTTCACTCACATAGGATTGCAGAAACTAGCTGCTGGGTTCTGAGTGTTGGTACCCACATGGGATTCCAAAATACTGCTATTGGGTTCATAGTGTTTGTTCCTCACATACGATGACAGGACAATGCTATGAGGTTCTGAATATTAGTCCCTCACAAAGGATTCTAGAACACTGCTGCTGGGTTCTGAATGTTTGTCCCTCACAAAGAATTCTAGAACACTGCTGCTGGGTTCTGAGTGTTTTTCACTCACATAGGATTCTGGAACACTGCTACCATGTTCTGAGTGCTTGTCCCTCACAAAGGATTCCAGAAAACTGCTCCTGGTTTCTGAAGATTTGTCCCTCACATAGGATTCCAGAAAACTGCTACTGCGTTGTGTTTGTCCCCCACATATAATTCCAGAACACTGCTACGAGTGTCTGAATGTTTGTCCATTGCAAATGATTCCAGAACACTGTTCCTGGGTTCTGAGGGTTTGTACCTCACATAGGATTCCAGAACACAGCTACGACGGTCTTAATGTTCCATCACAAAGGATTCCAGAACACTGCTGCTGGGTTCTGAGTGCTTGTCCCTCACATAGGATTCCAGAACACAGCTTCGAGAATCTCCTTATTTCTCCCTCAGAAAGAAATCTAGAGCAGTGCTGCAGGCTTCTGTGTGTCACTCACATAGGATTCCAGAAAACTAATGCTGGGTTCTGAATGTTTCTCCCTCACAAGGGATTCCAGAACACTGCTGCTGGTTTCTGAGTGTTTGTCCCTTACATAGGATTCCAGAACACTGCTGCAGATTTCTGAGTGTTTGTCCCTCACGTACGATTCCAGAACACTGCTGCTGGGTTCTGAGGGTTTGTCCCACACATAGGCTTCCAGAACATTGCTGCTGGTTTCTGAGTGTTTCTCCCTCGTATAGGATTCCAGAAGACTGCTGCTGGGTTCTGAGTGTTTGCCCCTCACATATGATTCCAGAACACTGCTATGAGGGTCTGAATGTTTCTCCTACACAAAGGATTCCAGAACACTGCTGCTGGGTTCTGAATGTTTGTGCCTCACATGGGATTCCAGATCGCTGCTTCGAGGGCATCCATGTTTGTCCCTCACAAAGGATTCTAGAGCACTGCTGCTGGATCCTGAGTGTTTGTCCCTCACATAGGATTCCAGAGAACTGCTGCTGGGTTCTGGGTGTTTGTCCCTCACATGGGATTCCAGAACACTGCTTCTGGGTTCTGAGTGTTTTTCACTCACCTAGTATTCCAGAACACTGCTGCTGCTTTCTGAGTGTTTGACCCTCATATAGGATTCCCCAACACTGCTGCTGGATTCTGAGTGTTGTCCCTCAGATAGGGTTCCAGAACAATGCAACTGGAATCTGAGTGTTTTCCCTCAGATAGTGTTCCAGCACACTGCTGATTGGTTTTGTGGGTTTGTTCCTCACATAGGTTTCCAGAACACTGCTACTCTGTTCTGAGTATTTGTCCCTCACTTAGGACTCCAGAACATTGCTAAGAATGTCTGAACGTTTGCCCATCACAAAGGATTCCAGAAAACTGCTGCTGGGTTCTGAGTGTTTGTCCCTCACATAAGATTCCAGAACACTGCTGCTTTGTTCTGAGTGTTTGTCCCTCACATGGGATTCCCGAAAACTGCTACGAGGTTCTGAATTTTTGTCCATCACACAGAATTGAAGAACACTGCTGCTGGGAACGGAGTGTTTGTCCCTCACATAGGATTCCAGGACACAGCTTCGAGGGTCTGAATGTTTGTCCCTCAGAAAGGATTCTAGAACACTGCTACTGGTTTCTGAGTGTTTGTCACTCACATAGGATTCCAGAACACTCCTGCTTGGTTCTGAGTGTTTGTCCCTCAAATGGGATTCCAGAACACGGCTGCTGGGTTCTGAGTGTTTGTCCCTCACATAGGATTCTAGAACACTGTTACTGGGTTCTTAGTGTTTGTCCCTCACAAAAGATTCTAGAACACTGCTGCTGGGTCCTGAGTGTTGGTCCCTCACATAAGATTCCAGAACACTGCTGCTGTGTCCTGAGTGTTTGTCTCTCACATAGGATTCCAGAATACTGCTATGAGGGTCTGAATGTCTGTCCATCACAAAGGATTCCAGAAAACTGCCGCTCGTATCTGAGAGTTTTTCCCTCACAATGGATTCCAGAACACTGCTACTACAGTCTGTGTGTTTGTCCATCACAAAGGATTCCAGAACACTGCTGGTGGGTTCTGAGTGTTTGTCCCTCACGTAGGACTCCAGAACACATCTTCCAGGGTCTCAATGTTTGTCCCTCACAAAGGATTCCAGAGCACTGCTGCTGGGTTTTGAGTGTTTGTCACTCACATAGGATTCCAGAAAAATCCTAGTGGGTTCTGAGTGTTTGTCCCTCACATGGGATTCCAGAACTCTGATGCTGGGTTCTCAGTGTTCGCGCCTCACATAGGATTCCAGGACACTGCTGCTGGGTTCTGAGTGTTTGTACCTCACAGAGGATTACAGAACCCTGCTGCGGGGTTCTAAGCGTTTGGCCCTCACATACGATTCCAGAACACTTCGAGATTCTGAAGGTTTGTCCCTCAGAAAGGATTCTAGAACACTGCTGCGGGGTTCTGATTGTTTTTCACTCACATAGGATTCGGGAACCGTGCTGCTGGGTTGTGAGTGTTTGTCCCTCACATGGGATTCCAAAACACTGCTGCTGGGTTCTGAGTGTTTTTCCCTCACAAAGGATTCTAGAACCATGCTGCTGGGTTCTGAGTGTTTGTCCCTCACATAGGATTCCAGAACACTGCTGCTTGGTTCTGAGTGTTTGTCACTCACCTAGGATTACAGAACACTGCTGCGGGGTTCTGAGGCTTTGTCCCTCACGTAGGATTCCAGAAGACTCTTACTATGTTCTGAGTGTTTGTCCCTCACAAAGGATTCTTGGTCACTCCTGCTGGGTTCTGAGTGTTTGTCCCTCAGTTAGGACTCCAGAACACCGTGGCTGATTTCTGAGTGATTGTCCCTCACATAGGATTCCAGAACCCAGCTGCTGGGTTCTGAGTGTTTGTCCCTCACATAGGATAAAACAATGGTGCTGGGATCTCAGTGTTTGTCCCTCACATATGATTCCAGAACACTGCTACAAGGGTCCTAATGATTGTCCATCACAAAGGAATCTGGAACCCTGCTGCTGTGTTCTGAGTATTTGTCCCTCAAATAGGATTCCAGAACAATTCTTCGAGGGTCTCGATGTTTGTCCCTCACATAGGATTCAAGAGCACTGCTGCTGGCTTCGGAGTGTTTGTCACTCACATAGGATTTCAGAAAACTGCTGCTGGGTTCTGAGTGTTCGTCCCTCACATGGGATTCCAGAACACTGCTGCTGGGTTCTGAGTGTTTTTCACTCACATAGGATTCCAGAACACTGCTGCTGGGATCTGTATGTTTCTCCCTAATAGAGGATTCATAAGCACAGCTGCTGGTTTCTGAGTGTTTTTTTCACATAGCATTCAAGAAAACTTCTATGAGTGTCTGAATGTTTGTCCCAGAGATAGGATTCCAGCACACAGTGGCAGGGTTCTGAGTCTTTGTCCGCCACATAGAATTCCAGAATACTGCCAGGAAGTTCTGAATATTTGTCTCTCACATAGGATTTTAGAACACTGCTGCTGGGTTCTGAGGGTTTGTCCCTCACATTGGATTCCAGAATGTTCCTGCTGGGTTCTGAGTGTTGTCCCTCACATAGGATTCCAGAACACTGCTACAAGTGTCTGAATGTTTTTCCCTCAAAAAGGACTCCAGAACACTGCTACTGAGTTCTGTTTTTTTGTCCCTCACAAAGGATTCCTGAGCACTGCTGCTGGTTTCTGAGAGTTTGTCCCTCATATAGGATTCCAGAACACTTCTACGTGGGTCTGAATGTTTGTCCCTCAGATAGGATTCCAGAGCACAGTGGCTGGGTTCTGAGTGTTTGTCCCTCACATAGAATTTCAGAACACTGCTGCAGGGTTGTGAGTGTTTGTCCCTCACATAAGATTCCAGAAAACTACTGCTGGTTTCTGAGTGTTTGTCCCTTACAGAGGATTCCAGAACTCTGCTGCTGGTTTCTGAGTGTCCTTCACATAGGATTCCAGAACACTGCTATGAGGATCTGAAAATTTGTCCATCACAAAGCATTCCAGAACATTGCCGCTTTGTTCTGAATGTTTGTCCCTCACCTAAGAATCCATAACACTGCTGCTGGGATCTGAGTGTTTGTCCCTCACCTAGGATTCCAGAACACTGCTTCTGGGTTCTGAGTGTTTGTCCCTCACATGAGATTCCAGAACACTGCTACTGGGTTCTGAGTGTTTGTCCCTCACATGAGATTCCAGAACACTGCTACTGGGTTCTGAGTGTTTGTCCCTCACATGAGATTCCAGAACACTGCTACTGGGTTCTGAGTGTTTGTCCCTCACTTAGGATTCCAGAACGCTGATACGAGGGTCTGAAAGTTTTTCCATAACAGAGGATTCCAGAACACTGCTGCTGGGTTCAGAGTGTTTGTCCCTCACATAGGATTCCAGAACACTGCTATGAGGGTCTGAAAGTTTGTCCATCACAAGGGATTCCAGAACACTGCTGCTGGGTTCTGCGTGTTTGTCACTCACATGAGATTCCAGAACACTGCTGCGAGGTTCAGAGTGTTTGTCCCTTTCATAGGATTCCTGACCACTGCAAAGAGATTCTGAATGTTTGTCCCTCACAAAGGATTCCAGAACACTGCTGCTGGGTTTTGAGTGTTTGTCACTAACATAGGATTGCAGAACACTGTTGCTGGGTTCTGAGTGTTTGTCCCTCACAAACGATTCCAGAATACAGCTAGGTGTTTCTGAATGTTTGTCCCTCACATAGGATTCCAAAACACTGCTGCTGGATTCTGTATGTTTCTCCCTCACAAACGATTCCTGAGCACTGCTGCTAGTCTCTGAATGTTCCTCACATAGCTTTCCAGAAAACTTCTATGAGTGTCTGAATTTTTGTCCCACAGATAGGAATCCAGCACACAGTGGCAGGGCTCTGAGTCTTTGTCCGCCACATAGAATTCCAGAATACTGCTAGGAAGTTGTGAATGTTTGTGCCTCACAACTTCCTAGCAGTATTCGGATTTCAGAACACAGCTGCTGGGTTCTGAGGGTTTGTCCCTCACATAGGATTCCAGAACGTTCCTGCTGGGTTCTGAGTGTTGTCCCTCACATAGGATTCCAGAACACGCCTGCTGCGTTCTGAGTGTTTGTACCTCACATAGGATTCCAGAATACTGCTACTGTGTTCTGAGTGTTTTTCCCTCACTTAGCCTTCCAGAGCACTCCTACGAGGGTCTGAATGTTTCCTCATCACAAAGGAATCCAGAACACTGCTGCTAGGTTCTGAGAGTTTGCCCCTCACATAGGATTGCAGAACACTGCTTCGAGGGTCTGAATGTTTGTCCCTCAGATAGGATTCCAGAACAAAGTGGTTGGGTTCTGAGTGTTTGTCCCCCACATAGGATTCCAGAACACTGCTCTGAATTTCTGAATGTTTGTCGCTCCCATAGGATTTCATAACACTGCTGCTGTGTTCTTGGGGTTTATCCCTCACATAGGAGTCCGGAACATTGCCACTGGTTTCTGAGTGTTAGTGCCTCACTTCGGATTCCAGAACACTGCTACGTGATTCTGAATGTTTGTCCCTCACATAGGATTCCAGAACACTGCTGCTGGGTTCTGAGTGTTTGTCCCTCACAGTGGATTTCAGAACACTGCTGCTGGGCTGTGAGTGTTTCTCCCTCACATGGGTTCCCAAAACATGCTGCTGGTTTCAGAGTGTTTGTACTTCACATACGATTCCAGAACACTGCTACGAAGTTCTGAATATTTGTCCCTCACAAAGGATTCTAGAACACTGCTGCTGGGTTCTGAGTGTTTGTCCCTCATAAAGGATTCTAGAACACTGCTGTTGGGCTCTGAGTGTTTGTCCCACACATAGGATTCCAGAACACTGCTTCTGGGATCTGAGAGTTTGTCACTCACATAGGCTTCCAGAACAGAGCTGCTGGTTTCTGAGTGTTTGTCCCTCAGATAGGATTCCAGAACACTGCTACTGGGTTGTGAGTGTTTGTCCCTCACATATGATTTCTGAACACTGCTATGAGGGTCTGAATGTTTCTCCATCACAAAGGATTCCAGAACACTGCTGCTGGGTTCTGAGAGTTTGTGCCTCACATACGATTCCGGAACACTGCTTTGGGTGTATCAATGTTTGTCCCTCACAAAGGATTCTAGAGCACTACTGCTGGATCCTGAATGTTTGTCCTTCACATGAGATTCCAGAAAACTGCTGCTGGGTTCTGAGTGTTTGTCCCTCACCTGGGGTTCCAGAACACTGCTGCTGGATTCTGAGTGTTTGTCACTAACCTAGTATTCCAGATCACTGTTGCTGCTTTCTGAGTGTTTGGTGTTTGTCCCTCATATAGGATTCCCCAACACTGCTACTGGATTCTGCGTGTTGTCCCTCAGATAGGGTTCCAGGACAATGCTGCTGGAATCTGAGTGTTGTCCCTCAGATAGAGTTACAGAACACTGCTGGTTGGTTCTGTGTGTTTGTCCCTCACATAAGTTTCCAGAACACTGCTACGCTGTTCTGAGAGTTTGTCCCTCACTTAGGCCTCCAGAACACTGCTAAGAGTGTCTGAATGTTTGCCCATCACAAAGGATTCCAGAAAACTGCTGCTGGGTTCTGAGTGTTTGTCCCTCACATAGGATTCCAGAACACTGATGCTTTATTCTGAGTGTTTGTCCCTCACTTGGGATTTGCGAAAACTGCTACGAAGTTCTAAATTTTTGTCTATCACAAAGGATTGCAGAACACTGCTGCTGGGAACGGAGTGTTTGTCCCTTACATAGGATTCCAGAACACAGCTTCGAGGGTCTGAATGTTTGTCCCTCACAAAGGATTCTAGAACACTGCTGCAGGTTTCGTAGTGTTTGTCACTCACATAGGATTCCAGAACACTCCTGCTTGGTTCTGAGTGTTTGTCCCTCAAATGCGATATCAGAACACTGCAGCTAGAATCAGAGCGTTTCTTCTGCCCATATGATTCCAGCACACTGCTACGAGGTTCAGAGTGTTTGCCCCTCACAAAGGATTCCAGAACAATGCTGCCGGTTTCTGAGTGTTTGTCCGTCACATAGGATTCCAGAACACGGCTTCTGGGTTCTGAGTGTCCTTCACATAAGATTCCAGAACACTGCTGCTGGGTTCTGAGTGTTTGCCCCTCACATAGGATTCTAGAACACTGCTACAAGTGTCTGAATGTTTTTCCCTCAAAAAGGACTCCAGAACACAGCTACTGGGTTCTGTTTGTTTTTCCCTCACAAAGGATTCCAGAACAATGCTGCTGGCTTCTGAGAGTTTGTCCCTCACATAGGATTCCAGAACACTTCTACGAGTGTCTGAATATTTGTCCCTCAGATAGGGTTCCAGAACACTGCGGCTTGATTCTCATGTTTGTCTCCCACATAGGATCCCAGAACACTGCTACGACGTTCTGAATGTTTGTCGCTCACATAGGATTTCAGAACACTGCTGCTGGGTTCTGAGGGTTTGGCCCTCACATAGGAGTCCAGAACACTGCTGCTGGGTTCTGAGTGTTTGTCCCTCATATAGGATTCCAGACCTCTCCTACGAGGGTCTCAATGTTTTTCCGTCACAAAGGATTCCAGAACACTGCTGCTGCGTTCTGTATGTTTGTCCCTCACAAAGTTTTCCAGAACACCGCTGCTGGTTTCTGAGTGTTTGTCCCTCACTTTGTATTCCAGAACACGTCTATGAGTGTCTGAATATTTGTCACTCAGATAGGATTCCAGAACACAATGGTTGTTTCCCTCACACCGGTTTCCAGAACACTGCTGCTGGTTTCTGAGTGTTTGTCACTCACATAGGATTCCATAACACTCCTGCTGGGTTCCGAGTGTTTTTCACTCCCATGGGATTCCAGAACACTGCTGCAGATTTCTTAGTGTTTGTCACTCACATAGGATTCCAGAACCCTGCTGCTGGGTACTCAGTGTTTCTCCCTCAAATGGGACATCAAATCACTGCTGCAGGGTTCAGATCGTTTGTCCCACACATACGATTCCAGAGCACTGCTATGAGGTTCTGAATGTATGTCCCTCACAAAGGATTCCAGAACACTGCTGCTGGGTTCTGACTGTTTGTCCCTTAGAAAGGATTTCAGAACACTGCTGCTGGGTTCTGAATATTTGTCCCTCACATAGGATTGCAGAACACTGCTACGAGAGTCTGAATGTTTGTCCTTCAGATAGGATTCCAGAACACAGTGGCTGGGTTCTGAGTGTTTTTCCCTCACATAGGATTCCAGAACACTGCTGCTGGGTTATGAGTGTTTGTCCCTCACATAAGATTCCAGAACCCTGCTGCTGGATTTGTAGTATTTGGCCCTCACATACTATTACAGGTCACTTCTTCGATTGTAAGAAGGTTTATCCCTCACAAAGGATTCTAGAAAACTGCTGCTGGGTTCTGATTGTTTTTCACTCACGTAGGATTCAGGAACCCTGCTGCTGGGTTCTGCGTGTTTGTCCCTCACATAGAATTCCAAAACACTGCTGCTGGGTTCAGAGTGTTTCTCCCTCACATTCGATTCCAGAACACTGCTACGAGGTTCTGAATGTTAGTACCTCACAGAGGATTCAAAACACTGCTTCTGGGTTCTGAGTGTTTGTCCTTCACAAAGGATTCTAGAACACTGATGCTGGGTTCTGAGTGTTTGTCCCTCACGAAGCATTCTCGAACACTGCCGCTGGGTTCTGAGTGTTTGTCCCACACTTAGGATTCCAGAAAACTGCTGCTGGGCTCTGAGTGCTTGTCCCTCACATATTATTCCCGAACACTGCTACGAGGTTCTGAATGTTTGTCCATCACAAAGGATTCCAGAACACTGCTGCTCGGTTCTGAGTGTTTGTCCCTCACATAGGATTCCAGAATACAACTACTATGGTCTGAATGTTTCTCCATCACAATGAATTCCAGAACACTGCTGCTGGGTTCTGAGTGTTTGTTCCTCACATAGGATTCCAGAACACTACTTCAGGGGTCTCAATATTTGTCCCTTACAAAGGATTATAGAGCACTGCTGCTGGCTTCTGATAGTTTGTCAGTCACATAGGATTCCAGAAAACTACTGGTGGACTCTCAGTGTTTATCCCTCACGTGGGATTCCAGAACACCGCTCCTGGGGTCTGAGTGTTTGTCCCTTACATAGGATTCCAGATCACTGCTGCTGGATTCTGAGTGTTGTCCCTCACATAGGATTCCAGAACACTGCTGCTGGGTTCTGAGTGTTTCTCCCTCACATAGGATTACAGAAGACTGCTACTGTCTTCTTAGTGTTTGTCCCTCACATAGGATTCCAGAACACTTCTACGAGTGTCTGAATGTTTGTCCCTCAGATGGGATTCCAGAACACAGTGCCTGCATTCTGAGTGTTTGTTCAGCACATAGGATCCCAGAACACTGCTGATGGCTTCTGAGTGTTTGTCACTCACATAGGATTCCCGAACACTGCTGCTTGATTCTGAGTATTTGTCTCTCACCTAGGATTCCAGAACACTGCTGCTTGGTTCTGAGTGTTTATCCCTCACGTAGGATTCCAGAACACTACTGTTGAGTTCTGAGTGTTTTTACCCACATAGGATTCCAGAACACTGATGCGGGTTTCTGAATGTTTGCCCCTCACAAAGAATTCCAGAACACTGTTTCTGGGTTCTGAGTGTTTGTCCTTCACAAAGGATTCCAGAGCACTCCTGCTGGGTTGTGAGTGTTTGTCCCTCACATAGGATTCCAGAACAGTGCTTCTAGGGTCTGAAGGTTTGTCCCTCACAAAGGATTCTAGAACACTCCTGTTGGATTTTCAGTGTTTGTCACTCACATAGGATTCCAGAACACTACTTCTTTGTTCTGAGTGTTTGTCCCTCACATGGGATTCCAAAACACTGCTGCTGGGTTCAGAGTGTTTGTCCCTCACATACGATTCCAGAACACTGCTACTGTTTCTGAATATTTGTGCCTCACAAAGGATTCTTGAACACTGCTGCTGATTTCTGTGTGTTTGTCCCTCACATAGGATTCCAGAATACTGCTGCTGGGTTTTGAGTGTTTGTCCCTCACATAGGATTCCAATACACTGCTGCTGGGTTCAGAGTGTTTGTCCCTCACATATGATTCCAGAACATTGCTACTAGTTTCTGAATGTTTGTGCCTCACAAACGATTCTTGAACACTGCTGCTCGTTTCTGAGAGTATGTCCCTCACATAGGATTCGAGAACACTGCTGACGCATTCTCTCTGTCCCTCACATTGAATTCCAGAACACTGCTACGAGTTTCTGAATGTTTGTCCCTCACAAAGGATTCTAGAACACTGCTGCTCGTTTCTGAGTGTTTGTCCCTCACAAAGTATTCAAGAACAGTGCTGCTGTATTCTGAGTGTTTGTACCGCAAATGGGATTCCATAACACTGCTGCTGGGTTCTGAGTGTTTATCCCTCACATAGGATTCCAGAACACTGCTGCTTGGTTCTGAGTGTTTGTCTCTCACCTAGTATTCCAGAACACTGCTGCCGGTTTCTGAGTGTTTTTCCCTCACATCGGATTCCACAACACTGCTGCTGAGTTCTGAGTGTATGTCCCTCACATGGGATTCCATAACACTGCTGCAGATTTCTTAGTGTTTGTCGCTCACATAGGATTCTGGAACCCTGCTGCTGGGTTCTGTGTGTTTCTCCCTCACATGGGATTCCAAAACACTGCTGCTGGGTTCAAAATTTTTGTCCCTCACATACGATTCCTGAACACTGCTACGAGGTTCTGAATGGTATTCACTCACAGAGGATTATATAACACTGCTGCTGTCTCCCAAAGTCCTGGGATTTCAGGCATGAGCCACCGTGACTGGCCATTCACTTATTCTTAGGGTTTTTTTTCTATTAATGCGTATTGTGTGCCAGGCCCTATGGATGCAGATTACAGAAGATATATGTACACTTGTGAATGTGATAGGAGAAATACTGGATTTAAAAGAGGGAGTGCATGGAAATGATATGAAATACATAGGAATCGTGCTCAACCCAAAGTTGGGCAGGGGGAGAATATTGAAGAAAAATGTACAGAGGAAGTATCATATAAGATGAGACCTCATGGTGGAGTTTGACGGAACCAGAAGGGCACAATAATTGGCAGATGTGTCGGGGGTGGGATGTGAAAAAGAAATGATTTACGTACAGGGAAGGACATGTAAAGTCCCATAAAAGAAAACTTTAAGTTTGGAGATGTAAAAACGCAAAACCAGCCTCAGAATGGGTGGCTTGCGAAGGAGGAAGTGGTAACAGTTTGGAGACTTTTGAGTAGGGTTTGTCCAGGACAGTCCCTTTCATGCCTGCAGTTCCAGCATTATTACAAATAAATAGCCTTTCTCCCACTTTCAGTTGTTTTCCTATTTGGGGGATAAATTGTATGGCCAAATTGTGAGCTTATTAAATAGTGGAAAGCCATTCAAAGGATTTGAAGCAGGAAGTGACATGTCACTCCATATGTAGTCTACAGACCAGCCTTTTGAGGCGTTGGGAGGTATTGAATGGGAGAAATGCAATACTGAATGGAGGAAGGCCAATAGGAGCCTGTAGAAATAATTCAGATAGAACACTAGCACTTTGGTCTGCAAGGTGGGCTGATCACCTGAGGTCAGGAGTTTGAGACCAGCCTGGCCAACATGGCAAAACCCTGTCTCTACTAAAAATACAAAAATTCCCCAGGCATGGTGGCAGGTGCCTGTACTCCCAGCTACTCAGGAGGCTGAGGCAGGAGAATCACTTGAACCTGGGAGAAGGAAGTTGCAGTGATCTGAGATTGTGCTCTTCACTCCAGCCTTGGTGAAAGAGTAAAACTCCATCTCACACACACACAGACACACACACACACACACAAAAGCACACGACTGAGGTCCTAATGAAAGAGTATGGGATGGGTGGAAGGAAGCATGGGGGATGGGCAGCTTGAGGGACAACTTCAATATGTGGTCTTGGAATAACTAATACTTTAGGATAAAAACAGAACAGTTGCCACTAGAGTGAACTCCAAATATATTAAAAATTTAAGTGTAAAATGTTGAACCATAAGAATATTATTGGGCCGGGCGCTGTGACTCACGTCTGTAATCCCTGCACTTTGGGAGGCCAAGGCGGGCAGATCACAAGGTCAGGAGATCGAGACCATCCTGGCTAACATGGTGAAACCCTATCTCTACTAAAAATACAAAAATTTAGCCGGGCGTGGTGGCATGCACCTGTAGTCCCAGCTACTCGGGAGGCTGAGGCTGGAGAATGGCATGAACCCGGGAGGCAGAGCTTGCAGTGAGCCGAGATTGCGCCACTGCACTCCAGACTGAGGGACAGAGGGAGACGCCATCTCAAAAAAAAAAAAAAGAAAAAAGAAACTTATGTGATCATGGAATAGAAAAGCATTTGAAACACAAAGACAGGAATACACACATACAGACACACAAACACGCACCCATAAAGGAAAGAATATTTTAAAATCCGTAAGTGATGTTAGAAGGAATCATTTATTAATATACATGATTTATGATATTTGTCCCTAGTAAGATGTCATAATTTATTATGTTGCCTTTAGTTTTCCTTTTACAAAGTGACTTGATACTTAAAAGGAAATAGAAATATTCATTTTTGATAATACATAATTGTATTTTTCATTCAAATTAAAAAGAAAGCAATAGCCCCTATCCTCCTTGCTTTATTAGTGAGGACAAGTATCTTTTCCTAAAGTTACATGTTTTTCTTCTTCTTGGCTGGCTGCATTACCTTGCAACCCTTTCTGGGTATATGTATATATACATATACACACACACACACACACACACACACACACACATATATAATATATAAAATAGAATGCACTACTTACTCTGATTTTTTTTGGCTTTTAATATTTTTGGCATTTTGTAGCCTTCTCTTTGTGTCAACAAAATTATCTATTTAACTTTTTCCTTATAGATGAACCTTTGTTATTTCTGCTTTTCTGCTATTTAAATAACACTATGATGCAAATCTTTTGTATATTAGACAATTGTATGGATTTTGTCAAAATATACTTTAATTAGGACAGTAAATTATTGGGGCATACATAATGTTTGTACATTTTACAGTTTTGATCATTATTTCCAGCTGGTTGTTAACACAGACTTTCTCGAGCACCTGCAGTATAGTGCATGAGAAGGTGTGTTTCCCTATGCTGTTGCAATCTGCATAAGCTCTTTTTAATTAATATACCTTTTTTTTTTTCGAGACAGAGTCTCACTCTGTTGCCCAGGTTGGAGTGCAGTGGCACCATCTCAGCTCAGTGTAACCTCTACCTTCTGCGCTCAAGCAATTCTCCTGCCTCAGCCTCCCAACTAGCTGGGACTACAGGTGCACGCTACCACACCTGGCTAATTTTTGTATTATTTGTGAAGTCGGGATTTTGACATGTTGGCCAGGCTGGTCTCAAACTCCTGGCCTCAAGTGATCCATTCACCTAGTCCTCCCAAAGTGCTGGGATTACAAACATGAGTCACCATACACAGCCTCAAGTAATATTCTTTTTTAGCTTTGCTAGTTGATCACCACTAGAATGTAAGCTACATGAGAGTAGGGAATAAAAATTGCAGACATATAACAAGCTTTCGGTGAGTACTGCATGATTAAATAATGGTTAGTAAAAATTTTGTGTTATTCCTAATGAATTGTGATTGATATAAGAATATAAAATCATTATTACATATATATCCTGTTATTTTTCTTTAATCTTACATGCATTTTCTAAGACTGTGTAGAAATATGTACTTTTATGTAGTAGAATTTGGTGTGCTCTTTCTTTATGACTTCTGGGCACTGAGTTAGCTTAGAAAGGACTGCCATTCTTCATGACAAGTTCAGGAAAATTTTCTTTCCTATTTTCTTTTGGCTTTTTAAAAAATTGAATTTTAAAGTTTGAAATCATTAATCTGTATGAAAGTTTGTTGTATGGTATAAGATGTGGTTCTGGTTTTTTTTATTCAAGTGGATAGCAATTTTCTCAGTCTGATTTGTCTTTATTATGTACATGAATCTTTTTTGAACTCTTGGTTTAATTGTTGTTAATTTGGTTATCTTATCATTTTAGTAATTATAGCATGATAACTGCTAAGGCCAAATTTCTATCATTATTCTTGCAAATGTATTTTTCCAGAAGAAATTTAGAATTCTCTCTTCATGTCATTAAAAAAACCCTTTGGGATGCAGTTCAATTTTCCAATGAAAGAACATGGCAATTTATTTATTTAGGTCAAATTGTTTCTTATATAAACCTGGAATATTTCCTGCTAATTGTGTTCCCAGGCCTGATGTGTATGTGTGTGTGCATGCACTCACATATTTATATGTATACACACATATGCATGTGTATAAATTAATTTTCCCCAATGTATACTACTTATTATTTTCTAACAAGTATATTGTTTCTATACAGTAAATATGTTCATTTCTATAATATTTATTTTATGTCACTTTACTGAGATATCTTATTTTTAAAGATTTTCAATGTTATTTTATTGACAAGATTTTTTTAAATCTTTTCCTTTTTAGTAATTATAGATCATTTCCCCCCTTACCTTACTGCCTTGATATGACTTGCACAAAAAAATGCTCAAAACTTGTAGTAAATAAAGGATATGTTTTTGTTTTTCTGTACTTTTATGGGGATACTTCTGTGCTTCCTGTTATTATACTTCTGTGCTTCCTGTTATTATCATCAAACATCCTGTATAATGTTTGTTGCTGGTTTCTGATAGAATATTTCACAAAATTTTGTTCTGTCATTTTTTTTAAAAATCAAGATTATATTACATTTTGTGAAATGCCTTTATGGTACTTATCAAAGTGATCATAGAAGCTTTTTTAGTTGTTAGCATAAATAATAATGTGCGATATTTATACCGACAAAACATTAAATTCTTGGCATTAAATCTTCTTTTTGATAAAAGATTGTTTTTTATTATACTTTAAGTTCTGGGGTACATATGCAGAATGTGCAGGTTTGTTACATGGGTGTACACATGGCATGGTGGTTTGCTGCACCCATCAACCCGTCACCTACATTAAATATTTCTTCTAATCCTATCCCTCCACTAGCCCCTCATCCCCCAACAGGCCCTGGTGTGGGATATTCCCCTCCCTGTGTCCATGTGTTCTCATTGTTCAACTCCTACTTCTGAGTGAGAACATGTGGTGTTTGGTTTTCTGTTCTCATGTTAGATGCTGAAAATGATGTTTTCCAACTTCATCCATGTCCCTGCAAAGGACATGAACTCATCCTTTTTAATGGCTGCATAATATTCCATGGTGTATATGTGCCACAATTTCTTTATCCAGTCTATCATTGATGGACATTTGGGTTGGTTCCCAGTCTTTGCTATTGTGAACAGTGCAGCAATAAACATCCACTTGCATGTGTCTTTGTAGTAGAATGATTTATAATCCTTTGGGTATATACCCAGTAATGGGATTGCTGGGTCAAATGGTATTTCTGATTCTAGATCCTTGAGGAATTGCCATACTGTCTTCCACAATGGTTGAGCTAATTTACACTCCCACCAACGGTGTAAAAGCGTTCCTATTTCTCCACATCCTCTCCAGCATCTGTGGTTTCCTGACTTTTTAATGATCACCATTCTAACTTGCATGAGATGGTGTGTCATTGCAGTTTTGATTTGCATTTCTCTAATGACCAGTAATGATGAGCTTTTTTTCATATGTTATATCTGATTTTGTAATATATTACTTTGGTATTTTAAAAAATCATCCTGAGACCAAAGTTGTGCTGTCATCTTTTCATACTTTCTGGTTAGGTTTTGCATTTGGGTTGTGAGACCTTTGAAAAAGAAACGTTATGTTTTACTATGTGTTGGAATGCTGTAAATAAAACAGAAAACTTTAATACAACCCTTCATTTTGTTCGAATGCCATTTCTGGGGAAAATTTTTTGATAGTGCTTTCAATTTCTTCTGTAGTTATTGAATTAGTCCAGCTTTCAGACTCTTCTAGAATTGCTTCATTATTTATTTTTTCCCAGGAAACTTAACATTTTATTACGATTTCAAGCACGTTGCAACGGTGTTCAATGCATTCTGTTGATTTGTATCTGAAGTTCTGTCTGGTTTCTCAGTGCTATTACTATACAATTTTTTCTCTAGTTTCTTGCTGTGCATACCAGAAATGCCTAATTATCTAATCTCTCAAAAGAACTGGCTCTTTATTATCAATTCTATTTTTCTTTCTTTCTTTTTTTCTTTTTCTTTTCCTTTCTCATTTTTTTCTTTTTTTTTGAAACTAAGTCTCCCTCTGTCGCCCAGGCTGAAGTGCAGAGGCGTGATCTCTGCTCCCTGAAACCTCAGCCTCCGAGGTTCAAGCAATTCTTCTGCCTCAGCCTACCAAGTAGCTGGGATTACAGGCACATGCCACCATGGCTGACTAATTTTTGTGGTATTAGTAGAGATGGGGTTTCACCATTTTGGCCAGGCTCATCTCAACCTTCTGACCTCAGGTGATCCACCTGCCTTATCCCCCCAAAGTATTGGGATTACAGACGGTAGTCACTGCACCTGGTCTAAGTCTTTTCTTTATATCTATCTTTGATTTCATTTTGTGGAATACTTACCTTTCACACTTGTTTAATTACAAATGCATTTAAGAGTATGTGGCTTTCTTTTAAATTTCTTTCACCTTCCATGGACATCATGTATGTCATATTGGCATTGATATTAATTTCTTGATTGTCTGTCTATAATAAACTTTAATAACTTCAACATCCTGACTTATTTAAATTTGGGAGGTAGTCTGGGTTTCATTTTTTTATTTTTTATATTTACAGATGCTAATTTCTAGTTTGATCCATTTTTATCACAATATACAATCTGTTAACCTTTTTAGTGTAAAATTTGTTAAAGATGTTTGTTGGCTAGTTTGGCCAACTTTTGCAAATATATGAAGGAAAAGAATAGCTATATGGAAAGGACTTTTAAAAATGTATATACTGTCCTCTACAAGTTTATAGATAAACTTAAATATTCAAAGTGACTATTCCTGAAAATAAGATAATCATTAAAGTTAATCGTAATAGCTAATAAACCAATAATATGAAGTCTTTACTATGGAGCAGACTTTTACTGTGCACTTTCATGTATTATCTCTTTAATCATTGTGAAGCCCTATTAAGAAGTAGGTACTAATATTAACTTTTTTTTTTTTTGAGATGGGGTCTCACTCTGTTGCCCAGGCTGGAGTGCAGTGGCCTGATCTTGGCTCACTGCAAGCTCCACCACCTGGGTTTACACCATTCTCCTGCCTCAGTGTCCCGAGTAGCTGGGACTACAGGCGCCTGCCACCACGCCAGCTAATTTTTTGTATTTTTAGTAAAGACGGGGTTTCACCATGTTAGCCAGGAATGGTCTTGATCTCCTGACCTCGTGATTCACCCACCTAGGTCTCCCAAAGTGCTGGGATTACAGGCATGAGCCAGGGTGCCTGACTAATATTAACTCTTTTTAAAGATTAGGAAAACTAAAACTCAAAAACTTGTATCCAGAAACTAAACAGGACATTTAACAGATGTGTGCGCATGTGTGTGTGTGTGTGTGTGTGTATTTCAGGGATTTTCTGTGTTCTATACCTAATAAAGAACACAAGTATGTCTTTCTTACTGATGCACAGGATGGTCTTCTTATTTTTGTTTCTAGCACATAGCACTGTGCTTGCAACATTGGGATTCCCAGTAAACTGAATTGAATGTAAATTATTAAATGTTTGGTGGAATTTTTATTCCATTATAGCCTTCTTTGTCTCTTCATATATGATAATTCTGTATGTTTATATGACATTCAAACTTTTCTTTCATATTCTTTAAGTCATAATAGTATAAGATTGTGATTTTGTTCATTTTACTCTTTAGGAATCTCTTGCTCTGTTCAGAAGAATGTCAACACTTCTTTTGTATAACCTGTTACCATCAAGTCTTTGATAGTTAGGAAATGATTTGTTATTCTGTAACAATAGTGTCACCTGAGAACTGTCAAAACTTGAAAGATTATACCCAGAATGAATTGATTGGTCTATTGCCATATTAAAAAATAGATTATTCTTATTAGTCAATAATGTCAGCAAAATCCAATTCAGGAAAATAAATGCAGTATAAAACAATAGATGTCTGAAAATCTAAAAAAGTAAGTAGCCAAAGGCCTAACTAGATTAATTGAATGTGAATACTCCCTGCAGCAATGAAATAGACAAAAGCAATAATGTTCATAACATTTAGGAGCATTGATGGAGGGATGTTGTTCTATGCACAGACCTTGTTTCTAGGGGAAGCAAAGATAGTCATTAATAAATCAGAACCATTTCTAACCATCAAATTGCCATATTAAAGACAAATTAACCTGTATGAGTCATCATTCCAGTGGCTCACTTTTGATGAAACAATGAAGTGACATCATCTCTAGAATACAGCATTATAATTTTGGAAGTCAGGGAAAATTTGGTAGATTTTTTTAAAAGGCAATAAAATAAGAAGATTTGTTGTAACTTTTAGCTTCCAAATATTCACTTAACAGAAATTACTCACTGCCTGAGCATGCAAGTTGCATGAGGCTTCATTAAAGCAAACTGAAGGAAAAAGTTAAGCTTCCTTCTGGAGGATAAATCAATGTTACTCATCCTTATAAGCTGGACACTTAATTCTGTGAATCTGTCAGATACTTAGGACATAAAGTTGACCCCAGGGGGTCAAGTGCAGTGAGTGCTTGTGAGTCCGATGAGTTACAAGGCCTAGTGTTCAATTTCCTGCAGATTCTTCTGAGCAACAGGTAAACCATCAGTTGTGATTGGTGGTTCTGGCATTTGGAAATAAAATTTTCATTTAAGTAATGCCTTTTGAAAGGCAAGTCTGTATATTAAAGAATAAAATCACCTCAGTTAAAACAGGTTAATGGAATGCAAAATTTGTTTTAGTTGTCCAAAATTAAAAATGTTGCTATTCAACAGTAATTGTAAAATAAAGCTATTAAAATTATGAAAATAATTCCTGTGAAATTGTTTTGGAATGTAGACATGGAAGAAAGCTAAGGAGAAAAAAATAGCTGATGTTCTTAATATTGCCTGTCAATTATCAAAATTGCTTTATTTAAAAACATTTTATTCAGCTATCTCTATTTTACAATGTGCAAGACAGTTGCCATAGATACACAGATAGTAGACATTCCCAGTGTTCTTTATTCCTCTGTGTGTACTCACATTTCCATCTGCCAACATTTTCCTCCCATCTGAAAGACTTTCTGTGACATCTCTTGCAATGCAAGTCTGCTGGTGATGAATTCTTTTAGCTTTTGCATATCTTTAAAAAGTCTTCAATACCCCTTCATTTCTAAAATATATTTTTGCTGAGTATAGGATTCTAAGTCAACAGTATTTTTCTCTGAATATTTTAAAGATATTGCTCCATTGTTTTGTGGCCCGAATTGTTTCTGATGAGAAGTGTGCTGTTGTTTTTAATCCTTATTCTTTTACATATAATGTGTTTTTTTCCTTTGGATGATTTTAATATTTTCTTCCTGGTTTTAAGCAGTTTGGTGGTATTGTACGTTTTCTGTGTGTTTCGATACATTGAGTTTCTTGAACATGTGGTTCTATACTTTTTTCATCATATTTGGACTATTTTCTGCCATATTTCTTTAAATAGTTTTCAGCAACTGCCCCCTTTCTTTGGAGATGCCAGTTAACATATATATTAGGCCATTTAAAGTAGTTCCCCAGATCACTAAGTCCGGTTCATAATTTCTCAGTATATTTTCTCCTTATGTTTCATTGTAGACAGCTTATGTTGCTTACTCTACAAGATTACTTTTCCTTCTGCAGTAGCTATATTAATCTCATCCACTGTACTTTTTTCTTATTTCATACTTTGCATCTCTGGAAGTTTGATTTGAGTAATTTTTATATATTCTGTACCTCATGTTTAGTCTTTTCTTTAACTTTTTTGAGCATTTGAAATATAGTTATAATAATAAGTTTTAGTATTTTTGTCTGCTATCTGTGTAACTTTAGGGTTTGGTTTTATCTGGTTTTATCATCTTTGTAATTTCAGGGTTTGGTTTCATTGTTTTTTTTTTTCCTTCATTTGGAGCAGTATTTTCTGTTTTCTTTGCATACCTATTAATTCTGAGTCACTGTGAGTTTTATATTGATCGACTACCAGTAACTGTGAGTTTTATCTTGTTGGATGCTGGGTATTTTTGTGTTTCTGTATATTAGCCTTCTCCAACTTTTTTGGCACCAGGGACCAGCTTCATGGAAGACAATTTTTCCACATATGTGGGGCTGGGAGTGATTTCAGTGTGACTCAAGTGCATTATATTTATTATGTACTTTATTTCTTTTATTATTACATAATCACCATAATGTAGGATCAATGGGAGCCCTGAGCTTGTTTCCCTGCAACTAGATGATCCCATATAGTGGTGATGGGAGACAGTGACAGATCATCAGGCATTAGATTCTCATAAGGAGCATGCGACCTAGATCCTCACAAACTTATTTCACAATAGGGTTCATGCTCCTATGAGAATCTAATGCTGCTGCTGATCTGACAGGAGGCAGAGCTCAGGCAGTAATGCAAGTGATGGGGAACAACTATAAATATAGATGAAGCTTTGCTTTCTCACCACTACTTACCTTCTGCTGTGCAGCCTGGTTCCTAACAGGCCATTAATGGGTACTGCTCTGTGGCCTGGGGTTGAAGACCCCTGCTATAGATAGTATTGTTGAGCTTCATTTTGTTATACAGTTAAATTACTTGGAAACATTTTGATCTTTCAGAGGCTTATTTTTAAGCTTTTTTTCTTTTTTTTTTTTTTTGAGACAGAGTCTCACTCTGTCACCCAGGCTGGAGTGTGGTGGTGTGATCTCGGCTCACTGCAACTTCTGCCTCCTGGGTTGAAGTGATTCCCCTGCTTCAGCCTCCCAAGTAGCTGGGACTACAGGCGCCCAGTTCCATGCCTGGTTAATTTTTTTGTATTTTTAGTAGACATGGGGTTTTACCATGTGCCCAGGCTGGTCTTGAACTCCTGAGCTCAGGCAATCCACCTGCCTCAGTCTCCCAAAGTGCTAGGATTACAGGTGTGAGCCATCGTGCTTGGTCCTAAGCCTTTTTTTTAGGTGAGATCATAGCAGCATTAAATCTTGGGCTTATTTTTTCCACTATTGAGATAATACTCATCCCATAACTCTTCTCAGTGCCTATGAATTATGAAGTTTTTCCTGCTAACTGATGATAAAAAGAGCTATTTCTTGCCTATGCTAACTTCAGGGATTATTCCTTGTAATGCAGTTTCTCAACTTTAGAACTATTGACATTTATGGGCTGGATAATTGTTTCTGGAGGGGAGGGGACTGTCCTGTATATGATCAGATGTTTAGGAGCATCCCTGGCCTCAATGCTGTAGATGGTGGTGACATCCTTTAAATTGTGACAATCAAAAAATGTCTCCAGATATTGCCAGTGGCTCCAAGGGAGTACAGTTGCTCTCAGTTAAGAACCACTGCTCTAATCCTTTCTGATAGTTTTCTTATATGCATGCCATGGCTAAAGACTGCTCAGGGCTCAAGAGAGACCTCCTACCATCTCCTGAATTCTGTATCTGCCACCCTTTCCTCTTCTATAGGCTTCCCTGAGAACTTTAGTCAGTTGACCTCCCTAGATTCTCAGCTCTGTTTTTCTCAATTCAAGGAGACCACAGAGTTTTGCCTGTGTTTCTTTTTCCCCATTACAGCCTGGAAACTCTAGGCTGTAATGCTGGTGCAATCATAGGTTCACATTGCTTCCTGTCTCTCAAAAATCTCTGCCCCTTGTTGCTCAATGTCCATCATCTTTGAAAACAATTGTTTCATTATCCTTTATTTTTATTTATTTTTAGTTTTTAGTTTTTTTCAGGTGGATCCCTGTTAACCTCATCTTGGTCCTCATCCTTATTCTTGAAAGATACTTTTGCTGGATACACAATTTTGGACTGGCTTTTATTTTTTCTAAGCATTTTGAAAGTATTTGAACTGTCTTCTGGTGTCCACTGCTGCTGTTATTCAACTGTCAATCAATTTCCTTCTTACCTTTCTGATGATCTGTCTTTTTTGCTCTGAGCACTTTTAAGATCTTCTCTTTGCCTTTGCCATTTTGCAGTTCTGCTACAGTGTAGTAAGCATAGGTTTCTTTTTATTTTTCCTTGTTCCTGCAGGATATATCAGGCTTCCTGCTATATTTTTCCTGAACCTTTAGAGTCCTTCTCTCATCAGTTCTCAAAAATGTGCAGCCATTATCTTCTTAGGTATTTTATCACCTTGATGTTATTTATTTTTTCCACTTTGAAAGTCTTATTTGATACAAAAAGCATAAACCACAAAGGAAAAAATATTAATTGAGGTCATTAAAATTAGAATCCTTTATTGAGCAAAGATCACCAAGAAGGAGAGTGAAAGGGCAAGCTACCAAAAAGGAGAATGTATTCGTAGTACATATAACTGACAAAGACTTGGGTCCAGTATATTATAAATAGTTCTTACAAATTAATAAAAAAAAAAGACAGATGCAACAGAAAAACATGCAAATATCTTGAGGAGGCATCTCACAAAGAGACACACATGCCCAATAAACACAAAATGGTTTCAGTCTCATTCATTATAAGACAAATGAACACTTCAACCACAGAAGATAGCACTATACACTCAGAATGGCCAAATTTAAATGAATAATGTAAAATTTCTGGGATCATGTTAGACAGCTAGAACTCACATATGTTGTTGGTGGAAGTATAATTGAAAAACACTACTAATGTTGAATGTACTTACTATGTAATCCATGACCCAGATGTTCTACTCTTAAATATACTTAACTAACATTGTATATATATCTATGTTCATCAAAAGATATGAAACATTTATGCCAGCATTATTTATATTAGCCAAGAACTAAAAACAACCCAGATGCCCCTCAAAGGCACACTGGGTAAACTAAGATATTTATCTGTTGGAATACTATATAAGAAGGAAAATTAATTACTTCTACCATCAGTAACAGCATGGGTGAATTTCACTAACTTAATATTTGAGTAAATGAATACACATTTTTTTAGATGGAGTTTCACTCTTGTTGCCCAGGCCAAAGTGCAATGGTGTGATCTCAGCTCACTGCAACCTTTGTCTCATAGGTTCAAGCAATTCTCTTGCCTCAGCCTCCCAAATAGCTGGGATTACAGGTGCATGCCACCATGCCAGCTATTTTTTTTGTATTTTTAGTAGAGACAGGGTTTCTCCATATTGGTCAGGCTGGTTTTGAACTTCCAACCTCAGGTGATCCACCCACCTAGGCCTCCCAAAGTGCTGGGATTACAGGCATTAGCCACCATGCCTGGGCAATGAATATACATTTTTATATAATTATATTGGGAAATCAGGGGTCTCACAGCCTTCAGAGCTGAGAGC
The DNA here is from genome assembly GCF_028885655.2 of Pongo abelii. Taxonomy (NCBI): domain Eukaryota; kingdom Metazoa; phylum Chordata; class Mammalia; order Primates; family Hominidae; genus Pongo; species Pongo abelii. The sequence continues at coordinate 20,304,624 of NC_071999.2, forward strand.
TCCAAACAGAGATTTGCCCACATATTTATTAACAGCAAGCCAGTCATTAGCATTGTTTCTATAGATATTAGATTAACTAAAAGTATCCCTTATGGGAAACAGAGGGATGGGCTGAATTAAAGGAATAGGTTGGGCTAGTTAACTGCAGCAGGAGCATGTCCTTAAGGCACAGATCACTCATGCTGTCGTTTGTGGCTTAAGAATGCCTTTAAGCGGTTTTCCACCCTGGGCAGGCCAGGTGTTCCTTGCCCTCATTCTGGTAAACCCACAACCTTCCAGCGTGGGCCTTATGGCCATCATGAACATGTCACGGTGTTGCAGGGATTTTGTTTATGGCCAGTTTTGGGGCCAGTTTATGGCCAGATTTTGGGGGGCTTGTTCCCAATAGCAATGATATAATGAATTATATAATTAGAATCCTAATTATATAATTTTCAAATAGAGGCAAAGATTGACACCTTGTTGGATATAGAGGGCATGATGACTGGGAAGGAGCATAAGTGGGGGCCACTGGAATTTGGTTAATGTTGTATTTCTTGTTTGGGGGGTGTTTATGAGGGCGTATTCATGTTTGAAATTGAAATTTTATACTATACACTTATGATTTGTACTTTTTGTATATATGTTATAGTCAATTCAAAAGTTTATTTTAAAGCTGACACTATTTGCCATTTTAGAACTTCCATTTCAGTAAACAACAAATATTAACGATATAAACATAAAAATGCACATATGATTATAAATTATGGACATGTATGAAGGCAAAGAACAAGGAGCTATGGGATCGAGTCACTGAGAGAGCGGCTTTTATGAGACGTTTTGGCCAGACCTCTATGAGAAAGAGTTATTCAAGTTGAGTGAGTTGGAGCACAGTGTAAAATAAGGTTGGAGAGGCATGGAGGACTTTTAGGACATCCTGGAGAGGTTGGTCTTCATCTCAAGATAGATAGGCAACTTTAGAAGGGCTGTTAAGGGGTTAATTGTGTAATTAAGTTTTAAAAATAATTATTCTGGCTACACTGTGAATTGTGGACTTGAAAATGGGCCAGAATTGAATTCCAGTGAGCCATTTAAAGACTACTGCAGTGCTCCAGGCAAAAAATGATGGCATCCATGATCTGGACCAGGGACCTGCCAGCTTTTTATGTAAAAAGTGTGTGTTCCACCTACTAAACTTCACCATTGTAACATGACAGCGGCCATAAACAATGCATGAATGAATGAGCATGGCTGTGTTCCAGTAAAACCTGATTTACAAAAACAGATATGGTAGTTACCAATCTCTGATCTACAGTAAAGAAAAAATTTAGGTATATTTTGGAAGTAGATTTAATAGGATATGGACTAGGTGCAGTGGCTCATGCCTGTAATCCTAGCACTTTGGGAGGCCGAGGTGGGTGGGTCATGATGTCAGGAGTTCAAGACCAGCTTGGCCAAGATGATGGAACCCTGTATCTACTAAAAATACAAAAAATTAGCTGGGCGTGGTGGCAGGCACCTGCAATCCCAGCTACTTGGGAGGCTGAGGTAGAGAATTGCTTGAACCCAGGAGGTGGAGGTTGCAGTGAGCCGAGATTATGCCACTGCACTCCAGCCTGGGTGACAGAGTGAGACTCTGTCTCAAAGAAAAAAAGAAAAGAAAAGAAAATTAAAAAATTAGCTGGGCATTGGGGCATGCATTTGTAATCCTGGCTACTCAGGAGGCTGGGGAAATAGGATCACTTGAGCCTGGGAGTTTGAGGTTGCAGCGAGCTATGATCCCACCACTGAACTCCAGCCTATGTAACAGAGCTAGATCTTGTATCTAAAAAAAAGTTTTTTAAAAATAAAATATGTATTGGATGTTAAGAATGTCAGTAAGAGGAGAGGAATCAAGGATGATTTCTAGGTTTTTGGTTTGAGTAATTTATGAAAAATGAGTGGTGTTGCTTATTAGGGGTCAAGTTCATTGAAAGTCCAAAACCCACTCATCGAAAATAGTGAATAGTGACATGTCAAAGTTCTGGTGTTCTCCTCATCTTTGGTCCAGAATTACTTTTATTCTTTTATACACATAGTAGTCACCAATTACACAAACAATTAAAGTGAGGGAAAATAAAGAATCCATCATATTGATCATTGTGTTTTCTGCTAATAGGAGAAATAATAGTAGGAAAGAAAAAATATAGAATATTCTCAGACTCTTATTGACAGTGCGTCTTTAGCCCTCATGTTCTCCCTTCCTCCAAAAGTAACATCCCATGAACTCTTGCCCCAAATTGATACCCTTAAAAGGATAAACCTTATCCTTATAATAGATAAAGTACAGGTTAGAGGAGATCATATTTTGGTTCTTTACATACATCAGTGACATTGGGGACAGAGGTGGCTGCTAAGTAGAGCTGCCATCTGCTCTCTGGACAAGCACTATTTCCCATTCCATTTGTAAGAGGCACCTCTTCAAGTAACTGCCTTATTACCACTACTATGTGTAAACCGTAATGCTGTTTTGATTTTCTTTATAGTTTGATGTGTTTGAAGTGATACATTTCACATATATATATATATATATATATATATATATATATATATATAAACCTTTGAATGTTACAGGCTTTGTTTTCTGTACATAATAGTGTGGCTCAGAAGAATTATGACCCTATGTTGCCTCCTATGCCTGAAGATATTGATGATGAGGAAGACTCAGTAAAAATAATCTGCCTGTTCAAAAATAGAGAACCATTGGTGAGTTTTGGTGCTCAGATATGAGTAGATATCATGATAAGGCTCAATCTGGTGGTGCATACCATGTATAACTTTCTTTGAAATATGCTTCCTCTATGTTCTCAAACTTTAAAAGAAAAGGAACATTGATGTCTAAAGAACATGCTTTTGAAAAATGAAAATGGACCGAGTGCAGTGGCTCACGCCTGTTAATCCCAGCAGTTTGAGAGGCCAAGGTGGGTGGATCACAAGGCCAGGATTTCAAGACCAGCATGACCAACATAATAAAACCCCATCTCTACTAAAAATACAAAAATTAGCTGAGCATGGTGGTGCATATCTGTTGTCCCAGCTACTCGGGAGGCTGAGGCAGGAGAATTGCTTGAACCCAGGAGGCGGAGGTTGTGGTGAGCCAAGACCACACCACTGCACTCCAGCCTGGGCAACAGAAGGAAACTCCACCTAAAAAAAAAAAAAAATGAAGCCAAATAAAATAATAGGCATTTTATTGGCTACATTTGAATAGCAATACTTTTGAAAACGTGACCTGTTGGCATTTATGAAAGAAAGTGTAACATGTACCAAGCATGACTGATTTGAGATTAAATGGTACAATTTTAAAAAAAATGGCCTTTGTCTATGGGACCACAACTTTGTTATTTTATATACTTCATTCAACTGCTTTTTAAATTTAAACTAATTTACAGCAGATCCAACAAAACTTTTGAGAAGTCTCAATGAAGTAAACATCTAATTTCTTAGATAAACATCTTTTGAAGATCTTATTTGGTCAGGAGGCATGCAACTTAAATTTGTTTAATTTGGCCAGGTGCGGTGGCTCATGTCTGTAATCTCATCACTTTGGGAGGCCGAGGTGGTCAGATCACATGGTCAAGAGATTGAGACCATCTGGCCAATATGATGAAACCTTGTCTCTATTAAAAGTACAAAATATTAGCCGGGCATGGTGGCTGACACCTGTAGTCCCAGCTAGTCGGGAGGCTGAAGAAGGAGAATCACTTGAACCCGGGAGGCGGAGGTTGCAGTGAGCCAAGATTGTGCCACTGCCCTCCAGCCTAGTGACAGAGTGAGACTCCATCTCAAAAAAAAAACACAAAAAACAAACAAACAAGCAATGAGGAGCTTCAATATCTGATTTCTTTCGTTGGCTGATAAATTTTTTTCCTCCTTTCCACTAACAATAAGGGATTAGTAACCTGTGTCATCATTATACCTCTAACTCTTCTGGTCACCAGACTTGCCTCTCCACTTACTAGACTTTTTTCCCACAAACCTACACCTGTTTAGGTGTTCTCCGTATTAATGAACAGCATTCACCCAAGCTAAAAACCTGGCCATCAACCTACATTTGTCCATCTTGCCTCACCTCCCACATCCATTAACCACTAAAGTCCTGTTGACCCAACCTCCTAAATCTTTCTTAAATCTGTCCCACTGCCATAGATAGGCTACAACCATTTGTTGCCTAAATTATTCTAATGAATACTTGTTTAGTCTCCTTGCTTCTAGTCTTGCTGCATTCAGTCGCACCTCCAGACTGCCACCCATCAGTCCTTCTAAAATGATGATCTAGTTACATACTTTGCTTTATTGTTTACCTCTACCTGATACACTGGGAATTTCATCATTTGGCCTCTACCTGCCATGATTCTCTTCTCGCCATTCAATATGCCCCTCCGTTCCTTGCTCTTCTCTTTGCATTGAAGTCTTATGTAAGATTGCTGGTAGTTCTTGAGCACTGAAGGCTAATAGTTTCATACCCCTGTCAAATTGTTCATGGTGTTTATTTTCTTTCTTGAGAAAGGGAAACCACCAGCAGAATCTCCATTTCTACATAGATTAAGTTACAAATATAGTGGAATTTGTATAGTGGTGTTTCAGATGTCCTATTCTCTATAAGGCTTTTCCTGTCTTCCTGAGGTATTATACATAATACTTCTAACATAATATCGAAGTGATTTAAGAAACTTAGCTATTTACATATGTTTCTCCAATAGACTGAAAACTTTAAGACCAGTGGTTTATTTATATTTACATCTTCAAAACCTTTTTTTTTTTTTTTTGAGACGGAGTCTTGCGCTATCTCCCAGGCTGGAGTGCAGTGGCTCGATTTCAACTCACTGCAAGCTCTGCCTCCTGGGTTCATGCTATTCTCCTGCCTCAGCCTCCTGAGTAGCTGGGACTACAGGTGCCTGCCACCATACCCGGCTAATTTTTTGTATTTTTAGTAGAGATGGGCTTTCACCGTGTTAGCCAGGATGGTCTTGATCTCCTGGCCTTGTGATCTGCCCGCCTTGGCCTCCCAGAGTGCTGGGATTACAAGTGTGAGCCACTGCGCCTGGCCACATCTTCAGAACTTATATAAGGCCAAGTATGTGAATGGTGCTTAGTAGACATTTAGTAAATTAATGAAATTTTTCTTCTAGCATAGATAAAGGGATGTGAACATTAAGCCAATCAAACCCTAAGATAATATGTGACCTGTTTTCAGTATAGTATTCTTGTAGAGAAGAATGCCACTTTCTTGATACTATTAATTGATTAATGCAGGAATAGGATCTAGTGTTAGTTTCCTAGTTATTGATTAATTCATTGTTGAGTCTTAATCCATTTCTTCACATTGATGTAAAAATTATAGAATTTTAGTGAATTTTTTTGAGTGGTCACAATATTGTTGGGGAGTGTCACTGTGTCATTAACCAGTATTGATGTGTTGTTTGTGTATTCAGGGGTTTCTTTTGTGGGACAGAGGATCAGATGTTGAGAGTTTGGAAAAACTCATGAAAACCAAAAACATACCTGAAGCTCACCAAGATGCATTGAAAACTGGTTTTGCCAAAGGTTTTCTGAAAGCTCAAGCACTCTCAAAAAAAACCAGTGGTAAGTTGATTTGAAGCTGTCCATGTTTGAGAAGAATAACTGAAAGGAAGTCATAGTCCTACATTTAAGTTTTAAGTAATTTTTCTAAGACCATCTATCTTTCTATTGATTGAATTCCACCATATTTGTAACTTTATGTAGAAATGGAGATTCTGCTGATGGTTTCCCTTTCTCAAGAGAGAAAACAAATTGAAGAACAGGAAGTGTGAGTGGCTTAATAAAGGTTTTTGTTTCTTTGTTTTGTGTGTGTGTTTGTGTGTGTGTGTCTGCGTGTGTGTGTGTGTGTGTGTTTTGAGACACAGTCTTGCTTCATCACCCAAGCCAGGAGTGCAGTGGTGTAATCACGGCTCATAGAAGACTTAACTTTCTGGGCTCAAGTGATTCTCTCACCTCAGCCTCCTGAGTAGCTAGGACCACTGGCGTGTGCCACCACGTCCAGCTAATTTTTGTAGAGATGTAATCTTGCCATGTTGTCCAGGCTGGTCTTGAACTCCAGGGCTCAAGTGATCCTCCTGCCTTGATCTCTTAAAGTGCTGGAATTATAGGCATGAGCCACCATGCTCAGCCTTAATGAAGTTTCTGATAATGGGGTACTTACAGGAAATCATAGCAGATATGAAAAAGAATGCCAGATTCCAAAATTGCATGTGATGAAATATGATTATCAATAACCTAATATTTGCATTTCATTGAGTTGTCATATTTCATTAATGTTATTTGATGTAAGGCTTTTTCCTTCTCTCCTAGATTCCCTAAGATGAAACTGTCTGATTCTCTTTGTTCTGCTGCTATTCAGCATTTATGGACTTTTAAAAAACCCATTTTATCTGGTAAAAGTTTTTTTTATTAATCTAACTTGTTAGTTTCTTATTCCTTTAAATACATTATTCTATTTAATGCTTAATCTAAACCTTAAAGAAAGAATATATTAATGTTTATAGTTCTAGAAGCTAGGCTTTCATTCCTAGTAGTGGTTAGTTTCTCAGATTTTTAGAAAATAATACCTGTCCAGTTATAAAATTTAAAAATTATCCTGATCAACAGGGTGAAAGGAAAATTAATTAATTAATTAATTAATTTAAAAATTATGTGGAAGAATTTTAGAATAGTAATACAAGCTGAAATAGCCTTCTATTTCAAAGATAAACTAATATGTTTAATTTATTCAGAAAATCACATCAAATATTTCCATTTTTTATAGTTTACTTATCTGAAATGAAGTAATAGTGTCAGACTTAAGTGTTTCCAATTACCTTTTCAGCCACCATGCAGTTTTCACCTGGTGTTCTCTATTCTCTTTATTATTAAGGATATGTACAGATTCTTAAAAAAATACTTTAGTGGGCTAAAACGATTAGTGTTCATTCTAGAATTACTATTTTAAATTTGCTCTCCCAACTTCTGTGTTCTTGATTTATTAAGGATTTCTTCTTAACCCTGTATTTTGCCAACTCATTTTTCAGCCTATCTTAAAAGTATTTTTGGGCTTCTTTTGAGGAAATTAGAAATTGCTCAATTTACTCATTTATAACTGCTCTAGTTTGGAAGTTTCTGAGTGGGAAAGATTTAAGAAATCCTTGTAATAGTTCTCCAAAATTGACCTCAAGTATTTTACTGTCCTATCAGACTTTTTCTGTCCTGGTTGTACTTAATGATGTCATAACTGTTAGGTCATTTGAGGGCAAGTAATAACAGTTGTCAGAGGAAGAAGACTACGTGGAAAGTGTAATAATGTGTTAAACCTCAATTTTTTGTTAGTGTGTGTCAGTATTTTCTGCTAATTTTAAGGCAATATATTTCAAAGTGTAGATCTGTGACCAGTTATATCAGAATAATCTAAGTTTTTGTTAAAAATGCAAATTCTCCTGGGCCCTTTCTCAAATTTACAAACATAGTTCTGTGCTATGGCCTGAGAACCTGCATTTTAACATATTTCTCAAGTGAGTTTTATTCACACCAAAGATTGAGAAATGCTGATTTAAGATTTCTATCATTAGATATTACAATGAGAAGTGGAAAATAATTTTCGATTTTATTAACTGGAAAGTACAAATATGTCTTATTATTTTTTAATTTTTATTTTTTCAAGTTTATTAAGAAGGTAAAGGAATAAAAGAATGGAATGGCTACTCTATAGGCAGAGCAGCTGAAATATGCCTTTTTAATGTGAATCACTTACTCTTTGAAAATGGTTTAGAAATCCAGAAGACCTAGTTTATATTCTTCATTCTGATTTGATATGTGAAGTTAGTTCCCTTAGACATTTAATTTTTCTAGGCTTTGCTTTCTTGAATCTAAAAAGTAAGGTGATTGGAATGTTATTAATCAATCTATCAAATATAAGCATTTCTTTTCTTCCATTTGGTCTGCTTCTGGACAACAATGGGGCTTGATTCTGCAATAGATCCTGTCCAGATGAAAAATGTCACCTTTGAAAGTGTTAAAGGCATAAGTTGAGAAGATTGCCTTGCCTTCTTCATACATTCTCTAATTGATACTCTGTATAAAGTCCATATTTGATTCTGCAATGTATTCTGGAATAGGTAAAATTGTATCCCAAAGTATTAGAAACATTTGTATTTTGGGATAAATAATAATAGTCAAATTTTGCTTTATGACAGGGATTAGTATTATTTATGAAGGAGAAGCCTGGTATAGTGGAGTGAATGTGGACTTCAGAGTCAAGTTGACTAACTTTTGAAATTCATTTTTATACTTATTAGCTATGTAACCTTGAAGAAATTACTTTAGATTCTGACAAATAATGTGTGTGCTTGGCACATAGTAGATAGTTAATAAATGGTCCTTCTTTGCCTGTTCCCCTTATTGATCTTTCTAACTCCAGTAGCCTCTCAAAGTGCTGGGATTACAGATGTGAGCCACTGTGCCCAGCTGACAATGTATATTTCTTGAATGAATGAATAGAATGGATAAATGCTAGTCTATAGTCAAATAATTTGTTAAATATTTAATGGTACCTAATTATTGTATTTATTTATTTATTTATTTATTTATTTATTTATTTATTTATTCTTACAATGGAGTCTCACACTGTCATCCAGGAAGGAGTACAGTGGAGCAATCTTGGCTCACTGCAACCTCCGACTCCCAGGTTCATGGCATTCTCCTGCCTCAGCTTCCCGAGTACTAGGACTACAGGCACCCTCCACCATGCCTGGCTAATATTTTGTATTTTTAGTAGAGACAGGATTTCATCGTGTTATCCAGGTTGGTCTCAGTCTCCTGACCTCATGATCCACCCACCTCAGCCTCCCAAAGTGTTGGAATTACAGGCATGAGCCACCACACTCGGCCTAAATATTAATAGTATCTGTTAAGTGCTAGACCCTATTTTAGCTGCTGGAATAGAATAATCTCTGCCTTCAGAGTTTAAATTCTAAAAGCAGAAACTGCACATTGATATGTCATATTAGAATTTAGTAGAGTATGTTAAAAGGTAATAAAAATGTATGGAGGAAAAAATAGAGCAAGGTAAACAGGATTAGAAGCTCTGGGAGAAGGATTATAGTTTTAAATGGAATGTTCAGGGTGTGATTGATGGAGAAGGTGACATTTGAGAGAAAATCTGAAGGAGAAGATGGAATAAACTGCACTTATCTTAGAAAAGAACATTTCTGGTAAAAGGAACAGATTGAGCACAGGCTCTGAGGTAGTAGGTTGTCTCTTTTGTTCATTTTTGAAAGTAGGACCAATAGGATTTCTTTTCTTTCTTTTTTTTTTTTTGAGACAGAGCATCCCCCTGTCACCCAGGCTGGAGTGCAGTGGCACAATCTCAGCTCACTGCAACCTCTGCCTCCCAGGTTGAAGTAATTATCCTGCCTCAGCCTCCCGAGTAGTGGGGATTACAGGCGCCTGCCACCACGCCTGGCTAATTTTTGTATTTTTAGTAGAGATGGGGTTTCATCATGTTGGCCAAGCTGGTCTTGAACTCCTGACCTCGTGATCCACCCATCTCAGCCTCTGAAAGTGCTGGGATTACAGCCATGAGCACCACACCTGACTTTTACTGAGGTATTAAAAGGCTGTGAGTGGAACAGATTTGGGGGACAAAGGTTACAAATTTAATTTTAGATATGTTAAGTGTGAGAGATACAAACGAAAGTGTTGAGTGACTTGGATATACCACTTTGGAGATATGGGAGAGATCTGAGCTAGAACTAAAAATATGAGATTGGAGGGCAGTTCCAAGATGGCCAAATAGGAACAGCTCCAGTCTACAGCTCCCAGAGTGAGTGACAGAGAAGATGGGTGATTTCTGCATTTACAACTGAGGTACCAGGTTCATCTCACTGGAGCTCATCGGACAGTGGGAGCAGGACAGCAGGTGCAGCCCAACGAGTGTGAGCTGAAGCACGGCAAGGCAACTCCTCACCTGGGAAGTGCAAGGAGTCAGGGAATTCCCCTTCCTAGCCAAGGGAAGGGGTGACAAATGGCACCTGGAAAATCGGGTCACTCCCACCCTAATACTGCACTTTTCCAATGGTCTTAGCAAAAGGCACAACAGGAGATTATATCCTGCACCTGGCTTGGAGAGTCCCACACCCACGGAGTCTCGCTCACTGCTAGCACAGCGGTCTGAGATCAAACTGCAAGGTGGCAGCGAGGCTGGGGGAGGCATGCCCACCATAGCCAAGGCTTGAGTAGGTAAACAAAGTGTCCAGGAAGCTCGAACTGGGTGGAGCCCACTGCAGCTCAAGGAGGCCTGCCTGCCTCTTTAGACTCTACCTCTGGTGGTAGGGCACAGCTGAACAAAAGGCAGCAGAAACCTCTGCAGACTTAGATGTCCATGTCTGACAGCTTTGAAGAGAGTAGTGGTTCTCCCAGCATAGAGTTTGAGATCTGAGAATGGACAGACTGCCTCCACAAATGGGCCCCTGACCCCCGAGTACCCTAACTGAGAGGCACCCCCCAGTATGGGCAGATGGATGCCTCACATGGCCGGGTACCCCTCTGAGACAAAGCTTCCAGAGGAAAGATTAGGCAGCAACAATTGCTGTTCAGCAATACTCGCTGTTCCGCAGCCTCCGCTGCTGATACCCAGGCAAACAGCGTCTGGAGTGGACCTCCAGCAAACTCCAACAGACCTGCAGCTGAGAATCCTGACTGTTAGAAGGAAAACTAACAAACAGAAAGGACATCCACACCAAAACCCCATCTGTCTGTCACCATCATCAAACACCAAAGGGAGTTAAAACCACAAAGATGGGGAAAAAACAGAGCAGAAAAACTGAAAATTCTAAAAATCAGAGCACCTCTCCCCGCCAAAGCAATGCAGCCCCTCACCAGCAATGGAACAAAGCTGGATAGACTTTGACAGGTTGCGAGAAGAAGGCTTCAGATGATCAAACTTCTCCAAGCTAAAGGAGGAAATTCAAAACCAACACAAAGAAGCTAAAAATCTTGAAAAAAGATTAGACAAATAGCTAACTCAGTGTAGAGAAGTCCTTAAATGACCTCATGGAGATGAAAACCATGGCATGAGAACTACGTGATGAATGCACAAGCTTCAGTAGCCAATTCAATCAACTGGAAGAAAGGTTATCATGAATGAAATGAAGAGAGAAGAGAAGTTTAGAAAAAAAAGAGTAAAAAGAAATGAACGAAGCCTCCAAGAAATATGGGACTATGTGAAAAGACCAAATCTACATCTGATTGGTGTACCTGAAAGTGACAGGGAGAATGGAACCCAGTCGGAAAACACTGCAGGATATCATCCAGGAGAACTTCCCCAACCTAGCAAGGCAGGCCAACATTCAAATTCAGGAAGTACAGAGAAAGCCACAAAGATACTCCTCGAGCAGAGAAACTCTAAGACACATAATTGTCAGATTCACCAAAGTTGAAATGAAAGAAAAATTGTTAAGGGCAGCCAGAGAGAAAGGTTGGGTTTCCCACAAAGGGAAGCCCATCAGACTAACAGTGGACCTCTCAGCAGAAACTCTACAAGCCAGAAGAGAGTGGGGGCCAATATTCAACATTCTTAAAGAAAAGAATTTTCAAGCCAGAATTTCATATCCAGCCAAACTAAGCTTCATAAGGGAAGGCGAAATAAAAATCCTTTACAAACAAGCAAATGCTGAGAGATTTTGCCACCACCAGGCCTGCCCTACAAGAGCTCCTGAAGGAAGCACTAAACATGGAAAGGAACAACCAGTACCAGCCACTGCAAAAATATGCCAAATTGTAAAGACCATCGAGGCTAGGAAGAAACTGCATCAAGTAATGAGCAAAATAACCAGCTAACATCATAATGACAGGATAAAATTCACACATAACAATATTTACCTTAAATGTAAATGGGCTAAATGCTGCAATTAAAAGACAGAGACTGGCAAATTGCATAAAGAGTCAAGACTCATCAGTGTGCTGTATTCAGGAGACACATCTCACTAACAGAGACACACATAAGCTCAAAATAAAGGGATGGAGGAAGGTCTACCAAGCAAATGGAAAACAAAAAAAGGGAGGGGTTGCAATCCTAGTCTCTGATAAAACAGACTTTAAACCAACAAATATCAAAAGGGACAAAGAAGGCCATTATATAATAGTAAAGGGATCAATTCAACAAGAAGAGCTAACTATATTAAATATATATGCACCCAATACAGGAGCACCCAGATTCGTAAAGCAATTCCTTAGAGACCTACAAAGAGAGACACCCACACAATAATAATGGGAGACTTTAACACCCCACTGTCAACATTAGACAGATCAACGAGACAGAAAGTTAACAAGGATATCCAGGAATTCAACTCAGCTCTGCACCAAGTGGACCTAATAGACATCTACAGAACTCTCCACCCCAAATCAACAGAATATACATTCTTCTCAGAACCACACCACACTTATTCCAAAATTGACCACATAGTTGGAAGTAAAGCACTCCTCAGCAAATATAAAAGAACAGAAATTATAACAAACTGTCTCTCAGGCCACAGTGCAATCAAACTAGAACTCAGGATTAAGAAACTCACTCAAAACCACTCAACTACATGGAAACTGAACAACCTACTCCAGAACGACTACTGGGGTACATAACGAAATGAAGTCAGAAATAAAGATATTCTTTGAAACCAATGAGAACAAAGACACAACATATCAGAATCTCTGGGACACATTTAAAGCAGTGTGTAGAGGGAAATTTATAGCACTAAATGCCCACAAGAGAAAGCAGGAAAGATCTAAAATTGACACCCTAACATCACAATTAAAAGAACCAGAGAAGCAAGAGCAATCACATTCAAAAGCCAGCAGAAGGCAAGAAATAACTAAGATCAGAGCAGAACTGAAGGAGATAGAGACACAAAAAACCCTTCAAAAAATAAGTGAATCCAGGAGCTGGTTTTTTGAAAAGATCAACAAAATTGATAGACTGCTAGCAAGACTAATAAAGAAGAAAAGAGAGAAGAATCAAACAGACACAATAAAAAATGATAAAGGGGATATCACCATGGATCACGCAGAAATACGAGATACCATCAGAGAATACTTTAAACATCTCTACACAAATAAACTAGAAAATCTAGAGGAAATGGATAAATTCCTCAATACATACACCCTGCCAAGACTAAACCAGGAAGAAGTTCAATCCCTGAATAGACCAATAACAGGATCTGAAATTGAGGCAATAATTAATAGCCTACCAACCAAAAAAAGACCAGGACCAGATGGATTCACGGCCAAATTCTACCAGAGGTACAAGGAGGAGCTGGTACCATTCCCTCTGAAATTATTCCCATAAATAGATAAAGAGGGAATCCTTCTTAACTCATTTTATGAGGCCAGCATCATCCTGATACCAAAGTCTGGCAGAGACACAACAAAAAAAGAGAATTTTAGACGAATATCCCTGATGAATACTGATGCAAAAATCCTCAATAAAATACTGGCCAACCGAATCCAGCAGCACATCAAAAAGCTTATCCACCACGATCAAGTGGGCATCATCCCTGGGATGCAAGGTTGGCTCAACATATGCAAATCCATAAACGTAATTCAGCACATAAACAGAACCAATGACAAAAACCACATGATTATCTCAATAGATGCAGAAAAGGCCTTTGAGAAAATTCAACAGTCCTTCATGCTAAAAACTCTCAATAAATTAGGCATTGATGGGACATATCTCAAAATAATAAAAGTTATTTATGACAAACCCACAGCCAATATCATACTGAATGGGCAAAAACTGGAAGCATTCCATTTGAAAACTGGCACAAGACAGTGATGGCCTCTCTCACCACTCCTATTCAACGTACTGTTGGACGTTCTGGCCAGGGCAGTCAGGCAGGAGAAAGAAATAAAGGGCATTCAATTAGGAAAAGAGGAAGTCAAATTGTCCCTGTTTGAAGATGACATGATTGTATGTCTAGAAAACCCCATCATCTCAGCCCAAATCTCCTTAAGCTGATAAGCAACTTCAGCAAAGTCTCAGGATACAAAATCAATATGCAAAAATCACAAGCATTCTTATACACCAATAACAGACAAATGCAGAACCAAAACATGAGTGAACTCTCATTCACAATTACTTCAAAGAGAATAAAATACCTAAGGAATCCAACTTACAAGGGATGTGATGGACCTCTTCAAGGAGAACTACAAACAGCTGCTTAATGAAATAAAGAGGATACAAACAAATGGAAGAACATGCCATGGTCATGGATAGGAAGACTCAATATCATGAAAATGGCCATACTGCCCAAGGTAATTTATAGATTCAATGCCATCCCCATCAAGCTACCAATGACTTTCTTCACAGAGTTGGAAAAAACTACTTTAAAGTTCATATGGAATGAAAAAAGAGTGAGCCTGCATTGCCAAGTCAATCCTAAGCCAAAAGAACAAAGTTGGAGGCATGATGCTACCTAACTTCAAACTATATTACAAGGCTACAGTAACGAAAACAGCATGGTACTGGTACCAAAACAGAGATATAGACCAATGAAACAGAACGGAGCCCTCAGAAATAATACCACACATCTACAACCATCTGATCTTTGACAAACCTGACAAAAACAAGAAATGGGGAAAGGATTCCCTATTTAATAAATGGTGCTGGGAAAACTGGCTAGCCATATGTAGAAAGCTGAAACTGGATCCCTTCCTTACATCTTATACAAAAATTAATTCAAGATGGATTAAAGACTTAAATATTAGACCTAAAACCATAAAACCTCTAGAAGAAAATTTAGGCAGTACCATTCAGGACATAGGCATGGGCAAAGACTTCATATTTAAAACATGAAAAGCAATGGCAACAAAAGCCAAAATTGACCAATGGGATCTAATTAAACTAAAGAGCTTCTGCACAGCAAAAGAAACTACCATCAGAGTGAACAGGCAACCTACAGAATAGGAGAAAATTTTTGCAATGTACTCATCTGACAAAGGGCTAATATCCAGAATCTACAATGAACCCAAACAAATTTACAAGAAAAAAACAAACAATCCCATCGAAAAGTGGGCAAAGGATATGAACAGACACTTCTGAAAAGAAGACATTTATGCAGCCAAGAGACACTGAAAAAATCCTCTTATTAATATAAGATCCACAAACCCCTCACTGCCGTGCAGTCCTAAAACGCGATCATAATAATCAACATTGACATAGTCAATACAAATGCAGTAACGAACCTAGGGTTAAGGCTGCTGTTGGGGTTAGGGGCTAGGGGTTAAGTTTAGGGTTAGGGGTTGGAGATAGGGGTTGGGGTCAGAGTTAGGGTTTAAGAGTCAACGTTTAGAGTTAAGGGTTAAGAGAGTTTAGGGGTTAGGGATTAGGGATTAGGGTTGGGTTAGGGTGAGGGTAAGAGTTAGGCTTAGGGTTTTGGGTTGGGGTAGGGTTAGGGGTTAGGGTTAAGGGATAGGGGTTGGGGTCAGGGTCAGGGGTTAGGGTCAGGATCGGGGTTAGGGGTCAGGGTCAGGGATCAGGGTCAGGGGTCAGGGTCAGGGTCAGGGGTCCCACTCTGTGGGTTGTCTATTTACTGTGCTGACTGTTCCCTTTGCCATGCAAAAGCTCTTCAGTTTAATTAAGTCCAAGCTATTTATCTTTGTTTTTATTGCATTTGCATTTGGGTTCTTGGTCATGAAATCCTTGCCTATGCCAATGTCTAGAAGGGTTTATCCAGTGTTATCTTCTAGAATTTTTATAGTTCAGAAATTAGGTTTAAGTTCTTAATCCATCTTGAGTAGATTTTTGTATAAGGTGAGAGGTGAAAATCCAGTTTTATTTCCCTACATGTGGCTGGCCAACATCATGTGTTGAAAAGGGTGTCCTTTCCCCACTTTATGTTTTTGTTTACTTTGTCGAAGATCAGTTGGCTGTAAGTATTTGGGTTAATTTCTGGGTTCTCTCTTCTGTTCCATTGGTCTATGTGCCTATTTTTAAACCTGTGGACAGGAGGGTCCAATGGAGGTCTAACCACTCCTCCCAGGTTGGTGCTCACAGCCCCTGCCTGGCCCACTCACTCTACACCTGCACCTGCTGGTCTCTGGGAGAGGAGCATCCATCCATCTTGCTCGCATAGCTTTCTGCTCCATTTTCATGAGTTTAGTCTCCTTGGCAGAAATGCCCATTAGGTGATCCTGTGCCTGTGCTAGCTGTTCTCAAAGTGCCAAAGTCAGTGAGAGGGACTTGAAAACTCAAGACTTATTAACATTATTTTCTGCATTTTATGCTTTCAGGGTTGTTTTTTCCTTAAAATTTGTGAAAACAAATATTGAGATTTCTATCTTTTATATAATTTGGATTCGGTCATCACACAGACTTTTCATTTCCCTGAAATTTATTTTTATGTATGTATATCAAACACTGAATTTCTCTTTTCTTCTTTACTGGAATTGTTAACTGTTTTAGAGTCCAAATCTTTTTTTTTCTAAAAAACCATCTCTCTAATTTCTGTAAACATTTCTAATTACATATATATTTTCTACACCTAATACACTACTTTGGAATTCCTTGAGGCCTAATTGCATCGGGGTGCTCTGGTTTTGTTGTTGTTATTTCTGAATGACATTGACTTTGGTGCTCTTTATTTTGCCTATTTAAAACTATTAGATAGTGTGATTATATTTGACAGGTCTTAATTGATGCGCTGTTCAGCGCTATGAGTTCTGTTGAGTTTTGGGTTGGAGTATTTTCTTCCATAGGGGATTGTCTTGGATTTTTCTGTTTCTCTCTCAATACCCACCTGGAAAACATTTCAATTAATTTATATTCACTTAAATATTTCTGTGCAAAAACTGTGTCCAAAAGCCCCAAAGTATAATTTGGGCATTTGAGCACATATTCTGTTGTTCAGCATTTATGGTGGTTTGTAGTGGAAAATACTTTTAGAATATGTGGATTTTTGGGATATTCCCAGAAGCCCAGATAGCCACACTTTACCTTTGGAGGAATTAATTCTCAGAATATTGCACACCATCAATTGGCTTTGGAAGGAGTACATATCCCCAGCAAAAGTTCTGGTTTTTTGAAGTCTGTATTGTGTGTTATTTCCGGGAGAATATGCAATGGTGACAATATTATTAAATGATTCAAATATGAAATGCTGTTATGCCAAACAATGAATCTTTGTGTTATACATTATGCCTAACTATAAATCTTTGTGTTACACATTTTAATGTCATTGGAGAGTACTCGTGTCTTCTTGGCATTATTGATAATTAGATTCTAATTGGTAATAAGTCAGAAAAATTAGGAACACCAAATTTCAGTCTTCTCAAATGCACTCCTCTTATTAAATTTGGATTTTTACCTTTATCATATCAAAAGAAATATTGTTATAAAAGTGTTTAATGTTTTCCAGATGGATAGATTACTGTTATTAGTTCTCATTTCATTGTTAATTTTTAACACCATAAAGTTGGAAGTATCAATAGGCCTTTCAATGTAACTTAGTGGAATTTATTAAATTTTCATGAATGTCGTTTAGGAGGTTCAGGAAGCTATTTTTATTGCTAGATTTCTGGAAGATTCATCAGTAATGAGTGTCACACATTGTCAGACGTGGAGTGGCACAGTCACAGCTCACTATAACCTCAAACTCCTGGGCTCAAGAGATCCTGCCACCACAGCCTCCTAAGTAGCTGGGACTACAGTTGTGCACCGCCATGCCAGGCTTGTCTAACATTTTTATGTGTTGCTTCATCCAGTTTGCTAGAGTTTTTGGAAATTTCTGCCTTCATTCATGAGGGATAATAGTCTGCACATTTATTTTCTTGTGATGCTTTTGTCTGATTTTTTATCTGGGTACTACTGGCCTCAAAAATGAATACATGTTTTCCTGCTTCTCTGCTTTGCAAGTGTTTGTGAAGGATTGGTTATTCATTAAGTATTTAATAGAATTCACTAGTGAAGCTATGTGAGCCTGGGCTAGACTGATGAAGAGTTCTCATTAGTCTAATCTATTTTCTTGCTGTATGAGTACGCATATATTCTCTTTCTTCTTGGTTTACTTTTACAATTTGTGTATAGCAGGGAATTTGTTTCTAATTTGTAGTATTTCATGCTTCTAGGTTTTCATGGCAGTTGAGTCTTAAGAATAAAAGTAATGTTGGGAGAAGGAAATTGTGGACAATCCATGAATATCCCAACATCTGTTGTAGGAAGGTTAAGATTTTTTTTTCTGTACTTAACTGAATACTCATATTTATAGTGTGAGACAAATGTAATGTTGTATATAAATAGAACTAGGAAAATGTGCCATTTGTCTTAGTATTTAATCAAGAGGGAAGTCTGGGCCTACCTCTTCTCTTTTATTAATATGTAGACAGGACACCAACACACATTTGAATTAGTACAAACAAAATGTTAGCAAATGAAGAATGGTATGAATTGGTTAACATGTGATGAAATAGAGTGGCGAACATTTACATAGAATCAATTATATGTTAGGTGCTATTTCAAGCTATTTGCACATATAATTTTAATACCAATGACATTAAAATGTATAACACAAAGATTCATACAAATAAAAATTACAACAATGAAAATAATATTAGGTGACATTAAAACTGCCATAGAAATACACATTTATATAAAACATATAAAACATAAAGTAACATCAAGTATTAAATAAATTTTAGAAACTTTGATTAGTAATCAGATGAACAAGTGATTAGCCTTTTTATCCAGTAAACAAGGCATACATATTATTTTCAAATTCCAGAGACAAATGTTTTAAATATTGAAGTTTAAGACCTAAAAATGTGTCACTGACTTCATGGAAGTAGATATTCACTAGGTGATATTTTCTAGGCTCTCTGAAATTACATCAGAAAAATGTGAGTTAGAATATAACACATAAATAATATCTGGCCACATAAAAAGTAACTGAAGATCAATTGAAATAGCTATTGGATTAAGAAATGGAGACTGAGGTAAATTTACAGGGTCAGGGAGGATCTAAGGAGGAAGCATTGACACTGGAGCCCAAGGACCTGGGATTACAGAACAGATTCTACCAGTGCTAACTTACTGCTCCAGAGAAAACATCAATTCTGCTCATGCGCAGGAACTATTCATCAAGAAAGGGATTACAACTTCAGAAATGTGTTCAAAATGTATCCATACTTTGACATATTCATGAAGTAATCACATTCTACACACAACTACACCATATGGAATATTGGGGAGGGGGTGTTCCAAATAAAGAGGCTGAGAATTTCTCATGAGAACTCAGTGGCTGCTAGAAAATATCTAAGTAAAATATTTTACTTATGTGGAAAGTGTGGATGTTTGTGCATCAAAAA
Organism: Pongo abelii; assembly: GCF_028885655.2. Taxonomy (NCBI): domain Eukaryota; kingdom Metazoa; phylum Chordata; class Mammalia; order Primates; family Hominidae; genus Pongo; species Pongo abelii. Next base: position 20,324,001 of record NC_071999.2, read on the forward strand.
TTTCAAGAATCCCTAAAATGTACAATGGAGATGAGGAGAAAATATCAGAATTTCCCAGCACCAGAAATGAGGCAAGAAAAAATTCAGAGGAGTTGTAAATGTGAAAAGCCAATGGCTGGTCACATGGCAACATTGATAACCTTGTGCCAGGACAACTAGAATAAATACATAAACATACAGATTGAAAATATTTCCAATATTAGATCTCCCTCATGTGAGAACTAAATTATAAAGATTGAAGCATATAAGAAAACAAGCTACCAGAATTTAAGCTACCAGAATAAATTCGATTACACATAAATTTCTGATATTGAAATTGTCACAAATGTTTAAGTTGGTAGTGGAAGACAAAGGACATATAATCTTGAGAGTCCTAGGTCCCTGCCCACTGCCAGTCCCTCCACACTACCACTTTGCTTTCTGCAAAGCACCACCTCCTGGCAGGAGGCCAAGCAGCACAAATATAGAGCATTAAACCACTAAAGGTAAGGACACTCACAGAGTCTATTGCACCCTTCACCACCTCCATCGGAACAGGCACTGGTTTCCATGGCTGACAGACCCACAGATGGTTCACATCACAGGGCTCTATGCAGACAACCCCTAGTACCAGCCCAAAGCCAGGCAGACCTGCTGGGTGGCTAGACCCAGATGAGAGACAACAATCAAGGCACTTCGGCTCACAGGAAGCCATGCCCATAGGAAAAGGGGGAGAGTACTACATCAAGGGAACACCCCGAGGGACAAAAGAGTCTGAACAACAGTCTTCAGCCCTAGACCTTTCCTCTGACAGAGTCTACCAAAATGAGAAGGAACCAGAAAACCAACCCTGGCAATCTAACAAAACAAGACTCTTCAACAGCCCCCAAAAAATCACACAAGTTCATCACCAATGGACCCAAACAAAGAAGAAATCACTGATTTATCTGAAAAAGAATTCAGGTTAGTTATTAAGCTAATCAGGGAGGGGCCAGAGAAAGGTGAAGCCCAATGCAAGAAAATCCAAAAAACAATACAGTCAGAGAAGGTAGAAACATTCAAGGAAATAGATAGCTTAAATAAAAAAATTTAAAAAATCAGGACACTTTGGACTCACTTTTAGAAATGTGAAATGTTTTGGAAAGTCTCAGCAATAGAATTGAACAAGTAGAAGAAAGAAATTCAGAATTCAAAAACAAGGTCTTTGATTTAACCCAATCCAACAAAGACAAAGAAAAAAGAATAAGAAAATATGAGCAAAGCCTCCAAGGAGTATGGCATTCTGTTAAACGATGAAACCTAAGACTAATTGGTTTACCTGAGGAAGAAGTGAATTCTAAAAGCCAGGAAAACATATTTGGGGGAATAATCAAGGAAATCTTCCATGGCCTTGTGAGAGACCTAGACATCCAAATACAAGAAGCACAAATAACACCTGGGAAATTCATCACAAAAAGATCTTAGCCTAGGCACATTGTCATTAGGTTTTCCAAAGTTAAGACAAAGGAAAGAATCTTAAGAGCTGTGAGACAGAAGCACTAGGTAACCTATAAAGGAAAACCTATCAAACTAACAGCAGATTTTGCAGCAAAAACCTTACAAGCTAGATGGGATTGGGGCCCTTTCTTCAGCCTCCCCAAACAAAACAATTATCAGCCAAGAATTTTGTATCCAGCAAAACTAAACCTCACATATGAAGGAAAGATACAGTCATTTTCAGACAAACAAATGCTGACAGAATTTGCCATTACCAAACCAGCACTGTAAGAACTGCTAAAAGGGGCTCTAAATCATGAAACAAATCCTGGAAACACATCAAAACAGAACTTCATTAAAGCATAAATCACACAAGACCTATAAAACAAAAATACAAGTTAAAAAGCAAAAACAAAAAATAAAAACAAAGTACAGAGGCAACAAAGAGCATGAGAAAAGCAATGGTACCTCACTTTTTAATACTAATGTTGGTTGTAAATGGCTTAAATGCTCCACTTACAAGATACAGAACCACAGAATGGATAAGAACTCACCAACTAACTATCTGCTGCCTTCAGGAGACTCACCTAACACATAACGACTTACATAAACTTAAGGAAAGTGGTAGAAAAAGGCATTTCATGCAAATGGACACCAACAGCAAGCAGCGGTAGCTGTTCTCATATGAGACAAAACAAACTTTAAAGCAACAGTAGCTAAAAGACACAAAAACAGACAGTATACAATGGTAAAGGTCTCATCCAACAGAAAAATATGACAACCCTAAACATACATGAACCTAACACTGGAGCTCCCAAATTTATAAAACAATTACTAGTAGACATAAGAAATGAGGTAGACAGCACACAATAATAGTGGGGGACTTCAATACTCCACTGACAGCACTAGACAGGTCATCAAGACAGAAAGTCAACAAAGAAACACTGGATTTAAACTATACTTTGGAACAAATGGACTTAACAGATATATACAGAACATTTCATCCAACAACCACAGAATACACATTCTATTCAACAGCACATGGAATTTTCTCCAAGATAGACCATATGATAGGCCATAAAACGAGTCTCAGTAAATTTAAGAAAACTGAAACTGTATCACGCACTCTCTCAGATCACAGTGGAATAAAACTGAAAATCAACTCCAAAAGGAATCTTCAAAACCATGCAAACACATGGAAATTAAGTAACCTGCTCCTGAATGAGCATTGGGTGAAAAACGAAATCAAGATGGAAATGTAAAAAATTTCTTCGAACTGGGTGACACAACCTATCAAGACCTCTGGGATACAGCAAAGGCAGTGCTAAGAGGAAAGTTTGTAGCCCTAAACACCTATGTCAAAAAGTCTGAAAGAGCACAAACAGACAATCTAAGTTCACATGTCAGGGAACTGGAGAAGCAGGAACAAGCCAAACCCAATCCCAGCAAACAAAGGAAATAACCAAGATCAGAGCAGAACTAAATGAAATTGACACAACAACAACAACAACAAATACAAAATATAAATTAAAAAAAGTTGGTTATTTGAAAAGATAAATAAAATTGATATACCATTAGCAAGATTAACCAAGAAAAGAAGAGAGAAAATCCAAATAACCTCACTAAGAAATAAAACAGGGGATATTACAACTGACACCACTGAAATATTAAAGATTATTCAAGGGTACTATGAACACCTTTTGGCACATAAACTAGAAAACCTAGAAGAGTTGGATAAATTCCTGGAAAACTACAACCCTCCTAGCTTAAATCAGGAAGAATTAGGTACCCCAAGCAGACCAATAAAGCAAGCAGCAAGATTGAAATGGTAATTTTAAAATTACCAACAAAAAAGCCGAGGACCAGACACATTCACAGCAGAATTCTACCAGACAGTCAAAGAATGTCTTCTTTCATTCAAAGAAGAAATGATACCAATCCTTTCACACTGTTCCACAAGACAGAGAAAGAAGAAACCCTACCTGATTCATTCTATGAAGCCAGCATCACCCTAATACCAAAACCATGAAAGGACATAACCAAAAAAGAAAACTACAGACCAATATCCTTGATGAACGCAGATGCCAAAATCCTTAACAAAATACTATCTAACTGAATCCGACAACATATCAAAAAGATAATCCACCATGATCAAGTGGGTTTCATACCAGTGATACAGGAATGGTTTAACATATGCAAGTCAATAAATGTGATACACCAAATAAACAGAATTAAAAAAAACTCACATGATTATATCAACAGATGCAGAAAAAGCATTCGACAAAATCTAACATTGCTTTATGATTAAAGCTCTCAGCAAAATAGGCATACAAGGGACATACCTTAATGTAATAAAAGCCATCTATGACAAACCCACAGCCAACATAATACTGAATGGGGAAAAGGTGAAAGCATTCCCTTTGAGAACTGGAACAAGACGAGGAGCCTACTCTCACCACTCCTCTTCAACATAGTACTGGAAGTCCTAGCCAGAGCAATCAGACAAAATAAGGAAATAGAGGAAATCCAAATTGGTAAAGAGGAAGTCAAACTGTCACTGGTTGCTGACGATATGATCTTTCGCCTTGAAAACCCTACAGACTCCTCTAGAAAGGTCCTAGAACTGATGAAAGAATTCAGCAAAGTTTCCAGATACAAGATTAATGGACACAAATCAGTAGCTCTTCTATACATCAACAGCTACCAAGCAGAGAATCACATCAAGAACTCAACCCCTTTTACAATAGCTGCAAAAAACAAACAAAAAACCCCACAAAACTTAGGAATATACCTAGCAAAGGCATCAAAAGACCTCTACAGTGAAAATTACAAAACACTGCTGAAAGAAATCATAGATGGAGCCAAGCACAGTGGCGCATGCCTATAATCCCAGCTACTCGGGAAGCTGAGGCAGGAGAATCGCTTCAACCTGAGAGGCAGAAGTTGTAGTGAGCTGAGATCACACCATTGCACTCCTACCTCAGCGACAAGAGCGAAACTTCCTCTGGGGAAAAAAAAAAAGAAAGAAAAGAAATCATAGATGAAACAAACAAATGGAAACATATCCCCATGCTCATGGATGGGTAGAACCAATATTGTGAAAACTACCATTCTGTTAAAGGTAATCTACGAATTCAATGCAATCCCCATCTGAATACCACCATCGTTCTTCACAGAATTAAAAAAACAATTCTAAAATTAATATGGAACCAAAAGAGAGCCATGTAGACAAACCAAGGCTAAGCAAAAAGAACAAACCTGGAGGCATCACACTACTTGATTTCAAACTGTACAATAAGGTCATAGTTACCAAAACAACATGGTACTGGTTTAAAAATAGGCACATAGACCAATGGAACAGAAGAGAGAACCCAGAAATTAACCCAAATACTTACAGCCAACTGATCTTGGACAAAGTAAACAAAAACATAAAAGTGGGGAAAGGACACCCTTTTCAACACATGATGTTGGGAAAATTGGCGAGCCACATGTAGAGGAATAAAACTGGATTCTCATCTCTCACCTTATACAAAAATCTACTCAAGATGGATTAAGAACTTAAACCTAATTCCTGAACTATAAAAATTCTAGAAGATAACACTGGATAAACCCTTCTAGACATTGGCATAGGCAAGGATTTCATGACCAAGAACCCAAATGCAAATGCAATAAAAACAAAGATAAATAGCTGGGACTTAATTAAACTGAAGAGCTTTTGCACGATAAAGGGAACAGTCAGCACAGTAAATAGACAACCCACAGAGTGGGACCCCTGACCCTGACTCCTAACCCCTGACCCTGACCCCTAACCCCTACCCCTTAACCCTAACCCCTAACCCAAAACCCTAACCCTAACTCTCACCCTCACCCTAACCCAACCCTAATCCCTAACCCCTAACCCCTAAACTCTCTTAACCCCTAACTCTAAACGTTGACTCCTAACCCCTAACTCTGACCCCAACCCCTATCTCCAACCCCGAACCCTAAACTTAACCTCTAACCCCTAACCCTAACAGCAACCTTAACCCTAGGTTCGTTACTACGTTTGTATTGACTATGTCAATGTTGATTATTATGATCGCGTCTTAGGACTGCACGGCAGTGAGGGGATTGTGGATCTTATATTAATATTTTTCTATTGAGGCAGTGCATTAGCATTACACGTGCTCGTTACATGAGCAATGGGGGTGTCATGTCTGCATTAGGAATGCTGCATTTGTCTTCCGAGGCTGCGGTGTGGATCTCGCACTGCGGCCGCCTCGCCTTGGCTGAGGAGAACCTTGGTTGGCAGGATTCAGAGGGGCTTTTGGTTTCCCGTGTTCCACACTGAACCCTTCTAACTGGTCTCTGACCCTGATTATTCAGGGCTGCAAACAGGAAGGATTTTATTCACCGTCGATGCGGCCCCGAGTTGTCCCAAAGCGAGGCAGTGCCCCCAAGGTCTGTGCTGAGGAGAACCCTGCTCTGCCTTCGCGGTGTCCCCCAGGTCTGGGCTGAGCAGAATGCAGTTCTGCCCTCGCGGTGCCCCCGGCCCACCTGCCCACCCGCCCGGATCTGTGCCGAGGAGAACACTGCTCCCCCTTCGCTGTATCTCTGAAGTCTGTGCAGAGGGGAACTCAGCTCCGCCCTCGTGATGCTCTCTGGGTCTGTGCTGAGGGGAACGCAGCTCCGCCCTGGCAAAGGTACAGCGCTGAGGGAGGCTCGGAGAGGCGTACAGCGTCGGCGCAGGCGCAGAGAGTAGGCAAAAATACCACCAGAGAGAATAATTCTGGTTTGGAAAATCCCTTCTCAACTACACAGTGATCATGGGACTCATTTTACTGGACAAGTTGTTCAATCCATTTGCAAAATCTTGCCCATAATACAAGATTTCCTTTGTGCCTATCATCCCCAATTCTGTGGGTTGACAGAAGGGACAAATGACACAATAAAAACTCAATTAGCTAAGTTAACAGAGGCTTTTAAGCTCTCTTGGCTAAAAGTCCTCCCACTGGTCTTGCTTAACCTTAGATCCACTCTGTTTGCAAAATATTATTTATCACCTTAGGAAATCATAACAGGAAGACCTATGAGGCCGGACAAGGGCTTACATGAGCCAGCTTTACCCGAGGGAAAAAATATTGCATTATAGCCAAGGATTTCTTAAAACTTAAGAAAACACAAAGTTGGTAACAGAACCTTTTCACAATGAGCTCCTGGGAGCCAAGGACTCCAAGGATCTCAGATCACACCCAGTTGACTTTGTGTACTGGAAAGACATCAACTGAAAGACTTCCTATAGCCTCGCTGGAAAGGACCTTACCAGGTGTTTGCAACTAACTCTTGTGCTGCAAAACTAACGTGAGTTGCTTCTTGGATTTACATCTCACACCTATCATGGGCACCCAACCACATTTCTGACTACACCTGGACTTCTGAACCGCTCTCTGACACCCACTTGTGATTTTAGAAAACAGCTGAGGTTCAGCCGGTTTCCAGAGCAACAACCAAAGCAGACATTCTTCCAGAGAATTCATGCCTGTCCTCATGAACCCTATAATAACTCTCATGCTTGCTTTCCTTGCTATAGAATATTTTGTTGAAAACCCCGAATGTTTAACCAAGACCCCTGAGAGGTTATTTGAGATCTGTGGAATCTCCCTTGGTATATCTTTCTAAATGGGTGTGGTTATTAATTCCCTTGTTAAAAAGCAGAAAATATTGTTTTACCTGATCACTGTCATTCCCGTAATCTCTTTCATCTGCATATCTCATACTCCTTTTCTCTTCAAACCTAAAGACTTCTCCCAGTTCCCTGCAAACCTCACCAATTTTCCTGCAGATAGAGCTCACATTTTTTTTTGTATGGCATCTATCAGGATGAAAGAAAGGCTACTAAATGGAACAGTTCAACCCTAAACTCCCTGAGGGCCATCCCTTTTCAAGGTGTCTCTATTATAAGGTTCTTACCAAATATAATGCCCTGCAGGAATATTTACTTAACAAAGACAGAACATCATATAACAACAGATATTGGTGATGACAAGCTTAGACAATTGCCTGGGTATGACGGAAGAAACTTAGATGCCTTCTGTGTAAACTGCTGCAGCATAGCCTGACCAAATGAACACCAGCCCTGTGCCTGTGGCTGGATGCCCTATCTAACACCAGACACAGTGGCACTGCCCTTAAAGTACTATTATGGGAGTCAGTTGGTGGTTAGAAGTCTCTGACAGTACAAATTCGACCCTAATGCCAGGGCACCTCTAGTAGGCACCTCTGGTAATTACCCAGACAAGGGCATACTTAGATGTAATCTCCACTCTCCTGACAGTCATTTGGGATACCCTATGATTCTGGGTTGACTTCATTTATTCAAATTACACTGATGCCATCAGGATACAATAGCAACAGCATTCCTGGTGGATACCTCAAACTTGGCCATCCAAAAGGCTAAAACGTGACATCATTGAATGAATTGGAGCTGTGCTAAGTATACTTGGACAAGCTTAATTTGTGGCTAATGAAGGGAGGTATTACTTTGAGAAAAATTCCCTTTCAAAAATAGCCCACATGGGGGGAATGCTTTTCCAAGAAGAGGGAAAGAGACAGGAAGCTGCCCTGAAAGATGATGCAGCAATCATCAAATGGATAGAAGAAACCAGACAAATCATGACAACATACCTCCAAACCCAAAGTTGGGAATGGGTGTGTGCTCTCACCCAACAAGTTTTCACATCCGTGTTGTTACAAATGGAATCTGAGGTGGCTATAAGAGATGGCTTGCAGTCCTCATTGCTGAGACACTGTACAAACACCCACAGAAGGTATATGGTCCCAAAAATTTATATGAGTTTTAGATGGTAAATGTGACCTCAGACCACTATTCTTAAAGAACAGGCCTCAAAGTTGGATGAGGCAGGCATTGAGACCATTGTAAATAATATAAGGATACTCCTATGGGAAGCTGGTGGGCTGTTTTGGCTAAGAAAAACACATGGTGTCCTATTTCCCTCTGAGTTTGTGAGAATAGAAAAGGAGAATGGTTATGACTTCAAACCACTTGGAACCCCAATTTCTCCCAAATTTGGCTTCTAATGTCCACCGTGATGGGACATGATATTTGGCATTTGAGAAAGGGATGTTTTTGTTGTGAGGGATGACAAAATGACACTAGAGTTATATGGCTCCTCATATATGAAACCTCTTGTTCTCTCCCAAATACCAATAGATGGTGCAACAAAAGAGAGGTGGGAAAAATAGATTTGTCAACTGTAAACAAGTCCTATGACAATTTAGACATTGAAGATCATATACTTCTTGAATGTGATTTATATCCTGATATAATTTGGATATTTATTCCTGTCCAAATCTCATGTTGAAATATAATCCTCAGTGTTGGAGGTGGGGTCTGGTGGGAGGTGCTTTGGTCATGGGGACAGATCTCTCATGAATCGGTCCTGTCCTTGCAATAGTGAGTGAGTACTTGTGAGATCTGGTTGTTTTAGGGTATGGCACCTCCCTCCCACTCTCTTTTGCTCCCTCTTTTGCTTGTAATGTGCAAGCTTCTGCCTCACCTTCTGTAATGAGTAAAAACTCCCTGAGGCCTCCCCAAAAGCCGAGCAGATACCAGCACCACATTTGTACAGCCTGTAGAATTGTGAACCAATTAAACATTTTTTTCTTTATAAATTACCCAGCCTCAGGTATTTCTGTATAGCAATAAAAGAATGGCCTGACACAGAAAATTGGTACTGAAGAGTGGTGTTTTGCTATAAAGATACATGAAAATGTGGAAGTGACTTTGAAAGTGAGTAACAGGCAGAGACTGGAAGAGTTTGGAGGACTCAGAAGACAGAAAGATGAGGAAAAGTTTGAAATTTCTTAGAGACTGGTTAAATGGCTGCATTCTGTTCATGCCCTAGGAATTTGTGGGAGTTCAAACTTAAGAATGATGATTTAGGGTGTCTGATGGAAGAAATTTTTAAGCAGGGAAGCATTCAAGGTGTGGCCTTGCTGCTTCTATACTCAGATCCAGGAGCAAAGAAATGACTTAAAGTTGGAATTTATGTTTAAACAGGAAGCAGACCAGAAAAATTTGGAAAATTTGCAGTCTGGCCATGTGACAAAGAAAGAAAAAGCTTTTTCCAGGAGAAGAATTCGAGCAGGCTGTGGAGAAAACACTTGCTGGAGAGAGTTGCATAATTAAAACAAAAGCCAGATGCTGATAGCCAAGACAATGGGGAAAAGGCCTTGCATGTATTCCAGAGATCTCCATGGCAGTCCATCAAGTCACAGACCTTGAGGCCTAAGAGGAAAGAATGCTTTTGAGGGCCAGGACTTTACTGTTCTGCACAACCTCAGGACACTGCTCCCCACATCCTGGCCACTTCAGTGGCAGTCTCAACTCAGAAGACCCCCGATACAGCTCAGGCTACTGCTTCAGAGGGTGCAAGCTATAAGCCTCAGCAACTTCCACGTGGTGTTAAGCCGATGGGCATGCAGAGTGCAAGAGTGATGGCTTGGCATTCTCTGCCTATATTTCAGAGGACTTATGAGAAAGCCTGGGTGTCCAGGCAGAAGCCTGTTGCAGGGGTGGAGCCATCACGGAGAACCTCTCCTAGGGCAGTGCCAAGGGGAAATGTGGTGTTGGACCCCCACACAGAGTCTTCAATGGGGTACTTTCTAGAGGAGCTGTAAGAAGGACCATCATCTTCCAGATTCCAGAACAGTGGATCCACTGGCATCTTGCACTCTGTGCCTGGAAAAATTGTAGGCACTTAACCCCAACCCCTGAAAGCAGCTGTGGGGGCTGTACCCTGCAGAAATGCAGGGACAGAATTTGCCCAAGACCTTGGGAGCCTACCCCCTGCACCAGTGTACCCTGGATGTGGGACACATAGTCAAAGGAGATTATTTTTGAGCTTTAAGATTTAACAACTGCCCTGGTAGGTTTCAAACTCATGTGGGGCCTGTAACCTCTTTCTTTTGGCCAATTTACCCCTTTGGGGATGGGAAAGTTTACCCAACACCTGTACCCCAGTTGTGTCTTGAAGTAAATAACTTGTTTTTTATTTTACAGGCTCATAGGTGGAAGAGACTTGCCTTGCCTCAGATGAGAACTTGGACTTGGGACTTTTGAGTTAATGCTGGAATGAGTTAAGGCTTTGGAGGACTATTGGGAAGGCATGATGGTATTTTGCAATGTGAGAAAAACATGAGATTTGGGGCTCATCCTGGGGTGGAATGATATAGTTTGGATGTTTGTCCCTGCCAAATCTCATGCAATTTTAATTCCCAATGCTAGAGGTGGGACCTAGTGTGAGGCATTTGGGCCAGGGGGACAGATACCTCATGGCTTGGTGCTATCCTTGCAATAGTGAGTGAGTACTCATGAGATCTTGCTGTTTAAGGATGTTGCATCTCCCCCACAACTCTCTCTCTCTTGCTTCTGCTTTGCCATGTGATGTGCAAGCTCCCACTTTTTACCTTTTGCCAAGAGGAAAGGCTCCCTGAGGCCTCTCCAGAAGCTGAATGGATGTTAGCACCATGCTTGTACAGCTTGCATTAAAGCTTGTGAACCCATTAAACAAATTTTCTTTATATTTACCCAGTCTAAGGTATTTCTTTATAGCAAGGCAAGAATGGCCTAACACATATCATCCTGATATAGTTTGAATATCTGTCCCTGCCCAAATCTCATGTTGAAATGTGATGTGTAGTTTTGGAGGTGGGGCCTAGTGGGAGGTGTTTGGATCTTGGGGGCAATTCCTCATGAATGGCCTGGGCCATCCCCTTGGTGATGAGTGAGCTCTTACTCTGAGTTCTCATGAGATCTGGACATTTACAGGTATGCGGCACCCCTACACCTGTCAAAAAAATAAGCTTGCTCCTCCTTTCACCACGTGACATGCCTGCTCCTCCTTTGCCTTCTGCCACAATTGTGAGCTTTCTGAGACCTCCCCAGAAATGAATGCCAGCATTATGCTTTCTATACAGCCTGCAGAACCATGAGCCAATTAAGTCTTTTTTTCTTTTTCTTTTTCTTTCTTTCTCTCTGTCTTTCTTTCTTTCTTTTTCTTTCTTTCTTTCTTCTTTTTTGGTGGAGTCTCCCTCTGTTGCCTGGGCTGGAGTGCAGTAAGTGGTATGATCTTGGCTCACTGAAAACCTCCACCTCCTGGGTTCAAGTGATTCTCCTGCCTCTGCCTCCCAAGTAGCTTGGGATTACAGGCACGTGCCACCACACCCAGATAACTTTTTGTATTTTTAATAGAGATGGGGTTTCACCATGTTAGCCAGGCTAGTCTTAAACTCCTGACCTCATGATTCACCTGCTTCAGCCTCCCAAAGTGCTGGGATTACAGCCTCTTTTCGTATACATTACCCAATCTCATGGAGTTTCTTTATAGCAGGGTAAGGATGGCCTATTACACCCCCTCAGGATATTATCCTTATTGAGACCAGTTGGCCAGAAGAGAAATTAAATTTACTGCACTCTGATTTGGTGTTGGTCCTACAATCATCAAATAAGATTTATCATAAACTTCAAAAGTCTATTGACAAGGAAGCTATGCATGTTGTAAGTTTGATTAAAGAATATGATGATGCATGTGGGGACTTTTTTGGCTGGTTGTGCTGTTTACTGTCCTTTGATTCTATCTATAACTTTCTTTTATGCCCAGTCTTCACTATTTTTATACATGTATTGCTATTTTATCATTATATGTCTCTTGTCAATGCCATGCCTATTGTAGGAAGAGAAAAAGATGCAATCAAAGACCCAGATCATAATAAATTGCAGGATAGATCTGATCCAGGATGGCTTTTCAGACTGAACCCTAGGCCTTACTCCCTCTCACCACTGAAATAATTGTCTATTAAATCATGTCAGATTGTGTCTTTCTTCTATGATCTGAACTCACTAATACTGAAACTATCATCCTCAATGACTGATGATCAAATAAACAACAATGGGAATGAGACTTCCTAGCATTGTGGGACTCCCTGCTGGTTGTTGGCCTTCACATACATTCCATAAAATGATCTTTGGTCAATAGTGGGGACTGAGGCCTCAACTCTGACCTTTTATTCTCTTGCCCAAAATCCTGTCTAAGGGGCCTGGAGATTCACACTCTACAAACCATAAAATCTCATGATTTTTTTTTCAATTAACCTGGTATAATGTGGCTTATTTTCCAACCTGACCCTGTGATAGCATCACGTAACAGATGGCAGACCCCCTTATCTTAACTCAAGTGTTCCTTTCTACTGACTTCATGTCTTTACTCAATAGTTTAATTCTCTTGACCAACTGTCAACTAAAGAATTCCTAAAACTCACCTATGACTTGTAAGCCCCCACGTTGAGAAGTCTTGCCTTTTCAGGATGAACCAATGTATACCTTCCACTTATTGATTTACAATTTAATTTGCAATTTGTGTCTCCATGAAATGTATAAAATCAAATTGTAAGCTGACCATCTTGGGCTCACTCTCTCAGGAGCTCTTAAGACTGTGTAACCCTAGGCCATGGTCACTCACATTGGCTTAGAATAAAGCTATCTAAATACTTTGGCAGAAATTGGTTTTTCCATCATCACAACTGAAAAAACTTGACCTTCACAAAACCACTTTTCTGTTTAGCAGAAATTTCCCAGGGCTACAAAGGCTTAACTCTATGAGCTGCAAATCAAGCCAAAATGTTACCAGAGGTGAAGAGATGGGGATGGCCATCAGGTCTGGGGATGGACCTCCCTGGAGCTGGGCATTCAAGAGGATGAGTGCAGCAGAAGGCGTATCCAGGGAGGTCTGGTCTGCTGATTTTTCTAGGCATAAAGCAAATTTATTTTTTAAATTAAAATAAAAATGCATGCACTTTCAAATGTACTTAGTGCAACATATTGAACTTAAATTCCAGATTTCCTGGAATTACTTGTGTCTTGAGCTAAAGGCTGTATTTGGTATAACAGGGAAGGAAAGAAATTATTTTCCCACAAAATTAGTTTAAAAACACATATAATTAAACAAAATAAAAATATTATCCCATCTTTTAAAGAACATTTACTAATTCACAGATATTACCCAAAGTTTAGAAAATCACCTAAGAACAATTGTTTAAAAATTATTTAGGGAAAATGAAGCAAAATTGTTGTTACAATCTGAGATTTTTACAACCAGTGCACTCCTGTTCCTCAGCTGAATGTCCCCTTCATTCTGAATGTCTGCAGTAGAATTGAATTGGGGAGCAGTTAGGTTCCAGGGACATATTCACTCCTGTTTTGTTCTCTCCCCAATCTCAGCCTTTCGGTGACTGTTTGGGCAAAGCCTCCCTTGTGGTAGAAGATGCCTCACTTCTGGGGAAAGGAGGCTCCTCATCTCACAGACAAGAAGCAGCACCCACTGGTTCCTGCTCCAAAAGCCATTAACATTATAAACTGGCCAGGTGCGGTGGCTCAAACCTGTAATCCCAGCACCGTTTGGGAGGTTGAGGCAGAAGGATTGCTTGAGCCCAGGAGTTTGAGAACAGCCTGGGCAACAAAGTGAGACCCAATCTCTACAAAAACTAGAGAAAAAATAGCTGGGTTTGGTGGCACTCACCTGTACTAAGGAGGCTGGGCTGGGAGGATCACTTGAGCCCAGGTGTTTGAGGCTGCAGTGAGCCAAGATCACGCTTCTGCACTTGAGCTTGGGTGACAGAATAACACCCTATCTCAAAAAATAAATTATAAACTGATTCACAATAACTTTGGTTTTGTCACTAATATGCTGAATAGTTTTGTTACAACTAATATGCAAAATGCAAACTGGCTATCACTACCATTCTGATAATGGAATTAGCTGTCTTACATACCTGATGACCTAATGCTTAACCTAATCTTCCTCTTTCCCACTTTGATTTGGAAACTTGTTACAATAGAGTTCTTTACCTCAAAGTCTTAAGGAATTCAAGACAAGACTAGAATATGTTAAGATACCACAAAAACAAAAAATATACATAGTAAGAGCTTTCATGAGTAAGCAAATTTTATACATATAAAAATAATTTACATGCAAATGACCAAGAGGAAAGGTTAAGTGACTCTGGTGTAAATAATTAGTTTTCTGATTCTGCCAGAGCTTATTAAGAAAAATTCATTTTGGCAAAATTATATAGATTTAAAGAAGTAACAAGTGGGTTTCTCTAAAGCACAGTTTGGCTTTTTACTAGAATATCAAGTCACCTTTTTTGGGTGAGGAGAGTAAAATGGGAGTGGGCAGCTAGTGAAAATAAACATTTAAAATTACTTAAAACTTCAACAAATGGGATCTGTATTTAAATCTGTTTTGGCCTATCTTCTGTTTGTTTTTTCTAATCCCAACAATGCAAACCTCAGCCACCATCAAGGGCAATCTCAGACTGAAAGTTCCTGCCTAGGGTGAGGTTCTAGCAAGACTTACAAGCAGAGCTCAGGGAAAAGTCTGCATGGGAAAACAGAGCCAGACTTAGAAGGCATTACTGATGAATCCCATTTTCTTATTACAGAAGAGCTAGCAAAAACTGCAATATGATGTGTGAAGTCAGTGTAATCTTATGGAAATTATACCAAGTCACAACATGAGGCATGAGATACCTCAGATGTTGTTCCCTCTAAATCTCATGTTGAATTGTGATATCCCCAATGTTGGTGGTAGGTCTGGAGGGAGGTGATTGGATCATGAGGGTGGATTTCTCAGGAATGGTTTAGCATCATCTCCCTGGTGCTGTCCTTGTGATAGTGAGTGAATTCTTGCAAGACCTATTTGTTTAAAAGTGTGTGGTGCTTCCCCTGCCTTGCCAAGTGATGTGCCTGCCTGCTCCTGCTTCATCTTCTGCCATGAATAAAAGCCTCCTGAGGCCTCACCAGAAGCTAGGCAGATGCCAGAACCATGCTTGTACAGCCTGCAGCTATACAAACCTCTTTTCCAACCTCTCTTCTTTATAAATTACCCAGTCTCAGGTATTTCTTTATAGCAATGCAAGAATGGCCAAATACAGAAAATTGGTACTGAGACATGAGGCATTGCTATAAAGATACTTGAAAATGTGGAAGTGACTTTGGAACTAGGTAATGGGCAGGAGTTGGAAGAGTTCAGAGGGCTCAGAATACAGGAAGATGAAGGAAAGTTCTGAATTTCTTAGACACTAGTTAAATGGTTGTGACCAAAATGCTGATAGTGATATGGACAGTGAAAGATAGGCTGATGCGGTCTCAGATGGAAATGAGGAACTTACTGGGACTTGGAATAAAGGTCATGCCTATTATGCCTTTGCAAAGAACTTGGCTGCAGTCTGTTCATTTACTAGGGATCTGAGGAAGTTTGAACACTCAGATGCAGGAGCAAAAAATGACTTAAAGTTGGAATTTACAATTGAATGGGAAGCAGACCATACAAGTATAGAAAACTTGCAGCCTGCCCATTTGGCAAAGGAAGATAAAGCATTTTCAGGGGAAGAATCTAAACAGGCTGTGGAGCAACCACTTATTAGAGATATTTGCATAACTGAAAAAAAGCCAGGTGCTGATAGCCAAGACAATTTTAAAAAGACCTTGAAGGCATTTCAGAAATCTTTGCAGTAGCTCATCCCAGCACAGACCTAGAGGTCTAGGATAAAAGAATGGTTTCTTGTGTAGTGGAATTTTAAAAATTTATTTATTTACTTATTTATTTATTTATTTATTTATTTATTTATTTATTTTGAGATGGAGTCTCACTCTGTCACCCAGGCTGGAGTGCAGTGGCACAATTTCAGCTCACTGCAAGCTCTACCTCCCGGGTTCATGCCATTCTCCTGCCTCAGCCTCCCAAGTAGTTGGGACTACAGATGCGTGCCACCATGCCTGGCTAATTTTTTGTATTTTTAGTAGAGACTGGTTTCACTGTCTTAGCAAGGATGGTCTCAGTCTCCTGACCTCGTGATCTGCCCACCTTAGCCTCCCAAAGTGCTGGGAATACAGACGTGAGCCACCATGCCCAGGCTGTAGCAGGACTTTTTAAGGAATCAGAGACTGATGGGGTTGAGGAGGATATTTATTATTTAGGTGCACCGGCCCAGTCGGATTAACATCCAAAGGACTGAGTCCTGAACAAAGACTGAAGTTACCTTTTACGCATTTTGTGGGGTGGTAGGGAGTGCGGAGATCTGAGCAGGGGGAAGCATATTACAGAAGTGAGAAACAAAGACAATTATTCAATTAATTGAGACATGCATTATATCATTTCTTACTTTTCAAGGAAAAACATGTTTTATGACTTGAGTTTAACTGTCTAGTGACCTTGCAACTGCACAGCTAGAGAAACAGGGTGTTCACAATGCCTGGGAAAGGAGGAGAGATGAGGCTTACTGAATTGGGTTTTCTTACGTACAACTGAGTTTCTGCTTACACATTCTTTAATTTCTTTTAATTCCTGTTCCACTTGGACCATGGCCAAGGCACCACTGCCCTGTACCACCCCCAGGAGGGTGTTCCTTGCATCCTGGCCCTTCTAGCTCCAGCCTTGGTTCAAAGGGCTCCAGATAGAGCTCAGTCCATGGCTTCAGATGGTGCAAACTATAAGCCTTGGTGGCTTCCATGTGGTGTTAAGCCTGC
This sequence comes from Pongo abelii, assembly GCF_028885655.2. NCBI lineage: Eukaryota > Metazoa > Chordata > Mammalia > Primates > Hominidae > Pongo > Pongo abelii. The sequence goes on from NC_071999.2 coordinate 20,341,042, forward strand.
AGGTGAGCAAAGTGCAAGAGCAAAGGAGGCTTGGCATTCTCTGCCTAAATTTCAGAGGATGTATGAGAAAGGCTAGATGCCCAGGGAGAAGCCTATGCACGGCTGGAGCCCTCAAAGAGGACCTCTTCTAGGACAATGCCAAGTGGAAATGTGGGGTTGGAGACCCCACAAGGGGTCCTGAATTGGTGGGGGCTGTCTAGTGGAGCTGTGGGAGGGGGGCTGCTGCCCTCCAGGTCCCAGAATGATAGAGCCACCAGCAACTCATGTCTTCAGTGTAGAAAAGCTGTGGGAACAGACCTGCCCAAGGCCTTGGGAGCCCACCCTATGCATCCTGGGAATACTCTATGTTCCCAGGATGTGGGACATGGTTTCAAAGGAGATTATTATGGAACTTTGAGATTCAATGACTGCCCTGCTGGGATTTGAACTTGTGTGGGGCCTGTAGCCCCTTTCTTTTAGCCAACTTCTCTCTTTTGTAATGGGAATGTTTACCCAATGCCTGTACCCAAGTTTTATCTTAGAAGTAAGTAACTTGTTTTGATTTTACAGGTTCGTCTGTGGAAGGGATTTGCCTTGTCTCAGAAGAAAGTGCACTTTCAAGTGATGCCAAAACAGGTTGAGACTTTTGGGGGACTATTGAGAAGGGATGATTGTATTTTGCAATGTGAGAAGAGCATGAGATTTGAAGGGCCAGGGATGGAATGAAATAGTTGGGATGTTGTACCCTTTAAGTCTCATGTTGAATTGTAATTCCCAGTGTTGGAGTTGGGGTCTGGTGGGAGGTGATGGGGTCATGAGGGCTGATTTCTCATGTTTAGCACCATCCTCTTGGCACTGTCCTTCCAAGAGTGAGTGAGTTCTCATGACATCTGGCTGTTTAAAAGTGTGTGGCACCTCTCCCTACTTGTTCCTGCTCTGGCCATGTGACATACCTTCTTTTGCTTCACCTTCTGCCATGTATAAAAGCTCCCTGAGGACTCTTCTTGAAGACAAGCAACTGCCAATGCAAAGCTTCCTGTACAGCCTGCAGAACTGTGAGTCAAGTCAACCTTTTTTTCTGTATAAATTACGTAGTGCTTAGGTATACCTTTATAGTAATGCAAGAATGTCATAATACGAGGCATAATGGTTTGCATTTTAAAAATGAAAATTAAATTTATGTAATTTATCATGAAAAGATGAAATGAGTTAATAATGAGGAATATCTACATGTTGTCTTAGAGGTGCTGACAATCTGTCAAGGAATTACATGCATTCATCAAGCAGTTTACCTTCAAGTTGAATAACAAGACATTCCTAACATAACAAAATTTTGACATTATTTGGGAGACTGGAAATAATGCTAAATAATATCAAATTGTCAAAGTCAAATAAATATAGAGACAAACATTTGAAATTAAAATGTTTTATCTGAGATACAAGTATTACAATTTGACACATACATGCAGAATGGGTGTCCTTAGTATGTCCAAAACATAAAGAGAAAGTTAGAGGTTTTATAAAAAAGGGAGACAGAGAGAAAAATGGTATGTATTTCTCTTTGAGAAAGTTCACTGGCACCAGTAAGGCTTTTGAGAGCTGGCAGGCTCTGATAGGTGAGGGACAGTGGTGGGTAAAACTAGTGTTAGTGTTGCAAGAGGTTGTTTCAGAAACCATTCGATAAAACTGGTTTCAGCTTAAAGCAGGTAATTTCAGCAGCCAGGCATGCAGAGAATTACGTTTTTGGAGTGGTGTTTTTGCCCTGAATGCTTCCTCCTCCTGGCTTCTTGATGGTTTTATTTGGTATGACAAGAATGACCCAATTCATATGATCAATTTTTACATTTACCCCTTTTCATCAAGATCTTTCTCTTAAAGCACTAACCATGTTTACAGTTGTACAACGACTACAAGTTAGGCTTAATCATCCCTTAGTCCTAGGATGGACCTGTCCCAGTTTCTCCGTCCCACATCTGGGAAAGGTATGGAGGTCTACATCAGGTCTATGTCAAGATTTATGGCTTAAAACATCTATCCAAGGAAAAAATAAAACTGACCAGTAATCCCAGGAGAGAAACATACCTTGGCAAATTCGAAGATATTTCTAATTTTATTTAACAATTTTAAAATTAATTAATGTATCAAACATTCACCTAACTCATGCCAAATAAAATATGTTTGGGTTAATTAATATATATTTTATATGAACATTCCTTTATTTAAACCATCCTTTTTTCCTAGAATGATGGATTAGGTGCTTTCAGTATGCCTCAGCCACTTGGAAGTAGAAAAATAAGCATAAAGATAAACTTTGTGAGCTTCAATTCAAGAAGAAAAATAGGAATTCACAGGAATAGAGAACACCCCAGACCCTGTGGAGGGGAAGGTGGGAAAGCAGCCTCTGTGATAGCATTTGGTTCATAAAAGGGAGCAAAACTCCAGTACAAGAGAAGGGCAGCCAGTTTCCCTCTGCGACTCACCTTTCCACTGGGGATCCATGCAACCCAGACTAAGGGAGAGCACTCTGTTTCTCCCAAGCCTTGGAGCTAGCACAAAAGTGGCTGAGAGATGGGGAAAGAGGAAAGGCACTCAGAAAAGCTGCAGGCATTTCCCCAGACCTGGGACTGAGAGAAGGATGCCATTTTTAATCTGGGCTCATACAAAGTCAATCATTGTTTGGTGCCTAGCAATGGTGGCCACTGCAGACACTTTAATCTTGGGGTACGAATTGGAATGCTTGCTCTGGAGCAGGGGAGCAGACTCCACAGCCAGAATTGAGTGTTGAGTGTGGAAAGTGCCCCAGCAGTAGGTGTTGGAATTAGGCTCTCTCCTCTTGCAGGACTGTAGTGGGAAGAGTGTTGCTAAAGCAGAGGTTTCTCCTAGATGGTGAGACTTGCAGCCAAGAACAGCTTTGCAACATGGAACTGGTCTGTGTGTGTCACTGCTGGGTGTCCCAGCCTGCTCCCTTGGTCAGTTGAGAGAGTGCCCCATCAGCTCCAAGAAACAGGAGGGAGGTGAACCCCATTCCCCAGGAGACCTAAACTTTGGTGAGGACCAGCCCTAAGGGAAGGAGGAATACAGCTTGCCAAGCCCACCCCTTGGGTCAAAGGAAACACGATCATGACATCAGCTGCTGAAAGGGGCACACCAAAGCCTGGAAACAGATTTAGAGAGGTGGTCATCTCTTGCCCTCTGTCCCCTTCCTAGTGCACTGCTGCAGACCCAGCAGTGGTCATCCTGTTGGGGCCCAAGGAACGTGGGCTGAAAGAGGCTGCTTCTTAGGTTTCTCCAGCAGCTCTGCCCCTGCTGAAGACTAGTACACACTGGGACAGGGTGCTTTTGACACTTTGTCACTTCTGCACCTGTCAAGGACAAGTACACAGAGGAGAAGACCCTGCAGCCAGCTGTTACTCTTAAGCACTGTCTACTGGACTGCAGCCTGAATTACACCACCAAACAAGAATACATCACCACACCAAGTCACCACAGGAGCCTATCTGCAACCAAGGAACTTGTACAGAGCCTTGGTCCTCTGAAAGTACCCAGAAATGAAGCAAATTGATCCTATACAACATATGCCACAGTCATACCCTTAAGAGAAAGAAAGAATGAAAAATTAAAAAAAAAACTCCTTCCAAATGATAGCAAATTCAACAAAAGAAGCATCAAGTCTCTCAGATGAGAAGAAACCAGCACAAGAACTCTGGCAATACAAAAAGCCAGAATGTTCCATCACCTCCAAAGGATTACACCAGCAACCTAGCAATGAGTCCTAACCAAAATGAAACATCTGAAATGACAGGTATAGTACTCAAGATATAAGTGGCAAAAAAATTCACCAAAATCCAACAGAAAGTTGAAATCCAACAACAACCCCATAACAATGATCCTGGATTTGAATGACAACATAGCTATATCGAGAAAGAACATAGCAGAGCTTCCTGAATTGAATAATTTACTATAGGAATTTCAAAAAACAGTTGGCAGCCTCAGCAACAGACTAGGCCAAGTAGAAGAAATAATTTAAGAGCTCAAAGACCAGACCTTTGAATCAACCCAGTCAGACAAAAATAAAAAAAGAATTTTAAAATAATGAACCAAACTTTTGAGAAATATAGGATTATGTAAAGGAACAAAATCTATGACTTATTGGCATTTTTTTTTTTTTTGGAGACAGAATCTCACTCTGTTACCCAGTCTGTAGTGCAGTGGCATGATCTTGGCCCACTGAAACCTCCACTTCCTGGGTTCAAGCAATTCTCATGCCTCAGCCTCCCAGGTATCTGAGATTACAGGCGTGTGCCACCATGCCTGGCTAATTTTTGTATTTTTAGTGGAGATTGGGTTTCACCATGCTGGCCAGGTAAGTCTCAAACTTCTGGTCTAGGGTGATCCTCCCACCTTGGCCTCCCAAAGTGCTGGTATTACTGGCATGAGCCACTGTGCCCGGCTGACTTATTGGCATTTCTAACAGAGAAGAAGAGAAAGTAAGCAACTTGGAAAATGTTTTTGAGGATATAATTCAGGAAAGTTTCCTCAATCTTGCTAGAGAGGACCACATGCTGATACAAGAAATCCAGAGAACTCTTGTGAGACAGTACACAAGAAGACCATCCCCAAGGCACACAGGCATCAAACTATCCCAGGTCAATGCAATAGGAAAAAATCTTAAAGGGCAGCTAGGGAAAAGGGCCATATTACTATAAATGACAATCTGTTAGATTAACAGCAGACTTTTCAGCAGAAACCTTACACAAGACAGAAGAGATTGGGGGCCTCTTTTTAGCCTCCTTAAAGAAAAGAAATGCCATCCAAGAATTTCATATTCTGCCAAACTAAGCTTCATAAATAAAGAAGAAATAAAGCTTTTCCCTTGCAAGCAATCACTAAGGGAATCTGTCAACACCAGACCTGCCCTACAATGCTTAAGGGAGTCATAAACATGGAAATGAAAGAACAATAGTCACTAACACAAAAGCACACATAAGCATATGGCCCATGAGCCTTATAACGCAACTACACAACCAAGACTATGAAGCAACTAGCTAACAACACTGCAACAGGAACAAAACCTCACAGATGATTATTAACTTTGAGTATAAATGGTCTAACTACTCCACTTAAAATACATAGAGTGGCAAATTGGATTAAAACAAAACAATACCCATCCTTCTGCTATCTTCAAGAGACCCATCTCAGATGTAATAACACCTACAGGTTCAAAGTGAAGGGATGGAGAAAGGTTTATCACACAAGTGGAAAACAAAAAAGAGTGGGGGCTGGTATGTCAGACAAAACAGACTTTAAACCAACAACAGTAAAAACAAAGAAAGGCATTACATAATGTTAAAGGGTTCAACTCAACAAGATTTGAAAATATTAAATGTATATGTACCCAACACTGGAGCACTCAGATGGATAAAACAATTACTTCTAGACCTAAGAAAAGACTTAGGTCTAGATAGCCACACAATAAGAGTGGGGACTTCAACACCCCATTAGCAGCATTAGTCAGATCATTGAGGCAGGAAACTAAGAAAGAAATTCTGGACTTAAATTGGACACTTGACCAACTTGGCTTAATGGACTTCTACAAAATACTTCATAAAACAACCACAGAATATACTTTCTTCTCATCTACACATGGAACATACTCTAAGATTGACCATATGCTTGGTCATAAAGCAAGTCTCAGTAAATTAAAAAAAAAATTGAAATCATTCCAAGCATCCTCTCTTACCACAGTGTAATAAAATTAGAAACAATAAATTAAACAACTTGCTCCCAGATTGCCTTTGGGTGAACAATGAAATTAAGACAGAAATTTAAAAATTCATTGAAACAAATAGAAACAGAGACACAATATAGCAAAACCTCTTGAGTGCAGCAAAAGCAGAGTTAAGAGGATAGTTTACAGTGCCAAATGCCTACTTCAGGAAGATACAAAGATTTCAAATTAACAACTTAATGTTTCACCTAAGGGAACTAGAAAAACAAGAACTAACTATACCCAAAGTTAGCAGAAGAAAAATAACTAAAATCAGAGAAGAATGAAATAAAATTGAACCCCCCAAACCTTGCAAAAGATCAATGAAATGAAATGCTTATTCTTCAAAAGGATAAACAAGATTGATAGACCACTAACCACATTCACAAATAAGAAAGAGAGAAATCTAAATAAGCATAATCAGAAATGACAAAAGGTGACAACACAACCAATCCCACAGAAATACAAAAGATCCTCAGAGACTACAATGATCATCCCTATGCACATGAACTAGAAAATCTAAAGGAAGTGGAATAATTTCCGGAAACACACGACCTCCCAAGATTGAACCAGGAAGAAATTGAAACTCTAAACAGATCAATGACAAGATACAACTTTAAATCAGTAATCAAAAAAAAAAAAAAAAACTACCAACAGCTGAATTCTACCAAATGTACAAAGAAGAGCCAGTACCAATTCTACTGAAGCTATTCCATAAAATCAGGGAGGAAGGATTCCTCCTCAACTCATTCTGTGAAACCAGAATCAGCCTGATGTGAAAATCTGGCAAAGAGACAACAACAAAGAAAACTACAGGCCAATATCACTGATGAACATAGATGCAAAAATCATCAATAAAATATTAGCAAACTGAATCCAGCAGCACACTAGAAAGATAATTCATCATGATCAGGTGGGTTTCATTCCAAGAATGCAAGGATGGTTCAACATATGCAAGTCCATAATTGTGATTCACCACATAAACAGAATTTAAAACAAAAATCATATGATGATCTCAATAGATATAGAAAAGTATTCAATAAAATTCAACATCTCTTTATGATAAAAACCCTTAAAAACTAGGCACAAAAGAAACATATCTCAAAATAATAAGAGCCATCTACAACAAACCCACAGCCTATGTCATACTGAATGAGCAAAAGTTGGAAGCATTCTTCCTAAGAACTGGAACAAGACAAGGATGTCCACTCTCACCACTCCTATTCAACATAGTACTAGAAGTCCTAGCCAGAGAAATTAGGCAGGAGAAAGAAATAAAAAGCATCCAGATAGGAAAAGACAAGGTCAAATTATCTCTCTCCACTGATGATATAATTCTATTCCTAGAAAACTGCAAAGATTTTTCCAAAAGATTCCTAGACCTGACTTCAGTAAGTTTCAGAACACAAAATTGACATAGAAAAATCAGTTGCATTTCTATACACAAGCTGATAAATCAATGAAGAATGAAATACCATTTACAATAGCCACAAAAATTTAAATACCTAGGAATACATCTAACCAAGGAGGTGAAAGATCTTTTATCAGAAGAACTACAAAACACTGATGAACGGAATCATAGAGGACATGAATGGAAAAACATTCCAGGCTCATGGATTGGAAGAATCAGTATCATTAAAATGTCCATACTGCCCAAAGTAATTTACAGATTTAACATAATTCCTATCAGACAAATTACCCATGTCATTTTCATAGAATTAAAAAAAAATTCTAAAATTCATAAGGAACCAAAACAGAGGCTGAATAGCTAGAGCAATCCTAAGAAAAAAGAACAAAGCCAAAGACATCACATCGCCCAACTTCAAACTATGCTGCAAGGCCACAGTAACCAAAGTATGTTACCGGTACAAAATAGACACATAGACCATTGGGACAGAATAGAGAATCCAGAAATAAAGCCTCACACCTACAATCAACTGATCTTTGACAAAGGTGACAAAAATAAACAATGGAGAACGTACTCCCTATTCAATAAATGGTGCTGGGAAAACTGGCTAGCCACACCCAGAAGAATGAAATTGGACCTCTACCCCTCACCATACACAAAAATGAACTCAGGATGGATTAAAGACTTATATGTGAGACCTCCAACTATAAAAATCCTCAAAGAAAACCTAGGAAATACTCTACTGGACATCAGCCTTGGGAAAAAATTTATGACTAAGTGCTCAAAAGCAGTTTCAACAGAAACAAAATAGACAATTGGGACCTGGTCAAATGGGAGGGTTTCTGCACAGCAAAAGACACTATCACCAGAGTAAGCAGACAACCTACAGAATGGGAGAAATTCTCAGCAAACTACGCATCTGACAAAGGACTAATATCCAGCATCTGTAAGGAACTTAAATCAACAAGCAAAAAGGAACCGCATTAAAAAGTGAACAAAGGACATGAACGGATATTTCTCAAAGGAAGACATACAAGCAGCCAACAAACATGGAAAAATGTTCCACATCACTAATCATCACAGAAATTCAAATCAAAACCACACTTAGATACCTTCTCACACCAGACAGAATAGCTATCATTAAAAAGTCAAAAAATAACAGATATTTATGAGATTGTGGGAAAAAAGGAATGCACTGTTGGTAGGAAAGTAAATTAGTCTGAATCCTGTGGAAAACAGTTTGGAGATTTTTGAAACAACTAAAAATAGAACTACAATTTGACCCAGCAATCCCATTACTGACTATATGCCCAAAAGAAAATTAATTTTTCTACCAAAAACACGCATGCACTTGTATGTTTATCTCAGTACTATTCACAATAGCAAAGAAATGGAATCAAACTCAGTGCCCATCATTGGTGGATTGGATAAGGAAAATATGGGCCATATACACCATGGAATACCAGAACACTATGCAGCTATATAAAAGAATAAAAGCATGTCCTTTGCAGCAACATGGATGTAGCTGGAGGCCATTATCCTAAGCAAATTAACACAGAAACAGAAAACCAAATACCACACGTTCTGACTAATAAGTGGGAACTAAACATTGGGTAGACATGGACATAAAGATGGAAGCAATAGACTCTGGGGACTTCAAAAGTAGGGGGGGGAGGGAGGAGGGGAGGTAAGGATTGAAAATTACCTACTGTGTACTATGTTCACTATTTGGGTGATGGGATCAAGAGAAGCCCAAACCTCAGCATCACATAACATAGCCATGTAACAAACCTTCACATGTACTCCCAAATCTCAATTTTTTAACCAGATTGAGGAAGGTGTCTCAATTGATAGAGGTTTATTTAGCCAAGTTTGAGGATGTGCCTGAGTAAAACACAAGCCACAGGAGCATCTGTGACTTGTGGTTTCCGAAGAAGGTTTTGGGAACTCAATATTTAAAGGAGGAAGAACAAGCAGGGGGAAAAAGGAGGGCAGGTAGGCAGTGAAGCAAATGCTTGCATTCTTGTGTGGCTCTGATTAGCATCAGGATATCTACATTTTACATAGGAAAGGAGGGAGCAGGGGAAACAATTATGCGTTCATCTCGCATTCAGTAAATCTTCATTTTACATAAGGTAAAGTAAGCATGTGAGTAGAGGGAGTGGAGTAGAGGAAAAGTCAATGATTCATTCATCTCAGGATAGGCAGAGGGATGATTTCTGGTCCTGACCTTGTCCCAGAACTATGAAAATAAGCTGGTAATTGAGATTGTCAGTGTGAAATTGAGCCCATTCACTTTTAGGGATAGTTTATAGGTGGGATGTGCATTCTGAAAGATTTAGGGGCTCACAGCAAATTGTGAGGGAGGACATCTGAGGAGACATGCAGCCTTCTGTCACTGTGGGAACCTGGCTTATGGATGAGGCTATGACACAGGGTTGTGAAGTTATAGCTCTATGTTTGAGAACAAGGAAGGCAGTATTGCATAACTCATTCCCAAGATTAATTTTCCCTTTGACACAGTGAGCTTGGGGTTGGTGTCTCTATTCTCTTTTCTCTCACAAAATCATATGGGAACATTCCAGAAAATGTGAAGTTCTGCACTCACTGTTAAATAAAAATGACCAGGAGAGCCATGGGTAAGCTCCCTCCTCAGTCATCAGGACCGCAACAGAGAGCTTTCCCCTGTGTGGACAGGGTCCTGAACTCTGCAGGATCCCGTGGGGACACAAGTGCCAGGATAGAGGCGTTCATTCAGCCAGGCACAGTGTCTCACCCCTGTAATGTCAGCTACCCTGGAGGCTGAGGTTGCCCTGAGGCCAGGATTTCAAGACCAGCCTGGGCAACATAGCAAGATCCCATATCTAAAAATAAAATTAGCCAGGTGTGGTGGCATGTACCTGTAATCCTAGTTACTTGGGAGGGAGGCTGAGGTGGGAGGATTGCTTGAGCCTAGGGGTTGGAGGCTACAATGAGCTAGGATTACACCACTGCACTCCAGTCTGGGCAACAGTAAGACTCCATATGTAACAACAACCAACCAGTTCTGTGTTCTGAGTGTAAATTACCATAGCCTTTGTAACAGAAATTAGGCAGCAACTTTTATCATTCAAAATGCATAAGCAATTTGGCCAAGCAATTGTACTTCTAGTTTGTTTATTTATTTATTTAGTTAGTTAGTTATTTAGTTATTTATTTATTTATTTATTTATTATTGGGACAGAGTCTCACTCTGTCCCCCAGACTGGAATGCAGTGACATGATCTCAGCTCACTGCAACCTCTGCCTCATGGGTTCAGGCAATTGTCCTACCTCAGCCTCCTGAGTAGCTGGGGCTACAAGTGCGCATCACCATACCCAGCTAATTTTTGTATTTTTTATAGAAACAGGGTTTTGCCATGTTGGCCAGGCTGGTCTCAAACTTCTGACCTCAGGTGATCCACCCACCTCAACCTCCCAAAGTGCTGGGATTACAGGCACTAGGTCCCTAATTTAGAGCCATATTCTTTAATGTCTAAAAGCCCTCTTGCATATTTATTACTGCATTGTTTGAACTTAAATATCCACAACAGGATAACAGGAAAATTAAACAGTTAATTGCACTATGGCACATCCATCTGTTAACAAAATGAAATTGATCTCTTTGTACTGTGGTGGAAAGATTTTCTGAACATAGTTCAGGTAAAAAAAAGACCACTGTTGAATAATGCTCTGGTATAACACAATGTGTTTGAAAATGTACACAATACACTGTAATATCCAATGCGTACATCTATCAAAGTAAATATATTTTATTCTAGGGTAATTATTAAAACATTAAGAAATATTCTTTAATCATATATGTTAAAACTTGTAGAAAATCAATAACATACAAGTAAAGAAGATCAAGAAGCCAAAAAAGTAATTCCAAGTATAGAAAACATGGTGAAAAGTGATGGAAGAAAACTGCAGAAATTTAAAATGCAAAATTAAAATACAGCCCTATAATTCATGATACATAATTCTTCATTGAACCCCGAATCTGTCAGGACATATGTGTGATCTTGGATAATGCATTCAACCTCCTCGACACTGAATTTTCTTGACTGTAAAATGTTTTAGAGATGTTCCTCACCGGGTTGCATGAAGCACATCCATGTGTGTTAAGGCACTTCCCATAGCATCTGTGACACAGAACAGTGGCAACTGTGCTCTTCGTGGTCCCTGCACACAGACCCACAGCAGAATGTTGTGTGGTTTTTTTTCATATAAAAGGCTTTGAAAATGTCCCACAGCTTCCTCAGTAACTGACTGTCAAAAGGGGCAGCCTTCAAAAGTAGAATTCTGGCAAATGTCTTCAAAAGACACAAAATTCTGGCAATGGGCACATTTCCCCCTCCCGCCTTGCTCTTCTGGATGGATCCATTCTCTCCCACAGCATAGTCGTTTTCTTCCACTCCACGGTAAAAATTGTCCTTCTAGTGGCAAGAGTGACGTAAGTGATATGCGGAAATTTCTTTCGAAGCCTGCTTGGAGAAGCTTCCTCTGCCTGCTTCTCTTTGGCCACCTCCAGGGCTGCTCTGTCATCCACAACAGCATGGACCTCACTGCAGTCACTCTGGAAGCTTCCCTCTAAAGGAAGCTTGTGCAGGAAACATCATGCATCGAGCAGCATGGGGACAGGGGCTGGCCAGCTGGGCAGGGCTCACACTCCTGACACCCAGACTCCAGGATACTCCTCTGTCCCCACCCAGGGCAGATCCCTGCCCTAAAAGTTTTCCCTCTCATGTCCAGCAAATGCTGCATGGAGCCCTAGAATTCCATGTGGAAAGCTAGGAAGAGGGAGGGCTGAAATGAGGATGTAATCACCCTTTCCAAAGAGGTCAGTCCAGTACTACCCTGTGCCTCTGGGCAAGCTCTCCAGGCTGAGGGAACAGGAGCAGGGGTTATGTTGGGTGAAGGTGGAAATGAGGGACCTCCCAGGAAGTGTAGAATATTCCACTACGGACACCTCATACCCTTCCAGGATTAGACCTTGAGGCCTGGAGATCCCCAGGCAATTAGTATTGAAGGTCGAAAGGCCAATGACAGGAATAGGAAGGCCCACTGTGTCATTCACAAAGCACTTCCAAACCCATCACCACAGGTGACCGTCACAACAACCTGTGAGACCTGCAGGGCAGGGGCTCTCACAAAGGGGGTGTTGGGTATGTCAAGATTTTAATACCTTCTCCAAGTCAGGCTCAGAAAATGCTGTCCCAGCACTGACCTATATTCCCTATGCTTCCTCCCACAAAACAGCTTAGGGTGACTGCCAACTTGTGGGCAGAGACCCTCACTTTCCATTCCCCATGAGGGGCTGTGCAGTGGGGAGGACAAGGCTCCCTCCTCTGACTCTCTTCTCCAAGACCCTGTTTTCTGAGGAAGGTCACTCTGGGAACTATTGGCCTCTGCAGATGGGGGCCGGGACCATGTGGAAAGCTGACGTGAAGGTCACACCTGGCAGGGACCAGCGCTGGAGGGCAAACCTCACCTTTAAAAACTCACACTTTTTATTTTAAATTTATTTTTATTTTTAATTTCTATGAGTACATAGTAGGTGTATATATTTATGGGGTACATGAGATAGTTTGACACAGGCATGCAATGTGTAATAATCCCATCAGGGTAAATGGGGCATTCATCACCTCAAGCAAGGGAAATGCCAGATGCTTATAAAACCATCAGATCACATGAGAACTCATTTACTATCATGAGAACAGCATGGGGGAAACTGCCGCCATGATTCAGTTACCTCTCACTGGGTCCCTCCCATGACACATGAGGCTTATGGAAATTACAGTTCAAGATGAGGTTTGGGTGGCAACACAGCCAAACCATATCACCTTATAAAATGAATAATGTGAAAATAGCAGTGGGCCTGAGGCCTGGCACCTGTCCTGTGATGCCCCCTCTTGGGGAGGGCCTGGCTTCTGTGCCATGAAGAAACTTCCCTGTGCTTCCTGTGGGCTTGGGGTGAGCCAGGTCCTCCTGGGGGAGCTGGGCACTGTGGGACAGGAAGGTCCCTGCACTGCGGTCTCCATTTGCCTCCTTACCCCATCAATGAAACACCAGAGGGGCCAACACAACAAACCTCAATGCATGGCCCTTCCTTGATCATAGGTGTGCAGGGCCCCCTGAGCTGCCCTGGGGCAGAACACTGGGCAGTGGCCAGTGCTTCCTCAACAACTCCCCCATGCACAGATGCCTGGTGGACACACTTCCTTTAACCCTGCTCAGCTGGAGCTCAGCCCTCCTCCTAGTACCTCTGCCTCCTCCTCCAGGGCAGGAAAAGAAAACCCAACTCCAAACCCATGGAGAATCCCCATCTTGGGTGAGGCCCTGACTGAGACTCAGCCTCTTGTCAGCCCCTCGAGGAGCTCCATCTTTCCCTGTTTCCCTGCCCCATGGGACCCTGGGCCTCTGGGAAAGAGTTGAGAGTGTCGTCCGCTCAGCAGGTACCGCATGATCTTTGGGAAGGATTTGTGTTATACCTGCTCCTGGTGGGATAGGAGCCTCTGGAGCTGGGCAGTATTTGGGCTGCAGAAAACTGAGAAGCCCCTGACCCATCATGCATCAGAGCCCGCCCTCTAGATGTGGAGCCGTCAGCTGGAAGAGCTGGGCAGTGGCAGGGGACCCGTGACCCTGAGGCCTTCCTCCCTTCCATCAGGTGACCCTACCATGTGGCCTCAGCTCTAGGGAGGTGGGCCCTAGCTGGAGGCACTGCACAGCAGCATCCTGGGTAGAGGTGCCAGGAGGGCAGGCCTGCCTGAGGCTGTGAGGCAGGGCTGAGGCAGGCAGTGGCCAGTGGAGGGAATGGGGTGGGTGCTGAGGGGCTACATGGCCATCTCCTAGACATGGGGTCGGGCTGGGGGACATGGGATGGGCAGACACTGCCATCTAGACTTCATTGGCCCATCTGTGGGCTGGGAGGGCAGCTGGGAATGTGGCCAGCTGGGAAGTAGGAGGACTCTTGGGGAAGTGACAGTCACCTGCATGAACTCAGGGCTAGAGGGCTGTGGCTCTGGGACACACAGGGTGGCCAGGGGGAGGCTGCAGTGCCCTCTGCTGTTGGGGATGAAAGGTGTCTGCCTTGAAGTGAAAGGGTCCCTGTTCAGCTCTGGGCTCCTGTGGGACCCTCAGCAGGGATGCCCTGAAGCCTCCTAAAAAGCTGGAATGCAAGGAAAGTGCCTTGCCTGGATGTCAGGATCACCCAGCCAGGGTGGCCTTCCCATGACCTGGCTGTGTGTGGCCCTGGGGGTTGCTGTCTCCCTACCCTGCAGGGAGTGCCTCTCCTCGGCCATTAGCTGATCCAGTGCCCAGAAGGTGTCTTCCTCTGGCAGATACAGGAGGAGGATGGCAGTTAGGCAGCTCATGTCCCTGTGGTAGCCCACCTCCTGCAAGAGCCAGAGTCACCATGGAAGCATGTCACCTGAGAGGGCTGAGGCCATCTGGGAGGACTCATGTCACTTGAGAGGACAGAGGTCACCTGGGAGACCTCCCTCAAGCCCTAGGGGATTTAGGGTGCAGACTCTGCACCCCTCCCCTGACCCTGGGCATGAGGACTAAGCAAGTCCCCCAGAACTCAGTTGAAAAGGGACCTGGAGGGACTTCTGCAGTGAGTGTCCAAACTCACATGGTCCAAAGGGGCATGGGCAAGGATCATTCACGTCCCCTATCCTGGGCCAGGCTGGGAAGGCCAGTGTGCCAGGCCTGGGGCATCACCTGTGAACTGCACCCACCACAAGGGCAGGCAGTGGGCCACTGATCACCACACAATGGGTCCTGTGATGGCCCAGGGGCTGCCTGACAGGCACAGGAGGGTGGCTGGGTCCAGACCCCATGTGAGCAGCCCATGGAGTGATCTCAGTGGCTCTCCCTGCCTGGAATGGTCTGGGAAGTGAGGGCCAAGCAGGAACAGCCACCTGGGTGACCTCCTCCCTGTCTACTGTGCTCCTACGTGGTTAAGGCAAAGGGGAAATTGGATCCCTGACAGGTTTCCAATAAAAAGTCTTCCTCAGGATGCAAACTCATTTCATGAAAAGAGCCTGTCCCCATCAGACACCTCAGCAACTTGTCAAACATGTCTCCTGCAAGGACTATCCTGTGTGCAACACTGCTAAGCTCCTTGTTTGGGGCAACACCAGGAGGGGAGGGTCATTTCTTCTTCTGAGACATGGTGGTTGAGTCCAGGTGACATCAACAGTCTGGGCCCTGACCCCTTTCCATCTCAGCGGGACCCCTTGAAACACCAGCTTCCCTTCCTTGATTGGGTGTCCATGCCAGCAGTTCTACCTACTACGTTATTACAGCCAGATCAGGATAAATGTCCTCTCTCTGGAATAAATGCAATGACCACTGTTCTTTGAGCATTATTTATCTTAAATTATTGTTTTAATTAGAAATATATCTAACTTATATTAGCCAAATTTCCTTTCAATGTAACCAAATTTCTTTTAAGTGAAAATTAAATATTTACCTTCTGCTATCAAGCATTCTATGAATACAAAATATTTATTGTTTTCAACTTTAGAAGAAATTGAAAATGTCTACATGCTACTAATCTAAAAATACAGGCTCTAGGTTTATATGGTGTTAACCTTTCTTCCAAAATTTAAGGAATAGATATTTAAATGCCATCTACTTTGTTTTAAAATACATAAAATGTTTTAAGGTTTTGACCTCAAAATTTACAGTAGCACAGCTACTCCGTAATGAATAAACCACAGAATAAAAACAAAGAAAGATTCTACAGACCAGTCTAACCAACAATACAATTATAAACTAGTGGTTCAAATAACAAAAACCAATTTCAATGACAAATGCATGGTATGAAAACCCCGCAAAGGTCAAGTCAAATATATTATACTTGAATGAAATTATGAGTTGAGAGTAGGAAATCTATGTTTAACCAAACAAATTAAATAATGTTTATGAGGAAATTATACTGCTAATGTTTTATTATTTGGCAAGCTATTCAGTGGAACACAAAGATATTCTTAATGAAGTCAAAAATATATTTTAAAATGTTACTGAAGTGGATTAAAAAATAATGAGGACATGAATAACTTTTAAAAGTATTCAGGGATGAAGAGAGAAAAATAAATTTCATACATACATAAAATATATTTAAAAAGTTGTGTTTTTTGGTTGCTCGAATAAAGGGAGCAGATATTTAAATTCCATGCCTTTCATTTTAAAGTTTAGAAAATGCTTATAGCTTTCCACACTGACATTTATACTAACACAGTTAATCTAATCGAGTGATAACAAAATCAAAACAAGCAGAATTCTCTTGACCAATCTATTTTTTTTATTGTAATTATTATTATTATTATTATTATTATTATTATACTTTAGGTTTTATGGTACATGTGCCCAATGTGCAGTAAGTTACATATGTATACATGTGCCATGCTGGTGCACTGCACCCACCACCTCGTCATCTAGCATTAGGTATATCTCCCAATGTTATCCCTCCCCCCTCCCCCCAACCCACAACAGTCCCTGAAGTGTGATGTTCCCCTTCCTGTGTCCATGTGTTCTCATTGTTCAATTCCCACCTATGAGTGAGAATATGCGGTGTTTGGTTTTTTGTTCTTGCGATAGTTTACTGAGAATGATGATTTCCAATTTCATCCATGTCCCTACAAAGGACATGAACTCATCATTTCTTATGGCTGCATAGTATTCCATGGTGTAGATGTGCCACATTTTCTTAATCCAGTCTATCATTGTTGGACATTTGGGTTGGTTCCAAGTCTTTGCTATTGTGAATAATGCGGCAATAAACATACGTGTGCATGTGTCTTTATAGCAGCATGATTTATAGTCCTTTGGGTATATACCCAGTAATGGGATGGCTGGGTCGAATGGAATTTCTAGTTCTAGATCCCTGAGGAATCGCCACACTGACTTCCACAAGGGTCGAACTAGTTTACAGTCCCACCAACAGTGTAAAAGTGTTCCTATTTCTCCACATCCTCTCCAGCACCTGTTGTTTCCTGACTTTTTAATGATCGCCATTCTAACTGGTGTGAGATGGTATCTCATTGTGGTTTTGATTTGCATTTCTCTGATGGCCAGTGATGGTGAGCATTTTTTCATGTGTCTTTTGGCTGCATAAATGTTGACCAATCTATTTTCTTGATTTTTAAAAGTAAATGTACTCTCAAAGAAACAAAACTATTATTCGTGGATTCTGTTATTTGAAAATATTTACTGATCATTTACCTTACACCAAGTGATCTCCAGCTCATGGAAAAATATGTAAAGTTGCCCAGCTTCATTAAGCTTAAACTCTTCTGAAGGAGAAAAGAAGCAATGGAGTAGGGACATTAAAGCAGGAGTGTGGTGATATGGCTGAGACTTCTACTCGTACACTGTGGTAGCTGTGTGGAGAATGGATTGAAAAAAGGGCAATGACAAAAGCTTAAATTAGTATCAAATATGGCAATCCTATAATTTTAAGGGTCCTTGAAATAAGAATGTATAGTAGTTCTCATTATTTCCCCAAGAAATCTCTGCACTTGGCCTTGTGAGGGAAGCGCTATAGTTACCAAGTGGTGGCGGTGGGAAGGTGAATTTGAAACAACATTTGGAATTACTACGCTTTAAAGGTAAAGCTGGCAGGAATTCCATACACATCAGATCTGAAAATATGTGTGGGTGTGTATGTGTGTGTGTGTGTCTGTGTGTGTTTGTGTGTGTGTGAAGCAGGGAGAGAGAGCAAGAGTGAGAGTGAGCAAGAGAGAGAGGAGAGAGAGGCAGAGAATCAGACAGATACAGAAAGAGAGTGACAGAGCTACAAAAACAGAATTAAAAGGGGACACCAAGAATATTGAGCTGAGAAACTATAAAATGGGAGTTGCCATTAAACAGAATGGGGAAGAGCAAATTTGGGGAGTTTCAGTGGCTCCATATAGACACATTAATTCTGAGATTCCTAACTGACATCCACGTGGATAAGTCAGGGAGTGTTGGGTGTAGTGTCCAGTGTTTAGGTGTAATATGAAATATCAGGAAATTAATGACACAAAAATTAGTAAGAAAGCAAAGATAAGAAAGATAAGAAGTCAAAGTCCTGAGCCTAATGGTCCTCTAACATTTAAAAAATTGTAAAGATGAAACCTGCAAAAAAGGACTAGGGGTAATTATCAAAAACATGGTGGGGGGAAAGTAGGTTAAGTGTTCTGGAATTCTATAAAAAAAGTTTTACAAAGAGAAGGTGGAGATCAACTGTGTGAAATGCTGCTGATATATAAATTAAGACAAAGGCTGAGGATTTATGGTTCAATTTATAATTTAACAATATGGATCGCACTTATGTTTTGATACGAGCAGCTTCATTGGAGTGAGTAGGTGAGAAACCATATTGGAGTGGTTGCTGAAATGAAAGTCTGATCTCTGGATTCTTAAGGAAAAATTTTATTGGACTGCAGAGGCATAAATTGGATTTTTAATTCTGGAGTCAGGATGTGCTCAGTAAACATGTGCCAATCAATGCCTCCTCACATTTTTTTTTTTTAGCTAGGTATTCTGTTATCTTTTAATAATATAATAATTACCTGAAAAACCTACACCCATTTTGCAGCAAATCACCATGACACATGTATACCTATTTAACAAACCTGCATGTTCTGCACATTTATCCCAGAACTTAAAGTATGTATATATATATATATATATATATATATATATATATATATATATGTATAAAGAAAAAGAAAACCCAGCCAAGTGTGGTGGCTCATGACTGTAATCCCAGCGCTTTTGGAGGCTGAGACAGGTGGACCATCTGAGGTCAGGATTGAGAACAGCCTGGCCAACATGGTGAAACATTGTCTTTACTAAAAATACAAAAATTAGCTGGGTGTGGTGGGGGGCACCTGTACTCCCAGCTACTTGAGAGGCCAAGGCAGGAGAATCACATGAACCTGGAAGGCAAAGACTGCAGTGAGCTAAGATCATGCCACAGCACTACAGCCTGGGTGACAGGGTGAGACTGTCTCAAAAAGAAAAACAAATACAAAAAAACACCCATTTAATTGGGAAACGTTATAAAGACTGATACTAGAGGTTGTTGGAGGGGAGTTTGTACCACAAAATATTGTGTGAGTTGCCGATGGATAAGTAAGATGGTAAAATGCCTTTGAAAAACTGACCATACCTGCTATACTTAAATATTCAGATACCAAACATCCAGAAATTCCATCTTGTCATTTATTTCCACAAGAAAAAACAAGAGACTTGTATTAAAATATCCATTTCTATTAAAAATAATCACACTAGTTTTCCTGAAATTTTTTTATTAATAGCTCTTGTTTTCATCAGTACAACTTCTAATATACATGTGTATATATACTTAATATATGTATATATATACACATATACATATATAATATACATTATATATTATATATTATATATATTTATACATATCATTATATATTATATATTTATATATTATTATATATCATATATCATATATAATGTATATTATATATGATACTATATATACTATATAATAGTATATAGTATATATAATACATATAATAGTATATAGTATACATAATACATATAATAGTATATAGTATATATAATACATATAATAGTATATATTATATGTATTACATATAATAGTATATATTATATGTATTACATATAATAGTATATATTATATGTAATCCATATAATAGTATATATTATATGTAATCCATATAATAGTATATATTATATGTAATCCATATAATAGTATATATTATATGTAATCCATATAATAGTATATATTATATGTAATCCATATAATAGTATATATTATATGTAATCCATATAATAGTATATATTATATGTAATCCATATAATAGTATATATTATATGTAATCCATATAATAGTATATATTATATGTAATCCATATAATAGTATATATTATATGTAATCCATATAATAGTATATATTATATGTAATCCATATAATAGTATATATTATATGTAATCCATATAATAGTATATATTATATGTAATCCATATAATAGTATATATTATATGTAATACATATAATAGTATATATAATACATATAATACATATAATATTATATATCATGTATGACATATAATATATAATATATAATAAATATTTATTAGATATTATATATTATATATATTTATTATATAATATATATAATATAATATCATATATTATATATAATATATTATATATGATATATAATATATTATATATCATATATAATATATAATATGTATTATATTTATTACATATTATATATATTATAATATATTATATAATATATATTATATATAATATATATTATATAATATATAGTATATAATATATTACATAATATATTATATATTATATAGTATATAATGTATTATATATTATATAATATATTATATATTATATATTATATAATATATTATATACTATATATTATATAATATATTATATATAATATATTATATAATATATATTATATATAATACAACATATAATATATAAATATATTATATATTTATTTATTATAGTTTATTATATTTTATATATTTATAAATATATTTATATATTTTATATATTTATAAATATATTTATATATTTTATATATTTATAAATATATTTATATATTTTATTTATACATTTATATATATTTATAAATATATTTTATATATTATGTTTATTTATTATAATTTATTATAATAAATAATTATATATTATATATTATATATAATATATTATATACATAAACATATACACATATGTATATATGTATTATATACATATTATATATGTATTATATATATAAAATATATTATATATTTATATATAACATATATTATATACATATGTGTACATATAACATATATACACATATGTATATATACATATATACATTATATATGCAAATACATATATGTATATGTATAATATACATATATATCTGTGTTATATATACATATATAATATATAATATATTACATAATATATGTAGCCTATAATAATATATAATATATAATATATATAATATAATAGAATATATAATATATAATATAGTTTATTATATATATAACATGTATATATGTATATATTAGACAGATATATATGTATATTCTACATATACATATGTGTATATATACACATATGTATATATGTTATATATACGCACATATGTATATATGTTATATATATATACGCGTATGTATATATGTTATATATACACGTATATGTATGTATGTTATATATACACGCATATGTATGTATGTTATATATACGCATATGTATGTATGTTATATATACGCATATGTATGTATGTTATACGCATATGTGTGTATGTTATATATACGCATATGTGTGTATGTTATATATATACGCATATGTATGGATGGATATATCCATACCATATGTATGGATGGATATATCCATACCATATGTATGGATGGATATATCCATACCATATGTATGGATGGATATATCCATACCATATGTATGGATGGATATATCCATACCATATGTATGGATGGATATATCCATACCATATGTATGGATGGATATATCCATACCATATGTATGGAATGGATATATCCATACCATATGTATGGATGGATATACCCATACATATGTATGGATGGATATACCCATACCATATGTATGGATGGATATACCCATACCATATGTATGGATGGATATACACATACTATATGTATGGATGGATATACACATACTATATGTATGGATGGATATATACATAATATATGTATATATATTAGGCAGAGTTTTGCTCTTGTTGCCCAGGCTGGAGAGGAATGGTGCAATCTCGGCTCACTGCCACTTCCACCTCCCGGTTTCAAGCGATTGTTCTGCCTCTGCCTCCCGAGTAGCTGGGACTACAGGCATGTGCCACCATCCTCGGCTAATTTTGTATTTTGTTAGAGATGGGGTTTCACCATGTTGGTCAGGCTGGTCTTGAACTCCTAACCTCAGGTTATCCACCTGCCTCGGCCTCCCAAAGTGCTGGGATAACAGGTGTGAGCCACTGTGCCCGGCCTATTTTGAATTTTTTAATGTACCACACTCTAAGAACACATATTTTAAATCAATTTGTACATTCAGTGCCTAGAACAAAACCAGCATTTTGTAGATTCCAAGGAATTATTTGTGGTATAAATGGTGAGTAACTTAAATAAGTTATTATTTATAACATCTATATACAAACAATATATTACCTCAGAATACAGTGATAACATTTTTTATGTATAAAATGATTTCAATCTCAGTTAAATATTTTTTGCATGAGTTATTGTCATATACAGATGGTCACATCGTTTTGTTTATATGAAAATGTCTGTAACTACTATGGACATTTTTGTTACTTAAGCCTTTTGGTCTTGCTGCCGTAGCAAATACTGTGCCTCTTAAGAACATGAACCTGTTTTACTTCATTTTTTAGCAGATTTCTTAATGAAATATATACCATACTATTTTGTTTAACACATAAGCAGACACCCTGTCAGAAGCAAAGAGACATCTACTCCACAATTACCACCCATCCCTCTGCTAATGTGGCTGCTGAAGATTTTACCTAGAGCAGAGGACTTTTGTGTTCAACCTAAGCACTTTATATCCTTTATTTTCAATTGGGTAGGAGATAAAATAATTCAGCAGCAATAAAAGTCACACTTCTTAAAGTTGCAGTCTCACCAATGTACCACAATGTAGCAGTCTGTCTTGTGAGGTATCACCTGGAGTTCTTCATCTCACCACCAAGATGATTAAGGAACAGGGACACACGGGTGAGGTTGGAGTGAAAGTTAAATAAGCAAAAGGGGGAGGCTCTGTGCAGCAGACAAGGGGGTCCGAGTGGATTGCCATTTTTACAGTTGAATCAAAAAGCTTTTATAAGAAACTCCTCTCAGCTATGTATAAAACTGTCTGCACAATTCCCTTTCTATGTCCAGCTGTGTGTATGTCTCTAGTCAAGCACAAAGTGGGCTTCTTTTGTTTCTATAACTGGGTTTGTTTTAGGTAAGCCCCCCTCCTCCCTATGCAAGTTCCCACAGAGGCCACCATGTACATGCCTGAAAAAGGGAGGAAAATTTTTCCTGGGAGCTTGCCAATTACACAAAGGACAGAAGGCCTCTATGCTGGACCCTGCATGCTTATCTGTTCAGGGCTTATCTGTAGGTGCAGTAGTTGTGATTTTTCAGGCAGACAGCTTCCCTGAGGACCAGTCTCTTACTTGTTTACTCAACTAATTTTCCTTTCCTTCTCCCTCAACATTATGCAGCAAAACAGAGTACACTTCTCTTTCCCAGGAAATCAGTGTTGGTACTCCACTCTGAATACTTGTATTATTGGATTTCTTAGAAAAAAAATATTTGGGATCATAATTTAGATGCCATCAAACAATGAACAAAAATATGCTACTTTGTTTCCCTTCTCTTCTCTTGTTACCAGACAATAGCTAGTTTTCTTTTCTCTCCAACTCCTATTTTCTGTGCTTCTACCTGATTTTTAAAAAAACTTCTATACATTTCCAATCTTAGTATAGCAGATGTTAAATATGTGGTCAAACTACATACATAAGAAGAGTTGAATTATATAATTATATTTAAGCATTTTAAAATAACTCCCCTTCAGTTTGTTTTGCAGTTATTTTACATAATCAAATGTCTTCCTGATATACATCCCAACCCAGTGGTTGTCAAGCTCTGCTTTGTTTTCTAATTGCATCAGAATTATCCACAATTCTTTTTTTTTTTTTTTTTTGAGATGGAGTCTTACTGTTGCCCGGGCTGGAGTGCAGTGGCATGATCTCAGCTCACTGTCATCTCTGCCTCCCTGATTCAAGTGATTCTCTTGCCTCAGCATCCCAAGTAGCTGGGACTACAGGTGTGCACCACCATGCCTGGCTAATTTTTGTATTTTTAGTAGAGATGAGGTTTCACCATGTTGGCCAGGCTGGTTTTGAATTCCTGACCTCTAGTGATCCACTGCCTGGGCCTCTCAAAGTAAGAGTTATCCAAAATTCTTATGATAAATATGGGTAAATCAGCACAACTCAAGATTTAAGAAATAAAAATTTCCAAGAGAAGAACCCCAGGATTATGCATTGAAAATGTCTCCCTCAGGTGGTTCTGATGTGATATGTGGTCTGAGTTTAAAATGCAAGGAAAATTACCTTCCCTGCCCTCCAGTTGGCCCTTATGTCCAGATGTCCCTCTTCCCCTTTCTTACTGTGCTCTCTCCTTCTGTGCCTTTGTTCTATTCTCCCTCCACTTCTCATCCAGATGTCAAGCCCTCTTCCATCAATTGTCCTAAAACTCCAAATGGTCAGTTGCCTCTAAACTTCCCTCTGTCCCATGAACAAGTTATGCAGGCAAATGTAGAATTTAAGCTTGGACCAAGCTGAATCAAGAGCTGCAATTAAAGATTTCCCTAAGCCCAGAGGGGACCAGCAAATATGTATAGAAGATTTTGGATTTCCTCTGAATGCATAAGGCTCTGACTAACCTGACGCTATAGACCAAATGTTATTGTCCCCCTCAAATTCAAGTGTTGAAATCTAATTCCCTGTGTGATGATATTTGGAGGTAGGGCATTGGGCAATGATTAGATCATGAAGGCAGGGACCACATGAGTGGGATTAGTAGCCCCTGTTGAAGGCAACATGGAGAGCTCCCTCATCCCTTTTGTCATGTGAGGACATGGTAGAAACATGGCTGTCTATGAACCACAAAGCAAGCCCACACCAGACATGGAATCTGCTAACCACTTGACCTTGAATTTTGCCATCTCCAGAACTGAGAGAAACAAATTTGTTCATAAGCTTCCTCATCTATGGCATTCTGTTTTGACCCCAGATTAGCTAAAAACACCAAAATATCAACTTCTACACCAAATTTTGGAAATGGATGCTAAAACTTTGATGGCAAAAGGTGACTGATCTGCCTGACAAATGAACCTACATGATCCCTCTTTCCACAAAGCTGGAGGGAGAGTCAACACAAGCAAAAATAGGTCAAAGTCTTCTAAAAGCCATACCTGAAGGGTTTTCAATATCACTTCATCAGATGGTAATTTAATCACACAAAGAACCACAACAAAACACACAACTATCAGAGGTTTTCAATGCCACCTCAAAAACACTATCTACAATATTAGGGAGTGAAAGAAGTCATGGAAGTTTCAAAAAATCAAACTTTATTTCAGTGTTACGGTAGAAATTTGAAATTCTTAGTTAAGCTATGAATAAATCCTTGGGCAGGTGCAGGCATGGAGATTCTAGGGTGCAGCTGCTGAGTTTAAAACCTTCCTTTGGAGATGCCCCCTGGCCCCCTCAACCCCTGTCTGCCTGTCAAGAAGAGGCCATCCTGGGCAGCACATTAGAGGCAAATTGCCCAGATGCCCAGCTGAGGGCAAACCTCCATGCCTGGAGGAGGAGGTCGCCTCTGGGAGCAGGAGGACCTGCTGGAACCCCTGCTCACAGGCTCCTTTTCTTGCTCTCCAGCACCTCCTGCAGGCAGGCAAACACCCCCAGCAGCAGTAGCAGCAGGCCCTTCAGCAGCAGGACTGCTGCTCTGCTCAGTGAGAGAAGTCCCTCTCCAGTGAGGCAGAGGAGCCCAGGTTGCACACCCTGGTCTCTGCCTCCATATCTTCCACTGTGCCCAGGACTGGGAGCAGTGTGGGAGCTGCTGGCTGGAGCTGTGCTGGTCACCCCCTCTCTGCCACCTCTAGCTCCAGCCACACTTTCAGCTCCAGGGCTGAGGCCGGTGGCTCTACAGGAGGTGCCATGAAGTCAGGCAGCTTCTCACTGGGCTTGTCCTGGGCAGTCCCAGGGCAGTGGCAGGAGGGCCCTGGAGATTCCTCTAGCTCCAGCGCTGTCCTGGAGGGGGCTCTGCCCCTGGTGCTGGCACTGGCTCAACAGCTGGCACTGGAAATAGCTGTATTTCTGCACCTGAAGCAGGAGCTGAAAAAGGAGAGAGGTCACCAATATCACTCACTTTCCACTGGAATTTCCAAACATGAAAACAACCTCACTGAATTTAAAGGAATTTCAGCCTGAAAACATTGTCC
The DNA here is from genome assembly GCF_028885655.2 of Pongo abelii. Classification (NCBI taxonomy): domain Eukaryota; kingdom Metazoa; phylum Chordata; class Mammalia; order Primates; family Hominidae; genus Pongo; species Pongo abelii. The sequence goes on from NC_071999.2 coordinate 20,367,301, forward strand.
CTGGAAAGACTTCCAGACTGCAGGTGACCTCACCATGTGCCTGTGTCTCAATGAGCTCCAGAGGCTCCAGCTGGACAAGGACAATGTGCAGATGTGGCCCTGGTGGGATCACTGGTGAGGCCTGGCCTGGTAGCTCCATCTGGGGCCTGGTGTCTACCTGGTGACTCCTGTGCTGTGGTACCTGGGGGGCCTTCTGCCAAATGGCCAGAGGCATCTGGGGTGAGGGATGAGCCTACAAGGGCATCATCGGAAAAGAAAGGCTCTCACTCTTGCCATTCCTGAAGCAGGAGCCTTGAGATGTGGGGATGCAGCACAAGAACATCTGGCTCTCTTGAGCATCTCCCGCCAAGTGAGCTGGCTATGGGGCTAACTCTAGGATGTGGGTGCCTGGTTATCGGAATTCATTTTTTTTGAGACATAGTCTCATTCTGTTGGCCAGACTGGAGTGCAGTGGCATGATCTCGGCTCACTGCAACATCTGCCTACTGGGTTCAATCAATTCTCCTGCCTCAGTCTCCTGAGTAGCTGGGATTACAGGCATGAGACATGTACCACCACACCTGACTAGTTTTTTTGTGATGGTTTTTGTTGTTGTTGTTGTTGTTGTTTTTAAGACAGAGTCTCGCTCTCTTGCCCAGGCTGGATGGAGTGCAATGGCGCGACCTTGGCTCACTGCAAGCTCCGTGTCCCGGGTTCATGCCATTCTCCTGCGTCAGCCTCCCGAGTAGCTGGGACTACAGGTGCCCACCACTACGCCCGGCTAATTTTTGTATTTTTAGTAGAGACGGGGTTTCACTTTGTTAGCCAGGATGGTCTCGATCTCCTGCCTTGTTTGTTTTTTGTATTTTTAGTAGACATGTGGTTTTACCATATTGGTCAGGCTGGTCTCGATCTCCTGATTTCATGATCCTCCTGCCTCAGCCTCCCAAAGTGCTGGCATTACAGGTGTGAGCCACTGTGCCTGGCCTGGTTACCAGATTTCTAAGTTCTCTTAGGGTCTGTTGCCAAGGAAGTGAGGTCACTTCTTTAAGGTTCCATCCCCTCGGCCTCCTCCTTCCAGAAGACCTACTCAGGACCCCAGTGGGCTGCTGACTGCTCACCTTCCCCACAGGCCAACTCCTTACCTGTATACAGTTATGTCCACCCAGGGCCTGTTTGGACACCTGCACGTGATGTTCATCAGGGGCCTAGGAATCCACTTGGGGCCTGGGATCCTACAGGGGCCTAATATTACCCTGCAGATTGGGTAGCTACCTGGGGACCAGTTATCACCCTGGGGACTGTGGTTGATTTGCGGGCTAATGTCCACCTGGGGACTGGTTATTCACCTGAGGCCTGATGCATACCTGGGGCCAAATGTCCCCCTCAGGGTGAATTCCACCTCAGGCCTGTATGTCCACCTGGGGCCTGATGTCTGCCTTAGATCTATGTCCCACTGGGGCCTTGTGTTCACCGGGGACTCGTATCCAGCTGTGGCCTGATGGCCTACTGCATCCTGTTGCTCACCTACGGCCTGGTGTCTACCTGGGGCTTGGTGATCCCCTGGGAGCTGGATATCAACCTGGGGCCTGGGTGTCCACTTAAGGCCTGATGTGTGCCTGGGGCCTGATTGTCCATCTGGGGACTGGGTGTCCACCTTGGGTCTGATGTCTACCTGAAGTTAGGTATCTATGTAAGTCTTGGTGTCTACCTGTGGCCTGATGTCCACACGAGTCTGGGGTTCGGTTGGGGCCTGCTGTACATCTGGGACCTTGGTGTCTACTGAGGCCTGATGTCTACCTGGTGACTGCCATCCTCTTGAGGCCTGATATCCACCTGGGAATGGTTTATCCATAGAAATGGTTATGTCCGCCTGGGGCTGGATGTTGCCCAGGGGCTAGATGTCCACCTGTGGCCCTGAGTCCACCTAGGGCCTGATGTCTACCTGGGGCATGGTGTTCACCTGAGACCCGGGTGTTTACATAGGGCCTGATGTCCAGCTGGTGCCTAGGTGTCCACTGGGGGCCTTGTGTTAACCTGGGGACTGGTATCCATCTGGGTCCTAATGACAACCTGGGTTGAATTATTCACCTAGAGCTTGGTATTCACTTAGGGCTTGAGTGTCAGCCTTGGACCCGGTGTCCACCTGGGCCTTGGGTATCAAACTAGGGGTTTGGTGTCCAGTTGAGACATCATTTGCACCTGGGGTCTGAGTGTTCTCATGAGGCCAGATGACCACTGGGGGCCTGAATGTCAACCTGGTGTCTGAAATTCACTGAAGGCCTAGGTATCCACCTGGGGTCTGATGTCCATCTGGGACTAGGTGTCAACATGTGGCCTGATGTAAACCTCTAGTTCAGTGTCCACCTTGGGCCTGATGTCCACTGGGGGACTGATGTTTACCTTCGATCTGATGTTTACCTGGAAACAGTGTATTCACCCACGGCCTGATGGTCACCTGGGGTTGAATGTCCAACTGTGGCCAGATGTGCATCCGGAACCTGGGCATCCACCCAGGGCCTGATGCTCAGCTGGGGCCTGGAGTTCACCGGAGGCATGATGTCTACCTGAAGCTTAATGTTCATCTGAGTGCTGGATGTTCACCTGGGGCCTGATATCCACCTGGAGCCCAAGGACCCTTCTCAGGCCTGATGTCCACAAGTTGGCCTGGTATTCATCTGGGGCCTTCGTGTTAACCCGTGGCCTAATGTACTCCTGGGTTCTAGTGTCCTCTTGGGACCTGATGTCTACCAGGATCCTGGTATCCACCTGGGGTCTGGTATCCACCTAGGGCTAGGAATCCACTTCATAACTGGTGCCCATTGGGGTCCTGATGTTAACCTTGGGACTGGGTAACCACCTGAGGCCTGATGTCCACTTAGGGCATAAGTGTTTATCTGGGGTCTAGTGTTCACATGGGGCCTGATGTCAACCTTGAGACTAGGTATTCACCAGAGGACTAGTGTCCAGCTGGGGCCAGATATTCACTTGGGGCCTGGTCAACTTGAAGCATAGTTGTCAACCTAGGACCTGATGTCCAGTCCAGTGTCCACCTTGGGCCTGTTTTCTACCCGGGGCCTGTCTGTCCACATAGACTCTGGTATCAATCTGGGGCCTGGGTATTTACCGGGGTCCTGGATATTCATTGGTACATTATGTCTACTGGAGTCTTTGTGTCAATCTGAGCTCTGATGTCCACCTAGAGATTTGGTATCTACCTAAGGCCTGGTGTTTACATGGGGCCTGTAACAGGAGGTCCCAGATGAACTCAGATGTCTACCTGAGGCCTGATGTCCACCTGAGTTCTGAGTGTTTACATAGGGCCTGCTGTCAACTTGGAACCTAAGTATTTACCTAGGGCCTGGGTGTCCACCTGGGGCCTGACTTCCAACTAGATCTTGTGTCAACATGGGGCCTGATGTCCACTTTGGGCCTAGGTAACTTCCTGATGACTAACGTCCACATGGCTCCTAAGGACCATCTGAGGCCTGGTATTAATTTAGAGACTGGTATCCATCTGGAGTCCAGGTATCCACTTGGGACCTGATGTTCACCTGGAGTGTAGGAATTCATGTGGAGCCTGGTGTCCACCTTGAGTGTGTGTATCCAATTGAGTGGTGGTGTCCACCTGCAGTCCAGTGTATACCTGGGGCCTGATGTACACATGGGGCCTGGGCATCCATCTAGGACCTGATGTTCAGATAAGGGCTGGAGTTCTCCTGGCCTGGTGTCCACATGGAGCCTAGGTGTACAATTGGAGCCTGATGTCCCAGGTGGATACCTGGGCCTCAGTGGTCATCAGATCCTAGGAAACTCTCAGGCCCCAGGTGCACATAAAGCTCCAAGTGGCCACCTAGGCCACAGGTTGATACACAGGGTCCAGGTGGACACTGGGTGCAAGATGAACACCAGGCCCCTGGTGAACACCAAGCCCCAGATGTCTACCTAGTCCTCAAGTGGACACCAGGCACTAGATTGACACATAGGTACCAGGTGGATATCAGGCTGCAGGTGAACACCAGGCCCCAGGTGGTTGGGTTACTTATACCATAGGTGGCCGTCAGGTCCCAGGTCTGTATCCACTCCCCACCTGAAAATCAGGATCCAGGTGGATACCCATGTCCTAGGTGAACACCAGGTTCCAAATGAACATCAGGCTCCAAGTGAACACACAGGCACCAGTTCAATACCAGCCTCAGGTAGACATCAGGACCCAGGTGGACCCCAGGCCCAATGTACATGCCTAGTCTCTTGGAATACATCATTTTCAAGGTGGACACCCAGATTCTTCGTAGACATCTGGTGCCAGGTGGATATCTGGCTGCAGGTGGACATCAGGCCCCATGTGGAGACCCAGTACACAGGTGTAAATCAGGCTCCAGTATTTCATCAGGTCCGAGTTAAACACTTGACTAAAGGTGTGCATCAAGACCCGGGTTGACATCCAGGCTTCAGGTGCACACTAGGCCCAAAGTGTACACCCATGCCCAGGTGGGCATCAGGCCCAAGGTGTACACCAGACCCCAAGTGGACATCAGGTTCCAGGTTGACACCAGTCTCTAGGTAGATCCTTAGGCCCCAATTGGTCATCAGGCCCAGGGTGGATACCTTGACCCCAGGGGGTCACCAGGTCCCAGGCAGGCCTCAGATGGACACTAAGCCCTAGGTTAACACAAGGTCTGAGATGGTTTCAGCCTCCATGTGGACTTTAGTCATAAGGAGCTTACCTAGGCCCTAAGTGGACATCAGGCCCCAGGTTGACATCAATGAACCATGTAGAAGTCAGGCTCTAAGTAGACACCCAGGCCCTAGGTAAATACTTTGGTCCCAAGCCGACATCAGGCCCTATGTGGACACCCAGACTCCAGGCAGATGTCAGGCCCCACGTGAACACTGAACTCAGGGTTGTCATCAGGCCCTACGTTGACACATAGGCCTCAGGTAGACAATAGGCCGAGGTGAACTTCAGGCTCCAGATGAACATCGGGCTCCAGGAAGAAGTCTGTGCCCCAGTTAAACACCTGGTCTTAGGTAGACATCAGGCCTCAAATGGATGCCCAGGCCCCAGGTGTATACAAGGCCTCAGGCAAACACCAGGCCCCAGGTAGACATTAGACACAAGATGGACATTCAGGCCACAAGTGAACGTCTGTCCCCAGGTGGACATCCATCCCAAGATGGACATCAGGCCAGAGATGTACACCCAGGCCCCAGGAGAACCCCGGGCCCCAGGAGGACACTCAAGCACCAGAAGAACACCCAGTCCCTAGGTAACTACAAGGCCCCAAGTGGACATGATGTTCCAGATGGATATGAGGCCCCAAGTGGATACTAGGCCCAGGTGGACCCCAGGTCTCAGGGGCACACCAGGCCCCAGGGGAACACCAGGCCCTAGGTAAGCATGCAGTCCCAGGTGGATATCAGGTGCCAGGAAGACACCAGGACCCAGTTGGTCATCAATCCACAGCTGAACACCAGTTCCCCATGAACACCAGTCCTCAGGTGTGCACCCGGTCCTCTCATGTGCATCAGGTGCCAGGCTGACATAGGCACCAGCTGAACTCTGGGCCTCAGGTGAACATCAGATCCCAGGTTGTCACCCAGGCTCCAGGTGAACACCAGGTTTTAGGTGGACACGAGGTCCTAGGTTGATGTCTATGCTCCTGGTGAACCTCAGGCCCTAGTGGACACCCAGGCCCTTTATAGACATCTGGCTCCATGTGCACTCCCAGGGCCCAGGTAGACATGAGGCCCCAGAGGAACACCAGTCCTTAGTCACCTAAGACTGAATTCCCCTAGGGCTGGAGACTGAGTATTCACCTTGGGCCTAGGAATCTACCTGGGGCCAAATGTCGATCTGAGACCTGATGTCTACTCAGGTTCAGCTGTCCACCTAGGGCGGGGTGTTTTTTTGTGATCCAGAGTCTACCTGAAATCTTGGTGTCAACCTGGGGCCTACTTGGCCCCAGACTCCACTTGGAGTCTGATGTGCACCTGAAGCCTGAGTTTTCACCTAGGATCTGATGAGCACCTGGGGCCCAGGTTTCCATCTGAAACATCAGGCTCTAGTTATACATCTGGGCCCCAGGTATACACTAGACACCAAAAGAACTCCAGCCCCTATCTTAACATGAGGTCCTAGGTGGATGCCCAGGCCTCATGTCTACACTAGGCCTCAGGTAGACACGACTCCAGGTGGGCATCAGGCCTGATATTGGCTCTATATCTCCACCCAAATCTCATGTTGAATTGTAATCCACATGGGTTGAAGAAGGGGCCTGGTGAGAGGTGATTGAATCATGGGGGCAGATTCATTTGCTGTTCTCGTGATAGAGTTCTTATGAGATCTGGTTATTTGAAAGTGTGTAGCACATCCCCCTTCTCTCTCCCTCCTCCTCCCCCATGGTAAAAAGGGCTTGCTTCCTCTTGGCTTTACATCATGATTGTAAGTGTCCCAAGCCCACCCAGTCATGCTCCCTATTAAGCCTGAAGAACTGTGGGTCAGTTAAACCTCTTTTCCTCATAAGTTGCCCAATATCAGGTAGCTTTTTATAATAGTGTGAAAATGGACTAATACAAGGCCTTAGGATAACAACCATGCTTCAGGCCATAGGTAGACATCTGGCTGCAGCTGGACACTATTCCCCAGGTGGATACCTAGGCTCAAGGTTGACATTAGTCCCCAGGTAAACAACAAGCCCCAGGTGAATACCTATGCCCTAAGTAGACATCAGGCCTCAGGCTGACACTCAGTCTAAGCTCAACATTAGGCTCCAGGTGGACACCCAGACTCCAGGTGGATACTAGACCCCTGGGGTACACCAGACTCCTGGTAGGTATAAGGCCCCAGGAGGACACTAGAATCCAGGTGTATAAAGCCACTGGTTGACACCAAGCTCTCAGATGAACACCAGGCCAACTAGTGGACTTTAGGCACATGAGAACACTTGGGCACCAGGAAGGTATCAGGCCCCAGGTAAACATCAAACTTCAGGTGGACATCATTCTCCATGTAAACTCTAGCCCCAGCTAAACATCAGGCTCTAGGTGGAAGCCCAGACCCCAGGTGCACTTCTGGCCACAGTTGAACATCTGTCCCCAGGTGAATATCAGACCATGGATGGATAGCAAGTCCTCAGGTGGACATCAGGTCAAAAGTGAATATAAGTCTCTAGGAAGACATCTGGCCCCAGGTGGATACTGAACTAGAGGTTTACATCAGGCCCCAGGTTGACAGCAAGGCCCAGGTAGACAGCAGGCCCCAAGTGAACACCAGGCCCAGGTGTATACTGAACTAGAGGTTTACATCAGGCCCCAGATTGACATTTAGTCCCCAGGTGGTCATGACACCTCAATTGGACACCAAGTCCTCAGGTTGATACCCAAATCCCAGGTGGACACCAGGTCAAAGATGAACACAAGACCTAAGGTTGACACTCAAGCCCTAAGTGGACACCAGGCTCTAGGTGAATAATATGACCCAGGGGATCATTAGGACCCAGCTGCATACCAGTCCCCAGGTTTACACGAGGCTCCCAGTAGGTTCCTAAGCTCTAGTTGGACATGTGGTCTCCAGTAGACACCCAGGACTAAGGTGGACATCAAGCATCAGATGGACGTCTGGCCGCGGATGAACATCAAGCCTCATATGGATACCTAGTCCCCAAGTAGACATCAGGCCCCAGTTTGACATCAGTTTCTGGATGGATCCCTAAGCCCCAGGTGAATATCCAGTCTCCAGCTGAACATCAGCCCCTTGTGGATGCCCAGGCCCCAGGTGGATATCAGGTCTCAGGTGAACACAAGTCCCCAGGCAGACATCAGGCACCAGGTGCACACTCAGACCCCAAGAGGACATCCGTCCCCAGGTTGACATCACTGTCAAGGTGTACATTAGGCAACAGATGTACAGCCAGGTCCAAGGCAGACACGAGTCCCCAGTAAAACTCAAGGCCCCAGGAGGATACTCAAGCCCTAGGTGGATGCCCAGACCTCAGGTAATTACAAGGCCCCAGGTGGATATCAGATTCCAGATGAACATTAGGCCCCAAGTGGATACCTAGGCACCAGGTAGACACCAGACCTCAGGTGCATCCCCCAGTCTCAGGTGCACACTAGGCCCCCAGTGAACACTGGCTCCAGGTGAACACCCAGTCCAAGGTAGACACCATGACCCAGGTGGTCATTAGGCCACAGCTGAACACCAATCTTGAGTGAACACCAGATCCCAGGTGGGTACCTAGTCTCCAGGTGGATATTGGGCCCCAAGTGGACACCCAGCCCCCAGATGAACATCAAGCTTCAGGTGGACATCGTGCCTCAGGTGAACTCCGGGTCCCAGCCCAGCTGAACATCAGGCCGCAGGTGGATGCCTAGGTTCCAGGTGCACAACAGGTCACAGTTGGACATTCATCCCCAGGTGAACATCAGGCCATGTGTGGTAAACAGTCCACAGGTGGACATCAGGTCAAAGGTGAACATCAGTACTCAGGTGGACATCAGGCTCCAGGTTGACATCAAGCCCAAGGTGGACACTGAACTAGAGGTTTACATCAGGCCCCAGGTTGACACCCAGGCTCAGGTGGACATTAGGCCCCAGGTGGATACCTAGGCCCCTAGTAAACCTCAGAGCCTAGGTTGACATTCAGGCCCCCAGTAGTCATTTGGCCCCATGTGGACACTGAGGCGCCAGGTTTACATGATGTCTTAACTGGACACCATGGGGCCAGTTTGATACCCAAGTCTTATGTGGATGCCAGGTCCAGGGTTACACTCAAGCCCCAGGTGGACACCAGGCCCTAGGTGAATAATACAACCCAGGTGGTCATTAGGCCCCAGAATGACACCAGTCCCCAAGTTAACAGGAAGCCCCCAGTGGGTACCTAGGCCCCAGCTGGACATCAGGCCTAATGTGGACACCCAGGATCAAGATGGACATCAGGACTAAGGTGGACATCTGGTGACAGGTGGACATCAAGCCTGGTGTATACCTTGTCCCCAGGTGGTCATCAGGCCCCAGATCAACACCAGTCCCTGGGTGGATTCCTTGGCTCCAGGTGGACACCCGGTCTTCAGCTGAACATCAGACCCCAGGTGAACACCAGGTCTTAGGTGGACATTAGGCCCCTGGTGGACATAAAGTACCAGTGGACATCCATGCTGCAGGTGGACACCCAGGGCCCAGATGGGCATCAGGCCCCATTTGGACATTGAGGCCCCAGGTGGATATCAGGCCTCAGGTGAACCCTAGGTCCAACATAGACATCAGGCCTTAGGTTGACACTCAAGCACCAGATGGACTGCTGCACCTAAGCAGAAAACATTCTCCTATCTGGATATCTAAGATACAGGTATACAACAAGCCCTAGGCTGACATCCAGACCCCAGGTGGACAATATGCCCTAGGTGGACACCATAGCCCAGGTGAACAGCAGGCAACAGTCTGGCACCAAGTACCTAAGTGAAACAAAGCCTTAGGTGATTACCAGGCCATAGGTAGTCATTAGTCTCCAGCTAGACATTAGTCCCTAGGTGGATACCTAGGCCCCAGGTGGACACTAGACCCCAGATTAACACAAAAAACAAGTAAAAAATCAAGCCCCAAGTGGACAACCAGGCCCTAGGTAAATACACAAATCTCAAGCTGACACCAGGCCCTATTTGGATACCCAAGCCCTAGGTGGACTTCAGGCCCCAGGTGAACACTGAACTCTAGAAGGTCTTCAGGCCTCGTGTTGACTACCTGGACCCAGGGGGACACCAGGCATAGATGAACTTCAGGCACCAGCTGTACATCAGGTTCCAGGTAATTATCCAGGCCCCAGGTGGATATCAAACCTCAGATGAAAACCAGGCCCCAGGTAGACATCACAAACCAGGTGGACACTCAGGCCCCTACTGAATATCTATCCCCAGGTGGACATCCATCCCAAGGTGGACATCAGGCTACAGATGTACACTTAAGCCTAAGGCAGACCCCAGGCCCCAGGAAAACTCCAGGCTCCATGAGGGCACTCAGACCCCAGGTGGATGAATTGGTCCTAGGTAAATACAAGACCCCAGGTAGACATCAGGCTCCAGTGAACATGGGAGCCCCGGTGGGTACCTAGTCCCCAGGTGTGCATCAGGCAGAAGGTTGACCCAGTCCCCAGCTGAACTCTGGGCCCCAGCTGAACATCATAACCCAGATGGTCACCCAGGGTCCAGGTGAACACATAGTCTTAGGTGGACATCAGGCCCCACATGAACATCCAAGCCCCAGGTAGATATCAGGCCTTAGGTGTACACCAAACCTCAGGTGGGCATCTGGCTCCAGATGGCCATAGGTGGATAACTAAGCCTCTCCTGGATATCGGGCCCCAGGTAGACACCAGGCTCCAGGCGAACATCTAGCCCCAGGGGGACATCCAGCCCCTGGTGGACATCAGGGCTCACATGCATAAACAGTTTACAGATGGTACCTCACCTCTACTCCCTGAAACCTCACTTCCCCTCATGGGCCTTCTGTCCAACTTGGGGTACCCCTAGCCACCCTAGGCGCACACTGGACTCGAACCAGGGATGCCAGGGTCCCTGGGGCTCAGCGCAAGGGTTCATGGGAATACACTTTCGTCCGTGGGGAACCCAGTCCCCGCTTCTCGGCGGCGCAGTTGTTTTTTTTTTCTCTGCCCCAGGTGCCTCACCTTCCCCTCATGGGCGTTCTGTCCACCTTGGGGTACCCCTAGCGGCCCGAGGCGCACCCTGGGCTCGAACCAGGGATGCCAGGGTCCCCAGGGCGCAGCGCAAGGGCTGATGGGGAGACACTTTCTTCCGTGGGGGACCCAGGCCCCGCTTCTCCGAGGCACGTTTTTTTTTTTTTTCCTCTGCCCCAGGTGGGTCACCTTCCCCTCATGGGCCTTCTGCCCACTTTGGCGTACCCCTAACGGCCTCAGGCACACGTTGGGCTCGAATAAGGATCGCCAGGGTCCCCAGGGCACAGCGCAAGGGTTGATGGGAAGACACTTTCACCCGAGGGGGACCCAGGCCCCGCTTCTCCGCAGCGCGTTTTTTTTTGTTTTTTTTTTCTCTGCCCCAGGTGACTCACCTTCCCCTCATGGGCCTTTGCCCGCTTTGGGTTACCCCTAGCAGGCCAGAGGCGCACCCTGGATTCGAGCCAGGGACGCTAGGGTCTCCGGCGCCCAGTGAAGGGCTGATGGGTAGGGACGTTCGTCCGTGGGGTCCCAGGCGCCACTTCTGGGCGGCGCAGTTTTTTATTTTTTTCTCTGCCCCAGGTGTCTCACCTTTCCCTCATGGGCCTTCTGTCTGCCTTGGGGTACCCCTAGCAGGCCGAGGCGCACCCTGGGCTCGAGCCAGGGATACCAGGGTCCCCGGGAGGCAGCGCAAGCGCTGACGGGAAGACAGTTTCTTCTGTGGGGGACCCAAGCCCCGCTTATCTGCGGCGCGGTTGTTTTTTTTTTCTCTGCCCCAGGTGCGTCACCTTCCCCTCATGGGCCTTCTGCCCGCTTTCGGGTACCCCTAGCGGCCTGAAGCGCACCCTGGTCTCGAACCAGGAACGCCAGGGTCCCCTGGGACCAGCGCAAGGGCTAATGGGAAGACACTTTCGTCTGTTGGGGACTCAGGCTCCGCTTCTCCGTGGTGCGGTGTTTTGTTTTGTTTTTTTTTTTTTTCTGCCACAGGTGCCTCACCTCTCCTTCCTCAAACCTCAACTGTCCCTCATGGGATTTCTGCCCGCCTTGGGGTACCCCTAGTGGGCCCGAGGCGTTCCCGGGGCTCGAACCAGGGTCTCCAGGGTCCACAGGGCCCAGCGCAGGGGCTGATGGGAAGGCATTTTCCTCCGTGGGGTACACAGGCCCAGCTTCTCCTAGGCGCGGCTTGTTTTTTTGTTGTTTTTTTTTTTTTCTGCCACAGGTGCCTCACCTCTCCTCCCTCAAACGTCAACTTCCCATCATGGGCTTTCTGCCCGACTTGGGGTATCCCTAGCAGCCCAAGGCGCTCCCTGGACTCGAACCATGGACACTAGGGTCGCCGGGGCCCAGCGCAGGGGCTGATGGGAAGGTACCTTCGTCCGTGGGTACCCAGGCCCCGCTTCTCAAAGGTGCGTTTTTTTTTTCTCCGCCCCAGGTGCCTCACCTTCCCCTCATTGGCCTTCTGCCTGCTTTGGGGTACCACGAGCAGGCCCGAGGCGCTCCCGGGTCTCGAACTAGGGTCGCCAGGTTCTCGGGGCTAGCGCAGGAGCTGATGGGAAGGCACTTTCGTCGGTGGGGACCCAGGCCCGGCTTCTCCGAGGCGCTGATATATTTTTTTTTTCTGCCACAGGTGACTCACCTCTCCTCCCTCAAACCTCACCTTCCCCTCATGGGATTTCTGGCTTCCTCAGGGTACCCCTAGCGTGCCGGAGTCCCTTCTGGCCCTTGAACCAGGGTCGCCAGGGTCCAGGGGGCCCAGTGCAGGGGCTGATGAGAAGGCACTTTAGTCCGTGGGGGACCCAGGCCCCGCTTCTCCTCGGCACGGTTTTTGTTTTTTGTTTTTTTTTTCCTGCCGCAGGTGCCTCACCTCTCATCCCTCAAACCTCACCTTCCCCTCATGGGCCTTCTGCCCGCTTTGGGGTACACCTAGCGGGCCCGAGGCGCACCCAGGCCTAGAACCAGGGTCGCCTAGGTCCACGGGGCGCAGCGCAGGGGCTGATGGGAAGGCACTTTTTTCCGTGGGAGACCCAGGCCCCGCTTCTCCGTGGCACGGTTTTTGGTTTTTTGTTTTTTTTTCTGCCACAAGTGCCTCACCTCTCCTCCCTCACAGCTCACCTTCCTCTCACGGGCTTTCCACCGGCGTTAGGGTACCCCTAGCGGCCCGAGGCTCTCCCTGGGCTCAAACCAGGGACCCCAGGTTCCCCGGGGCCCAGCGCAGGGGCTGATGGGAAGGCACCTTCGTCCGTGGAGGACCCAGGTCCCGCTTTTCTGCAGCGCGGTTTTTTTTCCTCTGCCCCAGGTGCCTCACCTTCCCCTGGTGGGCCTTCTGCCGGCTTCTGGGTACCCCTAGCGGGCCCGAGGCGCACCTGGGGCTCGAATCAGGGTCGCCAGGGTCCATGGGGCCCAGTGCAGGGGCTGATGGGAAGGCACTTTCGTCCGTGGGGGACCCAGGCCCCACTTCTCTGTGGCTCGTTTTTTTTTCTTTTTCTGTGACAAGTGCTTCACCTCTCCTCCCTCAAAACTCACCTTCCCCTCATGGGTTTTCCGCCCGCCGTTGGGTACTCCTAGCAGACCCAAGGCGCACCCGGGGCTCGAACCAGTGTCACCAGGGTCCACAGGGTCCAGTGCAGGGGCTGATGGGAAGGCGCTTTCGTTCGTGGGGGACCCAGGCCCCGCTTCTCCGTGGCGCGGGTTTTTTTTTTTTCTTTTTCTGTGACAGGTGCCTCACCTCTCCTCCCTCAAAACTCACCTTCCCCTCATGGGTTTTCCGCCCGCCGTTGGGTACTCCTAGCAGACCCAAGGCGCACCCGGGGCTCGAACCAGTGTCACCAGGGTCCACAGGGTCCAGTGCAGGGGCTGATGGGAAGGCGCTTTCGTCCGTGGGGGACCCAGGCCCCGCTTCTCCGTGGCGCGGGTTTTTTTTTTTTCTTTTTCTGTGACAGGTGCCTCACCTCTCCTCCCTCAAAACTCACCTTCCCCTCATGGGCTTTGTGCCCCCAAAGCCACCCTTGGGGTGCACTTAGCAGCTGAGGCGCACCCTGAGCTCGAACCAGGGACACCAGGGTCCCCAGGTCCCAGTGCAGGGACTGATGGGAAGACACTTTCGTCCGTGGGGGACCCAGGCCGCGCTTCTCGGCGGCGAAGTATTTTTTTTTTCTCTGCCCCAGGTGCCGCACCTTTCCCTTAGGGGCTTTCTGCCCACCTTGGGGTACCCCTAGTGGCCCGAGGTATACCCTGGGGTCAAACCAAGGACGCCAGGGTCCCCAGGGCCCAGCGAAGGGGCTGATGGGATGACACTTTCATCCGTGGGGGACCCAGGCACCGCTTCTCGGCAGCGCGTTTTTTTTTCTTTCTGCCTCAGGTGCCTCACCTTCCCCTCATGGACCTTTTGTTCGCTTTGTGGTACCCCAAGCGGTCCCGAGGCGCACCCTGGGCTCGAACCAGGGTCGCCAGGTTCCACCGGGCCCAGCGTAGGGCCTGATGGGAAGGCACTTTCATCCGTGGGGGACCCAGGCCCCGCTTCTCTGAGGCGCGGTCCTGTTTTTTTTTTTTTTTTTTTTTCCTGCCGCTGGTGTCTCACCTCTCCTCCCACAAACTTCAACTTCCCCTCATGGGCCTTCTGTCCGAGTTGGGGTACCCCTGGTGGCCCGAGGCGCACCCTGGGCGCGAACCAGGGATGCCAGGGTCCCTGGGGCCCAGCGCAAGGGCTGATGGGAAGACACTTTCGTCCCTGGATGACCCAGACACCGCTTAGCGGCGCTTTTTTTTTTTTTCTCTGCCCCAGGTGCCTCACCTTCCCCTCATGGGCCTTCTGCCCGCTTTGGGGTCCCCCTTGCGGCCCAAGGCTCACCCTGGTCTCAAACCAGGGACGCCAGGGTCCACAGGGCCAAGCGCAGGGCATGATGCGAAGGCAATTTCTTCCGTGGGGGACCCAGGCCCCGCTTCTCCACGGCGCGCTTTTTTTTTTCTCTGCCCCAGGTGCCTCACCTTCCCCTCATGGGCTTTCTGCCCTCCTTGGGGTACCCCTATCAGGCCGGAGGCACACCCTGTGCTCGAACCAGTGTTGCCAGGGTCCACGGGGCCCAGCGCAAGGGCTGATGGGAAGGCATTTTCGTCCGTGGGGGACCCAGGCCCCCCTTCTCCGTGGCGCTTTTTTTTTTTTTTTTTCTGCCACAGGTGCCTCACCTATCCTCCCTCAAAACTCACCTTCCCTTCATGGGCCGTTTGTCCGCCTTGAGGTACCCCTAGGGGCCTGAGGCGCACCCTGGGGTGGAAACAGGGACGCCAGGGTCCACTGGGCCCAGCCAAGGGGCTGATGGGAAGGCACTTTCGTCTGTGGGGGACCCAGGCCCCACTTCTGTGCACGCGCGTTTTTTTTTTTTTTTCTCTGCCCCAGGTGCCTCACCAGCTACTTGGGAGGCTGAGTCAGGAGAATTGCTTGAGTCTGGGAAACCGAGGTTGCGGTGAGTCAAGAGATCACAGCACTGCACTCCAGCCTGGACGACAGAGTAAGAGTCCATCTTAAATAAAGAAAGAAAGAAACTAAAGACATAATAGGCATCACTGAAAAAGTTGGAATTAGTTAATACAGGGAATATTAGGATGAATGATATAAAAGAACTAAAATCAAAATGAAAATAAGTATGCTGACTCCTCACACTTTTATCTCCATGATGAAATAAATACAATTTAAATACCAAGATATGATATACATATTAAATGAGTTTTGAGGAAGGTCAGTAAAAAGTAACCATGCATCTTGTATTAATGAACCAGATAACCTATTACATATGGTTTTAGCAGTAAGATTTGATAATATATGTATTTCATATTATTTCATAAGAAATATTTATACATGGATTTTTCTAATAAGATTTGATTATATGTATTTCATATTTCATAAGAAATATTTAAATTATACGTGGATTTTTCTAGTGGCTACTTCATCTCCCACTTCTTTTCATAGTACTGACTAGATTTTAAATTACTGATCATAATGTGTCTTAGTTCACTGAGATGATAAATAGCAAAACATTTTGAATTTAAATAAAGGACAGAAATTTTAAGTTTGATTTTTCCACTAAGCTGAGCTACCTTCCAATTAGATTATTTAAGATCTCACAAACAAAATAGTATCACAGCAGGACATAACCTCAGGATTCCTTTTCACTTCAAAGTTTTTTACTTTCAAAACTCCAACCTTTACACTATATTGATATAAAAGGCAGCAAGACCCATAGACGGGAGGTAATGTTATAAATGTATGAATCTCTTATCTATATTTAGATTTATACTTTACATAAAGATGTTCCCAAAACAGAAATAATATTATTAGAAATACTAAAATTGAATTTCATTAATAGCTAATTTAGATAATACTTATGAGGAAAAGCATGTATTACACTTCATTGTACCTTAAATTTTTCCCATACCTTCATTCACTAGATTCACCATCAATTCAAAATTAGATAACCCATGAAGGAGCTCATGTATATGTATATATACTGATGAAGCACTACTATGTTACTTTTGGAATAAAAATTAATGCTTATCTATATAACTTGCCCATTAAAATCCCCAAGCATGGCAATGGGTATAGTCAAAATAGCTACTAGAATTTATTTTTAAATTCTTGTATATATAATTCTAAGATATAACAGTAAATTAGAGTCTGGCACATAAGGTTTTTTTAAATAAAAGAGAAACTATAAAAGTGCACATGAAATTACACTCATTAGAAGAGATTTAATTTTTACATAAACTTGGATTTGCCACTAGTTAGATTTGAGTCCTCAAACATAAACTATATATAAATAAGGGTTGATGTCAATTAATATTATGCTAGACTTATGCCACGACAAAAGCATCATAAAATAATACCACTCTTTAAGATATAAATTATGTAATTGCTAATAAATATTATTCTTCTGAATAATTTTACCCTAGTAATTTTCTTCAACCTGACAGAGTTTCATGGACAATTTGAACCATGAGTATATGCAAATGTAAGGTCAGGATTCATATTTTCCCTCAACTACATATTATAATCACTATGCTATCTTTGTTAAGAATTTTCTATTTATTGTCACAAACGGCATTCCTTTATGATATAACAACCTAAGTGTCAGGGTTTTCTTTATTTATTGTATAAATATCTATCTGCATTAGTTCTAAAAAATTTATTAGCACTTTAAGGGCAGAACCCAAATACTGTAATACATTTACACAGCATGAGTACATCATGCATAGTCTAAGTGTGTATAAAATACCAGCAATTGCACATGTAAAGAAAACTTACCAGACAGTTGTTTCCACTTGACTGTCATTGAGCTGCCAACTATCCAATTGGGGAAACAGTGGAAAAAGCACTTGAATCTGTCCAATTGAATGAATTGCACTATGAATTGAATGTGTTACTATCCCTTTCACATCCTATGTCTAAAACCAAAAATGTTTATTAAACTTCTATAGAATGATTTTCATCACTATTTCCTTGGTCCAAATACCTTTATAAGGGAATTAAATAACATAGTTGGACATTTTTTAAGGCTTCAATTATAATTTTTATACACATATAAGACAAAAAAATGAGTACCTTTGCTAATCACTTTTAAATTTCAAATCTTAGGTTGAGACATTTTTACACTAAAAATATGAAGTTAAAATCAAATATTATTTTAAAATCAGAAATACTATTGATGGATTTAAAGACAAGTAATTTTAATGTTACAGAATATTAGTAATACAATCTTAAAGCAAAGTATATTTTTATATCTAACAACTAACTTATTCAGTTAATTGATTTAATTTGAAAGGCTGTATAATATGTAAGATAATAGATATGACAGATTTCCTACTAAGGAGACAAGGCCAGGGTAAAGCATATTGCTACAGAAAAGATAGACATTCTTTAAAGTTTCACTTAAAAGATCTGCAAAAGCCAAAAAGAAACAAAAAGTCACAGATTTATAGATGAGCAATGTTTGATATATAAAATAAAGATACTGTTAAATTCTGACAACAACATGAAAACAAAGCCACGATTCACCCACCTGAAGCATTAGAGCATGTTGGGAATGCACAAAAATTGATGCATCCTCTTTTGGTGATGATTCCAGGCAGAGTTGAGCATCAGTGGCCTTAGCATTATATGTAAAGACAATGCTACTTGAAAGTTTCCCATCGTATAAAACCTGTTTATGATGTTCTGCCAAATGAATATCACTCTCAGATTTAAACTTGAAGGTACTCTGAAAAAATAAAACTAAGGTAAACACTCTTTTTAAAAGCAACAATTAAAACACAAAAGTTTTAAAGCAGAGAAACATTTGCAATAAGAAAGTACTTGTGTACCTTTCATGTGTCAGGGACTATTCAGTGGTGTTACTTTGTTATTGTCACTTCAATTTAATGAGAGTTAAGTTTTATTATGCCAATAAAGATGCTCAGATCTTCATTTTCTAATTTAAAGTTTTTGATTACTGGCAAAATCATTTCATTAGAAAAAATATCAAACCTGATATTATATATAATAGGATTTTACTTGACTATATCATAGCATAAGTTTAATTTTTCTTGTTAACACTTTAAAAAGTATTTATGTAAATAAACAGTGCCTGACACATGAATTACTTATAAAAATGACTATCATTTGAGGCTATAAAAAGTTAATATGCAAAAATATTCATATCTTTACTCAAAAGCAAATCAACCTATGAAATACCAATGCTACTCGACAATAATATCACAATATACATGCTAAACTCAGAAGAGAAGTTTGTTAAAACATGTTATTACTTTTTATGAAAGACAACTAAACATATGCCATCGATAACAAGAAAGGTATTGTTAGACGTGGTTAAAATTGCTCTGCAGATAGGAGTCTAATAATGATAAATGATATTTAACCTTTGCAATAATCACATATCAATATTACTATTACTTTCAACTTACAACTATGAAAGCTTAATGTTAAGAAATTAAGATGTAGAAGGGAAGGGGCCAGCATGTAATTCTAAGTCTTCTGATTTATAGTCCATATTCAATGTATCGCTAGTGAAATCATCTTAAAATCCTGACTCTGCCACTAATTATCTTTTTCAAGCTTAGGAAGTCATTTAGCTGATGTGGCTCCAATTTTCTCACTCAATGTTATAATAAGGTTAAATCAAATGTCCCAAACTCAAGTTCTCACAGGAGGCACACAGATACGCATGTAAGTGAATTTGGCCAGATGGGGACTTCCTCAAACTAGAGAATGTCCTTTCTAAAAGTGGCCCCTACTCCTCAGCTCAAGTCAATTGTTCAATGTTGCTAATTCTTCCATATTTTTCAAGAGAAACATGAAATCCGAATTTTTATCTAAAAGCTCTATATTTTAAAATTTAATTCAAACATTTTAACACTGTGAAGACCAATCATGTCAGTTTTTACTTCTGGACTAGTGTGTAGAGTCTAATACAAAACTGGATGCAAACTATTAATTATTAGGCATGTGTCAAGACAAGAGCAACATGAATAATTAAAAATTCGTGTAGGCTGTAGTCTGAAGTATTTCATTGATAATACTTTTTTTTGAATGAGGAGGGTAGTGTTATCACTAGAATGCTTAAGAAAGCATATCTGCATTCAAAAAAACAATGACTGAATTAAAACACACAAGATATGTTGTTAAACACTAAATCAGCTTTCCGTGTCTGCATTTTACCACTGCTGAAACATTTGTACATCCCATTGTCTAGAACAAAACTCTTGCTTTCATTTTGTTCATATTGCTTACACTGGAATTAACAAGTTTTAATATATTATCTTAAAAGATTTGAAATACTTTTGTGGAAATGTAAGATGTCTAATAAAACCTATTCTTATTTGGAAATACATTGGTCTTAGTTTTTCTGAGTCCATGACACATACCATACCCTATTTTGGTTTGTAGGAGGAAAACAAGTTTATGTAATTAAATCTAACACTTTTGGGTTAAAAAAAGTGTATAATGTAATTTAAATATAAACATAGAATCCATTAAATAAAGATAATTTTCTTATCTTCCCTTATTTGTAGTATTAGGTTATTTCTATGTCTTTAAATTTATATATAAAGGCAGACATGGGCAATGGCTCACACCTGTAATCTTAGCACTTTGAGAGGCCAAGGTGGGAGGATCACTTGAGGCCAGGAGTTTGAGATCAACCTGGGCAACACAGAGAAAGACCCCATCTCTACCAAAAAATTAAAAATTAGCCGAGTGTGGTGTCACATGCCTGTAGTCCCAGCTTTTCAGGAGGTGAAGTGGAAGGATCACTGAGCCCAGGATTTTGAGGCCACAATGAGCCATGATCATACCACTGCACTCCACCCTCGGTGACACAGTGAGACCCTGACTCTAAAAAAAATTTAAAAAGAAAAAATTTTACATAAAAGTATAAGCCTTTATATAAATATCAATATTTATTGTATTATTTCTTTCAGAAGGATTTTCAGAGGAAGAATTGTTATATAAAACTGTATGAACAGGACATGGATGAGAATGAGGAGTGACTGCAAATAGGCAGGTAGGATCCATCTGGGGTGATAGAAATGTTCTAAAATTAAATTGTAGTGATGTGTGCACAACTTTGTAAGTTTATAAAAAATAATTGACTTGTACACTTAACATTAATGAGTTGTATGGCATGTAAATTACACTTCAATAAATCTGTTATAATTATTTTAAAAGAAGAAAAGAAGGTATGAATATATTTTGTACCAATTATACTCAAATGAATAGAGTATTATGCATGCTTTTCAATACGGATCACTTCAGCATAACAAAGAAGGTGGGTGGAAGCAAAGTTATACTGAGCTAAGGAAACGATTCCAAGTGGTAACTGAATCCACAGAAACAAATGAAGGGATTCATAAATGATAAATCAGAAGATCAATATAATAAAATCTACAAACATATACTGTATCTCCTTTCTTCTCTCAGCTTCTTTAAAATACACAATTATATGAAGTAATAATTATGTCATGTTGGGTTTGTAACATATACAGATACTATATGTATAACAATAATGTCACAAAAAACAGAAAACAAATAGAGCTATATAGAAGTGACATTTATATAACTCACTAGGATAAAATTAGTATAAATCTGAGGCTGATTCCAGTGAGTTAAGATGTATATGGTAAGCCTTAGTGCAATCACTAAGGAAATGTTTTTTTTAAGTGAAAAAAATTATTTAAAAATTGAAAATGCTATATAAGAAAATAAGCACATAATCCAAAGAAAGCTGTAAAGAAGAAATAAAGAAATAAAAAGAACATGAGACACATAGCTAACAAAAAGTAAAATGACACATGGAAACCTATCAATAATCACATTAAAGATGAATGAAATAACCAATCCAATCAAAAGGCAGAGATTGTCAGACTGGATAATAAAGTAAGATTCAATAACATACTGTTTATAGAATATTCAAAGATAAGAACATATTTAAAGTAAATGGGAAAAAAATAAATCACAAGAAAGCTGGAATGGCTGTGCTAATATCAGACAAAACAGACTTTAAAACAAGATATATTACTAGATATTAAAAAGACATTGGATAATGATAAAAGGGCCAATCATGAGGAGGATATAGCAATTGTAAACATATACGCACCTAACAGCAGAGTGTCAAAATACATGAAGAAACATCTGGAGAAATGAAGGGAGAAATGGAGAAAAGAAGTTAACAATAATAGTTGGGCACCTCAATACTCAACTTTCCATTCATAAAATCAAGAAAGAAACTGAAGATTTGAACAAAAACCAAACAGAACTAACAGTCAACTCTAGAACACATCATCCCAAAGCAGCAGAATACACATTCTTCTAAAGTACACATAGCTGGGCTAAGTGGCTTATGCCTGTAATCCCAACACTTTGGGAGGCTGAGGTAGGAAGATCACTTGAGGCCAGGAGTTCAAAACTAGCCTGAACTAGCAAGACCCTGTCTCTATAAAAAACTGAAAAATTAGTCAGACACAGTGGCTTGTGCCTATAGTCCCAGCTACTCAGGAGGCTGAGGCAGGAGGATCACTTGAGCCCAGGAGTCTAAGGCTCCAGTGTGCTAGGACTGCACCACTGCACTCCAGCTTAGGTGACAGAAGGAGAGACCCTGTTTCCAAAAAATACATACACACAAAACATTCTCCTGGATAGACCAAACTCAGGTCATAAAACAAACCTCAATAAATTTATGAAGACAGATATAATACAAAGTATATTATCTGTCCAAACTGGAATGTTAGAAACCAATAATAAACAGGAATTTGAGGAATTCACAAATATGTGGAAATAAACACATTCCTAAATAACCAATGTGTCAAAGAAGAAATAATCAAAAGGGAAATTACAAAATATTTTGAGATGAATAAAGGCACAAATACCAAAATATAAGCAGTTAAGGCACTTAGAAACTTATACATGTAAATGTTTTTATTTAAAAAGAGGATTTCAAATCAACAACTAAACCTCCCACCTTATGACCCTGGAAGCAAAAAAGCAAACTAAACATAAAACAAGCAGAAAGAAAAAAATAAAAAGAATTATAGAAGAACTTAATGAAATAGAGAATAAGAAAACAACTGTGAAAACACAATAAAATCAAAAGCCAGTTCTTTGAAAAGATCAACACTACTAACAAGCCTGTACCTAGACTGATTAACATATTAATATTATTATCTCAACAGATACACAAAACCTATTTGACAGAATCTAACACTTTTTATAAGAAGCATTGAACAAACTAGGAATAGAATGGAACTTCTAACTACCAAAAAAAAAGCATCTATAAAAAACCTACAGCCAACAACATAGTGCAATTTGTTGCAGGATGTCAGAGCATAAGAAGGGTAAGAAGGGTAGGTAGGAGAGCTGCCCAGTTCATGAAGTCAGAATTCCAAAATAGTGATAAGGCGTCTACCTGAAACAATAAGGAAGAGGCAAGTGGGTTGTGCCTTGACATAAAGTTTCTGAGTATGTGCAAGGTAAGGAAGGTTAGGCACACTAAGGGCTTCTCTGTGTAGAGAGTCAGAGCCTGAAAAGGGTGAGAAGGCATCTGCCTGAGAGGAGAGGGCAAACCATGGGAGGCAGCTGGACCTAGAGTGGGGGTTGAAAATCATTCATTTGGTGTGTGGCTTGACATATTGGAGTCTGGGCAGCCAGA
This sequence comes from Pongo abelii, assembly GCF_028885655.2. NCBI lineage: Eukaryota > Metazoa > Chordata > Mammalia > Primates > Hominidae > Pongo > Pongo abelii. The sequence goes on from NC_071999.2 coordinate 20,390,156, forward strand.
GAAGGGCATCCTCACAGGGGGTTGCCTGGCTCAGTTTGTTGTAGCCTGAAGATGATGAGAAAATATGCATAAAGGGAAGCAACCAGGCAAGGGAAGGCACAACACCAGCAGGGCAGGGAGCACATTGCCTAAAGGAGTAAGCCAGGATGGGGTGTCAATAGTTCTAGAGAGAGGGTAGCATCTGAATAAGAGGGCTTCCCAGCAGGAGGTAAAGAAACCTGGGGCTCCAGAAGGATATAGGGAAGGCATCAGCTCAACAGCCTAGCTCAGTGTATTGTGCTAGAACTGAGGAAGGTTTAAGAGGGCATCCATGATGGAAGGTAACCAGAAAAGAAGCCAACACCTGCCTCAGGTGAAGAGGGCATCCATATGGAAAATGCAGGAAAGACTGAGAAGCTGTTTGATGCATTATAATGTAAATGCAGTAAATTGGATCTTTTTACTATAAAATATACAAAAATTAGCAAAATTTTAATGGAGTCTGAGAATTAAATGGTAGTAACAAATCATTGCTAATCTCTTGATTTTATGTTACAGAATAATTATGTGAAAGAATGTTCTTGTTTGTAGGAACATGACATTCAGGAATGATGGATCATCATGTCAGTAGTTACTCTCATAGTTCAGGAAAAAAACTGACTGGCATAGTGCTTGTAGCTTTTCCGTAATTTTTATTTTACTTTTAAATTTAAAAATGAGAGAGAAATAAAGAAGGAGATAAAGATTTAAGAGAAAGTGAAATAAAATAAGTGATTTAAGAGAAATGTTAAAGATAAGCAAAGTAAATAAACATGCATAGTCAAGTCTCTGGAGAAGAAAACCAAAGCAAGGAAATAGAAGAAATTCTAAAAGTATAGTATAAGAACAATTTCTTAAAATATGAAAAGATGCAAACTACATATGAAAGTGCACACCACATACCTGAGAAATTAACTCAGAATGACCAACACCAAGACATATCTACCAAAATTACTAGATTTAAGGAAAAAGAAAAAAAAGTCCTTTGAACATCTAATAAGACTGAGTGTCTTGTAATGGAGAAGATATTACATTGTCAACAGACTTTCAATACTAATACCTCATGCCAGGGAAAAATTAGTAGCATATTTAAGACATCCAAAGAGAGAAAGAAAAGTCAAGGGTTTTGTAGCCAGGCAAAATGACTTTCAAGTAAAAAATATAAAGCACCTTACAAATAAGTATCAAAATGCATTTCTCAAGAAATACTGTTTCCCTGAACTCTTCCTGAGGAATCTACTACAGAAAGAGCTAAAATGCAGCTAAAACACATCAATATAAGGAAATAATATAAGCCTTAAACACACAGGTACTTATAGGACTATGATTAAATAAGAGTTAAGAGAGAATGGTATGTAATAACTGTGTGTGCTCACAATGTAGATAAGACCTTGTATTAGCTTGCTGGGTCTGCTATGACAAAGTACCAGAGTCTGGATGGCTTAAATAAAAGTTGTTTATTTTCTCATAGTTCTGGAGGCTGTAAGTCTAACATATGGGTGTAAGCAGGGTTTTCTTCTGAAGGCTCTCTCCTTGGTTTGAAGACAGCCTAACTACATTTTCTTCCCTGTGTCTTCACATGGTCTTTCTTTTGCATGTGTCTGAGTCCTAATTTCCTCCTCTTTATAAGGATACAGTTATACTGGATTAGGACCCAATAACCAAAATGACCTCACTTAATCTTAATTACCTCTTTAAAGACCCGTCTCCAAAAACAGTCACATTTCAGGCTACTGAGGGTGAGAATTTTAATGAACTGTAGGGGAACATAATTTACCTTGTAACATGCCTCAATCATTTTAAAAATGGCAAGAGGGAGAATGAAGAGAACACATAAAAAAACAAATTAACTGTATTTTCAGTAATTTAACAATTGGGCATTATTGGTATTATTATTCTGAGGCTGTTCTTTGTGTATAATTATGGGATTTTCTAATCTATTATCCTGTGTGTATTTGACAGTCAGTCTCCTCAATGAAGAAAGGAGATTTAACTTCAAGTAGGTCAAGTTAAAACACCACACTCTCCTGCTTTTTCTCCTTATTCCTTTGCTCTCTTCTTTCTCCTTTGCTGGTTCCTCTGCATCTCCTCAACCTACAAACGCTGGCTTTCCCAAGGACTCATTTCTCAGTTATCTTTTTCTCTGAACTCACTTCATTGGCACCTAAATCCAGTCCTTTACCTTTAAATCCTGTCCATATCCTGCCAATGCCAAATTTCTATCTCCAACCTAGATGTCACCTCTAAACTCCAGACTTACTTCATTTTTCCATTTAGATGTTTATCGGGCATCTCAAACAACTATGCCCATAACCTATGTCCACAACCTAATATTTGATCTTCTTTGCCAAAACTTATTTCTTCATAGTCCTCCCATGTCAGTAAATGACAACTCCATCAGCTCAGTTGTTCAGGCTGAAATTCATGGGGTTACTTGCTCTTCTCAATCCTCTCTTGCTCCCTTACCTCATGTTCACAGTGACAGAAAATCCTACTGGCACTACCTCCAAAGTATATCCAAAAGCTGACCTTTTAGAGTCTTAGATATTTTAGATATGCTTTATCAAAAATCTAATCAAGTCTCAATACTTTCCAGAGCTCTTTCACTAAATAACTGCAACAGCCCCCTAACTAGTCTGCCTATTTCCATCTTTTCTCCCTATTTACCATAGTAACCAGAGTGATCCTTTTCAAATTGGTATCAGGCCAGGACACTCAAAACTTTTCAATGGCTGTCCCTCTCACTCAAGCGCAAAAATAAAGTCATAACAATCCTCTGGAAGCATATAGTTGTTCTCTGAATTAATCTTCTTTGACTCTCTGCCTTGCTCCTTCTGTGACAGTCACAGGAAAACGTAGTCACAGTGTTCTTTAATCTGTGAAGTAAGCTTCTGCTAATGGCCTTCATTCTTGCTCTGGCATTTACCCCTAAAGCTCTTCCCCGGATATCCACTTGGCTAGCATCAACTTCCATCTTTTTTACCTGCTTTGTGTGTCTCATAGCTCTTATCACCATATAGACACTATATATTTTTCTTTTGTTTTGTTATGTCTTCTCCCATGATACTGCAAACCCTACTTCTCCAAAATACAGACATGGGGTTTTTGTTGGTTTTGTTTAATTGTTATGTCCCTAGCATCTAGAACAGTGCCCAACTGTTTAATAAAAGAATGAATGGATGAATTAGTGAAGGCTAATTATTTGTATTTAGTTAGCATTGATTTATTTTGTTTTTTCTTTCAACTGGGCTGTTGTTATCTTTAATTTGAAAGAGGGGTCTACAGCATATGCTGTGGGTAAATGAAATACTGGATACATACCTATCATTCAAGAAAAGACACGCAATTTTGACTTTGATAATTTTGTTTTAGCCATTGAATTGTAGTCAACATCATTCTATCAAGACACATTGCAAAATACATAACTTTTCAACTACATAGGTGCATGTATAGCCTCTCCCCAAATCTTTCTGTTAGTTATCATATGTATTACATGTATATACTCTGAATCTTCCAGGTTTTCTTCTTCAGTCAGTAATGAGAGTCAAATAACAACAAATTTTTTAAATTTTCTTTCAAAAGACTTAAAGAATATTTTCACTGGATAAAAAATTCTAGGTTGACAGATATTTTTCTTCCTTTCAGAACTTTAAAGATTTTGTTCCACCTCTACGGCTTCCCTGCTTTCTGATGAGATGTGTACAGAAATTCAAATTATTGTTCTCTTATCAGTATCTAGTTTTCCTCTGCCTGCTATCAAGATTTTCTCTTTATCTTTGGTTTTCCACACTTTGACTGTAATGTGCCTACTTTGGTTCTCTTTGCATTTATTTTGGTTGGAGTTTTCAGAGTTTCTTCAATCTATAAATGTAATCCTTTTACCAAATCTGAGAAGTTTTTTATCATCATTTATTCAAATATTCTTCTGGCTCTTTCTCTTACACTGTGCCTATTAGACCTTTCAAAACTGCCCCCATACATCTCTGGGGTTCTATTTTTTCACCCCAATCTTTCATAACTCTCTTCAGATTTTCTATCAATCTATATTCAAGTTCATTTACTTCTCTATAATATTAATTCTGCTAATAAGCCCATACAGCTTATTTTTAATTCTGATATATTTTTCAGTTCTAGAATTGCCATCTGATTTTGTTTTATTTCATGGCTGATACTTTCTGTCTTTTAATTCATTATAAGTAAACTTTTCTCTACCTCGCTAGTTACAATAGACCTCATGTGATATTTCCAACATGTGGGTTATCTTAGAGTTGGTATATGATGATTTTCTCTTCCCTTGAGAATAAGTCACATTTTCCTGACCATTTTTAGAATAAGTACTTTTGGATTATATGCTAAATAGTGTGACTATTACTCTGTACAATATTATGGAGAAACTTTCTGGCCAGAAAGTTTCCTATAAAGCAAAAAATGGGGATATCAGTCCATGTAGACTGACTCTTCCATATTTTGACTACCCTCCAAAGCTTGCCTGATTTTATTCAATCTCCACAACCCTCAGATAGATGTTATCTATATTATGTGCAGAGTTTACAAATGGTTATTTGTGAGAAGATCAGTTTGTTAGGAGCTCACCCCTCCACACAAGTATTGGAAATCCTCTGAAGTGATTTTTAATATTGGAGGTTGTGTTATACTTTTTCTCTTATCAGTTAGAACTTTATTATGATATAGCAAATTATAAAAACCATTATGCTATCATATTCATAAATGAAAGAGAGAACTCAAAGCTAAATTTTCAAATATCTGGCCATGAAGACTAACTGCTTGCTACAAGGGATTAACAGAACAATGAGAAAATGTCTAGTAATAATTATAAAATATACAAACTTTGTTAATATCTGATTTGCAAGCTTATGTCAAAGGGCCACCTCATACAGAATCTTGAAGACATTAAATAACCCCAAATAGAGATCCACAGTAAACTTATCTGGTAGTAAATTTTACTATACTAGACAAATCTACAGTGAGATTTTCTGTATTTTAAATATTTTCTGTATTTCTGTATTTTCCAAACTGAATGGTTTATTTAGTTAATAAGTGATACCCTAACTTATTTACCATTTCCAGAAAATAACCAAGTACAGAATATTTACTGATAAGCTGCAATGCTCAAAACCAAATATTCGACAGAAAAAAATTTACCTAGCACTACAGTGACAAACAGGTCAAAATCATTTGTGAGAGGCTCTATTGAATATATAGTTTGATGACATTATTTGAAGGTAGAATTAACTTATTTTATTAACTTCAAAGCCCATATGTTGACATGCTATCCACACTAAGCTCAGAATCATAAATTTTGTCTGACCATTACAATGAAAGAAAGTTCCATATAACTTAAGGCACTAAATATAAATACTATGTTATTATACAACACCAAGTAATTTAAACTCCATTTGTGATTTATCCAAATGTCCATTAATTATTATATTCTCTACACCTTAAAAATTCCACTGTAGCCCTCTACCCCTTCTCTCACAGAGAGTGACTTTACTTAGATAATTGTGACTATGATGTGTGAACTACTCAGCTTTTCTGTCAAAACACAATCTGATCATTTGCATTCCTCCTTCTCCATGTTCTCTGAATTTCTAAAAAAAAAAAAGCTTTTTAATATAAAAAAATTTGCTGATGCCTGTCATGGTGCAATTGTACTTATAATATTTACAAATTGGGAAAATGCATGTACCTGTGGATTTATCAGCAACCCCCACTAACAACAAGAGTGCAGTAAGCTGAGAACTTTCAAAACTTAATAAAATGCTATCTGATGTAATGCCCAAATTTACAGGTATATCTCTTAAAAGTTCTGATTTTAGGTACTCTACTGTGTGTTAGGATACTAAGGATACTCTATGTCACATGAGCTGTGCACACATGATGACCGGGTTACTGCTCATTATCACTGTTGTTAAAAAGAATGACAAGAAAGACGTGTGAAAAGAGTACTACAAACTACAGAGTTTGCAAAGGTGTTCACGACAAAGTTTGCTTCTTTGTGAATAGAATTACAAAATTGCTTATATTCGGCCTTTTTCCTTGATGTTGCCAGGAAGCTCCCATCAATTCTGAAATTTCACATTAGCAATCATATTGGATTTGTATTTTCTTGATATTCTACCTTTTTATATTTCATTTGTTTGCTTGTCACTCTATTTAATATCATTCTACTAGAGCTTAAAAAGACACTGCAGGTATTTTATGAAACAACTCAAAGAAGTAGGAAAGAAAAGCAGGCAGCATATTAATAAAAAATATGAATTACAAAAATATTCCTATGCAAGATCGACAATGGCAGAACCAGGATGCAAACCCAACAAAAAGACACATGAAAGAAGAAGTAGCTGGACAAGCACAAATTCATTTCTAGAGCCAGTAAGACAAAAACAAAAATGATGTGGAAAATATATGATAGCAAGTATTGTTACCTTGACATAAAAATAATAACATTATTATTCTTCAATATTATTATGGTTATTAAAGTCACAGAAAAAAAAGATCTTTTAATATAGGTAAATTCAAACTTTCCTCTCTCTCTATATATGTGTGTGTGTGTGTGTGTGTGTGTATGACATAAAAATAAAAAGAGAAATACCAATGCAAAAATACAAAGGCCAAAGAGGGAATTTTTTAAATGTTTTTCCTTTCCATAACACAATCTTCACATTAATTATTTAAATTGAGTTCAATAAATAAACCACGCTTCCATACAAGACAAGTACTCCTTCAGAATTATAAACACTTTGACTATAATGTGTAATTCTCCTTCAACTCCAAGTAGTTTGAGACTTCACAATTCCCAATGTGATTTAAACAGAACCTTTATATATTCTCCTAGCCAGGTGTACTGCACATTTAAAACTAACTCATATATGTGCGTGCTATATCTTACCTAGATTCTTTGTTCTTAAAGCTTAAAAAACAGAAAGAATATGATAAATTACTTTAAATAATTAGTTTTGCTAAATTAGTTTACTCACTACTGTACCTACTTCCTCACTGCAATTAAAGCAAAAATATAAACTAAAATTAAATAATTTCAGGCCCATGAAGTATATTATCTTAGATTCCTTCTAAATCTTTAACTCTTCTTTCCAAGTTACCAGTAATATTAACAAGTTATTTATTATGTTCATTATGTAATATATATATTTCAAATTTTTGTATTTTAAATACTACATTAAGCAAAATAGTTTTATAAGATTTATTATTTCAGAATTTTTAACAAAAGGCATGCTATCAATATTAGGAAATATTCTGAAGAATAAAAATGTTTATAAAGAGAAAACAGTTGAGAAAAAAAGCATCTTTGAACCGAAAAGAAACACATAATAAAAACTGACTACATTCCAAAAATAGAAATGACTCAAACTGTATTAAAGAAAGATTTTCACTAAAAATTATATTACATCACATTTTACATCTAGAACACGCCATAGAGTTTATAAAATTACAGTTATTACTACCTTATATCTAGGTCCTAACTGATGAATTGCAAATATCTGTGCTGGGTTGAGTGCTTCACTGAACACATACATGGCACCAAGTTGACTACAGAATACCCTATTTGCATCAACAGTTTCTGATGATCCAAGAAAGCACTTGTCATAGCTCCATTTTTAAAAGTCATTAAAAAATGCATCATTTTTAATGATGAAAAGGTTAAAATCCTTAAATCGGCCTTAATAAATATTTTAAAATATAACAATAATAATAGAAGAAAGCATCAATTAAGACTTTATTATTTAAATAATAAATGCCAGTCAAGTTTTTTGGGAAAAATGATCAATTACATGTTTTACACTTATGTTTAAGCAAACAAACAATAGCTACCTACTCAATCTTCCGACTTGCCACTTTTCAAATATTATAGTTAAAGGCAAAAGAGCTTACAATTATTTATTTACAAACATTAAAATAATTTAAAACTGTAATGATGTATAATTATCCATATATAGAGAGATTGATCTGAATCAAGGGAATGACTGTTCCAAAATGTAATCATGAACACATAGGGTCTAATTTTTTTATTCTACTTTATTTTTGAAATTATGAATCTATTCCTCTATTCCTCCATATTTAGTAAAAGACACAAAGAAAATAAATCCCCTCTCATATATGAGTAGGAACTACACAGAATCAAATAAACAATAAGACTAAAATCTACTGCTTAATGCGGATGGTACAGTGCTCTCCACATTGAGGAATTCAGCACTGAAGAAGCCAAAAGCTTAACAAGATCTTTCCAGCCTTTACTTCTTACAACCCACCCACCCAAACCAGGGAAACCAGTCATGGCTCAGTTCCCTTCACCTATCCCCAAAGGCTATTTCACACCTTAGAATGAATAAGCAAGAATTATATATGTAAGAAGTACTTTTGGTACTCCGATAAAGTAACAAAAATAAATTGTGAATGCATACAAAGGCAAAAAGAACTGTCGTCATTAAATACCCAATCTTTAATTAGAAGTATAGGAACTTAAACTTTAACTGCATAAACTATGCATATATGTGTTATTATCTAGAACTCTCCACTTCTTAGGGCACTATTATGAATAACCAAAAAACTAAGTCTTTTCTTTCCAAGATACTGTCTTATCATTGAATGAGTCAAGAAGACCACTGGGATTTCTCCCACTCTATAATAAAAAGACTCTGGAGAGAAGATCTCCTCTGGAGAGAAGATAAAAAGCAGAATTTCATCTGTGTATTCTAATTCTGAAAACAACATTCCATTAAATATTTATTGGTTGTGGCACAACCATGAGTTTCTATGGCAGGGAAAAGCAAATTTTTCTATAAAGGGACAGACAGAAAGCATTTTAAACTTTGCTTGCCACACCTGGTTGCTGTCCCATTCTTCTTTGATTTTGTTTGTGTCTCAAGAAAACAAACAAACAAACAAAAAACCTTTAAAAATTAAAAGCCAAGAGTCTTAGCCCTTAGCTTACACAAAACCAGAAACAGGGAGAGGGTCAGATTTGGCTCATAGGGTGTAGTCTGCCAAGCCCCGATCTAGGGGACAACCTATGGACCATACACACAGTGCTAGTTAAAAGAATACAAGACAGGATAAGCAAATCCCTGCCCTTCGGGAGATTAAAGCCTATAGACATGCAAACAAAACTGAGAAATGAATTGTGTTTCAGAGGTAAGTTCTTATAAAACCAGGTATGCTTGAAGGGTTGTATATTATTGAGCTTGGAGGTACTTTCAGCATTAAAACAAACCTTTTACTTTGGCTCTGACAGGCCGGAATATAGACAATGGAAAGCCCAAAGTAGAGAAACCGTAAGGACCCTTGAGGTTTTAATTCGAGTTGTTCTCTACCTAGAATCCAACTGTGTCACTTCTTCCACTGCTAACATACTGGTAGAAACTAATATAATCTCTTTGTTTTATTGCAATAAGCCATTTAAGTGATCTTCCTGCTTCTGTAATTTTCCTTCAAAATATTCTCAATACTGCAGGCAGACTGATGCTTTTAAAATATAAGCACACATCACTTGTCTGCTGAAAACCTTCCAAGGATTTTTAAGCTGAGTAAGATGCAAAAGCCCAGGCCTTATATTTGCTTATGAAGGCCAAAATGATTTCTGCCTAACCTCGTCTCTTAATATTATTCTGCTTCTACCTACCTCTGCTCCAGACAAATTGCCTTTTCCTTGAACTTTCCTATTCTGCCTCAAAGCCTTTGCACTCACAGTTCCCACTGAATAGAAGTTCCCCCACATACCTCTCTTGCTCAACTTTTCCTGCTAAAATCATCTCTGGACCATCCGGCTCCTCCCTTCCCTACAACTACACTTTCTGTAGCCCCAATTTATTTTCTCCATAGCATTCATCACTGTGTAATTAATAATAGTGACTATATGTTACACTTCTGTTTAGGGTCTTCTTTCTATATCTAAATAAGGGGTAAACCACATTTTTTAGTGCTTGATGCTGGAATAAATATAATACGGGATTCATGGTTTTTTATCTAAAAAACTTAAAAACTTTGGCCAAATGTTCCTGTTTTTGTATCAGTAATCATGTCTTTTAGCAATTTTCTTATACTAAATTTAACAATGAGAGATTTATTTAATAAAAGGAATAAACTTTAAAGTTTTAAGTTTCTACCAAACTATTTTATTATTCAGTTCATTTTGTAATGATAGATCATACTCTCAAACAAATTAAAACACAGACAGAAAAATAAAGACTTACATCATTTGCGTTAACATGTCAAACCATATCACCATAAGATACCAGTTGTCCATTAATATAACACTGAATTTCACTGTTCCTCCATCGATTGTAAATGTGGACAATGCTGATCATGTGCCACTTAAATAAAAAAATTAAATATATCAATATGTAATGTTTGGTTATTATGGTCTAAAATGCAATTATAACATTCATAAAACCCTACAAGAATATGCTGACAGGACTATTAATGATCATCTAATACCACTTCCTCAAGTTCCCCCTCCCATCTCTCATTTCACAGATGGTAGAAGTGGCACATAAAGAATATTCATGGAGAAGACAAGAACTACAGCCCCTTGACCTCCAGAATGATATTCTTTCCACTATACCAAGATTCAAAATTGCAGAAATACAATTCATTTGTGTTCATTCATTTAAAATTTACATTGTGCCAGGCACTGCAGATACCCAAGGCTGTCCAGTTCTCCTAGAATTTATGAGCTAAAAAAGAAATATATATGACACAATTAAACAAATGTAGAATTATAAATCATGGTGATTACAGTGAGGAGAAAAAGAACAGTATAAACTGAAAAAGAATAAACTAGGATTCTACTTTGGATTGCATGGTCAGGAAACATCTGTCAAAGAAACAACATTTTAGCATTTATAATATGATTTAGGTAGTTTCAATTTCACAATTAAGATTTAGTAAATCCAGTGATAATTCTATATTTAATAACTTAATAATGTGTGTTTATTAAGAATCAATGAATGAGTTCATATTAAGTGCCCATTTTATAGTTACTGCTGTCAAATAACATTTTAAGTATCTATTTTGATATGGATGGTTTGATTTCTGAAACAATCTTTAGTCTCTTGAGAGTTAATATCCTAAAATAGAGAATATAGAAATATTTTTTTCTAAAGCATAGAAAAATACAAATGATTTATAAACATTTGAACAACTATGCTTTCTGAAGTTAAGAGGGGAAAATTAACTGGTTTCTCCCTCCCACCAAAATATAAAATACAAACTTTGTTCTACAGATTACTTGAATGCACTATTCAATTATTTCATATATATTTTGAGAAATAAAAAGTTATAATAATCCTTAATCACTAAAATATTAGTCATTTCAAGGTATCTAAAATACTTTGAGCAAAATTCAATTTTGTTCATTTCAATTTAGAAAATAAAAATAGGCTGGGAACGGTGGCTCTTGCCTGTAATTCCAGCACTTTGGGAGGCCAAAGTGCACAGATCAACTGATGTCAGAAGTTTGAGACCAGCCTGGCCAACATGGTGTAATCCCGTCTCTACTAAAAATACAGAAAATTAGCCAGGCGTGGTGGCATCTGCCTGTAATCCCAGCTACTCGGGAGGCTGAGGCACAAGAATCACTTGAACCTGGGAGGCAGAGGTTGCAGTGAGCCAAGACTGCACCACTGCACTCCAGCCTGGGCGACAGAGCAAGACTCTGTCTCAAAAAAAAAAAAAAAAAGGAAAAAGAACAAGTAAAAGAAAAAGAAAAAAAATAGTGTGTTAAACAACTCAAAAAAGTCAGTAATAAAAAACAACAATGTGCTTCTATAAAAGCAAGGTCAGGTCCAGACATTTAACTGTCTAAAATGCACACCCTTTTTTAAGGTTTTCATTCCAGGTAATCATTAATTTATTGCAAACTAAGTCTTTCACTTGATTCGAAACTGACATATATGTTAGCCCTGATTAAAATTAGAAGAGAAAATCTTTAATGTAGTCAGTTAACCAGTTTCTAAATATTACAAAATTATCAAGAAGAAACCATAAAAAAAGAGCTTCAAATAAATTTAAGGAAAATCTTATAGAATTTTACATGTATAAGAATTAAAGTTTGCACATATTACCTTCACTGAGTTTGAAACTACCCAACCAGAATGCTGTCTAAATAACACAGAAGACACAATCTTTATATTCTGGAGTAAAATGTGTAAAAACTTTACATTTCTAAAGAGAAGAGACACAAATAAATACCTATATATAGGCAAAGATTTCCTGCCCAAAGACAATTTTAAGATAAATACTAGATGTATTATCATACTTATTGATGTACTTACAATAAAAAAAGTACTCATTCAAACAATACTTACTGAGTTCTTACTACTTCAGATAACTTAATGTACTGGGCAGCATAAATTTTACTTCCTAAAGACATGAATTGGGTTCCCAAATTACTAGCTCTATGGCTTTTGGCAAATTACTTAGCATCTCTGAAACTATTTTCATCTCTGAAAAAGGGGAATAATAGTGCCTACTTTGTGGATTCCTTCTGAATATTATAAACAGATAATGTATGAAAACTATGAAGAAAAGTTCCCAATGTATTTGGCACTCATAAATAACATACCATCAACTAAACTACTACTTTGATTTTATCTACTATGTCCTCATGATGAGGTTCATTTATGCTAAAATTGATTATTATTTACCTTTCAGAGTCATTCATTCATTCAAAAAAATGCACTAAGAGCCTACTTTATGCCAAGTGCCCTGTCCCAACCTTGGATGATGGATATATAAAGACAGACAACATCCACACACTCAAGGAAGTTTCACTAAAGAAACAGTATGAGAACAATAGAGAATAGCTAAAATACAGATTTGAGAGTAATAAAAGTAATTACTATAAGTAACAGGGAAGGAAAGACAAATAGAGAAGAAAGACTATCATAGAAGTATTCACTAAAAGAATAAAATGAACCATAAGACTATGCTTGAAGGATGAAAAGGAATAGTTCAGTAGACAGGTGTAAAAAAAACATTCCAGGTGGAATCTTAATATGATACAGCACAGATGCTTGACAAAACTTTCTTCAGTGTGTAGGTTTAGCAGGAAAAAACAAAAACAAAAACAAAAACAGGCAAAGACCAGATTGTAAACAGACCTTTAGGAAACTGGCCTTTGTTTTTTGCATAATGTGGTATAACTAAATAATTTTGAGCAGGAAAGTTAAATGATCAGCTTCATAGTTAAGGAAAATACCTGGCAGCAATGTGGAGGTGAGATAGGTAGGCAAGTGTGGACAAAGATAAAACTGAAAAACCACTGCAAAGGTTTAGGTAAGACATCATAAGCCACTGAACTAAGACAAAGTCATTAGTAATTTTAAAATGAGGATGGGAATTAACTAACAGAACTGATAGGACGTGTTAACATACAACAGAGGAGTCTAAGATGGCTTCCAATTTTCACTTAGATGGGTAAGGGTACCATTAATTTAAGATCATTAATACAGGAAAATTAATCAGATTTGGAGTTTATCAAGGTTTGCTTTTGGCTGTAACAATAATACATGATAAAATTAAATGAATGAATAAATGAATGCACTGATGAATTAATGAACTGATCTGTTAAGACCATAGTACTTATATATAAGAAAAGTAAATTTTCTCTTTCCGTGGTACATCAAACTGTACTCTACAGATAACAGACACAAGTGAGTTTTTCAATGGTTAAAAAATGCCTAACTTTTGACCTGATATATGTTGACTAAAGAAAATAAAAATAAACTTGGAAACTACCTGTGCATAGTGATATTATGTATATTTAGTGAAGTCTGCATTTAGTTTGAGACTCAAAAAGAAATTTATAAAAGAAGGACACATCCAGGAATAAGGAAAAAAAAAAGATCCATATTAAGAATCTGCAAGATATATATTACAAATTGAAGATAGGGAAATAAATTGAAGATAAAAAAGTACAGGTGATATCAATAGTAGCTAATATGTCTAGAGCACATATTACCATTAGGTAACATGCTAATGGTTTATATCCATTTTCACAAGTTCTAACAGCTGTAAGTGGTGCATCTGGGAAAGCAAAAGTTTTAATGTAAAGATTTCTTTTTGAAAGGCCAGTAAATCTCTTATTAGGAAGGATAACAAATACTTAGCTAGGGCATTTTTGGGAAATTAAAGAAAGGAAGAAATAAGAGAATAAATTTGTTTTGAAAAATGAAACACAATAAAAGCAAATAATTATGACTTTTCAAGGTTTGTGAGAATCTTCACAGAAGACTTTTTAAAATCCACATCATTCTCTGGCCCTGCTCCTAACAAGACCCCTTAGAATCATTGCATACTGAGAGCTTTACAAAGGAGAATGTGTTTTCCACAAGTAAACAGTGAAGAAAACACAAAACAGAAAAAGTGAGAACAAATGGGTTAAAGCGCTTTTTATTGGTTAATGACAATTTCATTTGGTTATAACTTCACTCTAATTGTTTGCATGTATATTCTTTAAACCAGTGTTTCCTAAAACTGTCTGATGAGAAAGTTACCTAGAATATTCATTAAAAACACACAATCCTAACATGAAAAATTATAATACCAACAATCTGTACTTCTAATCAATTCCACTGAAATTCAGAATAATTTGGCAATTTTAGCAATCTATCTTGGTCTTATCTTAGTTTTAATAAAACAGAATTTCCAGAGCAAAGGCAATGTGATTGGTATTAAAGTAATCAATTTGTATTGAAAAAGAAAGAATACACCATTATAATGAATGAATATATTTATTCAGATCATTGCTTTTTAAACTGTTTTCTAAGTATATATTGATGAATTATTGTTAAATTGATATTCTTTAATAGAAACCACAATTACTGACATTAAATATAAAACAAATATTGTCATTAGAATTATATAAAATCTAAACAAATTTTGAAAATATCACCCAAAATATTTTTTTCTGTATATGACAAGACACACATCAGATCATATAAGCAACAAGAAAACAAACAAAAAAGATATGAAAAAGATATAAAGACCTCCCCCTCACCACATTTGGATTCATCATATCTATTATGATTGTACCATTAGTCACAAAGGGTAAGGCGATATTTCTGTTAGGAGGAGGCAGTGTGCCCTAAAAAACATTGAAAATCTCACTGTCATATACCCAAGAAAGAACCCTGAACCTGGAAGGGGAAAAAAAGCCTTAAACATGTGTGATGGGAACTGCTATTCACTCTGTCCTTGTTTTCTTTCATCTGGACTTTCAGATGGTTTGCTACTCTGACACAAAGATGGAGTCTGGTACGCAGGCAGGAAAATCTCTCTAGAAAATGCCACCTGATTGTGAATGAATTATCTCTTATAATTCTAATTATACAGTTGCATATCTCTCTGCATTTTCTCTTTACAGCAGTTTTTAAAATATGTTTTGACCTTGTTTTTGCTATTATTTGGGATATTAAGTAAAGACATATTTCATGAGCCAAAACTAACAGTACAGCAACATTCCACTCCTTGAAGCCAGCATTATTAAAGCATCAGAAATTAACAAAACCTCCAATCTTAGGAAACAAGATTCAGAACTACTAGGATTAGGTGAATCTCCCACAAGAAAAGTATCTGTGCATTGCTTAATCTGGGGGTTTAACATTTAACTTTTTTTAAAAAGAGGCAAAGATTTATAAGTCCCTAGTGCCTTCAATGGTGTCCAATACTCAGTAAATAATAAGTTTATCTATTGAAAGAATGCCATAGAACAGATCAGGCTGAGATAATGAGAGAATGTAAGAGAAATACACCACAAGAGATCAAAGCACTGATCTTATAGAAGACAAAAATTAGACATAAAAGTAAAAAGAAAATGCAAACAAGGATAAGAGAAAACCATTAAAAGCATAGGAAATCCAGTGAAAGAGAATACTACACAGGTCATAAAAGGACAGTTAAGAATTCTGTCATAACAAGTGAGTTATCAAAATATTTACTTTTACCTACCTTACGTGGTTGAAAATCATATTTCACACAATGCTGAAAACATTTTCCTTTGGACTTCAGTGATGTGACTATAAAACAGTTGCCAACAAAATGAGCAGAGTAACCAACTCCTTTACTAGTATGAAAACTGTAAAGACAACTGAGAATAGTATAATATCCTCTGATAAAAAGAACTAAACACCTAATGGTTATTAAACATTCTTATAAAAATAAAAGTTATTTCCCTGTATGGTAGAAGGAGTTTAATATGTGTCAAATAAAAACTAAACAAAAATATAAAAGGTTTAGTTATAAGTAAATATAAGAAATTTAAACTAGGAAATAAAAGACTATGGAAGCTCTTAGTATTTCAATCTAAAATCTCAGAAATACATAAAAACAAATTAATTGCCAATAAAAGCCTACCACCAAGTAGACTTTATCTACCTTTAAGGACCATTTGCAATCAGCAAATACAGAACACATTTATACAAAGTTCACATTTTAAATAACAAGCTGCTCTCTAATTCTGGTATACCTTTGAAAATAGCGTACAAATTAAAAAGAAAAAAGAAAAAAAAAAAACTTGGTCATAGTCAAGTTTGATAAATACCGCAGTTGATCGAGCGAAGCAGTACATTTTTAGTTTAAAAAATTAAAAAGATATAACTATGAAATATAGTTTTTTTCTTCTACAGGAGCATTCCCCTTAGCTGTAAATTTAATCATGAGGTAGAAAAATGTGTAATCACTGAAAAATGAAGGTACCACTGAAATTAATGTATAATCTCCCAAAATGACCACTTTGAAGTTCAACCCCATTTATGTTTGGAAGTTCAGCTGCTTATTTAAAACTTGCTCTCCTATTATCCATATATAATATTTTATAATAGAGCTTAAAAGATAGTAATAGCTCACATATTTCTGTGCTCACATTTCTGACCCAGCCATTATAAAAGGGCTTTAAATATGATTCTCTCATTAAATCCTATGGGATAGGCACTATTCCTATCCTCATTTTATAGTTGAAGACTCCAAAAGTACAAGGTGAATAGTAGGTGGTGAAGCCAGAACTTGAACACAGGCAGTCTTATTTCAGAGTATTGCAAGTATTAAATGAGTTCATGCATATAAACACTTACAATGCCTAGCATATAGAATGGCAATCAATGAATGTTTGATGTTTTTATTGGTAAGTATGCAGTACTGTGCATTACTGGCATACTAAAATTACCGAGGTTTCAATCCTTACAGATCAACACATTGTTAAGTTGATCAACTCATTGTAGTGGTTTTCAGTAGTAATCCATTTGGTTAAAGGAGATTGAATATTTAAAGTCAAAAATGACTGAGCTAGAGAAAGTTAATGGAATCAATATTGAAGAAATGCAAGCATTAAGAGATAATGTTCATAATGTTAACAACATTGAAACCAAGAAAGGCAAAACATGACATTTATTACTCAGAAACATAACCACTGATATTTATAACCAAAAAGATTTAAATCCATTCATAAGCAGAAAAGGAATAATATAGGACTCCCTTGAAAATAGCAATCAAATAAAATGTAGCCTTTCTAAGAAATAAATGAGAAAGTAGCTGATTATTTCACCTGACTTCAAGAAACATCTGAATGGATTTATTTATCTTCCTAGACTTTATCCAAATTCTACATGAAAGATAATTACCCATTATGACTTTAAAATTAATCTGTTCCCCAAACAGATCCTTCACGTTGCTGATAATGGCCTTTCTCAAATACAACATGGACCTTCCATGTCAAAAATCTTCTGCATTCAGAATAAAATTTTAATTTCTTCAGGTTATACAAGACTTCCCGCATGCTATGGCTCCAACAAACCCTTTCGATTTTATCCTCCTCTAGTACCCAACCCCACATTCCAAAGTACATCTAAATATACCAGCTATTCCACTTGTTCTTTTACAGTTCCTCTTCCTATACATCACGTTGCTTCTATCCAAATCATTCTTCCTTCCAACAAAATCTCAATTATTCTTTAATAGCAGACTAATATGTTCCTCATCTGTGAAGCTTTTCTGGACTTCAACCTAGCTTGGTTTCTCTTTTCAATTGTGTCCCCATAGTTTTGAGTACCTAAATCTACAGTATCATTTATAAAACAAGCTGTATTTGCATGCCTAGCCATCAGAGTTCTTCAAGAGTAAGGAATGTAATCTACTCCAAACGTAATGGCTGAAGATATAGAAAATACTCTGTAGGTGGCCAATAAATAATTTCAAAGTAGTCAAAGAATTCTAAGTGCTTGCCATGAAAAAAAATACACATACACACGCACATACACGTGCGTGCACACATACACACTATTTCAAATGAGCTAAACCCTATGTTAACCTTTCAGATTTTTGTGTGTAAGCAACTAGTTCAGGCAGTTTTATTATCATACAATATAAATAGCATTTTATTATCAACCAATATAACTTTTCTTATCAATTTGCTATAAATGTTTAATTTAGCCACCTTGTAGTGACACATTTACTACATTATTAAATAAAAAGTACCCCATTGAACTTAACATACTACAATACATTCAGATGTGAACAGTTAGTAGTGTTTTGGTGGCTACTGGTTCTTCCTTAGTATAATATTTAAAGTTTAATTTCTCTGTTAAAAAGCAAGACAGAGGTATTTTTCTGACATTTATTCCCTTCTCATATCCTTCCATCATCAAGCTCTTTTGAAGGGAAATACTAGAAATTACAAAAAGTGAAAAATTTTGTGTTATTAATATTATTACTGAGAAAAAGATAGGAGAATTAAGAAGCTTTATAAAATAGCAATGTCAAAATATGAACTTCCATGGTACAATCAGCCTTACTGTGACTTTTACATTTCAGTGTTGATGAATTATGTACCAGTAAACTACGATGCATGTAATTTTGGCTCATTTTCTAAACTGCACTCCATAGAGCAGCAGGCAATTTACAAAAAAAAAAAAAATTAAGAGCTTAAACTCAGATATAAGAATTGAAGGATCATATGATGTTCTATAAAACATGTGTACACATAAGTCTATATTAATAAATTCCTATCAAGTAACTCTAGAATTTATAGAAATGCTACTATTAACATATCTGTATTAAAAAGGTATTTTAAGAAATAGATGTCTGAATCTCATTATTCACCAAGTTAGCCATCAGTCCCCAATACAGGGGTGCTAGGTCATTATAAAAAAAAGACGGGGGGAGGAGCCAAGATGGCCGAATAGGAACAGCTCCGGTCTACAGCTCCCAGCGCGAGCGACGCAGAAGATGGGTGCTTTCTGCATTTCCATCTGAGGTACCGTGTTCATCTCACTAGGGAGTGCCAGACAGTGGGTGCAGGTCAGTGGGTGAGTGCACCGTGTGCCAGCCAAAGCAGGGGCGAGGCATTGCCTCACTCAGGAAGTGCAAGGGGTCAGGGAGTTCCCTTTCCAGGGGTGACAGACTGCACCTGGAAAATCGGGCCACTCCCACCCAAATACTGTGCTTTTCCGACGGGCTTAGGAAACGGTGCCCCAGGAAAGTATAGCCCGCACCTAGCTCAGAGGGTCCTACACCCACGGAGTCTCGCTGATTGCTAGCACAGAAGTCTCAGGTCAAACAGCAAGTCGGAAGCAAGGCTGGGGGAGGGGCGCCCGCCATTGCCCAGGCTCGCTTAGGTAAACAAAGCAGCCGGGAAGCTTGAACTGGGTGGAGCCCACCACAGCTCAAGGAGGCCTGCCTGCCTCTGTAGGCTCCACCTCTGGGGGCAGGACACAGACAAACAAAAAGACAGCAGTAACCTCTGCAGACTTAAATGTCCCTGTCTGACAGCTTTGAGGAGAGCAGTGGTTCTCCCAGCATGCAACTGGAGATCTGAGAACGGGCTGACTGCCTCCTCAAGTGGGTCCCTGACCCCGGACCCCCGAGCAGCCTAACTGGGAGGCACCCCCCAGCAGGGGCAGACTGACACCTCACACGGCCGGCCAGGTACTCCAACAGACCTGCAGCTGAGGGTCCTGTCTGTTAGAAGGAAAACTAACAGAAAGGACATCCACACCAAAAACCCATCTGTACATCACCATCATCAAAGACCAAAAGTAGATAAAACCACAAACATGGGGAAAAAACAGAGCAGAAAAACTGGAAACTCTAAAAAGCAGAGTACCTCTCCTCCTCCAAAGGAACGCAGTTCCTCATCAGCAACGGAACAAAGCTGGATGGAGAATGACTTTGATGAGCTGAGAGAAGAAGGCTTCAGACAATCAAATTACTCCGAGCTATGGGAGGATATTCAAACCAAAGGCAAAGAAGTTGAAAACTTTGAAAAAAATTTAGAAGAATGTATAACTAGAATAACCAATACAGAGAAGTGCTTAAAGGAGCTCATGGAGCTGAAAACCAAGGCTCGAGAACTACGTGAAGAATGCAGAAGCCTCAGGAGCCCATGCGATCAAATGGAAGAAAGGGTATCAGCCCTGGAAGATGAAATGAATGATATGAAGCGAGAAGGGAAGTTTAGAGAAAAAAGAATAAAAAGAAATGAGCAAAGCCTCCAAGAAATGTGGGACTATGTGAAAAGACCAAATCTATGTCTGATTGGTGTACCTGAAAGTGACGGGGAGAATGGAAACAAGTTGGAAAACACTCTGCAGGATATTATCCAGGAGAACCTCCCCAATCTAGCAAGGCAGGCCAACAACATTCAGATTCAGGAAATACAGAGAACGCCACAAAGATACTCCTCGAGAAGAGCAACTCCAAGACACATAATTGTCAGATTCACCAAAGTTGAAATGAAGGAAAAAATGTTAAGGGTAGCCAGAGAGAAAGGTCGGGTTACCATCAAAGGGAAGCCCATCAGACTAACAGCGGATCTCTCAGCAGAAACCCTACAAGCCAGAAGAGAGTGGGGGCCAATATTCAACATTCTTAAAGAAAAGAATTTTCAACCCAGAATTTCATATCCTGCCAAACTAAGCTTCATAAGTGAAGGAGAAATAAAATACTTTACAGACAAGCAAATGCTGACAGATTTTGTCACCACCAGGCCTGCCCTAAAAGAGCTCCTGAAGGAAGCGCTAAACATGGAAAGGCACAACTGGTACCAGCCACTGCAAAATCATACCGAAATGTAAAGACCACCGAGACTAGGAAGAGACTGCATCAACTAATGAGCAAAATAACCAGCTAACATCATAATGACAGGATCAGACTCACACATAACAATATTAACTTTAAATGTAAATGGACTAAATGCTCCAATTAAAAGACACAAACTGGCAAATTGGATAAAGACTCAAGACCCATCAGTGTGCTGTATTCAGGAAACCCATCTCACGTGCAGAGACACACATAGGCTCAAAATAAAAGGATGGAGGAAGATCTACCAAGCAAATGCAAAACAAAAAAAGGCAGGGGTTGCAATCCTAGTCTCTGATAAAACAGACTTTAAACCAACAAAGATCAAAAGAGACAAAGAAGGCCATTACATAATGGTAAAGGGATTAATTCAACAAGAAGAGATACCTATCCTAAATATATATGCACCCAATACAGGAGCACCCAGATTCATAAAGCAAGTCCTGAGTGACCTACAAAGAGACTTAGACTCCCACACATTAATAATGGGAGACTTTAACACCCCACTGTCAACATTAGACAGATCAACGAAACAGGAAATCAACAAGGATACCCAGGAATTGAACTCAGCTCTGCACCAAGCAGACCTAATAGACATCTACAGAACTCTCCACCCCAAATCAACAGAATATACATTTTTTTCAGCACCACACCACACCTATTCCAAAATTGACCATATACTTGGAAGTAAAGCTCTCCTCAATAAATGTAAAAGAACAGAAATTATAACAAACTATCTCTCAGATCACAGTGCAATCAAGCTAGAACTCAGCATTAAGAATCTCACTCAAAACCGCTCAACTACATGGAAACTGAACAACCTGCTCCTGAATGACTACTGGGTACATAACGAAATGAAGGCAGAAATAAAGATGTTCTTTGAAACCAACGAGAACCAAGACACAACATACCAGAATCTCTGGGATGCATTCAAAGCAGTGTGTAGAGGGAAATTTAT
This sequence comes from Pongo abelii, assembly GCF_028885655.2. Lineage (NCBI taxonomy): Eukaryota > Metazoa > Chordata > Mammalia > Primates > Hominidae > Pongo > Pongo abelii. The sequence continues at coordinate 20,412,243 of NC_071999.2, forward strand.
AGCACTAAATGCCCACAAGAGAAAGCAGGAAAGATCCAAAATTGACACCCTAACATCACAATTAAAAGAACTAGAAAACCAAGAGCAAACACATTCAAAAGCTAGCAGAAGGCAAGAAATAACTAAAATCAGAGCAGAACTGAAGGAAATAGAGACACAAAAAACCCTTCAAAAAATTAATGAATCCAGGAGCTGGTTTTTTGAAAGGATCAACAAAATTGATACACCACTAGCAAGATTAATAAAGAAAAAAAGAGAGAAGAATCAAATAGATGCAATAAAAAATGATAAAGGGGATATCACCACCGATCCCACAGAAATACAAACTACCATCAGAGAATATTACAAACACCTCTACGCAAATAAACTAGAAAATCTAGAAGAAATGGATAAATTCCTCAACACACACACCCTCCCAAGACTAAACCAGGAAGAAGTTGAATCTCTGAATAGACCAATAACAGGAGCTGGAATTGTGGCAATAATCAATAGCTTACCAACCAAAAAGAGTCCAGGACCAGATGGGTTCACAGCCGAATTCTACCAGAGGTACAAGGAGAAGCTGGTACCATTCCTTCAGAAACTATTCCAATCAATAGAAAAAGAGGGAATCCTCCCTAACTCATTTTATGAGGCCAGCATCATCCTGATACTAAAGCCTGGCAGAGACACAACAAAAAAAGAGAATTTTAGACCAATATCCTTGATGAACATTGATGCAAAAATCCTCAATAAAATACTGGCAAACCGAATCCAGCAGCACATCAAAAAGCTTATCCGCCATGATCAAGTGGGCTTCATCCCTGGGATGCAAGGCTGGTTCAATATACGCAAATCAATAAATGTAATCCAGCATATAAACAGAACCAAAGTCAAAAACCACATGATTATCTCAATAGATGCAGAAAAGGTCTTTGACAAAATTCAACAACACTTCATGCTAAAAACTCTCAACAAATTAGGTATTGATGGGTTGTATCTCAAAATAATAAGAGCTATTTATGACAAACCCACAGCCAATATCATACTGAATGGGCAAAAACTGGAAGCATTCCCTTTGAAAACTGGCACAAGACAGGGATGCCCTCTCTCACCACTTCTATTCAACATAGTGTTGGAAGTTCTGGCCAGGGCAATTAGGCAAGAGAAGGAAATCAAGGGTATTCAATTAGGAAAAGAGGAAGTCAAATTGTCCCTGTTTGCAGATGACATGATAGTATATCTAGAAAACCCCATTGTCTCAGCCCAAAATCTCCTTAAGCTGATAAGCAACTTCAGCAAAGTCTCAGGATACAAAATCAATGTACCAAAATCACAAGCATTCTTATACATCAATAACAGACAAACAGAGAGCCAAATCATGAATGAACTCCCATTCACAATTGCTTCAAAGAGAATAAAATACTTAGGAATCCAACTTACAAGGGATGTGAAGGACCTCTTCAAGGAGAACCACAAACCACTGCTCAAGGAAATAAAAGAGGATACAAACAAATGGAAGAACATCCATGCTCACGGGTAGGAAGAATCAATATCATGAAAATGGCCATCCTTCCCAAGGTAATTTACAGATTCAATGCCATCCCCATCAAGTTACCAATGACTTTCTTCACAGAATTGGAAAAAACTACTTTAAAGTTCATATGGAACCAAAAAAGAGCCCGCATCGCTAAGTCAATCCTAAGCCAAAAGAACAAAGCTGGAGGCATCATGCTACCTGACTTCAAACTATACTACAAGGCTACAGTAACCAAAACAGCATGGTACTGGTACCAAAACACAGACATAGATCAATGGAACAGAACAGAGCCGTCAGAAATAATGCCACATATCTACAACTATCTGATCTTTGACAAACCTGAGAAAAACAAGCAATGGGGAAAGGATTCCCTATTTAATAAATGGTGCTGGGAAAACTGGCTAGCCATATGTAGAAAGCTGAAACTGGATCCTTTCCTTACACCTTATGCAAAAATCAATTCAAGATGGATTAAAGACTTAAATGTTAGACCTAAAACCATAAAAACCCTAGAAGAAAACCTAGGCAATACCATTCAGGACATAGGCATGGGCAAGGACTTCATGTCTAAAACACCAAAAGCAATGGCAACAAAAGCCAAAATTGACAAATGGGATCTAATTACACTCAAGAGCTTCTGCACAGCAAAGGAAACTACCATCAGAGTGAACAGGCAACCTACAAAATGGGAGAAAATTTTCGCAAACTACTCATCTGACAAAGGGCTAATATCTACAATATTAGCCCTTTAATTTAATTTAATCTACAATGAACTCCAACAAATTTACAAGAAAAAAACAAACAACCCCATCAAAAAGTGGTCAAAGGACATGAACAGACACTTCTCAAAAGAAGACGTTTATGTAGCCAAAAAACACATGAAAAAATGCTCACCATCACTGGCCATCAGAGAAATGCAAATCAAAACCACAATGAGATACCATCTCACACCAGTTAGAATGGCAATCATTAAAAAGTCAGGAAACAACAGGTGCTGGAGAGGATGTGGAGAAATAGGAACACTTTTACACTGTTGGTGGGACTGTAAACTAGTTCAACCCTTGTGGAAGTCAGTGTGGCGATTCCTCAGGGATCTAGAACTAGAAATTCCATTTGACCCAGCCATCCCATTACTGGGTATATACCCAAAGGACTATAAATCATGCTGCTATAAAGACACATGCACACGTATGTTTATTGCGGCATTATTCACAATAGCAAAGACTTGGAACCAACCCAAATGTCCAACAATGATAGACTGGATTAAGAAAATGTGGCACATATACACCATGGAATACTATGCAGCCATAAAAAATGATGAGTTCACGTCCTTTGTAGGGACATGGATGAAATTGGAAATCATCATTCTCAGTAAACTATCGTAAAAACAAAAAACCAAACACCGCATATTCTCACTCATAGGTGGGAATTGAACAATGAGAACACATGGACACAGGAAGGGGAACATCACACTTCGGGGACTGTTGTGGGGTGGGGGGAGGGGGGAGGGAGAGCACTGGGAGATATACCTAATGCTAGATGACGAGTTGGTGGGTGCAGCGCACCAGCATGGCACATGTATACATATGTAACTTACCTGCACGTTGTGCACATGTACCATAGAGCCTAAAGTATAAGAAGAAGAAGAAGAAGAAGAAGAAGAAGAAGAAAAAAAAAATTAGCAAAAAAAAAAAAAAAAAAGGCACATGCCACCCTGAAGGTAATTGGATATGATTTTTAATATATTTTCTCAGAAAATCAAATTTTTGGAAATATTTAAATTCAAAGCATTCTTTTTGCAATTTTGCATTCTTTTAACCCATTTTTCATTCCATTCTTTCTCATTTAATGTCTTGTTCCATAAATTTTAAAAATAATTAAATGCATAAGTCAAAATGTTTAAGAGTATTCTCTGGTATCTGAATTACTTTGCAGGATCAGATATAATACTGTGGAGAGTAATATCAGCACTTTTATAATTATGAAAATGCTTTTAGGTCAGAAGATACTTAAGCTGAAGATTCATGGGTTACAAAAAGTAAACATTTCAAATTTTAAACTTATTTTCTGGAATGATACTTGCTCTGGAATAATATTCAAAACACTTTTCTGAAATGCATCTAGCCACACGGGAGAATGAGCATGTAAGGAGGTAAAGGGTTGGTGGTGAAAAAATTATAGATTTCAAAGTTATTGTTTGAAATAACCCAAACAAGCAAAACATTAGTATTTTTATCTTGAAATTCTTGGTGAATTTTATGTTCTAGCCCATAATATATTAGTTTATATTAACACAAAATTCTTCCAAAATGGACATGTCCAAAAGATACACCATGCTGGCGACGGTGGTGGCGGCGGCGGCAGCGGGTTCGGTTGCGCGTGGGGCACGGGGTGGGAGCGGAGCCCAGGCCGGGAGAAGGCGCCGCCGCCAGCGACCATGGGGAACGTGTTGGCTGCCAGCTCGCCACCCGCAGGGCCGCCACCGCCGCCTGTGCCGCCACCTCCGTCCTCGCCGCCGGGCTTCACGCTGCCGCCGCTGGGAGGCGGCCTGGGCGTCGGCACCAGTACGAGTCGAGGTTCGGAACCGACCTCCGGGGCTGCAACCGCCAGCGCCTCAGGGGCCGCCGAGGATGGGGCCTGCGGCTGCCTGCCCAACCCGAGCACATTCGAGGAGTGACACCGGAAGTGCAAGGAGCTGTTTCCCATTCAGATGGAGGGTGTCAAGCTCACAGTCAACAAAGGGTTGAGTAACCATTTCCAGGTGAACCACACAGTAGCCCTCAGCACAATCAGGGAGTCCAAATACCACTTCGGGGTCACGTATGTGGGGACAAAGCAGCTGAGTCCCACAGAGGCGTTCTCCGTACTGGTGGGTGACATGGACAACAGCGGCAGTCTCAACGCTCAGGTCATTCACCAGCTGGGCCCCGGTCTCAGGTCCAAGATGGCCATCCAGACCCAGCAGTCAAAGTTTGTGAACTGGCAGGTGGACAGGGAGTATTGGGGCTCTGACTCACAGCAGCCATCACCCTGGGGAACTCAGACGTCCTCGTGGGTTCAGGAATCCTCGTAGCCCACTACCTCCAGAGTATCACGCCTTGCCTAGCCCTGGGCAGAGAGCTGGTCTACCACCAGCAGCCTGGAGAGGAGGGCACTGTCACGTCTCTAGCTGGGAAATATACATTGAACAACTGGTTGGCAATGGTAACGTTGGGCCAGGCGGGCATGCACGCAACATACTACCACAAAGCCAGTGACCAGCTGCAGGTGGGTGTGGATTTTGAGACTAGCACAAGGATGCAGGACACCAGCGTCTCCTTTGGATACCAGCTGGACCTGCCCATGGCCAAAGGCTCTGTGGATAGCAACTGGATCATGGGTGCCACGCTGGAGAAGAAGCTCCCGCCCCTGCTCCTGACGCTGGCCCTTGGGGCCTTCCTGAATCACTGCAAGAACAAGTTCCAGTGTGGCTTTGGCCTCACCATCGTCTGAGCCCTCCTGGCCCCTGCCTTCCACACCCTTCTGATTCCACCTCCACCTCCACCTCCCCCTGCCACAGAGGGGAGACCTGAGCCCCCCTCCCTTCCCTCCCCCCTCGGGGGTCGGGGGGGGGCATCGGAAAGGAGGGACCCCGCCACCCCAGCAGCTGAGGAGGGGATTCTGGAACCGAATGGCGCTTCGGGATTCTGAGTACCAGGGGCAGCGTGCCCAGTGGGCCTGGGGTCCCGGGAGGGATTCTGGAATTGAGGGGCACGCAGGATTCTGAGCACCAGGGGCAGAGGTGGCCAGACAACCTCAAAGAGGAGTGTCCTGGCATCCCCATCCTCCAAAGGGCCTGGGCCCACCCCGAGGGGGCAGCGAAAGGAGCTTCCCCATCCCTGGTCAGTCCACCCTGCCCCATCCACTTTCCCATTTCCTCGGTATAAATCATGTTTGTAAGTTATGGAAGAACTGCGATATTTTACAGAAAAAAACAAAAAACAACAAAAATATACATGGGAAAAAAAAAAGATACACCATGCTTATCTAAGGCTTTTAGTACCTCCTGTCATAGTTGCATATACACCAGATTGAGGGGCACAGAACTAGGGGAATTTGGTAAAATGCTCATTATACAGAACTGTAATACCTATTGTGGCATTTTAATTATGTAAAAGCTTAATGAAATACTACATAAAAATATACTGTTTATTTTTCTGATAGATTTCATAGCACTCCGTGGTACTAAGATTTTCTAAAATTTAGAAAACAACTTTAGTAATTATGTTTGTCTACTATAGTAATTGTTTTTCTTCTTTCACTTTTCAGGTTTTCCATTAATATAAAAAGTAAAATTTCCATACATTTCCATTTATTTTAAATCAAAGCAGTGTCAACAAATCTACATTACCTACAGAATATAAAGAGAAGTATGTGAAACTTTATAAACATTTAAGTTATACTTTCCTGACAGACAACCCCATACCTGCTATCATGTCATCTACAGCACTCATTTTCAGCAATACTTGTTCAATTAGCCCAGCTTCTGTGCTAGTCTGCACATTCTGAACAATTTTTCATAGAATGGCTGTAAACATGCTCCCTATTTCTGCTTGACATGTTACATCACTGTGCTCTAAAAGTTCTGTCATGCATGTTATACTCTCAGCATCCTGGATAATAAAGTTCATCTCCAGTTCAAATCATCCGCCAACCAGCTGAAAGTAAACAGAAAGAAACAATAGTGTTAACATGGGAGGTTACTGATAACAGTAGAATAAAATAATAACAAGAATTCAAAGCTACTACTCTAAAAAAATTTCAAGGCTTTTGGTATAAAATTATTTTTTATAAAAAGTATAAGAGCTACAGATAAATGACAGGCATTGTAAGCATTGAAACTAGTGAACACTGAAGGGGTGGCCTGCCCCTCTACACCTGTGGGATATCTCATCAGGTGGGACGAGAGACTGAGAAAAGAAATAAGACACAGAGACAAAGCATAGAGAAACAACAGTGGGCCCAGGAGACCAGCACTCAGCATACCAAGGACCTGCACCGGCACCGGTCTCTGAGTTCCCTCAGTTTTTATTGATTATTATTTTCATTATCTCAGCAAGAGGAATGTGGTAGGAGAGCAGGGTGATAATAAGGAGAAGGTCAACAAAAAAAATGTAAGCAAAAGAATCTATGTCATAATTAAGTTCAAGGGGAGGTACTATGCCTGGATGTGCACATAGGCCAGATTTATGTTTCTCTCTGCCCAAACATCTCAGTGGAGTAAAGAATAACAAGGCAGCATTGCTGCCAACGTGTCTCGCCTCCTGCCATAGGGCAGTTTTTCTCCTATCTCGGAACTGAACAAATGTACAATAGAGTTTTATATCGAGACACTCAGTTCCCAGGGGCAGGCAGGAGACAATGGCCTTCCTCTGTCTCAACTGCAAGAGGATTTCCTCTTTTACTGATCCACCTCAGCACAGACCATACACGGGTGTCAGGCTGGGGGACGGTCAGGTCTTTCTCATCCCATGAGGCCATATTTCAGACTATCACATAGGGAGAAAACTTGGACAATACCCGGCTTTCCAGGGCTGAGGTCCCTGTGGCTTTCCGCAGTGCACTGTGTCCCTTGTTTATCAAGACTAGAGAATGGCGATGACTTTTACCAAGCATACTGCTTGTGAACATTTTGTTAACAAGGCATGTCCTGCACAGCCCTAGATCCCTTAAACCTTGATTCCATACAACACATGTTTTCGTGAGCTCAATGTTGGGGCAAAGTGGCTGGGGCAAAGTTACAAATTAACAGCATCTCAACGAAGCAATGTTCAAGGTACAGGTCAAAATGGAATTTCTTATGTGTTCCCTTTCTACATAGACACAGTAACAGTCTTATCTCTCTTTTCCCTACTAACAGAAATCTAATTTTCACATAAATGGGAAACGGTCATTTCAAATCTAGTAAATCAGAGCAAACTACAGCATGTGATTCCTGGGTGGGATTCAGGAAAAATTCCTAAAAAGAGGGTTTGGCCATTAAAAGTGATAATCAACAGAAAATATAGAATTTACTAAGGATAAATTTTAAGACACGAAATTAATTTTCTTTTTTGATATTACTAGTCTTACAGATAAAGAGATGTAACTGGGACATAATCTCCATATATAGAAGATGAAGAAATATGAAACTGATACAACTTACAATAAATGTTGCAATAATGAAATGAATGTTAAAAATAAGTTGAACAGAAATATGTAAGGTCTTGTAATGCTTTTTTTTCTTTTAAGCACAAATCTGAATTCGGTAAAGAAAGCTGATTTAACAGCAACACATTTGACTTCAGCATTATGGCAAATGAGACCAAAGTCATACTGCCCCTCCCGTTTGGTATTTTAAGTACACTAATAGACAAATACAGAATAAAATAACATAATAATACTCTGTTACTCTCTGTTCATCGAATCCCATAGTAACTATTATATTCAGTTATAAGCATCATTCTTTTTTTTATTATACTTTAAGTTTTAGGGTACATGTGCACAATGTGCAGGTTAGTTACATATGTATACATGTGCCATGTTGGTGTGCTGCACCCATTAACTCATCATTTAGCATTAGGTATATCTCCTAATGCTATCCCTCCCCCATACCCCCACCCCACAACAGTCCCCAGAATGTGATGTTCCCCTTCCTGTGTCCATGTGTTCTCATTGTTCAATTCCCATCTATGAGTGAGAACATACAGTATTTGGTTTTTTGTCCTTGCGATAGTTTACTGAGAATGATGATTTCCAATTTCATCCATGTCCCTACAAAGGACATGAACTCGTCATTTTTTATGGCTGCATAGTATTCCATGGTGTATATGTGCCACATTTTCTTCATCCAGTCTATCATTGTTGGACATTTGGGTTGGTTCCAAGTCTTTGCTATTGTGAATAATGCCGCAATAAACATACATGTGCATGTGTCTTTATAGCAGCATGATTTATAGTCCTTTGGGTATATACCCAGTAATGGGATGTCTGGGTCAAATGGTATTTCTAGTTCTAGATCCCTGAGGAATCGCCACACTGACTTCCACAAGGGTTGAACTAGTTCACAGTCCCACCAACAGTGTAAAAGTGTTCCTATTTCTCCACATACTCTCCAGCACCTGTTGTTTCCTGACTTTTTAATGATTGCCATTCTAACTGGTGTGAGATGGTATCTCATTGTGGTTTTGATTTGCATTTCTCTGATGGCCAGTGATGATGAGCATTTTTTCATGTCTCTTTTGGCTATATAAATGTCTTCTTTTCAGAAGCGTCTGTTCATATCCTTCACCCACTTTTTGATGGGGTTGTTTGTTTTTTTCTGGTAAATTTGTTGGAGTTCATTGTAGATTCTGGATATTAGCCCTTTGTCAGATGAGTAGGTTGTGAAAATTTTCTCCCATTTTGTAGGTTGCCTGTTCACTCTGATGTTAGTTTCTTTTGCTGTGCAGAAGCTCTTTAGTTTAATTAGATCCCATTTGTCAATTTTGGCTTTTGTTGCCATTGCTTTTGGTGTTTTAGACATGAAGTCCTTGCCCATGCCTATGTCCTGAATGGCAATGCCTAGGTTTTCTTCTAGGGTTTCTATGGTTTTAGGTCTAACGTTTAAGTCTTTAATCCATCCTGAATTAATTTTTGTATAAGGTGTAAGGAAGGGATCCAGTTTCAGCTTTCCACATATGGCTAGCCAGTTTTCCCAGCACCATTTATTAAATAGGGAATCCTTTCCCCATTGCTTATTTTTTTCAGGTTTGTCAAAGATCAGATAGTTTTAGATATGCAGTGTTATTTCTGAGGGCTCTGTTCTGTTCCATTGATCTATATCTCTGTTTTGGTACCAGTACCATGCTGTTTTGGTTACTGTAGCCTTGAAGTATAGTTTGAAGTCAGGTAGCGTGATGCCTCCAGCTTTGTTCTTTTGGCTTAGGATTGACTTGGCAATGTAGGCTCTTTTTTGATTCCATATGAACTTTAAAGTAGTTTTTTCCAATTCTGTGAAGAAAGTCATTGGTAGCTTGATAGGGATGGCATTGAATCTGTAAATTACCTTGGGCAGTATGGCCATTTTCACGATATTGATTCTTCCTACCCATGAGCATGGAATGTTCTTCCATTTGTTTGTATCCTCTTTTATTTCATTAAGCAGTTGTTTGTAGTTCTCCTTGAAGAGGTCCTTTACATCCCTTGTAAGTTGGATTCCTAAGTATTTTATTCTCTTTGAAGCAATTGTGAATGGGAGTTCACTCATGATTTGGCTCTCTGTTGGTCTGTTATTTGTGTATAAGAATGCTTGTGATTTTTGTGCATTGATTTTGTATCCTGAGACTTTGCTGAAGTTGCTTATCAGCTTAAGGAGATTTTGGGCTGAGACAATGGGGTTTTCTAGATATACAATCATGTCATCTGCAAACAGGGACAATTTGACTTCCTCTTTTCCTAATTGAATACCCTTTATTTCCTTCTCCTGTCTAATTGCCCTGGCCAGAACTTCCAACACAATGTAGAATAGGAGTGGTGAGAGAGGGCATCCCTGTCTTGTGCCAGTTTTCAGAGGGAATGCTTCCAGTTTTTGCCCATTCAGTATGATGTTGGCTGTGGGTTTGTCATAGATAGCTCTTATTATTTTGAGGTATGTCCCATCAATACCTAATTTATTGAGAGTTTTTAGCATGAAGTGTTGTTGAATTTAGTCAAAGGCCTTTTCTGCATCTATTGAGATAATCATGTGGTTTTTGTCTTTGGTTCTGTTTATATGCTGGATTACATTTATTGATTTGTGTATATTGAACCAGCCTTGCATCCCAGGGATGAAGCCCACTTGATCATGGTGGATAAGCTTTTTGATGTGCTGCTGGATTCGGTTTGCCAGTATTTTATTGAGGATTTTTGCATCAATATTCATCAAGGAGATTGGTCTAAACTTCTCTTTTTCAGTTGTGTCTCTGCCCAGCTTTGGTATCAGGATGATGCTGGCCTCATAAAATGAGTTAGGGAGGATTCCCTCTTTTTCTATTGATTGGAATAGTTTCTGAAGGAATGGTACCAGTTCCTCCTTGTACCTCTGGTAGAATTTGGCTGTGAATCCATCTGGTCCTGGACTCTTTTTGGTTGGTAAGCTATTGATTATTGCCACAATTTCAGAGCCTGTTACTGGTCTATTCAGAGATTCAACTTCTTCCTGGTTTTGTCTTGGGAGGGTGTATGTGTCGAGGAATTTATCCATTTCTTCTAGATTTTCTAGTTTATTTGCATAGAGGTGTTTGTAGTATTCTCTGATGGTAGTTTGTATTTCTGTGGGATCAGTGGTGATATCCCCTTTATCATTCTTTATTGCATCTATTTGATTCTTCTCTCTTTTTTTCTTTATTAATCTTGCTAGTGGTCTATCAATTTTGTTGATCCTTTCAAAAAGCCAGCTCCTGGATTCATTTATTTTTTGAAGGGTTTTTTGTGTCTCTATTTCCTTCAGTTCTGCTCTGATTTTAGTTATTTCTCGCCTTCTGCTAGCTTTTGAATGTGTTTGCTCTTGCTTTTCTAGTTCTTTTAATTGTGATGTTAGGGTGTCAATTTTGGATCTTTCCTGCTTTCTCTTGTGGGCATTTAGTGCTATAAATTTCCCTCTACACACTGCTTTGAATGCATCCCAGAGATTCTGGTATGTTGTGTCTTGGTTCTCGTCGGTTTCAAGGAACATCTTTATTTCTGCCTTCATTTCGTTATGTACCCAGTAGTCATTCAGGAGCAGGTTGTTCAGTTTCCATGTACTTGAGTGATTTTGAGTGAGATTCTTAATGCTGAGTTCTAGCTTGATTGCACTGTGATCTGAGAGATAGTTTGTTATAATTTCTGTTCTTTTACATTTACTGAGGAGAGCTTTACTTCCAAGTATATGGTCAATTTTGGAATAGGTGTGGTGTGGTGCTGAAAAGAATGTATATTCTGTTGATTTGGGGTGGAGAGTTCTGTAGATGTCTATTAGGTCTGCTTGGTGCAGAGCTGAGTTCAATTCCTGGGTATCCTTGTTGACTTTCTGTCTCGTTGATCTGTCTCATGTTGACAGTGGGGTGTTAAAGTCTCCCATTATTAATGTGTGGGAGTCTAAGTCTCTTTGTAGGTCACTCAGGACTTGCTTTATGAATCTGGGTGCTCCTGTATTGGGTGCATATATATTTAGGATAGTTAGCTCTTCTTGTTGAATTGATCCCTTTACCATTATATAATGGCCTTCCTTGTCTCTTTTGATCTTTGTTGGTTTAAACCCTGTTTTATCAGAGACTAGGATTGCAACCCCTGCCTTTTTTTGTTTTCCATTTGCTTGGTAGATCTTCCTCCATCCTTTTATTTTGAGCCTATGTGTGTCTCTGCACGTGAGATGGGTTTCCTGAATACAGCACATTGATGGGTCTTGAGTCTTTATCCAATTTGCCAGTCTGTGTCCTTTAATTGGAGCACTTAGTCCATTTACATTTAAAGTTAATATTGTTATGTGTGAATTTGATCCTTTCATTATTATGTTAGTTGGTTGTTTTGCTCATTAGTTGATGCAGTCTCCTCCTAGTCTTGATGGTCTTTACATTTTGCCATGATTTTGCAGCGGCTGGTACTGGTTGTGCCTTTCCATGTTTAGTGCTTACTTCAGGAGCTCTTTTAGGGCAGGCCGGGTGGTGACAAACTCTCTCAGTATTTGCTTGGCTGTAAAGTATTTTATTTCTCCTTCACTTATGAAGCTTAGTTTGGCTGTATATGAAATGCTGGGTTGAAAATTCTTTTCTTTAAGAATGTTGACTATTGGCCCCCACTCTCTTCTGGCTTGTAGAGTTTCTGCCGAGAGATCCACTGTTAGTCTGATGGGCTTCCCTTTGATGGTAACCCGACCTTTCTCTCTGGCTGCCCTTAACATTTTTTCCTTCATTTCAGCTTTGGTGAATCTCATAATTATGTGTCTTGGAGTTGCTCTTCTTGAGGAGTATCTTTGTGGCGTTCTCTGTATTTCCTGAATCTGAATGTTGGCCTGCCTTGCTAGATTGGGGAAGTTCTCCTGGATAATATCCTGCAGAGTGTTTTCCAACTTGGTTCCATTCTCCCCGTCACTTTCAGGTACACCAATCAGATGTAGATTTGGTCTTTTCACATAGTCCCATATTTCTTGGAGGCTTTGTTCATTTCTTTTTATTCTTTTTTGTCTAAACTTCCCTTCTCACTTCATTTCATTCATTCCATCTTCCATCACTGATACCCTTTCTTCCATTTGATCGCATGGGCTCCTGAGGCTTCTGCATTCTTCATGTAGTTCTCAAGCCTTGGCTTTCAGCTCCATGAGCTCCTTTAAGCACTTCTCTGTATTGGTTGTTCTAGTTATACATTCATCTAAATTTTTTTCAAAGTTTTCAACTTCTTTGCCTTTGGTTTGAATTTCCTTCTGTAGCTCGGAGTAGTTTGATCTTCTGAAGCCTTCTTCTCTCAACTCATCAAACTCCAACAGACCTGCAGCTGAGGGTCCTGTCTGTTAGAAGGAAAACTAACAAACAGAAAGGACATCCACACCAAAAACCCATCTGTACATCACCATCATCAAAGACCAAAAGTAGATAAAACCATAAAGATGGGGAAAAAGCAGAGCAGAAAAACTGGAAACTCTAAAAAGCAGAGCACCTCTCCTCCTCCAAAGGAAAGCAGTTCCTCACCAGCAACGGAACAAAACTGGATGGAGAATAAGCATCATTCTTAAAAAAGAACACTGTCAAACTGGATATCCTTTTGGCCTAAAGAATGATAAGATTTAGGAATAAAATAATAATCATATACAACACCTCACAAATTTGAAGTCATTAATTCCTTTGTTCATTCAATAAATAATTTATTAAGGTCTAGAAGTTACTGTTTTGGGAACTAGAATATATGAACATCCAAGATAAAAATCATGCCCTAACAGTGCTAAATTCTAGGAACAAAGATTTATATGTATGTATGCATACACTACTTTATTCCAAAACAGCACTGAAGGTGGCTACAAGTTACATAAAGCATGAAGGAAGGCATAAAATATGAGTAGATGAGAAAAGAGGAAGCCAAGGAAAAACAAGATTAGGAACAGACAGGAAGTAGAATTAGGATCAAGAAGTAGAATTAATTTCCTAACACTGAAAGGTATTCACAAATACTGACAGATCACCACAGAATATGATATAAATAAGATAAATAGTAATAATACCACCACCTAACCTTACATGGCATTTAGTACTGTTTTAAAGATTTTACACCCATTATGACACTATTATTATCTTCATTTTCCATAGAAGGAATCATAGGCACAGAGTTGTAAGTATGTTGAAGAACGTTGCAAAACGGGTAAGAGACCCAGGATCCAAGCACAAGAAGTCTGGCTTCATGCAAGTTCATACAAACATTACAATCTTATTTCAGAATATTATTTTAGGAGGGAGGTGAGACAAGATGGTGGAACAGAAAACTCCACAGATCATCCCCCTACCCCTACCATAAGGATACTAAGTTATCAAACAACTACACAGAAAAAAGCATCTTCATAAGAGCTAAAAATCAGGTGAGCACTCACAGTACCTGGTTTTAACCTCGTATCACTGAGACACTGAAAAGAAAGGAAAACAGTTCTGAGTCTCTGACACCACCCCTCCCAGACCCCAGCAGCATGGCTTGGTGCCAAGAGCATCTCTGGGTGCTGGTGAAGGGAGAACAGAGCAATTGTGAAGCACTGAACTCAGTGCCGTTTTGTTGCAGCAAAAAGGAAAAGCTGATCAAACTAAGCTGAAGTCCACCCAAAAGAGGGCATCTCAACCAGCCTTAGCCAGAGGGCAATAACTGATACCAGCGGTCCAAACCTGACTGCCCACAAACCTCAGTACCAAAGGCCACAGTGCTCTTGTTGTCTAAGTAAACTTGAAAGGTAGTCTAGGCCATACGGATTGCACCTCATAGGTGAGTCCTAGTGCTGACCTAGGCCCAAAGACAATGGATTAAAGTGGCATGGGACATATTGAGATACCAGCTGGGGCAGCTAAGGGAATGCTGGCATCACCTGTCCCCTAACCCCAGACTGCACAGCTTGTGGATCCAAAAGAAACCCCTTCCTTCCACTTGAGAAGAGGAGAGGGAAGAGTTGGGAGGAGTTTGTCTTGCATCTTGCTTATCAGCTCTGCCACAGAAGGACAGGGCACCTTGAGGTCATGAGGCCCTTGTTCCAGGATCTAGCTCTGGGATGACATTTCTGGATACACCCTGGGCCAGAAGGAAACCCACTGCCTTGAAGGAAAGGACTCAGTCCTGGCAGCATTCATCATCTGCTAACTGAAGAGACCTTGGGTCCTGAATAACCAGCAGTGATACCCAGGTACTATGTTGAGGGCCTTGGTGAGCTTCTGAGACTTGTTGGCTTCAGGTGAGACTATGCACATTACCAGCTGTGGTGGCTATGGGGCAAAAGTCCTTCTGCTTGCTAAAAAGACAAGGAAGAGTAAAGGAGACTTTGTCTTGCATCTTAGGTACCAACACCACCACAGTGGGGTAGAGCACCAAGTGGGCTCTTGGGGTCCCCAATTCTAGGACTTGACTCTTGGACAGTATTTCTAGACCTCCCCTGGGCCAAAGGGGAGCCCACTGCCCTGGCGGGTGACTCCCAGGCCAGGCAGTATATCACCACAAGCTGATATAAGAGCCCTTGATCCTTAAGGGAACATTGGTGGTACTTTGGCAGTACTCCTCATTGCCAGGAGTGGCGGTGGCTACAGGGTGAGGCTTCTCAGCTTTTGGAAAGGGGAAAAAGTGGAAAGAGTGGGAAGGATTGTGTCTTGTGGTTTGAGTGCCAGCTCAGCCACAATGCAACATAGTGCCAGGTAGATTTCTAAGGTTTTTGACTCTAGTCCCTGACTCCTGTATGGCATCTCTGGACCCACTGGTGGCCAGGGGGATTTTGCCACCCTGAAGAGAAGTACACAGGCCCAGCTGACTTTGCTACCTGCTAATTGTAGAGCCCCAGGGCCTTGAGTGAACATAGGCTATAGCCAAGGAATGATTAAGGCAGGCCTTGGGCAAGACCCAGCACTGTGCTTGCTTCAGGTGTGACCCAGCACAGTCATGGTGGTGGTGGTCATAGGGGTGCTTGTATCATACATCATACCAGCCCTAGCTTTAGGTATCTCAGAACAGAGAGAGAGACTGTGTGTGCTTAGGAGAAAGTAAGGGAAGGGAAAAAGAGACTCTGCCTGGTAATCTAGAGAATTATTCCAGATCTTATCCAATGCCATCAAGGCAGTACCTCTACAAGTCTACAAGAACCAGTGTCACTAGAAAGCCTTCCCAAGAAGGATGGCTACAAATAAGCTCAGGCAATGAAGAGTACAATAAATACCTAACTCTTCACTGCTCAAGCCCCAAGGAACATCTACTAGCATTAACACCATCCAGAAAAACATGACCTCACAAAATGAACTAAATAAGGCACCAAGAATCAATCCTCGAGAAACAAAGATATGTGAACTTTCGCATGGAGAATTCAAAATAGCTGTGTTGAGGAAACTCAAAGAAATTCAAGATAACACAGAGAAGGGATTCAGAATCCTATCAGATAAATTTAACAAAGATATTGAAATAATTTTTAAAACTCCAGCAGAAATTCTGGAGCTCAAAAATGCAATTGGCATACTTAAGAATGCATCAAATCCTTCAAGAGCAAACTGGATCAAGCAGAGGAAAGAATTAATGAGCTTCTGTAGAAAGGCTATTTGAAAACACGCAGAGGAGAAAAAAGAATAAAAACCAATGACACACGCTTACACGATCTAGGGAATAGCCTCAAAAGGGCAAATCTAAGAGGTATTGGCCTTGAAAAAGAGGTAGATAACAGGGTTAGAAAGTTTGAGTAAACCTTCAAATAACAGAGAACTACCCAAAACCTAGAGAAAATATCCAAGTACAAGAAGGTTATAGAATACCAAGCAGATTTAACCCAAAGAAGACTACCTCAAGACATTTAATAATCAAACACCCAAAGGTCAAGAAATAAATAAGAATCCTAAAAGTTGCAAGAGAAAAGAAACAATAACATAAAAAGGAGCCCCAATACATCTGGCAGCAGACTTTTCAGTGTAAACCTTATATGCCAGGAGACAGTGGCATGACATATTTAAATTGCTGAGGGAAAAAATCTTTTACCCTAGAATAGTATATCCAGTGAAAATACCATTTGACCATGAAAAGGAAATAAAGACTTTCCCAACCAAATAAAAGCTAAGGGATTTCAGCAACACCAGACCTGTCCTACAAGAAATGCTAAAGGGGTTACTTCAATCAGAAAGAAAAGGTCATTAATGAGCAATAAATGATCACCTGAAAATACAAAATTCAATGGTAATATAAGTACACAGAAAAATACAGAATATTATAAACACTGTTACTGTGGTTTGCAAACTACTCTTATCCTAGGTAGAAAGACTAAATGATGAATTAAACAACAATAATAACTGCAACAACTTTTCAAGACATAGGCAGTATAATAAGGTATAAACAGAAACAATGAAAAGTTAAAAAGCAAGGAAATGAGGTTAAGGCAAGTTTTTACTAGCTTTCTTTTTGCTTGTTTGCTTATGCAAATAGTGTCATGTTATCAGGTTAAAATAACGAGCGGTAAGATAGCATTTGCAAGGCTCATGGTAACCTCAAACCAAAAAACATACAATGGACACAAAAAAAATTAAAAATCAAGAAACTAAATCACCAGAGAAAATCATCTTCACTAGAGGAACACAAGAATGCAAGAAAGAAGACCACAAAACCAAAAACAAAATGGCAAGAGTAGATCCTTACTTAATAATAACAGTGAATGTAAATACACTAAACTCTCCAATCAAAAGACACAGACTAACTAAATGGATGAAAAAACAAGACCTATAGATCTGTTGCCTAAAAGAAACACACTTCACCTATAGAGACACAAAACGACTGAAAAAAAAAGATGGAAAAAGATATCCCATGCCAAAGAAAACCAAAAAAAGAGGAGAAGTCACTATACTTATATCAGACAAAAGAAATTTCAAGACCAAAACTAACTATAAAAAGAGACAAAGAAGGTCACTATATAAAGATAAGGGGGTCAATTAAGCAAGAGGATATAATAATTTCAATATATATGCACCCAACACTGGAGCACCCAGATATACAAAGGAAATATTATTACAGCTAAAGACAGCTATAGGCTCCATAATATCTTCAGACTTCAAAACCTCACTTTCAGCATTGGACACATCTTCCACAAAGAAAACAAAGAAACATCAGAATTAATCTAAACTACTGACCAAATTGAGCTAATAGATATTTACAGAACAATTCATCCAGAAGCTGCAGAATACACATTATTTTCCTTAGCACATGGATCAGTTGAAAAGACAGACCATATGTTAGGTCACAAAACAAATCTTGAAACATTCCAAAAAAATGAAATAATATAAAGCATCTTCTCTGACAGCAATGGAATAAAACTAGAAATACCAAGAGAAATTTCAGAAACTATACAAATACATGGAAATCAAACAATATGCTCCTGAATGACAAGTGGGTCAATGAAGAAATTAAGCAGGAAATTGAAAAATTTCTTGAAACAAATAATAATAGAAACACAACATACCAAAATCTATGGGATACAACAACAGTTGTACTAAGAGGGATGTTTATAAGTGCCAATATCAAAAAAGAGGAAAAATAACAAATAAACAATCAAATGCTGCATCTTAACGAACTGAATGATTAAGAGCACACCAAATCCAAAATTAACAGAAGAAAAGAAATAATAAAGATCAGAGCAGAAATAAATAAAATTGAAATAAAAAAAACAAAAGATCGAAGAAATGAAAAGTTTATTTTTTGGAAAGCTAACCAAAATTGACAAATCTTTAGCCAGACTAAGAGAGAGGATCCAAATAAAGAAAATCAGAAATAAAAAAGGAGACATTACAACTGATACTGCAAAAATTCAAAGGATCATTAGCGGCTACTGTGGGCAACTACACGCAAATTAATTGGAAAATCTAGAAGAAATTTATGAATTGCTACACACATACAACTACCAAGATTGAACCAGGAAGAAATCCAAAACCTGAACAGACTAATAACAAGTTACAAGACTGAAGTTGTAATAAAAGTCTCCCAGTAAAGAAAGGTCTTGGAAATGATAGCTTCACTGCTGAATTCTAACCAAACATTTAAAGAACTAATATTAATCCCACTCAAACTATTCTGAAAAATAGAGGATAAAGGCATACTTCCAAATAGAGGAGTAAGGAATACTTCCAAACTCATTCTATGAGGCCACTATTACCCTGTTACCAAAACCAGTCACAGACACAAATTTTTAAAAATATATTTATTGACTGACCAAAAAATAGAACAAATGAAGGATTCTTACACCAATTTTGTTTGTTATAAATATATATAATATGTCTGCAGTTCTACAGTAAGGATATAAGTTTGGTTAGTTACATGGCTTTAACAAGTTTACATCAAAAAATATCTCATAAGCCACTGGCACTCTGAAAAAGATACTGTGATGCATTTCATTGGTTTCATTACAATAAGGTCTCTTGTAAAAATTGTCACTAAGCAAAAAATAACATAACTCTGGGCTACTAGAAAATCCTTCTTAGTTCTTCATAAGTACGATAAACAAGCACCTAACAGTAGAAGTAAATTTGACATGCTGCCAGAAATTACAACAATGAATGCAAATTTGAATACTAGCTTCATAGTTCTCAGGCTCAAAAGTGAGAACCTTAAAAGGTAAAAAGATTTTGGGATGACAGTTTCAGTAACACTTGGTTGGGAAAATATTTGTAAAAATACAAAGAATAACTTTATTCTTAGTTTTTCCTAAAAATGAATTATTAGGCAAAAATATAATGGATATCATGCCTATAACTCATAAATTACTGATATTACACAGCATAAGTATTTTTTTCCTCTTTTTTTATTTTATTTATTTATCATTATTATACTTTAGGTTATAGGGTACAGGTGCGCAATGTGCAGGTTAGTTACATATGTATACATGTGCCATGCTGGTGCACTGCACCCACTAACTCGTCATCTAGCATTAGGTATATCTCCCAATGCTATCCCTCCCCCCTCCCCCCACCTCACAACAGTCCCCAGAGTGTGATGATCCCCTTCCTGTGTCCATGTGTTCTCATTGTTCAATTTCCACCTATGAGTGAGAATATGTGGTGTTTGGTTTTTTATTCTTGTGATAGTTTATGGTGAATGATGATTTCCAATTTCATCCATGTCCCTACAAAGGACATGAACTCATCATTTATTCTGGCTTCATAGTATTCCATGGTGTATATGTGTCACATTTTCTTAATCCAGTCTATCATTGTTGGACATTTGGGTTGGTTCCAAGTCTTTGCTATTGTGAATAATGCCGCAATAAACATACGTGTGCATGTGTCTTTATAGCAGCATGATTTATAGTCCTTTGGGTATATACCTAGTAATGGGATAGCTGGGTCAAATGCAATTTCTAGTTCTAGATCCCTGAGGAATCGCCACACTGACTTCCACAAGGGTTGAACTAGTTTACAGTCCCACCAACACTGTAAAAGTGTTCCTATTTCTCCACATCCTCTCCAGCACCTGTTGTTTCCTGACTTTTTAATGATTGCCATTCTAACGGGTGTGAGATGGTATCTCATTGTGGTTTTGATTTGCATTTCCCTGATGGCCAGTGATGGTGAGCATTTTATCATGTGTTTTTTGGCTGCATAAATGTCTTCTTTTGAGAAGTGTCTGTTCATGTCCCTCACCTACTTTTTGACGGGTTTTTTTGTTTTTTTCTTGTAAATTTGTTGGAGTTCATTGTAGATTCTGGATATTAGCCCTTTGTCAGATGAGCAGGTTGAGAAAGTTTTCTCCCAATTTGTAGGTTGCCTGTTCACTCTGATGGTAGTTTCTTTTGCTGTGCAGAAGCTCTTGAGTTTAATTAGATCCCATTTGTCAATTTTGGCTTTTGTTGCCATTGCTTTTGGTGTTTTAGACATGAAGTCCTTGCCCATGCCTATGTCCTGAATGGTAATGCCAATGTTTTCTTCTAGGGTTTTTATGGTTTTAGGTCTAACGTTTAAGTCTTTAATACATCTTGAATTGATTTTTGTATAAGGTGTAAGGAAGGAATCCAGTTTCAGCTTTCTACATATGGCTAGCCAGTTTTCCCAGCACCATTTATTAAATAGGGAATCCTTTCCCCATTGCTTATTTTTGTCAGGTTTGTCAAAGATCAGATAGTTGTAGATATGCGGCATTATTTCTGAGGGCTCTGTTCTGTTCCATTGATCTATGTCTCTGTTTTGGTACCAGTACCATGCTGTTTTGCCTTGTAGTATAGTTTGAAGTCAGGTAGTGTGATGCCTCCAGCTTTGTTCTTTTGGCTTAGGATTGACTTGGTGATGCGGGCTCCTTTTTCATTCCATATGAACTTTAAAGTAGTTTTTTCCAATTCTGTGAAGAAAGTCATTGGTAGCTTGATGGGGATGGCATTGAGTCTGTAAATTACCTTGGGCAGTATGGCCATTTTCACGATATTGATTCTTCCTACCCATGAGCATGGAATGTTCTTCCATTTGTTTGTATCCTCTTTTATTTCCTTGAGCAGTGGTTTGTAGTTCTCTTTGAAGAGGTCCTTCACGTCCCTTGTAAGTTGGATTCCTAGGTATTTTATTCTCTTTGAAGCAATTGTGAATGGGCGTTCACTCATGATTTGGCTCTCTGTTTGTCTGTTGTTGGTGTATAAGAATGCTTGTGATTTTGGTACACTGATTTTGTATCCTGAAACTTTGCTGAAGTTGCTTATCAGCTTAAGGAGATTTTGGGCTGAGACGATGAGGTTTTCTAGATATACAATCATGTCATCTGCAAACAGGGACAATTTGACTTCCTCTTTTCCTAATTGAATACCCTTTATTTCCTTCTCCTGCCTAATTGCCCTGCCGAGAACTTCCAACACTATGTTGAATAGGAGTGGTGAGAGAGGGCATTCCTGTCTTGTGCCAGTTTTCAAAGGGAATGCTTCCAGTTTTTGCCCATTCAGTATGATATTGCTGTGGGTTTGTCATAGATAGCTCTTATTATTTTGAGATACGTCCCATCAATACCTAATTTATTGAGAGTTTTTAGCATGAAGTGTTGTTGAACTTAGTCAAAGGCCTTTTCTGCATCTATTGAGATAATCATGTGGTTTTTGTCTTTGGTTCTGTTTATATGCTGGATTACATTTATTGATTTGTGTATATTGAACCAGCCTTGCATCCCAGGGATGAAGCCCACTTGATCATGGTGGATAAGCTTTTTGATGTGCTGCTGGATTTGGTTTGCCAGTATTTTATTGAGGATTTTTGCATCAATACTCATCAAGGATATTGGCCTAAAATTCTCTTTTTCAGTTGTGTCTCTGCCCAGCTTTGGTATCAGGATGATGCTGGCCTCATAAAATGAGTTAGGGAGGATTCCCTCTTTTTCTATTGATTGGAATAGTTTCTGAAGGAATGGTACCAGTTCCTCCTTGTACCTCTGGTAGAATTTGGCTGTGAATCCATCTGGTCCTGGACTCTTTTTGGTTGGTAGGCTATTGATTATTGCCACAATTTCAGAGCTTGTAACTGGTCTATTCAGAGATTCAACTTCTTCCTGGTTTTGTCTTGGGAGGGTGTATGTGTCGAGGAATTTATCCATTTCTTCTAGATTTTCTAGTTTATTTGCATAGAGGTGTTTGTAGTATTCTCTGATGGTAGTTTGTATTTCTGTGGGATCGGTGGTGATATCTCCTTTACCATTTTTTATTGCATCTATTTGATTCTTCTCTCTTTTTTTCTTTATTAGTCTTGCTAGCGGTGTATCAATTTTGTTGATCCTTTCAAAAAACCAGCTCCTGGATTCATTAACTTTTTGAAGGTTTCTTTGTGTCTCTATTTCCTTCAGTTCTGCTCTGATTTTAGTTATTTCTTGCCTTCTGCTAGCTTTTGAATGCATTTGCTCTTGCTTTTCTAGTTCCTTTAATTGTGACGTTAGGGTGTCAATTTTGGATCTTTCCTGCTTTCTCTTGTGGGCATTTAGTGCTATAAATTTCCCTCTACACACTGCTTTGAATGCATCCCAGAGATTCTGGTATGTTGTGTCTTGGTTCTCATTGGTTTCAAAGAACATCTTTATTTCTGCCTTCATTTCGTTATGTACCCAGTAGTCATTCAGGAGCAGGTTGTTCAGTTTCCATGTACTTGAGTGATTTTGAGTGAGATTCTTAATGCTGAGTTCTAGCTTGATTGCACTGTGATCTGAGAGATAGTTTGTTATAATTTCTGTTCTTTTACGTTTATTGAGGAGAGCTTTACTTCCAACTATGTGGTCAATTTTGGAATAGGTGTGGTGTGGTGCTGAAAAAAATGTATATTCTGTTGATTTGGGGTGGAGAGTTCTGTAGATATCTATTAGGTCCACTTGGTGCAGAGCTGAGTTCAATTCCTGGGTATCCTTGTTGACTTTCTGTCTCGTTGATCTGTCTCATCTTGACAGTGGGGTGTTAAAGTCTCCCATTATTAATGTGTGGGAGTCTAAGTCTCTTTGTAGGTCACTCGGGACTTGCTTTATGAATCTGGGTGCTCCTGTATTGGGTGCATATATATTTAGGATAGTTAGCTCTTCTTGTTGAATTGATCCCTTTACCATTATGTAATGGCCTATTTTGTCTCTTTTGATCTTTGTTGGTTTAAAGTCTGTTTTGTCAGAGACTAGGATTGCGACCCCTGCCTTTTTTTGTTTTCCATTTGCTTGGTAGATCTTCCTCCATCCTTTTATTTTGAGCCTATGTGTGTCTCTGCACGTGAGATGGGTTTCCTGAATACAGCACACTGATGGATCTTGAGTCTTTATCCAATTTGCCAGTCTGTGTCTTTTAATTGGAGCATTTAGTCCATTTAAATTTAAAGTTAATATTGTTATGTGTGAATTTGATCCTGTCATTATGATGTTAGCTGGTTATTTTGCTCATTAGTTGATGCAGTCTCTTCTTAGTCTTGATGGTCTTTACATTTTGGCATGATTTTGCAGTGGCTGGTACCGGTTGTGCCTTTCCGTGTTTAGCATTTCCTTCAGGAGCTCTTTTAGGGCAGGCCTGGTGGTGACAAAGTCTCTCAGCATTTGCTTGTCTGTAAAGTATTTTATTTCTCCTTCACTTATGAAGCTTAGTTTGGCTGGATATGAAATGCTGGGTTGAAAATTCTTTTCTTTAAGAATGTTGAATATTGGCCCCCACTCTCTTCTGGCTTGTAGAGTTTCTGCCGAGAGATCCACTGTTAGTCTGATGGGCTTCCCTTTGTGGGTAACCCGACCTTTTTCTCTGGCTGCCCTTAACATTTTTTCCTTCATTTCAACTTTGGTGAATCTGACAATTATGTGTCTTGGAGTTGCTCTTCTCGAGGAGTATCTTTGTGGCGTTCTCTGTATTTCCTGAATCTGAATGTTGGCCTGCCTTGCTAGATTGGGGAAGTTCTCCTGGATAATATCCTGCAGAGTGTTTTCCAACTTGGTTCCATTCTCCCTGTCACTTTCAGGTACACCAATCAGACGTAGATTTGGTCTTTTCACATAGTCCCATATTTCTTGGAGGCTTTGCTCATTTCTTTTTATTCTTTTTTCTCTAAACTTCCCTTCTCACTTCATTTCATTCATTTCATCTTCCAGGGCTGATACCCTTTCTTCCATTTAATCGCATCAGCTCCTGAGGCTTCTGCATTCTTCACGTAGTTCTCGAGCCTTGGTTTTCAGCTCCATGAGCTCCTTTAAGCACTTCTCTGTATTGGTTATTCTAGTTATATATTCTTCTAAATTTTTTTCAAAGTTTTCAACTTCTTTGCCTTTGGTTTGAATATCCTCCCATAGCTCGGAGTAATTTGATAGTCTGAAGCCTTCTTCTCTCAGCTCGTCAAAGTCATTCTCCATCTAGCTTTGATCCGTTGCTGGTGAGGAACTGCGTTCCTTTGGAGGAGGAGAGGCGCTCTGCTTTTTAGAGTTTCCAGTTTTTCTGCTCTGTCTTTTCCCCATCTTTGTGGTTTTATCTACTTTTGGTCTTTGATGATGGTGATGTACAGATGGGTTTTTGGTGTGGATGTCCTTTCTGTTTGTTAGTTTTCCTTCTAACAGACAGGACCCTCAGCTGCAGGTCTGTTGGAGTACCTGGCCAGCAGTATGAGGTGTCAGTCTGCCGCTGCTGGGGGTGCCTCCCAGTTAGGCTACTCGGGGGTCAGGGGTCAGGGACCCACTTGAGGAGGCAGTCTGCCCATTCTCAGATCTCCAGCTGCGTGCTGGGAGAACCACTGCTCTCTTCAAAGCTGTCAGACAGGGACATTTAAGTCTGCAGAGGTTACTCTGTCTTTTTGTTTGTCTGTGCCCTGCCCCCAGAGGTGGAGCCTACAGAGGCAGGCAGGCCTCCTTGAGCTCTGGTGGGCTCCACCCAGTTCGAGCTTCCCAGCTGCTTTGTTTACCTAAGCAAGCCTGGGCAATGGCGGGCGCCCCTCCCCCAGCCTTGCTGCCACCTTGCAGTTTCATCTCAGACTGCTGTGCTAGCTATCAGTGAGACTCGGTGGGCATAGGGCCGTCTGAGCCAGGTGCGAGATACAATCTCCTGGTGCGCCATTTCTTAGTTTCTTAAGCCCGTCCAAAAAGCGCAGTATTTGGGTGGGAGTGTCCCGATTTTCCAGGTGCCATCTGTCACCCCTTTCTTTGACTAGGAAAGGGAACTCCCTGACCCCTTGCACTTCCCGAGTGAGGCAATGCCTCGCCCTTCTTTGGCTGGCGCACGGTGCATGCATCCACTGACCTGCACCCACTGTCTGGCACTCCCTAGTGAGATGAACCCAGTACCTCAGATGGAAATGCAGAAATCACCTGTCTTCTGCGTTGCTCACGCTGGGAGCTGTAGACCGGAGCTGTTCCTATTTGGCCATCTTGGCTCCTCTCCATAAATATTTTTAAACAACTACATTTACATGTAAGAGTTTTTGATATATTAGCTTGCTGGTCTAGAAGCAAAATAATTACCACTTGGAGAATAATAATAAGGAAGAGTGGGTTCATATATCAATGTGCAAAGGAATCAGAGTATCCATATTCTAAAACTGAAAAAGATGTTACAAACCATCTATTTGAATTGCTCCCTTCGTGGAGAGCCTAGCTAGGCTTTTGTAGAGCCAAATGGATACTATTTAAATGACTTTTAATATTTCAAAAAGTATCACATATCATATTCTTGAGACCTAGAACTACATGAGCTATGTGAAACATCATCTTTTATTCTTCACTGACTATAAAGGCAATGTTGTTAATCTAGTTATCTGACTGGAAAACAAAGTCATATTTATTTAGTAGAAATAACAGTAGAAACTGGAGAAGAAGGTAAGGTAAGAAATAATTTTAAAAATTAAATTTTGGTAATCATGGTATCCCTACACCAAGGTCAAAAACTAAGGTAACAGACAGGTAGAACATTCAAATTTCCTGACTAGTCCAGTGATCTTGCCTACCTCCACACTACTTTGAATACAGGACATAAATAATAGATTTAACAAATGTCAAATGTTTACAAAGTGACCATGGAGCAATGAGATTACTGGAAACTTTCCGTTTCTTCTTCACATATATTTTTAAATGATTTGCAATGAGCACATATACTATTATAATAAAAACATACACACACAGGCACACACACACTCACACACATTTAATAGTGAGTCTTCCTAAAGCAAAACCTATAATTGTACAAATCATGTTCAGAAATATGATTTTCCCATGTTTCCTTTTCCATTCACATAATCTTGGAGTATGTTTCGTCATTTATAAAACAAGGGTAATGGTTGGTTCTTACACTATGTTTCACTAATTATTGCTGGGACCACTCAAAAGATAGATGTAAAAGTAAATCTACTAACCGATTATGCAATGAGTGCCAGTCATGCAATGAGTGGTATCTAATAAATAGTCTTCATTCACTAGAAACATATGAGAACTTTTTTTTTTTTTTTTTTTTTTTTTTGAGACGGAGTCTCGCTCTGTCGCCCAGGCTGGAGTGCAGTGGCGCGATCTCGGCTCTCTGCAGGCTCCGCCCCCCGGGGTTCACGCCATTCTCCTGCCTCAGCCTCCCGAGTAGCTGGGACTACAGGTGCCCTTAAAAGCCTAAAGGAGAACTAACATTTTATTCCTTACTACACGTATCTATTGAATGTATTTTGCAAGCCATGTGTGGTTTCAAGGTACAGGAAATATAGCTGTAAATGAAACAAAGTCCCTGTCCTCATATAGCTTATGTTCTAATACAGGTCACAGACAATAAACTAGTAAAATGTATATAAATAATATGATTTCAGAAAATGATACTTTTTTATGGTATTTATTTCTATGAAAAAAATATAGTCTTGTAGTAATTTGTTATACAATTTTTTCCTGACTACCTTAGCACTACTTGAAGGCAGGGACTATAGCTTATAAATAAACTCTTCAGCAATAAGCTATGCTCATTGATTGATACATGGTAAATACTTGATAAATGTCTCAATTAAGGAAAGAAAAGAGGAAATAAAGGTAAAAATTCTAAAAATTCAATACATTCAATAGTTTGATACAGATTACTTACCTTACAAGGCAATGCCACATATTAAAGGAAGAAAAACAAAAAGTTTTAAAGTCAGAATAAAATCATTCCTCTAAAGGACTGTTAAATTCCCTAAAACATGATTTTGGGGGAGTAATATGGTCCTCAAAACTAGCATTCAAAGTATTAAACCATCATTGTTGTGTTAAGTAAATTATTTGGCCTCTTGGAGTCTTGATTTTCTTACCAATGAAATAGGAATGAGAGCATAGGAATGAACAGCTCTCATTGTAGAAAGGGGTTGTAAGCACAAATGAGATAAATTATGATCCTTTGAAAAGTACAAAGTATTACAGAGAAGCAATAGCATTAATTCTGGCAGCAGTCTGGAATGGAGCAGTAATTCCAGTCATCTGGAAATACAGGCAGTAGTGAGTCATGGCTGTAGACTCAGAGCAGGGAACTGGTTTGGATAAAGTGTGTGACAAGTTGCGGGGGATGTTAAAAGGAGCTAGGCAGGGCCAGGCATGGTGGCTCACACCCATAATCCCAGCAATTTGGGAGGCCAAGGCGGGCGGATCACCTGAGGTAGGAAGTTCGAGACCAGCCTGGCCAACATGGGGATATCCCGTCTCTACTAAAAATACAAAAATAAGCCGGGTGTGGTGGTGCATGCCTGCAGTCCCAGCTACTCAGGAGGCTGAGGCAGGTGAATCGCTTGAACCTGGGAGGCAGAGGTTGCAGTGGCCACTGCACTCTGGCCTGGACAACAGAGCAAGACTCCATCTCAAAAAAAAAATCAGAGCTAGGAAGGTTCCACGCCCAGAGCTAGTGGTCAGGAATCAAATGGCAAGGAATCAAAACTAGTCACACAAGTCACAGTTGGGGCAAACCTGAAAAGACAGTTGCAGTGACCATGGATCCTCAAGAACAGAATAGGAAGGCAATATAAAGTTTGGTAAACAGTCAGGAATCTGGAAATGTGATGAACAAAACGAAGGATAATGTAAACAAGAGGCCAAATTTGAGATCTTCAAAAACGCAGCAAGGCAGTTTTGTGCATCAGCTCCAGTGTATGTATAAGGATCCTTTGAAGGAAAGCATTGACTCTTGAGGAGCAGGTGCTCAGAATTACATGACTGAGGTAAGGGAATGTAGGTGGAGCTGAACCAACACTTTCTTCTCAAGAAAATTCTGGCAATAAATATCTTAGCCAGTTTTTAGAAGAATCTTTCCAGTCATCCATTTTCTAATTGGACAGCAAGATAAAACTTCATCAAATCTCTAGACAAATTTCCCTTGGGACTTATGCCATGTTTCCATGATACCACAAAGTATTTTGAAAGTAAAAATACTCAATCGTCGATGTATGCACTCATTATTAGATCCTCAGTATGTATGGTCTCAGCTAGGAATGAAAGCATTGCCTCCTTTCTTGTTGACCTGAGTTTACTAAGTAATTGGCTAAAGTTAATTAATGAATCAATTGTATTGTAGCAACATGCATTGAATGCTAGGCAAAACCCTCCTGTGGATGGGAGAGATATTACTGTCTTTAGGTAACTGTTTGTTTGCTTTCTATCTCTACATTCAAAACTGACCAAGGAATGCCACTAGTTAGACATGTGTAGTGATTACCAGTGGACCTCAGTCCAGGCTCACTCAAAACTGGCTACCCCCAGGATGGAGGGGTGGCATGCCAGTAAGGAACCTGGCCTTAGCAGCAAGTTGTTTTTTTTCCTGCAAGTATCATATATTTCTTCTCCAACCAATTTTGTTCCCCTTGGTTCCTGGGAACCATTATACTGTTAGGTTAATGGATCTATTGGTTTATCCACCTGTACGTTTCCTGAATTTTGGCCATTCAGCGATGCATTCCTGGTGATTGGGTTTGTAAGTACTAGTTTCCTAGGTCCAACATCACATTCAGATATCTCTTAACTATAAATCGGTGTAGTAACCGTGATATATCAGCATAGAGATGGCTCCATCCATTAAAAATATATTGGTATTGGTGGTTTCAAAAAATTGTATATTTGTTACTGGCATATAAAACAAATAAATGGCCAGATACAAAATTGTGCAGAACCCAGATTAGTATCTATTAAAGAATTAATAAAGAATAAGTATTAATGTAGATATATTTATTTACATATTAATGGTTTTTTTCAAATTGGCCAAATTTTTCAAAACAATTACATATTAAAAATTGAGATATATGGAAATTCTAACTAATAGATTTATAGTCATTCCTAGGGTAGGCATTAACACTTCTTGGTAACTTCTGTAAGTTAATTATAGTTTAACTTCCTAATTAATTAAATCTGTAAGTTAATTTATAGTTTAACTTCCCAGAGGCTTTGGTGTCTTTTTTTACCCTCACTTTAAAATACACACAACAGTATATAATATATCACATTTGGTCAACAGTTCAAATTTTTTTATTCTTTAAAGCATGTACAAAAAATATACTAGTTAAAATTCCTGTGAAAAATTCTAATACAGAGGAATTATATGGCTATGTTTGGAAAGATAATATTTCTTTAAAAATGTGTTTTTTTATGTTTTATGTTTGCAATAAGCATTATTTAAGTTTGATTGAAGAACTTCATGATTTTTATGTATTACTTTCTTGTATTGAGAAATAGTGGTCCATTGTTGGGCTGTATTTAAAATTAATGTGTATGAAACAAGAAATATTTAATTAGAGTTATTAATTTGCCACAAGTAATATGTGTATTTGACCTAAATCAGTATCTTTTATCATGTCAGCCTCACATACAACAAGAATAATAGCAAGAACAACAACAACAAATTTGAATGTTTCCTTTGTGCCTATGCTCCTAACTATCATGTTATACTCATTCATATAAGCCTAACAATTAATTTGAAGTTAGACACACGGGATTTACTCATCAGTACTAGAGCATTCGCTGTTATCCAGGAAGAAAACTATCCCTGGTGCTGAAACTGCTCTGTGTAGTCCTTGCGGTTGAAGAATTAAAACAGTTTCTTTTAGACATTTCCTTTCATTGAAATTATGAATTGGATAAGTGTTCATACCTTAAAGGAAGTATTAAATTTCACATATGTTAACATCTTAATTAATATAAGATGAATATTCTACTTATGACTATGTTTTAATATTGAAAAATGAGTTTATGATGAGTTTCATTAGTTTCTAGAGAAAACAATGGTTTAAAAAATTTCAGTACATAAGACATTGAAGAGTCTATGAATGTTCCAGAAATCTGAAAACATATACCACTAATCAAAAGTTTCTCCATTCATGTTGACTAGCATTTGCCTTAGGCATCAGAATTAATGGATTTGTGTTCAAAATAAACACTTGAAATCTAATTCCCTAACTGCATTATAACACACTTGATTACAAGTATGTAGCTTTTATTTAATGCTTATAATGACTTTAAATTGTAGCAAAATGGGCTTCCCCCAAGAGGATTGCTTTGTTGATCCTGAGTTGGGGTCCTAAGCCAGAAGTTAACTATGCTTTCATATATTCTTGCAAGTGGAAATACAGTGTTGGTGTAAATTCTCCTTATATGGATAGCTAAGCCCAGAGGAAATAATGGTAATTGGCACCATATGACCGTATGCAATTCATGTGCATATTTATATCAAGAAAAGAACATTACAGGTCTGGTGAGACCCTATTTCATTCTGACAATGTCATCTGTATTTATGTGTCTGTTTCGGGAGTTTGGAAGTCAAGGGATTCTGTGCTGGATTGTAAAGCATGTGCTTATGCTTGATGTAGCTACTCAATTTTGTATTCTTGACTAATAAAGTCATAAACATAATTCAACCTGTGTGTGTGTGCTCTCCTTCCATTAATTTATACTTTAGCAAAAAGTATTGAATGTGTGTGTTATGTAACAGTTTCCTATAAATTATATTAAATGATTTATTAGCTTTATTCAATAAAGTTTTAAGTGTTTTCTTCTATGACTACATTACTTGTTAACAAGAAATTTCTTTAACTGAAAACTTCAAGCAAGATTATCTGGGTAACTCTTTCAGAAAGAATTGTACCTGTATTTTGGGATTGAATATATTAATTTCTTTTACTGTTTTAACAGGATATAATTTTACAAGACAAGCCACTTTTTCAAAGCCTGCTTCTCCTCCCATTTTCCCTATCTCTGTGATTGCCACCTCCAACCCCTGTAGCCTGCCTCTGCTCTCTCTTAACCAAGTCCTACCGATACTGCTTCCTAAGTATTTTTCAGCCCTGTCCTTCCTCTCCATCATGATGGACTCACTTCCAGTTGAAATCCTTATGGTACCCTCCTTGGGTTATTGCAGTAATCAGAGAGCTGGTCTCCTTAACTCAGGATTCACTTCTTCTCATCTGTTGTTCACAGTGACATCAGAAAGATATTTTAAAATGATGAACTAGAATTAATTATATAAAACACACATACACACATAAATAATACTTAAATCTTTCAATGATGTTCCAATTATATAAAATATAATATAGGAGGCACTTTATGTTCTGGCCTCAATCTTTCAATTCAAACTTATCTCCTGCCACTATCTCCTTTGAGAATTGTATTCCAGCTACTTTATAATAGTAATAATATATAATATTCATAGGGCCTTTCCTGGGTTCCTATCACTGTACAAAATACTTCACATATAACATTTAATCTTTGACAACTTTATTAGGCAGGTACAATTATTATCTATCTATATATCTATATCTATATATATATAATCTATATTTTATAGATAAGAAAATAGAGGGTAAAAACTTGCCAAAATTACAAAGCTTAGAAGTGTAGCAGTTGGGATTTGAATCTAGGCATCCTGCCTCTATAGTCCACAGTGGCTTTCTTGTGCCAAAAGGCTTGCAGTTCCCTAGACTTGACATTTCTCAAAATCTGTGTCTTTCACATGCTCTTCCAATTGTCTGGAAAATCTTTCCCAACCTCAATCTACCTGTGGTACTCATGTTCACCCCACAAGAATTGACTCCATCTGTCCCCTCTCCATGAAAATTTCTCTGAATCTCAGCACTTTGGGAGGCCGAGGCAGGTGGATCGCCTGAGCTCAGGAGTTCGAGACTGCCCTGGGCAACATGGTGAAACCCCATCTTTACTAAAATGCAAAAAACTCACCAGGTATGGTGGCACATGACTGTAATTCCAGCTGCTCTGGAGGCTGAGGCAGGAGAATTACTTGAGCCTGGGAGGCAGAGGTTGCAGTGAGCCAAGACTGCACCACTGCACTCCACCTTGGGCTACAGAGTGAGACTCCATCAAAAAAAGAAAGAAAGAGAGAAAGAAAGAAAGAAAGTTTCCCTGGTAAGGGCTCATGCCTTGGCACTGAGGGCATCTTGCAAAACTCAAGGATGCCACTTGGTGTAGCAGATAGAAAATAATTGTGATATGAGACAGGCCTGAATTGGATTTATGGCTCTATTGCATATTGGTTTCGTGATTTTGGGAAAGTCATTTAATCTCTCTGAATTTTAGTTTCTTTAGGGATTAATAGTACCTTTTCCAGGGAGCTGTTATTAGGATGAGACAATGACCAGAACATAGCAAGAATTCATTAGTGCTGTCACCACCCTTCCTCCGTTGCAGCCCTCAGTACCTGAATGGCAATCGTGCATCTTCTCATCGGCCTGTGAATTGCTTCCCCTTTCATCTTTGGCTCTGCAGTATTCAGTGTCACTAGTGAAATGCGTGAAATGAATGAATCGACAACTGAAGCTTAATACCTAATGAGACAAGTGAGTGAATCCTTTTGTTCATTTTATGGCCAGAAAGATAGTGTAATTAAGTAATAACAACTGGCAAAAAAGAGAAACTCCACCTATACTTTGTCCTTTTCTCAAGTAGCATCTAAAACTTTTTCCTTCTGATTAAAAAATTATCACTGAAGGATCTCTTCGAATGTGTCTTGAATTTTATATAAGCAGATGATCACAGCTCAGCATAATATTAGAAGATTATATGATTTTAAAAATTGGTTCATAGTTTTATAGTCTTGGAATATCTATCTATCTATCTGTCTCTCTGTCTATCTATCTATCTAGGTATCTATCTATCTACCTACCTACCTCTACCTACCTACCTACCAACCTGTCATCTTCAAATATATTTAGGCTGCTTTCCTGAGGCCAATTTTTTATTCCATTCTTTCATCTTTTTCAAGATCCTGGTATTCCCTGGTGTATTGGGTCTAGGTATTTATGATTAGGAGAAGAAATGATTCAGTGGCAGCTCCCCAGGATTTTGAATTATGAGATATGAAACTAGAAATGGCAACTTAGGTGGATTGTTTGAGAACACTGTGTATTATTGCTTCTGTATCAACTTCTATTCTCCCTTGTTCATACTTTTTTTAATACGCATTTCAAGTACTATATATTGGTGAACATTTGAACCCAAATCATATAACGATAGAAGATGCCATAGTTGGAAAGGCATAAAAGGTCATTCTAAATGTGTGAACAAATTAGAGAAGTACAAAATTAGAGATCATCATAGCTATATTGCAGACAGACTTCATTGCTTTTCACAGAAATTAAGCCATAGATAACAATGACAGGTTGAAATAGGTCGTGATTTCTAAAAATAATGTCATGTAAATTACTTATCTAAATACATTAAACTATGAATTATTTGAAAAAATGAATAGTAGGTCCTCAGAATGGCCCTAAACATAAGTATATAATAAAAGCATGAGTTCAAGAGCAGAATGTTAATGAAGCTCCCTGTCTTGGTTTCTTTAATAAGATTCTTCTATTCTGCTTTCTGGAGCTATTACGTCCCCATTATAAACTTTGTACCAAGTTAAAAGTAAGGCCCCTTTTGCCCCTTTCTTCTGCCTTCCTGGCTCTCTAGTCCTAGGAAGTTAAAAAGAGTCAGAAAATCTCATCTTTTCTTCTATGAAGTTTGGGAGAAAAGTCAAGATAGGCTATAAAGTGTTGCACTTGATAATCCAAGCATCCTTCTACTGATAGTAGAGTCTCATTATCCTTCCTCAGATATATGCAATGAGGAAAATAGATAATGAGAAAGCATGCACCCAAGCAACTCTTTGAGTGTATAAGGGCTGATTAAGTTGAAAGAAGATTGCCAGGCGAGGTGGCTCATGCCTGTAATCCCAGCACTTTGGGAGACTGAGGCAGGCAGATCACTTGAGGTCAGGATTTCGAGACCAGCGTCGTCAACATGGTGAAACCCTGGCTCTACTAAAAATACAAAAAATATTCAGGCATGGTAGCGCATGCCTGTAATCCCAGGTACTCGGGAGACTGAGGCAGGAGAATCACTTGAACCCAGGAGGCAGAGGTTGCAGTGAGCTGAGACAATGCCACTGCACTCCAGCCTGGGCAGAAGAGTGAGACTCCATTAAAAAAAAATTGCCAAGTATCTACTAATCTAAAAAATACACAGCCTCAGTTCTCAAAGAGTTTATGTTGTATGATCATGTCAGTTCCATATATAATTTGTTTATCACAACTGCACACTGTTACTGAATCTGAAATGCTTCAAAATCTGAAAGTTTTAGAGCACTTACATGATGCTCAAAGGAAATGTTCATTGGAGCATTTCAGATTTCAGATTTTCAAATTAAGGATACTCAACTGGTAAGTATAATGCATATATTCCGAAATCTGAAAAATATCCAAAATCCAAAATACTTCTGGTCCCACGCATTTTCAATAAGGGATACTCAACAAGTATTTTAAAAGATCAAAATAAGGGTAAGAGAATATGGATATTTAAGCTTATAGTTATTTACATGGAACAGTTGAGGCCATTAAAAAAATGTCTAAGACATAGGCAGTGGAAGGCTGAATTCAAGAAAAAATCTCAGAGCTGAGGAAACAAAGAACCTATGAGGTTAAGGTGTTAAATGAGTCAACCACATGAGTGTGAAAGGGAGGCCAAATGAGAAAATGATGTTGCTTGGGTGGAGAGGAAGTTCTGGAATAAATGTGGCAGTTCTTAGAAGACATTATAGTTAGAAGACACTATAGTTAGATGGATAGACAGTAAAGAAGGGGCTTTTGTATTAAAATAGAGGAATAGTGCTTGGGAATAGGAAATATGGAGCTAAAATTATGCCAACCGACTTCTACTAAATAAATTCTATGACACCTTAGCCTTTGGGAAAATGACTAGCCTTCAGTGGTGCACATGTCAAGGGAAGCAATGTCCCCATAGAGATAGCTAAACACTAATTAAAGCAAAGAAATGGAGTCAATGTCCTCTAATGAGGTTTCCAGAAGTCACATTGAAAATATTTGGGAGGGAGGGAAGATTGATTCAGAAATAAAACATAGAGCAGTGATTGCACGAGAGGCGGGAGCCAAGATGGCCAAATAGGAACAGCTCCAGTCTACAGCTCCGAGCGTGAGCGACGCAGAAGTCAGGCGATTTCTGCATTTCCATCTGAGGTACCAGGTTCATCTCACTAGGGAGTGCCAGACAGTGGGCACAGGTCAGTGGGTGCACGCACCGTGCGCAAGCCGGAGAAGGGCGAGGCATTGCCTCACTTGGGAAGCACAAGGGGTCAGGGAGTTCCCTTTCCTAGTCAAAGAAAGGGGTGACAGACAGCACCTGGAAAATTGGGTCACTCCCACTCGAATACTGCGCTTTTCCGATGGGCTTAAAAAATGGCACACCAGCAGATTATATCCGGCACCTTGCTCAGAGGGTCCTATGCCCACGGAGTCTCGCTGATTGCTGGCACAGCAGTCTGAGATCAAACTGCAAGGCGGCAGCGAGGCTGGGGGAGAGGCGCCCGCCACTATCCAGGCTTGCTTAGGTAAACAAAGCAGCCTGGAAGCTCGAACTGGGTGGAGCCCACCACAGCTCAAGGAGGCCTGCCTGCCTCTGTAGGCTCCACCTCTGGGGGCATGGCGGAGACAAACAAAAAGACAGCAGTAACCTCTGCAGACTTAAATGTCCCTGTCTGACAGCTTTGAAGAGAGCAGTGGTTCTCTCAGCATGCAGCTGGAGATCTGAGAATGGGCAGACTGCCTCCTCAAGTGGGTCCCTGACCCCTGACCCCTAAGCAGCCTAACTAGGAGGCAACCCCCAGCAGGGGCAGATTGACACCTCACACAGCCGGCCAGGTACTCCAACAGACCTGCAGCTGAGGGTCCTGTCTGATAGAAGGAAAACTAACAAACAGAAAGGACATCCACACCAAAAACCCATCTGTACATCACCCTCATCAAAGACCAAAAGCAGATAAAACCACAAAGATGGGGAAAAAACAGAACAGAAAAACTGGAAACTCTAAAAAGCGGAGCACCTCTCCTCCTCCAAAGGAACGCAGTTCCTCACCAGCAACGAAACAAAGCTGGACAGAGAATGACTTTGACGAGCTGAGAGAAGAAGGCTTCAGATGATCAAATTACTCTGAGCTATGGGAGGATATTCAAACCAAATACAAAGAAGTTGAAAACATTGAAAAAATTTAGAAGAATGTATAACTAGAATAACCAATACAGAGAAGTGCTTAAAGGAGCTGACGGAGCTGAAAACCAAGGCTCAAGAACTACATGAAGAATGCGGAAGCCTCAGGAGCTGATGTGATCAACTGGAAGAAAGGGTATCAGTGATGGAAGATGAAATCAATGAAATGAAGCAAGAAGGGAAGTTTAGAGAAAAAAGAATAAAAAGAAATGAGCAAAGCCTCCAAGAAATATGGGACTATGTGAAAAGACCAAATCCACGTCTGATTGGTGTACCTGAAAGTGACAGGGAGAATGGAACCAAGTTGGAAAACACTTTGCAGGATATTATCCAGGTGAACGTCCCCAATCTAGCAAGGCAGGCCAACATTGAGAATCAGGAAATACAGAGAATGCCACAAAGATACTCCTCAAGAAGAGCAACTCCAAGACACATAATTGTCAGATTCACCAAATTTGAAACGAAGGAAAAAATGTTAAGGGCAGCCAGAGAGAAAGGTCAGGTTACCCTCAAAGGGAAGCCCATCAGACTAACAGTGGATCTCTCAGCACAAACTCTACAAGCCAGAAGAAAGTGGGGGCCAATATTCAACATTCTTAAAGAAAAGAATTTTCAACCCAGCATTTCATATCCAGCCAAACTAAGCTTCATAAGTGAAGGAGAAATAAAATACTTTACAGACAAGCAAATGCTGAGAGATTTTGTCACCACCACGCCTGCCCTAAAAGAGCTCCTGAAGGAAGTGCTAAACATGGAAAGGAACAACCGGTACCAGCCGCTGCAAAATCATGGCAAAATGTAAAGACCATCGTGACTAGGAAGAGACTGCATCAACTAACGAGCAAAATAACCAGCTAACATCATAATGACAGGATCAAATTCACACATAACAATATTAACTTTAAATGTAAATTGACTAAAAGGTCCAATTAAAAGACACAGACTGGCAAATTGGATAAAGACTCAAGACCCATCAGTGTGCTGTATTCAGGAAACCCATCTCATATGCAGAGACACACATAGGCTCAAAATAAAAGGATGGAGGAAGATCTACCAAGCAAATGGATAGCAAAAAAAGGCAGGGGTTTCAATCCTAGTCTCTGATAAAACAGACTTTAAACCAACAAAGATCAAAAGAGACAAAGAAGGCCATTACATAATGGTAAAGGGATCGATTCAATAATAAGAGCTAACTATCCTAAATATATATGCACCCAATACAGGAGCACCCAGATTCATAAAGCAAGTCCTGAGTGACCTACAAAGAGACTTAGACTCCCACACATTAATAATAGGAGAATTTAACACCCCACTGTCAACATTAGACAGATAAATGAGACAGAAAGTTAACAAGGATACCCAGGAATTGAACTCAGCTCTGCACCAAGCAGACCTAATAGACATCTACAGAACTCTCCACCCCAAACCAACAGAATATACATTTTTTTCAGCACCACACCACACCTATTCCAAAATTGAGCACATACTTGGAAGTAAAGCTCTCCTCAGTAAATGTAAAAGAACAGAAATTATAACAAACTATCTCTCAGATCACAGTGCAATCAAGCTAGAACTCAGCATTAAGAATCTCACTCAAAACCACTCAACTACATGGAAACTGAACAACCTGCTCCTGAATGACTACTGGGTACATAACGAAATGAAGGCAGAAATAAAGATGTTCTTTGAAACCAATGAGAACCAAGACACAACATACCAGAATCTCTGGGATGCATTCAAAGAGGTGTGTAGAGGGAAATTTATAGCACTGAATGCCCACAAGAGAAAGCAGGAAAGATCCAAAATTGACACCCTAACATCACAATTAAAAGAACTAGAAAACCAAGAGCAAACACATTCAAAAGCTAGCAGAAGGCAAGAAATAACTGAAATCACAGCAGAACTGAAGGAAATAGGGACACAAAAAACCCTTCAAAAAATTAATGACTCCAGGAGCTGGTTTTTTGAAAGGATCAACAAAATTGATACACCGCTAGCAAGATTAATAAAGAAAAAAAGAGAGAAGAATCAAATAGATGCAATAAAAAATGATGAAGGGGATATCACCACCGATGCCACAGAAATACAAACTACCATCAGAGAATATTACAAACACCTCTATGCAAATAAACTAGAAAATCTAGAAGAAATGGATAAATTCCTTGACACATACACCCTCCCAAGACTAAACCAGGAAGAAGTTGAATCTCTGAATAGACCAGTAACAGGCTCTGAAATTGTGGCAATAATCAACAGCTTACCAACCAAAAAGAGTCCAGGACCAGATGGATTCACAGCTGAATTCTACCAGAGGTACAAGGAGGAACTGGTACCATTCCTTCTGAAACTATTCCAATCAATAGAAAAAGAGGGAATCCTCCCTAACTCATTTTATGAGGCCAGCATCATCCTGATACCAAAGCTGGGCAGAGACACAATCAAAAAAGAGAATTTTAGACCAATATCCTTGATGAACATTGATGCAAAAATCCTCAATAAAATACTGGCAAAGAGAATCCAGCAGCACATCAAAAAGCTTATCCACCATGATCAAGTGGGCTTCATCCCTGGGATGCAAGGCTGGTTCAATATACGCAAATCAATAAATGTAATCCAGCATATAAACAGAACCAAAGACAAAAACCACATGATTATCTCAATAGATGCAGAAAAGGCCTTTGACAAAACTCAACAACCTTCGTGCTAAAAACTCTCAATAAATTAGGTATTGATGGGACATATCTCAAAATAATAAGAACTATCTATGACAAACCCACAGCCAATATCATACTGAATGGGCAAAAACTGGAAGCATTCCCCTTTGAAAACTGGCACAAGACAGGGATGCCCTCTTTCACCACTCTTATTCAACATAGTGTTGGAAGTTCTGGCCAGGGCAATTAGGCAGGAGAAGGAAATAAAGGGTATTCAATTAGGAAAAGAGGAAGTCAAATTGTCCCTCTTTGTAGACGACATGATTGTATATCTAGAAAACCCCATTGTCTCAGCCCAAAATCTCCTTAAGCTGATAAGCAACTTCAGCAAAGTCTCAGGATACAAAATCAATGTACCAAAATCACAAGCATTCTTATACACCAACAACAGACTAACAGAGAGCCGAATCATGAGTGAATTCCCATTCACAATTGCTTCAAAGAGAATAAAATACCTAGGAATCCAACTTACAAGGGACATGAAGGACCTCTTCAAAGAGAACTACAAACCACTGCTCAAGGAAATAAAAGAGGATACAAACAAATGGAAGAACATTCCATACTCATGGGTAGGAAGAATCAATATCGTGAAAATGGCCATACTGCCCAAGGTAATTTACAGACTCAATGCCATCCCCATCAAGCTACCAATGACTTTCTTCACTGAATTGGAAAAAACTACTTTAAAGTTCATATGGAACCAAAGAAGAGCCCGCGTCGCCAAGTCAATCCTAAGCCAAAAGAACAAAGCTGGAGGCATCACACTACCTGACTTCAAACTATACTACAAGGCTACAGTAACCAAAACAGCATGGTACTGGTACCAAAACAGACATATAGATCAATGGAACAGAACAGAGCCCTCAGAAATAACAGCGCATATCTACAACTATCTGATCTTTGACAAACCTGAGAAAAACAAGCAATGGGGAAAGGATTCCCTATTTAATAAATGGTGCTGGGAAAACTGGCTAGCCATATGTAGAAAGCTGAAACTGGATCCCTTCCTTGCACCTTATACAAAAATCAATTCAAGATGGATTAAAGACTTAAATGTTAGACCTAAAACCATAAAAACCCTAGAAGAAAACATTGGCATTACCATTCAGGACATAGACATGGGCAAGGACTTCATGTCTAAAACACCAAAGGCAATGGCAACAAAAGCCAAAATTGACAAATGGGATCTAATTAAACTAAAGAGCTTCCGCACAGCAAAAAAAACTACCATCAGAGTGAACAGGCAACCTACAAAATGGGAGAAAATTTTCGCAAACTACTCATCTGACAAAGGTCTACTATTCAGAATCTACAATGAACTCAAACAAATTTACAAGAAAAAACAAACAACCCCATCAAAAAGTGGGCGAAGGACATGAACAGACACTTCTCAAAAGGAGACATTTATGTAGCCAAAAAACACATGATAAAATGCTCACCATCACTGGCCATCAGAGAAATGCAAATCAAAACCACAATGAGATACCATCTCACACCAGTTAGAATGGCAATCATTAAAAAGTCAGGAAACAACAGGTGCTGGAGAGGATGTGGAGAAATAGGAACACTTTTACAGTGTTGGTGGGACTGTAAACTAGTTCAACCCTTGTGGAAGTCAGTGTGGCGATTCCTCAGGGATCTTGAACTAGAAATACCATTTGACCCAGCCATCCCATTACTGGGTATATACCCAAAGGACTATAAATCATGCTGCTATAAAGACATATGCACAAGTATGTTTATTGCGGCATTATTCACAATAGCAAAGACTTGGAACCAAGCCAAATGTCCAACAATGATAGACCGGATTAACAAAGTGTGGCACATATACACCATGGAATACTATGCAGCCATAAAAAATGATGAGTTCATGTCCTTTGTAGGGACACGGATGAAGCTGGAAACCATCATTCTCAGCAAACTATTGCAAGGACAAAAAACCAAACACTGCATGTTCTCACTCATAGGTGGAAATTGAACAATGAGAACACATGGACACAGGAAGGGGATCATCACACTCTGGGGACTGTTGTGAGGTGGGGGGAGGGGGAGGGATAGCATTGGGAGATATACCTAATGCTAGATGATGAGTTAGTGGGTGCAGCGCACCAGCATGGCACGTGT
Organism: Pongo abelii; assembly: GCF_028885655.2. NCBI lineage: Eukaryota > Metazoa > Chordata > Mammalia > Primates > Hominidae > Pongo > Pongo abelii. The sequence goes on from NC_071999.2 coordinate 20,453,739, forward strand.
ATACATATGTAACTAACCTGCACATTGTGCACATGTATCCTAAAACCTAAAGTATAATAATAATAAATAAAAATAAAAATAAAAATCATTGCATGAAAAAAATAAAAAAAAAACACAGAGCAGTATGGAGATAAGACACTGGAGAGCATAAATGAGTCGAGTTTTCAAAAAAATAGAACAAAATTTTTCAAAGTCAGTTGCCTATTATCTTCCCTCATAGTTCTTAGGGAGATATAACTAAAGGCCTCCAAAGAATTTGTGTCTGTCCATTAGGTACAGAATAAATTTATTTCAAAGATCTCCTCCTCTGAGAGTTGATTATTTGACTTAGGGCAAAAGACTGAATGTAAATAGTAGCGAAACTGTCTCTGATATTATTGTAAGGAATAAAATAATTTTGCTTTGTAAATACAATAGAATATTTCCTAGAGAGAACTGACCCAAACTCAATTTTAGGACTGGTCCTGAAATTCAGAAGTACCTTTCCCATATTGCCTAACTGTGCCTTTTTCACTGGAACAAAAGTGCTGCCTTCAGGGAGCATGCCTCCTCAGAGATCAGTAAAATCAATGAGAAATGCAATATCCATTTGTCAGTAAAGACATGTGAAGTTTGATGGGTTTCTTGGGACTGGACAACTACTTAAAGATTCTAAAGAAAAATTAAGTGGGGCATAGAAACCAAAACTATCAAGAGATCCTTGAAAAAGGAAACATGAAAAATGAGGACAAATTTAGAGAACTGTTGCTGGCATAGATGTTAACTTCCAGAAGAAGATGGAAATAGACTACCACACAAAACAAAAAAGACAGAAGAGAATATTAGCACTCTGTTGCAAAGGAGAATAGGTATGCTCAACTGGTAAGTATAATGCAAATATTCCAATATCTGAAAAAAAATCCCAAATCCAAAATATTTCTAGTTCCATGCATTTTGGATAAGGGATACTCAACATGTATTTTAAAAGATCAAAATGCAGATCAGAGAATATGGATATAGAAGATTATGAGCAAATGAGAATAAGAAAAAATGTTGGAGGACTTTTTAAAATGTATAAAGGAATTAATGAATGCAATTAGTATTATTTTTTAAATCAGTCATTAACAGCCAGTTGCCATGATTGCCAGCCCCTTTGATGAGTACTAATTTCAAAATTATTAAGGAAAGGCAGATATTTAGACTCATACAGATTAAAAGAAAATATTTTCAAAATTTCAAATTTAGGCTTATAAATGTTCTAATCTACTTTTGAATGTGTATTCGTGACCCAAGATTGGTTTTTCCAGGCCCCATCATTCTAATGACTGGTTTTTTTTGTTTTTTTGTTTTGTTTTGTTTTGTTTTGAGACAGAGTCTCTCTCTGTTGCCCAGGCTGGAATGCAGTGGTGTTATCTCGGCTCACTGCAACTTCCATATCCTGGGTTCAAGCAATTCTTCTGCCTCAGCCTCCTGAGTAGCTGGGACTACAGGCACATGCCACCATGTTCGGCTAATTTTCTCTTTTTTTTTTTTTTTTTTCAGTAGAGATAGGGTTTCACCATGTTAGCCAGGATGGTCTTGATCTCCTGACCTCATGATCTGCCCACCTCGACCTCCCAAAGTGCTGTGATTACAGGCATGAGCCACTGCGCCCAGCCCACAGATTTTTTTTTAACAAGGTTCTTCTCAGCAATTCCAGTATCCAGATATAGGCCCATCACAGACATCACACAAGCGTGTATTCATAATCCTGGTGAATACAGAAGTTTCCTGGACTCCTTGATGAGCTATTGCTTTCGTTCCTATATCAGTGTTTTCAGCTGATGTCATTTGTGATTGTGTTTCTGACTTTCTGTAGGCAACCTGCCAAACCTTCATTTTTTTTTTTTTTTGCTTGCATGCACATAAATGTAAGCACTAATTCTTATATTAAACTGTTTATTTCTATAATACTTAATTGGCTGTTTTCCTGGCTGAACCAAACCAAGAGCATAAGGGATGATAACCTCCAAAACTGATTAAATTAGAGGTCAATAAATGGAACTGTTTTAATTCTATTATTCTTCTTTCATATATTAAATAGAAAATTTTTGTGGATAGTTTTTCTTCACTGTCTCTTTGGTTACCATGAGGTACTGCTTGTAGTGAAAAGGTAGAATAAATACGTGATTCTTTCCCTTTATTTACCATTTTCTATTAATCAGTTACTCTTTTATTTGCCGGTTTTCTAAGTAGTAGTATGGTTTCGTAAAATCCTAGAAAGTACTTGAGGAAATTAAAAATGGATTGACTTTTTAAAAATTAATTTTGGGAATTATTCTCCTGCCTCTTCTCAGTCTGATGAAATTTTTCTGTAAGATGTTGTATTTTTAAGTATTTGAATTTTTTTAAAGTTTTTATTTCTGCTGAGGCTTCACATCTGTTTACTCAGTTTTATTTTTATTTCAGTCCTTGAGCATGTTTATAATATAGTAGTATCCCCTTATTGTGGCTTTACTTTCCTCACTTCCAGTCACCCACAGTCAAAAAATATTAAATATAAAACTCCAGAAGTAAACAGTTTATAAATTTTAAGTCATGCGTTGTTCTGAGGAATGTGATGCAACCTCCCGCCATTCTGCTGTATCCAGTTCAGGATGTGACATATCCCTTTGCTCGGCAGATGCACAATTCCTGCTTCCTGCTTCCTGCTCATTAGACACTTGCAGCCGTCTAAGTTATCAGATGGACCTATCTCAGTATTGCAGTGTTTGTGTTCAAGTAACCCTTATTTTACTTAGTAACGGTCTCAATATGCAATATATTGATGCTGGCAATTCAGATACACAAAAGAGAAACCTGAAAGTGCTTTCAGTAACTGAAAAGCAGAAAGTTTTTCACTTAATGAGGAAAAAGATATGCTGAGATTGCTAACACCTAGGGTAAGAACTAAGCTTTTATTTGTACAATTGTGGAAAAGGAAAAATAAATTCTTGCTATTTTCACTTTTGTACCTCAAACTTCAAAAGTTACAGCCACAGTGTGTGGTAAGTGCTAATGTAGGGTTCAGTATTATCCATGGTTTAAGACATCCACTGGAGGCCTTCCAAAGTATGCCCCACAAATAAAGGGGGAGTACTGTAGTCTTTTTATGCTAATTCCAATATCTGGATAATGTACTTATTCTATTGACTGCATGCTTTAGTATCATTATAAGCTCAACGATTTAAACATATCAGGTGTGCACCTGCTCATTGCAGTCATCATCATCATAATCATCATCATTATTTTTGTTTGTTTGTTTGTTTGTTTTTGAGACAGATCTTGCTTTATGGCCCAGGCTGGAGTGCAGTAGCATAATCACAGCTCACCGCAGCCTCAGACTCCTGGGCTTAGGTGACCCTGCCACCTCAGCCTCTCAAGTAGCTGGGACTAAAGACACAAGCTACCATGCCTGGCTAGTTTTTTTGTTTTCTATTTTTGGTAGACAGAGGGTTTTACCATGTTGCCCAGGCTTGTCTTGAACACCTGGGCTAAAGCAATCCACCTGCCTTGGCTTCCCAAAGTGTTGGGCTTTCAGGTGTGAACCACCGTGCCTGGCTTGTGGTCATCAATATTATTGATGCTTATATTAGTTCATGTTTGGATAGTGAGACCTCCTTCAAATTGCCTCTTGGATCTTATGGACATGACCCTGGGGGGTATAAAAGTGCCCTTGCATTCCAGTATGATGAGATGCTCTAGATTGATTTTGCACATTGCCTGCCTGCAGCCAGAAAGCAGCCATTTCTCCAAGGAGCTTTGGTTCCTTTTAGTGAATGATGACATGGAGAATCCAAAGTTATGGCACCAAGGTGCTTTCTGCTTCTGTTTTGTTTAATGCTTCCAGGACTTTTCAGTGGATAAGTCTAAAAGATAAGTGTATTTTTTAATAAAAATTTATAATTTTTAAACAAACCTTTCAGTTAAGTCTTGATTAGAGGATTTTAATTATGCTCAGAGATATTACATCTGTATCTTCTTCTATTTCATTAGAAAAGTACCAGTTTTCAATGTCACACCCATAATGAGATGGAGTCTAGTTCTGTCACTCTGGCCGGAGTGCAGTGGTGTGATCTAGGCTCACTGCAACCTCCACTTCCCGAGTTCAAGCAATTCCCTACCTCAGCCTACAGAGTAGCTGGGATTACAGGCAAACTCCACCACACCTGGCTAATTTTTGTATTTTTAGTAGAGACGGGGTTTAACCATGTTGGCCAGGCTGGTCTTGAACCACTGACCTCGTGATCCACCCACCTCAGTCCCCCAAAGTTCTGGGATTACAGGCATGAGCCACTGCACCCGGCTTTTTTTTTTTTTTTTTTTTTAGACGGAGTCTTGCTCTGTTGCCCAGGCTGGAGTGCAGTGGCGCAATCTTGGCTCACTGCAACCTCCGCTTCCTGAGTTCAAGTGATTCTCCTGCCTCAGCCTACCCAGTAGCTGGGACTATAGGCACGTGCCACAATGCCTAGCTAATTTTTTGTATTTTTAGTACAGACGGGGTTTCACTGTGTTAGCCAGGTAGGTCTTGATCTCCTGACTTCGTGATCTACCCGCCTCAGCCTCCCAAAGTGCTGGGATTATAGGCATGAGCCACTGTGCCCAGCCAATTTTTTTGTATTTTTAGTAAAGATGGGGGTTTCATCACCTTGGCTAGGCTGGTCTTGAACTCCTGATCTCGTGATCCACCCACCTTGGCTTCCCAAAGTGCTGGTATTACAGGCTTGAGCCACCGTGCTCAGCCCCATAACTACTCTCTTTTTTTTTTCTTTTTCTTTTTTTTTTTTTTTTGAGATGGAGTCTCACTCTGTCACCAGGCTGGAGTGCAATGGCACCACCTCGGCTCACTGCAACCTCCACCTCTGGAGTTTAAGCGATTCTCCTGCCTCAGCCCCCTGAGTAGCTGGAACTACAGGCACGCACCACCATGCCCAGCTAATTTTTGTATTTTTAGTAGAGAGGGGATTTCACCATGTTGGCCAGGATGATCTCAATCTCTTCACCTTGTGATCTGCCTGCCTCAGCCTCCCAAAGTACTGGGAACTAATCATTTTTTTAAAATCCTGCAATGTAAGACAAACCAATAGCCTAAGACTAAAAATACAGCCTTCTGAAAAATAATAAGCAATCTGAGATTTTTTTTTGCATTATTTTGTTCTTAGGCTATATTTCATCATGAATATACAGTCATATTATTGCTTTTTAAAGTCAGTGTAATTCTGATTGACAGATGACATAAATATATTGATTAGAAAATAAAATATTATTTTCCAACCATTCCTAGACAGTGTTCTAATATGATTAACTTTAATTGCCAGAAGTAAAATCTTTTATTTTACATGATTACACTTCATTGTACTAGAATATATCACAATCTCTATTTCCTTGAGACAAACAGTTTCCCTAATATGTTATTATAAAACTGTTTAAACATACAAAAAGGTTATGGGAAGTGCATATTTATAGTCCAACCACTTAGATTGTACAATTATCATTTTGTTATATTTGCTTTATTACATATCTATCACTCTATCCACCATTCTATCCAATTATCAACTCACCATTTCTTACTTATGTCAAAGTATATATTTTTCTTACATACTTAACATATGTATCATTATTGTTCAGTATTTGTATACAGCTCATTTTTTTTAAGTTACTAAGGTTTTTTTATTAACACCTCAGAGTAGAGGTTATGAAAGGACCCTGAATTGTTCTAGGAATTTTCTTCAGTAAGCATTTGTGAAGACTTGGGGATCAAGGTTGGGTTAAACTTTGTGATGGGTCCATTGGCAGTCTAGTCACAAGCACCTCCTGGATCATTGGGTCCCAGCGGAAAATGATGCTGGACTCTCAAACTGCCAGAAGGTAGCCTGGAAAGAACTCTACAGTCCAGAAAGAGCCTGGAAAGTGGTTTTGTGAGATGAAATTTACTCCTGGTGAAAATGCTGTGAATATTGTTTAGCCTACAACAAAGGATTTTGAATATTGATAAACATAGTAAAACAGTGGCAGGGTGTGAGAGGACTGACTCCAATTTTGAAAGAAGTTCTACTATGGGTAAAATGTTATCAAAAAATATCGCATGCTACACTGAAATCTTTTGTGGAAGGAAGAGTCAGTTAATGTGGCAAATTTCATTGTTTTCCATTAAGAAATTGTTACAACCACTTCAATATTCAGCAACCATCGCCCTTATCAGGCAGCAGCCAACAACACCAAGGCAAGACCCTTCACCAGCAAAAAGACTAAGACTCCCTGAAGGCTCAGATGATCATTAGTATTTTTAGCATTAAAGTATTTTTATATTTTTTTCTTTGTTTTAAATAATTGAGCTTCAAGTAAGGGCATCAAGTAGTTTTTCTTCTTTTTCTTTCTGTTTTTCTGTTTTTCTTTTTTCTTTTCTTTCTTTTTTTTTAAAGACGTGTTTTGCCATGTTGTCCAGGCTGGTGTTGAACTCCTGAATTCAAGTAATCAACCTGTCTTGGCCTCCCAAAGTGCTGGGATTACAGGCATGAGCCACTGAACCCAGCCAGCATCAAGAGTTTTAAAATTAAGGACATAACACCATTTCACACTTTAAACAGACTACAGTGTAGTGTAAACATACCTTCTTTTTTAAAATAGAGACAGGATCTCCCTATATGCCCAGGTTGATCTCACAATTCCTGGGCTCAAGTGACCTCCCACCTCCATCTCCTAAAGTACTGGGATTATAGGCATGAGCCATCACACCCAGCTAATATAACTTCATATTCACAAGGAAACAAAACAATTTGTGTGACTTGCTTTATAGCAATATTTGTTTATTGTGGTGGTCTCGAATCAGATCCACAATATCTTTGAGGTATAGCTGTACTTTCTAAGCATTTCCTGAGTCAGCCTACTTTTTCTCCATTTTTATTGTCACTATTCTATCCATTTTTTGTTTTGTTTCATTTTGTTTTCTTGTTGTTGTTTGGAAACAGGAACTTGCTGTGTCACCCAGGCTGGAGTGCAGTATCATGATCATAGCTCACAGCAGCCTTGATCTCCTGTGTTGAAACCATCCTACTGCCTCAGGCTCATGAGTAGCTGAGACTACAGGTGCATGCTACCACACCTGGCTCATTTTTAAAAAGATGTTTGTAGAGATGGGGTCTCATGATGTTGCCTAGGCTGATCTGGAACTCCTGGTCTCAAACAATTATCCCGCCTCAGCCTCCTGAGTAGCTAGGGTCAATCCACTGTTGAAGAGTACATGGATGTTACTTTGCAGACTGTCAACCTGAATTTGTATTTGCTTGACATTGCCTAATTATTAGTTTCAGTTTCAGCTTACCCACTTTTTGTCAGCAACATGCAGAAGAGACTGTGCCCTTTTTAGTGTATCATGTCAGGAATCATCTCACATTGGTTTGTGCCATTACTGGTGCAGTGACTTTCAGCTTCTTGGTTAAGGTGGAGTTGGCGATATTTCTCCACTGCAAAATTACTGATTTTCCTTTTGTAATTAATAAATGTGCGTGAGAAGATTCTTTGAGATGAAGTATATATCTCATTCTTCATCAAAGTATAAGTTTTTTTTAAGTAAAAGAAAATTTATTATGAAACTAAAGGAATAAAAGAATGGCTACTCCATAGGTAGAGAAGCGTCACTTTAAGATTTTGATGTCAGTTGATTTTTGTCCAAATCAATAATTACTGCAATGATTGAAAAATGATTATTACTAAGTTTATTTTCATTGTCTCAAGGTCTGCTGAACTCTGGATCCAGGCTGTGTCAACAGGGTAATGTGGTGCCTCCTTTACCTGTCTTAGCCTCCTACAGTCCTTTTTCTTTATTTTGTTTTTTAGAATAGAGACAGGGTCTTATTATGTTGCCCAGACCGGTTTCAAACTCCTGGGCTCAAGCAATCTTCCAGCCTCAGCCTCCTAAAGTGCTGGGATTACAGGCATGAGCCACCACACCCGGCCAAGTTCTTTACCATCTTCAGAAGACTTAGCTTGCACTTTCAGAAGAAGAATAGACTCCCAGGAAGACTGTGAGAGAGATTTGGGGCCCAAATTGATAATATCAAATACACTGAACTTGACTGTATTCACCATGTTCTGGCTCTTGAGAAATGAGAGTGCTAATGAGGTTGATGTCATTTTGTGTATCTTCTGTACCTTGAAGTCCCTCAGAAATCTTGTTCCTGGTCTTCTCTAGTCTTCTCATTCTAAGGACATGACAGGTTCTCTTTTCCTCTGGAGATGAAATCTAGATCTTTGATTTTGGAATCAAATTTGGACTCTTGACTCTGGAGCACCAATTTCTTCAGCAAGTTGTTCTCTGGAATCAATTCCAGGTATGGGTTTTTCATAAATGCATGGATGACAGTGTGTAATTGAAAGGTGCTATAGGTGGTATGACACTGTCTGGCTTCTCTATTTTGAAACTCCACAACAGATTAATCTTGTCCATGGCTCTGGCTTGAATCTAAAGTCAGGTTCTGGTCTTTTCTGGAATCCACGCCTAGCTCTTCAATTCTGAAACCAAATCTGGATTCTGGACTCTTCTGTATTGATTGCTAAAGCAAGTTTTCGTTTGGTAGCATAACCTGGGTAAGGTTTTGGAGTGAAGGTTTTGATGAGGATTTTCAATTGATCTTCTGTGAATTTGGTGTAATTGCACCTATGATTTGTTGCTACCATCTTGTGTGAAGAGGTGTCTTCGGCCATGCAGGAAGAGAGTCCTGGAGGCTGAGCTACTGTCTGGGAGACTGCTTATAGCTCATTTTTTAAAAAGAAAGGTCACATATAATACAATATAAAATTCACAAATCTAAAGCTTACGGTTTTCTGGGTTTTGACAAATGAAAACACCTGTGCAACTTCAAGCCTTACCAGGATACAGATGAGGCTTTCTACCCAAAAGCACCAGTATTCTAACAAACAACTTTACATTTTTTGAATTGTTCAGTGCCTGTGAGGATTCCTTACTCCAAGTTTATGACAAATATATTCAGAAGGCATAGTCTACAATTAGTGTTTGGGTAAGTATTTTCATGAATTGTCTGATTATTTGCTGTGAATTTGAAGTATGCTGATTTTTATGTAATTGTCTTCTGAGAAACATTGTGCCATTTTTCTTGTGGAAACCACCTGTAGAATAAGCAGAGATTATGAACGCACAGAGTTGGTTGTGATGGGCACGTCTACCTGTGGCTGCCATTTAAGTGGAAGGTGGAATTCGACTCTGGAGCATCGGCAGCCTGAGCTGCTGCTGGGCTCACACTGACCCTGGGAGTGCTCTATGCATGCTTCACCTTATGAGGGTGCAGAAGGAGCAAAAATAGAAAAGTGTGCTCTAGTTTTACATGTTACCAAAGGACAGAGGATACCACCAAGGATTTAGAAAACTGTTAAGTGAGGACTTATTCTTCTTAATAGCCTTTCAAACAAGAATTTGAAAACAAGATTCTACTCATCCCACACCAAAATGTAAACAGATATATTATTTTCTATATTCCCAAGATAATTTTGGTTTTACTTAAGCATCACTATTGTCCTCAAATGTCAAGTAGAAAAATAAATGTGAATAATCCCACCACTAGCCTCCAGACTTGATGTTTATGCTATTTCATTTTTTAAATGACGTTTTAAAAGTTATAAGTTAGAAACGTGGAAGTAGAATGGCTTCATGCAAGAAATACTGGAATAAGATCCCTGTTCTGGCCCCAGAGTCTTAGATAAGTCATTCAGCCTTTCTAAGCATCAGATCTCCCATCTGGAAAACATGGGCATTCATCTCTATGGGAGCTGCTAGCTCTAACTGTCAGTGAGTTTCTGAAACTTGCCAGGAAGGAGCAGCCCTAGTCCGAGTGCATGCCGCCCCTGTGCTCACCTTTTGCCTGCTTCTTATCCTTGAGGTAGCCTGCAGGCTCCTCCTCATTCCTCTCCTAAGCCAGTGCTATCTGACAGCAGGGAATATGTTTCCAATTCTGGTCTCATCTGAAATAATTTTTTCCTGGAAGAAAGATTACATCTATGACCTGCAAAGCATTATGCTCCTCTCTGTATTCCGGATATTGTGTTTTTTTTTAATATGGGAAAATTTATGATTTTATTTTTCCTGAGATGGAGTTTTGCTCTTGTCACCCTGCTAGAGTCCAATGGCATGATCTTGGCTCACTGCAACCTCTGTCTCCTGGGTTCAAGCGATTCTCCTTCCTCAGCCTCCCGAGTGTCTGGGATTACAAGTGCCTGCCACCACGCCTGGCAAATTTTTGTATTTTTAGTAGAGATGAGGTTTCACCATTTTGGCCGGGCTGGTCTTGAACTGCTGACCTCAGGTGATCCACCAGCCTCAGCCTCCCAAAGTGCTGGGATTACAAGTGTGAGCCGCCGCTCCCAGCAGGATTATGTCTTTTTACATGAGAAAAATTTCTTGAGATCATAAGGAAAAAAAAATCCCTGAGCCAAAAAAGTCAACCAAGAAGAAAAAGAAAGTGAGAAGTAAGAAAAATATGTATTTTAAAGAAAGTGAAGTGGGCATAGCAATCACATTGAAATCTGGGTATAGAACAACCTTCATCTCTAAAATTTATATTTAGTCAACCACTATGCTAAGCAAGGTTGTGGTAGGAATACCTACCACCTATTCTAGGACACATGTCTCTTATGGGCAAAAAGTAAAGCAAAGCCATAGTTGTGGTTTGATATTTTGGATGTATTAATTCTCATTTCAGCATTTGCATAGTCTCACATTTTGGAAAACAAAATTGTGGTGATTTCACTTGTCTCTCCATATCTGATTATACTCAAAACTGGGAAACAAATGTAGACTAAAGAAGCAAATACTAAAGAGTGAAATCATGCAGGTTAAACAGATACTCTTTCTCAGGGAAAAGTCACTTACCCATCATGCACTGATATATTGTTGTGAGTTTATATGGTTTAGTGTATTTACAACTGGACTAAATTTACATGATTCACTGTGTACTGTAGAATATAATTAAATTGACATTTGCTGGTACCGAATAAATTTGCCTATCAGTGAAAGAAATGATGAAAATAAAGTCTGAGGCCAGATAATTCCATTGGTTACCAATTTATATCTTCAGCTCTACACCAAAGCAAATATTACAACTCCAAACAAGCAAACAGGTGAAGAAGAGATTTGCTGTAACCTCAGATGTCAGAGAATGCATTTGTCTCTGAAAACATTTGTATTGGGTTTTTTGTTTTTTGTGTCACGCTGTACTTTATTTAAAGGTGGCCACAGCTTTAAAGTATGAGTTCATTTTGTACAACCAGAAATGGAAAAGGAGTCAGTCAAGGTGGGGCAGAAGTTTCTAACAAAGTCTAAAGCATAGTTTTATATAACTAATAATAAGGACACAATATTTAGCTTACTTAATTCCCAAACTGAGGTCACTAAAACTTAAGAATATCTGCTAAAACTTAAGCGAAATCTCAGAGAAACTTTAAAAATAACATTTTATTTTTGATCATTCAAAATGTTTCAATCAATATTCTGAGCCTAAACGTGTAGGTGAGTGCTTTCTCCATCTTTGCACATGTGAAGTGCGCCTGAACCTTAGCCCCATATTTTCTCAAACACCATCACACTAATAGAACAGAAAGGAAAGGGCAGTTTCACCAGGTAGCCCCCATAAGCCTCTCCCTGGGGTCCTCCCCAGCACCTGCTAAACTTGGGTGGCCTGATTCCAGGGGGCTGGATAATGAGCTGGCAAAATAAACCCAGAAGAATAGTAATTGCAGACAAAGAAAAACTCAGGTTCCAGCGCAGATAGAGAGCCCATACCAGTGATTTTGATATTAGCTGCAGTTAAGGGGGCAGGAAAGGCTCCCACTCTATGGCCAGTGGTGTGGTCAGCTCAGCGCCGCCACCTTGGCAGGCTCCATCCCACCATCACCCTCCCAATCAGGCTGATAGTGTCTCCTTATGCCAAGTGGAAGGAACTGCAATCAAATTCTGACACGACCTGCAAATCCTCTGGGGCCTTGGGCTACTGGTTAGGCCAGTAGGGCTATGTATCAACTGATTAAACCCATTAATAACTGGCAGCACAGCACGGCCTCCTTCTCGACAAATTACGATGCTGATCCCCAGAGTCGGCCATCCATGCCTATGGTCTTTTGTCCTTACGCTTTCAAAACGCCTCCCCTGCTTCATGCTTTCTAGACTTGAGGACTTGGCTTAAATGTGCTTCTGAATTGCTGCTCTCTCTGGTTGACAATTCTTTTTTTTTTTTTTTTTTTTTGTTGGAGACGGAGTTGCTCTTGTCGCCCAGGCTGGAGTGCAGTGGCGCGGTCTCGGCTCACTGCAACCTCCACCTCCCAGGTTCTAGCAATTCTCCTGCCTCAGCCTCCTGAGTAGCTGGGATTACAGGCGTCCGCCATCACGCCTGACTAATTTTTGTAATTTTAGCAGAGACGGGGTTTCACCATGTTGGCCAGGCTGGTTTTGAACTTCTGACCTCAAGTGATCCGCCCGTCTGGACCTCACAAAGTGCTGAGATTACAGGCGTGAGCCACCGCGCCCCGCTGACAGTTCTTTACACTGTTCTACAATTGGGGCGGAGCGGGAGACACCACGGAGCCCACCTCTGCAGGAGGCATGGCTTGGCAGAAGGGACAGACACCAGCCAGAGGAAGGGTGCACTTTGGGCACCGAACTTCAGGTAAAGTGCTCTGGGTCAGGCATCTCCTCCAGAGTGGTCTGTTTAAAGTTAAAAAGGTCGCCTTCAAAATAGTTGTAAAATCTGTACACTTACCCAGACATACACATTTTTCGAGACAGGGTCTTGCTCTGTCGCACAGGCTGGAGTGCAGTGGTGCAGTCGCAAGCCATCTTCCTGCCTCAGCCTCCGAAGAGCTGGGACCACAGGCCCGCACTACCACACCCGGCTAACTTGTTTTCTGTTTGTTTTATTTTCGTTTGTTTGTTTTGTAAGGATGGAGTCTGACTGTGTTGCCCAGGCTTGTCTCGAACCTCTGGGCTCAAGGGATCCTCCCTCCTCTGCCTCGCCAGGTGCTGGGGATTCAGGCTTGAGCCTCCATGCCCGGCCCTATTAATTATTCTTAAAACATGTAAAGGACACAGCATTTGGGGTCAGCGCAGCATTTGCAGTGGCTGCTCCAGCTTCGGGGCAGGCAGGTCACCGCGTGGGCCCAGTGCCTACTGGCCCGGCTGCCCTGCAGGTCAGCTCAGGGGGATGCTCTGGAGAACCCTGAGCCCACCTCCTGCGCCCCGCCCAACCTCGGGTCCCCAGGCCCAGCTTCCGAGGCCCTGCTCCCAGCGCTGTCCCGCCACAGCCCCGGGCTGCACTCCCCCAGGCAAAGGCGCCACCGGCGTGTCCAGCGCAGCCTCTTCCTCCAGGCGGCGCGTGTGAGTCAATGGAAAGGACAGTGGCGGGCGGAGCAGCCGCCTAGGACATCGCGGAAGCCTCCTGAGGGGACTTCCACGGCTTGTCCCAGAAGATTCTACAACAGCCTGGCACTGAGGGTTCAGTTATAATATTTTCCGCCAGTTTTTCCCAGCCCGGTCCCCAAGCGTCTGATTTTAAAGTTACCGCCTCAGGCTCCGGGCGGAGTCCCCTGCAAGGGCGCTAGGTCCCCGACACCTGCCAGGGAATGAATCCCCGTCCCAGGAGGAAGGCGTGGCGGGGGCGGAAGAGACAACCACACCACCCGTGACAGTGGCCAAGCTTTAGAGGCCCCGCGTGCCTGCCAGGCGCCTGAGCCCACACCGTCCACGCTTCCCTGCCCCGGCGGGAACCAGCTGTTCTCCCTGCACGGGCGAGGGCGCGGGGTCACCCCCCGCCGGGCCGACCCCAGGCATGAGCTCCAGAACCCCCTCCCAATGGCCCGGTCCCGGGAGCGCAGGGAGCCTGGCTCTTGCCTGCCAATAACGAAACCATCACCGATAGAAGGAAAGCGGGGCAAGGCTGGGAAGGGAGCGGCTTTAATCCGGGGTCCGCCCCCTTCAATTCTCCAGGGCAGCGGTCCCAAAAGTGGCGTTGGGACGGGGATTGAGGCTGAGCTCGCTTCTTCTTTGTTTTCGGGTCTCGCGCCTCTGAAGCGAACTGGGCCTGGAGGGGTGCTGGGGGTCGAGAGAGCAGGGTTGGAGGGTGACCGAGGGAAAGCTGGGGCCGGCCCCCGGGCCCCTGTCGGAGGCGGATTCCGAGGCGAAGCAGCTGCCTGCCCGTGCCTCACCCACTGTGTCCACCCAACAGCTCCGCCCTAGACTCGCGGTTGCGGAAGCAGCGGTTCCGGTTGTGCTTATAACCGGGAGCGCTGTCTCTTTGGAACCTGACTCCCAACTCCTCTCAACAACAGGGAAGCCGCGACCTGGAAGCCCTCCGTGCTTCTCCATCGATATCGGGGCCGCCTCTCTCGCCTGCAGCCCACGCCTTGGCCCCCCGGGGGCAGCGCAGCGAGGCGGAAAGCCCCCTGCATCCCGAGAGTGGGGGGCAGCCCCCAGGCTAAGGACCTGCGACTTCGTGGGACGCCAGTGTCCGCCCCTGCGCCCCTCCAGGGAGCAGAGGCGGCTCTGGAAGTCGGTTTAGTGCGGAGACCGCGACTGGAGGGGCGCAGAACGCTCTTCCCAGCGTCCCGGGCTCCACCGGCACAATTTTAAAACCGGGGGCGAAATCCGAGTCCTGCCGCCCCGCGGGGGTGGAGCGTGACCGCCTCACTGCGCGCTGTCTCAGGCTCCGCCCGCTTTTGCGCCAGGAGGCTGCCCGGTGAGTTCCAGGGCTCTGTGGTCCCCAGAGCGCTCCTGGGAGTCTCCTGGCCACGGCGGGAACCGAGCTGGACGCCCGGACGGCGCCGGGGTCATTTCTCTGCCCCCGCCCCGTGGCCGGAGCCGCAGCCCTGCCTTCTTTCCTCCTGGCCGGACCGCGCGGGAGCCCCCGGCCCTGGCGGGAAACTCGCAGGCCCCGGGCAGCCGGGGCGCAACTGCGACGGAGAAGCGGGGCCTGGCGCGCACATGGGGTGCCCCGCGGGAGCCCCGGCCGCCTGGTGCACTTCTCGCCCACGACGGTGGCCGGCGGCGGCCTCTGCTTCCCGGACCCACTAACAAAGCTGGAGATGCGGCTTCGGAGTCGCCCCTGGGACCTGCTTCGTCTCTTGGCTTCGGGGCCCGCAGCCCAGGGCTTTCCGGATCGGTGGCCAGGGCTGGCGGGGCGTGTGCGACGCCGGACCCGAAGCCCGGCAGCAGCGGCCGCCAAGCATGGCGAGGAGCAGCGCGAGCCTCTCCCCACCATGGCCAGGGACAGCGGGCGTAGGGTGGGAGCCCGCCGGGACATCCAGGTGGGATCGGCCACCGCTCAGGCGCTGTCCCAGGCGGACGCGGCTAGGGCCAGGATCAGCACCGCACAGGCAGCCAGCTCAGTGAGCAAAGAGAGGGGTCCCGGTTTATGCCAAAAACGTGTCTTCTCCAACCTCCTACTTAAGCCCCTGTCTCATATGCTGGTTCCTGTCTCTAATAGATCCTGGGTGCCTGGGACCAGAGACTTGGCCCATTCTCCCCAAGCTCAGCCGCAGGCTTCAGGGACCTGGGCAAAGTGTGGATAACCCTGCCCACCTTTTGGAGACGAAGGCCGGTTGCTCCCCTAGCCTCCACTGTGGCACTAGGAGGCAAGGGCAGCCAAGCCGATCGCTGCTTTCATCTGCACCACCACACCCCCTCCAGCAGGTGATGAGATGGGCAGTGACGGGTGGGTTCCCTATTCCCTGCACCATATTCCCTGCCTGTCACCACTCCTGGCTGCGCAAGTAGCAAAGCAAAGTCACAATGACAAGATCCAGAGGGGGAAGTCTCCAGCTAGAGATGGTGCCACTGTCACAGGGCACCAGAGCAGCAATGTGACAGCTTCTCATGGGGGCGGACTCTGTCCCCAGTCCCTACCCCACCCTGGCTTGATCCTTGTCGGTGTCTCTTTGTCTTGCCTTTATCTCAGCCTGGCTTCCCTTCCAGGCAGCTCTGAGTGGCTCTTGGTCCACACTTGTCTCCATCTCTCCTTTCTCTTCCCAACTCCCTAAACTCAGGACCTAGTCACTCCTGCTCCACACACACACACACTAACACACGCACTCTCTCACTCTCACCACACACACTCTTACACACACTCCCACCCTGCCTTAGGAAACAAGTTTCCCTCCCAGAACCTTTATTAAGACCTGTGGGGAATGACCGAGATCTGGGCCTGTGAGCCAGCTTGTGTGCGTGCAAAGGTGTGAGCCTGTAAGCATCCACGTGGCTGTGGAAATTAGAAAGCATGTGTGTACACATGCGAGTGACAGTGAAGTGCTCAGAGTTGAAACAGTGTATGTTTGGGGTCAGTGTGGCCTTGGCTGTGTGGACACACAGGTGAGCTGTGGCGAAGGTGGAGGGAAGTGAGTGACTGAGTGTGGAAGCTGAGCCCAGGGCAGATGGACAAATGCATCCTTTGAGCTCCTTTAGAGGCTGCCACTCCACACCTTTTTCAACTACTCCCTCTTTGTCATCATGGGCTCCCTCAAATCAGGATGGGGTGCAGAAAGGGGGAGTGAAGCTGGTGACCTCTGGGAAGGGGCCTGTCTGCTTCCTGGGCCTGTCAGCCACTGATCTGTTCCATGTTCCTATAAATACTTACAAATCCCAGCTGCTGAGGAGCAAGACATCCTCCACCAGCCAGTTGGGGCTCCTGGCCTGGAGCTATGAAGCGAGACACATGGGGGAGGGTAGGGGGGACCGCATCAGAGGCAGGCATCAGGGACTCCTGAGTTCAGCTCTTAGTTTTGCCAAAGGTTAGCCTGGGTGCCCCAGTATGTCTTCATCAGGAACTGCAGAGCCAGAAATAGCATCCACGCCTCTGCCCCAGGAAGCAGCCCTACCTCTGCCTGAAGAGAAAGACTCCCGCCTCCACGGCCAGCTTTCTGCCTTCTAGTCACGTCTCTCAAGTAGAGGTAAAGGGAGGGGTCTTCTTGCTTTTTTTTGCAGTGGGGGGGAGTATCTCACTGTGTTGCCCAGACTGTTCTCTAACTCCTGGCCTCAAGTGATCCTCTTGCCTGTAGCTCCCAAAGCACAGCAATTACAGGTGTGAGCTGCCACACCCAGCAGCTTCTTACTCTTTAAATGCCACACAAAATTCTCCTGGAGCTCCTGGAGGGGACTCTCTCTTTGAACTCAAAATCTTTCCCAGGACACCTTGATCAATCCTTCAGGCTCTTTCTGGATTGAAGGCAGAAGAAACTGCAGCTCAGTGACTCCCCCTTTGCAAGGGCACCCTCTGCAGGGGAGCGAAAGCATTTTCATTTGGCCTCATGCCCAGCTGCAGCCAGCTCTTTCACTTCTGGCGCTGGGGTGGTTGTGATAACCTGGAGGAGGGGGAATTAGTTGGGATGACTCACTTGCCCCAGCCCATCAACCCTGGCCTAGGCTTGTGGCCAGACACTTGGTTAAGCACCCCAAGAGAGCTTCCTTTCTCACGAAGAGAATGATTATTGATTATTGATCCTCTATACCCACTTCCCAGGATACTGTCAGGCACACCACAGGCCCTTGGGCATTTTTGTGGCATCATCAGCCTTATTCCTGGATCACCATGTCAAACTTTCCCAATAGCAGTTGGTGGCAAACTCCAACTCCTAGTGTCAGAAGGCATCACAAGGAGGCCTGGGCCTCCCAGCTCAGGCAAGCCCAGCATGGACACAGAAACCCCTGACACTGAGCCAAGATCTTTTCCCCCTGTCTTGGCTTGAAATTCAGATATATTGATGTTGAGCCCTCCTGGCCCGCAGTGGGACCCCCCTTAGCCTTACACAGGTAATGCCTATATCATGGCCTAGGCTTTTCCAAAAAGCCAGACTCTGGGAAGGACCTGGAGTGGAGGAAAAAACCAGACACAGGTAACCCCATGAGGGGCTCAGGCTGCTGTATGTGACTCCCTGTTGGAAACTTGCCCCTAACAGGGCATGAAAGCCAGGCAGGCACGGGCTCCTCCTCTGCCAGAGGCTGGAAATCAGGACTGCAGCTTCCCATCTTACTCTGGGGATGCAGGTCAACTGTTTTCCCTCAGATGAGAGATGCTGAGGTTCCAATTTTATAAGATGAGAAGAAGGGCTGAGGTGATGCCCATTCTGCCACTTTGCTGAGTCCAGAGCTGTGATGAAGAGGGAGAAGTCATAGGACAAAGAAGGGGTCTCAGGCACCCGGGAGTTTTCCTTGGCAGAAGTCAACTTGCCCCACCCCTGAGAAAACTCTGACCTCAGCTGCCAGGGAGGAAAGCAGGGGCTTCGGAGGAGGGGACAGGGAGACGGAACAGTCTGGTGCTCTGTGCTCTGGGAGAGAAGTCTGATGGCGGCAGTGACTCAGGAAGGGTTAAGAATATTCCTAAAATAGCCAAGCCACAGCCCAAGCCAGTTCATGAATGCCTCTTCTGGAGAGCAGATCTGTAGCAGGAAAATTCAGCCTGATCTTCGCCCCACTGCCTGCCACCTGGCCCTGGCTACTAATTAAGCCTCCCACCCTGTCCCCTTCTCCCACTCCTGTCCTAGTGGGGATGGGGTAGGAGTAGTCAGAGGGGCCAAATCTCCCCCAATCAACAGGGAACTCCAGCTGGGACCAGGAGTACTGGGCCCCAGTGCCCCCCCCACCCCATCCACACTCCTGGTCTGAGTCAGGTAGGAGGACTTAGGAGGACAGACAGGCAAAGTGCAGGCCTTATGCATGGGATGGAGGGTGCCAGAAGAGAGCAGCCAAATTCTCCCGCCCACACACAAGCATCGCCAGCCATGATCAGGTGGGACCTCCAAGATCATCCTCAAATACTGCCTTCTCCTAGCTCTGTGTTGCCCTTTACTTAGGGCATCTTGGAGTGAGATGGGCAGGGAGGGGTCGAGTGAGTCCCTTCATGAACAAACCGTATCTTTGTTTCAGGGGCAGGACTGGGTACATAATTTGCAGGACCCGGTGCTAACTGAAAATGTGGAGTCTGTTGTTCAAAAATTGTTAAGAATTTGAAGGCAGTGACAACATAGCACTAAACCAAGTTCAGGTCCCCTCTGACAGTGGGGCTTTTGCCACTGCACAGGTGGAACCTCTATGAAGCCAGCCTTGTGTAGTGGTTTGGTTTAATGAACATTTACTTAGCGCCCACTGCTCAGCTCTTCTGGCTCTGTAACATGGTCTGGCTCTTGTGTCTGCGTCCAAATGTCATTTTGAATTGTAATCCCCACGTGTTGGGGGAGGGGCCTCGTGAGAGGACATTACATCATGGGAGTGGTTCCCACATGCTGTTCTCATGATACTGAGTGAGTTCCCACGAGATCTGATGGTTTTATAAGGGGATTTTCCCCTCTTCGTTCTGCACTTCTCTCTCCTGCTGCCATGTGAAGGATGTGTTTGCTTCCCCTTCCACCATGATTCTAAGTTTCCTGAGGCCTCCCCAGCCATGTGGAACTGTGAATTAAACTTCTTTCCTTTATAAATCACCCAGTCTCAGGTATTTCTTCATAGCAATGTGAAAATGAACTAATAAACTCTGTGACCTCAGAGACTCCCTCTCAGTGACCCTGTTCTCAAATGTATGAAGATGGGTGCTCAAAGATCTCTCTCTAAACATGGAACAGGGCCTGTCTGAAGACATAAGTGATTAATTTCTAATCTATAACTAAGGTCTGAGTCCTGAAGACCTTCCTCTGGAGGCTCAGTAAATGTAGTTAATCTAGCTGGGTCCAGGTGCTGCGGGTGATTACCTTTATCTTGTCTCCTGCAAAATCATGGAGGTTTGGGAATTTCCTTTAGACCCCCTCTCGTATGGAGGATTGTTTTCTTCTTTTTCCTTTCTTGCCAGGACAAACTGAATTCTGTGATGGTTTGTGTAGCATTTTTGAGTTTATTGCCAAAAATTGAGGCTCAAGTTTGTAGACTACACTTTTTAATAAAATAAAACTTTCTAGACAAATAAATTGCAGGTGAAACTGTTCCTTTGATATCATTTTCCAAATCTACACAGAGTTGATAGCAAATTTTTCTCTTTATCTTCCCTTAAATTGTATATATTCATACAAATGCTCTTGAATTCTTAGTGCAACCAAGTGGATTGTCATTACAGAGAAGGTCCTTAGCATAGAGCACAAATGTTCCCACTGTCAACTGGGCTCTGTTCACAAAGCACCCAGAGCTGGCCTTCAACTTCCACTCCTCAGTTCCTTTGCCTACCTTCTCCACTGCTAAAATAGGGAAGGTATTTGTCTTTTTAATATTTAATAAATGACATTTATTATCATTCTGCCTACTGAATTTCACTTGTCTGTCTGGTAATATCCTACTCCTGTAAGAATCAATGAGTTCTTGGTACATATTGGTCTAAATTTGTCTCCTCTTTGAACCTTTTTCCAGTTTTCCAGGCAAGGTTGATTTATCTATCTATTTATTCTATGTTTCCATAACAATCTTTCCAAGCATAATACAGTAAAAAGAGAGCTGATTCATCATGTCCTGTCCGTTTCCCTCTGGAGACTTTGGAGCCAATGTGAGGGTACAGGTATGCTCCTGTATAAGCTCTTTGGTCACCTTTGTCAGTTTGGGACAGTTCTCAGTATATAATTGTTCTCAGGTGCCATTAAACTAGACCTGAATAATTGAAGGATTGAAAGTGTTCAGAAATCACCCAGGATGCTTCAATAATTCATCCTAATTAGGGATATGGGGATAGTTTGCATGAGAAAGAAGTTTTTCTTTTTGAGGAAAAGTTAAAATTCAGCAGGCAGAATGAAAATAAATGTCAATAATTTTTTATTTTAAAATATTCATGTTTTACTATTTTGATATAATTTTTAAAGAAAAAGGCAGAAACCACTGCTTATTAGAAGGCAGATTTTATCGATTTTATACCCCTAGACTTGTTGCAATCAAACCTATGTAAAAACATCTATAAATCAAATCATTAATTGCACCTAGTATAATAATCCTATATATGGAGGTAATGTTTGATTCTTCAGGAGCTTTAATAACTTGAAGGCCATTTGATTGCTTTAAAATTATTTCTCATTGTATTTGTTTATATTGTATCATTAAGCAAAAGTACAGAGTAAGCAATTAGTGTGATTAATTCTTCTTCTATAATACAGTAAAGCACTGCCTCCGTAGACCAATTCTCTGGGATCCCTGGAAAACATCTGGCATCCAGCAAGTCTTGACCCCTCTTTAGAAAGCCATGGAGAAACTGGAGGCAATTCTGTTATTTGCCCTCTAGAGGCAATTCTGTTAATTACCCTCCCTTCCCTATCCATGACACAATTTCTCCAGTTACATGTAGAATGCTGTTATGTGTCTCCTGGCCAGACCCCTTATTTCATAAATGTGGAAATTGAGGCCATGAAGGATGAGGTGATTGTTCACAATCCACATGGCTAGTTAGTTCCCAGAGCCTGGCCTGGACTTCTCTCTTGTTCTAGGGCCTTGAGTTCTCTCCCTGTTCTTTAGTACATATGGCCAGAGGTAACATAATGTGCATACCATATTTGCATTTGGAGTGCATCTGTTTTGCTTTCATTTAATCTTGTTGAGATGGTTTGCTTGTTCACCTACTCAGTCAGTTATCTTTTCACCTTTGTGAGTTGAGAGCTTTGTGTATTAAGTCTGTAAAACTTTGCATCTTGGAAAGTGACATAATCTGTAGCAGACCCATGCTGTTTTTAGATGCATCTTAATTGTGGTAGTGATAGTGACTGAGAAACTTTACATGTTTTTCTGTGCTATTTCAGAATATGCCTTCTGAATTCAACTAGAGGTGAAGTCAAAAACAACAGAATACTATATTTTTGTTTCTCTGATTTAGGTAAAATACCTCTTTTCTGACAAGACTAGGACTCTTACATAGACTACCATGAACTAAAGGAAGCACAACATTGCCAGAGTAACCTGTGGTACATGTATTAATCACTTACTGAACATTTTACTTGCATTCTTTCAAGAAAATGAGTTTATTTTTAGATACTCAGTCAAATTATCTTGACTTTCTGATGTTTTGAAATAATATTTATAATAGATTTAGGTATTTCATTAATATTGAATGTATTTAAAACTAAATGCATCCCAAAGGAAACTAAACCGTTAAAACATGGTTTATTTCTGCAAAAATTAACTTAGTGAGAAATCCCAGGGAATCTGCACATTTGCGTTTTCTATCTAACAATTATGAATTTCTTAGTGTATGTTTTGATCAGGCTGTCTTTTGATCACAGTTTTGTGACCACTCTGTTATTCCTCTCTCTGGCAGTCATTTCTCAGAATTGACAAGGAATTCATCCTGAGATGATTTCTGCTAAGTAAATCCTAGCACTTCTTGACACTTTAGAAAAGGCTTTGGAATAATTTTATATTAGCATTTCTCACCTGCATATTTTTACATGTAAATATAAGCTGCAAATGCATTACTTTGAAAGACAGCCAGGATAAAATTTAAAGAAACATGGTTTTAGAAGTCCAATGGTAGCATAAGATTTCACAAAAAAACAGACTGCTCTTCATTCAGTACTTCCTATTTACTCCCCAGACACAGCCAATGTCAACATTTTTTACTTAAAAAATGTATTTTTATATTTCAAAATAACATGTTTATGTGACCTGTCTCTCACCCATCCTGTCCCACTCTGGCTTTACCTCCTTCAGAATATTTAAAATTTTCAGAGTATACTTAGCATATACCATTCCAATCATGAATCTTGGGGTAGGCTTATTTTTTTTTAATTTGTGCATTTAATAAACCCCTAGTGGTACATGTCTGTTTTTCTTGTTAATTCTTGGAAATGTCTTTCTATTGTTTCTATAATAATTTTCTTCCCCTCTAGCTTCCCTTTTTCTTCTGGATCTCTTGTTAGGTATTGAACCTCTTGAGTTGATTTTCTAATTTTTGTCATCTCCCTCTCTCATTTTTTGTATTTTGTGTTTAATTTTCTGGTATCTAATTCACCTTGATTTTCTATCTTTCTGGTGACATTTTCATATGCTCTCACATTTACAGTTGTCGAACACCTTCTCCTGACCTTGCCCCTGTGTTCTGTTTACTCTGCTCACCTCTTCGATTCTCCCCATTGCTACCTGGTGTTTTGGTTTCTTTTTCTTTTCCTTTCCTTTTTTTTTTGTTTTTTTTTTTGTTTTTGTTTTTGAGACAGAGTCTCGCTCTGTAGCCAGGCCGGAGTGCAGTGGCGCGATCTCAGCTCACTGCAACCTCCACCTCCCGGGTTCAGTAGCTGGGACTACAGGCACATGCCACCACACCCAGCTAAATTTTGTATTTTTAGTAGAGACTAAACATACATTTCACCACGTTGGCCAGGATGGTCTCGATCTCTTGACCTCGTGATCCGCCCATCTCGGCCACCCAAACTACTAGGAATACAGGCGTTAGCCACTGCGCCCAGCCTTGGTTTCTTAATTTTGTTTTATAAGCTTTCTTCAAAGGCCTGGTCATCATTTGCTGTGTGTTTATATATTTTTATTTTTTCAGTGGGCAAAATACATGTAACATAAAATGTATTACATTAACTATTTTAAGTGTACAATTCAGTTGCTTTAACTATATTCATAATGTTTTGTAATGATTCCCACCATTCCTCTCTAGAACTTTTTCATGTGAAGCTCTGTACCTGTAAAACAGTAATTCCTAACTCCTGTCATCTTCCAGTCCCTATTAACCACCATTCTACTTTCTACCTCTGTGACTTTGCCTATCTTAGGTACCTCATATAAGTGGAATCATATAGTATTTGTCTTTTTGTGTTTGGCTTATTTCCATTAGCATAATGTATTCAAGGTTTCATTGTTCATCCACATTGTGAAATGTGTCAGAATCTCCTTCCTTTAAAAACGAATAATATTCCAATAATATTCCATTGCGTGCATGTATCACATTTGTTTAGCCATTCATCCACCAGTGGGCATGATGTTGCTTCCACCTTCTGGCTACTGTGAGTAATGCTGCTGTGAACATTGCTATGCGAGTATCTTTTTGGGTCCCTGCATTTAATTATTGGGGCTATATACCTCAAAGTGGAATTACTGGGTCATATAGTAATTCTATGTTCAACTTTTTGAGGAACCACTGTGCTGCTCTGTTGAGCAGTCTACCACTTTACACTACTATTAGTAATGCACAAGGGTTTCATTTTCTCCATATCCTTGTCAACACTTTTTATTTTCCATCTTTTGTTTGCATTATAATTGCCATTTTAATGGGTATGAAGTTGTACCTCATTGTGATCTTGCTTTCCACTTCCCGTATGACTTGTGATATTTTCTGCACATATTTTAAGGTTTATATACTAACAAAGCCGATTACTAGGGGGGTGTGTGTAGGGGAACTGTGTGGCTGCTGACTGGCTTCCCTGTGGGATGATCAGCCAGAACCCACTATTGTACCAGGAAATCCCCAGATGTCACCATCTATGGGTCTTTTGTAGTTTTTATGGGTACACAGTATGCATATATATATTTATGGGGTTCATGAGATATTTTGATACAAACATATAACGCATAATAATCACATCAGGGTAAATGGGTTATCCATCATCTCAAACATTTATCATTTCTTTGTATTATGAACAATTCAGTTATACGCAGTTATCTTAAAATGTACAAAAAACTATTGCTGACTATAGTTACCCTGTTTGTGCTATCAAATAAAAGATCTTATTTTTGTACCTATTAACCATCCCCACTTCCCCCCACTGACTACACTTCCAAGCCTCAAGTAACAACCATTCTACTCTATTTTCATGAGTTTAATTGTTTTAATGTTTAGCTCCCCCAAATAAATGTGAATGTACGAAGTTTATCTTTCTGTGGCTGGCTTATTTCACTTAAAATAATATCCTACAGCACCATTCCATGTTGTCACTAATGACAGAATCTCATTCTTTGTTACAGCTGAATAGTACTCCATTGTATATAAGCACATTTTCTTTATCCATTCATCTGTTGATGGACACTTAGGTTGCTTCCACATCTTGGATATTGTGAATAGTAATGCAATAAACATAGGAGTGCAGTTATCTCTTCAATATATTGATTTTCTTTTTTGTGTATATATCTAGCAATGAGATTGCTGGATCATATGGTAGCTCTAATTTTAGTTTTTTGAAGAACCTCCAAATTGTTCTCCATAGTGGTTGCACTAATTTACATTCCCACCAACAGTATGCAAGGGTTCGCTTTTTTCCATATCCTCACCAGCATTTGTTATCACCTGTCTTTTGAAAAAAAAGCCATTTTAACTGGGGTGATATGATATCTCTTCATATTTCTGATTTGCATTTCTCTGATAATCAGTGATGTTGACCATCTTTTCCTAAGTCTGTTAGTCTTTTGTATTTCTTCTTTTGAGAAATATCTATTAAGATCTCTTGCCCATTTTCAAATCAGATTCTTAGATTTTTCTCTATACAGTTGTTTGAGCTTTTTACATATTCTGGTTATTAATCCCTTGTCAAATGGATAGTTTGCAAATATGTTTCCCCATTTTTTAGATTTTCTCCTTGTTAATTGTCTCTTTTGCTGTGCAGAAGCTTTTTAACTTAATGCAATCCCAATTGTCCACTTTTGCTTTGGTTGCCTGTGCTTGTGGGGTATTGCTTAAGAAATCTTTCCCGAGTCTAATGTCCTGGAGAATTTCCCCAATGTCTTCTTGTAGTAGTTCAACCTACCAAGATTGAACTATGAAGAAATTCAAAACCTGAACCGACCAATAACAAATAATGAGATCAAAGCCTTAATAAAAACTACCAACAAAGAAAATCCTGGAAGCAATAGCTTCACTGCTGTATTTTACCAAATATTTACAGAATAACTAACACCAATCCTACTCAAACTATCCCAAAAAATAGAGGAGGGAGGAATATTTCAATGCCTGATACTTAAACCCAAGACACATTAAAAAAGAAAA
Source organism: Pongo abelii (assembly GCF_028885655.2). Taxonomy (NCBI): domain Eukaryota; kingdom Metazoa; phylum Chordata; class Mammalia; order Primates; family Hominidae; genus Pongo; species Pongo abelii. The sequence goes on from NC_071999.2 coordinate 20,479,658, forward strand.
CTACAGACCAATATCCCTATGGAAAATTGATGCAAAAATCCTCAAGGAAATTTACAAACAAAACAAATCCACAACATATTGAAAATTATTCATAATGACTAAGTGGAATTTATGCCAGGAATGGAAGGATGGTTCAAAATACGCAAATCAATGTGATCATCATATCAACAGAATGAAGGACAAAATTTATATAATAATGTCAATTGATGCGGTAAAGCATTTGATAAAATTCAACATTTTATTGTAAAAACCCTTCAAAAAACAGGGTATAGAAGAAACATACCTCAACACGATAAAAGCCATAGAAGACACTCCCACAAGTATAGTATCTTACTGAATGGGAGAAAAACTGAAAGCCTCTCCTCTAAGCTCTGGAACAAGAGATGCTCATTTTCACCACTCTGCCTCCTGAGTTCAAGCAATTCTCCTGCCCGAGCCTCCCTAGTAGCTAGGACTACAGGTGCATGCCACCACACCTGGTTAATTCTTTTTTTTTTTTTCTTTTTTTTTGTATTTTTAGTAGAGACGGGGTTTCACCGTGTTAGCCAGCATGGTCTCAATCTCCTGACCTTGTGATCTGCCCACCTCAGCCTCCCAAAGTGCTGGGATTACAGGTGTGAGCCACTGCACCCAGGCCTTCCTTCTTCTAAGCTCTCCAAACTCTTCCAACCTCTGCCCATTACCCACTTCCAAAGCTGCTTCCACATTTTCAGGTATCTTTATAGCAATGCTCTACTTCCCAGTACCAATTTTCTGTATTAGTCTGTTCTTGCACTGCTATAAAGAACTACCTGAGACTGGGTAATTTATAAAGAAAAGTGGTTTAATTGGATCACGATTCTGCAGGCTGCACAAGAAACATGGCTGAGGAAGCCTCAGGAAATTTACAATCATGGCAGGAGGTGAAGAGGGAGGTGACATGCCTTACATGGCTGAAGCAGGAGGAAGAGAGAGCAAAGGGAGATGCTACATACTTTTAAACAATCAGATCTGGTGAGAACTCACTACACAAGAATGGCAAGGGAGAAATCCTCCCCCATGATCCAATTACCTCTGCCCAGACCCCTCCTCCTATACTGGGGATTACAATTAGACATGAGATTTGAGTGGGGACACAAATCCAAACCATAAGGTTAGTATTAAAAGTTAATTGCTTTCCTATATACGAGCAATGAAAAAAATTGGAATTTGAAATTTCAAATACAATGCTATTTACATGAGTACCCCCAAAATGAAATATGTAGGCATAAAGTAAACAAAATATGTACAGGATCTATATGAGGAAATCTTCAAAACTTTAATAAAAAAAATCAAAGGAAATCTAAATAAATTGATAGATATTTCATGTGCAAGGATAGCAAGACTCAGTACTGTTAAGATGTTAATACTCCCCTTCTTGATCTATAGATTCAACTCAACTCCAATTAAAATTCTAGCAGGTTATTTTGTAGATATAAACACATGTATTCTAAAGCATATATGAAGACGCAAAAGACTCATAGTCAAAATGCTGAATAACAACAACTCAGAGGACTGACACTACCCAACTTTAAGACTTACTCTCCAGCTAAATAATTGAGATAGCATGGCATTAGTGAAAGAACATGCAGATTGATCAATGGTTCAGAAGAGAGAGCCCAGAAATTGACCTATGCAAATATAGTTAGCTGAGCTTTGACAAAGAAGCAAAGTCAATTAAATGAAAGAATATAGTCTCTTCAACAAGTGGTGCTTAAAAATTGGACATCCATGTACAAAAAAAAAAGAATCTAAGTTCAGACTTTACACCCTTCTCAAAAATTAAAACTCAAAATGGATCAAAGATCTAAATGTAGAATGCAGAATCACAAAGCTTCTAGATCAAGAATATCCAGGTGACCTTGAGTTTGGTGATGTATTTTTAGATACAGCTAAGTGTAGGTGCAGTGGCTCACACCTGTAATCCCAGTACAGGTGTAGCTGTAGGGAAGCTGAGGGAGGCAGATCGCTAGAACTCAGGAATTTGAGACCAGTCTGGTCAACATGGTGAAAACTAATCTCTACCAAAAATACAAAAAATTAGCAGGTGTGGTGGTATGCATCTGTGGGGCCAGCTACTTGGGAGGCTAATGGGGGAGAATTGCTTGAGCCTGTGAGGCAGAGGTTGCAGTGAGCTGAGATTGTGCCACTGCACTCCAGACTGGGTGACAGAGTGAGACTCCATCTCTAAATAAATAAATAAATAAGATACAGTCAAAAGCATAATGCACGAAAGAAAAAACTTGGTACACTTTGATTATTCTGTTAGGAGGCCTATGTAATTTTTTTATTTTTGCAGTCAGTCTTCCTGTTTAGGTTTAGTATGTAAGTCCTGGTCTACTCTGTGGGCTGTGATTCCAATGACAATTTAATTTCAGAGCCTTCATGGTGCTATTTTGGTATGCTTGGCTTATCTGGTATCTCTGGGACTCTCCCACCGGTCCCTGCTGTTGCCCACCTGAGGGAACAGGGAGCTGCCCCAGGCTGGGCCACCTGCTGCAGTTAGGTGGGTGGGGAATGGTGGTCGTCTTGGTGTGCGGAGCTGGTTTTCTTGTTGTGGGGAAGATCTCCTTTGATCTGGGGGCATTGAGCCTGCCTGGGTTGCCTTCCATTGCTAGGTTGGGAGTTGGGAAACACTGGGCCTGGGTCACCTTCCTGTTGGATGGGGTCCAGGGAGACACCTGGCCACTATGCATTCCCTAGTCTAGAGTCCCTCAGCAGCCTTTTTCTTTCCACCTTTCAGAATTCTCCATTGATCATCTCATCTCTTATTTCTAGAGTTTAGGTTACACTTCTTAGGAGGGAATAATGTGTTGTCTTCTCTAGACTAGAAATCCTCAGTGGTAGTTTTGGGTTGCAACTGTGCTAAAGGCAGAATTGGCATATTTGTGATGTCGAGTCTTTCTTTTCAAATGGGGGCATATCACTATTCATTAGATAATATTTACAACACCTATTTCTTTGGGTTGAAGAATGTGGGTAAGGCAAGGAAAGTACTTAACGCAGTGCCTGGTGTGGAGAGTACTTACGAGTGTCGGTGGTGATGCTGTTCTTTTTGTCGTTTGGTAGCATATTAAAGCTTTTCTTCTTTTTTTTTTTTAAAATAAAGTTCTGGTGTATTTCTTGTTTATTCTTATTTTATCCTTTTTTGCTTTTATTACAAATAGGAGCTTCCTGTCATATCTTCTACCTGGTTCTTTGGCTATTATGTGAAAATGTTTTAATAACCTTCTAAATGTTGCTCTCCTAAAGTTTTAACTTGCCTATTTCTTTTCATTTTTTAAGACAGGGTCTCACTCTTTCACCCAGGCTGGAGTTCAGTGATGCAATTGTGGCTCACTGCAACCTCCATCTCCTGGGCTCCCAAAGTGCTGGGTTTACAGGCGTGAGCCACTGCACCCAGCCTTACTTGTCTTTTTAAGAGTGGGATCTATAATTGAGCCCAGAGCTCCAAAAACAAATGAAGGAATGAATGAGTGAATGAGCTCTTCCCATAGGTTTGGTGTGATTTGAGGCTCTACTTTTAATCTAAATGCTATGTTTTATATAATCTAAGATTTCCCCTAAGTGTGTTACACGATTGTGTTGTATTGAACTTACATTGAGACTCCTTTTCACATGTGCTGGTATCATTGTGGAGCTTTCCTATTCACTCTGAACTATTCATTTGGGGGACAGAGATAGACCTCTGTGTCTCTCATAGTTTCCATTGGCCAAGTGCGGTGGCTCATGCCTGTAATCCCAGCAATTCGAGATTGCTAGTGAGGGTGAGGCGGGTGGATCACGTGGTCAGGAGTTTCAGACCAGCCTGGCCAATATGGTGAAATCACATCTCTACTAAAAATACAAAAATCAGCCAGGCCCGGTGGCATGCACCTGTAATCCCAGCTATCGGGAGGCTGAGGCAGGAGAATTGCTTGAACCCAGGAGACAGAGGTTGCAGGGAGCTTAGATCATGCCACTGAACTCCAGCTTGAGTGACAGACTGAGACTCTGTCTCAAAAAAAGAAACAATGTCCATTACCTATACTGGAAAAATTGAGATTGCGATTTTGATATGAAGTGTGGAATGAGGATTGGGTCCATTTAGTTTACCTAAACAGATGATGAAATACTGTTTTACAAAGCATTCCTTAGTGCAAAGTTCTGTGTGTGTTTGTAGTCATGGGAACAGTGAGAATGAGGTTTGGAATGTGGAGTGCTCTGTGGGCCTGTGGCGGGTGGGGCCAGTGGCACGTCCGTGCCTGGCTCACAGGTATGATTTTGCTGTGGCTGGCTGTTGTTGGTCATTGTGTTCTGAGAGAGGCCCACATTAAGAAACGCAAATCTTACTTGTGATGTGTGAAGATTGCAGACTGGATGGATAGATTCCTTCCTAAAGCGGGGTGGTGGGGTGGGGGGGCATGTGGGGACCAGAGAGAAGCTTTCTTGTTTACTTGTTAAGTTTTGGATGACAATTACTACCGCTTCTTGCCATAGTCATCTGCCAAGTCCGCTGTGATTTTTCATTCAGGGAAATCTTAGCTCCTTGGGCTTACATTCCACTGTTGCCATCATTCTCCTCTTCTTAAATTTAAGTGTCATTTAAAAGAACGAAGTCCCTGTTCTCCCTAATATTTCTTTAGAACAGGGTCTGGGAGCATCGGGGTGAGGGACACGTCTGTTATTTTTATTCCAGTTTGTGTTCCCAGCCAGCTTAAGGAATGGTAGCTAATTGTAATGCAGATGTAACCATTTCCTGTAGCAGTACCACATTATTCAGAGACAAAGGTTGTGTTTTGTTTTGTTTTATTGATAATGATAACATAATTTTCCTAACATTTTTGTTCAAACAGAACTTTAAAAAAATCTAATGTTTAAAGAAAAAACCTTCATAAACATACACAAAATTTTTTCTTGTGGAAATTTAAGAATGAAGATGTAGAGAAAGAAGTTAAGGAAGAAACTGACCCCAGCGAAGAGGAAAGTGCCAAGAAAAAGCACTTGGATAAGAAGAGAAAATTGAAGGAGATGTTTGATGCAGAATATGATGAAGGAGAAAGAACACATTTTGATGATCTTAAAGGAGAAATGCAGAAACAAGCACAGGTGAGAAACCTCAGTTCCTCTCAGCCGTTTGTCAAGACTATCATAGCCCAGGAAACCCTGACTTTTTTGGGTCTCTGCTTCCTATCCTGCTTCTGTGCCTTTCATTTGGACCCCTGGGTAGAGATGCACGTGAGTGAGTTTATTCATGCAGTGAGCTCATTGTTTCTGCAGTCAGAAAATCACCAGAAAAATTTGCATACCTATTTTGTACCAACAATTAGGAAACAGAAATGACTGAGACATGGTCTCTACTTTTCAGACTTTGACAGTGTAGTGATCTGAGACACCATGTTCACTTCAGTGCAAGCATTGGCTGCCTATTCCAATCGCTGCTTCCTGATTTGAATGGCAGGTGATCAGTGGCCTGTGTGGCTTATGGACACACCAGAGCTCCCAGGAGGAGTGCTCTGAAAACTCATCCTGGTCAGAGTTCAGAAAGACATGGGGAGTGTAAGATCAGATGCGGAGATAAAGAGAGATGGTGTGGCCATCCTGCCTGGGGGCGCTGACCAGGCTGTTGGAGGCGGTGATCTCACTATGAAGCAGACACAGAAATGTGTGTACAGTTGATGGCAAGCATCTGAGTTGCACCTTGTTAGTGGGGCCAGGAGTGCCTCTGTAAGCTGGAACAGATTAGGTATATGATTTGTGAAATGGAGTTGAAAGGCTCTGCTCAGCCTAGGTCTTCATCTAGCCAAAGAACTATCTCCTGATTAGGCATTAGCTTAATGGTTGCAAGTCTGGGTTGACCTTTGACAGGCATGACTCAACTAACTGTGAAGTCTTTGCTTCACACCATTTACAATTTAGTTAGCTAGAGCCTTGTGGGCCATTGGAAAAGACTGAATTTTACACTGAAATGGGAGTCCTTGGAGGGTTTTGAGCAGAGGAAACATACTCAGTTAATCAGATCACTCTGCCAAGAGATCAGTCGGGTGGCACAAACCAGAGGGCTGGCAGAGGAGATGACTGCCAGACTTAATTTGGATAGACTTTATTTGGAAGCTGAGTCAGTAGAATTTCCTGGTGGACTGAATGTGGGGTGTGTGAGAGGAAATGAGGATGGCGACTGGAAGTTCCTGGAAGGATGGGGTGTTGTAAGTTAGATAGGAAATCCTCTGTGGATGCAGCTTTGGGAAGATGATGTTTGGGTCTGCTGGGTGTCATGCAGACAAGCGGAGTGTCAGGTGTCGAGACAGAGGTCTGGCCAGGGACTTAGATGTACAGCCCTCAGCATGTAGATGCCACGTCAAGCTGTGAGGTGGCTGAGGAGTGAGTGCAGAGTGAGTGGGAGGAGCAGGACTGGTGTGGGTGAGAGGGGGTGACTGCAGCCATGAGGCCTGAGCAGTGCCCAGGAGGGAGAAGCAGTGTGAGCATGCAGGCATGTGGGAGGCCAGCTGTACATGGAGGTGACACGTTGTTCAGATCCCGCTGCCATGTTAACTATGGTGAAGGCAGAGTTGACCACTGCAGGAAGGGCGTGGAGGCCTTCAGCGATCTTGGCAAGCACCGATTTTCATAGATGTAGGAGAATGGGAGCAGGGGAACTGGAGGCTGTGACTGCAGAAAACTTTTGTGGGGTTTTGCTGCAGAGAGAAGCACAGAAATGGAGCAGTTGTTGGTGGAAGAAGTGGAATCAAAAGGTTTTGAGATAAGAGAGATAACAGAGGGAAGAGCTGTTGGAATAAAGTCCAGGAAGAGTGGATGGTGTCTACTGAACAAGTGATGTGTGGCCCTGAGCAGACATGGACAAATCACCTGTGCCTGAGCTGCCCGTAGAACTTTCTGTGATCGTGGAGATGCACGTCTGTGCTTCCCAATACTGTAACCCTGGCAGCAGGTTGATATGGACCACTTCCAATGTGGCCAGTGTGATTGAGGAACTGCATTTTAAATATTATGTAATTGTAATTAATTTTAATTTAAATAGCCACACATAGCTCCCTTATGGGCCAGGTCAGAGCTCTGATAAGGCTGGATAAGGGAGTAAACCCGGGCAGAGGGTTGACTGTGAAGGTTCTTTTGGTTTGGGAGTGAATCAGGAAACAGTCATCAGCTGAGTGAAGGTGAGGGCGGTGTTGGGTGTTTAAAGAATTGTTTGGAGAGGAAGGAAAAAAAGGTGTGGACTGGGGACGTTTCCAGTGTTCGGGCACGCAGGGCTCCACAGAGTAATCTACATTGCTGTCCCTTGGAGCAGCAGAGAAGAAAACGGTTGGGACATATTCTGAGCAGACTGTAGAGGTAAAATGTGTAGGTTTTTTGTTGTTGTTGTTTGTTTGAGATGGAGTCTTGCTCTATTGCCCAGGCTGGAGTGCAGTGGCACCATCTCGACTCACTGCAACCTCCATCTCCCGGGTTCAAGCGATTCTCTCACCTCTGCCTCCTGAGTAGCTGTGACTACAGGCACGCGCCACCACGCCCAGCTAATTTTTGTATTTTTAGTAGAGATGGGGTTTCACCATGTTGGCCATGCTGGTTTTGAACTCCTGACCTCAAGTGATCCACCTGCCTCGGCCTCTCAAAGTCCTGGGATTACAGGCATGAGCCACCGTGCCTGGCTAAATGTGTAGTATTTTTAATAGGATAAAGCCTACATAATTCTGTCCACAGTTCGTTTACTTAGAAATTGCTCGTTTGTTCATATTAATCTTATGTTTATTATAGATAACGGCATATGGGTTTTTTCCTGTCATGTATAGCTGAATCGTGCAGAATTTGAAGATCAAGATGATCAAGCCAGAGTTCAGTATTAGGTTTTTCCATCTGGGATGTATGTCCACATTGAGACTGAAAATGTTCTCTGTGAATCTGTGCATATCTTTGACCCTCATTACCCCATTATCCTGGGTGGCTTGGGCAACAGTGAAGGCAGTGTTGGATACATGCAGGTGGGTCCCTTTGCTGCGTATTTGGTGCCTGAGGCTCTGTGGATTTCCCTTCCATCAATCATCTTACCCTCTTGTCCCGTCAGATGCATCTGAAGAAACATCACTGGTATAAGAAAATCCTCAAGCCCCAAGATCCAATCATATTTTCTGTAGGGTGGTGGCGGTTTCAGACCATCCCGCTCTATTATATCGAAGACCACAGTGGAAGACAAAGGCTTCTAAAGTAAACCCCACAGCACGTGCATTGCAGAGCAGCCTTTTGGGTTAAAATATGATTACAATAACTTGCTTATTGCCGATATTAAGCCTTACAGGCTGCATCATTATAGCTTTGTGCTTTTCCTTCATAAAATTCCATTCCTAAGATTTTTCTCTTTTCTGGGAGCAGGGAGGTGGTTTGGAGTAAATCTATATCCAAATGTAAATGTCCCTAACTATTATGTAAAACTAGAATCTAAAATTTGTGGTTTGCTATATTTCTTTTTTTCCTTTTCTTTTAAGTCCCTATCACTTCACAGGGAACTGGTTTCTTGGCAATAGTCTGTCAGTGGCACAATGGTAACTATCTTGGATGATTTCTTTTACAGATTGGCTTGAGAAATATATCCTGAAAGTGGGTTACATACATGAGACTTTAAGTTGAAAATTACTCATTTTTAGTAATATAAAGTAAATTTCCCTTTGCTTTTAATCTTCCTACATCCTTTTCAGCAGGGTGTGGGAGTAGAGGATGGGAAGTGGAAGAATTATAATGGTACTGAAGACATTTCCTATTTTTGTGCATCTTTTGGATTTATTTAAGCAAGTACTTAAGCAGTGCTCACCATGTGCTAACCACTATATGAGGTTGTGAGGAGCCATAGGAGAACAGGCAGACATGAGACCCCCTGCAGCCGTGCTAGGGTAGCAGTCTGTTCACTACATTTTCATTTGACCAGTCAGACAGGGCAGGGTTTATTGGTCCCATTTAACAGAGAAGAAACCAGAATAATGAGCAGAAGGAATCTGCCCTAGAGGTTCAAATTTTAATTTCCTAAACATTGCAACTGTATTTTTCTTTTCCATTTCATTCCAAACAGATCATTACAGTGAAATTGTGTTCCTCTGAAATCACTCTCAGGAAAGTACTCAAGTCTCCCTGTTTTTTTTTTCTTTTAGACAAAGTCTCACTCTGTCATCCAGGCTGGAGTGCAGTTGTGCAATCTTGGCTCACTGCAACCTCCATCTCCTGGGTTCAAGCAGTTCTCCTGCCTCAACCTCCTGAGTAGCTGGGATTACAGGTGTGCACAACCATGCCAAGCTAATTTTTATATTTTTAGTAGAGACGGGGTTTCGCCATGTTGGCCAGGCTTGTCTCGAACTCCTGACCTCAGATGATCTGCCTGCCTTGGCCTCCCAAAGAACCAGGATTACAGGCATGAACCACCACACTTGGCCTCAAGTCACTCTTGTTAGTTTGGCTTACCAACTTTAAAGTTTTGGATTGCTTTTGTCAAACCACTGGGTTGCAAGTTCAGATGGTCTTTCTTGTTTTTCTTAGCTAATTGTAAGTTAAATTCACTTTGGTAATTTATTATGTCACATAGAATTGAAGTTTTTCTCTTGCTGATATTATTCCTATTTCCAAATTTTGGGGTTTCTGTTAGCCTGATTTTTGGATAGCTGCCACAGGAATTGTCCTTGATCTGAATAAATCCATAAAAACTGTGAAGAAATTGAAACTAACTGGTTTTCCATATAAAATTTTCAAGAACACTTCATTTATTAAGGTTTGTATATCTATATATTCTCATATTTATAAATGCCCATATTGTTTGAGAAAAGGAACGAAATACTTCTAGAATATGGGCCTCATGTTTTTACACAGGTATTTGAAATCTTTTATAAACTTCCTGTTTTGTTTGTTTGCTCCTTTATATTTTGTTACTTAAATATGCCCAAAAAAGCAGTAGTAAAACAGAGGTATTTAGGAATTGAGGCTGTTATTCATGACTACCATGTAAGACTGCTACAGAACTCATATTGAAAATATGTCATTTTGGGGCTGGGCACGGTGGCTCATGTCTGTAATCCCAGTACTTTGGGAGGCTGAGGCAGGCGGATCACGAGGTCAGGAGATCAAGACCATCCTGGCCAACATGGTGAAACCCATCTCTACTAAAATACAAAAAAATTAGCTGGGCATGGTGGTGTGCGCCTGTAGTCCCAGCTACTTGGGAAGCTGAGGCAGGAGAATCTTTTGAACCTGGGAGGTGGAGGTTGCAGTGAGCCGATATCGCACCACTGCACTCCAGCCTGGCGACAGAGCAAGACTCTGTCTGAAGAAAAAAAAAAATGTCATTTTATCCACTGGGTTTTGTTTCCTACTTTTTTGATTTGTGTTAAGAAAGGGAAAAAAATCCCAAGTTTGACTAACCATTCAGTAGAAAAATAGAGCATTTGCAGACAACTTGGCAAGGGTAGACAAATGGATGTACTGTTTTTCAGTATTTGGGGAAGGTGGTTTGAGCAGTATTTATTGACAATTTCATTAGTGGGGATGTTTCTATTAAAAACACATAGTAAGATCATTAAGTGTTCTTGCAATATAAAGTAATAATACCACCAGCGTTTATCTTACTGTTTTCATGTTCTAAGTGCATGTATCTGAGTAAAAGGTTCTGGGCTGCAGTCTAGGCTGAGAGATGCCAGCAAAGACTGCCTAGGCCAGTGCAGTCCAGTAAATCCCTCTTCAATCTTCTCTTCCACACAGACAGCAGTGATGAGCATGCCCATGAACCCACATGATTATTTTGGGAAAAATGAAAGAGTTGTATTCTTTTTGTGGTAGTAATTCCACTTTCAAGGGCAAATACATTTTGATTATTTTATCACCTTTCAGTGAGTTGTTTTTGTTCTTTAACCAAGGATGTATGTTTGAGGTACGAAGTAAAGCATAAAGTATATGATTTTTTTGTGTGTGTTTTTATCTTGCTATACCCATAGGGAATGTTTAATTCTGCCTTGGAAGTGGCCAAATTTGAAGGTGCTGTGATTCAAACTGTCAGTGAGATAAGGCAGCAGATCAAGAAAGCACTCCGGGCTCCAGAAGGAGCCTTCTAGGCCAGCTTTGAGCATAAGCTGCTGATGAGCAGTGAGTGTCTTGAGTAGTGTTCAGGGCAGGGTGGTACCATTCATGCTTGACTTCTAGCCAGTGTGATGAGAGGCTGGAGTCAGGTATCTAGGGAGTTGAGCAGCTCCAGCCTTAGATCTCCCAGTCTTATGCGGTGTGCCCATTCGCCTTGTGTCTGCAGCCCCCTGGCCACACCCAGTAACAGTCCTGGGATCTATGAGAGTAGCTTCCTTAGTGAGCTTTCCCTTCAAATACTTTGCAACCAGGTAGAGAAGTCTGGAGTGAAGGTTTTGTTCTTTGTTTCTTTGCAATATGGATATGAATCTTCTTTTGAAAATGTTAAAGTAAATTACTTCTCTTTTCAGATACTGTCTTCATGTGAACTTGGTATCCTGTTTCCATCCCAGCCTTCTATAACCCAGTAACATCTTTATTGAAACCAGTGGGTGAGAAAGACACCTGGTCAGGAATGTGGACCACAGGACAACTCAGGCTTACCCACGGCATCAGACTAAAGGCAAACAAGGACTCCGTACAAAGTACCAGTGGCGTGTGTGTTGGTAGGGATGCAGCCTGTGCTCTGCAGACAAGGAATCACACAGACACTTTTCTATAATTTCTTATGTGCTTTGATTGTTCAAATATAAAGTCTAACATTAAATTTGATTGAACAAGTGTATATTCATGGAATATTTTGGAATGGAATATCAAAAAATGGTAATAGTGGTTCTTTCTGGATTGAAGACAAACTTTTCTTCTTTAAAATAAATTTTATTTTATATATTTGAGGTTGACCACATGACCTTAAGAATACATATAGACAGTAAACTGGTTACTATAGTGAAGCAAATTAACATATCTACCATCTCACAGTTACATTTTTTGTGTGTGACAGGAACAGCTAAAATCTACTTATTTAACAAAAATCCCAAAGACAATACATTTTTGTTAACTATAGCCCTCATGATGTACATTAGATCTCTAACTTGATCATCCTATATGTCTGCTACTTTGTATTTTTTTAATGTACATCTCCCCATTTGCTATTGATCATTTCCTATTTGGCTCATTTTTCAACTGGGTTGTTTTTCTGTTATTAAAAGAGTTCTTTACTGATTTTTGGACATTAACACTTTATCAGATATGTGATCTGCAAATATTTCTTCCAGTCTGTAGGTTCTCTTTTCATTTTGTTGGTTGTTTCCTTTGCTGTGCAGAAGCTTTTTAGTTTGATGCAGTCCTCCTTGTTTATGTTTCCATTTGTAGCCTAGCTTGTGGTGTGGCATCCAAAAAATAATTGCTAGGGCCAATGTCAAGAGGCTTTCCCCCTATGTTCTCTTCTAGGAGTTTTACGGTTTCAGGTCTTATTTGAGTCTTGAGTCTTGTATCTGTTTTGAGTTGATTTTTGTGTATGGTGTATGATCAGGATCCATTTTTATTCTTTTGCATGTGAAAATCCAGTTTTCCCAGCACTATTATTGATGAGACTATTTTTCTTTCCATTGTGTTGTCTTGTTTGCTCTTGTCAAAAATTAGTTGACAGTATATGTTTGGATTTATTTCAAAGGTCTCTGTTCTGTTCCATTGGTCTATATTTTTTGTTTTTATGCCAGTATCATACTGTTTTGATTACTATAGCTTTGTAATACAATTTTAAATCAAGAGGTGTGATGCCTCCAACTTTTTCTTTCACAGTAATCTGCTGGCTGTTTGGGGTTTTTTGTGGTTCCATATGAGTTTCAGGATTGTTTTTTCTGGTTTTTTTTTTGTTTGTTTGTTTTTTTGAGATGAAGTCTCACTCTGTTGCCCAAGTTGGAGTGCAGTGGCACAATCTCAGCTCACTGAAACCTCCACTTCCCGGATTCAAACAATTTTCCTGCCTCAGCCTCCTGAGTAGCTGGGACTACAGGCACATGCCACTATATCTGGCTAATTTTTGTAGTTTTAGTAGAGACAGGGTTTCACTATGTTGGCCAGGCTGGTCTCCAAGTCCTGACCTCATGATCCACCTGCCTCGGCCTCCCAAAGTGCCAGGATTACAGGCGTGAACCACAATGCCTGGCCAGCATTGTTTTTTTCTGTTCTGTGAAGAATGCCATCAGAACTTTGATGAGGATTGTGTTAAATCTGTATATTTGCTTTGGGTAATGTGAACATTTTAACAATATTAATTCTTCTGATCCATAAACATAGGATATCTTTTCATTTGTTCATATCTAAATTTCTTTCATCAATGTTTTATGGTTTTCAAGTGTAAGTGTACACATCTTCCATCTTCTTGGTTAAATTCATTCCTAAGTATATGTTTTTCTTTGATGCTATTGTAAATGAGATTGTTTTCTTGATTTCTTTGTCAGCTAGGTTATTATATGTTGAGTTTATACTTTGCAGCTTAACTGAATTGATTTAGTAGTTCTCAGAGTTTTTTGTGGAATTTTTGGAGTTTTTTACATAAAGGGTCTATCTGATCCGAGCTCCATCTGGTTCTGAGATCCAAGCTCCATCTTGCTCTGGGCACCATCTGCTTGAAGTTCCATCTGCTCCAAGCTGCATCTTGCTTAGAGCTCCCATCACTCTGAGCTCCATTTTGCTCAGAGCTCCATTTACTCAGAGCTCCATTTGCTCCAAGCTCCATCTTTCTCAGAGCTCCAATCACTCCAAACTCCATCTTGCTCTGAGCACCCTCCACTCAGAGCTCCATATGCTTGGAGCTGCATCTTCTAGCTCCATCTTGCTGATATCTCCAATCACTTCCAGCTCCATTTTGCTCTGAGCATCATGTGCTCAAAGCTCCATCTTACTGTAAGCAGCATGTTCTCTGAGCTCCATCTGAAACTGAGCAACATTTGCTCCAAGCTCCATCTTGCTTAGAGCTCCTTCTTGCTCAGAACTTCATTTGCTCCAAGCTCCATCTGCTCCGTGCTCCATCTTGCTGAGAGCTCCAATTACTTCCAGCTTCATTTTGCTCTGAACACCATCTGCTCAAGCTATATCTTACTGTGAGCAACATGTTTTCTGAGCTGCATCTTGCTCAGAGCTGCATCTGCTCCAAGCCCCATTGTGCTCAAAGCTCTAATCACTCCGAGGCTGATCTTGCTCTGATCACCATCTGCTCAGAGCTCCAATCCTCCAGAGCAAAATTTTTAAGTTCCAATCATTTCAAGCTCCATGTTGTAGCTCTATCTTACACCGAGCAACATCTGCTCCAAGTTCCATCTTGCTTGGAGCTCCTTTTTGTTCAGAGCTCTATCTGCTCCAAGCTCAATCTTCCCTGAGCTCCATCTTGCTTGGAGCTCTAATCACTCTGAGCTCCATCATGCTCCGAGCTCCATCATGCTCTGAGCTCCATCATGCTCTGAGCTCCATCTGAAACTGAGCAACATCTGCACCAAGCTCCATCTTGCTTAGATCTCCTTATTGCTCAGAGTTTCATCTGCTCTGAGCACCATCTTGTTCGGAGCTCCATCTTGCTCAGAGTTCCAACTGCTCAGAGCAATGTTCAGAGTTCCAACGACTCCAAGCTTTATCTTGCTCTGAGATCCATCTTACACAGAGGAACATCGGCTCCAGGCTCCATCTTGCTTGGAGCTCCTTCTTGTCTGAGCTATATTTGTTCTGGGCTGGACACTCTGTGCTCCATGTTGCTCTGTGTTCCATCTGCTCAGAGCTCCATCTGCTCCAAGCTCCATCTTGCTCAGAGCTCCAATCACTCCAAGCTCCATCTTGCTCTGAGCACCATCTGCTCTGAGCTCCACCTTGCTCAGAGCCCCAGTCACTCCCAGCTCCATCTTGCTCTGAGTACCATCTGCTCTGAGCTCCATTTTGCTTGGAGCTCCATCTTGCTCTGAGACCATAGGCTTGGAGCTCCATCATACTCTGAGCAACATCTGCTCTGAGCTTCATATTAATTGGAGCTCCATCTCACCTGGAGCTCCATCTGCTCTGAGCTCCATCAAGCTTGGAGCTCATCTTGCTCAGAGGTCCATCTTGCTTTGAGCACCATCTGCTCCATGTATGTTTACAGCAGCACTATTCACAATGGTAAAGACTTGGAACCAACCCACATGCCCATCAATGATAGACTGAAAAAAGAAAATGTACTACATATATGTCATGGAATACTACACAGCCATAAAAAGGTATGAGATCAAGTCCTCTGCAGGGACATGGATGAAGCTGGAAGCCATCATCCTCAGCAAGCTAACACAGGAACAGAAAACCAAACACTGCATGTTCTCACTCATAAGTGGGAGCTGAACAATGAGAACACATTTTAATACTATTAAGCCCTCTGAAAATGGTCTGTTTCTCTTAACAAAGGATATTTATACTTTGTAATTTTTTTCTCTCTAAAGGACTGTGGCTTCTTCTGTCTGTGCCAGTCTAGGGTACAGGTTGACTACCTCACTTTGAAATGACCCACCCCATGTCCACACATGGTTGGTCCCTCCTGTGAACTGTTTGTTCACAGACTGTTACCACCTGTGGGTCATTTGACGGGAGGTGACCTCACATAGCAATGCACCAGGCAAATCACCAACTGAAAGAATCACTGAAACAACATGTGTCTGCTTATTTCAAAGAATGAATAGGAGTCAGTTGAAGGTGATTAAGTCAGCAACATCTTAAGGTGATAAGATGTCAGTAACATCTTAGATGACCAAGAATAATCCTGTGGGCCCCAAGAACACATGACAATATGGACTATGCCAGCAAAAATCTCACCCATCAGACAACAGCAAATGACACTGTGGCTCAAATGTTAAATGTCTTCTCTTGATGTGTGAAAGCACATGACCAGCAGGAGGCAAAAACATCAGGGAGACAAAGGCTTTGTTGCATATCTGTGGACTTCAGTCTCCAGTGAGACACTCAGAGCCTACATCTCCTGTTACCACTGCTGTTTTTATTGCACAGAACATTTCCATATACGTTTCATTGCACAAGAAACGTTTCGACAAACATACATCTGATAAAAGGCTGTCTTCAAAACGTCTAAGCAACTAACACTACTTACTAGCAAAAACACAAAAGAGAAACTAATAACGAAACAAAACCTGAATAGACATTTCTACAAAAAAGATGTAACATTGAAAACAAGTTTTAAAAACCTGAATGACATAACCATGAGAAAGATATAAATCAAAACAACACACATATCATCTCACTATAATTCAAATGGATGTTATCAAAGTGATAAAATATATTAAAAGAGACACAAATGCTGGTGGAAATTTCCAGAGAAGAACTCGTTTGGTAAGAATGTTAATTAGTATACAGCCGGGCATGGTGGCTCACGCCTGTAATCCCAGCACTTTAGGAGGCCGAGGCCAGCAGATCATGAAGTCAGGAGATCGAGACCATCCTGGCTAACACAGTGAAACCCCATCTCTACTAAAAATACAAAAAATTAGCCGGGCGTGGTGGCAGGTGCCTGTAATCCCAGCTACTCAGGAGGCTGAGGCAGGAGAATGGTGTGAACCCAGGAAGCGGAGCTTGCAGTGAGCCGAGATCATGCCACTGCACTCCAGCCTGGGCAACAGAGCGAGACTCCATCCAAAAAAAAAAAAAAATACTATAGAAACCAGTGGAGGTTCCTCCAAAAATTAAACCTACAACTACCACTTCATCTAACAATTCTACTACTAGTATACTTTCAGTGCAAAAGAAATCAGTTTATGCAAGAGGTATCAGCCATCCTATGTGGACTGCAGCACTATTCACAATCGCCAAGATAAGGAATAAACTTACCTGCCCATCCACAGATGAAGGGATAAAGTAACTGTGGTGGACGTAAACGAACAGAATAGTCTTCAGCCAGAAAATCAAAATGAAATTTCATCATTTGGAGCCATACTGTTGAAGCTGGAGGACAGCATGGTAAATGACCTAAACCAGGCAGACAAAAAAAAACATTGCCACATCTCACTCATGTGGAACCCAAAATAAAAGGCTTTATTGCAATAGATCTAGAGAGCACAACAGTGGTTTCCAGAGATTGGAGAGAAGCAGGGGAATGGGCAGGGATCAGAAATAGACACAAAATTACACTTAGATGAGAGGAATGAATTGTTCCTCTCTGTTCCACAGCCCAGTGACCGGAGGTTAACAAAACATCACACTTTTTTCACAAAATCTAGAAAAGAAGATTCCAAATGTTTTCACCACAAAGAAATTAACAACTGTTTGTGATAACAGAGACTCTAAATATCCTGATTTTAACATTCCTCTGCATCTGCATTAACCACAATGCCCCACTCTAACTCCCCCCATTGTATACTTTTACTATATGGCCAACCCTTTAAAAAATATGAAATACGCAATGCTAAAATTCAGGCATACCACAAAACACCCTGAATTTCTAAAGCAATCCTGAGAAGTCCAAACTACATTGGTTGTGTCACACTTCTCGATTTTAAATTTCATTGAAAAGCTAGGGACCCCATTTCACACAGAGCAGTGGAACAGATTAGAGGACCCAGATGTAAACCCACACCCCTAACACCATCTGATCTTCAAAAAAATCCACAAAAATAAGCTTTGGAGAAAGGGCTCCCTCCTCTCTCAATAGATTGTGCCAGGATAAACTGCTAGCCAGTTGCAGAAGAAAAACAGTGGGCCCCTGTGTCTCACCCTGTACAGAAATTAACTCAAAATGAATGAAAGATGTAAACGCAAGACCTCAAACTATGAAAAGCCTGCAAGAGAACTTGGAAATACCCTTCTTGACAGAGGATTTGGCAAAGCATGGCTATGCCTAAGTCCCCAAAAGCAAGTGCAACTAAAACAATTATTGACAAGTGGGGCCTAATATACAAAAGAGCTGCTGCACAGCAGAAGAAATTACCAACACAGTAAACAGACAGCCTACACAATGGGAGAAAATGTTCCCACATACGCATCTGATGAAGTCTAATATCCAGGATCTACCTCAAATACATTAAGCAAATAAATCAGAAAAACAAAAACGCAATGAAGAAAGGGTAAGGTGCATGAAAACATGCATCTCAAAACAAGGTTTACAGCAACCAACAGACAAGACATTTCTTTACCTCAGGAATCATCAGAGAAATGCAAAGCAAAAGGCCCATGAGATAGTACTTCACACATTCTGATGAATGACAATTATGACACAGTCCACAAGAATGAACACCAGCAAGGCAGAGGAGGAGGGATGCTGGTCTGCTGTTGGTGGAAATGCAAACTAGTTCAGACACCATGGAAAGCAATGTGGGGATTTCTCAAATAACTTTCTCAACATCACTAAACCTCACAAAAAAAGTCCATGAAAACCACACTAAGATTCCGTCTCATTCCACTCAGAATGAGTACTACCAAAAACAAAACACAAATTTTTGAAGGTGACATCCAGTGTAGACTTACAGAAAGGTAACCTCTTAAACACTATTGGTGGGGATGTAAATTAGTATACACACTATGAAAAACAGAGATGAATGGATAGAAGATGGCCGAATAGGAACAGCTCTGGTCTACAGCTCCCAGCTTGAGCGACACAGAAGACAGGTGATTTCTGCATTTCCATCTGAGGTACCGGGTTCATCTCACTAGGGAGTGCCAGACAGTGGGCGCAGGTCAGTGGGTGAGCGCACCATGCTCCAGCCGAAGCAGGGACAAGGCATTGCCTCACTCTGGAAGTGCAAGGGGTTAGGGAGTTCCATTTCCAGGGGTGACAGAGGGCACCTGGAAAATCGGGCCACTCCCACCCGAATACTGTGCTTTTCCAATGGGCTTAGGAAACGGTGCCCCAGGAGATTATAGCCTGCACCTGGCTCAGAGGGTCCTACGCCCACGGAGTCTCGCTGATTGCTAGCACAGCAGTCTGAGTTCAAACAGCAAGTCGGCAGCGAGGCTGGGGGAGGGGCACCCGCCATTGCCCAGGCTCCCTTAGGTAAACAAAGCAGCCGGGAAGCTTGAACTGAGTGGAGCCCACCACAGCTCAAGGAGGCCTGTCTGCCTCTGTAGGCTCCACCTCTGGGGGCAGGGCACAGACAAAAAGACAGCAGTAACCTCTGCAAACTTAAATGTCCCTGTCTGACAGCTTTGAGGAGAGCAGTGGTTCTCCCAGCATGCAGCTGGAGATCTGAGAACGGGCAGACTGCCTCCTCAAGTGGGTCCCTGACCCCTGACCCCCGAGCAACCTAACTGGGAGGCACCCCCCAGCAGGGGCAGACTGACACCTCACAGGGCCGGCCAGGTACTCCAACAGACCTGCAGCTGAGGGTCCTGTCTGTTAGAAGGAAAACTAACAGAAAGGACATCCACACCAAAAACCCATCTGTACATCACCATCATCAAAGACCAAAAGTAGATAAAACCACAAAGATGGGGAAAAAACACAGCAGAAAAACTGGAAACTCTAAAAACCAGAGTACCTCTCCTCCTCCAAAGGAACGCAGTTCTTCACCAGCAACGGAACAAAGCTGGACAGAGAATGACTTTGACGAGCTGAGAGAAGAAGGCTTCAGACGATGAAATTACTCCGAGCTACGGGAGGATATTCAAACCAAAGGCAAAGAAGTTGAAAACTTAGAAAAAAAATTTAGAAGAATGTATAACTAGAATAACCAATACAGAGAAGTGCTTAAAGGAGCTGATGGAGCTGAAAACCAAGGCTCGAGAACTACGTGAAGAATGCAGAAGCCTCAGGAGCCGATGCGATCAAATGGAAGAAAGGGTATCAGCCATGGAAGATGAAATGAATGAAATGAAGCGAGAAGGGAAGTTTAGAGACAAAAGAATAAAAAGAAATGAGCAAAGCCTTCAAGAAATGTGGGACTATGTGAAAAGACCAAATCTACGTCTGATTGGTGTACCTGAAAGTGACGGGGAGAACGGAAACAAGTTGGAAAACACTCTGCAGGATATTATCCAGGAGAACTTCCCCAATCTAGCAAGGCAGGCCAACATTCAGATTCAGGAAATACAGAGAACGCCACAAAGATACTCCTCGAGAAGAGCAACTCCAAGACACATAATTGTCAGATTCACCAAAGTTGAAATGAAGTAAAAAATGTTACGGGCAGCCACAGAGAAAGGTCCGGTTACCCTCAAAGGGAAGCCCATCAGACTAACAGCGGATCTCTCGGCAGAAACCCTACAAGCCAGAAGAGAGTGGGGGCCAATATTCAACATTCTTAAAGAAAAGAATTTTCAACCCAGAATTGCATATCCAGCCAAACTAAGCTTCATAAGTGAAGGAGAAATAAAATACTTCACAGACAAGCAAATGCTGAGAGATTTTGTCACCACCAGGCCTGCCCTAAAAGAGCTCCTGAAGGAAGCGCTAAACATGGAAAGGCACAACCGGTACCAGCCACTGCAAAATCATGCCAAAATGTAAAGACCTTCGAAACTAGGAAGAGACTGCATCAACTAATGAGCAAAATAACCAGCTAACATCATAATGACAGGATCAAATTCACACATAACGATATTAACTTTAAATGTAAATGGACTAAATGCTCCAATTAAAAGACACAGACTGGCAAATTGGATAAAGACTCAAGACCCATCAGTGTGCTGTATTCAGGAAACCCACCTCACGTGCAGAGACACACATAGGCTCAAAATAAAAGGATGGAGGAAGATCTACCAAGCAAATGGAAAACAAAAAAAGGCAGGGGTTGCAATCCTAGTCTCTGATAAAACAGACTTTAAACCAACAAAGATCAAAAGAGACAAAGAAGGCCATTACATAATGGTAAAGGGATTAATTCAACAAGAAGAGCTAACTATCCTAAATATATATGCACCCAATACAGGAGCACCCAGATTCATAAAGCAAGTCCTGAGTGACCTACAAAGAGACTTAGACTCCCACACATTAATAATGGGAGACTTTAACACCCCACTGTCAACATTAAATGAGACAGAAAGTTAACAAGGATACCCAGGAATTGAACTCAGCTCTGCACCAAGTGGACCTAATAGACATCTACAGAACTCTCCACCCCAAATCAACAGAATATACATTTTTTTCAGCACCACACCACACCTATTCCAAAATTGACCACATACTTGGAAGTAAAGCTCTCCTCAATAAATGTAAAAGAACAGAAATTATAACAAACTATCTCTCAGATCACAGTGAAATCAAGCTAGAACTCAGGATTAAGAATCTCACTCAAAACCGCTCAACTACATGGAAACTGAACAACCTGCTCCTGAATGACTACTGGGTACATAACGAAATGAAGGCAGAAATAAAGATGTTCCTTGAAACCGACGAGAACCAAGACACAACATACCAGAATCTCTGGGATGCATTCAAAGCAGTGTGTAGAGGGAAATTTATAGCACTAAATGCCCACAAGAGAAAGCAGGAAAGATCCAAAATTGACACCCTAACATCACAATTAAAAGAACTAGAAAAGCAAGAGCAAACACATTCAAAAGGTAGCAGAACGCAAGAAATCACTAAAATCAGAGCAGAACTGAAGGAAATAGAGACACAAAAAACCCTTCAAAAAATCAATGAATCCAGGAGCTGGTTTTTTGAAAGGATCAACAAAATTGATAGACCGCTAGCAAGATTAATAAAGAAAAAAAGAGAGAAGAATCAAATAGATGCAATAAAAAATGATAAAGGGGATATCACCACCGATCCCACAGAAATACAAACTACCATCAGAGAATACTGCAAACACCTCTACGCAAATAAACTACAAAATCTAGAAGAAATGGATAAATTCCTCAACACATACACCCTCCCAAGACTAAACCAGGAAGAAGTTGAATCTCTGAATAGACCAATAACAGGAGCTGAAATTGTGGCAATAATCAATAGCTTACCAACCAAAAAAAGTCCAGGACCAGATGGGTTCACAGTGGAATTGTACCAGAGGTACAAGGAGGATCTGGTACCATTCCTTCTGAAACTATTCCAATCAATAGAAAAAGAGGGAATCCTCCCTAACTCATTTTATGAGGCCAGCATCATCCTGATACCAAAGCCTGGCAGAGACACAACAAAAAAAGAGAATTTTAGACCAATATCCTTGATGAACATTGATGCAAAAATGCTCAATAAAATACTGGCAAACAGAATCCAGCAGCACATCAAAAAGCTCATCCACCATGATCAAGTGGGCTTCATCCCTGGGATGCAAGGCTGGTTCAATATACGCAAATCAATAAATGTAATCCAGCATATAAACAGAACCAAAGACAAAAACCACATGATTATCTCAATAGATGCAGAAAAGGTCTTTGACAAAATTCAACAACCCTTCATGCTAAAAACTCTCAATAAATTAGGTATTGATGGGACGTATCTCAAAATAATAAGAGCTATCTATGATAAACCCACAGCCAATATCATACCAAATGGGCAAAAACTGGAAGCATTCCCTTTGAAAACTGGCACAAGACAGGGATGCCCTCTCTCACCACTTCTATTCAACATAGTGTTGGAAGTTCTGGCCAGGGCAATTAGGCAGGAGAAGGAAATAAAGGGTATTCAATTAGGAAAAGAGAAAGTCAAATTGTCCCTCTTTGCAGATGACATGATTGTATATCTAGAAAACCCGATTGTCTCAGCCCAAAATCTCCTTAAGCTGATAAGCAACTTCAGCAAAATCTCAGGATACAAAATCAATGTACAAAAATCACAAGCATTCTTATACGTCAATAACAGACAAACAGAGAGCCAAATCATGAGTGAACTCCCATTCACAATTGCTTCAAAGAGAATAAAATACCTAGGAATCCAACTTACAAGGGATGTGAAGGACCTCTTCAAGGAGAACTACAAACCACTGCTCAAGGAAATAAAAGAGAAGAGAAACAAATGGAAGAACATTCCATGATCATGGGTAGGAAGAATCAATATCGTGAAAATGGCCATCCTTCCCAAGGTAATTTACAGATTCAATGCCATCCCCATCAAGCTACCAATGACTTTCCTCACAGAATTGGAAAAAACTACTTTAAAGTTCATATGGAACCAAAAAAGAGCCCGCATCGCCAAGTCAATCCTAAGCCAAAAGAACAAAGCTGGAGGCATCACACTACCTGACTTCAAACTATACTACAAGGCTACAGTAACCAAAACAGCATGGTACTGGTACCAAAACAGAGATATAGATCAATGGAACAGAACAGAGCCGTCAGAAATAATGTCACATATCTACAACTATCTGATCTTTGACAAACCTGAGAAAAACAAGAAATGGGGAAAGGATTCCCTATTTAATAAATGGTGCTGGGAAAACTGGCTAGCCACATGGAGAAAGCTGAAACTGGATCCGTTCCTTACACCTTATACAAAAATGAATTCAACATGGATTAAAGACTTAAACATTAGACCTAAAACCATAAAAACCCTAGAAGAAAACCTAGGCATTACCATCCAGGACATAGGCATGGGCAAGGACTTCATGTCTAAAACACCAAAAGCAATGGCAACAAAAGCCAAAATTGACAAATGGGATCTAATTAAACTCAAGAGCTTCTGCACAGCAAAAGAAACTACCATCAGAGTGAACAGGCAACCTACAAAATGGGAGAAAATTTTCGCAACCTACTCATCTGACAAAAGGCTAATATCCAGAATCTACAATGAACTCCAACAAATTTACAAGAAAAAAACAAACAACCCCATCAAAAAGTGGGCAAAGGATATGAACAGACACTTCTCAAAAGAAGACATTTATGCAGCCAAAAAACACATGAAAAAATGCTCACCATCACTGGCCATCAGAGAAATGCAAATCAAAACCACAATGAGATACCATCTCACACCCATTAGAATGGCAATCATTAAAAAGTCAGGAAACAACAGGTGCTGGAGAGGATGTGGAGAAATAGGAACACTTTTACACTGTTGGTGGGACTAGTTCAACCCTTGTGGAAGTCAGTGTGGCGATTCCTCAGGGATCTAGAACTAGAAATTCCATTCGACCCAGCCATCCCATTACTGGGTATATACCCAAAGGACTACAAATCATGCTGCTATAAAGACACATGCACACGTATGTTTATTGTGGCATTATTCACAATAGCAAAGACTTGGAACCAACCCAAATGTCCCACAATGATAGACTGGATTAAGAAAATGTGGCACATATACACCATGGAATACTATGCAGCCATAAAAAATGATGAGTTCGTGTCTTTTGTAGGGACATGGATGAAATTGGAAATCATCATTCTCAGTAAACTATCGCAAGAACAAAAAACCAAACACCGCATATTCTCACTCATAGGTGGGAATTGAACAATGAGAACACATGGACACAGGAAGGGGAACATCACACTTCGGGGACCGTTGTGGGGTGGGGGGAGGGGGGAGGGATAGCATTGGGAGATATACCTAATGCTAGATGACGAGTTAGTGCGTACAGCGCACCAGCATGGCACATGTATACATATGTAACTTACCTGCACATTGCACACATGTACCATAAAACCTAAAGTATAATAATAATAATAATAATAAATAAAAAAAAAAAGAAAAACAGCTAGAAGTTTCTGAAAAAATTCACAGTACAACTACCAAGTCGGCTAACAGCCCCACCACTGTTTCCACATTTAAAGCAGTTGAAGTCCCTAGGTTGAAGAGAGCTATCTGCCTTCCCATGGGTACTAAAGCACTCTTAACTGTGGCCAAGGTAGAGAACCAACCTACCTGTTCAAACACAGCTGCAGGGATGAGGAAACTGCTGTATAGATACACCACGGAATATGTTTCAGCCATAAACCTTTGGGAAATCCTGCCATCTGCAGCAACATGAAGAAACCTAAAGAACATGAGGTCCAAAGAATAAGCCTGGTAGAGAAAGTCCCATGCCACGTGATCTCAGGCATGTAGACTGAAAAAAGCTTTATCTTCTAGAAGTAGAAAGTTCAATAGGGCTTACCAGAGGCTGCTGGGGAAGTGGAGGCTGTCTCAGAAGGAATCAGTGATGGGTACAAAGTTACTCTCAGATGAGAGTGATCAATTCTGGTCTCCTATTCCACAGCAGGGTGACTAACCTTAACACAAATGTATCATATGTTTCAAAGTAGCTAGAAGGAAAGATTCTGAATGTTGTTACCACTCAAAAATAATAACTATAGGAGATGAAGCGATGCTAAATAACCTGATTTTATCATTACTCAACATATACATGTATCAAAATCTTCCTTGTACCTTCTAATTGTATAAATTTAGTATATGACAAATAGTGTTTTAAGAAATATAAAGAAACAATGCCAAAATTTATGTGGAAATGTGAAACACCCTGAATTTCCAAAGCTATTCTGAGAAATACAAACCATATGGGATGCATCACATTCCCTGAGTTCTAATTAAATGAAAATCCGTAGTTAACAAACCCATATGTTACTGGCATACACAGAGAAACACAGACCAGTGAGCAAAATGAATGTGCTCAATAATAAACAAAAATTTATATGGAATGAACACATTTTTCAAAACACCACCAAAATGACACAACGGGGAAGATTTCCAAAACTAGATATCCATATGCAAAAGAATAATACAGGACTCTTATGGTACTAGATACACAATAATCAACTCAAAATGATTAAAGATTATACACAAAGCCTGCAACCATAAAGCTCCTATAAAGACAACCTCGCGTGTGCGTATATTTAGGGCAACTTGGATGTATGCTCACGGTTCGCAAAAAGTAAACAAAAATACAAGGGAAAAAAATATTGACAATGAACTGCTTTGGTAGTGATTTGTGATTTTGTTTTTTCTTGATGAGTAACCAACAGCACAGCCACCAAGAAATTATACACATGTGGGACCACATCAAGGTGAAGCGTTTGTGCCCAACAAAGGAAACAATAAACGAAATACAAAGGCACACTAAAAATTACAGGTTTGGAATAAGGGATTATTTTTGAAAAGGTACAAGCCAGTCATACTACCAGCTGGCAAAAGAATAACAAAACAACAGAACAATTGCCAGACAAAAACTGGGCAAATAACCGGATTAGATATTTTTCCAAAGAAGACAGGAAACTGACCCAATGTCTACAAAAACGTGGTTAACATTACTACTCATGAGAAAAATGCAGATCAAAACCACACTCAGATCTTATCTCACTCCAATAGAGTGAACATTACAGAAAGATCAAAATATTTAAAAAGACAATTCCTGGTATGAATTTCCAGAAAGGGGAACTGTTTGTGGAAACATAAATTAGTATTAACTCTATAAAAAACAGTTAGAGGTCTTGCAAAGAATAGGAAAAAAACAAATACCATACCATCTAGCAGTCCCATTACTGGGTATAAATTCAACCTACCTGTTCATCCACAGATAAAGAGATCAAGAAACTCTCATATACATACACTAGGAAATATTCTTCAGCCATCAAAATAATGAAACAGTGTCATTTAGAGAAACGCAGATGAACCTGGAAAACATTATGTTAAATGTAATGAGCTAGGCCTAGAAAGACAAACACTGCATGATATCACTCATGTGAATCTTAAGATGTTTATCTTAATGATGTAGAAAGCACAATATTGGTTACCAGAGTTTGGGAGATAGAGGGGGAATGGGGTAGGATTGATTATGGAAACAAAGTTATCTTAACATTAAAGGAATAAATCTGAGGTTCTCCTCCTCAGCCTGGTGATTGGAGTTAACAATAACATATTTTTCTAGAGCAAGAAGGGAGAATTTTGAATGTTCTCCCCACAAAAAAAAAAAAAAAAAAAAAATACCTGGACGAGTAAGTAGAGATCCTAAGTACCCTGATTTGATCATTACCCAATCTATATGTATGAAAATGTACCCCTAATTATGGACCTTTATGTTGTGGAAAAAAGTTAACAGAAATAAATACGTATTGCTAAAAATCACAGGGAACCACAAAAGCAATGAATATCTAAAGGAATCGTGAGAAATAGAAAGTGAAGACCCACAATCCTCAATACCAAATTACACTGCCAAGTTGTAGTTATACAGCTGACATATGATACTTGCATAAACTATGGACAAAAACAGGGAGGACAAAAACATGATCAACACAAATATAGACACAATCAACTGACTTTGATAAAGAACACTGCAATGTGGAAGGCAGAGAATGAATACCTTTGAGAAAAATGATATCCAGATGCAGAAGCGAGAAATAGGACCTTATTTTACACGATGTATGAAAATCAACAACACCCCCTCCCCCAAATTGAAGGCAAAACAAAAGACCATAAACCACAAAATGTTTTTAACTAAAACACAGGATGAGCATATATTTTGGGTCACTTGAATCTCTGCTCACTTTTGCAAAGAGGAAAATAAACAAACATCCTTGAAGAAGAACCTCATTGACAATTAAATGCTTTGTCACTGATATATATTTTCTTATATGGGTGACGAAAATTACATGCATGAAACGCAAAAATAAATATATGGGACTACATCAACATGAAAAGTTTCTGCATATCAAAGAAAACTAGTTTCCAAATACAAAAGCATCCTATAGATTAGGCAAAAATTTCAGGCAATCATGTAATTCAGGAGGAGTTGTCATCTAACATGTACACAAAAAACACTACAAAGTAGCAAAAGCATCCAATCTAATATTTTGCAAAGAACCTGAACAGACAATTCTACACTGCCATAAAATCGAACAAATAAGAGATAAGGTCCTCAAAATAAACTATTCATTAGAAAACTGTAATTCAAAACCACAGACAGATAATCCCACACTTATTGAATATGCCTAGATTTTTTTTTTTAAATAGGAGGGGCTGGGAACGGTGTCTCATGCCTGTAATCTCCGCACTTTGCAAGGCTGAGGCAGGTGGGTCACCTGAGGTCAGGAGTTTGAGATCAGCCTGACCAATATCGTGAAACCCCATCTCTACTAAAAATACAAAAATTAGCTGGGCATGGTGGCGGGCGCCTGTAGTCACAGCTACTCTGGAGGCTGAGACAGGAGACTTGCTTAAAACCAGGCAGAGGTTGCAGTCCGCGGAGATGGCGCCACTGCACTCCAGCCTGTAAGACAGAGCAAGACTCCGTCTCAAAACAAAAACAAAACAAACGCCAAACCAAAAATAATAGGAATGCGAGTGTGGTTTTGGAGAAAGGGAAACTTATACACTGTAGGTGGAAATGAAAATTAGGATACACACCATGGAAAACAGCTAAATAACTGGAGACTCCTCAAAGAACTGAAAATACAGATGTCCCCTGCTCTAGCGAGGTCTCTTTTTAAAGGTGCTGAGGCATCAAAAATAATCCTAGACTCCAGCTCAGAGGCCCCTGGGGCTCGGAGGGACCCAGGTCCCGCGTTTCATCGCCAGCTGTGGGCCAGGGCGCTCCTATACGCTGGACGCGGGTCGGACACCGGCATAGCCTTCCCGGGGTGCAGACGCTGCAGTAGCCAGGACCCCACAACAGCCCCCACGCGGAGGACTCGGGCCCAGATGCCCACGAAGAAGTGAGGGCACGAAAACAGGCAGAGGCAGGGAAGGAGCAGGGAGGGTTCCTGGTGGAGTCCACACCCCCGCCACTTACCGCGGAGACCTGCCTCCTACTCCACCATCACATGGAACCCACCACTGCTTCTTCGAAGCTCGCTGTGACCACGCAGCCGCTGCTGCCTGGGCCTCGCAGGAAGTGCAGTCTCAGCTTCCGTAGGGACACGCACGCTGGCAGCGCCCTCCTGCCAGGTTGAAGCTCCACCCCCTCTTAAAGGGACCGCGGCTCGGACTTGCCAGAAGCAGCTTCCGGTTGCAGCACAGGCTGAGCCTCTGCCCAGCCCCAAGGGAGGACGAAAGGCCCCTGGTCTCTCATCCTCCCCAGCTTTCGGGCCCTAGAAGTCGCAGGAGCGCTCCCGGTGACCCCCTCCCCGAGATCGGCTCCCTTCGCCTAGGGAGCGCCCGGGACCTGCCCCTGCCCTCCTCTGGACCTCAGCTACACCATCCACAAAGGAAGCAGCCTCGCTAGAGCTCTGGGGTCCCTCAAGCTCGGCGTCTCAGGATCCAGAGTGGGCTCCCCTGCCCCTCTGCAGAGGGGGCCCAGAGAACCACAGAAAGCCGGGGGCTGGAGGGACAATCTGGAGGGCAGCAGGGCCTCCCCGGCCTCACTGTCCGCATCTGTCCTGTGGGAGCCCGGGGGCCTCGCTATGGCCCAGACACCCACAGCCTCACCAGGGCTGCCTGGGTCACTGGGCTCCCCGGGTCACTGGGCTCCCCAGGAGGCAGGCAGGGGCCCTGGGGTCCAGCACTGCCCCCACCACAACTCCATCCTGCGTCAGGGCCCGCGAGGGGCCCTGTGGACTGGACCCAGGCCCGCCCATTCCCAGGGAGAGGCTATTAATTATTTCCTCAATTTCAGAGCCTGTTATTAGTCTATTCAGAGATTCAGCTTCTTCCTGGTTTAGTCTTGGGAGGGTGTATTTGTCAAAGAATTTATCCATTTCTTCTAGATTTTCTAGTTTATTTGCATAGAGGTGTTTATAATTTTCTCTAATGGTAGTTTGTATTTCTGTGGGATCGGTGGTGATATCCCCTTTATCATTTTTTATTGCCGTCTATTTGATTCTTCTCTCTTTTCTTGTTTATTAGTCTTGCTAGCGGTCTATCAATTTTGTTGATCTTTTCAAAAAAACCAGCTCCTGGATTCATTGATTTTTTTGAAGGGTTTTTTTGTGTCTCTATTTCCTTCAGTTCTGCTCTGATCTTAGGTATTTCTTGCCTTCTGCTAGCTTTTGAATGTGTTTGCTGTTGCTTCTCTAGTTTTTCATTGTGATGTTAGGGTGTCAATTTTAGATCTTTCCTGCTTTCTCTTGTGGGCATTTAGTGCTATAAATTTCCCTCTACACACTGCTTTAAATGTGTCTCAGAGATTCTGGTATGTTGTGTCTTTGTTCTCATTGGTTACGAAGAACATCTTTATTTCTGCCCTCATTTCGTTATGTACCCAGTAGTCAGTCATTCAGGAGCACGTTGTTCAGTTTCCAATGTAGTTGAGCAGTTTTGAGTGAGTTTCTTAATCCTGAGTTCTAGTTTGATTGCACTGTGGTCTGAGAGACAGTTTGTTATAATTTCTGTTCTTTTACATTTGCTGAGGAGTGCTTTACTTCCAACTATGTGGTCAATTTTGGAATAAGTGTGATGTGGTGCTGAGAAGAATGTATATTCTGTTGATTTGGGGTGGAGAGTTCTGTAGACGTCTATTAGGTCCGCTTGGTGCAGAGCTGAGTTCAATTCCTGGATATCCTTGTTAACTTTCTGTCTCATTGATCTGTCTAATGTTGACAGTACGGTGTTAAAGTCTCCCGTTAT
Organism: Pongo abelii; assembly: GCF_028885655.2. Taxonomy (NCBI): domain Eukaryota; kingdom Metazoa; phylum Chordata; class Mammalia; order Primates; family Hominidae; genus Pongo; species Pongo abelii. The sequence continues at coordinate 20,510,043 of NC_071999.2, forward strand.
TATTGTGTGGGAGTCTATATTTTGGTTGCAGATGAGTTTCTAGTCAAAGTAAAAATCACACGAAGGGCATTCACATTTCCAGGAACAGAAGCATCCTGTCTGGTTTTTCAGCGGTGAAGGGAGCAGTCTGAAGGGGCCGTGGCATAGGTGTGTCTATAATCAAAGCTCACAGCCGAGGCCCTGGGGGAGGTTCAGGTGTGCCCCAGGGGGTGCGCCTCATCCAGCACTCCACTGACAGGGCCTTGTCTTTATTAAATTCTGGGCCTTTTCCTGGGCAATAGTTACACAAGGTGGGTTCAATGAACCCTATGTCCTGTGGCTGCCACCCATTTCAGGGACGCAAAGGTAATGATCACCACCCCCTCCACCTTCTGCTGAGGGTCCGGGTGACCCCTGGTGGTGTAACCCAGGCCCTCACCCCTAAGGGGTCCTGAGTCTTGCTCACCACGGAGTCCTTGGTCTAGGGCTCCTGCCCTTGTCCATGTACCATCAAATGCTCTTTACTGAGAGGCGCTTGCATAGAGCCCCTCCTGCCCCAGGGAGCACAACCCTGCTTCTGCTGACACCACGGTCCTGGTGGTACACATTTTTCTGCCCGCAGGTCCCATGGAGGAGCAGCCTGAGGACAAAGCAGCACCCGGAGCTTGTTTTTTCAGAGAACCTGGCCGTGTCCTTTCTAGAAGCCCCACAGCTGTGGAAACCGGCAGACCAGCAGACCTATGGCATGCGCCCGCTTCCTCCCTCTGTGGCGTGGTATCAGTTCCTCTGATGGTGTCATGTGAGGTCTCGTCCTGATGGGTAGAACTTTCTATAAACCATCCCATGGCCCTGGGGAAAGGCAATCTCATCCCTGCAGTTTCAGCTGTTTCTGTTAAATGCAACCCTGTTCTTCCCAGGGCGTCAGGGCCCGGTGCAGTTGTCCCAGCCTGGCAGGCAGTCCCCTTGATGGTTGTGTGGAGGGTGCAGCCTGGGCCTAGCTCATGACCCTGGCAAAGGGCAGGTGAGCCCTGGGGCTGACCACCTGCACTTTCTGTTTGGTGGAGGGAGATGTGGGGCAGCATTTCTTGCCTTTCCTTTAGAGATCATCTCCCAGCCTACACAGACCAATAGGCCCCTAAAAATGTGACTTGTAGGCAGGTCCTGCCTGGCTCTTTGTGGTGCTTTTCTCTCCCCTCTAAGCACCTGTGACTCCCAGGCCTCCAGCCCTGCCAGCTTCCCCCATCTGAGCTCCTGATGCAGGGGGAGGACTGTATTGTGGCAGGCAGCATGCCGGTTTAAACAGTTCTGGACAAAACTATAGGTATACATTATTTTATGTCCCAAGTAAATGAATCCAATTTCTGGATGCTTTTTTGACACAGAGGGAAGAAATGCATTGGTGACATCCATGGGCCAGAGCTCAGGTCTGTGCTCAGGCTCTGGGAGCAGCTGTGCAGCTCTGGAGCTGTTGCGGGGCCCGGGGAAGGGGTGGGTGCTGTGTCTTTGCTCACTGTGTTAAAGGCTTTATTTGTTTCTTTGTTCAGTTTGTTTTCTTTGACCTCTGTTTAGCAATACTGAAAATCAAGCATTTCTAAGAGGCGGAGACCTTGATTTGGAGCAGGGGTGGGGCATTGGGTGGAAATGGAAAATAGGTTGATAGTGGGAATGTCATTTTCTGGAGCTCACGTGCAGCCTCTTGATGGCCCCATCACAAGTTCACCTGATGACCTGAGTGGCCACTGTCCTTCTCCTGAGTGGGTTGCGTGCTTGCCAGGCACATGAGCAGTGCATGCTCACATTTTTCAAGTGAAGGAACTAAGAAGGGTTTGTCAGCAGATTGTAAGCCTGAAGCTGCCAGTGTTTGGTCCACAGTAAACCACATGTGGAGAGCTTTAAAAATTGCCTTCAAATCTGGCAAGAAAATTACAGTAATAAATTATTACTGTAATACACATACTTCTTTAGTTACAATTATATATATATAACAATTTTGCAGAAGTTTCTCATCTACCAGCATTTATTATTATTATTATTTTTGCATGATAAGTTTCCAAGAAACCTTAGTGATGGGGACTGTCTCTTTTAAAATTAAATTGTGTAAATAACTCCCAGAGCCATGCTAGTAAGAAACAAAACAAAACAGAAAGAACTAGAAACTTGAAACAAACATAGGATTTCTGCTGGAAAAAGGATGCAAAGCAGGCCTGCCTGCTCACTTCCCCGGAGCTAATCCTTGAGCTGAAAGAGCTTCCTGGTGAAGCCTCGCACTCTCTGTAACAGGGTGTGGGGGGACCGAGACATGTGGGCTCCAGATTTGACCATCTTTACCTAGTTATGGGATTTCAATCATGTCTTTTAAATTCTTTGAGCTGCAGTTTTCACATATATAAAGTGAAAATATTTTTAAAATTTTAATTTGTATTATAACCTTGTGCAAAGATAAAATAGTACACTTGAAAGCATTTTAGCTGAAGTCAAACGTTCACGTGTGTGCATGCAATGGCTTCTTAATTATTTTAGGGCTTATCCTGGTTTTACTGGTACTGTTACTAGCACTGCTACTTCTCCGTATCTCTGAAGACTATGAAATACTTAGAACTGAAGCAAAAAGAAGCACCTGTCAAAGGGTTCAATGGCCAATGACAGATTTGACACAACTAGATATAATAATATGTTAGATGGTGCCTAGAGCACTGCTGAGCAGAGACTTCATGCTATTCAAAGTCGAGAGTGTCCCTAGAATTCTGAATTTGCTGAAGCCACCCTCAGAACTGAAGTTGAGAGAAGTACATTTTCAATTAAAGAAAGTCTGAGAGAATGTGTTGTCATCACACTCAAACAACAATAAATGCCAAAGAAAGCTGTTCAGGCTGAAGAAAAATGATAACAATTGGAAATTCTAGTTCTCAGAAAAGATGAAATTGTGCCAAAAATAGTAAACATGTGGAGGGGAAATTGCTGTTTTAATGACATCCTCCAGGAATTACAATATGTGCAGAAGAAAAATCTATGACAACATGGCACAAAAGATGAGAGGAGGGAGGAGGGTAAGGTAAGGTTTTTATATTTTATATACAGTGTTATGATATTTAATATACTTTAAGTATTTTTATTTTAATTTCTAAAGAACTCACTAAAAATAAATAAATGAAACAGAGAGTCATAGTTAAAAAAATACAAGATAAAAAATCCATACTAAAAAAAAAAAAGAAAAACCCATAAAACAAACAAACGAACAAATGAAAACTACAATAATCCAGAAGAAGACCAGAAGGCAGAACAGAGACTGTCAAAGTAGGTAAAAAGGAAACCTCAATATCAGCTTTTAAAAAGAAATACACTTATGAGATAAAGATACAAATAGATTCAAACTGAAAAGATGGACAAATATACACCATGCAAATCTTTGTTATCAAAAACTGCAGCCAGTGTATTAACAGCAGATAAGACAGACTACAAGAAAGATAAGCATCAACAGGGATAAAAAAGGATGTTTTATCCTAATGAGTCAATTTGCTTAGAAAACCTAATAATCATAAGCATGTATGCACCTAAGAAAAATAACAAAATACACGAAGCAAAAGTTATTGAATTAAAAGGATAAATGCATAAATCCACAACTTGACAATTCTAATTCTTATATCTCAGAAATTAATAGAAAAAAATAACTACAACAATAAGACTACAAGGTATTAATAGGAGAGATTATAACCAGAGCACTGGGAGAAAAACAGCAATATCCAATATGCCTATAATATTGGTTGACAACTCAAAAGTTCCCAAAAGAATTTTTGACACTAAAGGCAAATAGTCTGGAAAACCTAAAAGCCAGCATAGGAAGGAAGTGGAAAATGAAACGTTGATTGAAAATAAATCTGGAAGTCTGGACGTGGTGGCTCATGCCTGTAATCCCAGCACTTTGGGAGACCAAGGTGAGTGGATCACCTGAGGTCGGGAGTTCCAGAAACTCTGTCTGTACTAAAAATACAAAATTAGCCAGGTGTGGCGGCACATGCTTGCAATCCCAGCTACTCGGAGGCTATGGCAGAAGAATCACTTGAACCTGAGAGGCGGAGGTTGTGGTGAGCCGAGATCACCCCATTGCACTCCAGCCTAGGCAACAAGAGCAAAACTCCATTCCCCCTCCAAAAAAAAAGAAAAAAGAAATCTGAAAAAAGGAAAAGAGAATTGAGGATAAAGCTTTGGGATACAAAATCCAAAATCAAATGATAGAAATAAGTTCAAATATATCACTTTTTCCTACCAAACCTAGAAGGATTAAACTCATATATTAAAATACAAAATTATCAATAACAAAGCAGCACTTTCAAATTAAAGAAATAAAAATAATGGGAATAAAAATTTTAAGTAAATATTCACAGAAAGCAAGCTGCCACCACAAAATTAATTTTAGTTCAAATAAAATTTAAGGAAGAAATAATAAACAACAAGATAGACATTGCACATGGAGGGACAATGGAACCGAGTAGGTGAAGCAACATCAAGTCCAATGCTGGCCTCGCCTCCAGGACATACAAAGAAACTAACAGGAAGAGCAGGTCTAGAGAGGGACGCTGGAACTCATACTTCTGAATTTAAACAGGAAATAGACAAAGATGTTATGTGTTTATAAAAGATTTTAAAATCACGACAAATGCTGAATATACGTTTTCTAGTACATGTAATACTTACTAAATGGGACCCATATTAGGTTGCAAAAGAAATTACAAAAAAACTGGAGCTAGGGACCAAAGGACTAACAGAAGTCAGAACAAAAAACACGCCTCATATGTTTTAGGAAAAAACGGCACAGTGATTTAATGGTAAATCACTATAAACATGAAGGGATTCTCCTAGAATAGAGATAAGATGCCAGAGTTCAAGACGACAACATGTGTCAGCCTGACTTTCTGAATGACTGCACAGGAAAGGCTGCCATCCAAGGAAGCGCAGAAAAGGGCACCCCTCAGGTCCTGGGTGGAGGAGGATGACCCCCAATACTGGATGGAGAAGGATGCTCCCCAGTCCTAGATGGAGAAGGATGCCCCCCTCAGTCCTGGATGGAGAAAGATGGTCCCCCAGGTCCTGCACAGAGAAGGATGCCCCCCAATTCCTGAGTGGAGAAGGATGCCCTCTAGTTCTACATGGAGAAGGACAACCCCCAGTCCTGCATGGAGAAGGATAACCCCCCAGTCCTGGATGGAGAAGGACAACCCCCAGTCCTGGATGGAGAAAGATGCCCAAGTCCTAAATGGAAAAGGATGCCCCCCAAGTCCAGATGAAGAATTTCCCCCACTCCTGAATGGAATAGGATCCCCCTCAAGTCCTGGGTGGATAAGACACCTCCGAACTCCTGGGTGGAGAAGGACATCGTTTAGGTCCTGGATGGAGAAGGATGTTCCTCAAGTCCTGCTTGGAGAAGATGGCTCTGGGGACCGCATGGGGAAGGATGCCCCTTTTCCAGCCTCCCCATCCATACTTATCCTGACCTGTTAGTGTAGAACAAAGAGATTTGGAGGAAGAAACATGGGACTAAATTTACTCAGAATGTTTTCCTTTTAATTAACATTTTACAAATTCTGATTTTTATTTGATAAAAATAAGTGAAATGTATGACATAAACACAGTGTAACAACCAATTAGACCTATTTTTCCAAATCTGTGTCCTGGCTACCGGCTCTATTAGTCATTCTGCTTTTATGTATTTGTAAAACTTCTCAAAATTAAAGATAAAAGAGTTTATTGCTAGTAACATGTATAAATAGACATTGAATAAAATGTGACTCTTTAAAAATTAGTTTATTATATGGGCTTCTTCTGGTGTACTAAGATTACTAGTGGATCTTTATTACAAGCTTACTGGTAAAAATAGACAATGTGAAAATATTCTAATTTGTTAGAAATTAGTGTTGAGGAGTATTAATCAAAACTTTAAAACCAAAATACATGGACATAAGAATAAATTATTCGACTTAATTATCCACTGACTTTAAATTCTAATTGCTAAATTTACTTTTTGTCCATTTCACCTCCTTCAAATCTCCAAGTAACTCTTCATTTTTCTCTCCTGTCAATATTTTATTCTCCTTTATTTATTTTTTCTATTTCCTGATTTTTTGAACAACTAAGGGAGTCGTGTTTTGCTTGTGTTAGAATGACTTCATTACACCAACCCATTAGGCAACTAGACCCTCACCAAGGTGAGCACTAGGAGACTTCAGACCACGGAGCCTCTCCTGATTTTTGACTCAGGCTACCTGGCAACTGTGTTTAAATTATGAATTGTTTAATTTTTTAGATCCCCTATAGATAAAGAAGGATTTTAATAACCATCAATTTAAAATGCACTTGGACATTTTATGACTGACATTTCTTGCAATTTCTGTGCTGCAGCCTCATGAGTAACTGTCTGTAAGGAACATCATGTTCCTCATTCTGCCCTTGCTCCTTGGGCTCCAACGGGAAAAACCAGAAATTCTGTGGATATAAAACATGGAAACATTCATTCTTTAAAGAAAAAGACTGCAAAGCAGAGACAAGAACAGGGAAAGGATGTTATTGAATACATGCAAATGGATAAAATATGAATGATTATGTTCTCATGTTCAGCCCAGTTTTTAAAAGTGGATGTATGAGCAGTGCGAGCATTTAGTCAGGCCATGGTGAGCCTGTGGGCAGCGGTGGCAAACCCGGACTCCGCCCGCCGACACCAGCGGCCCCGAAACCATAGAGCCCGACGCCACCTAGTGGCCAAAGTCAGGCAGTCGGCCCACAGCTGCAGGAGAGCTGCAAACCGCCCTTCAGCGGATTCCTGGAGGCTGCACAGTGCCCAGCTCCCGCCACCTGGTGCTCTGGGCGCGGGCAAATGATCCTCAGGCCGTCTGGGACCAGACCAGCCCTGCAGCCTCAGCGGTGGGCTCAGGGGCGGCTGCCACGTGCACACGGCGAACTATAGCAGCTGTGGCAGCCCCCGACCCTGTGCAAGCCAGCGGCAGTGCAGACCCCATGACCAAAAGCTGCCATGTCCCCTAACTCAGGCGGTCGGGCCCCCAGCAGCCAGAGGGAGGAAACCTGCAGCTCAGCCCCATCCCAGCGCCTGCACTGTGCTCAGCGCCCGTAATCCCACTCTCTGGGCGCGGGCAAGGAAGACTGGACCTTAGGGTGGGAGGGCGGTGCACTTGGGGACCCTCAAGCCTTCTGGAACAAGCCCTGCTATCCTCTGCCGCGGGCTCAGCGGCAGCTGCCACCTGCACACTCCTGGAAGCAGCAGCGGTGGCAGCTCTGGTCTCTACCAGCTCCAGCAGGAGCGCGGACCGCAGAGCCAGAGGTCACTGCAGCGTGTGTTAGGAGGTTGGCCTCTCAGCCGCAGGAGGGCAGGAATCTCCGCCCAACCAGATCCTCATGGCTGCACAGTGTCCAACGCCCACGACCCCGCAATCTGGGCGCTGGTCTAGGAATAACGGACCCTAGGGTGGAAGGGCGGTGCACTCACCCACCCTTGGGCAGCCTCAGACCAGCCCTGCCAGCATCTGCCTTGGGCTCAGCTGCAGCTGGCGCCTGTGCATGGCACACGGCAGTAGCTGTGGCAGCCCTGACCCTGTCTTCAGACACCAGCAGCAAAGACCCCAGGGCCGGACGCCTCCAAGGCATCTAAGTCAGGTGGTCGGTCCCATAGCTGCAGGGGGGCGGGAATCGGCTGCTCAGCCCCATAGCAGCTGTGGCAGCCCCCATCTGTCCATGCCACCAGTAGCACTAACCCCGGGGCCAGATAATGCGGTGGCGCCTAATTCAAACTGTAGCTGCAGCAAGGCGCGAATCGGCCGCTCAGCCCCATCCTGGAGGCTGCTCAGTGTCTAGCGCTCGCCCACCACGTCCCAGGAGCAATCTAAGGAACAGCAGACCCTAGGGTGGTAGGGCGGTGCACTCAGCGACCCTCAGGGTGTCTGGGACCAGCCCTGCCAGCCTCTGCCGTGCTCTCAGCTGCAGCGACCATCGCCAGGTGGCGCCCCTGAGCAATGGTGGAAACCACACCCCCCTCCTCCGACCTTGCCTGCCCCCAACAGCGGTGCAGATTCCATGGCTGGATGCCTTGCCAGGACGGGAACCAGCCGCACAGCCTATTCTGGGCAGCTGCACAGGGCCCAGCGCCCGAAACCCCGAGCTCTGGGCGCGGGCCAAGGAAGAGTGCACCCTAGGCTGGGAGGGTGGTGCATACCGCGATCTTCAGGCTTTCTGGGACCAACACTGCCAGCCTCCACCGAGAGCTCAGCTGCAACTGCCACCTGTACAAGGGCGCGACAGCAGCAGAGCAACCCGGCACTTTGCCTGCACCAGAGCCCTGACACAGGGGACAACGCCGCCTCAGCGCCTACTTCAGGCAGTCAGCCCCGCAGCTGCAGCAGGGCAGAAACCTTTGCCCTCGGCCCAGTCTCCTTGGCTGCACAGTTCCCAGTGCCCGCGACCCGGAACTCTGGGCTCAGGCAAAGGAACAGTGGACCCTAGGGTGGGATAGTGGTCCACTCCATGACCCTGAGGCTGCCTGGGAAACGCCTTGCCAGCCTCCGTCATGGGCTCAGCTGCAGCAGCCACCTGCACATGGCGCGCAGAGCAGCCTTGATGACAACCCCAGACCATGCTTTTACACCAGCCAGGCGGACTCCAGGGTCAGACACCGCCCAGCGGCTAATTCAGGTGGTCCGGCCCCAGCTGCAGGAGGGAGGGAACCGGCAGCTCAGCCATTTCCTGGCGGCTGCCCTGTGCCCAGCGCCTGCACACCCTGATCTGAGGGCCTACAAGAAAGAGCTGACTCTAGGGTGAAAGGGCCGTCCACTCAGCGATCCCCAGGTTGTCTGGGACCAGCCCTGCCTTCCTCTGCTGTAGGTTCAGCTGCAGTGGTAACCTGCACAAGGCGCGCAGCAGCAGCTGTGGCAAACTCCGACCCTGCCAGCGCCACCAGCAGCACGGACCCTTGGGCCAGAAACCTCCACGACGCCTAAGTCAGGGTGTTGGTCCCCAGCTGCAGGAGGGCAGAAACTGGCGCTCAGCCTCACCTCAGAGGCTGCATGATGCCCAGAGCCAGAGCCCAGCTCTTCTAGCACAGGTTGTGGAGGGGCGAGGGGCCCCCCAGGCTGGAGAGGCCCCCCAGGCTGGAGAGCAGTGTCATGAACACAGCTTACTGAAGCCTCAACCTCCCAGATTCAAGCTACCCTCTCACCTCAGCCTCCTGAGTAGCTGGTAGCTGGGACTACAGGCGGGTGCCATCGTGCCTGGCTATTACATTTTACATACATTTTGGAGAGACAGGGTCTCACCATGTTGCCCAGGCAGGTCTTGAAAGCCTGGAGTTCAAGGGATCCTCTCACCTTGACCTCCCTCAGTGGTGGGATTATATGTGTGAGCCACTGTGCCCTACCTGCCGCTTTTCTTGTAAGAATACTTGTCGTTGGATTTAGGGCCCATCCTAATCATCTCAAGGTGCTGGATCTAATTACATCTGCAGATTGTTTTCCAAATAAAGGCACATTCACGTGTTCCAGGTAGACATATCTTTTGATAGACCACCATGCAATCCACTCTAGGAGTATGAAAGTGCCAGTGTGGACTGAGGCACCAAAGAATCACATTATTATGTCATATAACTTGCCTTATTTGTAGTGACCCATGAGCTTGGAAACAGAACCATTTGCAGCTGTCAGGGAAGTGCACAGTGCCTGAACTTTCCTGCAGCCTCCTCCCCACTGGTCTTCCATGAGAGGATCACCCCTTGTGAGTGTCCAGAGATTCCTGTTAAATGCTAAAGACCATAGGAGCATTTGGGCAGCTTAGTTGTCCTGAGTTGCCTATCACCCTTCACTGTTTCAGCAATATGGATCTTCCAAGGATCCGGGAATGGGAACCAGGCATAAGACAGATACATGTGGATGAGAAGAGGTCAGAGTCTGTCTCTGTGTAGGTACCAGCCCAAGATGAGCATTGCTTCAGAAACACATGCACTCATGATGATAAACCCAATCTATTGAGGACTTAATACCAACTGCGATTTTTTAAAAGCATTTAATTCTTACCACAGTCCTTTGACATCTTATTATCTCCATTTTACAGATAAAGAAACAGGCACAGAGGGTTTAAGTAACTTGCACAAGGTCACACAATCACAACTAGTAAAGCCAGAATTAAAGTCCAGTCGGGCTGCATTCAAAGCCTGTGCTCCTGCCCCAAAGTGACAAGTAATGACTTAAAGGCAAGAAAAACAGATGCTCCTCTACCCACCATCCTCATACACAGCCTTCCAGCCCAGGATCTGAGCCATTTATTCATTTTCTCTCATATTCATTCATTCATTCAGTTCTTCATCACACATTTAGTGAAGCTCTGTCGTGGAATGTTCACACAGAAGGTACAAAAATGAGGCAGGTGTATTCTCTCCCATCTAATGGGGGATGACCACATGAAGAGAACTGATGGGCTGTGTGTCCCATGGCCTTACAGGGCAGTGGTGGAGGGTGGCCCAGGTCATCCACTTTCTGGGGAGGCAGAACCAGAAGCACCAGTTGGATAACTGCTACAGATGTTTATGCAGCTTCATATGTTAAATCATATATTTTGAAAGCTTTTTAAATTTTTTCTTTAAGAAGATTTTAGATGCTTATCACTGAGCACCAGAGGGATGTAGGCTGATGCCCATATCAACAAAGTCAGGGACCGTGGCACAAAAGGATTGACTACTGCAGACGCGGTCACAATGCTACCTCTAGATGGCCTGAATCCCCCTGCCCTCTCTGGTGGGGAGAAGGGCTGGCAGAGCCATTAGCATGGGCTCTGGCCAATCCTGGCCGCTTTGACGCTGCTGGTGCTGACCCAGGGTCCTGGAGGAAGGGATGAGGTGGGCAGTAGAGATGCTCAGGGCAGCGGCCCCTTTCCATCCACACTGGAACTATTTCGGTATTTTACCACCAATTCAGCCATTCCCTTGTGCATTGGCTGAACATCAGCCCTGCTCCAGGTCTCAGTTTCCCCTTTGTAAAGGGAAAGCTCTGGATTCAGGGGTGACCAGAGGTCATCATGGTCTTGAGATTCCAGGCCTGTAGGCAGGGGGTGAGAGGTTCACTAGGAGCACAGAAGGCCAAGGTTGGGGAGAGGCAGCAGAGAGAGTGGCCGCCCTTTGGCCCAGGTGGAAAGTTCACAGAGACACACTTCCTTCTTCCCCAAGGGAGGACTTGTTACAGTGAGCTTCAGGCAGTCTGACTCTTAGGACTAACTACGATGTCACCCTCCCTGCAGAGTCCACCACTCCATAGACAACAGGAGAGGAGTGTGTAAGTATAACTAGAAACAGGCTAGTGTCCTGATATTCTCTGTGATGGAGGGGACAGCCCTCCTAAGAGACCCGGAGGAGCCCAGAACCATGGACAGCCTGAACACACTTTACTTTCTCAGCAGTGACAATCAGAACTCTGGCCTACTAAAGCAGAAATTAAAAAGAGAAAAACCTAAGTTCCTGCCTGTTCCAGGCTGACTCACTCCAAGGCCGTGCTAGTATTAAGATAACTTTATATACAAGGCCAGGAAGAGCCCAGAAGGAATGGACCCCAGGAACAGGGATGAGAAAAACAAGTTCTTCTTATCAGCTTCCCCCTTTGAGATTCTTTCCCAGGCCAATATTTCTTTGCTCTGCTCTCATAACTATTTTTGTAACTATTTCTGTAAGTTTATAAGGATTTTTTGAGTTCCTGTTTTCCACCTGTGTGACCCTGAGAAGGTCACAAGACATGCCTGAGAAAGCCTAAAATAGTTATCATCTGCTGAGAGCCTGCTGGGTGGCCCAGCAGAGGTCACCAGACATGTTTGAGTCATACACTTGTCACTGTTTGATTAACTGCCTTTGTTCTGCTTCTGTAAGCTTGCTAAGCCCACCCTGTAAGTTTTGCACAGCTGCATGCTTAAAAACCAGGCCCCATCTTTTTTCCAGGCTCAGCCTTTTGGATGCAAATCCACTGGGCAAGTCGTCACTTTAATAAAATCCTCCTGTCTCACCCATTGGTCTCTCCAGTCTCTTGAATCCCTCAACACTAAGATGGCTCCAAGACAGCATGTGAGATTTAAGTAATAACTTGTTTGTTTGTTTTTATTTTTGTATGAGACTGGGTCTGGCTTTTTCACCCAGGCTGGAGTGCAGTGGTGCAATCACAGCTCACTGCAGCCACTTCCTGGGCTCAAGCCACCCTCCCACCTCAGCTTCCCAGGTAACTTAGGACTAAAGGTGGACACCACTATCATTGGCTAATTTTTGTATTTTTTCCAGAGACGAGGTCTCACTGTCTCACTGAGCTCAGGCTGGTCTCAAATTCCTGAGCTCAAGAGATTTACCAGTTTCAGCCTTCCAAAGTGCTAGGATTACAGGCATGAGACACTGTGCCTGGCCAGTAATTTTGTTTTATTATATTAAGGTGAGGTTTATACCACCTTCTTTTTATTACAGAAGTAATACAAGCTCATTATATAACACTGAAAATGTAAGCAGTATAAAGAAGAAAATAAAAAAGAATATGAAAATCACTAGTGGTCCCATTGCCTACCGATACACTATGTGCTGCTTCCTAATCTTTACTTCCTCTCCCTTCATGTGTGTCTTTGTGTGTGTGTGTGTGTGTGTCTGTCTGTCTGTCTGTCTTTGTGGGTTTTTTTTTTTTTGGCACATAGGACAATAGCTGACATTTATAGCTTCCCTACCAGTGTTAAGCATTGTGTTAAGCAATTGACAAAGTGTATTTTATTTAACGCCTACAGAAAACCTATAAAGGCGAAGGGCAGTATAATTAACAGAATTTTCCAGATGAAAAGACTGGGGCCTGACTTGAGGTCACATTTTATATACAGCATTGTATTTCACTTCAGACACTTAACAAAGTAAGTGTCCTGGAGAATCTTGGTCTGTTAGTATATAATAACATAAGTATCTTTTGTAGGATTAATAGTTTTTCCAAAGCATGCCTGGAATGCTTACATAACATTTTAGAGTTTAAGTATGTTGTTTATCACCAGGCACAGTGGCTAACGCCGTAATCCCAGCATTTTGGGAATCCGAGGCAGGTGGATTGCCTGAGCTCAGGAATTTGAGACCAGCCTAGCCAACACGGTGAAACCCCATCTCTACTAAAGTACAAAAAAATAGCCAGACGTGGTGGGGTGTGCCTGTATTCCCAGCTACTTGGGAGGCTGAAGCAGGAGAAGTGCTTGAACCTGGGAGGTGGAGGTTGTGGTGAGCTGAGATTGAGCCACTGCACCCCAGCCTGGGAAACAGTGTGAGACCTTGTCTCAAAAAAAAAATGATTTTATCAAACCATTTTCATCTTTGAAACATTTCAGGTCTCCTCTTTGGCTTTTTCACATTATAAATAATACTGTGATAAACATCCTTCAGCAGAAACCTTCATAGGCTAGCTCCCTAGAAGTAGAGGTATTAGGTCTAAGGTTGTGAATTGTTTTAAAGCTATTGATTTTTCTGGATAAAATTGCTTCCAGAGATACTGTACCATTGCATTGCAATCAGTGGATCTCACCTTCGGTATTTTGTGCAATTAAAAAAAAGAATTTCCTCCTTTTAAAGATTATATTTAATATAGCTTTTAAATATGAAAAATTTGTATCTACAAATAAGAGATAGTGAAAAAAATAATAAAAGAAACACAAAAGCAGAAAGTAGATGAAAACATTAAAATTCAAATCATAGGCCTCTGTCCTGGAGAAGACAGCTGCAATAGCTTTTTTTGTTCTTTTATCTATCCTTGATACATTCTTCTTTTAATTAATTTTTACCCCAACTTAATTGCTGGCTGAGTTGTCGATTTGTTGCTGGGATGGAAAGAAGAAATTTGCACCTTGTCTTTTGCAGGTTATGAGAGCCCTGTCTGTCCTTGTTGTTATGTGGGTGTCTTTTAGATTATTGTGAATATTCAGCTTTGAAAATAACCTAACAGTCAATCAATTGCTGAGCTTCTATTACCACTAGTGGGACACAATGTACATCATGTAGAGAGGCAGACTTGCCACTGACAAAGGTTTGACCCCTGGAAAATGAGCACAGAGCCAGCTCTTCTGTTGAATCCACTCTCTCCAAAACATAAGTCATGGAAAGAAATAAAAATCTCAAGAAATGAGACTCTTACCGTGATGAGAGGGGGACCTTGAAAAGTTACTTTAGTGATTAGAAGTCCCCTTTTGCAACCCAAATCAAGCAGAGGACTGGTAGTCCAAATATAATTTCTGAATAACCTGAGTCACCTGGGCCCTGAGGAATCCTGGCCTCTTAGTCCACATTTGCAGAAATATCAGGAGGTCAATCAGGAAGCTGGTTAGGCATCTCAACACAGGGTCAAAAAGCTCCTAGGTGTGCAAATAAATGTGCACACTGGAAATTGAGTTCAGTAATTTTTCCATGGCCCAGAGAACTATGATAATGAAAATGTTCTACATTTGTGCTGGCCAGTTCAGTAGCCACTAGCCATATGTGGCTATTGAGTAACTGAAATGTGGCTAGTACAACTGACCAGCTAAATTGTAGATTTTGTTTTATTTGAATTAATTTTAATTTTAATAGTCATCTGTGGCTATTGGCTACTGTACTGGGTAGCACAGAGATGAGAAATAATAGAAACCTTTTTGTTTGGTTGTTTCAAGGACTAACGTTGTCAAAAGCTCAATTCCTGTTTTATGTAAGGTTTTGGTTTATATTTTCTCAAAGAAGTGAAGTATGGAAAAAAGAAAACAAAACAAAAGGATGGTCAAGCAGAACTTTGGTAAGGAAGGGTGAAGCAGGGATACTTAACTCAGGGTGGGGACAACAGCAATGACCTTGTTTGAAATGCAGCTCCTGTCTGTGTGGCTCTCTGTGCTCTGCTGGGGCATCAGTTCCTTTACTTCTTAGTTAAAGCAGTTATTTCAATGGTGCAATGCTTTTTTGTTCAATAAGTGTGATTTTTTACACAGCTGGTTTATCTCCAGTATGGAAGCTCTCTGCTTAATTGTCTTGATTTTTCTGGGCTTGTTCCCACTCTGCAGATGTAAGCATGACACCTGTATCTCTCTCTCCAGGCTCTGATCTAGGATGACAGTTTCTATGATGTGCCCATCTAGAGAAATACCCAAATTGCAATTTAGGAAGAGAAAAAGAGGGCCCTGCAAAAGGCATCTACAGCCCCGTGTGCTGTTCGCCTTTCTTATTTATGGATGAAGTGAGTCCTCATCCATTTATTGGGCAGTTGCAAGCAAAGGAATTAACTATGACAACTCACCTTGAGGTACAACAATTTTGTCTGTTTTGAGTTTCCACTGTTGAAAAAAACCTAGTTATTCTAATTTTCTAATTAAGAATAGTTATAGATAGTACAGTGATAACCTTTTTTTTTTTTTTTTTTTTTTTTGAGACAGGCTTTTGCTCTGTCACCCAGATTGGAATGCAGCAGCATGATCATGGCTCACTGCAGCCTCAACTTCCCTGGGCTCAGTGATGCTCCCACCTCAGTGTCCTGAGTAACCGGGAGTGCAAGCACATGCCACCATGCCTAAATTTTTTTTGTATTTTGTTTTGTTTTGTAGAAATGGGGCTTTGCCATGTCATCTAGGCTGGTATTGACCTTCTGGACTCAAGTGATCCTCTCTCCTCAGCCTCCCAAAGTAGTAGGATTACAGGTGTGAACCCTCATGCCACGCCTATAGTGATATCTTTAAGTAAGCCTCTCCTATCTTCTTTTGAGCAGTTTTTCAAAGCAACAGGCACCTTATTAAATTAGAAAGTTGATGTGCTTCCCTAATGCCTGCTAATAAAGAACTAAAGAACCTCTGTGATTTCAATGAAGTCCCTTCAGATGTTATGGGCTACTTGTTACTGACAAGTATGGTAGGAACTGTAGGTCAAGCTTTCATAGGCAAATAGATCTTGCTGAAGAGGAAGAATTATTGGCTAAGATAACACTCTAGGACACCTGGCATACTTTAGACACAGCTAAATTGAATGCTTTCTGAGGAGGAGTGTATTGATCGATTCTCACACTGCTATAAAGATATACATAAGAGTGGGTACTTGAAAAAGAAAAGGGATTGAATTGGCTCACAGTTCCGTGGGCTGTACAGACTTATGCTTATAGGGAGGCCTCAGGAAACTTACAATCAAGGCAGAAGGTGAAAAGGAAGCAAGCACATATTCACATGGCTGAAAGGAGTCAGGGGAGGTGCTACACACTTTTTAAACAAGCAGATCTCAGGAGAACTTTATCATCAGACAGCACTAGGGGGATGAGGCTAAACAATTAGAAACCACCTCTATGATCCAGTCACCTTACAGCAAGCCCCTCCTCCAACAGTGGCAATTACAATTCTACACGAGATTGGGGGTGGGGATGCACAAACACAAACCAGGTCAAGAAGCATTTTAAAAATTGAGGGAAGTTCTGATCAGACAGCAATTCAGGATAGGGCATTCCATCAGCATAACACTCCTCTCAATACATGCCAAAATGGGAGAAAGGAAAAAGTGCAAGGATGAAGATGGGACACAGCAAAATGGCAAGATGACTAACAAGATGACCCCTGTGGAAAGAATTTACTGATTCAAAAACCAAATAATGAAGAAAATAAGAGCAAATTTGCTGAGTTTCTATGCTTTTTTTGCTTATTAGAGAAGCGCGAAAACCAGCCCCTCGACATTGTTATTGTTAATCAACATCATCACCACCTGCTCTTAAGTGTCTAGATACTTTCTAGAATCTAGTATTATCTTCACTCAAATGTTTTTTGGATGTGCCCTTCATGCATGTGATATTGCAAAAACATTCTACATTAGCCACAGCAAGATGGCTATGTAATAATTGGGATCACTTTAGGGGAGCATATTTGTACCACATTTTGAGACGGAAAATGAAGTAAAGATGTCCATTTGTCAATTTCTTCTACACTATGTCAAACATTCAAAGAGATTATTTTATTTATTTCAAAGATGTATACATGTTGAAATTAAAATTTAAATTAAGAAAATTTTATAACTAAGAAAATTTATAAACTCAGTCAAAAGAAAAGTAAGCAAGGCAGTTGGTTAATGTGTTGGTTAATGCCACCATAGTTCTGCATGCCCTGGAAGTGACAGGTATAAATGACTCTAAAGTATTTGGCATGTGGCCAGGTGTGGCAGCTCATGCTGTCATTCCAGGATGTTGAGAGGCTGAGGCAGGTGGATTGCTTGCGCTCAGAACTTTGAGACCAAGCAAGGCCACATGGTGGAACCCCATCTCTACGAAAAACGTCAAAATTGGCCAAGCATGGTGGTGCCCACTTTTAGGACCAGCTACTGGAAAGGCTAAGGTGAGAGGATCATTTGAACCCAGCAGGTCGAGGCTGCAGTAAGCTCTGGTTGCACCACTGCACTCTAGCCTGGGTGAAAGAGGGAGACCCTCTGCCCAGGACTCTTGGGATATGACTATACCCATAGGGATTGCCCTCAGTAACCTCACATTTGAGTGGAAGTGGAGATCATATGTACCTATACCAATATATAGCAAAAAACAAAAACATAGAAATGATAGCAGAAATGGCCCAAAGAATGAAAGAAGGTGGGGGTAATTGAGAGAGGCTTTCTGGTGATAAAATTTGAACTGATTTCTGGAGAATGGGTTGAATTCCAATAGGGGGAGATGGACCAAATTTAATTTTGATGATGGAAATTCTTAAGCAAAATCTAGAAAAGGAAAACGCCCATTTTAAGTTTTAATGAGTGGTCCAGTTGGGGTACAGTGCAAGAAGAGAGTTCTAGTGAAAAGGTAGTTGGTCTGATAGGTCAGGGTCTTGCAGGCAGAGGCAGATACTATCATTATTCCATTTTTCAGATTGGAAAGCAGACACAGAGATTCCAAGGTCACAAAGCCAGAAAGGGAATCTGGGCAGTCTAGCAGTAGCACCCTCTTCTTAAATGATCCATTAAAGGGCCTCTTCTCCAGGCACTCTAAAACCCTTCTGCATCTTTAGTTCCCCAGAGTACAGTGAGGCCCCATCTACCTCACAGGATGGAGTCTCAGAAAAGCAACAGATCCCAACTCATACTAGCTTTTAAATAAAAAAATTTATAACCCTGCAAAACAAGAAGTACAGAGGTCGGGCAAGAGCCAGTCCTGGTTCATTCAGCAGCTCAACAATAAATCCAAGGACCTGGGTATTTGTTCACCTCTCCACGCCACCGTCCTCATGGGCCAGCTTCTACCTCCTCCTGAATACTGTGTCTTTGCCTAGTTTTCTCCCTGATTTTGGCTCAATTGCTGCTTCCTGGAGGCAGCCTTTCCTGCCTCTGTCTTGGGGTCAGTCCTCCTTCACAGGCTCTTGCAGCACACGTGGGTCTGCTGCACACCTGGGTCTGCTGCACTTTCCACTATTACATAATTTTGTGACTAATGTCAGCTCTTTCTGTTAGATTCTAAGCTCCACTAGGGAAGAAATTCTGTGCATTTTTTATCACTATTGAACCCTGGAGTCTACCACTCAAATATTTGTCAAATGAGTAAATGGTAGCTCTGTGCAGGGCCAAGGAACCCAAGAACCACAAGAAATAATCTGCAAAATAGTCATTACAGCTCACTCTCCTCTGACGTTTCCCTGAGGCACATTCCTGTTGGTTTCTTCCCCTCAAGAAGCATTCTTCTTTCTCCTTCCTATAAAAGCCAGGTTTTTCTCAGATAGCCACACCATGCCGCATGCAAAGTGATTTGGCTTATTCTACCATCTTGAGGCATTTCTGTGGAAACTGCTATCAGCCCAGGCGGCCCATGACCTAAGTTGACACAAGCTGACTGAAGGGAGGACATATTCTATGCACCCTATGCAGGTCCACGGGTGCTGGTTTCCCCAGCTGCTGCTGGTGGTCACCATGTAGTGAAGATATTTCTTTCTTCAGCATAGCCCTCAAAGCGCTCCAAATATCCACTTGCAGATTCTACAAAAAGATGGTTTCCAAACTGCTCAATCAAAAGAAAGTTTCAACTCCGTGAGAAGAAAGCACACATCACAAGGCAGTTTCTCAGAAAGTTGCTGTCTTGCTTTAATGTGAAGATATTTCCTATTTCCCCACAGGCCTCAACGGGCTCACAAATATCCCTTTGCAGATTCTACAAAACGACTGTTTACAAACTGCTCAATCAAAAGAAACGTTCAACTCTGTGAGATGAATGCACAAGTCACAAAGAAATTTCTCAGAATGCTTCTGTCTAGTTTTTATGCGAAGATATTTCCTTTTCCACCACAGGCCTCTAAGCACTCCAAATATTCTCTTGGAGTTTCTGCAAAAAGAGTGTTTCAAAACTGCTCAATCAAAAGAAAGATTCAACTTTGTGAGATGAATGCACACATCACAAAGTAGTTTCTCAGAATGCTTCTGTCTAGTTTTTATGTGAAGATATTTCCTTTTTCACCATAGGCCTCAAAGCGCTCCAAATATCCATTTGCAGATTCTACAAAAAGAGTGTTTCCAAATTGCTCAATCAAAAGAAAGGTTCAACTCTGTGAGATGAAAGCACACATCACAAAGAAGTTTCTCAGAAAGTTTCTGTCTAGTTTTTATGTGAAGAGGTTTCCTATTTCCCCATTGGCCACAATGGGCTCACAAATATCCCTTTGCAGATTCTACAAAATGACTGTTTACAAACTGCTCAATCAAAATAAATATTCAGCTCTGTGAGATGAATGCAAACATTACAAAGAAGTTTTTCAGAAAGTTTCTATCTAGTTTTTACATGAAGAGGTTTCCTATTTCCCCTTAGGCCTCAATGGGCTCAAAAATATCCACCTGCAGATTCTACAAAAAGAGTGTTTCAAAAGTGCTCAATCAAAAGAAAGGTTCAACTCTGTGAGATGAATGCACACATCACAAAGAAGTTTCTCAGAATGCTTCTGTCCAGTTTTTATGTGAAGATATTTCCTTTTGCACTACAGGCCTCTAAGCACTCCAAATATCCATTTGCAGATACTACAAAAGGACTGTTTCCAAACTGCTCAATCAAAAGAAAGTTTCAACTCTGTGAGATGAAAGCACACATCACAAAGAAGTTTCTCAGAAAGTTTCTGTCTAGTTTTTATGTGAAGATATTTTCTATTTCCCCATAGGCTTCAATGGGCTCAAAAATATCCCTTTGCAGATTCTACAAAACGACTGTTTATAAACTGCTCAATCAAAAGAAATGTTCAACTCTGTGAGATGAATGCACACATCACAAAGAAGTTTCTCAGAATGCTTCTGTCTAGTTTTTATGTGAAGATATTTCCTTTTTCACCATAGGCCTCAAAGCACTCCAAATATCCATTTGCAGATACTACAAAAAGACTGTTTCCAAACTGCTCAACCAAAAGAAATGTTCAACTCTGTGAGATGAATACACACATCTCAAAGAAGTTTCTCAGAATGCTTCCATCTAGTTTTTATGTGTAAATATTTCCTTTTTCACCATAGGCCTCAAAGTGCTCCAAATATCCATTTGCAGATTCTACAAAAAGACTGTTTCCAAACTGCTCAATCAAAAGAAAGTTTCAACTCTGTGAGATGAAAACACACATCACAGAAAAGTTTCCCAGAAAGTTTCTGTCTAGTTTTTATGTGAAGATATTTCCTATTTCCCCATTGGCCACAATGGTCTCACAAATATCCCTTTGCAGATTCTACTGAACGACTGTTTACAAACTGCTCAACCAAAAGAAATGTTCAACTCTGTGAGATGAATGCACACATCACAAAGAAGTTTCTCAGAATGTCATGTAACCAAGGTATTGCTAGTGCTTATGGAGAAAACAAAGCAAGTGGAGAGAAACTGAGTAGGTAAAAGTGTACAGGGCTTGGTGATGTTTGGGATAAGAGGGATAAGACAGAGGATGGTCTTAGGAAAATCTCCTGTTCTTTCCCTTTGGACAATGGTATAGATGAATAAAGGTTCCAATCTCTGGGATAGAAAACACTTGGAAAATGTGAGATTCATCCAGTCGAGTCTTTCATAAACTATTCCATAATCAGTTTCATAAGTGAAAGGGAGTCAGAACTCATCTCCACCTTGTTTGGTTCTATCATACTGTGTTGTACCCTGTTGCATCTACTTATCATATTCTTCCTGGTAGCAGACTTACCTACTGATGTTTGCACTTCCTCCTTACCAGCCTGGAAGCTCTGAGGCAGCAGGAGCAGTGTGTGTGCACTTTCTTGTGTGTGTGTGTGTGTGTGTAATTTGATTCCCCACAGCACATTACTGTTTTATCCATAGTAAATGGTGGATGAATATTTGCAGGATTTAGCTGGACTGCAGCATTGTAGAGGTCAGATAACCACATTTTGATAGACAAGTTGCATTCTAACCTTGAAGCAAACAAAATGTCCATCTTATCAGCCTCCCTCACACTGGCTGTGCCTTTCCTTTGTGGTTGTATGTTTAAAAAGCTCATCCAACAAGCTTCTTAAGAAGGGGATTGGACCTTTGCCAGCCTCAGGCTGCAAGGCAGGGTGACTGTGTCTTTGAATATCCCGGATGGAGGCTGGTCATCCTTTTGTCTTTGGGTGAATAGACTACTCAGGAAGGCAGGGATGAATGCACCCTCCACCCCACTTTCTTGTTAATGAGTTTGCAATTTATTTTGGCAGATCTAAAATAATATTTCAAAGGCAGTGTAGAAGCAGATGGGGACATTACTTGTAATTGTTTAATACTGTTATGACATGACATTTGCTTACAGAAAGAGAGGCAAGCCACCATCTTCAAGGGAGGGCATAGTCATCGACTGTGATCCTGGTGTCCATGTTGGAATATCATGGCAACTATCTCCCAGCACGGGACTTGATTACTTCTACTGCATTCCCAGTGATAGCTGAGTTGCTTAATTTACTTTCTTCAACACTGTTTGCGAAAGGGAAGCTAGAAAACTGCACAATGTATGGCTTAGTGCACTGAAAATTTGACATTATCAAAGGAGGCATGATCTTGTCTCTCTCTCTCCCTCTCCAAATGTTTTCTATAATTATATTCAAAAGCTCATGGGTCTTACCATGGGTCATCGAGGAAGGGCTGGTAACTCTTTCAGCCACAGGTAAAATATTACAAACATCTGAAACCTGCATTTTTACAGGTGAGAGAAGTGAGGCCAGAAAAGTTAAGTGCATCATGTTGAATACAATTTTATTTAGTGATCAGGCAGCCCTGGGTTCAAATCCTGCCTCTATTGCTACCAATTAAGCCACTTAACACCATCTGAGCCTCAGGTTGCCCATCTGTGTCATAAGCATTAATAGCAGCTATCCTGTAGGACTACTGTGAGAATTACAACTCAGGCAATGATCATGATACTTCTTGACACAGAGGTGTTCAGTGCCTAGGTAGTGTTATTATTATTATGTGTAAAGTCACAAAGGGAGTTTTTGAGAAAGCTGGAATGAAAACTCATTTCTCTCAACTCTGAGCTTATTAGAGCACACTGTTTTGCTTGAATAAAGCAGCCCTGAGTCTTGCAGGGGAGGGTGTTTGTAACATCTGCTCAGGCACGGTTTCATTTACTATATACCCAGAGACTAGCACTGTACAAGTTGTGGGGAGATACTCATGTGAGTTGGTGGACTTTTGGTCAAATATTTTCCCTAAACCCAGGTCTCTATGGCATTCTACAGAACACTCTGCATCCTTCTAAGGGACACTGGAAGAGCAAATGGATTGTACAGTGAGTTACAAATAAAATGGCCCATCTCAGCATGAAAGACTGAGGGTGTTACCTGAATGAGGATGCAGACCCTCCATCTACATACTAGCAAACCTAAGTGACCTTGAGCCTGCTGGAAAGAAATCACATGCTATGTAAAGGCTTAGTAACAGTGATGAATATTTTAACTTGAACTCCAGCTCCAGAGCAGTTCAGTGGCCTCTCTTCCAGGAACAGAAGCCAAAGCACCTCAGGATACTTGAAGGCTCTGAAAGGTAAATGAGAATCCTGGTATATGTCAAGACTTTCCCACCAAAGAAGGGCTCCGTGTGTACAGATTTAGAAAGGATTCCCAACTCTGGCCCCTTCAAAACCAGAAACGAAGGTGGGGGACAACCCAATTAAGTGGCCCTAGAGATTTGCCCAGGAGCTGGAGCCTTCCGGAGAAGTCCAGTTTTCCTATGCAGGGAGAGGACTGGGAGTTCTCCGGTCACAAGCGTTCTCCCTTTGTTTTCATGAAGCTGTGTCTCTTACCTGGTAAGAAAAATGGAACTGCATGCAGCTGCTGAAAACTTTAACCAGAAACCCAAATATGTTGGCACAAAGAAAGGAGGCCTGAAGAAAACAAGTGACCATGAAAACACATTTAGCTCTTAATCTGACCCATTTCTCATGGGCCAGGCCTGGTGCCAGGAATGCGGTGATGAATAAGGCGTGAGCTGAGATTGTGAGGATGAGAGGGAGTCCACCCTCTGGGGATCTGGGATGATAGAAGGGCTCCGCAGATAGGGGACCCCGTGGCCAGAAGTTCTGCTGAGTGGAAAACGGCTTGGAGTTACTGAGGTCAGCTGGATTCCTTAAACAATGCTCAGAGCCCTTGAAGCCATCTAAGGGCACACTTCTCAGGCCTGCTCCAAACCACACTCAACTGGGAATCTTTTAAGGACAGCCGCTGTGTTAGGCTTGCCAGAGATGGTGCAGTTCTCCCCCGCGGCGGTAGAGGCACAGACCGCCTCTGTGCAGGAGCGGGGCCTCACAATGCCTTGGATTAGGGCAAAGGAGGATCTCCGCCTCTCCCCATCCTGGGCTAAGACATAGGAGGACCCCGACCCATGGCTCCAGGGACTCTGGCACCAGAGGACCCCCACTCTCCAGCGCCCTAGACTGAAGCAGGAGAAGACGTCAGACCTGCTCCGCCCTGAACGAGAGTACAGTGGGACCCGCGACCGGCCCTGGCCTCAGGCACTGGAGGACCCTGCAACCCCATGCGCTAGACTATGCTACTGAAGGACCTCTCCCCCGGCTCCGCCCTAGACTAAGGCACCGGAGGATCCCCGCCCCGCCCCGCCCCGCTGTGTCCTGGGCTGTACCACTGCAGAACGCCCACGCCTCCACACCCTGGACGCTGGCTCCCGAGGACCTCGGCGCTGGCTCGCCCTGAACTACTCCTGCCCCTCTGTGCTCTGGACTGTGGTTCCAGAGAACCTGGTCCTGAGACAACTTGGGCTACCGCGTGGACTCCAGGACCGCAGTCCCGCCAGGCCCTAGACCAAGACAGGAGAGAACCTCTGACCCACCGCCCCCTGGATAGGGCACCAGAGGACCCACACCTTGCCGTGCACTGGACTACAGCACGGAGGGACCCCGATCCGCCGAGCACTGGGCTCCTGCACAGAGGAACCCCCGCCATGGAGGTCTGGACTATCCTTGCCCCACCGCACCCTGAACTACTGCACGCCAAGACCCTCGCCTGAACGCGCCCCACATTCTGGCATGGGGGAACCCCGCCCCGTAGAGCCCTGGACTCTGGCATTGGAGGACTCCCACTCCATTACATCCTGGACTTCTGCACCAGAGGACTCCTGCACCGCCGCACCCTGGACACCTGCACTAGAGAACCCTGCCCCGTCGCCCCCTAGACTATGGCACGGGAGGACCCTTGCCACCGACTTCGGAACGGTAAGACCCCTGACCCGCCATGCACTGGATTCCAGGAGTGGAGGACCCCCTGCCACGGCGCTCTCTGGGCTACTGCTGCCCCACCGCGTCCTGCACTACAGCATAGCAGGACTGCCGTCCCACCGCGCACTGGACTGAGGCACAGCAGGACTGCGGTCTCGTGCGTGGTGGACTGCAGGACGAGGTGACCCCCTCCCCGCCGCGCGTTGGACTATGACACAGGAGGACCACCACTCCCGCATGCCCTGGACCACTGCAGGACAGGTCCCCCACTCCGCCGCGCCCTGGAATATGGCACTGGAGGACCCCCGTCCTGCCGCTCCGCGGACTCCACCACCGAAGACCCTTGACCCCTGCGCCCAGGACAAAGGCAAGCAAGGACCTGGCCTCACCGCCCCGTGGGCTATCGCATAGGAAAACCCCCACCCCACCCCCACGCCGCGCCAGAGACTCTGACAAGAGAGGACCCCTGCCCCCTGCTCCCCAGACTACAGCAAGGCAGGAACCACACTCCTCCCAGGTCCTCACTATGGCAACTGTGGACCCCCGCTCTGGTACCCATGGACTGAGTCACTGAAGGACTGTGACCCCACCACGCGGTGAACTCCAGCATTGGAGGACCATTGCCTTACTGCAGACTCAGGCACTGGACTATCGCAGGGCAGGATCCCTGTCCGTCCATGCCCTACATTATGGCACGGGAGGACCGAGCCTCACTGCGCTCTGGACTCCAGCACCAGAGGACTCCTGCACGGAGGACTCCCATTCTGCCACGTCCTGGACTTCTGCAGAAGAGAGCCCCCGCACCGCTGCACCCTGGATATAGCAAAGCAGGAATCCCGCCCTGTCGCGCTCTGGACTGTGGCACCTGAGGATCCACGCCCCGGTGCACCCTGGGCTACTGCTCCGCAGGACTCCTGTTCTGCTGCACCCTGGACTATGGCACCAGAGAACCCAACTCCCGGCGGCCTGGACTATGGCACCAGAGGACCCATCTCCCGGCAGCCTGGACTATGGCACCAGAGGACTCAGCCCCCACTTCCTGGACTAAGGCACAGTAGAACCCCGCCGCATTGTGTATTCCTGCTCAGGAGGACCCTCACAGTGTGGTGCACTGGACTAAGCTACTGAAGGAGCCCCACCCCTGCCTAACCCTGGACGAAGGCACTGGAGAACTCTTGCTCCACAGAGCCACGGACTCTTGCACAAGAGAACCTCCGCCCAGCCATGCCCTGGACTGTGGCATAGTAGGGCCCACACCGCGCCATGGACTCCTGCAGGGGAGGAAGAGTAGTGACAAATGTCCAGGTTTACAACTTGAAAAGTAGCAATCAATGTGCCACGATAGATGGATTTGATGTAAAACTACAAATGCTGAAAACATTATGTGTAATTGCCTAGCCAGAACAATTACACAAGACAAAGACGTAAAAGAAATCCACATAGGGAAAGAAGAGGTAAGATTGTTTCTGTTTTTTGAAAATATAATCTTAAGATAGAGAAAATCTTAAAGATTCCACCAAAATAAATGGTTAAAGCTGATGAAGAAATTCAATAAAGTTAATAGTTACAAAATCAACATACAAATATCATTATTGTTTCTATAAACTAATGACAAACTATTACCTGAAAAATAAATTAATAAGGCCATTCAATTTATAATAGAATCAAAACAGATATATAAATATATAAAGGACAGGAGTAAATTTAATCAAAAATGCAAAAGATTTACATACTGAAAACTATAGAACATTGATGAAAAAAATTAACATGACATAAATAAATGGAGAAACATCTTTTATTGACGGATTCAAAAATTAGTATTGGAAAAGTGTCAATGCTACCCAAAGCAATCTACAGATTAAATGCAACCACTATCAAATTCCAATGTCATTCTTCACAGAAATAGAAAAATTACTGCTAAAATTTGTATGGAACCACAAAAGACCTGGACCAACCAAAGCAACCTGGAACAAAAAGAACAAAGCTGGAGGCATCAGACTACCTGACTCCAAACTGTATTACAAAGCTATAGTAATTAAAACAGCATAGCAATGGCATAAAAACAGACATGTAAAAGACTACAAAGGGATATAGAACCTGTAAATAAATCCATGTGTCTGTGGTCAATTGATTTTTTGATAAAATAACTAAAAATACACAATGAAGAAAGAAAATTATTTTCAATAAATGGTGTAGAAAAAACTGACTATCCACATACAGAAGAATAAAATTTGACTTTTATTTTGCTCTTTATACAAGCATCAAATCAAAATTAAAGTCTTAAATGTAAAACTACTACAAGGAAATATAGAAGACTGTATGACATTGGCCTGAGCTATGATTTTCTGTAGATTATTTCAAAAGGCAACAAAAACAAAAACACACAAATGAGACTGCATAAAACTTAAAAGCTTTTCCACAGGAAAAGAAGCAATAATAGAATGGAGAGAACCCACAATGGGATAATATTTTTAAACCATACATCAGATAAGGGGCTCATATAATAATATATAAGTAACTCAACCTACTCAAAAATAAGAAAAAAACTATGCTTATTAAAAAATAAGCAAAGAATCAGAATAGACATTTCCTACATCATACAAAAGGCCAACAGGTACATGAAAAAATCATAAACATTCCTAATTATCAGAGAAATGCAAATCAAAGCCACAATGAGATATCACCTCACACTTTACTAGGGCTATTATAAAAAAAGATGGAAGATAAGTGTTGATGAGGATGTGGAGAAAAAGAAACCATGTACACTGTTGGTAGGAATGGAAATTAGTACAGCCATCTTGGAAAACAGTATGAAGCTTCCTCAATAAATTGCAAATATATTTACCCTATGATCCATCAATCTCACTTCTGGATATGTGTCCAAAGGAATTTCAATCAGTATGTCAAAAAGAGACATCTGCAATTTCATGTTCATTGCAGCAATATTCATAATAGCCATGAATTAGAAACAACCTAAGTGCTTATCAACTGAAGAATGGATAAAAATATGTGGAAAAATTGGAACCCTTCTACACCACTGGTGAGACTTTAAAATGTAAAACAATCTGGCAGTTCTTCAAAAGGTTAAACATAGAGTTATCACATGACCCAGCAATTCCACTCCTATGTATTTACCAAAAAGAAAATAAAACAAATGCTACACAAAAAGTAGTACACAAATGTTTATAGCAACAAAAAGTAGAAAACAACAGTAATGTTCATCAACTGAGGAGTGGATAAAATGTCATGTGTCTATAAAATAGAATCTTATTTGGCAACAAAAAGGGAAAAAGTGTTAATGCATGCTCCAAAATGGATGAACATTAAAAATATGTTAAGCGAAAGAAGTGAGTAAGAAATGACTATGTGTTATTATGATTCCATTTATGTGAAATGTCCAGAATAAGCAAATTCATAGTCAGAAATTAGATGAGTGGTCACCTAGACTAGGAGGGGTTTTAAAAAGGCTGGAGAAAATAGGGAAAGATTGCTAATGGGTGCAAGTCTCTTTTAAGGAGTATTAAAATGTTCTGAAATTATCTTATGATGATTATTTGTCCATCCAGTTAATATACTAAAAGAATTTGAAGTTTGTACTTTAAATGAGTGAATTACATAATGTATAAATTATATCTCAATAAAGCTGTGGAAAATTAAAAGTATATGTAGGATGCATACAAAAATACTACTTATCTTTATAAATGAATGAAATTCTGTCATTTGCAAAAAACATGGATGAATTTAGAGGACATTATACTAAGTAAAATAAGCCAGACACAGAAAGACAAATATCTCATAATATCACTTATATGTGAAATCCAAAAATGTGCACTCATAGAAGTTAAGAGTAGAATGGTGGTTTATCAGAGGCTGAGCAGGGTTGGCAGTGGGGGCAGAAAAAGGGGAAATATTGAATGGGATAATGCTTCAGATAGGAGAAATACATTCTGGTGATATGGTACACAGCAAAGTGACTGCAGTTACTAATAATGTAGTGCATATCTTAAAAGCGCTAAAATAGTACATTTTAAATGTTTCACCATAATGTAATACATTTCTGAGGTGAAGGATATGTTATTTAGCCTAATTTGTCCATTTCATGATATTTACATGTATTGTACCACATTGTACCCCATATATATTTATTTATCAATAAAAACAAAATTTTCAAAAGTTAGAAAAACAGATGTGCTAGATCTTCATCTAAAGACATTTCTGAGAAAAACCTATCTGTTTTCTTTCAGAAGAAATTTACACTTAATAGATATTATGGTAACTAAAGTAAGGCAGGTAACTTTGGCCATCAGCTTATATTGTGGGATAATCTATTTTTTGCTGACCTTGAAAAAGCTGTGGCATATTAAAAACAAGTAGGAAAATTTTTTTATCATGATCAGGTAAAGGTTCTGCCTGCTTCTGTTTTGAATAATATTTTCCCCTGAGAATCACAAAGTGTGAATGCCTTTTATTTCAGAGGTCTAGCCCTAAATGGTTTAGTCAATTACATCATGCATTCTGAAATCAGTACTGGTGCATTTGTGAAGGTACTATATATAGCTGTGTTTTAAATTTAACCATCATATAAGTCTACTTTTCTAGTTAAGAGTTTATGTCTTATAGAGGCCCTCCGTATATATATAAGAGCTTTTCTGACAGTATATCCATTAAATTTCAAAGATAAGTAAAGGAGCAATTTTGCTTTCCTTTTTTATTATTGTTATTATTTTTCAAGGCTAGTCAAGTGAAGCAGTAGGAGTGGAGAAGGAACTGCTTTAATTTTCATATGTTGGTGTTACAGGCTATATGTGACAGGCTATATTTTTGTCTGCTGAATTTTAGAAACAAAGTGAAATATTTATTTCATGTTTCATTAGATTTAGGGATGATGATTACATTGAGGGATTGGGACTAGACTGAAGGCACCACATCATCAATCACTTGGAAACAAAATTTTGCCTATGTGTTATGTTATCATATTGACAAAAACTTTTATTGTGTCAGGCAATATAGCTCCCTATTGAAATATGTGAAAAATGTAGAGAAAAAAAGACAGTATTTGTTATCAAGGGATATTTAGGCCTGAGATGCATGACGCAAATATTCAAAACATACACTTTTTAAAAATTAGATTTAAAATGTAAATTGAAGTAGAGCATTTAGAAAAAGACATAATATCTACTATAAAAGTCCTGGGTTAGAAAAGTTAAAATACTAAATGAAAAAATAATGCTTCTTGGGTGGCTTAAAATCAAATATGAGACAAAAAATTACTCAGAAATTTTTCTAATATTAAAAACATGTATACAGTTTCTTTGATATAAAATGAAATAAATGTCTGGATATAACTTTAATAGACTAGAATAAGGAGACAAGGGCAAAGAGCAGGTGTATGCAGAATGAAGTGAACATATTACTGTAACAATGAGAGGGACAGAGTTGAATGATTGCTCTTGGAGACAAGGGATTTTGATGTCTAAGTTAATGACAAATCTTTTGTTTGCAAGTTAAAAAAATGTAACTTAAACTTGGTGAAGGAATAAAGGGTGGTTGGAGGGATGATTCTTTGTACACTAAACTTGTTTTAATGACTAATGAATTAATCATAAGTTCAAATGATTTTATGGAGGCCCTTTCTTTTTTATTTGATGTTTCTGGACTCCTTTTTTCTTTGTATTTGCTCCATTTTTACCTATTTGAACAATTTTTACCCTCGAAGTTTAGGAACGACTGTAACCAAATGTTCCAACATGATGTGATCCCTGAAAGCATTTGCAGCTGGGGGAGTAGGGGAAAAGGGGTTTCTCTTTCAACAAATGCACGTTAATCTCGGTGAAAACTCAGAAGTTTAAACATGGTCCTCTTTGGGTCATCATGTGGCTACCCCAGGACCAATTATTGCACCAGACATAGGAGATAATCTCAAAAGCCAGGCTGGAGTCAATGTTCTCCAATGGAGTTTCCACTTTAGAAATCAGTTTTGTCAGACTTTTTGTCTGCATATTATAGACATGATAGCTGTCTATTTCACTTCTATTAGAGATGAAAACCTAAGAGCATATGCCCATTCAAAGGATTTTACATGAATCTTCATAGCTGCTTTACTTGCAACAGCCAAAACCTGAAAACATTCCAAATGTCCATGGCAGGTGAATTTGTGACTTATAAACTTACTATGGTATATGTATGTAATGAAATAATACTCCCTAGTAAGAACAGAACAATTAATAGATGTAGCAACATGAATAAATCTCAAAAATAGTGATGCTGAGTGATCAGAAAGTATACATACCCTATGATTTCATGTATTTGGAAATAAAAACTCCCAGACAGTGACTGGAAGTGGATCAGTGGTTGCCTGTGGATGGGATGCAGATAGGCAGGAAAAAGTGAGTAGAAAAAACACAAGAAAACTTTGGTGGTAAAGGTAATGTATATGTTTGCTATTTTAATATGTTGCTGGTTTTATAGAGCTACAAATGCCAAGAATTATCAAAATGTACAATCGAAGTATGTGCAGTTTATTGCATGTAAATAAACCTTTTAAAAATTAACCGATACAAATTGACTTACATGACCAGAAATCTCTTGAAAAACTCTCCTGTTTTCTCCCCTATTTTTATTCTTGCATGCCCTTATAGACTGTGTTAACACATTTCTCATCTTACTGTTCTTTTGTGTCTACATTTCTCCAGGTCAATATAACTATCGCCATAATTTCTTGGTTTCTCTTTAGTTCATTAGTAATTATGAGTAATATATTGAAATGTTAAAGATATGTTCATGCATTCAGAATCCTCTGCTCTCTGATCTACATAATAGTGAATTATGCTATCAACAATCACACAGTATATTGCTTTTTTTTTTTTTTTTTTTTTGAGACAGAGTCACACTTGGTTACCCAGGCTGGAATTCAATGGCACATTCTGGGCTCACTGCAACCTCCACCTCAGGGGGTTCAAGTGAGTTTCCTGCCTCAGCCTCCTGAGTAGCTGGGATTACAGGCATCTGCCATCATCCCCAGCTAATTTTTGTATTTTTATTGGAGACAGGGTTTCACCATGTTTACCAGGCTGGTCTTGAACCTCTGACCTCAGGTGATCTGCCTGTCTTGGCCTCCCAAAGTGCTGGGATTATAAGCACGAGCCACCATGCCAAGCCAGAATATTGCTACTTTTGCAAATAGCTACAACTGACACTGATCTGGACACACTGCGTTGATCATAGCTTTGTAAAAGAGGATAGCATTGTAAAACTACAAAATTAGACTAATAATAAATAACATAGAATGCTTTCAGTATCAGAAATAATACTATCTTAAGCAAAAATAAATAAATAAAACTGGAGGAATTATATTTTCTGACTTCATATTATACTACAGAATTATAGTAACCAAAAGGGTATGGTACTGGCATAAAAACAGACCCATAGATCAATGGAACAGAATAGAGAACCCAGTAACAAATCTACATGCCTATAGTGAACTCATTTTTGACAAAGGTGCCAAGAACATACACTGGTGGGAAATGGTGTTGAAAAAACTGGATATCCATATGCAGAAGAATGAAAACAGACTAGTATCTATCACCAAATACAAAAGTAAAATCAAAGTTGTTTAAAGATGTAAAGCTAAGACCTCGAACTATAAAACTAGTGCAAAAAAACTTTGGGGAACATCTCCAGGACATTGGTCTGGGCAAAAATATCTTCAGCAATACCCCACAAGCACAGGCAACCAAAGCAAAAATGGACAAATGGATCACATTAAGTTAAAAAGTTTCTGCACAAAAAAATGATACAATCAACAAAGTTAAGAGACAATCCACAGAATGGGAGAAAATATTTTCAAACTACTCATCTGACAAAGGAGTAATAATCAGAATATATAAAAAGCTCAAACAACTCTTTAAGAAACAATCTAATAACCTGGTTAAAAAAAGGGGGCAAAAGATTTGAATAGATATTTCTCAAAAGAAGACCCACAAATGGCAAACAGGTATAAGAAAAGGTGCTCAATATCACCGATCATCAGAGAAATTCAAATCAAAACTACAACGAGATATCATCTCACCACAGTTTATATGACTTATATGCAAAAGACAGGCAATAACAAATGCTAGGAGGGATGCAGAGAAAAGGGAACTCTTGTACACTGCTCCTGGGAATGCAAATTAGTAAAACCACTAAGGTGAACAGTTTAGATGTTTCTCAATAAACTAAAAGTGGAGCTACCATATGATCTAGCAATCCTACTGCTGGGTGTATACCAAAAATAAAGGAAATCACTATGTCAAATACATATCTGCACTCCCGTATTTGTTGCAGCACTGTTTACAATGCTAAGATTTGGAAGAAACCTTAGTGTCCATCAACAGATGAATCGATAAAGAAAATGTGGTACATATACACAACGGAGGACTATTCAGCCATAACAAAGAATAAGATCCAGTCATTGTCAGTAACATTGATGGAACATTATGGATCATTATGTTAAGTGAAATAAGCCAGGCACAGAAAGACAAATGTCACATGTTCTCACTAGTTTGTGGAATCTAAAATCAAAACAAACTCACAGACATAGAGAGTATAAGGATGGTTATCAGAGGCTGGGAAAGGTAGTGGGGGGGTTGTGGGAAGGTGGGGATGGCTAATGGGTATAAAAATAGAGAGTTAATAAGACCTACTATTTGATAGCACAATAGGGTGACTATATTCAATAATAATTTAATTGTACATTTTGAAATAACTAAGACTGTAATTGAATTTTTTATAACTTGAAGGATAAATGCTTGAGGGGGGGGATACCCCATTCCCCATGATGTGCTTATTTCACATTGCATGCGTGTATCAAAACATCTCATGGACCCCACAGATACATACACATACTATGTACCCACAACATTTTTAAACAATCTAATACAATTTTTTAAATGGCACTTACTTTTAGTTACCTTCAACTATTGTAAAATATATTCTATTATTTATGATAAGCCTTGTTTGAAAACAAATTTTAAAAACACTATTTAAAACCAAATAAATGGACTAGGAGTAACTTGCATAAAAATGACAGAAATTGCTGCTACTTCTTCTAATTATTGAGATGGTATTTCTATATTTGTGAAATTATCTGTGATAGAAAATTGAATTGTTTCCAACATTATTATTTTTCATAATTAAACATGTTATATTGCTACTTCTTTAAAAGTAGCCTTTAAAATATTACCAATCAATTTTAAAGTCTACTTGCCAAAATATTAAACTATCCTTAAAAAAGTAATTTATTTAATTACCTAACTTCCTCAAGCAATGTCGTAATTTTCTCAAGCAATTATCTGATTTTCTCAAGCAATTGGTATTAGCAAGTTGTGCTAGTTAACTGCTGAGAATCATTGTCTACATATCAGATAAACCATCTGTCAATCCTTTAAAGAAGACTTTATGAGCCTTAGAGATTGTAGTCCAATCTGTATCACTGACTTTAAACATTGGATAATTGACACTCCATGTTGCCTGTAAGCCTATTTCACAGCAGCTGAGTGATGTTAATAGATACTTCTTGGAGTGCCATTTTCCTTATAACCCTTAGATTAATTCAGATTGACTGAGTTCTGTGTCAGTGGAAATTGCCAGAATTACGTCATTGTGCTTTGCATCTAGTTTCACTTTTCCAAAAGCCTACACAGATTTCAGATGTTTAGAAAATAGCTCTTGTTTTCCTTCTGGGTAATCTTTTTCATGTCACCACTCTTGTCAGCATCTGCATTGGGCAAATTTCCTAGGACCTCCCTTCTGCTTCTTTTAAAATACGAAAACAAAATCAATGTAGCGCAGCAAGCCAGGGAAAGTCTGCTTTCATTGAATTACGACCATAGTCACCCAGCAGTTCCTTCAGATGTGGCTTCCCAAGTCAGACACTGAGTCCACGCGCTGTCCTCCTGCCTGCAGAAGTGGCTCTGAGAGCTGTATGAGGAGAAAATGGGGGACTTTGGGCTTCAGCCCGAGGAGAACACGGTGGAGATGGAGGAGCCCCTGGGCGTCCGCAGGTTAACTGAAAATATGAGAGGACACAAGCGCGGGACCAAGTCTGTCACTAACCTGTAAAGAACTCTGACCAAGCCGACTGGGCACTCTGTCTGCACGCCTGCCTTTGCCACCACGTGTGCGGGAATGCCTGGGGCACGACTGGGCCATCCCAGTGTTCTTATTTCTAGCCATTCCAAGGTTACCCCTCAGCAAAATGCCAGAGGCTGGCAGACACAGTGGAGCATCCTGCAGTAGGGATCCGAAGCTGTGGAATCTCCAAAGGGCCACTTGACTGCGTCCCAGAAGCTGTAGCTCATGCTGGACGTTGCCCGGAAAGCCCAGATCGTCTTTGGCAAGACCTCTCAGATTGTGATTTTGATTTGCATTTCTCTGATGGCCAGTGATGATGAACATTTTTTCATGTATCTGTTGGCTGCATAAATGTCTTCTTTTGATAAGTGTCTGTTCATATCCTTTGCCCACTTTTTGATGTGATTGTTTTATTTTTTCTTGTACATTTGTTTAAGTTCTTTGTAGATTCTGGATATTAGCCCTTTGTCAGATAGGTAGATTGCAAAAATTTTCTCCCATTCTGTAAGTTGCCTGTTCACTCTGATGGTAGTTTCTTTTGCTGTGCAGAAGCTCTTTACTTTAATTAGATCCCATTTGTCAATTTTGGCTTTTGTTGCCATTGCTTTTGGTGTTTTAGACATGAAGTCCTTGTTCATGCCTATGTCCTGAATGATATTGCCTAGGTTTTCTTCTAGGGTTTTTATGGTTTTAGGTCTAACATTTAAGTCTTTAATCCATCTTGAAAAGTTAATAATAATAATAATAATAATGGAAGAAATTTTTTTAAAAAAAGACCTCCCGGAGACTAGGAACTTGGTCGGTGCTCGCGGCCTGAGATCGAGCTCTGGGGCGCCTTCCTGTCCTTCTGCTTCTTCCTTGGCCGCCTTAGGGAGCGCGCCTCGCCGTGGGTCTCCCTGCGGGCGGCGCGGTGGTGCGCCTCGCCGTGGGTCTCCCTGCGGGCGGCGCGGTGGTGCTCCTGGATGGCACCTCCAGGCGCTTTTGAGACTGCGCCCGGCACCCGGCGCCCGGCACCCGGCGCCCGGCACCTGCGGATTGGCCTCCCCACGCCGGGCTCAGGGACCTCCAGCGCTCCGCGGTGAGGGCTGCAGGCGACCTCAACATGGAACTGCTGCCAGGGCCACAGGGCCCAGGGAGGCCCAAGATCTGCTTCCCGGCCCCAAGAAGGGCAGTTTCGGAAAGTCTTTGGCGTGACGGAAGGCGGCGCCCATCCTGGGCGGGGCTGAGAACTAGGCTGGCGCCGCTGCCTGGTAAGCGGGAACCAAGAGGCCCACGGCCTCCATCAGGAACCAGGTGCTTCTCCAAATCCCGGACTTCAAGGAGGAGCAAGGGCGTCAAGCTGGCTGACACCAGGAACACCCAGAAGTCCCCGCTCCTGTCTGTCCTTCCGCACTCAGGAGCGGGGATGGCCGCAGGGACGCCATCCGCCCACAAACCGCTGGCGTTTGCTGACATGGTGCGCGGAGATGCGGTCCCCGAGGCCACTTTCGACCAGGACGCCGGGATCTTATCAGCCGCAGCATCCCGCGCTGACACTCAGTATTGACTTTCCCCAGACATTGCTGGATTTTTTCCTTTTTAAAACAATTTTGCAGTGGGAGAACAAAAAAGGGCATCCTCAGAGCTTTTGCAAAATTCTCCTGGACCTGTTGTTCTATGGTGTTCAGCGTTTTACTGACCACTAATTGGCCAGAGCTCCTAAGGCCTATAGGGGTCCCCCTGCCCCACCGGGCGCTTTAGACACCCCTGAGGGACGTTCGCGGCTCAGGAGGATAAAGATCCTCAGGGGCCAGGAGGACATGCAGCCCCTCGGCCGCCGCGTCTTCCTCCATTCCAGACTGGAAATAGAGACCTTGCCCTCCACCCCACAGGCCTTCGTGACCTTGGGACCCACTCTTTAGAGGCCAAGTGGGTTTCCACTGCCAAAGCAATGACACAGGAGATAAAAGAAATTCTTGGCTGGGCACGGTGGCTCACGCCTGTAGTCCCAACACTTTGGGAGTCCAAGGTGGGTGGATCACGAGGTCAGGAGATCAAGACCATCCTGGCTAGCAAGGTGAAACCCGGTCTCTACTAAGAACACACAAAAAGTTGGCGGGCTCCTGTAGTCCCAGCTACTCGGGAGGCTGAGGCGGGAGAGTGGCGTGAACCCGGGAGGCGGAGCTTGCAGTGAGCAGAGATCGCGCCACTGCACTCCAGCCTGGGGGACAGAGTGAGACTACGTCTCAGAAAAATATATATATATATTTTGCCTTCACTATATGCCCAAGTGATTTCTCGATTACAGCCCAGAGTCGTGGGGCCCACACCGCCAGCTGCGGCAACGATGTGGTGGTGTCTCTGTGTGGCAGCGTGGTGGTGTGTCTGTGTGGCAGTGTGTCCGCATTTCCATGTGGTGGTGTATCGGTGTAGCAGAGTGTCTGTGTGGTGCTATGTCCATGTGGTGGTGTATCGGTGTAGCAGAGTGTCTGTGTGGTGCTATGTCCATGTGGTGGTGTATCTGCATGGTGATGTCTCCATGTGACAGTGTTTTTGTATCTGTGTGACAGGGTCTGTGTGCCCTTGTGTCCACATGGCAGTGTGTGTGCTAGTGTGACAGTGTGGAGGTGTGTCCATGTGACAGTGTGGCAGCGTGTCTGTGTGTGGCAGTGTCCATGTAGCAGTGTGGTGATGTCTCTTGTGTGTCTGTGTGTCCCTGTGGTAGTGTGACGGTGTGTCCATGTGGTGATGTCTCCGTGTGTCTGTCCATTGGACAGTGCGGTGATGTCTCCGTGTGTCTGTGTGTCCCTGTGGTAGCGTGGTAGTGTGTCTGTGTGGTGATTTCTCTGTATGTCTGTGTGTCCGTCCATGTGATTATGCCAGTGTGTCCATGTGACTGTGTGACGGTGTGTCCATGCGGTAATGTCTCCGTGTGTCTGTACATGTGAGTCTGGTCGTGTGTCCATGTGGCAGTGTGTCCGTGTAACAATGGCAGTGTTCCCTCCCCGGCTTGCGGAGCTGGCATCTTTCCCTCTCAGCCCAGGATGCCTCAGGAGGCCCCAGCTTGAACATAAAATATTGATATTTTACACATTTGCACATAATTAGAATTTCAAAGCCATAATTTCAGATAAGGTAGTCTAGGACATAACAATATTGATGTAAGAAAGCCATAAGCAATGTTTATTTTCAATCAGATTTACTAAAAAATTTTATTGAACGGGTCAGTTTTCTTTGCCAATATTACT
The DNA here is from genome assembly GCF_028885655.2 of Pongo abelii. Lineage (NCBI taxonomy): Eukaryota > Metazoa > Chordata > Mammalia > Primates > Hominidae > Pongo > Pongo abelii. The sequence continues at coordinate 20,548,019 of NC_071999.2, forward strand.
GTATTCTTATTTCTAGTAATAGAAGTGTGAAAAAGCATCAAGGAAACTTAAATTGCATTCTCATACAGACTGCATACAATAATTCTTAAAACAGCAGAAGTTATATATATCCCCCATAAGTAAAACCTGAGTAACACAACAAAAGAAAAATTAATAGGAGACAATTCAAACAATGGCAACCTGTTATTCTCATCTAGTTAAGTACTATTATTTTCTAACAGGAATTTGCTATTTCAAATATATTATCTGAGATGTCTATATATTTATATTTTGAGATGCTATACAAATTTTAGCCAATGACATAGAATTTTACAAATCAAGAAGCTTATTCTGGGGCCATTTCTTTTGACGTTTTCTCTAAACTACTAAAGAGGCATTAATGATCCATAAATTATATTATCTACATTTACAGCATTTAACATGTGTTCAGCATGAAATATTAGCTACAGGGGAAGCTAAATAAATTAAACATGGAATAAAGATTTGTCCTTAAATATAATTTACAAGAAGACTTTCATATTTGTTTTTCACAAGTGAAGCATTCTTATAAAGTGTCATAACATTTTTGGGGAAACTATGGGAAAAATGGAGAAACTCTGAAGGGTTTTAAGTATCTTACCTGAAGCTACAGACTCCGTAACCTCTCTTTACAGGGAGCTCCTGCAGTTCCTACAGAAATGAGTGGCTGAGATTCTTGATTGTATAGCAGAGCTTCTCATCCAAATTCTTTCCCTTTTTAGTGTCTGTGTATCAGTATAAAAGTTCTATAAACTGTAGTTACTTATTTTAATCCCAAAGCACAGTAACAATATATTTCACCCTAGGTTTGGCAGTTTCTCTGAGTGTTTTGTTTAATTATCATGATTATATCTGCAGGATTCCAAAGAGCCTAAAAAGTAAAATATTTTAAAAAGGGGAAAGAGAGAAAGAGAAAGAAAATAAAATTAATAGCCCATTCTGTCACTGTTATTACACACCAGAATATGTTTCTGCTAATCTAATTAAAATTAGTGACATCATTTAACATTTATGTCTTCAACAAAAGTTTGGAATCCTGAAAAAGACATTTAATTTGCTAATAAATATATTTGAATTGAATTGAAATCCTTATGTATTACTTTAAATAAAAAACCCAAGATGAATTATGATGTAGAAAATTCTATCCCTCATTGTCCAAAATCTAATAGTTAAATTGAACTTGTTAAATAATATTTTTGTCCAGGGATGAGGCTTACACCTGGAATCCCAATGGTTTGGGAGGCAAAGGCAGGTGGATTGCTTGAGCTGAGGAGTTGCAGACCAGGCTCAGCAACATGGTGAAACCCAATCTTTACAAAAAAAAAAAAAAAAATTTAGCCAGGCATAGTGGCTTGCCTGTAGTTCCAGCTACTCAGGAGGATGAGGTGGGAGGATCACCTGAGCCTAGGGAAGCTGGGGCTGCAGTAAGCCATGATTGTGCCACTGGACTCCAGCTTGGGCAACAGACTGAGACCCTGTCTCAAAAGAAGAAAGAAAGAAAGAAAGAAAGAAAGAAAGAAAGAAAGAAAGAAAGAAAGAAAGAAAGAAAGAAAGAAAGAAAGAAAGAAAGAAAGAAAGAAAGAAAGAAAGGAAGGAAAGAAAGAGAGAGAAAGAAAGAGGAGAGAGAGGAAGGAAGGAAGGAAGGGAGGGAGGGAGGAAGGAAAATAATGGTTTTGGTGCCAATAATCTTTGTGGAATTTTGCTTTAAGGAAATAGATTTAACTAAGTAGTGACATGATCTGCTTAAGTGTATTGACCTTAGCAATCAGAGGCCTCTGAATCCCCACAATGACTTGACAGTTACATTTGACAAACATTGATTCTCCTATCATACCTATGGCATAGTCGGAATTTCAGAATTCCAACTTTTCCTATGCTATTTGAGCACATTGCTTAACATCTCTAAGACTCGATTTTTTACTCTTAACATACTACTAATAATAGTACATAGTTTTTATGATATAATGTGTATCAAAAGCATTATACTTTCAGGCAGACAACAATTTCTCAATAAATATTTGCTAATGTTTTAGTACAAACAGGAAAATTGGATTATGATATTTATGACACTGTTGATTCTCCTTCTAGAAACATTTGTTTCTAAAACTTGTTTTCAAGTTAGAGCACTATTTTGTGTTCAAATTGAAAATACTATATGTTCAGATTTTTTAAAAACAGTATTGCATGAATGTTTTAATAAAAATATTCCTAAATGAGCTTGAGCAAGGAGGATGGGGAGATAAGTAAAATAAGGCTTTGTGGCATAGGAGACATTTGGTGGAAATCTTTCAGTTCAACTAAGATTTGAAAAAAAAAGAGAATTTTTATAAAAAAATGTAAAGGCAGGATTTACCCTGATGAGCTTGTGGAGAAAATACAAAGTCTAACATAATTCAAAAGACTCTAAACAGTCAAAGTAGTTTTGAAGGAAATATCTTGAAGAGAGAGAACATAAAATGAAGATCAGGTATGTAATTATTTTAATAATCTATCCATGAGATAAAAAGCATTGGGTTTTTTTATTTGTCAAAAAGGGACAATAGTTTAAGAACCATTCTTTGTTCAGCCTAAAGAGGATTTTACATTTTGAGCCAGTGATGTATTGTGCTAAGTAGGATAATATTCTAATTTGTGTCTATATCAAAAATTTTCTTCTCAATAAAAACACTTCTTCACACAACTGATGATCATCTGCATTTGATTTAGTGCTGAACTGTCAAAGGGGGGCTAATAAAAACAAAATATTAGAGTTGCAAGTGGCGTTAAGTGGAAAATAATGATCATATTCAACTCATCATTACTGCAATAAGAAAACAAAGCAAAAAATAAATAAGAAAAAAATTGACTACATGAACATTTGCTCTCTTCTAAGAATCAAAACCCTTCGTTAAAATCCAGGTTTGAGCCAAGATGGCCGAATAGGAACAGCTCCGGTCTACAGCTCCCAGTGCGAGCGATGCAGAAGATGGGTGATTTCTGCTTTTCCATCTGAGGTACCGTGTTCATCTCACTAGGGAGTGTCAGACAGTCAGTGCAGGCCAGTGGGTGAGCACACCGTGCACCAGCCAAAGCAGGGGCGAGGCATTGCCTCACTTGGGAGGCACAAGGGGTCAGGGAGTTCCCTTTCCAGGGGTGACGGAGGGCACCTGGAAAATCGGGCCACTCCCACCCGAATACTGTGCTTTTCTGATGGGCTTAGGAAATGGTGCCCCAGGAGATTATAGCCCACACCTGGCTCAGAGGGTCCTACGCCCATGGAGTCTCGCTGATTGCTAGCACAGCAGTCTAGATCAAACAGCAAGGCGGCAGTGAGGCTGGGGGAGGGGCGCCCGCCATTGCCCAGGCTCGCTTAGGTAAACAAAGCAGCCAGGAAGCTTGAACTGGGTGGATTCCACCACAGCTCAAGGAGGCCTGCCTGCCTCTGTAGGCTCCACCTCTGGGGGAAGGGAACAGACAAACAAAAAGACAGCAGTAACCTCTGCAGACTTAAATGTCCCTGTCTGACAGCTTTGAGGAGAGCAGTGGTTCTCCCAGCATGCAGCTGGAGATCTGAGAACAGGCAGACTGCCTCCTCAAGTGGGTCCCTGACCCCTGAACCCCAAGCAGCCTAACTGGGAGGCACCCCCCAGCAGGGGCAGACTGACACGTCACACAGCGGCCAGGTACTCCAACAGACCTGCAGCTGAGGGTCCTCTCTGTTAGAAGGAAAACTAACAGAAAGGACATCCACACCAAAAACCCATCTGTACATTACCATCATCAAAGACCAAAAGTAGATAAAACCACAAAGATGGGGAAAAAACAGAGCAGAAAAACTGGAAACTCTAAAAAGCAGAGTGCCTCTCCTCCTCCAAAGGAACACAGTTCCTCACCAGCAAAGGAACAAAGCTGGATGGAGAATGACTTTGACGAGCTGAGAGAAGAAGGCTTCAGACGATCAAATTACTCCTACCTACGGGAGGATATTCAAACCAAAGGCAAAGAAGTTGAAAACTTTGAAAAAAATTTAGAAGAATGTATAACTAGAGTAACCAATACAGAAAAGTGCTTAAAGGAGCTGATGGAGCTGAAAACGAAGCCTCGAGAACTACGTGAAGAATGCAGAAGCCTCAGGAGCCGATGCGATCAAATGGAAGAAAGGGTATCAGCCATGGAAGATGAAATGAATGAAATGAAGCGAGAAGGGAAGTTTAGAGAAAAAAGAATAAAAAGAAACGAGCAAAGCCTCCAAGAAATGTGGGACTATGTGAAAAGACCAAATCTACATCTGATTGGTGTACCTGAAAGTGACAGGGAGAATGGAACCAAGTTGGAAAACACTCTGCAGGATATTATCCAGGAGAACTTCCCCAATCTAGCAAGGCAGGCCAACATTCAGATTCAGGAAATACAGAGAATGCCACAAAGATACTCCTCGAGAAGAGCAACTCCAAGACACATAACTGTCAGATTCACCAAAGTTGAAATGAAGGAAAAAATGTTAAGGGCAGCCAGAGAGAAAGGTCGGGTTACCCTCAAAGGGAAGCCCATCAGACTAACAGCGGATCTCTCGGCAGAAACCCTACAAGCCAGAACAGAGTAGGGGCCAGTATTCAACATTCTTAAAGAAAATAATTTTCAACCCAGAATTTCATATCCAGCCAAACTAAGCTTCATAAGTGAAGGAGAAATAAAATACTTTACAGACAAGCAAATGTTGAGAGATTTTGTCACCACCAGGCCTGCCCTAAAAGAGCTCCTGAAGGAAGTGCTAAACATGGAAAGGCACAACCGGTACCAGCCACTGCAAAATCATGCCAAAATGTAAAGACCATCGAGACTAGGAAGAGACTGCATCAACTAATGAGCAAAATAACCAGCTAACATCATAATGACAGGATCAAATTCACACATAACAATATTAACTTTAAATGTAAATGGACTAAATGCTCCAATTAAAAGACACAGACTGGCAAATTGGATAAAGACTCAAGACCCATCAGTGTGCTGTATTCAGGAAACCCATCTCAAGTGCAGAGACACACATAGGCTCAAAATAAAAGGATGGAGGAAGATCTACCAAGCAAATGGAAAACAAAAAAAGGCAGGGGTTGCAATCCTAGTCTCTGATAAAACAGACTTTAAACCAACAAAGATCAAAAGAGACAAAGAAGGCCATTACATAATGGTAAATGGATTAATTCAACAAGAAGAGCTAACTATCCTAATATATATGCACCCAATACAGGAGCACCCAGATTCATAAAGCAAGTCCTGAGTGACCTATAAAGAGACTTAGTCTCCCACACATTAATAATGGGAGACTTTAACACCCCACTGTCAACATTAGACAGATCAACGAGACAGAAAGTCAACAAGGATATCCAGGAATTGAACTCAGCTCTGCACCAAGCAGACCTAATAGACATCTACAGAACTCTCCACCCCAAATCAACAGAATATACATTTTTTTCAGCACCACACCACACCTATTCCAAAATTGACCACATACTTGGAAGTAAAGCTCTCCTCAGCAAATGTAAAAGAACAGAAATTATAACAAACTATCTCTCAGATCACAGTGCAATCAAGCTAGAACACAGGATTAAGAATCTCACTCAAAACCACTCAACTACATGGAAACTGAACAACCTGCTCCTGAGTGACTACTGGGTACATAATGAAATGAAGGCAGAAATAAAGATGTTCTTTGAAACCAATGAGAACCAAGACACAACATACCAGAATCTCTGGGATGCATTCAAAGCAGTGTGTAGAGGGAAATTTATAGCACTAAATGCCCACAAGAGAAAGCAGGAAAGATCCAAAATTGACACCCTAACATCACAATTAAAAGAACTAGAAAAGCAAGAGCAAACACATTCAAAAGCTAGCAGAAGGCAAGAAATCACTAAAATCAGAGCAGAACTGAAGGAAATAGAGACACAAAAAACCCTTCAAAAAATTAATGAATCCAGGAGCTGGATTTTTGAAAGGATCAACAAAATTGATAGACCGCTAGCAAGATTAATAAAGAAAAAAAGAGAGAAGAATCAAATAGACGCAATAAAAAATGATAAAGGGGATATCACCACTGATCCCACAGAAATACAAACTACCATCAAAGAATATTACAATCACCTCTACGCAAATAAACTAGAAAATCTAGAAGAAATGGATAAATTCCTCAACACATACACCCTCCCAAGACTAAACCAGGAAAAAGTTGAATCTCTGAATAGACCAATAACAGGATCTGAAATTGTGGCAATAATCAATAGCTTACCAACCAAAAAAAGTCCAGGACCAGATGGGTTCACAGCTGAATTCTACCAGAGGTACAAGGAGGATCTGGTACCATTCCTTCTGAAACTATTCCAATCAATAGAAAAAGAGGGAATCCTCCCTAACTCATTTTATGAGGCCAGCATCATCCTGATACCAAAGCCGGGCAGAGACACAACCAAAAAAGAGAATTTTAGACCAATATCCTTGATGAACATTGATGCAAAAATCCTCAATAAAATACTGGCAAACAGAATCCAGCAGCACATCAAAAACCTTATCCACCATGATCAAGGGGGCTTCATCCCTGGGATGCAAGGCTGGTTCAACATACGCAAATCAATAAATGTAATCCAGCATATAAACAGAACCAAAGACAAAAACCACATGATTATCTCAATAGATGCAGAAAAGGCCTTTGACAAAATTCAACAACCCTTCATGCTAAAAACTCTCAATAAATTAGGTATTGATGGGACATATCTCAAAATAATAAGAGCTATCTAAGACATACCCACAGCCAATATCATGCTGAATGGGCAAAAACTGGAAGCATTCCCTTTGAAAACTGGCACAAGACAGGGATGCCCTCTCTCACCACTTCTATTCAACATAGTGTTGGAAGTTCTGGCCAGGGCAATTAGGCAGGAGAAGGAAATAAAGGGTATTCAATCAGGAAAAGAGGAAGTCAAATTGTCCCTGTTTGCAGACGACATGATTGTATATCTAGAAAACCCCATTGTCTCAGCCCAAAATCTCCTTAAGCTGATAAGCAGCTTCAGTAAAGTCTCAGGATACAAAATCAATGTACAAAAATCACAAGCATTCTTATACATCAATAACAGACAAACAGAGAGCCAAATCATGAGTGAACTCCCATTCACAATTGCTTCAAAGAGAATAAAATACCTAGGAATCCAGCTTACAAGGGATGCGAAGGACCTCTTCAAGGAGGACTACAAACCACTGCTCAAGGAAATAAAAGAGGACACAAACAAATGGAAGAACGTTCCATGATCATGGGTAGGAAGAATCAATATCGTGAAAATGGCCATACTGCCCAAGGTAATTTACAGATTCAATGCCATCCCCATCAAGCTACCAATGACTTTCTTCACTGAATTGGAAAAAACTGCTTTAAAGTTCATATGGAACCAAAAAAGAGCCCGCATCGCCAAGTCAATCCTAAGCCAAAAGAACAAAGCTGGAGGCATCACACTACCTGACTTCAAACTATACTACAAGGCTACAGTAACCAAAACAGCATGGTACTGGTACCAAAACAGAGATATAGATCAATGGAACAGAACAGAGCCATCAGAAATAATGCCACATATCTACAACTATCTGATCTTTGACAAACCTGACAAAAACAAGCAATGGGGAAAGGATTCCCTATTTAATAAATGGTGCTGGGAAAACTGGCTAGCCATATGGAGAAAGCTGAAACTGGATCCCTTCCTTACACCTTATACAAAAATCAATTCAAGATGGATTAAAGACTTAAATGTTAGACCTAAAACCATAAAAACCCTAGAAGAAAACCTAGGCATTACCATTCAGGACATAGGCATGGGCAAGGACTTCATGTCTAAAACACCAAAAGCAATGGCAACAAAAGCCAAAATTGACAAATGGGATCTAATTAAACTAAAGAGCTTCTGCACAGCAAAGGAAACTACCATCAGAGTGAACAGGCAACCTACAAAATGGGAGAAAATTTTCGCAACCTACTCATCTGACAAAGGGCTAATATCCAGAATCTACAATGAACTCCAACAAATTTACAAGAAAAAAACAAACAACCCCATCAAAAAGTGGGCGAAGGACATGAACAGACACTTCTCAAAAGAAGACATTTATGCAGCCAAAAAACACATGAAAAAATGCTCTCCATCACTGGCCATCAGAGAAATGCAAATCAAAACCACAATGAGATACCATCTCACACCAGTTAGAAGGGCAATCATTAAAAAGTCAGGAAACAACAGGTGCTGGAGAGGATGTGGAGAAATAGGAACACTTTTACACTGTTGGTGGGACTGTAAACTAGTTCAACCCTTGTGGAAGTCAGTGTGGCGATTCCTCAGGGATCTAGAACTAGAAATTCCATTCGACCCAGCCATCCCATTACTGGGTATATACCCAAAGGCCTATAAATCCTGCTGCTATAAAGACACATGCACACGTATGGTTATTGCAGCATTATTCACAATAGCAAAGACTTGGAACCAACCCAAATGTCCAACAATGATAGACTGGATTAAGAAAATGTGGCACATATACACCATGGAATACTATGCAGCCATAAAAAATGATGAGTTCATGTCCTTTGTAGGGACATGGATGAAATTGGAAATCATCATTCTCAGTAAACTATCGCAAGAACAAAAAACCAAACACCGTATATTCTCACTCATAGGTGGGAATTGAACAATGAGAACACGTTGACACAGGAAGGGGAACATCACACTTCGGGGACTGTTGTGGGGTGGGGGGAGGGGGGAGGGATAGCATTGGGAGATATACCTAATGCTAGATAAGGACGAGTTAATGGGTGCAGCGCACCAGCATGGCACATGTATACATATGTAACTTACCTGCACATTGCTCACATGTAACATAAAACCTAAAGTATAATAATAATAATAATAATAATAATAATAATAATAAATAAAATAAAATAAAATAAAATAAAATAAAAAGAAAAAAAAAAAAAAGGAAAATGTGGCACATATACACCATGGAATACTATGCAGCCATAAAAAATGATGAGTTCATGCCCTTTGTAGGGACATGGATGAAATTGGAAATCATCATTCTCAGTAAACCATTGCAAGGACAAAAAGCCAAACACCGCATGTTCTCACTCATAGATGGGAATTGAACAATGGGAACACATGGACACAGGAAGGGGAACATCACACTCTGGGGACTGTTGTGGGGTGGGGGGAGGGGAGAGGGATAGCATTAGGAGATCTACCTAATGCTAAATGGCGAGTTAATGGGTGCAGCGCACCAGCATGGCACATGTACTTGCACGTTGTGCACATGTACCCTAAAACTTAAAGCATAATAATAATAATTAAAAAAATAAAAAAGCCCATCACCAGCCAGCTGGCCTGAGGGACAGCAGCTCCTGAGTGGCTCTCTGCTTTCAGGAATCAATTCAGAGGGCACAGAAGGACCTCACAGCAGGATCACGCTGCTGTCATCTGGATACTAGGGGCCAGGACATGGGCCAGGAAGCTGGTGTCTGGCAAGTGTCATTTTGTTTCAAAAAAGGCAAATAAAAAGAATGTCAAAAATTTGATTTTGATTTTTTTGCAGAAGCCTTCCACCCTTCTTCTGTCCTTTCTTTTTACCTCTTCCTTCTTTCCCTCCTTCCGTCCTGTCATCCTTCCTTTTTCCCGCCTCCTTCCCTTCCATCAGCACTTTCTGTGCCCAGAAAATGACAGCAAGCTGCCATGCACCACTGTGCAAGTCCTCTTGCTCCTTGCATTGTCAGCTGCATTTCTGTATCATATATCTAGACTCCCAGTTATAGGCCCAGTGCTATTTTTCTTTATTATTTCCAGTGTCTGTCACAGTGCTAGTCATGAAATACACTTTCCGAATATGTTTGTGGAAGGAAGGAAGGAAGGAAGCAGGGAGGGAGGGAAGGAAGGAAGGAAGGTAGGAAGGAAGGAGAAGGAAGGAAGCAACCCTCCTGGGGTTAATGCTGCCTGTGCTCCCTGAAGTTCATGAGGCTATGAATAAAGAATGAGGACCCCCCTGTTCCCCACACTCCCAGCCTTGTGGTGGTGGCTGGGTGTGCAGGGATGGAGGCTGTGTCTTTTGCAAAGTGTCCTCCACCCAAGGGCAAAAACTGCATCGTAAGTCAAAACCAGTAGCAGGGCCTCCCAAGCCATCGGTGCATGTAGCTCCATGCAGTGCTCTGTGAATGCACTTCTGGATGTGTGCAGGAGCATGCAGTGGAATCCATTTGATGCTATGAAGGGTGGTAACATTTGAAAAGGGATGAAGGGGAAGGAGAAGAAACACCTGTGCTCCTTTGTAAGCGAAGGAGCACCCTGCTTCCTTTGTAGGGGTAGTTTCAGAGGAGGCTGCTAAAACTGAGGGTTTAAAGAAGATCCAGGATCTCATTATACCTAAAGTGTCCAAAATATAATAAAAAATCATACCAAGAACCAGGAAAGTGTCCATTTGAATGACAAAATACAAGAAGCACCAACACAGATGTTGGAATTATCTGACAAGGATTTTAAAGCAGCCTTCATAAAAATGTTACAATGAGCAATTAAAGACACTCTTGAAACAGGTGAAAAAGAGAAAATCTCAGCAAAGAAATCAGACACATAAAGAACCAAATGGAAATTTTAGAACTTAAAAATACAGTAACCAAAATAAAAACACTTAATGGATGGGCTCAACAGAATGAAGGGAACAGAAGAAAGAATCAATGAACTTGAAGACAGAACAATAGGAATTAGTCTAAACAACAGAAAAGGCTGGGTGGGGTGGCTCACACCTGTAATCCCAGCACTTTGGGAGGCCGAGGTGGGTGGATCACCTGAGGTCAGGAGTTTGAGACCAGCATGGCTAACATGGCGAAACCCTGCCTGTCTCTACTAAAATTATAAAAATTAGCTGGGCATAGTGGCAGGCACCTGTAATCCCAGCTACTTGGGTGGCTGAGGCAGGAGAAACACTTGAACTTGGGCGGCAGAGGTTGCAGTGAGCTGAGATCATGCCATTGCACTCCAGCCTGGGCGACACAGGGAGACTCTATCTCAGAAAAAATAAAATAAAATAAAATAAATTTTAAAAATGGCAGAAAATAGACCAGGTGCAGTGGCTCACGCCTGTAATCCCAGCACTTTGAGAGGACAAGGTGGGCGGATCACGAGGTCAAGAGATGGAGACCATCCTGGCCAACATGGTGAAACACCATCTCTACTAAAAATACAAAAATTAGCAGGGTGTGGTGGCATGTGCCTGTAATCCCAGCTACTTGGGCGGCTGAGTCAGGAGAATCACTTGAACCCGGGAGGCAGAGGTTGCAGTGACCTGAGATCATGCCACTGCAATCCAGCCTGGTGACAGAGCGAGACTCCGTCAAAAAAAAAAAAAAAAAAGGCGGAAAATAGACCTGTGGCCAGGGATGGTTGTAGATTGGAGAACACAGGCTCAGGGACCTGTGGGACTGTAACAAGAAATCTAACATTCTCATCACTGGAATTTGAGAAGGAGCAGGGAGAGTGGGAGCTGAAGAAGTATTTAAACAAATATGGTTGACAGTGGTGGCTTACACTTTGGGAGACCAAGGTGGGCAGATCACAAGGTCAGGAGTTTGAGACCAGCCTGGCCAATATAGTGAAACCCCTTCTCTACTAAAAATACAAAAATTAGCCAGGCATGGTGGCAGGCACCTGTAGTCCCAGCTACTCGGGAGGCTGAAGCAGGAGAATCCCTTGAACCTGGGAGGCAGAGGTTGCAGTGAGCCAAGTTAGCACCATTGCACTCCAGCCTGGATGACAGAGCGAGATTCTGTCTCAAAAAAAAAAATATATATATATATATACATATATATATATATATATATATATATGTGGCTGAAAATTCCCCAAATTTAGCAAAAGATATAGACCTCCAGATTTAAAAATCTGGGTGAACCAGAGACAAAATAAATACAAATAAATCCAAGTCAAGACCCAACATAAACTTCTGAAAACTAAAGACAAAGGGAAAAATATCAAAAGTGGTTTGAGAGAAATGACACCCTACTTATAGGGCAAAAACAATTTGAAAGACAGTGGATTTCTAATCAGAAAACATGAGGCCAGAAGGAAGTGGCACATTTCTCAAGTGATGAAAGAATACAACTACCAGGGCCGGGCGTGGTGGCTCACGCCTGTGATCCCAACACTTTGGGAGGCTGAGGCAGGCAGATCATGAGGTCAGGAGTTCGAGACCAGCCTGACCAACATGGTGAAACCTCGTCTCTACTAAAAATACAAAAATTAGCTGGGCGTGGTGGTGTGTGCCTGCAATCCCAGCTACTTAGGAGGCTGAGGCAGAAGAATCACTTGAACCCGGGAAACAGAGGTTGCAGTGAGCCGAGATCGCGCCTCTGCACTCCAGCCTGGGTGACAGAGCAAGACTCCATCTCAAAAAAAAAAATAATAATAATAGAACTACCAATGTGTAACCTGTATCTAATGAAAATACTGTTCAGCAATGAAGGGGAAATAAAGACATTTTCGGACAAAAGAAAACTGAGAATTGGCCCAGTGCAGTGGCTCATGCCTGAAATCCCAGCACTCTAGGAGGCCAATGTGGGAGGATCGCTTGAGCCCAGGAGTTCGAGACCAGCCTGGGAAAGATGGCGAAACCCCGTCTCTACCAAAAATACAAAAATCAGCCGGGCGTGGCAGCACGAGTCTGTAGTCCCAGCAACTCAGGAGGGTGAGGTGGGAGGTTTCATTGAGCCCAGGAGCTCAAAGCTGCAGAAGGTTGTGATTGCTCCTCGGCACTGCAGCCAGGGCGACAGAATGAGACCTTGTCTAAAAAAAAAAAGAAAGGATGTTTTCTTAGAGTTCATTCCATTTTCCATGTGATTGGAAAACTGACTGTGCAGCCATAGTTACTAATCTTTGAAGGTTCATATCCAATAGAAACACAAAGTGTGCTTACCTCAGCATGCCACAAAAAAGCATCATTGCATACCAAGGACTTTGAATGGATCACATGGCCATGCCTGAAGCAATCACGGTAGCCACAGAAATGTGATGTGCTAATTGGCTGAGCTCCATTCTTGAGGCGGAGGAAAAGCCCCACCTGAAGCAAAGGGCTGAAAAAGGAGGATGGGTGGATTCCTGGAGGAAAATCAGAGAGATGTTAGCAGAGAATGTATGCTGGAAAACAAATGACAGATGTTTCACTACGATGAATAAATAAATGATGAATGCTGAAACAAAAGCAAAAACAAAAAACTTCCCCACAAAGACAACACCAGGCCCAGATTGTTTCACTGGTGAGGTCTATTAAACATTTAAAAAAGAAATAATACCAATCTTACATAAACTTCTCAGACAGTAGAGAAAGGAGGAAAGCGAGGCCAGGCACGGTGGCTCACACTTGTAATCCCAGCACTTTGGGAGGCAGAGGCAGGCGGATCACCGGAGGTCAGGAGTTCAAGACTAGCCTGGCCAACATGGCGAATCCCTGTCTCTACTAAAAATACAAAAATTAGCCAGGTATGGTAGTGTGGACCTATGATCCCAGCTACTCTAAGGCAGGAGAATCACTTGAACCCAGGAGACAGAGGTTGCAGTGAGCCAAGATCGTGCCACTGCACTCCAGCCTGGGCAGCAGAGCAAGACTCCGTCTCAAAAAAAGGAAGAGGAAAGCTTCCAACTCATTTTATGAGTACAACATAAACCTAACACCAAAATAGATGGTGGATAAATTTCGTGTATGTATACCGCAATTTGTGTATCCATTCATCAGTTGATAATGATACTTGTTGCTTTTAGTTTTTTACTATTATAATGGAGCTGACAGAACATTTAAGTACAGATCTTTTTCCTTTACTTTTATTTATTTATTTATTTTTTGAGATGGAGTCTCACTCTGTAGCCAGGCTAGAGTGCAGTGGCACGATCTCAGCTGACAGCAACCTCTGCCTCCCGGGTTCCAGTGGTTCTCCTGCCTCAGCCTCCCAAGTAGCTGGCACTACAGGCACACGCTGCCACACCTGGCTAACGTTGTTTTTTTTGTTTTTTTTTTTTTTGAGATGGAGTCTAGCTCTGTCACTCAAGCTGGAGTGCAGTGGCACAGTCTTGGCTCACTGCAACCTCCACCTCCCTTGTTCAAGCAATTCTCCTGCCTCAGCCCCCCAAGTAGCTGGGATTACATGTGCCCAGCACCACGCGCAGCTAATTTTTGTATTTTTAGTAGAGACGGGGTTTCCCTGTGTTGGCCAGGCTGGTCTCGAGCTCCTGACCTCAAAGTGCTGGGATTACAAGTGTGCGCCGCCTCGCCCGGCCAATTTTTGTATTTTTAGTGGATACGGGGTTTCACCATGTTGGCCAGGATGGTTTCAATCTCTTGACTTCATGATCCACCTACTTGGGCCTCCCAAAGGGCTGGGATTACAGGCATGAGCCACTGTGCTGGGCTGATAATGTCAGCCTTTTACATTTGAGACCTTCTAATGGATGTGTATATCATGGTGGTTTTAATTTGCATTTTCCTCATGACTAATGGTGTTGAATTTGTTTTCATGTTTTTTTTTTTTTGCAATCCATATTTTTTTGAAGACTGTTAAAATATTTTGCCCATTTAAATGTTTTTGGTTTTCTTTTATTGAATTTTGAGAATGATTTATATATTCCAGATATGAGGCTTTTATCCGATATTTTTCTCCCAGAGTGTGGCTTGTCTTTCCATTCTTTTAACAATGTCTTTTAAAAAGCAGACGTTAATTTTATTGATGTCTAATTTCTCAAATGTTGGTTTAATGAATCACTTTGGGTCATATTTAAGAAATCTTTCCCTAACCAAAGGTCACGAAGATTTTTCCCTTATGTTTTCTACTAGAAGTTTTATAGTTTTAGGTTTTCTATTTAGTTCATAATCCACTTCGAGTTAATTTTTATATATAGCATGAGGTACAGATCAAAGTTCATTTTTTAGCTGGGTGCGGTGGCTCATGCCTGTAACCCCAGCACTTTGGGAGGCCAAGGTGGGTGGATCACCTGAGGTCAGGAGTTAGAGATCAGCCTGACCAATATGGTGAAACCCCGTCTCCACTAAAAATACAAAAAAAAATTAGCCAAGTGTGGTGGCACGTGCCTGTAATCCCTGCTACTCAGGAGGCTGAGGCAGGAGAATCGCTTGAACCTGGGAGGTGGAGGTTGCAGTGAGCTGAGATCGCACCACTACACTCCAGCCTGGGTGACAGAATGAGATCTCGTCAAGAAAAAAAAAAAATGTTCAGAAGGAGGTCGGGAGCAGTGGCTCACATCTGTAATCCCAGCACTTTAGGAGACCAGGATGGGAGGATCACTTGAACTCAGGAGTTTGAGACCAGCCTGGGCAACATAGCAAGACCCCATCTCTAAAAAAAAAAAAAAATTTTTAATTAGCTAGGCGTGGTGGCACATGCCTGTGGTCCCAGCTACTTGGAAGGCTGAGTTGGGAGGATCGCTTGAAATCAGGAAGCGGAGGTTGCAGTGAGCTGAGATCACACCCCCCTGCACTGCAGCCTGGGCAACAGAGGGAGATTCCATAAAAAAAAAAAAACAAAAAAAAAAACCATTTGTTTCAGCACAATTTTTTTTACAAAAGACCGTCCTTTCCCCACTGAATTACCTGTGTATCTCTGTTGAAAATAGCCTATATATGAAATGACCTACTTCTGAACTCTGTTTTATTCAGTTGCTTTTTTTTTTTTTTTTTTTTTGACAGAGTCTCTCTCTCTCGCCCAGGCTGGAGTGCAGTGGTGCAATCAGAACTCATTGCAACCTCCGCCTCCTGGGCTGAAGCAATCCTCCCACCTCTGCCTCCCAAGTAGCTGGGACCACAGATGCTGCCACCATGGCCGGCTCATTTTTTTTTTTTTTTTCAGTAGAGATTGTAGAGGTGGGGTTTCACAGTGTTGCCCAGGCTGGTCTTGAACTCCTGAGCTCAAGTGATCTGCCCACCTCAGCCTCCGAAAGTGCTGGGATTACAGGTGTGAGCCACTGCTCCCAGCTATTTGTCCGTCTTTATGCCAACATCACACTCTCTTGATTACTGTAGCTTTAAATTTTGTCTCGAAATTGAGTAGTATAAGTTTTCCAACTCTTTTTTTCAAAGTTGTTTTTGTAATTCAAGGTCCTTTGAATTTCCACATGAACTTTAGAAACAGCTAGTCAATTTCTACACCCCATAACCCCCACAAAAACACCTACTGGAGTTTAGCTGGGTTTGCATTGAAAGTGTAGATCAGGCCGGGAGCGGTGGCTCACGCCTGTAATTCCAACACTTCGGGAGGCTGAGGCAAGAGGATCACTTGAGGTCAGGAGTTTGAGACCAGCCTGGGCAACGCGGAGAAACCCCATCTCTACCAAAAATACAAAAATCAGCTGGTCGTGGTAGAACGCACCTGTAGTTCCAGCTACTCAGGAAGCTGAGATGGGAGGGTCGCTTAAGCCCTGGAGATGCTGCCATGAGGGTGCCACTGCACTCCTGCCTGGGCGACAGAGTGAGACTGTCTCAAACCAACAACCAAACAAACCCAAAACCGTCATTTTAGCTGTTAAATGACTAAATGATTAGTCATTTAGTCATTTAGTCATGATTGTGTGTGTGTGTGGTAATAAGGTAAATTAGAGTGATTTGCGAATGCTAAACCAACCTTGCATTCAAAGGATAAACTCCATTTGATCATGATGTTGTCATGTTTTTATATATTGTAGGGATTCAAATAAAATTTTGTTTAAAGTTTTGCATCTATGTTCATAAAGGATATTGTTCTGTCGATTTTTCTTGTAAAGTCTTTTTAAAGTTTTCATATCAGGATAATACTGGCTTCTTACACTGAGTTGGGCAGTATTCTCTCCTCTTCAATTTTCTGTTAAGCGTTTATATAGAATTGGTGTTATTCCAGAAATGTTTGGTAAAATTCACTAATGAAACTGTCTGGGCCTGGAGTCTTCCCTGTGGGAAGGTTCTTAACTACAAATCCAATTATTGAACATATAAATCCATTCAGTTTATGTGTTTCTTCAGTGGGCTTTGGTAGTTTGTGTTTTTCAAGGAATTTTTCTATTTAAGTTGTCCAATTTATTGGAATAAAGTCGTTAATATTTTGTTATATTTTAAAAATCTGTAAACATTTTAATGATGCCATTTTACTAATTTCTGATAATGGTAATTCATGTCTTCTCTCTTCCTGATTATTCTGGCCAGAGATTTATCAATCATCAATTTTATTGATGTTCAAAAATATCTTTTTTTTTTCAATAGGTTTTACTTTTCTAGTATCATTGGTTTCTGCTCTGACCTTTGCTGCTTCTCCCAACCCCACCTTGCTTTAAGGCAGACAGCTTTTTAAAAAGCTTTCAGGCCAGGCACAGTGGCTCACGCCTGTAATCCCGACACTTTGGGAGGCTGAGGCAGGTGGATCACCTGAGGTCAGGAGCTCCAGACCAGCCTGACCAACATGGAGAAACCCCGTCTCTACTAAAAACACAAAAAACTACAAAATTAGCCAAGCGTGGTGGCAGGCGCCTGTAGTCCCAGCTACTCGGGAGGCTGAGGAGGAGAATGGCGTAAACCCGGGAGGCAGAGTTTGCCGCAGTGAGCAGATATTGCGCCACTGCACTCCAGGCTGGGGGACAGAGTGAAACTCCTTTCCAAAATAATAAAATAAATAGAATAGAATAGAATGGAATAAAATAAAATAAAATATAAAATTTAAAATTATAAAATAAAATAAAGTAAAATAAAATAAAATAAAAAATAAAAACTTAGCCAGGTGTGGTAGTGCATTGCCTGTAATCCTAGCTACACGGGGGGCTGAGGCAGGAGAATCGTTTGAACCCAGGAGGCGGAGGTTGCAGTGAGCCAAGATCGCACCACTGCACTCCAGCCTGGGCAACAAGAGTGAAACTCCATCTCAAAAAAAAAAAAAAAAAAAAAAAAGTCATGTTCCCCTGTTGGCTTGCATGGTTTATGTCAAGAAGTTTGTTGTCACTCTTTCCTTGGATTTCCTGAACACTTATCTTTCTTCCACCTCCTTTACAATATTCTTTTTTTTTTTTTTTTGAGATGGAGTCTTGCTCTGTCACCCAGGCTGGAGTGCAGTGGCTCAATCTCGGCTCACTGTAACCTCCGCCTCCCGGGTTCAAGCGATTCTCCTGCCTCAGCCTCCCAAGTAGCTGGGATTACAGGCGCGCACCACTGCACCCGGCTAATTTTTGTATTTTTAGTAGAGACGGGGTTTCGCCATGTTGGTCAGACTGGTCTTGAGCTCCTAACCTTCGGTGATCCGCCTGCCTCAGCCTTCCAAAGTGCTAGGGTTACAGGCATGAGTGACCACACCGGCCCAATTCATTGTTTTCAACAGGAACCCAGGCATGGCATTTGAAAGGAGGGCATATCCTTGATTTCAACAAAGGATTGAAGGTGAGGACAGACAGTGGCTTAGGTGTTGGGAAGGTGAAGGGGATCCACAGTGATGAGATTCCATGTTATCAGGGTCATATCTGTGACCTATATGAGGCCAGGTCACAGATGGGGATGATGATGGAGGAGGGCCTGAAAGCAGAAGGCTACTGCAGGAAGGAAAAGGTATGAGTTATCTCAATGAATAGGATAAATTACACCAATTCAATCAGTACAGCATGTTGTTATGAGCTGAACTGTGTCCCTCAAAATTCTACAGTATGTTGAAGTCCTAACCTCCATTACCTCAGAATGTAACTGTCTTTGGAAATAGGTCTTTAAAGGAGGTAATTAAGTTAAAATTAGACAGTTGTTGTGGCCCTTAATCAAATATGGTTGGTAGCCTTTTAAGAGGAAATTTGGAAATACAGATTTTTTATTTATACAGATCTTTATTTTTGTATCTACCACTTTTAAGCAGATGATATCCAAAAATCTTCCTTGGTATACTAATTCACAAGAAAAAAAAATTGACTGAACCAGCCACAAAGTTTAACTATACAAAAACACTAAAAACACGGAATAACTGGGAGTTCAGAGATGCTCCACTTGACTGTCACTCAGAAGCTGACTGCTCCCAGCGTAAACTTGGTAAAGCCGGAACAAGGATTTTCTTGATGCCAGGAAAAAGTTGTGTAGAACTCTGTTCTTGGTGCCAGAGTTGAGCCTGGACACTAGGATGTTCAGGAGATTAAGTCATCTTTTTGTGCACTGGCCTTCAAGTGTTCTTGAATGAATCATACAGAATTTCACAGCCTTGGCCAAATGTACCTTGGTTTAACATCAAAGGATCAAGTTTCTCCCAATCATATTTCAGCTTTGAAGTGAAATACAATGCTAAACATTACCTGAGAACTATACGGATAAAATATAGATGATGGGAAAGGTAGATTTAAGTGCAATAGATATCACTGAAAAACTGTAATCAATGTTAAAACTCCCCATATCCCAATTAATGTCACAAATTAAAGCAAATCCCACTCTCCATCACCTAATACTTATGAGAAACATGAGAATAGCCTTTGACTATTATTTTACAATCTCCAAATCATGTTTTCAAAGAACTGTCAAAAACAAAAGCCTATGAATACCGCAAATTTTAGAAAATGGTTCCATCCACGCTGTGTATCTAAAAAAATAACAGAACATGAAAGAGTATATATGAAAATTTTAATTAGTATAAAAGAATGCATCAATTATGCTTTACAACCAACTGCTTTTATACAAAATTTAAATTATTTCTTTCCAAACTATACCTTCCAGGAAAACAGACACCACTATTTACATACTGTTTATTTTAAAATAGCATATTATCTTTCAGAAAGGTGCTGAAAGCATGATATAGCAAACCATTGTGATGTTTTATGAGAAATAGCTATGCTATGATCAGTGTCTGATGAATTAGATTTGTGGTATGAGTCATATATGATTCCTTAAATGTAATTTTAAATAAACATGACCAACATATACATTTTTAAATATAGTTATGACTTTGTTTTGCAATAAACATTATAATGTGATAAAATCAGTTTATCCCTAGTATTGAAAATCAAAATAGGTATTTGATAGTAAAGGGAGCTAATCAGATTCCAATGACTGTAGCCTTTCTCAAGTAATTCTCTGCTTTTTAAAATCACCTCTTGAACTGTACTCCTTGGATGTCTCAGCATTATCTTGAAAAAAACAAACAAACAATAAAAAAAAAAAACCACCATTCCTTGGAGACAAATGGTTCTAACACATCAGTCAAGTTTTACTGGAGAAATGTCCAAACTTTGGGGAAATATTTACAACAATGCAGAGTCAAGCCATCTTTTAATACTTGTAGAAACCTACAATCTCAAGAAATGCCTAATTCACCACAAATCACACAACAAATCCTCACTTCACAGCCAACCCAACAGTATTGTTTTATTTTAAAGAATGTTTAACACTAACTGTATGATAATAATTGGGTAAGGTCTAGATATTGAAACCAAACAAATAATGGCAGATATGTTTAAAACTAGACATTATTTTTTACAAGTAAAAGAGATTTGCCTTCAAACAGTTTTTTTCAAGATGAAAAAGATTTATTTGGAAAAATCAGCACAGGACAAAGATATCCTTAATAATCTGTCTCAGAATACCTGAATATTCAGAATCTATATGAAATGTAGGTGCAAATTCCGATTTCACAGAACATCAGTGGTTTATACAAATTAAACTCCCATACCCTCCCACCCCCACATATACTACTCTATCTACCCCTTATTGACATTAGCTTTCATTAATTAAGCTTCTATCTTCAGTGCTACTTGCACAAATTGAAAAGCAAAATGATTTTCATTTTTAATGATAGGATTAGTTAAAGCAACCAAAGCATTACTGTTACAGCAAAGTTTAGTAAGACCATAAGAGAATACCACTAATAACAGTTTTAAATTATCCAAAATGATTTCTTTATTGAGATTAAGTAACTACATAGATTTCACAGTACTACAGAATACTTATATTTAGCTAAAGTCACAAACACATTTCAACATTCAAAATGATGAGCATCATTACCATTCTAATCTACAAAGCTCATGAATAAAGAAAAATACAAAAACCTCAAGTTTTACAAAAAAAAAAAAAAACTTAAGTCTACATACATTAACAATAAAACCATTTCTTCCAGATAACAGGGAAAAGTATAAAGGCATACCACTGACTTTTTTTTTCTAGATAGCCAGGAGTGAACGAATGTTTAGTATCTACGACGCTTATTAGGGCCTTCAAAGTTGCCCCCTTGACTTCCTCTACCAAAGCCACCAGGACCACCACTCACAGGACCTACACCACTCATTGGTGCTTGAGGGGTTTCAGAACCTGTTCTACTCCCCATAGGTGAACCCATCTGAGATGGCGGTCCTTGAGGAAATCTGTCATTGTGCTATGATACCACACAATAAGGAATAGAATATGAAGTCCATTTGGAACACGCCAAATATAAGTGACAAGAAAAATTGGCAAAATCCCAAGTGGTGGTGTCATGAAGTTCGGCAGAAAGTCCAGCAGAATCAGGATCACACATAGAAGGAAGAAAGGAGCAATTTAATTAGTTACTATGTTTTTTTAAAAAAAATGCAGCATCTGAAGATTTACATATTGCTAATGCTATGCCCCAATTTCAAGAACAAAGAACTGATTTCGTGACAGAAGCAAATGTAATCTTAAGCCTAAACAATATTATAAAAAAGTTCTGATTCCTTTTTTCAAAAGTTTATATTGCATGAAACTATGCTATGTAAGAAAAATACTTTTTTTTTTCTTGGAAATGGAGTCTTGCTCTGTCGCCCAGGCTGGAGTGCAGTGGCGCAATCTCAGCTCACTGCAAGCTCTACCTCCCGGGTTCACGCCATTCTCCTGCCTCAGCCTCCTGAGTAGCTGGGACTACAGGCGACTGCCACCACGCCCGGCTAATTTTTTGTAAGAAAAATACTTTTTTTAAAAAATCAGAGAAATAAAACTGGGGAGCAGCATCACAATCGGTTTTTTAAAAGTAAACATTCTAAAAAAAATCGCACATGTATACATATGTAACTTACCTGCACATTGCGCACATGTACCATAAAACCTAAAGTATAATAATAATAATAATAATAATAAAAGAAAAAAAAATAATAGCTAATATTTATCCTGATTGTAAAAAAAAAAAAAAAAAAAATCTTTACATCAATTCCTTGAAGATAGAAAGCACTAATACAAACATACACAGAGAATTATGATTTCAGTATGGAAACTTCTGAGAGTGTTTTCCTTGAAAGATTATCATTGGGAAAATAGTTTTAAAAATTAATGCAATAACATGCACTAATAAGCACAATTAAACATCTGAATTAAGTATTTTGAAAAACTTCACAATAATCATACATGTTAATCTCAAAGGTTGGACAGAACTCCCTAAAGTGTAGCAGTAAAATGTCAGTGCAAAAAAGACCAAGGGTGATATTTAAATAAAGTTTACAATTTCAGGGAGACAATAAAAAATGGGACAGTTAATGTTACTTCTATGTTTCTATTGATGATTATATGCCACACAAAAACTTAACCAAAGTAGTATAAGTTTTTACTAGCTTTCAAACATATCACTATAAAATAAAGCCTCTACTGAAGGAAATAAATGCAATCACTGTGTTAAGCGCCATCTGTTCATAGTAGCCATGCACTGCCTCTTTATCTCCCTGTATAAACTATCATTTTTAAAAATCCAACTGCCAGCATGTCCAATTTCTCCAAATTCTTAAAAGACTACATTTGAAGCAAATAAAATAATGATAAATGCTGCATTCAACTCTAAGACATACAATGCATTGCTTTTAACGTCTCTGATCACGATGGATTTACAACTGATGACAGGTCTGAGTCTAACAGGCAGTGCTTTTTCTTTCTTAGCAGCATTGGCGCCTCAAGATTTCATATAGTAGTTTCAAAACTAAACTGCCTTTTCAAAATAGATAAGCAAACAATTTCCCTTTCAAAATGTTGTTTAGAACAAGCATAAACAAACACTAAATAAGAAAACGGTTTGCCTATATAAAGTCCGATTTATATAGTGATAGACTTTAATGGAAATGATAAAAGGTATCATTCTTGCTACTAATATATTTAAATATAATAAAAATTACAACTGAAAAACCTTGTTTTCATAGTATTTAATCCACACAAAGATATCTTCACACTCTCAGATCAAGACAAAAAACTGTCTACTTTAAATTTACTAAATATAATTTAAAATTCTGTGAAAAGAATGCCACAATGGTGGTTTGGAAACACACAAAAACTTTGATGTTAATTTATAGCTAAATTTTTGGCAATAAATCATGACAGGTAATATTTTTATCAAAATATTTACTGAAAACCATGTGTTCATACATATTGGACTCTGTCCCCATCAAACATAAGGAGTCCACACAGGAAAAGAACACCACCATAAAATGCTTGAACATTAGAATGCTGGTAAAAGATGGAAACAAATTTAAAAGCACAGCAAAATATCTGTAATTAACATATGCATTTGCTATATACTGAGGTACCACAGCATGCCACAGACAGTAATCCTAATTCTGGGACTAGTTAAAAACTATCTCAGCTGGATGCGGTGGCTCACGCCTGTAATCCCAGCACTTTGGGAGGCCGAGGAGGGCGGATCACGAGGTCAGGAGTTTGAGACCAGCCTGGCCAACATAGTGAAACCCTGTCTCTACTAAAAATACAAAAATTAGCCAGGCGTGGTGGCACACGCCTGTAGCCCCAACTACTCGGGAGGCTGAGGCAGGAGAATTGCTTGAACCTGGGAGGCGGAGGTTGCAGCAAGCCGAGATCGTGCCTCTGCACACCAGCCTGGGCAACAGTGCGAGACTCTGTCTCAAAAAAAAAAAAAAAAACTATCTGTAACAAATAAACATATGATGTCACAAAATTTTCTTCTTCATTGGCTGCCAAAACAAATGATGCCAAATTATATTAAGTGTGAAGTTATCCTTGATGCAGAAGTGTACATTACCGAATATAATCAAAATAATGTTTATGATACATTACCACTGCTCCATTATCTGGCATCATTGGAGTTCCCATATTTGCGGCTCCTTCTGGTCCCATGGCAGGACCAGGACCCATTGGTGGGCCAGGTATAGTTGCTCTGTTGTTCATATTCATACCCATCATTAGAGGAGGACCTTGGTTACCAACAGGGGCTGGGCTAAACGCATCTATGTAAAACAATCTATACTTAGAGCTGTCCTATCTTAGTTTAGTAAACATTAAAAATTTAACAATATTTATGCAATCTATATACCAAGACCGTTATCAAAATTATTTTCGCTCCTTAAGAATGGGATATGCATTATCTACTCTGTAATAGAGCATTACCTACACTCTAGAATTAGAATTTTCATCCCCAAGCCAAACGTACATAAAATCAAGGAGGAAACTATCAATCATTTTAGGGCATTTGAGACTAACAGTTTGCAAGCTTTGAGACATCACTATTATTTGTTACAGCAGGCTTTTAAACCAAATAATCCCTAACAATGGGGACTACGTTTTACAGTTTAAATGAGTAACAGAGGATTAGCACTTACAAAACCACTTAATTTTTTTCAACCTATGGCTAAAAATATTAGCAGTAAATTACGCTAAGTTGTGAGAGAGGAAGTCATTTCCTGCAACATATAAATAAAGATCATTATAACTAGCCTGTCATCTTAGTTTTTTTTTTTTTCCTCCCTGAGTTTATGGAATAACTTGCTAAATTACATGAGGTACTCTTTTTTTAACTTTTTATTTGGAAATATGGAATCTAAACCAAAAAATTGAAATGACTTACAAGAAAACTTATTTTTAAAAGCAACCGCAACCAAATACAGATAAAATATTAATATAGCTATCTGGATCTTTCTGACACACTTAAATTCCATAAATGGGGACAATCTGATAATATTTCAAGTTTTTTCGTTAAAAAAATCCACCTACCTCATATTAATAGTGTTTGCACTGTAATACTACATATATGATGATCTCAGATACAACACATTTTTAGGCATTTTCTTTGAAAAATTTTTTCCTTTTTAAGTGTTAGTACTTGTTCATCATTAAAAATTCATAACAAAGCCATTCTAATTTAGGGTTTTCTTCTAGTATTTCATTACGTAGGTCAATTTTCTGACAATAAGAACTCAAATTTCTCAAATATACATTATAATGCAGCTGAAATCTCTATATGGCTGAGTCCCTACCAGCCCCTGGCATCATACTTCTGCTCTTTGAATCCAATCCCCAGAAACCTAGCAAATTCATAGGAAGGAATTATTTCCTTCATCCCCAAATGCTCTTGCCGATAAACAGACTTTAACCAAGAATATTTCCGCTCCCTCAGTATAGCTCTAAATAGCTATTTTTAATAATTTCTACAATCTAGAAATGAAGAGAATATAAGAACAGTACCTAAGAGGCATCTTACCTCAACAATCCCCCAGAAAACAAACTAAGTTTCTTTTTCCTCTCTTTCTCTTTAATGGAATGTAATTTTACAATGGTGGGTTCGGAAAATAACTACACAACTATGGGTATAAAAAATTCAAAAATAATATTTCCAACTAACAGTAGTTAACTTAGAGCTTTACTTTTAGTACTCACATCTTCCAGCACATAGCTATAAATAAATTTAAAGATATAAAAAATGTTAGCATTATCTGGTTACTAGAAAGGTAGCATTATAACGTAGGTTTCGCTTGGTTATACACACTAGTGACACAACAGAAAATCTGCTGCCACTTTCCATCAATGTAACTTGATGAGTTATGAGTTTTAACTTCTCAACAGCCGAACTGGATCATAACGATTAACAGCTCTACAAAACCACTATGATGAAGTTTCACATTGAATGAAGACTGAAGAGAAAATTAGATAAACTGGGCTTTAGGAGAGTAAGTGCTAAAATGCAAGTAAGTCCTCTGGTGAATAAAATGTCACAAAAATTTTAAGTTATCTTCAATTCCTAACTAAATAAGGACTCTAAAGGCATATTTTTAGATTTCTTCTGATAAAATTGCAGAGTATCTCTACACCATCAGAAATGGTTTTAAGTTTTATACTATTTTAAAGTTTAGCTCTGATGTTAATGTCACTCTAATAATGATAACAGCTTTTTAAACTGCCTATAATCTACAATAATCTTATTCCTAAAATCCTTAAAATTACATGGATTATATTAAATAGCATCCCAGCATTTACTCTTAAAAAAAGACATAAATATTGGGCCACGTGGACATCATTATACTCAATGATGCTTCATAATTTAGAACATAGATGCTCTTGGTTCATTAATTATTTCACGTATCCACTGTAGTAATTTCACAATTAAGTTCTTTATGGGCGAGGGCCATGTTTCTTGCTTCCTGCATATACCAGAGATACTCACTAACTAAAGTGACCAAGTAAACAGCAACATATGACTCGACATCATCTGATTAGTAGTACTGAAAAACTGGCAACAGAAGTTTAAGAAAAAAAAGCTGATCATGGAAAATGTTCATTCCACACATGACTTAAGTTTCATTTGATAGACTATACATGCTAAGAACGCACTTGATTTTGTAAATGGGTGTGCATGTTAAGTATATTGTTTGCCATGGTAGTGTAATCTTTAAAACAATATGTACATTTAAGTTATGTAAAGATTTTTAGCTTCATAACAGCTTTTGTGGGACAATTTAATGTGGGACAGCTTTTGTGGGACAATTAATTTCATAAAATTTAATTCCTTACCCAACTTTTAAATGTATGACATTTCAAATTTCAAATTTAGTAAGGCCTATGATATACCACACTTGTTTTTCCTTCAGGTTATTTACTTGGCATTATTTCCCTTGCAACTTGTCTAGATGAGCAAATCCATACTAAAGTTGCTAATATACTTTCTTAAAAGCTTAGTGAACTCTAAAACATGCATTGGCGACACACATGTAATTCCCTTGACGAGTCATAGTCTACAAACACTGAGTGCACTTCTGTGCACAACACTGTAGGTTAAAGGAAAAAAGTTCAATATTCATTAAAGTGAAGGAAAACAGCTTCAAAGTTACACAAAAGGCTAGTTTAAGATAGAAATGTATAAAATGCTCTCTACCTAAAAACACAACTCAGAAACTATCAATTTCCAACTCGGAAACTATCAATTTCCAGTGTCCAATTAGGACAGGCGAGGTGGCTCATGCCTGTAATATCAGCACTTTTGGAAGCTGATGCGGATAAACTGCTTGAGCCCAGGAGTTCGAGACCATCCTGGGCAACAAGGCGAAATCCCATCTCTACTAAATATACAAAATATAAGGCAGGCATGGTGGCGCATGCCTGTAGTCCCAGCTACTTGGTAAGATGGAAGGACCACTTGAGCCCAGGAAGTCGCGGTTTCAGCAAGCCGAGATTGCGCCACTGTACTCCAGCCTGGGCAACAGAGTGAGGTCCTGCCTCAAAAAAAAAAAAAAAAAAAAAAAAAAAAAAAAAAAAAAAAAACCAATTAGAAGGCATATAAATTGATTTTAAAACTGCAAAGACAGAGCTGTATTACACAATGCAATGACTAAACTACCTTCAGGCTGTTTTGCAACCTGGTTTATATGTTTCTTTCATTAAGCCTATGAATGTATAACACATCTTTCAGCCTTCAAACAAAAACAAAATGAGAATTTTCTTCCCAGACATATATTTTTAATATAATTGTATTATATTCCAGTTTAATGGCTGTAAGAGATTTCACCTTTAGAAATGTTGGTTCCGTATTTTAGTTTCTTACTGATATGTAGATACCACAAACAGCATAAACAGTCCCCCCAAAAATGATAAATTACAAAAGCCTTTTGCTTCAAATCCCTACCTCCCATGTTTGTTGCTCCACGGGGACCCATATCACCCATTCTCATTTCCTGTTCTCTCTGTAATTAAACATAGTTGTCACAGTCAACCTATCGATCTTATGACTTTACATTTCCCATCTAAAATCAAAAAGAAAAGAGTGAATTGGGACATCATTTTCCATTAAAAATTTTGAAAAGTTTCCATCATCATAAACTTAATAAGAACGCTGAAAAGAAACTTCAGTCTCCCAGGCTTAATATACTACAAATGCTTAATGCACCCAGTTTATATTGCAAGATTAGATTACTAACGAATCAGATTATATAAAATATATCACAGATTATTTTTAATGTTTTTATTCCAACAGATGAAAGATACATGCCTAGATTCCAAGCAAAGGAAAATCTAGTAATGATAACCACCAGAGCCAATTATTTTCTCCTCCCAGGTCACTGAAGTCTTAAAATAGAAATGACTGTTACCAAGTTCATATTGAAATGTATTCAAACATATAACACAAATAGCTTTAGGGAATTATGCTAAAAATAAGGTTACAATCTTCATTGTCTAAATATTATAATTCATTCATGTATTTTTATTCATCTACTCAAGCATTATTCCATCCAGGGACTATAGATGGCCCACACAAGCAATTACTAAAGGTCGACATAACATTGCTTTCCTTTAACTGCGCAGTAATTTTATTTGAAAACCTGAAGGAAAGTATTACACAGTTAACTATAAAACAGAAATATTCAAAACATTTGAAATTTCATTACAGAAACTGCTTCCTAAAAGCTGTTCATTTACCAACAATAGTGACATAGAATTAACTTCAATGAAATCTCTAAGTGAAATTTCTCAAGATAACATATGAAAATTGCAATTTTCACTTTGACTTGATGACCATTTCCAATCACAGAAAATTGTGTTAAATGTAGCAATCATGAAAAACATTCCATTATGAGACAAATGCAGCAATGTTTAAAGAAAGCATAATTACTGTACTTTTGAAAAGCAATCTTATTAAAATCTAAATGTTCATTTAAAGTGCCATTTTATAATACAAAAGACTGTTGAAAAGCACCTATAAAGCTGGAAATAAAATAAAAGCTCATGATGGAAACGTAATTGCCATTAAGCCACAAGTGGCTCCTTAAAAAAACTGCCAAACTTAAATGGAGATGTCCAAAGGTAATCTTAATGAAGCTAGGGTACAATGAATGAAGCTACGGTACAACAAAAACACCATCATGAAGAGAGAAAATGCTTTCTCACATTGTTTAGAACATTTAAATACCAATCTTTCTAAAAGCTTCTTTTTTAATTTTTTTTTTTTTTCTTCCAGAGATCCTCACTCTGTTGCCCTGACTGCAGTGCAGTGGCGTCATGATAGCCTACTGCAGCCTTGAACTCCTGGGCTCAAGTGATCCTCCTGCCTCAGCTTCCCAAATAGATGGGACGACAAGCATGCACCATCATGCCTGGCGAATTTTTTAATTATTTTTTTGTAGAGATAGGGTCTCGCTATGTCAACCAGGCTGGTATCTAACTCCTGGGCTCAAGCAATCCTCCTGCCTCACGCTCGCGATATGCTGGGATTACAAACGTGAACCACAATGCCCAGCCCTAAAAGCCATGTTTTAACTTTCCTAAAAATAAATTTCTCATAAAATTTGTGACCATTAATGGATACTATTACTGACCTGCAAAAAAAGCTAGACTGAGGTGGGGTGCAGTGGCTCACACCAGTAATCCCAACACTTTGGGAGGCTGAGGCAGGCAGATCCCCTGAGGTCAGGAGTTCAAGACCAGCCTGGCAAACATGGTGAAACCTGTATCTAGGTTTGGCGCGGTGGCTCACGCCTGTAATCCCAGCACTTTGGGAGGCCGAGATGGGTGGATCACGAGGTCAGGAGATCAAGACCATGATCTCCTAACATGGTGAAACCCCGTTTCTACTAAAAATACAAAAAAATTAGTCAGGTGTGGTGGCGGGCGCCTGTAATCCCAACTATTCGGGAGGCTGAGGCAGGAGAATTGCGGGAACCCAGGAGGCAGAGGTTGCAGTGAGCCGAGATCGCACCACTGCACTCCAGCCTGGGCAAGAAAGAGAGACTCCGTCTCATAAAAAAAAAGAAAGAAACCCCATCTCTACTAATAATACAAAAAAATTAGCTGGGCAGTAGTGGCACATGCCTGTAATCCTACCTCCTCAGGAGGCTGCGGCAGGAGAATCGCTTGAACCCAGGGGGCGGGGGTTGCAATGAACTGAGATTGCACTATTGCACTCCAGCCTGGGCAACAAGAGCAAAATTCTGTCTCAAAAAATAAAAGCTAGACTGTAATATAAAATTGGCTACTGATCAAGCATTATATTTAGAAAACTATTTTAAAATAAAGTTTCTGTTATCACTACTTTCAATAAACCAAACCAAATTGCCATTTCCTTATCACTACTTAGAAACTACTGATAGGTTCTTAGAACCTACTGATAAAAGTGAAGAATGTTTCAACACACCCAAAATCTTCTAGCTATAAAAATAATATCTATAGTATCTAGATAAGTATCTGTAATAAGCAAATATAGTAGACATTTCGTTGTTGAGAAGCTGGTTACACACCAGCACCATCGAGTCAAATACATGGATTTCATAATCATGACTTTTGGGGAGGACACGAGTTCAATTTATATTTTTACTTTTGAATTTGTCTTCACTATGAAAGGTTAGGAATTCAATATCTAACCACTAATATAGGGTAATTGTTTACAGTCTCACTGCTTGAGATTTCAATTTTCAACTACCCCTTATATACCCTAATACCTTAACTGTTGGCCTATGATTCACTGGCAGGAAAAAAGGGCATAAACAATCTTTTTTATTGTCTCTTTGTATTTTCAGCTCTATGTATCACTTTCTAGAATAACTTTCTAGAATAGTGTGAGCTTTATTATTCACAAAGTACCTTCTTTTATTATTAAATGCATTGTCATTAAGAAAATTTCACAGGAAATGTATCAATGTACCAAAAATATCTATCGTTTTAAGTTAACTATTAAACATGAACATTCCCCTTCTGGTGGTATATTATAAATCGGTACAAGTTCTAAAATACCTTTCTCTAAATGAGATAATCAGAATATCAGAATACTCCATGTTACTATAGCATATTACTGTATTAAAATACCAATTCATGAGGCACATTACAGCATTTTTCACTAAATATATATATATACTTGTATTTAGTAATGTTGACAATATCTTAAAGATGATTACTGAATACTATTTTACACAGCTTTGCTCTTAAGAAAAAAGAGTATAATTTGATGGCATCATTTTGTAACTATCTTAGAAGGGGCAAAAGAAATTTTCAGCTTCCTAGTCATGTCTTCAGGCTGTTACTTTCTAGAAAACCACTGCTACAAACTTCTAGTAAAATGCAAAAGAGGTAGAGATTATATTAGGATGATTCTGTAAAATGAAATACAGCATTCTTCACTATCACTAAATCTATCAAATATTAATAAGAATCACTTGAGGAAATTCACAACTGTGTGCCCACCCAACAAGCAATACACAAAACCCTTACTTCCCTCTACGAATGACTTTTAATAACACTTCAAATTAGAATTTAAGTTAGAACCAGTGCGTATATGTGATATTTTTACAAATTTAAATAATGCTTTATTACATTACAAAAAATTAAGAGTTGTTGTTTAAGCCAAAACAACTTATTTGTAACCAACATCTCAAAAGACTGCAGTGCGCTAAAATAAACCTATGATGAAAACTCAGTTTTACATTATTGATTCAACTCTATGAAGTAGGCCTATTGTTACCTCATTTTAGACATAATGAAACTGAGGCACAAAGCCGTTGAATAACTTAGTCAAGGTCATACGGATAGTAAGTGGCTGAGCTAGCCTATACGATTCTACTGAAATAGAGTTCACGGAATTTTTGACGTTCACGAGATACTTTCCTTCTTCAAAAATTTCAACATATCTCCATGTCCCAGACAGCCAAAAAAAAAAAAAGAAAAAAAAAGAATTCCAACAGACGAAGCCTAACAAAAGGCAAGATTTTAACTTATCTTTGCAGTATTTATAAGATTGTATGCCTTTCCATGAAAAGAATTATACATATGTATTCCTGAAAGTTTGGAATTCAAGTGTACTTAAATTAACAGATGACCAAAAAAGGAGGCAAAGTATGACTAATTCCCAGAACCACATGTCAAAAGAGCATTCCATCATTGCAGCGGTTCTTAACATGTAGGGCATGGAGTACTAAGTCCCCAAGACTCAGGAAGTGCACAGTCATAACTATTTCATGTTTTCCTAGCACTAAGATATAGTTAGTTACAACACTATCATCAGACTTTTCTCTGTATCAACATTCACTACATTCAATGGTGCAAAAGTAATGGCTGGGAAAAGTCCCAGCACTTTAGCACAAACCGAGAGACTTGGGCCCAATTTTTACTAGTAACCACTGCATTTGTCACACGGATAAAAACTGTAGTTTAAAATTTTAAACTTATTAATATACTCCTCCCTTATCACTTCTCCGTATAAAGTCAGGTCTTCTTTAATGCATTTTAATTAAAAAGTTTTCTGCAATAGATAGAATGCAAAAGCAAACATGGAAAGCCAACCATTTTTTATAGAGCAAAACAAATTTACAAAACATAAAACAATACCATTCTTCCCACTACACTAAAGGGAACATTAAAGACTTTGCAAAAATGTACAAGAAAGCGACTCTTAACTCTGTAACGTTTTCTTTAAAAACCTCGCTTTGGCTTATAATATGGTAAATATTGATATGTTCCTTTAGCAGCACTTTGGAGCTCTCAATAATTTTTAATAGTGATATGGAAAATTAAAGAAATATGGAAGCCAAAAGGTTTGAGAAGCACTATTTTTAAAGTACCAGTTAGTTTTCTTTCATGAAAATATACGACAGGAAGCTTGCACTAAGTAAGGTAAATTAACCTAACAAATATTTTCCAAAGTGGCACGGTAAACATGCCACTACTGGCACATGGCACTTTTTGTGCAAAACATGGATATTTTTCCTTTAATATTTAGCACTTGGGCTATCAAGATACAAGGTGAGCATAACCATCCAAAACCCCAAATGCTCCAAAATCCAAAACTTTTTAAACACCAACACAACGCCCAAAGTGGAAGATTCCATACTTGACCTCATGTGATGGGTCTAAGTCAAAATGCAGGCAAAACTTTCACGCACAAAATTACTTAAAATATTCTACTGAGCCAGGCATAGTGGTTCATGCCTATAATCCCAGCACTCTGGGAGGCTGAGATGGCAAGAATTGCTCGAGCCCAGGAATTCAAGACAAGCCTGTGTCACACAGTGAGACATTGTCTCTTAAAAAAAAATTTGTTTGGACAGACACGTAATCCCAGCACTTTGGGAGGCTGAGGTGGATGGATCATGAGGTCAAGAGATCAAGACCATCCTGGCTAACGTGGTGAAACCCCGTCTCTACCAAAAATACAAAAAAATTAGCCGGGCATGGTGGAGGGCACCTGTAGTCCCAGCTACTCGGGAGGCTGAGGCAGGAGAATGGCATGAACCCGGGAGGGAGAGCTTGCAGTAAGCCAAGATCGCGCCACTGCACTCCAGCCTGGGCAATAGAGCAAGACTCCATCTCAAAAAAATAAAAAATAAAAAGTAAAAAAATTAAATTCTATGAAGTTACCTTCAGGCTATGTATATAAGACATATATGAAACATAAGTGAATTTCATATTTGGATCTGGGTCCCATCCCCAAGATATCTCATTACATAATACACAAATGTTTCAAAATTCAAAAAAATCCAAATTCCAATACACTTCTAGTCCCAAACATTTTAGATAAGGGATACTCAACATGTATATTTTGTGTGTGTATGTGTGTGTGTATATTACCAATAACCTAATTTAAAGGAATGACTTACACAGTACTCAGGTAAAGCTAAAGTGTAGTATGACCACCTAAACTTGGGGATACACTCACTGAACTAAATAAAAACTGCTTTAACTGTGTCAACTGGAACAACATTTAATGATCAGTGACGAGAGGTATTCATCTAACACTTTATCAATATAACTCTTGTTTGAGTGAATGCAATCTTAATGGGCACAATCAATACTCTTTTTTAGGTCACAGTCAAAATTCTTTGTTGATAAAGACCTCTCATGTTTATCTCAAAAGAAGCTTTAAGGATTGTCCAGGAATCACCACATGCTATTTAGGTTCTATGTCTCAAAAAACGAAAATGCTAAAATAATGTAGAACATTTAAATCCACTAAAAAATATATAATTCTAGAGAAAAATATAGTAAGTTCTGACAAGTAACAGGATTCAGCCTTTTTAATCAATTAGGAATATCTAAATATTCCTAAAAATAAATTCCGTAAAAAAAAAAAACTATAGCAATTGAAAATATTTTAGTGTGAGCAAACTATATTCTATTACCTTTTCCTTCACTAGAGAAGGTTACATAAAAGAACAATAAGGTTATAACCAGTTAAACTTTCATGAGAAAGATTAAATAAGAACTGTTGGCCAGGTGTGGTGGCTCACTCCTGTAATCTCAGCATTTTGGGAGGCTGAGGCAGGCAGATCACCTGAGGTCAGGGGAATGAGATCAGCCTGGCCAAGATGGTGAAACCCCGTCTCTATGAAAAGCTTGGCGACAGAAAGAGAATGCATCTCAAAAAAAAAAAAAACAAAAAAGAAAACTGTTAGAAGCCAGAAATATTAGATAACAAATTGGAGACACAAAGAATGAAGCAAAAATCACTTACATGAAATATTCATGGGTATTTTTAAAAACCTCAAGACATTAGGCCTCTTTGCAAAGAAAGTATTAACTCATGAAAAAAGTATTAAGATACTGAACAATATACATCAGCAAATTAATCTTTTCTAATAAAAGTAAACTGGGCCGGACATGGTGGCTCACACTTGTAATCCCAGCACTATGGGAGGCTGAGGCAGGCAGATCACTTGAGGTCAGTAGTTAGGGACCAGCCTGGCCAACATGGTGAAACCCCGTAAATACTAAAAATACAAAAAAAATTAAGGCCGAGCACGGTGGCTCATGCCTGTAATCCAAGCAGTTTGGGAGGCCGAAGCGGGCAGATCACCACAGGTCAGGACTTCGAGACCAGCCTGGTCAACATGGTGAAACCCATCTCTATTAAAAACACTAAAAATCAGCGAGGCGTGGTGGCGGGCGCCTGTAGTCCCAGCTACTCGGGAGGCTGAGGCAGGAAAATCGCTTGAAACCAGAAGGTGGAGGCTGCAGTGAGCCATGATCACACCACTGCTCTCCAGCCTGGGCAACAGAGCAAGACTCTGTCTCAAAGAAAAAAAAATTAGCCAGGCATGGTGGTGCACCCTTGTAGTCCCAGCTACTTGGAAGGCTGAGGCAGGAGAATCACTTGATCAGGAGACGGAGTTTGCAGTGAGCTGAGATCATGCCATTGCACTCCAGCGTGGGCAACAGAGGGAGAACTCCACTTAAAAAAAAAAAAAAAAAAAGTAAATAAGGGTCAGACATGGTGTCCAGTGCCTGTAATCTCAGGGTTTTGGGGGACCAACGCAGGAGGATCCCTTGAGGTCAGGAATTAGAGGTACGGTGACCTATGATTACGTCACTGCGCTCCAGCCTGGGTGACAGAATGAGACCTCACTCCAAAAAAATTTTTAAATGTTTTAAAATGAAAAGGAAAAAAATATACATTGCTATTGATACAACTCAATAGCATGTAAACTTTCCGACCTAATCAATAGTGAATGCTTGGAAAACTTAACATTTGAAATTCAGGCAATTAAAAACAACAATTTCCAATATACTGTGTTATTTGCTGCTAGTTAGTGAGGGGTAGTTTAAAATATATAAGACAATCTCTTTATATATATATATATACCCAAAGGCGGGTTTTCTCCCCTCAATACATGCATTCCTAAATATCTTCACCCATGAATATCTGGGAAAATATTCCTCAGTTATATGATTGTTAAAATGAAACTTTACATCGTATGCCACTGATAGAATTGCAAATTACATTAACGGAACTGCAAATTAAAATGAGATAGCACTACAAAACCTACTAGAATGGTGACGATCCGAAACACTGACAAAAACAAATGCTGGCCAAGATGCGATACAACAAGAACTTTAATGTATTGCTGAATGGAATACAAACAGGTGTAACCATTTTGCAAGACAGCCTGGCAGTTTCTGATAAAATTAAACATACTCTTACCATCTAATACAGCAATATCACTCTTTGCTTTTTACCCAAAGGAGGTGCAAACTTATGTCTACACAAAAATCTGCATGTGAATGTTTATAGCAGCTTGATTCATAATTGCTAAAACCTGGAAGCAACCAAGATGTCCTTTAGTATATGAATGGGTGAACTGTGGTACAACCAAAATATTATTCAGTGCTAAAAAGAAATGAGCTATCAACACATGAAAAGACATAGAGGAAATTTAAATGCATATTGCCAGGTGACTAGAAGCCAATCTGAAGAGGATGTATACTGTATGATTCCAACTATATGACATTCTGGAAAAAACTAAACTACGGAGACGATAGACGGATCAGTGGTTGCCAAGGGTTAGGTGGAAGGGATAAAGAAGCAGGTGGAAAGGATAAAGAAGCAGAGCACAGAAGATTTTTAAGGAGGTGAAAATACTCTGTATGATACCATAATCATAGGTTCATGTCA
The DNA here is from genome assembly GCF_028885655.2 of Pongo abelii. Lineage (NCBI taxonomy): Eukaryota > Metazoa > Chordata > Mammalia > Primates > Hominidae > Pongo > Pongo abelii. The sequence goes on from NC_071999.2 coordinate 20,584,659, forward strand.
TAGATTTGTCAAAACCCTCAGAATGTACACCCAGAGCAAATCTAAAGGTAAACTATAGACTTTGGTTGATAAGAACGTGTCAATGTAGCTTCAGCAATTGTTATCAGTGTATCATTCTGGTAAAACATTTTGACAGCAGGAGAAGCTGTACGCATGTGGCACGGGGTAGACGGGAAATCTCTGTACCTTCCACACAATCTTGCTGTGGACCTAAAGCTCTTTTGAAAAAGGCTACTAAAATCTTGAAACTTTAAAATGAATCCTTTTGAATAATCAATTACATTAAAAATAATAATAATAAATAAAGACGAGTCTCACTATGTTGCCCAGGCTGGACTTATACTCGCTGGGCTCAATGGATCCTCCTGCCTCAGGCTCCCTAGTAGCTGGAACTACAATCATGCCACTGCACCCAGCTAATTAGATCTTAATGTATACTGCAAGGTTTAGTCATGAAACAAAAAGTAGTTGTTACTTGTTAAATACTAAATCAGAAATAGAGGCAATGACAAATAGAAGTAGGGAAACTTACTGTGTTCATTAACTTGACATGTGCCTCTTAAACCAAATACATTCAACAATGTATTTTGAAAGCCTCGATCAGGTAATTGAGTGAATAGATTGCTCTGATATTACTGTCAAATTCAACTGAATGTGTAGCAAAATTAATGGCTGTTTTTTAATACATAGGGTGGCTTTCTAACCGAAGATCAATTAAATGTAAACACAATGTAGCACACATCAAGGGACAGAAGGAAATAACTATTTTACATAAATTAATTGTTAAAGAAGCTTCTATTTGGCTGAGATTTTAAGAGACGGGCCTCTCACTATGTTGCCCAAGCTGGCCTCGAATTCCTGAGCTCAACTGATCCTCCCACCTCAGCCTCCCAAGTAGCTGGGACTACAAGGCACACAACACTGCTCCTAAGAATTTTATTTGTAATGCATACACCTGAGAGCATTTTCAAGATTACCAGTTTCAATTGTCAGGTGTAAACTCACTCTGAAGAGGTGCTTTTAAAACCTAAAATTGATTAATAGTATTTAATTGTTCTTCAAATTTAGTTATTTTACCCAGAACTCCTAAAAAAACAATGAGCAAGGATATCAGCTGTAAGACAAACAATACTAGCAATAAAATCTTACCAAAGCTCACATAATACTGGTGACTGGTTTGCACTTCTTGATCCAAAACCTCTTTCTTATCCAGTGCATTTCCTTACCAAAGTAAAACTATCGTAACTGGCCAGGTCAAGGTATGAAAGGTGAAAGAAAAGAACAAATATAAACTGCACAAGCAGCAGTTCCAAATTGGTCCCGTCAACAGAAAAAAGCAGAAAAGAGGAAAACAAGGCATAGAAGGCCAACGTATGAGTTAAGTACACATTTTATACAGGAGAGTATCCATTTCTGTTTGTGATACTAGGCATTAGATAAATCATGTTAATAATTTACCAGAGGCCTTGAAATTGTGAAAAGTTAATACATATTTTCTTCGAAGTAGCTAACTCAAAGCTACAGGTTCAAATACATAGTCATTTTTTACACATTTAAGTGGTACCAAAATAAAAATCAAAGTTATTTAAAATTTGCCATTGTAAAACAAACTACTGTAACAATCATATCAATTGGTTAAAATCGTATATAGAAAAAACAAGAATAAATCAAATGAAGAAGTTATCTTAAGAGAACTACGGTAAACTTACAACCATAAAAGCCAGGGTTTGAAACATAGTGCGAAATATAGTGTAAGATACCATTAAGAAAAGAAACACTTACCCATAAACTTTCAGTTACTTTCAGTTGTAGAAGTCTTTGAAAGTTTGTAATTATAACAATTATCAATCTAACTCATAACTGCATCTCATTGGAAGATGCTTACAAACCAGAGATCCTACAGCCTACTTCTCACTAGTTATTACTTCATACTGAACATAGACATTATAATTTTTTAGTTTTAGTATTAAGTTCTAACATTTTAGATGATACTACAGAGATACTATCCTCAATATGAAGTATAGAAGATCTTAGACACTGACTAGCCTAAAATATAATTTATTGTCACTATATAGAACAAGCACTGTAAGGTGGCTCCAAATACATTAAACAAGTCCCAAAGTGGAAGTAACAAGTTAAATTTTTATGCCTTCTGAGGATCTTCTGTTACTAATTCAAACTATTTAATAATTAAAATTATTATTAGTTGTATTATATATTCGACAATGCACAAGATATGTTTACATTAGTTAACCACATCTATTTGCTGGTCTTGATTCTCCTCTTCTCCAATTGCTCAAAAAAGGGTTAATATTGTCTAAAAAATCTTACCATTCTGAACCAAAAATTATTAGAAGAACTTACCATTTCAAATGAAAACTCGTGAGGTATACCTACAACACAGCAGGAATAATAAACAAATCACATCATTTTATAAACACACACACATACACACACAAAAGTACCACAATAGTGCCAAGACTGTTTGATGACAAGCAAGACACCCTCAGTAGAGAATTTCATTTTCTAAATTCTCAGAACGTTTGAGCTGTTTCTTTTAACATTACTCTGTATAAGCACTCAGCACCTAAAATCCTCTAACATGCTCTGTATCCTCTACAGTGCTCAGCACTATGTTTTGAATACAGGAAACAGTGAACAAATTTTTCTTCTGAAATGGAAACCTCCCAGGCATCCTGTAAGTCTAATACTCTGAAGTAAAAAGTTAGGTGTGTTGAAAACCAAGCACAAAAAAAAAAAAATTGTTTATTTGGCTGCTTTTAAAAATTACACTTCATTATTTAATCACGTATGAAGTCTATAAAAATGTATCAATGTATCAGCAGTTGTACCTCAATGCCATCTATGTTTTCCAAAGTACCAAATGTGTAATATCTGAGGCATTAATATTCAATAAATGCCAAGGTCTGGTGATCCATACAGACTGAAAACCATAACTGAGCTGCACTGGCATTTGAAAAAGAAGACTTCAAACAGCTACTTAATTCTCTCAGTTTACATCTAAGTAACTGTAATATGACAAACATAAAATTCGTGACCTCGAAAAATTCAGAGAACTCAATTAGTAGATAACAAAGTCAGAAAAAAATTAGAATACAACTTGGTAAGTATTAAGAATAAACTCTATTGAACATAAAAAGGACCAGGTGCAGTGGCTCACACCTATAATCCCAGCACTTTGGGAGGCAGAGGCAGGAGGATTGCTTTAGCCCAGGAATTCGAGATCGGGAACATAGTGAGACTCCATCTCTACAAAAAAAATGCTTTTAATTAGGAGGGGCTGGTGTCACACACCTGCAGTCCCAACTACGTGGGAGGCTGAGGCAGGAGGATCACTTAAGCCGAGGAGTTCAAGGTCACAGGGTACTATGATCGTGCCACTGAACTCCAGTCTGGGTGACACAGCGAGAACCTGTCCTAAAAAAATTTTCGGCTGGGCGCGGTGGCTCACGCCTGTAATCCCAACACTTCAGGAGGCTGAGGCAGATGGATCACCTGAGGACAGGAGTTCAAGACCAGCCTGGCCAACACGGTGAAACCCTGTGTCTACTAAAAATACAAAAATTAGCTGGGCATGGTGGTGGGTGCCTGTAATCTCAGCTACTCGAGAGGCTGAAGCAGGAGAATCACTTGAACTCGGGAAGTGGAGCTTGCAGTGAGCCGAGATCGCGCCACTGTACTCTAGCCTGGGTGACAAGAGCAAAACTCTGTCTCAAAAAACAAAACAAAACAAAACAAAATTTTCTGGCCAGGCACAGTGACTCATGCCTGTAATCCCAGCACTTTGGGAGGCCAAGGCAGGTGGATCACTTGAGGTCAGGAGTTCAAGACCAGCCTGGCCAACATGGTGAAACCCCATTTCTACTAAAAATACAAAAATTAGCCAGGTGTAGTGGCACACACCTGTAATCTCAGCTACTTGGAAGGCTGAGGCACAAGAATCACTTGAACCCAGGAGGCGGAGGTTGCAGTGAGTCGAGATCATGCCACTGCATTCCAGCCTGGGCAACAGAGCGAGATTCCATCTTTAAAAAATTTTTTTTCTTTTTAATTATTTTAATGAAAAGGATCACAGCTAGGGTGAGGAATCAGAAGAAATACATGACCTGAGTTTGAACAGACATTCTCCAAAAGGAAAAAAGAAAACATGATAATTTTTCTGGATTATGAACCTCTCTGAAACTCTAACGGAAGGTAAGACCAAAAAAAATGTTAATCGATACAATTAAGTGTCCTCTGACGAAGTGTGTACACAGTATAAGAGATTCAGTCATCATTTCCAAGTAGTCATTCAAAAAAGATTTACAAATATGAATGATAAAATACAGAAAACCATTACTAATAATCATAACATATGATTAGACTAACCATACCTCCTGGTTCACCCAAGAAAGCCCATTTTATGCCTGTTGTAAGTATTTTAATAGTAAGTATTTTAATACCATGTTCACTTGTCCCAGTTTATATGAAAAATTCTATGGTTTCCCACGCATCATTAGATATTATTAAAACTATTAAATAATCCTTTTGAGGAGTGATCAAATAACTCAACACCTGGTTAAAATTGACACATACCTTCAACCCAAATATCCTAAATCAGCAAAATCCTACAAATCAATTCCAAGAATATGTGTAAACATCACAAACTTACATATCTTTTTGTTTTTATTTGATCACAAAAGTCTAAGTCAAGTTACAATTATGTACCATGCCAAATATTGAGAAAAATCCTTGGCTTGTAATAAATTATTTTAATGAATAAGTAAAAACATTAACAACAGAAAATAGTCACAACTAGAACATTACATATGAGACCATTGCAATGTCTGTTATTATCCATTTTGATTTTCACCAACATGTCCAAACCACTGGGACTAGGCCATCATTATACCATAAATAAGCCTACCAGTCCAGCAGGTCACACTTAAATATGACATCAAATCCTTCAGCAAATAATTCTTTAGTTATTTCCATAACTTAATGAAGAGGCCATAAAAATCCCTTGTATAATGTGTCTTTTGTTTGAATGCTCAGGAGTTTAGACTTCAAAAAACAAATCTTCTTAAGCAACATAAATTCCTCATTAGAGCTTTAAAAATTGTAGAAAAAGAGGGACGGCCATGTGGAAACCACAAAACTGTAACTTCTGCTCTGGAATCTTCACAAACCATTTCAGAAAATAAATCTGTATCTATTCATTAGTAAATAACAACGGGATCACTCTTCCCTGACAGCATAAATTAATGGAATTTTTTTTTTACTGGATAGAGTTTCTGTTTTTCAGTTTTACACATGGCACATCAGGGAAAGTTAGGTCACGATTAAAGCAAGAGATGATAGATGAACAAACCAACAAACAACAACAAAAAGCCCATGCAGGAGGCAGGAAAAGAGGCTGCCTGGTTAAAGAACAGGCCAGATTCGACAATACTGATCAAGAGGGGTTCACATTTGAGAGAACAGTGCTTTATTCCTCTACTGACTAGAATTAAAGGGATTTTGGCGGGGCACAGTGGCTCACACCTGTAATCCCAACACTCTGGGAGGCCGAGGTGGGTGGGTCATGAGGTCAGGAGTTCGAGACCAGCTTGACCAACACGGTGAAACTCCGTCTCTACAAAAGGTACAAAAATTTTCCAGGCATGGTAGCTCATGCATGTAATCCGACGACTTTGGGAGGCCGAGCCAGGGGATCACCTGAGGTCAAGAGATCAAGACCATCCTGGCCAACATGTTGAAACCTCATCTCTACTAAAAATACAAAAATTAGCCGGGCATGGTGGCACGCACCTGTAATCCCAGCTATTCGGGAGGCTGAGGCAGGAGAATCACTTGAACCCAGGAGGCGGAGTTTGGAGTGGGCCAAGATCGTGTCACTGCACTCCAGCCTGGCAAGACAGCGAGACTCCGTCTGTAATCCCAGATACTCGGGAGGCTGAGGCAGGAGAAACACTTGAACCCGGGAGGCAGAGGTTGCAGTGAGCTGAGAGCACACCACTGAACTCCAGCCTGGGCAACAGAGCAAGACTCTGTCTCAAAAAAAAAAAAAAAAAAAAAAAAAGATTTTTAAAATCCCAGGTATCAGCTGCAATGCAGTGACTCTTTACCATTTCCTCCCATTAACTTTTGCTCTGGTTTATAACCATGACTACCAATGAAACTTCTGGATGCTAATCTGGATTCCTCAGGAATCCTTGGATCTGGAATATGAGGTGCTGTGCTTAGTGAACCTTCTAAAAACATCAGAAAAGAATATATAAATGAATAGATTTGCATTATTCTTCACAAGCTCTATGAGTTTGGTTAACATGAGCCACTTTTTATACATTCCCTTTAACTCTAAGATTGGCTCTAAATCAGAGGTCAGCAAACATTTCAGGTAAAGGGTCAGCTGTAAATATTTTTTTTTCTTTTTTTTAATTATTATTATACTTGAAGTTTTAGGGTACATGTGTACAATGTGAAGGTTTGTTACATATGTATACATGTGCCATGTTGGTGTGCTGTACCCATTAACCTGTCATTTAGCATTAGGTGTATCACCTAATGCTATCCCTCCCCCCTCCCCCCACCCCACAACAGTCCCCGGTGTGTGACGTTCCCCTTCCTGTGTCCATATGTTCTCATTGTTCAATTCCCACCTATGAGTGAGAACATGCGGTGTTTGGTTTTTTGTCCTTGCGATAGTTTACTGAGAATGATGATTTCCAGTTTCATCCATGTCCTTACAAAGGACATGAACTCATCCTTTTTTATGGCTGCATAGTATTCCATGGTGTATGTGTGCCACATTTTCTTAATCCAGTCTATCATTGTTGGACATTTGGCTTGGTTCCAAGTCTTTGCTATTGTGAATAGTGCCACAGTAAACGTACCTGTGCATGTGTCTTTATAGCAGCATGATTTATAGTCCTTTGGGTATATACCCAGTAATGGGATGGCTGGGTCAAATGGTATTTCTAGTTCTAGATCCCTGAGGAATCGCCACACTGACTTCCACAATGGTTGAACTAGTTTACAGTCCCACCAACAGTGTAAAAGTGTTCCTATTTCTCCACATCCTCTCCAGCACCTGTTGTTTCCTGACTTTTTAATGATCATCATTCTAACTGGTGTGAGATGGTGTCTCATTGTGGTTTTGATTTGCATTTCTCTGATGGCCAGTGATGATGAGCATTTTTTCATGTGTTTTTTGGCTGCATAAATGTCTTCTTTTGTGAAGTGTCTGTTCATGTCCTTCGCCCACTTGTTGATCAGGTTGTTTGTTTTTTTCTTGTAAATTTGTTTGAGTTCATTGTAAATATTTTTTAGGCTTGGCAGGCCATGTAGTTTCAATACAGTCTCACATAGTTGTGTCACAACCACTCCAATCAGTTTTCGCAGGGCAAAGAAGCCACAAACAAAACAAAACAAAACAAACAAAGAAAAGTGTTACAAAAATAGGCATCATGTGAACTGAGCCTGGTCTATTCTAGTCTGTCAACCCCTCGTCTGGATGAGACAATTAAAATTATTAGAACTATGCACGCAAAATTAATGCATAGTTTGAGATAATATGTCCTGCACATATAGTCTGAAAGCCCAAATCAAGGTTGCCACACCCAAATTCTGCAGGGTACTATTCACGTAGAATGTCATACTGTTTGAACCGTGTTCTAAAGATGGATATATAACCATATGCAGTGGTAGGCAACTACAGTCGCACTATACAGGAGACTGAGACAGGAGGATAGCTTCAGGAGGTCAAGACCAGCCTGGGTAACACAGGGAGACCCAATCAAAAGAAAGAAAAAAACGAAGAAAGATGGGTGCAGCAGCATGCCTACTCTCCCAGCTACTTGGGAGGCTGAGGCAGGAAGATTCACTTAAGCCCAGGAGTTTAAGGCTGTAGTGTGCTATAATCACACTTGTCAATAGCCACTGCACTCCAGCCTGGGCAACACAGCAAGATACCATCAATAAATAAATCAACTGCATCCTATATAAATCTTACACCATGTTGAACCACATCAAGCATGCCTTCCACTAACACTCCCAGGACCCATGAAAAATTCAACTATTTTCATTTCAATACGTCTCATTTCAATACAAGGCCAGTAGTTTTGAATCTTTGCTGACAAAAAGAAATAAGCAAGGTGTAGAGTTTTCTTTAACACATAGATCCCCTGGTACCAACCTAGACACACTGAATCAAAATACTTGGAGGACTGAATCTCAGGCATTTTTCCTTAAGTTCCACAAATATATTGCAAGGTTGAAAACTACTGGATTTAACAAAAAAATGTGAAAAAAAAGATCAATGTATTACAATCTACCTGGATCACAAAACAAAAATTGAGTTGATCTAGGAACCCACATTTTTTAAAAGCTCCTTGACTGTTTATTACATACATTGGAAAAACACTGTTCTGCTGGGCACAGTGGCATATGCTTGTTGTCTCAGCCACTCAGGAGGATGAGGAAAGAGGACTGCTTGAGTCCAGCTTGGGCAACATATCAAGACCCCATCTCTAAAAGAGAAAAAAAAAATTTACACTGTCCTTGGAAGAAGCACTACACTGTTAGCCTCTGCCAACATTCCCTTAATCATTCTGGCCTCACAGTCCCTCGGGTGCTACAATGGAACACCTCTGACAAGCAAAGAAATACAACTGAGTCAAACTGTTGCCTTAGCATATAACATACCTTTATTTTCAAGTTTATTATGTGTGTTGAATAAACTGTGTTGAAATATCCGGGGCTATTCCCAACTACTTAAATGGGACAAATAAGCTTTAATAGCAAGTCAGGTATATATTTAGTTGAATGCAGGAAACCTGAAAAGGGTATGAAGAATTATTCTTTTCTTTATTGAAAAGGCAAACATTAATATGTATCATACAAGAAAAAGAAACTTCTCGGCCAGGCGTGGTGGCTCATGCCTGTAATCCTAGCAATTTGGAAGGCCAAGGTGGGCGGATCACCTGAGGTCAGGAGTTCGAGACTAACCTAGCCAACATGGTGAAACCCCATCTCTACTAAAAATACAAAAATTAGCTGGGCATGGTGGCAGGCGCCTGTAATCCCAGCTACTTGGGAGGCTGAGGCAGGAGAATCACTTCAACCCAGGAGGCGGAGGTTGCAGTGAGCTGAGATCGTTCCATTGCACTCCAGCCTGAAAGATAAGAGTGAAACTCTGTCTCAATTAAAAAAAAAAAAAAAGAAAAGAAAAAGAAACTTCTCAGATTTTAAAACCAAGTAACATACACAATTTAAACATCACCCCAATTTTCCTAACCCAAATATTTCATAACTACATGATACAATAACTAAAGCTAAAATAAGATGGACGTTTGGATATTTTTGACATTAATATTTTCCCAAGAAGCAATGTTTACTCCAAGAAACTGCATCAACACAATGCTAGAACTAAAATCTGTCATTTAGTCCAATGCAAATTTTTCCCATAAAGACTGGTAAGTACTGAAGTGTTTAAACTACTTAATCTACAGTTGGTGGAGTAACCTAATATGAAAACAATCACAAGACAATTATAAAAAACAATCTCATAAAATTCTCATTGCTTCCAGAATAATAGCTTTTAATGTGTCCAAAAATTGTGATAAGTAGAAAATTTCCACTTGGTAAATACTGCCTGGAAAAAAAATTGAATACACTCTATATTATGGTAAAGACAAACCTAAATGCAATTAAGACATATTGTTAAAATGTATACATTCTTATGGCAGTTGAATGTTATCCTAAATGAGTAAAAAATGTTGTTTAATTTATAGTTACAGCAGCAATTATCAAAAAGTTTGTCTTCTAAGGAAAAATAAAGTATTAAGTAAAACTGACAACTGATATTGATGAAGTACTGGCTTATATCCTTGAAACTCTTAAAAACATATTCCCATGTGTCATTAAATTATGATCAAGTTGAAGGCTGACAAACAAAAAGATGACCAGATATGACAAGTGTTTTCCCTCATTTGTTACATGAAATTATTATTTGAAAGGTGAAATATGTAAATAAATATTTATACTTAAAAGTCCCATAACTCTTAGTTGTGTTGCAATATTTCTATTAGGAAGACAAGGAGAGGTGGCATCTTAAAACTAATGAAGAAAATCAACTTTACTCATTATTTGGACAAGTTGAACACTTACCATTTGATTCCTCCCTTTAAACTGAACAGTGAAATAAGAGAAAGTACATAAGGGCCTAATTTCAAAGCTTAAAACACACACACACACACACACACACAGAGCATTAAAATTGTTTAACAATTTTCTCCAAAGAAGTTTTCAAAGTAAATGAAGAACAACTGACAGAATGGCCTCAATGCATTCTTAATACAATGTTTTCCTATTAATATATTCCCATTAACACAAAATATTTGAGATAGGTAGAGCTTTCATTCATATTGCTTTTAGTGCTTGATTAAGTTTATAGTAGTAAGAGGCACTGTGAAGCTTGGAACCAAGTAAAACTGACACCAAAATAATGAAAAATGTGCAGATTCATACCATTTCTAATCACAAATAAACTTATAGAACACTAGTCAGTGTTACACAATTATCATACCTTGTTTACAAACCATTTGAAATACGGATACCCCAAAAGGTTAAGAGCATAGTAACTTTGTGGTCTATCTACCATAAATACTAATTTTAAAATTTAAATAAAAACACAAATATTCCAGCCCAGGTTTCCACAGACACTATAAAAAGGTCATAAAAAAATATTTTAAGTTATTGTGGGTCACAAATCATTTCTAATATTCTTCTTTCTTTTGCAATAACCCTTTAAAAACATAAGCACCATCAGTATCTCTGGAATAATAAAAACCAGGCAGTGGTCCCAGGCTAGAGCTTGCCAACTTACACTCTAGCCAAATTAATTTTATCATGATGCTTCAAGTATGCAATACACACTTTAAGAAACTACTAGAAAAGAAGGTATATTGTCACCTAATGCTTTTCTATAAGCATAATCTTATGAAACGATAGATGATCTATTTTAGAAATGTCGGCCGGGCGCAGTGGCTGACACCTGTAATCCCAGCACTTTTGGAGGCTGAGGCGGGCAGATCACTTGAGGTCAAGAGTTTGAGACCAACCTGGCCAATATAGTGAAACCCCATCTCTACTAAAAGTACAAAAATTAGCCGGGTGTGGTGGCACGCACCTGTAATCCCAGCTACTTGGGACACTGAGGCAGGAGAATCACTTGAACTCGGGAGGCAGAGGTTGCAGTGAGCTGAGATCATGCCACTGCACTCCAGCCTGGTCAACAGAGCAAGACTCTGTCTCAAAAAAAAAAAAATGGTTAGTAAAAAATTAAAGACAGGAAGAGAAAACCTATAGACTAAAAGAGCCTGAATGTATCAGCCAATTCAAAGAAACCAAATGTTAAAAAAAAAAAAAAAAATTTAAGACCTGTGCAAATCTGGGCTTTAATTAGTTAAAATGAAAGAACTGAGCATTTTTAAAATATGATAAAGATTTTTAAAAAAGTCCTCATCTTTTAGAGATACATACTGGAAATAACAAAATTATATGAAATCAGGTATTTCAAATAACATAAATTGGGAAATAAAGTGGTTATACTTAAAGATGTAAAAGATCGGCCATATGTTTATAAGTGTTATGGCTGATGATGAGTACACACTACAATTCTTCTGTACATGTCTGAAATCTTCCAAAATAGAGATGTTTCAATATTAGTACGTGGTGAAAATCAGTCAAGTGGAAATGATGTATATATCAAGATTTCTAATTTAATAGCATATATTTTTTAAAGATCAACTAATAGGAAAAAATATAACATCCACTTCATAAAACATAAATATTATCTTCAGAAACTAATTTTACTTTATCACCTATGAGAGGTTAAGAAAATCACTAATTTATCAAACATGATGAATTTAGAAAGATTAGAAAAGACTACTGTATAAACCAAAATCTAAAGCATTCTAAATATACATCATAAACCTGAAAATATAAAATCATTTTAGTTAACTAGTAGTTTACTTACATTTTCCATGTAGTTTGGCTTAAATCCCTCTTGCTGTCGCCTCAGTTCCTCCTGTTCTCTGTGTTGGATCATTTCTTCCTCGCGCTACTGATGCTCCTCTTCATGTCTGACAATTTTTTTAATAAAAATTTCAGCATCGTGACATGTGAGCTGTCATTGGACATTTTATTTCATGTAAAATAAAATCATTTATGCAATCATATTATGCCAAACCTGTAATCACGACTGACCATGGCATCCTAAATTTACCTTCCTTCTATGTCACTCCAAGCCTTTAATAAATCAAAAAAGCCAAAGAAATAAAGTAACTTAGCAAAGGTAAACTAGAAAAACAAAGTAAAATCATAACTAGGATAGTTATTTGCATATATTCAAGAAATTGAGAGTCAAAAAAAGCTGAAACATGTACTCTCTTACTATAGAAAGGGAAAGATCTCAACCAGTCATGGTGGCTCACACCTGTAATCCCAGCACTTTGGGAGGTCGAGGCGGGTACATCACCTGAGGTCGGGAATTCAAGACCTGCCTGGCCAACATGGTGAAACCCCATCTGTACTAAAAATACAAAAATTACCGGGGTGTGTTATAATCACAGCTACTCGAGAGGCTGAGGCACCAGAATAGGTTGAACTCAGGAGGCAGAGGTTGCAGTGAGCGGAGATCACGCCACTGCACTCCAGACTGGACAACAGTGAGACCCTGTCTCAAAAAAAAAAAAAAGAAAAAAGAAAAAAGTCTAAGATCTACTGATCTATCACTGGCATTGCACAGTTCTTAAAGCCACTCAGAACATATCCAGAGATAAGCCACCTCAAAAAACCACAACACCTAGACAAAAATCCTATTTCCAAAAGGAAGCCTTACCAACTCCTCTCTCCCCATATTCATCAACCCACTGAAAGAAATCCCCTGAAGCAGGTCCCACAATTTGTTTTTAGAAATTAAGTGTTATAGCATAATCATTTACATTACTGTCTATAGTTACTTTGGGGCTAAAGCAGTGAGTAGTTGAGACAGAGGCAATATAACCTACAAAGCCTGAAATATTTAATATCTAGTTCCAGGAAAAGTTTGCTGACCCCTGCAGTACAGGTCTCTTCAAAGGAAAATCACTACCTACATATAGCAGGATTACGATTAAATCAGTAATTAAGTTATAAATATTTAAGAGGAAAAATCTATATAGTAATATTGAAGTAACAGACTCACATTATACTGGCATTTAAACCAATGCAAATTCAAATATACACAGGTTGAGTTTCCCTAATCCAAAAATCTGAAAGCATTTCTGAATCCTTCTAAACCTGAAATGCTCCAAAATCTGGATTTTTTTTTTTTTTTTGAGACAGGGTCTTACTCTGTCACCCATGCTGGAGTGCAGTGTCCCAATCTCAGCTCAGCTCACTGCAGCCTTGACCTCCCAGGCTCAAGCAATCCTCCAATCTTAGCCTCCCAAGTAGCTGGGACTACAGGCACGCGCCACTACGCCCAGATAATTTTTTGTACTTTTGTAGAGACGGGGTCTTGCCATGTTGCCCAGACTGGTCTTAAACTCCTGGGCTCAAGCGGTCTGCCTGCCTCAACCTCCCAAAGTGTTGGGATTACAGGCGTGAGCCCCAACACCCCGGCTGGAACTTCGTGATAGCCAACATGATGTTTAAAAAAATGCTCATTGGAGCATTTCAGATTTAGGATGCTCACCTGGTAAACACAATGCAAATACTAAAAAGGTGAAAAAATCCAAAATACTTATTCTTGTGTTAAACATTTCCCATAATGAATACTCAAGGTGTATGCCCTCCACCAATAAAACTGCAAAAGTAATTTATATAGTGAAGGCTGTTTAAAGCTGATGCCCCATTATTAGGTCTCATTTTCCAGATTACTCTTATAACGTACTTTTCCTACATTTAGAATTGCAAATTCTCAAATTTCAAGATCCTTGTTCTTGTTTCTTGCACAACACTCCCTCTAAATCTGAGTCCACTAATTAAAAGATACGGTGATTTCTTCTATTAGCAGAGAAAAAACTCAGAACTTCATGTCAGACCACATGAACAAAAATGTTCCTAAGGGATTTCAAGCAAAATCTAGACTATTTTAAGATTGTTTTCTTGCTCTCTAAAATATAATTATTATAATCCTTAAAAACAATCTTCAAGTAAATTGGTTAATCCATTTCCTGGATATTAACACATTTCATACATTTTACTGTGAAGAAAATACTTCACATTCATGGGCGTGGGTGGGGATGGGAAGATCCAATAAAGGCCAAATGTGTTGAAATTCAGTTTTTCTCATTTTAAAAAGGGTCAATATACTCATAATATACTAATACTACTTATAAAAAGAGTCAATATACTAATAATATACTTATATGCTCAGTGGGATCTGGGGCAGCACCCCATAATCAACCACATTAATATTTCTGCAGTAAGATAAAACATTCACACTCCGGAGATAATAAGGGTTTCACATAACAGGAGTTCAGATCAACTTTTGCCATCAAATGGATTCACGTCAGATTGCCACTTGAATAAGGATACACAGAAAAACTTTTGGCCTTGCGCGGTGGCTCAGGCCTGTAATCTCGCACTTTGGGAGGCCCACGCAGATGAATCACCTTGGGTCAGGAGTTCAAGACCAGCCTGGGCAATATGGTGAAACCCTGTCTCTACTAAAAATACAAAAATTAGCTGGGGGCGGTGGTGCGTGTCTGTAATCCCAGCTACTCAGGAGACTGAGGCAGGAGAATTGCTTGAGCCCAGGAGGCGGAGGTTGCAGAGAGCTGAGACTGTGCCACTGCACTCCAGCTTGCACAACACAGTGAGACTCCATCTCAAAAAAAAAAAAAGAAAAAAAGAAAAAGAAAAAAAAAACACCAACTTTTTAGTCTCAAAGTTTCCGAATTACAAAGACAATACAGTAGACATAGTGACCTTGTTGGGGGCCCACTTCTACCACATAATTTTAAATAAACAAACCCATTTCCAATAAACAGAAATATATGCATAAATGTGCAGCGACATATGTACACACAGATATATACTGTGGCATTATTTATAAAAGCAAAAGGTCAAGGACACATTAATCAGTTATAAATGGGAGACAAGGTTCACTGACACCTTGGGAGACAAGAAACACATCTGTTACAGAGGTGGATTACTATCTACTGGCATGAAAGAATGTCTGCGATGCAAATGTCAGGAAAAAGGGCAAGTAAAATAATGGTATTCCTATTACTGCTTTTAAAAATCATTTTTATGGCCGAATTTGGTGGCTCACACTTGTAATCCCAGCACTTTCGGAGGTGGAGGCAGAAGCGAAGGTGGGAGGATCACTTGAGTGACAGCCTCTCTTCACAAAAAATAGAAAATATTAGCCAGGGCCATGCACGGTGGCTTATGTCTGTAATCCTAGCACTTTGGGAGGCCGAGGCGGGCAGATCACTTGAGGTCAGGAGTTCAAGACCAGCCTGGCCCACATGGTGAAACCCCATCTCTGCTAAAAATACAAAAAAATTACCTGGGTGTGTTGGCACGCACCTGTGATCCCAGCTACTCAGGAGGATGAGGCAGGAGAATCGCTGGAACCCGGGAGGCGGAGGTTGCAGTGAGCTGAGATCATGCCACTGCACTCCAGCCTGGGTGACAGAGCAAGGCTCCGTCTCAAAAAAAAAAAAAAAATATATATATATATATATATATAATATGTCTATAAGCCAGGCGTGGTGGCACATGCTTGTAGTCCCTGCTACTAGGGAGGCTAAGGTGGGAAGATCACTTGAGCCCCATGAGGTGAGACTGCAGGGAGCCGTGATCACACCACTGCACTCCATTCTGGGTGACAGAGTGAGATTCTGTCTAAAAAATAAAATAAAAATCATTTTTAAAACCATAGAAGAGGGTATGAAAAAGTTTATACCACATTGGAAATGATTAGGGGAACAGGAGCATTGCCCTTGCGATTACACCACGTGGAAGATTCTATAATCTAAATTTAATGACAGCACACAGAAACATTCCTGTTGTCCATATATGTTTGCTTTCAATTATTTCTACTCTACAAATGCTTTAATGACCACCTTTATAATTATATAAATTACCTCTTCAGGTCAAGGATTGCTTCCTAGGTTATATTCACAAATGAAACTACTAAGGAGAGGAGAACTAATAACTACTACAAATTTTAACATCCTTCACGTTACATTTAGTTGAAAACTAATAAAATTTCAATTTTACAATTTATTTTGAGGCCCATTAATTATTTACAGGTCTCAAATATTCTTGCAGGATTCTGAAAGATGCCTACTGGATGAAATCTCCTTGCTGTTATTGTTCAGCACTATGGCTCCACATCCAACACAGAACCCAAGACATAAGGAGGGCTTTATAATAATTCGCTAAATGGCTTAAGAAAGGAAATAGGGGCCAGACGCACTGGCTCATGCCTGTAATCCCAGCACTTTGGGAGGCCGAGGCGGGTGGATCACCTGAGGTCAGGGGTTCGAGACCAGCCTGGCCAACATAGTGAAACTCTGTCTCTACTAAAGATACAAAAATTAGCCTGGCGTGGTGGCAGGTGCCTGTAATCCCAGCTACTTGGGAGGCTAAGGCAGGAGAATCTCTTGAACCCGGGAGGCAGAAGTTGCAGTGAGCCAAGATTGCACCACTACACTCCAGCCTGGGTGACAGAGCAAGACTCCTTCTCCAAAAAAAAAAAAATTAGCCGGGCGTGGTGGTGTGTGGCTGTAATTTCAGCTACTCAGGAGGCTGAGGCAGGAGAATCATTTGAACCCGGGAAGCTGAGGTTGCAGTGAGCTGAGATTGCACCACTGCACTCCAGCCTGGGCGACGGGGAGAGTCTGTCTTTAAAAAAAAAAAAAAAAAAGGGAAAAGAAAGGAAGGAAGCGGGGCCGGGCGCAGTGGCTCATGCCTGTAATTCCAGCACTTTGGGAGGACAAGGCAGGCTGATCATCTGAGGTCAAGGTTTTGAGACCAGCTTGGCCAACATGGTAAAACCACGTCTCTACTAAAAATACAAAAATTAGCCAGGCATGTAATCCCAGCAATTCAGGAGGCTGAGGCAGGAGAATCACTTGAACCTAAGAGGCAGAGGTTGCAGTGAGCCAAGATTGCGCCACTGCACTCCAGCCTGGGCAACAAGAACGAAACTCTGTCTCAAAAAAAAAAAAAAAAAAAAAAAGAAAGGAAGTGGGTAGGTGAGTAAATGGGTGGAAAGAGAAGGAATGAAGGAATAAGTGAACAAACAAAACAAAGCAGTTACTACTACGTGTTCAAGTCACAGGCTGAACCAGTTCATGTAAGCCCCTCATCCCGGTCTTCCTTTGATACCTGCCACAATCTCTGAAGAATTAAGTTACCTATGAAAAACTAAATAATTTATTTATAGCATTGAATGTAAAACCAGAAACTTGTACACTCCAAATAAAGTTCTCTCAAAATATACTGTCCTAGGCCAATTTTTCTATCTTTCAACTAAAGCAAAACACAAAGGCAGAGTTCAGATTATTTGGCTTGTTAACAGATACAGCTATCTTATTTGGTAGCAGCCTCAGCCAGATAAATCTCTTCGGTTTAATTATGACAATTTTCATTTGCTCCATCTTGCAAATATATATGAGTTCCTAGACATAATCTTTTTTCTTTCCTTTATACATACTGCAAAACTACTCAATTTTAAGTCAAGTTGTTCACACTTCTTAAATCAAGATCCTTACAGTTAATTTCAAAAGAAACTCCCCAGCCACCAGAAAAGACTAAGATTGTAACAGATTTATCACTGCATGTATTTGCTAGAATTTAGCCAAACATAAAGGTTACTCATCAAATTATCACCTCACATTGAGATATTTTCACTTAATTGAATTTTAAATTGAATCTGATGCCCTTGTGTACTGAGATTACATAATTAAAAAATCATGCAATAAAAAATTACCACGTATGCAACAAGCATTCCACATCTCAGCCTATGATTAAATCAGCATCCTATCCTCTATGTGCCTCACAAGCTTCCCCTAATATTAACCCCTTGTATAACCATAGTACAAAATAAGGAAAACCAGGAATGAATACTTGCACAATATTATAATCAACTACAGACATTATTAAAATTTCATCAGCTTCCCCACTAATCTTTTCCTTTTTTTTTAAAGAGACAGGGTCTATGTTTTTTGTTTGTTTGTTTGTTTGTTTGTTTGTTTTAAGAGACAGGGTCTTGCTATGTTTCCGAGGCTGGAGTGCAGTGGCTATTCACATGCACTATCCCACTACTAATCAGCATGGGAGTTTTTACCTACTCCATTTCTGACCTGGGCTGGTTCACCCTCCTAACGTAACCTGGTAGTCCCCCTGCTCCCAGAAGGTCACCATATTGATGCCAAACTTAATGTGGACATCCGATCGACATAGTGCATTACAGCCCAGAACTCCTGGGTTCAAGCAATCCACCCACCTCAGCCTCCTAAGTAGCTGAGACCACAGGCCCACTAACACCTTTCTTCTGTTCTAAGACCTTACCCAGAATCCCACATTGCATTTAGTTGTTATTTCTCCTTAGTCTCCACCAGTCTGTAACAGTTCAGTCTTTCTATCTTTCATGAACCTGACACTATTAAAGAGAACTGATTATTTTGTAGAATGTCCTTGAATTTGGGTTTGTCTGATGTTTTCTCGTGACTGGAATGATTATACATATATATTATACATATATATCACAGAAATAATGTTATATCCTATTCAGTGAATCATATCAAGGGGCTCCTGATGTCAACTGTCTTATTACAGGTGATATGAAATTTAGTGTTTGGTTATGGTGGTGTCCACTAGGTTTCTCCACTTTAAATTTAATATTCTTTCTATTTGTACTTAATACAAATTTGAGACTATGCAAAAACCCTGTTTCTCAAGTTTTTGCCCACCAACTTTGGCATCCATCAAAAAAGTTTGTCTGTAGCAATTATTATTAAAGATCGAGGCACCAGCTATGTTCATTGTTACTGACGCTTCTAGGGCCTCTCAGTAGAAAAAGCCACAAAATACAGCATATGGGGCCACAAGCCTGTAATATCAGTGCTTTGGGAGGCTGAGGCGGGAAGGATCACTTGAGGCCAGGAGTTTGATACTAGCCTAAGCAGCATGGCATAATCCTATCTCTACAAAAAAATAAAAATTAAAAAATTAGCTGGGTGTGGTGGTGCACACCTATAGTCCCAGCTACTTGGGAGGCTAAGGGAGGATTGTTTGAGCTCAGGAGTTCGAGATTATAGTCAGCTATGATTGCGACACTGCACTTCAACCTGAGTGACAGGGCAAGACCTTGTCTCTTAAATAAATTTTTTAAAAAATTAAAAATAAAATACAGTATATGTATACATATTAACCCATAAATAAACACACATCTATATTTCTGCATGTATTTGTCAATATTAAACATCACAGAGTTCATACTTCTGATTCAAATCACATTCACACAGGATTTTAAGTTTAGCCGTTCATCTTTCTCTAATGATGAGAAACCTGAGTCTCATTATCCACAATATACAGTCATACCTTGGTATGTGCAGGGGATTGGTTCCAGAACCTCCCCCAGATACCAGAATCCACTGATGCTCAAGACCCTGACATATGGTGTAATATTCGCATATAACCTATGCATATCCTCCTACACACTTAAAAGCATCTCTAGATTACTTATAATACCTAATACAGTGTAAAGACTATGTAAACAGTTGTTATACTGCACTGTTAATAGAGAATGACAAGTAAGAAAAAGTCCTCCTACACACTTAAAAGCATCTCTAGATTATTTATAATACCTAATACAATGTAAAGACTATGCTGCACTGTTTAGAGAATGACAAGTTTTAAAAGTCTGTTCATGTTTAGTATATACACAGTTTCTCCCCAGATATTATCAATCCACAGTTGACTGAATCCATAGATGTAGAACCGACAGATACAAAAGACTGTATGTACTAATCTGTTCATGTAACGTATACACACAAAGTAGTTTCAGAACTACTAGCCCATACGCCTAACTAGCTTACAGAATTTATGTATGGTTCTTATCACTAGTATTACGATATCCAGTGAAGATTCTATTTTCCAGTTATTTAGGTTCCTTGTTTTTGCGGTGGTGCAATCTCTGCTCACTGCAACCTCCACCTCCTGTGTTCAAGTGATTCTCCTGCCTCAGTCTCCCAAGTAGCTGGGACTACAGGAACACACCACCACACCCAGCTAATTTATTTTGAATTTTTAGTAGAGATGGGGTTTCACCATGTTGGGCAGGATGTTCTCAATCTCTTGACCTCATGATCCGCCCACCTCAGCCTCCCAAAGTGCTGGGATTACAGGCGTGAGCCACGGCACCTGGCCTCTTTCCTATCCCCTTTCAATGTGATAATGTTATTCATTCGTAAGACAATTAGGTTAATTTGTTGTATTTTTGTATCCTATTTTGGAATCCACCCTTCATATTCCGTTTGGTTTAATGATTTATATTTTGCTTACACAAGGGGTAGGTACAATTTCAAAAAGCCTGTCATCTCTAAGTTTTAAGAAGAAAAAGCTGAATTCAGGTAAGACTTTATGTTAGGGGAGAGGAGGTTTCCTTGTCTTTGTTAAAAGTAGAAAAGATCTGGCCAGACGTGGTGGCTCATGCCTGTAATCCCAGCACTTTGGGAGGCCGATGCAGGTAAATCACCTGGGAGTTCAAGACCAGCATGGCCAACATGGTGAAGCCCCATCTCTACTAAAAATACAAAATAAGGTGGGCATGGTGGCGTGTTCCTGTAATCCCAGCTAGGAGGCTGAGGCAGGAGAATCACTTGAACCCGGGAGGCAGAGGTTACAGTAAGCCAAGATTGCACTATTGCACTCCAGCCTGGGCAACAAGAGCAAAAAAAAAAAAGAAAAAAAAAAAGGTAGAAGAGATTTGAACATGTCTATATAACAAGAAAAAAGAAAGAAGTTTTGGTGGGTGCGGTGGCTCACGCCTGTAATCCCAGCACTTTGGGAGGCCAAGGCAGACAGATCACAAGGTCAGGAGATCGAGACCATCCTGATTAACATGGTGAAACCCCA
Source organism: Pongo abelii (assembly GCF_028885655.2). NCBI lineage: Eukaryota > Metazoa > Chordata > Mammalia > Primates > Hominidae > Pongo > Pongo abelii. The sequence goes on from NC_071999.2 coordinate 20,605,806, forward strand.
TCTCTACTAAAAATACAAAAAATTAGCCGGGCATGGTGGCGGGCACCTGTAGTTGAGCTACTCGGGAGGCTGAGGCAGGAGAATAGCGTGAACCCAGGAGGCAGAAGTTGCAGTGAGCTGAGATAGATCGCCCCACTGCACTCCAGCCTCGGCGACAGAGCGAGACTCCGTCTCAAAACAAAAAAAAAAAAAAAAGAAGTTTTAAAAAAGATTCCTGAGGAAGGCACATTCATGATGTTGAGAGCTGTAAAAAAAAAAAAAAAAATAGTGGTTCTCAAACTTTCAGATCTATCTGAATACTGGAGGATTCCAGGGGGCTGGGCCTCACCACTATTGTTTCTCATTCAGTAGTTCTGCAGGGAAGCTTGAGACTACATTCCTAACAGTTCCCTAGGTGAAATGTTAATGCTGTCTGTCCAGGGAATATGATTTAAGAGTGAATTGGGTAGAGTAAAATCATACAGAAATATTTATAAATTAATAAACTCAGGTACAAAGTTTGAAAAAATAGATCAAAATATACAGAATATCACCTATCTGTAGGCCAGAGAAGCTTCAAATTTGTTCATGGTTTTTCACTTTTTTCTTTACTTTTACTTCCCCATGAACACCTTATTTTCTTACCACAAGCACTTTATATTTTTAAAGCAAATACTACTTTCAAAAACAGATTTCTACGTTTGCTTTAACTATCACAGCTTTGTTCATAATATTTCCTAACTAGTATGATTTTTGGACCTTTGAAGAGTAATGTTTATACCATTATATTTTGCAATTAAACACCACAGGCACAAGGTGAGCTATCAATGTGGGTTTATACATCTTGAATTAACCACTCTCCTAAACATCCTTACTTAAACCTGAAAGATTTTAAGCCGACCATCATGATTGTCTATTATGTACTAAGATTTTAAATGCCCATAACCCCTTTTAACATGGAGTCAACTTCCAGAATTTTTTTTTTTTTTTTGAGATGGAGTCTCACTCTGTAGCCCAGGCTGGAGTGCAGTGGCAAGATCTCAGATCACTGCAACCTCCACCTCCCGGGTTCAAGCCATTCTCCTGCCTCAACCTCCTGAGTAGCTGGGATTACAGGCGTGTGCCACCACAGCCAGCTAATTTTTTAGTTTTAGTGGAGACAGGGTTTCACCATGTTGGCCAGGCTGGTCTCGAACTCCTGATCTCATGTGATCCGCCCACCTCAGCCTCCCAAACCGCTGGAATTACAGGCACGAGCCACGGCCCCCAGCCTCAGAAATCTTGTTTAAACATTATCAGAAGCACAAAGATACATAAAGATATTCATAGTAGACTTATACACATAACAAAATAAATAAGAGCAACACAAATATATCCATCTCTGGAAAAATGGATATTCACAGCATATTCTTACAATAAATTACATATAATAATACCTAAAAATCTTGTTTAACTTCAAAGTGTTAGCATTCAAAGTGCCCTTAACCAGCTAAAAAATACTAACAATAGCAAAGAATTATGCTACATTATGAAGTAATTCACTGTATGTGGTTAAAATGGACAATTTTTCTATTTTTCCTGTGATACTCAGCTTATACAATTTGTAACAGGTGGTGGGGAGTTTTATTAATAAGACATACAATTCATGTTTCTTACAATGATCTTCTCTTACCTTAGTTGTATTTGCTTCTGTTTTTGCAACTCTTTTTTTTTAATACTTTGTTTTAGGGTACATGTGCACAACGTGCAGGTTTGTTACCTATGTATACATGTGCCATGTTGGTGTGCTGCACCCATTAAGTAGTCATTTAACATTAGGTATATCTCCTAATGCTATCCCTCCCCACTTCCCCCACCCCAAAACAGACCCCGGTGTGTAATGTTCCCATTCCTGTGTCCATATGTTCTCATTGTTCAATTCTCATCTATGAGTGAGAACATGCAGTGTTTGGTTTTTTGTCCTTGCGATAGTTTGCTGAGAATGATGGTTTCCAGCATCATCCATGTCCCTACAAAGGACATGAACTCATCCTTTTTTATGGCTGCATAGTATACCATGGTGTATATGTGCCACATTTTCTTAATCCAGTCTATCATTGTTGGACATTTGACTTGGTTCCAACTCTTTGCTGTTGTGAATAGTGCCACAATACCTGAGGAATCGCCACACTGACTTCCACAAGGGTTGAACTAGTTTACAGTCCCATCAACAGTGTAAAAGTGTTCCTATTTCTCCACATCCTCTCCAGCACCTGTTGTTTCCTGACTTTCTAATGATCGCCATTCTAACTGGTGTGAGATGGTATCTCATTGTGGTTTTTGATTCGCATTTCTCTGATGGCCAGTGATGATGAGCATTTTTTCATGTCTTTTGGCTGCATAAATGTCTTCTTTTGAGAAGTGTCTGTTCATATGCTTTGCCCACTTTTTGATGGGGTTGTTTGTTTTTTTCTTGTAAATTTGTTGGAGTTCATTGTAGATTCTGGATATTAGCCCTTTGTCAGATGAGTAGGTTGCAAAAATTTTCTCCCATTCTGTATGTTGCCTGTTCATTCTGATGGTAGTTTCTTTTGCTGTGCAGAAGCTCTCTAGTTTAATTAGATCCCATTTGTCAATTTTGGCTTTTGTTGCCATTGCTTTAGGTGTTTTAGACATGAAGTCCTTGCCCATGCCTATGTTCTGAATGGTATTGCCTAGGTTTTCTTCTAGGGTTTTTATGGTTTTAGTTCTAACATTTAAGTCTTTAATCCATCTTGAATTAATTTTTGTATAAGGTGTAAGGAAGGGATCCAGTTTCAGCTTTCTACATATGGCTAGCCAGTTTTCCCAGCAACATTTATTAAATAGGGAATCCTTTCTCCATTTCTTGTTTTTGTCAGGTTTGTCAAAGATCAGATAGCTGTAGACATGTGGCATTATTTCTGAGGGCTCTGTTCTGTTCCATTGGTCTATATCTCTGTTTTGGTACCAGTACCATGCTGTTTTGGTTACTGTAGCCTTGTAGTATAGTTTGAAGTCAGGTAGTATGATGCCTCCAGCTTTGTTCTTTTGGCTTAGGATTGACTTGGCGATGCGGGCTCTTTTTTGGTTCCATATGAACTTTAAAGTAGTTTTTTCCAATTCTGTGAAGAAAGTCATTGGTAGCTTGATGGGGATGGCATTGAATCTATAAATTACCTTGGGCAGTATGGCCATTTTCTCGATATCGATTCTTCCTACCCATGAGCATGGAATATTCTTCCATTTGTTTGTATCCTCTTTTATTCCATTGAGCAGTGGTTTGTAGTTCTCCTTGAAGAGGTCCTTCATGTCCCTTGTAAGTTGGATTCCTAGGTATTTTATTCTCTTTGAAGCAATTATGAATGGGAGTTCACTCATGATTTGGCTCTCTGTCTGTTATTGGTGTATAAGAATGCTTGTGATTTTTGCACATTGATTTTGTATCCTGAGACTTTGCTGAAGTTGCCTATCAGCTTAAGGAGATTTTGGGCTGAGACGATGGGGTTTTCTAGATATACAATCATGTCATCTGCAAACAGGGACAATTTGACTTCCTCTCTTCCTAATTGAATACCCTTTATTTCCTTCTCCTGCCTAATTGCCCTGGCCAGAATTTCCAACACTATGTTGAATAGGAGTGGTGAGGGAGGGCATCCCTGTCTTGTGCCAGTTTTCAAAGGGAATGCTTCCAGTTTTTGCCCATTCAGTATGATATTGGCTGTGGGTTTGTCATAGATAACTCTTATTATTTTGAGACACGTCCCATCAATACCTAATTTATTTATTTATTTTTTCTTTTATTATTATTATTATTATTATACTTTAGGTTTTATGGTACATGTGCGCAATGTGCAGGTAAGTTACATATGTATACATGTGCCATGCTGGTGAGCTGCACCCACCAACTCGTCATCTAGCATTAGGTATATCTCCCAATGCTATCCCTCCCCCCTCCCCCCACCCCACAACAGTCCCCAGAGTGTGATGTTCCCCTTCCTGTGTCCATGTGTTCTCATTGTTCAGTTCCCACCTATGAGTGAGAATATGCGGTGTTTGGTTTTTTGTTCTTGCGATAGTTTACTGAGAATGATGATTTCCAATTTCATCCATGTCCCTACAAAGGACATGAACTCATCATTTTTTATGGCTGCATTGTATTCCATGGTGTATATGTGCCACATTTTCTTAATCCAGTCTATCATTGTTGGACATTTGGGTTGGTTCCAAGTCTTTGCTATTGTGAATAATGCCACAATAAACATACGTGTGCATGTGTCTTTATAGCAGCATGATTTATAGTCCTTTGGGTATATACCCAGTAATGGGATGGCTGGGTCGAAAGGAATTTCTAGTTCTAGATCCCTGAGGAATCGCCACACTGACTTCCACAAGGGTTGAACTAGTTTACAGTCCCACCAACAGTGTAAAAGTGTTCCTATTTCTCCACATCCTCTCCAGCACCTGTTGTTTCCTGACTTTTTAATGATTGCCATTCTAACTGGTGTGAGATGGTATCTCATTGTGGTTTTGATTTGCATTTCTCTGATGGCCAGTGATGGTGAGCATTTTTTCATGTGTTTTTTGGCTGCATAAATGTCTTCTTTTGAGAAGTGTCTGTTCATGTCCTTCGCCCGCTTTTTGATGGGGTTGTTTGTTTTTTTCTTGTAAATTTGTTGGAGTTCATTGTAGATTCTGGATATTAGCCCTTTGTCAGATGAGTAGGTTGCGAAAATTTTCTCCCATTTTGTAGGTTGCCTGTTCACTCTGATGGTAGTTTCTTTTGCTGTACAGAAGCTCTTGAGTTTAATTAGATTCCATTTGTCAATTTTGGCTTTTGTTGCCATTGCTTTTGGTGTTTTAGACATGAAGTCCTTGCCCATGCCTATGTCCTCAATGGTAATGCCTAGGTTTTCTTCTAGGGTTTTTATGGTTTTAGGTCTAACATTTAAGTCTTTAATCCATCTTGAATTGATTTTTGTATAAGGTGTAAGGAAGGGATCCAGTTTCAGCTTTCTCCATATGGCTAGCCAGTTTTCCCAGCACCATTTATTAAATAGGGAATCCTTTCCCCATTGCTTGTTTTTCTCAGGTTTGTCAAAGATCAGATAGTTGTAGATATGTGGCATTATTTCTGACGGCTCTGTTCTGTTCCATTGATCTATATCTCTGTTTTGGTACCAGTACCATGCTGTATTGGTTACTGTAGCCTTGTAGTATAGTTTGAAGTCAGGTAGTGTGATGCCTCCAGCTTTGTTCTTTTGGCTTAGGAACGAATTTATTGAGAATTTTTAGCATGAAGGGTTGTTGAATTTTGTCAAAGGCTTTTTCTACATCTATTGAGATAATCATGTGGTTTTTGTCTTTGGTTCTGTTTATATGCTGGATTATATTTATTGATTTGTGTATGTTGAACCAGCCTTGCATCCCAGGGATGAAGCCCACTTGATCATGGTGGATAAGCTTTTTGATGTGTTGCTGGATTCAGTTTGCCAGTATTTTATTGAGGATTTTTGCATCGGTGTTCATCAGGGATATTGGTCTAAAATTCTCTTTTTTTGTTGTGTCTCTGCCAGGCTTTGGTATCAGGGTGATGATGGCCTCATAAAATGAGTTAGGGAGGATTCCCTCTTTTTCTATTGATTGGAATAGTTTCAGAAGGAATGGTACCAGATCCTCCTTGTACCTCTGGTACAATTCCACTGTGAATCCATCTGGTCCTGGACTTTTTTTGGTTGGTAAGCTATTAAATTATTGCCTCAATTTCAGAGCCCATTATTGGTCTATTCAGAGATTCAACTTCTTCCTGGTTTAGTCTTGGGAAGGTATATGTGTCGAGGAATTTATCCATTTCTTCCAGATTTTCTAGTTTATTTGCATAGAGGAGTTTATAGTATTCTCTGATGGTAGTTTGGATTTCTGTGGGATCGGTGGTGATATCCCCTTTATCATTTTTTATTGCATCTGTTTGATTCTTCTCTCTTTTCTTCTTTATTAGTCTTGCTAGCGGTCTATCAATTTTGTTGATCCTTTCAAAAAACCAGCTCCTTGGATTCATTGATTTTTTGAAGGGTTTTTTGTGTCTCTATTTCCTTCAGTTCTGCTCTGATCTTAGTGATTTCTTGCCTTCTGCTAGCTTTTGAATGTGTTTGCTCTTGTTTCTCTAGTTCTTTTAATTGTGATGTTAGGGTGTCAATTTTAGATCGTTCCTGCTTTCTCTTGTGGGCATTTAGTGCTATAAATTTCCCTCTACATACTGATTTGAATGTGTCCCAGAGATTCTGGTATGTTGTGTCTTTGTTCTCGTTAGTATCAAAGAACATCTTTATTTCTGCCTTCATTTCATTATGTACCCAGTAGTCATTCAGGAGCAGGTTGTTCAGTTTCCACGCAGTTGAGCAGTTCTGAGTGAGTTTCTTAATCCTGAGTTCTAGTTTGATTGCGCTGTGGTCTGAGAGACAGTTTGTCAAATTTCTGTTCTTTTACCTTTGCTGAGGAGTGCTTTACTTCCAACTATGTGGTCAATTTTGGAATAAATGTGGTGTTGTGCTGAAAAGAATGTATATTCTGTTGATTTGGGGTGGAGAGTTCTATAGATCTCTATTAGGTCCACTTGGTGTAGAGCTGAGTTCAATTCCTGGATATCCTTGTTAACTTTCTGTCTCATTGATCTGTCTAATGTTGACAGTGGGGTGTTAAAGTCCATTATTATTGTGTGGGAGTCTAAGTCTCTTTGTAGGTCTTTAAGGACTTGCTTTATGAATCTGGGTGCTCCTGTGTTGGGTGTATATATTTTTAGGATAGTTAGCTCTTCTTGTTGAATTGATCCCTTTACCATTATGTAATGGCCTTCTTTGTCTCTTTTGATCTTTGTTGGTTTAAAGTGTGTTTTATCAGAGACTAGGATTGCAACCCCTGCTTTTTTTTGTTTTCCATTTGCTTGGTAGATCTTCCTCCATCCCTTTATTTTGAGCCTATGTGTGTCTCTGCACGTGAGATGAGTTTCCTGAATACAGAACACTGATGGGTCTTGACTCTTTATCCAATTTGCCAGTCTGTGTCTTTTAATTGGAGCATTTAGCCCACTTACATTTAAGGTCAATATTATTATGTGTGAATTTGATCCTGTCATTATGATGTTAGCTGGTTATTTTGCTCATTAGTTGATGCAATTTCTTCCTTGCCTCATTGGTCTTTACAATTTGGCACATTTTTGCAGTGGCTGGTACCGGTTGTTCCTTTCCATGTTTAGTGCTTCCTTCACGAGCTCTTTTAGGGCAGGCCTGGTGGTGACAAAATCTCTCAGCATTTGCTTATCTGTAAAGTATTTTATTTCTCCTTCACTTCTGAAGCTTAGTTAGGCTGGATATGAAATTCTGGATTGAAAATTCTTTTCTTTAAGAATGTTGAATATTGGCCCCCACTCTCTTCTGGCTTGTAGGGTTTCTGCCAAGAGGATCAGCTGTTAGTCTTATGGGCTTCCCTTTGTGGGTAACCTGACCTTTCTCTCTGGCTGCCCTTAACATTTTTTCCTTCATTTCAACTTTAGTGAATCTGACAATTATGTGTATTGGAATTGCTCTTCTCGAGGAGTATCTTTGTGGCATTCTCTGTATTTCCTGAATCTGAATGTTGGCCTGCCTTGCTAGATTGAGGAAGTTCTCCTGGATAATATCCTGCAGAGTGTTTTCCAACTTGGTTCCATTCTCCCCATCATTTTCAGGTACACCAATCAGACATAGATTTGGTCTTTTCACATAGTCCCATATTTCTTGGATGCTTTGTTCGTTTCTTTCTATTCTTTTTTCTCTAAAGTTCTCTTCTTGCTTCATTTCATTCATTTGATCTTCCATCACTGATACCCTTTCTTCCAGTTGATCGAATCGGCTACTGAGGCTTGTGCATTTGTCACATAGTTCTCGTGCTGTGGTTTTCAGCTCCATCAGGTCCTTTAAGGACTTCTCTGCATTGATTATCCTAATTAGCCATTCGTCTAATCTTTTTTCAAGGTTTTTAACTTCTTTGCCATGGGTTCAACTTCTTCCTTTAGCTTGGAGTAGTTTGATCGTCTGAAGCCTTCTTCTCTCAGCTCGTCAAAGTCATTCTCCATCCAGCTTTGTTCTGTTGCTGGTGAGGAGCTGCATTCCTTTGGAGGAGGAGAGGCACTCTGATTTTTAGAATTTTCAGTTTTTCTGCTCTGTTTTTTCCCCATCTTTGTGGTTTTATCTACCTTTGGTCTTTGACGATGGTGATGTACAGATGGGGTCTTGGTGTGGATGTCCTTTCTGTTTGTTAGTTTTCCTTCTAACAGTCAGGACCCTCAGCTGCAGATCTGTTGGAGTTTGCCGGAGGTCCACTCCAGACCCTGTTTGCCTGGGTATCAGCAGCGGAGGCTGCAGAACAGCGGATATTGGTGAACAGCAAATGTTGCTGCCTGATCGTTCCTCTGAAAGTTTTGTCTCAGAGGAGTACCCGGCCATGTGAGGTGTCAGTCTGCCCCTACTGGGGGATGCCTCCCAGTTAGGCTACTCGGGGGTCAGGGACCCACTTAAGGAGGCAGTCTGTCCGTTCGCAGATCTCAAGCTGCGTGCTGGGAGAACCACTACTCTCTTCAAAGCTGTCAGACAGGGACATTTAAGTCTGCAGAGGTTTCTGCTGCCTTTTGCTTGGCTATACCCTGCCCCCAGAGGTGGAGTCTACAGAGGCAGGCAGGCATCCTTGAGCTGCGGTGGGCTCCACCCAGTTCGAGCTTCCTGGCCTCTTTGTTTACCTACTCAAGCCTCGGCAATGGTGGGCGCCCCTCCCCCAGCCTCACTGCCACCTTGCAGTTTGATCTCAGACTGCTGTGCTAGCAATGAGCGAGGCTCCGTGGGCATAGGACCCTCTGAGCCAGGTGCAGAATATAATCTCCTGGTGTGCCATTTGCTAAGACCATTGGAAAAGCACAGTATTAGGGTGGGAGTGACCTGATTTTCCAGGCGCCATCTGTCACCCCTTTCCTTGGCTAGGAAAGGGAATTCCCTGACCCCTTGCACTTCCCGGGTGAGGCAATGCCTCACCCTGCTTCAGCTCATGCTTGGTGCACTGCACCCACTGTCCTGCACCCACTGTCCGACAATCCCCAGTGAGATGAACCCAGTACCTCAGTTGGAAATGCAGAAATCATGCGTCTTCTGTGTTGCTCACGCTGGGAGCTGTAGAATGGAGCTGTTCCTATTTGGCCATCTTGGCTCCCTCCTCTGCAAGTCTTGGTTCCTGAGTTCTTCCAAGCATCTGAGTTCTTCTTGACGCCTCATTAGATCTATAAAATAATGACTGCACAGTAATATTTTTAGTTTCCCTTTCCATATTTTTATACCAATAAGCATAGAAGTTCTCTATCACTGGCAATATATTGGTATATTACTCATTTTATAATAAGTTGTAAGCTGGGTAATTAATCAAATAAATATCCTTTCTGAGCACTTTTCTTCATGTATATAAAAAAGAGTATTCAAGTTCATTCTTGGCCAGGTGTGGTGGCCCACGCCTGTAATCCCAACACTTTGGGAGGCCAAGGCAGGTGGATCACTCGAGGCCAGGAGTTTGAGACCAGTTTGGCCAACAAGGCAAAACCCCAACTCCACCAAAACTACAAAAATTAGCTGGGCATGGTGGTGCATGCCTGCAGTCCCAGCTACTCAGAAGGCTGAGGTAGGAGAATCACTTGAACTCAGGAGGTGGAGGATGCAGTGAGTTGAGATTGTGCCACTGCACTCCAGCCTGAATGACAGAGCAAGACTCCATCTCAAAAACAAGTTCATTCTTGCTGGGGAAAAAAAGTGTAATAAACTCCTCTTGGCTGGGCGTGGTGGCTCATGCCTATAATCCCAACAGTTTGGGAGGCCCAGGTGGGCAACAGAGTGGGTTGCATAGAAGAACTGTCTCTAAAATAAAATGCAACAGAGCAAATGCAACAGAGTGAGTTGACCCCACTTCAAAAAATAAATAAATAAATAAAAATTCATCTTTATGTCAAGAAATTAAAGAGGCTGGCTTGTGCCTGTAATCCCAGCACTTCAGTAAGCCAAGGCAGGCAGATCACTTCAGCTGAGGAGTTCGAGACCAGCCTAAGTAACACAGTGAAACCCTGTCTGCAAAAAATACAAAAATTAGGGCCAGGTGTGGTGCTCATGGCTGTAATCCGAGCACTCTGGGAGGCCAAGGCAGGTGGATCACCTGAGGTCGGGAGTTCGAGGCCAGCCTGACCAACATGGAGAAACCCCGTCTCTACTAAAAACACAAAAATTAGCTGGGTGTGGTAGTGCATGCCTGTAATCCAAGCTACTCAGGAGGCTTAGGTGGGAGAATCGCTTGAACCCGGGAGGCGGAGGCTGCGGTGAGCCGAGATCATGCCATTGCACTCCAGCCTGGGAAACAAGAGCAAAACTCCGTCTCAAAAAAAAAAAAACAATTACTTAAATACTTTTTTTTTTCCTCTCAGAGACAGGGTCTCACTCTGGCACCTAGGCTGGAGTAGAGTGGCATGATGGTAGCTCACTACAGCCTCAAACTCCTGGGCTCAAGAGATCCTCCCACCTCAGTCTCCCAAACAGCCAGGACTGACAGGCTATGCAATTTAACAAAGCTGCTTTTGACCTCTCAGCTCTTATTACCTTACCTGTAACATTGGTATAATTAGCTCAAAGGCTCCAACAATCAAATTAACAAATAAGCACAATTACCTAATACTTAAAAGAACTATAAACTTAAAACTACCATTTTATGCTCACTAAATTATAAATTTTTTAAAGTTTCTAATACCCAAAGTTTCTGATATTTCACTAAAGCTTATACATCTGTACACTGCCATGATAATATCTTTGTGAGGGAAAAAAACTGTAAAAAGTACATAAGTAGAGATGTCTTTATCTTTTGATCCAGGAACTTACACTTAGGAATTTTTCTTAATAAAATAAAACAAAGCCATCTACAGACATGAAGTCATCATCTACAGTATTACTTATTACTTACTAAACCAAATAACACTTTGAAATGCTTTCCTGGCTGGGCACAGTGGCTTACCAAAGTGGGAGGCTGCCTCAGCCTCCGAAAGTCATCCCAGCACTTTGGGAGGCCAAGGTGGGTGGATCACTTGAGGTCAGGAGTTTGAGACCGGCCTGGCCAACATGGCAAAACACTGTCTCTACTAAAACTACAAAAATAAGCCGGGCATGGTGGCACATGCCTGTAGTCCCAGCTACTCAAGGAGGCAAAATGAAATGTCTTTTAACTGTTTTAAAATGGTACAATATTGGAAACCAACATGAAAGAGTTATTCAGCAACCTCATCACTGGTCAAAATCAACTTGCACCTTTGAAAGATGCTCCCAAGAAAAATGTGTTGTTTCACTCAAAGATTTTTAAAAATGTTTTTAACTTCTTTCATTGCATGAACTACTAATGAGAAAATATTATTTTAAATTTCCTTTCTGTTTCTCCAGATTCCAATTGCATCTTTAGAGATGATCTAAAAACTTTTGACTCACCACACAGGGAGCTAAAAAAGCAACTCTTACCTGATAGGTACTCAGAGGTGCTCTGGGTTTTAAACTGTCCATCACACAAGCCAAACCAGACTCCACAAAACAGGAACCAGGAACCTAAGTAGTTCCATTGTTTTTGTGCTCAAAAACATGGGGTGCTCTATCCCGAGTTATGAAGCAACTGATATCTATGTAGTCACCTGTAATACTAATAAGAGGATGACTGGAGTAAGCTATTTTTTTTAATGCAACTAATGACTCTTTAAATAAGTCTTAAGATTCTTGTGATCAAGTTGATACCTCAGGTAACGCGTTGTTTTCAAACCTTCATAAAAGCATGGCCAGTTAAGGTTGTGTCCATATTCAAACAGAGTTTGCACCAAATCAAAAACAGTCTCGTACTCTTTATCTGGTTGTAGAAAAGAGAAAATGTAGGTTTCTTCACCTATGATTTACCTGATGTTTCTTTGGAGGGCTCTCTTAGGGGCTATTTCAACAAACATGACATTTTCCCTTCATTTGGCTGCAGTTGTGAGAGCCTGGATGAAACCAACTGGCTCTGGAATGTTCCTGTATCAATATTTGCCAGTAGTCAAATGTTCACAAGCTGTTTTTCCTGTTGTTTTGAAATCATTTCCATTTCTGGCTCTATCTTCCCGAAATACCCAATGTTCTCTTTAATGTCTTTGCACACTGGATCCATCATATAATTGTAATTAGCAGCTGGAACTGACAGAATATATGAAAATATCCTGCTTTTCTCAAACTGCTGAGCCACCTCTTCATGACACTTGTCTATAGCTTCTCCCTCTCCTGACAGGGTACAGGAGCAAGGACTGTTAAAGGTGCCTTGCTCATTCTTTTGGAGGACACTAGAGCCTTTGAAATTTCTGTTCTGGGAACCTAAAAAAGCTCTAAAATATAAAGTCCCTTATTAAAAAATAAAATATAAATTATAACTACATAAAATTAAATATATTACATGCTTTACTACCATATCTGTTTCATAGCCACCTCCTGTTGCTATTGCAGTGAGCCCCAGTGTTGCGGATATCCACTTAAAACACCAAGTGATGCTCATCATCTCCACAGGAGCAGTTTGTCTCGCCGGTAAATCCTGCTTCACAGTGAAAAGTGATCTCTCATGGTATTTTTTAAAATTATTTTTATGGGTGCATACTATATATATACATATATACATATATATGGTACATGAGATATTATGCTCGAGGCATACAAAACATAGTAATCACATCAGGGTAAATAGTGTGTAAATCACCTCAAGCATGTATCATTTCTTTGTGTTACAAACATTCCATGTATACTTTTATAGTTTCAGGTTTTTTTGTTTGTTTGTTTGTTTGTTTGTTTTGAGACTGAGTTTCTCTCCTGTTTCTTAGGCTGGAGTGCAGTGGCATTATCGATCACGGCTCACAGCAACCTCCGCCTCCTAGGTTCAAGCAATTCTCCTGCCTCAGCCTCCCGAATAGCTAGGATTACAGGCATGCGCCACCACGCCCGGCTATTTTTGTATTTTTAGTAGACACAGCATTTCTCCATGTTGGTTGGGCTGGTCTCGAACTCCCGACCTCAGGAGATCGGCCTGCCTTGGCCTCCCAAAGTGCTGGGATCACAGGCATGAGCCACCACGCCCAGCCTATATCTTTTACTTGCATCATCGTGTATTCTTTTAATACTTAAGATGGTAAGACATGTTGTTTTCTGTTGCCACATAGTGTTAATTTTACTTTTATTGAGTGTAATACTATATTGCCTGGATATATCACAATTCACATAATCATCTTCCTGCCTGTGAAGAATATCGTTGGTGTGTTGATAGAGACTGCACTGACTCTGTAGATTGCTTTGGGTAGTATAGACATTTTAACAATATGGATTCTTCCAATCCATGAAAATAGAATATATTTCCAATTTCGTCTCCTCTTCACTTTCTTGCATCAATGCTTCATAGTTTTCATTGTAGAGATCTTTCACTTCTTAGGTTAAGTGAATTCCTAGGTATCTTATTTGTAGCTATTGTAAATGGCATTAGTTTCTTGATTTTTTTTTTCAGATTGTTAACTGTTGACATATAGACATGCTGATTTTGTATGTTGATTGTTTTCATCCTGCAACTTTACTGAATGTGTGTATCAGTTCTTAGAAGGAGTCTTTAGGTTTTTCAAATATAAGATCACATCAACTTCAAACAAAAATAATTTGACTTCTTTCTTTCCATTTGGATACCCTTTACTTCTTTATCTTGTCTGAAAGCTCTAGGTAGAACTTCTTGTATTTTTCATCATGTTTAGTGAAATAGTGTGAACCACAGAACCCAAAGAAAGTACGACTAGTGATGCATAAAGTGCTCCCAAGAAGCAGAGAAATATCATCACCCTATAAAAGAAAGCCATGATACTTGATATGTATCATACATTGAGGTCTGCATCTTTGTTTGCTTGCCATTTCAGACAGATGACTCATCTCAGAAAAATATGAAGTAAACTTATGTTACCGATGACTTCAGTATAGTACTGTAAATACACTTTATCTTCCTTGTAATTTTCTTAGTGACATTTTCTTTTGTCCACCTTATTTTTGTAAGAATATAGTATATAACAAAATATTAGCCAGGCATGGTGGCACATGCCCGTAGTCCCAGCTGCTCAGGAGGCTGAGGCAGGAGAATGGCTTGAACCCAGAAGACAGAGGTTGCAGTAAGCTGAGATTGCACCATTGTATACCAGCCTGGGCAACAAGAGTGAGACTCTGTCTCAAAAAATGAAAAAAAAAAAAGAATATAGTATATAATACACTGAACCTACAAAATATGTGTTCTTTGACTGTTTATGTTATGAATAAGGCTTCTGGTCAACAGCTGGCTGTTAGTAGTTAAGTTTTGTGGGAGTCCAAATTTATATGTGAATTTTCTACTATGCCCCTAAACCCCACATTGTTCAAGAGGAAAGGAAAGGAAAACACTAGAATGAACCATGTGGGATTGGACTGAAATGGAGAGTGTCAGTAAGAACTTGGGATTTTCAACATATTTTGATACTGAAATTTGGATTAATGTAAACATGTATGCATGTGGATTTATGTATATGCATGTATTTCTCTCTCTGTTCCAGGAGGAAGCCTGTGAGCAATGAGAACGCCAATAGCCATATACACATCTGCTTCAACTAGTGGCCAGATCTTGGTTTCTAAATATCATTCTCCCCTAAAAAAATCTGGTCTGCTAGAAAAATGGCTGATTTCACGGCTAGGGGAGAGAAAGCAGATGATAAACTTGGAAGATTGTATGCCATAAAATAAAGAAATACTTAAAGAATAATGGCAAACATCAAAAAGACATGAAGTCAGCCTGAAATGGCTATCACTGGCCAAGTCTGGGAGTATTGAACACCAAAATAATGTTTTGCCTTCTCCCCTGTCTGTTTTGTTGTTTCATTTTTCAATCCATGTAGAAGGCATGAAAGAATAAGAAAATCATCATGTGGCCACCATTAGGCCAGCATCATCATAATTAATTCAAGCAAGAACCATCAATGCAGCCAGGTGTGGTGGCTCATGCCTGTAATTCCAGCACTTTGGGAAGCTGAGACTGGGCGGATCCCTTGAGCCCAGGAGTTTGAGACCAGCCTGGGCAAATGGCAACATCCCATTTCTACAAAAAATAAAAACATCAGCCAGGCACGGTGGTGTGCCACTGTAATCATAGCTGCTTGGGAGGCTGAATAAGAGGATTGCTTGAGTCCAGGAGGAAGTCTGAGGCTGCAGTGAGCTGAGCTTGTGCCACTGCACTCTAACCTAGGGTACAGAGCATGACCCCGTCTTAAAAAAAAAAAAAAAAAAAAAACAGAACAGCAAAGAAAAAGAAAGAAAAAGTCATCAATGCAATGCTAAATCTAGTGGGTGAAATTTTGAGGCATAACTAGACATTTATAGAGCCACAAAGTATTGTCACACAAGATATCAGTAAAATACAAAAGGTAAACAGTAACTTTACCATGGACAAACCTGACAGATACTCCTTAACCAAAGAAGCAAAGGCAACACTGGCTAGCAATGAAACCAAGTGACAGCCTCCAGATGTGCCGCATAAGCCTCCAGATACGTTGTACTGGGAAGAAGTCAGCATCACCTGTGTGACATTCCTGCCTGAATGACATAACCTGAATCTAATAATGAGGAAACATCATCTGAACACAAACTGAGAGAAAATCCATAAAATAATTGACCCATACTCTTCAAAAATGTGAATGTTATGAAAATCAAAGAAAGGCTCGACAACAGCCCCAGATTAAAGGAGAACAAAGAAAGAGGACAACTGGACCCAATATATCATGGAATGTGAAAATCCCCCATCTTGGATTTTCTTTGGCTATAAAAGATATTATTGGGGAAATTGGCAAACTCTTAATAAGGTCTGTCAATTAGATATTAATATTGAATCAATTTCAATTTCCTGATTTTGATAATGATAATCATAGTTATGTAAGAAAATTTCTTCTTTTTAGGAAATAGACAGTAAAATATTTAGAAATAAAGAGGCATCATGTCTGTGACTAACGAATGGTTCAGGAAGAGAAATCTATATTATGTACCTAAATTTATATTTATTTTAAAAGAGAAGAAAAAAAGTGGGTGAAGAAGTAAAGCGAATGCAGTAAAATGTTAACATTTGGGGAATGAGACCCAAAGATTCTTTGTACTATTTTTATCATTTTTCCTTAAGTCGGAAATTGTCAAAACAAAACATGTCTAACAAGAACAACAAATTTTTAAAAATATCAACAAATTATATCCCATTGTATGAAATAAACCATGCATCCATGTTGATCCAAGTAAATGAATAAATTGAAGATGGAATACCTACTAAAGTAATCAGGAGTGCTGGCCTAATGTCAGCAATTTACTCTCACAGGGTTTGGGGGGAAATTATTTGTAATATAACTTGGAACTTTTCTATAATTTTAAGAGTGTTTCCAAAAGGTTCACAAATAAAAATAAATAAATAGAAAAGGTGAAAAGCCTAAGGCAATTCATATACTTCCAGGAGAAAAGATCTACATACACCAGTGCTTAAAATTAAGATTATGTAAGTTCGATGGCACTGTAACAGTTGACATACATCCAAACATTGACAATGACCACAGTATCAATATGTCAAAAGGATGTCTGTCTAAATCAAAATCTATCACCATATAAAAATTATAAAATAAGAATAAACCATCTAACTCCACTGAAGTATTAATGACAACTTAGCTGTTTGGCTGTTTAACCAGTTGGCATTTTGAAAGTTTGAGTATGCAAAACTCAATAATACTAGTTTTCTTTTTCTTTTTTCTTTATTTTTTTGAGATGTTGTCTTGCTCTGTCGCCCAAGCTAGAGTGCAGTGGCACGATCTTGGCTCACTGTAACCTCCGCCTCCTGGGCTCAAGCGATTCTCCTGCCTCAGCCTCCTGAGTAGCTGGGATTACAGGTGCGTGCCACCACACCCAGCTAATTTTTGTATTTTTAGTAGACACAGGGTTTCACCACGTTGGTCAGGCTGGTCTCAAATGTCTGACCTCGTGATCCACCCACCTGGGCCTCCCAAAGCACTGGGATTACAGGAGTGAGCCACCACGCCTGGCCAGTAGTACTAGTTTTCATTTGTAAGATCCACTTGAAAGTTAGTCAAGAAGACCAAGAATCATTACTTTAAGTACTATATAAGTTTTCATCAGACATACATGATACAAAAATACTTTCCTTTAATAAAGATTTTCACATGTCATATACATAATGGGAAGCAAAATGTCAGGTAAACAGACCAATAATTACATTTTACTATCTTTCAGGTCATATATTTCTGGTTAAAATCAATACATATTTCTTAATATTTCCAAACTATATCTTAATTTATATTTGACTCATCAGTAGGTCCTAGATGAGGAATCACATATGATCCCAATTCAAATTCAGCAGCATCTGGAAAAAAAAAGAAAGAATTACTTATCTCAAATATTCCATAGTTAACTAAGTGTAAGTCAGTAACATGAAGTGAGAACTTCATCAGTGTTCATAAGAATAAAAAATACATATGCAATATTACAATACAAAATTACTGTGAAATATAATTGGTCATAGTCACAGATTGAATTATCATTGTGGTTAAATATCAGAGCTCCTGGTTTTCTCATTTTTTCATTAATTTATTCAACAACCATATGTTCAGGAACTAGGACAAGCACCGAAATTACAAGACAAAGATGATACAGTCCACCCCTCAACATTGCATGCTAAAACCTGAATAGCAAGCAGACGCACAGGCAATTTCCACAGACAGTCACAGACACAATGGCAGGTATTAAACAGGGCACTGTTGGAACACACAGAAGAGACATGTATCTCAGTTTCATGCCAATATTGTAGGCTGTTTGCTGGAGAAAATATGTAGGTTGATACCCGAAGGACAAGAAAGAAGAACGGCTGATGGAGGGAAGAACACGTGCAGAGAGCTGGAGCTGAGGAAGGTCCCTGTGTTCTGCATAGCTGACTTTGGTGAGACGCTAGAGCAAAGGGACAGAGTATGGCAAGTGATGAGAGATGAGGCAGAATAACTTGACAGGAGCCAAACTGATTTGGGTGTTTTTACTCCATGCTAGGAATCTGGAACCTTTCCTGTGGGCAAAAGTAAACCAATGACAAAGTAAATGACTGGAGATTTAAAATGTCACCTGTCACGTGGCTGCCTTTGAACTGGAGTAGCCTGAATGTTAGTAGATGAGCCTGGAGTCTGTCTCTTGGCCTTAAATCACCACCATAAACCTGGGCAGTCGATGATGCCTTTGTTTTCTGAGAACAGTTTCAGTGTGCTGGCTGGCAGGTCCATAGGGATGGCAGAAGTGAAGAAAGTGTAGAGCCAGAGGAAAAAAGATACACAGACTTCTTGAGATTTCTCTGAAGCTATGGAACATGATGAATTAATGATGGGTTAAGTATACTTTTCATTATAAATGTTGGTGCTTTCACATCTTTCATTAGTGGTGTGAATGAAAAAATATTTAACATATTACCTGTTAACTAAATTATGGAAAGGGATGTTATTTGCTATTTGTAGTTTGTTTCGGAAATCGATGAATTAAATTTAATTCATAAACTTTGGCAACATACTTTTTTGTAGCTCTCTAGTTATACTGTCTTGAAACTCCTGCGGCATCTGAAATATGTCAGATATTATTTATTATGTTTAAGTTAAACAGGAAACATTATTATGAGAATTATACACCACTTATAAAAATGTAACCTTTTATACAATAATTTCAAAGACTAGATCTAACTTGAGAATTGCTTAAATAAATAATAACCACATAAATAAAATTCCCACTTATGTTTAGGTAACAGAAAACATATATGTTATGCTGTTTAGATTAATCTGATAAAAAGTACAATTAATATTGATATATTAAAAATAACAACTACATCATGGTGATAAGAACTAAGCTCTGGTTTTTATCTTTTCCAAATTCCTACCTAGGAGTCTGGGGAGTCATGCCCCAGAAACCATAAATTCTCATCAGATGGGTTTTATTTAACTCTATATATTGTGACTTTCTTTTCAATCTGATTCTGGCATAACATTATGAGACAAGGAAAAAAATTAACCCCAAAATATATTCCCTTGCCATACCTTGAAATTGCCCTGCAAAATCTCTTATGGGAAAAATCCACACTCTGTAGAGAATCCCCTTGCCCCTTTCCCTCCCTCCATCCCTCCCTCCCTCCCTTCCTTCCTTCCTTCCTTTCCAGATCCAGGAGATAATCCACTAATAGCCAGGCACCCTTTTAAGTCCGATAAAAACAATTTATAACCTGCTGGCTCTAAAGTGTGCCATCAAAGTGCTTCCTCTGCTCAATAAAACTTGGTCTCCACAATCCTGGTTATCTTTAGGTTATCTGTCTAGGCTATCCACAACCTAGGTTATCTTTAACCTGAACATTCCTTTCTATTGATCCCAGGTCTTTAGACAAACTCAACCAATTGTCCACTAGAAACGTTTAAATTTACCTATAGCCTGGAAGCCCCCGCTTTCAGTTGTCCTGCCTTCCTAAGCCAAATCCATGTATTTCTCTGTATTTGATTGATGTTTCATGACTTCCTAGAATACATAAAACCAAGCTGTACCCCAACCACCTCGGGCACATGTTCTCAAGATCTCCTGAGGGCTGTGTCACAGGCCACAGTCACTCAAATTTGGCTCAGAATAAATCTCTTCAAATATTTTACAGAGTTTGACTCTTTGTCCACAGTTATCATGATAATATGATATCCAATGCCTTCACATATTTTGGGTGCAAAGACATTTTTCTGACTAAGAGGTTTAGGAATAGAGAGACAGTTTTCTATAACGTTTCTGTGACAATAACATTATAGATAGACTTTATAAAATGGGTAACATGACAAAATCATTACTAGCCAGACCTTGTAAAAGTAATAACTCAATACCAGATAAAGGGAGAAGGCTTTAACGAAAAAATCTTATGTTATCATTTATTAACACTGTGTAAAATGTGCAGTTTTTCATGATTTGAACTAAGAACCTACTAATGTAATGTTATTATTTTCTTTTCTTCCAAAAGTTCTTCTAAATATTTCCTTTGTGTGATAGATTTTATTAGTTCATTATACCCCAGTCACAAATGCTTTCATAATACTTACATGTTACTTAGATTACAAATCAAATACTTTTCTTGACAGGCTTCTTACTTTTATCCTAAGAAGTTTTAACTCTCTAGATAGAGGAAACTTTTCGTATAATAGATGTAAGTAAAGGTCATTCTTTTCCCTCCTAACTCTGAAAGAGTACAGGGTAGAAGTAGTTGCCTCTAGTCCAATCTTGGAGCTGCCTCTCCCTACATAAATCCTCTTCCAGCCTTTTGCCGACTTTTGAATATTTTACCACACAAATGACTGCTGAGGGCAACTGCCTTTGGGAAGAGATACCAGGGCAGATTTGCAGGGTCAGAGGGAAAAGGGACAGACCATAACACAAGGAGGGAGCTGTTCTGAAAGGGGCTTCCAAGAGCTGTCAGAAGGGTTGATGGCCCCAGTTTTGTCCTGGCAGGCTGGGGCAGTTCTGCCCGTACTCAGCAGTGAAAACTGGCAAATATGAAATGACTTTTCAAAATCCCTTTCATTTTATTCTTGCTTTTCCATTAAATAATATATTTTCCTAATAATTCCCTTAATAGAAATTCAGAACTGTTGTCACCCATTGAATGACTTAATACAGTGCCTGGTACAGGTTATAGAAGGAAAATGGAGAGCAAAGCATCTTGGTGACATTAATCACTGTCCTATTCAGTTAGAGACAAAGGTGGCATCAATGGCTTTGGAAGTGTGTAGAGCAACAGCTTAGGAGAAACTGAACGTTGTCAGAGGAAATAAAAAAGCTTAGTAAACTGCTCTTCTTCATTTTATGCAACATACCAACCAAATCAAAAGCTACATTAGCTCCTAATGAATTAAAATACATAAACTTTTCATTAAACACATTCTTCCTTTCTCTGTGGTCTTTCTGTTTATTTCCAGGTGGAGATTATGTTTCAGATGGTGGAGGTGGCTTCAAGTCCAACATTAATAAGGGGAGCACATTTGAAACTTCATTTGTACTTTTTCATTTAAAAAATCAGTAGGTGACAAAATTATACACAGGAGAACAATGCACCAGCAAATTTTAGCTAATGAGAAAAATTCCCTCATAACTGGTAGTTTTCAAACTATGTCCCAAAGAAATCTAAGGTTCCACACAGGACACTGCAGGATTAAAAGATAAGGAAGTCACAGTTTAGAGCTCCCATCCCTCCCTTAGCCAGACAGCTGGACTTCTGTCTTACAGAATACAGTTTCATAGACATTTTATTAAAAAGGAAAGTGCTATTCTTCAATTTTTTAAAGTATGCCACCAATGTAGTTAAAGTCCCTAACTTTTCATAGAAGGCAACACAGGCTCAGAGAGATTGTAGCTTGCCTGAGGTCACGTAGTGAATTAGCTACATACAGGCCAGGAATGGGCTTCAGGTCTCCTTACTGAGCCTGGAGTTCTATGCCAGCTGCTTCCTTCTTATTTAGAAAACAGACATAGATTTAAAAATATAACTCAGAGGAAATGCATATGTAAAACTGTCACATAGCTCAATAATGTTTAGGCATGAGACAGAAAAGAGTACTTCTCTAAATTGTAAGCTCAAAAATTATGAAAAAAATTAGAAACAGCAATTAACGTCAAAACTTTTGTTAGGAGCAGTAAATATACCTAATGTATAAAGAACATTTTTTTTTAAGTCACAGGACAGGGAACATAAAATAAAGAGCCTTTAGTTGAACTAAGCAAGCTGAAGTTGAGAAAAATTCTTCCTCAGAAGGACTATTAATTTTCTCCAAATAAAACATGGTTTACCACAATCAGTCAATAAGTCAATTATCCATGTTGTGGGTTTTTTATAGCAAAATTGAAGACACAAAACAGATTTCTCTTTTTCATCTAGCACACTTCTGTCCACTGCCTCATCATTACAAAGACATGGATTTAATTTCAATTACAATTTAAATCCAGGCAGAAATGATAGGAGAACCTTGGTTTCCCTGGCCTCACATTTCCACATGAGGACTTATACTCTCTCTACCTTCCTCTTGGAAAGATTTACCAAAAGGGTGAATTTGTGCTCGCTTGGTTCTATGTCTGTCCTGTGAAATGATGTGTCTGCCCACAGTGACATGAATTCAAGTCAGCTGTCATCTCTGCAGCAGGCAGCCTGCTTTGGGGATGGGTATCAAGCTTTCTCCACTTATAACTGTGTGGGTGAGTGCCTAATCTGGGATGAAGTGTTGCTGTGCCTGCACATCTGAGCCACATCCCCCATTAGTTATTCTGAGTCAGTAATAAAAGCTAGTATGCTGCTGCTCATCTGTCTGACTCCTATGTTCTCAACTTCAAAGGGGATTTGCTGCCTACCTCCCCACAGCCTCAGCAAGAAAGCTGACCTTACAGCATGTATACCAATGTTTCCTTCTTCCTCAGTTACATGCTCTTACTGTACATTCTCCAACACATCCCATACTTTAAGAGGAGAAGAGTCAAAAGGAAAATTTTAGAAAAAGAAATATAGTGAAATCAATAACAAAGGGAAAGCCCAGTAAATACAAATATATAGTTCATTCATTCAACAATAGTGTCTAGTACAGGCTACTGTCAAATAACACTTGAGATTACTGGCTGGAAAATACTGCTGCATTTTTCAAGAATGATTTAATAAATACATGCATACCACACACACACACACACACACACACACACACACACACACACATTTTTATAGCTACTATATTTTCAGTAACTTTTGATGTTTTCAAACTGAAAATATAGTAGCTATAAAAATGTGTGTGTGTGTGTGTGTGTGTGTGTGTGCGGTATGCATGTTTTTATTAAATCATTCTTGAAAAATGCAGCAGTATTTTCCAGCCAGTAATCTCAAGTGTTATTTGACCATTCAAGTGTTGTAAAAGTAAATATGCACTCAAGTGTCATAGAATCAAATATGTTTGCCTATTTAAACCACTGCAATTCAATATAAATTTAAATAGGCTAATGAATGGAGGAAATGATACTTGTCAGTCTGTAATTATGAAATACACATATGTTGTCACAGAGAAAATGAGTGGGGAACAGTCTGGTGATTGAGGAGCTAAAGGATTCAGCACAGAGCCACACATATATTTAAAGACCTTGTGAAAAAAGTGAAGGGAAAGAATGGGAAGAAGGTGAGAGATTGCCTGAAACTTTCAAAGGATAAAATGAGTACTGGACATTTGGTAAGAAAGTACAATAAAGTGCAGACAGAAGGGATTACATAGGACATATATAACTGATGTAACAAAAGGTTTATCAAACACTGTCTTTGTATCCTGAATAAACAGCATAACTATTATGATAGTTTCATTGGAGTTAAAATTTGGAATAGACAGTCACTGCCTTCATGATGCAAACAACCCTCTTTTTAGTTAGGAAGAAAAGCAGCTCACTCTGTTGAGACACAATGCTCCACCATGAAAACAAATCAAAGATTTAGAAATGTTGTTTTAGCTTGAATGTACCTGTATAACTGCATTTAGAAGAATAACGCTTGAACATACGTAATTTTTAAACCAGGTAAGTTTTACCTTTTATAAAATTGGAATCATTTTTTAAGATTCCAGTGATCAGAAAATTATTGAATGTTCAAAAAAGTCCCACAGTGAAGTAGCTGTTCAGGCTAATTTTAAGTTTCCTTTTACAACAATATACACTTAAAAGAGGAACCAATCAAATTTTAAAATTACTTCTGATATATAAAACAAAGCATACCAGTAATAAAGTAGAATGTACAAGCGGAAAGTAAAAATTAGCAAAGTATTTGTGCAGGAATCTCTAATCACTCCATCGCTAATTGATTAGTGGCAAAGCTAGACTTCACGGAATACTGAGAGATGCCTTTAAGGCTAAACATTATGAACATAGAAAAAAACTGCTTCAGCCACCAGTACAACTGAAATCATATACTAGAGAAATAAGTCATTATAGTAATTTTCCTTAAAGTTATGGAAATGCTCAGTAAGGTAAAACTTCATAGTAGGAATAGTTCAAAATGTTAAAAGCTTGCAAATAAAAACAATGGCTAATAAGTATTAATGTAGTGTTAACATTTTACTTTCTAGCATCAGAGCTAAAAATCTCTAAACACCTTGTTTTTTCATGCTCCATCCAGAAACCCACCCTTTTCTATCATTTTAGTTAGCATGTTACCACCTCTCGTAGTGTTATTTGATGTTTCCCTAGTGGAGATACTTACATTCCCAGCAACTCTAGGAGTCACCTTCTTTCTGTAACTCTAAGCATTTTGTAAACTGTAAGAAATCTTTCAAGGCATTCTGCAGTAATTGTGGAGACATGTCTCTTTGTATCTTGATAGAAAGTACTTTTTAATCTTTTTTATTGTCTAATACGATTTGGCAAACCAATGCCTCTTAAGGACACCATTACACCTTGAAACTGCTACATTAAGTGTACAATAAACTGTCGTTCAACTTACTGAGAAATCCTAAAAATAAACACCCATTTCATCCCCCCTCCAATATAAAAATCTTCCCTTGGCAGATCTGGCAAGATGGCTGAATAGGAACATTTCCAGTCTGCAGCTCCCAGTGAGACCAACGCAGAAGGTGGGTGATTTCTGCATTTCCAACTGAGGTACCCAGTTCATCTCATTGGGACTGGTTAGGCAGTGGGTGCAGACCATGGAGGGCAAGCAGAAGCAGTGTGAGGTGTCACCTCACCAGGAAAGTGCAAGGAGCTGGGACATCCCTCCCCAGCCAAGGGAAGCCATGACAGACTGTACTATCCAGCCCAGATACTATGCTTTTCCCATAGTTTTTGCAATCCACAGACCAGGAGATTCCCTCATGTGCCTACACCACCAGGGCCCTGGGTTTCAGGCCCAAAACTGGGCAGCAGTTTGGGCAGACACTGAGCTAGCTACAGGAGTTTTTTTTTTCATACCCCATTGGCACCCAGAACCCCAGAGAGACAGAACCGTTCACTCCCATGGAAAGGGGGCTGAAGCCAGGGAGCCAAGTGGTCCCACTCAGCAGGTCCTACTCCCATGGAGTCCAGCAAGCTTTGAACCACTGGCTTGAAATTCTCGTTGCCAGCACAGCAGTCTGAAGTCAACCTGGGATGATCGAACTTGGTGAGAGGAGGGGCGTCTGCCATTACTGAGGCTTGAGTAGGCAGCTTTCCCGTGACATTGCTAAGGAAGCTGGGAAGTTTAGACTAGGGGGACCTCACCACAGCACAGCAAAGTGGCTGTGGCCAGACTGCTTCTCTAGATTCCTCCTCCCGGGGCAGGGCACCTCTGAAAGAAAGGCAGCAGCCCCAGTGAGGGGCTTACAGATAAAACGCCCATCTCCCTGGGACAGAGCACCTGGGGGAAGGGGCAGCTATGGGCACAGCTTCAGCAGACTTAAATGTTTCTGCCTGCTGGCTCTGAAGAGAGCAGCGGATCCTGACAAGGAAGATTCCCCCAGCACAGAGCTCAAGTTCCGCTAAGGGGCAGACTGCCTCCACAAGCGGGTCCCTGACCCCCATGCCTCTTGACTGGGAGAGACCTCCCAGCAGAGGTCGACAGACACCTCATATAGTAGAGATCTGGCTGGCATCAGGCCAGTGACCCTCTGGGATGAAGCTTCCAGAGGAAGAAACAGGCAGCAATCTTTGCTGTTCTGCAGCCTCCACTGGTGATACTCAGGCAAACAGGTCTGGAGTGGACCTCCAGCAAACTGCAGCAGACCTGCAGAAGAGGGGCCTGACTGTTAGAAGGAAAACTAACAAACAGAAAGTAACAACATCAACATCAAAAAAAAGGACCCCCCCACACACAGAAACCCCACACAAAGGTCATCAGCCTCAAAGATCAATGGTAGATAAATCCACAAAGATGAGGAAAAAACAGCATAAAAATGCTGAAAATTCTCAAAACCGGAATGCCTCTTCTCGTCCAAATATTCACAACTCCTCTCCAGCAAGGGCACAAAACTGGATGGAGAATGAGATTGACAAATTGACAGTAGCAGGCTTCAGAAGGTGGGTAATAACAAACTCCTCTGAGCTAAAGCAGCATGCTCTAACCCAGTGCAAGGAAGCTAACCAAGAACCTTGATAAAAGGTTACAGGAATTGCTAGCTAGTATAACTAGTTTTGAGAAGAGCATAAATGACCTTATGGAGCTGAAAAACACAGCATGAGAACTTCGTGAAGCATACAGAAGTATCAATAGCTGAATCAATCAAGTGGAAGAAAGGATATCAGAGATCAAAGATCAACTTACTGAAATAAGGCATGAAGACAAGCTTAGAGAAAAAAGAATGAAAAGGAATAAACAAACCTCCAAGAAATATGGGACTCTGTGAAAAGACCAAACCTACGATAGATTGGTGTACCTGAAAGTGATGGGGAGAATGGAACCAAGTTGGAAAACACTCTTCAGGATATCATCCAGTATTGTGGGAAGTCAGGGAACCTGAATGGAGGGACCGGCTGAAGCCATGGCAGAAGAACATAAATTGTGAAGATTTCATGGACATTTGTTAGTTCCCCAAATTAATACTTTTACAATTTCTTATGCCTGTCTTTACTGCAATCTCTGAACATAAATTGTGAAGATTTCATGGACATTTATCACTTCCCCAATCAATACTCTTATAATTTCCTATGCCTGTCTTTACTTTAATCTCTTAATCCCGTCATCTTCGTAAGCTGAGGACGTATGTCACCTCAGGACCCCATGATGATTGCGTTATCTGTACAAATTGTTTGTAAAACATGTGTGTTTGAACAATACGAAATCTGGGCATCCTAAAAGAACAGGATAACAGCGATTTTCAGGGAACAAGGGAGATAACCATAAAGCCTGACTGACTGCGGGGCTGGGCAGGACAGAGTTGTATTTCTCTTCTTGCAAAAGTGAATAGGAGAAATATCACTGAATTCTTTTCTTCAGCAAGGAACAGCCCTGGGAAAAGAATGCATTCCCAGGGGGCAGCCTCTAAAATGGCTGCTCTGGGAGTGTCTGTCTTATGCAGTTGTAGATAAGGGATGAAATACGCCCTGGTCTCCTGCAGCAGCCCCAGGCTTGCTAGGATTAGGAAATTCCAGCCTGGCAAATTCTAGTCAGAGCGGTTCTCTGCTCTTGAACCCTGTTTCCTGTTAAGATGTTTATCAATGACAATGCGTGCACAGTGGGACATGGAACCTCATTAGTAATTCTAATTTCACCCTGGCCTTGTGATCTTGCTCTGCCCCCATTTGCCTTGTGATATTTTACTGCCTTTGAAGCACGTGATCTCTGTGACCCACATCCTATTCGTGCACTCCCTCCCCTTTGAAAATCACTAATAAAAACTTGCTGGTTTTGCGGCTCAGGGGGACATCATGGAACCTGCCGACCTGTGACGTCACCCCAAGAGACCCAGCTGTAAAATTTCTTTCTTTTGTACTCTTTCTCTTTATTTCTCAGACTGGCTGACACTTAGGGAAAATATAAAAGAACCTACTTTGAAATATTGGGGGCTGGTTCCCCTGATAATCCAGGAGAACATCCCCAACCTAGCAAGACAGGCCAACATTCAAATTCAGGAAATACAGACAACACCACTAAGATACTCCTCAAGAAGAGCAACCACAAGACACATAATCATAAGATTCTCCAAGATTGAAACAAAGGAAAAAATGTTAAGGGCAGCCAGAGAGAAAGGTCAGGTTACCTACAAAGAGAAGCCCATCAGACTCACAACAGATCTCACTGCAGAAACCCTACAAGCCAGAAAAGAATGGAGGCCAATATTCAGCATTCTTAAAGAAAAGAATTTTCAACCCAGAATTTCTTTTTTTTAAATTATACTTTAAGTTCTAGGGTATGTGTGCACAATGTGCAGGTTTGTTACATAGGTATACATGTGCCATGTTGGTTTGCTGCACCCATCAACTCATCATTTACATTAGGTATTTCTCCTAATGCTATCCCTCCCCCAGCCTCCCACTCCCCAACAGACCCTGGTATGTGATGTTCCCCATCCTGTGCCCAAGTATTCTCATTGTTCAATTCCCACCTATGAGAGAGAACATGTGGTGTTTGGTTTTCTGCCTTTGTGATAGTTTGCTAAGAATGATGTCAACGCAGAATTTCATATCCAGCCAAACTAAGCTTCATAAGTGAGGGAGAAATAAAATCCTTTACAGACAAGGAAATGCTGAGAGATTTTGTCACCACTAGGCCTGCCTTACAAGAGCTCCTGAAGGAAGTACTCAATATGGAAAGGAACAACTGGTACCAGCCACTGCAAAAACATACCAAATTGTAAAGGCCATTGACACTATGAAGAAACTGCATCAACTAGCGGGCAAAATAACCAACAAGCTTCATGATGACAGGATCAGATTCACACATAACAATATTAACCTTAAATGTAAATGGGCTAAATGCCACAATTAAAAGATACAGATTGGCAAATTGGATAAAGTCAAGACCCATAGGTGTGCTGTATTCAGGAGACCCATCTCATGCAAAGACACACATAGGCTCAAAATAAATGGATAGGGGAATATATACCAAGCAAATGGAAAGCAAAAAAAGCCGGGTTTGCAATTCTAGTCTCTGATAAAACAGACTTTAAACCTACAAAGATCAAAAAGGACAAAGAAAGGCATTAAATAATGGTAAAGGGATCAACGCAACAAGAAGAGCTAACTATTCTAAATATATATGCACCCAATACAGAGGCACCAAGATTCATAAAGCAAGTTCTTAGAGACCTACAAAGAGACCTAGACTCCCACACAATAATAGTGGCAGACTTTAACACCCCACTGTCAATATTAGACAAATCAATGAGACAGCAAATCAACAAGGATATTCAGGACTTGAACTCAGCTCTGGACCAAGCAGACCTAATACACATCTACAGAACTCTCCACCCCAAATCAACAGAATATACATTCTTCTCAGCACCACATAGCACATATTCTAAAATCGACCACATAATTGGAAATAGAACATTCCTCAGCACATAATTGGAAGTAGAACATTCCTCAGCAAATGCAAAAGAACTGAAATCATAACAAACAGGGTCTCTCAGACCACAGTGCAATCAAATTAGAACTCAGGATTAAGAAACTCACTCAAAACCACAGAACTACATGGAAATTGAACAACCTGCTCCTGAATCTGAATGACTAGTGGGTAAATAACGAAATTAAGGCAGAAATAAATAAGTTATTTGAAACCAACAAGAACAAAGACACAATGATCAGAATCTCTGGGACACATTTAAAGGAGTGTTTAGAGGGAAATTTATAGCACTAAATGCCCACAAAAGAAGGCAGGAAAGATCTAAAATCAGCTCCCTAACATCACAATTAAAAGAACTAGAGAAGCAAGAGCAAATAAATTCAAAAGCTAGCAGAAGACAAGAAATAACTAAGATCAGAGTGGAACTGAAGGAGACAGAGACATGAAAAACCCTTTAAAACATCAATGAATCCAGGAGCTGGTTTTTTGAAAAGATCAACAAAATAGAAGGACCACTAGCTAAATTAATAAAGAAGAAAAGAGAGAAGAATCAAATAGACATGATGAAAATGACAAAGGGGATATCACCACTGATCCCACAGAAATACAAATTACCATCAGAGAATACTATAAACACCTCTACACAAACAAACTAGAAAATCTAGAAGAAATGGATAAATTCCTGGACACATACACGCTCCTAAGACTAAACCAGGAAGAAGTTGAATGCCCGAATAGACCAATAACAAGTTCTGAAATTGAGGCAGTAATTAATAGCCTACCAACCAAAAAAAGCCCAGGACCAGACAGATTCACAGTGTAATTCCACCAGGGTTACAAAGAGGAGTTGGTACCATCCCTTCTGAAACTATTCCAAACAACAGAAAATGGACTCCTCCTTAACTCATTTTATGAGGCCACCATCATACCGATACCAAAACCTGGCAGAGACACAACAAAAAAAGAAAGTTTCAGGCCAATATCCCTGATGAACATTGATGCGAAAATCCTCAATAAAATACTGGCAAATCGAAACCAGCAGCAAATCAAAAAGCTTATCCACCACAATCAAGTCAGTTTCATCCCTGGGATGCAAGGCTGGTTCAACATACACAAATCAATAAATGTAATCCATCACATAAACAGAACCAATGACAAAAACCACATGATTATCTTAATAGATGCAGAAAAGGCCTTCAATAAAATTCAACACCTTTCATGCTAAAAACTCTCAATAAACTAGGTGGTGATGCAAAATACCTCAAAAGAATAAAAGGTATTTATGACAAACACATACCAATATCATACTGAATGGGCAAAAGCTGGAAGCATTCCCACTGAAAACCAGCACAAGACAAAGATGCTCTCTCTCACCACTCCTATTCAACATAGTATTGGAAGTTACATCCAGGGCAATCAGGCAAGATAAAGAAATAAAGGGTATTCAAGTAGAGGAAGAGAAAGTCAAATTGTCCCTATTTGCAGATGACATGATTGAATATTTAGAAAACCCCATCATCTCAGTCCAAAAACACCTTAAGCTGATAAGCAACTTCAGCAAAGTCTCAGCATATAAAATCAACGTGCAAAAATCACAATCATTCTTATACACAAATAGACAAGCAGAGAGCCAAATCATGAGTGAACTCCCATTCACAATTGCTTCAAAGAGAAAAAAATACCTAGGAATCCAACTTACAAGGGATGTGAAGGACCTCTTCAAGGAGAACTATAAACCACTGCTCAATGAAATAAAAGAGGATACAAACAAACGGAAGAACATTCCATGCTCATGGGTAGGAAGAATCAATATCGTAAAAATGGCCATACTGCCCAAGGTAATTAATAGATTCAATGCTATTCCCATCAAGCTACTATTGACTTTCTTGACAGAATTATAATAAACTACTTTAAATTTCATATGGAACCAAAAAAGAGCTTTTATAGCCAAGACAATCCCAAGCAAAAAGAACAAAGCTGGAGACATCATGCTACCTGACTTCAAACTATACTACAAGGCTTCAGTAACCAAAACAGCATGGTACTGGTACAAAAACAGATATATAGAACAACGGAACAGAACAGAAGCCTCAGAAACAACACCACACATCTACAACCATCTGATCTTCAACAAACCTGACAAAAACAAGCAATGGGGAAAGGATTCCCTATTTAATAAATAATGCTGGGAAAACTGGGTAACTATATGCAGAAAACAGAAACTGGACTCCTTCCTTACACTTTATACAAAAATTAACTCAAGATGGATTACAGACTTAAACATAAAACCTAAAACCATAAAAACCCTAGAAGAAAACCTAGGCAATACTATTCAGGGCAGAGGCATGGGCAAAGACTTCATAACTAAAACACCAAAAGCAATTGCGACTGAAGCCAAAATTGACAAATGGGATCTAATTAAACTAAAGAGCTTCTGCACAGAAAAAGAAACTATCATCAGAGTGACCAAACAACCTACAGAATGGGAGAAAATTTCTGCAATCTATCTATCTGACAAAGGTCTAATATCCAGAATCTGCAAGGAATTTAAACAAATTTACAAGAAAAAATAACCCAATCAAAAAGGGGGTGAAGGATATGAACAGATAACTCTCAAAAGAAGATATTTATGTGGCTGACAAACATATAAAAAAAGCTCATCATCACTGGTCATTAGAGAAATGCAAATCAAAACTACAATGAGATACCATCTCACTCCAGTTAGAATGGCAGTCATTAAAAAGTCAGGAAGCAACAGATGCTGGAGAGGATGTGGAGAAATAGGAATGCTTTTACACTGTTGGTGGGAGTGTAAATTAGTTAAACTATTCTGGAAGACAGTGTGGCAATTCCTCAAGCCTCTAGAACCAGAAATATCATTTGATCCAGTAATCCCATTACTGGGCATATACCCAAAGGATTATAAATCATTCTACTACAAAGACACACACACATGTATGTTTATTGCAGTGCTATTCACAATAGCAAAGACTTTGAACCAACCCAAATGCCCATCAATGATAGACTGGATAAAGAAAATGTGGCATATATACACCATGAAATATTATGCAGCCATAAAAAAGAATGAGTTCATGTCCTTTGCAGGGACATGAAGGAAGCTGGAAACAATAATTCTCAGCAAACTAACACAGGAACAGAAAACCAACCACCACATGTTCTCACTCATCAGTGGGAGTTAAACAATGAGAACACATGGACACAGGGAGGGGAACACCACACACACCGGGGCCTGCCGGGGGTCGGGGGCAAGGGGAGGGAGAGCATTAGGACAAATACCTAATCCAAGCGGGGCTTAAAACTTAGATGACGGGCTAATAGGTGCAGCAAACCACCATGGCACAATTATCCCTATGTAACAAACCTGCACGCTCTGCACATTTATCCCAGAATCTAAAGTTAATAAAAATCATCACTTGAATCACATCTGCATTTACACACATCATTGTCTGGTAAAATCACAGATATATGACCTGATTTTTCTGGTAAGAACTAATGAGAACATTTTATATTTGCCTCATCCTTAACAATTTACAGAGGTATATAACATTCATCTTTTCATGCCCAGTAGTAAAATTTCATGACTCTGAAGCACTTAGACTTCAATCATCTCATATTTTCAGAAAAACAAAATAAGCTAGCAAAATGATGAAAATAAAATCAGCTAGCTAGAATCTCCTATATATGTACAAAACCAATCATTTTCTTTGTTACCTTTTAAGCTCTTTGGCTGCAATGCTGTCCAAGAAACCCTCAGTTTGCTCTTCTATGATCTGTTAGGATATAAAGCCAAGAAAAGAAACAAGGTCGAGTCTTCATTTAACATGGGCCTATGCTACTTTTCTCTGCATTAAGGAGGTCATAAAAACCCCACCAAAATTATAAGCCAATGTTCATTGATTGAAATAATTATTTTAGTAACAATGATACATAAAGAAAACTAGTTGCTGTTTATTCATTTTTGTTCAACCAGTGATTTAAGGGGCCAGGCATGGTGGTTCACACCAGTAATTCTGGCACTTTTGGAGGCTGAGGAGAGAGAATTGCATGAGGCCAGGAGTTTGAGACCAGCATGGGCAACATAGTGAGACTCCATCTCTACAAAAAAAAAAAAAAAAAGGGGTCACGCATGGTGGCACATGCCTGTAGTCCCAGCTACTCAGGAGGTTGAGATGGGAGAATTGCTTGAGTCCAGGAGGCTGAATCAACAGTGAGCCATGATTGTGCCACTATAAGCCAGCCTGGGTGACAGAGTAAGACCCTGTCTTAAAAAAAAGTTTTATGGTTTCTGTAATTTTTTTAAGAGACAGGGTCTCACTACATGATCCAGGCTGGAGTACAGTGGCTATAAACACAGAATCACGGTATGCAACAACCTTGAACTCTTGGGCTCAAGTGATCTTCTTGCCTCAGTTTCTGGAATAGTGAGGACTTTTAAGCATGTGCCACTGTGACTGGCTTTTGTAATTTTCCCCCACTTGAAAAATGGTCAAACGTTATACAAGTGTCTTAAACTGGGTCAAGCATGATTGAACTATCCTTTCCCTTACAATCTCTACAATTGCTATAGCTTGTCATTGTTGGATTTATTTTTAGATTACCCGGAAATGGACTCTTACTATGAGTGAAATCACGTGGTTGAACTGGAAGGTTCCTGTCACATCTGCAGGACAGACGGCAACCATGCATGGCTTTTCATGGAATTCTGGGAAGGAAGAATATAATTAATTCTGTTTGGTGTATTGGCGATTTAATGACTTTATATTACTACCATATTAGTAGCCAATCATTCAAGTGATGACAAGATAGAGAGACATCTGTGAACTTTATTTTAAAAATTCAAATATTTGCTTGATTTAACTACTTAAAAGTTGTTGTACAATCGCCCAGCAATAGACATCTTTTACAAAAATCGAGATGAAAATGTTGTAAGTACAATAGCAATTAACGATGTACTGTTATGTAAGAAAATGACAAAACTTTTAACTTAAAAACATAATCTTTTATAGTGTCACAGGTGTATTTAATTCATAAAAATTGTTTATCTTAGACTCCTTTAAATAATAAACAACCATTTGTGATTAAATGTTAAGGTACCAATCATTTACATAAGATTAGGAGTGGAAAGCTTTACAAGTGTTGTGAACAACAGCTATATTAACATCAATTAGAAAGTAAGCCAAAGCATCTCTAAGTTTCCCTCTAGTTATTAGGCAATAACATTCAATTTCTAAAACCTAACAAATACAGCTTTTAAAGGATTTAAATGCATCCATTTACTTACAGTTATTGAATAGAATTAGCAAATGGGTCGCTCCTGAAAATGAGAGCTCCAGGGACTTAAACTGTAAAATTTTTTCCTCCCTTTATTAACACAGATAATTATGACCTTTACTTAACTATTGTGAGGCAATTAAGCAACTCAATATATTTCACTAAATAAATGGCAAGAATTCCATCAGAAATCTGAAAGCTAAAGAAAAAGATTACATGGCCAACCTTACACAAGCAGTCATCTACACTGTTATTTGAAGTTCACGAGCACGAGGTAGGTAGGAATCCTCAGGTTTCCTCTTGGAATATGATTTCTGTTGAGAGCTAAGCCATTATTAACATTTCACATACAAGGTGACTCTAGGACTGGCCTTGTACTATGAGCAGTGGATAAAGATCTGGTCTTCTCTCTCTACATCAGAGGCTTGGTCGCCTCTACTACCCTCTCATGAGTTCTGTGAAGAGTACAAGAGACGAATGCTTAGTATTTCATTTTTTTTCCTAAATAATTCCTCCATAATTTGCATTTTTGATGGCATTCCCAGCAACAGTGTTTTAACTATGAAAATAGGTCAGAGCGTGACTACTGTATGCAATTATAGTTTTGAAGTTGTCCTAAAGAGGTATAAATACTTCTAGGGGGATTTCTAACAAATAAGTAATTCAAAAAAGTAGGCAGTGGGGAGAAATGACTATCAATGATATATGGCTTAACAGATAACATTTGCTGCCTTCTGGTTCTGAGAATGCCATTAGAAATACCGATATACAAAGGAGAACTATGTGAGATGATGAATATGTTAATTAGCTTGACTATAACCACTTCACTGTGTATAAATGTATCAAAATCTCATGTTGTATTCCTTAAATATATGCAATAAAATAAATTAAATGAAAATAAGCTAGAGATATTTGTGTTTAGTAAACCAGTATAGAGATTTAAGAAACAAATCCCTCAAAGACATTTTCAAGCATTTGCTTTTACCATGTTTGTACATTTCACTCATTATGTGGGAAAAATTAAGCATTTGGCACTGCGGTATAATTCAGAGCAACACCTCCTAGGGGAGGATGAGATAGTGGAGCTGGTGACCAAAGAGATCTAAAGCAGCTCCAAAGGCAATTAGCTCCTAACATTGTGAGCAAGCTATTGGAGGTGGGGCCTGCCCATTCTGGCTTCCATATATCCCCTCAGGCTGACTGAGGTGTTATTTTTAGCCATTTGTGAATTATACTTCCCTTTATTCCTGTGTTAACCATTCCCTATTTCACAAGTATATCTTTATGTAGAATGGCAAAACTAGACAGAATATTTTGTCTCCAGGTGCCCTCTTGTGATAATACCAAAGATCACAATCAAGGAAAGTTAATTTATCAAGTGCCAGAATGTGCCAAGAGTAGCAGGAATTGACCCTTTCAATTTAAGTTGTAATCATCCAGAAAACAGTAAATTAATTAATATTTGTATTTAGGGGAATGCTAACTAGCAATTTTATAACAATATCACTGTCTGAATTATAAAGCTTCAAAATATACTTAGCCGAGAGACTAATAAGTCAGGTAAACTACATAAGAATATTAAGCAAAAAAAAAAAATCATATAAATCAACAATCTGGGGGAGAGACATCAACTGTCCTGGAGTAACATTTGAAAGGTAAGTTCATTTAACAATATCTTTTCCCAAAATTGTATAATCTAGTTAGCTTTCAGTTCCCAGTAATCTCATAAGCCCATCTCACTAAAAATTATGCTTTCGAGGCAAATTAATGAGCTTAATTTATTTTCCATGATTCTATGTTTTGACTTATTTGTTTAGTTCACTGGACAAGGATTCTCTAACTTAGAATTCTTCAAAATACAGCTGCTTGTGTTTTTTCGATTCTGTTTTATCAAAGTATCCTTCAGTTTTCATATTGGAGAGTTTGGATTCTAGATTTTTAATTTTCAGTTCCCTCTCACATCATATTGATGCAATATTATGTGCTCTTAACTGCTCTAACTCTTCTTTTTTTTTATTACTATTATTATACTTTAAGTTTTAGGGTACATGTGCACAATGTGCAGGTTAGTTACATATGTATACATGTGCCATGCTGGTGTGCTGCACCCATTAACTCGCCATTTAGCATTAGGTATATCTCTTAATGCTATCCCTCCCCCCTCCCCCCACCCCACAACAGTCCCCAGACTGTGATGTTCCCCTTCCTGTATCCATGTGTTCTCATTGTTCAATTCCCATCTATGAGTGAGAACATGCAGTGTTTGGTTTTTTGTCCTTGCGATAGTTTACTGAGAATGATGATTTCCAATTTCATCCATGTCCCTACAAAGGACATGAACACATCATTTTTTATGGCTGCATAGTATTCCATGGTGTATATGTGCCACATTTTCTTAATCCAGTCTATCATTGTTGGACATTTGGGTTGGTTCCAAGTCTTTGCTATTGTGAATAGAGCCGCAATAAACATACGCATGCATGTGTCTTTATAGCAGCATGATTTATAGTCCTTTGGGTATATACCCAGTAATGGGATGGCTGGGTCAAATGGTATTTCTAGTTCTAGATCCCTGAGGAATCGCCACACTGACTTCCACAATGGTTGAACTAGTTTACAGTCCCACCAACAGTGTAAAAGTGTTCCTATTTCTCCACATCCTCTCCAGC
Source organism: Pongo abelii (assembly GCF_028885655.2). NCBI lineage: Eukaryota > Metazoa > Chordata > Mammalia > Primates > Hominidae > Pongo > Pongo abelii. Next base: position 20,642,921 of record NC_071999.2, read on the forward strand.
ACCTGTTGTTTCCTGACTTTTTAATGATCGCCATTCTAACTGGTGTGAGATGGTATCTCATTGTGGTTTTGATTTGCATTTCTCTGATGGCCAGTGATGGTGAGCATTTTTTCATGTCTTTTGGCTGCATAAATGTCTTCTTTTGAGGAGTGTCTGTTCATATCCTTCACCCACTTTTTGATGGGGTTGTTTGTTTTTTTCTTGTAAATTTGTTGGAGTTCATGGTAGATTCTGGATATTAGCCCTTTGTCAGATGAGTAGGTTGCGAAAATTTTCTCCCATTTTGTAGGTTGCCTGTTCACTCTGATGGTAGTTTCTTTTGCTGTGCAGAAGCTCTTTAGTTTAATTAGATCCCATTTGTCAATTTTGGCTTTTGTTGCCATTGCTTTTGGTGTTTTAGACATGAAGTCCTTGCCCATGCCTATGTGCTGAATGGTAATGCCTAGGTTTTCTTCTAGGGTTTTTATGGTTTTAGGTCTAACATTTAAGTCTTTAATCCATCTTGAGTTAATTTTTGTATAAGGTGTAAGGAAGGGATCCAGTTTCAGCTTTCTACATATGGCTTTCTACATATGGCTAGCCAGTTTTCCCAGCAACATTTATTAAATAGGGAATCCTTTCCCCATTGCTTGTTTTTCTCAGGTTTGTCAAAGATCAGATAGTTGTAGATATGTGGCATTATTTCTGGGGGCTCTGTTCTGTTCCATTGATCTATATCTCTGTTTTGGTACCAGTACCATGCTGTTTTGGTTACTGTAGCCTTGTAGTGTAGTTTGAAGTCAGGTAGTGTGATGCCTTCAACTCTGTTCTTTTGGCATAGGATTGACTTGGCGATGCGGGCTCTTTTTTGGTTCCATATGAACTTTAAAGTAGTTTTTTCCAATTCTGTGAAGAAAGTCATTGGTAGCTTGATGGGGATGGCATTGAATCTATAAATTACCTTGGGAAGTATGGCCATTTTCACGATATTGATTCTTCCTACCCATGAGCATGGAATGTTCTTCCATTTGTTTGTATCCTCTTTTATTTCATTGAGCAGTGGTTTATAGTTCTCCTTGAAGAGGTCCTTCACATCCCTTGTAAGTTGGATTCCTAGGTATTTTATTCTCTTTGAAGCAATTGTGAATGGGAGTTCACTCATGATTTGGCTCTCTGTTTGTCTGTTATTGGTGTATAAGAATGCTTGTGATTTTTGTACATTGATTTTGTATCCTGAGACTTTGCTGAAGTTGCTTATCAGCTTAAGGAGATTTTGGGCTGAGACAATGGGGTTTTCTAGATATACAATCATGTCATCTGCAAACAGGGACAATTTGATTTCCTCTTTTCCTAATTGAATACCCTTTATTTCCTTCTCCTGCCTAATTGCCCTGGCCAGAACTTCCAACACTATGTTGAATCGGAGTGGTGAGAGAGGGCATCCCTGTCTTGTGCCAGTTTTCAAAGGGAATGCTTCCAGTTTTTGCCCATTCAGTATGATATTGGCTGTGGGTTTGTCATAGATAGCTCTTATTATTTTGAGATATGTCTGCATGCCTCTGTAGGCTCCACCTCTGGAGGCAGGGCACAGACAAACAAAAAGACAGCAGTAACCTCTGCAGGATTCAATGTCCCTGTGTGACAGCTTTGAGGAGAGCAGTGGTTCTCCCAGCACGCAGCTGAAGATCTGAGAACGGGCAGACTGCCTCCTCAAGTGGGTCCCTGACCCCTGACCCCCGAACAGCCTAACTGGGAGGCACCCCCCAGTAGGGGCAGACTGACACCTCACACGGCCGGGTACTCCTCTGAGACAAAACTTCCAGAGGAAAGATCAGACAGCAGCATTTGCAGATCACGAAAATCTGCAGTTCTGCATACACCGCTGCTGATACCCAGGCAAACAGTGTCTGGAGTGGACCTCTAACAAACTCCAACAGACCTGCAGCTGAGGGTCCTGTCTGTTAGAAGGAAAACTAACAAACAGAAAGGACATCCACACCAAAAACCCATCTGTACAACACCATCATCAAAGACCAAAAGTAGTTAAAACCACAAAGATGGGGAAAAAACAGAGCAGAAAACCTGGAAACTCTAAAAAGCAGAGCACCTCTCCTCCCCCAAAGGAACGCAGTTCCTCACCAGCAATGGAACAAAGCTGGACGGAGAATGACTTTGACGAGTTGAGAGAAGAAGGTTTCAGACGATCAAACTACACCGAGCTACGGGAGGAAATTCAAACCAAAGGCAAAGAAGTTGAAAACTTTGAAAAAACTTTAGACGAATGTATAACTAGAATAACCAATACAGAGAAGTGCTTAAAGGAGCTGATGGAGCTGAAAGCCAAGGCTCGAGAACTATGTGAAGAATGCAGAAGCCTCAGGAGCCGATGCGACCAACTGGAAGAAAGGGTATCAGTGATGGAAGATGAAATGAATGAAATGAAGCGAGAAGGGAAATTTAGAGAAAAAAGAATAAAAGAAACAAACAAAGCCTCCAAGAAATATGGGACTATGTGAAAAGACCAAATCTGCATCTGATTGGTGTACCTGAAAGTGACAGGGAGAATGAAACCAAGTTGGAAAACACTCTACAGGATATTATCCAGGAGAACTTCCCCAATCTAGCAAGGCAGGCCAATATTCAGATTCAGGAAATACAGAGAATGCCACAAAGATACTCCTCGAGAACAGCAACTCCAAGACACATGATTGTCAGATTCACCAAAGTTGAAATGAAGGAAAAAATCTTAAGGGCAGCCAGAGAGAAAGATCGGGTTACCCACAAAGGGAAGCCCATCAGACTAACAGCGGATCTCTCAGCAGAAACTCTACAAGCCATGGGAAGGATGGCCATTTTCATGATATTGATTCTTCCTACCCATGAGCATGGAATGTTCTTCCATTTGTTTGTATCCTCTTTTATTTCCTTGAGCAGTGGTTTGTAGTTCTCCTTAGGAAAAGAGGAAGTCAAATTGTCCCTGTTTGCAGATGACATGATAGTATATCTAGAAAACCCCATTGTCTCAGCCCAAAATCTCCTTAAGCTGATAAGCAACTTCAGCAAAGTCTCAGGATACAAAATCAATGTGCAAAAATCACAAGCATTCTTATACATCAATAACAGACAGAGAGCCAAATCATGAGTGAACTCCCATTCACAATTGCTTCAAAGAGAATAAAATACCTAGGAATCCAACTTAGAAGGGATGTGAAAGACCTCTTCAAGGAGAACTACAAACCACTGCTTATGCCATCCCCATCAAGCTACCAATGACTTTCTTCACAGAATTGGAAAAAACTACTTTAAAGTTCATATGGAACCAAAAAAGAGCCCGCATCGCCAAGTCAATCCTAAGCCAAAAGAACAAAGCTGGAGGCATCACACTACCTGACTTCAAACTATACTACAAGGCTACAGTAACCAAAACAGCATGGTACTGGTACCAAAACAGAGATATAGATCAATGGAACAGAACAGAGCCCTCAGAAATAACACCACATATCTACAACTATCTGATCTTTGACAAACCTGACAAAAACAAGAAATGGGGAAAGGATTCCCTATTTAATAAATGGTGCTGGGAAAACTGGCTAGCCATATGTAGAAAGCTGAAACTGGATCCCTTCCTTACACCTTATACAAAAATCTATTCAAGATGGATTAAAGACTTAAATGTTAGACCTAAAACCATAAAAACCCTAGAAGAAAACCTAGGCATTACCATTCAGGACATAGGCATGGGCAAGGACTTCATGTCTAAAACACCAAAAGCAATGGCAACAAAAGCCAAAATTGACAAATGGGATCTAATTAAACTAAAGAGCTTCTGCACAGCAAAGGAAACTACCATCAGAGTGAACAGGCAACCTACAAAATGGGAGAAAATTCTCGCAACCTACTCATCTGACAAAGGGCTAATATCCAGAATCTACAATGAACTCCAACAAATTTACAAGAAAAAAACAAACAACCCCATCAAAAAGTGGGCGAAGGACATGAACAGACACTTCTCAAAAGAAGACATTTATGCAGCCAAAAAACACATGAAAAAGTGCTCACCATCACTGGCCATCAGAGAAATGCAAATCAAAACCACAATGAGATACCATCTCACACCAGTTAGAATGGCGATCATTAAAAAGTCAGGAAACAACAGGTGCTGGAGAGGATGTGGAGAAATAGGAACACTTTTACACTGTTGGTGGGACTGTAAACTAGTTCAACCATTGTGGAAGTCAGTGTGGCGATTCCTCAGGGATCTAGAACTAGAAATTCCATTCGACCCAGCCATCCCATTACTGGGTATATACCCAAAGGACTATAAATCATGCTGCTATAAAGACACATGCACACGTATGTTTATTGCCGCATTATTCACAAGAGCAAAGACTTGGAACCAACCCAAATGTCCAACAATGATAGACTGGATTAAGAAAATGTGGCACATATACACCATGGAATACTATGCAGCCATAAAAAATGATGTGTTCATGTCCTTTGTAGGGACATGGATGAAATTGGAAATCATCATTCTCAGTAAACTATCGCAAGAACAAAAAACCAAACACTGCATATTCTCACTCATAGGTGGGAATTGAACAATGAGAACACATGGACACAGGAAGGGGAACATCACACTGTGGGGACTGTTGTGGGGTGGGGGGAGGGGGGAGGGATAGCATTGGGAGATATACCTAATGCTAGATGACGAGTTGGTGGGTGCAGCGCACCAGCATGGCACATGTATACACATGTAACTTACCTGCACATTGCACACATGTACCATAAAACCTAAAGTATAATAATAATAATAATAATAATAATAAAAAGAAACTCTACAAGCCAGAAGAGAGTGGGGACCAATATTCAACATTCTTAAAGAAAAGAATTTTCAAGCCAGAATTTCATATCCAGCCAAACTAAGCTTCATAAGTGAAGGAGAAATAAAATACTTTACAGACAAGCAAATGCTGAGAGATTTTGTCACCACCAGGCCTACCCTAAAAGAGCTCCTGAAGGAAGCACTAAACATGGAAAGGCACAACCAGTACCAGCTGCTGCAAAATCATGCCAAAATGTAAAGACCACCGAGACTAGCAAGAAAGTGCATCAATTAACGAGCAAAATAAGCAGCTAACATCATAATGACAGGATCAAATTCACACATAACAATATTAACTTTAACTGTAAATGGACTTAATGCTCCAATTAAAAGACACAGACTGGCAAATTGGATAAAGAGTCAAGACCCATCAGTGTGCTGTATTCAGGAAACCCATCTCACGTGCAGAGACACACATAGGCTCAAAATAAAAGGATGGAGGAAGATCTACCAAGCAAATGGAAAACAAAAAAAGGCAGGGGTTGCAATCCTAGTCTCTGATAAAACAGACTTTAAACCAACAAAGATCAAAAGAGACAAAGAAGGCCATTACATAATGGTAAAGGGATCAATTCAACAAGAAGAGCTAACTATCCTAAATATATATGCAGCCAATACAGGAGCACCCAGATTCATAAAGCAAGTCCTGAGTGACCTACAAAGAGACTTAGACTCCCACACATTAATAATGGGAGACTTTAACACCCCACTGTCAACATTAGACAGATCAACGAGACAGAAAGTTAACAAGGATACCCAGGAATTGAACTCAGCTCTGCACCAAGCAGACCTAATAGATATCTACAGAACTCTCCACCCCAAATCAATAGAATATACATTTTTTTCAGCACCACACCACACCACACCTATTCCAAAATTGACCACATAGTTGGAAGTAAAGCTCTCCTCAGCAAATGTAAAAGAACAGAAATTATAACTCTTCTTGAAAGGCTGTTTGTGACTAAAACAAGTTAAAGGGATACAATTTTAAAATAATTATGACCTGAATGATTACTGTATGTTTGTTTACTTTAGTTTTGAGTCAGCACCTCAGAGAGCAGTTTTAAATATGTGAAAAAAGAAGCTGAAATGAAAGATATTTATCATCACTATCAACTAAATTGATAATATAATCTGAATTATTAAAAATTGAATCATTCTTATGTGAGTACTCATGTAATCTCATGATCCAAAGACCAACAGAATCCATTTAAAATGTAAACAACTGAACAATGTGACTGGCTTAAGAGCAATTCAAAGGTATGGTCTAATTTCTAAATAACAATTTTGTTTTTTCCTCACATTCCAGTTTTGTGCCAACTCTTCTTAATAAGCAAATGATTTTCTAATGAGGCTCATTATTCTGAAAGATCAGTTTGTTGTAATAATGATGGAAATGAAGAAACTGAAACAGAGAAACAAGTGCTAGCTTCCTTCTAGAAATCTACAAAACAAATTGCTCTAAGATAAATAGAGGAAACACATTCAATGTACATATCCAAAATATAATTTGCAGTGAAATGAATGAAAGAACATTAAAGATAAATAAACTAAACTTTAAGAATAGATTCAGTTCTTCTAATTTTTTATTATCTCCTGTCTTGGTTGTTCTTTAGTCTCCCTTTTATAATGTTCAAATTGTCCATGTTTCACCATATTTCTTTCCATATGACTTTTAAGATTTACTACTACTTGTTCCAACTTCTTTTTATGCTTCTGAAGTTTTTCACATTTCTTTTGCATTGTTTTCATAGATAATGAATTCTGTTGAAGAATTTGATTTTACAAAGGTGAGGAGAGTGGTGGTTTTAAAACACATCTACTAATTGGTTGATATATTTCTCCCATGAATTTCCCCCTGTTGAATACAAGCTGGCCTTCATAACTAGCTTCTAGTGAATATAATGTAATGGAACTATGGTGTCACTTTGAAGGCTAGGTTAGAAAATGTAATACAGTTTCCAGTTGACTTTCCCTCTCTAGAGAAGTTTGCCCTTATAATCCAGCCACCATATACTCTGAGGAAGCCCAAGGTACACGGTGAATCCTTATGTAGCTGTTCCGCTGACTGTCCCAGCTAAAGTCTCAGCCAAAAACCAGCTTCAACTGTCACACACGTGAATAAACAAGCCCTGATAATTCTAGTCCTCAGCTTCAAGTCACTTTAGCTGTTGCCAATTGGAAGAGAAATGAGCTGGCCCCACTGAACCTTGCCTAAAACTGCAGATTCTGAACACATTTTTGAGGTAGTACAGATACAAAATAAAAGTTATTGTCACTAAAGAAACAATAATAATAAGTACTAAAACATGTAGGATACCTTTGTGCCAGCAGGTGGGTAGAGAAAGGATCTAGAGATGAATGAAAATGGAAATCCAAAGGACTTTGAAGACACTGTTAGTAGAAGCCTGATGGCCCTTGAGCAGAAACCTTTACTGTCATGAGAAAAGCAGATGATGCATTCAATGTGCTGAAAGAAAATTATGAGCCTGAATATGATATCCAGCAAAGCTACCTTTGAAAAATGAATGAGAAATAAAGATTTCTCAGACAAGCAAACACTGAGCGAATTCATCACCCCAAACCAGCCATAGTAGAAATGCTTCAGGGAGTCCTAAATCTGAAGGTGAAAAGACAATATCTACCATCATAAAAACACACAAAAGTCTAAAACTCACTGGTAGAACAGATACACAATTGAGAAAGAGACAGGAATCCAATGTTACCACTACAGAAAACCACTAATTCATATAGGTAAATAATAAAAAGAAAGAAAGGACCAAAGGATATGCAAGACAAACATTAAACAACGAACAAAATGACAACAGCAATAATTCTTCAGCTGTCAATACAACCTTGAGCATAAATGTCTTAAATTCTCCAGTTAAAAGATACAGCTTGGATGAGTGAATCAAAAAACAGTACCTAAGAAACTCACTTCAGGCTGGGTGCAGTGGCTCATACCTGCAGTCTTAGCACTTTGGGAGGCTGAAGTGGGCAGGTCACTTGAGGTCAGGAGTTCAAGACCAGCCTGGACAACATGAAGAAACCCATCTCTACTAGAAATCCACACACACACACAAAAAAATTAGCTGGGCGTGTTGGTGCATGTCTGTAATCCCAGCTATTCAGGAGGCTGAGGTGCAAGAATTGCTTGAACTCGTGAGGTGGAGGCTGCAGTGAGCCGAGATCGCTCCACTGCACTCCTGCCTGGGTAACAGAGTGAGACTGCATCAAAAAGAAAAAGAAGAGAGAAGGGGAGGGGAGAGGAGGGGAGGAGAGAGGAGGGGAGAGGAAGGAAAGAGAAGAGAAGAGGATAAGGGAAGAGAATATGAAAAGAAAGAAAGAAAGAGAGAGAGAGAAAAAGAAAGAAAAGAAAGAAAGAAAGAAAGAAAGGAAGGAAGGAAGGAAGGAGGGAAGGAAGGAAGGGAAGGAAAAGAAAGAAAGAAACAAAGAAAGAAAAGAGAGAAAGGAAGAAAGAGAGAGAAGAAGGAAGGGAGGGAGGGAGAGAGAGAGAGAAAGAAAGAGAAAGAAAGAAAGAAAGTAAGTTAGTTCACCTGAGTGCCAATGAAAAACTCATGTCACCTGTAGAGACATACCCACACCCTGAATACAACACTGAAAGTGAAGGGATGGAAAAAACATTTCATGCAAATGGAAAACCTTTGAAAGCATGCAGGAGTAGCTGTATCTACATCAGGCAAAATGGACTTTAAGTCAAAAAACATAAAAGGAGAAAAAGAAGGTTATTATATAATGATAAAGAAATTCATTCAGCATGAGGACATAACAGTTATAAACGTACATGCATCCAACACTCGAGCACCCAGATGAATAAGGCAAATATCTTTAGAACTAAAGAGAAAGGCACAGCCCAATACTATAATCATTGAATACTTCAACAGCCCATGTTTAGCAGTGGACAGCACATCTAAACAGAAGATCAACAAAGAAACATCAGACATAATCTCCTCTATAGGCCAAATGAACATAAGAGACATTTAAATAACCTTTGCTCAAACAACTACAGAATATATATCCTTCTCATGAACACACAGGATATTCTCCAGGATAAAACATACATTAGGCCACAATAAAAGGCTCAACATATAAAACCTCAAAATCATATAGAGTATCTTCTCACACCACAAAAGAATTAAACTAGACATCAATAATAAGAGCAACTTTAGAAACCATACAATTACATGGAAATTAAACAACATGCTCCTGGACGAACACTGGATCCATGAAGAAATTAAGAAGAAAATAAAAAAAAAAATGTTTTCAAGCAAATGAAAACAGAAACACAAAATACCAAAACCTATGGGATACAGCAAAAACAGTGCTAAGAGGAAAATTTATATCAACAAACGCCCATATCAAAAAGCTAAAAAGACTTCAAATAAACAACCTAATGATGCACATAAAGAAATCAGAAAAGCAAGAACAAAGCCAAGTCAAAATTACTAGAAGGAAAGACATAGCAAAGATAAGAGCAGAACTGAATGAAGTAGAGACTAACAAAAAATACAAAGGATCAACAAAATAAATAGTTGTTTTTTCAAAAGATAAAAAAAATTAATGAACTGCTACTTATGCTCAAGAAGAAAAACAGAAGAGACCTAAGTAAATAAAATCAGAAACAAAAAAGGAGATATTACAACTGATACCACAAAAATAGAAATGCTTATTACAGACCTTTATGAACAACTATATGACAATGAATTGGAAAATCTAGAGGAAACTGATAAATTCCTGAACACATATAACTTACAAGATTTGACAAGGAAAATCTAGAAGACCTGATCAGAGGAATCACAGGTAATGAGATTGAACCAGTAATAACAAGTTCAGAAAAAAAGAAAGTCCCCAAACTAGATAACTTCACTGATGAATTCTACTAATCGTTTACAGGAAAACTAATGCCAATTCTTCTCAAACCACTTCAAATTCTTCCTAGTTTGTTCTATAAGGCCAGCATTATTCTGATATCAAGACTAGAAAGGGCATGACAACAACAAAACTACAGGCCAATATCCCTGATGAACACAGATGCAAAAACTCTCCACAAAATACTAGCAAACTGAATCCAGTAAGACAACAAAAAGTTAATACCCCAGGATAAAGTAGGACTTCTCCCTGGGATGCAAGGATGGTTCAACATATGTAAATCAATAAATATGATACATCTCATCAACAAAATGAAGGGAAAAACACATACAACTATCTCAACAGATGCAGAAAATCATCTGATAAGATTCATGAGGAAAACTCTCAACAAATCAAGCATACAAGGAACATCTCTCAACAAAATAAAGGTCACATAAGCAAAGCCACAGCTAACATTATACTGAATAGCGAAAAGCTGAAAGCCTTTCCTCTAAGAACTGGAACAAGACAAAGATACTCACTCTCACCATTTGTATTCAACACAGTACTAGAATTCCTAGCCAGAGCAAGTGGGTGAGAAAAAGAAAGAAAGGGCGTCCACACTGGAAAAAAGAAGTCAAATGATATCTCTTTGTAGATGACCTTATCTTACAGAAAGAAAAACCTAAAGACTCTACAAAAAAGTCTTAGAACTGATATACAAATTTAGTAAAGTTGCAGGACACCAAATCAGCATACAAAAATCAGTAGTGCTTCTGTACATCAAATGAACTAGCTGGAAAACAATCAAGAAAGCGATCCCACTTATAATACCTACAAAAAGATTAAATAGGAATAAATAAGGTAAAAGATCTCTATGAGGAATACTAAACAATACTAATGAAAGAAATTGAAGAAGATACAAATGGACAGACATCCCATGGTCATGAACTGGAAAAAATCATACTGTTAAAATAAGCATACTACCCAAAGCAATCCACAGATTCAATGCAATCCTTATCAAAATACCATTGTTTTTCATAGAAATTGAAAAAACAATCTTAAAATTCGTATGGAACTGAAAGAAGATCCTGAATAGCCAAACCACTTCTGAGCAAAAAGAACAAAGCTGGAGAAATTGCACTACCTGACTTCAAAATACATTAAGAGGCTATAGTACCCAAAATAGCATAGTGTTGATATGAAGACAGATACATCAGTGAAACAGATCTGAAAACTGAGAAATAAATCCATGTATTTACAGCCAACTGATAGTCAACAAAGGTGCCAAGAAGATACACTGGGGAAAAACACCGTTTTCAATAAATGATACTGGGAAAACTGGATATCCATAGGCAGAAGAATGAACCTGGGTCCCTTCCTCTCATTATATACAAAATGCAGGCAGAATGGATTAAAGACTTAAACACAAAACCCAACATTATAAAATTACTAGAAGAAAACCTAGGAGAAATGCTTCAGGACATTGGTCTAGGTAATGATTTTATGGTTATGATTCAAAAGCACAGCCCAAATCCTCAAAATAGACCATTGAGACTACGGTGAAATAAAAACCTGCTGCAAACAAAGGAAACAACCAACAGAGTGAAGAGGCAATCTGCAGAATGGGTGAAAGTATTCACAAACAATTCACCTGACTAGGGACTAATATCTGGAATACACAAGGGTCTCAAACAACAATTTTAAAAAGTCCAATTAATGGTTAAACTAAGGGTCTGAAGAGATATTTGTCCAAAGAACATGTACAAATCGGCAAGAAAATAGATAAAAAATATCATTGAGATATCTGTGAGACTGTGAGAAAAGTGAAAAGCAATGTAAAATTAAGGGATAAGTGTTTTGCACAGACTAGACAGGTGCTAAGTCATATGGTCAGTGACAGAACAGTGAGGGAAAGCTTCATGAAAAAGGGAAAATTGGGCGCCAGGTCTGAAAGAATGAGGCTAGATAAACAGAAGCTGAAAAGTCAGGAAGGACAGCATGGGTAACGCAAACAGATGGTGAAATCAGCCCAATAACTTGAGGATAAAATCCAACAGCAGTGGGAAAAAAATAAACGTATGTCCACGCACAATAATATTCAACTGATGAATGGACAACTGGTATGTCCATACAATAGAATTATTCAACCATAAAAAGAAATAAAGTACTCATGCATGGTATGACACAAATGAACCCTGAAAACATTCTAAGATGGTTTTGATACATGTTCCCTCCAAATCTCATGTTGAAATGTAGCTGTCAGTGTTGGAGGTGGGGCCTGATGGGAGGTGTCTGGATCATGGGGGAATGAATGGCTTAGCACCATCCCCCTTAGCGATGAGTGAATTCATGCGAGATCTGTTTGTTTAACTGTGTGTGGCACCTCCCCCTCTCTCTTGCTCCTCTTCTTGCCAGGTGATGTGCCTGCTCCCCTTCCCCCTCCACCATGCTTATAAGCTTTCTGGGGCCTCACCAGAAGCTGAACAGATGTTGTGGCCATGTGCATACAGCCTGCAGTACCATGAGTCAGTTAAACCTCTTGTCTTTATAAATGACCCAGCCTCAGTTATTCCTTTATAGCAGCCAACCTCAACCTTTTTGGCACAAGGGACTGGTTTCATGGAAGACAATTTTTCCATGGACCAAAGAGCAGAGGGATGGTTTCAAGATGTTTCATGCACATTACATTTATTGCACACTTTATTTCTATTATTATATTATAATATATAATGAAATAATTATACCACTCACCATAAAGTTGAATCAGTGGGAGCCCTGAGCTTCTTTTCCTGCAACTAGAGTGTCCCATCTGGGGGTGATAGGAGACAGTGACAGATCATCAGGCATTAGATTCTCAGAAGGAGCGTGCAACCTACATCCCTTGCATGTGGGTAGTTCACAATAGGGTTCATGCCACTATGAGAATCTAATGTCACAGCTGATTTGACAGGAGGCCGCGCTCAGGGGGTAATGAAAGTGATGGGGAGTGGGTGTAAATACAGATGAAGCACTGCTCAACTCCTGCTGTGTGGCCTGGTTGCTAACAGACCATAGATCAGTACCGGTCCTTGGCCTGGGAGTTGGGAATCCCTGCCTTGTAACACAAAAATGGCCTAATACACATGCAAAGTGAAAGAAGTCAGTCATAAAAAACTGCATTTTGTATGATGCTATTTGTATGAAATGGTCAGGCAGGTATAACCTATGGAGACAAAAAGTAGAGGGTGGTTGCCTAGGACCAGGCAACGTGGAAAGACATGAGTAGGGAATGCAGCCGGTGATGGCTAAGTGAAACTAAGCTAAGCGGGTTTCATTTCAGGGAGAAAAAAAATGCTCTAAAATTATTTGTGGTGATGGTTACACAATTCTGAATATACTGAGACAGTGAATCATATACTTTAAATGGCTGAATGGTATGGTATGTGAATTATAGCTCAATAAAGTTGTCTTAAAAAAATCCAGTGGTGGGATCTAGATAATTTTCTTCCATCTTAGTTCTTTTCTTAATTCTTATTTCTCTATTTTTCATGTACATACTATATATGATCTGAATATTTCTATGCTTTTACAATATATTTAAAATAAAAGGAACATAAAGAAAATGCCTAACTTTTCAAATAGCTTGTAAATTAATCTAAAATATTAGCATTTTGGCCAAGAGGATAATGGTCTTTCTGTATAAGTTATCCTGACATCCGTTAAATAAATATACAATCATCCTATTTCTTGTCTTTACTTTTGTGAATGGATACAGATTGTGTATCTGAATGAATACAGATACTGTTTTGTCTGTATCCATTTATAAAAGTAAAGACAAGAAATATTATAATTTTTTTTTTGAGACAGAGTCTCGCTCTTGTTGCCCAGGCTGGAGTGCAATGGCGCCATCTCGGCTCACCGCAAACTCCGCCTCCCAGATTCAAGCGATTCTCCTGCCTCAGCCTCCCAAGCAGTTGGGATTACAGGCATGTGCCACCGCACTAGGATAATATTGTATTTTTAGTAGAGACGGGGTTTCTCTATGTTGGTCAGGCTGGTCTCGAACTCCCAACCTCAGGTGATCCACCTGCCTCAGCCTCCCAAAGTGCTGGGATTACAGGCGTGAGCCACTGCTCCCATACTAGAAATATTATAATTTTCTAGAACATTCTATTGAATGTTGAATTTGGTCTTCAAAAACACTTTGTATTGTTTAACCAGCTGTAGATTAACTGTTGACATGTTCAATTTCCTTTGTACATGACTTCTGGTTTGCCCTCATTTCTTCTTTGACTCTTGTGTGCCCTCTTCTAAATGGATGTGACAATGGGATGTAACCTCTAGTGAAGCCTCTGGCATAGATCGTTTTTAAGGGTATCTGCCAATTCTTGTTGAAGATATCTTGCAACTACCCGATATTTTTTTCTACTAATTTTATAAATCGCCTTATTATTAAATTATGTTAACATTTAACTCTAACATATATACATAACAAATGTATCACCATGTACATTGACTTACCTTTTTTTCTTCATGGGTTCACGTTCCTGTTCATTACTGAATTCAGTTAAGGACACAGAAGGTGTTATCTTCCTGCCAAATCTCTATTGTGTTACTTAGACAACAGATTCACCCCACTATTCATTCATACCCTGATGAATATTCAATGCCTAACAACCTACTGAAGTCTCACAAAGAAATGGGTACGTGGGAGGGTCTGGTGGTGGTTAGTTCTGCACTGTGAAATGTTTTCCCTCTTTTTTATTAGAAGCTCAAATCAACCTCAGAGCTCCTCACATAGTCAATCACCTGCTGAAATCTTTCCGATAGATTCCTATCTCAGAATAAAAGGAAAGTTCCAAAGGCCTTCGAGGCCCTAGGTAAAGTGGCCTCCACCTTCATCCCTGGCCTCAGCTCCTACAACTCTGTTCACCGTCTCAGTATATTCAGAGTTGTGTACCATCACCACAATTAATTATGGAACATTTTTTATCTCCCTGAAATGAAAGCCCCTTAGCTTAGTTTCACTTCGCCATCACTGGCTGTATCCCCTACTCAAGTCTTTCCACCTTGCCTGGTCCTAGGCAACCACCCTCTACTTTTTGTCTCTGTAGGTTATACCTGTCTGACCATTTCATACAAATAGCATCATACAAAACGCAGTTTTTTATGACTGACTTCTTTCACTTGGCAGGTGTATTAGGCCACTCCTTTCCCACTATACGTGTATCCCTGTCACCCCTCACTAGTCTGAAAATAGGGTTCCAATGCTAAACTAATAAATCACATAGAGCTACAATGATCTTTGTACTGGACAAAGTGATATTCAAATGATAGTCATGGAGCCTTGAGATGAAAATTATGAACAAATTATTTGTAAAAATATTCAAAGTAAATTACACATAACAGTGAGAAGATTAAATCAAACAAGGCTTTGATAACATTCACCACATTTGTCCCAAATGTTGATTTAATGAAAAGTATATGCCTTTAAAGAATTGAGTGGTTGGCCAGGAACAGCGGCTCACGCCTGTAATCCCAGCACTTTGGGAGGCCGAGGCGGGCGGATCACAAGGTCAGGAGATTGAGACCATCCTGGCTAACACGGTGAAACCCCATCTCTACTAAAAATACAAAAAATTAGCCAGGCGTGGTGGTGGGTGCCTGTAGTCCCAGCTACTCGGGAGGCTGAGGCGGGAGAATGGCATGAACCTGGGAGGTGGAGCTTGCAGTGAGCCGAGATCGCGCCACTGCACTCTGGCCTGGGCAAAAGAGCGAGACTCCATCTCAAAAAAAAAAAAAAAAAAATTGAGTGGTCATTACAACACATAATTTGAGATGGACATATTTTCAGATTCAAGTCAAATGGACATAAATAAAAATAAAATTATGCCAAATAAAATACATAAAAAGCTACTGATATAAAAATATTATGAGATTCAGTAATACACTCCAGTTCACCTGGGAAAACTGGAATTAACTGTCAAAATAACTCCCTGAACTGAATCTTAAGTTCAAAAGTACTCCTTCTAGGAGTGATCATTTCCATTCATCTGTTTCATCATGGTCTTCACATAAAGACATTAAAATTATTCTATCAGCAGTATAAGACTACTTTATTAATACTAGTCTATATCTATTAACAACTTGTAACAACCTCCTAAAATTTCATAGGTGACAGAATGTCTTTACTCAAAGTAAAGCATCTCTCACGTCTAACTTTTATTTACTGGGAATAAGGTATGTTTCTAGGCTGATATAGAAAATACCTTGACAATCCATCTAGCTTCATATTCAACTCCATTCAACATTTAGCCATAACCAGATATTACTTTACATTTTCTTTCAGAAAGTTTAAAAAGTATTTATCTTTCTTGGTATTTACTTCTCTTTCTGCTTTCTCCTTTCCCTGTTGTTGAAGCCTTTTAAAAAAATGATTGCATTCGTTGATTAATGCCTGATTTTTCTCTTCTAGCTTTTCTTTCTCAGCTTGAAGATTTTTCACAGTAGCACGAGATTGGTCTTGGATATTAATTATTGTCTTTTCTTGATTGTCAGCTTTGTTGTAAGCATCATCCAGTTGCTGTGGAAGCAACATATTTTCACTCTGTAGTTGAGACAGCCTCGCCTCTATAGATTCCTGCTTTCCAATGAATTCCTTCAGTTACATTGTTTATTTTGATACATTTGTTGAATTTCCTGGATTTGACACTGGGTTTGGCGTAGGTCTCTTCCGTGCATTCTGAAACAAACCTCTTTTCTGCTTTTCTGTAAGAGCATCTCTTGTGTGTTGGAACTTAAGGCTTAGGCTTTCCAAGTTACTTTGAGTTCTAGACAGTTGCTGAGAACGAAGGATACTGTTAGCTTTTAGGTCCGACATATCAAAATTCATTTTCTCCTGTAAATGAAACCATTCATCTCTTCCTCTCTGGAAAGCAAGTTCCACATCTCTTTTTGATGTCACACAATCACGTCTAGCAGCAGCCAGTCTGCAACGGTGTGATTCAACTTCTGTCTCCAGGCTTTCCTTCTTTTGTTTTTCCCTCTCCAGTTGAGAATGGAGCATGGTATTCTCAGCTGTCAGGACACCAAGCTGTGCAGTATACTCGGATATCATTGCTGTTAATATTTCCCCATTCCGTTTTATTGTCTTTTGCAGGTCACCAATGTCCTCGAAATATTTCTTTTTATTTTCCTGGTTCTGTTTTTCTATTGTGTCTATTTCCAGTCTGAGGGTGGCAATTTCGCCCTGCAATGTGTGATTTTCGTGTAACAGATCTTGTACTTTGTCATGGCTGTGAGAAATCTAAATGAAACAAAGGAAGCACTCACTAGCTAGCACTCAGTAAAAGGACATGTCTTGGTTTCCTCTGAAATTAAATCATACCGTATACATTTATATAATGAAAGGGTTGCCATCAGTTGATATGCAATGGGATAAAAAGTTGTATCAAAACCTCAAACCTTATTAAACATAAATTCCTCAATGTCCAAAAGTTTATTTGAAGACAACAAATTCATGAAAGTTAAAAACTAAACCTCTAGAGAATGTTTAAGAATCTCACAGTAAGAAAAGTTTTTCCCTAAATTACAAAAAATTCAAAGGCATAACATAAAATATTAATAAATTTGAATCCATTAAAAAATTGGGTTTACACTGATATCCAACCTGTACACCACCCCATAGCAAGAGCCTTAGCTCTGGGTATCTTTGGACAGATGAAATTTCCCAAAGTTCTTCAAGTTCATTTTCCCGAGAATATTCTATAGATATTCTACTTTTGTAACATTTAATATTCTACAGGTATTCTACTTTTCTATCATTTTTATAATGTTGTAATAGTTACATTTATTGATAAATGATCCATCAAGTCATTGTACTAAGCACTTCTACATACATCAATAAACTCATTTACCACAACTCTGAAAAGGAGAGGTTACAAATAGGAGCAAGCTGCAAGATTTTCCCCCGGTCTTCTGATTCTACTTCTAGTGCTCCTCCCCCACATCACTGTTCCTTCTGTGGTGTAAATATGTAAAAACAAAAGAAGCTTATTTCTCCAAGACACCGATGGTAAATAGATGAAATTTACAGAGCTCTCTTAGAAAATCATGAGATTACTTGCTGTTGCAATAATTTTTGTTTCCTTCACAATGTTGGAAACAGTATTAAATGTGAAATAGGAGAAAACACTAAACTATCTCACTAGGAACAAAATACTACTTATCAATAAATCACCACTAAGTATACATTATGGTATCTTACCGTTTTGAAAAGCTTTTTGTACTGAAATAAGATACCACTTGGAGAAAACTGCTATTCTCAAAAGTGAGGAGAATCACATTCAAAATAATGGTCTCTGAATTGGCTGTACTTTTCTGCAAATAATAAACTAACCTCTCCACTAATAAATCAAGGGGATGAAATCACTTCCAAAAACTAGAACATCTGTTGTTAGTAGCAAGGGTTTGGAGATAATGGGGAGATCATCAATTCCTATGGAAAATATTCAAAGCCTCTCCTTAGGATGAGGCCATCACGAGAGTCACTGCTTGACCACTGCACACAGATGGAGTTGAATTTAAAACATGACTTTATCCAACGGCCAAAAATGCCACCACCACCACTCCCCCCACCAACTATATAGACACACATCAATGGTTTTAAAATACTCCCTATTTGCCAAGATACATATGGTTGGATTTTAAATATATATACACATACAAATATGTATATGCACACATATTTGAAAATAACTGGAAGAAAATACCTGAGAATTCCTTTTCCTTCGAGCCAGTGCTATCTCCTTTTGTTTGCAAAGGTGATTGGTCAGAATTTCATCTTGTCATATTCTGGCGTTCTGTTCTCGAGAAAGTTGCCTCTGGGTGTCATTTAGCTCTTGTACAACCTAGAGATACATTAGATTTTTGGTCTAATAAACATTGAAAAAGAAGTCTAAAACATTGAGAGCAGAACCTTTAAAAAAAAACAAACTATTTAATAAGTAGCCTATTAAAACATAAGAACCGGCCGGGCACACTGGCTCACGCCTGTAGCCCCAGCACTTTGGGAGGCCGAGGCGGGCGGATCACGAGGTCAGGAGATCGAGACCATCCTGGCTAACACGGTGAAACCCCATCTCCAACAAAATACAAAAAATTAGCCGGGCGTGGTGGCAGACGCCTATAGTCTCAGCTACTAGGGAGGCTGAGGCAGGAGAATGGCGTGAACCCGGGAGGCGGAGCTTGCAGTGAGCCGAGATCCCACCACTGCACTCCAGCCTGGGCGACAGAGTGAGACTCGATCTCAAAAAACAAACAAACAACAACAACAACAAAAACCACAAGAACCTTTTTCCTTGAAGAATTACACAAGCTTTAATGGTATAAGTAACAGCTAAATTCATCAAAGAGCAAAAACAGTTTTTAAATACAAGCAGATATAGTATGGTGAGGTAAAATTTCTTCGCAAAATATTTAACTAGTTTCAATACAGTTTTAAAGCTATTTAGCCTGTCTTTTAACTTAAAAATGCCTAAATGAACATTTATGTTAGTGATCAAACTCAACGTACCCTTCACTCAGGAAACATACTGAGCATCTATTTGATACCAAGGATATAATAAATAAATTTAGCTATAAATGTCATAGGTTATTTTTAATTTTTGATTTTTTTAAGCCTAAGATAGTAAAACAAAGGGATATTATAAGTAATACTGATGAAGTAAAATTAGAAATGGAAACTTTTTACCAAAGATGATTTTAGCTGGTTCAAATGATTTCTTACTGTCCTCAATTCCGTATTTTGTGTTCTTAGCGTCAGTTGAAGTTGTTTGTTTGCTTCAACTTCTTTCCTGTACTGCTCTTCTTTTCTTCTTAAGTGTCCCCTGATTTTTTCATACAATGCATTGGCATTTTCTCTCTTCTCTTCTTCTTGTCTTAAGGTAGATCTGCAGTGAAATATGTTTATCTTGATATTAGTTTCATTAGAAAATAAAAAGTTCATTTTGTGATCTGGCTCTGCACATGTTGGTTGCTGTCTTAGTAAAATGTCTGTGCTTGTGAGTGTTTTTCCTTTCTAGTTCTTATATTTCCAATTTCTTACTTCCATCTCTTCCAAAGGATGTATACTTGAAAGGTAATGAGGAAAGAAAATCCTGGTAACTGGGAAGTTTCTGTTCCTAGTAACTCTGGCAAATATTATAGAAAAGGATATTGGAAATTATTCAGCAACATTACAGGTAGAAAAATTAACTTTTTTTCCCCTATACAGTTGTAATTGCTCCTCAATTAGGGCAAGTAATTTAGAGTTAGCTAATTAAAAAGAAGTTGCCATTTATAAACATGTTTATAAATTCACTGGAAATAAATGTTCATCTTCATGAAATAGTGCAGGTATCCCTAAAAATGATTTACAGTGTAAAAGAGCACCTTCAGCTGTTTTTCACACATGTATCAGCAGATTACTATAATGCAAAACTAGGCTAAGGAGTCTAATCCGCTACTCCACACTTTTGAGGTTTCTTTTTTGGGTGACACTTTGGACAGTGTGTGTTTTTCACATAGAACTCTGAATTAATTTTATCTGTGGAAAAGTGAGAGATGTGGAATAAACTAATCAGAAATCACTTTCCATTTCAACTTTTATTTCATGCATAGTAAGAATAAAACTATAAATTTAAAAGAATCTGAGTTTTTAAAAAATGGACATTTCATACTGTGTTGGCTAAACTGTAAGTTAATATAAATTTTCTTGTGAACAGCTAAGAAATATTGATTAAAGGCCATTTGTTAAAAGTTTCTATAATTGAACAACAACAAAAATCTATATTGAAGAATTTATTCAAAGTAAATAACCAAAAATGTAGAAAAAGATTTGTATAAAACATGTTCCTTGCAACATTATTTAAATATAAAAAACTTTAAAACCCCCAATTCAATTTGCTAAATCAATGATGAGATTTCCATATGGTAAACTCCTATATAGTCATAAAAATGATGATTTAAAAGATTAAGCATTTAGTTATTTGTAGAAGTATTCACAGTAAATAACTTGTTATATCATATCAAAGAATTTCACACTCCAGAAGACTCAGAAGTTCTCTCCCCTGTTCAGCCCCAGAAGGTAAGTCAGTAATTACCAGACTTCTTCTACATATTTTTAGCATAAAGAAAATACTTCAACCATTTCTTTAAAACTAGGGTGTCATGCCTCAAACTGTAGAAATCTCGTTCCCATTCATCATTTTGATATTCTAACTGTAATTTTATTTCTATTGCTTCAGATAACTCCTTTTGTAGTACATGGACCTCATTTTCCATTTTTTTCATTTTTACCGTAAGTAGTTCACAGTGATTTTTTTCAGCTTCTATTGATCTTTCCCATGAATGAACTGCATCCTGAATTTTCAGTAGGTTAACAGGATCTGTATCAGAAAGAAAACAAGATAGACATAAGATAAATGAGTACTTTTTGGATATAAAAAACTGCACTTTAGCATTCAGTCATTCCTCCCTGAATAAATATATATTGCCTACAATGTGGAAGACATTATGCTAAGTTCTGCAATGAAACAGACAAGACCTCTGCTCTTGTTTAGCTTCAAGGGTAGTGAAGGATAAAGACAAAAAATATGGCAATTTTAAATCCAGATAGATGTTGTCAGAGAGAAGAGTTTTATGAACACATAAGAGAACTTGACCTATTTCTCTGAGGAAGAGATGGCTACCCTGAGCAACGAAGGATGAAAAGGAAACAGTTAAGCAAAGGGGGAAAAAAGGCATTCTTGCCACTCTGCGGCATGTGCTGAAGCTCTGCTGCAATCCGCTTCTAGCCAAGAGGGAGCAACAGGTACTGATCTTCCTTCTTACCTGAAACAACCAAAAACAAAACAGACAACATATATTAATTTTCAAAAGCAATAATTTTCAAAAACTTCAGGCAGAGAAGACACTCATCCCAGAAAGACAGGAAACACAGTAAGCCTTATGAATGCCCCAAGCTGCCTTGACACTTTCCAGGCCGTGACACAGGAAGAACAAGACTGAGGTGGAGTCTACCAGATGCCTTGAGTTGGAGTGATGAAGCTGAGAGACTCGTAAAACCAAAGCAGACAGAGACCACGGGAAAGAACACTGGACGGGAGAGCACAGTGCAGGGAAAGAACTGTGGAGATCTGCAGAAATCTCTTCTCAGGTATTTGGTGCTAGAAAACTACCCGAGACCAAAGAAGAAAACCATCCGAAAAATTAGAGGGAACCATGCTTGGTAGTCACACAGTGCCAGAGGAGTGTCCATTTCCATGAGCCAGGATGGAAAAGCTCTTACTTTATATAGGACAGTGGATAATCAGAAAGGTCTCGCTTCAAGACTGGGCAATTGCTCAATCATAAACATAAGACTAAAAAGGATCTGGCTGTTTATAAGTAACTGAACTGGAGCTCAAAGTAAAGCTTGAGAAGATAAGTAGGGGCATGGAAGATATTTTTAAAAATGAAATTACACTTACAGAAATACAAAGTACAATGTCTGAGACAAAACTAAACTGAATGGAAATAAACACAAATCAGACATCACAAAAAACAAGATTCATAAATTTGAGACATCAGTGAACTGTGAGAAAACTTCAGGCAGCTCATAGATAAGTCCCATAAGAGGGAGGAAGAGAGACAGAACAAGATATTTGAAGAGAAAATGGCCAGGAACTTTCTAAATTTAGTTAAACTTATAATCCCACAGATAGAGGAAGGATCTGGCTTGGTGACAGGAAACGAAAGTATACTATTCTAATTTTCGTATACCATCTATGATGCGGTACGATATTACTTGAAAGTGGACTGTGATAAGTTAATATAATATACTATAAATCCTTAAGCAACCACCAACATAACAAAACTAAGAGTTACAGGTAATAAGCCAAAAAAGAGATTTAAATGACTCATAAAAATTACTTGACTAATCTAAAATAAAACAGAAGAAGAAAGCAGAGGGAAAAAAGAGCTGGGACGAATAGAAATCAAATAGCATGATCACAGACAAACCTGACTATATTAATAATTGCATCATAAATAAAACTGCCCTTAAAAATCTCAATTAAAAAGCAAATTATCACACTGGATTAAAAAGCAAAACCCAATTACATGCTACCTCTAAGAAATGCACTTTAAATGTAAAGACACAAATTGGTTAAAAACGGAAAATGATAGACCATGCTAACACTTGACAAAAGAAGGCTCAGCAGGAGTGGCTGTATTATTATTATTTTTTTCTTCGATATTTATTTTTTTTCTTTTTTTTCTTTTATTATTATTATTATTATTATTATACTTTAGGTTTTATGGTACATGTGCGCAATGTGCAGGTAAGTTACATATGTATACATGTGCCATGCTGGTGGGCTGCACCCACCAACTTTTTGTTTGATGAATCCGACACCAGTCAGGGAGAGGAGAATGTGACCCAGCAGAAGATTACGGCCCCAGAGGAGGGGCAGCTTCTTCCTGCCTGGGTGGGTTTGGTGCTGGAGTTTATTTGTCATTATTTTTTAATTTGTTGCTGGAAGTTTTTCTTTTGATTACTTTTATAAATCTCTCCCCAGGCTTGTGAGCTTCCCCTCCCTCCCGCCTCCCCTTCCCCTGCCCCCAAATTTCATTTTTAAAAAGCGAGCTTGCTCGCCGAGTGTGTCCCCCAAGCTCTCATAGCTGTAATAAATAAGGCGCACCTGTAAAACAGTAGCTTGACTTGTGAAGTGACTCTGTACAAAGGAGAATCTAGAAATACAGTAGGTACACCGCATCCTCAGGCCCTGGTGCTTCAAGGCTGGCGCCACACTGTCCTGGCCCTGCCCATCTGCGACTGGCCACCCCTCCTGCTGAGGCTCCTTGTGGGGCGGGGGCACCTGGACCCCTCCAGAGGGAACAATTGCTTTATTTGGGTTAGTAAACAGATACACTGAATCACAAGGTGATTTGATTTTTTTTTTTTTTTTACTTTTCTTCCTTTTTTGATTTTTTTCTTAATTTTCTCTCCTTTTTATTTTTTCCCTGTACTCATCAGAATGGGATACTCCACAACTGTCTCACCAACTCAGTGCCAGTACACATGCTCTAGAGGACTTCTGGACTCGCAGCTACAACTGCACAAGTGCACACAAGTGAATCTACCCTGTTATCCTCCACCTACTGATTGAGGATTGAATTGCACATTTCTCTTAACCATGACAGGAGAAAGCAAACAGTGACACAGAATCATGGGTGATTTTTCTCACTTTCCCTCTTGTTTTCATTGGTTTGTCCATACCACTCTAATTATCATGAAAGGGCTCTGCGTATGGAGAGACTGTCTCACTGACTTCCTGGATCACCGAAAACCATCAGGGTTGAAATTTCATCCGCGTCTTTCCTGATGCCCAGCAAATATTCCCCCTTGGATTATTTTACACCTTGAGGGCATTTTGGTCTTCAGTTCAACACTCTTGCTCTGTTCCCAAATGGGGCGCTATTTAGGGGAATTTAAAGAGAAAGCTGAGAAGAATAAACATTTACCGAGTTCTCTTGGCATTCAGTCTCTGGAAAACCACAGTATAAACTATTCATGCGGCTTCTTACATCTGTCAAACCGAAAATTAAAAGCCATAAAAGTGTGACACTGAAAATATGGCATCAAAATGGATACAAGTGGCCTCTGTAAAAATAACAAGAAAAGTATATTAGCCAATAAGATATTCTAACTCTACATTTAAAAGTGCATCCCGGACAGGACAGAGATGACTCTGAAGCGTTGGGCCTCCAGGACCACCCCTCGCCGCCGTCAAAACGTGAACAGTATAGGTCCAAAACCGTACAATGCAAATCACAATTCTTAGTGTAGCAGCAAATCCACAGCAGTTTTTAAAAAGGTTAAAAAAGATGTTTTGTGTTCCCATCCATATCATCTTCCAGCCTCAGCCGCTGAGCCTTGAAGACGGGGCGGGGAGAATACCTACATTGGTCCTTGTGGCTTGTTGGTATTTCGTATTTTTAAAAGCCAGGGGTGAAATCCCTAAGTTCCTCTGGGAAAAGCAGAGATGGTGGCAGCAAGAAGGCTGGGCCTGCTTGGTGGGTCCAAGACGCGCGCGCTTCTCTGGGCTAGAGGCCACCGAGGGAGGGCTGCTTCCCCTGAGATGCTTAATGACAGGAAGCGGCTTTATTTGCTTGAGTTTTAGCCAGAGGGGGTGGTGAGCTGACCAGCTGGTGTCACTGGATGGCGTGACATGGTTTGCTCAGCGCCCTCTCTCCATGAGCGTACCCTGTGAGTGAGCGTTCCTTTTACTTATTCTGATTTCTAATTCGGAGGCACCTCCTTTTGAGCGGCCGCTCCAGGTCCTCGGCCGGGCGCTGAGCAGGGGCGAGATGATGCACGGCGCCATAGCAGCCTTCTCCGCGGGTTTTGGCACAGGCTGGATCACGCAGCCGGTCCTGGGCAGCAGCCGGTCTTGGGCAGCATCCGCAGAGCATAGGCATAGTCCTCGTCTGCGGGGTCATTAAGGTTCAGGTCTGACTCGTCGCCCCCTCGCCAGGGCCTCCTCGCCCATCAGCTTTTTGGCCGCCTCCCCGTCCAGGTGGCAGTTGGAAGCACAGTTGTTCTCCTTGACCGACTCTAGCTCGCTCACCGTCGGCTCCTCAGGCTACAGCAGCTTCTTGGGGGGCGCGGGCGGCGGCGGCTGCTAGGCAGGCGGCTCCGCGTTCTTAGCGCCCTCGGCGATGGCGCCGCGGGTGCAGTTCACGATGACGTTGCAAGCCGCGGCCGCCTGGGGGCCCGCCAGGGGCGCCCGGCCCGGGTCGCCGGCTGCTGGCGGGCTGTAGTGGGCGTCCCTGCAGCCGCAGCAGGTCCTGGCGCTCCGCCTTGACGTGCGCTTGCAGGGCGCGGTGGATCACGTTGTGAAGCCGGGCCTGGTGGCCCGCGGTCAGGTCAATGACGCCGTCCTGCGGGCCCTGCAGCACGCCGGGGAAGCCGAGCTGGCCGCCTGCGCCCGGGGGTACGGGGGGGGCTGCCTGCTTGCCGCGTCAGGTCCACCACCTCGCTTCGGCCGTGCTCCGCCCGATGGGCGCCAGGGTCAGGGCCTGGCCCGAGCACCCGGAGGGCGAACCCCGGACTTGGACGAGCCCTGCTTGGAGTCCCCGGGGGGACAGGGAGTGTCCGCCTGGCTTGCCGCCTGCGCCGCAGTCTCCAGGAGCGCTCATAATGAAGTTCTCCCCTTTGCTGGAGAACCCGTTGGGGGGCTTGGAGTCATTGACGTGAGGAATAGGGATGGGGATGGGCACCGGTAGGGGCACGATCACGGGGTATGGCACGAGCAGGGTCGGGGGCGGAACCAGCGGGGCCAGCGACGACAGCCCAAAATTCATCATCTGGGGCATCGGCATCGGGCCATTTGGCATCATGCTGACCGGCGGAAAGGGAAGACTCGGCAGCGGGGCGCCCGGGGGCAGCGGGGGCAGCAGGCCTGGGGGGTTCCCGGGCATGATGGAAGTGCTTGGGGGGTGGATGTGGGGCGATAGAATGGGCCGGTGCATGGGGCTGGAAGTGGGGTCCAGGTTCCTGGGGCCGCCGGAGTGGGCCTGATGCCGGGAAGCATGGGGTTAGACAGAGGGCTGTTGGGGTTGGAGGCGTGGTGCTGCGGCCCGCGGATGAAGGGCGGGCGGATCTGCTGCATGATCTGCTGCTCCATGAAGATGGGCAGCGGCACCTGGCGCGGTTGGTCATCACCATGGGAGGGCTGCGAGGCGGGACGCCAAGGGGAGGCCCGATGCTAGCAGGTGGCTGGACGGAGAAAGGAGGAATATTTGGAGTCTCGCTGATGGGGATGGACTTGGGCACCGGCGTGGGGATTGACAGAGCAGTTGGCAGTGTCAGGTGGAGAGACAGTGGTGGACGCCGACAGGCCAGGCCCCTGGCTTTGGCCAACTGTAGCCACCGGGGAGGGGTCCTTCCTCCGAGTATCTGTTAGCGGGATATTCCAAGAGTCTGGAGTGAGCAGCTGCACCCCTGTGCCTTCTGCTTTATTTTCCATGGGAGGGTGTAATGTGCTGCACAGCCCAGCTGGAAGATTGGCCTGGGTCTTTTTGTAGAAAACGTAGAAATTTGATGGAGACATCAATCAATACAAAATGGACATTTTCTACAAGACAGAGCTGAAGCCTTCTTTACTCATCCCCAAAATCCAGGTATTCTTTAGTGTGTCTTATGTGCTTACACCAGTCACATACAGGCAGTTCAGTTATTCTTGAAGGCAAGCCTTGGAGTTTCCTTAGCATAGTGCTGCTGGGGAAATTTTTCAGCATGTCCATCTTCATCTCTAGCCTTAAGTAGGCTAGTCGGCAGGCCGCAAAGCACTTCTCGCTGCAGAAGCTTTTCACCTCACTTCCCATACTCAGGGAATAGCGCTTGATTCCCACTTTCTGGCACCAGGCACACATTATTTGTACATTTGACACATCATCTTCTGACCAGCGGCCAAAGAAAATCAGTAGGGCATTAATGAACTCCAGGCAATTAAACTGTAGATTTACCACCCCTTTGTAACTTTCATGGGAGTCCAAGACTGAGGGGAAATTCCGAAAGTATTTGCTGGGACATCTATCTCCTCCAACAGTTCCTGCTGGTGGCTTTCTGAAAGGTGGTGGAATTAAAGGTACAATAATGGGCACATTGCCATGATCCTTCGACGCTGCGGGTGAGTCACTGAGTCCATTTCCAGTGGCAAGCCCCGAATAACCTGTGCTTTTATTTATGGTGAAATAACACTGTCCTCAGGTAATTTTGGTTTTGGCAAAGAATTTTCTTTGAGAACAGAAATGTGCTGCCGGCTCTCCCCATCTGTAGGGTAGCTCCTGAATTCAATATCTTCACCGCCTTTTAATTCAACTTTATCATAGCTATACCAGCCAAGTTCACTCATTCATGGTGTTTTCTGCAAAGTTCTTCATCTCCTCCTTAATCTCCCTTTTCACTGGGTGAGCCGGCTTCCCGCTCCGTTTATTTCCCGGATGTTTCCCTTCTTTGTCCATTTCTGCTATGTTTTTGTGTCTGGTTTCTGTGGAGATGAAATGGCTGCTGCTACTGCAGGCGGTGGTGGTGCTGATGGTGGCCAGGCTGGCGGAGGTAGCGGTGCTGGCGGGGCCGAGGGAGGGCGGCCGGCCGGCCGCGGAGAAGCGGGGTCTCTTCTGGCGGCGGAAGACTTCAGTGGCTGTCATGCGGCCGAGTAGCTCCGGCAGTCTCCGGAATGCCGCCGCCGCCGCCAACGCCTCCGCGGCTGCCACTGCCCCTGCCGCTCCCGCCGCCGCCGCCGCCGGCCGCATCCTCGGGCCCCTTGGAGTCGTCAGCTATCTCCTGTCTCTCCGTCCGTCCGCGTGGGCGCCGGGAGCGAGGGCCGGCGCCGAGAGCTTCTCCAGCTGTGCGTGCGCGGCTTTGTGTGAGCCCCGGAGAGCGCGCCAGCCCCGGGGCCCAGGAGTGGCTGTATTAATACTAAAATAGATTTCATAGCAAAAAATCTTCCCAGGAATGAACAAGGCCATTTTATAATGAGAAAACATTATATGTAACTTACCTGCACATTGCTCACATGTACCATAAAACCTAAAGTATAATAATAATAATAATAATAAAAGAAAAAAAAAAAAAAAAAAGAAGACAGAATGATCCTATACATGTTTATGCACCTGACAACATAACGGCTTTAAAACGTGAAGCAAAAATTGATAGAACTGGGCCGGGCGCGGTGGCTCACGCATGTAATCTCAGCACTTTGGGAGGCTGAGACGGGCGGATCACGAGGTCAGGAGATCGAAACCATCCTGGCTAACACGGTGAAACCCCGTCTCTACTAAAAATACAAAAAATTAGCCGGGCGTGGTGGCGGGCGCCTGTAGTCCCAGCTACTGGGGAGGCTGAGGCAGGAGAATGGTGTGAACCTGGGAGGTGGAGCTTGCAGTAAGCCGAGATCGTGCCACTGCACTCCAGCCTGGGCGACAGAGTGAGACTCTGTCTCAAAAAAAAAAAAAAAAAAAAAAAAGGTAGAACTTCAAAATGAAATTGGTAAATTCAAAGCCATCTCAGATTTCAATACTCCTTGCTCAAGAAGTGGTAGAACAAGGAGACAGCAAACCATCAAGAGTAGAATAGATTTGAGCAACATCACCCTGCTCCAGTACCCATGGAACACTTATCAAAATAGACCACATTCCAGGCCATGCAATACATCTCAATGAAAGGATTAACGCAAAAGGATGTAAGCCTTACAAAGTATGTCCCTGAACACAAAGTAGTCAAATTAGAATTCTATCAATAACAAAAGCAACTCTGGAAAATACTCAGATATTTGAAAACTAAGTAACTTACATCTAAATAAACTTGGGTCAAAAAGGTAATAAAAAGATAAATCAAAAATATTTCAAACTGGATAAAAACAAAAATACAACATATCGGAATTTGTAAAATGCACCTAAAACAGTACTTAATAACCACTTTGAACACTGAATGTCATATTACAAGAGTCTCAAATCAATAACCATGACACCTACCTTAAGAAACTACAGAAAAAGAAGAGCATATTAAACCCAAAGCATGCAGACGAAAGGAAAAAATAAACCTGTGTCATGGCCTGAATGTTTGTGTCCCCCCAAATTCATATGCTGAAGCCTAATCACAGAGGTCATAGCATTAGGAGGTAGGACTTTTTGGAAATCGTTAGTACATGGAGGCCACAGCCTCATGAATAGGATTAGTGTCTTTTTACAAGGGACACCAGAGCTCTTCTTTGCTCCTTCTGCCATGTGAAGACACAGGGAAGAAAAGGGCATCTCTGAATAAGGAAATGGTCCCTTACAGGCACCAAATCTGACAGCACCTTGATCTTGCATTTCACACCTCCTGAACTGTGAGAAATCAATTTCTGTGGTTTAGAAGGTACCCCCTATAGTATTTTGTTATAGCGGGCCAAATGGACTATGACATCAAAGATGAAACCAATGAAAAAAAATAGGGAAAATTAATAAGACTAAACACTTCAAGGAGATCAATAAAAGCGATAAGGCTTCCTCTAGCCAGGAAAAAGAGAAAATAAAAATTGTCTAATTTCAGAAATGAGTATACAGATTCTACAAATACTAAAAAAAAAAAAACCCAAGGTAACATTATTGCCTTTATATGAATAAACAGGACAACTGAGATAAAATTAACAAATTACTTGAAAAACAAAAATTACCAAAGCTCCATCAAGAAGAAATAGATAACCTGATTTGCCTTACATCTATAGAAGAAAATAAAATCAAAGTTGAAAACTTTCCTACAAAGAAAACTCCAGCCCCAGATAGCTATGCTGTTGAATTTTACCAAACATTATAGGAAGAAAAAAATTCTACACAAACTCTCCCCAAAAAGTAAAGAGCAGGAGTACATCCCTATGCATTCTAAAATGCTAGCATTACTCCTAAACAAAATCAGACATTTATATTACAAAAAGTAATAATAAAACTGCTCCCTTAGGAACATGGATACAAAAATTCAACCAATTTTTGAAGCAACCAAGATATCCTCCATAGGTGAATAAATAAACTGGTACAGCGATACAATGAAATATTATTCAGGGGTTAAAAAATGAGCTATTCAGCCATGAAAAGACATAAAAGAGCCTTCAATGCACATTACCAAGTAAAAGAAGCCAATTTGAAAAGTCTACTTACTGTATGGTTCCAACTATATGACATTCCGGAAAAGGCAAGACTATGGATATAATAGAAAGATCAGTGGTTGCCAAAGACTTGAGGAGGGTAGGAAAGGACAAATAGGCAGAACACAGAGGATTTTTAGGGAAGTGAAAACACTTTGTGTGATACTATGATGATGGATACATGTCATTATACCTTTGTTCAAACCCAGAAAATGTACACCACCAAAAGTGAACCCTAATGTGGACTATGGACTTGGGGTGATTATGATGTGTCCACGTAGATTGACCCATCATTGCAACTGTATCAGACTGGTGAGGGACATCGATAATGGGGAGGCTATGCATGTAGTGGGGGGTGCATATGGGAAATCTCTCTGTTCCTTCCTCTCAATTTTGAAGTGAACGCGAAACTGCTCTAAAACTGATCTTTAAAAGATTCTAAACAAAACTTTTAACAAATTGAATCCAATGATATATTAAAAGGATAATATATCATAAGCTAATGTGGTTTATCTCAGAAATGCAGGTTTGGTTTCACATTCAAAAATCACTGTTACTCATCACATTAACAAACTAACAAGAACTATATGATCGTCTCAGTACATAGAGACATTTGATAAAATTAAACATTTGTTACTGATTAAGACCAAAAAAACCTCTCAGAAATCTAAGAATACAAGAGAACTTCCTTAGCATGATAAAGAATATCTAGGATAAACCTACAGCTAACACATGTCATGATGAGAAACAGAATGTTTTTCCCATAAGATCGGGAACAACACAGGGATGTCTGCTTTCACTACTTTTATTCAGTGCATTGAAGATTCTAGCCAGTGCATTCAGGCAAGAAAAAGAAATAAAATGGAAGAAAGAGATGAAACTGTATTTACAACCATGATCACATAATAGGGGTGAGTAAACTTCAACCTGTGGGACACCTTCTTGTTTTCGTAAATCAAGTTTTACTGGAGCACAGCTATGTTCATTAATTTACATACTGTCTATGGCTGCTCTTATACTAACAGTGGAGGAGTTGATTAGCTGCAACAGAGACTGTTTTGCCGCAAATCTTAGAATATTTACTATCTTTAATAAGAGCATACTTCGAGAAAGAAAAGGTTTGACAACCTTTGATCTATGGAGAAAATCTTATCCAATCTACTGAAAAAAAGCTACACAAAAATCAAAGATCAATTGAACTTCTTCAAAATTAAAAACCTCTCTTTAAAAAATATTAAGAGAATGAAAAGTGAAGCCACAAACTGGAAAAAAATTCCTGCAAAAATCATAGCCAACAAAGGAATGGAATCCAGAATACATGAAGAGCTCTTAAAACTCAACAAATAAGAAAACAACAGCATAATATTTTCTTTATTTATTTTGATTTTTAAAAAATTTCCCAAAAGTTATTAGAGTACAGGTGGTATTTGGTTACATAAGTAAGTTCTTTAGTGGTCATTTGTGAGATCTTGGTGCACCCATTACCTGAGCAGTATACACTGCACCATATATGTTGTCTTTTATCCCTTGCCCTCCTCCCATTCTTCCCCACAAGCCCCTAAAGTCCATTGCATCATTCTTATGCCTTTGTGCCCTCATCGCTTAGCTCCCACATCTCTGTGAGAACATATGATATTTGGTTTTCCATTCCTGAGTTACTTCACTTAGAATAATAGTCTCCAGTCTCATCCAGGTCATTGCAAATACCAGCATAATATTTTAAATGGCAATAGATTTGAAAAGACAGTTCTCCAGAGATACAGATGGCAAATAAGCACATGAAATGATACTCGACATTAGTAGTCATTAAGGTAATGTGCATCAAAACCGTAATAGTATGCACAATACACATCCATCAGAAAGGCAAAAAAAGATTTTAAATATCTAGAAGTCCATGGTGTGTGTGACAATACAGAGCAAGCAGAGCTGTCGTTTACAGCTGATGGGAATGGATAATGGTACAAATACTTTGAAAAACAGTTTAGCAATTTCTTAATAAGAGGATATGCAGGGGTATCAGGAGACTTTAGTGGGTGATGGATATGTTAACTATCTCCATTACGGTGATAATTTCACAAATGTGTACATATGTCAAAACTTACCAAATTCTACATCGTATACATGTGCACTTTATCAAATATAAATTATATATCACTAAAGCTACTGAGAGCAGGACCACACATCTAAGGCATTGGCTAGGACACAAACAGAAAGAAGAGTGTGAAATGATGCAGCAGACAGCTGGAAAATTGAGATCTTTAACCTTATAGCAATGAGAGTAATAGCTAGCTTTCAAGCAAAAGTTAATAGCTAAGTTTCAAGCAAAAGGTCCTTTCAAGCCAAAGGACAACATGATCAGATCTGAATTTTAAAAAATATATAATTATGGTTGCCTAACAGACCATGATTTAGGAAGGTGTGATAATAAGGAAAACAGTTCAGAAGTTATTGCAGTATTCCAGGTGGTGGACAATGGTAACCTGACCTTGAGGAAAGGCACAGGAGAGAAGCAGAGTCCTTAACATGGAGTACAGCGGAATTATCACAGCTCTTTGGCTGAGAGTGAATAATATACAATCATTCTTACTCTATTTTGACATAAGGCATCCTTCTGAGATGAACGTCACTATAACACCTCAGCACTCTATAGTGCAGTGCTAAGCAAAGTGTGCACACATTACTACAGGATACATAAAAAGACTTTATATTTATATAATGGTAATGGTCCTACCTTTGCAATCCACGCCAAGTTCTTCAATGAGCAATTTAAACTTTTTGTAATTAGAGTAAGGCAACTCACAACACTCTGAGGCTATTTCAGATGACCAAGTAGTCATCAAAGCCATCCATAGAATGGATTTGGTTTCTGACCTATGAAATAAATAACAACATATCAAAAATTTCCACAAATAATTAGAGCATGTACTATATGTAAAGAAGTGATAATCACCCATCTTTTGATACGAGCAAAAATGTCAGTAAAAGAACTGATTTTTTGATAAAAGGATACCTTTATCAATAACTATTTTTTTCAGCCTTTGTTTTAGGTTCAGGGGGCACCATGTGCTGGCTTGTTGTATGGATAAATTGCACGTCACTGAGACTTGGTGTAGGAATAATCCCATCACCCAGTTAGTGAGAACAGTATCTGATGGTTAGTCTTGCAACCCATGACACTATCCCCGCTTTCCCTCTCCCCTGTGTGCCTTGATCCCACCTTTGTGTCCATCTGTATTCAATGTTGAGCTCCCACTTATAAGTGAGAACTTGTGGCATTTGGTTTTCTGTTCCTGCATTAGTAGGCTTAGGATAATGGCCTCCAGCTGAATCCACGTGGCTGCAAAGGACATGATTTCATTCTTTTTATGGCTGTGTGATATTCCATGCTGTCTATGTACCACATTTTCTTTATCCAGACAACTGTTGATGGGCATCTTGGTTGATCCCATGTCTGTGCTATTGTGAATAGCGCTGTGATGAACATATGAGTGCAAGCGTCTTTTTGGTACAAGGATTTATTGTACTGTGCGTATATACCCAGTAGTGGGATTGCTGGGTCAAATGGTAGTCCTGTTTTACATTCTTTGAGAAATCTCCACATTGCTTTCCACAGTGGCTGAAGTAATTTACATTCCCACTCTAGCAGCATGTAAGTGTTCACTTTTATCTGCAACCTCACTAGCAACTGTTGTTTTTTGACTTTTTAATAATAGCCGTTCTGTCTGGTGTGAGATGGTATATCATTGTGGTTTTGATTTGCATTTCTCTAATGCTTAGTGATGAGCACTTTTTCACATATTTGTTAACCAAATGTATGTCTTCTTTTAAGAAGTGTTTGTTCATGTCTCTTGCCCATTTCTAAAGGAGTTATTTGTTTTATGTGTCTTGAATTGTTTAAGTTCCTTATAGATTCTGGATATTAGACTTTTGTCAGATGAATAGCTTGTGAATATTTTCTCCCATTCTGTAAGCTGTATTTTTGTTCTGTGGATAGTTTCCTTTGCTGGGCAGAAGCTCTTTAGTTTAAATAGGACCTACTTGCCAATATTTGTTTTTGTTTCAATTACTTTTGGAGACTCAGTCATAAATTCTTTGACAAGGCTGAAGTCGAGAATGGCATTTCCTAGGATTATCTACTGGAATTTTTTATTATTTTCAGTCTTACATTTAAGTCTTTTATCCATCTTGAGTGAATTTTTGTATATGGTAAAAGGAAGGAGTCCAGTTTCAATCTTTGGCATGTGGCTAGGTAGTTATCCCAGCATCATTTCTTGAAGAGGGAGCCCTTTCCCCATTGTTTGCTATTGTCAATTTTGTCAAAGATCAGGTGGTTGTAGGCATGTGACTTTATTGCTGAGTTTGCTATCCTCTTTCATTGGTATGTGTGTTTGTTTTTTGCCAGTACCATGCTGTTTTGATTACTGTAGCTTTGTAGTATATTTTGAGGTTGGATAGTGTTACATCTCTGGCTTTGTCCCGTTCACTTAAGATTGCTTGGAAGATTCAGGCTTTTTGGTTCCATTTGAATTTTAGAATAGTCTTTTCTTATTCTGTGAAAAATGACATTGGGGCCAAGCATGGTGGCTCATGTCTGTAATCCCAGCACTTTGGGAGGCTGAGGCAGGTGCATCGCTTGAACTCAGGAGTTTGAGACCAGCTTGGGCAATATGGTGAAATCTCCTCTCCACAAAAGATACAAAAATTAGCATAGTGCCATGCGCCTGTATTTCCAGCTACTCGGAAGGCTGAAGTGGGAGGATGGCTTGAGGGCCAGGAGGTGGAGGTTGCAGTGAGCCGAGATCACACGGTTGCACTCCAGCCTGGGTGACAGAGTGGGACCCTGTTTCAAAATAAAATAAAATAAACATGACATTGATAGTTTGATAGGAATAGCTTTGAATCCGTAGACTGCTTTGGGCAGTATGGCCATTTTTAACAATATTGAATCTTCCTATCCACGAGCATGGAACATTATTCCATCTGTTTGTGTCATCCCTAATTTCCTTCAGTAGTATTTTGTAATTTTTATTTCAGAGATTTCACCTCCTTGGTTAGCTGTATTCCTAGGTATTTGATTCTTTCTGTGACTATTGTAAATGGCATGTATTCTTGATTTGGCTCTCAGATATTTATTGGTGTATAAAAATGGTATTAATTTTTGTACACTAATTTTGTACCCTGCAATGTCACTGAGGTCATTTATCAGATTTAGGAGATTTTCGGCAGAGTTTTTGGGGTTTTCTAGGTGGAGATTTATATCGTTTGCAAATAAAAAAGATAGTTTAACCTCCTCTCTTCGTATGTAAATACCTTTTATTTTTTTCTCTTGTCTCATTGTTCTGGCTAGGACTTCCAGTATCATGTTGAATAGGAGTAGTAAGTGTGAGCATCTTTATCTTGTTCTAGCTCTCAAGGGGAATGCTCCCACCTTTTGCCCATTCAGTATAATATTTGCCGTGGGTTTGTCATAGATGGTTCTCATTATTTTGAGGTGTGTTCTTTTGATGCTTTCTTTGTTGAGAGCTTTTAACATGAAGAGATGTTAAATTTTATCTAAAGCCTTGTCTGAATCTATTGAGATGCTCATGTGGTTTTTGCTTTTAATTTTGTTTATGTGGTTAATCAAATTTATTGGTTTACCATTGAATCAACTTTGCATCCCAGGAATAAAGCCTGCACATTCCTGGTGTATTAACTTTTTGATGTGTTGCTGGATTCAGTCTCCTTGTATTTTGCTTAGGATTTTTGCATCCATGTTATTCAGGAATATTGGCCTAAAGTTTTCTTATTTTGTTGTCTGCCTGGCAGGTTTTTGGTATCAGAATGACACTGGCTTCATAGAATGAGTTTGGGAGGAGTCCGTCTTGCTCAACTTTTGGGAATAGTTTCAGTAGGAGTGATAACTAGTTTTTCTTTGTACATCTGGTAGAATTCAGCCGGGAATCCATCTGATCTTCAGCTTTATTTTTCCATTGGCAAACTTTTTATTACTGATTTCGTTTTGGAATTCATTCGTCATCTGTCTAGGGTTTCAATTTCTACCAGTTCAGTCTTGGGAGGCTGTATGTTTCTAGAAATTTTTCCATTTTTTTGTGGTTTTTGAGTTTGTGTGCATAGAGGTGCGCATAATAATCTCTGAGGATTTTTTGTATTTCTGTGGAGTCAGCGGTTATGTCACCTTTGTCATTTCTGATTGCCATTATTTGGATCTTCTCTCCTTTTTTCCTTATCAACCTAGCTAACAGTCTATCAATCTTGTTTATTCTTGCAAACAACCAATTACCAGTTTTGTTAATCTTTTATATGGATTTTTGCATCTCAAATTCATTCACTTCAGCTCTGATTTGGGATATTTCTTTTATTCAGGTAGCTTTGTGATTGGTTTGCTCTTGTTTTTCTAATTCCTCAGGTGCGATATTGGTTCTTAATTTGAAAATTTTCTAACTACATACATAGGCAATAAGCACTATAAACTTTCCTCTTTACATTGCTTTAGCTGTGTCCCAAAGAGCCTGCTATGTTGTGTCTCTATTTTCATTATTTTCATATTTTTTATTTCTGTCTTAATTTCACTTTTTATCTGAAAGTCATTCAGAGGCAGGTTATTAACTTCCATGTAATTGTATGGTTTTGATATATCTTCTGGTATTGATTTCTATTTTCATTGAGCTGTCACCTCAGAGTGTGGTTGGTATGATTTTGCTTTTTTGAATCTGCTGAGACTTGCTTTATGGCCACGCATGTGGTTGATCTTAGAGTATGTGCCATGTGCAGATGAGAAGGATGTATTAATATATCATATTTTTGTTGGATGAAGTTTTCTGTAGCAGTCTATTAGGTACAATTGGTCACATGTCGAGTTTGATCTAACACTGTAAGTGCAGGGTTGACCTCTTTCACTATAATTGTGTGGTTGTCTAAATCTCCTTGTACATCTCTAAGAACTTATACATCTTCATGCTCCAGGTTGGGTGAGAGTATGTATTTAGGATAGTTAACTCTTCTTGTTGGAGTGAGTTCTTTATCATTATATAATTCCCTTCTTTGTCATTTCTGATTATTGTTGGTTTAAAGTCTGTTTTATCTTATGTAAGAATAGCAACCCCAGCCCTTTGTTTTGTTTTCTGTTCACCTGTTCTTTGGGCCAATGGGTATAACTACTTATGAGACGCGTCTCTTGCAGACAGTTGGGACTTGCTTCTTTATCCAATTTGCCACCCTGTTTTTTCAGTAGAGCATTTAGACCATTTATATTCAAGGTTTGTACTTCAAATGAAAACGATTTAATTTCTCCCTTGCTTACAAAGCTTACTTTGGTGGGACATGAAATTCTTGGTTGGAATTTCTTTTCTTTAAGAATGTTCAAAATAGGCCCCCAATCCCTTTCGGCTTGTAAAGTTTCTGCTGAAAGGTCTGCTTTTAGCCTGTTGGGGTTCCTTTCACAGTAACCTGCCTCTGTTCTAGTCTAGCTGCCTGTAAGATTTTCTCTTCTGTGTTGACCTTGGAGAACCAAATGACTATGTGTCTTGGGGATGGTCATCTGGTGTAACATCCAACAGGGGTTCTGTGAATATCTTGAACTTGCATATTCACCTCTCTAGTGAGACTGGGGAAGTTTTTGTGGGCAATATCTTAAAATACGTTCTCCAAATTGGGTGTGCTCTCTTCTAATCTTTCGGGATTGCTACTGAGTCATTGTTTTGTTCTCTTTACACAATCCCATATTTCTCAGAGGTTTGATCATTAAACATTTTGTTTTCTATTTTTGTCTGCTTGTTTTGCCTTGATGGAGCAGTCCTCAATGTCAGAGATTCTTTCCTCAGCTTGGCCTATTCTACTGTTAATGCTTCCAATTGCATTTTGAAATTCCTGTAGTGAATTTTTTACTCCCAGAAGTGGAGTTGGGTTCTTTCTTGAAATAGTTATGTCATCTTTCAACTTGGATTGTTTTACAGCTTTACTTGGATTGGGTTTCAACCTTCTCTTGTTTTCTGATGAGTTTCCTTGCCATACAAACATTAAATCCTGTTTTGAAGATTTCAGCCATCTCCATCTGGTTAAGCAGCATTGCCAGGGAGCTAGCATGATCATTTGGGGGTAAGAAGACACTGGCTTTTAGAGCTGCCAGAGTTCTTGTGCTGGTTATTTCTCATCTGTGAAGGCTGATGTCCTTTCGTCCTTTTAAGCTGCTGTCCTTTGGCTTTACAATTTCATGTTTGAGAGTTTGACTGTGGTGCAATGTAGGTATAGATAAATGGCATCATTTCTGGATGCTTTCAGAGGGCCAAAGCTCAGCTCCACACTCCTGGGCTGAGTGCTCTAACCCTAGGTGGTTGCAACTGGGCCTGTGGCTTTGTTCTCTGGTCTCTTGTGGTTGACCACTGGATGGCCTGGGGGAACCAAGGTGCTCCCAGACCACTGGCAAGAGAACTCCATTGGGTGCTAGGGATGATAGGGCTCTGGTGGGGCAGTGGAGGGCCGCGAATAGAAGCACTCCAGAGGGGCTGCTGGGGGTGGAAATGCTTTGGAGGGTAGGTGGGGATTCCTTGGGCAGCAGTGCTTTGGAGGGGTGGCTGGCTGCTGTTTCTAATTACTTTTTCAAAGTAAATGTCTTTACAATCATAGATTCTCTGTTTTTTCACTTTACCTCTTCTAATGTATTTTTTAACAATCATATTCATGATAACATATTTTTTAACAATACCTTGTCCTTCTCATTAGATGTTTTCTTCGTGAGCCTAAAACAACAAACAGTTCATATCAGGCAAACAACAAATACGTAAAATACAAAGAATACCTAAAACTGTTGTCTTATGTATAAAATCTCTGTATTTGTAATGTATTTCTCCTATTCTTAAAGTCTACATGTAATTCTTTTTTCTTCTTTTGAGACAGAGTCTTGCTCTGTCACCCAGGCTGGACTGCAGTGGTGCGATCTCGGCTCACTGCAACCTCCGCCTCCGGGTTCAAGCGATTCTCCTGCCTCAGCCTCCCGAGTAGCTGGGATTACAGGCAGGCGCCACCACACCTGGCTAATTTTTGTATTTTTAGTAGAGACGGGGTTTCACCATGTTGGTCAGGCTGGTCTTTACTCCTGACCTCGTGATCCACCTGCTTCGGCCTCCCAAAGTGCTGGGATTACAGGTGCGAGCCACTGCAGCCGGCCTACAGGTAATTTTTTTACAGGGAATGGAAAATACAATTATTTTATGCAAGGGAGATTAAACTACAAACAGAAAAAGCAACATTAAGGGACAAAGAAAATATACTACTAATTAATAGTACAACCAAAAATTAAATTTAGAGTAAGCTTTCTGATAGCCACAGCAAAAGGAAAAACAGGTTACTTGCATTATTTGATAGAAGATATATACCATTTTTTGTTATTGTCATTTTTGATGAAAACAAGCTATTTGGAAAATATTACTTATGCTCTTATATGAGAGAAACTCCTCTTAAATGACATTACTTAGCTTTTTTCAGGCCTTACTAAGCAGTTTGGATGCTTTCTTCTAAGCACTGTACATCTTGTAAAAATGCACTTTAATCCTCACAGCAATTATGTGAGGTAGGTAACATATCAGCTATTTTATAAAGGAAGAAATCTGGCACAGAAAACTCACGTAACTTTCCCTAGCCCATACAGCTGGTCGGTAGCAGACCCAGGATTCAAACCCAGGAATTCTGACTCCAAAACATGTGTTTCACAACATGCCATGAACTCAATATTTATTTTCAGCTGTTTTTAAGTGATATGATAGCACATTAATCCAGACTTTCATTCTATTTCTGGCCAAAACTATAAGTAATATTTTCTGAATCTTGCAATTAAAAAAAATACTAAGAACTTATACCTAGGCAATTTTAGAAACCTACTTTCAATGAACGAACAATTCAATTTTTCCTAAAGATCCATCAACAGGCATTCATTCATCTATTCAACCGTTTATGCCTGCATTCAACTATTGCTTCTTGAGCACACAATACATGTCAGTTGGTCCAGGAAAATATGGTTGTTATACTTGAAAACTGTATAATCTAAAAGTAATAATCCTTGATAGATCATCAGTAGCTTGCTTTTCTATTGTACATAAACAAAATCATCTTCTTCTCCCCAGAAGCTAAACAGCTATAGAGTTGACATACCTGATATTTTTGAGTACATCACCAAATCATAGCTATTTATGATGGTACTGTCAAAGGTATTGTAATATATACAGTCATCAAGAAATATGTAAATACTATTTAGTATGACCTAATGTTTGTACATTTATTATTACATTACTTTAAAAAATCTATCTACAATAGTTTAACTTTTCGGTCATCATTTTTATGTTCAATTTCATTAGAATATTCCATTTCCAACTCAATTCTGAAGGAAAAACCTCTTAACATAAAATTATACATGAATAGCAGGAGGGAAAAGAATGAGTTTACTATAAATCTTTAAATAACACTGTATCGAGCTTTTTAATGCTTAGACATGCAAACCAAATTAAATCTCATAAGCATGCCCTTCTCTACTGGATCAATTACAAAAGAATACAAACATACTCTAAAAGCTTCTATTTTAAAATAAAAGAAGAAAATACCCTTGAATCCCATATTTCTCTTCACTTATTACCCATTTCTTTATTGTCTTTCTCAGACAATGTTCTCTCTAGAGATGTCTACCATCATCCACTAGAGTCAGAGTTCCATGGTGACCATTTATTGAAACTACTCCTTGTCAAACCCACTCATCCTTATCTTAATCAATCTTTCAGCAGCATTGCTACTGTTGAGTATTCTGTAGCTTTGAAATATTTATTTATTCTATTTTCAGAAAAAGTAATCACTGCTAACGTTCCTTTACAGAGAAATAAAGAACTTATAAATTTTACCTTCTTTCTTCCTCATCTATTTCAGTTAAACTGCTGTCATCAGTCACTTGCAGCAGATCATGAGTTACTAAATCAGCCTTCTTAAATACTAGTGAAGTCACAGATTCCGTTGTGGTCCATTCTTCATGTTCATTTTTCTTTACTTTCTTCCTATGCAAGGCAGGGACACTACTTCAAAAAAATTCATTAAAAGGATAATGTTTTCTAATAATTCTATGGACAAAAAATAATAAACCCAATTTTTATAAAACTGCAACTCTTTTCCATCTCAGTTCATTTATTAATACAAAAACCTGTTATGAAGTACCAACAAAATACAAGGAAATGTATATTCTCTGCCTCAAAAGACAGGTAAATATACAATTATAATACAATGCAATATGTAAGAGCTGATCAATGAAAAGTTATTTCTGAGCACAAAGAAGGCTTTACAGAAGCAGCAAAATATAAGGGAAGCACATGAGGAAAAAAGTACACGAAAATCATCCTACTTAGAGATCAGGATGTGAGCACAAAGACGGGGTACATGGCATCTAGGTGATTCTTAGGAACCTGAAAAGAAAGTGTAAAATAGAAAGAAGCAAAAAAAACAGAGATGCTTTTCTGTAAAGTTTTAATGAGCAGAAAGCATCTGGTTAAAGTCACCTTCCACTTAGGAAAGGACTGACCGGTAGCCATGGTAACAAGTAGCTACCCAGAACCAGTTTTAAATCTACTCAGTCAATGACCACTGGCCTCATCCACCAACCAATCAATGTCAGCTGCTTGCTTCTGAAAGAGAAACAATCAGAGACAAACTCACTCCAATCAGTGAGCCTGGAAATGCCAACCAATCCACAACAATCTCACTCTGATAACCATGCTGCTCCAGATGATATCAGCCCATTTATTCCTTTAAAACTCAGCCAATTCTTCAACTCCACTCTTCCCAAAACCCTGTGTAAGATCAGCAGCTGCTCCATCAGAAGAGACCGTGCTTGACCAGCACATCTCTCCTACTATAGGTAGAAATGAATTCCAACCTTGCCTTTTTTTTTTTTTTTTCAATCACTGAAGGCTTCTAATGCTTTGGGAAAATGTTTTCAAGTCAATTACATCTACCACCCCTATATTTTATTTTGCTTAATAAAATACAAATGAAGTTTGCAATTCCTTTGATCCACAGTGCCATAATTAAAACTATCATAATTACCAGAAAAAGAATAATTTGTGAATAACCACAATATTGGGCTTTTCTCCCTAGATGGAAAGAGCCAACAGAGTCCAAAATATGCATATAACTTCCAGATAAAATTGTCAAAATGAACCCACGTCAAACTGGTTTTTAAATAAGAATCCATTTAATGTCTAATCAATATACCCAGGGTAAACTCCATTCACTCATTTAATAAATACTTATTAAGTTGATACATACTATCTGCTAGGCACTTTTCTAGGCACTGAGGGTACAGCAATGAATAGGAATCCCACTCAAGAGTGAAGTAAACACACAATAACAAATACAATCGATAGGCAAAATATATAGTATGCTAGAGGAGAAAAACTAAAGCAGGAAATGAAAGGTTTATGTGTCAGGGAGGAGGGCTGGTGGAAATAGT
Organism: Pongo abelii; assembly: GCF_028885655.2. Taxonomy (NCBI): domain Eukaryota; kingdom Metazoa; phylum Chordata; class Mammalia; order Primates; family Hominidae; genus Pongo; species Pongo abelii. Next base: position 20,685,822 of record NC_071999.2, read on the forward strand.
AGAATGCAGAAAGGGTCTTGCTGAGAACGTGGCTGTTATGCAAAGACCTGAAGGAATGGAGGGGGCAAGCCAGAAGGATATCTGAGGGAAAACCATCCAAGACAGAGTGAACTGCCAAGTACAGAGGTAAGTCTGGAGTGCTTCAGGAACAGCGAGAAGTTCAGTGTGGTTGGAACAGAGCAAAAGGAATAGAAAAATAGACGTTTAAGTTGGAAAGCTAACAGGTCAGGTCACACATTGCCTTTTAGATATTAGAACATTGGCATATATTCTGAGAGAAATGAGAGGCAATTAGGTTTTGAGCAGAGGAGTGCCATCATATAACATGTTTTAACAGGTCCTCTGGGCTAAGAATTAATAAACAGAGAACTAAGAAAAAGAAACAAGATCAATTGGCTTCCTGTAGGATCTAGTCTGTTACACTCATTGAGACAGACTATGGTAGTGGCTTGAACATGGAAGCTGTGACTGGCTTTTGGATATGTTTTGAAGATAGGCTTCATAAGATATGCTGACACATTAGATGTCAGGTATGAGAGACAGAGAAAGAGAGAGAGAGATGAGTCAAGGGTGACACCAAGGCTTATCGGCAGAGCTACTGGATGAGTTGCCATGTACCCAAGTAGGAAAGACTACCTGTGAGGAAGGTATGAAGAAGAGCATCAGAAGCCTGATTTTGGACCTGACAAGTTTGCAATACTCAATAGGTGACCAAAGAGAGGCGTCAAGGAGGCAGTTTGATATTCAGGTCTGAAATTAAGGAGAGAGACCTGGGCTGGAGATACACATTTGGACATCATTCTCAATATACAGGATAGTAGCAGTCATGAGAAAGAAGACTGAGGACTGAGTGGTGGGACATGTCAATGTGTGAAAGGTAGGGGATGAGGAGAAGCAAGCCAAACAGACTGTGATGGATGGACTGGAAAGGCAGGAGGAGCCAGGTGAGGGAGCGAGATCCTGAAAGCCAAGTGAGGGAAGTGCTGAGGAGCAGAGAGTTAGAGAGTTCTCTGTTGAGTCAGGCGTTGCCGATAGGTTGAATAAAACGAGGTCTCAGAAATTATGGCTGGATTTATTAAAGTGAAAATCAGTGGTAACCTTGAGAAAAACAATTTCGGAGGAGTGATGGGAGGGCAAATTACTGGAGTGACTTTTAGAGTGAATGGAAAGGAAATGTGAGCCCCTTGAGTAAGGCAGTTCTTTCAAGGTCATCATACCTAAGTGGCATGATCATGAACCATCTAATTTTCTTGTGGTTTAGCTGCATTTTTCAAACCTTATATAATGAGTATACAGTCTAACATTTTGAAGATTTTTTAAATTAAATACATATGGCATTTAAAAAATGCAAAACCAAGGTATTATAAGTTCATAAAATTATAGAACTAAAAAGACTACCTGAACATTTCTAGATTGCGGAAGCTGATCATCATTTTGCTCATATTTATAAATAAATATCACAGAAAGACTAAAAGTTTTGTGGGCAGTATTTTGTGCTTGATAAAAGCCATTCAACTCTAGGATATTTTATCCTCATCAAATATACAAAGTAATGACTCATTAAAATACTGAGTTCCACAGGAATAAAAGGGGATCAATGAAGGAAACAATCTTATTATAGAAACTAAATTTTTGTAAATTATATAATATGAAGTCCTTAATGTGTACGTATTAACACCAGTCATGGCTTCCTGTAGGATCTAGTTAGTCCCAGCACTAAAGGTGTCAGGTGAAAGGAATGACATATTTGAAATTTTGACAGACTACTAAATTACCATTCAAGAAGAATTTATCAATTTCATTTACCCACAGCGTATGAGAATCCCTTTTTCCTCACATTTGTCAACACTGGTTATCATTTTTAAATAAAATATTGATACAATTGAAAAAATGGCACCTCTTTTTTTTTGCATTTTTATAATCAACAGGCAAGGCTGAATATCCCTTGTAAAAGTATAAAATTTGTCAATCATGAATATTTGCCCAAATTTGGATTACTTTTATAGTACAGTAGAAATGATCTACTGTTAAATACTGCTATAGGCTTACCTATCACACCCTTCATGCTCTGTCCTAGGAATTTGCTGACCATCAGTTTTTCCATTCTTTCCTTGTTGAATTAACCCGTTATCGATATGGTCATCAGTGGAGACATCATGTAGGTATCTTGATGCTTCTGTTTCATTCCTTGCATGCTTCTTCCTTTCTCCCTCCGCCTTTAGTGAAAGTTTCATAGATAGGATAATTGTTATCATTTTATTCATTGAAAAATTGTTCTGTTTTCATTGATTTTATCGCTTCACAGCTTAACTTTCAAAATTTTAGTCATTAAAATATTTTGTGCTTATGTTATCATTATATATAGGATTATATGTAGAATTATAAGATATAAGTAGCATAATTTTATCACTGACATTTGTATAAAGTTAGCTTCATTTCTGTGTGAGTGAATGAGACAGGATTTTCCAAAATTTCAAAAGGGCTCTTCTAAATTTTGTCCTTTTATTTCCATCCATTCTTTGCTACCTCATATGAATTTTCACCCATTTAACTTGGAAGAAACAGAAATAAAAAGACGAAGACACAAAATGTGTCATCTTCTGCCTTTTCCTCCTGGATTTTACATCAAACAGCCAGATTTAGAGGATGTGACATTTGGGGCTTCAGGAAGAGAAAGGAAGCTTTCCCCTTTCTTCACTAAGCTATTCTGTTTCCCACCACCTTTTATAATTCTTTTTTCTTTTGGCTCCTGGGATATCAAAAAAGTGAAGGTGCTCACTGAAATATATATATATATATATACACACACAAACACGCAAACACACACACCCACACAGTCGGCCCAAAGAACACCAGATGAATACACTGAAAGACTATACCATGCCATATAGATACCAGACTTTCTAAAGTCAACAGGAACGAAAAAATCCTATAATCATCAAGAAGAAAGCATCAAGTTATCTATAAAAGAAACCTGATCAAACTAACAGCCAACTTCTCAGCAGAAGTCTTACAAGGCAGAAGAGATTGGGATCCTATCTTCACAATGCTTTCAGAAATAAACTGCCATCCAAGAATTTTCTCTCCAGCTAGAAAAAGCTTCATAAATGAAGGAGAACAAAAGTCTTTCCCAGACCAGCAAATGCTGAGAGAATTCTTCACCACTAGATCAGTCCTACAAGAAATGCTCAAAGAAGGCCTAAACATGGAAAACAGCTGTCAATGTTCATCATCATAAAAACACAGTGAAGTGTAAAATTCACAGCTGGTGTACAGTGGTTCATGCATACAATGCGAGCATTTTGGGAGGCCAAGGCAGGAGGACGACTTGAGGCCAGGGATTTGAGACCAGCCTGTGCTATGTAACAAGATGGCATTTCTACAAAAATAATTTAAAATAAATTAGCTGGGTGTGGTGTGTATGCCTGTAGACTTGGAGGCTTAGTAGGCAATTCTTATCTTGCTATAAAGGATCACCTGATGCTGGTTAATTTACAAAAAAGGAAGTTTAATTGGCTCACAGTTCTGCAGGCTGTGCAGTAAGTGTGACATTAGCATCTCCTCCTGGTGAGAGCCTCAGGAAGCTTACAATCATGGCAAAAGGCAAAGGGGAAGCAAGCACATCACGTAGCAAGAGTGAGAACAGGAGCATGAGGAGGGAGGTGCCACACACTTTTAAACAAGCAGCTCTCATGTGAACTCACTTAATAGCAAGGGGATGGGCTAAACCTTTCATGAGCCAAATGCTCCCATCATCCAATCATCTCCTATCAAGCCCCAACTCCAACGCTGGGAATCATATTTCAACAGAAGATTTAAAGGGGACAGACTTCCAAGCCATAGCATTCCACCTCTGGCCCCTCAAATCTCATGACCTTCTCACATTTTGAAATATAATCATGCATTCAAAACAGTTCCTCTAAGTCTTAACTCATTCCAGCACTAACTGAAAAGTCACAAGGCCCAAGTCCAAAGTTGCATTTGGAGATGAGTTCCTTACACCTATGAGCCTGTAAAATCAAAAAGAAGTTATTTACTTCCAAGATACAAGAATACTACAGGCATTGGGCAACCATTCCCATTCCAAAAGGGAGCAATTGGCCAAAATTAAGGGGCAACAGGCCCCAGGCAAGTCAGAAACCCAGCAGGGAAGTCATTAAATCTTGAAGCTCTGAAATAATCCTTTTTCTGACTCCATGTCTCACATCCAAGGCACGTGGTTGCAAGGTGTGGGCCCTCAAGGCCTTTGACAACTCTGCTCCTGTAGCTTTGCAGGCTGCAGCCCCTGTGGCTGCTCTCACATGTTAGAGTTGAATGCCTGTGGTTTTTCCAGGTGAAGGGTGCAAGATGCCAGTGGATCTACCATTCTGGGGTCTGGATGTCAGCAACCCACTTCTGACAGCTCCGCTAGGTGGTACCACAGTGGGGATTTGGTGTGGGGAATCCGACCCCATATTTCCCTTTGGCATTGCCCTAGGAGAGGCTTTTTTTTTCCCCGTGAGGACTCTGCTCCTGCAGCAGGCTTCCGCCTGGGCAACCAGGTTTTCCCATACATCCTCTGAAATCTAGGTGGCAGCCACTAAGCCTCCTTCACTCTTGGATTCTGTGCACCTGCAGGTTTAACAACATGTGGAAGCCACCAAGGCTTATGGCTTGTGTTCACTGGAGTGGCAGCCCAAGCTGTACCTGAGCCCCATTGAGCCACTGAAGCCAGAGTGGCATGGATGTGAGAAGCAGTGTCATGAGGCTGAGCAGAGTTAACAGGGCCCGGGCATGACCCCTGAAACCATTATTTCTTCCTAGACCTCTGGGCCTGTGATGAAAGGGGCTGCCTGGAAGAGCTCTGAAACACCTTCAGGTCATTTTCCCCAATATTTTGGATATTAGAACTTAGCTATGTTTTAGTTATGATAATCTCTCTAACAAGTGGCTGCTCCACATCCCATTGTATTTCTCTCCTGAAAAGGCTTTTTCTTTCCCTATGACATGGCCAGGTTGTAGATTTTCCAAGCTTTACACTTTGCTTCCAGTTTCAATACAAGTTGCAACTTTAAGCCATTCCTTTTCTCCTGTATCTGACTGTAGGCTGCTAGAAGCAGTCAGGCTATTTCTTGAACTCCTAGCTGCTTAGAAATTTCTTCTGTCAAATACCCTAAGTCGTCATTTTTAAGTTCAATATCCACAGATCCCTAGGACTTGGACACAATGCAGCCACATTTTTTCCTAAGGCATAACAAGGGTGATCTTTATTCCATTTCCCAACAAGTTTTTCATTCCATCTGAGACCTGGCCTTCACTGCCCAGATTCCTATCACATTTTGGTTCTGACCACTTAACAAGTCTCTAAGTTCCAAACTTTCTCTCATCTTCCTGTCTTCTGCTGAGCCCTCCAAACTCTGCCAGTCTCTGCTCACTGCCCAAACCCAAAGCTGCTTCTGGTTTTCTGGTATTTTTATTGTAACACTCAATCTTTGATACCAATTTTCTGTGTTAGGCCATTTTTGGATTGTTATAAAGAAATGCCTAAGGCTGGTTAATTTGTAAAGAAAACAGCTTTAATTGGCTCATGGTTCTGCACACTGTACAGGAAACATAGTGCGAGGGCCACAGGAAGCTTACAATCATGATGGAATGCAAAGAAAGTGCAGGTGTGGCACATGTTGAGTAGGAGAGCATGGAGGGGGTAAGTGCCACACACTTTCAAACAACCATATGTAAACTCAGAGCAAGAACTCACTTTCACCAAAGGATGAATGGTTTACATTCATGAGGGATCTGACCCTATGATGCAAACCCCTCTTACCAGGCCCCCCTCCAACATCAGGAATCACATTTCAATATGAGATTTGAAGGGGACAAACATGCAAACTATATCAGAGGCCAAGGCAAGAGGATCACTTGAGCTTGGAAATTTGAGGCTGCAGTGAGCTATGATTCCACCACTGCACTCCAGTCTGGGTGACAGAGTGTGACCCTGTCTCTAAAATAAATAAGTAAATAACATAGAATAAAATTAACAGGACTTCTAAAAGCAGTTACACAAAGGGTGAGAGAAAGAAATCAAATGGCAACATGACAGAACTCCCTTAGACCACAAACACAGACAGAAGGAAACAAGAAACAAAGAACTTTTAAAACAACCAGGGAACACATAACAGTACAACAGGAATAAAATCTCAGGTATCAATATTAACCTTGGATTTAAATTGATTTAATGCTCCACTTAAAAGATATAGATTGGTGGAATAGATTTAAAAACATAACCGAACTCCATGTTGCTTACAACAATCTTACATTAACTGTAAGGACCCTTATAGACCAAAAGCAGTGGAAGGGAAAAAGATACTCCATGCCAACAGAAACCAAAGGTGAGCAGGAATAGCTACACTTTTATCATATAAAACAGACTTTAAATAAAAAAAGTAAAAAAGACAAAGAATGTCATTATATTATAATAAATGGATTAATTTAGCAACAACATAAAAACAATCCTAAATATATATGCACATAAAACTGGAGCACTCAGATTTATACAACAAATATTATTAGAACCACATATAGAGATAGACAGCAATACAATCTGAGTGGGGAACTTCAATACCCCACTGACACCACTAGAGAAATTATTGAGACAGAAAATCAAGAAAGAAACTTTGAACTTAAATTGGACTTCAGACCAAACCGATCTAACCAGTATTTATAGAGCATTCTACCCAGTAACTAAAGGCCATACAACCTACTCATCAGCACATGGATCATTCTCCAAGACAGACCATATGTTAGGCCACAGAATAAGTCTCAATAAATTTTTAAACATCAAAATCATATCAGGTATCTTTTGAAAACACAGTGGAATAAAACTAGAAATCTTAACCAAGAGAAGCATCAGAAATTATAGAAATATATAGAAATTAACATGCACTGGAATGATCTTTGGGTCAGCAAAGAAGTGAAGATGGAAATTTAAAAAAAAATTTAACACAAATGGCAATGGAAATATGGCATACTAAGACCACTGGAATTTTATGACATTAAATGCCTACATTAAAATAATACAAAGAATAAATTAACAACCTAACATTGGTCTTAAAAAATTAGAAAACTAACCACAAACAAAATCCAAAGCAGAAAAAAGAAATGACAAAATCAGAGCAGAACTAAATGAAACAGAAACCAAAACAACAATACCTAGGATCAAAAAACCAACAGCTGACTCCTTGAAAAGATGAACATAATTGATGAAGCCCTAGCTACACTAACCAAAAAAATGAGAGAAAATTCAAATAATCAAAATCAGAAATAAGAAAGAAAACATTACAACTGATACCACAGAAATAGAAAAGATCATCAGAGACTATTTATTATAAACAATGATTCGCTCACATACTAAAAAACCTAGAGGAAATGGAAAAATTCCTGGAAACATACAACCTCCCAAGATTAAACTAGGAGGAAATAGAAATCCCGAATAAACCAATAATGAATTCTGAAACTGAATTACTACTAAAAAATCTCTGAACAAATAAAAGCCCAGGACCAGATGGATTCACAGCCAAAATCTACCAAACATACAAAAAAGAGCTGGTACCAAGCCTCCTGAAACTCTTCCAAAAAGTTGACGAAGACAGACTCCCCACTAACTCATTCTATGAAGCCCATATTAACTTGATACCAAAACCGAACAAGGACACAACATAAAAAGAGCACTACAGACCAGTATCCATGATAAACAGATATGCAAAAATCCACAACAAAATGATAGCAGCCTGAATCCAACAGCACATCAAAAAGATAGTAAGGACATCATGATCCAATGAGTTTTATTCCAGGGATGCAAGGAGGGCTCAAGATAGGCAAATCAATCAATGTGATTCATCACACACACAAAATTAAGGACAAAAACCTTCAATCATCTCAATACATGTGGAAAAAGCATTTGATAAAATCCAGCATCCTTTCATGATAAAAACTCAACAAACTAGGTATAGAAGGAACATATCTCAAAATAATAAAGGCAATATATGATAAACCCACAGCCAACATCATATGGAAGAGGGAAAAAGTTGAAAGCATTCCTCTATAAACAGGAACAAGACAAGGATGCCCATTTTCACCTCTCCTGCTCAACAGAGTACTGCAAGTCCTAGCCAGAGCAATTGGCAAAGAGAAAAGAAATAAAAGGCATCCAAATTAAAAAAGAAGAGATCAAATTTTCTCTCTTCACTGATGGTATGCTCTTATGCCTAGAAAACCCTAAAGACTCCACAAAAACCTCCTTAGATTTGATAAATGAATAATGTATTCATTTATCTGTAGGTTGCTGCAGTAGAGAAATTCTACTGATTTTTGTGTGTTGATGCAGAATGTAAGTTTCTGCATCAACACACAAAAATCAGTAGAATTTCTCTACTGCAGCAACCTACAGATTCCACCCAATTCCTATCAAAATCAGCATGAGAACAGAATCAAGAAGACAATCCCATTTACAAATAACAACAAAAATAAAACGAAATAAAATACCTAGGAATATATGTAACCAAGAAGGTGAATGATCTCTACAAGTAAAACTACAAAATATGGTGAGAGAAACTGTAGATGACACAAATAAATGAAAAAACCCATGCTCGTGGATTGAAAAAATTGATAGCATTAAAACGACCACATTGCCCAAAGCAACCTACAGATTCCACCCAATTCCTATCAAAATACCAACATGATTTTTCACAGGATTAGAAAAAACTAAAATTCATATGGAACCAACAAAAAGCCACAATAGCCAAAGAAATCCTAAGTAAAAAGAACAAAGAAAAACTGGAAAATAATTAAAATTAGAAAATATTTTAAATTCGACGGTTAAAATTATTACTGTATGTCTAGCTCCTCCTAAATTACCGGATTATAATTAAGAAGTAAAAAATAATTTACCTCGCCCTAAAGTAGGAGAGAAACATGAACCAGCAAACTGTCATTGTTTGTTTGCACTCAACTTAATTCATGATGTGTTTCAATAGGATGGCTATAGTCAATAATAACTAAATAATAATAATAACTTAATTGTACATTGTAAAATAACTTAAAGAGTGTAATGGGATTGTTTGCAACTGAAAGGATAAATACTTGAGGGAATGGATACCCCATTATCCATGATGTGCTTATTTCGCATTACATGTCTCAACCAAAACATCTCGTGTACCCCATAAACATATATCTACTATGTACCCACAAAAAATTAAAAATAAATACATAAATAAAAATTATGATGTGTTAAATCTACCAAAAATGAATTAGCAGATGATTTGTAGCATTGCAAAGTCTTCTTTATCTAAAAAGATTTTACCATACGACACCTTAAAGACTGAGCCCTACAGTGCATTTAAGCACTTTTTCTAAAGATTACTAACTGGAGAAGAGTAAACTTTAAATTATTCAGAGCTCGAATCAGCACCAATCAGAAAAAGCAAATTCTTAAATTTTAATTCCAATGATATATCATAATAAGATAGTGTTATGTATCTACATACACTCTCTGCTTAAATACAGTTTTAATGTATTACAAGGTCCACTAATGACAGTGGATTTTAAAATTAGTAATATTTACTGATTTCCTGCATTAAATAAGTCACAAAGTTACTGTTTGTATCTTAACACCAAAGGTCCCAATCTACAAGGCACAATTCTCTTCATCAGCAGTTGGGTTGATTTTATAAGCCCATTTTCTCCCTGAACGTGGACAACGAAGTCAACTAGAGACCAAAAGCCAAAATAAATATTTAATGTTGGCACTAATGATCAGCAATATAAATCTCCAAATTTTGTTTTTTGTTTTTTTTTTTCTTGAGATGTAGTCTCGCTCTGTTGCCCAGGCTAGAGTGCAGTGGCACGATCTGGGCTCACTGCAAGCTCTGCCTACCGGGTTCACGCCATTCTCCTGCCTCAGCCTCCCGGGTAGCTGGGACTACAGGCGCCCGCCACCACGCCCGGCTAATTTTTTTTTGTATTTTTAGTAGAGACGGGGTTTCACTGTGTTAGCCAGGATGGTCTTGATTTCCTGAGCTCGTGATCCGCCCACCCCGGCCTCTCAAGGTGCTGGGATTACAGGCGTGAGCCACCGCGCCTGGCCTAAATCTCCAAATTTTGAACTACTGGGAGTGAGTACTCCTTTCACATGAATTTAGCTCAGCGGCCGTTACTGTTGAATTGTTTATCATTTCTAACGCTAAATAGTAAAATGCAACATTCAATGTTACATTCTTTATCATGTAAGGAGGTTATGAAAATGGAAGACCACATAAAATTCTAAAAATTGTTTGCCTCTATATCAATAGTTAAACAATAGCTATGAGATACTATAGATTCTAAGATTATTTTAAAATTTATATATCGTTAAAAATGCTTTCAAAGCTAAATATTAAATTATGATCTATTGATTCCAAACAGCCAGTGTGAAAAGTAATTTCATTTGGTCTATGTCACGTCATTAGAGCAAAGAAAACAATATAAAATCAGTATTTAAGTTCAAATTTTTACATACCTGTGGCTTATTATTTTCACTTCCTTCAAGCCTTTCTGGCTCTTGCTCTGATGTCACTTCTAAATCTTGTTCTGCTGACAAATCCACAAAGTTAGTTAAAATGAACTACTTACAAGAGTTAGATAATGGCTAAAGTCATTATAAGAAACAGATGGAAAATAGCACATATTATTTTATAAATTGAGAGTTTAAATGAAGCTTAATGTTTAGTGAAATATTTATTTCTTTAAGAAATACTTCCAGTTATCCAAAACTTCAACAAACCACTCAAGGACACTAGATATCACCAGTGCAAGCCATACAAAACATCTCAAAGATTTTCTCACAAATGTATCTACCCAACATAAACAAACAAAACCATTGGAAATGAAACAAAGTGTAAAAATACACTAAGAACATCTATGGTAACACTGTATACTGTTCTCTCTTCATAATAGTACCATTTTATTTATTTGTTTTCTTTTTTTGAGATGGAATCTCTCCCTGTTGCCCAGGCTGGAGTGCAGTGGCATGATCTAGGCTCACTGCAACCTCCACTTCCCAGGTTCAAGCGATTCTCCTGCCTCAGCTTCCCAAGTAGCTGGAACTACAGGCATGCACCACCACGCCCAGCTGATTTTTGTATTTTTAGTAGAGATGGGGTTTCACCATGTTAACCAGGCTGATCTTGAACTCCTGACCTCAGGTGATCCGTCTACCTCAGCATCCCAAAGTGCTGGATTTACAGGCATGAGCCACTGTGCCTGGCCCAGTAGTACCATTCTTAACAACACACTACGCCCGTGATCAATGATTTCCAGAATTACTGTAACTGTTTATACTTTTACCAGTGGACATCCTGTTCTGGATATCTGAAATGTTTTACTCTACTATTCTAACCATTTCTTTTTCATCACTCACGTTGCTGTGTTAAGCATTCCTTGATTCTTGCTATCTTTTCTCAGATAAACAGGTGTCTCTTTCCTTGGGGCTGCCTTAGTACTGCATTGATTTTCCTAGTGTATCTTTACCACCTGAAATATATATTCTTTCTATGCAAGTCTATTATCCCCTTTGTCCTAAACTGTATGGGACAATCTTTCAAATCATTTTTTCTTTTGTTTCATTTTTTTGAGACAGGGACTTGCTCTGTCACCCAGGCTGGAACACAACGGTGTGATCTCAGCTAACTACAACCTCTGCCTCCCGGACTCTAGAGATTCTCCCACCTCAGCCTCTGAGTATCTGGGACCACAGGTGCATGCCGCCATGTTCGGCTAATTTTTCTATTTTTTCCAGAGACTGGGTTTCACCGTGTAAAAAAGGAAATGAAACTATTGGGGTGCAAAAATATTTTATAGTTTATTACTATATAGATCTGATCATATACCTGATTAAAGACACTGAATTTAACTTGGACATAAAGCAGAACACATATTAGACGCAGTTATTCAAGAGATTATGTGTCCTAGTAAAGTTAAAATGTATTTTCATATTATTTTTAAATGACACCACCTTCCTTCAAACCAATATTCCTAGTAAATTGTTATTCATTAAAACAAGGTGATACACTATGTGGACACAGCCGAAAAGACACCATCTAGAAAATTCTCAAGGATATCCATTTATACTGGGAAAGTCAATTCTGTACTACATAAAGTCACAGAAATTGTTAAAAATGACTTAATTTTGGGGTTTGGAAGGTGCTTTTTGGGCTACATTTTATATAGTTACAACTGCTACAAATTCAGACCTATGGAAATAAAACAAAGAAACCGCATTGTGTTTGAGCAGGCAATCTTTACATCCTTGCCTACATTTCCCCTCCAGTCCCAAAGTTCTACATGTAATCCTTGGACTCACATTCAAGTTTCTGTTAAATACTAGTCTAAACAAAATTACTTGTCCTTCTCATTCTCTTTGTTATTTTTATGTTGCTTTGGTTAAAGGAAGAACACAAATGCCCTGCTGATAGGTCCTCTGTTTGGTTGTAGCTTGTATAAGGGGGGTATAAACACAATACCCACTTTGCCACAAAATGATTCTTTAAAAGTTGCAACTATGGTATTATGAAGCCAAGTACAGCTACACTGGGACTGAATTCTCTATGCTTCTTTATTACCTTCTTTGCTGTCTTTGTTTTCTGGTAGCTGTGACTCACACAGGTCACAGAGAGTGTGATTCCAAAATAGAAACGCACCTGCAGTGGTCATCTTTTCTTGATCTATTAAGTTCATCTGTCCCAAGTCTGTGGATTGGGACAGTGTTGGTCATTGGTGGAGATACAAATGGACGTAGACCACCAACTTTCAAATTCTCAGATCTTTCATGAAGCTCATTACTGAAGGTCAAACTATTAAAATCCAAAGCTGAAAAAGCTGAAAGTAAAGTTTTCATTATTAGAATGTAAATCATAATACACTTTGACTAATGTGGAGAAATTCCTTCTAAAACAGAAGCAGTCCCATGTCCTCCACTCCCCCAGAAACACACCACTCCTGCATGGCTTATTGTATTCTACATGTCCTGTACTTGCCACTCACTCACATAGGTTTTATTAACCATCATCTTTGACATTTTTATTTTTTAGTGTTACTTACTTTGATTCACTCAGCGATATTATATATTTTGTTTTCCATGAGAGCTTTGTTTATTAATAATAAAGATTCTTCAGGAATATGAACTTTCTTTTACTAACAAGACTTATGTTTAACCATTAGACACATGATGTGTCATAAGATCATGGGTGCTTAATGAGCCAGAGTTATAATGGCTATTAGAATGCATGGCGATGCATGCTTATATTTTAAGTTATTCAGCTTCAGTTTCTGATATAGTAAATATCAATAGACACAATCCACTTAAACAACAGCTCTTTGGAATCTGCCATCATTTTTTAATGTTTTTATCTTTTTCTCACCACGAAGAGAGTTTAATTAAATGTAGTACTGTTATAGCATGAAATACTATAGGAAATGTAAACTCAACTAGAGCTACTTCTGAAAATAGCGATGATCTCTTTGGTCAAATCAATGGGTGTGAACAAAACATATAGACTGACTAAAAAATATAATGCTGAGTAAGCAAAAGAAAGCTGCCAAATAATATATATAAAATGTACAATCATCTATATGATTGAAATTTTAGGACAGAAACACCAATTCTACATATGATTTATGGCCATACACATATATAGTAAAATGTATGAAAACTGCATGACAATGACAAACACCTAATTCAGGGTGTTGGTTACTTCTATGCAATAATTATTAATTGTACAAAAAACCCTAAGCCTATAAAGTTTCAGAATCATTCTTTGAAATGAGTGTGTCTGCCAAATAGCCATGAAAAAAAATGATTACTTTCCTCATTTTTGTAATCCAAGATATTCCCTGCACACACACACACACACACACACACACACACACAAAATAAAGCATCCAATTTGCTTCAGATCATCAGTCTAACAACACTAGGATGAAGTAATTAAACGTAATACAAAATTGACATGTTAGTAAGGAAAGCTTTCCTCTAGGTAAAGATCAGAATTTCAAGAAGCATTCCAAACATGGGAAAAAAATTGTAGTCTCATAATTCACCTCTGTGAAACCCGAATGAGTATAGGTATTCCCAACTGAGAACTTCAGCGAAGTAATACGTAAAAGAAGATACATCTAAGTTAGAGCTTATGTTTTAAAAATCTATCTTATGCTTCTAAATATAATGTTTTTCAAACATAGATACCAATGCTAATATCTGCATTATATATATCAAATCTATCCCTCAAATTTGAAAAAAGATATAGGAATATGAAGACTGTTAGCATTTAGAATATTTTAATGTGCTCCTTTCCAGAGTTAAATTTGTATTGCAAAAATTTTTACCTGATGTGCATGCTTGTACATCTTTCATTCCAACCGCCTGGTTCAAAACACACTCTTTGATTTCAACCTTAGGCTGAAAGAGTTTTGAGACAAAATGATTAGTAAATAATATATGTTTCATACACTATGTGGTTAATAATTAAAGATAAATATAGAAAAGTTATTACCTTCAAGTGGTGATATTGCTTAAGAGAATCTAGAAGGCAAAAGGGACTTACAATCAATTATATATAAATATGATAAAGCTAACCATACACTCAGAGTTAGTATCAAGCTGAATCTCAGTGCTTCGCTTTAAAAATAATGAGTTTAGATTTAGGGGTATGTTTCTTTTGTCAGGACAGCAACATGACAGAAATATCCTGAAGAAAACTAAGAAGATAGGTTAAATAAAACATGCAGTTAACATTTCAAAGGCAAGATTCTGATTCGGATATCTGTAACTAAAATAGAAAAGTATGCACACAACCATGTGTACATGTTGAGGAGGAGAAAAGTAATCTTTAGTTAGCAGAGCAAATCGTGACCCTGGGCAGATAAATGTCCAAGCTGATGGTAGAATGCTATAGTGTGTCTTTAATGTGACACATCAGAATCATTTATACCATTCTACTACAAGCATTTATCATGTCCTTCAATTGGTCCTAGAATGCAGGAAGCACACAGTTGTCATGACAGTTCATTTGAATGTTTAATTCATTTCTCATCAGAGAAAGTGTTCTGAAGTGATTGCTTTGGATCCACACTTACAGCAAAATAGATCATAAAAATGTTTATTTTTTTTCCATACCTATTTGGGCTTACTGATAGGTCTACATTTCTTATATCCTCTAGTTTGGCCATCTTAATTTTTTTTATCCACTCATGCAAGAAGGTATATAAAACATGTCTAAAAATAATGTATAAGAAGCTTTCAACATTGAAATATTAATAAAAATGCATTGCTGCACAATTATTAGCTACTCCTGACCTTTTATATACCAAAATGAGTGTAATATTTAGGAAAATAATGCCTTTTCTATTCGAGGAATAAACTTTGTAATTTTTTTGTTTCTAAACTTAATTTGGGTTGGCATATCATGTCATCCACAATGAACTTTTACAAAACAGGCATCCTATTAAAAAAACCGGCTGCCTTAAAGAAAAAGCAGCCAAAGCACCTACTTTTAACTTCACCTCAGTTGATTAACTCCTAGCCACAAAACATGCATCTTTGATGTCTGATAGTCACAGAGAGAAGAAATTAGCTCCTGTAGTTTACCCCCATTCTAGCACTCCCTCCTTCCAGTAATTCCTGGAACAGCAATCACCTAATCTTCCATTTGAGTGCCAATATATTGCAGCCATCAGAAGTGAGAGCTCTCAAGTTTCCTTATTATCAACTCCAAAATTAACTAGCCAACTTCCCTTTCTTTCCTCCCTCCTCCTCCACTCACAATCCCTCTTCCTTTGCAAAAGTAATCTCTAGATCTGTTGTCCTGACTCTGTCCCTTCTACCTTCTTTTGATGGACTATTCCCATGACTTCTCTTCTCTTCATTTAGCAGTGGGATCTTCCAGCGATGATTTCTATTTCTTCATCTCTTTCTCCTTCCCCTCTGGCTAGAAACACACTCAGAAATAAAAGGAAAATCATGCTTTCCCTTGATCCTGTTATGTCTTGGGTGGTGATCCAATGGCTCTTCCAGATTTCTCTAAAGGCACAGCTATACCCTTGCTACTCAGAGTGTGGTCCTAGGACCAGAAGGGTCGACATCACCTGAGATCTTATTAGAAATTCAGAATCGCAGACTTGTGGAATCAGAATCTGCACTTTTAACAAGGTCCTCAGCTGATTTGTTAAAATTTGGGAAGCTCTGGTCTATACTGAGTGTGCTCCCACATTCGTTAATCTCAACCTGCCCTTTTAGAATCCAGCCGCAAGCTCCACCCTATCAAGTCCTCCAAATCTAAGCTGCATTACAAGTCTTAAGGTTACTAACGAAATTTTTATCAGGCTATAGCTTCCTGGATCTCTCCAAAACTAATCCTACCCTCTTCTTTCCAATGCTCTTCTTTTGGCCCCTAAGATACTGTCCCATGAATAAAAACATTTTATAGCACATTAAATTATAGACATGTAATTTATGCATGGCTGACCATACATTACATTCCTCTATCGCAGATGAAACATAGCTCTGCATGGTCAGGTACCACCATCCTTAATGTATTCCCAAAAGTAAGGAAAACTTGGTGCAGAGCTGAGTTCAATTCCTGGGTATCCTTGTTAACTTTCTCTCTAGTTGATCTGTCTGATGTTGACAGTGGGGTGTTAAAGTCTCCCATTATTAATGTGTGGGAGTCTAAGTCTCTTTGTAGGTCACTCAGGGCTTGCTTTATGAATCTGGGTGCTCCTGTATTGGGTGCATATATGTTTAGGATAGTTAGTTCTTCTTGTTGAATTGATCCCTTTATAATAGACATCTACAGAACTCTCCACCGCAAATCAACAGAATATACATTCTTCTCAGCACCACAACACACCTATTCCAAAACTGACCACATAGTTGGAAGTAAAGCTCTCCTCAGCAAATGTAAAGGAACAGAAATTACAACAAACTATCTCTCAGACCACAGTGCAATCAAACTGGAACTCAGGATTAAGAAACTCACTCAAAACTGCTCAACTACATGGAAACTGAACAACCTGCTCCTGAATGACTACTGGGTACATAACAAAATGAAGGCAGAAATAAAGAGGTTCTTTAAAACCAATGAGAACAAAGACACAACATACCAGAATCTCTGGGACACATTCAAAGCAGTGTGTAGAGGGAAATTTATAGCACTAAATGCCCACAAGAGAAAGCAGGAAAGATCCAAAATTGTCACCCTAACATCACAATTAAAAGAACTAGAAAAGCAAGAGCAAACACATTCAAAAGCTAGCACAAGGCAAGAAATCACTAAAATCAGAGCAGAACTGAAGGAAATAGAGACACAAAAAACCCTTCAAAAAATTAATGAATCCAGGAGCTGGTTTTTTGAAAGGATCAACAAAATTGATAGACAGCTAGCAAGACTAATAAAGAAAAAAAGAGAGAAGAATCAAACAGACGCAATAAAAAATGAAAAAGGGGATATCACCACTGATCCCACAGAAATACAAACTACCATCAGAGAATACTACAAACATCTCCACCCAAATAAACTAGAAAATCTAGAAGAAATGGATAAATTCCTCGACACATACACTTTCCCAAGACTAAACCAGGAAGAAGTTGAATCTCTGAATAGACCAATAACAGGAGCTGAAATTGTGGCAATAATCAATAGCTTACCAACTAAAAAGAGTCCAGGACCAGATGGATTCACAGCCGAATTCTACCAGAGGTACAAGGAGGAGCTGGTACCATTCCTTCTGAAACTATTCCAGTCAATAGAAAAAGAGGAAATCCTCCGTAACTCATTTTATGAGGCCAGCATCATCCTGATACCAAAGCCAGGCAGAGACACAACCAAAAAAGAGAATTTTAGACCAATATCCTTGATGAACATTGATGCAAAAATCCTTAATAAAATACTGGCAAACCGAATCCAGCAGCACATCAAAAAGCTTATCCACCATGATCAAGTGGGCTTCATCCCTGGGATGCAAGGCTGGTTCAATATATGCAAATCAATAAATGTAATCCAGCATATAAACAGAACCAAAGACAAAAACCACATGATTATCTCAATAGATGCAGAAAAGGCCTTTGACAAAATTCAACAACACTTCATGCTAAAAACTCTCAATAAATTAGGTATTGATGGGATGTATCTCAAAATAATAAGAGCTATCTACGACAAACCCACAGCCAATATCATACTGAATGGGCAAAAACTGGAAGCATTCCCTTTGAAAACTGGCACAAGACAGGGATGCCCTCTCTCACCACTCCTATTCAACATAGTGTTGGAAGTTCTGGCCAGGGCAATCAGGCAGGAGAAGGAAATAAAGGGTATTCAATTAGGAAAAGAGGAAGTCAAATTGTCCCTGTTTGCAGATGACATGATTGTATATCTAGAAAACCCCATCATCTCACCGCAAAATCTCCTCAAGCTGATAAGCAGCTTCAGCAAAGTCTCAGGATACAAAATCAATGTACAAAAATCACAAGCATTCTTATACGCCAATATAAGAATAAACAAACAGAGAGCCAAATCATGAGTGACCTCCCATTCACAATTGCTTCAAAGAGAATAAAATACCTAGGAATCCAACTTACAAGGGACGTGAAGGACCTCTTCAAGGAGAACTACAAACCACTGCTCAATGAAATAAAAGAGGATACAAACAAATGGAAGAACATTCCATGCTCATGGGTAGGAAGAATCAATATTGTAAAAATGGCCATACTGCCCAAGGTAATTTATAGATTCAATGCCATCCCCATCAAGCTACCAATGACTTTCTTCACAGAATTGGAAAAAACTACTTTAAAGTTCATATGGAACCAAAAAAGAGCCCGCATCACCAAGTCAATCCTAAGCCAAAAGAACAAAGTTGGAGGCATCACACTACCTGACTCCAAACTATACTACAAGCCTACAGTAACCAAAACAGCATGGTACTGGTACCAAAACAGAGATATAGATCAATGGAATAGAACAGAGCCCTCAGAAATAACACCACATATCTACAACTATCTGATCTTTGACAAACCTGAGAAAAACAAGCAATGGGGAAAGGATTCCCTATTTAATAAATGGTGCTGGGAAAACTGGCTAGACATATGTAGAAAGCTGAAACTGGATCCCTTCCTTACACCTTATACAAAAATCAATTCAAGATGGATTAAAGACTTAAACGTTAGACCTAAAACCATAAAAACCCTAGAAGAAAACCTAGGCATTACCATTCAGGACATAGGCGTGGGCAAGGACTTCATGTCTAAAACACCAAAAGCAATGGCAACAAAAGCCAAAATTGACAAATGGGATCTAATTAAACTAAAGAGCTTCTGCACAGCAAAAGAAATTACCATCAGACTGAACAGGCAACCTACAAAATGGGAGAAAATTTTTGCAACCTACTCATCTGACAAAGGGCTAATATCCAGAATCTACAACGAACTCCAACAAATTGACTCCAATTTTCAAGGAAGTTCTACTGCAGGTAAATGCTATCAAATAGCATCTCATACTACAGATAAATCTTTCATGAAAGGAAGAGTCAATTGCTGAGGTGAACTTCATTCTTGTCTTATTTTAAGAAATTGCCACAGCCACCTCAGCTTTCAGCAACCATCACCCTCATCAGTCAGCAGCCATCAACATTGAGACAAGACCTTCCACCAGCAAAAAGACAATGGTTCACTGAAGGCTCAGATGATTAGCATTTTTAGTAATACAGTATGTTAAAATTAAGGTATGTACATTTTTTAAAAAACACAATGCTATTGCACACTTAATAGACTAGAGTGTAAACCTTTTATACTCATTGGGAAACCAAAAGTCTATCAATTTTGTTGATCCTTTCAAAAAACCAGCTCCTGGATTCATTAATTTTTTGAAGGGTTTTTTGTGTCTCTATTTCCTTCAGTTCTGCTCTGATTTTAGTGATTTCTTGCCTTGTGCTAGCTTTTGAATGCGTTTGCTCTTGCTTTTCTAGTTCTTTTAATTGTGATGTTAGGGTGTCAATTTTGGATCTTTCCTGCTTTCTCTCGTGGGCATTTAGTGCTATAAATTTCCCTCTACACACTGCTTTGAATGTGTCCCAGAGATTCTGGTATGTTGTGTCTTGGTTCTCGTTGGTTTCAAAGAACATCTTTATTTCTGTTTTCATTTCGTTATTTACCCAGTAGTCATTCAGGAGCAGGTTGTTCAGTTTCCATGTAGTTGAGCGGTTTTGAGTGAGTTTCTTAATCCTGAGTTCTAGTTTGATTGCACTGTGGTCTGAGAGACAGTTTGTTATAATTTCTGTTCTTTTACATTTGCTGAGGAGTGCTTTACTTCCAACTATGTGGTCAATTTTGGAATAAGTGTGTGTGGTGCTGAAAAAAATGTATATTCTGTTGATTTGCAGTGGAGAGTTCTGTAGGTGTCTATTAGGTCTGCTTGGTGCAGAGCTGAGTTCAATTCCTGGGTATCCTTGTTAACTTTCTGTCGCGTTGATCTGTCTAATGTTGACAGTGGGATGTTAAAGTCTCCCATTATTATTGTGTGGGAGTCTAAGTCTCTTTGTAGGTCACTCAGGACTTGCTTTATGAATCTGGGTGCTCCTGTATTGGGTGCATATATATTTAGGATAGTTAGCTCTTCTTGTTGAATTGATCCCTTTACCACTATGTAATGGCCTTCTTTGTCTCTTTTGATCTTTGTTGGTTTAAAGTCTGTTTTATCAGAGACTAAGATTGCAACCCCTGCCTTTTTTTTGTTTTCCATTTGCTTGGTAGATCTTCCTCCATCCTTTTATTTTGAGCCTATGTGTGTCTCTGCACATGAGATGAGTTTCCTGAATACAGCACACTGATGGGTCTTGACTCTTTATCCAATTTGCCATTCTGTGTCTTTTAATTGGAGCATTTAGTCCATTTACATTTAAAGTTAATATTGTTATGTGTGAATTTGATCCTGTCATTATGATGTTAGCTGGTTATTTTGCGTGTTAGTTGATGCCGTTTCTTCCTAGTCTCGATGGTCTTTACATTTTGGCATGATTTTGCAGTGGCTGGTACCAGTTGTGCCTTTCCATGTTTAGTGCTTCCTTCAGGAGCTCTTTTAGTCACCACCAGGGAGACTCCATTTCTAAAAAAAAAAAAAAAATAGAGATGCGTCTCTAAAATGTCCCCTGTGTCCAAGTGTTCTCATTGTTCAATTCCCACCTATGTAACAAACCTGCACGTTGTGCACATGTACCCTAGAACTTAAAGTATAATTAAAAAAAAAAAATGTTGTCCCCAAAGGTGTGTCCTAGCCTGTGCTCCTAATAGCAAGAGTTGCCTTATTAAAGCTGCTGATTCCCCAAGAAAGATAAAACAACATTTCTCATTCGTATATCATTTGAAATGTTTGTTTTTCCATTCAGGAGGCTTTGTGAGAGCTTGTCTTTCCCTTTGACCGGTTCTTACTCACTTGGTACCCACAGTTCTTACTCCTTTCCGAGCTTTAGTGCAGAGAATTATATCTACTTTTTCCTAATTAATAAGGTGGTGATTTTTCCTTCTATTTACCACCCCGGTATTTATGACAGCAAAGTGTGTATATTTTAGTAGCTAAAAAAGATTTAGGAGAACAGTTGAATTCATTTCCATCTGGAAACAAAGTGCTTTGAGCACTGCCTAGCACAACATAAGGGCAATATACATATTTGTCATGTAGAAATGTGAAATAGGCCAGGCATGGTTGCTCATGCCTGTAATCCTAGCACTTTGGGAGGCTGAGGAGGGAGGATCACTTGAGCCCAGGAGTTTGAGACTAGCCTG
Source organism: Pongo abelii (assembly GCF_028885655.2). Classification (NCBI taxonomy): domain Eukaryota; kingdom Metazoa; phylum Chordata; class Mammalia; order Primates; family Hominidae; genus Pongo; species Pongo abelii. Next base: position 20,707,663 of record NC_071999.2, read on the forward strand.
GGAAACATAGTGAGACCCCATCTTTGCAAAAAATTTTAAAAGTTAGCTAGGTGTGGTGCACACTCATAGTCCCAGCTACTCAGGAGGCTAAGGCAGGAGGATCACTTGAGCCCAGGAGTTTGAGACTGCAATCAGCTATGATTGTGCCACTGCACTCTAGCCTGGGTAACAGAGCAAGCTTCTGTCTTAAAAAAAGAAGAAGAAATATTAAATAAATAAGTGCATAATAAAGTTCTAAATTGAGTCTTTGGAGATATTTCAATAACAGGAAAATTTAGAACAGTTTACCAGGAAAGTCTTTTCAATAATATTTCCTGTTTATGCAATAAAATGTTATTGACAAGTCACTCTAAGCAATAAATATGTGGTTTATTTCCTTTCACATGCAGGACAAGTATCAAGTACTCATACCTGGGAGAGACAGATGGCACCAGACTCCTGCTCATTTGTGACGTAGCCCTCGGAAAGTGTATGGACTTACACAAGAAGGACTTTTCCTTAACCGAAGCACCACCAGGCTATGACAGTGTGCATGGAGTTTCACAAACAGCCTCTGTCACCACAGACTTTGAGGTATTTTTATATCAAGGAACAAGCAAAGAGGGTCTTGAATGCTCAAAGAAGAGCCTTAGTTTTTTGCTCCTATTTTCATTAAATATGCTTAAGTTTAAATAATTGTTAAATATTTACTGCATGAATTCAACATTTCCTAAATTAGCAAACATGCTTTTATGAAAACATCTGCCAATACAGGTTTTTTGTTGCTATTGTTGTTAATCACCTACTGATTTCTATTTGCTCTAGGATGATGAATTTGTTGTCTATAAAACCAATCAGGTTAAAATGAAATATATTATTAAATTTCCCATGCCTGGAGATCAAATAAAGGACTTTCATCCTAGTGATCATACTGAATTAGAGGAATACAGACCTGAGTTTTCAAATTTTTCCAAGGATGAAGGTAGGACAATTTTCTTGAATGCTGTTTTATGTTATTATATTTATAGACCTCAAATGTTATATTTTCAATGGAATGTATATTTGCATTTGTTTTATCTATGACCTCATTCATAAGTATTTCTTTTCCTTTCAATCTCAAAATTGTTTCCCACAAATTTCTCTCAATGTTAACATCAGTCAAACCCCTCTGCCTAATATCAAAATAAAGCACTTAATTAAAAAAATATATATATATGTTTTTTTTTTTTTTTGAGACAGGGTCTCACTCTGTCCCCCAGGCTGGAGTACAGTGTGTCATCAAAGTGCACTGCAGCCTCAAACTCCTGGGTTCAAATGATCCTCCTGACTCAACCTCCCAAGAAGCTAGGACTACCATCCGTGACTTTTTTTTTTTTTTGAGACAGAGTCTCGCTCTGTCACCCAGGCCAGACTGCAGTGGCGCGATCTCGGCTCACTGCAAGCTCTGCCTCCAGGGTTCACACCATTCTCCTGCCTCAGCCTCCCGAGTAGATGGGACTACAGGCGCCCGCCACCACACCCGGCTAATTTTTTGTATTTTTAGTAGAGACGGGATTTCACTGTGTTAACCAGGATGGTCTCAATCTCCCGACCTCATGAACTGCCCGCCTCGGCCTCCCAAAGTGCTGAGATTACAGGCGTGAGCCACGGCACCCGGCCAACTTTTTTTTATTTGTTTGTTTTTTTTTAGAGACAAGATCTCACTATGTTGCCCAGGCTGGTCTGAAATTCCTAGACTCAAGTGATCCTCCTGCCTTGGTATCCCAAAGTGCTGGGATTACAGATGTGAGCCACCATGGCCAGCCTCATTTCCTTTGTTATCTTGCATACACAAAAACCAGGATGCTTGAGAAAGGTTAAGCGATCTCAAAATTCCATGTGACTTCATTAACACATTGAAGGTGAGCTTATTCCCTTCAGGAATAGCCAAGGCTAAAACCTGTGGAACCTTGCTAAGATGTCATGGTGCAGAAAGTGTAATGGGGTGGGGAGAACAGACAGCAGAGCCGCTGCAGAGCCAGGAAGCCCAGGGTTTGAGTGTCGCCCTGCCACCCTGCAGTCTTGAAACTGCATGACCTTTTGCGCTCCACCTTCTCTCCGATGGGAATGAGAGAAATTGAAGGCACTGAGTAAATTGCCATGTGTGGTGCGTGTGTTAGCTGTAGTAGTGCGAGCATACAAGAGGATATTCACTTCTCAGAGTATCATGAGCCCAAACAATTACAGTATTAATTAGTAGGACTGTAAGAACGCATTAACATTTTTGACCTTGCTCAAATTATTTTTTGTCAGAAATGCATGAGGTCATGAGTGTTCAGAGGTGACTCCAATTTTTTCTCTGGTAGTCATTAAGTGAAATATCTGGCAAGATGATATGTATTTATATTTCCTAACCTTATCTGTATTCTGTATGTTTGTACTACTTAGAATAGGATGTGAACATTTTTCAGTATGCTGCCATAGGAGCCTTGGATTGAAAATCTACGTTGTTTCATGCCATCCCGAAATGCTTGTGTGGCACCATAAATAATAGTGACCGAGCCCTTCCACACTACAAGCCAGGGAATGCAGACACCTGGATTCAGGCTTCAGCCAACCTTGAGACAGTCTGAATACCTCTGTGTATTTGTGTATATGTTTAAATATATGTCAAGTAATGCTATGTTTTCAAGAGGACACCCCACAGTCTTTACATTAGAAAAGCAGAAGAGCACATGCCTGTAGTCCCAGCTACTCAAGAGGCTGAGAAAGGAGGATTACTTGAGCACAGGAGTTCAAAACCAGCCTGGGCAACATAGTGAGACTCCCATCTCTACCAAAAAGAAGACAAGAAGAAAAAAAATTTAAGCAGAAGGGTCTTTAAAAAAAAAAAAAAAAAAAAAAAAAAGGCAGGCCAGGCATGGTGGCTCACACCCATAGTCCCAGCACTTTGGGAAGTCAAGGCAGGTGGATCCCTTGAGTCCAGGAGTTCGAGACCAGCCTGGGCAACATGGCTAAACCTCATCTCTACAAAAAAAATACCAAAAAATTAGCTAGGCATGGTGGTGCATGCCTGTAGTCCCAGCTACTCAGGAGGCTGAGATGGGAGGATCACTCCAGCAAGAGAGGATGAATCTACCCTGAGCAGAGATTGTGTCACTGCACTCCCACCTGGGTGACAGAGTGAGATGCTGTCTCAAAAAAAAAAAGAAAAGGCAGAAGACACCTCCCATTTTTCTCATGTGGGTTCACTTGCTTTTCAGAATTGGCTATTGAAAATCATAAAATGCTGTTTATCCATTTTCCCTAAAATAAAATGCATGAAGGCATGGAGAAGGAATAAAGATCAAGACAACAAAAATAGACAGGTTTGGTTTTGAAAGCTAATGGTGACATTTTTAACGTTTAGATTACCAGTTACCAGATGCCAAAACTTCCAGCAGCACCAAGGCCGGCCTCCAGGACGCCTCTGGGAACTTGGTTCCTCTGGAGGATGTCCACATCAAGGGGAGAATCATAGACACTGTAGCGCAGGTATGTTGTCTGTGGCTTTATGACACTTAAACTACATGGATGTAAACCATACATGAGAATTTGATTGCAGTTGCCTGAACTGAAGGGAACAGATAGATTTCTAAAATGTATTTATTCAAGAGATATTCACTAAGCACTCCATGCCAGGGACTAGCTAGGCTCTGGGCATCCAGCAGTGCACAATACAAAAGCTCTGCCCTTGTGGAGCACACACTGTGTGGGGGAATAGGCAATAAACATGACGAAAGAGTGAAACACATAACATGTTAGATGGTGACAGGTGCTAAAGAGAAAAATGAAAGCAGGAGGGGATAGAAGCTGTGAAAGACGGGGGCTTTGAACCTGTAAACAGAATGGCCACGGAGACCTCCCTGAGAAGGTGACATCTGCATACAGACCCGAAGGAAGTGGGGGCTAAACTGTGTGGACATCGGGGGATGCTTATTCCAGGCAGCGGGAGCATCACATGCCAAGGCTCAGAGGTAGAAAGGAGGCTGGCCCAGGCGCGCCAAGGAGATGCACTGTGGCTGCAGTGGGGTGGAAAGGGGAGAGTGCATGGGGACTGAGTCAGAGAGGTAAGGGGCTCTCACATCAGCACACAGGTCATGCTGTCCTTGACTCTGAGTGAAATGGAAGCTTCTAGATGTTTGGCAGAGGAAAGACATGAACAGACCTGTTTTAACCGGCTCATTCTGGCCACTATGTTGGGAACAGTAGGAAGAGGCTCAGTGGGAGAAATGTTAGGTCAGGTTCCCTGGAAAGCAGACTCTGGATGGAATTTGTTTTCAGGAAGCCTGTGGGACTGTGCCTGCGGGAGCCGCACCTGTGAGGGAGTGAGGGAGGCAGGACGTGGCAGACGAGACAACAGAGTCCTCAGATGATCTTGGGGGAAGCTCTGGGCCAGAGCGGTCCTTAAGAGAAGGTCTGAATCAAGGCAAGGAGGCCGGGCTTTGTAGCCCCACTGGGGCCTGTCCTGGGATGTGGGCTGCTCCAGGGAGGGGTCAGAACCTTGGCTAAGGCAGTTTGTCTTTGGCTGAGGATGGTTCCTGGGGAGGCGCCCCACAGGTGACACTCCTAGCAGTCTCAGTCCTGAAGGGGACACAGCGGGCCCAACGTCACATCACATAGAGGAGACGATTGACAGAATTCAGTTAAGGGACCTGGTGATGTGGAGGAGAATGTTTGCAGTGGGGGTGTAGGAAGTGATGGAGTCTGCCAAGGCCTGAGGGCAGAACCAGTCAGATTTGCTGATGGGAGCGGGACAGGATGACAGCGGGATGTTTGCCCTGAATAACTAGAAGGATCATGTTTGCATTTACTAGAATGGGCAAAGTCACAGGAGGGCAGGTTGGGGGCCATCAGGAGCTTATCTTTGGCCACGTAAGTCTTGTGGCTACATAGGGCCAGGGAGGAGACCCAAGCCGGACTTATAAGTGGAGAGTCAGCAGCATTCACATAGTGTTTAAAGTCATGAGCCCAGATTAAACACCCAGAGAATCAGTAGAGCACAGAGGCCAACATGGAGACGTAGGGGAGGAGGCTGAGTCAGCCACGGAGAACAGGAGGGAGCGGCCTCATGTCCACATGAGGACAGCTGAACAGGGAGGGGAGGAAAGGCTGCTGGTGGTCTCATGAATAACGACCAGCCCTAACCATTGGATTTAGCAATGAGATTGTTGGTGACCTTTGCCTTTTGATGGTGTGGTGGGGGTGAAAGGCTGATCAGAGTGAGTTCAAGAGGGAATGAGAGGAAGAATTGGGAGACAGAGGAGAGAAGATGAGACAGCAGCTGAAGAGAAGTGGGGTTGTGTTTTCTCTCTCCTTTTAAGACGCAAGAAACAACAGCATATGTGGGAGTCAGCGCAGGAGGGAAACCTGGTGATCTGGGAGAGGGGAATTGTGGAGCTGCTTCCTTCTCTACACCCTTCTCTATGTTTTATTGCATAAATAGGAAACATTGTTGAAAAGACTTTCCGGGTAAACCGTTCTGAATTTTACTTTTATCGAAATATCTCCGAAGACTCAATTTAGAACATTCTTATGCCGTTATTTATTTAACATTTCTGTGTAACAAACATGTATATTGCCCTTATGTTGTGCCAGGCAGTGCTCAAAGCACTTTCTCCCCAGAGAGAGATGAATTCTACTGTTCTCCCAAATCTTTGTTAGCTTCTAAAATATACACATTTTGCTATCATAAATACCAGGGTGGTGACCAGGTGCAGTGGTTCATGCCTGTAATCCCAGGACTTTGTGGGGGAGGCCAAGGCAGGAGGATTGCTTGAGCTCAGGAGTTCCAGACCAGCCTGGGGAACATGGAGAAACCCCATCTCTACAAAAATTGGCTGAGTGGCGTGCACCTGTAGTCCCATCTACTCGGGAGGTTGAGATGGGAGGATGGCTTGCCATTACTAGAGTGGGCAAAGTCACAGGAGGGCAAGTTGGAGGAGGCAGAGGTTGCAATGAGCCAAGATTGCACCACTGCACTCCAACCTGGGTGATAGAGTGAGACCCTGTCTCAAAAAAAAAAAAAAAAAAAAAACAAACTCAGGATGTTGAAAGAGAAGGAGAAAACCCCACCTTATTAAATTATCTGCACTGAAGCTCAGAAAGAGCATGAAATACCAAGTCAGTAAGAACTGGTCAAAGCGAAAGACAAGCATCGCAGGAGGGTTATCTAATGCGGGTGCTGGGGCCACAGCCAGGAGCTCGCAGCAGGTTCATCATGCACAGTCACAGGATGGAAGGCAGCATTTCAGGGGTGCCAGGTGGCCAGATGCAGTGGTAGAGCTTGGAAAGTTAAGTTTTTGGTTTTCTAAAATTGAATTGGTTTGCTAAGATTTGGCCTCATGATCAGCTTCTGACTCTGAAGATTGCATTGAACAACCGTAAAGGCCTTTTAGGAGATTAAGAACATTCAAGTACAGTGCCATGATGTTCTGATCCCTGTAGAGGAAAATTAGTTCCATTTTAGTGATCACCTTAAACTGGGGATATGGGGTGTCGGGTGAGAAGAGCAGTTTGGATATAGCTGACCTCCACCCCTGGGCCCACTCTGACCCATACGCACATCCTCAAGGCAGCTCAGAGCAACATCATAGACTTTGAAAAGACCCAGCTGTGGGCTCATGGGACATGTTCCATTTCCGCCAATCCCTTTGGCACCACTTAGGATCTGTAAACATAATGGTTACCATTTCCTAAGAGTCAGGCCCTCAGCCGAGTTTTCCACATGCAGTACTTAATTCTCTCAGACTCCATGAGTCAAGTGCTATAATTATGCCCATTGTTTGGAAGAAGAAGCTGAGGCCCAGAGACAAACAATATGATAAAGCCCAAATTTGAACTCAGATCATTCTGATTCCAACGTCCAGATTCTTAACCAGTACACCATAGTGCAGCATGGTAGATCATACAAAGCAAAGGATCTGGAGTTTGTAAGGCTTAGCTTTGAATTCTTGCTTATTCTTTCTAGTGCGGTGAGTTTGGGAAAGTTACTTAACTTCTTTGCATCATTTTCCTCATGTGTAAAATGGAAATAATAATATCTGCCCATCAGTGTTGTGGCTATTCGATCTAATAAATATAAAGGACTTAGGGATTGTTCTTATGTGCAAAACAAATTATGACGAGGTTACAGGGAGAGGCGTGTGTCCTCCATGCCTTACTTGGGATAAGACGACTTGTACCATTTGATATTTTAAACCTGAAGAGGCCTGTTCCCTGGGGAAGTTTGCCCCAAAATAACTTTTGATTTAGCAGTGAATTTCTCACTCATTTTATGATGAAGCAGCTGGACTGTAGACCGAGCTTGAGTATCCAAGCAGAGGCTGGGGTGTAGATTCTTATATGTGCATGGCTTATACATTTTGACCCTTCTTGGAAGAGATTAATGATGTTAAGCTTAGTTCCATCATGGTTTTATCTAATGGAAGAAAATTAAGATGTCAAAATTTGTTACATTATATTAGTTTCTGTTCTAAGGCCTGGTAAAAATACTTTTATTATCGTTATCTAAAATTATTGACATTTGTGAGTGCCCAGCCACACAGTGTGATACACAAAGAGAATGCAGCTGACACAGGCCTGATGTCTAGGGACTCCTGCGCAAAGGCGGGCCTGCTAACTAGAACAGGCAGGAAGGCTACTGAGTAGAAAGAAACATTAGTCTACACCAAGTACTATTAGATAGTGATCCTGATCATCAAACTCAGGGCAAGCATACATGCTTTTGAGGGTTTGGTAAAACTGGGGAAATCCAAGAGAGGATGAGAAGGAGTTCCATGCACAGTCAAGGGGACAGTGTCTGATGTCCTCCCAGTCAGTGCTAGGTGGGCCCCAGTCCTGGTGTCTCCCCACCAGGCACACTCTAACCATTCATTGCAGGCAGCGTAGCCCAGATCACTGAGAAACTCCAGGACTCACCTTTGCCTCATCTTGGGTGGCTGGCCAGACCGGGATTCCAGGAATCCTACCCACCGGCCAGAGAGGTATTCATTTGCAGGATGGCAAGAGATTCTCTCTCCAGGAGGGTGCTGACCTGCTGATTTGGGGAGACTCACATTGCTTATATTAACAAGGACTCCATGAAAAATTTTGCCTGGCACCCTACACACCCTAGGGGCAGCCAAGCTTGCAGCAAATCCAGGTGTGGACAATGTTTTCAAATAAGTTAGATTTTTTTTTAATTTTTCATTTTGGTCTCTTCCCTGGATTATTGATTACAGATCATTAAATATTTTTGCCTTATTATTGTCACATGTTTAAAATCTTACTGTTTATTATACGTCTGGGGGGTTTTTTCTTAATTTTCAAATATTTAAAGCCTCCTGCCTTTTCCTGAGTGAGGTAGTGATGAAAACAGTCTGTTGGAAAGATTAATTAGATAACAGAGACAACAGAGAGGAGTGGAGAAGACTTGATTCTGGAAGAACCAAGGCACACAGAGATGAGGAGCCAGATAAGGGCTGTGTAGAGAGGGGGAAAGCCACAGAGAGGTTCCCAGGAGGAAATGCCAAGTCCTGAGAGCTGATAGGATAGAAGGACTATTCTGGAATCGTTTCCAGCCAACATGGCACGAAGGAGGCATCAAAGCCCACAACATGAAAGGGGCGATTTTCCAGCTGTCTTAACAAGAGCTATATTGCCTCTGCTAAGTCAGTGTTGGTAAGACGTCAGGTGGCTTCTATTCCAGTTGGACATGAATGAACCACCTAACCATGGGACTGGTGCATTTTATCACATGACACGGGCTCTCCATTGCAAAAGTGAAGCCAGGGTTGGGAATTTGAGGGACGTGATACAAATTCAAGGAAAGTCAAATAAATATGCAAAATCATTTTCATTCGTCCTTGTTCCTGCAGATGTAGTCCATGTGGTCTCATCAGATGTGTGGATTTTTTTCTTCTTCAGGTCATTGTATTTCAGACATACACAAATAAAAGTCATGTGCCCATTGAGGCAAAATATATCTTTCCTTTGGATGACAAGGCCGCTGTGTGTGGCTTCGAAGCCTTGATCAGTGGGAAGCACATAGTTGGAGAGATAAGGTGAGAAGATGCATCGTGCCCGCTCTCTACTTTCAAAGTCAGCTTCCATTTCCCAGAACCTTTGTTTTCGGAGTCCCCATGGCTATGAGGTTGAATGGCAGCCTTATCATAAAACGAGAATATTCTTTGAAGAACCAGTTTTGCACAGTGAGCCTTCCTCAAACATCCCTCCCTGATGAAGGGTTTCTATCCCTATCTATCCAGTCTTCGTCATCAGTGTCTTGCACACTCTTTCCCTTGGCACTGTAAGAGTGATTTCAGTATGAAAAGTTTAAGAGGGCCGGGTGCGGTGGCTCGTGACTATAATCCCGCACTTCGGGAGGCTGAGGCAGGCGGATCACTCGAGGTCAGGAGTTCGAGACCAGCCTGGCCAACATGGCAAAACCCTATCTCTACTAAAAATACAAAAATTAACCAGGTGTGGTGGTGCACGCCTGTAATCACAGCTACTTGGGAGGCTGAGGCAGGAGAATCCCTTGAACCTGGGAGGCGGAGGTTGCAGTGAGCCGAGATCACACCATTGCACTCCAGCCTGGGCAACAGATGAGACTCCATCACAGAAAAAAAATAAAAAGAAAAGTTTAAGAGAGGCACATTGGAAAATTGGTGAAGCCCTTATACATTCTTGTAAAACCTGATCCCTGGCATCCTGCTATAAAAGTCAAGCTGAAATGAAAACTATTGTAACTTTCTAAAAAAAAGAAAAAAGAAAGAAAAGAAACAACAGTTTATTAATTATTTGTATATTGTAAGGATTAGCCCACAGTTACAATTATAAACTATAATTTACTAAATTTAAAGTAATTATTATTTTTTGTTCAACATAAACTCCCAACCAAAAAAAAATTTTTTCACTATTGATTCTGAAATATTTTGATCCTAACTGAAAGAGACTTCTCTTTAGTTGGCCTTTCCTGGTTCAAATTCTTATCAGATAAGTACATTTCGATGATCACTTTATTTAAGTTTCCATCCATCTTAGACTCAGTTTTTAGGTTTTGCCTGGGTTTTAATAAACATTGATGTTGTTTTCTTCATTAAAGCCTGAAGTCACTCTTCATGTAAGGAATGATTTAAAAATCATCTTTTCCAGATTAAAGAGAAGGAAGAAGCCTAGCGAGAGTACCGAGGAGCCATGACCCAGGGCCATGGCGCTTACCTGATGAGTCAGGATGCTCTGGTATGGCTTGGTGTGCATGCCGCGTGCATACAGGAGAGGGAAAGAGAGTTAGAACAAGATATGAAATACGAATTTCATGCTAGAGGCTGAGATAATTTGCACTGTTATAGGCCCCAGAGTTCCACTTGCTCTAAGTAAGGGGAAGCCACGCCAGTCAGACCCATTTGACTTATCTAAACAAAGGAGGAAACGGCATCAATAGTTCCAGACAAACAGGAAGAGCTAGGCCTGTCATTGGGAACCGAGTTTCCCAGAAGGAATGACAGACAAAAAGATAACATTTGAGATATGTAACTTTCATCTTCTGATAAGAGTCTGATATATTGGCCATGCGCAATAGCTCACACCTGTAATCTCAGCACTTTGGGAGGCTGAGACGGGCGGATCACCTGAGGTCAGGAATTCGAGACCAGCCTGGCCAACATGGTGAAACCCCGTCTTTACTAAAAGTACAAAAATTAGCTGGGCATGATGGCAGGCACCTGTAATCCCAGCTACTGGAGAGGCTGCAGCAGGAGAATCACTTGAACCTGGGGGGCAGAGGTTGCAGTGAGCCGAAATTGCGCCATTGCACTCCAGCCTGGGTGATAAGAGCGAAACTCCGTGTCAAAAAAAAAAAAAAGAGTGTGATATATTTACAGTTTCCCTGGAAGTAAGCTCACCTAGCAGATGATCCAAACATAAAGAAGGGAGGCATTTCTGCCGGGTCCTGCTTAGGCCAGCTCCTGTGCTTTTAGGTGATTAGCTATAGCAGGGACGTGACCTGGACAGCGTGGAAGAGGGAACAGCTGGCACGTCCACTGGACTACTTTCCTTAAATACCAGGTGTTTTCATGAGGCCTCTGGCAGGTGCTAGATTGTGTGTAGTCAGCATCTAACTCTAGTGCAGATATTTTAGTTATTTTTGCAGATGGGGCCATATGTTTGAGTATCGCCTCTGAGGGAGACACACACCGTGGTGTTTTGAAAATTTAATGTTTGCTGGGGCTAGGGGCACATTCAAGATTAATATAGATTGAAGGGGTAAATTACTGCTCTTGACATCTAAGATATCCACTTGCAGAATGGGAATAGGCAATGAAGAGGTGATTATTGAACAGTTAACAATGCTAGCTCTATGTATGGCCAAACCGTATGTATAGAAGCCCAGGGTTCATTTGAGAGGCTGCCACTTAATATTATCGGGTTATCCTCCTATGTGAGTTGGTAAATGTTTCCTCCTAAATACCTATGTATTTCCCTAGGAATATGGTCCACAAGAAAACAGTCTTCACAAAAGATATTACCTATGGCTCAAGTCTGATCAGAACTATTGCTAACCCAAGCCTTCAGGTCTCCCAGAATGTATTTGACATTTTGTGACTATAATGTTCTCATATCATAATATATGGTATTCACTTTGGGAGGCCAAAGGGGAGGATCGCTTCAGCCCAGGAGGTTGTAGTGAGCCATGGTTGGGCCACTGCACTCCAGCCTGAGTGACTGAGCAAGACCCCATCTTTAAAAATAAACAAAATTTTGAAAAAAGTAAGGCATGTGATGGAGAGTCTGGGTGTGCAGTGGGGGAGCCTGCTCCAAGAGGAGACTGTGCCAGTTAGCACCGCCCATGCCTGGAGGGGCTGGGATCCATTCTGCTTTTCTGTCGAGTTTTTGGGATCTTTCTAAGTGTTTCTCCCTCATCTTCCATGCACGTGTTTGCAATTATAAACTCTAGTAAAGTGAGCTTCCCAGGGGTAGAGACCATCAGGCCTCCTCCCTGGTGTGAGTCCTGGTCCTCTGAGAGCCACCCTGAAGGAGCACAGGAAGATTCCAGCCTGCCTCGCTAACGGACGGAAGCTGTAACTACCAATAACCCATGTTAAGGATCTTCTAGTCAATGTTATGATCATCACCAATTAATATGGAGGGTAAAGACAAATCTAGTCTTTATCAATAGGTTGAAAAACATCTTGGAAATTATTTTCATAAGCTCTTTTTCTGAAAAATAATTGATGTTTTCTTTAATATTTCAGGAGGAACTCCTCTAAGCAAGGAGTTCTTGATAGTTGTAGAATTATTGTAGAGAGAAAAGTAATAGGGCACTTGTCATTTAAATGTCAGAGATGCTCTTTGCTAGAGTGAGAGTTGCTTCTTTATGCCTTTTGCTATGTTGATGTGTAACAGATTTTAAGAGGTAGACTTTATTCAGTCTTTGCAAGCTCTAGGCCTTTGGGATCAGATTCAGGTAATATTGTTATTTATGGAAATTAAGTTGATATCTTTGTCAGCATTCTGATACCTTATAGGGTTGTTTTTAGCGTCATCTACTCCCTCCCTCAGGAATTGAAAGTCAAGAATTTCAACTTTTTTCTATTTGAAGGATAAGTCAGTCCTCTGGTGGATGGGAGCTTAAATTAGCCAAACTTTCAGATGTTTCCTCCTATTATCACTTTCTCTGTTTAACCTCAGCTACACATGAGTACATTCTTCCCAACATCATGTCTCTCCTGTTGAGTTGTGAGCTTTCTCAACACTGTTAACATGTACTTCAAAAATATTTCTCCAATGTCTTCAAAATTAAAACATGTGAAACGTGATCAGTTCTACAGCAAATCGTCACATCCTAAGGATTTTGTCCCAGTGTGGTGCCGGAGTATTTGAATATTTTAATGCAAAATCCAAGCATAGTTGGAGAAAACAGATATGTTTTTTAAACATCTGGTTTTATGTTTACATGTGGAAATCTCGCATTATTCCAAGGCTAAGAAATAGGAACATCTGTGTTTCCTTGAGTGAGAGGGGAGCTGTAAAGAGGCAAGCACTGCCGCAGGTGTGAGCCCTGCCTCAAGACTGCACCAGCGGGGAACACAGGAGTTCTTCATCAGATCATTCTCCCAGCTAATAGTTTGATTTCTGCCTTAAAAATCACAGACTGATTTTTTAAAAGTGAATTGTTAAATATGTTTTGCTGAAATTAATTTTCTTTATTATAAAATTTACCATTTTAACCTTTTTTAAGTGTACAATAGTGCTGTTAGCTACATTCACAATTCCGTGCAACCATCACCATCTTCAAACTATTTCATCAGCCCAAACAGAAACTATGTACCCATTAAACAGTAACTCCACATTCCCTCCTATGCCCAGTGCCTGCTACCATGACTCTACGTTCTGTCTCTATGACTTTGCCTTTTCTGAGTATCTCATATAAGTGGAGTCATAGGACATTGTCCCTTTATGTCTGGCTTATTTCACTTAGTATGATGTTTTTAACGTCCATCTATGTTGAAGCATGTGTCAGAATTTCCCTTCTTTTTAAAGCTGAATAATATTCCATTGCATGGATGGACCATATTTTGCTTATCCATTCATCCATCGGTGGACACTTGGGTTGTTTCTGTCCTTTGGCTATTGTGAATAATGCTGCTATGAGCATTGGTGTACAAGTGTCTGTTTGAGTCTGCTTTCAATTCTGGATATATGCGCAGCGTGGGATTGGTGGATCATATGCTCATTCTATGTTTAGTTTTTGGGGAATTGCCATGCTGTCTTCCATAGCAGCTGCATCATTTTACATTCCCACCACCAGTGCACCAGGATTCCAGTTTTTCCACATCCTCACCAACACTCATCATTCCGGTTTTTTCCATATTGATTGAAATCAACCAGCTTTTCTTTAGTTTGTTTTGGTTTTTGAGACACGGTGTCACTTGGTCGTCTAGGCTGGAGTGTAGTGGTGCAATCATAGCTCACCACAGCCTCGACTTCCTGAGCCCAAGCGATCCTCCCACCTCAGCCTCCAGAGTAGCTGGGACTACAGGTGTATGCCACCACTTTTTTTCCTATTGTTTTTTATTTGTCTGTTTGGTTTTGTTTGCTGTAGGTGTTTTTTGAGACAGCGTATCACTTTGTCACCCAGGCTGGAATGGAGTGGCTTAATCTTGGCTCACTGCAGCCCTGACATCTGGGTCTCAAGCCATCCTCCTGCCTCAGCCCTCCAAGTAGGTGGGACTACAGGCCCACACCACCACACCCGGCTAATTTTTTGTAGAGACAGCATTTCGCCATGGGCCCAGGCTGGTCTCGAATCCCAGGCTCAAGCAATCTGCCTGCCTTGGCCTCCCAAAGTGCTGGGATTACAGGCATGAGCCACTCTGCCCAGCCACCACTTGTTTTTTAATAACAGCCATCCCACTGGGTGTGAAATGGGATCTCACTGTGGTTCTGATTTACACTTCTCTAATGACTAGTGACATCAAGCATCTTTGCATGCACTTGCTGGCTTTTGTGTATCTTCTTTGGAGAAATATCAAGTACTGGAATCTACTCATACCAAGGTTGCATATTAGTAATTAGCTAAAGGCATAATTTCAGGATGCTTTGTAAATGTAAAGGATGTGATCATGCTATTATTTAAAATTCTAGCTGGGCGTGGTGGCTCATGCCTATAACCCCAGCACTTTGGGAGGCTGAAGCAGGTGGACACGTGAGGTCAGGAGTTCAAGACCAGCCTGGGCAACATGGTGAAACCCCATCTCTACTAAAAATACAAAAATTAGCCAGGTGTGGTGGCACATGCCTGTAGTCCCAGCTACTTAGGAGGCTGAGGCAGGAAAATCGCTTGAACCTGGGAGGGGGAGGTTGCAGTGAGCCAAGATTGCGCCAGTGCACTCCAGCCTAGGTGACAGAGCAAGACTCCATCTCAAAATAGAATAAATAAATAAAGTAAAATAAAATAAAATTCTGTTTAAAATCTTTTCCGGAAAGTACCCTGTAGCAGGAGGGAGAGAAAATACCATAGAGTTATAAAATTCCCGAAAGATAGAATGTATACTTTATTTTAAATGTGAAGTAACTATTTTCTGGATGGAGCATTGAAAGAGAAATAATTCCTCTTTTATAAATAGAAGACCAAATGACCAGGCTATGTTCTCCGAGTTGCCACTCTGTCTCCATCAAATGGCAGCAACTCAATCCAGATGGGCCCAAGGCCCTGCAGGCCCCAGCCCAGGTGCCGTCCTTGTTTCGCAATGATCGACTCCTTGTCTATGGATTCATTCCTCACTGCACACAGGTAAGAAGGCACAGAGTTTGTTATTCTATGGGAAGACCAATATATTTTGCTAATTTTTTTTCTGTCTTCTTCCCTCCCCTTCTCACCAGCAGATTTTCTTCGTCTGGGAACACAGCTGGTGGTTAGCCAGGGCTTTGGGGAGGCTTCTAGTTTTTATTGAAAGGGGACAGGAAATTACCAAAAGAATTTCTGTTAAACCAAGACACTGCAGAGTGGAAAGGCTAATGAGGAATTTAATTTTTTCCCCATTTCAGGCAACTCTATGTGCACTAATTTAAGAGAAAGAATTTTTGTACAATAGTGTCGACTATTGAGCTTCAGAAGACAACTGGAACTTTAAGATTCAAAACCTAAACTATCGACCTGTTGTTTGAAAGTTATGATTTTATATTTCCATATATAATGCTCTATGTCAAGCTTGTCCAACCCACAGCCCAGGGCAGCTTTGAATGCGGCCCAACACAAATTCGTAAACTTTCTTAAAATATTATGAAAATTTTTTGCAAGTTTTTTTTCAGCTCATCAGCTGTCGTTAGTGTTAGTGTATTTTATGTGTCGCGCAAGACAATTCTTCTTCTTCCGTTGTGGCCCAGGGAAGCCAAAAGATTGGATCCCCTGCTGTCTGTACTTCCTTTGTTGTTTTCCTGTGTTGAAATTTCATTACACGATGTGGAGATGGGCCATCTGTACAAATGAGTATACTTTCCTTAGGTTTCTAACGCAGCACTTCTTCATCCGAGGTAGTTGGGTCTAGGTGTGTCTATATGGGCATCAGTGGGTGGCAATATCTGCAATTAAATATGGCATTTATGCTTGGAAATTTTTCTAGAGAGGTTCTCAAAGATGTTCATGACTCAATAAAAGTTACACGCCACTGGGGTGCGGGCCCTGCGGGGCGGAACGAGGGCGAGGCGCCCGCCGCGAGCACCCCACCCCCTCCCCCGGACTCTGCTGGCCTCTGCGCGCTAGGGCCGCCTCTCCTTCTGCCGGGCCGCGGGGCCTCATGGAAGCCCGGGAGGGCGGCGGAGCGCGGCCCGCAGCGCGGGGCCCGGAGGGGCAGTCGGCGCCGGAAACCAGGGTGCACTTCCGAGTGGCGAGGTTCATCATGGAGGCAAGTGTCAAGCTAGGGATGCGGTCCATTCCCATTGCCACTGCTTGCACCATTTACCGTAAGTTCTACGAGACCAGCCTGGACGCCTGTGACCCTTACCTGATTGCCATGTCTTCCATTTACTTGGCCCGGAAAGTGGAAGAGCAGCACCTGCGGACTCGTGACATCATCAATGTGTCCAACAGGTACTTTAACCCAAGCGGTGAGCCCCTGGAATTGGACTCCCGCTTCTGGGAGCTCCGGGACAGCATTGTACAGTGTCAGCTTCTCATGCTGAGAGCTCTGCACTTCCAGGTCTCCTTCCAGCATCCACACAAGTACCTGCTCCACTACTTGGTTTCCCTCAAGAACTGGCTGAACCGCCACAGCTGGCAGCGGACCCCCGTTGCCCTCACTGCCTGGGCCCTGCCGCGGGGCAGCTACCACGGGGGGCTGTGCCTCCGCTTCCAGGCCCAGCACATCGCCGTGGCGGTGCTCTACCTGGCCCTGCAGGTCTACGGAGCTGAGGTGCCCGCTGAGGTCGAGGCTGAGAAGCTGTGGTGGCAGGTGTTTGGTGACGACCTTACCAATCATTGATAATATTGTGTCTGATCTCATTCAGATTTATATCACGGACACAGAGATCCCCTAAGGCCCTGGCCCAGGCCTGTGCAAAGAGAAGCCCAGGATGGTCGGCTGCCTGGGGACATTGCCACCACGTCGCCACGATGGCTGGTCCTCAGAGGACCAGCTGGGAGGACTGGTTGTGCTGCTGGAGAAGGCGATGGCATGCTGCCGCTTTGACAGTCCCTAGCAGTCACGGTCCAGGTGATGGTGGGAGCCGCGCCTCCAGCGGGCAGGCCGGGAGTGCACTGTGTGCAGCTGACCCAAGGCAGCCACATCTGCTTTTGTCCTTTGAGAGGACTCTGACTACAATAGAGGCATGACATCAATGAAAGGAAAATCATGAAATCGATGAGACTGAATCCCTAGGGATTTTTTTAAAGCCAGATTTATAGCGAGAATGAATGTGCAACGTGGCTGAAATCTATTTTGTGTAATAAAAGGTGATACAAGCCAAAAAAAAAGTTACATGCCACTGGTCTACTGACGCTACTTAGAAATATTAGTTATAAAAGTACTGGACTAAGAGTAGATCATATCGTATATTGAGGATGTGGGTTTTTTCCATGTTTTGATTAAAAGCAAATGAATTATGAAAGAAAAAATTCCTGTTTCCCCCATACTCACACCATTTCTGGTTTCCAGATATGTGTTTTTCCCAACCAATTCTCTGACACCAGTCGCATGTCAGACAATTTAATTCAGTTCTGACACTAGCTGCCTGGGGTTGGCACAGACCTCATAGGGTGAGGGGCTCAGTCCCACAAGACCGTTCCCCACTCCAGACACCAGTAGCAAGTAGTGGGTCCCCAGGTTACCCACACTTCTGATCAGCTCCAAGTCAGTGTTCCCACAACCCTTTCTCAGGTTCAGTAATTTCCTGTAACAGCTCACAGAACTCAGGAAAAGTTTAGTATTACTGATTTATTGCAAAGAATATTATAAAGGATACGAATGAACAGCCAGATGAAGAGGTATATAGGGTAAGGCCCAGGATAGTCCCAAGCACAGGAGCCTCTGTCTAACATACAGTTGGGGTGCACCATCCTCCTGGCACAGGAGTGCTGACCCAGAAGCTCCCTGAACCCCTTTAGGTGGGGTTTTTAATGCAGGTTTCATTACAAAGGCCTGGTTGATTAAATCATTGGCCATTGGTGATTAACTCTCCCCTCCCTGGAGGTTGGGGAGTGGGGCTGAAAGTTCCAGCCCTCTAATCATATGGTTGGTTCCCCAGCAACCAGACCTCACCGTGGGACTTTCTAAAAGCCACCTCATTAACATAAACTCAGGTGTGGTTGAAGTGTCCTGTTAGGAATAACAAATACATACATTTCTTATGTCTGTAGGGAAGTTCAAACTTTCCCCCTGAAGTTTCGATGTTTGGTCTATAAAATAATCCAACAATAGATTAACAGAGCAAAAGACATGCAGATGTCCTTATATGTGCAAGAGCCACATGAGACTCAAAGAAGGGCCAGATGAGTGAAGTTTCATACTGTACAGAAGCGGGTAGGGGTGTGGGGCTCCTGGGGGGAGGTGGGGACAGGTTGTGGGAGGGTAAGGGGAGGAAACACATGGTTAGCAAAGGCTTTCTTGTGATGCAGATGAAGTCTGGCAGGCAGCAGCTCTCAGAGAGAATAGAAGCACCTCTGGTAACAGTTTCTCTATCATCCCTTTAAAGTATCAGACTTTAGCCTCCTCTTCCTGGGAGTTCATCTTTCCTAAATCTGGATAAGGCAGATAAGGGGGTCTCAGAGAAAGCCTATTTGCACCTGCTGTTTCCTTCACTGACATATGATTCCTCTGCAGATGCAAATATTCCCTACAAACGGACCGCTTTTCAGAGCTACTCCTGTGTCTGCTGTCCCTCTGAATAGCATATCAAAATATGCCAAAGAAGCCTCTTTTGGGGTGGCCTATTTTACCTTTTTACATATCACACTATCGCAAACTATTACCAACAAGCAACATTTGGACTGGTACTGAATCCACTATAGTTTAGCCTATATATGCTATTTATGTAGTTTTTTTATTCAAAGGAGTATTAGTATAACCAGATAAATCATTTCCCAGACATTGCTGGTTTTTTTCTCAAAAATGTATAACTTACTTTTCAGCACTAAATCGGTATCATTGACTTATTAGTTGCCACTGACTTATGTATAGAACTTAAGTTCAATATTGCTTTAAAAATTAGATCTTTGTGGGTACTGATAAGGGAGAATAAATTAAAAGTGTATTTTTAAAAGTTAGATCGAAGGGGGAAAGAAGGTAAAATAATTTTACCTGGGAAGAGGTCGTTTTCCATAAAATCACAGCAAGTTGTACTTCCTCTGTGAGAAGCAGCCCTATCAATGACAAAATTACAAGAGTTGGAATGAAGGAGAGTTCCATCTCTCAGTTGTTGGAGAGGAAGCACCTGGTAGTGCACATTGTGCAGTCCTCACCCTGCAGAGTGCAGACCATGTTCATGGATGGGCATCCCAGCACTAAGGTGGCTCTTCCTATGGTAGAAAAGAAGTTTTCAATTTTTTAAATAAAATGAATTGACAAAATGGCCTTTTATAGAAAAAGCAAAACTCTAGGGACAGAAAACAGATAAGGAGCTGCCAGAGCTGGAGGAAGCTACACAGGGGCGCACAGGAACCTTTCAGGGTAAAAAGAATGTTCTGTGTCTTCACTTCAACAGTGGTCACACAACTGTATACATCCCTTAAGATCATCAAACTGTATATTTAAGAGGAGTGCATTTTACTGTATGCAGATTATACCTCCATTTTTAAAATGATGTTCTTTGCAAGTCTTTTATTAGAAGCCAAGTGAATCTTTTTTTTTCCTTTGCTACTTAAACACAGATGATCCACAAGCTGGCAACCCGAGATCTAATCAGAGATTACAAAGATGGCATTCTTCATGAAAATGAAACCAGTCATGAGGTTTGTTCTTTTCATTGTAAAAACTATTAGACATTCTTCTTGAGCATTCTTACGTTGATTTATCTGTGGAAATAGAAGTGAGGTCAGCTGCGTGGAGGAGACTGTGGTAACAGGGCATTCATCACTGTATCTGTGACACTGTGCCTGGGATGTGGGGTGTGTGGTAAATGTTTGTTGAATGAATTAACAAAAGAGTGGATGTCAGTGGTTTCCAGAAAATTCTATGATGTTTTACTTATCAGAAAAAGCCTGAGGAGGGCTTAGAGAACACTCGGTGAGTGCCTGTAGTGGACGTCACCTCAGATCTCTTGTGTGGTAGCGTTAGTATTCCCATCTTACTGATGACAGTCCTGAGAGCGAAATGCTGAGTGACCTGCCAAAGCCCACCTGACTCCCCCCATGCTGTGCAGACCAGGGCCTCAGCAGAGGGGCCCCTCAGCCAGGCCACCGGGACTGCCCAGCTGTTCTCTGAGGGATGAGATCTTCAGCAAGGCTGTGAGCATTAGTCCTCAATGCCATTCCCACAAGAAGGTGCCAGCATGACAGCAGGCCCTGGAGACCCCCACAGACAGTTCTAGTGACAGATGGCCACCTGGTGGTCTCCCTGTTCTCCTTAGATGCCCCTGGGTTGGCAGCCTCTGTGTGCTGTTTTGTTTAAGGCCCTTTTATCCTGAACAAGTCATTCCGTCTTTCCCATTCCTCAGCTTTAAATTGGGAGCCACAGACTGTGAAAGAATGAGGAAGCCCACTGCCCGGGAGAGCTCTCTGTGAACTACAGGGAGCTGAATAATGAAGAGTGACATTTTCTATGGCTAAGACAGTTCATCTCATTTTAAAGGGAATATTGAGCCACCGATTTAGATGGGACCTACAATTCAATATTTAGTCTGAAATACAAATCTTAAAATGATTTACTGACATAGCTAAATAGAAATAAACAAAACAGGACATGACTTATGTTTTATTCTATCCTAGATGAAGAAACAAACCTTGAAATCTCTGATTATTAAACTCAGTAAAGAAAACTCTCTCATAATACAATTTACAAGCTTCATGGCAGTTGAGAAAAGGGTATGTATTATTGTTAATTCGAGGTTAAATTATTTTATTTAGATTTCCACATTAAGAAAGTCACCCTTGCTTTGATGGTTAATGGCAACACCCACACCCCGGGCCTGTGAAGCGTGGGTTGCAGACAGGCCAGTAGGCCCCACAAGTCCCAGCCTCCCATTCATGGGGGGGCTTCAGTGTTGGAACTTAGGGTGATCTTTCTAAATGAGTTGAGTATGTTATCATTTTTAATGTTATGATTGTTACTGATAATTAGCTAATGTGTATTTTTCGGATACACTATAATTTTGTTACAGTTTTGGCATTTATTGTCTTTTATTAATCCAAGACGCTCAAAAAATAGAAAAGGCCTGGGTTCTCTGAGAGCCCCTTCCCCCTTCATAAATTTAAGGCGAAAATTCACGTAACGTGCCCAGCACAGTGGCCAGTGCTGTGTAAAGAGGAAAGTCACTCCACCTCCCCACTTTCCCTCACACTTGTGGCCCACGGCACAAGCTCCAGTCCCACACACCAGCATATCCCAAGCCAACACCCATAGGCTTTAGAATGTGTAATCATCATTTAATGGGATAACGTCTGTTTGATTTAATCTATTTGTCATTCAATATAGGATGAGAATGAGTCGCCTTTTCCTGATATTCGAAAAGTTTCTGAACTTATTGCCAAAGAAGATGTAGACTTCCTGCCCTACATGAGCTGGCAGGGGGAGCCCCAAGGAGCCGTCAGGAACCAAGTAAACGCTGATTACCAAATAAGTTGATATTGAGCTTTGTTTTTTCATGAAGATGAAGGGAACCCTTTGCTAAAATAGCTCCCTTCTTACCTGTACATGAAGAAGTTGTATCCCTGATGATGGAAAATATTCATGCATTTATAAAATGTTGAATTACATCATGTTGCATTGCAGAGACTTCACAATGTGTGAATGGAGCTGTAGAGTACAAAAAGAGAACAGCTGTGGCTGTGCTTCTGTCATGGGCAAATAGATTGTCATCCAGGAAGCTAAAGTCATTTAGGTAGTGTAATAGGTTTGTCATGAAATTATCAACAGAAGTGCTATCTAATAATCTAAATTCACCACCAGTATTTCTTAAAGTTTATAGTGCTTTATACCGTGGCCCTTATAACCAGAAACATAATAGAAATGGAAAAATGTGGCTTAAATAAAAATTGGAAGAAAAATTCAAAAGCAAAGGAACAACACAGTGCTGACAACCTTCTTAGGTCTCTAGGTTAAAAAAACTAAAATTTCCAAAATTTAAAAATTTAAAATCTGATCCGGCATCGTGGTTCATGCCTGTAATCCCAGCACTTTGGGAAGCTGAGGTGGGAAAAATCACTTCAGCCAGGAGTTTGAGGCCAGCCTGGGCAACAAAGCGAGACCTCATCTCTACAAAAAGTTTTTTAGGCTGGGCGCAGTGGCTCATGCTTGTTATCCCAGCACTTTGGGAGGCCGAGGCAGCAGACAGCTTGAGCCCAGAAGTTCAAGACCAGCCTGGGCAAAATGGTGAAACCCCGTCTCTCCAAAAAAAAATACAAAAATTAGCTGGGCGTGGTGGTGCATGCCTGTAATCCCAGCTATTCAAGAGGCTGTGGCAGGAGAATGCTTGAACCCAGGAGGCAGAGGTTGCAGTGAGCCAAAATGGCACCCCTACACTCCAGCCTGGGTGACAGAGTGAGGATTTGATCATAAATAAGAAAATAATATATGAAAGATGTGCAACCTTGTTGCTAAAAGAAGTTAAAATATAAAAACTGCCATGAGATTCCTTTTTATTTTTTAACTCTGTCAGGTTGGCAAAGATCATAAAAGGTAGATGATGGAAAGTCAGTAAATATAATGGTTAAGATCACAGGTGCTGTGGCCGACTGCTCAGGTCTGAACCCCAGCCCGCACTTCACTCTATGGGACTTGACCTTCCCAATGCCCCAGTCCTAATGCCCGAGTGGGGAGAGCAGTAAAATCCACCTCAGGTGGTTGTAAAGAGTTCTGAGACCAGTATAACATGTCTAGCTTGTGGATATTTGATAAATATTAGCTGTAGTTATTAATTCGCAGAGTTGTCTGAAACAGACACTGTTGCCCAAACAGATGGGGCAGAAAGCTAAGTGGCCTTGGGTTTGGAGGGATACTTGCTTTTTCTTCTTTTTTTTTTAATCTTAATTTTTTTTTTTTTTTTTTTTTTTTTGAGACGGAGTCTCACTCTGTCACCCAGGCTGGAGTGCAGTGGCACGATGTCGGCTCACTGCCACCTCCGCTTCCTGGGTTCAAGTGATTCTCGTGCCTCAGTCTCCTGAGTAGCTGAGATTACAGTTGTGCACCACCACACCCAGCTAATTTTTGTATTTTTAGTAGAGACAGGGTTTCACCATGTTGGCCAGGCTAGTCTCGAACTCCTGAACTCAAGTGATCCACCCGCCTTGGCCTTCCAAAGTGCTGGGATTTCAGGCGTGAGCCACCACCCCCTGGCCTTACTTTCTTACAGTGCACCCTTTTGTATATTTTGAATTTTGAACCATTGGCATGGATTGCCCATGAAAGAAAAATAATACTTTAAGCAAACACAAAGAGTTTGGGGAGTCAGGAGGAGTAGGAAGTTCATTGTTTTGGAAAAAAAAATTCTGATGTACAATTAAGAATCAACCATTTGTCCTTGAAACAAGAGAGACTCACTGTTAAAATGGGCCCTGGAAAATGTATACTTATCTTATATGTGTTTCAAAAACGCACACCCAGAAGAAGCTCTGAAACTGGAGATGGTCATGGTTGCACAACAGTGTGAGTGTGCTTCATGCCACTAACCTCTAAAATGACTAAAATAGCAAACATTGTTATATACATTTTTCCCACAATAACAATTAAATTAACAAAATAAGAGATATGCCTCTACACTCTGCCACACACGTAAGTACTTTGTTCACAGAAAAGGTCTGGAGGGATATATGCCAGAGATCAGATAAGACATTCTGTATGGCTTTTATGTTCTTCTTTGTGTCTGTCTACTTGTGTTTACTTGTATTTTCGAATTTTCTCATAGTGCACATGTATTGTTTTTAGATTTTTGTTTTTTTTGAGACAGGGTCTCACTCTGTTGCCCAGGCTGGAGTGCAGTGGCACCATCATAGTTCACTGCAGCCTTGACCTCCTGGGCTCTAGAGATCCTCCTACCTCAGACTCCCAGGTAGCTGGAATTACAGGAGTGAGCCACCATGCCTGGCCTGTTTATAGAAATTTTTGAAGTTATTTTCAAAATTAGTTATAAATTAATTTAGGTTTTAATATAGTGTGGTGATAAATTATATCATACTAAAGTTGCAAATACTTTGGATCTGAATACTTCCAGATCCAAACATATCAGATGAAAAATATTATCCATTAGCTTGATGACTTGAAAGTTTATATTTATGTTAGCTGCAATAAGTTGTTTGAACGGACCATGAAATTTAGCAAACATGTCAAGCCTCTGTTACTCTCCCTCGATATCTGTTTTACCAAAATGTGGCACCTGCAGCATTCCGCATGGAGTCATTCCACTGAATTCAGTAACACGCCAGCCGCAATAGAGCCCCTGACATCCGGGTCTGTTTGGTCCTTCCCAACTCACTGAAGCTTGGGGCATTTCCTTATTTGATACGTCTTCATTGTGAAATGAGACCCTCCAGGGAGCACAACACCTTTTCTGCTGGGACGCGCTCAGGAAGGACAGCGCTCAGTGCTGGGTGCTCGCGCCCTCCCGCAGCCACGCCTGGGCTTAGGCGCAGTGACTTCTGCACCAACCCCAAGTCCACTTCGTTCCCTCCCGCTCATGAAAGCACATTGAGAACAAGCGAGAGGCAGACATTTTTAAAACATACCTCCTAATCCAAGTTTTTAAAGTAAATCATTTGAAAAATTCAATGCTATAACTTTAGCAAGAAATTGAGGGCACTTTAGCAAGAAATTGAGAGTCCAGAGCCCATGCTGTTCCTTAAATCAGGGGTCCCCAACCCGCAGTCCCTGGCCTGTCAGGAACCGGGCTGCGCGACAGAAGGTGGGGGGCAGTGAGCAAGCATTACCGCCTGAGCTCGCCTCCTGTCACATCGGCAGCAGCAGTAGATTGTCATGGGAGCCCCGAACCCTGTTGTGAACAGCCCATGGAGGGATCTAAATGCTCTTTCTGAGAATCTAATGCCTGATGATCTGAGGTGGAATAGTTTCATCCCA
This sequence comes from Pongo abelii, assembly GCF_028885655.2. Taxonomy (NCBI): domain Eukaryota; kingdom Metazoa; phylum Chordata; class Mammalia; order Primates; family Hominidae; genus Pongo; species Pongo abelii. The sequence continues at coordinate 20,732,862 of NC_071999.2, forward strand.
AAACCATCTGCCCAACCCCGTCCATAGAAAAATTGCCTTCCATGAAACTAGTCCCTGCTGCCAAAAAGATTGGGGGCCACACCTTAGATGATCAAGGTGTGGGTGTGTGGTTAAGCAAAATAAGTAATTGTGAACTTGAAGGGAAAGAGGAAGCAAGTGGGTGATTTTGGCAAATAGAAGAATCATAATGAGGCCAGGCATGGTGGCTCACACCTGTAATCCCCACACTTTGGGAGGCCAAGGTGGGTGGATCACCCGAGGTTGAGAGTTCAAGACCAGCCTGGCCAACATGGCAAAACCCTGTCTCTACTAAAAAATACAAAAATACTATCCAAGAAGCAATTTCATAAAATAACCCATATTTCTCAGTATGATTCTTTTTTTTTTTTTTTTTTTGAGATGGAGTCTCACTCTGTCACCCAGGCTGGGGTGCAGTGACTATACACAGGCTCTATCACAGAGCACTACAGCTTTGAACTCCTGGCCTCCAGTGATCCTCTCACCTCAGCCTCCTGAGTAGCTGGGATGCTCCACAATACCTGACTTAATCAAATTTTTGATCTTTGCAAATCTTACAGGTGAAAAATGTATTGGTGACATTTACGTTTTTGTTTCTTTATGAATGAAGAGGAGCATGTTTTATATTCTAAAGCCCTATGTATCTCTTCCTGTGTGTTATCTGTTCATTTCTTTTATCTTTTTTATTGAGATTTTAGTCATTTCCTTATTTATCTTAGGAAAACTTTTTATGTTAGGGAAGTTAGCCCTTTGTGATATGAGTTGTGAAAATTTGTTTCCCGGTATTCCACGTGTTATTTTGATGTTGCTTATTATCTTTTTGTCATGCAGATTTTTTAATGCAGTCAAATTTTTAATCTTTGTGTTTCTTCTTTTTGTTTAGTATTGTTTTGCTTTTCATCATGCTTAGAAATACCTTTCCTAGTCAGAGATTATACTTAAAAATTTTTCCCTTTATTTCTTTAAATAGTTTTATGTTTTCATGTTTACATTCAATTTTTCATCCAATTGAAATTTATCCTGGCATAGGATAAAAGATATGGAACCAACATTTTTCTTTTCCAGATGGCTATTCCTTTTCCTCCTATTGACTTGAAATGCCACCTTCATAATCTAGTAATTCTCATGTTTTAGGAGCTATTGCTGGACTTATCTACTCTGTTCCTTGATTCATCTACTATAATTATTGTAATTTTATAAAAGACTTTAATATCTGATAGGTCTAGTCCATCACTATTGGTCTTTTCCAGTTTGCTTCTCTGATGTTTAAAAATTTAACTAGATAAGTAAGCATTATTTTTAAATCTGTCTTTTCATATGTTCTATAATATTAATTATTCAGGTATATACTTAAAATTTGACTGAGTTGGGAAAGGACTACTCCTGTTTTAAATAGCTCATATTCACAGGTAAAATTACAGGCTAATTATTTCAAAAATATCAAGGACTTGTCATCCATATAAAACTGGATTTGATACAGGCAACTTTTTGAGGAACACTCTTTCCATTTAGATGGAAACAGTAATAGTAATATAGCATCCCTCAAAATTTGTTTTGCATGCATATTATTCATATTCTGGTATAACTATATGTTCATTTAATTACCTTAAAGCTTTTGGCTGGACAGAGTGTCTCACACCTGTAATCCTAGCACTTTGAGAGGCCGAGCTGAGAGGATCACTTGAGCCCAGGAGTTCAAAATCAGCCTGGTCAACATAGCGAGATCATATCTCTACAAAAGAATAATTTAAAAATTAGCTGGGTGTGGTGCCACATGCTTGTGGTCCCAGCTACTGGGGAGGCTGAGGTGAGAGGATCACTTGAGCCCAGGAGTTCGAGGCTATAAAGAGTTGTGATTGTGCCATTGCACTCCAGCCTCAGGCAACAGAGCAAGACCCAGTCTCAAAAAATAAATAAAACTAAATAAAGCTTTTGAGACTGTTTTTCCATTTTCTTATTTTCTTAATATTGCTGTAAAGCAATATAAAATACTAGAATAATTTACTTCAAATGACTATCTTATTTTAGGCCTAAGTACACACTGTGATACTGCTCATTGTAAAATCTTGGGCAAGTCACTTCTGTGGCTCCTCAGTTCCCTCATGTGTAAAATGAGGGGTGTTTAAAATTCCACAATTCTAAGAACTAAGAGAGAAGGTCTTCAATCTATTGATTGCTGATATTCTCTCCAGGTCTCAGCTTCCATGTCTAGAAAAAAAGGGCCTTGTACTGAAATGATCTTGAATGTCTCTCGTGGCATTATTTTCTTTCCTTTTTTTCTTTTTTGAGACAGAGTATTGCCCTCTCGCCCAGGCTGGAGAGCAGTAGTGCAAATCTGCACTCATAGCTGCCTCAGCTTCCCAGGCTCAAGCACTCCTCCTGCCTCAGCCTCCCAGGTGGCTGGGACTATAGGCGTGAGCCACTACACCTGGCTAATTTTTTATTTTTTGTAAATATGGAGTCTCACTATGTCGCCCAAGCTGTTCTCAAACTCCTAGCCTCAAGCGATCCTTCCTCCTTGACCTCCCAAAGTGCTGAGATTACAGGTGTGAGCCGCCTCGCCCAGCACTGGTGTTATTTTCAACATCCCAGCTCACATTGATGATCCTGATTCTGGATGAGCAACTGCCTGATGGGTGGGAAGTCAAGTGCTAGGAAGAGTGTTTGCTTGATTGTTCTTTTTATTCTGTGTTTTCCCCTTAGGTTAATAATTCTCTCTTCTGGGCAGCCTCTTTTAGTGTCCTCTGAGTGGCAAGAATTACGTTCATCCAAACCAAAACTTAAAGAATTACGTTCATCCAAACCAAAAGAAAAATGAAATTATCTAAGCCAGAAGTTTCTGAAGATTTTGAAGAGGATGGCTTAGGTGTACTACCAGCTTTCACATCAACTTTGGAACGTGGAGGTGTGGAAAAGCTATTGGATTTAAATTGGACAGAGGCATGTAAACCAACAGCAACTGAACCACTATTTAAGAAAGTCGGCCCAAGGGAAACATCTACTTCTTTCTTTTTTTTTTTTTTTTTTTTTTTTGAGACGGAGTCTCGCTCTGTCACCCATGCTGCAGTGCAGTGGTGCGATCTCAGCTCACGGCAAGCTCCGCCTCCCAGGTTCACACCATTCTCCTGCCTCAGCCTCCCGAGTAGCTGGGACTACAGGCACCCGCCACCACACCCGGCTAATTTTTTGTAGAGACGGGGTTTCACCGTGTTAGCCAGGATGGACTTGATTTCCTGACCTCGTGATCCACCCGCCTCGGCCTCCCAAAGTGCTGGAATTACAGGCGTGAGCCACCGCGCCCGGCCGGAAACATCTACTTCTAGCCATTTTTGTGTTTCTGCTCCAGCCTTTGGTTCCTGTCTTTCCCCGGCTGCCCACCCTCACAGTGCTGCTTCCATGCCTTTTGCATCATATTGTCAGATAGCTAGTTTTGGTTTTGCTGTTCCTCCCAGACAGTTTGATGCATCTCAATTCAGCCAAGGCCCTGCGCCTGGCAGTTGTGCCGACTGGATCCCACAGTCGGTGTCTTATCCCACAGGACCTCCCCAGAACCCCCCTTCTGCACCCTACTGTGGCATTGCTCTTTCAGGGAGCTCATTGAGCTCCTCACAGTCTGCTCCACCGCAACCTCCTGGAGGCCCTACCACCAGGCCTTCTGCTGGCAACTTCCCTGAGCTGGATTCTCCCCAGCTTCATTTCTCTCTTCCTACAGACCCTGATCCCATCAGAGGTTTTGGGTCTTATCATCCCTCTGCTTCCTCTCCTTTTCATTTTCAACCTTCTGCAGCCTTTTTGACTGCCAACCTTAGGCTGCCAATAGCCTCTGCCTTACCTGAGCCTCTTTGCAGTCAGTCCTGGACTACCCCAGTAGATCTCTGTCTTCTGGAAGAATCAGTAGGCAGTCTCGAAGGAAGTCAATGTCCTGACTATGGTTTTCAAAGTTGTTCTGAAACAGAAAGTCATGAGCTATGAGAAGTACTTCTAGACAGCTGCTTTTTACAAATAAAATGTGATACAACAGACAACAGTATCCCGTGCTTTCTGGAGGTAATAGAGGAGGATGAAATAGTGTGCACCCAGCGCTGGCAGGATGCTGTGCCTTGGTCTGAACTCCAGTCTACAGACAGAGGTATGTGTCTTATTTCTCCTTAAATCTGTGGTTAGCTGGCTTCATAGTTTAGAATGGGGCTCCTCAAAGCAGCTGGTCAAGGAACTTTCTATTGTCAGTCTGTAGTGAAGGAAGGGGCTTGTGCACTGGGGTGTAAATCATACTGCTTCCTTCACTGAGGAACTCTTGCTACAAAACAAAACAGACAGCTGAACGAAACAGTGTGCTTGATGCTGGCTGGTGTTTCTCTACCAACATTAGACCAGAACCTCATGCTGATGAATGTTACTATTCCTCACATGAAAATGAACATCTCTGAACAGATGATGAGGTGAGATCTTAATTTCCTGGATTCTAGAACTAATGGATTGTAATCCACATAAATTTCCCACTGTGAAGTAGAGCACAAGCACTTGTACCTGTACTCTAAATATTTTCACATAAGGTCATGGGAATACAGATATTATTCAACATGTATATTGTGTTAGAGCTTATCACTCCATTTATTAAGCTAATAAACACCCTGTAGATTTGACCCCTGCACTGGTACTAAGACCCAGTCCTGCATCTGTGATTACTTGTTTTGATGTAAAGTAGTTTAGTGAAATGGAAAACGCTTGATGTAGCATAAAAGTAAGCGTGAGTCCCAGCCCACTTTGTGATTTGGGGCAAGTCAGGTAACCTGTCTGAGCCTCAGTTTCCTCATCCATATAGTGGAGATAATGATAGTGTCTACTTCACAGAGTGGGTTTGGGGTTTAAACAGGATAATCACAGCTGCCCAGTTTCCCTACTTGAGACACTGCACGCAAAAGCCTGCCGGGAGCATACTGCAGATGGTCAAGAGTGTGGATCCCACAGCCACTCCTGGCTCTGCTGCTTGTTAGCGTGAGACTTTAGACAAATTGCTTAACCTTTCTCTGCCTCCGTGTTCTCATCTGCAATGTGGGTGTGATAATCGTGCTCCACAGGAAGTGGCTAAACATATAAAAGAACAGCACCTGGTACCAGTTCTCTATGGGTTAGTACATATTATCACTGCTGTCATTTTTCAAATTATTGCCATAGATCCTTCAACCTGCGCACCTGCCTAGGGCCACACCCTGCTTTCTGCTCCCTGTGTTGGTTTCCTTAGGGCCTGGATTCTGTCTCCATTGAGGTTAATATCCCCAAGCTCAGGCTTAGCACACTCTCCTCTGCATGTGATGGGGCAGGCAGATGTTGGTGGGGGGTGCAGGGAAGGTAGTTTTAAAGTGCATGTTTAATATAACAATTTTATACTTAGAAAAAACTGTCATTTTCATGTTTCAGACTACATCAGGGTACATTTTTATGTTAAACCAAAGGAATCATGCTGGAGATCTACTGTACAATACAGGGCCTATGACTGACAATCCAATACGGTATACTTAAGCATTTGCTAAGAGGTCTATCTTATGTTAAGTACTCTTTCCACAAAAGGGAACAAAACAAAACAAAACGGGTGGAAGAAAAGTTCTGGAAGTGGTGGCTAAGTTCATGGCATTGATAAGTGATGGTTTGATGGTTTCACGGGTGTATACTTATCTCCAAACACATCAAGTTGTATACATTAAATATTGGTGACTTTTTGTATGCCAATCATATTTCAATAAAGTGGGTTTTTTTTAAAGAGGGAATCATGCTATTTAAAAGTTTGAGAAATACCGGTTCAATGCTCATTGCTAGTTGATAACGCGGTAGGGTGACTATAGTTAACAAGACATTGTATACGTCAAAATAGCTAGAAGAAAATATTCGAAATGTTGCCAACACAAATACGTGATAAATGTTCAAGCTGATGGAGATCCTAAATACCCTGACCTGATTATTTCACATTCTATGCATGTATCAAAATATCAGGTGAACCCCAAAATACATACAAGTATTATGTATCAATAAAAAATGAAATAAAGCATTGCTAGAAGAAAAAAAGTACAATTTAAAAAAATCTCTACACATGAGCCTCTTTCCACACTTTTTATAAATGCCACCAGATATGCAGTGTTCATAGCATTTATGAGGTTCCAAACAATACTATGTCACTAGTATATGAAGAACCTTATTTTACAGTAATAAAAATGTTAGAAATGCCTTAATTAACTGAAATTCAATACATGGAAACATATTTATCACACAGCTTCTTTTTTCATTTAATTTGTTAAAATTTTATTTTAGATGCAGAGGTACATGTACAGGTTTATTACATGGGCATACTGTGTGGTGCTGAGGTTTGGGCTTCTAATTGTCTTGTTGCCCAAGTAGTGAAAATATGTTTTTCAACCCTTGCCCCTCCCCCTCCCCCACTACATAACTTCTTATGTCATCAAATGTCAATAACATAACTTACCTTTGTTTTCTTAATTTTGTAGGATGGCTTCTGGAAACTTACACCACAACTGGGATTTATATTAAATCTTAATACAAATGCTTTGCACAGCTTTCTTAAACAAAAAGGCATTCAATCTCTAGGTAAGTCACTATGTTTCCATTTATTAAGTCATTATTTTCATTCATTCATAAGCATGCTCCTAATTGTTATAAAGTATTTTGTAAACTAGTGTACTAATGTAATAATTATGAAAGTTATATTTGAATGGAATTATATTTAACCATTAAAGGAAATTGGAGATCGATTTCTAGTCATATTTTTACCACTAACTAGGGTATTGTCTGTGCAAATTTATTAGCATAAATACCACCAATTGCTGTAAAAAAAGAAATCTCAGTAGCTTAACATAACCAAAGATTACTTTCTTGTCCATATCACAGTCAAATATTGGTCAGGAAGGAAGTTCCACTTATGTGGTCATTTAGAGACCTTGACTCCTTCCATATTGTGGCTCCACCATCTTCAATATATGTCTTTAAAATTATCCTGGTAAGAGAGAAGAACAAAGATTACCCTGGCATCATCCCCCTGCTAGACAAGAGGAAGAACACTAGTCACATAGCCCCATCCATGTACGAAGGCCTGAGAAATGTACTGTTAAGCTGCGTGTCCAGGAGGAGAAAACAGCTCTGATGAGCACCTAGCCAGCCTCTGCCAGAGGCAGTTGTTCAACCTCTGGACCTGTTTCCTATCATGACAACAAGTGGATAGGTGAGGAAGTCCTCAGCATCCTTGACCCAGCAAGTGGTTTGAAGGTCAAATGCTAGCCCTAGGACAGGAGCTGTTTGTTTGTTTGTTTGTTTTGAGACTAGGTCTGGCTCCCTTGCCCAGGCTGGAGTGCAGTGGTGCTATCTCAGCTCACTGCAACCTCCGCTTCCCAGGCTCAAGGGACCCTCCCACCTAAGCCTCTTGAGTAGCTGGGACTACAGGCACCTGCCACCATGCCTGACTAATTTTTGTATTTTTTGGTAGAGATGGGGTTTCGCCATGTTGTCCAGTGTGGTCCCGAACTTGTGAGCTTGAGCAATCTGCCCACCTTGGCCTCCCAAAGTGTTGGGATTACAGGCATGAGCCACCATACTCAGCCTGGAGATTTTTTTTTAATAAAATACACATTATTAAACAACTAGGCAATATTCATGGATAGATAGAACAGCAGTGTTTCACTGGCCACCATCACCTCTAAAATGCCAGAGTTTTCAGATTCCAGGCTGGGTGGGTGGGCAAATGCATAGCCTGTTTGACCTGCAGTAGGCCAAAAAGGGGTGATGACAATTTACATGAGGAGTGAGTGCTTGATCCTGGAATAATAGAAGAGCCTCTATCTGACTAACTCTCCTGCCAATAACAGTTATTAACTTTGAATAAAATATTTAAAACCATTCTTTGAAGGCCAGGAGAATAATCAAAAACAGGCAGAAACTAGAGTGAACATAATCTTTGAAAGAAAGCAAGCCAACTAGGTGGGCTCCACATGTATCCAGCTTGTCACCTAAAGGCATTTCTCAGCTCATGAGACACAGTGGGAGGTTTGAACTAAAACAGAAAGTCTTAATGGGATGAGGACACGGGGTTGGAGTTTAAGGTTGCCTAAGTGGCTGGAAGTTAAGGATTAAAATCCTATAAAGGAGGGAACTACAGAGCAGGGAGCTCTGAAATCTGCATCCAAATACCCCTCAGATTCTTGGCTGTCTCCTAACCTCTACATATATAGGGTGCAACCTCAAGGAATCCAGAAAAAAGCCACAGCTGGGAAGCTACAGAGCTAAGCAGAGATTTCAGCTGCTGCCTAGTACTGGCCAGAGTTTACAGTTCAAGTGGCACCAAATTAGAGAGACTTTATAAATATCTTTCCATTGAAACCATAAAAGGGTCATAAGGATCATATCTCATGATCAAGGACTATACCCCAGGACAAAGGGATAAACCAAAATAGACCCATCCTAATAAAGCCTAAAACAAAGCCTACACAGGACCCACCAGCACAAAACTGAACACTCTTTAGAGTAAGATAGCATAGCTCAGAGTCTCTACAAGGTGTCATTTTTTATGTTCAGTATGGAATGAAAATTTGATAACATATGAAGAAGCAAGACAATATGACTTGTGATCAAAGGGAAAATGGGCTATAAATGCTGACCCACAGATGACCCAGATGTTAGAATTAGCAGACACAGACTTTAAAACTGCTATTAAAAATATAGTGAAGGATTGACTTACCAGAAAAGGATGGAATGGGTGAATAAATGGCAGAATCTCAGCAAATAGATGGAAACTATAAAGAAGAACCAAATGAAAATCCTAGAACTGGAAAATAAAGTATCTGCAATGAAAAGGTCATTGAATGAGCTTAACAACAGAATGGACACAACAGGAAAAAAATCATTTAATTCAATTTACAATGTACTCAATAAACTTATCTAAACTGAAATATAGAAAGAAAAAAGTAGGATGAAAAAAGAACAGAGGAGCCAAGACTGTGGAATGATATCAAAAGGTTTAACATTTGTGTAACTAGGGTTTCAGAAAGTGAAAGGGTAGACAGAAAAATATTTGAACATTTTTGTAAAATGGATCAAGGACAGCACCTTCCAGATCCAAGAAACTCAGCAGAACTCCAAGCAGGATAAATACAAAAATGACCACATTTAGATAGGCCAGAGTCAAACTGTTGAAAACCAAAGATAAGCCGGGCACAGTGGTTCACACCTGTAATGCCTGCACTGTGGGAGGCCAAAGGGGGCAGATCACTTGAGCCTAGGATTTCGAGACCAGCCTGACCAACATGGTGAAACCCCATCTCTACAAAAATAGAAAAATTAGCCAGGCATGGTGACATGCACCTGTGGTCCCAGTTACTTCGGAGGCTGAGGTGGGAGGATCACCTGAGCCCTGGGATGTCGAGGCTGCAGTGAGCCATGATTGTGCCACTGCACTCCAGCCCAGGTGACAGAGTGAGATAAAAATTCAAGATAAATATATTGTCATGTGAGGCTGGAGCTCAGGGAAGAGGTCAGAATTGGAAAAGACGGGGAGAATTCTCAATGTCAGTAGTATTTAAAGCCTGGCTCTGGATGAGGTCACCCAAAGAAAGAAGGTGGTCTGAGCAGAGCAGGTGCTAGGACCAGCCTGCCGCACACAGCAGGGTTTAGTGTTTGGACTGGACAAGAAACAGCAAAGACGCTGAGAAGGAGCGGCCTGAGAAACAAGAGGAAAACTGGAGAAAATTGAGTCACAGATGCAAGGGGATGGGATTTCATGGATGTGCCTTTTCCATGGGCTTTTCCTGTGTTTCACTGTATTGCTCCCTATTATCCGTGTTATTGTTCTGTAAGCGTGTGCTTTTCTGTCTTTCTTCCTCAACGTAGAGTCTCAAGCTGTCTGATTTTTTTCTCTGACTTGTTTTTATATCTCTGTACCCAACTTTGTCTTTTATCCTCTTCTTCATTTCTCTTTTATCATCCCTTCTCCTTCTGAATTTGTTTTTTAAATGACACTGATACACATTAGGCATTTCATCAGTTTATTATTTATTATATTAGTCTTGGAGTTGTATGTTGCTATTATTAATATTGCTTAAAAATTAGTCTAACATTTTGTAAATAATACCCAAAAAATAAGCCACAAAAGAATCCAGCAAATTAAACTGCTTTCGTCTCCATTGATTTTCTTTTGTGAGACAATGGATTAGTTTTCTTATTTTGTTTTTAAAAATTTATTCAATTCCTTTTTCCTCTATTAAGAACATTATATTATTTAATAAAAGCCCTCTCATGAGCAGTTTTGGCTACCTCAATGATGTAAAATTAATGGTGTATATGCAGATATGTGCATACTCTGCCAGGTCCTTTTGTCTTTACTCAAAAAAAGTAATTGTATATTCTTAATTATAAGACAAAGATTTGGGTTTTTTTTTTCCTTCCCTAAAACCATTTTTTGGCTGTGTGCTGTGGTTCATGCCTATAATCTCAACACTTTGGGAGGCCAAAGTAGGAGGATCACTTGAGTCCAGGAGTTGGAGGCTACAGTAAGCTCTGATCACACCCACTGCACTCCAACATGACAGAGTGAGCCCCCGTCTCTCAAAAAGAAAAAATGAAGCTTGCATTTTAAAAATAAAAATGGGTTGTTAATTCTGAGTTCAACACATGTAAACATTCATTTTTCAATTTTGATATTTCATAATATAGTAAAATATCTTGATTAGGATACCGGTAGGTACTAACCACTAGAAATAATTTGATACACCAGTGTAACTGGTCATAACTGTTGTTTATCTGTTGAATATTTAGGTTTACTCTTCTAAGCTATTTGTAACAGGAGCCTGAAAACTGGGTTTCTTTCATTGCGCTTCATGGCTCTCTGGTTATTGAAGATGCAAGCGAGGGCACTCTGGATGCAGGTCAGTTTCCTGACAACCATCAGGATAGTATCATAGGCACACGGGTCCAACCGTCCTCATTTATTTAAATAGCAAGCTAATTAAGGACCTTGAAGAGTATTAGAGAGTTTCACGATCTGCTCATGTCCTGTGATTTAACCATATTATAATTCTTTAATGAGAATTTTATAAACGGGCAGTTTGAGATGCAGAGTTTCCAACAGACTTAACGGAGTATTTTCCCCTTTAGGTATAAAAGGAAGAGAACATCTCCTGGACCTACTTGCCACAATGCGGTACTACAGTTTATTCGCACCAGGTTGGAAAAAGAGGGAATAGTGTTCAAATCACTGATGGAACTGGATGACGCTTCTATTCCCAGGTGACTTTAACTATAGTATTATGCAACTTATTTATATTTTCAACTAGTTATTTAATAAACCTTAGAAACAGGTATAGGGAATTATCTTACATGTGTAGACTACTTTATAAGGATGTAGGAAGAGAATTTGTTTGCAGGTGGCAGCTTGCCCACAGTCTCCTGTGGCGGGCAGGGCTGATGTGGTACTTGTGCCTTGGGCTGCCCGGGAAACGGGCTCAAAGAGTTTCAGTGCAGCTCCCCCTGGAGCCCGGCGCTTCTTGCTCTGGATGTGGTACTCTTCACTGCAGTGTGCTGATCCTGGGTGCCTCCAGAAGACCCACAATATGACTGTTGGGCCCAGCCCTGTTCCCAACAATGGCAGGGCCTGGGACAAGAATACAATACAAGTATTTAAAGTTTATAACTTTATAGTTTATAACAATACAAGTATTTAAAAAGTTATAAATCAAACTAGCAAACTATTAGATTAAGTGTGTCTTAATCTCCTCCCTTGGCAAATACAACTTCATAACCACCTGGAAAGCCAGGTTCAACTTCAGCCCTTGGCTGACCCCTAGCACCCTAAGAGGCTTTGCCTGCACCCATCAAAATGCCATCCAGACCCCATGCCAGTGCCCCTCACCCCAGCCACCTTGCAGCACCAGTGAGATGGCAGCACTGTTCAAACTCAGGATGACAGACCAGGGAAGACCCTGGAAGTGGACTCAGGGCCATGTGGTCAGGGACGCTGGAGTTGCAGGGTCTAAAAAGGAGGATGTGGGCTCCGGGGTGGGCACATTCTCTTGTCCCTACAGACCCTCCACCCCATGACGAGAGGGGCATGACCAGAGTAGGATCCCTCTGACATACATATATATGTATATACACACATATATGCACATACACATATACGCATATACATACACATATGCACATACATACACATATACACATATACATACACATATGCACATACATACACATATACACATATACATACACATGTAATTGGCTTATATTCTTTTAAAGGCAAGATAAGGGGAAAACTAATCAAACTAATAAAAATACTATTGCGAGGGAGATTTGATAGAGAGGACAAGGATGGAAAGCTAGGTTTCTCCTAGTGTGCTTTGTTTTGCAGTTTTGACTTTGGAACTATGTAAATATTTTACATAATAATGGATAAGATTGATATTTATTTATTTGTTTGTTGAGACAAAGTCTGGCTCTATTGCCCAGGCTGGAGTGCAGTGGTGCAATCTCAGCTCACTGCAACCTCCGCCTCCTGGGCTCAAGCCATCCTCCCACCTCAGCCTCCTAAGTAACTGGGACTACAGGCATGCACCACCATGCCCTGCTAATTTTTGTATTTTTTGTAAAGACAGGGCTTCACCATGTTACCCAGGCTGGTCTCGAACTCCTGAACTCAAGCAATCCTCCTGCCTCAGCCTCCCGAAGTGCTAGGATTACAGACATGAGCCACCATGCCCAGCCTGAGAATTAATTTAAGGTGACTTTAAAACATAGTAAATAATTTGACTGTGTCAAATTATGTCAAATCCCCTAGTGGGATACTGCCTAAGGATTAAAAAATATTACAAAGAAATCTCACTGGGAGTAGCCATGGTGTTACTAACACTTTTGATTTGTTATTTTGGACGGTAGATACTAATGTTGTTAGGAACTAATATGTATAAAATCAAATAAGTTAAACGAAACCCCTTGATTTCTAAACTTGAATTAGATCAGAGGATAGAGGAACATGTTACATGACACCATGCAAATGCAGTCAGCAAAGTCTGGAATGTGGGGAAATAAATGGCAAGAGAAAAAAAGTGTTGAGGAGCAGGACCTGTAAATAAACCTTTAGAGACATGTCAACCAAAAGCAAGGGTAGACCTTGTTTAGATCCTGGTTTGAACAAAACCCACTGCATTTAAAAAAATGAGACAGGGAAAATTAAACACTACCTGGATATTTTATGATATTTAAAGAAATATTGATAACTATTTTTGTTTTTTTGAGATGGAGTCTCGCTCTGTCACCCAGGCTGGAGTGCAGTGGTGCAATTTTGGCTCACTGCAAGCTCTGCCTCCTGGGTTCACACCATTCTCCTGCCTCAGCCTCCCAAGTAGCTAGGACTACGGGCACCCACCACCATGCCTGACTAATTTTTTTGTATTTTTAGTAGAGACGGGTTTTCACCATGTTAGCCAGGATGGTCTCGATCGCCTGACCTCGTGATCCGCTCACCTCGGCCTCCCAAAGTGCTGGGATTACAGGCATGAGCCACTGCGCCCGGCCTCATAACTATTTTTTAAGTGTAATGATTAAGAAAAAGTTCTTCAACACAAAACAGGTGTTCAGGAAGTTCTGGGTAGGTACATTGGCTCATGCCTGTAATCCACGCACTTTGGGAGGCTGAGACGGGAGGACCACTTGAGCCCAGCAAGATCAAGCCCAGGAGTTTAAGACCAGCCTAGGTAACCAATGAGACCCCCATCTCTACAAAAAAACTTTTTTTAATTACCCAGGCATTGCTGGGCACAGTGGCTCACACCTGTAATCCCAGCACTTTGGGAGGCCAAGGCAGGAGGATTGCTTGCTTCCAGGAGTTCAAGACCAGCCTTGACAACATAGCAAGACCCTGTCTCTACAAAAAAAATTAAAAATTAGCTGAGTGTGGTAGTGCATGACTACTCAGGAAGCTGAGGTGGGGTGGGGGGATTGCTTGAGCCCAGGAGGCCGAGGCTGCAGTGAATTGTGATTGTGCCACTGCACTCCAGCCGGGGCGACAAAGCGAGACCCTCTCTAAAAAAAAAAAGGAGAATCATAATTTACTATATGTAATTTATACTTCCACTTTTTAAAAAGCAATACCTTCTCATTAGTTTGCCAAGAAAGATGAGAATTTATTCTTTTTTCTATTTGGCGGGTTTTCTTTTTTTTGTATTTATTTATTTATTTATTTATTTATTTATTTATTTATTTATTGAGGCAGGGTCTCGTTCTGTTGCCCAGGCTGGAGTGCAGTGGCACGATCTCAGCTCACTGCTTGATCACTTGAGCCCAGCAAGATCAAGCCCAGGAGTTTAATACCAGCAATTCTCATGCCCCAGCCTTCCGAGTAGCTGGGATTACAGGTGTGCACCACCGTGCCCAGCTAATTTTTGTATTTTTAGTAGAGATGAGGTTTTGCCATGGTGGCCAAGCTGGTCTCAAACTCCTGGCCTCAAGTGAAAATAAACCAGTGCCACTTGCCGAGAGAATTAATTAAATAAATATCAAAGAAAAAACACTTTGAACAGCTAGGAGATGGGACTAAAAAATTAGTATTTGACTTAATAGGCACATCCAAAGAGGTACTTATTCTATTTATATTGTTCCTAATTAGTAATATTATAGCTGTTAGAACAAGTATAAACTTTGAACCTGCTTTTGAACTGTAATATCACAAAGTATTAAAGCAAGATTTTCAAAATTGATCAAGTATATTCAAACACGTAGCTCTTACTACGTTACTGCTATTGTGCTAGCAAAATGGTTTGTTGGCACTTGAGTACATAAGACAATACGATTTTAGGCCAGGCGCGGTGGCTCACGCCTATAATCCCAGCACTTTGGGAGGCTGAGGCGGGCGGATCACAAGGTTGCAGTGAGCTGAGATTGTGACACTGCACTCCAGCCTGGCAACAAAGCGAGACTCTGTCTCAAAAAAAAAAAAAAAAAAAAAAAAAAAAAAAAAAATTTAAATATTTTTTATTTCCTGTTTATTGCGTGTTTGAAACTTTTTTCTGTATTTTCTATTTCAGGATGTACGTAACATTGATGCAGGAGCACATTACATGGGGGTGTAGGCACAAGATTTTCTTACTAGTGGAATGTGAACCAAAAAGTATAGAGGCCACTGGACTAAACGAGGCCAGCTCAGTCAGTGAAAATATTCAAAGCCAGTTTTGTTGTTTTCAGCAGTCAGTAACTACCAGTAGACGAACATTTACCAGGAAATGGTGGTCTTTTAAACACTTTGGGCATGCTTCTTATTTAGTATGTTCATTCTACCATGACATTCAGCGAGCATTTATTGAGTGCCTACTGTGTACCAGGGATTAGTAAGCACATTAAATTTATAAGCTTTGTTGATTTCCACCACACACCCATAGGACCTCATGTTATCCTCATAATTGAGGAAACTGAGATGCCCAGTGTTGAATGAAAGCCACACAGTATCACATGGCCAACACCATGTGATTGCAGAGTCAGGACTCAAACCCAGCTCTTCACCACCACGCTATACTGACGGCCCGTTCCCAGTTCACAGGGAAAAATCAGGAACAGGGAGAGAATTTTCAAAATATTAAGTTTCCCCATAGAATTTTCTGAAGAACTTTGGTGTATGTTGCCACTTGTTCACTAACAAGTTCTAGCAGATGACAGAATAAATGAGGAAGTAGCTAATTAATATTAATGAACAATCTCAGAATTTTTCTGAGTGTTGAATAGACTTGAATATTCAACAGTCTCAAATATTTGACACCATTTAGTGGACACAGACTTGACTCAATATGCTTATTCTACCAAGTTGTTCCTGGTTTACGTGACACAGCTGAACATATGCCAGTTTCATGGGGGACTGTCAGATATTCTGAAGGTACCTAATCAAGTCGGTACAGTGGGAAGGAGAGAGAAACAGAAGCCTCGTTTGTGAAATAGTACTTGAGTTTGTACGTGAAGAGTGGATAGGATTTAGACTGAGAAGCGTGGAAAGGGGACAACCATAAACAACTGTAGAGAGGCTGGAACCTGAGCTGTCCTGTAGGCAGCAGGGATGCCTGGAGGCACGTGGAAGCCAGGAAGTGGGGGGCACAGGACACTTGACAATGCAGTGCATAAGCTCAAGGTCAGATGGGTAGAAGAACTTCCGTAAGATGTCAAGGAAAACTGCTTTTATTAAATATCTTAATTTTTGGCAGAATCATTTTGTCTGATATAATGTGATGGGTTTAGTACCACATTACATTTCACGTTATTCTGAAATCTGAAACATTTATTTTTTTAATCTAAGAATATTCCCTGGGCTTTTGAGGCAATAAAGAAAGCAAGTGAATGGGTAAGAAGAACTGAAGGACAGTACCCATCTATCTGCCCACGGCTGGAACTGGGGAAAGACTGGGACTCTGCCACCAAGCAGTTGCTGGGACTCCAGCCTATAAACTCTGTGTCCCCTCTTCATAGAGTCCTCCATTACAGTCAAGGCTAAGTCAAATGAAACTGAATTTTAAACTTTTTGCATGCTTCTATGTAGAAAATAATCAAATGATAATAGACACTTATAATGAAACTCCATTAAGGTTTTATTCAGTGTAGCAATTAGTGTCTTTCTTTAAAAATAAAGTGGAAGCAGAATTACTTTAATCAACTAACAAGCAATAATACAATTAAACTTAAAATATTTCAGTTTTCTGTCTCATTTTTTGTTGTTGTTGTTTTATTTTTTATATTTTTTATTTTTTGAGACGAAGTTTTGCTCTTGTTGCTCAGACTGGAGTGCAATGGCATGATCTCAGCTCACTGCAATCTCCGCCTCCTGGGTACAAGCAATGCTCCTGCCTCAGCCTCCCGAGTAGCTGGGATTACAGGTGCGTGCCACCATGCCCTGCTAATTTTTTGTATTTTTAGTAGAGACAGGATTTCACCAGGTTGCCCAGGCTGGTCTCGCACTCCTGATCTCAGGTGATCCACCCACCTCGGCCTCCCAAATTACTGGGATTACAGGCATGAGCCACTACACCTGGCCTGTTGTTGTTGTTTTAGAGATGGTCTCAATCTGTCTCCCAGGCTGGAGTGCAGTGGTGCGATCATACCCCACTGCAGCCTCAAACTCCTGGGCTCAAAGAATAGTCCTGCCTCAGCCTCCCAATTAATTGAGACTACAGGCATGTGCCACCACACCCAGCTAATTTTGGGATGTACTTTTTGTAGAGATGGGGTCTTGCTGTGCTGCCTAGGCTGGTCTTGAATTCTTGGCCTCAAGCAATCCTCCCACCTCAGCCTCTGAATGTGTTGGGATTATGGGCGTGAGCCTCTGCACCCAGCCAGTGTTTCAGAGCTTTACGGTGATGAGAGATGCTTCTGGATGGTCCTGGGAACCTGTGTCCTTCTCACATTCAGGAGTCCAGTGGAAAGCTGGCTCAGCTGGACTGAGCAAGCTGAGAAGAAACATGGTCTTTTGTAGGGGATCTGTCAGGGTGGTGGGAGAAATTATAAAAATTAAGTTGTAGGAAATAGACACAAAACTTCTTGGAAGGCTGGGAGCTTTGCATAACTTCAGAAAAAGATTTGGCTGAAGGCAGCTGAATTCTCTTAAAAGCTTAGGGCGTAGATACATAGGAATGTAGAGGAGTTTATCTAAATAGCTTGTTTACTCATGTGGTCCTAAAACAGACCTTTGATCATTTGCAGGTGCATGACTGCTCTCTACTCAGGAGGTCAGCAATGTTAATTACCCTCTAGTGGTGTGGTGTTTACTTGAGACCTTTGTCATTAAATCTGTACTGAATAAATGCCTGGAGCCCCAGCCTGACAGGGCTGTGCCTGCTGACTCTTTAGAGCACCCTCCTCAGTGTCTGGGAGCTGCCCGGTCCCCTACCCCACTCTTCACGGGATACCTGTGTCTGAGTGCATTTCTTCATCCGTCACACAGCCAGGGTCTGCAGGTTGGACCCAGCAAGTTATTGACAGAGTTTGAAAATTATACAGGATTGGTTGTTGAGCTGGATATTTTAGTCAACATTTATTAAGCCCATGCCTCAGCAGTAGTTGACTTTTGTCTAAAAGGAGAGAAATTCTAGTTTTCCCAAACGTCCAAGGCTCCAAACAAAAGATACTGAATCAAGATTTCCAGAAGAAAGTCCTGGCAACTTGGATATTTAATAGGTGCTCCAGGTTATCAAGCACATTAGAACACAATGGCCAAGGTGCTGTATCTCAAAGTGTGAGTCTGTGGACTGGCATTGTCTGCCTCACTCAGGAACTCATCAAGAGAGGCAGAATCTCTGGTCCTGTTTGAGACTATTGAATCAGAAGCTGCATTTTATTTAGCAAGGCCCCCAGGTGACTCCTGTGCATGTTTATAGTTGAAGGGCTAGTGGAATGTGGTGACAGGAACATATTTGGTGCTTGTTCAGGGCCTTGTTTTAAGAACCCATGATGCTTGTGCCCAGTGGAGCAACCCATCAGTCCAATTGTTGGGAGAAAACTGAGGCAAGACTGCTATCTGACATAATATGAAAAGAGCCTTGGAACATTTCCTGGGTCCAGAGTTTAAAACTTCTTGTGGCCTATGGAACACCAGGCTCTGTGCTTAAGGGTGGAAGGCTGCCCCGCCGCACTACAACCTAAGCCCAGGGCATAAAACCCCTCGTGGCTTGGATGGAATCCAGGACTCAGTACATAAAACCCCTGGAATGTGTCCAGACTTGCTGGCTCCTTGCTTCTTGCTCTCCCAGGATTATAAATTGATTGTATCTTGAGGCAGAAGGAAATGTTCAACATTATCTCGAGTAGCAGAACATGTTCCATATGCTTCAAAGAAAATGCTAGACTGACACAGCTATAAACTAAACACTTGATGTGACTGCTTCCTTTCAACCAGCACTTCCTCACCACCTGCTTCTTTGTTTAATCACCAGTAAATGGTGTGGGCTTCCAGAGTTCAGGGCCTTCACAGCCTCTATACTAGCGTTGGCCCCCGGACCCACTTTATGTACTATTAGCTTGTCTTGTCTCATTCCTTTGACTCCACCAGACTTTGTAGCCCCCACGGCCTGGTGTTGGGTTTGATCACCTCAACACCAATGTGGCTATTTGTGACTGCCTTTGTTTTATAATATTTTTATTATTCACCTTGTACAGATGAAGACTTCCAGCTGAAGAGGCCAAAGGGGCCACACTGCAGGTAGAGCAGGCATTCACCAAGGCGTTTGTGATCCTGGGGTGCAGCTCCCACCTTCGGCTGCCCGTGCTTCTTTCCAGACCTACTGTCTTGTGACATCCCCTTAGGCACCCAGCACAGGCTGCTGTCTGATTTAGAACTGAGCCTGTTCAGTTGATGGCTCAGAGCAGGCCTCTAAAAAAGCAAGCCTGATGTGGGTTAGTACATCCGTGGTTGGCTTACTTATTTGGTGTTCATTTTTTCAGTTTTCAGAAAGGTCACTTGAAGTGCTGCTGGTGGCTGTAGCATTGATACGCAGGAGAGGTTTTTGATCTGTGAGTTTTCTAGGGGACAATTGCTAAGCTGCACTGATACCTTGAGCCCCTTTCCTTTGGAACAATGTAGAGCCCAGTTCATGGCTCCCAGAAGTTTAGGTCCAGTAATTTGGCTGCAGGCCTAGAGAACGGGAGGCTGCAGACTTGGACTAATGGTGAACTCTTGCCTCCCCCAAGGGATATGTGGTGCCTGTCATAAGCTCCAGAGAGCTGCCTTCCATGAGACCAGCAGAAGAGTGGACAAACATGAAGTCCAATCCCCCTATCCAGGCTGCCATTGACCTCATGGCAGGGGCTGCAGGTACAGTCCTGTGCCTCATAACCATGTTTCTGTTGGTGATGGATGGTGTATCTGATGGTGGTCCCATGAGATTATACCATCTTTTACTATACCTTTTCTGTGTTTATATACGTTTAGATACACAAATACCACTGTGTTACAGTTGCCTACAGTATCCAGTACAGTAACATGCTGTACAGGTGTGTAGCCTTCAGCAACAGGCCATACCATACAGCCTAGGTTTGGAGTAGGCAATGCCATCTAGGGTCGGGTGTGTGTGCTCTATGATAGCACAATGATGAAACTGTGTAATGACACATTTTTCAGAACATGTCCCGGTCATTAAGAAATGCCTAAGTATAATCCCAGAGAAAACCCAATCTTCTCTGTTCCTCAAGTACCTTCTAAATGAGATCAAATGAAAGTGGTATGAAAACATTACCTTTCTCCCTCCAGAAGCGATGGGCTCTACCTTTGGGATGAATCCATTTGACGGAAGTGTAGTATTGTTCAGAGTGTGGCAGAAGGTAGAAGAGTGTCCATTATTGCTACCACCTTGCAAGTCAGGGTGAGGGGAGGCATGTGCCCAGTACAGCTGGAAAACAGCTCAGAGGTGAAGCCCCTTGTCCACTGCCACCTGGCTGGGATAGGCAGGTGACGTGGTTCTTCACTTCAAGCCTGGCAGTCTTCAGAGCCCTTGTAGTGCAAAAATAACACCATAGCATCTCCCAGGAAACACCACTTACTGTCCCTGCTAGTGTTGGGAAAGAAAGGAGGACACTCTTTAGAAGTGTCTTTTACAATGAAACTGATGATGGACTGTGTCTTACAGCCATGAAAGGACAGGAGAAGTTGTAGGATTTCCTGGGAATGTCAGCTAACCTGAGCCTAAGGGCCTGAGCCCAAGGGCAGACTGAGGCTCCCCCGGCACAGGGAGGTGCTGCCTGTGACAAGGGGGTAGTGCTGGCACAGTGCAGTCTACTCCCTAGAAAGATCAGCTTGAACATGCAGGAAGAGCAGGACCCTCGGGCTGAGGCACAGGCAGAATGGGAGGTGCATGGTGGTAATTTAGTTCTCCAGAGGCCAGAAGTAGGAGGAGCGGTTGGAATGCTGATTGCCCAAAGGGAAACCCTGGACTACCCTGGCCTCCCATAGGACTCGCATAGTAATTGCGGCTCCCTGCAGTGGGGAGGCCAGAAGGAGTGTTGCCCAGTGCTGTCCTCACCCAGTCCACCCCGACCCACCACCAACAGATGAGTATGGTCATGAGTGTGGTCACCTCATCAGTCATTTGCTCAGTTGTGAAAAAGAAATTGTTCAGAGAAGAGCAAAGTGTTTTTCCATGAGCCAAAGGTCGGCCAAGGTATGCTAATGAGGAGGACTGGAGACAGCGCGTCACAGACACTGATAAGGAGCACTGGGCAAGGGCACTTCTCCCAGGGCAGAGCCCACAAGGAGCGTCCTGGCACCCGACGCTCAGGGAACTGAAGGCTGGCAGGGGCCCGCCCAGTAGTCTCTTGCCCACTGTGTGCCTTTAGGCTACAGCCTCCCAGGCCCCATTCCCCCTCCCCTCCCCCGTGTCACACTGGGGAGGATGCTGACCCTGAGAATGGTGCAACCATCTGCCTGCCCCTGACCACCTCTCACCATGTGAATGCTCTTGGGCTCAGTTCTGTCTCTGCAGTAGGAGGGTGTTTAGCCACATGACAGAGTCTCACCTTTTGACATTTTATGTCTTTCAGTTGTCAAAGATCTAGAACATATTGTGATAGAATTAAAAAGTTTACTTTTGGCTGGGCAAGGTTGCTCAAGCCTGTAATCTCAGCACTTTGGGAGGCTAAGGCGGGTGGATCACTTGAGGTCAGGAGTTCAACACCAGCCTGGCCAATATGGTGAAACCCCATCTCTACTAAAAATACAAAAATTTGCCAGATGTGGTGGTGCATGCATGTAATCCCAGTTACTCGGGAGGCTGAATCAGTGGAATATAATTTAATATGATTTTACTATGATTGAGTCATTCTCTCCCAGGTACTGCTGGGCTAGGATAAAATGAGATCTGAATTACATTAAAATAATTAATTATTCCAAGAGAAGAGGTGACAGAATGTTTTAAGTGGGTGAGTAATTTAGATAACCTAGATGCAGATAAGCTGAATAAAGCATTCAATCCAGCACATTCATATTTTATTTAACTTGATCATCAGCAATAGGAGTTTGAAACCCAATTGCAGCTGCAGGTCCCACACAACTGAATTCGGTTCCTTGTGCATAGCAGTGTTCGCTGGAGATGCCTGGAGGTCTGAATGTGTGCCCTTTTATAGGCAGGAATTCCACCAGGATGGGGATAGCTTGTTTTTTTAAAAGGCTTGGGACTGGATACAATTGCCCAAGAAGACAGTGTAGACAGCGAGGAGGGCTGTGCATGAATGGGATGACCTACCAGCACAAAAAGGACAGGGAGGAAGGCAGTAAAGAAACGAGCAGGGCCCAAACCAGGAGAGTGTGGCATGCCACGATGGAGACTGAACAGAAGCCAAACCACGGGCGACTATAGTGTTGTTCCCTGTTGAAGGAGAGACACTCTATTACAGAAGACCTGGACTTCAGTTCAGTTCAGTTTCCTTAGCAAAAGACAAAATGGGGAGAGAAGACAGGGAATCAGGGAAGAAAAACTCATTCACTCATGTGACGCAAACATCGCATGCAGTTGTACCAACCAATTAAACATGATAAGCTACAAAGAACCATGGTTTTCACTGCTCTCAAAACACTACTGAGATTACCAAGTTTTAAGCTTATTTCAAGATTATTTATAGGTGATTCCCCAACTGGGAAAGTCATTTCTGAATTTCTTCTCTCTAAAATAGATCTAGAAAAATTAACAAACTTTATTCCAGTAAGAAAGTTTGGGATATACTGCTTCAGCCCCTTTCCTAAGGAAATTATCAAGCCTGGAGGGTGGGGTGCTATCAACTGCCTGCCAACATGTTACCTTCTGGCATCCAGAAGCTTCCCTGTGCCAGATGGAGCCACCAATGTGGGGAGGAGAGCACAAAGAGCAGAGAATCTACAGAAACCATACCTGCAGGGAGCAAACACCATCACACCCCACTGCTGTGAATGCAAATGTATTTGTCTATTCTTACCATCTCCCTCAGCATGTTGAATCTATTCTGGGGTTAGACAAGCTCCCAGACTTGCCTGCTATGTTTAATAAAAACATGGTAAAGGAAGAATCAGGGCTTTTAAAATACTTATGAATGAGAAAGTTGAAAAAAGAAAAAAAGACGTAGATTGCGTTTGGCCTGTTTTCTCCCCACCGTAAGGGGTTGCCACTCAGCTGGAGGCCTGCTGGTTCCTGTGGGCCAGCCCTCGACACCTCAGTGACCAAACAAAATACAACCCTCACTAGAGCTTCTTGTACTTGGCAAGACCCAGGGGTAGACCTGGGCTACCAAGCAAAACCTTGTGTTCTTAGAGCCTGGGAACAAGAGCTTTGACAGTTTCCACAAAGAACTCTATTCCGCAGCATTAGCATTTTTATTTTCACCTACCTGCAGCCATTACTACATTGACCTCTGGAAATGTCACATCAGCTGTTCTTGAGATAAAATACCATTTGCTATTTTTTTTTTCTCTAGGCCCTGTCCCTTTCATGTTAAGTGGTGGAGGGAGTTGGCGGGATTTGCCTCTGGCTTGTGGTGTATCCAGTGGATTGTATCAAATCCAGAATTCAAGTTCTTTCCATGTCTGGAAAACAGGCAGGATTTATCAGAGCCTTTATAAATGTTGTGAAAAATGAAGGTGAATAAACACCTGTTTTTCCGGCATCTAGTATACATCTTAAAATCTGAGATATGAACTTCTCTGTTTTGATTGTAAAAAGAAAGA
This sequence comes from Pongo abelii, assembly GCF_028885655.2. Taxonomy (NCBI): domain Eukaryota; kingdom Metazoa; phylum Chordata; class Mammalia; order Primates; family Hominidae; genus Pongo; species Pongo abelii. Next base: position 20,756,581 of record NC_071999.2, read on the forward strand.
GAACAGTAACACAGAAACTTTGTGTCCCAAATAGAGCGCAGATACCTTGTCTATTACTCATAGTAATCTTCCCTTAAATTTGTATAACGTGAAGTTTTACAAAGTACTTATACCTCCCTTATCTAATTCAATCTTCATAACCACCCTGGGCAATACTAATACTATAAACCAGTCTCCAACCTCAAGGTTGGTGCTCTTGCCACTGCCCAGGTGAAGCTGCAAAGCTGAGGCCACCTCTGTCTCCCTGGTTGCATCTGTCTGGCCATCTCAGGCCTCAACTCTGCCCCATCCATATGCTAAGAGTTAACCAAGCATGGAATTGGGGTATGTTACCTGAGCATCAGTCAGTTTCACCAGGAGACCTGATACTTGTCCTTGTTTCTGTTGGTCTATTTAGGGAAAGCTGGGAATGCGTCCTTCCATGACTTGTTGGTTTTTAGCACTCTTGTCTGGATTTGCATGTGTAAATATACCTGTGCTATGCATCTGCGTGGGTGTCCCCAAAGGAGGGATTGTTGCAGTCTTTGCTTGACCTTTTGTCTTCTAGGAATAACGGCCTTATATTCTGGACTGAAACCTACTATGATCCGAGCATTCCCTGACAATGGAGCACTCTTTTTGGCCTACGAATATAGCAGGAAGTTGATGATGAGCTAGTTGGAAGCATCCTGAAGTGTCTTGGAGGGCCTGAGCCAAGCACAGGTGTTTGAGGACTACAGTTCATCTCAGGGTTTCTTGTAGTACAAGACCAGTGTGAAGTTATTCTGATTTCTTGGGAATTTTGCTTTTTTGTCTTCTCGTATACCCTACATCTTAAATTGTATGGAAGAACCTATATTTTGCATCATCTCATTTCTGCCCATAATTGTACTGAAATAGAGAAGTCACTGCTCTTTCCCTTGGTAAAATAGAGAGTGGTCAGTAGCCTTATGCACCTAATTCAAAAGACTGAGTACAGTTCTGTCAGGGCTTTTACATAAACCTCTACTTGCGCATGCAATTTGGACAGTTATGTGTTGAGGGAAATACAGTTTGGTTCCATGTTTATTTCAAATATTACCAGAAAAACCCAGAGGTGATCATTTCTCATGAAGATGCTTACAAATGGTTGCTTAACCCATTCTAGATGTAGGATCTGCTTAATGTGTGTACTATTCTAAGTGGTTGATTTTTTTTTAAAATATGGAGTCTCACTCTCTTGCCCAGTCTGGAGTGCAGTGGCACAGTCTCGGCTCACTGAAACCTCTGCTTCCCAGGTTCAAGCAATTCTCCTGCCTCAGCCTCCCGAGTAAGTGGGATTACAGGGGTGCAGTACCACACCTGGCTAATTTTTGTATTTTTAGTACAGACAGGGTTTCACCATGTTGGTCAGTCTGGCCTCGAACTCCTGACCTCGTGATCCACCTGCCTCGGCCTCCCAAAGTGCTGGGATTACAGGCATGAGCCACTGCACCTGTCCAAGTAAAACATATTTTTAACCAATAAAAATTAAGGACAAAGAAGAGCATTCTTTATAGAATGATAAAGGACACAATTCAACCAGAAGACTTAGCCTAAATATGTACACACCCAACATTGGAGCACCCAAATTCATAAAACAAGTTTTTCTTGGCCTACAAAAAGATTTAGACACACAATAACAGCAGGAGACTTCAACAACCCACTGACAGCAATAGACAGATCATTGAGGCAGAAAACTAACAAACTCTGTACTTGCACTTGACAGTTGACCAATTGGACCTGATAGACATCTACGGAATGCTTTGCCCAACAAACACAGAAGATACATTCTCATGTGCACGCAGAACATATTCTAAGATCAACCACATGCTTGGCCATAAAGCAAGCCTCAATAAATTCAAAAAGTTTGAAATCATACCAAGCACACACTCTGACCACAGTGAGACAAAAATAGAAATCAGTATCAAGAAGATCTCTCAAAACTACATAAATACATGGTAATTACATAATTTGCTCCTGAATAACTCCTGGGTGAAAATCTAAATTAAGGCAGAAATAAAAAAATTCTTTGCAATTAATGAAAATAGGGACACAACATACCAGAATCTCTGGGATGCAGCTAAAGCAGTGTTAAGAGGAAAGTTTATAGCACTAAAATGCCTTCATCAAGAAGTTCAAAATATCTCAAATTAACATTCCTACTTTGCACTTAAGGGAATTAGAAAAAAAGAATAAACTAACTCCAAAGCTGGCAGAAGAGAAATTACTAAAATTAGAGAAGCACTGCATGAAGTGCTTTTTGAAGTGTTGTTTTTTTTAGACTAGATGCAAAAATCCACACAAAAGATCAATTAAACCAATAATTAGTTTTTCAAAAAATAAACAAGATGGATAGCCTGATAGCTAAACAAAGAAAAAAAGAGAAGAGCCAAATAAGTACAATCATAAATGACAAAGATGACATTACAAACAATCCCACAGAAATACAAAAGATCCTCAGAGAATACTATAAACAACTCTATGCACACAAATTAGATAATCTAGAGGAAACTGATAAATTCCTGGAAACATACAATCTCCCAAGATTGAATTAGAAAAAGATTGAAACCTTAAATAGACAAATACCAAATTCCAAAATCAAATCATTAATATAAAATCTACCAACAAGGAAAAGCCCTGGACCAGATGAAGCAACAGCTGAATTCTACCAGATGTACAAAGAACTGGTACTAGTTCTGTTGAAACTATTCCAAAGAACTGAGGATGAGGGGCTCCTCCCTGACTCAGTCTATGAAGCCAGTATCAGCCTAATACCAAAATCTGGCAGAGAAACACACGAAAAGAAAACTTCAGGCCAATTACTCTGATTAATGTAGACACAAAAATTCTTAACCAAATACTAGGAAACAGAATCCAGCAGCACATCAGTAAGTTAATACACCACAATCAAGAAGGCTTCAGTACAGGGATGCAAGGCTGGTTCAACATACGCAAATCAATAAATGTGATTCACCACATAAACAGAACTAAAAGCAAAAACCATATCATCATCTCAATAGATGCAGAAACAGCTTTTGATAAAATCCAACATCCCTTCACATTAAAAACCTCAACAGACTAGGCATCAAGGGAACATACCTCAAAATAATAAGAGCCATCTATGACCAACTCACAGCCACCAACCTACTGAATGGGCAAAAGTTGGAACCAATCCCCATGAGAAATGGAGCAAGACAATGATGCCCACTCTCATCACTCCTATTCAACATAGCACTGGAAGTCCTACCTAGAGAACTCAGGTAGGAGAAAGAAAGAATAGGCATCCAAATAGGAAAAGAAGAAGTCAAACTATCTCTCTTTGCTGATGATATGATTCTATATCCAGAAAACCAAAGACTCTGCCAAAAGGCTACTAGAACTGATAAACAACTTTAGCAAAGTTTCAGGATAAAAATCAATGTATAAAAATCAACAGCATTTCTATACACCAATAATGTCCAGGCTGAGAGTTAAATCAAGAACAGAATCCCATCTACGGTAGCGACAAGGAAAATGAAATACCTAGGAATACAGCTAACACAGGATGTGAAAGATCCCTACAAGAACTACAAAACACTGCAGAAGGAAATCAGAGATAACGCAATTAAATGGAAAAACATTCCATGCTCATGGATTGGAAGAATCAGTATCATTCAAATGACCATATTGCCCAAAGCATTTGACAGATTCAGTGCTATTTCTATCAAACTACCAATGTCGTTCTTCACAAAATTAGAAAAAAGTATTCTAAAATTCATATGAAACCAAAAGAGGGCCTCAATAGCCTAAGCACATCTAAGCAAAAGGGCAAAGCCAGAGGCTTCAAACTATAAGGCTATAGTATCCAAAACAGCATGGTACTGGTACAAAAGCAGACATATAGACCAATGGAACAGAATAGAAAACCCAGAATAAAGCCTTACACTTACAACCATCTGATATTGCAAGGCTGACAACAACAAGCAATGGGGGAAGGACTCCCTATTCAATAAATGGTGTTGGGGTAACTGGCTAGCAATATGCAGAATAATGCTACTCGACCCATACCTTTCATCATATACAAAAATTAACTGGAGATAGATTAAAGATTTAAATGTAAAACCTCAAGTGATAAAAATCCTAGAAGAAAACCTCAGAAATACCCTTCTTGACATTGGCCTTGGGAAAGAATTTTTAACTAAGTCTCCAAAAGCAATTGCAATAACAACAAAGATTGACAAGTGGGACCTAATAAAGCTAAAGCACTTTGGCACAGCAAGAGAAATGATCGACAGAGCAAACAGATAACCCACAGAACAGGAGGAAACATTTGCAAACTATGCATCCAACAAAGGTCTAACATCCAGAATCTATAAGGAACTTACACAAATCCACACGCAGAAACCAAATAACCCCATTAAAAATGTGGAAAGAACATGACACATACTTCTCAAAAGAAGACATACAAGTGACCAATGAGCATCTGAAAAAATGCTTCGCATTGCGAATTGTCAGAGAAGTGCAAATCAAAACCACAATGAGATACCCTCTCACACTAGTCAGAATGGCTATTAATAAAAAGTCAAAAACAACAGATGCTGGCAAGGCTGCAGAGAAAAGGGAACATTTATACATTGTTGGTGGGAGTGTAAATTAGTTCAGCCACTGTGGAAAGCAGTCTGGAGATTTCTCAAAGAACTTAAAACAAGCTACCATTCGACCCAGTAATCCCATTATTGGATATACACCCAATGGAAAAAAGACCATTCTACCAAAAGACACACACACTGATATGTTCATTGCTGTGCTATTCACAATAGCAAAGATATGGAATCAACCTAGGTGCCCATCAGTGGTGGATTGGGTAAAGAAAATATGGTACATATACACGATGGAATTCTACACAGCCATAAATACAAGTGAAATCAGGTCTTTTGCAGCAACATAGATGGAGCTGGAGGTCATTATCCTAAGCAAATTAATGCAGGAACAGAAAACCAAATACCACATATTCTCACTTATGAGAGCTAAACAACAGGTACCCTTGGACATAAGGATGGGAACAATAGACACTGTGGACTACTAGAGGGGGATGGAGGGAGAGGGGTGCAGGTTGAAAAACTACCTATTGGGTACTATGCTCACTACCGGGGTGCAATATACTGATGTAACAAACTTGCACACATACCCCCTATATTTAAAATTAAAGCTAAAATTTTAAGACATGAGGATCATTCTGATCTAAGTTTCTTGAGTTGTTCAAAGGATCATTCATTTTGCATTCTAAGAAAGCAATATCTGAAGAGGCCTTAAATGAGTTTTCTTTGAATAAGTAAAAGCAGAATAGTGTGACAACTCATAATTTCCAGAAATTTTGGTGGGTCTTGGAGGTCTGGGGAAGAGAAACCTTAATGGTAATCTCCTTATTTCAAAAAGGGGAATTCTTAAAATAAAAAAGGGGGTTTCCTTCCCTACTGTATTTCTAGTACCGAAAAAGACAGATCTTATTCTTCACTGAGCCAGCTAAGTATTTTCCTCCCTATTCACCTAAACCCAGGACATAATCTGCCCTCTGTAGATTATTGCTGTGTGAATTTTAAAGGAAATAGTATAACCTATGTTGTGCCTACACGTTTCTGTCATATGAATGGCAGGGTACAATATTAACATGAAAGGAATTTGAAAGCATGTTCTATGATCTTTTCCTCAAAGGCGGAGCCAGATCAGGGGGAGTAAAGGAAAAAGGCCTTAGTTGGGCTGCTGCACGGGCAGTTGGAACCTTTTTTGGACTATTTAGAGGAGAAAAAGTCACCCACAGCGAGGCGGCTCACCAGCCTAGTGGGGCTCTTGGCTCCTGGCAGGTTGCTGCCGTCCATGCCCAGCATGGCTCCGGGCTCTCCTTTCATCTGTGCCACTCGGGTACCCACAGCCCTTCTAGCAAGTATTTTTCTATTTCCACTCAAAAATTAAAAAGCTCTATGGCAAACTCCCGACATTGAGCTGCTGATGTGGGTGGTCCGAGCGGTTAGTGCATTGGTTAGAAAGTTGCTATGCCGGACAGGTTTGCCCTGGACTCTCAAACCCCGTATTTTCATGAACTGCTGCTTTTTTTAGTCCTTTCTGTAGGTGCCAGGTTTTTCAGGAATGAGTATATCGTGTTTTAGCAGTGACACTTGTCTTATTAGTTGTTACCTTTCATTTCCTGATGAACTCATCTTGGTCTAGATTGTTGAGGGCCTTGCCAATAAAAGGAAAATCATTCAAATAAGAATAATTTCAATAAGGCCAAGATAGAACATTTTCAAGGACAATCATGGCCTGAAGATACAGTGGCAATAAAGGTATTTTTAATGAAGTAACACCCACGGACTGGGCGTGGTGGCTCATGCCTTAATACCAGCACTTTGGGAGGCTGAGGCAGGCAGATTGCTTGAGTTCAGGAATTTGAGCTCAGCCTGGGCAACAACGGCAAAACCTCGTCTCTACTAAAAATACAAAAAATTAGCCGGGTGTGCTGGCATGCGCCTATAGTCCCAGCTACTCGGGAGGCTGAGGTGGGAGAATCACCTGAGCCGGGGAGGTTGAGGTTGCAGTGAACCAAGATCACACCACTGCACTCCAGTCTCGACAACCAGAGTGAGATGCTGTCTCAAAAAATAAAAAATACAAATAAAAAATTTGTTAAAAAAAAGTAGCACCCAGCACCAAAGAGGAAATAAGAATGATTTCTTGTAGATATAAGGCTAACCACTGTTTATAACGCAGAGATAACCTCCCTTCAGAGTTCCCCCAAGCTTAGGTGAAGTTGGTTGTGAGCAGGAGTAGTGAATTTCAAAATAATACACCTAGATTACTCTAAGAATATTTCTTTTGACTTCATTTACAATTTTACACAAAAGCAGAAGTTACCAAAGATTACTTATCTTCATATTTACCACAATCTTCTTACCCCAACCCCCACGTCTGTGTGTAATTAAAGTAAGCTACCTATTTAATGCTCAGAATGAAAGAGAGTGTGTGTTGGGAGTTGGGGGACTGCTTGTGTGAAACATTTCTCTCTTCTGGATTTAAAACTTAGTCTTGGTTGCCAATCTGTTAACAGACAGTTTGTAAATGAAGGGGAAGAAAAATATATAAATTAGCTTGCTAATAAATCTGAAATTACAAATGTGAACCAAAGCAGAGAATAAATACTTGACCAAAAATATGTAAGTAAGTGGGTGTTAGGGAATCACAATTTTTAAATATCTCAAGTTTTTGATATGAAAGTTCTATTTCAAAGTTCTTCAAAATGATGCCTGATGTTCCTGCATGCTGTGTTCCAAATTTATGTAAATACAAGATGGAAACTGTGAAGTATGTACCTTCAAAAAAGAAGAAAAACACTGACATTTTATCTATATATATTTAATAGATTTATGAAGAACATATATAAACATATATAAATATAGATACATCATCAAGGAAGACTTAGGACATATGAACATGTGGCAGGGTTGGAAAGAACATAATTCTCTCCCAGAAGGGGAAGGGGGAGCTATACTTAATCGGATCCAGCTACAATGTCATTGGAAGTCATTTCTCGCCAAAAAGTATCTCCACGGCAAATTCTGATGGATAAATTTTCCATGTCTTTTGTTTATGTGGATTATCCAATTCATTTCTTGGTAGATAAAGCCTAAGAATAGAAAAAAAAATTATTACATTTTATATTGGGGCTCACCGAAAAGCCACACAGTTGGGTACCCACGTTAGAGCTGGAAGAAACAAAAAAAGAACCTCACCATGAATAGAACCCCAGCCCCTTTTTTGTGTCTCAGTTGGCTCCTTCCACCTTTTTATTGAGACTTAAAAATACCTTAATCTTCAGCAACACATCAGTAACACATGCTGACTCTTAGCATTGCTTTATATGGAATTAATGACATCCAAGTTTAATAAAATATCTAAATTTCTCTATGTGACAGATATCAGGGTAGACATGAATGAAAACCCAGTAATAAAATACTATATCTCTTTTAATTTATGTGTGAGGTTGCAATTTTTTGAATTTTTACAATCAGACCTTGGAAATGACCTTGAGCAGTAGGATATAACTCCCACATGCTGAGTGTTCCAATAATGGAACACTAGGCACAAATTGGTTAACCCATTTATGCCTAGTGTTCTAAATGATAGAAGTTAGCATTTTTGGCTAAACAACAATCTCATAACTAACAAAAACAGCTTTACCAAGTAGTATGTAAATTTAAATGTTACAGAAATCTTTAGAAATTTATATAAAAGTAAGAATAAAAGTGATCTAGCTTATCACTTCTCCAAAATGAACACAGTGTTTTAAAGGAAAAAAAACGGTATCCTTTAGCAAGAACCCCTTTTGAGGAGCAGCATCAAATGAAGCTCCACCCAGGTCTCACTTTTTGAGGGACTTTGCTCATGTTAAGAGAAAAAGCTTATTGTTTGTATGCATCCAAAAAAAAAAACTTGTAAAAATTTCCGTCAAATCCAAAGTTGACTCTATCAAAATCCATTAAATGTCTTGCATGGCGAGTGTGTAGACCAGAGGTTTAACTTCCTGCCGCCTTGCTGAACTTACAGAGTTATTCGATCCAGTTCACATTTGAAGAAAAGATTAGGATGGGATGTAACAATAACTACCAATTCATGCCACACATAATCACAGCCACTTCTTCAACTCTGACCTAAATCATTTACAAAATATTCTGTCCTTTTGTATTGAAGGGTATGGTTGATACAAAAAAAAAATCTCAATTTTTCACCATCACAAAACAAATGCTACTTACAGTGGAGAACTTCTAGACTGAGAAATGAGTTTCCAAATATGGCAGAAGGTGTTTTTGGAACAATAATCTCCAAACCCAATTAATAATTTTTCAGAAAGGTTTCCCAATTCAGTTATTAGAAAGCCACATTTGAATGGCTATTTAAATAGACCATTACTTTATGATATTTCTTAGCTGTATTCCTTAATACTGTGTCTTGTAACTTCTCCTAGATATAAGTGTGTCAGTCAGCTTTTCAGCTAGCTGAAGCCTCCCTAGGTCCTGCCTTACTTTAGCACAAAAGGTGATGGAGATTCGTCATTGGTAAATCAGCACCTACTGACAGGGACCTGACATATTGAAGGTGCTGAGCAGCCTCATATTGAACTTCTCCAAGAAGAATTTACTACCACACTTAAGATCTGATGATAATACTTTTGAACTCATAACACAGTCCTATGGCATGGACCCTGAGGATACTGCAACAGTGGGTCTCAAGACCAAATGTATTTTTAAAACAACCAAAGTAAGAGGAGTAAGGCAAGGAACAATGGTGGTTCAAGGATTTTTTGCTTTCTATAAATTAAGTTTATGACAACCAGCAAAAGACTTGCCATTACACCTTATACATAGACATTGAAGATTAGGCTGTTTCTATGGGTTTATATTATATTCATACCTGTTATTTTGAATAAAAGATGTGTTGAACCAGAAGAAAAATGGACAATTGTCATAGTATTTAGGAAGATTCTAAAAAGAAAAAAAAATTTCAAAGTAAAACTGACACCAAGAACTAATCATTCCAAAGAAATTAAAGTTCCTTTCTTTATTCCTTTATATATTTATCAAACAATTATAACCATTAAATAGGTAGCACTCTGCAATCTATAACAATACACTCAAGACACAAAGGAGGAGGCTTTAAGAAAATGCTATTGCATTCTTTTGCTGTTTCTATCAAAATTTTCAAGGAATAGTATTTTTCCCATGATAGGTATTTAATTTAAATGCTGCTATTTGAATCTGGTTTAGATAGTGCCAAACAGACGCTACTAAAGACCTATGCCTATATATACCCAACTACATTGTAGTGAATTCTTATAATTTTTTTGTTGCCTCAGCATCCCTTTTAATTATAAATTGGATTTTCTGATATCAGAAGCGGGGTTCAGTCACCCTCAGCAGTTTCCAGTTCACCTCCTCCCAGTTTCTCCATATGAGTGATCCTGATATCTGCCTTATACAACCTTCTCCTGATGACCTTCACTATGGGACAGCTAGATATAACCTACTTGACTCACCCCACAGACCCCCATACTCTGCAGGGACCACATGGATATACAGTGACCACCTCTCAGTCACAGCAGAGACTCATGGCTGCTTGTGTTAAACCAAATTAGACTTCCCCGCAGGAAACCTGCTCAGGTAGCACCTTACATCCCAACACAGGCTTCCACTCTCAGGTCCCTCCCTCTCTCTCGCTATTGCTCCCACCCATCAGTCGAGCACAGGTCTCCTGGATGGCTCCCCCTTCCAGTCGGCCCTGCGAAGTGTGCTGCCCTCTTCTCTCTGGAATTAATAAAAAACTGCTTTGGTTATTTCATGTGTTGTATTGTGCTGCCTTCTCTGTGTTTCACCCAACTGAGTCACCCAAACCTAACTCTCTTTCCAGTCAGTGCTCCCAGCTACTCGGGAGGCTGAGGTGGGAGGATTGCTTGAGTCCAGGAGGTTGAAGTTACAGTTAGCTATGATCATGCCACTGCACTCCAGCCTGGGTGACAGAGTGAGACCCTGTCTCAATTTCTTAATTTTTTAAAAAAGATGCAAAACAAAATGGAATCATTGCTATGCAGTAAAACATACCTTTGAGTTCTTTTTTTTTTAGCGTCTTGGCTTTCACTTTTTTTGTGTTTATTTTGTATTTTTTGTATTTGAGAATACATGTAAATTTAGAAAAATTTAGAAAATTTACAATTTAGAAAAAAATGAACAAAAATTATTTAAATTACATATGCTCTTTTAAAAAAATTTGTTATAGATCTGATTTATTGTTTTCCTCCCCTTAACCCTCCTTTGTTGGGAACTGTAGTAAAGCAAATCTTAAATAAAATCATTAGACCAGACAAGAACAATGGCAGAGGCTATTTTGTGATTACTCACCGAAGAGAAAAACTGTACTTTCACATCATCATACAGAAGTGGACCGTCGAATACATCAATTAATACTTTGTCTGTTTCAATGTCATGCGATATCTATGAATGAACACATGGAATTAAGAACTATAAACCTAGATAATAACAATGAAGGTCCTTTTCACTTATCATGACTTCCTGTATTTATCAAGTACTTTTGGTCTCACAGCCCAATCACTACATGCATAAATAATTATTAATAATCTTTTCTAGTTGCAATACTGTTATGTGTGTGTGTGTTTTCATTGGTTTTTTGTTTTTTGAGACAGAGTCTCACTGTCACCCAGGCTGAAGTGCAGTGGTGTGATCTCGGCTCACTGCAACCTCTGCCTTCCAGGTTCAAGTGATTCTTGTGCCTCAGCCTCCCGAGTAGCTGGGACTATAGGCACATGCCATCACACCCAGCTAATTTTTGAATTTTTAGTAGAGATGGGGTTTCACTGTATTAGCCAGGCTGGTCTCAAACTCCTGGCTTCAAGTGATCCACTCCCCTGGGCCTCCCAAAGTGCTGGATTACAGGCATGAGCCACTGCACCCAGCCTGTTTTTTATGTCTTAAAGGCCAACATGTTTGAGGGTTATCATGAACCACTTTTCTTTTTTTTTTTTTTTTTGAGACAGAGTCTTACTCTGTCGCCAGGCTGGAGTGCAGTGGCATGATCTCGGCTCACTGCAACTTCTGCCTCCCAGGTTCAGCTGATTCTCCAGCCTCAGCCTCCCAAGTAGCTGGGACTACAGGCACATGCCACCATGCCCAGCTAATTTTTGTATTTTTAGTAGAGACGGGGTTTCACCATGTTGGCCAGGATGGTCTCGATCTCTTGACCTCGTGATCCACCCGCCCTGGCCTCCCAAAGTGCTGGGATTACAGGCATGAGCCACCGTGCCCGGCCATGAGGCACTTTTCAAAAGTGCCGCACTTTTAAAAAGTATTGAATTTTCCATTAGACTTTAATCAATTAAATATTATTATTTAATGTGTGTCATTTGATTTTCATGTGTTAGGGCCTTTTTTGAGAATACATTAAGAAGCTCAATTTTAAAGCTAGCATTGACATTCAAAAAAGCAATGCATAACTTATCATGGTTTTTTATTTTCTAAATTTAAAAAATAACAACGGGGGTCTGTAACACTTGGGGGTTGGGCCTGCATGCCCCTCCCAAGGGAGGGGGAGAGTGGGGTCCCCCTGCTCATCATGTTTTATCAGAACTCTTGTGTTTGTCAATGGGATCTTTGAACTTGACCAGTGCAGGCTGCTGGATGGAGTGACCAAAGATAGCTCAAGTTTTGCAATGAATGACTTTGAAGCTGTACTAGTTCTTTGTCTCATTCTCATAGAAATAATGGCACCCACAATAAGAAAGGTCTATGCTAGACCCTGTGAAAAACATAAAAGTAGGTGCAGACTCAGTTGGCCCCTTCAGGGAGCTGTACACTTAAGAAACAATAGTAGAATGGTACATAATCAGTATGATAAAGACTGGGTGTGCTATTATGCACTACTGGAGGCTAGTTAACAGAAGGTGCAGAATGCAAAAATTTCATTAAGGAGGTAGAAATTGAATTGGGCATGAAGCAGTTTAGATAAAGGAAGAAGAGCTCTGAAAATAGAATCTAGTCCAAACGGAGGGAAAAAGACCAGCAATGACACAAAGTAGAAATTAGAAAAATGGGCCAGGCACGGTGACTCAAGCCTGTAATCCTAGCACTTTGGGAGGTTGAGGTGGGCAGATCACCTGAGGTCGGGAGTTTGAGACCAGCCTGACCAACACGGAGAAACCCCGTCTCTACTAATAATACAAAAGTAGCCAGGTGTGGTAGCACATGCCTGTAATCCCAGCTACTTGGGAGGCTGAGGCAGGAGAATTGCTTGAACCCAGGAGGCAGAGGTTGTGGTGAGCTGAGATTGTGACAGTGCACTCCAGCCTGGGCAACAAGAGCAAAACTCCGTCTCAAAAAAAAAAAAAAAAAGAAAAGAAAAAGAAAAAAAATTGGAAAAACAACAACAAACAATGTCGGGCAGTGTGGCTCATGTTTATAATCCCAGCATGTTGCGAGGCTGAGGTGGATAGGCTGCTTGAGCCCAGGAGTCTGAGACCAGCCTGGGCAACATAGTAAGTCCCAGCCTCTACAAAAAATAAAAAAATTGGGGGACTGCTTGAGCTCAGGAGGTTGAGGCTGCAGTGAGCCATGATTATGCCACTGTGCTACAGCCTGGGTGACAGAATGAGACCCTGGCTCAAGAAAAAAAAAAAAAAGAAAGGAAGAAAGGAAGGAAAGAAAGAAATAACCAACTAACTAACTAACTAAATTAGAGCTGTGTTCCAAGAGCCAAAAGGGATGACCCAGTTGATTTGGAATGAAGTCTGCTGGTCAAGCTACTGATGGAAAAAAGCTCAGGTATTACGTTAGGGCTATTATATCTTCAGAGCTCAAGAGCCAAGGAAATAAGACAGAAGTTGTTGAAAAATATGGTGGAGCATTTCCTATGTGACAAAGAGGCCTGATAATTATCACATATAACACTTATTTAGTGATTTATAGTTTACAAAGAAACTTTATATATATTATCTAATTTAATTCCCATTACACTTGAATGTGATATTTATTTTACAGATAAGGATGTTGAGCCAAAGGTGTTAACTGGCTCTGACTACGGGCACACAGTGTGTCTTCTGCTCTACCTACAATTTTTCACAATGAGAGCAATATTTCAGGATGCATATTTCAGGATTCTATACATTGCATTATAGAAGAAGAAAGAAAGGGTAAGGAGACCACTGCAGAAATCTAGGCACGAGCAAAGGAGATTCTGGACAATTAGTGGCAGTGAGAACAGAAAGGAAGGAGAACATAGAAAACTGTCAAAGGCATAATCAACAGAGATTGATGACTAACTGGATTTAGGGGTCGAGGCAAAGAGAATCAAAGCCCAAGGCATGAGTGGAAGAATGCTGGTGCCATTTGCAGAGGCAGAGAGAAAGCTCCTTGATAATTCAGACTGGCGAATGCATTTGAGCTGGAGTGGAAACTGTTCATGTGGTAGCTCCTGCATCTACAACTCAGTGGGTGCTCATAAATAGCTGTTCAGTAAATGAACAGGTAACAGTTGAAGTAAGGGGAATGGGTCATCCTTTAAGAATAAAGCATTTGCTAAGAACAGAAAGCCAAGGGTCAGGCCTGGGTGAATGCCCTCAGTCGGGAGAGGCCAAAAAAGCCGGGGGCAGAGTGGGGAGGGGGTGGCAGGGAATAGGGTTAGTAATAGGAGAATTTGAGACAAAGTCCTGGGTAGGAATTCTGAAAGTTTATGGTTATTAGACCATGAAGGATGCTTTCTTACTGTTTCAGAAAAGGTATACAGTTTCAGGCATTTCTTCACTGTAGCAAAACATTGACTACCAGGTCCCTTTTGCTTTGGATAAAGAGGTTCCTCCCCAGTTCATTCACTCTTGCATTGTTTCTCACAGGGTCGGCCCACAGAACCTCTGACTTAGAATCACTTGGGACATTGCTAAGTCTGTAGATTCCTGGGCCCCATTCCAGATTTCCTGAATCATACTTCGGGGGTACAACCTAGGAATGTAAATCTTTACAAGCTCCTCAGTGGTTTTCATGCACACTAAACTTTTAGAATCAGTGCTATATAATAAAAGATCAAATGACTGAGAAGAGAATATGGCTAAAAATGACCAGATATGTAAATTAAAATCCTTAATATATTCCTGGGAACATGCTCAGCGTTTGTGGAAGTGTGAAAGGCAAAGCAACACTGACCACAAATAAATTCTGGAAAGCACCCTGAAAAAACTGTTTTGAACAAACAGGTTAATTTATCTCTGGTTTGCATCTAAACCCAGTGACACCAAGTTGGATGGTAACCAGAAAGCGTTATGGAATCTCTTTATGGTGAGTGATAGTTTAGGGAGGTGAACATTGCTGGTTTGACATTCAGCCTTAAAACAAACATCAGATTTTTTCAATTCACATGTTTTCTCTTACCGAACAATTTCCTAATGAAGTACTGGAAAAGACAACCTTTTTCTCCATTACTATTTGGACTTCTAGATCACATACATCACCTGTTCCAACAAAATGAAATTAAAAAGTTAGGTTGGTTAGTGTGAACATCAATACGTCTCACCAATTAACATCATGGATTAAAAAGAGAAAAAATTATCCAAGCTAACAATGTATCAATAGTTACTTATTTGGTCTTGCATGGATTTTGTCTTTGAAAGACAAGGCTTCAAGCCCAGTTCTGTCTCCTAAAGCAGATTTTATAAGATGAGAGAAGAGAAAAAAATACATATAGTTCAGCTTCAAAGACTTAGAATCCCATCACTTTATCTTCCCAGAAAAAATATTTAGGGAAGCTAGGCCAGGCACGGTGGCTCACACCTGTAATCCTAGCACTTTGGGAGGGCGAGGTGGGTGGATTACTTGAGGTCAGGAGTTCTAAACCAGCGTGGCCAAGATGGTGAAACCCCATCTCTACTAAAAATACAAAAATTAGCCAGGCATAGTGGCACATGCCTGTAATCCTAGCTACTTGGGAGGCTGAGACAGGAGAATTGCTTGAACCCGGGAGGCAGAGGCTGCAGTGAACCGAGATCACACCACTGCACTCCAGCCTGGGCGACAGAACAAGACTCTGTCTCCAAAAAAACAAAAGAAAAAGAAAATTCAGGAAAGGTGACTTGCAACCTTTCTTGCTAATATGTTGCTTTCTTCAGACTTCTAATCATAATGATTCTTAATAATAAATACTGTCGTTTAACTACTTTGGTCCTACTTTAAGGCCAGTTCCTGATGCAACCTCTATAAAAATATAGGATAGTTATATCCAAAAATTCCCGTGGTGTTCCGTATATATTTACAGACAAAGGCTTTTTTGTTCCTTTTTTTCCAATTCAAATGACCCACTTCCCTTAGCGTTTCCTCAAAGACTTGGTTTCTCGGCCAATTAATTTTTTTATTGCTTTCCTCTCAACTCTACATTAATTTTAATTTAAATATTCACAAAACTAAAGGTAGAGAATTAAAACAAATATTTTAATAAACTAGTGTATTAATTATCTTTGATTGCTCATCTGATATGCTGTTTGTTTTCTTTTCATTTAATTTTGTTTTCACTAACACCATGATATTCATTTGTCATTAGAAATCACAGTTTCTTGCCTCAGTTCCTCTTTCCCATTCCAGGTGCAGAACTTCTTTCTATTGATGTCTACCAGAAATCAGTGAAATGTAGAACTAAACTCAGAAGGCTAAAAATACCAGGCTGTCTGTGTGGACACCAGCATCCTGGCCCCATGGCACCTAGAGCACCCAGCACTGGCACCATCTCAGGTCCACAAGCTGGCTGCTAGAAGAGGTTTGCTTTAGGGGTTCCGAAGCATCGCCTCCCTGCTACCTCTCTGGCAGTGGGAGTGGTGAGGCCCCATCCCTTCCACACAGACACATCCTGCTTTCCCGCCTCCCCTGAGTGTAAGCTAGGAGTGAGAGGGTTACAGATGGAGGAGAGAGGGGAAAGGGAGAGCCCAGGGTGATGAGAAAAAAATATGCCTCTAAAAGAAGGTGAGAAAATGATACTATACGGAGACACCTCCACCAAGGCAAACTCTGAACTAGAGGTGGTTCTGAGAAATAAGCAGGCTTGAAGGCACATGGGTCCTCCTCCTCCCTCATCAGAGGCTTCCTCTGCCCGGAAAAGTCCACCCTGGGTTGAGACCAGAGGAGCAATGAGAACAGGAGAGATGGGAAGAGGATGAAGTCCCCCAAATTGGTGATGGAAAAGAAAAAGTGAAGAACATCGAAGGGCTGGCAATCCATGGGCAATTGCAGGAGGAGGGACATACATGAGGAGGAGTTCCTGTGTGAGGATATGTAAAAAGACAGGTATGAGTTAGGCTCATTTGCATATATAACTATGAGCAAAACTCTCCCAGAGTGGGGACATTGGCCCTCCTGCCCAATTCTTCAATTATACATAAAGCACTTACCACGAATCGAATAAATAATCAATCTTTTTATAAACAGTATCTGTCTTGGAGGGAGATTCCAGTTGTAGAGATGTTTCACTTGTGCAAAATATCCAACATATCTATTCTGAAAAGCAACAGAAATCTTCCTTTAAGTGGAGATGAAAAGTCTAAAGTCAGCATTCCTTTTTTTTTTTTTTTTTTTTTTTTTTGCATAAAGCTTGTTAATGGAGGTAAGTAATTAAGAAAACATTTACTGGATGCCATTATATAACTAGACATTTTTAGGGATGCTGCCCCACAACTATCTACCTTGAGGGAAAAATACTGAATTCAGTGCAATGGGGAAGTAACAAGGATGGAGCCAGGCCCTGTTTATAGGCTGCTTATGGTTGAGAGGGCAACTAATCAGAAGCACAACAAAACAGTTACAGCATCATTAGTGTCCAGATAGAAGCTTAGTTATGACTGAGTTAGAGGAAGGCTTGTGGTTTGGTGAAGAGCAGCTTCCTGGGGAATGGTATAAGTGAAAACTCCAGAGGAATACCTCCAAACCTCAGTAGCAGGTTTCCCGTCATTCTCTTGTTCCTGACAGCTAGAATTTCTTCACTTTGCATTTCCTCAATTCTGTTTTCTCAAGGAAGCCCTGGAATTCTCTTAGCCTTGTCCTTTCCCTGGGACAAGCTGTTCACAAGGCTCTCCCCTGAATCTTTCTTCAAGGTATTGAAGAGCTCTGGTACTCAATCAACTGGTTCAGAATTCAAAAGTTGGCCATCATGGTGGCTCCCGCCTGTAATTCCAGTACTTTGGGAGGCCAAGGTGGGCAGGTCACCTGGCGTCAGGAGTTTGAGACCAGCCTCGCCAACAGGGTGAAACCCTGTCTCTGCTAAAAATACAAAAACAGGCCATGCGTGGTGATGGGCACCTATAATCCCAGCCACTTGGGAGGCTGGGGCAAGAGAATCGCTTGAACCCAAGAGGTCGAGGTTGCAGTGAGCTGAGATCGCACCACTGCGTTCTAGTCTGGGCGACAGAGCGAGACTCTGTCTCAAAAATTAAAAACAAAACAAAACAAAACTCATAAGTTCACAGACTGTTCCTTACCCATTGGGAAATGCTCATTAAAGTAACTAACTGCCATACTTCCCTTTAGAAAGGGCCAGTCATGAGACAGGCTCATGAAAGTCCTTAACTTAGGAGTAGATGTAGTCAGTAGAATGGCCCACAATGCAGGATCAGAATGTGATGGTGTCTGAGAATCACCACCAGACACAGAGGGCACTCTATCCTGAGGTCTTGCCAACACAGCTCTCAAACGTGCAGCTGAGTCCCTGTGTTGCTTTTTCAGTGAATCAGAAGAGATTCAGTTGCAGCCTTTGGTGTGCTAGTTCTGGACTAAAGTTAGGGAAACTATGCACGACTGCAGAAGAAATGGGGATGGGCACATGTGTGGGGAGAGTTGTTGAAGGAGCTCTATCTAGCATCCCCTTAGCTTCTGCCACTAGATTCTCCACCTTTCCCTAAGGGCTGTAAACCACCAGGGCCCTCAAGCTGCTTGTGCTCCCACGCTTCCTTCTCCTACAACTTAAAACAACAGGGACTTGTAGTAGAAATTAATACAACTAACACATAGGAGGCACTCACTACAAACAAAAAGATATTATGAGAAAAGGGTGGAAAGATGGGTAAGCCACGGGCTTTGCCTTTAAAGGGGATACAGAAGTCACCACTTCAAATAACTAGAGAATGATGCAAAGTGACGTAGTCCGTAAAAGAAACACAAAGGGCTCTAAGAATTGGAAAAGCAAGAGACTACTTCAGGCTGAGAAGGGAAAGGGACTCTAGGAATAGGGGCATGAGCAATGGCATGAGGGTATCAAGTGTCCATAGGCTGGGAAAGGGCACACAGTCTAAATGTGTTGGAGTATGGGATGTGTGCATGCACATAGCGGAAGAGAAGGTTGGAAAAGTCAAAGTGTGGCTCTTGAGTGCCAGGTTGAAACGTTTAGTTTCTTGCCATTGGCAGTGGGGACATAGTATGGATTTTGAGCATGGAAATGGCATGATTAGGGCTGCACTTCAGTAAATTCACCTATCACTTTCAGCTTAGGGTCTATGACTATCTTTTGTTTTGTTTTGTTTTGTTTTGTTTTGTTTTGTTTTGGGCTTGGGTGTGGGAGAAAAGTGTCAGTGGATAAGGCTGAGTTCTTCTGGCCCAAACTAAAGGTTTAGGGCCAGTAGTTAGAGTGTTCTCCTAACAGGGCCAAGAGTACTCACTCAGCTCCCACCACTTAAAGATAAACTCATTTACAGCCACATCCAAATCCATTTAGGAATTCCCAACCCGCTCTCACTTCGGTTTCAGGGGCAATATAGAAAAAGCAATACAAATGAGAAGCTGTGCACAGCAAGGGCTTCAGAGGCTGACATCTAGATTTCAGTCCTTGGTTCAAAAGTTACTTTCTCTGAACCTCAATTTTCTAATTTATAAGATGAGAATCATAGTAGTGCCTACTCATAGAGTTACCGAGAATATTAAATGAGATAGTGAATAGAGAACTCTTAGAATAGTTCAGCAAAGTCTAGAATGCTGTAAATGCTATAGGATAAACATCCTGGTTTCTTCAATAAACAAATTACAAGTAATAAAAAATGGTGAGACATCCATTAAACTTACATTCTTAAAAGAGACTTAGGAGACACAGCAACCAAATGAAATGTGTGGACTTTGTTTGAATTCTGATTAAACAAACTAAATTTTCAAAGATTTTAAGACAATTTTGGAAACAAACATGGACTACAAATTTGATATGAAGGATTTTTAAGGTATAATATTTTTAGATATGATAAAAAGTGTTAAGGTTTTTTGTTGCTGTTTTAAGAGTACTTAAATGTCATACTAAAATGCTGTGGGATAAAATGATCTGACGACTGAAATTTCCTTTATAATAACTCAGATTTAGGGAAAGCAAGAGTGGAGAGTGGGGTTGGGGGGTATACGTAGAGTGGGAAAAGAATGGATGAAACATGGCTGGCTGCTGGCTGAAATGACTGTTGCAGCAATGTGATGACTATATGAGGACATATTGTATGATTCTCTGGACTTTTGTATATGATTAAAATTTTCCATAACAAAATGTTTCTAAATGAAAAAAAAGAGTAACAGTGTATATTTCATATAGGTGTTATGGGTATTAAATGAGATATGTAAAAGTGCAATACTGTCTGGTATACAGAAGGGGTTTTGAAAAGTTTATTTCTCCTTTTATTTTCTCTTTTAAAATACACCTCCCCCACAACACACAGAAAAGTCACACACACACACACACACACACACACACCAGGAGTCATCCAAAAACAGTCTTTGTGATGTTCTGCAAGGGTTGAATTGCCCTAGTAATGGTTTGTGAAAGACTTGGATCTTTTTTACATTGAAATCAAAGGCTGGTGACTTTAGACACACTTCAGGGTCCTGGAGCCTTGGGTACTGGACCTTCCTACTTTGGGAAAATAATCAACTCCTGAGCTCCGTAAACAATAACCAGTATAGAATAGAAAGCAGGATTCTCTGAGGAGAAGCCAGAGTCCCCAGCATGTGGGCAGCACCTGAAGCGTGACCCTCAGACTCAGGGAGGGACCAAGGCCTGTTGCAGGGCACCCAACTGCTGCTGCCTGATCACCAAAGGAGAAGAGGCTAAAATGAAACCAAATAACAGGAGGCAATCTGAACCCACTCCCCTAAAAAACTCCCATTTTTAAAAAGAAAACTTACCTGAGAAGGAGTTTCTACTCCCTGAAATTTATTGCTGTGGGTTTTATCTGTTCGCCTTTCTCCAAAATAATACAGGCTTTCCTACAAAAAAGGGTACAATCCAACCATGGTTCATCTGCACTCTTTCCTTCCTATATTAGGTATCCTTAGTGTTTCTACGCCCACCTTCTTTCCTAAAGTCAGTGACTTTGTTTGTTTGTTTGTTTGTTTTTTGGTAGAGTCTTGCTCTGTAACCCAGACTGGAGTACAGTGGCAGGATCTAAGCTCACTGCAACCTCTGCCTCCTGGGTTCAAGTGATTCTACTGCCTCAGCCTTCTGAGTAGCTGGGACTACAGGTGTGTACCACCATGCCCAGCTAATTTTTTGTATTTTTAGTAGAGATAGGGGTTTCACCATGTTGGCCAGGCTGCTCTCAAACTCCTGACCTCAAGAGATCCGCCTGCCTCAGCCTCCCAAAGTGCTGGGATTACAGGCGTGAGCCACCCGTGCCCAGCCACAGTGATCTTTGGGCAGAGGCTACTGAAAATAACAAAATTAGGACTTCTCTCATTCAAGGATTCATACATTCATAAAATTTTAGAGCTGGAAAGACCTTAGAAAGCATCTGGTCCAACTCTTCTTTCCATATTACAAATGACAACACTGAGACCAAAAGAAAACCAAGCAACCTGCCATGGAGATGCTGCAGCCAGTTAGAAGCAGCACAGGCCTGGAATACAGGTCCCTGGATTTCAGTCTAGGGCTCTGGATCAATGACTGTCAATGACTTTCAAAGCTTTTGTTTTTTAAGCTGCAATCCACATTAATAAACCTAGGAGACACGGAGACACACACACACACACACACACACCCCCCCCCCCCAATATTTAAACCTTTTGATATTTTCTATTCTGCTCTATTCCATTTTATTTTTAAAAGATGTCAGTTACAACCCAGTAACTTTATTTTACAACTCACTGATAAATCATGATCCATAGCTTGAAAAACACCATCCTAGAACACCCATTTTCAAAATCTGTGTATCTCAAATGAGAGAAAGCAAAGGTGGTGGAATTGGAGTCTGGGCACTGTGTACAACCACCACCTCTTCCCTAGACTGTAGGCCAAACAACTCGAGCAGAGCTGCTGGAAATGGTAGCATCTCAGCAAGAAAATTGCAGAAAGAAAAATGACTGAGAACTCTGCTTTAAGTGGAAATAGCCCACCTTGTCTTATCAGAAATTTCTAGAGGTCACAGACTCCACATGTATTGACTAAGCAAAGATATTTACATTCAGAAGAGGCTTTGTTTTGAGTTGTGAAATGTTGCTTTTTATCTACCTAAGAGTTGTGAGGATGAGCAAGGCTCTTTGGAGAATTTATCTAATTAAGCTTGATACTATTCTCACGAGAAAGGAAGAAGTCATGGTACTGGCAGGAGTGAGAGCGGGGCCAGGTGAAGTGAGGGAAGCATCTTGATTACTGAATGTTTCTTTCTGTGTAACATGGCTTTACTCCCCTCACCTTAATCCTGCCCCATCAGGTCTTGTCTTTATTTAAAATGTTGATATTGTATACATCATAGATTTTTTGCATTAATTTTTATTAAAATATTGCATTAAAATTATTTATTTTAATTATTAAAATTTTTAGCATTCCCTTAAATTTTGCACCTCATTGACCTCACTCTACTCCTGGCCCAAAGAGATTCTGAAGTCAGCTACTAACTAGTGCACATTAAACAAGAAAGTATCGAAAACAGACTTTCTAAAGACTGCTTCTCTAATTACAATTTTACTAAGCACCATGACTAAAATAATCATCTTAACGTCCTACCAGCGATGTTTCAGAACTAGCAAACTCAATCATCATAAGACAAAGTTTGTAGAACATCTTTCATACCTCTGCGGTTAAAAATATTTCGAAGGCAATAAGGAGGGCACAAACCATAGTTCCGGTTCTTCCTAGAAAAGAAAAGAAGTTAGTTCAAGAACATACATGGTATAAAATTACACTCAGAAATATTCAAGGAGTGCATTTTAACTTGATTTTCTTTCTTTTTTTTGAGACAGGGTCTTGCTGTGTCACGCAGGCTGGAGTGCAGTGGCACAATCTTGGCTCATTGCAACCTCCACCTCACAGGTGAAAAATACGCAAATTACATTTACAGTAAAAATATCTTTCACCATCTCTCCACAAAAGGACACGATGAGGTTTTTACTAAATCTATAAGAAAGCAACAATTATGTCTTTTATAATTTTTTTTGGATAATAGTAAAAAAGAAAAATTCCCAACTCATTTAGTACATTAATATAACTGATTCCAAAATTGCACAAATACAGTAGAAGAAAAGATATTTTTACACCAGTCTCACATATAAATGTAGATTTAAAAATATACATATATTTTCAAAGTGAATTCAGCATTGTAGAAACACCATGTATCAACACCAAGTGCCGTTTCTCTTAAGGATGCAAGGATGTTTTTTCCAAGATGGCAGATTACAGGCTTTTAGCATGCCTCAGTCATTCGGAAATAGCAAGCAAGTACATAAAGACCAACTCTGTGAGCTTTAATTCAAGAAAGAAAATGGCAATTCCCCGGAATTATGAAGGACATCCCAGATCCTGGGGAGGACAATGCAGGCAAGCAGCCCTCAGGACAGCATTCGACTGATAAAAGTGAGTGAAGCCTCAGTATGTGGGAGAGGCAGACAGCATCCCTCTGTCTCACCTTTCCACTGGAGATCCACGCAACCCGGGCAGAGGAAGAGATTGTTTCTCCCAAGCCTTGGAGCTCATTTGAGGAGAGACTTGGAGACTTTGTGGGGGAACGACACAGGGAAACGCTGCCGGCATTTTCCCAAACTTGGACTGGGAGCAGGACAACACTGGGGAAATCTTCCCTATCTGGCCCCACCCATCTTGTGCCCCCAATCCCCCTACCCCTAGGGCTGAGGGAGCTCAGATTATTGTGTACTCAGGCAATCAGCCCATTGCCTGGGGCAACAGAGAGCTCCTCCCAATAGACAAGGATCAAGTACATAGCCAGCGGCACTGCCAACAGCCAGCTCTTACCCATGGCGCCATCTACTGGCTTGTCGGTCAAACCACACACCCAATATAAAACCTGCCGACGGAAGTGCATGGGGCTACAGAAGCAAAGCCGAAAGACCCTACCCAGCATGCTCTACAGTCACACCCCCTAGGGAGCAGGGAAAGGGAAAGAAGAAAAAAATAACAATAATATTATAGGAAAGGAAAGAAAAAGAAGAAATCCTACCCAAACAAAAATAATTACACAAATTAGAAGTGCTAGTATCTCCAGATGAGAAGGACCCACGCAAGAATTCTGGCACCATGAGAAATCTGAATGTAGTGACACTACCAAAGGATCACACTAGCTCTCTGGCAATGCTTCCTACCAAAATGAAAACTCAGAAATGACAATAAGCAATTCAAAGCTTGGGTTGCAAGGAAGCTCAATGAGATTCAAGGTTGAAATCAACAAAAAGAAACTTCTACATCAATCCGGGAAATGAAGGAAGAGATAAACATCTTCATAAGAAAGCAATCAGAACTTTTGGAACTAAAAAATTCACTTAAGGAGTTTCAAAATACAACTGAAAGCTTTATCAATAGACTGGACAAAGTAGAAAACATAATTTCAGAGCTTGAAGACTGGTCTTTTGAACTAATCCAGTCAGACAAAAATAAAGAAAAAAGATTTTTTAAAAGTGAAGAAAGTCAGAAATATGAGATTATGTAAAGTGACCAAACCTACGAATTACTGGCATGCCCTAGAGAGAAAGAGAAAAAGAAAACAACCTGGAAAACATATTTGATGGAATAATTCAAGAAAATTTCTGGAATCTTGCTAGATAGACATCTAAGTACAATAAAGCCAGGTGGCACCTGTGAGATATTATAAAAAATGAACATTACCAAGGCATATACTCACCAGACTGTCCAAGGTCACTGTCAAAGAAAAGCCCTAAAGGCACTGGAGAAAAAGGCCAGATCACATACAAAGGTAGCCCCATCAGGATAACAGCCAAATCCAACAGCACATCAAAAAGTTCACAATCAAGTAAGCTTCATTCCAAGGATACAAGGTTCAGCATATGCAAACCAATAAATGTGATTCACCACACAAATAGAATTAAACAGAAACCACATGATCATCTCAATAGATGCAGAAAAAAAAGCTTTTGATAAAATTCAACATCTTTCTTGATTAAAAAAAAAAAAACACTCAAGAAACTAGGAATCAAAGGAACATACTTCAAAATAGAGCCATGGGCCAGGTGCAGTGGCTCACATCTGTAATCCCGGCACTTTGGGAGGCCAAGGCAGGCAGATCACTTGAGGTCAGGAGTTCAAGACCAGCCTGGCCAACATAGCGAAACTCCGTCTTTACTAAAAATACAAAAATTAGCCGGGCATGGTTGTGCACACCTGTAATCCCAGTGACTCAGAAGGCTGAGGCAGGAGAATCGCTTGAACCCAGGAGGCGGAGGTTGCAGTGACCGAGATTGCACCACTGCATTCCAGCCTGGGTGACAGAGCAAGGCTCCATCTCAAAAAACAAACAAAAAAACAGGCTGGGCGCGGTGGCTCATGCCTGTAATCCCAGCACTTTGGGAGGCTGAGGTAGGTGGATCACCTGAGGTCAGGAGTTCGAGAGCAGCCTGGCCAACTTGGTGAAACCCCATCTCTACTAAAAATATAAAAATTAGCTGGGCGTGGTGGCAGGTGCCTGTAATCCCAGCTACTTGGGAGGCTGAGGCAGGAGAATCACTTGAACCTGGGAGGTGGAGGTTGCAGTGAGCCAAGATTGCGCCATTGCACTCCAGCCTGGGCAACAAGAGTGAAACTCCATCTCAAAAAAAAAAAAAAAAAAAAAAAAAAGAAATCATTTCCTTTGCAGCATCATGGATGCAGCTGGAAGTCATTATCCTGAGCAAATTAATGCAGGAATAAAAAACCAAATACCATATGTTGTCACTCATAAGTGAAAGCTAAACAATGGGTGCTCATGGACACCAAGGTGGCAATAATGGACCCTGGGGAGTTCTAGAGGGGGCACAGCAGAAAAGGGCACAGGGTGAAAAACTAACTATTGGGTCCTGTGCTCAGTACCTGGGTGATGCAATCAATCACACCCCAAACCTCAGCATCACACAATATTACCAATAAACCTGCATATGTACTTCCAAATCTAAAAGTTAAATTATACCAAAAATCTAAGCTCAAAAAGGAAAAAAAAAGTCTTTTGCCCATTAAAAAACAAATAATAAAAAATACAAGAATCATCCTATATCAGAAATCTATATTAATGCAATTTATCATATTCATTGATTAAAGAAAACACACCTTACAATTATCTCAATTAATGCAGGAAAAAGCATTCACTAAAATTCAGCCTGCACCTGTGACTTTAAAAATTAACAACAACTAGGAAACTTCCTTAACTCAACAAAGAGAGTCTACCAAAATACCTACCAGGAACATCATATTAATGACATAATATTGACAGCATTTTCTTTAAAGCCTGGAATTAAACAAAAATGCCCTCTCTTCACTGCTTCCATTTAACAGTATACTGCAGAGCCTAACCAGTGTAGAAAGTCAGTGTAGTTAAGTAAATCTTTAGAATAACTCCTTAATCTAATGAGAGAATTCAGGAAGATTTCTAGATGCAGGCTCAACATAAACAAAGATTAATAGCTAAATCAAGGATGCAGGTTGAAATCTTTACAGTAATTACTAAAAATAGAAAAGGAGTATATGACTTCCAAGGTAATGACAGAGGGTGAGAAAGAAAGAATTATATTATTAAAATTCAATCGAACGAAAACAGAATGTCAGTAGGAAAATAGAAGAGTTAAATAAAATAGATGTACATAGAATGCTGTTCTCAACAAAGCATGATACATGTTCTTTTCAAATGTACAGAAAACATTTGACAATATCGACCAAATTCTGGGCCATTAAGCAGTCTAAACAAATTTCAAAGAACTAAAAAAGAAAAAAAATACATAGTATGTTCTGTGTCCACAACACAATATAATCAGAAATCAAAAATTTAAAGATAAGTACAAAATTCTCATATGTTTGGAAATAAGGAAGCATACTTCTACATAACTCATGGGTCAAAAAAAAAACAAGCACAAAGTTGGAAAATAGTTTGAACTAAGTAGAATAAAAACACTACAAATAAAAATTTATGGGACGAAGCTAAAGCAATTCTTAGAGGAAAACTTGTAGCCTTAAATGGTAAATAGAAAAGAGAGTGGTCGACACTCTAAGAATTATCCATGTCAAGAAGTCAGGAAAAGAACAAATTAACCCAAAGAGTATAGAAGAAAATTCTAAATATAATAGTAATTGATAAAATAAAAAATAAGTAAAAAATAGAGACCACCAATAAGGCCAAAAATTTGGTTCTTTTAAAAGACTAGTAAAATTGATAAATCCATGGTGAGACTAATCAAAAAAAAAAAGGGGAGAAGGCACCAAGAAAGCAATGTCAGGAATAAAAAAGGGAACACCTCTGCAGACACTAAAATGGTAAAATGATATTGTGAACAATTTGATGTCAAGACGTTTGCAAAGTTAGATTAAATAGACAAATGCTGGGAAAACTATAATCTACCAAAATGGACAAAAGAAATAAAATTATAAAAACATTCTATATAGGGAATTGAGCCATAATTTAAAGACTTCTCTCCAGAGAAAACTCTAGGCCAATGTGCGTTCACTGGTGAATTTCACTTTACACTTAAGAAGGAAAAAAATCAGCATGCATAAATTTACCCAGAGAATAAAAACAGAGAAAATGAAATCTAACTCATTTTACGAAGCCAAGATTTGAAAAAACTGTGAGAAAGGAAAATTATAACCAATCACCCAGATGACATGAATTTGAAAATCCTAAACAAAATATTAACAGACAGAATCTGGCAATTTAATAATAAAATAATTTAATAAGTATTTAACAAAATAATACAGCACAACTAAATTACATTTATTCCAGAAACATGTTGGTTTACCACTTAATCAATGTAATTAACCACATTTATTTATAGGATAAAGTAGAAAAATTATCATCTCAAAGATTCAGAAAAATCTTTAAGAATTCAACATCCATTCATGGTTTAAAAAAAAAAAAAACTCTTAGCAAGCTAAAGGAATTCCTTTTTTATTTTTTTTGTTTCGTTTTTTGAAACAGAGTCTTACTCTGTCTGTCATCCAGGCTGGAGAGCAGTGGTGCGATCTTGGCTCACTGCAACCTCTGCCTCCTGGTTTCAAGTGATTCTCGTGCCTCAGCCGGAGTAGCTGGCATTACAGGCATGTGCCACCACACCTGGCAAATTTTTGTATTTTTTAGTAGAGACAGGGTTTCACCATGTTGCCTAGGCTGGTCTTAAACTCCTGGCCTCAAGTGATCTGCCCCCACTGGGCCTCCCAAAGTGCTGGGATTACAGGTGTAAGCCATGGCGCCCAGCCAAGGAATTTCTTAATCGATAAATGGTAACTAATACACACACACACACATACACACACACATACACACACACACACACACACACACACACACACACACAGTCGTAAAGCAATTGGAGAGATGTTGAAAGCTTTTCCTTTGAGAATGGAACTGTATGTTGATGGCTGCTATTGCCACTTCTAATGCTACACTGTACTGAAGGTTCTAGCCAGTGCTAGGGGAGATAAATGACTGAAATGGAAAAAATACAATTTATTATTTTCATATGATGTAATCATGTACCATAAAATCCAAAAGAATCTATAGATAAATTAGTAGAACTAATAAGTGAGTTTAGGCTGGGCACGGTGGCTCAGGCCTGCAGTCCTAGCACTTTGGGAGGCGGAGGCTGAGGCTGGCAGATAACTTGAGCGCAGGAGTTTGAGACCAACCTGGGCAACATAGCGAAACCCCATCTCTACAAAAAAATGAAAAAATTAGCTGGGCATGGTGGCACCTGTCTGCAGTGCTAGCTACTCAAGAGGCTGATATAGGAGGATCACCTGAGCCCAGGGAGGTTGAGGCTGTAGTGAGCCATGATCATGCCACTACACTCCAGCCTGGGTGACAGAATGAGACCCTACCTCAAAAAAAAAAAAAAAAAAAAAGTGAGTTTAGGAAAGTTGCTAATTGCAAGATTAATAAATAAAATGAACTGCATTTAAAATGATAAAAAACATTTAGAAAATAAACATTTTAAAGGGATATCATTTAAATAACCACAAAAAAAATCTAAGAATAAATCTCACCAAAAATATGTAAGCTTTCTATACAGAAAATGAGAAAGCACTGTAAAGAGAAATTGAAGAGGACCTAACTAAATGAGAGAATACCTCTGTTCATTGGTTGGATGAGTCAATATTGTAAAGATTCAATTCTCCCCAGTCTATAAATTCAATGCAATTCCAAATAAATTTCTATCCAGTGTGTGTAATTTGACTAGTTGATTCCCAAATTTATATGGAAATATAGATGACCTAAAATACCCAAACAATTGTGAAGAAAAAGAACAAGATGATGAGGACGTATTAGAAAGCTACAGTAAGATAGTTGTGCTATTGGCACACAGATGAAAAAATCAATGATCAGAATAGAAAGGTCAGAAACAGATTCATGTTCTTCAGGGTAGTAAAGAAATGAAAATCTTCTGAACCAGTGTGCTGGAATAACTGGATAGCCATACATGGGAAAAGATGAAATCTGATGCCTTCCTCACACCACACACATAAGTCAATTTTAAAAGGAATGAACCTTCTCAAAGAAAATATAGTAGTAAAGTGTCCTTTAAACTCAAGGAAAATTTTCTTAATCAGGACACAAAAACACAAACTTTATAAAGGGAAAGCATGATACATATGATAGTAATACAACTAAGAACTTCTGTTAACCAAAAGATACTCCTGAGAGACAGAAAAGGCAAATCACAGAGCAGAAAAGCTTTCTTGAAATACATTCATGACCAATAACAGAATTGAAATCAGAATACATAAAAAACTCCTACAATCAGGAGAAAAAAGATGAATAATCCAGGAGAAAAATGGTTAAGAAAATTAAAAAGTTCCTTTACAAAAAAGGATATCCAAATACTTAATAATCTTTAAAAAAACTTCCTCAATCTTATTAATAATTATAGAAATGCAAATGATCACCACCATAAGATGCCATCACACAAACACCCAAAGGCTAAAGATAAAAATACTCAGAATTGCAAGTATTGGGGAAGATATGGAATGCCTGAAGTCTACAATACCAGTGCAGTAAAAATTGGTACAACTGTTTTAGAAAACAGGTGACATTATCAAGTAAAGTTCAAGATTCATTACCCTAAGACAGAACAATTTTAGTCTGAGGTATACACTCAGCAAAAATGTGGCCACATGTGCAACAAGAAACGTGTATTTTTAAAAGCAGTATTATTGGGCTAGGCATGGTGGCTCATGCCTGTAATCCCAGCACTTTGGGAGGCAGAGGCAAGCACATCACTTGAGGTCAGGAATTTGAGACCAGCCGGGACAACATGG
The DNA here is from genome assembly GCF_028885655.2 of Pongo abelii. Taxonomy (NCBI): domain Eukaryota; kingdom Metazoa; phylum Chordata; class Mammalia; order Primates; family Hominidae; genus Pongo; species Pongo abelii. Next base: position 20,786,839 of record NC_071999.2, read on the forward strand.
CAAAACTCCATCTCTACTAAAAATACAAAATTAGCTGGGTGTGGTGGTGGATGCCTGTAATCCCAGATACTCTGGAGGCTCAGGCACGAGAATTGCTTGAACCCAGAAGGCGGAGGTTGCAATGAACTGAGATCATGTCACTGCACTCCAGCCTGGGTGACAGAGTGAGACCTTATCTCAAAACAAAAAACAAAAAACATAATTTATCACAATAAAAATTGGAAACAACCCAAATGTAATAGAAAAAAAAAGAGATTCCCTTTTCAGTCACAATTTGTGTAGGAATGAATTTTTGAAAAGATGTGCAAAGACACGATGAAAAAAAGTATAAAATATTATTAAAGAATGAACAAGATGATTCACATGTACAACTCAATATCACAAAGTTGTCAGTTCTCTCAAGTTAATCTATAAATTCAATGTAGTTCCAATAAAAATCCTAAAAGTGTTTTATTATGGCACTTCACAAAATGATTTTGAAATTGAATGTAATAATAAAGTTCCAAGAACAGCAAGACAATTGTGCCTTTATCAAACCACATTACAAAGCTACAATAATTACAAAAGTGTGGTAGAGAGAACTTAGGAACCGTTTTGAATATTTATAGACACTTGGTATATTACTGAGAGGGACTACAAATTAACAGAGAACAAAATAGCATGCAATTGATGGTGTTAGGACAATTGGCTATCTATATGAAAAAAACACTCCCCCCAACTTCCAATTAGATTAAAGACCCAAATATTGAAAATGGAACTTGAATATTTTTTAAGAAATGTGGAATATCTTTACTACATCAGTATAGGGGTGAATTTCATAAACATGACAGAAAAGCATGAAATATATACACACACATAGAAAAACAAATTTTACTATATTCAAAATTACAAACTTCTCTCTGGGCATGATGGCTCATGCCTGTAATCCCAGCACTTTGGGAGGCTGAGGTAGGTGGATCACTTGAGTCCAGGAGTTCGAGACCAGTCTGGGCAACACAGTGAGACCCTGTCTCTATAAAAAATACAAAAATTAGCCAGGCATGGTGATGCTCTCCTGTAGTCCCACTTACTCAGAGGGGCTGAGATGGGAGGATCACTTGAGCCCCGGGAGGTTCAGGCTGCAGTGAGCCGAGATCATGCCACTGCACTCCAGCCTGAGTGACAGACAGAGCGAGATCACGTCTCAAAACAAAACAAAAATTTACAAACTTTTGTACAACAAAATAAATCACAATCAAATTTAAAAGGCAACGTGGGGAGAATATAATTACAATACTAAGAAAAATTGGCATTCAGATTCTTTAAAGAACTCCTATAAATCAATATAAACTATTTTTACTATCATGATACTACTGGTAACCTGCAGGCAGCAACCAACCAGAAGACAGCAAAACTAATATGAATAAACACAAAAAAAGAGGCTGTTCTTGTACATACCAGCCGAATATTAGCCCTCTAAACAACCTTTAACAAAATCAACAAAATATTATGTGAACACAGAATAATGTAAACCCCCTCTCAGCAAAAAAGAAAAAAAGTCAAATTTGAAATGAATGTTTTCCTTCAAGCAAGGAATTAGCATTAGTTAATAGAAAACTGATGCTAACTTCTTTAATAATAACATTTTAGGTTGGGCAATGTGAAATGGCCATTTTTAAAACACAAGATGGTTAAAAACTGGTAATTTCAAATGATTCAACCTCTATATTGTTAACTATGGTATTGTAAATTGCCAGTTTATATACAACATTCCAATCTGTAGAGCTAAACACAGAACCTGTATATTAACTAATATACAGCTAAGCACAGAAACTGTATATTAACTAATGGGCTTGAAACTAGTCAATAAGACTAAAACTTGATTTTACTGAATTATATGTCAGTTTATGGTGTTATGTTTTCCTGGAATTTGATATAAAAATTGATTTGGAGCCCACTAAAAATGTAATTATTTATGTTTGTCAAAATTTGTGAAATATGCTTAGATGATTATTTAAAGCCTAAACCTGAATGAGAGAAAATCTAACTAAACTTAAATTGGTTGGATTTACAAACAGCTTTTTTTCCCCATTTTAACCCCACCAATGTCAACTTCTTCATATCATTACACTATAAAAATTCCAGTATAATTTTTGAAATAGCATCTCTGTTGGCTCCCTTAATCTAAAAGGTTCTCACAAAGTTTAAGAACAACTTTAAATATTACTGGAACAAAAACAGACATGTAGACCAATGGAAGAGAATAGAAAGCCCAGAAAAAAATCCATGCATTTATACTGAGCTGATGTTCAACAAACGTGCCAAGAATCCAAGATGTGGAAAGGACAGTCTCTTCAATAAACGATACTGGGGAAACTGAATATCCACTTGCAGAAGAATGAAATTGCAATCTATCTCACCCAATATACAAAAATCAACTCAAAGTAAATGCTTAACTGTGAAAAGTGAAATTGGAAAACTACTAGAAGAAAACATAGGTGAAAATCTTCTTGACATTGGTCTGGGCCAAGATATTTTTGGATATGACTGAAAAGCATAGGCAACAAAAGAAAAAGTAGACAAATGATACTGCATCAAACTAAAATGCTTTTGCACAGCAAAGGAAACATTTATAGAGTAAAGAGAGAACCTACAGAATGGGAGAAATATCTACAAAGCATACATTCGATAATAGGTTAACAGATTTTTTAAAAAAGGAACTCAGACAACCAATAGCAAGAGAACAAGTTACTTCTCTAGAAAATGGCCAAGGAACCTGAAAAGATATTTCCCAACAGAAGACACACAAATGGCCAAGAGGTATAATGAGAAAATGTTAAACATCATTAATCATCAGGGAAAAGCAAATTAAAACCACAATGAGATATCCTCACACCTGTTAGGATGGTCATTAACAAAAAGACAAAAGAAGAGTTGGTGAGGATGAAGAGAAAAGGGAACCCCCTTGTACACTGTTGGTGTGAATGTAAATTAGTAGTTATTATAGAAAACAGCACTGAGATTCCTCAAAAAAACAAAAATAGAACTACCATATGATTTGGAGATTCTACTTCTGGGTATATATCCAAAGGAAATGAAATCTGCACTCCCGTGTTCACTGCAGCATTATTCGTAATACCCAAGCTATGGAGTCAATCTAAATGTCATCTATGGATGAATGGATAAAGAATATGTGGTATATATAAATAAAGGCATACAATTCAGCCTTAGAGGATATCCTGTCACTTGAGATAATATGGATGAACCTGGAGAACATTATGCTAAGTGAAATAAGCCAAGCATAGAAAGACAAATACTGCATGTCTCGCTTATTTGTGGAATCTAAAAAAGTCAAATTCATAGAAGCAGAGAGTAGAATGGTGGTTACCAGGGGCTGGGGGACAAAACTGGTGGGATTGTGAAGATGTTGGTTTTCACTTTATTATTATTGTTTTTTTTTAGATGGAGTTTTGTTCTTGTTGCTCAGGCTGAGATCGCAATGGTGCGATCTCAGCTCACTGCAACCTCTGCCTCCCAGGTTCAAGCGATTCTTCTGCCTCAGCCTCCGAGTAGCTGGGATTACAGGTGCATGCCACCACACCCGGCTAATGTTTTGTATTTTTAGTACAGATGGGGCTTCACCATGTGATCCACCTGCCTCAGCCTCCCAAAGTGCTGGGATTACAGGTGTGAGCCACTGTGCCCAGCCTGAGATGTTGATTAAAGGATGCAAAATTTCAGTTAGACAGGAAGAATAAGTTCAGGAAATTTATTGTACAACATAGTGACCACAGTTAATAATAATTTATACTTGAAAATTGCTGAGACAGTAGATTTTAAATGTTCTCACACAAAAATATGTGGAGTAATGCATATGTTAATTAGCTTGATTTAGCCATTTCACAATGTTTACATATATCAAAACATCATGTTGTACATCATGTTGTACACCATAAATATATTGATTTTTTATTTGTTAATTTAAAAATAAAAAAGATTAGCCTTAAATAAAATAAAAGTACTCTGATATTCTAAAATTAAAGACTGTTTGTATTTTGAGAGATATAAACTGGCAAAGCAAAAATAAAGAAATCCAAATACTAGGAAAACAAGGGAAAATATGCTCAACCTTCCTTAGTTCTTTTTTCCTACTTTCTTCCCTTCCTTACCCTCTCCCTATCTCCTACGCTTCCTCCTCTCCTCTTTCCTTTCTCCTTTCCTTCTTTCAGTCTTGGAGCTAATATTTTAAAATGCTAACAATTATTAATACATATTAATAGCAATACGTATCTTGTTCTTGTACTTTACCTATATTTACATGTCTTTAGAAAGGGAAAAATAAAAAGGAAAATGTTATTACCTTTGCCTCCTTTACAGTGAATCGCTATGATGTTTTCAAGATCTTGAGCCATCCACTCATTTACTTCCTTGGTGAAAACCACCATCTCACTGATTTCAAGTTGAAGATTTTTAGTTAAAATATTTTCAAAAAACCAAGCCCAATATATTTAGCCCTCTTCTGATAGTCAACTTAGCATAAAACTTACTGTAGAGTGGGGACATTATGATCATCAATCATGATTCTACTGACCCTATTATGGAAGTACTTAGGATCATAAGCTCTTTCACCTAAAATAAATAATATGTATGTCATATCTCTACAGGGAATAACATGATAAATGATGAAGTTATGAATAAGTTAACATATCTTATTAGAATTCCTTCTCTATCTCCAAAAAGAGCTTTCCAAGTTGCTCCTGCCGCTCTAAAATAAACGCAAGCGTTTCAAAAACGTAAGGATGGTAGTGGTTTATCCATCTCATGTAACCTAAACTCAACTTATTTTTGTTTAATAGGTATAATTTTTAACTTTCTAGCAGACTATTCATTATATTATTTCAGGGTAGTTAGAAACCACACAAGAGGCAAATGTAGCTGACCAAAATGTTTTCCCCCTGAAAATGTCTATTGAGTATACAGGTAGAGGAAGAAATCAAGAGAGACAGGGTATTAAACTGGGTTACAACCTATTTTCTACAGAGTTTTTTTCTTTTTTCCCATCTAGAGCCTTGCTCTCATCACATGCCACTGCTGATGGGTCAGAAGACTCATTTGTTAAATTGTCTGTGTCCTCATAACACAATCTGGCAGGAAAAGCAGAAAGATTTTCCTAAACCTAATATCGCTAGAACAGATCTTCCCTAAAATGGTTTGCTTCCACTCCAGCCTCACTGCTCCTGCCAAAGCCACATCCTTCATAGGGTACTTTGTGCTGCTGCGCTAACTCCTTCTACTAAATGGGGCCAGTCCAAGATAGGGATTTTTAAATTCATTCCTTGCCACCACCAAATACTTATGATTAAATGCAATCTAAAAAACAAAATCATCTTCTTATGTGCAGTAATCTGTTTTCTATCTACAGTAGCAAAATATAGAGTAATGTACATACTGCATAGATTGTAGACTCGATAGTGGTTTGGATGTTTCTTATCTAGAAACCGCGCAACTTCCTAAAAAAGACAAACACATATCTTACATATTTACATGGCACCAACATAAGCTATTTCCTAGGGTGAACCAAAAATGGTTATTACTTTCATTAATTTGTCTCTCACTAGCATCTTCTAGGGGAGATTCAGGGAATAAGAGGGTATGCAAATTTCAACTTCTAATCCACTGTGATTTTTCAAATAGTCCACAAAGTGTGTTTGGCTACTCCGATGAGTCTCTATTGTAAATACACACTGTTTAAAGCTATCAGATAAGTAAATTAGCTGGTTAACTAATTTTAAGTAATTTGTTCTAAATCATTAATTCACAGTTAATATGGTTCTTGTTTAAATCTAATTCATATTGGTTCTTATTTAATTCTGAATAGATACATCTTTAGAGAGTGATCTGCATATTACAGTCTATCTAAGCACTATGTAAACAAATGAATGCAAAAAGTATATAGTATGATTGTGTGTATGTGTGATAGAAAAAGATAAACATATCAAATTTTAAATAACTGGTAACAATATGGAGACTTTTTTGGCTCATTTGTTCTCTTCATTTTTTTAAATGAAGATATATGTGTACCTATAAGTGTGTATATATATATATGTATATATGTATAACCTTTAAAATGAAAAACAAATAGTAGTTATTATTTAAAATACAATCAATACCACTATATGAATCCAACTTTCAGTAAATATATCTTTCTGAAACATACACACACATACGTATATATCTCTGTGCAACAACAAAAATGACACAAAATTTCAAAACTGATTAGTATGGTACCCTCAGAGCAATGTTTACTGGCTTAATATTGAGAAAAATAAAATGAAGGTATCAAAGTCATCCATTTATTAAACTGGCTATCTCTGTTAGGAGGAAATAATAAGTCAAAAAGATGAACACTCTGAATCTGCATAGTGAGGGAGGCAAGGATAAATAGTTTTATATACTTCAGAATTCATGGAATTTCTTATATAAAATCCATACGGGTTTAGAAATCACATATAAAAACCATAAATATCTATGAGAAATTTAAGCAAATTTTAATCAATTCTTTGGATGAGGAAGAACTAAAGGTGTTGAATCAATGGACGATCAATAGGCTTAGGTTTGACTTCATAAAAATCTGAAATTTCTGCTTAAAAATGCTATTAATGAATAACAGGGGAAACGATTTTTCAGAAAAATTGACTGAATGGGGACTATGCCTAGTATGATAAATTAATAATTCATTAACAACAACTTAAATATTACTCACCTTACAGATAAATGGGACAAGGACATAAACAATCCGTAAAAGAGAAAATCTAACTGATTAACAACCTAGGTAAACATTCAGTGTCACCAATAACGAAGTCAAAACAACAATGAAATGCCATTTGCACCCATGAAATTAGCCCTTTCTCTTTTAATGAGAAAATCCAATGCTGGCAAAATAAGGCATGAAATTTAAAACTTTGATTTATTGTTGATACAAGAATACAAATGCTCTTGGATTTGGCAATATATATTAAGAACCCTAAAAATATTCATACTCTTAGCTAGGTAATTTCACTCCTAGCAATCTATACAGAAAAAGCCTTATGCGCAAAGATGTCTGTTGCTGTATTATTGATTATAGTGACACTTAAATGTCCAACATTAGAGGTTAATCATAGCACTAATGAAATATCATGCAACCATTAGAATACTGTCCTGTCCTTCATATTTTATTTTATTTATTTTATTTTATTTTGAGATGGAGTTTCACTCTTGTTGCCCAGGCTGGAGTGCAATGGTGCGATATCAGCTCACTGAAACCTCTGCCTCTCAGGTTCAAGCAATTCTCCAGCCTCAGCCTTCTGAGTAGCTGGGATTACAGGTGCCTGCCACCACGCCTGGATAATTTTTTGTATTTTTAGTAGAGACGGGGTTTCACCATGCTGGCCAGGCTGGTTTTGAACTCCTGACCTCAGGTGATCCACCCTCCTTGGCCTCCCAAAGTGCTGGAATTACAGGTATGAGCCACTGCGCCCATCCCTGTCCTTCATTCTCTCAACAAGTAAGTATCTCACACTGGTAATTTATGTGCAGCCTTCCTTAGTATACATATATAGAAAAACAGTCAATATTTGCTTTTTCATGGGAAAACAAATATACCTGGACAGTTAAGCTTTAGGGATTTTTCCAAATCCACTTCCTAGTTTTCTCAATGTCTAAAAAATGATATATATATGTGTATATATATATTTTTATAATTTTTATAATCATATATATATATATATATAGCAACTCAACATTTAGATGATTTACTGCTATGTTTTCTGATCTAAGTAGTTTACCAAAGACTCCAAGTACCTCTTATCCAAATTAGGTGAAAAAGGACATAAAGAATCTAGAAAAAAATTCAACTCTGCCAAGAATCTACATTTTTCTGGTCACAATCTGTCACCAGATGGACAGTTTCTGTTTTCAGCCAGAATAAAGCACATTCAATTCTACCAAGAACAGAAATTAAAAGATGGCTAAGAAGATTGTAGGAATGTAGGTAATTGTATACCTGATTTTTCTCAATAGCTCAGCCTTTGCATGGGCTTACTAAGTTTATAATTTCTGAAACTCTTCCTTGTGATGCGAAAGTAGAAAATGCTGTCTCCTCTTTGAAAGCCTCTTGCAGCAACCTCCACCTTCGGGTTTTCCTAAATCTACCACACTCTTCTCTCTGCCTATCTTAGCACATTCCTCGATTTGGAGGCAAAGGTATACCTTCCGTACTTGCATGAGGTGGTAGCAGTGGCCAAACTTGTTGATGCTTCCACCATAGTGCTTGTTTCTCCACTAACTCTATGGGTCCTGCATCTCTAAAGTTTTTACTGCTTCAAGGCAGCATCTGACATTTCTCCACTAGCAAATTTACCACTTATGAAATTGTAATGTCTGCTTTGCTTATTCGCTGTTGTTCAAAAGGTAACCCTGCAACTTTATTCACTTTTAAGAATAAAGGGGAATCACATGACTGTTTAGCATCCTCTCAGGAGTTAAGTATGCCTGGATTTGAATCTTCTCCCTTTTAGTCAACCTTGATTTAATATACTTTGTAGATGCTTCTCAAATGTGACAGAGACACTCCCAGTGCAGGACATGCTGTTATCACTGAACATGCAATCACTGAAGGGCTCCATGGCCTGATTCCCAGCCTGCCCAGGTAGCTGAACTAGTAGCTTAGGTTTGGGGCTGCACTCTGGCAAAGATTAAAGACTAAATATTAATATGGATGGTAGATTTGCTTTTTGGGTGGTTTATGATTTGTGGAATTTATTAAAACACATGATTACCTCCTTTTGGGATACTCTGATTAAAAATGGTAAAGGAATCAATGACTTATTAGTACTTTGTCAATGCCCCAAGGAGATTAACAGTTGAGATAACAGTTTAATAACTGATAGAAACCGAGAGTCTAGAGATCACCCCAGAAAAAAATAGTAATGTCTTTGTTTTGATTTACATGCCAAAATTTTTTGGCTTTTTAAAAACACCCCAGCTAATATTAAGTGTTGCCAAATTTATATTAGTCACCACCAAATCTACTAAAAGAAAATGGGCTCAATTTAGACATGCTATAATTAACTCACAGTTATTAACTTAACTTGCTTTAAAAAGCAATATTAGCAATCGAGATGTTTTCCCCATAAAGATGGAATTTGGAAATTTGGGGATGGCTGCCCTCAAGTGCCATGACCATCCAGTGGACCCTGGTCACATTACTCCGTGACTGTGCCCATTAGGAGCGACAGAAAGTACTTTCCACCTCAAATAAATAGTTTGAAACAATTTTCAAAATTGGCCAAGGGAGTGGTAGAGTCATGTCTTAGCCGTAAACAGCATAACCTGGGTGAGATGTGGTTCAGACCCTTCTCTTCAAGGTCTTTAGGTATTTACAAATGTATTTTTATACAATTGCTGAAGTCTTGAGTCTCTGACTATATAGTAGTTATTTCTTGTGAACTATCTGCATGTATAAAAATGCTTCCCTGCCTGAGAATAAGGTGGAATAATTCCATCAATGGTCTCAATTCTTCAACTTTTCCTGAATCCAAGCCCTCACATTTCACCTCATAGTGCCCTTTCCCTCTAATTTTGTGTTCCATTATGTGAGTTGATTTGGTCACTGGGATGCCACAAAGGAGAAGCTTGCAAAAGCATTTGTAAGATTCCACTCTAGCTCTTTCCTTTTGCCATTACCTTGAAACATACCCATCATATTCATCCTGATGGAGGATGAAGATGAGTTGAGCAGATAGGAGTTACCCAAGACACCTAAGCTAAGGTAATTGTAGACCAGCTGATAAAGACATTTCAAGGAAAGAAAACTACATATCCCTCATGAACACAGATGAAAAGTTCTAAATAAAATATTAGCAAATAGAATCTAGTGATATATAAGAAAGATAATACATTAAGACCAAAAGGAGTTTATTCCAAAAATAAAAAAGGTTGGTTTAACGTTTGAAAATCTCATTAATGGAATAACAGAAAAACATTTTGATTATCTTGATAGATGCAGAAAAAATATCTGATATATTCAACACCAATTCATGATTCAAAACTTTTAGCGAACTAGAAATAAAATGGACTGTCTTAATCTAGTAAAGAATGACTACAAAAGCCTATAGCAAACATCATTTCAAATAGTGAAGCATGAAATTCTTTCCACCTGGGTTTGGGAACAGGGCAAGGCTGCCTCCTCTTACCATTTCTATTCAATATTACCGTGAAAGTCCTAGATAATTCAATAAAGAAAGAAAAAAGTATAAAAAGTGGGAAGAAAGTGGTAACTTTATATGATTGTATACATTTTAAAAATCCCAGGGAATCTACACATTCATTATTAAAATGAATATGTGAATTTATGAAGGATGCTAGATGTAAAGTCAACATACAAGGCCAGGAGTGGTGGCTCACACCTGTAATCCCAGCACTTTGGGAGGCTGAGGTGGGAGGGTTGCTTGAATCCAGGAGTTCAAGACCAGCTTGGGTCAGTGAGACCAGAGAGACTCCTTCTCTACAAAAATTAATTTAAAAAATTAGCCAAGTATGGTGATGCCTGCTTGTAGTCCCAGCTACGTGGGAGACTGAGGTGGGAGAAATGCTTGAGCCCAGGTGCCACTGCACTCCAGCCTGTGGTGACAGAGCAAGGCCCTGTCTTAAGACAAACAAACAAAAGTCAATATACAAAAATTAGTTATGTTCCTACATACCAATAGCAAATATTTAGAAAATGAAGATCTTCAAATATCATTTAAAATAGCACAAAAACTTAACTACATAGAAATAAAACTAACAAAACGTGTAAAACCTGTACACTACAAAACATTGCTAAAAGAAATCAAATAAGACATCTGTAGAGAGATGTATTATGTTCATGAGTTGAAAATCTCAATATTTTTAGATGTCACTTCTCTCCAAATTAAGCTAGGTAGTCAATGCCCAAGTCAAAATGCTAACAGGGTGTGGGGGTGTGTTTGTGTGGGTTTGAGTGTGTGTGTGTGTGTGTGTGTGTGTGTATGTAAATTGCCAAGATGATTCTAAAATTTATATGGAAATTCAAGAAATCTAGAAGAGCCAAGATAGTTTTTAAACAAAGAAGTACAAAGTTGGAGGACTTATACACAAGTTCTCAAGAGTCACTATAAAGCCATAATAATTAAAACTATGGTCTGGACTTAAGTATAGACAGTCATAATGAAAGGACAAAAAGCCCAGAAACAGACCTATACATATATGTTCACTTTATTTGCAATAAACGCACCTCTGCAATTCATTGGGGGAAATCATGCTCTTTACAATAAATGGTACAGGAGGAATTGACAGCTATGTGAAAAACATGAAACTTGATACTTTATATCTTTACAACAATTAATTGGAGGTCAGTCATAGACCAATATATTGATAGAGGTGTTGGTTACATGCATATATACTTAGGTATAATATCATCAAGATATATACTTCATTAGTGCAACCTACCATATGTGTTATACCTCAATAAAAATGTGGTTACAGATGCATGCATATATAATGTATACCTACATCAGGGCATATGTATATATAGATAATTTACTTCAACTTTTATTTTAGGTTCAGGGGTACATGTGGAGGATGTGCAGGTGTGTTACACAGGTAAATGTGTGCCATGGTGGTTTGCGGCACAGATCGTCCCATCCCTAGGTATTAAGCCCAGCATCCATTAGCTATTCTTCCTGATGCTCTCCTTCCTCCATCCCCTCCCTCCCAACAGGCCCCAGTGTGTGTTGTTCCCCATCGTGTGCCCATGTGTTCTCACTGTCAGCTCCCACATATAAGTGAGAACATGCGGTGTTTGGTTTTCTGTTCCAGTGTTAGTTTGCTGAGGATATCAGCTTCCAGCTCCATCTATGTCCCTGCAAAGGATGTAATCTTGTTCCTTTTTATGGCTGCACAGTTTTCCATGGTATTTATGTACCACATTTTCTTTTTTTGTTGTTTTTTTTTAAGTGTTAAATAATCTTTATTTGATATTACACATAAACCACACAAAATGCCTTTGAATAAGTAAAAGGAACCATCTTAAATACAGGGAATTCTAATTACGCTGGCATAGTTAAGGCCAAAAATACAAAGTAGACATTGCTACCTTATCTTCAACCCTTGCCTTTAAGAGGCAAATAAGCACAAAATACAGGTGAATCTTGCTTGGTTCTGAGACAGTGAAGAATTTCCCCAGTATTTAAATATATTCACACAACCAGTCATATAAATCTAAATATAAACCAATATAAATATAAATATAAAACCAATCTTCAATAAGTTTTAAGATGGTATCACCATCTTTGTGAAAAGTTGAACATTATTAACAAAGTCTAATCATATCTTTAGAAGGAGTAAACAGTGATAGCATTCACTGAATTGGAATTACTATTGATATTCAAAAACCAAACTTATTCATTTAACCACAAGCCAGTCTTAGTTTTAAATCAGGACTGCCCAACAAAATATTCTGACAGTCATTCATAATCTGAATTCTGGTGTATGAGATCTATTAAATTATGGTACACATAAAAAAGTCATGAGACATTTCTGTTTTGTAATATAAGGTATAAGGCAGTGGCCAATTATTACTCACTAGTAGCTTTTTTGAGATAAGCTATCAAGTCTGCCCTTTCTGCATTGTTCTTAATGCCAGCAAAGATCATTTTTGTTCCAGGAATGTACTTCCTGGAATTCTCAAAATACTCCATTAGTGTATCCTCTCCCCAGGTGATGCCTTTGTTCTTATCGGTCTCTATGTAAGATAATCCAATGGCCTGACCTGTCTTCCACCCGAAGAGACCATGGAGATTAGGCCCAGTCTTGTGCTTGCCTCCCTGTTCCACGGTGTGGTACTGGGCACACTTCTGAACAAAAATTTTCTTGCCTTTCTCAACATCACCCATATTTAATTTTCTCTTTCATCACTGGCACTACAAAGGTTCCCGCTCAGAAGCCAGACGTCCCGCTGTATGTACCATATTTTCTTTATCCAGTCTATCATTGACTGGCATTTAGGTTGATTCCATGTCTTTGCTATTGTGAATACTGCTGCAATGAACATATGTGTGCATGCATGTATCTTCATAAGACAATGATTTATATTCCTTTGGGTATATACCCCATAATGGGATTGCTGGGTCTGATGGTATTTCTGCCTCTAGGTCTTTGAGGAATTGCCACACTGTCTTCCACATGGGTTGAACTAATTTTCACACCCACCGACAGAGTAAAAGCATTCCTTTTTCTCTGCAACCTTCCCAGCATCTGTTATTTTTTGGCTTTTTAATAATAGCCATTCTGACTGGCATGAGATGGTATCTCATTGCGGTTTTGTTTGCATTTCTTTAATGATCAGTGATGTTGAGCTTTTTTTTCATATTTTTGTTGACTGCATGCATGTCTCTTTTGGGAAGGGTCTGTTCAGATCCTTTGCCCACTTTTTAATGGGGTTGTTTTTTTCTTGTAAATTTAAGTTCCTCATAGACTCTGAATGAGGTATTACCAGTGAAGGCTGAGAAACAGCAAAGATGGCAGCCAGCTCCCTCCTTTGGAAGCTCCCTCCCAGGGGGATACTGACCTGTCGCCAGCCCGCACATATCTGCAGGAGGTGGCTGGAGACCCCTGTTGGGCGTTCTCACCCAGTCAGGAGGCATGGGATCAGGGACCCATCCAAAGAAGCAGTCTGGTTGCTTTGGGGTAGAGCAGGTGTGCTGCATTGTGGGGGATCCTTCCTCCTCCGGACCACCTGTATTCTCCAAAGCCAGCAGGTTGGAGCGGCTGAGTTGACCAAACTGCAGAGATGGCAGCTGCCCCTCCCGCCAGGAGCTGCATTTCAGGGAGAGATCAAAGCTCTGTCCATAGAACCGTTGCTGGAGTGGTTAAAGCCCCCGCAGGGATTCCTGCCCAGTGAGGAGGAATGGATTGGGGTCCTGCTTAAAGAAGCAGTCTGGTCATGATCTGGCAAGCCAGCTGTGCTGTGTTGTGGGGAACTCTTCCTTGTCCAGACTGTCTGTATTCTCCATAGCTGGCAGGCTGGAGTGGCTGAGTCTATGAACCACAGTGATGCCGGCTGCCTCTCCCCACCTCCCCGGGAACTCAGACCCATCTGAGATGGATTCCAACCTGCTGCTGTTGGCAGGCTAGGATTCCAAGCCAGTGGGTCTTAACTTGTGAGGTGCCATGGAAATGGGGCCTGCAAAATGATGCTGCCTGGCTCCCTGGATTCAGCCTCCTTCCCAGAGATACGTATGGACAGATTTCCCACTGTGCTGAAGATCCCCGGGGCCAGAGTGTGTAAAACTCCTGGGTTTCTGTGTGTGCCTGAGCAGCTGATGTGCCCAGACTCCATACAGGTCTGTGTATCAGACCCACAGCCCTGGTGGCATGGGCTCACAAGGGGATCTCTTGATCCATGGCTTGCAAAGATCCATGAGAGAAGCATGGTTTCCTGGGCAGGACTGCACACTCACTGCTTCCCTTGGCTGGGAGTGGGGATTCCTTTGGCTCCATGCCGCCCCCGGCTGGGCCGTCACACCCTCTGCCTGCTTGTCTTCATTCTCCATTGGTCGACCTGTTCATCCAGTCAGTCCCAATGTAAGAACCTGGTTATCTCAGTTGAAGGTGGGGAATTCCCTCGCCCCTTTTCATTCTTTGTGAGCGCTGCAGACTGCAGCTGCTTCTAATTGGCCATCTTGCATCACTCTAAACATTTCTTTTTTAGCCGTAGTTCTTAATTCCTATAGCCCTTGGTTTATCACCAGTTTCCTGATAAAATAATCCATCCACGTTCTCCAGTCACGGGATGATGACTCAGGCCAGGGATCCAGGACATTTTCTGGGAAGTAGCTGAACTTGCAGAACTGTCCTGTTCGGAACTGAGCTAACTCACTGCAGAGAGGTACTCCTTCCACCTCTCGGCAACTGATGCCAGCCCTCGATAGTTACATTTTTATTGAGGTATAATAAGTATTGTAAATTACATAAAATTAAACAATGATCCTTTCAGCTGGCATTTCACAGTAAACAGCATTATATGCTTGAAATTAATTTAGTCATCCACAGAGCCTAAAGCAATATGCCCTGACTATAATTTAGGATCTCAACCTAAGAATACACATTTTGGGTTACAGCATCCCCATCTTTCTTCCCTATGGTAGACTATCAAAAACAGCCACAATTTTTATAATTCCTTCCATCAGGAGTTGGAGTTTATTTTCTACTCCTTGAATCTAGACTGGTAGTGTAATTTGCACTGTCCAATAAAATGGGGTAGAATTAATATATAATTTTGAGCCTGGGCCTGAAGAGGATTTGCATTGTTTTGTTGCCGCTCCTGGGACTCTTGCCTCTGCCATCATGTGAACAGGCCTGAAGTAGCCTACTGGAGAATGAGAGACCACCTGGGGCCATTCAGCCAAGTCAGGTAATTTTCTTTCCTTTCATTTAAAAAATCTGTTTCCTTCATTCTTTAAAAATATTTTTAATTGACACATAATACTTGTTCATATTTATAAGGTAGAGATGGATATCTCAATACTTGTATACAATGTGTAATGATCAAATCAGGATAATCAGCATAACTATCACCTCAAATATTTATCATTCTTTGTGTTGGGAACACTCAACATCCTCTCTATTTAAAAAATACAATAAATTATTGTTAACTGTAGTCACCCTACAGCACTACAGAACACCAGAACTTATTCCTATCTGTAAGCTTAAATCTGATATTTCTTTGTTGATTTTCTGTCTAGATGATCTGTCCAGTGGTAAGAGTGGGGTGTTAAAGGCCCCAACTGTTACTGCATTGGAGTCTATCTTTCCCTTTAGACCTAAAAATATTTGCCTTGTTTATCTGAGTGCTGTAGTGTTGGGTACATATATATTTACAATTCTTATATCTTATTGCTAAGTTGATCTCTTTATTATTATAAAATGACCTTCTTTGTCTCTTCATACAGTTTGACTTAAAGTCTGTTTTTATCTGATAAGTATGGCTACCTCTGCTCGCTTTTGGTTTCTGTTTGCCTGAAATATTTTCTTCTATCCCTTCACTTCCAGTCTGTATGAACCTTTACAAGTGAAGTTAGTTTCTTGTAGGCAGCATACAGTTGGGTCTTTTTTTTTTTTTTTTTTTAATCTTGGCAGCCAACTCTATATCCTTTAATTGAGAATTTGATCTGTTTACATTACATTCAAGGTTACTATTAATAGATGAGGCTTTATCCTGTCATTTTGTTCATTTTTTTCTGGTTGTTTTGTGTATCCTTTGTTCTTTTCTTCACCTATTTTTTTTTAATCTTTGTGGTTTGGTCATTTTCTGTAGTGACAAAGTTTGATTCCTTTCTCTTTCTCATGTGTATATCTGCACTACCAGTGAGTTTTATACTTTCGTGTGTTTTGACAATGGTAATCATCCTCTTGCTTCCAGATGTAGAACCACCTTAAGCACTCCTTGTAAGGTCAGTCTAGTGGGAATGAATTTCTTCAGTTTTTGCTTATCTAGGAAATACTTTATTTCTCCCTCATTTCTAGGGGATAGCTCTACTAGGTATAGTATTCTTGGTTGAGTTTTTTTTTTCCTTCAGTACTTTGAATATATCATCCCATCTTATTGTCTACTAACCTGTAAAGTTTCCACTGGGAAATCCACTGTTAATCAAATGGAGTTTCCCTTATATGTGACGTGATGCTTTTTTCTTGCTGTTTTTAACATTTCCTTTTTTTTTAAAATTTTTTTGGATACAGTCTCGCTCTGTCACCCAGGCTGCAGTGCAGTGGTGTGATCTTGGCCCACTGCAACCTCCACCTCCTGGGTTTAAGCAATTCTCATGATTCAGCCTCCCAACTAACTGGAACTACAGGTTCACACCACCACACCCAGCTAATTTTTTTGTATTATTAGTAGAAATGCGGTTTCTTCATGTTGGCCATGCTCGCCTTGAACTCCTGGCCTCAAGTGATCCACCCGCCTCAGCCTCCCAAAGTGCTGGGATTACAGGTGTGAGCCACCACACCTGACGAATATTCCCTCTTTTTGACTTTTGACAGTTTGACTACTATGCACCACAGAGAAGACCTTTTTGGGTTGAATCTATTTGAGAACCTTTGAGCTTCCTAGATTTTGGCCATATCTCTCCCATGTCTGTTTTTAAAGCTCTTGATTGTATTTTTTTTTTTTTTTTGAGACAGGGTATCACTCTGCCACCCAGGCTGGAGTGCAGTGGCACAATCTTGGCTCACTGCAACCTCCACCTCCTGGATTCAAGCAATTCTCGTGTCTCAGCCTCCCAAGTAGCTTGGATGGCAGGCATGCACCACCAAACCCAAATAATTTTTGTATTTTTTAGAGACAGGATTTTGCCATGTTAATCAGGCTTGTCTTGAACTCCTGGCCTCAAGTGATCCACTGCCTTGGCCTCCCAAAGTGCTGGGAAAACAGGTGGGAACCACTGCACCTGGACTCTTGATTGTATTTTTATTTTATTCCTTAAATTCTTCAGCTCCACAATCTCTGTCTGGTTTTTAATGACACATATATCCTTGTTGAATTTCTCATAAGATCATAAATTGTTTTTCTAATTTCATTGATTTGTCTATCTGTATTCTGTATATCTCATAGTTTCCTTAAGATCATTATTTTGAATTCCTTCTTAGCCATTTGATATAATCTTTAAATTTAGGGTCTGTTAATGGGGAATTATTGTGTTTCTTTGGAGGTGTAATGTTTCCTTGCTTTTCATGTTTCTTGTGGCCCTAAACTGATTTTTGCACATCTGGGGGAACCGTTGCCTCTTCCAATGTTAGGGAGCTTTCATAGAGAAATACTTTTTCCAATAGTTGTCTCCTATAGTGTTCACTGAGTAGGGTGCTTTGACTTTGGTTCTGGGTGGGTGCAGTAATATAGTCTTCAGGTGACTTTTTTGGCTATAATCAGCATTCAGTGGTGTCTGTGAGTGCCTCAGTGGCCTGATGGTGAGTGTTTGTGGAGACAGTGGTATGGCTTTTCTTGGTGTGAGAGCCATCATTCAGATTAGTTCTCGGGCCTTAGGCATATGCATGCTAGCTGCAGTGCCTTTGCTAGTTGTGGGGTATTGCCAACAGCAAGGCGGGCACCAGGCAGGCCAGTCCTCAGTGCCTTAGAAGTGCAAGCAGCATATGGTGGCTCTGCTGGTGAAGGGGGTGGGGCTGTTGGCAGCAGTGGGTGCCAGATGGGATGCGCCTTGGGCCTTGGGGGGTGCATGTAGCATGCAGTGGCTCTGTCAGTTGAGGGTAGCCAAGTCATTTTAGACTAGCCAGTCCTCAGATGACCCAGTAGCTGCCCACAGATACATGAATGAGCTTAGTTGAGACAGGAAATCCTTTCTGCAAGCACCTGAATTGGACAGTTAAGCCCATCCCAAATTCACAAACCATAGTATCATGAGCCAAATAAATAGTTGCTGTCATAAGCCAGTAAGTTTTGGGGTGGTTTGTAACCACTGGCACAATTGTAACTGGTATCAATCCATTATGATTTTTTTACTTGAAAGAGTACATTTTTAAAAGAATACTGCCATATCTGGGTCAATATTAAACTTATGACTACACAGTCTACATTCACTGAGAAATGAGTATTTGTCAGATAAAGACCCTTACCTCGATTGGATTTCTATAGAAAGACTGACTTCCAGAAGATGGAAATGACATAGCAATAATACGTTCTGAAAGTCAAAATCATCACTATTACAAACATTATTATAGATTTCATATAACATACAAAAAATTAATTTATACATGATCAGACTCCATTTTCACAGAAAAAAACCTTTTAAGATTGAGGTTGACAGAAAAGAGCTAATACCCAGGATAATCAAATAACACATTAAATTATCCAACACAATGACCATTAAACTGGCATGGAGTTCTTAAGTCTCCACTAGTTCTAGCTGTATGCCATGTACTTATGATGGCCTCAGTCTGAAGTTCCCCTTGTTCTTAGAATTTATTTCTTATCTTAAATACCAGAGAAAATCCAAGATTTCTAGGCACCAGTGATGGCGGGAACTCCCAAGGTGCTTTGCAGCCCTCTGACTCAGAAAACCTGCGATCTACAAAGCACTGACCTCATTCTCCGGGGTTCTAGGATGAGAAGAGGTCTCTGTGGGATCCTTGGGACTCAGAAATAACTACTAGAGGTTAATAAATTGAAACTCAAATGGAGTCAGCTGAAAATCCATTCAAGTTCCTACGCTGCAACTGAGTAGTCCTGAATTGAGAAGACATGCAGATCTTCATTGCCAGGGCTAAACCACAAATATGTCACACTATCACAGTGGCATATATCCTCATGAATAAAGAATATTTTGAATGAGTGTGTCTTAGATGAGGCAAAAAAAAAATACAAGAAAAAGTGAAGTAATACAAGTAAATCAACAGTTAAGTGTCACAAACCTGTAATGTAAGTGAGGTCTAGGTCAAATCCATCCCTTGTGTATCGCCTTTTGTTTTCTGAAACCTGAGAGTTTAAAAATCATCATTAGTTTGTGAAACATTCATCAACATAAAAATAAAAAACATTATACAGTATAGATATCAACCCTTGCCAATGGGTCCCAAAACACAAAATATTTTTCTGAATCATAAGCATGTTTTGCCCACTTACCAGCCTTCTCATCAGCTTTTCAAGTTGTCTTTTTTGATGAACCAGATGAAAAATTCTTATCAGAATAATAAGTCGTAGAAGTCGAACTAAATGTGTCCATCTAACAATAAATTTAAAAGATCCATTTTTGCTTCAGAAAGGAATTTTATCAATATAAACTATGTCTAGAGCAGCAGTTGTTAACCAGAGGCAATTTTCCCTCTTCTCCCCAATTACCCACCTGGGGGATACTTGGCAATGTCTGGAGGCATTTAGGTTTTCACAACTGGCGGGCGTGCGTGTGTGTGTGTGTGTGTGTGTTACTTACATCTAGTGAATAGAGGCCAGGAATTTTGCTAAACACCCTGCAATTAATATAACTGCTCACCACCTTCTTATGACAATGATCTGGCCCAAAATGTCAGTAATGCTGAGGCTGAGAAATTCTGGTCTAGAGAAATAGTGATATGATAGACTCTTAGCATTTGTAAATTTAATTTTGGAATTTAAGACTAGCATTTTCAATTTTTCTACATCAAAACAAATAGATTATTCTTGTTCATCTTTGTTATTCCTATGAGTAACAGATGTTCACTACAGCTGCTAATGCACATCAGGCAGGCAACAGATTGAGATACTTCCAAAGTGTGCTAGCTGGTATCTCTCCTACCATCAGAACCACCGAAGCAGAGAACTGATGGTCTGGACTAGTGCTTCTCTGATTTGGGCACACATCAATAAGAGCCACCTGGAAAAGCTTGTTAAGCTGCAGATTGCTGGGTCCCAGAGATACTGATTCAGTGGGTCCAGGGTGGGGCCTAAGGTATTTTTCTTCTTATATTTCTAGCAAGCTGTCAAGTGATGCTGAGGTTTCTAGTCAGAGGACCACATTGGCTGAGGTTATTTTCAAATAACTCCAAAAGCCTATCACTTAACATGCTTTTAGTTGGGGCCTGAGCTGTAGTCCAGGGAAGCTGGGGTACAAAAAGAAATCAGCTATTTGACCCATGAACAAGCTTAGGAAGCCGCCATCTACATCCCAGTATACATTTGCTCTTTCATTTTCCTCATTGTCAGAGTAAAAAAAGAAAAAGAGTCACCAGGGCCTCATACACTCCTTAGTTTCCTAATCCCTAACAGTCCTAACTTTGCCTTAGCTTTCTTTGTTTCTACCACAACTATACTGCAAAACTCTACTCTTGTGTTGCTACATGTGTCATCTCCTAGTTTCTGTTCTGTTTGCTATTTTTTAGAAACTCATGATTGAAGTCACTCAAATTTTGCGTATGCTCAAATAAATTCCCTCTTGGCTGTAGGAAAAATCCAGACAGAACATTATGTGTAAGGGATTTGTAGTTGAAGCACAGAGGGGAATTGTTTTCAATATAAATTTTTTGATATAGCAGATATTAAACTGATAAGAATATTATACTTGATCTTAGCCAAAAGGCCAAAAAATGATACAAATGGGAATTTGATGAGAACTTCAAAATGTAGAGAAGTTAAAGTTAGTACAAGAGTAAAAGTCCTTCTTTGGGTACTGCATCTTCTTTATTCCATTAATGGTACTTAGTGTCTATACTCTTCACTGGTCCCTAAATATCGCAATCTTTAATTTCAAAGTATGTGGGAATTTACCTAAACATCTCATTTTAAAGCAATGTATTTGGTATAGAATGAGAACATTTGAAGTTGAAAAGATTATATAGCATAAAAGCCACAGAAAATGCTAAAATTAATGAAAAACTTTAAGAGAGGTAAGTCTTATGTTTCATACCTGGGAATATTCCTAAGCAACTTAATGTCAAAAAAAATGTAAACAACATCAACCAGCAGAGGAATCACAATAATGGCAGTATCTAAAATGTTAAATAAGTCAGAAAAATACTGCTGTCTCCTGCAATATAAAACAAAAAAAAAGTTCATTCCCCCCTGCAAGAAGAGATAGGAATATTTAAAGACCACAAACTATTGACTCATCTGCATTAAGAATTCTACTATCATGAATTATTTAAAATGTATTTTCTAGAGTAGACTAAGGGGAAAATATAACATTCATGGGAAGTTTTCAAACAATAAAATTATATTCATCATCTGACACTTATATGTGACTAAAACACCAACATGGCAATTCAAACATAATAAGAGATATAACTAAATGTGTAATAATCACCCTTATTGTGGACAATGGGGTATCTATCCCCTCAAGCATTTATCATTCATGTTACAAACAATCCAATTACACCCTTTCAGTCATTTAAAAATATACAATCAAGTTATTGTTGACTATGGTCAATCTGTTGTGCTATCAAATAGTAGGCGTTACTCAGTCTATTTTTTTGTACCCATTAACCATCCCCACCTCCCCATCCCCAAGCCCCTCCTACCATTCCCAGCCTCTGATGACCATCCTTCTACTCTCTAGGTCTATGAGTTTAATTGCTTTTTTTTTTTTTTTTTTTAGAGCCCCATAATAAGTGAGAACATGTGATGTTTATCCTTCTGTGCCTGGCTTATTTCACTTAACAAACATAGTGATCTCCAGTTCCATCCATGTTGTTCCAAATGACAGGATCTCTTTTTTTTTCTTTTTTTGAGATAGAGTTTCATTCTTGTTGCCCAGGCTGGAGTGCAATGGCGTGATCTCGGCTCACTGCAACCTCCACCTCCCGGGTTCAAGCGATTCTCCTGCCTCAGCCTCACGAGTAGCTGGGATTACAGGCGCCCGGCACCACACCCAGCTAATTTTTGTATTTTTAGTAGAGATGGGGTTTCTCCATGTTGGTCAGGCTGGTCTCGAACTCCTGACTTCAGGTGATCTGCCCACCTCAGCCTCCCAAAGTGCTGGGATCACAGGCATGAGCCAGTGCACTTGGCCAGGATCTTATTGTTTTTTATGGCTAAATAATACTCTCTTGTGTATATGTACTATATTTTCTTTATCCATTCATCTGTTGATGGACACAGGTTGCTTCCAAATCTTAGCCATTATGAACAGTGCTGCAACAAACAGGGAATGTAGATATCTCTTCTACATACTGATTTCCTTTCTTGTGGGTATCTACCTAGCAGTGGGATTGCTGGATCATATGGTAGTTCTATTTTTAGTTTTTTGAGTAACCTCCAAACTGTTCTCCAATTGATTCTACTAATTTACATTTCCATGAACAGTGTATGAGGGTTCTCTTATCTTCACATCTTTGTCAGGATTTGTTATTGCCTGACTTTTGGATATAAACCATTTTAGCTGGGGTGAGATGATATCTCACGGTAGTTTTCTACACTGTGAATTTCTCTAATGATCAATGATGTTAAGCATCTCTTGATATGCCTGTTTACCATCTGTATGTTTTCTTTTGAGAAATGCCTACTCAAATCTTATGCTCATTTAAAAAATTAGATTATTTGATTTTTTCCTAGAGAGTTATTTGAGCTCCTTACATATTCTGGTTATTAATCCCTTTTCAGATGGGTAGTTTGCAAATGTTTTCTCACATTCCGTGGGCTGTCTCTTCACTTTGCTAATTGTTTCCTCTGCTATGAAGCAGTTTTTTAACTTCATGTGATCCCATTTGCCCATTTTTGCTTTGGTTGCCTGTGCTTGTCAGGTATAGCCCAAGTAATTTTTGCTCAGACCAATGTCCTGGAGATTCTTCCCAATGTTCTCTTGTAGTATAGTAGTTTCACTGAGGTCTTAGATTTAAGTCTTTAATCCATGTTGATTTGATTTTTGCATATGGTGAGAGGTAGGGGTCTAGGTGCATTCTTCTGTATGTGTATATCCAGTTTTCCCAGAATCATTTGTTGAAGAGACGTCTTTTGTTCAATGTATGTTCTTGGCACATTTCTTAAAAATGAGTTCACTGTAAGTGTGTGTGGATTTGTTTCTGGGTTCTCTATTCTGTTCCAGTGGTCTATGTGTCTGTTTTTATGCCAGTGCCATGGTGTTTTGGTTATATAGTTCTGTAGTATAATTTGAAGTCAGGTAATGTGATTCCTCCAGCTTTGTTCTTTTTGCTTAGAATAGCTTTGGCTATTCTGGGTCTTTTGTGGCTCCATATAAATTTTAAGATTGTTTCTTCTATTTCTGTGAAGAATGTCATTCATATTTTGACAGGGAGTGCATTGAATCTGTAAATTGCTTTGGACAGTGTGGACATTTTAACAATATTGATTCTTCCAATCCATGAACATGGAATCTCTTTCCATTTTTTGGTGTCCTCTTCAATTTCTTTCATCAGTGTTTTATCATTTTCATTATAAAGATCTTACACTTCTTTGGTTAGGTTAATTTCTAGGTATTTAATTTTATTTGTGGCTATTGTATATAGGACCACTTTTTAAATGTCCTTTCCAAATGGTTCACTGTTGACATATAGAAATGCTACTGATCTTTGTATATTGATTTTGTATCCTGCAACTTTACTGAATTTATCAATTCTAATAGTTTTTTTTTTGTGGAGTCTTTAGTATTTTCCAAATAAAATGTATCATCTGCAAACACAAGGATAATTTTACTTCTTCCATCCCAATTTGGATTTCTTTTTTTATTCCCTTTCTTTCTCTTCTATAATGGCGCTAGCTAGGACTTCCAGTACTATGTTGAACAACACTGGTAAAAGTGGGCATCCTTATTGTGTTCTAGGCCACAGAGAAAACCTTTTCATTTTTTCCCCATTCAGTATGGTACTGACTGTGGGTCTGTCATATATGGTTTTTATTATGTTGAGGTGTGTTACATCTATACTCAGTTTTTTTAGGGTGTTTACCATGAAGGGATGTTGAATTTTATCAAATGCTTTTTCAGCATCAACTGAAATGATCTTATGGTTTTTATCCTTTATTGTGTGGATATAATGTATCACATTGATTGATTTGCAAATGTTGAACCATCCTTGCATCCCAGAGACACATCCCACTTGTCATGATGAATGATCTTTCCCATATATTGTTGAATTCAGTTTTCTAGTATCTTGTTGAGGATTTTTGCATCAATATTTATCAGATATATTAGCATGTTTTTGGTTTTGGCTTTGGTTTTTGGGTTTTTTTGTTTGTTTGTTTTATTTTTATTTTTTTTTTTTTGAGACTGAGTCTCACTCTGTCACCCAGGCTGGATGGAGTGTAGTGGCGTGATCTCAGCTCACTGCAACTTCTGCCTCCCAGGTTCAAGTGATTCTCCTGCCTCGGCCTCATGAGTAGCTGAAATTACAGGCGCCCAGCACCACACCCAGCTAATTTTTGTATTTTTAGTAGAGACGGGGTTTCACCATATTGGCCAGGCTGGTCTTGAACTCCTGACCTCCAGTAAACCACCCGCCTCTGCCTCCCAAATTGCTGGGATTATAGGAGTGAGCCACCACTTCCAGCCTACATGTGTCTTTATGGGAGAAGAGTGTTTCCTGTAGGCAACAGATCAATGGGTCTTTTTATTTATTTATTTATTTATTTTTGAGATGGAGTCTTGCTCTGTCACCAGGCTGGAGTGCAGTGGCGCCATCTCGGCTCACTGCAAACTCTGCCTCCCGGGTTCAAGTGATTCTCCTGCCTCAGCCTCCTGAGTAGCTGGGACTACAGGTGTGCACCACCACACCCTGCTAATTTTTGTATTTTTAGTAGAGACAGGGTTTCACCATGTTTGCCAGGATGGTCTCTAGCTCTTGACCTCGTGATCTGCCTGCCTTGGCCTCCCAAACTGCTGCGATTACAGGCGTGAGCCACCACACCTGGATGGGTCTTGTTCTTTCATCCATTCATCCACTGTCTTTTGATTGAAAAGTTTAGTCTACTGACACTCAATATTATTATTGATAAGTAAAGACTTACTCCTGCCATTTTGTTATTTGTTTTCTGGTTGTTTTGGGGTCTTCTCTTCCTTCTTTCCTTCCTGTCTTCCATTAGTGAAGGTAATTTTCTCTGGTGATATGATTTAGTTTCTTGTTTTTTATTTTTCGTGTATCCATTGTTATGTTTTTTGGTTTGAGGTTACCATGAGGCTTGTAAATACTATCTTATAATCCATTATTTTAATCTTATAATAACAGTTTTCATAAACAAGTAAAAAGAAAACTAATAAAAACTCTACAACTTAACTTTGTCTCCCTATTTTTTAACTTTTTGTTATTTCTATTTATGTCTTATTATACTATCTATGTCTTGAAAAGTTGTAGTTAATATTTTTGATTGGCTCACAGTTTAGTCTCTCTACTTAGAATAAGAGTAGTTTATAAATCATGGTTACAGTGTTATAACATTCTGCATTTTTCTGTATACCTACTATTACCAGTGAGTTTTATACCTTCAGGTTGTTACTTATTGCTCATTAATGTCCTTATCTTTCTGATTGAAATGCTCCCTTTAGCATTTCTTCTAGGACAGGTCTGGTGTTGACAAAATCCCTCAGCTTTTGTGTGGAAAAGTCTTTATTTCCCCTTCACTTTGAAGGATATTTTCACTGGATACACTGTTCTAGGGTAAATGTTTTTTTCCTTCAGCACTTTCAATATGTCATGCCACTCTCTCCTGGCCTGAAACATTTCTACTAAAGAGTCTGCTGCCAGATATATTGTAGCTCCATTGTATATTATTGGTTTCTTTTCTCTTGCTGCTTTTAAGATCCTTTCTTTATCCTTGATCTTTGGGACTGTGATTATTAAATTCCTTGAGGTAGTCTTCTTTGAGTTACATCTGCTTGGTGTTCTATAACTTTCTTGTGCTTGGATATTGATATCTTTCTGTAGGTTTGGGACATTCTGTTACTATCCCTTTGAATAAACTTTCTACACTCCCCACCTCCTCTTTAAGGCCAATACCACTTAGATTTGTCCTTTTGAGGCTATTTTCTAGATCCTGTAGGCATGCGTCATTGTTTTTTATTCTTTCCTTTGTCTCCTCTATGTATTTTGAAATAGCCTGTCTTCAAGCTCATTAATTCTTTCTTCTGGTTTATCAATTCTGCTATTAAAAGACTCTAATGCATTCTTTGTCATGCCAACTACATTTTTTGACTCCAGAATTTCTGCTTGATTCTTTTAAATTATTTCAATCTCTTTGTTAAACTTATCTAATAGAATTATGAATTCCTTCTCTGTGTTATCTTGAATTTCTTTGAGTTTCCTCAACGCAGCTATTTTTATTTCTTTGTCTAAAAGGTCACATATCTCTGTTTCTACAGGATTGGCCCCTGGTGTCTTATTTAGTTCATTTGGTGAGGTCACGTTTTCCTGGATAGTGTTGATGCTAGCAGATGTTCTTTGGTGTCTGGGCATTGAAGAGTTAGGTATTTATTGTAGTTTTCACTGTATTTATTGTAGTTTTCACTGTCAGGGCTTGTTTGTACCCATCTTTCTTGGGAAGGCTTTCCGGATATTTGAAAGAACTTGGATATTGTGATCTAAGCTGTATCTGCTTTAGGGGGCACCCCAAGCCTCCTAAACTCTGTGGTTCTTGCAGACTCATAGTGGTACTGTCTTAATGGTCTTGCACAAGATCCAGGATAATTCTCTGCATTACCAAAAAGAGACTCTTGTTTTCTTCCCTTACTTTCACCCAAACAAACAGAGTCTCTCTCTCTCTCTTCTGAGGCACCTAAAGCTTGGGATTGAGTGACACAAGCACCCCTGTGGCCACCACTACTGTGACTGCATTGGGTCAGACCTGAGGCCAGCACAGCACTGGGTCTTGCCCAAGACCTGCTGTAACCACTCCTTAGCTATTGCAGAAGTTTGCTGAAGGCCCTGGGGCTCTACAGTCATCACATGGTAAAAGCAGCCAGGCCTGTGTCCTTCCCTTCAGGATGGCAAGTTCTCCTAGCTTCCAGGTGGATCCAAAGGTGCTGTCTGGGAATCAGGGCCTAGATCAAAAACTTTAAAAGTCTACCTAGTGTTTTATTGTGCTATGGCTGAGCTGTCACTCAAACCACAAGATGCAGTCCCTCCCACTCTTTCCACCCCTGTCCAAAGGCAGAGGAGCATCAATCCATGGCCACCTCAAACACAGGCCAAGGGGGGTACCGCCAGACTACCGCCAATGTTCTCATAAGGCCCAAAGGCTCTTAAGTCAGTTTGTGGTGAATGCTCCTGTTAATTATTTTAAAATGCTTCTTTTTTATTTTTATTTTTATTTTTGAGATGGAGTCTCGCCCTGTCACCCAGGCTAGAGTGCAATGGTGTGATCTCGGTTCAGTGCAACTTCTGCCTCCCAGGTTCAAACGATTCTCCCGCCTCAGCCTCCCAAGCAGCTGGGATTACAGGCAACCACCACCACACCCAGCTAATTTTTGTATTTTTAGTAGAGACGGAGTTTCACCATGTTGGCCAGGATTGTCTCGAACTCCTGACCTTGGGATCCTCCCACCTCAGCCTCCCAAAGTGCTTCTTATAAAAGTACAAAATAGCTTAATGCATTATAAAAATAATCAAACTTACCCTTCTACAAATACTCGAAGAAGAACATCCATGAGAAAAAATAAGGCAATAGCTAGAGAAATAGAACGATAATCCAAAGGAATATAAAGTTTGCTGTCAGTGAAAATTAGGTCGGCAAGGAGGAGAGTGACATCCAGTAAGACCAGGAAAACTCCAAATATTCTAAAATAAATAAATAAATAAATGCAAAGATAAAGGGGCATTTGTCCCTATAGCTATACTATATTTAAGCCACTGATCAGGAACCAAAATGTTATTATTTAGTATTAAGCTGCCCAGTGGCAGGAAAAACTGTAATGCCTTAGAATCTCAGAAAAATCACCGTTTTCACCCAATAAAAGCAGTTCTTAATAAACAAAATTCTCACCAAACCACTTCACAAGATATTAGCATGGCCTTTTATAGTAGACACATCAGACCAACACCTCAAGAGAGAAAAGTAAAACTGAATTAAAATCACCTGTGTCTGTTTAGAAACTCTTCTTAAAATTTGAGAATTTCATAAGAAGTTTATACCAATTTCTCATAAAAAAATAAGCCCTCATTAATCTGGATAATTCTAAAGAATTTATTAATAAAAACCAAATGAAAGCATGAGTAACATAAGCTCTTAAAAGACCAGGATTTCTCATCAGTGACATTTTCAACAAGTACATGATTCCATATTTATGGGTACTTCTAGCATAGTGATGGGCATATGAGTCTTGAACTCTAAAGTACCTCCTGCCACTTGCTGTTACGTATTCTAAATACATTCTCCATAAATTGATTAGACTATTTGCCTAATCTATGAAGATGAATTAGTCTTTGAAGTAGTTTTTTAAAAACTTGCAGCTCGAATTCAAATATTATTAATTCAAAAGGAAACAATTATATTGCATAAATCTATATCATAGTATGAAATCTTACTCTTATCCAGAGAAGAGTCTAAGTAAATTGTTTCCAGAATTAAAGAGTAATTTCAGATATGTATAAGGTACTTAATAAAACACTTTACTAATAATTATAGAATTTTAACATTTGATTTTCATTAATGTTACTTTTGCAGATGGAAGAAAAACAATATTAATATGTTACTATTAATCTTAGGCAAAAGCCATTTATTTGCAATTCTTAATGTCCAGCTGAAACCAAAATTCCATGATAAATTAGATTACATTAGATGGGGCACATGGCTACTTAGCAACCAATGGACAATGGAAATGCTTTTTTGTCATTTTATTTCAGTGTTTCTCATTGAAATATTAAGTCTCATATATATATATATGTATGTGTAGATATATATGAGACTCATATATTTTTTTTTCTTTTTTTTTTTTTTTTTTACATGGAGTCTTGCTCTGTCACCCAGGCTGCAGTGCAATGGTGCAATTTCAGCTCACTGCAACTTATACCTCCTCGGTTCAAGCGATTCTTCTGCCTCAGCCTCCTGAGTAGCTGGGATTACAGGCACCCACCATTATGCTTGGCTAATTTTTGTATTTTTAGTAGAGATGGGGTTTCACCATGTTAGCCAGGCTGGTCTTGAACTCCTGACTTCATGTGATCCACCCGCCTCGGCCTCCCAGAGGGCTGGGATTACAGGTGTGAGCCACTGCGCCCAGCCAAGTCTCAGATATATTTAATACATGGTGTTTTCTATGTCTCACATACCCAAATGCAAAGGATGATACAATTGAACGCACAATTTTCTTAATCTTGCTGCTGCAAAAAGAAGTAAAAATAAAATTAATCAGATTTCTTCTAACATATATTGTAAATTTAACCAAAAAACAAAGGCCTTTATAAATATAATTTTAAAAGAAAATTATTCAGAAGTTGTATAACAAAATGCTTTTTACTAATAGCTAAAATTTTATTCTTCCTGCTCCATGAGTATTTTACTTGTTTACTATGCTATCCAGAAGACAGTAAACTTTGGATGTTTAGTAACATTTCCATTGCATGCAAAGCCCCAACCCCAACTTTATGGCAATACTAAACTTAAACTTGTGGTCATCAACTCAAGGAGTATAGCATGAAGACAGAAAAGGGTGGTAGAAGAGAACTGTATTTTAATGCCAGCCTGGGCAAGTCGTCAAACTTTGGCCAGATCTCAGTTTCCACCGCAATAAAATAAGGTGTTTCAGGAATGAGCATAGGGAGTAAATGATGCTCTTGTCATCTCCTCAAACTAGACACCTAGTGAACAGATACACATTAGCAAGAGTCGCATATGAGGTTGCAAAGGAACTTCAGAGGTAAGACATTTTAGTAAGATACACTTCAAAGGACAAACACCCGAAAGACTGGGCTCCTTCCATTAATCAAAGGAAGGAGAACCTGTTTAATGGAGCCTCCAATAATGCCTCATTTTACCTTATGGCTGGAGACAAGGTAGCTGATGAGGAACAATTTTTTTTGTCCTACTGAAGCCTCCTGTGTTGGAGGCTCTTCAGGAGAAGCCTCCAACACAGGAGGTTTCAGTAGGAGAAGTCTTCAGGAAGTTTCTGTCATACTGAAGCCTCCAACACAGAACTCAAATTTTACCCCGAGAGCCATGAATCCTAAGACAATGCTCACAGCCTGTGCCTAAGACTGGAGAACAAAGAGGGCAGATACTGAGCAGAACTGGGGCACTGACAATTGGCCTTTGACATGAACAGACATTTCTCAAAAGAAGACATACATGTGGCCAACAAGCATATGAAGAAAAGCTCAATATCACAAATTAGAGAAATGCAAATCAAAACCACAGTGAGATACCATTTCACACCTGTCAGAATGGCTATTACTAAAAAGTCAAAAAATAACAGATGCGGGCAAGGTTGCAGAGAAAAGGGAACACTTATACATTGTTGGTGGGAGTGTAAATTAGTTCAACCACTGTAAAAAGCAGTATGGCAACACCTTGAAGAGCTAAAAGCAGAACTATTTGACTGAGCAATCCCATTACTGAGTAGATACCCAGAAGAATATAAATCATTCTACTATAAAGATACATGCATATGAATGTTCACTGCAGCACTATTTACAATAGCAAAGACAGGCAATCAGCCTAGGTACCCATCAGTGACAGATTGGATAAAGAAAATGTGGTACATATATACAATGGAATACTATGCAGCCATAAAAAAAGAATGAGATCATGTATTTTGTGGGAACATGGATGGAGCTGGAGGCTCTTATCCTTAGCAAACTAGTGCAGAAACAGAAAACCAAATACTGAATGTTCTCACCTATCAGTGGTAGCTAAATCATAAGGACTTATGAACACAAAGAAGGAAATAGACACTAGGGTCTACTTAAGTGGGGAGGGTAGGAGGAGAGAGAGGAGCAGAAAAGATAACTATTTGAGTACTGAGCTTAATACCTGGATGATGAAATAATATGTAAAAAAAAAAAACCTCCCTGACACAAGTTTACCTATGTAACAAACCTCACGTGTACCTCCAAACCTAAAATAAAAGTTAAAAAAAAAAAAATTGGCCTTTGATGAATGATGTTAGGTTAACCTGAGATAAAGGAAATCCCCAATCCTTCTAATCTTCCCCTCTCCACCTGGACCCACCACCTCCGCCCAAGGCTTGGAGAGTGAAGGCTGATGTAGATGGAGGATCAATTGGCCAAAAGAGGTGAATTCTCTCCTCAAGTTGCCACTCCCTTACTACAAGAACCTCTGATCCCACACAGTCTACTGGATCTCTGGGTATCAAGGAAATGTCATAAATCTGAACTCACTTGACAATGTCACCATACAGAACCAAGCCTGACAGGTTACGAAGGCATGAAGAAGTGGCTTGGGTGGCTTTAGCCCCTTAATCTGTTTCAGTGTCCCCTGAAACTATACCAAGTAAATACACAATTGAGACTTTTTGGGTTAAAAAAAGTGTACTATGTAAATGCAGCTTCAAGCAGTTATGTGCAGAGTTTGCAGGGAAATAACTACGACTCAGTAAATTCATATCCAGGAAAAGTACTGTTTACACTCGGGAGCAACAGACAGACACTCCAACATGAAGCAACACGAAGCACAGCCTCCATGTACCTTTCCTAAAAACAATTACTCAAAGTTCTTGAGTCAGCTGAGCAATGAATCAAAATGAAGAACACAGAAATAAGGAAGATGACTTACAGAGAAAAGATGGTAAATAATATAAACTCAAAATTAGGTAAGTCTAAATAATAATTGTTAATGTAGCATAAAAATGTAGCAGGTGAACAAAAGCAATGGCAACAAAAGCCAAAATTCACAAACAGGATCTAATTAAACTAAAGAGCTTCTGCACAGCAAAAGAACCTACCATCAGAGTGAACAGGCAACCTATAGAATGGGAGAAAATTTTTGCAATCTACTCATCTGACAAAGGGCTAATATCCAGAATCTACAAAGAACTCAAACAAATTTACAAGAAAAAAACAACCCCATCAAAAAGTGGGTGAAGGATATGAACAGACACTTCTCAAAAGAAGACATTTATGCAGCCAACAGACACATGAAAAAATGCTCATCATCACTGGCCATCAGAGAAATGCAAATCAAAACCACAATGAGATACCATCTCACACCAGTTAGAATGGTGATCATTAAAAAGTCAAGAAACAACAGGTGCTGGAGAGGATGTGGAGAAATAGGAACACTTTTACACTGTTGGTGGGACTGTAAACTAGTTCAACCATTGTGGAAGTCAGTGTGGCAATTCCTCAAGGATCTAGAACTAGAAATACCATTTGACCCAGCCATCCCATTACTGGGTGTATATCCAAAGGACTATAAATCATGCTGCTATAAAGACACATGCACACGTATGTTTACTGCGACACTATTCACAATAGCAGACTTGGAACCAAGCCAAATGTCCAACAATGATAGACTGGATTAAGAAAATGTGGCACATATACACCATGGAATACTATGCAGCCATAAAAAAGGATGAGTTCATGTCCTTTGTAGGGACATGGATGAAGCCGGAAACCATCATTCTCAGCAAACTATCGCAAGGTCAGAAAACCAAACATGTTTTGGTTCTCACTCATAGGTGAGAATTGAACAATGAGAACCCTTGGACACAGGAAGGGGAACATCACACACCGGGGCCTGTCATGGGGTGGGGGGATGGGGGAGGGATAGCATTAGGAGATACATCTAATGTAAATGACAAATTAATGGGTGCAGCACACCAATATGGCACATGCATAAATATGTAACAAACCTGCATGTTGTGCACATGTACCCTAGAACTTAAAGTATAATAATAAAAAAAAAAGTAGCAGGTGAAAATGTAAATAAATGATTCTAAAAGTAAAGATAAATAATATAAAATCATGAATAATAGTATTGATTTGAATTTTTAGGCATTCTTACACTAGGATTCAAGGTGTGGAAGAAGATAGAAGTAAAGGGAGGTTGCATTTCTTATCTTTCACAGGTACAAGTCCAGTTTTATTCTCGATATTAATGGAAAAAATGGTATAATTATGTTTTCTAAACATTTAAATATAAACATTGATAGACTAGAAATGGGCTTCTGACTTGCATATCAATAAAAAATGCAAGGGATAAAAACAAATCAATTAATAGCAAAATATAGACAAATTTACAAAGAAAATATCAAAGTATTTTTAATAAAGAAAAAGATGATAAATAAAACTGAACATACCAGAAATCATAAATACAAACATATTACTCTCATATTGCATATTGAGAAATACTGTCAGATAACTTTGAAATTAAAGGCATTACATGCTATACACGAGAGACAAAAACTAAATTTAAATGACAATTCAGAAATAAAGAGATAGAGGCCAGGCGCGGTGGCTCACGCCTGTAATCCCAGCACTTTGGGTGGCCAAGGCAGGCGGATCATGAGGTCAAGAGATCGAGACCATCCTCGCCAACATGGTGAAACTCCGTCTCTACTAAAAATACAGAAAATTAGCTGGGCGTGGTCGTGCATGCCTGTAGTCCCAGCTACTCAGGAGGCTGAGGCAGGAGAATCGCTTGAACCTGGGAGGCGGAGGTTGCAGTGAGCTGAGATGGCGCCACTGCACTCCAGCCTGGTGACAGAGCGAGACTCCGGCTCAAAAAGAAAAAAAAGATAGATAAAGATATGAGATACTAAACCTTAAAACACTAAAAGTTCCAATATTAATATCAAAGGTGAATTAAAAGCACAAATATTAACTATGAACATGACTCATTTTTTATCAGTAGAAGGTGGAAGCTACATGACACTAACAAGACCATGTTTAATGAAATGGGATTTGTATTGAAGGCAGGTGCTATCTCTCCCACTGGACACATTTTTCTCTGGTACAGACTCGGGGTAGGGAGATGGCCATGATGCAAAGCACGAAAAACACTGTAGTGACTCTGGTCTTCCTGCTCACTCTAGATCACTAAAACAGGGTAAGGACAATACAGGGGGATGACATGTTCATGCTGAGAAAACTATGAGTTACTTAGGAGAAAAGTAAATTTCTACACTTTATACCTTAAGACAAAGTAAATTCAGGGCAGATATTTTATTTAAATGAAGAAAATAAATTCAAAACAAAAATTTTGGTGAATATATTTAAAATCTTGGGGTAAGAAGGACTTTCTGAGAATAATATTAAAGGCATAATCACAAAGAAAAGTACAGATACATTTGATTACATGAGGATTAAATGCTTTTATATAATGAAAAAGCAAGACAACCTGGGAGAAATTGCTTATATTACATAAAATAGAAAAAGGATCAATAGATTTAACTTTCCAGTCCAAAGACAGAAAAGGATAAATGAAGGTGTGTCAAAGAATGTGCATTAGAACAAATATATTTACTAATATCAGAGAAATCAATGATGGCTACTGTTAAGTGTGGGAGGGGAGAAATGTACACTTTGCATCTTGATGTTAAAGCACATATCAATATCAATAGCGTCACAATCATTCCCTTTGATGCAGAATTTCCACTTCTGAGAATTTATAACAAGCAAATAACCAACAGTATACAGAGATTTAGCCTCAAATATATTCATTTTTGTAACAGTTAAAAACTTGTAAAAAACTTAATTGTTCAGCAATATCTGACTATTAAATGAATTACAGCACATCTACACCATGAAATATTACACAACTGTTACAAATAATGTTGTAAGTGCACATGAATATATATTAACAAAAAAATATAGTCATGATGTCATTAAGTAATAAGGTTATTTACAAAAGAATAAGTATGGTCTCATATCTATAAACAAAAAAAGTATATGCTTAAAGAACTTAGAAGTGCATGCATCAAAGTTTAAGCATGACTATATGTGGGTAGATTTGTTGATTGTATTTTCTGATTTTCCTTTAATGAACTCTTATGTTATTTTCAGTTTTTAGAATAAAACCTATTTACAGAACTACAGAGTTTTCAAAGTATTTTTGCATGTTATTTTCGTTTTATTACTAATTTTTTACAATACAATATCCAGTACATAGATTGCATTATAGCCAGTTTACATTTGAATAATCTGAAAGTTAAAGAGGGTTAGTGACTTGCTGAGTATCAGGTGAATGAACATATGATGTCAAAGCCAAGCGCTGATTCCAGCTTTTACTATAAATCCAATATCATCCCCCTGGTATGAAACACCAGCATTTCTCACAGGGACTACTGCAAATTCCTCCTATATCTATGTAATGAGACTTTGTAATTTAAAAATAAAATAAAATGAAAACCTGCTTTATTTTGTTTGGAGCAGGGAAAGAAGGAAATGCTTGCCTTGCTTAATCTGTCTAATTTTGTTTCAGCCCTGGGCAGCTCCATTACAGAAAATGTATAGCTAATTTGCAGACACACAGTTTAATTCAGTGGCAAATTCAGGGTAATTTGAAAAACTATTTGTATTTGCCCTCTTTGTTTCCGATCTTTGTTTAGACACCAACAGCTTACAACCATGGTGAGTTAACTTCCTCTATGGCAGTACTTCCTCTCCAGCATTGACACAAGCTGGAGAATGGTTATACGACTGGGCAAGAAAGAAGCAGAAGAAAAATCTCCCGAATATGTCTGCAGTTCAGACACAAGCCAGTTTAAGAATGTATTGTTTCATTACAGTGAGTACATGATAAAATGCCTTCAGGTCAGTGCAACAGGAAGTACTCTAGTGAGATTAGAAACAAATAAGAATAAAATCCCAATGAGCATAAGGAGGTCTTTAGTTAGCAAAACATGTTTGCTTTTGCTATCAATACTATTTGCTCATAGGCAAAATCTACAAAATTGGGAATCACACCATATCCAGTAAAAATGAGAAACGTTCACTATTGATGAGTTAAGTAGCATTCTGCATTCCTGTTTTTTTCAAAAAAAAAACTTTTAATGGAATTAATTTCCTCTAAGAATACTTTTTACATTTTCAAGCTAGAAGAACATTTATTTCTGAATGGATGGAATTTTTTTTTCAAAATAATACTTGTCTAAGAATTCAACTGGAGTAAATACAGTGTACCCTCCCACCCATACATTTTGATATCTTTCCATAGTTTCCCTTTTTCCTTCTTGCCTCAGCAGAAGCCCTATTTCACTAAAGGTAAGAGATCCATCAGTGGCTCCCTCCTTTCATACTTCAAACTGACTTACTCATATGAAGCAACATTTTCAGCATCTTCAACTTCAAACTTGGAAAGTCGTTCTAACATACTTTAGCCACCAAAAAAAAATGCAAAAATATATCATTAGATATTTGCTACACAAAATAGTGATGAAAAATATATTTGAATAACAAGAATCCAATGAATCTAAAGAATATAGTAAACATGACTTAGCTCACTGGAAGACCTAATATTTAAGAAAGAAAATTACAATCATTAACCAGAAACTCTTTCCTCATGGATACTCCTAACACTGAATTTTGCATATTTTTATCTTCTTTTCTCTCTCTGTCTCTTTCTCTATATATGTATATAAAGATATATAAAAGAATATGTATACAGATATATAATATATAAATAATATGTGTATAGACGTATCTCAAAGACATTGTAGGTTTCATTCCAGACCACTGCAATAAAGCAAAAACTGCATTAAGCAACTCACACAAATGTTTTGGTTCCCCTGTGCATATAAAAGTTATGTTTACCCTACACTGTAGCCTGTTAAGTTTGCAATGGCATTATGTTCAAAAAACTTATGTACATACCTTAATTAAAAACTACTTTATTGGTTAAAAAATGCTAATGATCACCTGAGCCTTTAGCAAGTCATAGTCTTTTTGCTGGTGGAGGGCATTGCCTCCATGTTCATGGCTGCTGACTGATCAGAGTGGTGGTTACCAATGGTTGGAGTGGCTGAGGCAGTTTCTTAAAACAGGCCAACAATGAAGTTTGCTATAGCAAATGACTCTTCTTTTCACAAGTGAGGATTAAGTGGTGAAGCCATCAGGTCCTGGACTTTGTTGAAAGCCTTTTTATTACTGATTCAATCTCATTACTTATTTTTGGTCTGTTCAGGTTTTCTATTTCTTCTTGGTTTAGTCTTGGTAGGTCGTATGGGTCAAGGATTTTGTCCACCTCCTCTAGGTTTTCAAATTTATTGTAGAGTTGCTCATAATAGTCTTTAATAATTCTTTTTATTTCTGTCATATCTGTTATGAGGTCTCTTTTTTTGTTTCTGATTTTACTTATTTGGGTCTTCCCTTTTTCTTAATTAGTCTAGCTAATGGTTTGTTGATATTTTTTAAACCTGCTTTTTGTTGTTAACCTTTTGTAATTTTTGCCTCAAACTTGTTTATTTCTGTTTGGTCTTCATTATTTATTTCCTTTTAATAATTTGGGGTTTGGTTTGTTCTTACTGTTCCAGTTTCTTGAGGTAGAATTGTTCAGTGGTTTATTTGAAAGTTTTCTAGTTTTTTTGATCCAGGCATTTATTGCTAAAAACATACTTCTTTTTTTTTTTTTATACTTTAAGTTCTAGGGTACATGTGCACAATGTGCAGGTTTGTTACATATGTATACATGTGCCATGTTGGTGTGCTGCGCCCATTAACTCGCCATTTACATTAGGTATATCTCCTAATGCTATCCCTCCCCCCTCCCCCTACCCAACAACAGGCCCCAGTGTGTGATGTCCCCCTTCCTGTGTCCAAGTGTTCTCATTGTTCAATTCCCACCTATGAGTGAGAACATGCGATGTTTGGTGTTTTGTCCTTGCAATAGTTTGCCGAAAAAATGATGAGTTCATGTCCTTTGTAGGGACACGGATGAAGCTAAAAACATACTTCTTAATAACTGCTTTTGCTGTGTCCCCTGTTTTGGTATATTGTGTTTCTAGTTACATTTGTTTCAAAGAATTCTTAAATTTCATTCTTAATTTCTTTCTTCACTCATTGTAACTCAAGGGCATGTTGTTTAATTTCCATATGTCTGTATAGTTTTGAATGTTCCTCTTGTTATGAATGTCTAGTTTTATTCCATTGTGGTAAGATAAGATACCTGATAGAATTTCAATTTTTAAAAATTTGTTGAGACTTGTTTTGTAGCCTAACATATGGTCTATCTTGGATAATGTTTCATATGCTGATGAAAAGAATGTGTATTCTGCAGCTGTTGGGTGAGATGTTCTGTATGTTTGTTACTTATGTCCATTTGGTCTATGGTGGAATTTAAGTCTGATGTTTCTTTGTTGATTTTCTGTCTAGATGATTTGTCCAATGCTGAAAGTGGGATACGGAAGTGCCCAACTTTTATGGTAATGGGGTCTATCTCCCTCTTTAGATCTAGTAATATTCGCTTTATATATCTAGGTGCTCTGGTATTTGAGTGCATACATATTTACAATTATACACATATTACAATTATATTTCTTACCAAATTGAACACTTTATTACTACATAATAATTTTGTTTGTCAATTTTTATGGTTTTTAACTTGAACTCTGTTTTGTCTGATACAAGTATAGCTATTCCTGCTCACTTTTGGCTTCCATTTGCATAGAATATCTTTTTCCATCCCTTCATTATCAGTCTATGTGTTTCTTTACCAGTAAGGTGGGTTTCTTTTAGATAAAATATAGTCGGGTCTTATTTTTTAATCCATTCAGTAAGTCTATATCCTTCATGGGGTATTTAATCTATTAACATTCAAAGTTATTATTGGTAGGTGAGGAGTTACTTCCAACATTTTATTGTTTTCTGGTTGTTTTGTATATGTTTTATTCCTTTCTTCCTGTTTACTTTTGAAGTTGGGTAGTTTTCTGTAGTGATAAGGTTTCATTCCTTTCTCTTTCTCCTTTATGTATTGACTCTAACAGTGACTTTTAAAGTTTTGCATGTTTTTATGATGGTGGTTATCATCTTTTTACTTCCAGATGTAAGACTCCCTTGGGCATTTCTTGTAAGGCTGGTCTAGTGTTGATGAATTATCTTGGTTTTTGTTTATCTATGACAGATTTTATGTCTTCTTCATTTGTAAAGGATAGCTGTTCTGGGTATAATATTCTTGGCTGAAAGATTTT
The DNA here is from genome assembly GCF_028885655.2 of Pongo abelii. Lineage (NCBI taxonomy): Eukaryota > Metazoa > Chordata > Mammalia > Primates > Hominidae > Pongo > Pongo abelii. Next base: position 20,826,381 of record NC_071999.2, read on the forward strand.
TTTTCTTTCAGAACTTCGAATATATCATCCCATTCTCTTCTAGCCTAAGGTTTCTGCTGAGAAATCAGATGTTAGTCTAATGGGGATTCCATTATAAGTGTGTTGCTTTTCTCTTGCTATTTTAAAAAATCTTTGTCTTTGATTTTTCACAATTTGACTATAATGTCTGGGTTGAATGTATTTGGGGTTCTTTGATCTTTCTGGAACTAGATGTCTAGCTCTGTCTCAAGACTTAGGAAGTTTTATGCTCTCATTTTATTAAATATGAGCTTTTCCTTCTGGAATGCCCATAATATGAATATTTGATCAAATTAATGGTGTCCCATGAATCCTGTAGGCTTTTTTCATTCTTTTTTATCCTTTTTTGCCTTCCTGTGTTATTTCAAAAGACTTGTCTTCAAGTTCAGAAATTATTTCTTCTGCTTGTTCTTGTCTGTAAAGCCGTTGATTGTATTTTTTCATTTCATCTATTGAACTGTTTAGCTCTTAGGGCTTCTGTTTGGTTATTTTTATGATATCTGTATCTTTACTGAATTTCTCTTTCAAATCATGTTTTCCTGATTTCATTGACTTGTCTATCTGTATTACCTTATATCTCACTGAGTTTCCTTAAGATTATTCTTTTTTCTGTCATTTCATATGTTTATGATTGGGTTCTATTACTGGATAATTATTATTTCCCTTTGTAGATGACATGTTTTCTTGCATTTTCACGGTTGCTGTGTTTCTGAATTGATTTCTATGCATCTGGTGAAAAAGTCACCTTTTCCAATTTTATGGAGTAGGTTTACTTGTATGAATTTATTTGTATGAATGGGTCTTGGATGTCAGTTCATTGGGGTATACTGGCCTTGGTTCTACATGGATGCAGTAAGTGTAGTCTCCATATAGTTTATTCAGCTGTGATCCACACTAGTAACATTTCCAAGTTACTCAGTGGCCTAGGCTAAGGAAGTTTGTGGTGATGGTGGTGCAGCCTTGCCAGGAGTGGGCTCACTGGGCTGTTTCTCAGGGTAGGGGTGTGTGCAGGCATACAGTGGGTCAGAAAACTTGGAGTATGGCTTTATGCGGCTGGCCATGGTCCTGTCACTCTAGCCAGGAGCATGGGGATGCAGTTGCTCAACCAGGGCATGCCTGCCAGATGTGCCTTGCAGGACAGTTTCTCAGGCCCAGGATGCTGGCACACAGCTGTTTGCCTGGCCTGGAAGCATGCACTCCAGGAGTGGCCTGAAGGGCTGTTTCCCATACCTGGTATGTGGGTACACAGCTGCTCATCTGGCCTGGGGCCAGTCTGCTGGGGGAAACTCATGGGCCAAATATATAGCTGCATAGCTGCTAAGCTGGACTGAAGATATCCTTGCCAGGGCTGGCCAAGAGGGGGTGTTTCTCAGGCCTGGGACATAGTCAAATGATTTCTCAGCTGTCCTGGATGTGTGTCTGCTGGGGGTAGTCCACAGAGCTATTCTAGCTCAGAATGTGGGCACACTGCTGCTCAGCTGGCCTGGGTGGTGCCTGCCAGGGGAAGCCCAGGGGACTGCTTCTATGAGCCAGGATGTGGACACGAGGCTGCTCGGCTGGCCTAGGGGCATGTCTTCTGGGAGTAGCCCATGGGGCTCTTTCTTAGGTCCAGGACATGGGCATTCATGGCTGACTGGCTGGTCTGGAGGTGCATCTTCTGGGAATGGACACAGGACTGTTTCTCAGGCTCATGAAAGGTTGCACAGCTGCTTAGTTGGCCTGGGAGTGTTTCTGTGGGGGGTGGCCTAAAGGGCTGTTCCTCAAGCTGGGACATAGGTATGTGGCTGCTTAGTTGGCCTGACAGTCTGCTGGCCAGAGTAAGCTCCCAGGGTTGTTTCTCGGCCCTGAGACTTGGGCATACACAGCTGCTTGTCTCTCAGGTCTGAGACACAGGTGCAAGGCCCACTCGGTGGTGTGCCTACTGGGGGCAGCCTGTGGGACTGTTTCTCAGGCCCTTATTAAAGGCAGAGGGCTCCTGGGCAGGCCAGGAGCATGTCTGTGGTGGATGGGGCCTGCAAGGCTGTTTCTCAGGTCCTGAGCATGGGCTCATAGTCACTCTGTTGACCTGGGGGTGTATCAGCTGCTCAGAGGCTTAGGAGCCTCTCCCACTTGGGAGAGGGCATGTAGTGGTTTGGCTGTCTTAAGAGTGAGTTTACCCTGGATGGGACTGCAGATTATTCCTCTGTCTGGAAGTGTGGTGGTGGGGGTTGATTTCCCTGCTCTGCAGTACTTGAGTTACAGCCAGTCCTAGGACCAACCTCCACACAGCTGGGATTGTGGCTTTAACCCACCCATGTGGGCTTGGTGTACTGAAGATAAAGCTCCAGCGCTGGAGAGGCACAGTGGCTACTGGCCCCCAGAAGAGGGCACACTCAAGAGATGACTCTGGTCTGAAGGTGCTGTGTTACTGCAGCTTAAGTCTCTGGGGGTGGGAAGTCTTCACCTTGTACTCCTAGTCCAGGACATGCAGCTGTGTCAATTCTTGGCAGTACTCCAAACTGGCCTCAGGGCTTGCAAAGACTGTGAGATTCTCCTGTTGTAAAGACTTTGTGTTTGTGATGGCAGCGGGGTGGCAGGGATCTTCTGCTTACCTTCACCCTGCAATGAGAAGTCCCTCCTGTCTCTGGGCCAATTCAATCCAGATGGGGCAGAAGGGGCTGCACAGGCTGAGTGCTTCCATGCTGTGGCAACTTCCAGTCACCACAGATGCATCTCCACTCCTTTGCTGCACTCCAGGACTATCCCTCTGATACTCTAATCAAATCTTAGATGTGTATTTCTTGCCTAGGTTCTTTCTTGTAGGGGAGATGAGCACCAGGCATCTCTAGTCACCCATCTTGCTTGATTTAGCATAATTCCTAAGGGCCCTAGGATTTTCAGAATAGTCAATGATTGTTGGATTCAACTTAAAGTCACCAGCTTCATTAGCCCCTAACAAGAGAATTGGCCTGTGCTTTGAAGATTAGAAACCATGCATTGACATCTCCTCTCTAAATATAAAAGTCCTAGATGGCATCTTCTTCCATTAAAAGGCTATCTTGTCTACATTGAAAATGTGTTGTTTAGTGTGGCCACCTTCATCAATTATCTCAGCTAGATCTTCTGGATAACTTGCTGCTGCTTCTGCATCAGCACTTGCTGTTTACCTTGCACTTTTATGTTATGGAGATGGCTTCTTTCCTTAAACCTCATGAACCAACCTTTTAGCTTCAAGCTTTTCTTCTGCAGCTTCCTTACCTCTCCCAGGCTTCATTGAATCGAAGAGAATGAGGGCCTTGTCCTGGATTAGGCTTTGGCTTAAGGGAATGCTGTGGCTGGTTTGATCCTTTATCCAGACCACTAAAACATTCTTCATATTAGCAATCAGACTGTTTTGCTTTCTCATCATTTGTATGTTCACTGGAGTAGCAGTCTTAATTTTCCTCAAGAAGTTTTTTGGCTTTTTTGTTTTGCTTTTGTTTTACATTCACAACTTGGCTGAACTGGTGCAAGAAGTCTAGCCTTCCTCACAATCATTTCTAGCTTTTGGTTTAAAGTGAGAGCCATGTGACTCTTCCTTTCACTAGGACACTCAGAGACCATCATAGGCTTATTAAATGGCCTACTTTCAATATTGTTGTGTCTCAGGGAATAGGGAGGCCCAAGGAGAAGGAGAGAGATGGGGGAATGGCTAGTCAGTGGAGCAGTCGGAACAAACATGTCATTGATTAGGCTTGTCATCTTAATATGGACATGGTTTGTATTGCCCCAATACAATTACAATAGCAACATCAAAGATCACTGATCACAGATCACCATAACAGATATGATAATAAAAAGTTTGGAATATTGCAAGAATTATTAAAATGTGACAGAGACACAAAGTGAGAACATGCTGTTGGAAAAATAAAACCAGGAGACTTGCTCAATGCAGGGTTGCTACAAACCTTCAGTTTATAAAAAAGTAATATCTGAGGGGCAATAAAGTAAAGCACAATAAAACAAGATATACCTGCATATACACACACATATATGTATATATAAACTATATATGTGTATATATACATATATATGCTAAAGGATATATACATATATGTTTACATACATATATACACATGCTCATATGTATATTAAAGGATATATATATGACTACTGATGTTATTAATTTGGGTCAGTGCTAAAGAATATATCTATATATAGATATGTATATATAGATATATATACACACATTTAAATATGCACATATGTAGACATATGTATATAGATATGTGTGTATCTATATACACACAAATACATATTTATATATCTATATATACTACATATATAGCTAAAAGATATATCTGTATATATATATACACACACACACATATATACATGTGTGTTATATGTGTGTGTGTGTGTATGTGTGTGTGTGTGTAGATACATCCTTTAGCACTGACCCAAATTAATAACATCAGTAGTTTTCAATGACACCACCACTGAAAGGTGAGTTATATCAAAGATATATCAAAGTAGTGAAAGACTACTGATGTCATTTTATCCGGGCCAGTGCTGAGAATTAAAAATGTACACATCAGGTCAAGTGACTTCAGAGATATACTTTTCTGGTTGAAGTTATGTACAACTGCTCTAAATTTATAAACTGGCGGAACTCTGAAAATGTATATGTCAATGATTTGGAATCTACTATTAATATATCATTTTTTCCTGGAAGAAAACCTTATATTATGTAAAGGTGCTCTTGGGCCTTAACAAACAATCTAATGAATCACAATTTAAGTGCAGTTCTTTATTACTTCATTTGTGAGTGAATTTTACCAATCTTAATATATCCTTCTCTTCTTTCTCTCCGTATTTTGAAATCTCACGCATCATTGATGACTCTACCACACATTACTCTTTTTAATTCAATGGAGTAATAGCTAAAGGATTAAAAATGAACGTAGCAAGACTCCACGTTATCCTAGACTTAATTTTCTGATACAAATTAGCAATAATTATTCTACAATTCATAATCTAGTTACCCTGAAAAATGGACATTAATCAGTTATTTATTTGAAACATGGTATTTAATTTTTCTCTGGAAATGAGGTTTTAGATGTTTGTAATGAAATTTTTCGGCCTGTGAAAAAAACTTAATGAATCAAGTTTATATACATTTCTTTACTCCTAAACCTAATCCCCAAGTTACTGTTTCTGGCAAAATTTACATAAAATCAACTTCAGTTTGTAAATACCCACTTTGCTTGCCCTTGTAATTTTCTGCCTTCTCACGTTCAAATACCACCAGTAACTCTTCACCAATCACGGATGTCTTTCCTGCCCCTCAGATAGGGTTAAGTAACTACAGATCCAAGGCAGGGCCTCCATACAATCTGATCGTGGGTTTACCTTTGGGGCAGTAGCATCATGTGATAACAGACGAAGAGACCAGGGGTCTATTAGCTTTGCTCTTTTCTGTTGAGAGCTCCTCAGCTCCCTGCCCACTGTTACCTCCTCCTTGCACCAAATAGGACTGTTGCCTCTTTTGGCTCACTCTAGTAGAGTGTCATACAATGAACACGTTCTCATATTTTCCTAAGGTTTCAGGGTGCTGCTAAATATGGGTGACCAATGGAATAGGAATAAGAAGCATTCCTCTTAAGACCTATTCCTCTTTTATCCAACTAGATCGAAGAAAGGTACCTGCAGATACTACAGTAATAAGACTTTAGAAAACAGTGTCTAAAACACTCTGTATTGTTATGGATGCTCCATACAATGAACTTCCCAAATCTGAATCTCTCTTTTCTACATGTATACTTTTGTGTGTGTCTATGTGTGTATTTACATATATATGTTTAGGTCTAGCTTTATATTTACTTAAACTTCAAATTTTGTGGAAGGTCCGTTCATGTGTTACGGTTGTCATTTCACTGAAGGCAGTGCTGATGGAGTAAAAAGGTACATAGACATATAATGAATTTCTCTTTTTTGACACTATTAGCAAATACATTTTTTGCACCAAAAGGAGTAGATTTTTCATAAATATGAAATACATACATATATAATAAGTGAGGGTATGCAAATCCTACCACATAAGCCCAGTAAGTAAAGTCCAACAATTAACAAAGACTCATTTATCAATGGTCAGTTAATCAGAGATTAATTAAATTATATATAAATTAAACCTATGTACATATTAGAAATACATTTTAGCCAGGCGCGGTGGCTCATGACTGTAAACCCAGCAGTTTGGGAGGCTGAGGAGGGTAGATCACGAGGGCAGGAGTTCAAGACCAGCCTGGCCAATATTGTGAAACCCCACCCCTACCAAAAATACAAAAAATTAGTCGGGCATGGTGGCACGTGACTACAGTCCCAGCTACTCAGGAGGCTGAGGCAGGAAAATCGCTTGAATCCAGGAGATGGAGGTTACAGTGAGCCAAGATCGTGCCACTGCACTCCAGCTTGGGCAACAGCAAGACTTCATCTCAAAAAATAATAATAATAATAGAAATACATTTTAATTTGCCCATGCCTCTAACGTCCTATAAAATAAATTCTTTTAAAACATTATTTATTGGCTTAAAAATCAATACTACATACAAAACTCACATGCTATTGCTTAGTGAGCAACTACAGAATTCTCACTTAGATATTCCCTTAATCAGCCACTGATTAAACACAATCCTTTTATTTCTTCTGTAAAATGTCATTCATTTTGCAAGGTTTCTTGAGCATTACACTATAATTAACTTGAATCAGGTTTTCCATATTACTTACACCTTTATGATTTATTTCCAGGAGAGGTTTTCACATGACTGGGAAAACCCTCCACCACCTCCTTCCTTTCACTGATCATGCTAGTCTCTCCTGCCCATGAGACACAGTGAAGTACCTGCGCACCTGAGGAAAGCCGCATCCAATGAGGTGGTGGGTTTGGGTTGGGTCTAGGCACCAACCTCACATGTGGACAGAGCTCTTGAGGGTGTGGGACAAGTCCACGTTCCATTAGCTCAGTTCTTTTTTTCCCAGGGCTTCACTACTCCTTATTGGCTGCTATCTCCTCCATGTTGCAAATAGGATTGATTCTCTCCTTTCTTGGAACACTATGGTAGGGTTTCAAGCTCAGGAAACCTGAATCCCTTAAAAAATTGCCTACTAGAAACTGAGGGTGACAAATACACTAACAGGAAGAAGCAGCTCTCCTACGAACTGACCTCCTTACGCAACTCCATCAAAAAAGGATGCAAAGTTACCTACAAATGCTACAATGAGAATTGGAAACCCTGTTAAAAAAACACTCTGTATCAGGCCATGCAGGCTCCTGAGAGTAAATTCCACAAATGTCCATCTGTCTCCGTGTTTTGTGTTTCCATTTTGTGCATGGGTTTGTTTGTGTAAATGTGTTGACAAAAGTGTGTATGGATGAAGATGGATGGATATATTTGTGTATGTGCTTGGTGTGTGTATAGCTCTATGCACTCTTATGCATACGTGTGTCTTCATGTATTTATAACTCACCTTTTACTGATAGGTGACACCAGGGCTGCTCCTTTAAATTCACTTGTTTGTGAGCTAGAGGATGATAAAAGAATACAGTCAGATAGGAGACACGATTCTAAATTTACTTTTTTGGAAAATTAGCTTTTATTACTCTAGACAGAAACCAATTAATCTCTGTCAGAAATCTGAGTCCCATAAAAAACTGCTTAGTAGGAACTAAGGGTGGCAAATATACTAACAGGAAGAAGCAACTCTCCTATGACCTGCTCCTTTTTATACAACTCCACCAAAGAAGGATGCAAAGTTACTAAAAAATGCTACAATGAGACGAATTGGAAACTCTGTTAAAAAAAAAAAAAAAAAGCAAATCTCCATGGCCATGCAGGCTCCTGAGAGTAAATTCCACAAATGTCCATCAGTCTCCTTTCTCCTTATTTTAGGTTTCCATCGTGTGCATGGATTAGTTTGTGTAGTTTGCATGGTGAAGAGAAGTGTGGATGGATAGATGGACAGATGGATGGATGGATGGATGGATGGATGGATGGATGGATGGATGGGTGGGTGTATATATTTGCTCATGTGCCTGTGTGTGTGTATAGTTCTGTGCACACTTATGCTGATGGGTGACTTTATTTAACTATTTATTACCCACCTTTCTTTCGCAGGTGCCTCCTCGGTTGCTCCTTTAAATTCATTTGTCTGTGGACTAGCAGATGACAAGAGAATACAGTCAGAGAGGAGACATAATTCTGAATTTATATTCTGGAAAAATTACCTCTCACTACTCTAGACAGAAACCAATTAATTTCTGACTATTCATGTGTATAGCACTATTGGAACCTGGAATGTCTTTTTTTCTTTATTAGAAATGAGGATTTATATGGCGAAAACCAAAATCTTAGGCTGGGGAAAATAGTAATGCTTCCCGATTTAAGTAAACCTCTTTATTATGACCTCAGTCCCAATGTGTGACAGACTTTGTGGTGGCAGTTATTTCAAACTCAACTCCAGTTTGTAGGTAGTCAGCCCTCTTATTCCATTCAATGTCCTGCTTAAAAGGCCCTCCATTAGCTCCTTACGTTCACCCAGCATGGTGGTTCCTCATGCCCCACAAAAAGGGTCAGGTAACTAGAGGTCTGACACAGGGGCACAATCCAATAGGACGGTGATTTGAGGTTTGGAGCACCAGCCTCCGTGGTGGCAGAGTTCTGGAGGGTGGAGAACACCTCCAAGGCTCTTAGCTCTGTTGCTTTCTGCTGAAGGCTGCACAGTTCCCCGAGCACTCCTACCTCCTCCTCACTCCAAACAGGATTCTCTCTTCCCTCGGCCCACTCTGCTAGGTCTCATACACGGAAATCTGAGTTTCCAAGGTATTTGCCTGCTACTTACTAAGGGTGACAAGACAGTAACAGACAGAAGCCTCCGTCTGTAGTCTGTTTCTCTTTTTTCCAAAACAACTGTAAAAATGTGGAAGTTTACCTATACCTGATACAGTGAGAAGATAAATAAACTGTGTCAAAGACACTCTGTATTGCTGTGGACACTCCTCAGACTAAATCCCACTAATCTCAATCTCTCTTTCTGTCTGGCTCTCTCTCTCTGTCATAGTTATGTTTGTGTGTGTGTTTGTGTGTACATCTTTTATAACTCACATGTCCTTGATGCCTCCATCAATGATGTCTGCTGTCAGCTCATTTGGATGGGGACTAAAGAACAAATATGGTCAGAAACAGACACGATGCCTAACTCTAAATGTTTTGCACCAAATAGCTACAGTTACTCTATGACTTATTCTCTGGTTACACTTTAAATATTCACATGTACTTATATCACTAAATTGACCTGGTATGACTTTTTTTTATCAGAAACGAGGTTTTATATGCCAACAGTGAATATCTTAGGCTATGAACATAGCGATGTATCTAGGTGAAGTGACTGTATCTTCACCTCAATGTGTAACAGCCTTTTTCGAGGGGATTTAATTCCAGTTCAACTTTAGTTTGTAAGTTCTGCTTCTTATAATCCCATCTGAATTCCTTATTCTCATTCACCTCCAATCACCTCCTCACTTTTCACCAATCGTAGTTGTTTTTCCTGCCCAAGAGTTAGAGCCAAGTAGCAGAAGACATCAAGCAAGGGCTGCATCCCGTGTGATGATGGGTATGGGCTCAGGCAGTCAGCCTCACATAGTGGCAGAGCTCTGGAGGGTGGGGAACACTTCCAGGGCTATTACGTCTGTTCTCTTCTTTGCCTGGGAGTCTCCACTCTTTGTCCATTGCTATCTCCTTCTGGCTCCAAGCAGGATTTGCTTCCCCCTCGATCCACACTGCTAGTACAGTCTCATTCCCACAGAAACAAAAAGTGACAAACACTAACATAAAAAGCCTCCCTCTGCAAGTTCTTCCACATTTTCCTGCCTCCATCCAAATAACAAAAGAATATTCTTCACAAAGCTCATCCTGAGAAGACTCTCAAACTAGTCTCAAGGCAACTCCTTGTTCACATGGATGCTCGTGAGAGTCAATAGCCTGAATCTCAATCTCTCTGCATGTTGTGGGTATGAATGCGTGTATATGTGTGTCCATATATACATCTATACATGTAGAATTGTATTTCTATAGTTCCTATGTTGCATTGGCCAGTCTACCAGAAGACACTCTTTCAATTCACACACACGGCAGTGCCAAAGAACTTAAAACATACATAGTAAGACAACACGTAACTCCCAGACTTAACGTTTTCAGTGAAAAACAGTTCCAATTAACTTTCAACACGTAAACTGCTTGAACCTTACAGAATTCAGGTGTGTTTGGTTAGTTAGAATCTGCCATGCCATTTTCCCTACACATCACACTTTATATAATTGTAGCACACATTTTACATCTATCCAAGACTCAGTGACTCAAAATTTAACTGAATTCTCTACCACTGAAGCTGACCAATGCGTGACAGCCTTTTGAGGGTAAATTTCTTTTCAATTCAACTCCACTGTGCAGGTGGTCAGCCTGCTAATCCCATTAAGGGCCGACTTCCTGAATGCCTCCATCACCTACATCCTTCACCCATCATGCTAGCCTTTGCTGTCCATGAGACGTAGGCAAGTAGCTGCGGGCCTAAGAAAGGGCTGCATCCAGTGAGGTGGTGGGTTTGGGGTTGGGTCTGGGCACCAGCCTCACATGTGGACCGAGCTCTGGAGGGTGAGGGACAAGTCCACATTCCATTAGTTCTGTTCTTTTCAGCCCAAAGCTTCACTGCTCCTTGTTGGCCACTATCTCCTCCATGTTGCAAATAGGATTCTCTCCTGCCTTGGGCCAATCTGGTAGGGTCTCAACTCAGGAAATCTGAGTCCCATAAAAAAACTGCTTACTAGGAACTAAGAGTGACAAATACACTAACAGGAAGAAGCAACTCTCCTATTACTTGCTCCTCTTTATACAACTCCATCAAAGAAGGATGCAAAGTTACTAAAAAATGCTACAATGAGACGAATTGGAAACTCTGTTAAAAAAAAAAAATCTATATGGCCATGCAGGCTCCTGAGAGTAAATTCCGCAAATGTCCATCAGTCTCCTTTCTCCTTATTTTAGGTTTCCACCGTGTGCATGGATCAGTTTGTGTAGTTTGCGTGGTGAAGAGAAGTGTGGATGGATAGATGGATGGATGGATGGATGGATGGATGGATGGATGGATGGATGGATGGGTGTATATATTTGCTCATGTGCCTGTGTGTGTGTATAGTTCTGTGCACACTTATGCTGATGGGTGACTTTATTTAACTATTTATTACTCACCTTTCTTTCGCAGGTGCCTCCTCGGTTGCTCCTTTAAATTCATTTGTCTGTGGACTAGCAGATGATAAGAGAATACAGTCAGAGAGGAGACATAATTCTGAATTTATATTCTGGAAAAATTACCTCTCACTACTCTAGACAGAAACCAATTAATTTCTGACTATTCATGTGTATAGCACTATTGGAACCTGGAATGTCTTTTTTTCTTTATTAGAAATGAGGATTTATATGGCGAAAACCAAAATCTTAGGCTGGGGAAAATAGTAATGCTTCCCGATTTAAGTAAACCTCTTTATTATGACCTCAGTCCCAATGTGTGACAGACTTTGTGGTGGCAGTTATTTCAAACTCAACTCCAGTTTGTAGGTAGTCAGCCCTCTTATTCCATTCAATGTCCTGCTTAAAAGGCCCTCCATTAGCTCCTTACGTTCACCCAGCATGGTGGTTCCTCATGCCCTACAAAAAGGGTCAGGTAACTAGAGGTCTGACACAGGGGCACAATCCAATAGGATGGTGATTTGAGGTTTGGAGCACCAGCCTCCGTGGTGGCAGAGTTCTGGAGGGTGGAGAACACCTCCAAGGCTCTTAGCTCTGTTGCTTTCTGCTGAAGGCTGCACAGTTCCCCGAGCACTCCTACCTCCTCCTCACTCCAAACAGGATTCTCTCTTCCCTCGGCCCACTGTGGTATGTCTGGTACACAGAAAATCTGCCTTTCCAAAGCATTTGCCTGCTACTTACTAAGGGTGACAAGACAGTAACAGACAGAAGCCTCTATCAATAGTCAGTTTCTTTTTTTCTAAACAATGTTAAAATGTGGAAGTTATCTATACATGATACAGTGAGATGATAAAGAACCTGTGTCAAAGAAACACTGTATTATCATGAACACATCTGAGAGTGAATCCCACTAATCTCGGTCTCTTTCTCTGTCACTGTTTTGTGTGTGTGTGTACATCTTTTGTTTTTTCTTTTTTTCTTTTTTGCAACAAAGTTTCGCTCCTGCTGCCCAGGGTGGAATGCAGCAGCATGTTCTCAGCTCACTGCAAACTCCACTTCCCCAGGTTCAATCGATTCTCCTGCCTCAGCCTCCTGAGTAGCTGGGATTAGAGGCGCCTGCCACCACACCTGGCTAGTTCTTATAGTTTTAGTAGAGACAGGGTTTCACGATGTTTGCCAGCCTGGTCTCGAACACCTGACCTCAGGGTATCTGCCTGCTTCAGCCTCCCAAAGTGCTCAGATTACAGGTGTGAACCATTGCACCTGGCCATGTGTACGTCTTTTATAACTCACCTATCATTGGGGCCGCGCTCAATGATGACTCCCGCCAGGGCATTCGGATTGGGACTAAAGGACAAATATGGTCAGAGTCAGACACAATGTGTAATTCTAATGTTTTGCAACAAATAGCTACAATTAGTCTATGTGTCATTCCCCAGTTACACTTTAATTATTCACATGTATGTATATCACGAAATTGACCAGGGATGGCATTTGTTTTTTTATTAGAAATGAGGTTTTATATGCCAACAGTGAGCATTGTAGGCTGTGAACATAGCGATGCATCCAGATTAAGTAAGGGTATCTACACCTCAAGGTGTAACAGCATTTTTGGAGAGCATTTAATTCTAGTTCAAATTTAGTTTCTGAGTCCCCCTTCTTATAATCCCATCTGAGTTCCTCATTCTCTATCACCTCCAATCACCTCTTCACTTTTCACCCATCCTAGTTGTCTTTCCTGCCCAAGAGTTGTGGCCAAGTAGCTGGAGGCCTCAAGCAAGGGCTCCATCCCATGTGAGGGTGGGTATGGGCAAAGGCAGTCAGCCTCACATAACAGCAGAGTTCTGGAGGGGGTGAAATAATTCCAGGGTTATTAGCTCTGTTCTTTGTTTTGGCTGGGATTTCTCTGATCTTTGTCCACTCCTATCTCCTTCTCGCTGCAAGCAGGATTCGCTTCTCCCTTGGTCCACACTACTAGCACATTCTCATTCTCACAGAAAGGTAATGTGACAAACACTAACATAAAAAGCCTCCCTCTATGAGTTCCTCCCCATTTTCCTACCTCCATCCAAAAAACAAAAGAATATTGCATACAAAGCTCATTCTGAGAGGACTCTAGAAATAGTTTCAAGGGAACTCCTTGTTCCCATGGATGCTTGTCACACTCAATAGCCCTACTCAGTCTCTCTTGTGTGTATGAATGCATGTATGTATGTGTTTGTATATGCATAGATACATGTATAACTGTATTCCTTGATATCACACGGTGCATTGGCCAGCCTACTAGAAGATACTCTCAATTCACACACAGGGCACTGCCAAAGAACTTAACATGTACATAGCAAGACAACATGTAACTTCCTAGACTTAACGTTTTCAGTTCAAAATAACTCCAATTGCTTTTGGGTTTTTTTTGTTGTTTTTGTTTGTTGTTGTTGTTGTTTGTTTTTTGAGACAGAGTCTCACTCTGTCACCCAAGCTGGAGTGCAGTGGCATGATCTCGGCTCACTGCAACCTCTGCCTCCCAGGTTCAAGCAATTCTCCTGCCTCAGCCTCCCGAGTAGCAGGGACTACAGGCGCCCGCCACCACACCCAGCTAATTTTGTATTTTTAGTAGAGATGGGGTTTCATCATGTTGGCCAGGCTGGCCTTGAACTACTGATCTCGTTATCTACCCTCCCTGGCCTCCCAAAGTGCTGGGACTACAGGCCTGAGCCACCGCACCCGACCTTCCAACTACTTTTCAAACTGTAAGCTGCCTTACCCTTACAGAAGTGATGTGTGTATGTGGTTCTTTGGAATCTGCCATGCCATTTACCCTACACATCATACTTTATATGATTGCAGCACATACTTTACACCTATCTAAGACTCACTGACTCAAGAGTTCACCAAAACTCTCTATCACTGGAGCTGGCCAATGCACGACAGCCTTTTGTGGGTGAATTTCTTTTAAATTCAACTCCACTGTGTAGGCATTCCTCCTTCTAATCCCATCTATGGCCCACTTCCTGGATCTCTCCATCACGTCTTTCCTTTCACCCATCATGCTAGACTTTCCCGTCCATGGGACACAGGCAAGTAGCTGTGGGCCTAAGGAAGGGCTGCATCCAATGAGGTGCTGTGCTTGTGTTTGTGTTTTAGCATCAGTCTCCTATGTTGACAGAGCTCTGGAGTGTGAGGGACAAGTCCATGTTCCATCAGCTCCGTTCTTTTCTGCCCAGGGCTTCACTGCTCCTTGTCAGCTGCTATCTCCTCCATGTTGCAAATAGGATTTTCTCCTCCCTTCTGTCAATCTGGTAGGCTCTCAAACTCAGGAAATCTGAGTCCTTTAAGAAGCTGCTTACTAGGAACTAAGGGTGACAAATACACTAACAGGAAGCAGCAGCTCTCCTATGACCTGCTCCTTTTTATATGACTCCATTAGAAAAGGATGCAATGTTACCTACAAAGGCTACAATGAGAATTGGAAACCCTGTTAAAAACCACTCTCTATGGCCATGCAGGCTTCTCAGAATAAACTCCACAAATGTCCGTCCATCTGTCTCCTTGTTGTATGTTTCCACTGTGTGCATGGGTTTGTTAGTGGATGTGTTTGAGAGAAGTGTGTACGGATGGATGCATGGATGGATCAATGGATATATTTGTTTATGTCCCTGTGTGTGTGAATACTTCTATGCTCAGTTGTAATTAGATAAATAGACACACGTATGCATAACTCACCTTTCATTCATACGTGCCTCTGGGTTCACTCCGGATAATTCATTTGTGGGTGGACTAGAGGATGACAAAAGAATACAGTCGGACAGGAGACACAATTCAAAATTTACTTTTCTGGTAAAACTAGCTTTCATTACTCTGCACATAAACCAGTTAAGTTCTGACTATTCATGTGTATAGCACTATTTGGTTTTGAAATGTCATTTTTTTATTAGAAAGGAGGATTTATATGATGGCAACGAACATCTTAGGCTGGGGAAAATAGTAATGCTTTCAGATTTAAATAAACCTCTTTATTATGACCTCAGTCCCAATGCGTGACAGCCTTTGTGGTGGCAGTTATTTCAAACTAAACTTTTGTGTGGAGGTAGTCAGCCCTCTTATTCCACTAAATGTGCTGCCTGAAAGCCCTCCATTACTTCTTCACTTGATTGTCTCTCTTGGTCCACAAGTAGGGTAAAGTAACTGCAGGTCTGAGTCAAGGACACAATCCAATATGATGGTATTTGGGGTTTGGAGTACCACCCTGTATTGTGGCAGAGTTCTGCAGGGTCAAAAACATTTCTAGGGTTGTTAGCTTTTTTCTCTTCTCCTGAGGTCTTCACTACTCTCTGTCCCTGCTGTCCTTTCCTGTTTCCAAAGAGGATTCTCTGCTGTCCTCAGCCATTATCGTAAGGTCTCACATATAGGCAGTCTGAAAATTATTTTTTATTTTTACTCAGTATCAAATAGACTAGTAAGAAAAATCATTCTTCTTTTTATGTGGTCATCTTTTATCTAAATTCATTCAAGACATAAAGTCACCTTCATATCCTATACTGAGATCACGTAGACACGTGTGTCAAAGTTTTTTGCTTTTCCATTAATGCCCTTGAATGGGAACTTCCCTAATCTCCACCTTTATATTTCTCTGCAGTACCTGTGGGTGCATGCCTTGATTTAATATGAATGCATATAGGTATATATAAATGGTATATAATTGTTTCCTCCCTTGTTCATATATCCTTATATCTATATTGATTTCTTTCTTTTTTTTTTTTTTTTTCTTTTTTGAGATGGAGTCTCGCTCTGTTGCCCAGGCTGGAGTGCAGTGGCGCGATCTCGGCTCACTGCAAGCTCCGCCTCCCGGGCTCACGCCATTCTCCTGCCTCAGCCTCCTGAGTAGCTGGGACTACAGGCACCCGCCACCACGCCCAGCTAATTTTTTGTATTTTTAGTAGAGACGGGGTTTCACTGTCTTAGCCAGGATGGTCTCGATCTCCTGACCTCGTGATCTACCCACCTCAGCCTCCCAAAGTGCTGGGATTATAGGCGTGAGCCACTGCGCCCAGCCTCTATATTGATTTATTTCTGTCTCACAGTTCACTGATAGCTCCATTCCAGAGTACTGATTTGAATTTAGACTTGGCAGTGCTACAGAATTTAAATATATATATGTATCATCCAACACCAATATGACATCCTAGACTTCACTTTCTGGTTTGAATTACTCACAAGCGATGTTTAGTTCTTTACAATTGAATGAAGCACAAACTAAGCATTTGGTGGTTTACTTTATTTCAAATTCAGCTGCAGTTTCTATGTACAAATCCCCTTGACCACATCTCATTTCCTGACACTAAAATCCCTTCATCAGTGCCTTCTTTTCACCATCATAGTTGTCTTCTCTGCTCTCACACAGGGTCAAGAAACTGCCCCATACAATGTGATGATGGGTGTGGGCTTGTAGTGTTAGCCTCACATGGTGGTAGAGCTCTGGGTGTGAGGAACCCTGACAGGGCCATTAGCTCTGTTTTTTTTCCCTAAGGGCTCCACTGCTCCCTGTCCACTGCTACTCGCTTGTTGCTCTGCGTAGGGTTTTCTTCCCTTGGTCCACTCTAGTATTTCTCATACACAGGAAATCTGACTTTCCTAAGTATGTGCCTGCTACTAAGGGTGACAAGACAATAACAAGAAGTTTCCCTTTTTTGACCTGTTCCTTTTTATCCAATTTAATCAAAAAGTTGGATAAGGGGCCTGCAGGGCCTATAGTGAAGAGATTTATAAATGGAGTAAAAGACATTCTGTATGGCCATGGATGATCCTGAGAGTAAGCACATAATCTTCATCTTTCTCTCTGTTGTTTCTCTCTCTTTTCTCTTTCTCTCCCTCTCTCTCTCTCCCTGTGTTTGTGTGTCTATATAGACAGAAGTAGTATATCTGCATATATATTTCTTTACATATTTGTGTATATATGTTTTATAATTCACATTTCACTGGTGGTTCTATCATAGGTCACCGATGTCAATTCTGTATGCAGGCTAAAGGAATATAAAAGTAGATAGTTGGACACACATGTAATTCTAAACTTACTTTTTGGATCAAACAGCTACAGTTACTCTATAATGTACTATCTGGTTGATATTTAAATATTCATGTGTATATCACTAATTCGAACTAGGTGTATCTTTTGTTTTAGGCAGAGTCTCACTCTCACCGAGGCTGGAGTGCAGTGGTGCGATCTTGGCTCACCGCAACCTCCGCCTCCCAGGTTCAAGCAATTCTCCTGCCTCAGCCTCCTGAGTAGATGGGATTACAGGCATGCACCACCACACCTGGCTAATTTGTGTATTTTTAATAGAGACAGGGTTTTGCCATGTTGGTCAGGCTGGTCTCAAATTCCCGGCCTCAAGTGATCTAGCTGTCTTGGCCTCCCAAAGTGCTGGGATTACAGATATGAGCCACCAAGCCTGGCCAGTGGCATTTATTTCTAATGTAACTGCAGTCTGTAAGGAAACATGCCTCTTACCCCCTCTAAATTCTTGATTCCTAAGTCCCTCTGTCACTTCCTTACTTTCACCCATCATGGCTGTCTTTCCCGCCCAGAAGATATGACCATGTAGCTGTAGGCCTGAGTCAGGAACTCCCTACAAAATGAGTGCGAGTTTGGGTTTTGTTTGGGGTGCCAGCCTCACATGGTGGTAGAACTCTAGAGGGTGAGGAACCCATTAAGGTTTCATGAACTCTGTTATTTTTGCTGAGTGCTTCACTCCTCCCTGTCACCTATTACCTCCCCATTGCTCCAAATAGGATTCTCTCTCCCTTTGGCCCACTGTAGTAGTAGGAGAGTCTCATAAATGGAAAACCTCAGAGGTTCATAAGGGATTGGATACTACTAACTTAGAGTGACAAATATACTAAGAGGAAGAAGCATCCCTTTCATGACTTCATCCTCTTTTATCCAATTTGGTCTGAAAAAAAAAATCGAAGGTTATCTATAGATCCTACAGTGAGAAGATTTAGACATAGTGTCAAAGATACTCTGTATTTCCAAGGATATGCCTGACAGTGAATTTTACAAATATCAACTTCTCTTTCTTTTTCATTGTTTTATGTTTCTGTGTGTGTATGTGTATGCATGCGTGTATGTTATGTGTATATATATATATATACATTTACGTGTACATAAATCTTTGTTTTTAACTCACATTTCATGGGTGGCTCTATCATAGGTTACTACCATCAACTCAATTGGCTGTAGGCTGAGGAATTATAAAAGCATATTATTCAGATACAAACATAATTTGGACTTACACTTTTGGTCGAATAGCTGCAGTTACTCTAGACATGAGTCTACCTGCCAAGGAATGCCAAAGATTGCCAGCAACTAGCAAAAGCTAGCAAAGAGGTATCAAACAGATTCTTCCTTATAGCCTTCATAAAAAGCCAACCCTACTGACAACCGCAATTTCAGATTTCTAGTCTCTAGCACTATGAGATGATTAATTTTTGTTTAAGGCACTTGGTTTGTGATACTTTGTTAAAGCAGCCCTAGAAACTAATATAGCCCAACCTGGTACAGTCTCATACACAGGCAATCCAACAGTTTTCTAAAAGTTTTGGCTACTAGTCAACTCAGCTAGGAAGAAGAAGTAGACTTCTTGTGATCTATTCATCTTGTATCCAACTAGACCCAAAAAGAAAAGGATGTTACATACAGAAGCTGAAACTACCAGTACTTTAGAAACAGTGTCCAAGAAAGTCTATATTTAACATTTGCTGTATCTTTATGAACACACACACGCACAATGCCTTTTACTGATGACTCCATTATAGGCTAGTGATATCATTTCACATAACCTAACATGGGTTAGTGATATCACTTCATTTGGGTCAGAGCTAAAGAATTAAACTAAATTGTACATAATCAAATACCACGTGAATTTGTAGGCTTAATTGTTATTCAAATTAGCTACAATAACCCTACAACTAATAAACTAGCTGTTCTAAAAACAAACAAACAAACAAACAAAAAACACATGCAATTTGGAAACAATAGTGACCATCCCTGCCTGTCTCCATAGACAACAACAGCAACTAACCAGGAGTAGTTACGGTAAAATTAGGAAAGCATTAGGCTGGCTGATGAAAACAGGGAAGGGCTGAAGAGTCATCCTTGGGCCTTCACTCCTCCACCTGCCTCCATCTCCGAAGCCCAGGTTACAAACCAGAGAGACTGTCTCCTCCAATGCTGTTTTGTTCAGGCGCTTCAAGGTGATATAGTTGTTTAATTAAATGAAATTTTCCCTGAGGTTGCCTCTGTACTTGAGTCCTTATGCAACAAACTGCAAGCTAACCTAGTGTGTAAACTAACAGCATAATTATGAATAGAATATACACTTGTAACAGATAGCTGTGTCTCAGTCAATTACAGCAGCTGAGCTTCAGTCAATTGCGAGTGGCTGACTGATTCGAACAAGACAAAACATCCAGCTGTAACCAGTTGTAACCAACAAAGCTGTTTCTGGACCTCACTTCCATTTTCTGTCCATAATGCTCTCTGGCCACATTGCCAGCTTGCAGTTTTTCCAACTTGTTCTGGTTCTAAAAGCTTCCCAACTCGCGAATCATTCTTGTACTATTAAACTCTGTTAAATTTACCTTGTCTAAAGTTTTTCCTTTTCACAACCCAGAGGAGTTGCCTGGTCAGTGTTTCATGGTTCCTGAGACTCTCTACCCTGGGGCATATCACTTCTCTTCATTTTAAACTTACTGACAATGACACAGCTTACGTCCTAGAGTTCAGTGAGACTGACTATAATTCCTGCCCAAACCAGGACATTTTTGAAAGGAAAAAGTGGATGCTATTAATAATTATGTTGCAAGAACAGCAGCAGACTGAGATTGTCCTTCAGTCCTTCCCCAATACAAATGACCAGACAGAGCAGCCAACAGCCACAAAAAATCTGGGTTCACAAACCAACATGATTAGATACCTGAGGAATACAACTACTGAAAAAGAAATACAACAAGCTGAACAACAGCATACCAACTGTAGCAAAACTACTGGAACACACTGACCAAGATTTTAAAGTAAGCATGACAAATATTCGTAAGGATAAGAGGACACAAAGGAAGATGTTGAAACATGAAATGAGGATGGGAGTCGTAAGAAAAAATAAAAGAGAAAGCCTTAACTGTAAAAGTATAACTGCCAAAACATATAAATTGTTGAGGGATAAATAGCAGTTTGGATACCTGTGAAAAGCTAATTAATTTAGAGTTAGAAGGTTAGATTGAGAAACTTACCCAGAAAATAGTAGAAAAGAATAAAGAGAACATACTAAAGAAAAGAAGAATGTTATGGAGGATAAAAACAGATATCTAACATCTAGAATATGGAAATCTAAGAAGAAATGAAAACTAAAAATGCAAAATGTGAAAATTTATGATGATAAATTTCCCAGAATTCAAGAAAGAAGAAATAAATCAGCTTTAAGTATCTAATGGAGACAAAGAGAAAATTCTAACACCTTCTAGAAAGAGCAAAAGACCTATGAGAGCACAAGGACAGACCAACATCATAGATCTCTGTACCATAAAGAAAGCTTCCACAGGATAAAGTCCACAGGATCAATATCATATTGGTGTTCTCTGAATATATTGTAATATGATTAGCTTTTTTTAAAAAAAACCCACATTTGAAACTAAATTACACATTACTGAATACCTCTTATGTTAAAAGGGAAATCATGAAATATTTTAAATACTAAGAACTGATTGATAATAACATGACAAACTTTGTAGGATACAATGAAGCAATATTTACAAGAAAATTTACTGATATATAAGCATTAATAAGAAGTCAAGATGGTTAAAAGCAAAGAGCACACATTTAAGTAGAGAAGTTGGAAAAGGAGCACAGGGCAAAGTCTATGGAGTAATAAGGAAGCAAAACATAAGGAGGTAAGCATAAGTCACTGAACTGGAGAAGAAAAAACCGTGGAGAAGATTAACAAAACAAAAGTGTGTCTCTTTGAAAAGATTACTACAAATGGACCTGTGGCAATAATAATCAAGAACAAACAGAGTGAATATCCAAATAAAATGTACAAGAAGAGAGCATAACTATAACACAACTAAAATTTTTTAAAACGAGATTATTCAATTATATGCTAATAAATGTGAAAACTTAGATGGAATGGAAAAATTCCTAGACAAATATAAAACACTAACATTAGTGCAAGAAAATATATTTATATAGAAATAGAATACTCAAGTAACAAAGAAATCAACCTAGTATTTAAAGCCCTTCCCTCTCCCAAACACCACAGGGCCCACATAGGTATTTTTCAAAATTTTTTAGAATATTGATATACTTACTACAAAATCTATGTCAACATATAAAGGCTCTATTAATAACTAATCGTAGTAATAAAAAAAGGTGTAGTGATGCCATAAGTATCAATGGAGCAAAATATGAGCTCAGAGATAAACCTATGTAGATATATGTCATTGAAGATGATTATATAAACAAGGAAAAAGGATGAACTGTTTAATAGATGGTATTTGGAAAATCAGCCTACCATTGGGAGAAAAATGAAACCAAATCCCTACCTAACACCATATTTAAGGGTAAACTCTAAGCAGATTAAAGCATTAAATGTGTAAATTAAAACTATGAGGATTAGAAATTACCTTTGTAGACTGAAAGTGGGAAAATTTGAAACTTTAAAAGTAAAATAATAAGGCAAAAAGTTCTGTCATGAAGAGAATGAAGAACAACAATGCCAAAGCTAACAGGCAGATGACGGATTGGAGAACATAACTTCAATGTCTAAAACTGACATGAAGGATGATTTGAATACATAAAGCGATAGTCCAAACTTTTGAATGGTATTCCATGCATCTGAGTCTGTTTAGTGTTGCCATAAGGGATACCTGAGGCTGGGTAATTTATAAAGAAAAGAGGTTTATTTGGCTCACAGTTGTGTGCTGCACAAGAAGCCTGATGCCAACATCTGCTTCTGAGGCTGCTCCCATTTATGGTGGAAGATGAAGGGGAACTGACATGTGCAGAGATCAAATGGCAAGAGGGGAAGCAAGGTGGGGGAAGCCACCGGTCTCTTTTTAAACCACCAGCTTTTGCAAGAACTAATAGAGTGAGTACTCACTCACCCTCACTCCCAGGGAGGGAATTAATCTATTCATCTTCCAAACACCTTCCATTAGGCCCCACCTCCAACATTGGGGATCAAATTTCAACATGAGGTTTGGGGGTACAAACCTCCAAACAATAGCACCATGTTTTTAATGTTACTAAAAAGAGTGAATTCTTGCTATATTGTTTACAAATGTAACATAATCACTTTGAAAATTAAACATAATTTTAAAAGAAATTTGATTAACTTATTCTAAAATATAAAATATTCAAAAAGAGCACATGTAAATTAACAAGACAAAGACAGGAACACCAGTGGAAAAATGGGCTAAGTTCATGAATGGACCATTACAGAAGAAATCCCAAATGCTATAAGAACATAAAATGATGCTCAAACTCGTGAGTTATCACATAAATGCAAAGTAAAACATAATGCAATATGTTACCATCTATTTGATTATATAAATTAGAAAGTTTGATTATGTCAAGTGTTGTTGTGAATGTGTATGTGTAGGAACCATCATGCACTGTTGATGACATGCAGACTGGTATAACCATTGTGAGAGCAATAGGCAGTATTCAGTCAAATTCAAAATATGCAGTCCCATGGCCCATCAAGTCCTGTTTCATGTTCCTACAGAAATACTCAAACAGGCTTATAGGGGTCTGGCATAAGGATAATCATTTGGCGGCAGTCTTTGTGAAGGCAAATGGTAGGAAGCAATATATGTGTTCTTCACTAGGGGATGCATGCTGTGGAATTTTTCATACCAGTTAAAAGCAACAATTAAAGGTATACACAAGAAGAATAATCTTATGTTACTAAGCAAAAAACTAACAAAATGAGATACGACTTAACACCATTTAAGTAAATTTAAAAACATATAGGCAAAACAATAATACATAGTTTACAGAACACATATAAATGTATATACTGTATATTAAACATATTAAAATTGTTGCATATATGCATATATCTGTATATGTCATTATGTATATCTGTACTCTCATCTATATATTAAAAAGGCCTACAAGTAGCAATGAGCCACTGGCAATGAGCATACCAAATGCAAAATATTGGTTTCTAAAGGGCATCGGGTTCTTTGGTTAAATGGCTGATTCCAGGGCTGGGGAAATGCTCAAAAAGTGATGGGAACATGTCAAGTCAAAAGGACAAAGGGGCTAGATTTAGGGAGTCCCACTGGCCAAATATGGGACCATTTAAACAACAAAATAAATAATGACAGAAAGGATTGTAATTCATTGAAATAATGTAAGAATTTATAAGTTCATAGTAATAGTGAATAAATAGGAGTAGGAATAGCTCTCCTTATAATAGAATGATACTTATTAAACACAGAAAAACTACTTTTTTAAAAAAAAATCACCATTTTGTAACGATCACAGTTATAACTGATTCACATAAAAATCAATGAATGCTAAAACTAGTGCATGAAAGTTTTATGTGGAACAGGATACTGAACATTGAAGATAGTTTTAACATAGACTGAAAGTATCTTCCCCCAAAGTGGATACTAATTATAAACTGAATAATATTTACTTGCCAGTGAATAAATCTGGCAATACCTCTCAACCACAATAGAGATATGGACCATAAAACAGTGTAATATTCAACAGAGGAGTTACTTAATCTGAAAGTGGTATTCAAATCCCTCATCTATCCTTCAAAAGGCCATGAAATTATTTCCTGTCATCTCATATAAAAGACGTTGTAATATTCTAAGAGCTTGCATTTAGGTTGTCTCTGAAAAGAGTCTGATGAATAACTTGACAATAAGAAAGTGAATGCTGAGATTTTAGAGTGAATAGACATTTTAATCTCATAGTCTACTTTTTGTTAACTAACTCACCCCTCTCACATTTCAAAAATATCTAAAAGTAGCTGTTAGACATTCTATTAAGTCCTCCTGTCGAAAATGGAAATGTTTGGAGATTCCATCTTTGCATCATCTTCCTATATCCCACTTTTAAACATTTTTGGCATTGAAAATTATCCTTCAAATGAACTTTTAGATATCACCCATGCTTAGGAAACTTCAAATCTGCAAGTGGTGAATAGATAATCTGCACAGGAAACATTTTTTTTTTTTTTTGAGACAGAGTTTCACTCTGTCGCCTAGGCTGCAGTGCAGTGGTGCTGTCTCAGCTCACTGCAACCTCTGCCTCCCGGATTCAAGTGATCCTTCTGCCTCAGCCTCCTGAGTAGCTGGGACTACAGGCATGCACCACCACGCCCAGCTAATTTTTGTATTTTTAGTAGAGACGGGGTTTTACCATATTGGCCAGGCTGGTCTCGAACTCCTGACCTCATGGTCCACCTGCCTCAGCCTCCCAAAGTGCTGGGATTACAGGCTTGAGCCACCATGCCCAGCCAGAAAACACTTTTGACAAACACACAAGCATTTCCTTTTGTAGAATCCTTGGGCCATATTAAGGGTATTGTTAAGCTGGCATCTCATAAAGTGTACAGAATAAAACACTAATTTGGGGAGACGTTAAAAGGGAAAAGTAACAACAGCAGCAGCGCTTGTTTTATTTAAATGTAGAAAATTAATTCAAAATATAAAAAAAAATTTGATGACTATATTGGTAATCTTACGATAAGAAATAACTTTCTGAGTATAACACAAACAGCATCGGTTATAAAAGTACCAATTACATTTGAACACATGAAGCTTATTACAAAGCTCTATGTAAGGTTGCTGTATTTTACTTCAAACATCAAATGCAAAAATATATTAGAGATTTGCCACATGAAGCGGTGATATGACCAATTTATTTGAACAACAAAATTCCTTGAATCTAAAAGATATGGTAAATATGACTTAGCTTACTTAAGACCTAACTTTTTAGAAAGAATTTTAGAATCAGTGTCCAGAAAACTATTTTCCCATGAATAATTCTGAGACTGAATTTCGCAAACCTGACTTCTTCCCATCTCCAATATATATTATAACATCACCTTTCATTGTTGACTCCAGCACAGATTTCTGATGTCAATTCATTGGGGTCAGTGCAAAGGGTTGAAAGGTAAATAGTAAGAAACAACATAAATGCATACATGACTTTTTTTTTTTTTTTTTTTGGTTCAAATTGGCTATGATTGCGCTACAAATTACAATGTGTTGTCCCTAAAAATTCTCATGTAAATCTGTTATTTGGCACCTGGTACTTCATTTTTCTCTAGAAAGAAGTCTTTATGTGTTGGTAATAAAAATTGTTTAGGACTCTCAAAAAAGTTTAATGAATCAAGATTTAAATACAATTCTTTATTACTGAACCTGATCATCATGTGTGGCAGCAAATTTAACTTAAATTTGCTTCAAATTCATGTTCCATTTGTAGGCACACATTATTCTTGCCCATTTTGATTTCCTAATTATCAAGTCCCTCCACCACCTTCATGCTCTTCATGAGTCACAGATATCTTTGCTTCCCCTCAAATAGGATCAAGTGACAAACCTGAGGCAGGGGCTCCATCCAATGTGATGATGGCTTTGAGTTTGGGGCACCAGCTCTGAAGGGTGAGGGACAGATACAGGGTCTCTTAGCTTCTTTCTTTCTGCTGAGGGCTCCTCTGCTGCCTGTCCAATGCTACCACCTTCTTTCTCCAAGTAGGATTCTCTACTCTCTTGGATCACTCTTGAGAGAGTCTCATACACAGGCATTCTGATAGTTTCCTAAGGTTTTGGCTGCTAATTACTTGGGGTCACAAACAATCTTTGAGTACCAAGCATCCCTCTTCTGACCTGATATTTTTTCCACTCTGGTTCAAAAACAATGTTACCAAAGATGCTTAAAGTCTGATAGAAAGCTGTTATTGCCATTGATGCTCCCAGTATTTTTCACCACTTAGATCAGTCAATTCACCCATTGTGGTCATAGTTGTCAGAGCATACAGTAGAATCTGTTAGTGAATCCATAACTCTACCAAAGAGTAAAAAGCACATACAAAAAATAAAGTCAGATATTTTGGAAGGCAATCAGGATGTTAATCTCAACAGTATTTCAGGACACAAAAAATAAAATCAGAGGAATTTTGACAAGAACTAAAGAAACAATTTCAGGATACAGCACTAGTACTTCTGAGACTGTGTGTGTGTGTGTGTGTGTGTGTGAGAGAGAGAGAGAGAGAGAGAGACAGAAGACACAGAAAAAAGAAAGAAAATGTAAGAATAATGAATGTTTCTATATCAATGGCTAGCTAGTTCCTGGTCATCCTTGGTAGGAAATAAACAAGTAGGTAAGTCAAGCATAGCCTTAATTATGTTTAAAACATTTTGTGAACTTAAAGTGGATTATGTGTTTACAATGATTTTGTTTTCTTTTTGTCTGGATTCATTTTTTTAAAGTTATATGGCTATATTTTACAATATCAAGACTTCCTAGCACCGGAACCCCTGGCTTGGCTAATTTAATCTCTCTGCAACTTCATTTCCTCATCTGTAAGTTAAGACACACGCAAAATACACTCCACATCTGTCAACTTCATAAAATCATGCTGAATATTCAGCATTTTGCAAATATTGGTTTTTAGACAACCTGCTCTCCACACCAAATATTATGCCATAAAAATCAGTATGTGGCAATATAAACTGATACATATTTTTAGTTTCAAATACACAAACATTCTCATCAAGGTAATACGCTCCCAAGACTCAAGAATTAATGCTCTTTGCCACAATTTTCTAACTTTTCAAACGTTTAAATAAGAAACTGATCACACACATTTTTTTGCTGCTGATAAAAACTGGGATTCTCTAAGAGTGTGCTGAGGTTTCTTAACTTATTTGACCACAGAACCTCTTTCTCATAGTGGAAATGTGTGAGAAACACATTTTGGAAACAATATATTAAATGGTATCTTTTTATGTCTTTAAGAAAAGTTCTGCTACACAAACTAATTTTGGACCCTGATCAATAGCTCAAACCTTTAAGCACAGATAGACATTAATATTGTGCTAATCTTTCAGCCTGTGAGGAAAGGAGTGCCAGAGTTCAAATTATCAGATCTCGTTAGCCTGGCCTGAGGGCCATGAGGGGAACCTTTCAAGTTCTAAGTGGGTGTTCTCATGTCCTTGAATGGCTCCTGGATATTCATCTAGGTCTCAGGAAAAACAATACCTTTTACAAAAAGAAAGGCATCTATAGGCATCCGCTACTTTTCAGCAGGATGAATAATTGGATTGTCTATGCAGAATACACTAACAAATCATAACAGGTGAAAATGTTCAAAACACCAAAAAGGTAAGAATTTGAGTTTCCGACATAAGCAGCCTTATTAAATGATTACTGGATTTTTCAGACATCCTCTACTGAGGAAGAGAACTGGAAGACACTCAAATTACTCCAGATTCAGGTGACAAGCCAGGATTGCTAAGCAAGTTCCTTGGGAAACTAATCTCCAAAAAGGGCACAAAACATCCATAGACGTTACCTGAACTCCTTTCAGGGAGAGTATTGCATGAAGTCTGAAATAATACTTTGATAAGCTGCTTTGGGGCACAGAATGATTTCCCTCATGGGACATGAATAAGTAGCTAGCTAAATTGCCCTCTAAGGAAGGTGAGAATTGCAAACTGTTCTAAACTAAAGTGGTCATGCAGAATTCTTAAATGCTTTTTGGTAGATAGGAGCAACCACAGAAGTCCGAGTTAGGTGAAGGTTAGCTACGCCTTTATAATCATGCTACCAGGTTATAATGAAAAGTAGTTCTCCGACCAAATCTGCCACACATACAGATATTCATTTAACAAAACATTCAGTAGCAAGCAGGCACAGTACATAAGCTTCTGTAAGCTTTCTGTACTTTAGGTGCTCCAAGCATGAAAGCTTCATTCTCAACAGATTCGTAATGTTCCAGAGGCCAAAATCTTCCTAAACCTTCCTGGAGATAGGACCATATGAGGATCAAGCCTTGGGTGTCGTCTCTAGATATACACTACAGGCCACCCTCATACACCTTTATCCTGTTTATGCAAGGGTGGGCTGTCTCCAAAACACTTTAGTTGATTCACAGATCTTAAAATGTCATATAATTGTAACATCCATCATGCTGCTTTGTAAGCCACCAATTTCACTAATAAAAACCCATTTGTGACCTTCGCTGTAATAATTAACAATGTTTCAGGTGTTAATTGAGGTGGGACCACTGAAGCCCTTTTGGTGGCCATCTCTGTGGAGTGGCTTCCTGAGCTGAACACTAGCTCACCATCCTTGAACAGAGCATCCACCATTAGGGCAACCAGCCACCCCTGTAGGAAAGATTAAAGTGACCCGTATATGCATATTATCACACTGCCTAAAATGTCATATTTTTAAGGACATTAACAGGCACAGAATGAGGCTTGGTTTGTTTTTTAAAATTTTTTCTATTTGTATTATTTTTCTATCTAATTATTTTTCTATTTTTATTTGCTGGGTCATAGACAACAGCAAATTCCATACCTTTGGAGTTATACCAGCTCATCTGCAGTAGGAGTAGAAATGTCAAAGCTCTCAGTCTACCACCTTGTGCTCCAGAGATGTGGCGCCAGCACATCTTTGGACGTGAACCAGGGCAACCCAAGGCAGAGCTGGATTTCTGGGAGTTTCTCCCTGTAAGCCCTGGACCTGCTTACCTATAGACCAGACTGCTTCCGGCGCCGCTGCCAGTCAGAAGAGCCTGGGGTCTGTTCAGCTGCTAGAGTAACACAAGTCTGAGGTCTTGTGTCTTCAGTACAACATTCTCTAAGAGGGAGAAATTTAATCAAGATCCTGTTAGCAGTTTTCTCTCTTGTTGCCTTTCAAGATGATGGCTTTTCCTTTTTTCATTTTTTAGTTCCCAAAACCAAGCTTGTTAAATCAAATCTTGACCCAATTCCTGGCAAGTAACAAGGTTATTGCTATTTGGCCTTACACCCACTGGTTGTCCCCCAGTACCCTGAGGGTAAGGGGACTCTGTAAGGTCCCTGGGAGGGGAAAGGAATGTCAATTAGTGGTCCCCCCAGCTGGGTATAAGCAAACTTTCCTGTCTATGGGCCCCAGAGACCACCTTCTAGTTCCCCCGCCAAAACTTTACATGATTTTAATTCTCCTGATGAGGATGAGAGGACAGCATTAGCCAACAGAGAGGGCAGAGGATGGGATGGGACTCCCCTGATCAGAGACCTCACCTCTAGGTCTTTACCTTGTATTGAGAATAAGTCAGTTCTGTAATAAGAACTCTGTGCCCATGGCAACCCCAAACAGAATCCTGGTGCTCTTGTGATTCTTGTAGAGTGGGGAATAGAACGAGCTTGGCCCCAGACTGCAGAGACTTAAAAACATGCTGTTCTGCCATACATACAGATACTCATTAAAGATAAGGGAGAAGGGCATGGGGTGGGGGAGAATGTACCAAAACCAAAGACCACAGGATAATAACCTCAGAGCAGAGACTATCTCTCCAGTTATTTTTTCTTTTGTATGTAATGGAGGGGATTCTTATTTACTCTGATGAAGAAGTTTACATCAAGTGTTCAGCTTCCTTTGTGGGTTAGAGAGAATAACCAGAGGGCTCAGTCATCCTCTCTGAATAACTATGTTTGTTTAGTGTTTTCTAGACAATATTAATTTTCACTAAAATAAACAAGGTTGACAGGACTTGGGGGGGTACCTCATTGACTCAAGCTATCATTTTATAGGATTGTGAAAAAACAAATAGTTGTACATTTAAAATACACTCATATTCTAGCTAGAAGAGAGGATTTTGAATATTCTTACATCAAAGAAATGGTAAATGTTTAAGGCAATGGATATGCTAATTACCATGATTTGATCATTATGCAATGTAAAATGTACTGAAACATCACACTGTACCTCACAAATATGTACAATTTATCATGTGTCAATTAAAATTTTGAGTATAAGAAAAAATAAACTTCAATTGTAAGAAAACAACCCAACTTTTAAAAAATGGGCAAAATATGTGAACAGATACTTCACTAATAAAGATTTGCAACTGACAAATAAGCAAATGAAAAAATGGTCATCATCACTAGCTATTAGAGAAATGCAGATTAAAACTACAATAAGAAACCACTAGATACCTATTAGAATATCTAAAATTAGAAAGATGGCGTGTTGACAAAGATAGAGAGAAACTGAAACTCTCATACAATGCCAGGAATGTAAAGTGCTAGATCCACTTTGGAAAACAGTTTGACAGTTTCTTAAGAAGTGAATTAGGTCTTCCAGTTCCCACTCCAACACGTAGAGAGAGAGAACTTGGAAGTCATCACTCCCATCTTCGCAACGGAAAAAAAGATAATCAAACTGAAAATCAACAACTTTTCTTAGATCTGTCCGAAAATAGAGGTCACAGGGAAACCACTTCCTCAAAAACTAGAGAGATGGGTGACTATAGAAAATCACAGTTTACCTGAGAGCAGAAGCCACAGAGCCAGTAATTGGTAGGAACACTTCAATGGTAATCAGTAAATTTATTGGTGGCTGAGCGTGGACTCGCTTGAGAGTTAAAAGCTTGTTGGAGTCCCGTCTTGGGAGCCCCTTAGACTTTCATGAATTTTACTTCCAGAAACCCCACCAGGTTCTCATGATGAAGGCTGAAGAAAATTTCCTCAGGCTCTTTACACAAGGAAAAGGGAAAAGCAACCATTTCAAAATATGCCCTAATTGGGGGATAGAGAGAGTGAGTGGGTATAGCAACCATTTTGAAATATGCCCAGAGCATTCTATTCTCTGCGTGAAAGACCTGCTCTAAAGAAAAACTGCTTTATCAGGGCCTTGTCTGACATAGGGGAAAAGCAGTAAGACAACTCTAAACCCCTCTAGCTTTCCTGTTCCACATAAAAGGAAAGGAAAAAAAAAGAAATCATTACCAATTCAATATCATAAAAATGTATACCTATGTTTTTGTCTAAGAGCATAGTTTGGGATCTTACATTTAGATACTTCCTCCATTTGAGGTAAATTTTTCTGTATGATGTGACAAAGAGATCTAACTTCATTCATTTGTATGTGGATATCCAGTTGTTCCCATGCCACTTGCTGAAGGGACTGTACTTTTCCACTGAATAGTCTTGGTACCCTTGTGGAAAATCAATTGACCTTAAATGTATGGATTTACTCTCAATTCTATTCCATTGATCTACATGTCTATCCTTATTCTAGTACTACACAATTTTAACCTCTATAGCTTTATAGTAAGTTTTGAAATAATAAAGTGTGGACTCTGCAACTTCATTGTTCTTCTTCAAGATTGTTTTGGTTATTCAGAGTCCCTTGCATTTTCAAATGAATCTTAGATCAGCAAGTCAATTTCTGCAAAAACAGAAGCTAGGATTTTGATAGGAACTAAGTTGAACATGTAGATCAATTTGTGGAGTACTGTCATCTTAATAATAATGTCTTCCATTCAATAAATACAGAATGTGTATCCATTTATTTAGGTCTTAATCACTTTCAATAATGTTTTGTAGTCTTACATTTCTTTTGTTTTAGTCTTATTTTTTAATGCTATTGTAAATAAAATTACTTTCTTAATTTCATTTTGAGCCTACTCATTGCTAATGTTTCTAAATATAACTAATTTTTTGCACATTGATCTTATATCTTTTGTGAACTCAATTGTTGCTCCAGCAGGTTTGTTGTTGTTGTGGGTTACTTAGATTTTCTATATACAACATTATTTATCTGCAAAAAATAGAGTTTCACTCTTTCCATTCCAATCTAGATGCTTTTTATTTCTTTTGTGTGGTTGGTTTTGTTTTTTTTTTTTTTTTGGTCTAATTATCCTGGCTAGAATCTCCAGTACAATGTTGAACAGAAAAAGCAAGCAGGTATCCTTGTCTTGTTCCTCATCTTAGGAGAAAAGATTTAAGACTTTCACCACTAAGTTTAATGTTAGCTGCTGGTTTTTCATAATCTTTACCAGATTATCTAAGGGTTTAGGTTTTTTGTTGTTGTTGTTGTTATTTACCTAAGTTCTTTACCACATTTTTGAGTTCTTTTTTTTTTTCTTGATCAGGCTAGCTAATCTATCAATTTTGTTGATCTTTTCAAATAACTTTTGGTTTTGTTTATTTTCTCTATTGTTTTTCTGCTTGCTATTTTATTTATTTTCACTCTAACATTTATTATATCCTTGCTTTACTTGCTTTGGTTTCAGTTTGCTCTTCCTCTTCTAGTTTTTTAGGTGGAAAGTTAAATTATTGATTGAGATCTTTCTTCCATTCTAATGTAAGAATTTACACTACAAATTTCCCTCTAAGCATGGCATTAGCTGCATTCCATAAGTTTTGAGATGTGGAATTTTTGTTTTCATTTATCTCAAACTATGTTCTGATTTCTCTTGGATTTCTTCTATGACCAACTGATTATTTAAGGGTACATTGTTTCATTTCCATATATTTGTGAACTTACCAAATTTCCTTATCTTACTATTCTAACTTCATTTTATTGCAGTTGAGAACATGCTTTGTATGATTTAAATCTTTTAAAATCTATTGAGAGTTGTTTTCTTGCCTAGCATATGGTCTTTCCTGGGGAATGTTCCATGTGCACTTATAAAGACTGTATACTCTGTTGTTGCTGGATGGAGAATGCTATAGATATCTGTTAAATCTAGTTGGTTTATAGTATTATTCAAGTCTTACATTTTCTTATTGATTTTCTGCCCAATTATCTAGCTATTAATGAAAGTGGGGAATTGAAATCCTCAACTATTATTGCTGAATTATTTCTCCCTTCAATTCTGTCAATTTTTTCTTCATGTACTTTGGGGCTCTGTTATATGTTTCTGATGGATTGATCCTCTTATTATTATAAAATGTCCTTTGTTTTTAATAAAAATCTTTGCCTTTAAGTCTGTTTTTTTCTGATTTTTTATCATGATTCCATCTCTTTATTTAGTTAGTTAGTTAGTTTTTTGGTTACTGTTTGCTTGTTATATCTTTTTCTATATTTTTACTTTTAATCTATTTGAGTCTTGGTCTAAAACACGTCTCTTATAGACAGCATATAGTAGGATCATGTCCTTTAATTCATTCTGCAAATGTCTTCCTTTTAAATGGAGAGAAATTTCCATTTAATCCAATCACTGATAAAGTAAGATTTATGTTAAATAGTTTTATAGTGTACAATTTTTATTTCTTTGTCATTTCTTTTACTACATTTTTGAGTTGTTTTCTTAGTGGTTGCCCTGGATATTGCAATTAACATGTTGATTTATAACTATGTAGTTCCTATTAATACCAACTTAATTACAACAGTATACATAAACTTTTTCCTATGTAGCTCCATTCCCTCTCTCTTCCATTGTGCTGTTAATGCCCTATAAACCATATCTTCATATACTCTATGTTCATCAACCCATTTATGAGAATTGCTTTATGCTTATACTGCCTTTTATATTTACTCATATAGTTATCTTTCTCAGCTCTTTATTTCCTCATGTGGATTTGAGTTACTACCTAGTATTCTTTCCTTTCAGCCTAAATGACTCCCATTAGTATTTCTTATAGAGATGTCTTCAAGCAACAAATTATTTTAGTTTTGTTTACCGAGGAATGTCTTAAATGTCCTAAGATACTTAATGCCTTATGTTTCTCCTTCAATGTTGAAGGATATTTTTTCTACATATAGAATTCTTGATTAATAAGTCTCATTAGACCCTTAGTAGCCATCTTGATTATCACACCAACTGTCATGGCATCACAGGGGTGGTATACAAGTAACCCTTATTTCACTTCATAATTGGCCCAATATGCCCCGGTAATTATCCTGGCAATTTGGATATGCCAGAGAGAAGCCACAGTGTGCTTCCTTTAAGTGAAAAGGTGAAAGTCTCTGACATCATAAGGAAAGAAAAATGTTACAGGCTGAGGTTGCTAAGATTTACAGTAAGGAAAAATCCTCTACTCATAAAATTGTGAAGAAGAACAAAGAAATTCGTGCCAGTTTTGCTGTCAAAAGCTGCAAAAGTTACAGCTACAGTGCATGATAAGTACTTAGTTGAGATGGAAAAGACATTGAATTTGTAGGTGGAAGACATGAACAGAAATGTCTTCTGACAGCAAGCAGGTTTAGTACTCTCAGCATTTGTTTTTTTCTTTGTTTTCTTTTGTTTTGTTTACATTTTTTTTCTTGTTTTTGAGACGGAGTCTCACTCTATCACCCAGGCTGGAGTGCAGTGGTGTGATCTCGGGTCACTACAAGCTCTGCCTCCCAGGTTCACGCCATTCTCCTGCCTCAGCCTCCCAAGTAGCTAGGACTACAGGCGCCCACCACCATGTCCAGCTAATTTTTTTGTATTTTTTTTAGTAGAGATGGGGTTTCACCACGTTAGCCAGGATGGTCTCGATCTCCTGACCTCATGATCCACCCACCTCAGCCTCCCAAAGTGCTGGGATTACAGGCATGAGCCACTGCGCCCAGCCTTTGTTTACATTTTTTGTTAGCATATTGTGTATCTCAACTTATCTATACCCCAGGTAGCCATTATGTTCAGCAATTGCCTCTGATTGTTTTCAACAAACATGAACAAAGGCTGGGGGAGCTCTAAGTGAGGCCAAATAAAGATAGTCTTGTGCGTGCAGTCTTCCTTGGACCTCCTAGTCAGGTCACATAATAAGATTTCTCTGGGAATAAGGCTTTGAATGAGTCCCAACCCCCTTTTGTTCCTTTCTATGGGTCCCAGGAGCTTGTTTTTCACCAAGATTGTAGGTTGTTGGTTTTCAAGGCTACCATGGAGCTGGGAGGATATAATGAGCATAAAGTAAGAACACTACAAAGCTCACTATTCCCACCAAAATTCAGCTTACATTCTTGAATAAATGCTCCCAAGATTGCAGCAAGCCTTTGGATATTTTCCAGAGATCTGAAAAAGTTGCTTTTATTTTTCCCAGATGCTTTTATGAACAAAGGAATTTTTGAAGGTTCCTAGCTTGCCATTTTTACTGACATCACTTCCAAATACACTTTTATTTTTATTTTTATTTTTTATTTATTTTTTTGAAACAGAGTCTCGTTCTGTTGCCCAGGCTGGAGTGCAGTGGTGCAATCTTGGCTCACTGCAACCTCTGCCTCCCAAGTTCAAGTGATTCTCCTGCCTCAGCCTCCCTAGTAGCTGGGATTACAGGTGCATGCCACCATGCCCAGCTAACTTTTGTATTTTTAGTACAGACGGGGTTTCACCATGTTGGTCAGGCTGGTCTCAAACTCCTGACCTCAGGTTATCCTCGCACCTCAGCCTCCCAAAGGGATTACAGGCATGAGATACCATGCCCAGCCCCAAATACACTTTTAAATATATTTCTGAACTCACAAAATGTGAAGGAAGTACAAAATGATTACACACATGCACACACAATCTAGAGGTGAAACTAAAGTCATCAGTCAATGCAGAAGCCAGAGATGCCCTGGAAGTGTGCCAAAACCAAAACCTAGAGCTTTGTTAGTTAACATTGTGGCTGCCTGAGGTAGTAAATAGGAATTGGGGCAATCAATAGGAAAGTCAAAATACTTTCTTTTTTAAAAAGCTGGGAATGAGATGTCAATAAGAGACTTTGAAATGCTCTGACACAATCTGTCAGGAATCTGTTCAGCAATGCTGGGGATCTAGAATTTTTCTCATTAACTGACTAATAGGATTTAAACCTGACAAAGTAGGGAACTGAGTCTGAGACCTCCATATAAATCCAGGGACCAAAATTGGCTACATATTTAGTAGAAAAGACAAAGTTGGAAGGATATGACAAGTGAAGCAATAAGCAAATCAGTCTGCAGGCAGTAGATTTTAAAACATTAGTAATTTTAAGTCTTCCCTAATGTTTTCTAACCAGCTTTACTCTTATGCTGGAATTTGAATTTACACCATATTCATAGTCCAAGAAATCTCAAACCAATAAATCAAACTAAAATTGTTCCTGATTGATACTACTTCCAGAACCAAGCAGAAACCAGGCAAATCATCTCAATTCTGGTCTCTCAGGACACCCAAAGTTAAAGTTTAGACAAATATGAGCTATTTCTAAAATTTAACAGAGTTGAAGAGTCAAACTACCATAAGCAGGAGTCAACAGAAACCATAAAGAGAAGAAAAAGACATAGAAAAATACAAATATTAAAATTATAACAAACTTTATACTCAGGAAGCAGGTTTAAAAGTATGTTTAAAGTGAAAAGATAGAGATTAACACTATGGGGAGCATTAAAAGTGGCCATTGGTCCACTCTGGAACTTCAAAGTAGGTTTTCTGAAAAAGATGATGCTTGAGCTTGGGCGTGAAGGACAATAAATAATAAACCAGGAGAAAAAGTGGGGAGCGAGTTTCAGAGAAAAAGATCATAATGAACAAATACATGGAAGCATTGAATAGCAGAGGGACTTCAGGGGAAATTATAAACATTTACCTATTACTGCAATAACAAATGTAGAGCAGGGAGTAACAGGAGATGCCTGCACAGTATATTAAGAAGTACAGACATTATTTCATAGGCAATAGAGAGTCAAAAATGGATTTTAAGAAGGGAAGTCTCAGGATAATTTTGTTTCAGGCAGTCTGTCTTTCAGTGGTGAGGAGAGAGGGCAACATTGAAGTGTCAGGGATCAGTCAGGAGGCTACTACACAGCTTGGGAGAGAGGGTAACATTGAAGTGTCAGGGATCAGTTAGGAGGCTACTACACAGCTTAGGAGAGAGGGCAACATTGAAGTGTCAGGGATCAGTCAGGAGGCTACTACACAGCTTGGGAGAGAGGGCAACATTGAAGTGTCGGGGATCAGTTAGGAGGCTACTACACAGCTTGGGTGAGAGGGCAACATTGAAGTGTCAGGGATCAGTTAGGAGGCTACTACACAGCTTAGGAGAGAGGGCAACATCGAAGTGTCGGGGATCAGTTAGGAGGCTACTACACAGCTTGGGTGAGAGACGTTGAGGGCCTGGAAAACCAGGGTGGTAGTGAGAATTGAGAGGAGAGACAGATTGGAGAAACAGCAGAAAAAATTAGCACAACTTGTGATTGACTAGCTACGTGGAGGATAGCAAAAGCAGTCTTACCCAAAAAGAATGAAGCTGGAGATGCCACACTACCCAACTTCAAACCATCTACAAGGCTACAGTGAGCAAAACAGCATGCACTGGTACAAAAACAGACACACAGGCCAATGGAACAGGTTAGAGAACTCAGAAATAAAGCTGCACAGCTACAACTGTCTGATCTTCGACAAAGCCAATAAAAACAAGCAATGGAGAAAGGACTTCCTACTCAACAAATGGTGCTGGGATAACTGACTAGCCATATGCAGAAAATTGAAACTGGACCCCTTCCTTTCACCACAAACAAAAATCAACCCATGGTGGATAAAAGACTTAAATGTAAAACCTAAAACTATAAAATCCCTGGAAGATAACCTAGGAAATACCATTCTGACGTAGGACCTTGTGGAGATTTCATGATGAAGATGCCAAAAGCAATTGCAACAAAAACAAAAACAGACAAGTGGAACCTAATTAAAGAGCTTCTGCACAGCAAAAGAAACTATCAGCAGACTAAACAGACAGCCTACAGAATGGGAAAAAATATTTACAAATTATGCATCTGACAAGGCTCTAATATCCAGAATATATAAGGAACTTAAACAAATTTACGAGCAAAAAACAAACAACCTCACTAAAAAAAAAGGGAGGGGCAAAGGACATGAACAGACACTTCTCAAAAGAAGACATACACACAGCTAACAAACATGAAAAAGTGCTCAACATCACTGATCCTAGAGAAATGCAAATCAAAACTACAATGTGATACCATCTCATACCAGTCAGAATGGCTATTATTAAAAAGCCAAAAAATAGATGCTGGCAAAGTTGCAGAGGAAAGGGAATGCTTATACACTACTGGTGGATATGTAAATTAGTTCAGCCATTATGGAAAGCAGTTTGGTGATTTCTGAAAGAACTTGAGAATTACCCTGTGACCCAGCAATCCTATTACTGAGTATATACCCACAGGAATATCAATATCATTCTACCATGAAGACACACGCACACGTATGTTCATCGCAGCACTATTCACAGTAGCAAAGACACAGAATTGACCTAGGTGCCCATCAATGGTGAACTGAATAGAAAAAATGTGGCACACATATACCATGGAATACTACGCAGCCATAAAATAAAAACAAGATCATGTCCTTTGCAGCAATACGGACGGAGCTGGAGGCCATCCAGCTCCAGCTTAAAAATTATTCTAAGCAAACTAACACAGGAACAGGAAACCAAATACCTCATGTTCTCACTTATAAGTGGGAGTTAAACATTGAGTACACATGGGCACAAATATGGGAACAACAGACATTGGGGCCTGCTTGAGGGTTGGAGGCTGGGAGGAGGGTGAGTATCAAAAAGCTACCTATCAGGTACTACGCTTATCGCCTGAGTGACAAAATAATCTGTACATCAAACCCCCATGACACAAAATTTACATATATAACAAACCTGCACATATACACTTGAACCTAAAATAAAAGTTAAAAAATAATTAAATAAAATGTGCATACAAAAAAATAAGCTGGATTTAGGCATGTCTATTTGTGTATAAACATAAACTGGATTTAGGCATGTCTATTTGTACATAAAAATAAACTGGATTTAGGCATGTCTATTTGTGTATAAAAATGGAGCTATTGGCACAGTCATTAACCAACTGAATTCTATCTCAGTATATCAAAATGGTTAATATCGATGTAAAGATAATCAATAAGAGAAGAGAAAATATTTCAGGTCAGATTTAGGATTTTACATGAAATTATCACTGCTGGAAAACCAACAGATTACATGTCAGATGGATCGCAGGAGACGTGTGAGGACTGACACAATGTGGAATAAACATTAAAAAAAGACCGGGCGTGGTGGCTCCTGCCTGTAATCCCCGCACTTTGGGAGGCTGAAGCAGGTGGATTGCCTGAGGTCAGGAGTTCAAGACCAGCCTGGCCAATGTGGCAAAACCCCATCTCTACAAAAATACCAGATATCAGAGGCTGGGAAGTGTGTGTGGGTTAGCAGGGAAGAGTGGTTGGTTAATACAGTTAGACAGAAGGAATAAGTTCTAATGTTCTATAGCAGAGTAGGGTGACTACAGTTAACAACAATGTATTGTGTATTTCAAAATAGCTCTAAGAGAGGACTTGAGATGTTCCCAACATACAGAAATGACAAATACTGAAAGTGGCAGATACCTTTAATACCCTGATTGGTCATTACACATTCTATGCATGTAACAACATATCCTCTGTACTCCATAAATATGTACAAATATTTGTTGTGTACCAATTAAAAATAAAATTAAAAAATAAAAATACAGTTTATCTACACAATGGAGTATTATTCAGCATGAATACACTGCAAGTTGGGTAAACCTTGAAAACATGCTACATGAGAGAAACAATGCATAAAAGATCACAAACTGGGCTGTGCGTGGTGGCTCACCTGTAATCCCAGCACTTTGGGAGACCGAGGCAGGCACATCACTTGAGCTCAAGAGTTCCAGACCAGCCTGGGCAACATGACAAAACCCGTCTCGACAAAAAAAATTAGGCAGGTGTGGTGGTGCGCCCCTGTGGTCCCAGCTACTGGCTACTCACGAGGCTGATACAGGATGAAGGCATCAGGGCAGTTTCATGGCTGGGATCAACTCTTCTGGGAGCAGGTCCTAGCAGGACTGGGTGTCCACATCCAGGTTATGGGTCCTGCAGAGAGTTTGGAATACTTACCCCTCAATCTGTGGGGAGGAGCAGAGGCTGACGCCTTGAGGACTTACTGTCCTTCTGACCAGTCCTGATGTTTCCAAGGCACTGGGGTTTCAGGACTGGATAAGCTGTTCTAAGGCCACAGTGTGAAAACTGCAGTGTGGCAACTGCAGGAAGTCGCAGGCCAAATCCTCAACTTTGGCACTCTCTAAAGTAACTTTCTTGGCCGGGCATGGTGGCTCACGCCTGTCATCTCAGCACTTTGGGAGGCTGAGGCAGGTGGATTACCTGAGGTCAGGAGTTTGAGACCAGCCTAGCCTACCTGGTAAACCCCTTCTCTACTAAAAAAATAAAATAAAATACAAAAAATTAGCTGGGCGTGGTGATGGACACCTGTAATCCCAGCTACTGAGGAGGCTGAGGCAGGAGAATCGCTTGAACCCAAGAGGCGGAGGCTGCAGTGAGCCAAGATTGCATGACTGCACTCCAGCCTGGGCAACAAGAGCGAAACTCCATCTCAAAAAAAAAAAAAAAAAAAAAAAGCCTATTTATATACTTATTTACTTTCAAAATTTGTTTTTTTGGAACATCACTCTTAGGATTTACATAACAAATAGTGTGTGTATAAATTTGCTAATTTTTATTTTATTTGTAAGAACAACTCACTCTTAGCAGATAGGGCCATGAACACATCCTTATAACATAACAGGTACAGACAAGACTGTTTAAATCATGACCACTTTACTCCTATAGTAAGTAGGTAGAGCAGGAATTCCTACAGAGGGAAATTATTCCTCCAGTTCTTGCTAGCTCAGACTTCCTCCCAGGCTGAATGATTGATATGACTCCTCCTTACATCTGCATGGTTATCCACCCATCTCAGTCCCCAGTAGAAAGAACAGACCTTGAATCTCAGAGACGGTTGGTGGCCACAAGTCCCTGAACTGCTACTTGGCTTCCCCAGTAAAAACTCAGACTTGGCCAGGCGTGGTGGCTCACACCTGTAATCCCAGCACTTTGGGAGGCTGAGGTGGGCGGATCACCTGAGGTCAGGAGTTCAAGACCAGCCTGGAAACATGGCGAAACCCTGTCTCTACTAAAAATAAAAAAATTAGCCAGGTATGGTGGCATGTGCCTATAGTACCAGCTACTCAGGAGGCTGAGGCAGGAGAATCTCTTGAACCCAGAGGCGGGTTCAGTGAGCCAAGATCATGCCACTGTACTCCAGTCCCTGGGCAACACAGCAAGAGTCTGTCTCAAAATAAATAAATAATTAATTAATCAATGAAAATTTGTTCTTGTAACCCAAGGCAACTGATAGGCTCATTTAGGCTCTGGCTTCCAGTGACAATGAGTTCTAGATGACAAGTCTCAAAGAGAAGAGCCCCTCTCATTGTCTGGGCCCCTGCCCTAAGCCTGCAGACTCAGGTTTGGTTCTCACTGATAAGAGAGACAGAGTTTCACCATGTTAGCCAGGCTGGTCTCCAACTCCTGACCTCAGGTGATCCACCCGCCTCAGCCTCCCAAAGTGCTGAGATTACAGGTGTGAGCCCACCATGCCCAGCCGGGTTCTTAGTTTTCAATATCTCAGAAAGCCAATTAGATCTTAATCTCATTTAAATCTCTTAATTCTACACAGTAGTAACAGTGAACACATGGTAAAATTCAGCCCATCTAACTCAGAAACTTCATTTTAGGACAACATTTCAAACTCCTTTCCCATCTAGGCATTTTTCAATAGCAGATATGTGGCACACCTGACTCCCTTCCTCCCCTTTCTTCTCCTGATCCCTCTTGGTGAAGGTTTAGGGATTAGAGATGTACTCAGAGCCAGAATTCACTGGCCTAAATCACCAATCCTTGGATTACTACAAGCTCACCTAGAGTCTAAAAGAACAATTCTCCTTATGCCCTTGGTGATCCTAGAAACATTACTTCTCTCCTCAGTTGCTGTTTCTCACTTAGCATCTCATTTTGAAACTTTGTTTCTCTGTGGCCACTATGACATTTGCTCCACTGAGCTTTCTGGCTTTAATTTTTGCCCCCTCAATCAGCTCCAAAAAGCCCTACTGAAGTAGCCCCAGAAACTCACATTGCTATTCCACTCTTTAATGATTTCTCATCTAAATATTAACTACCGCTCCAACATTCCTGCATTTGTGGTCATCTTGTCCGCGCATTTTGCTGAACCTAAATGAAGAAATTCCTATTCCTTTTACTCCAGATTATCCATACAATTATTCTTAAAAGCCATCCTTGGGATATACTGAGGAAAGTACTTCACTATTGGAGTCTGCTGATCTAGGGTTTAAGTGCTGGCTGCACCACTTACTTAGCAAATTTCAGAAAGGTATTAAATTCCTATAAATGGGAATAATGTCTACTTTATAAGGTGTTTCAAAAATTCAGTGATAATGTATGTGATATACACAGCACAGGGTCAGTCTGTCAAGCAGGACCCTGTCAGTGGTGGCTAAGAAGATGATGATAAGTACCCATGGGGTACCAAGAACAGAGCAGTCACATCTACT
Organism: Pongo abelii; assembly: GCF_028885655.2. Taxonomy (NCBI): domain Eukaryota; kingdom Metazoa; phylum Chordata; class Mammalia; order Primates; family Hominidae; genus Pongo; species Pongo abelii. Next base: position 20,869,071 of record NC_071999.2, read on the forward strand.
GACCTCAGCCACCAAACACCAGCCCTTCCAGCTTCCCTGGATGCTTTGCTAACTGTGCGTTTTTTGGGGATAATATGTGCTTTTCTCTTTGGCTTGAAAACAGAACACTCCTTCAAATGGCTGAAGTATCTTTATTATATACATGGTCTGTGCTTTATCATACTAATTTTTTTTGAGGCAGGGTCTCACTCTGTTGTCCAGGTTGGAGTGCAGTGGGCATGATCACAGATCACTGCAGCCTTGAACTCAGGGGCTCAAGTGATCCTCCCACCTCAGCCTCCGGAGTAGCTGGGACCATAGGTGCACACCATTTGTTTTTAAGAGATGGGGTCTCACTATGTTGCCCAGGCTGGTCTCAAACTCCTGGGCTCAAGTGATCCTCCCGCCTCGGCATCCCAATGTGTTGGGATTACAGATGTAGGCCACCTTGCCCAGCCCTAAATTTTTTTTTTCTTATGGGAAAATACACAAAAAATGTACCATCTTAACGATGTTTAAGAGTGCAATTCAGTGGTGTGAAGTACATTCACATTGTTATGTAGCCATCACTACTATCCATCCTCTGAACTTTAAAAAAAAATCATCCCAAACAGAAAGTCTATACCCATTAAACACTAACTCTCTATTCTCCCCACCCCCAACCCCTGGAAACTACTTTCTGTCTCTATGAATTTGCCTATTCTAGGTGTCTCACATAAGTGGAATCATATAATATTTGTCCTTCTGTGACTGGCTTACTGCACTTAGTATTATGTCCTCAAGGTTCATCTGTGTTGCAGCATATATAAGAATTGCACTTCTTTCAAGGCTGAACCATATTCCATTGTACATCTATACCTCATTTTGTTTATCCATTCATCCATGGATGAACATTTGGGTTCCACATTTTGGCTATTGTGACTTTATCCTGTTTTACATTCTGCAGCAATTTACATCTTTATTTTCAGAACTATTAAGTTTCCTCACATTAATACTCATAGGAAAACAGTCATGGAATATTTTTATTTGATTTCATTTTTTGGTCATTTATCCTTTTTTTTTGGCAGCCACAAAGACTGGGATTTCTAATTCTGTTATGATAAGTAGACAATTTAAGTCATTTATCTTTTTTTCTGTTTCCTTTTCAAAGAAAGAAAATAGTATTTTTCTAAAATATGATCATGTCAGTTTGGTCTATTTTTACATATGTTAAGGAGAGCAATAATAGACAAAATAATAACATAATATAACGATTAGGTATTTAGTTAAAAAAAAAAAAAAAAAGTAAGCCAGGTGCAGTGGCTCACGCCTGTAATCCCAGCACTTTGGGAGGCCAACGCAGACAGATCACCTGAGGTCAGGAGTTCAAGACCAGCCTAGCCAACATGGTGAAACCCCATCTCTACTAAAAATATAAAAATTAGCCAGGCATGGTGGCACACGCCTGTAATCCCAGCTACTTGGGAGGCTGAGGCAGAAGAATTGCTTGAACCTGGGAGGCAGAGGTTGCAGTGAGCCAAGATCGTGCCATTGCACTCCAGCCTGGGTGATGGAGCAAGACTCTATCTCAAAAAAAGAAAAAAAAAGTAGAGGATGGGGCAATAGATAGCCTGCCTCTTCTCTAACCAAGCTGTCAATTGTTTAAGAAATAGATAATAAAGAGTATAGCATATGGAGGCCAAAATACTACTTTTATTATGAATAAAGCTGATTTGGGAGAATGCAGCTTATCTCTACTTGCAGGCAGATGGCCATTTTAATTCTAAAGCTCAGAATTAAACAGGTCTCCCAGCCACTCATAGACAGGTCTCCTGCAGGGAAGGAAAAATTATCAACTGACAGACAGTCTAATTAAATGCTTGTCTTTTATACCTGCTATGGTTTGAATGTGTCTCCTCCAAAACTTAGGTGTTGCTAATGTGATGGTATTAAGAGGTGGGGCCTTTAAAAGGTGATTAGGCCACGAGGGCTCCTATCTTGTGAATGGGATTAGGTGCCCTTATAAAAGGGCTTGAAAGAGGGAGTTCATCCCTCTTTTTTCTTCTGCCTTCTGTTATGAGGACACAGCATTCTTCCCCCACTCCTCAAGGATGCAACAGTCAAGGCGCCATCTTGGAAGCTGAGACTAGACGCTCACCAGATAAATGAACCTGCCAGTGCCTTCATCTTGGACTTCCTAGCATCCAGACCTGTGAGAAAACAAATTCCTGTTCTTTATACATTACCCAGTCTGTGGTATTCTGTTATAGCAGCTCAAAACAGATGAACACAATGCCCTCAACCCACCTCTCTGCCTTAGTATCCATCACATTCTGTAGCAATGAATCTGTAGCCTGTCTCTTTCCTATGAGCATGTTGCTTTCATCCATTCTTCCACTCACTCAACTGGTTTCATTGAGTGCCGATTTTGGGCCTAGAAATAGCTAGGTCTTACAGTCAGGACCTCACAGAAGTGACAGAAACTGACACAATCCCTACCTTTAAGGAGATCAGCACATAAAATATTGTAAAGGAGACAGAGTATGGTACTAGACAATAAGAAGGGCGGAGTGACTTAACAAAGCAGGAGGAGAAGGCTTTCTTGGGAAGCCAATTTATGATGACACCTCAAGGTCAAGGAGTACTTCAGTATACTATACTCTGATGTCTAGTAGAGGCATAGCACGTAGCAGAGCTCAGTAAATGCTTACCAATTAATGAATGTTATATGTGAAAACACTATATATGCAAAGTACCCCACAGATGTTAGCCATTATCATTTAGTTAATATGGAGAGATCTACTTTTATTCAGTTCTCTGGAACTCTCAAAAAGATATTATAGCATACAACAGAGAAAACTCATTAAGAGTGTCGACTCATTTAGACATACCCAGAGTCCTGTCTTCCTAGGAGAGAGCTTGAAGCTATTAGGTGTAGGACTAAATACAGAGAAATTAGAGAACCAATCATCCCATTTCAATGTTTGACCAATCCCATTTTCCTCCATGCAAAAGCAAGAGTTCACAAAATTGATTTTTAAAATAGTGATAAAATGACTTTAAAGATATTGGAAAATGAGAGAAATACATAATAAAGATTAAGTATTCCATTTCACTGATGGAAGGTAATGTTAACTAAATCTGAAAATATAAACGCAGCAAGCTGCCATTCCCAAATTGATATTGGACAGTGAAGAAAGTGGCTCACTCTCTCTCCATCGTGGCACTGGAGTTCTGAGAAGCATGTGGAAAGAGACGGATATTATTTTTGAAGCATGCAGTATGTATTAACACATTACCTCATTCAATTCTAACACTTACAAATCTTGTGAGATGGAAATTATACCCATCATTTATGAAGGAGGAAACAGGCTGACAGATTGTTATGTTGTCATGGCAGGGATTTGAATGGAAGTTTCTGACTCCAAAGCAGAGAAGAGAACAGAAAAAAGCACAGAAAAATATAGGAAAGTCACCGTACAATTGTTGACAATTAAGGAGCTGGCAAGCAAAGACACACTCAGAGCATTTCTCTTTGCCTCCTTGCCCTCTGAACTGTTCAATAAATAGTGAAGAATGCAAAGCTAACTGCGGTATTTATTTCAGATCTGCTGTTGCTCTTCAATTCAAAAACAAGACAGGAATGTTAAATTTGTCAATTTAAATTGGTAAAGGTAGACCTCTATCAGATACAGGTGCTTCTTGACTTACGATGGGTTTATTAGGAAGGGAAAACATAAGTCAAGTGCCTTTAATACACCTAACCTATTGAACATCAGAGCTTAGCCTAGCATACCTTAAACATACTCAGAACACTACATCAGCCTACAGTTGGGCAAAATCATCTAACACAAATCCTATTTTATTATGAAGTGTTGAATAGCTCATGTAATTTATGGGAACAACATTCTGAACATGAAAAACAGAATAGTTGTATGGGGACTTGAAGTATGGTTTCTACTGAATGTGCATCGCCTTTGGAACCATCATAAAGCTGAAAAATTTTAAGTCAAAGCATCATAAGCCCCAGACTGCCTGTATATGAAACACTCCCTTGGGGGCACTATGCCAGACACCATGCCTAAGTGTTTTCTAACTTTCTGTACCACATTCAAAAGGCGCATCTTCATAAAGATGTTACTGAAATCATAGAAAATATTAGTCCTTCCTTTCTTTTGCAGTTAACAGGATTTTTGAAAGCAGCTCTAAACCACAAGCATATTCCAGCAACTGTTTGTCCCTCCAAGTATGAGCTACTTCCTCCCTCTACCACCATCACTCATATTCTAGTTTGAGGAAATATTAAGAAGCACAGTAAATCAGTCTGTCTTCAGGAATTGCTTAGTCCTTGAATTAGTGTATTTTATAAAGCAGGTTTGCTTTAGCTCCTTAAGATTTGGTTACTTTGAATAAAATCTTCCCAATTTGTAGCCAATTTGCATGCCATGTATGAATGCCTGAATTTTAAAAGCACCTTTAGGATTAAGAGTTTTGTTGTCTGTATTTACATAATTTAAATCTGATTACTTAAGCAAGTTTTAGAGCAATTTTAAGAATAGTAATGAGACAAGAATCTTAATATACTCTTGCTGGGCACAGTGGCTTATGCCTGCAATCTCAGAACTTTGGGAGGCCGAGACGGGCGTTGTCACTTGAGGTCAGGTGTTCGAGACCAGCCTGGCCAACATCGTGAAGCCCCATCTCTACCAAAAATACAGAAATTAGCCAGGCGTGGTGGTGGGCACATGTAGTCCCAACTACTCAGGAGGCTGAGGCAGGAGAATCACTGGAACCCAGAAGACGGAGGTTGCAGTGAGCCGAGATCACAGACTGCACTCCAGCCTGGGTGACAGAGTGAGACTCCTTCTCAAAAAAAAAAAAAAATTCTTTAGATCCAAGAATCTAAGGATAACACCTTCTTTAGAACCAAATGTATAAATGGTCAAACGAAGGATGTTTTTAACAACATGGTGTGAACTGTGGAGGTATCATCTTCTTCCAAAGCTATCTGCAAAAAAGGGACAATGTCATCACTGGCTAGTGAAAATTAGAAAAATTTAAGGAATTCTCAGCAAATGTCATATTTTTTAAAATACCAATGGTCATCCCCTAAGAGGGTAAATGCACCTGTCTTTTCTAAAAACAAAGCAAAACCAAAACAAAACTCTATAGAAAGATATTATAAAATCAAGGATTAAATTTAGGTTGATTAATAAGTGATTGAGGTTATAAGTAATACTATCTCCAGGATTTTAATATTTTTTTTAATTTTTTTATTTTTTGAGATGGAGTCTCACTCTGTCGCCCAGGCTGGAGTGCAATGATGTGACCTCAGCTCACTGCAACTTCCACCTACCGGGTTCAAGTGATTCTCCTGCCTCAGCCTCTCAAGTACCTGGGACTACATACAGCTGCCTGCCATTATGCCCAGCTATTTTTTGTATTTTTAGTAGAGACAAGGTTTTGCTATGTTGGCCAGGTTGGTCTCGAACTCCTGGCCTCAAGTGATCTGCCTGCCTTGGCCTCCCAAAGTGCTGGGATTACAGATGTTAGCCACCATGCCCAGCCTACCTCCAGGATTTTTAATTTCTCGGCAGGGATAATATGACATTAAAAACAAGCTTCTGTTTTATTAAGAAGAAGATTTATTCATAAGCAATTTCTGCTTCAAATCACTTCCAAGCATATAGCAAATGCCAACCTTAAAAGAGGGATTCCCTATTTGATTGTCTCCGTTTATTAGAATATGGATGGTCTTTTCATTCTAGGTAACATGCGCTTTGTTTGCTTGTTTTTGTGTAGGAATTATCTTGGAATCTGGTAATTCTGAGACTCTACTGATGGCTAGGCACTGCATATCTACATTATGTGCCCATTTCCACGCATTCCTTAAAATATTATGAAACACTGTTACATACAAAATATGTATAATATAATGTATAATATGCATAACATATATTATAGTATAATTATAATATAGTCATCATATAATGAGTATAACATGAAAGCATGAGGAAATGACCACCTGTGAACCTGCCATCCAACTTGAGGAACAGAATGACAGTACTGTCGAAGCCCCTGTGTGTCCCTCCTCAATCATCGTGTTATGTTGATCATTCCTGTGCTTTTCTTTATAGTTTTATCACATTTATAGCTAAGAAAGTATATTCAAAATTTGGCTTCTGAATTTTATAAAATACTATTATATTGCATGTATTCTGCTGAAACTTACTTTTTCACTCAGCGTTGTTTCTGAAATTCGTCTGTGATGATGTGTATAGCTCTATTTCAATCATTTCACTGCCATATAGTGTTCCATTGCAAGGACAAACCACAATTTATTATCAGTTCTCCAGGTCTTGGGCACATTCTCCCCTGATTTGTACTGTTTCGATCATTTCTGTACTTGCTTCCCAGTCCTTATCTGCAAGAGGTTTTTTTGGGGGGTATGTTCTCCAGGAACAGGATTGATTTTCATAAATTATGTAATTACATATATAAATATATATAATACATATACACAATTCTGAATATATTCATAAATATACTTGTTTAATATGAATATGAAATAAATATGTTATATAATTATATAGAACATATATTATAAGTATAATTATGTAATTCCAAAAAGGGGTTGCCAATTTACACTGCCACCAACAGTGTAAAAGTAATACCACCTAACTTTTAATTTTTTGGCCATCTAAGGGGTACAAATGCTACCTCAATATGGTTTTAATTTGCATTTCCCTGGGCATTCTTTTATATCTTTATTAGCCACTTATATTTTTTCTTCTATGAAATGTATGAAATGCTATGGCACTTGCTCACTATTTTTGGGGGTTGTCTTCTACTTGATTTTTTTTTTTTTTTTTGAGATGGAGTTTTGCTCTTGTCACTCAGGCTGGAGCGCGATCTTGGCTCACTGCAACCTCCACTTGCCAGGTTCAAGCTATTCTCCTGCCTCAGCCTCCCAAGTAGCTGGGATTACAGGCACCTGCCACCATGCTCAGCTAAATTTTTATTTTTAGTAGAGACAGGGTTTCACCTTGTTGGCCAGGCTGGTCTCAAACTTCTGACCTCAGGCGATCTGCCCACCTCAGCCTCCCAAAGTGCTGGGATTACAGGCGTGAGCCACTGTGCCCAGGCCTTCTATTTGATTTTTAGAAGTTTGTTTGTTTGCAACAGAAGCTTTTTTTTTTTTTTTTTTTGAGACAGGGTCTTACTCTGTCGCCGAGGCTGGAGTGCAGTGGCACTGTGTTGGCTCACTGCAACCTCTGTCTCCTGGGTTCAAGCAATTCTCCTGCCTCAGCCTCCCGAGTAGCTGGGATTACAGGTGCCCACCACCACGCCCAGCTAGGTTTTTAATATTTTTAGTAGAGACGGGGTTTCACCATGTTGGCCAGGCTGGTCTCAAACTCCTGACCTCAGGTGATCCATCCATCTCGGCCTCCCAAAGTGCTGGGATTACAGGTGTGAGCCACCACACCCGGCCGGACAGAAGCTTTTTAATGCACTATTTTTCCTCTGGGCAAAAGACCTTCAGAAAACATTCATCAATAAGTAGATTCATAAATGGTACTTTTGGCTACAGGAATTCTTTATATTTTCTGAATACTAACAATTTAGTGATTATATGTGAATATTTCTCCAAGTTTGATGCTTATCTTTTCACTCTTGGTTTTGCCTTTTTGCTTAAAAGAAGTTCTAAATTTTAACATAGTCAAATTTATTCAGAGATTATGCTTCTGATATCTTAAATCCTTGCCTACACCAGAGCAATAAAGATATTCTCCTATATTTTGCTTCAAACTTTTTTTTTTTTTTTGAGATGGAGTCTCACTCTGTCACCCAGGCTGGAGTGCAGTGGCGCCAGCCCAGCTCACTGCAAGCTCCGCCTCCCGGGTTCACGCCATTCTCCTGCCTCAGCCTCCTGAGTAGCTGGGACTACAAGCGCCCGCCACCATGCCCGGCTAATTTGTTGTATTTTTAGTAGAGACAGGGTTTCACCGTGTTAGCCAGGATGGTCTCAGTCTCCTGACCTTGTGATCCACCCGCCTCGGCCTCCCAAAGTGCTGAGATTGCAGGTGTGAGCCACTGCGCCTGGCCTTTTTTTTTCCTTTTTTCTTTATTTTTTGAGATGCGGTCTCCCTCTATTGCCCAGGATGGAGTGCAGTGGCGTGATCTTGGCTCACTGCAACCTCCACCTCCCAGGTTCAAGTGATTCTCCTGCCTCAGCCTCCCGAATAACTGGGATTACAGGTGTGTGCCACCACACCTGGCTAATTTTTTGTATTTTTAGTGGAGAAAGGGTTTCACCATGTTGGCTAAGCTGGTCTTGAACTCCTGACCTCAAGTGATCCGCCCACCTCGACCTCCCAAAGTGCTGGGATTACAGGTATGAGCCAATGCACCCAGCCTGCTTCAAACATTTTAAATTTTGTTTGTCATTTAGATCATAAATCTGACAGAATTGGATTTTTTGTATGTATGGTATGAAGCAGGGAACTTATAAAGAAATGAATTTATTTCTTAGTTATGGAAGCTGAGATGTCAAGGTCAAGGGGCATGTCTGGTGAGAGACTGCTTGCTGGTGGGGACTCTCTACAGAGTTCTGAAGTGGCTGAGCATGCTCAGGTACTATGCTAGATTCTCCCTCTTATAAAGCCACCAGTGCCCCCCCCATGATAGCCCATTAATCCATTAATCCATGTGTGGATTAATCCATTGAGGGCAGAGCCCTCATGATCCAATCAACTCTTAAAGGCCCTACCTCTCAACACTGCCACATTGGGGATTAAGGGTCAACATGAGTTTTGGAGGGGACATTCAAACTTGATATGGTTTGGCTGTGTCCCCATCCAAATCTCACCTTGAGTTGTAGCTCCCATAATCCCCACATGAAGTAGGAGGGACCAGATGGGAGGTAACTGAATCATGGGGGTGAGTTTTTCCCATGCTATTCTTGTGATAGTGAATAAGTCTTATGAGATCTGATGGTTTTATAAAGGGCAGTTCCCCTGCACACGCTCTCTTGCCTGCCACTGTGTAAGATGTGCCTTTGCTTCTCCTTTGCTTTCTGATTGTGAGGCCTCCCCAGCCATGTGGAACTGTGAGTCCATTAAACCTCTTTTTCTTTATAAATTACCCAGTCTTGGGTATTTCTTCATAGCAGTATGAAAATGGACTAATACAAAACCATAGCACTGATTTTATCACATGTCAAATTTCCATATACTAATGTTCTATTTCTGTGTTCTCTATTCTGTTCCATCAGTCCATTTAACTATCTGTATGTATCATGTCTAATTATTATAGCTTTATAATAAATCTTGATAGCTTCCAAATTAGGGCAACTCCCTCACCTTGTCCTATTTTTCAAGAGTATTTTGGCTCTTCTTGGCTCTTTGCTTCTCCCTATGATGATTTTACAATACATTTATGAAGTTCCATGACAAATCCTATTGGGGCCAGGCATGGTGGCTCACGCCTGTAATCCCAGCAGTTTGGGAAGCCGAAGTGGGTGAATCACCTAAGGTCAGGAGTTCAAGACCAGCCTGACCAACATGCTGAAACCCCATCTCTACTAAAAGTGCAAAATTAGCCAGGTGTGATGGCGAGTACCTGTAATCCCAGCTACTCAGGAGGCCGAGGCAGGAGAATCGCTTGAACCCAGGAGGTGGAGGTTGCAGTGAGCTGAGCTTGTGCCATTGCACTACAGCCTGAGCAGCAAGAGCAAAACGTCATCTCAAAAAATAAAATAAAATAAATCCTATTGGAATTTTGTACGAAACTGCATTAAATCTAGAGATTAATATGGAAAGAATTCACATTTTCATGATGTTGAGCCTCTTTATTCTAGAACTTATCTACCCAATTAAATCTCTTTATTATTATTATTATTTTTTTTTTTTTTGAGACAAAGTCTAGCTCTGTCACTCAGGCTGCAGTGCAGTGGCGTAATCTCAGCTCATTGCAACCTCAACCTCCCAGGTTCAAGCGATCCTCCCACCCCAGCCTCTCAAGTATCTGTGACTACAGGCGTGTGCCACCACACCCAACTAACTTTTGTATTTTTAGTAGAGGTGGGGTTTTGCCATGTTGGCCAGTCTGGTCTCGAACTCTTGACCTCAGGTGATCTGTCGGCTTTAGCTTTCCAAGGCACTGGGATTACAGTCGTGAGCCACTGCGCCCAGCCTATATCTCTTTATTATTTTTATTACTAATCTGTGTTTCATTAAAGTTTTAAAACATCTTACTCAAAATCTTCTTGCATATATTTTATTAAGATTTTATTTATTTATATTTTTGATGCTACTGTAAATGTTAACTTTTTATAAATTATATTTTTACATGTTTGTTGCTAGCATATAGAAATGCAACTGCAAAAGTGCCAAATAAATTCTGTTAATTCTTATGATTTAGCCATAGATTCTTTTGTTTTCTACGTAATAGTCTCTAATAACAGGTTTGTTTCTTTCTTCCTTTATTAGCTGTCTACTGGTGCATAATGAATAACCTCACACTTAGTGGCTTAAAACATGCACTTATTTTCTCAAGAGTCTCCTGCTCAGGGTCTCCCAAGGCTGTAATCAAGGTGACAGCCAGACTGTGGTCCTTTTTAAAACTTAGCATCCTCTTCTAAGCTCAGGTAGTTGTTGGCAGGATTCAGTTATCTGAAGCCGTAGGATGGAGGTCCCTGCCTTGTTCTGGCTGTCAGCTGGGGGTTTTCCATCAGCTCCTAGTGGTCCCCAAGGTTTCTTGCCAGGTGGCTCATTCACAGGCCTTCTTACAACATGATAGCGCACTCTAGTCCGCTAACAAGCAGTCTTCTGTAACATAACATAATCACAAGAGTAACTATTCCATTACTTTTGCCATATAACATGAACCAATCAAAGGAGTGACTACCCCCATCACCTTAGCCATATTCTGTTGTTGGAAGCATGTCTCAGGTCTCATCCACACTCAAAGAGAGGTTGTGATTTACTTGGGGTTACTATAGGGTGGATTTCCAATCCTAATCACTTTTTTTCTTGCTATACTGCACAGGCTAGGCCCCCAGTACAATGCTGAAATCATGATAGTGATTATCCTGCTCTTATTTATCATCTTAAAGGAAATCATTTAGTACTTCAGCATAAAGATATTTGCTGTAGGCTTTTTGTAAATGCCACTTATCAGGTTTAAAAAGTTCTCTTCTACTCCAAGTTTTCTAAGATTTATTTTTTTTAAAATTATAAATGGCTGCCAAGGTTTACCAAACTTTTTTTTCTGCATCTTTTGAGATAATGTGTGATCTTTTTCCTCCATTGTTAAATTGCCCTGACATTGTGGAACAAACTCAACTTGATAATATTTCTAGTCATTGCTGAATTTGCTTTACTATCTTGCTTTGGATTTTTCAAATTTGTCTCCATGATTGAGATTAATTGGGGAGTGCTTCCTCTTTTTCCATGTTTTGGAATAATTTATATAAGATTAGAATTATTTTTTTCCTGAATGTTCAGTAGAACATTCATGAAAACTTCTCTGAGTTTAGGGTTTGTTTTCTGGGAAGATTTTAAAATCCCAATCAAATTTCTTTAATGATTATTCAGTTTTTCCTTTAAAATTATTTTAATAACATAGTTTTGAGTAATTTGCCCATGAAATTTTCCAATTTGTTGCCATGAAATTGTTCATAATAGCTTCTTTAAAAATAAATCTCTTAATCTTTACCACATCAATAGTTATTCACATTTTAAATTTTTTTTAGATACGGGTCTTGCTCTGTCACTCAGGATGGAATACAGTGGCACGATCATAGCTCACTGCAGCCTCCAATTCCTGGGCTTAGGCAATCTTTCCATTTCCCTCCCAAGTCACTGGGATTACAGACATGAGCAACTCTCACAGTTTCTGAGAGTCTCCTGCTGAGGGTCTCACAAGGCTGTAATCAAGGTGACAGCCATACTGTGGTCCTTTTTAAAACTTAGCTTTTTAAAAAAATAAATCTGGACAGAAATTTATTAGTTTTTTTAAATGAATTAGTGTTTGACTTTATGGATCCTATTATACTATTTCTATTAATTTCTGCCTTTACCTTAGACATTTCATTCTATTTCCCTTTAAGATTTACTCTGACTTATTAAATCTCCTAATCACCCCATCTCAGTTTTCTCTGTTTATATTGTGTAAATATTCCATTTCTAATGTGAAGCTAGTAGGATGTTCCTTTTTGGGAGGTAATGGGGGTTCATCTTGGCCTCATAAAAGTGTAAAAATCAAAACCAAATAAGCATATATTTCATGTAGGCCAGACATGGTGGCTCATGCCTGTAATCCCAACACTTTGAGGGGCTGAGCAGGAGAATAGCTTGAGCCCAGGAGTTCAAGACCAGCCTGGGCAACACGGTGAGACCCTGTCTCTACAAATAAAAACATTAGCTAGGCATGGTGGTGTGAGCCTGTGGTCCCAGCTACATGGGAGGCTGAGGTGGGAGGATCACTTGAGCCCAGGAGGTCAAGGCAGCAGTGAGCTATGTGCCACTGTACTCTAGCCTGGGCAAGACTCTGTCTCAAAAAAACAAAACAAAACAAAACAAAAACACGTGTTGCTTTTCTCGTATCTTAGGATTATAAACTTACTTCATTGATTTTCAGTCTTTCTTTTTCTTTTTTTTTTTTAATTAAGACAGAGTCTTGCTCTGTCACCCAGGCTGGAGTGCAGTGGCATGATCTCAGCTCACTGCAACCTCCACCTTCTGGGCTCCAGCGATCGTCCCACCGCCCAAGTAGCTGGGACTACAGGAGTGTGCCACCACACCTGGCTAATTTTTGTAATTTTTAGTAGAGACAAGGTTTCACCACATTGGCCAGCCTGGTCTCGAACTCCTGACCTCAGGTGATCTGCCTGCCTCAGCCTCCCAAAGTGCTGGGATTACAGGCATGAGCCACCACACCCAGCCCCTTTTTTTTGTTTTTTTAAGAGAGAGAGTTTCACTCTTGTCTTCTAGGCTAGAGTGCGATAGGCCATCTAGGCTCACTGCAACCTCTGCACCCGGGTTCAAGTGATCTCCTGCCTCGGGCCCCTGTGTAGCTGAGACTACAAGCACCTGCCAGCACTCCGGCTAATTTTTGTATTTTTAGTAGAGACAGGGTTTCACCCATGTTGGTCAGGCTGGTCTCGAACTCCTGACCTCAGGTGATCCACCTCCCTCGGCCTCCCAAAGTGCTGGGATTACAGGTGTAAGCCACCACGCCTGGCCACTAATGAATATTTTCATAAATAATCACAACCATCAAGAATACCATACAAATTATATTTTTAAATATATAAATGAAACAAGATGGAATTGTGAAAAACGTTCAGGCAGCTGACAAGAAGCCAAGAGGCCAGGCGCCATGGCTCACACCTATAATCCCAGCACTTTGGGAGGCTGAGACAGGAGGATTGCTTGAGCCCAGGAGTTCAAGACCAGACTGGGCAATATGGCGAAACCCTGTCTCTATAAAATATACAAAATTTAGCTAGGTGTGATGGCAATGCCCATAGTCCCGGCTACTTGAAAGGCTGAAGTGGGAGGATCACCTGAGCCTGGGAGATCGAGGCTGTAGTGAGCTGTGATCACACCACTGCACTCCAGCCTGGGCGAAGAGTGAGAACCTGTCTCAAAAAAAAAAAAAAGCCAAGAAAAGACAGAGAAATGAGAAGTAGAGAAAATGAATAGAAAATAATACTTTAAATGTAAATAATCTAAGTATACCAATTAAAAGACAGAGACTGGTACAGTGGATATAAAAACATGAACCAACTATATGCTGTTCATAAGAAATTCACCTTAAACACAACATAGGTAGATTGAAAGTAAAAAGGATGGTTAATATTATCTTGGTAACATTATATTTTTTTCAAAAGTATAATTGGCTATATGAATATAAGATAATGTAGATCAACAGTCTTTTTAACTTAGAATGCTCCAGGAGGGCAGAATGAATAGATCCTTCCTGAATGAATCAATGAATGAATGACAGCCAAGTGGTACTGGCTGTCAAAGGAAATGATGCAAAGGAAAAAAAGAGAGCAATAAAGAGGATATACTATATACAAAAATAAGTTCTAAATAGATTAAACAGAAAAAGGCTATGGAGCCATGTACAAATTAAATCTCTATTCATTAAAAACATTCTAAACATTCTAAGTTATATTAAAAAATAAGCAGCCAGGCCAGGCGCGGTGGCTCATGCCTGTAATTCCAGGAATTTGGGAGGCCACGGCAGGTAGACTGCTTGAGCCCAGCAGTTCAAGACCAGCCTGGGCAACCTGACAAAACCCCATCTCTACCAAATATATAAAAAAAATTAATCGGGCATGGTGGCATGCGCCTGTCACCCCAGCTATCATACTTAAGAGGCTGAAGTGACAGGATCATCTACGCCTGGACTTCAAGGCTGTGGTGAACTGTGATTGTGCTACTGCAGTCCAGCCCAGGTGATAGAGTGAGACTGTCTCAAAAACAAAAAGCAAAACACACACATGCACACTCACACACACACACACACACGATAGGCAGCAAGGACTTAAACTGTGGCAAATTGAATCCATGCTTGAATCTCTGCTCCCTTGTAACACCTACCAAATGGCCAGACAAGAGGAAAAAGTACAAAAGCACAAAGATGAAAAGAAAAAGAACAGACAAGAGATGGGAGTAAAACTGTAAAAGATGAAAAGTGCACAAATGAGTAGTAACTGACTTAGCAGAGGAGAAGATACTAAAACTATCTGTAAAAGGGGAAGACAAGAAGCAAAAAGGCTTCAAAAAGCCTTAAGAAGAGAGGAATCAGGTACCATTGAAGTTATGAGTGGGGATAAGGAACAAAAAACAGGAGGATTAATTGAAAATAGGTTTAGGGAACAGTTAGATCTCCTGTGTCCCATCTCCCACATGTACCTCTAGATGTGTATCCTCCTCCATTCCTGAAGAAGATGGGCAGTTTACTTTTTGGAGAAATTAAAATGGAAAGAGGAAATAAGTTGTTGGATTTATAAGAGGAGAATTAAGTGAAAGTCTTTATGCTGAATGGTGAGACAGCCCCCTCACCCCAATCCTTTTCCCCCACCCAGTTCTCAGCACACAGCCAAAGCCTATAGCCTCAAGTCAGGTGGTTGGAAGAGCTCTCATTGGAGAAACTCAGTGAGAAAAATTATAAATAGGGTGTCACAGAAGTCCCTACATGAAGAGATTCCTTCCCGATTCCTCTTAAATGAAGCTACCAGTTAACTAGTCCCGTCCATTCATGCATCTAACAAACAGCTTTTCATGGCCTTCTTCTCAAGTATTAATAAACATTCAAAGAACAGTAGGTATTTTAAGAAAGTGTCTAACATAAGTGACAGACTCCTTGGCAGGAACTCATACCTATCTCTCAAAATCTACTCTTGCTTTTTATCTTGGTAAATGAATTAAAAATCTGTCCATGGGCAGGGGATGGTGGCTCATGTCTGTAATCTCAGCACTTTGGGAGGCTGAGGCAGGAGGATAGTTTGAAGCCTGGAGTTTAAGACCAGCCTGAGCAACAAAGTGAGACCTCGTCTCTACAGAACATTTAAAAAGTAGCCAGGTGTTGTGGCATGCACCTGTAGTCTTAGTACCTGAAAGGCTGGGGGAAGGAGGATCAATCACTTGAGCCCAGGAGTTTGAGGCTGCAATAAGCTGTGATCACACCACTGCACTCCAGCCCGGAAGACAGAGTGACACCACACCTCTTAAAAGAAAAAAAAACCTGTGCACAGCTGTTCAGCAACATTACATTTCCCAGCCCCTATTGGGTTAGGCATGGGCATATGTTTAAATTATCACCAGCAGAACCTAAACAGAGGTGGTGTGTGACATTTATAGCCCAGAGCCTTCAAGAGAGTGAAACTGGGCCAGGCACAGTAGCTCACTCCTGTAATCCCAACACTTTGGGGAAAAAAATATAATACTAAAAAGAACAACAACAAAGCATTTAGTTAGTTTGTTTTTGTTTTTGTTTCTGTTTTTGTTTTTTTGAGAGGGAGTTTCACTCTTGTTGCCCAGGCTGGAGTGCAATAGCACAATCTCGGCTCACTGCAACCTCTGACTCCTGGGTTCAAGCAATTATCCTGCCTCAGCCTCCCAGCTAGCTGGGATTACAGGCATGCACCACCACACCCGGCTAATTTTTGTATTTTTAGTAGAGATGGGGTTTCGACATGTTGGCCAGGCTGGTCTTGAGCTCCTGACCTCAGGTGATCCACTCGTCTCAGCCTCCCAAAGTGCTGGGACTACAGGCATGAGCCACCACACCCAGCCCAATGAAGCATGTGGAAGAAACAAAAAACCCAATGGAGAGGTTGTAAGATAATAGTTAAGGAATGTCCTCAGAGCATAGAACAATAGGAGAAAAACAAAAAAAAATGGGAGGCTGAAATTATCAAATAAAACAAGAAAATTTAGCCAGAATCGAAAAATGAAGTTACTTAAAATTACCTAATAATGCCTAGAACAATGATTGTAAACAAATAAAATCCCTTACCAAGGATAGCTCTCCCTAAACTTATTAATATTATGAAGAGAAGATGCTAAAAGTTACCAAAAAAAAAAAAAAAGAGAGAGATCACATACAATGAATCTAGGATAAGAATGGAAAAAAATGGCAAAAGCATTCTCAACAACATAAGACAGTGGCGTAGCCAGGAACATGGCTCACTCCTATTATCCCAACATTCTGGGAGGCTAAGGTGGGTGGATTGCTTGAGTCCAGGAGTTCAAGACCAGCCTGGGCAACATAGAGAAATCCTATCCCTAATAAAAATATAAAAAATTAGCCAGGCATGGTGGCGAGTGCCTGTACGGGAGGCCGAGGTGGTAGAATCACCTGAACCTGGGAGGTCGAGCCTACAGTGAGCCGAGAACGCACCACCACACCCCAGCCTGGACAACCAGAGTGAGACTCTGTCTCAAAAAAAAAAAAAAAAAAAAAAAAAAAAGGCCAGGCACAGTGGCTCACGTCTGTAATTCCAGCTACTTGGGAGGATGAGGCAGGAGAATCACTTGAACCTGAGAGGTGAGGGTTGCAGTGAGCTGAGATCGCGCCACTGCACTCCAGCCTGGGTGACAGAGCAAGAAAGACAATGGAGCAAAGGCTTAATGTGAAATAAAACTATTTCCAATCTTGAATTTTATCCTCAAGTAAACCATTAAAAAAGTAACAAGACAGAGGAAAGATGTTTTTATAGATCAAGGATCTCAAAGCATGTGCTCCAACAAAATGAGATAGAGAAGAAAATGTGTGGTCCAAAAAGAAAGGGTATCCAACATAGAAGAGACGAAAGTCCCAGGAGGAGGGCAAAATGATAGGAAGACAGTTGTGCCAGAAAACCTAGGTATAGATGACAGCTACAGACAGAGAGCTCCTGGTACCCATGGACAAAAAATGAAATTAACAGGTAATCCAATATTTTTGTGCATGTGAATTTGAGAGGCTATATGAAATATAGGAAAAACAAATAGGAAAAAAAATAAAGCAACTGTTAACTTTGGGTGGGAACACGGGAACAGGAAAGAAAATATACTCAGCCAGGTGCAGTGGCTCACGCCTGTAATCCCAGCATTTTGGGAGGCCAAGGCGGGTAGATCACAAGGTCAAGAGTTCGAGACCAGCCTGGCAAAGATGGTAAAACCCCATCTCTACTAAAAATACAAAAATTAGCTGGGCATAGTGGTGGGCGCCTATAATCCCAGCTACTTGGGAGGCTGAGGCAGGAGAATTGCTTGAACCCAGGAGGTGGAGGTTGCAGTGAGCCAAGATCGTGCCACTACACTCTAGCCTGGGTGACAGAGCAGACTCTGTCTCAAAAAAAAAAAAAGAAAAGAAAAGAAAGAAAAAAAGAATATATACTCATAGAATATTTTTTGTCTTACCATTAAACAATTTTGCAGGCTGGGCACACTGGTTCACACCTGTAATCCCAGCACTTTGGGAGGCCAAGGTGGGAAGATCATTTGAGCCCAGAAGTTTGAGGCCAGCCTGGGCAACATAGTGACACCTCGTCTCCAAAAAAAAAAAAAGAAAGAAAAAAAAAAATGTGCCTGTGGTCCTCCTTACTAGAAAGGATGACATGGGAAGATCACTTGAGCCCAGGAATTCAAGGCTGCAGTGAGCCATGATCCTGCCACTGTACTCCAGCCCAGGTGACAGAGTGAGACTCTGTCTCAAAAAACACCAAAAAACAAAACAAAAAAACACCCACACATTTGTCCATAGTCATATTAGTATAAACAATGAATACAGATCTAACAAAAATTTGTGATGTATCTATATTGGAAGGATGAGAAGATATACACACTAGATGATATCTAAAATAGATAGAAGCATATAATTTAGAAATATAAAAAGTAAAATACATCTAAAAGATTAAAAGACGTTGGCTCTGAGAACAGGCCTAATAGGTGATAAAAAGAATGGCTTCATAAGCCTTGTGCTTTATATTATCACCTTTTATATTAAACCAAATGCTTACTATGATTTTTAAAGTCAAATTATTTTAAAAGAAGGCAAAGAGACAGACTGGGAAACATATTTCCAACACATGTAAGAGTTTAAGAATTAAAGCCTATAATATATTGAGTTCCTGCAAACACAATTAACAAAGATCCCAACAGAAAGTCAAAGGACATAAAAAGATAAGTCAAAGAGGAAGTACAAATAGCCAATAAACATATGAAAAGACGTGTAATCTGGTTATCAATCAGTGAAATGCAAATGAAAACACCATTGATATCAGTTTTTATCCAGAACATTGAAAGATTAACAATATCCAGTATTAGACTGTGAAGAAATAGGATTTTTACATAATTGGTTGGAGTGGGTCAACTGGCTATCATTTCAGAAGAGAATTTGTAAGTATTTATGGCAATTTAAAATACACCTATTCTTTGACCCTTCTAGGAATTGAAAGTATTCAAACATGTACACAAGAACATGTGTAAATTAAAAGAAATTATGGTCTGTGTTCATAACAATGGGACAATAAGGTCTATCTCTATGTAATGACAAGGAAATGCTTTCAAGACATACTGATAAGTAATAAATATACATATACATACATATATATATATATGCACACTGCAGGACAATATATGTATAGTATGGTCCCATGAAAGTCAAATAAAACAGCAGATAAATGTGTAACTGCCATTTAATGTGGATTGAGAGAACATATATCAAACTACCAACAATGGTTATTTCAGAAAAAAAGAAGAGAGATGAGGGATAAAGTATGATATTCTTTTACACCATTTGACTTTTTGGAAGTAAACTTTCATTATTATTTATATAATTTAAAATATGTTTAATAAACCAAAGAAGCACAATACAGTAAAGAAAACATAAGAGATAGTAAAACATTAAACATAAGAAGGAAATTCTATATGATGCACAATCAAATAAGGTGACAGGTTAATTATGTCTAATTCTGCTTTAAATATTGAATACTTTTAAAATATGGTACAACAAATAAAGGGTGAATTGCAGTTAATAGCAATGACCAATTCTTTTTGAGAAGGGCATAGTAGAGCACTGAACCAAATTCAGTCATTTTCACTTTGAATTGTTGTTTTCCACTTCTATGTAGTATCAAAACTATTATTTCTTTTTCTGTCAGTACTTTAAGGCTCTTGTTCACAGGCCATAATCTCATCTAAAACAGCAAACAGATCCTGCTACCTTTCAGTTAGCACATGCCTAATAATCTTTACACTTCCCCTAATTTTCTCCACACTATACTTGCCCAAATAACAGAGCCCTTCTTTAGGGTTTTATGGTAATTTGAACTTATCTCACTGTTCTTCTTGCCTCATATTACAGCATATATTCCAGATATCATAGAGGATATGTAAGAAGTGAAAAGGTTTAAACCAACTAAAGAATAGAAACAAAAGTGTGATTAACACCATCCTGACCTTCTTTTGCCACTGAAGCCTCTAAATTGAGAGTTACACTAGGAAAGCATATCAAAAATAGCCTTAGACTAGCCATATGCAGAAGACTGAAATTGGACCCCCACCTTTGACCATATACAAAAATCAACTCAAGATGGATTAAAGGCTTAAATGTGAAACTAAAACTATAAAAACCCTGAAGAAGATCTAGGAAATACCATTCTAGACAACAGCCCAGGCAAAGACTTCATGACAAAGTCAAAAAGCAACTGTAGGCCAGGTGCGGTGACTTACTCCTGTAATCCCAGCACTTTGGGAGGCCAAGGCAGGCAAATCACCTGAGATCAGGAGTTCAAGACCAGCCTGGCCAACATGGCAAAACCCTGTCTATATGAAAAATACAAAAAAAATTAGCTGGGCATGGTGGCGGGCACCTGTATCCCAGCTACTTGGGAGGCTGAGGCAGGAGAATCACTTAAGCCCAGGAGGCAGAGGTTGCAGTGAGCTGAGATCGCCCCACTGCACTCCCCTCTACAAAAAGAGCGAAAACTCTGTCTCAAAAAAAAAAAAAAAAAGCAACTGTAATAAAAATAAAAATTGACAAGTGCGATCTAATAAAACTAATGAGCTTCTGCACAACAAAAGAAATTTCAATAAACAGACAACCTACAGAATGAGAGAAAATATCTGCAAACTATGCAACCAACAAAGGTCTAATATCCAGAATCTATAACTCAAACAACTGAAGAAGCAAAAACAATCAACCCTATTAAAAAATGGGCAAAGGACATGAACGGACGCTTCTCAAAAGAAGACATACACATGGCCCACAAACATATGAAAAATGCTCAATGTCATGAATCATCTGGGAAATACAAATCAAAACCACAACGAGATACCACCTCACACCAGTCTGAATGACTATTATTAAAAAATCGAAAACAACAGATGCTGGTGAGGTTGCAGAGGAAGGGGAATGCTTATACACTGTTGGTGGAAATGTAAATCAGTTCAGCCACTGTGGAAAGCAGTCTGGAGATTTCTCAAAGAACTTAAAACAGGACTACCATTCGACCCAGCAACCCCATTACTGGGTATATGCCCACATGAATATAAATTATTCTATCATAAAGATACATACATATGTATGTTCACTGCAGCACTATTCACAATCACAAAGACATGGAATCAATCTAGGTGCCCATGAATGGTGGATTGGATAAGGAAAATGGGGGACATATACACCATGGAATACTATGCAGCTACAAAAATAATGAGATAATGGCCTTTGCTGCAACATGGATGGAGCTGGAGGCCATTATCTTGAGTGAATTAATGCAGAAACAGAAAACCAAATACTGCATGTCCTCACTTATAAGTGGGAGCTAAACACGGAGTATATACAGACACAAAGAAGGGAACAACAGGCACTGGGGCCTATTTGAGGGTGGAGGGTGGGAGGAGAATGAATATTGGGAAACTACCTATCAGGTATTATGCTGATTACCTGGGTGACAAAATTATCTGTACATCAAACCCCCACGACACTCAAGTTACCCATGTAACAAACTTGCACATGTACGCCTGAACCTAAAAGTCAGAAATAAAAAAAAGGAAGAAAACAAAAATTAGAGACACAAATAAATGAGAGTTTTAAAAAGAAGACATAAATTAAAAAGTGAAAATTTAGCTATTTAGAAATTAAATTTTCTCAGAAACCAGGTCAAATTTAAGATAAATTCCGTTGGAGTTTGATCACTCATGATTTTGATGCTCTTAAGTGTTTCACTGCTGATGACAATATACCAGGAGTTCGTGCTTTCCCAGCACCCTGTTTGGTGGTTCCCGGATAATACATACTATCCTTGTTAATATTCTAAGATTTAAAATGTTCCAGTATAAAGTAAAATTTTGAAAAATAAAATTTTACTGTATACAACAGAAAATAGTTACAGAAGCAAACTCCCTCACAATGTTGTTGCTGTAGAAACAGGGATGATGGTGGTGATGATGCTTTACTGGTTAACCTCACTTACTCCTCACACCAATCTCATATAATGAGTACTATTATTATTATTCCCATCATTTTAGAGATGAAGGAAGTGAGGCTTGGAGAGATCAATTCTGTAACTCACTCAGGATCTTGAACTTCTAACCACTATGCTTCACTGACTCTCCTGAGTAAAGTCACATTATTATACCTCAATACTGTTTTTTTTTCTTTCTTCCTTTTTTATTTACTTATTTATTTTTTTCTTGAGACGGAGTTTCACTCTGTCGCCCTGGCTGGAGTGCAGTGGCACAATCTTGGCTGCAACCTCTGCCTCCTGGGTTCAAGTGATTCTCCTGCCTCAGCCTCCCAAGTAACTACGATTACAGGCATGAGCTACCGTGCCCGGCCTAATACTGGGTTTTCAAATCAGGTTTTTAACCATGAGGACTTGGAACATCCAAGTTTCTTCAAATAATGAAATCCAAACATGTTGTAAGAGTAGACCAAATCTGTCCTTAATATCAGATATTATTTTACAGAAGAGGAAACTAAGGCCCAGGTGCTTAAATAATTTCCTCAAAGGCAAATGGCCAATAATGGAAAGAGCTGGTACTCAGGTTGGTACAACTTAAAAAGGCATTGATCTTTTTACCTTACCCTGATACCTTCCAGAACACAGAACCATCCTTTAAGCAATACATACGTTATGTAATACATGAAACACGGTATGCTGTATTATTGCAGGTACAATATGAATATACAGGCCGGGTATGGTGGTTCACGCCTGTAATCCCAGCACTTTGGGAGGCCAAGGCAGGCGGATTACCTGAGGTCAGGAATTTGAGACCAGCCTGGCCAACACTGCGAAACCCCGTCTCTACTAAAAATACAAAAATTAGCTGGGTGTGGTGACGCACGCCTGTGATCCCAGCTACTCGGCTGGGGGATGAGAATTGCTTGAACCCGGGAGGTAGAGATTGCAGTGAGCCGAGATCGTGCCACTGCACTCCAGCCTGGGCAACAGAGAGAGAATCCCTCTCAAAAAACAAAAACAAAAATATGAATATACAAAACATTAAGAATTTGCTAAAAGAATCTGTAAGTTTCTAAAGTTTTCCTATAAAAAGCAACACTTTATATTAATTATATTATTTACATATAAGACTAAATATTTCTGATATTTAAGCTTCTGTTCCACCTATTAATCCAACAAATTAAAGATTATCAAAAATTAAGATATTACAATGAAACCACAACATTATGAAGGTTAAAATATGGACTACATTTTCCTAAGACTTATTCAGGCTCTTCCAACTTCTAGCTAATCTTACCCTAAAAGTAAATCAATCTTTTATAATTCAAAATACTTCTATAAATTCAATTAAAATGTTTAACTGATGACAACATGGGTATCATAAAAAATAAATAGCATAGTAATACTGTTTTCCTTTTGATTTAGGAAGAGGTAACATCTCCAACAACTACCCAGTGAAGTAGATGCTATTCTGTTGCCAGTTCAAAGCATCTATATTATGCTGGCAAAGATTTCCAAAGCCTACTAACGTTTTTGCTTTGAGTGGCTCATACAAGTTCCCTGCAGCTCATTAATGCAATGGTTTTATGACTAAAGTACACCAGTGTGAGACTTTAGGAGTTGTAATGTTCTCCAAAATTGAAGTATAATCTCATACCCCTTATTTAATATATAGAAGATTCACCAAGTAATATCCTGTTGAGCGATTAGAAAACTGCAATCATTTGCAGTTCTCAGTCCTTTTATGTCATAGAAATTCATGACGCATTTTTGCCATATAGTTTTACTTCTTCATTTTCCTTATCAAGCATCTAAAAATAAGTGAAATTCTAACATCTTTTTAAAAAACCTTGTCAGATTTCTTTTAGGACACCATGAAGATATCTACAAAGTGTTTTGAAATTCATGTAAGTATCTACACTCTGAAACTGAATATCTGGCAGAAATAATTTCAATCAATAAATTTTATAACCCCCTGAAATTAACACTTACCTGCTTCATTGTTAACTGGGGACTCCCACAGTTTCCCCTCTTTGTCCACGGGATCAGCTCTTCAAACCCATTCTGAAGGGGTTGTTCGTTGACTGTGGCTAACTGCTTAGCAAATTCCACATCCCAAAGTGAAGGTGATGTGTCTGTATAACAAAGACATTTTAAGTAAGAACAAGTCAATGTAAATATCTTTCTTTAAAAAAGTTATAACCAATCCTGAATTGATCATGTATTTTTCAGACCTTGACACTCATAATTAAATAGTATATAATAAAAAGTTACTAAGAGATAACTGCAAAAATTATATTAAAAATTGTAACTACAATAATGGCAAGCTTAACTTTTGTTTTACAACAATGCCAGGTAATCACTGCCCCCTCTACTGGAAAGAAAAAAATAAATTTGTATTTTGTTTCAGGGTATTTTTATGAATGTGAATGTTTGTTGTACAATATGTGACTCTGGTTTTTAAAGTCTAGCCTGTTTATCTTTATTTTTAGTCTATCAAAATTAGTCACTAATGTACTACTGTTAACAACCAAAAAAGTTAAATTAACAGAATGACGATAAAACTGCTAATGAATACTGAGTACTTCCTCTGTGCTTAAATGCTTTTTATGCATTAGTGCATGTCATCCTCACAACCAACCCTATGAGTAACGTATTATCATGTTGGCTAACTACCACCATCATATTACATGTTTCAATAACTTATTTACTTTTGAAACTTCAGATCATCTTTGGAGAATGAGCCATATTCCCACCAGTTACTGCTGCTGGGAATGTAAAATGGTACAATCACCTTGGAAAACAGTTTGATGGCTTCTTAAAAAGTTAAAAATATATCTATTATTCAACATAGGCATTTCATTCCTGGATACTCACTCAAGAGATAATACATGCCCACACAAAGATTTCCACACAAAAGTTAATGGCAGCTTTCTTTGTAATAGCCAAATGTGGGTTGTAATCTGGGAAACAACCCAAATGTCCACTAACAGGTGAATAAGTACAAAAATGTCATACGTTCATACAATTGTATACTACTCAGTAATAAAATGTGTTACTAGTACATGTAACAGCATGGATGAATCTCAAATCATTACGCTGAGTGAAAGAAGCCAGATGCAAAGGAGTAGTACATACTGTGTGATTTCAGTTACATGCAATTCTAAAAGATACAAACTAATCTACTGTAACAGTAGATCAATGGTTGCCTGCATACTGTGTGTGTGTGTGTGTGTGTGTATTGCAAATGGACACAAGAAAACTTTGGAGGGTCATGAAAATGTTCAAAATTATAACTGGCAGCATCATGGGTGTATATATTTGTCAAAACTAGTCAAGTTATATACTTTAAATATGTGCAGTTTGTTGCACACAAATTATACCTTAATAAAGTTGTAAAAAGAAAATGAATAACAATATCTATCCCTTGGCTACCTTTTTCCCTATATTTTTATTCTTTAGTTATTTTCACCAACATTTTTGATCTTTCTTATTTTTTTCTGTGTGATCTCACTTTTTAAAATAAATGAGGATCGGCCGGGCGTAGTGGCTCACGCCTGTAATCCGAGCACTTTGGGAGGCCGAGGCGGGTGGATCACGAGGTCAGGAGATCGAGACCATCCTGGCTAACACAGTGAAACCTCGTCTCTACTAAAAATACAAAAAATTAGCTGGGTGTTGTGGTGGGGGCCTGTAGTCCCAGCTACTCGGGAGGCTGAGGCAGGAGAATGGCATGAACCCAGGAGGCGGAGCTTGCAGCGAGCCGAGATCATGCCACTGCACTCCAACCTAGGCGACAGAGCAAGATTCTGTCTCAAAAAATAAATAAATAAATAAATAAATAAATAAATAAATATAAAAAATAAAATAAAATAAATGAGGATTGTATGGTTTGGTAATATACTTTTTTCACTGAATGCTTGCATCAGTATCCCATTTTATATATATATATCTCTCTCACAATCCCCTACTGTTGAATATTTTGATCATTTATATTTTGTCTTTTAAATACTATAATGACAAATAACCTTGTAGTTACACTTTTGTGCATATCTGTAATATGTCCTTAGAACAAATTCCTAGGAACACAATTTCTGGGTTAGAGGCATAGATTGCATATGATCTATCCTCCAGCTTACCTCTTTACTCACTCTTGCCAAGCCCACTAAAGCATATCAACAAATAGCTCATTTACTCTTCTAACTGTGTAAGCCTTATTTTATCTATTTTGCTTTTCTGAATCTGTTTCTGAGCCTTCATGTGCAGAAATGTGTCTAACCACACACTGACTGCTAGATTTTAAGTATTTTGGCCTAGATCATCTGATACTGGGAACAATAAGTTGTTAGCCTTAGCTAGCCACATTTACAGAGCAATCACACCACTAAAAAAACTTAATTGTCTCAGTTATCTTTTACTTGGTGGTCACTGACTGATCTATGTCTTTTCCACCATCATTAGGATCATCACTATATTTTTACACTTGCTAATAGTTGCAAGCATTTATTAAATATGTACTATGTTCCAGGCACCTCAAGCATTTATTAAATATATACTATGTTCCAAGCACTATGCCTGACACTTTCTCAGATTACCTCATTTAATCCTTGAGATGTATGTACTAGCCCTCATTTTATAGGTGGGGAAAGGTTAGTGTGGCAGAATCTGAATTTGAATCCAGTTCTACACAACACCAACACTCTTTCTATTAAGCTATATTGCCTGTCGACTCTAGGATAACCAGTAGGGCCTATGACTATATCCTCTGTAGCAGTGGTAAGAACTTAGTGTGGAACAAGACGTGGGAATCATGGAACAGAATAACTCACTCAATCAGTCAATTAAAAACAATTACTGAATGCCAACTATATTTCCAGCGTTATTTGATGTGGTGGGAAAACAACAGTGAACAATTGCTAAATTTACGTTTCCACATTTTGCTATTCTTGTACTTAATTGGGAACAAAAACCATTCTTTAGACTCATGCAAGTGTAGCATATTCAAACAGTACCTTCATTAGAGTAAATTATTACATAAACTTGTGTGCTATTTTCCTCACTAGAGGAAATACTAGAGTATAATCATCTGATACTGTTTGATAGAATACATAAAACTTCAGTGCTTCCTTGCCAACTAACTTCAGTTTTAGAAATAAGATTTTTTTATTTTAAAAAGTAAGCTGGCTCCTTCAAGAATCTCAAGAATCTTCAAGCGTCTCTTTTGGCTGGACAACAGCAGCTGCCCTGACAACAACAAATTTCTTTTTTTTTTTTTTTTTTTGTGGGGGGGGACGGAGTTTTGCTCGTTGCCCAGGCTGGAGTGTAATGGTGCAATTTTGGCTCACTGCAACCTCCGCCTCCCGGGTTCAAGTGATTCTCCTGCCGCAGCCTCTCAAGTAGCTGGGAGGCTACAGGCGCCCGCCACTATGCACTCTGAATTTTTGTATTTTTAATAGAGATGGGGTTTCACCATGTTGGTCAAGCTGGTCTTGAACTCCTGACCTCAGGTAATCCACCTACCTCAGCCTCCCAAAGTGCTGGGATTACAGGCGTGAACCACCGTGCCCAGCCAACAAACTCCTTTCTGATGCATGCTTAACCATTTGAGCTGGGGAGAGGCGAGTCATTGTCCCTATGCATTTTGCACTTACTTCCTTTTTATCATACACAAGAGAATGCAGTTTTCGCATTCCCTTCGTAACAAGAAGGGGGTTGTTCTTTCAGCTTCACTTTCAGTTGAAATGAACAAACACTGAATTAACTTCTTTCCTCTATAGATGTATATTTTATAGTACAATTTGTTCAAAAAAAGAATTTAAGATTTAAGATAACTAGTTCCTATGATCTGTAAGCCACATGAGTAGGTGCTACATGAATGAGATACAGCCCCTAATGGTATATTAAATAGGGGGAAAATCAAAAGTTTGTATAAGTAACCGGTAGAAAGATTAAATGAGCCCTTGGAGGCCAGCCTAGGAACTTATCTATCATATACAACATTCTTTTTTTCCCCCACCTTTGAGTTGGAATCTCACTCTGTTGCTTAGGATGGAGTGTTATGGCATAATCGTGGCTCGCTGTAGCCTCAAATTCTGGGCTCCAGTGATCCTGCCACCTCAACCTCCCAAGTTGCTAGGATTACAGGCATGTACCACCATGCCTGGATAATTTTTTTCTATTTTTTAGAGAAAGGGGCTCACTATGTTGCCCAGGCTGGTCTTGAACTCCTAGTCACAAGCCATCCTGTTGTCTCAGCCTCCCAAGTCCATACACAACATTATTTCTACAAGATCCAAAAAACTAACTTCTATTCTTTAGAAATGTTCATCACTTATGCGCTGGAGACCATTTGTATTGAGTTTCTTCATTGATTTTACTAGTAAACCAAATTTAATGTCAAGCAACAGGACACTCTTATTTCTCTTTTAGACTTAAAATGGCAAATTTCTTACCCAAAGAAAACACTACAAGTCTGTTAAATATATTCCTTGAATGTTCTTCCCATCTCCTGAACAATCACTAAGTCACTTCAGTAAGTTTTTTTATAAATGCTATCTCCTCTTCTAGGCAGTAAGCTGCCTAAGGGCAGGAACCAGTATATCTTTATGTAATAGCATAGAGATACACTGTAAATGGTAGTTGATTATTAATGTTCTAACCCAAATTAGTAGCTAATCTGAACCTCTGGATTCGGTAATTGGTAGTACTTACCTCCCACTGTCTCACAGAATGCAACATTTCATGGGGGAAACCTGACCGAAACTAGCAATATCGACAACTGTAGTGTGATGTGTCCCCCACCAGGTTACTTAAGAGTGTATGTGTGTTGCTTGGATCCTGAAGGCTAGGCAGGGAGCCAAGGCCCTGGTGCCCAGCTGAGGAGCAGGGATCCCTGAGAACCCAAACATCCCAGGGCATACCTGAGAACATGTCAAAGAAAACACTGTCATCGTGCACACAGAGTAGGCAAACAGTCAGAACATTAGCTGAAAGGCAGCTTAGAGATGGGAGGCAGGGTGACTCTAGAGCTGCTCAGGAATGTCCAGTATGTAAGTCCTAGTAAACTCATATATTCATCAAGCTGGACTTGCCCAAATTATTCTTTGGTCTCTCGACACCTTCCCAGTTTGGGGGGATGTTACAGTCCCAACCACCACATTCATAAGCAGGATCCAGGCCAATGACAGGCTGGAATATTAAAATATTCAACTATTATACTGTCAGAACACTAAGGAAGGACATCTTGGAAAGATGGAATGTTTCTCCACCTGAGAAATAGTGTTATTCTTTCTTTGTTCAAGTTTAATTTTTAATTTATTAGAACCCAGTAAATGATGATTTTTAAAAGCAGAGTTTCTACCAAATTAACACTTAATTCAGGGCAAAAATACACTTAAAAAACCTAAATCTTAAGGCAGAAGTAAAACACTATAAAAACAGTGTGTCTAATACAGACTGTAAAATGTCAGATTTTTAAGAGATTCACATAGTATTTTATAGCACTAAAATATTAATACAGTCAGAAATATTATCAGTTGGTCCAAGATTTCTGTTTATAAAATGTCTAGACTGCTAATTGAAGAAGTGTTGCTGTATAAGTAATAGCTACAATCCAACCAACCAAGTGATTGTTTTTATGACAAAAGAACTAAGGTAGGTAATTACATGGTTTCTATTTGTAAAGCTTTTGCAGTATTAAATATAAAGTATTACTAAGGGCATTTTTTGATTCATCTCCCTACCCTAATGCCCCCAGAATGTACACCACTTCCCTTTCACTCTATTTTTAAAATTCTGTGAACCACCATACCTATTCACTGTAGGCCTGACCCTATAAAGGCATGAATTGTTTACTTTCATATGGTGGAAGAACAATTTTGGTAAACTACTACGTCTTTTTCTAGTCATTGAGCAATTTCAAACAGAAGTCTTAAGAATTGTTGCACCACGACAAGTGAACAACCTGTTTCTTTACCACTATTAAGTTTGAATTTTGTCTGGAATCTGTTAGAGTTGTCGATATTGCTAATTTTGGTCAGGTTTCTCCCATGAAATATTGCATTCTGTGAGACAGTGGGAAAACACGTTTCGTGTTTATGTGCAATTAACAGTAGCCCTTCTGAAAAACAGGGTTAACATTCTTACATTTCCCCTTGTGATCAAAACCTTTTGTTTTTAGGGAGCAGGATAAGATTTAAAAGTGCTTTAAATCAGAAAACAAGAATTAGCTAGCTTACACATTCCCACTGAATAGTGTCAAAAAAGATAAACGCATTTAAAATAAGTTGTAAGTCCAACAAATATAAGCTTGATGGGTTCTTAACTAACATATTAAGTAATTACAAAGATTCATTTTTTTTACAAACTTTTAAGCTATTTTAATAAAATGGCTAAAGACCTCACTATACTTCTATTTATCTGTGCATTAATAAAAACCTGTTAAAATTCCTTATTTCGTACTTCTGAAAAAGTCTAGTCAAATAAGATCACTAAAATTACCAGAAAAGCTTTGAAATACTGATTGCAGATTCATTTCAAAGTAGATTTAATGCCTTTCAGGATCTGGTGTTTAAATCATGAATGTCTTCACCGACTTCAACTCTGAAAATATAAAAATTTTAGTCAGTGCTGGCTATAGTTAAACAATACTGGTATTACTTGAAAAAATAAAAATAAAAAATATATTGTCAATCATGCATTCCATAGTTTTTTTTTTTTTTTGAACTTGATAGTATATATATTTTTTCTCATTAAAGGTTCAAAACCAAAAGCGGTTTCTCTTTGCAGCAAATATACATTAAAATAGAGTCTCTGTACAGCCAAGGGCTCTGGGCTCTGGCTTGCCCCATGTCCCTGCACCTCCCTGGCCAAACCCAAAAATATAGTGTTACTGCTCTGCAGGGCATAGAGGCAGTGCTCTCCTACCGAGGAGGCTGGGTGGGAGCTGATGGGGAAGCCCTGGCCACCCCAGGGGTCCAGGGGCTGGAGCCTGCTTGGAGTTATTGCTTCAAGGGGGGGCACTAATGCCCAATGCAAATGATGAGAGGAGGAGCAAAGGGGGCATGGGCCTTTGCTCTCCAAGTCCCACTCTGCTCTGAAGAGGGGGTAGGATTAAGCAGCAGCAAAAGCATCACCCACTGGGAGACTGTGGCCTGCATCTCCTTCCCTCCCTGAGATAGGCTTCTGCCTCCCACACATCCCCTGCAGCCCCCTATGGCTTCCGCAGGCCCTCTACACTCTGGGGACACGCTATGGCTTGCAAGGGGCAGCACTGTGCCCAGAGCCTGGACACACGTTCCCAGCTTCTGACACCCCCTAGGAGGGGGGAGGGGAGGGTATGGGGCCTGCTCCCAGGGGCTGATGGCATTGCCCTGGCCCTGCCAGCAGGCTGTGGCACTGCCCAGACCCCAAATCCACCCCAGCCCTTGGGGCTGACCCCATGCTAGGCAGGTCCTGCCAGAACCCCCACCAGTCCCACTCCTTGCCTCAGTCCATCATGGCCTCGAGCATCTCCAAGAACAGCTTGTGCATGGGCACCTTGCCCTCCAGCTTCACCCCATAGAAATGGGCCAGCACTTTGCCCGCCGTCTGGCAGAGGAGCGGTAGCGTGAGCAGCAGCCTGCCTGGTCGCCGCCGCTCAGTACCCCCTCTGGTGCCAGCCCAGCCGGCTTCGTACGCCAGCAGGGCCTCGTTCGGAGCTTCTGGCAGCTGCTCCACAGCCTCGGCATCTTCGATGTGCACAGAGTCTGAATCGGCAAGGGCCAGGGCCTTCAGTAGAACGTACTCCCCTCGCTCCAGCCGCAGGGCCTGCAGCCGCCGCACCAGTTGCAGCAGGGCAAACCCCCGTTTTCCTAGGCCAGCTGCCCGTGCCCCCTCTTCATCCAGGACTCAGTCCTCAGCGAAGGCCAGCTCATCCTGCAGTGGCAGTGAGCGCTGGGCCACGCCCGGCACCAGCACCTCCATCCACACGCTCTGCAGTACTGACATCTGGTCAGAAAGCGACAGCGATGAGAAGCCTGGGATGCTCTTGGCCCAGCTGATGGTGACCACGATCTCTCGGTCAAAGAGGTCACAGAGGGTAGCCACGGCTGGAAGGTGCCCATCAGGGCCCACGAGGTCGGGCATGGCATAGAGCTTCTCAGGCTCAACCACCAGCAGATGAGACACCAGTGCATTCACTGGGCCTGTCTTCCGGGGGCCTCCAGCGACTGCCAGGGGCCCAGCAGGGAAGGGGCACGGGAAGGGCAGCGGGTCCACCTCTGGCGCCGCTTGTATTTCTGCCGCCCACCCCGGACGCGGTCCAGGCGCACTCCCGCAGGCTCTTGGTGAAGCGGCAGGCCTGACAGGCCTTGCGTCTCCACTTGGTGATCTCACACTCATTGGAGGCCGGACAGCTGTACTTGATGCTCCCCTGGATGGTCCTCTTGAAGAAGGCTTTGCAGTCCTCACAGGATGACACACCGTTGTGGTAGCCGGAGGCCATGTCCCCACAGACCAGGCAGAGGCGCTTGGGCAGGGAGCTGAGCACCAGCTTCCCACCGCCCTGCTCGCCAGGCCCGGCCCCTCCCCATCCTCCTCTTCCTTGTGGCCTGGGAGGCAGTGGGTGGGAGCTGGACCAGGGGCCAGGGTCACAGGAGGCTCGGGTCTCCGTCTCCGAGGAACCCTCTGGACTGTCAGGCCTGGCCGGCTCTGCCATGACGTACAGAGGCTCAATGCCCAAAACCTGGCTGGACATGGCGCTGGTCACCTGACACGCGGCTGCCCTCCTGCCACAGCATGCCGATCCCAGGCACACGGCGGGGGCCGCCCGCTCCACCTCCTCGCGACCGGCCTGCAGGTCCACTCTTACACTTCCGCTGTCGCAGAGACCGCCACCTCGGGGGTGCCGCGCCCGGCCCCGAACCGGCGCACATCTTTGGGAAGTTGCCTAAAGTTGCTACGCCTCCCCCCAGCCCCGACGCCAGCGGGAGACGCTACCAGGTTATCAGGAAGTGAGTGGGGGGAGCCAAGGAAGAGGAAGTTCTCCCCTGCCGTTGCGATGACCTTTGACCCAGAGAGGAGGGTGGCCCCAGGCCCCTTCGAGCGCCCCCACGTGGTCTTCAGAGCCCCTTCCCCGACATAGAGCCCTCCGCGTCTTCCACCAAGGCCAGCCCCAGGGACTTCGGCAAGGGCGGGATTGAACCCTGCCCAGGGGCGGGCTGGATCGGAGGCCCAACCCTGGCCCTGGCCAGGACCCGCAGCCAGAGCCAGATCCTGCCCCAGGCCAGCCCAGCAGGACTCGGACGCCGGATCCCGCCTGAACCCTGACCAGTCCGGCCCTCGACTGGGTCCCGACCGTGGCCCAGACTGGCCCCAGAGCCGGACCCCGCCTGCAGCCCGCCCCGCCCGCCTCCCTGCCGCCGCATTCGGCAATTTCAAGAACTAAGTGACAGGGCGTGGTGGCGGAAAGTAGGATATACCAATATCTAACAGTAGCTTTGGAGCAAAAAGTAATTAGATTGCCGTTGTATCTTTTATTGTGTTCTCTTGCAAATATTAATCTTAATGTTTCCTTAAATATGATAATACTTCCATTTCATTTGGATAATAATGAATAATAGTTAAGTCCTCTTGGGTCTGCCCCAATACCTTCTTCCTCAGCACCTGTTTGGTGCTGGTGTCCAAAAGGGAGTTATCAGCCAGGGCCCCCAGCCACTGCTCCCTAACCACCCCCCATAGCAGCTCAGACAGTGGCTCCTTCTCACTGGGCAGGGAGTGAACTCTGGGCTGCGCTGAGGTTATACTCAACCAAACTCCTCTTCACGGTACCCAGCTTGTGTCTCGCTCCATGTGTGACTGGCCATGAAAAAGCCTGAATTCATGGGGTGGGGGCTGGAAGGTGGAGTTAGTACCTTTTCA
Source organism: Pongo abelii (assembly GCF_028885655.2). Lineage (NCBI taxonomy): Eukaryota > Metazoa > Chordata > Mammalia > Primates > Hominidae > Pongo > Pongo abelii. Next base: position 20,902,897 of record NC_071999.2, read on the forward strand.
ATTTGTATTAGAAAGTTATTTTCCAATAAAAAGACAACTAAGCAAAAAGAAAATAGTGGCAAGACATGAGCTCTAGAGCCAGACTGCCTGAATTCACGTCCCAACTCCACTGCCTTATGATATTTCTCTGGCCTGTTTTCTCATTTGTAAAATGGGAATAATATTAATGCTTATGTGGAGGATAAGGTTTTGTGAAGATTAGTGAGTTTCAGTACACACAAAATTCTTAGCACAGTACCTGACATATAGAAAACATTGCCTTAAGCCGGGCGCGGTGGCTCACGCCTGTAATCCCAGCACTTTGAGAGGCTGAGGTGGGCGGATCACCTGAGGTCAAGAGTTCAAGATCAGCCTGGCCAACATGGAGAAACCCTGTCTCTACTGAAAAATACAAAAATTAGCCGGGCGTGGTGGCACATGCCCGAGGCTGAGGCAGGAGAATCGCTTGAACCTGGGAGGCGGAGGTTGCGGTGAGCCGAGATTGTGCCATTGCACTCCAGCCTGGGCAACAAAAGCGAAACTCCGTTAAAAAAAAAAAAAAAGAAAACATTGCCTTAACTATTATAGCTATAAATGTCCATGTTAGTGTATTAAATAAATGCTTTACATGTATTTAAATGAGTATATTAGGGCTTGTGTATAAACTTCTTCTTGCCTTGCTAGGAGTTGCTGTATGTACTTAAAGGTGTAAATAAATGTTTCAAAACATGTTTTTCACTGCTCTTACATTTTACCAATGACTTTGCCTATCTTTTTCTTTTTCTTTTTTTTTTTTTTTAGTTGGAGTCTTGCTCTGTCACCCAGGCTGGAGTGCAGTGGTGCGATCTCGGCTCACTGCAACCTCTGCCTCCTGGGTTTAAGCAATTCTCCTGCCTCAGCCTCCCAAGTAGCTGGGATTACAGGCACCCACCACCACACCAGCTAGCTGGGATTACAGGTGCACACCACCACGCCCAGCTAATTTTTGTATTTTTAGTGAGATAGGAGTTCACCGTGTTGGCCAGGCTGGTCTTGACCTCTTGACCTCAGGTGATCTGCCTGCCTCAGCCTCCCAAAGCACTGGGATTATAGGCATGAGCCACCGTGCCCAGACTGTTACGAGGTTGTAATGCCTATTCTCTGGGTTTAGCAGAAGGACCAAGTTATTTTCCCCCAAAACCAGTATTTTTCTTTGTCCATTAGAACATGCTTTATACTGCATGTGGAGGGATGTGTGAGCCTGACAGTCCCTGACCAGTGCCTTGTATCTTGTTGAGTTATTAATGATTTCTCTATGGTTATTACTTTTCTGAAAATAAGTAATCACCATGGCAATGCTGTCACTTATTAATGATGCAATTAAGACTTTATGCATCTCTGCAAATCTACTTAAAAATAAAATAGCTTTAAAAAAAAAATGCCCTCACATTTGTATCAATTACTCATCCTATCTTGTGTTTTGTTTGTTTGTTTGTTGTTGTTGTTGTTTTCTGCCTTTAGTTTTGCCTGCTTTTGCTTTGTCAGAACATAGGGCCTATAGAAAGAAAGCATAGGCCAGGTGCGGTGGCTTGGGCCTGTAATCCCAGCACTTTGGGAGGCCTAGGCAGGTGGATCACAAGGTCAAGAGTTCGAGAGCAGCCTGATCAACATGGTGAAACCCCGTCTCTACTAAAAATACGAAAATTAGCCAGGCATGGTGGCATGTGCCTGTAATACCAGCTACTCAGGAGACTGAGGCAGGAGAATCATTTGAACCCGGGAGGTGGAGGTTGCAGTGAGCATGCCACTGCACTCCAGCCTGGGCAACAGAGCAAGACTCCATCTCAAGAAAAAAAAAAAAGGAAAGAAAGAAAGGGTAGAGTTTAAGATGGTTTGATTCTCTAGATTGTGTTACTCTCATTTTTCATTTGAAGAAATGGAGGCACTCTGGGGCATATTTATTATACTGTAGTCTGGTCAACCAGAAAAACAACCACACAGAAACAAGGTGCCCCTGTCCTAACAGCTGCACCCACCTAAAACCCAGATACCCACATGGCCAGCAGCAGTAGCCCCCATATGTCTCTGCAGCCACATTTGCCTCAGTTTCTCTCTGTAAAGTGGGTATAATGCCTCCCTCACTCATATCACAAGGGTAACTGAGACCTTGCCTGACAGATGGCTTTGTGTGAAGGGGTAGTGCTAGACAGTGCTAGGAAGATGTGATTGATCGTCATGCTCTGGACACCGCCATTCATGAGATGAAAGTTGGGAAACCATTCTCAGGCAGAGGCCTCGCCCTTCCCAGTCCAGGCAGTCCTCTTCACATCCATATTGGATACTGATTCCTGTCCTCTGTTACTATCTGTGGATATAAATATCTATCTGTCAATATGTACAATTAGTGGAAGACATAGGTTGCCAAACACCATATTTGTTCAGTATGAAAGATAAACAGAACCTTTGGGAAAGTTGTCTATTCATTGGTTCTGGAAAGTTTTCCCTCTGTGTGCATAAAATTAAGAATTTGGAACTCACAGCAGCATGACAGAGTTTACAGGAAGCTGAAAAGGCCCATGATTGTTGTTTTGAAGGCTTGCAGCCTTAAAGGTGTGCAAAATTACAGAGGACAGGAAGCCATTTTCACAACTGGATTTGCAGCATCTGTTTACTGAGAGCCTGGTATGTGCCCAGCACCAGGGATGGCTCCTGCCTTAGCACCAAGTGCAGCTGAGGAGAGAAAAGCAACGCCTAAGAAACAGTTTCAGAACATTTAGTGCTCTCTTGACTAGGAATACAAAAAGAAGTTAAAAAGAAAACCCACGCACACACATAGAGAAATGAGGGTCGGCCATAGTGGGCAGAAAGGGGATTTCAGAAAGCCTTTAGATGAGTTATATTTTGCTTTTTCTTAAAAAAACAAAATCTGTCATATGTCAGCTAGTGCTGCTGCTGAAGAAGCTGAACATCATCCCAGAGGGCAGCAGAACCCTCAGCATCTCACACAGGCAGTTTCCAGCCAGGTGTGTGCCAGTTGCTGCATATGCTTGTTTGCTCTGAGCCCTGGCACACCCCTCCAGCTGGCAGCTGCTTTGTTGAAACTACTGTAAATGCTGAAGAGGGAGTGAAAAGAAAGAAGGGCATCGTGAGGTGTCCTGCCACTGCAGGTTGGGGCATGGAGTGGTTCTTTCTGAGGAGCCAGGCCCTTAATTCCTGATGCACTTTTAAAAATGGTCACATTAACATACTTTCAGTTTAGCATCAGAACCAGATGCTAATATTATGACTAAAAATAATGACTTAGTACTTATGGACCCAAAGTGACTACGCTAAACTTTTCATGTATTTCTTAGAATCTTTACAATAACACCATAAAGAAAGTACTAAGAGTGTCCCATTTTGCAGGTGAGGAAACTGATGTTTAGAGAATTTTGAAATCTGTCCTACGTTACACAACTATCAGGTGGCCCATATGAAATTGCTTTTTTAGGTATCAAAAACCAGTCACTTATTAAAAATTTCATGTACATTATGCTGACAATTTCTGGCAGAGCCATTGCTACCAGATAACTCTAAGTTTGTGTGTAAATATCTATGTAAAACTCTCCATGGCTGGGGTAACTTTTAGTCAGATTTCACCAAATTAAAAAACTGACCTTCTACAAAGTTAAAAAAATTTTGTTTGCACTTTCAGCAAAATAGCTCTTTATGTTAAACTCTGAGACATGGAATACTAAAGTTTATGATATCATTGTGGTTGCAACAGTGTTGAACTTGCAGATTCCATGACGGTTGATTTTTGACTGCTTGAGTGTGTTGCCCTGCCCGCAGGGTGAGCTGTGACGCTCACATAGAGACATCTGAGTTGTATTAAAATGGAGCCAGGGCCTAATGGGCTGTAAGAAATAAATGTGCTGTGGCAGTGTGTCTGGTGATTTCCAGCCCTCATTCATTCATTGTTAGACCAGTGACATTCTCTAAACAAACATCTTACCAGTCGATGGACGAGTGCTCTCTGTGTCCAATACATAATTCTCATCCTTAAAAAGTAATTGTAAAAACAAAACGGTCAGTATGCCTAATACATCACGGTTCTTCCTTAGCAATTAGAATCTGTAAAATGAGTGAAATTAGAATAAAGAAGAACATTTCTATCTTGGTTGCATGGGCAGATGGGTCTTGGACCTCTGGAAATTCTGCTCAGTCCACCAGTGTTTATTGAGCACCTGCAGCCAGGTGAGAAGCATTCTGCAGAATTTGTGGAAGATTCGTACATAAGTGTTCCCTACTGTGTCCCAGTCTCCCTATTTATGAAATGAATAAAGACAGCTCTACTTCCAAGAGATTTCATTTGTATGGCAGCTTAAAATCTTCCAGAGAAACATGGCTGCCATTTACATTATTAATAAATCAAATTGTTCCATAACAGAAACCAGCTCAGTCAACCTGTCTATGTTTACAATTAGAGTGGTTTGTTTGTTTAACAGATCCTTAAGCCTTACTTCCAGGTACTGTTTTAAGCATTTTACATATGTTTTAAAATCCTGTTACATAGATATTGTTACTGTTCACATTTTACAGGTGAGGAAGCTGAGACCTAGAAAGGTTAGATAACAGTCCTAAGGCCACAGGACTCTGAAAGTAAGTGAGGAAGCCAGGTTAAACCCAGGCAGTCTGGTTCATACCCTTCCTGAATGTGATAACCCTGCAGTCTGTTCCATCCCGGGCACAGGCAAGTGGCTATTCTCACTGTGGAAGTCTGTTTTGGAAGAGTCCTTCTTTGTGTCCCTAAATATGTTGCATTTTTCACTTATTTCCTGAGGAGACTATTGCTGTTTCTTAAAGGTTCAATGGCCTTTTTTATCCAATTTGTGATGGATTCAAAAACAGAAGGAAGGATTTTTCCAGGAGGTATCTCTGTTTCTGTAATGGAATAGCCATTAGTTCTAGTTTCTCCCCTTAGCTAGCTCCCCCCGACATTCTCTCTCTCTCTCACGCACACACACACACCCCTTGAGTGTTCTGATGAGGACCCTGTGGGCTGTGAGTTCCTGCCTGACAACATAAGAAGTTGGAGTAGAGTCAGCCCCTTCCCACTGCCTGTCAGAATTCTACTTTCTTCCTTTTCATTTTATAAACCCATTCATCCAAGCTGTAAGATTAAAAAAAGCAAAATTACTAGACCCCCTTAAAGAACTGGGGAATTTTTGCAACATCATCATCTCTTCCCCACCCCAGCATCCCACCATCAGAACAAACAGGCAGACCTCTTGGTTTGACTTTTCAACACTCAGTCATATTTGAAGTGATGATTACTCTGGTTAGGAATTTCATATATTTTAAATGTGGTTTCAAAGGTCTTTTTAAAATTAATTCCTCTTTCCAGCCTTCCTCTGTCTTTTTCTCTCCCCCTTCCCTCTCTCCTTCCCGTGTGTACCTGTGCATGTGTGTGTGTTTCTGTATTTTAAATGTGTTCTTTGAAGACAGACCATGTTAGATTTTGTCAGTGGCACATTTCCTTGATGGCTATTTTATCAGCATGTTTTTCTTCACCTTCCATAGATACACATCTACCCCCAAATAGCGTTTAATGAAGAGGTCTTCCAAATAAATCTCTCAAAACAAAAGCTACTTTATTCATCGTCTGCATGGAGAGCAGCCAGGGAAACTCATCTGTGAAATGCATCGTTAGGAACCAGAGGACTGTGTTTGTGCATTTGCCGGAGAGTGGGGAGATATCGATGGTGTTAGTAAAATCCTGATTTTCAGTTCCTTCTTCTCTGATCAGAATAAGAATTAGGTTACACTGAAACTGAATGACAAGAGGTAGCATAGAGAAGAAAAATGCATTATTTTTCTTATTGTAATATTCTTCTTCCCATATTCTTTTTCATACCAAAACATGGTGCTAAAGGTCTTTAAGATTCATATATGTAAGCTATATATGAAAAGAAAGCAGAATTATGTGGGGAAAGTAAATATTTACTTTTCTGTAGACTAAAAGTAAAAATCTTCATATTTCTGTTTTACTGGTTTTTATTTCAAAAGATTTAATTGACAAACATTTATATATTCAAGGTATACAATGGGATGATGCGATGTCTGCATACCTTGTGTAATGATTACTACAATCAAATTAATTAACATATCCATCACCACTCAGTTATCATTTTTGTGTGTGTGTGAGTGTGTAATAGTAAGGACAATTAAAGTGTACTCTCATCAAATTTCAAGTAAACAATACGGTATTATTAACTATAGTCACCATACTGTATATTAGATCCCCAGAACTTATTAATCCTATAACTAGAAGTTTGTGCCCTTTGACCAACACCTCCCCATTCCCCCAACCCCTAGCCCCTGGCCACCACCTTTCTACTCTTTGCTTCAATTAGTTCGACTTTTTAAAGATTTCACATATAAATGAGATCATGTAGTATTTGTCTTTCTATGTCTGGCTTATTTCACTTAGCATAATGTCTTCCAAGTTCATCTATGTTTTCACAAATGGAAGGATTTCCTTCCTTTTTGTGGCTGAATAATATTCCAATATATTATATGTATAATATTCCATTATACATATAACATTTCAATATCATAATCCATTATATATAGAATATATACACACATATTTACTTATATTTACATACACACACTTATATACACATACATATATGTCAATTTCTTTATTCGTTCATCAATGACACTTAGGATGTTTCAATATATTAGCTAGTATAACTAATGCTGCAATGAACATGGGGTACAGATCTCTCTTCTAAATACTGATTTCATTTGCTTTGAATACATACCTAGAAGCGATATTGCTAGATCATATGGCAGTTCTGTTTTCAATTTACAGAGGAACCGCCATACTATTTTCCATAATGATTTTTTTTACGTAGTTTATTATTAGTGTATAGAAACACAACTGATGCTTGTTGATTTTTGTTTCCTGCAACTATACTGAATTTGTCTATTAGTTCTAACAGATATTTGGTGGGATCTTTAGAGTTTTCTATAAGTAAGATCATATTATCTTCAAACAGACAATTTATCTTCCTGCCATATTTGGATGCATTTTACTTCTTTTTCCTGCTTAATTGTTCTGGCTAGCCCCTCTAGTACTATGTCAGATAGAAGTGGCAAGAGTAGGCATCTTTATCTTTTCCTTAATCTTAGAGGAAAAGCTTTCAGCATTTCAACTTTGAGTGTGATGTTTACCATGGGCTTGTCATATATGGCTTTTACTGTGTTTAATTTATTGAGCGTTCTTATCATGAAAGAGTTGCATTTTGTCAAATCCTTTTTCTACATCTTTTGAGATGATCGCATGACTTTTATTCTTCATTCTGTTAATGTGGTGAATCACATTTATTTATTTGTGCATGTTAAACAATTCTTGCATCCCAGGGAGAAATTCCACGTCATCGTGGTGTATGATCTTTTTAACGTGCAACTGAATTCAGTTCACTAGTATTTTGCTGAGAATGTTGGCATCATGTTCATTAGGAATACTGGCCTGTATTGGAAAAAACTACTTTAAAGTTCATATGGACCCAAAAAAGAGCCCGCATCACCAAGTCAATCCTAAGCCAAAAGAACAAAGCTGGAGGCAGCACGCTACCTGACTTCAAACTATACTACAAGGCTACAGTAACCAAAACAGCATGGTACTGGTACCAAAACAGAGATATAGATCAATGGAACAGAACAGAGCCCTCAGAAGTAATGCCACATATCTACAACCATCTGATCTTTGACAAACCTGACAAAAACAAGAAATGGGGAAAGGATTCCCTATTTAATCAATGGTGCTGGGAAAACTGGCTAGCCATATGTAGACAGCTGAAACTGGATCCCTTCCTTACACCTTATACAAAAATTAATTCAAGATGGATTAAAGACTTAAACATTAGACCTAAAACCATAAAAACCCTAGAAGAAAACGTAGGCATTACCATTCAGGACATAGGCATGGGCAAGGACTTCATGTCTAAAACACCAAAAGCAATGGCAACAAAAGCCAAAATTGACAAATGGGATCTAATTAAACTAAAGAGCTTCTGCACAGCAAAAGAAACTACCATCAGAGTGAACAGGCAACCTACAAAATGGGGGAAAATTTTTGCAACCTACTCATCTGATAAAGGGCAAATGGCTAATATCCAGAATCTACAATGAACTCCAACAAATTTACAAGAAAAAAACAAACAACCCCATCAAAAAGTGGGCGAAGGATATGAACAGACACTTCTCAAAAGAAGACATTTATGCAGCCAAAAAACACATGAAAAAAATGCTCATCATCACTGGCCATCAGAGAAATGCAAATCAAAACCACAATGAGATACCGTCTCACACCAGTTAGAATAGCAATCATTAAAAAGTCAGGAAACAGGTGCTGGAGAGGATGTGGAGAAATAGGAACACTTTTACACTGTTGGTGGGACTGTAAACTAGTTCAACCATTGTGAAAGTCAGTGTGGCGATTCCTCAGGGATCTAGAACTAGAAATACCATTTGACCCGGCCATCCCATTACTGGGTATATACCCAAAGGACTATAAATCATGCTGCTATAAAGACACATGAACACGTATGTTTATTGCGGCACTATTCACAATAGCAAAGACTTGGAACCAACCCAAATGTCCAACAATGATAGACTGGATTGAGAAAATGTGGCACATAGACACCATGGAATACTATGCAGCCATAAAAAATGATGAGTTCATGTCCTTTGTAGGGACATGGATGAAACTGTAAACCATCATTCTCAGCAAACTATCGCAAGGACAAAAAACCAAACACCGCATGTTCTCACTCATAGATGGGAATTGAGCAATGAGAACACATGGACACAGGAAGGGGAACATCACACTCTGGGGACTGTTGTGGGGTGGGGGAGGTGGGAGGGATAGCATTAGGAGATATACCTAATGTAAATGACGAGTTAATGGGTGCAGCACACCAACATGGCTCATGTATACATATGTAACTAGCCTGCACACTGTGCACATGTACCCTAAAACTTAAAGTATAATAATAATAAAAGTTTTAAAAAAATAGAGACACTTCTCTTTCTAATGAAATGAATGGCACTGTGTATAGGCCTGGCAATTAATTCATGCCCTAATGATGCCAAACAGCCATTAAAATGATGTTGCAGGATATTTGATTACCTGGAAAGATGATTAGAATATATTGTAAGATGGGAAAAAAAATACTGGTCTGTAATTTTCTTTCTTTTTTTGTAGTACCCTTATCTAACTTAGGAATGAGATAATGCTTGTCTCATAAAATGAGTTTGGAAGTGCTCCTTCCTCTTTAAATGTTTGGGATAGTTTGGGAAGGGTTGTTGTTGATTCTTCCTTAAATTCTTGGTAGCCATGTTTCTGTTTTAAAGAGTATTGGCACTTAGGATTGGCTTTTTCATGTGTTAAAGTCCTTGTAATCCTGATATGCTAAGCCACATTACTTAGAAGACTTATAATATATTCTCTATAAACTACCAAGGTTGAGGAATGGAATTATCAAAATGTGTGGCTAATGGAAGCTATATGACTTAATAATATGAATCATCTCCTGATAAGACAACTAAATGCTTTTATTATTAAAAACTGTATTAGTATTTAGTCAGTACATTAATATCTGGCAACACTTAAAGATGTACTGTCACTTACTGAGTTGCTCTTTGACCTTTGTCAATTCATTTAACCTCTTTGGGCCTAATTTTCTTCATCTATAAAATGGAAACAAAATCATTTCTAGTTCATAAAGGTTATATTAAGGAATATGTAAAACAGTAAATGTCAAAATATCCTATACATATATGGGATTATTTTTTGTTATCTTGCTATGGTTAAAGTTTTAGAGTCACAGTTAATAGAATTTCAGATTAATAGAATCATAACAACAGGATTTATTTTAATTGAGATTTTAGGTTAGTGAGGAAAAGGTGGGATCATAAGCTAATAGTTTTCTATACCTGAAGTACCATTTCCAAAAATATAAGGTTTGCAAATAATTGATTTGGCTTAGAAAATCCACATTGCTCAACCCATAATTACAAGTTTTCCCCAACTCTAAATGAGAGGGTTGGATGAGATGATACCTGGGGCATGTTCAGGCCTAAAAACTGATTATATCATCATATTAATTCAGCTTTGATCTTATGCCAAGTTCTAATCCGTAGTAAGAAGATATAGCTGAAGATCTAAAAAAACATACTTCAAGTAGGCCGGGCATGGTGGCTCATGCCTGTAATCCCAAAACTTTAGGAGGCCGAGGAGGATGGATCAGGAGTTCAAGACCAGCCTGGCTAACATGCTGAAACCCTGTCTCTACTAAAAATACAAAAAAATTAGCCCGGCATGGTGGTGCGCACCTCTAGTCCCAGCTACTCAGGAGACTGAGGCATGAGAATCACTTGAACCCGGGAGGCAGAGGTTGCAGTGAGTTGAGATCATTCCACTGTACTCCTGCCTGGGCTACAGAGTAAGACTCTGTCTCAAAAAATAAATAAAAATAAAAACATACTTCTAATAACGCTTACAATAGCCTCTTTGCCACCAGAGCAGACCAAGTCAGCAGAACCCAGAGTTTTAATCAAGAGTTGGAACAGATCTTTGATTCGCTCTAGGAGTTAGCAGGGGTCAGAGAGAAGTTCAGATAAGGATGGGAGGAGGAGATAGAAGAAAAATTCCCATCCAATCTGTTTCTCAGCTGGACACGGTGGCTCATGCCTGTAATCCCAGCACTTTGGGAGGCCGAGGTGGGCAGATCACCTGAGGTTAAGAGTTTGAGACCAGCCAGGCTAACATGGTGAAACCCCATCTCTACTAAAAATACCAAAATCAACTGGGTGTGGTGGCAGGGGCCTGTAATCCCAGCTACTCGGGAGGCTGAGGCAAGATAATCACTCGAACCCAGGAGGCAGAGTTTGCAGTGGGCAGAGATCGCACCACTGCACTTCAGCCTGGGTGACAGAGCAAGACTCCATCTGAAAACAAAAACAAAATCTGTTTCTCATCTTACAAACCTTTTCTCATCTTCACAACACCTATCTTACAGGTAAGGAAGCTGAGGTTAAGAGAAGTCAAGTTATTAGCTCAAAGTGATGAAACCCTCCTCCATCTAGAGCCAAGTGATTTTCTTTTTCTTTCTTTCTTTCTTTTTTTTTTTTTTTTTTTTGAGATGGAGTCTTGCTCTGTTGCCCAGGCTGGAGTGCAGTGGTGCAATCTCTGCTCACTGCAATCTCCACCTCCCAGGTTCAAGCAATTCTCCTGCCTCAGCCTCCCGAGTAGCTGGGACTACAGGTGCATGCTGCCACACCCGGCTAATTTTTTCTTGTATTTTGTAGAGATGGGGTTTCACCGTGCTGCCCCGGCTAGTCTCAAACTCCTGAGTTCAGGCAATCCCTCTGCCTCAGCCTCCCAAAATGCTAGGATTACAGGTGTGAGCCACCACTCCTGGCTGTGATTTTCAGCAAAGGTAGCAGGATGATTCAATGGGGAAGAGTCTCTTCAACTAAGAGGGCTGAGATAACTGGATAACAACATGCAAAACAATAAAGTTCAACCCCCTACCTCACTCTGTAGACAAAAATTAACTCAAAATGGATCAATGACCTAAATATTAGAGTTAAATATGATAAACCTATTAGAAGAAAACTTAAGGGTAAATATTTATAACTTTGGATTTGGCAGTGGATTCTAAGGACACCAAAAACATGAGCAACAAAAGACAACAGATTAATTGAACTTCATCAAACTTAAACACTTTTGTGCAAAGACACATCAAGGAAGAGAAAAGACAACTTACATAATGGGAGAAAATATTTGCAAATCACATATCTGGTGAGTCAGTATCCACAATATATAAAGAACTCTTAACTGGGCATGGTGATTCATGCCTGTAATCCCAGCACTTTCAGAGGCAGAGGGGCAGAAGGATTGCTTGAAGCCAAGATTTTGAGACCAGCCTGGGCAACATAGGGAGACCTTATCTCTACAAAAAGTTTAAAAATGGCCAGGTGTGGTGGCTCACACCTGTAATCCCAGCACTTTGGGAGGCCAAGGCAGATGGATCATGAGGTCAGCAGTTCGAGACCAGCCTGGCCAACATGGTGAAACCCCGTCTCTACTAAAAAATATATAAAAATCAGCCGGGCGTGGTGGCGCATGCCTGAGACAGGAGAATCGCTTGAATTCAGGAGGCGGAGGCTGAAGTGAGCCGAGATCACGCCATTGCACTCCAGACTGGACAAAAAGAGTGAGACTCCATCTCAAAAAAAAAAAAAAAAGGCTAAAAATTAGCTGGGCACTTGGCCAGGCACAGTGGCTCATGCCTGTAATGCCAGCACTCTGGGAGGCCATGGCGGGTGGATTGCTTGAGGTCAGGAATTTGAGACCAGCCTGACCAACTGGTTGAAACCCAGTCTCTACTAAAAATACAAAAATTAGCTGGGCGTGGTAGCGGGCACCTGTAATCCCAGCTACTCAGGAGGCTGAGGCAGGAGATTCGCTAAAACCTGGGAGGCAGAGGTTGTAGTGAGCCGTGATCGTGCCACTGCACTCCAGCCTGGGTGACAAAGTGAGACTTTGTCTCAAAAAAATTACCCCAGCATCGTGCCACACACCTATAGTCCCAGCTACTCAGGAGGGTGAGCCAAGAGGATAGTTTGAGCCCAGGAGTTTGAGGCTGCAGTGAGCCATGATCATGCCACTGTACTCCAGCCTGGGTGACAGAGCGAGACCCTGTCTCAACAAGAGAAGTAAATCAGGATTACCGTATGACCCAGCAATTCCACTCCTAGGTATATACTCCAAAATATTGAAACCAGGTACTCAAATAAGTATTTGTTCATGAATGTTCATAGCAGCACTATTCACATAAGCCAAAAGGTGGAAACAACCCAAATGCCCATCGTTGAATGAATGGATAAACGAAATGTGATCTATCCATGCAGCAGATGTTATTCAGCCATAAAAGGAATGACGTACTGACACATGCTATTAATACAACATGAACAGGATGGGTGTGGTGGCTCACGCCTGTAATCGCAGCACTTTGGGAGGCTGAGGCAGGCAGATCACTTGAGGTCAGGAGTTCAAGACCAGCCTGGCCAACATGGTAAAACTCCATCTCTGCTAAAAATACCAAAATTACCCAGGCATGGTGGTGCACATCTGTAATCCCAGCTACTCAGGAGGCTGAGGCAGGAGAATCGCTTGAACCCAGGAGGCGGAGGTTGCAGTAAGCCGAGATGGCACCACTGCACTCCAGCCTGGGTGACAGACTGAGATTTCGTGTCAAAAAAAAAGAACAAAAGAAAATGAGCAAACCTCAAAAACATTATACTAAGTGAAGAAGCCAGAAGCATAGTGTATGATTCCATTTATATGAAATATCTAGACAGGGTAAATCCAGAGATAGAAAACTAGTAACCTGGTAAGTTTACCAGGTGTTGGTGGTAGGGAGGAATGGGAACAGATTGCTTAAGGGGAAAGGGATTTTTCGAAGCGGAGTGATGAAAATGTTTAGGTGGTGGTTGGATGACATTGTGAATATACTAAGTATCACTGAATTATACACTTTAACATAGTTAATTTTATGTTATGTCTATTTTCTTTTTTGTTGTTGTTGTTGTTTTTGAGACAGAGTCCCACTCTGTCGCCCAGGCTGGAGTGCATTGGTGCAGTCTCGGCTCACTGCAACCTCCACCTCCTGGATTCAAGCAATTCTCCTGCCTCAGCCTTCTGAGTAGCTGGGATTAAAAGCACCCACCTGTATTTTAGTAGAGACATGGTTTCACCATGTTGGCCAGGCTGGTCTGGAACTCCTGACCTCGTGATCCACCCACCTCAGCCTCCCAAAGTGTTGGGATTACTGGTGTGAGCCACCACGCCCAGCCTCTTTTTTTCTTTACTCTTTTTTTTTTTTTTTTGAGACGGGATCTCACTCTGTTGCCCAGGCTGAAGTGCAGTGGTGCAATCTTGGCTCACTACAGCCTCAGCCTCCCTGGGCTCAGGTGATCCTCCTACCTCAGCCTTCCAAGTAGCTGAGACTGCAGGTGCAAACCAACACACTGTGCTAGTTTTCATATTATTTGTAGAGATAGGGTTTCACCATGTTGCCCAGGCTGGTCTTGAATTCCTAGGCTCAAGCCATCTGTCCGTCTTGAGATTACAGGAGTGGGCCACAGCACCGAGGCTGTTATGTCTATTTTCAAGTAACAGAAAATAGAAAAAAAGGGATGGAACTAGTGGTCTGGATCATGACTAGCTCTTCAGATAACTTTTGAGTCTCGCTGCCGAAACTCAAGCCTTATCTACATTCTCCCTGTACCATTACTCACTTCCTAGTTGTTTTCATTGTTTTAGCTTTCTTATTTATTTGAAAGGAAACTATAAATGGAAAATGCCATACATCAGAATGGAATCTATTTCTTTTTGTTATTGTTTGAGATAGAGTCTCACTCCGTTGCCCAGGCTGGAGTACAGTGGTGCGATCTCGACTCACTGCAACCTGTGCCTCTTGGATTCAAGTGATTCTCCTGCATCAGACTCTCGAGTAGCTGGGATTACAAGCATGCACCAACATACCAGGGTAATTTTGTATTTTTAGTAGAGGCGGGGTTTCACCATTGAGGCTGCTCTCAAACTCCTGGCCTCAAGTGATCCACCTGCCTTGGCCTCCCAAAGTGCTGGAACTGTAGGTGTGAGCCACAGCATCCGGCCCAAAATGGAATCTTAAAAATAAATACCACAGCCAGATGCAGTGGCTCACGCCTGTAATTCCAGCACTTTGAGAGGCTGAGGCGGGTGGATTGCTTGAGGTCAGGAGTACAAGACCAGCCTGGCCAACATGGCGAAACCTCATCTCTACTAAAAACACAAAAATATTAGCCAGGTGTAGTGGCGGGCACCTGTAATCTCAGCTACTCAGGAGGCTGAGGCAGGAGAATCACTTGAACCCGAGGCGGAGGTTGCAGTAAGCCAAGAACATGCCATTGCACTCCAGCCTGGGCAATAGGAGTAAAACTCTTGTCTCAAAAAAAACAAACAAAAATATCAAAAAACAAACAAAAAAACCCACACTCCAAAAACAAACAAACAATAAATAATATAAACATAAAACACTACAGTCCTTATGTTATTGCTTTGTTTCAAAATCTGGTAAGATTGCCCTGAGGGACCTGAGGTTTTTAATTGCAGGGGTTTTTTTTATATATCTTTAGAAGTGGTTGGTTAGGTAAAATTTTTTTTTTTTTTTTTTTTTGAGACTGGTTTTGCCCTGTTACACAGGCTGGAGTGCTGTGGCTTGATCACAGCTCACTGCAGCCTCAACCTCCTGGGCTTCAAGCGATCCTCCCACCTCAGCCTCCCAAGTGGCTGAGATCACAGGTGTGTGCCACCACGCCTGGCCAATGTTAAAAAATCCTTTAACTTTTTTGTAGAGATGCACTCCTGGCCTCAAGCGATCCTCCTTCTGGTCCCCACCCCCAGACCCTTTCTGATAAACATTTACATTGTTTATTATCTGATGTCATTTCTGTCTTCTTCCTTGTCATCCAGACATCAAAGAATTAGGTTTCTTTAGGGTTTTCTTTTTCAAGTGCTCAGTGTTAAAGATCACTCACATTAGGGCCGGACACCATGCCTCATGCCTGTAATCCCAGCACTTTGGGAGGCCGAGGCGGGCAGAGCACTTGAGGTGGGGAGTTTGAGATCAGCCTGGCCAAGTTGGTGAAACCCCACCTCTACTGAAAAAAACACAAAAATTATCTGGGCGTGGTGGTGAATGCCTGTAGTCCCAGCCACTTGGGAGGCTGAGGCATGAGAATCACTTGAACTCAGGAGGCAGAGGTTGTAGTGAGCCAAGATCACACCACCACACTCTAACCTGGGTGACAGAGCGAGACTCTGACTCAAAAAATAAAATAAATGTCACTTACATTAGATATACCCAAGGGGTGGTCTGTAGAGAGTTGGAAGCAGTGGTTATTGCAACAGGGGCACAGAAATCATCTGGCTATGCCAGGATGCCCAGGGGATACTCGGGGTGTGTGGCATGGTGGTGCTGGGGACTCACCGCACAGGACGCTCTGATTGACGCACTGCCAGGAGTAGCGCTCTGTCTTGGGGCTGCAGCCGGCCTCCTCAGCTCGAGTGTAACAACAGTCGTGGCGATGGCAGCACCTGCGGATGTCACATGGGCAGGACAGCAGGCGGGTGAAGCTCTCTCCTGGCCCTCCTCTCTTGCCAGGACCATGGGTGACTGAAGACCCCCGGGGAGGCACAGCATCCTCTTATCTAAGCTTTTTTTCTTTTTCTTTTTTTTTTAATGGACAGGGTCTTTCTCTGCCTCCCAGGCTGGAGTGCAGTGGCACATTCATAGCTCACGGCAGCCTTGAACTCCTGGGCTCAAGCGAGCCTCCTACCTCAGCGTCCCAAGTAGCTGAGACTACAGGCACACGCCAGCCTGCCCAGCTGGATTTTTAATTTGTATTTCTTTTGAGACAGCATATCTCTCTGCCGCTCAGGCTGGAGTGCAATGGCTCAATCATCTCACTTTAGCCTTGAACTCCCGGGCTCAAATGATACTGCCACCTCAACCTCCCAAGTATGCTACTACAGGAACACAAACTCCTTTTTTAAAGTTTTTGTAGATATGGGGTCTCACTATGTTGCCTAGGCTGGTCTCGAACTCCCAGGCTCAAGCAGTCCTCCTACCTCAGCCTCCCCAAATGCTGGGATTACAGGTGGGAGCTACCGTACGCCTGGCCTTATCTAAGCTGTTTCCCTGAAAATCCCCGTCTTGGGTAATGATTCCATTGGCCCCACCATGCCCTGTCCTGCCTCCCTGGCTGTGCCCAAACTTGGTCCCTGCCTGCCTGCCTCACTGTCTGGGTCTGGAGCTCCTGTGACACGACTCCTCTCTCTTCCTGGAGTGATCCAAGCCCTGCCACTTCCTGACTTTGCCCACACTGTGCCCTCTGCCTGGGGCAACTTCATGTCTGCCCTTTGTCCCTTAGGTCTCAGCCCAGGCACAAGCCCCTACCTCCAGAGGTCATCCAGGCCTCACCAGGCTATACCCTCTCGTAAAATCAGATTCCCTCCCTTCAGGGTAGGTTTATAATGAAACCCTCCTTAGAGGCCAGGTGCCGTGACACCCATCTGTAATCCCAGCACTTTGGGAGGCTGAGGTGGGATGATCACTTGAGGCCAGGGGGTCGAGACCAGCCTGGGCAACATAAGGAGACTCTTGTCTCTCTTGTCTCTATAACAAATTTAAAAATTAGCTCACCAGGCCAGGCTCAGTGGCTCATGCCTGTAATCCCAACACTTTGAGAGGCCGAGGCAGGTGGATCACAAGGTCAGGAGTTCGAGAACAGCCTGGCCAACATGGCGAAACCCTGTCTCTACTAAAAATACAAAATTAGCCAGGCATGGTGGTGCATGCTTGTAATCCCAGCTACTCGGGAGGCTGAGGCAGGAGAATCACTTGAACCCAGGAGTTGGAGGTTGCAGTGAGCCAAGTTTGCGCCATTGCACTCCAGCCTGAGCAACAGCGCAAGACTCTGTCTCGAGAAAATAAAAACACACAAAAAATTAGCTCGCCATGATGGCACATGCCTATAGTCCTAGCTACTTGGGAGGCTGAGGTGGGAGGATTCCCTTCAGCCCAAGAATTTGAGGCTGCAGTGAGCCACTATGATTATGCCACTGCACTCTAACGTGGGCAAAAGCGAGACCCCAGGCTAGAGTGCAGTGGCGTGATTTCAGGTTACTGCAACCTCCGCCTCCCAGGTTCAAGTGATTCTCCTGCCTCAGCTTCCTGAGTAGCTGGGACTACAGGTGCTTGCCACCACACCCAGCTAATTTTTGTATTTTTGGTAGAGACAGGGTTTCACCATGTTGGTCAGGATGGTCTCGAACTCCTGACCTCGTGATCTGCCTGCCTCAGCCTCCCAAAGTACTGGGATTACAGGCGTGAGCCCCCACACCTGGACACGTTACTTAATATTTCTGTGCCTTGGTTTCTTCATCTGCGAAATGGGATTCTTGTGAGAATGCAAAGGGATTCCCAGGGCAGTTCCTAGTGCATAGTCTGGCTGCCTTTGTGTGTGTGTGTGTGTGTGTGTTTAATATAGAGACAGGGTCTCACTATGTTGCCTAGGCTGGTTTCAAACTCCTGGTCTCCAGTGATCCTCCTGCTTCGGCCCAAAGTGGTGGGATTACAGGTGTGAGTCACCACACCTGGTCACTTTATATTACTATTATTTTTTTCTTTTGAGACAGGGTCTCGCACTGTCGCCCAGGTTGGAATGCAGTGGTGCAATCTCAACTCACTGCAAACTCCGCCTCCTGGGTTCAAGCAATTCTCCTGCCTCAGTCTCCCGAGTAGCTGGGATTACAGACGCCTGCCACCACACACAGCTAATTTTTGCATTTTTAGTAGAGATGGGGTTTCACCATATTGGCCAGGCTTGTCTTGAACTCCTGACCTCAAGTGATCTGCCCGCCTCAGCCTCCCGAAGTGCTGGGATTAGAGGAGTAAGCCACCGCTCCTGGCCAATTTTTTAAGGCAACGTAATCAGCCCACGTCCAGGGTAAGAGGCAGCTGGTACCAAGATCTGGCCTCATTGGCCATGTTATCCAAGAGGCCTCTGCCTGCCTGCAAAGTAGTACTGCACACTGGGATCTCCCTGGACCAAATCCCAGCTTCAATTTTGGGTACTTCCTCATAAGCGTTGACTACCCCAGAGTGTGAGGGATTTTGTGGCCTGGTCCCAGGCATGCACTCACCAGTCAATGGCATCACGGGGCTGGCCATGGCCTCCCAAGCCACAAAAGCAACCATATTTCATATAGGCGATGGGGGTTCGGGGACCAACACAACCCACAGTTCCTGCCAGTTCCAGGATCCCACGCCGGTACACATGTAATATCCTGGAGGCTGGGGGGTAAACAAAGGTGACAGGCTGCAGGTCAGGGCTTCCCAGACCCCTGGGAAGGGCATTAGCCTGAGAAGAGCCTAGGTGTTACAGCCTGGCTGTCTGGGTTTGAATCCTACTTCCTAGCTGTGTGACCTTGGACAAATTCCTAACCTCTCTGGGCCTTGGTTTCCTCACCTGTGAAATGGCAGATAAGCTGACTTCAACTCATATGAATGAAATGAGATAATGAGTATAAAGCCCCTGGTGCATGAAAAGGCTATTATAATCCAGCTGGGCTCAGTGGCTCACACCTGTAATTCCAACATTTTGGGAGGCCCAGGCGGGCAGATCACCTGAGGTCAGGAGTTCAAGATCAGCCTGGCCAACATGGTGAAACCCCGCCTGTAGTAAAAATACAAAAATTAGCCGAGCATAGTGGTGCACTCCTGTAATCCCAGCTACTAGGGAGGCTGAGGAAGAAGAGTCACTTGAACCTGAGAGGGGAAGGTTGCAGTGAGCCAAGATTTTGCACTGCATTCCAACCTGGGCGACAGAGCAAGACTTTCAAAAAAAGAAAAAAAAAAAGGCTAGCTATTATAATCAAGGTCCTCAAGGTAGCCAAGAAGGGAAAAAAGAGTCATGCATGAAACGTTTGTCCAGTTCCCCGTGTTGGGCACTGGGCATCACGGATGAGCCTACAGGTGTCTGTCACCAAGTTGGGCTCCTCTGTGGCAGCTTCCGGGCCCCGGCACTGCCCTGTGCTCATGACTTCCCCTCCAGACTCAGGCTCAGGGCCCTTGGTATCTCCTCTTATTTTCACTGCCAGACAGGAAGGCCTCTTGGCGTGAGCCCAGCCATTTTTCTAGATCTTGGCACAGCTCGGACATGTAATGGTGCCTAATGCATGTGACTGGAACCCCTGCACTGGACACGTAGGAAAGGAGGCCAGCCGGGAAATGTAACCCCACATTCCCACAGCCAGCAGGATCTCAAGCAGAGGCTTCAACCCAGGCTTCTGACTTGCAAACCAGTGCTTCTTCCTCCTTACACAGTAACAATAGGGGAAGGTGGCCTTCGGGGTTGCCAGAGCCGAGTGGTACCAGCAATAGAGTGGAAACTCACACACAGGCTTGCCTGCTTCCTGGGTTAGGGTTAGGGTTTATACGGCTCCGGGAAGTTGATGCATTGTGTTTGATCATCTTTTTTTTTTTTTTTTTTTTTTTTTTTGAGACAGAGTCTCATTCTTGTTGCCCAGGCTGGAGCATAGTGGTGTAATCTTGCTCGCAGCAACTTGTGCCTCCCAGGTTCAAGCAATTCTCCTGCCTTAGCCTCCCAAGTAGCTGGGATCACAGGCGTGCACCACCACGCCCAGCTAATTTTTGTATTTTTAGTAGAAACGGGGTTTCACCATCTTGGCCAGGCTGGTCTCAAACTCCTGACCTCATATGATCCACTGCTTTGGCCTCCCAAAGTGCTAGGATTATAGGCATGAGCCTCTACGCTCATCCTGATCATCTTGTCTCTCTTTTTTTTTAGAGACAGGGTCTTACTTTGTCACCAACACTGGAGGGCCGTGGCACAATCATAGTTCACTGCAGCCTCCAAATCCTGGGCTCAAGCGATCCTCCTGCCTCAGCCTCCAGACATACGGGCATGCACCACCATGCCCAGCTAATTTTTAAATTTTTAGTAGATATGGGGTCTCACTATGTTGCCCAGGCTGTTCACAAACTCCTGGCCTCAAGTGATTCTCCTGCCTTGGCCTCCCAAAGTGCTGGGATTCCAGGCATGAACCACCATGCCCAGTCTCATTTCTGTTTTATCCTGAACAGTTTTTATCACACTGACTTTTTTGAGAAGTCCAGGCCAGATTTAAATTCCATTTTGTTTTTTTATCAGTGGAAAAAGTAGCATATTTTTGTTGGAGGACAAAGATGAATCAAAGAGGAAGAAAATGTAAAACACATTTGGGGCCAGGCACGGTGGCTCATGCCTCTAATCCCAGCACTTTGGGAGGCCGAGGCAGGCAGATCACCTGAAGTGAGCAGTTCCAGACCAACCTGACCAACATGGAGAAATTTGTTTCTACTAAAAATACAAAATTAGCCGGGCATGGTGGTGCACGCCTGTAATCCCAGCTACTTGGGAGGCTGAGGCAGGAGACTCACTTGAACCCGGGAGGCAGAGGTTGCAGTGAGCTGAGATCGTGCCGTTGCACTCCACCCTGGGCAACAAGAGTGAAACTCCGTCTCAAAAAACAAAAACAAAAACAAAAAAAACACACGAAAATAAAATGGCATTTGCAGTTGAAAGCTTTGCCTTCCTCTCTGGATTGTCACTCTCCCAGCAGCCCACGCCTCTGCCTCAAACCTCCATGGCTCCCACGAGTCTGGATAAAGCTAAGGAGTCTCAATGCACCCCAAGTCCTGGGGGTAGTCAGCCCCTCTCACCCCTCCCTCATCCTCTCACACAAGAGTCATTTACTCTTCCTCCAGTTATGCCCCCTCACACAGACACTCTGCTGCTCAAATGCCCTCACCCCATCCTCAGCCTGCTCCCAGGCCACCTCCCTCCAGAATCCACCTTGCCTGCCAGGTGGCCATAGGGACCCTCACCATACTGTCTGCTTGTGGCAGTGCCCTCCGGCCTGGGGGGTCTTCCAGAGCAGATCTCTGGCCAAGCGCAGTGGCTCATGCCTGTAATCTCAGCACAATCAGAGGCCAAGGCAGGTGGATCACCTGAGGTCAGGAGTTCGAGACCAGCCTTGCTAACATGGTGAAACCCTATCTCTACTAAAAATACAAAAATTATCCAGGTGTGGTGGCGCATGCCTGTAGTCCCAGCTACTCAGGAGGCTGAGGCAGGAGAATCTCTTGAACCCGGGAGGTGGAGGTTGCAGTGAGCCGAAATCGTGCCACTGCACTCCAGCCTGGGCAACAGTGAGACTCTGTCTCAAAAAAAAAAAAAAAAAAAGCTGAGCTCTGATATAAGCTGCCCTGGCACACAGTGAGCTTCCAGAAATGGTCCCTTAACCTCTAAATCCATCAAGACCCAGGGAACACGCCCTCTCTGAGCACCCTGACAATGTCCCAGTCCCAACACCATACCCTGAAGCTGTCCCCAAAGGTTCCCCTGCCACCCTCCCTGACCACTCTCTGGTATCTCAGAGCCCTAGCAACAGCCCTATAGAGGGAGGGTTCTAGGCATGGGGCGGGCATCCAGCACTGTGCTTATAACCAAGCAAAACACTCCCTCTGTGCCAACATAGGTGGGGCAGGTCACGCTAGGGTCTGTTTGCCCTGTCTGCCTGCTGCAGCCTCCTCGGGGAGGGCCAGGGTTGTCTGTGCATCCTGTGAGCCCCTGGGTCTATGTGCACATACGTGTCTGTGCGGCTCTGTGTGTGTGTGTGTGTGTGTGTGTGTGTGTGTGTGTGTGTGTACACGGCTCATCTGAATTGTCCTAAGTGCGGTCCCGGGTATCCTTGAGCTGTGTGTGCTTGTGTCCCCCTAGCGGTATCTCAGTATTTTTGCCTGTGGGAGCCGCACACAGCGAGCTGCACACCTGAGGGCCAGGTGAGTCTGGGGCTGGTGCTGTGCCTCCACATCTGTGTGCTGGCGGTGTCTACATTGTACTCTGCGGGTACATGTATCTGTGCACCCCAGAAATGGGCAGTCACCCAGAGGACCTCTCTACAGTGACCCCAAAGGATGGATAGTGAGATAGGGACAGTATGTTCTTTTTTTTTTTTTTTTCTTTTGGTCACAGGGGTTTCTTGTACAGGGGCACGATATATTCTTCTCCCACCCCCAAGCTGGGCCTTTCTTCCCCTGCTCCTCCCACCCTCTGGTGTCTCACATCTCAGGGACAGGTGGAATGAAGGATAAGTTCGCGGACCCCAGATCAGGACAACCGGGAGGCTCCCGGGCTGCCGGAGAGCATCACAGCCGGTTAGGGGAGGGAGCCAGGAGTGGACTCTGCGCCCCTGGGGAAGGACTGGGCTAGTTCTGGGTCCCTGGGAGGAGTGAGTGGGGCGCCCTGCAGAAGGCTGGGGCGCACAGTGTGAGTGAACATTAGAAGAGTGATCTGGGGGCTCTAGGGCAACTAAGAACTTGGAGAGGGATGGGAGGCAGGGCTGCTGGGTCCCTAGGAAGGGCTGGAGGAATCCCGGAATGCCTGAGTTCCGGGAAAGCCCCTTCCTCACTCACCCTCGCCGGACCCGGGGCCAGGTCCAAGCAGCAGCAGCAGCAGCAAGGACGGCAGCAGCAGGAGCAGCATGATTGGCAGGCACACAGGTAGCGGCCCCATCGGAGGGTGGCAGAGGTGGGACGGTGCTGCCGGGCCACCTGAGGCACCAAGCCCGGTGGATACACACCCCGGCTGCCACGCCCCAGCCCGGCCCCCAACCTCACTTTCCATCGGGGCCCAGGTGGAGGCAGCTAGGGGCGGGCACCTGGGGCGGCGCAAAGGCATCCTGATCTCTGCATCTTGGCCACTGAAGGGGCTGCATCGCGGCCACTGAGAGGCCGCGGGGCGCTGGGGACAGGACCGGGAGTCAGGCCCAGGGAAGTCTCGGAATAAGGGAGGAAAAGGCGCTCTTTTGATGTTATTATTCCCCCAGCCCCTCCCCCGCTCACGTGGGCGCCCAAAGGGGACAGAAGACTTGGAGGAGGGGTAGTCCTGAATTTACTTTAACATTTTATTTTATTTGGCCGGGCGCGGTGACTCACGCCTGTAATCCCAGCACTTTGGAAGGCGCAGGCTGGCGGATCACCTGAGGTCAGGAGTTCAAAACCAGCCTGGCCAATATGGCAAAACCGCCTCTACTAAAAATACAAAAATTAGCTGGGCGTGGTGGTGCGGACCTATAATCCCAGCTACTTGGGGGGCTGAGGCACAGGAATCGCTTGAACACGGAAGGCGGAGGTTGCAGTGAGCCAAGATCACACCACTGCACTCCAGCCTGGGTGAGAGCCAGACTCTGTCTCTTTCTCACTCTCTCTCTCTCTCTCTCTCTCTCTCTGTCAGTCTGGAGAGAGTTGATTGTCCCCGGTCAGTCTCTTTAGTCGGCAGAGAGAGAGAGAGAGATGGAGGTTGGGCACAGGGCTCACGCCTGTAATCCCAGCACTTTGGGACACCGAGGCGGGTGGATCACCTGAGGTCAGGAGTTCGAGACCAGCCTGGCCAACATGATGAAACCCCGTCTCTACTAAAAATACAAAAAATTCCCCGGGTATGGTGTTGGGCGCCTATAATCCCAACTACTCAGGAGCCCGAGGCAGAAGAATCGCTTGAACCCAGGAGGCAGATGTTGCAGTGAGCGAAGATCGCACCACTGCACTCCAGCCTGGGCAACAAGAGCAAAACTCCATCACACACAAACAGACACACACACACACACACACACACAAAATTAACCAGGCATGGTGGCACGTGCCTGTAGTCTCAGCAGCTTGGGAGGCTGAGGTACAAGAATCGCTTGAATCTGGGAGGCGAAGGTTGCAGTGAGCCAAGACTGCACCACTGCACTCCAGCCTGGGTGACAGAGTAAGACACTATCACAAGGCTGGGCACAGTGACTCATGCCTGTAATCCTAGCGCTTTGGGAGGCCGAGGTAGGCGGATCACCTGAGGTCAGGGGTTTGAGACCAGCCTGGCCAACATGGTGGAACCCTGTCTCCAGTAAAAATACAAAAAAATTAGCCAGGCATGGTGGTGGGCACCTGTAATCCCAGCTACTCGGGAGGCTGAGTCAGCAGAATTATTTGAACCCAGGAGGCGGAGGTTGCAGTGAGCCAAGATTGCGCTATTCCACTCCAACCTGAGCGACAAGACCGAGACTCTGTCTCAAAAAAAAAAAAAAAAAAAAAAGACTCTGTCTCAAAAAAAAAAAAAAACGAGAAGTCTTGATCTGTGATCTTGGGAAAAGCTGTTCACATCAAGGATGCCATCTTCTTCCGGCGAAAAACTTCCCTCTTGTGAGATTATGAACCCAAAGTTCAAGGTCCTGAAGTTTTGCTGTAGTGTGGATGGCAAGGACATTCTTCCTCTGATGTTCTCAGAAGATCCAGTCTTCAGGTTCTAGATTGTGAAGGAATTGATTGTCCCCAGTCAGTGAGCCATAAAAAGCTTTCAGTACCTGGTGAAAATACTCTGTACCATAATGATCTACTGTTGTAATATCAGCCCTCCTGCATGGGAAAGCAACCAGAAAACATGCATTGAAAATGACAACAGACAACTGAACTGTTCAAATGGCCCATGAGGTAGCCAAATGCACCTGAAGCTTTGTCTTCCCAGGAACATGGATTTGACAAACGAAACATTGGTTGTGAACTATTTTAGCAATTTATAAGTCAGCACACCGATACATACTTAATTTAGATCATTTTATCTTTTCCATGATGAGTCATGGAAGGCAGAGCCCTTTGTTTTTCGTTTTTAGACAGAGTTTCATTCTTGTTGCCCAGGTTGGAGTGCAATGATGCTATCTCGGCTCACCGCAACCTCCGTCTCCTGGGTTCAAGCGACTCTCCTGCTTCAGGCTCCCGAGTAGCTGGGATTACAGGCATGAGTCACCACGCCCGGCTAATTTTTTGTATTTTTAGTAGAGATGGGGTTTCTCCATGTTGGTGAGGCTGATATCGAACTCCTGACCTCAGGTGATTCGCCCGCCTTGGCCTCCCAAAGTGCTGGGATTACAGGTGTGAGCCACCACGCCCAACTGCAGAACCTTTAATAACAAACACTTTAAGGAGTCAGGAAGGATAAGGTGACCATCTTGATTCTCCATGAGTCCATGGTTAACATCGGACTTACGTGCTCTTGAATATCAGTTGTTTCTCCAGTTTACGTGCATAGCACTGATACCTAATGGGTTATCATAGGTAATTTGACTTAGACCCTGCAGTTCATTCAAATTGTATATCTAGGCTGGGCCAGCACATAAAAAATTAGCTGGGCATGGTGGCACAAGCCTGTAATCCCAGCTACTTGGGAGGAGATGGGAGAATCCCTTGAACCCAGGAGGAGGAGGTTGCAGTGAGGGGAGATTGCTCCACTGCACTCCAGCCTGGGCAACAGAGTGAGACCCTGTTTCAAAAACAACAAAAAAGGCGTGGTGGCTCATGCCTATAATCCCAGTACTTTGGGAGGCCCAGGCTGCAGATCACCTGAGGTGGGGCTTTCCAGACCAGCTTGACCAACATGGAGAAACCCTGTCTCTACTAAAAAATACAAAATTAGCAGGGAATGGTGGCTCATGCCTGTAATCCCAGAGCTTTGGGAGGCTGAGGCGGGTGGATCACCTGAGGTTGGGAGTTCAAGACCAGCCTTACCAACATGGTGAAACCCCGTTTCTACTAAAAATCCAAAAAAATTAGCCAGGCATAGTGGTGGGAGCCTGTAATCCCAGCTACTCAGAAGGCTGAGGTATGAGAATCACTTGAACCTGGGAGGCAGAGGTTGCAGTGAGCCAAAATCATGCTATTGCACTCCAGCCTGGGTGACAGATTGAGACTCCGTCTCAAAAAAACAAAAAACAAAAACAAAAACAAACAACAACAACAAAAACCAAACTGTTTATCTAAACAATTTCGGTATCGGCTGTTTTAACATGAAAATTTAGCAAAGTATTTTTTTGGTATTCAATTAATTTTTTGTCCCGCTTGGGTTAGCAGCTTGCTTTCTTTCTCTCTCTCTTTCTCCCCTTCCTTCCTTCCTTCCTTCCTTCTTTTTTTCTTCCTTTCTTTCTTTCTTTCTGTCACACAGGCTGAAGTGCAATGGCACGATCTTGGCTCACTGCAATCTCTGCCTCCCGAATTCAACTGGTTCTCCTGCCTCAGGCTCCCAAGTAGCTGGGATTAGAGGTGCCCGCGACCATGCTCAGCTAATTTTGTATTTTTTTAGTAGAGACAGGATTTCACCACGTTGGTCAATTACAATTCACCTGTCTTCATAAATCAGCTCTGTCTAGGCAGTGGGCAACATCACCCCCTTGAGCAGTTACAGTAGTGCCAACATGTCAAGTTTCTGGGCTCTCTCTCCCTGATCGGCCTTGGGGATCCTGTTCAACTGTATGCCAACAAACACATTGCCATGAATTAAAAATATTCACAAATAGTTTACAAATTTTGGAGAAATTAGGCAGAGACAGAAATATGACTCAAATTCTATTTATGAAAGTATACTCGCTGGATGGGGTGGCTCATGCCTGTACTCCCAGCACTTTGGGAGGCCAAGGCAGACAGATCACCTGAGGTCAGGAGTTTGAGACCAGCTTGGTCAACATGATGAAACCCCATCTCCACTAAAAATACAAAAAGTTGGCCGGGTGTGGTAGTGGGCACCTGTAGTCTCAGCTATTCCAGAGGCTGAGGCAGGAGAATCACTTGAACCTCTGAGGCAGAGGCTGCAATGAGCTGAGATCGCACCGCTGCACTCCAGCCTGGGCGACAGAGTGAGACTGTGTCTCAAAAAATAAAGGTAAAAAATAAAAAGCTGGTATGCTCCATTAATTCCTGCAGGCCCGACAAAGGCAGCCTAGGAATTCTGGATCAATGGAATGAATACAACTTGCTAGAAATACATAGGAAATAAAATGACTATTCACAGAACCAAATAAAAGCCTTCCACTAGAAACTAAAAATAATAATAATAATAATGGCTTTATATATATGCATACACAAGCAAAGCCAGAAGAGAATAAATAGCAAATGAATGAAAATTAGAAGCAAAAACAAGTAACTAGGAAACCATCTCTACATTTTTTTTACTCAATCTACCCCGAATGCTACAGCATTATCCAGGACCCCAGAAAACACACATAATACTTTATTCCTGATAAACAATTCAATGTCCTTAAGTCCACCAATATCACCATACATTCTGTGCAATCAAGAAATTTACTCAGCTGGGTTCAGTGGCTCACACCTGTAATCCCAGCACTTTGGGAGGATGAAGTGGGCAGATCAGAAGGTCAAGAGATCAAGACAATCCTAACCGAAATGGTGAAACCCTGTGTCTACTAAAAATAAAAAAATTAGCTGGGCATGGTGGCATGTGCTTGTAGTTTCAGCTATTTGGGAGGCTAAGGCAGGAGAATCGCTTGAACCCGGGAGGCGGAGGTTGCAGTGAGCCGAGATCACACCACTGTATTCCAACCTGGCAACAGAAGGAGACTCCATCTCAAAAAAAAGAAAAGAAACGAGATGACAATTGCAGTGCAAAATATCTGTTCCCTTTTGTTCCCCAGTGCCACTGCTACCCCATTCATCACCAATTTTTGTTGATGTCTCTTCCTGACTACTTTTACTTATTATTATTATTATTTTTTTTGGAGATAGAATCTCACTCTGATGCCCAGGCTGGAGTGCAGTGGTGTGATCTCAGCTCATTGCAACCTCTGCCTCCAGGTTCAAGCGATTCTCCTGCCTCAGCCTCCCAAGTAGCTAGGACTACAGGCATGTGCCACCACGCCCAGCTAGTTTTTGTATTTTTAGTAGAGATAGGATTTTACCATGTTGGCCAGGCTCATCTTGAACTCCTGACCTCAGGTGATCCACCCGCCTTGGCCTCCCAAAGTGCTGGGATTACAGGTGTGAGCCACCGTGCCTGGCCTTTTATTTTTTTTTTTGAGATGGGGTCTCCCTATGTTGCCCAGGCTAAGCTTGAATTTATTTTTATTTTTATTTTATTTTTTCATTTATTTTATTTATTTATTTTTATTTTTTGAGATGGAGTTTTGCTCTTGTCGCCCATGCTGCAGTGCAGTGGCACGATCTCGGCTCACTGCAACCTCTGCCTCCCAGGTTGGGAGTAGCTGGGACTACAGCTGTCTGCCACTATGCCCAGCTACTTTTTGTATGTTTAGTAGAGCTGGAATTTCACCACGTTGGCCAGGCTGGTCTCAAACTCCTGACCTTAGGTGATCTGCCCACCTTGGCCTCCCAAAGTGCTAGGATTACAGTCGTGTGCCACTGCACCCGGCCTGGGCTGGAATTTCTGACTTCAAGCAATCCTCCCTCCTCAGCCTCCTGAGTTGCTGATATTACAGGTGCATATCACCTTGCCCAGCACTAGAAACATGATTTTGTCACAACCCCAGACCCCTCTCATTCCCTTTCATAGGAAGACACTGGGCACCAGAGAAGCTTGAGCCAAGAACCAGGGGAACCAAGATTTAAACTCATTTCTGTTGGGTGCCAAGCCTCTCTCTGCCTCCTTCTATTGGAGACGGCTAGGCACGGTGGCTCACACCTGTGATCCCAGCACTTTAGGAGGCCTAGGTGGGTGGATCACCTGAGGTCAGGAATTTGAGACCAGCCTGGCCAATACGGTGAAACCCTGTCTCTACTCAAAATACAAAAAATTAGCTGAGTGTGGTGGCGGGTGCCTGTAATTCCAGTTACATGGGAGGCTGAGGCAGGAGAATCGCTTGACTCCAGGAGGCAGAGGTTGCAGTGAGCTGAGATCATGCCATTGCACTCCAGCCTGGGAAACAAGAGTGAAACTCCATCTCAAAAAAATTAGAAAAAAAAAAGAAAAGAAAATCAGAGGCTTTGGTCCCTTTGTCTGCGACACTCTGGAGTAATTCTGTCCCTGGCTGAATGTGATCTCCTCAAGGCAAAGTCTGGGTCTCCCTCTTGCGTGCTCAGCCCTGGCCTATCTGTCCCACCCTAGGTGCTCAGTGAAGGCTTGCTCTTGTGGAGTATGGGTTTCAGGCATACCAAGACTTGGAGTTGCAGAGGCTGTGAGTGACAAGCCTTGGAGTGCTATGCCCACCAGGAAATGGGTCTATCTCCGAGTTGGGCCAATAAGCTGGGCTCCCTCTGACGCCAGTGCTCACATCTCCCCTACCCTGGGTGGACCCCTGCAGATAGTCAAGTATGTTGGCTCCATATTTGCCTTGAGTAGCTGGGTGCAGTAGCAGGGCATGGTGGCTCAGGCCTGTAATCTCAGCACTTTGGGAGGCTGAGGCAGGTGCATCTCTTGAGGTCAGGAGTTTGAGACCAGCCTGGCCAATATGGCAAAACCCCATCTCTACTAAAAATACAAAAATTAGCTGGGCATGATGGTGCTTGCCTGTAATCCCAGCTACTCTGGAAGCTGAGGCAGGAGAATCACTTGAACCCGGGAGTCAAAGGTTGCGGTGAACCCAAGATTGCACCACTGCACACCAGTGTGGGGCACAGAGGGAGACTGTGTCTCAGAAATAAATAAATAAATAAATAAAATAGATGGAGAGGCTGGGTGTGTGTGGTGGCTCCTACCTGTAATCTCTGCACTTTGGGAGGCTTAGGTGGGAGGATCAGTGGAGCCCAGGAGTTTGAGACCAGCCTGGGCAACATCTCTACCATCTCTACCAAACACACACACACAAATAAAAAACTAGTTGGGTGTGGCGACGCATACCTACTTGGGAGGCTGAGACAGGAGGATTTCTTGAG
The DNA here is from genome assembly GCF_028885655.2 of Pongo abelii. Classification (NCBI taxonomy): domain Eukaryota; kingdom Metazoa; phylum Chordata; class Mammalia; order Primates; family Hominidae; genus Pongo; species Pongo abelii. The sequence goes on from NC_071999.2 coordinate 20,933,241, forward strand.
CCCAGGAATTTGAGGCTGCAGTCAACAGTGACCACGCCACTGCAATCCAGCCTGGGTGGCAAAGTCAGACACTTTCTCAAACAATAAAAATAAATAAATAAATAAATAAATAAATAAAGCGGGAGGATAACGGTGAGACATGGAGAGAAGGCGTGCTAGGCAGAGAGACCTCCGTAGGCAAAGTCCAAGAGACATGAAAGAGCCAGTGTGCAAGAGTAAATTCCTAGAACTCTGGGAGATGGGAGCAGAGGGAGCTGGTACAGGTCTCCACCTGGTGTAAAATCTTGGCATCAATCTCCTACCATGAAAATAAATGACATTTTCTTCTTCCGGCTTGTGTAAGTTGGAAGAAAGCATTTTTTCTGAGACGGAGTCTCACTCTGTCTCCCAGGCTGAAGTGCAGTAGCGTAGTCTCGGCTCACCGCAACCTCTGTCCCCCTGGTTCAAGCGATTCTCTTGCCTCAGCCTCTCGAGTAGCTGGGACTACAGCACATGCCAACACACCCCGCTAATTTTTGTTTTTGTTTTTTCGGAGACGGGAGTCTTGCTCTGTCACCCAGGCTGGAGTGCAGTGGCGCGATCTCAGCTCACTGCAAGCTCTACCTCCAGGGTTCATGCCATTCTCCTGCCTCAGCCTCCTGAGTAGCTGGGACTGCAGGCATCTGCCACCGCGCCTGGCTAATTTTTTGTATTTTTAGTAGAGATGGGGTTTCACTGTGTTAGCCAGGATGATCTCGATCTCCTGACCTCGTGATCTGTCCACCTCGGCCTCCCAAAGTGCTGGGATTACAGGCGTGAGCCACCACGACCGGCCTGAACCCGTGTCATTATTTAGCAGAAACTTTCAGAGTCAGTAAGTGGCCAGGCATGTCTCTTTTCTTTGTGCCACAGGACTCTGGATGTTTCCAGTGCAGACTAATCCAAGGCTGTTGTGGATGTGTTGTGTTGATTTCTCTATGGAGAACGGGGGGTGCACCAGGCAGAATGACTCATGCCTGTAATTCCAGCACTTTGGGAGCCCAAGGCTGGTGGATCACTTCAGGCCAGGAGTTCAAGACCAGCCTGGCTAACACAGTGAAACCCCATCTCTACTAAAAATACAAAAATTAGCCAGGTGTGGTGGGGCATGCCTGTAATCCCAGCTACTCAGGAGGCTGAGGCAGGAAAATTGCTTGAACCAAGAGGTAGAGGTTGTAGTGAGCCAAGGTCACACCACTGCCCTCCTGCCTGGGCAACAGAGCAAGATTCTTATCTCCAAAAAACAAAACAAAACAAAGAGAGGGAGAATGGAGGTTGCTTGTTATTGCATCATAATCTTGTTTATCCTGACTGATGCATTAGGGGTACTAATGGCATGAGAGGAACAATTTCCTGAGACACAGTTTACTGACCATGAATTTCCTCAAAACCCCTGAGAGCAGGCTTCTCAGGAGGAGACTCAGTGTGGAATCCCTTGCCAAGGTAGACCCTGGTTCTGTAGCAGGACGAGCCACAGACAAATCTCCTCAGACACCGGATTAAAGAAGGAAAAGGTTTATTTGGCCAGGAGCACCGGCAGATTTGTGTCTTAAGAGCCAAGCTCCCCGAAAAAGAAATTCTTGGCCTTTTTAAAGGCTTACAATTTTAAAGGATCCACGTGAAAGAGTCGTGATAAATCGAGCAAGCATGGGGAACGTGACTGGGGGCTACATGCATCAGCTAACAGAACAGGAAGTTTTGCAATGCTTTTTCATACAATGTCTGGAATTTACAGATAACACAAGTAGTTTAGGTCAGGGGTTGATGTCATTATTATTATTTTTAACTCCTATGGCAGGTGGTGGTGCCAAGGTTGTCTGGCTATTTATCTCACTTTTGTTTCTAAATTTTTGCTTTCTCTCTTTCCTCCTGTCTTGTGAACTAGGCAAGATGGTGGAAGGAGGGCAGCAGTAGTAGTGGTCTCCTTCCTTAGTTCAGGTTCCAGCTACAAACATTCACCACCTGTGAGACCTTGGGCAGTTCACATCCCCTCTCTGTGGCTCAGTCTGCTCAACTGTAAAATAGGTTAAATCCTGAAAGATCAAAATCCCTCACATCTAAAATCTCAAAAATCACAATCCCAAAGTGATCGCTCTTGTTGCCCAGGCTGAAGTGCAATGGTGCGATCTCAGCTCACTGCAACCTCCGCCTCCCAGGTTCAAGCGCTTCTCCTGCCTCAGCCTCACGAGTAGCTGGGATTACAGGTGTGCACCACCACGCCTGATTTATTTTTTGCCTTTTTAGTAAAGACGGGGTTTCACCCTGTTGCTCAGGCTGGTCTCCAACTCCTGACCTCAGATGATCCACCTACTTCAGCTTCCCAAATTGCTGGGATTATAGGCATGAGTCATGGTGCCCGGCCCCTTATTTTATTTATTTATTTTTTTGAGTTTTGCTCTGTCACCCAGACTGGATTGTAGTGGCACGATCTCAGCTCACTGAAACCTTTGCCTTCTGGGTTCAAGCAATTCTCTGTCTCAGCCTCCTGAGTAGCTGGAATTACAGGCGTCCGCCACTATGCTGGCTAATTTTGCATTTTTAGTAGAGATGGGGTTTCACCATCTTGGCCAGGCTGGTCTTGAACTCCTGACCTCATAATCCACCCGCCTCAGCCTCTCAAAGTGCTGTGATTACAGGCATGAGACATTGTGTCCAACTGCCAGAGGCCTGAGTGAGTTTGGGCACACTCTGTGTGATCGGGCAGAAGAAGGCCTTTGGGAAGTTTAGCTGAGGACAGGGCCTGCAAAGGTGATGGATAGTGGGGGTCTGTCCTGGTCACCAGGCCCTGGGTCCTGCCCACCTGCTTGGTGCTCCCCACCCATCACTCATGATGCTGCCAAGCCCTCTGGGTATTGTGGCCAAATACCCTAGGAGAGAAGCTGATGAAATTTGTTTCTTGAAATGCAGATTTCTTGGACATCCGTGAAAGGTCAATCATGAAAGTCAACTTGGTTTTCTCCCCCTCATTTGGGTTCAGAATTTAAAGTCCACACACACAGGCAGTAAGATGATATAGATAAGTGACATCATCACTCTGTTTCAGATGTTAACATGTCTAGGTGGGTTAGGGGTGATGTGAGATCACACAACCTTGTGCCACAAAGTGGAATTCCCAGGCCAGAGGGAGACATTTTCTTGCCATGTTATGATCTTATCATTGAGTTTAAAGGCAATCTTGTTTCATTTTGGATTCTTTCTTATGTTTATATCTTATAAGGGCACTTTGAATTTCCAAGCAAATAATAATTTTGAGTTAGCTTTTAATCATTGACATCTAGCACAGTTATATGATCAGAAACATGCTGTGTGATTTGATTGCTCTAAAATATATTGAGATTTGCTGGAACAAAATAAGTCAGGTTAATTTTTGTAAATGTACCATGCATGCTTAAAATGAGCGTATCTACAACATTTGTCCCTGAGATACATGTTGATGGCCTGATGGCTACATGGATGTGATGGAGATGGTTTACTGTTGGGACCTTCCGCATCCTGCTGATGTTTTGTTGCTTAGGATATGAATGGCTGAGCGGGGGCTGTAAAACCTAGCACTCTGCTTGGGTATGAGGTTCTTCCTGCCGTCCTGCCATCATTTGTTTTTTATGTTTTGTCGCCAAGAGTGACCTTGAGGAATCCTGGGAGCTCAGGAAGGAAGGAGTGCCCAGAAGCAGGGACAGGGAGCTGGTTGGGGAGGACCAGAAATCAGGTTTGTGAAGGTTCCAGAGAGGACCTGTCCTTGGGAGGAGCGTGGGGGGCTGAGATGGGGGAGGGGGCATTGGCATGGTGGGGCACTCATGGGATGTCCATTGTGAGGCCGCACCACCGGCGTCAGGGATTGGTGGAGAGGGAGTACAAAATCCCGGGGTTGCTAAGAGAGGGCCCAGACCGAAGAAGGTTTGGTGGAAAGCAGAACCTTGGTCTCCATCTAACTGCTCCTAAGCCTCACGCTCCCTTGCCCTGTGCGTCCTGTTGCTTCCCTGATTGACCTTCTCCGTGACCTGTAGCTAAACCTTCCACCAGCGCTTGAGAACTTAATTTGAACCGGATCCTTTCCCAGACCCCTTTCTCCTCCTCCTCCTCCTCCTCTTCCACCTCCAGGTGCCCAACAGCCCCCTTCTCCTCCTTTCCCTTCCCTTCCCTCCCCTCCCCTCCCACTTCCCTCCGCCTCCCCGTCCCTGTCCCCTTCCCTCCCCTGCCCTAAGCCACCCCCGCCTCTGCCCTGGCCGCCTCAGGGCGCCCTGAGAGGACCAGGACATGCCGGTGTGGTGGCTGCTCTTTTGGCTCCTCCTGCTGGGATTTATCAGCCATCACCCCACCTATGTGAGTAGACGCTGGACCCGCGGGGTTTCTTCTTTGTTACTGGGCTGTGTCACGCAGCATGAAATTACACAGCTCAGGCCTGTAATCCCAGCACTTTAGGGGGCCGAGGTGGGCAGATCACTTGAGTCCAGGAGTTGAAGACTAGCCAGGGCATCATAGCGAAACCCCATCTCTACAAAAAATTCCAAAAAAGATTAGTCGGGCCTGGTGGTGCATACCTGTTATCCCAGTTACCGGAGAGGCTGAGGTGGGAGGATCGCTTGGGCCTAAGAGCTGGAAGTTGCAGTTAGCCGAGATGGCCCCGCTGCACTCTTGTCTCAAAAAAACAAAATGGACCAAAACAAAGTGAAATATCATTTGATTTGTGTCATCTGGTTTGACGACTTTTTTTTTTTTTTTTTTTTTAAGACAGAGTCTCACTCTGTCGCCCAGGCTGGAGTGCAGTGGCAAGATCTCGGCCCACTGCCACCTCCGCTTCCGGGGTTCAAGCAATTGTCCTGCCTCAGCCTCCTGAGTAGCTGGGATTACAAGCGCAGACCACCACGCCTGGCTAATTTTTCTATTTTTAGTATAGACGGGGTTTCACCATGTTCGCCAGGATAGTCTCCATCTCTAGACCTCGTGATCCGCCTGCCTCAGTCTCCCAAAGTGCTAGGATTACAGGCGTGAGCCACCGCCCCCGGCCAAAATATATAACCTTAAGTGTAAGTTTACTAACTTTGGAAAGTACGTACCCCAGCATAACCCAACCCCCGTTCAAAATCTACATTATTTTATTTTTATTATTTTTATTTTTATTTTATTATTATTATTTTTGAGACAGAGTTTCTCCCTTGTTGCCCAGGGTGGAGTGCAATGGCACAATATCCCTTGTTGCCCATTGAAGTGCAGTGGCACAATATCAGGTCACCGCAACCTCTGCTTCCCAGGTTCGAGCAATTCTCCTGCCTCAGCCTCCCGAGTGGCTGGGATTACAGCCGTGTGCCACCACACCCAGTTAATTTTGTATTTTTAGTAGAGATAGGGTTTCTCCATGTTTGACCTTGAGGAACCCTGTGAGCTCAGGAAGGAAGGAGTGCCCAGAAGCAGGGACAGGGAGCTGGTTGGGGAGGACCAGAAATCAGGTTTGTGAAGGTTCCAGAGAGGACCTGTCCTTGGGAGGAGGTGGGGGGCTGAGATGGGGGAGGGGGCATTGGCATGGTGGGGCACTCATGGGATGTCCATTGTGAGGCAGCACCACCAGCGTCAGGGATTGGTGGAGAGGGAGTATAAAATCCCGGGGTTGCTAAGAGAGGGCCCAGACCGAAGAAGGTTTGGTGGAAAGCAGAACCTTGGTCTCCATCTAACTGCTCCTAAGCCTCACGCTCCCTTGCCCTGCGCGTCCTGTTGCTTCCCTGATTGACTTTCTCCGTGACCTGTAGCTAAACCTTCCACCAGCGCTTGAGAACTTAATTTGAATCGGATCCTTTCCCAGACCCCTTTCTCCTCCTCCTCCTCCTCCTCTTCCACCTCCAGGTGCCCAACAGCCCCCTTCTCCTCCTTTCCCTTCCCTTCCCTCCCCTCCCCTCCCACTTCCCTCTGCCTCCCCGTCCCCATCCCCTTCCCTCCCCCCGCCCTAAGCCACCCCCGCCTCTGTCCTGGCCGCCTCAGGGCGCCCTGAGAGGACCAGGACATGCTGGTGTGGTGGCTGCTCTTTTGGCTCCTCCTGCTGGGGTTTATCAGCCATCACCCCACCTATGTGAGTAGACGCTGGACCCGTGGGATTTCTTCCTTGTTACCAGGCTGTGTCATGCGGCATGAAGTTACACAGCTCAGGCCTGTAATCCCAGCACTTTAGGGGGCCGAGGTGGGCAGATCACTTGAGTCCAGGAGTTGAAGACTAGCCAGGGCATCATAGCGAAACCCCATCTCTACAAAAAATTCCAAAAAAGATTAGTCGGGCCTGGTGGTGCGTACCTGTTATCCCAGTTACCGGAGAGGCTGAGGTGGGAGGATCGCTTGGGCCTAAGAGCTGGAAGTTGCAGTTAGCCGAGATGGCCCCGCTGCACTCTTCTCTCAAAAAAACAAAATGGACCAAAACAAAGTGAAATATCATTTGATTTGTGTCATCTGGTTTGACGACTTTTTTTTTTTTTTTTAAGACAGAGTCTCACTCTGTCACCCAGGCTGGAGTGCAGTGGCAAGATCTCGGCCCACTGCCACCTCCGCTTCCGGGGTTCAAGCAATTGTCCTGCCTCAGCCTCCTGAGTAGCTGGGATTACAAGCACAGACCATCACGCCTGGCTAATTTTTGTATTTTTAGTATAGACGGGGTTTCACCATGTTCACCAGGATAGTCTCCATCTCTCGACCTCGTGATCCGCCTGCCTCAGCCTCCCAGAGTGCTAGGATTACAGGCGTGAGCCACCACGCCTGGCCAAAATATATAACCTTAAGTGTAAGTTTACTAACTTTGGAAAGTACGTACCCCAGCATAACCCAACCCCCGTTCAAGATCTACATTATTTTATTTTGATTATTTTTATTTTTATTTTTATTTTATTATTATTATTTTTGAGACAGAGTTTCTCCCTTGTTGCCCAGGCTGGAGTGCAATGGCACAATATCCCTTGTTGCCCTTTGGGGTGCAGTGGCACAATATCAGGTCACCGCAACCTCTGCTTCCCAGGTTCGAGCAATTCTCCTGCCTCAGCCTCCCGAGTGGCTGGGATTACAGCCGTGTGCCACCACACCCAGCTAATTTTGTATTTTTAGTAGAGATAGGGTTTCTCCATGTTGGTCAGGCTGGTTTTGGACTCCTGACCTCAGGTGATCTGCCCGCCTCGGCCTCCCAAAGCGTTGGGATTACAGGCGTAAACCACCGTGCCCAGCCAAGATCTAACTATTATGTCACCCCAGAAAGTGAACTCTCACTCTTCCCGGCCAGTCTCTTTCTTATCATGGGTTAGCTTGTTTATTCTGGAATTTCACGTATACAGATGCAAGCCATGGCATAGGTACTCTTTTGTGTCTGCCTTATTCTGCTCAACACCATGTTTCTGAATCATTAACATTGTTGTATGGTTCTCTAACTCCATCATTTGCATTTCACACTCAGCATATGCTGAGTTCAACCTGTTGAAGGGCTATCTCTGTTTAATTCACCATCTTGAAAGAAACATTTAAAATTGAGATGTTTTCAAAAATATACAGTTAAATCCTGAGGAATCGATGTAGAAATGCTATCACAAACTGTCTGAACTTACTCAGGGAAAGTCTTCGTCTTCACTCACATAAGAGTCTAATGGAATTAATATCAACAATCTTAGAGAAATCCCACACTATTCATGCCATTTTCATGATCTCCATGGTAATATTTTCTTTTTTTTTTTTTTTTTTTTTTTGAGCTGGAGTCTCACTCTGTCACCCAGGCTGAAGTGCAGTGGTGCAATCTCGGCTCACTGCAACCTCTGACTCCCCAGTTCAAGTGATTCTTCTGCCTCAGCCTCCCGAATAGCTAGAACTATAGGCACGTGCCACCAGGCCCTGCTAATTTTTTGTATTTTTAGTAGAGATGGGGTTTCACCGTGTTAGCCAGGATGGTCTCAATCTCCTGATCTCATGATCCACCCACCTCGGCTTCCCAAATTGCTGGGATTACAAGCATGAGCCACCGCGCCCGGCCCACCTTGTTAATTTTTAAGCACTAAAATTTGATACTCATTTGTGAATGAAGTAATCCTTTCATTGTTTTTTTTTTTTTTTTTTACTTATGCTGAGCTTTAAATGACAAAGATTCACATAATCCAAGAGAGAAGTATTATTTAGAGGGATTCTTTTATCATGTGATATATAATAAATGCATCCAATGTTACACATCAATTTAAAAAACAAGTAAATAACTTTAAAGAAGAGATAACTACTGGCCAGGCCCAGTGGCTCACACCTGTATTCCCAGCACTTTGGGAGGCTTAGGCAGGTAGATCATGAGGTCAGGAGTTGGAGACCAGCCTGGCCAAGATGGTGAAACCCTGTCTCTACTAAAAATACAAAAATTAGCCAAGCACGGTGGCAGGCACCTGTAATCCCAGTTACTCAGTAGGCTGAGGCAGGAGAATCGCTTGAACCTGGGAGGCGGAGGTTGCAGTGACCTGAGATCATGCCACTGCAATCTAGCCTGGGTAACAGAGCAAGACTTTGTCTCAAAACAGAAAAGAAAAGATAAGATAATTACTTTATACTTAGCTTGTCTTACCCATGAGTGATGGGCTGCATGTGGCCCAGGACAGTTTTGAACGCAGTTCAACACAAATTTGTAAACAATCTTAAAACATTATGAGATTTTGGCCAGGCGCAGTGGCTCTTGCCTGTAATCCCAGCACTTTGGGAGGCTGAGGCGGGCAGATTACCTGAGGTCAGGAGTTTGAGACCACCCTGGCCAACATGGCAAAACCCCATCTCCACAAAAAATACAAAAATTTGCTGAGTGCACTGTCAGGCACCTGTACTCCCAGCTACTCAGGAGGCTGAGGCAGGAGAATCACTTGAACCTGAGAGGCAGAGATTGCAATGAGCCAAGAGCACGCCACTGCACTCCAGCCTGGGTGACAGAGTGAGACCCCATCTCAAAAACAAACAACAAACAAAAACAAAAGCAAAAAAATGGCCGGGCACGGTGGCTCACACCTGTAATCCCAGCACTTTGGGAGGCTGAGGCAGGCAGATCACCTGTCAGGAGTTTGAGACCAGCCTGGCCAACATGGTGAAACCTCATCTCTACTAAAAATACAAAAATTAGTCGGGCATGGTGGCAGAGACCTGTAATCTCAGCTACTTGGGAGGCTGAGGGAGGAGAATGGCTTGAGCCCAGGAGCTGGAAGTTGCAGTGAGCCGAGATTGCACCACTGCACTCCAGCCTGGACGACTGAGCGGAGCAGAACACTGTCTCCAAAAAAAAAAAAAGGGGGGGGGGAGCTTTTTTTTAGATCATCAGCTATTGTTAGTGTTAGTGTATGTTATGTGTGGCTCAAGACAACTTTGCTTCTTTTAATATAGCCAGGGAAGCGAAAAGATTGGATATCCCTGCTTTATACCAAGAAAGATGACACCCCACATTTGCAATGCCTAAAAACACTACCAGCCATCTGAAAAACATGAGACTTCTAACTTCTGTTCTTTTTTGTAGCAATGGAATCCCATGGTGATATCTGAGGGATGTGGTTACCTTTTGGAGGAGGTTGACGGTTTCTAAGGATGATTCTTTCTGAGTGAAATATTGTCAGTGTCATTGACCTTTTCATTATTTCAACTATTATTATTCCAGGTTATCAATTCTCCACCTGATCATTTTCATCCTGGGACTGACTTTTGTGGAATTCCTTGGATAGTTATCATTATTGTGTTTCTGGGAATTTCTACACTTGCTATTTTCCTCTGGAAAACTAGCTTTTGTGTGAGTATACTAACTTTCTGTAGAGGTATACTTGTAATCACAAATAAGAAGAAATTATTTAAAACAATTCACGTTTCTGGACTTCATTATGAATATGTGGTTTTACCCAAAAAATCAGGGAAATGATTTATTAGCATAAGAATTATGAAAATATCTGCCATTTACATTATGAAAATTAAATAGGTTGGTGTTTGTTTAATAAAATGTCAACAGAGCTTTTGGTCAAAAATAACTTTTTTTAACCTTAGTGTTATTTATTAGAAATGGAGTATGAGGTTTCATCACTTAAATAGGAAATTCTTTCTAAACTCTTCTGCTCTATAGTTCTACCATATGGGTGGAAGGAAAGCTTCCAGTCTCCTCTCTGAAGATTCACTGCAGAAATGAGCTGACAACAGACAGCTTAACAGGAGAAGAAAAACATAGAACAGGCATAAACATGGGAACCAGCTGAAAAATGAGACTGCTAGAAGGGCTGGATGGTTGATGCTTAAAGAGCACCCTCTTCTGAGGGAAGAGGGAGATAGATGGAGATGTAGGCTATTTAGAGGGGCAGCAAATGATTTTTAGGGGAAATGGAAGAGCTCAAGGAACAAACAATTGGCCTGAGACAAAGTTCCTCTGAGGTCATAGGGATGAGGTGACAAACTGCCAGAAGGTGAAGGGCAGAACTGCACTGCATCTCATGATGCAGAGAAAGCCCCAGAGAATCTCTTAGAACTGCCCTCCAGAGAATCAATGAAAAGTGTGTCTGGGCAGGGTAATTTTGAATGACATCATTCAAAGTGCATGTTCCCAGTTGCAACTGGAGAGAGATCAGTATGTCAAAAGTCTGTACTTGGTAAGAATGTGGCTGCTAAGTTGTGCCATAATTTGTCTTTTGAGCCTTTTTTCCATTGGGTAAGTTGAGCTCTACATTTTCTCTTGCCATTCATGGCAGTAAAAATGTGGTTGTCTGGGGGCTGAACCTCCTTCTGAACAATGATCCAAGATAAAAGTACTAATACCACAATGCTTTTTTATATTCAAGGGAAGAGGAAGTATGTTTCAGTTTTACCACCTAGATAATTACACGTCATTTGGCACTGCCTTTCAAGATATGTAGAAAACAGAAAATATATGAGTTATGAAGATATCGAGGAACATTTAACATTCTCTATGCCACTTAATCCTGAAGAGAGAATTTTTGGTATAAATTGGAGGAAGATTTTTTTTTTTTCCCCAGCCCTGAGACGAGTCTCCCTGTGTTGCCCAGGCTGGAGTATAATGGTGTGATCTTGGCTCACTGCAACCTCCACCTCCTGGCTTCAAGTGATTCCCCTGCCTCAGCCTCTCAAGTAGCTGGGATTACAGGTGCCCACCACCATGCCCAGCTAATTTTTGTATTTTTAGTAGAGTCGGGGTTTTACCATGTTGGCCAGGCTGGTCTCAAAACCCGACCTCAAATGATCCGCCCGCCTCAGCCTCCCAAAGTGCTGGGATTACAAGCGTCAGCCACCACGTGAGCCGGGGGAAGTTTTTAAATTTACCACTTTTTTAAAATTCCATTTAGGAAAGTTCAGTTGAGCTGTTGGACTTGGAAAACTTCACACCTTCTCATCTTTGTCCTTATCATCTAGTCATCTATACCACTACCTCCTAAGCAGGGACATCATGGGTGCCATGAAGCATTCATGCATGATGGCATTTCCTTGCTTCTCATTTCTTCATGTGTTTGACATTCCTCCTAGCTCCAAACTGGGCCAGCTACCTTTCCTATGAAATCTAGCAGTAGCTGTGGGATAGATGTGGTTGCTCTTTCATCTTTTTAGATTACCCATGCTTCTCTCGAAATCCTAGTACATGTTTTGTTTTTTATCCTATGTGCAGAAATCAGAAAAGAACAAATTCTGCAAAGAATTTGAAAGATATTATTTCAGGCCAGGTGTGGTGGCTCATGCCTGTAATCCCAGCACTTTGGGAGGCTGAGGCAGGTGGATCACTTGAGGTCAGGAGTTCAAGACCAGATGGGCCAACATGGTGAAACCCCATCTCTACTAAAAAGACAAAAATTAGCCAGGCATGGTAGCGGGCACCCGTAATCCCAGCTACTTGGGAGGTTGAGGCACAAGAACCGCTTGAATCTGGGAGGTGGAGCTTGCCGTGAGCCAAGGTAGCGCCACTGCACTTCAGCGTGGGTGAGAGTGACACTCCGTCTCAAAAAAAAAAAAAGTTATTTCGATGACTACCTCAGGAGATTCATAGGTATCTGACCCACATCTGAGATGGGATTTGCATTGCATTTTAGCTATGATGAGAGCAAATATTTAATATCTTAGAAGATTAAAAGCATACTGTGATAATATGGAAATCTTGGTGGGAATTCAGTCATTAGTGAGAATGTTTTGCGTTAGGTTCAAACCAGCCTCAATGAAGCTGATGTGAGGGAAGGGAAAGTGGACTCTGAGTAGAGCAGGGATAGAAGGAAGATGCTCCAGTGCAGATCAGGAAGGAGCAGGGGGTGAAATGTTACAAATTCTAGAACTCGGAGAGCTGAAGGTAATTACTTCCTTTTCAAGTTGTGAAACATGTTAACCTGTGGTAAAATACTTATAACATGATAATTACCATCTAACCGTGTTGAAGTGTACAGTTCAGTTGTGTGAAGTATATGCATGTCTTTTTTTTTTTTTTTTTTTTGAGACGGAGTCTCACTCTGTCACCAGGCTGGAGTGCAGTGGTGTGATCTCGGCTCACTGCAACCTCTGCCTCCTGGGTTCAAGCAGTTCTCCTTCCTCAGCCTCCCGAGTAGCTGGGACTACAGGCATGCGCCACCATGCTCAGCTAATTTTTGCATTTTTAGTAGAGACGGGGTTTCACCATGTTGGCCAGGATGGTCACCATCTCTTGACCTTGTGATTCACCTGCCTCGGCCTCCCAAAGTGCTGGGATTACAGGCATGAGCTACTGCACCTGGCCAATTTTTTTTTTTTTTTTTTTTTTTTTTTGAGACAGAGTTTCAATCTTGTTGCCCAGGTTGGAGTGCAATGGCACAATCTCAGCTCACTACAACATTTTCCTCCTGGGTTCAAGTGATTCTCCTGCCTCAGCCTCCCGACTAGTTGGGATTACAGGCATGCACCACCTCTTGGTGATCTCGGCTCACTGCAACCTCCGCCTCCCGGCTTCAAATGGTTCTCTGCCTCAGCCTCCCGAGTAGCTCGGATTACAGGCGCCCGCTGCCATGCCTGGCTAATTTTTGTATTTTTAGTAGAGACGGGGTTTCACCATCTTGGCCAGGCTGGTCTTGAACTCCTGACCCCGTGGTCCACCCGCCTCGGCCTCCCAAAGTGCTGGGATTATAGGCATGAGCCAGCGTGCCCAGCCATCATTCTTAAATTATTATTTCCTAGGTGTCTTTCCTCAAGACAGTCTTAAAGTCACAAAATGTACACGACGGATCCACGGATGTACAGCGGAAAGCCTGGAGGTCCAATAGCCGTAGCCAGGAAGGTATGGCTCTGTTAGAGTCCCCATAGTGTGGAAATGAGTTTGCCCTGGAAAGGGAAAGAACAGCTTCTTGCCCTCAGGTTTCTCACCTTCTCCTCTCCTCACTCTCACCAAGGGCCGAGGTCCATTTGTATGCACACAAAGAAAAGGGTTTCTTCCTTTCCAGGAATTAAAATTGGCCTGGAAGACCTCTTTACTTCACAGAGACATATGGAAGACAATGTTCAAGCTAAAGTCCATAAGGTGACAAGGAAGGTCAACAGTCATTACAAAATCAATGGACATAGGAAGACTGCCAAAAAAAAGTAAGATGTGCCTTGACACAAATACTGTTGTATGAACCATGTGCCAATCAAAGTAGACAACTTTAAAGTCCTTGAGAATATTTTCTACAATATTTGTGGCAAATTCAGTGGGTTCAAAACTGAGTTTGTCCTTTCTGCTTGATTAGTTTAATCTGTATAATTCCTTTCCCTTCCTACATTCTTGTTTGTAATTTTTTCGGGGGAAGAGGAGGTGCTAGTACTGGCATTGGTTTTCCTTTCTTTTTTTTTTTTTTTTTTTTTTCCTGAGACGGAGCTTTGCTCTTGTTGCCCAGGCTGTAGTGCAATGGCACAATCTCAGCTCACTGCCTTTTGGGTTCAAGCAATTCTCCTGCCTCAGCCTCCCAAGTAGCTGGGATTACAGGAGCCCACCACCACACCCAGCTAATTTTTGTATTTTTACTAGAGATGAGGTTTCGCCATGTTGTTCAGGCTGGTCTCGAACTTCTGACCTCAGGTGATCCACCTGCCTCAGCCTCCCAAAGTGCTGGGATTAGAGGTGTGAGCCACCACACCCAGCCTTTTTTTTTTTTTTTTTAATTTTGAGATAGAGTCTCGCTCTGTTGCCCAGGCTGGAGTTCTATGGTGCAATCTTGGCTCACTGCAACCTCTGCCTCTCAGGTTGAAGCAATTCTGCCTCAGCCTCCCAAGTAGCTTGGATTACAGGTGTGTGCCACCACACTCAGCCCATTTTTTTTTTTGTTTTTGAGACAGAGTCTCACTCTGTCACCAGGCTAGAGTGCAGTGGGGTGATCTTGGCTCACTGCAACCCCTGCCTCCCAGGTTCAAGCGATTCTTATCCCTCAGCCTCTTGAGTAGCTGGGACTACAGGCATAGGCCACCATGCCCGGATAATTTTTGTATTTTTAGTAGAGGTGGGGTTTCACCATATTGGCCAGGCTGGTCTAGAACTCCTGACGTCATGATCCACACACCTTGGCCTCCCAATGTGCTGGGATTACAGGCGTGAGCCACTATGCCCAGCCCAATTTTTGTATTTTTAGTAGAGACAGGGGTTCACCATGTTGGCCAGGCTAGTCTTGAACTCCGGACCTCAGGTGATCCGCCTGCCTCAGCCTCCCAGCGTGAGCCACCACACCCAGCCTGGATTGTTGAATACAATGCTTGGGTCACCTCCAGATTCATTTTCACAGTCTTTCATGTTTTGTTCATATTACATTGTATTTTCCTGCCATATGACTGATCTTTTTTTTGTTAAATGTGAGATACTTGTTTAAAAATATTTAGCAATGAATTGAGGCCTAGTAGCATGTTATCTTGCTGCAGAAGAGATGGGAGTCTACTTCTGGGGGATGGTCAGGGGTCCTCCATACAGGCTGCAATTGAGGTCGTCAGTGCAGGCTCAGTCCCTACAAAGGCCAGGTATTTCCTATCCACCTCTGTTCTGATGTGTGACTCTTCTGGGTCTCAACCAGAGCCAGTGGACTTCAGTACGGGTCGCTTTCATTGGCAGACCCTCAATCCACTTGTTTTTCATCTAATCGCATGCATGTGTGCAAAAGCTGCTCTGCTTCTTTGCATCTCAGTAGTCCCTTCTGGAATTCAGCAATGAAACTCAGGGAAATGGGTTCCAAATGTGAGGATGTCTTTCGTCCTGGGTTTCCTTCTTCTCCATCTTGACCTCATGTCTGTTTACTGCCATGTTAGCAATTTGATGTATTCAATCATGGGTTTTATATTCTGTTTGGTGTCCCCCATTGTTCTCATCGGAGATTGGAAGTTTCAGATGCACTTATGCCAACTCAAGATTAGAATGCTTCCTTAGCTTCCCTCCAGAGTCAGGTTTTGTGTTTGTAGTTCCCAAGTGCACAGCAGGAGTAGTGAGGTCCTCACTGGCTTCTCATTTGCATTAATCTGTGAGCTCATTTAGCGTGGGGACAGGACCCTGCTCCCATTGCATTCTCAGCACCTCACCACACACTCCTTGTTTGAGGCCACTCCAGACAGCATGTGCTGAAGGATGCCCTGTGGTCAGAAACAAGTTCATTAACTTTCTCTTTGAAGTGTTTTTGTCCCTGCTTCCTAGCGTTCTGGGAATTTTACACTCCTTCCTATAAAACCAAGTATCAGGTGAGGTCCTTAGGATCAGGACCATGAATCAAGTGGTGTGAGGGCAACACAGCAAACTTAACTTTTTAGGCCATTTCCTTTTTCTGCCCTCACTCTCTGTGAACTGAACCTTGTTAAAGTCAGTCAACACCAGGGTGGATGGTTTGCAGTTGTCATCTATTTTCAGGACATAACACCCTGACTTAGGAGCCATTCCGATCATTTCTAGTTCAATAGATGCACCCAGCATTCAGATTGCCTTTTCTCTCAACCAGGATCTTTAAAGTCGATGACAAGAGTTCCAGTCCTGAATCATGGCAAAGTGCAGTAGTGAACTGCAGGGTTAATGACACCATATTCTGGAAGGATCTCTCTATGGCTGATGGTCTCAGTTCCAGCATCAGCCTCTGACTGAGAATCAGGTCTCCCACAGGAGGAGTCAGATGAGGGAGCAATCCTCTGCTTCTGATGGAGTTAGTTGTGATGAGTTGGTGAGGTCTGGTTTTTCACACTGAACTAAAATGAGCTTTCGCTGTGTCAAGCACAAGACTGACCCCAGAGACACACATAGTGCACCTCATAGAAGCTTTTAATAGTCTTTATTTACTAAAGAATAGGACTAACTATAGAACTATGAAGATGAGCTGGAAATGACAGGTGACTTGCCAGCAGGCCAGAGTGTGATTTTTCTTTGTCCCTCAATGGGAGGTGTCAATTCTCCCTTTGGTTGTGAGAATCAGTTGGTTCATTTATGGGAAGGTTGCAGGGGGGATCTTTGAATCACAGCCTTCGGATGCCAGAAGGGCAGAGGGAATCCCACATGGGCTGGTGGATCTTGTGTGTGCATTTCCCTCCCTTCTAATCTCAGGAAACAAAACATGAAAGAATGTGAGCAAGCAGAAAATGAGAGGCAGCTATCAGAGGCAGAGGAGAATGGGAAATTGGATATGAAAGAAATACATACCTACCTTGAGTTCAGAAACTGAACCCCACCCTCTTGGGAAACCCCCCCTCTTGGGAAACCCCCATTGGAGTGTTGTTTTTAACCTTTGTACAATGTTTAGACCCAGTAAATGCAGAAATAGAAACAAATGGTCAGAAGACATATCCAGAGAGAGAGAGTTGACAAAACAGAAAACAAAGTACCTTAAGATTTACCAGTGACCAAAAGATGTGAAGTAGCAAAACGTCTCCTGACCCCATTGCCAGCTAGACTGTGTGGAAACTCAGTTACCAGCCATTCTAGGGGTGGAGTGAGTTGTTGTCATCCTTAGGAAAGTGTGTTGTTGTAGGATCAACCACATCCTTCAAAAGGACTATGCCTGTTTATAAGCCCAGCTGTTTCTGCCCTGTGAAACATGGCAAGGATATTAATACAAAGAGAATAGAGCTTTATGATAAAAGATGCTCAATGAAGGATGAATTAGGGATATACTGAGAATGGGGAAGGAAATTGTCAACTCAGAAGTCAGCAGGCAGTAAGCAAAAGAGGAGGAATCAATACAGCAACAGTTTGGATCAGACTGTACTGTTTTTGTTTTTGTTTTTGTTATTTTTTCTGAGGTGGAGTCTCGCTCTGTCACCCAGCCTGGAGTGCAATGACGTGATCTTGGCTCACTGTAACCTCCGCCTCCCAGGTTCAAGTGATTCCCCTGCCTCAGCCTCCCGAGTAGCTGGGATTACAGGTGCCTGCCACCACACCCGGCTAATTTTTTGTATTTTTAGTAGAGATGGGGTTTCACCGTATTAGCCACGATGTTCTCAATCTCCTGACCTCGTGATCCACCCGCCTCGGCCTCCCAGAGTGCTGGGATTACAGGCATCAGCCTCTTATAGCCATCTGAAATACGTTTTCTAGGTATAGATAGATTGTGTAAGGGTACAGTTGTGAGGATAACAGAAAATGGCAGATTATTTAAAATCATCCTGAAAGTGGTGCTTTATCTGATGAAAGTGATTGTAATCCATAGGAAACTGTTTCAACGCACGCAAGAGTTGCGGCGGCGGGCAGAGGACTACTACAGATGCAAAGTAAGGAGCTTCCTCCCCGCAGTTGCACGATAGTTCAGTGCTGATGCAGATGATGCCACGGCCCTTAGACTCTCTCAACATTCAATTTCTCATGTGTTGGCTTTTTCAGATCACCCCTTCTGCAAGAAAGCCTCTTGCCAACTCAGTAAGTTTGTTTGTTTTCCTTGCTTTTGGACATAGTCTGCCAGGTCAGGACATGGATGTATTTTTCTCCCCACAGCTCTGTGCTCAAGCCTTGCAAAGGGGGATGGCAGAGAGGAAGGCTGCCTACAAGCAGCACAGGTAGGTCATTGTGATGGACATTTTAAAGGATGTTTTTGTTTTGAGATAAAGCTTTGAGCATCTAGTAAAGAACTTGGTGTTTTAATTCTTCAAGTCAATTCTTTCTCTGTCTTCTAGGTGTCAAATGAGGCAAAAGCAGAGAGTGCCAGAGAGACACATGAGTCAGGAGCCAGTCCAGGGACGACCGGGCCTAGAGAACCCTTTCTGGAGGGGTAGGAGCTTGCTGTGAGGCAGCTGCTTAATTTCTGCTGCACAATCCACACACCTTGCTTCTCCTTTTGGGGATGAGGTCTCGGGTGGGGTGATTGTTATGTTTCCTGGAAACAATTCCAAGCACTTATAAAGAGAACAGTTGTCTCGCTGGGTGGCAGGACCCTATTTTTCTCAGGTGCCCGAGCTGAATGGCTCTTGGCTAGTCCCCTGTGAATGGTGGAGCTCAGGCCACTCCACTGACTGTGGACGTTGCCCCACCCTGATGTCTTGGTTACTTTTAACTGAGGAGATGAACCTAGAAGGCAGATGGGCCAGCTCCCGTTTCCATCTTGACTCAGTGTGAAGGATTTATTTTTCTTTCCCTTGAGAAAACAACAATAGCACTTTAGAATGGGAGCCACATGTGCTGATGAGAGCAGAGATTTTCTGGCCGTGTCTTCATGGATCAATATTGTAGCTTGAGATCTGCTTTAAGAAAAGAAGCATTTATTTACACTTTTTGGAACTTCCTTCATTCTTTTTGTTTAAGTTGTTTATTGTCAACTATATAACTCCATTAGTAAGTTAAATTTCTATGTAATCCTACTCTTCTAACATTTGAAGTGTAACCCTAAAACTTTCCAGTTAATTTCTGTAGCTCTTACCTTTTCTCATGACTGTTCATCTCTTTATGTCCATTTCTGTTCATAAGTATTGATAATACCTGGCCAGGTATGAAAGTTAGATTAACTATGAATCCACAGAATTTTAAATGTCCCTATGGCTTGAAGAAGAGGAGCAGTGCTGTTCCTGTCCAGGGTTTATTGATATTCTTCCAACCATGGCTGTTCCTATTTTCATTTTGAGTCTGTGCTCACATGATGAGTGATTTCCTCTGATATGTACTGATTTAGAGCTCATTTCCAGCTGGTTAGAGCCCGACCTGTTCACAGCCTGTTGAGAGTTAAGAATACCCCTGGACCAGGGCTCTGTGGTATCTTCCTCAAGGATGAGGCTCCAGAGGGCTCCAGAGTCCTCTGAGGCATGTGGTCAATAAACCCTGTGCCTCTGGTAAGGGACCTGTGTGGCAGAGAGTGAGATGGCAGCGGAGGGTGTGGAGGGTTTCTTATTCTGCACAGAACATGCAAGCCAGATTTAGCCCCATTCCCTTCTCTGGCCCTTAGCAGATTCAGGACCTCATTTGGTTCCCATGAGGAACAGCAACGGCGTCCCAGCTGAAAACACAGAGAAGACAAAGGTAAATGCTGGGGACGTTTTCACTCTTCTTATATCAGGACACTTTGGTCTTTTCCGACAATGCCCTCTCCTGGCCTGGCCTCTGCTCTGTGGGTTCTGTGGTGTCTTTTCTGTCTCGACTTCTTGAGAAGCAAAATCTCCATGAGCTTTCAGGCTTCTCCATTCCCAGCTGATCATCGTTGGTGGCACCTCCAGAATCCATAAAAGCTCAGGGACCGAGGGCTGAAGGGCTTTTACTGTTCTGTTTCCAGAAATAACACGAGGAGGCACCACTGACCTCCAGTACTGTAGGTCTCATGGCGCGGTGAACTCTGACTGATCCACCTTACCCAAGATGTTGTGGGGTCTCATTTCCGAAATATGTGGGATTTTCTTTTGCTGTGATTTTGTTTGCATTCTGCTATAATGTAGGTGATTAACGTTTGAAATATCTGCTGTATTCCCAGAAGTGAAAATAGTGAAAACGCATTAATCTAACATTAATTTGTGCTTTGTGCAATTTTGAATGCTCTTTGACAAGGCCAATTCCATAGTTCATCACAGTCCCATCCCTGTTGGTAACCGTGTTGTGCAAAAACACCTTCATACCCACCCAATGGGGCCCCTGATCTAATATTCTGTCAGAGGTTCCATATTTGTAATAGCAAATAGGCCCTGACTGTAAATTAGTGAAGAGTGAATGTAACTTATTACCTACAGGGACAATTCCAAATGAAGGCCTTAAATGATGCTCAGCTAAGCTGGTTCTTCTGTGGCCTCTGTACCTTGAAAAGCTGCCGAGTCCTATGATTACACATGATGGGACTTGTACACTTGAAGTGAAACACAGTTTTCAAACTTGCTTTGTTTAGAATTCTCACCTCATTTTTCCATGGACAAAAGTATTCTTTATGTCCTAGTGCACTTACAATTTGGTATTACCTGGGAGTGAAAAGAAATATTACAGCCATGTCTAACTGACTTCTTGAGGTAAGATTGTTCTGTCAGAAATCCCTCTCCCAGTTCCCCTGAAGCTCTTCAGGAATCCACATCTCTCCAGAGCTCTTTGTTCTCATGGGTGGCACCTCCAGAGTGAAGAAGATCCTTTGTCAAGAAGGGAAACAGAAGGGAAATGAGAGGGTCCCGCAGGCAGAGCTGGAATCTACTTCCACTCTGCCTCTTGCAAGCTGTGTGACCCTGGGCACAATTTCTCTTTCCTCTGGAAACCTCTGTTTTCTTAGACTTGGAGCAGGGTGGTCACACTGACCTTGCAGAGTTCTGAGAATCAGAGACAGAACATAAAAGGCCTGGAAAACATTCTCCAAAAAGAAGCTGCAACATGTGTGGACAATGGGCTTTTCATGCCTCTCTTACTCTCTGTTGACCTGGTGCAAGAAACATGCTCTGGTGATGGCTGTGAGGGAGGAATGAGGATAGACATAGACACTCCTGTGTCTCAAACATGCTTCTTTATTACTCTGTTATGACTCTGTCTTCCCTGGGGCAGGACCCCAGTCTGCCTACATTTGCAAACAGACACAGTGGCATGTGGAGACAACAGTGTGTCCCAATGACTTTTCTTTACTCCCCAGCTGTGGGCAGTACTCAGTGGAAGGGTGATATTATGACACTGATACTGCTATTTTGAAACCTGGAGGGTGGAAAGGTGCAAAAATCTATCACCAGCAACAGAAGGTGCAGCCTGTGTTGGTGGCGGTAATTTTGTCCATCAAATGAATATGTGTGAAAACATTTCCTCCTTTGGCCCTACAGGTCAGGATGGCGGCAGTGGAGCACCATCATTCCTCAGGATTGCCCTACTGGCCCTACCTCCCAGCTGAAACTTTAAGAAAAAGGATGGGCCACAAGCTACCTCCTCCTTTTCAGTGTGATCTGAGAGGTCAACCACGTCCATCAGTTAAAGGGTGTCTGAGACCGCTGACTCTTTCTCGACTACAGTGTCCACTAGGACCTCAACCACATTCTACAACTGATGATTTTCTGAAAAGAGAGACACCTCAAGACGAGTGTGCCCTGGGACCTGAACCACTTCCTCGAGCTGATGATTTTCCGAGACTCAAGACACCTCCCGAGGGTCTTTTCATACCAATTTCCCCTTCTCCAGTTGATGATTCTCTGAGCCTGAAGACACCTCCCGAGTGTCTTCTGGTACCCCTTCCACCTTCTCCAGTTGATGATTTTCTGAGACCACAAACACCTCCCATCCAGTGTCACCTGAGACCTGTACCATTTCATCGAGCTGATGATATCAGGAGACTCAAGAAACCTCCTGACTGTTTTTTTGCACCCCTTCCACCTTCTCCAGTTGATGATTCTCTGAGCCTGAAGACACCTCCCGAGTGTCTTCTGGTACCCCTTCCACCTTCTCCAGTTGAAGATTTTCTCACACCACAGGCACCTCCCATCGAGCGTCGTCGCCTGGGACCTGTAGCATTTCCTCGAGCTGATGATTTTAAGAGACCCAAGGAACCTCCCGAGTGTTTTTTCGCACCCCTTCCACCTTCTCCAGTTGATGATTCTCTGAGCCTGAAGACACCTCCCGAGTGTCTTCTGGTACCCCTTCCACCTTCTCCAGTTGATGATTTTCTCACACCACAGGCACTTCCCATCAAGCGTCATCGCCTGGGACCTGTAGCATTTCCTCGAGCTGATGATTTTAGGAGACCCAAGGAACCTCCCGACTGTTTTTTCGTACCACTTCCACCTTCTCCAGTTGATGATTCTCTGAGCCTGAAGACACCTCCCGAGTGTCTTCTGGTACCCCTTCCACCTCCAGTTGATGATTTTCTCACACCAGAGGCACCTCCCATCAAGCGTCGTCGCCTGGGACCTGTAGCATTTCCTCGAGCTGATGATTTTAGGAGACCCAAGGAACCTCCTGAGTGTTTTTTCACACCCCTTCCACCTTCTCCAGTTGATGATTCTCTGAGCCTGAAGACACCTCCCGAGTGTCTTCTGGTACCCCTTCCACCTCCAGTTGATGATTTTCTCACACCAGAGGCACCTCCCATCAAGCGTCGTCGCCTGGGACCTGTAGCATTTCCTCGAGCTGATGATTTTAGGAGACCCAAGGAACCTCCTGAGTGTTTTTTCACACCCCTTCCACCTTCTCCAGTTGATGATTCTCTGAGCCTGAAGACACCTCCCGAGTGTCTTCTGGTACCCCTTCCACCTCCAGTTGATGATTTTCTCACACCAGAGGCACCTCCCATCAAGCGTCGTCGCCTGGGACCTGTAGCATTTCCTCGAGCTGATGATTTTAGGAGACCCAAGGAACCTCCTGAGTGTTTTTTCACACCCCTTCCACCTTCTCCAGTTGATGATTCTCTGAGCCTGAAGACATCTCCTGAGTGTCTTCTGGTACCCCTTCCACCTCCAGTTGATGATTTTCTCACACCAGAGGCACCTCCCATCAAGCGTCGTCGCCTGGGACCTATAGCATTTCCTTGAGCTGATGATTTTAGGAGACCCAAGGAACCTCCCGACTGTTTTTTCACACCCCTTCCACCTTCTCCAGTTGATGATTCTCTGAGCCTCAAGACACCTCCCGAGTTTCTTCTGGTACCTGTTCCACCTCCAGTTGATGATTTTCTGAGACCACAAACACCTCCCATCCAGTGTCACCTGAGACCTGTACCATTTCATCGAGCTGATGATATCAGGAGACTCAAGAAAACTCCTGACTGTTTTGACTGTTTTTTGTTTTGTTTTGTTTTGTGTTTTTTTGTTTTTTGTTTTTTGTTTTATTCTGTGGCAGGAAGGGGCCTGGTGTGTTGTTGATTCAATTTATTGATCATTTTTACAACAATAAATTCATTTAAGTATTGATTGTGCACCTATCATATGATACGCATTTTTTCATCACTCCCCCACTCCCAGAACCCTAAGCTTTTCTCACTGTTAGAACTGCTAGTTTATTTGTATTTCAGTCACTTTGACTATAAACTCCTTGAGTGTAGGTGCTTAGATTTTTTTCACTGCTTAGCCCCCAATGCCTGTATAGAGTAAGCTCTTTTTTTTTTTTCTCTCTCTTTTTGTACCAAATGCCCAATGGCCAATTTATTCTGTTTCAATAACAACTAGGCATCATTTTCAAAGGGCCATATACTGACAACAGACTGCCCAGAAATTATCTCCCTATGTAGGAAAACTACAGAAGACAAGTTCTTAGATTTTTAATGCCCAATACAGTAGCCATTAATGACAGGTGACTACCGAGCCTTGAAATGCGATAGTCCAAATTGAGATGTGCTATAAGCTTAAATTACACACCACGTTCCAAAGCCATAAGGCCAAAAACTGTAAAATAGTCTAGTAATTTTATATTTATTATATATTGAAATGATATTTGGTATTTTAGATATATTGAGTTAAATAAAAGTTAAATTCACCTGTTGGGTTTTTTACTTTTAAAATGTGAATTCCAGAAAAAAATTTTTTTTTATGAAGTATTTATTGATGATTCCTGGGTGTTTCTCGGAGAGGGGGATATGGCAGGGTCATAGGATAATAGTGGAGAGAAGGTCAGGAGATAAACACATGAACAAAGGTCTCTGGTTTTCCTAGGCAGAGGTCCCTGAGGCCTTCTGCAGTGTTTGTGCCCCGGGGTACTTGAGATTAGGGAGTGGTGATGACTCTTAAAGAGCATGCTGCCTTCAAGTATCTGTTTAACAAAGCACATCTTGCACTGCCCTTAATCCATTTAACCCTGAGTTGACACAGCACATGTTTCAGAGAGCAGGGGGCTGGGGGAAAGGCCATAGATCAACAGCATCCCAAGGCAGAAGAATTTCTCCCAGTCAGAACAAAATGGAGTCTCCTATGCCCACCTCTTTCTACGCAGACACAGCAACAATCTGATCTCTCCTTCCTTTCCGCACACTTCCCCCCCTTCTTTTCAACAAAACCACCATTGACCTCATGGCCCGCTCCCGATGGTCGCTGTCTCTTCGGAGCTGTTGGGTACACCTCCCAGACAGGGTGGCCGGGCAGAGGCTCTCCTCACCTCCCAGACAGGGTGGCTGGGCAGAGGGGCTCCTCACTTCCCAGACGGGGAGGCCGGGCAGAGGCGCTCCTCACATCCCAGACGATGGGTGGCTGGGTAGAGGCGCTCCTCACATCCCAGACGGGGCGGCCGGGCAGAGGCGCTCCTCACATCCCAGACGATGGGTGGCCGGGTAGAGGCACTCCTCACATCCCAGACGGGGAGGCCGGGCAGAGGCGCTCCTCACATCCCAGACAATGGGTGGCCGAGTAGAGGCGCTCCTCACCTCCCAGACGGGGCAGCCAGGCAGAGGCGCTCCTCACTTCCCAGACGGGGCAGCCGGGCAGAGGTGCTCCTCACTTCCCAGACGGGGCGGCCGGGCAGAGACGCTCCTCACTTCCCAGACGGAGCGGCCAGGCAGAGGCGCTCCTCACTTCCTCCCAGACGGGGTGGCAGCCAGGCAGAGGCGCTCCTCACCTCCCAGACGGGGTGGCTGGGCAGAGACGCTCCTCACTTCCCAGATGGGGCGGCCAGGCAGAGGCCCTCCTCACTTCCTCCCAGACGGGGTGGCAGCCAGGCAGAGGCGCTCCTCACCTCCCAGACGGGGCTGCCGGGCAGAGGCGCTCCTCACTTCCCAGACGGGGTGGCTGGGCAGAGGCGCTCCTCACCTCCCAGACGATGGGCGGCCAGGCAGAGGCGCTCCTCACTTCCCAGACGGGGCGGCCGGGCAGAGGCACTCCTCACTTCCTCCCAGATGGGATGGCAGCCAGGCAGAGGCGTTCCTCACTTCCCAGATGGGGCGGCCGGGCAGAGATGCTCCTCACCTCCCAGATGGGGTGGCCAGGCAGAGGCGCTCCTCACTTCCTCCCAGACGGGGTGGCAGCCAGGCAGAGGTGCTCCTCACCTCCCAGATGGGGCGGCCGGGCAGAGGCGCTCCTCACTTCCTCCCAGATGGGGTGGCAGCCAGGCAGAGGCGCTCCTCACCTCCCAGATGGGGCGGCCGGGCAGAGGTGCTCCTCACTTCCTCCCAGATGAGGTGGTGGCCAGGCAGAGGCGCTCCTCACCTCCCAGACGGGGCGGCTGGGCAGAGGTGCTCCTCACTTCCCAGACAGGGTGGCTGGGCAGAGGCGCTCCTCACATCCCAGACGATGGGCAGCCACGCAGAGACGCTCCTCACTTCCTATACGGGATGGCGGCTGGGCAGAGGCGCTCCTCACTTCCCAGACGGGGCGGCCAGGCAGAGGGGCTCCTCACATCCCAGACGATGGGCGGCCAGGCAGAGACGCTCCTCACTTCCTAGACTGGGTGGTGGCGGGGCAGAGGCTGTAATCTTAGCACTTTAGGAGGCCAAGGCAGGCGGCTGGGAGGTGGAGGTTGTAGCGAGCTGAGATCATGCCACTGCACTCCAGCCTGAGCAACATTGAGCACTGAGTGAGCGAGACTCCGTCTGCAATCCCAGCACCTTGAGACAGAGTCTTGCTCTGTTGCCCTGGCTAGAGTGCAGTGGTGCAATCTCAGCTCACTGCAACCTCTGCCTCCCAGGTTCAGGTGACTCTCTTGCCTCAGCCTCCTGAGTAGCTGGGATTACAAGTGCCTGCCACCACGCCCAACTAATTTTTTTGTATTTTTAGTAGAGACTGGGTTTCACCATCTTGGCCAGGCTGGTCTCAAACTCCTGACCTCATGATTCACTCGCCTTGGCCTCCCAAAGTGTTGGGATTACAGGCGTGAGCCACCGTGCCCAGCCTGTGGCTGTCTTTCTGTAAGGACATCAGTCATGTCAGACCAGGGCCCACCCTACCCCAGTATGACCTCATCTTAATTTAAGTATACATTTGCAACAATCCTGTTTCCTAATGAAGTCAGTTCTGAGGTACCGAGAGTTAAGATTTCAACATCTCTTTCTTGCACGGGGAGGGGAGACTGATTTAGCCCCTACCAATAAGAGAAAAAATATTATAGCACAGTCTGGATGTAGTGATTTCTTTCTGCAGTCCACACACACACACACACACACACACACACACACACACACACACAGCGTTGATGCAAGCACATGCTGTCAATGCAAAGGAAAAAGACAGATGTCTCCCTACGCCTTTCTAAGCTTTTATATATTATACCTCACATTGTCAGCTCTAAAATCCTGTATCTAATACATTTATCTATCTAATAGATTTTTTAGATCTAATACATTTATTTGGTAATAAATAAATAAATTTACCAACTGTCTTGGTGAAAAGGAGTTCATGCTGGATGATGGATGAGGCCTTGAATAATGGCCTTCCCGGCCACTATGGCCACTCTCCACTCAAGGATCTATTGTACAAGCATTGGGGTGGCTGGGGGCAGAGATGACTGACATCTACCAGCCAGTCAGCTGGTTCCTCCGTCTACCTGCTTAGTGAGTGTCCTGTCTATGCCAAATCTTCTCTAGTGGCAATGATGTGAGACACAAAGATCTGCACATTTTGCGGCCACTTCCAACAATTCATCTACATGCTTCTTCCCAGACCACTTTGTCTCTGATCATCTAAACTCGCCCCTTCTAAACCCCAGACCAAGACCAGCCAAGTTATTTGCCACTACATGGAAGTCCATATATACCCTTACCTCATACCACTTCTGGCATACAAAGTGGACAAACAAGCGTACTGCTCACAGCTCTACCCTCTAGGAGGGTTTCTCCTCATCATTGTCCTTCAGGGCCACCACTGAGTTGGGTGGTAGTGTTGACAGCTATCCACTCTCAGGCAGCATTGATTATCCAAACCAATCCATCCACGAACCAGGAATAAGCTGTGTTGTTCCTCCTTCATCAGTGAATCACAGAGTTCCCTCACTCCTGCCCCCATATTTATAGATGTGAGCTGAGAGACATGTCAGGACAGCAGAGGTAGGTGACATGGAGCTCTGGGCCACCCTATACCTCTTCTGGACTTGCTCAGATCTGGTCCTGAATATACCATTTCCATCATACCTTATCACCTTGTTGGATCTGACAATGTCCAGCTCGTAACAGTAAACTCGTATCATATAATCACTGGATGTACCACTTTCAGGTGCTTGATCTCTCTTGACCCCTTATCACATCAGAAGCTGTTTTTTTGAGTGGTGAGTAATTAAACAATAAATAGTCTCTTGAATGCAGTAGACATGCCTTTCTCCAGAACCTTACCCATTCTGTACCGCAAATCTATTAGGGTTTGTCCAAGATTTCCTATACCATCCTTTTCTACCACGGATACCCCGAGCACTGTTGGATCTGTTGAATTATATGGCCTCAACAGCAGAGTATGTTGTCCTGAAGCCTAGAATTTCTGCAGTTTTCTTCTGCTTTGGGTTCCACTCAAAACTAGTAGACTTTTAATGACCCAAGAAATGAGTCAAAGAAATAATCTCAAGCACAATATTGGCTGCCTCCTAAAATTCAAAGTGGCCCACCAAACAATATACCTTTTCATAGGGGTAATTGTTTACCTTAGGATGCTGCAAACCATGGGACTCCTAAAATCTTCACCAATATGGCAGGACTTTGATACTGTAAATGATTTATGTTTTACCTTCATGTGTTTTACTATGACATCCAGAGTACCGGCCACTTTCTGTTCACCAAGTCCAATTAGCATAATGTCAACAACATAGTATACCAGCATGATATGTCAAGGTGACAGAGAGAAAGAGAATACATATAGCCTTGGGGAAAGACAGTGAATGTGTACTCATATCCTTTCTTAATGAGACAGAACTGATCTTGACCATCCTTGCTGAGGAGGTTCGAAGATGACTTGTTTGCCAGATGGATAGCCACAACCCAGGAACCAAAGGCTGTGCTGCTCTGTTCCAGTAAAGATACCACATCCAGTTCGGTAGCTACATACAATTGGGACTGCAACTTAGATAACGTTCCGGTAGTCTGCTGTTATTCATGAAAATCCACTTGTTTTTTGCAGAGACCATGTAGACGGACTGAATGGGGATATGATGAGGATGACCACCCCTGCATTTGCTAAGTTCTTGAGCGTGGCATCGATCTCAGCCATTCCACTGGAATAGGGTATTGCTTTGATTTGCTGTCTTAGGTGGGAATGGGCACTTTCTGGGTTTCCATTTGTTTCTTCCTTCCTGGTTCTTATTTCACAGGTCAGGAAGCAAAACGTGAGGGCTCTACCAGCTGCTCAGTCTATCCTTTCCAATTAAGCACACTGGAACTGAGGAAGCAACGACAGGGTGAGCCCTAACACCCTCATCATCACTGCTGAGCCTGCCTTGACAAGAACTCCATTTATCACCTGCCTCCATGATTTCCCATGCTAACTAGCTGTCATCATGGCATTCCAGGTTCTGCTGATGTCATTGTCAGGTTAGACCCTGTATACCCTGAAAACTCCGTGTATTTCCATTTTCTTAGTGTAAAGTTACACAGGTCCCTTTGGGGGAAGGTTTGTGGCACTGCAGGGTTCTTTTTCAAGGCGGCCCAGCCTCCCCTTCAATCACTAGGCCAGGGGCCCGAGAACTGACTCAAATCTGGGAGCTAGGTGAGGGATTATCATTTTTCTTTTTGGCAGCAGACATCAGATTTCAGCTTACCTTCTCTTTAATATTTTTTCTGGTTACACAAGTCAAGAAATATTCACAGTGGGTACTCATCTATCTTTCCTCTAGAAATACCCTATGTGTACAGCACGCTGGCTGGCACCTTGGCCTTGCTGCCATATGGTAGTCATATTCACTTTGATGGCCAAATGCTGCGCCTTGGCCTCTGCTACTCCAAAATATCTTCATCTTCAGTAATATTAGAGAGGTCAGTTCTGTGGCAGCATTTCCTACTGTGAACCATAGACCATGGAAGACAATCACTAGTGAGATTCCCAACAATGCTGGTGGCCCCTCACCAGTGAGTTTCTTGTTTTTGTACAAAGGGCATGTCCTCTTGGCCTCATAGGGAACAAGATCAGGGTCTCTGGTCTTGCATAATAAATCCTCCCTGGACTGTCTGACTCCTTCCTCAATACCATGCCATGGCAAATATGGCATCTTTCCCTCATTGACTATAGGCTGTCATCTTATCCAAGCTTCAAGAAACCTCTGACCAGCATTATTAGGATAGGCACAATTGTCCTTTTGAGGACAGCGAATTATAGGATAGAGTCAGTAGACCTTCCCTAGTCACTCTTATGTATAATATCCACACCTCCTGACCCAACATTCTCAAGATCCACTCCCATATGTGTTTCTCTGACTTCTCCTGGTAAGAATTAGGCCCTTCAACTCCTGATGAGTAAACCAGTCATCAAATACTTGGTGAAGAGCTTCCATCAACTGTCTTTGCAATGGGACTTCATGTCCTTCTCTGGGGTTTTGCAGATAATGGACCTTAACTAGTGGCCTGGAGGCAATGAGGGGATGTAAGGATGCATCTTGTGAAGGACAAAAGTCATCTTATGAGTAGTCCCCTCAGGTGAGGACTTCCTGTGGTACCCAGGTAATGGAAAACCACAAATCTGACTGGAGGTCTTGACATCCTTTATAGCAGTAGACCAAATGTTAGCTACATCTACCAACACTTCCAAAAGTTTTTATGGAACAAACAGACAAATACCAAATGCCAAGTAACCAAGTTAAAACACCTCACTTCCTTTAGGCAGTGCTGTCAGAAGCATGGTTCAATTCTCACTTTCAAGTTTGAGGTAACTCTAGACCCACACCCTGCCCTCCAAAACTGTAGAAAAAATACTGCGAAAGATGTCTTCTTCATGTTCCTCAAGGTAGTTATTCTCACTCAGAGAGTGGCAAGTACTTGGAATCTTCCTGATATTTTTTTCTCCTCCAGAGTTTTAGTGATGAAAGATGTTGGGAGAACACAGAATGCTAAGCCCCACAAATCTTGCTAGAGAGATCTCCTAGAGAAATCAGAATCTTTCAAGATTGTTTTAGAGAAATATGCTATCACTCTGACTCCATTCTAAAAATTCCCCTGTGACCCAGCTGGCCTGACGAACTAAATCATGATACTCTGCAAAACATACCCTTTCACACATGAATGCCCACGGCAATGTTTCCTAACCATTCATGAGTCATAAAACCTATGGCAGAGACCATTCTACATGTTCACCAAAACATTTCATTTTCCCTCTGGGCACCAGGAAAACTATTTTTTTTTTTTTTTTTTTTTTTTTACTTTTTCTAATCTAAGTGAGGCTATGTAAGGAGTTCTGCCCAATAAAATGTGGGCAAAATTGATGTCCTACAGAATTATCGTCCACACTCTATGTCTGTTATCATTAGCTGTCAGGATGCAGAGTATCAAAAAAGGACTTTAACTTATTTATTTATTTTTCGAGACAAAGTATCACTTTGTCACCCAGGCTGGAATGCTGTAGCATGATCACAGCTCACTGCAACCTTGACCTCCCAGGTTCAAGCTATCCTCCCACCTCAGCCTCCCAAGTAGCTGACACTACAGTCGCATGCCACCACTCCCGGCTAATGTTTGTATTTTTTGTAAAGAGGAGGTTTCACCATGTTGCCTAAGCTGGCCTTGAACTCCTGGGCTCAAGTGATCTGCCTGTCTTGGTCTCCCAAAGTGCTGGATTACAGGCATGAGCCACCATGCCCAGCCCAAATGAAGAACTTGGAGTCCATGGTGAAAGGCAGAACCTCCCCAACTCAACTGAGTTGGTCATGAGTGAAAAGTACATCTTTAAGCCACACCTTTCAAATGGGTCAGCAAATTTGATAAATTTGGCAAATTTCAGCTATTCCCACCCACTACGTATACCTCTCTTACAATTTATAGTGTCTTCTCATGTCCTTTGCTCCTATCAAACCTATCCTAACCAGCACCTATATTAAACATTTATTTCTACATTATGTAGTCTTCAGAGTTCTAGGGCGGTGTGTTCAAATGATGGGAATATTACACACCTGCACTGTCCAGCCACTAGCCACATCGAACTACTGAGTACTTGAAATGTGGCTAGTGTGGCCCAAGAACTGAATTTTAAATTGTACTTAATTTTAATTAATTCAAACTTAAATAGCCACATGTGGCTAGTGGCTACCACATGAAAGCATGCAGCTCTAGATGGGCATGAGCCTAGACAGGCAGAATAACTAGATTCTAAAGTAAGTTGGTAACTAGGGAATTAGCACTTACTATGGGAATTTAAAAGATGTGTTAAAATATATACTGGTGGGAAAGAACTTTAAGAAAAAGTGGTGGTTCTTAATGGTTTAAGAAACTTAATGGTCAAACATTTCTAAGAATGCTTGTCCCTGGGTAATATTTCTAACTGGTCAAGTCACAATTATTACGGAATGGATCTCCCCAGTATCGTTTCCCTATAGCTTCTATGTGCAGCATATTTATGCCCTGAGTGTATAATGTCTGGCCATAATGACACGAAAGGTTGGATTCTAGGGGTGGAATACATCAAGTCACTAGGATGTCACCAAGCCCACTGTGTGGGTTAAATGCTACAGACAGAGGGTTGTGCCACCCACTCCCCACCTTCCCTACCTCCCATCCTACCCAAAGCTTCAGCCAAAAGGAAGAAAATGCCTCCCACATGGCCATAGGCTGAAGTGCTGCCCCTCGGTGGCCAGAAGTCACTCAACATGCAGGCAAAGACAATGTTAACAATACAAAGAATCAGAAAAAGACTGAATTCCTTAGATCAATCTGTTTGGCTTCAAAAGCTAGAATCTCAAAAGTCTATCCCCTGCTGACTTTATTTTTCTTTCAACTTTTCAATGCCATTGCTCCTGCCTGAACAAAAGACAAGAAAGTCCAGTCTCATCCCAGAATAGACAGAAGAGCACAGAACAGACAGAGCTATACACCACTGCAGGACTAGAGATTATTCCTCATGCTGGGCAGGGTAGGGTAGAAAGAAGAGAATCCATCAAAGCAAGAGGTGGCTAATTCCCTCAACAAAACTAAATTAACAATATTAGCTCAAGTGAGGGAGCTGAATCTTCTCACAGTGTTAAACAGTTTGTTCTGTTTTATATATTAAAGACCCAAGTGTAGTTTATTGTTTTTATGGAGTTAAGTGAATTCACATGTTAAATTTAAAAGGTCAGGGGAGACAGGAGATTTTGTTTGTTTCTAGTATTATTTGGCAGAGTATAAAAGTCCCTGGACCTAGAATTGGAAGGCTTGGACTCAAATCCACACCCTTCCTGGTACCAGCCAAGTGCCCCTGGGCAATCACTCAACCCATCTCCTTCACTGGTGGTTGTGGCAGCCCTTCTCAAGCAGAGTTGAGAGACCTTAGCTCCCTAACCCAGTGGTTCTCCAACTAGTGAGTGCTCAGAATCACCTGGAGGGTTGGTTAAAACAGCACTGGGACCAATCCCAAGTAGTCCTGGAATACAGCCTGAGAATTTGCCTTTCCAGCAAGTCCCCAGCCTGGTTGAATGCCATTCCCAGCCCACCCACCCCTGGCTCCACTTTCTCTTGTACTAGCTGATATCTGAGATTCCACCATCAAGAGCCCCAACCCAACTTAGCCGGGAAGCTTTACTCTTATTAAAAGGTACATACATGAAACAATATTAGCAGTTAGACTGTATCTTTCACATCTTATCCTTCTTTATCATTCCCGTGTCTCCCTTGCTGTATTGCCTGCACAAGTTCACGTTTGAGGAACGAAACTTCAAACATAGTCTGTATCAAGAGGCTTTATTATTTTCTTTTTCCTCTCTCCCCGCTTTCCCCTAGAGCTTGGTCAAGGTGTCCTAATGGTCTAAAATGTCAAAAGAAAACTAGATGAGGAAAAAGTAATAGAAAATAACTCTATTATAAGCTTCCTTATAGTTCAGGTTCATCTCTTTCTTATAAGAACCACCCACCAGTTCCTACTCAGAGACTCAAGGATACTCCTGTTCCTCAGCTGGTTCACAATAAAAACACTGAAGATTCACATCAATCGAAGGGTTTCTGTTACCATTCACATGGGCTTTCCCAAATACTAGTGAAACAGAGGTAGTCATTACTCATCAAAAAACACTCAGCAAGAAGGGCCAGACTCCCACACATGGATCCCAGAAGTCAGGGAGAGAGTGAGTGTGGAGGCCTACCTCCTCCTAACCTGCTCACCCACGGAGCCATTCCATGGCAAAGGAATAGCAGCTCAGAGGCTGCCTGCACTGCCCTCACTGCAGAAGTTTAAGGAAATCTCCCAGTATGTTTCATGTTGGAAGACCCTGAGATAAAGCCCATATTTCAGTCTGTATTTGTCCTCCCACAAAATGAAGAGTGCTTGTCCATGAGACCAGCCCATGTCTAATTCGGCAGGACACAGCGTGCAGAGCGCCTCGAGCAGGCAGCCCACTGCTGACTCCTTTCCAGGGGCCTTTCCCCGAGGGGCAAAGCTTTCTCCCAGGGAGTCCTCACTTTCAGCCCTGTCAGCATGCCCAGTGCCTGCACTCTGCAGGGCCCAGTTCTATCCCATTATGCAAGTTGGTTTTCAGCGGCTATGGGAAAGTCACACACGATTGTGCCAAGGTGAACAAATGTTGGCGACCTGGGGAAAAGCAGCAGCTGCACATCCTGAAGCATTGGGTCTTCCAAGGAAGCCTCGTCTAACCAGAAAAGCCATCACTCTCCTCCTCCAACAATTTCTGATATAGGAAATTGTCTTACCATGTTACCCCCTTTTCCCTGTTGTAAATCCATGCTGGCGAGCCCAGGGCTCGCTCTATACACTGCCTGGCATGGTGCCACGCAGCTAAGTGTGTTGGAATACAGCGCTGTCCACCATTCAGTTATTTTAACAAGCACTATGGAGCTCTCATAAGTGGCTTAAAAACATTTACATTTACCCCAAAATCACTTTAAAATAATTCACTCCATCACAGCCTCAGCCACAGCCTGCTCCAGCTCTCCCACAGACTTTTACAAGAGGCCTCCCCTAATTCCAACTCCACGGGGGCTACAAGGACACTGTTTATAGAGCATTTTGGCTTCTCGCCCTGTGGCCCACAGCCATCGATGCAACAGCAATTTCATCCAGCGATAATCTAGTAAGTCCAATTTGCCACTAGGACACTAAAAAGCCCTTATTTAAGGTAAGTGATAATGGTGATGACAAGAATCCTGGGTGTCTGTCATCTCAGATTATCAAGTGACACCTTTACATTGATCTCATTTAACCGTCACAAGGACCCTGAGGCAGGGTTAACTTTATGACCCCATTTACAGACAAGGAAATGACTGAGAGAACAGACGACCAGCCCTGAGGCCCAGTGCCCGCCTGCGAGGTGAGCCAATGGCCTGTCCTGAGCCCTCCCTCCGGCCACCCCTGGTCACACACACCTCCCACCCTGCTGGGCGGGGGACAAGCGCTATGGACAAAACTGCCTACGGCTCAAGTCCATGCGACCGGATCACCCAGGACTTGGCATGGAGGTGGGGAGGGGAACAGCACGTACTTCTCCACCATGGTGCCAATACTTCTACAAGCTTCTTCCGCAGCTTCTCTGAATGCTGGCTCAGGGTGAGCGATTTTCACAAAATCAGCCTAATAAAGGGGAAAGACGAAACCAAAAGGGAATTTGATGGGAAGCTTTCTTCCAGGATCTGGGGGCGAAAATGAAAACTGGGTTTTAAGAGGTGCCATTGGCTTGGCCTATGCATTTCCATTATTGACTTTTTCCTAAGCGAGTAAAGCAAAGCAGCTTCTTTCTGAACATTTAATTGTTATTCCTTGAAACCAAGTTTGTTTCATTCCAAAAAAAAAATTTTATTAACTTTGTTTCAGAAAAGTTTTTCTCCTTCAAATATAAACACCAAGCAAATTCTTCCTAACCCTTTATTAAATCAAAAGAGCAGACATTGGTTTCAAATATTCTACAACTTTCTGGCTAAAATTCTTTGCAGTATGGTTCTCACAGGTTAACCTACCTCCAGAAAACAACTCTTAAAGGCTTGTTTTCTTTAACTGACACATAGTATAGTTTCAAAACTCATTTAACTACACTTTAGTCTTTAACTACGTTCTAGTCTTTGTGCAGAAAACAAAGGCACAGTCTCTTTATAGTTCTTTTAATAAAATATGAGTTCAGTCTCCATGTAATAACAGTGTACAACTACTACTGCTGCTGCTACTTAAATCATTAGAAATTAAAATGAGCAACAACTTTTTTAAAAGATAAAATGATGTAAAACTAACTTTTCGTTTTCATGTCAATTGTAACAAAAAGCAGAGAAACTACAAAACACTACATATTTTATTTGCCAAGAAGATGTGTGACTATAACATGAAATAAAATCACCACAAGGTAAAATTTCCTAATTTTATTATCAAATAGTTTTTAATGCCAAAACATTTAAATCCATAGTTTGGTATATTTGTTGTAAGAATTGGTAATGATAAAATAACATTAGTACCAAAGTATCTGAAAAATGAGTTATGTAAATTTACATTTTTTTTTTTTTTACAAATTACTAATCTACATGTTGTGAATTTATAATAATATTAAAATTCAAAACACTAGCATACATATTAAAAATTTGTAATAGTGATGAGGAAAACAGTTCTGTTACACAAAAACTGTGTTGAAAACAAAGAAAACAAAATGACTATTTGGTGAAAAAGTTTATAAAACGATTGCCTTATAATAGTACTAACATTACTGGTAGGTAATATCTTAAAAATTCAAAAAGGAGAAAGGTTCTTTTTTTACCCAGAGAACTACATATATAAATCACATAGTTTTTTTTTTTAAGTTTTCAAAATGAGATATTATACATAATATTAAAAATGTCAAAATAAGACAAAATATAGGGCAGAGAAGTTAAAATATTTTAGTGAAGACCAAAAGCAAAAATGTAGGAAAAAATCCTAGAATACTGATTAAGATGAAGACTAAGACAACAAATACACAGTAAATTCTGGGATTTGTGACAGCCACGCCAACAGTCACCCCTCAGTATCAGTGGGCAATGGTTAGATCTTCCCACAGATACCCAAATCCACAGATGCTCAAGTCTCTGATATAAAATGGTGTAGTACTTGCATATAACCGACACACAGCACACCCCATACATCGAATCATATAACCGACACACAGCACAACCCATACATTGAATCGTCTCTAGATTACTTGTAATACCTAGTGAATGTAAATAATATGTAAATAGCTGTTACATTATATTGTTTCATGGAACAGTGACAAGGAAAAAAGTCTGTACATGTTCAGCATCAATGCAATTTTTTTTTCCAAATATTTTTGATCCAAGATTGGTTGACTCCACAGATGCCCAAATCTGGAGGGTTGACTGCACTTGAATAGTGAAATTCACTGACACAGATTTTCCTTTTCTGATTTCAGTGACACAATTAGGTGAACAGGGTATGAAACCTCCTTTGGAGCAGTGCATTTCCACAGCTTCCCATCATTCAAAGACGCATTTCCTATGCACATACTGGAGGCACAGAACAAAAACCCAGTACAACAGAACTACCCAGAACCTGCAATTTCACTCCAGAGAAAAACCCTTCACAATAAGATACTTTATCGGCTTCCTTAAGAGCGGGAAGCTTGTGGTGAACATATAATCATCTGAAAGGTGTTAATGCTCAAGTCAGGTGTATGGGTGGAAGGAAATTCTCCAAAAAAGGAAAAAAAAAAAAGATGGGGAGGAGTTATGCTGGGTGAAAGAAGTCAGTCAAAGGTATACAGGATTCCACTTATGTGACATTCTAGAAAAGGCAAAACTATAGGGAGAGAGAACAGATCAGTGGTTGCCAGAGGTTAGTGGGGAGGGGTGGGTGTGACTATACAGGTAGATTTTTGGATGTTGATGGAATAGCTTTGTATCCTGATTGTGGTGAGGGCTGCACAAATTTACATGAGTTAAAATGCATAGAACTGTACCATCCTCCAACAGAAGTCAATTTTACTGTATAATAATTTTAAAAACAAGTACATTTTTTTTAAAGATGGAGAGGCTAACAAACTTTGCAACCTTTCCAGGTAAGGGTCCATGAGACCTGAGCAGCCAGCCAGCCCTGAAATGGTTGGAACAGGAGAAAGAAGAGGAGCTCGACCCGGGCTGGCAGCCCAACTGCACCACATGCTGGCCAGGTGACAGTGGGGCACATCCCTTCATCACCCAGTGCCTTTCTTCCCTCTTGTGAAAATGGAGATATGCTGAGAAGGTTACCTCAGCTCATCCAGGTAAACCTTCTTCAGCTAACTAGGCTATAGAAATGGCCTACAGCCTAAATTTTCAAAAACAAGTTAATGCCAGAGTATAAACTCCATTAAGTCAGAGATTGTGTCTGTTTCATTCCTGCATGTATCCCTGGTGCCTAGACAGTGTCTGGCACACAGTAGGTGCTCAACATTGACTGACTGTGAGGGAAAAACCTATGTAGTTTAATACTATGTAGACAAGATCATAAATGATCACTATTTAAATTGTGTGTGCCGCTTTCCTTGACATGAGTAACCAAGAGTTGGCTCGTTCAGGCTGACAGAAAATCTTGCTTCCTGGAAATGAGCAAATCGAAGAGATATCTGCACTTCCATGTTTGTTGCAGCTCTGTTCACAACATCCAAGATGAGGAAGCAACCCACGTGTCCATGAACAGATGAATGGACAAAGAAAATGTGGTACTTACAATAGAGTGCTATTCAGCTATAAAAAAGAATGAGATTATTGCCAGGCGTGGTGGCTCACACCTGTAATCCCAGCACTTTGGGAGGCAGAGGTGGGTGGATCACAAGGTCAGGAGATCGAGACCATCCATCCTGGCCAACATGGTGAAACCCTGTCTCTACTAAAAATACAAAAAATTTAGTTGGGCATGGTGGCGCATGTCTGTAATCCCAGC
This sequence comes from Pongo abelii, assembly GCF_028885655.2. Taxonomy (NCBI): domain Eukaryota; kingdom Metazoa; phylum Chordata; class Mammalia; order Primates; family Hominidae; genus Pongo; species Pongo abelii. Next base: position 20,971,488 of record NC_071999.2, read on the forward strand.
TACTTGGGAGGCTGAGAGAGGGGAACTGCTTGGAACTCAGGAGGTGGAGGTTGAGCTTGGACTGCACCATTGTACTCTAGCCTGGGCAACAAGAATAAAACTCCATCTCAAAAAAAAAAAAAAAAAAAAAAAAAGAATGAGATTGTGTCATTTGCAACGACATGGATGGTCATTATGTTAAGTGAAATAAGTCAGGCACAGAAAGACAAACATCACATGTTCTCACTCATTTGTGGGACCTAAAAATAGATACAATTGAATCATGGAAATAAAGAGTAGAAGGATGGTTACCAGAGGCTGGGTAGGGTAGCAGGGTGGTATGGGGGAGGTGGGGATGGCTAATGGGTACAAAAAAACAGGAAGAATGACTAAGACCTACTATTTGATAGCACAACAGGGTGACTACAGTCAATAATAATTTAATTGTAGATTTTAAAATAACTAAAAGAGTACAATTGGATTGTTTGTAACACAAAAGATAAATGCTTGAGGGGATGGATACCCCATTTTCCCTGATGTCATTAGTATGCATTGCATGCCTCTATCAAAACATCTCATGTACCTCATGAATATATACATGTACCCACAAAAATTAAAAATAAAAAAAAAGAAAAAGAAAATTTTGCTATCTCAGCAATGGATTTCCTAGTTGGTGAAGAGATCTAGGTATACACTTCTATTTCAAATTTAAAATGTTAAAAAAAAAAAGACTTTATAATCATTTTGATGTGAAAACTCGGTTTTTAATTAAAAAAAAAAAAAGCATTCCTGAAAAGGTTTATTAAAACTGGTTTTCACACCTCTTCTGAAAAAGAAGTAGCTCACACTTATAATCCCAGCACTTTGGGAGGCCAAGGCAGGAGGTTCACTTGGGTCTAGGAGTTCAAGACCAGCCTGGGCAACACAGGGAGATGCTGTCTCTATTTAAAAAAAAAAAAAAAGATAAAGAGGAATTTTGTTGTAAATGCACACATAAAGTGTTCTTAGAATTTTGGCAGAAGCTTTCATAAATAAAGAATCTCTGTCAAATGAATATATATGTAAATATATATTACCCAAATATAGCAAATATTTGCCATATTAGTAATCATTCATTCATTATATATTACAGGTATATTTTATTAAATATACATATTAAAGTACAAGTTCTAAATGTCACCTTTTCCTATAACATTTTCCCATTCCTAATGATGTATTTCATCACAAAAAATTATACCCAATGGATCTCAAATAGTTTCAGACATTTTTAACTTTATAATCTAATATTAATAGTAAACAACAAAGGATAAATTTCACTTAAATTTTAACAGGTTGAAAGAGAGGTAGCTTCAAGTCTGAGGCAAAGCATCTTACCAAGTCGGCCACTCTGCACAAGGAATCCGAGAGCTCATCGAAGATCAGCACGGTCTGGGGCCCAGGTGGGGTGGAACACGCACGGCCCACAAGCAATTCTGCCTTTCTCAAGGCTTTTTCTTGTGCAGCATGAAATCCTTCCGGGGCACTCAGCTCAGGAACTCCAAAAAGACCCTTAGAACCAAAGAATACGTCTCATTTATAACCAAAATTCAAAATTGTGCTTTTTTTATATTTACTAAAATTACTTTTATCATAAAGGAGATCTTGGCTTTCATTGGTGTATCATGTTATACCTGTGATCACGGATAGCACTATCATACTCCTCATATCACCCCACATAAATTACACCAAAAATGATTTCAGAACATCATTTTTCTTCCATTTTTTTTTTGAGACAGAGTCCCACGCTGTCACCCAGGCTGGAGTGCAGTGGCGTGATTTCAGCTCACTGCAACCTCCGCCTCCCGAGTTCAAGCGATTCTCCTGCCTCAGCCTCCTGAGTAGCTGGGATTATAGGTATGCACCACCACGCCCGGCTAATTTTTGTATTTTTAATAGAGACGGGGTTTCACCATGTTGGTCAGACTGGTCTCGAACTCCTGACCTCAGGTGATCCGCCCGCCTCAGCCTCCCAAAGTGCTGGGATTACAGGCTTGAGCCACTGCGCCTGGCCAATTTTTTTTCAATTTTTAATTATTTTCCAAAAAACAAAAACTGAATGGTATGGGTTCAAAATCAGCTCTGTCACTTCTACAGAACCTAAGAGTGGCCACAAGGATTAAATGAAATTATAGATAGATAGATAGATAGATATAAAGCAGTGTTTGGCACAGAGCATTTACAGATGTTAGCCATAATTATTATTAGCTTATAACCCTGGTCATGTTATTTCTCCTCCTAGGCCTCATATTTTTTTCATCATGTACAATGGGAATGACGATACATACCTTATAGCATGGACACAGGTACTAAGTATATGTAAAGTACTAACAACAGCATCTGACAGAGTGAGATCTCAGTACATAGTACCAATTATTCTACAACTACCAAATAGAGAGGACGAGTTGACTATCAAGCAACAGATATTTTAGAAAAATTTAATGAACATATTAAAATCATAGGCTGAAACTGGGAGCAAATTGTATACGTTCCAAAGACATTTCAATATCTTGATAAAAACAAAAATCACTGATCTAATGGGAATGACCATTCTCTTGTTACCTATTCAATCACACTTGTTAGCACACTCTGGAAGGCAGGGAAAGAAAGCATTTAATATGCACCTACTGCATACCATGAAGTGTGCCTGCTACTTTACGTAGGTTCTCATTTAAATCACACAATCCTACACAACAGAGTATCATTCTTTTATAGATCAGGATACATGCTTTAAGAGGTTAGAAAAAACTTGTTTGAGGTCACAAATTAATATTGGGAAAGACAGAACTCGAACCCCTCTGTACATCTGTAAAGCCCACACTTTTCCATACTTTTCTATTACAACTTATCTGTTTGAAAGTCTTCTCTCCTAAAAAGGTGAGCTTCCAGACCCAAGAGCCCTGCCCTTCATTTCTTTAACTAGCTATCCAATAGACCGTCTAACACATGGGGGAACTCAACGGAAGAAACAAATGACCGGAGCAGATGCTAGGCTTTGTTAATTCACTTTGTAGGTGCTTAACACATAGATTTTCAGAAATACCAACAGGTAAACCTTCAGGCCTGACAAGCCCTACTGTTGCTACAAGAAGGGATGGATGAAGTTAAGCTAGTAATCGCTCTTCAAAATATATTACAAATTAAAAAAAAAAAAAAAGAAAGTCAGTGGGGGACAAAGCAGAATCAGGACCAAACACAAACGTCATCTTTATACTGATTTAATGTGATTCAAGCACAGACTACTTCCACTTCCCAGTACAAGCTGCCCATATTGCTCTCGGGAATTCTAACTCTCGGATTACCAGTGACCCTAATGCTAAAAAACTGAGTAAACCTTTCTTTCCAAGGCAAAAACCAACTCTAAAATTTGAAAATCAGTGCCCAATATCATATACAAAAGAGAAAAATAAAGCTAAAATTAGTTATATCTCATCCACCCAAAATCAGGCTTCCCCTCACGTCTTTCTGCTCAGCGCCTACAAGTAGTTCTCACACCAACTATGTTCATATCAACACTACATACCCTTAAGGAAGGTGGTGTAGCAAATTTCACACAAAATAATTTTAAAATCGACAAAGCTGATAACGGAGATAAAACAAGAATTATACACCCTTTAGCTCAGTGCAACAATACCCCAGACTCCTCTTTATAAGGCAATACAGTATAATGAAAGGCAAAAATAAAAGTAATCCTTAACTAAAATGGACAAAATGTACAAACTCCAAGTAGAACAGGCATCAGTAAGTCCTTTCCAACCTTGCCTTCCTCTCACCTTTCATTTGCTCACTGAACAATTACTGAGGCCTACTGAATGCCAGGTACGACACTAGGCATGGTGCATATAAATAAGAAGCAAACAATGCAATCTAGTGACTTCCTGGGGTAAGAAATCAAAGTGGCCAATTCCATGGCACTATACGAAGTCAGACTCGTCTCAACAGAGTTTTGTGTTTCAAAACAAGAAAGCCCAAAGCTTTGAAATAAATTAATAGGTGATAGAATTTCAGGTATCAATTAAATTACCATTACCTGACTGCAGGCAGCCTTGTCCTTGGAAAAAGACCACGTGATGACGCCTGTGAAGGCACAGGGATAAAGAGGCCTCTTAAGACAGGCCTGTAGCGGTGGAGCTAAAGGGCTTTAGCCGGGGTGCCGCTGAGTGCAGGCAGAGGGCGGGTCCTGGCAGGCCGAATTCACCTCCACTGCCAGGACGAACTATTCGGATTCACGTGGAGCAAGGGGCTAACGCAGGCATTTCCTAAATCCAACACTCTGGGGAGGAGACCACTAAACCCGGCCCCTCATAGCAGAGGTGACCTTGCCTGTCACTGAGAGCGCACACAAGACCCCACTATACAAGCTGGGTTCGCTGCCCGCCTCCTCCCAGGCCCAAACAATCTCGCTCTGAGTGTCACTGGCCGCGCGGTGCAGGGGCCCACTTACTTCGGGGACCTAGGGGAGCTCCTCCTGCGCCACTCACTCCGCGCTCGCCAAACGGGTCCAAGCTACTGCCCTGGAACTTGACATTGAATGACGTCGAAGGCGGCGCCCACCGGAGGCGAGCTGGTGCTGACCCTTCAGGCCGGATCCCGGCTTCAAGGCTGCCCCGGCCCGCCGCCTGCGCCGCAGAGCCGCTGCTCTGGCTCCGAAGCCGCCCAGTTTTCCGCCCAGCTTTCCGCCCAGCTTTCCGGGGCACAGCGTGGTGTCCCGGAGCAGTCCTTTCCTCCACCGTGAGAACCCTGTCCTGGGCGCAGCAACTTTTACCTGGAGCGCGCGTTCTGCGTTTCCAAGGCAGCGGCCCACGCTGCCCCACGTGACGGCCCTGCTTCCGGGTCTGGGCGCGGCCTCGACTTGGGCACGTCGACGTCCAGAGAGCAAGAGCGTCGCTCCCATGCTTTCTCGGCCACCATCGCGGCATAGCGCCTCCTGTCTCTAGAGTAAAGAAAGGCTAGGGTTGCGCTTCCCTCCTGCCGTGACTGGGGGCGCGGGGGCAGGCAATATCATGACATAATCGAATTCCAGTGGACATTATTTTTTGAGAGATGGTAGGTAGGTACTTGAGTAAACAAGAAATGCCCACCATAGGCCTGAAGGAGAAGTTTCCCTTTTAACCTACCCTCTTGGTAAATTCATCCTGCACTTCTAACTCTGGTTTCTCTGTCGGATAACTTGTTTTTACTCTTGCATAGCTCATTTAAAAATTTTAGATGGGAAATAGTGAAGGCAGTCTAATGGGATTTTCCCTGCAGGGTTTCAGACTTGCGTGAGACCCATGGTCCCTTTCTTCCTTCCCCTTTCTCTCTTTTGGAATGGACTGTCTGTCCTATGCCTGCCCCTGGCCCCCACTGTCTTTTAAAAGCGAATTAACTTGTCTGGTTTCACAGGATCAAACATGGAGAGAAATTTTGCCACAGGATGAATCACAGTAGGCCTCCTCTGTAACTTAAATGATGTAGATGGTGAGAAGAGTTGATGTGGAAAGTGTTAAAACTTTTGGAAATGTTGACATGGGGTGAAAATGTATTTTGCACAAGCGAAGGAAATCAACTTTGGGAATCAGAGGGCAGATTGTTACGGGTTGAGCTGTGTCTCCCCAAAAAGGTGATGAAGTCCTAACCCTCCGTACCGGTAAATGTGACCTTATTTGAAAATAGGGAGTTTGCAGATATGACTAAAATGGGTCATACTGGATTAGGGAAGCTGTCCTTGTAAGAAGAGGAAAATTTGGCTGATACAGGAGGAAGACAGCCACCTGAAGATGGAGGCGGGGACTGCAGCGATGCTGCTACCAGCTGCCAGAAGCTGGAAGCAGCAAGGCCGGATCCTCCCGTAGCCCCTTTGGAGGGAGCACAGCTCAGCTGCTGCGGTGATCTCAAACTTCCAGCCTACAGAACTGTGAGAAAGTCCATTTCTGTTGTTTAAAGCCTCCCAGTTTGTGTACTTTATTAGGGAAATCCTAGAAAACAAATAGGGATTCAAGTCTTATTATTTTAATAATAAGATATTGATTTGTTGGCCCACAGTTTGAAAAGATGCTGAATTACGGGAAGGACAATCAGTAGTTCTAATGTTCGGATATAATCAGAAAAATTAACCTCTTATTCCCCAGAATTTCTAAACCAATAGGACTCAAGACAAATGAATGTGATCATAGGTTAGAGGGTGAATGAAATTTACATTATGTATATACGTAGAAGAGCTAGATATATAATTGTTTCGTTTTTATGTAATACCAAATTATATTTCAGAGAGACTTCTTTTTGTGTTTCTTGGAAACTTAGACAAGTTATTTTAGAAAAATCCTAGTGATTTTTTTCTCTTCACCCACTCCCTTCTCACTAAAAAAGAATTGTTTCATTGTCATGAAAATTAAATCTAGAATCCTAAAAAAAAATCAGAATTCTTTTTTAACCACTCATTTCAAAATTACTAAAAACATTAAAATTATCAGATTTTATTGAACTCATAATTAAGCAGCTGATCATTTGGTAAACCTTGGATAAACTATTTTGCTGGTTTTACTATACCTTTTGAGATACTGTTTCAAAAGAGAAAATATAAAGAACATAAGCATAATCCCAATTAGAAGAGTCAACAGGTGCTGCTTTCTGATGCAGGTACAGTTCAATCATTCTAATTCTAAATTACGAACCCTTTCGAGTCTGGCAGAAGAAAATGAATTGCCAGTGCATTTTCCTTTTTCTGCTTCAATTTTTAAATTATCAAGTACAAAGAGGATTTTTTTCTCGTTATCTTTAAAGATGTTCTCTTTTTCTTTTCAAAATTCGTTCTCTGTGTTTCAGGTGCAGCAGTTTTTCCTCTTAGCCTTCGCATGTTAGTTGAGCCCGTCAGTCCCAGACTTCTCGGACCCTGAGAGAACTTATGGTTCTTGTTCCAGTAGAAGAAAATAGCTAATCATTTGTTTGATTTGACCTGTATGATGTGACATTGAAAAATTGGTTACTAACCCTTAAAAATCTGGGAATTTCATAGAAAAATACAGATTTTTTAGTTCTTTTGCACCTTCCTGCATAGCAGTAGTCTATGGCACTAGGCTATGATAATACAGGCTTTTCTCAGCAAGGAATGGGCTTGCTGGCTTAATGACATTACAATCACTCCATTTTCTTTCATATTTCCTTGCTTCACTCATTTTCATTGCTTGTCTTAGACCTGTAAATATTCAAGGTTTTGTAATGCCTTGAGTAATACAAACCAAATTTCTTAGAATTTAAAAAATTAAACATTTATCTTAAATATTTTAGTTATTGTTTTCTCATAGTATACTTGCTGGATGGTGGTCAAGTTTTCTCATTCTCATTTTATCTTTTCCTGTCACTTTAGACTTTCTTAGCATGCAAAAAAGTTCAACTTTTTTATATATTTAATTTTGTTGTTTTTTTTTCAAAGAACTGAATTCAGTTTGAACCTTAAAAGAAGAAATTAGAAAATGTTTTAGAAAAAAATTTAATTTTTTCAGTATAAACATAAAAAGCATGTTGACATTTGTGGGATAAAAGAGACCAACAGGTTTATTTAACATTTTAAGATTTTTCTGTTTACTACATAGTTATAATTTATTTTTCAGTTTACTACATAGGTATAATTTTGTTTCTGTTTTAGCAAAAAGAATCATTTTACTTCCAAGAAAAACATTTTTTTGCTAAAAGTCATGTTACAATATTTAGAAGATTCTTGTTTCATGTAAAATCTGCTCATTATAGAAAGACATTTAATATTTTACAATTAAGTAGCTAATCAGTTTTGTTTTCTCTTCTCTTGGATTATATGTGATTTATTTCAAATATATATTATGCTTTACATAGAGAATAATCTGGGGACAACTTTGAAGCGCTAGAGTAGTTCATCAAATTGGAACCATTATATGGAAGAAAATACAAGCTCCTTTGTAGAAGATGCTATTTTGTATATTGCCTCACTAACTTTGTTACCGATTCAGTGATACCTGTCAGTTGTTTTCTCAGCTTTGTTTGTAAATTAGATAAAGGTGAATGCCTGAAGTACTAAGATCGTCAACAACTAATGACTCTTGATATTGAGAGGTAGGAAAGTAGAAACACAGTGAATAATTAGACTCAAAATAATTCATAAATGTAATTTTGGACACAAAGTTATGTTTATTCTGTAAGCAAATAATTCAGAGAGACAGCAAGTGAGAGAGAAGAAGTGACTTGTTTTAATTTCTGATAACAGTTAAATGGTAGGCCAAGTTTGGTGGTTCATGCCTGTAATCCCAGCACTTCGGGAGGCCAAGGTGGGCAGATCACTTGAGGCTAGGAGTTTCAGACCAGCCTGGCTAACATGGTGAAATCCTGTGACTAAGAAAATACAAAAAATTAGCTGGGCATGATGGCACGTGCCTGTAGTCCCAGCTTCTTGGGAGGCTGAGGTGGGAAGATTGCTTGAATCCAGGATGAGGAGATTGCAGTGAGCCGAGATTGTACCACTGCACGCTGGCCTGGCCAACAGAGCAAGACTGTCTCAAAAAAAAAGGAAATGGTGAAATGAACCAAGATTTGCAAAAAGAGAGGGATGAAGGACATCTATAAGTAGCTCTTAAATCCCAGAGAATTCATGGTCTCTGCAGTTAATATTTTGCCATACTTTTACTGTCCTTTGTTACCACAACATTTCCTAGGTTTAGATTTAGATTGCTGGTATTGTCTAAACTAAAATAATCGTTATCTCAGTTATCATGCATATTGCAATGACATAGAAAAATATAGGAAATTATTATTTAATCTCATAACTACAATGAAGATAAAACCAATAGAAAGTCAACTCAAAACAGAAGGTCATATAGCACATTTACTCACAATTTTTTTTTTTTTTTTTGAGGAAAGTGAGCTATGCCTACATTTCTTTTTTTTTAATTAATTAATTTATTTATTATTATTATACTTTAGGTTTTAGGGTACATGTGCGCAATGTGCAGGTTAGTTACATATGTATACATGTGACATGCTGGTGCACTGCACCCACTAACTCGTCATCTAGCATTAGGTATATCTCCCAATGCTATCCCTCCACCTTCCCCCACCCCACAACAGTCCCCAGAGTGTGATGTTCCCCTTCCTGTGTCCATGTGTTCTCATTGTTCAATTTCCACCTATGAGTGAGAATATGCGGTGTTTGGTTTTTTGTTCTTGCGATAGTTTACTGAGAATGATGATTTCCAATTTCATCCATGTCCTTACAAAGGACATGAACTCATCATTTTTTATGGCTGCATAGTATTCCATGGTGTCTATGTGCCACATTTTCTTAATCCAGTCTATCATTGTTGGACATTTGGGTTGGTTCCAAGTCTTTGCTATTGTGAATAATGCCGCAATAAACATACGTGTGCATGTGTCTTTATAGCAGCATGATTTATAGTCCTTTGGGTATATACCCAGTAATGGGATGGCCGGGCCAAATGGTATTTCTAGTTCTAGATCCCTGAGGAATCGCCACACTGACTTCCACAATGGTTGAACTAGTTTACAGTCCCACCAACAGTGTAAAAGTGTTCCTATTTCTCCACATCCTCTCCAGCACCTATTGTTTCCTGACTTTTTAATGATTGCCATTCTAACTGGTGTGAGATGGTATCTCATTGTGGTTTTGATTTGCATTTCTCTGATGGCCAGTGATGGTGAGCATTTTTTCATGTGTTTTTTGGCTGCATAAATGTCTTCTTTTGAGAAGTGTCTGTTCATCTCCTTCGCCCACTTTTTGATGGGGTTGTTTGTTTTTTTCTTGTAAATTTGTTTGAGTTCATTGTAGATTCTGGATATTAGCCCTTTGTCAGATGAGTAGGCTGCAAAAACTTTCTCCCATTTTGTAAGTTGCCTGTTCACTCTGATGGTAGTTTCTTTTGCTGTGCAGAAGCTCTTTAGTTTAGTTAGATACCATTTGTCAATTTTGGCTTTTGTTGCCATTGCTTTTGGTGTTTTAGACATGAAGTCCTTGCCCATGCCTGTGTCCTGAATGGTAATGCCTAGGTTTTCTTCTAGGGTTTTTATGGTTTTAGGTCTAACATGTAAGTCTTTAATCCATCTTGAATTGATTTTTGTATAAGGTGTAAGGAAGGGATCCAGTTTCAGCTTTCTACATATGGCTAGCCAGTATTCCCAGCACCATTTATTAAATAGGGAATCCTTTCCCCATTACTTGTTTTTCTAAGGTTTGTCAAAGATCAGATAGTTGTAGATATGCGGCGTTATTTCTGAGGGCTCTGTTCTGTTCCATTGATCTATATCTCTGTTTTGGTAGCAGTACCATGTTGTTTTGGTTACTGTAGCCTTGTAGTATAGTTTGAAGTCAGGTAGCGTGATGCCTCCAGCTTTGTTCTTTTGGCTTAGGATTGACTTGGCGATGCGGGCTCTTTTTTGGTTCCATATGAACTTTAAAGTAGTTTTTTCCAATTCTGTGAAGAAAGTCATTGGTAGCTTGATGGGGATGGCATTGAATCTATAAATTACCTTGGGCAGTATGGCCATTTTCATGATATTGATTCTTCCTACCCATGAGCATGGAACGTACTTCCATTTGTTTGTATCCTCTTTTATTTCCTTGAGCAGTGGTTTGTAGTTCTCCTTGAAGAGGTCCTTCACATCCCTTCTAAGTTGGATTCCTAGGTATTTTATTCTCTTTGAAGCAATTGTGAATGGGCGTTCACTCATGATTTGGCTCTCTGTTTGTCTCCTGTTGGTGTATAAGAATGCTTGTGATTTTTGTACATTGATTTTGTATCCTGAGACTTTGCTGAAGTTGCTTATCAGCTTAAGGAGATTTTGGGCTGAGACAATGGGGTTTTCTAGATATACAATCATGTCATCTGCAAACAGGGTCAATTTGACTTCCTCTTCTCCTAATTGAATACCCTTTATTTCCTTCTTCTGCCTAATTGCCCTGGCCAGAACTTCCAACACTGTGTTGAATAGGAGTGGTGAGAGAGGGCATCCCTGTCTTGTGCCAGTTTTCAAAGGGAATGCTTCCAGTTTTTGCCCATTCAGTATGATATTGGCTGTGGGTTTGTCATAGATAGCTCTTATTATTTTGAGATACGTCCCATCAATACCTAATTTATTGAGCATTTTTAGCATGAAGAGTTGTTGAATTTTGTCAAAGGCCTTTTCTGCATCTATTGAGATAATCGTGGTTTTTGTTTTGTGGTTCTGTTTATATGCTGGATTACATTTATTGATTTGCGTATATTGAACCAGCCTTGCATTCCAGGGATGAAGCACACTTGATCATGGTGGATAAGCTTTTTGATGTGCTGCTGGATTCGGTTTGCCAGTATTTTATTGAGGATTTTTGCATCAATGTTCATCAAGGATATTGGTCTAAAATTCTCTTTTTTGGTTGTGTCTCTGCCCGGCTTTGGTATCAGGATGATGCTGGCCTCATAAAATGAGTTAGGGAGGATTCCCTCTTTTTCTATTGATTGGAATAGTTTCAGAAGGAATGGTACCAGCTCCTCCTTGTACCTCTGGTAGAATTCGGCTGTGAATCCATCTGGTCCTGGACTTTTTTTGGTTGGTAAGCTATTGATTATTGCCACAATTTCAGCTCCTGTTATTGGTCTATTCAGAGATTCAACTTCTTCCTGGTTTAGTCTTGGCAGAGTGTATGTGTCAAGGAATTTATCCATTTCTTCTAGATTTTCTAGTTTATTTGCGTAGAGGTGTTTACAGTATTCTCTGATGGTAGTTTGTATTTCTGTGGGATCGGTGGTGATATCCCCTTTATCATTTTTCATTGCATCTATTTGATTCTTCTCTTTTTTTTCTTTATTAATCTTGCTAGCGGTCTATCAATTTTGTTGATCCTTTCAAAAAACCAGCTCCTGGATTCATTAATTTTTTGAAGGGTTTTTCGTGTCTCTATTTCCTTCAGTTCTGCTCTGATTTTAGTTATTTCTTGCCTTCTGCTAGCTTTTGAATGTGTTTGCTCTTGCTTTTCTAGTTCTTTTAATTGTGATGTTAGGATGTCAATTTTGGATCTTTCCTGCTTTCTCTTGTGGGCATTTAGTGCTATAAATTTCCCTCTACACACTGCTTTGAATGTGTCCCAGAGATTCTGGTATGTTGTGTCTTGGTTCTCATTGGTTTCAAAGAACATCTTTATTTCTGCCTTCATTTCGTTATGTACCCAGTAGTCATTCAGGAGCAGGTTGTTCAGTTTCCATGTGGTTGAGCGGTTTTGAGTGAGATTCTTAATCCTGAGTTCTAGCTTGATTGCACTGTGATCTGAGAGACAGTTTGTTATAATTTCTGTTCTTTTACATTTGCTGAGGATAGCTTTACTTCCAAGTATGTGGTCAATTTTGGAATAGGTGTGGTGTGGTGCTGAAAAGAATGTATATTCTGTTGATTTGGGGTGGAGAGTTCTGTAGATGTCTATTAAGTCCGCTTGCTGCAGAGCTGAGTTCAATTCCTGGGTATCCTTGTTGACTTTCTGTCTCGTTGATCTGTCTAATGTTGACAGTGGGGTGTTAAAGTCTCCCATTATTAATGTGTGGGAGTCTAAGTCTCTTTGTAGGTAACTCAGGACTTGCTTTATGAATCTGGGTGCTCCTGTATTGGGTACATATATATTTAGGATAGTTAGCTCTTCTTGTTGAATTGATCCCTTTACCATTACATAATGGCCTTCTTTGTCTCTTTTGACCTTTGTTGGTTTAAAGTCTGTTTTATCAGAGACTAGGATTGCAACCCCTGCCTTTTTTTGTTTTCCATTTGCTTGGTAGATCTTCCTCCATCCTTTTATTTTGAGCCTATGTGTGTCTCTGCACGTGAGATGGGTTTCCTGAATACAGCACACTGATGGGTCTTGACTCTTGATCCAGTTTGCCAGTCTGTGTCTTTTAATTGGAGCATTTAGTCCATTTACATTTAAAGTTAATATTGTTATGTGTGAATTTGATCCTGTCATTGTGATGTTAGCTGGTTATTTTGCTCGTTAGTTGATGCAGTCTCTTCCTAGCCTTGATGGTCTTTACGTTTTGGCATGATTTTGCAGCAGCTGGTACCGGCTGTGCCTTTCCATGTTTAGCGCTTCCTTCAGGAGCTCTTTTAGGGCAGGCCTGGTGGTGACAAAATCTCTCAACATTTGCTTGTCTGTAAAGTATTTTATTTCTCCTTCACTTATGAAGCTTAGTTTGGCTGGATATGAAATTCTGGGTTGAAAATTCTTTTCTTTAAGAATGTTGAATATTGGCCCCCACTCTCTTCTGGCTTGTAGAGTTTCTGCTGAGAGATCCACTGTTAGTCTGACGGGCTTCCCTTTAAGGGTAACCCGACCTTTCTCTCTGGCTGCCCTTAACATTTTTTCCTCCATTTCAACTTTGGTGAATCTCACAATTATGTGTCTTGGAGTTGCTGTTCTCGAGGAGTATCTTTGTGGTGTTCTCTGTATTTCCTGAATCTGAATGTTGGCCTGCCTTGCTAGAGTGGGGAAGTTCTCCTGGATAATATCCTGCAGAGTGTTTTCCAACTTGGTTCCATTCTCCCCGTCACTTTCAGGTACACCAATCAGACGTAGATTTGGTCTTTTCACATAGTCTCATATTTCTTGGAGGCTTTGCTCATTTCTTTTTATTCCTTTTTCTCTAAACTTCTCTTCCCCCTTCATTTCATTCATTTCATCTTCCATCACTGATACCCTTTCTTCCAGTTGATCGCATCGGTTACTGAGGCTTGTGCATTTGTCACATAGTTCTCATGCCTTGGTTTTCAGCTCCATCAGGTCCTTTAAGGACTTCTCTGCATTGATTATTCTAGTTATCCATTTGTCTAATTTTTTTTCAAAGTTTTTAACTTCTTTGCCATTGGTTTGAGCTTCCTCCTTTAGCTCAGAGTAGTTTGATCGTCTGAAGCCTTCCTCTCTCAACTCGTCAAAGTTATTCTCCGTCCAGCTTTGTTCCGTTGCTGGTGAGGAGCTGCATTCCTTTGGAGGAGGAGAGATGCTCTGATTTTTAGAGTTTCCGGTTTTTCTGCTCTGTTTTTTCCCCATCTTTGTGGTTTTATCTACCTTTGGTCTTTGATGATGGTGACGTACAGATGGGTTTTTGGTGTGGATGTCCTTTCTGTTTGTTAGTTTTCCTTCTAACAGTCAGGACCCTCAGCTGCAGGTCTGTTGGAGTTTACTGGAGGTCCACTCCAGACCCTGTTTGCCTGGGTATCAGCAGCAGTGGCTGCAGAACAGCACTCATGCCTATAATCCACGCACTTTGGGAGGCTGAGACGGGAGGACCACTTGAGCCCAGCAAGATCAAGCCCAGGAGTTTAAGACCAGCTTAGGTAACCAATGAGACCCCCATCTCTACAAAAAAACTTTTTTTAATTACCCAGGCATTGCTGGGCACAGTGGCTCACACCTGTAATCCCAGCACTTTGGGAGGCCAAGGCAGGAGGATTGCTTGCTTCCAGGAGTTCAAGACCAGCCTTGACAACATAGCAAGACCCTGTCTCTACAAAAAAAATTAAAAATTAGCTGAGTGTGGTTGGTAGTGTGTGACTACTCAGGAAGCTGAGGTGGGGTGGGGGGATTGCTTGAGCCCAGGAGGCCGAGGCTGCAGTGAATTGTGATTGCGCCACTGCACTCCAGCCGGGGCGACAAAGCGAGACCCTGTCTAAAAAAAAAAAAGGAGAATCATAATTTACTATATGTAATTTATACTTCCACTTTTTAAAAAGCAATACCTTCTCATTAGTTTGCCAAGAAAGATGAGAATTTTTTCTTTTTTCTATTTGGTGGGTTTTCTTTTTCTTGTTTTTATTTATTTATTTATTTATTTATTGAGGCAGGGTCTCGTTCTGTTGCCCAGGCTGGAGTGCAGTGGCACGATCTCAGCTCACTGCTTGATCACTTGAGCCCAGCAAGATCAAGCCCAGGAGTTTAATACCAGCAATTCTCGTGCCTCAGCCTTCCGAGTAGCTGGGATTACAGGTTTTCACCACCATGCCCAGCTAATTTTTGTATTTTTAGTAGAGATGAGGTTTCGCCATGGTGGCCAGGCTGGTCTCAAACTCCTGGCCTCAAGTGAAAATAAACCAGTGCCACTTGCCGAGAGAATTAATTAAACAAATATCAAAGAAAAAACACTTTGAACAGCTAGGAGATGGGACTAAAAAATTAGTATTTGACTTAATAGGCACATCCAAAGAGATATTTATTCTATTTATATTGTTCCTAGTTAGTAATATTATAGCTGTTAGAACAAGTATAAACTTTGAACCTGCTTTTGAACTGTAATATCACAAAGTATTAAAGCAAGATTTTCAAAATTGATCAAGTATATTCAAACACGTAGCTCTTACTACGTTACTGCTATTGTGCTAGCAAAATGGTTTGTTGGCACTTGAGTACACAAGACAATACAATTTTAGGCCAGGTGCGGTGGCTCACGCCTATAATCCCAGCACTTTGGGAGGCTGAGGTGGGCGGATCACAAGGTTGCAGTGAGCTGAGATTGTGATACTGCACTCCAGCCTGGCAACAAAGCGAGACTCTGTCTCAAAAAAAAAAAAAAAAAAAAAAAATTTAAATATTTTTTATTTCCTGTTTATTGCGTGTTTGAAACTTTTTTCTGTATTTTCTATTTCAGGATGTACGTAACATTGATGCAGGAGCACATTACATGGGGGTGTAGGCACAAGATTTTCTTACTAGTGGAATGTGAACCAAAAAGTATAGAGGCCACTGGACTAAACGAGGCCAGCTCAGTCAGTGAAAATATTCAAAGCCAGTTTTGTTGTTTTCAGCAGTCAGTAACTACCAGTAGACGAACATTTACCAGGAAATGGTGGTCTTTTAAACACTTTGGGCATGCTTCTTATTTAGTATGTTCATTCTACCATGACATTCAGCGAACATTTATTGAGTGCCTACTGTGTACCAGGGACTAGTAAGCACGTTAAATTTATAAGCTTTGTTGATTTCCACCACACACCCATAGGACCTCATGTTATCCTCATAATTGAGGAAACTGAGATGCCCAGTGTTGAATGAAAGCCACACGGTATCACATGGCCAATACCATGTGATTGCAGAGTCAGGACTCAAACCCAGCTCTTCACCACCAAGCTATACTGATGGCCCTTTCCCAGTTCACAGGGAAAAATCAGGAACAGGGAGAGAATTTTCAAAATATTAAGTTTCCCCATAGAATTTTCTGAAGAACTTTGGTGTATGTTGCCACTTGTTCACTAACAAGTTCTACAGATGACAGAACAAATGAGGAAGTAGCTAATTAATATTAATGAACAATCTCAGAATTTTTCTGAGTGTTGAATAGACTTGAATATTCAACAGTCTCAAATATTTGACACCATTTAGTGGACACAGACTTGACTCAATATGCTTATTCTACCAAGTTGTTCCTGGTTTATGTGACACAACAGAATATATGCCAGTTTCATGGGGGACTGTCAGATATTCTGAAGGTACCTGATCAAGTTGGTACAGTGGGAAGGAGAGAGAAACAGAAGCCTCGTTTGTGAAATAGTACTTGAGTTTGTACGTGAAGAGTGGATAGGATTTAGACTGAGAAGCGTGGAAAGGGGACAACCGTAAACAACTGTAGAGAGGCTGGAACCTGAGCTGTCCTGTAGGCAGCAGGGATGCCTGGAGGCACGTGGAAGCCAAGAAGTGGGGGGCACAGGACACTTGACAATGCAGTGCATAAGCTCAAGGTCAGATGGGTAGAAGAACTTCCGTAAGATGTCAAGGAAAACTGCTTTTATTAAATATCTTAATTTTTGGCAGAATCATTTTGTCTGATATAATGTGATGGGTTTAGTACCACATTACATTTCACGTTATTCTGAAATCTGAAACATTTATTTTTTTAATCTAAGAATATTCCCTGGGCTTTTGAGGCAATAAAGAAAGCAAGTGAATGGGTAAGAAGAACTGAAGGACAGTACCCATCTATCTGCCCACGGCTGGAACTGGGGAAAGACTGGGACTCTGCCACCAAGCAGTTGCTGGGACTCCAGCCTATAAACTCTGTGTCCCTTCTTCATAGAGTCCTCCATTACAGTCAAGGCTAAGTCAAATGAAACTGAATTTTAAACTTTTTGCATGCTTCTATGTAGAAAATAATCAAATGATAATAGACACTTATAATGAAACTCCATTAAGGTTTTATTCAGTGTAGCAATTAGTGTCTTTCTTTAAAAATAAAGTAAGTGGAAGCAGAATTACTTTAATCAACTAACAAGCAATAATACAATTAAACTTAAAATATTTCAGTTTTCTGTCTCATTTTTTGTTGTTGTTGTTTTATTTTTTATATTTTTTATTTTTTGAGACGAAGTTTTGCTCTTGTTGCTCAGACTGGAGTGCAATGGCATGATCTCAGCTCACTGCAATCTCCGCCTCCTGGGTACAAGCAATGCTCCTGCCTCAGCCTCCCGAGTAGCTGGGATTACAGGTGCGTGCCACCATGCCCTGCTAATTTTTTGTATTTTTAGTAGAGACAGGATTTCACCAGGTTGCCCAGGCTGGTCTCGCACTCCTGATCTCAGGTGATCCACCCACCTCGGCCTCCCAAATTACTGGGATTACAGGCATGAGCCACTGCACCTGGCCTGTTGTTGTTGTTTTAGAGATGGTCTCAATCTGTCTCCCAGGCTGGAGTGCGGTGGTGCGATCATACCCCACTGCAGCCTCAAACTCCTGGGCTCAAAGAATAGTCCTGCCTCAGCCTCCCAATTAATTGAGACTACAGGCATGTGCCACCACACCCAGCTAATTTTGGGATGTACTTTTTGTAGAGATGGGGTCTTGCTATGCTGCCTAGGCTGGTCTTGAATTCTTGGCCTCAAGCAATCCTCCCACCTCAGCCTCTGAATGTGTTGGGATTATGGGTGTGAGCCTCTGCACCCAGCCAGTGTTTCAGAGCTTTACGGTGATGAGAGATGCTTCTGGATGGTCCTGGGAACCTGTGTCCTTCTCACATTCAGGAGTCCAGTGGAAAGCTGGCTCAGCTGGACTGAGCAAGCTGAGAAGAAACATGGTCTTTTGTAGGGGATCTGTCAGGGTGGTGGGAGAAATTATAAAAATTAAGTTGTAGGAAATAGACACAAAACTTCTTGGAAGGCTGGGAGCTTTGCATAACTTCAGAAAAAGATTTGGCTGAAGGCAGCTGAATTCTCTTAAAAGCTTAGGGCGTAGATACATAGGAATGTAGAGGAGTTTATCTAAATAGCTTGTTTACTCATGTGGTCCTAAAACAGCCCTTTGATCATTTGCAGGCGCATGACTGCTCTCTACTCAGGAGGTCAGCAATGTTAATTACCCTCTAGTGGTGTGGTGTTTACTTGAGACCTTTGTCATTAAATCTGTACTGAATAAATGCCTGGAGCCCCAGCCTGACAGGGCTGTGCCTGCTGACTCTTTAGAGCACCCTCCTCAGTGTCTGGGAGCTGCCCGGTCCCCTACCCCACTCTTCACGGGATACCTGTGTCTGAGTGCATTTCTTCATCCGTCACACAGCCAGGGTCTGCAGGTTGGACCCAGCAAGTTATTGACAGAGTTTGAAAATTATACAGGATTGGTTGTTGAGTTGGATATTTTAGTCAACATTTATTAAACCCATGCCTCAGCAGTAGTTGACTTTTGTCTAAAGGGAGAGAAATTCTAGTTTTCCCAAACGTCCAAGGCTCCAAACAAAAGATACTGAATCAAGATTTCCAGAAGAAAGTCCTGGCAACTTGGATATTTAATAGGTGCTCCAGGTTATCAAGCACATTAGAACACAATGGCCCAGGTGCTGTATCTCAAAGTGTGAGTCTGTGGACTGGCATTGTCTGCCTCACTCAGGAACTCATCAAGAGAGGCAGAATCTCTGGTCCTGTTTGAGACTATTGAATCAGAAGCTGCATTTTATTTAGCAAGGCCCCCAGGTGACTCCTGTGCATGTTTATAGTTGAAGGGCTAGTGGAATGTGGTGACAGGAACATATTTGGTGCTTGTTCAGGGCCTTGTTTTAAGAACCCATGATGCTTGTGCCCAGTGGAGCAACCCATCAGTCCAATTGTTGGGAGAAAACTGAGGCAAGACTGCTATCTGACATAATATGAAAAGAGCCTTGGAACATGTCCTGGGTCCAGAGTTTAAAACTTCTTGTGGCCTATGGAACACCAGGCTCTGTGCTTAAGGGTGGAAGGCTGCCCCACCACACTACAACCTAAGCCCAGGGCATAAAACCCCTCGTGGCTTGGATGGAATCCAGGACTCAGTACATAAAACCCCTCGTGGCCTCTGGAATGTGTCCATACTTGCTGGCTCCTTGCTTCTTGCTCTCCCAGGATCATAAATTGATTGTATCTTGAGGCAAAAGGAAATGTTCAACATTATCTCGAGTAGCAGAACATGTTCCATATGCTTCAAAGAAAATGCTAGACTGACACAGCTATAAACTAAACACTTGATGTGACTGCTTCCTTTCAACCAGCACTTCCTCACCACCTGCTTCTTTGTTTAATCACCAGTAAATGGTGTGGGCTCCCAGAGTTCAGGGCCTTCACAGCCTCTATACTAGCATTGGCCCCCGGACCCACTTTATGTACTATTAGCTTGTCTTGTCTCATTCCTTTGACTCCGCCGGACTTTGTAGCCCCCACGGCCTGGTGTTGGGTTTGATCACCTCAACACCAATGTGGCTATTTGTGACTGCCTTTGTTTTATAATATTTTTATTATTCACCTTGTACAGATGAAGACTTCAAGCTGTAGAGGCCAAAGGGGCCACACTGCAGGTAGAGCAGGCATTCACCAACGTGTTTGTGATCCTGGGGTGCAGCTCCCACCTTCGGCTGCCCGTGCTTCTTTCCAGACCTACTGTCTTGTGACATCCCCTTAGGCACCCAGCACAGGCTGCTGTCTGATTTAGAACTGAGCCTATTCAGTTGATGGCTCAGCGCAGGCCTCTAAAAAAGCAAGCCTGATGTGGGTTAGTACATCCGTGGTTGGCTTACTTATTTGGTGTTCATTTTTTCAGTTTTCAGAAAGGTCACTTGAAGTGCTGCTGGTGGCTGTAGCATTGATACGCAGGAGAGGTTTTTGGTCTGTGAGCTTTCTAGGGGACAATTGCTAAGCTGCACTGATACCTTGAGCCCCTTTCCTTTGGAACAATGTAGAGCCCAGTTCATGGCTCCCAGAAGTTTAGGTCCAGTAATTTGGCTGCAGGCCTAGAGAACGGGAGACTGCAGACTTGGACTAATGGTGAACTCTTGCCTCCCCCCAGGGATATGTGGTGTCTGTCATAAGCTCCAGAGAGCTGCCTTCCATGAGATCAGCAGAAGAGTGGACAAACATGAAGTCCAATCCCCCTATCCAGGCTGCCATTGACCTCATGGCAGGGG
Source organism: Pongo abelii (assembly GCF_028885655.2). NCBI lineage: Eukaryota > Metazoa > Chordata > Mammalia > Primates > Hominidae > Pongo > Pongo abelii. Next base: position 20,991,887 of record NC_071999.2, read on the forward strand.
CTGCAGGTACAGTTCTGTGCCTCATAACCATGTTTCTGTTGGTGATGGATGGTGTATCTGATGGTGGTCCCATGAGATTATACCATCTTTTACTATACCTTTTCTGTGTTTATATACGTTTAGATACACAAATACCACTGTGTTACAGTTGCCTACAGTATCCAGTACAGTAACATGCTGTACAGGTGTGTATGTAGCCTTCAGCAACTGGCCATACCATACAGTCTAGTTGTGGAGTAGGCTATGCCATCTAGGGTTGGGTGTGTATGCTCTATGATAGCACAATGATGAAACTGTGTAATGACACATTTTTCAGAACATGTCCCAGTCATTAAGAAATGCCTAAGTATAATCCCAGAGAAAACCCAATCTTCTCTGTTCCTCAAGTACCTTCTAAATGAGATCAAATGAAAGTGGTATGAAAACATTACCTTTCTCCCTCCAGAAGCGATGGGCTCTACCTTTGGGATGAATCCATTTGACGGAAGTGTAGTATTGTTCAGAGTGTGGCAGAAGGTAGAAGAGTGTCCATTATTGCTACCACCTTGCAAGTCAGGGTGAGGGGAGGCATGTGCCCAGTACAGCTGGAAAACAGCTCAGAGGTGAAGCCCCTTGTCCACTGCCACCTGGCTGGGATAGGCAGGTGACGTGGTTCTTCACTTCAAGCCTGGCAGTCTTCAGAGCCCTTGTAGTGCAAAAATAACACCATAGCATCTCCCAGGAAACACCACTTACTGTCCCTGCTAGTGTTGGGAAAGAAAGGAGGACACTCTTTAGAAGTGTCTTTTACAATGAAACTGATGATGGACTGTGTCTTACAGCCATGAAAGGACAGGAGAAGTTGTAGGATTTCCTGGGAATGTCAGCTAACCTGAGCCTAGGGGCCTGAGCCCAAGGGCAGACTGAGGCTCCCCCGGCACAGGGAGGTGCTGCCTGTGACAAGGGGGTAGTGCTGGCACAGTGCAGTCTACTCCCTAGAAAGATCAGCTTGAACATGCAGGAAGAGCAGGACCCTCGGGCTGAGGCACAGGCAGAATGGGAGGTGCATGGTGGTAATTTAGTTCTCCAGAGGCCAGAAGTAGGAGGAGCGGTTGGAATGCTGATTGCCCAAAGGGAAACCCTGGACTACCCTGGCCTCCCATAGGACTCGCATAGTAATTGCGGCTCCCTGCAGTGGGGAGGCCAGAAGGAGTGTTGCCCAGTGCTGTCCTCACCCAGTCCACCCCGACCCACCACCAACAGATGAGTATGGTCATGAGTGTGGTCACCTCATCAGTCATTTGCTCAGTTGTGAAAAAGAAATTGTTCAGAGAAGAGCAAAGTGTTTTTCCATGAGCCAAAGGTCGGCCAAGGTATGCTAATGAGGAGGACTGGAGACAGCGCGTCACAGACACTGATAAGGAGCACTGGGCAAGGGCACTTCTCCCAGGGCAGAGCCCACAAGGAGCGTCCTGGCACCCGACGCTCAGGGAACTGAAGGCTGGCAGGGGCCCGCCCAGTAGTCTCTTGCCCACTGTGTGCCTTTAGGCTACAGCCTCCCAGGCCCCATTCCCCCTCCCCTCCCCCGTGTCACACTGGGGAGGATGCTGACCCTGAGAATGGTGCAACCATCTGCCTGCCCCTGACCACCTCTCACCATGTGAATGCTCTTGGGCTCAGTTCTGTCTCTGCAGTAGGAGGGTGTTTAGCCACATGACAGAGTCTCACCTTTTGACATTTTATGTCTTTCAGTTGTCAAAGATCTAGAACATATTGTGATAGAATTAAAAAGTTTACTTTTGGCTGGGCAAGGTTGCTCAAGCCTATAATCTCAGCACTTTGGGAGGCTAAGGCGGGTGGATCACTTGAGGTCAGGAGTTCAACACCAGCCTGGCCAATATGGTGAAACCCCATCTCTACTAAAAATACAAAAATTTGCCAGATGTGGTGGTGCATGCATGTAATCCCAGTTACTCGGGAGGCTGAATCAGTGGAATATAATTTAATATGATTTTACTATGATTGAGTCATTCTCTCCCAGGTACTGCTGGGCTAGGATAAAATGAGATCTGAATTACATTAAAATAATTAATTATTCCAAGAGAAGAGGTGACAGAATGTTTTAAGTGGGTGAGTAATTTAGATAACCTAGATGCAGATAAGCTGAATAAAGCATTCAATCCAGCACATTCATATTTTATTTAACTTGATCATCAGCAATAGGAGTTTGAAACCCAATTGCAGCTGCAGGTCCCACACAACTGAATTCGGTTCCTTGTGCATAGCAGTGTTCGCTGGAGATGCCTGGAGGTCTGAAGGTGTGCCCTTTTATAGGCAGGAATTCCACCAGGATGGGGATAGCTTGTTTTTTTAAAAGGCTTGGGACTGGATACAATTGCCCAAGAAGACAGTGTAGACAGCGAGGAGGGCTGCGCATGAATGGGATGACCTACCAGCACAAAAAGGACAGGGAGGAAGGCAGTAAAGAAACGAGCAGGGCCCAAACCAGGAGAGTGTGGCATGCCACGATGGAGACTGAACAGAAGCCAAACCACGGGCGACTATAGTGTTGTTCCCTGTTGAAGGAGAGACACTCTATTACAGAAGACCTGGACTTCAGTTCAGTTCAGTTTCCTTAGCAAAAGACAAAATGGGGAGAGAAGACAGGGAATCAGGGAAGAAAAACTCATTCACTCATGTGACGCAAACATCGCATGCAGTTGTACCAACCAATTAAACATGATAAGCTACAAAGAACTATGGTTTTCACTGCTCTCAAAACACTACTGAGATTACCAAGTTTTAAGCTTATTTCAAGATTATTTATAGGTGATTCCCCAACTGGGAAAGTCATTTCTGAATTTCTTCTCTCTAAAATAGATCTAGAAAAATTAACACACTTTATTCCAGTAAGAAAGTTTGGGATATACTGCTTCAGCCCCTTTCCTAAGGAAATTATCAAGCCTGGAGGGTGGGGTGCTATCAACTGCCTGCCAACATGTTACCTTCTGGCATCCAGAAGCTTCCCTGTGCCAGATGGAGCCACCAATGTGGGGAGGAGAGCACAAAGAGCAGAGAATCCACAGAAACCATACCTGCAGGGAGCAAACACCATCACACCCCACTGCTGTGAATGCAAATGTATTTATCTATTCTTACCATCTCCCTCAGCATGTTGAATCTATTCGGGGGTTAGACAAGCTCCCAGACTTACCTGCTATGTTTAATAAAAACATGGTAAAGGAAGAATCAGGGCTTTTAAAATACTTAAGAATGAGAAAGTTGAAAAAAGAAAAAAAGATGTAGATTGCGTTTGGCCTGTCTTCTCCCCACCGTAAGGGGTTGCCACTCAGCTGGAGGCCTGCTGGTTCCTGTGGGCCAGCCCTCGACACCTCAGTGATCAAACGAAATACAACCCTCACTAGAGCTTCTTGTACTTGGCAAGACCCAGGGGTAGACCTGGGCTACCAAGCAAAACCTTGTGTTCTTAGAGCCTGGGAACAAGAGCTTTGACAGTTTCCACAAAGAACTCTATTCCGCAGCATTAGCATTTTTATTTTCACCTACCTGCAGCCATTACTACATTGACCTCTGGAAATGTCACATCAGCTGTTCTTGAGATAAAATACCATTTGCTATTTTTTTTTTCTCTAGGCCCTGTCCCTTTCATGTTAAGTGGTGGAAGGAGTTGGCGGGATTTGCCTCTGGCTTGTGGTGTATCCAGTGGATTGTATCAAATCCAGAATTCAAGTTCTTTCCATGTCTGGAAAACAGGCAGGATTTATCAGAACCTTTATAAATGTTGTGAAAAATGAAGGTGAATAAACACCTGTTTTTCCGGCATCTAGTATACATGTTAAAATCTGAGATATGAACTTCTCTGTTTTGATTGTAAAAAGAAAGAGAACAGTAACACAGAAACTTTGTGTCCCAAATAGAGCACAGATACCTTGTCTATTACTCATAGTAATCCTCCCTTAAATTTGTATAACGTGAAGTTTTACAAAGTACTTATACCTCCCTTATCTAATTCAATCTTCATAACCACCCCGGGCAATACTAATACTATAAACCAGTCTCCAACCTCAAGGTTGGTGCTCTTGCCACTGCCCAGGTGAAGCTGCAAAGCTGAGGCCACCTCTGTCTCCCTGGTTGCATCTGTCTGGCCGTCTCAGGCCTCAACTCTGCCCCATCCATATGCTAAGAGTTAACCAAGCATGGAATTGGGGTATGTTACCTGAGCATCAGTCAGTTTCGCCAGGAGACCTGATACTTGTCCTTGTTTCTGTTGTCTATTTAGGGAAAGCTGGGAATGCGTCCTTCCATGACTTGTTGGTTTTTAGCACTCTTGTCTGGATTTGCATGTGTAAATATACCTGTGCTATGCATCTGCGTGGGTGTCCCCAAAGGAGGGATTGTTGCAGTCTTTGCTTGACCTTTTGTCTTCTAGGAATAATGGCCTTATATTCCGGACTGAAACCTACTATGATCCGAGCATTCCCTGACAATGGAGCACTCTTTTTGGCCTACGAATATAGCAGGAAGTTGATGATGAGCTAGTTGGAAGCATACTGAAGTGTCTTGGAGGGCCTGAGCCAAGCGCAGGTGTTTGAGGACTACACAGTTCATCTCAGGATTTCTTGTAGTACAAGACCAGTGTGAAGTTATTCTGATTTCTTGGGAATTTTGCTTTTTTGTCTTCCTGTATACCCTACATCTTAAATTGTATGGAAGAACCTCTATTTTGCGTCATCTCATTTCTGCCCATAATTGTACTGAAATAGAGAAGTCACTGCTCTTTCCCTTGGTAAAATAGAGAGTGGTCAGTAGCCTTATGCACCTAATTCAAAAGACTGAGTACAGTTCTGTCAGGGCTTTTACATAAACCTCTACTTGCGCATGCAATTTGGACAGTTATGTGTTGAGGGAAATACAGTTTGGTTCCATGTTTATTTCAAATATTATCAGAAAAACCCAGAGGTGATCATTTCTCATGAAGATGCTTACAAACGGTTGCTTAACCCATTCTAGATGTAGGATCTGCTTAATGTGTGTACTATTCTAAGTGGTTGATTTTTTTTTTTAAATATGGAGTCTCACTCTCTTGCCCAGTCTGGAGTGCAGTGGTGCAATCTCGGCTCATTGAAACCTCTGCTTCCCAGGTTCAAGCAATTCTCCTGCCTCAGCCTCCCGAGTAAGCGGGATTACAGGGGTGCACTACCACACCTGGCTAATTTTTGTATTTTTAGTACAGACAGGGTTTCACCATGTTGGTCAGTCTGGCCTCGAACTCCTGACCTCGTGATCCACCTGCCTCGGCTTCCCAAAGTGCTGGGATTACAGGCATGAGCCACTGCACCTGTCCAAGTAAAACATATTTTTAACCAATAAAAATTAAGGACAAAGAAGAGCATTCCTTATAGAATGATAAAGGGCACAATTCAACCAGAAGACTTAGCCTAAATATGTACACACCCAACATTGGAGCACCCAAATTCATAAAACGAGTTTTTCTTGGCCTACAAAAAGATTTAGACACACAATAACAGCAGGAGACTTCAACAACCCACTGACAGCAATAGACAGATCATTGAGGCAGAAAACTAACAAACTCTGTACTTGCACTTGACAGTTGACCAATTGGACCTGATAGACATCTACGGAATGCTTTGCCCAACAAACACAGAAGATACATTCTCATGTGCACGCAGAACATATTCTAAGATCAACCACATGCTTGGCCATAAAGCAAGCCTCAATAAACTCAAAAAGTTTGAAATCATACCAAGCACACACTCTAACCACAGTGAGACAAAAATAGAAATCAGTATCAAGAAGATCTCTCAAAACTACATAAATACATGGTAATTACATAATTTGCTCCTGAATAACTCCTGGGTGAAAATCTAAATTAAGGCAGAAATAAAAAAATTCTTTGCAATTAATGAAAATAGGGACACAACATACCAGAATCTCTGGGATGCAGCTAAAGCAGTGTTAAGAGGAAAGTTTATAGCACTAAATGCCTTCATCAAGAAGTTCGAAATATCTCAAATTAACATTCCTACTTTGCACTTAAGGGAATTAGAAAAAAAGAATAAACTAACTCCAAAGCTGGCAGAAGAGAAATTACTAAAATTAGAGAAGCACTGAATGAAGTGCTTTTTGAAGGGTTGTTTTTTTTTAGACTAGATGCAAAAATCCACACAAGAGATCAATTAAACCAATAATTAGTTTTTCAAAAAATAAACAAGATGGATAGCCTGATAGCTAAACAAAGAAAAAAAGAGAAGAGCCAAATAAGTACAATCATAAATGACAAAGATGACATTACAAACAATCCCACAGAAATACAAAAGATCCTCAGAGAATACTATAAACAACTCTATGCACACAAATTAGATAACCTAGAGGAAACTGATAAATTCCTGGAAACATACAATCTCCCAAGATTGAATTAGAAAAAGATTGAAACCTTAAATAGACAAATACTGAATTCCAAAATCAAATCATTAATATAAAATCTACCAACAAGGAAAAGCCCTGGACCAGATGAAGCAACAGCTGAATTCTACCAGATGTACAAAGAACTGGTACTAGTTCTGTTGAAACTATTCCAAAGAACTGAGGATGAGGGGCTCCTCCCTAACTCAGTCTATGAAGCCAGTATCAGCCTAATACCAAAATCTGGCAGAGAAACACACGAAAAGAAAACTTCAGGCCAATTACTCTGATTAATGTAGACACAAAAATTCTTAACCAAATACTAGGAAACAGAATCCAGCAGCACATCAGTAAGTTAATACACCACAATCAAGAAGGCTTCAGTACAGGGATGCAAGGCTGGTTCGACATACGCAAATCAATAAATGTGATTCACCACATAAAGAGAACTAAAAGCAAAAACCATATCATCATCTCAATAGATGCAGAAACAGCTTTTGATAAAATCCAACATCCCTTCACATTAAAAACCTCAACGGACTAGGCATCAAGGGAACATACCTCAAAATAATAAGAGCCATCTATGACCAACTCACAGCCACCAACCTACTGAATGGGCAAAAGTTGGAACCAATCCCCATGAGAAATGGAGCAAGACAATGATGCCCACTCTCATCACTCCTATTCAACATAGCACTGGAAGTCCTACCTAGAGAACTCAGGCAGGAGAAAGAAAGAATAGGCATCCAAATAGGAAAAGAAGAAGTCAAACTATCTCTCTTTGCTGATGATATGATTCTATATCCAGAAAACCAAAGACTCTGCCAAAAGGCTACTAGAACTGATAAACAACTTTAGCAAAGTTTCAGGATAAAAATCAATGTATAAAAATCAACAGCATTTCTATACACCAATAATAATGTCCAGGCTGAGAGTTAAATCAAGAACAGAATCCCATCTACGGTAGCGACAAGGAAAATGAAATACCTAGGAATACAGCTAACAAAGGATGTGAAAGATCCCTACAAGAACTACAAAACACTGCAGAAGGAAATCAGAGATAACGCAATTAAATGGAAAAACATTCCATGCTCATGGATTGGAAGAATCAGTATCATTCAAATGACCATATTGCCCAAAGCAATTGACAGATTCAGTGCTACTTCTATCAAACTACAAATGTCGTTCTTCATAAAATTAGAAAAAAGTATTCTAAAATTCATATGAAACCAAAAGAGGGCCTCAATAGCCTAAGCACATCTAAGCAAAAGGGCAAAGCCAGAGGCTTCAAACTATAAGGCTATAGTATCCAAAACAGCATGGTACTGGTACAAAAGCAGACATACAGACCAATGGAACAGAATAGAAAACCCAGATTAAAGCCTTACACTTACAACCATCTGATATTGCAAGGCTGACAAAAACAAGCAATGGGGGAAGGACTCCCTATTCAATAAATGGTGTTGGGGTAACTGGCTAGCAATATGCAGAATAATGCTACTCGACCCATACCTTTCATCATATACAAAAATTAACTGGAGATAGATTAAAGATTTAAATGTAAAACCTCAAGTGATAAAAATCCTAGAAGAAAACCTCAGAAATACCCTTCTTGACATTGGCCTTGGGAAAGAATTTTTAACTAAGTCTCCAAAAGCAACTGCAATAACAACAAAGATTGACAAGTGGGACCTAATAAAGCTAAAGCGCTTTGGCACAGCAAGAGAAATGATCGACAGAGCAAACAGATAACCCACAGAACAGGAGGAAACATTTGCAAACTATGCATCCAACAAAGGTCTAATATCCAGAATCTATAAGGAACTTACACAAATCCACACGCAGAAACCAAATAACCCCATTAAAAATGTGGAAAGAACATGACACATACTTCTCAAAAGAAGACATACAAGTGACCAATAAGCATCTGAAAAAATGCTTCGCATTGCGAATTGTCAGAGAAGTGCAAATCAAAACCACAATGAGATACCCTCTCACACTAATCAGAATGGTGATTAATAAAAAGTCAAAAACAACAGATGCTGGCAAGGCTGCAGAGAAAAGGGAACATTTATACATTGTTGGTGGGAGTGTAAATTAGTTCAGCCACTGTGGAAAGCAGTCTGGAGATTTCTCAAAGAACTTAAAACGAGCTACCATTCGACCCAGTAATCCCATTATTGGATATACACCCAATGGAAAAAAGACCATTCTACCAAAAGACACACACACTGATATGTTCATTGCTGTGCTATTCACAATAGCAAAGATATGGAATCAACCTAGGTGCCCATCAGTGGTGGATTGGGTAAAGAAAATATGGTACATATACACGATGGAATTCTACACAGCCATAAATATGAGTGAAATCAGGTCTTTTGCAGCAACATAGATGGAGCTGGAGGCCATCATCCTAAGCAAATTAATGCAGGAACAGAAAACCAAATACCACATATTCTCGCTTATGAGAGCTAAACAACAGGTACCCTTGGACATAAGGATGGGAACAATAGACACTGTGGACTACTAGAGGGGGATGGAGGGAGAGGGGTGCAGGTTGAAAAACTACCTATTGGGTACTATGCTCACTACCGGGGTGCAATATACTGATGTAACAGACTTGCACACATACCCCCTATATTTAAAATTAAAGCTAAAATTTTAAGACACGAGGATCATTCTGATCTAAGTTTCTTGAGTTGTTCAAAGGATCATTCATTTTGCATTCTAAGAAAGCAATATCCGAAGAGGCCTTAAATGAGTTTTCTTTGAATAAGCAAAAGCAGAATAGTGTGACAACTCATAATTTCCAGAAATTTTGGTGGGTCTTGGAGGTCTGGGGAAGAGAAACCTTAATGGTAATCTCCTTATTTCAAAAAGGGGAATTCTTAAAATAAAAAAGGGGGTTTCCTTCCCTACTGTATTTCTAGTACTGAAAAAGACAGATCTTATTCTTCACTGAGCCAGCTAAGTATTTTCCTCCCTATTCACCTAAACCCAGGACATAATCTGCCCTCTGTAGATTATTGCTGTGTGAATTTTAAAGGAAATAGTATAACCTATGTTGTGCCTACACGTTTCTGTCATATGAATGGCAGGGTACAATATTAAGATGAAAGGAATTTGAAAGCATGTTCTATGATCTTTTCCTCAAAGGCGGAGCCAGATCAGCGGGAGTAAAGGAAAAAGGCCTTAGTTGGGCGGCTGCATGGGCAGTTGGAACCTTTTTTGGACTATTTAGAGGAGAAAAAGTCACCCGCAGCGAGGCGGCACACCAGCCTAGTGGGGCTCTTGGCTCCTGGCAGGTTGCTGCCTTCCATGCCCAGCATAGCTCCGGGCTCTCCTCTCATCTGTGCCACTCGGGTACCCACAGCCCTTCTAGCAAGTATTTTTCTATTTCCACTCAAAAATTAAAAAGCTCTATGGCAAACTCCCGACATTGAGCTGCTGATGTGGGTGGTCCGAGCGGTTAGTGTGTTGGTTAGAAAGTTGCTATGCCGGACAGGTTTGCCCCGGACTCTCAAACCCTGTATTTTCATGAACTGCTGCTTTTTTTAGTCCTTTCTGTAGAGTGCCAGGTTTTTCAGGAATGAGTATATCGTGTTTTAGCAGTGACACTTGTCTTATTAGTTGTTACCTTTCATTTCCTGATGAACTCATCTTGGTCTAGATTGTTGAGGGCCTTGCCAATAAAAGGAAAATCATTCAAATAAGAATAATTTCAATAAGGCCAAGATAGAACATTTTCAAGGACAATCATGGCCTGAAGATACAGTGGCAATAAAGGTATTTTTAATGAAGTAACACCCACGGACTGGGCGTGGTGGCTCATGCCTTAATACCAGCACTTTGGGAGGCTGAGGCAGGCAGATTGCTTGAGTTCAGGAATTTGAGCTCAGCCTGGGCAACAACGGCAAAACCTCGTCTCTACTAAAAATACACAAAATTAGCCGGGTGTGCTGGCATGCGCCTATAGTCCCAGCTACTCGGGAGGCTGAGGTGGGAGAATCACCTGAGCCGGGGAGGTTGAGGCTGCAGTGAACCAAGATCACACCACTGCACTCCAGTCTTGACAACCAGAGTGAGATGCTGTCTCAAAAAACAAAAAATACAAATAAAAAATTTGTTAAAAAAAAGTAGCACCCAGCACCAAAGAGGAAATAATAATGATTTCTTGTAGATATAAGGCTAACCACTGTTTATAACGCAAAGATAACCTCCCTTCAGAGTTCCCCCAAGCTTAGGTGAAGTTGGTTGTGAGCAGGAGTAGTGAATTTCAAAATAATACACCTAGATTACTCTAAGAATATTTCTTTTGACTTCATTTACAATTTTATACAAAAGCAGAAGTTACCAAAGATTACTTATCTTCATATTTACCACAATCTTCTTACCCCAACCCCCACGTCTGTGTGTAATTAAAGGAAGCTTGTCAAGTAAGCTACCTATTTAATGCTCAGAATGAAAGAGAGTGTGTGTTGGGAGTTGGGGGACTGCTTGTGTGAAACATTTCTCTCTTCTGGATTTAAAACTTAGTCTTGGTTGCCAATCTGTTAACAGACAGTTTGTAAATGAAGGGGAAGAAAAATATATAAACTAGCTTTCTAATAAATCTGAAATTACAAATGTGAACCAAAGCAGAGAATAAATACTTGACCAAAAATATGTAAGTAAGTGGGTGTTAGGGAATCACAATTTTTAAATATCTCAAGTTTTTGATATGAAAGTTCTATTTCAAAGTTCTTCAAAATGATGCCTGATGTTCCTGCATGGTGTGTTCCAAATTTATGTAAATACAAGATGGAAACTGTGAAGTATGTACCTTCAAAAAAGAAGAAAAACACTGACATTTTATCTATATATATTTAATAGATTTATGAAGAACATATATAAACATATATAAATATAGATACATCATCAAGGAAGACTTAGGACATATGAACATGTGGCAGGGTTGGAAAGAACATAATTCTCTCCCAGAAGGGGAAGGGGGAGCTATACTTAATCAGATCCAGCTACAATGTCATTGGAAGTCATTTCTCGCCAAAAAGTATCTCCACGGCAAATTCTGATGGATAAATTTTCCATGCCTTTTGTTTATGTGGATTATCCAATTCATTTCTTGGTAGATAAAGCCTAAGAATAGAAAAAAAAAATATTACATTTTATATTGGGGCTCACCGAAAAGCCACACAGTTGGGTACCCACGTTAGAGCTGGAAGAAACAAAAAAAGAACCTCACCATGAATAGAACCCCAGCCCCTTTTTTGTGTCTCAGTTGGCTCCTTCCACCTTTTTATTGAGACTTAAAAATACTTTAATCTTCAGCAACACATCAGTAACACATGCTGACTCTTAGCATTGCTTTATATGGAATTAATGACATCCAAGTTTAATAAAATATCTAAATTTCTCTATGTGACAGATATCAGGGTAGACATGAATGAAAACCCAGTAATAAAATACTATATCTCTTTTAATTTATGTGTGAGGTTGCAATTTTTTGAATTTTTACAATCAGACCTTGGAAATGACCTTGAGCAGTAGGATATAACTCCCACATGCTGAGTGTTCCAATAATGGAACACTAGGCATAAATTGGTTAATCCATTTATGCCTAGTGTTCTAAATGATAGAAGTTAGCATTTTTGGCTAAACAACAATCTCATAACTAACAAAAACAGCTTTACCAAGTAGTATGTAAATTTAAATGTTACAGAAATCTTTAGAAATTTATATAAAAGTAAGAATAAAAGTGATCTAGCTTATCACTTCTCCAAAATGAACACAGTGTTTTAAAGGAAAAAAAACGGTATCCTTTAGCAAGAACCCCTTTTGAGGAGCAGCATCAAATGAAGCTCCACCTAGGTCTCACTTTTTGAGGGGCTTTGCTCATGTTAAGAGAAAAAGCTCATTGTTTGTATGCATCCAAAAAAAAAACTTGTAAAAATTTCCGTCAAATCCAAAGTTGACTCTATCAAAATCCATTAAATGTCTTGCATGGCGAGTGTGTAGACCAGAGGTTTAACTTCCTGCCGCCTTGCTGAACTTACAGAGTTATTCGATCCAGTTCACATTTGAAGAAAAGATTAGGACGGGATGTAACAATAACTACCAATTCATGCCACACATAATCACAGCCACTTCTTCAACTCTGACCTAAATCATTTACAAAATATTCTGTCCTTTTGTATTAAAGAGTATGGTTGATACAAAAAAAAAATCTCAATTTTTCACCATCACAAAACAAATGCTACTTACAGTGGAGAACTTCTAGACTGAGAAATGAATTTCCAAATATGGCAGAAGATGTTTTTGGAACAATAATCTCCAAACCCAATTAATAATTTTTCAGAAAGGTTTCCCAATTCAGTTATTAGAAAGCCACATTTGAATGGCTATTTAAATAGACCATTACTTTATGATATTTCTTAGCTGTATTCCTTAATACTGTGTCTTGTAACTTCTCCTAGATATAAGTGTGTCAGTCAGCTTTTCAGCTAGCTGAAGCCTCCCTAGGTCCTGCCTTACTTTAGCACAAAAGGTGATGGAGATTCGTCATTGGTAAATCAGCACCTACTGACAGGGACCTGACATATTGAAGGTGCTGAGCAGCCTCATATTGAACTTCTCCAAGAAGAATTTACTACCACACTTAAGATCTGATGATAATACTTTTGAACTCATAACACAGTCCTATGGCATGGACCCTGAGGATACTGCAACAGTGGGTCTCAAGACCAAATGTATTTTTAAAACAACCAAAGTAAGAGGAGTAAGGCAAGGAACAATGGTGGTTCAAGGATTTTTTGCTTTCTATAAATTAAGTTTATGACAACCAGCAAAAAGACTTGCCATTACACCTTATACATAGACATTGAAGATTAGGCTGTTTCTATGGGTTTATATTATATTCATACCTGTTATTTTGAATAAAAGATGTGTTGAACCAGAAGAAAAATGGACAATTGTCATAGTATTTAGGAAGATTCTAAAAAGAAAAAAAAATTTCAAAGTAAAACTGACACCAAGAACTAATCATTCCAAAGAAATTAAAGTTCCTTTCTTTATTCCTTTATATATTTATCAAACAATTATAACCATTAAATAGGTAGCACTCTGCAATCTATAACAATACACTCAAGACACAAAGGAGGAGGCTTTAAGAAAATGCTATTGCATTCTTTTGCTGTTTCTATCAAAATTTTCAAGGAATAGTATTTTTCCCATGATAGGTATTTAATTTAAATGCTGCTATTTGAATCTGGTTTAGACAGTGCCAAACAGACGCTACTAAAGACCTATGCCTATATATACCCAACTACATTGTAGTGAATTCTTATAATTTTTTTGTTGCCTCAGCATCCCTTTTAATTATAAATTGGATTTTCTGATATCAGAAGTGGGGTTCAGTCACCCTCAGCAGTTTCCAGTTCACCTCCTCCCAGTTTCTCCATGTGACTGATCCTGATATCTGCCTTATACAACCTTCTCCTGATGACCACTTCACTATGGGACAGCTAGATATAACCTACTTGACTCACCCCACAGACCCCCATACTCTGCAGGGACCATGTGGATACATCAGTGACCACCTCTCAGTCACAGCAGAGACTCATGGCTGCTTGTGTTAAACCAAATTAGACTTCCCCGCAGGAAACCTGCTCAGGTAGCACCTTACATCCCAACACAGGCTTCCACTCTCAGGTCCCTCCCTCGCTCTCGCTATTGCTCCCACCCATCAGTCGAGCACAGGTCTCCTGGATGGCTCCCCCTTCCAGTTGGCCCTGCGAAGTGTGCTGCCCTCTTCTCTCTGGAATTAATAAAAAACTGCTTTGGTTATTTCATGTGTTGTATTGTGCTGCCTTCTCTGTGTTTCACCCAACTGAGTCACCCAAACCTAACTCTCTTTCCAGTCAGTGCTCCCAGCTACTCAGGAGGCTGAGGTGGGAGGATTGCTTGAGTCCAGGAGGTTGAAGTTACAGTTAGCTATGATCATGCCACTGCACTCCAGCCTGGGTGACAGAGTGAGACCCTGTCTCAATTTCTTAATTTTTTAAAAAAGATGCAAAACAAAATGGAATCATTGCTATGCAGTAAAACATACCTTTGAGTTCTTTTGTTTTAGCATCTTGGCTTTCACTTTTTTTGTGTTTATTTTGTATTTTTTGTATTTGAGAATACATGTAAATTTAGAAAAATTTAGAAAATTTACAATTTAGAAAAAAATGAACAAAAATTATTTAAATTACATATGCTCTTTTAAAAAAATTTGTTATAGATCTGATTTATTGTTTTCCTCCCCTTAACCCTCCCTTGTTGGGAACTGTAGTAAAGCAAATCTTAAATAAAATCATTAGACCAGACAAGAACAATGGCAGAGGCTATTTTGTGATTACTCACCGAAGAGAAAAACTGTACTTTCACATCATCATACAGAAGTGGACCGTCGAATACATCAATTAATACTTTGTCTGTTTCAATGTCATGCAATATCTATGAATGAACACATGGAATTAAGAACTATAAACCTAGATAATGATAACAATGAAGGTCCTTTTCACTTATCATGACTTCCTGTATTTATCAAGTACTTTTGGTCTCACAGCCCAATCACTACATGCATAAATAATTATTAATAATCTTTTCTAGTTGCAATACTGTTATGTGTGTGTGTGTTTTCATTGGTTTTTTGTTTTTTGAGACAGAGTCTCACTGTCACCCAGGCTGAAGTGCAGTGGTGTGATCTCGGCTCACTGCAACCTCTGCCTTCCAGGTTCAAGTGATTCTTGTGCCTCAGCCTCCCGAGTAGCTGGGACTATAGGCACATGCCCTCACACCCAGCTAATTTTTGAATTTTTAGTAGAGATGGGGTTTCACTGTATTAGCCAGGCTGGTCTCAAACTCCTGGCTTCAAGTGATCCACTCCCCTGGGCCTCCCAAAGTGCTGGATTACAGGCATGAGCCACTGCACCCAGCCTGTTTTTTATGTCTTAAAGGCCAACATGTTTGAGGGTTATCATGAACCACTTTTCTTTTTTTTTTTTTTTTTTGAGACAGAGTCTTACTCTGTCGCCAGGCTGGAGTGCAGTGGCATGATCTCGGCTCACTGCAACTTCTGCCTCCCAGGTTCAGCTGATTCTCCAGCCTCAGCCTCCCAAGTAGCTGGGACTACAGGCACATGCCACCATGCCCAGCTAATTTTTGTATTTTTAGTAGAGACGGGGTTTCACCATGTTGGCCAGGATGGTCTCGATCTCTTGACCTCGTGATCCACCCGCCCTGGCCTCCCAAAGTGCTGGGATTACAGGCATGAGCCACCGTGCCCGGCCATGAGGCACTTTTCAAAAGTGCCGCACTTTTAAAAAGTATTGAATTTTCAAGGACTTCATGTCTAAAACACCAAAAGCAATGGCAACAAAAGCCAAAATTGACAAATGGGATCTAATTAAACTCAAGAGCTTCTGCACAGCAAAGGAAACTACCATCAGAGTGAACAGGCAACCTACAAAATGGGAGAAAATTTTCGCAACCTACTCATCTGACAAAGGGCTAATATCCAGAATCTACAATGAACTCCAACAAATTTACAAGAAAAAAACAAACAACCCCATCAAAAAGTGGGCAAAGGACATGAACAGACACTTCTCAAAAGAAGACATTTATGCAGCCAAAAGACACATGAAAAAATGCTCACCATCACTGGCCATCAGAGAAATGCAAATCAAAACCACAATGAGATACCATCTCACACCAGTTAGAACGGCAATCATTAAAAAGTCAGGAAACAACAGGTGCTGGAGAGGATGTGGAGAAATAGGAACACTTTTACACTGTTGGTGGGACTGTAAACTAGTTCAACCCTTGTGGAAGTCAGTGTGGCGATTCCTCAGGGATCTAGAACTAGAAATTCCATTCGACCCAGCCATCCCATTACTGGGTATATACCCAAAGGACTATAAATCATGCTGCTATAAAGACACATGCACACGTATGTTTATTGCGGCATTATTCACAATAGCAAAGACTTGGAACCAACCCAAATGTCCAACAATGATAGACTGGATTAAGAAAATGTGGCACATCTACACCATGGAATACTATGCAGCCATAAGAAATGATGAGTTCATGTCCTTTGTAGGGACATGGATGAAATTGGAAATCATCATTCTCAGTAAACTATCGCAAGAACAAAAAACCAAACACCGCATATTCTCACTCATAGGTGGGAATTGAACAATGAGAACACATGGACACAGGAAGGGGAACATCACACTTCAGGGACTGTTGTGGGTTGGGGGGAGGGGGGAGGGATAACATTGGGAGATATACCTAATGCTAGATGACGAGTTGGTGGGTGTAGTGCACCAGCATGGCACATGTATACATATGTAACTAACTGCACATTGGGCACATGTACCATAAAACCTAAAGTATAATAATAATAATAATAATAATTACAATAAAAGAAAAAAAAAAAAAAAAAAAAAAAAAAAAGATTAAAAAAAAAAAAAAAAAAAAAAAGTATTGAATTTTCCATTAGACTTTAATCAATTAAATATTATTATTTAATGTGTGTCATTTGATTTTCATGTGTTAGGGCCTTTTTTGAGAATACATTAAGAAGCTCAATTTTAAAGCTAGCATTGACATTCAAAAAAGCAATGCATAACTTATCATGGTTTTTTATTTTCTAAATTTAAAAAATAACAACGGGGGTCTGTAACACTTGGGGGTTGGGCCTGCCTGCCCCTCCCAAGGGAGGGGGAGAGTGGGGTCCCCCTGCTCATCATGTTTTATCAGAACTCTTGTGTTTGTCAATGGGATCTTTGAACTTGACCAGTGCAGGCTGCTGGATGGAGTGACCAAAGATAGCTCAAGTTTTGCAATGAATGACTTTGAAGCTGTACTAGTTCTTTGTCTCATTCTCATAGAAATAATGGCACCCACAATAAGAAAGGTCTATGCTAGACCCTGTGAAAAACATAAAAGTAGGTGCAGACTCAGTTGGCCCCTTCAGGGAGCTGTACACTTAAGAAACAATAGTAGAATGGTACATAATCAGTATGATAAAGACTGGGTGTGCTATTATGCACTACTGGAGGCTAGTTAACAGAAGGTGCAGAATGCAAAAATTTCATTAAGGAGGTAGAAATTGAATTGGGCATGAAGCAGTTTAGATAAAGGAAGAAGAGCTCTGAAAATAGAATCTAGTCCAAACGGAGGGAAAAAGACCAGCAATGACACAAAGTAGAAATTAGAAAAATGGGCCAGGCACGGTGACTCAAGCCTGTAATCCTAGCACTTTGGGAGGTTGAGGTGGGCAGATCACCTGAGGTCGGGAGTTTGAGACCAGCCTGACCAACACGGAGAAACCCCGTCTCTACTAATAATACAAAAGTAGCCAGGTGTGGTAGCACATGCCTGTAATCCCAGCTACTTGGGAGGCTGAGGCAGGAGAATTGCTTGAACCCAGGAGGCAGAGGTTGTGGTGAGCTGAGATTGTGACAGTGCACTCCAGCCTGGGCAACAAGAGCAAAACTCCGTCTCAAAAAAAAAAACAAAAGAAAAAGAAAAAGAAAAAGAAAAAAAATTGGAAAAACAACAACAAACAATGTCGGGCAGTGTGGCTCATGTTTATAATCCCAGCATGTTGCGAGGCTGAGGTGGACAGGCTGCTTGAGCCCAGGAGTCTGAGACCAGCCTGGGTAACATAGTAAGTCTCAGCCTCTACAAAAAATAAAAAAATTGGGGGACTGCTTGAGCTCAGGAGGTTGAGGCTGCAGTGAGCCATGATTATGCCACTGTGCTACAGCCTGGGTGACAGAATGAGACCCTGGCTCAAGAAAGAAAAAAAAAAGAAAGGAAGAAAGGAAGGAAAGAAAGAAATAACCAACTAACTAACTAACTAAATTAGAGCTGTGTTCCAAGAGCCAAAAGGGATGACCCAGTTGATTTGGAATGAAGTCTGCTGGTCAAGCTACTGATGGAAAAAAGCTCAGGTATTACGTTAGGGCTATTATATCTTCAGAGCTCAAGAGCCAAGGAAATAAGACAGAAGTTGTTGAAAAATATGGTGGAGCATTTCCTATGTGACAAAGAGGCCTGATAATTATCACATATAACACTTATTTAGTGATTTATAGTTTACAAAGAAACTTTATGTATATTATCTAATTTAATTCCCATTACACTTGAATGTGATATTTATTTTACAGATAAGGATGTTGAGCCAAAGGTGTTAACTGGCTCTGACTACGGGCACACAGTGTGTCTTCTGCTCTACCTACAATTTTTCACAATGAGAGCAATATTTCAGGATGCATATTTCAGGATTCTATACATTGCATTATAGAAGGAGAAAGAAAGGGTAAGGAGACCACTGCAGAAATCTAGGCACGAGCAAAGGAGATTCTGGACAATTAGTGGCAGTGAGAACAGAAAGGAAGGAGAACATAGAAAACTGTCAAAGGCATAATCAACAGAGATTGATGACTAACTGGATTTAGGGGTCGAGGCAAAGAGAATCAAAGCCCAAGGCATGAGTGGAAGAATGCTGGTGCCATTTGCAGAGGCAGAGAGAAAGCTCCTTGATAATTCAGACTGGCGAATGCATTTGAGCTGGAGTGGAAACTGTTCATGTGGCAGCTCCTGCATCTACAACTCAGTGGGTGCTCATAAATAGCTGTTCAGTAAATGAACAGGTAACAGTTGAAGTAAGGGGAATGGGTCATCCTTTAAGAATAAAGCATTTGCTAAGAACACAAAGCCAAGGGTCAGGCCTGGGTGAATGCCCTCAGTCGGGAGAGGCCAAAAAAGCCGGGGGCAGAGTGGGGAGGGGGTGGCAGGGAATAGGGTTAGTAATAGGAGAATTTGAGACAAAGGCCTGGGTAGGAATTCTGAAAGTTTATGGTTATTAGACCATGAAGGATGCTTTCTTACTGTTTCAGAAAAGGTATACAGTTTTAGGCATTTCTTCACTGTAGCAAAACATTGACTACCAGGTCCCTTTTGCTTTGGATAAAGAGGTTCCTCCCCAGTTCATTCACTCTTGCATTGTTTCTCACAGGGTCGGCCCACAGAACCTCTGACTTAGAATCACTTGGGACATTGCTAAGTCTGTAGATTCCTGGGCCCCATTCCAGATTTCCTGAATCATACTTCGGGGGTACAACCTAGGAATGTAAATCTTTACAAGCTCCTCAGTGGTTTTCATGCACACTAAACTTTTAGAATCAGTGCTATATAATAAAAGATCAAATGACTGAGAAGAGAATATGGCTAAAAATGACCAGATATGTAAATTAAAATCCTTAATATATTCCTGGGAACATGCTCAGTGTTTGTGGAAGTGTGAAAGGCAAAGCAACACTGACCACAAATAAATTCTGGAAAGCACCCTGAAAAAACTGTTTTGAACAAACAGGTTAATTTATCTCTGGTTTGCATCTAAACCCAGTGACACCAAGTTGGATGGTAACCAGAAAGCGTTATGGAATCTCTTTATGGTGAGTGATAGTTTAGGGAGGTGAACATTGCTGGTTTGACATTCAGCCTTAAAACAAACATCAGATTTTTTCAATTCACATGTTTTCTCTTACCGAACAATTTCCTAATGAAGTACTGGAAAAGACAACCTTTTTCTCCATTACTATTTGGACTTCTAGATCACATACATCACCTGTTCCAACAAAATGAAATTAAAAAGTTAGGTTGGTTAGTGTGAACATCAATACGTCTCACCAATTAACATCATGGATTAAAAAGAGAAAAAATTATCCAAGCTAACAATGTATCAATAGTTACTTATTTGGTCTTGCATGGATTTTGTCTTTGAAAGACAAGGCTTCAAGCCCAGTTCTGTCTCCTAAAGCAGATTTTATAAGATGAGAGAAGAGAAAAAAATACATATAGTTCAGCTTCAAAGACTTAGAATCCCATCACTTTATCTTCCCAGAAAAAATATTTAGGGAAGCTAGGCCAGGCACGGTGGCTCACACCTGTAATCCTAGCACTTTGGGAGGGCGAGGTGGGTGGATTACTTGAGGTCAGGAGTTCTAAACCAGCATGGCCAAGATGGTGAAACCCCATCTCTACTAAAAATACAAAAATTAGCCAGGCATGGTGGCACATGCCTGTAATCCTAGCTACTTGGGAGGCTGAGACAGGAGAATTGCTTGAACCCAGAAGGCAGAGGCTGCAGTGAACCGAGATCACACCACTGCACTCCAGCCTGGGCGACAGAACAAGACTCTGTCTCCAAAAAAACAAAAGAAAAAGAAAATTCAGGAAAGGTGACTTGCAACCTTTCTTGCTAATATGTTGCTTTCTTCAGACTTCTAATCATAATGATTCTTAATAATAAATACTGTCGTTTAACTACTTTGGTCCTACTTTAAGGCCAGTTCCTGATGCAACCTCTATAAAAATATAGGATAGTTATATCCAAAAATTCCCGTGGTGTTCCGTATATATTTACAGACAAAGGCTTTTTTGTTCCTTTTTTTCCAATTCAAATGACCCACTTCCCTTAGCGTTTCCTCAAAGACTTGGTTTCTCGGCCAATTAATTTTTTTATTGCTTTCCTCTCAACTCTACATTAATTTTAATTTAAATATTCACAAAACTAAAGGTAGAGAATTAAAACAAATATTGTAATAAACTAGTGTATTAATTATCTTTGATTGCTCATCTGATATGCTGTTTGTTTTCTTTTCATTTAATTTTGTTTTCACTAACACCATGATATTCATTTGTCATTAGAAATCACAGTTTCTTGCCTCAGTTCCTCTTTCCCATTCCAGGTGCAGAACTTCTTTCTATTGATGTCTACCAGAAATCAGTGAAATGTAGAACTAAACTCAGAAGGCTAAAAATACCAGGCTGTCTGTGTGGACACCAGCATCCTGGCCCCATGGCACCTAGAGCACCCAGCACTGGCACCATCTCAGGTCCACAAGCTGGCTGCTAGAAGAGGTTTGCTTTAGGGGTTCCGAAGCATCGCCTCCCTGCTACCTCTCCGGCAGTGGGAGTGGTGAGGCCCCATCCCTTCCACACAGACACATCCTGCTTTCCCGCCTCCCCTGAGTGTAAGCTAGGAGTGAGAGGGTTACAGATGGAGGAGAGAGGGGAAAGGGAGAGCCCAGGGTGATGAGAAAAAAATATGCCTCTAAAAGAAGGTGAGAAAATGATACTATACGGAGACACCTCTACCAAGGCAAACTCTGAACTAGAGGTGGTTCTGAGAAATAAGCAGGCTTGAAGCCACATGGGTCCTCCTCCTCCCTCATCAGAGGCTCCCTCTGCCCGGAAAAGTCCACCCTGGGTTGAGACCAGAGGAGCAATGAGAACAGGAGAGATGGGAAGAGGATGAAGTCCCTCAAATTGGTGATGGAAAAGAAAAAGTGAAGAACATCGAAGGGCTGGCAATCCATGGGCAATTGCAGGAGGAGGGACATACATGAGGAGGAGTTCCTGTGTGAGGATATGTAAAAAGACAGGTATGAGTTAGGCTCATTTGCATATATAACTATGAGCAAAACTCTCCCAGAGTGGGGACATCGGCCCTCCTGCCCAATTCTTCAATTATACATAAAGCACTTACCACGAATCGAATAAATAATGAATCTTTTTATAAACAGTATCTGTCTTGGAGGGAGATTCCAGTTGTAGAGATGTTTCACTTGTGCAAAATATCCAACATATCTATTCTGAAAAGCAACAGAAATCTTCCTTTAAGTGGAGATGAAAAGTCTAAAGTCAGCATTCCTTTTTTTTTTTTTTTTTTTTTTTGCATAACGCTTGTTAATGGAGGTAAGTAATTAAGAAAACATTTACTGGATGCCATTATATAACTAGACATTTTTAGGGATGCTGCCCCACAACTATCTACCTTGAGGGAAAAATACTGAATTCAGTGCAATGGGGAAGTAACAAGGATGGAGCCAGGCCCTGTTTATAGGCTGCTTATGGTTGAGAGGGCAACTAATCAGAAGCACAACAAAACGGTTACAGCATCATTAGTGTCCAGATAGAAGCTTAGTTATGACTGAGTTAGAGGAAGGCTTGTGGTTTGGTGAAGAGCAGCTTCCTGGGGAATGGTATAAGTGAAAACTCCAGAGGAATACCTCCAAACCTCAGTAGCAGGTTTCCCGTCATTCTTCTCTTGTTCCTGACAGCTAGAATTTCTTCACTTTGCATTTCCTCAATTCTGTTTTCTCAAGGAAGCCCTGGAATTCTCTTAGCCTTGTCCTTTCCCTGGGACAAGCTGTTCACAAGGCTCTCCCCTGAATCTTTCTTCAAGGTATTGAAGAGCTCTGGTACTCAATCAACTGGTTCAGAATTCAAAAGTTGGCCATCATGGTGGCTCCCGCCTGTAATTCCAGTACTTTGGGAGGCCAAGGTGGGCAGGTCACCTGGCGTCAGGAGTTTGAGACCAGCCTCGCCAACAGGGTGAAACCCTGTCTCTGCTAAAAATACAAAAACAGGCCATGCGTGGTGATGGGCACCTATAATCCCAGCCACTTGGGAGGCTGGGGCAAGAGAATCGCTTGAACCCAAGAGGTCGAGGTTGCAGTGAGCTGAGATTGCACCACTGCATTCTAGTCTGGGCGACAGAGCGAGACTCTGTCTCAAAAATTAAAAACAAAACAAAACAAAACAAAACTCATAAGTTCACAGACTGTTCCTTACCCATTGGGAAATGCTCATTAAAGTAACTAACTGCCATACTTCCCTTTAGAAAGGGCCAGTCATGAGACAGGCTCATGAAAGTCCTTAACTTAGGAGTAGATGTAGTCAGTAGAATGGCCCACAATGCAGGATCAGAATGTGATGGTGTCTGAGAATCACCACCAGACACAGAGGGCACTCTATCCTGAGGTCTTGCCAACACAGCTCTCAAACGTGCAGCTGAGACCCTGTGTTGCTTTTTCGGTGAATCAGAAGAGATTCAGTTGCAGCCTTTGGTGTGCTAGTTCTGGACTAAAGTTAGGGAAACTATGCACGACTGCAGAAGAAATGGGGATGGGCAGATGTGTGGGGAGAGTTGTTGGAGGAGCTCTATCTAGCATCCCCTTAGCTTCTGCCACTAGATTCTCCACCTTTCCCTAAGGGCTGTAAACCACCAGGGCCCTCAAGCTGCTTGTGCTCCCACGCTTCCTTCTCCTACAACTTAAAACAACAGGGACTTGTAGTAGAAAGTAATACAACTAACACATAGGAGGCACTCACTACAAACAAAAAGATATTATGAGAAAAGGGTGGAAAGATGGGTAAGCCACGGGCTTTGCCTTTAAAGGGGATACAGAAGTCACCACTTCAAATAACTAGAGAATGATGCAAAGTGACACAGTCCCTAAAAGAAACACAAAGGGCTCCAAGAATTGAAAAAGCAAGAGACTACTTCAGGCTGAGAAGGGAAAGGGATTCTAGGAAAAGGGGAATGAGCAATGGCATGAGGGTATCAAGTGTCCGTAGGCTGGGAAAGGGCACACAGTCTAAATGTGTTGGAGTATGGGATGTGTGCATGCACATAGCGGAAGAGAAGGTTGGAAAAGTCAAAGTGTGGCTCTTGAGTGCCAGGTTGAAACGTTTAGTTTCTTGCCATTGGCAGTGGGGACATAGTATGGATTTTGAGCATGGAAATGGCATGATTAGGGCTGCACTTCAGTAAATTCACCTATCACTTTCAGCTTAGGGTCTATGACTATCTTTATTTTGTTTTGCTTTGTTTTGTTTTGTTTTGGGCTTGGGTGTGGGAGAAAAGTGTCAGTGGATAAGGCTGAGTTCTTCTGGCCCAAACTAAAGGTTTAGGGCCAGTAGTTAGAGTGTTCTCCTAACAGGGCCAAGAGTACTCACTCAGCTCCTACCACTTAAAGATAAACTCATTTACAGCCACATCCAAATCCATTTAGGAATTCCCAACCCGCTCTCACTTCGGTTTCAGGGGCAATATAGAAAAGGCAATATAAATGAGAAGCTGTGCACAGCAAGGGCTTCAGAGGCTGACATCTAGATTTCAGTCCTTGGTTCAAAAGTTACTTTCTCTGAACCTCAATTTTCTAATTTATAAGATGAGAATCATAGTAGTGCCTACTCATAGAGTTACCGAGAATATTAAATGAGATAGTGAATAGAGAACTCTTAGAATAGTTCAGCAAAGTCTAGAATGCTGTAAATGCTATAGGATAAACATCCTGGTTTCTTCAATAAACAAATTACAAGTAATAAAAAATGGTGAGACATCCATTAAACTTACATTCTTAAAAGAGACTTAGGAGACACAGCAACCAAATGAAATGTGTGGACTTTGTTTGAATTCTGATTAAACAAACTAAATTTTCAAAGATTTTAAGACAATTTTGGAAACAAACATGGACTACAAATTTGATATGAAGGATTTTTAAGGTATAATATTTTTAGATATGATAAAAAGTGTTAAGGTTTTTTGTTGCTGTTTTAAGAGTACTTAAATGTCATACTAAAATGCTGTGGGATAAAATGATCTGACGACTGAAATTTCCTTTATAATAACTCAGATTTAGGGAAAGCAAGAGTGGAGAGTGGGGTTGGGGGGTATACGTAGAGTGGGAAAAGAATGGATGAAACATGGCTGGCTGCTGGCTGAAATGACTGTTGCAGCAATGTGATGACTATATGAGGACATATTGTATGATTCTCTGGACTTTTGTATATGATTAAAATTTTCCATAACAAAATGTTTCTAAATGAAAAAAAAGAGTAACAGTGTATATTTCATATAGGTGTTATGGGTATTAAATGAGATATGTAAAAGTGCAATACTGTCTGGTATACAGAAGGGATTTTGAAAAGTTTATTTCTCCTTTTATTTTCTCTTTTAAAATACACCTCCCCCACAACACACAGAAAAGTCACACACACACACACACACACACACACACACCAGGAGTCATCCAAAAACAGTCTTTGTGATGTTCTGCAAGGGTTGAATTGCCCTAGTAATGGTTTGTGAAAGACTTGGATCTTTTTTACATTGAAATCAAAGGCTGGTGACTTTAGACACACTTCAGGGTCCTGGAGCCTTGGGTACTGGACCTTCCTACTTTGGGAAAATAATCAACTCCTGAGCTCCGTAAACAATAACCAGTATAGAATAGAAAGCAGGATTCTCTGAGGAGAAGCCAGAGTCCCCAGCATGTGGGCAGCACCTGAAGCGTGACCCTCAGACTCAGGGAGGGACCAAGGCCTGTTGCAGGGCACCCAACTGCTGCTGCCTGATCACCAAAGGAGAAGAGGCTAAAATGAAACCAAATAACAGGAGGCAATCTGAACCCACTCCCCTAAAAAACTCCCATTTTTAAAAAGAAAACTTACCTGAGAAGGAGTTTCTACTCCCTGAAATTTATTGCTGTGGGTTTTATCTGTTCGCCTTTCTCCAAAATAATACAGGCTTTCCTACAAAAAAGGGTACAATCCAACCATGGTTCATCTGCACTCTTTCCTTCCTATATTAGGTATCCTTAGTGTTTCTACGCCCACCTTCTTTCCTAAAGTCAGTGACTTTGTTTGTTTGTTTGTTTGTTTTTTGGTAGAGTCTTGCTCTGTAACCCAGACTGGAGTACAGTGGCAGGATCTAAGCTCACTGCAACCTCTGCCTCCTGGGTTCAAGTGATTCTACTGTCTCAGCCTTCTGAGTAGCTGGGACTACAGGTGTGTACCACCATGCCCAGCTAATTTTTTGTATTTTTAGTAGAGATAGGGGTTTCACCATGTTGGCCAGGCTGCTCTCAAACTCCTGACCTCAAGAGATCCGCCTGCCTCAGCCTCCCAAAGTGCTGGGATTACAGGCGTGAGCCACCCGTGCCCAGCCACAGTGATCTTTGGGCAGAGGCTACTGAAAATAACAAAATTAGGACTTCTCTCATTCAAGGATTCATACATTCATAAAATTTTAGAGCTGGAAAGACCTTAGAAAGCATCTGGTCCAACTCTTCTTTCCATATTACAAATGACAACACTGAGACCAAAAGAAAACCAAGCAACCTGCCATGGAGATGCTGCAGCCAGTTAGAAGCAGCACAGGCCTGGAATACAGGTCCCTGGATTTCAGTCTAGGGCTCTGGATCAATGACTGTCAATGACTTTCAAAGCTTTTGTTTTTTAAGCTGCAATCCACATTAATAAACCTAGGAGACACGGAGACACACACACACACACACACACACACACACACACCCCCCCCCAAATATTTAAACCTTTTGATATTTTCTATTCTGCTCTATTCCATTTTATTTTTAAAAGATGTCAGTTACAACCCAGTAACTTTATTTTACAACTCACTGATAAATCATGATCCATAGCTTGAAAAACACCATCCTAGAACACCCATTTTCAAAATCTGTGTATCTCAAATGAGAGAAAGCAAAGGTGGTGGAATTGGAGTCTGGGCACTGTGTACAACCACCACCTCTTCCCTAGACTGTAGGCCAAACAACTCGAGCAGAGCTGCTGGAAATGGTAGCATCTCAGCAAGAAAATTGCAGAAAGAAAAATGACTGAGAACTCTGCTTTAAGTGCAAATAGCCCACCTTGTCTTATCAGAAATTTCTAGAGGTCACAGACTCCACATGTATTGACTAAGCAAAGATATTTACATTCAGAAGAGGCTTTGTTTTGAGTTGTGAAATGTTGCTTTTTATCTACCTAAGAGTTGTGAGGATGAGCAAGGCTCTTTGGAGAATTTATCTAATTAAGCTTGATACTATTCTCACGAGAAAGGAAGAAGTCATGGTACTGGCAGGAGTGAGAGCGGGGCCAGGTGAAGTGAGGGAAGCATTTTGATTACTGAATGTTTCTTTCTGTGTAACATGGCTTTACTCCCCTCACCTTAATCCTGCCCCATCAGGTCTTGTCTTTATTTAAAATGTTGATATTGTATACATCATAGATTTTTTGCATTAATTTTTATTAAAATATTGCATTAAAATTATTTATTTTAATTATTAAAATTTTTAGCATTCCCTTAAATTTTGCACCTCATTGACCTCACTCTACTCCTGGCCCAAAGAGATTCTGAAGTCAGCTACTAACTAGTGCACATTAAACAAGAAAGTATCGAAAACAGACTTTCTAAAGACTGCTTCTCTAATTACAATTTTACTAAGCACCATGACTAAAATAATCATCTTAACGTCCTACCAGCGATGTTTCAGAACTAGCAAACTGAATCATCATAAGACAAAGTTTGTAGAACATCTTTCATACCTCTGCGGTTAAAAATATTTCGAAGGCAATAAGGAGGGCACAAACCATAGTTCCGGTTCTTCCTAGAAAAGAAAAGAAGTTAGTTCAAGAACATACATGGTATAAAATTACACTCAGAAATATTCAAGGAGTGCATTTTAACTTGATTTTCTTTCTTTTTTTTGAGACAGGGTCTTGCTGTGTCACGCAGGCTGGAGTGCAGTGGCACAATCTTGGCTCATTGCAACCTCCACCTCACAGGTGAAAAATACGCAAATTACATTTACAGTAAAAATATCTTTCACCATCTCTCCACAAAAGGACACGATGAGGTTTTTACTAAATCTATAAGAAAGCAACAATTATGTCTTTTATAATTTTTTTTGGATAATAGTAAAAAAGAAAAATTCCCAACTCATTTAGTACATTAATATAACTGATTCCAAAATTGCACAAATACAGTAGAAGAAAAGATATTTTTACACCAGTCTCACATATAAATGTAGATTTAAAAATATACATATATTTTCAAAGTGAATTCAGCATTGTAGAAACACCATGTATCAACACCAAGTGCCGTTTCTCTTAAGGATGCAAGGATGTTTTTTCCAAGATGGCAGATTACAGGCTTTTAGCATGCCTCAGTCATTCGGAAATAGCAAGCAAGTACATAAAGACCAACTCTGTGAGCTTTAATTCAAGAAAGAAAATGGCAATTCCCCGGAATTATGAAGGACATCCCAGATCCTGGGGAGGACAATGCAGGCAAGCAGCCCTCAGGACAGCATTCGACTGATAAAAGTGAGTGAAGCCTCAGTATGTGGGAGAGGCAGACAGCATCCCTCTGTCTCACCTTTCCACTGGAGATCCACGCAACCCGGGCAGAGGAAGAGATTGTTTCTCCCAAGCCTTGGAGCTCATTTGAGGAGAGACTTGGAGACTTTGTGGGGGAACGACACAGGGAAACGCTGCCGGCATTTTCCCAAACTTGGACTGGGAGCAGGACAACACTGGGGAAATCTTCCCTATCTGGCCCCACCCATCTTGTGCCCCCAATCCCCCTACCCCTAGGGCTGAGGGAGCTCAGATTATTGTGTACTCAGGCAATCAGCCCATTGCCTGGGGCAACAGAGAGCTCCTCCCAATAGACAAGGATCAAGTACATAGCCAGCGGCACTGCCAACAGCCAGCTCTTACCCATGGCGCCATCTACTGGCTTGTCGGTCAAACCACACACCCAATATAAAACCTGCCGACGGAAGTGCATGGGGCTACAGAAGCAAAGCCGAAAGACCCTACCCAGCATGCTCTACAGTCACACCCCCTAGGGAGCAGGGAAAGGGAAAGAAGAAAAAAATAACAATAATATTATAGGAAAGGAAAGAAAAAGAAGAAATCCTACCCAAACAAAAATAATTACACAAGTTAGAAGTGCTAGCATCTCCAGATGAGAAGGACCCACGCAAGAATTCTGGCACCATGAGAAATCTGAATGTAGTGACACTACCAAAGGATCACACTAGCTCTCTGGCAATGCTTCCTACCAAAATGAAAACTCAGAAATGACAATAAGCAATTCAAAGCTTGGGTTGCAAGGAAGCTCAATGAGATTCAAGGTTGAAATCAACAAAAAGAAACTTCTACATCAATCCGGGAAATGAAGGAAGAGATAAACATCTTCATAAGAAAGCAATCAGAACTTTTGGAACTAAAAAATTCACTTAAGGAGTTTCAAAATACAACTGAAAGCTTTATCAATAGACTGGACAAAGTAGAAAACATAATTTCAGAGCTTGAAGACTGGTCTTTTGAACTAATCCAGTCAGACAAAAATAAAGAAAAAAGATTTTTTAAAAGTGAAGAAAGTCAGAAATATGAGATTATGTAAAGTGACCAAACCTACGAATTACTGGCATGCCCTAGAGAGAAAGAGAAAAAGAAAACAACCTGGAAAACATATTTGATGGAATAATTCAAGAAAATTTCTGGAATCTTGCTAGATAGACATCTAAGTACAATAAAGCCAGGTGGCACCTGTGAGATATTATAAAAAATGAACATTACCAAGGCATATACTCACCAGACTGTCCAAGGTCACTGTCAAAGAAAAGCCCTAAAGGCACTGGAGAAAAAGGCCAGATCACATACAAAGGTAGCCCCATCAGGATAACAGCCAAATCCAACAGCACATCAAAAAGTTCACAATCAAGTAAGCTTCATTCCAAGGATACAAGGTTCAGCATATGCAAACCAATAAATGTGATTCACCACACAAATAGAATTAAACAGAAACCACATGATCATCTCAATAGATGCAGAAAAAAAAGCTTTTGATAAAATTCAACATCTTTCTTGATTAAAAAAAAAAAAACACTCAAGAAACTAGGAATCAAAGGAACATACTTCAAAATAGAGCCATGGGCCAGGTGCAGTGGCTCACATCTGTAATCCCGGCACTTTGGGAGGCCAAGGCAGGCAGATCACTTGAGGTCAGGAGTTCAAGACCAGCCTGGCCAACATAGCGAAACTCCGTCTTTACTAAAAATACAAAAATTAGCCGGGCATGGTTGTGCACACCTGTAATCCCAGTGACTCAGAAGGCTGAGGCAGGAGAATCGCTTGAACCCAGGAGGCGGAGGTTGCAGTGACCGAGATTGCACCACTGCATTCCAGCCTGGGTGACAGAGCAAGGCTCCATCTCAAAAAACAAACAAAAAAACAGGCTGGGCGCGGTGGCTCATGCCTGTAATCCCAGCACTTTGGGAGGCTGAGGTAGGTGGATCACCTGAGGTCAGGAGTTCGAGAGCAGCCTGGCCAACTTGGTGAAACCCCATCTCTACTAAAAATATAAAAATTAGCTGGGCGTGGTGGCAGGTGCCTGTAATCCCAGCTACTTGGGAGGCTGAGGCAGGAGAATCACTTGAACCTGGGAGGTGGAGGTTGCAGTGAGCCAAGATTGCGCCATTGCACTCCAGCCTGGGCAACAAGAGTGAAACTCCATCTCAAAAAAAAAAAAAAAAAAAAAAAAAAGAAATCATTTCCTTTGCAGCATCATGGATGCAGCTGGAAGTCATTATCCTGAGCAAATTAATGCAGGAATAAAAAACCAAATACCATATGTTGTCACTCATAAGTGAAAGCTAAACAATGGGTGCTCATGGACACCAAGGTGGCAATAATGGACCCTGGGGAGTTCTAGAGGGGGCACAGCAGAAAAGGGCACAGGGTGAAAAACTAACTATTGGGTCCTGTGCTCAGTACCTGGGTGATGCAATCAATCACACCCCAAACCTCAGCATCACACAATATTACCAATAAACCTGCATATGTACTTCCAAATCTAAAAGTTAAATTATACCAAAAATCTAAGCTCAAAAAGGAAAAAAAAAGTCTTTTGCCCATTAAAAAACAAATAATAAAAAATACAAGAATCATCCTATATCAGAAATCTATATTAATGCAATTTATCATATTCATTGATTAAAGAAAACACACCTTACAATTATCTCAATTAATGCAGGAAAAAGCATTCACTAAAATTCAGCCTGCACCTGTGACTTTAAAAATTAACAACAACTAGGAAACTTCCTTAACTCAACAAAGAGAGTCTACCAAAATACCTACCAGGAACATCATATTAATGACATAATATTGACAGCATTTTCTTTAAAGCCTGGAATTAAACAAAAATGCCCTCTCTTCACTGCTTCCATTTAACAGTATACTGCAGAGCCTAACCAGTGTAGAAAGTCAGTGTAGTTAAGTAAATCTTTAGAATAACTCCTTAATCTAATGAGAGAATTCAGGAAGATTTCTAGATGCAGGCTCAACATAAACAAAGATTAATAGCTAAATCAAGGATGCAGGTTGAAATCTTTACAGTAATTACTAAAAATAGAAAAGGAGTATATGACTTCCAAGGTAATGACAGAGGGTGAGAAAGAAAGAATTATATTATTAAAATTCAATCGAACGAAAACAGAATGTCAGTAGGAAAATAGAAGAGTTAAATAAAATAGATGTACATAGAATGCTGTTCTCAACAAAGCATGATACATGTTCTTTTCAAATGTACAGAAAACATTTGACAATATCGACCAAATTCTGGGCCATTAAGCAGTCTAAACAAATTTCAAAGAACTAAAAAAGAAAAAAAATACATAGTATGTTCTGTGTCCACAACACAATATAATCAGAAATCAAAAATTTAAAGATAAGTACAAAATTCTCATATGTTTGGAAATAAGGAAGCATACTTCTACATAACTCATGGGTCAAAAAAAAAACAAGCACAAAGTTGGAAAATAGTTTGAACTAAGTAGAATAAAAACACTACAAATAAAAATTTATGGGACGAAGCTAAAGCAATTCTTAGAGGAAAACTTGTAGCCTTAAATGGTAAATAGAAAAGAGAGTGGTCGACACTCTAAGAATTATCCATGTCAAGAAGTCAGGAAAAGAACAAATTAACCCAAAGAGTATAGAAGAAAATTCTAAATATAATAGTAATTGATAAAATAAAAAATAAGTAAAAAATAGAGACCACCAATAAGGCCAAAAATTTGGTTCTTTTAAAAGACTAGTAAAATTGATAAATCCATGGTGAGACTAATCAAAAAAAAAAAGGGGAGAAGGCACCAAGAAAGCAATGTCAGGAATAAAAAAGGGAACACCTCTGCAGACACTAAAATGGTAAAATGATATTGTGAACAATTTGATGTCAAGACGTTTGCAAAGTTAGATTAAATAGACAAATGCTGGGAAAACTATAATCTACCAAAATGGACAAAAGAAATAAAATTATAAAAACATTCTATATAGGGAATTGAGCCATAATTTAAAGACTTCTCTCCAGAGAAAACTCTAGGCCAATGTGCGTTCACTGGTGAATTTCACTTTACACTTAAGAAGGAAAAAAATCAGCATGCATAAATTTACCCAGAGAATAAAAACAGAGAAAATGAAATCTAACTCATTTTACGAAGCCAAGATTTGAAAAAACTGTGAGAAAGGAAAATTATAACCAATCACCCAGATGACATGAATTTGAAAATCCTAAACAAAATATTAACAGACAGAATCTGGCAATTTAATAATAAAATAATTTAATAAGTATTTAACAAAATAATACAGCACAACTAAATTACATTTATTCCAGAAACATGTTGGTTTACCACTTAATCAATGTAATTAACCACATTTATTTATAGGATAAAGTAGAAAAATTATCATCTCAAAGATTCAGAAAAATCTTTAAGAATTCAACATCCATTCATGGTTTAAAAAAAAAAAAAACTCTTAGCAAGCTAAAGGAATTCCTTTTTTATTTTTTTTGTTTCGTTTTTTGAAACAGAGTCTTACTCTGTCTGTCATCCAGGCTGGAGAGCAGTGGTGCGATCTTGGCTCACTGCAACCTCTGCCTCCTGGTTTCAAGTGATTCTCGTGCCTCAGCCGGAGTAGCTGGCATTACAGGCATGTGCCACCACACCTGGCAAATTTTTGTATTTTTTAGTAGAGACAGGGTTTCACCATGTTGCCTAGGCTGGTCTTAAACTCCTGGCCTCAAGTGATCTGCCCCCACTGGGCCTCCCAAAGTGCTGGGATTACAGGTGTAAGCCATGGCGCCCAGCCAAGGAATTTCTTAATCGATAAATGGTAACTAATACACACACACACACATACACACACACATACACACACACACACACACACACACACACACACACACAGTCGTAAAGCAATTGGAGAGATGTTGAAAGCTTTTCCTTTGAGAATGGAACTGTATGTTGATGGCTGCTATTGCCACTTCTAATGCTACACTGTACTGAAGGTTCTAGCCAGTGCTAGGGGAGATAAATGACTGAAATGGAAAAAATACAATTTATTATTTTCATATGATGTAATCATGTACCATAAAATCCAAAAGAATCTATAGATAAATTAGTAGAACTAATAAGTGAGTTTAGGCTGGGCACGGTGGCTCAGGCCTGCAGTCCTAGCACTTTGGGAGGCGGAGGCTGAGGCTGGCAGATAACTTGAGCGCAGGAGTTTGAGACCAACCTGGGCAACATAGCGAAACCCCATCTCTACAAAAAAATGAAAAAATTAGCTGGGCATGGTGGCACCTGTCTGCAGTGCTAGCTACTCAAGAGGCTGATATAGGAGGATCACCTGAGCCCAGGGAGGTTGAGGCTGTAGTGAGCCATGATCATGCCACTACACTCCAGCCTGGGTGACAGAATGAGACCCTACCTCAAAAAAAAAAAAAAAAAAAAAAGTGAGTTTAGGAAAGTTGCTAATTGCAAGATTAATAAATAAAATGAACTGCATTTAAAATGATAAAAAACATTTAGAAAATAAACATTTTAAAGGGATATCATTTAAATAACCACAAAAAAAATCTAAGAATAAATCTCACCAAAAATATGTAAGCTTTCTATACAGAAAATGAGAAAGCACTGTAAAGAGAAATTGAAGAGGACCTAACTAAATGAGAGAATACCTCTGTTCATTGGTTGGATGAGTCAATATTGTAAAGATTCAATTCTCCCCAGTCTATAAATTCAATGCAATTCCAAATAAATTTCTATCCAGTGTGTGTAATTTGACTAGTTGATTCCCAAATTTATATGGAAATATAGATGACCTAAAATACCCAAACAATTGTGAAGAAAAAGAACAAGATGATGAGGACGTATTAGAAAGCTACAGTAAGATAGTTGTGCTATTGGCACACAGATGAAAAAATCAATGATCAGAATAGAAAGGTCAGAAACAGATTCATGTTCTTCAGGGTAGTAAAGAAATGAAAATCTTCTGAACCAGTGTGCTGGAATAACTGGATAGCCATACATGGGAAAAGATGAAATCTGATGCCTTCCTCACACCACACACATAAGTCAATTTTAAAAGGAATGAACCTTCTCAAAGAAAATATAGTAGTAAAGTGTCCTTTAAACTCAAGGAAAATTTTCTTAATCAGGACACAAAAACACAAACTTTATAAAGGGAAAGCATGATACATATGATAGTAATACAACTAAGAACTTCTGTTAACCAAAAGATACTCCTGAGAGACAGAAAAGGCAAATCACAGAGCAGAAAAGCTTTCTTGAAATACATTCATGACCAATAACAGAATTGAAATCAGAATACATAAAAAACTCCTACAATCAGGAGAAAAAAGATGAATAATCCAGGAGAAAAATGGTTAAGAAAATTAAAAAGTTCCTTTACAAAAAAGGATATCCAAATACTTAATAATCTTTAAAAAAACTTCCTCAATCTTATTAATAATTATAGAAATGCAAATGATCACCACCATAAGATGCCATCACACAAACACCCAAAGGCTAAAGATAAAAATACTCAGAATTGCAAGTATTGGGGAAGATATGGAATGCCTGAAGTCTACAATACCAGTGCAGTAAAAATTGGTACAACTGTTTTAGAAAACAGGTGACATTATCAAGTAAAGTTCAAGATTCATTACCCTAAGACAGAACAATTTTAGTCTGAGGTATACACTCAGCAAAAATGTGGCCACATGTGCAACAAGAAACGTGTATTTTTAAAAGCAGTATTATTGGGCTAGGCATGGTGGCTCATGCCTGTAATCCCAGCACTTTGGGAGGCAGAGGCAAGCACATCACTTGAGGTCAGGAATTTGAGACCAGCCGGGACAACATGGCAAAACTCCATCTCTACTAAAAATACAAAATTAGCTGGGTGTGGTGGTGGATGCCTGTAATCCCAGATACTCTGGAGGCTCAGGCACGAGAATTGCTTGAACCCAGAAGGCGGAGGTTGCAATGAACTGAGATCATGTCACTGCACTCCAGCCTGGGTGACAGAGTGAGACCTTATCTCAAAACAAAAAACAAAAAACATAATTTATCACAATAAAAATTGGAAACAACCCAAATGTAATAGAAAAAAAAAGAGATTCCCTTTTCAGTCACAATTTGTGTAGGAATGAATTTTTGAAAAGATGTGCAAAGACATGATGAAAAAAAGTATAAAATATTATTAAAGAATGAACAAGATGATTCACATGTACAACTCAATATCACAAAGTTGTCAGTTCTCTCAAGTTAATCTATAAATTCAATATAGTTCCAATAAAAATCCTAAAAGTGTTTTATTATGGCACTTCACAAAATGATTTTGAAATTGAATGTAATAATAAAGTTCCAAGAACAGCAAGACAATTGTGCCTTTATCAAACCACATTACAAAGCTACAATAATTACAAAAGTGTGGTAGAGAGAACTTAGGAACCGTTTTGAATATTTATAGACACTTGGTATATTACTGAGAGGGACTACAAATTAACAGAGAACAAAATAGCATGCAACTGATGGTGTTAGGACAATTGGCTATCTATATGAAAAAAACACTCCCCCCAACTTCCAATTAGATTAAAGACCCAAATATTGAAAATGGAACTTGAATATTTTTTAAGAAATGTGGAATATCTTTACTACATCAGTATAGGGGTGAATTTCATAAACATGACAGAAAAGCATGAAATATATACACACACATAGAAAAACAAATTTTACTATATTCAAAATTACAAACTTCTCTCTGGGCATGATGGCTCATGCCTGTAATCCCAGCACTTTGGGAGGCTGAGGTAGGTGGATCACTTGAGTCCAGGAGTTCGAGACCAGTCTGGGCAACACAGTGAGACCCTGTCTCTATAAAAAATACAAAAATTAGCCAGGCATGGTGATGCTCTCCTGTAGTCCCACTTACTCAGAGGGGCTGAGATGGGAGGATCACTTGAGCCCCGGGAGGTTCAGGCTGCAGTGAGCCGAGATCATGCCACTGCACTCCAGCCTGAGTGACAGACAGAGCGAGATCACGTCTCAAAACAAAACAAAAATTTACAAACTTTTGTACAACAAAATAAATCACAATCAAATTTAAAAGGCAACGTGGGGAGAATATAATTACAATACTAAGAAAAATTGGCATTCAGATTCTTTAAAGTACTCCTATAAATCAATATAAACTATTTTTACTATCATGATACTACTGGTAACCTGCAGGCAGCAACCAACCAGAAGACAGCAAAACTAATATGAATAAACACAAAAAAAGAGGCTGTTCTTGTACATACCAGCCGAATATTAGCCCTCTAAACAACCTTTAACAAAATCAACAAAATATTATGTGAACACAGAATAATGTAAACCCCCTCTCAGCAAAAAAGAAAAAAAGTCAAATTTGAAATGAATGTTTTCCTTCAAGCAAGGAATTAGCATTAGTTAATAGAAAACTGATGCTAACTTCTTTAATAATAACATTTTAGGTTGGGCAATGTGAAATGGCCATTTTTAAAACACAAGATGGTTAAAAACTGGTAATTTCAAATGATTCAACCTCTATATTGTTAACTATGGTATTGTAAATTGCCAGTTTATATACAACATTCCAATCTGTAGAGCTAAACACAGAACCTGTATATTAACTAATATACAGCTAAGCACAGAAACTGTATATTAACTAATGGGCTTGAAACTAGTCAATAAGACTAAAACTTGATTTTACTGAATTATATGTCAGTTTATGGTGTTATGTTTTCCTGGAATTTGATATAAAAATTGATTTGGAGCCCACTAAAAATGTAATTATTTATGTTTGTCAAAATTTGTGAAATATGCTTAGATGATTATTTAAAGCCTAAACCTGAATGAGAGAAAATCTAACTAAACTTAAATTGGTTGGATTTACAAACAGCTTTTTTTCCCCATTTTAACCCCACCAATGTCAATTTCTTCATATCATTACACTATAAAAATTCCAGTATAATTTTTGAAATAGCATCTCTGTTGGCTCCCTTAATCTAAAAGGTTCTCACAAAGTTTAAGAACAACTTTAAATATTACTGGAACAAAAACAGACATGTAGACCAATGGAAGAGAATAGAAAGCCCAGAAAAAAATCCATGCATTTATACTGAGCTGATGTTCAACAAACGTGCCAAGAATCCAAGATGTGGAAAGGACAGTCTCTTCAATAAACGATACTGGGGAAACTGAATATCCACTTGCAGAAGAATGAAATTGCAATCTATCTCACCCAATATACAAAAATCAACTCAAAGTAAATGCTTAACTGTGAAAAGTGAAATTGGAAAACTACTAGAAGAAAACATAGGTGAAAATCTTCTTGACATTGGTCTGGGCCAAGATATTTTTGGATATGACTGAAAAGCATAGGCAACAAAAGAAAAAGTAGACAAATGATACTGCATCAAACTAAAATGCTTTTGCACAGCAAAGGAAACATTTATAGAGTAAAGAGAGAACCTACAGAATGGGAGAAATATCTACAAAGCATACATTCGATAATAGGTTAACAGATTTTTTAAAAAAGGAACTCAGACAACCAATAGCAAGAGAACAAGTTACTTCTCTAGAAAATGGCCAAGGAACCTGAAAAGATATTTCCCAACAGAAGACACACAAATGGCCAAGAGGTATAATGAGAAAATGTTAAACATCATTAATCATCAGGGAAAAGCAAATTAAAACCACAATGAGATATCCTCACACCTGTTAGGATGGTCATTAACAAAAAGACAAAAGAAGAGTTGGTGAGGATGAAGAGAAAA
Organism: Pongo abelii; assembly: GCF_028885655.2. Classification (NCBI taxonomy): domain Eukaryota; kingdom Metazoa; phylum Chordata; class Mammalia; order Primates; family Hominidae; genus Pongo; species Pongo abelii. The sequence goes on from NC_071999.2 coordinate 21,030,159, forward strand.
GGGAACCCCCTTGTACACTGTTGGTGTGAATGTAAATTAGTAGTTATTATAGAAAACAGCACTGAGATTCCTCAAAAAACCAAAAATAGAACTACCATATGATTTGGAGATTCTACTTCTGGGTATATATCCAAAGGAAATGAAATCTGCACTCCCGTGTTCACTGCAGCATTATTCGTAATACCCAAGCTATGGAGTCAATCTAAATGTCATCTATGGATGAATGGATAAAGAATATGTGGTATATATAAATAAAGGCATACAATTCAGCCTTAGAGGATATCCTGTCACTTGAGATAATATGGATGAACCTGGAGAACATTATGCTAAGTGAAATAAGCCAAGCATAGAAAGACAAATACTGCATGTCTCGCTTATTTGTGGAATCTAAAAAAGTCAAATTCATAGAAGCAGAGAGTAGAATGGTGGTTACCAGGGGCTGGGGGACAAAACTGGTGGGATTGTGAAGATGTTGGTTTTCACTTTATTATTATTGTTATTTTTTTAGATGGAGTTTTGTTCTTGTTGCTCAGGCTGAGATCGCAATGGTGCGATCTCAGCTCACCGCAACCTCTGCCTCCCAGGTTCAAGCGATTCTTCTGCCTCAGCCTCCGAGTAGCTGGGATTACAGGTGCATGCCACCACACCCGGCTAATGTTTTGTATTTTTAGTACAGATGGGGCTTCACCATGTGATCCACCTGCCTCAGCCTCCCAAAGTGCTGGGATTACAGGTGTGAGCCACTGTGCCCAGCCTGAGATGTTGATTAAAGGATGCAAAATTTCAGTTAGACAGGAAGAATAAGTTCAGGAAATTTATTGTACAACATAGTGACCACAGTTAATAATAATTTATACTTGAAAATTGCTGAGACAGTAGATTTTAAATGTTCTCACACAAAAATATGTGGAGTAATGCATATGTTAATTAGCTTGATTTAGCCATTTCACAATGTTTACGTATATCAAAACATCATGTTGTACATCATGTTGTACACCATAAATATATTGATTTTTTATTTGTTAATTTAAAAATAAAAAAGATTAGCCTTAAATAAAATAAAAGTACTCTGATATTCTAAAATTAAAGACTGTTTGTATTTTGAGAGATATAAACTGGCAAAGCAAAAATAAAGAAATCCAAATACTAGGAAAACAAGGGAAAATATGCTCAACCTTCCTTAGTTCTTTTTTCCTACTTTCTTCCCTTCCTTACCCTCTCCCTATCTCCTACGCTTCCTCCTCTCCTCTTTCCTTTCTCCTTTCCTTCTTTCAGTCTTGGAGCTAATATTTTAAAATGCTAACAATTATTAATACATATTAATAGCAATACGTATCTTGTTCTTGTACTTTACCTATATTTACATGTCTTTAGAAAGGGAAAAATAAAAAGGAAAATGTTATTACCTTTGCCTCCTTTACAGTGAATCGCTATGATGTTTTCAAGATCTTGAGCCATCCACTCATTTACTTCCTTGGTGAAAACCACCATCTCACTGATTTCAAGTTGAAGATTTTTAGTTAAAATATTTTCAAAAAACCAAGCCCAATATATTTAGCCCTCTTCTGATAGTCAACTTAGCATAAAACTTACTGTAGAGTGGGGACATTATGATCATCAATCATGATTCTACTGACCCTATTATGGAAGTACTTAGGATCATAAGCTCTTTCACCTAAAATAAATAATATGTATGTCATATCTCTACAGGGAATAACATGATAAATGATGAAGTTATGAATAAGTTAACATATCTTATTAGAATTCCTTCTCTATCTCCAAAAAGAGCTTTCCAAGTTGCTCCTGCCGCTCTAAAATAAACGCAAGCGTTTCAAAAACGTAAGGATGGTAGTGGTTTATCCATCTCATGTAACCTAAACTCAACTTATTTTTGTTTAATAGGTATAATTTTTAACTTTCTAGCAGACTATTCATTATATTATTGCAGGGTAGTTAGAAACCACACAAGAGGCAAATGTAGCTGACCAAAATGTTTTCCCCCTGAAAATGTCTATTGAGTATACAGGTAGAGGAAGAAATCAAGAGAGACAGGGTATTAAACTGGGTTACAACCTATTTTCTACAGAGTTTTTTGCTTTTTTCCCATCTAGAGCCTTGCTCTCATCACATGCCACTGCTGATGGGTCAGAAGACTCATTTGTTAAATTGTCTGTGTCCTCATAACACAATCTGGCAGGAAAAGCAGAAAGATTTTCCTAAACCTAATATCGCTAGAACAGATCTTCCCTAAAATGGTTTGCTTCCACTCCAGCCTCACTGCTCCTGCCAAAGCCACATCCTTCATAGGGTACTTTGTGCTGCTGCGCTAACTCCTTCTACTAAATGGGGCCAGTCCAAGATAGGGATTTTTAAATTCATTCCTTGCCACCACCAAATACTTATGATTAAATGCAATCTAAAAAACAAAATCATCTTCTTATGTGCAGTAATCTGTTTTCTATCTACAGTAGCAAAATATAGAGTAATGTACATACTGCATAGATTGTAGACTCGATAGTGGTTTGGATGTTTCTTATCTAGAAACCGCGCAACTTCCTAAAAAAGACAAACACATATCTTACATATTTACATGGCACCAACATAAGCTATTTCCTAGGGTGAACCAAAAATGGTTATTACTTTCATTAATTTGTCTCTCACTAGCATCTTCTAGGGGAGATTCAGGGAATAAGAGGGTATGCAAATTTCAACTTCTAATCCACTGTGATTTTTCAAATAGTCCACAAAGTGTGTTTGGCTACTCCGATGAGTCTCTATTGTAAATACACACTGTTTAAAGCTATCAGATAAGTAAATTAGCTGGTTAACTAATTTTAAGTAATTTGTTCTAAATCATTAATTCACAGTTAATATGGTTCTTGTTTAAATCTAATTCATATTGGTTCTTATTTAATTCTGAATAGATACATCTTTAGAGAGTGATCTGCATATTACAGTCTATCTAAGCACTATGTAAACAAATGAATGCAAAAAGTATATAGTATGATTGTGTGTATGTGTGATAGAAAAAGATAAACATATCAAATTTTAAATAACTGGTAACAATATGGAGACTTTTTTGGCTCATTTGTTCTCTTCATTTTTTTAAATGAAGATATATGTGTACCTATAAGTGTGTATATATATATATGTATATATGTATAACCTTTAAAATGAAAAACAAATAGTAGTTATTATTTAAAATACAATCAATACCACTATAAGAATCCAACTTTCAGTAAATATATCTTTCTGAAACATACACACACACGTACATATCTCTGTGCAACAACAAAAATGACACAAAATTTCAAAACTGATTAGTATGGTACCCTCAGAGCAATGTTTACTGGCTTAATATTGAGAAAAATAAAATGAAGGTATCAAAGTCATCCATTTATTAAACTGGCTATCTCTGTTAGGAGGAAATAATAAGTCAAAAAGATGAACACTCTGAATCTGCATAGTGAGGGAGGCAAGGATAAATAGTTTTATATACTTCAGAATTCATGGAATTTCTTATATAAAATCCATACGGGTTTAGAAATCACATATAAAAACCATAAATATCTATGAGAAATTTAAGCAAATTTTAATCAATTCTTTGGATGAGGAAGAACTAAAGGTGTTGAATCAATGGACGATCAATAGGCTTAGGTTTGACTTCATAAAAATCTGAAATTTCTGCTTAAAAATGCTATTAATGAATAACAGGGGAAATGATTTTTCAGAAAAATTGACTGAATGGGGACTATGCCTAGTATGATAAATTAATAATTCATTAACAACAACTTAAATATTACTCACCTTACAGATAAATGGGACAAGGACATAAACAATCCGTAAAAGAGAAAATCTAACTGATTAACAACCTAGGTAAACATTCAGTGTCACCAATAACGAAGTCAAAACAACAATGAAATGCCATTTGCACCCATGAAATTAGCCCTTTCTCTTTTAATGAGAAAATCCAATGCTGGCAAAATAAGGCATGAAATTTAAAACTTTGATTTATTGTTGATACAAGAATACAAATGCTCTTGGATTTGGCAATATATATTAAGAACCCTAAAAATATTCATACTCTTAGCTAGGTAATTTCACTCCTAGCAATCTATACAGAAAAAGCCTTATGCGCAAAGATGTCTGTTGCTGTATTATTGATTATAGTGACACTTAAATGTCCAACATTAGAGGTTAATCATAGCACTAATGAAATATCATGCAACCATTAGAATACTGTCCTGTCCTTCATATTTTATTTTATTTATTTTATTTTATTTTATTTTGAGATGGAGTTTCACTCTTGTTGCCCAGGCTGGAGTGCAATGGTGCGATATCAGCTCACTGAAACCTCTGCCTCTCAGGTTCAAGCAATTCTCCAGCCTCAGCCTTCTGAGTAGCTGGGATTACAGGTGCCTGCCACCACGCCTGGATAATTTTTTGTATTTTTAGTAGAGACGGGGTTTCACCATGCTGGCCAGGCTGGTTTTGAACTCCTGACCTCAGGTGATCCACCCTCCTTGGCCTCCCAAAGTGCTGGAATTACAGGTGTGAGCCACTGCGCCCATCTCTGTCCTTCATTCTCTCAACAAGTAAGTATCTCACACTGGTAATTTATGTGCAGCCTTCCTTAGTATACATATATAGAAAAACAGTCAATATTTGCTTTTTCATGGGAAAACAAATATACCTGGACAGTTAAGCTTTAGGGATTTTTCCAAATCCACTTCCTAGTTTTCTCAATGTCTAAAAAATGATATATATATGTGTATATATATATTTTTATAATTTTTATAATCATATATATATATATAGCAACTCAACATTTAGATGATTTACTGCTATGTTTTCTGATCTAAGTAGTTTACCAAAGACTCCAAGTACCTCTTATCCAAATTAGGTGAAAAAGGACATAAAGAATCTAGAAAAAAATTCAACTCTGCCAAGAATCTACATTTTTCTGGTCACAATCTGTCACCAGATGGACAGTTTCTGTTTTCAGCCAGAATAAAGCACATTCAATTCTACCAAGAACAGAAATTAAAAGATGGCTAAGAAGATTGTAGGAATGTAGGTAATTGTATACCTGATTTTTCTCAATAGCTCAGCCTTTGCATGGGCTTACTAAGTTTATAATTTCTGAAACTCTTCCTTGTGATGCGAAAGTAGAAAATGCTGTCTCCTCTTTGAAAGCCTCTTGCAGCAACCTCCACCTTCGGGTTTTCCTAAATCTACCACACTCTTCTCTCTGCCTATCTTAGCACATTCCTCGATTTGGAGGCAAAGGTATACCTTCCGTACTTGCATGAGGTGGTAGCAGTGGCCAAACTTGTTGATGCTTCCACCATAGTGCTTGTTTCTCCACTAACTCTATGGGTCCTGCATCTCTAAAGTTTTTACTACTTCAAGGCAGCATCTGACATTTCTCCACTAGCAAATTTACCACTTATGAAATTGTAATGTCTGCTTTGCTTATTCGCTGTTGTTCAAAATGTAACCCTGCAACTTTATTCACTTTTAAGAATAAAGGGGAATCACATGACTGTTTAGCATCCTCTCAGGAGTTAAGTATGCCTGGATTTGAATCTTCTCCCTTTTAGTCAACCTTGATTTAATATACTTTGTAGATGCTTCTCAAATGTGACAGAGACACTCCCAGTGCAGGACATGCTGTTATCACTGAACATGCAATCACTGAAGGGCTCCATGGCCTGATTCCCAGCCTGCCCAGGTAGCTGAACTAGTAGCTTAGGTTTGGGGCTGCACTCTGGCAAAGATTAAAGACTAAATATTAATATGGATGGTAGATTTGCTTTTTGGGTGGTTTATGATTTGTGGAATTTATTAAAACACATGATTACCTCCTTTTGGGATACTCTGATTAAAAATGGTAAAGGAATCAATGACTTATTAGTACTTTGTCAATGCCCCAAGGAGATTAACAGTTGAGATAACAGTTTAATAACTGATAGAAACCGAGAGTCTAGAGATCACCCCAGAAAAAAATAGTAATGTCTTTGTTTTGATTTACATGCCAAAATTTTTTGGCTTTTTAAAAACACCCCAGCTAATATTAAGTGTTGCCAAATTTATATTAGTCACCACCAAATCTACTAAAAGAAAATGGGCTCAATTTAGACATGCTATAATTAACTCACAGTTATTAACTTAACTTGCTTTAAAAAGCAATATTAGCAATCGAGATGTTTTCCCCATAAAGATGGAATTTGGAAATTTGGGGATGGCTGCCCTCAAGTGCCATGACCATCCAGTGGACCCTGGTCACATTACTCCGTGACTGTGCCCATTAGGAGCGACAGAAAGTACTTTCCACCTCAAATAAATAGTTTGAAACAATTTTCAAAATTGGCCAAGGGAGTGGTAGAGTCATGTCTTAGCCGTAAACAGCATAACCTGGGTGAGATGTGGTTCAGACCCTTCTCTTCAAGGTCTTTAGGTATTTACAAATGTATTTTTATACAATTGCTGAAGTCTTGAGTCTCTGACTATATAGTAGTTATTTCTTGTGAACTATCTGCATGTATAAAAATGCTTCCCTGCCTGAGAATAAGGTGGAATAATTCCATCAATGGTCTCAATTCTTCAACTTTTCCTGAATCCAAGCCCTCACATTTCACCTCATAGTGCCCTTTCCCTCTAATTTTGTGTTCCATTATGTGAGTTGATTTGGTCACTGGGATGCCACAAAGGAGAAGCTTGCAAAAGCATTTGTAAGATTCCACTCTAGCTCTTTCCTTTTGCCATTACCTTGAAACATACCCATCATATTCATCCTGATGGAGGATGAAGATGAGTTGAGCAGATAGGAGTTACCCAAGACACCTAAGCTAAGGTAATTGTAGACCAGCTGATAAAGACATTTCAAGGAAAGAAAACTACATATCCCTCATGAACACAGATGAAAAGTTCTAAATAAAATATTAGCAAATAGAATCTAGTGATATATAAGAAAGATAATACATTAAGACCAAAAGGAGTTTATTCCAAAAATAAAAAAGGTTGGTTTAATGTTTGAAAATCTCATTAATGGAATAACAGAAAAACATTTTGATTATCTTGATAGATGCAGAAAAAATATCTGATATATTCAACACCAATTCATGATTCAAAACTTTTAGCGAACTAGAAATAAAATGGACTGTCTTAATCTAGTAAAGAATGACTACAAAAGCCTATAGCAAACATCATTTCAAATAGTGAAGCATGAAATTCTTTCCACCTGGGTTTGGGAACAGGGCAAGGCTGCCTCCTCTTACCATTTCTATTCAATATTACCGTGAAAGTCCTAGATAATTCAATAAAGAAAGAAAAAAGTATAAAAAGTGGGAAGAAAGTGGTAACTTTATATGATTGTATACATTTTAAAAATCCCAGGGAATCTACACATTCATTATTAAAATGAATATGTGAATTTATGAAGGATGCTAGATGTAAAGTCAACATACAAGGCCAGGAGTGGTGGCTCACACCTGTAATCCCAGCACTTTGGGAGGCTGAGGTGGGAGGGTTGCTTGAATCCAGGAGTTCAAGACCAGCTTGGGTCAGTGAGACCAGAGAGACTCCTTCTCTACAAAAATTAATTTAAAAAATTAGCCAAGTATGGTGATGCCTGCTTGTAGTCCCAGCTACGTGGGAGACTGAGGTGGGAGAAATGCTTGAGCCCAGGTGCCACTGCACTCCAGCCTGTGGTGACAGAGCAAGGCCCTGTCTTAAGACAAACAAACAAAAGTCAATATACAAAAATTAGTTATGTTCCTACATACCAATAGCAAATATTTAGAAAATGAAGATCTTCAAATATCATTTAAAATAGCACAAAAACTTAACTACATAGAAATAAAACTAACAAAACGTGTAAAACCTGTACACTACAAAACATTGCTAAAAGAAATCAAATAAGACATCTGTAGAGAGATGTATTATGTTCATGAGTTGAAAATCTCAATATTTTTAGATGTCACTTCTCTCCAAATTAAGCTAGGTAGTCAATGCCCAAGTCAAAATGCTAACAGGGTGTGGGGGTGTGTTTGTGTGGGTTTGAGTGTGTGTGTGTGTGTGTGTGTGTGTGTATGTAAATTGCCAAGATGATTCTAAAATTTATATGGAAATTCAAGAAATCTAGAAGAGCCAAGATAGTTTTTAAACAAAGAAGTACAAAGTTGGAGGACTTATACACAAGTTCTCAAGAGTCACTATAAAGCCATAATAATTAAAACTATGGTCTGGACTTAAGTATAGACAGTCATAATGAAAGGACAAAAAGCCCAGAAACAGACCTATACATATATGTTCACTTTATTTGCAATAAATGCACCTCTGCAATTCATTGGGGGAAATCATGCTCTTTACAATAAATGGTACAGGAGGAATTGACAGCTATGTGAAAAACATGAAACTTGATACTTTATATCTTTACAACAATTAATTGGAGGTCAGTCATAGACCAATATATTGATAGAGGTGTTGGTTACATGCATATATACTTAGGTATAATATCATCAAGATATATACTTCATTAGTGCAACCTACCATATGTGTTATACCTCAATAAAAATGTGGTTACAGATGCATGCATATATAATGTATACCTACATCAGGGCATATGTATATATAGATAATTTACTTCAACTTTTATTTTAGGTTCAGGGGTACATGTGGAGGATGTGCAGGTGTGTTACACAGGTAAATGTGTGCCATGGTGGTTTGCGGCACAGATCGTCCCATCCCTAGGTATTAAGCCCAGCATCCATTAGCTATTCTTCCTGATGCTCTCCTTCCTCCATCCCCTCCCTCCCAACAGGCCCCAGTGTGTGTTGTTCCCCATCGTGTGCCCATGTGTTCTCACTGTCAGCTCCCACATATAAGTGAGAACATGCGGTGTTTGGTTTTCTGTTCCAGTGTTAGTTTGCTGAGGATATCAGCTTCCAGCTCCATCTATGTCCCTGCAAAGGATGTAATCTTGTTCCTTTTTATGGCTGCACAGTTTTCCATGGTATTTATGTACCACATTTTCTTTTTTTGTTGTTTTTTTTTAAGTGTTAAATAATCTTTATTTGATATTACACATAAACCACACAAAATGCCTTTGAATAAGTAAAAGGAACCATCTTAAATACAGGGAATTCTAATTACGCTGGCATAGTTAAGGCCAAAAATACAAAGTAGACATTGCTACCTTATCTTCAACCCTTGCCTTTAAGAGGCAAATAAGCACAAAATACAGGTGAATCTTGCTTGGTTCTGAGACAGTGAAGAATTTCCCCAGTATTTAAATATATTCACACAACCAGTCATATAAATCTAAATATAAACCAATATAAATATAAATATAAAACCAATCTTCAATAAGTTTTAAGATGGTATCACCATCTTTGTGAAAAGTTGAACATTATTAACAAAGTCTAATCATATCTTTAGAAGGAGTAAACAGTGATAGCATTCACTGAATTGGAATTACTATTGATATTCAAAAACCAAACTTATTCATTTAACCACAAGCCAGTCTTAGTTTTAAATCAGGACTGCCCAACAAAATATTCTGACAGTCATTCATAATCTGAATTCTGGTGTATGAGATCTATTAAATTATGGTACACATAAAAAAGTCATGAGACATTTCTGTTTTGTAATATAAGGTATAAGGCAGTGGCCAATTATTACTCACTAGTAGCTTTTTTGAGATAAGCTATCAAGTCTGCCCTTTCTGCATTGTTCTTAATGCCAGCAAAGATCATTTTTGTTCCAGGAATGTACTTCCTGGAATTCTCAAAATACTCCATTAGTGTATCCTCTCCCCAGGTGATGCCTTTGTTCTTATCGGTCTCTATGTAAGATAATCCAATGGCCTGACCTGTCTTCCACCCGAAGAGACCATGGAGATTAGGCCCAGTCTTGTGCTTGCCTCCCTGTTCCACGGTGTGGTACTGGGCACACTTCTGAACAAAAATTTTCTTGCCTTTCTCAACATCACCCATATTTAATTTTCTCTTTCATCACTGGCACTACAAAGGTTCCCGCTCAGAAGCCAGACGTCCCGCTGTATGTACCATATTTTCTTTATCCAATCTATCATTGACTGGCATTTAGGTTGATTCCATGTCTTTGCTATTGTGAATACTGCTGCAATGAACATATGTGTGCATGCATGTATCTTCATAAGACAATGATTTATATTCCTTTGGGTATATACCCCACAATGGGATTGCTGGGTCTGATGGTATTTCTGCCTCTAGGTCTTTGAGGAATTGCCACACTGTCTTCCACATGGGTTGAACTAATTTTCACACCCACCGACAGAGTAAAAGCATTCCTTTTTCTCTGCAACCTTCCCAGCATCTGTTATTTTTTGGCTTTTTAATAATAGCCATTCTGACTGGCATGAGATGGTATCTCATTGCGGTTTTGTTTGCATTTCTTTAATGATCAGTGATGTTGAGCTTTTTTTTCATATTTTTGTTGACTGCATGCATGTCTCTTTTGGGAAGGGTCTGTTCAGATCCTTTGCCCACTTTTTAATGGGGTTGTTTTTTTCTTGTAAATTTAAGTTCCTCATAGACTCTGAATGAGGTATTACCAGTGAAGGCTGAGAAACAGCAAAGATGGCAGCCAGCTCCCTCCTTTGGAAGCTCCCTCCCAGGGGGATACTGACCTGTCGCCAGCCCGCACATATCTGCAGGAGGTGGCTGGAGACCCCTGTTGGGCGTTCTCACCCAGTCAGGAGGCATGGGATCAGGGACCCATCCAAAGAAGCAGTCTGGTTGCTTTGGGGTAGAGCAGGTGTGCTGCATTGTGGGGGATCCTTCCTCCTCCGGACCACCTGTATTCTCCAAAGCCAGCAGGTTGGAGCGGCTGAGTTGACCAAACTGCAGAGATGGCAGCTGCCCCTCCCGCCAGGAGCTGCATTTCAGGGAGAGATCAAAGCTCTGTCCATAGAACCGTTGCTGGAGTGGTTAAAGCCCCCGCAGGGATTCCTGCCCAGTGAGGAGGAATGGATTGGGGTCCTGCTTAAAGAAGCAGTCTGGTCATGATCTGGCAAGCCAGCTGTGCTGTGTTGTGGGGAACTCTTCCTTGTCCAGACTGTCTGTATTCTCCATAGCTGGCAGGCTGGAGTGGCTGAGTCTATGAACCACAGTGATGCCGGCTGCCTCTCCCCACCTCCCCCGGGAACTCAGACCCATCTGAGATGGATTCCAACCTGCTGCTGTTGGCAGGCTAGGATTCCAAGCCAGTGGGTCTTAACTTGTGAGGTGCCATGGAAATGGGGCCTGCAAAATGATGCTGCCTGGCTCCCTGGATTCAGCCTCCTTCCCAGAGATACGTATGGACAGATTTCCCACTGTGCTGAAGATCCCCGGGGCCAGAGTGTGTAAAACTCCTGGGTTTCTGTGTGTGCCTGAGCAGCTGATGTGCCCAGACTCCATACAGGTCTGTGTATCAGACCCACAGCCCTGGTGGCATGGGCTCACAAGGGGATCTCTTGATCCATGGCTTGCAAAGATCCATGAGAGAAGCATGGTTTCCTGGGCAGGACTGCACACTCACTGCTTCCCTTGGCTGGGAGTGGGGATTCCTTTGGCTCCATGCCGCCCCCGGCTGGGCCGTCACACCCTCTGCCTGCTTGTCTTCATTCTCCATTGGTCGACCTGTTCATCCAGTCAGTCCCAATGTAAGAACCTGGTTATCTCAGTTGAAGGTGGGGAATTCCCTCGCCCCTTTTCATTCTTTGTGAGCGCTGCAGACTGCAGCTGCTTCTAATTGGCCATCTTGCATCACTCTAAACATTTCTTTTTTAGCCGTAGTTCTTAATTCCTATAGCCCTTGGTTTATCACCAGTTTCCTGATAAAATAATCCATCCACGTTCTCCAGTCACGGGATGATGACTCAGGCCAGGGATCCAGGACATTTTCTGGGAAGTAGCTGAACTTGCAGAACTGTCCTGTTCGGAACTGAGCTAACTCACTGCAGAGAGGTACTCCTTCCACCTCTCGGCAACTGATGCCAGCCCTCGATAGTTACATTTTTATTGAGGTATAATAAGTATTGTAAATTACATAAAATTAAACAATGATCCTTTCAGCTGGCATTTCACAGTAAACAGCATTATATGCTTGAAATTAATTTAGTCATCCACAGAGCCTAAAGCAATATGCCCTGACTATAATTTAGGATCTCAACCTAAGAATACACATTTTGGGTTACAGCATCCCCATCTTTCTTCCCTATGGTAGACTATCAAAAACAGCCACAATTTTTATAATTCCTTCCATCAGGAGTTGGAGTTTATTTTCTACTCCTTGAATCTAGACTGGTAGTGTAATTTGCACTGTCCAATAAAATGGGGTAGAATTAATATATAATTTTGAGCCTGGGCCTGAAGAGGATTTGCATTGTTTTGTTGCCGCTCCTGGGACTCTTGCCTCTGCCATCATGTGAACAGGCCTGAAGTAGCCTACTGGAGAATGAGAGACCACCTGGGGCCATTCAGCCAAGTCAGGTAATTTTCTTTCCTTTCATTTAAAAAATCTGTTTCCTTCATTCTTTAAAAATATTTTTAATTGACACATAATACTTGTTCATATTTATAAGGTAGAGATGGATATCTCAATACTTGTATACAATGTGTAATGATCAAATCAGGATAATCAGCATAACTATCACCTCAAATATTTATCATTCTTTGTGTTGGGAACACTCAACATCCTCTCTATTTAAAAAATACAATAAATTATTGTTAACTGTAGTCACCCTACAGCACTACAGAACACCAGAACTTATTCCTATCTGTAAGCTTAAATCTGATATTTCTTTGTTGATTTTCTGTCTAGATGATCTGTCCAGTGGTAAGAGTGGGGTGTTAAAGGCCCCAACTGTTACTGCATTGGAGTCTATCTTTCCCTTTAGACCTAAAAATATTTGCCTTGTTTATCTGAGTGCTGTAGTGTTGGGTACATATATATTTACAATTCTTATATCTTATTGCTAAGTTGATCTCTTTATTATTATAAAATGACCTTCTTTGTCTCTTCATACAGTTTGACTTAAAGTCTGTTTTTATCTGATAAGTATGGCTACCTCTGCTCGCTTTTGGTTTCTGTTTGCCTGAAATATTTTCTTCTATCCCTTCACTTCCAGTCTGTATGAACCTTTACAAGTGAAGTTAGTTTCTTGTAGGCAGCATACAGTTGGGTCTTTTTTTTTTTTTTTTTTTTTTTTTAATCTTGGCAGCCAACTCTATATCCTTTAATTGAGAATTTGATCTGTTTACATTACATTCAAGGTTACTATTAATAGATGAGGCTTTATCCTGTCATTTTGTTCATTTTTTTCTGGTTGTTTTGTGTATCCTTTGTTCTTTTCTTCACCTATTTTTTTTTAATCTTTGTGGTTTGGTCATTTTCTGTAGTGACAAAGTTTGATTCCTTTCTCTTTCTCATGTGTATATCTGCACTACCAGTGAGTTTTATACTTTCGTGTGTTTTGACAATGGTAATCATCCTCTTGCTTCCAGATGTAGAACCACCTTAAGCACTCCTTGTAAGGTCAGTCTAGTGGGAATGAATTTCTTCAGTTTTTGCTTATCTAGGAAATACTTTATTTCTCCCTCATTTCTAGGGGATAGCTCTACTAGGTATAGTATTCTTGGTTGAGTTTTTTTTTTCCTTCAGTACTTTGAATATATCATCCCATCTTATTGTCTACTAACCTGTAAAGTTTCCACTGGGAAATCCACTGTTAATCAAATGGAGTTTCCCTTATATGTGACGTGATGCTTTTTTCTTGCTGTTTTTAACATTTCCTTTTTTTTTTAAATTTTTTTGGATACAGTCTCGCTCTGTCACCCAGGCTGCAGTGCAGTGGTGTGATCTTGGCCCACTGCAACCTCCACCTCCTGGGTTTAAGCAATTCTCATGATTCAGCCTCCCAACTAACTGGAACTACAGGTTCACACCACCACACCCAGCTAATTTTTTTGTATTATTAGTAGAAATGCGGTTTCTTCATGTTGGCCATGCTCGCCTTGAACTCCTGGCCTCAAGTGATCCACCCGCCTCAGCCTCCCAAAGTGCTGGGATTACAGGTGTGAGCCACCACACCTGACGAATATTCCCTCTTTTTGACTTTTGACAGTTTGACTACTATGCACCACAGAGAAGACCTTTTTGGGTTGAATCTATTTGAGAACCTTTGAGCTTCCTAGATTTTGGCCATATCTCTCCCATGTCTGTTTTTAAAGCTCTTGATTGTATTTTTTTTTTTTTTTTTTGAGACAGGGTATCACTCTGCCACCCAGGCTGGAGTGCAGTGGCACAATCTTGGCTCACTGCAACCTCCACCTCCTGGATTCAAGCAATTCTCGTGTCTCAGCCTCCCAAGTAGCTTGGATGGCAGGCATGCACCACCAAACCCAAATAATTTTTGTATTTTTTAGAGACAGGATTTTGCCATGTTAATCAGGCTTGTCTTGAACTCCTGGCCTCAAGTGATCCACTGCCTTGGCCTCCCAAAGTGCTGGGAAAACAGGTGGGAACCACTGCACCTGGACTCTTGATTGTATTTTTATTTTATTCCTTAAATTCTTCAGCTCCACAATCTCTGTCTGGTTTTTAATGACACATATATCCTTGTTGAATTTCTCATAAGATCATAAATTGTTTTTCTAATTTCATTGATTTGTCTATCTGTATTCTGTATATCTCATAGTTTCCTTAAGATCATTATTTTGAATTCCTTCTTAGCCATTTGATATAATCTTTAAATTTAGGGTCTGTTAATGGGGAATTATTGTGTTTCTTTGGAGGTGTAATGTTTCCTTGCTTTTCATGTTTCTTGTGGCCCTAAACTGATTTTTGCACATCTGGGGGAACCGTTGCCTCTTCCAATGTTAGGGAGCTTTCATAGAGAAATACTTTTTCCAATAGTTGTCTCCTATAGTGTTCACTGAGTAGGGTGCTTTGACTTTGGTTCTGGGTGGGTGCAGTAATATAGTCTTCAGGTGACTTTTTTGGCTATAATCAGCATTCAGTGGTGTCTGTGAGTGCCTCAGTGTCCTGACGGTGAGTGTTTGTGGAGACAGTGGTATGGCTTTTCTTGGTGTGAGAGCCATCATTCAGATTAGTTCTCGGGCCTTAGGCATATGCATGCTAGCTGCAGTGCCTTTGCTAGTTGTGGGGTATTGCCAACAGCAAGGCGGGCACCAGGCAGGCCAGTCCTCAGTGCCTTAGAAGTGCAAGCAGCATATGGTGGCTCTGCTGGTGAAGGGGGTGGGGCTGTTGGCAGCAGTGGGTGCCAGATGGGATGCGCCTTGGGCCTTGGGGGGTGCATGTAGCATGCAGTGGCTCTGTCAGTTGAGGGTAGCCAAGTCATTTTAGACTAGCCAGTCCTCAGATGACCCAGTAGCTGCCCACAGATACATGAATGAGCTTAGTTGAGACAGGAAATCCTTTCTGCAAGCACCTGAATTGGACAGTTAAGCCCATCCCAAATTCACAAACCATAGTATCATGAGCCAAATAAATAGTTGCTGTCATAAGCCAGTAAGTTTTGGGGTGGTTTGTAACCACTGGCACAATTGTAACTGGTATCAATCCATTATGATTTTTTTACTTTAAAGAGTACATTTTTAAAAGAATACTGCCATATCTGGGTCAATATTAAACTTATGACTACACAGTCTACATTCACTGAGAAATGAGTATTTGTCAGATAAAGACCCTTACCTCGATTGGATTTCTATAGAAAGACTGACTTCCAGAAGATGGAAATGACATAGCAATAATACGTTCTGAAAGTCAAAATCATCACTATTACAAACATTATTATAGATTTCATATAACATACAAAAAATTAATTTATACATGATCAGACTCCATTTTCACAGAAAAAAACCTTTTAAGATTGAGGTTGACAGAAAAGAGCTAATACCCAGGATAATCAAATAACACATTAAATTATCCAACACAATGACCATTAAACTGGCATGGAGTTCTTAAGTCTCCACTAGTTCTAGCTGTATGCCATGTACTTATGATGGCCTCAGTCTGAAGTTCCCCTTGTTCTTAGAATTTATTTCTTATCTTAAATACCAGAGAAAATCCAAGATTTCTAGGCACCAGTGATGGCGGGAACTCCCAAGGTGCTTTGCAGCCCTCTGACTCAGAAAACCTGCGATCTACAAAGCACTGACCTCATTCTCCGGGGTTCTAGGATGAGAAGAGGTCTCTGTGGGATCCTTGGGACTCAGAAATAACTACTAGAAGTTAATAAATTGAAACCCAAATGGAGTCAGCTGAAAATCCATTCAAGTTCCTACGCTGCAACTGAGTAGTCCTGAATTGAGAAGACATGCAGATCTTCCATTGCCAGGGCTAAACCACAAATATGTCACACTATCACAGTGGCATATATCCTCATGAATAAAGAATATTTTGAATGAGTGTGTCTTAGATGAGGCAAAAAAAAAAATACAAGAAAAAGTGAAGTAATACAAGTAAATCAACAGTTAAGTGTCACAAACCTGTAATGTAAGTGAGGTCTAGGTCAAATCCATCCCTTGTGTATCGCCTTTTGTTTTCTGAAACCTGAGAGTTTAAAAATCATCATTAGTTTGTGAAACATTCATCAACATAAAAATAAAAAACATTATACAGTATAGATATCAACCCTTGCCAATGGGTCCCAAAACACAAAATATTTTTCTGAATCATAAGCATGTTTTGCCCACTTACCAGCCTTCTCATCAGCTTTTCAAGTTGTCTTTTTTGATGAACCAGATGAAAAATTCTTATCAGAATAATAAGTCGTAGAAGTCGAACTAAATGTGTCCATCTAACAATAAATTTAAAAGATCCATTTTTGCTTCAGAAAGGAATTTTATCAATATAAACTATGTCTAGAGCAGCAGTTGTTAACCAGAGGCAATTTTCCCTCTTCTCCCCAATTACCCACCTGGGGGATACTTGGCAATGTCTGGAGGCATTTAGGTTTTCACAACTGGCGGGCGTGCGTGTGTGTGTGTGTGTGTGTTACTTACATCTAGTGAATAGAGGCCAGGAATTTTGCTAAACACCCTGCAATTAATATAACTGCTCACCACCTTCTTATGACAATGATCTGGCCCAAAATGTCAGTAATGCTGAGGCTGAGAAATTCTGGTCTAGAGAAATAGTGATATGATAGACTCTTAGCATTTGTAAATTTAATTTTGGAATTTAAGACTAGCATTTTCAATTTTTCTACATCAAAACAAATAGATTATTCTTGTTCATCTTTGTTATTCCTATGAGTAACAGATGTTCACTACAGCTGCTAATGCACATCAGGCAGGCAACAGATTGAGATACTTCCAAAGTGTGCTAGCTGGTATCTCTCCTACCATCAGAACCACCGAAGCAGAGAACTGATGGTCTGGACTAGTGCTTCTCTGATTTGGGCACACATCAATAAGAGCCACCTGGAAAAGCTTGTTAAGCTGCAGATTGCTGGGTCTCAGAGATACTGATTCAGTGGGTCCAGGGTGGGGCCTAAGGTATTTTTCTTCTTATATTTCTAGCAAGCTGTCAAGTGATGCTGAGGTTTCTAGTCAGAGGACCACATTGGCTGAGGTTATTTTCAAATAACTCCAAAAGCCTATCACTTAACATGCTTTTAGTTGGGGCCTGAGCTGTAGTCCAGGGAAGCTGGGGTACAAAAAGAAATCAGCTATTTGACCCATGAACAAGCTTAGGAAGCCGCCATCTACATCCCAGTATACATTTGCTCTTTCATTTTCCTCATTGTCAGAGTAAAAAAAGAAAAAGAGTCACCAGGGCCTCATACACTCTTTAGTTTCCTAATCCCTAACAGTCCTAACTTTGCCTTAGCTTTCTTTGTTTCTACCACAACTATACTGCAAAACTCTACTCTTGTGTTGCTACATGTGTCATCTCCTAGTTTCTGTTCTGTTTGCTATTTTTTAGAAACTCATGATTGAAGTCACTCAAATTTTGCGTATGCTCAAATAAATTCCCTCTTGGCTGTAGGAAAAATCCAGACAGAACATTATGTGTAAGGGATTTGTAGTTGAAGCACAGAGGGGAATTGTTTTCAATATAAATTTTTTGATATAGCAGATATTAAACTGATAAGAATATTATACTTGATCTTAGCCAAAAGGCCAAAAAATGATACAAATGGGAATTTGATGAGAACTTCAAAATGTAGAGAAGTTAAAGTTAGTACAAGAGTAAAAGTCCTTCTTTGGGTACTGCATCTTCTTTATTCCATTAATGGTACTTAGTGTCTATACTCTTCACTGGTCCCTAAATATCGCAATCTTTAATTTCAAAGTATGTGGGAATTTACCTAAACATCTCATTTTAAAGCAATGTATTTGGTATAGAATGAGAACATTTGAAGTTGAAAAGATTATATAGCATAAAAGCCACAGAAAATGCTAAAATTAATGAAAAACTTTAAGAGAGGTAAGTCTTATGTTTCATACCTGGGAATATTCCTAAGCAACTTAATGTCAAAAAAAATGTAAACAACATCAACCAGCAGAGGAATCACAATAATGGCAGTATCTAAAATGTTAAATAAGTCAGAAAAATACTGCTGTCTCCTGCAATATAAAACAAAAAAAAAGTTCATTCCCCCCTGCAAGAAGAGATAGGAATATTTAAAGACCACAAACTATTGACTCATCCGCGTTAAGAATTCTACTATCATGAATTATTTAAAATGTATTTTCTAGAGTAGACTAAGGGGAAAATATAACATTCATGGGAAGTTTTCAAACAATAAAATTATATTCATCATCTGACACTTATATGTGACTAAAACACCAACATGGCAATTCAAACATAATAAGAGATATAACTAAATGTGTAATAATCACCCTTATTGTGGACAATGGGGTATCTATCCCCTCAAGCATTTATCATTCATGTTACAAACAATCCAATTACACCCTTTCAGTCATTTAAAAATATACAATCAAGTTATTGTTGACTATGGTCAATCTGTTGTGCTATCAAATAGTAGGCGTTACTCAGTCTATTTTTTTGTACCCATTAACCATCCCCACCTCCCCATCCCCAAGCCCCTCCTACCATTCCCAGCCTCTGATGACCATCCTTCTACTCTCTAGGTCTATGAGTTTAATTGCTTTTTTTTTTTTTTTTTTTTAGAGCCCCATAATAAGTGAGAACATGTGATGTTTATCCTTCTGTGCCTGGCTTATTTCACTTAACAAACATAGTGATCTCCAGTTCCATCCATGTTGTTCCAAATGACAGGATCTCTTTTTTTTTCTTTTTTTGAGATAGAGTTTCATTCTTGTTGCCCAGGCTGGAGTGCAATGGCGTGATCTCGGCTCACTGCAACCTCCACCTCCCGGGTTCAAGCGATTCTCCTGCCTCAGCCTCACGAGTAGCTGGGATTACAGGCGCCCGGCACCACACCCAGCTAATTTTTGTATTTTTAGTAGAGATGGGGTTTCTCCATGTTGGTCAGGCTGGTCTCGAACTCCTGACTTCAGGTGATCTGCCCACCTCAGCCTCCCAAAGTGCTGGGATCACAGGCATGAGCCAGTGCACTTGGCCAGGATCTTATTGTTTTTTATGGCTAAATAATACTCTCTTGTGTATATGTACTATATTTTCTTTATCCATTCATCTGTTGATGGACACAGGTTGCTTCCAAATCTTAGCCATTATGAACAGTGCTGCAACAAACAGGGAATGTAGATATCTCTTCTACATACTGATTTCCTTTCTTGTGGGTATCTACCTAGCAGTGGGATTGCTGGATCATATGGTAGTTCTATTTTTAGTTTTTTGAGTAACCTCCAAACTGTTCTCCAATTGATTCTACTAATTTACATTTCCATGAACAGTGTATGAGGGTTCTCTTATCTTCACATCTTTGTCAGGATTTGTTATTGCCTGACTTTTGGATATAAACCATTTTAGCTGGGGTGAGATGATATCTCACGGTAGTTTTCTACACTGTGAATTTCTCTAATGATCAATGATGTTAAGCATCTCTTGATATGCCTGTTTACCATCTGTATGTTTTCTTTTGAGAAATGCCTACTCAAATCTTATGCTCATTTAAAAAATTAGATTATTTGATTTTTTCCTAGAGAGTTATTTGAGCTCCTTACATATTCTGGTTATTAATCCCTTTTCAGATGGGTAGTTTGCAAATGTTTTCTCACATTCCGTGGGCTGTCTCTTCACTTTGCTAATTGTTTCCTCTGCTATGAAGCAGTTTTTTAACTTCATGTGATCCCATTTGCCCATTTTTGCTTTGGTTGCCTGTGCTTGTCAGGTATAGCCCAAGTAATTTTTGCTCAGACCAATGTCCTGGAGATTCTTCCCAATGTTCTCTTGTAGTATAGTAGTTTCACTGAGGTCTTAGATTTAAGTCTTTAATCCATGTTGATTTGATTTTTGCATATGGTGAGAGGTAGGGGTCTAGGTGCATTCTTCTGTATGTGTATATCCAGTTTTCCCAGAATCATTTGTTGAAGAGACGTCTTTTGTTCAATGTATGTTCTTGGCACATTTCTTAAAAATGAGTTCACTGTAAGTGTGTGTGGATTTGTTTCTGGGTTCTCTATTCTGTTCCAGTGGTCTATGTGTCTGTTTTTATGCCAGTGCCATGGTGTTTTGGTTATATAGTTCTGTAGTATAATTTGAAGTCAGGTAATGTGATTCCTCCAGCTTTGTTCTTTTTGCTTAGAATAGCTTTGGCTATTCTGGGTCTTTTGTGGCTCCATATAAATTTTAAGATTGTTTCTTCTATTTCTGTGAAGAATGTCATTCATATTTTGACAGGGAGTGCATTGAATCTGTAAATTGCTTTGGACAGTGTGGACATTTTAACAATATTGATTCTTCCAATCCATGAACATGGAATCTCTTTCCATTTTTTGGTGTCCTCTTCAATTTCTTTCATCAGTGTTTTATCATTTTCATTATAAAGATCTTACACTTCTTTGGTTAGGTTAATTTCTAGGTATTTAATTTTATTTGTGGCTATTGTATATAGGACCACTTTTTAAATGTCCTTTCCAAATGGTTCACTGTTGACATATAGAAATGCTACTGATCTTTGTATATTGATTTTGTATCCTGCAACTTTACTGAATTTATCAATTCTAATAGTTTTTTTTTTGTGGAGTCTTTAGTATTTTCCAAATAAAATGTATCATCTGCAAACACAAGGATAATTTTACTTCTTCCATCCCAATTTGGATTTCTTTTTTTATTCCCTTTCTTTCTCTTCTATAATGGCGCTAGCTAGGACTTCCAGTACTATGTTGAACAACACTGGTAAAAGTGGGCATCCTTATTGTGTTCTAGGCCACAGAGAAAACCTTTTCATTTTTTCCCCATTCAGTATGGTACTGACTGTGGGTCTGTCATATATGGTTTTTATTATGTTGAGGTGTGTTACATCTATACTCAGTTTTTTTAGGGTGTTTACCATGAAGGGATGTTGAATTTTATCAAATGCTTTTTCAGCATCAACTGAAATGATCTTATGGTTTTTATCCTTTATTGTGTGGATATAATGTATCACATTGATTGATTTGCAAATGTTGAACCATCCTTGCATCCCAGAGACACATCCCACTTGTCATGATGAATGATCTTTCCCATATATTGTTGAATTCAGTTTTCTAGTATCTTGTTGAGGATTTTTGCATCAATATTTATCAGATATATTAGCATGTTTTTGGTTTTGGCTTTGGTTTTTGGGTTTTTTTGTTTGTTTGTTTTATTTTTATTTTTTTTTTTTTTGAGACTGAGTCTCACTCTGTCACCCAGGCTGGATGGAGTGTAGTGGCGTGATCTCAGCTCACTGCAACTTCTGCCTCCCAGGTTCAAGTGATTCTCCTGCCTCGGCCTCATGAGTAGCTGAAATTACAGGCGCCCAGCACCACACCCAGCTAATTTTTGTATTTTTAGTAGAGACGGGGTTTCACCATATTGGCCAGGCTGGTCTTGAACTCCTGACCTCCAGTAAACCACCCGCCTCTGCCTCCCAAATTGCTGGGATTATAGGAGTGAGCCACCACTTCCAGCCTACATGTGTCTTTATGGGAGAAGAGTGTTTCCTGTAGGCAACAGATCAATGGGTCTTTTTATTTATTTATTTATTTATTTTTGAGATGGAGTCTTGCTCTGTCACCAGGCTGGAGTGCAGTGGCGCCATCTCGGCTCACTGCAAACTCTGCCTCCCGGGTTCAAGTGATTCTCCTGCCTCAGCCTCCTGAGTAGCTGGGACTACAGGTGTGCACCACCACACCCTGCTAATTTTTGTATTTTTAGTAGAGACAGGGTTTCACCATGTTTGCCAGGATGGTCTCTAGCTCTTGACCTCGTGATCTGCCTGCCTTGGCCTCCCAAACTGCTGCGATTACAGGCGTGAGCCACCACACCTGGATGGGTCTTGTTCTTTCATCCATTCATCCACTGTCTTTTGATTGAAAAGTTTAGTCTACTGACACTCAATATTATTATTGATAAGTAAAGACTTACTCCTGCCATTTTGTTATTTGTTTTCTGGTTGTTTTGGGGTCTTCTCTTCCTTCTTTCCTTCCTGTCTTCCATTAGTGAAGGTAATTTTCTCTGGTGATATGATTTAGTTTCTTGTTTTTTATTTTTCGTGTATCCATTGTTATGTTTTTTGGTTTGAGGTTACCATGAGGCTTGTAAATACTATCTTATAATCCATTATTTTAATCTTATAATAACAGTTTTCATAAACAAGTAAAAAGAAAACTAATAAAAACTCTACAACTTAACTTTGTCTCCCTATTTTTTAACTTTTTGTTATTTCTATTTATGTCTTATTATACTATCTATGTCTTGAAAAGTTGTAGTTAATATTTTTGATTGGCTCACAGTTTAGTCTCTCTACTTAGAATAAGAGTAGTTTATAAATCATGGTTACAGTGTTATAACATTCTGCATTTTTCTGTATACCTACTATTACCAGTGAGTTTTATACCTTCAGGTTGTTACTTATTGCTCATTAATGTCCTTATCTTTCTGATTGAAATGCTCCCTTTAGCATTTCTTCTAGGACAGGTCTGGTGTTGACAAAATCCCTCAGCTTTTGTGTGGAAAAGTCTTTATTTCCCCTTCACTTTGAAGGATATTTTCACTGGATACACTGTTCTAGGGTAAATGTTTTTTTCCTTCAGCACTTTCAATATGTCATGCCACTCTCTCCTGGCCTGAAACATTTCTACTAAAGAGTCTGCTGCCAGATATATTGTAGCTCCATTGTATATTATTGGTTTCTTTTCTCTTGCTGCTTTTAAGATCCTTTCTTTATCCTTGATCTTTGGGACTGTGATTATTAAATTCCTTGAGGTAGTCTTCTTTGAGTTACATCTGCTTGGTGTTCTATAACTTTCTTGTGCTTGGATATTGATATCTTTCTGTAGGTTTGGGACATTCTGTTACTATCCCTTTGAATAAACTTTCTACACTCCCCACCTCCTCTTTAAGGCCAATACCACTTAGATTTGTCCTTTTGAGGCTATTTTCTAGATCCTGTAGGCATGCGTCATTGTTTTTTATTCTTTCCTTTGTCTCCTCTATGTATTTTGAAATAGCCTGTCTTCAAGCTCATTAATTCTTTCTTCTGGTTTATCAATTCTGCTATTAAAAGACTCTAATGCATTCTTTGTCATGCCAACTACATTTTTTGACTCCAGAATTTCTGCTTGATTCTTTTAAATTATTTCAATCTCTTTGTTAAACTTATCTAATAGAATTATGAATTCCTTCTCTGTGTTATCTTGAATTTCTTTGAGTTTCCTCAACGCAGCTATTTTTATTTCTTTGTCTAAAAGGTCACATATCTCTGTTTCTACAGGATTGGCCCCTGGTGTCTTATTTAGTTCATTTGGTGAGGTCACGTTTTCCTGGATAGTGTTGATGCTAGCAGATGTTCTTTGGTGTCTGGGCATTGAAGAGTTAGGTATTTATTGTAGTTTTCACTGTATTTATTGTAGTTTTCACTGTCAGGGCTTGTTTGTACCCATCTTTCTTGGGAAGGCTTTCCGGATATTTGAAAGAACTTGGATATTGTGATCTAAGCTGTATCTGCTTTAGGGGGCACCCCAAGCCTCCTAAACTCTGTGGTTCTTGCAGACTCATAGTGGTACTGTCTTAATGGTCTTGCACAAGATCCAGGATAATTCTCTGCATTACCAAAAAGAGACTCTTGTTTTCTTCCCTTACTTTCACCCAAACAAACAGAGTCTCTCTCTCTCTCTTCTGAGGCACCTAAAGCTTGGGATTGAGTGACACAAGCACCCCTGTGGCCACCACTACTGTGACTGCATTGGGTCAGACCTGAGGCCAGCACAGCACTGGGTCTTGCCCAAGACCTGCTGTAACCACTCCTTAGCTATTGCAGAAGTTTGCTGAAGGCCCTGGGGCTCTACAGTCATCACATGGTAAAAGCAGCCAGGCCTGTGTCCTTCCCTTCAGGATGGCAAGTTCTCCTAGCTTCCAGGTGGATCCAAAGGTGCTGTCTGGGAATCAGGGCCTAGATCAAAAACTTTAAAAGTCTACCTAGTGTTTTATTGTGCTATGGCTGAGCTGTCACTCAAACCACAAGATGCAGTCCCTCCCACTCTTTCCACCCCTGTCCAAAGGCAGAGGAGCATCAATCCATGGCCACCTCAAACACAGGCCAAGGGGGGTACCGCCAGACTACCGCCAATGTTCTCATAAGGCCCAAAGGCTCTTAAGTCAGTTTGTGGTGAATGCTCCTGTTAATTATTTTAAAATGCTTCTTTTTTATTTTTATTTTTATTTTTGAGATGGAGTCTCGCCCTGTCACCCAGGCTAGAGTGCAATGGTGTGATCTCGGTTCAGTGCAACTTCTGCCTCCCAGGTTCAAACGATTCTCCCGCCTCAGCCTCCCAAGCAGCTGGGATTACAGGCAACCACCACCACACCCAGCTAATTTTTGTATTTTTAGTAGAGACGGAGTTTCACCATGTTGGCCAGGATTGTCTCGAACTCCTGACCTTGGGATCCTCCCACCTCAGCCTCCCAAAGTGCTTCTTATAAAAGTACAAAATAGCTTAATGCATTATAAAAATAATCAAACTTACCCTTCTACAAATACTCGAAGAAGAACATCCATGAGAAAAAATAAGGCAATAGCTAGAGAAATAGAACGATAATCCAAAGGAATATAAAGTTTGCTGTCAGTGAAAATTAGGTCGGCAAGGAGGAGAGTGACATCCAGTAAGACCAGGAAAACTCCAAATATTCTAAAATAAATAAATAAATAAATGCAAAGATAAAGGGGCATTTGTCCCTATAGCTATACTATATTTAAGCCACTGATCAGGAACCAAAATGTTATTATTTAGTATTAAGCTGCCCAGTGGCAGGAAAAACTGTAATGCCTTAGAATCTCAGAAAAATCACCGTTTTCACCCAATAAAAGCAGTTCTTAATAAACAAAATTCTCACCAAACCACTTCACAAGATATTAGCATGGCCTTTTATAGTAGACACATCAGACCAACACCTCAAGAGAGAAAAGTAAAACTGAATTAAAATCACCTGTGTCTGTTTAGAAACTCTTCTTAAAATTTGAGAATTTCATAAGAAGTTTATACCAATTTCTCATAAAAAAATAAGCCCTCATTAATCTGGATAATTCTAAAGAATTTATTAATAAAAACCAAATGAAAGCATGAGTAACATAAGCTCTTAAAAGACCAGGATTTCTCATCAGTGACATTTTCAACAAGTACATGATTCCATATTTATGGGTACTTCTAGCATAGTGATGGGCATATGAGTCTTGAACTCTAAAGTACCTCCTGCCACTTGCTGTTACGTATTCTAAATACATTCTCCATAAATTGATTAGACTATTTGCCTAATCTATGAAGATGAATTAGTCTTTGAAGTAGTTTTTTAAAAACTTGCAGCTCGAATTCAAATATTATTAATTCAAAAGGAAACAATTATATTGCATAAATCTATATCATAGTATGAAATCTTACTCTTATCCAGAGAAGAGTCTAAGTAAATTGTTTCCAGAATTAAAGAGTAATTTCAGATATGTATAAGGTACTTAATAAAACACTTTACTAATAATTATAGAATTTTAACATTTGATTTTCATTAATGTTACTTTTGCAGATGGAAGAAAAACAATATTAATATGTTACTATTAATCTTAGGCAAAAGCCATTTATTTGCAATTCTTAATGTCCAGCTGAAACCAAAATTCCATGATAAATTAGATTACATTAGATGGGGCACATGGCTACTTAGCAACCAATGGACAATGGAAATGCTTTTTTGTCATTTTATTTCAGTGTTTCTCATTGAAATATTAAGTCTCATATATATATATATGTATGTGTAGATATATATGAGACTCATATATTTTTTTTTCTTTTTTTTTTTTTTTTTACATGGAGTCTTGCTCTGTCACCCAGGCTGCAGTGCAATGGTGCAATTTCAGCTCACTGCAACTTATACCTCCTCGGTTCAAGCGATTCTTCTGCCTCAGCCTCCTGAGTAGCTGGGATTACAGGCACCCACCATTATGCTTGGCTAATTTTTGTATTTTTAGTAGAGATGGGGTTTCACCATGTTAGCCAGGCTGGTCTTGAACTCCTGACTTCATGTGATCCACCCGCCTCGGCCTCCCAGAGGGCTGGGATTACAGGCGTGAGCCACTGCGCCCAGCCAAGTCTCAGATATATTTAATACATGGTGTTTTCTATGTCTCACATACCCAAATGCAAAGGATGATACAATTGAACGCACAATTTTCTTAATCTTGCTGCTGCAAAAAGAAGTAAAAATAAAATTAATCAGATTTCTTCTAACATATATTGTAAATTTAACCAAAAAACAAAGGCCTTTATAAATATAATTTTAAAAGAAAATTATTCAGAAGTTGTATAACAAAATGCTTTTTACTAATAGCTAAAATTTTATTCTTCCTGCTCCATGAGTATTTTACTTGTTTACTATGCTATCCAGAAGACAGTAAACTTTGGATGTTTAGTAACATTTCCATTGCATGCAAAGCCCCAACCCCAACTTTATGGCAATACTAAACTTAAACTTGTGGTCATCAACTCAAGGAGTATAGCATGAAGACAGAAAAGGGTGGTAGAAGAGAACTGTATTTTAATGCCAGCCTGGGCAAGTCGTCAAACTTTGGCCAGATCTCAGTTTCCACCGCAATAAAATAAGGTGTTTCAGGAATGAGCATAGGGAGTAAATGATGCTCTTGTCATCTCCTCAAACTAGACACCTAGTGAACAGATACACATTAGCAAGAGTCGCATATGAGGTTGCAAAGGAACTTCAGAGGTAAGACATTTTAGTAAGATACACTTCAAAGGACAAACACCCGAAAGACTGGGCTCCTTCCATTAATCAAAGGAAGGAGAACCTGTTTGATGGAGCCTCCAATAATGCCTCATTTTACCTTATGGCTGGAGACAAGGTAGCTGATGAGGAACAATTTTTTTTGTCCTACTGAAGCCTCCTGTGTTGGAGGCTCTTCAGGAGAAGCCTCCAACACAGGAGGTTTCAGTAGGAGAAGTCTTCAGGAAGTTTCTGTCATACTGAAGCCTCCAACACAGAACTCAAATTTTACCCCGAGAGCCATGAATCCTAAGACAATGCTCACAGCCTGTGCCTAAGACTGGAGAACAAAGAGGGCAGATACTGAGCAGAACTGGGGCACTGACAATTGGCCTTTGACATGAACAGACATTTCTCAAAAGAAGACATACATGTGGCCAACAAGCATATGAAGAAAAGCTCAATATCACAAATTAGAGAAATGCAAATCAAAATCACAGTGAGATACCATTTCACACCTGTCAGAATGGCTATTACTAAAAAGTCAAAAAATAACAGATGCGGGCAAGGTTGCAGAGAAAAGGGAACACTTATACATTGTTGGTGGGAGTGTAAATTAGTTCAACCACTGTAAAAAGCAGTATGGCAACACCTTGAAGAGCTAAAAGCAGAACTATTTGACTGAGCAATCCCATTACTGAGTAGATACCCAGAGGAATATAAATCATTCTACTATAAAGATACATGCATATGAATGTTCACTGCAGCACTATTTACAATAGCAAAGACAGGCAATCAACCTAGGTACCCATCAGTGACAGATTGGATAAAGAAAATGTGGTACATATATACAATGGAATACTATGCAGCCATAAAAAAAGAATGAGATCATGTATTTTGTGGGAACATGGATGGAGCTGGAGGCTCTTATCCTTAGCAAACTAGTGCAGAAACAGAAAACCAAATACTGAATGTTCTCACCTATCAGTGGTAGCTAAATCATAAGGACTTATGAACACAAAGAAGGAAATAGACACTAGGGTCTACTTAAGTGGGGAGGGTAGGAGGAGAGAGAGGAGCAGAAAAGATAACTATTTGAGTACTGAGCTTAATACCTGGATGATGAAATAATATGTAAAAAAAAAAAAACCTCCCTGACACAAGTTTACCTATGTAACAAACCTCACGTGTACCTCCAAACCTAAAATAAAAGTTAAAAAAAAAAAAATTGGCCTTTGATGAATGATGTTAGGTTAACCTGAGATAAAGGAAATCCCCAATCCTTCTAATCTTCCCCTCTCCACCTGGACCCACCACCTCCGCCCAAGGCTTGGAGAGTGAAGGCTGATGTAGATGGAGGATCAATTGGCCAAAAGAGGTGAATTCTCTCCTCAAGTTGCCACTCCCTTACTACAAGAACCTCTGATCCCACACAGTCTACTGGATCTCTGGGTATCAAGGAAATGTCATAAATCTGAACTCACTTGACAATGTCACCATACAGAACCAAGCCTGACAGGTTACGAAGGCATGAAGAAGTGGCTTGGGTGGCTTTAGCCCCTTAATCTGTTTCAGTGTCCCCTGAAACTATACCAAGTAAATACACAATTGAGACTTTTTGGGTTAAAAAAAGTGTACTATGTAAATGCAGCTTCAAGCAGTTATGTGCAGAGTTTGCAGGGAAATAACTACGACTCAGTAAATTCATATCCAGGAAAAGTACTGTTTACACTCGGGAGCAACAGACAGACACTCCAACATGAAGCAACACGAAGCACAGCCTCCATGTACCTTTCCTAAAAACAATTACTCAAAGTTCTTGAGTCAGCTGAGCAATGAATCAAAATGAAGAACACAGAAATAAGGAAGATGACTTACAGAGAAAAGATGGTAAATAATATAAACTCAAAATTAGGTAAGTCTAAATAATAATTGTTAATGTAGCATAAAAATGTAGCAGGTGAACAAAAGCAATGGCAACAAAAGCCAAAATTCACAAACAGGATCTAATTAAACTAAAGAGCTTCTGCACAGCAAAAGAACCTACCATCAGAGTGAACAGGCAACCTATAGAATGGGAGAAAATTTTTGCAATCTACTCATCTGACAAAGGGCTAATATCCAGAATCTACAAAGAACTCAAACAAATTTACAAGAAAAAAACAACCCCATCAAAAAGTGGGTGAAGGATATGAACAGACACTTCTCAAAAGAAGACATTTATGCAGCCAACAGACACATGAAAAAATGCTCATCATCACTGGCCATCAGAGAAATGCAAATCAAAACCACAATGAGATACCATCTCACACCAGTTAGAATGGTGATCATTAAAAAGTCAAGAAACAACAGGTGCTGGAGAGGATGTGGAGAAATAGGAACACTTTTACACTGTTGGTGGGACTGTAAACTAGTTCAACCATTGTGGAAGTCAGTGTGGCAATTCCTCAAGGATCTAGAACTAGAAATACCATTTGACCCAGCCATCCCATTACTGGGTGTATATCCAAAGGACTATAAATCATGCTGCTATAAAGACACATGCACACGTATGTTTACTGCGACACTATTCACAATAGCAGACTTGGAACCAAGCCAAATGTCCAACAATGATAGACTGGATTAAGAAAATGTGGCACATATACACCATGGAATACTATGCAGCCATAAAAAAGGATGAGTTCATGTCCTTTGTAGGGACATGGATGAAGCCGGAAACCATCATTCTCAGCAAACTATCGCAAGGTCAGAAAACCAAACATGTTTTGGTTCTCACTCATAGGTGAGAATTGAACAATGAGAACCCTTGGACACAGGAAGGGGAACATCACACACCGGGGCCTGTCATGGGGTGGGGGGATGGGGGAGGGATAGCATTAGGAGATACATCTAATGTAAATGACAAATTAATGGGTGCAGCACACCAATATGGCACATGCATAAATATGTAACAAACCTGCATGTTGTGCACATGTACCCTAGAACTTAAAGTATAATAATAAAAAAAAAAGTAGCAGGTGAAAATGTAAATAAATGATTCTAAAAGTAAAGATAAATAATATAAAATCATGAATAATAGTATTGATTTGAATTTTTAGGCATTCTTACACTAGGATTCAAGGTGTGGAAGAAGATAGAAGTAAAGGGAGGTTGCATTTCTTATCTTTCACAGGTACAAGTCCAGTTTTATTCTCGATATTAATGGAAAAAATGGTATAATTATGTTTTCTAAACATTTAAATATAAACATTGATAGACTAGAAATGGGCTTCTGACTTGCATATCAATAAAAAATGCAAGGGATAAAAACAAATCAATTAATAGCAAAATATAGACAAATTTACAAAGAAAATATCAAAGTATTTTTAATAAAGAAAAAGATGATAAATAAAACTGAACATACCAGAAATCATAAATACAAACATATTACTCTCATATTGCATATTGAGAAATACTGTCAGATAACTTTGAAATTAAAGGCATTACATGCTATACACGAGAGACAAAAACTAAATTTAAATGACAATTCAGAAATAAAGAGATAGAGGCCAGGCGCGGTGGCTCACGCCTGTAATCCCAGCACTTTGGGTGGCCAAGGCAGGCGGATCATGAGGTCAAGAGATCGAGACCATCCTCGCCAACATGGTGAAACTCCGTCTCTACTAAAAATACAGAAAATTAGCTGGGCGTGGTCGTGCGTGCCTGTAGTCCCAGCTACTCAGGAGGCTGAGGCAGGAGAATCGCTTGAACCTGGGAGGCGGAGGTTGCAGTGAGCTGAGATGGCGCCACTGCACTCCAGCCTGGTGACAGAGCGAGACTCCGGCTCAAAAAGAAAAAAAAGATAGATAAAGATATGAGATACTAAACCTTAAAACACTAAAAGTTCCAATATTAATATCAAAGGTGAATTAAAAGCACAAATATTAACTATGAACATGACTCATTTTTTATCAGTAGAAGGTGGAAGCTACATGACACTAACAAGACCATGTTTAAGGAAATGGGATTTGTATTGAAGGCAGGTGCTATCTCTCCCACTGGACACATTTTTCTCTGGTACAGACTCGGGGTAGGGAGATGGCCATGATGCAAAGCACGAAAAACACTGTAGTGACTCTGGTCTTCCTGCTCACTCTAGATCACTAAAACAGGGTAAGGACAATACAGGGGGATGACATGTTCATGCTGAGAAAACTATGAGTTACTTAGGAGAAAAGTAAATTTCTACACTTTATACCTTAAGACAAAGTAAATTCAGGGCAGATATTTTATTTAAATGAAGAAAATAAATTCAAAACAAAAATTTTGGTGAATATATTTAAAATCTTGGGGTAAGAAGGACTTTCTGAGAATAATATTAAAGGCATAATCACAAAGAAAAGTACAGATACATTTGATTACATGAGGATTAAATGCTTTTATATAATGAAAAAGCAAGACAACCTGGGAGAAATTGCTTATATTACATAAAATAGAAAAAGGATCAATAGATTTAACTTTCCAGTCCAAAGACAGAAAAGGATAAATGAAGGTGTGTCAAAGAATGTGCATTAGAACAAATATATTTACTAATATCAGAGAAATCAATGATGGCTACTGTTAAGTGTGGGAGGGGAGAAATGTACACTTTGCATCTTGATGTTAAAGCACATATCAATATCAATAGCGTCACAATCATTCCCTTTGATGCAGAATTTCCACTTCTGAGAATTTATAACAAGCAAATAACCAACAGTATACAGAGATTTAGCCTCAAATATATTCATTTTTGTAACAGTTAAAAACTTGTAAAAAACTTAATTGTTCAGCAATATCTGACTATTAAATGAATTACAGCACATCTACACCATGAAATATTACACAACTGTTACAAATAATGTTGTAAGTGCACATGAATATATATTAACAAAAAAATATAGTCATGATGTCATTAAGTAATAAGGTTATTTACAAAAGAATAAGTATGGTCTCATATCTATAAACAAAAAAAGTATATGCTTAAAGAACTTAGAAGTGCATGCATCAAAGTTTAAGCATGACTATATGTGGGTAGATTTGTTGATTGTATTTTCTGATTTTCCTTTAATGAACTCTTATGTTATTTTCAGTTTTTAGAATAAAACCTATTTACAGAACTACAGAGTTTTCAAAGTATTTTTGCATGTTATTTTCGTTTTATTACTAATTTTTTACAATACAATATCCAGTACATAGATTGCATTATAGCCAGTTTACATTTGAATAATCTGAAAGTTAAAGAGGGTTAGTGACTTGCTGAGTATCAGGTGAATGAACATATGATGTCAAAGCCAAGCGCTGATTCCAGCTTTTACTATAAATCCAATATCATCCCCCTGGTATGAAACACCAGCATTTCTCACAGGGACTACTGCAAATTCCTCCTATATCTATGTAATGAGACTTTGTAATTTAAAAATAAAATAAAATGAAAACCTGCTTTATTTTGTTTGGAGCAGGGAAAGAAGGAAATGCTTGCCTTGCTTAATCTGTCTAATTTTGTTTCAGCCCTGGGCAGCTCCATTACAGAAAATGTATAGCTAATTTGCAGACACACAGTTTAATTCAGTGGCAAATTCAGGGTAATTTGAAAAACTATTTGTATTTGCCCTCTTTGTTTCCGATCTTTGTTTAGACACCAACAGCTTACAACCATGGTGAGTTAACTTCCTCTATGGCAGTACTTCCTCTCCAGCATTGACACAAGCTGGAGAATGGTTATACGACTGGGCAAGAAAGAAGCAGAAGAAAAATCTCCTGAATATGTCTGCAGTTCAGACACAAGCCAGTTTAAGAATGTATTGTTTCATTACAGTAAGTACATGATAAAATGCCTTCAGGTCAGTGCAACAGGAAGTACTCTAGTGAGATTAGAAACAAATAAGAATAAAATCCCAATGAGCATAAGGAGGTCTTTAGTTAGCAAAACATGTTTGCTTTTGCTATCAATACTATTTGCTCATAGGCAAAATCTACAAAATTGGGAATCACACCATATCCAGTAAAAATGAGAAACGTTCACTATTGATGAGTTAAGTAGCATTCTGCATTCCTGTTTTTTTCAAAAAAAAAAACTTTTAATGGAATTAATTTCCTCTAAGAATACTTTTTACATTTTCAAGCTAGAAGAACATTTATTTCTGAATGGATGGAATTTTTTTTTCAAAATAATACTTGTCTAAGAATTCAACTGGAGTAAATACGGTGTACCCTCCCACCCATACATTTTGATATCTTTCCATAGTTTCCCTTTTTCCTTCTTGCCTCAGCAGAAGCCCTATTTCACTAAAGGTAAGAGATCCATCAATGGCTCCCTCCTTTCATACTTCAAACTGACTTACTCATATGAAGCAACATTTTCAGCATCTTCAACTTCAAACTTGGAAAGTCGTTCTAACATACTTTAGCCACCAAAAAAAAATGCAAAAATATATCATTAGATATTTGCTACACAAAATAGTGATGAAAAATATATTTGAATAACAAGAATCCCATGAATCTAAAGAATATAGTAAACATGACTTAGCTCACTGGAAGACCTAATATTTAAGAAAGAAAATTACAATCATTAACCAGAAACTCTTTCCTCATGGATACTCCTAACACTGAATTTTGCATATTTTTATCTTCTTTTCTCTCTCTGTCTCTTTCTCTATATATGTATATAAAGATATATAAAAGAATATGTATACAGATATATAATATATAAATAATACGTGTATACACGTATCTCAAAGACATTGTAGGTTTCATTCCAGACCACTGCAATAAAGCAAAAACTGCATTAAGCAACTCACACAAATGTTTTGGTTCCCCTGTGCATATAAAAGTTATGTTTACCCTACACTGTAGCCTGTTAAGTTTGCAATGGCATTATGTTCAAAAAACTTATGTACATACCTTAATTAAAAACTACTTTATTGGTTAAAAAATGCTAATGATCACCTGAGCCTTTAGCAAGTCATAGTCTTTTTGCTGGTGGAGGGCATTGCCTCCATGTTCATGGCTGCTGACTGATCAGAGTGGTGGTTGCCAATGGTTGGAGTGGCTGAGGCAGTTTCTTAAAACAGGCCAACAATGAAGTTTGCTATAGCAAATGACTCTTCTTTTCACAAGTGAGGATTAAGTGGTGAAGCCATCAGGTCCTGCACTTTGTTGAAAGCCTTTTTATTACTGATTCAATCTCATTACTTATTTTTGGTCTGTTCAGGTTTTCTATTTCTTCTTGGTTTAGTCTTGGTAGGTCGTATGGGTCAAGGATTTTGTCCACCTCCTCTAGGTTTTCAAATTTATTGTAGAGTTGCTCATAATAGTCTTTAATAATTCTTTTTATTTCTGTCATATCTGTTATGAGGTCTCTTTTTTTGTTTCTGATTTTACTTATTTGGGTCTTCCCTTTTTCTTAATTAGTCTAGCTAATGGTTTGTTGATATTTTTTAAACCTGCTTTTTGTTGTTAACCTTTTGTAATTTTTGCCTCAAATTTGTTTATTTCTGTTTGGTCTTCATTATTTATTTCCTTTTAATAATTTGGGGTTTGGTTTGTTCTTACTGTTCCAGTTTCTTGAGGTAGAATTGTTCAGTGGTTTATTTGAAAGTTTTCTAGTTTTTTTGATCCAGGCATTTATTGCTAAAAACATACTTCTTTTTTTTTTTTATACTTTAAGTTCTAGGGTACATGTGCACAATGTGCAGGTTTGTTACATATGTATACATGTGCCATGTTGGTGTGCTGCGCCCATTAACTCGCCGTTTACATTAGGTATATCTCCTAATGCTATCCCTCCCCCCTCCCCCTACCCAACAACAGGCCCCAGTGTGTGATGTCCCCCTTCCTGTGTCCAAGTGTTCTCATTGTTCAATTCCCACCTATGAGTGAGAACATGCGATGTTTGGTGTTTTGTCCTTGCAATAGTTTGCTGAAAAAATGATGAGTTCATGTCCTTTGTAGGGACACGGATGAAGCTAAAAACATACTTCTTAATAACTGCTTTTGCTGTGTCCCCTGTTTTGGTATATTGTGTTTCTAGTTACATTTGTTTCAAAGAATTCTTAAATTTCATTCTTAATTTCTTTCTTCACTCATTGTAACTCAAGGGCATGTTGTTTAATTTCCATATGTCTGTATAGTTTTGAATGTTCCTCTTGTTATGAATGTCTAGTTTTATTCCATTGTGGTAAGATAAGATACCTGATAGAATTTCAATTTTTAAAAATTTGTTGAGACTTGTTTTGTAGCCTAACATATGGTCTATCTTGGATAATGTTTCATATGCTGATGAAAAGAATGTGTATTCTGCAGCTGTTGGGTGAGGTGTTCTGTATGTTTGTTACTTATGTCCATTTGGTCTATGGTGGAATTTAAGTCTGATGTTTCTTTGTTGATTTTCTGTCTAGATGATTTGTCCAATGCTGAAAGTGGGATACGGAAGTGCCCAACTTTTATGGTAATGGGGTCTATCTCCCTCTTTAGATCTAGTAATATTCGCTTTATATATCTAGGTGCTCTGGTATTTGAGTGCATACATATTTACAATTATACACATATTACAATTATATTTCTTACCAAATTGAACACTTTATTACTATATAATAATTTTGTTTGTCAATTTTTATGGTTTTTAACTTGAACTCTGTTTTGTCTGATACAAGTATAGCTATTCCTGCTCACTTTTGGCTTCCATTTGCATAGAATATCTTTTTCCATCCCTTCATTATCAGTCTATGTGTTTCTTTACCAGTAAGGTGGGTTTCTTTTAGATAAAATATAGTCGGGTCTTATTTTTTAATCCATTCAGTAAGTCTATATCCTTCATGGGGTATTTAATCTATTAACATTCAAAGTTATTGTTGGTAGGTGAGGAGTTACTTCCAACGTTTTATTGTTTTCTGGTTGTTTTGTATATGTTTTATTCCTTTCTTCCTGTTTACTTTTGAAGTTGGGTAGTTTTCTGTAGTGATAAGGTTTCATTCCTTTCTCTTTCTCCTTTATGTATTGACTCTAACAGTGACTTTTAAAGTTTTGCATGTTTTTATGATGGTGGTTATCATCTTTTTACTTCCAGATGTAAGACTCCCTTGGGCATTTCTTGTAAGGCTGGTCTAGTGTTGATGAATTATCTTGGTTTTTGTTTATCTATGACAGATTTTATGTCTTCTTCATTTGTAAAGGATAGCTGTGCTGGGTATAATATTCTTGGTTGAAAGATTTTTTTTCTTTCAGAACTTCGAATATATCATCCCATTCTCTTCTAGCCTAAGGTTTCTGCTGAGAAATCAGCTGTTAGTCTAATGTGGATTCCATTATAAGTGTGTTGCTTTTCTCTTGCTATTTTAAAAAATCTTTGTCTTTGATTTTTCACAATTTGACTATAATGTCTGGGTTGAATGTATTTGGGGTTCTTTGATCTTTCTGGAACTAGATGTCTAGCTCTCTCTCAAGAGTTAGGAAGTTTTATGCTCTCATTTTATTAAATATGTTTTCCTCATATTTTCTCTTCACTTTTCCTTCTGGAATGCCCATAATATGAATATTTGATCAAATTAATGGTGTCCCATAAATCCTGTAGGCTTTTTTCATTCTTTTTTATCCTTTTTTGCCTGCCTGTGTTATTTCAAAAGACTTGTCTTCAAGTTCAGAAATTATTTCTTCTGCTTGTTCTTGTCTGTAAAGCCATTGATTGTATTTTTTCATTTCATCTATTGAACTGTTTAGTTCTTAGGGCTTCTGTTTGGTTATTTTTATGATATCTGTATCTTTACTGAATTTCTCTTTAAAATCATGTTTTCCTGATTTCATTGACTTGTCTATCTGTATTACCTTATATCTCACTGAGTTTCCTTAAGATTATTCTTTTTTCTGTCATTTCATATGTTTATGATTGGGTTCTATTACTGGATAATTATTATTTCCCTTTGTAGATGACATGTTTTCTTGCATTTTCACGGTTGCTGTGTTTCTAAATTGATTTCTATGCATCTGGTGAAAAAGTCACCTTTTCCAATTTTATGGAGTAGGTTTACTTGTATGAATTTATTTGTATGAATGGGTCTTGGATGTCAGTTCATTGGGGTATACTGGCCTTGGTTCTACATGGATGCAGTAAGTGTAGTCTCCATGTAGTTTATTCAGCTGTGATCCACACTAGTAACATTTCCAAGTTACTCAGTGGCCTAGGCTAAGGAAGTTTGTGGTGATGGTGGTGCAGCCTTGCCAGGAGTGGGCTCACTGGGCTATTTCTCAGGGTAGGGGTGTGTGCAGGCATACAGTGGGTCAGAAAACTTGGAGTATGGCTTTATGCAGCTGGCCATGGTCCTGTCACTCTAGCCAGGAGCATGGGGGTGCAGTTGCTCAACCAGGGCATGCCTGCCAGATGTGCCTTGCAGGACAGTTTCTCAGGCCCAGGATGCTGGCAGCTGTTTGCCTGGCCTGGAAGCATGCACTCCAGGAGTGGCCTGAAGGGCTGTTTCCCATACCTGGTATGTGGGTACACAGCTGCTCATCTGGCCTGGGGCCAGTCTGCTGGGGGAAACTCATGGGCCAAATATATAGCTGCATAGCTGCTAAGCTGGACTGAAGATATCCTTGCCAGGGCTGGCCAAGAGGGGGTGTTTCTCAGGCCTGGGACATAGTCAAATGATTTCTCAGCTGTCCTGGATGTGTGTCTGCTGGGGGTAGTCCACAGAGCTATTCTAGCTCAGAATGTGGGCACACTGCTGCTCAGCTGGCCTGGGTGGTGCCTGCCAGGGGAAGCCCAGGGGACTGCTTCTATGAGCCAGGATGTGGACACGAGGCTGCTCGGCTGGCCTAGGGGCATGTCTTCTGGGAGTAGCCCATGGGGCTCTTTCTTAGGTCCAGGACATGGGCATTCATGGCTGACTGGCTGGTCTGGAGGTGCATCTTCTGGGAATGGACACAGGACTGTTTCTCAGGCTCATGAAAGGTTGCACAGCTGCTTAGTTGGCCTGGGAGTGTTTCTGTGGGGGGTGGCCTAAAGGGCTGTTCCTCAAGCTGGGGCATAGGTATGTGGCTGCTTAGTTGGCCTGACAGTCTGCTGGCCAGAGTAAGCTCCCAGGGTTGTTTCTCGGCCCTGAGACTTGGGCATACACAGCTGCTTGTCTCTCAGGTCTGAGACACAGGTGCAAGGCCCACTCGGTGGTGTGCCTACTGGGGGCAGCCTGTGGGACTGTTTCTCAGGCCCTTATTAAAGGCAGAGGGCTCCTGGGCAGGCCAGGAGCATGTCTGTGGTGGATGGGGCCTGCAAGGCTGTTTCTCAGGTCCTGAGCATGGGCTCATAGTCACTCTGTTGACCTGGGGGTGTATCAGCTGCTCAGAGGCTTAGGAGCCTCTCCCACTTGGGAGAGGGCATGTAGTGGTTTGGCTGTCTTAAGAGTGAGTTTACCCTGGATGGGACTGCAGATTATTCCTCTGTCTGGAAGTGTGGTGGTGGGGGTTGATTTCCCTGCTCTGCATTACTTGAGTTACAGCCAGTCCTAGGACCAACCTCCACACAGCTGGGATTGTGGCTTTAACCCACCCATGTGGGCTTGGTGTACTGAAGATAAAGCTCCAGCGCTGGAGAGGCACAGTGGCTACTGGCCCCCAGAGGAGGGCACACTCAAGAGATGACTCTGGTCTGAAGGTGCTGTGTTACTGCAGCTTAAGTCTCTGGGGGTGGGAAGTCTTCACCTTGTACTCCTAGTCCAGGACATGCAGCTGTGTCAATTCTTGGCAGTACTCCAAACTGGCCTCAGGGCTTGCAAAGACTGTGAGATTCTCCTGTTGTAAAGACTTTGTGTTTGTGATGGCAGCGGGGTGGCAGGGATCTTCTGCTTACCTTCACCCTGCAATGAGAAGTCCCTCCTGTCTCTGGGCCAATTCAATCCAGATGGGGCAGAAGGGGCTGCACAGGCTGAGTGCTTCCATGCTGTGGCAACTTCCAGTCACCACAGATGCATCTCCACTCCTTTGCTGCACTCCAGGACTATCCCTCTGATACTCTAATCAAATCTTAGATGTGTATTTCTTGCCTAGGTTCTTTCTCGTAGGGGAGATGAGCACCAGGCATCTCTAGTCACCCATCTTGCTTGATTTAGCATAATTCCTAAGGGCCCTAGGATTTTCAGAATAGTCAATGATTGTTGGATTCAACTTAAAGTCACCAGCTTCATTAGCCCCTAACAAGAGAATTGGCCTGTGCTTTGAAGATTTGAAACCATGCATTGACATCTCCTCTCTAAATATAAAAGTCCTAGATGGCATCTTCTTCCATTAAAAGGCTATCTTGTCTACATTGAAAATGTGTTGTTTAGTGTGGCCACCTTCATCAATTATCTCAGCTAGATCTTCTGGATAACTTGCTGCTGCTTCTGCATCAGCACTTGCTGTTTACCTTGCACTTTTATGTTATGGAGATGGCTTCTTTCCTTAAACCTCATGAACCAACCTTTTAGCTTCAAGCTTTTCTTCTGCAGCTTCCTTACCTCTCCCAGGCTTCATTGAATCGAAGAGAATGAGGGCCTTGTCCTGGATTAGGCTTTGGCTTAAGGGAATGCTGTGGCTGGTTTGATCCTTTATCCAGACCACTAAAACATTCTTCATATTAGCAATCAGACTGTTTTGCTTTCTCATCATTTGTATGTTCACTGGAGTAGCAGTCTTAATTTTCCTCAAGAAGTTTTTTGGCTTTTTTGTTTTGCTTTTGTTTTACATTCACAACTTGGCTGAACTGGTGCAAGAAGTCTAGCCTTCCTCACAATCATTTCTAGCTTTTGGTTTAAAGTGAGAGCCATGTGACTCTTCCTTTCACTAGGACACTCAGAGACCATCATAGGCTTATTAAATGGCCTACTTTCAATATTGTTGTGTCTCAGGGAATAGGGAGGCCCAAGGAGAAGGAGAGAGATGGGGGAATGGCTAGTCAGTGGAGCAGTCGGAACAAACATGTCATTGATTAGGCTTGTCATCTTAATATGGACATGGTTTGTATTGCCCCAATACAATTACAATAGCAACATCAAAGATCACTGATCACAGATCACCATAACAGATATGATAATAAAAAGTTTGGAATATTGCAAGAATTATTAAAATGTGACAGAGACACAAAGTGAGAACATGCTGTTGGAAAAATAAAACCAGGAGACTTGCTCAATGCAGGGTTGCTACAAACCTTCAGTTTATAAAAAAGTAATATCTGAGGGGCAATAAAGTAAAGCACAATAAAACAAGATATACCTGCATATACACACACATATATGTATATATAAACTATATATGTGTATATATACATATATATGCTAAAGGATATATACATATATGTTTACATACATATATACACATGCTCATATGTATATTAAAGGATATATATATGACTACTGATGTTATTAATTTGGGTCAGTGCTAAAGAATATATCTATATATAGATATGTATATATAGATATATATACACACATTTAAATATGCACATATGTAGACATATGTATATAGATATGTGTGTATCTATATACACACAAATACATATTTATATATCTATATATACTACATATATAGCTAAAAGATATATCTGTATATATATATACACACACACACATATATACATGTGTGTTATATGTGTGTGTGTGTGTGTGTGTGTGTGTGTGTAGATACATCCTTTAGCACTGACCCAAATTAATAACATCAGTAGTTTTCAATGACACCACCACTGAAAGGTGAGTTATATCAAAGATATATCAAAGTAGTGAAAGACTACTGATGTCATTTTATCCGGGCCAGTGCTGAGAATTAAAAATGTACACATCAGGTCAAGTGACTTCAGAGATATACTTTTCTGGTTGAAGTTATGTACAACTGCTCTAAATTTATAAACTGGCGGAACTCTGAAAATGTATATGTCAATGATTTGGAATCTACTATTAATATATCATTTTTTCCTGGAAGAAAACCTTATATTATGTAAAGGTGCTCTTGGGCCTTAACAAACAATCTAATGAATCACAATTTAAGTGCAGTTCTTTATTACTTCATTTGTGAGTGAATTTTACCAATCTTAATATATCCCTCTCTTCTTTCTCTCCGTATTTTGAAATCTCACGCATCATTGATGACTCTACCACACATTACTCTTTTTAATTCAATGGAGTAATAGCTAAAGGATTAAAAATGAACGTAGCAAGACTCCACGTGATCCTAGACTTAATTTTCTGATGCAAATTAGCAATAATTATTCTACAATTCATAATCTAGTTACCCTGAAAAATGGACATTAATCAGTTATTTATTTGAAACATGGTATTTAATTTTTCTCTGGAAATGAGGTTTTAGATGTTTGTAATGAAATTTTTCGGCCTGTGAAAAAAACTTAATGAATCAAGTTTATATACATTTCTTTACTCCTAAACCTAATCCCCAAGTTACTGTTTCTGGCAAAATTTACATAAAATCAACTTCAGTTTGTAAATACCCACTTTGCTTGCCCTTGTAATTTTCTGCCTTCTCACGTTCAAATACCACCAGTAACTCTTCACCAATCACGGATGTCTTTCCTGCCCCTCAGATAGGGTTAAGTAACTACAGATCCAAGGCAGGGCCTCCATACAATCTGATCGTGGGTTTACCTTTGGGGCAGTAGCATCATGTGATAACAGACGAAGAGACCAGGGGTCTATTAGCTTTGCTCTTTTCTGTTGAGAGCTCCTCAGCTCCCTGCCCACTGTTACCTCCTCCTTGCACCAAATAGGACTGTTGCCTCTTTTGGCTCACTCTAGTAGAGTGTCATACAATGAACACGTTCTCATATTTTCCTAAGGTTTCAGGGTGCTGCTAAATATGGGTGACCAATGGAATAGGAATAAGAAGCATTCCTCTTAAGACCTATTCCTCTTTTATCCAACTAGATCGAAGAAAGGTACCTGCAGATACTACAGTAATAAGACTTTAGAAAACAGTGTCTAAAACACTCTGAATTGTTATGGATGCTCCATACAATGAACTTCCCAAATCTGAATCTCTCTTTTCTACATGTATACTTTTGTGTGTGTCTATGTGTGTATTTACATATATATGTTTAGGTCTAGCTTTATATTTACTTAAACTTCAAATTTTGTGGAAGGTCCGTTCATGTGTTACGGTTGTCATTTCACTGAAGGCAGTGCTGATGGAGTAAAAAGGTACATAGACATATAATGAATTTCTCTTTTTTGACACTATTAGCAAATACATTTTTTGCACCAAAAGGAGTAGATTTTTCATAAATATGAAATACATACATATATAATAAGTGAGGGTATGCAAATCCTACCACATAAGCCCAGTAAGTAAAGTCCAACAATTAACAAAGACTCATTTATCAATGGTCAGTTAATCAGAGATTAATTAAATTATATATAAATTAAACCTATGTACATATTAGAAATACATTTTAGCCAGGCGCGGTGGCTCATGACTGTAAACCCAGCAGTTTGGGAGGCTGAGGAGGGTGGATCACGAGGGCAGGAGTTCAAGACCAGCCTGGCCAATATTGTGAAACCCCACCCCTACCAAAAATACAAAAAATTAGTCGGGCATGGTGGCACGTGACTGCAGTCCCAGCTACTCAGGAGGCTGAGGCAGGAAAATCGCTTGAATCCGGGAGATGGAGGTTACAGTGAGCCAAGATCGTGCCACTGCACTCCAGCTTGGGCAACAGCAAGACTTCATCTCAAAAAATAATAATAATAATAGAAATACATTTTAATTTGCCCATGCCTCTAACGTCCTATAAAATAAATTCTTTTAAAAAATTATTTATTGGCTTAAAAATCAATACTACATACAAAACTCACATGCTATTGCTTAGTGAGCAACTACAGAATTCTCACTTAGATATTCCCTTAATCAGCCACTGATTAAACACAATCCTTTTATTTCTTCTGTAAAATGTCATTCATTTTGCAAGGTTTCTTGAGCATTACACTATAATTAACTTGAATCAGGTTTTCCATATTACTTACACCTTTATGATTTATTTCCAGGAGAGGTTTTCACATGACTGGGAAAACCCTCCACCACCTCCTTCCTTTCACTGATCATGCTAGTCTCTCCTGCCCATGAGACACAGTGAAGTACCTGCGCACCTGAGGAAAGCCGCATCCAATGAGGTGGTGGGTTTGGGTTGGGTCTAGGCACCAACCTCACATGTGGACAGAGCTCTTGAGGGTGTGGGACAAGTCCACGTTCCATTAGCTCAGTTCTTTTTTTCCCAGGGCTTCACTACTCCTTATTGGCTGCTATCTCCTCCATGTTGCAAATAGGATTGATTCTCTCCTTTCTTGGAACACTATGGTAGGGTTTCAAGCTCAGGAAACCTGAATCCCTTAAAAAATTGCCTACTAGAAACTGAGGGTGACAAATACACTAACAGGAAGAAGCAGCTCTCCTACGAACTGACCTCCTTACGCAACTCCATCAAAAAAGGATGCAAAGTTACCTACAAATGCTACAATGAGAATTGGAAACCCTGTTAAAAAAACACTCTGTATCAGGCCATGCAGGCTCCTGAGAGTAAATTCCACAAATGTCCATCTGTCTCCGTGTTTTGTGTTTCCATTTTGTGCATGGGTTTGTTTGTGTAAATGTGTTGACAAAAGTGTGTATGGATGAAGATGGATGGATATATTTGTGTATAGCTCTATGCACTCTTATGCATACGTGTGTCTTCATGTATTTATAACTCACCTTTTACTGATAGGTGACACCAGGGCTGCTCCTTTAAATTCACTTGTTTGTGAGCTAGAGGATGATAAAAGAATACAGTCAGATAGGAGACACGATTCTAAATTTACTTTTTTGGAAAATTAGCTTTTATTACTCTAGACAGAAACCAATTAATCTCTGTCAGAAATCTGAGTCCCATAAAAAACTGCTTAGTAGGAACTAAGGGTGGCAAATATACTAACAGGAAGAAGCAACTCTCCTATGACCTGCTCCTTTTTATACAACTCCACCAAAGAAGGATGCAAAGTTACTAAAAAATGCTACAATGAGACGAATTGGAAACTCTGTTAAAAAAAAAAAAAAAAAGCAAATCTCCATGGCCATGCAGGCTCCTGAGAGTAAATTCCACAAATGTCCATCAGTCTCCTTTCTCCTTATTTTAGGTTTCCATCGTGTGCATGGATTAGTTTGTGTAGTTTGCATGGTGAAGAGAAGTGTGGATGGATAGATGGACAGATGGATGGATGGATGGATGGATGGATGGATGGATGGATGGATGGGTGGGTGTATATA
The DNA here is from genome assembly GCF_028885655.2 of Pongo abelii. NCBI lineage: Eukaryota > Metazoa > Chordata > Mammalia > Primates > Hominidae > Pongo > Pongo abelii. The sequence continues at coordinate 21,074,832 of NC_071999.2, forward strand.
TTTGCTCATGTGCCTGTGTGTGTGTATAGTTCTGTGCACACTTATGCTGATGGGTGACTTTATTTAACTATTTATTACCCACCTTTCTTTCGCAGGTGCCTCCTCGGTTGCTCCTTTAAATTCATTTGTCTGTGGACTAGCAGATGACAAGAGAATACAGTCAGAGAGGAGACATAATTCTGAATTTATATTCTGGAAAAATTACCTCTCACTACTCTAGACAGAAACCAATTAATTTCTGACTATTCATGTGTATAGCACTATTGGAACCTGGAATGTCTTTTTTTCTTTATTAGAAATGAGGATTTATATGGCGAAAACCAAAATCTTAGGCTGGGGAAAATAGTAATGCTTCCCGATTTAAGTAAACCTCTTTATTATGACCTCAGTCCCAATGTGTGACAGACTTTGTGGTGGCAGTTATTTCAAACTCAACTCCAGTTTGTAGGTAGTCAGCCCTCTTATTCCATTCAATGTCCTGCTTAAAAGGCCCTCCATTAGCTCCTTACGTTCACCCAGCATGGTGGTTCCTCATGCCCCACAAAAAGGGTCAGGTAACTAGAGGTCTGACACAGGGGCACAATCCAATAGGACGGTGATTTGAGGTTTGGAGCACCAGCCTCCGTGGTGGCAGAGTTCTGGAGGGTGGAGAACACCTCCAAGGCTCTTAGCTCTGTTGCTTTCTGCTGAAGGCTGCACAGTTCCCCGAGCACTCCTACCTCCTCCTCACTCCAAACAGGATTCTCTCTTCCCTCGGCCCACTCTGCTAGGTCTCATACACGGAAATCTGAGTTTCCAAGGTATTTGCCTGCTACTTACTAAGGGTGACAAGACAGTAACAGACAGAAGCCTCCGTCTGTAGTCTGTTTCTCTTTTTTCCAAAACAACTGTAAAAATGTGGAAGTTTACCTATACCTGATACAGTGAGAAGATAAATAAACTGTGTCAAAGACACTCTGTATTGCTGTGGACACTCCTCAGACTAAATCCCACTAATCTCAATCTCTCTTTCTGTCTGGCTCTCTCTCTCTGTCATAGTTATGTTTGTGTGTGTGTTTGTGTGTACATCTTTTATAACTCACATGTCCTTGATGCCTCCATCAATGATGTCTGCTGTCAGCTCATTTGGATGGGGACTAAAGAACAAATATGGTCAGAAACAGACACGATGCCTAACTCTAAATGTTTTGCACCAAATAGCTACAGTTACTCTATGACTTATTCTCTGGTTACACTTTAAATATTCACATGTACTTATATCACTAAATTGACCTGGTATGACTTTTTTTTATCAGAAACGAGGTTTTATATGCCAACAGTGAATATCTTAGGCTATGAACATAGCGATGCATCTAGGTGAAGTGACTGTATCTTCACCTCAATGTGTAACAGCCTTTTTCGAGGGGATTTAATTCCAGTTCAACTTTAGTTTGTAAGTTCTGCTTCTTATAATCCCATCTGAATTCCTTATTCTCATTCACCTCCAATCACCTCCTCACTTTTCACCAATCGTAGTTGTCTTTCCTGCCCAAGAGTTAGAGCCAAGTAGCAGAAGACATCAAGCAAGGGCTGCATCCCGTGTGATGATGGGTATGGGCTCAGGCAGTCAGCCTCACATAGTGGCAGAGCTCTGGAGGGTGGGGAACACTTCCAGGGCTATTACGTCTGTTCTCTTCTTTGCCTGGGAGTCTCCACTCTTTGTCCATTGCTATCTCCTTCTGGCTCCAAGCAGGATTTGCTTCCCCCTCGATCCACACTGCTAGTACAGTCTCATTCCCACAGAAACAAAAAGTGACAAACACTAACATAAAAAGCCTCCCTCTGCAAGTTCTTCCACATTTTCCTGCCTCCATCCAAATAACAAAAGAATATTCTTCACAAAGCTCATCCTGAGAAGACTCTCAAACTAGTCTCAAGGCAACTCCTTGTTCACATGGATGCTCGTGAGAGTCAATAGCCTGAATCTCAATCTCTCTGCATGTTGTGGGTATGAATGCGTGTATATGTGTGTCCATATATACATCTATACATGTAGAATTGTATTTCTATAGTTCCTATGTTGCATTGGCCAGTCTACCAGAAGACACTCTTTCAACTCACACACACGGCAGTGCCAAAGAACTTAAAACATACATAGTAAGACAACACGTAACTCCCAGACTTAACGTTTTCAGTGAAAAACAGTTCCAATTAACTTTCAACACGTAAACTGCTTGAACCTTACAGAATTCAGGTGTGTTTGGTTAGTTAGAATCTGCCATGCCATTTTCCCTACACATCACACTTTATATAATTGTAGCACACATTTTACATCTATCCAAGACTCAGTGACTCAAAATTTAACTGAATTCTCTACCACTGAAGCTGACCAATGCGTGACAGCCTTTTGAGGGTAAATTTCTTTTCAATTCAACTCCACTGTGCAGGTGGTCAGCCTGCTAATCCCATTAAGGGCCGACTTCCTGAATGCCTCCATCACCTACATCCTTCACCCATCATGCTAGCCTTTGCTGTCCATGAGACGTAGGCAAGTAGCTGCGGGCCTAAGAAAGGGCTGCATCCAGTGAGGTGGTGGGTTTGGGGTTGGGTCTGGGCACCAGCCTCACATGTGGACCGAGCTCTGGAGGGTGAGGGACAAGTCCACATTCCATTAGTTCTGTTCTTTTCAGCCCAAAGCTTCACTGCTCCTTGTTGGCCACTATCTCCTCCATGTTGCAAATAGGATTCTCTCCTGCCTTGGGCCAATCTGGTAGGGTCTCAACTCAGGAAATCTGAGTCCCATAAAAAAACTGCTTACTAGGAACTAAGAGTGACAAATACACTAACAGGAAGAAGCAACTCTCCTATTACTTGCTCCTCTTTATACAACTCCATCAAAGAAGGATGCAAAGTTACTAAAAAATGCTACAATGAGACGAATTGGAAACTCTGTTAAAAAAAAAAAATCTATATGGCCATGCAGGCTCCTGAGAGTAAATTCCGCAAATGTCCATCAGTCTCCTTTCTCCTTATTTTAGGTTTCCACCGTGTGCATGGATCAGTTTGTGTAGTTTGCGTGGTGAAGAGAAGTGTGGATGGATAGATGGATGGATGGATGGATGGATGGATGGATGGATGGATGGATGGATGGGTGTATATATTTGCTCATGTGCCTGTGTGTGTGTATAGTTCTGTGCACACTTATGCTGATGGGTGACTTTATTTAACTATTTATTACTCACCTTTCTTTCGCAGGTGCCTCCTCGGTTGCTCCTTTAAATTCATTTGTCTGTGGACTAGCAGATGATAAGAGAATACAGTCAGAGAGGAGACATAATTCTGAATTTATATTCTGGAAAAATTACCTCTCACTACTCTAGACAGAAACCAATTAATTTCTGACTATTCATGTGTATAGCACTATTGGAACCTGGAATGTCTTTTTTTCTTTATTAGAAATGAGGATTTATATGGCGAAAACCAAAATCTTAGGCTGGGGAAAATAGTAATGCTTCCCGATTTAAGTAAACCTCTTTATTATGACCTCAGTCCCAATGTGTGACAGACTTTGTGGTGGCAGTTATTTCAAACTCAACTCCAGTTTGTAGGTAGTCAGCCCTCTTATTCCATTCAATGTCCTGCTTAAAAGGCCCTCCATTAGCTCCTTACGTTCACCCAGCATGGTGGTTCCTCATGCCCTACAAAAAGGGTCAGGTAACTAGAGGTCTGACACAGGGGCACAATCCAATAGGACGGTGATTTGAGGTTTGGAGCACCAGCCTCCGTGGTGGCAGAGTTCTGGAGGGTGGAGAACACCTCCAAGGCTCTTAGCTCTGTTGCTTTCTGCTGAAGGCTGCACAGTTCCCCGAGCACTCCTACCTCCTCCTCACTCCAAACAGGATTCTCTCTTCCCTCGGCCCACTGTGGTATGTCTGGTACACAGAAAATCTGCCTTTCCAAAGCATTTGCCTGCTACTTACTAAGGGTGACAAGACAGTAACAGACAGAAGCCTCTATCAATAGTCAGTTTCTTTTTTTCTAAACAATGTTAAAATGTGGAAGTTATCTATACATGATACAGTGAGATGATAAAGAACCTGTGTCAAAGAAACACTGTATTATCATGAACACATCTGAGAGTGAATCCCACTAATCTCGGTCTCTTTCTCTGTCACTGTTTTGTGTGTGTGTGTACATCTTTTGTTTTTTCTTTTTTTCTTTTTTGCAACAAAGTTTCGCTCCTGCTGCCCAGGGTGGAATGCAGCAGCATGTTCTCAGCTCACTGCAAACTCCACTTCCCCAGGTTCAATCGATTCTCCTGCCTCAGCCTCCTGAGTAGCTGGGATTAGAGGCGCCTGCCACCACACCTGGCTAGTTCTTATAGTTTTAGTAGAGACAGGGTTTCACGATGTTTGCCAGCCTGGTCTCGAACACCTGACCTCAGGGTATCTGCCTGCTTCAGCCTCCCAAAGTGCTCAGATTACAGGTGTGAACCATTGCACCTGGCCATGTGTACGTCTTTTATAACTCACCTATCATTGGGGCCGCGCTCAATGATGACTCCCGCCAGGGCATTCGGATTGGGACTAAAGGACAAATATGGTCAGAGTCAGACACAATGTGTAATTCTAATGTTTTGCAACAAATAGCTACAATTAGTCTATGTGTCATTCCCCAGTTACACTTTAATTATTCACATGTATGTATATCACGAAATTGACCAGGGATGGCATTTGTTTTTTTATTAGAAATGAGGTTTTATATGCCAACAGTGAGCATTGTAGGCTGTGAACATAGCGATGCATCCAGATTAAGTAAGGGTATCTACACCTCAAGGTGTAACAGCATTTTTGGAGAGCATTTAATTCTAGTTCAAATTTAGTTTCTGAGTCCCCCTTCTTATAATCCCATCTGAGTTCCTCATTCTCTATCACCTCCAATCACCTCTTCACTTTTCACCCATCCTAGTTGTCTTTCCTGCCCAAGAGTTGTGGCCAAGTAGCTGGAGGCCTCAAGCAAGGGCTCCATCCCATGTGAGGGTGGGTATGGGCAAAGGCAGTCAGCCTCACATAACAGCAGAGTTCTGGAGGGGGTGAAATAATTCCAGGGTTATTAGCTCTGTTCTTTGTTTTGGCTGGGATTTCTCTGATCTTTGTCCACTCCTATCTCCTTCTCGCTGCAAGCAGGATTCGCTTCTCCCTTGGTCCACACTACTAGCACATTCTCATTCTCACAGAAAGGTAATGTGACAAACACTAACATAAAAAGCCTCCCTCTATGAGTTCCTCCCCATTTTCCTACCTCCATCCAAAAAACAAAAGAATATTGCATACAAAGCTCATTCTGAGAGGACTCTAGAAATAGTTTCAAGGGAACTCCTTGTTCCCATGGATGCTTGTCACACTCAATAGCCCTACTCAGTCTCTCTTGTGTGTATGAATGCATGTATGTATGTGTTTGTATATGCATAGATACATGTATAACTGTATTCCTTGATATCACACGGTGCATTGGCCAGCCTACTAGAAGATACTCTCAATTCACACACAGGGCACTGCCAAAGAACTTAACATGTACATAGCAAGACAACATGTAACTTCCTAGACTTAACGTTTTCAGTTCAAAATAACTCCAATTGCTTTTGGGTTTTTTTTGTTGTTTTTGTTTGTTGTTGTTGTTGTTTGTTTTTTGAGACAGAGTCTCACTCTGTCACCCAAGCTGGAGTGCAGTGGCATGATCTCGGCTCACTGCAACCTCTGCCTCCCAGGTTCAAGCAATTCTCCTGCCTCAGCCTCCCGAGTAGCAGGGACTACAGGCGCCCGCCACCACACCCAGCTAATTTTGTATTTTTAGTAGAGATGGGGTTTCATCATGTTGGCCAGGCTGGCCTTGAACTACTGATCTCGTTATCTACCCTCCCTGGCCTCCCAAAGTGCTGGGACTACAGGCCTGAGCCACCGCACCCGACCTTCCAACTACTTTTCAAACTGTAAGCTGCCTTACCCTTACAGAAGTGATGTGTGTATGTGGTTCTTTGGAATCTGCCATGCCATTTACCCTACACATCATACTTTATATGATTGCAGCACATACTTTACACCTATCTAAGACTCACTGACTCAAGAGTTCACCAAAACTCTCTATCACTGGAGCTGGCCAATGCACGACAGCCTTTTGTGGGTGAATTTCTTTTAAATTCAACTCCACTGTGTAGGCATTCCTCCTTCTAATCCCATCTATGGCCCACTTCCTGGATCTCTCCATCACGTCTTTCCTTTCACCCATCATGCTAGACTTTCCCGTCCATGGGACACAGGCAAGTAGCTGTGGGCCTAAGGAAGGGCTGCATCCAATGAGGTGCTGTGCTTGTGTTTGTGTTTTAGCATCAGTCTCCTATGTTGACAGAGCTCTGGAGTGTGAGGGACAAGTCCATGTTCCATCAGCTCCGTTCTTTTCTGCCCAGGGCTTCACTGCTCCTTGTCAGCTGCTATCTCCTCCATGTTGCAAATAGGATTTTCTCCTCCCTTCTGTCAATCTGGTAGGCTCTCAAACTCAGGAAATCTGAGTCCTTTAAGAAGCTGCTTACTAGGAACTAAGGGTGACAAATACACTAACAGGAAGCAGCAGCTCTCCTATGACCTGCTCCTTTTTATATGACTCCATTAGAAAAGGATGCAATGTTACCTACAAAGGCTACAATGAGAATTGGAAACCCTGTTAAAAACCACTCTCTATGGCCATGCAGGCTTCTCAGAATAAACTCCACAAATGTCCGTCCATCTGTCTCCTTGTTGTATGTTTCCACTGTGTGCATGGGTTTGTTAGTGGATGTGTTTGAGAGAAGTGTGTACGGATGGATGCATGGATGGATCAATGGATATATTTGTTTATGTCCCTGTGTGTGTGAATACTTCTATGCTCAGTTGTAATTAGATAAATAGACACACGTATGCATAACTCACCTTTCATTCATACGTGCCTCTGGGTTCACTCCGGATAATTCATTTGTGGGTGGACTAGAGGATGACAAAAGAATACAGTCGGACAGGAGACACAATTCAAAATTTACTTTTCTGGTAAAACTAGCTTTCATTACTCTGCACATAAACCAGTTAAGTTCTGACTATTCATGTGTATAGCACTATTTGGTTTTGAAATGTCATTTTTTTATTAGAAAGGAGGATTTATATGATGGCAACGAACATCTTAGGCTGGGGAAAATAGTAATGCTTTCAGATTTAAATAAACCTCTTTATTATGACCTCAGTCCCAATGCGTGACAGCCTTTGTGGTGGCAGTTATTTCAAACTAAACTTTTGTGTGGAGGTAGTCAGCCCTCTTATTCCACTAAATGTGCTGCCTGAAAGCCCTCCATTACTTCTTCACTTGATTGTCTCTCTTGGTCCACAAGTAGGGTAAAGTAACTGCAGGTCTGAGTCAAGGACACAATCCAATATGATGGTATTTGGGGTTTGGAGTACCACCCTGTATTGTGGCAGAGTTCTGCAGGGTCAAAAACATTTCTAGGGTTGTTAGCTTTTTTCTCTTCTCCTGAGGTCTTCACTACTCTCTGTCCCTGCTGTCCTTTCCTGTTTCCAAAGAGGATTCTCTGCTGTCCTCAGCCATTATCGTAAGGTCTCACATATAGGCAGTCTGAAAATTATTTTTTATTTTTACTCAGTATCAAATAGACTAGTAAGAAAAATCATTCTTCTTTTTATGTGGTCATCTTTTATCTAAATTCATTCAAGACATAAAGTCACCTTCATATCCTATACTGAGATCACGTAGACACATGTGTCAAAGTTTTTTGCTTTTCCATTAATGCCCTTGAATGGGAACTTCCCTAATCTCCACCTTTATATTTCTCTGCAGTACCTGTGGGTGCATGCCTTGATTTAATATGAATGCATATAGGTATATATAAATGGTATATAATTGTTTCCTCCCTTGTTCATATATCCTTATATCTATATTGATTTCTTTCTTTTTTTTTTTTTTTTTTTCTTTTTTGAGATGGAGTCTCGCTCTGTTGCCCAGGCTGGAGTGCAGTGGCGCAATCTCGGCTCACTGCAAGCTCCGCCTCCCGGGCTCACGCCATTCTCCTGCCTCAGCCTCCTGAGTAGCTGGGACTACAGGCACCCGCCACCACGCCCAGCTAATTTTTTGTATTTTTAGTAGAGACGGGGTTTCACTGTCTTAGCCAGGATGGTCTCGATCTCCTGACCTCGTGATCTACCCACCTCAGCCTCCCAAAGTGCTGGGATTATAGGCGTGAGCCACTGCGCCCAGCCTCTATATTGATTTATTTCTGTCTCACAGTTCACTGATAGCTCCATTCCAGAGTACTGATTTGAATTTAGACTTGGCAGTGCTACAGAATTTAAATATATATATGTATCATCCAACACCAATATGACATCCTAGACTTCACTTTCTGGTTTGAATTACTCACAAGCGATGTTTAGTTCTTTACAATTGAATGAAGCACAAACTAAGCATTTGGTGGTTTACTTTATTTCAAATTCAGCTGCAGTTTCTATGTACAAATCCCCTTGACCACATCTCATTTCCTGACACTAAAATCCCTTCATCAGTGCCTTCTTTTCACCATCATAGTTGTCTTCTCTGCTCTCACACAGGATCAAGAAACTGCCCCATACAATGTGATGATGGGTGTGGGCTTGTAGTGTTAGCCTCACATGGTGGTAGAGCTCTGGGTGTGAGGAACCCTGACAGGGCCATTAGCTCTGTTTTTTTTCCCTAAGGGCTCCACTGCTCCCTGTCCACTGCTACTCGCTTGTTGCTCTGCGTAGGGTTTTCTTCCCTTGGTCCACTCTAGTATTTCTCATACACAGGAAATCTGACTTTCCTAAGTATGTGCCTGCTACTAAGGGTGACAAGACAATAACAAGAAGTTTCCCTTTTTTGACCTGTTCCTTTTTATCCAATTTAATCAAAAAGTTGGATAAGGGGCCTGCAGGGCCTATAGTGAAGAGATTTATAAATGGAGTAAAAGACATTCTGTATGGCCATGGATGATCCTGAGAGTAAGCACATAATCTTCATCTTTCTCTCTGTTGTTTCTCTCTCTTTTCTCTTTCTCTCCCTCTCTCTCTCTCCCTGTGTTTGTGTGTCTATATAGACAGAAGTAGTATATCTGCATATATATTTCTTTACATATTTGTGTATATATGTTTTATAATTCACATTTCACTGGTGGTTCTATCATAGGTCACCGATGTCAATTCTGTATGCAGGCTAAAGGAATATAAAAGTAGATAGTTGGACACACATGTAATTCTAAACTTACTTTTTGGATCAAACAGCTACAGTTACTCTATAATGTACTATCTGGTTGATATTTAAATATTCATGTGTATATCACTAATTCGAACTAGGTGTATCTTTTGTTTTAGGCAGAGTCTCACTCTCACCGAGGCTGGAGTGCAGTGGTGCGATCTTGGCTCACCGCAACCTCCGCCTCCCAGGTTCAAGCAATTCTCCTGCCTCAGCCTCCTGAGTAGATGGGATTACAGGCATGCACCACCACACCTGGCTAATTTGTGTATTTTTAATAGAGACAGGGTTTTGCCATGTTGGTCAGGCTGGTCTCAAATTCCCGGCCTCAAGTGATCTAGCTGTCTTGGCCTCCCAAAGTGCTGGGATTACAGATATGAGCCACCAAGCCTGGCCAGTGGCATTTATTTCTAATGTAACTGCAGTCTGTAAGGAAACATGCCTCTTACCCCCTCTAAATTCTTGATTCCTAAGTCCCTCTGTCACTTCCTTACTTTCACCCATCATGGCTGTCTTTCCCGCCCAGAAGATATGACCATGTAGCTGTAGGCCTGAGTCAGGAACTCCCTACAAAATGAGTGCGAGTTTGGGTTTTGTTTGGGGTGCCAGCCTCACATGGTGGTAGAACTCTAGAGGGTGAGGAACCCATTAAGGTTTCATGAACTCTGTTATTTTTGCTGAGTGCTTCACTCCTCCCTGTCACCTATTACCTCCCCATTGCTCCAAATAGGATTCTCTCTCCCTTTGGCCCACTGTAGTAGTAGGAGAGTCTCATAAATGGAAAACCTCAGAGGTTCATAAGGGATTGGATACTACTAACTTAGAGTGACAAATATACTAAGAGGAAGAAGCATCCCTTTCATGACTTCATCCTCTTTTATCCAATTTGGTCTGAAAAAAAAAATCGAAGGTTATCTATAGATCCTACAGTGAGAAGATTTAGACATAGTGTCAAAGATACTCTGTATTTCCAAGGATATGCCTGACAGTGAATTTTACAAATATCAACTTCTCTTTCTTTTTCATTGTTTTATGTTTCTGTGTGTGTATGTGTATGCATGCGTGTATGTTATGTGTATATATATATATATACATTTACGTGTACATAAATCTTTGTTTTTAACTCACATTTCATGGGTGGCTCTATCATAGGTTACTACCATCAACTCAATTGGCTGTAGGCTGAGGAATTATAAAAGCATATTATTCAGATACAAACATAATTTGGACTTACACTTTTGGTCGAATAGCTGCAGTTACTCTAGACATGAGTCTACCTGCCAAGGAATGCCAAAGATTGCCAGCAACTAGCAAAAGCTAGCAAAGAGGTATCAAACAGATTCTTCCTTATAGCCTTCATAAAAAGCCAACCCTACTGACAACCGCAATTTCAGATTTCTAGTCTCTAGCACTATGAGATGATTAATTTTTGTTTAAGGCACTTGGTTTGTGATACTTTGTTAAAGCAGCCCTAGAAACTAATATAGCCCAACCTGGTACAGTCTCATACACAGGCAATCCAACAGTTTTCTAAAAGTTTTGGCTACTAGTCAACTCAGCTAGGAAGAAGAAGTAGACTTCTTGTGATCTATTCATCTTGTATCCAACTAGACCCAAAAAGAAAAGGATGTTACATACAGAAGCTGAAACTACCAGTACTTTAGAAACAGTGTCCAAGAAAGTCTATATTTAACATTTGCTGTATCTTTATGAACACACACACGCACAATGCCTTTTACTGATGACTCCATTATAGGCTAGTGATATCATTTCACATAACCTAACATGGGTTAGTGATATCACTTCATTTGGGTCAGAGCTAAAGAATTAAACTAAATTGTACATAATCAAATACCACGTGAATTTGTAGGCTTAATTGTTATTCAAATTAGCTACAATAACCCTACAACTAATAAACTAGCTGTTCTAAAAACAAACAAACAAACAAACAAACAAAAAACACATGCAATTTGGAAACAATAGTGACCATCCCTGCCTGTCTCCATAGACAACAACAGCAACTAACCAGGAGTAGTTACGGTAAAATTAGGAAAGCATTAGGCTGGCTGATGAAAACAGGGAAGGGCTGAAGAGTCATCCTTGGGCCTTCACTCCTCCACCTGCCTCCATCTCCGAAGCCCAGGTTACAAACCAGAGAGACTGTCTCCTCCAATGCTGTTTTGTTCAGGCGCTTCAAGGTGATATAGTTGTTTAATTAAATGAAATTTTCCCTGAGGTTGCCTCTGTACTTGAGTCCTTATGCAACAAACTGCAAGCTAACCTAGTGTGTAAACTAACAGCATAATTATGAATAGAATATACACTTGTAACAGATAGCTGTGTCTCAGTCAATTACAGCAGCTGAGCTTCAGTCAATTGCGAGTGGCTGACTGATTCGAACAAGACAAAACATCCAGCTGTAACCAGTTGTAACCAACAAAGCTGTTTCTGGACCTCACTTCCATTTTCTGTCCATAATGCTCTCTGGCCACATTGCCAGCTTGCAGTTTTTCCAACTTGTTCTGGTTCTAAAAGCTTCCCAACTCGCGAATCATTCTTGTACTATTAAACTCTGTTAAATTTACCTTGTCTAAAGTTTTTCCTTTTCACAACCCAGAGGAGTTGCCTGGTCAGTGTTTCATGGTTCCTGAGACTCTCTACCCTGGGGCATATCACTTCTCTTCATTTTAAACTTACTGACAATGACACAGCTTACGTCCTAGAGTTCAGTGAGACTGACTATAATTCCTGCCCAAACCAGGACATTTTTGAAAGGAAAAAGTGGATGCTATTAATAATTATGTTGCAAGAACAGCAGCAGACTGAGATTGTCCTTCAGTCCTTCCCCAATACAAATGACCAGACAGAGCAGCCAACAGCCACAAAAAATCTGGGTTCACAAACCAACATGATTAGATACCTGAGGAATACAACTACTGAAAAAGAAATACAACAAGCTGAACAACAGCATACCAACTGTAGCAAAACTACTGGAACACACTGACCAAGATTTTAAAGTAAGCATGACAAATATTCGTAAGGATAAGAGGACACAAAGGAAGATGTTGAAACATGAAATGAGGATGGGAGTCGTAAGAAAAAATAAAAGAGAAAGCCTTAACTGTAAAAGTATAACTGCCAAAACATATAAATTGTTGAGGGATAAATAGCAGTTTGGATACCTGTGAAAAGCTAATTAATTTAGAGTTAGAAGGTTAGATTGAGAAACTTACCCAGAAAATAGTAGAAAAGAATAAAGAGAACATACTAAAGAAAAGAAGAATGTTATGGAGGATAAAAACAGATATCTAACATCTAGAATATGGAAATCTAAGAAGAAATGAAAACTAAAAATGCAAAATGTGAAAATTTATGATGATAAATTTCCCAGAATTCAAGAAAGAAGAAATAAATCAGCTTTAAGTATCTAATGGAGACAAAGAGAAAATTCTAACACCTTCTAGAAAGAGCAAAAGACCTATGAGAGCACAAGGACAGACCAACATCATAGATCTCTGTACCATAAAGAAAGCTTCCACAGGATAAAGTCCACAGGATCAATATCATATTGGTGTTCTCTGAATATATTGTAATATGATTAGCTTTTTTTAAAAAAAACCCACATTTGAAACTAAATTACACATTACTGAATACCTCTTATGTTAAAAGGGAAATCATGAAATATTTTAAATACTAAGAACTGATTGATAATAACATGACAAACTTTGTAGGATACAATGAAGCAATATTTACAAGAAAATTTACTGATATATAAGCATTAATAAGAAGTCAAGATGGTTAAAAGCAAAGAGCACACATTTAAGTAGAGAAGTTGGAAAAGGAGCACAGGGCAAAGTCTATGGAGTAATAAGGAAGCAAAACATAAGGAGGTAAGCATAAGTCACTGAACTGGAGAAGAAAAAACCGTGGAGAAGATTAACAAAACAAAAGTGTGTCTCTTTGAAAAGATTACTACAAATGGACCTGTGGCAATAATAATCAAGAACAAACAGAGTGAATATCCAAATAAAATGTACAAGAAGAGAGCATAACTATAACACAACTAAAATTTTTTAAAACGAGATTATTCAATTATATGCTAATAAATGTGAAAACTTAGATGGAATGGAAAAATTCCTAGACAAATATAAAACACTAACATTAGTGCAAGAAAATATATTTATATAGAAATAGAATACTCAAGTAACAAAGAAATCAACCTAGTATTTAAAGCCCTTCCCTCTCCCAAACACCACAGGGCCCACATAGGTATTTTTCAAAATTTTTTAGAATATTGATATACTTACTACAAAATCTATGTCAACATATAAAGGCTCTATTAATAACTAATCGTAGTAATAAAAAAAGGTGTAGTGATGCCATAAGTATCAATGGAGCAAAATATGAGCTCAGAGATAAACCTATGTAGATATATGTCATTGAAGATGATTATATAAACAAGGAAAAAGGATGAACTGTTTAATAGATGGTATTTGGAAAATCAGCCTACCATTGGGAGAAAAATGAAACCAAATCCCTACCTAACACCATATTTAAGGGTAAACTCTAAGCAGATTAAAGCATTAAATGTGTAAATTAAAACTATGAGGATTAGAAATTACCTTTGTAGACTGAAAGTGGGAAAATTTGAAACTTTAAAAGTAAAATAATAAGGCAAAAAGTTCTGTCATGAAGAGAATGAAGAACAACAATGCCAAAGCTAACAGGCAGATGACGGATTGGAGAACATAACTTCAATGTCTAAAACTGACATGAAGGATGATTTGAATACATAAAGCGATAGTCCAAACTTTTGAATGGTATTCCATGCATCTGAGTCTGTTTAGTGTTGCCATAAGGGATACCTGAGGCTGGGTAATTTATAAAGAAAAGAGGTTTATTTGGCTCACAGTTGTGTGCTGCACAAGAAGCCTGATGCCAACATCTGCTTCTGAGGCTGCTCCCATTTATGGTGGAAGATGAAGGGGAACTGACATGTGCAGAGATCAAATGGCAAGAGGGGAAGCAAGGTGGGGGAAGCCACCGGTCTCTTTTTAAACCACCAGCTTTTGCAAGAACTAATAGAGTGAGTACTCACTCACCCTCACTCCCAGGGAGGGAATTAATCTATTCATCTTCCAAACACCTTCCATTAGGCCCCACCTCCAACATTGGGGATCAAATTTCAACATGAGGTTTGGGGGTACAAACCTCCAAACAATAGCACCATGTTTTTAATGTTACTAAAAAGAGTGAATTCTTGCTATATTGTTTACAAATGTAACATAATCACTTTGAAAATTAAACATAATTTTAAAAGAAATTTGATTAACTTATTCTAAAATATAAAATATTCAAAAAGAGCACATGTAAATTAACAAGACAAAGACAGGAACACCAGTGGAAAAATGGGCTAAGTTCATGAATGGACCATTACAGAAGAAATCCCAAATGCTATAAGAACATAAAATGATGCTCAAACTCGTGAGTTATCACATAAATGCAAAGTAAAACATAATGCAATATGTTACCATCTATTTGATTATATAAATTAGAAAGTTTGATTATGTCAAGTGTTGTTGTGAATGTGTATGTGTAGGAACCATCATGCACTGTTGATGACATGCAGACTGGTATAACCATTGTGAGAGCAATAGGCAGTATTCAGTCAAATTCAAAATATGCAGTCCCATGGCCCATCAAGTCCTGTTTCATGTTCCTACAGAAATACTCAAACAGGCTTATAGGGGTCTGGCATAAGGATAATCATTTGGCGGCAGTCTTTGTGAAGGCAAATGGTAGGAAGCAATATATGTGTTCTTCACTAGGGGATGCATGCTGTGGAATTTTTCATACCAGTTAAAAGCAACAATTAAAGGTATACACAAGAAGAATAATCTTATGTTACTAAGCAAAAAACTAACAAAATGAGATACGACTTAACACCATTTAAGTAAATTTAAAAACATATAGGCAAAACAATAATACATAGTTTACAGAACACATATAAATGTATATACTGTATATTAAACATATTAAAATTGTTGCATATATGCATATATCTGTATATGTCATTATGTATATCTGTACTCTCATCTATATATTAAAAAGGCCTACAAGTAGCAATGAGCCACTGGCAATGAGCATACCAAATGCAAAATATTGGTTTCTAAAGGGCATCGGGTTCTTTGGTTAAATGGCTGATTCCAGGGCTGGGGAAATGCTCAAAAAGTGATGGGAACATGTCAAGTCAAAAGGACAAAGGGGCTAGATTTAGGGAGTCCCACTGGCCAAATATGGGACCATTTAAACAACAAAATAAATAATGACAGAAAGGATTGTAATTCATTGAAATAATGTAAGAATTTATAAGTTCATAGTAATAGTGAATAAATAGGAGTAGGAATAGCTCTCCTTATAATAGAATGATACTTATTAAACACAGAAAAACTACTTTTTTAAAAAAAAATCACCATTTTGTAACGATCACAGTTATAACTGATTCACATAAAAATCAATGAATGCTAAAACTAGTGCATGAAAGTTTTATGTGGAACAGGATACTGAACATTGAAGATAGTTTTAACATAGACTGAAAGTATCTTCCCCCAAAGTGGATACTAATTATAAACTGAATAATATTTACTTGCCAGTGAATAAATCTGGCAATACCTCTCAACCACAATAGAGATATGGACCATAAAACAGTGTAATATTCAACAGAGGAGTTACTTAATCTGAAAGTGGTATTCAAATCCCTCATCTATCCTTCAAAAGGCCATGAAATTATTTCCTGTCATCTCATATAAAAGACGTTGTAATATTCTAAGAGCTTGCATTTAGGTTGTCTCTGAAAAGAGTCTGATGAATAACTTGACAATAAGAAAGTGAATGCTGAGATTTTAGAGTGAATAGACATTTTAATCTCATAGTCTACTTTTTGTTAACTAACTCACCCCTCTCACATTTCAAAAATATCTAAAAGTAGCTGTTAGACATTCTATTAAGTCCTCCTGTCGAAAATGGAAATGTTTGGAGATTCCATCTTTGCATCATCTTCCTATATCCCACTTTTAAACATTTTTGGCATTGAAAATTATCCTTCAAATGAACTTTTAGATATCACCCATGCTTAGGAAACTTCAAATCTGCAAGTGGTGAATAGATAATCTGCACAGGAAACATTTTTTTTTTTTTTTGAGACAGAGTTTCACTCTGTCGCCTAGGCTGCAGTGCAGTGGTGCTGTCTCAGCTCACTGCAACCTCTGCCTCCCGGATTCAAGTGATCCTTCTGCCTCAGCCTCCTGAGTAGCTGGGACTACAGGCATGCACCACCACGCCCAGCTAATTTTTGTATTTTTAGTAGAGACGGGGTTTTACCATATTGGCCAGGCTGGTCTCGAACTCCTGACCTCATGGTCCACCTGCCTCAGCCTCCCAAAGTGCTGGGATTACAGGCTTGAGCCACCATGCCCAGCCAGAAAACACTTTTGACAAACACACAAGCATTTCCTTTTGTAGAATCCTTGGGCCATATTAAGGGTATTGTTAAGCTGGCATCTCATAAAGTGTACAGAATAAAACACTAATTTGGGGAGACGTTAAAAGGGAAAAGTAACAACAGCAGCAGCGCTTGTTTTATTTAAATGTAGAAAATTAATTCAAAATATAAAAAAAAATTTGATGACTATATTGGTAATCTTACGATAAGAAATAACTTTCTGAGTATAACACAAACAGCATCGGTTATAAAAGTACCAATTACATTTGAACACATGAAGCTTATTACAAAGCTCTATGTAAGGTTGCTGTATTTTACTTCAAACATCAAATGCAAAAATATATTAGAGATTTGCCACATGAAGCGGTGATATGACCAATTTATTTGAACAACAAAATTCCTTGAATCTAAAAGATATGGTAAATATGACTTAGCTTACTTAAGACCTAACTTTTTAGAAAGAATTTTAGAATCAGTGTCCAGAAAACTATTTTCCCATGAATAATTCTGAGACTGAATTTCGCAAACCTGACTTCTTCCCATCTCCAATATATATTATAACATCACCTTTCATTGTTGACTCCAGCACAGATTTCTGATGTCAATTCATTGGGGTCAGTGCAAAGGGTTGAAAGGTAAATAGTAAGAAACAACATAAATGCATACATGACTTTTTTTTTTTTTTTTTTTTGGTTCAAATTGGCTATGATTGCGCTACAAATTACAATGTGTTGTCCCTAAAAATTCTCATGTAAATCTGTTATTTGGCAGCTGGTACTTCATTTTTCTCTAGAAAGAAGTCTTTATGTGTTGGTAATAAAAATTGTTTAGGACTCTCAAAAAAGTTTAATGAATCAAGATTTAAATACAATTCTTTATTACTGAACCTGATCATCATGTGTGGCAGCAAATTTAACTTAAATTTGCTTCAAATTCATGTTCCATTTGTAGGCACACATTATTCTTGCCCATTTTGATTTCCTAATTATCAAGTCCCTCCACCACCTTCATGCTCTTCATGAGTCACAGATATCTTTGCTTCCCCTCAAATAGGATCAAGTGACAAACCTGAGGCAGGGGCTCCATCCAATGTGATGATGGCTTTGAGTTTGGGGCACCAGCTCTGAAGGGTGAGGGACAGATACAGGGTCTCTTAGCTTCTTTCTTTCTGCTGAGGGCTCCTCTGCTGCCTGTCCAATGCTACCACCTTCTTTCTCCAAGTAGGATTCTCTACTCTCTTGGATCACTCTTGAGAGAGTCTCATACACAGGCATTCTGATAGTTTCCTAAGGTTTTGGCTGCTAATTACTTGGGGTCACAAACAATCTTTGAGTACCAAGCATCCCTCTTCTGACCTGATATTTTTTCCACTCTGGTTCAAAAACAATGTTACCAAAGATGCTTAAAGTCTGATAGAAAGCTGTTATTGCCATTGATGCTCCCAGTATTTTTCACCACTTAGATCAGTCAATTCACCCATTGTGGTCATAGTTGTCAGAGCATACAGTAGAATCTGTTAGTGAATCCATAACTCTACCAAAGAGTAAAAAGCACATACAAAAAATAAAGTCAGATATTTTGGAAGGCAATCAGGATGTTAATCTCAACAGTATTTCAGGACACAAAAAATAAAATCAGAGGAATTTTGACAAGAACTAAAGAAACAATTTCAGGATACAGCACTAGTACTTCTGAGACTGTGTGTGTGTGTGTGTGTGTGTGTGAGAGAGAGAGAGAGAGAGAGAGACAGAAGACACAGAAAAAAGAAAGAAAATGTAAGAATAATGAATGTTTCTATATCAATGGCTAGCTAGTTCCTGGTCATCCTTGGTAGGAAATAAACAAGTAGGTAAGTCAAGCATAGCCTTAATTATGTTTAAAACATTTTGTGAACTTAAAGTGGATTATGTGTTTACAATGATTTTGTTTTCTTTTTGTCTGGATTCATTTTTTTAAAGTTATATGGCTATATTTTACAATATCAAGACTTCCTAGCACCGGAACCCCTGGCTTGGCTAATTTAATCTCTCTGCAACTTCATTTCCTCATCTGTAAGTTAAGACACACGCAAAATACACTCCACATCTGTCAACTTCATAAAATCATGCTGAATATTCAGCATTTTGCAAATATTGGTTTTTAGACAACCTGCTCTCCACACCAAATATTATGCCATAAAAATCAGTATGTGGCAATATAAACTGATACATATTTTTAGTTTCAAATACACAAACATTCTCATCAAGGTAATACGCTCCCAAGACTCAAGAATTAATGCTCTTTGCCACAATTTTCTAACTTTTCAAACGTTTAAATAAGAAACTGATCACACACATTTTTTTGCTGCTGATAAAAACTGGGATTCTCTAAGAGTGTGCTGAGGTTTCTTAACTTATTTGACCACAGAACCTCTTTCTCATAGTGGAAATGTGTGAGAAACACATTTTGGAAACAATATATTAAATGGTATCTTTTTATGTCTTTAAGAAAAGTTCTGCTACACAAACTAATTTTGGACCCTGATCAATAGCTCAAACCTTTAAGCACAGATAGACATTAATATTGTGCTAATCTTTCAGCCTGTGAGGAAAGGAGTGCCAGAGTTCAAATTATCAGATCTCGTTAGCCTGGCCTGAGGGCCATGAGGGGAACCTTTCAAGTTCTAAGTGGGTGTTCTCATGTCCTTGAATGGCTCCTGGATATTCATCTAGGTCTCAGGAAAAACAATACCTTTTACAAAAAGAAAGGCATCTATAGGCATCCGCTACTTTTCAGCAGGATGAATAATTGGATTGTCTATGCAGAATACACTAACAAATCATAACAGGTGAAAATGTTCAAAACACCAAAAAGGTAAGAATTTGAGTTTCCGACATAAGCAGCCTTATTAAATGATTACTGGATTTTTCAGACATCCTCTACTGAGGAAGAGAACTGGAAGACACTCAAATTACTCCAGATTCAGGTGACAAGCCAGGATTGCTAAGCAAGTTCCTTGGGAAACTAATCTCCAAAAAGGGCACAAAACATCCATAGACGTTACCTGAACTCCTTTCAGGGAGAGTATTGCATGAAGTCTGAAATAATACTTTGATAAGCTGCTTTGGGGCACAGAATGATTTCCCTCATGGGACATGAATAAGTAGCTAGCTAAATTGCCCTCTAAGGAAGGTGAGAATTGCAAACTGTTCTAAACTAAAGTGGTCATGCAGAATTCTTAAATGCTTTTTGGTAGATAGGAGCAACCACAGAAGTCCGAGTTAGGTGAAGGTTAGCTACGCCTTTATAATCATGCTACCAGGTTATAATGAAAAGTAGTTCTCCGACCAAATCTGCCACACATACAGATATTCATTTAACAAAACATTCAGTAGCAAGCAGGCACAGTACATAAGCTTCTGTAAGCTTTCTGTACTTTAGGTGCTCCAAGCATGAAAGCTTCATTCTCAACAGATTCGTAATGTTCCAGAGGCCAAAATCTTCCTAAACCTTCCTGGAGATAGGACCATATGAGGATCAAGCCTTGGGTGTCGTCTCTAGATATACACTACAGGCCACCCTCATACACCTTTATCCTGTTTATGCAAGGGTGGGCTGTCTCCAAAACACTTTAGTTGATTCACAGATCTTAAAATGTCATATAATTGTAACATCCATCATGCTGCTTTGTAAGCCACCAATTTCACTAATAAAAACCCATTTGTGACCTTCGCTGTAATAATTAACAATGTTTCAGGTGTTAATTGAGGTGGGACCACTGAAGCCCTTTTGGTGGCCATCTCTGTGGAGTGGCTTCCTGAGCTGAACACTAGCTCACCATCCTTGAACAGAGCATCCACCATTAGGGCAACCAGCCACCCCTGTAGGAAAGATTAAAGTGACCCGTATATGCATATTATCACACTGCCTAAAATGTCATATTTTTAAGGACATTAACAGGCACAGAATGAGGCTTGGTTTGTTTTTTAAAATTTTTTCTATTTGTATTATTTTTCTATCTAATTATTTTTCTATTTTTATTTGCTGGGTCATAGACAACAGCAAATTCCATACCTTTGGAGTTATACCAGCTCATCTGCAGTAGGAGTAGAAATGTCAAAGCTCTCAGTCTACCACCTTGTGCTCCAGAGATGTGGCGCCAGCACATCTTTGGACGTGAACCAGGGCAACCCAAGGCAGAGCTGGATTTCTGGGAGTTTCTCCCTGTAAGCCCTGGACCTGCTTACCTATAGACCAGACTGCTTCCGGCGCCGCTGCCAGTCAGAAGAGCCTGGGGTCTGTTCAGCTGCTAGAGTAACACAAGTCTGAGGTCTTGTGTCTTCAGTACAACATTCTCTAAGAGGGAGAAATTTAATCAAGATCCTGTTAGCAGTTTTCTCTCTTGTTGCCTTTCAAGATGATGGCTTTTCCTTTTTTCATTTTTTAGTTCCCAAAACCAAGCTTGTTAAATCAAATCTTGACCCAATTCCTGGCAAGTAACAAGGTTATTGCTATTTGGCCTTACACCCACTGGTTGTCCCCCAGTACCCTGAGGGTAAGGGGACTCTGTAAGGTCCCTGGGAGGGGAAAGGAATGTCAATTAGTGGTCCCCCCAGCTGGGTATAAGCAAACTTTCCTGTCTATGGGCCCCAGAGACCACCTTCTAGTTCCCCCGCCAAAACTTTACATGATTTTAATTCTCCTGATGAGGATGAGAGGACAGCATTAGCCAACAGAGAGGGCAGAGGATGGGATGGGACTCCCCTGATCAGAGACCTCACCTCTAGGTCTTTACCTTGTATTGAGAATAAGTCAGTTCTGTAATAAGAACTCTGTGCCCATGGCAACCCCAAACAGAATCCTGGTGCTCTTGTGATTCTTGTAGAGTGGGGAATAGAACGAGCTTGGCCCCAGACTGCAGAGACTTAAAAACATGCTGTTCTGCCATACATACAGATACTCATTAAAGATGAGGGAGAAGGGCATGGGGTGGGGGAGAATGTACCAAAACCAAAGACCACAGGATAATAACCTCAGAGCAGAGACTATCTCTCCAGTTATTTTTTCTTTTGTATGTAATGGAGGGGATTCTTATTTACTCTGATGAAGAAGTTTACATCAAGTGTTCAGCTTCCTTTGTGGGTTAGAGAGAATAACCAGAGGGCTCAGTCATCCTCTCTGAATAACTATGTTTGTTTAGTGTTTTCTAGACAATATTAATTTTCACTAAAATAAACAAGGTTGACAGGACTTGGGGGGGTACCTCATTGACTCAAGCTATCATTTTATAGGATTGTGAAAAAACAAATAGTTGTACATTTAAAATACACTCATATTCTAGCTAGAAGAGAGGATTTTGAATATTCTTACATCAAAGAAATGGTAAATGTTTAAGGCAATGGATATGCTAATTACCATGATTTGATCATTATGCAATGTAAAATGTACTGAAACATCACACTGTACCTCACAAATATGTACAATTTATCATGTGTCAATTAAAATTTTGAGTATAAGAAAAAATAAACTTCAATTGTAAGAAAACAACCCAACTTTTAAAAAATGGGCAAAATATGTGAACAGATACTTCACTAATAAAGATTTGCAACTGACAAATAAGCAAATGAAAAAATGGTCATCATCACTAGCTATTAGAGAAATGCAGATTAAAACTACAATAAGAAACCACTAGATACCTATTAGAATATCTAAAATTAGAAAGATGGCGTGTTGACAAAGATAGAGAGAAACTGAAACTCTCATACAATGCCAGGAATGTAAAGTGCTAGATCCACTTTGGAAAACAGTTTGACAGTTTCTTAAGAAGTGAATTAGGTCTTCCAGTTCCCACTCCAACACGTAGAGAGAGAGAACTTGGAAGTCATCACTCCCATCTTCGCAACGGAAAAAAAGATAATCAAACTGAAAATCAACAACTTTTCTTAGATCTGTCCGAAAATAGAGGTCACAGGGAAACCACTTCCTCAAAAACTAGAGAGATGGGTGACTATAGAAAATCACAGTTTACCTGAGAGCAGAAGCCACAGAGCCAGTAATTGGTAGGAACACTTCAATGGTAATCAGTAAATTTATTGGTGGCTGAGCGTGGACTCGCTTGAGAGTTAAAAGCTTGTTGGAGTCCCGTCTTGGGAGCCCCTTAGACTTTCATGAATTTTACTTCCAGAAACCCCACCAGGTTCTCATGATGAAGGCTGAAGAAAATTTCCTCAGGCTCTTTACACAAGGAAAAGGGAAAAGCAACCATTTCAAAATATGCCCTAATTGGGGGATAGAGAGAGTGAGTGGGTATAGCAACCATTTTGAAATATGCCCAGAGCATTCTATTCTCTGTGTGAAAGACCTGCTCTAAAGAAAAACTGCTTTATCAGGGCCTTGTCTGACATAGGGGAAAAGCAGTAAGACAACTCTAAACCCCTCTAGCTTTCCTGTTCCACATAAAAGGAAAGGAAAAAAAAAGAAATCATTACCAATTCAATATCATAAAAATGTATACCTATGTTTTTGTCTAAGAGCATAGTTTGGGATCTTACATTTAGATACTTCCTCCATTTGAGGTAAATTTTTCTGTATGATGTGACAAAGAGATCTAACTTCATTCATTTGTATGTGGATATCCAGTTGTTCCCATGCCACTTGCTGAAGGGACTGTACTTTTCCACTGAATAGTCTTGGTACCCTTGTGGAAAATCAATTGACCTTAAATGTATGGATTTACTCTCAATTCTATTCCATTGATCTACATGTCTATCCTTATTCTAGTACTACACAATTTTAACCTCTATAGCTTTATAGTAAGTTTTGAAATAATAAAGTGTGGACTCTGCAACTTCATTGTTCTTCTTCAAGATTGTTTTGGTTATTCAGAGTCCCTTGCATTTTCAAATGAATCTTAGATCAGCAAGTCAATTTCTGCAAAAACAGAAGCTAGGATTTTGATAGGAACTAAGTTGAACATGTAGATCAATTTGTGGAGTACTGTCATCTTAATAATAATGTCTTCCATTCAATAAATACAGAATGTGTATCCATTTATTTAGGTCTTAATCACTTTCAATAATGTTTTGTAGTCTTACATTTCTTTTGTTTTAGTCTTATTTTTTAATGCTATTGTAAATAAAATTACTTTCTTAATTTCATTTTGAGCCTACTCATTGCTAATGTTTCTAAATATAACTAATTTTTTGCACATTGATCTTATATCTTTTGTGAACTCAATTGTTGCTCCAGCAGGTTTGTTGTTGTTGTGGGTTACTTAGATTTTCTATATACAACATTATTTATCTGCAAAAAATAGAGTTTCACTCTTTCCATTCCAATCTAGATGCTTTTTATTTCTTTTGTGTGGTTGGTTTTGTTTTTTTTTTTTTTTTTTGGTCTAATTATCCTGGCTAGAATCTCCAGTACAATGTTGAACAGAAAAAGCAAGCAGGTATCCTTGTCTTGTTCCTCATCTTAGGAGAAAAGATTTAAGACTTTCACCACTAAGTTTAATGTTAGCTGCTGGTTTTTCATAATCTTTACCAGATTATCTAAGGGTTTAGGTTTTTTGTTGTTGTTGTTGTTATTTACCTAAGTTCTTTACCACATTTTTGAGTTCTTTTTTTTTTTCTTGATCAGGCTAGCTAATCTATCAATTTTGTTGATCTTTTCAAATAACTTTTGGTTTTGTTTATTTTC
Organism: Pongo abelii; assembly: GCF_028885655.2. Lineage (NCBI taxonomy): Eukaryota > Metazoa > Chordata > Mammalia > Primates > Hominidae > Pongo > Pongo abelii. Next base: position 21,099,289 of record NC_071999.2, read on the forward strand.
TCTATTGTTTTTCTGCTTGCTATTTTATTTATTTTCACTCTAACATTTATTATATCCTTGCTTTACTTGCTTTGGTTTCAGTTTGCTCTTCCTCTTCTAGTTTCTTTAGGTGGAAAGTTAAATTATTGATTGAGATCTTTCTTCCATTCTAATGTAAGAATTTACACTACAAATTTCCCTCTAAGCATGGCATTAGCTGCATTCCATAAGTTTTGAGATGTGGAATTTTTGTTTTCATTTATCTCAAACTATGTTCTGATTTCTCTTGGATTTCTTCTATGACCAACTGATTATTTAAGGGTACATTGTTTCATTTCCATATATTTGTGAACTTACCAAATTTCCTTATCTTACTATTCTAACTTCATTTTATTGCAGTTGAGAACATGCTTTGTATGATTTAAATCTTTTAAAATCTATTGAGAGTTGTTTTCTTGCCTAGCATATGGTCTTTCCTGGGGAATGTTCCATGTGCACTTATAAAGACTGTATACTCTGTTGTTGCTGGATGGAGAATGCTATAGATATCTGTTAAATCTAGTTGGTTTATAGTATTATTCAAGTCTTACATTTTCTTATTGATTTTCTGCCCAATTATCTAGCTATTAATGAAAGTGGGGAATTGAAATCCTCAACTATTATTGCTGAATTATTTCTCCCTTCAATTCTGTCAATTTTTTCTTCATGTACTTTGGGGCTCTGTTATATGTTTCTGATGGATTGATCCTCTTATTATTATAAAATGTCCTTTGTTTTTAATAAAAATCTTTGCCTTTAAGTCTGTTTTTTTCTGATTTTTTATCATGATTCCATCTCTTTATTTAGTTAGTTAGTTAGTTTTTTGGTTACTGTTTGCTTGTTATATCTTTTTCTATATTTTTACTTTTAATCTATTTGAGTCTTGGTCTAAAACACGTCTCTTATAGACAGCATATAGTAGGATCATGTCCTTTAATTCATTCTGCAAATGTCTTCCTTTTAAATGGAGAGAAATTTCCATTTAATACAATCACTGATAAAGTAAGATTTATGCTAAATAGTTTTATAGTGTACAATTTTTATTTCTTTGTCATTTCTTTTACTACATTTTTGAGTTGTTTTCTTAGTGGTTGCCCTGGATATTGCAATTAACATGTTGATTTATAACTATGTAGTTCCTATTAATACCAACTTAATTACAACAGTATACATAAACTTTTTCCTATGTAGCTCCATTCCCTCTCTCTTCCATTGTGCTGTTAATGCCCTATAAACCATATCTTCATATACTCTATGTTCATCAACCCATTTATGAGAATTGCTTTATGCTTATACTGCCTTTTATATTTACTCATATAGTTATCTTTCTCAGCTCTTTATTTCCTCATGTGGATTTGAGTTACTACCTAGTATTCTTTCCTTTCAGCCTAAATGACTCCCATTAGTATTTCTTATAGAGATGTCTTCAAGCAACAAATTATTTTAGTTTTGTTTACCGAGGAATGTCTTAAATGTCCTAAGATACTTAATGCCTTATGTTTCTCCTTCAATGTTGAAGGATATTTTTTCTACATATAGAATTCTTGATTAATAAGTCTCATTAGACCCTTAGTAGCCATCTTGATTATCACACCAACTGTCATGGCATCACAGGGGTGGTATACAAGTAACCCTTATTTCACTTCATAATTGGCCCAATATGCCCCGGTAATTATCCTGGCAATTTGGATATGCCAGAGAGAAGCCACAGTGTGCTTCCTTTAAGTGAAAAGGTGAAAGTCTCTGACATCATAAGGAAAGAAAAATGTTACAGGCTGAGGTTGCTAAGATTTACAGTAAGGAAAAATCCTCTACTCATAAAATTGTGAAGAAGAACAAAGAAATTCGTGCCAGTTTTGCTGTCAAAAGCTGCAAAAGTTACAGCTACAGTGCATGATAAGTACTTAGTTGAGATGGAAAAGACATTGAATTTGTAGGTGGAAGACATGAACAGAAATGTCTTCTGACAGCAAGCAGGTTTAGTACTCTCAGCATTTGTTTTTTTCTTTGTTTTCTTTTGTTTTGTTTACATTTTTTTTCTTGTTTTTGAGACGGAGTCTCACTCTATCACCCAGGCTGGAGTGCAGTGGTGTGATCTCGGGTCACTACAAGCTCTGCCTCCCAGGTTCACGCCATTCTCCTGCCTCAGCCTCCCAAGTAGCTAGGACTACAGGCGCCCACCACCATGTCCAGCTAATTTTTTTGTATTTTTTTTAGTAGAGATGGGGTTTCACCACGTTAGCCAGGATGGTCTCGATCTCCTGACCTCATGATCCACCCACCTCAGCCTCCCAAAGTGCTGGGATTACAGGCATGAGCCACTGCGCCCAGCCTTTGTTTACATTTTTTGTTAGCATATTGTGTATCTCAACTTATCTATACCCCAGGTAGCCATTATGTTCAGCAATTGCCTCTGATTGTTTTCAACAAACATGAACAAAGGCTGGGGGAGCTCTAAGTGAGGCCAAATAAAGATAGTCTTGTGCGTGCAGTCTTCCTTGGACCTCCTAGTCAGGTCACATAATAAGATTTCTCTGGGAATAAGGCTTTGAATGAGTCCCAACCCCCTTTTGTTCCTTTCTATGGGTCCCAGGAGCTTGTTTTTCACCAAGATTGTAGGTTGTTGGTTTTCAAGGCTACCATGGAGCTGGGAGGATATAATGAGCATAAAGTAAGAACACTACAAAGCTCACTATTCCCACCAAAATTCAGCTTACATTCTTGAATAAATGCTCCCAAGATTGCAGCAAGCCTTTGGATATTTTCCAGAGATCTGAAAAAGTTGCTTTTATTTTTCCCAGATGCTTTTATGAACAAAGGAATTTTTGAAGGTTCCTAGCTTGCCATTTTTACTGACATCACTTCCAAATACACTTTTATTTTTATTTTTATTTTTTATTTATTTTTTTGAAACAGAGTCTCGTTCTGTTGCCCAGGCTGGAGTGCAGTGGTGCAATCTTGGCTCACTGCAACCTCTGCCTCCCAAGTTCAAGTGATTCTCCTGCCTCAGCCTCCCTAGTAGCTGGGATTACAGGTGCATGCCACCATGCCCAGCTAACTTTTGTATTTTTAGTACAGACGGGGTTTCACCATGTTGGTCAGGCTGGTCTCAAACTCCTGACCTCAGGTTATCCTCGCACCTCAGCCTCCCAAAGGGATTACAGGCATGAGATACCATGCCCAGCCCCAAATACACTTTTAAATATATTTCTGAACTCACAAAATATGAAGGAAGTACAAAATGATTACACACATGCACACACAATCTAGAGGTGAAACTAAAGTCATCAGTCAATGCAGAAGCCAGAGATGCCCTGGAAGTGTGCCAAAACCAAAACCTAGAGCTTTGTTAGTTAACATTGTGGCTGCCTGAGGTAGTAAATAGGAATTGGGGCAATCAATAGGAAAGTCAAAATACTTTCTTTTTTAAAAAGCTGGGAATGAGATGTCAATAAGAGACTTTGAAATGCTCTGACACAATCTGTCAGGAATCTGTTCAGCAATGCTGGGGATCTAGAATTTTTCTCATTAACTGACTAATAGGATTTAAACCTGACAAAGTAGGGAACTGAGTCTGAGACCTCCATATAAATCCAGGGACCAAAATTGGCTACATATTTAGTAGAAAAGACAAAGTTGGAAGGATATGACAAGTGAAGCAATAAGCAAATCAGTCTGCAGGCAGTAGATTTTAAAACATTAGTAATTTTAAGTCTTCCCTAATGTTTTCTAACCAGCTTTACTCTTATGCTGGAATTTGAATTTACACCATATTCATAGTCCAAGAAATCTCAAACCAATAAATCAAACTAAAATTGTTCCTGATTGATACTACTTCCAGAACCAAGCAGAAACCAGGCAAATCATCTCAATTCTGGTCTCTCAGGACACCCAAAGTTAAAGTTTAGACAAATATGAGCTATTTCTAAAATTTAACAGAGTTGAAGAGTCAAACTACCATAAGCAGGAGTCAACAGAAACCATAAAGAGAAGAAAAAGACATAGAAAAATACAAATATTAAAATTATAACAAACTTTATACTCAGGAAGCAGGTTTAAAAGTATGTTTAAAGTGAAAAGATAGAGATTAACACTATGGGGAGCATTAAAAGTGGCCATTGGTCCACTCTGGAACTTCAAAGTAGGTTTTCTGAAAAAGATGATGCTTGAGCTTGGGCGTGAAGGACAATAAATAATAAACCAGGAGAAAAAGTGGGGAGCGAGTTTCAGAGAAAAAGATCATAATGAACAAATACATGGAAGCATTGAATAGCAGAGGGACTTCAGGGGAAATTATAAACATTTACCTATTACTGCAATAACAAATGTAGAGCAGGGAGTAACAGGAGATGCCTGCACAGTATATTAAGAAGTACAGACATTATTTCATAGGCAATAGAGAGTCAAAAATGGATTTTAAGAAGGGAAGTCTCAGGATAATTTTGTTTCAGGCAGTCTGTCTTTCAGTGGTGAGGAGAGAGGGCAACATTGAAGTGTCAGGGATCAGTCAGGAGGCTACTACACAGCTTGGGAGAGAGGGTAACATTGAAGTGTCAGGGATCAGTTAGGAGGCTACTACACAGCTTAGGAGAGAGGGCAACATTGAAGCGTCAGGGATCAGTCAGGAGGCTACTACACAGCTTGGGAGAGAGGGCAACATTGAAGTGTCGGGGATCAGTTAGGAGGCTACTACACAGCTTGGGTGAGAGGGCAACATTGAAGTGTCAGGGATCAGTTAGGAGGCTACTACACAGCTTAGGAGAGAGGGCAACATCGAAGTGTCGGGGATCAGTTAGGAGGCTACTACACAGCTTGGGTGAGAGACGTTGAGGGCCTGGAAAACCAGGGTGGTAGTGAGAATTGAGAGGAGAGACAGATTGGAGAAACAGCAGAAAAAATTAGCACAACTTGTGATTGACTAGCTACGTGGAGGATAGCAAAAGCAGTCTTACACAAAAAGAATGAAGCTGGAGATGCCACACTACCCAACTTCAAACCATCTACAAGGCTACAGTGAGCAAAACAGCATGCACTGGTACAAAAACAGACACACAGGCCAATGGAACAGGTTAGAGAACTCAGAAATAAAGCTGCACAGCTACAACTGTCTGATCTTCGACAAAGCCAATAAAAACAAGCAATGGAGAAAGGACTTCCTACTCAACAAATGGTGCTGGGATAACTGACTAGCCATATGCAGAAAATTGAAACTGGACCCCTTCCTTTCACCACAAACAAAAATCAACCCATGGTGGATAAAAGACTTAAATGTAAAACCTAAAACTATAAAATCCCTGGAAGATAACCTAGGAAATACCATTCTGACGTAGGACCTTGTGGAGATTTCATGATGAAGATGCCAAAAGCAATTGCAACAAAAACAAAAACAGACAAGTGGAACCTAATTAAAGAGCTTCTGCACAGCAAAAGAAACTATCAGCAGACTAAACAGACAGCCTACAGAATGGGAAAAAATATTTACAAATTATGCATCTGACAAGGCTCTAATATCCAGAATATATAAGGAACTTAAACAAATTTACGAGCAAAAAACAAACAACCTCACTAAAAAAAAAGGGAGGGGCAAAGGACATGAACAGACACTTCTCAAAAGAAGACATACACACAGCTAACAAACATGAAAAAGTGCTCAACATCACTGATCCTAGAGAAATGCAAATCAAAACTACAATGTGATACCATCTCATACCAGTCAGAATGGCTATTATTAAAAAGCCAAAAAATAGATGCTGGCAAAGTTGCAGAGGAAAGGGAATGCTTATACACTACTGGTGGATATGTAAATTAGTTCAGCCATTATGGAAAGCAGTTTGGTGATTTCTGAAAGAACTTGAGAATTACCCTGTGACCCAGCAATCCTATTACTGAGTATATACCCACAGGAATATCAATATCATTCTACCATGAAGACACACGCACACGTATGTTCATCGCAGCACTATTCACAGTAGCAAAGACACAGAATTGACCTAGGTGCCCATCAATGGTGAACTGAATAGAAAAAATGTGGCACACATATACCATGGAATACTACGCAGCCATAAAACAAAAACAAGATCGTGCGCTTTGCAGCAATACGGACGGAGCTGGAGGCCATCCAGCTCCAGCTTAAAAATTATTCTAAGCAAACTAACACAGGAACAGGAAACCAAATACCTCATGTTCTCACTTATAAGTGGGAGTTAAACATTGAGTACACATGGGCACAAATATGGGAACAACAGACATTGGGGCCTGCTTGAGGGTTGGAGGCTGGGAGGAGGGTGAGTATCAAAAAGCTACCTATCAGGTACTACGCTTATCGCCTGAGTGACAAAATAATCTGTACATCAAACCCCCATGACACAAAATTTACATATATAACAAACCTGCACATATACACTTGAACCTAAAATAAAAGTTAAAAAATAATTAAATAAAATGTGCATACAAAAAAATAAGCTGGATTTAGGCATGTCTATTTGTGTATAAACATAAACTGGATTTAGGCATGTCTATTTGTACATAAAAATAAACTGGATTTAGGCATGTCTATTTGTGTATAAAAATGGAGCTATTGGCACAGTCATTAACCAACTGAATTCTATCTCAGTATATCAAAATGGTTAATATCGATGTAAAGATAATCAATAAGAGAAGAGAAAATATTTCAGGTCAGATTTAGGATTTTACATGAAATTATCACTGCTGGAAAACCAACAGATTACATGTCAGATGGATCGCAGGAGACGTGTGAGGACTGACACAATGTGGAATAAACATTAAAAAAAGACCGGGCGTGGTGGCTCCTGCCTGTAATCCCCGCACTTTGGGAGGCTGAAGCAGGTGGATTGCCTGAGGTCAGGAGTTCAAGACCAGCCTGGCCAATGTGGCAAAACCCCATCTCTACAAAAATACCAGATATCAGAGGCTGGGAAGTGTGTGTGGGTTAGCAGGGAAGAGTGGTTGGTTAATACAGTTAGACAGAAGGAATAAGTTCTAATGTTCTATAGCAGAGTAGGGTGACTACAGTTAACAACAATGTATTGTGTATTTCAAAATAGCTCTAAGAGAGGACTCGAGATGTTCCCAACATACAGAAATGACAAATACTGAAAGTGGCAGATACCTTTAATACCCTGATTGGTCATTACACATTCTATGCATGTAACAACATATCCTCTGTACTCCATAAATATGTACAAATATTTGTTGTGTACCAATTAAAAATAAAATTAAAAAATAAAAATACAGTTTATCTACACAATGGAGTATTATTCAGCATGAATACACTGCAAGTTGGGTAAACCTTGAAAACATGCTACATGAGAGAAACAATGCATAAAAGATCACAAACTGGGCTGTGCGTGGTGGCTCACCTGTAATCCCAGCACTTTGGGAGACCGAGGCAGGCACATCACTTGAGCTCAAGAGTTCCAGACCAGCCTGGGCAACATGACAAAACCCGTCTCGACAAAAAAAATTAGGCAGGTGTGGTGGTGCGCCCCTGTGGTCCCAGCTACTGGCTACTCACGAGGCTGATACAGGATGAAGGCATCAGGGCAGTTTCATGGCTGGGATCAACTCTTCTGGGAGCAGGTCCTAGCAGGACTGGGTGTCCACATCCAGGTTATGGGTCCTGCAGAGAGTTTGGAATACTTACCCCTCAATCTGTGGGGAGGAGCAGAGGCTGACGCCTTGAGGACTTACTGTCCTTCTGACCAGTCCTGATGTTTCCAAGGCACTGGGGTTTCAGGACTGGATAAGACTGTTCTAAGGCCACAGTGTGAAAACTGCAGTGTGGCAACTGCAGGAAGTCGCAGGCCAAATCCTCAACTTTGGCACTCTCTAAAGTAACTTTCTTGGCCGGGCATGGTGGCTCACGCCTGTCATCTCAGCACTTTGGGAGGCTGAGGCAGGTGGATTACCTGAGGTCAGGAGTTTGAGACCAGCCTAGCCTACCTGGTAAACCCCTTCTCTACTAAAAAAATAAAATAAAATACAAAAAATTAGCTGGGCGTGGTGATGGACACCTGTAATCCCAGCTACTGAGGAGGCTGAGGCAGGAGAATCGCTTGAACCCAAGAGGCGGAGGCTGCAGTGAGCCAAGATTGCATGACTGCACTCCAGCCTGGGCAACAAGAGCGAAACTCCATCTCAAAAAAAAAAAAAAAAAAAAAGCCTATTTATATACTTATTTACTTTCAAAATTTGTTTTTTTGGAACATCACTCTTAGGATTTACATAACAAATAGTGTGTGTATAAATTTACTAATTTTTATTTTATTTGTAAGAACAACTCACTCTTAGCAGATAGGGCCATGAACACATCCTTATAACATAACAGGTACAGACAAGACTGTTTAAATCATGACCACTTTACTCCTATAGTAAGTAGGTAGAGCAGGAATTCGTACAGAGGGAAATTATTCCTCCAGTTCTTGCTAGCTCAGACTTCCTCCCAGGCTGAATGATTGATATGACTCCTCCTTACATCTGCATGGTTATCCACCCATCTCAGTCCCCAGTAGAAAGAACAGACCTTGAATCTCAGAGACGGTTGGTGGCCACAAGTCCCTGAACTGCTACTTGGCTTCCCCAGTAAAAACTCAGACTTGGCCAGGCGTGGTGGCTCACACCTGTAATCCCAGCACTTTGGGAGGCTGAGGTGGGCGGATCACCTGAGGTCAGGAGTTCAAGACCAGCCTGGAAACATGGCGAAACCCTGTCTCTACTAAAAATAAAAAAATTAGCCAGGTATGGTGGCATGTGCCTATAGTACCAGCTACTCAGGAGGCTGAGGCAGGAGAATCTCTTGAACCCAGAGGCGGGTTCAGTGAGCCAAGATCATGCCACTGTACTCCAGTCCCTGGGCAACACAGCAAGAGTCTGTCTCAAAATAAATAAATAATTAATTAATCAATGAAAATTTGTTCTTGTAACCCAAGGCAACTGATAGGCTCATTTAGGCTCTGGCTTCCAGTGACAATGAGTTCTAGATGACAAGTCTCAAAGAGAAGAGCCCCTCTCATTGTCTGGGCCCCTGCCCTAAGCCTGCAGACTCAGGTTTGGTTCTCACTGATAAGAGAGACAGAGTTTCACCATGTTAGCCAGGCTGGTCTCCAACTCCTGACCTCAGGTGATCCACCCGCCTCAGCCTCCCAAAGTGCTGAGATTACAGGTGTGAGCCCACCATGCCCAGCCGGGTTCTTAGTTTTCAATATCTCAGAAAGCCAATTAGATCTTAATCTCATTTAAATCTCTTAATTCTACACAGTAGTAACAGTGAACACATGGTAAAATTCAGCCCATCTAACTCAGAAACTTCATTTTAGGACAACATTTCAAACTCCTTTCCCATCTAGGCATTTTTCAATAGCAGATATGTGGCACACCTGACTCCCTTCCTCCCCTTTCTTCTCCTGATCCCTCTTGGTGAAGGTTTAGGGATTAGAGATGTACTCAGAGCCAGAATTCACTGGCCTAAATCACCAATCCTTGGATTACTACAAGCTCACCTAGAGTCTAAAAGAACAATTCTCCTTATGCCCTTGGTGATCCTAGAAACATTACTTCTCTCCTCAGTTGCTGTTTCTCACTTAGCATCTCATTTTGAAACTTTGTTTCTCTGTGGCCACTATGACATTTGCTCCACTGAGCTTTCTGGCTTTAATTTTTGCCCCCTCAATCAGCTCCAAAAAGCCCTACTGAAGTAGCCCCAGAAACTCACATTGCTATTCCACTCTTTAATGATTTCTCATCTAAATATTAACTACCGCTCCAACATTCCTGCATTTGTGGTCATCTTGTCCGCGCATTTTGCTGAACCTAAATGAAGAAATTCCTATTCCTTTTACTCCAGATTATCCATACAATTATTCTTAAAAGCCATCCTTGGGATATACTGAGGAAAGTACTTCACTATTGGAGTCTGCTGATCTAGGGTTTAAGTGCTGGCTGCACCACTTACTTAGCAAATTTCAGAAAGGTATTAAATTCCTATAAATGGGAATAATGTCTACTTTATAAGGTGTTTCAAAAATTCAGTGATAATGTATGTGATATACACAGCACAGGGTCAGTCTGTCAAGCAGGACCCTGTCAGTGGTGGCTAAGAAGATGATGATAAGTACCCATGGGGTGCCAAGAACAGAGCAGTCACATCTACTGACCTCAGCCACCAAACACCAGCCCTTCCAGCTTCCCTGGATGCTTTGCTAACTGTGCGTTTTTTGGGGATAATATGTGCTTTTCTCTTTGGCTTGAAAACAGAACACTCCTTCAAATGGCTGAAGTATCTTTATTATATACATGGTCTGTGCTTTATCATACTAATTTTTTTTGAGGCAGGGTCTCACTCTGTTGTCCAGGTTGGAGTGCAGTGGGCATGATCACAGATCACTGCAGCCTTGAACTCAGGGGCTCAAGTGATCCTCCCACCTCAGCCTCCGGAGTAGCTGGGACCATAGGCGCACACCATTTGTTTTTAAGAGATGGGGTCTCACTATGTTGCCCAGGCTGGTCTCAAACTCCTGGGCTCAAGTGATCCTCCCGCCTCGGCATCCCAATGTGTTGGGATTACAGATGTAGGCCACCTTGCCCAGCCCTAAATTTTTTTTTTCTTATGGGAAAATACACAAAAAATGTACCATCTTAACGATGTTTAAGAGTGCAATTCAGTGGTGTGAAGTACATTCACATTGTTATGTAGCCATCACTACTATCCATCCTCTGAACTTTAAAAAAAAATCATCCCAAACAGAAAGTCTATACCCATTAAACACTAACTCTCTATTCTCCCCACCCCCAACCCCTGGAAACTACTTTCTGTCTCTATGAATTTGCCTATTCTAGGTGTCTCACATAAGTGGAATCATATAATATTTGTCCTTCTGTGACTGGCTTACTGCACTTAGTATTATGTCCTCAAGGTTCATCTGTGTTGCAGCATATATAAGAATTGCACTTCTTTCAAGGCTGAACCATATTCCATTGTACATCTATACCTCATTTTGTTTATCCATTCATCCATGGATGAACATTTGGGTTCCACATTTTGGCTATTGTGACTTTATCCTGTTTTACATTCTGCAGCAATTTACATCTTTATTTTCAGAACTATTAAGTTTCCTCACATTAATACTCATAGGAAAACAGTCATGGAATATTTTTATTTGATTTCATTTTTTGGTCATTTATCCTTTTTTTTTGGCAGCCACAAAGACTGGGATTTCTAATTCTGTTATGATAAGTAGACAATTTAAGTCATTTATCTTTTTTTCTGTTTCCTTTTCAAAGAAAGAAAATAGTATTTTTCTAAAATATGATCATGTCAGTTTGGTCTATTTTTACATATGTTAAGGAGAGCAATAATAGACAAAATAATAACATAATATAACGATTAGGTATTTAGTTAAAAAAAAAAAAAAAAAGTAAGCCAGGTGCAGTGGCTCACGCCTGTAATCCCAGCACTTTGGGAGGCCAACGCAGACAGATGACCTGAGGTCAGGAGTTCAAGACCAGCCTAGCCAACATGGTGAAACCCCATCTCTACTAAAAATATAAAAATTAGCCAGGCATGGTGGCACACGCCTGTAATCCCAGCTACTTGGGAGGCTGAGGCAGAAGAATTGCTTGAACCTGGGAGGCAGAGGTTGCAGTGAGCCAAGATCGTGCCATTGCACTCCAGCCTGGGTGACGGAGCAAGACTCTATCTCAAAAAAAGAAAAAAAAAGTAGAGGATGGGGCAATAGATAGCCTGCCTCTTCTCTAACCAAGCTGTCAATTGTTTAAGAAATAGATAATAAAGAGTATAGCATATGGAGGCCAAAATACTACTTTTATTATGAATAAAGCTGATTTGGGAGAATGCAGCTTATCTCTACTTGCAGGCAGATGGCCATTTTAATTCTAAAGCTCAGAATTAAACAGGTCTCCCAGCCACTCATAGACAGGTCTCCTGCAGGGAAGGAAAAATTATCAACTGACAGACAGTCTAATTAAATGCTTGTCTTTTATACCTGCTATGGTTTGAATGTGTCTCCTCCAAAACTTAGGTGTTGCTAATGTGATGGTATTAAGAGGTGGGGCCTTTAAAAGGTGATTAGGCCACGAGGGCTCCTATCTTGTGAATGGGATTAGGTGCCCTTATAAAAGGGCTTGAAAGAGGGAGTTCATCCCTCTTTTTTCTTCTGCCTTCTGTTATGAGGACACAGCATTCTTCCCCCACTCCTCAAGGATGCAACAGTCAAGGCGCCATCTTGGAAGCTGAGACTAGACGCTCACCAGATAAATGAACCTGCCAGTGCCTTCATCTTGGACTTCCTAGCATCCAGACCTGTGAGAAAACAAATTCCTGTTCTTTATACATTACCCAGTCTGTGGTATTCTGTTATAGCAGCTCAAAACAGATGAACACAATGCCCTCAACCCACCTCTCTGCCTTAGTATCCATCACATTCTGTAGCAATGAATCTGTAGCCTGTCTCTTTCCTATGAGCATGTTGCTTTCATCCATTCTTCCACTCACTCAACTGGTTTCATTGAGTGCCGATTTTGGGCCTAGAAATAGCTAGGTCTTACAGTCAGGACCTCACAGAAGTGACAGAAACTGACACAATCCCTACCTTTAAGGAGATCAGCACATAAAATATTGTAAAGGAGACAGAGTATGGTACTAGACAATAAGAAGGGCGGAGTGACTTAACAAAGCAGGAGGAGAAGGCTTTCTTGGGAAGCCAATTTATGATGACACCTCAAGGTCAAGGAGTACTTCAGTATACTATACTCTGATGTCTAGTAGAGGCATAGCACGTAGCAGAGCTCAGTAAATGCTTACCAATTAATGAATGTTATATGTGAAAACACTATATATGCAAAGTACCCCACAGATGTTAGCCATTATCATTTAGTTAATATGGAGAGATCTACTTTTATTCAGTTCTCTGGAACTCTCAAAAAGATATTATAGCATACAACAGAGAAAACTCATTAAGAGTGTCGACTCATTTAGACATACCCAGAGTCCTGTCTTCCTAGGAGAGAGCTTGAAGCTATTAGGTGTAGGACTAAATACAGAGAAATTAGAGAACCAATCATCCCATTTCAATGTTTGACCAATCCCATTTTCCTCCATGCAAAAGCAAGAGTTCACAAAATTGATTTTTAAAATAGTGATAAAATGACTTTAAAGATATTGGAAAATGAGAGAAATACATAATAAAGATTAAGTATTCCATTTCACTGATGGAAGGTAATGTTAACTAAATCTGAAAATATAAACGCAGCAAGCTGCCATTCCCAAATTGATATTGGACAGTGAAGAAAGTGGCTCACTCTCTCTCCATCGTGGCACTGGAGTTCTGAGAAGCATGTGGAAAGAGACGGATATTATTTTTGAAGCATGCAGTATGTATTAACACATTACCTCATTCAATTCTAACACTTACAAATCTTGTGAGATGGAAATTATACCCATCATTTATGAAGGAGGAAACAGGCTGACAGATTGTTATGTTGTCATGGCAGGGATTTGAATGGAAGTTTCTGACTCCAAAGCAGAGAAGAGAACAGAAAAAAGCACAGAAAAATATAGGAAAGTCACCGTACAATTGTTGACAATTAAGGAGCTGGCAAGCAAAGACACACTCAGAGCATTTCTCTTTGCCTCCTTGCCCTCTCAACTGTTCAATAAATAGTGAAGAATGCAAAGCTAACTGCGGTATTTATTTCAGATCTGCTGTTGCTCTTCAATTCAAAAACAAGACAGGAATGTTAAATTTGTCAATTTAAATTGGTAAAGGTAGACCTCTATCAGATACAGGTGCTTCTTGACTTACGATGGGTTTATTAGGAAGGGAAAACATAAGTCAAGTGCCTTTAATACACCTAACCTATTGAACATCAGAGCTTAGCCTAGCATACCTTAAACATACTCAGAACACTACATCAGCCTACAGTTGGGCAAAATCATCTAACACAAATCCTATTTTATTATGAAGTGTTGAATAGCTCATGTAATTTATGGGAACAACATTCTGAACATGAAAAACAGAATAGTTGTATGGGGACTTGAAGTATGGTTTCTACTGAATGTGCATCGCCTTTGGAACCATCATAAAGCTGAAAAATTTTAAGTCAAAGCATCATAAGCCCCAGACTGCCTGTATATGAAACACTCCCTTGGGGGCACTATGCCAGACACCATGCCTAAGTGTTTTCTAACTTTCTGTACCACATTCAAAAGGCGCATCTTCATAAAGATGTTACTGAAATCATAGAAAATATTAGTCCTTCCTTTCTTTTGCAGTTAACAGGATTTTTGAAAGCAGCTCTAAACCACAAGCATATTCCAGCAACTGTTTGTCCCTCCAAGTATGAGCTACTTCCTCCCTCTACCACCATCACTCATATTCTAGTTTGAGGAAATATTAAGAAGCACAGTAAATCAGTCTGTCTTCAGGAATTGCTTAGTCCTTGAATTAGTGTATTTTATAAAGCAGGTTTGCTTTAGCTCCTTAAGATTTGGTTACTTTGAATAAAATCTTCCCAATTTGTAGCCAATTTGCATGCCATGTATGAATGCCTGAATTTTAAAAGCACCTTTAGGATTAAGAGTTTTGTTGTCTGTATTTACATAATTTAAATCTGATTACTTAAGCAAGTTTTAGAGCAATTTTAAGAATAGTAATGAGACAAGAATCTTAATATACTCTTGCTGGGCACAGTGGCTTATGCCTGCAATCTCAGAACTTTGGGAGGCCGAGACGGGCGTTGTCACTTGAGGTCAGGTGTTCGAGACCAGCCTGGCCAACATCGTGAAGCCCCATCTCTACCAAAAATACAGAAATTAGCCAGGCGTGGTGGTGGGCACATGTAGTCCCAACTACTCAGGAGGCTGAGGCAGGAGAATCACTGGAACCCAGAAGACGGAGGTTGCAGTGAGCCGAGATCACAGACTGCACTCCAGCCTGGGTGACAGAGTGAGACTCCTTCTCAAAAAAAAAAAAAAATTCTTTAGATCCAAGAATCTAAGGATAACACCTTCTTTAGAACCAAATGTATAAATGGTCAAACGAAGGATGTTTTTAACAACATGGTGTGAACTGTGGAGGTATCATCTTCTTCCAAAGCTATCTGCAAAAAAGGGACAATGTCATCACTGGCTAGTGAAAATTAGAAAAATTTAAGGAATTCTCAGCAAATGTCATATTTTTTAAAATACCAATGGTCATCCCCTAAGAGGGTAAATGCACCTGTCTTTTCTAAAAACAAAGCAAAACCAAAACAAAACTCTATAGAAAGATATTATAAAATCAAGGATTAAATTTAGGTTGATTAATAAGTGATTGAGGTTATAAGTAATACTATCTCCAGGATTTTAATATTTTTTTTAATTTTTTTATTTTTTGAGATGGAGTCTCACTCTGTCGCCCAGGCTGGAGTGCAATGATGTGACCTCAGCTCACTGCAACTTCCACCTACCGGGTTCAAGTGATTCTCCTGCCTCAGCCTCTCAAGTACCTGGGACTACATACAGCTGCCTGCCATTATGCCCAGCTATTTTTTGTATTTTTAGTAGAGACAAGGTTTTGCTATGTTGGCCAGGTTGGTCTCGAACTCCTGGCCTCAAGTGATCTGCCTGCCTTGGCCTCCCAAAGTGCTGGGATTACAGATGTTAGCCACCATGCCCAGCCTACCTCCAGGATTTTTAATTTCTCGGCAGGGATAATATGACATTAAAAACAAGCTTCTGTTTTATTAAGAAGAAGATTTATTCATAAGCAATTTCTGCTTCAAATCACTTCCAAGCATATAGCAAATGCCAACCTTAAAAGAGGGATTCCCTATTTGATTGTCTCCGTTTATTAGAATATGGATGGTCTTTTCATTCTAGGTAACATGCGCTTTGTTTGCTTGTTTTTGTGTAGGAATTATCTTGGAATCTGGTAATTCTGAGACTCTACTGATGGCTAGGCACTGCATATCTACATTATGTGCCCATTTCCACGCATTCCTTAAAATATTATGAAACACTGTTACATACAAAATATGTATAATATAATGTATAATATGCATAACATATATTATAGTATAATTATAATATAGTCATCATATAATGAGTATAACATGAAAGCATGAGGAAATGACCACCTGTGAACCTGCCATCCAACTTGAGGAACAGAATGACAGTACTGTCGAAGCCCCTGTGTGTCCCTCCTCAATCATCGTGTTATGTTGATCATTCCTGTGCTTTTCTTTATAGTTTTATCACATTTATAGCTAAGAAAGTATATTCAAAATTTGGCTTCTGAATTTTATAAAATACTATTATATTGCATGTATTCTGCTGAAACTTACTTTTTCACTCAGCGTTGTTTCTGAAATTCGTCTATGATGATGTGTATAGCTCTATTTCAATCATTTCACTGCCATATAGTGTTCCATTGCAAGGATAAACCACAATTTATTATCAGTTCTCCAGGTCTTGGGCACATTCTCCCCTGATTTGTACTGTTTCGATCATTTCTGTACTTGCTTCCCAGTCCTTATCTGCAAGAGGTTTTTTTGGGGGGTATGTTCTCCAGGAACAGGATTGATTTTCATAAATTATGTAATTACATATATAAATATATATAATACATATACACAATTCTGAATATATTCATAAATATACTTGTTTAATATGAATATGAAATAAATATGTTATATAATTATATAGAACATATATTATAAGTATAATTATGTAATTCCAAAAAGGGGTTGCCAATTTACACTGCCACCAACAGTGTAAAAGTAATACCACCTAACTTTTAATTTTTTGGCCATCTAAGGGGTACAAATGCTACCTCAATATGGTTTTAATTTGCATTTCCCTGGGCATTCTTTTATATCTTTATTAGCCACTTATATTTTTTCTTCTATGAAATGTATGAAATGCTATGGCACTTGCTCACTATTTTGGGGGGTTGTCTTCTACTTGATTTTTTTTTTTTTTTTTGAGATGGAGTTTTGCTCTTGTCACTCAGGCTGGAGCGCGATCTTGGCTCACTGCAACCTCCACTTGCCAGGTTCAAGCTATTCTCCTGCCTCAGCCTCCCAAGTAGCTGGGATTACAGGCACCTGCCACCATGCTCAGCTAAATTTTTATTTTTAGTAGAGACAGGGTTTCACCTTGTTGGCCAGGCTGGTCTCAAACTTCTGACCTCAGGCGATCTGCCCACCTCAGCCTCCCAAAGTGCTGGGATTACAGGCGTGAGCCACTGTGCCCAGGCCTTCTATTTGATTTTTAGAAGTTTGTTTGTTTGCAACAGAAGCTTTTTTTTTTTTTTTTTTTTGAGACAGGGTCTTACTCTGTCGCCGAGGCTGGAGTGCAGTGGCACTGTGTTGGCTCACTGCAACCTCTGTCTCCTGGGTTCAAGCAATTCTCCTGCCTCAGCCTCCCGAGTAGCTGGGATTACAGGTGCCCACCACCACGCCCAGCTAGGTTTTTAATATTTTTAGTAGAGACGGGGTTTCACCATGTTGGCCAGGCTGGTCTCAAACTCCTGACCTCAGGTGATCCATCCATCTCGGCCTCCCAAAGTGCTGGGATTACAGGTGTGAGCCACCACACCCGGCCGGACAGAAGCTTTTTAATGCACTATTTTTCCTCTGGGCAAAAGACCTTCAGAAAACATTCATCAATAAGTAGATTCATAAATGGTACTTTTGGCTACAGGAATTCTTTATATTTTCTGAATACTAACAATTTAGTGATTATATGTGAATATTTCTCCAAGTTTGATGCTTATCTTTTCACTCTTGGTTTTGCCTTTTTGCTTAAAAGAAGTTCTAAATTTTAACATAGTCAAATTTATTCAGAGATTATGCTTCTGATATCTTAAATCCTTGCCTACACCAGAGCAATAAAGATATTCTCCTATATTTTGCTTCAAACTTTTTTTTTTTTTTTGAGATGGAGTCTCACTCTGTCACCCAGGCTGGAGTGCAGTGGCGCCAGCCCAGCTCACTGCAAGCTCCGCCTCCCGGGTTCACGCCATTCTCCTGCCTCAGCCTCCTGAGTAGCTGGGACTACAAGCGCCCGCCACCATGCCCGGCTAATTTGTTGTATTTTTAGTAGAGACAGGGTTTCACCGTGTTAGCCAGGATGGTCTCAGTCTCCTGACCTTGTGATCCACCCGCCTCGGCCTCCCAAAGTGCTGAGATTGCAGGTGTGAGCCACTGCGCCTGGCCTTTTTTTTTCCTTTTTTCTTTATTTTTTGAGATGCGGTCTCCCTCTATTGCCCAGGATGGAGTGCAGTGGCGTGATCTTGGCTCACTGCAACCTCCACCTCCCAGGTTCAAGTGATTCTCCTGCCTCAGCCTCCCGAATAACTGGGATTACAGGTGTGTGCCACCACACCTGGCTAATTTTTTGTATTTTTAGTGGAGAAAGGGTTTCACCATGTTGGCTAAGCTGGTCTTGAACTCCTGACCTCAAGTGATCCGCCCACCTCGACCTCCCAAAGTGCTGGGATTACAGGTATGAGCCAATGCACCCAGCCTGCTTCAAACATTTTAAATTTTGTTTGTCATTTAGATCATAAATCTGACAGAATTGGATTTTTTGTATGTATGGTATGAAGCAGGGAACTTATAAAGAAATGAATTTATTTCTTAGTTATGGAAGCTGAGATGTCAAGGTCAAGGGGCATGTCTGGTGAGAGACTGCTTGCTGGTGGGGACTCTCTACAGAGTTCTGAAGTGGCTGAGCATGCTCAGGTACTATGCTAGATTCTCCCTCTTATAAAGCCACCAGTGCCCCCCCCATGATAGCCCATTAATCCATTAATCCATGTGTGGATTAATCCATTGAGGGCAGAGCCCTCATGATCCAATCAACTCTTAAAGGCCCTACCTCTCAACACTGCCACATTGGGGATTAAGGGTCAACATGAGTTTTGGAGGGGACATTCAAACTTGATATGGTTTGGCTGTGTCCCCATCCAAATCTCACCTTGAGTTGTAGCTCCCATAATCCCCACATGAAGTAGGAGGGACCAGATGGGAGGTAACTGAATCATGGGGGTGAGTTTTTCCCATGCTATTCTTGTGATAGTGAATAAGTCTTATGAGATCTGATGGTTTTATAAAGGGCAGTTCCCCTGCACACGCTCTCTTGCCTGCCACTGTGTAAGATGTGCCTTTGCTTCTCCTTTGCTTTCTGATTGTGAGGCCTCCCCAGCCATGTGGAACTGTGAGTCCATTAAACCTCTTTTTCTTTATAAATTACCCAGTCTTGGGTATTTCTTCATAGCAGTATGAAAATGGACTAATACAAAACCATAGCAC
Organism: Pongo abelii; assembly: GCF_028885655.2. Lineage (NCBI taxonomy): Eukaryota > Metazoa > Chordata > Mammalia > Primates > Hominidae > Pongo > Pongo abelii. Next base: position 21,118,639 of record NC_071999.2, read on the forward strand.
TGATTTTATCACATGTCAAATTTCCATATACTAATGTTCTATTTCTGTGTTCTCTATTCTGTTCCATCAGTCCATTTAACTATCTGTATGTATCATGTCTAATTATTATAGCTTTATAATAAATCTTGATAGCTTCCAAATTAGGGCAACTCCCTCACCTTGTCCTATTTTTCAAGAGTATTTTGGCTCTTCTTGGCTCTTTGCTTCTCCCTATGATGATTTTACAATACATTTATGAAGTTCCATGACAAATCCTATTGGGGCCAGGCATGGTGGCTCACGCCTGTAATCCCAGCAGTTTGGGAAGCCGAAGTGGGTGAATCACCTAAGGTCAGGAGTTCAAGACCAGCCTGACCAACATGCTGAAACCCCATCTCTACTAAAAGTGCAAAATTAGCCAGGTGTGATGGCGAGTACCTGTAATCCCAGCTACTCAGGAGGCTGAGGCAGGAGAATCGCTTGAACCCAGGAGGTGGAGGTTGCAGTGAGCTGAGCTTGTGCCATTGCACTACAGCCTGAGCAGCAAGAGCAAAACGTCATCTCAAAAAATAAAATAAAATAAATCCTATTGGAATTTTGTACGAAACTGCATTAAATCTAGAGATTAATATGGAAAGAATTCACATTTTCATGATGTTGAGCCTCTTTATTCTAGAACTTATCTACCCAATTAAATCTCTTTATTATTATTATTATTTTTTTTTTTTTTGAGACAAAGTCTAGCTCTGTCACTCAGGCTGCAGTGCAGTGGCGTAATCTCAGCTCATTGCAACCTCAACCTCCCAGGTTCAAGCGATCCTCCCACCCCAGCCTCTCAAGTATCTGTGACTACAGGCGTGTGCCACCACACCCAACTAACTTTTGTATTTTTAGTAGAGGTGGGGTTTTGCCATGTTGGCCAGTCTGGTCTCGAACTCTTGACCTCAGGTGATCTGTCGGCTTTAGCTTTCCAAGGCACTAGGATTACAGTCGTGAGCCACTGCGCCCAGCCTATATCTCTTTATTATTTTTATTACTAATCTGTGTTTCATTAAAGTTTTAAAACATCTTACTCAAAATCTTCTTGCATATATTTTATTAAGATTTTATTTATTTATATTTTTGATGCTACTGTAAATGTTAACTTTTTATAAATTATATTTTTACATGTTTGTTGCTAGCATATAGAAATGCAACTGCAAAAGTGCCAAATAAATTCTGTTAATTCTTATGATTTAGCCATAGATTCTTTTGTTTTCTACGTAATAGTCTCTAATAACAGGTTTGTTTCTTTCTTCCTTTATTAGCTGTCTACTGGTGCATAATGAATAACCTCACACTTAGTGGCTTAAAACATGCACTTATTTTCTCAAGAGTCTCCTGCTCAGGGTCTCCCAAGGCTGTAATCAAGGTGACAGCCAGACTGTGGTCCTTTTTAAAACTTAGCATCCTCTTCTAAGCTCAGGTAGTTGTTGGCAGGATTCAGTTATCTGAAGCCGTAGGATGGAGGTCCCTGCCTTGTTCTGGCTGTCAGCTGGGGGTTTTCCATCAGCTCCTAGTGGTCCCCAAGGTTTCTTGCCAGGTGGCTCATTCACAGGCCTTCTTACAACATGATAGCGCACTCTAGTCCGCTAACAAGCAGTCTTCTGTAACATAACATAATCACAAGAGTAACTATTCCATTACTTTTGCCATATAACATGAACCAATCAAAGGAGTGACTACCCCCATCACCTTAGCCATATTCTGTTGTTGGAAGCATGTCTCAGGTCTCATCCACACTCAAAGAGAGGTTGTGATTTACTTGGGGTTACTATAGGGTGGATTTCCAATCCTAATCACTTTTTTTCTTGCTATACTGCACAGGCTAGGCCCCCAGTACAATGCTGAAATCATGATAGTGATTATCCTGCTCTTATTTATCATCTTAAAGGAAATCATTTAGTACTTCAGCATAAAGATATTTGCTGTAGGCTTTTTGTAAATGCCACTTATCAGGTTTAAAAAGTTCTCTTCTACTCCAAGTTTTCTAAGATTTATTTTTTTTAAAATTATAAATGGCTGCCAAGGTTTACCAAACTTTTTTTTCTGCATCTTTTGAGATAATGTGTGATCTTTTTCCTCCATTGTTAAATTGCCCTGACATTGTGGAACAAACTCAACTTGATAATATTTCTAGTCATTGCTGAATTTGCTTTACTATCTTGCTTTGGATTTTTCAAATTTGTCTCCATGATTGAGATTAATTGGGGAGTGCTTCCTCTTTTTCCATGTTTTGGAATAATTTATATAAGATTGGAATTATTTTTTTCCTGAATGTTCAGTAGAACATTCATGAAAACTTCTCTGAGTTTAGGGTTTGTTTTCTGGGAAGATTTTAAAATCCCAATCAAATTTCTTTAATGATTATTCAGTTTTTCCTTTAAAATTATTTTAATAACATAGTTTTGAGTAATTTGCCCATGAAATTTTCCAATTTGTTGCCATGAAATTGTTCATAATAGCTTCTTTAAAAATAAATCTCTTAATCTTTACCACATCAATAGTTATTCACATTTTAAATTTTTTTTAGATACGGGTCTTGCTCTGTCACTCAGGATGGAATACAGTGGCACGATCATAGCTCACTGCAGCCTCCAATTCCTGGGCTTAGGCAATCTTTCCATTTCCCTCCCAAGTCACTGGGATTACAGACATGAGCAACTCTCACAGTTTCTGAGAGTCTCCTGCTGAGGGTCTCACAAGGCTGTAATCAAGGTGACAGCCATACTGTGGTCCTTTTTAAAACTTAGCTTTTTAAAAAAATAAATCTGGACAGAAATTTATTAGTTTTTTCAAATGAATTAGTGTTTGACTTTATGGATCCTATTATACTATTTCTATTAATTTCTGCCTTTACCTTAGACATTTCATTCTATTTCCCTTTAAGATTTACTCTGACTTATTAAATCTCCTAATCACCCCATCTCAGTTTTCTCTGTTTATATTGTGTAAATATTCCATTTCTAATGTGAAGCTAGTAGGATGTTCCTTTTTGGGAGGTAATGGGGGTTCATCTTGGCCTCATAAAAGTGTAAAAATCAAAACCAAATAAGCATATATTTCATGTAGGCCAGACATGGTGGCTCATGCCTGTAATCCCAACACTTTGAGGGGCTGAGCAGGAGAATAGCTTGAGCCCAGGAGTTCAAGACCAGCCTGGGCAACACGGTGAGACCCTGTCTCTACAAATAAAAACATTAGCTAGGCATGGTGGTGTGAGCCTGTGGTCCCAGCTACATGGGAGGCTGAGGTGGGAGGATCACTTGAGCCCAGGAGGTCAAGGCAGCAGTGAGCTATGTGCCACTGTACTCTAGCCTGGGCAAGACTCTGTCTCAAAAAAACAAAACAAAACAAAACAAAAACACGTGTTGCTTTTCTCGTATCTTAGGATTATAAACTTACTTCATTGATTTTCAGTCTTTCTTTTTCTTTTTTTTTTTTAATTAAGACAGAGTCTTGCTCTGTCACCCAGGCTGGAGTGCAGTGGCATGATCTCAGCTCACTGCAACCTCCACCTTCTGGGCTCCAGCGATCGTCCCACCGCCCAAGTAGCTGGGACTACAGGAGTGTGCCACCACACCTGGCTAATTTTTGTAATTTTTAGTAGAGACAAGGTTTCACCACATTGGCCAGCCTGGTCTCGAACTCCTGACCTCAGGTGATCTGCCTGCCTCAGCCTCCCAAAGTGCTGGGATTACAGGCATGAGCCACCACACCCAGCCCCTTTTTTTTGTTTTTTTAAGAGAGAGAGTTTCACTCTTGTCTTCTAGGCTAGAGTGCGATAGGCCATCTAGGCTCACTGCAACCTCTGCACCCGGGTTCAAGTGATCTCCTGCCTCGGGCCCCTGTGTAGCTGAGACTACAAGCACCTGCCAGCACTCCGGCTAATTTTTGTATTTTTAGTAGAGACAGGGTTTCACCCATGTTGGTCAGGCTGGTCTCGAACTCCTGACCTCAGGTGATCCACCTCCCTCGGCCTCCCAAAGTGCTGGGATTACAGGTGTAAGCCACCACGCCTGGCCACTAATGAATATTTTCATAAATAATCACAACCATCAAGAATACCATACAAATTATATTTTTAAATATATAAATGAAACAAGATGGAATTGTGAAAAACGTTCAGGCAGCTGACAAGAAGCCAAGAGGCCAGGCGCCATGGCTCACACCTATAATCCCAGCACTTTGGGAGGCTGAGACAGGAGGATTGCTTGAGCCCAGGAGTTCAAGACCAGACTGGGCAATATGGCGAAACCCTGTCTCTATAAAATATACAAAATTTAGCTAGGTGTGATGGCAATGCCCATAGTCCCGGCTACTTGAAAGGCTGAAGTGGGAGGATCACCTGAGCCTGGGAGATCGAGGCTGTAGTGAGCTGTGATCACACCACTGCACTCCAGCCTGGGCGAAGAGTGAGAACCTGTCTCAAAAAAAAAAAAAAGCCAAGAAAAGACAGAGAAATGAGAAGTAGAGAAAATGAATAGAAAATAATACTTTAAATGTAAATAATCTAAGTATACCAATTAAAAGACAGAGACTGGTACAGTGGATATAAAAACATGAACCAACTATATGCTGTTCATAAGAAATTCACCTTAAACACAACATAGGTAGATTGAAAGTAAAAAGGATGGTTAATATTATCTTGGTAACATTATATTTTTTTCAAAAGTATAATTGGCTATATGAATATAAGATAATGTAGATCAACAGTCTTTTTAACTTAGAATGCTCCAGGAGGGCAGAATGAATAGATCCTTCCTGAATGAATCAATGAATGAATGACAGCCAAGTGGTACTGGCTGTCAAAGGAAATGATGCAAAGGAAAAAAAGAGAGCAATAAAGAGGATATACTATATACAAAAATAAGTTCTAAATAGATTAAACAGAAAAAGGCTATGGAGCCATGTACAAATTAAATCTCTATTCATTAAAAACATTCTAAACATTCTAAGTTATATTAAAAAATAAGCAGCCAGGCCAGGCGCGGTGGCTCATGCCTGTAATTCCAGGAATTTGGGAGGCCAAGGCAGGTAGACTGCTTGAGCCCAGAAGTTCAAGACCAGCCTGGGCAACCTGACAAAACCCCATCTCTACCAAATATATAAAAAAAATTAATCGGGCATGGTGGCATGCGCCTGTCACCCCAGCTATCATACTTAAGAGGCTGAAGTGACAGGATCATCTACGCCTGGACTTCAAGGCTGTGGTGAACTGTGATTGTGCTACTGCAGTCCAGCCCAGGTGATAGAGTGAGACTGTCTCAAAAACAAAAAGCAAAACACACACATGCACACTCACACACACACACACACACGATAGGCAGCAAGGACTTAAACTGTGGCAAATTGAATCCATGCTTGAATCTCTGCTCCCTTGTAACACCTACCAAATGGCCAGACAAGAGGAAAAAGTACAAAAGCACAAAGATGAAAAGAAAAAGAACAGACAAGAGATGGGAGTAAAACTGTAAAAGATGAAAAGTGCACAAATGAGTAGTAACTGACTTAGCAGAGGAGAAGATACTAAAACTATCTGTAAAAGGGGAAGACAAGAAGCAAAAAGGCTTCAAAAAGCCTTAAGAAGAGAGGAATCAGGTACCATTGAAGTTATGAGTGGGGATAAGGAACAAAAAACAGGAGGATTAATTGAAAATAGGTTTAGGGAACAGTTAGATCTCCTGTGTCCCATCTCCCACATGTACCTCTAGATGTGTATCCTCCTCCATTCCTGAAGAAGATGGGCAGTTTACTTTTTGGAGAAATTAAAATGGAAAGAGGAAATAAGTTGTTGGATTTATAAGAGGAGAATTAAGTGAAAGTCTTTATGCTGAATGGTGAGACAGCCCCCTCACCCCAATCCTTTTCCCCCACCCAGTTCTCAGCACACAGCCAAAGCCTATAGCCTCAAGTCAGGTGGTTGGAAGAGCTCTCATTGGAGAAACTCAGTGAGAAAAATTATAAATAGGGTGTCACAGAAGTCCCTACATGAAGAGATTCCTTCCCGATTCCTCTTAAATGAAGCTACCAGTTAACTAGTCCCGTCCATTCATGCATCTAACAAACAGCTTTTCATGGCCTTCTTCTCAAGTATTAATAAACATTCAAAGAACAGTAGGTATTTTAAGAAAGTGTCTAACATAAGTGACAGACTCCTTGGCAGGAACTCATACCTATCTCTCAAAATCTACTCTTGCTTTTTATCTTGGTAAATGAATTAAAAATCTGTCCATGGGCAGGGGATGGTGGCTCATGTCTGTAATCTCAGCACTTTGGGAGGCTGAGGCAGGAGGATAGTTTGAAGCCTGGAGTTTAAGACCAGCCTGAGCAACAAAGTGAGACCTCGTCTCTACAGAACATTTAAAAAGTAGCCAGGTGTTGTGGCATGCACCTGTAGTCTTAGTACCTGAAAGGCTGGGGGAAGGAGGATCAATCACTTGAGCCCAGGAGTTTGAGGCTGCAATAAGCTGTGATCACACCACTGCACTCCAGCCCGGAAGACAGAGTGACACCACACCTCTTAAAAGAAAAAAAAACCTGTGCACAGCTGTTCAGCAACATTACATTTCCCAGCCCCTATTGGGTTAGGCATGGGCATATGTTTAAATTATCACCAGCAGAACCTAAACAGAGGTGGTGTGTGACATTTATAGCCCAGAGCCTTCAAGAGAGTGAAACTGGGCCAGGCACAGTAGCTCACTCCTGTAATCCCAACACTTTGGGGAAAAAAATATAATACTAAAAAGAACAACAACAAAGCATTTAGTTAGTTTGTTTTTGTTTTTGTTTCTGTTTTTGTTTTTTTGAGAGGGAGTTTCACTCTTGTTGCCCAGGCTGGAGTGCAATAGCACAATCTCGGCTCACTGCAACCTCTGCCTCCTGGGTTCAAGCAATTATCCTGCCTCAGCCTCCCAGCTAGCTGGGATTACAGGCATGCACCACCACACCCGGCTAATTTTTGTATTTTTAGTAGAGATGGGGTTTCGACATGTTGGCCAGGCTGGTCTTGAGCTCCTGACCTCAGGTGATCCACTCGTCTCAGCCTCCCAAAGTGCTGGGACTACAGGCATGAGCCACCACACCCAGCCCAATGAAGCATGTGGAAGAAACAAAAAACCCAATGGAGAGGTTGTAAGATAATAGTTAAGGAATGTCCTCAGAGCATAGAACAATAGGAGAAAAACAAAAAAAAATGGGAGGCTGAAATTATCAAATAAAACAAGAAAATTTAGCCAGAATCGAAAAATGAAGTTACTTAAAATTACCTAATAATGCCTAGAACAATGATTGTAAACAAATAAAATCCCTTACCAAGGATAGCTCTCCCTAAACTTATTAATATTATGAAGAGAAGATGCTAAAAGTTACCAAAAAAAAAAAAAAAGAGAGAGATCACATACAATGAATCTAGGATAAGAATGGAAAAAAATGGCAAAAGCATTCTCAACAACATAAGACAGTGGCGTAGCCAGGAACATGGCTCACTCCTATTATCCCAACATTCTGGGAGGCTAAGGTGGGTGGATTGCTTGAGTCCAGGAGTTCAAGACCAGCCTGGGCAACATAGAGAAATCCTATCCCTAATAAAAATATAAAAAATTAGCCAGGCATGGTGGCGAGTGCCTGTACGGGAGGCCGAGGTGGTAGAATCACCTGAACCTGGGAGGTCGAGCCTACAGTGAGCCGAGAACGCACCACCACACCCCAGCCTGGACAACCAGAGTGAGACTCTGTCTCAAAAAAAAAAAAAAAAAAAAAAAAAAAGGCCAGGCACAGTGGCTCACGTCTGTAATTCCAGCTACTTGGGAGGATGAGGCAGGAGAATCACTTGAACCTGAGAGGTGAGGGTTGCAGTGAGCTGAGATCGCGCCACTGCACTCCAGCCTGGGTGACAGAGCAAGAAAGACAATGGAGCAAAGGCTTAATGTGAAATAAAACTATTTCCAATCTTGAATTTTATCCTCAAGTAAACCATTAAAAAAGTAACAAGACAGAGGAAAGATGTTTTTATAGATCAAGGATCTCAAAGCATGTGCTCCAACAAAATGAGATAGAGAAGAAAATGTGTGGTCCAAAAAGAAAGGGTATCCAACATAGAAGAGACGAAAGTCCCAGGAGGAGGGCAAAATGATAGGAAGACAGTTGTGCCAGAAAACCTAGGTATAGATGACAGCTACAGACAGAGAGCTCCTGGTACCCATGGACAAAAAATGAAATTAACAGGTAATCCAATATTTTTGTGCATGTGAATTTGAGAGGCTATATGAAATATAGGAAAAACAAATAGGAAAAAAAATAAAGCAACTGTTAACTTTGGGTGGGAACACGGGAACAGGAAAGAAAATATACTCAGCCAGGTGCAGTGGCTCACGCCTGTAATCCCAGCATTTTGGGAGGCCAAGGCGGGTAGATCACAAGGTCAAGAGTTCGAGACCAGCCTGGCAAAGATGGTAAAACCCCATCTCTACTAAAAATACAAAAATTAGCTGGGCATAGTGGTGGGCGCCTATAATCCCAGCTACTTGGGAGGCTGAGGCAGGAGAATTGCTTGAACCCAGGAGGTGGAGGTTGCAGTGAGCCAAGATCGTGCCACTACACTCTAGCCTGGGTGACAGAGCAGACTCTGTCTCAAAAAAAAAAAAAAGAAAAGAAAAGAAAGAAAAAAAGAATATATACTCATAGAATATTTTTTGTCTTACCATTAAACAATTTTGCAGGCTGGGCACACTGGTTCACACCTGTAATCCCAGCACTTTGGGAGGCCAAGGTGGGAAGATCATTTGAGCCCAGAAGTTTGAGGCCAGCCTGGGCAACATAGTGACACCTCGTCTCCAAAAAAAAAAAAAGAAAGAAAAAAAAAAATGTGCCTGTGGTCCTCCTTACTAGAAAGGATGACATGGGAAGATCACTTGAGCCCAGGAATTCAAGGCTGCAGTGAGCCATGATCCTGCCACTGTACTCCAGCCCAGGTGACAGAGTGAGACTCTGTCTCAAAAAACACCAAAAAACAAAACAAAAAAACACCCACACATTTGTCCATAGTCATATTAGTATAAACAATGAATACAGATCTAACAAAAATTTGTGATGTATCTATATTGGAAGGATGAGAAGATATACACACTAGATGATATCTAAAATAGATAGAAGCATATAATTTAGAAATATAAAAAGTAAAATACATCTAAAAGATTAAAAGACGTTGGCTCTGAGAACAGGCCTAATAGGTGATAAAAAGAATGGCTTCATAAGCCTTGTGCTTTATATTATCACCTTTTATATTAAACCAAATGCTTACTATGATTTTTAAAGTCAAATTATTTTAAAAGAAGGCAAAGAGACAGACTGGGAAACATATTTCCAACACATGTAAGAGTTTAAGAATTAAAGCCTATAATATATTGAGTTCCTGCAAACACAATTAACAAAGATCCCAACAGAAAGTCAAAGGACATAAAAAGATAAGTCAAAGAGGAAGTACAAATAGCCAATAAACATATGAAAAGACGTGTAATCTGGTTATCAATCAGTGAAATGCAAATGAAAACACCATTGATATCAGTTTTTATCCAGAACATTGAAAGATTAACAATATCCAGTATTAGACTGTGAAGAAATAGGATTTTTACATAATTGGTTGGAGTGGGTCAACTGGCTATCATTTCAGAAGAGAATTTGTAAGTATTTATGGCAATTTAAAATACACCTATTCTTTGACCCTTCTAGGAATTGAAAGTATTCAAACATGTACACAAGAACATGTGTAAATTAAAAGAAATTATGGTCTGTGTTCATAACAATGGGACAATAAGGTCTATCTCTATGTAATGACAAGGAAATGCTTTCAAGACATACTGATAAGTAATAAATATACATATACATACATATATATATATATGCACACTGCAGGACAATATATGTATAGTATGGTCCCATGGAAGTCAAATAAAACAGCAGATAAATGTGTAACTGCCATTTAATGTGGATGGAGAGAACATATATCAAACTACCAACAATGGTTATTTCAGAAAAAAAGAAGAGAGATGAGGGATAAAGTATGATATTCTTTTACACCATTTGACTTTTTGGAAGTAAACTTTCATTATTATTTATATAATTTAAAATATGTTTAATAAACCAAAGAAGCACAATACAGTAAAGAAAACATAAGAGATAGTAAAACATTAAACATAAGAAGGAAATTCTATATGATGCACAATCAAATAAGGTGACAGGTTAATTATGTCTAATTCTGCTTTAAATATTGAATACTTTTAAAATATGGTACAACAAATAAAGGGTGAATTGCAGTTAATAGCAATGACCAATTCTTTTTGAGAAGGGCATAGTAGAGCACTGAACCAAATTCAGTCATTTTCACTTTGAATTGTTGTTTTCCACTTCCATGTAGTATCAAAACTATTATTTCTTTTTCTGTCAGTACTTTAAGGCTCTTGTTCACAGGCCATAATCTCATCTAAAACAGCAAACAGATCCTGCTACCTTTCAGTTAGCACATGCCTAATAATCTTTACACTTCCCCTAATTTTCTCCACACTATACTTGCCCAAATAACAGAGCCCTTCTTTAGGGTTTTATGGTAATTTGAACTTATCTCACTGTTCTTCTTGCCTCATATTACAGCATATATTCCAGATATCATAGAGGATATGTAAGAAGTGAAAAGGTTTAAACCAACTAAAGAATAGAAACAAAAGTGTGATTAACACCATCCTGACCTTCTTTTGCCACTGAAGCCTCTAAATTGAGAGTTACACTAGGAAAGCATATCAAAAATAGCCTTAGACTAGCCATATGCAGAAGACTGAAATTGGACCCCCACCTTTGACCATATACAAAAATCAACTCAAGATGGATTAAAGGCTTAAATGTGAAACTAAAACTATAAAAACCCTGAAGAAGATCTAGGAAATACCATTCTAGACAACAGCCCAGGCAAAGACTTCATGACAAAGTCAAAAAGCAACTGTAGGCCAGGTGCGGTGACTTACTCCTGTAATCCCAGCACTTTGGGAGGCCAAGGCAGGCAAATCACCTGAGATCAGGAGTTCAAGACCAGCCTGGCCAACATGGCAAAACCCTGTCTATATGAAAAATACAAAAAAAATTAGCTGGGCATGGTGGCGGGCACCTGTATCCCAGCTACTTGGGAGGCTGAGGCAGGAGAATCACTTAAGCCCAGGAGGCAGAGGTTGCAGTGAGCTGAGATCGCCCCACTGCACTCCCCTCTACAAAAAGAGCGAAAACTCTGTCTCAAAAAAAAAAAAAAAAGCAACTGTAATAAAAATAAAAATTGACAAGTGCGATCTAATAAAACTAATGAGCTTCTGCACAACAAAAGAAATTTCAATAAACAGACAACCTACAGAATGAGAGAAAATATCTGCAAACTATGCAACCAACAAAGGTCTAATATCCAGAATCTATAACTCAAACAACTGAAGAAGCAAAAACAATCAACCCTATTAAAAAATGGGCAAAGGACATGAACGGACGCTTCTCAAAAGAAGACATACACATGGCCCACAAACATATGAAAAATGCTCAATGTCATGAATCATCTGGGAAATACAAATCAAAACCACAACGAGATACCACCTCACACCAGTCTGAATGACTATTATTAAAAAATCGAAAACAACAGATGCTGGTGAGGTTGCAGAGGAAGGGGAATGCTTATACACTGTTGGTGGAAATGTAAATCAGTTCAGCCACTGTGGAAAGCAGTCTGGAGATTTCTCAAAGAACTTAAAACAGGACTACCATTCGACCCAGCAACCCCATTACTGGGTATATGCCCACATGAATATAAATTATTCTATCATAAAGATACATACATATGTATGTTCACTGCAGCACTATTCACAATCACAAAGACATGGAATCAATCTAGGTGCCCATGAATGGTGGATTGGATAAGGAAAATGGGGGACATATACACCATGGAATACTATGCAGCTACAAAAATAATGAGATAATGGCCTTTGCTGCAACATGGATGGAGCTGGAGGCCATTATCTTGAGTGAATTAATGCAGAAACAGAAAACCAAATACGGCATGTCCTCACTTATAAGTGGGAGCTAAACACGGAGTATATACAGACACAAAGAAGGGAACAACAGGCACTGGGGCCTATTTGAGGGTGGAGGGTGGGAGGAGAATGAATATTGGGAAACTACCTATCAGGTATTATGCTGATTACCTGGGTGACAAAATTATCTGTACATCAAACCCCCACGACACTCAAGTTACCCATGTAACAAACTTGCACATGTACGCCTGAACCTAAAAGTCAGAAATAAAAAAAAGGAAGAAAACAAAAATTAGAGACACAAATAAATGAGAGTTTTAAAAAGAAGACATAAATTAAAAAGTGAAAATTTAGCTATTTAGAAATTAAATTTTCTCAGAAACCAGGTCAAATTTAAGATAAATTCCGTTGGAGTTTGATCACTCATGATTTTGACGCTCTTAAGTGTTTCACTGCTGATGACAATATACCAGGAGTTCGTGCTTTCCCAGCACCCTGTTTGGTGGTTCCCGGATAATACATACTATCCTTGTTAATATTCTAAGATTTAAAATGTTCCAGTATAAAGTAAAATTTTGAAAAATAAAATTTTACTGTATACAACAGAAAATAGTTACAGAAGCAAACTCCCTCACAATTTTGTTGCTGTAGAAACAGGGATGATGGTGGTGATGATGCTTTACTGGTTAACCTCACTTACTCCTCACACCAATCTCATATAATGAGTACTATTATTATTATTCCCATCATTTTAGAGATGAAGGAAGTGAGGCTTGGAGAGATCAATTCTGTAACTCACTCAGGATCTTGAACTTCTAACCACTATGCTTCACTGACTCTCCTGAGTAAAGTCACATTATTATACCTCAATACTGTTTTTTTTTCTTTCTTCCTTTTTTATTTACTTATTTATTTTTTTCTTGAGACGGAGTTTCACTCTGTCGCCCTGGCTGGAGTGCAGTGGCACAATCTTGGCTGCAACCTCTGCCTCCTGGGTTCAAGTGATTCTCCTGCCTCAGCCTCCCAAGTAACTATGATTACAGGCATGAGCTACCGTGCCCGGCCTAATACTGGGTTTTCAAATCAGGTTTTTAACCATGAGGACTTGGAACATCCAAGTTTCTTCAAATAATGAAATCCAAACATGTTGTAAGAGTAGACCAAATCTTTCCTTAATATCAGATATTATTTTACAGAAGAGGAAACTAAGGCCCAGGTGCTTAAATAATTTCCTCAAAGGCAAATGGCCAATAATGGAAAGAGCTGGTACTCAGGTTGGTACAACTTAAAAAGGCATTGATCTTTTTACCTTACCCTGATACCTTCCAGAACACAGAACCATCCTTTAAGCAATACATACGTTATGTAATACATGAAACACGGTATGCTGTATTATTGCAGGTACAATATGAATATACAGGCCGGGTATGGTGGTTCACGCCTGTAATCCCAGCACTTTGGGAGGCCAAGGCAGGCGGATTACCTGAGGTCAGGAATTTGAGACCAGCCTGGCCAACACTGCGAAACCCCGTCTCTACTAAAAATACAAAAATTAGCTGGGTGTGGTGACGCACGCCTGTGATCCCAGCTACTCGGCTGGGGGATGAGAATTGCTTGAACCCGGGAGGTAGAGATTGCAGTGAGCCGAGATCGTGCCACTGCACTCCAGCCTGGGCAACAGAGAGAGAATCCCTCTCAAAAAACAAAAACAAAAATATGAATATACAAAACATTAAGAATTTGCTAAAAGAATCTGTAAGTTTCTAAAGTTTTCCTATAAAAAGCAACACTTTATATTAATTATATTATTTACATATAAGACTAAATATTTCTGATATTTAAGCTTCTGTTCCACCTATTAATCCAACAAATTAAAGATTATCAAAAATTAAGATATTACAATGAAACCACAACATTATGAAGGTTAAAATATGGACTACATTTTCCTAAGACTTATTCAGGCTCTTCCAACTTCTAGCTAATCTTACCCTAAAAGTAAATCAATCTTTTATAATTCAAAATACTTCTATAAATTCAATTAAAATGTTTAACTGATGACAACATGGGTATCATAAAAAATAAATAGCATAGTAATACTGTTTTCCTTTTGATTTAGGAAGAGGTAACATCTCCAACAACTACCCAGTGAAGTAGATGCTATTCTGTTGCCAGTTCAAAGCATCTATATTATGCTGGCAAAGATTTCCAAAGCCTACTAACGTTTTTGCTTTGAGTGGCTCATACAAGTTCCCTGCAGCTCATTAATGCAATGGTTTTATGACTAAAGTACACCAGTGTGAGACTTTAGGAGTTGTAATGTTCTCCAAAATTGAAGTATAATCTCATACCCCTTATTTAATATATAGAAGATTCACCAAGTAATATCCTGTTGAGCGATTAGAAAACTGCAATCATTTGCAGTTCTCAGTCCTTTTATGTCATAGAAATTCATGACGCATTTTTGCCATATAGTTTTACTTCTTCATTTTCCTTATCAAGCATCTAAAAATAAGTGAAATTCTAACATCTTTTTAAAAAACCTTGTCAGATTTCTTTTAGGACACCATGAAGATATCTACAAAGTGTTTTGAAATTCATGTAAGTATCTACACTCTGAAACTGAATATCTGGCAGAAATAATTTCAATCAATAAATTTTATAACCCCCTGAAATTAACACTTACCTGCTTCATTGTTAACTGGGGACTCCCACAGTTTCCCCTCTTTGTCCACGGGATCAGCTCTTCAAACCCATTCTGAAGGGGTTGTTCGTTGACTGTGGCTAACTGCTTAGCAAATTCCACATCCCAAAGTGAAGGTGATGTGTCTGTATAACAAAGACATTTTAAGTAAGAACAAGTCAATGTAAATATCTTTCTTTAAAAAAGTTATAACCAATCCTGAATTGATCATGTATTTTTCAGACCTTGACACTCATAATTAAATAGTATATAATAAAAAGTTACTAAGAGATAACTGCAAAAATTATATTAAAAATTGTAACTACAATAATGGCAAGCTTAACTTTTGTTTTACAACAATGCCAGGTAATCACTGCCCCCTCTACTGGAAAGAAAAAAATAAATTTGTATTTTGTTTCAGGGTATTTTTATGAATGTGAATGTTTGTTGTACAATATGTGACTCTGGTTTTTAAAGTCTAGCCTGTTTATCTTTATTTTTAGTCTATCAAAATTAGTCACTAATGTACTACTGTTAACAACCAAAAAAGTTAAATTAACAGAATGACGATAAAACTGCTAATGAATACTGAGTACTTCCTCTGTGCTTAAATGCTTTTTATGCATTAGTGCATGTCATCCTCACAACCAACCCTATGAGTAACGTATTATCATGTTGGCTAACTACCACCATCATATTACATGTTTCAATAACTTATTTACTTTTGAAACTTCAGATCATCTTTGGAGAATGAGCCATATTCCCACCAGTTACTGCTGCTGGGAATGTAAAATGGTACAATCACCTTGGAAAACAGTTTGATGGCTTCTTAAAAAGTTAAAAATATATCTATTATTCAACATAGGCATTTCATTCCTGGATACTCACTCAAGAGATAATACATGCCCACACAAAGATTTCCACACAAAAGTTAATGGCAGCTTTCTTTGTAATAGCCAAATGTGGGTTGTAATCTGGGAAACAACCCAAATGTCCACTAACAGGTGAATAAGTACAAAAATGTCATACGTTCATACAATTGTATACTACTCAGTAATAAAATGTGTTACTAGTACATGTAACAGCATGGATGAATCTCAAATCATTACGCTGAGTGAAAGAAGCCAGATGCAAAGGAGTAGTACATACTGTGTGATTTCAGTTACATGCAATTCTAAAAGATACAAACTAATCTACTGTAACAGTAGATCAATGGTTGCCTGCATACTGTGTGTGTGTGTGTGTGTGTGTATTGCAAATGGACACAAGAAAACTTTGGAGGGTCATGAAAATGTTCAAAATTATAACTGGCAGCATCATGGGTGTATATATTTGTCAAAACTAGTCAAGTTATATACTTTAAATATGTGCAGTTTGTTGCACACAAATTATACCTTAATAAAGTTGTAAAAAGAAAATGAATAACAATATCTATCCCTTGGCTACCTTTTTCCCTATATTTTTATTCTTTAGTTATTTTCACCAACATTTTTGATCTTTCTTATTTTTTTCTGTGTGATCTCACTTTTTAAAATAAATGAGGATCGGCCGGGCGTAGTGGCTCACGCCTGTAATCCGAGCACTTTGGGAGGCCGAGGCGGGTGGATCACGAGGTCAGGAGATCGAGACCATCCTGGCTAACACAGTGAAACCTCGTCTCTACTAAAAATACAAAAAATTAGCTGGGTGTTGTGGTGGGGGCCTGTAGTCCCAGCTACTCGGGAGGCTGAGGCAGGAGAATGGCATGAACCCAGGAGGCGGAGCTTGCAGCGAGCCGAGATCATGCCACTGCACTCCAACCTAGGCGACAGAGCAAGATTCTGTCTCAAAAAATAAATAAATAAATAAATAAATAAATAAATAAATATAAAAAATAAAATAAAATAAATGAGGATTGTATGGTTTGGTAATATACTTTTTTCACTGAATGCTTGCATCAGTATCCCATTTTATATATATATATCTCTCTCACAATCCCCTACTGTTGAATATTTTGATCATTTATATTTTGTCTTTTAAATACTATAATGACAAATAACCTTGTAGTTACACTTTTGTGCATATCTGTAATATGTCCTTAGAACAAATTCCTAGGAACACAATTTCTGGGTTAGAGGCATAGATTGCATATGATCTATCCTCCAGCTTACCTCTTTACTCACTCTTGCCAAGCCCACTAAAGCATATCAACAAATAGCTCATTTACTCTTCTAACTGTGTAAGCCTTATTTTATCTATTTTGCTTTTCTGAATCTGTTTCTGAGCCTTCATGTGCAGAAATGTGTCTAACCACACACTGACTGCTAGATTTTAAGTATTTTGGCCTAGATCATCTGATACTGGGAACAATAAGTTGTTAGCCTTAGCTAGCCACATTTACAGAGCAATCACACCACTAAAAAAACTTAATTGTCTCAGTTATCTTTTACTTGGTGGTCACTGACTGATCTATGTCTTTTCCACCATCATTAGGATCATCACTATATTTTTACACTTGCTAATAGTTGCAAGCATTTATTAAATATGTACTATGTTCCAGGCACCTCAAGCATTTATTAAATATATACTATGTTCCAAGCACTATGCCTGACACTTTCTCAGATTACCTCATTTAATCCTTGAGATGTATGTACTAGCCCTCATTTTATAGGTGGGGAAAGGTTAGTGTGGCAGAATCTGAATTTGAATCCAGTTCTACACAACACCAACACTCTTTCTATTAAGCTATATTGCCTGTCGACTCTAGGATAACCAGTAGGGCCTATGACTATATCCTCTGTAGCAGTGGTAAGAACTTAGTGTGGAACAAGACGTGGGAATCATGGAACAGAATAACTCACTCAATCAGTCAATTAAAAACAATTACTGAATGCCAACTATATTTCCAGCGTTATTTGATGTGGTGGGAAAACAACAGTGAACAATTGCTAAATTTACGTTTCCACATTTTGCTATTCTTGTACTTAATTGGGAACAAAAACCATTCTTTAGACTCATGCAAGTATAGCATATTCAAACAGTACCTTCATTAGAGTAAATTATTACATAAACTTCTGTGCTATTTTCCTCACTAGAGGAAATACTAGAGTATAATCATCTGATACTGTTTGACAGAATACATAAAACTTCAGTGCTTCCTTGCCAACTAACTTCAGTTTTAGAAATAAGATTTTTTTATTTTAAAAAGTAAGCTGGCTCCTTCAAGAATCTCAAGAATCTTCAAGCGTCTCTTTTGGCTGGACAACAGCAGCTGCCCTGACAACAACAAATTTCTTTTTTTTTTTTTTTTTTTGTGGGGGGGGACGGAGTTTTGCTCGTTGCCCAGGCTGGAGTGTAATGGTGCAATTTTGGCTCACTGCAACCTCCGCCTCCCGGGTTCAAGTGATTCTCCTGCCGCAGCCTCTCAAGTAGCTGGGAGGCTACAGGCGCCCGCCACTATGCACTCTGAATTTTTGTATTTTTAATAGAGATGGGGTTTCACCATGTTGGTCAAGCTGGTCTTGAACTCCTGACCTCAGGTAATCCACCTACCTCAGCCTCCCAAAGTGCTGGGATTACAGGCGTGAACCACCGTGCCCAGCCAACAAACTCCTTTCTGATGCATGCTTAACCATTTGAGCTGGGGAGAGGCGAGTCATTGTCCCTATGCATTTTGCACTTACTTCCTTTTTATCATACACAAGAGAATGCAGTTTTCGCATTCCCTTCGTAACAAGAAGGGGGTTGTTCTTTCAGCTTCACTTTCAGTTGAAATGAACAAACACTGAATTAACTTCTTTCCTCTATAGATGTATATTTTATAGTACAATTTGTTCAAAAAAAGAATTTAAGATTTAAGATAACTAGTTCCTATGATCTGTAAGCCACATGAGTAGGTGCTACATGAATGAGATACAGCCCCTAATGGTATATTAAATAGGGGGAAAATCAAAAGTTTGTATAAGTAACTGGTAGAAAGATTAAATGAGCCCTTGGAGGCCAGCCTAGGAACTTATCTATCATATACAACATTCTTTTTTTCCCCCACCTTTGAGTTGGAATCTCACTCTGTTGCTTAGGATGGAGTGTTATGGCATAATCGTGGCTCGCTGTAGCCTCAAATTCTGGGCTCCAGTGATCCTGCCACCTCAACCTCCCAAGTTGCTAGGATTACAGGCATGTACCACCATGCCTGGATAATTTTTTTCTATTTTTTAGAGAAAGGGGCTCACTATGTTGCCCAGGCTGGTCTTGAACTCCTAGTCACAAGCCATCCTGTTGTCTCAGCCTCCCAAGTCCATACACAACATTATTTCTACAAGATCCAAAAAACTAACTTCTATTCTTTAGAAATGTTCATCACTTATGCGCTGGAGACCATTTGTATTGAGTTTCTTCATTGATTTTACTAGTAAACCAAATTTAATGTCAAGCAACAGGACACTCTTATTTCTCTTTTAGACTTAAAATGGCAAATTTCTTACCCAAAGAAAACACTACAAGTCTGTTAAATATATTCCTTGAATGTTCTTCCCATCTCCTGAACAATCACTAAGTCACTTCAGTAAGTTTTTTTATAAATGCTATCTCCTCTTCTAGGCAGTAAGCTGCCTAAGGGCAGGAACCAGTATATCTTTATGTAATAGCATAGAGATACACTGTAAATGGTAGTTGATTATTAATGTTCTAACCCAAATTAGTAGCTAATCTGAACCTCTGGATTCGGTAATTGGTAGTACTTACCTCCCACTGTCTCACAGAATGCAACATTTCATGGGGGAAACCTGACCGAAACTAGCAATATCGACAACTGTAGTGTGATGTGTCCCCCACCAGGTTACTTAAGAGTGTATGTGTGTTGCTTGGATCCTGAAGGCTAGGCAGGGAGCCAAGGCCCTGGTGCCCAGCTGAGGAGCAGGGATCCCTGAGAACCCAAACATCCCAGGGCATACCTGAGAACATGTCAAAGAAAACACTGTCATCGTGCACACAGAGTAGGCAAACAGTCAGAACATTAGCTGAAAGGCAGCTTAGAGATGGGAGGCAGGGTGACTCTAGAGCTGCTCAGGAATGTCCAGTATGTAAGTCCTAGTAAACTCATATATTCATCAAGCTGGACTTGCCCAAATTATTCTTTGGTCTCTCGACACCTTCCCAGTTTGGGGGGATGTTACAGTCCCAACCACCACATTCATAAGCAGGATCCAGGCCAATGACAGGCTGGAATATTAAAATATTCAACTAT
Source organism: Pongo abelii (assembly GCF_028885655.2). Taxonomy (NCBI): domain Eukaryota; kingdom Metazoa; phylum Chordata; class Mammalia; order Primates; family Hominidae; genus Pongo; species Pongo abelii. The sequence continues at coordinate 21,138,617 of NC_071999.2, forward strand.
TATACTGTCAGAACACTAAGGAAGGACATCTTGGAAAGATGGAATGTTTCTCCACCTGAGAAATAGTGTTATTCTTTCTTTGTTCAAGTTTAATTTTTAATTTATTAGAACCCAGTAAATGATGATTTTTAAAAGCAGAGTTTCTACCAAATTAACACTTAATTCAGGGCAAAAATACACTTAAAAAACCTAAATCTTAAGGCAGAAGTAAAACACTATAAAAACAGTGTGTCTAATACAGACTGTAAAATGTCAGATTTTTAAGAGATTCACATAGTATTTTATAGCACTAAAATATTAATACAGTCAGAAATATTATCAGTTGGTCCAAGATTTCTGTTTATAAAATGTCTAGACTGCTAATTGAAGAAGTGTTGCTGTATAAGTAATAGCTACAATCCAACCAACCAAGTGATTGTTTTTATGACAAAAGAACTAAGGTAGGTAATTACATGGTTTCTATTTGTAAAGCTTTTGCAGTATTAAATATAAAGTATTACTAAGGGCATTTTTTGATTCATCTCCCTACCCTAATGCCCCCAGAATGTACACCACTTCCCTTTCACTCTATTTTTAAAATTCTGTGAACCACCATACCTATTCACTGTAGGCCTGACCCTATAAAGGCATGAATTGTTTACTTTCATATGGTGGAAGAACAATTTTGGTAAACTACTACGTCTTTTTCTAGTCATTGAGCAATTTCAAACAGAAGTCTTAAGAATTGTTGCACCACGACAAGTGAACAACCTGTTTCTTTACCACTATTAAGTTTGAATTTTGTCTGGAATCTGTTAGAGTTGTCGATATTGCTAATTTTGGTCAGGTTTCTCCCATGAAATATTGCATTCTGTGAGACAGTGGGAAAACACGTTTCGTGTTTATGTGCAATTAACAGTAGCCCTTCTGAAAAACAGGGTTAACATTCTTACATTTCCCCTTGTGATCAAAACCTTTTGTTTTTAGGGAGCAGGATAAGATTTAAAAGTGCTTTAAATCAGAAAACAAGAATTAGCTAGCTTACACATTCCCACTGAATAGTGTCAAAAAAGATAAACGCATTTAAAATAAGTTGTAAGTCCAACAAATATAAGCTTGATGGGTTCTTAACTAACATATTAAGTAATTACAAAGATTCATTTTTTTTACAAACTTTTAAGCTATTTTAATAAAATGGCTAAAGACCTCACTATACTTCTATTTATCTGTGCATTAATAAAAACCTGTTAAAATTCCTTATTTCGTACTTCTGAAAAAGTCTAGTCAAATAAGATCACTAAAATTACCAGAAAAGCTTTGAAATACTGATTGCAGATTCATTTCAAAGTAGATTTAATGCCTTTCAGGATCTGGTGTTTAAATCATGAATGTCTTCACCGACTTCAACTCTGAAAATATAAAAATTTTAGTCAGTGCTGGCTATAGTTAAACAATACTGGTATTACTTGAAAAAATAAAAATAAAAAATATATTGTCAATCATGCATTCCATAGTTTTTTTTTTTTTTTGAACTTGATAGTATATATATTTTTTCTCATTAAAGGTTCAAAACCAAAAGCGGTTTCTCTTTGCAGCAAATATACATTAAAATAGAGTCTCTGTACAGCCAAGGGCTCTGGGCTCTGGCTTGCCCCATGTCCCTGCACCTCCCTGGCCAAACCCAAAAATATAGTGTTACTGCTCTGCAGGGCATAGAGGCAGTGCTCTCCTACCGAGGAGGCTGGGTGGGAGCTGATGGGGAAGCCCTGGCCACCCCAGGGGTCCAGGGGCTGGAGCCTGCTTGGAGTTATTGCTTCAAGGGGGGGCACTAATGCCCAATGCAAATGATGAGAGGAGGAGCAAAGGGGGCATGGGCCTTTGCTCTCCAAGTCCCACTCTGCTCTGAAGAGGGGGTAGGATTAAGCAGCAGCAAAAGCATCACCCACTGGGAGACTGTGGCCTGCATCTCCTTCCCTCCCTGAGATAGGCTTCTGCCTCCCACACATCCCCTGCAGCCCCCTATGGCTTCCGCAGGCCCCCTACACTCTGGGGACACGCTATGGCTTGCAAGGGGCAGCACTGTGCCCAGAGCCTGGACACACGTTCCCAGCTTCTGACACCCCCTAGGAGGGGGGAGGGGAGGGTATGGGGCCTGCTCCCAGGGGCTGATGGCATTGCCCTGGCCCTGCCAGCAGGCTGTGGCACTGCCCAGACCCCAAATCCACCCCAGCCCTTGGGGCTGACCCCATGCTAGGCAGGTCCTGCCAGAACCCCCACCAGTCCCACTCCTTGCCTCAGTCCATCATGGCCTCGAGCATCTCCAAGAACAGCTTGTGCATGGGCACCTTGCCCTCCAGCTTCACCCCATAGAAATGGGCCAGCACTTTGCCCGCCGTCTGGCAGAGGAGCGGTAGCGTGAGCAGCAGCCTGCCTGGTCGCCGCCGCTCAGTACCCCCTCTGGTGCCAGCCCAGCCGGCTTCGTACGCCAGCAGGGCCTCGTTCGGAGCTTCTGGCAGCTGCTCCACAGCCTCGGCATCTTCGATGTGCACAGAGTCTGAATCGGCAAGGGCCAGGGCCTTCAGTAGAACGTACTCCCCTCGCTCCAGCCGCAGGGCCTGCAGCCGCCGCACCAGTTGCAGCAGGGCAAACCCCCGTTTTCCTAGGCCAGCTGCCCGTGCCCCCTCTTCATCCAGGACTCAGTCCTCAGCGAAGGCCAGCTCATCCTGCAGTGGCAGTGAGCGCTGGGCCACGCCCGGCACCAGCACCTCCATCCACACGCTCTGCAGTACTGACATCTGGTCAGAAAGCGACAGCGATGAGAAGCCTGGGATGCTCTTGGCCCAGCTGATGGTGACCACGATCTCTCGGTCAAAGAGGTCACAGAGGGTAGCCACGGCTGGAAGGTGCCCATCAGGGCCCACGAGGTCGGGCATGGCATAGAGCTTCTCAGGCTCAACCACCAGCAGATGAGACACCAGTGCATTCACTGGGCCTGTCTTCCGGGGGCCTCCAGCGACTGCCAGGGGCCCAGCAGGGAAGGGGCACAGGAAGGGCAGCGGGTCCACCTCTGGCGCCGCTTGTATTTCTGCCGCCCACCCCGGACGCGGTCCAGGCGCACTCCCGCAGGCTCTTGGTGAAGCGGCAGGCCTGACAGGCCTTGCGTCTCCACTTGGTGATCTCACACTCGTTGGAGGCCGGACAGCTGTACTTGATGCTCCCCTGGATGGTCCTCTTGAAGAAGGCTTTGCAGTCCTCACAGGATGACACACCGTTGTGGTAGCCGGAGGCCATGTCCCCACAGACCAGGCAGAGGCGCTTGGGCAGGGAGCTGAGCACCAGCTTCCCACCGCCCTGCTCGCCAGGCCCGGCCCCTCCCCATCCTCCTCTTCCTTGTGGCCTGGGAGGCAGTGGGTGGGAGCTGGACCAGGGGCCAGGGTCACAGGAGGCTCGGGTCTCCGTCTCCGAGGAACCCTCTGGACTATCAGGCCTGGCCGGCTCTGCCATGACGTACAGAGGCTCAATGCCCAAAACCTGGCTGGACATGGCGCTGGTCACCTGACACGCGGCTGCCCTCCTGCCACAGCATGCCGATCCCAGGCACACGGCGGGGGCCGCCCGCTCCACCTCCTCGCGACCGGCCTGCAGGTCCACTCTTACACTTCCGCTGTCGCAGAGACCGCCACCTCGGGGGTGCCGCGCCCCGCCCCGAACCGGCGCACATCTTTGGGAAGTTGCCTAAAGTTGCTACGCCTCCCCCCAGCCCCGACGCCAGCGGGAGACGCTACCAGGTTATCAGGAAGTGAGTGGGGAGAGCCAAGGAAGAGGAAGTTCTCCCCGGCCATTGCGATGACCTTTGACCCAGAGAGGAGGGTGGCCCCAGGCCCCTTCGAGCGCCCCCACGTGGTCTTCAGAGCCCCTTCCCCGACATAGAGCCCTCCGCGTCTTCCACCAAGGCCAGCCCCACGGACTTCGGCAAGGGCGGGATTGAACCCTGCCCAGGGGCGGGCTGGATCGGAGGCCCAACCCTGACCCGGGCCAGGACCCGCAGCCAGAGCCAGATCCTGCCCCAGGCCAGCCCACCAGGACTCGGACGCCGGATCCCGCCTGAACCCTGACCAGTCCGGCCCTCGACTGGGTCCCGACCGTGGCCCAGACTGGCCCCAGAGCCGGACCCCGCCTGCAGCCCGCCCCGCCCGCCTCCCTGCCGCCGCATTCGGCAATTTCAAGAACTAAGTGACAGGGCGCGGTGGCAGAAAGTAGGATATACCAATATCTAACAGTAGCTTTGGAGCAAAAAGTAATTAGATTGCCGTTGTATCTTTTATTGTGTTCTCTTGCAAATATTAATCTTAATGTTTCCTTAAATATGATAATACTTCCATTTCATTTGGATAATAATGAATAATAGTTAAGTCCTCTTGGGTCTGCCCCAATACCTTCTTCCTCAGCACCTGTTTGGTGCTGGTGTCCAAAAGGGAGTTATCAGCCAGGGCCCCCAGCCACTGCTCCCTAACCACCCCCCATAGCAGCTCAGACAGTGGCTCCTTCTCACTGGGCAGGGAGTGAACTCTGGGCTGCGCTGAGGTTATACTCAACCAAACTCCTCTTCACGGTACCCAGCTTGTGTCTCGCTCCATGTGTGACTGGCCATGAAAAAGCCTGAATTCATGGGGTGGGGGCTGGAAGGTGGAGTTAGTACCTTTTCAATTTGTATTAGAAAGTTATTTTCCAATAAAAAGACAACTAAGCAAAAAGAAAATAGTGGCAAGACATGAGCTCTAGAGCCAGACTGCCTGAATTCACGTCCCAACTCCACTGCCTTATGATATTTCTCTGGCCTGTTTTCTCATTTGTAAAATGGGAATAATATTAATGCTTATGTGGAGGATAAGGTTTTGTGAAGATTAGTGAGTTTCAGTACACACAAAATTCTTAGCACAGTACCTGACATATAGAAAACATTGCCTTAAGCCGGGCGCGGTGGCTCACGCCTGTAATCCCAGCACTTTGAGAGGCTGAGGTGGGCGGATCACCTGAGGTCAAGAGTTCAAGATCAGCCTGGCCAACATGGAGAAACCCTGTCTCTACTGAAAAATACAAAAATTAGCCGGGCGTGGTGGCACATGCCCGAGGCTGAGGCAGGAGAATCGCTTGAACCTGGGAGGCGAAGGTTGCGGTGAGCCGAGATTGTGCCATTGCACTCCAGCCTGGGCAACAAAAGCGAAACTCCGTTAAAAAAAAAAAAAAAGAAACAAAACATTGCCTTAACTATTATAGCTATAAATATCCATGTTAGTGTATTAAAGAAATGCTTTACATGTATTTAAATGAGTATATTAGGGCTTGTGTATAAACTTCTTCTTGCCTTGCTAGGAGTTGCTGTATGTACTTAAAGGTGTAAATAAATGTTTCAAAACATGTTTTTCACTGCTCTTACATTTTACCAATGACTTTGCCTATCTTTTTCTTTTTCTTTTTTTTTTTTTTAGTTGGAGTCTTGCTCTGTCACCCAGGCTGGAGTGCAGTGGTGCGATCTCGGCTCACTGCAACCTCTGCCTCCTGGGTTTAAGCAATTCTCCTGCCTCAGCCTCCCAAGTAGCTGGGATTACAGGCACCCACCACCACACCAGCTAGCTGGGATTACAGGTGCACACCACCACGCCCAACTAATTTTTGTATTTTTAGTAGAGATGGGAGTTCACCGTGTTGGCCAGGCTGGTCTTGACCTCTTGACCTCAGGTGATCTGCCTGCCTCAGCCTCCCAAAGCGCTGGGATTATAGGCATGAGCCACCGTGCCCAGACTGTTACGAGGTTGTAATGCCTATTCTCTGGGTTTAGCAGAAGGACCAAGTTATTTTCCCCCAAAACCAGTATTTTTCTTTGTCCATTAGAACATGCTTTATACTGCATGTGGAGGGATGTGTGAGCCTGACAGTCCCTGACCAGTGCCTTGTGTCTTGTTGAGTTATTAATGATTTCTCTATGGTTATTTCTTTTCTGAAAATAAGTAATCACCATGGCAATGCTGTCACTTATTAATGATGCAATTAAGACTTTATGCATCTCTGCAAATCTACTTAAAAATAAAATAGCTTTAAAAAAATAATGCCCTCACATTTGTATCAATTACTCATCCTATCTTGTGTTTTGTTTGTTTGTTGTTGTTGTTGTTTTCTGCCTTTAGTTTTGCCTGCTTTTGCTTTGTCAGAACATAGGGCCTATAGAAAGAAAGCGTAGGCCAGGTGCGGTGGCTTGGGCCTGTAATCCCAGCACTTTGGGAGGCCTAGGCAGGTGGATCACAAGGTCAAGAGTTCGAGAGCAGCCTGATCAACATGGTGAAACCCCGTCTCTACTAAAAATACAAAAATTAGCCAGGCATGGTGGCGTGTGCCTGTAATACCAGCTACTCAGGAGACTGAGGCAGGAGAATCATTTGAACCCAGGAGGTGGAGGTTGCAGTGAGCCAAGAGCATGCCACTGCACTCCAGCCTGGGCAACAGAGCAAGACTCCATCTCAAGAAAAAAAAAAAAGGAAAGAAAGAAAGGGTAGAGTTTAAGATGGTTTGATTCTCTAGATTGTGTTACTCTCATTTTTCATTTGAAGAAATGGAGGCACTCTGGGGCATATTTATTATACTGTAGTCTGGTCAACCAGAAAAACAACCACACAGAAACAAGGTGCCCCTGTCCTAACAGCTGCACCCACCTAAAACCCAGATACCCACATGGCCAGCAGCAGTAGCCCCCATATGTCTCTGCAGCCACATTTGCCTCAGTTTCTCTCTGTAAAGTGGGTATAATGCCTCCCTCACTCATATCACAAGGGTGACTGAGACCTTGCCTGAGAGATGGCTTTGTGTGAAGGGGTAGTGCTAGACAGTGCTAGGAAGATGTGATTGATCGTCATGCTCTGGACACCGCCATTCATGAGATGAAAGTTGGGAAACCATTCTCAGGCAGAGGCCTCACCCTTCCCAGTCCAGGCAGCCCTCTTCACATCCATATTGGATACTGATTCCTGTCCTCTGTTGCTATCTGTGGATATAAATATCTATCTGTCAATATGTACAATTAGTGGAAGACATAGGTTGCCAAAAACCATATTTGTTTAGTATGAAAGATAAACAGAACCTTCGGGAAAGTTGTCTATTCATTGGTTTTGGAAAGTTTTCCCTCTGTGTGCATAAAATTAAGAATTTGGAATTCACAGCAGCATGACAGAGTTTACAGGAAGCTGAAAAGGCCCATGATTGTTGTTTTGAAGGCTTGCAGCCTTAAAGGCGTGCAAAATTACAGAGGACAGGAAGCCATTTTCACAACTGGATTTGCAGCATCTGTTTACTGAGAGCCTGGTATGTGCCCAGCACCGGGGATGGCTCCTGCCTTAGCACCAAGTGCAGCTGAGGAGAGAAAAGCAACGCCTAAGAAAGTTTCAGAACATTTAGTGCTCTCTTGACTAGGAATACAAAAAGAAGTTAAAAACAAAACCCACGCACACACATAGAGAAATGAGGGTCGGCCATAGTGGGCAGAAAGGGGATTTCAGAAAGCCTTTAGATGAGTTATATTTTGCTTTTTCTTAAAAAAACAAAATCTGTCATATGTCAGCTAGTGCTGCTGCTGAAGAAGCTGAACATCCTCCCAGAGGGCAGCAGAACCCTCGGCATCTCACACAGGCAGTTTCCAGCCAGGTGTGTGCCAGTTGCTGCATATGCTTGTTTGCTCTGAGCCCTGGCACACCCCTCCAGCTGGCAGCTGCTTTGTTGAAACTACTGTAAATGCTGAAGAGGGAGTGAAAAGAAAGAAGGGCATCGTGAGGTGTCCTGCCTCTGCAGGTTGGGGCATGGAGTGGTTCTTTCTGAGGAGCCAGGCCCTTAATTCCTGATGCACTTTTAAAAATGGTCACATTAACATACTTTCACTTTAGCATCAGAACCAGATGCTAATATTATGACTAAAAATAATGACTTAGTACTTATGGACCCAAAGTGACTATGCTAAACTTTTCATGTATTTCTTAGAATCTTTACAATAACACCATAAAGAAAGTACTAAGAGTGTCCCATTTTGCAGGTGAGGAAACTGATGTTTAGAGAATTTTGAAATCTGTCCTACGTTACACAACTATCAGGTGGCCCATATGAAATTGCTTTTTTAGGTATCAAAAACCAGTCACTTATTAAAAATTTCATGTACATTATGCTGACAATTTCTGGCAGAGCCATTGCTACCAGATAACTCTAAGTTTGTGTGTAAATATCTATGTAAAACTCTCCATGGCTGGGGTAACTTTTAGTCAGATTTCACCAAATTAAAAAACTGACCTTCTACAAAGTTAAAAAAATTTTGTTTGCACTTTCAGCAAAATAGCTCTTTATGTTAAACTCTGAGACATGGAATACTAAAGTTTATGATATCATTGTGGTTGCAACAGTGTTGAACTTGCAGATTCCATGACGGTTGATTTTTGACTGCTTGAGTGTGTTGCCCTGCCCGCAGGGTGAGCTGTGACGCTCACATAGAGACATCTGAGTTGTATTAAAATGGAGCCAGGGCCTAATGGGCTGTAAGAAATAAATGTGCTGTGGTGGTGTGTCTGGTGATTTCCAGCCCTCATTCATTCATTGTTAGACCAGTGACATTCTCTAAACAAACATCTTACCAGTCGATGGACGAGTGCTCTCTGTGTCCAATACATAATTCTCATCCTTAAAAAGTAATTGTAAAAACAAAACGGTCAGTATGCCTAATACATCACGGTTCTTCCTTAGCAATTAGAATCTGTAAAATGAGTGAAATTAGAATAAAGAAGAACATTTCTATCTTGGTTGCATGGGCAGCTAGGTCTTGGACCTCTGGAAATTCTGCTCAGTCCACCAGTGTTTATTGAGCACCTGCAGCCAGGTGAGAAGCATTCTGCAGAATTTGTGGAAGATTCGTACATAAGTGTTCCCTACTGTGTCCCAGTCTCCCTATTTATAAAATGAATAAAGACAGCTCTACTTCCAAGAGATTTCATTTGTATGGCAGCTTAAAATCTTCCAGAGAAACATGGCTGCCATTTACATTATTAATAAATCAAATTGTTCCGTAACAGAAACCAGCTCAGTCGACCTGTCTATGTTTACAATTAGAGTGGTTTGTTTGTTTAACAGATCCTTAAGCCTTACTTCCAGGTACTGTTTTAAGCATTTTACATATTTTTTAAAATCCTGTTACATAGATATTGTTACTGTTCACATTTTACAGGTGAGGAAGCTGAGACCTGGAAAGGTTAGATAACAGTCCTAAGGCCACGAGACTCTGAAAGTAAGTGAGGAAGCCAGGTTAAACCCAGGCAGTCTGGTTCATACCCTTCCTGAATGTGATAACCCTGCAGTCTGTTCCATCCCGGGCACAGGCAAGTGGCTGTTCTCACTGTGGAAGTCTGTTTTGGAAGAGTCCTTCTTTGTGTCCCTAAATATGTTGCATTTTTCACTTATTTCCTGAGGAGACTATTGCTGTTTCTTAAAGGTTCAATAGCCTTTTTTAATCCAATTTGTGATGGATTCAAAAACAGAAGGAAGGATTTTTCCAGGAGGTATCTCTGTTTCTGTAATGGAATGGCCATTAGTTCTAGTTTCTCCCCTTAGCTAGCTCCCCCCAACATTCTCTCTCTCTCTCACGCACACACACACACCCCTTGAGTGTTCTGATGAGGACCCTGTGGGCTGTGAGTTCCTGCCTGACAACATAAGAAGTTGGAGTAGAGTCAGCCCCTTCCCACTGCCTGTCAGAATTCTACTTTCTTCCTTTTCATTTTATAAACCCATTCATCCAAGCTGTAAGATTAAAAAAAGCAAAATTACTAGACCCCCTTAAAGAACTGGGGAATTTTTGCAACATCATCATCTCTTCCCCACCCCAGCATCCCACCATCAGAACAAACAGGCAGACCTCTTGGTTTGACTTTTCAACACTCAGTCATATTTGAAGTGATGATTACTCTGGTTAGGAATTTCATATATTTTAAATGTGGTTTCAAAGGTCTTTTTAAAATTAATTCCTCTTTCCAGCCTTCCTCTGTCTTTTTCTCTCCCCCTTCCCTCTCTCCTTCCCGTGTGTACCTGTGCATGTGTGTGTGTTTCTGTATTTTAAATGTGTTCTTTGAAGACAGACCATGTTAGATTTTGTCAGTGGCACATTTCCTTGATGGCTATTTTATCAGCATGTTTTTCTTCACCTTCCATAGATACACATCTACCCCCAAATAGCGTTTAATGAAGAGGTCTTCCAAATAAATCTCTCAAAACAAAAGCTACTTTATTCATCATCTGCATGGAGAGCAGCCAGGGAAACTCATCTGTGAAATGCATCATTAGGAACCAGAGGACTGTGTTTGTGCATTTGCCGGAGAGTGGGGAGATATCGATGGTGTTAGTAAAATCCTGATTTTCAGTTCCTTCTTCTCTGATCAGAATAAGAATTAGGTTACACTGAAACTGAATGACAAGAGGTAGCATAGAGAAGAAAAATGCATTATTTTTCTTATTGTAATATTCTTCTTCCCATATTCTTTTTCATACCAAAACATGGTGCTAAAGGTCTTTAAGATTCATATATGTAAGCTATATATGAAAAGAAAGCAGAATTATGTGGGGAAAGTAAATATTTACTTTTCTGTAGACTAAAAGTAAAAATCTTCATATTTCTGTTTTACTGGTTTTTATTTTAAAAGATTTAATTGACAAACATTTATATATTCAAGGTATACAATGGGATGATGCGATGTCTGCATACCTTGTGTAATGATTACTACAATCAAATTAATTAACATATCCATCACCACTCAGTTATCATTTTTGTGTGTGTGTGAGTGTGTAATAGTAAGGACAATTAAAGTGTACTCTCATCAAATTTCAAGTAAACAATACGGTATTATTAACTATAGTCACCATACTGTATATTAGATCCCCAGAACTTATTAATCCTATAACTAGAAGTTTGTGCCCTTTGACCAACACCTCCCCATTCCCCCAACCCCTAGCCCCTGGCCACCACCTTTCTACTCTTTGCTTCAATTAGTTCGACTTTTTAAAGATTTCACATATAAATGAGATCATGTAGTATTTGTCTTTATATGTCTGGCTTATTTCACTTAGCATAATGTCTTCCAAGTTCATCTATGTTTTCACAAATGGAAGGATTTCCTTCCTTTTTGTGGCTGAATAATATTCCAATATATTATATGTATAATATTCCATTATACATATAACATTTCAATATCATAATCCATTATATATTGAATATATACACACATATTTACTTATATTTACATACACACACTTATATACACATACATATATGTCAATTTCTTTATTCGTTCATCAATGACACTTAGGATGTTTCAATATATTAGCTAGTATAACTAATGCTGCAATGAACATGGGGTACAGATCTCTCTTCTAAATACTGATTTCATTTGCTTTGAATACATACCTAGAAGCGATATTGCTAGATCATATGGCAGTTCTGTTTTCAATTTACAGAGGAACCGCCATACTATTTTCCATAATGATTTTTTTTACGTAGTTTATTATTAGTGTATAGAAACACAACTGATGCTTGTTGATTTTTGTTTCCTGCAACTATACTGAATTTGTCTATTAGTTCTAACAGATATTTGGTGGGATCTTTAGAGTTTTCTATAAGTAAGATCATATTATCTTCAAACAGACAATTTATCTTCCTGCCATATTTGGATGCATTTTACTTCTTTTTCCTGCTTAATTGTTCTGGCTAGCCCCTCTAGTACTATGTCAGATAGAAGTGGCAAGAGTAGGCATCTTTATCTTTTCCTTAATCTTAGAGGAAAAGCTTTCAGCCTTTCAACTTTGAGTGTGATGTTTACCATGGGCTTGTCATATATGGCTTTTACTGTGTTTAATTTATTCAGCATTTTTATCATGAAAGAGTTGCATTTTGTCAAATCCTTTTTCTACATCTTTTGAGATGATCGCATGACTTTTATTCTTCATTCTGTTAATGTGGTGAATCACATTTATTTATTTGTGCATGTTAAACAATTCTTGCATCCCAGGGAGAAATTCCACGTCATCGTGGTGTATGATCTTTTTAACGTGCAACTGAATTCAGTTCACTAGTATTTTGCTGAGAATGTTGGCATCATGTTCATTAGAAATACTGGCCTGTATTGGAAAAAACTACTTTAAAGTTCATATGGACCCAAAAAGGAGCCCGCATCACCAAGTCAATCCTAAGCCAAAAGAACAAAGCTGGAGGCATCACACTACCTGACTTCAAACTATACTACAAGGCTAAAGTAACCAAAACAGCATGGTACTGGTACCAAAACAGAGATATAGATCAATGGAACAGAACAGAGCCCTCAGAAGTAATGCCACATATCTACAACCATCTGATCTTTGACAAACCTGACAAAAACAAGAAATGGGGAAAGGATTCCCTATTTAATCAATGGTGCTGGGAAAACTGGATAGCCATATGTAGACAGCTGAAACTGGATCCCTTCCTTACACCTTATACGAAAATTAATTCAAGATGGATTAAAGACTTAAATGTTAGACCTAAAACCATAAAAACCCTAGAAGAAAACCTAGGCATTACCATTCAGGACATAGGCATGGGCAAGGACTTCATGTCTAAAACACCAAAAGCAATGGCAACAAAAGCCAAAATTGACAAATGGGATCTAATTAAACTAAAGAGCTTCTGCACAGCAAAAGAAACTACCATCAGAGTGAACAGGCAACCTACAAAATGGGGGAAAATTTTCACAACCTACTCATCTGATAAAGGGCAAAGGGCTGATATCCAGAATCTACAATGAACTCCAACAAATTTACAAGAAAAAAACAAACAACCCCATCAAAAAGTGGGCGAAGGATATGAACAGACACTTCTCAAAAGAAGACATTTATGCAGCCAAAAAACACATGAAAAAAATGCTCATCATCACTGGCCATCAGAGAAATGCAAATCAAAACCACAATGAGATACCGTCTCACACCAGTTAGAATAGCAATCATTAAAAAGTCAGGAAACAGGTGCTGGAGAGGATGTGGAGAAATAGGAACACTTTTACACTGTTGGTGGGACTGTAAACTAGTTCAACCATTGTGAAAGTCAGTGTGGCGATTCCTCAGGGATCTAGAACTAGAAATACCATTTGACCCGGCCATCCCATTACTGGGTATATACCCAAAGGACTATAAATCATGCTGCTATAAAGACACATGAACACGTATGTTTATTGCGGCACTATTCACAATAGCAAAGACTTGGAACCAACCCAAATGTCCAACAATGATAGACTGGATTGAGAAAATGTGGCACATAGACACCATGGAATACTATGCAGCCATAAAAAATGATGAGTTCATGTCCTTTGTAGGGACATGGATGAAACTGTAAACCATCATTCTCAGCAAACTATCGCAAGGACAAAAAACCAAACACCGCATGTTCTCACTCATAGATGGGAATTGAGCAATGAGAACACATGGACACAGGAAGGGGAACATCACACTCTGGGGACTGTTGTGGGGTGGGGGAGGTGGGAGGGATAGCATTAGGAGATATACCTAATGTAAATGACGAGTTAATGGGTGCAGCACACCAACATGGCTCATGTATACATATGTAACTAGCCTGCACACTGTGCACATGTACCCTAAAACTTAAAGTATAATAATAATAAAAGTTTTAAAAAAATAGAGACACTTCTCTTTCTAATGAAATGAATGGCACTGTGTATAGGCCTGGCAATTAATTCATGCCCTAATGATGCCAAACAACCATTAAAATGATGTTGCAGGATATTTGATTACCTGGAAAGATGATCAGAATATATTGTAAGATGGGAAAAAAAAATACTGGTCTGTAATTTTCTTTCTTTTTTTGTAGTACCCTTATCTAACTTAGGAATGAGATAATGCTTGTCTCATAAAATGAGTTTGGAAGTGCTCCTTCCTCTTTAAATGTTTGGGATAGTTTGGGAAGGGTTGTTGTTGATTCTTCCTTAAATTCTTGGTAGCCATGTTTCTGTTTTAAAGAGTATTGGCACTTAGGATTGGCTTTTTCATGTGTTAAAGTCCTTGTAATCCTGATATGCTAAGCCACATTACTTAGAAAACTTATAATATATTCTCTATAAACTACCAAGGTTGAGGAATGGAATTATCAAAATGTGTGGCTAATGGAAGCTATATGACTTAATAATATGAATCATCTCCTGATAAGACAACTAAATGCTTTTATTATTAAAAACTGTATTAGTATTTAGTCAGTACATTAATATCTGGCAACACTTAAAGATGTACTGTCACTTACTGAGTTGCTCTTTGACCTTTGTCAATTCATTTAACCTCTTTGGGCCTAATTTTCTTCATCTATAAAATGGAAACAAAATCATTTCTAGTTCATAAAGGTTATATTAAGGAATATGTAAAACAGTAAATGTCAAAATATCCTATACATATATGGGATTATTTTTTGTTATCTTGCTATGGTTAAAGTTTTAGAGTCACAGTTAATAGAATTTCAGATTAATAGAATCATAACAACAGGATTTATTTTAATTGAGATTTTAGGTTAGTGAGGAAAAGGTGGGATCATAAGCTAATAGTTTTCTATACCTGAAGTATCATTTCCAAAAATATAAGGTTTGCAAATAATTGATTTGGCTTAGAAAATCCACATTGCTCAACCCATAATTACAAGTTTTCCCCAACTCTAAATGAGAGGGTTGGATGAAATGATACCTGGGGCATGTTCAGGCCTAAAAACTGATTATATCATCATATTAATTCAGCTTTGATCTTATGCCAAGTTCTAATCCGTAGTAAGAAGATATAGCTGAAGATCTAAAAAAACATACTTCAAGTAGGCCGGGCATGGTGGCTCATGCCTGTAATCCCAAAACTTTAGGAGGCCGAGGAGGATGGATCAGGAGTTCAAGACCAGCCTGGCTAACATGCTGAAACCCTGTCTCTACTAAAAATACAAAAAAATTAGCCCGGCATGGTGGCGCGCACCTCTAGTCCCAGCTACTCAGGAGACTGAGGCATGAGAATCACTTGAACCCGGGAGGCAGAGGTTGCAGTGAGTTGAGATCATTCCACTGTACTCCTGCCTGGGCTACAGAGTAAGACTCTGTCTCAAAAAATAAATAAAAATAAAAACATACTTCTAATAACGCTTACAATAGCCTCTTTGCCACCAGAGCAGACCAAGTCAGCAGAACCCAGAGTTTTAATCAAGAGTTGGAACAGATCTTTGATTCGCTCTAGGAGTTAGCAGGGGTCAGAGAGAAGTTCAGATAAGGATGGGAGGAGGAGATAGAAGAAAAATTCCCATCCAATCTGTTTCTCAGCTGGACACAGTGGCTCATGCCTGTAATCCCAGCACTTTGGGAGGCCGAGGTGGGCAGATCACCTGAGGTTAAGAGTTTGAGACCAGCCAGGCTAACATGGTGAAACCCCATCTCTACTAAAAATACCAAAATCAACTGGGTGTGGTGGCAGGGGCCTGTAATCCCAGCTACTCGGGAGGCTGAGGCAAGATAATCACTCGAACCCAGGAGGCAGAGTTTGCAGTGGGCAGAGATCGCACCACTGCACTTCAGCCTGGGTGACAGAGCAAGACTCCATCTGAAAACAAAAACAAAATCTGTTTCTCATCTTACAAACCTTTTCTCATCTTCACAACACCTATCTTACAGGTAAGGAAGCTGAGGTTAAGAGAAGTCAAGTTATTAGCTCAAAGTGATGAAACCCTCCTCCATCTAGAGCCAAGTGATTTTCTTTTTCTTTCTTTCTTTTTTTTTTTTTTTTTTTTGAGATGGAGTCTTGCTCTGTTGCCCAGGCTGGAGTGCAGTGGTGCAATCTCTGCTCACTGCAATCTCCACCTCCCAGGTTCAAGCAATTCTCCTGCCTCAGCCTCCCGAGTAGCTGGGACTACAGGTGCATGCTGCCACACCCGGCTAATTTTTTCTTGTATTTTGTAGAGATGGGGTTTCACCGTGCTGCCCCGGCTAGTCTCAAACTCCTGAGTTCAGGCAATCCCTCTGCCTCAGCCTCCCAAAATGCTAGGATTACAGGTGTGAGCCACCACTCCTGGCTGTGATTTTCAGCAAAGGTAGCAGGATGATTCAATGGGGAAGAGTCTCTTCAACTAAGAGAGCTGAGATAACTGGATAACAACATGCAAAACAATAAAGTTCAACCCCCTACCTCGCTCTGTAGACAAAAATTAACTCAAAATGGATCAATGACCTAAATATTAGAGTTAAATATGATAAACCTATTAGAAGAAAAC
This sequence comes from Pongo abelii, assembly GCF_028885655.2. Lineage (NCBI taxonomy): Eukaryota > Metazoa > Chordata > Mammalia > Primates > Hominidae > Pongo > Pongo abelii. The sequence continues at coordinate 21,154,935 of NC_071999.2, forward strand.
TTAAGGGTAAATATTTATAACTTTGGATTTGGCAGTGGATTCTAAGGACACCAAAAACATGAGCAACAAAAGACAACAGATTAATTGAACTTCATCAAACTTAAACACTTTTGTGCAAAGACACATCAAGGAAGAGAAAAGACAACTTACATAATGGGAGAAAATATTTGCAAATCACATATCTGGTGAGTCAGTATCCACAATATATAAAGAACTCTTAACTGGGCATGGTGATTCATGCCTGTAATCCCAGCACTTTCAGAGGCAGAGGGGCAGAAGGATTGCTTGAAGCCAAGATTTTGAGACCAGCCTGGGCAACATAGGGAGACCTTATCTCTACAAAAAGTTTAAAAATGGCCAGGTGTGGTGGCTCACACCTGTAATCCCAGCACTTTGGGAGGCCAAGGCAGATGGATCATGAGGTCAGCAGTTCGAGACCAGCCTGGCCAACATGGTGAAACCCCGTCTCTACTAAAAAATATATAAAAATCAGCCGGGCGTGGTGGCGCATGCCTGAGACAGGAGAATCGCTTGAATTCAGGAGGCGGAGGCTGAAGTGAGCCGAGATCACGCCATTGCACTCCAGACTGGACAAAAAGAGTGAGACTCCATCTCAAAAAAAAAAAAAAAAAGGCTAAAAATTAGCTGGGCACTTGGCCAGGCACAGTGGCTCATGCCTGTAATGCCAGCACTCTGGGAGGCCATGGCGGGTGGATTGCTTGAGGTCAGGAATTTGAGACCAGCCTGACCAACTGGTTGAAACCCAGTCTCTACTAAAAATACAAAAATTAGCTGGGCGTGGTAGTGGGCACCTGTAATCCCAGCTACTCAGGAGGCTGAGGCAGGAGATTCGCTAAAACCTGGGAGGCAGAGGTTGTAGTGAGCCGTGATCGTGCCACTGCACTCCAGCCTGGGTGACAAAGTGAGACTTTGTCTCAAAAAAATTACCCCAGCATCGTGCCACACACCTATAGTCCCAGCTACTCAGGAGGGTGAGCCAAGAGGATAGTTTGAGCCCAGGAGTTTGAGGCTGCAGTGAGCCATGATCATGCCACTGTACTCCAGCCTGGGTGACAGAGCGAGACCCTGTCTCAACAAGAGAAGTAAATCAGGATTACCGTATGACCCAGCAATTCCACTCCTAGGTATATACTCCAAAATATTGAAACCAGGTACTCAAATAAGTATTTGTTCATGAATGTTCATAGCAGCACTATTCACATAAGCCAAAAGGTGGAAACAACCCAAATGCCCATCGTTGAATGAATGGATAAACGAAATGTGATCTATCCATGCAGCAGATGTTATTCAGCCATAAAAGGAATGACGTACTGACACATGCTATTAATACAACATGAACAGGATGGGTGTGGTGGCTCACGCCTGTAATCGCAGCACTTTGGGAGGCAGATCACTTGAGGTCAGGAGTTCAAGACCAGCCTGGCCAACATGGTAAAACTCCATCTCTGCTAAAAATACCAAAATTACCCAGGCATGGTGGTGCACATCTGTAATCCCAGCTACTCAGGAGGCTGAGGCAGGAGAATCGCTTGAACCCAGGAGGCGGAGGTTGCAGTAAGCCAAGATGGCACCACTGCACTCCAGCCTGGGTGACAGACTGAGATTTCGTGTCAAAAAAAAAGAACAAAAGAAAATGAGCAAACCTCAAAAACATTATACTAAGTGAAGAAGCCAGAAGCATAGTGTATGATTCCATTTATATGAAATATCTAGACAGGGTAAATCCAGAGATAGAAAACTGGTAACCTGGTAAGTTTACCAGGTGTTGGTGGTAGGGAGGAATGGGAACAGATTGCTTAAGGGGAAAGGGATTTTTCGAGGCGGAGTGATGAAAATGTTTAGGTGGTGGTTGGATGACATTGTGAATATACTAAGTATCACTGAATTATACACTTTAACATAGTTAATTTTATGTTATGTCTATTTTCTTTTTTGTTGTTGTTGTTGTTTTTGAGACAGAGTCCCACTCTGTCGCCCAGGCTGGAGTGCATTGGTGCAGTCTCGGCTCACTGCAACCTCCACCTCCTGGATTCAAGCAATTCTCCTGCCTCAGCCTTCTGAGTAGCTGGGATTAAAAGCACCCACCTGTATTTTAGTAGAGACATGGTTTCACCATGTTGGCCAGGCTGGTCTGGAACTCCTGACCTCGTGATCCACCCACCTCAGCCTCCCAAAGTGTTGGGATTACTGGTGTGAGCCACCACGCCCAGCCTCTTTTTTTCTTTACTCTTTTTTTTTTTTTTTTTTTGAGACGGGATCTCACTCTGTTGCCCAGGCTGAAGTGCAGTGGTGCAATCTTGGCTCACTACACCCTCAGCCTCCCTGGGCTCAGGTGATCCTCCTACCTCAGCCTTCCAAGTAGCTGAGACTGCAGGTGCAAACCACCACACCATGCTAGTTTTCATATTATTTGTAGAGATAGGGTTTCACCATGTTGCCCAGGCTGGTCTTGAATTCCTAGGCTCAAGCCATCTGTCCGTCTTGAGATTACAGGAGTGAGCCACAGCACCGAGCCTGTTATGTCTATTTTCAAGTAACAGAAAATAGAAAAAAAGGGATGGAACTAGTGGTCTGGATCATGACTAGCTCTTCAGATAACTTTTGAGTCTCGCTGCCGAAACTCAAGCCTTATCTACATTCTCCCTGTACCATTACTCACTTCCTAGTTGTTTTCGTTGTTTTAGCTTTCTTATTTATTTGAAAGGAAACTATAAATGGAAAATGCCATACATCAGAATGGAATCTATTTCTTTTTGTTATTGTTTGAGATAGAGTCTCACTCTGTTGCCCAGGCTGGAGTACAGTGGTGCGATCTCGACTCACTGCAACCTGTGCCTCTTGGATTCAAGTGATTCTCCTGCATCAGACTCTTGAGTAGCTGGGATTACAAGCATGCACCAACATACCAGGGTAATTTTGTATTTTTAGTAGAGGCGGGGTTTCACCATTGAGGCTGCTCTCAAACTCCTGGCCTCAAGTGATCCACCTGCCTTGGCCTCCCAAAGTGCTGGAACTATAGGTGTGAGCCACAGCATCCGGCCCAAAATAGAATCTTAAAAATAAATACCACAGCCAGATGCAGTGGCTCACGCCTGTAATTCCAGCACTTTGAGAGGCTGAGGCGGGTGGATTGCTTGAGGTCAGGAGTACAAGACCAGCCTGGCCAACATGGCGAAACCTCATCTCTACTAAAAACACAAAAATATTAGCCAGGTGTAGTGGCGGGCACCTGTAATCTCAGCTACTCAGGAGGCTGAGGCAGAAGAATCACTTGAACCCGAGGCGGAGGTTGCAGTAAGCCAAGAACATGCCATTGCACTCCAGCCTGGGCAATAGGAGTAAAACTCTTGTCTCAAAAAAAAACAAACAAAAATATCAAAAAACAAACAAAAAAACCCACACTCCAAAAACAAACAAACAAACAATAAATAATATAAACATAAAACACTACAGTCCTTATGTTATTGCTTTGTTTCAAAATCTGGTAAGATTGCCCTGAGGGACCTGAGGTTTTTAATTGCAGGGTTTTTTTTTTATATATCTTTAGAAGTGGTTGGTTAGGTAAAAATTTTTTTTTTTTTGAGACTGGTTTTGCCCTGTTACACAGGCTGGAGTGCTGTGGCTCGATCACAGCTCACTGCAGCCTCAACCTCCTGGGCTTCAAGCGATCCTCCCACCTCAGCCTCCCAAGTGGCTGAGATCACAGATGTGTGCCACCACGCCTGGTCAATGTTAAAAAATCCTTTAACTTTTTTGTAGAGATGCACTCCTGGCCTCAAGCGATCCTCCTTCTGGTCCCCACCCCCAGACCCTTTCTGATAAACATTTACATTGTTTATTATCTGATGCCATTTCTGTCTTCTTCCTTGTCATCCAGACATCAAAGAATTAGGTTTCTTTAGGGTTTTCTTTTTCAAGTGCTCAGTGTTAAAGATCACTCACATTAGGGCCGGACACCATGCCTCATGCCTGTAATCCCAGCACTTTGGGAGGCCGAGGCGGGCAGAGCACTTGAGGTGGGGAGTTTGAGATCAGCCTGGCCAACTTGGTGAAACCCCACCTCTACTGAAAAAAACACAAAAATTATCTGGGCGTGGTGGTGCATGCCTGTAGTCCCAACCACTTGGGAGGCTGAGGCATGAGAATCGCTTGAACCCAGGAGGCAGAGGTTGTAGTGAGCCAAGATCACACCACCACACTCTAACCTGGGTGACAGAGCGAGACTCTGACTCAAAAAATAAAATAAATGTCACTTACATTAGATATACCCAAGGGGTGGTCTGTAGAGAGTTGGAAGCAGTGGTTATTGCAACAGGGGCACAGAAATCATCTGGCTATGCCAGGATGCCCAGGGGATACTCGGGGTGTGTGGCATGGTGGTGCTGGGGACTCACCGCACAGGACGCTCTGATTGATGCACTGCCAGGAGTAGCGCTCTGTCTTGGGGCTGCAGCCGGCCTCCTCAGCTCGAGTGTAACAACAGTCATGGCGATGGCAGCACCTGCGGATGTCACATGGGCAGGACAGCAGGCGGGTGAAGCTCTCTCCTGGCCCTCCTCTCTTGCCAGGACCATGGGTGACTGAAGACCCCCGGGGAGGCACAGCACCCTCTTATCTAAGCTTTTTTTCTTTTTTTTTTTAATTTAAGGAACAGGGTCTTTCTCTGCCTCCAGGCTGGAGTGCAGTGGCACATTCATAGCTCACGGCAGCCTTGAACTCCTGGGCTCAAGCGAGCCTCCCACCTCAGCGTCCCAAGTAGCTGAGACTACAGGCACACGCCAGCCTGCCCAGCTGGATTTTTAATTTCTATTTCCTTTGAGACAGCATATCTCTCTGCCGCTCAGGCTGGAGTGCAATGGCTCAATCATCTCACTTTCGCCTTGAACTCCCGGGCTCAAATGATACTGCCACCTCAACCTCCCAAGTATGCTACTACAGGAACACAAACTCCTTTTTTAAAGTTTTTGTAGATATGGGGTCTCACTATGTTGCCTAGGCTGGTCTCGAACTCCCAGGCTCAAGCAGTCCTCCTACCTCAGCCTCCCCAAATGCTGGGATTACAGGTGGGAGCTACTGTACGCCTGGCCTTATCTAAGCTGTTTCCCTGAAAATCCCCGTCTTGGGTAATGATTCCATTGGCCCCACCATGCCCTGTCCTGCCTCCCTGGCTGTGCCCAAACTTGGTCCCTGCCTGCCTGCCTCACTGTCTGGGTCTCGAGCTCCTGTGACACGACTCCTCTCTCTTCCTGGAGTGATCCAAGCCCTGCCACTTCCTGACTTTGCCCACACTGTGCCCTCTGCCTGGGGCAACTTCATGTCTGCCCTTTGTCCCTTAGGTCTCAGCCCAGGCACAAGCCCCTACCTCCAGAGGTCATCCAGGCCTCACCAGGCTATACCCTCTCGTAAAATCAGATTCCCTCCCTTCAGGGTAGGTTTATAATGAAACCCTCCTTAGAGGCCAGGTGCGGTGACACCCATCTGTAATCCCAGCACTTTGGGAGGCTGAGGTGGGATGATCACTTGAGGCCAGGGGGTCGAGACCAGCCTGGGCAACATAAGGAGACTCTTGTCTCTCTTGTCTCTATAACAAATTTAAAAATTAGCTCACCAGGCCAGGCTCAGTGGCTCATGCCTGTAATCCCAACACTTTGAGAGGCCGAGGCAGGTGGATCACAAGGTCAGGAGTTCGAGAACAGCCTGGCCAACATGGCGAAACCCTGTCTCTACTAAAAATACAAAATTAGCCAGGCATGGTGGTGCATGCTTGTAATCCCAGCTACTCGGGAGGCTGAGGCAGGAGAATCACTTGAACCCAGGAGTTGGAGGTTGCAGTGAGCCAAGTTTGCGCCATTGCACTCCAGCCTGAGCAACAGAGCAAGACTCTGTCTCGAGAAAATAAAAACACACAAAAAATTAGCTTGCCATGATGGCACATGCCTATAGTCCTAGCTACTTGGGAGGCTGAGGTGGGAGGATTCCCTTCAGCCCAAGAATTTGAGGCTGCAGTGAACCACTATGATTATGCCACTGCACTCTAACCCGGGCAAAAGCGAGACCCCAGGCTAGAGTGCAGTGGCGTGATTTCAGGTTACTGCAACCTCCGCCTCCCAGGTTCAAGCGATTCTCCTGCCTCAGCTTCCTGAGTAGCTGGGACTACAGGTGCTTGCCACCACACCCAGCTAATTTTTGTATTTTTGGTAGAGACAGGGTTTCACCATGTTGGTCAGGATGGTCTCGAACTCCTGACCTCGTGATCTGCCTGCCTCAGCCTCCCAAAGTACTGGGATTACAGGCGTGAGCCCCCACACCTGGACACGTTACTTAATATTTCTGTGCCTTGGTTTCTTCATCTGCGAAATGGGATTCTTGTGAGAATGCAAAGGGATTCCCAGGGCAGTTCCTAGTGCGTAGTCTGGCTGCCTTTGTGTGTGTTTAATATAGAGACAGGGTCTCACTATGTTGCCTAGGCTGGTTTCAAACTCCTGGTCTCCAGTGATCCTCCTGCTTCGGCCCAAAGTGGTGGGATTACAGGTGGGAGTCACCACACCTGGTCACTTTATATTATTATTATTTTTTTCTTTTGAGACAGGGTCTCGCACTGTTGCCCAGGTTGGAATGCAGTGGTGCAATCTCAACTCACTGCAAACTCCGCCTCCTGGGTTCAAGCAATTCTCCTGCCTCAGTCTCCCGAGTAGCTGGGATTACAGACGCCTGCCACCACACACAGCTAATTTTTGCATTTTTAGTAGAGATGGGGTTTCACCATATCGGCCAGGCTGGTCTTGAACTCCTGACCTCAAGTGATCTGCCCGCCTCAGCCTCCCGAAGTGCTGGGATTAGAGGAGTAAGCCACCGCTCCTGGCCAATTTTTTAAGGCAACGTAATCAGCCCAAGTCCAGGGTAAGGGGCAGCTGGTACCAAGATCTGGCCTCATTGGCCATGTTATCCAAGAGGCCTCTGCCTGCCTGCAAAGTAGTACTGCACACTGGGATCTCCCTGGACCAAATCCCAGCTTCAATTTTGGGTACTTCCTCATAAGCGTTGACTACCCCAGAGTGTGAGGGATTTTGTGGCCTGGTCCCAGGCATGCACTCACCAGTCAATGGCATCACGGGGCTGGCCATGGCCTCCCAAGCCACAAAAGCAACCATATTTCATATAGGCGATGGGGGTTCGGGGACCAACACAACCCACAGTTCCTGCCAGTTCCAGGATCCCACGCCGGTACACATGTAATGTCCTGGAGGCTGGGGGGTAAACAAAGGTGACAGGCTGCAGGTCAGGGCTTCCCAGACCCCTGGGAAGGGCATTAGCCTGAGAAGAGCCTAGGTGTTACAGCCTGGCTGTCTGGGTTCGAATCCTCCTTCCTAGCTGTGTGACCTTGGACAAATTCCTAACCTCTCTGGGCCTTGGTTTCCTTACCTGTGAAATGGCAGATAAGCTGACTTCAACTCATATGAACGAAATGAGATAACTGAGTATAAAGCCCCTGGTGCATGAAAAGGCTATTATAATCCGGCTGGGCTCAGTGGCTCACACCTGTAATCCCAACATTTTGGGAGGCCCAGGCGGGCAGATCACCTGAGGTCAGGAGTTCAAGATCAGCCTGGCCAACATGCTGAAACCCCGCCTGTAGTAAAAATACAAAAATTAGCCGAGCATAGTGGTGCACTCCTGTAATCCCAGCTACTAGGGAGGCTGAGGAAGAAGAGTCACTTGAACCTGAGAGGGGAAGGTTGCAGTGAGCCAAGATTTTGCCACTGCATTCCAACCTGGGCGACAGAGCAAGACTTTCAAAAAAAGAAAAAAAAAAAAGGCTAGCTATTATAATCAACGTCCTCAAGGTAGCCAAGAAGGGAAAAAAGAGTCATGCATGAAACGTTTGTCCAGTTCCCTGTGTTGGGCACTGGGCATCACGGATGAGCCTACAGGTGTCTGTCACCAAGGTGGGCTCCTCTGTGGCAGCTCCCGGTCCCTGGCACTGCCCTGTGCTCATGACTTCCCCTCCAGACTCAGGCTCAGGGCCCTTGGTATCTCCTCTTATTTTCACTGCCAGACAGGAAGGCCCCTTGGCGTGAGCCCAGCCATTTTTCTAGATCTTGGCACAGCTCGGACATGTAATGGTGCCTAATGCATGTGACTGGAACCCCTGCACTGGACACGTAGGAAAGGAGGCCAGCAGGGAAATGTAACCCCACATTCCCACAGCCAGCAGGATCTCAAGCAGAGGCTTCAACCCGGGCTTCTGACTTGCAAACCAGTGCTTCTTCCTCCTTACACAGTAACAATAGGGGAAGGTGGCCTTCGGGGTTGCCAGAGCCGAGTGGTACCAGCAATAGAGTGGAAACTCACACACAGGCTTGCCTGCTTCCTGGGTTAGGGTTAGGGTTTATACGGCTCCGGGAAGTTGATGCATTGTGTTTGATCATCTTTTTTTTTTTTTTTTTTTTTTTTTGAGACAGAGTCTCATTCTTGTTGCCCAGGCTGGAGCATAGTGGTGTAATCTTGCTCGCAGCAACTTGTGCCTCCCAGGTTCAAGCAATTCTCCTGCCTTAGCCTCCCAAGTAGCTGGGATCACAGGCGTGCACCACCACGCCCAGCTGATTTTTGTATTTTTAGTAGAAACGGGGTTTCACCATCTTGGCCAGGCTGGTCTCAAACTCCTGACCTCATATGATCCACCTGCTTTGGCCTCCCAAAGTGCTAGGATTATAGGCATGAGCCTCTACGCTCATCCTGATCATCTTGTCTCTCTTTTTTTTTAGAGACAGGGTCTTACTTTGTCACCAACACTGGAGGGCAGTGGCACAATCATAGTTCACTGCAGCCTCCAAATCCTGGGCTCAAGCGATCCTCCTGCCTCAGCCTCCAGACATACGGGCATGCACCACCATGCCCAGCCAATTTTTAAATTTTTAGTAGATATGGGGTCTCACTATGTTGCCCAGGCTGTTCACAAACTCCTGGCCTCAAGTGATTCTCCTGCCTTGGCCTCCCAAGGTGCTGGGATTCCAGGCATGAACCACCATGCCCAGTCTCATTTCTGTTTTATCCTGAACAGTTTTCATCACACTGACTTTTTTGAGAAGTCCACGCCAGATTTAAATTCCATTTTGTTTTTTTATCAGTGGAAAAAGTAGCATATTTTTGTTGGAGGACAAAGATGAATCAAAGAGGAAGAAAATGTAAAACACATTTGGGGCCAGGCACGGTGGCTCATGCCTCTAATCCCAGCACTTTGGGAGGCCGAGGCAGGCAGATCACCTGAAGTGAGCAGTTCTAGACCAACCTGACCAACATGGAGAAACTTGTTTCTACTAAAAATACAAAATTAGCCGGGCATGGTGGTGCACGCCTGTAATCCCAGCTACTTGGGAGGCTGAGGCGGGAGACTCACTTGAACCCGGGAGGCAGAGGTTGCAGTGAGCTGAGATCGTGCCGTTGCACTCCACCCTGGGCAACAAGAGTGAAACTCCGTCTCAAAAAACAAAAACAAAAACAAAAAAAACACACGAAAATAAAATGGCATTTGCAGTTGAAAGCTTTGCCTTCCTCTCTGGATTGTCACTCTCCCAGCAGCCCACGCCTCTGCCTCAAACCTCCATGGCTCCCACGAGTCTGGATAAAGCTAAGGAGTCTCAATGCACCCCAAGTCCTGGGGGTAGTCAGCCCCTCTCACCCCTCCCTCATCCTCTCACACAAGAGTCATTTACTCTTCCTCCAGTTATGCCCCCTCATGCAGACACTCTGCTGCTCAAATGCCCTCACCCCATCCTCAGCCTGCTCCCAGGCCACCTCCCTCCAGAATCCACCTTGCCTGCCAGGTGGCCATAGGGACCCTCGCCATACTGTCTGCTTGTGGCAGTGCCCTCCAGCCTGGGGGGTCTTCCAGAGCAGATCTCTGGCCAAGCGCAGTGGCTCATGCCTGTAATCTCAGCACAATCAGAGGCCAAGGCAGGTGGCTCACCTGAGGTCAGGAGTTCGAGACCAGCCTTGCTAACATGGTGAAACCCTATCTCTACTAAAAATACAAAAATTAGCCAGGTGTGGTGGCGCATGCCTGTAGTCCCAGCTACTCAGGAGGCTGAGGCAGGAGAATCTCTTGAACCCGGGAGGTGGAGGTTGCAGTGAGCCGAAATCGTGCCACTGCACTCCAGCCTGGGCAACAGTGAGACTCTGTCTCAAAAAAAAAAAAAAAAAAAAGCTGAGCTCTGATATAAGCTGCCCTGGCACACAGTGAGCTTCCAGAAATGGTCCCTTGACCTCTAAATCCATCAAGACCCAGGGAACACGCCCTCTCTGAGCACCCTGACAATGTCCCAGTCCCAACACCATACCCTGAAGCTGTCCCCAAAGGTTCCCCTGCCACCCTCCCTGACCACTCTCTGGTATCTCAGAGCCCTAGCAACAGCCCTATAGAGGGAGGGTTCTAGGCATGGGGCGGGCATCCAGCACTGTGCTTATAACCAAGCCAAACACTCCCTCTGTGCCAACATAGGTGGGGCAGGTCACGCTAGGGTCTGTTTGCCCTGTCTGCCCGCTGCAGCCTCCTCGGGGAGGGCCAGGGTTGTCTGTGCATCCTGTGAGCCCCTGGGTCTATGTGCACATACGTGTGTCTGTGCGGCTGTGTGTGTGTGTGTGTGTGTGTGTGTGTGTGTGTACACAGCTCATCTGAATTGTCCTAAGTGCGGTCCCGGGTATCCTTGAGCTGTGTGTGCTTGTGTCCCCCTAGCGGTATCTCAGTATTTTTGCCTGTGGGAGCCGCACACGGCGAGCTGCACACCTGAGGGCCAGGTGAGTCTGGGGCTGGTGCTGTGCCTCCACATCTGTGTGCTGGCGGTGTCTACATAGTACTCTGCGGGTACATGTATCTGTGCACCCCAGAAATGGGCAGTCACCCAGAGGACCTCTCTACAGTGACCCCAAAGGATGGATAGTGAGATAGGGACAGTATGTTCCTTTTTTTTTTTTTTTTTTTTTGGTCACAGGGGTTTCTTGTACAGGGGCACGATATATTCTTCTCCCACCCCCAAGCTGGGCCTTTCTTCCCCTGCTCCTCCCACCCTCTGTTGTCTCACATCTCAGGGACAGGTGGAATGAAGGATAAGTTCGCGGACCCCAGATCAGGACAACCGGGAGGCTCCCGGGCTGCCGGAGAGCGTCACAGCCGGTTAGGGGAGGGAGCCAGGAGTGGACTCTGCGCCCCTGGGGAAGGACTGGGCTAGTTCTGGGTCCCTGGGAGGAGTGAGTGGGGAGCCCTGCAGAAGGCTGGGTGCACAGTGTGAGTGAACATTAGAAGAGCGAGCTGGGGGCTCTAGGGCAACTAAGAACTTGGAGAGGGATGGGAGGCAGGGCTGCTGGGTCCCTAGGAAGGGCTGGAGGAATCCCGGAATGCCTGAGTTCCGGGAAAGCCCCTTCCTCACTCACCCTCGCCGGACCCGGGGCCAGGTCCAAGCAGCAGCAGCAGCAGCAACGACGGCAGCAGCAGGAGCAGCATGATTGGCAGGCACACAGGTAGCGGCCCCATCGGAGGGTGGCAGAGGTGGGACGGTGCTGCCGGGCCACCTGAGGCACCAAGCCCGGCGGACACACACCCCGGCTGCCACGCCTCGGCCCGGCCCCCAACCTCACTTTCCGTCGGGGCCCAGGTGGAGGCAGCTAGGGGCGGGCACCTGGGGCGGCGCAAAGGCGTCCTGATCTCTGCATCTTGGCCACTGAAGGGGCTCGAGAGGCCGCGGGGCGCTGGGGACAGGACCGGGAGTCAGGCCCAGGGAAGTCTCGGAATAAGGGAGGAAAAGGCGCTCTTTTGATGTTATTATTCCCCCAGCCCCTCCCCCGCTCACGTGGGCGCCCAAAGGGGACAGAAGACTTGGAGGAGGGGTAGTCCTGAATTTACTTTAACATTTTATTTTATTTGGCCGGGCGCGGTGACTCACGCCTGTAATCCCAGCACTTTGGAAGGCGCAGGCTGGCGGATCAACTGAGGTCAGGAGTTCAAAACCAGCCTGGCCAATATGGCAAAACCGTCTCTACTAAAAATACAAAAATTAGCTGGGCGTGGTGGTGCGGACCTATAATCCCAGCTACTTGGGGGGCTGAGGCACAGGAATCGCTTGAACACGGAAGGCGGAGGTTGCAGTGAGCCAAGATCACACCACTGCACTCCAGCCTGGGTGAGAGCCAGACTCTGTCTCTTTCTCGCTCTCTCTCTCTCTCCCTCTCTCTCTCTGTCAGTCTGGAGAGAGTTGATTGTCCCCGGTCAGTCTCTTTAGTCGGCAGAGAGAGAGAGAGAGAGAGACGGAGGTTGGGCACAGGGCTCACGCCTGTAATCCCAGCACTTTGGGACACCGAGGCGGGTGGATCACCTGAGGTCAGGAGTTCGAGACCAGCCTGGCCAACATGATGAAACCCCGTCTCTACTAAAAATACAAAAAATTCCCCGGGTATGGTGTTGGGCGCCTATAATCCCAACTACTCAGGAGCCCGAGGCAGGAGAATCGCTTGAACCCAGGAGGCAGATGTTGCAGTGAGCGAAGGTCGCACCACTGCACTCCAGCCTGGGCAACGAGAGTAAAACTCCATCACACACAAACAGACACACACACACACACACACAAAATTAACCAGGCATGGTGGCACGTGCCTGTAGTCTCAGCAGCTCAGGAGGCTGAGGTACAAGAATCGCTTGAATCTGGGAGGTGAAGGTTGCAGTGAGCCAAGACTGCACCACTGCACTCCAGCCTGGGTGACAGAGTAAGACACTATCACAAGGCTGGGCACGGTGACTCATGCCTGTAATCCTAGCGCTTTGGGAGGCCGAGGTAGGCGGATCACCTGAGGTCAGGAGTTTGAGACCAGCCTGGCCAACATGGTGAAACCCTGTCTCCAGTAAAAATACAAAAAAATTAGCCAGGCATGGTGGTGGGCACCTGTAATCCCAGCTACTTGGGAGGCTGAGTCAGCAGAATTATTTGAACCCAGGAGGCAGAGGTTGCAGTGAGCCAAGATTGCGCTATTCCACTCCAACCTGAGCGACAAGACCGAGACTCTGTCTCAAAAAAAAAAAAAAAAAGACTCTGTCTCAAAAAAAAAAAAAAGAGAAGTCTTGATCTGTGATCTTGGGAAAAGCTGTTCACATCAAGGATGCCATCTTCTTCCGGCGAAAAACTTCCCTCTTGTGAGATTATGAACCCAAAGTTCAAGGTCCTGAAGTTTTGCTGTAGTGTGGATGGCAAGGACATTCTTTCTCTGATGTTCTCAGAAGATCCAATCTTCAGGTTCTAGATTGTGAAGGAATTGATTGTCCCCAGTCAGTGAGCCATAAAAAGCTTTCAGTACCTGGTGAAAATACTCTGTACTATAATGATCTACTGTTGTAATATCAGCCCTCCTGCATGGGAAAGCAACTAGAAAACATGCATCGAAAATGACAACAGACAACTGAACTGTTCAAATGGCCCATGAGGTAGACAAATGCACCTGAAGCTTTGTCTTCACAGGAACATGGATTTGACAAACGAAACATTGGTTGTGAACTATTTTAGCAATTTATAAGTCAGCACACCAATACATACTTAATTTAGATCATTTTATCTTTTCCATGATGAGTCATGGAAGGCAGAGCCCTTTGTTTTTCGTTTTTAGACAGAGTTTCATTCTTGTTGCCCAGGTTGGAGTGCAATGACGCTATCTCGGCTCACCGCAACCTCCGCCTCCTGGGTTCAAGCGACTCTCCTGCTTCAGGCTCCCGAGTAGCTGGGATTACAGGCATGAGTCACCACGCCTGGCTAATTTTTTGTATTTTTAGTAGAGATGGGGTTTCTCCATGTTGGTGAGGTTGATATCGAACTCCTGACCTCAGGTGATTCGCCTGCCTCGGCCTCCCAAAGTGCTGGGATTACAGGTGTGAGCCGTCATGCCCAACTGCAGAACCTTTAATAACAAACACTTTAAGGAGTCAGGAAGGACAAGGTGACCATCTTGATTCTCCATGAGTCCTGGTTAACATCGGACTTACATGCTCTTGAATATCAGTTGTTTCTCCAGTTTACGTGCATAGCACTGATACCTAATGGGTTATCATAGGTAATTTGACTTAGACCCTGCAGTTCATTCAAATTGTATATCTAGGCTGGGCCAGCACATAAAAAATTAGCTGGGCATGGTGGCACAAGCCTGTAATCCCAGCTACTTGGGAGGAGATGGGAGAATCCCTTGAACCCAGGAGGAGGAGGTTGCAGTGAGGGGAGATTGCTCCACTGCACTCCAGCCTGGGCGACAGAGTGAGACCCTGTTTCAAAAACAACAAAAAAGGTGTGGTGGCTCATGCCTATAATCCCAGTACTTTGGGAGGCCCAGGCTGGCAGATCACCTGAGGTGGGGCTTTCCAGACCAGCTTGACCAACATGGAGAAACCCTGTCTCTACTAAAAAATACAAAATTAGCAGGGAATGGTGGCTCATGCCTGTAATCCCAGAGCTTTGGGAGGCCGAGGCGGGTGGATCACCTGAGGTTGGGAGTTCAAGACCAGCCTTACCAACATGGTGAAACCCCGTTTCTACTAAAAATCCAAAAAAATTAGCCGGGCATAGTGGTGGGAGCCTGTAATCCCAGCTACTCAGAAGGCTGAGGTATGAGAATCACTTGAACCTGGGAGGCAGAGGTTGCAGTGAGCCAAAATCACGCTATTGCACTCCAGCCTGGGTGACAGATTGAGAGTCTGTCTCAAAAAAACAAAAAACAAAACAAAAACAAACAACAACAACAAAAACCAAACTGTTTATCTAAACAATTTCGGTATCGGCTGTTTTAAATGAAAATTTAGCAAAGTATTTTTTTGGTATTCAATTAATTTTTTGTCCCGCTTGGGTTAGCAGCTTTCTTTCTTTCTCTCTCTCTTTCTCCCCTTCCTTCCTTCCTTCCTTCTTTTTTTCTTCCTTTCTTTCTTTCTTTCTGTCACCCAGGCTGAAGTGCAATGGCACGATCTTGGCTCACTGCAATCTCTGCCTCCCGAGTTCAACTGGTTCTCCTGCCTCAGGATCCCAAGTAGCTGGGATTAGAGGTGCCCGCGACCATGCTCAGCTAATTTTGTATTTTTTTAGTAGAGACAGGATTTCACCATGTTGGTCAATTACAATTCACCTGTCTTCATAAATCGGCTCTCTCTAGGCAGTGGGCAACGTCACCCCCTTGAGCAGTTACAGTAGTGCCAACATGTCAAGCTTCTGGGCTCTCTCTCCCTGATCAGCCCTGGGGACCCTGTTCAACTGTATGCCAACAAACACATTGTCATGAATTAAAAATATTCACAAATAGTTTACAAATTTTGGAGAAATTAGGCAGAGACAGAAATGTGACTCAAATTCTATTTATGAAAGTATACTCGCTGGACGGGGTGGCTCATGCCTGTACTCCCAGCACTTTGGGAGGCCAAGGCAGACAGATCACCTGAGGTCAGGAGTTTGAGACCAGCTTGGCCAACATGATGAAACCCCATCTCCACTAAAAATACAAAAAGTTGGCCAGGTGTGGTAGTGGGTGCCTATAGTCTCAGCTATTCCAGAGGCTAAGGCAGGAGAATCACTTGAACCTCTGAGGCAGAGGCTGCAATGAGCTGAGATTGCACCACTGCACTCCAGCATGGGTGACAGAGTGAGACTGTGTCTCAAAAAATAAAGGTAAAAAATAAAAAGCTGGTATGCTCCATTAATTCCTGCAGGCCCGACAAAGGCAGCCTAGGAATTCTAGATCAATGGAATGAATACAACTTGCTAGAAATACATAGGAAATAAAATGACTATTCACAGAACCAAATAAAACCCTTCCACTAGAAACTAAAAATAATAATAATAATAATGGTTTTATATATATGCATACACAAGCAAAGCCAGAAGAGAATAAATAGCAAATGAATGAAAATTAGAAGCAAAAACAAGTAACTAGGAAACCATCTCTATATTTTTTTTACTCAATCTACCCTGAATGCTACAGCATTATCCAGGACCCCAGAAAACACAATAATACTTTATTCCTGATAAACAATTCAATGTCCTTAAGTCCACCAATATCACCATACATTCTGTGCAATCAAGAAATTTACTCAGCTGGGTGCAGTGGCTCACACCTGTAATTGCAGCACTTTGGGAGGCCAAGGCGGGTGGATCCCCTGAGGTCAGGAGTTCAAAAACAGCCTGGCCAACATGATGAAACCCCATCTGTACTAAAAATACAAAAATTAGCCCAGTGTGGAGGCACACACCCATAATCCCAGCTACTCGGGTGGCTGAGGCAAGAGAACTGCTTGAGCCTGAGAGACAGAGTTTGCAGTGAGCCCAGATTGTGCAACTACACTCCAGCCTGGGTAACAGAGAGAGACTCCATCTCAAAGAAAAAAAAAGTTTGTAGACCTAACATTAACATTGTCATGTCCTTGATTATAGGAGGCCAGCAAATAATTTACTTATGAATGATCTATGGGGTGCAGCCCTTCCCAGATGCCTGAGGCCTTTTCTTGCTGAGTAGACATCTATCTGGCTGTTACATTCTTAGGAACAGCTATTCATTTGGAAAAGGGTGTTGCAATGACTTTCTCTTTTGCATAAGAAGATGGGGGGCTGGGATCCTGAGATTTTAAAATTTCCTTTACAGCGTACCCATATGTGCTCAATATTGAAAAGAGATGACAATTGGCCAGGCATGATGGCTCACACCTGTAATCCCAGCACTTTGGGAGGATGAAGTGGGCAGATCAGAAGGTCAAGAGATCAAGACAATCCTAACCGAAATGGTGAAACCCTGTGTCTACTAAAAATAAAAAAATTAGCTGGGCATGGTGGCATGTGCTTGTAGTTTCAGCTATTTGGGAGGCTAAGGCAGGAGAATCGCTTGAACCCGGGAGGCGGAGGTTGCAGTGAGCCGAGATCACACCACTGTATTCCAGCCTGGCAACAGAAGGAGACTCCATCTCAAAAAAAAGAAAAGAAACGAGATGACAATTGCAGTGCAAAATATCTGTTCCCTTTTGTTCCCCAGTGCCACTGCTACCCCATTCATCACCAATTTTTGTTGATGTCTCTTCCTGACTACTTTTACTTATTATTATTATTTTTTTTTTTGGAGATAGAATCTCACTCTGATGCCCAGGCTGGAGTGCAGTGGTGTGATCTCAGCTCATTGCAACCTCTGCCTCCAGGTTCAAGCGATTCTCCTGCCTCAGCCTCCCAAGTAGCTAGGACTACAGGCATGTGCCACCACGCCCAGCTAGTTTTTGTATTTTTAGTAGAGATAGGATTTTACCATGTTGGCCAGGCTCATCTTGAACTCCTGACCTCAGGTGATCCACCCGCCTTGGCCTCCCAAAGTGTTGGGATTACAGGTGTGAAACACTGTGCCTGGCCTTTTATTTTTTTTTTGAGATGGGGTCTCCCTATGTTGCCCAGGCTAAGCTTGAATTTATTTTTATTTTTATTTTATTTTTTCATTTATTTTATTTATTTATTTTTATTTTTTGAGATGGAGTTTTGCTCTTGTCGCCCATGCTGCAGTGCAGTGGCACGATCTCGGCTCACTGCAACCTCTGCCTCCCAGGTTGGGAGTAGCTGGGACTACAGCTGTCTGCCACTATGCCCAGCTACTTTTTGTATGTTTAGTAGAGCTGGAATTTCACCACGTTGGCCAGGCTGGTCTCAAACTCCTGACCTTAGGTGATCTGCCCACCTTGGCCTCCCAAAGTGCTAGGATTACAGTCGTGTGCCACTGCACCCGGCCTGGGCTGGAATTTCTGACTTCAAGCAATCCTCCCTCCTCAGCCTCCTGAGTTGCTGATATTACAGGTGCATATCACCTTGCCCAGCACTAGAAACATGATTTTGTCACAACCCCAGACCCCTCTCATTCCCTTTCATAGGAAGACACTGGGCACCAGAGAAGCTTGAGCCAAGAACCAGGGGAACCAAGATTTAAACTCATTTCTGTTGGGTGCCAAGCCTCTCTCTGCCTCCTTCTATTGGAGACGGCTAGGCACGGTGGCTCACACCTGTGATCCCAGCACTTTAGGAGGCCTAGGTGGGTGGATCACCTGAGGTCAGGAATTTGAGACCAGCCTGGCCAATACGGTGAAACCCTGTCTCTACTCAAAATACAAAAAATTAGCTGAGTGTGGTGGTGGGTGCCTGTAATTCCAGTTACATGGGAGGCTGAGGCAGGAGAATCGCTTGACTCCAGGAGGCAGAGGTTGCAGTGAGCTGAGATCATGCCATTGCACTCCAGCCTGGGAAACAAGAGTGAAACTCCATCTCAAAAAAATTAGAAAAAAAAAAGAAAAGAAAATCAGAGGCTTTGGTCCCTTTGTCTGCGACACTCTGGAGTAATTCTGTCCCTGGCTGAATGTGATCTCCTCAAGGCAAAGTCTGGGTCTCCCTCTTGCGTGCTCAGCCCTGGCCTATCTGTCCCACCCTAGGTGCTCAGTGAAGGCTTGCTCTTTTGGAGTATGGGTTTCAGGCATACCAAGACTTAGAATTGCAGAGGCTGTGAGTGACAAGCCTTGGAGTGCTATGCCCACCAGGAAATGGGTCTATCTCCGAGTTGGGCCAATAAGCTGGGCTCCCTCTGATGCCAGTGCTCACATCTCCCCTACCCTGGGTGGACCCCTGCAGATAGTCAAGTATGTTGGCTCCATATTTGCCTTGAGTAGCTGGGTGCAGTAGCAGGGCATGGTGGCTCAGGCCTGTAATCTCAGCACTTTGGGAGGCTGAGGCAGGTGCATCTCTTGAGGTCAGGAGTTTGAGACCAGCCTGGCCAATATGGCAAAACCCCATCTCTACTAAAAATACAAAAATTAGCTGGGCATGATGGTGCTTGCCTGTAATCCCAGCTACTCTGGAAGCTGAGGCAGGAGAATCACTTGAACCCGGGAGTCAAAGGTTGCGGTGAACCCAAGATTGCACCACTGCACACCAGTGTGGGGCACAGAGGGAGACTGTGTCTCAGAAATAAATAAATAAATAAATAAAATAGATGGAGAGGCTGGGTGTGTGTGGTGGCTCATACCTGTAATCTCTGCACTTTGGGAGGCTTAGGTGGGAGGATCAGTGGAGCCCAGGAGTTTGAGACCAGCCTGGGCAACATCTCTACCATCCCTACCAAACACACACACACAAATAAAAAACTAGTTGGGTGTGGCGACGCATACCTACTTGGGAGGCTGAGACAGGAGGATTTCTTGAGCCCAGGAATTTGAGGCTGCAGTCAACAGTGACCACGCCACTGCAATCCAGCCTGGGTGGCAAAGTCAGACACTTTCTCAAACAATAAAAATAAATAAATAAATAAATAAATAAAGCGGGAGGATAACGGTGAGACATGGAGAGAAGGCGTGCTAGGCAGAGAGACCTCCGTAGGCAAAGTCCAAGAGACATGAAAGAGCCAGTGTGCAAGAGTAAATTCCTAGAACTCTGGGAGATGGGAGCAGAGGGAGCTGGTACAGGTCTCCACCTGGTGTAAAATCTTGGCATCAATCTCCTACCATGAAAATAAATGACATTTTCTTCTTCCGGCTTGTGTAAGTTGGAAGAAAGCATTTTTTCTGAGACGGAGTCTCACTCTGTCTCCCAGGCTGAAGTGCAGTAGCGCAGTCTCGGTTCACCGCAACCTCCGTCCCCCTGGTTCAAGCGATTCTCTTGCCTCAGCCTCTCGAGTAGCTGGGACTACAGCACATGCCAACACACCCCGCTAATTTTTGTTTTTGTTTTTTCGGAGACGGGAGTCTTGCTCTGTCACCCAGGCTGGAGTGCAGTGGCGCGATCTCAGCTCACTGCAAGCTCTACCTCCCGGGTTCATGCCATTCTCCTGCCTCAGCCTCCTGAGTAGCTGGGACTGCAGGCATCTGCCACCGCGCCTGGCTAATTTTTTGTATTTTTAGTACAGATGGGGTTTCACTGTGTTAGCCAGGATGATCTCGATCTCCTGACCTCGTGATCTGTCCACCTCGGCCTCCCAAAGTGCTGAGATTACAGGCGTGAGCCACCACGACCGGCCTGAACCTGTGTCATTATTTAGCAGAAACTTTCAGAGTCAGTAAGTGGCCAGGCATGTCTCTTTTCTTTGTGCCACAGGACTCTGGATGTTTCCAGTGCAGACTAATCCAAGGCTGTTGTGGATGTGTTGTGTTGATTTCTCTATGGAGAACGGGGGGTGCACCAGGCAGAATGACTCATGCCTGTAATTCCAGCACTTTGGGAGCCCAAGGCTGGTGGATCACTTCAGGCCAGGAGTTCAAGACCAGCCTGGCTAACACAGTGAAACCCCATCTCTACTAAAAATACAAAAATTAGCCAGGTGTGGTGGGGCATGCCTGTAATCCCAGCTACTCAGGAGGCTGAGGCAGGAAAATTGCTTGAACCAAGAGGTAGAGGTTGTAGTGAGCCAAGGTCACACCACTGCCCTCCTGCCTGGGCAACAGAGCAAGATTCTTATCTCCAAAAAACAAAACAAAACAAAGAGAGGGAGAATGGAGGTTGCTTGTTATTGCATCATAATCTTGTTTATCCTGACTGATGCATTAGGGGTACTAATGGCATGAGAGGAACAATTTCCTGAGACACAGTTTACTGACCATGAATTTCCTCAAAACCCCTGAGAGCAGGCTTCTCAGGAGGAGACTCAGTGTGGAATCCCTTGCCAAGGTAGACCCTGGTTCTGTAGCAGGATGAGCCACAGACAAATCTCCTCAGACACCGGATTAAAGAAGGAAAAGGTTTATTTGGCCAGGAGCACCGGCAGATTTGTGTCTTAAGAGCCAAGCTCCCCGAAAAAGAAATTCTTGGCCTTTTTAAAGGCTTACAATTTTAAAGGATCCACGTGAAAGAGTCGTGATAAATCGAGCAAGCATGGGGAACGTGACTGGGGGCTACATGCATCAGCTAACAGAACAGGAAGTTTTGCAATGCTTTTTCATACAATGTCTGGAATTTACAGATAACACAAGTAGTTTAGGTCAGGGGTTGATGTCATTATTATTATTTTTAACTCCTATGGCAGGTGGTGGTGCCAAGGTTGTCTGGCTATTTATCTCACTTTTGTTTCTAAATTTTTGCTTTCTCTCTTTCCTCCTGTCTTGTGAACTAGGCAAGATGGTGGAAGGAGGGCAGCAGTAGTAGTGGTCTCCTTCCTTAGTTCAGGTTCCAGCTACAAACATTCACCACCTGTGAGACCTTGGGCAGTTCACATCCCCTCTCTGTGGCTCAGTCTGCTCAACTGTAAAATAGGTTAAATCCTGAAAGATCAAAATCCCTCACATCTAAAATCTCAAAAATCACAATCCCAAAGTGATCGCTCTTGTTGCCCAGGCTGAAGTGCAATGGTGCGATCTCAGCTCACTGCAACCTCCGCCTCCCAGGTTCAAGCGCTTCTCCTGCCTCAGCCTCACGAGTAGCTGGGATTACAGGTGTGCACCACCACGCCTGATTTATTTTTTGCCTTTTTAGTAAAGACGGGGTTTCACCCTGTTGCTCAGGCTGGTCTCCAACTCCTGACCTCAGATGATCCACCTACTTCAGCTTCCCAAATTGCTGGGATTATAGGCATGAGTCATGGTGCCCGGCCACTTATTTTATTTATTTATTTTTTTGAGTTTTGCTCTGTCACCCAGACTGGATTGTAGTGGCACGATCTCAGCTCACTGAAACCTTTGCCTTCTGGGTTCAAGCAATTCTCTGTCTCAGCCTCCTGAGTAGCTGGAATTACAGGCGTCCGCCACTATGCTGGCTAATTTTGCATTTTTAGTAGAGATGGGGTTTCACCATCTTGGCCAGGCTGGTCTTGAACTCCTGACCTCATAATCCACCCGCCTCAGCCTCTCAAAGTGCTGTGATTACAGGCATGAGACATTGTGTCCAACTGCCAGAGGCCTGAGTGAGTTTGGGCACACTCTGTGTGATCGGGCAGAAGAAGGCCTTTGGGAAGTTTAGCTGAGGACAGGGCCTGCAAAGGTGATGGATAGTGGGGGTCTGTCCTGGTCACCAGGCCCTGGGTCCTGCCCACCTGCTTGGTGCTCCCCACCCATCACTCATGATGCTGCCAAGCCCTCTGGGTATTGTGGCCAAATACCCTAGGAGAGAAGCTGATGAAATTTGTTTCTTGAAATGCAGATTTCTTGGACATCCGTGAAAGGTCAATCATGAAAGTCAACTTGGTTTTCTCCCCCTCATTTGGGTTCAGAATTTAAAGTCCACACACACAGGCAGTAAGATGATATAGATAAGTGACATCATCACTCTGTTTCAGATGTTAACATGTCTAGGTGGGTTAGGGGTGATGTGAGATCACACAACCTTGTGCCACAAAGTGGAATTCCCAGGCCAGAGGGAGACATTTTCTTGCCATGTTATGATCTTATCATTGAGTTTAAAGGCAATCTTGTTTCATTTTGGATTCTTTCTTATGTTTATATCTTATAAGGGCACTTTGAATTTCCAAGCAAATAATAATTTTGAGTTAGCTTTTAATCATTGACATCTAGCACAGTTATATGATCAGAAACATGCTGTGTGATTTGATTGCTCTAAAATATATTGAGATTTGCTGGAACAAAATAAGTCAGGTTAATTTTTGTAAATGTACCATGCATGCTTAAAATGAGCGTATCTACAACATTTGTCCCTGAGATACATGTTGATGGCCTGATGGCTACATGGATGTGATGGAGATGGTTTACTGTTGGGACCTTCCGCATCCTGCTGATGTTTTGTTGCTTAGGATATGAATGGCTGAGCGGGGGCTGTAAAACCTAGCACTCTGCTTGGGTATGAGGTTCTTCCTGCCGTCCTGCCATCATTTGTTTTTTATGTTTTGTCGCCAAGAGTGACCTTGAGGAATCCTGGGAGCTCAGGAAGGAAGGAGTGCCCAGAAGCAGGGACAGGGAGCTGGTTGGGGAGGACCAGAAATCAGGTTTGTGAAGGTTCCAGAGAGGACCTGTCCTTGGGAGGAGCGTGGGGGGCTGAGATGGGGGAGGGGGCATTGGCATGGTGGGGCACTCATGGGATGTCCATTGTGAGGCCGCACCACCGGCGTCAGGGATTGGTGGAGAGGGAGTACAAAATCCCGGGGTTGCTAAGAGAGGGCCCAGACCGAAGAAGGTTTGGTGGAAAGCAGAACCTTGGTCTCCATCTAACTGCTCCTAAGCCTCACGCTCCCTTGCCCTGTGCGTCCTGTTGCTTCCCTGATTGACCTTCTCCGTGACCTGTAGCTAAACCTTCCACCAGCGCTTGAGAACTTAATTTGAACCGGATCCTTTCCCAGACCCCTTTCTCCTCCTCCTCCTCCTCCTCTTCCACCTCCAGGTGCCCAACAGCCCCCTTCTCCTCCTTTCCCTTCCCTTCCCTCCCCTCCCCTCCCACTTCCCTCCGCCTCCCCGTCCCTGTCCCCTTCCCTCCCCTGCCCTAAGCCACCCCCGCCTCTGCCCTGGCCGCCTCAGGGCGCCCTGAGAGGACCAGGACATGCCGGTGTGGTGGCTGCTCTTTTGGCTCCTCCTGCTGGGATTTATCAGCCATCACCCCACCTATGTGAGTAGACGCTGGACCCGCGGGGTTTCTTCTTTGTTACTGGGCTGTGTCACGCAGCATGAAATTACACAGCTCAGGCCTGTAATCCCAGCACTTTAGGGGGCTGAGGTGGGCAGATCACTTGAGTCCAGGAGTTGAAGACTAGCCAGGGCATCATAGCGAAACCCCATCTCTACAAAAAATTCCAAAAAAGATTAGTCGGGCCTGGTGGTGCATACCTGTTATCCCAGTTACCGGAGAGGCTGAGGTGGGAGGATCGCTTGGGCCTAAGAGCTGGAAGTTGCAGTTAGCCGAGATGGCCCCGCTGCACTCTTCTCTCAAAAAAACAAAATGGACCAAAACAAAGTGAAATATCATTTGATTTGTGTCATCTGGTTTGACGACTTTTTTTTTTTTTTTTTTTTTTAAGACAGAGTCTCACTCTGTCGCCCAGGCTGGAGTGCAGTGGCAAGATCTCGGCCCACTGCCACCTCCGCTTCCGGGGTTCAAGCAATTGTCCTGCCTCAGCCTCCTGAGTAGCTGGGATTACAAGCGCAGACCACCACGCCTGGCTAATTTTTGTATTTTTAGTATAGACGGGGTTTCACCATGTTCGCCAGGATAGTCTCCATCTCTAGACCTCATGATCCGCCTGCCTCAGTCTCCCAAAGTGCTAGGATTACAGGCGTGAGCCACCGCCCCCGGCCAAAATATATAACCTTAAGTGTAAGTTTACTAACTTTGGAAAGTACGTACCCCAGCATAACCCAACCCCCGTTCAAAATCTACATTATTTTATTTTTATTATTTTTATTTTTATTTTATTATTATTATTTTTGAGACAGAGTTTCTCCCTTGTTGCCCAGGGTGGAGTGCAATGGCACAATATCCCTTGTTGCCCATTGGAGTGCAGTGGCACAATATCAGGTCACCGCAACCTCTGCTTCCCAGGTTCGAGCAATTCTCCTGCCTCAGCCTCCCGAGTGGCTGGGATTACAGCCGTGTGCCACCACACCCAGTTAATTTTGTATTTTTAGTAGAGATAGGGTTTCTCCATGTTTGACCTTGAGGAACCCTGTGAGCTCAGGAAGGAAGGAGTGCCCAGAAGCAGGGACAGGGAGCTGGTTGGGGAGGACCAGAAATCAGGTTTGTGAAGGTTCCAGAGAGGACCTGTCCTTGGGAGGAGGTGGGGGGCTGAGATGGGGGAGGGGGCCTTGGCATGGTGGGGCACTCATGGGATGTCCATTGTGAGGCCGCACCTCCGGCGTCAGGGATTGGTGGAGAGGGAGTATAAAACCCCAGGGTTGCTAAGAGAGGGCCCAGACCGAAGAAGGTTTGGTGGAAAGCAGAACCTTGGTCTCCATCTAACTGCTCCTAAGCCTCACGCTCCCTTGCCCTGCGCGTCCTGTTGCTTCCCTGATTGACTTTCTCCGTGACCTGTAGCTAAACCTTCCACCAGCGCTTGAGAACTTAATTTGAATCGGATCCTTTCCCAGACCCCTTTCTCCTCCTCCTCCTCCTCCTCTTCCACCTCCAGGTGCCCAACAGCCCCCTTCTCCTCCTTTCCCTTCCCTTCCCTCCCCTCCCCTCCCACTTCCCTCTGCCTCCCCATCCCCATCCCCTTCCCTCCCCCCGCCCTAA
The DNA here is from genome assembly GCF_028885655.2 of Pongo abelii. NCBI lineage: Eukaryota > Metazoa > Chordata > Mammalia > Primates > Hominidae > Pongo > Pongo abelii. The sequence goes on from NC_071999.2 coordinate 21,180,134, forward strand.
GCCACCCCCACCTCTGTCCTGGCCGCCTCAGGGCGCCCTGAGAGGACCAGGACATGCTGGTGTGGTGGCTGCTCTTTTGGCTCCTCCTGCTGGGGTTTATCAGCCATCACCCCACCTATGTGAGTAGACGCTGGACCCGTGGGATTTCTTCCTTGTTACCAGGCTGTGTCATGCGGCATGAAGTTACACAGCTCAGGCCTGTAATCCCAGCACTTTAGGGGGCCGAGGTGGGCAGATCACTTGAGTCCAGGAGTTGAAGACTAGCCAGGGCATCATAGCGAAACCCCATCTCTACAAAAAATTCCAAAAAAGATTAGTCGGGCCTGGTGGTGCGTACCTGTTATCCCAGTTACCGGAGAGGCTGAGGTGGGAGGATCGCTTGGGCCTAAGAGCTGGAAGTTGCAGTTAGCCGAGATGGCCCCGCTGCACTCTTCTCTCAAAAAAACAAAATGGACCAAAACAAAGTGAAATATCATTTGATTTGTGTCATCTGGTTTGACGACTTTTTTTTTTTTTTTTAAGACAGAGTCTCACTCTGTCACCCAGGCTGGAGTGCAGTGGCAAGATCTCGGCCCACTGCCACCTCCGCTTCCGGGGTTCAAGCAATTGTCCTGCCTCAGCCTCCTGAGTAGCTGGGATTACAAGCACAGACCATCACGCCTGGCTAATTTTTGTATTTTTAGTATAGATGGGGTTTCACCATGTTCACCAGGATAGTCTCCATCTCTCGACCTCGTGATCCGCCTGCCTCAGCCTCCCAGAGTGCTAGGATTACAGGCGTGAGCCACCGCGCCTGGCCAAAATATATAACCTTAAGTGTAAGTTTACTAACTTTGGAAAGTACGTACCCCAGCATAACCCAACCCCCGTTCAAGATCTACATTATTTTATTTTGATTATTTTTATTTTTATTTTTATTTTATTATTATTATTTTTGAGACAGAGTTTCTCCCTTGTTGCCCAGGCTGGAGTGCAATGGCACAATATCCCTTGTTGCCCTTTGGGGTGCAGTGGCACAATATCAGGTCACCGCAACCTCTGCTTCCCAGGTTCGAGCAATTCTCCTGCCTCAGCCTCCCGAGTGGCTGGGATTACAGCCGTGTGCCACCACGCCCAGCTAATTTTGTATTTTTAGTAGAGATAGGGTTTCTCCATGTTGGTCAGGCTGGTTTTGGACTCCTGACCTCAGGTGATCTGCCCGCCTCGGCCTCCCAAAGCGTTGGGATTACAGGCGTAAACCACCGTGCCCAGCCAAGATCTAACTACTATGTCACCCCAGAAAGTGAACTCTCACTCTTCCCGGCCAGTCTCTTTCTTATCATGGGTTAGCTTGTTTATTCTGGAATTTCGCGTATACAGATGCATGCCATGGCATAGGTACTCTTTTGTGTCTGCCTTATTCTGCTCAACACCATGTTTCTGAATCATTAACATTGTTGTATGGTTCTCTAACTCCATCATTTGCATTTCACACTCAGCATATGCTGAGTTCAACCTGTTGAAGGGCTATCTCTGTTTAATTCACCATCTTGAAAGAAACATTTAAAATTGAGATGTTTTCAAAAATATATAGTTAAATCCTGAGGAATCGATGTAGAAATGCTATCACAAACTGTCTGAACTTACTCAGGGGAAGTCTTCGTCTTCACTCACATAAGAGTCTAATGGAATTAATATCAACAATCTTAGAGAAATCCCACACTATTCATGCCATTTTCATGATCTCCATGGTAATTTTTTCTTTTTTTTTTTTTTTTTTTTTTTTTGAGCTGGAGTCTCACTCTGTCACCCAGGCTGAAGTGCAGTGGTGCAATCTCGGCTCACTGCAACCTCTGACTCCCCAGTTCAAGTGATTCTTCTGCCTCAGCCTCCCGAATAGCTAGAACTATAGGCACGTGCCACCAGGCCCTGCTAATTTTTTGTATTTTTAGTAGAGATGGGGTTTCACCGTGTTAGCCAGGATGGTCTCAATCTCCTGATCTCATGATCCACCCACCTCGGCTTCCCAAATTGCTGGGATTACAAGCATGAGCCACCGCGCCCGGCCCACCTTGTTAATTTTTAAGCACTAAAATTTGATACTTATTTGTGAATGAAGTAATCCTTTCATTGTTTTTTTTTTTTTTTTTTACTTATGCTGAGCTTTAAATGACAAAGATTCACATAATCCAAGAGAGAAGTATTATTTAGAGGGATTCTTTTATCATGTGATATATAATAAATGCATCCAATGTTACACATCAATTTAAAAAACAAGTAAATAACTTTAAAGAAGAGATAACTACTGGCCAGGCCCAGTGGCTCACACCTGTATTCCCAGCACTTTGGGAGGCTTAGGCAGGTAGATCATGAGGTCAGGAGTTGGAGACCAGCCTGGCCAAGATGGTGAAACCCTGTCTCTACTAAAAATACAAAAATTAGCCAAGCACGGTGGCAGGCACCTGTAATCCCAGTTACTCAGTAGGCTGAGGCAGGAGAATCGCTTGAACCTGGGAGGCGGAGGTTGCAGTGACCTGAGATCATGCCACTGCAATCTAGCCTGGGTAACAGAGCAAGACTTTGTCTCAAAACAGAAAAGAAAAGATAAGATAATTACTTTATACTTAGCTTGTCTTACCCATGAGTGATGGGCTGCATGTGGCCCAGGACAGTTTTGAACGCAGTTCAACACAAATTTGTAAACAATCTTAAAACATTATGAGATTTTGGCCAGGCACAGTGGCTCTTGCCTGTAATCCCAGCACTTTGGGAGGCTGAGGCGGGCAGATTACCTGAGGTCAGGAGTTTGAGACCACCCTGGCCAACATGGCAAAACCCCATCTCCACAAAAAATACAAAAATTTGCTGAGTGCACTGTCAGGCACCTGTACTCCCAGCTACTTGGGAGGCTGAGGCAGGAGAATCACTTGAACCTGAGAGGCAGAGATTGCAATGAGCCAAGAGCACGCCACTGCACTCCAGCCTGGGTGACAGAGTGAGACCCCATCTCAAAAACAAACAACAAACAAAAACAAAAGCAAAAAAATGGCCGGGCACGGTGGCTCACACCTGTAATCCCAGCACTTTGGGAGGCTGAGGCAGGCAGATCACCTGTCAGGAGTTTGAGACCAGCCTGGCCAACATGGTGAAACCTCATCTCTACTAAAAATACAAAAATTAGTCGGGCATGGTGGCAGAGACCTGTAATCTCAGCTACTTGGGAGGCTGAGGGAGGAGAATGGCTTGAGCCCAGGAGCTGGAAGTTGCAGTGAGCCGAGATTGCACCACTGCACTCCAGCCTGGACGACTGAGCGGAGCAGAACACTGTCTCCAAAAAAAAAAAAAAGGGGGGGGGAGCTTTTTTTTAGATCATCAGCTATTGTTAGTGTTAGTGTATGTTATGTGTGGCTCAAGACAACTTTGCTTCTTTTAATATAGCCAGGGAAGCGAAAAGATTGGATATCCCTGCTTTATACCAAGAAAGATGACACCCCACATTTGCAATGCCTAAAAACACTACCAGCCATCTGAAAAACACGAGACTTCTAACTTCTGTTCTTTTTTGTAGCAATGGAATCCCATGGTGATATCTGAGGGATGTGGTTACCTTTTGGAGGAGGTTGACGGTTTCTAAGGATGATTCTTTCTGAGTGAAATATTGTGTCATTGACCTTTTCATTATTTCAACTATTATTATTCCAGGTTATCAATTCTCCACCTGATCATTTTCATCCTGGGACTGACTTTTGTGGAATTCCTTGGATAGTTATCATTATTGTGTTTCTGGGAATTTCTACACTTGCTATTTTCCTCTGGAAAACTAGCTTTTGTGTGAGTATACTAACTTTCTGTAGAGGTATACTTGTAATCACAAATAAGAAGAAATTATTTAAAACAATTCACGTTTCTGGACTTCAGTATGAATATGTGGTTTTACCCAAAAAATCAGGGAAATGATTTATTAGCATAAGAATTATGAAAATATCTGCCATTTACATTATGAAAATTAAATAGGTTGGTGTTTGTTTAATAAAATGTCAACAGAGCTTTTGGTCAAAAATAACTTTTTTTAACCTTAGTGTTATTTATCAGAAATGGAGTATGAGGTTTCATCACTTAAATAGGAAATTCTTTCTAAACTCTTCTGCTCTATAGTTCTACCATATGGGTGGAAGGAAAGCTTCCAGTCTCCTCTCTGAAGATTCACTGCAGAAATGAGCTGACAACAGACAGCTTAACAGGAGAAGAAAAACATAGAACAGGCATAAACATGGGAACCAGCTGAAAAATGAGACTGCTAGAAGGGCTGGATGGTTGATGCTTAAAGAGCACCCTCTTCTGAGGGAAGAGGGAGATAGATGGAGATGTAGGCTATTTAGAGGGGCAGCAAATGATTTTTAGGGGAAATGGAAGAGCTCAAGGAACAAACAATTGGCCTGAGACAAAGTTCCTCTGAGGTCATAGGGATGAGGTGACAAACTGCCAGAAGGTGAAGGGCAGAACTGCACTGCATCTCATGATGCAGAGAAAGCCCCAGAGAATCTCTTAGAACTCCCCTCCAGAGAATCAATGAAAAGTGTGTCTGGGCAGGGTAATTTTGAATGACATCATTCAAAGTGCATGTTCCCAGTTGCAACTGGAGAGAGATCAGTATGTCAAAAGTCTGTACTTGGTAAGAATTTGGCTGCTAAGTTGTGCCATAATTTGTCTTTTGAGCCTTTTTTCCATTGGGTAAGTTGAGCTCTACATTTTCTCTTGCCATTCATGGCAGTAAAAATGTGGTTGTCTGGGGGCTGAACCTCCTTCTGAACAATGATCCAAGATAAAAGTACTAATACCACAATGCTTTTTTATATTCAAGGGAAGAGGAAGTATGTTTCAGTTTTACCACCTAGATAATTACACGTCATTTGGCACTGCCTTTCAAGATATGTAGAAAACAGAAAATATATGAGTTATGAAGATATCGAGGAACATTTAACATTCTCTATGCCACTTAATCCTGAAGAGAGAATTTTTGGTATAAATTGGGGGAAGATTTTTTTTTTTTTTCCCAGCCCCGAGACGAGTCTCCCTGTGTTGCCCAGGCTGGAGTATAATGGTGTGATCTTGGCTCACTGCAACCTCCACCTCCTGGCTTCAAGTGATTCCCCTGCCTCAGCCTCTCAAGTAGCTGGGATTACAGGTGCCCACCACCATGCCCAGCTAATTTTTGTATTTTTAGTAGAGTCGGGGTTTTACCATGTTGGCCAGGCTGGTCTCAAAACCCGACCTCAAATGATCCGCCCGCCTCAGCCTCCCAAAGTGCTGGGATTACAAGCGTCAGCCACCACGTGAGCCGGGGGAAGTTTTTAAATTTACCACTTTTTTAAAATTCCATTTAGGAAAGTTCAGTTGAGCTGTTGGACTTGGAAAACTTCACACCTTCTCATCTTTGTCCTTATCATCTAGTCATCTATACCACTACCTCCTAAGCAGGGACATCATGGGTGCCATGAAGCATTCATGCATGATGGCATTTCCTTGCTTCTCATTTCTTCATGTGTTTGACATTCCTCCTAGCTCCAAACTGGGCCAGCTACCTTTCCTATGAAATCTAGCAGTAGCTGTGAGATAGATGTGGTTGCTCTTTCATCTTTTTAGATTACCCATGCTTCTCTCGAAATCCTAGTACATGTTTTGTTTTTTATCCTATGTGCAGAAATCAGAAAAGAACAAATTCTGCAAAGAATTTGAAAGATATTATTTCAGGCCAGGTGTGGTGGCTCATGCCTGTAATCCCAGCACTTTGGGAGGCTGAGGCAGGTGGATCACTTGAGGTCAGGAGTTCAAGACCAGATGGGCCAACATGGTGAAACCCCATCTCTACTAAAAAGACAAAAATTAGCCAGGCATGGTAGCGGGCACCCGTAATCCCAGCTACTTGGGAGGCTGAGGCACAAGAACCGCTTGAATCTGGGAGGTGGAGCTTGCCGTGAGCCAAGGTAGCGCCACTGCACTTCAGCGTGGGTGAGAGTGACACTCCGTCTCAAAAAAAAAAAAAGTTATTTCGATGACTACCTCAGGAGATTCATAGGTATCTGACCCACATCTGAGATGGGATTTGCATTGCATTTTAGCTATGATGAGAACAAATATTTAATATCTTAGAAGATTAAAAGCATACTGTGATAATATGGAAATCTTGGTGGGAATTCAGTCATTAGTGAGAATGTTTTGCGTTAGGTTCAAACCAGCCTCAATGAAGCTGATGTGAGGGAAGGGAAAGTGGACTCTGAGTAGAGCAGGGATAGAAGGAAGATGCTCCAGTGCAGATCAGGAAGGAGCAGGGGGTGAAATGTTACAAATTCTAGAACTCGGAGAGCTGAAGGTAATTACTTCCTTTTCAAGTTGTGAAACATGTTAACCTGTGGTAAAATACTTATAACATGATAATTACCATCTAACCGTGTTGAAGTGTACAGTTCAGTTGTGTGAAGTATATGCATGTCTTTTTTTTTTTTTTTTTTTTTGAGACGGAGTCTCACTCTGTCACCAGGCTGGAGTGCAGTGGTGTGATCTTGGCTCACTGCAACCTCTGCCTCCTGGGTTCAAGCAGTTCTCCTGCCTCAGCCTCCCGAGTAGCTGGGACTACAGGCATGCGCCACCATGCTCAGCTAATTTTTGCATTTTTAGTAGAGACGGGGTTTCACCATGTTGGCCAGGATGGTCACCATCTCTTGACCTTGTGATTCACCTGCCTCGGCCTCCCAAAGTGCTGGGATTACAGGCATGAGCTACTGCACCTGGCCAACTTTTTTTTTTTTTTTTTTTTTTTTTTTGAGACAGAGTTTCAATCTTGTTGCCCAGGTTGGAGTGCAATGGCACAATCTCAGCTCACTACAACATTTTCCTCCTGGGTTCAAGTGATTCTCCTGCCTCAGCCTCCCGACTAGTTGGGATTACAGGCATGCACCACCTCTTGGTGATCTCGGCTCACTGCAACCTCCGCCTCCCGGCTTCAAATGGTTCTCTGCCTCAGCCTCCCGAGTAGCTCGGATTACAGGCGCCCGCTGCCATGCCTGGCTAATTTTTGTATTTTTAGTAGAGACGGGGTTTCACCATCTTGGCCAGGCTGGTCTTGAACTCCTGACCCCGTGATCCACCCGCCTCGGCCTCCCAAAGTGCTGGGATTATAGGCATGAGCCAGCGTGCCCAGCCATCATTCTTAAATTATTATTTCCTAGGTGTCTTTCCTCAAGACAGTCTTAAAGTCACAAAATGTACACGACGGATCCACGGATGTACAGCGGAAAGCCTGGAGGTCCAATAGCCGTAGCCAGGAAGGTATGGCTCTGTTAGAGTCCCCATAGTGTGGAAATGAGTTTGCCCTGGAAAGGGAAAGAACAGCTTCTTGCCCTCAGGTTTCTCACCTTCTCCTCTCCTCACTCTCATCAATGGCCGAGGTCCATTTGTATGCACACAAAGAAAAGGGTTTCTTCCTTTCCAGGAATTAAAATTGGCCTGGAAGACCTCTTTACTTCACAGAGACATATGGAAGACAATGTTCGAGCTAAAGTCCATAAGGTGACAAGGAAGGTCAACAGTCATTACAAAATCAATGGACATAGGAAGACTGCCAAAAAAAAGTAAGATGTGCCTTGACACAAATACTGTTGTATGAACCATGTGCCAATCAAAGTAGACAACTGTAAAGTCCTTGAGAATATTTTCTACAATATTTGTGGCAAATTCAGTGGGTTCAAAATTGAGTTTGTCCTTTCTGCTTGATTAGTTTAATCTGTATAATTCCTTTCCCTTCCTACATTCTTGTTTGTAATTTTTTCGGGGGAAGAGGAGGTGCTAGTACTGGCATTGGTTTTCCTTTCTTTTTTTTTTTTTTTTTTTTCCTGAGACGGAGCTTTGCTCTTGTTGCCCAGGCTGTAGTGCAATGGCACAATCTCAGCTCACTGCCTTTTGGGTTCAAGCAATTCTCCTGCCTCAGCCTCCCAAGTAGCTGGGATTACAGGAGCCCACCACCACACCCAGCTAATTTTTGTATTTTTACTAGAGATGAGGTTTCGCCATGTTGTTCAGGCTGGTCTCGAACTTCTGACCTCAGGTGATCCACCTGCCTCAGCCTCCCAAAGTGCTGGGATTAGAGGTGTGAGCCACCACACCCAGCCTTTTTTTTTTTTTTAATTTTGAGATAGAGTCTCGCTCTGTTGCCCAGGCTGGAGTTCTATGGTGCAATCTTGGCTCACTGCAACCTCTGCCTCTCAGGTTGAAGCAATTCTGCCTCAGCCTCCCAAGTAGCTTGGATTACAGGTGTGTGCCACCACACTCAGCCAATTTTTTTTTTGTTTTTGAGACAGAGTCTCACTCTGTCACCAGGCTAGAGTGCAGTGGGGTGATCTTGGCTCACTGCAACCCCTGCCTCCCAGGTTCAAGCGATTCTTATCCCTCAGCCTCTTGAGTAGCTGGGACTACAGGCATAGGCCACCATGCCCGGATAATTTTTGTATTTTTAGTAGAGGTGGGGTTTCACCATATTGGCCAGGCTGGTCTAGAACTCCTGACGTCATGATCCACACACCTTGGCCTCCCAATGTGCTGGGATTACAGGCGTGAGCCACTGTGCCCAGCCCAATTTTTGTATTTTTAGTAGAGACAGGGGTTCACCATGTTGGCCAGGCTAGTCTTGAACTCCGGACCTCAGGTGATCCGCCTGCCTCAGCCTCCCAGCGTGAGCCACCACACCCAGCCTGGATTGTTGAATTCAATGCTTGGGTCACCTCCAGATTCATTTTCACAGTCTTTCATGTTTTGTTCATATTACATTGTATTTTCCTGCCATATGACTGATCTTTTTTTTGTTAAATGTGAGATACTTGTTAAAAAATATTTAGCAATGAATTGAGGCCTAGTAGCATGTTATCTTGCTGCAGAAGAGATGGGAGTCTACTTCTGGGGGATGGTCAGGGGTCCTCCATACAGGCTGCAATTGAGGTCGTCAGTGCAGGCTCAGTCCCTACAAAGGCCAGGTATTTCCTATCCACCTCTGTTCTGATGTGTGACTCTTCTGGGTCTCAACCAGAGCCAGTGGACTTCAGTACGGGTCGCTTTCATTGGCAGACCCTCAATCCACTTGTTTTTCATCTAATCGCATGTATGTGTGCAAAAGCTGCTCTGCTTCTTTGCATCTCAGTAGTCCCTTCTGGAATTCAGCAATGAAACTCAGGGAAATGGCTTCCAAATGCGAGGATGTCTTTCGTCCTGGGTTTCCTTCTTCTCCATCTTGACCTCATGTCTGTTTACTGCCATGTTAGCAATTTGATGTATTCAATCATGGGTTTTATATTCTGTTTGGTGTCCCCCATTGTTCTCATCGGAGATTGGAAGTTTCAGATGCACTTATGCCAACTCAAGATTAGAATGCTTCCTTAGCTTCCCTCCAGAGTCAGGTTTTGTGTTTGTAGTTCCCAAGTGCACAGCAGGAGTAGTGAGGTCCTCACTGGCTTCTCATTTGCATTAATCTGTGAGCTCATTTAGTGTGGGGACAGGACCCTGCTCCCATTGCATTCTCAGCACCTCACCACACACTCCTTGTTTGAGGCCACTCCAGACAGCATGTGCTGAAGGATGCCCTGTGGTCAGAAACAAGTTCATTAACTTTCTCTTTGAAGTGTTTTTGTCCCTGCTTCCTAGCGTTCTGGGAATTTTACACATCCTTCCTATAAAACCAAGTATCAGGTGAGGTCCTTAGGATCAGGACCATGAATCAAGTGGTGTGAGGGCAACACAGCAAACTTAACTTTTTAGGCCATTTCCTTTTTCTGCCCTCACTCTCTGTGAACTGAACCTTGTTAAAATCAGTCAACACCAGGGTGGATGGTTTGCAGTTGTCATCTATTTTCAGGACATAACACCCTGACTTAGGAGCCATTCCGATCATTTCTAGTTCAATAGATGCACCCAGCATTCAGACTGCCTTTTCTCTCAACCAGGATCTTTAAAGTCGATGACAAGAGTTCCAGTCCTGAATCATGGCAAAGTGCAGTAGTGAACTGCAGGGTTAATGACACCATATTCTGGAAGGATCTCTCTATGGCTGATGGTCTCAGTTCCAGCATCAGCCTCTGACTGAGAATCAGGTCTCCCACAGGAGGAGTCAGATGAGGAGCAATCCTCTGCTTCTGATGGAGTTAGTTGTGATGAGTTGGTGAGGTCTGGTTTTTCACACTGAACTAAAATGAGCTTTCGCTGTGTCAAGCACAAGACTGACCCCAGAGACACACATAGTGCACCTCATAGAAGCTTTTAATAGTCTTTATTTACTAAAGAATAGGACTAACTATAGAACTATGAAGATGAGCTGGAAATGACAGGTGACTTGCCAGCAGGCCAGAGTGTGATTTTTCTTTGTCCCTCAATGGGAGGTGTCAATTCTCCCTTTGGTTGTGAGAATCAGTTGGTTCATTTATGGGAAGGTTGCAGGGGGGATCTTTGAATCACAGCCTTCGGATGCCAGAAGGGCAGAGGGAATCCCACATGGGCTGGTGGATCTTGTGTGTGCATTTCCCTCCCTTCTAATCTCAGGAAACAAAACATGAAAGAATGTGAGCAAGCAGAAAATGAGAGGCAGCTATCAGAGGCAGAGGAGAATGGGAAATTGGATATGAAAGAAATACATACCTACCTTGAGTTCAGAAACTGAACCCCACCCTCTTGGGAAACCCCCCCTCGGGAAACCCCCATTGGAGTGTTGTTTTTAACCTTTGTACAATGTTTAGACCCAGTAAATGCAGAAATAGAAACAAATGGTCAGAAGACATATCCAGAGAGAGAGAGTTGACAAAACAGAAAACAAAGTACCTTAAGATTTACCAGTGACCAAAAGATGTGAAGTAGCAAAACGTCTCCTGACCCCATTGCCAGCTAGACTGTGTGGAAACTCAGTTACCAGCCATTCTAGGGGTGGAGTGAGTTGTTGTCATCCTTAGGAAAGTGTGTTGTTGTAGGATCAACCACATCCTTCAAAAGGACTATGCCTGTTTATAAGCCCAGCTGTTTCTGCCCTGTGAAACATGGCAAGGATATTAATACAAAGAGAATAGAGCTTTATGATAAAAGATGCTCAATGAAGGATGAATTAGGGATATACTGAGAATGGGGAAGGAAATTGTCAACTCAGAAGTCAGCAGGCAGTAAGCAAAAGAGGAGGAATCAATACAGCAACAGTTTGGATCAGACTGTACTGTTTTTGTTTTTGTTTTTGTTATTTTTTCTGAGGTGGAGTCTCGCTCTGTCACCCAGCCTGGAGTGCAATGACGTGATCTTGGCTCACTGTAACCTCCGCCTCCCAGGTTCAAGTGATTCCCCTGCCTCAGCCTCCTGAGTAGCTGGGATTACAGGTGCCTGCCACCACACCCGGCTAATTTTTTGTATTTTTAGTAGAGATGGGGTTTCACCGTATTAGCCACGATGTTCTCAATCTCCTGACCTCGTGATCCACCCGCCTCGGCCTCCCAGAGTGCTCGGATTACAGGCATCAGCCACCGCGACCGGCTCAGACTGTACTCTTATAGCCATCTGAAATACGTTTTCTAGGTATAGATAGATTGTGTAAGGGTACAGTTGTGAGGATAACAGAAAATGGCAGATTATTTAAAATCATCCTGAAAGTGGTGCTTTATCTGATGAAAGTGATTGTAATCCATAGGAAACTGTTTCAACGCATGCAAGAGTGGCGGCGGCGGGCAGAGGACTACTACAGATGCAAAGTAAGGAGCTTCCTCCCCGCAGTTGCACGATAGTTCAGTGCTGATGCAGATGATGCCACGGCCCTTAGACTCTCTCAATATTCAATTTCTCATGTGTTGGCTTTTTCAGATCACCCCTTCTGCAAGAAAGCCTCTTGCCAACTCAGTAAGTTTGTTTGTTTTCCTTGCTTTTGGACATAGTCTGCCAGGTCAGGACATGGATGTATTTTTCTCCCCACAGCTCTGTGCTCAAGCCTTGCAAAGGGGGATGGCAGAGAGGAAGGCTGCCTACAAGCAGCACAGGTAGGTCATTGTGATGGACATTTTAAAGGATGTTTTTGTTTTGAGATAAAGCTTTGAGCATCTAGTAAAGAACTTGGTGTTTTAATTCTTCAAGTCAATTCTTTCTCTGTCTTCTAGGTGTCAAATGAGGCAAAAGCAGAGAGTGCCAGAGAGACACATGAGTCAGGAGCCAGTCCAGGGACGACTGGGCCTAGAGAACCCTTTCTGGAGGGGTAGGAGCTTGCTGTGAGGCAGCTGCTTAATTTCTGCTGCACAATCCACACACCTTGCTTCTCCTTTTGGGGATGAGGTCTCGGGTGGGGTGATTGTTATGTTTCCTGGAAACAATTCCAAGCACTTATAAAGAGAACAGTTGTCTCGCTGGGTGGCAGGACCCTATTTTTCTCAGGTGCCCGAGCTGAATGGCTCTTGGCTAGTCCCCTGTGAATGGTGGAGCTCAGGCCGCTCCACTGACTGTGGACGTTGCCCCACCCTGATGTCTTGGTTACTTTTAACTGAGGAGATGAACCTAGAAGGCAGATGGGCCAGCTCCCATTTCCATCTTGACTCAGTGTGAAGGATTTATTTTTCTTTCCCTTGAGAAAACAACAATAGCACTTTAGAATGGGAGCCACATGTGCTGATGAGAGCAGAGATTTTCTGGCCGTGTCTTCATGGATCAATATTGTAGCTTGAGATCTGCTTTAAGAAAAGAAGCATTTATTTACACTTTTTGGAACATCCTTCATTCTTTTTGTTTAAGTTGTTTATTGTCAACTATATAACTCCATTAGTAAGTTAAATTTCTATGTAATCCTACTCCTCTAACATTTGAAGTGTAACCCTAAAACTTTCCAGTTAATTTCTGTAGCTCTTACCTTTTCTCATGACTGTTCATCTCTTTATGTCCATTTCTGTTCATAAGTATTGATAATACCTGGCCAGGTATGAAAGTTAGATTAACTATGAATCCACAGAATTTTAAATGTCCCTATGGCTTGAAGAAGAGGAGCAGTGCTGTTCCTGTCCAGGGTTTATTGATATTCTTCCAACCATGGCTGTTCCTATTTTAATTTTGAGTCTGTGCTCACATGATGAGTGATTTCCTCTGATATGTACTGATTTAGAGCTCATTTCCAGCTGGTTAGAGCCCGACCTGTTCACAGCCTGTTGAGAGTTAAGAATACCCCTGGACCAGGGCTCTGTGGTATCTTCCTCAAGGATGAGGCTCCAGAGGGCTCCAGAGTCCTCTGAGGCATGTGGTCAATAAACCCTGTGCCTCTGGTAAGGGACCTGTGTGGCAGAGAGTGAGATGGCAGCGGAGGGTGTGGAGGGTTTCTTATTCTGCACAGAACATGCAAGCCAGATTTAGCCCCATTCCCTTCTCTGGCCCTTAGCAGATTCAGGACCTCATTTGGTTCCCATGAGGAACAGCAACGGCGTCCCAGCTGAAAACACAGAGAAGACAAAGGTAAATGCTGGGGACGTTTTCACTCTTCTTATATCAGGACACTTTGGTCTTTTCCAACAATGCCCTCTCCTGGCCTGGCCTCTGCTCTGTGGGTTCTGTGGTGTCTTTTCTGTCTCGACTTCTTGAGAAGCAAAATCTCCATGAGCTTTCAGGCTTCTCCATTCCCAGCTGATCATCGTTGGTGGCACCTCCAGAATCCATAAAAGCTCAGGGACCGAGGGCTGAAGGGCTTTTACTGTTCTGTTTCCAGAAATAACACGAGGAGGCACCACTGACCTCCAGTACTGTAGGTCTCATGGCGCGGTGAACTCTGACTGATCCACCTTACCCAAGATGTTGTGGGGTCTCATTTCCGAAATATGTGGGATTTTCTTTTGCTGTGATTTTGTTTGCATTCTGCTATAATGTAGGTGATTAACGTTTGAAATATCTGCTGTATTCCCAGAAGTGAAAATAGTGAAAACGCATTAATCTAACATTAATTTGTGCTTTGTGCAATTTTGAATGCTCTTTGACAAGGCCAATTCCATAGTTCATCACAGTCCCATCCCTGTTGGTAACCGTGTTGTGCAAAAACACCTTCATACCCACCCAATGGGGCCCCTGATCTAATATTCTAAGTGCCAGAGGTTCCATATTTCTAATAGCAAATAGGCCCTGACTGTAAATTAGTGAAGAGTGAATGTAACTTATTACCTACAGGGACAATTCCAAATGAAGGCCTTAAATGATGCTCAGCTAAGCTGGTTCTTCTGTGGCCTCTGTACCTTGAAAAGCTGCCGAGTCCTATGATTACACATGATGGGACTTGTACACTTGAAGTGAAACACAGTTTTCAAACTTGCTTTGTTTAGAATTCTCACCTCATTTTTCCATGGACAAAAGTATTCTTTATGTCCTAGTGCACTTACAATTTGGTATTACCTGGGAGTGAAAAGAAATATTACAGCCATGTCTAACTGACTTCTTGAGGTAAGATTGTTCTGTCAGAAATCCCTCTCCCAGTTCCCCTGAAGCTCTTCAGGAATCCACATCTCTCCAGAGCTCTTTGTTCTCATGGGTGGCACCTCCAGAGTGAAGAAGATCCTTTGTCAAGAAGGGAAACAGAGGGGAAATGAGAGGGTCCCGCAGGCAGAGCTGGAATCTACTTCCACTCTGCCTCTTGCAAGCTGTGTGACCCTGGGCACAATTTCTCTTTCCTCTGGAAACCTCTGTTTTCTTAGACTTGGAGCAGGGTGGTCACACTGACCTTGCAGAGTTCTGAGAATCAGAGACAGAACATAAAAGGCCTGGAAAACATTCTCCAAAAAGAAGCTGCAACATGTGTGGACAATGGGCTTTTCATGCCTCTCTTACTCTCTGTTGACCTGGTGCAAGAAACATGCTCTGGTGATGGCTGTGAGGGAGGAATGAGGATAGACATAGACACTCCTGTGTCTCAAACATGCTTCTTTATTACTCTGTTATGACTCTGTCTTCCCTGGGGCAGGACCCCAGTCTGCCTACATTTGCAAACAGACACAGTGGCATGTGGAGACAACAGTGTGTCCCAATGACTTTTCTTTACTCCCCAGCTGTGGGCAGTACTCAGTGGAAGGGTGATATTATGACACTGATACTGCTATTTTGAAACCTGGAGGGTGGAAAGGTGCAAAAATCTATCACCAGCAACAGAAGGTGCAGCCTGTGTTGGTGGCGGTAATTTTGTCCATCACATGAATATGTGTGAAAACATTTCCTCCTTTGGCCCTACAGGTCAGGATGGCGGCAGTGGAGCACCATCATTCCTCAGGATTGCCCTACTGGCCCTACCTCCCAGCTGAAACTTTAAGAAAAAGGATGGGCCACAAGCTACCTCCTCCTTTTCAGTGTGATCTGAGAGGTCAACCACGTCCATCAGTTAAAGGGTGTCTGAGACCGCTGACTCTTTCTCGACTACAGTGTCCACTAGGACCTCAACCACATTCTACAACTGATGATTTTCTGAAAAGAGAGACACCTCAAGATGAGTGTGCCCTGGGACCTGAACCACTTCCTCGAGCTGATGATTTTCCGAGACTCAAGACACCTCCCGAGGGTCTTTTCATACCAATTTCCCCTTCTCCAGTTGATGATTCTCTGAGCCTGAAGACACCTCCCGAGTGTCTTCTGGTACCCCTTCCACCTTCTCCAGTTGATGATTTTCTGAGACCACAAACACCTCCCATCCAGTGTCACCTGAGACCTGTACCATTTCATCGAGCTGATGATATCAGGAGACTCAAGAAACCTCCTGACTGTTTTTTCGCACCCCTTCCACCTTCTCCAGTTGATGATTCTCTGAACCTGAAGACACCTCCCGAGTGTCTTCTGGTACCCCTTCCACCTTCTCCAGTTGAAGATTTTCTCACACCACAGGCACCTCCCATCGAGCGTCGTCGCCTGGGACCTGTAGCATTTCCTCGAGCTGATGATTTTAAGAGACCCAAGGAACCTCCCGAGTGTTTTTTCGCACCCCTTCCACCTTCTCCAGTTGATGATTCTCTGAGCCTGAAGACACCTCCCGAGTGTCTTCTGGTACCCCTTCCACCTTCTCCAGTTGAAGATTTTCTCACACCACAGGCACCTCCCATCGAGCGTCGTCGCCTGGGACCTGTAGCATTTCCTCGAGCTGATGATTTTAAGAGACCCAAGGAACCTCCCGAGTGTTTTTTCGCACCCCTTCCACCTTCTCCAGTTGATGATTCTCTGAGCCTGAAGACACCTCCCGAGTGTCTTCTGGTACCCCTTCCACCTTCTCCAGTTGATGATTTTCTCACACCACAGGCACCTCCCATCAAGCGTCGTCGCCTGGGACCTGTAGCATTTCCTCGAGCTGATGATTTTAGGAGACCCAAGGAACCTCCTGAGTGTTTTTTCACACCCCTTCCACCTTCTCCAGTTGATGATTCTCTGAGCCTGAAGACACCTCCCGAGTGTCTTCTGGTACCCCTTCCACCTCCAGTTGATGATTTTCTCACACCAGAGGCACCTCCCATCAAGCGTCGTCGCCTGGGACCTGTAGCATTTCCTCGAGCTGATGATTTTAGGAGACCCAAGGAACCTCCTGAGTGTTTTTTCACACCCCTTCCACCTTCTCCAGTTGATGATTCTCTGAGCCTGAAGACACCTCCCGAGTGTCTTCTGGTACCCCTTCCACCTCCAGTTGATGATTTTCTCACACCAGAGGCACCTCCCATCAAGCGTCGTCGCCTGGGACCTGTAGCATTTCCTCGAGCTGATGATTTTAGGAGACCCAAGGAACCTCCTGAGTGTTTTTTCACACCCCTTCCACCTTCTCCAGTTGATGATTCTCTGAGCCTGAAGACATCTCCTGAGTGTCTTCTGGTACCCCTTCCACCTCCAGTTGATGATTTTCTCACACCAGAGGCACCTCCCATCAAGCGTCGTCGCCTGGGACCTATAGCATTTCCTTGAGCTGATGATTTTAGGAGACCCAAGGAACCTCCCGACTGTTTTTTCACACCCCTTCCACCTTCTCCAGTTGATGATTCTCTGAGCCTCAAGACACCTCCCGAGTTTCTTCTGGTACCTGTTCCACCTCCAGTTGATGATTTTCTGAGACCACAAACACCTCCCATCCAGTGTCACCTGAGACCTGTACCATTTCATCGAGCTGATGATATCAGGAGACTCAAGAAAACTCCTGACTGTTTTGACTGTTTTTTGTTTTGTTTTGTTTTGTGTTTTTTTGTTTTTTGTTTTTTGTTTTATTCTGTGGCAGGAAGGGGCCTGGTGTGTTGTTGATTCAATTTATTGATCATTTTTACAACAATAAATTCATTTAAGTATTGATTGTGCACCTATCATATGATACGCATTTTTTCATCACTCCCCCACTCCCAGAACCCTAAGCTTTTCTCACTGTTAGAACTGCTAGTTTATTTGTATTTCAGTCACGTTGACTATAAACTCCTTGAGTGTAGGTGCTTAGATTTTTTTCACTGCTTAGCCCCCAATGCCTGTATAGAGTAAGCTCTTTTTTTTTTTCCTCTCTCTTTTTGTACCAAATGCCCAATGGCCAATTTATTCTGTTTCAATAACAACTAGGCATCATTTTCAAAGGGCCATATACTGACAACAGACTGCCCAGAAATTATCTCCCTATGTAGGAAAACTACAGAAGACAAGTTCTTAGATTTTTAATGCCCAATACAGTAGCCATTAATGACAGGTGACTACTGAGCCTTGAAATGCGATAGTCCAAATTGAGATGTGCTATAAGCTTAAATTACACACCACGTTCCAAAGCCATAAGGCCAAAAACTGTAAAATAGTCTAGTAATTTTATATTTATTATATATTGAAATGATATTTGGTATTTTAGATATATTGAGTTAAATAAAAGTTAAATTCACCTGTTGGGTTTTTTACTTTTAAAATGTGAATTCCAGAAAAAAATTTTTTTTTATGAAGTATTTATTGATGATTCCTGGGTGTTTCTCGGAGAGGGGGATATGGCAGGGTCATAGGATAATAGTGGAGAGAAGGTCAGGAGATAAACACATGAACAAAGGTCTCTGGTTTTCCTAGGCAGAGGTCCCTGCGGCCTTCTGCAGTGTTTGTGCCCCGGGGTACTTGAGATTAGGGAGTGGTGATGACTCTTAAAGAGCATGCTGCCTTCAAGTATCTGTTTAACAAAGCACATCTTGCACTGCCCTTAATCCATTTAACCCTGAGTTGACACAGCACATGTTTCAGAGAGCAGGGGGCTGGGGGAAAGGCCATAGATCAACAGCATCCCAAGGCAGAAGAATTTCTCCCAGTCAGAACAAAATGGAGTCTCCTATGCCCACCTCTTTCTACGCAGACACAGCAACAATCTGATCTCTCCTTCCTTTCCGCACACTTCCCCCCCTTCTTTTCAACAAAACCACCATTGACCTCATGGCCCGCTCCCGATGGTCGCTGTCTCTTCGGAGCTGTTGGGTACACCTCCCAGACAGGGTGGCCGGGCAGAGGCTCTCCTCACCTCCCAGACAGGGTGGCTGGGCAGAGGGGCTCCTCACTTCCCAGACGGGGAGGCCGGGCAGAGGCGCTCCTCACATCCCAGACGATGGGTGGCTGGGTAGAGGCGCTCCTCACATCCCAGACGGGGCGGCCGGGCAGAGGCGCTCCTCACATCCCAGACGATGGGTGGCCGGGTAGAGGCACTCCTCACATCCCAGACGGGGAGGCCGGGCAGAGGCGCTCCTCACATCCCAGACAATGGGTGGCCGAGTAGAGGCGCTCCTCACCTCCCAGACGGGGCAGCCAGGCAGAGGCGCTCCTCACTTCCCAGACGGGGCAGCCGGGCAGAGGTGCTCCTCACTTCCCAGACGGGGCGGCCGGGCAGAGACGCTCCTCACTTCCCAGACGGGGCGGCCAGGCAGAGGCGCTCCTCACTTCCTCCCAGACGGGGTGGCAGCCAGGCAGAGGCGCTCCTCACCTCCCAGACGGGGTGGCTGGGCAGAGACGCTCCTCACTTCCCAGACGGGGCGGCCAGGCAGAGGCCCTCCTCACTTCCTCCCAGACGGGGTGGCAGCCAGGCAGAGGCGCTCCTCACCTCCCAGACAGGGCTGCCGGGCAGAGGCGCTCCTCACTTCCCAGACGGGGTGGCTGGGCAGAGGCGCTCCTCACCTCCCAGACGATGGGCAGCCAGGCAGAGGCGCTCCTCACTTCCCAGACGGGGCGGCCGGGCAGAGGCACTCCTCACTTCCTCCCAGATGGGATGGCAGCCAGGCAGAGGCGTTCCTCACTTCCCAGATGGGGCGGCCGGGCAGAGACGCTCCTCACCTCCCAGATGGGGTGGCCAGGCAGAGGCGCTCCTCACTTCCTCCCAGACGGGGTGGCAGCCAGGCAGAGGTGCTCCTCACCTCCCAGATGGGGCGGCCGGGCAGAGACGCTCCTCACCTCCCAGATGGGGTGGTCGGGCAGAGGCGCTCCTCACTTCCTCCCAGACGGGGTGGCAGCCAGGCAGAGGCGCTCCTCACCTCCCAGATGGGGCGGCCGGGCAGAGGTGCTCCTCACTTCCTCCCAGATGAGGTGGTGGCCAGGCAGAGGCGCTCCTCACCTCCCAGACGGGGCGGCTGGGCAGAGGTGCTCCTCACTTCCCAGACAGGGTGGCTGGGCAGAGGCGCTCCTCACATCCCAGACGATGGGCAGCCACGCAGAGACGCTCCTCACTTCCTATACGGGATGGCGGCTGGGCAGAGGCGCTCCTCACTTCCCAGACGGGGCGGCCAGGCAGAGGGGCTCCTCACATCCCAGACGATGGGCGGCCAGGCAGAGACGCTCCTCACTTCCTAGACTGGGTGGTGGCGGGGCAGAGGCTGTAATCTTAGCACTTTAGGAGGCCAAGGCAGGCGGCTGGGAGGTGGAGGTTGTAGCGAGCTGAGATCATGCCACTGCACTCCAGCCTGAGCAACATTGAGCACTGAGTGAGCGAGACTCCGTCTGCAATCCCAGCACCTTGAGACAGAGTCTTGCTCTGTTGCCCTGGCTAGAGTGCAGTGGTGCAATCTCAGCTCACTGCAACCTCTGCCTCCCAGGTTCAGGTGACTCTCTTGCCTCAGCCTCCTGAGTAGCTGGGATTACAAGTGCCTGCCACCACGCCCAACTAATTTTTTTGTATTTTTAGTAGAGACTGGGTTTCACCATCTTGGCCAGGCTGGTCTCAAACTCCTGACCTCAAGATTCACTCGCCTTGGCCTCCCAAAGTGTTGGGATTACAGGCGTGAGCCACCGTGCCCAGCCTGTGGCTGTCTTTCTGTAAGGACATCAGTCATGTCAGACCAGGGCCCACCCTACCCCAGTATGACCTCATCTTAATTTAAGTATACATTTGCAACAATCCTGTTTCCTAATGAAGTCAGTTCTGAGGTACCGAGAGTTAAGATTTCAACATCTCTTTCTTGCACGGGGAGGGGAGACTGATTTAGCCCCTACCAATAAGAGAAAAAATATTATAGCACAGTCTGGATGTAGTGATTTCTTTCTGCAGTCCACACACACACACACACACACACACACACAGAGCTGATGCAAGCACATGCTGTGTCAATGCAAAGGAAAAAGACAGATGTCTCCCTACGCCTTTCTAAGCTTTTATATATTATACCTCACATTGTCAGCTCTAAAATCCTGTATCTAATACATTTATCTATCTAATAGATTTTTTAGATCTAATACATTTATTTGGTAATAAATAAATAATAAATTTACCAACTGTCTTGGTGAAAAGGAGTTCATGCTGGATGATGGATGAGGCCTTGAATAATGGCCTTCCCGGCCACTATGGCCACTCTCCACTCAAGGATCTATTGTACAAGCATTGGGGTGGCTGGGGGCAGAGATGACTGACATCTACCAGCCAGTCAGCCGGTTCCTCCGTCTACCTGCTTAGTGAGTGTCCTGTCTATGCCAAATCTTCTCTAGTGGCAATGATGTGAGACACAAAGATCTGCACATTTTGCGGCCACTTCCAACAATTCATCTACATGCTTCTTCCCAGACCACTTTGTCTCTGATCATCTAAACTCGCCCCTTCTAAACCCCAGACCAAGACCAGCCAAGTTATTTGCCACTACATGGAAGTCCATATATACCCTTACCTCATACCACTTCTGGCATACAAAGTGGACAAACAAGCGTACTGCTCACAGCTCTACCCTCTAGGAGGGTTTCTCCTCATCACTGTCCTTCAGGGCCACCACTGAGTTGAGTGGTAGTGTTGACAGCTATCCACTCTCAGGCAGCATTGATTATCCAAACCAATCCATCCACGAACCAGGAATAAGCTGTGTTGTTCCTCCTTCATCAGTGAATCACAGAGTTCCCTCACTCCTGCCCCCATATTTATAGATGTGAGCTGAGAGACATGTCAGGACAGCAGAGGTAGGTGACATGGAGCTCTGGGCCACCCTATACCTTCTGGACTTGCTCAGATCTGGTCCTGAATATACCATTTCCATCATACCTTATCACCTTGTTGGATCTGACAATGTCCAGCTCGTAACAGTAAACTCATATCATATAATCACTGGATGTACCACTTTCAGGTGCTTGATCTCTCTTGACCCCTTATCACATCAGAAGCTGTTTTTTTGAGTGGTGAGTAATTAAACAATAAATAGTCTCTTGAATGCAGTAGACATGCCTTTCTCCAGAACCTTACCCATTCTGTACCGCAAATCTATTAGGGTTTGTCCAAGATTTCCTATACCATCCTTTTCTACCACGGATACCCCGAGCACTGTTGGATCTGTTGAATTATATGGCCTCAACAGCAGAGTATGTTGTCCTGAAGCCTAGAATTTCTGCAGTTTTCTTCTGCTTTGGGTTCCACTCAAAACTAGTAGACTTTTAATGACCCAAGAAATGAGTCAAAGAAATAATCTCAAGCACAATATTGGCTGCCTCCTAAAATTCAAAGTGGCCCACCAAAAAATATACCTTTTCATAGGGGTAATTGTTTACCTTAGGATGCTGCAAACCATGGGACTCCTAAAATCTTCACCAATATGGCAGGACTTTGATACTGTAAATGATTTATGTTTTACCTTCATGTGTTTTACTATGACATCCAGAGTACCGGCCACTTTCTGTTCACCAAGTCCAATTAGCATAATGTCAACAACATAGTATACCAGCATGATATGTCAAGGTGACAGAGAGAAAGAGAATACATATAGCCTTGGGGAAAGACCGTGAATGTGTACTCATATCCTTTCTTAATGAGACAGAACTGATCTTGACCATCCTTGCTGAGGAGGTTCGAAGATGACTTGTTTGCCAGATGGATAGCCACAACCCAGGAACCAAAGGCTGTGCTGCTCTGTTCCAGTAAAGATACCACATCCAGTTCGGTAGCTACATACAATTGGGACTGCAACTTAGATAACGTTCCGGTAGTCTGCTGTTATTCATGAAAATCCACTTGTTTTTTGCAGAGACCATGTAGACGGACTGAATGGGGATATGATGAGGATGACCACCCCTGCATTTGCTAAGTTCTTGAGCGTGGCATCGATCTCAGCCATTCCACTGGAATAGGGTATTGCTTTGATTTGCTGTCTTAGGTGGGAATGGGCACTTTCTGGGTTTCCATTTGTTTCTTCCTTCCTGGTTCTTATTTCACAGGTCAGGAAGCAAAACGTGAGGGCTCTACCAGCTGCTCAGTCTATCCTTTCCAATTAAGCACACTGGAACTGAGGAAGCAACGACAGGGTGAGCCCTAACACCCTCGTCATCACTGCTGAGCCTGCCTTGACAAGAACTCCATTTATCACCTGCCTCCATGATTTCCCATGCTAACTAGCTGTCATCATGGCATTCCAGGTTCTGCTGATGTCATTGTCAGGTTAGACCCTGTAGACCCTGAAAACTCTGTGTATTTCCATTTTCTTAGGGTAAAGTTACACAGGTCCCTCTGGGGGAAGGTTTGTGGCACTGCAGGGTTCTTTTTCAAGGCGGCCCAGCCTCCCCTTCAATCACTAGGCCAGGGGCCCGAGAACTGACTCAAATCTGGGAGCTAGGTGAGGGATTATCATTTTTCTTTTTCGCAGCAGACATCAGATTTCAGCTTACCTTCTCTTTAATATTTTTTCTGGTTACACAAGTCAAGAAATATTCACAGTGGGTACTCATCTATCTTTCCTCTAGAAATACCCTATGTGTACAGCACGCTGGCTGGCACCTTGGCCTTGCTGCCATATGGTAGTCATATTCACTTTGATGGCCAAATGCTGCGCCTTGGCCTCTGCTACTCCAAAATATCTTCATCTTCAGTAATATTAGAGAGGTCAGTTCTGTGGCAGCATTTCCTACTGTGAACCATAGACCATGGAAGACAATCACTAGTGAGATTCCCAACAATGCTGGTGGCCCCTCACCAGTGAGTTTCTTGTTTTTGTACAAAGGGCATGTCCTCTTGGCCTCATAGGGAACAAGATCAGGGTCTCTGGTCTTGCATAATAAATCCTCCCTGGACTGTCTGACTCCTTCCTCAATACCATGCCATGGCAAATATGGCATCTTTCCCTCATTGACTATAGGCTGTCATCTTATCCAAGCTTCAAGAAACCTCTGACCAGCATTATTAGGATAGGCACAATTGTCCTTTTGAGGACAGCGAATTATAGGATAGAGTCAGTAGACCTTCCCTAGTCACTCTTATGTATAATATCCACACCTCCTGACCCAACACTCTCAAGATCCACTCCCATATGTGTTTCTCTGACTTCTCCTGGTAAGAATTAGGCCCTTCAACTCCTGATGAGTAAACCAGTCATCAAATACTTGGTGAAGAGCTTCCATCAACTGTCTTTGCAATGGGACTTCATGTCCTTCTCTGGGGTTTTGCAGATAATGGACCTTAACTAGTGGCCTGGAGGCAATGAGGGGATGTAAGGATGCATCTTGTGAAGGACAAAAGTCATCTTATGAGTAGTCCCCTCAGGTGAGGACTTCCTGTGGTACCCAGGTAATGGAAAACCACAAATCTGACTGGAGGTCTTGACATCCTTTATAGCAGTAGACCAAATGTTAGCTACATCTACCAACACTTCCAAAAGTTTTTATGGAACAAACAGACAAATACCAAATGCCAAGTAACCAAGTTAAAACACCTCACTTCCTTTAGGCGGTGCTGTCGGAAGCATGGTTCAATTCTCACTTTCAAGTTTGAGGTAACTCTAGACCCACACCCTGTCCTCCAAAACTGTAGAAAAAATACTGCGAAAGATGTCTTCTTCATGTTCCTCAAGGTAGTTATTCTCACTCAGAGAGTGGCAAGTACTTGGAATCTTCCTGATTTTTTTTCTCCTCCAGAGTTTTAGTGATGAAAGATGTTGGGAGAACACAGAATGCTAAGCCCCACAAATCTTGCTAGAGAGATCTCCTAGAGAAATCAGAATCTTTCAAGATTGTTTTAGAGAAATATGCTATCACTCTGACTCCATTCTAAAAATTCCCCTGTGACCCAGCTGGCCTGACAAACTAAATCATGATACTCTGCAAAACATACCCTTTCACACATGAATGCCCACGGCAATGTTTCCTAACCATTCATGAGTCATAAAACCTATGGCAGAAACCATTCTACATGTTCACCAAAACATTTCATTTTCCCTCTGGACACCAGGAAAACTATTTTTTTTTTTTTTTTTTTTTTACTTTTTCTAATCTAAGTCAGGCTATGTAAGGAGTTCTGCCCAATAAAATGTGGGCAAAATTGATGTCCTACAGAATTATCGTCCACACTCTATGTCTGTTATCATTAGCTGTCAGGATGCAGAGTATCAAAAAAGGACTTTAACTTATTTATTTATTTTTCGAGACAAAGTATCACTTTGTCACCCAGGCTGGAATGCTGTAGCATGATCACAGCTCACTGCAACCTTGACCTCCCAGGTTCAAGCTATCCTCCCACCTCAGCCTCCCAAGTAGCTGACACTACAGTCACATGCCACCACTCCCGGCTAATGTTTGTATTTTTTGTAAAGAGGAGGTTTCACCATGTTGCCTAAGCTGGCCTTGAACTCCTGGGCTCAAGTGATCTGCCTGTCTTGGTCTCCCAAAGTGCTGGATTACAGGCATGAGCCACCATGCCCAGCCCAAATGAAGAACTTGGAGTCCATGGTGAAAGGCAGAACCTCCCCAACTCAACTGAGTTGGTCATGAGTGAAAAGTACATCTTTAAGCCACACCTTTCAAATGGGTCAGCAAATTTGATAAATTTGGCAAATTTCAGCTATTCCCACCCACTACGTATACCTCTCTTACAATTTATAGTGTCTTCTCATGTCCTTTGCTCCTATCAAACCTATCCTAACCAGCACCTATATTAAACATTTATTTCTACATTATGTAGTCTTCAGAGTTCTAGGGCGGTGTGTTCAAATGATGGGAATATTACACACCTGCACTGTCCAGCCACTAGCCACATCGAACTACTGAGTACTTGAAATGTGGCTAGTGTGGCCCAAGAACTGAATTTTAAATTGTACTTAATTTTAATTAATTCAAACTTAAATAGCCACATGTGGCTAGTGGCTACCACATGAAAGCATGCAGCTCTAGATGGGCATGAGCCTAGACAGGCAGAATAACTAGATTCTAAAGTAAGTTGGTAACTAGGGAATTAGCACTTACTATGGGAATTTAAAAGATGTGTTAAAATATATACTGGTGGGAAAGAACTTTAAGAAAAAGTGGTGGTTCTTAATGGTTTAAGAACCTTAATGGTCAAACATTTCTAAGAATGCTTGTCCCTGGGTAATATTTCTAACTGGTCAAGTCACAATTATTACGGAATGGATCTCCCCAGTATCGTTTCCCTATAGCTTCTATGTGCAGCATATTTATGCCCTGAGTGTATAATGTCTGGCCATAATGACACGAAAGGTTGGATTCTAGGGGTGGAATACATCAAGTCACTAGGATGTCACCAAGCCCACTGTGTGGGTTAAATGCTACAGACAGAGGGTTGTGCCACCCACTCCCCACCTTCCCTACCTCCCATCCTACCCAAAGCTTCAGCCAAAAGGAAGAAAATGCCTCCCACATGGCCATAGGCTGAAGTGCTGCCCCTCGGTGGCCAGAAGTCACTCAACATGCAGGCAAAGACGATGTTAACAATACAAAGAATCAGAAAAAGACTGAATTCCTTAGATCAATCTGTTTGGCTTCAAAAGCTAGAATCTCAAAAGTCTATCCCCTGCTGATTTTATTTTTCTTTCAACTTTTCAATGCCATTGCTCCTGCCTGAACAAAAGACAAGAAAGTCCAGTCTTATCCCAGAATAGACAGAAGAGCACAGAACAGACAGAGCTATACACCACTGCAGGACTAGAGATTATTCCTCATGCTGGGCAGGGTAGGGTAGAAAGAAGAGAATCCATCAAAGCAAGAGGTGGCTAATTCCCTCAACAAAACTAAATTAACAATATTAGCTCAAGTGAGGGAGCTGAATCTTCTCACAGTGTTAAACAGTTTGTTCTGTTTTATATATTAAAGACCCAAGTGTAGTTTATTGTTTTTATGGAGTTAAGTGAATTCACATGTTAAATTTAAAAGGTCAGGGGAGACAGGAGATTTTGTTTGTTTCTAGTATTATTTGGCAGAGTATAAAAGTCCCTGGACCTAGAATTGGAAGGCTTGCACTCAAATCCACACCCTTCCTGGTACCAGCCAAGTGCCCCTGGGCAATCACTCAACCCATCTCCTTCACTGGTGGTTGTGGCAGCCCTTCTCAAGCAGAGTTGAGAGACCTTAGCTCCCTAACCCAGTGGTTCTCCAACTAGTGAGTGCTCAGAATCACCTGAAGGGTTGGTTAAAACAGCACTAGGACCAATCCCAAGTAGTCCTGGAATACAGCCTGAGAATTTGCCTTTCCAGCAAGTCCCCAGCCTGGTTGAATGCCATTCCCAGCCCACCCACCCCTGGCTCCACTTTCTCTTGTACTAGCTGATATCTGAGATTCCACCATCAAGAGCCCCAACCCAACTTAGCCGGGAAGCTTTACTCTTATTAAAAGGTACATACATGAAACAATATTAGCAGTTAGACTGTATCTTTCACATCTTATCCTTCTTTATCATTCCCGTGTCTCCCTTGCTGTATTGCCTGCACAAGTTCACATGTTTGAGGAACGAAACTTCAAACATAGTCTGTATCAAGAGGCTTTATTATTTTCTTTTTCCTCTCTCCCCGCTTTCCCCTAGAGCTTGGTCAAGGTGTCCTAATGGTCTAAAATGTCAAAAGAAAACTAGATGAGGAAAAAGTAATAGAAAATAACTCTATTATAAGCTTCCTTATAGTTCAGGTTCATCTCTTTCTTATAAGAACCACCCACCAGTTCCTACTCAGAGACTCAAGGATACTCCTGTTCCTCAGCTGGTTCACAATAAAAACACTGAAGATTCACATCAATCGAAGGGTTTCTGTTACCATTCACATGGGCCTTCCCAAATACTAGTGAAACAGAGGTAGTCACTACTCATCAAAAAACACTCAGCAAGAAGGGCCAGACTCCCACACATGGATCCCAGAAGTCAGGGAGAGAGTGAGTGTGGAGGCCTACCTCCTCCTAACCTGCTCACCCACGGAGCCATTCCATGGCAAAGGAATAGCAGCTCAGAGGCTGCCCGCACTGCCCTCACTGCAGAAGTTTAAGGAAATCTCCCAGTATGTTTCATGTTGGAAGACCCTGAGATAAAGCCCATATTTCAGTCTGTATTTGTCCTCCCACAAAATGAAGAGTGCTTGTCCATGAGACCAGCCCATGTCTAATTCGGCAGGACACAGCGTGCAGAGCGCCTCGAGCAGGCAGCCCACTGCTGACTCCTTTCCAGGGGCCTTTCCCCGAGAGGCAAAGCTTTCTCCCAGGGAGTCCTCACTTTCAGCCCTGTCAGCATGCCCAGTGCCTGCACTCTGCAGGGCCCAGTTCTATCCCACTACGTAAGTTGGTTTTCAGCAGCTATGGGAAAGTCACACACGATTGTGCCAAGGTGAACAAATGTTGGCGACCTGGGGAAAAGCAGCAGCTGCACATCCTGAAGCATTGGGTCTTCCAAGGAAGCCTCGTCTAACCAGAAAAGCCATCACTCTCCTCCTCCAACAATTTCTGATATAGGAAATCGTCTTATCATGTTACTCCCTTTTCCCTGTTGTAAATCCATGCTGGCGAGCCCAGGGCTCGCTCTATACACTGCCTGGCATGGTGCCATGCAGCTAAGTGTGTTGGAATACAGCGCTGTCCACCATTCAGTTATTTTAACAAGCACTATGGAGCTCTCATAAGTGGCTTAAAAACATTTACATTTACCCCAAAATCACTTTAAAATAATTCACTCCATCACAGCCTCAGCCAGAGCCTGCTCCAGCTCTCCCACAGACTTTTACAGGAGGCCTCCCCTAATTCCAACTCCACGGGGGCTACAAGGACACTGTTTATAGAGCATTTTGGCTTCTCGCCCTGTGGCCCACAGCCATCGATGCAATAGCAATTTCATCCAGCGATAATCTAGTAAGTCCAATTTGCCACTAGGACACTAAAAAGCCCTTATTTAAGGTAAGTGATAATGGTGATGACAAGAATCCTGGGTGTCTGTCATCTCAGATTATCAAGTGACACCTTTACATTGATCTCATTTAACCCTCACAAGGACCCTGAGGCAGGGTTAACTTTATGACCCCGTTTACAGACAAGGAAATGACTGAGAGAACAGACGACCAGCCCTGAGGCCCAGTGCCCGCCTGCGAGGTGAGCCAATGGCCTGTCCTGAGCCCTCCCTCCGGCCACCCCTGGTCACACACACCTCCCACCCTGCTGGGCGGGGGACAAGCGCTATGGACAAAACTGCCTACGGCTCAAGTCCATGCGACCGGATCACCCAGGACTTGGCATGGAGGTGGGGAGGGGAACAGCACGTACTTCTCCACCATGGTGCCAATACTTCTACAAGCTTCTTCCGCAGCTTCTCTGAATGCTGGCTCAGGGTGAGCGATTTTCACAAAATCAGCCTAATAAAGGGGAAAGACGAAACCAAAAGGGAATTTGATGGGAAGCTTTCTTCCAGGATCTGGGGGCGAAAATGAAAACTGGGTTTTAAGAGGTGCCATTGGCTTGGCCTATGCATTTCCATTATTGACTTTTTCCTAAGCGAGTAAAGCAAAGCAGCTTCTTTCTGAACATTTAATTGTTATTCCTTGAAACCAAGTTTGTTTCATTCCAAAAAAAAAATTTTATTAACTTTGTTTCAGAAAAGTTTTTCTCCTTCAAATATAAACACCAAGCAAATTCTTCCTAACCCTTTATTAAATCAAAAGAGCAGACATTGGTTTCAAATATTCTACAACTTTCTGGCTAAAATTCTTTGCAGTATGGTTCTCACAGGTTAACCTACCTCCAGAAAACAACTCTTAAAGGCTTGTTTTCTTTAACTGACACATAGTATAGTTTCAAAACTCATTTAACTACACTTTAGTCTTTAACTACGTTCTAGTCTTTGTGCAGAAAACAAAGGCACAGTCTCTTTATAGTTCTTTTAATAAAATATGAGTTCAGTCTCCATGTAATACAGTGTACAACTACTACTGCTGCTGCTACTTAAATCATTAGAAATTAAAATGAGCAACAACTTTTTTAAAAGATAAAATGATGTAAAACTAACTTTTCGTTTTCATGTCAATTGTAACAAAAAGCAGAGAAACTACAAAACACTACATATTTTATTTGCCAAGAAGATGTGTGACTATAACATGAAATAAAATCACCACAAGGTAAAATTTCCTAATTTTATTATCAAATAGTTTTTAATGCCAAAACATTTAAATCCATAGTTTGGTATATTTGTTGTAAGAATTGGTAATGATAAAATAACATTAGTACCAAAGTATCTGAAAAATGAGTTATGTAAATTTACATTTTTTTTTTTTACAAATTACTAATCTACATGTTGTGAATTTATAATAATATTAAAATTCAAAACACTAGCATACATATTAAAAATTTGTAATAGTGATGAGGAAAACAGTTCTGTTACACAAAAACTGTGTTGAAAACAAAGAAAACAAAATGACTATTTGGTGAAAAAGTTTATAAAACGATTGCCTTATAATAGTACTAACATTACTGGTAGGTAATATCTTAAAAATTCAAAAAGGAGAAAGGTTCTTTTTTTACCCAGAGAACTACATATATAAATCACATAGTTTTTTTTTTTAAGTTTTCAAAATGAGATATTATACATAATATTAAAAATGTCAAAATAAGACAAAATATAGGGCAGAGAAGTTAAAATATTTTAGTGAAGACCAAAAGCAAAAATGTAGGAAAAAATCCTAGAATACTGATTAAGATGAAGACTAAGACAACAAATACACAGTAAATTCTGGGATTTGTGACAGCCACGCCAACAGTCACCCCTCAGTATCAGTGGGCAATGGTTAGATCTTCCCACAGATACCCAAATCCACAGATGCTCAAGTCTCTGATATAAAATGGTGTAGTACTTGCATATAACCGACACACAGCACACCCCATACATCGAATCATATAACCGACACACAGCACAACCCATACATTGAATCGTCTCTAGATTACTTGTAATACCTAGTGAATGTAAATAATATGTAAATAGCTGTTACATTATATTGTTTCATGGAACAGTGACAAGGAAAAAAGTCTGTACGTGTTCAGCATCAATGCAATTTTTTTTTCCAAATATTTTTGATCCAAGATTGGTTGACTCCACAGATGCCCAAATCTGGAGGGTTGACTGCACTTGAATAGTGAAATTCACTGACACAGATTTTCCTTTTCTGATTTCAGTGACACAATTAGGTGAACAGGGTATGAAACCTCCTTTGGAGCAGTGCATTTCCACGGCTCCCCCATCATTCGAAGACGCATTTCCTATGCACATACTGGAGGCACAGAACAAAAACCCAGTACAACAGAACTACCCAGAACCTGCAACTTCACTCCAGAGAAAAACCCTTTACAATAAGATACTTTATCGGCTTCCTTAAGAGCGGGAAGCTTGTGGTGAACATATAATCATCTGAAAGGTGTTAATGCTCAAGTCAGGTGTATGGGTGGAAGGAAATTTTCCAAAAAAGGAAAAAAAAAAAAGATGGGGAGGAGTTATGCTGGGTGAAAGAAGTCAGTCAAAGGTATACAGGATTCCACTTATGTGACATTCTAGAAAAGGCAAAACTATAGGGAGAGAGAACAGATCAGTGGTTGCCAGAGGTTAGTGGGGAGGGGTGGGTGTGACTATACAGGTAGATTTTTGGATGTTGATGGAATAGCTTTGTATCCTGATTGTGGTGAGGGCTGCACAAATTTACATGAGTTAAAATGCATAGAACTGTACCATCCTCCAACAGAAGTCAATTTTACTGTATAATAATTTTAAAAACAAGTACATTTTTTTTAAAGATGGAGAGGCTAACAAACTTTGCAACCTTTCCAGGTAAGGGTCCATGAGACCTGAGCAGCCAGCCAGCCCTGAAATGGTTGGAACAGGAGAAAGAAGAGGAGCTCGACCTGGGCTGGCAGCCCAACTGCACCACATGCTGGCCAGGTGACAGTGGGGCACATCCCTTCATCACCCAGTGCCTTTCTTCCCTCTTGTAAAAATGGAGATATGCTGAGAAGGTTACCTCAGCTCATCCAGGTAAACCTTCTTCAGCTAACTAGGCTATAGAAATGGCCTACAGCCTAAATTTTCAAAAACAAGTTAATGCCAGAGTATAAACTCCATTAAGTCAGAGATTGTGTCTGTTTCATTCCTGCATGTATCCCTGGTGCCTAGACAGTGTCTGGCACACAGTAGGTGCTCAACATTGACTGACTGTGAGGGAAAAACCTATGTAGTTTAATACTATGTAGACAAGATCATAAATGATCACTATTTAAATTGTGTGTGCTGCTTTCCTTGACATGAGTAACCAAGAGTCGGCTCCTTCAGGCTGACAGAAAATCTTGCTTCCTGGAAATGAGCAAATCGAAGAGATATCTGCACTTCCATGTTTGTTGCAGCTCTGTTCACAACATCCAAGATGAGGAAGCAACCCACGTGTCCATGAACAGATGAATGGACAAAGAAAATGTGGTACTTACAATAGAGTGCTATTCAGCTATAAAAAAGAATGAGATTATTGCCAGGCGTGGTGGCTCACACCTGTAATCCCAGCACTTTGGGAGGCAGAGGCGGGTGGATCACGAGGTCAGGAGATCGAGACCATCCATCCTGGCCAACATGGTGAAGCCCTGTCTCTACTAAAAATACAAAAAATTTAGTTGGGCATGGTGGCGCATGTCTGTAATCCCAGCTACTTGGGAGGCTGAGAGAGGGGAACTGCTTGGAACTCAGGAGGTGGAGGTTGAGCTTGGACTGCACCATTGTACTCTAGCCTGGGCAACAAGAATAAAACTCCATCTCAAAAAAAAAAAAAAAAAAAAAGAATGAGATTGTGTCATTTGCAACGACATGGATGGTCATTATGTTAAGTGAAATAAGTCAGGCACAGAAAGACAAACATCACATGTTCTCACTCATTTGTGGGACCTAAAAATAGATACAATTGAATCATGGAAATAAAGAGTAGAAGGATGGTTACCAGAGGCTGGGTAGGGTAGCAGGGTGGTATGGGGGAGGTGGGGATGGCTAATGGGTACAAAAAAACAGGAAGAATGACTAAGACCTACTATTTGATAGCACAACAGGGTGACTACAGTCAATAATAATTTAATTGTAGATTTTAAAATAACTAAAAGAGTACAATTGGATTGTTTGTAACACAAAAGATAAATGCTTGAGGGGATGGATACCCCATTTTCCCTGATGTCATTAGTATGCATTGCATGCCTCTATCAAAACATCTCATGTACCTCATGAATATATACATGTACCCACAAAAATTAAAAATAAAAAAAAAGAAAAAGAAAATTTTGCTATCTCAGCAATGGATTTCCTAGTTGGTGAAGAGATCTAGGTATACACTTCTATTTCAAATTTAAAATGTTAAAAAAAAAAAGACCTTATAATCATTTTGATGTGAAAACTTGGTTTTTAATTAAAAAAAAAAAAAGCATTCCTGAAAAGGTTTATTAAAACTGGTTTTCACACCTCTTCTGAAAAAGAAGTAGCTCACACTTATAATCCCAGCACTTTGGGAGGCCAAGGCAGGAGGTTCACTTGGGTCTAGGAGTTCAAGACCAGCCTGGGCAACACAGGGAGATGCTGTCTCTATTAAAAAAAAAAAAAAAAGATAAAGAGGAATTTTGTTGTAAATGCACACATAAAGTGTTCTTAGAATTTTGGCAGAAGCTTTCATAAATAAAGAATCTCTGTCAAATGAATATATATGTAAATATATATTACCCAAATATAGCAAATATTTGCCATATTAGTAATCATTCATTCATTATATATTACAGGTATATTTTATTAAATATACATATTAAAGTACAAGTTCTAAATGTCACCTTTTCCTATAACATTTTCCCATTCCTAATGATGTATTTCATCACAAAAAATTATACCCAATGGATCTCAAATAGTTTCAGACATTTTTAACTTTATAATCTAATATTAATAGTAAACAACAAAGGATAAATTTCACTTAAATTTTAACAGGTTGAAAGAGAGGTAGCTTCAAGTCTGAGGCAAAGCATCTTACCAAGTCGGCCACTCTGCACAAGGAATCCGAGAGCTCATCGAAGATCAGCACGGTCTGGGGCCCAGGTGGGGTGGAACACGCACGGCCCACAAGCAATTCTGCCTTTCTCAAGGCTTTTTCTTGTGCAGCATGAAATCCTTCCGTGGCACTCAGCTCAGGAACTCCAAAAAGACCCTTAGAACCAAACAATACGTCTCATTTATAACCAAAATTCAAAATTGTGCTTTTTTTATATTTACTAAAATTACTTTTATCATAAAGGAGATCTTGGCTTTCATTGGTGTATCATGTTATACCTGTGATCACGGATAGCACTATCATACTCCTCATATCACCCCACATAAATTACACCAAAAATGATTTCAGAACATCATTTTTCTTCCATTTTTTTTTTGAGACAGAGTCCCACGCTGTCACCCAGGCTGGAGTGCAGTGGCGTGATTTCAGCTCACTGCAACCTCCGCCTCCCGAGTTCAAGCGATTCTCCTGCCTCAGCCTCCTGAGTAGCTGGGATTATAGGTATGCACCACCACGCCCGGCTAATTTTTGTATTTTTAATAGAGACGGGGTTTCACCATGTTGGTCAGACTGGTCTCGAACTCCTGACCTCAGGTGATCCGCCCGCCTCAGCCTCCCAAAGTGCTGGGATTACAGGCTTGAGCCACTGCGCCTGGCCAATTTTTTTTCAATTTTTAATTATTTTCCAAAAAACAAAAACTGAATGGTATGGGTTCAAAATCAGCTCTGTCACTTCTACAGAACCTAAGAGTGGCCACAAGGATTAAATGAAATTATATATAGATAGATAGATAGATATAAAGCAGTGTTTGGCACAGAGCATTTACAGATGTTAGCCATAATTATTATTAGCTTATAACCCTGGTCATGTTATTTCTCCTCCTAGGCCTCATATTTTTTTCATCATGTACAATGGGAATGACGATACATACCTTACAGCATGGACACAGGTACTAAGTATATGTAAAGTACTAACAACAGCATCTGACAGAGTGAGATCTCAGTACACAGTACCAATTATTCTACAACTACCAAATAGAGAGGACGAGTTGACTATCAAGCAACAGATATTTTAGAAAAATTTAATGAACATATTAAAATCATAGGCTGAAACTGGGAGCAAATTGTATACGTTCCAAAGACATTTCAATATCTTGATAAAAACAAAAATCACTGATCTAATGGGAATGACCATTCTCTTGTTACCTATTCAATCACACTTGTTAGCACACTCTGGAAGGCAGGGAAAGAAAGCATTTAATATGCACCTACCGCATACCATGAAGTGTGCCTGCTACTTTACGTAGGTTCTCATTTAAATCACACAATCCTACACAACAGAGTATCATTCTTTTATAGATCAGGATACATGCTTTAAGAGGTTAGAAAAAACTTGTTTGAGGTCACAAATTAATATTGGGAAAGACAGAACTCGAACCCGCTCTGTACATCTGTAAAGCCCACACTTTTCCATACTTCTCTATTACAACTTATCTGTTTGAAAGTCTTCTCTCCTGAAAAGGTGAGCTTCCAGACCCAAGAGCCCTGCCCTTCATTTCTTTAACTAGCTATCCAATAGACCGTCTAACACAGGGGGGAACTCAACGGAAGAAACAAATGACCGGAGCAGACGCTAGGCTTTGTTAATTCACTTTGTAGGTGCTTAACACATAGATTTTCAGAAATACCAACAGGTAAACCTTCAGGCCTGACAAGCCCTACTGTTGCTACAAGAAGGGATGGATGAAGTTAAGCTAGTAATCGCTCTTCAAAATATATTACAAATTAAAAAAAAAAAAAAAGAAAGTCAGTGGGGGACAAAGCAGAATCAGGACCAAACACAAACGTCATCTTTATACTGATTTAATTTGATTCAAGCACAGACTACTTCCACTTCCCAGTACAAGCTGCCCATATTGCTCTCGGGAATTCTAGCTCTCGGATTACCAGTGACCATAATGCTAAAAAACTGAGTAAACCTTTCTTTCCAAGGCAAAAACCAACTCTAAAATTTGAAAATCAGTGCCCAATATCATATACAAAAGAGAAAAATAAAGCTAAAATTAGTTATAGCTCATCCACCCAAAATCAGGCTTCCCCTCACGTCTTTCTGCTCAGCGCCTACAAGTAGTTCTCACACCAACTATGTTCATATCAACACTACATACCCTTAAGGAAGGTGGTGTAGCAAATTTCACACAAAATAATTTTAAAATCGACAAAGCTGATAACGGAGATAAAACAAGAATTATACACCCTTTAGCTCAGTGCAACAATACCCCAGACTCCTCTTTATAAGGCAATACAGTATAATGAAAGGCAAAAATAAAAGTAATCCTTAACTAAAATGGACAAAATGTACAAACTCCAAGTAGAACAGGCATCAGTAAGTCCTTTCCAACCTTGCCTTCCTCTCACCTTTCATTTGCTCACTGAACAATTACTGAGGCCTACTGAATGCCAGGTACGACACTAGGCATGGTACATATAAATAAGAAGCAAACAATGCAATCTAGTGACTTCCTGGGGTAAGAAATCAAAGTGGCCAATTCCATGGCACTATACGAAGTCAGACTCGTCTCAACAGAGTTTTGTGTTTCAAAACAAGAAAGCCCAAAGCTTTGAAATAAATTAATAGGTGATAGAATTTCAGGTATCAATTAAATTACCATTACCTGACTGCAGGCAGCCTTGTCCTTGGAAAAAGACCACGTGATGACGCCTGTGAAGGCACAGGGATAAAGAGGCCTCTTAAGACAGGCCTGTAGCGGTGGAGCTAAAGGGCTTTAGCCGGGGTGCCGCTGAGTGCAGGCAGAGGGCGGGTCCTGGCAGGCCGAATTCACCTCCACTGCCAGGACGAACTATTCGGATTCACGTGGAGCAAGGGGCTAACGCAGGCATTTCCTAAATCCAACACTCTGGGGAGGAGACCACTAAACCCGGCCCCTCATAGCAGAGGTGACCTTGCCTGTCACTGAGAGCGCACACAAGACCCCACTATACAAGCTGGGTTCGCTGCCCGCCTCCTCCCAGGCCCAAACAATCTCGCTCTGAGTGTCGCTGGCCGCGCGGTGCAGGGGCCCGCTTACTTCGGGGACCTAGGGGAGCTCCTCCTGCGCCACTCACTCCGCGCTCGCCAAACGGGTCCAAGCTACTGCCCTGGAACTTGACATTGAATGACATCGAAGGCGGCGCCCACCGGAGGCGAGCTGGTGCTGACCCTTCAGGCCGGATCCCGGCTTCAAGGCTGCCCCGGCCCGCCGCCTGCGCCGCAGAGCCGCTGCTCTGGCTCCGAAGCCGCCCAGCTTTCCGCCCAGCTTTCCGGGGCACAGCGTGGTGTCCCGGAGCAGTCCTTTCCTCCACCGTGAGAACCCTGTCCTGGGCGCAGCAACTTTTACCTGGAGCGCGCGTTCTGCGTTTCCAAGGCAGCGGCCCACGCTGCCCCACGTGACGGCCCTGCTTCCGGGTCTGGGCGCGGCCTCGACTTGGGCACGTCGACGTCCAGAGAGCAAGAGCGTCGCTCCCATGCTTTCTCGGCCACCATCGCGGCATAGCGCCTCCTGTCTCTAGAGTAAAGAAAGGCTAGGGTTGCGCTTCCCTCCTGCCGTGACTGGGGGCGCGGGGGCAGGCAATATCATGACATAATCGAATTCCAGTGGACATTATTTTTTGAGAGATGGTAGGTAGGTACTTGAGTAAACAAGAAATGCCCACCATAGGCCTGAAGGAGAAGTTTCCCTTTTAACCTACCCTCTTGGTAAATTCATCCTGCACTTCTAACTCTGGTTTCTCTGTCGGATAACTTGTTTTTACTCTTGCATAGCTCATTTAAAAATTTTAAATGGGAAATAGTGAAGGCAGTCTAATGGGATTTTCCCTGCAGGGTTTCAGACTTGCGTGAGACCCATGGTCCCTTTCTTCCTTCCCCTTTCTCTCTTTTGGAATGGACTGTCTGTCCTATGCCTGCCCCTGGCCCCCACTGTCTTTTAAAAGCGAATTAACTTGTCTGGTTTCACAGGATCAAACATGGAGAGAAATTTTGCCACAGGATGAATCACAGTAGGCCTCCTCTGTAACTTAAATGATGTAGATGGTGAGAAGAGTTAATGTGGAAAGTGTTAAAACTTTTGGAAATGTTGACATGGGGTGAAAATGTATTTTGCACAAGCGAAGGAAATCAACTTTGGGAATCAGAGGGCAGATTGTTACGGGTTGAGCTGTGTCTCCCCAAAAAGGTGATGAAGTCCTAACCCTCCGTACCGGTAAATGTGACCTTATTTGAAAATAGGGAGTTTGCAGATATGACTAAAATGGGTCATACTAGATTAGGGAAGCTGTCCTTGTAAGAAGAGGAAAATTTGGCTGATACAGGAGGAAGACAGCCACCTGAAGATGGAGGCGGGGACTGGAGCGATGCTGCCACCAGCTGCCAGAAGCTGGAAGCAGCAAGGCCGGATCCTCCCGTAGCCCCTTTGGAGGGAGCACGGCTCAGCTGCTGCGGTGATCTCAAACTTCCAGCCTACAGAACTGTGAGAAAGTCCATTTCTGTTGTTTAAAGCCTCCCAGTTTGTGTACTTTATTAGGGAAATCCTAGAAAACAAATAGGGATTCAAGTCTTATTATTTTAATAATAAGATATTGATTTGTTGGCCCACAGTTTGAAAAGATGCTGAATTACGGGAAGGACAATCAGTAGTTCTAATGTTCGGATATAATCAGAAAAATTAACCTCTTATTCCCCAGAATTTCTAAACCAGTAGGACTCAAGACAAATGAATGTGATCATAGGTTAGAGGGTGAATGAAATTTACATTATGTATATACGTAGAAGAGCTAGATATATAATTGTTTCGTTTTTATGTAATACCAAATTATATTTCAGAGAGACTTCTTTTTGTGTTTCTTGGAAACTTAGACAAGTTATTTTAGAAAAATCCTAGTGATTTTTTTCTCTTCACCCACTCCCTTCTCACTAAAAAAGAATTGTTTCATTGTCATGAAAATTAAATCTAGAATCCTAAAAAAAAATCAGAATTCTTTTTTAACCACTCATTTCAAAATTACTAAAAACATTAAAATTATCAGATTTTATTGAACTCATAATTAAGCAGCTGATCATTTGGTAAACCTTGGATAAACTATTTTGCTGGTTTTACTATACCTTTTGAGATACTGTTTCAAAAGAGAAAATATAAAGAACATAAGCATAATCCCAATTAGAAGAGTCAACAGGTGCTGCTTTCTGATGCAGGTACAGTTCAATCATTCTAATTCTAAATTACGAACCCTTTCGAGTCTGGCAGAAGAAAATGAATTGCCAGTGCATTTTCCTTTTTCTGCTTCAATTTTTAAATTATCAAGTACAAAGAGGATTTTTTTCTCGTTATCTTTAAAGATGTTCTCTTTTTCTTTTCAAAATTCGTTCTCTGTGTTTCAGGTGCAGCAGTTTTTCCTCTTAGCCTTCGCATGTTAGTTGAGCCCATCAGTCCCAGACTTCTCGGACCCTGAGAGAACTTATGGTTCTTGTTCCAGTAGAAGAAAATAGCTAATCATTTGTTTGATTTGACCTGTATGATGTGACATTGAAAAATTGGTTACTAACCCTTAAAAATCTGGGAATTTCATAGAAAAATACAGATTTTTTAGTTCTTTTGCACCTTCCTGCATAGCAGTAGTCTATGGCACTAGGCTATGATAATACAGGCTTTTCTCAGCAAGGAATGGGCTTGCTGGCTTAATGACATTACAATCACTCCATTTTCTTTCATATTTCCTTGCTTCACTCATTTTCATTGCTTGTCTTAGACCTGTAAATATTCAAGGTTTTGTAATGCCTTGAGTAATACAAACCAAATTTCTTAGAATTTAAAAAATTAAACATTTATCTTAAATATTTTAGTTATTGTTTTCTCATAGTATACTTGCTGGATGGTGGTCAAGTTTTCTCATTCTCATTTTATCTTTTCCTGTCACTTTAGACTTTCTTAGCATGCAAAAAAGTTCAACTTTTTTATATATTTAATTTTGTTGTTTTTTTTTCAAAGAACTGAATTCAGTTTGAACCTTAAAAGAAGAAATTAGAAAATGTTTTAGAAAAAAATTTAATTTTTTCAGTATAAACATAAAAAGCATGTTGACATTTGTGGGATAAAAGAGACCAACAGGTTTATTTAACATTTTAAGATTTTTCTGTTTACTACATAGTTATAATTTATTTTTCAGTTTACTACATAGGTATAATTTTGTTTCTGTTTTAGCAAAAAGAATCATTTTACTTCCAAGAAAAACATTTTTTTGCTAAAAGTCATGTTACAATATTTAGAAGATTCTTGTTTCATGTAAAATCTGCTCATTATAGAAAGACATTTAATATTTTACAATTAAGTAGCTAATCAGTTTTGTTTTCTCTTCTCTTGGATTATATGTGATTTATTTCAAATATATATTATGCTTTACATAGAGAATAATCTGGGGACAACTTTGAAGCGCTAGAGTAGTTCATCAAATTGGAACCATTATATGGAAGAAAATACAAGCTCCTTTGTAGAAGATGCTATTTTGTATATTGCCTCACTAACTTTGTTACCGATTCAGTGATACCTGTCAGTTGTTTTCTCAGCTTTGTTTGTAAATTAGATAAAGGTGAATGCCTGAAGTACTAAGATCGTCAACAACTAATGACTCTTGATATTGAGAGGTAGGAAAGTAGAAACACAGTGAATAATTAGACTCAAAATAATTCATAAATGTAATTTTGGACACAAAGTTATGTTTATTCTGTAAGCAAATAATTCAGAGAGACAGCAAGTGAGAGAGAAGAAGTGACTTGTTTTAATTTCTGATAACAGTTAAATGGTAGGCCAAGTTTGGTGGTTCATGCCTGTAATCCCAGCACTTCGGGAGGCCAAGGTGGGCAGATCACTTGAGGCTAGGAGTTTCAGACCAGCCTGGCTAACATGGTGAAATCCTGTGACTAAGAAAATACAAAAAATTAGCTGGGCATGATGGCACGTGCCTGTAGTCCCAGCTTCTTGGGAGGCTGAGGTGGGAAGATTGCTTGAATCCAGGATGAGGAGATTGCAGTGAGCCGAGATTGTACCACTGCACGCTGGCCTGGCCAACAGAGCAAGACTGTCTCAAAAAAAAAGGAAATGGTGAAATGAACCAAGATTTGCAAAAAGAGAGGGATGAAGGACATCTATAAGTAGCTCTTAAATCCCAGAGAATTCATGGTCTCTGCAGTTAATATTTTGCCATACTTTTACTGTCCTTTGTTACCACAACATTTCCTAGGTTTAGATTTAGATTGCTGGTATTGTCTAAACTAAAATAATCGTTATCTCAGTTATCATGCATATTGCAATGACATAGAAAAATATAGGAAATTATTATTTAATCTCATAACTACAATGAAGATAAAACCAATAGAAAGTCAACTCAAAACAGAAGGTCATATAGCACATTTACTCACAATTTTTTTTTTTTTTTTTGAGGAAAGTGAGCTATGCCTACATTTCTTTTTTTTTAATTAATTAATTTATTTATTATTATTATACTTTAGGTTTTAGGGTACATGTGCGCAATGTGCAGGTTAGTTACATATGTATACATGTGACATGCTGGTGCACTGCACCCACTAACTCGTCATCTAGCATTAGGTATATCTCCCAATGCTATCCCTCCACCTTCCCCCACCCCACAACAGTCCCCAGAGTGTGATGTTCCCCTTCCTGTGTCCATGTGTTCTCATTGTTCAATTTCCACCTATGAGTGAGAATATGCGGTGTTTGGTTTTTTGTTCTTGCGATAGTTTACTGAGAATGATGATTTCCAATTTCATCCATGTCCTTACAAAGGACATGAACTCATCATTTTTTATGGCTGCATAGTATTCCATGGTGTCTATGTGCCACATTTTCTTAATCCAGTCTATCATTGTTGGACATTTGGGTTGGTTCCAAGTCTTTGCTATTGTGAATAATGCCGCAATAAACATACGTGTGCATGTGTCTTTATAGCAGCATGATTTATAGTCCTTTGGGTATATACCCAGTAATGGGATGGCCGGGCCAAATGGTATTTCTAGTTCTAGATCCCTGAGGAATCGCCACACTGACTTCCACAATGGTTGAACTAGTTTACAGTCCCACCAACAGTGTAAAAGTGTTCCTATTTCTCCACATCCTCTCCAGCACCTATTGTTTCCTGACTTTTTAATGATTGCCATTCTAACTGGTGTGAGATGGTATCTCATTGTGGTTTTGATTTGCATTTCTCTGATGGCCAGTGATGGTGAGCATTTTTTCATGTGTTTTTTGGCTGCATAAATGTCTTCTTTTGAGAAGTGTCTGTTCATCTCCTTCGCCCACTTTTTGATGGGGTTGTTTGTTTTTTTCTTGTAAATTTGTTTGAGTTCATTGTAGATTCTGGATATTAGCCCTTTGTCAGATGAGTAGGCTGCAAAAACTTTCTCCCATTTTGTAAGTTGCCTGTTCACTCTGATGGTAGTTTCTTTTGCTGTGCAGAAGCTCTTTAGTTTAGTTAGATACCATTTGTCAATTTTGGCTTTTGTTGCCATTGCTTTTGGTGTTTTAGACATGAAGTCCTTGCCCATGCCTGTGTCCTGAATGGTAATGCCTAGGTTTTCTTCTAGGGTTTTTATGGTTTTAGGTCTAACATGTAAGTCTTTAATCCATCTTGAATTGATTTTTGTATAAGGTGTAAGGAAGGGATCCAGTTTCAGCTTTCTACATATGGCTAGCCAGTATTCCCAGCACCATTTATTAAATAGGGAATCCTTTCCCCATTGCTTGTTTTTCTAAGGTTTGTCAAAGATCAGATAGTTGTAGATATGCGGCGTTATTTCTGAGGGCTCTGTTCTGTTCCATTGATCTATATCTCTGTTTTGGTAGCAGTACCATGTTGTTTTGGTTACTGTAGCCTTGTAGTATAGTTTGAAGTCAGGTAGCGTGATGCCTCCAGCTTTGTTCTTTTGGCTTAGGATTGACTTGGCGATGCGGGCTCTTTTTTGGTTCCATATGAACTTTGAAGTAGTTTTTTCCAATTCTGTGAAGAAAGTCATTGGTAGCTTGATGGGGATGGCATTGAATCTATAAATTACCTTGGGCAGTATGGCCATTTTCACGATATTGATTCTTCCTACCCATGAGCATGGAACGTACTTCCATTTGTTTGTATCCTCTTTTATTTCCTTGAGCAGTGGTTTGTAGTTCTCCTTGAAGAGGTCCTTCACATCCCTTCTAAGTTGGATTCCTAGGTATTTTATTCTCTTTGAAGCAATTGTGAATGGGCGTTCACTCATGATTTGGCTCTCTGTTTGTCTCCTGTTGGTGTATAAGAATGCTTGTGATTTTTGTACATTGATTTTGTATCCTGAGACTTTGCTGAAGTTGCTTATCAGCTTAAGGAGATTTTGGGCTGAGACAATGGGGTTTTCTAGATATACAATCATGTCATCTGCAAACAGGGTCAATTTGACTTCCTCTTCTCCTAATTGAATACCCTTTATTTCCTTCTTCTGCCTAATTGCCCTGGCCAGAACTTCCAACACTGTGTTGAATAGGAGTGGTGAGAGAGGGCATCCCTGTCTTGTGCCAGTTTTCAAAGGGAATGCTTCCAGTTTTTGCCCATTCAGTATGATATTGGCTGTGGGTTTGTCATAGATAGCTCTTATTATTTTGAGATACGTCCCATCAATACCTAATTTATTGAGCATTTTTAGCATGAAGAGTTGTTGAATTTTGTCAAAGGCCTTTTCTGCATCTATTGAGATAATCGTGGTTTTTGTTTTGTGGTTCTGTTTATATGCTGGATTACATTTATTGATTTGCGTATATTGAACCAGCCTTGCATTCCAGGGATGAAGCACACTTGATCATGGTGGATAAGCTTTTTGATGTGCTGCTGGATTCGGTTTGCCAGTATTTTATTGAGGATTTTTGCATCAATGTTCATCAAGGATATTGGTCTAAAATTCTCTTTTTTGGTTGTGTCTCTGCCCGGCTTTGGTATCAGGATGATGCTGGCCTCATAAAATGAGTTAGGGAGGATTCCCTCTTTTTCTATTGATTGGAATAGTTTCAGAAGGAATGGTACCAGCTCCTCCTTGTACCTCTGGTAGAATTCGGCTGTGAATCCATCTGGTCCTGGACTTTTTTTGTTGGTAAGCTATTGATTATTGCCACAATTTCAGCTCCTGTTATTGGTCTATTCAGAGATTCAACTTCTTCCTGGTTTAGTCTTGGCAGAGTGTATGTGTCAAGGAATTTATCCATTTCTTCTAGATTTTCTAGTTTATTTGCGTAGAGGTGTTTACAGTATTCTCTGATGGTAGTTTGTATTTCTGTGGGATCGGTGGTGATATCCCCTTTATCATTTTTCATTGCATCTATTTGATTCTTCTCTCTTTTTTTCTTTATTAATCTTGCTAGCGGTCTATCAATTTTGTTGATCCTTTCAAAAAACCAGCTCCTGGATTCATTAATTTTTTGAAGGGTTTTTCGGGTCTCTATTTCCTTCAGTTCTGCTCTGATTTTAGTTATTTCTTGCCTTCTGCTAGCTTTTGAATGTGTTTGCTCTTGCTTTTCTAGTTCTTTTAATTGTGATGTTAGGGTGTCAATTTTGGATCTTTCCTGCTTTCTCTTGTGGGCATTTAGTGCTATAAATTTCCCTCTACACACTGCTTTGAACGTGTCCCAGAGATTCTGGTATGTTGTGTCTTGGTTCTCATTGGTTTCAAAGAACATCTTTATTTCTGCCTTCATTTCGTTATGTACCCAGTAGTCATTCAGGAGCAGGTTGTTCAGTTTCCATGTGGTTGAGCGGTTTTGAGTGAGATTCTTAATCCTGAGTTCTAGCTTGACTGCACTGTGATCTGAGAGATAGTTTGTTATAATTTCTGTTCTTTTACATTTGCTGAGGATAGCTTTACTTCCAACTATGTGGTCAATTTTGGAATAGGT
The DNA here is from genome assembly GCF_028885655.2 of Pongo abelii. NCBI lineage: Eukaryota > Metazoa > Chordata > Mammalia > Primates > Hominidae > Pongo > Pongo abelii. The sequence continues at coordinate 21,224,818 of NC_071999.2, forward strand.
GTGGTGTGGTGCTGAAAAGAATGTATATTCTGTTGATTTGGGGTGGAGAGTTCTGTAGATGTCTATTAAGTCCGCTTGCTGCAGAGCTGAGTTCAATTCCTGGGTATCCTTGTTGACTTTCTGTCTCGTTGATCTGTCTAATGTTGACAGTGGGGTGTTAAAGTCTCCCATTATTAATGTGTGGGAGTCTAAGTCTCTTTGTAGGTCACTCAGGACTTGCTTTATGAATCTGGGTGCTCCTGTATTGGGTGCATATATATTTAGGATAGTTAGCTCTTCTTGTTGAATTGATCCCTTTACCATTACGTAATGGCCTTCTTTGTCTCTTTTGACCTTTGTTGGTTTAAAGTCTGTTTTATCAGAGACTAGGATTGCAACCCCTGCCTTTTTTTGTTTTCCATTTGCTTGGTAGATCTTCCTCCATCCTTTTATTTTGAGCCTATGTGTGTCTCTGCACGTGAGATGGGTTTCCTGAATACAGCACACTGATGGGTCTTGACTCTTGATCCAGTTTGCCAGTCTGTGTCTTTTAATTGGAGCATTTAGTCCATTTACATTTAAAGTTAATATTGTTATGTGTGAATTTGATCCTGTCATTATGATGTTAGCTGGTTATTTTGCTCGTTAGTTGATGCAGTCTCTTTCTAGTCTCGATAGTCTTTACGTTTTGGCATGATTTTGCAGCGGCTGGTACCGGCTGTGCCTTTCCATGTTTAGCGCTTCCTTCAGGAGCTCTTTTAGGGCAGGCCTGGTGGTGACAAAATCTCTCAACATTTGCTTGTCTGTAAAGTATTTTATTTCTCCTTCACTTATGAAGCTTAGTTTGGCAGGATATGAAATTCTGGGTTGAAAATTCTTTTCTTTAAGAATGTTGAATATTGGCCCCCACTCTCTTCTGGCTTGTAGAGTTTCTGCTGAGAGATCCGCTGTTAGTCTGATGGGCTTCCCTTTGAGGGTAACCCGACCTTTCTCTCTGGCTGCCCTTAACATTTTTTCCTCCATTTCAACTTTGGTGAATCTCACAATTATGTGTCTTGGAGTTGCTCTTCTCGAGGAGTATCTTTGTGGTGTTCTCTGTATTTCCTGAATCTGAATGTTGGCCTGCCTTGCTAGAGTGGGGAAGTTCTCCTGGATAATATCCTGCAGAGTGTTTTCCAACTTGGTTCCATTCTCCCCGTCACTTTCAGGTACACCAATCAGACGTAGATTTGGTCTTTTCACATAGTCCCATATTTCTTGAGGCTTTGCTCATTTCTTTTTATTCTTTTTTCTCTAAACTTCCCTTCTCGCTTCATTTCATTCATTTCATCTTCCATCACTGATACCCTTTCTTCCATTTGATCACATCAGTTCCTGAGGCTTCTGTATTCTTCACGTAGTTCTCGAGGCTTGGTTTTCAGCTCCATCAGCTCCTTTAAGCACTTCTCTGTATTGGTTATTCTAGTTATACATTCTTCTAAATTTTTTTCAAAGTTTTCAACTTCTTTGCCTTTGGTTTGAATATCCTCCCGTAGCTCGGAGTAATTTGATCATCTGAAGCCTTCTTCTCTCAGCTCATCAAAGTCATTCTCCATCCAGCTTTGATCCGTTGCTGGTGAGGAACTGCGTTCCTTTGGAGGAGGAGAGGTGGTCTGCTTTTTAGAGTTTTCAGTTTTTCTGCTCCGTTTTTTCCCCATCTTTGTGGTTTTATCTACTTTTGGTCTTTGATGATGGTGATGTACAGATGGGTTTTTGGTGTGGATGTCCTTTCTGTTTGTTAGTTTTCCTTCTAACAGACAGGACCCTCAGCTGCAGGTCTGTTGGAGTACCCGGCCAGCCATGTGAGGAGTCAGTCTGCCCCTGCTGGGGGGTGCCTCCCAGTTAGGCTGCTCGGGGGTCAGGGGTCAGGGACCCATTTGAGGAGGCAGTCTGCCCATTCTCAGATCTCCAGCTGCGTGCTGGGAGAACCACTGCTCTCTTCAAAGCTGTCAGACAGGGACATTTAAGTCTGCAGAGGTTACTGCTGTCTTTTTGTTTGTCTGTGCCCTGCCCCCAGAGGTGGAACCTACAGAGGCAGGCAGGCCTCCTTGAGCTGTGGTGGGCTCCACCCAGTTCGAGCTTCCCAGCTGCTTTGTTTACCTAAGCAAGCCTGGGCAATGGCAGGCGCCCCTCCCCCAGCCTAGCTGCCGCCTTGCAGTTTGATCTCAGACTGCTGTGCTAGCAATCAGCGAGACTCCGTGGGCGTAGGACCCTCTGAGCCAGGTGCAGGATACAATCTCCAGGTGTGCTGTTTTTTAAGCCCATCGGAAAAGCGCAGTATTCGGGTGGGAGTGACCCGATTTTCCAGGTGCCGTCTGCCACCCCTTTCTTTGACTAGGAAAGGGAACTCCCTGACCCCTTGTGCTTCCCGAGTGAGGCAATGCCTCGCCCTTCTTCGGCTCGCGCACGGTGCGCGCACCCACTGACCTGCGCCCACTGTCTGGTACTCCCTAGTGAGATGAACCTGGTACCTCAGATGGAAATGCAGAAATCACCCGTCTTCTGTGTCACTCACGCTGGGAGCTGCAGACCGGAGCTGTTCCCATTCGGCCATCTTGGCTCCTCCTCACTCACAATTTCTCTAAGTCCTAACACATATAACCCTGTAAGTCAAAAATAAAAAAATTCTTGGAAATAAATTGCATTCTTTTTGTTTTACTAAAGAAGAAGATAAATTTAAAAGAATATATCTGTATTTTAATTGAAACTTCTCAGAAACAGAAGGTCAAATCCTGCTTGTTCTCACTTACAAGTGATAGCTAAATAATGTGTACACATGAACTTCGAGTGTGGAATGATAAACACTGAAGACTTGGGAGGCTGTGAGAGTGGCAGGGGGTGGGTACTGAGAAATTTCTTAATGGGTACAATGTACGTTACTCAGTTGATGGATGTACTAAAACACTAGACTTCACCACTACACAATATAACCATGTAACAAAATTGCACTTGTACCCCTTAAACTTATACCCCCCAACAAAGAGTGTGCCTATTTTTTTTTCAGTTGGATGTTTCTCTTCTTTTCCTCAAGGGCACTTAGGGCACTGGCACACACAGTTGGCATGATCCATCGGGAGACATGCCCTGGGAGCCCTGCACCTTCTCCACAGGTGGCCAAGCCATCCTTGGTGTAGACTCACGATGGAAACCTTGGAAATGTCTCCTTGGTGAATCACTGGAATTATTATAACCACTGACTCTCACAGGTTCTTCGGGTTCAGTGATGTTAAATTTGGTTTCTCCAAATTTAATAACAGTCTCTAAAATTGTGGAAAACACAGACAAATGAAATTGTTAGTTAGGGGAATGCTTTTCCTCCTTTTCTGTGTTTGTTTCCATGTGGGAGGGGCTTAGCGACTATTACACTCCTGGCTTCTGTCTCCTCACTCAAAATTAGGGTGTGTGTGGAAGGAAAAGCTGGCATGTGTTGCCCAGCTCCTTCCTGGGACTTAACCAGCCCCCAGAGAGCATGTGCTCCCGGCTGTCCCTATGTGCCATAAAGTACATGTGAACAGGCCACTGAAGGTGGGTGGGGAGGGAGGAAACTGTTGGTACCCCTGTACCCAAGGTGTGTATAGAGGAGAGGGCGGGTATGGATGTTTGGGATTCAGTATTCAGATATAAGCCATATTCTCCAACATCAGCTTTATCAGTTTTAATGATTTATTCTGTTTCCCATTTGCTTTGTCTTTTTCCTATTTCTCAATTGCTTAAAAACCCTAGTCAGAAAGCAGGGGAGGTGGGGAGGTTTTTCTGAGTCACTTAAAACCTGGATTTGGATGGATTTCAGTTCCCAATTTACAATTAAAGCACAAAAAATTACTTCTTACTATTAACATCATCTTGGATCCTTGAGAGTTTCTTTTTGTTCACCAACTGCAGCCCCAAAGGAAGAATTGCTCTGTGGAGTGTCGAGTACCAGGCAGAGCTCCTCTACCTCCTCATAGAGCACATCGTCCATGAGCTCAAGGACGCAGGGCTTTTCAGTCTCACCTGGAAGAATAACGTCAGCAGGTCAGTCACATCCCATGGGGATATATCTACAACTAGAATGTGAGCACCATAAGGGCAAGGATGTTGATTTTTCCTTCCATATCACTGGAAGAAATAGAGTTTGGCATGTAATAAACCTTCAGTAGATATTTGCCAAATAAGTAAACAAATGTTTGAATATGTGCAATGACCAGCCCTTATCTGTATGGGGAATTTATTTAATATCTGTCTTTAAGCTCTGACGTTCATCTTAGAAAATAAAGGAAAAAAAGCAAATGCCAATTTTGTTTATGAATTTCTAGCATTACATTCAGAAAGCAAGATTAGTAGCCTTGCGCTGGTTGGTCATTGTTAATTTGACCTCAATACTAGTTTCTAGTATTATTAACTTTTGACTTAGTAAACAAATCATTGCACTAAGAACCCTGCCTTACGTTTAATTCCCAGCACAGTGTTTTCTGTGTGGGCCTACTGTGCTCCGAATTGTGTCTCTGGAGATTTGACAAGATGTGTCTTTAAAAACTGCTCTTAGTTAATACATGTGTAATTCAGTGAAAGAAAGCCGCACATCATACATTCTTTGTGTGCCATGTGTTGCTTATAGCCTTTAGGGCCGCATATGCATATCATCTTGGAAGCACTAACGTGGCTTCGAAAAAATTTTTCCTGAGCCTGTACAAAATGTGGTTTTGAAAAGTGATCAATGTCAACATCTTGAATTCAGTGAAAGAAAACAGGACACCATCTGGGTTTTTGGCACAAAGCTTGCATTTACCTTTTAAGACTAGATACATTTTCTGTATAGGCCTACTATGCTCAGAATTGTGTTTTCTGAGGTTTGACAGGATGTGTCTTTGAAAACTGCCCTTAATTAATACATGTTGAATTCAGTGAAAGATCACGGCAAATAATAAATTATTTTTGTGCCATATCTTTCTTTTAGCATTTAGGGCTTTATGTGCATATATTCCTGAAAGTACTAACTGAGGTTTGAAATACTTTATTCTGAGCTTGTGCAAAATGTGTTTTTAAAAAGCGATCAATATCAAAATATGTTGAATTCAGTGAAAGAAAAGACCACCACATCTAGGATTGTGGCACAAAGCTCATGCTTACCTTTCAGGGCCAGATATTCACATTTTCTGTGTAAGCCTACTGAAAAGCCAGGCCTGCATGAGTATGCTCAGACAGTTGCAAAGCGGTTCCACTCTCTCACCTTGGGGTTCACTCCCATTCCCACTGTGTCCCCTGTCAGCAGGAAGAAGCCAGAGCGATCGATGGCCTTTTCCCATCTTCACAGCCTACACCTTAAGGTTAAGGTGTTATAAAACCCAAAGGGAGGGATTGAAACTGCCTTTGCAAAATTATGACTGAGAGAGTGAAAGAGATCTAACCAGACTCCGCCTTGCTTGTAACCTCCTTGTTCATTCCTGGGTGTAGGCTGAACTAATGTTGGGAGAAACTTAGCTTATAGTTTAAACAAAGACGGTAACAGCCCTTTCCCAAAGCAGACCTCTTTCTTGCCTGGGAACTAGATTGCCTTTCTAGGACTAACATTAGCCACAAGATTAGAAATTGTGATTTAGGAGTCATGCAACTGGAGGCTACAAGGTTCTGACCCTCCCTAAACTGAAATGACTGGAAAGTAAATTGTAAACAACCACATCAATTCCATGTCAGTAAAGGAGAGACGACATCAAACTTCATTACAGAAGCCAAGCCTGACCCAAATCAAGGTCAGTGGAAGCTGTGTACCAAGCGCCCTGGTGAGAGTCTGGATGCTGTATCAGTATTGCGGCTGACATACTAGTATCGTAGGTGTCATGTCAGTCTTGGGGGTGTCAGTATTACAGGTGTCATATGAGTCTTAGGGGTGTCACAGCAGTCTTGCAAGTGTCATAGCAGTATTGTAGATGTCATATCAGTATTGCGGGTGTCATATCTGTATTGTGGGTATCATATCAGTATTGCGGGTGTCATATCTGTATTGTGGGTGTCATATCAGTATTGTGGGTGTCATATCAGTATTGCAGGTGTCATATCTGTACTGTGGGTGTCATATCAGTATTGCGGGTGTCATATCTGTATTGTGGGTGTCATATCAGTATTGTGGGTGTCATATCCGTATTGCAGGTGTCATATCAGTCTTACAGGTGTCATCAGTATTGCAGGCATCAGATGAGTCTTATGGGCATCATATCAGTATTACGGGTGTCATATGAGTCTTAGGAGTGTCATATGAATCTTGTGGGTGTCATATCAGTCTTATGAGTGTCATATCTGTATTTTGGGCATCACATGAGTCTTATGGGCATCACAGCCCTCTTGCAGGTGTCATTTGTATTGTGGGTGTCACATCAGTATTGTGGGTGTCACATCAGTCTTATGGGTGTCACAGCAGTCTTGTTGGTGTCACCTCTGTATTATGGTATCACATTTGTATTGGGGTGTCACATCTGTATTGCAGGTGTTATATCAGTCTATGGATGTCATATCAGTATTGTGGGCATCATCTCAGTCTTACGGGTGTCATATCAGTATTACAATATGTCATGATATGCCACACCAGTATGACACCTCTTCCAAAAACCCTCACAGACATACCTAGACATAGTGCTTTAACAGCTCTCTGTGTATCCCTTAATCCAGTCATGTTGACACCTAGACTTAACTATCACAGTAATTCATGGCAAAAATTTTAGAATTTTTAAAAATTGTATAATGAAAGCTGGGCAACATAGCCAGACACTGTCCCTACAAAAGTATTTTTAACAATTAGCTGGTCATGGTGGCACACATGTGTAGTTCCAGTTACTCTGGAGGCTGAGGTGGGTGGATCTTTTGAGCCCAGGAGATTGAGGCTGCAGAGCTAGGATCGTGCCACTGCATTCCAGCCTGGGCAACAGTGTGAAGCTCTCTCAGAAAACAATCAGCAGTACTAATATTCTTAGGAATAAATTTAACCAAGGTACCAGACTTGAACATGGAAAATGTCAAAACATTGCTGAAATAAATTCAAGAAAGCATGAATAAATGGAAAGACACCTCATGTTCATAAACTAGAAGACACTAATTTTTAAGATGGCAGTACTACACAAAGCCATCTACAAATTTATTGCAATTCCTGTTAAAATCCCAAAGTCCTTTTGGCAGAAATCCACAAGCTGATCCTAACATTTATATGAAATTTCATGGGATCCAGAATAGCCAAAATAATGTCAAAAAAATGACCAACTCAGAGGCTCACATTTCCAAATTTCAAATCTTACTACAAAGCAACAACAATAAAAACAGCATGATGCTGGCGTAAGGACACATGTATAGATCAATAGAACCGAATGTTGAATCCAGAAATAAACCCATACTTCTTATGATCTTTTTTTTTTTTTGAGGCAGGGAGACTCACTCTGTCTCCCAGGCTGGAGTACAGTGGCATGATTATGGCTCACTGCAGCCTCTAACTCCTGGGCTCAAGTGATCCTCCTGCCTCAGCCTACCAAGTAGCTGGGACTACAGGTATGCACCACCACACCTGGCTAATTTTTTTATTTTTTTGTAGAGGTGGAGTCTTGCTATCTTGCCCAGGCTGGCCTGGAACTCCTGGTCTCAAGTGATACTCTGCTCTTGGCCTCCCAGAGCATTGAGATGATGGGTGTATGCCACCACGTCTGGCCTGTTGATTTTTAAAAATGGATTTTTTTTCTTTTCTGTCTTTTTTTTTGAGGCAGGGATTCACTCTGTTGCCCAGGTTGGAGTGCAGTTGTGTGAACACGGCTTACTGCAGCCTCAACCTCCCAGGCTCAAGCAATCCTCCCTCCTTTGTCTGCCGAGTAACTAGGACTACAGACATGAGCCACCACACTCAGCTAATTTTTAAATTATTTGTAGAGACGGAGTTTCCTTGAGTTGCCCAGACTGGCCTCAAACTCCTGGGTTCAAGCAAGCCTCCAACCTCAGTGTCTCAAAGTGCTGGGATTACAGGCATGAGCCACCACCTTCAGCCTGGAACTGTTTTCATAATTACATTCTCATGTTTGTTGCTAGTGTCTAGAAATACAACAGATTACCATGTGTTGACATTTTGTGCTGTAACTTTGCTGAATTTATTCACTAGTTTTAATAAGTGAATAAGGAGGAGCAGCGAGGACGGCGTGGGCTGTGGAGCGGAGCACAATGACAGCGCCTTCCTGGAGCCTGGGTATGACGTCTGCCTGGAAGATCTTGGCGATCTCCACAGAGCTGCCTGGAGGGGCACAGTTCCCAGAGTGGAGCTCATTCTCATGCTCAGGAACCCTGGCTTGGACAAGAGAGACAAGAAGAAGAGGTAACGGGCCGGGCGGGGGCTGGGAGGGTGGGGAACTGGGAGAAGCCCTTTCCCTGGGGGATGGGGTGGGGTGCGCCCTCCTGTCACCGGCCCAGCTTTCTCGCCTCCGCAGGCCCCGCAGCACCTGGGATGTGGAAGCCTTGGAGGAGTCAGGGCCCAGGCCTCTTCATGAGCCCCAAAACGAAAACCACACGCAGCCATGATTTCCCTATTTCTCCTGATTTCCCTCTTTCTCCGGATTCCAACTGCATCTTTATATCTAAAAATTTTTGGCTTACCACACGGGGAGCTAAAAAAGCAACTCTTACCTGATATGTACTCAGAGGTGCACTGGGTTTTAAACTGTCCATCACACAAGCCAAACCAGGTTCCACAAAACAGGAAACAGGAACCTAAGTAGTTCCATTGTTTTTGTGCTCAAAAACATGGGGTGCTCTATCCCAAGTTCTGAAGCAACTAAAATTAATGTTGTCACTTGCAATACTAATGAGAGGATGACTGGAGTAAGCTATTTTGTTCTGCAGCAGAAGACTCTTGTGATCAAATTGATACCTCAGGTAAACTGTTGGAGTTATTTTCAAGCCTTCATAAAAGCACGGCCAGTTAAGGTTGTGTCCAAATTCAAGTAGAGTTTGTACCAAGTCGAAAAGAGTCTCATACTCTTTATTTGGTTGTAGAGAAGAGAAAATTAAGTTTCTTTACCTATGACTTCTCTAATGTTTCTCTGGAGGGCTCTCTTAGGGACTATTTCAACAAATATGACATTTTCCCTTCCTTTGGCTGCAGTTGTGACAGCCTCGATGAAACCAACTGGCTCTGGAATGTTCCTGTATCAATATTTGCCAGTAGTCAAATCTTCACAAGCTGTTTTTCCTGTTGTTATTGAAATCAGTTCCATTTCTGGCTCCATCCTCCCCAAATTTCCAATGTTCTCTTTAATGTCTTTGCACACTGGATCCATCATATAATTGTGATTAGCAGCTGGAACTGACAGGATATATGAAAATATCCTGCTTTTCTCAAACTGCTGAGCCACCTCTTCATGACACTTGGCTGTAGCTTCTGCCTCTCCTGACAGGATACAGGAGCAAGGACTATTAAAGGCTGCCATGCACATTCTTCTGGAGAAGGACACCAGAGCCTTCGAGATTTCTGTTCTCGGAATCTATAAAGGCTCTAAAAAATGAAGTATATATCTTTTAAAAATAAAAAATAAATAAATCATAACTGCATACAATTAGATCTAGTACATACTGCACTATTGTAATGATCTCATAGCCACCTCCTGTTGCTATTGCAGTGAACTCAAGTGTTGCAGGTACCCACTTAAAACACCAAGTGATGCTCATCATCTTCACAGATGCAGTTCGTCTTGCCAGCAAATCATGTTTCATAGTGAAAGTGACCTCTCGTGGTACTCATGTAGTTTTCTTTTTAAAATTATTTGTATGAGGCATAGTAGGTATATATTTATAAAATACATGAGATATTTTGGTAGAGGCATACAATCAATGTATAATAATTACATCAGGGTAAATAGGTATTCATCATCTCAAACATTTATCATTTCTTTGAGTTACATTCTGATTATACTATTTTTAAATGCACAATAAAATATTGTTGACTGTAGTCACCCTGTTCTGCTGTCAAGTAGTAGATCTTATTCATTTTATCTAACTATATATTTTTTACCCATTAACCATCCTCACTTATCTCCAACCCCCACTACCCTTCCCAACCTCTGGTAACCTTCATTCAATTCTCTATGTTCATGAGTTTCATTGTTTTAATTTTTAGCTCCCACAAGTGAGTGAGAAGTCTTTCTGTGCCTGGCTTATTTCCCTTGACATAATGACCTCTAGTTCCTTCAATGTTATTGCAAATGCCAGAATCTCATTCTTTTCTATGGTTGAATAGTGCTCCATTTTGTGTGTGTGTGTGTGTGTGTGTGTGCATATATATATATCTCACATCTTCTTTATCTATTTTCCTGTTGATGGTCACATAGCTTGCTTCCAAATATTGGCTGTTGTGAATAGTGCTGCAGTAAACTTAGAAGTACCAATCTCTCTTGGACATACTGATTTCCATTCCTTTGGATAAATACCCAAATGCTCTCTTTAACATCTTTTCACACTGGATCCATCATATAATTGTGCATAATAGCAGCTGGAACTGAGAGGATATAGAAATATGCTGCTTTTCTCAAACTGCTGAGCCACCTCTTCATGATACTTGGCTATAGCATCTGCCTCTCCTGATGGGGTACAGGAGCAAAGACTGTTAAAGGGGGATTGCAGGATCATACGGCAGTTCTTTTTTTAGTTTTTTGAGGAAGCTCCATGCTGTTCTCCATAGTGATTGTACTGATCTACATTCCCAACAACAGTGGATGAGGGTTCCCTTTTCTCTATATCCTTGCCAGCATTTGTTGTTGCTTGTCTTTTGTATCAAAGCCTTTTCTAGTGGGGTGAGATGTTATCTCATTGTAGTTTTGATTTGCATTTCCTTGATGATCAATGATGTTGAGCACCTTTCTATATACTTGTTTGCCATTTGTATGCCACTGTGTGCCTGTTTGCCATTTCTTCTTTTGAGAAATGTCTATTGAGATATTTTGCCCATTTTAAAATCAGATTATTAGATTTTTTTTCCTATTGAGTGGTTTGATCTCCTTATATATTCTGGTTATTAATCTCTTGTCAGATGGATAGTTTGCAAATATTTTCTCCCATTCTGTGGGTTATCTCCTTACTTTGTTGATTGTCTCCTTTGCTGTGTAGAAGCTTTGGAGTTTGACATGATCCTATTTGTCTATTTTTGTTCTGGTTGTTTGTGCTTCAGGGGTATTACTCAATAAATCTTTGCCCAGACCAATGTTCTGAAGTTTCCCAAATGTTCTCCTTCAGTAGATTCATAGTTTGACATCTTAGATTTAGGTCTTTAATGCATTCGATTTTTGTGTGTGATGAGAGACACAGATCTAGTTTCATTCTTCTAAATATGGATATCCAATTTTCACAGCACCATTAATTGAAGACACTGTCTTTTCACCAATGCATGTTCTTGGTATTTTTGTTGAATTGAGTTCCCTATAGAGGTATGCATTTATTTCTGGCCTCTCTATTCTGTTGCACTGGTCCATGTGTCTTTTTTTATGCCAGTTACCATGCTGCTTTAGTTACCATAGCTCTGTAGTATAATTTTAAGTCAGGTTATGTAATTCCTTCAGTTTTGTTCTGCTCAGAATGGCTTTGGCTATTCTGGGTATTTTCTGATTCCATCAGAAAATTTTAGGATTATTGTTTCTATTTCTGTGAAGAATATCACTGGTATGTTGATAGGGACTTCATTGACTCTGTAGATTGCTTTGCATAGGATGGACATTTTAACGATATGGATTTTTCCAATCCATGAAAATGGAATATTTTTTCAATTTTGTCTCCTCTTCCATTTCTTGAATCAGTGTTTTATAGTTCTTACTGTAGAGGTCTTTCACTTCTTAGGTGAAGTGTATTCCTACATATCTTATTTTGTTTTAGCTATTGCAAATGACATTAGTTTCTGATTTCTTTTTCAGATTGTTCAATGTTGGTATATACAAGGGCTACTGATTTTGTATGTTTATTTTTTATCCTGCAACTTTACTGAATTTGTTTATCAGTTCTTAGGGGGAGTCTTTAGGTTTCCCAAATATAAAATTATATCATCTTCAAACAAGGGTAATTTTACTTTTTCCTTTCCAAATAGATCCCCTTTGTTTCTTTCTCTTGTCTCAATGCTCTAGCTAGGACTTCTTGTTTTTTTCATCATGTTTAATTTAATAGTGTAAATCATAGAACCCAAAGAAAGTACCACTAGTGTTGCATAAAGTGCTTCCAAGAAGCAGAGAAATAACATAACAATATAAGAAAAAGCTGATTTGCTTGATATGTACCATAGTTTGAGGTCTGTATCTTTGTCTGCATTTTCAGAAAGATGGTTCATCTCAGAAACACATGAAGTAAACTTATGGTATTGATAAATTCAGTACAGTACTGTAAATATACTTTATCTTCCTTATAATTTTCTTAACATTTCCTTTTCTCTAGCTTACTTTTGTACAAATATGGTATATAATACATAAAACATACAAAATATGTGTTCCTTGACTGTTTATGTTATGGGTAAGGCTACTCATCCACAGTAAGCTATTAGTAGTTAAGTTTTGGGAAGTCAAAAGTTATATGTGAATTTCTATGATGTCCCTACTCCCCAGATTGTCCAAGGGTCAACTGTACTTAAAAAAAAATTAGAATGAACCATGTGGGATTGAATTGAAATAGAAAGTATCAACAAAAACTCATGGTTTTGAATATATTTTGACACTGAAATGTGGATTAATGTAAGCATGTATGCCTGTGTATTTATGTATATCCATATATTTCTCTGCTTTGTTCATGGAGTAGGTCTGTGAGCAATGACAATCCCAATGCAAATATCCACACCTACCTCAACTAGTGGCCAGAATTTGGTTTCTAAATACCATTTTCCCCCAGAAGAAATCTAGTCTTCTAGGAAAATAGCTGATTTCAGATCTGGGGCAGAGAAATAGATGATAAGCTTGGAACATCGTGTGCCATAAAGAAATGCTTAAACGATGATGGCAATGAATTAATGTCCAAAAGACATGAAATCAGCTTGAAATGGTGAACACTGGCTGAGTCTGGGAGTATTTGAACACCAAAAGAATATTTTCCCTTCTCCCCTGTTTATTGCTTTTGTTTTGTTTCATTTTTTAATCCATGTAGATGGCATGAAAGAATAAGAAAATCATCATGTGGCCACCATCATCAGAATTAATTCAAGTAAGAATCATCAAGCAGCCAGGCCCAGTGGCTCATGCCTATAATTCTGGCACTTTGGGAGACTGAGGGGAGCTGATCCTTGAGCCCAGGAGTTAGAGATACAAGCCTGGGCTACATGGCAAAACCCCATCTCTACAAAAAATACAAAAATTAGCCAGGCATGATGGTGCATGCCTATAGTCCTAGCTACTTGGGAGGCTGAGGTGGGAGGATTGCTTGAGCCTGGAAGATTGAGGCTGCAGTGAGCCAAGATTGTGCAAGTGCACTCCAGCCAAGGCAAATAGAGCAAGACCATGATCTCCAAAAATAAATAAATAAATAAATAAATAAAAGGAAAAAATCAATGCAATGCTAAATCGAGTGGGTGAAATTTTGAGGAGCAACTGGAGATTTATAGAGCCACAAAGTATTGCCACAGAGGATATTGGTGAAATACAAAAGGTAAACAGTAACTTTACTATGGACAAATCTGACTGACGATACTCCTTAACCAAAGAATCAAAGTCAACACTGGCCAGCAATGAAACCAAGTGACAGCCTACAGATATGCTGCATTCGGAAGAAGTCAGCATTACCTGTGTGACATTCCTGCCTCAGTGACATAATCTGAATCTAATCATGAGAAAACATCATATGAACCCAAACTGAGAGAAAAATCAGTAAAATAAGTGACCCATACTCTTCAAAAACATGGATGTTATGAAAATCAAAGAAAGGGTACAAAACTGTCCCAGATTAAAGGAGAATAAAGAAAGAGGACAATTGGACTCACACATCATGAATTGTAAAAATTTCCCATCTTGGATTTTCTTTGGCTATAAAGGATATTATGGGGAAAACTGGCAAAATCTTAATAAGATCTGTCGATTATATACTAACATTGAATCAATTTCAGTTTCTTGCTTTTGATAATGATCACCACAGTTATGTAAGAAAATTCCTTCTTTTTAGGAAATATATAGTAAAGTATTTAGAAATAAAGAGGCATCATGTCTGTGACTCACAAATGGTTCAGGAAGAAAAATCTATATTATGTACCTATATTTATATTTATCTAGAAAGAGAAGAGGAAAAGAAGGAGAAAGAGTAAAGCAAATGCAGTAAAATATTAAAATTTGGGGACTGGAACCCAAGACTTTTTGGTCCTATTCTTTTAATTTTTCTTTAAGTCTGAAATTGCCAAAACAGAATATGTCTAAAAAGAAAAACAAATTTTTAGAAATATTAACAAATTATATCCCATTGTATGAAATAAACCATGCATCCATATTGATCTAAGTAAATGAATAAATTGAAGATTTCAAGAGGAACAGAGATATTTACCTAGTCTTAAATTACCTCCTCACAATATACTAACTGATTACAAGATTAAAAAGCAACACTGCAGAAAAGAAACCCAGCAGATACCACCATTAATGATCAATGCTAATATCACTAGTAATAAGACAAATCAAAATCAAGGTCAAATGACAGGATGCAATGAGAAGATCAGAGGATCGCCTCTAAGATACTCTTGTGAAAAATAATACAATCTAAGCCTATTCATAATGAAACATCAGAAAAAACAACTGAGAGATATTCTTTATTTTGAACTTTACTCTTCAAAAGATTCAAAGTCATGAAAGTCAAGGAAACCTGAGGAACTGTTCAGACAGAAGGAGTCTACGAGACACAACAACTATATGCAACCCATGGATTTAAATGGGATCCTTGTGCTATAAAAGACATGGCACACAATTAATAAAAGCTCAACAGAAGCTGAGGACTGGATGATATGATGCTTTGATGTTAACTTTCTGATTATCAAGTTTGCATTGTAGTTATGTAGAGTGTCCTGACTTGTGGGAATACCTACTAAAGTAATCAGGAGTGCTGGCCTAATGTCAACAATTTACTCTCACATGCTTCAGGGGAAAGAGTTATTTGTATTAAAACTTGGAACTTTTCTATAATTTCAACAGTACTTCCAAAAAGTTCATAAATATAAAGATAGATAGAGAGAGAGACAGAGAGAGAGAGAGAGAGAGAGTGAAAAGCCTTAGGGAAACTTTATTTTTCCTGAAGAAAAGATCTGTATAAATCAGTGCTTAAAGCTGACATTATCTAAGTTTGATGGCACTGTAACTATTGAAATACACTGAAACATTGCAATGGCCACAGTATCAGTATACCAAAATGATGTCTGTCTAAATCAAAATCTATCACTATATATATAGTGATCAAAAATATAAAATAAGAATAAATCATCACTTAACTTCACTAAAGCATTAATGACAACTTACTTATTTGACTGTTTAAACAGCTGACATTTTGGTAGTTTGAGTATGTAAAACTCAAAAATACTAGGTTTCATTTGCAAGATCTGCTTGAAAATTAGTTAAGGAGGCCAAGAAACATCATTTTAAACACTATGTAAGTTCTCACGAGACATGCATGATACAAAAATATTTTCCATCAATAAAGACTTACCCATGTCAGGGATGCCCTCTCTCACCACTCCTATTCAACATAGTGTTGGAAGTTCTGGCCAGGGCAATCAGGCAGGAAAAGGAAATAAAGGGTATTCAATTAGGAAAAGAGGAAGTCAAATTGTCCCTGTTTGCAGATGACATGAATGTATATCTAGAAAACCCCATCGTCTCAGCCACAAACCTCCTTAAGCTGATAAGCAACTTCAGCAAAGTCTCAGGATACAAAATCAATGTGCAAAAATCACAAGTATTCTTATACACCAATAAAAGACAAACAGAGAACCAAATCATGAGTGAACTCCCATTCACAATTGCTTCAAAGAGAATAAAATACCTAAGAATCCAACTTACAATGGACGTGAAGGATCTCTTCAAGGAGAACTACAAACCACTGCTCCATGAAATAAAACAGGATAGAATCAAATGGAAGAACATTCCATGCTCACGGGTAGGGAGAATCAATATCATGAAAATGGCCATACTGCCCAAGGTAATTTATAGATTCAATGCCATCCCCATCAAACTACCAATAACTTTCTTCACTGAATTGGAAAAAACTACTTTAAAGTTCATATGGAACCAAAAAAGAGCCCACATTGCCAAGTCAATCCTAAGCCAAAAAAACAAAGCTGGAGGCATCACGCTACCTGACTTCAAACTATACTACAAGGCTACAGTAAACAAAACAGCATGGTACTGGTACCAAAACAGAGATATACATCAATGGAACAGAACAGAGCCCTCAGAAATAATGCTGCATATCTACAACCATCTGATCTTTGACAAACCTGACAAAAACAAGAAATGGGGAAACGATTCCCTATTTAATAAATGGTGCTGGGAAAACTGGCTAGCCGTATGTAGAAAGCTGAAACTGGATCCCTTCCTTACACCTTATACAAAAATTAATTCAAGATGGATTAAAGACTTACATGTTAGACCTAAAACCATAAAAACCCTAGAAGAAAACCTAGGCATTACCATTCAGGACATAGGCATGGGCAAGGACTTCATGTCTAAAACACCAAAAGCAATGGCAACAAAAGCCAAAATTGACAAATGGGATCTAATTAAACTAAAGAGCTTCTGCACAGCAAAAGAAACTACCATCAGAGTGAACAGGCAACCTACAGAATGGGAGAAAATTTTTGCAATCTACTCATCTGACAAAGGGCTAATATCTAGAATCTACAATGAACTCCAGCAAATTTGCAAGAAAAAAACAAACAACCCCATCAAAAAGTGGGCAAAGGATATGAACAGAAACTTCTGAAAAGAAGACAGTTATATAGCCAAAAGACACATGAAAAAATGCTCATCATCACTGGCCATCAGAGAAATGCAGATCAAAACCACAATGAGATACCATCTCACACCAGTTAGAATGGCAATCATTAAAAAGTCAAGAAACAACAGGTGCTGGAGAGGATGTGGAGAAATAGGAACACTTTTACACTGTTGGTGGGACTGTAAACTAGCTCAACCATTGTGGAAGTCAGTGTGGCGATTCCTCAGGGATCTAGAACTAGAAATACCATTTGACCCAGACATCCCATTACTGGGTATATACCCAAAGGACTATAAATCATGCTGCTATAAAGACACATGCACACGTATGTTTATTGTGGCACTATTCACAATAGCAAAGACTTGGAACCAACCCAAATGTCCAACAACGATAGACCGGATTAAGAAAATGTGGCATATATACACCATGGAATACTATGCAGCCATAAAAATAAGAGTTCATGTCCTTTGTAGGGACATGGATGAAATTGGAAATCATCATTCTCAGTAAACTATCACAAGGACAAAAAACCAAACGCCGCATGTTCTCACTCATAGATGGGAATTGAACAATGAGAACACATGGACACAGGAAGGGGAACATCACACTCTGGGGACTGTTGTGGGGTGGGGGGGGAGGGGGGAGGGATAGCATTAGGAGATATACCTAATGCTAAACGATGAGTTAATGGGTGCAGCACACCAGCATGGCACATGTATACATATGTAACTAACCTGCACATTGTGCACATGTACCCTAAAACTTAAAGTATAATAATAATAATAATAAAAACGAACAAAAGCAAGTGACAGCACACAAGCTATTAAGTGGCCACAAAAATGGAGAAAATATTAAAAATATGTGAATCTAAAAAAATGTAAAAATGTTTATGATCTGTGGTGAATGGGAGAAAGCAGAGTATAAAATTTTATGTAAAGTATAATACAAATTATATAATAAGAGAAACACAATACATGTATTTAAAAGCCAGGAAGATATACATCAAAATGTTAACATTGTTGTCTCTGGATTACTATTTTCTCCTTTGTAAGTTTCTCAGTTTTCTACATTTCTCTGCAATGAACAGCTATTTTGTAATAAAAAACAATTAGCACACAAAAAGGTAAAAAAGAAAAGAAAAAAGAATTCAGTGACCCTTTGAAAGTAGCATCTTGCTGCTGCAAACTCCATGAGATGGCTGAAAACCTGTGAGCTCCCAAAGGAGCTCTGAACACACATCCTCACTGGGGAACCTGAAAATCCAGGTCATGAAAGAAGGATCTGACCTTACCTATAGCTGAAACGGATTTAGGTAGCTAAGTAAAATATACAAGTAGAAGAAGCAGTAGGGAGAGCCCTGTAGGCACTCCCTGTTCCCAGCTTAAGACCAGGGAAGCCATTCCTGGCCATGTCTCACAGGGGTCCTTGGGGAAGGCAGGCAGCAAAACTAGGGAGGGGCACAGAGTGAAGGACACTCCTAGTTGAACCTGATAATAATTCCCACTGAGCAAAAATTTTCTTGAGCAGAATTGGGGTGGGGGAGCAAATGGGAAGTGCAGATACCAGCATAGAAGTTGCAGCCAAAGGTGCAGGCAGGTGGGGAGAGGTGAGGCCTGGGAGCCATGCTTGCTTTCTCAATGGGGAGGCTTGTAGCCTGGGCAAGATTTCAGCCCCGCTTGCCAGCTGCCTGGATGTAAACTCAGTGCTGTGAGTGGGGCACAGCGAGAGTGAGATGGCCTTGCTGGCTGTGTGGGAGCTGGGTGAAGCCTGTCACTGCCAGCTTTCCTCCACTTCCAGGCAACCTTTATGATGTAGAAGAGGCAGCCATAATCCCCCTAAGAACATAACTCCACTGGCCTGGGAACCACACCCCCATCCGCCACAGTGGCTGCAGCAAGCACCATCCAAGGAGAGTCTGAGCTCAGACCCACCTAACTGTGCCCTCACCTGATGGTTTTTCCCTACCCATCCCAATAGCCAAAGACAAATGGCATAAACTCTTGGGAGCTCTTATGGCCCCACCCATCATCTGAGAAACCCAAGTACTTATCCTGGCCAATCTAGGGCAAGGTTACATCCCCCTTCTCCTACCGCAGCTGGTGCTCTCTTGCAAGTGCCACCTGCTGGCTGAAGGCCAACCAACTGAAACTATTACAGCAACTCATACCAGAACAATCCTTCTCCAAAGAAGCTAACCAGAGATGTGTCCCCAATCAGCTTCATTCCTAGCATAACCAGCATTCAAGAAAGCCAGTGCACTAAACAAAACTACAACCAAGGACTCTCACAGAGTCCACTTCACTCCCCTGCCACCTCCACTGAAGCAGGTGCTGGTATCCATGGGTGGGAGACCCGAAGACAAATCACATCAAAGGACTCTTTGCAGACATCCCCAGTACCACCCTGGAGGCTGGTAGCATTGCTGGGTAGCTAGACCCCGAAGAGCAATAACAATCACTGAAGTCTGGCTCTCAGGAAGCTCCATCCCTAGAAAAAGGAGGAGAATACCACATCAAGGGATCACCCTGTGGGGAAAAAAATCTGAACAACTGCCCTTGAGTTCCAGATCTTTTCACTGAAACAGTCTACCCAAATAAAAAGAAATCAGAAAAGTAATTCTGGTAACATGACAAATCAAGGTTCTATAATATCCCAACATTACCTCTCCAACAATGGATGCAAACCAAGAAGAAATCTCTGAATTGCCAGATAAAGAATTCAGAAAATTAATTATTAAGCTACTCAAGGAGGCACCAGAGAAAGGTAAAAACCAACTTAAAGAAATTTAAAAAACAAGCTCTGAGGGAAAAATGGCAGACGGGAAGCAAGGCTAGATTCCAGCTCCTACTCAGACAGGGAGAGCAGTGTGTAGAGACTTGCATCATGAATTTTTGCTCCAGAACTACTGCAGTAATAATTCATGAAAGTCAAGAAAACCCACGGGCCTTCTGAAGAAAGTGGATTGCTCCTGCAGGACCAGGAAAACAGCCCAAATACTGTGAGTACCCAAGCTGTGAAAGTGAGAAAGGGGGAGCATCTGCCCCTGAACACATACCCTCACTGGGAAACCTGAAGGTCTAGATCACAGGAGAAGGATCTGATCTTACCTGGAGCTGAGTCAATTTAGAGATCCAAGCAAAACACAGAGGTAGATGAAGCAGCAGAAAAAGCCCTGTGGGCTCTCTGAGTCCCCTGGGAAGCTCTTTCATACCTGTCTCACAACGGTCCTTGGGGAGAGCTGCCAGAGTTATGGAAAGACCACAGTGAGAAGGAAACCTCCAGCTGAACGTTGTAACAATTCCAACTGAATGCAAAGTCTCCTGGCCAAAACAGGGCATGAATCCTGTATGCAGACTCAACAGGTGGGGAAGCACGAAAGCCCTGCTTGCTTTTGCACCTGGGAGGCTGTTAGCCTGGGGCAAGTTCTCAGTCTTGCTCACCCACTGCCTGGAAACAGACTTAGAGCTGTTGGTGGGGGTGCACAGTGGGAGTGAGACCAGCCTTTTGGGTTGCGTGGGAGCTGGGTGAGGCCTGTGACTGGCAGCTTTCCCCAACTTTCCTGACAACCTGCATGACACATCAGAGGCA
Source organism: Pongo abelii (assembly GCF_028885655.2). NCBI lineage: Eukaryota > Metazoa > Chordata > Mammalia > Primates > Hominidae > Pongo > Pongo abelii. The sequence continues at coordinate 21,245,347 of NC_071999.2, forward strand.
ACCATAGTCCTCCTAGGAATATAACTCCATTGACCTGGGAACCACACCGTCATCTCCCACAGCAGTTGGGGCAAGACCTGCCCAAGGAGAGTCTGAGCTCAGACATGCCTAGCCCTGCCCCCACCTGATGGTCCTTGGTAGCTGAAGACAAAGGACATGTACTCTCCACTGTCTATTCTCCTTATACTACCACAGCTCATGCTTTCTTGAAAGCATCACCTCCTGGCAAGAGGCCAACCAGCATAAAAATAGTGCATTAAACAAACAAAACTAAGGACCCTCACAGAGTCCATTTCACTCCCCTGCCACTTTCACCACAGCAGGTGCTGGTATCCATGGCTGAGAGACCTGCAGAGAGTCTACATCACAGGACTCTGTGCAGACACCCTCCAGTACTAGCCGGGAGCCTGGCAGCCCTGTTGGGTGGCTAGATCCTGAAGAGAGATAATAATCACTACAGCTCGGCTCTCAGGAAGCCACATCCCTAGGAAAAAAGGGAGAGTACTACATCACAGGAATAGCCTGTGGGACAAAAGAATCTGAACAGCAGCCTTGAGCCCTAGATCTTCCCTCTGACACAGCCTACCCAAATGAGAAGGAAACAGATAAACAATTCTGGTAATATGACAAAACAAGGTTCTTTAACACCTCCAAAAAAATCACACTAGCTCACCAGCAATGGATCCAAACCAAGAAGAAATCCCTGATTTACCTGAAAAATAATTCAGAAGTTCAGTTATTAAGCTAATTAAGGAGGCACCAGAGAAAGGTGAAGTCTAATTTAAGGATATCCAAAAAATGATACAAGAAATGAGGGGAGATATCTTCAGTGAAATAGATAGCATAAATAAAAAACAACCACAGCTTCAGGAAACAAAGGATGCACTTAGAGAAATGCAAAATGGTCTGGAAACTCTCAGCAATAGAATCAAACAAGCAGAAGAAACAATTTCAGCTCAAAGACAAAGTTATTTAATTAACCCAATCCACCAAAGACAATGAAAAAAGAATAAGAAAAAATGAACAAAGCCTCCAAGAAGTTTGGGATCATGTTAAGTGACCAAACCTAAGAATGATTGGTGTTCCTGACGAAGAAGAGAAATCTACAAGTTTGGAAAACATATTTTGGGAAATAATCAAGGAACACTTCCCCAGCCTTGCTAGAGACCTAGACATTCAAATAAAATAAGCTAAAAGGACATCTGGGAAATTCATCACAAAAAGATCATCACCTAGGCACATTGTCATCAGGTTATCTAAAGTCAAGATGAAGGAAATACTCCTAAGAGCTGTGAGGCAAAAGCACCAGGTAGCCTAAAAAGAAAAATCTATCAGATTAACAGATTTCTCAGAAGAAACCCTATAAGCTAGAAGTGATTGGGGCCCTATCTTCAGCTTCCTTAAACAAAACAATTATCAGCCAATAATTTTATATAAGGTCACCAGATGGCTCTCGCCTTCCCATGTCTAAGGTGGACCAGATGGCTATTACCTTGCCATGTCTAAGTTGGATCAGATGGTTCTTGCCTTGTAGCTTCATAAATGAATGAAAGATGTAGTCTTTTTCAGACAAACAAATGCTGAGAAAATTTGTCACTACCAACCCAGCGCTACAAGAACTGTAAAAGGAGCTCTAAATCTTGAAACAAATCCTGGAACACATAAAAACAGAAACTGTGTAAAGCATAAATCTCCCAGGACAACCATAGACATGGCAAGGCAAGAGCCATCTGATCGACCTTAGACATGGCAAGGCAATAGCCCATTGTCTAAGTTCAACCAGATGACTCTTGCCTTGCCATGTCTAAGGTCGACCAGATGGCTCTCACCTTGCCATGTCTGAGGTCCACCAGATGTCTCTCGACTTGCCATGTCTAAGGTCGACCAGATGGCTCTTGCCTTGCCCATGTCTGAGGTCGAACAGATGGCTCTTGCCTCGCCATGTCTAAGGTGGACCAAACGGCTCTTGCCTTGCCATGTCTAAGGTCGACCAGATGGCTTTTGTGTGCCTATGTCTAAGGTCGACCAGATGGCTCTCGCCTTGTTCTATGTAAGGTCAACTAGATGGCTTTCACTTTTCCATGTCTCACAGGACCTATAAAACAATAACACAGTGAAAAAAAAAAACATGGTATACAATCAACAAATAGCATGAATGGAATAGTACCTCACATCTCAATATTAATGTTGAATGTTAATGGTCTAAATGCTCTGCTTAAAAGATATAGAATTGTAGAATGGATAAGAATTCACCAACCAACTATCTGCTGCCTTCAAGAAACTCACCTAACACATAAGGAGTCACATAACTTAAGGTAAAGGGGTGGAAAAAAAACATTCCATGCAAATGGACACCAAAAGTAACCAGGAATAGCTATTCTTACCTCAGACAGAAAAAAACTTTAAAGCAACACCAGTTAAAAAAGATGAAGAACTTATATAATGATAAAAAGCTTTGTCCAACAGAAAAATATCACAATCCTAAATATATATGCACCTAACACTGGAACTCCCAAAGTTATAAAACAATTACTACTAGACCTAAGAAATGAGATAGACAGCAACACAGTAATTGTTGGGGACTTCAATACTCCACTGACAGCACTAGACAGGTCATCAAGAAAGAAAGTTGATGAAGAAACAGTGGATATAACCATATCCTGGAACAAATGCACTTAACAGATATTTACAGAACATTCTACCCAACAAGTGCAGAATATACATTCTTTTCATCAATGCATGGAACTTTCTCCAAGATAGACTATATGATAGGCCACAAAAGAAGTCTCAATAAATTTAAGAAAACTAAAACTATATTAAGTACTCTCTCAGACCACAGTGGAATATAATTGGAAATCAACTCCAAAAGGAATCTTCAAACCATGCAAATACAGGGAAATTAAATAGTCTGCTCCTGAATGATCACTGGGTCAACATTGAAATCAAATAGGAAATTAAAAATTTCTTCAAACTGAATGATAATAGTGACACAATCTATCAAAACCTCTGGGATATAGCAAAGGTGGTGCTAAGAGGAAAGTTTATAGCCCTAAATGCCTACATCAGAAAGTCTGAAAAAGCACAAATATACAATCTAAGGTCACACCTCAAGGAACTAGAGAAATAAGAACAAATCAAAGCCAAACCCAGTAGAAGAAAGGAAATAACCAAGATCAGAGCAGAACTAAATGAAATTGAAACAAACAAACAAAATATCAGAAAGATAAATGAAACAGAAAGCTGGTTGTTTGAAAAGATAAACAAAATTGATAGACCATTAGCAAGATTAATAAAGAAGAGAGAAATTCCAAATAAGCTCAATTAGAAAAGAAATGGGAGATATTACAAACAACACTACAGAAATACAAAAGATCATTCAAGGCTACTATGAACACCTTTATGCACATAAACTAGAAAATAGAGAAGATGGATATATTCCTGGATAGACACAACCCTCCTAGCTTAAATAAAAAAGAAATAGATAACCTGAACAGGCCAATAACAAGCAGCAATATTAAAATAGTAATAAAAAAATTACCAACAAAAATGTCCAGGACCAGATAGATTTACAGTTGAATTCTACCAGACATTCAAAGAAGAATTGGTACCAATCCTATTGACACTCTTCCACAAAATAGAGAAAGAAGGAATCCTCCCTAAATCATTCTATGAAGCCGGTATCATCCTAGTACCCAAACCAGGAAAGAACATAACAAAAAAAGAAAACTACAGACCATTATCTCTGATGAACATAGATGCAAAAATCCTTAACAAAATACTAGCTAACCATATCCAACAACATATCAAAAAGATAATCTACCATGATCAAGTGGGTTTCATACCAGAGATGCGGGGATGGCTTAACATACACAAATCAATAAATGTGATACACCACATAAAGATAATTTAAAACAATAATCACATGATCATCTCAATAGATGCAGAAAAAGCATTGGACAAAATCCAGCATATCTTTATTATTTAAACCCTCAGCAACATTGGCATCCAAGGGACATACCTCAATGTAATAAAAGCGATCTATGACAAAGCCACATCCAAAACTATACTGAATGGGGAAAAGCTGAAAGCATTCCCTCTGAGAACTGGAACAAGACATGGATGCCCACTCTTACCATTTCTATTCAGCATAGTACTGGAAGTCCTATCCAGAGCAATCAGATAAAAGAAAGAAGCAAAGAGCATCCACAGCAGTAAAGAGGAAGCCAAAGTGTCGTTGCTTGCCAAAGATATAATTGTATACCTAGAAAACCCTGAAGACTCCTCCAAAAAGCTCCCAGAACTGGTAAATGAATTCAGCAAAGTTTCAGGACACAAAATCAATGTACACAGATCAGTACAAACTTTGCTGAGTTCATTTATCAGTTCTAGGAGCTTTTTGGAGGAGTCTTTAGGGTTTTCTAGGTATACGATCATATCATCATGGCAAGGAGAGTGCCATCTGGTCGACCCTAGACATGGGAAGGCGAGAGCCCTCTGGTTGACTTTAGACATGGCAAGGTGAGAACCTTCTGGTCGACCTTAGACATGGCAAAGTGAGAGCCATCTTGTCGACCTTAGACTTGGCAAGGTGAGAGCCATCTGATTAACATTCGACATGGGAAGGTGAGAACCATCTGGTTGACCTTAGACATGGCAAGGCAAGAGCTATCTGGCCAACCTAGACATGGCAAGGCAAGGGTGATCTGGTCGACCTTAGACATGGCAAGGCGAGAGTCATCTGGTCAACCTTAGACATGGGAAGATAAGAGCCATCTGGTCGACCTTAGACATGGGAAGGTGACAGCCATCTGGTTGACCTTAGACATGGCAAGGCAAGAGCCATCTTGTCGACCTTAGATATGGGAAGGTGACAGCCATCTGGTCTACCATAGACATGGGAAGGCGAGAGCCATCTCATTGATCTTAGACATGGGAATGTAACAGCCACCTTGTCAACCTTAGACATGGCAAGGGGAGAGCCATCTGGTCAACCTTAGACTTAGAAAGGCAAGAGCCATCTGATTGACCTTACTCAGAACAAGGCAACATCATCTGGTTGACCTTAGACATAGGAAGGCAAGAGTCATCTGGTTGCCTTAGACATGGCAAGGTAATAGCCATCTGGTCAACCTTAGACATGTGAAGGTGAGAGCCATATGGTCGACCTTAGACATGGCAAATTCAGCAAACCTTCAGGATATAAAATCAATGTACACAAATCAGTAGCTCTATTATACACCAACAGTGACCAAGCTGAGAAATAAAGAACTCAACCCCTTTTACAACAGCTGCAAAAAAACCAACACTTAGAAATATACCTAACTGAGGGGTGAAAGACCTCTACAAGGAAAACTACAAAACACTGCTGAAATAAATCATAGACGACACAAACAAATGGAAACACATCCCATGTGCATGGATGGGTAGAATCAATATTGTGAAAATGACCATACTGCCAAAAGCCATCTATACATTTGATGTAATTCCCTTCAAAATACTGCCATCATTTTTCAGAGAACTAGAAAAAACAATCTTAAAGTTCGTATGGGACAAAAAAAAAAAAAAAAAGCCTGCACAGCCAGAGCAAGACTAAGCCAAAAGAACCAAAAGAACAAATTGGGAGGCATCACATTACCTGATTTCAAACTATACTATAAGGCCATAGTCACCAAAACAGCATGGTATTCATACAAAAATAGGCACATAGAACAATGGAACAAATAGAGAACCCAGAAATAAAGCAAAATACTTACTGCCAACTGATCTTTGACAAAGCAAACAAAAACATAAAGTGGGGAAAGGCACCCTATTCAACAAATGGTGCTGGGATAATTGACAAGCCACATATAGGAGAATGAACCTGGATCCCCATCTCTCACCTTATACAAAAATCAACTCAAGATGGATCAAGGACTTAACTCTAAGACCTGAAACTGTAAAAATTCTAGAAATAACATCGGAAAACCCTTCCTAGACATTGGCTTAGGCAAGGATTTCATGACCAAGAACCCAAAATCAAATGCAATAAAAACAAAGATAAATAGCTAGGACTTAATTAAACTAGAGTATTTGCCCAGCAAAAGGAACAGTCAGCAGAGTAAACAGACAACACACATAGTAGGAGAAAATCTTCACAATCTACCCATCTGACAAAGGACTAATATCCACAATCTACAATGAACTCAAAGAAATTAGCAAGATAAAACCAAACAGTCCCATCAAATAGTGGGCTAAGGATATGAACAGATAATTCTCAAAAGAAGATATACGAATGGCAAAAAACATATGAAAAAATGCTCAACATCACTAATGATCAGGGAAATGCAAATCAAAACCACAATGTGATACCAACTTACTCCTGCAAGAATGACCATAATAGAAAAATTAAATAATAATAGATGTTGGCATGGATGCAGTGAAAAGGGAACACTTCTATACTACTGGTGGGAATCTAAACTAGCACAACCACTATGGAAAACAGTGTGGAGATTTCTCAAAGAACTAAAAGTAGAACTATCATTTGATGCAGCAATCCCACTACTGGATATCTACCTAGAGGAAAAGAAGTCATTTATGAAAAAGATTTTGCACACACGTTTATAGCAGCACAATTTGCAATCGCAAAAATATGGAACCAACCAAAATGCCCATCAATCAACGAATGGCTAAAGAAACTGTGGTGGGGTGGAGCCAAGATGGCCGAATATGAACAACTCCAGTCTACAGCTCCCAGCATGAGCAATGCAGAAGACGGGTGATTTCTGCATTTCCAACTGAGGTACTGGGTTCATCTCATGGTGGAGTGCCGGACAGTGGGTGCAGGACAGTGGGTGCAGTGCACCATGCGTGAGCCAAAGCAGGGCGAGGCATTGCATCACCCAGGAAGTGCAAGGGGTCAGGGAATTCCCTTTCCTAGTCAAAGAAAGGGGTGACAGATGGTACCTGGAAAATCGGGTCACTCCCACCCTAATACTGCGCTCTTCCAATGGGCTTAACAAATGGCACACCAGGAGATTATATCCCACACCTGGCTCAGAGGGTCCTACACCCACGGAGCTTCACTCATTGCTAGCACAGCAGTCTGAGATCAAACTGCAAGGTGGCAGTGAGGCTGGGGGAGGGGCACCCGCCATGGCTGAGGCTTGAGTAGGTAAACAAAGTGGCCAGGAAGCTCAAACTGGGTGGAACCCACCACAGCTCAAGGAGGCCTGCCTGCCTCTGTAGGCTCCATCTCTGGGGGCAGGGCACAGACAAACAAAAGACAGCAATAACCTCTGCAGTCTTAAATGTCCCTGTCTGACAGCTTTGAAGAGGGTAGTGGTTCTCCCAGCACGCAGCTTGAGGTCTGAGAATGGGCAGACTGCCTCCTCAAGTGGGTCCCTGACCCCTGAGTAGCCTAACTGGGAGGCAACCCCAGTAGGGGCGGACTGACACCTCACATGGCCAGGTATTCCTCTCAGACAAAACTTCCAGAGGAATGATCAGGCAGCAGCATTTGCGGTTCACCAATATCTGCTGTTCTGCAGCCACTGCTGCTGATACCCAGGCAAACAGGGTCTGGAGTGGACCTCCAGTAAACTCCAACAGACCTGCAGCTGAGGGTCCTGACTGTTAGAAGGAAAACTAACAAACAGAAAGGACATCCACACCAAAAACCCATCTGTACGTCACCATCATCAAAGACCAAAGGTAGATAAAACCACAAAGATGGGGAAAAAACAGAGCAGAAAAACCGGAAACTCTAAAAATCAGAGCATCTCTCCTCCTCCAAAGGAATGCAGCTCCTCACCAGCAACGGAACAAAGCTGGACGGAGAATAACTTTGACGAGTTGAGAGAGGAAGGCTTCAGACGATCAAACTACTCTGAGCTAAAGGAGGAAGCTCAAACCAATGGCAAAGAAGTTAAAAACTTTGAAAAAAAATTAGACAAATGGATAACTAGAATAATCAATGCAGAGAAGTCCTTAAAGGACCTGATGGAGCTGAAAACCAAGGCATGAGAACTATGTGACAAATGCACAAGCCTCAGTAACCGATGCGATCAACTGGAAGAAAGGGTATCAGTGATGGAAGACGAAATGAATGAAATGAAGGGGGAAGAGAAGTTTAGAGAAAAAGGAATAAAAAGAAATGAACAAAGCCTCCAAGAAATATGGGACTATGTGAAAAGACCAAATCTACGTCTGATTGGTGTACCTGAAAGTGACGGGGAGAATGGAACCAAGCTGGAAAACACTCTGCAGGATATTATCCAGGAGAACTTCCCCAATCTAGCAAGGCAGGCCAACATTCAGATTCAGGAAATACAGAGAACACCACAAAGATACTCCTCAAGAAGAGCAACTCCAAGACACATAATTGTCAGATTCACCAAAGTTGAAATGAAGGAAAAAATGTTAAGGGCAGCCAGAGAGAAAGGTCGGGTTACCCTCAAAGGGAAGCCCGTCAGACTAACAGCGGATCTCTCAGCAGAAACTCTACAAGCCAGAAGAGAGTGGGGGCCAATATTCAACATTCTTAAAGAAAAGAATTTTCAACCCAGAATTTCATATCCAGCCAAACTAAGCTTCATAAGTGAAGGAGAAATAAAATACTTTACAGACAAGCAAATGCTGAGAGATTTTGTCACCACCAGGCCTGCCCTAAAAGAGCTCCTGCAGGAAGCACTAAACATGGAAAGGAACAACCGGTACCAGCCACTGCAAAAACATGCCAAATTGTAAAGACCATCAAGGCTAGGAAGAAACTGCATCAACTAATGAGCAAAATAACCAGCTAACATCATAATGACAGGATCAAATTCACACATAACAATACTAACCTTAAATGTAAATAGGCTCAATGCTCCAATTAAAAGGCACAGACTGGCAAACTGGATCAAGAGTCAAGACCCATCAGTGTGCTGTATTCAGGAAACCCATCTCACTTGCAGAGACACACATAGGCTCAAAATAAAGGGATGGAGGAAGATCTACAAAGCAAATGGAAAACAAAAAAAGGAAGGGGTTGCAATCCTAGTCTCTGATAAAACAGACTTTAAACCAACAAAGATCAAAAGAGACAAAGAAGGCCATTACATAATGGTAAAGGGATTAATTCAACAAGAAGAGCTAACTATCCTAAATATATATGCACCCAATACAGGAGCACCCAGATTCATAAAGCAAGTCCTGAGTGACCTACAAAGAGACTTAGACTCCCACACAATAATAATGTGAGACGTTAACACCCCCCTGTCAACATTAGACAGATCAATGAGACAGAAAGTTAACAAGGATATCCAGGAATTGAACTCAGCTCTGCACCAAGCAGACTTAATAGACATCTACACAACTCTCCACCCCAAATCAACAGAATATACATTCTTTTCAGCACCACACCACACCTATTCCAAAATTGACAACACAGTTGGAAGTAAAGCACTCCTCAGCAAATGTAGAAGAACTGAAATTGTAACAAACTGTCTTTCAGACCACAGTGCAATCAAACTAGAACTCAGGATTAAGAAACTCACTCAAAACCGTTCAACCACATGGAAACTGAACAACCTGCTCCTGAATGACTACTGGGTACATAACAAAATGAAGGCAGAAATAAAGATGTTCTTTGAAACCAACGAGAACAAAGACACAACACACCAGAATCTCTGGGACACATTCAAAGCAGTGTGTAGAGGGAAATTTATAGCACTAAATGCCCACAAGAGAAAGCAGGAAAGATCCAAAATTGACACCCTAACATCACAATTAAAAGAACTAGAAAAGCAAGAGCAAACACATTCAAAAGCTAGCAGAAGGCAATAACTAAGATCAGAGCAGAACTGAAGGAGATAGAGACCAAAAAAGCCCTTCAAAAATTCAATGAATCCAGGAGCTTGTTTTTTGAAAAGATCAACAAAACTGATAGACCTCTAGCAAGACTAATAAAGAAGAAAAGAGAGAAGAATCAAATAGGTGCAATAAAAAATGACAAAGGGGATATCACCACTGATCCCACAGAAATACAAACTACCATCAGAGAATACTGTAAACACCTCTATGCAAATAAACTAGAAAATCTAGAAGAAATGGATAAATTCCTTGACACATACATCCTCCCAAGACTAAACCAGGAAGAAGTTGAATCTCTCAGTAGACCAATAACAGGCTCTGAAATTGTGGCAATAATCAATAGCTTACCAACCAAAAAGAGTCCAGGACCAGATGGATTCACAGCCGAATTCTACCAGAGGTACAAGGGGGAGCTGATACCATTCCTTCTGAAACTATTCCAATCAATAGAAAAAGAGGGAATCCTCCCTAACTCATTTTATGAGGCCAGCATCATCCTGATACCAAAGCCGGGAAGCGACACAACCAAAAAAGAGAATTTTAGACCAATATCCTTGATGAACATTGATGCAAAAATCCTCAATAAAATACTGGCAAACCGAATCCGGCAGCACATCAAAAAGCTTATCCACCATGATCAAGTGTGCTTCATCCCTGGAATGCAAGGCTGGTTCAATATACGCAAATCAATAAATGTAATCCAGCATATAAACAGAACCACAAAACAAAAACCACATGATTATCTCAATAGATGCAGAAAAGGCCTTTGACAAAATTCAACAACTCTTCATGCTAAAAACTCTCAATAAATTAGGTATTGATGGGATGTATCTCAAAATAATAAGAGCTATCTATGACAAACCCACAGCCAATATCATACTGAATGGGCAAAAACTGGAAGCATTCCCTTTGAAAACTGGCACAAGACAGGGATGCCCTCTCTCACCACTCCTATTCAACATAGTGTTGGAAGTTCTGGCCAGGGTAATTAGGCAGGAGAAGGAAATAAAGGGTATTCAATTAGGAAAAGAGGAAGTCAAATTGTCCCTGTTTGCAGATGACATGATTGTATATCTAGAAAACCCCATTGTCTCAGCCCAAAATCTCCTTAAGCTGATAAGCAACTTCAGCAAAGTCTCAGGATACAAAATCAATGTACAAAAATCACAAGCATTCTTACATACCAATAACAGACAAACAGAGAGCCAAATCATGAGTGAACGCCCATTCACAATTGCTTCAAAGAGAATAAAATACCTAGGAATCCAACTTACAAGGGACGTGAAGGACCTCTTCAAGGAGAACTAGGAACCACTGCTCAAGGAAATAAAAGAGGATACAAACAAATGGAAGAACATTCCATGCTCATGGGTAGGAAGAATCAATATCATGAAAATGGCCATACTGCCCAAGGTAATTTATAGATTCAATGCCATCCCCATCAAGCTACCAATGACTTTCTTCACAGAATTGGAAGAAACTACTTTAAAGTTCATATGGAACCAAAAAAGAGCCCGCATCGCCAAGTTAATCCTAAGACAAAAGAACAAAGCTGGAGGCATCACGCTACATGACTTCAAACTCTACTACAAGGCTACAGTAACCAAAACAGCATGGTACTGGTACCAAAACAGAGACGTAGATCAATGGAACAGAACAGAACTCTCAGAAATAACGCTGAATATCTACAACTATCTGATCTTTGACAAACCTTAGAAAAACAAGCAATGGGAAAAGGATTCCCTATTTAATAAATGGTGCTGGGAAAACTGGCTAGCCATAGGTAGAAAGCTGAAACTGGATCCCTTCCTTACACCTTATACAAAAATCAATTCAAGATGGATTAAAGACTTAAACATTAGACCTAAAACCATAAAAACCCTAGAAGAAAACCTAGGCATTACCATTCAGTACACAGGCATGGGCAAGGACTTCATGTCTAAAACACCAAAAGCAATGGCAACAAAAGCCAAAATTGACAAATGGGATCTAATTAAACTGAAGAGCTTCTGCACAGCAAAAGAAACTACCATCAGAGTGAACAGGCAACCTACAAAATGGGAGAAAATTTTCGCAACCTACTCATCTGACAAAGGGCTAATATCCAGAATCTACAATGAACTGAAACAAATTTACAAGAAAAAAACAAACAACCCCATCAAAAAGTGGGTGAAGGACATGAACAGACACTTCTCAAAAGAAGACATTTATGCAGCCAAAAAACACATGAAAAATTGCTCATCATCACCGGCCATCAGAGAAATGCAAATCAAAACCACAATGAGATACCATCTCACATCAGTTAGAATGGCAATCATTAAAAAGTCAGGAAACAACAGGTGCTGGAGAGGATGTGGAGAAATAGGAACACTTTTACACTGTTGGTGGGACTGTAAACTAGTTCAACCATTGTGGAAGTCAGTGTGGCGATTCCTCAGGGATCTAGAACTAGAAATACCATTTGACCCAGCCATCCCATTACTGGGTATATACCCAAAGGACTATAAATCATGCTGCTATAAAGACACATGCACACGTATGTTTATTGCGGCATTATTCACAATAGCAAAGACTTGGAACCAACCCAAATGTCCAACCATGATAGACTGGATTAAGAAAATGTGGCACATATACACCATGGAATACTATGCAGCCATAAAAAAGGATGAGTTCATGTCCTTTGTAGGGACATGGATGAAATTGGAAATCATCATTCTCAGTAAACTATCACAAGGACAAAAAAACAAACACCGCATGTTCTCACTCATAGGTGGGAATTGAACAATGAGAACACATGGACACAGGAAGGGGAACATCACACTCTGGGGACTGTTGTTGGGTGGGGGGAGTGGGGAGGGATAGCATTAGGAGATATACCTAATGCTAAATGACGAGTTAATGGGTGCAGCACACCAGCATGGCACATGTATACATATGTAACTAAACTGCACACTGTGCACATGTACCCTAAAACTTAAAGTATAATAATAAAATAAAATAAATAAATAAATAAATAAAGGATGAGATAGGAAGCTCACTTGAGCCCAGGAATTCAAGGCTACAGTGAGCCAAGATCCTGCCACTGCATAGTCATATTAGTGTAAACAATGAATACAGATCTAACAAAAAATTGTGATGTATCTATATTGGAAGGATGAGGATAAGATATATACACTAGATGACATCTAAAATAGATAGAAGCATATAATTTAGAAATATAAAAAGTAAAATACATCTAAAAGATTAAAAGATGTTGACTCTGAGAACAGGCCTAATAGGTGATAAAAAGAACTGCTTTGTAAGCCTTGTGCTTTATATTATCACCTTTTATATTAAACCAAATGCTTACTATGATTTTTAAAGTCAAATTATTTTAAAAGAAGGCAAAGAGACAGACTGGGAAACATATTTCCAACACATGTAAGAGTTTAAGAATTAAAGCCCATAATATATTGAGTTCCTGCAAACACAATTAACAAAGAGCCCAACAGAAACAGTCAAAGGATGTAAAAAGGTAAGTCACAGAGGAAGTACAAATAGCCAATAAACATATGAAAAGACGTGTAATCTGGTTATCAATCAGCGAAATGCAAATGAAAACACCATTGATAATCAGTTTTTACCCAGAACATTTGAAAGATTAACAATATTCAGTATTAGTTAGACTGTGGAAAAACAGGATTTTTACATAACTGGTTGGAGTGGGTCAACTGGCTATCATTTCAGAAGAGAATTTGTAAGTATTTATTGCAATTTAAAATACACCTATTCTTTGACCCTTCTAGGAATTGAAAGTATTCAAACATGTACTCAAGAACATGTGTAAAAGGATCTACTATAGCTCCATTATTCAAAAGGAAAATGGTAAAAAAAAATTATGGTCTGCATTCATAACAATGGGACATATAGAACTATGAAATAAATAAGGTCTATCTGTATGTACTGACAAGGAAATGCTTTCAAGACATACTGCTAAGTAATAAATATACATACATATATGCACACTGCAGGACAATATATGTATAGTAGGTTCCCACACAAGTCAAATAAAACAGCAGATAAATGTGTAACTGCCATTTAATGTGGATTGAGAGAACACATATCAAACTATCGAAAATGCTTATTTCAGAAAAAAAGAAGAGAAATGACAGGTAAAGTATAATTTTTTTACACCATTTGACTTTTTTGCAGGTAAACTTTCATTATTATGTAATTTAAAATATTTTTTAATAAACCAAAGAAGCACAATACAGTAAAGAAAACATAAGAGACAGTGAAACATTAAACATAAGAAGGAAATTCTGTATGATGCACAATCAAATAAGGTGACAGGTTAATTTTGTCTAATTCTGCTTTAAATATTGAATAGACTTTAAAAATATGGTACAACAAATAAAGGGTGAATTGCAGTTAGTAGCAATGACCAATTCTTTTTGAGAAGGACATAGTAGAGCACTGAACCAAATTCAGTCATTTTCACTTTGAATTGTTGTTTTCCACTTCTACGTAGTATCAAAACTATTATTTCTTTTTCTGTCAGTACTTTAAGGCTCTTGTTCACAGGCCATAATCTCATCTAAAACAACAAACAGATCCTGCTACCTTTCAGTTAGCACCTACCTAATAATCTTTACACTTCCCCTAATTTTCTCCACACTATACTTGCTCAAATAACAGAGCCCTTCTTTAGGGTTTTATGGTAATTTGAACTTATCTCACTGTTCTTCTTGGCTCATATTACAGCATATATTCCAGATACATAGAGGATATGTAAGAAGTGAAAAGGTTTAAACCAACTAAAGAATAGAAACAAAAGTGTGATTAACACCATCCTGACCTTCTTTTGCCACTGAAGCCTCTAAATTGAGAGTTACTCTAGGAAAGCATATCAAAAATAGCCTTAGACTAGCCATATGCAGAAGACTGAAATTGGACCCCCACCTTTGACCATATACAAAAATCAACTCAAGATGGATTAAAGGCTTAAATGTGAAACCTAAAACTATAAAAACCCTAGAAGAAGATCTAGGAAATACCATTCTAGACAACAGCCCAGGCAAGGACTTCATGACAAAGTCAAAAAGCAACTGTAGGCCAGGCACAGTTACTCACTCCTGTAATCCCAGCACTTTGGCAGGCTGAGGTGGGCAGATCACCTGAGATCAGGAGTTCAAGACCAGCCTGGCCAACATGGCAAAACCCCATCTCTATGAAAAATACAAAAAAATTAGCTGGGCATGGTGGCGGGCACCTGTATCCCAGCTACTTGGGAGGCTGAGGCAGGAGATTCACTTGAGGCTGGGAGGCAGAGGTTGCAGTGAGCTGAGATCACCCCACTGCACTCCCCTCCACAACAAGAACAAAAACTCTGTCTCAAAAAACAAACAAAAAAAAGCAGCTGTAACAGAAATAAAAATTGACAAGTGTGATCTAATAAAACTAATGAGCTTCTGCACAACAAAAGAAATTTCAGTAGACAGACAACCTGCAGAATGAGAGAAAATATCTGCAAACTATGCATCCAACAAAGGTCTAATATCCAGAATCTATAACTCAAACAACTGAAGAAGCAAAAAACAATCAATACTATTAAAAAATGGGCAAAGGACATGAACAGACGCTTCTCAAAAAAAGACATACACATGGCCAGCAAACATATGAAAAATGCTCAATGTCATGAATCATCTGGGAAATGCAAATCAAAACCACAACGAGATACCACCTCACACCAGTCTGAATGACTATTATTAAAAAATCAAAAACAACAGATGCTGGTGAGGTTGCAGAGGAAGGGGAATGCTTATACACTGTTGGTGGAAATGTAAATTAGTTCAGCCACTGTGGAAAGCAGTCTGGAGATTTCTCAAAGAACTTAAAACAGGACTACCATTCCACCCAGCAATCCCATTACTGGGTATATGCCCACATGAATATAAATTATTCTATCATAAAGACACATGCATATGTATGTTCATTGCAGCACTATTCACAATAACAACAAAGACATGGAATCAACCTAGGTGCCCATGAGTGGTGGACTGGATAAAGAAAATGGGGGACATATACACCATGGAATACTATGCAGCTACAAAAACAATGAGAACATGGCCTTTGCTGCAACATGGATGGAGCTGGAGGCCATTATCCTAAGTGAATTAATGCAGAAACAGAAAACCAAATACTGCATTCCTCACTTATAAGTGGGAGCTAAACACCAAGTACATACAGGCACAAAGAAGGGAACAACAGGCACAAAGAAGGGAACAACAGACACTGGGGCTGGAGGGTGGAGGGTGGAGGGTGGAGGAGAATGAATATTGGGAAACTACCTATCAGGTATTATGCTGATTATCTGGGTGACAAAATTATCTGTACACCAAACCCCCATGACACTCAAGTTACCCATGTAACAAACTTGCACATGTACCCCTGAACCTAAAAGTTGGAAATTAAAAAAAAAAGGAGGAAAACAAAAATTAGAGACACAAATAAATGAGAGTTTCAAAAAGAAGACATAAATTAAAAAGTGAAAATTTAGCTATTTGAAAAAAAATAATTTCCAATTCCCTAACAACATATGATGTTTTCATATGCCATCCTTATATGTTCTTTGGTAAGGTAACTGAACAGATAGTTTACCATTTTATTTTTATTTATTTTTATTTTTATTTAGTTTTTTTTTTTTTTTTTTTGAGACGAAGTCTCGCTCTGTCACCCAGGCTGGAGTGTGCGGCACAATCTCAGTCAATGCAAACTCCGCCTCCCAGGTTCAAGCGATTCTCCTGCCTTAGCCTCCCATGTAGCTGGGATTACAGACATGTGACACTCTGCCCAGCTAATTTTTGTGTTTTTAGTAGAGATGGGGTTTCACCATGTTGGCCAGGTTGGTCTCAAACTCCTGACCTCAGGTGATCTGCCCACCTCGGGCTTCCAAAGTGCTGGGATTACAGGCATGAGCCACCATACTAGCCCATTTTATTTTATTTTATTTTATTGAGACAGTCTTGCTCCATCACCCAGGCTGGAGTGCAGTGACAAGATCTCAGCTCACTGCAACCTCCCTGTCCTCAGTTCAAGATATTCTTGTGCCTCAGCCTCCTCAGTAGCTGGAATTACAAGAGTGTACAACCACGCCTGGCTAATTTTTGTATTTTTAGCGGAGACAGGGTTTCACTGTGTTGGCCAGGCTGGTCTTAAACTCCTAACCTCAAGTGATCTGCCTGCCTCAGACTCCCAAAGGGTTGGGATTATAAGCGTGAGCCACTGCACCCAGCCATATTTTGCCATTTTATAATGGGGTTTTTCATTTCTCATTGTTGAGTTTTAAGATTTTTATTTATTTATTTATTTATTTATTTATTTATTTATTTTGAGACAGAGTTTCACTCTTGTTGCCCAGGCTGGAGTGCAATGGCACAATCTTGGCTCACTGCAACCTCCACCTCCTGGGTTCAAGCGATTCTCTTGCCTTAACCTCCCAAGTAGCTAGGATTACAGGTGTCCACCACCATGCCTGGCTAATTTTTATACTTTTAGTAGAGACGAGGTTTCACTGTGTTGACAGGCTAGTCTTGAACTCCTGACCTCAGGTGATCCACCTGCCTTGGCCTCCCAAAGTGCTGGGATTACAGGCGTGAGCCACCACACCTGGCCAATAATTTTTAATATGTATTTTGTATACCTGTCCTTTATCACAGATATGTCTTTTGCAAATATTTTCTTCTACTCTGTGGCTTGTCTTTTTATTTTTATTTATTTATTTATTTATTTATTTATTTATTTATTTATTTATTTATTTTTGAGACGGAGTTTCACTCTTGTTGCCCAGGCTGGAGTGCAATGGCATGATCTCAGCTCACCACAACCTCCACCTCCCAGGTTCAAGCAATTCTCCTGCCTCAGCCTCCCAAGTAGCTGGGATTACAGGAATGCACCACCACGCCCGGCTAATTTTGTATTTTTAGTAGAGATGGGGTTTCTCCATGTTGAGGCTGGTCTTGAACTCCTGACCTCAGGTGATCCACCTGCCTCAGCCTCCCAAAGTGCTGGGATTACAGGCATGAGTCACCGCGCCCGGCATCTTTTTATTTTTTAACAGTATCTCTCACAGTGAAGACGTCTTATTTTAAATATAGTTCAACTTACCACTTTCTTCTTTCATGGATCATGCTTTTATGTTGTATTAAAGAAGTCCCCCCCACAAATCTCCCCTCCCCCATAAAAACCAGCCTTAGAAACACTCTGTTACTGGGTAGGCATAAATGTGATTAAATTTAGTTAAAATCAAAGTAGAAGCTAAAATAAAAACGATGTCATTAACAATCCAACGTATAAAACTAGTACCAAATCTAAGTAAGAACAATTCCACCTAATAGTTCTTGTAAATCTCTATGCAGGCAAAGCACAAGAGAAGGGACTAACAAGTTCTTAAAACAGAAACAAAAAGCTATTCTAAATTGGAAAAATAATTTATACACATTAAGTGGCAAAACAATAAACCTTAATTTTTATATAATGGAAAAACACCATAGTGCACATTAAATTGTAAATACATGACGTCATTTTGTCATTTTCAATATTATGTTCCAACACTGACCCAGTGAGCTACTAAAAACAAAACAAAACATCTTTCCCCAAAAACATCCAAGTAAATCTTCATAAAGCTAAATATTAGTAGGGAAAGAAATGTATTTCAGTAATCTCAACATTTAAATATAAGAAATATAAAAGAAAGTTATTGAATTGTTGAGGCTCCAGGTTACAATGCCAGTTTCTCAAAGTACAAGTTTCTAAGTGTGTACCCAGGGCAGTGATCAAAGTGAGAGTTTCCACAGTCCTTTCTTGTTTTTACTTCAGATAACAATTGCCTTAGGGAGCTGGAAACAAGTTACCCACCACCTCCTTTTCCAACCCTGAAATATCAATAATATGCACAGTGACATGTGGACAATTGTCACATTTATCTCCTCAACCTGACCAAAAAACCATGTTTCTCTCCTTTTTTAGAAATTAAATTTTCTCAGAAACCAGGTCAAATTTAAGATAAATTCTGTTGGAGTTTGATCACTCATGATTTTGATGCACTTAAGTGTTTCACTGCTGATGACAATATACCACGAGTTCGTGCTTTCCTAGCACCCTGTTTGGTGGTTCCCAGATAATACATACTATCCTTGCTAATATTCTAAGATTTAAAATGTTCCAGTATAAAGTAAAATTTTGAAAAATAAAATGTTACAGTATACAACGGAAAATAGTTACAGAAGCAAACCCCCTCACAATGTTGTTGCTGTAGAAACAGGGATGATGATGGTGATGATGCTTTACTGGTTAACCTCACTTACTCCTCACACCAATCTCATACAATAAGTCCTATTATTATTATTCCCATCATTTTAGAGATGAAGGAAGTGAGGCTTGGAGAGATCAATTCTGTAACTCACTCAGGATCTTGAACTTCTAACCACTATGCTTCACTGACTCTCCTGAGTAAAGTCACATTATTATACCTCAATACTGTTTTTTTTTCTTTCTTCCTTTTTTATTTATTTATTTATTTTTTTCTTGAGACGGAGTTTCACTCTGTCGCCCTGGCTGGAGTGCAGTGGCGCAATCTTGGCTGCAACCTCTGCCTCCTGGGTTCAAGTGATTCTCCTGCCTCAGCCTCCCAAGTAACTAGGATTACAGGCATGAGCCACCGTGCCCGGCCTAATACTGGGTTTTCAAATCAGGTTTTTAACCATGAGGACTTGGAACATCCAAGTTTCTTCAAATAATGAAATCCAAACATGTTGTAAGAGTAGACCAAATCTTTCCTTAATATCGGATATTATTTTACAGAAGAGGAAACTAAGGCCCAGGTGCTTAAATAATTTCCTCAAAGGCAAACGGCCAATAATGGACAGAGCTGGTACTCAGGTTGGTACAACTTAAAAAGGCGTTGGTCTTTTTACCTTACCCTGGTACCTTCCAGAACACAGAACCATACTTTAAGCAATACATACGTTATGTAATACATGAAACACGGTATGCTGTATTATTGCAGATACAATGTGAATATACAGGCCGGGTATGGTGGTTCAGGCCTGTAATCCCAGCACTTTGGGAGGCCAAGGCAGGCGGATTACCTGAGGTCAGGAGTTTGAGACCAGCCTGGCCGACACTGCGAAACCCCGTCTCTACTAAAAATACAAAAATTAGCTGGGTGTGGTGATGCACACCTGTGATCCCAGCTACTCGGCTGGGGGATGAGAATTCCTTGAACCCGGGAGGCGGAGGTTGCAGTGAGCTGAGATCGCACCACTGCACTCCAGCCTGGGAGACAGGGAGAGAATCCGTCTCAAAAAACAAAAACAAAAATATGAATATACAAAATATTAAGAATTTGCTAAAAGAATCTGTAAGTCTCTAAAGTTTTCCTATAAAAAGCAACACTTTATATTAATTATATTATTTACATATAAGACTAAATATTTCTGATATTTAAGCTTCTGTTCCACCTATTAATCCAACAAATTAAAGATTATCAAAAATTAAGATGTTACAATGAAACCACAACATTATAAAGGTTAAAATATGGACTACATTTTCCTAAGACTTATTCAGTCTTTTCCAACTTCTAGCTAATCTTACCCTAAAAGTAAATCAATCTTTTCTAATTCAAAATACTTCTATAAATTCAATTAAAATGTTTAATTGATGACAACATGGGTATCATAAAAAATAAATAGCATAGTAATACTGTTTTCCTTTTGATTTAGGAAGAGGTAACATCTCCAACAACTACCCAGTGAAGTAGATGCTATTCTGTTGCCAGTTCAAAGCATCTATATTATGCTGGCAAAGATTTCCAAAGCCTACTAATGTTTTTGCTTTGAGTAGCTCATACAAGTTCCCTGCACCTCATTAATGCAATGGTTTTATGACTAAAGGACACCAGCATGAGACTTTAGGAGTTGTAATGTTCTCCAAACTTGAAGTATAATCTCATACCCCTTATTTAATATATAGAAGATTCACCAAGTAATATCCTGTTGAGTGATTAGAAAACTGCAATCATTTGCAGTTCTCAGTCCTTTTATGTCATAGAAATTCATGACGCATTTTTGCCATATAGTTTTATTTCTTCATTTTCCTTATCAAGCATCTAAAAATAAGTGAAATTCTAACATCTTTTTAAAAAACCTTGTCAGATTTCTTTCAGGACACAATGAAGATATCTACAAAGTGTTTTGAAATTCATGTAAGTATCTACACTCTGAAAGTGAATATCTGGCAGAAATAATTTCAGTCAATAAATTTTATAACCCCCTGAAATTAACACTTACCTGCTTCATTGTTAACTGGGGACTCCCACAGTTTCCCCTCTTTTGTCCACGGGATCAGCTCTTCAAACCCATTCTGAAGGGGTTGTTCGTTGACTGTGGCTAACTGCTTAGCAAATTCCACATCCCAAAGTGAAGGTGATGTGTCTGTATAATAAAGACATTTTAAGTAAGAACAAGTCAATGTAAATATCTTTCTTAAAAAAGTTATAATCAATCCTGAATTGATCATGTATTTTTCAGACCTTGACAGTATATAGTAAAAAGTTACTGAGAGATAACTGCAAAAATTATATTAAAAATTATAACTACAATAATGGCAAGCTTAACTTTTGTTTTACAACAATGCCAGGTAATCACTGCCCCCTCTACTGGAAAGAAAAAAATAAATTTTGTTTCAGGGTATTTTTATGAATGTGAATGTTTTCTGTACAATATGTGACTCTGGTTTTTAAAGTCTAGCCTGTTTATTTTTAGTCTATCAAAATTAGTCACTAATGTACTACTGTTAACAACCAAAGAAGTTAAATTAACAGAATGATGATAAAACTGCCAATGAATACTGCGTACTTCCTCTGTGCTTAAATGCTTTTTATGCATTAGTGCATGTCATCCTCACAACCAACACTATCAGTAACATATTAACATGTTGGCTAATTACCACCATCATATTACATGTTTCAATAACTTATTTACTTTTGAAACTTCAGATCATCTGTGGAGAATGAGCCATATTCCCACCAGTTACTGCTGCTGGGAACATAAAATGGTACAACCACCTTGGAAGACAGTTTGATGGCTTCTTAAAAAGTTAAAAATATATCTATTACTCAACATAGCCATTTCATTCCTGGATATTCACCCAAGAGATAATACATGTCCACACAAAGATTTGTACACAAACGTTAATGGCAGCTTTCTTTGTAATAGCCAAATGTGGGTTGTAATTTGGCAAACAACCCAAATGTCCACTAACAGGTGAATAGGTACAAAAATGTGATACATTCATACAATTGTATACTACTCAGTAATAAAATGTGTTACTAGTACATGTAACAGCATGGATGAATCTCAAATCATTATGCTGAGTGAAAGAAGCCAGATGCAAAGGAGTAGTACATACTGTGTGATTTCAGTTACATGCAATTCTAAAAGATACAAACTAATCTACTGTAACAGTAGATCAATGGTTGCCTGCATACTGTGTGTGTGTGTGTGTGTGTGTGTGTGTGTGTGTGTGTGTGTGTGTGTATTGCAAATGGACACAAGGAAACTTTGGAGGGTCATGAAAATGTTCAAAATTACAACTGGCAGTTTCATAGGTGTATATATTTGTCAAAACTAGTCAAGTTATATACTTTAAATATGTGCAGTTTATTGCACACAAATTATACCTTAATAAAGTTGTGAAAAGAAAATGAACAACAATATCTATCCCTTGGCTACCTTTTTCCCTACATTTTTACTCTTTAGTTATTTTTACCAACATTTTTTATCTTTCTTATTTTTTTATGTGTGATCTTGCTTTTTAAAATAAATGAGGATCGGCCAGGTGCAGTGGCTCATGCCTGTAATCCCAGCACTTTGGGAGGCCAAGGCGGGTGGATCATGAGGTCAGAAGATCGAGACCATCCTGGCTAATGCAGTGAAACCTCGTCTCTACTAAAAATATGAAAAATTAGCCGGGCGTGGTGGCGGGTGCCTGTAGTCCCAGCTACTCAGGAGGCTGAGGCAGGAGAATGGCGTGAACCTGGGAGGCAGAGCTTTCAGTGAGCCAACATCGTGCCACTGCACTCCAGCCTGGGCGACAGAGCGAGACTCCATCTCAAAAAGTAAAAAAATTAAAAAAAAAAAAAAGAAAAAATAAAATAAAATAAATGAGGATCGTATGGTTTGGTAATCTACTTTTTTTCACTGAATGCTTGCATCAGTATCTCATTTTATATATATATCTCTCTCTCTCTCTCATTTTATATATATATAAAATGTAGGGGATGTATCACAATCCCCTACAGTTGAATATTTTCATCATTTATATATTTTCTCTTTTAAATACTATAATGACAAATACTCTTGTAGTTACACTTTTGTGCATATCTGTAACATTTCCTTAGAACAAATTCCTAGAAACACGATTTCTGGGTTAGAGGCATAGATTGCTTATGATCTATCCTCCAGCTTACCTCTTTACTCACTCTTGCCAAGCCCACTAAAGCATATCAACAAGTAGCTCATTTACTCTTCTGTGTAAGCCTTATTTTTTCTGTTTTGCTTTTTCTGAATCTGTTTCTGAGCCTTTATGTGCAGAAATGTGTCTAACCACACTGCTAGATATTAAGTATTTTGGCCTAGATCATCTGATACTGGGAACAATAAGTTGTTAGCCTTAGCTAGCCACATTTACAGAGCAATCACACCACTAAAAAAACTTAATTGTCTCAGTTATCTTTTACTTGGTGGTCACTGACTGACCTATGTCTTTTCCACCATCATTAGGATCATCACTATATTTTTACACTTGCTAATAGTTGCAAGCATTTATTAAATATGTACTATGTTCCAGGCACCTCAAGCATTTATTAAATATGTACTATGTTCCAAGCACTATGCCTGATGCTTTCTCAGATTACCTCATTTAATCCTTGAGATGTATGTACTAGCCCTCATTTTATAGGTGGGGAAAGGTTAGTGTGGCAGAATCTGAATTTGAATCCAGTTCTACACAACACCAACACTCTTTCTGTTAAGCTATATTGCCTGTCGACTCTAGGATAACCAGTAGGCCCTATGACTATATCCTCTGTAGCAGTGGTAAGAACTTAGTTTGGAAAAAGACGTGGGAATCATGGAACAGAATAATTCATTAAATTGGTCAATAAAAAAAAAATTACTGAATGCCAACTATATTTCCAGCATTATGTGAGGTGGTGGGAAAACAACAGTGAACAATTGCTAAATTTACGTTTCCACATTTTGCTATTCTTGTACTTAACTGGAACAAAAATCATTCTTTAGACTTATGCAAAGGTAGCATATTCAAACAGTACCTTCATTAGAGTAAATTATTACATAAATTTGTGTGCTATTTTCCTCACTAGAGTATAATCATCTGATACTGTTTGACAGAATACATAAAACTTCAATGCTTCCTTGCCAACTAACTTCAGTTTTAGAAATAAGATTTTTTTATTTTAAAAAGTAAGCTGGCTCCTTCAAGAATCTCAAGAATCTTCAAGTGTCTCTATTGGCTGGACAATAGCAGCCGCCCTGCCCTGACAACAACAAATTTCTTTCTTTCTTTCTTTCTTTTTTGAGATGGAGTTTTGCTCATTGCCCAGGCTGGAGTGTAATGGTGCAACTTTGGCTCATTGCAACCTCCACCTCCTGGGTTCAAGTGATTCTCCTGCCTCAGCCTCCAGAGTAGCTGGGATTACAGGTGGCCGCCACCATGCCCAGCCAATTTTTGTATTTTTAATAGAGATGGGGTTTCACCATGTTGGCCAGGCTGGTCTTGAACTCCTGACCTCAGGTGATCCACCCACCTCGGCCTCCCAAAGTGCTGAGATTATAGGCATGAGCCATGCGCCCGGCTAACAAATTCCTTTCCGATGCACACTTAACCATTTGAGCTGGGGAGAGGCGAGTCATTGTCCCTATGCATTTTGCACTTCCTTTTTATCATACACAAGAGAATGCAGTTTTCGCAATACAAGAAGGGGGTTGTTTTTTTAGCTTCACTTTCAGTTCAAATGAACAAACACTGAATTAACTTCTTTCCTCTATAGGTGTATATTTTATAGTACAATTTGTTCAAAAAAAGAATTTACGATTTAAGATAACTAGTTTCTATGATCTGTAAGCCACATGAGTAGGTGCTACATGAGTGAGATATAGCCCCTAATAGTATATTAAATAGGGGGAAAATCAAAAGTTTGTATAAGTAACTGGTAGAAAGATTAAATGAGCCCTTAGACGCCAGCCTAGAACTTATCTATCATGTACAACATTCTTTTCCCCCCCACTTTGAGTTGGAATCTCACTCTGTTGCTTAGGATGGAGTGTTATGGCATAATCGTGGCTCACTGCAGCCTCAAATTCTGGGCTCCAGTGATCCTGCCACCTCAACCTCCCAAGTCGCTAGGATTACAGGCATGTACCACCATGCCTGGATAATTTTTTTCTATTTTTTAGAGAAAGGGGCTCACTATGTTGCCCAGGCTGGTCTTGAACTCCTAGTCACAAGCCATCCTGTTATCTCAGCCTCCCAAGTCCATATACAACATTATTCTACCAAGATCCAAAAAACTTACTTCTATTCTTTAGAAATGCTCATCACTTATATGCTGGAGACCATTTGTATTGAGTTTCTTCATTGATTTTACTAGTAAACCAAATTTAACGTCAAGCAAGAGGACACTCTTATTTCTCTTTTAGACTTAAAATGGCAAATTACTTACCCAAAGAAAGCACTACAAGTCTGTTAAATATATTCCTTGAATGTTCTTCCCATCTTCTGAACAATCACTAAGTCACTTCAGTAAGTTTTTTATAAATGCTATCTCCTCTAGGCAGTAAGCTGCCTAAGGGCAGGAACCAGTATATCTTTATGTAATAGCATAGAGATACACTGTAAATGGTAGTTGATTATTAATGTTCTAACCCAAATTAGTAGCTAATCTGAACCTCTGGATTCGGTAATTGGTAGTACTTACCTCCCACTGTCTCACAGAATGCAACATTTCATGGGGGAAACCTGACCAAAACTAGCAATATCGACAACTGTAGTGTGATGTGTCCCCCACCAGGTTACTTAAGAGTGTATGTGTGTTGCTTGGATCCTGAAGGCTGGGCAGGGAGCCAAGGCCCTGGTGCCCAGCTGAGGAGCAGGGATCCCTGAGAACCCAAACATCCCAGGGCATACCTGAGAACATGTCAAAGAAAACACTGTCATCGTGCACACAGAGTAGGCAAACAGTCAGAACATTAGCTGAAAGGCAGCTTAGAGATGGGAGGCAGGGTGACTCTAGAGCTGCTCAGGAATGTCCAGTATGTAAGTCCTAGTAAACTCATACATTCATCAAGCTGGACTTGCCCAAATTATTCTTTGGTCTCTCGACGCCTTCCCAGTTTGGGGGGATGTTACAGTCCCAACCACCACATTCGTAAGCAGGATCCAGGCCAATGACAGGCTGGAATATTAAAATATTCAACTATTATACCGTCAGAACACTAAGGAAGGACATCTTGGAAAGATGGAATGTTTCTCCACCTGAGAAATAGTGTTATTCTTTCTTTTTTCAAGTTTAATTTTTAATTTATTAGAACCCAGTAAATGATGATTTTTAAAAGCAGAGTTTCTACCAAATTAACACTGAATTCAGGGCAAAAATACACTTAAAAAACCTAAATCTTAAGGCAGAAGTAAAACACTATAAAAACAGTATGTCTAATACAGACTGTAAAATGTCAGATTTTTAAGAGATTCACATAGTATTTTATAGCACTAAAATATTAATACAGTCAGAAATATTATCAGTTGGTCAAAGATTTCTGTTTATAAAATGTCTAGACTGCTAATTGAAGAAGTGTTGCTGTATAAGTAATAGCTACAATCCAACCAACCAAGTGATTGTTTTTATGACAAAAGAACTAAGGTAGGTAATTACATGGTTTCTATTTGTAAAGCTTTTGCAGTATTAAAGTATTACTAAGGGCATTTTTTGATTCATCTCCCTACCCTAATGCCCCCAGAATGTACACCACTTCCCTTTCACTCTATTTTTAAAATTCTGTGAACCACCATACCTATTCACTGTAGGCCTGACCCTATAAAGGCATGAATTGTTTACTTTCATATGGTGGAAGAACAATTTTGGTAAACTACTACATCTTTTTCTAGTCATTGAGCAATTTCAAACAGAAGTCTTAAGAATTGTTGCACCACGACAAGTGAACAACCTGTTTCTTTACCACTATTAAGTTTGAATTTTGTCTGGAATCTGTTAGAGTTGTCGATATTGCTAATTTTGGTCAGGTTTCTCCCATGAAATATTGCATTCTGTGAGACAGTGGGAAAACACGTTTCGTGTTTATGTGCAATTAACAGTAGCCCTTCTGAAAAACAGGGTTAACATTCTTACATTTCCCCTTGTGATCAAAACCTTTTGTTTTTAGGGAGCAGGATAAGATTTAAAAGTGCTTTAAATCAGAAAACAAGAATTAGCTAGCTTACACATTCCCACTGAATAGTGTCAAAAAAGATAAACGCATTTAAAATAAGTTGTAAGTCCAACAAATATAAGCTTGATGGGTTCTTAACTAACATATTAAGTAATTACAAAGATTCATTTTTTTTACAAACTTTTAAGCTATTTTAATAAAATGGCTAAAGACCTCACTATACTTCTATTTATCTGTGCATTAATAAAAACCTGTTAAAATTCCTTATTTAGTACTTCTGAAAAAGTCTAGTCAAATAAGATCACTAAAATTACCAGAAAAGCTTTGAAATACTGATTGCAGATTCATTTCAAAGTAGATTTAATGCCTTTCAGGATCTGGTGTTTAAATCATGAATGTCTTCACCGACTTCAACTCTGAAAATATAAAAATTTTAGTCAGTGCTGGCTATAGTTAAACAATACTGGTATTACTTGAAAAAATAAAAATAAAAAATATATTGTCAATCATGCATTCCACAGTTTTTTTTTTTTTTTTGAGCTTGATAGTATATATATTTTTTCTCATTAAAGGTTCAAAACCAAAAGCGGTTTCTCTTTGCAGCAAATATACATTAAAATAGAGTCTCTGTACAGCCAAGGGCTCTGGGCTCTGGCTTGCCCCATGTCCCTGCACCTCCCTGGCCAAACCCAAAAATATAGTGTTACTGCTCTGCAGGGCATAGAGGCAGTGCTCTCCTACCCCCGAGGAGGCTGGGTGGGAGCTGATGGGGAAGCCCTGGCCACCCCAGGGGTCCAGGAGCTGGAGCCTGCTTGGAGTTATTGCTTCAAGGGGGGGCACTAATGCCCAATGCAAATGATGAGAGGAGGAGCAAAGGGGGCATGGGCCTTTGCTCTCCAAGTCCCACTCTGCTCTGAAGAGGGGGTAGGATCAAGCAGCAGCAAAAGCATCACCCACTGGGAGACTGTGGCCTGCATCTCCTTCCCTCCCTGAGATAGGCTTCTGCCTCCCACACATCCCCTGCAGCCCCCTATGGCTTCCGCAAGGCCCCCTACACTCTGGCGGCACGCTATGGCTTGCAAGGGGCAGCACTGTGCCCAGAGCCTGGACACACGTTCCCAGCTTCTGACACCCCCTAGGAGGGGGGAGGGGAGGGTATGAGGCCTGCTCCCAGGGGCTGATGGCATTGCCCTGGCCCTGCCAGCAGGCTGTGGCACTGCCCAGACCCCAAATCCGCCCCAGCCCTTGGGGCTGACCCCATGCTAGGCAGGTCCTGCCAGAACCCCCACCAGTCCCACCCCTTGCCTCAGTCCATCATGGCCTCGAGCATCTCCAAGAACAGCTTGTGCATGGGCACCTTGCCCTCCAGCTTCACCCCATAGAAATGGGCCAGCACTTTGCCCGCTGTCTGGAGGAGGAGCGGTAGCGTGAGCAGCAGCCTGCCTGGTCGCCGCCGCTCAGTACCCCCTCCGGTGCCAGCCCAGCCGGCTTCGTACTCCAGCAGGGCCTCGTGCTGAGCTTCTGGCAGCTGCTCCACAGCCTCGGCATCTTCGATGTGCACAGAGTCTGAATCGGCAAGGGCCAGGGCCTTCAGTAGGACGTACTCCCCTCGCTCCAGCCGCAGGGCCTGCAGCCGCCGCACCAGTTGCAGCAGGGCAAACCCCCGTTCCCCTAGGCCAGCTGCCCGTGCCCCCTCTTCATCAGGACTCAGTCCTCACTCAGCGAAGGCCAGCTCATCCTGCAGTGGCAGTGAGCGCTGGGCCACGCCCGGCACCAGCACCTCCATCCACACGCTCTGCAGTACTGACATCTGGTCAGACAGCGACAGCGATGAGAAGCCTGGGATGCTCTTGGCCCAGCTGATGGTGACCACGATCTCTCGGTCAAAGAGGTCACAGAGGGTAGCCACGGCTGGAAGGTGCCCATCAGGGCCCACGAGGTCGGGCATGGCATAGAGCTTCTCAGGCTCAACCACCAGCAGATGAGACACCAGTGCATTCACTGGGCCTGTCTTCCGGGGGCCTCCAGCGACTGCCAGGGGCCCAGCAGGGAAGGGGCACGGGAAGGGCAGCGGGTCCACCTCTGGCGCCGCTTGTACTTCTGCCGCCCACCCCGGACGCGGTCCAGGCGCACTCCCGCAGGCTCTTGGTGAAGCGGCAGGCCTGACAGGCCTTGCGTCTCCGCTTGGTGATCTCACACTCGTTGGAGGCCGGACAGCTGTACTTGATGCTCCCCTGGATGGTCCTCTTGAAGAAGGCTTTGCAGTCCTCACAGGATGACACACCGTTGTGGTAGCCGGAGGCCATGTCCCCACAGACCAGGCAGAGGCGCTTGGGCAGGGAGCTGAGCACCAGCTTCCCACCGCCCTGCTCGCCAGGCCCGGCCCCTCCCCATCCTCCTCTTCCTTGTGGCCTGGGAGGCAGTGGGTGGGAGCTGGACCAGGGGCCAGGGTCACAGGAG
This sequence comes from Pongo abelii, assembly GCF_028885655.2. Lineage (NCBI taxonomy): Eukaryota > Metazoa > Chordata > Mammalia > Primates > Hominidae > Pongo > Pongo abelii. Next base: position 21,275,142 of record NC_071999.2, read on the forward strand.
GCTCGGGTCTCCGTCTCCGAGGAACCCTCTGGACTGTCAGGCCTGGCCGGCTCTGCCATGACGTACAGAGGCTCAATGCCCAAAACCTGGCTGGACATGGCGCTGGTCACCTGACACGCGGCTGCCCTCCTGCCACAGCATGCCGATGCCAGGCACACGGCGGGGCCGCCCGCTCCACCTCCTCGCGACCGGCCTGCAGGTCCACTCTTACACTTCCGCTGTGGCAGAGACCGCCACCTCCGGGGCGCCGCACCCCGCCCCGAACCTGCGCACATCTTTGGGAAGTTGCCTAAAGTTGCTACGCCTCCCCCCAGCCCCGACGCCAGCGGGAGACGCTACCAGGTTATCAGGAAGTGAGTGGGGAGAGCCAAGGAAGAGGAAGTTCTCCCCTGCCGTTGCGATGACCTTTGACCCAGAGAGGAGGGTGGCCCCAGGCCCCTTCGAGCGCCCCCACGTGGTCTTCAGAGCCCCTTCCCCGACATAGAGCCCTCCGCGTCTTCCACCAAGGCCAGCCCCAGGGACTTCGGCAAGGGCGGGATTGAACGCTGCCCAGGGGCGGGCTGGATCGGAGGCCCAACCCTGACCCGGGCCAGGACCCGCAGCCAGAGCCAGATCCTGCCCCAGGCCAGCCCACCAGGACTGGGACGCCGGATCCCACCTGAACCCTGACCAGTCCGGCCCTGGACTGGGTCCCGACCGTGGCCCAGACTGGCCCCAGAGCCGAACCCCGCCTGCAGCCCGCCCCGCCTGCCTCCCTGCCGCCGCATTACACAATTTCAAGAACTAAGTGGCCGGAAGCAGTAGCTCACGCCGGTAATCCCAGCAGGCCGAGTTGGGCAGATCACGAGGTCAGGAGATCGAGACCATCCTGGCTAACACGGTGAAACCCTGTCTCTACTAAAAATACAAAAAAAAAAAAAAAAAAAAAAAAAAAAGCTGGGCGTGGTGGCGGGAGCCTGTAGTCCCAGCTACTCTTGAGGCTGAGGCAGGAGAATGGCGTGAACCCGGGAGGCAGAGCTTGCAGTGAGCCGAGATCGCGCCACTGCACTCCAGCCTGGGCGACAGAGCGAGACTCCGTCTCAAAAAAAAAAAAACAGAAAACAAAACAAAAAAACTAAGATATGTAACTATAAATATTGTTATGTCTTTGCACGTTATCTCAACTTCCATCAGGCCTCAGCTGAAAGCTCATCTGCCAAAACGCATCAGCACTCATGTAAAATAAAAGGAGTAGGGAGGTGACTTTGTACACATACTGTCCAGTGTTTGGCTTCCAGTTTCCCTCGTGTGTAACTATTCTAGGTATGACTCCTTGAGCATGAAATGAGGGGTAGATACAACAGGACAGCTGTTGGCCTAACAAGGATTAGTGTGTAGACTGGGCGCAGTGGCTCACCCATGTAGTCCCAGCACTTTGGGAGGCCAAGGTAGGAGGATCACCTGAGGTCAGGAGTTCAAGACCAGCCTGGCCAACATGGTGAAACCCCGTCTCTATTAAATATATAATTATTAGCTCTCTATTAAAAATACAAAAATTAGGCCGGGCGTGGTGGCTCACGCCTGTAATCCCAGCACTTTGGGAGGCCGAGGCAGGTGGATCACGAGGTCAGGAGTTCAAGACCAGCCTGGCCAAGATGCTGAAACCCCGTCTCTACTAAAAATACAAAAAAAAACTAGCCAGGCGTGGTGGCGGGCGCCTGTAATCCCAGCCACTCGGAAGGCTGAGGCAGAGAACTGCTTGAACCCGGGAGGCAGAGCTTGCAGTGAGCCGAGATGGCACCACTGCACTCCAGCCTGGGGGACAGAGCGAGACTCATCTAAAAAAAAAACACAAAAATAAAAATACAAAAATTAGCTGGGCGTGGTGGCGGGTGCCTGTAATCCCAGCTACTTGGGAGGCTGAGGCAGGAGAATCACCTGAACCCAGGAGGCAGAGGTTGCAGTGAGCCAAGATTGTGCCATTGCACTCCAGCCTGGGCAACAAGACTAAAACTCCGTCTCAAAAAAAAAAAAAGAATTAGTGTATAAAAAGTTTTCTGATGAATATCTGTTCTGTTCTTTACTATGGTTATGCTGTGCAACATATAACCTGTACAACCATTTTTTCTTATCTATTTGTGGAAATAAGTCAGCTCAATAAAATGTGAAATATACATTAGTTTGCTTTACATGCAAAGATTAGCTGTTTTTGGCTTAACTATATCATAACCAAAAAAGTCTATGCCTTGATAATACAATATGAAAAAGTTCACATATGTACATGGGTACATTCTTTCATTAAAGTTTTTCCTTAATTCTATCTCAATGTATTTTTACAGCTGATACAACTCATCTTTACAACAAAAGTCAGAAAGGACAAAGTAGAAAATGATTTCATTTTACAGCACTTTAGGTTTTCTGAAGTGTTCCTTTAGGACTTAAAGGACATCATTGAAATGTTGCTTTCCACAGATCCATTTGAAGCTCTCGTTCTTCATCATCTTGGACATCTTCCGCTCCACCATCACCATCTTCTTCCTCATTGTAAGCCAGCTCAGCCTGCTTGTCTGCGTCATACTCACCTACGTTACCATCATCCCCATTATAATCCGCCAGTTTAGAGCCATGCTGCAGATCAAGAGGGGATTCATTCTCATCAAAGAATTGGCTTTGCTTCAATTTATGGAACTCACTGACTCTATCCTTGGTAGCCTGCTTTAGTATATCTGTTTGAATTCTAGGTTCACTGTCCAAGTTTGAGCCTGGAATTAAACGCTGAAGAGGACTGGAAGGCTTCTGTTTTCAAGTACCAGGGTTTCCATTGTGGTTTATGTGTGAATCTGGAGGCATATTTGGGGAGAGAGGTTGTCCAGTTGGAAGATGGGAGATTGCTTGATGACTTTCATGTTGAGAAACTGAAATAGGAGGTTTCCTTAAAGCAGGGGGAAGATCATCAACTTTTGCTAGGTCATTCTTTTCTATTCCAGGCATCCCTGCATCACCACCTCTTTTGATTTGTTCTTTCCCATGTAGAATATGATTGCTTGAGGGTTCTTCATTCTTATCTGCAACATTCTCAGCTACTTTTGGAATATTTTTAGGTACTACTTGATCGTTTATACCCAGTTCTTTTCCATCATTTGACTGAATCTTGAGGGCCTCTTCCTTTTGTTACTGTAAAAACTGGTCTGCTAACTTTTTTAATATTTTCTTCATGCTGTGCTCTGAATTCCTTGATCTGCTGTCCGCACTGAAAACTTTCATATTCTAACTTCTTCACAAGGTAAGTATTGTTCTTCCTATAGTCCTGAAGTCGGTCTTCTTGTCTAAGAAACTCCTGACGAAGCTCGGCAAGGTGCTCCTTTAAATGATGTACGTCTGCCATCTGATACGATGTGTTGTTCTGTAGTTTAACTTTGTCATCCTCGCATCTCTTCCCCAGGCCCTCTCTGACCTGCAGCCGGCTGTTGAGGCGGCCCTAGTCGGCCTCCTTCTGGTGATCTGTTTCTTGTGCGTGTCCACCAACAGCAAGAGGTCCGAATTGCGCTTTTCCAGCCGCACGCGGGCCACTTCGGTGCGCTGGACCTGGCCCTGCAGCTCGGCCACCTCCTCCTGAAGCAGGACGTGGCAGGAAGAGATGCTCCAGCAGTTGAAGGTGAGGACGACGGTCACTACCTACCAGCAGCACCACCAGCACGAGAGAAGGCAGGCGGCCAGCCGACCGGTTGGCCCCGAAACCCACCATGAGGCTAAATCGGGCTGTACCCTAGAGGCCTCGCCGCAGACACCTGCAGGCAAAAGCCCAGGCCTCGGCTGGAGTTGCCCGGGGGACACGGCCCCAGGGCCGGCCGAGGGAGGAGGCGGGCTTATCGGTCTGCGGCGAGCCGGAGAAGGAGGCGGGGCAGCAAGCCTCAGGTCCCTCCCCGCTCCGCTCCCCAACTCAGACTGAAACGCATTCCGGAGGCTTTGAACCCCCCGACCCTGCACCTGCCCAAGGGAACGGGGAGAACCGAGCTGCCGGCGCCCCGAAGCCAACACCTCCAATAGTGTTATTCTTAACAAACCTGTTTCAGGTGTGTCTTTAGTAACTGCCGTCAGGTCAAAAATATTAAGTCTTTTCCCCGTGAATATATTTTTCCTAAGTCTAAAAAAAAGAAAATAACATTTTAATGAATATATTTTAAACTATCAACAAAAATTATGAGAAAATATCTTAAGTGAAATGTTCTATGTAGAAATTAAAAATAATTCCACTGACTCACATCAAAAATCTTAGCTAAATTGCCACATTTTTAGGACCGATAAACTAAAAACAGAATGTGCACTTGAAGTTTTGCTTCATATACAACAAATTAGTTAAAGCAATTTAATTTCCAAAATACCTAATTGAAAAGATTAGCTTAATTTGCTGTAATTTTTATTTTTTCCCATTTATATTAAGGTTTTAAAAACACCATGTTGTGAAAAACTATAAAACTATGCTAAAATAGAAGCTGTTAAAGTCAACATTTGTCTTTAAGGGCAGAAAACACTGCAATGTTTAATTATAAATCATAATTATAAAAAATTGCATAGGCAAATCACAACATTCCCTTTCATAAAGCAATCATTCTGTAATTTTCAAATAATTATTAACTTTCTTTACATGACTATTTTTAATTAGCTATTGAAATTAATATCAGAGAGTTAATAGGTGACATTTTCTTGCACATTTGATAATCAACTGCTTTATGCATCAATTCATATATTTACTTGAATAAATCTACTGGCAGGTTAAAATCCAGTTTATAAACTGGAGGGTTGGCCAGGCAAGGTGGCTCACGCCTGTAATCCCAGCACTTTGGGAGGCCGAGGTGGGTGGATCACCTGAGGTCAGGAGTTCAAGACCAGCCTGGCCAACATGGTAAAACCCCATCTCTACTAAAAATACAAAAAAATTAGCCAGGTGTGATGGCAGGTGCCTGTAATTCCAGCTGCTCAGGAGGCTGAGGCAAGAGAATCCCTTGAACCCAGGAGGCAGAGGTTGCAGTGAGCTGAGATTGTGCCACTGCACTCCAGGCTGGGCAATAAGAGAGAGACCCCATCTCAAAAAATAAAAATAAAAAATAAAATTAAGTGGGGGGTTAGTTTTAAAAATAATTTTGAGGCTGGGCGTGGTGGCTCATGCCTGTAATCCCAGCACTTTGGGAGGCCAAGGCGGGCAGATCATGAGGTCAGGAGTTCAAGACCAGCCTGGCCAGCATAGTGAAATCCTGTCTCTACTAAAAACACACAAAAAAATTAGCTGGGCATGGTGGCGCATGCCTGTAATCCTAGCTAATTGGGAGGCTGAGTCCCAGCTACTTGGGAGGCTAAGGCAGGAGAATCGCTTGACCCCAGGAGGTGGAGTTTGCAGTGAGCCGAGATCACGCCACAGCACTCCAGCCTGGGGCGACAGAGCAAGACTCTGTCTAAAAAAAAAAAAAAATGAATTCTTGTTTTTTTTATAAACTAAATTACTTCTCTCTACTAAACAGAAATAACTTGAAAAAATGCAAACACCATATGAACGTTAAATAACGTGATCTCAAACATATAATCTTTCCTCTAGCAGGTTCCCAAGTTATTTATAAACAAAGGCTTTTATGCTCCAGAACTTTCTTCATTGCCTTGCCTTCTTCTCCCTCAACCGCACGTCTGGCAAATAGGATGGTGGATTAAAGCAAGTCACAGCAGAGGGCGAATGTCTTGGTAAAGTATTGAATTTCAAAAGAGTAATGTACTATAAAGAAAGGGAATGGACATTTGCTGAGCACCTACTATGTACCAGATCTATTCCTCAAGAAAGCCATTTAAGCTAGGTTTCACTTTCAGCATTTTATAGCTGGGGAAACAGGTTGATGGAGGCTATAAAAGGTGCACAGTCACAGAACAGTCTGTGGCAGTGCCAACATTCTGAGGCAGGCCAGTGTGAACTGTCAATCTCCAACAGAAGGAATCAGTCCAGGCCTGGGTTGTCTGGGGTTGACACCCCAGATCCTACCCCAGTCACAGCAGGGTGAACAACTTGGTGTCTCATCATTGCTTCCCCTTACTGCCTGGCTTTTTAACACATTGGAGGCACAGAAACCCCTTTCCTATTTTAGCTTCTAATTTTAAAAATATTAAATATCAAATATAATATTAAAAATCAAATTATAATATACCATCCTAATGTCGTTGCACAGAATCATGTCCAAGATGAATGATTCAGTTAAATATTCTCGAGGATTAACTGACTCAGTTAAATATTATTAAGTAAAACTCCAAGTAGACCTTTCCTGTATTCAATAATACGTAACAGATACTAAATCACTTTAAATTAGTAATTCAAATAATCTTCCAAAGTCACCACAACCTCTTGAACTTCCTGTGTTAACTGCTGACCACCTTTTCCAACTTTCCTGTATAAATCAGTAATTTAACACCTGGAAGGAGTTAACTCAAGTTTCTGATTTCACTTAAATCCACAGAATACATAATGCATTGAAAACACTCCAATTGTTTTCATATCCTGCTGTAAAGACAAGTTAATTTTTGCAGACCATGCCAAATATCTGGTTCCTCCTTCCCAGCTATCACTTTCAGGGTTTAAAGGTGAGAAAGAACAGAAACTTTATGCAAATACAGAACAACTTTAGATTCTAAAATAACTATGTAAGGCATGGCTCAGCATCTTTAAGAACTTCAAATCAGTAAATTCAAATGGCCACAAATAATCTACCACTTTAAGGTACTATATAAACTTTTTTCCTCTTGCCTTTCCTTCTTTTCATTGATGGTGGGTTATTTCTCTAAGGTACACCAAAAGATAAGCATGTATTGAGATATAAAGGGGATATGAATACACAGAATTAGTCACTTATATTCAAAATGAAAAATAATGTTTCTCACAAAATACTTATTTGTTCAGAATTCAGTCAGCTCCTCTTATTCTAAATCAAAGGACCACTATTCATAGTGAGTAGATGTGAAGCATGGCCCACTTTGATTTCAGGTATGGAAAACTGCAGGACTGGCTAAATCCAGCACATGGTTCCCTCTCTAGGAAGTGGTATACAGAGAGTAAGAACACAGATGTAAATGCTTTCATAATGCTCAGATATCCAACAGCAATAATACACACACGCAATAAGGTAAAAGTCTACAATTAAGGTAAAAACAAACTACACAAACAAAACCCAGCAGATTACAAAGCCTGATGCCTTTTTGTAAGATCAGCAGTCTTCTCCTGACCAGGATAATTGTCATAGCCTTTGTCAAACTGAATCTGATGCTCTGGTCTTGAATGAACTCTAGCTGTAGCAGATCTGGCAACATTCATATCTGATATTATGTTACTGAAACTGAAATAATAAAAAGGTCAAGTGTATTAGAAATCTTAGCTACAGAACAGTAAAATCTTTCTTCAACAGGAGACTGATATCATTTAATTCTTATTTCATTTTTATGTACTAATTATACAGCATAAAAATGTTTAAATAAAAAAGTCACCTATTAACATTCACATAACACAGAACATTACAATTCATGCTTACTTTCATCTTTTAAAGATGTTCTTCAGAAATCTTCATTTAAATCATAAGTGTCTCATGAAAAATTATTCAGAGAAAATGATAGGAAAGTAAAATCAGTGTCTGTATACCTATCACCTACATTTGATAACTAAATTAAAACCAAGAGTTAGCCATATTTATTTGCTGCTTTGTATTTGTTCAAACACAAATAAAATGAGTCACTGAACTGACAGTCCAGATATCTATGTCTTCCTTTTTTAAAAATTACCATTTCTTTTAGAGATAGGGTCTCACTCTATCGCCCAGGCTGGAGTGCAGTGGTGAGATCACAGCTCAAATGCAACTTCAAACCCTGGACTTAAGTGATCCTCCTGCCTCAGCCTCCAAAGTAGCTAGAACTACAGGCACAAGCCACTGTGCCCAGCTAATTTTTTTATGTTTTGTAGAGATGAGGTCTTGCTTTGTTGCTCAGGCTGGTCTCAAATTCCTGCCCTTAAGTGATCCTCTTGCCTCAGCCTCCCAAAGTTCTGGGATCATGGGCATGAGCCAGCGCGTATGGCCATTTCTTTTCACTTCTTGAAATAAATCTGGTACACGTGCTCATTGAGAACAACTAATTTAGATCACTCTATAAAATAAAGCAGTGTTACCACTTACTATAAAGTAGGCAGCAAGTAGTATAACATGGCATAAAATAATGAGAGACGAAGAGAATAAGTGTAAAGATGTCAGCTGATACATAAGAATAGGAGGAAAAAGAGAAGGAAACAGACCTGAAGATTATCATACTGTGCATAAAACCAACAAGCTACTTAACTGAAAAAAATTACTTTTCTCAGAGAAGCTACCTTATTCTGTTATTTATTTTTAATAACATTACTGAATTTACCATTTCTATTTTCATGGACAAGAACCTGTAACCTCCTAAAAGGAAACTTTATTCAATCAGTTTCTTAAAAACTATAGTCATACTTATGTCTTAAGTTTTTTTAAAAAATTGAATTGCTAAAATTATGCCATACATTTTATATACAAATTCCACTTATGTGGTATATACTATGTTTATTACCCACTAGCGACATGAAAATGGCCCATTTTGAGATATAAACATTACCGACTTAAAGGTTTGATTCACTCACCTAATTTTAGGTCTCTCTGCATCTCTCTGTGCCCTTGACTCTTCCTCATGCTGCTGGAGCTGCCTCAACAGCTCTGACTTGGTTGTTTGCTTGTCAAAAGGGAGAGAATCTGCCACAGCAGATGCAGCTGCCACCAACTCAGGACTTAGGGGCTCAATTCTGAAAAATAAAATGGAAAACAAATGAGAAATAAAAGAGAGAGATTGGCCAGGCGCGGTGGCTCACGCCTGTAATTCCAGCACTTTGGGAAGCTGAGGCAGGTGGATCCCTTGAGGTCAGGAGTTCGAGACCAGCCTGGCCAACATGGTGAAACCTCGTTTCTACTAAAAATACAAAAATTAGCCGGGTGTGGTAGTGTGCAGCTGTAGTGACAGCCACTCACTTGGGAGGCTGAGGCAAGAGAATTGCTTGAACCCGGGAGGTGGAAGTTGCAATGAACCAAGATCATGCCACTGCACTCTAGCCTGGGAGACAGAGTGAGACTCCGTCTCAAAAAAAAAAAAAAAAAAAAAAAAAAGAAAGAAAGAAAGAAAAAAAAAGAGAGATTGCTTATTATGCCATTAGTTCATTAGTTTAGTGAAAGGTAAATGATTTTCGGGGGAAAACTTTGGTGTTCAAAAAAGTATTCAATTCAATTTCTGGCAAAAGCAAGAATTCTCAACTATTAGGTACCAGTTTTATATAAACTTTGAAATAAACTTTGAAATGTTAAATGTTAAAATTAATGGATATTTGCTGAAGTACAACACTAACTCAGAACAATATATTAAGGTGGAGGGGTGAGGGACAGATGAGCCTCAAAAATTACAAATTAGTGGAATTTTTAATTAAATGCTATTGTATTTCAAAAGCAATATACATTGCAAGCAAATATTAAGGCAGGTTAACCAGTTCACAGAAGCTTTACTGGAACCAACCTAAAGGTCTATCATTAGAATAGAAAAACAAATTGTGATATATCCATACAATGGAAGAGTACTCAGCTCATGCCAACATGAATGACTTTCATAAACATTAGATCAAGTGAAAGAAGCTGGACACAAAGAATATAAAACACAAAAATTAGCCGGGCATGGTGGCACGGGCTTGTAATCCCAGTTACTCTGGAGACATGAGAATCGCTTGAACCTAGGAGACGGAGGTTGCAGCGAGCCGAGACTGTACCACTGTACTCCAGCCTGGGCGACAGAGCTAGACTCTCTCTTAAAAATAAATAAATAAATAAAATTCTGTATGATTCCTTTTATATCAAGTTCCAGAATAGGCAACACTAATCTGAGGTGAAAAAAAAAAAATCAAAACAGCAATTGCCTCAGGACAGATGGCTATTGACTGGGAAGGTGAAAATGAAAAACATAGTGTCTTGGTGAGTGTGTGGGTCACAGGGGCTTACCGTTTGTCAAAATCCTACAGCTGAGATTTGTATACTTTAATATATGTAAATTTTACCTGAAAAAAAAAAAGAGCCATAAATCATTATCAAGCAGGAGATAGAAACTGGGTGAAGGCATAGATGATACAAGAATGGCAAAATGTTGATCACTGTTGAAGCTGGGAAATGGTAGAAAGGGGTTATACCATTTTGTGTTCTTTGCATATGTTTCAAATTTTTCATAAGAAAAAGCTTTTAGCCGGGCGCGGTGGCTCACACCTGTAATCCCAGCACTTTGGGAGGCCAAGGCGGGTGGATCACTTGAGGTCAGGAGTTCGAGACCATCCTGGCTAACACGGTGAAACACCATCTCTATTAAAAAAAAATACCAAAAAATTAGCCAGGTGTGGTGGCACAGGCCTGTAGTCCCAGCTACCTGGGAGGCTGAGGCAGGAGAATCGCGTGAACCCAGGAGGCAGAGCTTGCAGTGAGATGAGATCGCACCACTGCACTCCAGCCTGGGCGACAGAGTGAGACTCCATCTCAAAAAAAAAAAGAAGAATCTCTGCATTAAGTCCTAAATATGATATCCCCATAGTTATCCCAGGCCAGATGCAATCTATCAATTAGGGGTCAATTTTGTCATGAAAATGTTGTCTACAATATAGCTGACATTCTACAGTTATCAGGTACCAGATGTATAATCAAAGTAGCTTATACTTTCAGAAAATAGTGACAGCATTACTTCTGGTCCCACATGGCTCTTCCAAAACATTGCCACATATCCATCGAGAGAGACTCTATCTTCCCTCCCTGAAAACCAGGGGAAAGTTTGTGACGGCCAGATAGAAGTAACACACTGTGACTTCTGAGATTAGATCAAATAATGTGATACAGCTTTCAGTTTGATCCCTCAAGACATTTGTCTTTGGAACCCAGCAACCAGGCAAGAAGCCCAGGCCACATCGAAAGGCCATGGGTTAGTGTATCGGCCAAGAGCCCTAGCTAAAGCCTCAGCCAACAGCCAGTATCAACCACTGGAAAAGCGCCTTCAGTCGATTCCAGATCCCAGCCTTGAATCTACCTTAGCTAAAGATGAGCAGAGAAGACATAAGCTCTCCACTTGGGACCCTGCTTCCCAAACTGTGCCCTAAGGCACTCTGGGGCACCACAGGAAAATATAACCACGTCTGTCAATAATGATGTAAACTAAGCAGTTCACAGTAACATTACAGCAGTCCATATCTGCAGGGATTGGGGGAGGTGGGGCCATGGGACACAGGCACTATTTCCAGGAACAGCTGTGGCCACCCCCAGGATGGATGCACAAAAGGCAGAGTACCTGCATATAAGTAATACACATCCTCCTGAATACTTTTAAATCATCTCTAGATTACTTATAATACCTAATTATGTAAGCAGTTGTTATACTGTATTTTTTTCTTTTTTTATATTTTCAGTCAGATGTTGGTTGAATCTGTGGATGCGGAACCTGCGTATACAGAGGGCCATCTGTATATTGCTCCATTCCTGTCAATAACATTATATCTTTGTTAAGATGGTTTCTCAGGAGTGGTTGTGATAAAAACAAATATCCCAGGAAAATCAATGTGGAACAGGGCTGAACGCGGTAATGTCCAATCTTATTACAAGGCTAGGTCATTAAAAAGAAAATACAACTTTCTCTTGGCTCACTTTCTCTTGAGACACCCGCTCTGGAACCCAGCGACCATGTAGTGAGAAAGCCCAGGCCACAAGGAAAGCAACATGTAGGTGTTTGTGCTAACAACCTCGGCTAAGGTCTCAGCTGACAGCCAGCAAAAACTGTCAGACCTATGAGTGAGCAAACTTCAGAGGATTCCAGCCTCAGATTTCTACGCCTTCCAGCTGAGGCCCCAGACATCACAGAGCACAGACTGGCCTTCCCTACTGTATTCTAGCCAAATTGCTAACCCACAGAATCTGTGGGCATAATGAATAAATGTTTTATGCCACTATGTTTGGGAGGTAGTGTAGCTATGGAAACCATATCAATGAAGGTTCAATATATAATACAAAGAAAGAAAAGCAGGCTATGTGTGAAGCAATGATGACAGTGCCTTATGAAGCAAAGATCGTGACTAACCTAATCCCGTGCACCTTGGAGTCCTTGAAAAAGGGGGAGGGGAGGAAAAAAATCATTAAAAGACACCTTTTTAAAACTCAAAACAGGCCGGGCGCGGTGGCTCACGCCTGTAATCCCAGCACTTTGGGAGGCCGAGGCGGGCGGATCACAAGGTCAGGAAATGGAGGCCATCCTGGCCAACACGGTGAAACCCTGTCTCTACAAAAAATACAAAAAAATTAGGGCGTGGTGGCGGGCGCCTGCAGTCCCAGCTACTCGGGAGGCTGAGGCAGAAGAATGGTGTGAACCCAGGAGGCAGGGCTTGTAGTGAACAGAGATCGTGCCCCTGCACTCCAGCCTGGGAAACAGAGGGAGACTCCGTCTCAAAAAAAAAAACAAAAAAAAAAACTCAAAACAAATGTACCTCATTCACCAGTCTTTTGATGTAGGATCAAAGCCTCTTCTTTGAACATAGGACCACTGATAGAGGTTCTAAGACACATCTTTTATATACATCACACCCATCCTCCAATATTTTCAATTTTGGTTTAAGTAGAAAAGTGGAGCAAGAATGTAAAAAAGCTTACAAAGCAATCTAAGTGTATGATCCTCCTGCATATGTATTTTTGCCTCACTCATGCCTAATTGGAAAGAAAAATTTTAAATGACCGTTACTGACTCTTTCCAAAGCATTCAACTCAATTTACCATTTATGTAATAGTTAATTCAATTATAATTATAATAAAGAGCACTAGGAGTCATAAACAGGTCTAGGAGCTTTAAAATGCCATTCTTGATAAGTATTTATATGTGTTTGTATTATTTATTTCTATATATTTATATATAACCGTTTTGTTTCTAAAAGCAGGAGGAGGAGGAAGTACCTATTATGGGTACTGATTATCTGAATTAGCTTACTCTACCACCCAATCATACTTTCTAGAGGTATTTTTGATATAATGTAGAAACCAAGAAGTTCCATTTAAATGTTACCATTCTGGGAAACAGAAGACTCTATTAAAATCTGTTTGCTCTGGTAAGAGAAGTCAGTGATGGCTATCCTAAAGCCACATACCTTACTACTATGAATTAATGATGTCATTGAAATACATCATTACATAGCACTAAAAAAAATACTGCCATTTAACCTACCGAACAATGCCAAGATATCACTGATTGCACTTCGAACTCATATAATACTCTTTTTGACAAACACAAGTAATTATAATACTCTGAGGAAACCACCAAGAAAGCTGAAAGCACTGATAGGTATTGGTCAAAGGAAGTCATATAAAGCAGTTGTAATCAACATGCTAAAACTTTATTCCAGAAATCTTTAAAATTGAAAATTTTAAATAAGCAAGACCTTTACAGACATTAAGTTACCTTCAAATCAAGATGTAAATGATATTGTTACTTAACAGCTTAAAGAGGGAATTAAGTGGCAGTTAATAACACTGATAAATATGTAACAGTGTGAAATTTTCAATGAGGTCACTTCTATTTTCCTTTCTCTGGATTGTGTACTGATATCCTCTTGTTATTTAAATATAATACAATAACAGTATTTCTCAAGGAATTATTATGTTGTTGTTGTTGTTATTTGAGACAGAGTCTCGCTCTGTCCCCCAGGCTGGAGTGCAGTGGCACAATCTCGGCTCTCTGCAACCTCCGCCTCCTGGGTTCAAGAGGTCCTCCTGCCTCAGCCTCCCAAGTAGCTGGGATTACAAGCATGCACCACCACGCCCAGCTAATTTTTGTATTTTTAGTAGAGACGGGATTTCACCACATTGGTCAGGCTGGTCTCAAACTCCTGACCTCAAGTGATTCGCCTACCTCAGCCTCCCAAAGTTCCAGGATTACAGGTGTGACCCACCACGCCCAGCCTTGAGTAATTATTAGAGTCCCTGTGTTTACGAGCTGATATTTATTCTTCATTAATTCAACATTTCCCAAGTATTCATATTAAAAATATTTTTTACCAAAAGAAAAAGCTTACTGGAGTTTCAAACAACATTCAAATTACAGTTAAATTCACCTCTTCTTTGGAGCACGTTATGTAGCTCTTTGAAGCCTGCTAAGTGTAGCTTGCAAACTTTTAAGGGGTCTTCTGTTGGGGAGCTTTGCTGTTTGTACATTTACTGTGCTTAATTAAATTTCATACCCTTAATAATGTTTAACAAGTCTTTTTTCATATTTTCCTTTACACTGTCTTGGCTCTCTGAAGTCTCCTTGGAAGTCTCATCAGTTTGAACAGACTGCTCATCTTTCTTGCTACAGATCACACTGTTAGTGCCAAAATATCTTTAGATATTATTTTTTGTCCTGGAAAGATGCATTAAAGAAAAAAATGAAAAATACAATGCAGGCTAATAAAGTAAAAAACTATGTATCTAAAATTTTTTTCAATTCAAGCCCTTTCCATTTGCTTTTTATAATTATTGTTAACAATCATAACAGCAGCAACTTACCAATTATTAGCATACACTACATGCCTCATCTTGTGCAATATACTTTATGTATATTTCTCATACCCACATTAACTCCCTAAGGTCTCCATTTTGTAAATAAGGAAAATGAAAATAAGAGAAGTAACTTACTCGAAGTCATGTAGCTCACAGCTCACTAAGAACTAAGACACACTGTGTGCTACAAATAAGTAGAGGTGTGCTGAGATATTGATCACCTGGTCCTTGGGGTGGCCGGGGAGGTCTGGGGGTGCTGGTACTCCCAAGTCTGTTCCCTCCCTCCATTTACCCCAGGATTCAGTAGAAAAACACTGACATGGTTAATAAGTGACAATTTATTATTCGCAAACCCAAATCTGACTGACTGCAAGTCCTTGCTCTTACCATATTATTCTCTTTTAAAAGTTATAATTAAACAATACAAAATAAATTTCTATCAATAAAAAATATTATTTCAGGAAAACTTTGAGTGGGTGTTTATTCTAATCTGGTCAACATTCTCATCAAGCTACATGCCACTTAACCCATAACCATTTGTAAGGTAAGCTAAAATGGAACAGAAACAGAACAATCAATGGCTAGAAATGTCATTTTTGCTTTCTTCATCAGATACATTTATGAAAAAGAACAACACAAATGATTACATCTATACTAGACTCATGCAAAAGACTTCCTAATTCTAAGTAACCCAAATATCCAATTTTATTCTGTGGGGTTAAAAACCTCTTTTGGTATTTGATTATTGAAGAACTTTAAAAACTCTGAATGTGTTAGTTTCAGTAAGAGAGTATAATATATTTAAAAAATCATTCATTAAATATAGTGAATATCTACTCTGTGGTGGGCACTATAGGTACTACTCTGTGGTGGGCACTATAGTACTGTGGTAAGCACTATAGGTATTTACAATATATTAGTAAGTAAGAATTTCATTGTCCCTGCCTTTATGAAGCTGATGTGGTACGGCACTGCTTCTCAAACTTTAATATGCATAGAATTTTTTTTTTGTTTTTTGGGGCAGGGTCTCACTCTGTCGAATAGGCTGGAGTGCAGTGGTGTGATCTCGGCTCACTGCAGCCTTGACCTCTCCAGGCTCACGTGATCCTCCCAACTCAGCCGATCCTCCCACCTCAGCCTCCTGAGTAACTGGGACTAATTTTTTGTAGAGACAGGGTTTCACCATGTTGCCCGGGCTGGTCTCAAACTCCTAGGTTCAAGAGATCCGCCCACCTCCCAAAGTGCTGGGATTACAGGCAAGAGCCACCATACCTGGCCCATAGAAATTATCTATGCTCCTTGCTAAAAACACAGATTATTTCCCACCAAAGAATTCTAATTCAGCAGCTTTGTCCAGGAGACATTTGAAAATTTGCATTTCTAACAAACTCCCAGGCGATGCTAATGCTGCTGGTCAGAGGAACACATTACAGTAGCTATGTAGTTACTTAATCCTGGCCGGGCGCGGTGGCTCACGTCTGTAATCCCAGCACTTTGGGAGGCCGAGGTGGGCGGATCACGAGGTCAGGGGATCGAGACCACCCTAGCTAAGACGGTGAAATCCCAGCTCTACAAAAAATACAAAAAATTAGCCGGGCTTGGTGGCGGGCGCCTGTAGTCCCAGCTACTCGGGAGGCTGTGGAAGGAGAATGGCGTGAACCCGGGAGGCGGCGCTTGCAGTGAGCCGAGATCGCGCCACTGCACTCCTACCTGGGCGACAGAGCGAGACTCCGTCTCGGAAAAAAAAAAAAAAAAAAAGGCAATAGCTTATAAGACCCAGCAGGTAATAACATCGACTCCAGAAGTCGGAGGATAACTGAATGTACAAGACGGGGGGCACCGGGTTTCCTGAGGACCTGCGGGGCTAAGAGCACTGAACTGCGGCACCTAACCGGTCCCTGCCGAGCAGCGAATAGCACAGTCGCAGCCGCTGAGGTCTCCGGGCTTCCAGAGGACAAAAGGTGGCGGGAAAGGGGGCGAAGAGGTAGGAGCATCCAGACTCTAGGAAACATCGCCGAGACACAAACTGAACCAAGAACGCAACTGAAATGGTGCGTCCCTCTGCCAAACACGTCCCCCACTCTCTCTTCCGTTTCCGGCCTGGCGCCTTCCTCTCCCTTCGCTTTTTGGTGGGCAACAGGGGCCGGTAACTGCGTTGCGGACTCGCCCGCGGCCAGGCGGGGCCAGCTGCCTCCAAGCGACCCCACCCACCCCGCGATTCTAGGCCTGGAGGAGGACTCCTCGCCAGAGTTCAGCAGCGGTTCGCTGGCCGAGGCGGGTCCCAGACCGCCGAACCGGACGGGGGAGGGCGTGATCACTTGTGCGAAAACTACGGTTGGAGCCAGTGAGATCAGTCTCTTCTTTAAGAGACACTATTTTGGGTTGTTTGGAGGGAAAGGGTCTACAGCGTTCATCACGTTCTCAAAATGCGCTATGGCCACCAAAGAGGTTTTACAAAATTACTACTGAAAGACCTGCTGGGCCGGGCGCGGTGACTAACACCTGTAATCCCAGCACTTTGGGAGGCCGAGGCGGGGAGATCACGAGGTCAGGAGATCGAGACCA
The DNA here is from genome assembly GCF_028885655.2 of Pongo abelii. Lineage (NCBI taxonomy): Eukaryota > Metazoa > Chordata > Mammalia > Primates > Hominidae > Pongo > Pongo abelii. Next base: position 21,292,301 of record NC_071999.2, read on the forward strand.
TCTTGGCTAACACGGTGAAACCCCGTCTCTACTAAAAATACAAAAAATTAGCCAGGTGTGGTGATGCACGCCTGTAGTCTCAGCTACTCGGGAGGCTGAGGCAGGAGAATCGCTTAAACCCTGGAGGCGGAGGTTGCAGTGAGCCGAGATCGCACCACTGCACTCCAGCCTAGGCGAAAGAGCGAGACTCTGTCTCAAAAACAAACAAACAAACAAACAAAAACCTGCTGCCCTGTGAATTAGCGTTTCCTTTCAGTCTTTATTACTGATGTAGAATCAAAATGAGACATAGGTTTCATTTTTCAAAAATGGCCTTATGGCCGGGCACGGTGGCTCACGCCTGTAAGTAATCACAACACTTTGGGAGGCAGAGGCGGGTGGATCACTTGAGGTCAGGAGTTTGAGACCAGCCTGGCCAACATGGTGAAACCCCGTCTCTACTAAAAAAAAACACAAAAAAAATTAGCCGGGCGTGCTGGCGGGTGCCTGTAATCCCAGCTGCTCAGGGGGCTGAGGCAGAACAATCAATTGAACTCGGGAGGTGGGGGCTGCAGTGAGCCGAGATTGTGCCACTGCACTTCAGCCTGGGCGACAGAGTGAGACTCTTATCAGAGTGAGACTCAAGAAAAAAAAACACATAAGAATTTAGGCCGGTGCGCGGTGGCTCACGCCTGTAATCCTACCACTTTGGGAAGCCGAGGTGGGAGGATCACTTGAGGCCAGGGGTTCGAGAACAGCCTGGCCAAAATGGTGAAACCCCGACTCTACTAAAAATGCAAAAATTAGTCTGGCGTGGTGGCGAGTGCCTATAATCCCAGCTACTCGAGAGGCTGAGACAGGAGAATCGCTTGAACCTGGGAGGCGGAGGCTGCAGTGAGCTAAGATCTCACCATTGCGCTCCAGCCTGGGCAACAGAATGAGACCTGGTCTCAAAAAAAAAAAGAAAGATACAAGTGCGCTTTTACCTGTCCCTCATGAAATGGGGAACCATGACCCCAGAAGAGATGTGGGGTTCCCAAACTTGGAAGGGCATGAGAATAAATCTGGTGGGAAATGTTGGCTAATAGGACACATGGGAACCACTAGCCTAAAATTCCATAAAGGTATTCCCAAGTTTACATCAACATTTTCCTGTCCTCTCAAAAAATAATCAAGGTGGGGAGGTGAGGTTTTGTTATGCTAAAACACAGCTTACATTGAGCAGATCTTCCTGAGATCCACCAACACTAATAGAAACTTTGTGACCGAATGCTCTACACAGTACACTTGGGGATGCCTACTTTATCTTATTTGTAAATAAACTTTTTTAAAAAATTGAAGCATAACTTTGTCAAAAGACAAAATTACAGTAAATTTAGTTTAATTGGCTTTTATTTGTGATTCTAGAATAGGGCAACATCTCATTTGGTAAAATAAAATGAGTGTTCTAGTGAGTTGAGCAGAGGGGTTTGGCTTTATAGGCACAAAAGGGTTGAAGAAAATAGAAAAAGGGAACAAAAATCAGATTGGTCATTTCGAAGTTACCTTCCTTATAGGGTTAAAACAGAGGGGATTTCCTTATCGTTGTGTTGGCTCAGGTAAACTAGACCCCCTCTGATTGGTGCTGTGAATCTCCTGCTTTTGGAAAACTGCCCCTGATTTCAAAGTTCAGTTTGATTACTTGGCATTTAGCACAAGTGACTATTCTTTCGTCTGGTGTGCTGTGGGCTAGTACAGGAAGCTTGTCCAAAACTACGGCCTCCTATAAATTTTAACAACTTCAATACAGAAAAGTACATGAATTATAAATATGTTGATGAAAATGTATTTTTGTTATTTTTGAGATGGAGTCTTGCTCTGTCACCCAGGCTGGAGTGCAATGGTGCAATCTCAGCTCACTGCAACCTCCACCTCCCAGGTTCAAGCGATCCTCCTGCCCTAGCCTCCCAAGTAGCTGGGAGGCATGCGCCACTACACCTGGCTAATTTTCACATTTTTAGTAGAGACATGGTTTCACCATGTTGGCCAGGCTGGTCGGAACTCCTGACCTCAGGTGATCCGCCCACCTCCACCTCCCAAAGTGCAGGGATTACAGGCATGAGCCACCGCACCTAACCAAAAATGTGTTTAAGGAATTATCACAGAGTTAATTCACCCATATAAACCTCCACGTGGATCAATAAACATAATAGTAGCAATACGGCGCACTTTTCTTGATATCACTTGATACACAGTTGAAAATCCATTCTTGAGTATACTAAGCAGTCCAACTGGATCACATTTAATAGTTACTTCATCTTTTTTCAATTTCTTACAATATCCTTCAAATGGGTTTTTAAAAACCCTAAAAACTCGTAGTATAGTTTGAAGTCAGGTAGCATGATGCCTCCAGCTTTGTTCTTTTGGCTTAGGATTGACTTGGCAGTGCAGGCTCTTTTTTGCTTCCATATGAACTTTAAAGTAGTTTTTTCCAATTCTGTGAAGAAAATCATTGGTAGCTTGATGGGGATGACATTTAATCTATAAATTACCTTGGGCAGTATGGCCATTTTCACGATATTGATTCTTCCTACCCATGAGCATGGAATGTTCTTCCATTTGTTTGTATCCTCTTTTATTTCATTGAGCAGTGGTTTGTAGCTCTCTTTGAAGAGGTCCTTCACGTCCCTTATAAGTTGGATTCCTAGGTATTTTATTCTCTTTGAAGCAATTGTGAATGGGAGTTCACTCACGATTTGACTCTGTGTTTGTCTGTTATTGGTGTATAAGAATGCTTGTGATTTTTGCACGTTGACTTTGTATCCTGAGACTTTGCTGAAGTTGCCTATCAGCTTAAGGAGACTTTGGGCTGAGACGATGGTGTTTTCTAGATATACAACCATGTCATCTGCCAACAGGGACAATTTGACTTCCTCTTTTCCTAATTGAATACCCTTTATTTCCTTCTCCTGCCTGATTGCCCTGGCCAGAACTTCCAACACTATGTTGAATAGGAGTGGTGAGAGAGGGCATCCCTGTCTTCTGCCAGTTTTCGAAGGGAATGCTTCCAGTTTTTGCCCGTTCAGTATGATATTGGCTGTGGGTTTGTCATAGATAGCTCTTATTGTTTTGAGATATGTCCCATCAATACCTAATTTATTGAGAGTTTTTAACATGAAGGGTTGTTGAATTTTGTTAAAGGCCTTTTCTGCATCTATTGAGATAATCACATGGTTTTTGTCATTGGTTCTGTTTATATGCTGGATTACATTTATTGATTTGCATACATTGAACCAGCCTTGCATCCCAGGGATGAAGCCCACTTGATCATGGTGGATACGCCTTTTGATGTGCTGCTGGATTCGATTTGCCAGTATTTTATTGAGGATTTTTGCATCAATGTTCATCAGGGATATTGGTCTAAAATTCTCTTTTTTTGTTGTGTCTCTGCCAGGCTTTGGTATCAGGATGATGCTGGCCTCATAAAATGAGTTAGGGAGGATTCCCTCTTTTTCTGTTGATTGGAATAATTTCAGAAGGAATGGTACCAGCCCCTCCTTGTACCTCTGGTAGAATTCAGCTGTGATTCTATCTGGTCCCGGACTTTTTTTGTTTGGTAAGCTATTAATTATTGCCTCAATTTCAGAGCCTGTTACTGGTCTATTCAGAGATTCAACTTCTTCCTGGTTTAGTCTTGGGAGAGTGTATGTGTCGAGGAATTTATCCATTTCTTCTAGATTTTCTAGTTTATTTGTGTAGATGTGTTTATAGTATTCTCTGATGGTAGTTTGTATTTGTGTGGGATCGGTGGTGATATCCCCTTTATCATTTTTTATTGCATCTATTTGATGCTACCTGACTTCAAACTATACTACAAGGCTACAGTAACCAAAACAGCATGATACTGGTACCAAAACAGAGATATAGACCAATGAAACAGAACAGAGCCCTCAAAAATAATGCCGCATATCTACAACCATCTGATCTTTGACAAACCTGACAAAAACAAGAAATGGGGAAACGATTCCCTGTTTAATAAATGGTGCTGGGAAAACAGGCTAGCCATAGGTAGAAAGCTGAAACTGGATCCCTTCCTTACACCTTATACAAAAATTAATTCAAGATGGATTAAAGATTTAAATGTTAGACCTAAAACCATAAAAACCCTAGAAGAAAACCTAGGCAATACCATTCAGAACATAGGCATGGGCAAGGACTTCATGTCTAAAACACCAAAAGCAATGGCAACAAAAGCCAAAATTGACAAATGGGATCTAATTAAACTAAAGAGCTTCTGCACAACAAAAGAAACGATCATCAGAGTGAACAGGCAACCTACAGAATGGGAGAAAATTTTTGCAATCTACTCATCTGACAAAGGGCTAATATCCAGAATCTACAATGAACTCCAACAAATTTACAAGAAAAAAATAACCCCATCAACAAGTGGGCAAAGGATATGAACAGACACTTCTCGAAAGAAGACATTTATGCAGCCAAAAGACACATGAAAAAATGCTCATCATCACTGGCCATCAGAGAAATGCAAATCAAAACCGCAATGAGATACCATCTCACACCAGTTAGAATGGTGATCATTAAAAAGTCAAGAAACAACAGGTGCTGGAGAGGATGTGGAGAAATTGGAACACTTTTACACTGTTGGTGGGACCGTAAACTAGTTCAACCATTGTGGAAGTCAGTGTGGTGATTCCTCAGGGATCTAGAACTAGAAATACCATCTGACCCAGCCATCCTGTTACTGGGTATATACCCAAAGGATTATAAATCACGGTGCTATAAAGACATGCACACGTATGTTTATTGCGGCACTATTCACAATAGCAAAGACTTGGAACCAAGCCAAATGTCCAACAATGATAGACTGGATTAAGAAAATGTGGCACATATACACCATGGAATACTATGCAGCCATAAAAAAGGATGAGTTCATGTCCTTTGTGGGGACATGGATGAAGCTGGAAACCATCATTCTGAGCACACTATCGCAAAGACAAAAAACCAAACACTGCATGTTCTCACTCATAGGTGGGAATTGAACAATGAGAACACATGGACACAGGAAGGGTATCATCGCACACTGGGGCCTGTTGTGGGGTGGGGGGAGGGGGGAGGGATAGCATTAGGAGATACACCTAATGTTAAATGACTACTTAATTGGTGCAGCACACCAACATGGCACATGTATACATATGTAACAAACCTGCGCATTGTGCACATGTACCCTAAAACTTAAAGTATAATTTAAAAAAAACAGAAAAAATAAAAATAAAAATAAAAACCCTAAAAACTCTTGACAAAGGAGATGGAAACTTCCATCTCAATTTCACAGTTTCTCTAGGGGAAGATCTTGTCCCAGTTACCCTGTTCTTAATCTACTCTAAGGTAGTGCAGACACAGTAAATTACCTCCCTGCTGCATGAGGGCAGATAGGCTGTGACTATGTGAAAGTGCCCGACCGAGGGTCACGAGCAGGAATTGAAATTTAGCCTTCTCTACCATTTGGTTCCTTCAACTATCACTTTCTTATAAAAGAGGCTTTGTTTGACTACCGTGGTTAATGTAGTCTCATCCAGTTGCACTCTGGCAGGAACTGCCGTTGTCCACATATAGCCATTCTCCTCTTCTGGAATTTTAGCTGAACACATGGCCATAGAGATAGAGACTACATTGCCCAGCTTCCCTTGCAGATAGATGTGTCATGGACTAGAAGTTCTAATCAATAGAATGTGAACAGAAGTGATGTGCCCTTAAAAAAATGGGCACATATTCCCCATAACCTTTTTCTCCTTTCTCCTAGTTGGAATACAGACAAGATGACAGGAATTGAAGCAACTAGACAACAGAAAAATTAAAGGTTGTAGAGATGTGGGTGACAAAGGCATTCTACATGTGTATTTCACCACCTCCTTCAGACAGTTAAGGAGAAAAGAGGAGGAACCCACTTCCATCTTGTTTAAATGTATTTTCCAGTCTCTTTGTTACAAGTAGCCTAGGCTGTACCTTAACTAAGGTACCCTCGATGTCAAAACATTGTTTCATTTTCTACAGAGTATTTGTCGATGATCCAAAATCATCTCATATATTCATGTGCTAAAATGCTTGTCTATCTTGCCGTGACAGAATATGTGCTTCACGAAGGCATGGACTTTGTCTTATCAGCTGCTGCAAGCTTAGTTCTTAGAACTGTACTTGGAATTAAAAATAGGTGCTCAAAAAATATTTGGTGAATAAATTAACTGTTTCCAAGTAAAAAGGAAGAGACAGGTGCAGAGGGATCTTAAGTAATTTGCCCAACTTCATACAGCTAATAAGTGGCAAAGCCACATTCTAACTCAGGACCATCTGATATTCTTGTTCATTCTGGAATAGCTGAGGATCTCTTACTTTAGTCATGTGTAAAAGTCACATAGGGGTGTTTGTTAACACACATTAGTGAGTAGTAGCTCAGACACACTGACTCAGTAGATCTCAATCTGAGAATCCAACAAGGACCCCAGGTGATTCTGCAGGTGTTCCTCTGACAGAGCTTTGAGAAACATTGCCATGGCCCTATGGCTTATTTAGCTATGCAAAACTCTGCAGGCCCTTAGAATACACATAAAGAAGTTGATATAATTGGTACAGTACTAAAGGTAAAAATCTGAAACAATATGGATGGATCTCAAAGGCATTATGCTAAGTGAAAAAAGCCAGACACAAGATGACCAATCCTGTATGATTCCATTTACATGACATTGCGAACACAAATCTGATCCCTGGTTACCAGGAAAAAGAGACGGAAGGAAGGAATTGATGACAGAGTGGCAGGAGGACCCTTTTGGGGGTTATTGAAACACTCTATTAAGAGATTGCTAAGACTCTGGTGGGCTTATATGACCTCTCACATTTGTCAAATCTCATAAATCTGTACACCTATAGAGTGTGAATTTTACTGCATATAAATTATACCTCAATAAACCTGCCTTTTAGGCTGAGCACGGTGGCTCATGCCTGTAATCCCAGTACTTTGGGAGGCCAAGGCAGGAAGATCACTTGAGCCCAGGAGTTCGATACCAGCCTGGGCAATGTAGGGAGACCCTGTCTCTACAAAAAAAAATCAAAAAATTAGCCAGGCATGGTGCACCTGTGGTCCCAGCTACTTGGGAGGCTGAAGTGGGAGGATTGCTTGAGCCCAGAAGGTGGAGGCTACAGTGAGCAGTGATTGAGCCACTGCACTCCAACCTGTCTCTAAATAAATAAATAAATTTAGAGACAACCCTGTCTCTAAACAAATAAACAAGACTTTAATAAAAAAGAGAATTAATAGGATAGTTCTAGTTAGCCATAAATTAAACCATAAAGAGAATTTCAATAAATTCCCCACAAATTTCAGAAGTCTGTGCTTTGAAAAACTAATATAACATGTAATTTTTTTTCCAGAGCAATCATTTATGAGAGTGACAAAAATAAAGCCGGAAAGTAGAAGATGTTTTTCCTCTTCTAACTTTCTATTATGGTATTTGATTCACCAGTCATTTTCTTCCCAGGGACCCCTGGAAATGCACTCTTTAGAAACAAGTCACCTTTGGCAAGAAATAGAAAATCAGCTGAAATTGCTCCTGATATAGATTGGTGACTTTGTCCCAGGTATCTCATAAAATTCTATACTAATTAACTCAACAAGCCTTACAAGAAAATGAAGAAACAAAATCATCCTATACTCCAGTTATCCATTGCTGCAAAACAAACCATCCTAACACTTAGTATCTTAAAACAACAATTTATTATCTGTCCTAGTTCTGTGGTGGACGGGGCTCAGCTAGGTGGTCCCTACTTTGATCTCTCATGGTTGCCATCAGATAAGACTGAATGTCCAGGATGGTTTCTTCACCCACAAATCTGATGCCTCCGCTGGAATAGCTGGAAGAAACAGGGGCTGACTGGGCCTCTCTCTACACCTTTGCCCTATGACCTTTGTACCTGGCTAGGTTGGGCTTCCTCAAAACATGGCATCTCAGCATATTTGGACTTCTTACAGAGCAGCTGACTTGCCTTAAAGTGAGCATTCACACCAGATTAAAGCTGCACAGAATGGAAAGTCACATAACATCACTTTCATCACATTCTACTGGTGCAGAATGAGTCACAGGGCCAGTCCAGATTCAAAGGGAAGGAACTGCATTTCCTTTCTGGTACCAGTAGCAGTGGCTCACTGGGGGACCATTTTCAGAGACTTGCTACCACATCCTAGGAAACTTTTAATTAATTCCATTCATTTCATCAGTGTATTCTTTTTTAAAAATTTATTTTTAAATTTTTTTGTGGGTACATAGTAGGTGTATATATTTATGGAGTACATGACATGTTTTGATATAGGCATGCAATGCGTATTAATCACATCATGGAGAATGGAGTACTCAAGCATTTATCCTTTGAATTACAAACAATCCAATTACGTTCTTTAAGGTATTTAAAAATATACAATTAAGTTATTGACTATAGTCACTCTATTGTGCTGTTAAATAGTAGGTCTTATTCATTCTTTCTATTTTTGTACCCACTAACCATCCCCACCTCCCCCCACCAACTCCCCACCACCCTTCTCAGCCTCTGGTAACCATTCTTCTGCTCTCTGTGACCATGAGTTCAATTGTTTTGAGTTTTAGATCCCACCAATAAGTGAGAACATGAGATGTTTGTCTTTCTGTTCTGAGCTTATTTCATTTAGCATAATGACCTCCAGTTCCATCCATATTGTTGCACAGACTGGAACTCATTTTTTTTTACAGCTGAATAGTACTCCATTGTGTATATATACCACATTTTATTTATCCATTCATTTGTTGATGGGCACTTAGGTTGTTTCCAAATCTTAGCTATAGTAAACAGTGCTGCAACAAACACAGGAGTGTGGATATTTCTTCTATAGTTTGATTTCCTGTCTTTTGGGTATATACCCAGCAGTGGGATTGTTGGATGATAAAGTAGCTCAATTTTTAGTTTTTTGAGGAACCTACAAACTGTTCTCCATAGTGGCTGTATTAATTTACATTCCCACCAACAGTGTACAAGGGTTTCCTTTTCTCCACCTCCTCACCGGCATCTGTTATTACCTGTCTTCTGGATATAAGCCATTTTAACTGGGGTGAAATGAGATCTCATTGTAGTTTTGATTTGCATGTATCTGATGATCTATGATGTTGAGCACCTCTTCATAGGTCTGTTTCCCACTTGTTTTCTTTTGAGAAATACCTATTCAAATCTTTTCGTCATTTTTTGATCAGATTATTAGATTTTTTTCCTATAGAGTTGTTTGAGCTCCTTATATATTCTGGTTATTAATCCCTTGTCAGATGGGTAGTTTGCAGATATTTTCTCACATTCTGTGAGTTGTCTTTTCACTTTGTTGATTGTATCCTTGGCTGTGCAAAAGCTTATTAACTTGATGTGATCCCATTTGTCCATTTTTGCTTTGGTTGCCTGTGCTTGTGGAATATTGCTCAAGAAATTTTTGCCCAGACAATGTCTTGGAGATTTTTCTCAATGTTTTCTTGTAGCAGTTTTATAGTTTGAGTTCTTAAGTCTTTCATCCATTTTGATTTGATTTTGGTATATGGGGAGAGATAGTGGTCTAGTTTTATTCTTTTGCATATGGATATCCAGTTTTCCCAGCACCATTTATTGAAGAGACTGTCTTTTCCCCAATGTATGTCTGGGCACCTTCGTTGAAAGTGAGTTCACTGTGGTGTGTGAATTTGTTTCTGGGTTCTCTATTCTGTTTCATTGGTCTATGTGTCTGTTTTTATGCGAGTACCATGCTGTTTTGGCTACTATAGCTCTCTAGTATAATTTGATTATACTAGAGATTGGAGGAATCACATTATAGTATTATAATTTGTTCCAATTTTGTTCTTTTTGCTTAGGATCGCTTTGGCTACTCTGGGTCTTTTGTGGTTCCATGTAAATTGTAGGATTTTTTTTTCTATTTCTGTGAAGAGTGTCATTGGTATTTTGATAGGGATTGCATTGAATCTGTAGATTGCTTTGGATAGAATGGACATTTTAACAATATCAGTTCTTCCAATCCATGAACATGGAATGTCTTTCCATTTTTTGGTGTCCTCTTCAATTTCCTTCATCAATCTTTTATGACTTTCATTATAGAGACCTTTCACATCTTCGGTTAATTCCTAGGTATTTAATTTTATGTGTGGCTATTGTAAATGGGATTACTTTTTAAATTTCTTTTTCACATTGTTCACCATTGACATATATAAATGCTACTGATTTTTTGTATGTTAATTTTGAATCCTGCAACTTTACTGAATTTGTTTATCAGTTCTATTAGTTTTCTTGTGGATTCTTTAGGTTTTTCCTCATCAGTCAATTCTGATGGCTTCTTTTTTTGGTTTAATTTCCAACCATCTTGATGATCTTTTAACAACTTCATATTTTGCTTCACATACAATTTTGTAAAGAACTGCCACACACATTTAATTTGATCATCATAACAATCAAGGTAGGCAGGGCAAGATTTTTTTTTTTTTTTTTTTTTGAGACAGAGTCTCGCTCTGTCGCCCAGGCTGGAGTGCAGTGGTGCCATCTCGGCTCACTGCAATCTCCACCTCCCAGGTTCAAGCGATTCTTATGCCTCAGCCTCCCAAGTAGCAGGGATTACAGGCATGTGCCACCACACCCGGCTACTTTCTGTTTTGTTTTGTTTTTTGGAGACAGAGTCTTGCTCTGGAGTGCAGTGGCGCGATCTCTGCTCACTGCAAGCTCCACCTCCCGGGTTTACGCCATTCTCCTGCCTCAGCCTCCCGAGTAGCTGGGACTACAGGTGCCTGCCACCACGCCTGGCTAATTTTTTGTGTTTTTGTAGTAGAGACTGGTTTCACCATGTTGGTCAGGCTGGTCTCGAACTCCTGATCTCAAGCGATCTGCCCACCTCAGCCTCCCAAAGTGCTGGGATTACAGGCATGAGCCACTGCATCCAGCCTCCTTAACTCTTTAATACATGGAGACAGTTCTCAGGTAAAGAGGCAAGGCAGGGGGCTGGTACAATTTGTGGACTAAGCAATTTGAAGGGTGCCACGTGTCATAATAGACTGCTCACAAAATGCTCATCACTAGAAAAATAAAATTCTAATATATGGTCTTAAATGACTTGAAATTTTCTCCCAAGAAAGAAAAAGCAAGAGAATAAAGCAATCACACTAAGCCTCCAGTGCTCAGGTGTTGAGTAGACACAGCGGAACATTGCCGTGCTGCAGGATAGGTGCAACCAGGCAGCCAGGCTCTGCCTTTCTCTGTGGGACTTTGAGCAAGTTTTCGCACCCTCTCTGTGTCTCAGTTGCCTTATCAGTGGAAAAGGGAATAATGTCAGCACCTACCTTGCAGGGTTTCTCTGAGGATTAAATGGGTTAAAATATGGAATAGTGCTTATAGCAGTGTCTAGCACAGAGTATGCACTATATAAGTGTTTGCAGCTGTTATAGTCAAAATGGAAAGGTGGAATGGAAATATCCTTTGAAAGTCTATATAGGCCAGGTGCAGTGGCTCACACCTGTAATCCCAGCACTTTGGTAGGCCAAGGTGGGTGGATCACCTGAGGTCAGGAGTTCAAGATCAGCCTGACCAACATGGTGAAACCCTGCCTCTACTGAAAATACAAAATCTAACCAGGAATGGTCGTGCATACTTGTAGTCCCAGCTACTCAGGAGGCTGAGGCAGGAGAATTGCTTGAACCCCAGAGACAGAGGTTGCAGTGAGCAGAGATCGCGCGTCTGCACTCCAGCCTGGGTGACAGAGCGAGACTCCATCTCAAAAAAAAAATAAAAAAATAAAAAATTTTTTTTAAAGTCTATTTAAAATCAAGGAAGTTATACAAAAAAACAATTTTGGGTGAGGTTGTTATCTAGAAGGTTAGTAAACACTGGTCTTTATAAGGATATCTTCTGATTTCTAATGTAGCCACTCCTAGAGAACACAATTTTTTTTAGCAATTACTACTTATGGATGTAAGAGTGAACTTTCATTAGTTGACCTTATCAAACAGTCCAGAATGTTGTTAAGAATGTTAATATATTGCTATATGCAAGGGCTGAAGAAAATGAAATAATGTTAAGAAATAAGAATATTGTTTCCAGCTATTAATAATTCATGGTGCTGCAGAATCTTGAATCTATCATTAAAAGGCATAAGTCTAAGTGAAAATAGCGTTGCTCTTGCATTCCATTGTATTATAAAGCAATAAATATATTTAGCACTGGATGTTATGAAGAGTTTTTCTGTATTCCAAAGTATAGCATATCTTTGGATGAAGCCAGCCTGAAAGCTTAGGATCGGTCCTATCCTGAGATACAGATAGGCATTCTCAGTCTTCTCCAGTGGGATGAGCAGATAGGAAGGACCAGTGTCAAGAATCTGACTTGCCCTGGGAGGTTGCATGGGTGCAGAAAGACCGCCAGGAACGGATTGGTCCAGCTGCCCAAATGAAATATTTGAAGCATATATATATCCAGCTGGTCTATCTTATAAACCAGATCAAACTACAGTATCAAACACAGCCTAAAACAGCATTTTAGGAGGCCGAGGTGTGTGGATTTCTTGAGCCCAGATGTTAGAGACTAGCTGGACAACATGGCAAAACCCCATCTCCATAAAAAATAACAAAAAAAAATTAGCTGGGTGTGGTGGCATGCACTTGCAGTCCCAACTACTTGGGAGGTGGATGTGGGAGGATTGCTTGCACCCAGGAGGCGAAGGCTGCAGTGAGCCATGATCATGCCACTGCCCTCAGGCTGGGTGACAGAGTTCAGAGCCTGTCTCAAAAACATAGCCATAGATGAACATACATACATGTTTATATAATACATAGATAGATATTATTAGTGTAAATGTATAACACTGTGTGAAGAATGAAGCTTTAGTCCCCTTAGAATGCACGGATGAGTATGACTTGCTCCCTGCTTCAAGAGGCTGGTGATCCAGCAGGGATCACAGATGTGGAGCAGGTAATCTAACCAGATATGCAATGCAACAGGTGACAGGCCTGTCGGGGCCCAGAGAGGTTGCACCCAGATGGACGAGTCTTCTAGATCCCATTACCTTCTTCACAAGGTCTTTAGTGCCCAAAGCCAAATGACAAAGTAAGAGGGAGAGGCACAGAGAGGCCCGCAGCAGCAGAACTTACAGGAGATCAGACGGAAGCGGAAGTGGTTTCGTGCCCTTCAGGTTAGATTATCTAGATACTTGTCTTTCCCCTCCATGAAAAATGACTCATTTTTAGTAATATTTATGTGTAAAATTGCTTTGGATTTTAAGTGCATGGAAGACCAGGATCATGTCACACTAATGTGTATTGCATAGCATATGACATAGAACTAAGTTGAAACAGTGCTTAGCACATAATTTTTGGAGATGACAGAGATATGACCAGGCAGAACTGTCCTCAGGACACTTTCTAAAATACATCAAAGTACTCTGGTTCCCCTAGCCCATCCTCTTGACTTCTTGTACTCATTCTCTCCTGTCCCTTGGCCGTCTCTATGTGTCCTTCTAGATTCTCAGAGCCTCCTTGCTTTGGGTCTCACCCACGCCTGACACCCTTGCCAAGACCGCTCTAAATTAGCCTTTCCTCCCCTCTCCTACACCTGTCAAACCCCTCTCTTATCTATCCACCAGGGGGAGGGCTATATTATTAAACTAACACTAATGTATGAAAGCCCACAGTGCTAGCTTACTGTACTAACTATCTCAAGAAAATTTAATTTTTAAAACAGGTGCTTTCAAATTTCAATAAGCAAAGGCTTCAGCTGAGATTATTTTCCTTTTGCATTTCTAGCCCTCTCAAGTTATGCCTTCGGCAAACTGCTTTTCTAAGTGCTAACCCAAGCTGGCCCTTAGATGCATTTGTTATGTTCAAGTGCCCTCTGGAGGCAAAAACAGTCTCCTGTTAGATGAAAGACAGGCCTGCCAAAGACCCACAAATGATTGGTCCCTGTGCTGTGGGGTTCATTCATTCCTTTCCATCTTTCTTCGTGCAGGTCCAGCACAGCCTTGCCTTGGGGCCTTCAGCATAGGCACGGAATCTTCTTTGGCCTGAATAGCCGTCCCAAAGACTGTCCCATAATTGGTTCCTTCACACCATCCGCTTTAGCTCAGCAGGGCTTTCTCAGGAGTACATCGCATCTAGCCAAGCCGACCTTCCCACTCTGTCATGTTGGGCCGTTTCCTTGCCTTCTTGCACACAGCACTATCTGAAATAATCTCCTTCCAGTCATTCAGCACGTTCATTGAGTGCCTGCTCCTATGCCCTGTCTTATGCACTTGGGATAGATCAAGGTACAAATGCAACACCTTCTCTACCCTGGTGGAATTTACAGGCCTTGTGAATTACATTGTTTCCTTTTTCATCATCTGCCTCTAGCTAAAATGTAAGCTCTAGGGGAGCAGGGACCTCTGTCAGCGTTGTTCTCTACTTTTTCCCAAGAGCCTAGAACTGTGTCTGGTACCTCCTTCATGGTCAATCAATATTTGTGGAATGAATAAACAAATGTTCATATTAACCAGGCACAATGGCTGAGGCGAGAGGATAGCTTGATACCAGGAGTTCAATACCAGCCTGAGCAACATAGCAAGACCCCCGTCTCTAAAAAATAAAAATGTTTGAAGTTTATATTTTCTATCAGGATACACAATTAACATTTTAAACTTCTTTTCCTGTGACAAAGTTAATTCATTCCATTATCACAACTATAAAAAATGAGGCAAACTATATACCTCATTGTTATTCAAATGATCAATAACAATAATAGTTAGCATTTATTGACCACTTACTAAGTATTAGAGGCTGTAATAAGTGCTTTATATGTATCATCTCGTCTTCACAAATTTTTCTGAGGCAAGTAACACCATTCTTCCCTTTATTTTTTTTTTTTTGGAGACAGAGTCTCGCTCTGTCGCCCAGGCTAGGGTACAGTGGCCCATCTCGGCTCACTGCAACCTCCGCCTCCCTGGTTCAAATGATTCTTCTGCCTCAGCCTCCAGAGTAGCAGGGACTACAGGTGCATGCCACCACGCCCAGCTAATTTTTTTTTTTTTTTTTTTTTGTATTTTTAGTAGAGACGGGGTTTCACCATATTGGCCAGGCTGATCTCAAACTCCTGATTTCGTGATCTGCCCGCCTCAGCCTCCCAAAGTGCTGGGATTACAGGAGTGAGCCACCACACCTGGCCCATTCTTCCATTTTTAACATGAGAAATTTGAGGCTTACAGGAGCTTCTCACCATCACAAGGTCATCTTTTGGGGACCGGATAGTCAACCCAGAGCCCATGCTGTCAACCTCCTCCACATAGCCACGTTCAAATCACGATGTCTGCATTACTCAGCGGCTCCCTCTACCATCCTCTAAAACTCTACACTCTCTTAGCAGGGCCTGTGAGACCCCCTCAAGATCAGCCCTGCCTCCTTTGCTGGTCTCCTTCCCATTACCTCTCCTCTCACCCTGACCGGAGCCCCTGTAGCTCCTGGACACGGTCATGCCTTCCCCTACCTCCTTGCAATCCTATGGTGTGCTCCCTCCTTCTGCCCTGCCTAACTCCCACTCCTGCTTCAAGGCTCAGCTCTTGCCCCCTCCAGACCCCTTCCTGGCTCTCTGGGCTAGGTTCTGTGCCCATGTACTGCTGCTCTCAGCTCCCTGTGCCTGGCTCTGTGATTCTTAGTGAATGGAATGAGGTGTGGCTTTTCATCTCCAAATTTCCAGGGCTTAGTTGGAACAGAGAGGTTGGCAAAATGAATGATGGAGCATTTGGGAATTGGCCATGTTTTACGATTTTAGACACAGTGAGGAAAAGAATACTATTGTAAATAAGAGGGTTAGGGCTGGGCACAGTGGCTCACACCTGTAATCCCAGCACTTAGAGTGGCTGAGATAGGAGGATCATTTGAGACCAGGAGTTCGAGACCAGCCTGGTCAACATAATGAGATTCCCCCTTCTTTACAAACAAACACACAAACAAAATAATTTAAAAATTAACCAGGTGTGGTGGCACATGCCTATAGTTTCAGCTACTAGGAGGCTGAGGCAGGAGGATCATTTGAACATGAGAGCTCGGGGCTGCAGTGAGCTATGATCAAGCCACTGCACTTCAGCCTGGGCAACAGAGTGAGACCTTATCTCTAGAAATAAATAAATTAATAAAATAAAATAAGAGGGTTAGAATGTGGCCCATGGAAGTCCTCAAAGGTGCAATTGCATGAAGCTGAGAAGCAGCGGCATGGAGCAGGGAGTACTTAGAATGTCACCTGGCAGAACCTGATCTTTCCTCTCATTCCCACCCCAAGAGACTTTTCCAACTCATCCAGCTGGAAGCAGAGAGGCTAGGATTTTCCCCTCAGGTGTCTGACCCAGAGTCTGCATGCTAAGTCCTAAGGTGATGGCGTCTCAACTGTGCTGGGCCTTTATTTGTGAGCTTTCAGTGGTTGTATCTGCCTGTGTTTGACCAGAATAATTAATTTAATAAAAGCACTTTAAAAATGTTTATAAACGGCTAAGTATCTAGTGTTGGGTACCATATAAGTATTTAGATACAAAAGGTCTAAATTCAGGTTATTTTTACGGGTGGAACCATTATTAATGTAATTATAAATAGTACATTGCGGATATGTACACACGAGAGAGAGAAGCTGTGTACACTTGCTACTTCACAACAATGATGCAATTCAACAGACTTATGACAAAGATTCCTTTAGACAGATACTGACTAAAACTCACCAGGGGCAGGGCCCTGGGCCAGGCAAGGAGTAAGTCACAGCTCCTGGGCCTCAGCAGGGAACACTAAGATACAAGTACTTGCCCTTCCTGGGTGGAGTAGCTCACACCTGTAATCCTAGCACTTTGGGAGGCCAAGGCAGGAGGATCATTTGAGACCAGGAGTTCAAGACCAGCCTGGGCAACATGGCAAAATGCCATCTCTACAGAAAAATATAAAAATTATCTGAAGGTGGTGGCGCACACCTGTGGTACTCAGGAGACTGAGATGGGAGGATCGCCTGAGCCCAGAAGTTTGAGGCTTCAGTGAGCTGTGATCATGCCACTGCACTGCAGCCTGGGTGACAGAGCAAGACCTTGTTCCCACCCAGCCGCACCGCCAAAAAAAAAAAAAAAAAAAAAATGTACTTGCCCTTGTGGTTGGAGCCACAGGGGCCATGAGTTCAGCAGGGACTCCCACCTGCTGCTCCAAGCCACTCTCCCGGCACTCCCTGCTCTAGTCTCCTGCAGAACCAAACTGTTTACCGTTCCCCAAATGTGTTCTGCCGGTTCACACCTCTGTGCCTTTGCATGTTTCCTCAAACTGGAACGCTCAGTCCGTGCAGAGTGGACATGTGTCATGTTTTCTGGCTGCTTAGCAGGGTTTGAAAACCCTGCCTATGTTCTGGGAATTTCCTAACACAAGAATGAGTCCTGTCTCTCCAAGGCAGATGCCAGAGCAAGCAGGGTACAGGCACATGACCCAGCCTCCCTCCATCAGCTGTGTCTACACGAGATACTAACTTAGACATGAGCAATCCAAGGCAGTAGACACAGTGTGGAAGTGATGTATCAGGCAATGCTGGTACGGAGGCGCCAGGCTTTGGAGGAGCAATAGTTACCTGGCTGTGGCCCTGGCACAAGAAGAGGCAGCGTCACAAACCATCATATCCAGAGCCCTAGAGGGGCAGCAGCAGTGGTTTCCACTACAGGCCAGGTCTGCAGTGGGCGTAGGGCCTTGTTTTAGGAAACTCTTCATGGCACTTTACCTCCCCATCCAGCAAGCAGAAGAGTCACTCTATATCCTTTTAATCGTTTTAATCAATCCCTTTTGTGCTTTTGTTGATTACAACTAAGAGTCTGGCTCAGTTGCAACTCTTCCAGCCCCTGTGGTAGGTGATACACCAACCTACATTAATCCTCTTAACAAAAGGCCACTTGCTTTGCAAAATCCATGTTGGCATGAAGGTCTCCTGTGGGCCTCCCCTGAAATCTTCTATTCCATCCTTGATCCATGCCCTCCTGGGATGCCCTCGCTACTCACACGCCTCTCGCCGCATGCCCCCCTGGATTAGAATTGCCTGCTTCTTCCGCCTCTGCTTGGACCATGATTTATTTGAGGCTAGCCACTGGCTCTTTCACTTCTGCATTTCTAGCAGTTAGTTTGGGTTGACAGCGTCCAACACATGATAGGTACTAAAGGGAAGTTTGTTACTGATAGGAAGGAATGCTCCGGTTTGCTTTCTGAGAACCAGGAATCAGAAACAGGTGCTATGAGGTGGCTGCGTCTAACACAGATCTTGGTGAATGGCAGGGATTTTAACAGGCAGAATTGGTGGGGATCATCCTGCCCATATGACATGTAATCTACCTTTTACAAATTATTATATCCCTCAGCATTTCCCATATCCTTAATATGCTGTATGGGACATTCTCAGTTGCCCAACAACCCTTCCCTTGCCCTTCTTTTTTTCAGGTTTGGGTGGCGATGTCTCTGGGAAGGTGGACCCTCCCACAGCCCCAAGGGGATGAGTTTTCATTGCTCCAAACCAGGGGTTGACCAACTACAGCCTGCTAGCCAAATCTGGCCTGCCACCTGTTTTTGTATGGCCTCACACCATACAAAATGCTTTTTACAGTTTTAAACAGTTGGGGGAAAAAAAAGAAAAAATTCTTTGTGAGAGGTAAAAAATATATAAAATTCAAGTTTCAATGTCCACAGAGACACTGGAACACAGGCATAGGTATTTGTTTCTGGTGTGTCTAGCTGCTTTGGCTCTACAATGGCAGAGCTAAATATATGTGACAGGGACCGCACGCCCTGCAAAGCCTGACATATTTACTGGCTGGTTCTCATCAGAAGAAGTTTGCTGACCCTGTTCTCAAGCAATCATGCTAATGCCAATCTCCTCCCAGTATTGATTTTTGGGAGGAGCATGAGACCCATTTCTGGGCCAATGAAACACAAAAGGAAGGCTGACAGAGGGCTGCTGGGAAAGATTGTTTTCTCTGATGAGAGGGAGATATGTGAGCATGCTTCCTTCTTGCCTTTGGATGTTGCATGTGAGGATGTGATAGGCAGAGCTGTGGCAGCCATCTAGTCATGAGGGAAAAGCTAAGAGAACCACAGAGAAGATGCCCCCAGATACTGTTGAGCTGTTAAATTAACCAGCTCTGGAACTTCCTACTTCTAGAATTTTTTAACACTCAAAATAAATATACTAGGCTGGGCACAGTGGCTCATCCTGTAATCCTGGCACTTTAGGAAGCTGAGGTGGGAGGATCACTTGAGCCCAGAGGTTTGAGACCAGCCTGAGAAATATAGTGAGACCCTTGTCTCTACAAAAAAAAAAAAAAAAAAAAAAATTAGCTGGGTATAGTGGCACACAACTATAGTCCTAGTTACTAGGGAGGCTGAGGTGGAAGGATGGCTTGAACCCAGGAGCTCAAGGCTTCAGTGAGCTATGATCATGCCACTGTACTCCAGCCTGGGCAACAGAGCAAGACCCTGTCATTAAACAAACAAATAAACTGACAGTTGGATATCCTGTTAACTGTGGCCAGATTTGTCCTAAAGCATATGATGTGAGAAGAGTATTTCCTCTTATTGATGAACCATAAAATTTTAACCATTTATGAGCATTTTCCCTTAATTATTTACCATTGTAAGTTTTATCTTTTAAAAATATTTATCTTACAAATTCAAATTTAAGGCTCATTAACCATCAGAGGGAACATGGAGAAATAAAATAAAATAAAAACAAATTTAAGCTTCATAAAATTGTGCCTCAGCTAGTGCCTTCTCCCTCTCCCTCTTCTGCTTCCTTCTCCTGCCCTTTCCTCCTCATTTCTTTCCCTGTACCATTAAGACGTTGCCAAGGAAAAGACAAAAAAAATTGCCCACTCCCAAAACACTGCTCTAACAAGTCTTTTGCTGGATGCAGATCACCCTCTTATTCTAAAAAGACTGACAGAAATCCAAATCCATGTTTATTTGTTTAAAATACAAATTCCATTATGGTTATTAGAGGCTGGCAAGGGCAGAGGGAGGAAAAGATAGGGAGAGATTGATCAACAGAGATGAAATTTAAGCAAAATAAGAGGAACAAATTCTAGTGCTCTATAGCACTGTAGGGTGAATATAGGTAACAATAATTTATTGTGTATGTTCAAAGAGCTGGAAGGGAGGATTTTCAATGTTCCCAACACAAAGAATGAGAAATATTTGAGGTGATGCCTATGCTAATTGCCCTGATTTGACCATTACACATTGTATACATGTATTAATATATCAATCTGTACCCCACAAATATGTACAATTATTATATGTCAACTTGAAATAAAAGGAACAAACAAAATAACATACAAATTCTACCTGACTCCAAAAAAAACTTGTGGGAGTTTTCAATAAAAGTTATATCAGCAGCCAAGAATATTTAATGGGTATTAAAATTATATAGTCAAAAGCAAGCTTTCTTTTCTTTCCTTTTTTTTTTTTTTTTTTTTTTTTTTGCAACAGAGCCTTACTCTGTCACCCAGGCTGGAGCATAGTGGCATGATCTCACCTAACTGCACTGCAACCTCTGCCTCCCGGGTTCAAGCAATTTGCCTGCTTAAGCCTCCTGAGTAGCTGGGATTACAGGCACCTGCCACCACGGCCAGCTAACTTTTGTATTTTTAGTAGAGACAGGGTTTCTCCATGTTGGCCAAGCTGGTCTCAAACTTCTGACCTCAGGTGATATGACTACCTTGGCCTCCCATCTTCTTTCTTATTAACTATAAATACATTTGAGTCAGAGATGTTTTATGCTGTTGATCTGTTTGCAACTCCAATTAACTCACTTTGTTAAAACATGCCCCATGTGGTATCAGAACCAGGGATACATTTTGTGAAATTATTTCTCCTTTTAGTGTCATTAACCAGTGCTTTGTGAAATTCTGTTGAAACAGCAAATGCTTGCTTGTCTATGCAGACATTCCATGTCTGTCCTCTCACCTCTGACCTGCGTCACACCTGCCACCCATCAAAAACCAGCTTCATTGAAATCTCTGAATCGGGCAATCCCAAGTGCAGCAAACAGTCACCTGGAGCAGAGAGGTCAGTGTGTTTACGTGTTTCCTGTTTGGAACCTAGGTCTGAAATACTATTGAGTTGAGCTACCTCTATAGAGAGCAGTGACCCATGTCTCTAAAATATTGTTCTCAAGAGGCCATAGGGTTCCTAGGAATTTTATTTTATTTTATTTTATTTTTTGAGACGGAGTCTCAGTCTGTCACCAAGGCTGAAGTGCAGTGGCACAATCTCGGCTCACTGCAACCTCCGCCTCCCTAGTTCATGCGACTCTCCTGCCTCAGCCTCCCGAGTAGCTGATGTTACAGGCAATGTGCCACCAGGCCCAGCTAATTTTTGTATTTTTAGTAGAGACAGGGTTTCACCATGTTGGTCAGGCTGGTCTCAACCTCCTGACCTCAGGTGATCTGCCCCGCTCAGCCTCCCAAAATACTGGGATTACAGGCATGAGCCACCATGCCCAGCCAGGATTCCTAGGAAACTACACTGAGAACAAAGCTTGCATGGACACTTTCTTGATTTAGTGCCAACCAGATGATTTTACAGTCACTTCTCTGAGCATCTGAGAGATAGGAAGCATTTTAACATCTATATATTTATTTCTCTATTCCTAAAATAAAGATAGCAGAAAGAGCCACTGTTGTGGGGGATTTTAAGCTGCTAAAGTGACTTTTATAAAATATTATAGAGGGAGATGTATTTCAGAAGAAAGAACTTCCAGTTCCTGCAGCCCACTTGCTTTTAATAAGAAGCCTCTGGGAGGGAGCACTGCACAGTGCAGCAGCTGAGCGCCTGACCTTCGGAGTTGGACAGAACTTTGCTGAGTCCCTGCTCTTCTCTTAGCACCTGTGTGACTTGGCCTCTCTAACCCTTGGTTTCTTCCCCAACCTCATTCTTGCAGGCCACTGGGCTAGGCAAGGGGACACAGCAAGTAAGTTGGACAGAAGACAAATGAATGAGTTTGTGCAAAAAAAAAAAAAAAAAAAACAATGGCTGGGTGTTGGGGCTCACACCTGTAATCCCAGCACTTTGGGAGGCCAAGGCAGGCAGATCATGAGGTCAGGAGATCAAGACCAGCCTAACTAACACGGTGAAACCCCATCTCTACTAAAAATACACAAAAAAATTAGCCGGGTGTGGTGGCACATGCCTGTAGTCCCAGCTACTCCGGAGGCTGAGGCAGGAGAATTGCTTGAACCTGGGAGGCGGAGGTTGCAGTGAGCCAAGATGGCACCACTGCACTCTAGCCTGGTCAACAGAGCGAGACTCCACCTCAAAAAAAAAAAAATGGTAACTTTGTAGATTAGGTATTAAAAATCTGAGCAAAATTCCGATTGTTTCTTATATTACAAATTGAAGCTGATGCTTGCACAGGGGAAGCATGGAGTGGAGAACTGTGGAAGACTTGGGAGTGATGAGAGTTTGGAACAGCGCTTGTGAGGATAGGAGAGGAAGGGGCTCAAGGAAGACAAGACAAAGCACTAGGCTTGGGGCCAATGGCTCAAGGAGAGTACCAGGCACCCTGTACGGTGGATTGTTCCAGCAGGTTGATGGAGCACAGGGTGTTCAAAGGAACGGGTGATGCAGTCATGCTGTGGCTGGAGTTTACAAAAGGCTGACTCACTAAAGGTCAACAGGGACATTTACACAAACATCCTGGCCCCAAGTCTAGTGCTCTTTCTAATCTATAACAGGGTTCTTCCTTTTTTTCTTTTTCTTTTACTTTTTTTTTTTTTTTTGAGACAGGGTCTTTCTCAGTTGCCCAGGCTGGACTGCAGTGGCATGAACACGACTCACTTCAGTTTCAACCTCCTGGGCTCAAGCGATCCTCTTGCCACAGCCTCTCCAGTAGATGGGACTACAGGCGTATGCCACCACACCAGGTTTAAAAAAATTTTTTTTTAAATTTTTTGTAGAGACAGGGGCTCACTGAAACTGCCTTTGCAAAAATTATAACCGAGAAAACTATGATAGTGAAAGAGATCTGACCTAACTGACTCCATCTTGCTTCTAACCTCCAAACTGTCCTTGTTCTGGGTGTAGGCTGAACTAACTTTGGGAGGAGCTTAGTTTATAGTTTAGTTTTGAAACAAAGACGATAACAGCCCTTTCCCAAAAGAAACCCCCTTCCTGCCTGAGGACTAGACTGCCTTGGTAGGACTAACAAATTAGCCACAAGATTACAAATTATGGTTTAGGAGTCATGCAGCTGGAGGCTGCAAGATTCTAAACCTCCCCAGATTGCTCCTCGGATGACATCACTGTTGTAAAACCTAAGATCAGTGCTTGAGATATTTTGCAGACCCTGTACTTGATGGCTTCATCAGCTGGCACTACCCAGATTGATAAATTAGCTCATCTGGTTTTGTGGCCCCTGCCAAGGAACCGACTCAGTGCAAGAGGACAGTGATTTAATCTCCAACCTAACCAATCAGCGCTCTTACTCACTGGCCCCCACCCACCAAATTATCCCTAAAAACTCCAATCCCCGAATTCTCGGGGAGATTGATTGGAGTAGTAATAAAACCCTGGTCTCCTGTATAGCTGGCTCTGTGTGAATTAAACTTTCTCTATTGCAATTCCCCCATCTTGATAAATTGGCTCAGTCAAGGCAGCAGGCAAGAAGAACCCATTGGGCAGTTACATCACTATGTTGCCCAGGTTGGACTCGAACTCCTGGGCTCAAGCAATCCTCCTGCCTCAGCCTCCCAACATGTTGGGATTACAGGCGTGAGCCACTGCACCCAGCCAAGTCTGTCCTTAATCAGGGTTCTTTTGGATCTCATTTTCTTAAGGTGCAAAAGCCACTGGACCAAGTGATACTGCCAGCCCCTCTAGGCTGCTGTAACTAGTTACGGCTCCTGGATCTGCTTCCAATTATTTACTTCCCCATCACTTTGGACAAGTCATCCCAACTCCCTGGCTTGTTTCTGTAACTCAATTATGGTCCAGAAGCCCGAGTTCTAAAGTGCTGATTCTGATGAGTGCCCATTTACCAGGCACTCTGATCCCATCATAACATCTACTATAGCCTGGGAGGTCTATTCAGGTGTGCATTCATGTTAAGCACTAACACCAATCAAATCACTTAAATAACATAGGTAATAATCCAACAGCACGCTGGGTGCAGTGGCTCACGCCTGTAATGCCAGCACTTTGGGAGGCCGAGGCGGGTGGATCATCTGAGGTCAGAAGTTCGAGACCAGCCTGGCCAACATGGTGAAACCTTGTCTCTACTAAAAAATACAAAATTAACCGGGCTTGGTGGCGCATGCCTGTAATCCCAGCTACTCGGGAGGCTGAGGCAGGAGAATTGCTTGAACCCAGGAGGCGGAGGTTGCAGTGAGCCGAGGCCGTGCCATTTCATTCCAGCCCAGGTGAGAAGAGTGAAACTCAGTCTCAAAAAAATAAACAAGCAAAAAAAAAAAGAATCCAACAGCACATCCAAACAAGGCTGAAAGTTGTAAAAGAAAATTACACTGTGTGGACAGTGTGTGTGTGTGTGTGTGTGTGTGTGTGTGTGTGTGTGTGTGTGTGTGTGTGTGTGTGTGTGTTTTAGAGATGAGGTCTGTCACCCAGGCTGGAGTGCAACAGTGCCATCATAGCTCACTGTGGCCTCCAATTCCTGGCCTCAAGCGATCCTCCTGCCTTGGCTTCCCAAGTAGCTGAGACTACAGGCATGTGTCACCACACCCTGGTTTTTTTTCGTTTTTGTTCTTTTTCAGATGGAGTCTCTCTCTGTCATCCAGGCTGGAGTGCAGTGGTGCAATCTCAGCTCACTGCAACCTCCACCTCCCGCGTTCAAGCGATTCTCCTGCCTCAGCCTCTCGAGTAGCTGGGGTTACAGGCACATGCCACCATGCTGGGCTAATTTTTGTAATTTTAGTAGAGACAGGGTTTCACCATGTTGGCCAGGCTGGTCTCGAACTCCAGACCTCAGGTGATCTGCCCACCTCGACCTCCCACAGTGCTGGGATTACAGGCGTGAGCCACCGCGCCTGGCGCACACCCTGTTTAAGGAAGAAAATAGTGTTGAAAATGAAAATCAATACACAAAGTCTGAACCAAAGCAATGGGAAGGCAGTGGCTGTGTGTTATGTTGAGTGGCTGTCTCAAATAGACCAAGACCTTTCTGACCCTTTGTCTTAGGGCATTAAAGAAAATTACTCTGGGCAAACAACAGCTTCCTTGAATGCTTTCACTTCTTTAACAAAATGCCAGAGAACCACAGATATAACCTATAGTTTCTTAGGGACTACAAGATCAGAGCTACAGTGTTACAGTTTTCACCAGTGCACTTGCAGAAATGGCATCAGATGGATTTCCTTGGGAGAAGGGGATTGGGAAATGGCTTTTTTTTTTTTTTTTTTTTTTTTGAGATGGAGTCTTACTTTTTTGCCCAGGCTGGAGTGCAATGGCGTGATCTTGGGTCACTGCAACCTCCACCTCCCGGGTTCAAGTGATTCTCCTGCCTCAGCCTCCCAAATGGCAGAGATTACAGGCGCCCATGACTATGCCCGGCTAATTTTTGAATTTTTAGTAGATAAGGGGTTTCACCATGTTGGTCAGGCTGGTCTCCAACCCCTGACCTCAGGTGATCCGCCCACATCTGCCTCCCAAAGTGCTGGGATCACAGGCGTGAGGCAGCACGCCCGACCTGGCTTTTTCTTTAAAAAACAAACAAACAAACAAACAAAAACTGGTAATAAGGGAATTTACTTTCCATCACTACAATTCCAGTTTTTTGTTTTGTGTGTGTGTGTGTGTGTGTGTGTTTTTTTTTTTAGACGGAGTCTCGCTCTGTCGCCCAGGCTGGAGTGCAGTGGTACAATCTCAGCTCACTGCAACCTCTGCTTCCCGGGTTCCAGCGATTCTCCTGCCTCAGCCTCCCGGGTAGCTGGGATTACAGGCGTGGACCACCACGCCCGGCTAATTTTTGTATTTTTAGTAGAGACGGGGTTTCACCATGCTGGCCAGGCTGGTCTTGAACTCCTAACCTCAAGTGATCCGCCCGCCTCGGCCTCCGAAAGTGCTGGGATTACAGGTGTGAGCCACCGCGCCTGGCTAATTCCTGTATTTTCATACTCAACTGTATTTTATATTAGGACCTTGAATCCCGAGTATAATTTTGTACTCAAATATAATTTATAAATAAGGCCTTAGCCTCCCGACAAGGTCAAACTAGCTAAAAACTTAAGTCCTCCCAACCACTGACATTCCCAGCCCCCAGCCCTCATCCTCAGCCCAGCTGGCTGAGGGTCCGACCTCAGAGTGGGGGGCTCCGGGAGCCCAGAGGCGGGAAAGTCCCCAGAGGCGCAGGCCCTGCCCTACAGCTTTGCTAGGGCAGGCAGCAGCGCCACGCCAGCTCGCGGGCTGGGCTAGGCGCGGGAGCTGGCCGGGCTGGGCGCGCCGCGGTCCCGCGCCCACTTCCGCTTCCCGTGCGGGGGATGGCGGCAGGGCCGGTGGGCGGCGGCGGCTCCAGGTCCCTGTCCAGGCGCGGCACTGCGGAGTCCGCCCCCCGGTCGCAGGGGCGCTCCTGAGCTTCGCGGAGCCGCCTCCGGGGCTGCCTGCGCGGAGGGCCGGCCGCGGCCGACGTGGGTGTTAAGTGGCCGCCCGGGCAGGCTACCCGGAGCCAAGAGCAGGCGGCAGAGCCTGAGCGGGACTTGGCCACGCTGGCGCGGCGGTAAGCTCAGACCGACCTGGCGCCTCCAGCTGCGGGGAGCGTGCTGGGCGGAGGGAGCGGGGCACGGGGAGAGCATCGGCGTCCGGGCGGCGTGACCTTCCCGGGCGCACGTGCCGCGGGAACCCGCACCGCCGCGGGGTGGCCCGTCGGGGTCGCCGGAGAATCTCGGGGTCGTCGGCCTCCTTCCCGCAGTGCCCACCTGGTGGGAACTTTTGTCCTCCTTTGCCCTCAAGTCCTGTCATTTGACCGCGGGGCTCCGCGCCGCCGGGGCGCCAGCGCCGGGAAGCACGGAGCAGTTTCTGCATGGAGATTTGCAGGCTGCCAGAGAGTGGGCGGCTGGGCAGGGGCGGCTAGCGTTTAGGGCCGGGTAGAGAAAGTTGGAAGTCGTCCCCCTAACCTGTTCCTTGCGAGGCCGGGGAGGAGACGCGCCTGGCCGGGTCCTTGGCGGCAAAACTGGTTTGCATCTCCACGCTTTACCTAAAGCCCGGGCTCTGGGGACTGGATGGCTAGCTAGCCGGCGGCTCCTACCGCCCCAGCTTTAGCCAGAAGCTGGGATCTTCCCAAGGCGGTTCGTGTTCCCTGATGGAAAATGAAGCCTCATCTACTGACTCTCTCATCCAAAAAAAAGTTAATTTCCCGAAGGAACGAGAAGGATGGGTGGTCTACGCTGTTGTTCCTCAGTCGCACCCTGGTGTAATTTGAGAGAGGGGTCAAAAGCGCTGAAAAGATAATTTTTTTCTATTCCAAGTGCTACAGCAAGCTCATAAATCAATTTTAATTCATGCTGAACAGTCTTGCCTCCTCCAAGCCCTGTGTCTTCTCCGAGCCAGAGCTACACATACGTGAATTAGTTTTAGCCCACTCCTTCTGAGTGAATCTGTTAGTACCGATCATGGTTTTCTATCTTAATAATTCTACTAGTGGCTATTTGTAGAATGAATAAATGAATTTATTTATTTATTTATTTATTTATTTATTTATTGAGATGGAATTCCGCTCTTGTTGTCCAGGCTGGAGTGCAATGGCGCGATTTTGGCTCACCACAATCTCTGCTTCCTGGGTTCAAGCGATTCTCCTGCCTCAGCCTCCTGAGAAGCTGGGATTACAGGCGTGTGCCACCACGCCTGGCTAATTTTGTATTTTTAGTAGAGATGGGGTTTCTCCATGTTGGTCAAGCTGGTCTCGAACTCCCGACCTCAGGTGATCCACCCGCCTTGGCCTCCCAAAGTGCTGGGATTACAGGTGTTAGCCACTGTGCCCGGCCTATTTGTAGAATTTAATGCGTTTAAGTTTGGTTCACCCAGCGGGGTTGAATTCACATGGACAGAATGCAATGTGATGTGACTTTCCTTCAAAGTTCAGAAGGAAGTGTCTGTGCCAAAAGAAGTAAGTGCATTGAGGTTTATCTGGGAGGCCACATTGCACTTGCCCCTGTCTGTCTTCTCAGTTGCCTCCGTTATTTTCTTCCCCTAAAATGCATGGTTGGGTGTTTTGTGTTGCTTTTGGCCAGGTTGAAATAGATTAAGTGTTGGTTTGTAGGCACAGACCTGAAAGGACAGGACTTTGAAATGAATCCTCTGTCACTGACTAGTTGTGTGGCCTTGGAGAAGACCTTGTCTTGTTCCAGGCCTCAGTTTGTCCTCTGGAAAAGGATTAGGACCCTGATAAACTTTTTTAGGAAGATACCAGATGACCACCACCTTTTCAGCCTAGTAAATGGTCCTGCCTCTCCAGATCTATCAGCAGCATATAAATCAGCATCTTGCACGTCTAACTTAGTTGCTTTATTAAGTACTGTGCCTTTGTTTTCACTGGTTTTAAATTTTTTGTAAATAAAGGAAGATGATTGAAGTCCGGTCATTGGCAAAATGCTTCAAGAGGTTTAAAAAACTTCTCCACAGCCAGTGTTTTCTGTTGACGTTCAGGATGACATTGGTGTTAGGAAGGCTCTTAGTGTTTGTCTCTGATCCAGCACGAAGGGTCACACATCTCCTCAGTGTGATGAGGAATAAATTGTTCCTTATTCACAAATAAGTTACTGTAGGGGATCGGTCAGGGTGGTGGGAGAAATTATAAAAATAAACTTATAGGAAATAGACACAAACCTTCTTGGAAGGCCGGGAGGTTTGCATAGCTTCAGTAAAAGATTTGGCTGAAGGCAGCTGAATTCTCTTAAAAGCTTGGGGTATAGATACATAGAAATTGTAGAGGAATTTATCTAAATGGCTTGTTTACTCATGTGGTCCTAAGACCAGCCTTTGGTCCTCTGTGGGTGCAGGACTGCTCTCTACTAGGGAGGTCAGCAATGTTAATTACCCTCTAGTGGTGTTTACTCGAGACCTTTGTGCATAAATGCACGGGGCGCTAGCTTGTCAGGGCTGGCAGCTGCTACAGCTCTTTCTGTGAAGCTGCCTGGACCTCTAGCCTGCTCTTTCATGGGATGGATACCTATGTCTGAGTGCATTTCTTCATCTGTCGTGCAGCCAGGGTCTGCAGGTCAGACCCAGCAGTCTTTGGCTGATGTCAGCATTCCTAGCATATGCCCGTTTCCAGGGGCTGGCTACCCAGACTGTGGCCCTCAGTGTGCAAAATGTGCAGATCTCTTGATCCATTTCTAGGTGTCCCAAGCAATTATTTCATGAATCTTGCTTTTGGTGTTGCATATAAAAGCTCATTGCCAAATCCAAGTTCATCTAGATTTTCTGCTGTGTTATCTTCTGAAGTTTTCTACTTTGGCACTTTTCTTTTTTTTTTTTTTTTTCCAGAGACAGAGCCTCCCTCTGTTGCCTAGGCTGGAGTGCAGTGGTACAGTCATGGCTCACCACAGTCTCAAATTCCTGGGCTCAAGCGATCCTCCTGCCTCAGCCTCCCAAGTAGAAGGGACGAGAGGCGCATGCCACCACACCCAGCTAGTTTTGCACTTTTTACATTTCAGTCTGTGATCGTTTTGATTTGTAAAAGTTGTAAGGTCACAGAACATTTGTGTTTTGTAAAAGGTGTAAGGTCACTTTCCACCTTCCTCTACACAACCACTTGCAAGCCATTCCCCCTCTACCTTGTGTAAAATCTGGTTTCTTTGACATTCCCTACGTGTTCTCATCGCCGCCATCCACCAGCCACCCAAGACCTCCCTCATTCCTATGGTTCCTGCCTTCATCTTCAGTGACTTCCAGCATCCTGAGCTATGGCCTGGCCTAATGCCCTGGCCGGTCGCTACTAACATTTTTAGAAGTTCTGTTTGTAATGAGCTACATATAAGCACTGAAATTAAAAGAAAAAGTGAAGAATTTTTGCCTATATTTGGAAACTTTCCTTTCAATAGGTAATAAGCAGAAAGACAAAGCAAGAGAACTCTGCCTGGGTATTATGAAAAATAAACGCACTGAAGAAGAAGATCTTCCTATTTTAGATTAGTCATAAGGAAGAAGAAATCCAGGAAAACCTCTTCTGCCATGCTAGCTAGGGAGGAGTGGGTGACAATTAAGATGTCTCGCGACACTTGCATCCAGACATGGCCAGGTAGACAGAGGGTGGCCCAATCAAAAGGGGCGCCAGCGGCCAGGTGCAGTGACTCATGCCTGTAATCCCAGCACATTGGGAGGCAGAGGCAGGTGGATCGCCTGAGTTTAGGAGTTCGAGACAAGCCTGGGCAGCACGGCAGAAACCCCGTCTCTACAAAAAAATATACAGAAATTAGCCAGGTGTGGTGGTATGTACCTGTAATGCCAGCTGCTTGGGAGTCTGAGGCATGACAATCACTTGAACCCAGGAGGTGGATGTTGCAGTGAGCCCAGACTGCACCACGGCACTCCAGCCTGGATGACAGAGCAAGACTCTGTCTCAGAAGAAAGGGACACCAGCTCTAAGCAGCTGATTTGCTTATACCAGGTATCTAGCAAATATCTGCCCTACAGGCCAGAACAGTATGAGAGGTCTCAATTCTGGAAAGATATTGCTGGAGTTGGCATTGGAAGCAGAGAAGGCTAATTGTCCTCCTGTGTCAATTCCCAGGATTTGATTCTGGCCAGCCATCCAGCTGGAGTGCACACCCTTGCATCTGGGAGTGGCCATGACACTCATTTCTAGCCAATGGAATGTAAGTAGATTTGATGATTGCAACTTCCAGGTCAGGTCCTCAAAAAGGGAAACAACTTACTTACTGCATCCTCCCATTTTCCTTAGCCATGGGCTTTGAGTCGCCTCCACCCTGTAGCAGATGGCACACCCTGGTGCGGCTTCAGGCCCCAAGACAAAAAGGTGTCCCTGGATGAAATGGAACAAAAACACCTACTCACCCTGAACCACCTGCCGACTTTCAGGCTGCTAAGTGAGAAAGAAATATGCTTTATCTTGTTTGAGCTACTGCATATTTGGAGTATTTTTGTGACAGCAACTTAGCCAGTATTGTAAAGAAACAGCATTGTATCTGTCTTAAGAGAACGACACCCTAGTGGCACCAACACTACTCCTCCATTCCTCCCCAGGACTACAGGGAGATAAAGCCCACACTGCAAACCCCATCAGGCCTGAGAATTATACTCAGACCTGAGGCTGGGCAAGGGGAATAGGCAACTGAGCAATTGGTATCATTTCCCATCTTAAACAAAGAAAAAAAAGGCATCTCTCAAACTCACTTTGTCACCTGCCCTTCAGCCGTCACTGGGTTCATTCCTAACCTTTACAAATTTGTCCAGGGTGGCTTATCTTCCTATCTCACCCTGCAGTCTACTCTCTCACTAGTATTATCTCATGCTTCCTTCTGTCTAGCACTATTCCAAAATTCTCATCCAAAGACCACTTTTTTTTTTTTTTTAAGAGAGAGACAGGGTCTTGCTTTGTTGCCCAGGCTGGTCTTGAACCCCTGGCTTCGAGTGATCCTCCTGCCTCAGCCTCTGAAAGTGTTGGGATTACAGGTGTGAGCCACCACACCTGCCCCAAAAACCACTTTTTAGTCCTTATCTTTCTATACCTCTCAAAAGCTTTTTTTTTAATTTTTTTATTTTTTTATTTTTCGAAACAGGTCTTGCCCCGTCACCCCATCGTGCAGTGGCACGATCATAGCTCACTCTATAGTCTTGAACTCCTGAACTCAAGTGATCCTCCCACCTGAGCCTCTCCAAGCACTGTGATTACAGGTGTACCACCATACCCGGCTAATTTTTTTTTTTTTTAAAAAGAGGGGGTCTTGCTATGTTGTCCAGGCTGGTCTTGTACTCCTGGCCTCGAATGATCCTCAAAACATCATGGGTTTGAGGGTAAACTTGTAACACTGAATGAAAGAGGCTACAGTGTACCTAAGAAGTTGGTGTGTTGTGAAAGGAGGCATCGCTTATCAAAATGGATTCTTCCTCACATGGGGCATAGTAACTGTTAAGCAGTTAGTGAGGAGAAACTAATTTCGATCCTCACCAAATACAGCACACACCAAACCAGATACTAAAGAGAGAAACATTCTAAATAACTACACAAGGAAACTACACCTTGGCCTCCCAAAGTGCTGGGATTACAAGTGTGGGCCACCACACTTGGACTCAATAGCTTTCTATATTCTTAATCATGTAAGTATATAGATAGGTGATTTTTCACAAATTGAACACAAGAAACTGACGTCCAAGTCAAGAAATAAAACCCCACACCCCAGAAGCCTCCTTCCCACTTCCTTCCAACCATGCCTATTTGTGTACTTGGTATTAGTGGAATCACACAGTGTGTGGTTGCTTGTGTCCAGCGTATTTTGCTTAACATTGTGTTTCTGCCATTCAGCCACGTCAGGAAACCACCCCGATACCCACCACAGAATGAGTAATTACATTGATATCCATGTGTACCAAGTGTCAGTTTAGGCTGTCCTGAATGGCGTGCTCTAAGCAATATTCTAGCGCAATGCCCGTGACTTTACTGCGCACGCCCACCGCTCCTTCCTCCTCCATTCTGCCTTTGTTTTTGCCTCCAATTTGGCCAGTCATTCCCAGGCTCATTTGCAGGCCCTTCCTCTGCCACCTCCTAAGTGATGGGAGGGCTCAGGATCGCAAGCCATTTTCTAGCTCTACATTCTTTTCTGGTGTCCTCATCCCCTCATGGATTAATTGTCATCAACAGGTTGGTTGTTTTCTAATCTTATCTCAAGTCCAGATCTCTCTCTTGAGCTCCTCTTGGCCCAAATATCCGTTTGGGCATTCTGTTATTTCCTTTTTTCTTTTTTCAATTATGGTAAAAAAAAAAAAAAGACATAAAATTTAGCATTTTAACCACTGCGCCCAACCTAGCTTTACCATTTTTAAGTATACAGTTCAGCAGTGCTAAGTATATGCACATTGTTGTATAATAGATCCCTAGAACTTTTCATCTTGAAAAAAGAAACTTTATTCCTATTAAATATCAATTGCCAACCGAGGCAGTGGCTCACGACTATAATCGCAGCACTTCGGGAGGCCGAGGCAGGCGGATCACTTGAGGCCAGGAATTCGAGACCAGCCTGGCTAACATGGTGAAACCCTGTCTCTACCAAAAATATATAAATTAGCTGGGCATGGTGGCACGTCCTGTAATCCCAGCTACTCGGAGGCTGAGGCAAGAGAATCGCTTGAACCCAGGAGGCAGAGGTCTCAGTGAGCCAAGATCGCGCCACTGCACTCCAGCCTGGGCCACAGAGCAAGACTGTCTCAAAAAAAAAAAAAAAAAAAAAAGAATCAACTGCCCATCTCTTCCTTTCTCTCAGCCCTGGAAACCACCATTCTACTTTCCATTTCAATGGGTTTGACTACCTTAGATACTTCATATGAGTGGGGTCATGCAGTATTTGTATTTTGTGGCTGCATTATTTCACTCAGTGTAGTGTCCTAGATGTCCATCCATGTGTACCAAATGTCAGAATTTCCTATCTTTTCAAGGCTGTATTATATAACATTGTATGTATATTTCACATTCTGTTTATTTGTTCATTCGTGGACAGACATTTTGTTTGCTTCTACCTCTTGGCTATTGTGAATAATGCTACTATCAACGTGGGTATGTAAATATCTCTTTGAGATCCTGCTTTGAATTCTTTTGGGTGTTTTGTTTTTGGTTTGTTGTTGTTGTTGTTGTTTTGAGACGGAGTTGTCACCCAGGCTGGAGTGCAGAGGCGTGATCTTGGCTTACTGCAACCTCCGCCTCCCAGGTTCTAGCGTTTCTCCTGCCTTAGCCTCCCAAGTAGCTGGGATTAAAGGCACACACCACCACGCCTGGCTAATTTTTGTATTTTTAGTAGAGATGGGGTTTCACAATGTTGGCTAGGCTGGTCTCAAACTCCTGGTCTCAAGTGATCTGCCCACCTTGGCCTCCCAAAGTGCTGGGGTTGCAGGTGTGAGTGACCATACCCGGCCTGTTTGTTTGATTTTTGCCCTCTTAACCTTATCATCCACCAGAGGATGAATTCTTTTGTAAAAGGATTGTTGGATATGATAATATTTCTAATTTTTTGAGGAATCTCCACACCGATTTCTACAGTAGTTGCACCATTTTATATTCCTACCAACAGTGCACGAGGATTCCAGTTTCTCCACATACTTGCCACTTGTTATTTTCTGGGTTTTAATTTTTTTATAGTGGCCCATCCTAATGAGTGTAAGGTATTTCATTGTGATTTTGATTTACATTTCTCTAGTGATTACTGATGTTAAAACATCTTTTCGTATGCTTCCTGGCCATTTGTACATCTTCTCAAAAGAAATGTCTTCGTCTTTTGCTCTTTTTAAAATCAGGTTATTTGGTTTTTGTTGTTCAGTGGTAGGAGTTCTTTGTATCTTCTGGATACTAAACCCTTATCATAAATATAATTTAAATAGTTCCTTCCAGTCTGTATGTTGCCTTTAATTTGTTGATTATTTCCTTTGCGTTGTTCAGTGGTAGGAGTTCTTTGTGTCTTCTGGATACTAAACCCTTATCATAAATATAATTTAAATAGTTCCTTCCAGTCTGTATGTTGCCTTTAATTTGTTGATTATTTCCTTTGCTACACAGAAATTTTTGAGTTTCGTGTGGCCTCATTTGTCTGTTTTTTGCTTTTGTTGCCTATGCTTTTGGTATCATATCCAAGAAACCATTGCCAAATCCAATGTCATGAAGATTTCCCCCTGTTTTCTTCCAGGAGTTTTAGAGTTTTCCATCTTTCATTTAGATCTTTTATTTTTGGAGTCAGAGTTTCACTCTTGTTGCCCAGGCTGAAGTGCATGGCGTGATCTCGGCTCACTGCAACCTCTACCTCCTGGGTTCAAGCGATTCTCGTGCCTCAGCCTCCCAAGTAGCTGGGATTACAGGCATGCACCACCATGCCTGGCTAATTTTTGTATTATTAGTAGAGTCGGGGTTTATCCCTGTTGGTCAGGCTGGTCTCGAACTCCCAACCTCAGGTAATCAGCCCGCCTTGGCCTCCCAAAGTGCTGGGATTACAGGCGTGAGCCACCACGCCTAGCCTCATTTAGATCTTTAATCCATTTTTAGCTACTTTTTTTTTTTTGAGATGGAGTCTCTCTCTGTCACCCAGGCTAGAGTACAGTGGCATAATCTCAGCTCACTGCAACCTCTGCCTCCCAGGTTCAGGTGATTCTCCTGTCTCAGCCTCCTGAGAGGCTAAGTGATGTTCCCCTTCCTGTGTCTATCTGGTATTACAGGCGTGTGCCACCATGCCCTGCTAATTTTTCTATTTTTAGTAGAGACAGGGTTTCACCATGTTGCCCAGGCTGGTCTCAAATTCCTGACCTCAAGTGATCCACCCGCCTTGGCCTCCCAAAGTGCTGGGATTATAGGCACGAGCCACCATGCCCAGCTCATTTTTAGCTAATTTTTTATATGCTGGAAGGAAAAGATCCAACTTCATTTTTTTTGCTTTTAGATATCTAGTTTTCCAGCAGTGTTTGTTGAAGAAACTGTCCTTTCTCCATCGTGTGGTCTACTCACCCTTGTTGAAGATCATTTTACCAAGTACATGAGAGTTTATTTCTGGGCTCTTTATTCTGTTCCATTGGGCTGTATGTCTGTATTTAAGCAAGGATCACAGTGTCTTCATTACTGTTCCTTTCTAATATATTTTGAAATCAGAAAGTGTGAGGCCTCCATTTTTGTTCTTTTTCAAGATTGTGTTGGCTATTCAAGGCCCTTTGCAATTCTGTATGAATTTTAGGAACTTTTTTTTCTATTCCTGCAAAAAAGGCCCCTGAAATTTTGATAGGGATTGTACTGAACTGTAGATCACTTTGGGTTGTATGGACATTTTAACAATATAAAATCTTCCAATCCATGAACATGGAATGTTTTTCCATTTATTTTTGTCTTCTTTCATTTCTTTCAGCAATGTCCTATAGTTTTGAGTGTGTAAGTCTTTCACCTCCTTGGTTAAGTTTATTCCTAAGACTTTTATTTTATTTTATTATTATTTTCTTTTTTGAGAGAGAATCTTACTCTGTCTCCCAGGCTGGAGTGCAGTGGCATGATGTCGTCTCACTGCAAACTCTGCCTCCTGGGTTCAAGCAATTCTCCTGCCTCAGCCTCCCAAGTAGCTGGGATTACAGGTGTGTGCCCTGGCTAATTTTTTTTGTATTTTTAGTAGACATGGGGTTTCGCCATGTTGGCCACGCTGGTCTTGAACCCCTGGCCTCAAGTGATCTGCCCGCCTCAGCCTCCCAAAGTGCTGGGATTACGGGTGTGAGCCACCGCACCTGGCCAAGAATTTTATTTTTAAATGAAAAATCAAATTTGTATATGCTTGTTGTATAGATGTTGTTTTGAAATATGTATACAATGTGGAATGCCTAAATTGAGCTAAATAACATATGCATTACTACACCTACTTATCCTTTTTTTGGTGTGGTGAGAACACAAAATCTACTCTTTTAGCAATTGGTTTCAAGAATACAATACATTTTTTTCTATGTCTTTTTTTTTTATACTTTAAGTTTTAGGGTACATGTGCACAACGTGCAGGTTTGTTACATATGTATACATGTGCCATGTTGGTGTGCCGTACCCATTAACTCGTCATTTACATTAGGTATATCTCCTAATGCTATCCCTCCCCCTTCCCCCAACCCCATGACAGGCCCCGGTGCGTGATGTTCCCCTTCCTGTGTCCAAGTGTTCTCATTGTTCAATTCCCACCTATGAGTGAGAACATGTGGTGTTTGGTTTTTTGTCTTTGCGATAGTTTGCTCAGAATGATGGTTTCCAGCTTCATCCATGTCCCTACAAAGGACATGAACTCATCATTTGTTATGGCTGCATAGTATTCCATGGTGAATATGTGCCACATTTTCTTAATCCAGTCTATCATTGATGGACATTTGGCTTGGTTCCAAGTCTTTGCTATTGTGAATAGTGCCACAATAAACAATATGTGTGCATGTGTCTTTATAGCAGTATGATTTATAATCCTTTGGGTATATACCCAGTAATGGGATAGCTGGGTGAAATGGTGTTTCTAGTTCTAGATCCTTGAGGAATCACCATACTGTCTTCCACAATGGTTGAACTAGTTTACAGTCCCACCAACAGTGTAAAAGTGTTCCAATTTCTCCACATCCTCTCCAGCACCTGTTGTTTCCTGACTTTTTAATGATCACCATTCTAACTGGTGTGAGATGGTATCTCATTGTGGTTTTGATTTGCATTTCTCTGATGGCCAGTGATGATAAGCATTTTTTCACGTGTCTTTTGGCTGCATAAATGTCTTCTTTTGAGGAGTGTCTGTTCATATCCTTCACCCACTTTTTGATGGAGTTGTTTGTTTTTTTCTTGTAAATTTGTTTGAGTTCTTTGTAGATTCTGGATATTAGCCCTTTGTCAGATGAGTAGATTGCGAAAGTTTTCTCCCATTCTATAGGTTGCCTGTTCACTCTGATGGTAGTTTCTTTTGCTGTGCAGAAGCTCTTTAGTTTAATTAGATCCCATTTGTCAGTTTTGGCTTTTGTTGCCATTGCTTTTGGTGTTTTAGACATGAAGTCCTTGCCCATGCCTATGTCCTGAATGGTATTGCCTCGGTTTTCTTCTAGGGTTTTTATGGTTTTAGGTCTAATATTTAAGTCTTTAATCTGTCTTGAATTAATTTTTGTATAAGGTATAAGGAAGGGATCCAGTTTCAGCTTTCTACCTATGGCTAGCCAGTTTTCCCAGCACCATTTATTAAATAGGGAATCCTTTCCCCATTGCTTGTTTTTGTCAGGTTTGTCAAAGATCAAATGGTTGTGGATGTGTGGTATTATTTCTGAGGGCTCTGTTCTGTTGCATTGGTCTATATCTCTGTTTTGGTACCAGTACCATGCTGTTTTGGTTACTGTAGCCTTGCAGTATAGTTTGAAGTCAGGTAGCGTGATTCCTCCAGCTTTGTTCTTTTGGCTGAGGATTGTCTTGGCGATGCGGGCTCTTTTTTGGTTCCATATGAACTTTAAAGTAGTTTTTTCCAATTCTGTGAAGAAAGTCATTGGTAGCTTGATGGGGATGGCATTGAATCTATAAATTACCTTGGGCAGTATGGCCATTTTCACGATATTGATTCTTCCTACCCATGAGCATGGAATGTTCTTCCATTTGTTTGTGTCCTCTTTTATTTTGTTGAGCAGGGGTTTGTAGTTCTCCTTGAAGAGGTCCTTCACGTCCCTTATAAGTTGGATTCCTAGGTATTTTATTCTCTTTGAAGCAATTGTGAATGGGAGTTCACTCATGATTTGGCTCTCTGTTTGTTTTATCTACCTTTGGTCTTTGATGATGGTGACATACAGATGGGGTTTTGGTGTGGATGTCCTTTCTGTTTGTTAGTTTTCCTTCTAACAGTCAGGACCCTCAGCTGCAGGTCTGTTGGAGTTTGCCGGAGGTCCACTCCAGACCCTGTTTGCCTGGGTATCAGCAGCGGAGGCTGCAGAACAGCGGATATTGGTGAACAGCAAATGTTGCTGCTTGATCGTTCCTCTGGAAGTTTTGTCTTAGAGGAGTACCCGGCCATGTGAGGTGTCAGTCTGCCCCTACTGGGGGATGCCTCCCAGTTAGGCTACTCGGGGGTCAGGGACCCACTTGAGGAGGCAGTCTGTCCATTCTCAGATCTCAAGCTGCATGCTGGGAGAACCACTACTCCCTTCAAAGCTGTCAGACAGGGACATTTAAGTCTGCAGAGGTTTCTGCTGCCTTTTGTTTGGCTATGACCTGCCCCCAGAGGTGGAGTCTACAGAGGCAGGCAGGTCTCCTTGAGCTGCGGTGGGCTCCACCCAGTTTGAGCTTCCCAGCTGCTTTGTTTACCTCCTCAAGCCTCAGCAATGGTGGGCACCCCTCCTCCAGCCTCGCTGCTGCCTTGCAGTTCCATCTCAGATTGCTGTGCTAGCAATGAGTGAGGCTCCGTGGGCATAGGACCCTCCAAGCTATGCGCAGGATATAATCTCCTGGTGTGCTGTTTGCTAAGACTGTCGGAAAAGCACAGTATTAGGGTGGGAGTGACCCGATTTCCCAGGTGCCATCCGTCACCCCTAGGAAAGGGAATGCCCCAACCCCTTGAGCTTCCTGGGTGAGGCAATGCCTCGCCCTACTTCGGCTCAGGCTCGGTGCACTGCACCCACTGTCCTGCACCCACTGTCTGACAATCCCCAGTGAGATGCACCTGGTACCTCAGTTGGAAATGCAGAAATCATTCGTCTTCTGCATTGCTCACGCTGGGAGCTGTAGACTGGGGCTGTTCCTATTTGGCCATCTTGGCTCCACCTCAGTCACTTTTCTTTTGTTGCTTTCAAGATTCTCTTTGCAATTTTGACAATATGTGATTATAGTATGACTCTATATGGGTCTTGCTGAGATTATTTTTATTGGAGTTTGTGGAGCTTCTTGAATTTGTATGGCAATTTCTTTCCTCAAATTTGGAAAATTTGGGAAATTTGGGGTCTGATATGGTTTGGCTGTGTCCTCACCCAAATCTCATCTTGAATTGTAACTCTCACAATTCCCACGTGTTGTGGGAGGAACCTGGTGGAGGTGATTGAATTATAAGGGTGGGTCTTTCCTGTGCTGTTCTCATGATAGTGAGTGAGTCTCATGAGATCTGATGGTTTTTTAAAAAAACAGGAGTTTTCCTGCACAAGCTCTCTTCTTTTGTCTGCTACAATGTGAGATGTGCCTTTCACCTTTCACCATGATTGTGAGGTCTCCCCAGCCACGTGGAATTGTAAGTCCAATATATCTCTTTCTTTTGTAAACTGCCCAGCCTCAGGTACGTCTTTATCAGCAGCATGAAAACAGACTAATACAGGGTCATTATTTCTTCAAGTAGGATCTCAATGCTGTCTCTCTTCTATGTTTGGGATATCCATAATCCATATGTTGTTTCATTTGATGGTGTCCCATAAGCTCCTTAAGTTCCCTTCATTTTTCTTCATTTTTTTCCCCTCTGACTCAATAATTTCAAATGAACTGTTTTCAAAGGTACTGACTCTTTCTTCTCTTTGATCAAGTATGAACCCTCCAGTGAATTTTTCCATTCAGTTATTATATTCTTCAGCTCCAGAATTTTCATTTGGTTCTTTTCTATAGTTTCTCTTTGTTGATATCCTCATTTTGTACATGCAATTTTTTCCTGATTTTGTTTTGTGGTGTATGTTTTCTTTTAGCTCATTGAGCATCTTTAAGATGATTATTTTGGATTATTTGTCAGGTAATTAAGAGATCTCCATATCTTTAGGGTTGGTTTCTAGAGATTTATTTTATTTATTTTGGCCATGTTTCTCTGCTTCTTTGTATGCCTTGCAATCTTTTTTTAAGCTTTGGGCATTTCAGGCTGGCTTTATACAGGGTAAGACCTTCACCAGTCAACCCACTAGAGATTCTAGGGCTTTTTCCAACTTTTTTTTTGACAATAAGTCTTTTCTGGGCTGTGGATATAATTCCTCAATTAAAGGTTTGCTTGCCTCTTTCCTGCAGCCCATAATCTCTTGCTCCCCTTGGTGTCTGTCTGTAGTACTACAGTCTTATTGTTGCCGTAACAAGCTGTCACCTTTGATCTCAATGACCCCAGCCTGGCATTTAAACCGCTGTACCCATCAGCACTCCAAGTCAGGAGAGATAGAAATCTGCTCCTTGGGCTAACTGTCAAAAGGCCTGCGCATTGGACTTATGGTTGGTTCCCTTCTCTTTTTCTCTCTTGAGGGAGAAGAGGATTGGAAATTTTCTTCCAATTATACCACAATGTGCTAGGAATAGGGAATAGGTAGGGTGAGAAATAATCTCTCCTTGACCACACTTTAGTCAGAGTCCTCTGAACCCTCTACTTAACCAGGACTTGACCTTTGAGCTCCTGTATTCATCTTGCATCACAAAACTGTTTCTTGCAGTTTTAGCAAGAATCCTCCACTCTTGAAATCTAATCAAATTCATCATCCTCCACTATCCTCCAGATGACATTTGATCATCCTGGCCTGCCTTCAGCAAGAATCCTGTCAAATCAGTTTTACCAGAATGTCACCCTTCCCTTGATGTTGCCTCTTAGTAATTTTCCATCCAATGCCCGCCTCCACCCCCACCCCACCACCACCCTGCACTCTGCTCTTTGACTGTAAATCCCCACTTGTCTTGCTGTAACTATGACAATTGTCCTTGCTTTTCTTTACTAGTGGCAAGTAAAATGCCACACAGTTTCCTACCTGTTTCATTTCATCTCTTGGCTTTGTGCACCTTTGGGTGCTGCAAACTCTCAACTGGTTTTTGGAGTTCTCAGAAAGGCAATTTTGTCCATATGATGTTGTTAAGTTGATGTCTCTGTGGGAGAATGAGGGTCTGGGGTTTCCTATTCTCCATCTTGCTTCTATCACTCAGCACACTGTTACTTCATAAGTACATCAAAACTGGACTTTTTTGTTTTGTTTTTTGGAGATGGAGTCTCACTCTGTTGCCCAGGCTGGAGTGCAGTGGTGCGATCTCAGCTCATGGCAACCTCCACCTCTTGGGTTCAAGCGATTCTCCTGCCTCAGCCTCCCAAGTAGCTGGTATTACAGGCGCACGCCACCATGCCTGGGTAATTTTTGTATTTTTAGTAGGAACGGGGTTTCACCGTGTTAGCCAGGCCGATCTCAAACTCCTGACCTCAGGTGATCCACCTACCTGGGGCCTCCCAAAGTGCCGGGATTACAGGTGTGAGCCACCACGCCCGGCCCAAAACTGGACTTTGTTGATCTTCCTCTCCAAAACCTGCTTTACCACAGTGTTCCTTAAACAACAGAAAGACAACACCTGCTGCCATACAGTACTTAAACTAGAAACGTAGGAATCATCCTTACCTCTGCCCTCTCCTGCCATGTCAAATTATTAACCAAGTATTCTTGATTTTGCTTCATAAATAGTTATCAAATCTACCCCCGTCTCTTTACTGCCACACAAGGCCATCCCTTTTCATTTGGATGATTATTAACAGTCTCTTTAGGCCGGGCGTGGTGGCTCATAACTGTAATCCCAGCACTTTGGGAGGCTGAGGTGGGCGGATCACGAGGTCAGGAGATCGAGACCATCCTGGCTAACACGGTGAAACCCCATCTCTACTAAAAATACAAAAAATTAGCTGGGCGTGGTGGCAGGTGCCTGTAGTCCCAGCTACTTGGGAGGCTGAGGCAGGAGAATGGCATGAACCCGGGAGGCAGAGCTTGCAGTGAGCTGAGATTGCACCACTGCACTGCAGCCTGGGCGACAGAGCAAGACTCTGTCTCCCAGGTCTTACTGTCTCCCAGCCCGGAGTGCAGTGGTGTGTGATCACAGTTCACTGCAACCATGACCTCCTGGGCTCTAACAATCCTCCCACCTCAGCCTACCTAGTAGCTGGGACTATAGGCACGCAGCATGGTGCCTGGTTAATTTTTTTAACTTTTGCTGACATGA
Source organism: Pongo abelii (assembly GCF_028885655.2). Taxonomy (NCBI): domain Eukaryota; kingdom Metazoa; phylum Chordata; class Mammalia; order Primates; family Hominidae; genus Pongo; species Pongo abelii. Next base: position 21,334,922 of record NC_071999.2, read on the forward strand.
GGTCTCACTATGTTATGTTGCCTAGGCTGGTCTCAAACTCCTGAGCTCAAGCAATCTTCCCACTTCGGCCTTTAAAATCACGCTGGGATTACAGGTGTGAGCCACCGTGCCTGGTTTATAACAATCTCTTAACTGGCTTTCCTGACTTTAACTCCTTCAATTTAATCTCCATAGTGTAGGTAGAGCCATTCTAAAATGCATATGTGGCCCTGTCATTCTGCCACTTAAAACCTTTCAGTGTCTCTCTACTGTATTAGAAGTAAATTCTAGCCTCTTTTACAAAGGTTACACAGCTTTTTATTGTTTACAATCCCCTGCTCACCCCTCCAGACTCACAAAACAAACAGTTATTTGGTCCAAAATGTCAATAATGTGCGTCAGGGTTGAGAAATCTAGTCCTAGAGGATGGGCTCCAGAAAATGAAGGAGTCAGCCATGAAAAAGGAAGAAACGGAACCCCATAATAAGAGATCCAACAGGAGAAAGAAGCAAAAGAAATCCCCAGGATTTATACATTATAAATTAAGAGCAATGACCAACACCAAGTTATTCCTGCTGCTGCTGGACATCTCCAACTTTGAAGGCTTCCACATTAGCCTGGTGCTTACCTTTCCTTCTTTCATTTTCCTAATGGTTAGGCTATTCCTGTGCCCACTGTCAGTGGTGACGGGGCAGCCTGAGAATCATATTCTGGGATTTCTGTCAGCTTTAGCCTTGGAGCTGGTCCAGAGAGGAACAAACTTCAGATGCTCTGAAAGTCTTAATATGGGCCAGGCATGGTGGCTCACACCTGTAATCTCAGCACTTTGGGAGTCCAAGGCAGGTACACTGCTTGAGCCCAGGGGTTTGAGACCAGCCTGGGCAAGATGGTGGGACCCCATCCCTACAGAAAAATACAAAAAATCAGCTGGGATAGTGGCACATGCCTGTAGTCCCAGCTACTCAGGAGGCTGAGGTGGGAGGACCACCTGAGCTTGGGAGGTTGAGGCTTTAGTGAGCCATGATAATGCTATTGCACTCCATCCTGGGTGACAGATTGAGACTCGGTCTCAAAAAAAAAAAGGAAAAGAAAGTCACAATTTGAAATAGATGGGACTGAGAGCCTCTCACATAGAAAAGTTGGTCCTGCTGAAAAAGTGGATTAAAAAGGAATTTAGGGTCTTGCTTGTTGGTTGCTTCTGTCCCTGGAATCTTGCATTTCAGTTTCCCTATTAGGAGGCTGGATTGGTAAAAGCCTACCCTGAGTGCCAGACTAGTCTGGGAGGAGTCTTACTACCGGGTTGTTGAGGCTCTTGTTTACACCTTGGGGAAGCAGGCTTCCTGGAACTCTAGCTGGCTATTCTAGCAGACCTAGAATAGATGACAGGGGGAGTGGACAGCTGGCAGCCAATAGCACCACTCTGTCTCTGCAACTGTAAAACTAAATTAACCAGGAATTTATCTGAGAGGTGTTGGGGTCTAGAAAAAGAACAGCAGAACAAACCTAAAGAAACTGACAGAAAGGAATAATGAAGATAAAACAAATTAAGGAATTAAAGGAAAAAGTCAGATAGCAATAGATTGTTAGGTAAAACCAAGGGCTTATTCCAAAAAATAAACAAACCCCTGGTAAACCTGAGCAAGGAACAATTAAGAGAACCCAGGCTGGGCGCGGTGGCTCACACCTGTAATCCTAGCACTTTGGGAGGCTGAGGCGGGTAGATTGCCTGAGCTCAGGAGTTCGAGGCCAGCCTAGGCAACACGGTGAAACCCCATCTCTACTAAAATACAAAAAATTAGCCGGGCGTGGCGGCATGCACCTGACGTCTCAGCGACTCAGGAGGCTGAGGCAGGAGAATTGCTTGAATCCAGGAGGCGGAGGTTGCAGTGAGCCGAGATTGCGCCACTGCACTCCAGCCTGGGACAGAGCGAGACTCCGTCTCAAAAAAAAAAAAAAAAAAAGAGAGAGAAAACCCAAATACAGAACACCAGATATGTAGAAGGGGGAAAATACATATATGAATGAAATTAAAAGAATTATAAGAGGCCAGACATGGTGGCTCATGTCTGTAATCTCGATACTTTGGGAGGCTGAGGCAGAAGGATCACTTGAGGCCAGGAGTTAGAGACCAGCCTGGGCAACACAGCGTGATCCTGTCTCTTCAAATAAAATAAATTAGCCAGGCATGGTGGTGCATGCCTGTAGTCCCAGCTACTTGGGAGGCTGAAGCAGGAGGATCACTTGAGCCCAGGAGCTTGATGCTACAGTAAGCCGTGATCGTGGCCCTGCAATCCAGCTTGGGTGACATAGCAAGACCCTGTCTCAAAACAAACAAAAAAACCCAAGCCGATTTATAAGATAATTCCATATACAACTTTATGCCCATACATTTCAAAATCTCAGTGATATGAACAGATTTCTGGGAAAATAAATAAATTATCAAAATTAGAACAAGATGTAAAAAGCCTGAATAACCTCATAATCTGTAGGGGAACTGCTCCATGATGGCCCTGGTCACCTTGCACTATCATCATAGGACATGCAGGCAAAAGCTTAAACCACAGCTATCCTGAGTCCTGTGATACTCCTGGAACACGAGGATGGGGCTTGAGAGGAGCTGCCATGGGGCTTCTCCCACCTGCCTCCTTTTCCCCACCAAGGATGCTGCCAGAGAGTTTCTTGTGGCCATCCAGTTCTAATGAGGTCTAAGGCTCAGGCTAAAAATCTCTGCAGCTGCAGTCTAACATCAGCTCCTCAGCAACGCGGTTATCTCACAACTCATTTCTCAGTGATCTAGCTCCTTTTGTTTCCATGTTCATTTTGGGGTGTGGGACAAGGACCATGGGGAACTGACATCTTTGACTACCCTTCCTTTTGCTGTTTATGTAAGTAATAAACCATCTAAATCTAAAGAGGGGCCGGGTGTGGTGTCTCACACCTGTAATCCCAGCACTTTGGAGGCCGAGGTAGGCGGATCATTTGAGGTCAGGAGTTGGAGTCCAGCCTGGCCAACATGGTGAAACCCCATCTCTACTAAAAATACAAAAATTCGCTGGGCCTAGTGGCGGGCACCTGTAATCCCAGCTACTTGGGAGGCTTGAGCTCTGGAGGCAGAGGTTGCAGTGAACCAAGATCGCGCCACTGTACTCCAACCTGGGCGACAGAGCAAGACTGTTTCAAAAAAGTTAAAGAAATTAAAGAAAAATAAATCTAAAGAAGGCTTGTTATATCTTTACTGGCTGGATCTGTTAGGTGATTTGATCTTGCCTGCTCTGTGCTTGACATAATTACAGCAGATCAATTGTCTTTTCTTGGTTGGCCAGATTAGGTTATTTAAAAGATTGCAAGTGCCCAGTAGCACAGAGCATGGATAAACAGATACTTCCTTATACTATTACTGGAAACAAATACAGTTGGTCCTCCAACTGCAGGTCAGAAATGCATTTATGCTTATGATGGTTGCATCTGTACTGACCCATGTACACACTTTTTTTCTTGTCGTTATTCTGTAAACAATACAGTATAACAAGTATTTACATAGCATTTACATTGGATTAGCTATTATAAGTAATCTAGAGATGATTAAAATATATGGGAGGATGTTCATAGGTTATATGCAAATAGTACACCCTTTTGTATCAGGGACTTGAGCATCTTTGAAGTTTGGTGTCTGCAGGACATTCTGAAACTAATTGCCCATGGACATCAAGGGAGATTATACAAGTGAAACAAAATTTGGCAATAGCTATTGTCTTTGTCTGTTTTCTGTTGCTTATAACAGAATACCTGAAAATGGGTAATATATAAACAAATAAAATTTATTTCTTACAGTTCTAGAGGCTGGGTCCAAGGTTGAGGGAGGGGCATCTAATGAGGGCCTTCTTGCCGGTGGGGACTCTCTCCAGAGTCTCAAGGCAGTGCAAGGCATCACCTGGCAGGAGGCAACACGTGCCAGCTGAGGTTTCTCTTCCCCCCTTACAAAGCCACTAGTCCCACTCCCATGGTAAGCCATTAACTCATTAATCCAGAATGGATGAATCCATTAATCCAGAATGGATGAATCCATTTATGAGGGAAACGCCCTCGTAACCCAATCACCTCTTAAAGGCCCTGCTTCATGTGAAGTGAGTTTGGGAAAGAAAAAACATTCAAACCATAACATCTATCGAAATTTAAATCACTACCTTCTTTCACTCATAAATTCCACTAATAAGAATTTCACTTCTAGAAATTCATCTTACAGAAATATGGACACACACACATGCACTATATATATTGCAGTTTATACACAGCACCATATATTATACATGTAGCAGTTGTAAAACAATATGCAATAGAGCTCATTTTAAAGATTATGTTCACATGGGGTCAGGCACAGTGGCTCACGCCTGTAATCTCAGCACTTTGAGAGGCAGAGACAGGTGGGGATCACTTGAGGTCAGGAGTTTCAGACCAGCCTGGGCAACATGGCAAAACCTCATCTCTACAAAAATACAAAAATTAGCCAGGCGTAGTGGCCTGTGCCTGTAGTCCCAGCTACCCAGGAGACTGAGGTGGGAGGATCACTTGAGCCCAGGAGTTCAAGGTTGTTCTGAGCTATGACCATACCACTGCACTCCAGCCCGAATGACAAAAAAAAAAAAAAGATTATGTGTGTGTTGGTGCTTATATGTGTGTTGGTGCTTATATGTGTATAGGCTAAAAATTTGTGATGTCATATTACAAATTGGTTATTTTTGATGAATGGGAACTTTATTCCTAAAATATATATGGTGTATGTATGTATATACTATTTTAGTGTATATATATATATATATATACACACACTAAAATAGTATATACTAAAATGGCATATATATATTAGAGACAGGGTCTTGCTCTGTTGCCTAGGCTGGAGTGTAGCAGCAGGATCATAGCTCATTGCACCATGAAACTCCTGGCTTCAAACATTCCTCCTACCCGGGCCTCTCAAAGTGTTGGAATTGGTGTGAGCCATGGTGCCCAACACTTTTTTTTTAGAGACAGGATCTGGCGTGGTTAGGCTTTGTGTCCTCACTGAAAATCTCATCTTGAATTGTATTCCTCATAATCCCCACGTGTCGAGGGAGAGTCAGGTGGAGGTGATTGAATCCTGGGGGCAGTTTCCTCCATGCTGTTCTCATGAGAGTGAGTGAATTCTCACGAGATCTGATGGTTTTATAAGGGGCTCTCCCCCCCCTGCTTTGCTCGTCTCTTCTTCCTGCTGCCTTGAGAAGGTGTCTGACTTCCTCTTTGCCTTCCACCATGATTGTAAGTTTCCTGTTGGGAACAGGCCCCCCAAAATCTGAAACTGGCCCCAAAACTGGCCATAAGCAAAATCTCTGCAGCACTGTGACATGTTCATGATGGCCATGACGCCCACGCTGGAAGGTTGTGGGTTTACTGGAATGAGGGCAAGGAACACCTGGCCCACCCAGGGCGGAAAACCGCTTAAAGGCGTTCTTAAACCACAAACAATAGCATGAGCGATCTGTGCCTTAAGGACATGCTCCTGCTGCAGATAACTAGCCAAACCCATCCCTTTATTTCGGCCCATCCCTTCGTTTCCCATAAGGGATACTTTTAGTTAATCTAATATCTATAGAAACAATGCTAATGACTGGCTTGCTGTTAATAAATAATGTGGGTAAATCTCTGTTCGGGGCTCTCAGCTCTGAAGGCTGTGAGACCCCTGATTTCCCACTTCACACCTCTATATTTCTGTGTGTGTGTCTTTAATTCCTCTAGCGCCGCTGGGTTAGGGTTTTACCAACCAAGCTGGTCTTGCCATTTCCTGAGGCCTCCCCAGCCACACTGAACTGTGAGTCAATTAAACCTCTTTCTTTTATAAATTACCCAGTCTCTGGCAGTTCTTCATAGCAGTATGAAAAAGGACTAATACAGGATCTCACTCTGTGTCACCCAGGCTGGAGTGCAGTGGTGCTCAGGCAAGCCACAGTCCTTCTGCCTCAGCCTCCCAAATAGCTGGGACTACAGGTGCGTGCCACCATGCCCAGCTATTTTTTTTTTTAATCTTTGTAGAGATGGGGTCTCGCTATATTGCCCAGGCTGGTCTTGAACCCCTGGCCTCAACATCTCAGGTGATCCTCTACCTCAGCCTCCCAAAGCACTCACTGGGATTACAGGTATGAGTCACCATGCCTGACAGACAGACAGACATACATATATATATATATTTTTTTTTTTTTGAGACGAGGTCACACTCTGTCACCCAGGTTGGAGTGCAGTGGTGCAATCTCAGGTCACTGCAACCTTTGCCTCCCAGGCTCAAGGGATCCTCCCACCCCAGCCTCCCTAGTAGCTGGGGCCACTGGCATGTGCCACCACGCCCAGCCAATTTTTTGTATTTTTGGTAGAGACAGAGTTTTGCCATGTTGCCCAGCCTGGTCATGTACTCCTGAGTGCAGACGATCCTCCCACCTCAGCCTCCCAAAGTTCTGGGATTACAGGTGTGAGCCACCGTGCCTGGCCTTATGTATTTTTTAATTGAAAACTTTCATCATGAATATATGTACTTAAATTTTATTTAAAAACACATAAAAGCAGAGAATAGTATAATAAACCTGTTAAGATTTAAAATATTTTAAATGTTGCCATGTTTTTCATCTCAAATTGTTACAAATCTAGAACAATCTTCTCCTCCCTCTTTTTCCTTTAACTGGAAGAAAGTCAGTTGCCAATAGGATATCCCACATTCTGGATTTGTCTGTTTCCTTTTCCTCTTTCCCCTTTATTCTTTCCTGTAACTGGAAATTACACTTAAAGGCCTGAGTATATTAAGGATCAACATTTTTGTCAACAGAAAGCATACAGTCTGGTTGTTCCACTTTTAGTAATGCTAACATTGATCAGTGGGCTTTCAAATATGAAGCTAGATTTCTCCTACAACCAACAAATGATCTGTGGATCTATAGTGCCTTGTGAATATCCAGTTCCTCATCACCCTTTCATATAATGCTTTGTTCCCTAGATCTTTTACCCACATTATTGTGATTTTTCTAACTTTTCTTCTATATTTATCATCTAGAATTCTGTAAAAATGAGCTTTCTCCCATCAACTAATTATATGGGTAATATTTTTACAGTTTTTAATATACAATTGTTAGTATTGGTGGGTGTCTTCCTGGGACTCCTTCCTGTGGGTCCTAGGAAGGCATACTACACTCTACTGATCTTTGCATTCCTGTTACTAATGCCTACTATAGTGATGGTACATAGGATGCATTTAAGCTCAACGGTGTATCATTTACTATCTGATTACAGCTGAGTGAAAAAAAAAAAATCATTGCGCCAACTCAAACATCTGGCGATCCTTTCCAAAAGGATTTGCCGGACCATAGATTATTCTTCAGTTAAAGCTCAGAGATTTGACAATGAGGCTCATCTTACAAATTAAGTCCACTGTTCAAAGAAACAAAAATAGAAAGCTTGATGCCATAAACACTTCAGTTGCATATCCGAAATTCAAAGTGAGAAAAATATATTATCCTTAAATGTATTTTCCTAGCAGTATTTCGCTAACTTTGGGTGGTGTAATTTTTGTCAACTCTTCACAACCTGAACAAATACTTTTAATCACGTCCTTCTCCGATATTTTCAATGAAAACGCAAAGGGCGCTAGAACTTGGAAAACGGATGCTTTTTAGGCCGCTAAATTTCCTTGTCTTTAATCAACACTCATTAAAATATAAGAGCACTGTGAGTTATGTTTGATTGGATCATCCACACGTGCTAAACCTATCAAAATCATATATGACTTCTGGGAAGCCGTTCCGCTTGGCTGGGGTTTCGGCAGCAGCAAGGTTCACTTTCCTAGAAAGTCCCCAGCTCTGGCCCTACCGACGTCCGCACCTGAGGCTTCCCTGCTGGGGGATCAGACACTGTCAGCTCCTCGGGGCCGCCCTCAGCCCTGGGACGCCCTCCGCCCCAACGACCCTCCTCCTCCCCAGCGTCGCGCGACTCAGTGGCCTCGCCCGCTCCCCTCCCACCCTTGACCTTTTCCGCTACAGCTACAGAACGCCCAAGCGCTCTTCCGCCTAGGGTGCCCTCCCTGCCCCGCCCACCTGCGTCCCGTGGGCTCCGCGTTGCTACGGCGCGCCCGCCTTAACATGATTGGTTTTTCTTCCTGTCACTCTAGGGTCCAAGCCCGCCATTGGTCGGCTTCCGTTACGCCGCTGATGTGGAGTAGGGCCGAGCGCGGAACGCTAGGAGCTGCTGGGGTGTGTGTCGCCGCGGGTTTTCGTCGGCGGTTTGCGGAGCTGCTAGGATGGAGCAGGTTGCGGAGGGAGCAAGTGTGACCGCAGTCCCTGTGTCAGCTGCCGACAGCACTGAGGAGTTGGCAGAAGTCGAAGAAGGAGTTGGAGTAGTGGGCGAAGATAATGACGCAGCCGCGAGAGGAGCGGAGGCCTTTGGCGACAGTGAGGAGGACGGAGAGGATGTGTTCGAGGTGGAGAAGATCCTGGACATGAAGACCGAGGGGGTACGTGGAGGGGCCCCGGCGTGGGGCTGGGCGGGGAGCTCCGGGCCTGGCGGGGAGGACGCGAGCTGGAAACAGCGCGGGCAGACCCAAAACAGGAGCGGGGGAGGAATGTGAGAGTTCAGTGCAAGCACGCGAAATCGTGGGAAAAGCGAAGTGACATTTCTGAGTGCTTAGGGCTGAGTGTGTGAGGGAAGCTTCAGCAAATTTTGGAGGATTGTTTTGGCCGAAGAGACGAAGCAGTTTGGGATGTGGTGTGTGGTGATCACAAGGCTGCAGGCAGCTGGTGAAGGGAGCTGCTGCGCTTTGGAGTGATACGATAGTGAAGTAATGCTTCTCGTCGTGGTCCACTGTCCACGCCATCGTTACAGTGTTTTCCAAAACCGTAACCAACTCCCTGGTTTAAAATCTTCCGGAATTTTCATTTGCCCTCGGAGTAAAATCTCAATCTTACCCAGAGGGTGGCATTTAAAGGCCTTCATAACCTGATCAGCATCATCACTCTCTCCCCTATGCGTTGTATAACTCGCAGCCACACAGAAATGCTTGGAATTCATCACACCATGCCTTGGTGTTTCCTGTTCTCCTGGCCTGGACAGTTCTCTGCCCTCTTCTTCTGGTGAAATCTTACTCAAATCTTCCAAGGCCTCGGGGTGTAGCTCTCTGGGAAAGCTTTTTTTGACCCTAACCTCTGCAGAGTGAGGAGCTTCTCATCTCTGCTCTTTTTACTTTTTGTATTGACCTCTATGAAGGCATTTAAGCCATTATCGTTCTTTGTTCGTCTCTCCTGCTGTATGTGGTCTCCTTTAATCCAAGGGGAAACATGGACAATAAGAAAACAATCTGTTTCAGTAGATGGATGTGAGGTAACCAAAGGGCCCACAGTGGTCATTCTCTATGTTGTGTTTTCATTGTCTGTTATTTCCCGTTGGTCATATGCTGCCTTGTGTCAATTTTTTGCGCATTCATTCAGCATTTTTTATCAACTACTGTATGCCAGGTGCTGTGTTAGGTCCGGACAGTATAGAGATTTTAATTGAAGCATACACAATTGCTAATAGTGGAAACTTTTCCTGTCTATGGGGAGTTAAGTAATTAAGAGCTGATGTCATTAATATTGTTATTTGCAATAAAGATGGAAATGTTTTTATGTATAATTCCTCCAAATATACTGTAAGCACTTTGAGGTGAAAGGAGGAGCCACTGTTAGACTATTTTGTATCACTTGCATTTAACACAATACCTGGCACACAGGAGGTATTTGAAAAATATTTGGCTAGGGCCGGGCGCAGTGGCTTATACCTGTAATCCTAGCACTTTGGGAGGCCGAGGCGGACGGATCACAAGGTCAGGGGTTCGAGACCAGCCTGGCCAACATGGTGAAACCCCGTCTCTACTAAAATACAAAAAAATACAAAAATTAGCTGGGCGAGGTAGCGGGCGCCAGTAATCCCCGCTACTCGGGAGGCTGAGGCGGGAGAATTGCTTGAACCCGGGAGGCGGAGGTTGCAGTAAGACGGGTTTGCGCCACTGCCCTCCAGCCTGGGCGACAGACGGAGACTCCGTCTCAAAAATAATAATAATAATTTGGCTAGAAGGATAAAATCTTTAGAATTAAGATGATTCTCATTCATACAGTGTTTAATTTTGCCAGCCTCAAAGAATTGTAAGTACTGTATACCTAAAGCCTCACCAGTCTAAAGAGGGTGAAACTAAGAAACTTATTTGTGTAAGGCAATTAGGCTTTAGTGCTGTGAGTTAAAATTCAAGTTCTTGCATTTTTAGGTGCTCTTGTGAAGGAGTGATTTATATGACTAAAGGTGATATGGTTTGGCTGTGTCCCCACCCAGAATCTCATCTTGAATTGTATTCCCCATAATCCCCACGTGTCAAGGGCGCGACCAGGTGGAGGTAGGATCATGGGAGTGGTTTCTCCCATGCTGTTCTCGCGATAGTGAATGAGTCGCAATCTGGTGGTTTTATAAGCGTCTGGCATTTCCCCTGCTTGCACTCACTCGATCCTGCCACCCTGTGAAGAAGGTGCCTCCTTCTCCTTTGCCTTCCGCCATGATTATAAGTTTCCTGAGGTCTCCCCAGCCATGCTGAACTGAGCCAATTAAGCCTCCTTCCTTTATAAATTACCCGGTCTCGGGTATTTCTTCATAGCAGTATAGAGAACGGACTAATACAAAAGGTGTTAGTGGAACAGGACTATCGGCCGTTTTCTTTTTTCACTGCTGAGTGAACCAGCCGGTTGGTTAGCCACCTAGCCATTGACAAACTTAAGGGTCCTGCTAGCGGTTTGTTAGGCCTCCTTATAGTCCAGTCTGTAGTCTATAATCAGAAACATTTACAATTGATTCACTTTTTACTAATTAATAATATTTCTTGATTCTAACTATATGTATGAATAATTAACATAAGAACTGTGGAAATACATATATACACCACCATTCCAAATCATTATTTATAATTTATTTGGGGTAATAGAGTAAGCAGAGAATTAAATTCTAATAGTGTATATTGCTTAATTTCCTTTTTTTTTTTTTGAGACAGATTCTCTGTTGCCCAGGCTGGAGTGCATTGGCATAATCATGGCTCTCTGCAGTCTTGACCTCCCAGGCTCAAACAATCCTGCCACCTCAGCCTCTCGCAGTAGATGGGACTATAGGTGTGCTCTACCATGACTAATATTTTAGTTTTTTGTAGAGATGGGGTCTCCCTGCGTTACCCATGCTGGCCTTGAACTCCTGGGCTCAAGTGATTCTCCACCTTTGTCCTCCCAAAGTGCTGGGATTTACAGGTGTGAGCCACTGTGCCAGGCCAATTTTTTTATTTTTTTAACAAAAATTTTAAACTGTTGCTCTAGTGTATAGGATCTGGTAGAATAGGGGCCTGCCTTTTAGTTTGGCTCACTGATTAAAGGAAACTTTGGCTACCAAGAAATAGACTGCTTCTGGAATTTTGAAGTCAAAGTTATAAATCCTAGAGCTATCATGCAATTTCCTAATACATGGCAAAACCCTGGACAATTTTTTGGATTTACATGACTCCATACAAAGACGTGGAATTCAGGGATTTCATCTGTATTTGTATACTGCCATGCTCCTAAAACTCAGAAGGTTCCTGGAACATAGTGACCACATTCAGTAACTATTTGTTGAACGAGTGAATGAATGAAGCACACCTGTTGAAGTAAAGGGTAACAATTATCAGTAAATTAAATCTAGAGCTATAATTAAGATATGTTCCTTAATACTTGAAAATTGTTCTTAATACTCTCCTTCTCATCAATTAGCTCAAATTTCGTTGATAACTAGCATTAGATTTATAACTATGTTAATGTAAAAGGTAGTTTTCTAGTCTCCACTGCTTTTTAAAAATTATCAGAAATGTAAGAATTAGATAGACTCTCATATACCTTCACCCAGATTCTCTAATTATTAATCATTTATCTATTTATCTTTTTTCTGTTTATGTACGTTTTTTCCTGGCCCATTTGAAAGTGGTGTTTTTAAGGGCTATGTTGAATAACGCATTTACCACTATTTTTATGCACACACACAAACAAGGATCATTTTTGTTCCCATGACCATTACTGATAAAATTAGCTGATAAAATCCACCCGCCTCGGCCTCCCAAAGTGCTGGGATTACAGGCATGAGCCACCGCTCCTGGCTCTGATGTTTATTCTAAAACCAAATATATTGCTTTCTTTTAGGCAGTTCTGCATACTATTGACTAAGATTTCTTTTCTTTCCCCCATTCATGCAAGCTAAGAAGCTGTCTTCTTAGCTGTGCTGTCTCATCTTTAATTTCTTCAGTTTTAATTATGCCTTTACAGAAGACAGAAGCTCTTACAAAGTTGTATACAGGCCGGGCGTGGTGGCTTACGCCTGTAATCCCAGCACTTTGGGAGGCCAAGGCGGGCGGATCACAAAGTCAAGAGATTGAGACCATCCTGGCTAACATGGTGAAACCCCGTCTCTACTAAAAATACAAAAAATTAGCCGGGCATGGTGGCGCGTGCCTGTAGTCCCAGCTACTCGGGAGGCTGAGGCAGGAGAATGGCATGAACCCGGGAGGCGGAGCTTGCAGTGAGCAGAGATCGTGCCACTGCAGTCCGGCCTGGGCGAAAGTGAGACTCCATCTCAAAAAAAAAAAAAAAGTTGTATACAGTAGTTTTGCTTTTGTATATTATTTTGCCCAAAAGAATATGCATATATTCTCAATGGATAAAATCACCATCTTCCCACCCATTTAATGTAGCTGAACAATAAAACTGTATTGCTGAACAATAAAACTGTATTGATGTACTCAACTATTATTTTAAAATTTTAAGGCTTTTCAGGCTTATCTTTAAAAGTTAAGATTTTGAGGCCGGGCACGGTGGCTCACACCTGTAATCCCAGCACTTTGGGAAGCCGAGGTGGACGGATCACGAGGTCGGGAGATCGAGACTACCCTGGCCAACATGGTGAAACCCCGTCTCTACTAAAATACAAAAAATTAGCCAGGCATGGTGGCGTGCGCCTGTAGTCTCAGATACTCGGGAGGCTGAGGCAGGGGAATCACTTGAACCCAGGAGGCGAAGGTTGTGGTGAGCCGAGATCGTGACACTGCACTCCAGCCTGACAGAGCAAGACTCTGTCTCAAAAAAAAAAAAAAAAAAAAGTTAAGATTTTGAATCTGTTCTTTTTCTGATATTTCTTGAGTTCAGATTCTACTCAGTGCTTGTACTTGATCTTTCTACACAGATAACTGAATGATTGAAGGGCAGTGTGGGTACAATTGAAGGGTAAAACGGGTGGGGAGCAGTTCTTGGCACTTCGCTTGGAAAGTTTATTGCCTTGGTGGTGGTGTGAAGAAAATCGGGCAAATGTTAAGTGTGTAGCTAGAATGGTGCTCTGCAGTTCATGTTGACAGTCAAGTTTTATATTCTTGATTCTCAGTGAGATTGGGTATTGAGCAGAAAAGATAAACCAGAAATCTGAAGAAGCAAAACTTTGCAATGTATATTACAAAAACTTAATTACCTTAAAAAGTATTAGAGATATTCTTATAGATGAGCAAGAAAATCGGTAAAAGACACAACAGGTAATTTAAAATGTTTTATTGTGGTTATGTATATATATCATAAAATTAGTCATTTCAATCATTTCTAAGTGTACAGTTCAGCAGCTTTAATTGCATTCACTAAGTTGTGCAAACAATACTACTATTTCTAAAACCCTTTCATCTTTGCAGAGACTCTGTAGCCATTAAGCAGTACTGGTACTTGGTCTTTTTACACAGATGGCTGAATGATTGAAGGGCAGTGTGAGTACAATTGAAGAGTACCCATCCTGCCTACCTCAAGTCCCTGGTAGCCTCTAATGTACTTTCTGTCTCAATGAATTTGCCTATTCTAAGTACCTCATGTAAGTGGAATCATAAATATCCTTTTGTGTTTTGTAGCATAGTATTTTCAAGATTCATCTATGTTATAGCATGTGTCAGGATCTCCTTCCTTTTTAAGGCTGAGTAATTTTCCATTGTATGGGTAGACCACATTTTATGTATCCATCGATGGACACTTGGGTTGTTTCCACCTTTTGTCTATTGTGAATAATGCTGCAGTGAACATTGGTGTACAAATATTTGTTTGAATATTTGTTTCAATCCTTTTGGAATTGAAAAATAGGGACTACTTTTGGAATTGCTGTGTCATAGGATGATTCTGTGTTTAATTTTTTTAGAAACTGCCTGACGATTTTTCATAGCAGCTGTACTACTTTACATTCCCAACACCAATGTAAGAAGGTTCCGATTTCTCTACATCCTTACTAATGCTTGCTATTTTCCGTTGTCTTTTTTTAGCCATCTAAAGATGTGAAGTAGTATCTCATTTTGTGGTTTTGACTTCCATTTCCCTAAGGACAAATGATGTTGATCATCTTTTCATGTGTTGTGTTTATATATTCTGGATATTAATTCCTTATCAGATATATGGTTTGCAAATATTTTTCCCGTTCTGCGTGCTATCTTTTCACCTGTTGGTAATGTCCTTTGATGCCCAAAAGTTTTTAATTTTGATAAAATATAGTTTATCTATTTTTTTCTTTTTGTTTGTGCTTTTGATAGCGTATCAAAGAATCTGTAGGTGAACCCAGGTTTGGCTGCCTGCCATTCGAAAGCCAGACACAAGAGACGAGGGTTGATGAGAGAAAAGCAGATTTATTCAGAAAGCCAGCAAAACTGAGAAGATGGTGGACTATTATCACAAAGAACATCTTAAATTTTAAAATTTACCATAGGGGGCTGGGCACGGTGGTTCACACCTGTAATTCCAGCACTTTGGGAGGCCAAGGTAGGCCAATCACTTGAGGTCAGGAGTTCAAGACCAACCTGGCCAACATGGTGAAACCCCATCTCTACTAAAAATACAAAAATTAGCCAAGCGTGGTGCTGGGCACCTGTAATCCCAGCTACTTGGGAGGCAGAGGCAGGAGAATTGCTTGAACCCAGGAGGCAGAGGTTGCAGGGAGCTGAGATTGTGCCACTGCACTCCAGCCTGGGCAACAGAGCGAGACTCCGTCTCAAAAAAAAAAAATTTACCATAGGGTTTTTAAAAGGCAGCTTGGTATGGGAGACATGTGGGAGTGGTGCTACAGGGTCTGTGTGTCTTTGTTTGGATGGCTATTTTGGCTAGTCACCCATCTGGAGGTCTGGTTGGCGCTGGTGGTAGCCTAGTTGCTTGCGACTCCTCCTGAACAGGAGGATTCTACAGTGCCTGGTTTGTTTGAGATTAGCCTCTGGAATGTCTTTTTTTTTTTTTTTTTTCCTTTTGAGATGGAATCTTGCTCTGTCACCCAGGCTGGAGTGCAATGGTGTGATCTCAGCTCACTGCAACCTCCACCTCCTGGGTTCAAGTGATTCTCCTGCCTCAGGTTCCTGAGTAGCCAGAATTACAGGCACACGCCACCACACCCGGCTAATTTTTGTATTTTTAATAGAGACAGGGTTTCACCATGTTGGTCAGGGTGGTCTCAAACTCCTGACCTCGTGATCCACCTGCCTCTGCCTCCCAAAGTGCTGGGATTACAGGTGTGAGCCACCACACCTGGCCTAGCCTCTGGAATTTCTTAAGCAAAAGCATAATTAGATAAGCATACATTGCTGGAAGAGAGTGTCTGGAGAGGAAAGGAATGAAGGGGTAAGAGAGAAGGGAAGGAAGAAAAAGAAGGTGATTAAAATATATTTTAAAAACTGAGGTCCCCAGTTACAGATGCATTGCCAAATCCAAAGTCATGAAAACTTATTCCTGTGTTAAGAATTTTATGAGCCGGGCGCAGAGGCTCATGCCTGTAATCTTAGCATTTTGGGAGGCCAAGGCAGATAGATCTCTTGAGCCCAGGAGTTTGAAACCAGCCTGGCCAACATGCCGAAACCTCATCTCTACTAAAAAATAACAAAACTCAGCCGAGCATGGTGGTGCCCACCTGTAATCTCAGCTACTTGGGAGGCTGAGTGATGAGAATCACTTGAACCCGGGAGGCGGAGGTTGCAGTGAGCCAAGATCGCGCCACTGCTCTCCAGCCTGGGCGACCCTGTCTTAAAAAAAAAAAACAACCAAAAAAAAAAACAAAAGAAAGAAGCTCTGGGGTAAGACTCTGGGTTTTGAATTTCAGCTGAACTACCCATCAGCTGTGTGATCTTTGACTAGTTACTTTATCTAGAAGCTTTAGTTTCCTCATCTATAAAATGAGTAATACTACCTAGTTCATGGGGATATTGTAAATATTAATGATGAACTAATAAATGCAAAGATTTAGACAGTGCATGGCACATTGTAAAGCAGTTGATGAATGTAATTCTTTTGATTTCCCTTTAACCATTTAAAAATATAGAACGATTCTTAGATCACAAGATGAGCAAAAATAGGAGGCAGGCCCTGCTGTAGTTTGCTGACCCCTGATATAGAGAGATGGACTCTTGTATCTGGTGGAGTGTAAATTGGAGCATTTTTTCTGGAAGGCATTTGGCAGTGTGTTTTAATCTTTAAATGGCTTGCCTTTTTTTTTTTTGAGATGGGATTTCACTATGTTGCTCCGGCTGGCTTCGAACTCCTGAGCTTAAGCGACCCTCCCACTTCAGCCTGTCAAGTATCTGGGACTCTAGGTGCCTACTACCACGCCTGGCTGCCATCAACCCTGGAAATGGCTAGTTTTTTGTTTTTTTTTACCCCATTGACCTCCTTTCTGGGAATTTATTCTAACAACTTAATGAGAGATACACAGGGATATTACAGCTTTATTTATAAGTACAAAAAAAAGGAAATGATCTAAACAACCATCGTAACAAAGGGAGCATTTTTGTACTATTTTTTGTTGTATGATGGAATAATCTTAAGTCACTAAAAAGCGTTTGAAAAGTTATAACAAAAAGCGCTTGATACGTAAGTGAAAAAGCAATATTAAAAATTATAGTATTATCCTAATGTTTTAAAAACATTCTAAATATGTATTAATGTAATAGGTGAAGGAAATAGATTAAGTTGTTTTCAGTATCTATTTATTATTTGGTTATTCCTATGTTTCCTATTTTTCATTGCTTTTCAAGAATTACATACTGCTTTATGGAATCAGAATAGGACTTCAGTCTTTGGTTTATGAAAAACAGATCAATAATATACTGTTTTTTCTTTTCATTTCTCTCTTTTGTTTTCCACACCAGGGTCTGGCTCTGTTACCCAGGCTGGAGTGCAATGGCACCATCTTGGCTCACTGCAACCTCCGCCTCCTGGGCTTAAGTAATTCTCCCACCTCAGCCTCCTAAGTAACTTGGACCACAGTTGCATGCCACCGTGCCCAGCTAATTTTTTTTTTTTTTTGAGATGGAGTCTCACTCTTTTGCCCAGGCAGGAGTGCAGTGGCGCAATCTCTGCTCACTGCAACCTCCGCCTCCTGGATACAAGTGATTCTTCTGCCTCAGCCTCCCAAGTAGCTGGGACTACAGGCACGCGCCACCATCTGTTTTGTTTTTTTTTTTTTTTTTTTTTTTTGAGACAGAGTTTTGCTCTTGTTGCTCAAGCTGGAGTGCAATGGCGTGATCTTGGCTCACTGCAACCTCTGCCTTTTGGGTTCAAGCGATTCTCCTGCCTCAGCTTCCCAAGTAGCTGGGATTATAGGCGCCCACCACCACACCCAGCTAATTTTTTTGTATTTTTTAGTAGAGACAAGGTTTCACCATGTTGGCCAGGCTGGTCTTCAACTCCTGACCTCAGGTGATGCGCCTGCCTCGGCCTCCCAAAATGCTGAGATTACAGGCATGAGCCACTGCGCCTGGCCCATAATTTTTGTATTTTTAGTAGAGATGAGGTTTCGCCATGTTAGTCAGGCTGTTCTCAAACTCCTGGGCTCAAGCAGTCTGCCCACCTTGACCTCCCAAAGTGCTGGGATTATAGGCATGAGCCACTGCACCTGGTCGATACTTTTTTTCTTAAGCCACTTTTCTCAGGAGATGCATGTACTTTATAATGTGATAATTTCCACTTAGAAGCAATTTTCAAGTTCTTTCATGTCTTCTCATCAGTTTTTTTGTTTTTTTTTTTTTGGAAATGTAATCAAGTTAGCGATCTGCTTTATTTGCCTCCTTTTATTTTCTATAACAGGGTAAAGTTCTTTACAAAGTTCGCTGGAAAGGCTATACATCGGATGACGATACCTGGGAGCCCGAGATTCACCTGGAGGACTGTAAAGAAGTGCTTCTTGAATTTAGGAAGAAAATTGCAGAGAACAAAGCTAAAGCAGTCAGGAAGGATATTCAGGTACTATGTTTTGTCTCATATTTGTTTTTACATACATAAATTTATTGTAAATTGTAACTCTTAAAGGATGTGTAGTAAATGATTTACAAATAACAAAGTGTACAGTATTCTTTAGTGTAAATTCCATGTAGCCAATTCTCACTGCTTTCAGTGATTTTTGCTGGGTTCTTCTTTCTGTACCCAACCTACAGTTGCGGTTGACAAACAATAGTTTGGAGATGAATATTGATATTTTCCTTTAAGTTAAGAGTAAGGTAAAAGTGGAGAAAAAAGAGACATGCCAAACTATCATTTGTTCGTCCATGATATGAGCAACTTGTTTTTGTATATTATATTTATTCTGCATTATTAACTATGTCTTATGCCTGCTTTTTCTGCTAGTTAAATTATCTGGTGAGGACCTGGTTTAAAAAAACAACTTAGAACTATATAGTGAAGCTATCTCACATTAAGAGAATGATTCTCATTATTTTATAAGCTGAACATTGATCTTTCTCCCTACAATTTAAGTTTCAACTATGTTTTTTAGAATACCTAGTCTTTTCTTAAATGACCAAAACAATATTAGTTTTGACTGTGTGTAGTAGTTGTTAATAATAATAGCAATAACAGAAGTGCCTGGCATTTACTGAGCATGTATGTATACTACATAAGTACCATACACTGGGTCAGTACTGGTTTAGTAAGTGAAGCAATCACTTAGTAAAACAGGTGTATTTATAAGATGACCACTGGTCTGTCGTGAGCTTTGAGTGATGTTACGTGACACTAATGGACTTCTACTGAACTGTTTTGTCAACATCGTAGTATCTTTAGCTTTTTTTTCTTTTTTGAGTAAACATGGAGTGTCTCATAGGGGCCAGACCCCTAAACAGTTACAGTTACGGAAAGATAGGTAAAATCTATTTTCTGCGCTTGATCTGTCGTCAGGTTATACGTAGATGTACGATTTTTTTCTTCTCTTCTCATTTATTTTTAAATACAGAGTCTTGCTTCTGTCACCCAGGCTGGAGTGCAGTGGCACAGTCATGGCCCACTGCAGCCTCAACCTCCTGGGTTCAAGTGACGATCCTCCCACCTCAGCCTCCCAAGCAGCTAGGACTATAGATACACGCCACCAGGCCTGGCTAATTTTTTTTCTTTTTTCCAGAGACAGGGTCTCTCTCTATTGATCAGGCTGGTAGGAACTCCTGGCCTCAAGTAATCCTCGCACCTCGGCCTCCCAAAGTGTTGGTTGGGATTACAGGTTTGAGCCACTGTGCCCGACCTGATTTTTCTTTTAAAGATGGTACCATATACTAATAATTTTGCCCTTTGCCCTTCCTTTAAAATAATCTTTTATTAATACATATTTTATTCAGAAAACAAATATGGGTATTTTTTTTGGCACCAGTACATTCTCAGAGATTCTTTTATTCAACATGTTACTATTGGTGCTAAAACTGTTGCACATTTAGCTGGGAACCCCTTCATACCACCCCCTGTGTCCTGGCGCTCCCACTCAGGGTAGCACTGCTCTCTTTTTTGGCACAGTGGCACATCCCAGCCTCAGTAAATCCATGCTGACCTCTGTAACTCGGCCTGTCACCACAGAGACCTACGTGTTCTCCCTTTTCCTACCAGGAGAACTCTGGTCACAACAGTATTGCATGTCCTCATTTACTAAATCTTACAATACAGAGAAATTAACCTCAGATTTGCTCTGCCCTTTCTACTGTGAACGACAAACAGTATTTGTTAATCTATTTGATAAAGTTCCACATTCACTTGTAGTTCTTTTTGTTCTTAGAATATATGCACTGTTTAATGTTCAGAAGTTACTTGAATTTTTTTTTCGGTGTGGTTATCAGTTTTATAAACAGGTTCATTTGTCTGTTTGTCTTCAGTTTTAGGGTTCCTCCATCCTTGCTGATGCAATTTTGTTGAGTATGTAAAATACTTAATGTGGTTCAAAGGATAAAACTAGAAATTAACTAGGACCTATCTTCTCCCTGCCCTCTCTCTCCCTCTATATCTAATTTGAAATACTGTCCTTTACTCCCAGTTAATAACTATAATCAGCAAGTATAATACTCCTTTAATATGTTCTCACCACGTCTCCCTGTTATTTCCTAGATACACTGTACCTTGTTAGAACATTTAGTCACACATACTACAGTCTCTCTTATAACCCTCATTCAGTCTTAGTCCTAGAAGCAAATACATAATTAATGCTTTCCACCAGTCCTTATGGTGATGTTTGTCCAGTCATTTTTGGTTATCTGAAGTTCATGCTTTAGTACCGGGCGTCTCAAAGTGTGGGCTCCGGCAGGAGCATCAGTCCCCAGCAGAGGTGCATGCAAGAGTTTGCGACCCACCTCTGTGGTAGGAAGGCTCTTGAGAATAATAATCACTGACTTCTTTTGTTTCCTAACAGTGTGTTGGCAGCCTTTCTATCTGAACGCCAGTTGCAGATTCCTTAGTGCACATTTTCTTTTCTCAGGTGTCTTACTGTGTTAATCCATTGTCATCTGGCACAAAACATTGCTCTTGATGACCAGTTGAGTTTATTTGTCTTGTAAGTGACTTGGGATCTTTTTGCCTGATGCGCCAAAGTTTTTGTTTGTTTTCTCTTCTGTTTTATAGACATGTCTTTTTGGTATGCTTTTATTGCTTTTAGGATAGTCAGCCTGGCTAATTTTTTAAATTTTTTTTTTAGATATTTTGTTTCTGTCTTCTCTGGCCTACTTGGTTTGGAATCTAATCCTAGTAGTTTTTCCTCCTTGTGGGGCTTGATCCTGGAAGTCCTGAGGAGAGCTTCACTGGTCCCTTTTGCAGGGCCTGGGAGGGGTCAGCCACCTCTCCCCTTCTCCGCCTTGCCCAGTGCGCAAGAGGCCCCACCCCACAGCTGCTCTCTCAAGCGGCAGCAGCCTGGGCTTTTCCAGATTGTTGCCTTCGCTTCCCCTGAGTGACCATCCACACCACATGGGCCTTACCATTGTTTTAGTTTTGGTAAGGCCCGCGTGGTATGGACTTGGGACTTAACCAAAACCAAAAGCTGTCTGCGGGGAGTTTTGTTTTGCTATCCTAGTTGCCATGTTTTTTATGAGGTGATTCAGGGAGATTGGAAAGGTTAAGCCAGTGCTACTATATTCCCACTGTTAACCTTGGTGGTGTCCATTTCTCAGGCAGTGTAGGGAAGACATTTTTAAAGTATATCTGGCCAGGCGCTGTGGCTCACCCCTGTAATCCCAGCGCTTTGGGAGGCCGAGACAGGTGGATCGCTTGAGGTCAGGGGTTCGAGTCCAGCCTGGACAACATGATGAAACCCTGTCTTTACTAAAAATACAAAAATTAGCAGGGTGTAGTGGTGCGTGCCTGTAATCCCAGCTACTCGTGAAGCTGAGGCAGGAGAATCGCTTGAACCCAAGAGGCAGGGGTTGCAGTGAGTCACTGCACTCCAGCCTGGGTGACAGAACGAGACTCCGTCTCAAAAAAAAAAAAAAAAAAGCTATCGTTTCCATCCCTTCTGTCTACTCCCAAGTCATTTAGGATAAGGTGGTTTTGGGAAATGGGAACAGAAAATACTTTGCATAGTGTTTTTGTGTTTATACAACTACTTTATTCTTAAGTTTCTTTTTTTCAATTTTAAAATAGGAAAACATTTTTTCATAAGCAATATTTCAGATGACACATGAATTTGGGAAGTAAGATTTGTGTGCAGTCTTGCTTGTTCTGTACATAACTGTCAAACGTAGGAGCAAGTTTAAGGACATTCCAGGATCCAGGGTCTTAGAAAACGTTTTGTATTTGCATTGGTAACTACTTTGTTGGCAGCCAAGAAAGTCTGTAAAAATTACTTTCTTGGTGGTTTTGGAAATGTTGAAATTCAAATCATTTATAGCCCACCATACCTGAGTCTGCTCACTCCCGCTTTGGGTTGGACGCTCAGCAGCACTGAGTTTCTGTGCGCCCCTGCCTTCCAAACTCACACTTGCCCTCACCGCCAAGACCTGTTTGCTAAGTCAGAGGTAGAGGCTGCATACGATTCCAGCTTAGGCAAGCAGTTTTAAGAAGTTGAGATTCTGTTTGGAACAAAAAATATTCTTACCAAATTTCATTAGTACTACTTTTCAAAACCTTTAAAATCAATATGTTAATGAATATTTTAATCTTTTTTGTATTTTATAGAGACTATCCTTAAATAATGACATATTTGAGGCGAACTCTGATAGCGATCAGCAAAGTGAGACAAAAGAAGATACTTCCCCAAAGAAGAAAAAGAAAAAATTAAGGCAGAGAGAAGAGAAAAGCCCAGATGATCTGAAAAAGAAAAAAGCAAAGGCCGGGAAGCTAAAAGACAAGTCCAAACCAGACCTGGAGAGCTCCTTGGAAAGTTTAGTTTTTGATTTAAGGACAAAGAAAAGAATTTCTGAAGCCAAAGAAGAACTAAAGGAGTCCAAAAAGCCCAAAAAAGATGAAGTAAAAGAAACAAAGGAATTAAAGAAAGTTAAAAAGGGTGAAATAAGAGATTTAAAGACGAAAACAAGAGAAGATCCCAAAGAAAATAGAAAAACAAAAAAAGAAAAATTTGTCGAATCCCAGGTGGAATCTGAATCAAGTGTACTTAATGATTCCCCCTTTCCGGAGGATGACAGTGAAGGGCTACATTCCGACAGCAGAGAAGAGAAACAAAACACTAAAAGTGCAAGAGAAAGAGCAGGGCAGGACACGGGGCTGGAGCATGGCTTTGAGAAGCCCCTAGACAGTGCCATGAGTGCTGAGGAGGATACCGATGTCAGAGGCAGGAGGAAAAAGAAGACCCCTAGAAAGGCTGAGGACACTAGAGAGAGCAGGAAGCTGGAGAACAAGAACGCTTTCTTAGAGAAGAAAACTGTGCCTAAAAAGCAGAGGAATCAAGACAGAAGCAAAAGTGCTACAGAGTTAGAGAAGCTGATGCCTGTATCTGCCCAAACGCTAAAGGGCTGGAGGTTGAGCGGGGAAGAGAGAGGCCTCTGGTCCACAGACTCAGCCGAGGAGGTAAGGGCCACGGGAGGCAGCAGAAAACCCGTGTTGAGTGGTCAAGACATTTCACAAGCAAGGAAAGGGAAACAGTCAAGCTATAAGAAAGTGTTTATGACCATGGGCAGTCATAAATGAAGATCCTCCAGCTTTTGGACACCGCAGCTTATCTCTTAGTCTCTGGTTTGTTTCTCTTAGAATGATTATGACTAGAAAATTAAAGGCTAATTTGTGAACAAAAATCAGGATGGTTTTTAGAGGTACTCAGATGATATATGGAGCATTGTATACTCAGGTTTATAGCTTCATCAGTTTATTTTATTAACTTTTCACATCCTGCTTGGTCATTTCCCCTGTTGTCTTGAGTATACCACTATTAAATAATAGGACACAAGCTATATTAACCAGTATTTTAATGCTTATAAAAATGTATTTAATAGAGAATTTGTCCCATTATAAAAATTATTTTTATATGGCTTTGCAAAATGGATATATTTTCCAAATTATGAGAGTATTTATATATGCAATATTTATCAAGGGCTATAAAAAACATCATTTTTTTCATCCATTATTTCCAGTTTTGGGCATTTATTTTAAGGAAATCATTTTAAAGAAGGAAAAGCTGTGTATACATAGTTATTTATGGCAGTATTATCTTCATTAGTGCTACAGCAAAATAGAACAACTTAGAAAATGCAGTGAAGAAGAAAACCCTACATAAATGTGAACACAGTCATGTAAAAATATGTGTGTAATGTAAACAAAAATGAATTTTAAAAAAGATTATCCATGTAAAAGTACGAGGACCAGAAGGGGGAACATGGAGAAGTAAAATAGTCATGGTTGGTTAAGACTATGGGTGGAAAACTTTCTTAGAATTTTCTTTTTTTTTTTTAAATAATAAAATTCCTAAAAGAGGGTTGGAAAACTGGTGTTGGGTTTTGAATTTGATATTTTGTGAATTATTATATGGTTGACTGAGGAAGCAAAATTCTTTTGTGTGAAGAGGATTTAATGATCAGTGATCATGTACCACAGTATACAAGGGTGATTCCCTGAAGCCACAAACCTGTATTTTCCGGTTCTCAAATAAATATACAGTGTCAACTCTTTATCCATTCTTGTTTTGGATATCATGTCATTTTCAGGACAAAGAGACCAAAAAAAATGAATCCAAAGAAAAATATCAGAAAAGGCATGATTCTGACAAGGAAGAAAAAGGCAGAAAAGAGCCAAAAGGATTAAAGAGTGAGTGTAAATATTAACGTTTTGCCATTTACGTTGCTATCTATTATACAAATAACCAGTTACCTAAATTTATTATATAAAAATTTATATAATTTTTTTTCCTTATTTTCACCTTGTTTTTCCTTTTTAATATGATGAGGCATCAGATTAGAATTACTGAGACTGGAAATTAGTTGTGGCAGAAAAATAAATGTGTTTTTATAGCAGATGCTAAGTTTAAAAAAACCTTTTAATATATTCATTATATGTAACTCTGTGTCATTTGTGTAAATATGATATTGAATACGCATTTTGGATCACTTCAAGATAGACCATAATAGAAAATCCATAATATATATAAATATTGGAACAAATACTTTATATTTCTTGAAAACAAACAAAAAAACACCATTACAGTGTTTGAATAAACCCTAGTAGATAAATATTTAGTTTCTATAGCAAAAGTACTTAGAACACATGTTTTCTGGCAAACAGTGGTTCTAAGAGATGGATGATTTTCCTTAGGTTTTCTTACTGAAAGCTGTATGTAACTGAAGTAATATTAAAAGTAAGTAAGTTTTTTTTCTAAGCCTAGGCTGGTTTTGGCAGTAGAAGCAGGTGAATGAAGTGGCAGGAGCAGTGGCTGTTTCAGTGGGTCACACATAAAGTGGCTGTAAGACTGTTGTTCAAAGCAAAACAAAAATCTTAAATGCCTTCTATTCTTCAAAGAATGACTAAAGGTTCAAAATACTGTAAAACTGGACCTGGCCTTGTTAACCTTTTTTCCTCCTAGTATCTTGTATGTCAGTTTCAGATACATTTTTACTGTGGACATACAGCCTTAAATGGAACTACTGTTTGTCCCATTCATAAGGGTGCTCACTAGAGTCCAGTTTTCAATATTCCCTGATAATAAAACCTGTCTGCTGTGTACCCAGAGTTTATAATAGAATTCATCCTAATTCTCTTCTTTTTGGGGTTATTTCTTATGTCAGGTCTAGTACCTGCCAGTTTTCTTCCCACTTTCTTCTTTAGTTAAAAGCTGGTAGCATCAGGTACAGTTTTACCAGGTACACAGGCAGTGCTCTGGCACCCTGCTGTTTCCCTCACTTGCCACCAGAAGCCATTTTGGTACAAGCTTCAAGATCCAGCTATGGACAGTCTGGGGTCTTTAGCTGTGGGAAAGGTGCTGGTGTGACTTGGATCACTCTGAGACTCACTGCCTTCAGTAGGCCTTTGTCACAACTGCAGGTGAGTAGTTCAGAACATCTGCTTAACAGCCATTCACACTAGACATCCTTTCTGAATATTGAGCAGCCAGTAGAAAGACCAGCTGAAACGATTTTGTGGCTTTGACAGTAAATCAGACCAGGCTTTATAAGCAAGGTAGATGTTAGTAAAAATTAAGAAAATATCTTGTTGCTTTAACACTAAGTTAGATTTTCTTTTGAATGTAACAGAAATTTGTGACTCATACTTAACCATCTATTTTAATTTTTTCATTAGCACTTAAGGAAATCAGAAATGCATTTGATTTATTTAAATTAACTCCAGAAGAAAAAAATGATGTTTCTGAGAATAATCAGAAAAGGGAAGAAATACCACTGGATTTTAAAACCATAGACGATCACAAAACCAAGGAAAATAAACAGTCACTTAAAGAAAGGAGAAACACCAGAGACGAAACAGATACTTGGGCATACATTGCTGCAGAAGGTGATCAGGAGGTTTTTGACAGCGTGTGCCAAGCAGATGAGAATTCGGGTGAGTTTGGAATCGTTTTGCAGAATTTTTCAAGGTAGTGCACCATATTATTTTACTGTACTCTTCTCTGTATTTCTGATCTCAACCATCAAAAAGTAATGGAGTAGAAGGGTTTATTTGGATCTCCTGAATAAATAACATTTTATATTGAAGACGGGTCATTCTGTGACTTCTCAATGGATCAAACAATTTTTCTGAGTTCCTATAATGTTCTCAGCACGTATAGAAATGAAAAGATTTCTGATTTTCTACCTTACCTACTCTTACCTGGCAGCCCCATTTTATATCTTACTATTTAATAGATTTCTTTCAGGAAATTATCAACTATAAACTTATTTGTATTTTACCCTTTTAATGTTGTAGCAAATAACACTAAATAAGATTATATTATAAATGCTGTCCTGAGGACATTGGAACTGGTGAAGAAGACGAATACAGACTACAGTAGTGGTGGGGAGGGGAATACTAAAAAGTGTACATACATGTGTATAACTAGGACCTAATAAATCAGAGAGGTTAGTCTAATAAAACTTTGTATAATTTGTGAATCTTGAGAAACAGTTGAGAATTGAAAAATTCAGAATATATGACAGACTAGATCACCTGGGAAACCCTTATACTACAAAATGACTATATCTTAGATACCGAGGGAAAATGTGCTTTTGGATGTATTGCTGAGCTTGCAGGAAATTAGGGTAATTTCCGGTACCAGTGGGCAAGGAGGAAGAGGTAGGTTGCAGAGGGCAGATACCAAATAGCAACACTGCTGTTGAGATACCAGGCAGTAAAAAACAGATACAGTAGTGGAACATCAATAAAGCCAGAAGTGGATTCCTGGTTTTGCTATAAAATAAGCCTCTGACACAGTTTGTTGAGAACAAAAGAAACACATGAAAAAGAGATATGATTATAGGTTGTGTACAGATTTAAAAGATGAAAGAATTCTATGAGCAATTTCTTACCAGTTGATTTGAAAACTAGCTAGGCGGCCAGGCAGTGGCTCACGCCTGTAGTCCCAGCACTTTGGGAGGTTGAGGCAGGTGGATTGCCTGAGCTCAGGAGTTGGAAACCAGCTTGGGCGACACAGTGAAACCCCATCTCTACTAAAATACAAAAACTTAGCTGGGCGTGACCAGTGTGTACCTGTAGTCCCAGCTACTCAGGAGGCTGAGGCAGGAGAATCGCTTGAACCTGGGAGGCGGAGGTTGCAGTGAGCTGAGATCACACCATAGCACTCCAGCTTGGGTGACACAGTGAGACTCCATCTCCAAAAAAAAAAAAAAAAGAAAAGAAAACTGGCTAGGCATGGTGGCATGTGCCTATAGTCACAGCTACTCTGGAGGCGAGGCAGGAGGATCAATAAGCCCAGGAGTTTGAGGCTATATTATGCTAAGATTGTACCTGTGAATAGCCACTGTACTCCATCCTGGTCAACATAGCAAGACTTCATCTCTAAAACTGAAAAAGAGGTTTGAAAACTGAATGACATGGAAAAATTCCTTGGGAAAAAAATAATGAGACTGATCCAAAAAAGACTGAATAGTCACAACTGTTAAAGAACATGAGGGCTGGGCACGGTGGCTCACGCCTGTAATCCCAGCACTTTGGGAGGCCAAGGCGGGCGGATCACAAGGTCAGGAGTTTGAGACCAGCCTGGACAACATGGTGAAACCCCGTCTCTACTAAAAATACAAAAAAATGAGCTGGGCATGGTGGCGCGCACCTGTAGTCCCAGCTACTCAGGAGGCTGAGGCAGGAGAATCGCTTGAACCTGGGAGGCGGAGGTTGTGGTGGGCAAAGATCACGCCACTGCACTCCAGCCTGGGCAACAGCGCGAGACTCTGTCTCAAAATAAAAAAAAAAAACGTGAAATACGGGATTGCTGGCAAGATGGCCGAATAGGAACAGCCCCGTTCCGCAACTCTCAGTGAGATTGACACAGAAAGCAGGTGATTTCTGCATTTCCAACTGAGGTACCCGGTTCATCTCATTGGGACTGGTTGGACAGTGGGTGCAGCCCACGGAGGGCGAGCAGAAGCAGAGTGGGGCATTGCCTCACCTGGGAAATGCAGGGGGTCAGGGAACTCCCTCCCCTAGCCAAGGGAAGCCCTGAGGGACTGTGCCATGAGGAACGGTGCACTCTGGCCCAGATACTGCGCTTTTCCCATGGTCTTCGCAACTCACAGACCAGGAGATTCCCTCTGGTGGCTATGCCACCAGAGCCCTGGGTTTGAAGCACAAAACTGGGTGGCTGTTTGGGCCGACACCGAGCTAGCTACAGGAGTTTTTTTTCCATACCCCAGTGGCACCTGGAATGCCTGCGAGACAGAACCGTTCACTCCTCTGGAAAGGGGGCCGAAGCCAGGGAGCCAAGTGGTCTGGCTTGGCAGGTCCCACGCCCACGGAGTTCAGCAAGCTAAGATCCACTGGCTTGAAATTCTTGCTGCCAGCACAACAGTCTGAGATCAATCTGGGCCACTTCAGCTTGGTGGGAGGGGGGTGTCCGCCATTGCTGAGGCTTGAGTAGGTGGTTTTACCCTCATAGTGTAAACAAAGTTCCCGGGATGTTCGAACTGGGAGGAGCGCACCGTAGCTCAGCAAGGCTGCTGTGGCCAGACTGCCTCTCTAGATTCCTCCTCTCTGAGCAGGGCATCTCTGGAAAAAAGGCAGCAGCCACAGTCGGGGTCTTATAGATAAAACCCCCATCTCCCTGGGACAGAGCAACTTGGGGAAGGGGCGGCTGTGGGCACAGCTTCAGCAGACTTAAACGTCCCTGCCTCATGGCTCTGAAGAGAGCAGTGGATCTCCCAGCACAGCATATGAGTTCTGCTAAGAGTCAGACTGCCTCCTCAAGTGGGTCCCTGACCCCCATGTCTCCTGACTGGGAGATACCTCCCAGTAGGGGCCGACAGACGCCTCATACAGGAGAGCTCCGGCTGGCATCTGGCGGGTGCCCCTCTGGGACGAAGCTTCCAGAGGAAGGAACAGGCAGCAATCTTTGCTGTTCTGCAGCTTCCGCTGGTGATACCCAGGCAAATAGGTTCTGGAGTGGGCCTCCAGCAAACCTGGAGCAGAGCTGCCTGTTAGAAGGAAAACTAACAAACAGAAAGGAATAGCATCAACATCAACAAAAAGGATGTCCACTCAGACACCGCATCTGAAGGTCACCAACATCAAAGACCAAAGGTAGATAAATCCACAAAGATGGGGAGAAACCAGTGCAGAAAGTCTGAAAATTGCAAAAACCAGAACACCTCTTCTCCAAAGGATCACAGCTCCTCGCCAAGGGAACAAAACTGGGTGGAGAATGAGTTTGACGAATTGACAGAAGTAGGCTTCAGAAGGTGGGTAATAAACTCCTCTGAGCTAAAGAAGCATGTTCTAACCCAATGCAAGGAAGCTAAGAACCTTGAGAAAAGGTTACAGGAATTGCTGACTAGAATAACCAGTTTAGAGAAGAACATAAATGACCTGATGGAGCTGAAAACACAGCACGAGAACTTCATGAAGCATACACAAGTATCAATAACTGAATCGATAAGCGGAAGAAAGGATATCAGAGATTGAAGAAAGGATATCAGAGATTGAAGGTCAACTTAATGAAATAAAGCAAGAAGACAAGATTAGAGAAAAAGGAATGAAAAGGAATGAACAAAGCCTCCAAGAAATATGGGACTATGTGAAAAGACCAAATCTGCGTTTAATTAGTGTACGTGAAAGTGACAGGGAGGATGGAACCAAGTTGGAAAACACTCTTCAGAGTATTATCCAGGAGAACCTCCCCAACCTAGCAAGACAGGCCAACATTCAAATTCAGGAAATACAGAGAACAGCACTAAGATACTCCTCAAGAAGAGCATCCCCAAGACGTAATCATCAGATTCACCAAGGTTGAAATGAAGGAAAAAATGTTAAGGGCAGTCAGAGAGAAAAGTCGGGTTACCCACAAAGGGAAGCCTGTCAGACTAACATCATTCTCAGCAAATTAACACAAGAACAGAAAACTAAACGCTACATGTTCTCACTCATAAGTGGTAGTTGAACAAGGAGAACACATGGACCCAGGGAGGGGAACATCACACACCAGGGCCTGTCGGGGGGTAGGGGGCTCTGGAAGGGATAGCATTAGGAGAAACACCTAATGTAGATGACAGGTTGAGGGGTGCAGCAAACTACCATGGCACGTGTATGCCTATGTAACAAACCTGCACGTTCTGCACATGTACCCCAGAACTTAAAGTATAATAATAACGTGGAATAATAAAAACAGCCTCATAAATTTAACACCAAGCCAGATGGGTTTCTCAAACCCAAGGCTACCAAACTTATAAAAGTCATTCTAAAAATAGACAAAGAATGCTAATGCTAACTTATTCTGGGAGACCATCATAACTTCAGTACCAAAACCAGACAAAAACTATATATAAGAAAAGGCCGGGCGCAGTGGCTCATGCCTGTATTCCCAGCATTTTGGGAGGCCGAGGTGGGTGAATCACCTGAGGTCGAGAGTTCGAGACCAGCCTTACCAACATGGAAAAACCCTCTCTCTACTAAAAATACAAAATTAGCCAGATGTGGTGGCACATGCCTGTAATTCCAGCTACTCAGGAAGTTGAGGCAGGAGAATCGCTTGAACCCAGGAGGCAGAGGTTTCAGTGAGCTGAGATCAAACCATTGCAATCCAGTCTGGGCAACAAGAGCGACACACCATCTCAAAAAAAAAAAAGAAAAATGACAGGCCAAGCTCACTAAACGAAGTCACACACAAAAGTCCCCCACAAAATATTAGCAAATTTAATCTGGCCCTGTTTTAAAAAAAAAATCTCATGATCATGTTGGGTTTTTCCTACAAATTGTAAAGGAGAAATTGATTTAATAGCATTCTTGATTAAAAAGTAAAACCTAACATTATGAATAAAGGGAGCTTTCTCGATTGATAAAGGACATTAAACCTTTAGCAACATAAGCCAGGCATGGTGGCTCACACCTATAATCTTAACACTTTGGGAGCTGAAATGAGAGGATCACTTGAGCCCAGGAGTTCAAGACTAGCCTGGGAAAATAAGACCCTGTCTATACAAAAAATTAAAAAATTAGCTGGGTGTGGTACTATTTGCCTATAGCCTCAGCTACTTGGATGGCTGAGACAGGAGGATCACTTGAACCCGGAAGTTCGAGGATGCAGTGAGCCATGATAACACCACTGTACTCCAGCCTGGGTAACAGAGTGAGACCCTGTCTCAAAACACCACCACCACCACCAACAAAAAACCCTTTAGCAGCATGAGTTATAATGGTGAAACATTAGAAACATTGATTTGATTTGATTTTTTATAGAGATGGGTTTCACCATGTTTCCCAGGCTGGTCTTGAACTCCTGGGTTCCAGTGATCCACTTGCCTCAGCCTCCCAGTATGCTGGGACTACAGGCATGAGCCACCATGACTGGCCAGAAACATTGATTTTAAACCAGGAATAATACAAGGATGCCTTCTGTCAACACTTTTATTCAGTATTATACTAAGGTCTACTCAGTACAGTAAGACAAAGAAAAAAGGCATAGGCATTGGAAAGGAACGGGGAAGGGAAATAGCTGTCACCCAGGCGGGATGCCTCACACCTATAATCCCAGCACTTTGAGAGGCCAAGCAGATCGCTTGAGCTCAGAAGTTTTGAGACCAGCCTGGGCAACGTGGTGAAACTCCACTTCTACAAAAAATACAAAATTAGGCATGGTGGCGCATGCCTGTAATCCCAGCTATTTGGGAGGCTGAGGCAGGATAATCGCTTAAACCCGGGGAGGTGGAGGTTACAGTGAGATGAGATCACGCCATTGTACTCCAGCCTGGGCAACAAGAGCAAAACTCCGTCTCAACAACAACATAATAAAATAAAATAAGCCAGGCAGGATGGCACATACCTGTAGTCCCAGCTACTCAGGAGGCTACGGTGGGAGGACCATTTGAGCCTAGGAGGCAGAGATTGTAGTGAGCTAAAATCGTGCCACTGCACTTCAGCCTGGATGACAGAGCAAGACTGTTGTCCAAAAAAAAAAAAAAAGGCCTGTATGGAGAAAATTTTAAAGATTTCTTGATTGCTTGAAAGTTACTAAAATGTATATATGCCATTTTTATTAGAAAACAATTTTAGGGTCTAGGCACGGTGGTTCACGCCTGTAATCCTAGCAGTTTGGGAGGCTGAGGCAGGCAGATCATTTGAGGTCAGAAGTTCGAGACCAGCCTGGCTAACATGGTGAAACCCCGTCTCTACTAAAAAATACAAAAATTAGCCAGGCAAAATTTTTTTTGCATGAGCAAAAAAATAGCTTTTTTTTTTTTTTTGCGCTTGAGCAAAACATAGCTCATGCAATTTCAGCTACTCAGGAGGCTAAGGCACAGAAATCACATGAACCTGGGAGGTGGAGGTTGCTGTGAGCTAAGATTGCCACTGCACTCCAGCCTGGGTGACGGAGTGAAACTCTGTTTCAGAAAAAAAAAGAAAACAATTTTAGAAATTTGTCATTTTCTCCAAACTGGTCTATAGCATCACTGCAGTTCTAATCAAAATCTCAACACAGTTTTTCATGGAATTTACAAATGCTCATTCTAGTTTATGTGGAAGACTCAAGAAGAGCCAAAGCCAGTTGTCCCAGTAAGTAATTAAAACCTGCTATATCAGCCTGGTGATTCATTATAGCATTTACTTGGCACAGGAGGGTAGGTGAACTAGCGCAGCAGGGTAGAGACCTCAGTCTGGCGGTGCAGCTCTGATAGAGGACAGAGGACGGGGCATCATGGATGCACATGGGGAGGATGCCTCTTCTCACTGGTGTCAGAACAGACGATTATTCATGTAGCAGAAGCCCCTTACCTGAGAGTCAAATCCTCATGGAGTGAGGCCCTATTAAGGAGGATATTTAGATGCTAGGTGTTTAGAGATTAAGGCTAATATCTTTATGACCTTGAGGGTAGGGAAGGATTTCTTAAGACACAAAATGTTCCATAAAGGAATAAAATGATAAAGTTGACTGAACAAAATAAGTTCCATTTAACAAAGCTACCATTAGAAAGGGTGAAAAGACAAAGGATCACTACCCAGAATATAAAGAACTCCTGCAATTTATATAAAGCTCATTAGCAAGCAAAACCAACTGTGTATTTCTTAGGGATATGTGTATTTATGGCAAAGCTATGTTGAAGAAGAGCATGAGAGACGCGGACTGCAGATGTAAATGACACCGTGCAGGGGACAGCTGTGGGAGGCACAGGCATGTGCCCCCGAGCAGTTCTTGTGACCACAGAGCACGCTTCATTGTTTCACTTTGTGACATTCATTCCTTTTTATATGTATATCGAGTTTCTTATTAAAAATAGAGAAGGCCGGGCACGGTGGCTCACGCCTGTAATCCCAGCACTTTGGGAGGCCAAGACGGGCGGATCACGAGGTCAGAAGATCGAGACCATCCTGGCCAACGTGGTGAAACCCCATCTCTACTAAAAATACAAAAATTAGCGGGGAGTGGTGGCAGGCACCCGTAGTCCCAGCTACTCAGAGACTGAGGCAGGAGAATCACTTGAACCTGGGAGGCGGAGCTTGCAGTGAGCCAAGATGGCGCCACTGCCCTCCAGCCTGGGGACAGAGCAAGACTCCATCTCAAAAAGAAAAGAAAAGCATATCAGGTCCAGAGGCAAGACCCACACTTGTCAGGAATGAACATGGGTTTTGAACCAGTTTGCTTTGTTAGAGACCACAATCTGAGCTGCAGCTCAGCCTTTCCAGTGGTTCTGGTCTAGGCATGCTCTCTGTTCTTACAGCAGTCCTGTGAGTTCGGTGGTATTATCTCAGTTCATAAAGACCTCATCTGTTCTGCTTCCACAATCTTTCCACATTGCTTCCTCAGTGATGGGATGGGTCATGGGGCATAGCAGGTGGGGGCTTCATGGGGGACTCAGACACCTGAGTAAGAAGACCAGCTCTGCCACTCACTGGTGTGTGTCTCTGAGCAAACCCTGGAGCCTCTCCCAGCCTCTCTGATCTGTAACATGTCTCCCCTTACAGGTTATTGTGTATGGAGGAAATAAATCCATTCATGTAAATAAGTTAACATGTCTTATGATTGCTAGTGGCTTTCACTGTTACCATTGCTGATAGACCTGGAATGCTGCACCAGGATGGACAGCCCAGAGGCTGTGCTGTTTCTCTGCTGTCAGCTCTCAGAGTTAGCAGAAGTGTTAATTTGAGTTGAGGGCTTCGGAAAAGTTCTTCATTTATTGCATATGTTTTACAAACTTTATTTCTGTGGCAAGGCCATCTGCCTAACATCATCTATATAGTTTGAGGAACTGGTTTCAGGTGAAAATCCTTTAACTGTACCATCAAGTAGTTCTGTTTTTCACTTGTAAAAAAAGCACATAACCATTGTGAATTATTCCCAAATGAGCTGCACTGAAGTCTGTGATTGATTGCAGTGGTGATAAAGGCTGAAACATGTGTCCTCGGTTTTCCCGTGCCTGTAGGTCCTGTTGGGGAGGACTCTAGCAATACCTCACAGGGGGTTGGGTGTGGGCCAGGGCACTGTGGGAGCAGGAGGCTTCCAGACGTAGGGGCCTGAGGGAGTCTGGAAGGATCCATAAGCAGTGCCTTTGACTCACATGCTGGGATAGCTCACACGCTGAGAATAGCTTTATCTGTACATGGTTGGAAGCAGCGTATGTCCAAGAAGAATGGTGTAAGGGAGAAAAGTCACATTAGAATTGCATTTCCTCTTACCAGATCCCCGATCCCTCCTTCGTTTGAGCTACTTAGTCTTAAAATTCCTCCTTCGCTATTTTACAATGACAGGTTACCCATTATCTTTATGCCTTCAGAGTACCATGGCTTCTAAATGTGGATCGTTCATATTACTTCCCAAAGAAAATTGGGGATTTTATCAATTAAAAGACCCCATTATACAATGACTTGTGTTAAAAGTATACATAAAGCTTTGGTTAAGACACCACAAATTTCATAAACAACAATGTGGGTTTTTTATACTTCAGACAAATGTACATTAACAAGGCCATTGTGTGTTCAATGTGGGTTTTTTACACTTCAGACAAATGCATGTTAACAAGGCCGTTGTGTGTTGCAGATGGCAGGCAGCAGATCCTGAGCTTGGGCATGGACCTGCAGCTGGAATGGATGAAGTTAGAAGATTTCCAAAAGCACCTTGATGGGAAAGATGAGAATTTTGCTGCAACAGATGCAATTCCAAGTAGTGAGTAGTTTTGGAAATACTGAAATCCCTTTCACAAATCTAGATTTATAAAATCTAACTTATTTTTTCTTTCATTTTAGATGTGTTAAGGGATGCTGTGAAAAATGGGGATTATATTACTGTAAAAGTTGCACTTAATTCAAATGAAGAATATAACCTGGACCAAGAGGTAATATGTCGTTGAAAAATCTCATGAAAGGAAAATGGAAAGTAACACTTGAAAGAATTCAGTTTAACTTTTCATTTATTTTAATTACAAAAGGCTGGGCATGGTGGTGCACACCTGTAATCCCGGCACTTTGGGAGGCCGAGGCAGGAGGATTGCTTGAGCCCAGGAATTCAAGACCAGCCTGGGCTCCATGGTGAAACCCCAACTCTACAAAAAATACAAAAATTAGCTGGACATGATGGTGTACACCTTTGGTCCCAGTTACTTGGGTGGCTGAGGTGAGAGGATCTCCTGAGCCTGGGAGGTCAAGGCTGTGGTAAGTGGAGATCACACCACTGCACCCCAGCCTGGGCGACAGAGCAAGACTCCGTCTTAAAAAAAAAAAAGTAATGCACGTTCACTTTGTAAAATAAAAAAATTGTAGAACCCTATAAATGTACAATTATAGTCCCTTTAATTCCAACCCCCTCCCCCCTAAAAGTGATGGTTTGGTTATGGTCTACCTGTTTTGTATGTGGTTTACCCTCTGCCACTCTGAGAGCGTAGAGCGAGACCATTTTCCTGTGGCCATTTGTGTTTCTTTGATGGTTGTCCCATTTACAACAACGGTCCATCTCTCCTGCTGTAGCTGGGGATTTTTCATACTGATATGTATGGATTTTTTTTTTTTTTTTTTTTTTTGAGATGGAGTCTCGCTCTGTTGCCCAGGCTGGAGTGCAGTGGTGTGATCTCAGCTCACTGCAAGCTCCGCCTCCCAGGTTCACGCCATTGTCCTGCCTCAGCCTCCCAAGTAGCTGGACTACAGTCGCCTGCCACCTCGCCCGGCTAATTTTTTGTATTTTTTTTTTTTAGTAGAGATGGGGTTTCACCATGTTAGCCAGGATGGTCTCGATCTTCTGACCTCGTGATCCGCCTGCCTCCACCTCCCAAAGTGCTGGGATTACAGGCGTGAGCCACCGCGCCCAGCCATGTATGGATTTTTTAATGGAAGCATATTGACCCTTTCTCCCTAGATTTTAGGTTTGTGTTTGAGTCTTGTATTGCTTGGAGATTTTTAGTTTTAGGCAGTCATATCTGTCAATCTTTTACATTTATGGCTTTTGGGTATCTTGTCTTGCTTAGAAAATATTTTTATATTCTTTAGTTTTTTAGCTTAGCTGTGGATTTTTTAGGTTTAATCCTTTGGGATTACAATTCACAAAATTATTCGATTTTGATTAAAATTGCATGAAATAATATAGATGGAGAATTGACATTTTTATTTACATTTTGCATCTTCTGTCTAGGAACATGGTAATTCTACATTCACTCAGCTCTTCATTTATATCCTTAAGCAAAGTTCTATGGGTTTTTTCATTCATATACACATTGCACATTTCCTATAGATGTATGCCTATATGTTTTATAATGGTCATTAGAGTCTTTTCTCATTTACATTTTGTTTTCTAACTGGTTATTGCTTGTCGATGGTAAAGCTATGGATGTCTTTGTACACATACGTGTGTGTGACTCTAGTTATTTAGTGAAATTCTTATAGTTTTTAAGTTACTTGTTTTGGATTTTCTAGGTAGAAAATTTGATCGTATGCCCCCCAAAAATTCACTGTTCATTTTATATGGTGCAAACTTTTCATGTGCCTTTAGGATTTAATACACAAAACAAAAACAAAGAAGATACAAAAATGAGAGCTGGGCGTGGTGGCGTGCACCTGTAATCCCATCTACTCGAGGCTGAGGCAGGAGGAGTGCTTGAGCCCAGGAGTTTGAGACCAGCCTGGGCTGACATAGCAACACCCTGTCTCAATAAAAAAGAAAGAAAGAAAAACAACACCAACAAAAAAAATTGAAGCATTCCTTGGAGATATTGTGGGTTTGGTTCCAGACTGTTGGAATAAAGCGAGTCACAAAAATTTGTTGGTTTCCTGGTGCATATAAAATTTAGGTTCACACTATACTGTAGTCTAAATGTGAATAGCATTACATCTTTTAAAAACCCTATATAGCTTAATTTACAACACTTTATTGCTAAAAAATGCGACACAACAACACAAAATGAGCACATGCTGTGGGGTAATGATGTGAATAAACGTGCTTGTGGCAGGGTTGCCACAAACCTTCCCTTTGTAAAAAACACGGTCCCTGCGAAGTGCAGTAAAGCAAAGCTCAGTGAAACAAGGTAGGCCTATAGAGGAAAGTTGTAAAGTTTTATGCAAACATTCATATGTGAAAGGATACTCTAAAAGCTAGTAGCTTCTGATGGTTGGGATATTTTAGTGAAAATCCTAAATAGATGCCTAAATCAGTGCCTATTAGTGATTTCACATTGAAACATCTCGAGTGAGAAGACTTGGTTCTGAAATTGTTCTGACTAAAGATTAACACGTTTTTTATTTAACAAAACCAACACAGGATTCCAGTGGAATGACACTGGTGATGCTTGCCGCTGCGGGAGGGCAGGACGACCTCCTGCGACTCCTCATCACAAAAGGTGCGAAAGTGAACGGTCGGCAGAAGAACGGGACCACCGCCCTCATTCATGCTGCAGAGAAGGTTTGTGGCTTCTCATGCATCAGTTTCAGAGCTTTCATGGTACTCCTGCCAATGGACTGAGAGGATCTCTTTGGTAGTGAAATATAGCAGTCACACGGTCACATCGCTTTTTTATTTTTTTTTTTTAGACGGAGTCTCGCTCTGTCGCCCAGGCTGGAGTGCAGTGGCACGATCTCGGCTCACTGCAAGCTCCACCTCACGGGTTCACTCCTGCCTCAGCCTCCTGAGTAGCTGGGACTACTGTCACCTGCCACCACACCCGGCTAATTTCTTTGTATTTTTAGTAGAGATGGGGTTTTACCATGTTAGCCAGGATGGTCTCGATCTCCTGACCTCGTGATTCGCCTGCCTTGGCCTCCCAAAGTGCTGGTATTACAGGCGTGAGCCACCGCGCCCGGCTGTCACACAGTCCCATAGCTTTTTAAAAATTTATTTTTAGAAATAAGGTCTCACTCTGTCACACAGGTTGGAGTGCAGTGGCACCATCATAACTCACTGTAGCTTCAAACTCCTGGAGTCAAGCAATCCTCTCACCTCAGCCTCCCAAGTAGCTGGGACTAAGTGTGTACCACCACACCTGGCTAATTTTAAAAATTTTTTTGGAGACATGGTCTCACTGTGTTGCCCAGCCTGGGCTCAAGTGATCCTCCTGCCTCGGTTAAAGTGCTAGGATTACAGGCATGAGCCACCGCACCCAGCTGGAGTAACTTTTTAATTTCATGTTTCAGTTGATCTATGACATGGAATGAATGGATTTATCATCAGTAGTACATTGTAATCACATTTCAAAATGTGATTTATCTCGTTGGAAGTAATTTATATTAAAATACTCGGATTAAAGTACTAATATTAATTTTAATCTTAGATAATTTAAAATTTTTTCAAATGGTATTTGTATTCCTTTCGGTTAATTTAATTGAAATGTTTCCATATATTATCTTTTTAAAGGATTTATATGCAGAGGTTCTTAGGTTGGAGCTAGCGTTTCCATTCAGGTAGCAGTTGCTGGCAGCACAGTGAGTGGCCACATTTGGGCCTCTGTGGGGTGGGGCTCACCTCCGTGACCCCACGGGAATGCTGCAGCCACAACCACTTGTGATAGAACCTGCTGGGTATTTTTCCTGATGACTAAAAATTTCAAAATATCTGAAAACTGTCTTTCAAATAATTTGGGAAATTAAATTTGCCTTTTTTTCTTTTCATAGAACTTTTTAACAACAGTGGCTATTCTTTTGGAAGCGGGAGCTTTTGTAAATGTCCAGCAAAGCAATGGTGAGACCGCACTGATGAAGGTAAATCCCTCCTGCAGGTCGTCCCTTTCTTCAGTACGTTGGCAGGTGCTCGTGTTGGCATCTGCCACTGCCAGGCACTGTGCTGGGGACTGAGAACAGAGTGGGTACCAAGACAGTCTTGGAGTCCAGCCGCTTGCAGGGGAGAAGGAGAAGCGGACTGGCAGGGTAGCAGTGAGAGCTCAGCGTGGGCAGTGGTGTGATCAGAACAGGCACAGAGAGCCATGAGGTCACAGGGAGGTGCTCCGAGCTGGGCCCTGGGGACCCTGACAATCCTTAGGGTGGATGAGGCAGGTGCCACACTGTCCTAAACGGCAGTCAAGTCAGCCGGGAGGGAACACTCCAGCCGCAGCTGGAGCAGCAGGGAGGCTGCTGGCCTTGAAGGTGCAGGCCTGGGGGTGGGACGGAGTTCCTTGTGCACTCTGTGTGTTCGTCGTGTTATGTTGGTGAATTTGTCGCCTCGGGCTTGTTCCTGTATTCTGGAACGTGGTTTGCAGACAGGTTTTGAGAGAAAGGTCAGCAGTTTGGCATTTGTCTTAGGGGGCCCTGCCAGGTCTGGTTGGTTCCTCTGCGGCAGTTGTGGGTTCCTGGCCCAGGATGCTGTTAGGATATAGCAGGTCCAGACACCCAGTCAGTGGTGGCCGGCTCAGCTTCCCATGGGCACCTGTCCTCTTTCCTTCCTGGGATGCTTGGCTCCATGTAAGCCATTGAGCCAAGTGGGGGCCTGCCCACAGCGCCCATTCCAGCCTCTGTCCCCAGTAAGCAAAAGAGCACAGCCAGGCCCTGGGTCTGCAGGGCACCTGGCACCAAGTCTCACTGTGAACCCTCTTCTGATGGCCTGGACCACCTGTCCCTTGTCCTCCTGCCGCATGAGGCCCATAAACAGTCTCCTTCTGTCGCCCGGGCTGGAGTGCAGTGGCACCATCATGACTCACTGATGCCTTGGCTTCCAGAGCTCAAGTGCCTCTCACCTCAGCCTCCCGAGTAGCTGGGACTACAGGTGCGAGCCACCACACCCAGTCATTTTTTTTCTTATTAGAAACAAGGTCTCACTGTGTTGCCCAGGCTTGTCTTGAACTCCTGGCCTCAAGCACTTTCCTTTTGGTTCATGGAAATGTTCATTTTGTTTGGGAACCTGAGGTTTGTCTTTGTTTCCCTTCATTTGTTTCTGTGGTTGTCTTGTGTGGAGCAGAGGTGGCCTCTGCAAGCATCATCTTGGTGACAGATGACCAGGTGTACCCTGAACTGCAGCCACGCAGGTGCATTTAGAGCATGAGAGAGGTGGGTGGGCACACGAGCCCCCCATGCCAAGCCTTAGGGAGTTCGTCCTGAGGGCACTGGGGAGCCACAGCAAGGTTGAAGCTGAAGAAGGGTAGACTTGGATTAGAGCGTTTTCATTTGTGTATTTTAATGCTTCTTAGTACAGAAGGGGCATAGATTGAGAAGAAGATAGTTTGCAAACTTGTTGGGAGGGTCTCCAGATTACGTGAAATAACAGAAGTCTGTACCTCGGGAGTGGCAGAAGGGATGGAGTGGGTGAGGTGCCCACTTGGTAAGAGCTTGGTAACTGGAGGTGACACCTGGGCATCCCATTTCCTAAGTTGGGGCACGGGTGGCACAGCTGGGAGAGTTGGGCGTTGGGTCGTGTAGATGCCACCTCTGTACATTTCACAGGGACATTTAGGCTCAGGAGAGAGGTGTGGGCTGGAGATTCAGGTTTGTTGCTGTCCAGCTCTGCAACAGTGACTGTAGCCATAGGTTGAGAGTAGGGTCATCCATGGGAAATTGGAAAGGAGAAAAGGGCCATAGATGGAAAGAGGCTGCATGGGGAGAAGCAGAGGAGGAGGAGAAAGTGGTCTGCGGGCTGGCAGCACCTCCCCCACACAGCTGGCAGAAGGCAGGCAGGAGTGCCCCGGGTCAGCACCTCAGGGCTGTGTGCCTTGCTGAGGTACATGCGTTGAGTTGGGGAGTGGGGTGCAGAGGGGAGATGGCTCTGGAAGTGGGTTGGGGAG
Source organism: Pongo abelii (assembly GCF_028885655.2). Classification (NCBI taxonomy): domain Eukaryota; kingdom Metazoa; phylum Chordata; class Mammalia; order Primates; family Hominidae; genus Pongo; species Pongo abelii. The sequence goes on from NC_071999.2 coordinate 21,376,491, forward strand.
GGCGTGGCATTTCTTCCCTGAGCGGACATGTAGCACTTACTTCACTGGGTCTGAATTCAATAGACTGCCTTTATCTGCCATGAGGTTTATTTAAGTGTTTGTTCCTGAAAAGCTGTATTTTAATTGCTTTCAGGATTTAGCATGTTGAAGGTTTTTTGAGTTTTAGAATGAGAAGATGTAAACATAGTGATTTTCAGAAATTAAAATAAAAACCTTTTCATCTGAGGAAAAAGTGTATAACATTGGTCCTTACCAGAGTGGGCAGGTGCAGAGGGACTGCCCTTGCCTGTCACTGCAGGCTCTGTTGGTCCCAGAAGGGCCTCTCACCCTCCCCGTGGCTGCAGTGTGGGCCATTCGCTCTGTCCCGAGCCTGTCCTGGATGGCGTCCCCAACCTCTGCACTGGACGCCCAGGGTAATAACCAGAAAGGTCTCAGGCATTGCCCAGGCTCCGCTGATGGCAGAGCTCCCCCTGCCAGAAGCGCTGGCTGACACCATTGTCGGGGTGGTGTGGCGGTTCCTCCTAGGGCTGCGGGAGTGCCACTGCTCCTGGAGGTTGCTCTGCAAAGTGACGCTGCTGCCCCAGCATCTGCCTCACAGGGTAGGGAGGCACAGGCACCCTTATCCCCTTTTCACAAATGGAAACGTGTGACTCAGAAGAATTAAGGGACTTAATCTGAAGTCATGTGGCTAATAAGTGACAGAGACACTGCCACAGCTCCATCGTAGATTTGCAGATTCAGATTCGTATCTGTGCTTGGGTTGTCTCCTTTAAAGCAGCAGCTGGGGACATTTTGAGGTGGTTTTGTGGTCCTGAGAGGTGTTTTTGAGATTCCTGAGACAAAGCTGTCTACAGTGAAGGCCAGGCTTGCGTATCTCTGTGCCTCTGCTGAGGGGCTGGCTCACGGGGGACAGCGTGGCATGGACAGAGGGCAACAGGGGACTGCTTAGCAAGGCCTGGTATCTGTTCTGTCTTGGGACTGAAGCATCCTTTTTGAAGTTGCCCATTTCCTGAAAACTCAGTGAAGATATTAACTGAACGTAGCACACAGATTTTTATGTTGGCCCGAGTCAGATACTCCCCACTTGCATTTAAGCAATGCTGTGTGACTCCTAACGCTGTGCCCTGACGGGCCCCAGAAGTTCTCTGTCCTTCTTCCCTGGCCTGTGCCCTTTCTGCACAGAACCCCCAGGCGTGTATGGAGAAGGGACCAGCACCCATGCCACAGTTTACAGCTAAGTAATGTTACTCCTTTTTACCTGGCATAGGCCTGTAAAAGAGGAAATTCAGACATCGTACGACTCGTAATTGAATGTGGAGCTGACTGCAATATTTTGTCAAAGCACCAGAATAGTGCCCTGCACTTTGCGAAGCAGTCTAACAATGTGCTTGTGTACGACTTGCTGAAGAACCATTTAGAGACGTAAGTGAGAAGCGACTGTGCCATGGTTAAGTCCCATGTCATGCATCTGTTTATGTGGACACATTATAATTGGAGTGGCCTGTGTGTAACTGCTCCGAAAAACATCCAGCACAAGTCCTGATGGTTTTGTTTCCAGTAGATCACAGATTTAATAAATGGCATATGAATTATTTTTCTGCAAGTTATTTAACTCTCAAAAAATTTCAAACTTAACACTGGCCTATCTGGGAGTATCTTCCTTAAATATTAAAGTATGCTCTTAATTTGGTTGGCAAAGGTTTTCTTAAAAACATTTAAACTTGGCCGGGCGCAGTGGCTCACGCTTGTAATCCTAGTACTTTGGGAGGCCAAGGCGGGTGGATCACTTAAGGTCAGGAGTTTGAGACCAGCCTGGCCAACATGGTGAAACCCTGTCTCTACTAAAAATACAAAAATTAGCCAGGCGTGGTGGTGCGCACCTGTAACCCCAGCTACTCAGGAGGCTGAGGCAGGAGAATCACTTGAACCCAGGAGGCGGAGGTTGCAGTGACCTGAGATCACACCATTGCACTCCAGCCTGGGCGACAGAGCAAGACTCTGTTTCCGACCCCCGCCACCAAAAAAAGAAAGAAACTTTAAACATTTGTCTTTCTTTTTAATAGACTTTATTTTTTGCAACACTTTTAAGCACAGCAAAGTTGAGTGGAAGGTACAGATTTCCAAGCCTCCCCACCGCCATCCTCCCCGACTGTCGAGATCCCAGTCACCCACAGTGGGACATACAGCTGGGGAACCTACAGGGACATGGCATAATCCTCTGGAGCGCAGCATTGACATTAGGGTTCACTCGTAGTGTTACACATTCTATGAATTTGGACAAATACATAATGACATCCATCCCTCATCACAGTGTCATACAGAGTAGTTTCACTGCCTTAAAAAGCCTGTGTTTTCCACCTCTTCATCCCTCCCTCCCCCAGCCCCTGACAACCACCAGTAATTTAATTCCTTCATATTTTGCCCTTTCCAGAACAGGTGGAATCACACATTATTTGGTCTTTTCAGGTTGGCCTCTTTCATTTAGCAATAGGCATCCGAGATTCCTTCCATGTCTTGATAGTGCATTTCTGTTTAGCACTGACTAATATTCTGTTGTTGGTTGTCAAGATTTACTAGTTTATTCAAGTTCATTCTTTTTCAAATAAATTCTAAATCATATTTTGTTTTATTGCAGGTTCATACTTATAACACAATTTAGTATTTCTATCACTTAAGAACTCTTTTGGCAACACATATCAGAAACTCGCATATATCAGACAGTAGCAAACTCAAGGCGGTGTTTACGTAGCAGGTCTCGGGTGGGCCTCTGGGGCCGCGCCTGTTGCACTCAGTGCTGCTGATGGCTGCAGTCCCGACTCTTCTGGTCACATGGGGTGTTTGCATAGATCCAGCAAGTAGAGTGACCCACTTTCCTGATTTGCCTAGTACTGAGGGGTTCCCCTTTCTGATTTTCCACTGATTCATTAGACAACTATGTATTAAGCATAGACTTTGTGCCAGGCACTGTTCTAAAGGCTGGAGAGATGGAAATGGCAGTGGGGGGAAGAGACTTGCCCTCTTAGAACTTCAGTTCCACTGAGATGGACAAGACAGATAACACGGGTGTCAGGTGCCAGGTGGAAGTACAGCTGGAAAGCGGAGGCAGGCAGAGCTGCAGGTCTTTGGAAGGTTGGCCTGGGAAGCCCTCACTGGTATTCGACGGGCTGGTGGTTCTTTTCTACATTAATGTTAACAACACGTACTATTTTTTTTTTCTTAGACTTTCAAGAGTAGCAGAAGAGACAATAAAGGATTACTTTGAAGCTCGCCTTGCTCTGCTAGAACCAGTTTTTCCAATCGCATGTCATCGACTCTGTGAGGGTCCAGATTTTTCAACAGATTTCAATTACAAACCCCCACAGAACATACCAGAAGGTAAGCCTATGCCTCCCTTCACACTTTTCTATGTGAAGTGTGACACTATATTAACAGATTTTTAGACAGAATCCTTTCTTTGAACAAAACTTTAAGGAAATTCCGTTATGTGTAATAATTCTGCAGACCAGTTAACAGTAGAGCCACTCTGGTGGAAGACACATCCAGCTGACACCCCCATCCCTGTTTTAACACCCATATAGAGCATGGAAGTTAGGTCTTAATAATCACACTAGTTCTCAATGAGTTTTATTAAAATTCAGCGTCAAGATTCTAAGCCTAGAATGTTTTTTCCCTGAATTTTATTGTTTGTAATAGTCTTTGTCCTTTGAAAAAGAAAAAAATAGTCTTGCCCCATAGTAAAGCTGAGTGGAAAGAGATGGAGAAGCCACTTTCCTCTCTAGCCTCTGCTCGACAGACCCTCTCTAGGCAGGGCTGCGGCTGGCCCTCTCTACACGTGGCGCCAGGCAGACGTGGAGGCAGTGCCGTCTGCTGAGGGGAGGAAGCCGGGCTCTGGCTTTTTTTGCTTAGAAACCCCTGTTCCCCATTTTGTAAATGGTTTGTATTCATTCCTGGAAAATGTGTTTAAGAACATATAGCCCTGCCCCTGAAAGAGCCATTTGTAATATCTTAGTGTTGAGAGAACTTACCAGGTTTTTGTTGTTGTTGTTGTTGTTGTTTTGAGATGGACTCTCCCTGTCACCCAGGCTGCAGTGCATGGCATGATCTTAGCTCACTGCAACCTCTGCCTTCTGGCTTCAAGTGATTCTTCTGCCTCAGCTTCCTGAGTAGCTGGAACTACAGGTGCCCACTGCCACGCCTGGCCAATTTTTGTATTTTTAGTAGAGATGGGGCCATGTTGGCCAGGCCGGACTCAAATTCCTGACTCAGGTGATCCGCCTGCCTCAGCCTCCCAAAGTGCTGGGATTACAGGCGTGAGCCACTGTGCCCATTCAATAATTTACAGTTTTGATTATTCAGGTGGACCATCTGCATTGCCAGGTAGGAGCACCAGAGAACGATGCCCTGAGCTGGCCCTGGTGAACCTGAGCCCCCAATGACATCTACAACTGCTGGGCCTGCAGTTTTCTCAGCATGTGTACAATGTCTGCATCCACCAACTTTTTTTTTTTTTTGAGGAGTCTCACACTGTTCCCCAGGCTGAAGTGCAGTGGTGCGATCTCAGCTCACTGCAACCTCCACCTCCCAGGTTCAAGCAGTTCTCCTGCCTCAACCTCCCAAGTAGCTGGAATTACAGGTGCCCACCACGATACCCAGCTAAATTTTGTATTCTTAGTAGAGATGGGGGTTTCACCATATTGGCCAGGCTGATCTTGAACTCCTGGCCTCAAGTAATCTGCCTGCCTCTGCCTCCCAAAGTGCTGGGATTACAGACATGAGCCACCGTGCCTGGCCAATTTTTGATTATGTATTAATCAGAAAAATTGGAAGGGGCAAAAGAGTATGTGGAAGAAAATGGAAAACCACTCAGACCCACACCCAAAGATGCCCACCACAGGAATGTCCCTGGGACATGTGCACATTCAGCAGCATTGTTTAAATACCAGTTTAATAACTTCAGTGTAGAAAATCATACGTAAGTCTTTTCCAGGAACTGTCAGTAGAGATTACTTGGGCAAAAGGTAAAAAGAGTTCTGTGGTTGAAAAATGCCAGGTGACGCAAGCTTTGAGAGGGCCAGCCTCCTCTGAGCCTCCAGGCAAGAGTGGGTGATGCCTGTCTGACCAGGCCCAGCTCAGGGGCCCACTTCCATCTGGTGTTGAGTGTTCCTCTGGGGGCTGAAGGTTGCATTTGAAGTAATTCACACACCTCCCGTTTTCAGGCTCTGGCATCCTGCTGTTTATCTTCCATGCAAACTTTTTGGGTAAAGAAGTTATTGCTCGGCTCTGTGGACCGTGTAGTGTACAAGCTGTAGTTCTGAATGATAAATTTCAGCTTCCTGTTTTTCTGGTAAGATACTCTGTATTTCACTACTGAAAAGTACATTCTTCTAATCAAAAAGCACAGATGACTTAATTTTAAATTCCTGTATCTTAATAAAATATAAGCATTCAGAAAACGATCCAGTAACAGTGGTTGGGAATGAGGCAATACCCATAAAGTAAAATTATCCTGTTTTGTCAGTGGGAATTTTTCCTGCTTATTTTTTGCCTTAAATTGTGCTCACCATACTGTCTTGGGGCCAGCATTGTTCTGAATATAAATTCTTAATGATCTCAAAGATTCTTTGTACATAATTACTTTGCCACTTTTAGAATTATTTCCTTGGACTGAATTAAGTAAAATTTGCTAGATATAGACATTTTAACACTTGTACTGTATATTGCTGGGTGCATTCTAATCCAGCTTCCCAGATTGATTCTGTCATTTGTATATTTTTAATAAATCAAGGGAAAAATAAATCACCTTTTTTTTTGAGACAGGGTCTCGCTCTGTTGTCCAGGCTGGAGTGCAGTGGCGCAGATCACAGCTCACTGGAGTCTTGACTTCCCAGGCACAAGCAATCCTCCCGCCTCAGCCTCCTAACTACCTGGGACTAAAGATGCATGCCACCACATCTGGCTAATTTTTTGTATTTTTTGTAGAGACGGGGTTTCACCATGTTGGCAGGCTGGTCTCAAACTTCTGGGCTCAAGCGATTGGCCGCCTTGGCCTCCTCCACAACATCTTGACTTATGAAATAAAAAATTAAACTTATCTATGATTCTTTTACATCATTGGTGTTTTAAGGGTTTCTGGTTTAAGTTTGAAAACACTGACTTTTTTTTTCTCTTTCCATTGTAGGACAGTCATTTTGTTTACTCATTCAGCCCTGTTGCAGGTCCCAATAAACTCTTCATAAGATTGACAGAAGCACCCTCTGCCAAGGTGACAGTCCTTTCTTCACATTTAGTGTCACTACTCAAGTTGTTGCTCCAGATTACTTTATCAACATTAGAAAAGAAATTCCAAGAATCCTGGTGTACCTGTCCTAGAGACAGGCACTCCCTAGGGTAGTGATGCTAGGTGCACCGTCTCTCAGTCTACAATGTGTTAGACATAATAATGCGGCAGGAAAAGGACTAGGTTGCAGCTGAGAAAAATGCCTCTCTAGAGGATGGAGCCATCTGAATCATGATCTAGGCTTTGGTATGGAATTGCCAAATGTATGTCTTTAGGCCAGTCCCTGGCCTCTCTTGTATGAAAGGAAGCTGGACAAAATAGTCTCTCTAATAAAACAGTAATATAAAATTATGAGCACTTGGAATTATTTCTTGAATTAAAATGGCAATGATCTAACAATGTAAATTGATAAGCAACTTGAAAATATTGCCAAATAATAGAAGCAAATGTTGGCCATGTGTGGTTTTTTTCTTGTAAGAGAGGGGAAATCTGGATCTGTACTGACACCTGTGTTCTTTTCTTTCAACAGGTTAAGTTGCTAATAGGTGCATACAGAGTGCAGCTGCAGTGACCACACAGAAGGGACTGGGCGGAGTTCTCTTCAGACCGATTCCTATACTCTCTTTGACAGCAGTTTGGAATTCTTCTAGCACATCTATGTAAAGTTTTGTCTGTAAACCTCTTACAGTTAAGCCTGTTGTCTGTTGTAGTCTGTAAGTTGCGACATAGCTGTGTCTGTGCCAGTATGCCGAAATCTCAGTGCAGTGTCCAGACTGCGTATTTCGGTTTTTCCACAATGTGGACAGTACATATGAGGATTATTTAAGAAAATTAAAGACTTAACTTTCTTTTTTCTGGAGATGGAGTTTCGCTCTTGTTGCCCAGGCTGGAGTGCAATGGCGCGATCTCGGCTCGCTGCAAGCTGCGCCTCCTGAGTTCAAGTGATTCTCCTGCCTCAGCCTCCTGAGTAGCTGGGATTATAGGCACCCGCCACTGCACCCAGCTAATTTTGTATTTTTAGTAGAGATGGGGTTTATCCATGTTGGTCAGGCTGGTCTTGAACTCCTGACCTCAGGTGATCTGCCCGCATCCGCCTCCCAAAGTGCTTGGATTACAGGCATAAGCCACTGCACCCAGCAAGAGTTATTTTCTTAACTTGAAGTTTTCTACTAGCCCTGGTGAACTTCTGTGCTTAAAAAAAAAACAACGAAAAATTCAGTTCTAAAACATTTGCTTACAGCAAGGGAGCCATGTTATCCAAATAAAAGTGTGGGTTTGCTGCCCTTGAAAGGGTTGGGAGGCCTGATCTTTTTCTAGTAGACAGTTGCCACACATTCCCCAAGCACAAAAGGTGGAGATGGCAGTCACTTTGTAAATGTGCTGTAGTCACTTATCTTTTCAAAGGGTAACAAGAGAATCTAAGATGTAGTAAGAATATAAACCAGTACACTATGAGACCTAAAAAAGAATATTAAATGTGAACTTTTAGCAGGGTGTGGTGGCTCACACCTATAATCCCAGCGCTTTGGAGGCTGAGGTTGGAGGATTGCTTAAGTCCAGGAGTTCGAGACCAGCCTGGGTAACACGGGGTGGAACAAGCCTGTAGTCCCAGATACTCGGGAGGCTGAGGTGAAAGGATTGCTTGAGCCAGGGAGGTCAAGGCTGCAGTGAGCCGTGAAAGGCCACTGCACTCCAGCCTGGGTGACAGAATGAGACCTTGTCTCAAAAAAAAAAAAAAAAAAAAAGTTTCTTGGAATCTGTACGGTTTTTTTGAAAAGCCAGACCTTGTGCCCTTGTTTTGAACACCGACTGGGAAGATGGGGCTTAGGTAACAGCCAAGCCTGGCTGTCAGCCGTGTGGGAGCCACCACCCTGTCTGGGAAGAGTTCCTGCTTCTTGTATGGCAAGCATAAATCAAGCTCAGTCTGGGTTATGGAGAAGTTGAAAATTGTTTTGTTCCTCATTAGTTTATAATTGTATGAAATACGATTTTAATGAAAGCTTTTCAGAATTCATGTTTGTGTAGATACTTCAGAGAACCATTTTTACTTTACATCCTAAAACTGCCTTTTCCTATGGTTTTGTCAATAAAACACTATGATGTTGGTCTGTTTCCTTTTATATCTCAAGTCTCAAAACTTTAAAAGACAGTAGATATTTGTGGTTTTCTAGCTAAATGAGGGCCAAGATTGGACTTTTTCAACTAAATTGAATCATGTAGTATATCTGATTTCACAGCTTTCTGGGGGAAAAGGAAGGATTTGAGTTAGCAGCAGTGCAGGTCAGGAGCAGTAAAGAAGACAGTAGGAGTCCAACTACAGATGTGAATGAACAGCCTCAGAGAACACATGAGAAGGTGACCTGCTGTTTATCAGGAAGGCAGGGCTGTCTAAGATACAAACCAAATAGGAATCGTCAAATAGTTCAAATTATCGGGGGGAAAAAAGCCTGAGCAGTGATCCCTCTGGAAAACAAACAAAGCAGTTCTCAGGCAGCACCTTACCAAAAGGTTTATTGTAACATTTAGAAGTAAGTACAGGTCAAGGTCCAGGGCAACCTTGTGTAGTGCAAAGTGTATGCAGCACAGCTTATGTGACTGAGGACATATGCCTAGTCGTGTCCGGATCTCCTAGTCTTTTCCCCTGGAAAGCTATGAAGTCAGATATGGTACTAGTACATGATTCAGTTCATGGCCTAGGACATAGGTGATCTCAGGACTAAGATCACCACAGATGGGATGCATGGCTGTGGCCAGACTCGCATCATGGCCTCTGCCATTATTCCTTTCCACTGTCTACTTGGTTAAGGACAACATAACTTGGCTATTCAATTAACTTACTAGCGGCAGCACTCAGATCTAGTTGGCTGTAATGGCTGTAGCAGAAAGTACATTACACGTTCTTTTGTCTGTTCTGCCAAAATAGGGATTCTGATAATGTTGAATAACTACAATTAGATATGAGGAGTTTGGTTTCAGTTCAGAAATATAGAAAAACGATTCCATTTTTATACACTATCCTCGCAAGTCAATCCTGTATTGATTCTTAAATGTGGAGAATCTTATTCAGTAGAATGATCAGGAGAGTCTATTTGAAGCTCAGGTGCTACTTCTGAGTTCCGCTTGTACTGCATCGTATGCATTATACTGGGTAGCTTTGAAAGTGAAGCACCCTCCCAAATGAAGCCGACTGTTTGTTTGTTTGTTAATGAGAATATACTAGTGCTGGCCAGGCTTATAAGGCACTCAGCATGTGAACCAGGGGCCTGACGAAGCACACACTATGAAAGGCTGGATTGGATGCCCAGAATGAAAACAGTGGAGCTCAAGGAGGATGACTGATTGATTAGCAAAACAAGGAAAAGCAGGAGACATACAACAGACTGAAATACCTGGGTCACAAAATGACAAAGGCTAAAGAAGTTCGAAATGTTTAATACTTCATGCAGTTAACATGTTTCAAAGCTTTAAGTAAGTCTGAAGTTTTAGACTTGTCCCAAATCCTTGCTAAGTCAAGACCACTATGGAATTCACACTGCTTTCTATAGACTTCCACTGACTTGCAGCTAATGGTCCTTACACAGCAAAGCTGGGATTTCTAGATGTCTCCTTCCAGGTTCAGAAAAGCCTCACTAGGAAAGTGGCAAGACTGTGAAGACAAGGTTCACAATTCAGTCAAATGGAAACAAGATCACGAAACAAGATCAAGGACTCATCTGTCCGCCTGGCACCACTTTAGTTTTGAAGGTGACGCCACCACGCATCCCCGCAGCACACACTCCCTGTGCCGACTCCCGCTATTTGCTTGCCTGAGCCAGTTCATGCTTCAGTAAGAACGATTTTTCTCCCAACAATGCCAGTTTTCTTATTCCCAATTTTGAGAGTTGACCCAAAATTGTGGGCTATGAGGGATGGTTTTTAAAACTCCTCTAAAGGTTCCCAGGCACAGAGCGTTGAAAAGGAGGGATTTGTTGGCTATTCTGAATTTGTGCATTGCTGCCATACTACTTCCCAACACGAACCAGCAAGACCACCACACCAAGGAGTAGGTAACATCTTGATTTAATTTACAAATAAAAAGCCAAAACTCTCGATACAAAGGAAAACTGCAGTTTACACTTACTCTGGAGATCATTTTTAACCACAGAAAATGTGCCCCTGTAGCATGGTTTTAAATGGAAAGTGCTATGATTGCCCAGACATCCATAAACTGCTTGTATGGAGTAAGAAATTCATAAATGAAGTAAGATTTGTTTTCTGTCTTGTTTCTCCCAGGTCACGAACAGGATATTTCCCATAAAATGTTTTGACCTGGAAAAGAGACAGAGTCTTCACTAGTAAACAGGATCTAATCTCCATAGTATATTTTTCTAAAGAAACAAGAGCTTTCAGTCCTAAAGTAATTTGCTAGACTGGAATCACTGACCAGCAGACCTAAATTCAAGGTTCAATATTAAGATTGTTGAAGGAGGAAACTGTCATGGAAATGGCTATTTCTTAAATCTTTATAATAAAAGCAGATTCAATGTCACAAGAATTAAATATTTGGCATTTTAATAATTTTACTTTCTTTACATGTTTACTTTTCACTGACTTTGTCAGAAAGTAAAATCTATAAAAGGAGTTACTTTAACTGAAGTAACAGTATTCATATATTTTAACCAAAATTTAGAAATCCTAAAGTTCCAACGACAGATCTACCTGATAAGCTTCTAGACTCTCCCCTTCATTCTTTGAAGGTCACCGAATGCCACAGGCTTCATCTAGGCCACAGATAGCTTATGTACACAATCTTTTTCCTTTCCCATATATTTCCTTACCCATATATGAGATGCGTTCTTTGGATTTTCAGATACCTACATAATACAGCAATTTGAAAGTTTAATTTCAATAAAATCTCCATAGACTATAAAATTATTCTCTAGTTTCCATCCTCAAAATTTCTGTTGCATAGGCTGAGGGTGTGGCTTGAGAATGTGCATTCTGAAGCTCCCAGATGGCGATGCTGCTGGTCTAGGGCCAGGCTTGAGAACCAAAGCCTGAGATTAACTTTCTAGAGCTGGGTATAGTATGCAAAACAGCTGTCACATTTTTGTGCTGCATGAGGTGTCAGATACTTTGAAAAGGTAAAATTTCTCAAAACTACAGAATACATCACTGCATCTCAAACCCAGTGCACACAAATCCTAGAAAAGAAACGTCTTCATTAGTACACAGGACCTAATCTTCACAGTTAAAACAGACTTTTCGACTTGCAGGACTCTGTGTCCTGTGTGGGAGACACTTCATTTCCAAGAAGCTCTCAGGCAACACTGTCACTTCTAGTCCCCAGAACACTTGTAGCAGCAAGAATAAGACACAATAATGTTTAGTATCACCAGACAAAAGCTAGAAAAGACATACACTTAATACTTTCTGGATCTATTAGGATGACAATGTACCCATGGGAATTTTGTCATAAAGTCGGCATTAATGTTTCAATAATATTTTATGAGTGACATAACAAAAGAACCGAAAAATTGTGACCCCTCTCCGAAAAAGTAGAAAGCAGAGGAGGAGGAATGGATCCATTTTTAAGATTACATATTTTCCGGCCGGGCGCAGTGGCTCACGCCTGTAATCCCAGCACTTTGGGAGGCCGAGGCGGGCGGATCACAAAGTCAGGAGATCGAGACCATCCTGGCTAATGTGGTGAAACCCCGTCTCTACTAAAACAAAAAATTACCCAGGCATGGTGGCGGGCGCCTGTGGTCCCACCTACTCGGGAGGCTGAGGCAGGAGAATGGCGTGAACCCGGGAGGCAGAGCTTGCAGTGAGCCGAGATCGTGCCACTGCACTCCAGCCTGGGCGACAGAGCAAGACTCCGTCTCAAAAAAAAAAGAGATTACATATTTTCCAAAGGAACACAAGTTTAAAATTCTAGGTTTGGAGGTCATTAAAAATCAATAGGAAATTTTTTTACAAAGACCTTTTTTTTCTCTCTCCTCACTCCGAGACCTCTATGTCATTTCCCCTCTTAGTCCAGTTTTACCTGAAGACAAATCAATATACGCATTACACCAGTGAGGAAGGAGGAGGGTAAGGCAAAGCTAAGAGTCCCCTCTAGCCTTGCTGACATGTGATGCCAGGGTTTCCTACGAAGACAGGCCAAGCTATAGAGGCTTCAGCTTCAGCTATAAACTGTTCATAAATATTCTACTGACTCAAAACACTGGGACCATTACGTATGTTCATTACCGTCCACAGAATCAGAATCAGGAAGAACTGACTAGAAAAAACTAGGAAGAAATGAATACTCAAGGATCTGTTAGAAAATAATGAGCAGATACAGACTGACCTGAAAGGAAGTATGATTCCAGTTCTTCTGGTCTTAACTCTTCTGAATTACACTGCAAGCTGAACTTCAGGTAACTTCAGCCACATTTTCTTCTATCACCCTAGAAATACAATGAAATCAGATTTAGCCTTTTTAAAAACTGATTTCAATAAACAATGAGAAAAATCAGAGTTAACTCATTTCGTAAAGTTCATAACAGTAATTGAGGTTTCGATGCCATGTAGTGCTGCGTGCTCTGATTATTTCCATTCAGTAAGGATTTTCTTTTTAATTCAAAATACTCTCCATTTCCTCAAAGAACATCAACTGACTTAAAATTCAGCTTCATTTTATCTTCTACAGTAAACAGTATTAAGTCCTAAATACCAAATAATTTTCAGATCTGCTAATAATTTATTAAGAATTTAATTGGCTAAGTCCCTCATTTCCACAGGCCCTCTTGTACAGATCGTTGATACCTCAGCACAACACAGCTTGAAACCTTGTATTGCAAAATCCCACAAAGGATCCTCACCTCCCACTGTGTCTGCAAAACCGTATTCCACTTGTACCAAGGCAGGGAATACCAATGTGTGTATCGTGCTCCATCAGAAAAAGACTCTTACCCTAGTAAGACCTTGATCAACATTCTTCAAAGAGCACGTACCCAAAACATTTCAGTAGAGGACAGGTTTATGTGTACAGTTATCCTTATATACGTTTTATAATATGCCTGAAATAGTCATACAGTCATACACAATTGTATTTTGGGACACATAAACATACAGCTGTGTGCTCAATTTTCAACTGTTGGGGGTCCATGATCCAAAAATAATTGGAAATCATTACCCTAGATCAGTGTTGTTAAAACCCATTTGGGACCCAATTTGCCTGAGAACTGGATGAAGCCCGAAACTGTCCCCCCAAAAAGTGTATGTGAAATACGTATGCAGAAACTGTAGACAAGATTATGCCTGCAAGTAAAGGGGATCCACAGACACCCTAATGCACCCCAGTAACCCAAGAGGAACCACGGGGTCCCTGTAATCAAATCTGGAATTTTTGTGTTTGTTTTGAGAGGGGGTCTCGCTTTGTCACCCAGGCTAGAGTGCAGTGGCGTGAACATGGCTCACTGCAGCCTCATCTTCCCAGGCTCAAGCAATCCTCCTGCCTCAGCCTCCCAGGTAGCTGAGACTACAGGTGCGCACCACCACACACCCAGGTAGTTGTTGTATTTTTTGTAGAGATATGATTTTGCCATGTTGTCCAGGCTCGTATGGAACTCCTGAGCGCAGGCAATCCTCCAGCCTTGGCTTCCCAAAGTGCTAGTAATACAGGTGTGAGCCAACATGCCTGGCCTGTAAGTATTTTTTAAAACAAGGCATGGCATAAATGAACAAAAAATTATTTTTTATATATTTCCACCAGCAATTGGCTTTCTACCTACTCTTGTATACAAGCTCTGAATTTATAGACTCTGTATCCTTATATTCACCATGAATTGAAAATGCAGTTAGAAGCCAGGTGCGGTGGCTCACGCTTGTAATCTCAGCACTTTGGGAGGCTGAGGTGGGCAGATCACTTTAGTCCAGGAGTTTGAGAAGATCCTAGACAACATGGCAAAGTCCCGTCTCTACAAAAAAAATACAAAAATTAGCCACACATGGTGGTACATGCCTGTAGTCACAACTAATTGGCAGGCTGAAGCAGGAGGATCGTCTGAGCCCACGACGTGGAGGTTGAAGTGAGCTGAGATCACACCACTGCGCTCCAGCCTGGGCTACAGAGCAAGACCCTTTCTCAAAAAAAAAAGAAGGAAAAGAAAATGTAGTTAGGCCCCCAGTGGTTGTGTCTATACTGAACATGTATAGACTTTTTTCCTTGTCATTATTCCCTAAACAATATAGCTCTATAGCATTTACACTGTATGAGGTATTATAAGCAACATATAATTTAAAGTATACAGGAGGATGTACATGGGATATGTGAAATACTACAGTATTTTATATCAGGAACTTCAGGATCTGTAGATTTCATGGGGGCAGAAGCAACCTCCCAGGAAATGGAGGAACAACTGTTTATGCCTTTGGTACAGTAAAGGCTGACAATAAAAATAAACAGAACCATAAACCAAACTGGACAACAGTGTCACTTAATCCTTCTCAGTAACATCAGGATTACTAAAAACTTTAAGCATTCTCAGCTTCTCAAATATGTGAATACTCAATTTATAAACCATTACTAAAACCTAGAAAAGTAATTTCCAGAATTTAGCCAAGTTTTAGTTGTCAATATTTAATTTCAATTTTTAAATTTTTATGTATTTATTTATCGAGATGGAGTCTCACTCTGTCACCCAGGCTACAGTACAGTGGGGTGTTCTTGGCTCACGGCAACCTTCACCTCCCGGGTTCAAATGCTCCTCCTGCCTCAGCCGCCCAAGTAGCTGGGACTACAGGCGCACGCTACCACATCCAGCTAATTTTTGTATTTTTAGTAGAGATAGGGTTTCACCATGTTGGCCAGGCTGCTCTCAAACTCCTGACCCCAGGTGATCCACCAGCCTCAGCCTCCCAAAGTGCTGGGATTATAGGCATGAGCCACCACGCCCAGCCCAATATTTAAGTTTTAAAAGGGTCATTTTTTCTTATTACTTCTATTCAATATTTGAAAAATTACTAGAGTTCTGTTTAAACTGGTCTTACAAAAAAAGTGACAAGGCTGATTGTACATTGCATTGTAATCAACCCTAATAAAACCATCACAATGAGCTACTACACATCTATTCAATGATACTCATAATATGGATTTCAAAATATGTGAAGTCCTAGAAAGCTAAGACAAAGACAGCACTTAATATTTCCTCATTCTGAAGAACAGCATCTCCATCAAAGTGATACTGCCTAATATGAAAAAAAACCCAATAATCAAATTAAAAGAAAAGGTCTCCCTTAAGTGAAATCCTAAAAGTATAACTGTAACAACTATATGATACCATCTTGAACACACAGGTGGTCTGTCTTTTATTTCAGAATAAAATTGGGTCACTAAGAACTGCACACACATTAACAGGGGATTTTATCCTCATGCCAAAACATTTAAACAAGAGCGAGTGAAAAAGGCCCCTCTAACCACCCCCTAAGATTGAATAGAGACATTTTTCATATAGTCAGAAATGTCAACAGTCAATACCACACATACTTTTCTATGACTTAAAGAATAAAACATTAAAACACAAGGCCGGGCACGGTGGCTCATGCCTGTAATCCCAGCACTTTGGGCAGCCGACACAGGAGGACTGCTTGAGGCGGAGTTTGAGACCAGCATGGGCAACATAGCAAGATGACTCTACAAAAAATGTAAAAATCAGCTGAGTGCGGTGGCACACACAGGTCGTCCTGGCTACTTGGGAGGCTGAGATGGGAGAATCACTTGAGCCCGGGAGCTCAAGGCTGCGGTGAGCTATGATCATGCCACTGTACTCCAGCCTGGGTGACAGAGTGACACTCTACCTCTAAAAAAGAATAAAATAAAATGTAAAGATATTTTTAAATACAGAAGCCCCATTCTTTTGAGAATGGTAAACTATGTGATAATGGATGTAACATTCTCCCAGCCTTTGAGTAAAAGAAGATACTCTTTTCCCTGAAGACACAAGGTCTACTATTATTCATGTATTACATGTTATATATTATGTAATATATAAATTATATATAATAGAAGTAAGTCCTAAGGAATGAATATATAAAATACAGATAATATATGATCTAATGAGCATGGAGGCTGAGCTGTTCAAATTACAACATATGAATTGTAAAACTTGAAGAAACAGGATTTTAACAATGGCATATGTTGAAAGATGCCTAAAAGGCAAGGATTTCCTGTGAGGCAGACACCTGTTGTGCTGAGCCACAGGGACCAGCATTCTTTTAACCAGCATGTTCACTGTTCAACAGCAGGGTTTCCTTTCGGAGAAAGGTACGCTCAGATGTCTGCAGATTTTGGAGGGGTAGGGATTTCCATGTTATCTAACATAACCACCAGAGAAATCTTATACCGAGGAGTGTTTACAACTGAATATGATCCTTTGCTTTCATGACAAAGGCACAGACCACAACACTGGATGCTACAGCAATAAAGAAACTAAATGCTATTACAAGCAATTCATAGCTGTCAAAATATACAGGATTACCTTTCACCAAAGCTGCTCTATTCTAGTGTTAACTGTAAGATTCTCTTTAAGCAACAAAGAATGTATTTTCAACAGACAGTATAAAGAAATAGTGAAGACTCAGTGAATGATATAGCAAAAGAATAAGGCAAAAAATTCAAAAGCCAACATTTTCCAAGAAAACTTGAGAAAATGCCTATGAAAGCAACAAACATGAAAGAACTTGACAACAGATCCACAAGGTCATACTACTTTTTGATGTAATATAACCTCAATAGATGAACAAATTATTTAACATATTAAAATATAATTTCAGTTAATTGGTCAACTAGATGATGTTTTAATAAAAAAGTTGTATCTTTCAGCTGATATTTTGTAAGAAGCAAAAATCTGTAATATGAACATTCAATTCTGGATTCCCAATATCATCTGGCTTTTCAGAATTCTAATAAAGCTATCTATGTTTAAACTCATTTTTACATTCACAGATTATACATAGGTCAATGAGTTTTAACACCAAATGGCAAAGAAACCACAAAAGCTAGTTAAATAGCAATATGGGTGTACGGTGATCAAAGAAAAAGCAGGAGTACTTTACAAAGCAGGTGGCTGAATGGCAAAAAAAAAAAAAAAGTATATAAAGGGTACTCAACATCAGAAGTTATCGGAAAATATTCACAATGTAAGGCTCACTAAAAAAAGTTATGAGGAAAAGCAAATTAAAACCACAATGAGATACATTCACTAAAATGGCTAAAATGAACACGACTGACAGTATGGAGTGTTGCCAAGGATGCGGAGGAACGGAAATCTTATACATTGTTCATGGGAAAAGAAAACAGGACAGGCACTTTAGAAAATTACTTGGCAGTTTCTAAGAAACATATTAATAGAACCTGCCCTAGACTGACAGTATGGCTCACAGGTGTCATCCCAGCACTCTGGGAGGCCGAGGTGTGAGAATCACTTGAGCCCAGGAGTTCAAGACCAACCTGGGTAACACATAGTGAGAGACTCTCTCACTAAAAAAAAAAAAAAAAAAAAAAAAAATTTGCCAGATGCAGTGGCACATGCCTGTATTCCCAGCTACTCGGGAGGCTGAGACTGGAGGATGGTTTATGCCCAGAAGCTCAAGGCTGCAGTGACCTATGATCGCACTACTGTACTCCAGCCTGGGTGACAGAGTGAGATCCTGTCTCAAAAGAAAAAAAGAAAAAGAAAGAAACTGCCCTATACTCTAAGAGTTTCTAAGAAATATAAGCTACTCTACATTTAGCAATACTGATCCTAGGAATTTTCCCCAAGAGGAATGAATGCATAATGACTTGTACAAGAGTGTTCGTAGTAGCTTTATTCACAATAGCCCCAAAAATAAAAACTGCCCCAAGAGCATACCAACAGAAAACTAGACAGACAAAATGTGACATATTCATTTAAAGATATGTCATTGAGCAGAATGAGAACCAAGTACTGATAGATGCAGCAACACAGATGAATTTCAAAAACATTATGTGAAGTGGAAGAAGCCTGAGAGAAAAAAGAATACATATTGTACCATTCCATTTCTACGAAATTCAAAAACAGATTTATCAATGGTGATCAATACACAACAGTGACGTCCTCTGACGTAGGATGGACTGACTACAAAGGAGCTCATAAGACCTTAAGTTTATGAAAACAGTCAAACTGAACAAAATCCAAAAAGTTTGAATAACTGACAGGCTAACCCTAAATTTTAAAAAGCAAAATTTTACATTTTCTTAAAGAAGAGAAAATTATTTGTAAGTTCACGTAGCAACTCAACGTTGAGAAATAAATACCTAAAATAAGGCCATGTTCAAACATAGGAATCATTTATAAACATTAAAAATAACACTGAAGTTTAGATAAATATTAAAGAAATATTAAACATTCCAGTTAGAATGTTAACTTTTTCAGGAAAAAAAATACATATGTATATATGCCATCTTTTCCACTGAAGATTATATGGTAACGTTTCCTGAAAGTTATCAAAGAAATGTGAAGTTCAGCAAAGACTCATAGTTGAATAAAGTACAATATGATGATTTTATCAAACGTAATTAATGACCTCAAAGGAAAAATTAACTCCATTTCAAGTGCCCAGACCTGAAAAATACCAAATTCTAGAGAAAAGGTTGAAATGGATCTTAGAATATCTGTCTGCTTTATCTGCAAGGCAACTGTAGTGAGGCAAGCACTCGTTAGGAAGTGAGACATGTCACTGAAAATTTTCAACCTTAATTTTGTCCCCAAATCCCTACAAAGACATCTCAAAAACAAAATCCAGAATTATCTTCTTGTGATCACATGAATTTCTCAAGCGTAATAGAAAAAACAAAATAAAAACAGTCAAGAAAAAAACTACCATTGATCACTGCATAATCAAGGTAAGTTTTTTAAACCATGATGGACTATAGTAACAATAAATTGCATTTTTTAGTTCAAGAAATTATTATGAACTTACCTGAACAGCCTCCACTATTTTCTTTAAAAGTTCAATATTTCAAGTAAATTACTGCCACAGCCAAGAATCCCACTGTTACTTATTTAATGTATCATGTTCATATATCATGAAAAGCCGCTGGAAACAAATTGTCAAATAATATTCAATAGTTTATTTTACACCACATACGTAAAACCATTTAAAAAATAGCACCTTACTGTTACTTATTTTGAAGATAACATGTAAATCAAATTAGGAAAAATATTCCTTGCAGAATCCATTACATATTCATGTGCATTAAATAATACCAAAATGTTGTATTGGGGGTAATTACTCAAATATCACTGCAGTGTTATGTGCTGATCATCTGTTTAAATGCAGGGGGAAAACAGGTGCTAATCCAAATCAGTGATGAGGTCTGATGACCAACCTCAGTCAGGATCCTTTCTTCTGCTGCCCCATTTGGCATGAACTCCTCACTGGGGAACACTACTTCTGAATTAGAAGTGTATCCAGTAACTGTATTTACATGAAAATACATTAGGATCATTACATGTTTTAATGGTTTGCTTTAACATAGAATGACAACACATCTTCTAAAAAGAGACTAAAGTCTAAAAACAGAAGGCAAGTTTAAAAAATATCTGTCACATTTTGTAAATGTACAAAACTTCATTTATTGGTTGCCACAAAGTTTGAGAAATTTAGACTATATAGACCAGGTTAATAGGTAACAGAAAAACAAAGTATAAGAAAAGCCATAACATGTAGTTGTAAATCTACCATCTCAAACTTTTCCTGCCTCCACATCATTTGTAAATGCAGTAGCTTCCCATCAGCAAAGCTGCATGGCACTGCGCCTCATCAGAGCCCAGCCCAACCCTTGGCCCTTGCTAAGGCATTAACAGCATATCCCTAAGTGCCATGTGAACCTCAGAATTCCCTGCAGTCCCTTTGTTAGAACACATACTATTTCTCATTTTCAGTCATCATCAGGGCTCATTAAAAGCACTCCCAATAATTTTGCAGTGATTATTTCAGGAAAAACTATGTGGTATAAAGAAATCCTATTTTGATTCTGCTAATAACTTGTTTATCTTAGACAAATGGCCTGTTCACTAATTCAACCAAGGCACAGGAAGCACCTCTATGAGGGTATTCATACCTTAAGGAGGTCTCCCTTAACATCTCAGAAGGCCTGAAGATTGTGTATTAGATAAGCATAATTCAATCTAACAGAAAGAGCACTGAAATTTAACTCCAGATGTTCACATGCTAATGCACAATCACCACTAGTGTAGCAGCAAGAGTAGAGCAAGCAGGCAATAAGCAGATTCTCCAATCAAGAGGAGACTGGAATAAGAGGGTGAAATAAATATGGAATTTTGACCATTCTAGTTTCCTTTTGTGATCATCTATTTATATACCCAAATCCCTAACAAAAAAAACTCACAATGACCTCAAGGTTAAAAATCAGACTTGAGTTTCTCATTTCCCAAAGTTTCCTTTACTACAGCTATGGGTTCCATAGACAACCTCCCTTTACATGTCTTCGGAGGCATTGTATCCAGAGCTTTTGTCATTAATATACATAGACATGCTTTATTTTTGGCCATTACCGCTATATGCATCTTATTCTCTCTCCTCTTACGTATTTATCTGCCAACAGTGATCTTTGCAGACCAAGCCACCATCACCTCTCTCAACTCTCCTGACTGATCTAAGTGCTTTGATTCTCGCTCTCCTCCACTCAATTCTCTATTAAGTAGCTAACATAATTCCTTTCTAAAAAATAACTTACATCATATCATGACCTGGGCAAAGTCTCTCCGCTGAATTCCCATTTTACTCAGGGAAAAAAAATCCCAACTACTGACCACGGCATTGCTCCACATCTTGCATTCTCAACAGAGCAATCTCTCTCCCAAGGGGGAGAAAATTACTTGGGGGAGGGAGAGGACAAAAATCGTACTCTTTTTATGTATGCAGCACAGATTTAACAGATAGACTTACAACCATCCACAGTTATCCAGGTTGTCAACATTTCAGTGGCAGAGGGTCAATTAGGAAACAAATGTCTAAAAGGCCTTCTGTGGAGGAAGTGATCATGAAAAAAAAACTGAGAAATATGGATGTATTAAGAATATATACATCTATGAATACAGAAACTTCTGGAAGGATACGCCAGAAATTAGTAACAGTGGCTGCCCCTGGATAGAGAAGTTGGATGGCTGTTAGATGATACTGAGAAATTTACTATCACTCTGCATCACTTTGTATCTTGATTTCTGTGTACCAGGTGCACATTATTGTTCAAAAAATTCAAAAATATAGTTTATGTATAAATAGTATTTGAAGGCTGTTGATTTTTATTAGGTATTCTTTCTAAAGTACAACAGTGTAATAAAGATTATTTCTAGATCTCAAAGGAGGATCTGAACGATGGCTATAATGAAGGGCCTATTTAGGTAACTTTTAAGTTTGAGGAATAAGAGAATGGGGTTAGTCCACTTAGGGTTTCTGTATTTCCTCATGGTGGCCACTGACCAAGTATGAATACAGCCATCTTTAGGGGTGGGCGCAGTGGCTCATGCCTGTAATCCCTGCACTTTGGGAGGCCAAGGTGGGCGGATCATCTGAGGTCGGGAGTTCCAGACCAGCCTGGCTAACATGGTGAAACCCCATCTCTACTAAAAATAAAAACAAAAAATTAGCTGGGCATAGTGGTGCACGCCTGTAATCCCAGCTACTCAGGAAATTGAGACAGGAGAATCACTTGAACTCAGGAAGTGGAGGTTGTGGTGAGCCGAAATCGCGCCACTGCACTCCAGCCTGGGCAACAGAGTAAGACTCCATCTCAAAAAATTAAAATTAATATTAAAAAATAAAGCCATCTTTAGTATATGTTAATTTCTTTGGGATGTGCATTTCTGTAACTCATCAATGCAACTGCAGTGTTCTATGGAGCTTCAACGGTTTCCACGTATTCTAGTACAAGACTCAAACTCACGAAGCCCTGCAGGGGACACCCAAATCACTCTGTGGATGTACAGAGGGTATCTCAGCCCCCTAACCTATACGCATTTGACACTGGCAAACTTTTTGTGTCTCATATTTTCATTTGTCAATTGTTGCTTACTTTACTGACAATTCTCTAGCCAAGATCTTTTCCCCGAGCATCAGGATTTCCTGTGCTGAACCCACTTTCTAGATGGCACAGGGCCCCAACCCTTCCATCTGACCTTTCTCCTCTTTTTAGCAGCACCTAAATACCTATCATTTGGTTTTTTAAAACCTGTCACCCTTGCCTTCTTTCTTCCACATAAATCCCCTATATTAAGTTAACCACCCAGTCGTGACCATACCATAACCAATCCGCATGTCTTGATTTCTGCCCTTCTTCTCCATCCCACTATCCCACATCTCAACTGCTCTCACTTCCTGCAGTTAAGGCCATTCAAACACATCCCGCTGCCAATCACTAGGTATATAGTGATTGCAATCTGACTACTGTCGTTCTCTTGCCAAAAATCTCCTAATGATTTTTGGAGATTTTTTCAATGGGTCTTTATCACAGAATAAGATTTTAGATTTGTTTTCCAGTCTTGTTTTGGGTTCCTACCAGCTTTCTACACATTTATCAACTGTCAGCCTTTGCTCACAGTGGGCCCACTCTGATCGTATCTACTCCCCAAAACAGATACAGCTCATTTGAAGTTGATACCTAGGTATTTCTACCTCCCCAAATCTCTGGACACACTCACTAAGATAGATACTACTTCCTCTTTTGTTCTGAATGGTCGTCTAATGCTCTCACCTCCAAACAAGAGCATTCTACGAAAATCCTTCCCAACTATTGTATCTTATATGCATTTCTCTTTGCCGAACTCCCTGTAACACACTTATGTTGGGCAACAGGTTTCATGTGTAATCCGTCAAGGTACCAAAGTATACTTAGCACTACTACTGAACTGTACACACAGCAGGTGATTCTTACAGATAATGGGATACTAGATAACCTCCTGTCACACGATGCTCCAAAAACTGATCATAACAAAATGTATGCTTTATTGAGAACAAGATTCCAACACTTATTTTGTATTGTGTATTCTTGAATTTTTCCTTCCGGCTGCCTCTCAATTCATGCATATGTAAGACAAGTCTCAAGTTGACTGCTAAAAGGTGCTACTACCATTATTGATGTTTGTCATCCTTTTCTTTCTCCCTTAGATCTTTTCTGCATTGTTTCATAATTAATGTGCTGTCTTCTAACATTTATCAGTTGTCTGGAGTTGCTGGAAGACAGGAGCACCTCATATCTACCCCATGCTGGCTGCATTTATCTTCGATGGAGCAAATCCTTGCTGGATGGAGGTTATATTCCATGCCACCCAGACCTACTGTAGAATCAATTATTCCTAATCTATGACTCGAGCGTCTACTAACTCAGCTCAAGCAATCTAGGCCCTTCACAAACATAACAATGACATAATCTCTTGCAATTCATTTATGGACCCTATAGATTGTTTAGAAACCATTCATTTTGTTGACCAAATACAGTGTTCGCTTATCAGTTTATATGGCATCAAAGACACATTCACATTAAATTAGCATTTTAATACATAAGTTACTTTTAATGGTGCGATAAACTCTTAAAAAAAAAAAAAGGAAACTCATTGTAGTATTCCTACACTAGCACCCAGGCTATTTTGTGTCAGTGTGTGCACTAGCCAAAGGAAAATAACTATTAAAGGACAAACAGAAAGCTTATAGTCAACTGTCAACATGAGCTGTCAGGCGTTCCTTTAATGATAATCCAGCCAAGAGCACATCCAACCCAGAGAAGCACTGAGGTCTGAAGGGTACAGTTCTGCTCCGGCTGCTCTAGACAGCAGCCAGTTCAGACTGGAGTGGGAAAAGACAGGCCTCCAGAGGGAAGCCTAGAGTGAAGACAACAGCAAAATAAAAACAGAATGATGACGAGTATGCAAAATTAAGCAAATGGTAAAGACACTGAACACTGGGAAAACACACATGAAAATTTTATGTAATCAAATATATATTTCATACTATAGATTAGCCATATAGAAAAAAATGAGTTTTGGCAAACTAGAGTTGATTTCCATTTATTTATGCTCCAAAAGTACTTAAGACTATATATACTACTATAATGTGATTATTAACCAAAATTATATAATAATGTCAACTTGAACATTTTAAAAATCCTTTGCATATGCTGAATTATACATTTAATCCCAAGTTTTCATCATCTCTTGTCAAGGAGAGAAGAAAAAAACAATGCTTCTTGCAGAGGTCAGGTCCCCAGACTTGGTGGCATTCCCATTCTTCCTAACTTGTACTTACTATAAAACAGAGAGTCGAGGATGCTGAAAAGAATATAACTGACATATTTCACAAACAGAGACTAAAACCAAAATGCAGGAACTGAGTAATGTCTACCATATAACTAAGAAAAATGTTAATCTGGTCTGTTCTTAGAAAACATTTGAAATCACCATTTGTAAAAGCAATCCAAAAAAGCAATGTCGATTTTACAGGTAATGTTTTAAATTCCTATAACCCCTCCAACTGAACAGTAATAAATATGAGGTCAAGGACCATGATAAAAGAAGCAAGCAACTGAAAAAAACGATAGGGCAGAGGGAAACTGGTAACTCTTAACTCCTCAGAGTATCTGAGTAACTATCCACTCATAATAAACAGGGACTATTAACATGAAAGACCAAGTCTCAAACTATTAATTACATGCTTTTTCTCCTCCCAGTATTTGTAAAAGAGTTTTTCAATCTATGTCAGTACAATATATCCAATGTACTAAACCTGAGAGGATTAGGTGTCCCCTTCATCACATACAATTTTTACTGAATTATTTCTCCTGCAAATCTTAGCTACACTGTCATCTTAAAGTTCAATTACTGGAAGAATTAACTAGACCATCAATGTCTGAAGAAGTATATATAATGATCACCTATATAAACTATATATGGATAATCACATCAACAATGAGTTCTAGTTGCTACATTTTGCTAGAAGACCCTTCTGAGCATTTCCTGACGAGTTGCTCCTAGCAGTGAACTTCTCCCATTTGTGTTGGTTCTGGTTTTCTCTTCAATGTGTAACAAAGGAAGAAAAGGTGTGAGAGAAAAAAACAGAAACTTATAAAACCGGTAGCCTTCATTTAAAACTCAATTAGAAAAAGTCTACTTTCCTGGAGAAACCTCAGGTAGGCGTTTTAAACTTACTTCCAGGTCCTCTGGTCTTCTTACTGCTTGGGGTTCCACCAAGACCAAACGCCATTGTATTTCGTATAGACAATCAATACAAAGAACATACACCGTGATTTTAGTTCTAAATTTTATATTGATTGTTGAAAACAAGTCTTCTCCCATTCCGCCAACCTCATTCCACTCTCTGGTCCCACACAGCAGAATATCTTAACTCCTATCTATCCATCCCAACTTTCTTCTCTTTCCTCTTTAGACAGGGTACATTTTCTACCAATGTCTACTAAGAGCTGGACTATTGACTCGTCCTCCCTGCTGGCTATTCTTTCTCTCACCCTTTAGTATAATGGAGTTGTCTAAGAATTTCTTTATGCACTTTCTTCTCCCAATTTTTCTTTTGCCACTTACTAGACTTCAAACTCAAAGAAGGTAGGGACAGTGTCTATTTTCTTCACTATTATATGCACAGAGACAAAAATGTTCAATAAAAATTTATTGAATGAATAAACAATCTGTGATACTCATCCAAACACTTTAATTGGTACTAAAAACTCTACTCCTAAATCCATACCATGACTCCATTTTTCCTCCTGAAAAGTTTCTCAGATCAGTTCAATACCAAATGTCAAACACTGTGTGAACATTGATAAAGATGGGGAAAAAAAGTAGGCATTGCCAGGCACAGTGGCTCACACGTGTGATCCCAGCACTTTGGGAGGCCAAGGCGGGAGGATCATTTGAGACAAGGAGTTTGAGACCAGCCTGGGGGCCTGGGCAACACAGTGAGACCCTGTCTCTATAACTTTTTTAAAAAAAATTAGCTAGGCATGGTGGCATGCACCTGTGGTCCCTACTACTGAGGTGGGATGATCACTTGGGCCTAGGAGTTTGAGGCTGCGGTGAGCTATGATTACACCACTGCACTCCAGCCTGAGTGACAGAGTAAGACCTTGTCTCGAAAAAAGACAAAGTAGGCACAACGAGCAAATAAATATACTGATAAAATTGACATGAATGAAGAGAGCTGATGTTAAACTGTTCTGAGAAAGGCACTTATAAGAGATTTACAAAGGCCGGGCATGGTGGGTCATTGCCTGTAATCCCAGCACTTTGGGAGACCGAGGTAGGCGGATCACTTGAGGTCAGGAGTTCAAGACCAGCCTGGCCAACATGGTGAAACCTCGTCCCTACAAAAATACAAATATTAGCTGGACATGGTGGTAGGTGCCTGTAGTTCCAGCTTCTCGGGAGGCTGAGGCAGGAGAATCACTCGAACCTGGGAGGTGGATGTTGCAGTGAGCACAGATTGCACCACTGTACCCTAGACTGAGTGACAGAGCGAGACCCCATCTCAAAAAAGAGAGACCTACAAAAATATCTGAGAGACAGAGGAACCACCTTAGAGTTTAGTGAGCAAGCGGGGAGGGATGGAGGTACATGAGGTTGGAAAGGCGGACCAAACCAGATAAAGTCCTGTGGTCTACCATGTAGTTGTGATTTAATTCAGATGGTAAACTACTGTTTGGAAAAGGAAGCAGAATCTGAGTCATGTTTTGTTTATTTATTTACTTTTGAGACAAAGTCTCACTCTATTGCCCAGGCTGGAGTGCAGTGGTGTGATCTCAGCTCGCTGCAACCTCCGCCTCCCGGGTTCAAGTGATTCTCCTGCCTCAGCCTCCCGAGTAGCTAGAACCACAGGTTTGCGTCACCATGCCCGGCTACTCTTTTAGTAGAGATGGGGTTTTGCCATCTTGCCCAGGCTAGTCTCAACTTGTGAGCTCAAGTGATCCACCCAACTTGACCTCCCAAAGTGCTCAGATTACAGCATGTCACTGCGCCCACCTGGCCAAGTCTTGTTTTAAAATGATGCATTTTGTGGAGAATAAGTTGCAAGAGCAAAAGTAAAAACAGGACAAGTTAGGAATGTATCATAGTCATCTTTGGTGACAGATGGTAGGTCCTGAGAGATAATATATTTACCAGGCAGATTTTCCACAGTTTTAAAAATCCCAACCAACCACCTAAAAGCACTCAAAACCAAAACATTCAAAAATAAATGGATTATGCCCTCCTCTCCCTCTAGCAGCTACATCAATCACCTCACCGTCGACCCTGAACACACTTACCTTTGGCATCTCTGTTCACAGTATCCTCAACCCATCATTCAAACCAGAAACCCCTAGGACACTTTGCATCTCCCTCCTCCACCCTCCCCATACATTAGAAACAGCTGAATTCACTATACCTCTGAATTACTCTTATCTGGAATCTGAACAATCCTGACACTAAAGATCCTTTCAAATTCAATGTAGGGATGCTGGGGCTGGATCCCTGATCTATGTGGTCTCTCTGCTCCAGAACATTGTTTCCAGTCCAGTCACTCTTACACTTAACATAATTATTTTAAGTTGTAATAATGGGGCTTATCCTTACTCGCAGTCACCTAAAAGGTAAATAAAGGTCTAAACTCCTTAACAGTGATCAATCATAATCTGATCTCAACTTTACTTCTCTTCTCTGCTACCAGTCTTAGCGCCCTCCCCTTAGACGGCTTAGTGCCTCACCAGCCTGTGACCACATGATGTTGCCATCCCACAATGCTCCCTACCCTCTTGTGCAAAAAGCCTACAACTATAAGTATCTACTCACCTTCAAGACCTGCTCAAACGCTATCATCTTAGTGAAATCTTCCCAGTCTCCCCAAAGTAAGTGAACTATTTGCGTCTGGGTTTTCAAAGAACTTTCTATGCCCTTTATTACGACAACTTGGTCAGTTTCCTTACAACTCTACATATACCCATTAAACTTCAAATCTTAAGAGAAAAGGACCATATTTTGTTCATTTTGGTATCCTCATTTGTAAACACTGTGTCTGTTCTACAGTTGGGGTCATTCATTCACCAAGCAAGTATCTAACAACGACTTGCTAGGAAATTAAGATGAATTACTAAATAACAGATATTCTAGAAGGAATAAAATAAATATATAAACAAGATAACCTCACACAAATGTTTTAAGAGAAATCTTGTATGTACGACCAAACCTTTTCAGGACTTAAAACATATGCTTAAAAATGTTATGGATAGTATCAAGGTGATAGCAAACACAAAAGGAAAGTAACAAAGTGAAAGGGATGTTAAAACTATGTGTACAATTTCCTTCCTGAGAACTTGGTGCTCCAACTCCTTCCCTGCAGGACAGCAAACACCAAGTAATTAAGCTCAGGAAACTAATATCACACTGACACTTAACTATGAATATATACTTAAACTTGGCCAGGCACGGTGGCTCACGCCTGTAATCCCAGCACTTTGGGAGGCCGAGATGGGCAGATCACGAGGTCAGGAGATCAAGACCATCCTGGCTAACACGGTGGAAACCCCATCTCTACTAAAAGTACAAAAAATTAGCCGGGCATGGTGGCGGGCGCCTGTAGTCCCAGCTACTTGGGAGGCTGAGGCAGGAGAATGGCGTGAACCCGGGAGGTGGAGCCTGCAGTGAGCCGAGATCGCACCACTGCACTCCAGCCTGGGTGACAGTGAGACTCTGTCTCAAAAAAAATATATATATATATATTTTTTTTAATATATATTTTATATATATATTTTTAATATATATTTTATATATATATTATTTATATATATTATATATATATACACACACACACACGCACACACTAAAACTTTAAATTTCAACCTTATTCATTTTAAAAGGTAACAATAAATTACATAATTATAGCCTATGTAATGGGATTCAGAGATTACAATCATTGAAAGGAAAAAATTAAAATGTGACTAAATTACTCTTCTAAGATCAGGGCCAAGAAAAATATTTCAAACCACATGTGAAATATTAAACTTCCTAGAAGCCACATTAAAGGAGGGAAAAAAGCAACAGGTGAAATTAGCTTAATTATATATTTTATTGAACCCAATGTAGCCAAAATATTATCATTTTGGCATATGCCACATTTAAAAGTTGAGAAATTTTACATTCTTTTCCTCGTAAGTCTGCAAATTTAATTCAGATGCAAAATTTTCCTCAAAAATACTTATCTGTATTTAAATTACATAAAATCAAAGATACAAAAGTAGATTAATATAATCAAGTCGTTCCAAGTATGCTTAATATTCTATCAATAACTGAATTTAAGTCAATTACAATAAAAACTTTAGTTCCTCATCTCACTAGTCCCATTCCAAGGACTCAACAGCCAAACGCCACTACTACTAGGATGGTTCAGCTTCAGGCAGAACTGCGGCCGCTTACTTCAGCACAACTCAATTCAATGAGCAGAAACTAAATAAAAATCATTTTCTTTCCCCTTTGTTTCCTAAGGTGGCTATTTTCTAGGCCCCTTAACTAAAAGAGTAGCTGTCATTTTCTCTACTGCCTTTATCACTACATGGTAAGATATTATTTGTCACTCTATTACACAAATGCTATCAGGGCAAAGAATTGGTCCACTGTGTTCACACTTCAAACTGCAAGAAACTATAGTCTACATAGCAAACTGTAGGAAGTCAGTATGTAACTAAGAGGGTTTCAAGCACTGCTAAATTATTTAACATGTGTATCTATGCTGCGTTTATGACCTACAGAAAAGAAATAGAAACTGGCTGTGATAGGTTAGTCTTCTGTATTATTCAAGTAATTCCAAAATAATTCAAACTATGAGATCTGTATTTTCAACCAACCTAGGGAATATTTCATCCATTCATATGTCAAAAAGTTCATGACATGAACCCCTATACTTTAGTTGACTTTAAGGCCTGTAGCACAAACAGCAGAACATAAGTTAAGTACATTATATTGCAAAGCAGAATCTAAGAATGTAAACACACTTTTTCTACATTGTACTTCCCAGTCCTAAAACTTGGAGCATGTTATTTTCCACAAACTGCCCATCTTCCACTAATTTTTTTTAAAAAATTTAATGGCTCCAGATAAAGGGCAATGTAGCAAAATACACAGCCAAGAAACAAAAGTAGTAGTCTTATTTTTCCCAATTAATCATCATGCATAAATCTACATATTAGCAACAGATCAAATATAAAGTTCTATGGCTGCCCAGTAAGGTAATGCTAGAGCCATTAAATATGCATGCCAGTGGGGGAGGGAACCACATTCCAATCAGAAGACTTCAGTAATGTATAAGATGACACAAAGTAAAAACTCAAGGCAGGTCCCTTTTTAAATTTTTATCATTTTTTTTTCTGTATTCATGTACGAAGAATAAAAGTTAAACACTGATTTTTGTAGAGATATGACTCATTTTGGTGTCACAGGAGTTAAAAATAATCATTTCTTGACTGAAGACAATTAGTAATACATAACAGGAAAAACTGTGTGAAAAAGTCTAGTATCAACATATTTTTTTTTTAGAAGAGATAAAAAAAAGTCTTACTCTCATTAGGCTGCTTGAGAATTCCTCAGTTGGAAAATAGGTTAATAAGCCACCATGGTGTAGAAGCAGCCTAATGTCGTAGACCTGGGCCTCCATGGAGCAAGGAATCTGACTCAACAGAAAAAATGGGGGAGGGGTGTGGTTGGTGCAATGTTAAAAGATAACACTGATTGCACCTTCTCCAAACCAAACCCATTTATGTTCACAAATCTCAAAATGGTTGATTAACGTGGAAAACTGAGAAGATACCAAATTCTATTTTAGGGTAGTTTTTGGGAAGCAGAGTCAGAGAGTCCCCAGGTGATATCCAGATTACAATTAAGAAACAAATCTCTATACTTAAGTATTTCCTACATGCAGATATTCTTAACATACACACATCAAAGTCAGTGTTATAGAATCTACTTTCTGGGATATTAAAGGCTTGAAATCAGGTGACTGTTTCTTTGCACTTGTACAGTCACAATTTTTTGGAACAAACAACTGTCAATACAGCAAATATATGCTCTCATTATGAACCAATTTAATTTTTTATTGTGCTGCATAATTTTGAGTGGGCCTTGATCTCTCTCTCACACACACACACACATATATCTGAAGCTACAAAGAAAATGTTTTAATATATATACTTATAGTCTTGGGAAATACACTTATTAAATCTTTTATCTTCAAGCTAGAAAAGCAAAACAAGCTTACACCAAAGAGAAAGTCAGGCCATCATTTTAATCCATCAAACTATCATTCTATTCATATTCACAGGAGGCTAAGTAAAGAAAGGACAGTTCTAGCACCTTCATCCAGCAGCCAGAAGCATGTCCAAACATACCAACACAAAAACAATTACATTATTTCATCTCATACTGGTATGCTGAGAATCTGCTAAGAGGAAACTTGTTTCACAAAATCTTCAAAGTACACTTCTCCATATACCCTCTTCATTTGAATTAACTAGGTTTTAAAATCCTAGTTTAAAAATGTATGATAAATGAATTTACGCATTAAATAACACTCAATAGCTAATATGTTTCCTAGTCAGAAATAATGGACTTTTGCAGTGCTTATCAACTGTCAATAGCTGTAAATGTCTGAGGGTGTTTTGATTGTCAGGGATCTTATCTAATCTACAGTGTACTGGGACAGTCAACTACAGCAACAACAAAAATCACAATCAGAATAGCCTCTTTTGAGGCACAACATCCGAAAACAGATGCTCAAAGGGGTTCTTACAAACAGCAGCAGCGTCATCACATAGGAACTTACTAGAAATGCACGTTCTTTGGCTCCACCTGAGACCTACAGACCACTCTGGAATAAAGTCCAGAGATCTGTGTTTTCATGAGCCTCCCAGGTGATTCTAATGCATGCTGAAGTGTGAGAACCACTAACTTCAGAAGGATGTCTGTGGCTGCTGTCCCTTAATTTAGAGGACAAATTTTTTTCCACTGTTGTATCTTAAGCCCTATAAAACTAACCAATACACAGTAGGTCCCCTTGATACATGCTGTTACAATGAATTAATGGATATAGTGAAATTCTGAATGACATGGCACCTCATAAAATCTTATATGACTAAGAAAAGTTTTTGTAGACAATTACTCCCATTACCATTTTCAGTTATCTGAACTTTTCACTCCAGAGTTATCCTAATGTGTAAAGCATTCAAGTCTGGGAACATATTTTCTAAGCAACTCAAAGAATTAACATACACTGAGTAACCACTAAGCAAGTTACTATTATTGCCTCTAACACCAAAAAGGTCAGAAATTACTAAAAGTCATACAGAATGACTATGTAGAATTTAGTTTACTTTTTCTCAATACATAAAAACACCAGGCAACATATTTAAATCTAAGGAATGTCTGAAACTTAATACTGATTTACATTATCTAATAATGTAAAAATATCCTGAGGAAAAATTAACCACGAAAGGTACACTAACATGTTTTCTCAATTTTCACATAAGAAATAATACAAATAACTTGCAAAAAGTAAATTATTTAAATAACCATAAAGATAATAATGTAAATAATGTAAATAATGTATTCCAAACATGGCAAAGTGAACAGGCACAGGATTATATATTTACATAATTCTTCTAAACATTCACATAAGCCTGGTTGATCGACAAACATATAATGCCCTTTTGCATAAAAGCAGCTACAACAGGAAAGAATGTATCAGAGATCCAGTCAGAGAGAAAACATAAAACATAATGAATGTGGCTACTTATTTAAGTTATGACACTAGCTTATATATGCATAATTCCTTACATGAGATGTACAATATATAAATAAAAATGTGAAGTTGTCTTGGTGTAATAAAGAGCTAGAAAAAATTTTAGATAAAAATTTAGACAATGAAATAAAAATAAAAATTAAGATAAAATTTAGATTAAGGTATCTATTTCAAAGTCTTCAACACCATCAACAAAACACTTATACAAAGCATTTAACAAATATAAGGTCCACTTATATTACTATCAACACAATGTAGGACCTTGTATTTAATGAATAATTTGTCTTATTGACTAAATTTATATTAAAATATGAAGAAAATCTAAAATGAAACGTGTTCAAACTAAGTACACTTCCGCTTAAACCTACTTAATTCTAATTCTATTCTTAATTTTGAGACTGAACTACGTCACGTGAAATTTGAGTGATTTATATTCCACAAGACAGAAGTGAAATTTTATTTATGTGTACAAGCAGAATACCATCTCTTTTAAAGTTCATCTGATTAAATGAGAAAGGCAAATTTAAAAAGAACAATTCTGACAAACTACTTTTAAAAATACAGGATCTTTCGCAGAGGAGGGAACTGATAGTGACAATGGTAACTGAAGCCATAAAATTTTCTTGAAAAAGATTTTGTTTAATGTGTATGTATAAACTCTGGCTATATAACATTAAGAATTTCAGTATCTTCAATCTGGAAATAACAGACTTCTGTTATTCAAAAGGAAAACAAAATGTCATAAAATAGAAAAAACACATACACTGTTAATTTCATCAGGTAAAAAAAAAAAAAAAGGGTAATCAAATAGTAAGTTTCAACAAAGAGGAACCCTTAGAGATATTTATATTCTGAACGGTTTTACAGAAAAAAAGGTCAAATAAAATCAGAAAACAACAGTTTTGTGGTAAGCCTTTAAACAGTCTTACAAGCTTCAAATTTCAATCATTAATATTGTTATTCCATAATCAAGGAAACAAAAACAAATTCAAAATGTTCTCACAACACATAGAAGACACTACTTTTGATATTTTTTAAATTTTTTTATTTTTTGTAGAGACGAGGTCTCACTACAACTGCCCAGGCTCATCTCAGCTTTTGGTATTTAAAAAAATCCAGATTTTAAACATTAGACACTATAAATTTTTTTCTGCATTTTTTTTCATTATTTCCCCAGAGTAACAGTCCATAAATTAACTGATGGATACTCACTTAGGAAATGGCAGACATACTTCATTTTACACCACCAGAAAAACATGTAAAGTGAACAGAGAAAAATGATTTTAATTTTTAAAATTCAGTAATGAAAGCTGCTGGAAACAAAATGCTCTTGTAAAGTGTAAGACTACTCCCAATTCATTGAATCACACGATTTGCTTAGAATGAAATATTTCCATACTGGGCTACATAACTTAAGAGGTGGACTCTTCGATTTCAGGAAATGAATCTTCATCAGTATGAAATTAACCTAAAAATGTTGTTTTTAGGAGGCATGTGTTGAAATATTTAGGGCAGAAGTAACATCAAGCCTGCTACTTACTTTGAAGTAGTTTGCCATCCCCCCAAAAAGTCCATGCCTAAAAACATCTATCAACACAGGAAAACATGAACAACTGTTGAATTAGAAGATATGTATACGGATGTTTACTGCCTTATTCTTGAAAATAAGAAGTCTGACTTTTTATATCACTGCTATCCTCTGACACCTCTGAAATATATTTTAACACATTAGATGTTGTAACAAAACTCTGAACACCTACAGAAAACACTTAAATAATACCTTACTCCCCAGGAACTTCCTCCATTTTTTCAAAATGATGTGGCCCATTTATTTTTGACCAGTACCATCTGACACTAAATCTCAACCCTTTTTAAAGCTTTTACCATAATATGATCACATCCTTTCACAAAACTTACTTGATTTCAATCACATATGTCCTTTTTCTCATTCAGAATCTGTTGTAATTATCAACCTAATCCCCATTTACTAATTAATGACTACTAACCATTCACATTGCTATTTAGCAATTATTAGAGACTCTACATATAAGTAGCAAGTTACTGAAATATTCAACAAGTATGTTTCTGAACAAACTGTAAAGGTATTATTTCAAATAGTGTTTGAAAAACAAGAGCCAAAGTTTCGGTCACTGTCCTTGTTTACAATTCCTATTTTTATTAAATGGCAATTCCAGCTAAAACAGATATTGTTCCCCTAATATTACTGATATTTCAGGGTTAAAAATATTCAGTCTCTTTCACTAAGTGCTCAGCACTGATTTCACACAGAAAAATAAAAAAAACCTCAAGGAAGAATAGCAAACTGAATTTTGCAAAAACACAAGTGAATCAGTTTTTAAAAATCTGCATCTGTCAAGAAAAAAAAATATGCATTTATTTACAAAATATACAAAAATGGGAGAAATTCCAACAACATATAGTACTAGAATAAAACTATTAGGAAAACAGGTGTTCCTTTATTTTATACATACTAATTACAAGTAGCACATGAAACATTAAGTCCTGAAGACTTTAAACTCAGTACTTCAAATCATGACACAAACTATCATAATACTGTTATATATTAAAATTGTTTCACATTACTTTTTATGAAAAAAATGATAGCATATATGACAACTTCACACTTAGAAAGTTAACACTACTGAATTTCCTCTTTATTTTTGTATCTACCACTTTTAAGCAGATGATATTCAAAAATCTTCCTTGGTATACTAATTCACAAGAAAAAAAAATTGACTGAACCAGCCACAAAGTTTAACTATACAAAAACACTAAAAACACGGAATAACTGGGAGTTCAGAGATGCTCCACTTGACTGTCACTCAGAAGCTGACTGCTCCCAGCGTAAACTTGGTAAAGCCGGAACAAGGATTTTCTTGATGCCAGGAAAAAGTTGTGTAGAACTCTGTTCTTGGTGCCAGAGTTGAGCCTGGACACTAGGATGTTCAGGAGATTAAGACATCTTTTTGTGCACTGGCCTTCAAGTGTTCTTGAATGAATCATACAGAATTTCACAGCCTTGGCCAAAGGTACCTTGGTTTAACATCAAAGGATCAAGTTTATCCCAATCATATTTCAGCTTTGAAGTGAAATACAATGCTAAACATTACCTGAGAATTATATGAATAAAATATAGCTGACGGGAAAGGTAGATTTAAGTGCAATAGATATCACTGAAAAACTGTAATCAATGTTAAAACTCCCCATATCCCACTTAATGTCACAAATTAAAGCAAATCCCACTCTCCATCACCTAATACTTATGAGAAACATGAGAATAGTCTTTGACTATTATTTAACAATCTCCAAATCATGTTTTCAAAGAACTGTCAAAAACAAAAGCCTATGAATACCGCAAATTTTAGGAAATGCTTCCATCCACACTGTGTATCTAAAAAAATAGCAGAGCATGAAAATGTACGTATGAATATTTTAATTAGTATAAAAGAATGCATCAATTATGCTTTACAACCAACTGCTTTTATGCAAAATTTAAATTGTTTCTTTCCAAACTACACCTTCCAGCAAAACAGACACCACTATTTACATACTGTTTATTTTAAAATAGCATATTCTCTTTCAGAAAGGTGCTGAAAGCATGATATAGCAAACCATTGTGATGTTTTATGAGAAATAGCTATGCTATGATCAGTGTCTGATGAATTACATTTGTGGTATGAGTCATATGATTCCTTAAATGTAATTTTAAATAAACATGACCAACATACACATTTTTAAATATAGTTATGACTTTGTTTTTCAATAAACATTATAATGTGATAAAATCAGTTTCTCCCTAGTATTAAAAATCAAAATAGGTATTTGATAGTAAAGGGAGCTAATCAGATTCCAATGACTGTAGCCATTCTCAAGTAATTCTCTGCTATTTAAAATCACCTCTTGAACTGTACTCCTTGGATGTCTCAGCATTATCTTGAAAAAAACAAACAAACAATAAAAAAAAAACCACCGCCATTCCTTGGAGACAAATGGTCCTAACTCATCAGACAAGTTTTACTGGAGAAATCCAAACTTTGGGGAAATATTTACAACACTGCAGAGTCAAGCCATCTTTTAATACCTCTAGAAACCTACATTCTCAAGAAATGCCTAATTCACCACAAATCACACAACAAATCCTCACTTCACAGCCAACCCAATAGTATTGTTTTATTTTAAAGAATGTTTAACACTAACTGTATGATAATAATCGGGTAAGGTCTAGATATTGAAACCAAATAAATAATGGCAGATATGTTTAAAACTAGACATTATTTTTTATAAGCAAAAGAGATTTGCCTTCAAACAGTTTTTTTCAAGATGAAAAAGATTTATTTGGAAAAATCAGCACAGGACAAAGATATCCTTAATAATCTGTCTCAGAATACCTGAATATTCAGAATCTATATGAAATGTAGCTGGAAATTCCGATTTCACAGAACATCAGTGGTTTATACAAACTAAAACTCCCATACCCTCCCACCCCACATATACTACTCTATCTACCCCTTATTGACATTAGCTTTCATTAATTAAGCTTCTATCTTCAGTGCTACTTGCGCAAATTAAAAAGCAAAATCATGTTCATTTTTAATGACTAGGATTAGTTTAAGCAACCAAAGCATTACTGTTACAGCAAAGTTTAGTAAGACCATAAGAGAATACCACTAATAACAGTTTTAAATTATCCAAAATGATTTCTTTATTGAGATTAAGTAACTACATAGATTTCACAGTACTACGGAATACTTATATTTAGCTAAAGTCACAAACACATTTCAACATTCAAAATGATGAGCATCATTACCATTCTAATCTACAAAGCTCATGAATAAAGAAAAATACAAAAACCTCAAGTTTTACAAAAAAAAAAAAAACTTTTAAGTCTACATACATTAACAATAAAACCATTTCTTCCAGATAACAGGGAAAAGTATAAAGGCATACCACTGACTTTTTTTTTCTAGATAGCCAGGAGTGAACGAATGTTTAGTATCTACGACGCTTATTAGGGCCTTCAAAGTTGCCCCCTTGACTTCCTCTACCAAAGCCACCAGGACCACCACTCACAGGACCTACACCACTCATTGGTGCTTGAGGGGTTTCAGAACCTGTTCTACTCCCCATAGGTGAACCCATCTGAGATGGCGGTCCTTGAGGAAATCTGTCATTGTGCTATGATACCACACAATAAGGAATAGAATATGAAGTCCATTTGGAACACGCCAAATATAAGTGACAAGAAAAATTGGCAAAATCCCAAGTGGTGGTGTCATGAAGTTCGGCAGAAAGTCCAGCAGAATCAGGATCACACATAGAAGGAAGAAAGGAGCAATTTAATTAGTTACTATGTTTTTTTTTTTTTTAAATGCAGCATCTGAAGATTTACATATTGCTAATGCTATGCCCCAATTTATGAACAATGAACTGATTTCGTGACAGAAGCAAATGTAATCTTAAGCCTAAACAATATTATAATAAAGCTCTGATTCCTTTTTTCAAAAGTTTATATTGCATGAAACTACGCTATGTAAGAAAAATACTTTTTTAAAAAAATCAGAGAAATAAAACTGGGGAGCAGCATCAATTCGGTTTTTTAAAAGTAAACATTCTAAAAAAATCTTTACATCAATTCCTTGAAGATAGAAAGCACTAATACAAACATACACAAAGAATTATGATTTCAGTATGGAAACTTCTGAGAGTGTTTTCCTTGAAAGATTATCATGGGAAAATAGTTTTAAAAATTAATGTAATAACATGCACTAATAAGCACAATTAAACATCTGAATTAAGTATTTTGAAAAACTTAACAATAATCATACATATTAATCTCAAAGGTTGGACAGAACTGCCTGAAGTGTAGCAGTAAAATGTCAGTGCAAAAAAGACCAAGGGTGATATTTAAATAAAGTTTACAATTTCAGGGAGACAATAAAAAATGGGACAGTTAATGTTACTTCTATGTTTCTATTGATGATTATATGCCACACAAAAACTTAACCAAAGTAGTATAAGTTTTTACTAGCTTTCAAACATATCACTATAAAATAAAGCCTCTACTGAAGGAAATAAATGCAATCACTGTGTTAAGCGCCATCTGTTCATAGTAGCCATGCACTGCCTCTTTATCTCCCTGTATAAACTATCATTTTAAAAAATCCAACTGCCAGCATGTCCAATTTCTCCAAATTCTTAAAAGACTACATTTGAAGCAAATAAAATAATGATAAATGCTGCATTCAACTCTAAGACATACAATGCATTGCTTTTAACGTCTCTGATCACGATGGATTTACAACTGATGACAGGTCTGAGTCTAACAGGCAGTGCTTTTTCTTTCTTAGCAGCATTGGCGCCTCAAGATTTCATATAGTAGTTTCAAAACTAAACTGCCTTTTCAAAATAGATAACCAAACAATTTCCCTTTCAAAATGTTGTTTAGAACAAGCATAAACAAACACTAAATGAGAAAACGGTTTGCCTATATAAAGTCCAATTTATATAGTGATAGACTTTAATGGAAATGATAAAAGGTATCATTCTTGCTACTAATATGTTTAAATATAGTAAAAATTACAACTGAAAAACCTTGTTTTCATAGTATTTAATCCACACAAAGATATCTTCACACTCTCAGATCAAGACAAAAAACTGTCTACTTTAAATTTACTAAATATAATTTAAAATTCTGTGAAAAGAATGCCACAATGGTGGTCTGGAAACACACAAAAACTTAATGTTAATTTATAGCTAAATTTTTGGCAATAAATCATGACAGGTAATATTTTTATCAAAGTATTTACTGAAAACCATGTGTTCATACATATTGGACTCTGTCCCCATCAAACTTAAGTCCACACAGGAAAAGAACACCACCATAAAATGCTTGAACATTAGAATGCTGGTAAACGATGGATGCAAATTTAAAAGCACAGAAAAATATCTGTAATTAACATATGCATTTGCTATATACTGAGGTACCACAGCATGCCACAGACAGTAATCCTAATTCTGGGACTACTTAAAAACTCTCTCAGCTGGATGCGGTGGCTCACGCCTGTAATCCCAGCACTTTGGGAGGCCGAGGCGGGCGGATCACGAGGTCAGGAGTTTGAGACCAGCCTGGCCAACATAGTGAAACCCTGTCTCTACTAAAAATACAAAAATTAGCCAGGCGTGGTGGCGCACGCCTGTAGCCCCAACTACTCGGGAGGCTGAGGCAGGAGAATTGCTTGAACCTGGGAGGCGGAGGTTGCAGCAAGCCGAGATCGTGCCACTGCACACCAGCCTGGGCAACAGTGCGAGACTCTGTCTCAAAAAAAAAAAAAAAAAACTATCTGTAACAAATAAACATATGATGTCACAAAACTTTCTTCTTCATTGGCTGCCAAAACAAATGATACCAAATTATATTAAGTGTGAAGTTATCCTTGATGCAGAAGTGTACATTACCGAATATAATCAAAATAATGTTTATGATACATTACCACTGCTCCATTATCTGGCATCATTGGAGTTCCCATATTTGCGGCTCCTTCTGGTCCCATGGCAGGACCAGGACCCATTGGTGGGCCAGGTATAGTTGCTCTGTTGTTCATATTCATACCCATCATTGGAGGAGGACCTTGGTTACCAGCAGGGGCTGGGCTAAACGCATCTATGTAAAACAATCTATACTTAGAGCTGTCCTATCTTAGTTTAGTAAACATTAAAAATTTAACAATATTTATGCAATCTATATATCAAGACTGTTATCAAAATTATTTTCGCTCCTTAAGAATGGGATATGCATTATCTACTCTGTAATAGAGCATTACCTACACTCTAGAATTAGAATTTTCATCCCCAAGCCAAACGTACATAAAATCAAGGAGGAAACTATCAATCATTTTAGGGCATTTGAGACTAACAGTTTGCAAGCTTTGAGACATCACTATTATTTGTTATAGCAGGCTTTTAAACCAAATAATCCCTAACAATGGGGACTACATTTTACAGTTTAAATGAGTAACAGAGGATTAGCACTTACAAAACCACTTAATTTTTTTCAACCCATGGCTAAAAATATTAGCAGTAAATTATGCTAAGTTGTGAGAGAGGAAGTCATTTCCTGCAATATATAAATAAAGATCATTATAACTAGCCTCTCATCTTAGTTTTTTTTTTTTTTCCTCCCTGAGTTTATGGAATACCTTGCTAAATTACATGAGGTACTCTTTTTTTAACTTTTCATTTTGAAATATGGAATCTAAACCAAAAAATTGAAATGACTTATAAGAAAACTTATTTTTAAAAGCAACCGCAACCAAATACAGATAAAATATTAATATAGCTATCTGGATCTTTCTGACACGCTTAAATTCGATAAATGGGGACAATCTGATTAATATTTCAAGTTTTTTCGTTAAAAAAATCCACCTACCTCATATTAATAGTGTTTGCACTGTAATACTACATATATGATGATCTCAGACACAACACATTTTTAGGCATTTTCTTTGAAAAATTTTTTCCCTTTTAAGTGTTAGTACTTGTTCATCATTAAAAATTCATAACAAAGCCATTCTAATTTAGGGTTTTCTTCTAGTATTTCATTACGTAGGTCAATTTTCTGACAATAAGAACTCAATTTCTCAAATATACATTATAATGCAGCTGAAATCTCTATATGGCTGAGTCCCTACCAGCCCCTGGCATCATACTTCTGCTCTTTGAATCCAATCCCCAGAAACCTAGCAAATTCATAGGAAGGAATTATTTCCTTCATCCCCAAATGCTCTTGCTGATAAACAGACTTTAACCAAGAACGTTTCCGCTCCCTCAGTATAGCTCTAAATAGCTATTTTTAATAATTTCTACAATCTAGAAATGAAGAGAATATAAGAACAGTACCTAAGAGGCGTCTTACCTCAACAATCCCCCAGAAAACAAACTAAGTTTCTTTTTCCTCTCTTTCTCTTTAATGGAATGTAATTTTACAATGGTGGGTTTGGAAAATAACTACACAACTATGGGTATAAAAAATTCAAAAATAATATTTCCAACTAACAGTAGTTAACTTAGAGCTTTACTTTTAGTACTCACATCTTCCACCACATAGCTATAAATAAATTTAAAGATATAAAAAATGTTAGCATTATCTGGTTACTAGAAAGGTAGCATTATAACGTAGGTTTCGCTTGGTTATACACACTAGTGACACAACAGAAAATCTGCTGCCACTTTCCATCAATGTAACTTGATGAGTTATGAGTTTTAACTTCTCAACAGCCGAACTGGATCATAACGATTAACAGCTCTACAAAACCATTATGATGAAGTTTCACATTGAATGAAGACTGAAGAGAAAATTAGATAAACTGGGCTTTAGGAGAGTAAGTGCTAAAATGCAAGTAAGTCCTCTGGTGAATAAAATGTCACAAAAATTTTAAGTTATCTTCAATTCCTAACTAAATAAGGACTCTAAAGGCATATTTTTAGATTTCTTCTGATAAAATTGCAGAGTATCTCTACACCATCAGAAATGGTTTTAAGTTTTATACTATTTTAAAGTTTAGCTCTGATGTTAATGTCACTCTAATAATGATAACAGCTTTTTAAACTGCCTATAATCTACAATAATCTTATTCCTAAAATCCTTAAAATTACATGGATTATATTAAATAGCATCCCAGCATTTACTCTTAAAAAAAGACATAAATATTGGGCCACGTGGACATCATTATACTCAATGATGCTTCATAATTTAGAACATAGATGCTCTTGGTTCATTAATTATTTCACGTATCCACTGTAGTAATTTCACAATTAAGTTCTTTATGGGCGAGGGCCATGTTTCTTGCTTCCTGCATATACCAGAGATACTCACTAACTAAAGTGACCAAGTAAACAGCAACATATGACTCGACATCATCTGATTAGTAGTACTGAAAAACTGGCAACAGAAGTTTAAGAAAAAAAAGCTGATCATGGAAAATGTTCATTCCACACATGACTTAAGTTTCATTTCATAGACTATATATGCTAAGAACGCACTTGATTTTGTAAATGGGTGTGCATGTTAAGTATATTGTTTGCCATGGTA
Organism: Pongo abelii; assembly: GCF_028885655.2. NCBI lineage: Eukaryota > Metazoa > Chordata > Mammalia > Primates > Hominidae > Pongo > Pongo abelii. The sequence goes on from NC_071999.2 coordinate 21,419,711, forward strand.
GTGTAATCTTTAAAACAATATGTACATTTAAGTTATGTAAAGATTTCTAGCTTCATAACAGCTTTTGTGGGACAATTTAATGTGGGACAGCTTTTGTGGGACAATTAATTTCATAAAATTTAATTCCTTACCCAACTTTTAAATGTATGACATTTCAAATTTCAAATTTAGTAAGGCCTATGATATACCACACTTGTTTTTCCTTCAGGTTATTTACTTGGCATTATTTCCCTTGCAACTTGTCTATATGAGCAAATCCATACTAAAGTTGCTAATATACTTTCTTAAAAGCTTAGTCAACTCAAAAACATGCATTGGCGACACACATGTAATTCCCTTGACGAGTCACAGTCTACAAACACTGAGTGCACTTCTGTGCACAACACTGTAGGTTAAAGGAAAAAAGTTCAATATTCATTAAAGTGAAGGAAAACAGCTTCAAAGTTACACAAAAAGCTAGTTTAAGATAGAAATGTATAAAATGCTCTCTACCTAAAAACACAACTCAGAAACTATCAACTTCCAACTCGGAAACTATCAATTTCCAGTGTCCAATTAGGACAGGCGAGGTGGCTCATGCCTGTAATATCAGCACTTTCGGAAGTTGATGCGGGTAAACTGCTTGAGCCCAGGAGTTCGAGACCATCCTGGGCAACAAGGCGAAATCCCATCTCTACTAAATATACAAAATATAAGGCAGGCGTGGTGGCGCATGCCTGTAGTCCCAGCTACTTGGTAAGATGGAAGGACCACTTGAGCCCAGGAAGTCGCGGTTTCAGCAAGCCGAGATTGCGCCACTGTACTCCAGCCTGGGCAACAGAGTGAGGTCCTGCCTCAAAAAAAAAAAAAAAAAAAAAAAAAAAAAAATCCAATTAGAAGGCATATAAATTGATTTTAAAACTGCAAAGACAGAGCTGTATTACACAATGCAATGACTAAACTACCTTCAGGCTGTTTTGCAACCTGGTTTATATGTTTCTTTCATTAAGCCTATGAATGTATAACACATCTTTCAGCCTTCAAACAAAAACAAAATGAGAATTTCCTTCCCAGACATATATTTTTAATATAATTGTATTGTATTCCAGTTTAATGGCTGTAAGAGATTTCACCTTTAGAAATGTTGGTTCTGTATTTTAGTTTCTTACTGATATGTAGATACCACAAACAGCATAAACAGTCCCCCCAAAAATGATAAATTACAAAAGCCTTTTGCTTCAAATCCCTACCTCCCATGTTTATTGCTCCACGGGGACCCATATCACCCATTCTCATTTCCTGTTCTCTCTGTAAGTAAACATAGTTGTCACAGTCAACCTATCGATCTTATGACTTTACATTTCCCATCTAAAATCAAAAAGAAAAGAGTGAATTGGGACATCATTTTCCATTAAAAATTTTGAAAAGTTTCCATCATCATAAACTTAATAAGAACGCTGAAAAGAAACTTCAGTCTCCCAGGCTTAATATACTACAAATGCTTAATGCACCCAGTTTATATTGCAAGATTAGATTACTAACGAATCAGATTATATAAAATATATCACAGATTATTTTTAATGTTTTTATTCCAACAGATGAAAGATACATGCCTAGATTCCAAGCAAAGGAAAATCTAGTAATGATAACCACCAGAGCCAATTATTTTCTCCTCCCAGGTCACTGAAGTCTTAAAATAGAAATGACTGTTACCAAGTTCATATTGAAATGTATTCGAACATATAACACAAATAGCTTTAGGGAATTATGCTAAAAATAAGGTTACAATCTTCATTGTCTAAATATTATAATTCATTCATGTATTTTTATTCATCTACTCAAGCATTATTCCATCCAGGGACTATAGATGGCCCACACAAGCAATTACTAAAGGTCGACATAACATTGCTTTCCTTTAACTGCGCAGTAATTTTATTTGAAAACCTGAAGGAAAGTATTACACAGTTAACTATAAAACAGAAATATTCAAAACATTTGAAATTTCATTACAGAAACTGCTTCCTAAAAGCTGTTCATTTACCAACAATAGTGACATAGAATTAACTTCAATGAAATCTCTAAGTGAAATTTCTCAAGATAACATATGAAAATTGCAATTTTCACTTTGACTTGATGACCATTTCCAATCACAGAAAATTGTGTTAAATGTAGCAATCATGAAAAACATTCCATTATGAGACAAATGCAGCAATGTTTAAAGAAAGCATAATTACTGTACTTTTGAAAAGCAATCTTATTAAAATCTAAATGTTCATTTAAAGTTCCACTTTATAATACAAAAGACTGTTGAAAAGCACCTATAAAGCTGGAAATAAAATAAAAGCTCATGATGGAAACGTAATTGCCATTAAGCCACAAGTGGCTCCTTAAAAAAACTGCCAAACTTAAATGGAGATGTCCAAAGGTAATCTTAATGAAGCTAGGGTACAATGAATGAAGCTACGGTACAACAAAAACACCATCATGAAGACAGAAAATGCTTTCTCACATTATTTAGAACATTTAAATACCAATCTTTCTAAAAGCTTCTTTTTTAATTTTTTTTTTTTTTCTTCCAGAGATCCTCACTCTGTTGCCCTGACTGCAGTGCAGTGGCGTCATGATAGCCTACTGCAGCCTCGAACTCCTGGGCTCAAGTGATCCTCCTGCCTCAGCTTCCCAAATAGATGGGACGACAAGCATGCACCATCATGCCTGGCGAATTTTTTAATTATTTTTTTGTAGAGATAGGGTCTCGCTATGTCAACCAGGCTGGTATCTAACTCCTGGGGCTCAAGCAATCCTCCTGCCTCACGCTCGCGATATGCTGGGATTACAAACGTGAACCACAATGCCCAGCCCTAAAAGCCATGTTTTAACTTTCCTAAAAATAAATTTCTCATAAAATTTGTGACCATTAATGGATACTATTACTGACCTGCAAAAAAAGCTAGACTGAGGCGGGGTGCAGTGGCTCACACCAGTAATCCCAACACTTTGGGAGGCTGAGGCAGGCAGATCACCTGAGGTCAGGAGTTCAAGACCAGCCTGGCAAACATGGTGAAACCTGTATCTAGGTTGGGCGCGGTGGCTCACGCCTGTAATCCCAGCACTTTGGGAGGCCGAGATGGGCGGATCACGAGGTCAGGAGATCAAGAACATGATCTCCTAACATGGTGAAACCCCGTTTCTACTAAAAATACAAAAAAATTAGTCAGGTGTGGTGGCGGGCGCCTGTAGTCCCAACTATTCGGGAGGCTGAGGCAGGAGAATTGCGGGAACCCAGGAGGCAGAGGTTGCAGTGAGCCGAGATCGCACCACTGCACTCCAGCCTGGGCAAGAAAGAGAGACTCCGTCTCATAAAAAAAAAAAAAAGAAACCTCATCTCTACTAATAATACAAAAAATTAGCTGGGCAGTAGTGGCACATGCCTGTAATCCTACCTCCTCAGGAGGCTGCGGCAGGAGAATCGCTTGAACCCAGGGGGCGGGGGTTGCAATGAACCGAGATTGCACTATTGCACTCCAGCCTGGGCAACAAGAGCAAAATTCTGTCTCAAAAAATAAAAGCTAGACTGTAATATAAAATTGGCTACTGATCAAGCATTATATTTAGAAAACTATTTTAAAATAAAGCTTCTGTTATCACTACTTTCAATAAACCAAACCAAATTGCCATTTCCTTATCACTACTTAGAAACTACTGATAGGTTCTTAGAACCTACTGATAAAAGTGAAGAATGTTTCAACACACCCAAAATCTTCTAGCTATAAAAATAATATCTATAGTATCTAGATAAGTATCTGTAACAAGCAAATATAGTAGACATTTCGTTGTTGAGAAGCTGGTTACACACCAGCACCATCGAGTCAAATACATGGATTTCATAATCATGACTTTTGGGGAGGACAGGAGTTCAATTTATATTTTTACTTTTGAATTTGTCTTCACTATGAAAGGTTAGGAATTCAATATCTAACCACTAATATAGGGTAATTGTTTACAGTCTCACGGCTTGAGATTTCAATTTTCAACTACCCCTTATATACCCTAATACCTTAACTATTGGCCTATGATTCACTGGCAGGAAAAAAGGGCATAAACAATCTTTTTTATTGTCTCTTTGTATTTTCAGCTCTATGTATCACTTTCTAGAATAGTGTGAGCTTTATTATTCACAAAGTACCTTCTTTTATTATTAAATCCATTGTCATTAAGAAAATTTCACAGGAAATGTATCAATGTACCAAAAATATCTATGGTTTTAAGTTAACTATTAAACATGAACATTCCCCTTCTGGTGGTATATTATAAATCGGTACAAGTTCTAAAATACCTTTCTGTAAATGAGATAATCAGAATATCAGAATACTCCATGTTACTATAGCATATTACTGTATTAAAATACCAATTCATGAGGCACATTACAGCATTTTTCACTAAATATATATATATATACTTGTATTTAGTAATGTTGACAATATCTTAAAGATGATTACTGAATACTATTTTACACAGCTTTGCTCTTAAGAAAAAAGAGTATAATTTGATGGCATCATTTTGTAACTATCTTAGAAGGGGCAAAAGAAATTTTCAGCTTCCTAGTCATGTCTTCAGGCTGTTACTTTCTAGAAAACCACCGCTACAAACTTCTAGTAAAATGCAAAAGAGGTAGAGATTATATTAGGATGATTCTGTAAAATGAAATACAGCATTCTTCACTATCACTAAATCTATCAAATATTAATAAGAATCACTTGAGGAAATTCACAACTGTGTGCCCACCCAACAAGCAATACACAAAACCCTTACTTCCCTCTACGAATGACTTTTAATAACACTTCAAATTAGAATTTAAGTTAGAACCAGTGCGTATATGTGATATTTTTACAAATTTAAATAATGCTTTATTACATTACAAAAATTAAGAGTTGTTGTTTAAGCCAAAACAACTTATTTGTAACCAACATCTCAAAAGACTGCAGTGCGCTAAAATAAACCTATGATGAAAACTCAGTTTTACATTATTGATTCAACTCTATGAAGTAGGCCTATTGTTACCTCATTTTAGACATAATGAAACTGAGGCACAAAGCCGTTGAATAACTTAGTCAAGGTCATACGGATAGTAAGTGGCTGAGCTAGCCTATACAATTCTACTGAAATAGAGTTCACGGAATTTTTGACGTTCACGAGATACTTTCCTTCTTCAAAAATTTCAACATATCTCCATGTCCCAGACAGCCAAAAAAAAAAAAAAGAAAAAAAAAGAATTCCAACGGACGAAGCCTAACAAAAGGCAAGATTTTAACTTATCTTTGCAGTATTTATAAGATTGTATGCCTTTCCATGAAAAGAATTATACATATGTATTCCTGAAAGTTTGGAATTCAAGTGTACTTAAATTAACAGATGACCAAAAAAGGAGGCAAAGTATGACTAATTCTCAGAACCACATGTCAAAAGAGCATTCCATCATTGCAGCGGTTCTTAACGTGTAGGGCATGGAGTACTGAGTCCCCAAGACTCAGGAAGTGCACAGTCATAACTATTTCATGTTTTCCTAGCACTAAGATATAGTTAGTTACAGTACTATCATAAGACTTTTCTCTGTATCAACATTCACTACATTCAGTGGTGCAAAAGTAATGGCTGGGAAAAGTCCCAGCACTTTAGCACAAACCGAGAGACTTGAGCCCAATTTTTACTAGTAACCACTGCATTTGTCACACGGATAAAAACTGTAGTTTAAAATTTTAAACTATGAATACCTGGAGGAAGCAGTCAAAGTTAATTTTATTAAATCTCTATCCATGGGTACATGCTTTTTTCATGTTCTTCATAATAAAACAGGATTTGTCCACAAAGTACATCTGCTGCATTCTGAAGTAGGATGGTTATTTTAAGAAAAAGCATTCATGATTGGGGTGCATGCTGAATGAAATACTTTTTTCACGGAACAAGGTTTTTATATGAGACACTATAATTATTGGCTTGAGTATTTGGCCGACATTTTCTATGAGATCAATATGAAGACATGGAACTTCTTTTTAATTTTGTAAAATAAATACATTAGCATTTTGGATAATCTGCTTAGGCCAATGCATCAGTATTTTTCTTCTGATTGGTACATAACACTAAAAAAATCATGCATGGGTAAAAGATCCATTCAAAATTCAAAGCAGCCCAACGGATTTCTTTTCTTTTTTTTTTTTTTTGTCAGTCTCACTCTGTTGCCCAGGCTGGGGTGCAATGGCATGATCTCAACTCATGCAGCCTCTGACTCCCAGATTCAAGCAATCCTCCTGTCTCAGCCTCAAGGGTAGCTGGAACTATAGGCACATACCATCAGGCCCAGATAATTTTTGTGTTTTTTGTAGAAATGGGGTTTTACCATGTTACTCAGGATGGTCTTGAACTCCTGAGCTCAAGTGATCCACCTGCCTCAACCCCGCAAAGTGCTGGGATTACAGGTGTGAGCCACCATGCCCAGCCAACCCAATTAATTTCAGTGTGAGAGTACTTTTAAGTTTTACAGTAGCATCAAAAAAATCCACAATTATCTTTAAAGGTTATTAACATACTCCTCCCTTATCACTTCTCCGTATAAAGTCAGGTCTTCTTTAATGCATTTTAATTAAAAAGCTTTCTGCAATAGATAGAATGCAAAAGCAAACATGGGAAGCCAACCATTTTTTATAGAGCAAAACAAATTTACAAAACATAAAACAATACCATTCTTCCCACTACACTAAAGGGAACATTAAAGACTTTGCAAAAATGTACAAGAAAGCGACTCTTAACTCTGTAACGTTTTCTTTAAAAACCTCGCTTTGGCTTATAATATGGTAAATATTGATATGATCCTTTAGCAGCACTTTGGAGCTCTCAATAATTTTTAATAGTGATATGGAAAATTAAAGAAATATGGAAGCCAAAAGGTTTGAGAAGCACTATTTTTAAAGTACCAGTTAGTTTTCTTTCATGAAAATATACGACAGGAAGCTTGCACTAAGTAAGGTAAATTAACCTAACAAATATTTTCCAAAGTGGCACGGTAAACATGCCACTACTGGCACATGGCACTTTTTGTGCAAAACATGGATATTTTTCCTTTAATATTTAGTACTTGGGCTATCAAGATACAAGGTGAGCATAACCATCCAAAACCCCAAATGCTCCAAAATCCAAAACTTTTTAAACACCAACACAATGCCCAAAGTGGAAGATTCCATACTTGACCTCATGTGATGGGTCTAAGTCAAAATGCAGGCAAAACTTTCATGCACAAAATTACTTAAAATATTCTACTGAGCCAGGCCACATTCATGCCTATAATCCTAGCACTCTGGGAGGCTGAGATGGCAAGAATTGCTCGAGCCCAGGAATTCAAGACAAGCCTGTGTCACACAGTGAGACATTGTCTCTTAAAAAAAAATGTGTTTGGACAGACACGTAATCCCAGCACTTTGGGAGGCTGAGGTGGATGGATCATGAGGTCAAGAGATCAAGACCATCCTGGCTAACGTGGTGAAACCCCGTCTCTACCAAAAATACAAAAAAATTAGCCGGGCATGGTGGAGGGCACCTGTAGTCCCAGCTACTCGGGAGGCTGAGGCAGGAGAATGGCATGAACCCGGGAGGGAGAGCTTGCAGTAAGCCAAGATCGCGCCACTGCACTCCAGCCTGGGCAATAGAGCAAGACTCCATCTCAAAAAAATAAAAAATAAAAAATAAAAAAATTAAATTCTATGAAGTTACCTTCAGGCTATGTATATAAGACATATATGAACATAAGTGAATTTCATATTTGGATCTGGGTCCCATCCCCAAGATATCTCATTACATAATACACAAACGTTTCAAAATTCAAAAAAATCCAAATTCCAATACACTTCTAGTCCCAAACATTTTAGATAAGGGATACTCAACATGTATATTTTGTGTGTGTATGTGTGTGTGTATATTACCAATAACCTAATTTAAAGGAATGACTTACACAGTACTCAGGTAAAGCTAAAGTGTAGTATGACCACCTAAACTTGGGGATACACTCACTGAACTAAATAAAAACTGCTTTAACTGTGTCAACTGGAACAACATTTAATGATCAGTGACGAGAGGTATTCATCTAACACTTCATCAATATAACTCGTTTGAGTGAATGCAATCTTAATGGGCACAATCAATACTCTTTTTTAGGTCACAGTCAAAATTCTTTATTGATAAAGACCTCTCATGTTTATCTCAAAAGAAGCTTTAAGGATTGTCCAGGAATCACCACATGCTATTTAGGTTCTATGTCTCAAAAAACGAAAATGCTAAAATAATGTAGAACATTTAAATCCACTAAAAAATATATAATTCTAGAGAAAAATATAGTAAGTTCTGACAAGTAACAGGATTCAGCCTTTTTAATCAATTAGGAATATCTAAATATTCCTAAAAATAAATTCCGTAAAAAAAAAAACTATAGCAATTGAAAACATTTTAGTGTGAGCAAACTATATTCTATTACCTTTTCCTTCACTAGAGAAGGTTACATAAAAGAATAATAAGGTTATAACCAGTTAAACTTTCATGAGAAAGATTAAATAAGAACTGTTGGCCAGGCGTGGTGGCTCACTCCTGTAACCTCAGCACTTTGGGAGGCTGAGGCAGGCAGATCACCTGAGGTCAGGGGAACGAGATCAGCCTGGCCAAGATGGTGAAACCCCGTCTCTATGAAAAGCTTGGCGACAGAGAGAGAATGCATCTCAAAAAAAAAAACAAAAAAGAAAACTGTTAGGAGCCAGAAATATTAGATAACAAATTGGAGACACAAAGAATGAAGCAAAAATCACTTACATGAAATATTCATGGGTATTTTTAAAAACCTCAAGATATTAGGCCTCTTTGCAAAGAAAGTATTAACTCATGAAAATATTAAGATACTGAACAATATACATCAGCAAATTAATCTTTTCTAATAAAAGTAAATTGGGCCGGACGTGGTGGCTCACACTTGTAATCCCAGCACTATGGGAGGCTGAGGCAGGCAGATCACTTGAGGTCAGTAGTTAGGGACCAGCCTGGCCAACATGGTGAAACCCCGTAAATACTAAAAATACAAAAAAAATTAAGGCCGAGCACGGTGGCTCATGCCTGTAATCCAAGCAGTTTGGGAGGCCGAAGCGGGCAGATCACCACAGGTCAGGACTTCGAGACCAGCCTGGTCAACATGGTGAAACCCATCTCTATTAAAAACACAAAAAATCAGCGAGGCGTGGTGGCGGGCGCCTGTAGTCCCAGCTACTCGGGAGGCTGAGGCAGGAAAATCGCTTGAAACCAGAAGGTGGAGGCTGCAGTGAGCCATGATCACACCAATGCTCTCCAGTCTAGGCAACAGAGCAAGACTCTGTCTCAAAGAAAAAAAAATTAGCCAGGCATGGTGGTGCACCCTTGTAGTCCCAGCTACTTGGAAGGCTGAGGCAGGAGAATCACTTGATCAGGAGACGGAGTTTGCAGTGAGCTGAGATCATGCCACTGCACTCCAGCGTGGGCAACAGAGGGAGAACTCCACTTAAAAAAAAAAAAAAAGAAGTAAATAAGGGTCAGACATGGTGTCCAGTGCCTGTAATCTCAGGGTTTTGGGGGACCAACGCAGGAGGATCCCTTGAGGTCAGGAATTAGAGGTACGGTGACCTATGATTACGTCACTGCGCTCCAGCCTGGGTGACAGAATGAGACCTCACTCCAAAAAAATTTTTAAACGTTTTAAAATGAAAAGGAAAAAAATATACATTGCTATTGATACAACTCAATAGCATGTAAACTTTCCGACCTAATCAATAGTGAATGCTTGGAAAACTTAACATTTGAAATTCAGGCAATGAAAAACAATAATTTCCAATATACTGTGTTATTTGCTGCTAGTTAGTGAGGGGTAGTTTAAAATATATAAGACAATCTCTTTATATATATATATATACCCAAAGGCGGGTTTTCTCCCCTCAATACATGCATTCCTAAATATCTTCACCCATGAATATCTGGGAAAATATTCCTCAGTTATATGATTGTTAAAATGAAACTTTACATCGTATGCCACTGATAGAATTGCAAATTACATTAACGGAACTGCAAATTAAAATGAGATAGCACTACAAAACCTACTAGAATGGTGACGATCCGAAACACTGACAAAAACAAATGCTGGCCAAGATGCGACACAACAAGAACTTTAACGTATTGCTGAATGGAATACAAACAGGTGTAACCATTTTGCAAGACAGCCTGGCAGTTTCTGATAAAATTAAACATACTCTTACCATCTAATACAGCAATATCACTCTTTGCTTTTTACCCAAAGGAGGTGCAAACTTATGTCTACACAAAAATCTGCACGTGAATGTTTATAGAAGCTTGATTCATAATTGCTAAAACCTGGAAGCAACCAAGATGTCCTTTAGTATATGAATGGGTGAACTGTGGTACAACCAAAATATTATTCAGTGCTAAAAAGAAATGAGCTATCAACACATGAAAAGACATAGAGGAAATTTAAATGCATATTGCCAGGTGACTAGAAGCCAATCTGAAGAGGCTGTATACTGTATGATTCCAACTATATGACATTCTGGAAAAAACTAAACTACGGAGACGATAGAAAGATCAGTGGTTGCCAAGGGTTAGGTGGAAGGGATAAAGCAGCAGGTGGAAAGGATAAAGAAGCAGAGCACAGAAGATTTTTAAGGAGGTGAAAATACTCTGTATGATACCATAATCATAGGTTCATGTCATAGATTTGTCAAAACCCTCAGAATGTACACCCAGAACAAATCTAAAGGTAAACTATAGACTTTGGTTGATAAGAACGTGTCAATGTAGCTTCAGCAATTGTTATCAGTGTATCATTCTGGTAAAACATTTTGACAGCAGGAGAAGCTGTATGCATGTGGCACGGGGTAGACGGGAAATCTCTGTACCTTCCACACAATCTTGCTGTGGACCTAAAACTCTTTTGAAAAAGGCTACTAAAATATTGAAACTTTAAAATGAATCCTTTTGAATAATCAATTACATTAAAAATAATAATAATAAATAAAGACGAGTCTCACTATGTTGCCCAGGCTGGACTTATGCTCACTGGGCTCAATGGATCTTCCTGCCTCAGGCTCCCTAGTGGCTGGAACTACAATCATGCCACTGCACCCAGCTAATTAGATCTTAATTTATACTGCAAGGTTTAGTCACGAAACAAAAAGTAGTTGTTACTTGTTAAATACTAAATCAGAAATAGAGGCAACGACAAATAGAAGTAGGGAAACTTACTGTGTTCATTAACTTGACATGTGCCTCTTAAACCAAATACATTCAACAATGTATTTTGAAAGCCTCGATCAGGTAATTGAGTGAATAGATTGCTCTGATATTACTGTCAAATTCAACTGAATGTGTAGCAAAATTAATGGCTGTTTTTTAATACATAGGGTGGCTTTCTAACCGAAGATCAATTAAATGTAAACACAATCTAGCACACATCAAGGGACAGAAGGAAATAAGTATTTTACATAAATTCATTGTTAAGCTTCTATTTGGCTGAGATTTTAAGAGACGGGCATCTCACTATGTTGCCCAAGCTGGCCTCGAATTCCTGAGCTCAACTGATCCTCCCACCTCAGCCTCCCAAGTAGCTGGGACTACAAGGCACACAACACTGCTCCTAAGAATTTTATTTGTAATGCATACACCTGAGAGCATTTTCAAGATTACCAGTTTCAATTGTCAGGTGTAAACTCACTCTGAAGAGGTGCTTTTAAAACCTAAAATTGATTAATAGTATTTAATTGTTCTTCAAATTTAGTTATTTTACCCAGAACTCCTAAAAAAACAATGAGCAAGGATATCAGCTGTAAGACAAACAATACTAGCAATAAAATCTTACCAAAGCTCACATAATACTGGTGACTGGTTTGCACTTCTTGATCCAAAACCTCTTTCTTATCCAGTGCATTTCCTTACCAAAGTAAAACTATGGTAACTGGCCAGGTCAAGGTATGAAAGGTGAAAGAAAAGAACAAATATAAACTGCACAAGCAGCAGTTCCAAATTGGTCCCGTCAACAGAAAAAAAGCAGAAAAGAGGAAAACAAGGCATAGAAGGCCAACGTGAGTTAGGTACACATTTTATACAGGAGAGAATCCATTTCTGTTTGTGATACTAGGCATTAGATAAATCATCTTAATAATTTACCAGAGGCCTTGAAATTGTGAAAAGTTAATACATATTTTCTTCGAAGTAGCTAACTCAAAGCTACAGGTTCAAATACATAGTCATTTTTTACATATTTAAGTGGTACCAAAATAAAAAAAGTTTTTTAAAATTTGCCATTATAAAACAAACTACTGTAACAATCACATCAATTGGTTAAAATCATATATAGAAAAAACAAGAATAAATCAAATGAAGAAGTTATCTTAAGAAAACTACGGTAAACTTACAACCAGAAAAGCCAGGGTTTGAAACTTAGTGCGCAATATAGTGTAAGATACCATTAAGAAAAGAAACAAACTTACCCATAAACTTTCAGTTACTTTCAATTGTAGAAGTCTTTGAAAGTTTGTAATTATAACAATTATCAATCTAACTCAAGTAAGTAAAAGCCTTTGAAAGTTTATAATTATAATAATTACCAATCTAACTCATTAACTGCATCTCATCAGAAGATGCTTACAAACCAGAGTTCCTACAGCCTACATCTCACTAGTTGTTACTTAATACTGAACATGAATAGACATTATAATTTTTTAGTTTTAGTACAAAATTCTAACATTTTCAATGATACTACAAAGATACCATCCTCAATATGAAGTATAGAAGATCTTAGATACTGACTAGCCTAAAATATAATTTATTCTCACTATGTAGAACAAGCACTGTAAGGTGGCTCCAAATACATTAAACAAGTCACAAAGCAGAAGTAACAAGTTAAATTTTTATGCCTTCCCAGGATCTTCTGTTACTAATTCAAACTAATAATTAAAATTATTATTAGTTATATTATACATTAGATAACGCACAAGATATGTTTACATTAGTTAACCATGTCTATTTGCCGGTCTTGACTCTCCTCTTCTCCGACTGCTCAAAAAAGAGTTAACATTAGCTAAAAAATCTTACCATTCTGAACCAAAAATTATTAGAACTTACCATTTCAAATGAAAAGACATGAGGTATACCTACAACACAGCAGGAATAATAAACAAATCACATCATTTTATAAACACACACACACACACACACACACACAAAAGTACCAAGACTATTTAATGACACTCTCAGTAGAGAATTTCATTTTCTAAATTCTCAGAACGTTTGAGCTGTTTCTTTTAACATTACTCTGTATAAGCACTCAGCACCTAAAATCCTCTAACATGCTCTGTATCCTCTACAGTGCTCAGCACTATGTTTTGAATACAGGAAACAGTGAACAAATTTTTCTTCCAAAATGGAAAAATCCCAGACGACCTGTAAGTCTAATACTCTAAAGTAAAAAGTTAGGTGTGTTGAAAACCAAGCACAAAAAAATTGTTTCTTTGACTGCTTTAAAAAATACTCTTCATTATTTAATCACGTACGAAGTCTATAAAAATGTATCAGCAGTTGTACCTCAATGCCACTTATGTTTTCCAAAGTGCCAAATGTGTAATATCTGAGGCATTAATATTCAATAAATGCCAAGGTCTGGTGATCCATACAGACTGAAAACTATAACTGAGCTGCACTGGCATCTGAAAAACAAGACTTCAAACAGCTACTTAATTCTCTCAGTTTACATCTAAGTAACTATAATATGACAAACACAAAATTCGTGACCTCGAAAAATTCAGAGAACACAGTTAGTAGACAACAAAGCCAGAAAAAAATTAGAATACAACTTGGTAAATATAAAGAATACACTATATTGAACATAAAGAGGACCAGGTGCAGTGGCTCACACCTGTAACCCCAGCACTTTGGGAGGCAGAGGCAGGAGGATTGCTTTAGCCCAGGAATTCGAGATCGGAACATAGTGAGACTCCATCTCTACAAAAAAAATGTTTTTAATTAGGAGGGGCTGGTGTCACACACCTGCAGTCCCAACTACATGGGAGGCTGAGGTAGGAGGATCACTTAAGTTGAGGAGTTCAAGGTCACAGGGCGCCATGATCGTGCCACTGAACTCCATTCTGGGTGACACAGTGAGAGCCTGTCTTAAAAAAATTTTCGACCAGGTGCGGTGGCTCATGCCTGTAATCCCAACACTTTGGGAGGCTGAGGTAGGTGGATCACCTGAGGACAGGAGTTCGAGACCAGCCTGGCCAACACGGTGAAACCCCGTCTCTACTAAAAACACAAAAATTAGCTGGGCATGGTGGCGGGTGCCTGCCATCCCAGCTACTCGGGAGGCTGAAGCAGGAGAATCACTTGCACCTTGGAGGCGGAGGTTGCAATCAGCCGAGATCGTGCTACTGTACTCCAGCCTGGGTGACAAAAGCAAAACTCCGCCTCAGGAAAACAAAAACAAAAACAAAAAAACTTTCTGGCCAGGCACAGTGACTCATGCCTGTAATCCCAGCACTTTGGGAAGCCAAGGCAGGTGGATCACTTGAGGTAACGAGTTCAAGAGCAGCCTGGCCAACATGGTGAAACCCCATCTCTACTAAAAATACAAAAATTAGCCGGATGTAGTGGCGAGCACCTGTAATCTCAGCTACTTGGAAGGCTGAGACACAAGAATCACTTGAACCCAGGAGGCAGAGGTTGCAGTGAGTCGAGATCACGCCACTGCACTCCAGCCTGGGCAACAGAGCGAGACTCCGTCCTTAAAAACAATTTTTTAAATTATTTTAAAGAAAAAGATAACAGCTGGGGTGAGGAATCAGAAGAAATACATGACCTGAGTCTGAACAGATATTCTCCAAAAGAAAAAAAGAAAACATGGTAATTTTTCTGGATTATGAACCTCTCTGAAACTCCAACGGAAGGTAAGACCAAAAAAAATGTTAATCGATACAATTAAGTGTCCTCTGACGAAGTGTGTACACAGTATAAGAGATTCAGTCATCATTTCCAAGTAGTCATTCAAAAAAGATTTACAAATATGAATGATAAAACACAGAAAACCATTACTAATAATCATAGCATATGATTAGGCTAACCATATCTCCTGGTTCACCTAAGAAAGCCCATTTTATGCCTATTGTAGGAAGTATTTTAATAGTATCCATGTTCATTTGTCCCAGTTTGTATGAAAAATTCTATGGTTTCCCACACATCATTAGATATTATTAAAACTATTAAATAATCTTTGGAGAAGTGATCAAATAACTCCAACACCTGGTTAAAATTGACACATACCTTCAACCAATTATCCCAAATCAGCAAAATCCTACAAATCAATTCCAAGAATATGTGTAAACATTACAAACTTATATATATGTTTGTTTTTATTTGATCACAAAAGTCTAAGTTAAGTTACAATTACGTACCATGCCAAATATTGAGAAAAATCCTTGGCTTGTAATTATTTTAATGAATAAGTAAAAACATTAACAACCGAAACTAGTCACAACTAGAACATTACATATGAGACCATTGCAATGTCTGTTATTATCCATTTTGATTTTCACCAACATGTCCAAACCACTGGGACTAGGCCATCATTATACCATAAATAAGCCTACCAGTCCAGCAGGTCACACTGAAATCTGACATCAAATCCTTCAGCAAATAATTCTTTAGTTATTTCCATAACTTAATGAAGAGGCCATAAAAATCCCTTGTAAAATGTGTCTTTTGTTTGAATGCTTCAGGAGTTTAGACTTCAAAAAACAAATCTTCTTAAGCAACATAAATTCCTCATTAGAGCTTTAAAAATTGTAGAAAAAGAGGGACGGCCATGTGGAAACCACAAAACTGTAACTTCTGCTCTGGAATCTTCACAAACCATCTCAGAAAATAAATTTGTATCTATTCATTAGTAAATAACAACGGGATCACTCTTCTCTGACAGCATAAATTAATGGAATTATTTTTTTTACTGGATAGAGTTTCTGTTTTTCAGTTTTAAACATGCCACATCAGGGAAAGTTAGGTTACGATTAAAGCAAGAGATGATAGATGAACAAAGAAACAACAACAAAAAGCCCATGCAAGAGGCAGGAAAAGAGGCTGACTGGTTAAAGAACAGGCCAGATTCGACAATACTGATCAAGAGGGGTTCACATTTGAAAGAACAGTGCTTTATTCCTCTACTGACTAGAATTAAAGGGATTTTGGCCGGGTGCAGTGGCTCACACCTGTAATCCCAACACTCTGGGAGGCCGAGGTGGGCGGGTCACGAGGTCAGGAGTTCGAGACCAGCCTGACCAACATGGTGAAACCCCGTCTCTACCAAAAATACAAAACTTTGCCGAGCGTGGGCTGGGCGTGGCGGCTCATACATGTAATCCCAGCACTTTGGGAGGCCAAGCGGGCGGATCACCTGAGGTCAAGAGATCGAGACCATCCTGGCCAACATGGTGAAACCACACCTCTACTAAAAATACAAAAATTACCCAGGCGGAGTGGCGTGTGCCTGTAGTCCCAGCTATTTGGGAGGCTGAGGCAGGAAAATCACTGGAACCTGGGAGGCAGGGGTTGGAGTGGGCTGACATCATGTCACTGCACTCCAGCCCGGCGAGACAGCAAGACTCCGTCTCAAAAATAAAAATAAAAATAAAAAATTAGCCAATCGTGGTGGCACGTGCCTGTAATCCCAGATACTCGGGAGGCTGAGGCAGGAGAAACACTTGCACCTGGGAAGCAGAGGTTGCAGTCAGCCAAGATCGCACCACTGAACTCCAGCCTAGGCGACAGAGCGAGACTCCGTCTCAAAAAGGAAAAAAAGATTTTAAAATCCCAGGTATAAGCTGCAATGCAGCGACTCTTTACCATTTCTTCCCATTAACTTTTGCTCTGGTTTATAACCATGACTACCAATGAACCTTCTGGATACTAATTTGGATTCCTCAGGAATCCTTGGATCTGGAATATGAGGTGCTGTGCTTGGTGAGCCTTCTAAAAACACTGGAAAAGAATATATAAATGAATAGATTTGCATTATTCTTCACAAGCTCTATGAGTTTGGTAATATGAGCCACTTTTTATAGATTCCCTTCAACTCTCGGATTCAGAGGTCAGCAAACATTTCAGGTAAAGGGTCAGGTGTAAATATTTTTTAGGCTTGGCAGGCCATGTAGTCTCAATACAGTCTCACATAGTTGTGTCACAACTACTCAAATCAGTTTTCGCAGGGCAAAGAAGCTATAAGCAAAACAAAACAAAACACAAAAAGTGTTACAAAAATAGGCATCATGTGAACCGAGCCTGGTCTATTCTAATCTGTCAACCCCTCGTCTGGATGAGACAATTAAAATTATTAGAACTATGCACGCAAAATTAATGCATAGTTTGAGATAATATGTCCTGCACATATAGTCTGAAAGCCCAAATCAAGGTTGCCACACCCAAATTCTGCAGGGTACTATTCACGTAGAATGTCATACTGTTTGAACCATGTTCTAAAGATGGATATATAACCATATGCAGTGGTATGCAACTGTAGTCCCACTATTCAGGAGACTGAGACAGGAGGATAGCTTCAGGAGGTCAAGACCAGCCTGGGTAACACAGGGAGATCCAATCAAAAGAAAGAAAAAAATGAAGAAAGATAGGTGCAGCAGCATGCCTACTCTCCCAGCTACTTGGGAGGCTGAGGCAGGAAGATTCACTTAAGCCCAGGAGTTTGAGGCTGTGGTGTGCTATAATCACACTTGTCAATAGCCACTGCACTCCAGCCTGGGCAACACAGCAAGATACCATCAATAAAGAAATCAATTGTGTCCTATATAAATCTTACACCATGTTGAACCACATCAAGCATGCCTTCCACTAACACTCCCAGGACCCATGAAAAATTCAACTATTTTCATTTCAATACGTCTCATTTCAATACAAGGCCAGTAGTTTTGAATCTTCGTTGACAAAAAGAAATAAGCAAGGTGTAGAGTTTTCTTTAACACGTAGATCTCCTGGTACCAACCTAGACATACTGAATCAAAATACTTGGGAGGACTGAATCTCAGGCATTTTTCCTTAAGTTCCACAAATATACTGCAAGGTTGAAAACTACTGGATTTAGCAAAAAAAAATGTAATCAAAGATCAATGTATTACAATCTACCTGGATCACAAAACAAATCAATTATTAGTAGTATGATCTAGGAACCCACATTTTTAAAAAGCTCCTTGAGTGTTTATTACGTACATTGGAAAAACACTGTTCTGCTGGGCACAGTGGCATATGCTTGTTGTCTCAGCCACTCAGGAGGATGAGGAAAGAGGACTGCTTGAGCCCAGCCTGGGCAACATATCAAGACCCCATCTCTAAAAGAAAAAAAATGTTTTACATTGTCCTTGGAAGAAGCACTACACTGTTAGCCTCTGCCAACATTCCCTTAATCATTCTGGCCTCACAGTCCCTCGGGTGCTACAATGGAACGCCTCTGACAAGCAAAGAAATACAACTGAGTCAAACTGTTGCCTTAGCATACAACATACCTTTATTTTCAAGTTTATTATGTATGTTGAATAAACTGTGTTGAAATACCTAGGGCTATTCCCGACTACTCAAATGGGACTAATAAGCTTTAATAGCAAGTCAGGTATATTTAGTTCAATGCAGGAAACCTGAAAAGGGTATGAAGAATTATTCTTTTCTTTATTGAAAAGGCAAACATTAATATGTACCACACAAGAAAAAGAAACTTCTCAGCTGGGCGTGGTGGCTCATGCCTGTAATCCCAGCATTTTGGGAGGCCAAGGCGGGCAGATCACCTGAGGTCAGGAGTTCGAGACTAGCCTGGCCAACATGGTGAAACCCCATCTCTACCAAAAATACAAAAATTAGCTGGGCATGGTGGCAGGCACCTGTAATCCCAGCTACTCGGGAGGCTGAGGCAGGAGAGTCGCTTGAACCCAGGAGGCGGAGGGTGCAGTGAGCTGAGATCATCCCATTGCACTCCAGCCTGAACGACAAGAGTGAAACTCTGTCTCAATAAATAAAAAAAGAAAAAGAAACTTCTCAAATTTTAAAACCAAGTAACACACAATTTAAACATCACCCCAATTTTCCTAACCCAAATATTTCATAAATGATACAATAACTAAAGCTAAAATAAGATGGATGTTTGGATATTTTTATGACATTAACATTTTCCCAAAAAGCAATGTTTACTCCAAGAAACTGCATCAACCAAATGCTAGAACTAAAATCTGTCCTTCAGTCCAATGCAGATTTTTCCCATAAAGACTGGTAAGTACTGAAGTGTTTAAACTACTTAATCTACAGTTGGTGGAGTAACTTAATATGAAAACAATCACAAGACAATTATAAAAAACAATCACAAAATTCTCATTGCTTCCAGAATCATAGCTTTTAATGTGTCCGAAAATTGTGATAAGTAGAAAATTTCCACTTAGTAAATACTGCCTGGAAAAAAAATTGAATACACTCTATATTATGGTAAAGACAAACCTAAATGGAATTAAGACATATTATTAAAATGTATACATTCTTAAGGCAGTTTACTCATGTTATCCTAAATGAGTAAAAAATGTTGTTTAATTTATAGTTACAACAGCAATTATCAAAAAGTTTGTCTTCTAAGGAAAAATCAAGTATTAAATAAAACTGACAACTGATATTGATGAAGTACTGGCTTACATCCTTGAAACTCTTAAAAATATATTCCCATGTGTCATAAAATTATGATCAAGTTGAAGGCTGACAAACAAAAAGATGACCAGATATGACAAGTGTTTTCACTCTTTCTTTGTTACATGAAATTATTATTTAAAACGTGAAATATGTAAATCAATATTTATTTTATACTTAAAAGTCCCATAACTCTTAGTTGTGTTGGAATATTTCTATTAGGAAGACAAGAAGAGAAAGGTGGCATCTTAAAATTAACAAAGAAAATCAACTTTACTCATTATTTGGACAAGTTGAACACTTACCATTTGATTCCTCCCTTTAAACTGAACAGTGAAATAAAGAGAAAGCACATAAGAGGGCCTAATTTCAAAGCTTAAACACGCACACGCACACGCACACGCACACACACACACACAGCATTAAAATTGTTTAACAATTTTCTCCAAAGACAGTTTTCAAAGTAAATGAAGAACAACTGACAGAATGTCCTCAATGCATTCTTAATACAATGCTTTCCTATTAATATATTCCCATTAACACAAAATATTTGAGATAGGTAAAGCGTTCATTCATATTGCTTTTAGTGCTTAAGTTTATAGTAGTAAGAGGCACTGTGAAGCTTGGAACCAAATAAAACTGACACCAAAATAATGAAAAACTTGTGTAGATTCATATCATTTCTAATCACAAATAAACTTATAGAACACTAGTCAGTGTTACACAATTATCATAACTCATTTACATACTATTTGAAATGCGGATACCCCAAAATGTTAAGAGCATAGTAACTTTGTGGTCTATCTACCACAAATACTAATTTTAAAATTTAAAAAAAAAAAACATAAATATTCCAGCCCAGGTTTCCACAGACTCTATAAAAAGGTCAGAAAAAAATATTTTAACTTATTGTGGGTCACAAATCCTTTCAAATATTCTTCTTTCTTTTGCAATAACCCTTTAAAAACATAAGCACCATCAGTATCTCTGTGGTGGAATAATAAAAACCAGGCAGTGGTCCCAGGCTAGAGCTTGCCAACTTACACTCTAGCCAAATTAATTTTATCATGATGCTTCAAGTATGCGATACATACTTTAAGAAACTACTAGAAAAGAAGGTATATTGTCACCTAATGCTTTTCTATGAGTATAATCTTATGAAACCATAGATAATCTATTTTAGAAATGTCGGCTGGGCGCGGTGGCTGACACCTGTAATCCCAGCACTTTTGGAGGCTGAGGTGGGCAGATCACTTGAGGTCAAGAGTTCGAGACCAGCCTGGCCAATATAGTGAAACCCCGTCTCTACTAAAAATACAAAAATTAGCCAGGTGTGGTGGCGTGCACCTGTAATCCCAGCTACTTAGGAGACTGAGGCAGGAGAATCGCTTGAACCTGGGAGGCAGAGGTTGCAGTGAGCTGAGATCATGCCACTGTGCTCCAGCCTGTTCGACAGAGCAAGATTCCGTCTCAAAAAAAAAAAAAAAAAAAAGGTTACTAAAATATTAAAGACAGGAAGAGAAAACCTATAGACTAAAAGAGGCTGGCTGTAACAGCCAATTCAAAGAAACCAAATGTTTAAAAAAAAAAAAAAAATTAAGACCTGTGCAAATCTGGGCTTTAATTAGTTAAAACGAAAGAACTGAGCATTTTAAAATATGACAAAGTCCTCATCTTTTAGAGATACATGCTGAAAATAAAATTATATGAAATCAGGTATTTTAAATAACACAAATTGGGAAATAAAGTGGTTATACTTAAAGATGTAAAAGATCGGCCATATGTTTATAAGTGTTATGGCTGATGATGAGTACACACTACAATTCTTCTGTACATGTCTGAAATCTTCCAAGAGATGTTTCAATATTAGTACGTGGTGAAAATCAGTCAAGTGGAAATGATGTATATATCAAGATTTCTAATTTAATAGCATATATTTTTTAAAGATCAACTAATAGGAAAAAATATAACATCCACTTCATAAAACATAGATATTATCTTCAGAAACTAATTTTACTTTACCACCTATGAGAGATTAAGAAAATCACTAATTTATCAAACATGATGAATTTAGAAAGATTAGAAAAGACTACTGTATAAACCAAAATCTAAAGCATTCTAAATATACATCATAAACCTGAAAATATAAAATCATTTTAGTTAACTAGTAGTTTACTTACATTTTCCATGTAGTTTGGCTTAAAGCCCTCTTGCTGTCGCCTCAGTTCCTCCTGTTCTCTGTGTCGGATCATTTCTTCCTCACGCCGCCGATGCTCCTCTTCATGTCTGAAAATTTTTTAAATAAAAATTTCAGCATCATAACATGTGAGCTGTCATTGGACATTTTACTTCATGTAAAATAAAATCATTTATGCAATCACGTTATGCCAAACCTGTAATCACGACTGACCACGGCATCCTAAATTTACCTTCCTTCTATGTCACTCTAAGCCTTTAATAAATCAAAAAAGCCAAAGAAATAAAGTAACTTAGCTACGGTAAATCAGAAAAACAAAGTAAAATCATAACTAGGATAGTTATTTGTGTATATTCAAGAAATTAAGAGTCAAAAAAAGCTGAAACATGTACTATCTTACTATAGAAAGGAAAAAATCTCAGCCAGCCATGGTAGCTCACACCTGTAATCCCAGCACTTTGGGAGGCTGAGGTAGGTACATCACCTGAGGTTGGGAATTCAAGACCTGCCTGGCCAACATGGTGGAACCCCATCTCTACTAAAAATACAAAAATTAGCCAGATGTGTTATAATCCCAGCTACTCGAGAGGCTGAGGCACCAGAATAGGTTGAACTCAGGAGGCAGAGGTTGCAGTGAGCAGAGATCGCGCTACTGCACTCCAGACTGGACAACAGTGAGACCCTGTCTCAAAAAAAAAAAACAGAAAAAGTCTGAGATCTACTGATCTATCACTGGCACTGCACAGTTCTTAAAGCCACTCAGAACATATCCAGAGACAAGCCACCTCAAAAAACCACAACGCCTAGACAAAAATCCTATTTCCAAAAGGAAGCCTTACCAACTCCTCTCTCCCCATATTCATCAACCCACTGAAAGAAATCCCCTGAAGCAGTGTCAGCCCACAATCTGCTTTTAGAAATTAACTGTTATACCATAAACATTTACATTACTGTCTACAGTTACTTTTAAGAGGAAAAATCTATATAGTAATATTGAAGTAACAGACTCACAATATATTGGCATTTAAACCAATGCAAATTCAAATATACACAGGTTGACTTTCCCTAATCCAAAAATCTGAAAGCATTTCTGAATCTTTCTAAACCTGAAATGCTCCAAAATCTGGATTTGTTGTTGTTGTTGTTGTTGTTGTTGTTGTTGTTGTTGAGAGAGGGTCTTACTCTGTCTGTCACCCATGCTGGAGTGCAGTGTCCCAATCTCAGCTCAGATCACTGCAGCCTCGACCTCCCAGGCTCAAGCAATCCTCCAATCTTAGCCTCCCAAGTAGCTGGGACTACAGGCACGCGCCACTATACCCAGATAATTTTTTGTACTTTTGTAGAGATAGGGTCTTGCCATGTTACCCAGACTGGTCTTAAACTTCTGGGCTCAAGCAGTCTGCCTGCCTCAACCTCCCAAAGTGTTGGGATTACAGGCGTGAGCCCCAACACCCCGGCTGGAACTTCCTGATAGCCAACATGATGTTTAAAAAAATGCTCATTGGAGCATTTCAGATTTAGGATGCTCACCTGGTAAACACAATGCAAAGGTGAAAAGGTGAAAAAATCCAGAATACTTATTCCGGTATCACCTTTTCACACTGAAAAGGTGAAAAAATCCAGAATACTTATTCCGGTGTTAAACACTTCCCATAATGGATACTCAAGGTGTATGCCCTCCACCAATAAAACTGCAAAAGTAATTTATATAGTGAAGGCTGTATAAAGCTGATGCCCCATTATTAGGTCTCGTTTTCCAGATTACTCTTATAACGTATTTTTCCTACATTTAGAATTGCAAATCCTCAAATTTCAAGATACCTTGTTCTTGTTTGTTGCACAACACTCCCGCTAAATCTGAGTCCACCAATTAAAAGATACGGTGATTTCTTCTATTAGCAGAGAAAAAACTCAGAACTTCATGTCAGACCACATGAACAAAAATGTTCCTAAGGGATTTCAAGCAAAATCTGGACTATTTTAAGATTGTTGTCTTACTCTCTATATAACTCTTAGTATAATCCTTAAAAATAATCTTCAAGTAAATTGGTTAATCTATTTCCTGGATATTAACATATTTCATACATTTTACTGTGAAGAAAATACTTCACATTCATGGGCGTGGGTGGCGATGGGAAGATCCAATAAAGGCCAAATGTGTTGAAATTCAGTTTTTCTCATTTTAAAAAGGGTCAATATACTCATAATATACTAATACTACTTATAAAAAGAGTCAATATACTAATAATATACTTATATGCTCAGTGGGATCTGGGGCAGCACCCCATAATCAACCACATTAATATTTCTGCAGTAAGATAAAACATTCACACTCCGGAGATAATAAGGGTTTCACATAACAGGAGTTCAGATCAACTTTTGCCGTCAAATGGATTCACGTCAGATTGCCACTTGAATAAGGATACACAGAAAAACTTTTGGCAGGGCGCGGTGGCTCACGCCTGTAATCCCACACTTTGGGAGCCTGAGGCAGGTGGATCACCTGAGGTCAGGAGTTCAAGACTAGCCTGGGCAACATAGTAAAACCCTGTCTCTACTAAAATACAAAAATTTGCTGGACATGGTGGCGCGTGCCTGTAATCCCAGCTACTTGGGAGGCTGACGCGGGAGAATCGCTTGAGCCCAGGAGGCGGAGGTTGCACAGAGCTGAGACTGCGCCACTGCACTCCAGCTTGCACAATACAGCGAGACTCCATCTCAAAAAAAAAGAAAAAAAAGAAAAAACACCAACTTTTTAGTCTCAAAGCTTCCGAATTACAAAGACAATACAGTAGACACAGTGACCTTGTTGGGGGCCCACTTCTACCACATAATTTTAAATGAACAAACCTATTTCCAGTAAACAGCAATGTAGCACAAATGTGCAGGGACATATGTACACACAGATATATACTGTGGCATTATTTATAAAAGCAAAAGGTCAAGGACACATTAATCAGTTATAAATGGGAGACAAGGTTCACTGACACCTTGGGAGACAAGAAACACATCTGTTACAGAGGTGGATTACTATCTACTGGCATGAAAGAATGTCTGCGAGGCATATGTCAGGAAAAAGGGCAAGTAAAAGAATGGTATTGCTATTACTGCTTTTAAAAAACATTTTTATGGCCGAATTTGGTGGCTCACACCAGTAATCCCAGTACTTTCGGAGGTGGAAGCAGAAGCGAAGGTGGGAGGATCACTTACTTGAGTGACAGCCTCTCTCCACAAAAAATAGAAAATATTAGCCAGTGCCATGCACGGTGGCTCATGTCTGAAATCCTAGCATTCTGGGAGGCCGAGACGGGCAGATCACTTGAGGTCAGGAGTTCAAGACCAGCCTGGCCCACATGGTAAAACCCCATCTCTACTAAAAACACAAAAAAATTACCCAGGTATGTTGGCGTGCGCCTGTAATCTCAGCTACTCAGGAGGATGAGGCAGGAGAATCGCTGGAACCCGGGAGGCGGAGGTTGCAGTGAGCTGAGATCATGCCACTGCACTGTAGCCTGGGTGACAGAGCAAGGCTCCATTTCAAAAACAAGAAAAAAGAAAAAAAAAAAACCTATATATATATACATATTAGGCAGGCATGGTGGCACACGCTTGTAGTCCCTGCTACTAGGGAGGCTAAGGTGGGAAGATCATGAGCCCCATGAGGTGAGACTGCGGGGAGCCGTGATCACACCACTGCACTCCATTCTGGGTGACAGAGTGAGATTCTGTCTAAAAAATAAAATAAAAATCATTTTTAAAACCATAGAAGAGGGTATGAAAAAGTTTGTACCACATTGGAAATGATTAGGGGAACAGGAGCATTGCCCTTGCGATTATACCACGCAGAAGATTCTATAATCTGAATTTAATGACAGCATACAGAAACATTCCTGTTGTCTATATATGTTTGCTTTCAATTATTTCTACTCCACAAATGCTTTAATGACCACCTTTATAATTATATAAATTACCTCTTCAGGTCAAGGATTGCTTTCTAGGTTATATTCACAAATGCAACTACTAAGGAGAGGAGAACTAATAATTATGACAAATTTTAAATCCTTCATGTTACATTTAATTGAAAACTAATAAAATTTCAATTTTACAATTTGTTTTATTGTGAGGCCCATTAATTATTTACAGGTCTCAAATATTCTTGCAGGATTCTGAAAGATGCCTACTGGATGAAACCTCCTTGCTGTTACTGTTCAGCACTATGGCTCCACATCTAACACAGAGCCCAAGACATAAGAAGGGCTTTATAATAATTCGCTAAATGGCTTAAGAAAGGAAGTAGGGGCCAGGCGCACTGGCTCACGCATGTAATCCCAACACTTTGGGAGGCCAAGGCCGGCAGATCACCTGAGGTCAGGAGTTCGAGACGAGCCTGGCCAACATGGTGAAACCCTGTCTCTACTAAAACTATAAAAATTAGCCTGGCGTGGTGGCAGGCGCCTGTAATCCCAGTTACTTGGGAGGCTAAGGCAGGAGAATCTCTTGAACCCAGGAGGCAGAGGTTACAGTGAGTCAAGATTGCGCCACTGTACTCCAGCCTGGGCGACAGAGCAAGGTTCCTTCTCAAAAAAAAAAAAATAATAATAATACAAAAATTAGCCAGGCATGGTGGTGTGCGCCTTTAATTCCAGCTACTCAGGAGGCCGAGGCAGGAGAATCGCTTGAACCTGGGAAATGGAGGTTGCCGTGAGCCGAGATCGTGCCACTGCATTACAGCCTGAGCGACAGAGCAAGACTCCGTCTCAAAAAAACAAACAAAAAAAAAAAAAAAAAAAAGAAAGGAAGGAAGTGGGGCTGGGTGCGGTGGCTCATGCTTGTAATCCCAGCACTTTGGGAGGACAAGGTGGGCTGATCATCTGAGGTCAACGGTTTGAGACTAGCTTGGCCAACATGGTAAAACCACGTCTCTACTAAAAATACAGAAATTAGCCAGGCAGGGTGGTGGGTGCCTATAATCCCAGCTACTCGGGAGGCTGAGGCAGGAGAATCACTTGAACCAAAGAGGTTGCAGCGACCGAGATCGTGCCACCGCACTCCAGCCTGGGCGACAAGAACGAAACTCTGTTTAAAAAAAAAAAAAAACAAAGAAAGGAAGTGGGTAGGTGAGTAAATGGGTGGAAAGAGAAGGAATGAAGGAATAAGTGAACAAATAAAGTGTTCAAGTCACAGGCTGAACCAGTTCATGTAAGCCCCTCATCCTGGTCTTACTTCGGTACCTGCCACAATCTCTGAAGAATTAACTTACCTATGAAAAACTGAATAATTTATTTATAGCATTGAAAGTAAAACCAGAAACTTGTGTACTCCAAGTACATTTCTCTCAAAATGTACTGTCCTAGGCCAATTTTTCTATCTTCCAACTAAAGTAAAGCACAAAGGCAGAATTCAGACTATTTGGCCTGTTAACAAATAAAGCTATCTTACTTGGCAGCAGCCTCAGCCAGATAAATCTCTTCAATTTAATTGTGACAATTTTCTTCATTTGCTCCATCTTGCAAATATACATGAGTTCCCAGACATAGTCTTTTTTTCTTTCCTTTATACATACTGCAAAACTACTCAAAAAAAAATTTTTTTTTTTGAGATGCAGTCCCCTCTGTCACCCAGGCTGGAGTGCAGTGGCGCGATCTCCGCTCACTGCCAGCTATGCCTCCTGGGTTCAAGCCACTCTCCTGCCCCAGACTCCGAGTAGCTGGGATTACAGGCGCCCGCCACCACGCCCGGCTAATTTTTTGTATTTTTAGTAGAGACGAGGTTTCACCGTGTTTGCCAGGATGGTCTCGATCTCTTGACCTTGTGATCCGCCCGCCTCGGCCTCCCAAAGTGCTGGGATTACAGGAATGAGCCACCGCGCCCGGCCAAAAACTACTCAATTTTAAGGCAAGTTGTTCACACTTCTTAAATCAAGATTCTTACAGCTGATTTCAAAAGAAACTCCCCAGCCACCAGGAAAAACTAAGATTGTAACAGATTTATCACTGCCTGTATTTACTAGAATTTGGTCAAACATAAAGGTTACCCATCAAATTATCACCTCATATTGAGATATTTTCAGTTAATTGAATTTTAAATTGAATCTGATGCCCCTGTATACTGAGATTACATAATAAAAAAAAAATCATGCAATAAAAAATTACATCTTCAGGCCGGGCACGGTGGCTCAAGTCTGTAATCCCAGCACTTTGGGAGGCCGAGGCGGGCGGATCACAAGGTCAGGAGATCGAGACCATCCCGGCTAACACGGTGAAATGCCGTCTCTACTAAAAATACAAAAAATTAGCCAGGTGTGGTGGCAAGGTGCCTGTAATCCCAGCTACTCGGGAGGCTGAGGCAGGAGAATGGCATGAACCTGGGAGGCAGAGCTTGCGGTGAGCCGAGATCGCGCCACTGCACTCCAGCCTGGGCGACAGAGCGAGACTCCGTCTCAAAAAATAAAATAAATCAAATAAAATAAAAAATTACATCTGCAACAAGCATTCCACATTTCAGCCTATGATTAAATCAGCAACGTATCCTCTATGTGCCTCACGAGCTTCCCCTAATATTAACCTATGTATAACCATAGTACAAAATTATGAAAACCAGGAATGAATACTGGCACAATATTATAATTAACTATGGACATTACTAAAATTTCACCAGTTTCCTCACTGATTTTTTTTTTTAAAGAGACAGGGTCTCCCTATGTTTTTTGTTTGTTTGTTTGTTTATTTGTTTTAAGAGACAGGGTCTTGCTATGTTTCCGAGGCTGGAGTGCAGTGGCTATTCACAGGTGCTATCCCACTACTAATCAGCACGGGAGTTTTTACCTACTCCATTTCTGACTTGGGCCAGTTCACCCCTCCTTAGGTAACCTGGTAGTCCCCCTGCTCCCAGAAGGTCACCATATTGATGCCAAACTTAATGCGGACATCCGATCGACATAGTGCATTACAGCCCAGAACTCCTGGGTTCAAGCAATCCGCCCACCTCAGCCTCCTAAGTAGCTGGGACCACAGGCCCACTAACACCTTTCTTCTGTTCCAAGACCTCATCCAGAATCCCACATTGCATTTAGTTGTTATTTCTCCTTAGTCTCCAACAGTCTGTAACAGTTCAGTCTATCTTTCATGAACCTGACACTATTAAAGAGAACTGATTATTTTGTAGAATGTCCTTGAATTTGGGTTTTTTTCTCATGACTGGAATGATTATACATATCTGATAAGAATATCACAGAAATAATGGTATATCCCATTCAGTGAATCGTATCAAGGGACTCCTGATGTCAACTGTCTTATTACAGGTGATATGAAATTTAGTGTTCGGTTATGGTGGTGTCTACTGGGTTTCTCCATTTTAAATTTAATATTTTTTCCATTTGTACTTAATACAAATTTGAGACTATGCAAAAAAAAAGTTCTTTTGTACTTAATACAAATTTGAGACTATGCAAAAAAAAAAGTTTTTGCCCACCAACTTTGGCATCCATCAAAAAAGCCTGTCTGTAGCAATTATTATTAAAGACCGAGGCACCAGCTATGTTCATTGTTACTGAAGCTTCCAGGGCCTCTCAGTAGAAAAAGCCACAAAATACAGCATATGGGGGCAGGCATGGTGGCACATGCCTGTAATATCAGTGCTTTGGGAGGCTGAGGCTGGAAGGATCCCTTGAGGCCAGGAGTTTGATACCAGCCTAAGCAACATAGCATAATCCCATCTCTACAAAAAAATAAAAATTAAAAAATTAGCTGGGTGTGGTGGTAAAGACCTATAGTCCCAGCTACTTGGGAGGCTAAGGCAGGATTGTTTGAGCTCAGGAGTTCAAGCTTACAGTCAGCTATGATTGCGACACTGCACTTCAGCCTGAGTGACAGGGCAAGACTTTGTCTCTTAAATAATTTTTTTAATTAAAAATAAAATACAGTATATGTATATATATTAACCCATACATAAACACACATCTATATTTCTGAATGTATTTGTCAATATTAAACACCAGAGTTCATACCTCTGATTCAAATCACACTCACACAGGATTTTAAGTTTAGCCGTTCATCTTTCTCTAATGAGAAACCTGAGTCTCATTCTCCACAATATACAGTCATACCTTGGTATGTGCAGGGGATTGGTTCCAGAACCTCCCCCAGATACCAGAATCCACTGATGCTCAAGTCCCTGACATATTGTGCAGTATTCGCATATAACCTATGCATATCCTCCTACACACTTAAAAGCATCTCTACTTATAATACCTAATACAATGTAAAGACTATGTAAACAGTTGTTATACTGCACTGTTTACAGAGAACGACAAGTAAAAAAAAGTCCTCCTACATACTTAAAAGCATCTCTAGATTACTTATAATACCTAACACAATGTAAAGGCTATGTAAATAGTTGTTATACTGCACGGTTTAGAGAATGACAAGTTAGCCGGGTACGGTGCCTCACGCCTGTAATCTCAGCACTTTGGGAGGCTGAGGCGGGAGGATCACGAGGTCAGGAGTTCGAGACCATCCTGGCTAACACGGTGAAACCCTGTCTCTACTAAAAATACAAAAAAATAGCCGGGCATGGTGGCATGCATCTATAGTCCCAGCTACTTGGGAGGCTGAGGCAGGAGAATGGTGTGAGCTCGGGAGGCGGAGCTTGCAGTGAGCCGAGATTGCACCACTGCACTCCAACCTGGGCGACAGAGCGAGACTCCATCTCAAAAAAAAAAAAAGAGAGAGAGAGAATGACAAGTTAAAAAAGTCTGTTCATGTTTAGTATATACACAGTTTCTCCCCAGATATTATCAATCCACAGTTGACTGAATCCATAGATGTAGAACCCACAGATACAAAAGACTGTATGTACTAATCTGTTCATGTAACGTATACACACAAAGTAGTTTCAGAACTACTAGCCCATACGCCTAACTAGCTTACAGAATTTATGTATGGTTCTTATCATTAGTATTATGATATCCAGTCAAGATACTATTTTCCAGTTATTTAGGTTCCTTGTTTTCTTCCCTATCCCCTTTCAATGTGATGATGTTATTCATTTGTAAGACAATTAGGTTAATTTCTTGTATTTTTGTATCCTACTTTGGAATCCACCCCTCATATTGTTTGGTTTTAATGATCTATTTTTTGCTTACATGAGGGGTAGGTATAATTTCAAAAAGCCTAGCTGTCACCTGTAAGTTTTAAGAGGAAAAAGCTGGATTCAGGTAAGACTTTATGTTAGGGGAGAGGAGGTTTCCTTGTCTTTGTTAAAAGTAGAAAAGATCTGGCCGGGCGTGGTGGCTCACGCCTGTAATCCCAGCACTTTGGGAGGCTGAGGCAGGTAGATCACCTGAGGACAGGAGTTCAAGACCAGCCTGGCCAACATGGTGAAGCCCCGTCTCTACTAAAAATACAAAATAAGGTAGGCATGGTGGCGCAGGCCTGTAATCCCAGCTAGGAGGCTGAGGCAGGAGAATCACTTGAACTTGGGAGGCAGAGGTTACAGTGAGCCAAGATCACGCCATTGCATTCCAGTCTGGGCAGCAAGAGCGAAACTCCGTCTCCAAAATAAAATTTAAAAAAAAAAGTAGAAGAGATTTGAACACGTCTGTATAAAAAGGAAAAAAGAAAAGTTTTAAAAAAGGTTCCTGAGGAAGGCATTCATGATGTTGAGAGTTGTAAAAACAAAAAAAAAACAGTCGTTCTCAAGCTTTCAGATCTATCTGAATGCTGGAGGATTCCAGGTGGCTGGGCCTCACCACTATTGTTTCTCATTCAGTAGTTCTGCAGACAGGCTTGACACTACATTCCTAACAGTTCCCTAGGTGAAATGTTAATGCTGTCTGTCCAGGGAATACGATTTAAGAATGAATTGGGGCTGGGCGCAGTGGTTCACGCCTGTAATCCCAGCACTTTGGGAGGCCGAGGTGGGCGGATGACCTGAGGTCCGGAGTTCGAGACCAGCCTGACCAACATGGAGAAACCCTGTCTCTACTAAAAGTACAACATTAGCCGAGCATGGTGGCACATGCCTGTAATCCCAGCTACTCGGGAGGCTGAGGCAGGAGAATGGCTTGAACCCGGGAGGCAGAGGTTGCTATGAGCCGAGATCACACCATTGCACTCCAGCCTGGGCAACAAGAGCGAAACTCCCTCTCAAAAAAAAAAGAATGAATTGGGTAGAGTAAAATCATATAGAAATATTTATAAATTGATAAACTCAGGTACAAAGTTTGAAAAAATACATCAAAATATACAGAATATCACCTATCTGTAGACCAGAGAAGCTTCAAATTTGTTCATGGTTTTTCACTTTTTTCTTTACTTTTACTTCCCCATGAACACCTTATTTTCTTACCACAAGCACTTTACATTTTTAAAGCAAATACTGTTTTCAAAAACAGATTTCTACATTTGCTTTAACTATCACAGCTTTGTTCATAATATTTCCTAACTAGTATGATTTTTGAACCTTTGAAGAGTAATGTTTATACCATTATATTTTGCAATTAAACACCACAGGCACAAGGTGAGCTATCAATGTGGGTTTACCACTCTCCCAAACATCCTTACTTAAACCTAAAAGATTTCAAGCTGACCATCACGATTGTCTATTATGTACTGAGATTTTAAGTCCCCATAACCCCTTTTAACACGGAGTCAATGTCCAGAAATCTTTTTTTTTTTGAGATGGAGTCTCGCTGTGTAGCCCAGACTGGAGTGCAGTGGCAAGATCTCAGATCACTGCGACCTCCGCCTCCCGGATTCAAGCGATTCTCCTGCCTCAACCTCCCGAGTAGCTGGGATTACAGGCGCGTGCCACCACAGCCAGCTAATTTTTAGGTTTTAGTAGAGACAGGGTTTCACCATGTTGGCCAGGCTGGTCTTGAACTCCTGACCTCATGTGATCCGCCCACCTCAGCCTCCCAAAGTGTTGGAATTACAGGCATGAGCTACTGCCCTCAGCCTTAGAAATCTTGTTTAAACATCAGAAGCACAAAGTTACATAAAGATATTCACAGTAGAGTTATACACATAACAAAATAAATAAGAGCAACGCAAATATATCCATCTCTGGAAAAATGGATATTCACAGCATATTCTTAC
Organism: Pongo abelii; assembly: GCF_028885655.2. Lineage (NCBI taxonomy): Eukaryota > Metazoa > Chordata > Mammalia > Primates > Hominidae > Pongo > Pongo abelii. Next base: position 21,452,762 of record NC_071999.2, read on the forward strand.
AATAAATTACATATAATAATACCTAAAACCCTTGTTTAACTTCAAAGTCTTAGCATTCAAAGCGCCCTTAACCAGCTAAAAAATAGCAAAGAACTATGCTACATTACGAAGTAATTCACTGTATGTGGTTAAAATGGGCAATTTTTCTATTTTTCTTGTGATACTCAACTTATACAACTTGTAACAGGTGGTGGGGAGTTTTTATTAATAAGACATACAACTCATGTTTCTTAAAATGATCTTCTTTTACCTTAGTTGTATTTGCTTCCGTTTTTGCAACTCTTGGTTTCTGAGTTCTTCCAAGCGTCTGAGTTCTTCTTGACGCCTCATTAGATCTATAAAACAATGACTGCACATTAATATTTTTAGTTTCCCTTTCCATATTTTTATACCAATAAGCATAGAAGTTCTCTATCACTGGCAATATATTGGTATATTACTCATTTTATAATAACGTAAGCTGGGTAATTAAATAAATATCCTTTCTGAGCACGTTTCTTCACATATATAAAAAAGAGTATTCAAGTTCATTCTTGGCCAGGTGCGGTGGCCCACGCCTACAATCCCAGTACTTTGGGAGGCCAAGGCAGGCGGATCACTCGAGGCCAGGAGTTCGAGACCAGCCTGGCCAACAAGGCAAAACCCCAACTCTACCAAAACTACAAAAATTAGCTGGGCATGGTGGCGCGTGCCTGTAGTCCCAGCTACTCAGAAGGCTGAGGCAGGAGAATCACTTGAACCCAGGAGGTGGAGGATGCAATGAGTTGAGATTGTGCCACTGCACTCCAGCCTGAATGACAGAGCAAGACTCCATCTCAAAAACAAGTTCATTCTTGTTAGGGGGAAAATGCGTAATAAACTCATCTTGGCTGGGCGTGGTGGCTCACGCCTTATAATCCCAACACTTTGGGAAGCCCAGGTGGGCAACAGAGTGAGATGACTCAATCTCAAAAATAAAAAAAAAAACAAATAAATAAAAATCCATCTTTACACCAAGAAATTAAAATAGGTAGGCTGGCTTGTGCCTGTAATCCCAGCACTTTGAGAGGCCGAGGCAGGCGGATCACTTCGGCTGAGGAGTTCGAGACCAGCCTGAGTAACACAGTGAAACCCTGTCTACAAAAAATACAAAAATTAGGGCCAGGTGTGGTGCCTCACAGGTGGAATTTCAACACTTTGGGAGGCCAAGGCAGGCAGATCACCTGAGGTTGGGAGTTCAAGACCAGCCTGGCCAACATGGTGAAACCCCATCTCTACTAAAAATACAAAAATTAGCTGGGTATGGAGGTGCACGCCTGTAATTCCAGCTACTCAGGAGGTTGAGACACGAGAATCACTTGAATATGGGAGGCGGAGGTTGCAGTGAGCCAAGATTGCGCCACTGCACTCCAGCCTGGGTTGCATAGCAGAACTGTCTCTAAAATAAAATAACAAATTGTAATTGTTTTCAGCAGCAAATGCAAAGCCCAAACACACGCCTTCAGAGACACCAGCAGAGAGCACTTAAGAACCAGACCAGACAACCAGGAATCATGACATAAAACCCAAGGAACCTCCCTCGCAACACAATTAGCATGAAATTCCTCCCTAACTAAGCCAATGTCTTATGAAGAAGAGGAGTGAGGAGAAAATTCTTCAAAGAAGAAAGCAAAGATAAATGCTGATATAAACAAGACTTTTCAACAACAAAAAAGCATTTCCACTATCACCAATCCCTGCCATATCAAGAATAGGGGAGTTTCAGAGTAAGATAATGAAAAGTACATTTGTATTGCACATCTGAGAAGTAGTGTATAAACTTTCCACGTTAAAAATCTCCAAAGCTAAAAATCTTTGTCTGTGATTTTGTATAAAATTATGTATGTATACATGCATACATTTTAAAATAATAAAATGTTAAAATACTCTGGATGGCACAATTGCTGGTTGCTTTTATTTTCCTTTTCTCTTTATATCTGAAATGTCTAAAGTGAACAAATTACCTCAACTGAATGTTTCTTAATAAACACCTATACTCAAGAGTTGACTCATATAATACTACAGCTAAAGTTAATCTAAGGTACCAATAACCCAAACTTCATAACAATAGCAAGACAGGCATCATAACCATAACAAGGTAAATATTGTTCTCCCCATTTTACAGATTAAAAGCAGACATTTATAAATTATGCAAAAAAAGGATTCAGATAGATTATAAAGTTGCCCCAGCTATTACATGATTCAACTGGGATGCCAGGCCAAACCTCTCCTTATTCCAAAGCTCTTTCAAAAAAGTATGCCAAACCTAGTTGATCAGACTCAATTGGAAAACTTTAAAATATGCATTTGGGGATGTTGCTAAGAAAAGTCTGTTTTGGTATATGAGACAGGGCCCAGGTAGTTCTCATAATAGGCCCATACAGAAAACACTTGATTATCTGAAAAATGTTAAACATGACTGCAATTATTTTGAACCTTTATAACATAATTCTCAACCTTAAATGCTCATTAGAATTACTTAAATACCTGACCGGTATTTAAGTAATGGCTCACATCTGTAATTCCAGCACTTTGGAAGGCTGAGGCAGGCGGATCACCTGAGGTCGGGAGTTGGAGGCCAGCCTGACGAACATGCAGAAACACCGTCTCTACTAAAAACACAAAAATTAGCCAGGCATGGTGGCGCATGCCTGTAATCAGAGCTACCCAGGAGGCTTACGCAGGAGAATCACTTGAACCTGGGAGGCGGAGGTTGCAGTGGGCTGAGGTCACGCCATTGCACTCCAGCCTGGGCAACAAGAGCGAAACTCCATCTCAAAAAAAAAAAAATTACTTAAATATCTTTTTTGTTTTTTCTCTCAGAGACATGGTCTCACTCTGGCACCCAGGCTGGAGTAGAGTGGCATGATGGTAGCTCACTACAGCCTCAAAAACCTGGGCTCAAGAGATCTTCCCACCTGAGTCTCCCAAACAGCCAGGACTGACAGGCTTTCAACCTCTCAGATCTTATCACCTTACCTGTAACATTGGTATAATTAGCTCAAAGGCTCCAACAATCAAATTATCAAATAAGTACAATTACCTAATACTTAAAAGAACTATAAACTTAAAACTACCATTTTATGCTTACTAAATTATATATTTTTTAAAGTTCCTAATACCCAAAGTTTCTGATATTTCACTAAAGCTTATACATCTGTACACTGCCATGATAGTATCTTTCTAGGGAAAAAAACTGTAAAAAGTACATAACTAGAGATATCTTTTTTTCTTTTCTTTTTTTTTTTTGAGATGGAGTCTCGCTTTGTTGCCCAGGCTGGAGTGCAATGGCGAGGTCTGGGCTCACTGCAACCTCTGCCTACCAGGTTCAAGCAATTCTCCTGCCTCAGCCTCCCAAATAGCTGGGATTACAGGCGCCCACAACCGCACCCAGCTAATTTTTGTATTTTTAGTAGAGATGAGGTTTCACCATCTTGGCCAGGCTGGTCTTGAACTCGTAACCTTGTGATCCACCCACCTCGGCCTTCCAAAGTGCTGGGATTACAGGCGTGAGCCACCGCGCCCAGCCCAACTAGAGATGTCTTTATCTTTTCATCCAGGAAATTACACTCAGGAATTTTTCTTAATAAAATAAAACAAAGCCATCTACAGACATGAAGGCATCATCTACAGTATTACTTATTACTTACTAAACCAAATAACACTTTGAAATGCTTTCCTGGCTGGGCACAGTGGCTTACCAAAGTGGGAGGCTGCCTCGGCCTCCGAAAGTAATCCCAGCACTTTGGGAGGCTGAGGCGGGTGGATCACTTGAGGTCAGGAGTTTGAGACCGGCCTGGCCAACATGGCAAAACACTGTCTCTACTAAAACTACAAAAATAAACTGGGCATGGTGGCACACACCTGTAGTCCCAGCTACTCAAGGAGGCTGAGGCAGAAGAATCACTTGAACCTGGGAGGCACAGGTTGCAGTGAGCAGAGATTGTGCCAACACAATCCAGCCTGGGTGACAGAGCAAGACTGTCTCAAATTAATTAATTAATTAAAATGCTGTCCTAACACATTTAATGATAAAATTACATGAAATTATATGCTATAATTTCAATGTATCATAAATACAGGTACAGAAAAAAGGAATATAAACAAACTAAAATTTTGATTTGCTAGACTGTGAGACAGTGTTTTCTCAATTTAAAACTGCACAAGTCATGAAAACTGAATGTATAACTTCTGATCTAACAATTTTATTTTCTAAAAATACTAGTCTCTATTTTTCTTTCAGTTTTTATTTTACCTCTGATCTGTCCGGATTTATGACACTGAATTAATTTTTTTTTTTTTTTTTTGAGATCGAGTCTCGCTCTGTTGCCTTGGCTGGAGTGCAGTGGCGTGATCTCGGCTCACTGCAACCTCCACCTCCTGGGTTCAAGCAATTCTCCTGCCTCAGCCTCCCGAGTAGCTGGGACTACAGGCGCGTGCCACCAGGCCTGGCTAATTTTTTGTATTTCCAATAGAGATGGGGTTTCACCATGTTAGCCAGGATGGTCTCGATCTCCCGTCTGCATTAATATTCTTTAATCATAAACCTCACATGTATTTAAATCCTAGTATCTCAACTAGGTTCAGGCATGACTGTTCTGTTCTTCACTTGTGTGATGTTTATCCTCTGTTGATTTCTTTAAGAAGGGCTCAGAGCAACATATTTGTTTTGTTTGTTTTTTTTTTTTTTGAGACGGAGTCTCGCTCTGTCGCCAGGCTGGAGTGCAGTGGTGCGATCTCTGCTCACTGCAACCTCCGACTCCCTGGTTCAAGCGATTCTCCTGCCTCAGCTACCCGAGTAGCTCACACCTATAATCTTAGCACTTTGGGAGGCTGAGGCGGGCGGATCACGAGGTCAGGAGTTCAAGATCAGCCTGAGCAACATGGTGAAACCCCATCTCTACTACTAATACAAACATTAGCCGAGTGTGGTGGCAGGTGTCTGTAATCCAGGCTACTCAAGAGGCTGAGGCAGAAGAATCACTTGAAACACGGAAGCAGAGGTTGCGGTAAGCCGAGATTGCGCCACTGCACTCCACTGCACTCCAGCCTGGGCAACAGAGTGAGACTCCGTCTCTAAATAAATAAATAAATGTTAAAAATAAATAAATGTAATGGAGCCAGGCGCAGTGGCTCACATCTGTAATCCTGACACTTTGGGAGGCTGAGGCGGGCAGATCACTTGAGGCCAGGAGTTTGAGACCAGCCTGGCCAACATGGCGAAGCCCTGTCTCTACTAAAAACACAAAAATTAGCCGGGTATGGTGGCTCATGCCTGAGGGAGGAGAATCACTTGAACCCGGGAACCCGAGGTTGTAGTGAGCTGAGATTGTGCCACTGAACAGCAGCCTGGGCAACAGAGTGAGACTCCATCTCAAAAAAAAAATTTTTTTTAATGTAATGGGAGTTGAATCTAGAAAGGACTAAATAATTATCAGTAAAGTATAAATGAAACAATTATTATTGTAAGGTACCCATGTGTTCAATAAGAATCAACATTTACGGCTGGGTGTGGTGGCTCACGCCTGTAACCCCAACACTTTGGGAGGCTGAGGCGGGTGGATCACTTGAGGTCAGGAGTTCAAGACCAGTCTGACCAACATGCAGAAACCCTGTCTCTACTAAAAATACAAAATTAGCCAAGCGTGGTGGCGCATGCCTGTAATCCCAGCTACTCACGAGGCTGAAGCAGGAGAATCGCTTGAACCCAGGAGGTGGAGGTTGCAGTAAGCCGAGATGGCACCATTTCACTCCAGCCTGGGCAACAAGAGTGAAACTCCGTCTCAAAAAAAAAAAAATCAACATTTACAAAAATTTTCTGATACATGCATATATATTCTTTGCAGTACTGCTTTTAAAAACAAACTGAAAAGAGAAATTGTTATCAAAAGAGGATGAACTAAACTAATTATACCCATGTAAAAGAATATCATACAGCCATTAAAAATACAAGGCGGATATTTACATATATATTCATGTAGAAAGTAAAAAAGGTACAGAAAAGGTAAAGTTTTTTTTTTGGAGACAAGAGTCTCGTTCTGTCATCCAGGCTGGAGTATAGTGGCATAATTACAGCTCACTACAGCCTCAAGCTCCCAGGCTCAAGTGATCCTCCCACCTAAGCCTTCCCAAGTAGCTGCAACTACAGACACATGCCACCATGCCCAGCTAATTTTTGTACTTTTGGTAGAGATGGGGTCTTCACTATGTTACTGAGGTTAGTCTTGAACTGCTGGACTCAAGCAATCCTCCCACCTCAGCTTCCCAAAGTGCTAGAATTACAGGCATGAGCCACTACACCGAGCCAGTTTGTTTTGTTATTACGATTTTTGGGTTTTTTGCTTACAAATACACAAAAACATCTAATGACATATGCAAATTTTTTTTCATTAAAGGATACAAAAGAGACTACAGAAGAGTGATTCCTACAAAAAAGCAGAAGGTAGTAAATAGGGGGACAACTTTTCTGTATCGTTTGAGATTTCTCCTTCCATGATATGTCATGATACATGTTTCTGCGGAACCACACAACTAAGATTAATTAGTCTCTCCTCAACCTGAATGCATCCTTAGAAATGCTGGATGAAATACAAAATTGTAGGCCGGGTACAGTGGCTCACGCCTGTAATCCCAGCACTGTGGGAGGTCAAGGCGGGTAGATCACTTGAGGTCAGGAGTTCGAAACCAGCTTGACCAACATGGTGAAACCCCATCTCTACCAAAAATACAAAATTAGCTGGGCGTGATGGTGTACACCTGTAATCCTAGCTACTTGGCAGGCTGAGGCAGGAGAATTGCTTGAACCCAGAAGGCAAGAGGTAGGTTACAGTGAGCTGAGGTTGCACCACTGCACTCCAGCTTGGGCGACAGAGCAAAAGTCTGTCTCACAAAAAAAAAAAAAAAAAAAAAAAGAAATACAAAATTGTAGAACAAATGTGAGGAAGTTGTAACTTTTTAAATTTTTAAACAAACTACAACTGAAATTTACCAAATGCAGACTTTGGATCAAATAAGTACAAGTACTTCGGCACAAGTGAACCCAGAAGCAGGGAGTAGGATGCAATAGGCAATGTGATTTTCTAATATTATAAACTAAGATATTGTTAACAGAGACTTTAAATGAACACACATGATAAACAACAAAAAAACTCATGGGAAATAACTTTGCAAAATTACTCTACTTCAAACATCAAAATACCTTCAGGCAAAGTTTTCTAAGAGCTCAAGAAAAAACTGAAGTCTAAGAAAATGTTCTCTGCCATCAATATATCCTCAGTACCTCAGATGTGTCTCCCATAACTGACATTAAAGATGTGCTAAATTAGTGAATGTTATACCACTGTTTGTGGCATCAACACAAATCTTTAGTAGAGATGCTTCCACATCTAATCAACATTATTATCTAACTAGGGCACAACTGTAGGTAGGTGGGAAACAAAATGGCAGAGAAGTGCCTAGCAGGCTAAGAGAAAACAATTCATATTGAACAGAAGGGCTAGGGCAACCACAGAGCCCAGGAAACGAAATTTCAAAAATTTCCAAGATGATTCTAATGGGTAATACAATTTCAAAACCACTGGGCTGGACAAACTTTAAGATCTCTTGGCTGGGCACGGTGGCTCATATCTGTAATCCCAGCACTATGAGAGGCCAAAGTGGGTCGATCACTCGAGGCTAGGAGTTCAAGACCAGCTTGGCCAACATGGAGAAATCTCATCTCTACTAAAAATACAAAAAAACTGGCCAGGCACAGTGGCTCATGCCTGCAATCCCAGCACTTTGGGAGGCCGAGGCGGGCAGATCACCTGAGGTCAGGAGTTCAAGAGCAGCCTGGCCAACATGGTAAAACCCCATCTCTACTAAAAATACAAAAAATTAGCCAAGTGTGGAGGCACACACTTGTAATCCCAGCCACTTAGGAGGCTGCGGCAGGAGGATCACTTGAACCCCGGAGGTGGAGGTTGCAGTGAGCTAAGATCACACCAATGCACTCCAGCCTGGGCGACAACAGTGAGACTCCATCTCAAATTTAAGAAAAGAAAAAAAATTAGCCGGGCATGGTAGCACGCACCTGTAGTCCCAGGGAGGGTGTACTAGGGAGGGTGAGGTACGAGAATTGCCTCAACATGGGAGGTGGAAGTTGCAGTGTGCCGAGATCATGCCACTGCACTCCAGGCTGGGCGACAGAGTGAGATTCTGTCTCAAAAAAAAAAAAAAAAAAAATCTCTCTTCCAGATCTAACAGCTAATGAATGATTCAGTACCTTTATCTCAAATAACAACTTGCAAATTTTCCACAAAATAAAAGACAGTTTATCTTTTTTTTAAAAAAAAAAAAAAATGGAGTCTCGTTCTGTCTGTCACCCAGGCTGGAGTGCAGTGGCGTGATCTCGGCTTACTGCAACCTCCACCTCCTGGGTTCAAGTAATTCCCTGCCTTCCAAGTAGCTGGGATTACAGGTGTCCGCCACCACATCTGGCTAATGACAGTTTACCTTTAAATCTACTCTAAGATATAAATGAATTCAATTTTGTTAGAAGAGTGAACTTACAGAACTACTAAGCTTAGGGTCCAAATTAAACCAAAACACCTGACTAGTTTCTATTGTTTGCTGGGCTCGATTTTGTTTTAACGTATGTGGCATCAGCACAGCTACTCAATGACTTGATGATAATTGCTCAATAAACATTTACTGAATAGTGATGTACGAAATACTAGAACACACATACCAAAAAAACCTACACTTCATTCTAAAATAAATGAGAATTTACCCAAAACGATTTAGAGAAGAATGATCAAATTTTCACCTGCTAAGAAAAATACTGAATCTAGTATACAGAATGGTTTAAAGAAAGCCAAGATTAGATGGCAGAAACGTTCAGCAGGAACGCTACTGCAGAAATTCAGGCAGGCAGCTGTGGTACCTTGATCTCTGGGGACAGCCAAGAGAAGGTAAATTAAAAAAAATTAGCCGGACATTGTGGTGTGTGCCTGTAATCCCAGCTACTCGGGAGGCTGAGGCAGGAGAATTGCTTGAACCCAGGAGGTGGAGGTTGCAGTGAGACAATATGGCGCCACTGCACTCCAGCCTGGGTAACAGAGCAAGACTCCACCTTAAAAAAAAAAAAATACATATATATATATGTATATATATATATATTCTTGCCAATTACTAATTTTTCCTAAATCCCCATATCAATTTGTACAAATGAATCTTTTTCATCTCTACCAGATTATCCATCTGTACTCTTTCAAACTTGTAATAATAATCTCAAATAGCCAGCATTTGTCCAAATTCTTCTTCTCATCGAACAAAAAATCCTGTATGTGCCATGTCTACCTACCAAAATTTGCCTGCTATGTTTCTGTTTGCCAAGAGAATCATGTATTTGACACTGGCACAATTTAATACCTGCAAATTACCTCCAACAATACTACTTGCATAACTAAAACTAACTTTTTAATTTTTTTTTTTGAGACAGAGTTTCGCTCTTGTTGCCCAGGCTGAAGTGCAATGACGTGCTCTCAGCTCGCCGCAACCTCCACCTCCCAGGTTCAAGCAATTCTCCTGCCTCAGCCTCCCAACTAGCTGGGATTACAGGTGCACACCACCATGCCTGGCTAATTTTGTATTTTTAGTAGAGATGGGGTTTCTCCATGTTGGTCAGGCTGGTCTCGAACTCCCGACCTCAGGTGATCCATCTGCCTTGGCCTCCCAAAGTGCTGGGATTACAGGCGTGAGCCACTGCGCCCGGGAAGTAAAACTAACTTTTAATAAGTTGTGTTTTTTTTTAAAGAGAAGTTATCTGGGAAAACGGAGATTTTCACACCTAATATGTTGAGTTCCAACTTTACCTCTAAACTCCTAAATGGCACTTTACACAGTAGTACATGAATGGTACACACACTTAAAAAAAAAAATCATACCACATGTACATGAAAATCCATATTTACCTTGCCTCATTAGCATTAATTGGTGTTCATGCCTAGCTGCTTCCATTTCTGCCTCCAGTTTCTCTTTGGCTTCTCTGATGTTTCTATCAACCTGCTCACGCTGCTGCTTTTCCATTTCATCAAGAGCCTTCCATCGAGATGCATACTCAAATTCAAATGTCCCAGGTTGAGCAAAACGTGGTGGTTGTTCTCTTTCCCTAAATTAACATTAAAACATACAGAAACGTATGCTTAAAAGATAAAACAACAAATGAGAACAACAAGCACTTACAATGTCCAAGACACTGTGTGAGGCACCGTGTCTACATGAATTACCTCGTGACAATACTGTGATTACAGGCCTGAGTTTAAGAACTGCCCAAGAATGTTCAACTAATAATGGAACAATGATTCAAACTTACACAATCTGATGCTACAACCTGCGTTCTCCTAATTATTACCTGCAAAATTTCTGCTTTTGGAGGTTTCATTTTCTGGTTTTCAGTCAACAAAACATTTTACAGGCCGGGCACAGTGGCTCATGCCTGTAATCCCAGCACTTCAGGAGGCCGAGGCGGGTGGATCACGAGGTCAGCATATCGAGACCATCCTGGCTAACGTGGTGAAATCCTGTCTCTACTAAAAATACAAAAAAATTAGCCGGGCGTGGTGGCAGGCACCTGTAGTCCCAGCTACTCAGGAGGCTGAGGCAGGAGAATGGCGTGAACCCAGGAGGCGGAGCTTATAGATCCTGCCACTGCACTCCTGTCTGGATGACAGAGCGAGACTCCGTCTCAAAAAAAAAAAAAAAAAAAGAAATATTTTACAAAGGAAAGTCTGGAACATATGAATATGAATTAACTGTCTGGATCAGATGCTTTTCTAGTAAAACCAGCTAGATTTTATTGAGTGTTATGTGCCAATTAATTGGGTAGGCCCCAAAAATCAAGGCCTAACTTACTACCATTGTAGTTAATTATTTAATACCTCTTTCTCTTGATAGACTATAAACTCAACTGACAACATCAAATGTGGCTGTTAAATGCTGTACCTCAAATACCTAGAGTGCAGTATATACATTTAATATATATTTCTTGAATAAATTACCAAATTACCAAATAAAGGGCTATGAATGTATTTGAAAGTCATTTTTTTCATATATACATATATATGTAAATATTTATTTTAGAGACATATAAAAAATATGACGGATCTCAAACTCCTGGCCTCAAGTAATCCTCACTCCCCAGCCTCCAAAAGTGCCAAAATTACAGGTACAAGACACCACACCTGGCCCCCAATTTTTTTTTTCACTTTTTTTTTTTTTTTTTTTTTTTGAGACACAGTCTCACAGTATTGCCCGGGCTGGAGTGCAATGGTATAATCTCGGCTCACTGCAAACTCCGTCTCCCAGGTTCACACCATTCTCCTGCCTCAGCCTCCTGAGTAGCTGGGATTACAGGTGCCCGCCACCATGCTTGGCTTATTTTTTGTATTTTTTAGTACAGACGGGGTTTCACTATGTTGGCCAGGCTGGTCTTGAACTCCTGACCCTGTGATCCACCCATCTCAGTCTCCCAAAGTTCTGGGATTACAGGCGTGAGCCACCGTGCCCAGGCTTTCTTTTCACTTTTAAGAATTTTTGTTGTTGGAGGTGTTGCTTTGGGTTTTTCTGAGACAGGGTCTTGCTCAGTTTCACAGGAGTGTAGTGGCACAATTAAGACTCACTGCCGGATGGTAGGTCACACTTGTAATCCCAGCCCTTTGGGAGGCTGAGGCAGGCGGATCACAACGCCAGGAGTTCAAGACCAGCCTGGCCAACATGGCAAAACCCCCCCGTCTCTACTAAAATCACAAAAATCAGCCAGGCGTGGTGGCGGGTGCCTATAATCCCTGCTACTCAGTAGGCTAAGGCAGGAGAATCGCTTGAACTCGGGAGATGGAGGTTGCAGTGAGCTGAGATTGTTCCACTGCACTCCAGCCTGGGCAACAAGAGCAAGACTCCATCTCAAAAAAAAAAAAAAGGCTCACTTGCCAAATCAACCTCCCAGGCTTAAGCAATCCTCCCACCTGAGGCTACAGAGTACCTAGAACTACAGAGGTATGCCACCATGACCACCTAATTTTTGTATTTTTTGTAGAGATGAGGTACCACTATGTTTGTTGCCTGGGCTGGTCTCCAACTCCTGGAAGCAATGCTTCTGCCTCCCAAAGTGCTGGGATTACAGGTGGGAGCCACCACACCCAGCCAACTTTCAAGAAATTTTTGCATAAATATCTTCAATTAGTCTCACCTATAACAGCCTGTATTTAAAAGTACTCATGGGAAAACAATTCCCACTCCATGAATAAAAGCATAGATACCTTGCTATAAATGTAAATTTTAAATTTTATTTTGGGGTAGGGAGGTGAGGAGGGGTGGGTATGACAAATCTAGGAGAGAGAAAGGAGAAGGCTGTCACAGAGGGAAAGATGTAATAACAAGAGAGGGAAAGATATTCAGAAGCATATGAAGAAAAATCAAAGACAGCCATGATCCTAAGGACTCTATATCTGAAAAACCTACTCAGATTTTTTTCTTTTTAAAGCACTGACTGGAAAGTGGGAAAGACTGGGAGAATCTACCAACCACTAATTTTTCTAAAAGAATTGTTTATTGGTCAGCAGTTCCAAAGTCAAAGACTGACTATATTTTTAAATTATTTATTTTCTCCCAAAGGAAAAAAAAACACTGAAATAACACGATTTTTTGAAGGTGCAAGTGAATTTGAATTTTGGCTCTTATGCTTTGTGAGCATTTTCTTTTTCTTTTTTTTTCTGAAACAGTTTCATTCTTGTAGCCCAGGCTGGAATGCAATGGCGCCATCTCGGCTCACTGCAACCTCGGCCTCCCGGGTTCAAGCGATTCTCCTGCCTCAGCCTCCCAAATAGCTGGGATTACAGGCTCCTGCCACCACACCCAGCTAATTTTTTGTAGTTTTAGTAGAGACAGGGTTTCACTATGATGGCCAGGCTGGTCTCCAACTCCTGATCTCAGGTGAGTTGATCCACCCACTTTGGCCTCCCAAAGTGCAGGATTACAGGTGTGAGGCACTGCGCCCAGCCTTGTGAGCATTTTCTTCTGTGAATAAATCTAAATCTTTAGTAATAAAAGTGGGAATATAACTAACTCTTTTTTTTTTTTTTTTTGAGACAGTCTCACTCTGTCGCCCAGGCTGGAGTGCAGTGGCACAATCTCTCCTTCACCTCCCAGATTCAAGCGATTCTCCTGCCTCAGCCTCCCGAATAGCTGGGATTACAGGTGCACACCACCGTATCCAGCTAATTTTTGTATTTTTAGTAGAGACAGGGTTTCACCATGTTGGCCAGGCTGGTCTCAAACTCCTGACCTCAGGTGATCCACCCACCTCGGCCTCCCAAAGTGCTGGCATTACAGGCGTGAGCCACCACACCCAGCCATAACTAGCTCTTAAGTTTTGCTGAGATCATTAACTATATAAACAAATATTGTCTATAAAGTCTATTCTTGTAACAACCTTGTACTTCTAGTTCTCTAACTCCCAAATCCAAACGTATGCTTTATTTCAAATTTGTAATGGTGATCTATAACAAGGAAAAAGTTAAGTGAAGAGGAAATCACAGGAACCCTTTTAAAACATGACATTGTGGCCAGGTGCAGTGCCTCACACCTGTAAACCCAACACTTTGAGATGCCAATGCGGGCAGATCGCTTGAACCCAGGAGTTCGAGACCACCCTGAGCAACATGACGAAACTGTCTTTACAAAATAATTAAAAAATGAGACGGGCATGGTGGCCCACATCTGTAGTCCCAGCTATTTGGGGGGTGCTGAGGTGGAAGACTCACTTGAGACCAGGAGGTAGAGGCTGCAGTGAGCCATGACCATGCCATTGCACTGCAGTCTGGGCAATAGGGCCAGACCCTGTCTCAAAAAAAAAAAGAAAGAAAGAGAAATAGCACTGCAAAGGAAATAAGAATAGATATTAATTAGGCCGGGCACGGTGGCTCACGCCTGTAATTCCAGCACTTTGGGAGGCCGACGCAGGCGGATCACAAGGTTGGGAGTTCGAGACCAACCTGGCCAACATAGTGAAACTCCGTCTCTACTAAAAACACAACAATTAGCTGAGCATGGTTTCGTGCGCCTGTAGTCTCAGCTACTTGGGAGGCTGAGGCAGGAGAATCACTTGAACCTGGGAGGCGGAGGTTATGGTGAGCCAAGATCGCGCCACTGCACTCCAGCCTAGGCAACAAGAGCGAAACTCCATCTCAAAAAAAAAAAAAAAAAACAATAGATATGAATTATAATCAATGCTAATGCTAATGCTTCCTCCCTGAAATACTCTCCTCCCTTGCTTCCAGGACACAGTCTGATGGTTCTTCCCCCTATTCCAATGAATGAATGCTCCCTTCTCAGTCGTTATTGATTCCTTCTGATCTTCCCAAATCTACACACTAAAGAACTCCAAGGTTCAAGGTTTGGTCCTTTGACTTTAAAATATCATGTTCATAAATCCAGCCAGGACAGTTGCTCTAAATCCTAGTTATAAATCCAACTACCTGCTTGACTACACTGCTAGCACCTAGAACAGTGGCTAACACAAAGGCACTCCAAGTTTTATTTATGTAATAAACAAGTGGGCCGGGCGCAGTGGCTCACACCTGTAATCCCAGCACCTCGGGAGGCCGAGGTGGGTGGATCACCTGAGGTCAGGAGTTGGAGTCCAGCCTGGCCAATATGGTAAAACCCCAACTCTACTAAAAATACAAAAATTAGCTGGGTGTGGTGGTGCACGCCTGTAATCCCAGCTACTCAGGAGGGTGAGGGAGAAGAATCACTTGAACTCGGGAGGTGGAGGTTGCAGTGAGCTGAGACTGCACCACTGCACTCCAGCCTGGGTGACAAAGTGAGGCTGTCTCAAAAAATAGATAAGTAGGCCTTTGAGCCCCTATGCTCAGGCCCACTCCCAGATTGTGGAGTGGTACTTTCATTTTCAATAAAACCCTTCGTTCATTCCTTGCTTTGTTTGAGCATTTTGTCCAATTCTTTGTTCAAGACACCAAGAACTTGGATACTCTCCACCGTTAACATATTTTGGTGAGCCAGCCAGGACGAAGAGTCAAGCAGGTTCGCTACGGCCGCTCAGGGAGAAAGAACCCAGAAGCCTGGCATGCAGGCAAAAGGGTAAAGAAAACCTTTTTTTTTTTTTGAGACGGAGCCTCGCTGTCATCCAGGCTGGAGTGTGGTGGTGCCATCTTGGCTCACCACAACCTCCGTCTCCTGGGTTCAAGCAATTCTCCTGCCTCAGCCTCCTGAGTAGCTAGAATTACAGACGCGTGCCACCACACCGAGCTGATTTTTGTAATTTTAGTAGAGACGGGGGTTTCACCATGTTAGTCAGGCTGGTCTCAAACTCCTGACCTCGACTGTCTTTGACGTTTCCAGAAGATTCAAACCATAAAACACTTTCTTAGGGCCGGGCACGGTGGCTTACACGTGTAATCCCAGCACTTTGGGAGGCCAAGGCAGGCAGATCATGAGGTCAGGAAATCGAGACCATCCTGGCTAACACGGTGAAACCACGTCTTTACTAAAAATACAAAAAAATTAGCCAGGCATGGTGGCACGTGCCTATAGTCCCAGCCACTTGGGATGCTGAGGCAGGCGAATTGCTTGAACCTGGGAGGCGGAGGTTGCAGTGAGCTGAGATCGTGCCACTGCAATCCAGCCTGGGCAATGCAGTAAGACTCTGTCTCAAAAAAAAAAAAAAAAAAAGAAAAAGAAAGGCTGTCCCTGCCATCCACACTACAACAAAACTTTGGGACCTTGAACTTTGGGTTCATGGTCTCACAACTGCGAAGGGTCCCTCCACACTTTTGGAACTGTGCACCCACTGGAACCCTTGACAGACCATCAAGCTTCAGATGATCATGCAACAAAGGCTCCAGCCAGTTCCAGGTGAAGACACCACCCCTAGCCATCAAGAAACTACCCTGCCTCCACTAGACAGAGCAGGGCGAGAGTTTCATGATCCCTAATAGGTAGACACTATGCCCCAAGTCAGCATGAAGCAGTTACAGAGAAAAAGACCATCGGTCCCTCTGCCTCCCATAAAGATTTATGAGGATCACATCTCTAAGTGGAGAGATGAGGAAGGAAAATAGAGTCTGGAAGCAGGGAACAGAAGGCCAATTCACAATTCAGCTATAACAGGAAATATCCTCTCCATAGGACATACACCGAGTAAATGACTTTGTAACTTTACTTCAACCTCTTCATTTACATAAGGCATACCCCAAGTAGAGGGTATTTAAACTCACAAAAACTCTGTAACAGGGCCTTTGAGCCCCTATGCTCAGGCCCACACTGCAGAGTGTACTTTCATTTTCAATAAAACCCTTCATTCCTCCCCTGCAAAAAAATAAATAAGTGACTGGTTTTTAAAAACATAATGAGCTCTGCAAAAGTAACTGGAGAGGAAAGAGAGGTGGGACAGGCAGAGAACAGAACTGGAGGCAGTCCATCTAGGGAATGGGACTGTGAAGCCATACTTGTGAAACATCTGGACTGCTATTCTAGGACTTTTATTTGATGTGTTCGTTGCACAGCTATTTGCAATGTTTAATAAAGCTTTATAAACTTAAAAAAAAAAGCACTCGGCTGGGCACGGTGGCTCACGCCTGTAATCCCAGAACTTTGGGAGGCCAAGGTGGGTGGATCACGAGGTCAGGAGATCGAGACCATCCTGGCTAACGTGGTGAAACCCCGTCTCTACTAAAATACAAAAAACTAGCCAGGCATGGTGGTGGGCACCTGTGGTCCCAGCTACTCGGGAGGCTGAGGCAGGAGAATGGCGTGAACCCGGGAGACGGAGCTTGCAGTGAGCCGAGATCGTGCCACTGCACTCCAGCCTGGGCGACAGAGTGAGACTCCGTCTCAAAAAAAAAAAAAATACACTCATATAGGCAATTTATGTAAATATACTTGTATTATTCTAAGTGAAAAGGGAAAAGAATAAACATACAACATTTTGAAAATGAGCTATTTTTTGCAACCTCTAAGAGTTTTTCCACTGTGCCAGGTTATTTAACTAGGAATACCCTGCTCTACCCTGGCATGCCAAAAATCTCCTTTTAACCTACAATAGACTTGAAGCATAAAATAAAACCTAAGAAGTATTTCCAGCTGGGCGTGGTGGCTCACGCCTGTAATCCTAGCACTTTGGGAGGCCAAGGCGGGTAGATCACCTGAGATCAGGAGCTTGAGACAAGCCTGGCCAACATGGCGAAACCCCATCTCTACTGAAAACACAAAAAAATTAGTCAGGCGTGGTGGCGCACGCCTGTAATCCCAGCTACTCGGGAGTCTGAGGAAGGAGAACTGCCTGAACCCAGGAGGTGGAGGTTGCAGTGAGCCAAGTTCACACCACTGCACTCCAGCCTGTGCGACAGGAATAAGACTCCATCTCAAAAAAAAGTATTTTCATGTTATCTAGATTTCATTGTTTTTCTGGCATGAATATTACTGACAGTGTCCTCCTAGTACCCACCTTGCTCCGGTTATAAAGTAGACATTTCTAAAAAAAATTAGTATGTTTTACCCATATAAAAAAAGAAAACTATTAGCTGGGCACGGTGGTGCGTGCCTGTAATTCCAGCTACCCAGGGGTCTGAGGCACGAGAATCACTTGAACGTGGGAGGTAGAGATTACAGGTAGCCAAGATCACACCACTGCACTCCAGCCTGGGCGACAGAGCAAGATACTATCTCAAAAAAAAAAAAAAAAAAAAAGAAAGAAAAGAAAACTAGCATTCCATGTAGACTAGACCACTCTATTACCCAAATTATATATAAATAAACAGAACACCTCATAATGCAATATTTGAAAACAAATGTAATGAACACCCTTAATAGTACATATACAAATTATCTATTAATAAAATCTTACTTATGATATTGTTGAGTTTTCTGCATCAGCTTCTCTGGCAAGCCATCTTCATCATCAAACTGCTCCATGGGTTCCACAATGACTGGACGAGGGGTCCTGGATAGGTATAAAAGCATTCATAAAAATTAACACAGTGCCAAGAATACCGTCTTAAAAGACATGTTTTATAATAATAAAGATATATACTTAGAAAATGTCTCACTGGAGAAAAATGTCTCAGAAGTATCATTTGTACTCATAAAAATCAGTCAACAGCCAAAGCAGTGGCTCACGCCTGTAATCCCAGTACTTTGGGAGACCAAGGCGGGCACATCACTTGAGGTCAGGAGTTCAAGACCATCCAGGCCAACATGGTGAAATTTCATCTCTACTGAAAATACAAAAAATTAGCCGGGCGTTGTGGTGTGTGCCTGTAATCCCAGCTACTCAGGACGCTGAGGCAGGAGAATTGCTTGAACCCGGGAGGCAGAGGTTGAAGTGAGTCAAGATCGCATCACTGCACTCCAGCCTGGGCAACACAGCAAGACTCCATCACAAAAAAAATAAATAAATAAATAAATCAGTCAATAAACATTTACTGAGTCAGAGAGAGGTGAATGTCAAAAGCCACAGAAAGATGAGTAAATAAAGCAACAATTATGAACCAGCATAATGGCTATAGTTAACATTTAGAAAGCACAATGAAAACGAATTTGTACCTAACCCATGTTTTATATGTGTGGTCATCATCACAGCCACTGTTTCAGCTATTGATTGAGTTTTATGAGTACAAATGATACTTCTGAGACATTTTTCTCAAGTGAGACATTTTCTAAGTATATATCTTTATCATGAACATGTCCCACCACTTCAACCCACCCATCTGTGCCCACCACCCAGTTTCCCTGTATCTATCAGTATTGTTCAGAAAGTTCTTAAAAATGTCGGCCAGCAGGCACAGTGGCTCACACCTGTAATCCCAGCACTTTGGAAGGCCAAGGCAGGCGGACCACCTGAGGTCAAGAGTTTGAGACCAGCATGGCCAACATGGTGAAACCCTGTTTCTACTAAAACTACAAAATTTAGCCAGGTGTGGTGGCACACGCCTGTAGTCCCAGCTACTCAGGAGGCTGAGGTATGAGAATCACCTGAACTCAGGAGGCAGAGGCTGCAGTGAGTGGCGATCGCACCACTGTACTCCAGCCTGGGCGACAGAGTGAGACTCTGTCACCAAAAAAAAAAAAAAGTTAAAGCTGAAAATCTGACCTAAAACATTTCGGTGAAGTGGATCACACCTGTAATTCTAGCGCTTTGGGAAGGAGAGGTGGGGAAGATGGCTTGAGCCCAGAAATTCGAGATCAGCCTGGGAAAGATGACGAGACCGTGTCTCTATAAAAAATTTTAAAATTAGCCGGCCACAGTGGCTCACGCCTGTAATCCCAGCACTTTGGGAGGCTGAGGCGGGCGGATCACAAGATCAGGAGTTTGAGACCAGCCTGACCAACATGGTGAAACCTCGTCTCTACTAAAAATACAAAAAATTAGCCAGGCATGGTGGTGCACGCCTGTAATCCCAGCTACTTGGGAGGCTGAGGCAGGAGAATCACTTGAATCCGGGAGACGGAGGTTGCAGTGAGCCAAGATCACGCCACTGCACTCTAGCCCAGGCGACAGAGTGAAACTCCGTCTCAAATTAAAAAAAAAAAAAAAAAATTTAAAATTATCCAGGTGGCATACACTACTCAGGAGGCTGAGGTGGGAGGATCACTTGAGCCCAGGAATTTGAGGCTGCAGTGAGCTATGATAGAGCCACTGGGTAATAAGGCAAGACGTCATCTCTAACCTGGGTAATAAGGCAAGACGTCATCTCTAAATAAAAATAAAAATAAAAGATGTTAGCCAGACAAAAAGGGAAAAAAGGAAGGCAGAAGACACCAAACATTCAAGGAGAAAAGTTCGGAGAAGAAGGAAATGACAAGAAGAGTGGGTGATGAAAGATATGACTAGAGGCCCTCCTTCTTTACTGTTTTCTTCAGTAAAATAAGAGAAAAGGAGAGTTCATGGAGGGGAAGAGGAAGAAGTAGAATGGATGGCACACTGATATTAAAATTTCCTTTGAGATTGGCTCTTCACCATGCAAGGAGCATTAAAATCTATTTATACTACTTTCAAAACAGTGATGCTTCAGAGAGAAAAAACTAAGCTAGAGAGATGAAGGGTTTTTGGACTCCAAAAGCTTCTCTTACACATAATACTAGAGATTAACACAGACTTTAGATCCTAAATGTAAGAAAAGATATAAAATAACTTTTCAAAATTATTACTGAGTTAGTGAAGACATTTTAAGGAAACAGTTAAAGCAGGTATGGAATATCATGGAATGGTGGAATGAGATTATAGAAACCTCAGATAAACTGAATAAGAACCCAAAGGTAAACAGACTTAAGATGTGGTACTTCTAAAAGTACCCAAAAAGGCCCAGGGCCAAAATGAAGATGATGCATTTTATGGACCATTCATCCGCTGGAAGCTATGGCAGGGCCACAAACATAGAACAGTAACAGAACCAGATAAAAGTTACACCTGAGCAGAGGCCAACAAAGAAACAAGCAAACCTCTCTAGTAACACAAGACCATCACCCTTCAAAGAAACTTCAGAAACAGAATTAAGAGGGAAAAATGAACTAAGCAGATGATATGTCATTCATCAGAAATAACAAAAGTATATGAAGCCAAGGGAAACCGTAATCAGAATTAAGAGAAAACTCTGACATCTCTGTACTCTCAAATATGTTAGAGATTTTAACAAATTGTAAACTTTTCACATGTAAGTTTGGGCCACTAGACAACTCTTACACAGTATGGGAGAGAAGTACAGATTTCTAAGAGGGAACTTAATCAATACAAACAAGTTTATAAAGTCTCCCTCTACCACTCTATATATCGTCTTGCTCCTACAATTCTACTTCTGAAGAGACATAAACCAGTGAGCAAAGATCAAGATCAATCAGGCTGGGCGCGGTGGCTCACGCCTGTAACCCCAGCACTTTGGGAGGCTGAGGTGGGTGGATCACGAGGTCAGGAGTTTGAGACCAGTCTGATCAATATAGCGAAATCCCGTCTCTACTAAAAAAATACAAAAATTAGCCAGGCGTGGTGGCACATGCCTGTAGTCCCAGCTACTTGGGAGGCTGAGGCAGTAGAATCGCTGGAACCTGGGAGGCAGAGGTTGCAGTGAGTCGAGATCGTGCCATTGCACTCCAGCCTGGGTGACACAGCGAGACTCCGTCTCAAAAAAAAAAAGATCAATCACAACCACATTCATCTAATTACACAACATAAAAAGACCAAGGAACATGGGCATGTATTGTGTACAAGGGAATTACTTAAGGGACTGTGTCTTATTTTTATTTATTGGAACACATGCTAAAATGTGTTTCTATCTATGGTTTCATTGTACATACACCACTCCCTATAGAAGCTTCCTTTGTCCATTTTCTGACTCATCTTGTTTATTTCACTTTCATCTTTAGGTACAACCAAAATTTGTAAAACTCAACCTAAGGCCGGGCACGGTGGCTCACAGCTGTAATCCCAGCACTTTGGGAAGCCAAGGCAGGTGGATCACTCAGGAGTTTGAGACCAGCCTGACCAACATGGTGAAACCTCGTCTCTACTAAATACAAAAAATTAGCTGGGTATGGTGGCATATGCCTATAGTCCCAGCTACTTGGGAGGCCGACGCTGGATAATCACTTGAACCCAGGAGGCGGAGGCTGCAGTGAGCTGAGACTGTGTCATTGCACTCTAGCCTCGGCAACAAGCAAAACTGTTTCCAAAAAAAAAAAAAAAAAAAACTCAACTTAAATTCTGTTTACCATAGGTATAATAACTAAATTTATTCTTTTTTCTTGAGAAAGTGTCTCACTCTGTTGTCCAGGCTGCAGTGCAGTGGGGCGATCACAGCTCACTGCAGCCTCAACCTCCTGGGCTCAAGATATCCTCTCGCTTCAGCCTCCCAAAGTGCTGGGATTATAGGCATGAGCAACTACGTCTGTCCAGGTTACTCTTTTTGCAAATATAAGTATATAATAAGTAGAAAACAGATCAAAAAGAAACAAATCAAAGTGTTCAACCATAATGTTAAATCTGAAGTTACTGCTTGGGTTTTTGTTTTTCTCCCCATTTTACCACCAAGTCAAATTAGTTTGGTTATAAAGTTGAAGGACTGAGAGAGAGGCTTCGGGACTGAGGCCCTGGGGTTTACAGCAGGTTATGAGCTGCATAGCTTTTGGCTAGGAGGTTCACCTGCGCTAGCTGAAGTTTTCTCATCGGTAAAATGGGATAGGGTTGTTATGATAACGAAAGAAGAAAGGTAGGGCACTTAGCACTGTTCCTGGTAAAGAGAGTTCATTAAATGAAAGTGAAGTCAGCCAGGCGTGGTGGCTCACGTCGGTAATCTCAACGCCTTGGGAGGCCAAGGCAAGTGTATCACCTGAGGTCAGGAGTTTGAGACCAGCCTGGCCAACATGATAAAACCCCATCTCTACTAATACAAAAAATTGGCCGGGCATGGTGGCGGGGCGGTGGCTGTGGTACCAACTACTCAGGAGACTGAGGAACGAGAATTGCTTGAATCCGGGAGGTGGAAGTTGCAGTGAGCAGAGATCACACCACTGCACTCCAGCCTGGGCAGCAGACTGAAACCCTGTCTCGGAAAAAAAAAAACTGAAGGTTTTTTTCAGGGGGGTAAGAGGGAGAAAAAGTATTTCAGTGTCTTTCAGGCCTGAAAATACTAAAATTTAAAGTGTTAATTTATTTACAAAAAAACTTGAAAAATGTTTCATTGTGAAAAAACTTAAATAGCAAGTTTTGTAAAAGAAACAAGGCCCCTGAAATCCTAACATATGGAGAGGAGCTCTGATCACATTTTTGTGAAAACCACTTAAGACTTGCCTTTTTGCTGGATATATGCATAACTTTACAGAAAGTGAATTACCTATACATGCTTTTTTTCAGATCTCCATTGTACTCAATGTAAAATGGCACCATTTTACACACTGCATGCATGCACAATAATTTTTTTAACCATACCAACTGGTATACATCTGGGGTTTTCAGGTTTTCTGTAATTATATATAATACGAACTACATATGTGACTCATCTTTCCTCATTGTGGCTGATCTTTCCTTAGAACTGTGGAAACAAGGTAGAATATACAGTACTAAAAAAACATGGTGACTTAAGGGCTGGGCAAGGTGGCTTGTGCCTGTAATCCCAGCACTCTGGCAGACTGAAGTGGGAGGATCATTTGAGGCCAGGAATTCCAGGTTACAATGAGCTATGATCGTGCCACTGCACTCCAACCTGGGTGAGAGCAGAACTTGCCTTAAAAAAAAAAAAAAAGTGGCTTAAAAGATAATGCAATATTTTGCACATGTAATTTCTTTTTTTTGAGACAGGGTCTCGTCCTGTTGCCCAGGCTGCCATGCAGTGGCATGATCACTGCTCATTGCAGCCTCAATCTACCAGGCTCAAGTGATCCTCCCACCTCAGCCTCCCAAGTACCTGGGACTACAAGTGTGGACGACCATGCTTGGCTACTTTATTAATTTTTTTTGTAGAGATAGGGTTTTGCCATGTTGCCCAAGCTACACATAATTTTTTAAATGAAGAATGTATAATGATGACAATTTATTTCTGCACTGAATCACTCTTGTACACATGTACCATTTTGTGATGGTTTTTCATTTTAGCTCAGTTGCATATTTATAAGCATGGTTGAGAATAGATGAATAGTAATGATAAAATAATTATCAGGATGCAGCCACGACAAACATGGTGAAACCCCATCTCTAGTAAAAATTCAAAAGTTAGCTGGGTGTGGTGGTGCGCACCTGTAATCCCAGCTACTCAGGAGGTTGAAGCACAGGAATCACTTGAATCCAGAAGGTAGAGGTTGCAGTGAGCCAAGATCATGCCACTGTACTCCACCCTGGGTGACAGAACGAGACCCCATCTCAAAAATAATAACAATAATAATAATTACCAGGATGACAATATTAATAAAATATTTTATGATGGAGAAAAAATAAAATCACTAGGATCTGATAATATCTTAGATTTACAAAATGACACAATAGATCCATGTGGTAATTTTAAGAAAAGGGATCTAATTTTTTTTTCTTTTTTTTGAGAGACAGGGGTTTCATGATGTTGCTCAGGCTAGTCTCAAACTCCCGGGCTCAAGCAAACCTCAGCCTTCAGAGTAGCTGGGACTACAAGTGCCTACTACTACACTCAGCTTGTTTTAATTTTTTTTAATTTTTCTTTTTGTTCTTTTGAAGACCTCTAAGAAATAAGGAAGTATCAATCTTTACAAATAACTACAAATAACAAATAAGGAAATATCAATCTTTACAAAAAAAAGAAAGCAAAAAACTAAAACTGGATCCAATTAGCACTGATAGTATATCAAGGGTTAATGTTGCTTTCCTTAAAAGTTAAGTAGCAATTTATACTTATCAGCAGGTTTTCCTAGATAACTCATTATTTTCAACAGGCAATGGAAATATGTTTTTCTTAAAGAATTTTTTTTGTCTAAAAGTAATCTCATTTAATGGAAATATATGATAAAGCAAATAAAATGTTGGAAAAAGTAATCCCTTTCAAATATAAATATAAAACAGGAAAAGTACAAAATTATTTTTGTACTCTTATGCACAGGAAAAGTGTGCAGAAAAGAGTTTTAAAAATCAAGCCTGCAGCTGGGCGCAGTGGCTCATGCCTGTAATCTCAGGACTTCGGGAGGCCGAGGCAGGCGGATGACTTATGGTCAGGAGTTCGAGACCAGCCTGGTCAACATAGTGAAACCCCGTCTCTACTAAAAATACAAAAATTAGCCAGGTGTGGTAGTGAACATCTGTAATCCCAGCTATTCAGGCGGCTGAGGCACATGAATCGCTTGAACCCGAGAGGCAGAGGTTGCAGGGAGCCAAGAACATGCCACAGAACTGCAGCCTGAGTGACAGAGCGAGACCCTGTCTCAAATCAATCTATCAATCAATCAATCAATCAATCCTACCAGCCAGGAGCGGTGGCTTGTGTCTGTAATCCTAGCACTTTGGGAGGCCAAAACGGGCAGATCGCTTGAGCCCAAGAGTTCAAGGCCAGCCTGGGCCACATGGCGAAAATACAAAAAGTAAAAAAATTAGCCAAGTGTGGTGGCACATGCCTGCGGTCCCAGCTACTCGGAAGGCTGAGGTGGGAGGATCATGTGAGCCTGAGGAGGTCGAGGGCGTAGTGACCTATGATCGCATTCAGCTTGGGTGAGAGTAAGACCCTGTCTCCAAAAAAAAGCTATCAATAAGAAATCGCTAGTTAACTGGGTGTGGTGGTGCATGCCTATAGTCCCAGCAACTTGGGAGGCTGAGGTGGGAGGATGACTTGAGCCTAGCAGGTTGAGGCTGCAATGAGCTGTGATAATGCCACTGCGCTCCAGCCTGGGAGGCACACTGAAACACTGCCTCAAGGAAAAAAAAAGAAAAAAAAAAACCAGACAAGAACAATGGCTCACACTTGTAATCCCAGCACTCTGGGAGGCTGAGGCCAGCTGAGACAAGCGGATTGCTTGAGCTCAGGAGTTGAAGACCAGCCTGGACAAAATGACAAAATCCACCTCTACAAAAAATACAAAAAGTAGGCCTGGAGTAGTGGCTCATGTCTGTAATCCCAGCACTCTAGGAGGCTGAGGCAGGCAGATCACCTAAGGCCAAGAGTTCAAGACCAGCCTAGCCAACATGGTGAAACCCCAGCTCTATTAAAAATACAAAAAAAAAATTAAAAATTAAAAATTAAAAAATAAAAATAAAATGGAAAAGCAAGATCTATAACAATCTGAAGAAAGAGCATTCTCTAAGGAAAGAGAATAAGAGCAAAGCCTCTGACAAGACTGTGTTGTAAAACAGCAGATATAGCATGAATTTGTTTTAGTATCAATGCTTAATAGTCGAAAATAAGTTTTAAAATGCTTACAAATCAGCAACTAAGCTCCATGAAGCCAGGAAACAAAATTTTTTAAATTTTAGGGATCAATTCCCTAAACCCTAAATTCCCTAAACCCTAAAACATCCGAATGATCCCAACCAATAGCTGACAGCACCATACAATAAGCAAATACAAAGAACCTAAATAGCCAAAAAATTTTTTGAAAAAATAAAATTGGATGATTATACTACCCGATTTCAAAGTTTAGGGTAAATATGGTAATTAAGCAAGTACAATTTTGGAACTGACAAACTGGTCAATGAAACAAAAAAGTAGATTTTTTTTCCAGGCTTTTTAATAAAGATGCAAGGGTAACAGGGTAACAAAGGGGAAATCATAAATTTTTTCAATTAATGGTGCTGAACAACTGGAGACCTGCATGATAACAAAGATTTTTACGTCACACTCAAAATGTATAAATGTAAAAGCTATAAAATTTCTCAAGAAAACATGAGAAAAGCTTTGCAATCTTAGGCAAAGATCACACAAGGACACAAAAAGAACAAACCATACAAGAAAAAAAATTGATGAAATTTGGACTTCATAAAATATAAAAACATCTGCTCTTTGAGGGTAACTGTTAAAGTTAAAAAACTTTACAGATGCAATGGCTCACACCTGTAATTCCAGCACTTTGGGAGGCCAAGACAGGAGGACAGTTTAAGCTCAGGAGTTAGGGACCAGCTTGGGTGACATAGCAAGACCTCATATCTACTTTAAAAAAAAAAATCAAAAACTTAGCCAGGCGTGGTGGCGCATGCCTGTAGTCCCAGCTACTCAGCAGGCTAAGGAAGGACAATCATTTGAGCCCAAGAGGTCAAGGCTGCAGTGAGCTGAGATCACTCCACTGCAACTTTAGCCTGAGTGACAAAGCAAGACTGTGTACCCCCCAAAAAAATAAATAAATAAAAATAAAAGAAAATTTAAAAACAAGCCACAGACTGGGAGGAAGATTTATAATACAGACATATCTAGATTTCATAATTCAGTAAGAAGACAATCTGCCCAATTAAAAATAACAAGGGGGGGGGCCAGGCGCAGTAGCTCACGCCTGTAATCCCAGCACTTTGGGAGGCTGAGGCGGGCGGATCACAAGGTCAGGATATCGAGACCATCCTGGCTAACATGTGAAACCCTGTCTCTACTAAAAATACAAAAAAAATTAGCCGGACATTGTGGCTGGTGCCTGTAGTCTCAGCTACTCAGGAGGCTGAGGCAGGAGAATGGCGTGAACCCGGGAGGCGGACCTTGCAGTGAGCCGAGATCATGCCACTGCACTCCAGCCTGGGCAACAGAGCAAGACTCCATCTCAAAAAAAAGAAAAGAAAAAAAAATGAATAAGGGGGACATCTAAAAAAATGGACAAAAAATTTTAGATATTTCAGGAAAGATACATAATTGGCCAAAAAGCACATGAAAAGATGCTCATCATTAGTCATCAGGAAAATAAAATTTAAATCACAATGAGATTGCGCTAAACTAACTAGAATATCTAAGTCTAAAAACACCAAGTGGTAATTGGGCACAGTGGCTCACACCTGTAATCCCAGCACTTAGGGAAACCGAAGCAGGTGGATCACTTGAGGCCAGGAGTTCCTGATCAGCATAGCCAACATGGCGAAACCCCCTCTCTATTGCAAAAAAAAAAAAAAAATTAGCCCGGCATAGTGGTGCATGCCTGTAGTCCCAGCTACTCAGGAGGCTGAGGCACAATAATCACTTCAACTTGGGAGGCAGAGGTTGTAGTAGCCGACATGGAACCACTGCACTCCAGCCTGCGTGACACATGAAGACTCTGCCTCAAAAAGCAAATTAACAAAAAATTAAAAATACACTGGGCGCGGTGGCTCACGCCTGTAATCCCAGCACTTTGGGAGGCCAAACTGAGGTCTGGAGTTAGAGACCACCCTGACCAACACGTAGAAACCCCGTCTTACGGCCGGGCACAGTGGCTGACGCCTGTAATCCCAGCACTTTGGGAGGCCGAGGAGGGTGGATCACGAGGTCAGGAGATCGAGACCATCCTGGCTAACACAGTGAAACCCCGTCTCTACTAAAAATACAAAAAATTAGCCGGGCGTGGCGGCATGCGCCTGTAGTCCCAGCTACTCAGGAGGCTGAGGCAGGAGAATGGCGTGAACCCGGGAAGCGGAGCTTGAAGTGAGCTGAGATCCCGCCACTGCATTCCGGCCTGGGGGACAGAGCGAGACTCCCTCTCAAAAAAAAAAAAAAAAAAAAAAAACAAACCCCATCTTACTAAAAACACAAAATTAGCTGGGCATGGTGGCGCATGCCTGTAATCCCAGCTATGTGGGAGGGTGAGGCAGAAGAATCAATCACTTGAACTCGAGAGGCAGAGGTTGCAGTGAGCTGAGATTGCACCATTGCACTCCAGCCTGGGCAACAAGAGCGAAAACTCCATCTCAAAAAATAATAATAAAATAAAATAAAAATAATAAAAATAAAAAATAAAAACACCAAGTGTGGGTAAAATGCGGAGTAACTAGAAGTCACTCACTCATTGCTGGTAGGAATGTAAAATGATACAACCACTATGGAAAAGAGCTTGGCAGTTTCTTATACAATTAAACATACAGCAATTTACCCCTAAATATTTACCTAAGCCACATGAAAGCCTAATATTCACAAGAAGCCTTGTAAACAAATACTCATAGAGTAGCTTTATTCACAATGGCCAGTAGTTGTAAGCAACTCAAATATCCATCCATATGTCACGGACAAAACATAGTTATGTCCATACCATGGACTATGACTCAGCCATAAAAAGGAACAAAATACTATACACACAAAGATATGAATGAAATCTCAAAAACATATGCTGAGCAAGAGAAGCCAGACACAGAAGAATACATACTATATGATTTCACTTAATATTAGAAAACACAAAACTTATTTATAGTAAAAGAAATAGCTATCTAAGGCAGGTAGAGTGCAGATAACTGTAAAAGGGCACAAGAGAACTTCTGTGGGGTAATGGAAGTGTTCTGTATTTTTATTATGGCAGTGCGTTACATGAGTACATATGTTTGTTAAAACTCATTGAGCTCAGCCAGGCGAAGTGGCTCACACATGTAATCCCAGCACTTTGGGAGGCTCAGGCAGGTGGATTACTTGAGGTCAGGAGTTCGAGAGCAGCCTGGCCAACATGGTGAAACCCCGTCTCTACAAAAATACGGGCCAGGCATGGTGGCTCATACATGTAATCCCAGCACTTTGGGAGGCCAAGGTGGGTGGATCACCTGAGGTCAACAGTTCCAGACCAGCCTGCCCAACATGGTGAAACCCCATCTCTACTAAAAATATAAAAATTAGCCGGACACAGTGGCTCACACTTGTAATCCCAGCTACTTGGGAGGCTGAGGTAGGAGAATCACTTGAACCCAGCAAGACTCCATCTCAAAAAAAACAAAAAAAACAAAAGATTATCCGGAAATGGTGGTGCACACCTGTAATCCCAGCTGCTCAAGAGGCTGAGGAAGGAGAACTGCTTGAACCTGGGAGGCAGAGGTTACAGTGAGTCAAGATCGCCACTGCACTCCAGCCTGGGTGACAGAGTGAGACTCGTCTCCAAAAAAAAACAAAAAAAAACACCTCATTCAGCTCTACAACAGAATGTCTTTTTTTATTATTTTATTACTATTATTATTTTTAATTTTCTTTTTAAATAGAGACAGGGTCTCATTGCAACCTTGACCTCCTGAGCTCAAGTGATCCTCCCATCTCAGCCTCCTGAGTAGCTGGGACTACAAGTGCAAATAGCTGAGACTACTGTGCACTCCACCACGCTGCCCCCAAGATGTTTTTATGTTGTTGCTGTTTTTGGTTTTGTTTTTTAGGCAAAGTCTCGCTCTGTCACCCAGTCTGGAGTGCAGTGGCACAATCTGGACTCACTGCAACCTCCGCCCCCTGGGTTCAACCGATTCTGGTGAGTCACCCTCCCAAGTAGCTGGGATTACAGGCACGCACCACCAAGCCCGGCTAATTCTTCATATTTTTAGTAGAGACAGGGTTTCGCCATTTGCCCAGGCTGGTCTCGAACTCCTGAGCTCAGGCAATCCACCTGCCTGGGCCTCCCAGAGTGCTGGGATTACAGGCGTGAGCTACCACACCTGGCCCAAGGTACTATTTTTTTTGAGACAAGGTCAATCTGTCACCTAGGCTGGAGAAGTGTGTCATGATCTGGGATCACTGCAACCTCTGCCTCCAGGGTTCAAGCAATTATCATGCCTCAGCCTCATGAGTAGGTGGGATTACAGGGATGTGTCACCACACCCAATTAATTTTTGTATTTTTAGAAGAGATGAGGTTTTTTTTTTTTTTTTTTGAGACTGAGTCTGTCGCCCAGGCTGGAGTGCAGTGGCATGATCTTGGCTCACTGCAACCTCCGACTCCCGGGGTCAAGTAATTCTCGAGCCTCAGCCTCCCCAGTAGCTGGGACTACAGGCATGCACCACCACACCCAGCTAATTTTTGTATTTTTAGTAGAGATGGGGTTTCGTGCCATGTTGGCCAGGCTGGTCATGAACTCCTGACCTGAGGTGATCCACCCACTGAAAGTCTGGGGCTTGAGCCACCGCACCCCTGAGGTGCTTTTTATTAATGTAAATTAGGTGTCAATAAAGCTGATTACAATTTCTCAAAGGATTACCTTAAGTTTATAGATTTTACTTTGTATGTATGTGTTCAGTAAGTTAAATGAAATCATAATACAAAACACTGCTGAGATTTAAACTCTGAAGTCTGAAGAAAGTACATGACTCTTGACTCCTACCAGTACACAAAAATTTCTTATTTATATTCACTGAATATTTACTCAACACCTACTTACCATATGCTAGTATGAACTGCAAGGAAAGACAGAATTCCAGAACAGAGAGAAGCCCATATGTAACTGGATAGAAGAAGGACAAGATATTTAAAACTTACGTTGTTAGCAAGAATGCCCCATCACCACATCTTTCCAGAGCCTTTCGTGCAGGAGGTTTTGCTGCAAACTCTACAAAACCTTTTCCTGTAGCTCTACCGCGATCATCCACAACCACAACAGCTTTCTCTACTGGACCAAACTGAGAAAATGCTTGCTCTAGCAGCTCATTGGAAACAACTGGAGAAAGGTTCTTGACAGTCAAGGCTGCTCCATGTGTAGCGAAGCGAATCCGTAGAGGTCTGCTCTTGAGAATGGTGCCGTCCAGCTCTGCTTTTGCAATTTCAGCCAGCGTTCTGGATTCCTTTTTAGGAAGAAAAAACATTTTTAAAAGATGACAGTAACAGAAAAAATTCAAAACAGTGTTTGGCTTCTAGGGAGAACCAGGTAGATTTAGCAAATGGCTGACAGGGTCGATTTGATTTTGTATCTTTTAACTTTGTTATCACATGGTTTTTAACTATTCAATGATCATTTTAAACGTTTTAATTAAAAAGTCCCAACTCCATTGTTTTGTTAAAAGTAATCATTTAAAGATTAGCTCTTCATAAGGCCAGTTACCAACTATTAAATATTCAAAGCAATATAATTTTAAAATCTCCTACATATATTTAAAAACACATATTAACAACTTGACTAGAGGCTGGGCACAGTGGTTCACCCCTGTAATCCCAGCACTTTGAGAGGCTGAGGCGGGCGGATCACCTGAGGTTAGGAGTTTGAGACCAGCCTGGCCAACATGGTGAAATCCCAGCTCTACTAAAAATACAAAAATTAGCTGGGCATGGTGGCGGGCGCCTTAATCCCAACTACCTGGGAGGTTGAGACAAGAGATCTCTTGAACCTAGGAGGCAGAGGTTGCAGTGAGCCGAGATGGCGCTACTGCACTCCAGCCTGGTGAACAGAGCAAGACTCTGTCTCGGAAAAAATAAAAATAAAAAACAATAATAACTTGACTAGAAACTATCATCAAAGGAGTAATTCTCCATACCCTTTATGTTTTCTATCTCTTTTTTTTTTTTTTTTTTTTGAGACAGAATCTGGCACTGTCACCCGGGCTAGAGTACAATGGCGCAATCTCAGCTCACTGTAACCTCTGCCTCCCAGGTTCAAGAGATTCTCCTGCCTCAGCTTCCCAAGTAGCTGGGATTACAGGTGCCCGCTACCATGCCCAGCTAATTTTTTTTATTTTTAGTAGAGACGGGGTTTCACCATGTTGGCCAGGCTGGTCTGGAACTCCTGACCTCGAGATTTGCCCACCTCAGCTTCCCAAAGTGCTGGGATTACAGGCGTGAGCCACCACACCTGGCCTGTTTTTTATATCTTAACAAAACATCCCACCTCTCTACAGCCAGACAAATCACCTTTTCTTTTTATTTTCATTTCTCTTCAATTTTATATGTAAAAACTGTTAGTTCTTGGGTTTTTTTTTTCAGGGGAGGGAGATGTCTGAGACAGGGTCTTACTCTGGTGCCCAGGCTGGAGTACAGTGGCACAATCATAGCTTACTGCAGCGTCAAACTCTGGGGCTCAAGGGATCTTCCTGCCTCACCCTCCCGAGTAGCTGGGATTACGGGTGCATGCCACCAAGCCTGGCTAATTAATTTTTTGTAGAGATGGGCGGGGTCTCACTATATTTCCCATGCTGGTCTCTTGAACTCCTGGCCTCAAGCAGTCCTCTCGCCTTAGTCTCCCAAAGTGTGAGATTACAGGTGTGAGCCACCTTGCCCTAGCCAATGTCTTCTTAATGACTTCTGAAATACTGGCATGGGTTACACATTTCTCACTATTACATGAAGAGAAACAAAGGCAACATTCACGAGCTATAATAGTTCTCGCCATTACATAAAGTGTACATATGCACTTATTGTAAACTAAAAAATATGCTCAATGCTGAAACTACAAGGTAGGAGAACTTCCTTCTACTTGGAGAATTCAAAGTTGGTGTAGAACATGGGCAGCACCTAAAACAATAAATAAGGAACTGGTAAATTTAACAGAAGTATGTCTTTTTCATTGTGTTATGGGAACTCTCCGAGGACAACTGAAGAGGCTGTATATGTATATGTAAGAAGAATACAAACATACTTTCTTTTTTTTTTTTTTTTTTTTTGGTGAGATGGAGTCTCGCTCTTGTCACCCAGGCAGGAGTGCAGTGGCGCGATCTTGGCTCACTACAACGTCCGCCTCCCGGGTTCAAGCGATTCTCGTTACTCAGCCTCCCAAGTAGCCGGGATTACAGGCGCCCGCGACCACGCCTGGCTGATATTTTTATTTTCAGTAGAGACGGGGTTTCACCATGTTGGCCAGGCTGGTCTTGAACTCCCTACCTCAGGTGATCCACCCGCCTCGGCCTCCCAAAGTGCTGGGATTACAGGTGTGAGCCACCGTGCCCGGCCCAAACATACTGTCTAATGAAAATTGTCTTAAGGTCACAAGAGCTCTTTATTCAATCCCTAAAATGTTCATGACAGCTTGAAATTATTGCCCTTTATTGCAAAAATCTACCTATAGAATTATTTTTACAAAAACAAATGAAGTTACCCTTTTTAGAGATATAGTCATCCCTCTGTATCCATGGATTCAACCAAAAGTGGATCAAAAATATTCGGGGGCCAGGCCCAATGGCTCACACCTGTAATCCCAGCACTTTGGGAGGCTGATGCAGGTAGATCACTTGAGGTCAGGAGTTCAAGACCGGCCTCCTGGCCAACATGGCAAAACCCAGTCTCTACCAAAAAATAAAAAATTAGCTGGGGCGTGGTGGTGAGCACCTGTAGTCCCAGCTACTTGGGGGACTGAGGTGGGAGAATCTCTTGAACCCAGAAGGCAGAGGTTGCAGTGAGCCAAGATCACACCACTGCACTCCAGCCTGGGCGTCAGGGAAAGACCCTGTGTCCAAAAAAAAAAAAAAAAAAAAAGAAAGAAAAGCAAACATTTGGGATTTGGGAAAGAAACAATTTAAAATTGACAGGCAGGGTAAGGGGGCTCACACCTGTAATCCCAGCACTTTGGGAAGCCAAAACAGGAAGAATCCTTGAGGCCAGGAGTTTAAGACCAGCCTAGGAAATATAGCAAGACCTCTTCTTTATTCCTTTAAAATAAAAAAATAAAATTTAAATAAAAGAAAATAAATAGGCTGGGCGCAGTGGCTCATGCCTGTAATCCCAGCACTTTAGGAGGCCGAGGCAGGCAGATCACGAGGTCAGGAGTTCAAGACCAGCCTAGCCAGCACGGTGAAACCCCATCTCTACTAAAAATACAAAAAAAAAAAAAAACGAAAATTAGCCAGGCATGTGGCACGTGCCTGTAGTCCCAGCTACTCAGGAGGCTGAGGCAGGAGAATCGCTTGAACCCATGAGGCAGAGGTTGCAGTGAGCTGAGACAGTGCCACTACACTCACGCCTGGGCGACAGAGCGAGACTCCGTCTCAAAAAAATAAATAAACAAACAAAAAAATAAACCAAAGAATACAGCATAACAGCTATTCATATAGCATTTACACTGTACTAGATATTATAAGTAATCTAGAGATGATTTAAAGTATTCAGGAGGATTGCATGGGTAACATGGAAAAACAATGCCATTTTTACACAATATAAGGATTTGAGCATCTACGAATTTTAGTACTGGAGGAGGTCCTGGAATCAACCCCCCACAGATACTAAGGGATAATTGCATTCTAAACAGTCGTTTTATTTATTGCTTTTAACTCACTAGTAATAGTAGTAGCAGCAAGCACTCAATAAACACCTAAAAAGAGATGGGTACTTTCTTATCTAATACATCATATAATCCGACAACTCTTAAGAGGTAGACTTTAGAAAGTCTTGAAAGCGAGAATAGGGCCGGGCACAGTGGCTCACACCTGTAATCCCAGCACTTTGGGAAGCCGAGGCAGGAGAATCACGAGGTCAGGAGATTGAGACCGTCCTGTTTAACACAGTGAAACTCCGTCTCTACTACAAATACAAAAAAATTGGCCGGGCGTGGCAGTGTGCGCCTGTAGTCCCAGCTGCTGGGGAGGCTGAGGCAGGAGAATGGTGTGAACACGGGAGGCGGAACTTGCAGTGAGCTGCGATCGCACCACTGCACTCCAGCCTGGGTGACAGAGCAAGACTCTATCTCAAAAAAAATAAAATAAAATAAAGTGAGAATAGGAAGAAATATGAAGACATTTCATGGGGTGATAATATGTATATTTTGATAGGGGTTTGAGTTAAACAGACATATACATTTACCAAAATTCACAAACCGGTGGCCAGGCATGGTAGCTCACACTTGCCATCCTAACACTTTGGGAAGCTGAGGAGGCGGGATCACACAAGCCCAGGAGTTTGAGACCTGCCTGGGCAACATAATGAGAGAGACCTTGTCTCTACAAAAAATAAACAAAATTAGTTGGGTGTGGTGGTGTGTGCCTGTGGTCCCAGCAACCTGAGGGGCTGAGGTGTGAGGATCACTTGAGCCCAGGAAGTGGAGGCTAGAGTGAGCCATGATCATGCCACTGCACTCCAGTCTGGGCACTCTGTCTCAAGAGAAAAAACAAAAATCACCAACCAGTACACTTAAAATGTGTGCCCTTTACCATATGTAATTTTTTTTTTTTTTTTGAGACGGAGTCTCTCTGTCACCCAGGCTGGAGTGCAGTGGCACAATCTCACTGCAAACTCCGCCTCCCAGGTTCAAGAGATTCTCGCTCCTCAGCCTCCTGAATAGCTGGAATTATAGGCATGATACCACCCCAGGCTGATTTTTGTATTTTTAGTAGAGATGGGGTTCTACCATGTTGGCCAGGCTGGTCTTGAACTCCTGACCTCAGGCGATCCACCTGTCTCGGCCTCCCAAAGTGCTGGGATTACAGGCGTGAGCCACCATGCCCGGCACATTATTTTTTAGGATTTTAAAAATTTACATATAGTAGGCCAGGCGCGGTGGCTCACGCCTGTAATCCCAGCACTTTGGGAGGCCGAGACAGGTGGATCGCCTGAGGTCAGGAGTTCAAGACCAGCCTGGCCAACATGGTGAAACCCCATCTCTACTACAAACACAAAAATCAGCCCGGGGTGCTGTCATGCCTATAATTCCAGCTATTCAGGAGGCTGAGGAGCGAGAATCGCTTGAACCTGGGAGGCAAGGCTGCAGTGAGCCCAGTGTGCCACTGCACTCCAGCCTGGGTGACAGTGAGGCTCCATCTTAAAAAAAAAAAAAAAAAAAAAACAGGCCGGGCGCAGTGGCTCACACTTGTACACCTGTAATCCCAGCACTTTGAGAGGCTGAGGCGGGTGGATCACCTGAAGTCAGGAGTTCGAGACCAGCCTAGCCAACACGGTGAAACCCCATCTCTACTAAAAATACAAAAATTAGCCGGGCATGAAGGCGGGCGCCTGTAATTCCAGCTACTCCAGAGGCTGAGGCAGGAGAATCACTTTAGTCCAGGAGGCGGGGGTTGCAGTGGGCTGAGATCACACCGCTGCACTCCAGCCTGGGCGACACAGCAAGATTTCAGCTCAAAAAAAAAAAAAAAAGATAACTTTTACATAAAAATTTTCACCAAGTGGCGAGCTGTTTCTCTGATGTCCAAAAACTAAATAAACGCATTTATAATGTTCAAAATGTAATAATTATTTAACCTGAATTTTAAGGAAATTTCCATATTTCATTATTATTGTTTACGAATATTTACCCTTCTCTTGAAGCCACTTACATGTTGAAGTGTTTGCCCTAAAAAATACAGTCTCACCAGGCACAGTGGCTCACGCCTGTAATCCCAGCACTTTGGGAGGCCAAGGCGGGCAGATCACAAGGTCAGGAGTTCGAGACCAGCCTGACCAGCATGATGAAACCCCGTCTCTACTAAAAATACAAAAATTAGCCGGGCATGGTGACGCGCGCCTGTAGTCCCAGCTACTCCAGAGGCTGAGGCAGGAGAATCGTTTGAACCAGGGAGGCAGAGGTTGCAGTGAGCAGAGATCGCGCTACTGCACTCCAGCCTGGGCGACAGAGTGAGACTTCCTCTCAAAAAAACAAACAAACAAACAAAAAAAAAAAACAGTCTCTTGGCTGGGCGCCGTGGCTCACCCCTGAAATCCAAGAACTTTGGGAAGCCAAGGCGGGCAGATCACGAGGTCAATAGGTCAAGACCATCCTGGCCAACATGGTGAAACCCCCTCTCTACTAAAAATACAAAAATTAGCTGGGCGTGGTTGCATGCGCCTGTAGTCCCAGCTACTCCGGAGGCTGAGGCAGGAGAATCGCTTGAACCCAGGAGGTGGAGGCTGCAGTGAGCCAAGATCCCGCCACTGCACTCCAACCTGGTGACAGAGCAAGATTCCGTCTCAAAAAAAAAAAAATCACAGTATCTTAAAGGTTTTAGAAAATTAATTTTTTAAAAAAGAAAAAAATTAATAAAAATACCGCACCATGTCATTACAATTTTGTCTACATATTAAGATTTTGTATCGTCCAGACAGAGAACCCAATTTTGAAAGTGAAAGTTCCAGGCCGCGCACAGTGGCTCACCCTTGTAATCCCATTACTTTGGGAGGCCAAGGCGGGAGCATCGCTGGAGCCCAGGAATTCGAAAGCAACCTGGGCAACATGGCGAAACACCGCCTCTACAAAAAATACAAAAATTAGGCGGGCTTGGGGGTGCGTGACTGTAGTCCCAGCTACTCGGGAGGCTGAGGTGGGAGAACTTCTTGAGCCCAGGAGCTGAGATCGCGCCACTGCACTCTAGCCTGGGTGATAGAGCGAGACCCAGTCTCAAAAAAAAAAAAAAAAAAAAAGGGCGTAAACCTTCGCAATTTTTGTTTTGTTTTGAGACGGGATCTCACTCTGTCGCCCAGGCTGGAGTGCAGTGACATGATCTCAGCTCACTGCAGCCTCTGCCTCAGCCTCCCAAGTAACTGGGACTACAGGCGCGCACCACCACGCCCAGCTAATTTTTGTATTTTTAGTACAGATGGAGTTTCGCCATGTTGGCCAGGCTCGTTCAAATTTTTTTTAAATAAAAGGAATCACAATTTTTGCATAAATTATTGGAAAACTTTTCAAAGTTTAGATTAAAAGAGAGTAAGCTATATTACTCTGATACTGGGATATGTATCAGTAATTTACGAAGTAGTACTGTGTATCATCTATTCTCCTCCCTATAAAAACGTGAAACTCTCCAGGATGTTTGGTAGAAAAACACTATATTAGATACATACAATTAAACACCGTCTCATTACTGCAGATTAAACGGTGTTACTTGAGTACAGAGTTTGGGCACGTAAGCAGTTTGAGGTAAATAGCAGGCTGCACTGAGGTGAGAAATAAAGTGGCAGGCCAAGGCAGAAGAATCGCTCGTGCCCAGGAGTTCGAGACCAGCCTGGGCAACATAGCGAGACCCAATTTCTATTAAAATAAATAAATTTAATTTAAAAAGAAATAAAGTGGTCTACGCTTAAACGCATATAGGTGTAGTTGAAGCCAAGGATAGGATGTGAATAATTGTTTAAGAAGCAAGTCTCCTGGATAGACCCTCACGGCCAGTGATACGTCTGGTCCGACTGAAGCTTCCTTTCCAAATTTACATCCAATTCGTTTTTTATGGCACGATTTTTGCCTTGAAGAATTCTCACCGCAAAACGCTGCCCGCCCGTCCCCGGACCCTTTCGGTACCCGGGGCAACGGGGAACCCGGGAGCGCTCGCTACCTCGGCAGGGTGCACCATGCCCGATCCAGCGCAGGGCAGCAGGCCTGCAGCCACGGCAAAGCACGATCGGCGCACGGCAGAAAACGGCGGCCACCGTGAGCGCAGGAAATCCCGGGACCGCGAACTCGAAACCAAAGGCGCCGAGCTGGGGAAGCGGCCAACCCCGCACAGGGGAATCGATGAGGCCGAGCGGCGCCACGGTTGCCACAGGTTGAGACAGCGTCCTAGGACGACGGTGGCCTCAGCCCCACGACCCCGCGGCCACCCCGACAGTCCTTTTGTTCCTCGCGCGGGCGGCCTGACACTCACCAGGCGGATGAAGCCGAAGCCACGGTCCCGGTTGATGAAGACTTCGCTGGGCTCGCCATAGCGTTCGAAGAGCCTCTTGAAGTCCTCCTCCGTGATGTCGGTGGGCAGGTTTCCCACGAAGAGGCGGCAGCGCTGCGTGTACGTCTTCTCGCCCGGCTTGAGGAAACTCTTGATGTCGATAGTGAACCCCATCTCCTCGTCCGGGTGGTCCTCCGGAGGCGCGGGCGGTGCCGGCTCCCCGGCAAGAGCGAGCGCCATGGCTGCGGCGGCCGCCGGCTCGCTCTCGCCCACCGCGGACTCCAGGGCGCGAAGGCGGGCCGGGTTTTTCTCAATGCGCACTTGCTTCAGGTTTCCTCTTAACATCATCTTACTGAGTTCGCCTCGGACACCGGATACAGGCCTAGATTTATATATAGTGTGTCTATATATATGTATACGTCTCTACATAAACCTATGGCAACAAAATATCGACAATCAAGAGACCGCTAGGTAGGCGAGCCGGCAACCCGTCCTCCCCCAACTCACGCCCGCTGCAGCTGCACATTCAAAATGGCGCTGCCACAAACTGCACTTGGAAGAAGAGACGCCGGTGCAAGTCCCGCCCCTCCGCCAAAGCCGGCGCCGGAACAACGCGCCTGCGCACTCCCGGTACCAACGGACCGTTGACTGACCGCGCATGCGCATAACGTTGCGCGTGCCATCGACAAACCTCCTAGGAGGGTGAAGATGTCCCTTCCCATCCTGCTAAAATATCAGACTGTTGTTGGCTGTACTTTTGGGACAAATTATGTGATGTGTGCAGCAGTGTGTGAAAATACAATGACTTGAGTAAACATCCTTACCCTTTTTAGATATCAAGCTCAATTTTCTGTTTTGTTTTGTTTTTTGAGACGTAGTCTCCCTCTGTCGCCCAGACTGGACTGCAATGGCGCGATCTTGGCTCACTGCAACCTCCGCCTTCTGGGTTCAAGCAATTGTCCTGCCTCAGCCTCCTGAGTAGCTGAGATCACAGGCACGCGCCACCACGCCTGGCTAATTTTTTTGTATTTTTAGTAGAGACAGGGTTTCACCATGTTGGTAAGGCTGGCCTCAAACTCCTGACCTTGCGGTCCACCCGCCTCGGACTCCCAAAGTGTTGGGATTACAGGCGTGAGCCGCCGCGCCCGGCCATATCAAGCTCAAGTTTCAATGATTGTGGAAAAATAAAAACTTGCATATTTTGGATGTAGCATTCAATAACAGGATACCTCCCAGTAATTTTTAAAAACCTTTATTTCTGTTTCAAGAGCAAGGTTTTTATATTTCCTAAACAATACAATTCTATAAAATAACTGTGCTGTTATTATTGGCCTCAGAGAACTCTGTGAAATTGCTTATAAAATTAGTATAATCAGGCCATGAGCTCTTATGGGCCATAGTCTTATAACAAGGGTCGACAAACTTTTTCTGTAAAGGGCCAGATAACCAGTATTTCAGATATGCAGGCCACATTCTCTAACAACTACTCAACTCTATGCTCCTGGCACATGGTGACTCCTCAATGAATGTTGAAAAGAAATGAACTCAGTCACTATGCAAAACAGTTCAGCAGTATCTCATGAAGCTTGACATTTGCTTACTTTACAATAGCAATCCCATTTCTAAGTATTTGCCCAAGTGAAATGAAAACTTGTGTTCCCACAAAAATCTGTAGGCAAATGTTTACAGGGGCTTTATTTGTCCTCAAAACAAAAACAAAAGAAACAATTCAAATGTCCTTCCACTGGTGAATGGATAAACAGTGGTACATCCACATAACAGGATACTACTCAGCAATAAAAAGAAATAAACTACTGATACAAGCAACACCGTGAACTGATACAAGCAATGCCCTGACTCAAAAGGTTACAAACTGTGTATATAACATTCTGGAAAAGGCAAAACTATTGCTGCAGAACACAGATTGGTGGTTGCCAGGGACTGGGAGGTGGAGGGCAGTTAACCACATGGTGACACTCGGAAGCTTTTGGAATGATGGAACTAAATCTTGATTGTGGTGATGACTACACAATTGTATGCTTTTGTCAAAACTCAGTCGAACTGTACACTAAAAGGGCAAATGTTGGCTGGGCTCGGTGACTCACATCTGTAATCCCACCACTTTGGAGGCCAAGGCAGGTGGACCAACTGAGGTCAGGAGTTCGAGACCAGCCTGGCTAACATGGTGAAACCCCGTTTCTCCTAAAATTACAAAAAATTAGCCAGGCATGTTGGCGCCAAGCCTGTAGTCCCAGCTATTCAGGAGGCAGAGGCAGGAAAATCGCTTGAACCCAGAAGGCGGAGGTTGCAGTGAGCTGAATGGTGCCATTTCACTCCAACTTGGGCAACAAGAGACAAAAAAAGGGTGAATGTTACTGTACTTAAGTCATACTTTGAACAAACAGTTTTTAACTACCCAAAAGAATAAAAATAAAACACAATCAACATTAATCTCTATTTACCTCAGTCCTCAGTCACCACCCAAATCCTTTTTTTTTTTTTTTTTTTTTTTTTTTGAGACAGAGTTTCATTCTTCTTGCCCAGGCTGGAGTGCAGTGGCACGATCTCGGCTCACTGCAACCTCTGCCTCCCGGGTTCAAGAGATTCTCCTGCCTCAGCCTCCCCAGTAGCTGGGATTACAGGCGCCCGCCACCATGCCCAGCTAATTTTTTGTATCTTTAGTAGAGACGGAATTTCGCCATGTTGGGCAAGCTGGTCTGGAACTCCTAACCTCAGGTGATCTGCCTGCCTTGGCCTCCGAAAGTGCTGAGATTACAGATGTGAGCAACCGTGCCCAGCCGTCACCACCCAAATTCTAATCCCTCAGATTCTATTACACATCCAGAAATCTGACCCAGTTTCCCCCATCCCTCCCAGGTGCTCCAAAGCCTTCTATTGTACTGAGTCCTTGGAAATTCACTCTCTGTCATCAGCAAAATCATCTGTCCTTAACTTTTTCTCTGATCACTTTCCTGCTTTAACTGGAACATGGTCTTCCTCTGAGGACTGCTTCCCCTGCAGCTCTCTCCAGAAGTGGGTGTGTTCTTATTCTATATCTCATGTGTCATAGGACATAGAATAGAAGCTTCTTGATCCCTTTCAACTTCAAGACCATTTCCCTTCCTTTCTTTGACAAAAATCCCAACTCCAACAAGGTCATCCCAACTCAAACTCTCACTCTCATGCTCACTAGTCCCTCCCTAGACCACATGTCTCTCCCTGCTCTCCCTGTAATACTATTCTGAACTCTCTTTAAATGCATTACCACAAATAGGCCGGGCACGCTGGCTCATGCCTGTAATCCCAGCACTTTGGGGGGCCGAGGCAGGTGGATCACCTGAGGTCAGGAGTTCGAGACCAGCCTGGCCAACATAGTGAAACCCTGTCTCTACTAAAAATACAAAAAAGGCCGGGTGTGGTGGCTCACACCTGTAATCCCAGCACTTTGGGAAGCCGAGGCTGGCGGATCACGAGGTCAGGATATTAAGACCATCCTGGCTAACAAGGTGAAACCCCATCTCTACTAAAAATACAAAAATTAGCTGGGCATGCTGGCAGGCACCTGTAATCCCAGCTACTGGGGAGACTGAGGCAGGACAATGGTGTGAACCCAGGAACTGGAGCTTGCAGTGAGCCAAAATCACGCCACTGCACTCCAGCCTGGGCGACAGAGCGAAACTTCGTCTCAAAAAAAAAAAAAAAGAGTTTTGGCTGGACTCAGTGGCTCACGCCTGTAATCCCAGCACTTTGGGAGGCCGAGGCAGGTGGGTCACCTGACATTAGAAGTTTGAGACCAGCCTGGCCAACATGGTGAAACCCTGTCTGTACTAAAGTTACCAAAAATTAGCCTGGCGTGGTGTCGGGTGCCTGTAATCTCAGCTACTCGAGAGGCTGAGGCATGGGAATCTCTTGAACCCAGGAGGCGGAGGTTGCAGTGAGCCAAGATCATGCCAGTGCACTCCAGCCTGGGCAACAGAGCGAGACTCCGTTTAAAAAAAAAAAAAGAGTT
This sequence comes from Pongo abelii, assembly GCF_028885655.2. Classification (NCBI taxonomy): domain Eukaryota; kingdom Metazoa; phylum Chordata; class Mammalia; order Primates; family Hominidae; genus Pongo; species Pongo abelii. The sequence goes on from NC_071999.2 coordinate 21,495,688, forward strand.
TCTGCATTATATGTCTCCAATTGTTCATCATTTATTTTCTTCTTGGGCCACAGTAATGAGTCTTCTGCCCCCACCATTTCATTCTTCTGAACCCTTCTTTGTCATAGTCAGCAACATCCTCCACCTTGCCAGACCCCTTATTCAAATCTCAGATCTTCCTCCAGTCAACCTTTTAGCAGCATTTGACATTTATAGATCTTTGCTTTGGCTTATTCAACTATAAAATGGGCATAATACCTACTTCACAGAGGTATTGTGCATATTAAATGCTTAACTAAGGCTGGGCTCAGTGGATCATGCCTGTAATTTCAGCACTTTGGGAGGCCGAGGCAGGCAGATCACTTGAGGTCAGGAGTTCAAGACCAGCCTGGCCAATATGGCGAAACCCCATCTCTACTAAAAATACAAAAATTAGCCAGGTGTGGTGGCGGGAGCCTGTAATCCCAGCTGCTCGGGAGGGTGAGGCAGGAGAATCGCTTGAACACTGGAGGTGGAGGTTGCAGTGAGCCAATATCGCACCACTGCACTCCAGCCTGGGCTTTGCAGTGGGACTCTGTCTCAAATAAATAAATAAATAAATAAATAAATAAATAAATAAATACTTAATTAAAGTACTTGGTCGGGTGCGGTGGCTCACGCCTGTAATCCCAGCACTTTGGAAGGCCGAAGCGGGCGGATCACGAGATCAGATCGAGACAATCCTGGCTAACACGGTGAAACCCCGTCTCCATTAAAAACATAAAAAATTAGCCAGGCGTGGTGACAGGCGCCTGAAGTCCCAGCTACTCGGGAGGCTGAGGCAGGAGAATGGTGTGAACCCGGGAGGCAGAGCTTGCAGTAGGCCGAGATCGTGCCACTGCACTCCAGCCTGGGTGACAGAGCGAGACTCCGTCTCAAAAAAAAAAAAGAAAAAGAAAATGTTCTGCCATCATAAATATTAGTCAGTGTAGCTGGGCACGGTGGTTTACGCCTGTAATCCCAGCACTTTGGGAGTGGGAGGTGGGTCCCTCCCTTTGGGAGTGGAAGTGGGAGTGGGAGTGGATCACTTGAGGTCAGGAGTTCCAGAGCAGCCTGGCCAACATAGTGACACTTCGTCTCTACTAAAAATACAAAAATTAGCCGGGAGTGGTGGTAGGCATCTGTAATCCCAGCTAGTCAGGAGGCTGAGGCACAAGAATCCCTCGAACCGGGGAGGTGGAGGATGCAGTGAGCCAAGATCATGCCACTGTACTCCAGCCTGGGTGTCAGAGTGAGACTCCGTCTCAAAATAAATAAATAAATAAATAAATATTAGTCAGTGTTATCATTAATCACTTTCCTGCCCCCTTCTTGAAACTGTTCTGTCATTACTCCTGTCACACTCTTCTGTGCTATTCCTGCCTCACTGGCTACTTCTCAGTCCCTCTGCCTCTCTCAAGAATCTTGACTCCTGAGAGAGTCAAGAGAACCGTAGCTCTCCTCTCCTCTTCAGCTACACTGATTTCCCAGGTCAGACCTGCACACTAGTGTGCCTCAGATGCATTAGAGTTGGTTTTCTAAATCTTGACACTATAGACATTTTGACCAAATGATTATTTATTGTAAGGGAATGTTGAGCAGCATCCCTGGCTTCTACCCACTGGATGCCAGTAGCACCCATTCCCAGTGACAACACAAAATGTGCCAGGCATTATTATTATGATTTTTTCTGGGACGGAGTCTCACTCTGTCGCCCAGGCTGGAGCCCAGTGGCGCAATCTCAGTTCACTGCAACCTCTGCCTCCCAGGATCAAGTGATTCTCTTGCCTCAGCCTCCCAAATAGCTGGGATTACAGGCACAGGACACCACGGCTGGCTAATTTTTGTATCTTTAATAGAGACAGGGTTTCACCATGCTGGCCAGGCTGGTCTCAAACTCCTGATCTCAGGTGATCTGCCTGCCTCGGCCTACCAAAGTGCTGGGATTACAGGTGTGAGCCACCATACCTGGCCTATTATCACCTTTTACAGATGAGAAAACCTAGGACACGCCGGGCACGGTGGCTCATGCTTGTAATCCCAGCACTTTGGGAGACCGAGGCAGGTGGATCATGAGGTCAGGAGATCGAGACCATCCTGGCTAACATGGTGAAACCTCGTCTCTACTAAAAATACAAAAAAATTAGCCGGGCGTGGTGGCGGGCACCCATAGTCTCAGCTACTGGGGAGGCTGAGGCAGGAGAATGGCGTGAGTGAACCCGGGAGGCGGAGCTTGCAGTGAGCTGAGCCAGCACCACTGCACTCCAGCCTGAGCGACCGAGCAAGACTCTGTCTCAAAAAGAAAAAGAAAAAGAAAAAAGAAAAAACCTAGGACAAAGAGATGCTAAGTAACTTGCCAAAGATCACATAATTAATACGAAATTGAAGGCTGGATGAGGTGGCTCAAGCCCAGGCGCCTTGGCTCACTCCTGTAATCCCAACACTTTGGGAGGCTGAGGCTGGGATCATTTGAAGTCAGGAGTTCAAGACCAGCCTGACCAACATGGTGAAACCCTGTCTCTACTAAAAATACAAAAAATTAGCCAGGCAGTAATGGTGTGCGCCTGTAATCCCAGCTACTCGGGAGGCTGAGGCAGGAGAATTGCTTGAGCCTGGGAGGCCAAGGTTGCAATAAGCTGAGATCGCTCCACTGCACTCCAGTCTGGGTGACAGAGTGAGACCCTATCTCATCAAAAAAAAAAAAAAAAAAAAAAAAAAGTTGAGCTAGGATATGAATTGTTAAACAAAATGTATGGGAAGCAGCCAGCATGGTGGCTCATGCCTGTAGTCCCAGCACTTTGGGAAGCCAAGACAGGTGGATCACTTGAGGCCAGGAGTTCGAGACCAGCTGCCCAACATGGTGAAACCCCATCTCTACTAAAATACAAAAAACAGCTGGGCATGGTGGCAGACACCTGTAATCCCAGCTACCGGGGAGGCTGAAGCAGGAGCTGAAGCAACTACTGGGAGAATCGCTTGAAGCCAGGAGGTGGAGGTTTGCAGTCAGCCAAGATCGTGCCACTGCACTCCAGCCTGAGCAACAGAGCGAGACTCAAAAAATAATAATAATAAAAACAAAACAAACAACCCCCCCAAAAAAAACAAAATTAATAATAATAATAAGTAATTAAAATAATAAAAACAGAAGCCAGGAAGTGTGGCTCTAAAATCACTAGTCTCACCTCTGTTATGAGGCTATAGAAAATAAAATAGGCCAGGTGCGGTGGCTAACGCCTGTAATCCCGGCACTTTGGGAGGCTGAGACGGGTGGATCATCTGAGGTCGGGAGTTTGAGAGCAGCCTGACCAACATGGAGAAACCCTGTCTCTACTAATAAAGTACAAAATAAGCTGGGCATGGTGTCGGCCACCTGTAATCCCAGCTACTCGGGAGGCCAAGGCAGGAGAATTGCTTGGACCCGAGAGGCAGAGATTGCGGTGAGCCAAGATCGCGCCATTGCACTCCAGCCTGGGCAACAAGAGCAAAACTCCGTCTCAAAAAATAATAATAATAAATAAATAAAATAAAATCACTAGTCAAAGTTGCCCCCTAGTTACTTTACATGTATACCTGGATGCCGAGCATCTCAAATGTAAAGTGTCCAGACCAAGACTGTGGGTGATCTCTTCACAGACCTTTCTGGACCCAGTCCTTACGGTTTCATGAATGGCACTGCTATTCATCCACATCTTCAAACCATCAAACTAGAGGTCTTACTTTACTCCTGTTCTTACTACAGCAACAATATCCAATCAGCAAATCCTGTTGGCTCTGCTTTCAAAATATATCCTGAACACATTCTAAGCCAACTCATCATCATCTAATAACTACTAGCCATTATCTGATAACTACTGAAGTACTCTGCTAATTATCTTCTTGCTTCCCCTCCTGCTCTGCTAACGTCCTTTCTCTTTCTTGTTTGTTTTGATTATTTTTATTAATTTTCCCCAGAGAAGTACTAACATCTATTCTCTAGAGAGCAGTGATGTATTTTATCATATTATTATTATCTTTTTAGACAGTATCTCCCTGTCACTCCAGGCTGGAGTGCAGTGGTACCATCACAGTTCACTGTGCCTCAACTCCCCCAGGCTCAAATGATCCTCCTGCCTCAGCCTCCCAAGTTCCTGGGACTACAAGCATGTGCCACCACATCTGGCTTTTTTTTTTTTTTTTTTTGAGACGGGATTTCACTCTTGTTGCCCAAGTTGGAGTGCAATGGCGTGATCTCAGCTCACTGCAACCTCCGCCTCCCAGGTTCAAGCGATTATCCTGCCTCAGCCTCTGGAGTAGCTGGGATTACAGGCATGTGCCACCACGCCTGGCTAATTTTGTATTTTTAGTAGAAATGGGGTTTCTCCATGTCTATCAGGCTAGTCTCAAATTCCCGACCTCAGGTGATCTGCCTGCCTCGGCCTCCAAAGTGCTGAGATTACAGGCATGAGCCACTTTGCCCAGTCCATCTGGCTTATTTTTAATTTTTTTAGTAGTGTGCTTTTTGGGGTTTTTTTTGTTGTTGTTGTTGTTTGTTTTTTGAGATGGTGTCTTGCTCTTTTGCCTAGGCTGGAGTGCAGTGGTGCGATATCGGTCACTGCAACATCCACCTCCCGGGTTCAAGCGATTTTCCTGCCTCAGCTTCCAAAGTAGCTGGGATTACAGGCCCGCACCAATATGCCCTGCTAATTTTTTTATATTTTTAGTAGAGATGTGGTTTCACCATGTTGGCCAGGCTGGTCTCAAACTCCTGACATCGTGATCCAACCACCTTGTCCTCCCAAAGTGCTGGAATTACAGGCTTCAGCCACTGCGCCCTGCTTTGTGATGTTGTCTTTACATGTTGCCCAGGCTGGTCTCGAACTCCTAGGCTCAAGCAATCCTCCCACCTTGGCCTCCCAAAAGTGCTGGAATTGCAGGCACAATCCACTGCACCTAGCTCAGAGATGTATTTTAAATTTAAGTCACACTTTTGCTTTCGGGAAGATCTTGTCAAGACATAATGAGAAACTTGATTGCTAAAACTACCAAGAAATGCTGGAAAAACTAGAAAATAAATCCTTTACATGCAAAGCTAAATTCCCAAAAGAATAAGAGAAATACACCCTGGTATAATATGAAATATACTTGGGCTTTGTCCCCACTTCCTGTCATGGAGCTTTATTTTTATTTTATTTTATTTTATTTTATTTATCTATTTATTTTGAGTCTCAGGCTGGAGTGCACTGGCAGGATCATAGTTCACTGCATCCTCAAACTCCTCATCTCAAAGGGTCCTCCTAGCTCAGCCTCACCAAGTGCTGGGATTACAGGCTTGGGTCATGGTACCCTGGCATCACAAAGCCTTTAAAACCTTTGGAACTTCCTGAGGGATGGGAGGGTCTTTTGTTATTAATAATGAGCCCCTTTGATAACACCTGAGTTTATGCTAATACAGTGACTTGACATAGGGAGGGGGGTACCTTAGGCAGCACTGGTTGGGGCTGGGCTCCAGAAAGATCAAGTGATTAGAGGATTAGGGGGTTGGAACTCTCAGCCCCAGCCAGTGAGAAAAGATCACTTTTATCTGAGGAATGCAAATCCTTTAAATTATGAACCCTGTGAACCCAGTGGCTCCTGCCTGTGATCCCAGCACTTTGGGAGGCCAAAGAGAGAGGATCCCTAGAGCCCAGGCATTCAAAACAAGCCTGGGCAACACAGCAAGACCTTGTCTTTTTTTTTTTCTTTTGAGACGGAGTCTTGCTCTGTCGCCCAGGCTGGAGTGCAATGGCGTGATCTCGGCTCACTGCAACCTCCGCCTCCCAGGTTCAAGCAATTCTCCTATCTCAGCCTCCCGAGTAGCTGGGACTACAGGCGCCCGCCACCACGCCCGGCTAATTTTTCGTAATTTTAGTAGAGACGGGGTTTCACTGTGTTAGCCAGGCTGGTCTCGATCTCCTGACCTCATGATCCGCCCGCCTCAGATTTCCAAAGTGCTGGGATTACAGGCTTGAGCCACCGCACCCGGCCAAGACCTTGTCTTTACAAAAATAAAAAAAATTACAAAATTAGCCAGGAATGGTTGCAAATGCCTGTTGTGTCAGCCACTCGACCACTAGGGAGGCTGAGGTGGGAGCTCACTTGAACCCAGGGGTTTAAGCATGCAGTGAGCTATGATAGCATCACTGCACTTCAGCCTGGGCAACAGAGCAAGACATTATCTCCAAAAAATAAAAATTAAAAAGTAAAAATAAATTATCAACCCCAGGGAGACATTAAAATGAGACAGCAGTCATAACCTACTCCTTCCTTTCAGCTATGTATTCATCGTTTAAACTGCTTGCTATCTGGGCAAGGTGGCTCACCCCTGTAATCCCAGCCTTTGGGAAGCTGAGGTGGGCAGATCACTTGAGTCCCAGAGTTCAAAACCAGCCTGGGCAACACAGGGAGACCCTATCTCTACAAAAAAAAATTTCTTTTTTTTTTTTTTTGAGACAGAGTCTTACTCTGTCCCCCAAGCTGGAGTGCAATGGTGCAATCTCAGCTCATTGCAACCTCCACCTCACGGGCTCAAATTATTCTCCTGCCTCAGCCTCCCAAGTAGCTAGAACTACAGACATGTGCCACCACACCTGGCTAACTTTCCTTTATTTTTACTAGAGACAGGGTTTCACCATGTTGGCCAGGCTGGTCTAGAACTCCTAACCTCAAGAGATCCACCCGCCTTGGCCTCCCAAAGTGCTGGGATTACAGGCGTAAACCACTGCACCTAGCCTTTACAAACAACTTTGTATAAGCCCACTCTCTGTCCCCGTTTTTTGCGTTTAAAAATCTACTTGGAACTGCTTCTCATCAGAGTGTATATTCAGGGCAACTTGAATCTGTGCTCCTAGGTTGCAACCCTTAAGCTTGGCCCAAATAAACTCTCTACTTATATTAATTTTGCCTCAGCTTCTTCCTTTAGATCAACACCAGGAACATCCAGAAAGGAGTGGTGGGGAAAGCTAAAGATTAAGCCCTATAAAAACTCCTGAATGGGCTGGGCGCGGTAGCTTGTGTTTGTAATGCCAGCACTTTGGGAGGCCAAGGTGGGTGGATCACCTGAGGTCAGGAGTTCCAGACCAGCCTGACATGGTGAAACCCTGTCTCTACTAAGAAAATACAAAATTAGCTGGGCATGTTGGCAGACACCTGTAATCCCAGCTACTTGGGAGGCTGAGGCAGGAGAATCACTTGAACCTGGGAGGTGGAGGTCTCAGTGAACCGAGATCACGCCACTCACTGCACTCCAGCCTGGGCGACAGAGCGAGACTCCATCTCAAAAAACAAAAAACAGAAAAGAAAAACCTCCTGAACTATGAGATTTGATGAACATCCAAGTTGCTGAACACAGAGGTGCTAGGAGAATGGCATGCTCAGAGACAGCATGGCAGCTTCCCACCCATTCCCCAGTACCTTGCCCTATGTACTTTATCTGGCTGTTCATCTGTATCCTTCAAAATGTTATTTATAAATAAAATATCTATTTATAATAAATGTGTTCCCCTGAGTTGTTTGTTTTTTTTTTCAGACAGAGTCTTGTTCTGTCTCCCAGGCTAGAGTGCAGTGGCATGATCTCAACTCACTGCAACTTCTGCCTCCCGGGTTTAAGCAAGTCTCTGCCTCAGCTTCCTGAGTAGCTGGGACTACAGGCATGCACTACCACGCTCGGCTAATTTTTGTATTTTTAGTAGAGACAGGGTTTCTCCATGTTGGTCAGGTTGGTCTCAAACTCCCGACCTTGGGTGATCTGCCTGCCTCGGCCTCCCAAAGTGCTGGGATTACAGGTGTGAGCCACCGCACCTGGCCAAATTTTTTTTTTTTTTTTTAATTAGCAGGCACAGTGGCATGTAGCTGTAGTCCTAGCTACTAAGGAGGCTGAGGTGAGAGGATAGCTCGAGCCCAGGAGGTCCAGGCTGCAGTCAACTAGGATTGCGTGACAGCATTCTGGCTTGAATGACAGAGAAAGACTCGGAAAAATGTGTGTTTGCTTGGGGGAACTCAGCATAACCCGTTTGTCCAGATTCTTCGTGTCTCTGTGTAGCATTCCCTCAGGCAGGACCCATGTCACACAAGGGTCTATGACCTCCTTTCAGAAGAAGTCAGTCAGAGAGTAATCTTTCTCAATGTCATGGCTTGCTTTAGGGGAGAAGTAGTGGGATCGGGCAGTGGGGAGGTAGGCAGGTGGGAGGATAGAGAGGGCGGGAGAAGGTCAGAGAGAGACCATCCAGCTTCTGAGGCACTCCTGCCTCCTTCAGCTAAAAAACAACCAGAATGACAATGTGCCATACTTAGGGATATTGTGTTATGAGCCCCAGTAACTGCTTTTGTCTCTAGCAAAACAAAACAAAATCCTCTCTAGGGAAATGCAGCAGATTCCTTCCAAGTTTAAGATATGGATTCTGTGAAAGAAAAAATTATGACTGGTGATTAAAAAATGAATGCAGAGGCTGGGCGCAGTGGTTCACTCCTGTAATCCCAGCACTTTGGGAGGCCGAGGAGAGCAGATCACGAGGTCAGGAGTTCGAGACCAGCCTGACCAACATGGAGAAACTCCATCTCTACTAAAAATACAAAATTAGCTGGGCGTGGTGGCGCATGCCTGCAATCCCAGCTACTCAGGAGGCTGAAGCAGGAGAATCGCTTGAACCCAGGAGATGGAGGTTGAGGTGAGCCAAGATCATGCCATTGCATACCAGCCTGGGCAACAAGAGTGAAACTCTGTCTCAAAAAAAAAAAAGAATGCAGAGAGACTACCCCACTGGCAGGAAAGAAAAATGTTTCAGTGATATTTGTTAAAGTACATCAGGTGGCCTGGCGCGGTGGCTCACGCCTGTAATCCCAGCACTTTGGGAGGTCCAGGTGGGCGGATCACTTGAGGTCAGGAGTTCAAGACCAGCCTGGCCAACATGGCAAAACCCTGTCTCTACTAAAAATACAAAAAATTAGCCAGGCATGGTGGCGGGCACCTGTAGTCCCAGCTACTCGGGAGGCTGAGGCAGAAGAATCGCGTGAACCTGGGAGGTGGAGGTTGCAGTGAGCCGGATTGTGCCACTGTACTCCAGCCTGGGCGACAGAGCAAGACTCTGTCAAAAAAAATAAAAATAAAAATAAAATTTAAAAAAGCACATCAGGAAGACTTTACTCAGGACCCTTAGGACTGTGCAGATCAGTACAGGAACTACTGCAATGGGGTCCAACTACTGCAGTTGGAAAGATTGGGCTAAATTCTGAATACAGCACAGGCAAGTGGGAATTTAGAACCAAGGAGCAGGGCAGGAGTTAGTGAACAAAAAATCACTAAGAGGAAACATCGGGATGAGGGAGATTCTGTCTAGACCAACCTACTGGAATTCTTGCAGAAGACAGGCCAGGGTGACCAGACCCCTGGGGGAGGGTGAAGGATGAGGATCTTAAGTGCGGGAAATTCTTGCTAAATTGACTCGGCAAGGTTCTTTGCTAAAACTGGATTTTACGAGGAAGCACACAGATGGGCTTAAGAGGAGGTTTAGGAGACTGACCAAAGTTTCACCAAGCAAAGAATCTTTCTCAATTTTCATAATTTAAGACCAGTCAAACAAAAGTTAGAAAATATATAAAGAAATAATCCGTCATGAGGAAGAGTCAATAGGAAAAAAGAGGGTGAGTTGGAGTTCAGGCACTTGAATGATTATATAGCATGCAAAACAATATTACTTAAAGTGCTTACACAAATAAAAGAGGGAACAGTAAGAACAAAAAATAAAAGAGCATAAAAAAGAATGAGGTACAATATCAAGACAAGACAACCTACAGAATGTAAGAAAATATTTGCAAATCATGTATCTGGTAAGGGACTAATAGCTTTTTTTTTGAGATGGAGTTTCCGTCTTGTTGTCCAAGGCTAGAGTGCAGTGACATGATCTCGGCTCACTGCAACCTCTGCCTCCCAAATTCAAGCAATTCTCCCTGCCTCAGCCTCCCAAGTTGCTGGGATCACAGGCATGCACCACCACACCCGGCTAATTTTGTATTTTTAGTAGAGACGGGGTTTCACCAGGTTGTCCAGGCTGGTCTCGAACTTCTGACCTCTGGTGATTCACCCGCCTCAGCCTCCCAAAATGCTGAGATTACAGGTATGAGCCACTGCACTTGGCCGTATCATTTTTTTTTTTTTTAAGAGACAGGGTCTTGCTTAATATCAAGTATATAAAGAACTCTTACAACTCAAAAACTTGACAAAAACAAAGAGGCCGGGCACAATGGCTCATGCCTGTAATCCCAGCACTTTGGGAGACTGAGATGGGAGGATCACTTGAGGCCAGGAGTTCAAGGCCAGCTTGCTCAACATAGTGAGACTTCATCTCTAAAAAAGAAAAAAAAATAAAATAAAAAAATGATCAGGCGACGTGGCTCATGCCTGTAATCCTAGAACTTTGGAAGGCCAAGTCGGGAGGATCACTTGAGGCCAGCAGTTCGGGACCAGCCTGGGCAACATAGCAAGACCCGCTCACGTCTCCATAAAAATGTACAAAATTAGCCAGGCATGCTGATACGCACCTGTAATCCAAGCTACTTGGGAAGCTGAGGCAGGAGAATCCCTTGAACAGAGGAGGCGGTGGTTGCAGTAGGCTGAGATTGGGCCACTGCACTCCAGCCTGGGGAACAGAGCAAGACTCCATATCAAAAAATAAAAAACAAAAAAGAAGAGAAAAACATTTGTTTTCAAAAGACAACCCTAAGGCTGGGCGCGGTGGATCACATCTGTAATCCCAGCACTTTGGGAGGTCCAGGCAGGCAGATCACCTGAGGTCAGGAGTTCAAGTTCAAGACCAGCCTGGCCAACATGGCGAAACCTCGTCTCTATTAAAAATACAAAAAATTAGCTGGGCATGGTGGCACACGCCTGTAATCCCAGCTACACTTGGGAGGCTGAGGCAGGAGAATTGCTTGAACTAGGGAGGTGGAGGTTGCAGTGGGCCGAGATCACATCACTGCACTCCAGCCTGGGCAACAGAGCAAGACTCCATCTCAAAAAAAAAAAAAATACACTTGACAAAAAAGGCAAAAAAAAAAAGACTTGCACACTGTTAACTACAAAACATTGCTGAAAGATAAAAAAAATGTTTGTTTGTTTTTTTAATTTTTTGAGATGGGGTCTCGCTCTGTCACCCAGGCTGGAGTGCGCTGACATGATCTCGGCTCACTGCAACCTCCCACTCCCAGACTCAAGCAATCCTCCTGTCTCAGCTTCCCAAGTAGCTGGGACTTCAGATGTGCACCAGCACACTCGGGGAATTTTTGTAATTTGGTAGAGACAAGTTTCATCATGTTGCCCAGGTGGGTCTTGAACTCCTGGACTCAGGCAATCTGCACCTTGGCCTCCCAAAGTGCTGGGGGAAAAAAAGTGAGACCTGGCCCCCCATCTCTACAAAAACTAGAAAAAAATTAGCCAGGCATGGTGGCATGCGCCTGAAGTCCCAGTACTCAGGAGGCTGCAGTAGGAGGATCTCTTGAGCCCAGGAGGTTAAGGCTGCAGTGAGCTGTGATCAGGTCACTGCACTCCAGCCTGGTGAGACAGCAAGATCCTGACTCAGAAATAAAAATAAAAATAAATAAAGGGAAAGACATTCCATGTTCATAGATTGGAAGGTTTAAGGGTGCAATGGCTCACACCTGTAATCCCAGCACTTTGGGAGCCTGAGGCGGGCAGATCATCTGAGGTCAGGAGTTGGTCCAGACCAGCCTGACCAACATGGAGAAACCCTATCTCTACTAAAAATACAAAACTAGCTGGGCATGGTGGCGCATGCCTGTAATCCCAACTACTCGGGAGGCTGAGGCAGGAGAATCGCTTGAACCCAGGAGGTGGAGGTTGTGGTGAGCCGAGATCGCTCCATTGCACTCCAGCCTGGGCAACAAGAGTGAAACTCCCGTTACCCCCCCACACACAAAAAGTATATGGAATTTCAGGAAACCCTAAAAAGTCAAAACAATCTTGAAAAATAACAAAGTTGGAGGTCTCAGAACTCGTGATTTCAAAATATACTACAAACCTACAGAAATCAAAACAGTGTGATATGAGCATAAAAGCAGATGTACAGACAATGGAATACAATAGAGATCCCAGAAATAAACCCTCATATAAATCTCTGATCCCAGAAATAAAGCCTCATATAAACCAATTTTTTTTTTTTTTTGAGACGGAGTCTGGCTCTGTCACCCAGGTGGGAGTGCAGTGGCTTGATCTTGAATCACTGCAACCTCCATCTCCTGGGTTCAAGCAATTCTCTTACCTCAGCCTCCCGAGTAGCTGGGATTACAAGCATGTGCCACCATGCTCAACCAATTTTTGCATTTTTAGTAGAGACGGGATTTCACCACACTGGCCAAGCTGGTCTCGAACTTCTGACCTTAGGTAATCCGCCCACCTCAGCCTCCCAAAGTGCTGGGATTACAGGCGTGAGCCATTGTGCCTGGCCCCGTCAATGATTTTTAACAAGGATGTCAAGACCGTTAAGGAAAGACCAGTTTTTTCAGCAAATGGTGCTGGCAAAACTGGAAATACATGTTCAAAAGAATGAAGTTGGGCCCTTATCATACACCATATACACAATTAACTCAAAAGGTGTCAAATGCCTAAGTGTAGGAGCTAAAACTATAAAACTCTGAAGAAAACTAGGGCAAAATCTTCATGATTTGGATTTGGCAATGATTCGGCTATGACACCAAAAACAAGGGCAACAAAAGGAAAAATAGACAATCTGGACTTCCTCAAAATTGAAATCTTGAAGTGGATGCAGCAGTTCACACCTGTAATCCCAGGTACTCAAGAGGCTGAAGTGGGAGAATTGCTTGAGCCTGGGAGGTCAAGGCTGCAGTGAGCTATGATGGCACCACTGCACTCCAGCTGGTGCAACAGAGTGAGAACCTGTCTCTTACACAATAAATAAAATTTGGTTGGGCGCAGTGGCTCATACCTGTAATCCCAGCACTTTGGGAGTCCGAGGTGGGCAGATCACTTGAGGTCAGAAGTTTGAGACCAGTCTGGCCAACATGGTGAAACCTCGTCTCTATAAAAATACAAAAATTAGCTGGGCGTGGTGGTGTGTCCGGAATCGGTGGGTTCTTGGTCTCACTGACTTCAAGAATGAAGCCGCGGACCCTCGAGGTGAGTGTTACAGTTCTTGAAGGCGGCGTGTCCGGAGTTTGTTCCTTCTGATGTTCAGATGTGCTCAGAGTTTCTTCTTTCTGGTGGGTTCCTGGTCTCGCTGGCTCAGGAGTGAAGCTGCAGACCTTTGCGGTGAGTGTTACAGCTCATAAAGGTAGTGTGGACCCAAAGAGTGAGCAGTAGCAAGATTTATTGCAAAGAGCGAAAGAACAAACCCTCCACAGTGTAAAAGGGGATCCAAGCAGGTTGCCACTGCTGGCTGGGGCAGCCTGCTTTTATTCTCTTATCTGGCCCCACCCACATCCTGCTGATTGGTAGAGCCCAGTGGTCTGTTTTGACAGGGCGCTGATTAGTGCGTTTACAATCCCTGAGCTAGACACAAAGGTTCTCCACGTCCCCACCAGATTAGCTAGATACAGAGTGTCCATTGGTGCTTTCACAAACCCTGAGCTAGACACAGGGTGCTGATTGGTGTGTTTACAAACCTTGCGCTAGATACAGAGTGCCAATTGGTGTATTTACAATCCCTGAGCTAGACATAAAGGTTCTCCACGTCCCCACCAGACTCAGGAGCCCAGCTGGCTTCACCCAGTGGATCCCGCACCGGGACTGCAGGTGGAGCTGCCTGCCGGTCCCGTGCGGTGCGCCCGCACTCCTCAGCCCTTGGGTGGTCAATGGGACTGGGCGCCTTGGAGCAGAGGGCGGCGCTCATCGGGGAGGCTAGGGCGGCACAAGAGCCCACGGAAGGGGTGGGATGCTCAGGCATGGCGGGCTGCAGGTCCCAAGCCCTTCCCCGCGGGAAGGCAGCTAAGGCCCAGTGAGAAATCGAGCGCAGCGCCGGTGAGCTGGCACTGCTGGGGGACACAGTATACCCTCCGCAGCCGCTGGCGCGGGTGCTAAGCCCCTCATTGCCCGGGGCCGGCAGGGCCGGCCGGCTGCTCGGAGTGCGGGGCCTGCCAAGCCCACGCCCACCCGGAACTCCAGCTGGCCCGCAAGGGCCGGGCGCAGCCCCGGTTCCCGCTTGTCTCAGAGAAGACAGGCGCCCAGAGCGAGCGAGGGCTGTGAGACTGCCAGCACGCTGTCACCTCTCAGTGGCACATGCCTGTAATCCCAGCTACTCTGGAAGCTGAGGCAGGAGAATTGCGACACGGGAGGCGTGTCGGTGCACTCCATCCTGGGTGACAGACGGAGACTCTCTCTCCAAAAAAATTAAAATTAATTAATAAAAGTACATAGGATTATTTTTGCTTACTTTGCTAAAATGTACATTACACAAAATTTACCAACTTTTTTTTTTTTTTTTTTTTTTTTGAGACGGAGTCTTGCTCTGTCACCAGGCTGCACCAGGAGTGCAATGGCGTGATCTCTGCTCACTGCAACCTCTGCCTCCCGGGTTCAAGCGATTCTCCTGCCTCAGCCTCCCGAGTAGCTGAGACTACAGGCAAGCACCACCACGCCCAACTAATTTCTGTATTTTTAGTAGAGACGGGGTTTCACCATGTTGGCCACAATGGTCTCGATTTCTTGACCTCGTGATCTGCCCGCCTCGGCCTCCCAAAGTACTGGGATTACAGGCGTGAGCCACCACGCCCAGCCCATCTTAACTATTTTTAAGTGTACAATTCAGTGGCAACAAGTACATTCACACTGTTGTGCAACTATTACCACCATCCCTCTCCAGAACTTTTTAATTCAACCCAAACTGAAACTCTACCCACTAAACAAAAACTTCACAATACCCCCTCCCTCCAGCCCCTGGTAACCACTATTTTACTTTCTGTCTAGGCATTTGACTATTTGAGATACCTCATATAAGTGGAATCATGTAATTGTCCTTTTGTGTGTCTTAATACAGTTACCATATTTTCAAGGTGCATCCGTGTTGTAGCATGTACTTTATTTTCGTTTTTGTTTTTGTTTTTTGTTTTTGAGACAGCATCTCACTCTGTCACCCAGGCTGGAGTGCAGTGGTGTGATAATGGCTCACTGTAGTTTTGACCTCCTGCGCTCAAGCCATCCTCCCAGTTTAGCCTCCAAAGTAGTTCTGGATTACAGGCATGAACCACTGTACCTAGCTCCATGTAATTTTAGTAGAAATACCTTTTAAATTTGTTTGCCTGATTTCTATTGAAAATCACACAACTAAGACTAATTTCAAAGACAAAACAGCATTTTACATATTTGCTATGATTTGAATGAGGATCCTCCAAAATTTAGGTGTTGCCAATGCGATAGTATTAAGAGGTGGGCCTTTAAAAAGGGGCAGGAGGGTTCCTTCCTCATTAATGGGATTAGGTTCCCTTATAATGGGGCTTGACAGCAAAGTTGGTCCTCTCTTGCCCTTCTGCCTTGTGTATGTGAAGACAGAGTGTTCCTCCTCCCCACAACATGCAGCCTTCACTAGACACTACATGTCAGGGCCTTGATCTTGGACTTCTCAGTCTTAAGAAATCTGAGAACTAGATTTCTGCTCTTTATAAATTATCCAGTCTCAGTTATTATGTTATAGCGGCACAAAATGGATTAAGACAATATTATTACTAATTAATCTTTAATAGACTGGGCATGGTGGCTCTCGTCTATAATACCAACACTTTGGGAGGTCAAGGCAGGTGAATCACTTGAGGTCAGGAGAATCACTTAAAACCGGGGGGAAGAGGTTGCAGTGAGCCAGGATTGAGCCACTACACTCCAGCCTAGGTGACAGACTGAGAGTCTGTTTCAAAAAACAAATAAAAAATTTTCTTTATCGAAGACATTATGGGCCGGGCATGGTGGCTCACGCCTATTATCCCAGCACTTTGGGAGGCCAAGGCAGACGGATCACTTGAGGTCAGGAGTTCAAGACCAGCCTGGCCAACATGGTGAAACCCCGTCTCTCCTAAAAATACAAAAATTAGCCAGGTATGGATGCTCACACCTGTAATCCCAGCTACTCGGGAGGCTGAGGCAGGAGAATCACTTGAACCCAGAGGTAGAGGTTGCAGTGAGCCCAGATCATGCCACTGCACTCCAGCCTGGGCAACAAAGTGAGACTCCACCTCAAAAAAAACAAGAAATGATGTCGAAAATCTATTTGTAAATCATTTGTATATTTGCAGATTACTTGTAGAGACATGTGAAATACACCAAACACTATTGGTCATATAGCACCAAACTGAAATAATTCAATGTGAGGCCTATTTTGTTAGCATCAATGGAATGTTTTGACTAAATCTCAAATATTTCTTTTTTTCTTTTTCTTTTTTTTTTCGGTTTGAGATGGAGTTTCACTCTTGGTGCCCAGGCTGGAGTGCAATGGTGCAATCCCAGCTCACTGCAACCTCCGCCTCCTGGGTTCAAGCAATTCTTTTGCCTCAGCCTCCCAACTAGCTGGGATTACAGCTACCTGCCACCACATCTGGCTGATTTTTTTGTTTTTGTTTTTTGAGACAGAGTTTCGCTCTTTTGCTCAGGCTGGAGCGAAGTGGCACGATCTTGGTTCATGGCAACCTCTGCCCCCTGGGTTCAAGCAATTCTCCTGCTTCAGCCTCCTGAGTAGCTGGGATTATAGGGGCCTGCCACCACGCCCGGCTAATTTTTGTATTTTTAGTAGAGACGGGGTTTCGCCATGTTGGCCAGATTGGTCTCAAACTCCTTACCTCAGGTGATCCACCCGCCTCGGCCTCCCAAAGTGCTAGGATTACAGACGTGCGGCCTCCCAAAGTGCTAGGATTACAGGCGTGAGCCACTGCGCCTGGCTTTTTTTTTTTTTTTTTGTATTTTTAGTAGAGATGGGGTTTCACCATTTTGGCCAGGCTGGTCTTGAACTCTTGACCTCAGGTGATCTGCCTGCCTTGGCCTCCCAAAGTGCTGGGATTACAAGCGTGAGCCACCATGTCTGGCCCTCAAATATTTCAAAATATCTATTGGCTGGGTGTGGCAGCTCACACCTACAATCCTGGCACTGAGAGTCTGAGGCAGGCACATCGCTTAAGCCCAGGAGTTCGAGACCAGCCTGAGCAACATAGCAAAACCCCATCTCTACCAAAAAAAATACAAAAATTAGCCAAGCATGATGGACACCTGTAGTCCTAGCTACTCAGGAGGCTGAGGTCAGAGATTGCTTGACCCTGAGAGGTGGAGGTTGCAGTGAGCTGAGATTGCACCACTGCACTCAAGCCTGGGTGACAGAACTAGACGATGTTTAAAAAAAAAATATATATATATATGTATGTGTGTGTGTATATATATATACATGTACATATAAATATTTGAAAAATGCTTATTCTACTTGTTAGAAGAAACAAACTAGGATAAAACCAAAACCACCTGTAATTTCACTATCAAGGGGTAACTGCTATTTAATAATTTTGATAATGATTGACAAATTGCCTTCCACAGAGCGTGTACAATTTAATTCCTACTAGCAATAGTTTTAGAGTGCTCATTTCAGTATGTTAACCATTTTCATCCTTTGACCATCTGATAAGTGACAAATTTGTCATCACTTTACACATGAGGAAAATGAAGCCTATTACGGCCATGGTCAAATAGAGGTAATTGGAAAGCAGAGTGGAATTCAGGTCTTCTGACTCCAAGGACTGTACTCCTTTCACTATCCTCCCACAAAGTAAAAGCAGAGTTTGTTTTTGTTCTTGTTTTTGAGACGGAGTCTGGCTCTGTCGCCAGGTCGGAGTACAGTGGCACGATCTCAGCTCACTGCTACCTCCGCCTCCCGGGTTCAAGAAATTCTCCTGCCTCAGCCTCCCGAGTAGCTGGGACTACAGCCGTGTGCCACCACGCCTGGCTAATTTTTTGTATTTTTAGTAGAGACGGGGTTACATCATGTTGGCCACGATGGTCTCGATCTCTTGTCCTCGTGATCCGCCCACCTCGGCCTCCCAAAGTACTCGGATTACAGGCCTGAGCCACTGTATCCAGCAAAAGCAGGGTTTATAAAGCCAGTCCATGCATAATACCTCCCCACCATTTGTTTGTTTTGAGACGGAGTCTCACTCTTGTTGCCCAGGCTGGAGTGCAGTGGCGCAATCTCAGCTCACTGCAACCTCCGCCTCCTGGGTTCTAGCGATTCTCCTGCCTCAGCCTCCCAAGCAGCTGGGACTACAGGTGTAAGCCACCGCGCCTGGCAAGTTTTTTGTTTTGTTTTGTTTTTTTGAGACAGAGTCTCGCTCTGTCGCCCAGGCTGGAGTGCAATGGCGTGATCTCGGCTCACCACAACCTCTGCCTCCCAGATTCAAGCAATTCTCCTGCGTCAGCCTCCCAAATAGCTGGGATTACAGGCATGCGCCACCATGCCCCCCCATAATTTTTGTATTTTCAGTAGAGATGTGGTTTCACCATGTTGGCCAGGATGGTCTCGACCTTATGACCTCGTGATCCACCTGCCTCGGCCTCCCAAAGTGCTGGGATTACAGGCGTGAGCCACTGTGTCCGGCCCCAGTTTTGTTTTTTTTAAACAGCAACTTTTAATGAATTGGCAGTGTAGGGCACCTAGAGAAGGACTGCTGCTTGTGGAGCAGGCTCCCCTATAGGCAGTGTGCCCAGAGTAGCCAAAAAAAAATTTTTTTTTTTTTTTTGGGATGGAGTCTTGCTCTGTTGCCCAGGCTGGGATGGAGTCCAATGGCGCGATATCAGCTCACTGCAACCTCCGCCTCCTGGGTTCATGCCATTCTCCTGCCTCAGCCTCCCGAGTAGCTGGGACTACAGGCGCCCGCCACCATGCCCGCCTAATTTTTTAAAATATTTTTAGTAGAGACGGGGTTCCACCATGTTAGCCAGGATGGTCTCGATCTCCTGACCTCGTGATCCGCCCGCCTCGGCCTCCCAAAGTGCTGGGATTACAGGCTTGAGCCACCGCGCCTGGCCAAAATTTTTTAATTATTATGTAATCAAATCTATCAATCTTTTCCTTTATGATGTGATGAGGAAATACACAGCACACATCATTTCTTACTCCTGTGCAATGATTAAGTCATTGTTAAAATTCAGTTAGGTTTATCTTTTTTAAAAATAAAAATAAAGCCGGGCATGGTGGCTCACGCCTGTAATCCCAGCACTTTGGGAGGCCCAGGTGGGCAGATCACCTGAGATCAGGAGTTTGAGACCAGCCTGCCCAATATAGTGAAACCCCGTCTCTACTAAAAATACAAAAATTAGCCAGGCACACGCCCGAAATCCCAGGTTCTCGGGAGGCTGAGGCAGGAGAAGTGCTTGAACCCGGGAGGCAGAAGATGCACAGAGACGAGATCGCGCCACTGCACTCCAGCCTGGGCGACAGAGCAAGACTCTATCTCAACAACAACAAAAATAAATAAAAAATAAAAAAATAAAAATAAAAGAGTCGTGGGGAGGTCTTGCTCTGTTGCCCAGGCTGGTCTCAAACTCCTGGGCTCAAGCTATCCTCCTACCTTGGCCCCACAAAGTACTGGGATTTCAAGTGTGAGCCACTGCCCCCAGCCAAATTTTAGTCAGGTTGAGATGCAACTTACAGATCTTCTTCTGCCTTTTTTTTTTTTTTTTTTTTTTTTTGAGACAGGGTCTCACTCTGTCACCCAGGTCAGAGTACAGCGGTGCAATCTCAGCTCACTGCAACCTCCACCTCTTGAGTTCAAGCAATTCTCCTGCTTCAGCCTCCTGAGTACCTAAGATTACAGGCATGTGCCACTAACTGGCTAATTGTGTGTGTGTGTGTGTGTGTGTGTTTTGAGACAGATTCTCATTCTGTTGCCCAGGCTGGAATGCAGTGGCATGATCACGGCTCACTGCAACCTCTGCCTCCCAGGTTCAAGGGATTCTCCTGACTCAGCCTCCCGAGTAGCTAGGTTTATAGGCGCGCGCCACCATGCCTGGCTAATGTTTGTATTTTCAATAGAGATGGGGTTTCATCATGTTGGCCAGGCTGGTCTCAAACTCCTGACCCAGGTGATCTGCCCGCCTTGGCCTCCCAAAGTGCTAGGATTACACGAGTGAGCCACCATGCCTGGCCTACGAGAATCTCTTGAACCCAGGAGGTGGAGGTTGCAGTGAGCCGAGAATATGCCACTGCACTCCAGCCTGGGTGATGGAGCCAGACTCTGAGAGAGAAAAGAGAGAAAGGAGAGAGAGGAGAGACAGAGAGAGAAGAGAGAAAAGAAAAAAGAAAAGAAAAGGGAAAGGAAAGGAAAGAAAGAAAGGAGGGAGGGAGGAAAGGAGGGAGGGAGGGAAAGATAAGAAAAGAAATGAAGGAAGGAAGGAATTCAATGATAAATGGGTGTCACCTTGCATCTTTTTTGTAAAAAACAATCACATTTTCCAAAACAAAATTTAGTAAACCATATTTAACTGTTTTACATTTTGCAAATTCTTTTAAATGCCTGGCCTACTAGAAAACTACTGGATTGTCATACCTGCTTGTGTTCAAACTGCAGCAAAATGTTATGGGTGAACTATATGAAGAAAATCTAGCCTTATACATATGTGGATACATACATATATACTTCTTTTTTTTGAGACAGGGTTCCTCAGGCTGGAGTACAGTGGCACCATCGTGGCTCACTGCGGCCTTTACCTCCTGGGCTCAAGTGTTCCTCTCACTTCAGCCCCAGTAGCTGGGACTATAGGTGTGCACAACCACACCTGTTTAATGTTTGAATGTTTTGTAGAGACAGATTTTTGCCGTATTGCCCAGGCTTGCCCTCCCAAAGTGATCTGACCTTGCATGGATCTTTTACTCTTGCATGATTTTGTAATACTTGAAAATATTGGCCAGGCACAGTGGCTCATGCCTGTAATCCCAGCACGTTGGGAGGCCAAGGTGGGCAGATCACCTGAGGTCAAGAGTTTGAGACCAGCCTGACCAACATGAAGAAACACTGTCTCTACTAAAAATACAAAAATTAGCCAGGCATGGTGGTGCATGCCTGTAATCTCAGCTACTCGGGAGGGTGAGGCAGGAGAATCGCTTGGACCCAGGGGGCGGAGGTTGCAGTGAGCCGAGATCACACCACTGCACTCCAGCCTGGGCGACAGAGCAAGACGCCATCTAAAAAAAAAAACCAACAACAACAAACAAAACAAACAAAAAACCCCACCACACCACTAAAAAAATTAAAAATAAGCCAGATGGGCTGGGCAAGGTGGCTCACACCTGTAATCCCAGCACTTTGGAGGCTAAGGTGGGCATATCACCTGAGGTCGGGAATTCGAGACCAGCCTGATCAACATGGAGAAACTCTGTCTCTACTAAAAATACAAAATAAGCCAGGCATGGTGGCACATGCATGTAATCCCAGCTACTCCAGAGGCTGAGGCAGGATAATCACTTGAACCCAGGAGGCACAGGTTGCCCCGAGCCGAGATCACGCCATTGCACTCCAACCTGAGCAACAAGAGCAAAACTCTGTCTCAAAAAAAAAAAAGTTTATATTGGTTCACGGAGTGATGTGGATCTTCCAAAATGTTGACACTGCATTATACAAATGCTCCTTGATTGCTTTAGGATGCAGCTACACTCCCATAAACCCATTATAAACGGAAACTATTGTAAATTTGGTGAGGTGTGGTGGCTCATGCCTGAAATATAAAATATATATGAAAATACTGTAAGTCAAAAATACATTTAATACACCTAACCTAGAAAACACATAGCTTGATTAGCCTACATTAAACATGTTCAAAACACTTACCTTAGCCTGCACTTGGGCAAAATCATCTAACACAAAGCTTATTTTACAATAAAGTGTTGAATGTCTCATGTGATTTATAGAATACTGTAATGAAAGTGGAAACAGAATGGCTGTATGGGTATTTAAATTAGGGTTTCTACTGAATGAGCATTGCTTTCACACCATTATAAAGTGGAAAAATCTTAAGTTGAACCATCATTAAGTTCAGGACTGTCTGTCCAATAAGAACAAATAAAACCACATTACAGGCTGGGTGCAGTGGCTCACTCCTGTAATCGCAGCACTCTGGAAGGCCGAGGCAGGTGGATCACCTGAGGTGAGGAGTTCAAGACCAGCCTGGCTAACATGGCAAAACCCCGTCTCTACTAAAATTAGCCACGTGCAGTGTCATGTGCCTGTAGTCCAAGCTACAGGGGAGGCTGAGGCAGAAGAATCACTTAAACTTGGGAGGAGGAGGTTGCAGCGAGCCGAGATTGCACCACTGCACTCCAGCCTGGGCAACAGAGCGAGACTCCGTCTCAAAAAATATACACATATATAAAACCACATTATATAATAACACAAATAATTCACATTTGTTAATATCACCATTGATCTCATCAGAATTTTTTTTTTACTTTTTAGTACAGCGTATTTTTTTTTTAAATTTAGACATAGGGTCTTGCTCTGTCCCCCAGGACGGTGTGCAGTGGCACTATCATAGCTCACTGCAGCCTCCAATACCATGGCTCAAGTGATCCCTCCACCTCAGCCTCTTGTCTCAGCGTTGCCTGTAGCTGAAACTACAGGCGCACAGCACTGTGCTCAGCTTATTTTGTTATTTTTCATAGAGATGGGGTCTCACTTTCTTGCCTAGGCTGCACTTGAACTCTTGGTCTCAAGCCATCCTCCCACATTGGCCTCTTAAAGTGCTGGGATTATAGGCATAAGCCACCGTGCCCAGCCCCAAAAATTCTTGAAATATTGGAAAACTGTCAAGCTCAAAGTAGCAAACACAAGTTTTCCAAAATTCCAATTTTTGCTTGAACGTTAAAATTTTTATAATTGGCAACAAATACTGTCAACAGTTTTTCTTGAAGTGACAAGGTTCTCCTGGTTAAAGAATGTATCTGCCAAACACCCAATTCTATTTAACCATAGTTTGTCTGTCAGCCACTCTTTCAAGTAAAAATGGTGTTTCATGAAGAAAGCAGTTAGTTCAGCTTGCAATTCAAACAATTACGTAAGTAACTTCCTCAAGACAACTATCTAACTTTTTTTTTTTTTTTTAGAGACTTGAGTCTTGCTCTGTCCTCCAGGCTGGAGTGCAGTGGTGCGATCTCAGCTCACTGCAACCTCCCCCTCCCAGGTTCAAGTGATTCTCCTACCTCAGCCTCTGGAGTAGCTGGGACTACAGTGCATACAACTTATTTTGTTTAATAGAGACGGGGTTTCACCATGTTGGCCAGGCTAGTCTTGAACTCCTGACCTCAAGTGATCTGCCTGCCTCAGCCTCCCAAAGTGCTGAGATTACAGGCGTGAGCCACTGCACCCGACTGACAACTATCTACTTTGGTATGCACCAAAAATGCTTCATATCTACTTCCCATTATACACACACACACACACACGTGTGTGTGTGCATACTCAATGTTACACCATATTGGCCAGGCTAGGCTCAAACTCCTGACCTCAGGTGATCTGCCCACCCTCAGCCTCCCAAAAGGCTGGGATTACAGGCTGAGCCACCATGCTCAGCCTCCTTAATTTCTTTTGTATCTGTCAGGGCAGATGTCAACCAGTGAAAAGGCAAATTCCATCTTGATTTTGTGAAAGCTGATCATACAAATTGCGACATTCTTGTCTTATTCAACAAAACAGAGTGAAGAGACCAGAGGGAAAAAGCACTCAGGGGCACATAACATTGCTCCAAAAATGTAGTTCTCTGTACGTCCAGCTGCTGAATAAACTGCCTGTTGTAACTTGAGGCCAGTCTTATCTCATAGCTGCTAAAACAACCTGCTGCCTCTCTAAGGCTAATTTTCCCACCACATTTGCTCACTAATTGGATCTTGTCAGCTCCCTGAAACTTTACTAATATCAATGAATTTTTTTTTTTTTTTTTTTTTTTTGAGACGGAGTCTCGCTCTTTTGCCCATGCTGGAGTGCGGTGGCGTGATCTCGGCTCAATGCAAGCTCCCCCTCCCAGGTTCAGGCCATTCTCCTGCCTCAGCATCCCAAGTAGCTGGGACTACAGGCGCCCACCATCACACCTGGCTAATTTTTTGTATTTTTAGTGGAAATGGGGTTTCACCATGTTAGCCAGGATGGTCTCGATCTCCTGGCCTCGTGATCTGCCCACCTCGGCCTCCCAAACTGCTGGGATTACAGGCGTGAGCCACTGCGCCCAGCGTAATGAAATTTCTTTAAAATCAACACATAACATTTATCTTGTTTATAAAACCCTCAAACCTCTCTGTGTTTTTTGGACATACTGAAAACCACCCAGCCTGTATGTGCCCCAAATTGCAATTCTTGCTTCCCAAATAAGATGTTAAATTTAAGAGATTCATTTCTTCATCTTTATTGTGACTTTGACAGTACCATTATAAAATTACTTTCGACTTTGAAGACCTCCTGGAAATGTTCTGTGAACCCACGGGGTCATGTGAGTCACACTCTCAGAAGCACTGCTCTAGGGCTCTACCCTGTTATTGGGGTATGACACTTCTGGGATCTCTACTGGATGCTTTGGTTATCTTATAGAGTTTCTCCACTGCTGGCTAATGTGAGCTCTGGGAACTTTTCAGTTTACAACTAGAATAGCTTGCAGGGTTTTTTGTTTTTTTGTTCGTTTTTTTTCCTGGTATTACTGAATTTCACCCTACAGTTTTATAGCTTAGTATTCAGCCTCTTAAAAGAAAAACTTCAGGCAAATTAAACTTAACAGACTTTATTTGAGCAAAGAACAATTCATAAATTGGGCAGCACTCCAAAGCAGAAGAGGTTCAGAGAGCTCCCCTCTGCAACATGGGTAGTGAGTATAGACAGAAAATAGAAGTAAACTACAGAAGTTACCTAAGGGTTTGCCTTATACGGACATGGTCTGATCAGTTGGCTCCCTGTGATTGACTGAAGCTTGGCTGCTTATGATTGGCTGAAACCTGATTATCTGTTACAAAATATATACTCCCAAATTAGGTTTAAATTCCTTTATGGACTAAGTTAGGTCACAGTTCAGTATATAGGAATTTGAAGTATGGAGACAGCCGCAGCCCAGTGGCCTCTTGCTTATTTAATTTAATAAGCCAGGCCAGGCGTGGTGGCTCACGCCCCTCATCCCAGCACTTTGGGAGGCCAAGGCAAGTGGATTGCTTGAGGCCAGGAGTTCAAGACCAGCCTGGCCAACATGGTGAAACCCAGTCTCTAATAAAAATACAAAAATTAAGGCAGGGCGCAGTGGCTTATGCCTGTAATCCCAGCACTTTGAAAGGCTGAGGTGGGCGGATCACTTGAGGTCAGGAGTTCCAGACCAGCCTGGCAAACATGATAAAACCCCCTCTCTACTTAAAAATACAAAAATTAGCTGGGCACGGTGGTGTGCGCCTATAGTCCCAACTACTTGGGAGGCTGAGGCAGGAGAATCACTTGAACCCAGGAGGCGGAGGTTGCAGTGAGCCGAGATTATGCCAATGCACTCCAGTTTGGGCGACAGAGAGAGAGACTCAGTCTCAAAACAAACAAACAAACAAATAACAACACAAAAATTAGCCAGGCGTGGTGGTACACGCCTGTAAGCCCAGCTGAGTACTCAGGAGGCTGAGGCAAGAGAATCGCTTGAACCCAGGAAGCAGAGGTTACAGTGAGCGGAGATCCTGCCACTGCACTCCAGCCTTGGCAACAGAGTGAAACTCTTATCTCAAAAAAAAAAAAAAAAATTAATAAGCCAAAGACTCAAGGGGGTCCCTATCTGGATTTCTGCAGCTCTTTCATTGTGTAGCTCCCTACTCTCTTGTATTCTGCCCCAGACATTTTAGCTCCCTCAGTTCCCCTGAATCCTTTTTCTGTCCCCTCAAGTCAGCAAGTTTGCTGTGGTCTCATAGACACCATCTTCCTATGCCACAGCCTGGAAAGGCTCTCCAGGCAGAAGGCCTGTTTCTCTTGTCCCCAGGATCCAGGTCCTGTGCTGCTTATTGCCTCCTGTCTAAAAACAGCCGTTTCAGATATTTATCCAGTTTTCTATTTTCTATTTGTTTGTTTTTTTGAGATGGAGTCTCGCTCTGTCACCCAGGCTGGAGTGTAGTGGCGCAATCTTGGCTCACTGCAACCTCTGCCTCCCAAGTTCAAGTGATTCTCCTGTCTGAGTCTCCCGAGTAGCTGGGACTACAGGTGTACACCACCACATCTGGCTAATTTTTTTTTTTTTTTTTTTTTTTTGAGACGGAGTCTCGTTCTTTCGCCCAGGCCGGACTGTAGCGGTGCAATCTCGGCTCACTGCAAGCTCCGCCTCCCAGGTTCACGCCATTCTCCTGCCTCAGCCTCCCGAGTAGCTGGGACTACAGGCGCCCGCCACTGCACCCGGCTAATTTTTTGTATTTTTAGTAGAGACGGGGTTTCACTGTGTTAGCCAGGATGGTCTCGAGCTCCTAACCTCGTGATCCGCCCGCCTCAGCCTCCCAAAGTGCTGGGATTACAGGCATGAGCCACTGCGCCCAGCTAATTTTTGTATTTATTTTATTTATTTATTTTTTTGAGATGGAGTCTCGCTCTGTTGCCCAGGCTGGAGTGCAATGGCATGATCTTGGCTCACTGCAACCTCCGCCTCTCGGGTTCAAGGGATTCTGCTGCCTCAGCCTCCCAAGTAGCTGGGACTATAGGTGCCTGTCACCATGCCCGGATAATTTTTGTATTTTTTAGTAAAGACGAGGTTTCACCATATTGGCCAGGCTGGTCTCCAACTCCTGACCTTGTGATCCGCCCGTCTCGGCTTCCTGAAGTGCTGGGATTACAGGCATGAGTCACCACACCCGGCTATTATTTTTGTATTTTTACTAGAGACGGGGTTTCACCATGTTGGTCAGGCTGGTCTCAAACTTCTGACCTCAGGTAATCCACCCACCTCGGCCTCCCAAAGTGCTGGGATTACAGGTGTGAGTCACCGCGGCCAGCCCCAGTTTTCTACTTGTTTATAGGGAGGAGGAAAGCCCAATACCAGTTACTCTGACATAGCTGGTACATGTGTCTATTTTTTTTGTGTGTGTGTTTTAATTTTTATCCCAATCTTATGAAAATTTGAAACATTCAAAAAAGCTATATCAGAGATAAAGCCAGATACTAAAGAGGTAAGGGCAGATTTTAATCAGTAACATAATATTGCAATATGCAAAAGAGTCCAGTGAAAATTGAACTCAGCTTCAATGTGGGCCTGGTGCAGTGGCTCATGCCTGTAATCCCAATACTTTTGAAGGCTGATGCGGGAAGATCACTTGAGACCAGGAATTCAACACCAGCCTGAGCAACATAAGGAAGTCCCATTGCTACAAAAAAAAAAAAAAAAAAAAAAAAAAAATTGCTGGGCATATAGTAGTAGTCTCAGATACACAGGGAACTGAGAGATGGGAAGGAACCCTTGAGCCCAGGAGTTCAGGCTGCAGTGAGTTATAATCACACCACTGCACTCCAGCCTGGGTGACAGAGCAAGACTCTGTCTCAGAACAGATAAACAGTCCGGCTGCGGTGGCTCACGCCTGTAATCCCAGCACTCTGGGAGGCTGAGGCAGGCAGATCACCTGAGGTCAGGAGTTCGAGACCAGCCTGGCCAACATGGCAAAACCCTGTCTCCACTAAAAATGCAAAAATTAGGGCATGGCACAGTGGCTCACACCAGGAATCTCAGCACTTTGGGAGGCCGGGCTGGATGGATCACCTGAGGTTGGGAGTTCGAGACCAGCCTGACCAGCATGGAGAAACCCTGTCTCTACTAAAAATACAAAATTATCCAGGTGTGGTGATGCATGCCTGTAATCCCAGCTACTCCGGAAGCTGAGGCAGGAGAATCGCTCGAACTCGGGAGGCGGAGGTTGCGGTGAACTGAGATCATGCCATTGCACTCCAGCCTGGACAACAAGAGTGACAGTCCGTCTCAAAAAAAAAAAAAAAAAAAAAAAAAAAAGCAAAAACTAGCCGGGCATGGTGGCGCATGCCTGCAGTCCCAGTTACACAGGAAGCTGAGGCAAGAGAATCACTTGAACCCGGGAGGCAGAGGTTGCAGGGAGCCAAGATCATGCCACTGCACTCTAGCCTGGGCAACAATGGAGACTCAGTCTCAAAAATAAATAGCCAGGCGCGGTGGCTCACCTCTGTAATCCCAGCACTTTGGGAGGCTGAGGCGAGTGAATCACAAGGTCAGGAGTTCAAGACTAGCCTGGCCAACATGGTGAAACCCCGTCTCTACTAAAAATAAAAAAAATTAGCTGGGCGTAGTGGCGCGTGGCTATAATCCCAGCTACTTGGGAGGCTGAGGCAGAAGAATTGCTTGAACCCAGGAGGCGGAGGTTGCAGTGAGCCGAGATTGCACCACTGCACTCTAGCCTGGGAGCCCAGGTGACAGTGCAAGACTCCATCTCAAAAAAAAAATAAAATAAATAAAATAAAAATAAATAAAAATAAACGAAAACTTCGATGGGAATTAACTGGTTGTTTTAAAGGGAGAATGAGGGAGTAAGGAGGGGGTGAGCAGGGGCTCATTAGAGTCAGGGAAGTAAAAAACTCCAAAAAGTGGAAACTGGGGGAGTTGGTCCATGTGAAACCCACCTGGGTTTGCCAACTGGCGCTTATTAAAATTAGGCTGCTACCCTCTTTCCCACAGAGGCTGGAAGATGGGGGTCCTAGCCTGAGGTGTTTGCTGGAACAAACAGTAAATTCTTTTGGTGATCTTGAGTTTTCTCAGGCAAGCGTCTAGGGGTCATCCTACGGATGTGACCTTGAACTGTTAAAAAGTCATGTTGGGGTCGGGCCCGGTGGCTCATGCCTATAATCCCAGCACTTTGGGAGGCCAAAGTGGGTGGATCGCCTGAGGTCAGGAGATTGAGACCAGCCTGGCCAACATGGCAAAACTCTGTCTCTATTAAAACCACAAAAATTAGATGGGCATGGTGGCGCACACCTGTAATCCCAGCTACTCGAGAAGCTGAGGCAGGAGAATCACTTGAACCTGGGAGGTGGAGGTTACAGTGAGCCGTGATCACGCTACTGTACTCCAGCCTGCGCAACAGAGCATGACTGTCTCAAAAAATAAATAATTTAAATAAATAAATAAAATACAAAAATTAGGCGGGCATGGTGGTGTGCACCTATAATCCCAGCTATTTGGGAGGCTGAGACAGGAGAATTGCTTGAACCTATGAGGTGGAGGATGCAGTGAGCTGAGATTGTGCCACGGCACTCCAGTCTGGGTGACAGAGCAAGACTCTGTCTCAAAAAAAAAAGTCATGTTGGTGGCCAGGCACAGTGGCTCATGCTTGTAATCCCAGCACTCTGGGAGGCTGAGGCAGGAGGATCACTGGAGCCCTGGAGTTCAAAGCCAAACTGGGCAGTATAGCAAGACCCCATCTCTACCAAAATAAAACAAAAAATTAGCCAGGCATGGTGGCACTCATCTGTAGTCCTAGCTACTCAGGAGGCTGAGGTGGGAGGATTGCTAGAGCTCAGGAAATTGAGGCTACAGTGAGCCATAATCATGCTACTGCACTCCAGCCTGGGTGACAGAGCAAGACCCTGCCTCTAAGAAAATAATAAAAATTTTTTAAAAAATTAGAGTCAACATCCTTATAACCACTACTTACATCTACCATTAACATATTTCTTTTTTATTTTATTTTATTTTTTTGAGACAGAGTGTCACTCTGTCGCCCAGGCTAGAGTGCAATGGCGTGACCTCAACTCACTGCAACCTCCGCTTCCCGGGTTCAAGCAATTCTCTTGCCTCAGCCTCCTGAGTAGCTGGGATTACAGGCGCGCGTCACCATGCCCAGCTAATTTTTGTATTTTTAGTAGAGACGAGGTTTCACCATATTGGTCAGGCTGGTCTCAAACTCCTGACCTTGTGATCTGCCCACCTTGGCCACCCAAAGTGCTGGGATTACAGGCGTGAGCCACCGTGCTTGGCCCCATTAACATAGTTCTATACTTGCTTTATCGAATATCTGTCCATCCATCCATCCTTCAATCCATCTTTTTTTGAGATGGGGTCTCACTCTGTCCCCCAGCCTGGAGTGCAGTGGTGCGATCTCAGCTCACTGCAATCTCTGCCTCCTGGGTTCAAATGATTCTCATGCCTCAGCCTCCTGAGTAGCTGGAATTACAGGCCTGAGCCACCACATCTGGCCAATTTTTACATTTTTAGTAGAAACAGGGTTTCGCCAAGTTGGCCAGGCTGGTCTTGAACTCCTGGCCTCAAGTGATTCTCCAGCCTACCATAGTGCTGGGATTACAAGAGTGGCCACTGCACCCAGCAAATTCATCTTATTTTTGTTGCATTTCAAATTATGTATTATGTACCTTGAAGTAGTTTTTTTATTTGTTTGTTTTGTTTAGAGTCAGGGTCTCACTGTGCCATCCAGGCTGGAGTGCAGTGGCATGATCACTGTTCACTGCAGTGTGGATGTCCCAGGCTCAGGTGATCCTCTCACCTCAGCCTCCAGAGTAGCTTAGACTATAGGCATGAGCCATCATGCCTGGCTAATTTTTGTATCTTATTGTATTTTTTGTGTGTTTTTGAGACGGAGTCTAGCTCTGTCGCCCAGGCTGGAGTGCAGTGGTGCGACCTTGGCTCACAGCAACCTCCGCCTCCCAGTTTCAAATGATTCTTCTGCCTCAGCTTCCTGAATAGCTGGGACTACAGGAGCGCACCACCACACCCGGCTAATTTTTAGTAGAGATGTGGTTTCACCATATTGGCCAGGCTAGTCTTGAACTCCTGACCTTGGGATCCGCACGCTTCAGCCTCCTAAAGTGCTAGGATTACAGGCACCAGCCACCGCGCCCTGCCTGTATTTTATTTTTTATAGAGACAAAGTTTCTCCATGTTGGCCAGGCTGGTCTCAAAACTCCTGAGTTCAAGCAATCTGCCTGCTTCGGCCTCCCAGAGTGCTGGGATTACAGGCATGAGTCACGATATCCAGCTGTTGTGCTTTTTATTTTTTATTTTTATTATTATTATTTTTGAGATGGAGTTTCGCTCTTGTTGCCCAGGCTGGAGTGCAATGGCTCGATCTTGGCCCACCGCAACCTCTGCCTCTTAGGTTCAAGCGATTCTCCTGCCTCAGCCTCCCGAGGAGCTGGGATTACAGGCATGTGCCACCATGCCCAGCTAATTTTGTATTTTTAGTAGACATGGGGTGTCACCATATTGGTCAGGCTGGTCTTGAACTCCCGACCTCAGGTAATCCACCTGCCTCGGCCTCCCAAAGTGCTGGGATTATAGGCGTGAACCACCGCGCCCGGCCTTTGCTGTGCTTTTTAAATTGTCTTTTTGAGGGATTTGTCCATCAAATTTCTCAAATCCTTTTTCTTTTCTTTTCTTTTTTTTTTTTTGAAACGGAATTTCGCTGTTGTTGCCCAGGCTGGAGTGCAATGGTGCGATCTCGGCTCACCACAACCTCTGCCTCCTGGGTTTAAGCGATTCTCCTGCCTTAGCATCCCGAGTAGGTGGAATTACAGGCATGAGCCACCACGCCCGGCTAATTTTGTATTTTCAGTAGAGATGGGGTTTCTCCATGTAGGTCAGGCTGGTCTTGAACTCCCAACCTCAGGTGATCCGCCCGCCTTGGCCTCCAAAAGTGCTGGGATTAAGGCGTGAGCCACCGCGCC
Organism: Pongo abelii; assembly: GCF_028885655.2. Classification (NCBI taxonomy): domain Eukaryota; kingdom Metazoa; phylum Chordata; class Mammalia; order Primates; family Hominidae; genus Pongo; species Pongo abelii. Next base: position 21,527,362 of record NC_071999.2, read on the forward strand.
CAGCCTCTGGTTTTTTTTTTGAGACTGAGTCTTGCTCTGTCCCCCAGGCTGGAGTGAAGTGGCCCGATCTTGGCTCACTGAAACCTCTGTCTCCCGGGTGCAAGCAATTCTCCTGCCTCAGCCTCCTGAGTAGCTGGGATTACAGGCATGTGCCACCATGTCTGGCTATCTTAAATTCTTTGACCTAAATTGTTTATAATACCTTCTCAAGTTTCTTTGTTTTGTTTTGTTTTGTTTCATTTTTGTCTCCCCCCCGCCCCCACTCCAGAAACATCCGTAAGTTCCTAATATGGCACTGGCAGTCACAGTTCAATGGCGCCTTCACCCAACAAACCCTAGACTCTCTTCTGCCCCAACCACGGTGACCGACCTGAGAAGTGTGGCACCAAAGGGCGGTAGGGTGTGACAGACTGCCACAGTTACTACTTGAGAGCGTCATTATGACAGTTACTACTGTTACTATTTGAGACCGTCATTACGAGACTGAACGAAGGAGGACAAATGTAGAAATGAAAAATTAAAAGAAACTGTTTTAAAGAAAGGGCCAGGGGAAGAAGACGGGTCCCTACTTCTAGTGAGCAAAGGCAGCCGCCTGAACCTCTACAGTCCTTCCTATTTATTGGGTAGAAAGAGCAGGGAGCAGGAGGTAACGACTGGTCAGCTGCTTAATGGATCACAGGTTAACATTGTTGCTAACAAGCTTCAGATGTGCTTAATTACAAGAAACACTTGCCTCTGGGGCGTCATGCCCTCAGCATTCCTTCTGGGTGGCAGACACAGTTTGTCAGTTTGCCAACATCCAGCTTTCATGAAGTTTGCTGTTTACTTATGTAGCCTCCAGTGGTATACTGAGTTGATCACGACCCTCACTCTTTTGGCATTCAACAGGAGGGAGCCAGGGGAGGAAGCACCAGGAATGGCACACGGTCATAATGCTGGTGAGTAGAGAGAGCCATCAGCCCCAGGGGCAAAGGCCACTTGACAGACCTGGAGGTGGGGTGAATGCCAAAATGCTGTGGATTACTCAGAGAGTGGAGGTGGAGACAGGGCGCCCCCTCCGCTCCCCTTCAAGTCTTGAGGACTGAGACGGCTCCAAGTGTCCTCAGAGTGGGGCAGAAAGGAACCTTAGGTCCACCTGGCATGTGGCAGAGGCAGGATCCATAGATTAAATGTTTTTGGTGGAGTGTGGCGAAGGAGGCTACTTGCCCCTCCAGGACAGGCTTCTTCTTGGTCCAGCGGGAGAAGATGCCTCCTTGGTGATGAAGTGGTGGGTGATTTGGGGTAGATGTGACATTCACAACGCCGGCTCTTCTGGAAGTCATAGTAAGGCACCGAGGGGTGGCTCCTCTCCCTGCAGCAGCTGTCGCTTACCATCCTGTAGACCATGACGTCCTCACACAGCGCCAGGACGAGGATCGCGGTGAGCCAGCAGGTGCCTGCGGTCCTGGAGCTGGTCGCAGCAGGCCATCCTGCACGCGGTGGAGGCGCCCCCTGCAGGCCGCAGCGCATCCCCAGCTTCTGGACGCAGTGTGAGCGGTTATGCAGCAGCATGCTCATGTGAGATGCCCTGCAGGGTGCTATGCAGGCCCACCTCCCCGCAAAGCCCATGGCAGGCGCCCGGGTGCCGGAGCACGCACTCGGCCCCGTGGATCTCTGTGCCCACGGCTCAGCCAGGCATCTGTCCGCTAAAGGTTTACAATTTTATTAATTTGTAGGCACATATTATGAGAGGCTTTTTAACACCAACAGGAGTGAGGTATTAGTCTTATTTTCCAGGGGTTTCTCGGGCTTTATTTATCCTTAGAAGCAAACTGGATTAATATGCTCTTCACTCTAAATGTGATTTCCAGGATATTAGTTCAAAATAATCTACTGTCCACATTTAAAATTAACACCACTATATTCCCGAACTAATTTCACACCCTCTTAAAAACAAAGATTCTATTAATTGGCTGAAAATTTGCTTTCAAGTCTAGTTAAATTCTATTTTTTTTTTTTTTTTTTTTTTTTTGAGACAGAGTCTCATTCTGTCTGTCACCCAGGCTGGAGTGCAAGGTGTGATCTCGGCTCACTGCAACCTCCACCTCCCAGGTTCAAGCAATTCTCCTGCCTCAGCCTCCCGAGTAGCTGGGATTATAGGCTGCCCACCACCACGCCTGGCTAATTTTTGTATTTTTAGTAGAGATGGGGTTTCACCATGTTGGTCAGGATGGTCTTTTTTTTTTTTTTTTTTTTGAGACAGAGTCTCCCTTTGTCGCCCAGGCTGGAGTGCAGTGGCCCGATCTCAGCTCACTCACTGCAAGCTCTGCCTCCCAGGTTCACACCATTCTCCTGCCTCAGCCTCCTGAGTAGCTGGGACTACAGGCGCCCGCAACCACGCCCGGCCAATTTTTTGTAATTTTAGTAGAGATGGGGTTTCACCGTGTTAGCCAGGATGGTCTCGATCTCCTGACCTTGTGATCCGCCCATCTCAGCCTCCCAAAGTGCTGGGATTACAGGTGTGAGCCACCGCGCCCGGCTGGTCAGGCTGGTCTTGAACTCCTGACCTCAGGCAATCCACCCGCCTTGGCCTCCCAAAGTCCTGGGATTACAGGCGTGAGTCACTGCACCCGGCACTTTTTTTTTTTTTTTAAAGTGAAGTAGTGAGAGGAGGGAGAGTTCAATTTGTAACCGACTGTGAACAACTGAGATAACTGACTTACTCTACTGGCTCATCTTGGACCAGCTTTTTTTTTTTTGACACTGTCCAGCCCAGGCTGGAGTGCAGTGGCTCGATCAGGACTCACTGTAGCCTCAACCTCCAGGACTCAAGTGATCCTCCCACCTCAGCCTCCCAAGTACTTAGGATCACAGATGTGTGCCACCACACCTGGCTAATTTTTGTATATTTTGTAGAGACGGGGTTTCACCATGTTGCTTAGGCTGATCTCAAACTCCTGGGCTCAAGATCCACCTGCCTTGGCCTCCCAAAGTGCTGGGATTACAGGCATGAGCCACCATGCCCAGCCCAGCCTCAAATTCTTAATTTCAGCCTTAACATGGTCACACATTATAAGTCAACCTTATAGAGCAGTGGTCCCCAACCTTTTTGACACCAGGGAAGACAGTTTCGTGGAAGACGATTTTTCCATGGACAAAGCGGGTAGGGGTGGTTCAGGACGAAACTGCTCCACCTCAGATCATCAGGCATTAGATTCTCATAGGGAGCCCGCAAACTCCATTCACAATAGGGTTCCCAGTCCTATGAAAATCGAATGCTAACCCTGATCTGACAGGAGGCGGAGCTCCTTCACCAGTTGCCCACCTCCTGCTGTGTAGCTCAGTTCCTAACAGGCCACAGCCAGGGGTTTGGGGACTCCTGTTATACAGCACTATTCCAGCTCTAAAATTTTGTGCCTTCATATTGTCTTTGTCTATGCCTTTCCCTATTCATCTGCCATTGATGACTGCAGCTGCCTATGTTAAGATCTTACGTTGTGTCAACGAGTTGAGGAATTTTAAACTCCAAGTAATGGGGAACTTCAGAGCTTTGGAGACAAAAAGAGTGATGAGACCTAAAAAGATATAGTGTTATTCTTTCCACTGAACTTGACTGAGATCTTCCATTCAATTATATTCATTTTTACTTTTTCTTTTTTTTTTTTGAGACAGTCTTGCTCTGTCACCCAAGCTGAAGTGCAGTGGCACAATCTTGGCTCACTGCAACCTTTGCCTCCCAGGTTCAAGCAATTCTCCCACCTCAGCCTCCTGAGTAGCTGGGATTTACAGACACATGCCACCATACCCGGTTTATTTTTTTTTTTATTATTATTATTATTCTTGAGAGGGCGTTTCGCTCTTTTAGCCCGGGCTGGAGTGCAATGGCATGATCTTGGCTCACTGCAACCTCTGCCTCCAGGGCTTAAGCGATTCTCGTGCCTCAGCCTCCAGAGCAACTAGGACTACAGGCTTGCACCACCACACCCAGCTAATTTTTTGTATTTTTAGTAGAGACGGGGTTTCACCACGTTGGCCAGGCTGGTCTTGAACTCCTGACCTCAGGTGATCCACCTGCCTCGGCTTCCCGAAGTGCTGGGATTACAGGCATGAGCCACCATGCCCGGCCTTTTTTTTTGTATTTTTAGTAGAGATGGGTTTTCACCATGTTGACCAGGCTGGTCTTGAACTCCTGACCTCAAGTGATCTGCCTGCCTTGGCCTCCCAAAGTGCTGGGATTACAGCTGTGAGCCACTGTGCCTGGCCTCACTTTTAAATTCTATGTAGCAAATTATACATTGTATATATATAAAGTGGCTATTAGCAACTCTTACTGGCTCATGACACTAACAGAGGACCAAAGAAATCACAAGAGGAAAATAGGTCAATGTAAGAATTTTAAAGACAGCAATTTTGAAAATCAGAAGATTATGAGAACCATCTCACTTGTCCTCAGTGAGATGAGAAAACCAGTAAGTCAATATTAATTGGCATTGCCATTTTCTCAAAGACTATTATTTTGAGACTAATTTTTGATATAAAATTAGTAGTAGGAGATAATTTTTTCTAATGACTTTTCCCAGTGAAGTAGTTAAAAAGGTGAAAAGAAACCCTGGGTACAGTCCAGATCAGTGATGACAGTTCCTGCAGCTGGGGAGGTGAAGGATGGTAAATAGGACTTTCACATCTATGTTTTCTCCCTTCCTTCCTTATAGTGAGCACACATTAATTTTTTTTTTTTTTTTTTTGGAGACGGAGTCTTGCTCTGTCGCCAGGCTGGAGTGCAATAGCACAATCTCGGCTCATGCAACCTCCAACACCCTGGTTCAAGCGATTCTCCTGCCTCAGCCTCCCGAGTAGCTGGGACTACAGGTGTGCACTACCACGCCCAGCTAATTTTTGTATTTTTAGTAGAGACGGGATTTCACCATGTTGGCCAGGATGGTCTTGATCTCCTGACCTCGTGATCTGCCCGCCTCGGCCTCCCAAAGTGCTGGCATTACAGGCATGAGTCACTGTGCCCGGCCACACTAATTTTACAGTGTTAAAAAAATAAAAATTAGGCCGGGCACGGTGGCTTACGCCTGTAATCCCAGCACTCTGGGAGGCCAAGGTGGGTGGATCACCTGAGGTCAGGAGTTCGAGACCAGCCTGGCCAATATGGTGAAACCCCATCTCTGCTAAAAATACAAAAAATTAGCCAGGCACGATGGTGGGCACCTATAATCCCAGCCACTTGGGAGGCTGAGGCAGGAGAACTGCTTGAACCAGGGAGGCAAGATCGTGCCACTGCATTCCAGCCTGGGCAACAAGAGCAAAACTCTGCCTCAAAATAAATAAATAAATAAATATTAAAAATTAAAAACTAGAAAAGGAAAAAAATTTAATTATTCCCGTATAGAGATACTTGCATTTTTATCTTCTCTTCTTAATTTAGTTGATTTTTTTTTTTTTTAAGTGTTGGGGTTTTATTACGTTGCCTCGTCTGGACTCCAACTCCTGGGCTCCAGAGATCCTCCCTCAGCCTACCAAGTAGTAGGGACTACGGGTATATGTCACTGAGCCCGGATCATCTAACACTGTATTATGAAAGATGTCAAACATAATGAAAATTTGAAAGCTATTTACAATGAACACAGGTCAATGAAACACCTACATCTTTTGCATTTTTTACCTTTAATTACTATGTGTGGAATTGATGGTGCCTTCTAGGTGTGCAGTATGCTGATGAAATAAATGAATTTAAGGTGAGGATCTAATTTTATTTTTTAAATTGATAAATCTGATGGTTATGCCAAATTAAACAGCCACTGATTGATTTCAGTAGTTTGCTCAAATACGAAAGAGTCTAATTATACTATGGATCTGTGATTCAGTTGATTGGCAAGCTTTAATGAAATAATGAGTATATTTGTTTATTTTAGAGACAGGGTCTTGCTCTGTCACCCAGGCTGGAGTGCAGTAGCATGTTCTCGGCTCACTGCAACCTTTGCCTCCTGGGTTTAAGCAATTCTCATGCCTCAGCTTCCCAAGTAGCTGGGATTACAGGCATATGCCACCATGCCCTGCTAATTTTTGTACTTTAATAGAGATGGGATTTGACTATGTTGGCCAGACTGGTCTTGAATCCCTGACCTCAAGTGATCCACCCCACTCGGCCTCCCAAAGTGCTGGGATTACAAGCATGAGCCACTGTGCCCAGCCTGAAATAATGAGTACGTTGATAATTTGCAAACAAATTTCAAAACTTGTTCTACAGTCTCTAGAGTATTCTCTGGGCTTCTAGAGCAAACTGGATTTTTGGAAACGTCCCAAAGCCACATTCAGATCCAAGTCTGAAAATACTAAATGATCTAGTTGTCAAAAACCAAAATGGTGGCTGGGCATAGTAGCTCAAGTCTGTAATTCCAGCACTTTGAGAGGCTGAGGTGGAGGATCGCTTGAGACCAGGAGTTGAAGATCAGCTTGGACAACATAGTGAGACCCCATCTCTATTTAAAACAAATAAACAAACAAACAAACACTCAAAATGGTTAGAAGTTAATGAGGATTATTTTCACGGGTATTCCAAAAATAGTATACATTGGCATCATTGAGAGTCTGCAAGTATTCCTAGTGTCATCCCACAAGAACGCACCTTCTGTTCTAGTCACTGCTCATATGCCATTTTGTTTCACAGGAATAGTATATAAAAATTTAATATATTACAAAATTGACATCAAAAATCAGAAACAGAAGGGAGATTTACTAAATACACAGTGATGGGGCTGCTGACCATCTAAAATAACTTAAATCCTTAATTTTCATTGGTGTATCTCAAATTTCAAGCATGCCATCTCTTTTCACACGGAGAAAAAAGCCCATAACACTTGAAGGTTAACTTAATATATACTTATTTTAATATTTTTTATATTTTTATCAACATAAAATAGGTAAATATAGTTCACATACAATAATAAATGCTAAAACATTTACAAATTAAAATAAACATAAAACCAATAAAATGGAAATTAACCATCATTAACATAACAAATAATGCTGTTTTGCTCAAACGAAGTAGACCACAGTATTTGGTTTAATAGCAAAAAGCTGTAGTTTCAGATCCCATTCTGTAAACTGAGTAGTTTTATTTTAATAATAATGTTGAGAATGCTTGTTCACATAAGTATCTTATTCAAACTGGTATTGATCAATTCAAGCCTTTCTTTCCTCTTTCAAGGTAATTAGAACATAATATTTTTTTTCTTTCGAGACTGACTCTCGCTCTGTTGCTCAGGGTGGAGTGCAGTGGTGCAGTCTCAGCTCACTGCAATCTCTGCCTTCTGGGTTCAAGCAATTCTCCTGCCTCAGCCTCCTGAGTAGCTGGGACTACAGGTGTGTGCCACCACACCTGGCTAATTTTTGTATTTTTAGTAAAGATGAGGTTTTGCCATGTTGGCCAGGCTGGTCTTGAACTTCTGACCTCAATTGATCTACCCGCCTGGGCCTCCCAAAGTTCTGGGATTACAGACGTGAGCCATTGCGCCCGGCCAAGAACAGAATATTAACCAAACCCGTCAAATGACAGTCATTAAATGCCAATTTTTAAATAGGTGTAAATCGATAGATTTTGAAGATTAACAATTACCTATTGTTAATCTTCATTGCCTAATGAAGTCACTGCCTAATGATGATTGAATTTAATTAGTTTTAGATTTAGAATGGAAACATTCTTTGCTATTTATTTGCTATCATACTTATTGTTAAGGAACTGCTGCAAGTTACACTGTAGAGGAAACTTACAACACAATAGTACTGACTATTGCAGGACAGATGTTTTCTGAGTAATGTAAGATTCTGATCATCATGCCAAAAAACAAATCAGGTATATTACGTGTACAACAATAGCACACCATCATTTTTCTCATTTTCATATAATCTGCGTTCTGCAGCATCAATAGCTTTATTTTTTTTCAGATCAGATTTTAATTTTGAGTACTTAACACTATTGTTGATGTGCATTTCACTTTCTTCATGTTTACTAAGAATATGTGATAAATGTTGCCAATCTTTGCACCCATTTTCATTTTTCAGTTGATTTTTTCCTTCCCCAAAGAGTTTGCAATACAGACAAAACACAGAATCTTTTGAGGTCGAATAAAGTAACCAGGATCTAGTGGTTTTTTCGCCATTTGGAAGAATCCGTGTATAATAAGTTTCTGAAAACTTCCTCCCTGTATTATCTTTTGGAAAGTTAAAATTTCTTACTTGAGGCGGAACATTTTCAACAAGAGTGTCCCGTTGTTTAATATTCAAAATTCGGGGCCACGTACCTGGATCTGCGGAAAGCACAACTGGTACAATGCAGTCTTCAAAATTTTTCTCTTCCAGTTGCTCTTGAAATATATCAGCTATGGTTGATGTGGAAGAAGGAGGTAAATTCACATTCTCTTGGATCAGTAATGTATCCGTGCCACATTCTACTGAAAGCTGTAGCTGTGAAGTCTTTTCCTTTTTTTCTGGGATTCCCTCTATTTTTTTCAAAAGTGTATTTGACGATCCACAGAATTGTTTCTCATTTTCTTCTCTAAAAGCATTCCTTTTTCTATTTTCTGATGCTGTTAATTTTTTTGATTTTGTTTCCATCATCTGAGGACAAAGAGGATTACAATTTTATTTTAGGTTAAACTTTTAAAAATTAATGTATATTCAAATGCTCAATAAGCACATGCCCATCATTAGGCATCAAAGAAATGCCAATCAAAAAGACGACGGTCGGGTGCGGTGGTTCATGCCTGTAATCCCAGCACTTTGGGAGGCCAAGGTGGATGGATCATTTGAGGTCAGGAGTTCGAGAACAAGTCTGGGCAACATGGTGAAACCCTGTCTCTACTAAAAATACAAAAATTAGCCGGGCCATAGTGGCATGCACCTGTAATCCCAGCTACTCTGGAGGCTGAGGCAGGAGAATCGCTTGAACCCAGGAGGCGGAGGTTGAGCTGAGCTGAGATCGCGCCACTGCACTCCAGTCTGGGTGACAGAGTGAGACCCTGTCCCAAAAGAAGAAGAAGGAAAAAAAAAGGTGACAAGTCCCAAAAGAAGAAGAAGAAGAAAAAAAAGGTGACAACATACCACTTCATATCCAAGAGGATGGCTATAATAGAGAACGAGGCTGGGTGTGGTGACTCACGCCTATAATCCCAGCACTTTGGGAGGCCGAGGCGGGTGGATCAGTTGAGGTCAGGGGTTTGAAACCAGCCTGGCAAATATGGCAAAACCCCGTCTCTGCTAAAAATACAAAATTTAGCTGGGCGTGGTGGGGCAGGTACTGGCAATCCCAGCTACTCTGGAGACTGAGACACAAGAGACCTCACTTGAACCCTGGAGTCGGAGGTGGCAGTGAGCTGAGATCATGCCACTGTACTCCAGCCTGGACAACAGAGCAAGAGTCCATGCTTAAAAAAAAAAAAAAAAAATAGAGAACTAAAATCTTGACAAAAATGTGGAGAAAATGGAACCTCTCTAAGATCCTGGTGGGAAATGTAAAGTGGTGTAGCCACTTTTGAAAACTGTCTGGCTCAAAAAAACAAAAAACAAAAAAATAAATTAGATGGGTGTGGTGGCAGGCGCCTGTAATCCAAACTACTCAGGAGGCTGAGGCAGGAGAATTGCTTGAATCTGGGAGGCAGAGGTTGCAGCCAGCTGAGATCATGCTACTGCACACCAGCCCAGGCAACAGTGCGAGACTCCGTCTCAAAAAACAAAAAACAAAAAAATGAAAACTGGAAGTTTGTCAAAATTTAAAGAGTTACCCTATGACCCAGCAATTCCACTCCAAGGTATATACCCAAAAGAAATAAAAATATGTGGACACACAGGCCAGGCATGGTGGCTCATGTCTGTAATCTCAGCACTTTGGGAGGCCGAGGTGGGGGGATCACGAGGTCAGGAGTTCAAGACCGGCCTAACCAAGATGGCGAAAACCCGATTCTACTAAAAATACAAAAATTAGCAGGGCATGGTGGCGGGCGCCTGTAATCCCAGCTACTCGGGAGGCTGAGGCAGAACATTGCTTGAACACGGGAGACAGAGGTTGCAGTGAGCCAAGATCTCACCACTGCACTCCAGCCTGGGCGACAGGAGCGAGACTCCGTCTCATTAAAAAACAAACAAACAAACAAACAAAAAAAACTGTGTCCACACAAAAACTTAGACCCAAATGTTCATGGTAGTATTACTCATAATAGCCAAAAAGTAGAAACAACTCAAATGTCCCATCACAGATGAAAGAATAGATAAAAATACAGTATTATCCATGCAATGGATAAAAACAAATGAAGTACTGATGTATGCTGCAACATGGGAAAAAACTGAAAATAGTATGACACATGAATAAACTAGTTGCGAAGTACTTGTGTGATTCTATTTATGTGAAATGTTACAGAAGAGGCAAATTTATAGGCAGAAGATAGACTAACAGTTGCCTAGAACTTTGGAGGAGCTGGAGTTGAAAGGATGTTGAAAGGAGTTAATAGATGGGGGTTTATTTTGGGGATGATGAAAATGTTCTAAGATTGGTGAATTTTAAGGTATGTTAATTACATCTCAATAAAGTGGTTATAAAAATTAATATGAAAGTCACTAAAATTTAACAGCAATTAACTTTAATGGTGAAATTTCCATAAATAATCCCTTCAATACATGGGCTCAAACACACACAAATATGGAGAGCTCTAATTCAGGTATACATAATACTTTGTTCATCAATTATTAATGATAAGTGATTACTTTTTAAATAGGTCATAAATACTTTGGGATTTAAAATGAGAACTAAGCATACTATTTTAGTCCACTAATACAAAGAACATTTTTAAAATTTGATTTTAATTGAAACAATGTGCTTAAAAAGCAGCTCCTTGCTCAAAAACAGACCATTTAGATGTTGCTAGATTAACACTGTAAATTCAAAGTAGTATGTATGTTTATTAACATTGTTAGATGAGGTCACCATATCTGTCAGAAATTTAATTTTTATTTTGTTTTTGAACATTTTACTACCATTTACTGAAATATGTTGTAATAAAGACACATTACCTATTTTGGTGTCAATAAAATTATAATAAAAAAACTAAAAAGATTTAACATAATAAAGATGTATAAAATGTGGGCCGGGCGCAGTGGCTCACGCCTGTAATCCCAGCACTTTGGGAGGCTGAGGCGGGCGGATCACGAGGTCAGGAGATCGACACCACGGTGAAACCCCGTCTCTACTAAAAATACAAAAAGTTAGCCGGGCGTAGTGGTGGGCGCCTGTAGTCCCAGCTACTCAGGAGGCTGAGGCAGGAGAATGGCGTGAACCTGGGAGGCGGAGATTGCAGTGAGCCGAGATTGCGCCACTGCACTCTAGCCTGGGCGATAGAGCCAGACTCCGTCTCAAAAAAAAAAAAAAGACGTATAAAAAATGTGAATGGCATCCTATTAGCTATACACAACACGACTTGAGTACCATATGCAATGCAGTGAAAGAAAATAAAAATGGACTTGTTCTGTTTCATTCTGAAAGTAATGTGGCAGCTTTAAAGTAAAAAATGCAGAGGTGTGGGCCAGGTGCAGTGGCTCACACCTGTAATCCCAGGACTTTGGGAGGCCAAGGCGGATCACCTGAGGTCAGGAGTTCAAGACCAGCCTGGCCAACATGGTGAAACCCTGTTTCTACTAAGAATACAAAAATTAGCCAGGCGTGGTGGCGCGCACCTGTAATCCCAGCTACTCAGGAGGCTGAGGCAGGAGAATCACTTGAACCTGGGAGGTGGAGATTGCAGTGAGCTGAGATTGTGGCCATTGCACTCCAGCCCGGGAGACAGAGTGAGACTCTGTCTCCAATCAATCAATCAATGCAGAGATGTGATATGATCCAATAAATAAATGCAGAGATGTGACATGATCAAATTTGTACTTTGGAAAGATTGCTCTAATTGTATTATGAATTCCCAACCTTATGTAAGGAAGGAAGAGGCACAGAGATCAGTCAAGAAACTATAGTAGTAATTCTGGCAAAAGACGATGTTAGCTATGTTTAGGATTATAGCAGTAGAGATAGGAGTTGAGAAGTGCTCAGGAAGTAGAATTTGGATTAGTTGGTAATTGATGGGTTCTAGGGGCTAAGGAAGAAAGAAGAGTAAACAATGACCCTAAGTTTCTGAATGGGCATTTGGGTAGATGGTGGCTTCATTTACTGATATGGGAAACAAAGGAAACCAGGTTTAGAGGTTCAGTTTTCAACACAATGAGTTTGAGTTTCAATGATGGATGGCATATAAGGCGGTGGTCCCCTAAGAGTATAATGGAGCTGAAAAATTCCTATCACCTAGCCAAGTGTGGTGGCACATGCCTGCAGTCCCAGCTACTCAGGAGGCTAAGGTGGGAGGATCACTTGAGCTGGAAGTTGCAGTGAGCAGAGCTCAAGCCACTGCACTCCAGCCTGGGTGACAGAGGGAGAAACCCTGTCTCAAACAAACAAAACAAAACAAAAAAACCAGATACATTTAGTATAAAACACCAACTAGTCATGCCAGGTTAATTAAAACAAATAGGAGTCCCCTACCACCTCTACCCATTTCCCCTTTATCAGAAGCTAACCACTTACAACCTTTTAAAATAAAAATAAAACAATTTTTTAAATATATACCATTAAAAAAATATATATTTTTTGAGATAGTCTTGCTCTGTCATTCAGGCTGGAGTGCAGTGATGAAATCAAGGTTCACTCACTTGCAGCCGTGACCTCCCAGGCTCAAGCGATCCTCCGAGCTCAGCCTCCCAAGTAGCTGGGACCACAGGGACATGCCACACCAGCTAATTTTAAAGTTTTTTTTGTAGAGACGGGGGTCTCACCATGTTGCTGAGGTTGGTCTTGAACTCCTGGGCTCAAGCAATCCTCTTGCCTCAACTTCCCAAAGTGCTGGGATTACAGACATAAGCCATTATGCCTGGCAAAAAATTTTTTTGAGATAAGGCCTTGCTTTATTGCCCAGGAGGAGTACGGTGGCTATTCACAGGTATGATCCTAGTGCACTGTAGCCTCAAACGCCTGGGCTCAAGTGACCTCTCACCTCAGTCTTTCTAGTAGCTAGTATTGTAGGTGCACACCACCATGCCCAGCACTTACATAACTTTTCTAGCTGATTCTTCGGTTATTTATTTCCAAATCTCAAAGTTACTTGTTTGTATCACTATTTACTGACTTTTTTTTCCTCCCAGCTTTAGGTATCATCAATTGACTTCTCAATGAGGAAGATGAAAATTTTGCTTTCCTTCCTCTTACCATGCTCACCATACACACTCAACACCCATCCACTTATCTTTAGTTGCAGGATTTCTTGGACAAGATGATTATTTGTTGTGAGGAACTGTGCTGTGCACTGCAGATGTTTAGCAGCACCTCTGGACTCTATCCACTAGAGTCCAGCAGCACCCCTCAGGTATGAGTCACAAATGTTTCTAGACATTGCCAAATGTCCCCATGGGGACAAAAATCATCCCTGACTGAGAAGCACTGGCTTAGATCAAGATTCTATCTTTACATTTTATTACGTGTATGTTATTCAGCAATAAGCTACTAAGTGCAAGATTTCGGTTTTTTTCTTATGGTGTTCATATATTACTAAGGCTTTCTGTGTTGGCCTTTTCAGAAGGCTGTCACTTATCACTTGAAAATACTCATGTGTTTGGGGTGGAGTGGGGAAGCACATTTATAAGATATAAAACATTCTGATTATACAGAAATATTATGCCTATATTTGGCAACTATTAATTAATTTATTTTTTTTGAGACAGGGTCTTACTCTGTTGCTCAGGCTGAAGTGCAGTGACGTGATCTCGGCTCACTGCAACCTCTGCCTCCTGGGCTCAAGTGATCCTCCCACCTCAGCTTTCCAAGTACCTGGGACTACTGGTATGAACCACCATGCCTGGCTAATATATAATTTTTGAGACAGTCTCACACTGTCACCCAGGCTGGACTGCAGTGGCGCCATCTCGGCTCACTGCAACCTCCGCCTCCCAGGTTCAAGCGATTCTCCTGCCTCAGCCACCCAAGCAGCTGGGACTACAGGTATGTGTCACCACATCTGGCTAATTTTTTGTAGAGACAGGGGCTCACCATGTTGCCCAGGCTGGTCTCAAATTCCTGAGCTCAAGCGATCCACTCACCTCAGCCTCCACAGGCATGAGACACCTCGCCCGGCCTTTGCCAACTGTTTATGAGTTACTTTTTCTTTTTTTTTTTTGAGACAGAGTCTCGCACTGTCCCCCAGGCTGGAGTGCAGTGGCGTGATCTCAGCTCACTGCAAGCTCCACCTCCCGAGTTCTCGCCATTCTCCTGTCTCAGCCTCCAGGGTAGTTGGGACTACAGGTGCCTGCCACCACGCCCGGCTAATTTTTTGTATTTTTAGCAGAGACGGGGTTTCACCGTGTTAGCCAGGATGGTCTTGATCTCCTGACCCGCCTTGGCCTTCCAAAGTGCTGGGATTACAGGCGTGAGCCACCACGCCCAGCCTATTTTTTTTTTTTTTTTTTGAGACAGGGTCTTGCTCTGTCACCCAGGCTGGAGTGCAATGTCATGATCACAGTTCACTGCAGTCTTGACTTCCCAAGCTCAGGCCATCCTTTCACCTCAGGCTCGCAAACAGCTGGGACTACAGCCATGTGTCACCATGCCTGCTAATTTTTTATTTGTTGTAGAGATGGGGTCTCACTATGTTGCCCAGGCTGCTCTCCAATTCCTGGGCTCAAGCAATCCTCTTGCCTCTGCCTCCCAAAGTACTGGGGTTACAGGTGTGAGCCACTGTGACCCACTGAGGTACTCTGTATTACTGAAATACACATGGTAGAATGAGCACTTTATTCTAGGGATCAGAGTAGCAAGCAAGTTATTTAAGAAAATCTAGGCCAGGCGTGGTAGGTCACGCCTGTATTCTCAACACTTTGAGAGCCGAGGCAGGCACATTACCTGAAGTCGGGAGTTCAAGACCAGTCTGGCCAACATGATGAAACCCCGTTCGTCTCTACCAAAAATACAAAAATTAGCAGGGCATGGTGATGTGCACCTGTAATCCCAGCACTTGGGAGGCTGAGGCAGGAGAATCGCTTGAAGCTGGGAGGCGGAGGTTGTAGTGAGCTGAGATCGTCCAGCCTGGGTGACAGAGCAAGACTCTGTCTCAAAAAAAAAAAAAAAAAAAAACCAAAAACCATATGTATAGGTGTATTTCTGCCTAGTTTGACTATGCATATTTCTTCTTTTGTTTTTAAGATGGAGTCTTGCTCTGTCACCCAGGCTAGAGTACAGTGGTGTGATCTCGGCTCACTGCAACCTCCGCCTCCCAGGTTCAAGCAATTCTCCTGCCTCAGCCTCCTGAGTAGCTGGGATTACAGGAGTTCACCACCACAGCCTGGCTAACTTTTTGTATTTTTTGTAGAAACGGAGTTTCACCATGTTGGCCAGGCTGGTCTCGAACTTCTGACCTCAGGTGATCTGCCTCCCTTGGCCTCCTAAAGTGCTGGAATTACAGGCATGAGGCACCCTGCCTGGCTTATTTCTTCATTTTTACCTCTTCTTTTGGTGCCTATTTAGTAGTAAAAAATGTATAATCTATGTGTAATTCTTATGCTTTTTGGAGGATAAGCATCATTGTATTTCTCTGAAGCTTATGAGCTCACAACTTTTCACTTAGCAAGAACTCAGACACAGGTAAATCATCCTTTTTGTTGTTGTTGTTGTTGTTGTTGTTGTTGTTGAGACAGAGTCTTGCTCTGTTGCCCAGGCTGGAGTGCAGTGGCATGATCTCGGCCCACTGCAACCTCCACCTCCCGGGTTCAAGTGATTCTCTTTCCTCAGCCTTCTGAGTAGTTGGGATTACAGGCACACAACACCACGCCCGGCTAATTTTTGCCTTTTTAGTAGAGACAGGGTTTCACTACGTCGGCCAGGCTGGTCTCGAACTCCTGAACTCAAGTGATCCACCCGCCTGGGCCTCCCAATGTGCATGGATTACAGACGTGAGCCACCACACCCGGCCTAAATCATCCATTTAAGAAATAAAAAAGGCTTGGAAAATATTAAGACTTAATATAGTTTTTATTTCCAAATTAGAAGGTCACTAGGTTACTTTTGTCATGTAACTGTCTTTGAAAAGACAACTTACAATATTAAGTCTTTTTAAATTTTGTTTTGTTAGAGATAGTCTCATACTGTTGCCCAGGGTGGAGTGTAATGGTGCAATCATAGCTCACTCACCTCAGTCTCCTGAGGAGCTAGAACTACAAGTGTACAACTACCATATCTGGCTAATTGAAAAAATTGTTTTGTAGAGATGGGGTCTCCCTATGTTGCCCATGCTGGTCTCCAACTCCTGGACTAGTGCTATCCTCCCATCTTGGCCTCCTAAAGTGCTAGGATTATAGGCATGAGCCACCGTGCCTGGACCTTTCTATTTGTTAATGTTCATTGTGTTCTTCTATAAACCAAAAGCTTTCTTAAATATTAGATGCAATATATGCAAAGAAAAAATAATTTAACATAAATAAGGTTTTCTTGCAAAAATAAACAGAAAAGTCAACTATGGGTATCCACTGTTTCTCCTGTTCAATAAAAGCCTAGCAATTCAGGGTTACCTTCCCTTGAAGCTAACCAATTAAATTCTCATCCAGTGAAATAGGGGTTAAGAATATTTCCAGTTTTACATTATGATCTATCTTAATTTTTGTGTATGCAATGAAAAGGGGTCAAGGCTCATTTTTTCCACACAAATAAAAAATTATTTCAGCATAGTTTGTTAAAAAATCTTGTTTTTCCCATCAGAATAATTTGGTACCTTCTTCAAAATTCAAATATGTGGTTCTATTTCTGGACTATCTTCTATTTCACTGATCTCTGTTAGCCCATTTGTTTATATACCAAACCATACTGCCTTGATTATTGTAGCATTTTAATGTCTTAAAATCAGGAAGTTGATAATTCTTTAACCCACATCTAACACCATATACAACATTAATTCAAAATGAATCACAGGCCTAAAAATAAAAGCTAAAACTGAAAAGATTCTAGAAGAAAATGTAGGAAAATATCTTTGTAATTTTGGTGGGCAAAGATTCCTTAAATACACAAAAACTATTAATCATAAGAGAAGCAAATAATAAATAGGACTTTATAAAAACTAAAATCTTGTACTTTTCAAAAGCAACATTAGGAAAACAAAACAAAACATTAGAAAATGAAAAGACAAATCAGTCTGAAAGAAAATCTTCTGGCCAGGCACAATGGCTCATGCCTATAATCCCAGTACTTTGAGAAGCTGAGGTGGGAGTACTGCTTGTACCCAGGAGTTCGAGACCAGCCTGGGCAACATAGTGAGACCCATCTGTATTTTCTTTTTCTTTTTTTTGAGACAGAGCGTTGCTCTTTGTTGCCCAGGCTGGAGTGCAATGGCGCAATCTCCACTCAGGGCAACCTCCACCTCCCAGGTTCAAGTGATTCTCCTGCCTCAGCCTCCCAGGTAGCTGGGATTACAGGCGCCAGCCACCATGCCTGGCTTATTTTTTTGTATTTAGTAGAGACGGGGTTTTGCCACATTGGTCAGGCTGGTCTCCAACTCCTGACCTTAGGTGATCCATCCACCTTGGCCTCCCAAAGTGCTGGGATTACAGGCGTGAGCCACCACATCCAGCCTATTTTTTCTTTTTTAAAAAAAAAGAAGAAAAAAAAATTTTTCCAAATGCATTTATTTTATAAAATACATGTATCCAGAATAATACAAAGAACTCCTATATTTCAGTAACAAAAAGAATTCAGTAAAAAATGGGCTGAAGACCTGATAGATAAAACAGACACTACCACATTTTAATTTTTTTTTTTTTTAGTAGAGACGGGTCTGGCTATGTTGACCAGGCTGGTCTTGAACTCCTGGCCTCAGCTGATTCTCCCACCTGGGCCTCCCAAAGTGCTGGGATTACAGGCGTGAAGCACCTCACCTGGCTCCAAATTTTGGTCAGAATGTAGAGCAACTAGAATTATCAAGTGCTTAGTGGGAGTGCTAAATGGTACAGAAGAAAAATTAGTCTTTTAAATTCATCCAGGAGTAACCTTTTTCTTTTTTTTTGAGACAGAGTCTTGCTCTGTCACCCAGGCTGGAATGCAGTGGCATGATCTCGGCTTTGCAACCTCTGCCTACCAGGTTCAAGTGATTCCTATGCCTCAGCTTCCCAAGTAGCTGGGATTACAGACAGACAACACCTCGCCTGGCTAGTTTTTGTATTTTTAGTAGAGAGGGGGTTTTGTCATGTTGTCCAGGCTGGTTTCAAAATCCTGGCCCCAGGTGATCTGCCTGCCTTGGCCAAAGTGCTGGGATTACAAGTGTGAGCCACTGTGCCTGATCATTTTCTTTCTTTCTATTTTTTTTGAGACAGGCTTTCGCTCTGTTGCCTAGTTGGAGTGCAGTGGTACAATCATAGTTCAGTGTAGCCTCAATCTCCCAGGTTCAAGCAATACTTATGCCTCAGCTTCCAAAGTAGCTGAGACTACAGGCACATGCCATCATGCCTGCGGCTAATTCTAAAAAATTTTTAGTAGAGATTAGGTCTCACTATGCTGCCCAGGATGGTCTCAAGCTCCTGAGCCCAAGCAATCCTCCCGCCTCAGCCTCCCAAAATGATGGAATTACACGAGTGAGGCACTGCACCCAGCCCAAAGTAAACTTTTAAAACAAGCTTACAACAATCTATAGACTTGAATATTTGAGATGGGACAAACCAATAACAGAATGACAAAATGGAATTAAATGAGATTCTAAGATAAATCTGGTTCATGTAAGCTGTAAGGGTGAAGCTACTATATATTTGATCATTTAAAGCTCATGAAAAAGAATTACCTGTTTATATTCGTTAATACAACTTTGGCAGCAAAATCTCTTCTGCTGACCTCCAAACACCAGGATGTTGTTTCCAGTACTCTTACTAGGCATGTACTCTCCACAGTGTTCACAGCAGTTCATTATTAGACCATTGGCCAATCTGTACTTATTAAAGCAATGGTTACTGCACAGTTTATGTGTTACATTATTTACGCTGACTTCATGGCGAATCTAAAAGAAAAACCAGAATTCATTAACTAAGATATAGGAACCAGATTAGCATAGCAAGCAATGAGATAACTAGTTTCTGCAACAGAAGCAAAGAGTCCCTAATCATATCTCAGAGGAAGATATACCCAGGGAAAAGATTTTTTTTTTTTCTGAGATAGAGTCTCACTCTGTCACTCAGGCTGGAGTGCAGTGGCACAATCTCGGCTCACTGCAACCTCTGCCTCCCATGTTCAAGCGATTCTCCTGCCTCAGCCTCCCAAGTAGCTGGGCGCCCGCCACCACGCCCAGCTAATTTTTGTATTTTTAGTACAGACAGGGTTTCACCATGTTGGCCAGGCTGGTATCGAACTCCTGACCTCAAGTGATCTGCCCGTCTTGGCCTCCCAACATACTGGGATTACAGGCATGAGCCACCATGCCTAGCTGGGAAAAGATTTTTAAAAAGCATATTTTTTTTCCTTTATTTGTAAGATCACTTTGATTTCACAAAAGAGGACAAGATTCATAGGAAAGCAATAAAATCAATAATAACTTCCCTAAAGACATTTAATAACAACAGATAATGAATTTTTTTTTTTTTTTTTTGAGACAAGTTCTTGCTATGTTGTCCTGGGCTCAAATTCCTGGTCTCAAGCCAAGCCCTCTACTCATGCCTCCTGAGTAGCCCAGATTACAGGCTTGCAGCACCACACCTGGCTTTGGTTTAGAAGATTTTGACATGACCTGCTTAAAAGAAATGGGTCAAAAATCTTTTTTTTTTTTGATAGTGTCTCCTGCTCTATCACCCTGGCTGGAAAGCGGTGGTACAATCGTAGCTCACTCCACCTCAAACTCCTGGACTCCAGTGATTGTCCTGTCTCAGCCTCCTAAGCAGTTGGGATTATATGTGTGAGTCACTCATCAACAAGGATCAACAATTTTTAGATAGTATTGTAAGTAAGTAAAGTTCACTACCCTAGAACATTTGTGGAGGGAGCTAAGGGAATCAATATTATCTGTATTCAGGATGGTGTCTGTATAACCAGAAGCAGGGTAGTTCTCACTATGGTAACTGAGATAAAATCATGTCCTTGATATGCATGACTCAGGGGTAACCAACACCAAATTTAGTTACCAAAGACTTTTATAAAGTGAGGACTGCCTGCATGCATGTTTCTTCTCTTCTAGGAAATGGGAAGACTGCAATATCACTGAATGTTAAGCAAACAGCATACATTCACTCCACTTGTTCCATGAGTTCTTGTACCGGGATCTGTTGCTTTCTAATTTTAACTTTTAGATTCAGGGAATACATGTGCAGGTTTATCAGATGGGTATGTTGTTTTTGTTTTTTTTCTTTCTTTCTTTTTTTGAGACAGAGTCTTGCTCTATCGCCCAGGCTGGAGTACAGTGGCGCGATCACGGCTCACTGCAGCCTCTGCCTCCCTGGTTCAAGCGATTCTCCTGCCTTGGCCTCCCAAGTAGCTTGTGCCACCACACCCGGCTAATTTTTGTATTTTTAGTAGAGATGGGGTTTCGCCCTGTTGGCCAGGTTGGTCTCGAACTCCTGACTTCAAGATATCCACCTGCCTCGGCCTCCCAAAGTGCTGGGATTACAGATGTGAGCCACCACGTCCGGCCCCAAGGGGTAGTTTTCCAGCCCTTGACCCTCAACTCGAGACTACGTTTTTATTTAATGTCATCAGTAAAAGAGCAAAATCCACCATAAAACAATTGCCTTGTTTATGAGCACAGCAATTCCATAGAAACAGATGTGTACTTTCCATGCTATGCAAATGGAATTTTATTTATAAAATATCCCATAAGATAGTTCTAACATATCCTTATTCTTCCTTTTAGCTTGTTATACATCCAGAACATGTGCATTATGTAGATGAAAGAGTACATAATAGCACTTAAAAGTTAAAATTATCACTGTTAGCCTAAACAACAACTTAGGTATAAAAATCCAGACCTCTGCTAATTTACTACAAATTGTACATCTTGACTTATTAAAAATTCCTTTTTTAAGATTCCGGTTGTTTTCACAGGGAGACAAACAAGATGTACTACAAAATTCTTGGAAGGATTTGCTTGATTCTACTGGAAGAACAACATTAGCCTTCTTTGTAGATGCATCTCTGAAACAGAAGGGATAGACACATAATTTAAGAACACTGAATTTTAATACAAGTCAAATATATTAATAATTGCCATTTTTCATTTTCTCATGATTTAATACTAGAAATCAAATATAACTTTTAGATGCAGCACATCCACTTTTGGCTTTATTGCCAAGAGTTCTTAAATGATATAGAAAGAGAAGAGTCAGAGATAAAAATCTTTCGTAGCACAAGAACCTTGCCACAAGTTCTTAAGATTTTTAGATGCATTCAAAAATGCTGGTAATAGGCTGGGCACAGTAGCTCACACCTGTAATTCCAGCACTTTGGGAGGCTGAAGTGGGCAGATCACTTGAGGTCAGGAGTTTGAGACCAGCCTGGCCAACATGATGAAACCCTGTCTCTACTAAAAATACAAAAAATTAGCTGGGCGTGGTGGCGGGCACCTGTAATCCCAGCTACTCGGGAGGCTGAGGCAGGAGAATCGCTTGAACCTGGGAGGTGGAAGTTGCGATGAGTGGAAATCATGCCACTGCACTCCAGCCTGGGCAACAGAGTGAGACTCCGTCTCAAAAACAAACCAACAAACAAAAATGCTGGTAATAAATTCATAGAACTAAGGTGTAAAATGGGGGAGGAGGGCAGGCAAATGTAGTAGCAGGGAGGGGGCAATTGATTTCCAAACCTATGTTCCATTTTTCTGCCAAGAGTAAATACAGCACATACGAGTCCACAGCTTGGATATTTTCTAGGAGCTCAAGCTCAATAAACTTGAAGACACTCCTACAACAATTCTACCCATAAATCTATCCAGCTCTGCAATTATATTGAGTACTTATTTATACCATTAGTATTCAACTACGTGGAGAAATGTTGAAAGGTACTGCTTACTTTTTACATATTATACTTCGTGTGTTTTGAGTACGTTTATGAGAGAAGGAAGAAAGGCAGGTGGTAGAGCAAAAGAGGTGAGCTGATCCTTTTCGTTGATAAGCTGTCTGTCCCTTCTGTAAAGGCTTTTTGCAATTTGCACAAGTGATTTTAGCTCGTTTAGTAAGTTGTTGTTGGGCTGTAGGCTGGAAATTCTGCTTACGAAGTAAGGCCACTGGTGATAAAGAATCCACCCCTGGCTGTTTCTGATTACGGGGAAATGAAGCTGACTGGGAGATCCAAGAATCTTAAAAATGAAACAAGAAAAAAATCATGGAACAAATCAAAATGTACATCAGAAAAATAACTTGCATTTTCATTTAAGAGTTTAAGAGACAAGTGAGGCAGGCGTATAAACATGTGGTTAAGGCCAAACACTCTTGATGCACAATCCCAGGGGAACTATCCACTTTGTATCTCAAGTGAATGATACTCCACTGTGACAACAATAATAATAACGTACATGTTGGCGTCTGGAATTGTGTAATGTGGTAGCCATCGGCTCTTAAGTCAGACTCCAGGTTCAAAGATCTCCTGAGTGTCATATTATACAAATATACTAATTGATGATACCTAACTCATCAGAGTGCTATGAAGAACACATGAGATAAAAGTAATGCCTGGCACACAGGCACACTAAAAAAAATTAGCCACTTTTTTTTTTTTGAGACAGAATCTCGCTCTTTCTCCCAGACCGGAGTGCAATGGCACAATTTCAGTTCACTGCAACCTCTGCCCCCCAGGTTCAAGCGATTTTCCTGCCTCAGCCTCCCGAGTAGCTGGGATTACAGGTGCACGCCACCACGCCCAGCTAAATTTTTTTTTTCTATTTTTAGTAGAGAGGGTGTTTCACTATGTTGGCCAGGCTGGTCACGGACTCCTGGCCTCAAGTAATCCACCTGCCTCAGCCTCCCAAAGTGCTGGCATTACAGGCGTGAGCCACCACTCCCAGCCTAATCACATCTGTCTAATCATACCACTAAACAATCAATCCATCTCTATGTATTTCAAGTAAATTGTAGACATTAGTACACTTACTTTCAAAATACTTTAGACGTAGTAGTTTAATATAAATCTATTATTATTTCCCAGCCTTCTAAAATATTACTTATCAGGCATTAATATAGATTGTGGATTACTCAGGAAAGACTCAGCTTTCCTAACCTTACATAGCAGCTGCAGTATCATAAATTACTGTTAGCTTCAAAAGGTACAGTATTACTTATAGGTGAGATGCTTCTCAAACTTTATTGTGCATATTAAATCACTTGGGAATCTTGTTTAAATGGAGATTCTAAGTTAGTAGGTCTGAGAAGAAATCTGATACTCTGCATTTCTAACTAACTCTCAGATGACGGTGAAGCTTTGAGAAACAAGGTCCTATAATAAAGAATTATTTTGTAATCTATCTTCAAAAACAGCTTTGGACAGGTGAGGTGACTCATGCCTATAATCCCAGCACTTTGGGAGGCTAAGGTGGGAGGATCACTTGAGGCCAGAGGTTTAAGACTCAGCCTAGGCAGGGTGCAATGGCTCATGCCTGTAATTCCAGCACTTTGGGATGCTGGAAGCCAGTGAGTTTGAAACCAGCCTAGGTAACAAGGCAAAACCCCATCTCTACAAAAAATAAAATTAGCTGGGTGTGGTGGAGCTCGCTTGCAGTCCCAGCTTCTTACTCTGTTGCCCAGTCTGAAGTGCAGTGGCATGATCACAGCTTACTACAGCCTTGAACTCCTGGGCTCAAGCGATCCTCCCATCTCAGCTTCTTGAGTAGCTGGGACAACAGGCACATGCCATTACACCTGGCTAATTTTTTTATTTTTTGTAGAGGCAAGGTCTCACTATGTTGCCCAGGCTGGTCTTAAACTCCTGGACTCAAGCGATCTTCCTGCCTGGCTCTCCCAAAGTGCTAAAATTACAGGCATGAACCACCACATCTGGCCACTTTTTTTTTTAAATTTTTTGAGACGGAGTCTCGCTCTGTCACCCAGGCTGGAGTGCAGTGGTGCAGTCTTGGCTCACTGCAAGCTCCACCTCCCAGGTTCACGCCATTCTCCTGCTTCAAGCCTCCCGAGCAGCTGGGACTATAAGTGCCCGCCACCACGCCCGGCTAATTTTTTGTATTTTTAGTAGAGACGGGGTTTCACCATATTAGTCAGGATGGTCTTGAACTCCTGACCTCATGATCCACCCACCTTGGCCCCCCAAAGTGCTGGGATTACAGGCCTAAGCCACCGTGCCCAGCCCACCTGGCCACTTTTTACTTTTTTTTTTTTTTGAGAGAGAGTCTTGCACTGTCGCCCAGGCTGGAGTGCAGTGGCACGCTCACTGCAACCTCCGCCTCCCAGGTTCAAGGGATTCTCCTTGCCTCAGCCTCCCAAGTAGCTGGGATTACAGGAGCATGCCATCATGCCTAGCTAATTTTTGTATTTTTAGTAGAGACGGGGTTTCACCATGTTGGTCAGGCTGGTCTTGAACTCCTGACCTCGTGATCTGCCCGCCTCAGCCTCCCAAAGTGCTGGGATTACAGGCTTGAGCCACCGGGCCTGGCCTATTTTTATATGAAAAATTACAACAATCTGTGAGGCTCTGGATGATGTTAGTATTTTAATCCATAGGTTGGAAGGCAGTTTTTATCAGTACTCCTGTTTGTGGGTCCTCAGTGTCTACTGAAAACTCCATTTAGCTTCTCTGCAGCCTTTTCTGGAATTGAACACATATTCCAATAGGGAAAAACAGCCCCAATTCTTCTCTCAGATCTTGAAACCTTAGTTTTTCCATTTGTTATTTGTAGCTCTTGATGTCTTTAAACAGATACTTTATACATTTTGTCATTTTTTCCGTAATTACTCTCAGCAAGAGGGACAGGACTTACCTAGGTATCAGAAATGAAACTCCCTAGAGTCAGTATCATGGTCAGAAATGTTTATAATGCAACAAAAATACAAAAGATGTAAGAGCAAATTCTAAGTTTAGGTATTTTCTCTCATGAGCTTTTTTTTTTTTTTCTACTGTTTATACAAAAGTATGTGGGAACTGGAGAACTTTCACTGAAACATAGTGTACCCTAAAAGTTAAAGAAAGAATTAAATGGTCCTTTCTAACAAATATGATCCTAATTTTTTTTTCTTTTTTGAGACAGAGTCTTCCTCTGCTGCCCAGGCTGGAGTACAGTGGCGTGATCTCAGCTCACTGCAAGCTCTGCCTCCTGGGTTCGCGCCATTCTCCTGCCTCAGCCTCCCGAGTAGCTGGGACTACACGCATCCACCACCACGCCCGGCTAATTTTTGTATTTTTAGTAGAGATGGGGTTTCACCGTGTTAGCCAGGATGGTCTCGATCTCCTGACCTCGTGATCTGCCCGCCTTGGCCTTCCAAAGTGCTGGGATTACAGGCGTGAGCCACCGCGCCTGGCCAATCCTGTTTTCATAAAACAGAATGCAGTTTTACGTGTACTTTATGAAGAGCCAGTTGTTTTGGTTTTCCTTTTGGTGCTGCCAGCTTCCGCCAACCCACCTACCCCATGGGCTGGCCAGACCCTTTCCCGCACGGGGCTGTCAAGAGCCAGTTTTATATGATGAAATTTAAACCCATAAGCCCTAAATTTAAATAGAATTCAACTCCAGAAATCTTTGCCCGTTTTTTTTCTCTTGTACTAGAAAACCTTCAATTTATCTACGTGGAAAATACACAGCAACTAAAGTAACACATTCTGGAGGAACTTTGACTTCAAACAACATAATATAATCAATGTCATCTTATTCTTAAAGCTTCCTGGTGAAACCTAATTTGTTGTACTAATGCTGACAGCAAGTAAAAAGAAAATTTAAGGTTAATACTAAAAACAGACTTCTTTTATCTATGCTATTTCAAGTTAAAGAGTAAAAATAGCAACAACTACAAAAAGACTATCCTTTTGACAAATGACTTAACCTTTTTTTTTTTTTTTTTAATTAAAAAAAAAAAGGTTTTTTGGCCGAGCGCGGTGGCTCACACCTGTAATCCCAACACTTTGGGAGGCCAAGGCAGGCGATCACCTGAGGTCAGGAGTTCGGGCCAGCCTGGCCAACATGGCGAAATCCCATCTCTACTAAAAGTACAAAAATTAGCTGGGCATGGTGGCAGCTACTCGGGAGGCTGAGGCAGCAGAATTGCTTGAATCCGGGATGCAGAGGTTGCAGTGAGCCAAGATCGTGCCACTGCACTCCGGCCTGGGAGATAAGAGCCAAACTCCATCTCAAAAAAAAAAAAAGAAAAGTTTTTTTACATGGACATGGAGTTTCGTTACGTTGCCCAATCTGGTCTCAAATTTCTGGGATCAAGCAATCCTCCTGCATCGGCCTCCCAAAGTGCTGCAATTACAGGCATGAGCCACTGCATCCAGCAGATTTAACAGTTTTTTTTTTCTTTTTTGAGATAAAGAGTCTCACTCCGTCACCCAGGCTGGAGTGCGATCTCGGCTCACTGCAACCTCCGCCTCCCAGGTTGAAGTGATTCTCGTGTCTCAGCCTCCCAAGTAGCTGGGATTACAGGCATGCGCCACCATGCCCAGCTAATTTTTGTATTTTTAGCAGAGACAGGGTTTTGCCATGTTGGCCAGGCTGGTCTTGAACTCCTGGCCTGAAGTGATCCACCCATCTTGTTCTCCTAAAGTGCTGGGATTACAGGGATGAGCCACCGTACCTGGCCCAACTTAACCTTTAAGAAAGCTTTAGTGGCCGGGTACGGTGGCTCACGCCTGTAATCCCAGCACTTCGGGAGGCTGAGGCAGGCAGATCACGAGGTCAGGAGATCGAGACCATCCTGGCTAACATGGTGAAACCCCATCTCTATTAAAAATACAAAAAATTAGCCAGGTGTGGTGGCACGCGCCTGTAGTCCCAGCTACTCGGGAGGCTGAGGCAGAAGAATCACTTGAACCCAAGAGGTAGAGGTTGCAGTGAGCCGAGATTGCGCCACTGCACTCCAGCAAAAAAAAAAAAAAATATATATATATATATAGCAAGGCTTTTAGTTTCCATGAAAGAGCTTTTATTTATATAAGATGGAATTCATGCTTATATAAACATGAATGACATCTAAAACAAGCAATAAATATCTAAAATGTAAGAAATTATTATAAAACAAAGAGTGAAAGAAATAAACAGGCATGGTGTGGTGGCTCATGCCTATAATCCCAGCACTTGGGACGCCAAAGCAGGTGGATGGCTTGAGCTCACAAGTTCGAGACCAGTCCGGGCAACATGGAGAAACCCTGTCTCTACAAAAAATACAAAAATTAGCTGGGCACAGCGGCACACGCCTGTAATCCCAGCTACTAGGGAGGCTGAGGTGGGAGAATGGCTTGAACCTGGGAGGCGGAGGTTGCAGTAAGCTGAGATTGCGCTATTGCACTCTGTCCTGGGTGACGGAGTGAGACTCCGTCTCAAAAAAAAATTAAAAAATTAGCTAGGTGTGGTGGTGTATGCATACCTGTAATCCTAGCTACTTGGGAGGCTGAGGTGGGTGGATGGCTTGAGCCTGGGAGGTGGAAGTTACAGTGAGCCGAGAATGTGCCACTGCACTCCAGCCTGAGCGAAAGAGCCAGACCTTGTTTCAAAAAATAAATAAGTATAAGTAGACTCAAAAGGATGATTTTCAATGGACATTATTTCAAAGTCTTTGACACCTTCATTGCTTTTAACACAACCTAGAGATTGCAAGTGTTCCATGTTGTCTCAGGTTTAATTATTAATAAGACATGTACATAGTAATAAATGGGTGACAGATGTGAATTTGAGAAAATTCATTAAAAATTTCAAATATATTTGTCAATGGTCAATGACATGCAAATTATGATGATACCACCTTTCAGTTTAGCAAGCTTTAAATAATAACACCTACTGTTAAGGAGTGTTTACAGTATAGAAAAAGAACTCTTTTTTTTTGAGATGGAGTTTCGCTCTTGTTGCCAGGCTGGAGTGCAGTGGCGCAATATCGGCTCACTGCAATCTCTGCCTCCGGGGTTCAAGCCACTCTCCTGCTTCAGCCTCCTGAGCAGCTGGGATTACAGGTGGCTGTCACCACGCCAAGCAAATTTTTTGTATTTTTAGCAGAGACGGGGTTTCATCACGTTGGCCAGGCGGGTCTGAAACTCCTGACCTCAAGTGATCCACCCGCTTCGGCCTCCCAAAGTGCTGGGATTATAGGCGTCAGCCATCGCACCCCGCTGAAACTCTTATGCTGCAAGAAAAGTAACACAATTTGGTGGTAGGGGGAATTTTGTATTAACCATCACATGCTTTAAAAATATGTTGACATCTTGAATGCAAATCTACTTCTAAAAACTCTTCAAGAAAATAAGGGTGCCAAACTTAGAGATGTTTATGAGAAACAGTTTGTAATTGCAAACAGTAGAAACTACCCCAAATAAACTACTAAATGACATATAAACATTAACAGATAATTATATTTAATGTGATCTAATAATATAACGATATGTCCAATGCTTCCCTGAGGTCAAGAACAAAACAAGGTTTTATAGTCTACTCGTATTCAGCCTTGTATTAGAAAAAGAAACAAAAGGGAATGTGTGAAGTCAAACTATTTCCATAGTAATACCAAGATTTATTGCTTTTTGTACTATGTGGCATTTGCATTAATGATGGAAATGCAAAACCTCTGGCAATGGAACTAAACCGTATTAGCAGTTTTCACTAGTATGCATTTGGTCACCTTCACTTACGAATGTTATCCTAACACCAACTGGTATATATGGAAAACAATTCTGATGCTAATGTACTTAGAGTTAGCATCAGACCCCACAGGTTTAAAGGCCTGGTTCTCAACAAGACTGCCCTCACTTCAGATACCAGCTGCACTTCTAATCAACTGGCCACAAATCTGGGAGGGGCTCCCAAGGTGGGATAATTTGTTAGAAAGACCCACAGAACTCTGGAAAAGCTCTATATTTACATTTACAGTTGTTTGTTTTTTTTTAAACAAAAGATACAAATCAGAAACAGCCAAATGAAGAAGCTCATAAGGCAAGGTCTGGGAGGGTCCCAAATGCAGAATTTCTGGGCCAGCTTTCAGTGGAAGCAGTAGCATCACCTGCCTGGCACACTGATGTGTTCACCAACCAAAAGGCTGCATTGAGCTTCAAAATCTAGAGTAGTTTTATTTGGGTTTCATTACGTAGGCATGACTCATTGGCCATATGACTGAACTCAGCTCCAGATCCCCTCCTCTCCCAGACTTTGGGCTGGCTCAAAGACCCAAGTTTCAATCCTATAGTTCATCTTTCTGGTGTCTAGAACCCACTGTAAGTCATCTCATCTCTTAGCATAAATTCAGGTATGATCCAAGCAGCTTATGAATATAGCAAAGATACTTGGAAATTTTAAGGATTTAGAGTCTCTCTTCCAGGAACCAGGGACAAAAATAATTTTTACTACAGATGTCTTTGGTGAAACAGTAAAAGTTATTAATAATTTCATTAAAGTTTAGCCTTTGACATCTTAATTTTCTGTATGACAAACTGGGTAGTATGCATAAAGCATTTGTTTCATACCAAAGTATAAAGGTTATCTTATTGAAAAGCAGAAAAGTGCTTGCACAGTTGCTGGACTATAAGCTGAGCTAGCCATTTTTCATGGAATACCATTTTTACTTGAAAAAATGACAAACTATGACTATTGGAGACATTTTCTTAAAAATAACTCAAAAAAGTCCATCACTTCAAGAAAACCGAGAGTATTTGTTGCTGATGAGAAAATATGAGCTTTTCAAGTGAAAAATCAGAATTTTTGAAAACTTGGGGCACATGTTCTCAGGACCTCCTGAGGGCTGTGTCACTGGCCACAAAAAAAAAAAAAAAAAAGTGAATTTTTGGAAGCCTGTATCCACCATCATGAACTTGACAGCTTCCTAAAGTGTCAACATTTAGGATCTGAGTGAACCAATGTTTTCCAAATAACCAATGCACAATGTTATTAATACAAAGGTTAAAAATCCATTCAAAATCAATAGATTTCAAACTAATAGACCAGTCTGTACCAAATACAGTCCCCCCTGTTTTTTTTAAAAGAAAAAAAAAAACTAGCAGGGTGTTATGGCATGCACTTGTAGTCTCAGCTACTCAGGAGGCTGAGGTGGGAGGATAACTTGAGCCCAGAAGTTTGAGGCTGCAGTGAGCTATGATCATGTCACTGCACTCTAGTCTGGGAAACAGAGTGGGATGCTGACACATAAAAAAATTAAAAATAAACAGTATGAAAAAAATTTTTTTGAGACAGTCTCGCTCTGCTGCCCAGGCTGGAGTGCAATGGCATGATCTCAACTCACTGCAACCTAGCCCTCCCAGGTTCAAGTGATTCTTGTGCCTCAGCCTCCCCAGTAGCTAGGACTACAGGCATGCACAACCACACCCAGCTAATTTTTCGCATTTTTAGTAGAGATGGGGTTTTGTCATGTTGGCCAGGCTGGTCTCGAACTCCCAGCCTCAAGTGATCCGCCTGCCTTGGCCTCGAAAAGTGCTGGGATTACAGCCATGAGCCACTGCGCCTAGTGATGAAAACTTAATTATACGGTTGCAAATCCCACATTGTAACAACCTCGAAAACTACTAATTGTCAAGTTTTGGTGCTGCATCAAAAGAAAACTATCCACATATAAAAAGATGTTGAAAATAGTCCTCCCTTCTCCAACCACCTATCTATGTGAGGCCAGATTTTCTTCTTATACTTCAAGCAAAACAAAATACTACAACAGACTCAATACAGAAATACATATGAAAAGCTAGATATACCTGTCTTCTATTAAGCCAGATTTTAAAGAGATTTGCAAAAATGTAAGACAATGTTACTTTTCACTAAATTTCTTTGAAAATAGTTATTTTTTCATTACAAATGTTATTTATGTTATATAACGGGTAATTATTGTGAAATGAATAGTTTTAATTTTTCTTTTTTCTTTTTTTTTTTTTTTCTGTGAGACGGAGTCTCGCTCTGTCGCCCATGCTGGAGTGCAGTGGCGTGATCTTGGCTCACTGCAACCTCCCGGGTTCAGGTCATTCTCCTGCCTCAGCCTCCCGAGTAGCTGGGACTACAGGCACCTGCCACCACTCCTGGCTAATTTTTTTTTTTTTTTTTTTTTTGTATTTTTAGTAGAGACGGGGTTTCACTGTGTTAGCCAGAATGGTCTCGATCTCCTGACCTCGTGATCCGCCCACCTCGGCCTCCCAAAGTGCTGGGATTACAGGTGTGAGCCACTGCGCCCGGCCTAGTTTTAATTTTTCTTAAGATTTTATCTTATTTTATTTTTTGAGACAAAAAAATTTCTGTCGCCCAGGCTGGAGTGCAGTGGCATGATCTCAGCTCACTGCAACCTCAGCATCCTGAGATCAAGCAATTCTCATGCCTCAGCCTCCCAAGTAGCTATGACTGCAGGAGTATGCCACCATACCCAGCTAATTTTTTTGTTTGTTTTTGGTATTTTTGGAAGAGACGGGGTTTCACCATGTTGGCCAGGCTGGTCTTGAACTCTTGACCTCAGGTAATGCGACAGCCTTGGCCTCTGAAAGTGCTGGGATTACAGGTGAAAGCCACCACACCCAGGTAATTATTATTTTTTAAGACCGCGTCTCACTCTGTTACCCAGGTTGGAGTGCAGTGTTGTGATCATAGCTCACTGTAGCCTCAAACTCCTCGGCTCAAGGGATCCTCCTGCCTCAGCCTACGAAAAGTGCTGCAATTACAGATGTGAGCTACTATGTCCATCCATTATTATTATTTTTTAAAGACATTAGGTCTTGCTATGTTGCCCAGACTGGACTCGCCAAACTCCTGGGCTCAGGTGACCCTCCCACCAAACTCCTGGGCTCAGGTGACCCTCCCACCTCAGCCTCTTTTTTTTTTTTTGAGACAAGTCTCACTTTGTTGCCCAGGCTGGAGTGCAGTGGAGTGATCTGGGCTCACTGCAACCTCTGCCTCCCAGGTTCTAGTGATTTTCCTGCCTCAGCCTCCTGAGTAACTGGGACTACAGGTACATGCCACCATGCCTGGCTACTTTTTAATTTTTTTAGTAGAGATGGGGTTTCACCATGTTGGCCAGGCTGGTCTCAAAATCCTGACTTCAAGTGATCCACCTGCCTTGGCCTCCCAAAGTGCTGGGATTACAGGTGGGAGCCACCATGCCCAGACCCACCTCAGCCTCTTGAATAGCTGGGACTACAGGTGTACGCCATTATACCTGGCTAAAGCTTTAATTTTTAATATATCTAATAATGGAAATAAAAGAAACCTTTGGGGTCTTCATTTTAAGAGTGAATCTGAGACCAAAAAAATTGAGAATAAATACCCTATGGAAAAAATAAAAAATGTAAACATACGTATTTATTATAGCTTCAAAACAATGAAAAAGCATGTAAATGATGAAAAAAATACGTAGGGAAATGAGTACTTCAGACAAATATTTTGTGGTTATTAAAACTTATATATACATATTTTTAGAGACAGAGTCCCACTCTGTCACCTAGGCTGGAGTGCAGCGGTAGGATTAAAGCGCAGTGTGACCCCAACTCCAGGTCTCAAGTGACCCATCGCAGCTTCCTTAAGCGCTGAGTTTACAGGTGCACATCATGGCGCCTGGCTAATTTTTTTTTTACTTTTTATAGAGATGAGGTCTTCGCTACGTTACTGAGGCTGGGTTCAAACTCCTGGCCTCAAGTGATCCTTCTTCCTTGGCCTCACAAAGCGATGGCATTATAGGGGTGTGCCACTGCACCCAGCCTATATTTTTATGATGACATAAAATATTAGCATTTAGATTAAGTAAATCAGCAGGATACAAAACAATATAAAAAGTGCTCTAAATTATATTTTTAAAAACCAAAGACTGAAAGCAAACAAACCAAAATCTTCACAGTGGTCACATTATTTCTAGTTACTGGGGTAAGGAGACATATTTTCTGATTTCTATGATTTTTTTCTAAATATTCTATAATAATCACATAGTATTTCATAACCAGAAGATAAGATTAATTTTAAAAATAAGGAAAAAAGTTGGCCGGGTGCGGTGGCTCAGGCCTGTAATCCCAGCACTTTGGGAGGCTGAGGCGGGTGAATCACTTGAGGTCAGGAGTTTGAGACCAGCCTGGCCAACATAGTGAAACCCCATCTCTACTAAGAATACAAAAAATTAGCTAGGCGTGATGGCACACGCCTGCAATCCCAGCTAGTCAGAAGGCTGAGGCCCGACGATCACTTGAACCCAGGAGGCAGAGGTTGCAGTGAGCCGAGATCATGCCACTGCATTCCAGCCTGGGTGACAGAGACTCTGTCTCAAAACAAAAAGGGAAAAAGCACTATTTTCCTGAAAGCAACAACATGATTAGGTTCTCAGGTTCTCGTTACTTTTCAGTCCTTTCCTAAAATTCAACAGGCTATAAACACTAAAATGGTCAAAAAAAAAAATACCAACTCTCCTCCAAACCCCTCACAAGTCACATAAAAGCAACAAAAAGGCATTGCTATTAAAAAAAATAACTTGTTATATTTTAATTATATCAGAATAGGACTATCCATATAAGTTCTAAAAATACAGTTCCTTGATTTAAAGGCAAGAAAGTTTTCCAACTTTCAGAATTAAGCCACTAATAAAACGCCAATTTAAAAACTAAAATCAGGCCAGGTGCAGTGGCTCACACCTGTAATCCCAGCACTTGGGGAGGCTGAGGTGGGCAGATCACCTGAGGTTAGGAGTTTGAGACCAGCCTGGCCAACATGGAGAAACCCTGTCTCTACTAAAAAGACAAAATTAGCCAGGCATGGAGACGAGCACGCCTGTAATACCAGCTACCTAAGAGGCTGAGGCAGGAGAATCAGTCGAACCCGGGAGGCAGGAGCTGCAATGAGCCGAGATGACGCCATTGCACTCCAGCCTGGGCAAAAAGAGCGAAACTCTGTCTCAAATAAATAAATAAATAAATAAAAACTAAAATCAGGGATAAAAACAGCCTAAAATTAAAAGCTTAAGCAAAAATTGAAATTTTAAATAATTATAAATACAATAAAATCCAATCATTATATATTACTTTGTTCTTCCATTTCACTGTATTTTTATCCTTTGATTTTTATATAAAGAAAGTAAAGAAGGCTAAAGAAGGTAAAGTATTTCAATTAAAATATTTTAAATGTAAATCTGACTGGATAAAATAGATTAAAATCTCAAAATTTCAGAGACGAAGTAGACCGTACAGTTTTATTAAGTAAAATATTCTATCTTAATATGGAAGTCAAAGGCCGGGAATGGTGGCTCACGCCTGTAATTCCAGCACTTTGGGAAGCCAAGACAGGTGGATCACTTGAGGTTAGGAGTTCGAGACCACCTTGGCCAACATGGTGAAATTCTGTCTCTACTAAAAACACAAAAACTAGCCGAGTGTGGTGGCAGGCGCCTGTAATCCCAGCTACTCAGGAGGCTTAGGCAGGAAAAAAAAAATCACTTGAACCTGGGAGGAGGAGGTTGCAATGAGCTGAGATTGAGCCATTGTACTCCAGCCAGCCTGGATGACAAGAGCTAAACTCCGTCTCCAAAAACAAACAAACAAACAAACAAAAAACAAAGTCACAGAATGTGAATAAAATAGATATGAGCACCAAAAAGAACAGCCAAAGGCTTATTTACTTGAGGTAGAAATAATATCACTTACTGCTTACCAGGACTATGATGAGTTGCAAATTCTCCATTCTGAAATAAGTCTCCTGCCACATTCATCCTACCAGGGTTAAAAGGTCTTACTCCAGTCTTGGTCTGTGGAGTTAAAGATGGGGTGTACGTTTGTATATTAACACCAAAATTACTTGACTGAAGTCCTTTAGCGACATCTCCCAAGTTGGTATTCTATAGTGATGTTTTATATGTAATCATTATGTTCACATCTTGCCCAGCATTCACAGAGCTTATACCTGTTTCTAAGGTTGTAACATTAGTAATAACATATTTCAGAGTCAATTCTGTAGTGATACCACTATTACCCATTTCTGCATTTACCTTACTTCTTGAAAGACTGGAAGTGGAGAAATCCAAATCTTTGGTTTTGTTTTTAGTTCCAGGAAGTCCCCATTCAATAAAACGGGAAGAATTTTTCTCTGCTCCTCCATTTGTTTCTATGTCCTCTTCATCATCAATAACAATTGTCTCACTTATATTTCCTTTCTGAGATGCCAAATCTCTTGAAGAAGGAGGAATTACAGAATAATTTCCTTGAGGCTTTTCATTTTTTGATGATGCAAATACAAAGTTGCTTTGATCAGCTATTGCTGGAGCAGAAATTGAAGGAGGTTGTATAGATTCAATAAACACAACATCATCATCGTCATCATCTTCCACTGGTGAGTTCCTAGATCTACTGACTAAAGGACAAGCTGGATGACCAAATGAATCCCCTATGTCCATGAGACTAGTTGCCATGGCCATATTCCCTAATAACGCAGGACTCTGTTCAGTCAATTCTAATCCTCCCACTGAACATTTATCCATGCCAATGAACCTGTAGAGACAGAAAAGAAAAAAAAAGTTCTAGTATGTTATGGTTTTTGCATTTTACTACAATAAAATAGCACAAGTAAATTTTTCAAATTATTTTTTGTGATACCTGATATCCATTCTGTGTTCTCTGTTAACTAATGCTCACTTCAGAGTTTGATGGAAATTAATTATATAATTTTGGTAGTCCTTTAAGAAATTCTAATCAATTTATAGTACTCACTTTAATCACTCTTTATAGTGAAAAAATGCCTGTCTTCCTTTGAATTAGAAAATAGTAACAAAATAATTAAATCAAATACCAATAACTTAGGGTCCTAATATAATCACTTATATTCCATATGCTTTTACCTACTATAGCATTTATGATATGGCCCTATTTCCCAAGTGTCTCCTGCCATTGTTTTCTTTCCAAAATCACTTCTTCCAAAATAATTATGTAATTATCTTTATGCATCTTTTTTGTCCTTGTACAGAAAGCATTAAGTCCATTTATGCCAGATATTATGCAATGGGCTTTTTACAGAAAGTAAAATTATCAAAACTCCATGATAGTAGCTATAATTTACTCTTATAGTTCAAGAAATTGAGGCCTAGGGAAGCTAACTAAACTGTTCCAGATAACACTGAGAGTAAGACTTAAACTCAGGGCTCTAAAAATTCTTTTTCTTTTGAGAGAGGGTCTCGCTCTGTTGTCCAGGCTGGAGTGCAGTTGTGCCATCCTGGCTCACTGCAGCCTTAAACACCTGGGTTCAAGCAATCCTCCCACCTGAGCCTCCCAAGTAGGTAGGACTACAGGCTCTTGCCATCACAGACCTGCTAATGTTCCATAAATTTCTTGGAGAGAGGAGGTCTCACTACATTGCCCGGGCTCATCTCAAACTCCTGGCCTCAAGCAATCCTCCTGCATTGGCTCCCCAAAGTGCTGGGATTACAGGCTTGAGCCATGGTACTTGGCCTAGCCCCAAATTCTTAACTTGTTAACACTCAACATTTTGTATACTTACTATGCACTAAGCTATGATGAAAGAAATAATCTAGCAGAGAGACAATAGTTGAAAAATCTGGAAGTGAATAACTGATGAAACATGGGTGGCTCTTAAGCAGATGAGAGATAAGGACATGTGCATAGGTGGTAATAAAATTGATCATGTATAAGAATCACCTCTATTTCAACTGAAAGAAGGCAAAAGTAGGTATAATTGGAATGCTATGTAAGTATGCAGAAACAATATATGGGACTATACATGCTGGCCTCAATTTTCAATTTTTTTTTCTTTTAGTAGATGTGAGGTCTAACTATGTTGCCCAGGCTGGTCTCGAACCCCTGAGCTCAAGTGATTCTCCCACCCAGGCCTTTCAAAGTGCTGGGGTTACAGGAATGAGCCACCACAACAGGCCTGGCTTCAGTTTTTTATTTATTTATTTATTTTGTGAGACAGGGTCTCACTCTGTCACCCAGGTACAGTGGCACCATTTCAGCTCACTGCAACCCCCACCTCCCAGGCTCAAGTGATCCCCCTGCCTTAAGCTTCCTGAGTAGCATGCCTGGCTAATTTTTTGTATTTTTGCTAGCAACAGGGTTTCGCCATGTTGCCCAGGCTGGTCTCGAACTTCTGAGCTCAGATGATCCGCCTGCGTCAGCCTCCCAAAGTGCTGGGATTATAGGTGTGAGCTACCAGGCCTGGCCTCTGGCCTCAATTTTCTCAGTGAAACTTGAGAGTGAAAGGGGTGAGAATTTTTACAGGTGTTGAATGATTAAGAAAACACACTTCATAAGGCAGTCATCACTCCATTTTATTTTAAACATCTCATATTGAAACATGCTTTTTTATTGGAGACAGAGTCTCACTCTGTCGCCAGGCTGGAGTGCAGTGGTGCGACCTCGGCTCACTGCAACCTCCGCCTCCCGGGTTCCAGCGATTCTTCTGCCTCAGCCTCCCAAGTAGGTGAGACTACAGGCATGAGCCACCACGCCCAGCTAATTTTTGTATTTTTAGTAGATATGGGGTTTCACCATGTTGGCCAGGATGGTCTTGATCTCTTGACCTCATGATCTGCCCACCTCGGCCTCCCAAAGTGCTGGGATAAGTGGCGTAAGCCACTGCACCCGGCCAAAATATGCTAACATTTTTACTCTAAAAATTTCCCAGCCGGGCGTGGTGGCTCACACCTGTAATCCCAGTACTTTGGGAGGCTGAGGTGGGCAGATCACTTGACGTCAGGAGTTTCAGATCAGCCTGGTCAACGTGGTGAAACCCCATCTCTACTAAAAATACAAAAATTAGTCAGTCGTGGTGGCAGGCGCCTATAATCCCAGCTACTCATGAGTCTGAGGCAAGAGAATCTCTTGAACCCGGGAGGCAGAGGAGGTTACAGTGAGCCGAGATTGTGCCACTGCACTCTAGCCTGGGCAACAGTACAAGACTTCGTCTCAAAAAAAAAAAAAAAAATTCCCGATGTAATCTATAATCCATATAGTCATGAAATAGGTAACATTTATTCTTAATATGTATTATGCTATTATATATATTAACTCAGTTAATGATTACTTAAGTGAGGAAGGAACTATTATTTTTCCCATTTTGCCAATTAGGAAATTAAGAGCCAGGAGATAAATAACCTGCCTAACTCACCATTGCTGAAAAACGTAGTCAGGATTCGAATCCAAGAAATCTGACTCTAAAACCTATTTCTTAGCCACTATATTATATGCAATGAATGTGTAAAACAATTGTTAAAAATTACTTATCTTTTATTAAGATGAGCCAATTCATTACAATAACAAAATTAACATTTACATAAGGCTGTTTCAAAGATAAAGAAATAACAAATTTAAGGAACCAGTTTAAAATAAGGTTTGTAAAAGAAATGAAAAAGATTGGGGGCCAGGAATGTTGGCTCATGCCTGCTAATCCCAGCACTTTAGGGGGCCAAGTGGGAGAATTGCTTGAGCCCAGGAGTTTGAGACCAGCCTGGGCAACATGGTGAGATTCCATCTCTACTAAAAATTTTTTTAAATAATGATAAAAAAGGAAAATAATTTCTGGAAAAGAGTTATAACTGACTCCACAGTACCTTCTTTTTTTTTTTAGGATGGAGTCTCGCTCTGTCGCCCAGGCTGGAGTGCAGTGGCACCATCTAGGCTCACTGCAAGCTCCGCCTCCCAGGTTCACGCCATTCTCCTGCCTCAGCCTCCCAAGTAGCTGGGACTACAGGTGCCTGTCACCACGCCTAGCTAATTTTTTGTATTTTTAGTAAGACGGGGTTTCACCGTGTTAGCCAGGATGGTCTCAATCTCCTGACTTTGTGATCCGCCCGCCTGGGCCTCTCAAAGTGCTGGGATTACAGGCATGAGCACTGCGCCCAGCCCACAGTATCTTCTTGTGTCTGCTAGGTTCTATTTTACTTTTCTCACAGAAAATAATACACAGCATACTCTTTATACTCAGCTCACTGCAGTCATCTATCTTTAAAAAAAGATTAAGTATTCACCTATGCTTAAATCCCAGATTATAAATAAGTTAAAACACTACTAAAGGCCAGGTGCAGTGGCTCATGCCTGTAATCCCAGCACTTTGGGAGGCCAAGGTGGGTGGATCATGAGGTCAGGAGATCGAGACCATCCTGGCTAACACAGTGAAAACCCATATCTACTAAAAAAATACAGAAAAAAAAAAATTAGCCGGGCATGGTGGCGGGCACCTGTAGTCCCAGCTACTCCGGAGGCTGAGGCAGGAGAATGGTGTGAACCCGGGAGGCGGAGCTTGCAATGAGCGGAGATAGCGCCACTGCACACTCCAGCCTGGGAGACACAGCGAGATTCCGTCTCAAAAACAAAAAAAAAAACAAAAAACAAACAAACAAACAACAAAAAACTACTAAAAGCCATTGTGTTTATAACTTAACCATGAAAAACTTTAATTCTATAAACACAAGACCATAAGAAAATTTTGAATATTTCTACAATATTGTCTAAAAACAGAGAAAAAGATGCTGTATAGCCAATTAGCTATGTGGCAGTAGGCAAATTATGTCACCTCACTGAGTTTTAGTTTTCTAAACTGTGAATGAGGATAACATATAGCTTTAAGCTTTTTAATGAGGTGAGTGGACACGCAAATCCCTGGCATATGGCCTGGTCCATATCAGAGAGTGCAAAAAATATCAAATTATGACTGGGCCCGGTGGCTCATGTCTGTAATCCCAGCACTTCGGGAGGCCGAGGCAGGTGGATCACCTGAGGTCGGGAGTTCGAGACCAGCCTGACCAACATAGAGAAACCCCACCTCTACTAAAAATACAAAATTAGCCAAGCGAGGTGATGCATGCCCGTAATCCCAGCTACTCAGGAGGCTGAGGCATGAGAATCGCCTGAACCCAGGAGGCAGAGGTTGAGGTGACCTGAGATCACGCCATTAAACTCCAGCCTGGGCAACAAGGGCGAAACTCTGTCTCAGAAGAAAAAAAAAAATTTAGTCAGGCGTGGTGGCATGTGCCTGGAGTCCCAGCCACTCAGGAGACTGAGGCAAGAGAATCGCTTGAACCTGGAGGTAGAAGTTGCAGTGAGTTGAGATCATGCCACTGCATTCCAACCTGGGTAACAAAATAAGACTCTGTCTCAAAAACAAACAAAAAAATCCCTTCCAATAACAAGGTATTTAGGCAAATACTATGCTACATCGCTACATCCTGAGATTTCAGCAACTGTCTAATTTTAAACATTTAACTAGTCTTCTTGTGGTATCTTATTCATACACAAATTATAACACTAGCAAAATGCTTAAATGTAAACTATCTCTAGAGAATGGGAAACAACGTAAATTTAACAGGATATTTAGGCGTAAAGATAAGGGTTAACATAAAACAAAGCAATGAATAAATGTTCTTTGACCTATTTAGCTCTTCTTGTAGACTACTTTCAGAGACACTTCACAGTTGAGTATATAAGCACACCTATTTAAAATCAGATATAAAGGTGTACCATGATTCTGAAGGTACTCACAAAAGTAATGAGATCAGAAAAAAGAAGAGTCAACTGAACTACCACCACAAATAGCAAGAGAATTACTGCAGGAACTAGGTACAAAATTACTATCTAAATTGGGCCTGGTGCCTCACACCTATAATCAATCCTAACACTTAGGGAAGCCAAGGCAGGAGGATCACTTGAGGCCAGGAGTTCAAGACCAACTTGGGCAACAAACTGAGAACTCACCTCTACAAAAAAATAAAGGCCAGGTACAGTGCCTCACGCCTATAATCTCAGCACTTTGGGAGGCTGAATAAGATGGGAGGATAGCTTGAGCCCAGGAGTTCAAGACCAGCCTGGGCAATGTAGAGAGACCCCTCTCTACAAAAATTTAAAAAGCCCAACATGGTGGCATAAGCCTGTAGTCCCCGCTACTTGGGAGGCTGAGATGGAAGGATGGCTTGAGGCCAGGGGGTCAAAGTTGCAGTGAGCCATGATCACACCACTGCACTCCAGCTTGGGCAACAGAGCAAGACCCTGTCTCAAAAATAAAAAATAAATAAAATAAAATAATTAGCTGGGCATGGTGGTGCAAGCCTGTAGTCCCCAGCTACTTGGGAGACTGAGGCAGGAGAATCACTTGAGCCCAGGAGTTCAGGGCTGCAGTGAGCTATGACCACACCACAGCACTGAAGTCTGGGCAACAGACTTAGACCCGTCTCTAAAAATTAAAAACAAACAAACAAAAAAAACAACAAAAAAAAAACAAAGACAAAAAACAAACAGAAAAAACAACTCTGCCTAGAAATCAGTAGCCCAGCAGGGATTAAGACAGTAAACTGGGCCAGGCGCAGTATAATGCCCCTGTAATCCCAGCGCTTTGGGAGGCCTAGGCAGGTGGATCGCTTGAGTCCAGGAGTTCAAGACCAGCCTGGGCAACATGGCAAAACCTTGTCTCTACAAAAAATACAAAAATTAGCCAGGCATAGTGGCACATGGTTGTGGTCCCAGCTACTTGGGAAACTGAGGCAGGCAGATTGTTTGAGCCTGGGAGATGGAGGTTGCAGTGAGCCGAGATGGGCCACTGCACTCCAGCCTGGGTGACAGACTGAGAGATACTGTTTCAAAAAAAAAAAAAAAAAAAAGATGGCCGATTGATCACATACAACTAACTTCGTTCCCTTCCAAAACTCCCCTAAACAGGACCACCACAAGGAAAGGAAGAATAAGAAACAAAAGCAATATGACTTTTAAGCCAAAGAACAGATGGATGAATGGTTAACTAACTGCCAACCTGAGATAGCCAGAGTCTAAAACAGTGAATAAAAAGCCAAGAAACATTCTGATTTCCACTGTGGGCTCAGAAATCTGTAGCACCACATATCCCTGG
The DNA here is from genome assembly GCF_028885655.2 of Pongo abelii. Lineage (NCBI taxonomy): Eukaryota > Metazoa > Chordata > Mammalia > Primates > Hominidae > Pongo > Pongo abelii. The sequence continues at coordinate 21,569,373 of NC_071999.2, forward strand.
AACAGAATGGGCAGATGCTAAAAAAAGAGGTTGAGAGAGATCTTCCCTCCCATCAAGCTGATGGTGACAGGCCTTTCCCCATCCTAGCACAGATTCTAAAAATTTTTTCTTTGACAAGATAGAACATGATCTAAGTCTTGGGTTCACCAAGCACTGGGGAATGTTTCAATACCATGAAATATTCCCTCTCCATTGCTTGAACCCACGAGGCAGACGTTGCAGTGAGCCGAGATCACGCCATTGCATTCCAGCCTGGGCAACAAGAGCGAAACTCCATCTCAAAAAAAAAAAAAAAGAAATGTCCCCTCTCCTACTTGATTCCCAGAGAGCTGGCATCCAGACTTCTGTTTTCCAGGCAGCAAACTCTTTTCTGGAGGCTTACTTTCTGAGCAAGACTCTTCCCTGCGGAACTAAGAATCAGCAAAAAAAGGAAAGTCTTAAAAATATTAACCCGTGGGGTTCCCCATCAATTGGCCAGAAGATCACTCACAAGCTTCAAGTTGGAAACCTCACTCTCACTCTTCCAATTTGCTTTTTAGTTCCCGTTTCTGTTTTTTTTTTTTGAGACGGAGTCTCGCTCTGTCACCCAGGCTGGAGTACAGTGGTGTGATCTTGGCTCACTGCAAGCTCCGCCTCCCAGGTTCACGCCATTCTTCTGCCTCAGCCTCCTGAGTAGCTGGGACTACAGGCACCTGCCACCATGCCCAGCTAATTTTTTTTTTTTTTTTTTGTATTTTTTGTAAAGACGGGGTTTCACCATGTTAGCCAGGATGGTCTCAATCTCCTGACCTCATGATCTGCCCACCTCGGCCTCCCAAAGTGCTGGGATTACAGGTGTGAGCTACTGTGCCCGGCCTTTAGCTCCCAATTCTTAATCATAAATGAAACAGTCAAGAATTATGCAATATATATAACACCTACTATGTACCCAGAAAAATTTAAAATAAAAATTTTAAAAAAACTAATTACACAGGCCGGATGTGGCAGTGGGTGCCTGTCATCCCAGCACTTTGGGAGGCCAAGGTGGGCGGATCACTTAGGTCAAGAGTTCGAGACCAGCCTGGCCAACATGGTCAGTCCCTTGTCTCTACTAAAAATACAACAATTAACCAACATGGTGGCATGTGCCTGTAGTCCCAGCTACTCAGGAGGCTGAGGCACAAGAATTGCTTGAGCCCAGGAGGCAGAGGTTGCAGTGAGCCTAGATCACGCCACTGCACTCCAGCCTGGGTGACAGGGCAAGACTGTCTTAAAAAAAAAAAAGAGGAAAAAAAAGAATTATAGATGGAGTCTCACTCTGTCGCCCAGGCTGGAGTGCAGTGGTGTGATCTCAGCTCACTGCAACCTCCGCCTCCTGGGTTCAAGTGATTCTCCTGGCTCAGCCACCTGAGTAGTTGGAATGACAGGCACCCACCACCACACCCGTCTAATTTTTTTTTTTTTTTGAGAGGAGTTTTGCTCTTGTTGCCCAGACTGGAGTGTAGTGTCACGATCTCGGCTCACCATAACCTCTGCCTCCCAAGTAGCTGGGATTACAGGCATGTGCCACCGGGCCCAGCTAATTTTATGTGTGTGTGTGTGTGTGTATATATATATATACACACACACACACACGTATATATATATATTTTTTTTTTGTAGCGACGGGGTTTCTCCATGTTGGTCACACTGGTCTTGAACTCTCGACCTCAGGTGATCTGCCTGCCTTGGCCTCCCAAAGTACTGAGATTCCAGGTGTGAGCCACCATGCCCAGCCCATTTTTGTATTCTTAGTAGAGACGGGGTTTCACCATGTTGACCAGGCTAGTCTCGAACTTCTGACCTCAGGTGATCCACCCACCTCGGCCTCCCAAAGTGCTGGGATTACAGGCATGAGCCACCATGCCCAGCCAACACTTCTAATATAAAAAGAACTGCTGGAAATTAAAAGCTTAGTGGCAAAAAGGAAAAATTCAGCAATAAGAATTGAAAGATAAAGCTGAGAAAATCTCAAGAAATAAAGGAAAAAATTAAGAGGATAAGGATTATATCTAAGGTGGGGGTGTGGAGAATTGTATCTCCCACTAACTATATGCATGTATATGCACGCGCGCGCGTGTGTGTGTATGTGTCTCAAACCTTATGGACCAGGCTTTTTTTTTTCTTAAGACAGGGTCTGGCTCTGTCGCCCAGCCTGGAATGCTATGGCACAAACACAGTTCACTGCAGACTCGACCCCCTGGGCTCAAACAATCCTCCCACCTTGGCCTCTCAGAGTGCTGGGATTACAGGAGTCACAGTGCCCAGGGCCACTTTACCCATTTTTTTTGAGACAGACTCTCTCTTTGTTGCCTAGGCTGGAGTACAGCGGTGTGATCACTGCTCACTGCAGCTTCAACCACCGGAACTCAAGCGATCCTCCCACCTCAGCTTTCTCAGTAGCTGGGACTACAGGCGTGTGCCACCACGCTCAGCTAATTTTTGTATTTTTTGTAGAGACAGAGTTTTGCCATGTTGTCCACACTCGAACTCCTGGGCTCAAGCTCTCAGCTATCCACCCACCTCATCCTCCCAAAGTGGTTGGATGACAGGCATGAGCCACTGTGCCCAGCCACTTTACCTACCTACCACATCCTGCCACAGTCCTAAGTTTAACTAATTAAAGAGATGTGCTGTGAAATGTAAGAAAATAAGAGCAAATAAGTTAGTAGAAAGCAACCAGGGTAAAAAGAAGGCAGGAATCCTACTATGGGAGATAAACTAATCACAAGTTTGTTTTTGATGAGCAATGGAAAACTGTTTGATCAGGGTTGAAAGGACAAAATTGGCAAGAACTGAATCCCAGATAATAAAAATAGAAGTAAAGCTTGTTAAAGAAAAAAATAATAATTTTGTCACTCCTAATGAAATTATTCACACAAGGATTGGTGTTAAAAGCATTAAGTGAATAGCTGACAGAGAAAGGGCATTTGTACTGTACCAAAATGAACACATATATCACTGTCTAGTAGCAAAAAAAAAAAACCCGAAAAAACAAAAACAAACTAACTTCCTAACAGAGAGAGATCAGGCCACTCAGATTCGGTGGTCAATCTTAGAATTAGGAATAGTTTGACAACTAGTTTACGTTATCTCCTCGTGTGATGCTAGCTGGAGGACTGTCAGGGTACATAAATAACAGTCTTCCTCAAATACAAGGCAAATATCAACGTCAAAACAACAGATTATTCAGTAGTGTTTCTTTTTAATCCAACAGTAAAAAAGTTTTTCCAATCTACTGGAAAAAAAATTGTTAAATGCAAGGCACTTAAAAGAGAGCTAACTTTAAATCTTGTTCTGGAACTTGAGAGAGTTCCAGTGGTATAAATGTCAGCACTCCTCGTGCCTTCCCAGGGACTACCATGGCTTGGCTCTAGGGACGAGGGCACCCAAGCAATTAGCCTGAAGGCCAAGGCCTTCAAGATAACACAAAGGCAAATCCCTCAGGAAGAACACCCTACTACTGCACTAATTATATTAGACAGCAAAGCGGGGTAAAAAAACCCAAAAACTCACAATGGAGATATTTCCTTCTTAATTTCTGCCAAAGCCTCACGACATACGCTTGAAGATGATTCCTGGTCCTAGAATGAGAATTGAAAACCAATTTCGGTACAACCAACCTGGATGCACAACCAACTCAACACCGTGAGGGGGCAATGGGGTAAGAGGCCAAGGAGTTCCTGGGCTCTGCTACCCTCCCCCACCCTAACGTTACCGAGAAACTAAGTTGAAAAAAAGAACTATAGGAACCGCAACGACGAGACAAAGCTAAAAGTGCTTCGTCCAACTGCAGTACTGGGGATGCAGTGGGCTCCGGGATCCGAGGCCTGCTCCCAGGACGGGAGACGGAAGGATAAACGTCGCCTCGACGCCAGCAAAGGATTTGTATTCCCTCCTAAATTTGCCCACCCAGCGTCATCTCTGTCACTCTAAGCACCATTTCAGAGGTAACGGGCGGCGTGCGTCACCTCTGGGCCCACAGCTGACTCAAGAAGTTGCCCTGGGGCCCCAGCAGTCGACGACAGGGCCCCAGATCCGCCATTAAACTCGCCCAGATAAGCAGCAAAGAGTAAATGCCGCGCAGCGCCAGGGAAAAGATGAGCGAAGGAGAAGACCCCGCGGGGCAGAGGCAGCAGCCCTCGCCCAAAAAACCTAGGGACCTCGGCTCCGGCGGCAGGGTGGCAGCGCGGTCCTGAGAGCGAAGACCCGGCCAGGGCGCCCCTCCCTCGCCCAACCCCCCCCCCCACCACCGGCAGGAGAGAAAGGAAAATGCCCCGCGACCTCCCCGGGCGGCCGGCACCCCGCCCCGCCGCCCCCGCGACCCCCGCCGCTGGCGACCGCCTCACCCAACCCTCCCGGCCTCGCCCGCACTCTCCCAGCCCCTCGGGCCGTACGCAAAAGCGCCGGTGACAGGAGCGCAGCCCCGAGCTACCCCCGAGGCCCCGAAGCGGCAACGGCGACAGCGGCCGCGCCGCGGAGTATTAATCCCGGGTCGGTGGTAAGCTCCGGAGGCTGCCCTCACCCATCTCCGCCTCCCCAGTCACCTCGGCCTCCGCCTCCTCCTCAGGAGGCTGCGCTGCTCCCAGCCACCCCCACTCTCGGCGACCCTAGACTGGAAAGACAGCGGGGATAAGCGTCACCCGGTTCTGGCTGCGGCTCCGCGGAACGAACCTCCCCTCCTTCGGCCCACCCCGCTTCGGCGACAAGCACAACTCCGCTCGGTCCAGTCCCGGCTTTCGCGCTGGTGAGGAGGCGGAGAAGCAGGCAGCGGCGCTGCAGAGCCCGAGGAGGCCCCACCTTCCGTGCGCTCGTTGGCTGGCGGGGGAGGCGGGCCTGGGTGCCTCGGGCACGCCCATTGGCTCCGACGGCCGTCCTTCAGGGCCCCCCCTCGGTGGGGTAGTCCGAAGGGCCGTCGGTCAGGTGCGGGCCACACCCGCGGCCCTGCAGTTCCACTCCCGCCTCTGCCAGCCCTCAGCTTCCGGCCGGGTTCTCTCTCCGCTGGTCTCCCGCCCCCACCCACCGGGTCCGCCAGAGTCAGGAGCCCGAGATTCGCCGCCCGTCGCAGCGGCCCGCTTCGGCCCCTTGGGGGCCGGGGCTCTCCGGGACCTACAGAGCCCGGGAGACTCCGGCGGGGTCGCCTGCCCTCGCCCGAGCCCCGGCGCCCAGGCTGCTGCAGCGCCCTGCTCGAGGAGAGCGGCGGCCTGGATGCCCCAGCGCCCTCCGTGTCCAGTTCCTTGAAGGACCCCAAGAGGGCCGAGGCCGGGGAGGTGCTGGAGCGGGGCCAAGTGAGCTTTCGGGGCCGCGGTTGAACTGGAATCTTGAGTGCGCTGCGGTCAGTGGAGGCCCTTCCACCCTCGCCGCGCCCCTGGGGAATAGTCCCCCACCTCCCGCCGTGGCTGCAGCAGGAGGAGACGACGTCCTCCATTTTGTCGGGACGACTGTGGGAACTTGGGACCCCTCAAAACCGAACGCCGTGGGGCTAGGACTTGTCCCCGGAAGCCCTGACTGGGCTCTGCCATTCGGCCAAGGGAACAGCCCCAGCTGCCGGCGTCTGCGTCCGCGGGGCAGTACTGGTCGGGCGCGACGGTGGAGACACCCAGACACAGCTCCCCGCCTCCATCAACCAAGATGGAGGGAGCTGGGCTCCCGCCGGTTGGAGGGGCGGAGGCCTGCCCTGGGGCGTCCCTGGGCGCCGCCGTCCTGTGCTAGCAGCCCGGGGCGCTGGCACTGCCCAGGCCTTTCTACCGCCTGCCACCGTCTCCTGGTCCGGAATGGTTGAGGGAGACTCCATGGAGGCTCCCACCACAGCCCGCTCCATCGCGGGGCGCACCCGCTGCTGCCCCTGGGGGGAGCAGAGTCAGGGGCAGATGGCGCCCGGTGAGGGCGGGCCCCACAGGCCACCTCCACGAGGGGTCTTCTCTTCTGTTCCTCGTCTACACCTACGTCTCCGGCGGATGTCATGGTGCTGAACCATTTCCCAGACTGCGCGTAAAGATGGAAGCGATTCCGCTTTCGTCTCGCCCTGGCGGTTCTTAGTGGGATTACAGTTGAGGATGTTAGTTTTGATGAAAGTTGGTGAAATACTTACCTTATGTCTGGAAATACAGATAATGTGATTTTTAAAAAACACATTGAGCCCCGTTTTACTTCTGTGGTATGGTAAAGGCACAGGTTTATTCAATGAAAATCAGACATTAACCGTCTAATGCAGGGGTGGCCAATCTTTTGGCTTCCCGGGGCCACATTGGAAGAATTGGCTTGGGCCACACATAAAATACGCTAACAGTAACAATAGCTGATGAGCTGAAACAAACAAAAAAACCAAAACGCCAAAAAAACTCAACGTTTTAAGAAAATTTAGAAATATGTGTTGGGCTGCATGCAACCCCCAAGGGCTGCAGGTTGGACAAGCTTGATCTAAGACAAAAGCATGTTCACGGATTGATGAGAGTTCTGTGTAAGTCTTTGCATATTGCACAGTGCTGTATGTCATGGATATGCCTAATATCACCTACATTTTTTAGGTCCTCAATTACTCTTTGGAAATAAATGAATTACATGTAATATCATCATTTTAATGACTGCTGTAAATTACAAGCACTGACTACACTGAGTTCGTGGAGAAGGGCTCCATAGAGAAAATTTAAAGGTCTGACAGAAACTTTAAATGGTAAGCTCAGTAGCCACTTCTCATCTATTTTCTGATTATCTTTTTCACAATTTTTTGGCATTGATACTGTTCAAAGATTAAAATTGGGTAACATTTCTTTTTCCTGATAATGGCAGGAATAACAGGTTCATGTCCCAATGAAAACGCTCACCTCAGTATGCTGCCATGATTTCGAGGGTTGTCGAAAATTTAGGAAAAAAAAGTCTTCATTGTTCAACAAGATAGTGTCATTTATTGTAAATCTTTTGATAATTCAGGACTCCCGCCTAATATAAAGTCACAGCATTATGACCAAGTCTATGCAAAGGGGCCGGATAGCCTGCCTTTGAATTGTAACTTTATTACTAGTAGTTGTGTGATCATCTTAACAGATAAGTTACTTAAACTCTCTCAGCCTCACTTTTATCATTTTAAAAATGTAACAAATACCTAAGAAGATTTTTTTTCTTTTTTTGAGAATTAAATGAATTGGCCGGGCACAATGGCCCACGCCTGTAATCCCAGCTATTTGGGAGGCTGAGGCAGGAGAATCATTCGCTTGAACCCAGGAGGTGGAGGTTGCAGTGAGCCGAGACTGCACCACTGCACTCCAGTCCGGGCAACAGAGCAAGACTGTATCTCAAAAAAAGAAAAACAAAAAACAAGCAAAAAAAGAATTAAATAAATTATCACACGTATGACACTTAGAATTTCACCTGGCACATTAATTAATAAAAGTTTGTAAATTTTGCCTGTCATTGTTAATTCCCAATCAGCACAGTGGTATACTAAGAAAAAAAATTCTGGCCCGGCGCGGTGGCTCACGCATGTAATCCCAGCACTTTGGAAGGCCGAGACGGGCGGATCACCTGAGGTCGGGAGTTTGAGACCAGCTTGACCAACATGGCGAAACCCCGTCTCTACTAAAAGTACAAAAGTAGCCGGGCGTGGTAGTGCATGCCTGTAATTCCAGATACTCGGGAGGCTGAAGCAGGAGAATCGCTTGAACCTGGGAGGTGGGGGTTGCGGTGAGCCGAGATTGTGCCGTTGCACCCCAGACTAGGCAACAAGGGCAAAACTCCCTCTCAAAAACTAAATAAATAAATAAATAGGAAAAAAATTCTTCCAGCCTGGGTAACATAGTAGGACCCAGTCTCTACAAAAAATTTTAAAAATTAGCCAGAAGTGGTGCATGCCTGTAGTCCCAGCTACTCAGGAGGCCGAGGTGGGAGGATCACTTGAGCCCAGGAGGTCAAAGCTGCAGTGAGCCATGATTGTGCCACTGCACTGCAGCATCTGGGTGCTGAGTGAGACCCTGTCTCAAAAACAAAAAAAAAATTTGTTTATAATAATTTAATGACTTATTAAAGTAATATCAGCACTTTCTTACTATTGTAATATGAAAAGAAAATATTTAATTCTTGGAGTTAATATGTAAAATAAACCGTAGAGGAAATGTAATTGGAACCAAAATTTATTTATTCTTTGAAAGTGGCTTAGTACAGCCAGGCGCGGTGGCTCACGCCTGTAACCCCAGCGCTTTGGGAAGCTGAGGCTGGTGTGTCACCTGAGGTCGGGAGTTCGAGACCAGCCTGACCAACATGGAGAAACCCCGTCTCTACTAAAAATACAAAAATTAGCTGGGCGTGGTGGCACATGCGTGTAATCCCAGCTACTTGGGAGGCTGAGGCAGGAGAATTGCTTGAACTTGGGAGGCGGAGGTTGCCGTGAGCCGAGATCGCGCCATCGCACTCCAGCCTGGGCGACAGGAGTGAAACTCCATCTCAAAAAAAAAAAAAAAAAGTGTTGTAGTACAATATTCTTAAATTGTCATCCCAAGTAATTCATAGGGATATTAGAAACATAGATCAAAAACAACTGAGGTGGGGAAAAGAGAAAAGAGACTGAGGGAATTAATGCTTATCTTGGACAAACCAGTGAAAAGCTATTTTAAGCAATAAATAATGAAAGTTTATTAGAAGAGAAGGAACAGAATCTAAGATTGAAAAAGCATGAGATGACTGGTTGCTATATTTTAAAAAAACATCTCTAGAATCAGTAGGATGCTTTTTTTTTTTCTTTGAGATGGAGTCTTGCTCTGTTGCCCAGGCTGGAGTGCAGTGGCGCAATCTTGGATCACTGCAACCTCCGCCTCCCGGGTTCGAATGATTCTCCTACCTCAGACTCTGGAGTAGCTGGCATTACAGGCATGCGCCACCACATCCAGCTAATTTTTGTATTTTTAGTAGAGATGCGGTTTCACCATGTTGGCCAGGCTGGTCTCGAACTCCTGACCTCAAGTGATCTGCCGACTTCAGCCTCCCAGAGTGCACCCAGCCTGAAACCAGTTTTATCTAAGACTGCTGAGATGACTTGCTGCAACTTTAGGATTAATTTTGGCCACCGCCGTCGCTCACCATTTGGAGCTTGCCAGCTCCCCAGAACCTTACTAGTGCCAGAGAGCTTTCCCAACAAGCAATAGGTAACATTTCTCTTTTTCATAAAACCCCCAACCTTCTCTTTGTTCCTCAGACATGAAGAAAACCACCTGATCTGTGTATATGCCCCCAGCTGCAATTCTTTCTCCCCAAATAAAATGTTAGAGATTCATCTCTACATTTTTATTTTTATATCAACAGTTGTTTTACAAATACCCTTCAAAGGGATCAATTATTTTACTATGATGAGCACAGTCAGAGATTAAAGCTTATATAATAGCTTTTGCTTTTAATCTATCCTAGGTATTCTATTGGTAGTCATAATGTTTCAACTTTGGTCATTTCAACTTTGCTTCTGAGCCCTTTTGATATGATCTGAGTCATCTTTCGTATTTCCTTGCTTTCTGTTATAATGAGATGTTCCATCGTTGCCTACATTTCTTGACCCACACCTGAATCTGTCATTTTTTCAAACCATTGTTTTCTTTTAGTGGGACATAGTAGTTAAGGAGCAAAATCTAGAAGCTAGGAGTATTTATTGCTCTACATGGTCATTGTTTATAGGCTTTTCAGGGAACAGAACTAGGAACGAATATGTTATATTAGCATTATAACATGAATTCATACTGAACCACAGGGTTTTTTCTGAAACTCACTGATCTTACATTTGCATTTCTTTTGTCTCATGCCAAATAGTCCAGTTCTCAAAAATAGAACCAAATTATTATTATTATTATTATTTTTGAGACAGAATCTTATTCTGTTGCCCAGGCTGGAGTGCAGTGGTGCAATATCGGCTCACTGCAACCTCCACCTCCTGGGTTTCAGCGATTCTCGGGCCTCAGCCTCTGGAGTAGCTGGGATTACAGGCGCCTGCCACCATGCGTGGCTGATTTTTGTATTTTTAGTAGAGATGGGGTTTCACCACGTTGCCCAGGCTGGTCTGGAACTCCTGACCTCAAATGATCCACCCTCCTCAGCCTCCCTAAGTGCTGGGATTACAGGCGTGAGCCACCGCACCCGGACCATAAATCTTATTTGCTTTATCCTACACATAGATGCCACTATCACAGAATAAAAATACACACAAATACCACCCACAATACAATTAATAAAAATAATTTAAACTTAGTTTACAGTTACTTTTTTCCTTAGAGAAATTCCAACTTACTATGCACAGTAAATTGAAGTGTGTAAAGTCAGATGGCGTTTCTTGCTAGATCGTTATGCTGCCAACTGGATACACAAGTTTTACTTGTTTCATTTTACTTTCTATTTTTATTGATTTCTTTTTTTAACTTAAGTTATGTTCTATAAGTATATAAAATATTAACATGGAGTATAGGAAAAAGAAATCAGTGTTAAGATATTCTGAAGTTCTTATATTTTGTAAGAGAAGAGCATGTATGTAAGTAGGTATTTTAAAATCAAATATATATTAGCTATGTAACCATAGCTACTAAAAGAATAAAAAATTAGTACTGGCCGGGCGTGGTGGCTCATGCCTATAATCCTAGCACTTTGGGAGGCCGAGGCAGGTGGATCACTTGAGCCCAGAAGTTTCAGACCAGCCTGGGCAACATGGCAAAATCCTGTCTCTACAAAAAAACAACAAAATTACCTGGGCTTGGTGGTGCATGTCTGTATTCCCAGCTATTCAGGAGTGAGGGGCTGAGGATCACTTGATCCCGGAAGGTTGAGGCTGCAGTGAGCCGTGATTGTGCCACTGCATTCCAGCCTGGGCAACAAAGGGAGATGCTGTCTCAAAAAAAAAATAAAATAAAATTAGTAGTGATGGGAAAAAGAATACTTGAACAATCACACAGGAGGCAGGATAATAGTCTATTACTGCCTAACAAATTACCTAAAAACTTAGTGGCTTAAAATAACAAATATTTATTATGTCTGTTATTGTAGGTCAAGAACTGGGAAGAAGCTCACCTGGGTGGCCCTGACTCAGGGTCTCTCATGAGGTTGCAGTCCACATGTAGGCCAGGGCTGCAGTCATATGAAGGCCTGACAGGGGCTGATGGATCTGCTTATAAGCCCACTCATGTGGCTATTAGCACGAGGCTTCAGTTCTTCTCTGGTTGTCTCCAAAGTGGTACACTGCCTTTTTTATTTATTTATTTTCGAGACAGGGTCTTTCTCTGTCTCCCAGGCTGGAGTGCAGTGGTGCAGTCACAGCTCACTGCAGCTTCCGCCTCCTGGGCTCCAGCAATCCTCTTGCCTCAGCCTCCCAAGTAGCTGAGACTACAGGTATGTACCACCATACCCAGCTAATTTTTGTATTTTTTGTAGTTGCCCAGGCTGGTCTGAAACTCCTGAGCTCAAGCAATCCACCTGCCTTAGCTTCCCAAAGTGCTGGGATTACAGGTGTGCACCACTGCGCCTGACCATACACTGTTACTTCTCTCTTTTTCTTTCTTTCTCTTTCTTTCTTTCTTTTTCTTTCTTTCCTTCCTTCCTTTCCTTCCTTCTTTCCTTCCTTCCTTCCTTCCCTCCCTCCCTCTTTTTCTTTCTTTCTTTCTTTTTTTCTTTCTTTTCTTTCTTTTTCTTTTCTTTTCTTTTTCGAGACAGAGTCTCGCTCTGTTGCCCAGGCTGGTGTGCAGTGGCACAGTGCACAGATCACAGTAGTGCGATCTCGGCTCACTGCAGCCTCTGCCTCCCAGGTTCAAGCGACTCTTGTGCCTCAGCCTCCCTAGTAGCTGGGATTACAGGCATGAGCCACCACACCTGGCTAATTTTTGTATTTTTAGTAGAGACGGGGTTTCACCAGGTTGGCCAGGCTGGTCTCCGACTCCCGACCTCAGGTGATCCACCCGCTTCGGCCTCCCAAAGTGCTGGGATTACAGGCTTGAACCACTGTGCCCGGCCTTACACTGTCATTTCTATTGAACTCCTTAGAAGCAAGTTACTAAGTGCTTCCCAAAGACAAGCAGAGGGGAATTGGGCAGTAAAAATTAAATGGAAAAGTACCAGAGAATATGTGGACACATGTTTAAACTGTCACAGGCAGAAAGGAGAAAAAAAATAAGCAAAACAAAAATAGAAAACAAAATAAAATGCTAAAAACGAATATGAATAGACATTATGCTTGCCTATTGAAAGAGAAATACTTGAAGACTGGATTTTTTAAAATGATAGCAATGTACGGTTTATGATATGCTGCAAATTATAATAACAGTAAAGAGATAAAAAATGTATACTGGAGAAATATTAAGCAAAAGAAAGTGAAACAACAATAATATATAAAGTAGACATTTTTGCAAAATGCATTACTAGGCAAAAGAAAGATTACTTATTGATAAAAAAGAACAATTAACTAGAAAATTCTAAGGGTTTTGTTTTTATTTTATTTTTATTTTTATTTTTATTTTCATTGATAGAGCATGGGGTCATGCTCTATCGCCCAGGCTGGAGTGCAGTAGCCAACTCCTGGGCTCAAGCAATCTTCCCACCTCAGCCTCCTGAGTAGCTGGGACTACAAGCATGTGCCACCATGCCCAGCTCAGTTTAGAAACTCTATGCACCTTACATATGGAATCATTCATAACTATATGGTGAAATTGAAAAATCCATAATTATGCTACACTTTCATAAAGTCACACAGAAAAAAATCTGTTTAGTACATATATGGCTTTAATTTATACTAAATGTAAAAAATTGATCTGCACCCAATAATGAGGAAATGACTAATTTTTCAATATGTGAAACATTTACACAAACTGAATACTAACTGGATCATAAGGGATTTCTCAACAAATATTAAAGAATGGATCATGTACACATGGCATTCCCTGACTGCAATGCACAAAGGAAAGTTAATAATAAAAAATAAGAGAGTAATATTTAGAGAAATTTTAAAATGCACATGTGTAGAAAATTTTAAGCAGACTCATAGATTTATTATTATTATTATTTTATTTTTATTTTTTGAGATGGTCTCACGCTGTTACCCTGGCTGGGGTGCAATGGTATAATCACAGCTCATTGCATCCTTGACCTCCTGGGTTCAGGTGATCCTCCCACCTCAGCCTCTAGAGTAGCTGGGATTACAGGTGTAAGCCACCATGTCTGGCTAATTTTTTTTTTTTTAATAAAAATGAGGTTTTGCCATGTTGCCCAGGCTGGCTGTGAACTCCTGAACTCAAGTGATCCACAGTGCCCATCCTCTGATTTGTTTATTAATTTTAAAAGTGGACTCCATGGCTAGGCACGGTGACTCATGCCTGTAATCCCAGCACTTGGGAAGCTGAGGCGGGCGGATCAGTTGAGGCCAGGAGTTCAAGACCAGCCTGACCAACATGTGAAACTCTGTCTCTACCAAAAATACAAAACTTAGCCAGGCATGGTGGCGGATGCCTGTAATCCTAGGTACTTGGGAGGCTGAGGGAAGAGAATTGCTTGAACCCAGGAGGTGGAGTTTGCAGTGAGCCGAGATCGGGCCACTGCACTCCAGCCTGGGCAACAGAGTGAGACCCCATCTAAAAATAAAAAATAAAAAAGTGGACTTCAAAACAATTCAAGGTCAAAGGAGAAATTTCAAACTTACGGAGTTGTATTTAAGACAATACGAATAATTATGTCTACCCTTTCATTCAGATTCTCTGATTGTTAATGTTTTGTTACATCTGCTTTAAAATCCCTTTTATAGACCAGGCGCGGTTGCTCATGACTGTAATCCCAGCACTTTGGGAGGCTGAGTCGGGTAGATCAGTTGAAGCCAGGAGTTTTAGACCAGCCTGGTCAATATGACGAAACCCCCTCTCTACCTAAAATACAAAAAGTAGCTGGGCATGGTGGTGCGTGCCTGCAATCCCAGCTATTTGGGAGGCTGAGGCACAAGAATCACTTGAACCCAGAAGGCCAGAGGTTGCAGTGAGCCAAGATCACACCACTGCACTCCAGCCTGGGTGACAGAGTAAGACTCTACCTCAAAAAATAAATAAATAAAATCCCTTTTATAGGCCCATACTTAATTTTGGAGATAGTTTCAGGCATAATATCTCTTTATCTTTAAATCTTCAGCATGTATTGAAGAACAAGAGCATTGCAGCCATAATGACAGAGCAAGTATCACTCATACTGATAGAATAATATTATCTAGTATTCAGATTGTATCTATGGTCCCAATATTTTCCACTGTGGACGATCCTCCTCCCCTGACCAGGATCTGGTCCAGGAACAGGTGTTGCATTTACTTGCCGTGTCTCTTAGGTCTCCTTCAATCTGGAATGGCCCCTCGGCCTTTCCCTCTCTCATGACACTGACAGTTTTGAAGAGCCCAGGCCAGTGGTTTCTAGACAGAGTCAGTTTTATTTATTTATTTATTTATTGAGGCAGAGTCTTGCTCTGTCGCCCAGGCTGGAGTGCAGTGGTGTGATCTTGGCTCACTGCAACCTCCACCTCCCAGGTTCAAGCGATTCTCCTGCCTCAGCCTCCTGAATAGCTGTGATTACAGGCACGTGTCAGCACGCCCAGCTAATTTTTGTATTTTTAGTAGAGACGGGGTTTTGCCATGTTGGTCAGGCTAGTCTCGAACTCCTGACCTTGTGGTCCACCCACCTTGGCCTCCCAAAGTGTTGGGATTACAGGCGTGAGCCACCATACCCAGCCCAGAGTCTATTTTAAACATGTTCCTCTGGTGATGCTGTTGTCCTCTCCAGTTTGAGAACCACCACGTCAGAGGCATCTTCCTGTCTGAACCATTCTTTCCTGTTGCTCTCAGGAAGGCAGAAAGGTACAGCTGGGCTCACCCCATACTCATCTGGGCCTCCCACACCCAACCCCATGCCTGGCACCCAGTAGGTACTCAATAAAAACTTGACTTGGTTGTTATGTAGACCAGGGTTCCAGCCCATCTGTGCCACAGAGTGCGTTGGGCAAGGACTTCACCTCTCCAGGATCACTTCTCCCATCTGTAAATCTTGGTTTGGGGGTGGAGAGTGGGTGGGACTAGGTGATCTTTAAAGGCTCTTGCAACTTTGGTTGTTGCCTCTCAAAAGGACCTCTTTCCTCCCACTCCAGGAGCTGGAGTAAGTGTCTTAGGTCTCCCAAGTCAGTGACTCATTCATCAAATACTTATGAATCACCTATGAGGTGGAACCTGGGACTTGATTTTCTTTATTTCTTTTTCTTTTTCTTTTTGAGACGGAGTCTTGCTCTGTCGCCAAGGGTGGAGTGCAGTAGCGTGATCACAGTTCACTGCAACCTCAAACTCCTGAACTCAAGGGATCCTCCCACCTCAGTCTTCTAAGTGGCTGGGACTTCAGGTGTGCACCACCACACCCAGCTAATATTTATTTATGTATTTATTTATCTTTAGAGATGGAGGGTCTCACTATGTTGCCCAGGCTGGTCTCTAACTCCTGGGCTCAGGAGATCCTCCCACTTCAGCTTTTCAAGTAGCTGGGATTAGAGATGTGATCCACATTGCCTGGCTCATTCCAATCTTCACTTCCATGGTCACATTGCTTTCTCCTCTTCTGGATGTCAACTTTCCCTTGGCATCCCTCTTGTAGGAATATATGTGATTGCTTTTAGAGCCCATCCTGATTATTCCACACTTTCCCTAACTCATACTCCTTAATTTAATCATATTTGCAAATGTTTGCCATGTAAGAAAACATTTTAGGGATTAGGACCTGATAGCTTTGGGGTCCATTATTAAGCCTACTACAGCTAGTGAGAGCTATTAAAGTTGGCTCCAAATAAACATATGGAAAAATA
The DNA here is from genome assembly GCF_028885655.2 of Pongo abelii. Classification (NCBI taxonomy): domain Eukaryota; kingdom Metazoa; phylum Chordata; class Mammalia; order Primates; family Hominidae; genus Pongo; species Pongo abelii. The sequence goes on from NC_071999.2 coordinate 21,585,213, forward strand.
CTCATCATCACTAATAATCAGAGAAACACAAATTAACATCATAATGAGATACCAGTCAGAATGGCTATTATTAAAAAGTCAAAATATAACAGATGTGGGTGAGGCTATGGAAAAAAGAGAACACTCATACACTGTTGGTGGGAATGTAAATTAGTTCAGCCCTTGTGGAAAGTAGTTTGGACATTTCTCAAAGAACTAAAAATAGAATTGCCACCTGAGCCAGCAGTCCCATTACTGGGTATATACCCAAAGGAAAATAAATTGTTCTACCAAAAAGACATCTGCACTAGTATGTTCATCAAAGCAAAGTTATTAGCCTAGGTGCCCTCTACCAGCAGATTGGATAGAGAAAATCTGGGATCCTTTTGAAGTTCATGAGTGTGAGAACTGGGTGTTCACCCGCATGTGTGAGATGTGCCACCCGCAAACCTTGTTATGACATTGGCACATTACCGAAAAAAAAGAAAATCTGGTACATATGCACCATGGAATATTATGCAGCCATAAAAAATAATGACACTATTGCCGGGCGCAGCGGCTCACACCTGTAATCCCAGCACTTTGGGAGGCCAAGGTGGGCAGATCACAAGGTCAAGAGATGGAGACCATCCTGGCCAACATGGTGAAACCCTGTCTCTACTAAAAATACAAAAATTAGCTGGGTGTGGAGGTGCGCTCCTGTAGTGCCAGCTATTCGGGAGGCTGAGGCAGGAGAATCGCTTGAACCCGGGAGGTGGAGCTTGCAGTGAGCCGAGATCACGCCACTGCACACCAGCCTGGCGACAGAGCAAGACTCCATCGCAAAAAAAAAAAAAAAAAAAAAAAAAATTATGTTATTGTTTCCTTCGCAGCAACATGGAAGCAGCTGGAGGCCATTATCCTAGATGAATTAACACCAACACAGAAAACCAAATACTGGGTGTTCTCACTTACAAATGAGAGCTAAACACTGAGTACACATGGATATAAAGATGGGAACAATAGACTCTGGGGACTCTAAAAAGCCGGGAGGAAAAGAGGGGAAAAGGGTTGAAAAACTACCTATTGCTCACTATGTTCACTATTTGGGTGACATGAAGGTTCAATAGAAGCTCAAAACTTCAGCATCACACAAAATATCCACGAAACAAACCTAAACATGTACCCACTGAATCTGAAATTAAAAATAAATAAATAAAGTTGGCTCCAGTGTCCTTTTTTCTTATTTTTTTTTTTTTTTTTATTTTTTTGAGACGGAGTCTTGCTCTTGTCGCCCAGGCTGGAGTGCAATGGTGCGATCTCGGCTCACTGCAATCTCTGCCTCCCGGGTTCACGCCATTCTCCTGCCTCAGCCTCCCGAGTAGCTGGGATCACAGGCACCCACCACCATGCCCCACTAATTTTTGTATTTTTAGTGGAGACGAGGTTTCACCATGTTGGCCAGGCTGGTCTCGAACTCCTGACCTCCGGTGATCTGCCCGCCTTTGGCCTCCCAAAGTGCTGGGATTACATGTGTGAGCCACTATGCCTGACTCTTTTTTTTTCTTTTTTTTTGAGATGGAGTCTCCCTCTGTCACCCAGGCTGGAGTGCAGTGGCACGATCTCGGCTCACTGCAACCTCCGCCTCCCAGGTTCAAGTGATTCTCCTGCCTCAACCTCCTGAGTAGCTGCGACTACAGGCACATGCCACTACACTGGCTAAGTTTTTATATTTTTGGTAGAGACGGGGTTTCACCATTTTGGTCAGGCTGGTCCCAAACTCCTGACGTCAAGTGATCTGCCTGCCCCGACCTCCCAAAGTGCTAGGATTACAGGTGTGAGCCACATCGCTTGGCCTAAAATTTTTCAAAAAGTGTGATAAAATACATATAAAATTTATTAACTTTTTAAGTGTACAGTTCAATGGTACTAACTTCATTCATATTGTTGTGTAACCATCACCATCACCCATTTTCAGAACTTTTCTTATCTTGCAAAAAGTGAAGCTCTATACCTATTAGACAATAACTCCCCATTTCCCCTGACAACCAGCATTCTACTTTCTGTATGTATGAATTTGACTGCTCAAGGTACCTTATGTGTCTTAGTCTATTTCATGTTGCTAAACAGAATACCTGGGACTGGATAATTTCTTTTAAAAAGAAGTTTATTGGCCGGGCGGTGGCTCACGCCCGTAATCCCAGCACTTTGGGAGGCCGAAGCGGGTGGATCACGAGGTCAGGAGATCGAGACCACAGTGAAACCCCGTCTCTACTGAAAATACAAAAAATTAGCTGGGCGCAGTGGCGGGCGCCTGTAATCCCAGCTACTCAGGAGGCTGAGTCAGGAGAATGGCGTGAACCCGGGAGGCAGAGCTTGCAGTAAGCCGAGATTGTGCCACTGCACTCCAGCCTGGACGACAGAGTGAGACTCCGTCTCAAAAAAAAAAAAAAAGAAGTTTATTTAGCTTACGGTTCTGCAAGCTGGGAAGTTGAAGGGGCATGGTGCCGGCATCTGCTTCACTTCTGGTGAGAACCTCATGCTGCACTCATGGCAGAAAGTGGAAAGGGAGTAGGCATGTGTAAAGAGATCACAAAGAAAGAGAAAGCAAGAGAGAGAAAAACCCAATGAAGCCAGACTCCTTTTAACTACCTACTCTCATGGGAACCAACCCATTCCTGTGAGAGTAAGAATCTGCCTCCTTCGGAAGGCATTCAGCTATTCACGAGGGATCCATCCCCATGACCCAAACACTTCCCACTAGGCTCTGTCTTTCATCACTACTACATTGGGGAACAGATTTCAACATGAGTTTTGGTTGGAGACAAACAATATCCAAACCATAGCATTATGTAAGTGGAATATTATGTATTTTTCATTTTGTGACTGCCTTATTTCACTTAGTGTAATATCCTTAAGGTTCATCCATGTGGCAGCATATGTCCAAATTTCCTTCCTTTTTAAGACTAAACAATATTCCATTGTATGTATGTACCACATCTTGCTTATCCACTCCTGCCGAAGGACACTAAGGTTGCTTCCACATTTTAGCTATTGTGAATGATGCTGCTATAAATGTGAGTATACAAAGATATCTTGAAGACCCTGTTTTCATTTTTTTGACTATATACACCGAAGTGAAATCACTGGGTTATATAGTAATTACATTTTAAATTTTTGGATATTTTCCACAGCATCTGTACCGTTTTACATTCCCACCAACAGTGCACAGGGGTTCCAATTTCTTCACATTCTTGCCAACACTGATTACTTTTTGATTACTTTTTTTTCTTTTGAGATGGAGTCTTGCTCTGTTGCCCAGGCTGGAGTGCAATGGCATGATCTCAGCTCAGTGCAACCTCAGCCTCCTGGGTTCAATCGATTCTCCTGCGTCAGCTGCCCAAGTAGCTGGGACTACAGGCATGCACCACCACAACCAGCTAATTTTTGTATTTCTTAGTAGATACAGGGTTTCACCATGTTGGCCAGGCTGGTCTCGAACTCCTGACCTCAAGTGATCTGCCTGCCTCAGCCTCCCAAGGTACTGGGATTACAGGTGCAAGCCACCTGCACCTGGCCGGTAGTAGCTTTTTGATAGTAGTTATTCTAATTGATGTAAGGTGGTATCCAATTGTGGTTTTGATTTGCATTTCTCTGATTATTTATTAGAGATGTCGAGCATCTTTTCATGTGCTTATTGGCATTCATATATCTTGTTTGGAGAAATGTCTATTCAATTCCTTTGCCCATTTTTTTTTTTTTTTTTTTGAGATGGAGTTTCGCTCTTGTCACTCAGGCTGGAGTACAGTGGCACCATCTCGGCTCACTGCAACCTCTGCCTCCCGGGTTCAAGTGATTCTCCTGCCTCAGCCTCCCAAGTAGCTGGGATTACAGGCACTCACCACCATGCCCGGCTAATTTTTGTATTTTTAGTAGAGATGGGGTTTCACCATATTGGTCAGGCTGGTCTTGAACTCCTGACCTCGGGTGATCCACCTACCTCGGACTCCCAAAGTGCAGGCATGAGGCACTGATCCCAGCCCTTCGCCCATTTTTGAATCAGGTTATTCGTTTCTTTGTTGTTGAATTTTAGGAGTTTATATATAGACTGGAAATCAATCTCTTATCAGATATGTGTTTTACAAATATTTTCTCCTATTCTGTGGGTTGCCTTTTTACTCTGCTGACAGCATCTTTCTATGCAAAAAAATTTTTAATTTTTGCAAAGTCCAGTTTGTCAATTTTTTCTCCTGTTGACTGTACCTTTACTGTCAGATCTAAGAGATCATTACCAAATCCAATGTAATGAATATTTTCTTTTGTTTTCTTCTAAGAGTTTTATAGCTTAGCACTTATATTTAAGTCTTTGATTCATTTTGAGTTAATTTTTGTGTATATTATAAGGTAAGAGTCCCAACTTCATTCTTTTGCATGTGAATATCCAGTTTTCCCAGTATCATTCGTTGAAAAGACTGTCCTTTCCTCTTTGAATGGTATAGTACTCTTGTTGAAAATCATTTGAGGGTGGGCATGGTGGCTCATGCTTGTAATCCCAACACTTTTGGAGGCTTCGGTGGGCAAATTGCTTGAACTCAGGAATTTGAGACCAGCGTGGGCAACATGGCAAAACCATTTTGTATTTTTCTACAAAAAATACAAAATTTAAGAAAAAAGAAAATAATTTGACCATAGCCACAAACGTTTACTTGTGGGCTCTCTATTCTGTTCCATTGATCTATGTGTCTGTTATGTCAACCATACTTCTTTGATTATTGTAGCTCTATAGTAAGTTTGAAAGCAGGAAGCAAGTCTTTCAATTTTGTTCCTTTTAAAGATTGTTTTGGCTATTCAGGATCCCTTGAGATTTCATATAAATTTTAGGGTGGGCTTTTCTATTTCTGCAAAAGACGTAATTGGATTTTGAGAGACATTGCATAAAATCTGCAGATTCCTTTGGGTAGTATCGATATTGTGACGGCCAACTTTTTGTGCCACTTTGGGCTAAAGGATGCCCAGATAGCTGGTAAAACATTATTTCCAGATGGGTCTGTGAGGGTCTTTCCAGAAGAGATTAGCATTTGAGTCAGGAGATTGAGTAAAGATTATCGGCCCTCACTAATGTGCATAAGCATCCTGCAATCTGTTGGGGGCCTGAATAGAACAAAATGATTAAGGAAAGGCATATTTCCTCTCTTTCTTTTCCCTCCTGGGTCTAGGACAACCATAATCTCCTGCCCATAGAAATTGGAGCTCTTGGTTCTTGGGCCTTTAGACTCTAGGACCAGCAGGGTACCCTCTCCACCACCTCCAGTTCACAGGACTTCCTACCACGACTGAATTACACCATCAGCTTTCCTAGTTCCCCAGCTTTCAGACAGCATATTGTGGGACTTCTTGGCCCCCATAAGCAGGTGAACTAATTCCTATAATAAAGACACTCATATATCTATGTATATCCTATTGGCTCTATTTCTCTGGCTAATATGGACATCTTGCAATATTAAGTCTTTCAGTTCATGAACACGGAATGTCTTTCCATTCATTTGTGTTTTCTTTTATTTCTTTCAGCAAGGTTTTTGTAGTTTTGATTGTGCAAATCTTCCACCTTCTTGGTTAATTTAATTCCTATATACTTATTCTTTTTGATGCTCTTGTAACTGGATTTTTTTTTTTTTTTTTTTGAGATGGAGTCTCACTCTGTCACCCAGGCAGAAGTGCAGTGCTGCGATCTCGGCTCACCACAACCTCCGCCTCCTGGGTTCAAGCAATTCTTCTGCCTCAGCCTCCCAAGTAGCTGGGATTACAGGTACATGCTGCCACGCCTGGCTAATTTTTTGTATTTTAATAGAGATGGGGTTTCACCATGTTGCCCAGGCTGGTCTTGAACTCCTGAGCTCAGGCGATCCACCCACCTTGGACTCCCAAAGTCCTGGGATTACAGGCATGAGCCACCGCACCCAGCTGTTGGAATTGTTTTCTTAATTTTCTTTTTGGATTGTTCACTGTTAGTGTGTAGAAATGCAACTAACTTTTGCATGTTGACTTTTCGTCCTGCTTCTTTGCTGAATTTACTTATTAGTTGTAACAGTTTTTCAAGGAATCTTAAAGTTTTTTTTGTTTGTTTGTTTTTTGTTTTTTGTTTTTTTTGAGACAGAGTCTCGCTTTGTCGCCCAGGCTGGAGTGCAATGGCATGATCTCCGCTCACTGCAACGTCCGCCTCCCAGTTTCAAGTGATTCTCCTGCCTCAGCCTCCCTAGTAGCTGGGATTACAGGCACGCGCCACCACGCCCAGCTAATTTTTGTATTTTTAGTAGAGGGGGCGTTTCACCATGTTGGTCAGGCTGGTCTCGAACTCCTGACCTCGTGATCTGCCCTCCTTGGCCTCCCAAAGTGCTGGGATTAAAGGCGTGAGCCACTGTGCCTGGCCAGGAATCTTAAAGTTTTGTACATATAAATTGTCATCTATGGAAAATGATAATTTATTTGTACCTTTACAACTTGAATGCCCTTTATTACTTTTTCTTGTTTAATTGCTCTGGCAAATTGGGGGAAAAAAGTATCTTCAACAAATGAGGTGGGGGCCAGGTGCGGTGGCTCACATCTGTAATCCCAGCACTCTGGGAGGCTGAGGTGGGCGAATTGCTTGAGGTCAGGAGTTTGAGAACAGCCTAGCCAACATGGCAAAACCCCATCTCTACCAAAAATTTAAAAATTAGCTGGGTGTGGTGGCATGCGCCTGTAATCCCAGCTATTCAGGAGACTGAGGTGGCAGAATTCCTTGAATCCAGGAGGCGGAGGTTGCAGTGAGCTGAGATGTTGCCACTGCACTCCAGCCTGGGCGACAGAGTGAAACTCAGTCTCAATAAAAAATAAAAAATAAAATAAAATAAATGAGAGTAGAACAATGAATATCCAAGTAGAAAAAAAATGAAATTTGGTCAGGCGTGGTGGCTCATGCCTGTGACCCCAGCACTTTGATGGCCAAGGGAGGTGGATCACTTTGAGTTCAGGAGTTCAAGACCACACTGGCCATCACAGTGAAACCCCATCTCTATTCTAAATAAAAAATCAGCTGGGTGTGGTTGCACGCCTGTAATCCCAGCTACTTGGTAGGCTGAGGCAAGAGAATTGCTTGAACCTGGGAGGCAGCGGCTGCAGTGAGCCAAGATTGCACCACTGCACCCCAGCCTGGGCAAGAGTGAGACTCTGTATCCAAAAAAAAAAAAAAAAATTTGTATATTTTTACAAAAATTATATATACAAAAATGAACTCAAAGTCGATTAAGGACTTAGATATAAAAGCTAAAATCAATTCTTAGATGAAAACATAGAGGCAAATCTTCATGACCTTGGATGTGCCTATGTTTTCTTAGATACAAAAGCCGAGCAGTGAAATAATAAATTAGACTTCATCAATGTTAAAAACTTTTGTGCATCCCAGGGAATTACTAAGAAAGTGAAAAGACAACCTTCATAATGGGAGAATATATTTGCAAATAGTGTATCTGATAAAGTTTAGTATCCAGAATGTATAGAGAACTCTTACAACTCAGTGACAAAAAGGCAAACAACTCAATTAAAAATGGATTAAGGACTTGAATAGACATGTCTCCAAAACATGGCCAACTAGCACATAAAAAGATGTTCAATGTCATTAGTCATTAGAAAAATGAGTGTTAAAACCACAATTGGCTGGGCGTGGTAGCTCACACCTGTAATCCTAGCACTTTGGGAGACTAAGGTGGGTGGATCACTTGAGCCCAGGAGTTTGAGACCAGCCTGGGCAACAAGGTGAGACCCAGTCTCTACCAAAAATACAAAAATTAGCAGGGCATGGTGTCATGCGCCTGTCATCCCAACTACTCAGGAGCCTGAGGTGGGAGGATCACCTGAGCCCAGTAGGTCAAAACTGTAGTGAGCTGTGATTGTACCACTGTATTCCAGCCTAAGCGACAGGGTTAAGACCCTGTCTCAAAAACAAAAACAAAAGAACACGAAAACCACAATGACGTGCCACTTCACATCCAAATTGCCAGTGGGAATATAAAATGGAGCAGCTACTGTGGAAAACGAGTGGTTCTTCAAAAGATAAAGATTAATTATCATTTGACCCAGCAATTCATTCCTGGGTTTATGCTCAAAATAATTGAAAACAGATGTTCAAATAAATACTTATACATCAGTTTTTATATGGTACTATTCACAGTAGACAAAAGACGGAAACAACCTGAATATCCATTAATGGACAAAAGGATAAAACAAAATGTGGTCTATAAATACAATGGAATATTATTGTTAAAAAGTAATGAAGTATTTATGTATGCTACAACATGAATGAACCTCAAAAATATGGTGAGTGAAAGAAGCCAGACACAATAGATCTTATACTGTATGGCTTCATTTATATAAAGTATCTCAAATAAGTAAACCTATAGAGACAGGAACCAGATAGGTGGTTTCCAGGGGCTGGAAAAGTGAAGAATGGGTATTGACTATTTAATGGGTACTGGATTTTCTTTTGGGATGATGAAAATGTTTTAGAACTTGATAAAGGTGGTGGTTGCACAAAATTGTGAATATACTAAATGTCACTGAATTGTACACTTTGAAATGTCTAATTTTATGTGAATTTCACCTTAATTTTTTTAAAAAAGAATGAAGCACATCTTTGACGCAAAAACTTTGGGATATCTGACAGAGAATTAGACAACGTGTAAAATAAAAGGCTGAGCTTAGCACAGTCATAGTTGTGAGATGATTATTTAATTGCCCCGATAGTGAATTTTGGGCATTCCTAACAAATTCTAAGCCCAGGCTATGTTTATTTAGTTGTTTGGGTTAAAGCCAGCTTTAAAAATCTTTCCTTCTTGTCTTTTCAATTTCTGAGTGCTTTACTATGTGCTGAAGCAGTATATTAGGCCCTATGAATTAAACATGTATAAGACAGACTCTTCTTACTTCAAGATGTTTGTAATATTCTCATGGTATATATATATATATATTTTTTTTTTTTTTGAGCTGGAATCTTAATTCTGTTGCCCAGGCTGGAGCACAGGGGCACCATCTCGGCTCACGGCAACCCCCACCTCCCGGGTTTAAGTGACTCTCCTACCTCCGCCTCCCGAGTAGCTGGGATTACAAGGGACCACCCCCACATCTGTCTAATTTTTGTATTTTGGTTTCATCATGTTGCGCACAATGGTCTCAAACTCTTCACCTCCAAATGATCCGCCCGACTCGACCTCCAAAAGCGCTGGGATCACAGGCATCAGCCCCCGGGCGTGGCCTATATATAAAATTCTTTAAAAGTTAAGTTTCTGCAGGGTAAGCTGGCACAAGCCTGTAATCCTAGCACCTTGGGCGGCTGAGGCAGGATTGCTTGAGCTTATGAGTTTGACACCAGCCAGGGAACCACATCGAGATCCCCAGCTCTGAAAAAAACTTAAAAATTAGCCAAGCACAGTAGGGTTGTGTCCAGTATTTATTCCTTCTGGTGGGTTCTTGGTCTCGCTGACGCCAGTGGCGGGGTGCTGTGGCTCCCGCCTGTAATCGCAGCACTTTGAAAGGCCCTGGCAGACAGAGCACGACGTCAGTAGATCGAGACCACCCGGGATAACACAGTATAACCCCCATCTATACTAACAATACAAAAAATTAGTCAGGCGTGGCGGCGGGCGGCCCTGGTCCCAGCTACTCGGGAGACTGAGGCAGGAGAATAGCGTGAACCCGAAAGGCTTGCAGTGAGCCAGATCGCGCCACTGCACTCCAGCCTGGGCAACAAAGCCAAACCCTGTATCTCAAAAAAAAAAAAAAAAAAGCCGTGGCCCTCACGGTGAGTGTTACAGCTCTTAAAGGTGACACGTCCTGAGTTAGTTTGTTCTTTCTGGCGTGTCACAGTTCTTAAAAGTAGCATATCCGGAGTTTGTTCCTTGCGGCGGGTTCCTGGTCCAGTAAAGAAAGCATAGACCCTCGCGATAAGTGTTACAGCTCTTCAATATGGTGCCGACCCCCCCCCCCCCCCAAAAAAAAAAGATCTGCAACAAGCTAAACAACAAACTTCCCACCGGTGAAACGAAACCTGAGCACGTCACTGCACCGGGCGCGGGTGGCCGGCTTTTATTCCCTTATTTGTCCCGGCCCATGTCCTGCCGATTGGTCCATTTTACAGAGTGCTGATTGGCCCATTTTGCGGAGTGCTGATTGATACATTTTACAGAGTGCTGATTGGTCTATTTTTACAGAATGCTGATTGGTACATTTACAATCCTCTAGGTAGACACAGAGTGCTGATTGGTGCATTTACAATCCTCTAGCTAGACAGAAAAGTTCTCCAAGTCCCCACCCGACCCAGAGGGCCCAGCTGGCTTCACCTGTCAGTGTGTACCTGTAGTCCCAGAAACTCAGAAGGCTGACGTGGGAGAATCGCTGCAGCCCAGGAGGTCGAGGCTGTAGTGAGCCATGATTGTGCCACTGCATTCCATCCTGGGCCACGGAGTGAGAGCCTGTCTTAAAAAAAAGTTTAAAGAAACAAGTCTTTATTTGATGCCTGAAAGGTGCTTAAGCAGTGTTGCTTGTTTGGGTTTCTTAAACTAGGATAAGAGGATCCATGCCAGAGGATTGTGCACTGTCCCATCTTTCTTTACTGAAGATTGGTTCTAGTGTGCATTATTTTTCTCTCCATTACTGAGATAAGGAACTTATAATAGCTGCCTATTTGCCATTCAGTATTACAACAATGTTTACAGAAAGTGGGCTTTGAGTACTGTTTTATTTATTTGTCTTAAAAATATGTATTTTAGGCTAGGTGCAGTGGCTCACGCCTATAATCCCAGCACTTTGGGAGGCCGAGGCGGGTGGATCAATTGAGTTCAGGAGTTCGAAAGAGTCCTGGTCAACATGGTGAAACCGCTCTCTACTAAAAATACAAAATTTACAAAATTTAGCTGGGCATATTTTCGCTTGCTTTAATCCCAGCTACTCAGGAGGCTGAGGCAGGAGAATCGCTTGAACCCGGGAGGCAGAAGTTGTAGTGAGAAGAGATAGCAATACTGCACTCCAGCCTGGGCAACAAGAGTGAAACTCTGTCTCAAAAAAAAAAAAAATTTATATATATATATATGTTTTAGATTAAAAATACCGGCCCGGTATTTTTAATCTATAGGAATCTCTAGGTTCTATATCCATCTTTTATCTACCTGCAGCAAAAGAAGCTGCATAATTTATGACCCTGTTCAAAAACTGCTAATATCTTCTTTTTTCTTTTCTTTCTTTCTTTCTTTTTTTTTTTTTTTTTTTGAGACAGAGTTTCACTCTTGTTGCCCAGGCTGGAGTGCAATGGTGCGATCTCGGCTCATCGCAACTTCCGCCTCCTGGGTTCAAGCGATTCTCCTGCCTCAGCCTCCGAAGTAGCTGGGATTACAAACATGCACCACCACACCCGGCTAAGTTTGTATTTTTAGTAGAGGTGGGGTTTCTCCATGTTGGTCAGGCTGGTCTCAAACTCCCGACCTCAGGTGATCTGCCTGCCTCAGCCTCCCAAAGTGCTGGGTTGCCAAAACGATTAATATTTTCAAGATAGTGACAGCAGAGCATTAAACATAGTACAGGTCTTCTAAGCGTGGAGCCCTGTACCACTGCCCTGTCATACACTCATGAAGCCAGCCTTGTTTTTCACGATTTATTGAAGAAGCTGGACAATTTGTCTATAGAATTTCACTCAGGTATTTTTGTTGTTGTTTTGTTTTGTTTGTTTTTGAGACAGGGTCTCATTCTGTCACCCAGGCTGGAGTTGCCCAGGTGAGATCTCAGCTCACTGCAACCTCTCCCTGCCAGGTTCAAGTGATTCTCCTGCCTCAGCCTCTTGAGTAGCTGGGATTACAGACATTCACCACCATGCCCAGCTAATTTTTTTTTTTTTTTTTTTTTGTATTTTTAGCAGAGACAGGGTTTCACTGTGTTGACCATGGCTGGTCTCCAACTCCTGGCCTCATGTGATCTGCCCGCCTTCGCCTCCCAAAGTGATGGGATTACAGATGTGAGCCATCATGCCCGGCCAAAATTTCACTCAGTTTTAATTTTGCTGACTGCATTCCCCTGGTGTAAATTAACATTTTCCTCTGTCCTCTGAATTTCCTGCAAATTGGTAATTGCATCTAGAGGTTTAATCATATTACGATGTAATTTAGGGGGAAGACTACTTAAAGAGTGGTGGCTTGTTTTTTCATTAAGTGGCATATAACATCAGATTGTCTTTCTTTTCTCATTATTAGTAGCCATCGATACTCAATGCTTAGATTCTTTATTCATTAGAGGTTGCAAAATGGTAATATTCAAATTATATCATAGCTGGGAGTGGTGGCTCACGTATGTAATCCCAGCACTTTGGGAGGCCGAAGCGGGTGGATCACCCAAGGTCAGGAGTTCCAGACCAGCCTGGCCAACATGGTGAAACCTCGTCTCTATTAAAAATACAAAAATTAGCTGGGCGTGGTGGCGGGTGCCTGTAATCCCAGCTACATGGGAGGCTGAGACAGGAGAATCATTCAAACCCAGGAGGCGGAGGTTGCAGTGAGCCGAGATGGTGCCACTGTACTCCAGCCTGGGAGACAGAATGAGACTCGGTATAAAAAAAAAAACAATATAATATATAATCATTATTTTCTTCGTTTATTTGTTGGAATACTTATTTAATAAGAAACCTCGTGATTTTTGATCTGGTTACTCAGTGGTAGAGTTGTTAGGAAAGGCAAGATAAATACACACATTTTTCTCTTTAAGTTATTGAAATGAAGAGATTATTTTCTTGTTTTCACCAAAGGCGACCAATTCTTTTTGCAAGCAACATCATTTATTAGCTCATGGTTTTAAACATATCTGATGTGTTTTAGTCTAATGCAATTATTTTCTTTATTTCTTGCTCGAACCGCCTCATCTTTATTTAGTGGGAAACTCTTCAATTGGCCTTCAAGTAATTTTTTTTTTTTTTTTTTTTTTTGAGATGGAGTCTCACTTTGTCACCCAGGCTGGAGTGCAGTGGTGTGATCTCTAGCTCACTGCAACCTCTGCCTCCCGGGTTCAAGTGATTCTCCTGCCTCAGCCTCCCGAGTAGCTGGGACTACAGGTGTGCCACTGTGCTTGGCTAATTGTTGTCTTTTATGTAGAGACGGAATTTCTCCATGTTTCCCAGCTTGGTCCCAAACTCCTGGGCTCAAGTGATGCTCCTACCTTGACCTCCCAAAGTGCTGGGATTACAGGCATGCTCCATCGCGCCTGGCTAAATTATAGTTTTGTTTTTGCTTTTTTTGAGACAGTGTCTCACTCTGTTGCCCAAGCTGGAGTGCAGTGATGTGATCACAACTCACCGCAGTCTCGACCTCCTGGGCTCACGCAGTTTTCCCATGTCAGCCCCCGAGTAGCTAGGACTACAGGTATGCACCACCATGTCGGGCTAATTTTTAAAACTTCTGATAGAGACTGGTTCTTGCCCTGTTGCCCAGGCTGGTCTCAAACTCCTAGGCTCAAATGATCCTCCCGCCTTGGCATCCCAAAGTGCTGGCATTACAGGCATGAGCCACCTTGCTCAGCTGTCCTTTTATTTTCTATAGGAAACTGATCTGTTTTTTTATTTTATTTTTCCTTTTAAAAAATATTAACTTTGTATGAGATTTAATGTGGATCCTCTTCATTTATTTATTTGTTTGTTTATTTTATCTATTTATTTATTTATTTATTTATTTATTTTTGGGACAGAGTTTGCCTCTTGTTCCCCAGGCTGCAGTGTAATGGTGTGATTTCAGCTCGTTGCAACCTCTGTCTCCTGATTTCAAGAGATTCTCCTGCCTTGGCCTCTTGAGTCGCTGGGATTACAGGCGCATGCCACCACACTCAGCTAATTTTGTATTTTTAGTAGAGATGGGGTTTCAGCATTTTGGACAGGCTGGTCTCAAACTCCTGACCTGGAGTGATCCACCTGCCACGGCCTCCCAAAGTGCTGGGATTACAGGCGTGAGCCACTGTGCCTGGTGTATTATTTATTTTGACTTTAAATTAGCTTCTCAAACTTTAAGAAGGAAGGTGTAATTTAATATTGTCCTTCTAATTTTGCAGATCTGTAGTGCCACCTTCTGTTGTTTTTATGAGGAGTTTAAATATAGGGCATCCTACTTTCTGAGATCTGACTGCATCTCTGTTGGCCCCTCTGTTTTACTGGAACCCTTATCTTTCCTTTGTGCCCTTTGTTCAAAAACTGCTTAAATCCTCAACACTCCTGGGAAGAGATTTAGCTGGTTAGTTTTGAGAGCTTATAGGGAGATCTCTCCCAGCCTATTCATATCTTACTGGAGATACCTTGCGCTGAAACCCTTGGGGTTTCCGATATTATTTTCAAATTGGCCATCTGAGTGTCCCAGTGAGTGCCTGTTGGTTGTTTTGGAATTTATTTTATTTTATTTTATTTTATTTTGCTTTTAGACAGAGTTTCGTTCTTGTCACCCAGGCTGGAGCCCAATGGTGCAATCTTGGCTCACTGCAACCTCTGCCTCCTGGGTTCAAGCGAATTCTCCTGCCTCAGCCTCCCAAGTAGCTGGGGTTACAGGTTCCCGCCACCACACCTGGCTAATTTTTGTATTTTTAGTAGAGACAGGGTTTCACCATGTTGGCCAGGCTGGTCTCAAACTCCCGACCTCAGGAGATCCGCCTGCCTCAGCCTCCCAAAGTGAGCCACTGTGCCTGGCTTGTTTTGGAATTTTTACATGTCTGGTGCCCTGTTTCTTCCTTCTGTTTCCTCCTGCACAGATGCTGATACCATTTATCTCTTGTGCCTTTTAGTGCTTTGGTGGTACCTGCTGGTGTTTTGGAGTTCCAGGGATTGCTGTACCATCTAGTTTGGTTGTAGATATCATTCAAGGATTTTTGTTTTTTCCATCCTAGCTGTTGTGTGTCAGTTTTGTTTTTTAACTGAAAAATAATATTTTTGAACCAATAAAGATTTTTTTTTTGTATTCAGCTATTGAGCAGTCATTGTCATTAAGTTTCTGGCATAAAATACACTTCTCATCTTCTTATGGGATGCTGATAGCTCAAGGGTATTAGTATTTTCAATCTTGGTAGGATTGTTTTGACCTAACTAGATTGGAAATACACACAGGACTACACCTCAAATTACCAAAACTCATAAAAGGGCATGGTAGATTAGGATATCTATTCCTTTGATTTAGATATCCCTGTTTTTGAGACTCCATCTTATAGGAATAGAAGAATTTGTATCGAGAAACATATATCCAAAGAGTTGTTTTGTTTTGTTCGTTTGTTTTTGAGACAGAGTCTTGCTCTGTTACCCAGGCTGGAATGCAGTGGTGTGAGCTCAGCTCATGCAGTCTCCACCTCCCAGGCTCAAGTGATCCTCCCACCTCAAGCTCTTGAGTAGCTGGGACTACTTGAGACCACCACGCCTGGCTAACTTTTTAAAAATTTTTTTGTAGAGACAGGGTCTCACTTTTTTGCCCAGGCTGGTCTTGAACTCCTGGGCTCAAGCAATCCTCCTGCCTCGGCCTCCTAAAGTGTTAGGATTAAGGGCATGAACCATGGTTCACAGCCCAAAGATATTAAAGCAACATTGTTTGTAGTGCTTTTGTAAAAAAAAAAAAAAAAAAAAAAAAAAAGTTGGTAAAAAACCCTGTCTGTTCATAATTGGGGAACGATTAGATTATTTGTAGAACACGTATCTCTGGGTTGATTACGTAGTTACTAAAATGCATTAGACACTTTGGGAGGCTGAGGCGGGTGGATCACGAGGTCAGGAGATCGAGACCATCCTGGCTAATATGGTAAAACCCCGTCTCTACTAAAAATACAAAAAAAATTAGCCAGGCATGGTGGCAGGTGCCTGTAGTCCCAGCTACTTGGGAGGCTGAGGCAGGATAATGTGGACCCGAGAGGCGGAGCTTGCGGTAGACCGAGATTGTGCCATTTTACTCCAGCCTGGGCGACAGAGCAAGACTCCATTTCAAAAAAACAAAACAAAACAAAAAATTCTGCTACAGCATTTTTTAGTAAATTAGGCTGAAGGTCTTCTGGTTCTCTTGGGACTATAACTTGATTTACTGTTTATAAGTGGTTAGAGCCTAGGCATTTTACTACTTTGTAAAACTGGAGATTGAATTGTAGGAAACATGATGTAAGATGTGCATTTATGGATTGTATCTCCCCCCAAAATACTTATGTTGAAGCCCTAACACCCAATGTAACTCTATATGGGGATGGGGCCTACATAAAGAGGTAATTAAGGTTAAGTGAAGTCATAAGGGTGGTCTTCACTCTAATAGGACTAGACTAGGACTGGTGTCCTACTAAGAACAGGAAGACATATAAGAGAGCTTTCCCTTTCTTTGCATGCACATGGAGAAGAGGCCGCGTGAGGACACAGTGAGAGTGTGACCATCTGTAAACCACGAAGAACGGCCTCACCAGATACCAACCTTGATGGCACCTTGATCTTAAACTTTCCAGCTTCCAGAGCTATGAGAAAACAAATTTCTATTGTTAAAGCCACCCAGTCTGTGGTATTCTAATATGGCACCCAGAGCTAATACCGTGTGATAGGTTTTTTGTTTTTTTTTTTCTGTTTAGAAAAGGATATAACCCCAGCCAGGTATAGTGGCGCATGCCTGTAATCCCAGCAGTTTGAGAGGCCAAGGGAGGAGGATCACTTGAGCCCAGGAGTTTGAGACCAGCCCGGGCAACAAAGGAAGATCACCTTTACAAAAAAAAAAAAAAAAAAAAAAATTAGCTAGGCATGGTGGCATGTACCTGTACTCCTACTTACTGGAGAGGCTGAGGTGGAGGATCACTTGAGCCCAGGAGTTTGAGACCAGCCCGGGCAACAAAGGAAGATCACCTTTACAAAAAAAAAAAAAAAAAAAAAATTAGCTAGGCATGGTGGCATGTACCTGTACTCCTACTTACTGGAGAGGCTGAGGTGGAGGATCACTTGAGCCCAGGAGTTTGAGGCTGCAATGAGCTGTGATTGCACCACTGTACTCTAGCCTGGGCAACAGCTCAAGATCCTCTCTCTAAAAAAAAAAATAATAATAATATAACCCTAAGGTTATGATTTTATTTCCCTGTAGGACACTGACTGATTTTATATTTAAAATAACAGGTTTATTACCATATTTATTTTATCACTTTGTATAAATCCAGGTTCCTCATATGCTATTGAATCACTGTTGTCATTCTGCTAGTTTCCTCATTAAGGCAGGGTCTCGCTGTATCACTCAGGCTGGAGTGCAGTGGCATGATCATGACTCACTGCAGCCTTGACCTCCCAGGCTCAAGCAGTCCTCCCACCTTAGCCTCCTGAATTGCTGGGACCACAAGCGTGAGCTACCACACCCAGCTAATTTTTAAATTTTTTTGTAGAAATGAAGTCTCCCTGTGTTTTCCAGGCAGGTCTCAAACTCCTGGGCTCAAGTGATCCTCCCACCTTGGTTTCCCAAAGTGCTGGGATTACAAGTGTGAGCCACCACTCTCAGACTTCATTAATGATATTTATTTATTTATTTATTTATTTATTTATTTATTTATTGAGACGGAGTCTCGCTCTGTCGCCCAGGCTGGAGTGCAGTGGTGCAATCTTGGCTCACTGCAAGCTCCACCTCCTGGGTTCACGCTATTCTCCTGCCTCAGCCTCCAGAGTAGCTGGGACTACAGGCGCCCACCGCCACACCCATCTAATTTTTTTTTTTGAATTTTTAGTAGAGATGGGGTTTCACCATGTTAGACAGGATGGTCTCCATCTCCTGACCTCATGATCCACCTGCCTTGGCCTCCCAAAATGCTGGGATTACAGGCATGAGCCACCGCACCTGTACCACTAATGATTTAAATAAAATCATTTGTGTTGTTCTGGACTGTGTTCTGGACTGTTTGTGTGGGAATTACATTTTTACCAATTGGAGAAATAGAGGGATTTTTTTGTCCTTTAAGGAATCATAGTAAAATATATTTAACATAAAAATTTTTTACTTTAACCTTTTTTTTTTTTGTCAGAATTTCGCTGTGTCACCCAGGCTGGGCTGCAGTGGTGCAATGTCAGCTCACTGCAGCCTCTGCGTCCCGGGTTCAAGCAATTCTCCTGCCTCAGCCTCCCAAGTAGCTGGGACTACAGGCACGCGCCACTGCACCCAGCTAATTTTTGTATTTTTAGTAGAGACAGGGTTTCACCATGTTGGCCAGGCTGGTCTCGAACTCATGACCTCGTGTTCCGGTCACTTCGGAACACGCCACAAAGTGCTGGGATTACAGGTGTGAGCCACCGTGCCTGGCCAGGAGTTATTTTTAAATGAGAATGAAGTTTCTGTTTGGGATAATAAAAATATTTATAGTTGTATAGTGTTTGTGTCTACATAATAATGTAGATGTAATTAATGCCACTGAACTGTACACTTAAAAATGGTTAAAATAGGGCCCCGCATGGTGGCTCACGCCTGTAATCCCAGCACTTTGGGAGGCCGAGGTGGGCTGATCATGAGGTCAGGAGCTCTTGGTAACTTCTGACTCTGAATTTGCCTGTTCTTGATAGCTCATATCAGTAGACTAATAAGAAACATAAACTAATAAAAAAAAAAGAAAAGAAAGAGTAATTTGAAGACATATGAAAATACAAAGTTCTCTGGTAGAGTTAAATATATGGACAAACAAAAACTTGTATTACTGTAATTTGGGTTTATGACTTTAAATTCTTTCGTAACATTTAACACACAAATATAGTCCAGGCACGGTGGCTCACGCCTGTAATCCTAACACTTTGGGAGGCTGAGGCGGGTATCACTTGAGGTCAGGAGGTAGAAATCAGCCGGGCCAGCATGGTGAAGCCCCATCTCTACTAAAAATACGAAAACATTAGCCGGGCGTGGTGGTGGGTGCCTGTAATCCCAGCTACTTGGGAGGCTGAGGCAGGAGAATTGCTTGAACCTGGGAGGTGGAGGTTGCAGTGAGTCAAGATGACACGACTGCAGTCCAGCCTGGGCGACAGAGTGAGACTCTGTCTCAAAAACTAAATAAATAATAAATAAATAAATAAATAAATAAAACACAAAAGTATAAACATAATTATAAATCTATGCTAATGGATACACAATAAAAATATATCTTTTTTAAAGAGATGAGGTCTTGCTATGCTGCCCACACTGGACTCAAACTCCTGGGCTCAAGCTCTCCTCCTTCCTCAGCCTCCCAAGCAGCTGTTCCTACACGCACACACCACCACGTTTGGCTTCAAGACATAATTTCTGAATTCAATAATATAATGTAGGGAGTGGTGGAGCTGTAGTGGAGTAGAGTTTCTATATGTGAGTAAAGTTAAATTGTTTCAGTTTAAAGTAGATTGTTGTAAATCAGAACCACAATAAGGTATCACCTCATGCCCATTAGGATGGAATACACACACACACACACACACTCAGATGCTTCTCAACTTATGATGGGGTTACGTCTTGATAAAGCCATCATAAGATAAAAATATTGTAAGCTGAAAATGCATTTACTACACCAGTACACTTAACCTACTTAACATCATAGCTTGACCTAGCCTACTTTAAATATGCTCAGAATGTTTACATTAGCCTGAAGTTGGGCAAAATCATCTACTGCAAGGCCTATTTTATAATAAAATACTGGATATCTTTTTTTTTTTTTTTTTGAGACAGAGTTTCACTCTTGTTGCCAAGGCTGGAGTGCAATGGCACAATCTCAGCTCACTGCAACTTCTGCCTCCCGGGTTCGAACGATTCTCCTGCCTCAACCTCCCAAGTAGCTGGGATTACAGGTGCCTGCCACCACGCCCAGCTAATTTTGTATTTTTATTAGAGATGGGGTTTCACCATGTTGGTCAGGCTGGTCTCGAATTCCTGACCTCAAGTGATCCACCTGCCTTGGCCTCCCAAATCATTGGACAGGCGTGAGCCACCTCGGCCCAGCCAAAGTACTGGATATATAATACAATTTATTAACTACTGTACTGAAAGTAAAAGACAGAATGGTTGTATGGGTATTCAAAAATATGGTTTCTATTGAATGTGTATTGCCTTTGCAGCATGATAAAGTTGACAAATTATAGTATAATTTTTAATTGTATTAAAAATTTTGGGACGGACGCAGTGGCTCATGCCTGTAATCCTAGCACTTTGGGAGGCTGAGGTGGGTAGATCACTTGAGGTTAGGAGTTTTAGATCAGCCTGGCCAACATGGCAAAACCCTGTCTCTATAAAAATAAAAAATTAGCCAGGCATGGTCATGGGCGCCTACTCGGGAGGCTGAGGCAGGAGAGTCACTTGATCCCAAGGGGCGGAGGTCGCAGTGAGCCGAGATCTCGCCACTTCACTCCAGCCTGGGCGAAAGAGTGAAACTCCATCTCAAAAAAAAAAAAAAAAAAAAAAAAAAAAATTAACATATTCTAAAAATAGGGGACCGTCTGTATATATAAAATAGAAAATAACAAATGTTGATATGCATGTGGAGAAATTGGAACTGTTGTGCCTTGATTGTAGGAATGTAAAATGATGCAGCAGCTATGGAAAACAGTATGTTAGTTCCTCCAAAAATTACAAATAAAATTACCATATCATCATATCATCCAGTAATTCCAGTTCTGGATATATCCCCTGTCTTAATCTGTTTTCTGTTGCTTATAACAGAATATCTTAAACTGGGTAATTTACAAAGAAAAGGAATTTATGGTAATTCATAAAGAAAAGAAATTTATTTGTCATAATTATGGAGGTTGAGGAGTCCAAGGTAGAGGTAGAGGCATCTCATGAGGGCCTTCCCGCTGTGGGGACTCTCTGAAGTGTCTCAAGGTGATGCAAGGCATCACATGCTGAGGGGGCTAGCTCGGGTCTCTTTCTCTTCTTATAAAGCTGCCAGTTCCCTTCCCATGATAACCCGTTAATCCATTAACTCCTTATTCCAGTAATCCATGAATAGATGAATCCATTCATGAGGGCAGAGCCTAAGTGATGCAATTACCTCTTAAAGGCCCCACCTCTCAATACTATCACATTAGGGATTAAATTTCAACATGAATTTTGGAGGGTACATTCAAACCTCAGCATACCCAAAAGAATCAAAAGCAGGGACACAAAGGTATTTTTATAGTCATGTTTATTGCACATTATTATTCACAATAGCTAAAATGTGGGAACAATCCAAGTGTAAATTGATTAACTAATAAATATTGTAAATTAATGGACAATGAAACATTTTATTCAGCCTTAAAAGGAAGGAAATTCTAACTGATCTATAACTAATGAACCTTGAAGATGTTATACTGAGTGAAATAAGCCAGTCACAAAAGGAAAAATATTCTATGATTCCATTTTATTTATTTATTTATTTTTTGAGACAGAGTCTTGCTTGGGTTGTTCCCACATTTGAGCTATTGTGAATAATAATGTGCAATCAACATGACTATAAAAATACCTATGTGTCCTTGCTTTTAATTCTTTCGGGTATGCTGAGGTTTGAATGTCCCCTCTGTTGCCCAGGCTGGAGTGCAGTGGCACTATCTTGGCTCGCTGCCACCTCCGCCCCCCGGGTTCAAGGAATTCTGCTGTCTCAGCCTCCTGAGTAGCTGGGACTACAGTCGCATGCCATCACGCCCGGCTAATTTTTGTATTTTTAGTAGAGACGGGGTTTCACTATGTTGACCAGGCTGGTCTCCAACTCCTGACCTCAGGTGATCTGCCCGCCTCAGCCTCCCAAAGTGTTGGGATTACAGGCATGAGTCACTGCGCCCAGCCTCTAAATACTTCTTATAAGAATGGAATCCTTGGCTGAGTGTGGTGGCTCACGCCTGTAATCCCAGCACTTTGGGAGGCTGAGGCAGGCGGATCACAAGGTCAGGAGATCGAGACCATCCTGGCTAACACGGTGAAACCCTGTCTCTACTAAAAAATAGAAAAAATTAGCCGGGCGTGGTGGAGGGCGCCTGTAGTCCCAGCTACTCAGGAGGCTGAGGCAGGAGGATGGTGTGAACCCAGGAGGCAGAGCTTGCAGTGAGCCAAGATGGTGCCACTGCACTCCAGCCTGGGTGACAGAGCAAGACTCCATCTCAAAAAAAAAAAAAAATGGAATCCAGGTGGCTCATGCATATAATCCCAGCACTTGGGGAGGCCGAGCCGGGTTGGACCAGCCTGACCAACATGGTGAAACCCCGTCTCTACTAAAAATACAAAAATCAGCTGGGCGTGCTGGCAGGCGCCTGTAATCCCAGCTACTCAGGAGGCTGAGGCAGGAGAATCGCTTGAACCCGGGAGGTGGAGGTTGCAGTGAGCCGAGATCACACCATTGCACTCCAGCCTGGGCGACAGAGAGAGACTCTGCCTCAAAAAAAAAAAAAAAAAAAAAAAGCGCTTAGAGTATTCATATTCATAGAGATAGGAAGTAGAATGATGATTGCTAGGGATTGGGGATAGGAGTAAATATGGAAAAATCAACTAAACACAGAAGTAGGAATGGGAAGAAATTAGAGACAAAAAAAGTTATAAAACACACAGAAAACAACAAAAGGCAATACTATGTCCTTCTCTATTAGTAATTGCTTTAAATATAAATAAAGTCCCTAGTCTTTAATTTACACCCACTTCTAAAAAGAGATAGATTGGCAGAATTTACGAAAAATAAAGAGGATCCAAATATATCCTGACTACAGGAGACTCACTTTTGATATAAGGACATGCAGAGGATAAAAGTGAAAGCATGTCCCACGTGCCTGCTGGGCCCCTGGGCGGGCCAGGAGCAGGCAGCAACAGGCAGGTAAGTGGGCAGGCGCAGTGGCCTATGGTCAGGGCAGAAGTCCAGGTTGCACAAATATTAAAAAAAAAAAAAAAGAAAAGAAAAATAAAAGGAAGGATGAAAAAAGATATTTCATGCAAACAATAATAAAAAAAGAGCAAGGGTGGCTATACTAATACCGGACAAAATAGAGTTTAAGTCAAAAACTGTTACAAGAGACAAAAAAGAACATTATATATAAATATATAAAATGACCATATTTATGATATGTGTATATATTATATATGTAATTGACCATATACAATCATCAACTTACCAACAAAATTATACCAATTATAAATATGTATGCATTGAGCATCAGACCTTATATGAAGTAAACTTAACAGAATTGAGGTGAGAAAAAGCTCAACAGTAATTGTAGGAAACTTCAATACTCCCCTTTCAACAACTGATAGAACAACGAATGAAAATCATTAGGGAAACAGAAGACTGAAACAACACTATGGAACAATCAGACCTAACAGGTATTTACACAACACTCTGCTCAACGACAGCAGAATACACATTTTTCTTTCTTTTTTTTTTTTTTTTTTGAGACGGAGTCTCACTCTGTCGCCCAGGCTGGAGTGCGGTGGCACGATCTCGGGTCACTGCAAGCTCCGCCTCCCGGGTTCACGCCATTCTCCTGCCTCAGCCTCCCGAGTAGCTGGGACTACAGGCGCCCACCACCACGTCTGGCTAATTTTTTATATTTTTAGTAGAGATGGGGTTTCACCGTGTTAGCCAGGATGGTCTCGATCTCCTGACCTCGTGATCCGCCCACCTCAGCCTCCCAAAGTGCTGGGATTGCAGGCGTGAGCCACCGCGCCCGGCCAGAATACACTTTTTTCTCAGGTACACAGGGGAAATTCTCCAAGGACGGGCAACACGTTAGTTCACAAAACATGTCTTGATACATTTTAAAAGATAGAAATCATACAAAGTATTTTTTTCCAATCACAAAGAAATGGAAACAGAACTAGAAGAAAGAAAAGTAGAAAAGCATATATATATATACATATATGGAATTAAAGAACACACTCTTTTTTTTTTGAGACGGAGTCTCCCTCTGTCGCCCAGGCTGGAGTGCAGTGGCGCAATCTCGGCTCCCTGCAAGCTCTGTCTCCCGGGTTCACGCCATTCTCCTGCCTCAGCCTCCCAAGTAGCTGGGACTACAGGCGCCCGCCCACCACGCCCGGCTAATTTTTTTGTATGTTTAGTAGAGATGGGGTTTCACTGTGTTAGCCAGGATGGTCTCAATCTCCTGACCTCGTGATCTGCCCACCTCAGCCTCCCAAAGTGCTGGGATTACAAGCATGGGCCACCGCACCCAGCCAAGAACACACCTTAAACAATCTATGGGTTAAGGAAGAAAACACAGAGATATTATAAAATATATTGGAACAAATTAAACAAAAGCACACAGTACCAAAATTTATGGGATTCAGGCCAGGTGTGGTGGTTCAAGCTTGTAATCCCAGGACTTTGGGAGGCCAGTGTGGGAGGATTGTTTGAGCCCAGGAGTTTGAGACCAGTCTGGGCAACAAGGCAAGACCCTGTCTCTACAAAAATAAAAAAACTTAGCCAGGTGCAATGGTGTGTAACTTTAGTCCCAGCTATTCAGGATGCTGAGGCATCAGATTGCTTGATCCCAGGAATTTGAGGCTAGAGACTATAGCGAGCCATGATCACTCCACTGCTCTCTAGCCTAGGTGACAGAGCAAGACCCCACTTCTTTTTTTTTCTTTTTTTTTTTCTTTTTAGACAGAGTCTCGCTCTGTTGCCCAGGCTGGAATGCAGTCCAGGCATAATCCTTGCTTGACCTCGGCTCACTGCAACCTGTCTCCCGGGTTTAAGCAATTCTCTTGCCTCAGCCTCCCCAGTAGCTGGGATTACAGGCACGCGCCACCACATGGGGGTAATTTTTATATTTTTAGTAGAGACGGGTTTCATCATGTTGGCCAGGCTGGTCTCGAACTTCTGACCTTGTGATCTGCCCTCCTCTGCTCCCAAAGTGCTGGGGATTACAGGCGTGAGCCACCACGCCCAGCGCAAGACCCCACTTCTGAAATAAATAAATAGGTAAATAGATAAACAATTTTGTGAAACTTATGAAATTCAGTAAAAGCAGTGCTAAAAGAGAAATTTACAGCTGTAAAACTCATTTTTTACAGTCAAAGAGAAGAAAGATCTCAAACCAATAATTAAACTTTACACATTAAGGAACTAGGAAAAGAGCAACTAAAACCAAAGCTAGCAAAAGGAAGGAAATAATAAGGATTAGAATAGAGATAAACAAAATAAAGAATAGAAAAACAGTAGAGGAAAGGCTAGGCGCGGTGACTCACACCTGTAATCCCAGCACTTTGGGAGGCCGAGGCGGGTGGATCACGAGGTCAGGAGTTTGTGACCAGCCTGGCCAACATGGGGAAACTCTGTCTCTACTAAAAATACAAAAAATTAGCGGGGCATGGTGGCAGGCACCTGTAATCCCAGCTACTCAGGAGGCTGAGGCAGGAGAATCTCTTGAACCCGGGAGGGAGAGGTTGCAGTGAGCCAAGATTGTGCCATTGCACTTCAGCCTGGGTGACAGAGTGGGACTCTGACTCAAAAAAAAAAAAAAAGGAAAACAGTAGAGGAAATCAATAAAACCAAGAAAGGGTTTCTTGAAAAGATCAACAAAATTGATTAATCTTTAAGTACATTGACTCCGAAAAAAAAAGAAGACTCAAATAACTAAACTTAGAAATAAAGGAGAGGACATTACATCCAAAAATAATTATAAGAGAGTATTATTAACAATTGTACAGGCCAGGCGAGATGGCTCACGCCTGTAATGCCAGCACTTTGGGAGGCTGAGGTGGGCACATTGCTTGAGGCCAGGAGTTTGAGACCAGCCAACATGGCGAAACCTCATCTCTACTAAAAATACAAAAATTAGCTAGGTGTGGTGGTGTGAGTGTAATCCCAGCTACTCAGGAGGCTGAGGCACGAGAATCACTTGAACCCAGGAGGTGGAGGTTGCAGTGAGCCAAGATCGTGCCACTGCACTCCAGCCTGAGTGACAGAGCCAGTGAGACTCTGTCTCAAAAACAAAAACAATTGTACAACAACAAAATAGATAACCGATATGAAATGGATAAATTACTAGAAACACATAACCTACCAAGAATGTATCATAACAAAATAGCATATCTGAACAGGCCTATTACTAGGAAGGAGATTGAATCAGTAATTTAAAACTTCAAAAAGCCTAGTACTAGATGGGTTCACTGGTAAATTCTACCAAACATTGCATTTATCAAAGAATTAACAAATACCAATACTTGATAAACTCTTCCAAGGAATTAAAGAGGAGGGAGCACTTCTGAATTGATTTTATGGGGCCACCATTACTCTGATATCAGACAAAGGCAATACAAGAAAACTATAGCTCAATATGCCTGATGAATATTGATACAAAAATCCTCAACTTGATGTACTGTTACTGTGCTTGGTAAACAATAATAATAATAATAATAATAATATCCCAACAAAGTACTACAAAACAGAATTCAACAACACATTAAAAGTACTATACCCTTTGGGAGGCCGAGGCGGGCAGATCACGAGGTCAGGAGATTGAGATCATCCTGGCTAACATGGTAAAACCCCGTCTCCACTAAAAATACAAAAAAATTGTCAGGCGTGGTGGCGGGCGCCTGTAGTCCTAACTACTCGGGAGGCTGAGGCATGGATTTCTTGCATGTGATATCAAAAGCACAGGCAATAAAGCAAAACAGATAAATGGGTCTTGGTTTGCAGACAGCTATTCTCTTCTCAAAATGTCTTCATATAGCCTTTCCTTGGTGCATTCATACAGAGAGACAGAAAGCAGGTGGCAGGGAGAGAGAGAGAGAAATTTCTTTCTCTCACTCTTCTTATAAGGTCACCAATGCCATCAAGAGGATTCCACCTCCCAAAGTTCCCACTTCAAATACCATTACATTGGGGACTAGAACTTCAACATACAAACTTTGGGTAGACACAAACATTCAACCCATAACACCATATGACCCAGCAGTCCCACTTCTGGGTATATACCCAAAGGAATTGAAAGCAGTAACTCAAAGAGATATTTGTGCATTCATGTTCATAGCAGATTTTTCACAATAGCCAAAAGGTAGAAGCAACCCAAGCGTCCACTGATACATGAATTGATAAGCAAAATATGGTATATACATGCTGGAATCTAATTTAGCCAGAAAAGGAAGGAAGCACTGATGTGTGTATATGGATGACCTCTCCCCTACCAACTTTTTTTTTTTTGAGATGGAGTCTGGCTCTGTCGCCCAGTGGCACAATCTCAGCTCACTGCAACCTCCACCTCCCGGGTTCAAGCAGTTCTCTGCCTCAGCCTCCCAAGTAGCTGGGATTACAGGCACCTGCCGCCACGCCTGGCTAATTTTTGTATTTTTAGTAGAGACGGGGTTTCACCATCCTGGCCAGGCTGGTCTTGAACTCCTGACCTCATGATCTACCCGCCTCGGCCTCCCAAAGTGCTGGGATTACAGGCGTGAGCCACCGCACCCGGCCCAACTTTTTTTGAAAAAGGAGCTGGGGTCTCAATCTGCTCACTGTGCTCATTCTGTTACCCAGGCTGCAGTGCAGTGGTGTGATCATGGCTCACTGCATCCTCAAACTCCTAGCTCAAGTGATCCTCCCATCCTACCTCTCAAGTAGCTAGCACTATAGGCATGCACAATTATGCCTGGCTAACTAAAATTTTTTAGATAGAGGGTCTTGTTGTGTTGCCCAGGCTGGTCTCAAATGCTTTGCCTCAAGCGATCTTCCTGCCTCAGCCTCCCAAAGGTATTGGGATTACAGCCATGAGTCCTGGCACTGGCCTGAATGAACCTTAACTATAATATGCTAAGTGAAAGAAGCCAGTCACAAAAAGACAAATAGTGTATGACTCCGTGACTCCACCTATCCAAGGTATCTATAGGAGTGAAATTCATAGAGATAGAAAATAGAATGACGATTGCCAGTGATTAAGTAAAATGGGGAATGGGGAGTTTTGGTTTAATGGGCATAGCTTCCGTTTTTTGAAATGAAAACATTCTAGAGATCTGTTACAAAACAATGTGAATAGACTGGGCGTGGTGGCTCATGCCTGTAATCCCAGCACTTTGGGAGGCCAAGGTGGGCGGATCACCTGAAGTTGGGAGTTCGAGACCAGCCTGACCAACATGGAGAAACCCCATCTCTACTAAAAATACAAAATTAGTTGGGTGTGGTGACACATGCCTGTAATCCCAGCTACTCGGGAGGCTGAGGCAGGAGAATTGCTTGAACCCGGGAGGCGGAGCTTGCAGTGAGCCGAGATTGTGCCATTGCACTCCAGCCTGGGCAACAAGAGGAAAACTCTGTCTCAAAAACAAACAAACAAACAATGTGAATATAGTTAACACTGCTGAATTATACACTTACAATGGTTAAAATATGAAGTTTTATATTATGCGTTTTTTTGCTACAATTAAAAATTAGCCAAATACGATGGGTGACACCCATAATCCCAGCACTTTGGGAGGCTGAAGTGTGAGGGTCCCTTGAATCCATGAGTTTGAGACCAGCCGGGACAACAATAGGGAGACATCATCTCTACAAAAAATAAAAATGAATTAGTCCAAGCCAGGCACGGAGGCTCATGCCTGTAATCCCAACACTTTGGGAGGCTGAGGTGGGTGGATCACTTGAGGTCAGGAGTTTGAGACCAGCCTGACCAACATGGTGAAACCCCATCTCTACTGAAAATACAAAATTAGCCAGGCATGGTGGTGCACGCCTGTAATTCCAGCTACTTGGGAGGCCGAGGCAGGAGAACTGATTGAACCCGGGAGGTGGAGCTTGCAGTGAGCCAAGATGGCATCATTGCACTCTAGCCTGGACAACAAGAGTGAAACCCGGTCTCAATAATAATAATAAACAAATAAATAAATTAGCTGGGCATGGTGGCATGCACCTGTGTTCCCAACTGTTCAGGAGGCTGAGGTGGGAGGATTGTCTGAGCCCAGGAGGTCAAGGCTGCAGTGAGCCATGATTGCAACAGTGCACTCCAGCCTGGGTGACAGAATGAGACCTCGTCTCTAAATAAATAAATAAAAATAAAAATAATTTGGCTGGGCGCAGTGGCTCACGCCTGTAATCGCAGAACTTTGGGAGGCTGAGGCGGGCGGATCACGAGGTTAGGAGTTCGAGACCAGCCTGGCCAACATGGTGAAACCTGGTCTCTACTAAAAATACAAAAAAAAAAAAAAAAAAAAATTTAAGAACAATGAAAAAGCTTCCAATGGTAAATTTCATGTTATGTATATTTTAGCCCAATTAAAAACAAAAAAGAGGCCGAAGTGTGATGGCTCATACCTATAATCCTAGTACTTTGGGAGGCTGAGGCCTACGTGGATCACTTGAGCTCAGGAGTTCAAGACTAGCCGGGCAACATGGGGAAACCATGTTAGCCATGCATGATGGCTCGCATCTGTGGTCCCAGCTACTTGGGAGGCTGGGATGGGAGGATCACTTGAGCCCAGAAAATCGAGGCTGCAGTGAGCCATGATCATGCCACTGCACTTCAGCCTGGGTGAGAGTGAGACCCTGTCTCAAAAAAAAAAAATTTAGAAAATTAAATAATAATATTAATAAAAGAACAGTGTTTAGGGAGGTTTTTTTGGGGGTGGTGTTGAACTTTCAGGGCTCTAGGAACTTTTTGTCTCTTTGTATGTGAGTCTTACCTACTGGTAGAATCATTCCTTAGGTTTTGGAAGCCTAGAGAAGACCTAGAAGACTCAAGAGAAGAACATATGTTTAACAGATCCCTGAACCCTTTGCCTTTCCATTAAAAAGGCTGATCCATACATTGAGGCCTGAAACTCATATCTGAGGATAAGAGATTGGAATTTATAGAATCATGGAATTTATCTCAGAGGTGGATTTATGTAGTTCAACAAATTTTTTTCGAATCATCTTTATGATATTACTGCCAAGTGAATATCAAACCTATGTCACTGGTCTTTTAAAAAATAATACTGTTGGCCGGGCGTGGTGGCTCACGCCTGTAATCCCAGCACTTTGGGAGGCCGAGGCGGGTGGATCACATGAGGTCAGGAGTTCGCGACCAGTCTGGCTAACATGGTGAAACTTCGTCTCTACTAAAAATACAAAACGTTAGCCGGGTGTGGTGGCGGGCACCTGTAATTCTAGCTACTTGGGAAGCTGAGGCAGGAGAATTGCTTGAATGCAGGAGGTGGAGGTTGTTGTGAGCTGAGATCGCACCATTGCACTCCAGCCTGGGCAACAAGAGTGAAACTCCATCTCAAAACAAAAATTTTTTTTAATAGTAATAATATTGTTCTATTAACGAATTGAGCAAGCCAAAAGGTATAGCAACGTTTGTAAAAATTACCTGTCATTCAACCAATCATATATGAGCATTGTCAACATTTTGGCAAACAAACATCTGGATATCTCTCTTTTCCTGGATATCTCTTTATATACACTCTTCTACATAAATTAGCTCAAATTATGCAAAGTGATATCATAAAATATTTGTCCTTTTGTGTCTGGCTTATTTCACTAAACATAATGTTTTCAAGTCTCACCCATGTTGTATCATGTACAGAATTTAATTCCTTTTTAAGCAGAATAATATCCACCACAATTTGTTTATCCATTCATCTGTCAGTGGACACTTGTGTTGGGTCCTACTTTTGGCCATAGTGAATAATGCTGTTATGAACAAATATCCATTTGAGTTCTTGCTTTCTATATATATATATATATATATATATTTTTTTTTTTTTTTTTTTTTTTTTTTTTTTTTTGGTGAGACTGAGACTCACTCTGTCTCCCAGGCTGGAGTGTAGTGGCACGATCTCGGCTCACTGCAACCTTCGCCTCCCAGGTTCAGGTGATTCTCCTGTCTCAGCCTCCCAAGTAGCTGAGACTACAGTCATGCACCACCACGCTCCAGTTAATTTTTGTATTTTTAGTAGAGATGGGGTTTCACCATGTTGCCGAGGCTGATCCGGAACTCCTGACCTCAACTGATCTGCCCAACTCGGCCTCCCAAAGTATTGGGATTACAGGCGTGAGCCACTGTGCCTGGCCTATTTTTTTGTATTTCTGATGCTTTGCCATCGGGGGCCTTCCTGATCCTGGAGGCACAACCATCTCCAGGTTAGCCAACGCCTAGAGATAGTGAAGAACTCACCTGAAAGTGTGCCTTGTATGTGGAAACCAACCAATCCAGAACCCACACCCCAACCACCTTAATTATCAGGCTGTCACACTTCTCACTGCTCTTCCCCTGTCTTACTCATTCCAGGGCCAGATACCAGAGCAGGAGAGACAGCCCTTGTGCCCCAGAGAGCCTGCTTAAATTATTCTCACTAGCCAACCCTAAACCTGCTTACCCTGCCTTGCCTGTTCCTTCCCTTGGAAACCACAGTGGAGGTTCTCACCCATGTTTTCCCCTCCTTCCCTCTGCCTTCTGACCTACCTTGCTGTTTCCCTGTGTGGCTTCTGTGTGGTGTGGCATTGTGTGCTCTGTCTTTTTGGGACTGTGAGTAACAAACTATCTTTTTTATTGCAATTGCCTCTTGATCCATTGGCCTCATGTACCTGAACAAGAATAAAACTTGGGCTGGGCATGGTGGCTCATGCCTGTAATCCCAGCACTTTGGGAGGCCACAGTGGGAGGATTGCCTCCCAGGAGTTTGAGACCAGCCTGGGCAACATGGCAAGACCCCATCTCTATTTTTTAATATAAAATAAATGGGCTGGGCGTGGTGGTGCACACCTGTAATCTCAGCACTTTGGGAGGCTGAGGCGGGCGGATCACCAGGAGTTCGAGACCAGCCAGACTAACATGGTGAAACCCTGTCTCTACTAAATACAAAAAATTAGCCGGGCGTGGTGGCACATGCCTGTAATACCAGCTATTTGGGAGGCTGAGACAGGAGAATTGCTTGAACCTGGGAGGTGGAGGTTGCAGGGAACAGAAATCGTACCATTGCACTCCAGTCTGGGCAACAAGTGCGAAACTCTGTCTCAAAAAAAAAAAATGTATATATATATATATATATGCAGTTCGCTAGCTTTTAATTGGAGAATTTAAACTATTTTCATTTGAAATAATTACTGATAATGAAGGACTAACGTCTACCATTTTGCTATTTGTTTTCTATATATCACACATATATAAATATATTTTCTTTTTCTTTTTCTTAGACAGGGATTAAGATCTGTCTAAGAAATCATGCCACTCAACTGTGTTGCCCAGACTGTGGTGCAGTGGCATGATCACAGCTCACTGCAGCCTTGGCCTCCTGGGCTTAAGCGAGCCTTCTGCTTCAGCCTTCCAAGTAGCTGGGACTACAGGCACACACCACCATGCCTAGCTAATTTTTAAATTTTTTTGTAGAGATGGGGTCTCGCTGTGTTGCCAAGGCTGGTCTTGAACTTGCAGGCTCAAGCAATCCTCCCACCTTCCCCTCCTAGTTTTGGGATTACAGGCTTGAGCCACTGTGAACAGCCCTAACTCTAGTTTCTATCTGTTTCTCTGCAATTTTGTATGTATGTTTTTAAGGGATGGGGTCTCATTATGTTGCCCAGGCTGGTCTCAAACTCCTGGCCTTAAACAATCTGACTGCCTTGGCATCCCAAAATGCTGGGATTACAGGCATGAGCCACCACACCTGGACTGCAATTTTGTTTCTTTTACCTCTTGTTCATAATGGCTTCTTCTTACTAATTTTAAATACCTACTTATTCATTTTAAGTGGGTACAAACATCTATCTATTATCTCCTGAAGTAGTATTCCTTGATTACTTACATATTGAGTTGCATTTAAAAACTTATAAATTACTTTATTTTAATTTTGTCTTTTTATTCTAGTCATGGAATTATATTGCCTGTTTTTTAAAACTATGATTCTGGATCAATCGTATATTCTATGAATCTTTTATCCGGACAATAAAGGAAATGTCAAAATGTTTGTATGAGATGATGTGGCAGTATGGGTTCATCAGTTATAACAAATGTGCTGCTTTGATGTGTGATGTTGATACCAGAGAAGGTTGTGTCAGGGCAGGGAGTATATGGGAACTATCTGTGCTTTCCACTCAAATTTACTGTGAACCAAAAACTGCTCTAAAAAGTAAAGTCTAGGCTGGGCCTGTAATCATAGCACTTTGGGAGGCCAAGGTAGGCAGATCACTTGAGGTCAGGAGTTCGAAACCAGCCTGGCCAACATGGTGAAACCCTGTCTCTACTAAAAATACAAAAAAATTAGCCAGGTGTGGTGGCGGGTACCTGTAATCCCAGTTACTCGGGAGGCTGAGGCAGGAGAATTGCTTGAACCCTGGGAATCGGAGGTTGCAGTGAGCCGAGATTGCGCCACTGCCCTCCAGCCTGGGCAACGGAATGAGACTCTGTCTCAAAAAAAAAAAAAAAAAAAAAGTAAAGTCTATTTTTAAAAGTGTATATGGAAAGAGAACATCAGGTCTAACAGGGCTGAGAAGTTTACACATTGCATTTGCTTGTTTCATGGGTAAACTCCTCCCTCTCTTTCTTCACACTTGATTTGTTAAAGAAAACAGGACATTTTGCAATATACTTTCTCTTAAGAATTTTGCAGCCAGCTGTGATGGCTCATGCTGGTAATCCCAGCACCATGTGAGGCCGAGGCAGGTAGATCACTTGAGCTCAGGAGTTTGAGAGTAGCCTGGGCAACATGGCAAAACCCTGTCTCTGCAAAAAATACAAAAATTAGCCAGCTATGGTGGTGCATGCCTGTATTCCCAGGTACTCAAGAGGCTGAGGCAGGAGAATCTCTTGAACCCAGGAAGCGGAGGTTGCAGTGAGCTGAGACTGGACCACTGCACTCCAGCCTGGGTGACAAAGTGAGATTCTGTCTCAAACAAACAAACAAAAAACATTATTTGATGGTTTAACGGTGAGCCAGGTGCAGTGGAGTCCCACCTACTAGGGAGGCTGAAGCATTAGGAACTCAGGAGTTTGAGACCAGCCTGGGCAACATAAAGATACCCTGTCTCTAAAATAAATAAAGATTACTTGGATGGTGGTATTTTGTACAAGAGGCACATCATGTTCAGTTGTTGCTCTGGCTGTGAAATTAAGATTGATCACTGCATTTAGGTATAGTCAGCCTGCTTCGTCCATTGTAAAGTTCCCCATCTGGTTTCCACCTAATGGCTTAGTATTACCTAATAGTTGCTGATCATTGCCTTTTATTATTTCACTAAGTGTTTATTGCCTGGATTTATTATTTCACTAAGTGCTATATTTCCCCAAACAAAAACAATTAGTGAGAAGAGTGGCATTAATTTACATTTTTGCAAGTCTCTTTAGGTCTAGCTCAATATAAGAAAGCTACATTTCATGGCTATTTCTGCATTAAATAGTTTGTGATATCACATGTCATGTAGCCTCTGAGTAACTGTGCCACTGACTACCCAGAGAGAATGTCAGTGAAAAGGCAAATAAAGTCTTACCGTTATTACAAAAAGCTTTGACCTTGAGGATCCCCCAATGGAAGGGTATTCTCAAGGATTCCAGAACATATTGTGAGAACTATAAAGGCACAGGGTCTCAATTCATAAAGTATACTTTACTATTATCCCAGACAGCAGTATCTGATGTAAAGACTCAGTCAATGTTTACTGGTAATGATGATGGATTTTAACATTTGTTTTTAATATGGAAAACTTCAGTGATCAATGTCGTCATTTCTGGATTTTATGTTTATATAATTTTTTTCCTAACATTTTAATCGCTTAATGTTTCTGTCTGAAAATTTACTCTATCCTTGTTTTATTTGCATGAAAATATATGCATTAGGAGATGCTCAATCTATGTTAATTACTTAAAAATCTTTCCAATCATTGGAAAAGACCTGCCACTGGAATTCAGTGATGACTTTCTCATGATTTTGTTTAATTGTAGGTATTATAAATAAAGAAAACCAGTAACTTTCTTTCTGGCTGTTGTCTGGTTGCCTACCCCTCCTCATTTTTTCTTCTTTCTCTGCCTTTTTCGTTTTCTTTTTTTTTTTGAGACAGATTTTCACTCTTGTCATGCAGGCTAGAGTGCAATGGAGCAATCTTGGCTCACTGCAACCTCCACCTCCCAGGTTCAAGCGATTCTCCTGCCTCAGCCTTTGAGTAGCCGGGATTACAGGCACATGCCACCACACCTGGCTAATTTTTGTAACTTTAGTAGAGACAAGGTTTCACCACTTTTCCCAGGCTGGTCTGGAACTCCTGACCTCAGGTGATCCGCCTGCCTTGGCCTCCCAAAGTGCTGGGATTACAGGCGTGAGCCACCGTGCCCAGCTATTTCTCTGCCTTTTTCAAAACTTGCTGTTTCCAGTTTCCGCAGACCTCTAAGGTGCAACCCAGGAGGACGTGCACTACACTTCAAAATAACTTCTTGTGTTTCTAATTTATACAGACAAAAATCTGGGGAACATGTGTAGGAATGAATATGAAGGGCCTGAGAGAAGAGTGGAAGAAAACATAAAGTTGTATTAGGCCAAGGCCAGGCGCGGTGGCTCACGCCTGTAATCCCAGCACTTTGGAAGGCCGAGGCGGGTGGATCACGAGGCCAGGAGATCGAGACCATCCTGGCCAACATGGTGAAAACCCATCTCTAGTAAAAAAACAAACAAACAAAAAAAAAAAAAAAAAAATTAGCTGAGCCTGTAGTCCCAGCTACTCGGGAGGCTGAGGCAGGAGAATGGCATGAACCCCGGGGGGTGGAGCCTGCAGTGAGCTGAGATCGAGCCACCGCACTCCAGCCTGGGCGACAGCGAGACTCCATCTCAAAAAAAAAAAAAAAAAGTTGTATTAGGCCAAATTTATTGTTATGAACCCATTAAGCAGAGATTCTGCATTTAGTGTTGCAGCTTTGGGAATTAGAAAGGGTTCTAACAGTTAGTTAGTAGGTTGGCTGACATATGGACCATAACGTGGCCCACAGTAAATGAACTTGAAATGCCAGACCTATCTCGGTTTACTGAAGGGAAAGGATTCAAAAGCTTAGAAAGATTGGAATGTTAGAGTGGATTTGTCATTCAAGACTTACTCATCCATCCTGGGAGGGCCCTGTGGACACACCTTTCTTTCTTTCTCTCTTTCTTCATTTTTTTTTTTTTTTT
The DNA here is from genome assembly GCF_028885655.2 of Pongo abelii. Classification (NCBI taxonomy): domain Eukaryota; kingdom Metazoa; phylum Chordata; class Mammalia; order Primates; family Hominidae; genus Pongo; species Pongo abelii. Next base: position 21,621,221 of record NC_071999.2, read on the forward strand.
TTTTTGAGACACTCTCGCTGTCACCCAGGCTGAGTGCAGTGGTGCGATCTTGGCTCACTGGAACTTCCTTCTCCTGGGCGTGAACCACCGTGCCCAGCCTAGGACACACCTTTCATCATGACTCTGAGAGAACAAATACCTGAGGGGAGCCCCAACCCTGCGATCACGCTTCTCTTTAGGCCAGAAATTATAGTGGGAAATTACTGCCACTAAATTGGGAAACCTAAATACAATGGGAACAGTTGAACCCCAGGGTGGCAGGTGCAAGGTGGATGTGGTTACTGTAATGGAGAGCAGAGTCAAAGTGGCAATCCAAGTAGTCTAACTTTGGGAGACCTGTGGTGTCGGCAAGTTAACCACAGTGTTCTAGGAGTGACATAGATAGGACGGTTACCAAATTTTGACTTGGTCTGTAGATTCAGAAAAGCTCTAAGTCAGATGAACACATGCCTAACCTGAATCATAAAAACAGAGAATCGTAGCCCTTTAGTCAGTTCCCAGTCTTTTTTTTTTTGAGACAGAGTCTCACTCTGTTGCCCAGCTAATTTTGGCTGGAGTGCAGTGGTGGGATCTCGGCTCACTGCAAACTCCACCTCCCAGGTTCAGGCAATTCTTGTGCCACAGCCTCCCAAGTAGCTGAAGATATAGGCATGCACCACCATGCCTGGCTAATTTTTTTGTATTTTTAGTAGAGATGAGATTTCACCATGTTGGCCAGGTCGGTCTGGAATTCCTGACCTCAAATGATCCACTGGCCTCAGCCTCCCAAAGTGCTGGGATTACAGGTGTGAGCCACCACGCTCGGCCCCAGTTCTCAGTCTTGACACAATTTACAAACCTAGAACCCTAGGAATGAAAGAAAGGTTGGGTCACCTTGAGGAAGAAACTTGGTATACTGCCAAACATTTATACAATTGTTACGCTTTCTTTTAGCCTTTCCCAAAGGGACCTTTAGCTTTTTATCAGGGTGACTATGTATTGGGGAAAAGGAAATAATCAGCCTTCTTGAGTTTACTGGACACTGACTGTGAAATTTCAGAAGACCCAAAAGGTCACTGTGGCCTGCCAGTCAAATTGTGGGCATTTGGTCAATAGAGTTTTAGAGGCCAGGTGCGGTGGCTCACACCTGTAATCCCAGCACTTTGGGAGGCCGAGGTGGGCGGATCACCTGAAGTCGGGAGTTCGAAACCAGCCTGACCAACATGGAGAAACCCTGTCTCTACTAAAAATACAAAATTAGCCGGGCGTAGTGACGCATGCCTGTAATCCCAGCTGCTCGGGAAGCTGAGGCAGGAGAATTGCTGGAACCCGGGAGGCGGAGATTGCAGTGAGCCAAGATCACACCACTGCACTCCAGCCTGGGCAACAAGAGCAAAACTCCGTCTCAAAAAAAAAAAAAAAAAAACAGAGTTTTAGCTGAAGTCCATCATCTCACAGTGGGCATAGGTTGTGCCCAAACCCATCTGATGGTTCTTGCCCTAGTTCCAGCATGCATATTTGCAATAGACATACTCAGCATACTGGCAGAAGGCCACATTGGTTCCCCGACCTGCGGAGTTAGGGCTATTCTGTGGGAAAGGCCAAGTAGAAGCCACTAGACCTGCCTCAATCTAGAAAGATCATAAAGCAAAAGCAATAACACATTCCTGGCGTGACTGCAGGGATTAATATCACTGTAGAGACCTTGAAAGATGCAGGGGTGGTGATTCCCACCACACCTCCATTCAACTCATCTATTTGGCCCCTGTGCCAGAAGACAGAGGATCTTGGAGAATGACCATGGGTTGTCATAAGCTTAACCAGGTGATGACTCCAATTGCAACTGTTGTACCAGATGTGGTTTCATTGCTTGAGCAAATTAACACATCTCCTGGTACCTGGTATGCAGCTATTGAGTTGGCAAATGCTTTTTTCTCCACACTGTCCATAAGGTCCACCAGAAGTAGTTTGCTTCTAGCTGGCAAGGCCAGTAATACACTCTCAGTGTCCTACTTCAGAGATACATCAACCCTCCAGTCCTATGTTATAATTTTCACAGGGATCTGTTTTTGGGGTTTTTTTTTTTTGCTTTTGTTTTTGTTTTTTGTTTTTTTGAGACAGGGTCTCACTCTGTCACCCAGGCTGGAGTGCAGTGGCCCAATCACAGCTCACTGCAGCCTCAACATCCTGGGCTCAGGTGATCCTCCCACCTCAGCCTCAAGAGTAGCTGGGACTACAGGTGTTCACCACCACATCCAGCTACTTTTTTGTATTTTTTGTAGACATGGAGTCTCACTAAGTTGTCCAGGCTGGTATTGAACTCCTGGGCTTAAGTGATCCACCCACCTTGACCTCCCAAAGTGCTGGGATTACAGGCATGAGCCACTGAGCCTGGCCCATCACAGGGATCTTGATCATCTTTCCCTTACAACAGGATATTACATTGGTCCATTACATTGATGGTACCACGTTGATTGGAACTAGAGAGCAAGAAGTTGAAACTACTTTAGAGTTACTGGTAAGCCATTTACATATTAGAGAATGGGAAATAAATATGACAAAAACTCAGGGGGCTTCTATCTCAGTGTAATTTCTAGTTGTGTAGGGTATGTGGAGATATCTCTTCTAAGGTGAAGGATAAGTGTTACACCTGCCCTGCACTATAACCAAAATAGAGGCATAACACCTAGTAGATCTGTTTGGATTTTGGAGGCAACATCTTTTGCATTTGGGTGTACTACTCCAGACCATTAGTCAAGTGAACCAAAAAGTTGCTAGTATTGAGTGGGACCTAGAGCAAGAGAAGGGTCTGTAACAGGTCAAAGCTGCCACTGGGCTGTATGATTCAGCAGATCCAATGCTGCCTGAAGTGGCAGACAGGGATGTTATTTAGAGCCTTTGGCAGGCCCCTATAGGTGAATCGCAGAGCAAGCTCAGAGGATTTTGAAGGAAAGCTCTGCCATGCTCAGCAGATAACTACTCTCTTTTTGAGAAAGACCTTTTGGCCTGCTACTGGGCCTTTCTTGAGACTGAATCCTTAACCACGGGCCACCAAGTTATCATTTGACTTGAGCTATCCATTATAAATTAGGTGTTCTCTGACCCACCAAGCCATAAACTGGGCGTGTACAGCAGCATTCCATCATCAAATGGAAATGGTGCTTACTAGATTAGGCCTGAGCAGGCCCTGAAACACAAGTAACTTACATTGGCTAGGCACAGTGGCTCACACGTGTAATCCCAGCACTTTGGGAGGCCAAGGTGGGCAGATCACTTTAGGCCAGAAGTTCAAGACCATCCTGGTCAACATGGTGAGACCCCGTCTCTACTAAAAATACAAAACCTAGCCAGGCATGGTGGTGAATGCCTGTAATCCCAGCTACTCAGGAGGCTGAGGCATGAGAATCACTTGAACCTGGGAGGCGGAGGCTGCAGCGAGCCAAGATCTCGCCACTGCATGCCAGCCTGGGCTTGGCCAACAGAATAAGACTCTGTCTCAAAAACAAAAACAAAAGCAACCACAACAAAAAAACAAAAAACCAACAAACAAAAAAACCAAGTAACTTACATGAAGCATTCATCTGAATGCCCATGATACCCATTCCTGCTACATCGCCTTCTCTTTCCCTGCCTGCATCTATGTTGATAGAGGAAGGGAAGACTCAGGTCCATGATATGCAGACACCACCTGGAAGTGAACAGTTGAAGTACTGCAGCCCTTTCTAGGACAGCCCTGAAGGACAGCAGTAAAGAACTTCCAGTGGGCAGAATTCCCAGTAGGCAGAACTTGGGACAAGGAAGGTTGTTCATCTTGTTAGAAGGAGAAATGGCCAGATGTGTAATTATGTACCAATTCCTGAGCCGTGGCCAGTGGTTTGGCTGGATGGTAAGGGACTTGGAAGGAACATGATTGGAAAATTGGTGACAAGGAAGTCTGGGGAAGAGGCATGTAAATAGATCTCTGAATGGGCAAAAAATATGAAGATATTTGTGTCTCATATGAATGCTCACTAAAGAGTGACCTCCCAGCAGAGGACTATTTTAATAATCAAGTGGATAAGATTACTCATTCTGTGGACACCGGTTTGTTTCTTTCTCAAGCTCCTGCTGTTGTTGTCCATTGAGCTCGTGAACTTAGTGGTCATGGCGGCAGGGATGGAGTTTAGGCATGAGCTCAGCAACATGAACTTCCACTCTCCAAGGCTGACTTGGCTAAGGCCACCACTGAGTGCCCAGTCTGCCAGCAGCAGAGACCAACACTGAGTCCCTGATATGGCACCATTCCCCAGGGTGATCAGCCAACTACCTGAATGGATTCCTTTCATCATGGAAGCAGCATTGCTTTGTTCTTACCGGAATAGACACTTACTCTGGGTATGAATTAGTCTTCCTTGCAAGCAATGCTTCTGCCAAAACTACCATCTGTGCATTTACATAGTGTCTTATCCACCACCATGGTATTCCACAAAGCATTGCTTCTGATCAAGGAACTCAATTTACAGCAGATGAAGAGTGGCGATGGGCCCCTAATCATGGAATTCACTGGTCTTATGGTGTTCTCTACCATCCTGAAGCAGGTGGCTTGATAGAACTGTGGAATGGCCTTTTGCAGACTCAGTTACAGTGTCATCTAAGTGGCGATACTTTCCAGCTGGGGCAAGGTTCCCCAAGAGGCTGTATATACTCCGAATCAGTGTCCAAATATAGGGTGCTATTTCTCCCATAGCCAGGATTTTTGGGTCCAAGTATCAAAGGGTGGAAATGGGAATGGCACCACTCACTATTACTCCTTGTGATCTACTACCAAAACTTTAGCCTCCCGGGTTCAAGTGATTCTCTTGCTTCAGCCTCCCGAGTAGCTGAGACTATGGGCATGCACCACCATGCCTGGCTAATTTTGTATTTTTAGTAGAGATGGGGTTTCTCCATGTTGGTCAGGCTGGTATCGAACTCCCGACCTCAAGTGATCCACCTGCCTCAGCCTCCCAAAGTGCTGGGATTACAGGCGTCAGCCACCATGCCCAGGCTTTTTAAAAAATTTTAAGAGATGGATCTCACTATGTTGGCCAGGTTGGTCTTGAACACCTGGTCTCAAGCGATCTTTGCACCTCAGCCTCCCAAAGTGCTAGAATGACAGGCATGAGCTACCATGCCTGCATGCCTGGCTTGCTTGCTTGCTTGCCTTCCTTCCTTCCTTCCTTCCTTCCTTCCTTCCTTCCTTCCTTCTTTCTTTCTTTCTTTCTTTCTTTCTTTCTTTCTTTCTTTCATGATGTTGGTATTCTTGCTTTTTTGCTCCAGTTCTACTTTCTTTTTTTTTTTTTTTTGAGATGGAGTTTTGCTCTTTCTCCGAGGCTGGAGTCAAGTGGCATAATCTCAGCTCACTGCAAACTCTGCCACCCGGGTTCAAGCAATTCTCCTGCCTCAACCTCCCTAGTAGCTGGGATTACAGGTGCCCACCACCATGCCCAGCTAATTTTTATATTTTTAGTAGAGACAGAGTTTTGCCATGTTGGCCAGGCTGGTTTCGAACTCCTGACCTCAAGTGATCCACCCACCTCGGCCTCCCAAAGTGCTAGGATTACAGGCATGAGCCACTGCACTCGGCCTGCTCCAGTTCTACTTTCTAATAGTATTTTATTTATTGTCATATTATATTATGAAATGACACTTTTTTTCTTTTTTTTGAGGTGGAGTCTCACTCTGTTGCCCAGGCTGGAGTACAGTGGCACGATCTCGGCTCACTGCAAGCTCCGCCTCCCCGGTTCACGCCATTCTCCTGCCTCAGCCTCCCGAGTAGCTGGGACTACAGGGGTCCGCCACCACGCCCGGCTAATTTTTTCTATTTTTTAGCAGAGACGAGGTTTCACCGTGTTAGCCAGGATGGTCTCTATCTCCTGACCTCATGATCTGCCCACCTCAGCCTCCCAAAGTGCTGGGATTATAGGTGTAAGCCACCACACCCGGCCGAAATAACACTTTTCGCCAGTTAGAATGGCGATCATTAAAAAGTCAGGAAACAGATGCTGGAGAGGATGTGGAGAAATAGGAACGCTTTTACACTGTTGGTGAGAGTGTAAACTAGTTCAACCATTGTGGAAGACAGTGTGGTGATTCCTCAAGGATCTAGAACTAGAAATACCATTTGACCCAGTGATCCCATTACTGGGTATATGCCCAAAGGATTATAAATCATGCTGCTATAAAGACACATGCACACGTATGTTTATTGCGGCACTATTCACAATAGCAAAGACTTGGAACCAACCCAAATGCCCATCAATGATAGACTGGATTAAGAAAATGTGGCACATATACACAATGGAATACTATGCAACCATAGAAAAGGATGAGTTCATGTCCTTTGCAGGGACATGGATGAAGCTGGAAACCGTCATTCTCAGCAAACTATCACAAGGACAGAAAAAACACTGCATGTTCTCACTCATAGGTGGGAATTAAACAATGAGACCACTTGGACACAGGACGGGGAACATCACACACCGGGGCTTATCGGGGAGTGGGGGGCTGGGGGCGGGATAGCATTAGGAGAAATACCTAATGTAAATGACGAGTTGATGGGTGCAGCAAACCAACATGGCACATGTATACATATGTAACAAACCTGCACGTTGTGCACATGTACCCTAGAACTTAAAGTATCATTAAAAAATATATAAAAATAACACTTTTAAAATTACCTTCATATTATTTGCTTGAATGCTGTACAAACAGGCATTTTGCGATTTGAAGGCTAGAGTTTTATTTATTTATTTTTTGAGACGGAGTCTCGCTCTGTCGCCCAGGTTGGAGTCCAGTGGCGCGGTCTCCGCTCGCTGCAAACTCCGCCTCCCGGGTTCACGCCATTCTCTTGCTTCAGTCTCCCGAGTAGAGGGGACTACAGGCGCCCGCCACAACGCCTGGCTAATTTTTTGTATTTTTAGTAGAGATGGGGTTTCACTGTGTTAGCCAGGATTGTCTCGATCTCCTGACCTCGTGATCCGCCCGCCTTGGCCTCCCAAAGTGCTGGGATTACAGGCGTGAGCCACCACGCCCAGCTCGAAGGCTAGAATTAACAACAGGTGTCATAGAAGTTAGTTATCACGGCCGGGTGCAGTGGCTCACGCCTGTAATCCCTGCACTTTGAGAGGCAGAGGTGGGTGGATCACCTGAGGTCAGGAGTTCGAGACCAGCCTGGCCAATATGATGAAGCCCTATCTCTACCAAAAATACAAAAAATTAGCTGGGTGTGGTGGTGCACGCCTGTAATCCCAGCTACTTGGGAGGCTGAGGCAGGAGAATCGCTTGAACCCAGGAGGCAGAGGTTGCAGTGAGCCGAGATTGCACCACTGCACTCCAGCCTGAGCAACAAGAGCAAAACTCCATCTCAAATTAAAAAAAAAAAAAGAAGTTATCACAAAGTGATTGCTTATTACATCAACTTTCCAAAGTTATTTTTCAGCAGGATTAATGTGGTATTTAAGTTAATACATATGGACCAGATAGTTGTCTCCGCTGTGCTCTCCTAAGTCACTATTCGTGAATATAGTATGAAAAATAACATTCTAGGCCAGATGTTGTGGCTCATGCCTGTCCTAGCACTTTTAGAGACCGAGGCAGGTGGATAGCTTGAGTCTATGAGTTTGAGACCAGCCTGGCCAATATAGTGAAAACCCATCTCCACAAAAAATACAAAGATTAGCTGGGCATGGTGGCTTGCCGGTAGTCCCAGCTACTCAGGAGGCTGAGGTGGGAGGATCACTTGAGTCTGGGAGATGGAAGTTGCAGTGAGTCAAGATCGTGCCACTGCACTCCAGCCTGGGCGACAGAGGGAGACCCTGTCTCAAAAAACAAAAGAAAAAGAAAAAGAACATTCTAAATATAAAGATGATAATATCTCCACACCCTGGAAATTTATATTTTCATTAATAAATTTTAAAACCTTTTTATTGGCTGCGTGTAGTGGCTCACGCCTGTAATCCCAGCACTTTGGGAGGCCAAGGTGGGTGGATTATCTGAGGTCGGTAGTTCGAGACCAGCCTGGCCAACATGGTGAAACCCTGTCTCTACTAAAAGTACAAAAATTAGCTGGGCATGATGGCAGGTGCCTATAGTCCCAGATACTTGGGAAGCTGAGGCAGGAGAATTGCTTGAGCCTGGGAGGTGGAGGCTCCAGTGAGCCGAGATCGCACCACTGCACTCCAGCCTGGGCAACAGAGCAAGACTCTGTCTCAAAAAACAAACAACCAAAAAAAAAAAAATCCTTTCTTTCTTTTTTTTTTTTGAGATGGAGTTTTTGCTCTTGTTTTACATGCTGGAGTGCAGTGGCGTGATCTTGGCTCACTGCAACCTCTGCCACCCAGGTTCAAGCGATTCTCCTGCCTCAGCCTCCTGAGTAGCTGGGATTACAGGTGCCTGCCACAGCGCCCAGGTAATTTTTTGTATTTTTAGTAGAGACAGGTTTCATCATATAGGTCAGGCTGGTCTCGAACTCCTGACCTTGGGTGATACACCCACCTTGGCCTCCCAAAATGCAGGGATTAGAGGCGTGAGCCACCACACCTGGCCAAAAACCTCTTATCTTCAAATAGTTAGAGAACTAAAGGAAGCATTTTTTTCAAGTTTACTGCTGACCAGAAAATTGGTATCAGTACATTGTGCCTGCTTAGTTCTATGTTATTTTGTCATATCTGCAGATTAATGTAACCAGTGCAGCAACTGAAACATTGAACTGTTCTATCACCTCAAAGATGTCCCATGTGTTCCCTCTTTATAGTCACACTCACTCCTCTCTACCCCTTTTCCCTAATTCCTGACAAATCTGTTTTACACCTCTATAATTTTGTCATTTTGAGAATTCTATATAAATGGAATAATACAGTCTGTAACCTTTTGAGATTGGCTTTTTATTTCACTTAGCATATGCCTTTGCGATCCATCCAAGTTGTGCGTATGAAGAGTTTGTTCCTTTCTATTGCTGAGTTTCATTTCTGGATGCACCAGTTTAACCCTATTGAAGAAAATTTTTATTGTTTCCAGCTTTTGGCTTTTACAAATAAAGATATTACAATGGACCACTTGTACAGGTTTTTGTGTAGACATAAGTTTTCATTTCTCTGGGATAAATGCCTGGGGTGCCATTGTTAAGTTGTATGGTAAGTGTATATTTAGTTTTTCAAGAAGCTATTTTCCAGAGTGGCTGTACCCTTTTACATTCCCACCAGCAATAAATGAGAGATCTATTTTCTCTGCCTTCTCACCATCATTGGGTATTTTTACCATTTTTTTTTTTTAGTGGTTCTAATGCATGTGTATCGATATCTCATTGTGGTTTTAGTCTGCATTTCTCTGATGGCTAGTGATGTTGAACACTTTTCATGTGCTTATTTGCCATCCATGTATTTTCTTTGGTGAAATGTCTTTTTATATCTTTTACTCATTTTCTTTTTCTTTTTTTTTTTTTTTTTGAAATGGAGTTTTGCTCTTGTTGCCCAGGCTGAAGTGCAATGGTGCAATCTCAGCTCACTGCAACCTTCACCTCCCAGGTTCAAGCAGTTCTCCTGCCTCAGCCTCCTGAGTAGCTGGGATTACAGGCATGCACCACACCTGGCCAATTTTTGTATTTTTAGTAGAGACGGAGTTTCACCATGTTGGCCAGTCTGGTTTTGAACTCCTGATGTCGTGATCTGCCTGCCTCAGCCTCCCAAAGTGCTGGGAGTACAGGTGAGAGCCACTGCACCTGGCCAAATTATTTAATTCTTTGTAGGGACTGGATCTTGCTATGTTGTCCAGTCTGGTCTCAAACTCCTGGACTCAAGCAATCCTCTAGCCTTGGTCTCCCAATGTGCTGGGATTACCACTGTGAGCCAGTGAAGCTGGCCAACGTATATTTTTAAAGTTATGTATCTATGTAGGCATCATGTATTTATGATCCCTAAATTAACCTTTTCAAGTACTAATCCTCTAGGACAGAGATGGACAAACTTTTTCTGTAAAGGGCCAGATAGTAAATATTGTAGGCTTGCAGGCCACATATGGTGTCTGTCAAAAAAAATTTTTTTTTTTAAACAGCCTCTCTAAAAATGTAAAAACCATTTTTAGCTCTAAGGCAGTACAGAAACAAGTCTCAGACCCGATTTGGCTTGTCAGCATTAGTTTGTCATCTCTTGTTCTGTGGAAAGATTGGTGCTATTTCTTCAAGGGAAGGCAGGTGTAAGCAGGCAGAGTTTTGTATCACTCAATTCAGAGTGAGGGTAAAAGGGAAGAAGGGAGAAGATGATTCGGAGTGAGGGTAAAAGGGAAGAAGGGAGAAGATGAGGAAAGGGGAGGGGAAAAAGAGAGACGGGAAGGAGAGGATGAGGAGGGGAGACTGTGAAGGAGGAGGTGAGTAAGGGGAAAGAGGAGGAGAAGAACACTGAGGGGAGGGAAGGAGAGTCGGGAGGGGAGCAAAGAGAAAGGAAAAAGACCACATGCCTGGGGAAGGAGGAGGGGGCTGAGGAGGGGAGTTCATTGAGAAACTAGTATATACATGTCCCTTCATGTATGTGTGTATGTATGTATGCATGCATGTATGTATGTATGTATTTTTGAGACTGTGTCTCGCTCTGTCTCCAGGCTGGAGTGCAATGACACGATCTTGGCTCACTGCAGCCTCTGCCTCCTAGATTCAAGCGATTTTCCTGCCTCAGCCTCCCGAGTAGCTGGGATTACAGGTGCATGCCACCATGCCCAGCTAATTTTTGTTTTTTTTTTTTTAGTAGATATGGAGTTTCTCTGTGTTGGCCAGGATGGTCTCGATCTCTTGACCTTGTGTTCCACCCACTTCGGCCTCCCAAAGTGCTGGGATTACAGGCATGAGCCACTGCACTCAGACTTTCCCTTCCTTTAGTAAAAATACTGTGAACCATCTGAGATGTGTTCTTAGGTTAGATATTTATTTATTTATTTATTTATTTTATTTTATTTTGAGATGGAGTCTTGCTCTATTGCCCAGGCTAGAGTGCAGTGGCATAATCTCTGATTACTGCAACCTCCACCTCCTAGGTTCAAGCGATTCTCCTGCCTTGGCCACTGGAGTAGCTGGGGTTACAGACATGAGCCACCACACCCGGCTAATTTTTGTATTTTTGGTAGAGACGGGGTTTCACCATGTTGGTCAGGCTGGTCTTGAACTCCTGACTTCAAGTGATCTGCCTGCTTGGGCCTCCTACAATGCTAGGATTATAGGCATGAACCACCACGCCCAAACTTGTTTTTCTTTTTGTTTTGTTTTGCTTTGCTTTTTCATTGGCTAGCCATTCCAGTACAATATTGATTAGAAACATTATTGGTGAGTCTTGTCTTGCTTATGAATATACTTAATATGCTTTTAAAATTTTGTCATTAACCTGTGATATTTGCTATTGATTAAAAATAATATGTATACACTTATTTTTTAAAAAAATTGTTCCCACCTCAAAATTATAAACATATTCTTTAATATCTCACTGTGGTTCTTCAAATAACTTTAATGTTTTTCTTTTCAAATTTAGGTCTTTAACACAACTTGACCAAATTTTGTGTGTGGTGTGAAATAGTTAATCTTGTTGACCTACAAGAAAGAAGCTGAGGCAAAATTAATATAAGCAGAGAGTTTATTTGGGCCAAGCTTGAGGACTGCAACCTGGGAGCATAAATTCAAGTTGCTTTTGACACACATGCTGATGAGCAGCAGTTACAAGTTTTTTTTTTTTTCTTTTTTTGAGATGGAATCTCACTCTGTCGCCCAGGCTGGAGTGCAGTGGCACTATCTTGGTTTACTGCAACCTCTGCCTCCCGGGTTCAAGTGATTCTCCTGCCTCAGCCTCCTGAGTAACTGGGATCACAAGCATGCACCACCACGCTCACCTTATTTTTTGTATTTTTAGTAGAGACGAGGTTTCACTATGTTGGCCAGGCTGGTCTCAAACTCCTGACCTCAGGTGATCCGCCTGCCTCGGCCTCCCAAAGTGCTGGTATTATAGGCGTGAGCCACCACGCCCGGCCGCAAGTGGATTTTTAAAGGGGAAAAAGGGGGCAAGGAGTGGGCGGATCCAAAGTTGCTTGTCAGGAATTCTCATTGGTTTACAGAAATAACATTGATTAATGATTGGCTCTACATGGTTAAGCTATAGGGTGAGAGTAACAGTGTCCTGCGCGGCATTATTAGGTTAATTTATATCTACTTGTGTCAATAGCAAGCAGTTTCAAAAGACGTCATACATGCTTCTAGGGGGAAGTGGAATGTGATTGCTGTCTCATTTTAATGTCTCTCTGGGATTCACATTCCTCAGATAAGAGCTCTTTTCTTTTCTCAATCACGTTTGAATTTTTTTTCTCCATATGAAAAGCCGGTGGTTGGCTGGGCACAGTGGCTCACTCCTGTAATCCCAGCACTTTGGGAGGCCGAGACGGGCGGATCACGAGGTCAGGAGATCGAGACCATCCTGGCTAACACGGTGAAACCCCGCCTCTACTAAAAATACAAAAAATTAGCCAGGCGTGGTGGCGGGGCGCCTGTAGTCCCAGCTATTCGGGAGGCTGAGGCAGGAGAATGGCATGAACCTGGGAGGCAGAGCTTGCAGTGAGCTGAGATGCCGCCACTGCACTCCAGCCTGGGAGACACAGCGAGACTCCATCTCAAAAAACAAAACGAAACAAAAATACAAAATTAGCTGAGCGAGGTGGCGCATGCCTGTAATCCTAGTTACTCGGGAGGCTGAAGCAGGAGAATCGCTGGAACCCGGGAGGTGGAGGTTGCAGTGAGCCAAGACTGTACCACTGCACTCCAGCCTGGGCAACAGGAGCGAGACTCTGTCTCAAAAAAAAAAAAAAGAAAAGAAAAGAAAAAAGAAACAAAGAAAAGTCAGGGCCGGATGTGATGGCTCAAGCCTGTAATCCCAGCACTTTGGGAGGCCGAGGCGGGGGGATCGCCTGAGGTCAGGAGTTTGAGAGCAACTTGGCCAACATGGTGGAACCCCGTCTCTACTAAACATACAAAAAAAAAAAAAAAAAATTAGCCAGGCGTGGTGGCGGGCACCTGTAGTCTCAGCTATTTGGGAGGCTGAGGCAGGAGAATCCCTTGAACCCGGGAGGTGGAGGTTGCAGTGAGCCGAGATTGCGCCACTGCACTCCAGCCTGGGCGACACAGTGAGACTCCGTCTCAAAAAAAAAAAAAAAAAAGGAAAAAAGAAAAAAGTCAGTGGTCTCAGTGCTTTTCAGTGAATTGCTTTTTATTCATTGATTTGTAATTCTTTTTCTACAATGTATCAAAATTGAATATCTATATCTATATATCTATTTGTATCTGTTTAGGGTCTTTTTCTTTTTATAAGAGACGGGGTTTCCCTATATTACCCAGCCTGGTCTCAAATTCCTGGGCTTAAGCGATCCTTCCACCCCAACTTCCTAAGTAGTCAGGATTACAAGTGTGAACCACAATACCCTGTAGGGACTTTTTTTTTTTTGATGGAGTCTGGCTCTGTCGCCCAGGCTGGAGTGCAGTGGCATGATCTTGGCTCACTTCAACCTCTGCCTCCCGGGTTTAAGCGATTCTCCTGCCTTAGCCTCCTGAGTAGCTGGGATTACAGGTAGGAGCCACCATGCCCAGCTAATTTTTGTATTTTTGGTATAGACAGGGTTTCGCCATGTTGGTCAGGCTGGTCTCAAACTCCTGACCTCAGGTGATCCACCCACCTCGGCCTCACAAAGTGATGGGATTATAGGAGTAAGCTACCGTGCCTGGCCATGGGACATTTTTGTGGTGTGCCACTGACCTATCCCTGTGCCCGACCATGGGACCTTAATCATCTCTCTCTCTCTCGCTTTGTAACTATCATAACATTTTCAAGTGTTCCATAAGATTAACTATATTTATATTGTCATATAGCAGATCTTTAGAACTTTTTAATCTTGCAAAACTGAAATTCTATGTTCATTGAACAACCCACATTTTCCCCTCCCTTCAGCCCCTGGTTATCACCACTCCACTTTCTCTTTCTATGAATTTGACTACATTAAATCCTTCATATAAGTGGAATCATAGTAGTTGTCTTTTCTGGCCAGGCATGGTGGCTCACACCTGTAATCCCAGCACTTTGGGAGCTGAGGCGGGTGGATCGCTTGAGCCTAGGAGTTCGAGACCACTGTGGGGCAACATAGTGAGACCTCATCTTTACAAAAAAATTCTTCTAAAAATTATCTGGGTGTGGTAGTGTGTGCCTGTAGTCTCAGCTACCCGGGAAGCTGAGGTGAAAGGATCGCTTGAGTGCAGGAGGCGGAGGCTGCAGTGAGCTCAGATAGCACCACTGCACTCCAGCCACTCCTCTCCAAAAAAAGGGTTTGTCTTTTTGTGACTGCCTTATTTCACTTAGCATAATGTCCTCAAGGCTGCTCTATGTTGTAGCATATGTCAGAATTTCCTTCCCTTTCAAGGCTGAATACCATTCCATTGTATATACATCCTACATTTTGTTTATCTGTTCGTCTGTGGATGGAGATTTGGGTTGTGTCCACCTCTTGGCTATTGTAAATAACGCTTCTATGAACATGAGTGTGCAAATATCTCTGTGATAACTGGGTTTCAATTCTTCTGGATATATACTCAGAAATGGAATTGCTGGATCATATATATGGTAATTTTATTTTTAATTTATTGAAACTTTTTTTTTTCTTTTTGTTTTGATATGGAGTTTCGCTCTTGTTGCACAGGTTGGAGTGCAATGGCTGTGATCTTGGCTCACTGCAACCTCGGCCTCCCAGGTTCAAGTGATTCTCCTGCCTCAGTCTCCTGAGTAGCTGGGATTACAGGCGTGTGCCACCACACCAGGCTAATTTTGTATTTTTAGTAGAGACAGAGTTTCTCCATGTTGGTCAGGCTGGTCTCAAACTCCCAACCTCAGGTGATCTGCCCTCCTTGGCCTCCCAAAGTGCTGGGATTACAGGCATGAGCCACCACGCCCGGCAATTTATTGAAACTTTCATACTGTTTTCTATAGTGGCTGTGCTGTTTTATATTCCCACCAATAGTGCTATTTGCTATAGCTTTTTAGTAAATTCCCTTTATTTGGTTAAAGGACTTCTTTTATAGCTTAGTTGCTAATCTTTTCTTTATCTAGGGTAGTTCTTAAAAGTTATCAAGTGCTTCTTCCACATTTATTGAGATTATAGATTTTAATATGCTTTTTTCCCTTAAATGTATTATGTATTTAATTACAGTAATAGATTTTAAATATTAAACATTTTTTAATTTCTGAGGTAATCTCAAGTAGTTATGTTTGTGTATTTTTAAAATATGTTGCTGTATTGAAGTACTTTTTGTTTTTTATATTCTTCTCGTCCTATTTTTGTATCAAAGGTATAATACTGGCCTGGTGCGGTGGCTCACGCCTGTAATCCCAGCACTTTAGGAGGACGAGACAGGTGGATCACTTGAGGTCAGGAGTTCCAGACCGGCCTGGCCAATGTGGTGAAACCCCATCTACACTAAAATACAAAAATTAGCTGGGCATGTAGCACGCACCTGTATTCCCAGTTACTCGGGAGGCTGAGGCAGGAAAATTGCTTGAACCTGGGAGGCAGAGGTTGCAGTGAGCCGAGATTGTGCCTCTGCACTCCAAACCTGGGCGACAGAGCGAGACTCCATCTCAAAAAAAAAAAAAGTTATAATACTCTCATAACAGGGGTTGGGATTTTATTCTCGTCTATTTTCTGCATAAATTTGTGGAAGATGAAGATTATCTTTTTTTTTTTTTTTTTTTTGAGACAGAGTCTTGCTCTGTCGCCCAGGCTGAAGTGTAGTGGCACAATCTTGGCTCACCACAACCTCGGCCTCCCGGGTTCAAGCAATTCTCCCCCCTCAGCCTCCCGAGTAGCTGGGATTACAGGTGCCCGTCACCAAGCCTGGCTAATTTTTTTATTTTTAGTAGAGACGGGGTTTTACCATCTTGGCCAGGCTGGTCTCGAATTCCTGACCTCAGGTGTTCCACCCACTTCGGCCTCCCAAAGTGCTGTGATTATAGGCATGAGCCACTGCACCTGGCCAAAGGTTATCATTTTTTAAAAGGGCTTCTCCAATTTGCTTCAAACAATAAAGGATGTATTGTTTTTTGGGGGGGTGAGTGGGTGGAGTTAGGACTACTTATTCTTTTTTTTTTTTAAGTAAGAGTCTCATTCTGTCGCCCAGGCTGGAGTTCAATGGTGCGATCTCAGCTCACTGCAGTCCCCACCTTCCGGGTTCAAGTGATTCTCCTGCCTCAGCCTCCTGAGTAGCTGGGATTACGGGCATGGGCCACCAAGCCCAACTAATTTTTGCGTTTTTAGTAGAGAAGAGGTTTCTCCATGTCGGCCAGGCTGGTCTTGAACTCCTGTCTTCAAGTGATCCGCCCACCTCGGCCTCCCAAAGCGCTGGGATTACAGGCGTGAGCCACCGCACCCAGTCTCTATTTTTATTTTTAGTTTTCAAGACAGGGTCCCACTCTTTCATACAGGCTGGAGTTCAGTGGCATAATCCCTGCTCACTGCAATCTCTGCCTCCTGTGCTCAAGTGATCCTCCCATCTCAGCCTCCCAAATATCTGGGACCACAGGCACACATTACTACGCCTGGCTAATTTTTTTATTTTTTGTAGAGACAGGGTTTCACCATATTGGCCAGTCTGGTCTCAAACTCCTGAGCTCAAGCAATTTGCCTGCTTCAGCCTCCCAAAGTGCTTGGATTACAGGCATGAGCCACCACTCCCAGCCAGGACTACTTATTCTATTTATTTATTATAATACTAAAATTTTCTATTTCTTCTTGAACTAGTTTTGATAACTTCTATTCTCTAGACAGTTTCTGTTGTCTAAAATTTCAAATCCGTCGGCATAAGTGATATTCCCTTTCCTAAGACTTCTAGTATATTTGTAGTTATATCTTTTTCATGTATTTATTTAGTTTCTCTCTTTTCTTGATAACATGTATTTGTTATTAAAAAAAATTGTAACATAACGAATCCTTGTGATCCACCCGCTCAAATCAAGATCTAGACCATCGCCGATAATATACATTTACCTGTATTTACTTTCCTTGTCCCATATCCCAATTTGCCCACTAGAGGTAGCCATTATCTTGAAATCTTAACAAACATACTTTAATCACAGAGACAACACACACACACGTAGTTGATTGCTTACTTTTATTAGCTATTGAATTCTAAAAAAGTTATGATACTCTATGTGGTCTTCTGAGACTTCCTGTTTTCACTAAATATAGTGCTTCCGTGATCCCGGCTGTGTCCATTTTCCAGTCTGTTGTGTGAATATACCACAATTATTTATCAGCGCTTTTGCTGATGGATGTTGGGTCATTTCCAGTTATTTGCTCTTAAGGATGTGGCTGCCTTGAATATTCTTGTAGTCTTTCCTTGTGTTCATAAATGCATGTATTTCTCAAGTTTGTACTTAGGAATGAGATTGCTTGGCTATAGATATGTGAACACTTAGCTTTGAGAGAATGCCAAATAATTTCCGATGTGGTTGGACTCATTTATACTGCAGGGAGCCATGTATAGATAGTCTCTCTGCTCCAAATCTTCTCCTAACATTTTATATTGTTGAATAACTTAAATTTCTTATCCTAATGGGTTTAACATAATATTTCACTATCGTCTGAATTCACATTTTCCTGACTAGTAATAAAATTGAGCATCTTTTAAATATATTTAATATGTTTATTGGCCATCTTCATGAACTCTGTTCATATTTTTGCCCCTTTGTCAGTTGGGGTGTGTGCCTTTTTCTTATTTATTTATTTATTCATGTTTTAGAGACAGGGTCTTGCTTTGTTGGCCAGGCTGATCACGGCCAGTGGCAAGATCACGGCTCGCTGCAGCCTCGACTTTCCAGGCTCAAGCCATCCTCCCACCTCAGCCTCTCGTGTAGCTGGGACTACAGGCATTCACTACCATGCCCAGCTAATTTCCCTTTTATTTCTTTGTAGAGGTGAGGTCCACCATCTTGCCCAGGCTGTCCTCCAACTCCTGGCTCAAGCGAGCCTCCCTCAGTCTCCCAAAGTGCTGGGATTATAGGCGTGAGCTAATGCACCTGACCTGCCTTTTTCTTATTGATTTGTAGGAATATTTAAAATGCATTCCTGTGTCAGGTAAGTGTGTCAAAAATATCTTCCATCAGATTGTGATTTGTGTTTTTTTAATTAAGTCTTTTCGCTAAGTGCAATAAAAAAAAAAACTAATAGACTTGATGTTATCAATCTTTTTCTATCGTTATCATTCTTTGTGTCTTGTTTAAACAACCATACCAGGCTGGGTGCAGGGGCTCATGCCTGTAATCCCAGCACTTTGGGAGGTTGAGATGGGTGGATCACCTGGGGTCCCAAGTTTGAGACCAGCCTGGCCAACATGGCAAAACCCTGTCTCTACTAAAAATATAAAAATTAGCTGGGCATGGTGGCACATGCCTGTAATCCTAGCTACTTGGGAGGCTGAGGCAGGAGAATGGCTTGAACCTGGGAGGCGGAGGCTGCAGTGAGCCATGATGAAGCCACTGCCCTCCAGCCTGGGTGACAGAGTGAGACTCTGTCTCAAAAAAAAAAAAAACAACCCCGTCTTAGTAGAGACGGGATTTCACCATGTTGGCCAGGTTGGTATCGAACTCCTGACCTCAGGAGTTCCACCCACCTCGGCCTCCCAAAGTGCTGGGATTACAGGTGTGAGCCAGCAGGCCCAGCCTTTTGTTATATTTAATCTAGGCAATTTATAGCTTTGGTTGAGACTGTAAATGTCTTTAAAAATTATATCCAACTATTGCTAGTATATAAAA
The DNA here is from genome assembly GCF_028885655.2 of Pongo abelii. NCBI lineage: Eukaryota > Metazoa > Chordata > Mammalia > Primates > Hominidae > Pongo > Pongo abelii. Next base: position 21,640,030 of record NC_071999.2, read on the forward strand.
ATGCGACTGATGTTTTATACTGATGTTATAGTCAGCCACTTTGTGAAATATTTTTGTTATTTATACTAATGTGCCTTTAGATTCTTCTAGGTAGAGAATCATATATCTGTAAATAATGATAGCTTTGTTTCTTTCTTTCCAATTTTTACTGTCTTTTATTTTTATTGTTCAGATGACAGTATGTATTTTTTTCTCCTTTTCTTTTTTTTTTTTTGAGACGGAGGCCCACTTTGTCGCCCAGGCTGGAGTGCAGTGGCGCAATCTCGGCTCACTGCAAGCTCCGCCTCCTGGGTTCACGCCATTCTCCTGCCTCAGCCTCCTGAGTAGCTGGGACTACAGGCACCTGCCGCCACGCCAGGCTAATTTTTTGTATTTTTAGTAGAGGTGGGGTTTCACCATGTTAGCCAGGATGGTCTCGATCTCCTGACCTCTTGATCTGCCCGCCTTGGCCTCCCAAAGTGCTGGGATTACAGGCGTGAGCCACCGTGCCCGGCCTTCTCCTTTTATCCTTAATGTGGTGATTAATATTTAGAGATTTTTCCAGTCTTGAGCTATTCTAGGATTTCTGCACAAACCAAAATTTGGCATGGTACAATGTCTTTTTAAAATTGTTTGGATTTATCATGCTCATGGGTGACTTTGGTCTTTTTTAGTTTTCCACCTCAGACTTCTATTTTCTAATTTTACTATCAGTGGTTAGTTGCCTCATAGAATGATGGTTTGGAGCATATTTATTTCTCTCCTATCCTCTGGAAGACTGTGTTTAAGATTAGTAAACCGTATGAACCTGTAGTATTTTCTATGGGAATATTTTCCCTATTTCAATTTCTTGAATAGTTATAGATCTACTCAGTCTTTCTGGCCTCAAATTAGTTTTATAATCTATGTGTTGTTTTAATACACTGGCATAAAGCTTTGAAAGTCTGGGATGGTAGTTCATGCCTGTAATCATAGCACTTTGGGAGGCTAGGCAGGAGGATTGCCTGAGCCCAAGAGTTTGAGACCAACCTGGGCAACATGGCAAGACCTCAACCCTACAAAATAAATAAACAGTATTTTATTGTCAGGCACAGTGGCTCACGCCTGTAATACCAGCACTTGGGGAGGCTGAGGCAGGAGGATCACCTGAGGTCAGGAGTTCAAGGCCAGCCTGGCCAACATGGTGAAACCCCATTTCTACTAAAAATACAAGAATTAGCCGGGTGTGGTGGTGAACACCTGTAATCCCGGCTACTCAGGAGGCTGAGGCATGAGAATCGCTTGAACCCGGGAGGCGAAGGTTTCAGTGAGCCGGGATCACGCCACTGCTCTCCAGCCTGGGCCACAGAGCAAGACTCCATCCTCCATCTCAAAAAATAAGTAAATAAATAATTTTAAACCTATTATTTTTTAAATTATCTTTACAATTTCTGAAGTACTTGTGGTTGTGCCCTGTTCTGTTTCTAATATTATTAATTTGTAAATGTTTGTCCCTCTTATTTATTTATTTATTTATTTGTTTTGAGATGGAATCTCACTCTGTGGCCCAGGCTGGAGTGCAGTGGCACGATCTTGGCTCACTGCAGCCTCTGCCTCCCAGGTTCAAGTGATTCTCCTGCCTCAGCTTCCTGAGAATAGCTGGGATTACAGATGACCGCCACCATGCCCTGCTAATTTATGTATTTTTAGTAGAGATGGGGTTTTCCATGTTGGCCAGGCTGGTCTCGAACTCCTGACCTCAGGTGATCTGCCCGCCTCGGTTTTCCAAAGTGCTGGGATTACAGGTGTGAGCCACCTCACCCGTACCCTTTTATTAATAATTTAAGGCCGGGCGCGGTGGCTCACGCCTGTAATCCCAGCATTTTGGGAGGCCGAGGCGGGCGGATCACGAGGTCAGGAGATCGAGACCATCCTGGCTAACACGGTGAAACCCTGTCTCTACTAAAAATACAAGAAATTAGCCGGGTGCGGTGGTGGGCGCCTGTAGTACCAGCTACTTGGGGGGCTGAGGCAGGAGAATGGCGTGAACCCAGGAGGCGGAGCTTGCAGTGATTGGAGATCACACCACTGCACTCTGGCCTGGGTGAAAGAGCGAGACTCCGTCTTAAAAAAAATAATAATAATAATAATTTAAACAAGCACATTTTAGTTTGTTAATATTCTCATTGTGTGCTTTCTATTTTATTGATTTGGGCTCTTATTTTTTCCTTCCATTTTCTATGGTGTTTATTCAGTTTTTTTCCCCCATCATCTTCAGTTGAACATACAACTCATCCCTTCTTTCTAGCTAACTGTTGTTCATATAGAGAGATATTATTGGTTTTTGAGAGTTTATCTCGCATATAACAACCTTGTTGAACTTTCTAAATAATAATAGCATAATTATTGATTTTGGATTTCACTGCCCTAAAAATTCTCCGTGTTTCACCTATCCATCCCTCCCTCTCCCAACCCCTGGCAACCACGATCCTTTTACTGTCTTCATAGTTTTGCTCGTTTCCAGAATGTCATATAGTTGGAATCATACAGTATATTTCTTTTTCAGATTGGCTTCTTTCATTTAGCGATATGCACTAAAGTTTTCTTTAGATACAAGGTCTTTCTCTGTTGTCCAGGCTGGAGTGCAGTCGTGCAATCATGGCTCACTGCAGCCTTGACTTCCCAGGCTCAAGTGATCCTCCCACCTCAGCCTACAAAGTAGTTGGGACTAGAGGCGTACGCTAAAATGCCTGGCTAATTTTTAAAACATTTTTTTGTAGAGACAAGGTCTCACTATGTTGCCCAGGCTGCTCCCAACTCCTGGGCTCAAGTGATGCTCCGGCCTCGGACTCCCAAAGTGCTGGGATTACAGTCATAAGCCACTACACCCAGATCCTTATTTCCTTTTTAATTCAAGGATTTAATAATATTTAATTTCCAAAAAGGTAGTACTTAAAAGTTATCCTTTATTGTTAATTTTCATTCTCATTACCTTAGGGCCAGATATTGCAAGTGATAACGTGTTGATTATTTAGACTCTATTAAGAATTCCTTAATGGTTTAATAAGTCAGTCTATTTTTTGGAAATGTCCCATATGCTAGAAAAATTCTCTTTCTAAATATATTCAACAGTTTAAGCTTATATTTGTATAACTCATCTCTCTGATATCTTAGTGAACTGAATTGTGTTTCCCCCAAAAGTCTATGTTAAAGCCCTAGCCCCAATGTGATGGTATTTGACCACGGGGCTTTTCGGAGGTAATTAGGTTTAGAGGAAGTCAGGAGGGTGAGAAGCCCATGATCCGATTAGTGCACTTATAAGAACGGACACCAGAGGCCGGGTGTGGTGGCTCATGCCTGTAATTCCAGCACTTTGGGAGGCTGTGGCAGGTGGATCATTTGAGGTCAAGAGTTTAAGACCAGCCTGGTCAATATGGTTAAACCTTGTCTGTACTAAAAATACAAAAATTAGCCAGGTGGTGGTGGTGCGTGCCTGTAATCCCAGCTACTCGGGAGGCTGAGGCAGGAGAATTGCTTCAGCCTGGGAGGTGGAGGTTGCAGTGAGTCAAGATCATAGCATTGCACTCCAGCCTGGGTGACAGAGCGAGAATTTGTCTCCAAAAAAAAAAAAAAGAATAGACACCAGAGAGCTTGCTCACTCTTAGTCCCTCCCATGTGAACATGTGAAGATCCAGCAAGAAGGTGGCTGTCTACAAATCAGGAAAAGAGTTCTCACCAGAAACTAACCATGCTGGCACCGTATCTTGACTTTATATCCTCTGGAACTGTAAGAAAACATTTTTCTTGTTTAAACCACCCAGTCATGGTGTTTTTTTGTTTGTTTGTTTGTTTTGTTTGTTTTTTTTTCATGGCAGTCTGAGCTAAGACACTCAGCTTCTTTTCTCTTTTTAAATTTAAATTTTTATTTTTAGAGACAGGTCTCATTCTGTCACCCAGATTGGAGTGCAGTGGTGCAATCATAGTTCACTGCAGCCTTGAACACCTGGGCTAAAGTGATCCTCCTGCCTCAGATTCCCAAATAATTGGGACTACAGGCATGCACCACCACTGTCAGCTAATTTATTTTTTATTTATTTTAGAGACGGGGACTCACTATGTTGCCCATGCTGGTCTTGAACTCCTGGGCTCAAGTGATCCTCCCACATTGGCCTCCAAAAGTGCTGGGATTACAGGTGAGAACCAAAGTGCCCAGCCTGTTTTCTTTGATCTATCAGCTTCTGGGAATAAGGTCCAGAAATTTTTAAATATGATTTTTTGGTTATTTTTCCTTATAGTACTATCAGTGTTGTTGTTGTTGTAACTTATTTCAAGTCTATATTATTAGGTACATATATCTGTATATTAACTGTATGTCTTGTGTTTATTATTCTACTATTATATCACATCCTTACACCTCTTATAATTTTTTATTTTAGTTTAAGTTTTTTAATCAGATAATAAGATTTCTAGCCTGATTGATTTTTGTTCGTATTTGCTCAATTGTTGCCTGAGATAGAGATTGGCATGCAGAAAATTTATTAATTAGTATTTTGGGGATCAACACCTGTTAAGATGCAAAGGAAGCAAGAGTGATCAGAAGGAAATATTGCATCGCCAAGCAATAAACAGAGACCTCAGATGATCCTATGTAGAATTCTGGAGCTGTCCTGGCCCTTCAGAGTCGTCCTTAATTCGGATGAGGGCACTGGGCCTTTATTGTCGGTCAATGACAGTTGTTAGATGTGGGCCACACATTATGGAAGGAGTAAGGAGTTGTGACATTGGAGAAACTGACTCTCTTCAGACAGAGTAAGTTTCTGGAGAGCTTTTGGTCTCCAAATTCCTAGCATCTGGGAGAGTCAGTGCTTCTGTTCTGGTCAGCATATCACAGTATCCACTATACTGAAAATCTTTATCAGTGCATTTAACCCATTTACAATTATTGTGATTACTTTCATATTAGGATTTTTTTCTCTATCACCACTTTTTTTTTTATATTTATTGAATTTTCTTCCCTACCCCACTTTTCCCTCTTTCTATAGGACTTGTATTAGAATGACTTAAATGTCATACATTTTACTTATTTTTTATGGTAGTTGTCTTTAGAATTCATACTCATATTTTGTTTTAAATAATTTTTTTTTGAGACATAGTCTCGATCTCTTGCCTAGGCTGGAGTGCAGTGGCGTGATCTCGGCTCACTGCAACCTCCGCCTCCCAGGTTCAAGCAATTCTCCTGCCTCAGCCTCCTGAGTAGCTGGGACTACAGGCATCCGCCACCACGCCTGGCTAATTTTTGTATTTTTAGTAGAGATGGGGTTACCCATATTGGCCAGGCTGGTCTTGAACTCCTGACCTTGTGATTTGCCCGCCTCGGCCTCCCAAAGTGCTGGGATTGCAGGCGTGAGCCACCAAACCTGGCTTTAAATAATTTTCAATTTCTTAAATTCGTCAATTTGATATCTATATTCCTCATAATAATACAAGCTTGTTAGCATGTCTGTCTCTAGACTTAGCTCCATCCCTTTAAAATTTTTATCATTATCTATAATTTTAGTTTGGAGTTTTATGGATATATTTTCTCTTTTTCCTTCTTTTGGTGCTAGCTCTTCTTTTACCCAATAATGTTTACTAAGGTGTCAAATGACTCTTATTAGAATTCTTACAAGATTTATCTCTTTTTTTATTTGAATACTCCTTCAAAGAGCATTTTCTTTTTTTTTTTTCTTTCTTTCTTTTTTTTTTTTTGAGACGGAGTCTCTCTCTGTTGCCCACGCTGGAATCCAGTGGCACCATCTTGGCTCACTGCCATCTCCGCCTCCCAGGTTCAAGTGATTCTCCTGCCTCAGCCTCCTGAATAGCTGGGATTACAGGGGCTTAACACCACGCCTGGCTAATTTTTGTATTTTTAGTAGAGATGAGGTTTCGCTATGTTGGCCAGGCTGGTCTCGAACTCCTGATCTCAAGTGATCTGCCCACCTCGGCCTCCCAAAGTGCTGGGATTACAGGTGCGAGCCACCAGGCCTGGTCCAAAGAGCATTTTCAATGTGATTTTATGTTTGATAACATTTTGAAACTTGTATGTCTGATATTATTTTATTTATTTATTTATTTATTTTTGAGACAGAGTTCCACTCTGTAGCCCAGGCTGGAGTGCAGTGGTGCTATTTTGGCTCACTGCAATACCTGCCTCCTAGGTTCAAGAGATTCTCCTGCCCCAGCCTCCTGAGTGGCTGGGACTGCTGGTTCATGCCACCACACCCAGATGATTTTTTTGTGTTTTTAATAGAGACAGGGGTCTCACCATATTGGCCAGGCTGGTCTTGAACTCCTAACCTCAAGTGATCCGCCTGCCTCAGCCTCCCAAAGTGTTGGGATTACAGGTGTGAGCCACGGCGCACAGCTGGTATTTCATTTTTAATTTGTTGAGGAAACACCATGCTACTTTCCAAGTGGTTGCACCATTTTACAATCACACCAATAGTGCAAAGCGTTCCAATTTTTCCACATACTTGATATCACTTGTCTTTTTTGTTTGTTTGTTTGTTTTTTTGGATAGTAGCCATCCTAATGGGTCTGAGGTAGAATCTCAGTGTGGATTAATTTGCATTTTCCTTTTTTTTTTCTTTTGAGACGGGATTCCACTCTTACCCAGGGTGGGGTGCAGTGGCGAGATCTCAACTCATTGCAACCTCCGCCTCCTAGGTTCAAGCAGTTCTCCTGCCTTTTCCCCTTATAGGATACAGAGTAACATCCTGGGAAGGGTTATCAAATAAGCCACAAGTCTCAATGATCTGTTCTAGGGTTTCTTTTTCTGGAAATAAATAATGACTCTCTTAGAGTGGATAAGCAAAAACCAATGAGCTGTGTGAACTGCAAGAGTTTTAACCTCTCTGTAAGCCTTTTCAGCTTCTATGCTAGTAATCAGAAAACGTTATGCTAGTAATCATAGGAGCGTTTCAAAACAGTCTTTAAAATTCTAACCATGACTGGCACTTGTTAGCTGGAATCACGGAATATCTGACTAGCAACAATAAAGTTTTTGAAAATCTTAGTTTCTCCCAGGCCTTTTAATTAATTTTCAAAGTTCAGCATGTAAATGGTATAATATGTGAACCTCTTCGATAATACTATTTTCTAAAGAGTAGACTTTGTCATGAGGAGGGTTCATTTCAGACTTTTCCAGAATTAAAGGTCTGTGTTATATGGTGATTTTTCCCATAAAATAATCTCATAGCATGGCCCTTAGAGACCGCATTTTGAGGCTTTGCTGCATAAACTATTTTACTCCTGTCTGCTCACTTAACCATGGATGGCATTATTTGTAAACATATTTTTAAAGATGAGGAAGCTTTTTTCTAGAGATTAGGAAGAGGTACGTAATTTTTTCAAAAGAAGAGAACAGGCTGGGCATGGTGGCTCTTGCCCGTAATCCCAGCACTATAGGAGACTGAGGCAGGCAGATCACTTGAGGTCAGGAGTTTGAGACCAGCCTGGACAACATGGCGAAACCCTGTCTCTACTAAAAATACAAAAATTAGCAGGGCCTGGTGGCAGGCGCCTGTAATCCCAGCTACTTGAGAGGCTGAGGCAGCAGTACCCAGGAGGCGGAGGTTGCAGTGAGCTGAGATCACACCACTGCACCCCAGCTTGGGCAAAGAGTGAAACTACGTCTCAAAAATAAATAAATAAATAAATATATACAAGAGAACAACACTTAAAAAATCAATTAGTAGCCAATTAGGAGAGGTTTTCCTTCAGTTTCTTTCCTATTACCTACTAATTTCTACAATTTCATAGATTTACTAAAATATACCAAATGAGTTGATGAATGTCCTATTAGAAAATAGACTAATTCTGGATTTTAGTTTTCACACTATACTAGATTACAAGTGAACTGACTTAGAATTTGATTTTCATTTGGAGAATGTTATTAACATTGTTAAGATTTTCTAATTTAAATGATTTTTCAAGTGTTTTAATAAGTTGCTATATTTTAAATTAGTACGCAGCTTCAGTAATATTAAATATAATTAAATTTTAAAAATCAACCTCTTAAAAAAGTTTTTAAAAATATATGACATTAAATGACCTGTTAGTATTCTACTTTTTTTTTTTTTTCTTAAGATAGTTTCGTTCTTGTTGCCCAGGCTGGAGTGCAATGGCACTATCTTGGCCCACTACAACCTCCGCCTCCTTGGCTCAAGCCAAGTAGTAGCTGGGATTACAGGAGCACGCCAGCGCCACCATGCCCAGCTAATTTTTGTATTTTTTTTTAGTAGAAAAGGGGTTTCACCATGTTGGTCAGGCTGGTCTTGAACTCCTGACCCCGTGATCCACCCGCCTCGGCCTCCCAAAGTATTGGGATTACAGGCATGAGCCACTGCGCCCCGCCTACTGGCCTAGTATTCCTTTTTTTTTTGAGACAGAGTCTCAGTCTCATTCTGTCACTCAAGCTGGAATGCAGTGGTGTGATCTCAGCTCACTGCAAACTCCACCTCCTGAGTTCAAGTGATTCTCCTGTATTCTGCTTTTATTTTATTTTATTTTATTTTTAGAAATATGGAATATTTATTTTTAAATTATTTATTTTTTATTTTTTATTTTATTATTATCATACTTTAAGTTTTAGGGTACATGTGCACAATGTGCAGGTTTGTTACATATCTATACATGTGCACAATGTGCAGGTTTGTTACATATCTATACATGTGCCATGTTGGTGTGCTGCACCCATTAACTCATCATTTAGCATTAGGTATATCTCCTAGTGCTATCCCTCCCCCGTCCCCCCACCCCACAACAGTCCCCGGTGTGTGATGTTCCCCTTCCCGTGTCCATGTGTTCTCATTGTTCAATTCCCACCTATGAGTGAGAACATGTGGTGTTTGGTTTTTTGTCCTTGCGATAGTTTGCTGAGAATTATGGTTTCCAGTTTCATCCATGTCCCTACAAAGGACATGAACTCATCTTTTTTTATGGCTGCATAGTATTCCATGGTGTATATGTGCCACATTTTCTTAATCTAGTCTATCGTTGTTGGACATTTGGGTTGGTTCCAAGTCTTTGCTATTGTGAATAGTGCCGCAATAAACATACGCGTGCATGTGTCTTTATAGCAGCATGATTTATAATCCTTTGGGTATATACCCAGTAATGGGATGGCTGGGTCAAATGGTATTTCTAGTTCTAGATCCCTGAAATAAAGATGGCCAGGTGTGTTGGCTCACACCTATAATCCTAGCACTTTGGGAGGCTGAGGTGGGCGGATCACCTGAGGTCACGAGTTTGAAACCAGCCTGGCCAACATGGTGAAACCCTGTCTCTACTAAAAATACAAAAAAATTAGCCGGGCATGGTGATTTGTACCTAATGCAGGAGGCTGAGGCAGGAGAATCACTTGAACCTGGGAGGCGGAGGTTGCAGTGAGCTGAGATTGCACCATTGCACTCCAGCCTGGGCGACAGAGCAAGACTCTATTTCAATAAATAAATAAATAAGTAAATAAGTATTTGGATTCACTTTGAAAAGTTTTCTCGTAATTTTTTAACTTAATAGTGTCACATAAAATTATGGAGGGGGCCATTATTTTGGATTGAGCTCCTGTACCAGGCTCTGATAGATAGACCAGACCAAGCAAAACAAAGTCACTCATGCTAAATGCCACATGAACAAACTGAAATGTTAAGGAAGCAGAGAGATCCCAAAACAGACCTTTTTTTTTTTGAAAACAGGAGATTCCAGCCTGAGTCAGCTTAATATGGGAGTTCCCTTTGCTTTAATCCTTACAAAAAGATAACCTGGAGTAACCTGATGTTGATCAATCAATTTTTTCATATTGTTTTTGTATCCTTGTTCCTACCTTACAAATCCCACTGTTTTGCCATTGCCCGGTGGGAACTCTCATTCTTTTTTGTACAAAGGAAGCTGCCTCATTCATGAATCATGAATAAAAGCCAATTAGATCTCAAAAAAGCCAATTAGATGTATAACTAACTTTGTTGTAATTTTGTATTTTTTTTTTTTTTTGACACGGAGTCTCGCTCTGTCACCCAGGGTGGAGTGCAATGGCGTGATCTCGGCTCACTGCAACCTCCGCCTCCTGGGTTCAAGTGATTCTCAAGCCTCAGGCTCCCGAGTAACTGGGGTTACAGGTGTCTGCCACCACGCCCAGCTAATTTTTGTATTTTTAGTAGAGACACCACGTTACCCAGGCTGGTCTTGAACTCCTGACCTCAAGTGATCCACCCACCTCAGCCTCCCAAAGTGCTGGGATTACAGGTGTGAGCCACCGCACCCAGCTGTAATTTTGTCTTTTGACAGTTCATAAAATCTAATACTTATCTAAATTTAAAAAAGTATAATATTATGTTATATATATGTTTCTGTATATTAGAGTTCTAATGTTAGAATAATAGGCCATAGTATATGATTTACTTTTATATTTTAATAGATAATTCTACTAATTTATACTTCAACTGTCAATAAATGAAAGTAACTCTAATTTTGCATTTCATCTGCATTGGTTGCTAACAACTTTTCCTTTTTTGGCTATTTAATAAGTGTAACACACTTTAATTTTTGTTTTAGGATACTTATGTAGCTCAATTTGTGACAGCAAAGAATTGAAAATACTTGAAACATTAATACATATACAATAATTACAAGTTAGGAAATATATTTATTGTGGAACATTTGCTCTTAGCCATGAAAAAGAATGAAATGAGGATATATTATTTCCCCAAGCTCTTATATATAGCGCCTCCAATGTACCAGAACTATAGTAAGCACTTCACACATTTTAACACATTTTATTCTCATTACAGTCCTATGTGGTAGGTACTATTGTTTATATCTATCTTGCAAATAAAGGACTCAAGGCAGCATGATATATCACTCTGCAGACTACTACACAACAGTGAAAAGGAATTAGGCGGTTCTAGCTGTACTGATCTGGAACAATGTCAATAACACATTGTTAACTGAGAAATCAAAATGTGAGAATAACACAATACTATTCAATTTTATGTTTTTAAAACGTAGGTGTTTATGAAAACATATCTAAGTATAGAATCAAATATAGAATGATATTTCATTAATAGTTTGGAATTGGAAAAGTTATGAGGAAGGCTCCCATTGATGTCTAATACCTAATTTTAAAAGAAAGAAAGAAAAGGAAGCATGAAAAGAAAGTGGTGGAATAAAGAAATGAAATAGAGTTCTTCCTTAATGGTGAGCCAAAATATGGGGCTAGGGAATACATTAAGCAGTTCTTTTCTTCCACCCAGGGATGGAGGACAAAAGGGTTCTTAATCTGTTTGGAATTTGGAAGCATTCAATGCAAACTCTTTCCCATAGTTTACAGTTAATTCAGAGTCTATTTAAACAAAATCACTACATTTTCCCCAAATTTGTTGATTATGTGATATTTACTGCACTACAAATTGGTAACTGCCACACAACTTCTTTTCCATTCTCTACTTTCAGAGATTGCTATATTAGCCTTCAGGTTTTTTTCTGAAAACAACAACAAGGAAAAAGTTTGTTTCTTAAGTAAACTAGTCTCAAACAACTCTCTAAAATCTTTCGTTTCCTTTCCCAGGGTTTCTGTAGGAGAGATCAAACTAAACCCACTACACTGTATTTCAAATGGTGTTCAGGCATTTCCTTGACTACAGTTCAGTTTCTCTAGGTAGAACCAGACATTTTCTCAGTGCACTATGGGATGAAAATGTAAATTTTTCTAAGGAAATGCTATAACCTATTCCTACTGTAAACTCTAGGACAGGAGGTACATAAGAAAAATTTTGTAAACTATGTGACAGAAATAAATTAGTAAATATATGCTGTACACCTATAGTTATGCCAGGCATGGGAATGCAAAGATAAATAACACATTATTCCTGCCCTCCAAGAGACTAGAGAGATAGAGTTCTAAACAACTAAACTTGTATTATTTAAGCCTATATTACAATATTTTACATGCTGTAGTATGTAAAACAAAAACTTGGCAGGGCATGGTGGCTCACTCCTGTAATCCAGCACTTTAGGAGGCTGAGGCAGGTGGATCACTTGAGGCCAGGAGTTCAAGACCAGCCTGGTTAACATGGTGAAACCCTGTCTCTATAAAAAATACAAAAATTAGCTGGGTGTTGTGGTTTGTGCCTGTGGTCCCAGCTACTTGGGAAGTAGAGAATCACTTGAACCCAGGAGGCAGAGGTTGCAGTGAGTGGAGATTGTGCCGCTGCACTCCAGCCTGGGTGACAGAGTGGAAAACAAAACAAACAAACAAACAAACAAAAAAGAAATAAAGAAAGAAAAGAAAAACTTTAGGCAAAATAAAGTTAACAGAGTTTATTTGAGCATTAAAGGATTCATTAATTGGGCAACACCCAAAACTGGAAGAGGTTCAGAGATCTCTATCCTAATAGTGTGAGCAGGGAGCTTTTATAGGCTGAAGATGGAAGCACAGTAAAGACATTACTTGATTGCCTACAGCTAGGTGTTTTCCTTATTTGGATATAGTTTGAGGTCGCTAATTTTATAACCAATTGGCTAGTTGGCTTTCTGTGATTGGTTAAAGCTCAATTCAAAATTAATCAGATACAAGGAATGCCTCTAAGTTATGTTTTGATTTGCTCATATAAGGGTTCTGGGTACAGAAGTAACTCCAGGCAAATGGCTTTCTGCTTCTTTTTTTTTTTTTTTTTTGGCAGAGGGCTGAGAGTGGGGGTGGGGACAGGATCTCACTCTGTCAATCAAGCTGCCACGTGGTGGCACCATAAGTGCTCACTACAGCATTGGCCTGGGCTAAGCTGATCTTCCCACCTCAGCGTTCTGAGTGGTTGGGACTCCAGGTGTGTGCCACCACACCTGGCTAATTTATTTATTTTTTGTAGAGATGGGATCTTGCCAGTTGCCCAGGCTGGTCTCAATCTCCTGAGCTCAAGCAATCTTCCTGCTTTAGCCTCCCAAAGTTCTGGATTACAGGCATTAGCCCCTGCACCTGGCCAAAAATTACTTTCTACATCATCAAGTGAGATATTTCTATATAATTCTACTTTTCATAATTACCAAACTGAGTATATAATGCATTATGTTAATTCAATCAAATATTTAATATAAATAACAGCTTCATGTGTAAGAAATGTTCAACACTTAGCTTTATGGTCTAGAAAGTTACAAATTTTGAATTTTAATTTATTACATATTTTTACTGCAGAGTAATATAGTAGGATGATCACTAAAATTTTTAATAATAAATATATATTATACTAGGATACAATTCTGTGGCGGAAGTGGAATGGAAATACAAATGTGAATGAGAAAAAGGAACCACATAAAATGTCCTACTACTAAAGAATTTATCATCTGTGTACTTTTCAAAGGAATGATGGTAAGTGTCAAATCAATAACATATTTTTGCTGAGGTGGAGGATTGCTTGAGTCCAGGAGTTTGAGATCAGCCTGGGCAACATAGGGAGATACTGTCTCTATAAAAAAAAAAAAAAAAAATTAGCCAGGCATGGTGGCACATGCCTGTAGTCCCAGCTACTTGGGAGGCTGAGGTGGGAGGATTTCCTGAGCTTGGGAGGTTGAAGCTGCAGTGGGCCACAATCCTGCCACTGCATCCCAGCCTGAGCTACAGGGAGAGATCTTGTCTCAAAAAAATCAATCAATCAATCAATCAATAAAAAGTAATTTTTGAAATAGCTCATAATTTTTTAATGAAATTTTTTTTTTTTGCTGAAATGGGACGGGTTTTATTACCCCCCCTTTTCAGTTTTATGGATGTACATGATGAGAAAACTGGTTAACAAATAAATAGACAAAAATCAAAGTTTGGTGTAATGCCATCTCTCAATTATTTTGAATTCTTGGAGAATTACATGCTAAAAGCTATATAGAAATTAGATTCGTAGGGCTGCCATCACATTATACTGCAAACTGGGTGGCTTAAAACAGCACAGATTTATTATTTTACGGCTCTGGAGGCTAGAAGTCTGAAATCAAGGTGTTAGCTGGGCCATACTCTCCGACAGCTCTAGAGGTGAATGGCTTCCTGCTCTTTCAGCTTTTGTTTTTTGCTGGCAATCCTTGGAGTTCCTTGGCTTGTAGATGCAATATTCCAGTCATATGGCCGTCTTCTCCCCAAGTTTCTCAGGTTTTCTTCCCTCTGTATGTGTCTTGCCTCTGTGTCCAAATTTCTCCTTTTCATAAAGAGATCAGTCATACTGGATTAGGGCTCTTCCTAATGACAACATTTTAATTTGATTATCTCTATAAAGACTCCATTTCCACATAAGATCACATTCCAAAGTACTGGGAAATAGGACTTCAACATGTATTTTTGGGGGTGGGACACAATTAAACTCACAACACCAGGCATGTGTGTTTTATAAGATTAGCCGACATCCCAATTAGCTCTTCATTCAATTTTGTTGAAAGTAAAGAATTGAAAACCACCTGTTCAAAAATAATCTGTCATCCAGTCATGAGAGTCATTTATTTACATTCAAATTTATACCAGTGCTTCAAATTGTCCTCTCATTGGGCATTTTGAAGTCTTTTTCACCAGGAGGCACCTCGCCTTAATGCAATTCTGGGGTGAGATACCTGCTTTTTGTTTTTCAGTGGGAGAAGGGTGGATGGGAATGGGGCAGATCTATTTTAGGTACATGTACAACTGAATTTGAGGATCTGGAAATGGATTATTCTAAAACTGCTCTTGCCCAGTATGCAGTTGGTATATGTGCCCAAGTGTGAAATTTTCTGCCTTAAAGATGAAGTAGTTCACCAGACTGAGTGGAAGCCAGGTTTTTACTAGTTTGACGAAATCGCACAAAGGCAGTCTGTTAAAAGCATGCAGAATTGTTGGGGTAGAGTAAATGATCCAATGTGTCTAGTGTGTAGGCTGTTTGAGGGGAACAAGAAGGGAGATGGGGCTGCATTGGTGGGAGTCATTGTAAAATACGCAGGGCTGTAGAAAGAACTCTAGAATTGATTCTTTAGGCAATGGGGGCCTAGTAGGCAGCCTTGGTAGACACAGACCTCTTTTAGCTACTTCTCTTTTGCTGTGCATATCTAGAAGGACTCTGCAGGTATTTAAAACAATGTTAGGAAAGAAACAAGAACAACTGCCACAGAGACAGTTACTTAGCAATGAAAACATTACCCCTTGCTCAGGATAAAATAATTCTAAAAAGGTATTTTTGGGGACTTCAATTTTTAAAAGTAGCAGTTAATGTGAAAATAACCTCCTATTATGAGAATTAGATATTAAGGACAGGATAATGAAATGACTGAGGGTCACTGTAATCTGACTCTGTTAATGAGTAATATAGTTTAAATAAATTATAGTTCAATTGAATATTATACAGTCCTGAAAAAGAATGGGCTGTATCTATGCATGTTGATGTGAACTCAGCTTTAAGATACAATGTTGAATAAAAAAAAGTTGTAGAAAAAGAACACATACTTTTACATGAGAGATGTTTCTGGAAAATGTTAGAAGGAACTGGTAACAGTGGTTGTCTCTGGAGAGGCAGATTGGAAGGCTGGAGGCTACTTGAGCAGGTAGGGGAAGTCTTACTTTTCACTGTGAATTTCTTCTTCAATCACCTCTCCTTCCATGTCCTATTTAAAATAAATATATTTATTTAGAGATGGAGTCTCACTCTGTTGCCCAGGCTGGAGGGCAGTGGCGCTATGTCAGCTCACTTCAACCTCTGCCTCCCAGAATCAAGCAATTCTCCCTGCCTCAGCCTCCCAAGTAGCTGGGATTACAGGCACCCGCCACCACAACTGACTAATTTTTGTACTTTTAGTAGAGATGGGGTTTTGCCATATTGGCCAGGCTGGTCTCAAACTCCTGACCTCGGGTGATCCTCCCACCTCAACCTCCCAAAGTGCTGGGATTACAGGCGTGAACCACTGCGCCCGGCCCCTATTTTTTATTTTGAAGAAAACAAATTAAAAACACAAAACAAGGTCAAAATGAAAAAAAAAAACAAAACCAAAACCCAACACCTCTGAGACTATTATACAGAACTACCATAGTATTATAGTGATATAATTAAAAAACAGAACTAAATTCGAAGTTGGTTACAAATCAATCGTTATTTATTTATATTCAACTATTTTTCCAAGTTTGTTGAAAACGAGGTAAAAAGCAATAATAAGTAGAATACTCAGTAAAGTTTTACTTATACATTTTAGACTAATTTCATTTTTGAGGGTTTGGGCAGGGGGACAGAATCTCACTCTGTCCCCCAGGCTGGAGTGCAGTGTCATGATCTCGGCTCACTACAACCTCTGCCTCCTGGGTTCAAGCAATCCTCGTGCCTTAGCCTCCCAAATAGCTGGAACTACAGGTGTGCATTAACACTCCTGGCTAATTTTCGTATTTTTAGTAGAGACAGGGTTTCACTATGTTGCCCAGGCTGGTCTTGAACTCCTGGCCTCAAGTGATCCACCTGCCTCAGCCTCCCAAAGTGCTGGGATTACAGGTGTGAACCACTGTGCCCTGTAATTTTAGACTAATTTCTTTCAAAAATTCAGTCAATTCAAAGTAGTATTAATTTATTGGTCTACTTAGTATAACTCCTTTTAGCTATCATTCTTGAAGATTAGCTTCTACCTTTTGTGAAGCTTCTCATCTTTTGTTTGTACAAAAATTGATCAGATTTGCTAATAATTTAATATTATTTAATAATTAGAAAAGTTTTTTCACCAGCCTGACCAACATGGAGAAACCCTGTCTCTACTAAAAAAAATACAAAAAAATTAGCCGTGCATGATTACGCATACCTGTAATCTCAGCTACTTGGGAGGCTGAGGCAGGAGAATTGCTTGAACTCGGGGGGCAGAGGTTGTGGTGAGCCAAGATCGCGCCATTGCACTCCAGCCTGGGCAACAAGAGAGAAACTCCATCTCAAAAAAAAAAAAAAAAAGAAAGAAAAGTTTTTTCTGTGTCTGAATTTTAAATTAGTTCCCAAATTTTAGAAATGCCTCTCTGTACCCCACATCTTCCCATCATTAACTATCATCAACTCACTTCTTTTACCTGCATTGCCACCACCCTATTTGAGGCTACCAATGTCAATTCTTGCTCAGACAACTCAACAGCTTCCAAATTTCTACCCTTGCTACCCTACGACAATTCCCCACAAAGTGGCCAGGGTTATATGCTTAAGGTTTAACATTACATTGTGTCATTTTCCCACTGAAATCCTCTATTTATGGCTTTTCCATGCACTACAGTAACAACCTGTCTCCTCAGTGTGGCCTCCAAGGCCTTGCAGGAGCCACCCCGCCTGCTCTTGACTCTCCTTTCCCATGAATCTTCCCCACCGAACTGATCGTCTTCCGTGTCTTAGGAGAAGTTTAATTCTTGATTTTCCTGCTGTTCAGAGCATTACTTCTCTGGTTCTTCTAAAGATAAACAGTGGTTTAAATGTTACTTCTTCAGAAAAGTGTTCTATAATCATTAGCAATGGTCCTCATCGTTATTCTGTATCGCAGAACTCTGATTCCATCTAGCACTCGATTGCACTTACTTTATTCATTTTGTTTACTTTCTGTTTATTGGCTGTCTGGTCTAGTAGAGACTATACATCCCATGAGGGTAGGAACTACATCTGTATGATTCACTGTTGTATCCCTAGCACTTACCCTACTGTCTGGCCTAACTTAGACTCCCAGTTAACATTTATGGAATGAATGAACAACAAAGATCTTAGTAAAAGTTCCAAAGTGTGTTTATAATAATGACTAATTTTTGTTACCACCACAAAGTGTACATTTAAAGAATGATTATTAGTTCCAAAATTAGTTTCTTACACTTAAACAATTACAGATGTGGTGTCTTAAAAGCGTTTTATATCCCATCAAGTAATTAAAAAGTGTGTCTAATATCTTCATCTCCCTACCTGTTGTTAGTGTGCTGCCTCTCTCAAGAATGTCACTTTTCCATGGTTGGATCCTTAGCTTTGATTTGTTATCAATTTTTTTTTTTTTTTTTTTGAGACAGAGTCTCGCTCTGTCGCCCAGGCTGGAGTGCAGTGGCGCGATCTCGGCTCACTGCAAGCTCCGCCTCCCGGGTTCACGACATTCTCCTGCCTCCACGCTATTCTCCTGCCTCAGCCTCCCGAGTAGTTGGGACTACGGGTGCCCGCCACCACGCCCGGCTAATTTTTTGTACTTTTAGTAGAGACGGGGTTTCACCGTGTTAGTCAGGATGGTCTTGATCTCCTGACCTCATGATTTGCCAGCCTCAGCCTCCCGAAGTTCTGGGATTACAGGCGTGAGCTACCACGCCCAGCCCAATGTTTTAGGAATAGAAGGAAGCCAAAGTACAGTTCTTTATGTAGCCACATATTACTCCACAGGGTATGTATCTCTTCTTCTTTTTTTTTTCCTTGAGACAGAGTCTTGCTCTTGTTGCCCAGGCTGGAGTGCAATGCATGATCTTGGCTCACTGCAACCTCCGCTTCCTGGGTTTGAGCGATTCTCCTGCCTCAGCCTCCCGAGTAGCTGGGATTACAGGCACACGCCACCACGCCCAGCTAATTTTTGTATTTTTAGTAGAGACGGGGTTTCACCATGTTGGCTAGGCTAGGCTAGGCTAGGCTAGTCTCGAATTCCTAACCTCAGGTGATCCATCCGCCTCGGCTTCCCAGAGTGCTGGGATTACAGGTGTGAGCCACTGCGCCCGGCCGCTGTGTATCTCTTTTAAAAATCCGTTTACCTATCCTACAACAGCAAAATGAAGATGACCGCTCTATTCTCAATGACAATTTCATTTTTCTAGATATCACCAGTTCTTTACAGAATCTCTTCTTCACTCTATGCCATGTAATAAAAAAAATTAGCAAGACATAATTCTTGTGGGATGACAGAAATGTTTTTAAAACATCCAGTAAGTATAAAAAAAAAAATTGTTACATCAACATGTTTATAAAGAAAACAAGAATGAGATACCACTATATACCTATCTGAAGGTGAAAATCGCAAATACTGACAATACCAAATGCTAACAAAGATGTGGAACAACAGGAACTCTCATCCATTACTGGTGGGAATGTAAAATTCCACTCGAGAAGACAGTTGACAGTTTCTTACAAAACTAAACATACTCCTACCATATGATCCAGTTTACCGCTCTCCTTACAAAACCCTTGCACATGGGTATTTATAGAAGCATTATTCATAATTGTCAAAACTTGAATGCAACCAAGATATCCTTCAGTAGGTAAATGGATAAATGAACTGTGGTACATCCAGGCAACACAATATTATTTAGCGCTTAAAAAGAAATGAACTACCAAGCCATGAAAAGACACAGAGGAAACTTAAAGGCATATTGCTAAGGGAAATAAGCTGATCTGAAAAGTCTGAATACTATATGAGGCTAACTGTAAGACATTCTGGTAATGGCAAAATCATGGAGACGCAGAAAGATCAATGGTTACTACGGGTTATAGGGCAGGGAGAGAGATAGGAAGGGATGAACACCACCAAGATGTAAAACCAAGGGTAAACTCTAATACATTAAACTATGGACTTTGAGTAATAATAATGTGCTCATATAGGTTCGTAAGTTGTAACAAAATGTACCACTCTGGTGGCGGAGTTGCTAGTGGGGAAGGCTATGCAGGCGTGGAATGGGGTGTGTGGGAACTCTCTGTATTTTCTGCTCAAATTTTCTGTGAACCTAAAACTGTTTTTAAAAAGTCAATTAAATATGTTAACAATTATCCTTACACGCAAGGGTTACTGGTCATTTTTTCCCCCTTTGTACTTTTCAGGTTTTCCAAGTTGTGGTGTGTGTGTGTGTGTGTGTGTGTGTGTTTAAATCACTGAGGGCAGGGCAAGTTCATAATCCCAGCTCTTTGGGAGGCCGAGGCAGGAGGATTGCTTGAGCTGAGTTCAAGACCAGCCTGGGCAACATGGCAAAAACTTATCTTCACAAAAAAAAACACAAAAATTAAGGCTGGGCACTGTGGCTCATGCCTATAATCCCAGCACTTTGGGAGGCCGAGGCGAATAGATCACCTGAGGTCAGGAGTTCGAGACCAGCCTGGTCAACATGGTGAAACCCCATCTCTACTAAATACAAAAATTAGCTGGGCATGGTGGGGCGTGCCTGTAATCCTAGCTACTCGGGAGGCTGAGGCAGGAGCATTGCTTGAACTGGGACCCGGGAGGTGGAGGTTGTAGTGAGCCGAGATCATGCCATTGCACTTCAGCCTGGCCTACAGAGCGAGACTCTGTCTCAAAAACAAAAAACAAAAACAAAAGCAAAAAACAAAAATTAGCTGGATGTAGTGGCAGGTGCCTGTAGTCCTAGCAGTCGGGAAGCTGAGATAGGAGGATCGCTCCAGCCCAGGAGGTGGAGGCTGCAGTGAGCCATGATCATACCACTGACTCCAGCGTAGGCGACAGAGTAAGACCCTGCCGAAAGAAAGAAAAAATAGGCTGGGCGAGGTGGCTCACTCCTGTAATCCCTGCACTTTGGGAGGCCAAGAAGGGCAGATCATGAGATCAGGAGTTCGAGACCAGCCTGGCCAATACGGTGAAACGCCGTTTCTACTAAAAGTACAAAAATTAGCTGGGCATGGTGGCAGGTGCCTGTAGTCCCAGCTACTCGGGAGGCTGAGGCAGAAGACTTGCTTGAACCTGGGAGACTGAGACTGCAGCGAGTCGAGATCACGCCACTGCACTCAAGCCTGGGTGACAGAGTGAGACTTCGTCAAAAAAAAAAAAAAAAGAGAAAAAAGGAAAGGAAGGAAGGAGCAAGAGAGAAAAAAAAAAGAAGGAAGAAAGGAAGGAAAGAAAGAAGAGAAAGAAAGGAAGAAAAAGAAAGAAAGAAAAGACGTGGCAGCTCACACCCATAATTCCAACATTTTGGGAGATTTAGGTGGGAGGATTACTTAAACCCAGGAGTTGGAGACCAGCCTGGACTGTTAACATAGTGAGACTCCTTCTCTACAAAATAAACAATAACAAAATTCAGCTGGGTATGGTGGCACGTGCCTGTGGTCCCAGCTACTTAGGAGGCTGAAATAAATACATAAATGATTTTTAAAAATTAAAAAAAATTAAAATCATTGTGTATTTGTTACCTTTGGAAGTAGGAAAAAGTGTTAAAAACATAAGAATGTAATGATTCAAAACTTTCAGACCTGCTTAATTTTAGATTTTAATATTTTAGTGAATAGCTACTGGTAAATTAAGTTTAGCCTAAAACCACCTGCTTACATATTTTAAGTTTGGCCTAAAAGTTTCCCCTTACAGGGTGAACTGCAACCCAACTGGATATGTAAATAGAATGTAACCTATTTTTGTACTAGTCACGGAGTTTTGGCCAATCACAGGCGGCCAGCTCTTCAAACCATGTTCAAATAAGGCAAACGCCAAGCTCTAACCAATCAGGATGTTTCTGGGCCTCATTTCTGTTTTCTTTAACTTTCCTTTTTCTACCCATAATCCTCTCTGACCACGTAGCAGCTGCAAAGTCGTTGTGAACCTCTTCTGGTTCCGGGTCCTGCCCAATTAGCAAATCATTTTTTGCTCAATTAAACTGTTAAATTTAATTTGTCTAAAGTTTTGGTTTTAACACCACTCAGTACAGAAATTCACTAAATAACGGTTGACAATATAAGGAGTCCTTTCAGCATATTATTTTATAAAATCATAGAATTTATTGCTGGAAAGAATCTTGGAAATAATCTAATCTTCCCCTTTGAAATTTGCTTCTGTTTTGCAGTGAGTAGCTCTAAAACAAGCTTGTCCAACCAGTGGCCAGGAGGCAGCATGTAGCCCAGGACGGCTTTGAATGCATGTGGTCCAACACAAATTTTGTAAACTTTCTTAAAACGTAAGATTTTTTTGTGTGTGATTTTTAAATTTATTTATTTTGGCTCATCAGCTATCGTTAGTGTATTTTATGTGTGGCCCAAGACAATAATTCTTCCACTGTGGGCCAGGGAAGCCAAAAGACTGGACACCCACGCTCTAAAGCTTAGATGGAACTTGGTGGGCTATGATGCCTGGGAGATAAAAGAATAACAAGAAAGCACAGGTACCAACCAACAGCAAAAGCAGACAAATGAGATACATTAAAAAGCTTCTGTATAGTAAAGGAAACAATCAACAGAGTGAAGAGACAACCTATGAAATAAGAGACTATATTTACAAACCATATGTCTGATAAGAGGTTACTATCCACAATAGGAACTCAAATAACTCAATAGGAAGAAAGCAACCCGATTTAAAATTAGGCAAAGGGGCCAGACGCGGTGGCTTACTCCTCTAATCCCAGCGCTTTGGGAGGCTGAGGCAGGTGGATTAGTTGAAGTCAGGAGCTCGAGACCAGCCTGGCCAACACGGTGAAACCCCATCCCTACTAAAAAAAAAAAAAAAAATTAACCGGGGGTCGTGGTGCGCGCCTGTAATTCCAGCTACTCAAGAGATTGAGGCGGGAGGATCGCTTGAACCTGGGAGGTGGGTGTTGCAGTGAGCTGAGATGGGGCCACTGCACACCAGCCTGGGTGACAGAGCTAGACTCTATCTCAAAAGTAAAATAAGACAGACAAAAGAATACACATGCCGTTAATGACGTGGAAGAAAGGGAACCCTTGCACACTGTTGCTAAGAATGTAAATTAATACAGCGATGATGGAAAACAGTATGATGGTTTCTCAAAACATAAAAGAATTGACTACCGTGTGATCCAGTCATCCTGCTAGTGAGTATATACCCAAAGGAAATGAAATCAGTTCCTTCAGGTGGTGCCTACACTCTCATGTTCATTGCAGTATTATTCACAATAGCCAGGATATGGAATATATGTAAGCGTCCATCAACAGATGAATGGATAAAGAAAATGTGGCATATATACACAATGGAATATTATTCAGCCTTAAAAAGAAGAAAATCCTGTTGTTTGTGACAACATGGATGAACCTGAAGGACATTATGTTGAATGAAATAAGCCAGGCACAGAAAGACAAATACCACATAATCTCACATATGGAATTTTAAAAAAGTTGAACTCACAGAAGCAGAGCATAGAATGGTGATTACCAGGGGCTGGGGTGGTGGCATGAGAGTTTGGTGGAATTTAGAGGATATGGGTCAAAAGATAGAAGTTTTAGCTACATAGGAGGACGTTCAAGAGACTGTACACCATATTGTGCAACATGGTGTTTAAAATCAGTAACTGTATATTGTATTCTTGAAAATAGCAGAGAGTAGATTTTAAGTGTTTCTACCACAAAAAATAATAAGTATGTGAGGTTGTGCCTATATTATTTAGTCACTGCACAATGTATATATATTTCAAAACATCATGTTGTATACACTAAATATATTCAATTTTTTGCCAATTAAAATAAATACATTTGATTTAAAAAGAGAAACATGATGGGACCCTTATTCCAATGTGAACTGGTAAGGAAGAGTGAAGAGCAATCTTTGTTAAGACTATAGTTGCAAACACTTTTTATTACTCAATAATAAAGCCACAGGAACTCAGAGGAAAGGAATATTTACAATAAACTGGAAAAATGATATGGGGTTGGTTGGAGGCATTGGGATCCCAAAGGATGAGAAGATTACAAGGAGAAAAGAAGGGATTTTCCTTTAAGGGCCTAGGATGTACAATTCCCTCAGTTCACTAAAGAAACTGAGGCTCAAAAAGTGGAGGGTCACTACTATGGTTTGAATATTTGTCCCCTCCACAGCTCATGTTGAAATGTAACTGCTATTGTGATGGTATCAAGAAGTGAGACCTTTAAGAGATGTGAACCCTCATGAATAGATTAATGCTATCATCAGGGAAGTAGGTTTCCTTATTGCAGGACTGGGCTTGTCCCTTCTTGCTCTTACTCTCATCCTCTCTCAGCCTTTCAGACATGTAATGCTTTCCTTGATGTTATGACATAGCAAGAAGCCCATGACAGATGCCAGCACCTTGATATTGGACTTCCCTGCCTCCAGAATGGTGAGTCAGTAAATTTCTGTTATTGATAAATTACCCAGTCTTAGGTATTCTGTTGTAGAAGCACTAAATGAACTAAGACAGTCACAAAGCTAACAAGTAGTGGAATTAGCATTAACTTCACCTCTGCATACTTTTCCAGGCATTGTTAATAAGCTTCATTAGTCTTTCATAAAGTGTAAAACATGTTGATAGGAAAGAATAAGTATTTCATATATTTAGAAAGAATGGCAACTTAAATCTCTATTTTTAAAATTTCAATCTATAGGCTGGGCACGGTGGCTCACGCCTGTAATCCGAGCACTTTGGGAGGCCGAGGCGGGTGGATCACGAGGTCAAGAGATTGAGACCATCCTGGCCAACATGGTGAAACCCTGTCTCTGCTAAAAACACAAAAATTAGCTGGGCGTGGTGGCGCATGCCTGTAGTCCCAGCTACTCAGGAGGCTGAGGCAGGAGAATTGCTTGAACCCAGGAGGCAGAGCTTGCAGTGAGCTGAGATTGCACCACTGCACTCCAGCCTGGCGACAGAGAAGACTCTGTCTCAAAAAAAAATACAAAATAAAAAAATTCCATCTATGGTTCATTTGAGATTACTCTCAGTTTCTGATATCATCTTGTGTTTTTCCAACTGATTTAGAACTTAAATTTATCCATGACTTGCTTTCTCCAGAGTAATATTTTTCAAACCACAGTTTGTAAATCATGAAATGAACTTGATGTGTTGCAACTATTATTTATTTATTTAAAAAGAAGGACTAAAACTGTATAGACTAGATTTAAATATACTAGAATGGATAATATTAAAATGCATCTAAGACAGTGAAAGATAGTTATTCCATGAATCCTGTGTTTCAGTTATATAGTCATGTATCTAGCAGGCGTTTGTACCGGGTGGTGATGTACAATGCATATCCCAGTGGTTGTCATGGTCAAAAAAAGTTTATAAGCCACTGATCTAAAATGCATTATTTAGTGCTATGTTTAACATTTTTTTTTTTTTTGAGATGGAGTCTTGCTCTGTCGCCCAGGCTGGAGTGCAGTGGCACAATCTCGGCTCACTGCAAGCTCCGCCTTCCGGGTTCACGCCATTCTCCTGCCTCAGCCTCCCGAGTAGCTGGCACTACAGGTGCCCGCCACCATGCCTGGCTAATCTTTTGTATTTTTAGTAGAGATGGGGTTTCACCGTGGTCTCGATCTCCTGACCTCGTGATCTACCCGCTTCGGCCTCTCAAAGTGCTGGGATTACAGGGATTAGACACCGCGCCTGGCCTGTTTAAAATTTTTTAAGATGACATGTTTAAGAGTTAAAATTTAAGAATGAAGAGAAAGCTATCTAGAGAGGCCGTATAATGAGGTGGTTAATAGCATGGATTCTGGAGCCAAGAATCCTAGGGCCAAGGAACTTCACCCTTTCTCCACAACAATAAAGCAAAATTATGGATTTTTGGTTGCTATAATACCAAACATCATTCAGTATAAGCAAATTATAAATGTCAACTTAAAACTAACAATTTTTATTTAAAATTCTTATTTTTGAATCCTATGAGAAGCATCCTACCCAGGAGTACTATGTTTATATATCAATAAGTAATATTAAACTTGTTTCAGTCTTTGCTCCTTCTCTCGTAGAAAATTTTCTTCAGTGTTTCCATTGTTAAAATATTGTTGTTTTTTTTTCTTTTTGAGACAGGGTCTCACTCTTTTGCCCAGGCTGGAGTGCAGGGACACAATCTTAGCTCAATACAACCTCTGCCTCCCAGGTTCAAGCAATTCTCCCACCTTAGCCTCCTGAGTAGCTGGGACTACAAGCATGCACCACACTGCCTGGCTAATTTTTGTATTTTTTGGTAGAGATGGGGTTTTACCATGTTGGCCAGGGTGGGCTCAAACTCCTGATCTCAAGTGATCCACCTGCCTTGGCCTCCCAAAGTGCTGGGATTACAGACATGAGCCACTGCGCCCGGCCCCAAGACTACTTGATTTAGTTACTGCAATTATTATTATTATTATTATTTGGATTATGCGGTAGCATAGTATTGGTGGCAGAGATATCAATATGGTCCTAGTAGAATATTATAATTTTTTTTCTACTATTTCATTGAGTCAAGTATGAATAATAAAAACAACTAAAATTTACTGAGGTCTATATTAAGTGAGGTGCAAGGTGCAAGTTTTATACATGTGCGCTCGTTTCACCCCCTAAAAAACTCTATGAAAGAGGAATTATTATCTACATTTTACACATGATGAACCGATCAGAGGCTTAGAGAAGCTTACGCATGACTAAAAGCATCTAGCTAGTTGCTAGTTGTGGGTAACGCCAGAATTCAGATGGGGGCAGTCTGGCTCTTTAAGCTGTGCTGAGTCAGTTACACTACATCTCAATTAACGGTGAGCTCTTGGTCTTCGAAATGCAATTAAACCTAACACTTTTATATCACTTTCACAGAAGTTACTTGGTCCTTACAACAACTCTTTTTTTTTTGAGACGGAGTCTTGCTCTGTTGCCCAGGCTGGAGTGCAGTGGTGTGCTCTCGGCTCACTGCAACCTCCGCCTCCTGAGTTCAAGCGATTCTCCTGCCTCAGCCTCCTGAGTAGCTGGGACTACAGGCGGGTGCCACCATGCCCAGCCACAACAACTGTTTATTACTTTATTTTACAAATAAGGAAATGGACTCAGAGAGAAGGTAACTTTCTGAGGTTTTGAGCGCCCAGATATTTGAAATACAAGTCTTTTGCTCCTGTCTTGCAGCTGCCTCTTGGATGTCTGGTATGCTTTTTGACAGGTACAGAATAGATTAATACACACACACACACAGTTTTAGTTGTGGATTTATTGAGATATAATTTACATATCATGCAATTCACTCATTTAAGGTATGCTGTTCAGAGGTTTTTCGCACATTCACAGTTGTGCAATCATTTCAGTCAATTTTAGAACACTTGAGTCACTCCATTAAAAAACTTCATAACTTTTAGCTACCATTTTCTACTCCCCACTTCTCCAGTTCTGGGCAACCAGTAATCTACTTTCTGTCTCTACAGATTTGCCTATTATAGACATTTCTCGTAAATGGAATAAAATATTCAGTGGTCTTTTGTGTCTTGTTTATTCACTTAGCATAATGTCTTTAAGGTTTGTCCATGTTGTAGTGTATATCAGAACTTCACTCCTCTTTAGGTCTGAATAATATTCCATTGTATGGATGTACCACATTTTGTTTATCCATTCATCAGTTGATGGACATTTCAGGGATGTTGGAAATTATGAATAATGCTGTTATGAACATTCAAACATTTATTTTTAAGATTACTTTTATGTAAAATTGTCTGCTTTTTAACATTATGACAAATACTTCTTTCCCAGTTCTAAATTCTCAATGAAAATTCTCCCTGATATCAGACCAGCAAACCAATGAACAGTTGCATGGACAAATGTACCTGAATGAATTTCAAAAGTAAATAATAAATACTATAATTAGCACAGTTGCTCATTAGTTATATAAAACAGCAATAACACTAGGGAATTAGTAGCAGTATAGAGCTCCAACTGAACAGTACGTGGCAACCCAATCTATCATTTAAGTTTATCACAGAGCATACTTGGAAGTATTAGTCTACTTTACTCTTCTAAATGTAAATTCAATGAGCTGAAGCTACTGCAATTAGGACCTGGCAGCAGAAAAGGGATAGTGTAAGTTATCACCAAATTATTACAATTTGGTAGTAGAAGATGTTTGTTTTGATGATAGTGGCTGTTTTTGTTGTGATGTTTCTGTTGTGATGATAGTTTTTCAGTCTAAAACAGTACTGTGTGATATAAAATCTTAAGAGGCTATTTTAGTGTATTTAAAACTAAAAAATTTTAGTTACAAAGTTTCCTAAAAATTAGTGATACTTTTTGAAAAGCTGGTTCAAGTACATTTTATTTTTTCAATAAAAGAGAACAGTGTATTCAAGGTATTTAGTACAAGGTGGAAAGCCTACTTGATTTATTTTTTTTAATGAGTGAATGAATTCAACTTCTACTAGGTTATCCTCTGTAAGTTGCATCTATTAGTTTACACATCAGTCTTTCACGGGTGATTAACTTCACTAAAAACTTCACGTTCATCAATATTGTGTTGAACTTGAAACTGTATTATCATATATCTGTTTATTAATAGGCAATGGTGTCAGATAATCGTGAAATTGAGAAGTCGCCCATCCATTTGGGTGGGAAAATAGCCAACATCCTCAGTTGTAATCCCACTAAGAACCGCCAGGGCGAGACGAAAGCGACATCGCTTCCATCTTTACGTGAGTCTTGGAAATGGTTCAGCACCATGACGTCCGCCGAAGACGTAGGTGTAGACGAGGAACAAAAGAGAAGACCCCTCGTGGAGGTGGCCTGTGGGGCCCGCCCTCCTCGGGCGCCTGTCGCCGTCTGTCCCTGACTCCGCTCCCCCCGGGGGCCGCAGCGAGTGCGCCCCGCGATGGAGCGGGCTGTGGAGGGAGCCTCCATGGAGTCTCCATCAACCATTGAGGACCAGGAGACGGTGGCAGGCGGTAGAGACGCCTGGGCAGGGCCAGCGCCCCCGGGCTGCGGAGCACAGGACGGCGGCGCTCTGGGACGCCCCAGGGCGGGCCTCGGCCCCTCCAACCGGTGGGAGCCCAGCTCCAGAGGAGCCCGCAGCTCCCTCCATCTTGGTTGATGGAGGCGGGGAGCGGCGTCTGGGTCTCTCCACCGTCGTGCCCGTCCCCTACGGCCCCGCGGACGCAGACGCCAGCAGCCGGGGCTGTTCCCTTGGCCGAATGGCAGAGCCCAGTCGGGGCTTCCCGAGGACAAGTTTCCCGGCCCCACGGGGTTTGGTTTTTAGGGGGTCCCAAGTTCCCACAGTCGTTCCGACAAAATGGAGGACGTCGTCTCCTCCTGCTGCAGCCATGGCGGGAGGTGGGGGACTATTCCCCACGGGGCGCTGCGAGGGTGGAAGGGCCTCCACTGCCCCCAGCGCGGTCAGGACTCCAGTTCACCCTCGGTCCCGAAAGCCCACTCGGCCCCACTCCAGCGCCTCCCTGGCCTCGCCCCTCGCAGGGGCCTTCAAGGAACTGGACAGGGAGGGCGTTGGGGCATCGAGGCCGCGGCTCTCCTCGGGCAGAGGCGTTGGGAGCCGCTGCCGCGGCCTGGGCGCCCGGGCTTGGGCGAGGGCAGGCGGCCCCGCCGGAGTCTCCCGGGCTGTGTAGGTCCCGGAGAGCCCCGGGCCCCGAGGAGCCGAAGCGGGGTCGGTACGGCGGGCAGCGAATCTCGGGCTCTTGACCCTGGCAGACCCGGTGGGTGGGGGCGGGGGACCAGCGGGGAGGGGACCCGGCCGGGAGTCGAGGGCCGGCGGAGGCGGGAGTGGAACGGCAGGGCCGGGGGAGTGGCCGGCACCTGACGGACAGCCCTTCGGACCACCCTACCGAGGGGGGGCCCTGAAGGACGGCCGTCGGAGCCAATGGGCGTGCCCGAGGCGCTCCGGCCCGCCTTCCCCGCCAGCCAATGAGCGCGCGGAGGGCGGGGCCTCCCCCGGGCTCGGCCGCACCGCCGCCTCCTCCGCCTCCACCTCCTCACCAGCGCTAAAGCCGGGACTGGACCGAGCGGAGTTGTGCGTGTCGCCGAAGGGGGGTGGGCCGGGGGAGGGGAGGTTCGTTCCGCGGAGCCGCAGCCAGAACCGGGTGAGGCTTATCCCCGCTGTCTTTCCAGTCCAGGGCCGCCGAGAGTGGGGGTGGCTGGGAGCAGCGCAGCCTCCGGAGGAGGAGGCGGAGGCGGAGGCGACTAGGGAGGCGGAGATGGGTGAGGGCAGCCTCCGGAGCCTCCCACCGACCCGGGATTAATACCCCGCGGCGCGGCCGCCGTCGCCGCTGCCGCGTCGGGGCCTCGGGGGCAGCTCGGGGCTGCGCTCATGTCACAGGCGCCTTTGCGTGCGGCCCGAGGGGCTGGGAGACTGCGGGCGAGGCCGGGAGGGCTGGGTGAGGCGGCCGCCGGCGGCGGGGGTCGCGGGGCCGGCGGGGCGGCGGGACGGCGGGGCGGGGGTGCCGGCCGCCCGGGGAGGTCGCGGGGCATTTTCCTTTCTCTCCTGCGGGGGGCGGGGGAGGGGCGACCCGGCCGGGTGTCCGCTCTCGGGGTAGCGCTCCCACCCTGTCCACCGGAGCCGAGGTCCCCAAGTTTTTCGGGGTGAGGGCTGCTGCCTCTGCCCCGCCGGGTCGCCTCCTTCGCTCTTCTTTTCCTCGGCGCTGCGCTGCGCGGCTGTTGCTCCGCACGTATTGTTTGGCTGGGTCTCTAATGGCGGACGGGGAGGCAGCGCTGCCGGTCGCCGACTGCAGGGGGGGGCAAACCTCGGGCCCAGGGCAACTGCTTGGGGCAAATGTGGGCGATATCGGCCCAGCGGTGACGTGAGCCGCCCCTTACCTCTGAATTGGTACTTGGAGTGACGGGGATGACGCTGGGTGGGCAAATTTAGGAGGGAATACAAATCCCTTGCTGGCGTCGAGGCAACGTTTTCCCTTCCCCCCTCCCTTCCCGGGAGCAGGCTCGGTGTCCTTAGGCCCCCTCCCTTCCAGATTTTGCCTTTCACATGGGTTTTGGCCCCAGATATGTATTTTGCGCTGTTTTGCCCCACTTACGCAGGAGGGGGCTGTTGTGCGCATGGTGGGGGTAATAATAGAAGGACCGAACCTCCTTGACCTCTTATTCCCTTCTCTGCCTCCTTCTGGCAGAAAGGGTTGGGTTCTCCCACCAGGTTGTGTGTTTTTGATACATTTTTCTTTTTTCCTCCTATCCCAGGACCAAGAATCGCCTTCAGCCCTGTCTGGTGCATCCTTGGCAGAAAGTGAGGAGGAAAACACCCCCATTGTGAGTCCTTTGCCCCTAATTTGTTGCTAGTAGAGGACATTGTCAGGTTGTAGGGGTTCAGCTATGGGACCTGGCCCTCCCGGTTGTTTTGAGGGGGAGGAGCTTTCCCTTGGGTGGCAGCTGCCCCCAGGGCGAAGCCTGGGTAATGGCTGGTGAGGCAGCTGGGAGTGGGCGCTGCTGTTTCCACCGCTGCAGACATCGCTCCTGCTGCTGCAATACCAACCTCAGCAACCAGACGACGGGCTTCTGCAGCTGCTCACGTTACCCGGGAGGAGGGGTGGTGCGAAGGAGGGCATATTTCTGGTGCCCTCTAGAGTTCCAAAATGGGAATTAAAGTTATTTCTTGTTGAATGCTGTGCATGCAACCTTAACATTTTTTCTTCCTTAAACAATGGCTAATTGATTGAAGGAATTGGAAACATAGAAATAATCATTTATATTTTTGTTTATGTCTACTGGAAACACAAATTTTGACACTTACGGCTCATGAGTTGCTAGATCTTTTTCATATATTTGCTTAGGAAAGGGAGTCAACTCCTCTAGTACTATCTTGTTCCCCAAGTAGTATGCTGATCAGTCCAGTGTACTGATCTAGTTACTTTCTTCGTTCCCCATCTTCCATGTTGATCATCTTTCACTTAATGATCATTTTTGAATGTGTTACCTGAGAATTATTTAATTTGTTGATTTTAAGGCAACTATGTAATGTGCTAGAGAGGAAGATGAAGGTAGCCAGTCGTATTTTCCTTCAGGCAGTTGAAACTAAACAAAGTATCTGAAGTCAGCACTCTGGACACATTATGTCTCTGGAGCCCACTGATAGTTGATGTGGTAACTTGTAGATCTCTGTCAGAGTCAGAGATGAGTTATTTACGCTTAAGTATTCAGTCCACATGGTTCAAAAAATAGTTAATTGATAAGCATTTGCTGAATATACATTGTGAAGGATGATGTGAGAATAGTAACTTATATTAAATATACATCGTTCTAGGCACAGTCCAGGACACTTTAATCTTAGCAAGTAGCCCACAGGGTAATACGAATGGCATGTATTGAGCCCTTATTGTATGCTAGCCCAATTCTAAGGTGTTTTTTTTTTTTTTTAAGTTTATTATGGAAACTTTAAATTTTACTAGTAAGAATAGTGTACTGAACCTCCATGTACCCATCATTCACATTCTAAAATTATCAATACGTGCCCACACTAATTTTTAACATGTGTTAAGTAATTTAATTACCAAGAAAACGCAGTGATGTTGATAACCACAGTTATCAATTAGATTTTTATTCTGCCTTGTTTCAAAACTAACGGGCTGTTTGGATCAGAATTAACATAGTCTCTTTTTCAATGCGTCTGTACAATTTACAGTCTGTAATTGTTTTCTAAATATTGCTAACTTGAATGAATATAACTTCTCTAATGAGTTTGAAGTTCATCTCAGGCGTCAGATCATTCAAATATAATGAATCAAGGATTAGATCTTTCAAATAGGTGGATGATGCTTATCGCCACATATTTTTACAAAAGATTTATCCTTCTAGGATTTTTTTTCTTTGTTCTTAGTTATGTTGATAGGGGAAGCTTGATAATTGGTTGTGTTTAGTAGATATTTGGAGATGAGGAACATAAGAAATGTAAAATCAGTACTTTTCTGTAATGTCAACATATGTATACTAACGGAAAGCAGTGCTGCTTTTACATAATACCAGAATGGTTCTTGTTTTGCTTAACGATTTAGCTTAGAGTTGAACATTTCTTTACTTAAAAACAGCAACTAGTGATGCTGTTATGTGCTAGACAGTAAGATGAAGATAACCTGATGATTTTTAATTGGCCTTGACTAAATAAGTACTTTTATTATACAGTAGGAACATATGTAAGTGCTTTTAGATCCATTTACAAAGTATTTTGACAGTTAAAAATACTTTGCATATTTATGGCATATTTCTTTAGTGCATCCTTTATAATATCTATTCCCTCCCACCTATCCTTTTTAATTGTTGGGAGGAAGATATAAAGTGGTCCCTACTTTTCCATGGGCTGGGCCTTTGTATCTCATGTGGTGAGACAACCCTGAATCACTCAAGTATGACATATATGCTGACATATGAACATTTTTAACTTGTGTGTGGATATAGAGCTTATATTATCTTTGAAGAACAGTTTTTATTTTTTCAGTTTTATTGTATTTTGCCCTTGTTTGAGGTACAGAGGTGTACAAATTTAATATTAATGCATTTGAGACAAAGTGAATCTTTACCTTCAGTCAGATGCTCTGGTATTAATGTGATGGGAAGAATGAGTATGAAATGCTGAAACTCTGGTGTCAAAAGGCGTTGTATAATTAGAAATGTTATATTTTCTGTCTCTAGCATTAATATGTCTATCCCATTTGACAATATAATTAATGTATATCATAATGTCGTTTATTATGAGAAGACTGGGCTATTCAAATTGCATGTGATATATATATATATAATTATTATTAGTATTTTTTGAGATGGAGTTTCACTTTTGTTGCCCAGGCTGGATTGCAGTGATGTGATCTTGGCTCACTGCAACCTCTCCCTCCTGGGTTCAAGTGATTCTCCTGCCTCAGCCTCCTAAGTTGCTGGGATTACAGGCGTGCGCCACTGTGCCTGGCCAATTTTGTATTTTTAGTAGAAACAGGATTTCACCATGTCGGTCAGGCTGATCTTGAACTCCTGGCCTCAAGTTATTCGCCTGCTTCAGCCTCCCAAAGTGCTGGGATTACAGGCGTAAGCCACCTTGCCCAGCCTTTTTTTTTTTGAGACGGAGTCTCTCTGTCATCCAGGCTGGAGTGCAGTGGCATGACGTCTGCTCACTGCAGCCTCCGTCTCCAGGGTTCAAGCATTCTCCTGCCTCAGCTTCCCAAGTAGCTGGGACTACAGGCACGTGCCACTACACCTGGCTAGTTTTGTATTTTTAGTAGAGATGGAGATTTTTAGTAGAGATGAGGTTTCACCATGTTGGCTAGACTGGTCTCGAACTCCTGAGCTCCAGTGATCTGCCCGCCTCAACCTTCCAAAGTGCTGGGATTACAGGCGTGAGCCACCGTGCCGGCCTGCATATGATTTTTTTAGCGAATGCAAGGAGAGCCCAAACTGAAGTGTTTTATCTCATTGGATTCACAAATAGTATTTTATGTAGGGCATTTCAATTTAGGGAAGAAATAAATTGCTTTGACTCCCTGCGTTTTCCTCCTTTAAAAACACTTCAGTTGGTTGATTTTCTTATATTCCTGTCAAAGCATAGAAGTGAACAGGACTTTTGAAGTATTCAGATCAAAAAGTTCTAATGCAGGTCTCCAATATATAAGACTTACAGAGTTGTCAATGAGAAAAATTGCTGTTGGATAAATCCATGAATTTGAGTGCAGCAATCTGAGTAACAGTTGCAGCTTATTTTCATATTTTATTTTGGTTGTATACCAGCAAGAATTTTTTTTTTATGTAGTTGGAGTTGGACATTTTTATATTTGCAACCTGGTTTTTTAAATAAGTCACTTCGTAGTCTTTGATCTCTCTTACTAAAATAGACATATGAAAAGGATCTTTATGGTCATCACCAAATGCTTGGCAACAAGATGAATTGGTCATTTTAAAATGTGTTAAAATTTGGATTATAACACATTTGAACATATCTGTTGTTTTTGTGCATATTTTAAGATATATTAATTTTTTTTGGATCAAGCTTTACACAATACTTGAAGCACTTCTGTGGAGCTGCAGAATGAATTTTTGTAAACATTTTTAAACTCTTTTAAAGAGTTTAAAAAAATGATGTGCAGAGGTTAGCAAAATCACTTGATTAGTATGACTTTGGGATTTGTTCTTAGTACTGTTTTATTTTTAACTTTATAACAGTCCATTGAAAATTAGAAGTAATAAATTTTAAGAAAAATTAATGCTCTTTAATTTGAAAGAAGGGTATAGCTGTTGAGTTTTAGTTTTACTGATTTGATTAATGTTCTCTAAGTATTCATGTTTGCTATTTCAAGAAATGACGTAAGAGTAAACTGGTGGGCCGGGCTCAGTGGCTCACGCCTGTAATCCTAGCTTTGGGAGGCTGAGGCGGGTGGATCACCTGAGGTCAAGAGTTCGAGACCAGCCTGGCCAATGTGGTGAAACCCTGTCTCTACTAAAAATACAAAGATTAGTCAGGCATGGTGGTGGGCACCTGTAATGCCAGCTACTCAGGAGACTGAGGTAGGAGAATCACTTGAAACTGGGAGGTGGAGGTTGCAGTGAGCCAAGATTGCACCACTGCACTCCAGCCTGGGCAATAGAGTGAGAGACCATCTCAAAAAAAAAAAAAAGTAAAATGATTGTTCACAGAAATAGATAATGCATGTTTAATAGGTCGTTTTTTTGTAGAGACAGGGACCCACTTTGTTGTCCGGACTGGTCTCAAACTGCTGGACTCAAGCAATTTTCCCACCTTGGCCTCCCAAAGTGTTGGGATTACAGGCGTGAGCCACCGTGCGCAGCCAGTAGGTTGGGTTTTTAAAAACTTTTGCACATTTGTGTTTTGTTAGTATAAGTTATCATCTTGTTTTTGTTTATTCTTAATTTAGACCCTTCTCTTTAATGTCAGTAGGCTGCCAAGGATTAGGTTTTTCTCTCTTTTTCAGAGGGTTCCAGATTGTTTTTTTCTCTCTAAGTGTTCCTAGTGAATTTCAAGGTCAGATTAGTTTTGGTGAATTTATAAATTAGTCAAAAGAGTTTTAAAAAATTTATCCATAAAAGTATATTTTTTTATATTACAAGTTAATGTTAAATTGTAATCTTTCAGGATAAATTTACTAGGAATATAATTAATTGTTGCAACTTCATATAAAAATGTTGGGAAAGATCTGTTAAAACTCTTGCATTAAACTTATTTCTCTCTAACCATGCATTTAGATTGGATAAGAAAAATACTTACATAGCTATTCTAAGTAACATTGAGATGCACAGTTAGAAGTTGCAGACAGAATAATGTTTGTAAAATGTGACTATAATACAGTGAGACAAATTCTTTTTACTTTATAGCCATACATGTGTATATTACTCTCTGCCATAGTCACCTGGATACCATCTCTGGACTTACTAGTGTAAGAATTGACAACTAAATTTTTGGGTTTTGTTACTTAACATTAAAAAATGACTTTTCTTCTAATACTGGAACAGTTTTATAATCATTGATTTCAAAGAGGTATGTCTTTTTCCTAGGAAGAATAGTGTTTCTTGGAATATCAAGGTGGACTAGACGTTCAGGGTAATAATCAGGGGACTGATTCAACAAATTGGATATTACAACACCTGTTGTATATTAGATAGTCATAAAAGATGTGTTCTGTTAATTGTGGGCTAGCAGTTTCTTTGGCTCTGCTTGGAAGAGCATTTCATCTAGACTTAGTGAATTGTGTTTCTAGTTCTATAGAACTAAGGAAAGATTTGGGTGGAAGTAAAAATATAAGTTAAATGAAAATTTTATTTTATCCTCCTGTTTAGATTTGTACTTGTTTTCGTTCCAGGCTTGTCATATCTTATTTTAATAATTTTAATTATTTCTGGCCCTGATATGGTATCTGAATTCTTTTTTTTTTTTTTTTTTTTTTTTTTTGAGACGGAGTCTTGCTGTGTTGCCTAGACCAGAGTGCAACGGCATGATCTCAGCTCACTGCAACCTCCGCCTCCTGGGTTCAACTTGAAGCAATTCTCCTGCCTCAGCCTCCTGTGTAGCTGGGATTACAAGTGTGCACCACCACACCTGGCTAATTTTTGTATTTTTAGTAGAGACAGGGTTTCACCGTGTTGGCCAGCTGGTTTTGAACTCCTGAACTCAGGTGATCCACCTGCCTGGGCCTCCCAAAGTGCTGGGATTACAGGTGTGAGCCACCGCACCAGGCCTGAATTCTTATATATTTATAATTCTATATTTGCTTTTTGTTTGTTTGTTTGTTTGTTTTGAGACAGAGTTTCTCTCTTGTTGCCCAGGCTGGAGTGCAATGGTGCAATCTCGGCCCAGTGCAACCTCCGCCTCCCGGGTTCAAGTGATTCTCCTGCCTCAGCCTCCTGAGTAGCTTGGATTGCAGGCATGAGCCACCACGCCTGGCTAATTTTGTATTTTTGGTAGAGATGGGGTTTCTCCATGTTGGTGAGGCTGGTCTTGAACTCCCGACCTCAGGTTATCTACCCGCTTCAGCCTCCCAAAGTGCTGGGATTACAGATGTGAACCGCTGTACCAGGCCTGAATTCTTATATGTCTATAATTCTTTTTTTTTTTGGATACAGAGTTTTGCTCTTGTTGCCTAGGTTGGAGTGCAATGGTGCGATCAGGGCTCACCACAGCCCCTACCTCCTGGTTTCAAGCGTTTCTCCTGCCTCAGTCTCCTGAGTAGCTGGGATTACAGGCATGTGCCACCACGCCGGGCTAATTATGTATTTTTAGTAGAAACAAGGTTTCTCCATGTTGGTCAGGCTGGTCTCGAACTCCCGACCTCAGGTGATCTGCCTGTCTTGGCCTCCCAAAGTGCTGGGATTATGGTCGTGAGCCACCGTGCCCAGCCTGCTTGTTTTTTTACCTAAAGAAAAATTTGCACTTGTTTTAATTAGTTATAGGAAAATCATTATTATAAAATTTAACAAGTTTTAGCTTTATAACTTTACTATGAATATTGTCTCACTTTATTTTGATTTTTGTCTGTCTTATTATTGTATAGTCCTGTTTCTTAGCCAAATAAGTGTTAACTCCTGCCTAGGAAGTCATTCCATCCTATGTCTCTGTACGGTTTTACATTGCTTATGGAAGAGAAGCTTCTGTTCCAGTTAGTCTCTCTTCCATGACACAGACTCCTGACTTCTGTTATTTCATGTTCTCTTTATTTGTATATCACATTTTCCTTTTTTAAGGACCTTACTCTTCTGTTTTCATTCAGTCTTCCTCCTGGACTTAGCTGTTCATTTGTCTTTCCTTTTCCTACCTCCTTTTGTTTTTTTTAAAAAAAGACCACAGTATCTGTAATAGCATCCTATATAAAAGTCTGATTATACTGTGCTTTTAGGGGGTATGTTTCCAGATTACAGTAAACTTGTGAATTTGGTGAGATCATGATATGTGAGTGTGGTTCTAGAGATATATAAGGGCCTCACATGGAAAGGGAACTAGTGAGTACTAAGAGAAGATTGGAAGGGTAACGACTTAATTTTGCAGATTTTCTGCCAAAAAAAGCCATTTTTCTCATTGTAGCATGACATGAGTTGGAGTCATACAGATTCAGGCTTAAATCTGCCCTGCTCATGAAGGGAGTTTTGGGGTGATAGAGTGTTATATAAAACTGGATTGTGGTGATTGTTGCATAAGCATATACATTTAATACATTTATCAAATCTTTCACTTGAAATAAGTAAATTTTACTACACGTACATTATGCTTTAATATAACTATTAAAAATAATTTTGCTCCAGTTATGTACCAGTTTGCGATATCAGGCAAGTGATGTAACGTCTGAGCTGTAGTTCAGTCAGTTAACAAATGAGTACGGTAATGCCTGGTTTCCTGAGATTGTTGAGGTGAGGACTAAAAATAATACAGGATATGCAGCTGGCCAATAGTAGGTGCTCAGTTAATAGCAGCTGCAGTTCTTAAACTGTCTGTTTATATGGACCAAACAGTGAATTTGCTGCCACCACCTGGTATGGTAAATTTACTTTGTGCTCATCTGGTAATGACTAGAAGAATTTCTATGTTTCTCTTCACCGACTTCCCTCTTCTAGCTTTTTCATTAGTCTGCAGTGCTTTATCCTCCATCGAGATAAAAATGCTTTATCCTCCAGAATCTCTGCATCTTTTTCTAACGATTTCTTCTTTTCCCTATACTTTTAGAAAGAAATCCACTGTCTGATCTGCACTGTCCACACTATAACAAATCTGCTCTTTTGAGGTCACTAGTGACCTAATTGTCAAATCTTTTAACTGCTTCTTTTGGTCTTAATTCTGTAACATTTAAAATTTTTGCTTCTGGGGCTTAA
Organism: Pongo abelii; assembly: GCF_028885655.2. Classification (NCBI taxonomy): domain Eukaryota; kingdom Metazoa; phylum Chordata; class Mammalia; order Primates; family Hominidae; genus Pongo; species Pongo abelii. Next base: position 21,678,902 of record NC_071999.2, read on the forward strand.
TGTGGTTTCATAGTTATGACCACCTCATTCACTTCCCCTCGCTAGACTTTCCTTTTTTTGAGCCAGAGTTTTGCTCTTCTTGCTCAAGCTGGAGCGCAATGGTGTGATCTCGGTCCACTGCAACCTCTGCCTCCCGGGTTCAAGTGATTCTCCTGCCTCAGCCTCCCGAATAGCTGGGACTACAGGTGCTCTGGGATTACAGGTGCGCGCCACCGTGCCTGGCTAATTTTTTTGTATTTTTAGTAGAAATGGGGTTTAACCATGTTAGCTAGGCTGGTCTCGAACTCCTGACCTCAGGTGATCTGCCCACCTTGACCTTCCAAAGTGCTGGGATTACAGGTGTGAGCCACCGCACCAGACCTCCCCTCACTAGACTTTCTAATGTTGAGACCTTTAAGTGTCCTTTACTGTCATCTTTAGCTCTCTCTTACTATGTTTTTAACTTTCACCTTAGCCTGTTAGAAAACGGAATTATTTACAAGGCAGTTTCTTCCTATTCTTGACTCCATTGTAGCCAGATTAATTTTTCCTAAAGCTCAGTCTGATGACATTGCTCATTTTGCAAAAACTTGAGAAATTTCCGTTGGCATGTGAAACAAAATAAAAATTAAGCCTAGACTTAAAAACCCTTTTAAAAAGAAAAAATCAAGTAGGAAGTGTGTTATGTGTGTCTTTCATGTAAGTTCTCACTGTTCAGTTCAGAGAGGTAGTCATATAAATGAGTAAATATAAACAAAGTGTAATAGGTAATAAACAGAAATGAATAATTATATGCATATCACAAAGGACGCTTCTTAAAGAATATTTTGGTTATAAAAATAAAACATTCCCTTAATATCTTTATGCAGTAAAAAATATATGTGACATAGAAAATGAGAGTTCCTGCATAATTCCATTCCCCTTGAGACCAGTGTTTAAACTTTAAAATGTATTCTTGTGATTTTTCCACCTGGTCATCACACTAATAATTTGCATATATACTGTTACTATCAACAATGGACATATTCATCACAGTCTGACATCCTTGTTTTCCGTTCCCTATCCTTAAGTTGCAGAAGTCTTTAGCTGATTGTTTGAATTCTAGTGATCAGTTTATTAGGCCAGTTCACTAGTCTAGTTCTAGCTGATGGGAAGATAATGTGGTATAATGAAAGGTATGTGGACTTTTTAGGTACAAACTTTGCGTGTGCCACCTACAGCTGTGTGCTGTAGGAGATTTACTTGATTGTACACAGTAATTTACTCAACTGCAAAATGGGGTCATAATATAGTATAAGGTCTTTTCAAGGAACTTGTGATGAGAGTGCTGTCAAGCATGTTTTTCATAATTGGTAGTTATTGTGTTAGATGTATGATGAAATTCAGAGACAAAGTATAACTCAGGATATGAAGGAAGGGATTGAATAAAAGAGATCAGCAAAATAAGACTTACTGAGGACTGCTTTCTTTAGTTAAGATTTATTGAGGTTGCCTTCTTTGCTTCAGGCTCACTTTATTTACTAGATAATTTAAAAAATAAAAAGCTATTGAATTGTAAGTGATAAGATTTTTTATTTTCTGAAATTTGTCTAATAAGGAAATTCTGATACTCTATGCTCTGTATTCCTTTGACTTTTTTTTTCTTTTTTAAAGCAATCTGAAACATTTGAACATCTCAAGAAAAAAATGCTGGTTAAAAAAGAGTTTTGAGTCTTATGAAACAGAGGCAAGAGATTTTTACTTAGTAATAGTCTGTATTAGAGAAATAGATTCTTAGTACCTGAAGTCTACCTTATTGGATCTGTGGTCTCATTTGCTTATTGATGCAAGTATTGTTGTTTCTTTAGGTTAGATGAGGTCTTAATCATGGAACATTTGAAGTCACGTAAAGAAGGTAATGTTTTTTTTAAAAGCCGTCTACTCCATCTGTTTAAACGTTATGGAAGATTTGTTATCAAAAACAGTCATTACGCTAGATCATAGATTTGGAACACCAACAAGTGGTCATAAGAATAAATGAATGTTTGATGATTTGTTTCCAAATTAACGTGTGTAGTTGAAGTTTATTTTTGCTGTTGTAGTTTTTAAACTGTGTTTGGAGAAGGAAGTATGGGTTTATTTAGCTTCTTTGGTAAAGGGCATCACAGGGATAGGGTATGATAACCTTTCATTAGGGACTAAAATCAGGTCATGTTACTAACTGTAATTATGCAGATGAATATAGAAGTAAAAAAAATTAGGACCAAAGACAAAGGATAGAGATAAATTATATTTTAGCTTGTTTCATCTTTTGAGGAAGTTATTCTAATTTTCCATTTTATAAAAGGGAAATGGGCTTGGGGGTGAAGTGATTGTCCTGTGCACACAAGAAGAGAGAGAGCCAGAATTCAGTGTGGGTCAGGGAGGAGTGAAAAAACCCCAAACCAAAAAAAAAAAAGAAAAAAAGAAAAAAAGGCATCCTCAAATCTCAGAAAGGTTATTTGTTAAAGAAAAATATTCATTCAGTAAATATTTATTGGCCAGGCTTTTATTAAGTTCAAGGATACAGTAAGGCAATAAGAGCATAGGTCTTTGCCCTCATGGACCTTGCAGTCTTCTGGGGGTTACAGATTACAGATCAACAAACATAACTGCAAATTGGATGAATGCAGCTGAGGAAATAAGTATATCTGAGATTGTAGCAGGAGGCACCTAATTGAGACCAGCAATGGATTAGTGGAGTGTTTGACACAGGAGGATCTTTCTTTGAGAGAGTAACATTTAAGCAGAGAATAGACGGAAGCGTGAAAAGGAGTCTTTCAGGCAGAGGAAGATCCTGAGATGAGGAGCTTGAACTCTTCCACAGCCTGAAAGAAGGCTTAGTTTAGTTTAGCTGAAGCTTAATGAGCAAGGTGGGGAAGAGTAGGGCTGAAAGTGAACCTAGATTGTAGGTAGGGATCAAATCAGATGGAAATATTACATACAGGTAAGGGGAAGAATTGTAGGCTTTCTCCTAAGTATACTGAAAAGCCACGTAAGAAGTGAATGTTGTGGTCTGATTTCATTTTTAGTTTTTATATATATATATATAAAATATATATAATATAAAATATATTATATATAAAATATATATAATATATATAAAATATATATATTATATTTATATAATATATATAAAATATATATAAATATATATAATATATATATTATATATATTATATATATAATATATATAATATATATATTATATATATTATATATATAATATATATAATATATATATTATATATATAAATATATATAATATATATAAATATATAAATATATATATATTATATATAAAAATATATATATATAAAAAATATATATATATATATATTTTTTGAGATGGAGTTTCACTCTCGTTGCCCAGGCTGGAGTGCAGTGGTATGATCTCGGCTCACCACCACCTCTGCCTCCGGAGTTCAAGCGAATCTCCTATCTCAGCCTCCCAAGTAGCTGGGATTACAGGCATGTGCCACCATACCAGGTTAATTTTGTATTTTTAGTAGAGACGGGGTTTCTCCATGTTGGTCAGGCTGGTCTCGAACTCCTGATCTCAGGTGATCCGCCCGCCTCAGCCTCACAAGGTGTTGGGATTACAGGCGTGAGTCACCATGCCCAGCCGATTCATTTTAAAGAAGTTCTTTAGATATTCTGGGGAATATAGTAAGTAATGTCAGTATTCCAGCAGAAAAATGATGGACTTCTCGGGCAAGAAGGATAGTAGTAGAGATGGGTAAAAGTGGACAATTTCGAGATTTATTTTGGAAGTAGGATAAGCAGTTGATGATTTCAGGCTGTAGGGGGAGAAAGGAGAAAAAATCAAGAATGACCTCCAGATTTCTATTATTGAGTCGCTAGACACAAAACATCATGAAATGGCAAAAACTGGAAGAGGTACAGATAAAAGGGGATAGAGCAAGTTAAAAAACTAGATGTAGAGAGTAGGCAGTTTGGAGTTTTGAAACATCTTGATTGAGATAAATTAAGGAGTTTAGGGGTATTAGGGTATTATTTTAAATCATGGGAATGGATGAGATCCCCAAAGAAAGTTAAAATTACTTGAAAGTACCTTGTAGTTAAATTTTGGTCCTATGGGAGAGAAGAAATTATTTCTTACCTCTAGAAATTCTACACCCTAGAGATCCCTGAATGAAATAATTGATTTATTCATGTATTTATTAGATCAAAGGGATTTTTGTTTAGACTCTGTCATAACCCTTGAATGGATTTTTAGTAGCTGAGTACATGAATTAAATGGTTCCTATCATTTTCTAAAGCCAGACTAGCTTTGTTTTAGGTATCTAATAAAGATATGTTCAACAGATTTGTGGCTAAATTGTAAGCAATGTGAATACATAATTTATGTTATCTGTCTTTGGTTTTCTGGTCCCTGTCTCCATTCTCCAAAGGTTAAGAATATCACTTTAGTGTGTATTAAATTTACCCTTAAGAATTATCTAGTAATCTTGTGTATCCCTTTTAAAACATGTAGTATAAATATCTTTTCGCAACTTTTTTTTTCACTTAGTGGTATGTCCTAGCTGTCTTTAAGAGTTAATATAGAAAGATCTCCTTTTTAACTGTCGTGAAGTATTTAATGGCATGGATGTAATACAGCTTGGACATTCTTTTGATGGACAGTCTATTTCCAATTTTTTGCTATTGTAGATAATCCTGCAAGGAATATACTTGCATTTTCTTCGGATTTATGAGTATTTTCTCTAGGGAAGATTCTGAGAATAGGAATTCCTGAGTCAGAGTGTATGCATATTATATATTTTAATAGATAACTGCCAGATTGCCCTCCGTTATTCTTCTATACCAACTGCATTTCCACCACTTCTTCCACATTCTTCCCAACACTATATATTATCAAAAGCTAAATTTAATGTGTTTCCGCTGAAGTATAAGTATCAATTCTTTGTTATAGCTGTTACAAATTATATATATATATGTGTGTGTGTGTATTTTTTTTTGAGATGGAGTCTCGCTCTTGTCACCCAGGCTGGAGTGCAATGGTGCGATCTCGGCTCACTGCAACCTTTACCTCCAGGGTTCAAGCGATTCTCCTGCCTCAGCCTCCCGAGTAGCTGGGATTACAGGTGCCCGCCACCAGGTTGGCTAAGTTTTGTATTTTTAGTAGAGATGGGGTTTCACTATGTTGGCCAGGCTAGTCTCAAACTCCTGACCTCAGGTGATCCGCCCACCTCAGCCTCCCAAAGTGCTGAGATTACAGGCGTTAGCCACTGCGCCCAGCTACAAGTATATATATTTATGGTATCTTTGCTATATAAATTTTTTCATGTAATGGAGAAATCCATTTTATTTTTGTAAGAAATAGGAATAACTATAACAAGAAGTATGCAAGACTTTAATGAAGGAAACTATAAAACAATACCATAGAGGGGCTGGGCGTGGTGGCTTCTGCCTGTAATCTCAGCACTTTGGGAGGCCGAGGCAGGTGGATCTCCTGAGGTCAAGAGTTCAAGACCAGCCTGGCCAACATGGTGAAACCCCGTTTCTACTAAAAGTACAAAAATTAGCTGGGCGTGGTGGTGCACGTCTGTAGTCCCAGCTACTCGAGAGGCTGAGGCAGAAGAATTGCCTGAACCCGGGAGGCAGAGGTTGCAGTGATCCAAGATCATGCCACTGCACTCCAGGCTGGGTGACAGAGCGAAACTCCATCTCAAAAAAAAAAAAAAAACCCAAAACCAAACCAAAACAAAAAAAACAGAAAAAAACCCAACACAATACCATAGGGCAAGCTTGTCCAATCCGCGGCCCGCAGGTCCCGTGCTGCCTAGGAGGTCTTTGAGTGTGGCTCAACACAAATTTGTAAACCTTCTTAAAACATTGTGAGGTTTTTTTTTGGATTTTTGTTGTTGTTGTTAGCTCATCAGTTATCATTAGTGTTAGTGTATTTTATGTGTGGCCCAAGACAGTTCTTTCAGTGTGGCCCAGGGAAGCCAAAAGGTTGGATACCCTTACCATAGGGCGTATAAGAAAACTTTAAATGGAAAGATGTGCCAGTGTCTGAAAGGGAAGACTTCCATAATGTAAAAATGTTTAGTTTGTCTCCAGATTAATCTCTTAAATTCAGTGAAACCCTAATCAAATCCCAGTATATTTGCATATGATACCAACTTTAAAAGGTAGAAGAGGGTAAACAGTGAGAAGGAAAACTCACTCTTCTTCCCTCTGATTCATCTACACAATTCTCTTCCCTAGAGGCAAACCACTGTTGTCATTTTCTTGGGTGTTTATCCAGAGATACTGTGTGTGGTGTGTTTATGCATTGTTTTATACCTTGCTGTTTACGCTTAATTTATATGTGTGGTTGATCCTTATTAGCATGTAAGTCCATTTAGAGTTGCTTCATTGTTTCGAAGTGCTGCATGGTGTTTTGTTGTATGTCTTTGTCATCATTAATTTTATCCATTGTGTGTTGAGACATTTGGATTGTTTAAATCTTTTGATTTTACCATGAATATCCTTCTACTTTTTTTTTTTTTTTTTTGAGACGGAGTCTTCCTCTGTTCCCCAGGCTGGAGTGCAGTGGTGTGATCTTGGCTCTCTGCAATCTCTTCCGGGTTCAAGCAATTCTCCTGCCTCAGCCTCCTGAGTAGCTGAGATTACAGGCGCCCGCCACCACACCCGGCTAATTTTTGTATTTTTAGTAGAGATGGGGTTTCACCATGTTGGCCAGGCTGGTCTCTAACTCCTGACCTCGTGATCCACCTGCCTCAGCCTCCCGAAGTGCTGGGATTACAGGCGTGAGCCACTGTGCCTGGCCTGTTCTTTAAAATATGAGATAATATATCTGTTGGATGGATGCCTAAAAGTGGAATTGCTTGGTCAGAGAAATATTTTTTTAGTTGCCCTCTATAGAGACTGTACCAATTAACAGAATGGGGGTCTTGCTGCATGGGATATTGTTAAGACTTGGTGGGCCTTTGTTAATATAAGAGAAAATTGGTGGCCTTTCAGAATTTAAGTAGTATTTTTGTAGATACATATTTAAGAGTGATTTTTGTGTGTGTGTGAACTGTGTTTATTTTTTGTCATTTATTCTATTTGATTGTTGGTTTATCTCATTGATTGTAGGAGCTCTTTGCCTTCATTTTATTACGATATGACAAAATTTTTCTTTTCATAGGATATCATTGTTTTTGGTATTTTTTCCCCCATATGGTGTCTTCTTTTCTAAAAAATAAAAAAAAAAGTATAGTAACATAAAATTGACCATTTTTTACCATTTTTAAGGGTACACAATTTTGTGACATTAAGTACATTCACAGTTTCTTGTAAAAATCAACATTATCCATTGCCAGAATGTTTTCATCATCCCAAATAGAAACCATACTCATTAGCATTCCTTGTCTCCCCTCCCCGAAGCCCCTGGTAACTTCTGTTCTACCTTCTATATCGAACTACCTCATGAATGGAATCACAATATTTGTCCTTTTGTGTCTGGCCTACTTCACTTAGCATAATGTTTTCAAAGTTCATCTATGTTGTAGTATGTATCAGAGTTTTATTCATTGTTAAAGCTGTATAATATTCCCCTGTATATGTTTACCAGCATTTTATTTATCCATTCACTCTTTGTTGGACACTTAGGTTGTTTTCACCTTTTGGCCGTTGTGAAAATGCTTCTGTGATCATTGTTGTACAAGTATCTATTTGAGTCATTGCTTTCAGTTATTTTGGGTTTATATCTCACAGTGAAATTGATGGGTCATAGATTAATATCCACATGTGACTTTGGGGAACCATTAAACTGTTTTCCATGGTGTGGTACCATTTTACATTTTTACCAGCAATACAGAAGAGTTCGAATTTCTGAAGGTCTTTATCAGCACTTTTCTTTTTTTAAAAAACGTTTTCCTCCATTTTTAAAATTTGTGTATGTATGTATGTATGTATATATGTATGTATGTAGAGCTGGAGTCTTGCTATGTTGCCCAGCCTGGTCTTGAACTCCTGGCCTCAATTGATTCTTTCACCTTGGCCTTCCAAAGCATTGGGATTACAGGTGTGAGCACCACCACGCCTGACCTCCTTTTTTAGAAAAATAGCAATCCTAGGCCAGGCACGGTAGCTCATGCCTGTAATCCCAGCACTTTGGGAGGCCGAAGCGGGCAGATCACGAGGTCAAGAAATCGAGACCATCCTGCCCAACATGGTAAAAATTTTTTGTAAAAATACCAAAATTAACTGGGTGTGGTGGCGCGCACCTGTAGTCCCAGCTACTTGGGAGGCTGAGGCAGGAGAATCACTTGAACCTGGGAGGCAGAGGTTGCAGTGAGCCAGGATCATGCCACTGCACTCCAGCCTGGCGACAGAGCGAGACTCCACCTCAAAAAAAAAAAAAAAAAAAAAGAAAGAAAAATAGCAATCCTAGTGCATGTGAAATGGTACTTTATTTTTTCTCTTTATTTTTTATTTTAAATTGTAAAAAAAAACAACAACAACATAAAATTTACTATTTTTAACCACTTTTAAGTGTTCAGCTCAATATTGGTCGGTATATTCACATTGTCACACAGGAGATCTCCAGACCTTTTTTATTTTATAAAACCAAAACTCTACCTATTAAACAACAATTCCCCAATTATCTCCTCCTCCAGCCCGTGGTAACCACCGTTTTACTTTCTGTTTATGAATTTGACTACTTTAGATACTTCACATAAGTGGAATCCTGCAGTATTTGTCTTTTTGTGACTGGCTGTTTTCAGGTAGCGTGATGTCCTCATGGTTCTGTTATAGCGTGTGTCAGAATTTTCTTCCTTTTAGAAGTCTATTGTATGTATATGTCTTTTAGGTCTGAGTAGTTTATAGTGTTGTTTAAGCCCCTTCCATTTCCTTACTGATCTTCTGTTTGGTGGTTCTATCCATTTTTGGAAGGGTATAATGAAGTCTTCAGCTATTATCATAGAGTTTTGTGTCTATCTCTCCTTTTAATTCTGGTAATTTTTGCTTTAATATATTTTGGTGCTTAGTTGTTAGGTATCTATATGTTAGAACTGCTGTATCTTCTTGCTAGAATGAACCTTTCATCAATATGTAATGTCCTTTGTCTCTTATAACCTTTTTTGATTTAAAGTTAATTTCTGATTAGTATAGCCACTCCAATTCTCATTTGGTTAATATTTGCATATATTAGGTTTTCTATCCTAACAGAAAATAGTACTCAGCTATTCTATATCTTTGTATCTGAAGTGAATCTTTTTCTTTTTCTTTAAATTGAGATGGGATCTCACTTTGTTGCCTAGGTTGGTCTCAAACTCCTGGGCTCAGGTGATCCTCCTGCTTTGGGCTCCCAAAGTGTTGGGATTACAGGCGTGAGCCATGGTGCCCGGCCCTAAAGTGAATCTTTTGTAGACAGCATATAGATGGATCGTGTTTTTAAAAATTCAGTCTGCCAGTGTATCTTTTATTATAATTTAATCCATTTATATCTAAGGTAAGTCTTCATAAGGATTTACCTCTGCCATTTTGCTGTTTTCTGCATGTCTTATGTTTTTTCCTTTCCATTTCTTTTTTTTTTTTTTTTTTTTTTTTGAGACAGAGTCTCACTTTGTCACCCGGGCTGGAGTGCAGTGGCGCGATCTCGGCTCACTGCAAGCTCCGCCTCCCGGGTTCACGCCATTCTCCTGCCTCAGCCTCCTCAGTAGCTGGGACTACAGGCGTCCGCCACCATGCCTGGCTAATTCTTTTGTATTTTTAGTAGAGACGGGGTTTCACTGTGTTAGCCAGGATGGTCTCGATCTCCTGACCTTGTGGTCCACCCACCTCAGCCTCCCAAAGTGCTGGGATTACAGGCATGAGCCACCGCGCCTGGCCAACCCTTTGCATTTCTTCTATTATTGCTTTTTATGTTAAATTTTTCTCTAGTGTGCCATTTGATTTCCTTCTTTTCTATATATTTTAAAAGTTTTTTTTTTTTTTTTTTTTTTGAGACGAGGTCTCGCTCTGTCACCCGGGCTGGAGTGCAGTGGTGCAGTCTCGGCTCACTGCAAGCTCCGCCTCCCGGGTTCATGCCATTCTCCTGCCTCAGCCTCCCGAGTAGCTGTGACTACAGGTGCCCGCCACCACTCCTGGCTAATGTTTTTGTATTTTTAGTAGAGACGGGGTTTCACCGAGTTAGGCAGGATGATCTTGAACTCCTGACCCAGTGATCCTCCCACCTTGGCCTCCCAAAGTTCTGGGATTACAGGCGTGAGCCACTGCGCCCAACCTGAAAGTATTTTTTAAGTGGTTACCTTGGGGATTAAAATAGCCATTATACCCTTCCAAAAATGGATAGAACCACCAAACAGAAGATTAAATTTGTAATAACATATTGCAAATAATTTGGTTTCAGAAGTATACAAACACTCTACTGCTATACTTCTCTGTCCTCTTCCTTTGTGATATTATTGTCATAGATTACATCTGTATATATTGTGTGCTCATTAATATAAATTTAAAATTACTGTTTTTTGGGGTTTTTTTTTGAGACGAAGTTTCGCTCTTGTTGCCCAGGCTGGAGTGCAATGGTGCAATCTTGGCTCACCACAACCTCCGCTTCCTGAGTTCAAGTGATTCTCCTGCCTCACCCGGCCGAGTAGCTGGGATTACAGGCATGTGCCACCACGCCGGCTAATTTTGTATTTTTAGTAGAGATGGGGTTTCTCCATGTTGGTCAGGCTGGTCTCAAACTCCCGACCTCAGGTGATCTGCCTGCCTTGGCCTCCCAAAGTGCTGGGATTACAGGTGTGAGCCACTGCTCCCAGCCTAAAATTACTGTTTTATGCCTTTATCTTTTATATCATATAAAAAAATTAATTATAAACCTAAAGTACGTTACCGCTGACTTTTCTGTTATTTCTTTTCTGTTATCTCTTCACTCATATTCTTTATTTCTTCTTACCATGTTGAGTTACTCTTCAGTGTTTTATCATTTTTGCTGGAAGAACTCTCTTCAGCATTTAATGTCAGGCAGGTCTGCAGGAAATGAACTTCTTTCTGCTTTTGCTTATTTGGAAATATCTTAGTTTCTCCTTATTTTTGGAGGGATTTTTTGCTGCATATAGAATTCTTGGCTGACAGATTTTTTTTTTTTCCCCTCTCTTTCTATTAACACTTTAAATATGTCATCCCACTGACTTCTGGCTTCTATAGTTTCTGATGAAAAATATGCTGATAATGATAATCTAGATAATCTAATGAGGATCCCTTGAACCAGATGAGTCTCTTCTCTCTTGCTGCTTTCAAAATTTCTGCTCTCTTTGAGGTCCACAATGTGTCTAGACATGGATATCTTTGAGTTTATCCTGCTTTTGGAGTTCATTGAGCTTCTTGGATATGTAGATTTATCATCATCATATTAGGGCAGTTTTCAGCCATTGTTTCTTCAAATGTTTTGTTAACTTTGGAAATCTGATTCTCCCAGTCTTTATAGATCGCAGATTTTTTACTTGTTGAGGGATAGAGCTGTTCACGTGACTTTTTCTGCACTTTTTTTTTTTTTTTGCCCAGTTTATGTTTCTTGTTTGTAGGCACTGGAGTTTCTGTTCCATTATCTCTGTGGTGAGGTAGTGACCTGACAACAATTTCCTTAAATATCTGCATAGAAAAGAGAAAACGATCATGTCTCAGTAAATCTGTGATAGATGCTACAGGGAAAGCTGCTCCTGCCCAGAAGGCTGAAACCAAGGAAGTGTCTGCTCCAGACCAGCCCAAACACACAATCCCAAATTTTGGTAAAAGTTCCTGTCAGCCCTGTGTACAGCCAGCTGTGCCAAGAACATAGTATGATATTCCCAAAGCTCAGTTGGGATGAGGAATGAGGGATAGTGGTTTGTACTATTAACTTATGAATGATCACCAGCCTCTCCCCGCATTGCTCCTGTATTTGTTTTAGGTGTACAGTCAGGTTCTAGAGATCCAAAGTAGTTGGTTCCAGTCATTTTTTCCCTCTCAGTGGTTGCTTGGGTGGAAGTACTCATACCTAGAACTTCTTGCCACACCATTTCGCCTAAAGTCACTGTCTTCATCTGTATTTTTTCTTTTTTAAAAATTTGTTATTTCATCTGTTTTTTTATGTCAGATTTACGAGGATCTTGTAACTTTAAAATTATAAAAATAAATTTGGTATTCTTGTAATTTATTTTTACATTAAATTTTTTATTAAATAATTTTTAAATTTAAGACTTTATCTTGTATTAACGTTTATGTATGATGAGGGGTAGGTGGCTCCCCAAATTTTTATTTTTATATTGAAATTTCTTTTCGGTGTGAGACAAGAATTCAAAGTAATATTTCTCAGTTGCTTCCCAGTTGTTTTATACTACTTTTCTGAAAAATTTATATACCCTATTGAAATTTCATTGTATACTAAATTCCTTGATATATTGGGTCTATTTCAGACTTTTTTTGTCTGTCTGGTCCATCTTTTCTTATTCCCTACCTCACTGTTTTATTTATTGTAGCTTCATAATATGCTAGTTTCTTCTGTTACTCATCTCTTTTTAGAATTTCCTGTTCTTGGCTGGGCGTCATAGCTCACGCTTATAATCCCAGCACTTTGGGATGCCAAGGCAGGCAGATCACTTGAGGTCAGGAGTTGGAGACCAGCCTGGCCAACATGGTGAAACCCTGTCTCTACTAAAAATACAAAAAGTTAGCTGGGCATGGTGGCGGGTGCCTGTAATCCTAGCTACTTGGGAGGCTGAGGGACAAGAATCACTTGAACCCAGGAGGTGAAGTTTGCAGTGAGTCGAGATTGTGCCACTGCGCTCCAGCCTGGGTGACAGAGCGAGACTCTGTCTCAAAAAAAAAAAAAAAAAAAAAGAATTTTCCTGTTCTTGATTATTTTTCCATATAAATTTGAGAATCAGTTTATCTAATTAAAAATTCTGTTAGTATTTTTATTGGGATCAAAGTAAGTTTGCAGATAATTTAGGGAAAATTGATATCTTTATGTTATTGAATCTTGCTTTGGAATTAGGTTTGTTTTTGTTGGTATTAGTACCGTGATGAATTCACGGATTTAAGCATATTTGAGGCCGGGCATGGTGGCTCATGCCTGTAATCCCAGTGCTTTGAGAGGCTGAGGTGGGAAGATCACTTAGGGCCAGGAGTTCAAGACTAGCCTGAGCAACATAGGGAGCCCTCATCTCTATAAGAAATAAAACAATTAGCTAGGCATGGCGGCACATTCCTGTAGCTCTAGCTTCTCAGGAGGCTGAGATGGGAGAATCACTTGAGTCCAGAAGTTCAAGGCTGCAGTGAGCTGTGATGATGCCATTGCATTCCAGCCGGGGTTGCCAGTGAGACCCTGCCTCTAAAAAACAGAAAAACAAGAAAAGCAAAAAACAAAAACAAAACAAACCCCAAACCACATATTTGATGTGTTTTAATTAATTGCAGTGATTTTTATTCATGTTCAAATTGTCCTATCTTTGGCCAGGTGGAGCCTATTCATATTGGCTGTGGAGTCCTTTTAACTCCATTAGTCTTCAGTAGCTTTCTTGCTATCTACTATAAGCAAGTGTTTTGGGCTAATCTTATACATTTCCTGCCTCTGACCTGCAATATACCATTTCTCCAAGGAGCCCTGGTTTCAGTAGGTGGGAAATGGTATTTTCATCTATTGGGTTTTAAGTTTCTGCACTCATATTTTTAACATGGAGGAGTACCTTTTTCCTCCTGTAAATACGAATTTTTTCCTAGCATTCTGTTCATTTTTGTGGATATCTTTTCTTATCTCTCTGAATATATTATTTTCTTAAAATGTTTTTTCCCCTTAGATAGTTACCGTTTCTACCAACTTGAGTTTTTCATCCCATTTGTTTTCATCAATCTTTCATATCTTTACTCAGCTGTCAGGTAGTCCTTGGTTGTCTGTTCGTGGTTAAGAACGCACATCTAAAAGCTGTGTGGACACTCTAAGCCGTTGAGGGTCACAGTACACTGTTGATGTCACACTTCATTAAGGGATGATCTGGGTGGATGTTTGTTGGGAAATCTCCATTCTTGGGTATCTTTTTATGAAATCATGTTTCCAGAAAGAGCCTTCCAATTTCCTGAATGGGGAGATGTGTGACTTGCAGTTTTAGGTGGAGGTTAGGTCTCAGCACCAGTACTGAGTATGTATCAGTTTATTTTATACCTCAGATTCAACTGAAATAAAGGTTTTGCCCCTGAACTGTGCCTTATATCTTCCTGTCCAAAGTCAATCTTGTACTTTCTCCACAGATTAAACTTGTGGATTTATTTGGATGGGAAAGGAAATGTAGGTTCTAATTGCTTTTCGGTAGTTTTCACTGAGTTGTCTATTAGCTGTCTTTTTTTTTTTTTGGAGACAGAGTCTCGCTCTGTCACTTAGACTGGAGTGCAGTGGCCTAATCTCGGTTCACTGCTACCTCCGCCTCCCAGGTTCAGGTGATTCTTATGCCTCAGCCTCCTGAGTAGCTGAGATTACAGGCGTGCACCACCATGCCTGGCTAATTCTTGTATTTTTAGTAGAGATGGGGTTTCACCATGTTGGCCAGGCTGGTCTTGAACTCCTGACCTAAAGTGATCTACCTGCCTCGGCCTCCCAAACATTAGCTGCCCTAAGTACATCATCCCTTTTGGAGAAGAGATGCTGCTATTAGGTTGGTGCAAAAGTAATTGCAGTTTTTGCCATTACTTTCAGTGGTTCCTGAACCTGTTGAGTATTCTATTTTGAACTGTTGCCTCATTCCTCTGGAAATTGTTATGTTGATGAAGATACTTCCTACCTTGACAAGTGAATGTTAACTGCAGTTTCATTTGTAATTTGTTCATTTCAAGACTTTGCTTCCTGTGGGTTCAGTGTTTACCTTTTTCAGGCCTGCTAAGTCAGATACAACTAATCCATGCTTATCTGCCTTCCCTCTTCCAAAATTTTAGTGCACTTGAATTCTCTCCTATCTCCCCTTCCTTGTAGGTTTGTCCTTTTTTTAAAAAAAAAAAAAACCTTATTGTAGGTTTAGTTGACCTTTGGATGGAAGCAAAATTTTATGGCCGTTCATTTGACTGATTTCTACATATTAATTTGTTATGTAGATACAATTATTTTACTATATAAACTCACTGTCTATAATAGTTTTTCAGGTAAATCTTTTGGGTCTTTGAGGGTAAAGAATTGTATAATTTGTATATAATATTTCCCCCACTTTCACTTTTTTTTTTTTGAGATGGAGTCTCATTCTGTCGCCCATGTTGGAGTGCAGTGGCACAATCTTGGCTCACTGCAACCTTTGCCTCCCATGTTTAAGCAATTCTCCTGCCTCAGCCTCTGGAATAGCTGGAATTACAGGCGTGTGCCACCATGGCACGGCTAATTTTTGTAGAGATGTAATTTTTAATAGAGATGAGGTTTTGCTGTGTTGGCCAGGCTGGTCTCAAACTCCTGACCTCAGATGATCCGCCTACCTCGGCCTCCCAAAGTGCTGGGATTACAGGCATGAGCCGCTGTGCCTGGCCTCACATTTTTATATTTCTTCATTTCTTTTTTGTGTAATCACATTGGCTGTTACTTCTATAACAGTGCTATATGGTAATAGTAGAAGAATGTTCTTGTCTTATTCTTGACTTTAATGATAATGCTTTTAATAATTCTTCCTATAATTCCTTCTTCCTATTTTATTAGGAATTTTTATTTTTTATTATTTTTTTCTTTTTTGAGATAGAGTCTCACTCTCTTGCCCAGGCTAGTGTGCAGTGGTGCAATCTTAGCTCACTGCAGCCTCGACCTCCTGGGCTCAAGTGATCCTCCCGCCTCAGTCCCATAAGTAGCTGGGACCACAGGCGTGCATCACTATGCCCATCTGATTTTCTTATTTTTTGTAGAGTCGGGGTTTCTCCATGTTGCCCAGGCTGGTCTCCAACTGCGGGCTCAATAGATCTGCCCGCCATGGCATCCGAAAGTGCTGGGATTACAGGCGTGAGCCACTGTGCCCGGCCAGGAATTTTTATTCTTAACATTTTAAATTTGTCATATTAACTCAGAACTATTATAAGTGCCATGAATACATACTGACTTATAATACTCTTTGCTGTAAAAAAGAGTTCACTTTAGCTTTCTTTGTAATTCTTTAACGATACTTAGAAAGCGTTTAGATAGGCTTGTAAGGGAGAAGATGATAAATACTTTTGTTGAAGCACTTTGAAGTGCTTTTTGTGATTTTGTTTTTTGAAGGTTCATCAGCCTTTTTCAGCAAGTACTAATATTTTCTTGATACTAATATATGAACATTTATATTTTAACTATCACCTTTTCGTTGTTTTTTCGTGACAACATCAACTGTTGTGTTAATTCTCACCGAATCAAAATAAAGACCAAATAGAACTGAAAGCATTTATGATTTATAATGTGGAGTATCACAAGGCAGCTTAAAAATTAATTGGAAACTTACTGAAATTCTGAGGTACAAGCACCAGTTGTCTGGTAATTGTTTAGGAGTTAGGTAAGTATTTAGGAGTGTGCTAAGTGGTTTTCACATCCAGTTATACCTTCGAATTAGAAGAAAAGCCATGTGAACTATTTTTATACCATTTACTGTAGTAAAATGGAAACTCAGATAAGTTATTTGTTTAGTCTTAAATAGCTGGTTAGAATTGACTGGAGGTAGAAGAGTGGCGGCTACATGGAGTAGATTTTACTTTGATAATGGAGAAGTGGTCAACTTCTAATTGGATTGTCTTTCTTTAAAGGACTAAGTAGATGTTTTCTGGTTGAAACATTATTTCTATGATATGTAGAAGTGACCAATATTATTTACGGTCTATGATTTTAAGATAACTGTCATAGTTGAATGGTTATTCTGTTTCGAGAAGTAGATTGCTGCAGGGATCTAACTGTGGTAAATAAAGACCTATTTTAGGCTGCACTATTTTCTTCTAAGGAGACCGAATTGACACATAGCAGCCACCAGAGGGAACTGTGAAATCAGTTCTAGCTTTTCTGCCCCAGAAGTGGTTTTATTCTGTTTTAAGTATGCCAAAACAAAGGAGCCAAATAACTTATATATTAAAAGCCTACACATTTTATAACATCTGTAGATTTGGGCTGAGCTGTTATCTCATTTCTGTGAAAATCATTATGTTGATCAGGTACTTCCCTTATGACAAGTGAATGTTAACCACAAATTCAGCTTCGTTGTGTTTTTTGTTGTTGTTGAGACGGGGTTTCACTCTGTTGCCCAGGCTAGAGTGTAGTGGCATGATGTCTGCTATCTGCTTACAGCAACCTCTGCTTCCCTGGCTCAAGCGATCCTCTCACCTCAGCCCCCGAAGTAGCTGGGACTACAGACGTGCACCACCACGCCCAGCTAATTTTTGTATTTTTTGTAGAGTCAGGATTTCACTCAGTCACCAGGGCTGGTCTCTAACTCCTAGACACAAGTGATCTGCCTGCCTCTGTCTCCTAAAGTACTGGGATTACAGGTGTGAGCTACCATGCCTGGCCCCATTCATTGTTTTTTAAATCCCATTGTAGGTTGGTACTTCGGGCTTGCTGTTTCTTTTGAAGCTGTGTATTTTGAATATTGATTTGGTTATTTTATTGAATGGTTGTGTTTGTTTTTTTTTAAATAAGAGCTGTGGCCGGGCACAGTGGCGCCTGTAATCCCAGATACTCAGGAGGCTGAGGCAGAGAATTGCTTGAATCCAGGAGACAGAGGTTGCAGTGAGCCGAGATCATGCCACAGCACTCCAGCCTGGGCGACAGGGCGAGACTTGGTCTCAAAAAGGAAAAAAAAAAAGAAAAATTTGGCTGGGCGTGGTGGCATGTGCCTGTAGTCCCAGCTACTCGGGAGGCTGAGGCACAAGAATTACTTGAACCCTGGAGGCGGAGGTTGCAGTGAACTGAGATTGCACCACTGCATTACAGCCTGGGCAACAGAGTAAGACTCTGTCTCAAAAAAATAAATAAATAAATAAATAAATAAATAAAGCCAGGTGTGATGGCGTGTGCCTATAAATCCCAGCTACTGAGGAGGTTGAGGGAGGCAGGTTGCTTGAGCTTGGGAGTTCGAGACCAGGCCAGGGCAACATGGCAAAACCCTGTCTCTGCCAAAAAAAATACAAAAACAATCAGCCTGGCGTGTGGCGTGTGCCTGTGGTCCCAGTTACTCAGGAGTCTGAGACAGGAGGATCCCTTGAGTCCAGGAGTTGGAGGTTGCAGTGTTGCAGTGAGCCTAGATCGCACCACTGCACTCCAGCCTAGGCAATAGAGCCAGACTCTTTCTCAAAAAAAAAAAAAAAAAAAAAAAAAAAGGATAATTCTGTTTAAAAGCTTAACCCAGCACACATCTATAGTCCTAGCTACACAGGCAGGAGAATCACTTGAGCCCAGGAGTCCAGCATGGGCAACATAGAAAGATCGCCATCTCAGAAAAAACAAACAAAAACAAAGCAAAAAAAAGAGGGGTGATTATTTACTTTACCCAAAGACCTATAAATTACTACTTCATATCCTAAGACTTTATTTCAGAAATTAAAATATAAACATCATTACTCTAAGACAGTTCCTTAATAGGGAAAGCTTGTTTATAGCAAAAATAAGATATACTAAGGAGAAAGTTTCAGATAAGTCCTTTAGTTACTTTTAAATAAATTTGAAAAAACAAAATTTTTAACATTTCTATTACAGAAAGTTTTAAAAATTGAAGTATACTGGATAACATTTTCATTCAAAATTGTCATAACTAATTCAATTAAAATTTTTTAAATACAAGTACTGTCATCAGTAATAACTAACATTCTTTTAATGGTTATTGTGGACCAAATATTCATGTCAAACACTATAGCAGCCCCTTGAAGTAGAATCATTATTATATCACTTGTACAGATTAAAAAAAAATCCTCAGCGGGGCACGGTGGCTCACACCTGTAATCCCAGCACTTTGGAAGCCCAAGGCAGGTGGATCACTTGAGGTCAGGAGTTCGAGACCAGTCTGGCCAACATGGTGAAACCCCGTCTCTACTAAAAATACAAAAAAGTTAGCCGGGCATGGTGGCTCATGCCTGTAATCCCAGCTACTCAGGAGGCTGAGGCAGGAAAATTGCTTGAACCTGTGAGGTGGAGGTTGCAGTGAGCTGTGATCGTGCCACTGCACTCCAGCCTGCAGCCTGGGCAAGAGAGCAAGGCTCCGTCTCAAAAAAAAAAAAATAATAAAATAAAATAAAGTAAAATAAAATCCTCAACAGGTAAGTAAGCTGCTTAAAACCACAGCAAGAAAATGGCAGAGGTCAGGATTTAAATATTCATATCTATTAAGCAAAATGAAATTAAATATTAATAATGTAAATAAACAATGCAGCTCTTATTTTTTTTTCTTGAGACAGAGTCTCTCACCGTTGCCCAGGCTGGAGTGCAGTGGCGCAATCTCAGCTCACTGCAGACTCCACCTCCTAGGTTCAAGCTATTCTCCTGCCTCAGCCTCCCGAGTAGCTGGGATTAAAGGCGCCTGTCACCACGCCTGGCTAATTTTTTGTATTTTTGGTAGACATGGGGTTTCACTGTTTTGGCCAGGCTGGTCTCAAACTCCTGACCTCGTGATCCGCCCACCTGGGCCTCCCAAAGTGCTGGGATTACAGGCGTGAGCCACTGCACCCGAGCCCCCTGCTACTTTTGTGTGTGTGTGTGTGTGTGTGTGTGTGTGTGTATATATATATATATATATATATATATGTAGGAAAGATGGGTTTTTGTCATATTGGCCAGGCTGGTCTCGAACTCCTGAGCTCAGACAATCTGCTCGCCTCAGCCTCTCAAAGTGCTAGGGTTACGGGCGTGAGCCACCGTGCCCAGCCTAATTTTTGTATTTTAGTAGAGACAGGGTTTCACCATGTTGCCCAGGTTGGGCTTGAACTCCAGAGCTCAAACAATCTTCTTGCCTCAGCCTCCCAAAGTGTTGGGATTACAGGCGTGAGCCACTGCTCTCAGCCCATTTTCTTTAAAGCAGTGATAAATGTATCTTTTGACATTTTCCAGTCTCAGCATGTCTTTCATCTGACAGCAGATAGACACACAGCTCTTTCATTGAGAGGAACAGAGACTGGTTTTGAAACCGAGCTCTGTGTATAGTGTGTGAATCCTTTACTGTCTTGGGACCTTGGGCAGTTTTAATTAATGTGTGAGCTGCTGTTTTATTATAGAAAAAAATTCTGTTTTTTTAACTCAAAGGGGTTGTCACAGTTACGTGAGAATAAAATAAGACCTTGGTATTCTGTAAAATACTGTATGTTTTTGAAAATATTTCATTTTCTTACTTTGTTGAGTGGTGGAACAGTGCCCTTCTGACACTAGAACTTGGTTTATGGTCAGAGAATAATACAGCATATATAAACTAAAGGGCTAGAGTGTATACTTGGATAGCTAAATAATGCTATTACTTAAAAATAACTTTGATAGTTAAAGTGAACATAATTGGCTTTGGTTTCTGATCTTTCCACAAATATTTGGGACAATTGTCTACTCTGTGCTCAAGCATTGTGTTAGGTCTTAGAGAGTCAGTGAAAAGACAAGTTATGGCTGGGCATGGTGGCTCACACCTGTAATTCCAGCACTTTGGGAGGCTGAGGTGGGTGGATCACGAGGTCAAGAGATGGAGACCATCCTGGCCAACATGGTGAAACCCCGTCTCTACTAAAAATACAAAAAATTAGCTGGGCGTGGTGGCGCATGCCTGTGGTACCTGCTACTCAGGAGGCTGAGGCAGGAGAAGTGCTTGAACCCAGGAGGTGCAGGTTGCGGTGAGCCAAGATCGATCACGCCACTGCACTCCAGCCTGGGTGACAGAGACTCCATTTCAAAAAAAAAAAAAAAAAAAAGAAAAGAAAAGACAAATTAATGATTCATTAAAAAGTAAGTATACCCATATTTGATGTCTGTGAAAAGTGCTTATTCTGCATCTCTTTTTGTATCTGGAGATTGCATCTTTGACTAGAATTTTGTCAACTGTATATCATCTTCCGCTACTGACTCCTTTTCCTTCCTTTATTCAGTCAGGTGCTTAGCTGCATGAAACTCTAGATTAAAGCAGAAAACAAAGTGCATCTGATTGACCACTCACCCTCCCCTGCCTAAACTTCTGCCCTTCCTAGCAAACTACTTCTGTCAGTATGATGTGATCCTCTCAGGAGTTTTTTTTCCCCCATGAATTTATGTACAAATATATATACTTCAAGGAAAATAGCGTATATATAGGTTTTTGGGATATGCATAACATCACAGTAGTAATTTTCTTTGTGTTCTATAACTTTCTAATTTTCAATTTTTGTGGGTACTTTGTAGGTGTTTTTGTGGGTACACTGTAGGTGTATTTATGAGTTATATGAGATTGTTTTTGTTTTTGTTTTGGAGACAGAGTCTCACGCCATCACCCAGGCTGGAGTGCAGTGGTGCAGTCTCCGCTCCCTGCAACCTCCATGTCCCAGGTTCAAGCGATTTTCATGCCTCAGCCTCCTGAGTAGCTGGAATTACAGGTGCATGCTACCATGCCCAGCTAATTTTTGTATTTTTAGTAGAGATGGGGTTTCACCATGTTGGCCAGACTGGTCTCTAACTGCAGACCTCAAGTGATCTGCCTGCCTCAGCCTCTGCCCGTCTACATGAGATGTTTTGATACAGACATGCATTGTGTGATAATCACATCATGGAGAATGGAATATCCCTTCAACTATTTATCCTTTGTGTGGCAAATAATCCAGTTATACTCTTATTTTAAAATGTACAATTAGATTATTATTGACTATAGTCACCCTGTTCTGCTATCAAATAATAGGTCTTATTCTATTTTTTTGTGCCCATTAACCCACACCTCGCCACTACCCTTCTCAGCCTTTGCTAAGCATCCTTCTACTCTATCTCCATGAGTGTTCTGTAACTTTTAAAACTCATCAGTATACCTTGTAGATTTTTTTTCATGTCAGTAAGAGATCTTGCTTTTAAAATACCCTAATCTGTTCACTTTTTCTCATCTCCCATCACCACCCTTTTTCAGCCACTGTCATCTCTCACTTGTACCATTTCAATGGCCATCTAGTTTGTTTCTTTGCTTCCAGTTTTTCCCTCTTGTTCCCACATAGCGGCCACAGTCATCTATTTAAAACCTGAGATTGTATCACCTCTTTGCTGAAAACATGGCAATGTTTCCTGTTCCAGTAAAATCCAAACTTTCACCTTTAGTTAGAATTAATGCTTTCTAAGCTTAGGCGGGGCTGTTTACCTGTTTTGATTACTGATTTTTCCCATGTGCCTAGAAAGTATCTTGTGCATACTAGGTGCTCTGTAAATCTGTTAAATGTAATTAATGAATTAGCTAGTTGGCCTTGATGTGTTATTCTCTGCCTGTTTATCTCATTTTATCCTCCTCTTTGCTTCCTACTTTGATCTGCCACATTGGCTTTATTCTGCTGCTTGGATTGGCCAACTTCATTCCCTCTAGGCTTTGTAGAAGCTGTTTTCTTTGCCTGGAATATCCTGGCCCCAGTTTTCTCACAGCTGAATCTTATCATTTCGTATTTCAGTGTAAATGTCACTTGCTTAAAGAGATGTTCTCTGATCACCAAACTAGTTATCTCTTCACCTTCTGTTATTCTGTTTAAAAATTTTTTAATTTAGTTTAAAAAAAAAGTGATAAATCATGTGGCCCAAAATTAAGAAAATGCTACGAGACGTACAGTGAAAAATGCCTCTACCACTGTCATCTGTAAATCAAAGCAATACATATTAGTCTCTTTTTTATCCTTTCAGAGGCTCTTTAAATGAAGTGTTTTTAAACCAGCCTTTAAGAACTATATAGCCAGTACCTCCTCATCTTTTCAGATAATACACTATGAAAATTAGGCCAAACCACTGTATATAAGCCACTTCAACTTCCTTTTCATCCTATCTACAATTTAATCTATAGTCTATACTTGCCCTTCAGTTTTACCTCTTCTAGTTGGTTTCCCTTGCATTTTGCCCCCCAAGTTTGATCTGTGAGATCAAAATGGTTCTTGTTCAGAATTAGTGATATTACCACTTGAGCCCATGATCTGTCTCATCTCCATTTGCTCAGTAACTTTGTTCTAGAACTTTTCTCTGTGTGTGTGTGTGTGTGTGTGTGTGTGTGTGTGTGTGTGTGTATGTATGTATGTATATGTATGTGTTTTCTTTTGAGACAGGGTTTACTCTGTTGCCCAGGCAGAAATATAGTGACACAATCATAGCTCACTGCAACCTCGAACTCCTGGGGTCAAGTGATCCTCCTGCCTCAGCCTCCTGAGTAGCCAGGACTACAGATGTGCGCCACCATGACTGGCTGATTTTTAAATTTTAGTATTTAGTAGGTTTGAGGTCTTGTTATGTTGCTCAGGCTGGTCTCAAACTCCTGGGCTCAAGCAGTCCTCCCACCTCAGCCTCCCAAAATGCTAGGATTATAGGTATGAGCCATTGTGTCTGGCCTGAGGTTATCTTCTTAACTCTGCTATTTTCTTTGACTTCAGCACAACCTGGCATATAGGAGGTGCTTAGAAAATATTAATTGAATATAGCAGAATGATGAGTTTTGAACTCTTGAATTTTAGAGACCTGGGTATTCAACCTAGCTGTGTGACTTGGACAAGAGAGTTAGCATCTGTAAGCCAGAATTTCTTTTCTTTTCTTTTTTCATTTTTTCATTTTGAGACAGGGTCTCACTCTGTAGCTCAGGCTGGAGCGCAGGGGCACAATCATGGCTGGCTTCAGCCTCAAACTCCCGGCCTCAGATGATTCTCCTCTTCAGCCTCCTGAGTAGCTGGGACTGCAGGCATGTGCTACCACGCCTGGCTAATTTTTGTATTTTTTGTAGAGATGGGGTTTTTTCGTGTTGCCCAGGCTGGTCTCAAACTCGTGGGCTCAAGTGATCTGCCCACCTCAGCCTCCCAATGGTCACACTGCCTTCTCTTTTACTTGTAGTTTCCCTTTGCATGTCTTTTATAAGGGTACTTGTGAGTGCATTTGTGACCCACCCAGGTAATCCCATATGAATCTCACTTGAAAATCCTTAACGTTAATCATATCTGCAAAGTCCCTTTTTCCATGTAAGGTAACGTTGTAGGTTCCAGGAATGGGGACCTGATGTCTTTGGTGACCTTTATTCAGCCTGCTACTGGGATATAAAGCACACAGTATAGTGCCTGGCAAAAAAAAGAATTTATGCTTTCTGGATAGGGTCAAGAAAGATTAAGATTTTCAGGAAGATTTGATTGTAGAATTAATGGGAGCCAGAGAATATGAGAAAAATGGGTTAAAAAAAGATGAGATGGCCAGGCACAATGGCCCATGCCTGTAATCCCAGCACTTTGGGAGGCTGAGGCCAAGTTCAGGGGATCTCTTGAGCCTAGGAATTTTGAGACCAGCCAGGGCAACATAGTGAGACCTCGTCTCTACCAAAAAAAATAAAATAAAATAAATTAGCCAGGTGTGGTGGCGATGGCCTGTAGTCCCAGCTACTTGGAGGTGGGAGGATCGCCTTAACCTGGGAGGTCGAGGCTGTAGTGAGCCATGATCACAACGCTGCACTCCAGGCTGGGTGACAGAACGAGACCCTGTCCTTCCCCACCCCCCAAAAAAGATAAGGTAAGGGAAAGGATTATGTGATGCAGTGAATAAATGGGATAAGTGTATAATGAAGTAATTATTTTTTGTCAGATTTTGATTTTTTTTTTCTTGTTCAGATGTGTGGGAGGATTTATCCATATTTTTAGTGTTAAATTTTATGGAGTAAATAGTGTACCCCTGAAAGGAGGTGGTGGTGGTGGTAGGAATATATTGCATGTGATTACCATGAATATATTGCATATGATTAATTATCCAATAAAAATTGGATAATTGCCTTCCATGTTATCCTGCAAAAGTTAACATGTAAACTATATGAAATGATTAATGAATAGATATCACATATTTTCCTGAATGTTAGACAAGAATCACTTCATTTAGAATAAAAATAAAATAAAAGTACCCTTTAAATCAATGGTTTCAGTTAGAGTAACATGAAAAGTCATACTGACATTTTAATTCTTTTTTCTATTTTCCTAACAGGTTCTTTGGCATGGACACAAGTTCAGTGGGAGGATTAGAATTGACTGATCAGACTCCTGTTTTATTAGGGAGTACGGCCATGGCAACTAGTCTCACGAATGTAGGAAACTCATTTAGTGGTCCAGCTAATCCTTTAGTGTCTAGATCTAATAAGTTTCAGAACTCGTCAGTGGAAGATGATGATGATGTTGTTTTTATCGAACCTGTACAACCTCCCCCACCTTCTGTACCAGTGGTAGCTGATCAAAGAACCATAACATTTACATCATCAAAAAATGAAGAACTACAAGGAAATGATTCCAAAATTACTCCTTCCTCAAAAGAGTTGGCATCTCAGAAGGGAAGTGTAAGTGAGACAATTGTCATTGATGATGAAGAGGACATGGAAACAAATCAAGGGCAAGAGAAAAATTCCTCCAATTTTATTGAACGAAGACCTCCTGAGACTAAAAACAGAACCAATGATGTGGATTTCTCCACTTCCAGTTTTTCAAGAAGTAAGGTAAATGCAGGAATGGGTAATAGTGGTATCACCACAGAACCAGACTCTGAAATTCAGATTGCTAATGTTACAACTTTAGAAACAGGTGTAAGCTCTGTGAATGATGGCCAATTAGAAAATACTGACGGGCGAGATATGAACTTAATGATTACACATGTAACATCACTGCAGAATACCAACTTGGGAGATGTCTCTAACGGACTGCAGTCAAGTAATTTTGGTGTTAATATACAAACATACACCCCATCTTTAACTTCACAGACCAAGACTGGAGTAGGACCTTTTAATCCTGGTAGAATGAATGTGGCAGGAGACGTTTTTCAGAATGGAGAATCTGCAACTCATCATAATCCTGGTAAGCAGTAAGAGATACTCTACTTCATGTAAATGAATTTAAACTTTCGGCTGCTGCTTTTTTCATTGTAGTAACTGGTATTACCTTGTTTAGTTTCATCATGTGAAATATGTGAATTATATTGAATTTTATCTTAAGTTTGGAATTTTAATAAGAATTGTAAAACCGTGTATAGTATTTTTCTGTGGATTACTAAAAAGTTAATCATAAAGTAACTTTATATTTAAAGAATTTAAGAAAAAAATACTCTTTACATTCATCACCAAAGTCTGATAATTTGGCCGGGCACGGCGGCTCACACCTGTAATCCCACCACTTTGGGAGGCCAAGGTGGGTGGATTGCTTGAGCCCAGGAGTTTGAGACCAGTCTAGGCCACATAGCGAGATGCTATCTCTAAATTTAAAAAGCAAAACAAACAAAAGAATGAAGTGTGATAATTTAATATCTTGTTTGTCATGTATTTTTGCTAATAGAATTTTTACTAGTGTTTTAGTATATAAATTAGAGAACCAAAAGATTAATATAATAGCACACTTAAAGAACAGTTTAATATTGTACAGTAGTTGCATTTAGATTTTTTTTTGAGATAGAGTCTTGCTCTGTCACCCAGGCTGGAGTGCAGTGGCGCGATCTTGGCTCACTGCAATCTCCGCCTCCTGTGTTCAAGCGATTCTCCTCCCTCAGCCTTTCAAGCAGCTGGGATTATAGGCGTCCACCACCATGCATGGCTAATTTTTGTATTTTGTATGGGGTTTTATCATGTTGGTCAGGCCAGGCTGGTCTCAAAATCCTGACCTCAGGTGATCTGCCCACCTCAGCCTCCCAAAATGCTGGGATTACAGGCGTGAGTCACTGCACCTGGCCGCATTTAGATTTATTTCTACTTTCCCTGTGCTTAATTTAATTAATTAGTTAATTTTTTGGGACAGGGTCTCTCTCTGTCGCCCAGA
Organism: Pongo abelii; assembly: GCF_028885655.2. NCBI lineage: Eukaryota > Metazoa > Chordata > Mammalia > Primates > Hominidae > Pongo > Pongo abelii. The sequence continues at coordinate 21,705,797 of NC_071999.2, forward strand.
GTGGAGTAGAGTGGCACAATCTCAGCTCACTGCAACCTCGACCTCTTGAGCTCAGGTGATCCTTCCACCACAGCCTCCAGAGTAGCTGGGACCACAGGCATGAGCCACCATGCCTGGCTAATTGAAAAAAAAAAAAAAAATTATTTGTAGAGACAGAGTCTCACTGTGTTGCCCAGGCTGGTCTTATACTCCTGGGCTCAAACATTCCTTCTGCCTTGGCCTCCTAAAGTACTGGGATTCTAGGTATGAGCCACCATGCCCAGCCATTTTATTTTTTATTAAGAGTTGGCTAAGGTTTTCTTTTATTTTTCTCACATTTGAAGAAAGCCAAACATATCATCCTTTTTTTCTTTTCTAAAACTACTTTAAAGTTATGATTGACATGCAAAAGGCTGTATATGTTTAATGTATACAACTCGATAATGCCGTGTTTATTTTTGACCACGTATCTTTAGCTTTTAGTTAGCATTTTACTACTAAAAATTTTTTTAAAATTATTTTTCAAGGGCATAAATAAGCAATACTTTTTTTTCTTATTTATTTATTTATTGACAGAGTCTTGCTGTGTCGCCCAGGCTGGAGTGCAGTGGTGCAATCTCGGCTGACTGCAACCTCTGCCTCCCTAGTAGCTGGAATTATAAATGTGTGCCACCATACCCAGCTAATTTTTGTATTTTTAGTAGAGATGGGGTTTCACCATGTTGGCCAGGTTTGTCTCGAACTCCTGGCCTCAAGTGATCCATCTGCCTCGGCCTCTCAAAGTTCTGAGATTACAGGTGTGAGCCACTGTACCCAGCCCCCCACCTTTTTTTTTATTTGAAGGTTGATAGTTTTCTTGACTATTTGAAATTGTTTTCTGTGAGCAGCCTTGTTCTGTGAAAACTTTAAAATATGGAAGTGATAAGAACTCTGTGCCAGCCTGGACAACATGGTGAAAAAATACAAAATACTGAAAATATGAAAAGTTAGCTAGGCATGGTGGTGCACACCTGTGGTCCCAGCTACTTGGGAGGCTCAAGTGGGAGGATTCCTTGAGCCCCATAGGCAGAGGTTGCAGTGAGCTGAGATTGTGCCACTACACTCTAGCCCAGGCAGCAGAGTGAGACATTGTCTAAAAAAAATGGAGAGCTGAGCATGAAGGTATGGGGTGTGGAGCTGTTGAGATATGAGGATCCCTTGAGGCCGGGAGTTGGAGACTGTAGTGCTCTGTGCTACTGCCTGTTAATAGCCAGCACACACCAGCCTGCGCAACACAGTGAGACCCAATCATAGTCCTCCTGAGTAAAGATGACCACTGTCAATGCTTTGGGTGGTTGTCTTTTAGTCTTTTTTTGTATTTTGTTAACCTAGTGGAAATGCAGATCTGTGTAGTTTTGTTGTCTGTTTTTTCCTCCACTGCATTTTCTCGTACCATTAACTATTTATATAAGTTTTAATGGCTGCACAATGGATATTGATGTAACATTCCCATATTTGGCTTTTACATTGTTTCCCATATTTTGCTGTTGTAGGTCTATGATGAAATATTTGTTCACATTCCTGATTCTTTCCTTAGAGTATATTCCTACAAGTGAAGTTACTGGGCTAAATGATATGATTACTCCCATGCCCCTAACGATTTTTGGTTTAAAAATGCATACCTGGTATATAGTAGCGTTAAAATAAATATGCTCTTTTTTACTCAGTTTTGAAATTTCTTGTTACTTCTAAAACTCCTTATAGGTAGGTAGAAGTGTGTGTATGTGTGTGTGGGTGTATGTGTGAGTTTGTATGAGCATTTTTAACTTACAGAAATACATTGTAATAATGCTTTTTAAAAAGCTCTTAGCAATTTATACTGTCATGAACTGTATGTTAGTCTTTCATTGTAACCTTGCCGCTTAAATAGTGCTCAAATTAGTTTTAAAATAGCTATTTTTTCTTTCTTATATGTAAAAATATAAAGAAAATGATGTTAAGTCTTACTACTGAGAATCAAAATTAATGGTACATATAATTCTAACCTGAGATCATAGCATAGGTACAGTTTTGCAACCATTCCTGCCATTCCTTTTAATACCTAGCAGTAGATCTTGAAATTTTGTTCATGTCAATATATGCGTGTGAAATTTGTCTATTTTGTATTTAGCTTGGTTCCAGTTTTTCCTACTTAGATAATTATTTTTAAGAATATTCTTGTGTATACATCTTCGGATACTTACTTCTTTAGGAATATTGCTGGATCAAAGAGACCGTATCATAAGAATTGTGTTCCTGTTTACTCAAACTCTGTAAACTCGTCATCAGAAAAACTGTACACAAAGAGACATATGAATTGGGTCTTGCATTTATATGCTGATTTTATTTGTAATAGAGAATAATGGATGAAGAGCTATAAAATCTTGGCTATTTATATTGGTTCTTGAACTAATTGTTAATTGGGAAAATTTACCAGCTATCTTTTCATGAAATCCCTTGTATGAAATTGAAGGTTTAGATAAAATGATTAGGCCTTTTCTATTCCTAAAAAAATTTTTTGATGTCGGAGGAAATAAAAATGTAAAACTAGGGCAAATGTAAATTGAAAACAGAGAAGCACCATTTTTTTCAGTGTCAAGGCAATAGATGCCCTGAAGTTTTGATAGGCTCCTTTAACTATGTATTCAAGTGACAAGCCTACAAAATAGAACACCCCGAGGAGCCACTATTTGTGTGGGCAAGAGCTGTTTCTTTTACATATGTTCAAGCATAATTTTTGACTGGAGGCCTTTTTTTCTTTCTTAAGATGGAATTACCAGTTCTTCTAGTGACTTTCTTTCTCGTTGATTAGATTTTTACCCATTTATTGAAACTGGTCATTTACTGTGATGATAGTTAAATAACAGAATTCCAGAATGCACTCTTTATTCTACTAAGTTTGGTGTGTTCTTGTTTTTGTTTTTCAAACTAGGGGTATTAATAGAGTCAGGTAAAATCTGAATAGCCCCTCGAAACCATTAGGTTGATGGAATGGGTCAGAACCAAAAAATCATCCTTTTTAAAGTTTTGGTAGTAAAGTTTTCCCAAGCTCTGGTTGTATTTTGTACTGCAAGGAAAATAATTTTTTTCCTGTGGAAGGGCAGCTTTTATGTATGGAAGTTCAAAATACAGGAGAAACTAGAAAGGAAAAAGAAATTTATGAGAGACCGGAGTAGTAGAAATTAGAAGTGGTAACCTGAAAAGTTTCAAAATGAAGATAGGTTATGGTATTGGTAGTGCCATGAGAGGCCTGCAGAACAGCAACTAGTGCAGCAAACTGGAGACTCCTACTACGCACTAAAGAAGCTTAGCACAAAAGAGAAAAGATGTCCTCTAGCATTAATAGTTACCACACCTCAGTACTGTGCTGTGCTGAACCTTTGCAGTGGTAGAGGAATTTGACATTGGATTGGTCAGTACAGGCATACCTCATTTTATAGTGCTTTGTTTATTGCACTTCACAGATAATTGCATTTTACACAAATTGAAGGTTTGTGGCAACATTGAGCCGAGTAAGTCTTTTGGTGCCACACTTCCAACATCATGTGGTCACTTCGTGTCCCTGTTTCACATTTTGGTAATTCTCACAATATTTCAGACCTTTTCATTATTATTATATCTGTTACGGTGATCTGTGATCTGTGATCTTTGATGTTACTATTGTAATTGTTTTGGATGCCATAAACCGTACCCATATGAGAGTGAACCTAATTGATAAATGTTGTGTGTGTTCTAACTCTCCCTCTCCTTGGACCTCCCTATTCCTTGAGACACAGCAATATTTAAATTAGGTCAGTTAATAACCCTATAATGGTTGCTAAGTGTTCAAGTGGAAGAAAACCTTACATCTCTTGCTTTAAATCAAAAGTTAGACCTGTTTAGGCTTAGTGAGGAATGCATGTTGAAAAGCCTAGAAAGGCTGAGAGCTAGGCCTCTTGAACCAAACAGCCAAATTGTGAATGTAAAGGAAAAGTTCTTGAAGGAAATTAAAACTGCTACTCCAGTGAACACAGGAATGCTAACAAAATGAAATAGCCTTTTATTTATTTATTTATTTATTTTTGAGACAGTCTCAGTCTCTCACCCAGTCTGGAGTGCAGTGGTTCGAACTTGGCTCACTGCAGCCTCTGCCTCACAGCCTCAAGAGATCCTCCCATCTCAGCCTCCCTAGTATCTAGGACCATAAGAATGTGCCACCATGCCTGGTTAATTTTTAAAAAATGTTTTCTGTGGAGACAGGTTTTCGCTATGTAGCCCAGGCTCTCAAACTGCTCAAGCGATCCACCTGCCTCAGACCCCCAAAGTGCTGGGATTGCAAGTGTGAGCCACCGTGCCCAGCCACAAAACAGCCTTATTGCTGATGTGGAGAAAGTTTAAGTGGTCTGGATAGAAGATCAAACCAACTACGACATTCCCTTAAGCCAAAGCTTAATCCAGAGTTAGGCGCTAACTCTTTTTCAGTTTTATGAGAACTGAGAGAGATAAGGAAACAGAAGAAAAGTTTGAAGCTAGTAAAGGTTGGTTCATGAGGTTTAAGGAAATTAGTCATCTCCATAACATAAACGTGCAAGGTGAAGCTGCAAGTGCTGACGTAGAAGTTGTAGCAAGTTCTCCAGAAGATCTAAGATAATTGATGTAGGTGGCAACATGAAACAACGGATTTTCAGTGTAGACAAAACAGCTGATGGCTCTCTTGTTAGGGGTTAATATAGTTAGTGACTGTAAGTTGAAGCCAGTGTTCATTTACCATTCTGAAAATTGTAGGGTCCTTAAGAATGATGATAAATGTACTTTGCCTGTGCTGTATCAGTGGAACAACAAAGCCCAGATGACAGCACGTGTGTTTACAGCATGGTTTACTGAATAGTTTAAACTAGTGTTGAGACCTTCTGCTCAGCAGAAATGATTCCTTTTAAAATATTACTGCCCAGTACACCTGGTCATCCAAGAGCTCTGATGGAGATGTACAAGGAGATGAGTGTTGTTTTCATACCTGCTACCACAGTATTCATTCTGTAGCCTGTGGATCAAGGAGTAATTTTGACTTTTAAGTCTTACTATTTAAGAAATACATTTCGTAAGGCTATAACTGCCATAGATAGTGATTCCTCTGATGGATCTAGGCAAAGTAAATTAAAAGCCTTCTGGAAAGGATTCGCCATTCTCAGTGCCCTTATGAACATTTGTAATTCATGGGAGAAGGTCAAAACAGCATTATTAACCAGAGTTGGGAAGAAGTTGATTTCAGCCCTCATGAATGATGGTGAAGGGTTCAAGACTTTAGTGGAGGAAGTAATTGTAGATGTGGTGGAAATAGCATGAGAACTAGAATTAGTAGTGGAACCTGAATGAGGCCAGGCATGGAGGCTCATGCCTATAATCCCAGCACTTTGGGTGACTGAGGCAAATGGATTGGTTGAGGCCAGGAGTTCAAGACCAGCCTGGCCAACATGGTGAAACCCTGTCTTTACTAAAAATATAAAAATTAGCTAGGTGTGGTGGGGCACACCTGTAATCCCAGCTGTTTGGGAGACTAAGGCACGAGAATTGCTTGATCCCAGGAGCTGGAGGTTGCAGTGGGCCAAGACTGCTCCACTGCACTCCAGCCTGGGCTACAGAGAGAGACTGTCTCAAAAGAAAAAGAAAAAAAAAGTAGAGCCCGAAGATGAGATTGAATTGCTGCAATCTCGTGATAAAACTTGCACAGATGAGGAGTTGTTTTTTATGGTTGAGCAAATAGAGTGATTTCTTGAGATGAATCTATTCCTGGTGAAGATACTGTGAATGTTGTTGAAATGACAACAAAGGATTTAGAGTATTACGTAAACTTAGTTGATAAAGCAGTTGCAGGGTTTGAGAAGATTGACTCTGATTTTGAAAGAAGCTCTAGTGTGGGTAAACTGCTGTTGCTGTCAAACAGCAGAAGAGTTCATCGATGGGGTAAAGATCATTGTTGTCTTATTTTAAGAAATTGCCACAGCCAATTGGCAGCCACCATCGTGATCAGTCAGCAGCTATCAGCATTGAGGCAGGGCCCTCCACCAGCAGAAAGATTACAGCTTGATGAAAGCTTACATGATTAGTGTTTTTTTTTTTTAGCAATAAAGTATTTTTAAATTAAGATATGTAGATTTTTAAAAGATATAATACTATTGTACACTTAATAGACTACATTATAGTGTAAACATAACATTTTTTGTGAAACCAAAAAAATTCCCATGTCTTGCTTTATTGCAGTATTAGCTTTATTGCAGTGATCTGGAACTGAACCAGAAATATTTCTGAGATATGCCTGTATACATTGGTTTAATTCCATCATTTCTGTGTAACACTCTTTCTATGAGATTATGTGTTACATTTAAAGGCCATGAAACTAAACATATATATGGAAAAGCTGGTTCTTAAAAATACGTCTTGGAAATAATTATTAACTTTATTAGACTTGCATTACATTTGTCAAAGGTTCTAGTTAGGATTTTATTATTCTTTAATGTTGATATATGTGTTCCTTGCCTAAAGTGATATTTTATAAATACGTGAATACTTCCTGCTTAATAACTAGTGACATTTTTTAATACTTCCTATATGCCAGTTATTATGCTTTATTATATGTCTTACCTCATTTAATGTTTACCGTTAGCATGAGGTTGATACCATTTCAGGCGCTCTAAAGAGTAAGGCACAGTTTAAGTAGCTTCCCAATCTTGTAAGCGATGGAGCTGGAATGTGAACCATTCTTTTTTCTTTTAATTAATTTTTTTAAAAATTGACAAAACTTGTATATTTATTTATTGTGTACAACATGTTGCTTTGAAGTAGATATACATTGTGGGAATGGCTAGATTGAGCTCTGAGTTACCTGACATAGCATTTTTTTGTGCTGAGAACACTTAAAATCTAATGTTAACTATTTTAAAGAATATAGTGCATTGTTACTGTGACAGTCTTACTCCAAAACTTGTGCTATATACCTCTCTGCTATGTTGCTGTTCCATTAACATCTTAAAATTGTACAAAATGGGAAGTTAATATTTCTCTGATATAAATTTTAATATGTATAAACAAACACTTGTTTCATTACTCTTTCTTGTGCATTTTGTTTTTAAGATTCTTGGATCTCCCAGTCAGCTTCATTTCCCCGTAATCAGAAACAACCAGGGGTGGACTCTTTATCACCAGTGGCCTCACTTCCTAAACAGATTTTCCAGCCTTCTGCCCAACAGCAGCCTACTAAACCAGTTAAAGTCACTTGTGCAAACTGCAAAAAACCTTTACAGAAGGGCCAGACAGCTTATCAACGAAAAGGATCAGCTCACCTCTTTTGTTCTACCACCTGCCTTTCTTCCTTCTCCCACAAGCCTGCTCCAAAGAAACTCTGTGTTATGTGTAAAAAGTAAGGTTTACCTTTCAACATAATTCCATATAGTTGAATTTTGGAGTTGTAAAATTTAAAAAAAGTGAAACAGATTTGTAATACCTTTGGAAACTTCCCTATCAAGTCCAGGTGGCATATGGATAAAAGACTTCCTGTTTGGATAGGCATTGGAGTTGATTTAGATAGGTCCTTATAATTAATTTTGTCTGTAATCTCCATTGGACTCCTTGATTTTGTAACAATACATACATATTTACATGATTAATGAGAAGAAATTAGTTCGTATAGCCAAATAAAAATGCTAAGCAGTTTATGCGTGATTCTGTATTAAAATTGGTTAAATTTTACACTATCTTCAGATCAAGATTATAAAATTGGCAAGTCTTTGGATTTTATATGTGTTTGTTTTGAACATTAAGTCATTAGAAATAGTATTTCAAGACTCAGGTACCAATTTTTAGCCAGCCTTAGACAGGATCCTCTCTTCTGCTGTTTTTTTCTTTTTCTTTTTTTTTTTTTTTTAGGCAGAGTCTCACTCTAGCCCAGGCTGGAATGCAATGGTGCGATCTCAGCTCACTGCAGCCTCCACCTCCCGGGTCCTCCACCTCCTGGGTTCAAGCAGTTATCCTGCCTCAGCCTCCTGAGTAGTAAGGATTACAGGCTTTCGCCACCATGCCCAGCTAATTTTTGTATTTTTAGTACAGATGAGGTTTCACCATGTTGTCCAGACTGGTCTTGAATTCCTGACCTCAGGTGATCTGCCCACCTCAGCCTCCCAAAGTGCTGGGGTTATAGGCATGAGCCATCATGCCCAGCCCTCTTCTGCGGTTTTTTTTTTAACAGCAGGTTAAAAATAGCTGGAGTATGGTATGTTATATGCAAGATAAAGCCTGGTGGCCTTTCTGTACCATATCTTGGAGCAGCTCAATTCCGTGAAGCTATATTTAGATCTTGAATTTTACAAAGAGCTTAGTGTTCTGTACATGTTTAATAAATTCAAATACTGAAATAATAGTTACACAGATTGCTTTGCAGTAGTAAATTTAAATACTACAGTGTAGGATCTTGAAAATCAGAATAAAAGGAAAACTTCAAAGGTCATCAGTATTGTCATTTTTGTTTTGTTTTGTTTTGAGACGGATTCTCGCTCTGTCGCCCAGGCTGGAGTGCAGTGGTGCTGATCTCCGCTCACTGCAAGCTCTGCCTCCCGGGTTCACGCCGTTCTCCTGCCTCAGTCTTCTGAGTAGCTGGGACTACAGGCGCCCACCACCACGCCTGGCTAATTTTTTGTGTTTTTAGTAGAGACGGGGTTTCACCGTGTTAGCCAGGATGGTCTCGATCTCCTGACCTCGTGATCCGCCCGCCTCGGCCTCCCAGAGTGCTGGGATTGCAGGCGTGAGCCACCGCGCCCGGCAGTGTTGTCGTTCTCTAACATTTCTATTTACTGTTGGAGAGCCGGGTCAGTAGTGGGTGAGGTTATTTGGGGATGGGGTGTGTGGGGGGATGGGGTGTGTGGGTGTACTTAAGTTCAGTTATCCCTCTAGAACGCACACCGTGTTCCCATAACCCGGAGACCTCTTACTTTCTGCTTACCCAGGTTATTTGGGGATGGGGTGTGTGGGTGTACTTAAGTTCAGTTATCCCTCTAGAACGCACACCGTGTTCCCATAACCCGGAGACCTCTTACTTTCTGCTTACCCAGGGGAGGGAATTGAACAGGTTATACCCCAGTAAATTAATCCCCAACATTAATTCCATATAACTCATAACAGCTTTTCTTTTTTCAGTTTTCCCAATATTTGAAATCCTTTTTAGTGAATTTAAAGATAAATTGAGTAGTGGCAAAGATTTAATAGTATAAAATATTTTTGCTTCTCAAAAGTCTTTATTTCCAAACATATTTTATTAGGAATGTCTAATAAAAATGATTTATTAGATCCAAGAGTGATGTTTGATTTGCAGGACTTAGTCTATAGAAATGAAAAATGTCGCTTATGACTCTTACATTTGATTTTTTTTTTTAAATGGAATTTTAATATGTACCACTTATTTTTCAGAGATATAACTACAATGAAAGGAACCATTGTTGCTCAAGTGGATTCAAGTGAGTCCTTCCAGGAATTCTGTAGTACATCTTGTTTATCTCTCTATGAAGACAAACAGAATCCTACTAAAGGAGCTCTAAATAAATCAAGATGTACAATCTGTGGTAAACTAACTGAGGTTTGTATTTTTTTACTTTATCATTTAATTCTAACAGGAATATTTTAAACTTCATTTAAGAACTATTAGATAATCTTTTATCAGTTCCTTAAAAATGAATATATATAAAGACTATCTTATAAATATCCTATTATGTAATCTGATTCTCCCATAGGATCTTATCTTATAAATATCCTTTTATATAATCTGATTCTCCCAGAGGATGATTTTGGAAAAATCATTGTGTTAATTGCCTTTTTTTCCTTGAGGTTGGGAGCACTCACAGACAAAACCATAGTGTTGAGGTTGATTTTTGTCTAGTAACATATTTATTTAAACAAGCAGGCAGACTACACAAGAACTACTACAAATAATTTTGCTGAGAAGTAGAACAATTGGAATATTTTTTGATAAGCTCACATTATTAATATTGTGTTAAAAAGTAATCTGTTCGTATATAAGTCATTTGAATGATTTATAATGGTTCTCCCCTCCTCATTTTTCTAGAGAAATGTACTTTATTTATAGTTTTAAAAAATTGGTCTAAAGATTTTTAGTCTATGAAGTTTAATATCACCACTACCTAAACTTGGTTTTCTGTCATCTTCTGATACCTCTAGAGAAGTTTGTAGTGATGTCACTGATGGGTTTTTTTCTTTTTTCAGTGCCATACATGTGTTCCTATGTGTATAAAAACAATTTAAATAATTATGAAAATGGGGCCAGGCTCAGTAGCTCACACCTATATAATCCTAGCACTTTGGGAAGCCAAGGTGGGAGGATCACTTGAGGCCAGGAGTTTGAAATCAGCCTGGGAAGCATAGTGGGACCCTATCCCTACCTAAAAGAAAAAACATTAGTTAGGCGTGGTTGTGTGTGTCTGTAGTCTCAGCTACTCGGGAGGCTGAGGTAGGAGGATTGCTTGAGCCCAGGAGATTGAGGCTGCAGTCAGCTTTGATGGTGCCACTGTACTTTAGCCTGGGTGATGAGTGAGACTCTGTCTTTAAAAAAAAAAAAAAAAAAAAAAAAAAAATATCATTTTTACTTTTCTCCAAACAAGCCTTATTGGTACATCTTTATTTCTGTTCAGAATGCTTTATTATTTAGCTACTTGTCAGATTGATCTGTTTTGTAAGATTTTGTTTATTTTTCTTTTAGATTCGCCATGAAGTCAGCTTTAAAAATATGACTCATAAGCTGTGCAGTGACCACTGCTTTAATAGATATAGAATGGCCAATGGTTTAATAATGAATTGCTGTGAACAGTGTGGAGAGTACTTGCCCAGTAAAGGTGCTGGAAATAATGTTCTGGTGATTGATGGTCAACAGAAAAGATTTTGCTGTCAAAGTTGTGTCAGTGAATACAAACAGGTAATTCATGTTCTAATCAAAATTGGGCATTGTTTAGAATGTGCTTGAAAGTGTTGTAATACTTTTACTCTAACAGTGTTTATTAACTGGATTCATCTTAGAATTTCATTTAATTCCATTATTGTTGTCATATGGCGCATACTGAATGCGTAGTGCTTTGTACCATTAAAACTGAACCATCGTAAGTCAGGGACCATCTGTATTTATTCATTTGAGGTAGGTCATTTCGGTGATATAATGATGGAGTTAAGTCTGGGTAAACCCGTTGTAAGTTGGAAATGTCTTAAAATGTACCTTTGACCTAGGTATTTTCAACTTAGAATGGGTTTATCAGGATGTAACTCCATTCTTAGGGAACATCTGTGTATGTAGATTATTGGCAGTAAATTTAAGATTTTACATATAATGGTAAATGCTATCAGAATGATTCCTCTTGTGAATTTATTTCCTTTTTGGGAGTTGGAGAGGGGCTGCAAATACTATTTTTCAAACTTTTAAAGCTCAGCTTTGAAGTGGTCATATTGTTTATATTTAAATTTTAAGGTTAATGTTGTTATAATTTTTTTTTTTGAGATGGAGTTTCGCTCTTGTTTCCCAAGCTGGAGTGCGTTGGCGTGATCTCAGCTCACTGCAACCTCTGCCTCCCAGGTTCAAGCGATTCTCCTGCCACAGCCTCCCAAGTAGCTGGGATTACAGGCATGTGCCACCACACCCGGCTAATTTTTTGTATTTTTAGTGGAAACGGGGTTTCACCGTGTTAGCCAGGCTGGTCTCGAACTCCTGACCCCAGGTGATCCACCTGCCTCGGTCAAAGTGCTGGGATTACAGGCGTAAGCCACTGCACCCGTCCAGGTTAATGTTATTTTAAGGACTTTTTGATTTATAGTTTTATTCCATTGCTCATTGGAAAGATACTGTGTGTGATTTCAATCTTCATACATTTATTTATTAAATGTTTTATCAGAAATTATTATTGCTTTAAAGATCTTTTTGTTGTCTGTGGAGAAGGTTATATGAACTTTTCCCTCTTTAGTTTTTTTTTTTTTTTTTTTTTTTTTTTAAAAGACAAGTCTCGCTCTGTTGCCTGGGCTGGAGTGCATTGGCGTAATTTTGGCTCACTGCAACTTCCGCCTCCTGGGTTCAAGTGATTCTCCTGCCTCAGCCTCCTGAGTAGCTGGGATTACAGGCGTGCACCACCACGCTGAGCTAATTTTTGTATTTTTACTAGAGATGGGGATTCACCATGTTGGCCAGGCTGGTCTCACACTCCTGAGCTCAAGTGATCTGCATGCCTTGGCCCATCCCAAAGTGCTGGGATTACAGGCATGAGCTACCACACCTGGCCTTAGATTTATTAAGGTGTGAGTTATATAGTAGTCGTTTCTCATGCAAAGTTTTGTTTTTTGTGGTTTCAATTACTCACAGTCAGCTGCAGTTTCCAAATAGGTGAGTAGACTACAATAAGATAATTTGAGAGAGATTAATTATAACTAACTATAATTGTTGTTGTTTTTTGTTTTGTTTTGAGACAGGGTCTTGCTCTGTTGCCCACGCTGGAGTGCAGTGGTGCGATCTCAGCTCACTGCAATCTACTTTTCCTGGGTTCAAATGATTCTCTTTGCTTCAGCCTCCTGAGTGGCTGGGATTACAGGCACATGCCACCATGCCCAACTAATTTTTGTATTTTTGGTAGCGATTGGGTTTCACCATGTTGTCCATGCTGGTCTCAAACTCCTGACCTCAAGTGATTTGCCCACCTTGGCCTTCCAAAGTGCTGGGATTACAGGCGTGAGCCATCATTCCCGGCCAATTGTTGTTAATCTCTTGCTGTGGCTAATTAGAAATTAAACTTTATCATAGGTACGTGTCTATGGGAAAAGACATAGTATCAAAGGTTTCAGGCATCCACTGGGAGCCTCAGAATATATCTCTCAAGGATAAGAGGTGGCACTGCCATATTAGATTTCCTAATCTATTGAGCCATCCTTGTATTCCTAGAATAAACTATGCCAGATAATTATTTTTTCAAAAGTGTGCATACATTCTGATGGCTAATACTTTATTTGGTACTTTTGCATTGATATTTATAAGATTGGTCTGTAATGTCCTTTTTTTTTGTGCATTCTTTAAGGTATCAGTGTTACATTTGCTTTATAAAAATGTCCAGAGGAAAATTCATTTCCTCATATACTTAAAGCAGTAAAAATGAAAATAAATGAATTAAATAGTCAACTGAAAAACCTGGAAAAAGAAAAATAAACTGAAACAGAAGAAAGGAAATAAAGATAAAAGGATAAACTAATTAGGAATTTTAAAATAGTATTAACATTGTTAAGAATGTTGCCTCTTTGAAAAATCAGGTCTTCAAAAACCAAGGAAAAAATACCCAATTGTTAATCAGGAAAAGCAGTTTAAAAACAGAAATACGTAAAATAAGAAATGACAAGGTAGATATGAACATCAAAACAAAAGAACTTGACAAAAATCAGTCATAAGAACTAATTTATTTAGCCCTATATAAAAATGTTGAACCTAGATTGAGTAATTTCCTGTGAAAATATAATTTCCCCAACTGGACTTCAGCGCAGACAAAATTAAGTGGACAAATTTCTATAGATGAAGTAGAGATAATTATTAAAGTACTACCCCACAACAGGGACCAGGCTCTGATTTTCATAGGGGAATTCCATCAAATTTAAACAAGAAAATCTCAGTGCTATTTAAACAATTCCAGAGCATAAAAAGGAAGGAAAGTAACTCATAAGTTTTTTAAACATTGTGGTAGAGTGTATGTAACATAAAATTTGCAGTTTTAAGTATTTTTAAGTATATAAGTGAGTGGCATTAGTTACATTTACAATGTTGTGCTACCGTTAACTCTTTCTGAAACTTTTTCATCATGCCATACAAAAACTGACATTAGCCAGTAACTCCCATTTTTTTCTATCCCAGTCCTTGGTAACTTAGTACTTTCTGTCTCTATGAACTCGTATATTCTAGATATTCATGTAAGTGAAATTATATAATATTTGTCTTTTTGCATCTGGGTTATTTTACCTGAAAGCTGAAACATAATGCTTTTAGTTTCATCCATAGTATAGCCATGATCAGAACATCATTACTTTTTATGAATAATATTCATTATATGTATATGCCACATTCTGTTTATCGATTTGTTGTCCCTATGATAGATGTTGTTTTGTTGTCACCTTTGACTATTGTGAATAATGCCGCAGTGAATATTGGTATATAAATTTGATATAAGTATCCTGGTTTTCCATTCTTTTGGATGAGTGTGGATTTGCTCAGTCATAGGGTAATTCTGTGTTTTAGCTTTTGAAGAATTGTCAAACTATTTTACACAACCGTACCATTTTATGTTCTCAGCAGCAATGTACAAGGCTTCTATTTTCTCTATATCTTTGCCAACACTTGTTATTTTCCATGTTTTAAGCTTTTGATTTTTCTTGTAGATATCTTAGTGCATGTGCGGTGGTATCTCATGGTTTTGATTTGCATTTCCCTAATGACTAATGACAATGAACAATTTTTCTTTTTTTTTTTTTTTTTTTTTTGAGACAGAGTCTCGCTCTTATTACCCAGGTTGGAGTGCAGGTGCACAATCTTGGCTCACTGCAACCTGTGCTTCTGGGCTCAAGGGATTCTTCTGTCTCAGCCTCCTGAGTAGCTGGGACCACAGGCACAGGCCACTACGCTTGGCTAATTTTTTATAGTTTTTTGGAGACATAGGGTTTCATTCACCATGTTGTTCAGGCCTGGTCTCGAGCTCCTAAGCTCAAGCCATCTGCCTGCCTTGGCCTCCTAAAGTGCTAGGATTACAGGTGTGAGCCACCGTGCCTGGCCAATGAGCAATTTTTCATTTGCTTGTTGGCCATTTGTGTATCATCTTTGGAGAAGTATCTATTCAAGTCCTGTCTCTGTTTTTGAATTGGGTTTTGTAGTTCAGTTCTTTTTTCTCTGTTTTTTGTTGGTTGGTTGGTTGGTTTGTTTTTGAGATGGAGTCTCCCTCTGTTGCCCAGGCTGGAGTGCAACAGCGAGATCTTGGCTCTCTGTAATGTAACCTCTGCCTCTTGGGTTCGAGCGATTCTCCTGCCTCAGCCTCCTGAGTAGCTGGGAGTACAGGTGCATGCCACCACACCTGGCTAATTTTTGTATTTTTAGTAGAGACGGGGTTTCACCATGTTGGTGAGGCTGGTCTCAAACTCCTGACCTCGTGATCTGCCCTCCTCGGCCTCCCCAAGTGCTGGGATTACAGCCGTGAGCCACTGCGCCTGGCCCTCTTTTATTTTTAGTTGATATGTAATACTTGTATATACGTAGGGGGTACAGAGTGATGTTTTTATACATGTATAAAATGTGGAATGTTCAAATCAGGGTAATTAGGATAGCCATCACCCCAAAATTATTTTTTTATGTTGGGACCATTCGAAATTCTTTTAGCCTTTTGAATCTATCCAATAATAATTGTTAACTGTATTTGTTCTATAGTGCTATGGAACAATAGAACTTACTCCTTCTATATAGCTACAATTTTGTATCCCTTTGTACTTTTGTTCTTGAGTTGAAGGAGTTCTTTATATCTTGTACAGTTTGAATATCCCTTATCTGAAATGCTTGGGACCCAAAGTGTTTCAGACTTTAGGTTTTTCAAACTTTAGAATATTTACATTATACTTAAATTCAAACAGTCCAAATCTGAAAAATCCAAAATGCAAAATGCTTCAATGAGTGTTTCCTTTGAGCATCATGTTGGTAATTGAGAAGTTTTGGGTTTTAGAGCATTTCAGATTTTTTGCATTTGGGTTGCTCATTGTGTATATGTTTTGCAAATACTGTCTTCCATTATGTAGGTTTTTGTTTTACTTTCTCAATAATGTCCTTTGATGTGCAGAAGTTTTTATTTTTTAATTTAATTTAATTTTTTCTTTTTTTGGGGTGAAGGAGTCTTGCTTTGTCACCCAGGCTGGAGTGCAATGGCACAATCTTGGCTCACTGCAACCTCTGCCTCCTGGGTTCAAGCGATTCTCTTGCCTCAGCCTCCCAAGTAGCTGGGATTACAGGTGTGTGCCACCATGCCTAATTTTTGGTTTTTTTTTTTTTCTTTTTTGAGATGGAGTCTTGCTCTGTTGCTCAGGCTGGAGTGCAGTGGCACAGTTTCTGCTCACTGCAACCTCCACCTCCCGCGTTCAAGCAATTATCCTGCCTCAGCCTCCTGAGTAGCTGGGATTACAGGCACACACCACCATGCCCAGCTAATTTTTTGTATTTTTAGTAGAGACGGGGTTTTACCTTGATGGCCAAGCTGGTTTCAAACTCCTGACGTCAAGTGAGCCACGACCTGCCTCGACCTCCCAAAGTGCTAGGATTACAGACGTGAGCCACAGCGCCTGGGCTAATACTTATATTTTTAGTAGAGATGGGGTTTCACCACATTGGCCAGGCTGGTCTCGAACTCCTGACCTTCAGTGATCCTCCTGCCTTGGCCTCCCAAAGTGCAAAATTACAGGCGTGAGCCTCCGCCCCGGTCTTTTTTTTTGAGATGGATCTCGGTCTGTAGCCCAGGCTGGAGTGCGGTAGTGCGATCTCAGCTCACTGCAGCCTCCGCCTTCTGGGTCCAAGTGATTCTTCTGCGTCAGCCTCCCAAGTAGCTAGGACTATAGGCATAGGCCACCATGTCCAGCTAATTTTTGTATTTTTTTAGTAGAGTTGGGGTTTCACCAGGTTGGCCAGGCTGATCTCGAACTCCTGACTTCAAGTGATCTGTCCTTCTCAGCCTCTCAAAGTGCTGGGATTACAGGTGTGAGCCACCACACCCAGCTGGAAGTTTTAAATTTTGATTTACCCATTGTTTTCTTCTGGTCGTGCTTTCAGTGTCATTTAAGAATCTGTTGCCAAATGCCAGGTCATGGTTTTCCTCTACAGTTTCTTCTAAGAGTTTTATGAGTTTAGCTCTTAATTAGGTATTTGATCCATTTTAATTTACTTTTTGTTTATTATGTGAGGCAGGGGTCCAACTTCATTCTTTTGTACTGGAATTCCAGTTTTCCCACCACCACCTGTTGATGAAGGGATTATTCTTTCTCTATGGAATGGACTTATCACACTTGTCAAATATTAATTGGCCAGAGATCATTTCTATGTTCCACTGACCTACATGTGTGATCTTATGTATGTGCCGCGCTATTTTGATTACTGTATCTTTGTAGTAAGTTTTGAAATCAGGAAATGTGAGTTCTCCAACTTTGTTTTTTGTCAAGATTGTTTGAATATTCTGGACCCATTCTAATTTTATATGAGTTTGAAGATTGGCTTTTCTATTTCTGCAGAAGAGTTTGTTGGAATTTTTATATAAATTGCATTGAATCTGTAGATTGCTTTGGGTAGTATTGACATCTTAGCAATAGTAAGTTATTCTGTCTGTGAAAATGGCATTTATTTATGAAGACATAACATTTATTTATGTCTTCTTTAATTTCTTTCAGCAGTCTTTTGTGGTTTTTAGTGTACAAGTCTTCACCTCCTTTGCTGCATTTATTCCTATTTATTCTTTTAATGCTATTTCTAGTGGATTTGCTTTATTGATTTCCTTTTCAGATTGTACATTACTAGTGTATAGAAACATCTGATTTTTGTACATTGATCATGTACTGTGCAACTTTACTGAATGTTAGCTCTACTAGCTTTACGAGTTTCTTGGTATTTTTCTCTTTATGAGTTTCATGTCATCTGTGAATAGAGATAGTTTTGCTTTTTTCCAATTTGGATGCATTTTATTTCTTAACTAATGGTTATGGCTATAATTTTCAATACTGTGTCAAATAGATGTGGTGAAAGTGGGCGTCCTTGTTGCTAATCTTAGAGGAAAATACTTTTTTTACCATTGAGTCTGATGTTAGAATGGGTTGTTCATATGCATGGCTTTTAGTATGTTGAAGTAGTTTCTTTGTATTACTTTTTTAATTCAGTTTTTTAAATCATAAAAAGGTGTTGAATTTTTCAGATGCTTTTTCTACAGCCTTTGAGATGATCATGTGGTCTTTATCTTTGCTCTTATTTATGTAGTATGTTACATGGATTGATTTCTTTATGTTGAACCACACTTTTATTGGGATAAATCCCTACTTGATTATGGTGTATAATCCTTTTAATATATTGAATTCAGTTTAGTAGTACTTTGTTGAGGATCTTTGCATCTATATTCTTGTGGGATACTGGTCTCTGATTTTCTTTCTTTTGATGTCTTTATCTGTCTTTGGAATGAGGGTAATGCTGGCCTTATAGAATGGGGTGGGTGAGACATCTTGTATCTTCTGATTTTTGGAAGCGTGAGAATTGGTGTTAATTCTTTAAATGTTTGGTAGAATTTACCTGTGAAGTCATCTGATCTTGGCCTTCTCTTTTTTGGGACTTTTTGTTTGTTTGTTTGTGAGACAGAGTCTCGCTCTGTCACCCAGGCTGGAGTGCAGTGGCGCAATCTTGGCTCACTGCAACCCTTGTCTCCTGGGTTCAAGCAATTCTCCTGCCTCAGCTTCCTGAGTATCTGGGACTACAGGCGCGTGCCACCACGCCCAGCTAATTTTTGAATTTTTAGTAGAGATGGGGTTTCACCATGTTGGCCAGAATGGTCTCGATCTCCTGACCTCATGATCCATCCGCCTCAGCCTCCCAAAGTGTTGGGATTATAGGCGTGATCCACTGCGCCCGGCCAGGACGTTTTTGATGACTGAGTCTCTTGTTACAGGTATGTTCACGTTTTCTGTGTCTTCTTGTGTCAGTTTTGGTGATTTGTGTGTTTTTAGGAATTTGTGCATTTCATCTAGGCTGTGTAATTTGTTAATGTACTATTGTTCATAGCATTTTCTTGTACTACTTTTTATTTCAGGAATGCCGGTAGTAATGTCTCCCATATTTTATTCTTTGTGTCTATTCTCTTGATATTTTAAAATGACCAACTTTTGGGTTTGTTTCTCTCACTTTTTCTGTTCTGTTTTATTTTTCCTGCTCTAATCTTTATTATGTCCTTTCTTCTGCTGGCTTTGGGTTTAGTGATCTCGTCTTTTTCCTCAAGGTGGTGAGAAGTTAGGTTATTTACTTGAGGTTTTTTTTTTTTTTTTTGAGACAAAGTCTCACTCTATTGCCCAGGCTGGAACGCAGTGGCATGATCTTAGCTCACTGCACCCCCCCACCTCCCAGGTTCAAGCGATTATCGTGCATCCGCCTCCTGAGTAGCTGGGACTACAGGCATGTGCCACCACACCTGGCTAATTTTTGTATTTTTAGTAGAGATGGGGTTTCACCGTGTTAGACTGGTCTTGAACTCCTGACCTCAGGTAATCTGCTCGCCTCAACCTTCCAAAGTGCTGGGATTATAGGTGTGAGCCACCGTGCCTGGCCTTTCTTTCTTTCTTTCTTCTTCTTTTTTTTTTTTTTTAACATAAGCATTTACAATTTAAAATAAATTTTTCTCTGATTACTATTTAAGTTGTATCTCATAACTTTTGGTATTCTTTTAGTTTTGTTTTCCCTCATCTCTAAGTATTTAAAAATTTCCTGTGATTTCTTCTTTGAGCCATGTTTAAGAGTGTGTAGTTTAATATCTCCATATTTGTGAATTTTCTAAGTGTTCCTTCTATTACTGATTTCTAGTTTTATTCCATTGCTCATTGGAAAGATACTCTGTGTGATTTCAATCTTCAAAAATTTATTGAGACTTTTTTGTGGCCTAACATAGTTCATTCTGGAAATTGCTCCATGTGCATTTGAGAAGAATGTTTATTCTACTGTTGTTGGCAAGAATACTCAATGTATGTTTGTTATTAATAACTCTAGTTGGTTTATATTGTTGTTCAAGATTTGTCTTTACTTAGTTGAAATTCTTTCTAGATGGTCTGTCCACTATTGTAAATGGTGTATTGATGTCTCCAGCTATTATTGTACAATTATCTGCTTCTACCTCAGTTATTGTCTATTTCTCCTTTTACTTCTGTTAATTGTTTTAAGTGTATTTTGGGGGTTTTGATATTTGGTATGTATATGTTTATATTTGTTATATCTCCTTGGTAAATAGACCCTTTGTTCAGTATGTATTTTTCTGTCTCTTCTATCAGTTTTTCACATAAAGGCTCTTTTTGCCTTATATTAATATGGCAACCCCAACTCTCTTAGTTACTGTTTATTTCCATGGAGTATCTTTTTGCATCCTTTTACTTTTGACCTGTTTGTATCTTTGGATAAATAAATCCTTCCTTATCGGTAATTACATTAAATGTACATGGATCAAATTATCCGATCAAAAGGCAGAAATTGACAGAATAGGAAAAAAATGATGCCTTTTGATTGGATAATTTGATCCATGTACATTTAACGTAATTACCAATAAGGAATGATTTATTTCTGCCGTTTTTCTATTTTTTTCGGTATATTCTATACCTTTTTTTGATATCTCATTTCCTGCATTACGGCCTTTTATGTTTAGTTGATTGTAACGCACTGTTTTGATTTCCTTCTCATTGTCTTTGTATTATTTTGAAATATATTCTTTGTGGTTACTGTGGGGGAGGCTTTACATATAACATCCTATAATTCAATCTAATGTGAATTTATAACAAGTTAATTAGCTTTTAAAAATGCTGCTCCTATGTATCTGTTCCCTCTTTTTGTTATAAATTACATTTTTAAACATTGTATTCCCAGTAATATAGATTTACAATTTTGTGTGCATATTTGTCTTTAAAATCATGTAGGAAATAAAAAGTGGATTTATAAACCAAAAATACAATTATACTTGTTTTGTATTCTCCCATATATTTACTAAAGATTGGGTCAAGTGTACTCCTTCCATTTCAATAAAAAGCTTTGACTCCTTTTAGCATTTGTTTTGTAGGGTAGATTTAGTGGCAACAAACTCCCTCCACCTTTTATCTGTGTGTCTTTATTTTTCCTTCAGTTTTGGATGATAGTTTTGCTGGACATAGTATTCTTGTTTGAAAGCTTTTTTTTCTCTATTATTTTAAATGTTATTCCACTGCCTTTTGGCCTCCATGGTTGTTTCTTTTGTGAAGTTGATGGTTAATCTTATTGAGAATTTCTTGTGCTGAACCATTTCTGTCTTCCTTCTTTCAATATTTTGTCTTTTAATGGTTTGATTATAATGTGTCTTATTGTGTGTCTCTGAGTTTATCCTACATGTAATTTGTTGTGTTTATTAGATTTGTAGATTTGTGTCTGTTATCAAATATGGGAAGTTTTTAGCCATTAATTTTTCAGATAATCTTTTGCCCCTTTCTCTTCTTCTGAAACTCTCATAAAGTACATGTTGGTCTATTTAATCTTATTCCTTGGGCCCCTTAGGCTTTTGCTTACTTTTCTTCATTCTTTCCTTTACTGCTCCTCAGGTTCTGTGATGTCAGTCTTGGCCTCTTTACTGCAAGTTGTTGGTAAAAGCTCTGACTTTCTGCTAGGTCAGACCACCTCAGTTAGGGTAGAGGTGGTTAAGGTGTCTAATTACCACCCAGTGGGGTGGAAGTTCAAGTTTCCTACTTGGCCTTTTCTGACTTTACCATGGCTAGGGTGCTGGGGTGAGGCATCACATTGTAGCCCGGCCAGGGTGGAAGTCTAGGCTAATTGGCCTTTTCTTGTGTGAATGGGATTAGGGTCTGTGGAGTAGAGGAGCTGTTGTCACTGTTTCTCTAGGCTGCTATTTCAACTGTGTTTCGCCTACAGGTGTGTCATTTCTCTTGCCAGATTCAAGATTTTTTCTTTGTCTTTGGTTTTCAGAAATTTGAATTTGGTGTATCTTGGTGTTTCTTTGGGTTTTATCCTTCCTAGTGTTTGCTAACCTTCTATCTGTAGATTTATGTCTTTTGCCAAATTTGAGACATTTCAAACAGTAGTGTTTTTGGAGGACTTTTCTAACTCTGTCCTCTTTTTCCTTTCCTTTTGGGACTCCAATGACATGAATGTTACTTTTTTTTGTTTTGTTTTGTTTTGTTACAAGCCTACAGATCCCTAAGGCTCTGTTTTACTTTTCCCCCGACCCGGTCTGTTTTTCGAGTTGGGTACTTTTTATTATTCTGTCCTCCAGCTCACTGATTCTTTCCATTTTATTCTTCTTTATATCTTCTATTTATTTTCTAGAAGTTTCTGTGTTTTCATTTGTTTTTTAAGTACATGTGTATTGGTTATTGGAGCACTTTTATGATGACTGCTTTAAAATCTTTGTCAGATATTTCCAATATCTCTGTAATTTTGGTGTTGGCATCTGTTGGTTGTCCTTTTCTATTTAAATTATAGTTTTCCTGGTGTTTGGCATGATAAATGATTTTTTTATTTGAAACTTGAACATTTTGAGTACTATGGTATTGCCAAGTGGAGTTAAAAGGTCAGCCTCTCTACTTGGCCTCTCTACACCTGTGGGGGAGAAGCAGCTTCTTGTTATTGCTGAGTGGATATGGGAGTTCTGGCTCCTTTCTGGACATTAGCTGATACCACCCTGACTAGAGGAGTAGGAGTTCCTTATACTGTTCCCCACATAACCTCTACTGACACCAAATGATCCTTCTCCAGTGGATAGAGAAAATGTTCTTTGTACTATTATTAAATAAATAAAAATTATTTAAAATAGTGTTTCTTTTATTCTTTAAAATTACTTGCATGTTTTATAATTACATACTATATGTTCATAATTCATTAGTTAAATAAATAGGTGGGAGTCTGTGCCTTACTATTTTACTGATAAAGAGACCCAATTGGATGTGTTTGGCAACAACTACATGAGATGCTATAGTGAATGTCTTCTTTTTCTGCAGCCTGGGAGCTAAAATTGTATCATAATCCTTCCTTACTTTCCTCTCACCCGCTTTGACCTTTGTCTGTAACATTTAACTTAGCTGCCTTTTGTTGTTTATCTGTGCTCTCATTGCTCAATTAGTTTCTGAAGTGTATTGATACACTTAGTTACTAATCTAGATCCTGGCAATGGAGACTGTATAACGCTTGTCCCCTGCCTTTTAGTAGGTTTCCTTTTCTAGCATAGTATTTTGACTCATGGAAAGCAGGAAGCATATCTTTTAAAACTTTTGTGCAAGGAGTAAGGATATGTATTCGTATTATGTGCTGGAAATTGTCATATGTGCTTTAAAAGAATTTCTCAAACATGCCAGACACGGTGGCTCACGACTCTAATCGCTGTAATCGCAGCACTTTGGGAGGCCGAGGTGGGCGGATCACTTGCGGTCAGGAGTTCGAGACCAGCCTGGCCAACATGGTGAAACCCTGTCTCTACTAAAAATACAAAAACTAGCCAGGTGTGGTGGCAGGCGCCTGTAATCCCAGCTACTCAGGAGGTTGAAGTGGGAGAATCGCTTGAACCCAGGAGGCGGAGGTTGCAGTGAGCCAAAATCATGCCACTGCAATTCAGCGTGGGTGACAAAGCAAAAACTCCATCTCAAAAAAAAAAAAGAATTTCTCAATCCATTTTGTATATGGTGGAAATTGTAGCTGTATAATCTCCAAATGACTTAATTTAGAAAGCTTTGAGTTTCATTATAAGTGTTAAGAGTTTAATAGGTTTTAAAGAGATCTTAGAACACTCCAAATTAGAAGTGATTTTACTCAGAAATTAGAGGTGAGTCAGATCTAAGTGTCTATCTTTAATTCCTTAGCCCATTATTACTGTTTTATCATTATACCATTTTTTCTAAGATAAAATTATTTGATAATTCTTTAAGTTGGGCAACAGTAGTGGGGACAGGACAGGCAGACATTTTTAAAAGTTGGAATGAGTTTGTAAGTCACAAAATATAATTGAGAAGCAACTTTTACATAATGCTTATTTACCTTTCAATCTAGCAGCTATTCTTTATGTGTGTTTATAAAGTCTTTTAAAATCTTTTTTTAGGTAGGTAGCCATCCAAGCTTCCTGAAGGAGGTTCGAGATCACATGCAGGACTCTTTCTTAATGCAGCCTGAGGTAAGAAGGAATGTAAATGGAGTTCAAGGCCTTAACATTTTCGAGCACTGCTACTACTGTCATTAATATGTATCTGAAAAATCTTGTCCAATTTGAAATATATTAAAATTTCCAAACTTAAATTGTATCAAATGATGAATGTTTTCTTTATCTCCAAGGCATAGATTTCTAATTTCACTAATTTTACGTGTATTTTCTTGTGATACGCTCATTTGTCTTTAGATATTTATGTTCTTAGGAAATTATTTTCAGATTTTTTTTAGTGCACAATACCTTGTACACAGTAGGCATTTAATAAAGGGATATAAAAATCCTCTCTTTTGTATCTACCTGAAAAGTTAAAAAAGAAACCCCTTTCTTCCAAAAAAATTTCTAAGTCTGTATTCCTGTTAATCCAGATAAATGAATTAGTAATGAGTAATAAGTGTTTAAAATTAGGAAGACTTTTATCAAGATAATGAAATTTACATCAGTAAACTGTTATTATCAGGTTAGTCAATAGAGCGTATTCAAATTTTGTCCGTTAATGTCCCTTACAGCAAATGAAAAACAATTATTTCTTGTCTAGAATCCAATACAGGATCATAGGCCATTATTCCTCTTCTTTTTTATTTTTTTATTTTTTGAGACAGAGTTTCGCTCTTGTTGCCCAGGCTGGAGTGCAACGGCACGATCTCGGCTCACCGCAACCTCCGCCCCCTGGGTTCAAGCGATTCTCCTGCCTCAGCCTCCCAAGTAGCTGGGATTACAGTCATGCATCACCACACCCGGCTAATTTTGTATTTTTTAGTAGAGACAGGGTTTCTCCATGCCGGTCAGGCTAGTCCCGAACTCCTGACCTCAGGTGATCTGCCTGCCTTGGCCTTCCAAGTGCTGGCATTACAGGCGTGAGCCACTGCGCCCGGCCCATTATTTCTTTAAATATAGTTTTTAGGCCTTTTCCCAACTCTCTTCTTCTGAGACCCGAATTCCAGATAATTCCTGCCACTTTCCCACAGTCACTGAGGCTTGTTTTTTTTTGTTTGTTTTTTTTTTGTATTGTTTTGTATTGTTTTTGTATTGTTTTGTATTTGTTTTGCATTGTTGTTTGTATTTGTATTGTTTTTCCCTAGTCTTTTTTTCCTTCTGTACTCCATTTTGGAAAGTTTCTATTGCTGTATCTTTAAGTTTGCTGATCTTTTAAAATCACCTGTGAATACCATGCAGCATATTTTTTCAGATGTTATGTTTTTCGTCTCTAAAAGTTCCATTTGGGTCTCTTGTGTATCTTCTATTTCCTGCCTAATTATGTTCATGTTTTCCTCTACTAATATTTTAATATATTAGCATATTTATAATAGTTCTTTTAACATCTTTGCCTACTGTTTTCTCTTTTTTTTTTTTGAGATGGAGCCTTGCTCTGTCACCCAGGCTGGAGTGCAGTGGCGCCATCTCTGCTCACTGCAAGCTCCACCTCCCAGGTTTACGCCATTCTCCTGCCTCTGCCTCCCTAGTAGCTGGGACTACAGGTGCCCGCCACCATGCCCGGCTAATTTTTTGTATTTTTAGTAGAGATGGGGTTTCACCGCATTAGCCAGGATGGTCTCGATCTCCTGACCTCATGATCCGCCTGCCTTGGCCTCCCAAAGTGCTGGGATTACAGGCGTGAGCCACCGCGCCCGGCCTTACTGTTTTCATATCTGCCATTTCTAGATCTGTTTCTATAGTTTGATTTTTTTTTTCTTCTTCTGGGTAATGAGTCATGTTTTCCTGCTTTTTTTTTTTTTTTTTTTGACAAAATGCCTGTCATTTTTAAGTTTGATTCAGAATATTGTGAATTTTACATTATTGGTTGCTGGATTTTGTTGTATTATTTTAAATGTTTTGTTAGACTTTGTTCTGGCATGCTGTCAAATTAACCTCGAATTATTTGGATCCTTTTGAGGCTTGCTTTTAAGTTTTTGAAAAGACTTTGGTAGCTCAAACTTCAGTCTGGGGCTATTTATTCATACTACCGCGGTGATACCTGGAGAGATCTGAATCATCCCCCGTATTACAAGGTCATCCCACTCTTGAACAGGTAGCAATACAGAGTACTTCTGGCCATGTGTGTTCTTTGGGAATTGTTAGCCTAATGCTTTATTGTGGTTCTGGAGTTCTTTCTCTGGCCACAGGTGCTTTCTTCTCACAAATCACAGATCAGTTGTCAGCCAAAATATGTCTGTAGATGTATTTTTAAGATCACAGATCAGTTTTCAGCCAATATATGTCTGTAGATGTATTTTTAAGATCAGAGCTTTTTTGTGCAGCTCCATCATCATCAGTACTGTTTCCCAAATTCTAGCTGCCTTGAAAGACTTGTGTTTCCTCAACTCAGTGAAACTAGTAAGTAGGCTCTGTTAACCTCCCCTTCCCCCAGCTACTTCTAGGCCTCAAGCTTTGGTAGCCACAGGACTCACTTGATTTGTTTCCCTTTTGTTAGGTGTACAGTTCTGTGCTAACTTGTGTGTAGAGTTTGAAAACCATTGTTTTTTTGTGTGTGTGTCTAATTTTCTAGTTGTTAAAGGTGGGTGGGAGGTTTAAATCTAGTTTCTGTTAGTTGGGAGTGGAAGTTACCTCTGCTTTAATCTAAATAGTTCCCTAGTTTTTGTTTGTCTTTTATGACTTGACATTTTGAATACCACTTTGGAGAGCATCCCTCAATTCGTGTTTGTTTAATAGTTCCTCAAGATTAGATTGAGGTAATGCATTTTTGGCATGAATACCTCATAAGCGATGTTGTGTCCCTCTTCGTGCACATCAGGAAGCACATGATGTCTATGTGTTCCATTATTGTGTGTTAACTTGTTTAAGGGGATGTCTGTCAGGTTTCTCCAGGGTAAAGTTGCTATTTTTCCCTCTGTATCTATTTAAGTTAAACAAACTTTTCACCCACTATTTTTAGCATCTGTTGTCAATTAGAAAAAAATCCTTAAATTACAAAGTTAGAATATGTCTGTTAAAAGAAAAATTGTAAATTATACAGTAATAGAGAAAAGTAAAACATGATGGTATATACATTTTTAAACCCTTTTTTCTCTGCACAGACAAATCTTGCAATATGAAGAGATGATTTCCAGGTTTTATTGAATAGATGAATTGTAATTTTTACTGGAAATTATCTTATTTAGTATAATAAATATTACAATATTATGTCATTGTTTGAGTTTTATTGCCACTTCTTCTAATCAAGGTTCTTCACTATTTCAGTGCTTTGGATTCCTTTGGTAATAAGGACAGATTCATTCTCAGAATGTTATTAAATGCATAAAATACCTATGATTACAAAGACAGCCAATTATATCAAAATATAGTTACCAAAATATTTTTTAAATTTTTGAAATGTGCTGCTTTATTTTAATGTATTTAGGAATAAAATACAGTGGTTAATAACTACAATTTTGAAGTAAAGTTGAATGTAATTGATATATTAAGGGATTCTAAGAGTGATATAAAAATTGGGAATTTTTATTTTTGACAGCCATAGTCCCTATTAAACTAATGAAGTAAGTTTGTTGCCTCCAATCAGAGTGAAAGAGAATGTTAAATTTCAGTTAGAGGTTAGTAAATATAAAGGTAATTTTTTTACTGTGGGATGTCACAGACTAAAGTTCATATTGTATTTGAATGTGGCTAGGAAAGTAGATAATATGCAGCCTATATCTTGGGGCCCCATTTCCTAAATTAGATTTGCAGCAGCAGGTACATCAAGCCATTCTTTCTTGATTACCTTCCCTTGTGGTCTACTTGATTGGTCCAAATGTACCAAATGAAATATACTTCCTATATGTAGAAGGAAAATTTGGGAGAAGTTGTGAAATCGTGACAGTTTTGATATTCACGTGAAATTGGTTAAAATTAAAATATAAGGTACATCTTTTAAATGAGTAGACTGAAAATGAGCCAGTTTGTCATAAACTTACCCATCATATCTACCTTTTACCTTATCCATATCTTGTTTCACTTGGTTCTATCTCATTGTTTTTCACTGAAATTATATGTAGGCTTATTTTTCCCCATGCCCAAAAAGGGAATATTTTAATTCTGAATTTATTCCACAAAGCTTTGTTCCTTTACATCACTAAATGTGTGTTTATAGGATGCATATAAATTTTTATGAAATTTAAATATGATTATTTTGATTGCTTACATATGAAGCTGAGTAAACATGGCATAAAATTATATTTCCCTTTTGGCTAATGTTCTTTCATTAATTGGTTCTTTGAGGCAGCGGTAGCTGTGCAAGTGGCAGTATTGAAATATTCTCAGTGATTCTGTCATTCTGATAGTACTTTCTCATTTTCTTTTTCTTTTTTTCTTTTTTGGAGACAGTCTCACTCTGTTGCCCAGGCTGGAGTGTAGTGGCGCGATCTTGGTTCACTGCCTCCCAGGTTCAAGTGATTCTTGTGCCTCAGCCTCTCGAATAGCTGGGACTACAGGCATGCACCACCACGCCTGGCTAACTTTTGTATTTTTAGTAGAGACGGGGTTTCGCCATGTTGGCCAGGCTAGTCTCGAACTCCCAACCTCGTGATCTGCCCATCTCAGCCTCCCAAAGTGCTGGGATTACAGGTGTGAGCCACTGCACCCAGCCTTCACTCTCTTTAGATAAAATTATTTGTCTGTATGAAACAGTTGCCTAACTCCATGTTTACTTGATGTCTTAAAACTGTTACTACTTATTTAATCAGTCTGCCAATAAAATCAGTGTTGGGATCACAAATCCAAGGGATAGACTCACTCGGTCAGTTTGAAGAATGTTTCAAATAGAAATCAAATCCATGATTTGATTAGATGGTGGAACTTAATTTATATTAGTAAAAGAATTCTTTGTAGGAGCTGATACATGGAGGCCTTCTACAGACATCTAGTGGGAGCTGGTTTTTCTGTCTTGCAAACTTGCAACATAGTGGCAGTTGTCCCGAATATTTTATAGCATTACTAATTTGTACTGTAGTTTCAAGTTTTAAACATTTTGTATTGTTTCATTGATTTGCTTGGTTTTTGTCCCTTTTCCACTATAGAAATTTAAGTCATCAAATAGACCTCAGGAAACAAAAAAAAGCGCAGAGCATTCTGCTCTATTATACTTACACATCATAATAAGATATAATATGTTTGCGGCCATTTTTATTTTTTCCTTGTCACCATTCTTTTGCAGTTGACAGATATTTTTGAAGGAGGACCTATCATTAAAGAATGAGTTGATTTCCACTTTGAAAAGCAAAATTGAGGGCTTCCTTTAGTTGATATTTCAGTAAATGAGGAAGTAGGCAGCGTAAGTGGTTTTAATAAGATGATAATGAATATGCATTCCTGGCACATAAACAGCTATGTTTTCTTATACTTTTTTTATTCGTTTCAAGCTGAAAGACCTTTTTCTTGATGTTGATTGTATTTTTTTGTTTATTTTTACCTTCCATTTATTACCTTCATTTTCTGAAACCCTGTGGTATTTGTGACATTTTTCCATGCAGTGTATTCATTTCAGTTGTTATTTTTGTCCTGATTGTTATCTATAACACCTATTATTTATGCTCTCCATGGAACATTTCGAAGCCTTCTTAATATTTTCATATTGTATAGATGCTCGTGGGTATGAAGACGGATTTAATTGCAACATGAGGTGGAAAATGGATACAATTATTTTGCAACATGATTTGTGATATTTGATTTAACTTGATTATGACAGAGTTCTGCAACCACTCAGAGGATCAAAACAACTTGCACTTGAAGGCTAGCCTTTCGTTTTTATTTCTACCTTTTTTTTCTTTTTGTGGAAGATGGGGTCTTGCTGTGTTGCCCAGGCTGTTCTTGAACTCCTGGGCTCAAGCAGTTCTCTACAAAAAAAATACACCCCCACCAAAAAAAATAGCCAGGCAATTGGTTGAACCCAGGCTGGTCTCAAACTCCTGGGCTCAAGCAATCCACCTCCCTAGGCTTCCCAGTGTTCTGGGATTACAGGTGTGAGCCACACCCTGCCCTCATATTCTTTATCTCCTTTTGTTGTTGTTGTTGGCACATACAATCATTCATTGCTTAATGACAAGAATACATTCTGAAAAATGCATCGTTAGACAAGTTTGTTTTGTGAACATCACAGGGTGTACGCAAACAAACCTAAATGGGATAGCTTATTGCTGATAGGCTACAAGCCTGTACAACATGTTACTGTAATGAATACTGCAGGCAGTTGTAACACAATGGTAAGTATTTGTGTATTTACATATATCTAAACATAGAAAAGGTACAGTAGAAATATGGCATTACAATCATTGAGTGAAACATCGTTATTTAGTACATTACTGTATTCACTTTTGGCAGGAGGATTAACTTTATTATTATCTATTGATGAATTATTTACTTCATTTTATAGCCAGAAATCATTTTGAATGTGGTTTAAATTTTTTTAATTCAAAAAATTTTTTATATTTTATTGTGGTTTAATGAGATTTCAAATGTAGTAGATAGGTGATAAATCATTTTTAGGAGAAGTTCCAAAAGTGCTTGGAACAATAGCAGCTCAGTGGGAAAAGGATTTAAAATCTTCAAATTCATTCTTCACCATACTTTTTATTGTTAAGGCTTATATTTCATAGCTCCATTTAATTTATTTTGTCAAATGACAAAGAAGTATGTCCTCATTATAAACAAAAAGCACTGTGCCTTTCCTACATTTTTCAGGTTTTACTTAACTCTATGTAGGGATTCTGTTAAACTAAATATAATAGAGAGAAAAACATTCTATTTTTGAAGGCGACTTAGCTGATGATCATTGCTTTGTTTGGACCTTAACAGTTGTTGCATAGTTAATAGTTTGTATGTAGATGAAGACTCATGACTCTAAACCTGTTTAGAGATTAACAGGATTGTTTTGCAGAGACAAAAAGTGTAATGAAAAATTGGTAATTCTTTTCTAGTTAAGTTGTAGTCTTAAAAATTATCTTTTTATGTTTCAAATTTTAGAAATATGGAAAACTGACAACTTGTACTGGTTGCCGAACACAGTGCAGGTTTTTTGATATGACTCAGTGTATAGGTCCTAATGGATATATGGAGCCATATTGTTCAACTGCTTGTATGAACAGTCACAAGACAAAATATGCAAAATCACAAAGTAAGTTTCACGTATTTGGACAGTTAAAAAAACTTTACAACATAATTAATTTTTGCATAAATACTCTTATTTAATGTTGTTTTTATGCTTGTTTTTAACAGCTTTTTATTTTATATTAATCTTTTTGAAAACTGTTCTAATTATTTTGATTATTCTGCATTACTTTTTCAGTTCTCTTCATATCTATGTTCTTAACTAAAATTGTTACTCCACCTAAAAAATTACCCAAAACTGAGTTTTTTCTCTATATCTGTGTATGTTTTAGTGGCATAATATCAGAGTCCGTTATGACAATATTTTAAAGGTGCACATAATCTTCAGTATTGAAGGTGCAAATAATAATAGTTTATTCTTTAACAGAAACTTCTATAATCTCAGTAGTTAAGATAAAAAACTTTTTTGTTACTTTATAAACAAATCAGATATGTACCTTTTCTTTCCTAGGTTTGGGAATTATTTGCCATTTTTGTAAGCGAAACTCTTTACCTCAATACCAAGCCACAATGCCTGATGGAAAACTGTATAACTTTTGCAATTCCAGTTGTGTGGCTAAATTTCAGGTTTGTCGTTTATTTTGCATAACCCATGCCCCCAATAAAATACACATAGAAAATAATCAGTGTAATATAATATGCTTTATCTTTATTTTATCTTAATTTTTACGTAGCTTGTTGAGGGTCAAATTGGAAGGTGGATATCCTAGTCACAGAATATGTGGCTGTACCAGTTTTCTATTTTAGCCTGGATAGTCTAATTGAAATTATAATTATTACTCTGATACAGATTTTGAAGGAAAAGAAATTTTAATATAGTTTAGTTCAGTGCTGATGTGTAGTTTTTTCTTATTAGATGGTTTGAATAAAATGTGAACCGTAAGGGGAACTCTTATGTGACAAATGGATAGAGGACCTAGATGTATTTAGCCTAGAAGTGATAAGAATACATGTTTTCTTCATATGTTAGAAATGGACCATGTAAAGAGGGAATTAGATTTTTTACACTAGGCCTTAATTTAATACAAGATCAGTTTTAGGGAGACATTTTTCATTTTGGTAAATGTAAAGAAAGACTTTCTGACATAGTTCTTCAAATTTGGAGTATGGATAGTCTCAGCAGATAGATTCTTGGAAGCGTTCAAACTTAACCTGGTTGACCACTAGGAAGGAATAGTTTAGAGGGAATTCAAGCATTAGTTAGGTGATACGATTAGGTTTATCTGTTGTGTGTGAAAATTTCAGGGTATTACCCAAAGGTTCAAACCCGTGCATAAAGCCATGCTTCATGAGTTAATTCATCCAACAATTCTGCTTTGTTCCAGGTACTGTGCTGTATGTTAATTTATTTAAACTGCAAATATAGTTTCTTAAGTATAATAGTTACTATATCACTTATTAGTATTTAAATTGAGGTGTTTTTGAATTCAAATGAATGTCAGTTTTTGTTAATAGTAACATTCTCACTGAGCTTGGATGATAGACCACATTTAAGACTTAACTTGTTATTTTAGAAGTTGGGATCATGGCCATTGATACATCCTTACAGTGGTAGATATTGCTTTTGCTTTGTTGGCTTTTCTTAAACTAGAAATTAAGGAATAATTATTAATTAGAAGAGAGGAAGACAGTGTCTATAGCATGCTACTTGTCAGATCTTGAACTTTGTTTTTTGATATTGTTGGATAAACTAAACTGGTAATTGAAAATATTGTAACTACCCTTTTCATTTAATTGAAACTTGTATCACCCATGATTTGATAAGATCCTCTGTATATGTACATTGTATATTTTAAGATATACAGTTACCCCTCGATATCCATGGGCAAGTGGTACCAGGACCTCCTGCAGATATAAAATTCCAGGGATGCCCAAATCCCTTAATATAATATGGCATAGTATTTGCATGTAACCTACAATGCAAGTCTTCCTGTGTACTTTAAATCACATCTAGATTACCCTTAATATCTAATGCCATGTAAATGCTATGCAAAGAGTTGTTATACTGTATTGTTTAGGCAATAATGACAAGAAAATGACTGTACATGTCCATACAGATGCAATCATCTTTTTTTTTTTTTTTTAATTTTTGATCCTCTGTTGGTTGAATCCATGGATATGTAGGACCGACTGTACTTAATTTAGGCTCTTATTTTGAGGAATACATCCAGATAGGCCTACAGGCAGCTTCATCACTCTGCATATAAATAATAAAAAATTGACAGAAAAGCAACGTTTTTCCCTTTATCATAAAGCAAACCATATATTTTGAACTTTATATCTTCATTAGATGTTTTTCCTTTTAAAAGTAAGATAACAGGATAGTATTCCCTCTTAGTACATTCAGACTGCTATTACAGAATACCTTAGACTGGTAGCTTATAAATAGAAGTTTGTTTCTCATAGTCTGGAGGTTAGTAAGTCCAAGATAAGGCACTGGCAATTTGTTGTCCGTTGAAGGTCTGTTCCTCATAGATGGTACCTTCTTGCTGTGTCCTCACATGGTGAAGGTAGCGAACGAGCTCCCTCAGGCTTCTGTTATAAGAGTACTGACTGATTAGATCACGAGGGTGGAGCTCTAATGGTCTGATCACCTTTTCAAAGCCTCTACCTCTTCTAATACTGTCACCTTGGGGTTTAGGATTTCAGCCTGTGAATTTGTGGGGGAACACCAACATTCAGACTGTGGCATATTCCATTTGTTTTGAAAGACTAGTTAACTTTAATGGGGCTCAAATTTTTTGGAAACGCTAAGGGTAATGTTGGCTTTTATTTTTTAAATTTATTCATCTGATAGTCTTAAATCTGTATATTTTATTTTTCACAAACAGTGTTGTACAGTGTATGCAGAAGTTTTAAAAATGGTAGTTTTTTCTCTTTCCACTGTACATTGAATGACTAATTTTTATTAACCATTTCATGCATTAAGGTTATATGTAATATATGAGTAATATGGTTAAAAAAATGATAATTAAATACCAGTGTCCTCACCATTCAGATTAGGAATTAGAAAAAAATCTGTCAATGTCCATGTATGCTTATATTGTGTCTTATTCTGTAAATTTTTTTTTTTTTTGGAGACAGAATCTCACTCTGTCGCCCAGGCTGGGATGCAGTGGCACGATCTCGGCTTGCTGCAACCTCTGCCTCCTGGGTTCAAGTGATTCTGCCTCAGCCTCCCAAGTAGCTGGGATTACAGGCACCTGCCACCATGCCTAGCTAATTTTTGTATTTTTAGTAGAGACGGACTTTTGCCACATTGGCCAGGCTGGTCTCGAACTCCTGACTTCCAGAGATCTGCCTGCCTCTGTCTCCCAAAGTACTGGGATTACAGGTGTGAGCTGTGACGTCCAGTCTGTAAATTGTTTTAACTTTAAAAAAAGGAATAGTAAAGTTCCTTGTATGAATACCAGTGTGTAAATCTTTTTTCTCCTAACTTTGAAGAAGAAGTGATCAATTTTTAAATGTAATATAGGCCGATTTCTTTTCCTTTTTTTTTTTCTTTTTTTCAGATGGAGTCTCGCTCTGTCACCCAGGCTGGAGTGCAGTGGTGTGATCTTGGCTCACTGCAACCTCCGCCTCCTGGGTTCAAGCGATTTCCCCTGCCTTAGCCTCCCAAGTAGCTGGGATTACAGGCATGCGCCACCATGCTTGGCTAATTTTTTTTTTTTTTTTTTTTTTTTTTTTGAGACGGAGTGTCGCTCTGTCGCCCAGGCTGGAGTGCAGTGGCGTGATCTCGGCTCACTGCAAGCTCCGCCTCCTGGGTTCACGCCATTCTCCTGCCTCAACCTCCTGAGTAGCTGGGACTACAGGCACCTGCCACCACCCCCAGCTAATTTTTTGTATTTTTAGTAGAGACGGGGTTTTACCGTGTTAGCCAGGATGGTCTCGATCTCCTGACTTCATGATCCGCCTGCCTTGGCCTCCCAAACTGCCGGGATTACAGGCATGAGCCACCACGCCCGGCCTAATTTTTGTATTTTTAGTAGAGACGGGGTTTCGCCATGTTGACCAGCCTGGTCTCGAATTCCTGACCTCAGGTGATCTGCCCGCCTTGACCTCCCAAAGTGCTAGAATTACAGATGTGAGCCACTGTGCCTGGCCAACATAGGCCTATTTCACTGGTAGACTTGGAATGAAAATTACAGTAGGGATGCAGTGGCACAAAACATTAGTAAATTAGATATTTGATGATTATTGGAGACAGCAATAAGAACTAGGTTTTTGTTCTTGTTTTTTGTTTTTTTAAACTTCTGTTAGTTCAGAACATGGGCAACTTAACCTCACTATTATTTGCTTACTGTTACTTCCTTACATTTTCTTAAGTGAACAGATGATGATTGAATGTATGATTTTTTTCTTTTTTCTTTTCTTTTTAGGTAAATAATAATTCTGTGGTTAAAAATTAAATTTAATTTCAATTTTATAAAACTAACATATGCTATAATTTTTAAGGACAAAATTTGGAAATGAGTTTTATGTCCTGAAAAGATATCTAAGCAAGATGCATATTACTTTCTGGACATCGTAGATACACGACAGTAATCACAAATAGAAATTCAAACATACATATCAGGCTTAGTATCTTTTGTTCTTTGTTTTAGGCTCTAAGTATGCAGTCATCTCCAAATGGCCAGTTTGTAGCGCCAAGTGATATTCAGTTGAAATGCAACTACTGCAAAAATTCCTTTTGTTCAAAACCAGAAATCCTGGAATGGGAGGCAAGTTGTATTTTGTAATGTGTGTTATCTAGTGCTAAAAAGAAAGTCTAGTAAAATAAGTGCTGTATTTCCATCTGGAAACCTATATCTTGGTAGATAAAAATATGCTTTTCAGATTTTTTTTGTGATTGGATTATTTATTCTCATGTGGGAGTGGAAAACCAACAAAGGATCTATGTCTTTTTAGGTCCAAGAAAAATTACTGAAGTCATATTCCTGATATATTGTATAAGTTCATAATAGTGTACAGAATGTCACTTTGTTTAGCTACGTACCTAGAGCAATTGTCTTTCCTTTTTTTGTCCCATGTTTCTCCCTGTCCTGTATTATCTGAGAACGATATTTTCTATCACTCAGTACCTGTACGTATTAGAATGTATTAGTCATATACCACATTGTTCATTTATAAAATGATACAATTCTGTAATTGTTGTTGTTTTTTTTTTCCTCAGAGTCTTGCTCTGTTGCCCAGGCTGGAGTGCAGTGGCACGATCTTGGCTCACTGCAATCTCTGTCTCCTCAGTTGAGGTGATTCTCCTGCCTCAGCGTCCCAAGTAGCTGGGAATACAGGTGGGCACCACCATGCCCAGCTAATTTTTGTATTTTTAGTAGAGACGGGGTTTCACCATGTTGGCCAGGCTGGTCTCGATCTCCAGACCTCAGGTGATCCGCCCACCTCAGCCTCCCAAAGTGCTGAGATTACAGGCATGAGCCACCACGCCCGGCCATAATTGTGTTTTAATAAAACAATAGTGGCCTATGAATCCCACTACAAGTTTATTTTCTTTTCCCTTTTTTCACTAGTTTAGTAATTTTCTTTGACATGTTTCCATTAGCAATAACTCTGATGATTGACTTTTATTTCATAAGGGGTCAGTAATAGATGGATACATGGACAAGACTGCCCAGGCTGCCCATTGCTTTCTTGAGCAATGCTTGCCTTTGGCCATTGTTTCTTTTCACTCCTTTAGGGGTGGAGCAGGGTGGGAGGTAGTGCATGGAGTATATGATAAAATGGTATACAAGATTTAGAAGATGTAGTATTAACGCTGTTCTTGAGCCAAAATTTATTAGGAGCTGTTGGTGAGTCATTCAGTATCTAAGTCTTAAGTGAAAGGTGGTACCCAAAACTGGATTACATGATTTTTTTCTTTCTTTTCTTTTTTTTTTTTTTTGAGATGGAGTCTCGCTCTGTTGCCCAGGCTGGAGTACAATGGTGTGATCTTGGCTCACTTCAACCTCCACCTCCCAGGTTCAAGCGAGTCTCCTGCCTCAGTTTCCCAAGTAGCTGGGATTATAGGCGCCTGCCACCACGCCTGGCTAAGTTTTGTACTTTTAGTAGAGATGGGGTTTCACCGTGTTGGCCAGGCTGGTCTTGAACTCCCGGCCTCAGGCAATCCGCCCG
Organism: Pongo abelii; assembly: GCF_028885655.2. NCBI lineage: Eukaryota > Metazoa > Chordata > Mammalia > Primates > Hominidae > Pongo > Pongo abelii. Next base: position 21,742,987 of record NC_071999.2, read on the forward strand.
CCTCAGCCTCCCAAAGTGCTGGGATCACAGGCGTGAGCCACCGCACCCAGCCTGGATTACATGATTTCTAAAATACTTTGGAAACCTGAAATTTCATTTTAACAGTTTAATGACTGGAACATTTTTTAGTTTATTATTTGCTTTGGTGCTGTCTCCAGATCATTTAAACCAATCCCTATTTGAGACTGTTGTTGGCATCCAGTGATGATTTTTAGTGACTGATAACCTTTAAGTAACAGCAGTAAGAATGAAGGCCCAGTAAGAGGTAACAAAGGAGTGATGAGGGAATGAAGAGAGAAATCCATTAGCAAGCATACAGAATAATAGTGTCATATAGAAAATGAAGATCCTGCATACACTGAATTTTGATACTAGATCAAAATGAGGTCCTTTTCACTGCATTTATGTCAGTGCTACTCCACTTTTGTAGTTGTTTTGGTGTATTGCTTTTATTTACATGGAGGTTAAGTGTTAGAAGCAGTTAAGAGACACTGCCACATTGAATGAGAGTTGAGCGTGTCCCCCCGGGAGATTGAGAATTCAGTGGTCTCTTTCTCCTCACTCCATGTGGCTTCTTTGTTGCCTTCTTCCTTCTATAAATTACATAGTCATAATGGGGCAACTTTCCACTAATGATTGCCTTACTAATTCAGTTGATTCCCAGACTCCTTCACTTTCCTTATTCTGGTCTTCACATGTCTTTGGTAAGTGTAAAGTAAGTGGTTTAGACGTAATCTGTAGCCTGCTCAATAATGAGAGAAAAGCTGCCTCCCTGGAAGTTTTAACTTGTTCATACCTGCTTGGGTGGATATTTGAAAAGTAGCTCTGGCTATTGTGGGTTTGGGCCCAGGAGAAACAAATTATTACTAATCATATTCCATTCAAGGGAAACAACTCAGTCTCAAGTTCAGCAGCATGCTGTGTGATGGCACCAAATTGAATACTTCATCCATGATACATCTGTTACTATTAAGGTGTGTGGTAGGAGTGTGATGGAGCCTACTTGTTTATACTCAACAAAGAATTTTTCTTTTTGACTGAAAATATTATTAGTGCCATAATTTTTATCTTTCTTTAGTTTACTTACACTGTATTTTCCATCATTTTCTTCCCATTTCTCCAATTATGTTAGCAACACCAGTCTATCATCTTATTTAGTGATACTTTTACTTTCATTGAGTAATTTTAGGGTAGCTAATGGCACTGAATTTTGTGGAGCTATGTTTAAATTTGGCAGTGAATTGGTTAAACTAGGCATCCATGGCCTGTAGGAAATTTATCCCCAAGGATCTTAACATTAAATAGGTAAATGATTTAAATTTGCTTCTGTAAAAGTGGCTTGTTTATTTCTTAAGCTTTTTCTTGAGGTGGTTGTCATATACTTACCAAGGTTCCCATTGTGCATTTAGAACAAAGTGCATCAGTTCTGCAGCAAAACTTGTTCAGATGACTATAAGAAGTTGCATTGCATAGTTACATATTGCGAATACTGTCAAGAGGAGAAGACTCTTCATGAAACAGTAAATTTCTCTGGCGTTAAGAGACCTTTCTGTAGTGAAGGCAAGTGCATATACAGTGTTGTTCATAACATTTATTGATGTTTAATGTTTTTTGCCAGAATAATATATCCAGAGTGGCTGCACAATTTTAATGTAGCTGAACAAAACAAATTGAGTTTACGTTTCTACTGACTTGTTTCGTTATTTTATATGTGTTTGTAGACCTGGGCTTCAAGATGGTTTTGTCTCTAAAAATTTGGTAACCTCTTATTTCATTAAAGTTTTAGAATAAAATAAAAGCATTTTCATGCCATGTTATTTCTAAACCTACACGTTGTGGTCTGAAAGTTGGTTTTCCAAGTAGTTTAAAATTGTTTTCCATTAGCTCCATTTTCCCTGCCCAGCTTACTACCTAACCTGCAAAAGGTTTTCAATATGTATAGCAGAAAGAAAATCACATATGCAGTACTAAAATGGGAAGATACTTTTAGGTATTCAATTTGGGGTGCCAGGGAAACACTGGGTTCTGTTTTAGTATGTTCAAGAATTCCCTTTCCTCTTATCTACACTTTTGCTGCTCTGGTGCCAGGCAGCAGATTATACAGATGAATTTAAATTCTAAATCTACTTATCCAGAGATAGGAACTAGGATTGTAGCTATGGGTTTTGGGGTTTTGTTATTCCTGTTCCCAAATGTGACATTCTTGCTCTAAGCTGGCTTTCACTTTCTATTCTTTCTTTGGTCCATGGCACTGAACTTCCAGCTTTCCTGTCTGCTATCTTCACCTATAATTTTTTAATGAGGAATATTTTTTTCTGGATCTACTTTTTCTATGGATTCCTGACTGCTAGTTTGGAGTAAGAGAAAGGTGGGAAAATCCTAAATGTCAGCAGTAGAGAATGACAGCAAAATAAAAAGATTTATCAGTTCATTCAACTAGTGCGTTCATTTACAGTCTTAACATGTAATGTAAAGTCATGTCCATAAGAGGGTGCTGCTTGCTTATAAAACAAGGCATTCCTATTTAAATTTAATTTTGTACATTTCACCTGGAATGGAAAGTAACCATGTTTCACTGTTATTTAAGAGTAAAGCTATAATGAAAAATGATAAATCTTATAATGTTTCATTGAAAAGATTGATTCTGAATTAGTCTTTTTACATTTGAGTTGTGCAATGACATTCTTACTGATTGATAAATCTGAACATACTGATGTTGATTGCTCATATAAGTCATTAATTGTCTACCATTTGGATTATATGGACTTTACTAAAATGAATAGACAATTAGCAGCAAATAGGTAATTGACATTCAAGAAGATAATTTTCAGTTGGAGGGATTTATACATTCAGATGGGTAATAGCATGTTAAAAAAGAATGTGTGGTTTTTTTTCCTGTTAAATGACATATTTTTTGCTTTCTCTTACTGCACCTAGTTCTCTGCTAGAACCTGTCAGAAATAACAAAACACATAATACCTAGTACTACCATCAAACTCTAGTTAGATAAAGCTAATAAAGGTAAATTTTAAAGAATATTTTAAAATATAGTTCAAGGTAACAGAAGTCATAGGATAGTACATAAATGATTGCTAAAAATAAATTATATAGAAAACAATTGCAGTTCATGTTTGCAGATAGGAAATGTCATTTTAAACTAGGTTGATGGTGGGCAGCATTTGTGGTAGGGGTATAATTTGAGGTCCTTATGAAAGGATGAATAGGATTTTAGTAGATAACATGTAAGTCATTCTACTTACATAGCACAGTATAAGTATAGAGTATTGTTTGATCCTCGTAGAGGTGTTACAGGGAATAAATAAGATATGTAAAAATACTTTATGCATTTATGTAGTAGAAAAAAAATATTTCATTAAAGGACTAGATAACAAAAGTATTTTATCTGGGCAAGTCAATAAATCTGTTTTATTTCCCTGAAGGTCCATTTAAGAGAGGTAAGCTTGAAAAATTAGCTAAAATGCCCGCTTAAGTTGAATATCTCTATAAGTTTACTCAGAGCCTCTCATTAGTCTACATTGTTCCTTTTTCTAAAATGCCTATTTGTGGTATGCTTACTTTGATACTTAAGATTCTATCTGTCTATTTCCCAGGCCCAAGCAATATTCTGTTTAAATAGAACAAATAAAATAATTCTGAGACATTACTAGATTTTAATGTCTTGAAACATTATTTTAACCCACATGTTAGATAGTATGTTATCTAATAAAATATCCCATATTCTGTTCTAATTTTTATAGGTTGATATTGATTACAGTAGATTTTATGGTTTTGATCAGGAGAGGAAAAATCTTGACCAATTAAGATCTGTCTCTGCTCAATAATTAGTTTTCATGTGTTTTTTGTTTTAATATATAAACCTTATATTTTTCAGGCTGCAAATTATTATACAAACAGGATTTTGCCAGACGTTTAGGATTGAGATGTGTTACTTGCAACTATTGTTCTCAGCTATGTAAGAAGGGAGCAACTAAAGAACTCGATGGTGTTGTGAGAGATTTCTGCAGTGAAGACTGCTGTAAAAAATTTCAGGATTGGTACTACAAGGCGAGTAACTCCTTTATTACAGCAGCTACTTTAACCAGTCTTAAAAAACGTTGTAGCTGTTACCATTACAAATCTGGCAACTCATTTATTTTAAAAATGTACACACTTAAGGCCTAGCCCTGATAATACTATTAATTAAAATTGTCTTGTCATTTCTGCTTGTTTGAAGTAGCATTTTTATCTCTCTTTTTTAAATAACTTAAGCATTACCAAAAGATTAGGATATACCTATATTTTCAGCATTGTAGTTTAACAAAATGGATTGTTTTTCTAAAATTTGTTGTGTCTTTTTTTCACTAAGTAGAATTTTTTTTTTTTTTTTTTTTTTTTTTTTTTTTTTTTTTTTTTTGAGATGAAATCTCTGTCGCCCAGGCTAGAGTGCAGTGGCACCATCTTGGCTCACTGCAGCCTCCACCTCCCAGGTTAAGGCGATTCTTGTGCCTCAGCCTCCCAAGTAGCTGGGATTACAGGCACGTGCCACCACGCCCAGCTAATTTTTATTCTTTTAGTAGAGACAGGGTTTCACTGTGTTGGCCAGGTTGGTCTCGAACTTATGACCTCAGGTGATCTGCCCGCCTCAACCCCAAAGTGCTGAGGTTACAGGCGTGAGCCACCATGCCCAGCTAAATAGAAATACTTTCAACTATGTTATCAGTGTTGAATGTTAGCAGGTAATTGTTTTGGATACTTGAGATATATTTTAAAAACATCTTGCTCTTTTTTGGCCTTTTGCCTTTTTAATTGTGAGTTTTGGGGGACTTTAACATTGAAAAGAACACTAAATAGAGACCAGAAACATTTAATTTGAAACCATAAATGTGTGTATCTGTGTGTGTCATACTAAATCCACTTCAAAATTTAACTTTTAGGTTCAGGGGTACATGTGCAGGTTTTTTATATAGGTAAATTTAGGTCATGGTAAATGATGAGTAAATGACCCAACATGACCCAAATTTACTTTTGGTAAATTTGGGTCATGTTGTACTGATTATTTTATCACCCAGATATTAAGCCTAGTACCCATTAGTTATTTTTCCTGATTCTTTCCCTCCTCCTACCCACCACTCTTTCATAGGCCTCAGTGTCTGTTTTTCCCCTGTATGTGTTTGTGTTCTCATCATTTAACTCCCACATATAAGTGAAAACATGCAGTATTTGCTTTTCTTTTCCTGTGTTAGTTTGCTAAGGATAATGGCCTCCAGTCCTATCCATGTTCCTGCAGGATATATAATCTCTTTTTTATCGCTGCATAGTATTCCATGGTATATATGAACCACATTTTCTTTATCCATTCTACTATTGGTAGGCATTTAGGATGACTCTAAGTGTTTGCTATTGTGAATAGTGCTGCAATGAACATATGTGTGCTTGCTTTTTCTGTGCAGAAGCTCTTTAATTAAACCCCATTTGTCAGTTTTTGCTTTTGTTGCAGTCGCTTTTGGCATCTTAATCTTTGCTGGTTCCTATGTCCAGAATGGTATTGCCTAGTTTGGCTTCAGGGGTTTTTATAGTTTTGGGTTTTACAGTTATTAATCTATCCTGAGTTAATTTTTGTATATGGTGTAAGGAAGGGGTCCAGTTTCAATCTTCTCCATATGGTTAGCCAGTTATCCCAGCACCGTTTATTGAACAGGGAATCGTTTTCTCATTGCTTGTTTTTGTCAGGTTTGTCGAAGATCAGATAGTTGCAGGTGTGCGGCCTCATTTCTGGGCTCTCTGTTCTGTTCCATTGGTCTATGTGTCTGCTTTTGTACCGGTACCATGCTGTTTTGGTTACTGTATCCCTGTAGTATAGTTTGAAGTCAGGTAGCATGATTCCTCCAGGTTTGTTCTTTTTGCATTTTGCTTAGGATGGCCTTGGCTATTTGGGCTCTTTTTTGGTTCCATAGAATTAAAAAAAAATTTTTTTTTTTTTTGTTCTGCGAAGAATGTCATTGGTAGTTTGATGGGAATAGCATTGAATCTGTAAATGGCTTTGGGCAGTATGGCTATGTTAATGATATTGATTCTTTTTATCCATGAGCATGGAATGTTTTTCCATTTGTTTGTGTCATCTTTGATTTCTTTGAGCAGTATTTTGTAGTTCTTGTAGAGATTTTTCACCTCCCTGATTGGCTGTATTCCCAGGTATTTTATTCTTTTTGTGGCAGTTTTCAATGAGATTGTGTTTCTAATTTGGCCCTCAGCTTGATTGTTGTTGGCATATAGAAAAGCTAGTGATTTTTGTACATTTATTTTGTATCCTTTGCTGAAGTGGTTTATCAGCTGAAGGAACTTTTGGGCTGAGTCTATGGAGTTTTCTAGATATAGGATCATGTCATTTGTGAACAGGGAAAGTTTGACATCCTCTCTTCCTATTTGGATGCCCTTTATTTCTTTCTCTTTCCTGATTGCTCTGGCCAGGACTTGCAATACTGTGTTGAACAGGAGTGGTGAGAGAGGGCATCCTTGTCTTTCGCCAGTTTTCAAGGGGAATGCATGCTTCCAGCTTTTGCCTGTGCAGTATGATGTTCGCTGTGTGTTTGTCATAGATGACTCTTATTCTTTTGAGGTATATTTCTTCAATACCTAGTTTATTGAGAGTTTTTTTTTTTTCTTTTTTTGACATGGCGTCTCTCTCTGTTGCCCAGGCTGGAGTGCAGTGGCGCCATCTTGGCTCACTGCAAGCTCTGCCTCCCAGGTTCACGTCATTCTCCTGCCTCAGCCTCCCAAGTAGCTGGGACTGCGGGCGCCCGCCACCATGCCCGGCTAATTTTTTTGTGTGTTTTTAGTAGAGATGGGATTTCACCATGTTAGCCAAGATGGTCTCGATCCCCTGACCTTGTGATCCGCCCGTCTCAGCCTCCCAAAGTGCTGGGATTACAGGCGTGAGCCACCGTCCCCAGCCTATTGAGTTTTTAACATGAAGGATGTTGAATTTTATTGAAAGCCTTTTCTGCATCTATTGAGATAATCATGTGGTTTTTGACTTTAGTTCTGTTTATGTGATGAATCACATTTATTGATTTGCGTATGTTGAACCAAACTTGCATCCCAGTGATAGAGCCTACTTGATCATGGTGAATAAGCCTTTTCGATGTGCTGCTGGATTTGGTTTGGCAGTATTTTGTTGAGGATTTTGGCATTGATGTTCATCAAGGATATTGACTTGAAGTTTTCTTTTCTTGTTGTGTCTCTGCCAGGTTTTGGTATCAGGATAATGCTGGCCTCATAGAATGAGTTAGGGAGAAGTCCCCCCTCCTCAATTTTTTGGAATAGTTTCAGTAGGAATGATACCAGCTCTTCTTTGTACATCTGGTAGAATTGTGTTGTGAATCCATCTGGTCCTGGACTTTTTTTGGTTGGTAGGGTATTTATTACTGATTGAATTTCGGAGCTCATTGTTGGTTTGTTCAGGGCTTCAGTTTTTTCCTGGCTCAGTCTTGGGAGGGTGTATGTGTCCAGGAATTTGTCCATTTCTTCTAGATTTTCTAGTTTATGTGCACAGAGGTGTTCATTACAATCTCTGGTGGTTATTTGTATTTCTGTGAGGGTAGTGGTAATAATATCCCCTTTGTTGTTTCTAATTGTGTTTATTTGGGTCTTCTCTCTTTTCTTTATTAGTCTAGCTAGCAGTCTGTCTATTAATCCCCCCCGCCCCCCCCAAAAAAAAACACTCCTGGATTTATTGATCTATTGAATGGTTTTTCATGTCTCAATCTCCTTCAGTTCAGCTCTAATTTTGGTTATTTCTTGTCTTCTGCTAGCTTTGGGATTGGTTTTCTCTTTGGTTCTCTAGTTCTTTTAGTTGTGATGTTAGGTTGTTAAATTGAGATCTTTCTAACTTTTTGATGTGGGCATTTAGTGCTATAAATTTCCCTCTCAACACTGCCTTAGCTGTGTACCAGAAATTCTGGTATGTTATATCTTTGTTCTTATTGGTTTCAAAGAATTAACTGGTTTCTGCCTTAATCTCATTACTTACCCAAGTTGTTCAGGAACAGGTTATTCAATTCCCATGTAATTGTAGGGTTTTGAATGGATTTCTTAGTCTTGACTTCTAATTTGCTTGTACTGTGATCCAAGAGACTTGGTTATGATTTCAGTCCTTTTGCATTTACTGAGGAATGTTTTGTATGTGATTATGTGATGAATTTTAAGAGTATGTGCCATGTGACAGTGAGAAGAATGTATATTCTGTTGTTTTGGGGTGTCCATTTGATTCTATGCTGAGTTCAGGTCCTGAATATCTTTATTAATTTTTTGCTTTGATGATCTGTCTGATACTGTCATTGGAGCATTGTCTAGGAGTCTAAGTCTCTTTGTACATCTCTAAGAACTTCCTTTATGAATCTGGGTGCTCCTGTGTTGGGTGCATTTATATTTAGGATAGTTAGGTCTGATGGTTGAATTGAACCCTTTACCATTATGTAATGACCTTCTTTGTCTTTTTTGATCTTTGTTGGTTTAAAGTCTCTTTTGTCCGAGGCAACCCCTGCTTTTCTTTGGTTTCCATTTGCTTGGTAGATTTTTCTCCATCCCTTTATTTTGAGCCTATGTGTGTCATTGCATGTGAGATGAGTCTCTTGAAGATGGCATACCAATGGGTCTTGTTTCCTTATCCAAGCCACTGTGTACCTTTTAATTGGGGCATTTAGCCTGTTTACATTTAGGGTTAGTATTGATATGTGTGGGTTTGATCCTGTCATCATGATGTTAGCTGGTTATTTTGCAGACTTGTTTATGTGGTTGCTTTATAGTGTCACTTGTCTGTGTACTTAAGTGTGTTTTTGTAGTTGCTGTTAATGGTCTTTCCTTTCCATATTTAGTGCTTCCTTCAAGAGCTCTTATAAAGCAGGTCTGGTGGTGACAAATACCTTCAGATTTTGCTTGTCTGAAAAGGATCTTATTTCTCCTTTACTTATGAAGCTTAGTTTGGTGGGATATGGAATTCTGGTTGGCAGGTGGCACTGGTGTTAAATTAAAAAAAAAAGTTGAATGTTGGCCCCCAATCTCTTCTGGCTTGTAGGGTTTCTGCTGAGAGGTCTGCTATTAGTCCAGTGAGTTTCCGTTTGTAGGTGACCTGATCTTTCTCTCTAGCTGCCTTTTAACATTTTTTCTTTCATTTCAACCTTGGAGTATCTGATGATTATGTGCCTTGAGAATGATCTTTTTTATGAAGTATCATACTGGGGTTCTCTACATTTCCTGAATTTGAATGTTGGCCTCTCTAGCTAGGTTGGCAAGTTCTCATGGATGATATCCAGAAATATGTTTTCCAAGTTGCTTATACTCTCCCCATCTCTTTCAGGGACACCAATTGAGTTATAGATTTGGTCTCTTTACGTAATCCCATATTTCCTGAAGGTTTTGCTCATTCCTTTTTATTCTTTTTCTCTGTATTCTTGTCTGTCTTATTTCACAAGGCCAGTCTACAAGCTCTGAGAGTCTTTCTTCTGCTTGGTCTATTTTGCTATTAATACTTATGATTGCCTTATGAAATTCTTGTAGTGTGTTTTTCAGCTCTATTAGGTCAGTTACATTCTTTTCTATACTGGGTATTTTGTCTGTAAGCTCCTGCTTACATTGTTCCTTGGCTTGGGTTTCAGTGTGCTCCTGCTTCTCAGTGATCTTCATTCCTCTCCATATTCTGAATTCTATTTCTGTTATTTCAGCCATCTCTGCCTGATTCGGAACCCTTACTGGAGAGGTAGTAACAGTTGTTTGAAGGAAAGAAGGCACTCTGGCTTTTTGAGTTGTCAGGGTTCTTGTGCGAGTTCTTTTTCATCTTTGTGGGCTTATATTCCTTCAACCTTTGAAGTTGCTGACCTTTGCTTTTTTTTTTTTTTTTTTTAAATTTTTTTTTAAATTTTTTTGAGATAGGGTCTTGCTATGTTGCCCAGGCTGGAGTGCCGTGGCATGATCTTGGCTTACTGCAGCGTCCGCCTCCCAGGTTCAAGTGATTGTCCTGCCTCAGCTTCCTGAGTAGTTGGGATTACAGGCACATGCCACAACACCCAGCTCATTTTTATATTTCTAGTAGAGATGGGGTTTCACCATGTTGGCCAAGCTGATCTCGAACTCCTGACCTTAAGTGATACGCCTGCCTCTGCCTCCCAGAGTGCTGAAATTACAGACATGAGCCACTGTGCCCAGCCAATTTTTTTTTTTCTTGTACCCTATATTTGATGACCTTGAGGGTTTAACTGTGGAATAAGGTGGATTCAGCCAAGTGACTGTGTTCTGGAAGGTTTTAAGGGACCGGTGCTGAGTTCCTAACTCCTGGACTGTGTGCTTTAACTCCGGGGTACTTATATCAGTCTCAACTTTATTCTGTCTTCCTGGAGCGTAGGTATCCACTGCGCTGGGGAGACTGACGTGTTTGGGGCCACTGATCACTACACTCGATGGATGGTGTCAGTCAAAGCATTTGGTAGTGCAGTGACAGCAGGATCCATCCTCATTGGCATGTGCCAGCAGCAGTGCAGCATGATGGGGTGCACACTTGTTGGCTGTGGTAGGGTGCTAGTTGGTGCTGGGGTGCCTGCCTCCCATCCTGCACTTGCTACAGTGGTGGATACAATGTGGCTAGGGGGTGGAGTGGGGAACCCCTGTCAGCTACTGTGCCTGTGGTTGCACTGGTGGTGGTGGTGGTGGTGGTGGTGGTGGTGGCGGCAGGGCGCTGGCAGGTCTTTGTGCATTCTCAGGTCTTTGTGCAGGTCTTTGTGCATTCTCAGAGGGCTCTTGGTCACTCAGGGAGGTGGAGTGTCCGCTGTTCTGTGTGCCTAGTTTTGCTCTGGGCAGTGTTGGTGAAAGGGCCAGGTTGTGGTAGGGGCGGGGCTGACTGCTAAGGCTCCAACTGCAGTGTTGTTGGTGGGGCAAGGTGGGGGTGAAGTGCACTCCTGCTGCATGAGTGGCAGGGCAGGGTGCACACATACACGTGGGTGCTGGCTGGGTGAGGCAAGCAAAACCTGCCTGCACATGGCAAAGGGATGTGGGAAGTATCCATGGGCCCCAGGGGAAGCTGCAGTGTGGGGAGGGAATGGGTGGCACTGCTGCGTGTCTGTGGGGGCCACCCCACTGGGGGTCTCCAGTGGTCAGGTTCCGTCTGCCAGGGTAGAAGCTATGATGGGGGCTCCTAGGACACTCGAGGCTGACCTGAAAGCAGATACTTTCACACTGAGACCCTACAAGAGGCCAACAGATCAAGGGCTGCTCAGGTCAGACTGGCCTCTTCTTACGGGCAAGACCTCCCTGCAGAGTTCAGATCTGACAGTTGCCCTAGGGTTAAAGTCTCCTATGGGAGCAAGTTGATTCTAGGTGGATGGTCATCCTTGGCTGTGCTCCACTACAGAGGCCCCTGCACCAAACCCTGTGGGCTCCACATCAGCTGGCTTGCTGCCCCTACAACTTCTTTAAGCAGCTTTCCCTGCCAACTTAAGTGTCCCTGCTTGTTGAAGGGTTTCCTCCTGCTGAGATTCCAGAGGCCTGTGCCCAGAGCAGGTTGCTCTCTGCCAGTTCAACTAACTTGTGCCCTCAGTATATTGGGGGTCAGGAACAAGTCCCAGTGTGTGGTAGCCCCATGCAGCGTTCCCAGATTCCTTCTCCTTCAGTCAAGCTTCTCTCTGTCTTCCCTCCTCTACTCTTGGTGCTTTCCCTCTGAAGATCTCTTAGGAGTGCAGCAGTACTCTCAGTCCCTCCGGGGCAGCTCTTCTACCTGGCTGCATCTAATCAGCCATCTTGCCCCAACATCTGCTTTTATAAAGTCGGTCTCTTTTCACACATTGCATTAATTTCTTCCTAGATAAGAAAATGAGTGTAAATTTGGACTTGTGGGGAGTCAGAAAGATTACAAGAAAAGAGCATTAATTCCTATGTTGATAACATGGAAAACCATCTCAATGCTGAAACTTCATTGTGGGTACAGTTGTAAAGCATGTGAAGACAGGCCAGGCGCGGTGGCTCACTCCTGTAATCCCAGCACTTTGGGAGGCCAAGGTGGGCAGATCACTTGAGGTCAGGAGTTCAAGACCAGCTTGGCCAACATGGTAAAACCCCATTTCTACTAAAAATACAAAAATTAGCCATGCATGGTGGTGCATGCCTGTAATCTCAGCTACTCGGGAGGCTGAGGCAGGAAAATCACTTGAACCTGGGAGGCGGAGGTTGCAGTGAGGTGAGATGGCACCACTACACTCCAGCCTGGGAGGCGGAGGTTGCAATGAGGTGAGATGGCGCCACTACACTCCAGCCCGGGCGACGGAGCAAGACTCTGTGTCAAAAAAAAAAAAAAAAAAAAGCATGTGAAGACAGACATTATCATGACTTCAAATTTGTTAAGGCCTCTAAAGAAACAAATGAAATAGTTGAATATGGAGAACAGTATTTAGTTTACTTTATCAAGGTATTGGTATTAAAATGATACTACTAGGAGAATTGCAGGAGTTCTGGTGCAGTTCTTTAATATCTGCAATTCACCATGTTAACTAGCGTATTGTAAATAAAAAAAGGAAGATGCTTTCCAAGTTAAGAGCTATAAAGTAATTCCCAAGTTGTTAAGAGCTGTGAAGTAATTGAGACTAAGAGGTTTGATGTACTAAAAAAAGTTACTTCATTACTTTACTATTGCTTCTATATGATGTAAACTTTAAAAATTCAGGCTCAAATTTTAGAAATACAGAGGACAAACATACACTCTAAAACGTGTTTATTTCAGTCTAAACAAATGTTTTGTTTATAGATACTAGTGTTCTTGAGAAATCACTCAGAAAATGTTACTTCATCACCTTGCAATGCTTGATGTTAGTTTAGCACATACAAGTGCACTTTTATACCCATTGTTTAGGAGGTTTTATTTTTAAATTTTTCTTTTGGATAATCTCAAAACAATAAAGGCATTTAGTGAGTACAAATTTGGAAATCCCATTTTATTTTTATATCTATTTTCATTGTTTATCTTATTGTTTGAGACAGAAATTGTTACCATGTGATGATGATTTCCCTGTCATTTTACTGTACAAATATCTGCCTAATTGTAAAATTATGAATATAAAATTTTAATATTGTATAATCTTTCTTGGAGGATTTTGTTGTTGTTGTTCACAACACATACTGAATGTATTTCTCTGTTCGGCTTCTTTCTTTGAATGAATGATCTCCCAGCTTTAAAAAATATTACTGGGGCTGGGCGCAGTGGCTTATGCTTGTAATCCCAGCACTTTGGGAGTATGAGGTGGGAGAATCACTTGAGGCAAGAAGTTCAAGACCAGCCTGGGGAACATAGTGAGAGCCCATCTCTGCAAAAAAAATTAAAAATTAGCCAGGTGTGATTTCATGCCCCTGTAGTCCCAGATACTCAGCAGGCTGAGGCAAGAGAATTGCTTGAGCCCAGGAGTTCGAGGCTGTGGTGAGCTATGATTACACCACTGCACTTAAGCATGGGTGACAGAGCAAGACCCTGTCTTAAAAAGGAAAAAAAAAAAATTACTGAGAGCGGTGGCTCACATCTTTAATCTCAGCCCTTTGGGAGGCTGAGGTGAGAGGGTTGTTTGAAGTTGGGAGTTCTAGTCCAGCCTGGGCAATATAGCGAGACTCCATCTCTACAAAAAATAAAAATAAAAATAAATTAGCCAGGCATTGGTGGTGCATGCCTGTAGTCCTGGCTCCTTGGGAGGCTGAAGTGGAAGGATCACTTGAGTTCAGGTTTTTGAGGTGACAGTGAGCTCTGATCACACCACTGCACTCTGGCCTGGGAGACACAGTAAGACTTTGTCTCTAAATTAAAAAAAATATATATATATATATGTGTGTGTGTATATATATATGTGTTTGTATATATGTATGTGTATATATATTTATATATATGTGTGTATATATATGTATATATATGTGTGTGTATATATGTGTGTGTGTGTATATATATATATAAATAGAGAAGTTTGGGATTTGTTTCCCTTTTTTTGGGAAGCAAAGGTATGTTCTTTGGCAAAAGACCATGTTATTGTAGATGTCGTGTGTTCCACCTTGCTACATATTTTAAAAGATAGTTATTTCTGTTTTCATTTATGCAGAATTCAGTGATGAGGATTTAATGAAGCAGTGCATTTCAGAATATACAAGAAATACTTTAGTCAAATGCCAGGTTACAATCATCTAGTTATGTTTAATGTCAGTATTCTTTACCTTAAATACATTATATATTCGTGCCTTATTTTAAACAGATCTTTGTATAATATACACAATAGCTTATATATTATACTAATCTGAGGAATAAAGGTAAGAATATTTTTGTTACATGGTAGAAATTTATAAAGCAATTAGCAATGCTGATTTTTCTATACGACCAAATATGCAGCACAATCTTTGAAGTGTGAAGAGTTGTCTCTCTTCATTCATCCTTGGTTTTTCTGCCTGCAGCCATTATTGTAATCAAATGGTAACTTTATTCTCTGTGCTTTCTACTTGAGTCAGACTGTATTTTCTTATACCCCCCCATGCATCCCTTCTATTCACCGTTGCCATGGTATCATCTTGAAAACGTGGTAAACTAATTATGGGGTCCCCCCCTTTTATCTTTTTTTATTTAAATACTCACAAGTTTATATATTAGTACATTAAAACCTATGACCCTTACAAATCATTCCGGCTTATCAGAAAAATAAGCTTCAAGCCAAAGGAAAAAAAGTGCTTCATCACAGAAACTTAAAAATCAACAGCTAGCCAATCTGGCTATTATTTCGTGTTTAGCCATGAACATTTCTTAAATGGTAGTACACACACATTGTATTTTTACCTTCTCTTATGTTTGCACTTTAGATTGAGAGACAACTACCTATAGTATAAATAACTTCTACATTTTTATTTATTTAAATTTAGTTTTATGCTTAAAAATTGTTTTACTTGACAAGACACTGAATGAACTGTGTTTTCTGATCTATATCATGGTTTGCTTCTAGATTTTATTAAATTCTGTCTCTTCTAAATTGGAATAAGAAATCTGTGACATCATGCAACCAAAAAATGCTGAAAATAAAACTAATGTATTTTTCTTCTCCCAGATATCTTTTTAGAAAGAAGTAGATTTTACTTTTCCTCAAATAAATGTTTCCAGGCATAATGAAAAGCCAGATAGTTCTTTTGATCTGTGTAAGTTTAAAAGTTTTTAAGAAAAAGAATTTGGTATCGTAATGCAATAATAGCTAGAAGGTGTTTGATAAATTGGTAAAGATAATATTTCAAAAGGTCCACTGTTTCCCAAGAGTATGTCTATTAAGACCTAAGCTTTTCTTAAACTGTATTACTTTCAATTGCACAGTTTTTAAACACAGGCTTTGTTTTCCAAACAAGTAGTGAATGGTGGCAATATTAAATTCTTAATACAAATGCCCTCTAATAGTCTTAACAGTATGATTTATGGGCTTTAAATTAATAATATTAGACTTGTATAATTTTTCTTTATAAACAGCTATATCCATTTTGTAAAATTTTTTTTGAAATTATTTTTAGGAAAATAATATTTAATATTCGAATATTGCCTTAAATATATATTTTTGGTCACTGGAGAGTTCCTATGCTTTGCATAGTACCCAATCACCTTTTATCACTGCATTCTTTTTTTAAAAAAAATTTGTAGCGAATCACTCCATTGTGCTCAGAAAGCTGTATTGAGAAGTCATAAAGGATTTCTGTTTAAAGCGTTTGTTAAATACCCCTATCTTTTTCGTATTCATGGTTCTCCCCTGGAAAATTAGGTTTGTTTGGTGAAATAGGGAACAAATGGATAGGAAAGTTTAAAAAGATGTATATATCAACCAGAAATGAAAAGTTGAAACTATCCAAGACATGAAAGGGACTGGGTCAGGATAGGCTGAATGACCTTTTGCCAGTTATTGAAAATGAAATTTCTGTTTAGCTGATAGGTTGGATTAAGGTTTTTGAGTCAGAGTTTAGTACCTGGCTGTTACTTAGATTTGTTTGAACCTGTGACTTTTTTTTTTTTTTTTCTCTCCCCCTTAGTTTGCTATCCTTGATTTCACAATGACAAGAAAACCACAAAATAGATGATGCAGTATTTTTAAAACCAGAGACTTATGTCCCATTTATTTTATTTTTTATGATGTCTTAATGGTTCTTTTTTGCAAATGGCTAGGGAATGCAGCTTAGGGTGGAGTTGTGTTCGTGTTGGTAAGGAATGATGGTCATTAATGATCTTTTTAAATTGGCCATCATATTTTAGCTGAATTCCAGACACTTTACTAGGAGTTTGCATGAGTGGATGTAAAAGAAACAAAAGTTCACAACCTCCAAAATTTTGATTATGGCATTAAAGTTGGAATTATTAGTATTGAGTTCTCACTTATTGTTTTTTTCAGGCTGAAAAAATACACGCCTATTTTGTTTACATTTGCCAATTGGTATTACTCTTGCCCCTTTTTTCTTTGGGTAGAGGGAAATTATCAAAATTTGTTTTGAACCTTTAAAAGAAGGGAGCTTCAAGTATTGATTCAATAAAAACCAAGTGTCTTAATTGTAGAACGATGAAGTGATTCCATTGTTCAAATTCTTGAGGTGGAATGTGTTTGATTTTATGCCCTTGACCGTCCAAATTATTGTATAAATGGAAATACTGCTACTAAGAGTCAGCATAGTACATGTAATGATTTGAATTAATACAGATTTCTGTTTTAAATGTTAAATGGAGAATCTTCTTGTAGCATTTTATTTGTATTGCGTTAGGATATTTATTCTCTACTCATTTATAGTAACTCATTTTGTCTTTATTGCTTAGTGTACAGGATAAAGTCTAGGTTTTGACTTGGTTGTCTGCCTTTTGAATCCTATCTCTGCATTTTTAATATTTGACCTTAGTCAAGTCATTTAATCTTTTTAGATCTTAGTTTGCAGTACCCATTTTGCAGGGCTGTTGTGAAGATTTATAGAGAGTAGATACAATGGGTTTGGCTTTTATTTCAGGTTCTCAGTGAACAGGTAGTCAGGCTGTAACTCTGCTTTTGGTTCCTGCACTGTTCAGAATCAGTGAATAAAGTATTAAGCTTCCATTTCCTTCCTTTATGCTTTGTCTTTTCTTTGAGCATAAATTATAAAAAGGGAAAAGGAAACTGAAAGAAAGAAAAGAAACCCTGGAACAATTCTATGGTTATTTCGAAGAACAGTCTCACTGGTGAGAATTTAACAAAGGGACTTTTTTGTTATTGAGTGAAAATATGATCTTGGTTGATATTAAGTGCTATTGTTACTGAGATGATCACATAATACCATCAGCAGTATAAAATTTGGATTCACAAGTTTTTGGACAAGAGTTGTGATATTGCATCACTTAGTAGTCATAATTTATACTATAAATCTTCATTTAACATTTATTCAGCAGGAGAAATACCTGACCTGGAGAAAAAAAAAGAGCCTGTGTTCTAACCTTGGGGTATGTTTGTTATGTAAGACCTGTTTGTCAACACAGTCATTTGTTAATATTCCTGACCAGGAATTTTGACATGGCATTTGTAGAATTCCTCTTGAAATACAACGTGAGAAATTTCAAAATCCACAGTGTAAAACTCTAGATTGGAGTAATAAAGGAAAAGCCATAGCCACAATTATTATGAACTGCAAAATACTTAAGTTATTACTTTATCAGAATTTCTAAGCTGTTAAGCCAACAAGTAATTGAAAAAAATAATAATAATTCATTTCTAGATCAGAAACTTAAATTATGAAAAGAACTGTATTTGAAATTACATCGTTTTTCGCTATTTGAAGATACATCATTTATATTTTCGTTACACTCATTGGTCAAGACGTTAAGAAATAGTGAAAATGGGCAAAATCTAGGGAAATTAGGATCTCTAAAAAACAAAAATCTGTCTCAAGATTATTGATTCACCAAAATAAAGTACATTCCATGAATTTTAATTTGTTTTTCTTGTATCATTTTTTGGTATTGCAAGTTAAGTTGTGGACCTATTGGGCTGATTGTTTTCCTAGATGTGGGTCAAATTGCTTGTCTTATAGATATTATTGGTTTTCAGAACATTTAAACATTGAGTGTTTTAAAACATAAACTCGGAGTTCTTGTTATTAAAATTAAATAAATGTATTTATTAAAGCTTTTCAAATTTATATTAAACTGTTGAAAAATTGAAATTTTTCAAGTTAACATCCATAAATTTCCCATCATAAGAGCTTGCTTCAAAATTACCTTTGTCTTGTACAACTAAACTGGGAGATCCGTTCATTACTCATAAATGTTCAATGTAATGATTGTAGGAGACAATTCTGCCAGTATATTATATGGCCCTCAAAATTATTTAAAAACATTAAGATACATTCATTTGGTCTACCAATATATATTTAGTTATCCTACCTTTGTGATGCTGGTCTTTGACTTCTGGTAAGTATAGGATGGGACTTTGTCAATTGAGAAATTGCTTCTTTTTTTTTTTTTTCCACTTACTGTAGATTTTACTGTTTACAAATGATTTATATTATAGTTCTACTTTTTCTTTATCAGTCACGGTTTTATCACATTTGGCAATAATCACTGATAAACTTCTGGAAATCTTCAAAAATAATTTGCAATATCTGAAACCTTCCTTTTTAAATTAAGGCTGCAAGGTGTGACTGTTGTAAATCTCAAGGAACTCTTAAAGAGCGAGTTCAGTGGCGTGGGGAAATGAAACATTTCTGTGATCAACATTGCTTACTGCGTTTCTACTGTCAACAAAATGAGCCCAACATGACAACTCAGAAGGGACCTGAAAACTTACATTATGGTATGTAATAATTTAGGTGATAACTTGAAAACCCTGTACATCAGTCTTTACGTAGTTTTGAATCCAAAGCACTGATAATGAATAGTTGATTTTGGAGACAGCTTAACAGCAACTTAAATTCCGTAGATTCTCTGGGTCGAAGTACCCTTGTATGTTGTTTTTATAAATGTATTGCTTTTTGTTTTATTGTCTTTTTAAAATTTCATGCTAATTGAGAAAAGGCGTAGTTGAGAGTGAGGAGAAGCTAAACAGTGCTATAACAAATTTTAAAAAGAATAGACGTCTACCTATCGTGTCATCTGCAATTTTAAATGAAAATTATTTTTAGCAAATCATATTGCTAGGGAGTAGGTTGGGAGGAAGAACAAAAACCCTGTAGAAGCTGTAATTTTTTAAAAAAAATATATCATTTAAGATATAAATCTAAGAATATATAATAGTATTTCCCCGAAAGCAGTGTATACTTTCAGAGGGGATGAAAGGAGAAAAGGATTAATTTCATTTATTCACCTGTATATTTCTATACTTTATACACATTTGAAATTCTTTCCTTAAAATAGTCTAAAATATTTTCCTTAGTCACATTTTAAATTAGTGAAATTTAATGAGAAATAGGGATTTAGAACATTCTGAAGAAAGAGTATTTGTCTTATTTTAAATTTTTTGTGTTTTTTAGATCAGGGTTGTCAGACGTCTCGAACCAAAATGACAGTAAGTATTGGTGAAATGGAGCGCTAAATTGTGATTTTCA
Organism: Pongo abelii; assembly: GCF_028885655.2. Lineage (NCBI taxonomy): Eukaryota > Metazoa > Chordata > Mammalia > Primates > Hominidae > Pongo > Pongo abelii. The sequence goes on from NC_071999.2 coordinate 21,762,568, forward strand.
TAATATGGGGTAAAAAATAATTAGGCCAATTTAATGTGATCATAATAGTAATTTTTTTTGTTTTTTGGGTTTTTTTTTGCTTTACTGAGACGGTGGAGTATTCAGCTGAATTATATTAATAGCAGAGACTGTCATGCATGCTAAATAATATAAAGGAGAATTAATTATAGCCTCTACTCACAATGGGGCGATAGACATAAGTGATATTTCAGTTGACGGATGTTTCCATAATAGATGCATCTTTAAGACAATGGCAGTAGTCTGTTTGAAATTAAGACAATGGCAATAGTATGTTTGAAATGACTGTATTTGTTCTGAAAGATACGAATAAGCTGACTGTAAACAGTTGAGTAGAAGATTGCCAGATAGGCATGAAAAGTAGGAGAATAATAGAGTACTAAGCACATGTGTATTTGGCAGAACTACTTACTAGAGCCAAACTTGAAGGGGATCTTTGGTGGAATAATGGAAAATGAGGCTAAAGGAATAGGCTGAGGCAGATTATTAATGGCTTTATGCATTTATTTTTCAAGTAGAGATCTGAAGATATATGTTGGTGGCTAGAATTTTTTGAGTTTAAAATTTTGGGAAATACACAGTGTGTCCTGGATTTTTTTTCCTCCAATTTATTTTTCTTTTGGTGTAATACATCAAATTCTACTTTTGTTAGCATTTTAAGAGTTTTATAGGTTGAAAGTGGCCATTGATGTTACTAATGACTACTAAAGATAAGAGGCAGTGCTTTTGCCACTGCCTGGCCTTGGCGTGCTGCATCTTACAGCAGTCACCAGTGGTGGATCCTGCTATTTCTGGCATCCTTATCCGAGGGAAGCTCTTTAGGAGTCATTTATTGGCAATAAAGTCACTGGGCTAGTTCTTGTTGTGTTACAAAAGAACAGATTAGTGGTTCCTAGCTCTGACTACTCATTAGAATCACCTGGCGAATTTTCAAAAACCTTCCAGTGCCTGGGTTCCAACCCAAAAATTCTGTATTTTTAAAAAGTTCTGGCTGGGCGCGATGGCTCACGCCTGTAATCCCTACAACAAGGCAAGTGGATCACCTGAGGTCGGAAGTTCGAGACCAGCCTGGCCAACATGGTGAATCTCCATGTCTTATAAGTACCGCGCGCTAACCGATTGCGCCACTGGAGCCACAAGGTGAATCTCCATGTCTACTAAAAATACAAAAAATTAGCCGGGCGTGGTGGCGGGCACCTGTAATCCCAGCTACTCAGGAGGCTGAGGCAGGAGAATTGCTTGAACCCGGAAGGCAGAGGTTGCCGTGAGCCAAGATCGTGCCATTGCACTCCAGCCTGGGTAATAAGAGTGAAATTCCATCTCCATTAACAAAACAAAACAAAACAAAACAAAAAAAGTTCTTTAAGATTCTAATATGTAACCAGACGTGAGAATCACTGATATAGATGAAAATTGGTATTTTTACATTTATTCTGTTCAGTGTTTGTTTTTGATGTTAATAGTTGGACAGAATCCTAGAAAAGTAAGAATACTTTTTCCACACCCCTCCTTATGGAAATAACATTTTAAAATCAGATAATTTGGAAGTACGTATTCACTTGAATTATCTGATTTTAATACCAGACACTTTTATCCATGCTGAGGGTATGAAAGATGATTACTCCCTGTTTTATATTTATTATAAGGCAACTATTAGCATGATATTAAATATTTTTCTCCTCCTACAGCACTTGGACCAAACTATGTGACAGAGGGATAGAGGGAGCATTATTAATAGGGAAGGATAAGTAAGGCTGCCATTGCAGCTGTTGCCTTTTGTCATATAAAGTCCTCTCCCATCTTTTCTTTGTAAGCTTTTGGAATCTTCTAATTCTCCACCCATAAACTTCAAAGGATAGGAGCTTAGCTGTATAATTTTGGGCAAGTTACTTCACTGTTCTTTTTGTGAGTTTCTTTATTTGTAAAATCAAGATGAATATAGTACCTACCTCATGATGAATACTAAATGTGGTGTAGCTGTTTTGTTCCAGACTTCATAGAGGCAGTACGTATAGTAAAGAACATAAACTTTGACATCAGATGAGTCTTACTTGAATCCTGATTTCAGAACCTTTGGCTCAGTGCCTCTTGCCAGGTTATATCACTTCTGAGCCTGTTTCCTCCTGTGTAAAATGGAAATGATAAAAAGTCCTACCTTTGTAGTGTTAGGAGTATGCAATAAGATTTGGTGCTTTTCATAGTCCCTGGCATCTAGCAAATACTCAACAGATGGTGGCTTTTGTCATTATAATTTTTTTTCTTTTGGGTCCTACTTCAGCATACACAAATAACTGGATCCTGCCTATTGACTAAAAAAGTAAAAAAGTTCTAAAAAACAAGTTTGGTTCAAGTGTAGATTTTCACCAAGTGGCATAGTTAATTGACATAAAGTAGTATTTGCAGAATGGCAAGAAGTGCAACATTGAGTAATCCCAGGACATCTGTGACTTTAGATCCTCTCTTCTGGGATTCCAGTTAAGACTGAACTTTCCTAATGCCTGGTATGTAACAGATACTGTTTGCTAAGTTATTCTTTCCATTATACAATGGTGGAAATTGAGGCATAAGAGATTGAGTGACTTGCCTGACGTCACACAGCAGTAGCTTTAAGTATAGTTGACCCTTGAACAACATGGATTTGAACTGCATTTGTCTACTTCCACATGGGTTTTGTTTTTTTTTCCCCAACCAAACTTGGATGGAAAATAAAGGATTTGCAGGATGCGAGTTTGAGGGCATACTTTTCATATGGGTGAGTTCTATAAAGGCTGACTGTGGGAGTTGTGTACGCAGATTCTGGTATGAGGAGTAGGGGTAGGGGCATTGGTGGATGGTGGTGGTCCTAGAACCAGTCCTCCACATATACTGAGAGATAATTGTGCAGTCAGTCTTCATTCATGGATTTCAAATTTGCCTACCCACCAAAATTTATTTGTAACCCCTTAATCAATACTTAAGTGCTTTCACAGGCATTTGTAGATGTGCAGAGTGGTGAAAAATTTGAGTTACCCAATGTGCATGTTCCCAGTTGAAGTAGAACAAAGCAATGCTGTGCCTTTTTGTTTCAGCTCTCATACTGTAAACAAGTGTCCTTTTCTTAGTCTAATTAGTGTCAGGGTGTTTTGTTTTTGTTGTTTGCATTTTTGTGTTTTTTTGTTGATGATTTTTGTTGTTTAGAAGGGCCAGCAAGTGTGTTGATTGAAGTGCTGTCTAGTGTCACTAAGAACAAGAAAGCTCTGATGTACCTTATGGAGAAAATACTGTTGGAAAAGTTTCATTTAGGCATGAAGTTATAATGTTCTTGGTGTAAGTTCAGTATTAATGAATCAACATTATCGTACATCTAGAAAAAGGAAGAGGAAATTTGCCAGTCTACCCGAGTGCTATCGTAACATCTCTAGTTTGTGGTACAGCTAAGGAAAAGATAGAATAATGACTAAACTTATGGATTCATGAGATTATGACCAATTTTTTTTTTTTAAAGCATACTGAACAGCTTTCAGCTCACAGGTTAATCGGGGTTAGGAAAATGTTAAACCGTTCTTGGCTATGTGAGAGCTAGCTGGCTTACACATTTTAAGGCAATGTGGTATGAAAAATGTTAAACTTGAAGTTGAGGTGAGTTTTGCAGATCAAGATACTATGGAAGAATACCTACGAAGTGTTATACAGGGAAAAGATTACATGGAAGAGCTAGTTTTCAACACTAATGGGACTGGCTTATTTTTACGAGGTCATTGGCATATAAACCTTTGAAATGCCCTTGGCCTTAATTCATCCAAAGAGTGTGCAAGCTTGTTATTGTATACCAATGCCAAGGACACCTTTCAATGCAGACTCTTGATACACAGAGCTCAAAATTCTTGAGCACTTGCAGGGGAAAACCTGAAGCGTGTATCATTTCCATTGGAGGTGGGACAAAAAAGCATGGTGATGCCCAAAATATTCTGGAATTGGTTTCATTGCTTCATCCTAGAGGTTGAACACTATCTTCAGGGTGAAAACTTAGCCTTCAAAGTTTTATTACTGGATAATGCCCCAGTTCGTTGCTATGAAGAACTTGGAAGTGCCCATCCCAATGTAGGAGTTCTTTTCGTGCCCCCAAATACTATGTCTCTTCTCCAGCCCCTCAGACAGGGCATTTTAAAGGCTTTCACAGTGTACCACATGAGGGAGCTTTGTAACAAGGCTTGTGAGGCTCTCGATGCCGACAAGGAAACCATCATGGATAGACTCCTGGAAGCAGTCACGATATGCATCTTCTTGATTATGGCGACACAACCTGGGGGCAGTATAAAGCAGGCCATTGATAACTGTTGGGAAGATGTTTGATCAGACTGAAAAGGTGTTAAAGAAATTATAAAGAACAATGTTAAAAACATAATGTGCATCACACAGCAAATGAGCATAGAAGGCTTTGGCAACATGAAGGAAGGTGATATCAGAATGGAATTCTGTCTTGGGAAAAATTGTCAATAAAATAGAAAAATGTGGCCCTATGCTTGAGCACAGTCTCAATTTTAAGCGCTACTGAGAACATGCCTTGAGATGCTTAAAGGATCTGAGGTTAAAAGCTAAGCTGCCAAGGCTGACACAATTTTTGGAGCCACTTTGGGTAAGAAAATCACTGACATTGTCAACAAGGCACAAGAGCCAGTTCTACAACCTCGGTTTTCATGGGGCACATCAAGGTTGAGAGGTCAGATCACACAGTGCAGTGCCTCATCACACATTCTGCAGCTCCATCCACAGTGAAATTTTATTAATGTTTGTTTTGTTTTTGTGACAAAGTCTAACTCTGTCATCCAGGCTAGAGTGCAGTGGCAATATCTTGGCTCATTGCAGCCTCCGCCTCCCAGGGTCAAGCAATTCTCCTGCCTCAGCCTCTAGAGTAGCTGGGACTAGAGGGGGGCGCCACCATGTCCGGCTAATTATTTATTTATTTATTTATTTATTTATTTTTGTATTTTTAGTAGAGACAGAGTTTCAGCACGTTGGCCAGGCTGGTCTCGAACTCCTGACCTTAGGTGATCCGCCTGTCCTGGCCTCCCAAAGTTCTGGGATTACACATGTGAGCCAGTGCACCCGGCCAGCTTTTGTAAAACTTTGCTTAATTTTTGTTTAATATTTTTTAGGATTTTATTTGCATAAGGGTGTACAGTAAACAGTATGTGTTCACAGTGTTGTTTACTCTGTGATTACTGTACAATGTGTGAAGTGCTGTACAGTGTGCATGTGCTGTGTGAGTGCTGTACAGTATGCATGTGCTGCATTATATCTGTACTGTTTGAGTTGATCTCAGTACAGTAGTGTATTACACAAATATTCTCTAATGAAATAGTTTTATTATAAAAAAATACTGTATGAAGTATCTTTAACAAAATTATGTATTTATCAGTTGATGAAAACATTGCGACCAGAGGCTTACAGGAACGTAATCTTGTATTTCCCATTGCAGCAGCGGTTCAGTAGTCATTGGGGCAACTGTATAGAACACAACTATTCCGAATTATGTACCTACATTTTCTCCATATCAATAGATGATGTGGAGAGTACCTTATTTTTACTCCCTTCCACTCGTATCTTCCACTTATTTCAGATTTTATTTATGTGGGGTTTTGTCTTGTTTGCGATGCAAATAATGCTACAGTGAACTTAGTGTGAAATATCTGAGAGACTGCATCTGTAGAATAGGTTTCAGAAATTGCCATTGCTGGGCCACAGGAAATACACAACTTAAAGTTTGAGGATATCTTTGGTAATTGTTTTCGTTTTTCTTTTCAAATGTATAATCATATTTAAAGCCATTTATCCAGCAGAGGGAGCGAGAGTATCAGAGAGCCATAATAACTGTTAGATCTTCTTTTTCTGAAATAAATTTAAAAGTGCCCAGGTATTTTCATAGTTCAGGTTTGCAACCTTGATTTTGTACTTAAAAGTTAGATTGTCTTTTTATATTTTTCTAAAATCATTCTGATGGTATCCTTTGAAGGTGATATAAATCTATAGAATGAATAATTGCTACCACTTAGCTAGTAGTTAGGATAGATACATATTGATCCTTATAGATTAAGAGTATGGTGAACATAGTGATAATAGCATAATTTGGTTATCCTCTTCTGCTTTTGTGTGTTCCCTTCTTAGGACTGAAAATCCTTCATTGACACCAGAAAGTATTGAAAATTAGACGTAAAAATAAAAATGTTTCTCTTTGCTTCTCCGTAGGGTTCAGCACCACCCCCTTCTCCAACACCTAACAAAGAGATGAAGAACAAAGCAGTTCTTTGCAAACCTTTAACAATGACAAAAGCTACTTACTGTAAACCTCACATGCAGACCAAATCTTGTCAGACAGGTAACTTAGGACAATGTGACCTACATACTTCCCCATACCTTCATCTCACCTAATGAAATACATGCTTTTCTTGAATGACACCTCCAGGATAGATTCATTTGGTCAATTTGTCATTTTCTGTTGATTTTGCTTACCTGATTTTAGATATTACCTGGAGAATACAGCATCTCATTTTAAATCATTATGATCAAGAATACAAATTATGTCAAAAGTGAAAAAATACTATCTCGAAAATTTCCTTGGGGTTAAGACTACTAAAATTATAATGCCTCCTCTGAGAAAATCATCTCTTTGCATGTGGTTTGTAATGGTAACAGTTCTGTTTCCTTCCTGTCAGAATGAGATGAAATTATTCAAATATGTATTTTTTTAATCAAATTTACAGTGTTATCTGTGTATTTTAATTATTTGATTAAATAAGCCTTTGGGGGAGGTTGTTGAGGAGAGTATGGTAGGGTATCTGGAACTACATAGTATTTTTAAAGGATGTTTTCTTTCTTAAAAAAAAAAATCCCTAAATTCTGTTTGTATTTTCTGTAAGTTAGAACAGCTGCTACTTTCTTTTTTGTCCTGTTCTTTTTAAGTTACCCAGCTTGTAAAAACTGGGAACTTAAAAAAACAAAAGGTACTGAGGTAGTTAAATTTTTCTTTATCAAATTATTTTAACATTGAGCACCTGTATATAAGTGTTAGTTAACATTGCTCCTTAAATATGTTTTGTGTTTTTAGATGATACTTGGAAGACAGAATATGTTCCAGTGCCTATCCCTGTACCTGTGTATATCCCAGTTCCTATGCACATGTACAGTCAGAATATTCCTGTTCCTACTACAGTTCCTGTTCCTGTAAGTCACATTTTAAGTTCTTTCTCATTTTGAGATTTAGCAGGCACGGTTGGGAAAACAGTGTACAGTTGACCCTTGAACAACAAGAGTTTGAACTCCATGCATCCACATATGTGGATGATTTTTTTTTTTTTTTCAATAAATATGGGCGGCCCTCTGTATTGGCAGGTTCCACATCCGTGACCAAACACAGACTGAAAATACAGTATTCTGCCTGTAATCCCAGCACTTTGGGAGGCTAAGGTAGGTGTATCTTCAGCCCAGGAGTTCAAGACCAGCCTGGGCAACATGGTGACACCCTGTCTCTACTAAAAATATAAAAATTAGCCAAGCACAGTGGCATATACCTGTAGTCCCAGCTACTTGGGAGGCTGAGGTAGGAAGATTGCTTGAGCTTGGGAGATGGAGGCTGCAATGAGCCATGACTGCACCACTGCACTGCAGCCTGGGCTATAGAGCAAGTCCTTGTCTCAAAAAAAATAAAAATAAAAAATTATTTGAGGATGTGAAATCTGTGTAGAAGGCTGACTCTAGGGGTGTGGAACTTGAGTATGCATAGACTTTGGTATCCATCCACAGGTGGTCCTGGAACCAATCCCCCAGAATACTGAGGATAACTCTAGTTGCAGTTACTAGTTTAGTGACGCTAATAAAACCATCTTTACCTTCTTCAACAGTTAACTTAGATTTAGTTGAATCTCTGTTGTCATGATTGATTGCTTTGTGTATAGTATGTATATGTTCATCCTCGAAAGTGACATTTCACAGATGTCTGCGCCTGCTCTATGCATATTAAGTTTTATATTTGGGTTCATTTTCAAAAGGAATATTTGTGGGCCATGTGCAGTGGCTCACGCCTGTAATCCCAGCACTTTAGGAGGCTGACATGGGCAGATCACCTGAGGTCAGGAGTTCAAGACCCGCCTGGCCAACATGGTGAAACCCCGTCTCTACTAAAAATACAAAATTAGTCAGGCGTGGTGGCGCATGCCTGTAATCCCAGCTACTGGGGAGGCTGGGGCAGGAGAATCGCTTGAACCTGGGAGGCAGAGGTTGCAGTGAACTGAGATAGCGCCATTGCACTCCAGCCTGGGCAACAAGAGTGAAATTCCATTTCAAAAAAAAAAAGAAAAATATTTGTGAAGCCATAAGGTTTAGAACTGAAACATAGAATTTCATATAAAATATTATTTTATCCCAAATCACTTGCAGTACTTAGAAGAACACTGTGTCAGGGCTTGGCTGTTATAGTCCCCTGGGGGACAGAAATACTTCAAAAATTATTTTTCTTTAATTTGAATTTCAAAAAGTAGATGCCTGTATTCTAGGCTTTCTTGTCACAGTTAACATCTTAGTTTTGTATGTGTTCTTTTCAAAGCTTTTATCCAGTGTGATATTACAAAGTAGATCATGTGTCAGAGTAATTTTTAATTTGGAAAAATACCTTTTAATGTTTAGTAAACCTAACTCAAAATGATTTGGTTAATTAGGTGCCAGTTCCTGTTTTTCTGCCTGCTCCATTGGACAGCAGTGAGAAGATTCCTGCAGCAATTGAGGAGCTAAAAAGCAAGGTTTCTTCAGATGCTCTTGATACAGAGTTGCTTACAATGACGGATATGATGAGTGAAGACGAGGGGAAAACAGAGACTACCAACATCAACAGTGAGCTACACTAAATTATACCTTGCGAATAAGTATTGTTATAAATACCTTGGTTATTTATAAGTATTGTTACAGTACTTTCCAAGGCATATCATTTTGTTTCAACTTATGTGGGGGTGAGGAAAGCATTGTAACAAAAATGTATTTTATATTAAGAGATCTACACCATATTTAGCCAGGTGCCCTCAGACAGATATCCAAAGCAGGAATTTGGTCTTTGGTCTCTGTTTTAAGCAGGATTTGACTCGTAAAATTAACTCAAAATTATTCCTGTTAATGGAGTAGTGCAGATGCAAAACTATAATAACTTTTGTAGTAGACTCTAATAATGATCAAAACTCTTATTTTGTAATAGTTATCCCTAGTTTTTTTTTTTTTTTTTTTTTTTGAGTTGGACTCTTGCTCTGTTGCCCAGGGTGGAGTGCAGTAGCATGATCCCGGCTCACTGAGATCTCTGCCTCCTGGGTTCAAGCTATGCTTCTGCCTCGGCCTCCTGAGTAGCTGCAATTACAGGCACGTGCCACCATGCCCAGCCAATTTTTGTATTTTTAGCAGAGACAGGGCTTCACCATGTTGGCCAGGCTGATCTCAAACTCCTGACCTCAGGTGATCCACCTGCCTCCCAAAGTGCTGGTATTACAGGTGTGAGCTACCACACCCAGCCCCTAGTTTTCTTTTATTGCTTATACTAATAAAATAATTTGCATTATCTAAACCAGAGTTTATCTTAACCTCTGTTAGGGCAGTGGTTGCGCTACATGGTATAACATGATGAGTGTGTTGTGGATGATTCTAAGTCACTTCGAATATTTATTTTCCACCCTTAACCCTCTCTTGATACCCAGAGTCCTATTTCAACCTTGAGCTAATTCTTACCCTTACCCTAGAGTACAATCAAAATACTATAATTTTCTCTGGATTTAATAATGAGACAGTGTTTTTGAAGCACTGTGGTAAGGAGTTGTGAAATTAATTTAGTGGGTTGCAATCAGTGTTTTTGTTTAAGAAAAGAAAAACCTAAGTGGAACAGGGTAAGAAAAATGACAGTGTGAATCCCTCATAGAAAGGGTAAGTATTATTTTGTGAAACCAGTGTGTATACAGATGTCTTTCTGTTCCCCACCATCACCTTGCAGTATGTGCTGGATAAAATGCATTTCTTACCATGATTACAACACAAAAACACTTGAAAGCAACTGATCGAACCATTAAAAGGCAGTTGTTAATAAGCATATATTGAACGATTTGAGAAACCTGGGTCAAAATTCAAACAGTATTGAAAACTACAGTTGTCTACCCTCATTAGTTTATTTTTGACAAAAAATTGCTTTTAGAAATACTTTACTTGTTGAAGTTGTTTTACTATCAAAGCATACCTATTAGCTTTTGAAGGGAGTCTTCCTGTAAAATTTATAGGATTAAAAGTTTTCATGTGCTTGTGACTAATTATAATTATGAGGTTTATAGTGGTTTACATTTTAAGATAGTTATATATAAAATATGCCCTTTTCTTTTGTGACATTATAAGTATTTTTTTATATTGCATTTAAAATTAAATGACTTGCTTTTGCCAGATTAAATACAGATACCATTGGGGTTTTCTGTTTTGATTGCTAAAGATAATATGGATTGATTTCAGGTGTAATTATTGAAACAGATATAATTGGTTCAGACCTTTTGAAGAACTCTGACCCAGAGACACAGTCCAGCATGCCTGATGTACCATATGAACCAGATTTGGATATCGAAATAGATTTTCCCAGAGGTACTCAAAACGTTTATGACTATGGAATTTAGTTATGGAGTCAACTGTGGTTATGATCATTTACCATTTGATGTTTGTGTCATTGCCTTTTAGCAGTGTTCATATTTTTTATTCTTGTTGTTATTTTTAAACTCACCTTAACAGTTAACTTCATATTTTGTTGTTGTTGTTTTTTAAAAATCCACCTTAACAGTTAACTTCTGGAATGAGATCACTTGATCCCAGGAGTTCAAGACCAGCCTGGGCAATATGGTGAAACGCCATCTCTACTAAAAATATAAAAATTAGCCAGGCGTGGTGGTGCATGCATGTAATCCCAGCTACTCGGGAGGCTGAGGCAGAAGGATTGCTTGAGCCCGGGAGGTAGAGGTTGCAGTGAGCCGAGATTGTGCTACTGCACTCCAGCTTGGGCAGCAGAGTGAGACCCTGTCTAAAAAAAAAAAAAAAAAAAACTTGTAGAAGTAATTCATTATAGAAAGTTTAAAGAAGTGTTTGTGTCCTTTTTAATTTAAAAATATTGTTAGCGTCTGGGTGCAGTGGTTTATGCCTGTAATCCCAGCACTTTGGGAGGCCAAGGTGGGTGGATCACCTGAGGTCAGGAGTTTGAGACCAGCCTGGCCAACGTGGTGAAACCCCGTCTCTGCTGAAAATACAAAAATTAGCTGGGCATGGTGGCGAGTGCCTGTAATCCCAGCTACTGGGGAGGCTGAGGCAGAATTGCTTGAACTCAGGAGACGGAGGTTGCAGTGAGCCAAGACTGCACCATTGCACTCCAGCCTAGGCAGTAAGAGCAAAACTCTGTCTCAAAAAAAATTATATATATATATAATATATATAATTTATATATAATACATAAATATAATTTATATATAATATACAAATATAATTTTATATATAATATATAAATATAATTATATATATTATATAGTTTTTATATATATTATATATATATAGTTAGGTTTTTTTAAAGATCCTTTGAAAATTAAGTTCACCTTCAAAGGAAAAATTATTTTCAGGTCTTTTGTAAAATAAGTGTGCCCCATTTTTCATTATTTTCTTAATCCATGGATGGCTGATGTGCACACTGAGTAGAATGTAAAACATTAGTTTTTGGAAAAAACATTTAATAGATTGAATCAGATTTGTACCAAGACCATTTAGATCTTGTAATTGGATTTCAGACTATAATAATTTTTCTGGTATCAAACATTTTCATGAAAATTCTGTGTTGATATTCATTTTATATATGTTTTTAGGAGTTTGAACAGTGTTTGTCAGAATTCACAAACCATGTTAGGTACAATGAGTCATTTACTCCCCAGCCCAGCCCAGATTGTCCCCATGTACGAATGCTGGTTTACATCCTGTGGTTAGTTCTTTGTTGGCTGTGTTTATGTAACATAACCCTGTGCTATTTCATTTAAAATAAAAGTTCTGATTTGGTTGTCAGCTGCTGAGGAGCTTGATATGGAAAATGAATTTTTATTACCACCTGTTTTTGGTGAAGAATATGAGGAACAGCCCAGACCTCGATCTAAAAAAAAGGTACATTCACTTAATAGCCTATATAACAATATTTCTCTATAGGCAAACAAGAATACAGTGTTCTTTTAGTGTGCCTGAGAATATGGGAACATATTTTGTTTTCTAGGTTGGAAAATAATTTATTTTCTATTAATATAGAATATAGTAATTTATTACTACTATTTATTACTATTTCTATTTATATAGAAATAGTAATAATTTATTACTACTTCTAAGTAATAAAAATATCTCAGATTTAGTTGATACCTCAGCTAAACTTGTCTTGATACAAGGTCAAAATAGAAAACAGTTGCTAAAGTAGTAAGTTCAGTTCTTTGACAAAAATTTAGACTTTTCTAGGGAGCTGTTTTTTCCACGATTATTTCTGATGGGATTATCAGCGAAGTTGAAGTACACAGTTTATTATTTCTGGTCTCTTTTAGGCATACCAACACACATAGAAAGACATGCTGGACAGTTTGATCATTCAGGTAGACCAAATCTACATGCCATTAACAAGTGTAATTGTTATAATATTCTGTCAACTTTCTGTGTTTCTGACTTCCAACATAAAGCAGGTTTTAAAAATACCTTAAGAAAGCTTTCACAAATTGTCCCCAAAAGAAAGGAAAAAAACCTGAAAAGGGAGAGAATACTTGCAGTAGAATGAAGGTGGACTTCTGCTTGACACCAAACACAACAATTAACTCAAAATGAGCCATAGACCTAAATGTAAGAGCTAAAAATATAAAACTCTTAGAAGAAAACATAGGCCTAAATCTTAATGGCCTTATGTTAGGCAGTTTCTTAGGTAAGATACCAAAAGCACAGGGAAGAAAAGGAAAAATAAATAAACTGGACTACATCAAAATTAAAAACTTTTGCATTGCAAGCAATGCCATCAGGAAAGTGAAAAGGGGGCCAGGCACAGTGGCACCTGTAATCCCAGCACTTTGGAAGGCTGAGGCGGGAAGATTGGTGGAGCCCAAGAGTTTGAGACCAGCCTGGGCAACATAGTGAGACCTTTACAAAAAATAAAAAATAAAAACCAGCCAGGCATGGTGGCACGTGCCTGCAGTCCCAGCTACCTGGGAGGAGGATCGAGGCTGCAGTGAGCTATGATCATGCCACTGCACTCCAGCTTGGGCAACAGAGCAAGACCTCTCCTCAAAACAGAACTCCAGCATGGATACTTACCTGGCAGGGGAGATACCGTGATTACAAAACTCTAGCATGGGTGACAGAGCAAGGCCTTGTCTTAAAAAAACAAAAATAAAACAATAAAATAAAATAAAAAAGTGAAAAGTACTTAAGTGTCACTCTCTATAAGGTGGAGTTGTTGAAAAGTTCCTCAGTTTCTCTGTTACAGTAATATTTAGATTATTAGTTTATTGTCATATTTATTTTCTCATCATTGGTGACTCTCGCCACAGAATTTAATATGATTTTGTTGCACAAAGTGATTTATGTAGAAACATCCCATTTCCTGAACTATTAACTGACTGTTGTCAGATTCAGGAATACCAGTCAGTTCAAAGCAAATACCTATATTTCATTTTTTCTTTTCTAATTTCATGACAGATTAAACAAATAACTATATTTGTAATTACAGATGACCCTTGTACAATGCAGTGGTTGGGCTCTGATCCCCCCTGCACAGTCACAAATTTGTGTATAACTTTTGACTCCCTCAGAAGTTACGTACTAGTAGCCTACTCTTCACTGAGCCCCACCCCTGCACAGTCAAAAATTCATGTATTACTTTTGACTCCCTAAAAAGCTAACTACTAGTAGCCTACTGTTTACTGGAAGCCTTGCTGATAACAGTTGATAAACACATATTTTATATGCTACATACTGTATTTTTATAATAAAGTTAGCTAGAGAAAATGTTATCAAGAGAATCATATGGGAGAGAAAATATATTTACGATTCATTAGGTGGAAATAGATCATCCTCATTGTCTTCAAGTTGAGTAGGCTGAGGAGGAAGAGGAGAGGTTGGTCTTGCTGTCTCAGGTGGCATGATTGGAAGAGGTAGAAGGAGGTAGGAGAGGCAGGCACACAGAAAAACGTGTCCAAGTGGACCCTTGCAGTTCAAACCCATGTTGCTTAAGGGTCAATTGTAATTTGCCTTTGTTGAGAGATGTCTTGTATAAAGTAATGAAATAATGTAGGCTTTAAAAAAGATATTATTATGGTGTTTTTTACTAATAGGGAGCCAAGAGAAAGGCTGTGTCAGGATACCAGTCTCATGATGATAGTTCTGACAATTCAGAATGCAGCTTTCCTTTCAAATATACGTATGGCGTAAACGCATGGAAACACTGGGTCAAAACTAGGCAACTTGATGAAGATCTTCTGGTATTAGACGAGTTAAAATCTTGTAAGTGTTTTAATTTTGTTTCTCCTAAGTCCTATTTAAAATCAAGATTTCTGTTATTGAGTACCTTTAAATTTAAAAAACATAAATGTAACTTAAAATACCTGTAAGAGTGCATTTTATTTTACTTCAGAGCTCTTACAAAGAATAACGTCAGAAAGTTTCTTAACCTTAATAAGACACTAAATAATAACAATTATTTTTTATTTTATGTATTTTTAGCTAAATCAGTAAAGTTAAAAGAGGATCTACTCTCTCACACCACAGCTGAGCTTAACTATGGGTTAGCTCATTTTGTCAATGAGATCCGACGGCCAAATGGAGAGAATTATGCACCTGACAGCATCTATTACCTTTGCCTTGGAATACAGGAGGTTAGTAATTTGATGGCTGCTTTCAAGTATAACATTAATAAGAAAAGTTGTGGTAGTTCTTGTTCCTGTAGCATTATGGAACCTTTATTGACTTACCAAGAAACACATCTACAAAGTTGTATATTTGCCACCATTTATATATAAATGATAATCAGGACGACATTCTTTCCTTACCCATTGCAGATAAATGAATTCACATTATAAGGCATGATATGTAGCCACATCTGGCTATAGATCCATGCTGATCTACATGTAAACAGAAAAATGTCATAACTCTGTAAATAGGTCTGTTTCACTGTATGCTTCTGATGTGTTTCTAACTTGTTAAATAGTATAACTACTCATTAATTCTTTGGCTATTTCATAAAAAGAGATCATTCTTTAGGGGTAAAGATAAACTTCATCCACATGTCAATGAGTTTGTTTTCTACAGTAAACATGGAGATCAGCTTTAAATAATGACCTCTAGTTCTGAACAGATTCCACAGATTTGTGCCCAGAAGTCAGAAAGAATCTCCAACTTCACATCCTATGTATTTTGAAATATGATTGATGACAGGGGAGCTCTCTTCAGAGTTTTGTTTGTAGGCCTAAAAATTCATTTTATTTTTCTAACAGGTGTTAGATAATGAAATAAATCACTGAAGAAAACTAGAGTTGTCTTAATTTGTGTTTTATTTACTTTTTCTTTAGGATAGAAATTTGCTTAAGATTCTGTAAGTGGTGGTGCAGATATATAGTGTACGGCTATAAATCGCTATATTCAAGGACCATCATATATCTTGCAGTAGCAACCTAAAAGATACGTGAATAGGTTTACTTTTTTCTTATTCTCGTTTTATAGGTTTACGTGTACTTTGAGTCTCATGCTTAGATGATAATATAGGTCCACCATTCCACAAACCTCTGAAAACCAGAATTTTTTTTCATGAAAACACACTCAACAGTAAAACCTAACTTAAAGGATTGTGAAGCTGTTGTTGTCTTATTACTCTTGGTGTTAATATTCATCCATAGAACATTAACCATAGAATTTACTATAGAATTGTTAATGTTTCTAAACAAGTACAGAGTGTTTACCCACACCACTCGAGGAATATTAATGTATTATAATTATGTACATGCCCTGTTTCCCCTGTAAAATCCAAACAATGATGAATTCCAAAACATGTGACTCCAGTGGTTCTGGCTGAGGGGTTGAAGACCCATGTGTGTATTTTCCCTCCTCCTCTTTTATTATACCTAGGAGGGAGGGGGAGAGTAGGAGTAACATTTATATTGTACCAGGTGTAGATGAAATTGTCTTGGTCCTCTAGTTTCAGAACAATTTATTTAAGGAGAACATTTATATTTTAGAAATAATTCTGTTATCTAGATCAACTATTTTTTAAAGTGCTGTAGAGAGCACTAGCGTTGTGCCATATCAACTCAGCAGGAAGAGAGAGTTTGAGTTCTAGGCTCCTCTTGTTTTAATTCATTCCTACTTTTTGGGGCTGTGTTTTGGGGTTATGTATGGAATTTCATTTAGAAATTTCATTTCTGGTAGAAACAAGGCTTAAAAACGTCTTTAGATAATGAAACTTTTAAAATCAATAAAAACAACAAAATAAGGGGTTCTCTGCCCCACTGATCTCTAGTCTACCTAGTTCCTTCCCTAAGGACATGCTTTTTGCTCTTTTAGCTATTTCCCCTGGCATTACTTGAAAAATATAATTGATTTTTATATATTCATCAGTTCATTATTAGTTCTAGTAGGTGGTCTTGTTTTGTTATTTTTTAAATATATCTTAGAATTTTCTATATACACAATCATGTCACCTATGAATAAGGACAGTTTTACCTTTTTCTGATCTTTCTTTGCTTTGCTTTACTACATTGCTTGAAACCTTCCCCCATTTTTCTCTCCTGCCACCCAAACCCTAGTCCTAGTACAGTGTTAAATGGAATTAGTGATAGCAGAAACTCTTGCCTAGTTCCTGATCTTAGAGGAAAGTATTTTGTCTTTGACCATTAAGTGTGATGCACTCTTTAGGGTTTTTTTTTTTTTGGTAGCTTTCTGTTACCAAGTTGAGGAACTTTTCTTCCATTCTTAGTTGACCGAGGATTTTTTTTAACTTTTTATTTTGTTGCTGAGAGTTTTTTTTTTTTAATTATAAATGCTTATTGAATTTTGTCAACTCCTTTTTCTGCATCTATTAAGATACGGATTTTTCTTCTCCTATTAATAATGGTATGAATATAAATTAATTTTCAGACATTAAACCAGCCTAGCATTCTTGGGATAGACTCCAATTGATAATGTTATCCTTTTTATATATTGCCAGATTAGATGTGCAGATATATTGTTGATGATTTTTGCAGATGTTCATGAGGATAAGTAGTTCAAAGTTTTTTTTAACGATAATTTATATTTATAAAGAACATTGTTCTATGAACAACAACAAAAACTCAGAAAAAAAAAGTGATCAGAGTATTATTTCTCACAAATAAGGCAACTAATGCCCTGGTATCTCAAAATCCTTTACAAAAGGAGATAGCTTCATAAGATCTAGTCAAGGGGTTTTTGGTATGTTACTTTTTTTTTCTTTTATGTTACTTTGTTTTTCTTTTCATCTGCTTCCATCTTAAGCATAATTTGTTCAGCTGTAAGAGCTCCCACTTGCTTATTCTTTGCTTACTTAACTTTTTGTTTGATGCTGGCCACATGAATTTTAGTTTCAGTAGAAGCTTCCTTAGGTTTCACATCTGGTTTTTCTTTAGATGGAATTAAAGTTTTGCTTCTTTGCTCATCTCTTACCGAGGGCTTCTGCTTGTTTAGCCTTCATTGCTTCCATTTGCTGCTACTGCTTCTGATTTGCCTTCGAAAAGTATTCACCACTAGCCAGTTCATTATCAATCTGACTTTCTGGCTGTGGTGGTGGGAATGGTGTATATTCTTTCTTAACATTTTTTTTTCTTTGGTTCCTTGCATTTATTCATATTTGTATGTTTGAATTGTGGCAAAAATCTCTCCCAACTTTGTGATTGAAATTCAGAATCTTTTGCCAACTCTTTTAGTCATTAAGGTTTTAATCTTATAAATAGGATGCATATTCTTCATAGTATATAGGACTACTTTTCAAACCTTTTTTTTATTTTTTTTGAGATGGAGTCTCGCTCTGTCACCAGGCTGGAGCCCAGTGGCGCGATGTTGGCTCAATGCAACCTCCGCCTCCTGGGTTCAAGCAATTCCTCTGCCTCAGTCCCAAGTAGCTGGGACTACAGGTGCACGCCACCACGCCTGGCTAATTTTTCGTATTTTAATAGAGACGAGATTTCACCATGTTGGCCAGGATGGTCTCGATCTCCCGACCTCGTGATCCACCCATCTCAGCCTCCCTAAGTGCTGGGATTACATGCGTGAGCCAGCGCGCCCAGCCAGTCTCAAACCTCTTTTTTAAGCCACTAAAAGGTCCAGTGGCTGAAACTGTTTCCCTGCATCATAATGGAGCAAGTTCATTAAGAGTTCTTCAGTGTAGATCCTTTGAGACCAATAAGCCATTGTCTTTTTACAAATCTCTTTATTTCTTACCAAATAACCTATTTTAATGATGTTACATGCAACATCATCCGGAAGAATTCGCACTGCCTGTTCAAATGAAACACTCCTTGCTAACAGTTTTAGATCTCTGGTCCCAGTGATGATATATGAATCAAAAGTCTTCTGTTTTTTTTTTTGAGAGTCTTGCTCTGTCATCCAGGCTGGAGTGCAGTGGCACCATCTTGGCTCACTGCAACCTCTGCTTCCGGGTTCAAGCGATTCTCCTGAGGAGGCTGGCATTACAGGTGCCCACCATCACGCCCAACTAATTTTTTGTATTTTTTAGTACAAGTCTTCTTTGTACTACTGTTAACGGAAGGAAAGCCTTGAGTGTTAATTGTCCAGGTTCTTGGCGTTTTGAACAAAGGATTGGACAAAATGCACAAACGACAAAGGAACGAAGCAGCGAAAGCAGAAATTTATTAAAGCAAGAAAGCACTGAATAGGGTGGGAATGGGCCTGAGCAAGTGGCTCTAGGGCTGAGTTACAAAGTCTTCTGGGTTTTAAGTACTCCTTTTGAGGTCCTTATTGGTTACCCCTTATCTGGATGAAGGATTTGGTCTAATACTAATAAAAGGCTGAGGTGAATTGGCCCCCTGTGCAGATGAAGGGATGGTCCCTGCTTGGCCCATGGCCAGTCCAGGGCACTCTCTCCACCTGAGACCTGGCGGAAGGGAGAGGATTGTAGGGAGAGTAATATGGGCATGGGGAGGTGGGGTTTTACTTTCTGGTTCAGCTTTAGGAAGTTGGCGTTAATTGGCCTTAAGTTCCCTGCCCCCAGGTGTTTTCCCTTGATTCACCATGAATGACTTTAATTTCTCTGCCTCCAGACCCCATTCTTCTGCCTCAGTTCAAACAGTCATGCTGCCCTGGATCCAATGCAGGGTTGCATTAACATTGATGTTTGTTCAAGGCTTTCTGCACCAATGGCCAGCACTTTCTAGTAAGCTTCTCTATATTTTGGGAACGAAGTTATATAATTACTTTCCTTCAAGAGTCCTCTGGGATTTTCCTCTTTGGAAAGAGCTGTTTCCTTCCAACCGTCAGGAACAGTAAGGAATTCCAATTCATCTTGGTCTCTCCAGCTTCCGCTTCTGGTTATGAAATTCACTGTTTCCAGCCCCTTTTCTGGCCGGTTCAGAGAGGAAGACACCATTTTCACATTGCTTCTGGTGGAGCCGGAAATAAACTTGAAAGTTCTCTTGTCTTTACCTGGCTTTGGTTTGAGGGTAGTAGTGGCTTCATAAAATGAGCTGGGGCTGGGCATGGGGGTTCGCGCCTGTAATCCCAACACTTTGGGAGGCCAAGGCAGGTGGATCACCTGAGGTTCAGGAGTTCTAGACCAGCCTGGCCGACATGGTGAAATGCTGTCTCTACTAAAAATACAAAAATTAGCTGGGCGTGGTGGCGAGCACCTGTAATCCCAGCTACTTGGGAGGCTGAGGCTGGAGAATTGCTTGAACCTGGGAGGCAGAGGTTGCAGTGAGCTGAGATCATGCCATTGCACTCCAGCCTGGGCAACAAGAGCAAAACTCCATCTCAAAAATAAATAAATAAATAATAATTTTTAAAAAAGTGTTGGGAAATATTCCTTCCTACTATTTTCTGAAAGAATTTGTGAGCATTGGTATTCTTCCTTAAATATGCAATAGAATTCACCAGTGAAGCCATATAGGCTTAGGATTACTTTTTGTGGTGGGGGTGGCAGGGTGTGGATGGATGTGGTTTTTAATCACTTAATCAGTTCCTTTAGTTGATATCAACTGTTTAGATTTCCTGTTCCTTCTTGCACCACTTTTAGCAATTTTGTCTTTCAAGAAATGATGCATTTCATCAAAGTCATCAAATTTGTTAGCCTAAGTTTGGTAGTATTTTCTTATTATCCTTTCATTCCTGATACTGGTAATTTGTGCCTTCTTTTTGTTTCTTAATTCTTTTGTTTTGTTTTGTTTTGTTTTGTTTTGAGACAGAGTCTCACTTTGTCACACAGGCCGGTGTGCAGTGGTGCGATTTTGGCTCACTGCAACCTATGCCTCCCAGATTCAAGTGAATGCCTGCCTCAGCCTCCCAAGTAGCTGGGATTACAGGTGCCCGCCACCACATCTGGCTAATTTTTGTATTTTTAGTAGAGACAGGGCTTCACTTTGGCCAGGCTGGTCTTGAATTCCAGACCTCAAGTGATCCCCCTGCCCCAGTTTTCCAAAGTGCTGGGATTACAGGTGTGAGCCACCATGCCCAGCCTCTTTTTGTATCTTGAACAGTCCAGCTGAGGAATCAGCCAACTTTTTCGTAAAGGGCAAGATAGTAAATAATTTAGGCTTTGCAGACCAAGAGGTAAAAATTTAGACTGTAATGTAGTTACTTATATATAACTGCTTTAAATTGTAACCATTTATAAAAGAATAAAAAACAATTATTAGCTCATAGGTTTGTGGGATTGGGCCCATGGAGCTAGCTAGGTCTGTATAGTTGGCCTAGACACTCATGTAGCTAAAGGTGTACCATTTTAATTTTTCTCTTGTATTGAGTCTGAGTTGTATTATTTCCTTTCTTAATTTGCTCTCTTTTTATCCAGCTTCTTAAGATGTAAGCTTAGATAATTGATTTTAGTGTTTCTTCTTTTTCAGGAAAGCATTTAAAACTGTAAAATTTTCTCTAAAACTAGTTTACTTACATCACGAATTTTTATATGTTGTGTTTTAATTTTCCTTGACTTAAAGAAAATGATATCACAGGAAGTTGAGTCTCTGGATTGCCTCTTATTGAATGGATTATTTAAATAATTAGGACTTCAATACTATTAGAGGTTTTGAGAGCTAAGTGGATTGTGTAATAAATGATTATGAAGTATGTCTTAAATAGGTTTTTTTCTCTCAGTTTTTGTTGTAGTAAAATATACATAACATAAAATTTACAGTTTTAAGCATTTTTAAGGGTGTGGTCCAGTGGCATTAAGTACATTCACATTGTTGTGCAGCCAGCATCACCATCTATCTCTAGAACTCTTTTCATCTTGCAGAACTGAAACTCAGTACTCATTAAATAATAACTCTCCATTTCCATCTCTACTGAGCCCTGTAAGCCACTATTCTACTTTCTGTGATTTTGACTACCATAGGCACCTCATATAAGTGGAATCATACAGTGTTTGTCCTTTTCAGTCTGGCTTATTTCATTTAGCATAATATACTCAAGGTTTATCTGTGTTGTGTAGCATATGTCAGAATTTGTGTGTGTGTGTGTGTGAGAGAAAGAGAGACAGAGAGAGAGACAGGGTCTCACTCTGTCGCCCAGGCTGGAGTCCAGTGGCATGAACTTTGCTTAGTATACCCTAAACCTCCCAGGCTCAAGTGATTCTCCTGCCTCAGCCCTTTAAGTGGCTGGGAATGTGGGCACGTACCACCATACCTGGCTAACTAATTTCTCTATTTTTTGTAGAGATGGGGTTTCGCCATGTTGCCCAGTCTGGTCTTGAACTCCAGGGCCCAAGCAATCCACCTTCCTCAGCGTCCCAAAGTGCTGGAATTAACAGGCATGAGCCACTGTGCCCGGCTTCCTTCCTTTTTTTTTTTTTGAGATGGAGCCTCGCTCTGTCGCCCAGGCTGGAGTTCAGTGGCGCGATCTCAGCTCACTGCAAGCTCCGCCTCCCGGGTTCAGGCCATTCTCCTGCCTCAGCCTCCCGAGTAGCTGGGACTAGAGGCACCCGCAACCATGCCGGGCTAATTTTTTGTATTTTTAGTAGAGACGGGGTTTCACCGTGTTAGCTGGGACGGTCTCGATCTCCTGACCTCGTGATCCGCCCGCCTCGGCCTTCCAAAGTGCTGGGATTACAGGCGTGAGCCACTGCGCCCGGCCTTCCTTCCTTTTTAAAATAGGTTCCTTATGTATTGATGAATGTTTTCTCAAAAAGTTGTTTTACTACTAAACTGCACATTTAAAAATAGCTAAGATGGTAATTTTTTTGTTCTACAGTTTACCATAACTTTTAAAAATTGTGGAATATCTATTTTTATTATTGGATACATTTTCACAGACTTGTTTTCAAAGACTGTGGTATTTATAAGCAGCTTTAAAAAGTAATCCTGAAACTCAGCGTAAAGATAAGATAACTAAAGTAAACTTTCCAGAAATCAGTGCTGTTTAATGTTAGTTCAAGATGTGTACAGAAATAGAAGCTATTTTTGGAAGAGTGTGCATGTTTTTCTGTCTGTTGGATTCATTAGTTTTGCTCATGTCTGACAATAAAGATGCAGTTGACAGGAAATATGATTTTCTTCCGTATGTCTATAGAAGAAACAGTAAGGACTAAGTCTTATGAATGTATACTGAAGTAAGTTGTCACTTCTGTTTTGTACATTGAAAAATTAGACATAATTGTAAATAACTGGTACTGTATGAAAGGGGAGCTCGGCCTTATTTTTTCTTGTTTTGTTTGTTTTTCTTACTCTTTCTCAAGGTAACTGACTTTCCTCCACTGATTTTGTATAAGGAACAGTGGTTATTGTTAAATGTTCACATAATATCAAAATGTTTGAGGAAGAAGGAAAATGATATGAAATCCTACGATAACCATCATTAACATTTCATGATCATTCTTTCATACACTATTTTACATATGTGAACACATATCCGTCATACTAAATTTATTATGAATAGAACTATAGACACCTTTTTTTTTTTTTTTGTGACAGAGTCTCTATCGCCCAGGCTGGAGTGCAATGGCACCATCTTGGCTTAATGCAATCTCCGCTTCCTGGGTTTAAGCAATTCTTCTGCCTCAGCCTCCTCCCAAGTAGCTGGGATTACAGGAATGAGCCACCATTCCTGGCTAGTTGGGTTTTTTTTCTCCCCACACCCCATAGAGACGCGGTTTTGCCATGTTGGCCAGGCTGGTCTCAAACGCCTGATCTCAGGTGATCCACCCACCTCAGCCTCCCAAAGTTCTAGGATTGCAGGCATGAGCCACCATGCCAGCCACTTTTTTTTCTTTAATCTCCCCACCATATCACGGTTAGCTAGATGTGTATATTTCTGTTTTTCATGAATGTGATGAAAGAGAGAGTTTTGTCAGCTAGGAACACTAGACCATATTATATACTTCTACATCTTACTTTCTTTTCATCTACTTCCCAGTAAATTGTGGCAGTCCCTCTAAGTCAGCAGGAACAGGCCTAACTATGTGTATATCTCATTGTGTGCTATATCACAGTTAATTTAGTAATTTCCATAATGATGAGCATTCTCTTTGTTTTATGAAATTTTGCTGTTATAGACAGTGTCTACTGTGTATGCTTTCCTTCCTCCTCTGCTCCCCTCCTGCCCCACACAAATCTTCTATAATTATCCTAAAGAACTGATGCATTTGTTTCTGAGAGATGATTCCAGAAAGGGTATATGATCTTAAGAAAAGTATATTTTTTATTTTTAAAGATATTAACAGATTTCTTTCCCAAAATGTTTGAGGATCTTTTTGTGTTTATTGACCATTTGCTTTTCTGTGAATTGCCCCATCGTTTATCTTTTTTAGTTTGTGAGTTTCTTGTTTATTATAGACAGTAAGTCTTTGTCATTTTTCCAGATTTTTCCAAAAGTCTTTTATATGGAGGGATGTGTTTTCTAAGAAGAAAGAACTTTATTTACTAAATTAAAAAATACAGTAAACTCACAGTGTGGTTTGTTAATTTAATTTCTATGTAAATGGGTAGTTTTCAAATAATTAAATTCTATTAAAATACATAGAGGATTTCTAAGCTTATTTAACCTTTATTCAGAGGAACTTAAGATTTATTTTTTATTTTATTTTTTTGAGACAGAGTTTCGCTCTGTCGCCCAGGCTGGAGTGCAGTGGCGCGATCTCGGCACACTGCATCTCCGCCTCCCAGGTTCAAGTGATTCTCCTGCCTCAGCCTCCCGACTACCTGGGACTACAGGCCACCATGCCCAGCTAATTTTTGTATTTTTAGTAGAGATGGGGTTTCACCATGTTGGCCAGGTTGGTCTCGTTCTCTTGATTACAGGCGTGAGCCACCACGCCCGGCCTCTTTATTTTTTAATAGCAGTGATGAGGTTGATTCAGGCTATTTGAATCCTTCTTTCATTGGTTAAATTAGCAAACATTAAGTGCTGTTGTATGCTGGATGCTGGACATTGGAGTAGGCTTTGGAGATTGAGATAAGCATGTTGACAACTTACATTTACTGACTGTTTACTGCTTTCTGCGCACTATGCTCCGTGCTTGATGTGTCATTCGGTCCTCTCAACAACTTTACTATAATTATCAGCATTTTTTTAATGAGGAAGTAAAGTTACTTGCCCAAATTACACAGCTCATAAATTTTGAATCTGGTGAGCAGTTTGAATTAAAAGCCATTACAATATGTTCCACTGAAAGAGTTGAAATACACAGACAAATAATATTTAAATAATGTTATACTCATGGTGTATACAGACTTGGTGTATACAGAGTTGGTAACACAGAATTGGGACTAATTAATTCTACCTAAGTATATACAATGAAAAAGTATAGGAATTTAGATGACATTGAATTTTAAATTTTAAATTGAGTTTTGAAGTACATATAGAAATTTATTCAGCAAAGGGATGAGAGAAGGACAATGGCAGTACAAGGGCACAGTTTACCAGGAACTACTTAGCCTGGCTGGAATGTATTATGTGAAGTGGAGAAAGCTTTGGGGTATTGAGGTTGGGGGCTGCAGTAAGTAAGAGTTATACCACAACGGCCTCTATTCCTTGATAAAATGTTTACATTTCATCTTTATCCAGGGAGAAACATGAAAAGGTTTTAAGTTGGTTTTTTGTTTGTTTGTTTTTTGGTTTTTTTTGGTTTTTTTTTTGAGACGGAGTCTCGCTCTGTCACCCAGGCTGGAGTGCAGTGGCGCGATCTCGGCTCACTGCAAGCTCCGCCTTCCGGGTTCACGCCATTCTCCTGCCTCTGCCTCCCAAATAGCTGGGACTACAGGCGCCCACCACCACGCCCGGCTAATTTTTTGTATTTTTAGTAAAGACGGGGTTTCACCGTTTTAGCCAGGATGGTCTCGATCTCCTGACCTCATGATCCGCCCGCCTCGGCCTCCCACAGTGCTGGGATTACTACAGACGTGAGCCACCGCACCCGGCCAGTTTTAAGTGTTTTTAAAGATGGTACTTGAAATTTTTTTTTCTTGGGCGTAGGCATCTGAAAGCTGGAATATTTTCATTGAAACACAAATTATTGTGCAGAACTACTGATTGATAGCTTAAATTAATGGTGGGTTATTTTATATTATTCTTAATGAAGCTTTATTCATATAACATTTAATAAAACAACTGATTTGAGAGACTTAGAAGTAGAATCTATCTAATAGCCCTCAAATTATGAATGTCTTATATTCCCAATATTTATTTAATTTTATAAATTGTTATGTATATTGTTGCACATAGTGTTTCTTGCTTTAGCTAGCTCTCCGAAACATTTGACCATATGTTTGTCATATTAGTGACAATACTTGTCTGAACAAACATGCCAATAGTCTGAACATATCTAAAATACATGCTTTTCAACTCTCTGTTAGCTGTGTTTTAAGAGATTTTCATTTTGCTTCTCAAGTACTAGTACCGTAATTTCTGTTTAAGTAGATATCTGTCAATGTGCTGCTTTGCCCTACAAAGCATTTTTTATCCATAAGAAACAGGGCCTTTGAAATGTGGCTAGTCTGAAATGAGAAGTGTTCTGAGTGTAAAATATATACAAGATTTCAAAGAATTGGTATTTTTAAAATGTTAAATATTTTTATATTATATGTTGGGATTACATGTTTTGGATATATTGGGTTAAGTAAAATATTAAACTTGTTTCTTTTTAACTTTTAAAATGTGGCTACTAGAATAAAAAAATGTATAACATGTTACATTTTTATCATTCAGTACTGCTCTTTACAGATGTTCCAAAATCATTTAGGGAACTCTAGTTCTCTCATGTATAGTCCCAAAGAAATCTAAGTGAAATGAGAGACCAGTAACTCTTAAAAAAGGAATTTATATATTTTTTTAAAAAAGATACTTTTATTGGCTGGGCGCAGTATCTCATGCCTGTAATCTCAGCACTTTGGGAGACTGAGGCAGGCAGATCACAAGGTCAAGAGATGGAGACCATCCTGGCCAACATAGTGAAACCCTGTCTCTACTAAAAATACAAAAATTATCCGGGCATGGTGGCACGTGCCTGTAATCTCAGCTACTCGGGAGGCTGAGGCAGGAGAATCGCTTGAACCCTGGAGGCGGAGGTTGCATGAGCCGGGATTGCGCCACTGCATTCCAGCCTGGCAACAGAGTAAGACTCTGTCTCAAAAAAAAAGATACTTATGAATTCAAATCCCATAATTGAAGACTTTCTGTGATGATTTTTTTTATTAAGAAATCTACTCTTCAGACAGCCCTATTATATCAAGGAGTTTTCTCTAGGATTAGTTACTATAAGTTGCTGCTTTTCTTCGCAGCTTCTCCTTTGCCTCTGTTCCTGAAACCACACACAGAATTTCTTCTGTAGATTCTCATTGGTTGCAAGGGCTTTGGTGCTAAGGCAACCATATGTGTATAGATTAGATGTTTGTAAGTTGTGACTGCCTATGGTGGAAAATAACAGCAACAATAATATGGCATTGCTTCCCATACTACCACAATGAGTAATAAAACATTTTGTAATTCATTCTGTAACAAGAGCAGCGGATCATTTATCATGGATTGCCTAGAGAAACCTTTTCAGGAGGATTAAGTGTTGGCACTTCATTTAGGAACTGCTTTTAGTAGAGCTGAGTTGGGAACTTAGTTTTTGGTTTATTACTATTGCTAAGGTTCTGAATGTTACATAGAAATTTTCTCTTTGTACTAGATTTACAGATGAAAATAATTATTTCAGAATCATTTCCGTCATTTTTTATTACACATGTTGCTTTATGATAAAAGCAAAAAATATAAATTGCTATTCTAAACTTGGGGATTTTACTTTAGTGATTGTTTTATGTAATACCCAACTAAGTTTGTATATTTAGAAATCCAGAACAATACAAAAGTTTATAGTCACGTTAAATAGCTGGAATCATGATGTTATATTTTAATCAATCACTGCTGTTCTCATTCATAACAATGAGGATCTCCAGGTAGTTTAGGAAATGCTATTTTTAGAGCATCGACCCTTTGACTAACCTAAAAGCAGGGGAGAAACCTAGCATTGTCACTTTCTTGTTTTGCCAGGCTTTTATCAGTTGGTCTATCATTGTATTTGAAAGACATTAATTAGGAGTTTTAGTTCTACTATTTTAGAATTTTGCTGACTAATATTCCTTTGACTAGTTTGAATAACATTGGATCAACTCAGATGATGGCATTCTTATGTTTTGATTAGTGTATACATGGTGTACATTTTTTCTTTCTTACTTTTTACTTATCTGTTCTTTTATTTAAAATAGGCTTTTTGTAGACAGCGTATTGTTGAACCTTGCCTTTAAAAAAATTGAATCCGACAATATCTGTCTCTTTTTTTTTTTTTTTTTTTTCTCCCTTGAGACTGGGTCTCGCTCTGTCCCAGGCTAGAGTGCAGTGGTGTGATCTCATGGCTCACTGCAGCTTTGACCTCCCAGGCCCAAGTGATTCTCCTGCCTCAGCCCATCAAGTAGCTGGAGCTACAGGCACATGCCACCATGCCTGGCTAATTTTTGTATTTTTTGTAGAGATGGGGTTTCACCATCTTGCCCAGGCTGGTCTTGAACTCCTGAGCTCAAGCTGCCTGCTTGGCTTGGCCTCCCAAAGTGCTGAGATTACAGGCATGAGCCTGTATCTCACCCCAGTATCTGTCTTTTAATTGCTGTTTAGACCAGGGACCAACAGACTTTTTAAATAAAGAACCAAATGGTCCATGGTTACAGGTCATGCTTGTCTATCGTGCAGAGATTCAACTATGCTGTAACATGAAAACTGCTGTAACATGAAAGCTGCTGTACAGTATGCAAATGAACCAGTATGTCTGTATTCCAAGAGCACTTTATAAAAATAGGCATGGGCCAGATATGGCTCCAGGACTCTAGTTTCCTAACCTTGGCTTAGACCTTTTACATGTAATATGATCACTGCTGTCATTGAATTAAAATCTGTTATCCTTCTGGTTGTTTTGTATTCTATCTGTTCTTTATTTTTCCATCTTTTTCTGCCTTCCTTTGAATTAATATGTTTTGTGATTCCACTTTATTTCCACTATTGGTTTATTATTTGTACCTCTTAAGTTTTACTTGTTACCTTAGGTTTACAATCTGCATCTTTAATTAACATGTCTACATTCAAATAATATTATATTACTTCACATGTAGTTTAAGAGCCTTAGAACACTGTACTCCCAATTCTTGCCTTCCATTCTTTGTGCTATTATCATATAATTTTATGTTATTTTCTCTTTAAGTCCCACTAATGTTTATACTTTAAATGATTCTGTAACCACCGTCACTGTTAAGATTTTTCTAGGTTTGTGACAGTAAGTTACAAGATTCATAAATTTGCACTGTTTTACAGGTGGAGAATTAGGAATATAGAGACAATAAGAAAAAAGCGTTAGCCTGACAAAGTCAGAGTGCTAGAAGAGAGCTTTCAATAGCTACAGATAACATTTCATCTCATCCTTACCACTCAGTGTTTTTCTTTAGTCATTACCTTAATTATAACTCTTTATAAGAAAAAAAAACTAAAAAGAAAACACTTTTATTTTAAAATTTACATTTTTCTTCATGCACTATATAATAAACACTGGAGTCAAATATTCTGGTTTTTTTTGTCTGACAGACTGAAGATTGTCATCCAGTTTTTACATTCTTGATTCTGGGGTGTGTATTTCAGCTTTGAGTGTTCCAAGCAACAGATTTGTTGATAATTTGTGATTCTTTATAATTTCTAGGTGCATACATAAAATCAGTCATGTTTTAGTATGCATTTCAAAGACATAAAGGTTTATTTTTTTCTTAAATACGGAGTGTAATATGTTTACTATAATCAGCTGATTTTCTTTCAAGAAAGTTTGTGGGGCTTTTTTTTTTTTGTAGTATTTGTGTGGAAGTAATCGAAAAGACAACATATTTATTGATCCTGGATACCAAACATTTGAGCAAGAATTGAATAAAATACTGCGAAGCTGGCAACCAAGCATACTTCCAGATGGTAATGCTATTTTAAATAAAGGTGTTGCTCTCTTGATATTAGGATTGTTATTTTTACAGAGTATGTTTGAAAATATTATAATTAAGTCACTTAAATTTGATAACATTTTCTGAACACTTACTCTTGAGCTCATCTGCCTTTCATCTCTTGTTGAATTAGAAACAAATGTGGTCAATAACTAGAAATGTAATCTACTTTCTCTGGAGTATGAGACTGGATGTTCATATCTTAAGCCTTCCAGTGGAGCTTCTGATGTAAATTTCTCTTAAACCACTGTTTTCAATATGTGAAGAAAATATGTGTGTATGTGGAGTCACCAATTTTTTTCAGGAATTTCAATTCCTGAATTTTAATTTTAAAAGGATTTACACTGTTTTCTGACCACTGTTTGCTTGTCCTACTGAAGAACAGAAGCAAACATCCAGTCCCTTATTCCCTAGATAATAATAGTTCCATAGTAGCCTCTGTATTGTTAAAGAGCTGCATAGGTAATTCTAAAATTATTCTAGTTGATCTAATATGAAAGGAGAATTGGTATAGATTTGTCCTTAAATTAACTGTGTCTGCTTCTAGATGGTTAAATGAAAACTTTTATCTATTATAATTCTTTTAAAATAGTTCTCTCTATTTAAGGGTCAATATTCTCTCGAGTTGAAGAAGACTATCTCTGGAGGATAAAACAACTAGGATCACACTCTCCAGTAGCTCTTCTGAATACACTGTTCTACTTTAACACTAAGTATTTTGGCCTGAAAACAGTGGAACAACACTTAAGACTTTCCTTTGGCACTGTGTTTAGGCATTGGAAAAAAAATCCTTTAACGATGGAAAACAAAGCGTGTCTTCGATACCAAGTGTCTTCCTTATGTGGAACAGATAATGAAGGTAGTGTAACAGATTTCTATTTTTATTTTTATTTTTAAATTTTTTTTGAGACAGAGTTTCACTCTTTTTGCCCAGGCTGGAGTGCAGTGGTGCAGTCTCGGCTCACTGCAGCCTCCACCTCCTGGGTTCAAGCAATTCTCCTCCCTCAGCCTCCTGAGTGGCTGGGATTACAGGCAGGCGCCACCACGCCTGGCTAACTTTGTATTTTTAGTAGAGACAGGGTTTCTCCATGTTGGTGAGGCTGGTCTCGAACTCCCGACCTCAGGTGATCCACCCACCTCGGCCTCCCAAAGTGCTGGGATTACAGGCGTGAGCCACCACGTGTGGCCCAGATTTCTATTTTGGGATTGTCTATGGTAGGGATATCCAAACCTTGCCTTACTAAAGACCACCTGGGTCACTTGTTAAGAACCTAAGGACTGTCAGTTTTATAAAATAAGACAACCTATGTCTTAAGGTGTCTCAGTTCCTTTTGTTTGAAAAATTGTACATTACCAGAAGCCATAACTTAAAACTCCAAGGGGCACCTGGTCCTATTCTTTGGTATAACAGACACTAGGAGTGATGTTTATATCTTTCTTCAAGATTAGTTTAGGTTTATTTCACTTTTATTTTTTAAGATAAAATTACTACTGGAAAAAGAAAACATGAAGATGATGAGCCAGTATTTGAACAAATTGAAAACACAGCCAATCCTTCCAGATGTCCTGTGAAAATGTTTGAATGCTACTTGTCTAAAAGGTGAGTGTTAATGATACTTAACTTTTAAAAATGGTGGTAGAAGTTGGCTGGTTTAAATTTAACATTACCAAGAAGTGACTTTTTTAAATGGATTCTTTCTCAGATTTCTTCTCTCTCAGTTATACCCAAGTTCATTCAGTTATAATCTTTTATTTTGAAATACCCAGCTTATACATCATACTTAAGAGTTTAAGCAAATGTTAAGAAATCACTCTCTACTAATGAAATTTCTACTGCTGTCATTTGCTTTTGGAGATGGGGTCTTGCTCTCTCGCCGAGGCTGGAGTACAGTGGCACATGATCATAGTTCATTGCAACCTCAAACTCCTGGGCTTAAGCGATCCTCCCACCTCTGCCTCCTGAGTAGCTGGGATTGCAGGCATGTGCCTCCATAGCTGGCTAATTTTTGTACTTTTTGTAGAGACAGGATCTCACTGTGTTGCCCAGGCTGGTCTTGAGCTCCTGACCTCAAGCCGTCCTCGTGCCTCAGCCTCCCAAAGTGCTGGAATTACAGGCATGAGCCATTGCGCCTGTCATTGTCTTTTAAATTACAGCAATTCCAATGACAGCAAAGCAAGGGACACAAACTTTTTCTTAAACGGTCAGATGGTAAATATTTTAGGCTTTTTGGGCTATAGAATCACTATTGTAACTAATCGATTCTCTTGTAACTAGAAAGCAGCCATAGACTGTATATAAATTCATGGCATGTGGCTGTGTTATAATAAAACTTCACATAAGCAGGTGGCTGACTGTAGTTTGCCAATGTCCGGTGTAAAGGTATGCTCAAAGGTAGTATAGATAGGTGGAAATGTAAGTGAAGTATTTACATTTAAGAGAAAACAGTCAAGCAGGTATGAAAAATGGAATCATGTTCTGGAATTTTTTTTTTCCCCCAATCTCAGACCAACAGGCATTTTAAAAAGTTTAAGCCAATAAAACGTGTAGAGACCATAGATTATTTTATGCTTGCCTGTTGTTTTAAGTAAGCACTCTCTAATTTTCAGAAGGTCAGCATGAATTCAAAATGTATTTCCCTGTTTAAACAAATCTATAAATCACAGGTCCCCAGGATGGCCCTCAAGAACTTGTAAAAACAATAGTATCATGTATAGGATGATATTAGTACAAGTTGAATGCCCCTTATCCAAAATGCTTCTGACCAGAAGTGTTTTAGATTTCAGATTTTTTCGGATTTTGGAATATTTGCATATACATTATAAGATGTCTTAGGGCTGGGACCCAACTGTAAACATGAAATTCATTTATATTTCATATACACCTTATACATGTAGCCTGAAGATAATTTTATTTATGCATAGCCTGAAGGTGATTTTATTTTCCCCTTGGGGTTGCTGAATAACCTGTGTGTTATGTGCCTGTGTTTTGGGTGCGAACTCCTCACATGAGGTCAGGTGTGGAACTTTCCACTTTTGGTGTCATTTTGGCAAAGAGTTTCAGATTTTGGATTTTTGAATTAGGGATGCTCAGCCTGTATTTCTCACCATGGTTTAGGGTAGTCCTATTTGGCTGCAATAGTGTCAGCGTCTTCAGTTGGTAGTAACTATTTGTTAGTAGGAAATTCCTATCTCACTATTACCTTGTTGGTATTTTAAAAATTAAGTTTCTGTTATGTAATGCTGTAAGAATTTTTTAATTTTATGTGCTGCCATACATATTTCATCAATTCTAAGACATTTTCACATTTCACTATTTCTGAAACTGGGATGCACAGTTTAAATTGTTGCATCTTGAAATCATAATTGGCAGTGTTTTACTTGCTTAATGGTAGCATTAAAATAATGAGTGGTGTGTCTATTGATAGTGTCTTGGATTTAGTGAAGTCGAGTTAAAATTGTGGGAAATAATCTCTATCTCAGAAAATAACTCTGAGAATATTCTAATGACAGAATAATGGAGACAGTGGGGCATAGGGTCTGGTCATATAATGTGATTAATGGCGTCTGAATTATTCTTGAAAAAAGAAAAAGTTGTGGAAATTTTGTGTGTATTTTGTGAAATTGACTTTTTCTCTTTCCTCCCGCCTCCAAAGTCCACAGAATCTTAATCAGAGGATGGATGTTTTTTATTTGCAACCAGAATGTTCTAGTTCTACAGATAGCCCTGTCTGGTATACGTCTACTTCACTGGACCGAAACACCTTGGAAAATATGCTTGTACGGGTTCTTCTAGTAAAAGATATTTATGATAAAGACAATTATGAACTGGATGAAGACACAGACTAAAAAGGAACGTTGCAGAAGCAATCGGGATAAAACAGCATTAGATAGTCATGCTGCTAGATCTTTATTATGGAAAACATTTCAAGTTTACTCCTTCTGTTTTGAGTTTTGTAGCAGTGTACCCACGCTGGGTATTACCATGTAAATAATCTGTGAGTGAAAGTTGCCATTATTCTATGTAGTGGTTTTAGGATACTTAACAAATACATTCAGATTCTTTTTTTATTATTATTTATTTGATTAGGTATGTTTGTAACTTTTTACATTACAGAATATGAATGAGAATGTGCCATGTATAATTTTTTTCTTGTAGTAAGAAACATCCATATTGCACAACTCTACTGTTGCAAAGCTTCCTTGGAAGGGGGCTCTTTTACTGGGTTCTTAACCAGATGGTTGTGTATGGGTAGCACTACTAAAAGTTTAGAACTTGCAGTGTCTTTCGGAATTTTTAAAATAAACTGTAAACTAATAGGCTGGGGTTTTTGTTTTGTTTCGGGGTTTTGTTTTGTTTTGTTTTGTTTTGTTTTGTTTTGTTTTACATTTTAGTTACTGAAGCCTTACAAGGTTATGTAGAGAGATACCATCTTCTGTACCAAAAATAGACAAGAGAATGCTGTCAATATTGGTGTACTGTAATGTGAATCTATACTGGTGAAAACAATTTTTTGTTCCCCTTATTAAAACCTTAGTGTCCTTTTCTCATTTGTGGCTTTCTGCATCACCCAATCAATAAAAAAACAAATATATATATGTATATATATGTATGTATGTGTGTGTGTATATACATATATATATATATAAATGATTGTAAGTTGAAAACAAGATCATCAAGACATTTCCTTTGTAAAAATGTCTGGTGAAAGTATAAAATTCTGTTTTCTTTTATGCCAGCCATAAGTATCTGAAATCCTCTTCATTTATAGAGGTTTGATTTTTATTTCTTTTTTTTTCCTCTTAAGGATACAGATCATGCTGCAATGTTACCTGTGTAGTACTCTAAAACTTAGCAATTTTATCAGAATTCTTGTGCCTGTTTACATTGGATAAAATTGTTTTTAGAAATTCCACTCCTGAAATAGTTATAGAAAGTCAAGCCATGTTAAATAAGATAGGATCACATTTTATTATGAAGATTACCAGTGTAGTAATTCTGATATTGCAGATGATTGAGGAACAAAGAAAGAAACTAATAGAGAAAGTCAATCTCAGAGGAAATCCCATTTAATATTAGATTGTTTGGCTTTTGAAATTACTTCTTATAGAAGATTGCATTAAAAAAAAACACTTTGTGCTTCTGCATAGCAATTTATCTGTTCAGACCTTTTCTTTTAGAATAAGGAAACTTAAAATCTACTTTCTAAAGACTGAACAAAGTGCTAGCTGCAAATTATCTTGAAATCATTTGGCTGTTTTCTAGCATGTGTGTAATCATGTTTTCTTCTGATTCCTGAATGACCATGGTAGCATTAGTGTTTAGAAATTGTTCAGGGGAAAATTGAGCTATTTTCCATAGTGGCTAGCAATTGCTACACATCCTTAGATACTCCTCTCTCCCGTAGGATAAATGTTACAGCACACAAAAGAAATTTTCTCAATTCTGATTTGGAAAATTTCACAGGTGTCATTATTGTATATTTAAGCAATAATTATCTGAATGTTTTGGCATAAAAAATTACTTTATAATGTTCTAACTTGTTTTATAAGTTGAATGACTTTTCGGTCCCTTGATTTTATATTGTTGAGTGATAATCAGACTGATAGTAGCAAATCTGATAATACATTACTAAAATAGATTGCTGATTGTCTATTTAACGAAGACAAGTGGGTAACACTTAAAATATATAATACAAAAATTTCCTCTAACTTAACCTTTTTCCAGAACTACTTCTTTAAGCACTTTTCCTATTAATGCCTATTGTTGATTAAAAGGTGGTTAATTTTAACCATCTTTTAGTCTTCAAAGTGGTGCTATATTCCATCAAGAGCAATAAAGTTTTTCCCAGGTGTCACTTATTGTATATGTTACCAAATACCATGAATTTCTGCCATAGTACTACTATCAAGCACCTTGTCTTGCTATTTACAGTTTCTTCATTTGTACATTTTTAGCTTTTCTAAGTGGAAATGTCTACATAATTTTGATCTTGACATGATTGAGGATTTAGAGCTCTTGTCTTTGTCTTGATTGCAATCCAACGATAGATTAACTTGATTCTCAGGGGGAAAAGAAAAAGAAAAACTTATTTTATGAGAATTGTTTGTTCTGTGAAACTCACTTCACCTAGAACACATTTCATTGATTCTTGGATCTTAGTTTATGTGGTCATAGTTGACTGCTGAGAAAAGGACAATGAAATGATAGCAATTTCCTTTCGCTTCTAGGTGATCTCTGATTATAGATAGCATCCTGTAAATATAACTTTATTGTCTTGAAATGTTTATTGAAGATGCTATATTTTTCTGTTCTGTTTTCTGAAGATTTTGCCATTTAAAATGATCCAGTGAAAAATATTTATCCACATTGAAGAAAGTGGATTTCCCATGCAAATTGAATCTTCATTAACACATTTTAAAAGGCTTTACTGTATTAGGTAACATAGCTATTAAAGGATTTTTCTAGGCAAGAAGCTCAACTTTTTTTTTCCATAAAAATAATTTTTGCTTAAATAGTAACTCATGGTTTTCTTTTATTAAATGGAGTTGTTGTCAGTATGTTAAGCATTGAAGTAGGAGGAGGATGCATATTGTACTGTGCATTCAAATTTATCACTGTTTTTTCTGACAGACTTTCCCTTTGTCCTTTCTAGTTATGACTTGGGAATGGGGTAACTTCTTTATGCATAGTATTAAGGGTTATAGTATGAAGAAATCATAAAATTGCAAGTTTTGGTTTGCATTACTCTAATGTGGGTTCATTTAATCTGAGATCTTAAATATCTTGCAGCCTTAAATAACTACAAACATTTGCATTTTTATTATGCCAGTTATTTCCAAAATGTATTGTTATACATGTCACTTATGTTTTTAAGCTAATATTGACTGTAGGATAATCTCCTTGTTCCCCTCAAAATAGTCATGAAAGTGTACATGAAAATATTTTTAAAGAATAAATTTCTTTAAATTACATACTTTTGGATTTCCCCCTTAATAAGCCCCTTACTCATGTTTAGAGAAGATTTTGAATTTCATTTATTCCATTCTACTGTGTTCTGAGGATTATATCAATTTAGAAGTTGATGACCAGAACAGGTTATCTGTATCAGTTTGGATCTGAGAATAGAAACAACCTAAAGTGCTGTCCCAATTTGTACTTTTTTTTATTTACTCGGAAGTTAGATGTCAGGGACACCTCAAATAAGTGACTGTGATCCCCTGCCTTGTAATGAAGTGGAAAAGAGAGGGTCCCTAAAATCTGGGCAAGTGATGTCCTAATTAGTTACTGAGTTAAAACAAGTTCATGAATTTAGGCCTTTTGGGAAAGAAAGACAATGTAAGATTTAACCTGTAAATGTTAAGAATAGAACCAAAGAGAGGGCCACAGACCATTAGTTGTTAAGAGGTATCAATCTTAACAGCATATTTTCTCTTGTGCAATGAAAAGAACAATTGTAGCTCTTTTGGGGATCTTAGGTCTTTTATTCTTTCTGGATGGCTTACACTGAATCCTTGTGATTTATTTAAACACACATTTTTCCTGGAGAGGAGAAAGATCTCTAAAATAGCCTTAACACTGAGAACATATTAGGCCTAATTTTAAAAGTCCAATTCAGATAACTCCTCAGAAGTAAATGCAGCACACTAAAATTCATTATCACAAAACTTAATATTTGTTATATGTGTCCTCTGTGCTAAAAGGCTGCTGCTAACCATGGTAGTTAGGGAGGAAGAGAAAGTAAAAGAAGACATTAGTGTTCAAAAACTTACATCTTTGTGGGGTAAACAAGACATATAGTACATTTAACTCCTAGGGAACTTAGAATATTTATGGTAGGATAGAAAGAGATGATTGTGGACACACAGAAGTACCCCAAAAGGCCATTATGGTCTAGAATAGGTTTCATAGAGAGGATTACTACCACCTGTGATTATATGGTATATAAAACATGAGATTCTGTAACCTGGACATTGCTTTTAGCTCTGTTGGAAATGGTCAGTAGAGCAATTTCTGAATATTTTGATGGTACGGTGTTGATGGCATCAGTCCTTATCTGTGGCTTTCAGCCCAACTTAATACAAAAGGAGTTAAAAATAGCACCCAAAAGGGGTAGCTAGAGCACCCTCACCATGCACTAAAGATAAATCTAAAAGGTGTTCAAGTACATTGAATCAAGATGAGTAATCCAACTTCTAGGTTATGTAGGATGGATGGAGCACACAAATTCTTGCAAACTTTGTAGAGGTTTTTTAAAACTTCACTAAGGATTTTTTTATAATAATTACTTTTGAAAATAAAATCTCAACTATTTTCCAAGTTATGAGTGTGCTGCTCTTAACCCTGTAAGCGAGATGACATCTTCCCATTTGGATTACATATTTGTAGTTCTATATCGACATCAGCAGATGGCAATAGTATACAAATAGTATACAGCATGAGGCTTCCATTGCTTTTATTTCTTTGTTTATAAGTATACTATAATCCTTTATCTGAAACCCTTAGGGTTTTAGAATTCAGAATTTTCTCCTTTTCAGAGATAATATATATAATGTAGATTACATAACACCCTCAATGGGGCCTGGGACAACACCCCATAATCAAATGTTAGTACGTTCATAGTAACGGGGATTAACTATGTAAGGCAGTAAGCTGTCTGCCTTACATAGTTTAGGTCAATTTTTCTCACAAACTTATGGAAAAACTAGGTTTTTAGAAATTTTTTGGATCTCAGAATTGGTGATTAGGGATTGCTGACCTCTATAAGGAAACTGGTGTCAGGTCTAGAATTTTCCTTCTAATGAAATACATAGTCATTTTTCCCCCTTTTAAAATTGCTTAGCTTTGGTAGAGGTAACTGAAGGCTTTCTTCTTTAGAATTCGTGTATTAGATTTTAAGAAAAATGGATGAAATTGTTAGAACATGCATAAATACAAATGGCAATTCTAGAGCCATTACGGAATTTTGAAACACTTAACAATTGCTTTCTTTTACTTTTCATCTTGCCTCAATACTTGTAGCATTACAAGTATTCCACGTAAATAAACGTTTATGAAGAGCTGCAGTCATGTCATGGAGCCAGTCATTTATTCATTCAACAAGTAGATTAGTCTTCCACACACTATTCCAGGGCTGGGAACACAGAATTAAGACCCAGCCCTTCCTCTCAAGGACTTCGCGTAGTTTGGGAGAAATGGGAATGGGCTGGAATGTCAGAATAAGATGGGCACTTAGGCCTTATTGAGCATGATCACACTTGTATTTTGAAGTAAAATACCCTGATCAAGTAATTTACCAAGAAGCTACTTTTTGTGACACAGCTCCGTCTCCTGACTGCAGTTCCAGACTTCACCATTACACCGGTCTATTCCCATTCTGGAAAGGGAGAGGTACCAGCTCTTAGGGTGCAGAGATTAGCAAATTGAAAAATAGCAGTGAACCAGATGGAAGGCTCTCGATCTTTAGAGGTTATTAATCAGTGTTTGTTCATTCAATTTTTAACCAGTCACCTTGCTGTAAGAGCAGAACATAATTGGCTGGAATGTAATGTAGGGAATTTTTCCCTGTTGGATCCCAAGCACCTAGAAAAGTTCCTAGCACCTATTAGGTGTTAATAAATGGTTTGTTGAATGAATCAATGATTACAAGTACTTTTAAGAATTTTGAAAATAAAGGAACCATTGGAAATATGACCTGTGATCAAGGAAGAAATACCTGTTTTTTGGTGTGCCTTTGAGCACTTCTCTTGCGTTTGTGTGTGGGCGTGTGTCTTTCCTGATTTGCTCAGCATACTAATATCGCTTGAGTTCCTGTAACCTTCCATTTGTGAGAGCCAAGGAGATGAAGGTGTAGGACTTGATGGTTTGTAGTACTGCTCAAAATAGTAACACTTAAAATCACTTGTGAATTTCGTTAAACTGGAGGTTTCTGGTCTGCCCACTGGAGATGGGTTTAGTAAGTCTGGGTGCAAGTCTCCCAGAGAGTTGCATTTTAAACACCTTGGCTAAAAACCCAAAGACCTACAGTCTAAAAAGTGGTCCACCTACATTTTAAAAAATTAAATAGAATTGCATGGAATAGAACATAATAAAGGCATTTTCCTCAGGCACTTTATTTTATACTCGTGTGCATTGGTTGGCAAATGTAAAACAGTTCTATGGTTTTCAAAGTGTGAAAGCCTTCCCCTAGGAGACTTAACTAAGCGCAGCTCCACACTACGTACAGAAGGATTTGGTGTTAGTCTGCTCCTCCCATTTTGTTTTCGGATGTCAACGTTTATCTACACTGAACTCCAGAAAGTTGTGAACTGTGGGTACATTTGCTTTTCATTTTGCTGTAATAGGTAAGTGGCTAGTCAAAGGTAGTATGGTGTAGTATTTGAAACATCCGTTTCTCTACTTGTTTGCCATAAGTTTGAGGCAAGATTTTTTTTTTCCTAGAGTTACTGTGAGAATAAAAGCAATAGTTCTTGGAGTGCTTTTCTGTGTGCCAACCCATGATGTATTGTTGGCATTATTATCCCCAGTTTAAAGATGAGCCAATGCCTAAGGTCACACAACTAGGAAGTGGCAGAGCTGTGATCCACATTAGGTCTTTGTGTCTAAAAGCCCACGTGTGCTCCTAAACTACTTGGCCATTCATTTCTGTGACAGACTGAAATAGGTAGTCCTTCCAGGCTACCCCAATCATCCACGAACCTGTTCTCAACTGGTAGAGCAAATGTTTAGTAAGCATATGCCGAGACAAAAATAATAGGTGAGCCTGCAGCAAAATTGTGGAAGATAGCAGATGGACACATGGAAAGGAACTTAGCAGAGCCAGTCCCAGCCGTGCTCTGTACACTTGCCCTGCTTGCCCCAACTGCACATCGGCAGCTGAGTGCCGAGAGGAACACAGCTGGCAGCTGGATTGCTGTCCCATACCTTTCCGGCCACACATGAACACTTCTCCATTCTTTACTCTCAGGGGTTGGTCAGCTTTTTCTGTAAAGGCCCAGAGAGTCAGTATTTTAGGCCTTGCACACCAAGAGGCAGCATTGAGGATATTCTGTAAGTACTTAGAGGAATGTCCATATTATTTTTTAATTGACAAAATTTGAAATAATTGAGTACAATTTTTCTTAATGGAGTCTACTAATGAGAGGGATAGAATGCTTTTTAGGGGACTGTTTCACTTAATTGGAGTTCAAAGTAAGTAGTTGGCTATGATCAAAATTGATTGCAAATGTTCATCTGTTAGGTTTTAATGTATTTCATCTTTGAAAATGTCTTTTCAGGCCGGGCGCGGTGGCTCACGCCTGTAATCCCTGCATTTTGGGAGGCCGAGGTGGGCGGATCACGAGGTCAGAGCGAGACTCCGTCTCAAAAAAAAAAAAAAAAAAAAAAGTCTTTTCAAGCAGGTAGATACTGCCAAATACTGATATCAGTCCATGTGCGTATGATTTTAGTCAAACATATTCACTTGGAAAGCATTTGTGCAGTTCTACTAGATTGTTCTCTTGATACTTACCTTTCAGCATGTTACTGTGTTGCAGATTAATCACATTCAGTTAAAGGTTAGATGTGATCACTTCAGTTTCACAATTAAATGGATTTTGTAGTACAGAAATTTCCTTCACACTTGCATTGAGCTCTGAAAAACACTGCTGGAATCTAGTTTGAGACTGGCAGTGTGTCTGCTCTCAATGTGTGGGGATGGGAATGCCATTGCTTGTAACTTTTGACCGCATGAGAACTGCATAAGCAGCTTGATGTTACTTGTGATTCAAGCAACATTAGTTGTCATTATTAACTGAACCTTACTGCAGTATGTTTTGCATTTAAGCGCTGTTTTGCCTTGTAGTTTTAGGGTGAATTCATCAAGAAACGTTATCAGCTTGCAACAAAATAACTTCCAAAGCTATTCAGTGTTGAATAGTAGTGGTTGAGTGTGGTTTATCTCATTCAGAACAATTGCAGCCTTTGCCCTGAGCTCAAAACATCACAATAAAACTTGATTGCTGCTAAGCCATTGACTTGCCGTGTGGTAGGGGAAGTCAGGATATTCAGCTGTGCTGTCTGACAGATGTTCACGGAATTGAAGATGGTTAAATCCATGAAAGTGAATGAAGTTCGCCCTTAACACTACTGGTTCAGTAACACGTGATCAATTCACGTATTTACTGCAAAGCACTGCTGATAAATAATACCCTGAACAACCTTAGGCTTTAAACATTTACATTTCAACTAAGACTTTTTCTGCTTCATAATTTTGCCACCATTAGTTGCACTCAGCCAATTCTATTTTCAGGTTTTCTCCACTTTACCTACAGATCTACTCATAGATGCTAATAATTCTTCAGTCACTTTAAACTTGGAATGAGACACATTGAAAAGACACCTAAGCAGTGTCGGTAAAAAAATCATCAAGAGCAAAGAAAAACACTTGAAAACATCTACCTTGTTTTCAAAATTTTAAATGACTCTTCAAGTCTTCAAGCAAGTCTTTTTGCCAAAAGGCCAGTACTCTTAAACAAGCTTATTTTCTCTGGATACATTTTTTTGGCTGCTGCAATCAAATGCAATTTAATTACCATTGGGAAGCGGTTTTCCTTGTTTGGCTAACAAATGAGCCGCTGGAAACTTACTTTGGTTGCAGCCGCATTTGAATTTTTTATTTTTTGAGGAAATTGTGTTGGAATGAGAGGTTCTGTTTTAAATTTTCTAATTTTTCTGACCGCTGCTCTCCTGTGAGTTGGACATACCGTGAGGAGGGCTCAGTCTGGTCATGTTGATGGACACTGTTCTTTAGCATCGCTATCGTGTCATTGCACAAGAAACACAAAACCAGCTAATTCAATAGCAGAATCCAACTCCACTGTGCATTAACAGTGGGACACCCAGAGAACACTTTAATTGCTTTGACATGGTGAGTTTGCACTGTGAAAATAAGATGTTGGTGTGGCAATGTGCATGGCACTGGAAACACTGATGTGAAGCCCTCACTGCAGTGTGCTAAGCAGCAGCACAGAGCTGAGAGTGCCACAGGCTGCTCCGTCACAGCTCCTCAGCCTTGCCCTTGTAGCAAAATAGCCACCAAAAGCCATACATAAGTGAAAAAGTGTGTCTGTGTTTTAATACAGCCTTATTCATGAAAATATTTGAATGTTACATGCCACAAAATATTTTTTAAGATGTCTCCATTAAAAAATGCATAAACCATCCTTAGCTAGTGTGCCTCGTAGAAATGGGTCCTAGGTAAGACTTGGTCTGCAGCCTGAAGCTTGCCGATTCCTACTTAAGTTGCTAACCTTGCTTTCTACTTCAATTTCTTTTAAATGCAATTTTATTTATTTATTTTTGAGACTGAGTCTTGCTCTGTCGCCCAAGTTGGGGTGTAGTGGCGCAATCTCGGCTTGCTGCAACCTCCGCCTCCCAGGTTCAAGCAATTCTCATGCCTCAGTGTCCTGAGTAGCTGGGATGACAGGCACGTGCCACCACACCTGGCTAATTTTTGTATTTTTAGTAGAGTCGGGTTTCACCATGTTGGCCAGGCTGGTCTTGACCTCGTGACCTCAACTGATCTGCCTTCCTCGGCTTCCCAAAGTGCTGGGATTACAGGCGTGAGCCACCGTGCCTAGCCTAAGTACAATTTTAAAGCAATCAAAAGAGACTTCCGCTGATCTCACCATCACTTCTACCCACCTGCAAGCATACTGATTGTTCGCTTTAGCACAAAAGCTGCTGTTGATCTCATCTTTAAAACAACCCTTTTTTAACTCTACTTCCCTCCATTTCATTTCTTTGCTTTCCTTTAGAGCAGAATTCCTCAAAAGTTGTCTAGCCTTATGGTAATTCCTGTTTTCTCTCAGATATCAAGAAGGTTTTTGTCCCAAATCCCACTGACTACTCTTACCAATGCCACCCATGACCTCTATGTTAAATCCAGTGGGAAATTCTTTTTTTTTTTGTTTTTTGAGACAGTGTTTTGCTGTGTCACTCACCCAGGCTGGAGTGCAGTAGTGCGATCATAACTCACTGCAGCCTGGACCTCCGAGACTCAAGCGATCCTCCTGCCTCAGCCTTCTGAGTAGCTAGGACTAACAGGTGCACTCCACCATGCTTGGCTATTTTTTGTAGAAAAGGGGTTTCACCATGTTTCCCAGGCTGGTCTTGAACTCCTGAGCTCCAGCAATCCTCCCACCTCAGCCTCCCAAAGTGCTGGGATTACAGGAGTGAACCACCATGCCCTGCCCCGTAGGTAATTCTTAATCATCGTATTATTTAGCATTTTAAACTGCAGCGGATGACTTCCTTTTTGAAACATATTTTTAAACTTAGTTTCCTGTATTCTATGGTCTCCTACCTCATACAGCTCTTCTCAGTATTCTTTGCTAATACCATCCTTAGCCCCTAACCTTTTAAAGTCAGGATGTCCAGAGCTCAGTTCTTGAGCCTCTTATCTAACTTAAATCTTTTGGGTTCTTATGTAGTCTCAACGGCTTTAAAAGCCACCAATACACTGAAAACTCTACTACATGTATTGACTGTATATCTCCAACTTGGGGAATAAATGAATAATGACCTTATTTTGTTCTAGTGCTTTAGCTATATTAACTCCGTTAATACAACTACCCTGTAAGCCCAAGGGCAGAAAACCTTTCTATTAAGGGCCAGAGAGTAACTATTTGAGGCTTTGTGAGCTTCCTAATGTGTCCCGAATTCCTTCTGGTGGGTTTTTGGTCTCGCGGACTTCAATAATGAAGCCGCAGACCTCGCGGTTAGTGTTACAGCTCTTAAAGGTGGCGCATCCCGAGTTTATTCCTTCAAATGTTCAGATGTGTCCGGAGTTTCTTCTTTCCGGTGAGTTTGCAGTCTCGCTGACTTCAGGAGTGAAGCCCCTAGACCCTGGTGGTGCGCGTTACAGCTCATAAAGGTAGTGCGGACCCAAAGGGTAAGCAGCAGTAAGATTTATTGTGAAGAGGAAAAGAACTAAGATTCCACACTGTGGAAGTGGACCCGAGAGGTTGCGGCTGCTGCTGGTGGGGGTGTGGCTGGGGGTGGGGGTGTGGCTGGGGGTGGCCCCCTTTTATTCCCTTATTTGGCCCTGCCCATGTCCTGCTGATTGGTCCATTTTACAGAGCGC
Organism: Pongo abelii; assembly: GCF_028885655.2. Lineage (NCBI taxonomy): Eukaryota > Metazoa > Chordata > Mammalia > Primates > Hominidae > Pongo > Pongo abelii. Next base: position 21,807,416 of record NC_071999.2, read on the forward strand.
TGATTGGTCCATTTTGCAGAGTGCTGATTGGTCCACTTTACAGAGTGCTGATTGGTGCATTTACAATCCTTTAGCTAGACACAGATGCTGATGGGTACATTTACAATCCTTTATCTAGATGCGAAAGTTCTCCAAGTCCCCACCCAACCCAGAAGTCCAGCTGGCTTCACCTCTTACTAACATTTTGTTGCATGTTCTTTTATAAGTTTTTTTGGATGCTTTACAACCGTTTAAAATGTGAAAACCATTCTTAGCTCATAGGCCATACATAAACAGGCCATGGGCCAGATTTGCACTGATGGCTGTGGTGTGCTGACCCCTGCCATAAGCTATTACAGAGTACCGTATTATTATCCCCCGTTTTACATATGGAGGTACTGAGGCACAGAGTTCAAATAACTTGCCCACACTCATCAGCTAGCAAATGAAACGAGGGTTCCAACAGGCAGTCTGGGCTCCAAGTCTGTGTGCCTAATCGCCACACTGCCTAGAAAGTCAAAATACGTGTCGGTAAAAAGGAAAGCTAACCAAAAGCTAGCAATTTATGCCCCAGAACGCCAAAAAGTCTTAGGAATTGGAAGCATCAGACACTCTGAAGATCAGATATAGGCGATTGTTTAAAAGTCTGCCAGAAAAACCATGTAGTCCTTTCTGAGATCCTCCCCCAAGCCTTAGCAGTCATTCCCTACACTTAGGAGTTGAGGTTTAGTCTCTGGAAAAAGTGCCGTAGAGAAACCTGGGACTCAGAGAGGCCAGGCAAGACAGGCCGGCGGGTTGCAGGCCAGTCTACAGCTGAAAGTGAGAGCCCTACTGCTTGGCACACAGGATACTTGAGGCCAGGCTTGCAGAAGATCTGACGATTCCTCTCTGGGGGGTTAAACCAGCCCAGGACAAATGACAGTGATACCCACAGCTGCTGACATCACGATTCTGCACAATGACCTTACAGTGAATGCCAGCTGTCAGAAAACCCTCCTCAGGTCCACAGAGCTCCCTTTCAGGGGTTTGCACTCTAAGTAAGCATGGACTAGACATTTGAAGAAAGCTTTCAACATGAAAAAGAATCAAAACAAGAAGGAAATGGGGAAAAAAGTGCTACGATGTAGGAAGCAAAGGAAAACTTTAATTCAATTTAAAAAAAAAACAGATAAACATATCCAGGAAGTAAGAATCAGAGCTATGTAAAAGGAATATTAAGAAAGACTTGGGAAAATTCAAAATATGATAGCAGAAATAAAATATTCAGTCAAAAGATTGGATAACAAATAAGTGGAGCAAAAAGATAAAGAAGGGCAAAGTATGAAAGAGAAAAGATTTTTTAAAAATCCTGTAGATTTAACCCAGAAGGTCCACCGTCAAACAACTACAAGTTCCAGAGAGAGAGAGAGAATGGAGAAAGTGCAGGGGAAGAAAATGGCAAGGAGATAATATAGGAAAAGTTTCTAGAATGGGAAAACGAGATTATCCACGATGAAAGGGCACAGCATGCCCAGGGTAATTAATTTAAAAAGTCTCAGACCAAGACACGTCATCATGAAATTTCAAAAAATGGGATGTGAAGCAAAGTTCTAAAAGGTTCCACAGAGGGAGAAAAAAATCCAAAAAGCAGATTACATACAAAATATCTGGAATCAGAAAATGATTTGACTTTTTAACAGCAGTGCTGGAAGTTTTAAAACAGTGCTGTAAAGCCTTTAAAATTCTGAAGAAAAATCATTTCCAACCTGGAATTCTATGTCTAGCCAAGCTATCAGGTGGAGGAAGGGCATTTTCAGATAAGCAAGTTCTTAGAAAGTTTACTTCTTAGATGTCGTTGTCAAGAAGTGGCTCTGTTCCGCCGAAATGAGATTATGAATGAGGAGAGGGGATCCAGGAAACAGGAGCTGCAGCCCAGATGAGAGGCGCTGAAGGATGGTGACAAGCTTTCAGGCAACTGTGTGACATATCATCGTGCCCCAGTTATCACTTTATTGCCTCTTGGCTCTAAATCCACCCTTCTGCCATTCTTTGTGCTACTGGAGCTGGACCCTGTAAGCATTTCCCCTTTGCCGGCCGTTGCAATGGCAAGCCTTGTCAGTAAAGGGCACGGGAAGACCTTGCAAGAGGGAAGGGTTTTTTTGGGGCTCAGGCCTTGTTTTTCTTGTTTTCGTGGAGAGGCTGCCAGCAAAACCCCCGGGGGCAGTTTTCCTGTGAGTTTCATTGGCAGATCAGTGGTGACCTCTGCCCATCGGCCCAGCCTCAGCACCTCATTGACTCTACCACCACCCCACAGGCCACAACCTCAGCCTTGGTGCTGCCTTGGTGCCCTCCCTCCATCCTAGCGGCAGCAGCTGCCCTCTACACCTGCTGTTCCTGCACTCTCTAGTGTTCACTTTATGCCTCTCAGAAATTCATTCCCTACTTACTAGTTAATAATTCTTTATGTTAAATTTTCCCTGTTAGTATTACTGGTGTGGATTCTGTCTCCAGACAATCCCGACTGATATACATAGTACTATCAACCCTGAAACATTATTCTATCAAGATGTATGCTGTGGTGGCCTTGGGATGATGGAAAGGGGACATAGGTATGGATGGATATGTGAGGGGATGGACATGTGAGGGGGACGGACATGTGAGGGGGACGGACATGTGAGGGGGACGGGCATGTGAGGGGGACGGGCATGTGAGGGGGACGGGCATGTGAGGGGGACGGACATGTGAGGGGGACGGACATGTGAGGGGGACGGACATGTGAGGGGGACGGACATGTGAGGGGACGGACATGTGAGGGGGACGGACATGTGAGGGGGACGGACATGTGAGGGGGACGGGCATGTGAGGGGACGGACATGTGAGGGGGATGGACATGTGAGGGGGATGGACATGTGAGGGGGATGGACATGTGAGGGGGATGGACATGTGAGGGGGATGGACATGTGAGGGGATGGACATGTGAGGGGGATGGACATGTGAGGGGATGGACATGTGAGGGGATGGACATGTGAGGGGGATGGACATGTGAGGGGGATGGACATGTGAGGGGGATGGACATGTGAGGGGATGGACATGTGAGGGGATGGACATGTGAGGGGGATGGACATGTGAGGGGGATGGACATGTGAGGGGGATGGACATGTGAGGGGGATGGACATGTGAGGGGATGGACATGTGAGGGGATGGACGTGTGAGGGGGATGGACGTGTGAGGGGGATGGACGTGTGAGGGGGATGGACGTGTGAGGGGGATGGACGTGTGAGGGGGATGGACGTGTGAGGGGATGGACATGTGAGGGGATGGACATGTGAGGGGGATGGACATGTGAGGGGGATGGACATGTGAGGGGGATGGACATGTGAGGGGGATGGACATGTGAGGGGGATGGACATGTGAGGGGGATGGACATGTGAGGGGGATGGACATATGAGGGGATGGATATGTGAGGGGGATGGATATGTGAGGGGATGGATATGTGAGGGGGATGGATATGTGAGGGGGTATGTATGTAGAACAGCCAGCTCTTCTTGGTGAGAAGTCAGTAGATTACATGAAAATTTAAAAACTAAAACAAAAGAATGCACTGAAGTATGTTTAGAAATATGGCTGTAGTGACCAGGAGAAAGAGCTCAGTGATAGGAAAGGTGCTGCCTTTGGAGAGCAACAGGAGAGGAATCTGGAGAGGGCAGGGCACTGCTGGTTTTTATTATATGTCTCTCAATGCTATAGCAGCCCCCGTTCTCCTCGGGTGATATGGTTCAAGACCCCCAGTGGATGTCAGAAACCACAGATAGCACCAAACCCTATATATACTATGTTTTGGTCTGATAATCTAGATGGCTACTAAGTGACTGACAGGTGGGCAGCAAGTACAGTGTGGAGACAGTGGTCAAAGGGATGACTTGCGTCAAAGGGTGAGATGGCTCGGGACGGCACAGGACTTCATCACACCACTAAAAAGGCGGCTGTGCACTCTTACCTTAGATAATTGTTTATCTCCGGAATTTTCCATTTAATATTTTGAGGCTGCAGAAAGCAAAACAGCCAATAGGGGGGATGACTTCTTTACTTTTAAATTGTTTGATGTATTACTTCATCTTTTAATTTAGTTTATTCATGGGAGCTAAAATATGGAAACAGCTCAAATGTCCATCAACAGATGAATGGATGAGCAAAGTGTGGCCTATCCATACAATGGAATATTTTTCAACCTTAAAAAGGAGGGAAATCCTGTCACATGCTATAACATGGATGAACCTTGAAAACAGTATGCTAAGTGAAATGAGCCAGTCACAAAAGGATAAATATTGTATGATTTCACTTATAAGAGGTACTAGGGGCAGGGCATGGTGGCTTACACCTGTAAGCCCAGCACTTTGGGAGGCTGAGGCGGGAGGATCACTTGAGGTCAGGAGTTCCAGACCAGCCTGGCCAACAGGGTGAAACCTCATCTCTACTAAAAATACAAAAATTAGGCAGGCGTGGTGGTGGGCACGTGTAGTCCTAGCAACTCAGAAGGCTAAGGCGGGAGAATTGCTCAAACCCGGGAGGCAGAGGTTGCAGTGAGTTGAGATCCTGCCACTGCACTCCAGCCTGGGTGACAGAGTGAGACTCCATGGCAAAAAAAAGAAAAAAAAAAAGAGGTACTAGGGTAGGTAAATTCATAGAGGCAGAAACCACAGTGGTGGCTGCAGGGGCTGGAGAGCGGAAGATGCGGAATGACTGTTGAATGGGTGTAGAATTTCGGTTTGGGAAGATAAAAAAATCTGCAGATGGATAGTGGTGATGGTTGCACAATAATGTGAATATACTTAATGTCACTGAGCTGTACACTTAAAAATGGTTAAAATGTTGAATTTTATGTTTGTTTTACCACAATAAGAAAAGTTGAATTTAATAAAATCGGTGCATTTGAAATACAGGTCTCTGCTACAAAGAACATTAATTCATGCCTGATACTTGCAGTATTATCATCTGTAAACTAAGCATTAGCTTGAAAAATGTATTTTGGGAATTTCATTCTATTTATTATTTAGTTTAATTTATTCCTCTCTAACTTTGTCTTATGTAGTAAATGGCCACTACCTTGCCTCCATTATTTCAAGCATTATTTATAGCAGAGAAAAATACTTGAGCATCAAAGAGCAGTTTTCAATATGACATTCATTGACTTGCTGAAAGGAGGTGTCAGATTTCATTCAGGGAGGATTTGAGGACCTACTACTTGTCAGCCCTGTGAGGCACAGGGTAAACAGAGACAAATAATATTTCCTTAAAGTATCTCCCACAATATAATAGGAGAGACAGACAGGAAGAAAGAAAGGGCCTGTGATCTCATGGCACCCCAGGTGAGCACACAGTGGGCAGAGGACACAACAGGACGAGGAGAGCTCCTCTCAGCTTGGTAGAGAGGAGCTTGGGGCCAGCACTACAGAGCGTGGGGATGAGGTCTTCAAAGGCGAGTGACAGTTTGTCGTACAGCCACAGGAACCAGGGTGAAGCTGAGCCTGCCCACCATCCTTTGAACACCTGCCCCATATTCCTGCTTCCATATCTGTTGTTACTGCAGATTAGTTGCTCTCCAAATTGCATTTCCATGCTGTGCTGTGTGGTTTGGATTAATAGGGACTGCTTTCTCTGAGGATCTTTCCCATACTGGAGGCTGGAGGAAGCACTCAGTGTCTCGGGACATTTTCAAGGCACTCAGTCTCACTGGGGTAACAGATCTTATCAGCAAAGACTTTTTAGCCAAGAGGACAAAGTGTCCAAATGGGTGCTTGTGGGAATGTACTGGAGGCTGGGCAGTGTTTCATTCTGTTTTGTGCTGCTATAATAGAATACCACAGACTGGCTAGCTTACAAAGAAAATAAATGTATTGCTCACACTCCTGGAGGCTGGGAAATCCAATATCAAGGGGTCGGCATCTGGAGATGGGTCATCCGGCAACGGGAGGCAGAAGGCCACGGGAGCGCCTCCAGAGAGCCAGAGAGCAAGGGGGCTGCACTCCCTTTACACCAAATGCGCTCTGCAATCATGGTATTGATCCTGCACTTGAAGGGAAAAAATTCTATAACAGAAGTAGTATTTGTTGCCTCCTGAGCCCATCTGGATCTACCTGAACTTGCTCCTTTTGGTAAGAAGGCAGTGTTTTGACTTAAGTGGGTGAGGAAGTCTAGCAGCCTCAGGTCCCCACACGGAATGCCTGTGTATACTTGTCAGCATCAGTTACAACTCCTTTAATCCTCAGCGTGTGAAGGAGGGAGAGGATTTTTCTCTTTGGCAGTGTCTGACAGATTCTCCTGTTTGAGGAACGTTGCTGGCTAGTGACTCACCAAGAGAGAAGGGGTTGATTTTATCACTGAAAGCCCAGCTCTGTGGTACATTCTAGAAGCTCTCAACATCTAGGTGAGTTTTACTCAAAGACTTTTCTGGGAAAAAGGAAACCTTCTGAAATGGGAGATTGTTTAAATTCTCATTCTTCTTTCCCCTTCTTTCCCCAAGTCTGATGGTGCGCACCAGAAGCTTCTCCGTCCTGTTGAATCTAATGAGAACATCACGTGGGCAAGCGTTCAGTTAACACCCAAAAAGAGCTGCAGCCACAGACTGGCACTGCATCAGGAAAGGCAGATGGGAACACATTCCAGTGAAATGCAGGAAGTTAGAGACACGAGGCAAAAAAGATGTTAAAGAGTTTTGCGTCAGAGATAGCAGAAACTGCTGAATTACTTTTTGGAGTTTGGATTTCTAAATCACAGCTTTCTGGAAAATTCAGATTCTTATCAGTAAAAGATCCTGCTTTAGGTTATTTAATGTTTGGAGTCTTATTATCATTATTTGCACTTTATCGCACAGGTTGGAGTGCAGTGTTGCAATCTCGGCTCTCAGCAACCTCCGCCCCCGGGTTAAAGTGATTCTTGTGCCTCAGCCTCCCAAGTAGCTGGGATTACAGGCACTCGCCACCACACCTGGCTAATTTTTGTATTTTTAGTACAGACAGCATTTCACCATTTTGGCCAGGCTGGTCTCAAACTCCTGACCTCAAATGATCTGCCCACCTCGGCCTCCTAAAGTGCTGGGATTACAGACGTGAGCCGCTGTGCCTGGCCTGGAGTCATATTATTTTGTAAAAGCAGTAAAGAATATAAAATGGTAACCATAAAGAGGAAACATTTTAATACAGCAAATATATCTGAAATTTGACCCCGTAAGCATATCAGTATTTCCCCCATCTAGTCCTGTATATATCCATATTATTTGTATGTAAACAAAAGCATTTTTATCTTCCGCCTTTCCTCTGGTATATCGGGAGCGTTTTACATACTTCCTCTGAGGAGTTTTCATTATATGAAATATTATATGAAATATTTATACACTTTACTATCATGTCCTTTAAAACATTTTTAAAGCCTAAAGGAAGGGACTGCCATTCTATTTCCCTCCCTTTGTTAAAGTCACCAAGATTAATTTGATATTGGTTGACTGAGATGGTCTTACTCACCCAGGCTGGAGTACAGTGGCTTGATCATACCTCACTGCTGTGGCCTCCGACTCCTGGGCTTAAGCGATCTTCAGGCCTCAATGTCCTGAGTAACTGGGACTACAAGCGTGTGCCACCATGCCCAGCAAATTTTTAAAAATATTTTTTAGAGACAGGGGTCTCACTATGTTGCCCATGCTGGTCTTGAACTCCTGGGCTCAAGTGATCCTCCCTCCTCTGCCTCCCAAAGTGCTGGGAATACAGGTGTGAGCCACTGCACCTGGCCTAATTTAATGTTTATTAAGAACCACCAATGAAATACATGTTGTTGCTAATCTGTGGAATGGGTTAAAGTGTACAAAAAACCAACGCCAAGACAAACAGGCTTTTGTGGATTTTTTTCTCCAGAAACGGGGAAAACAATATCCTTCGTTCATTCATACTTAACAATATCCTTCTGTTCATTCATACTTAACAATATCCTTGGTTCATTCATACTTATTCACTGGATCAAATGTTACTTGGATACCTAAGCGGGTGAGGTGTGCGTCGGGACACTCAGTGCCTGCCCAGGGAGCTCACTGTCCACCAGGAAAGACAGCTCCCACATACAGCATCAGGCGACGTGACGGGAGGGATACAGACTAAGTTCCACAGGGTACAGAGGACAAAGAACCGAGTTCAGCCACGGTGACCTGGGAAAATATTGTGGAGGGACTTTAAATTGGAGTTGGGGAACAGATAGAGAAAGAGAAGGCATTTTATTGTCAGGGATGAAAGAAGTGAAGTCACCAAGGAAGGGAACCACTGGGCATGTGGGAAGAACGGTGAGCAGCCCCCCACAGGCTGGTGCAGAGTAAGGGGTGGCCGGGCAATGGAGCAGGCCTGCTGCTCAAAGCCCTTCACGGAGGGCCTCGCAACTTTGCTTAAACAGGAACTCACAGGTGGCTTTCGATTAGGTGAGTGACTTCAAGAGGGGGCTTTAAAGCATGAGTCTGAGCAGTTGTGTTCAAGATAGGCTGAATGGGGGCCAGCCTGCCCAGATAGTGCAGGGGACAGCCTAGGGAGCCGGTGGCAGAAACTGAAAGGAAGGGCCACAAGGGGAGGTGCTAGGATGGAAGAACAAAGGGATATGGGATGGCAAACAAGGGAGAAGTGCACCGGTTATTCTGGGGTTTTGAGTTTGGGGTGATGAAATATCCCACAAATGGAAGGAGCATGGTCAGGAGCTGGCCCAGGGTGTGGCCCGTCCTCAGTCCTGCTGCTCACCGTGTCTGGGGTCCAGGTGGACCCAGGTGCAATGCAGAGCTCATGGGAAGGAGGGAAGAGGCTGGAGTTGATCACAAAGAGACGCAGACCCAGAGGTGGACAGGATCTCTGAAGGACGATGCCTAAACAGGAAAGAACAAAAGACAGAACTTCTGGGAGTGCCCACACTGAAGGAGAAGCAAAAGAGGAAGAGACAAAGAAGGCACTGCCAGGGCCTGGAGGTCAGTAAATGCACTGCCGTGAGGTCAGGGGCAATGAGGGGGTGTCTGTGTCAGGTGCATTGGGGCCAACCTTGACGCTGAGTTCAAAACACAGACCAGGAGCTCGAGGAAGAAACGGTGCCCCCTTCTGAGAAATTTGCTGGTGAAAGGGAGAAGAGCGGTGAGAACTCGATTTCCCTTTTGAGGCTGTCCTAGAAGCTGGCACTTCAGTTGTCACAGGGCAGTTCATTTGGACCCATATTTCTTCCAAAATAGTCTGTGGAGGGGTCAGTGGCACCCAGCCCTTTGCGCTTCCCCACGGTGCTGTTCTTCCAGGCAGGGTGGGTCCATCAGCTGCCTCTCCTCACCACACAACGCAGATTCCATGCATCTATAGAACTGGAAGACTCCCCCGCGGTTATAGACATTTAACAGGAATTGAGTAAGAAAAAGCTCAGATGTTAACGCCTAAGCCAAAAGAGAAAAGGACAGAACCCTGAGTCCAGCCTCCTCCAGCTGGGGCTGGCCACTGCACTCGCCCTGCTTGCCTCTGGGTGTTAACGGAACCACCTTCCCCTCCACTGCCATCCCTAACATCAGCCAACATCGAGCAACTTAAATCCAAAATGCCACACACCCCAAAGGTAACAGATTGAAAGAATCCCAGAGTTGGAAGGAGACTTAGAGGTAACTTAGATTATATAACAGGGATTGCCAAAACTACTGCCTGCAGGCCATCCCGCCACTGCCCTCTTTGAGTAAAGAAGTACTGGTGGCCGGGTGTGGTGGCTCACACCTGTAATCCCAGCACTTTAGGAGGCCGAGGCGGGCAGATCACCTGAGGTCAGGAGTTCCAGCTTAGCCTGGTTAACATGGTGAAACCCTGTCTCTACTAAAAATACAAAGATTAGCCGGGTGTGGTGGTGAACACCTATAATCCCAGCTGCTCAGGAGACTGAGGCACGAGAATCGCTTGAACCTGGGAGGCAGAGATTTCAGTGAGCCGAGATCACGCCACTGCACTCCAGCCTGGGCCACAGAGCGAGACTCTGTCTCAAAAAAAAAAAAAAAAGTACTAGTACACAGCCACACCCATGGGTCCACTTAATAACTGGCTGCTTTTGTGTGACAGTTGTCGAATTTAGCAGTAGCATCGGAGACTATTTGTCTCACAATATCCAAAATATTTACTATCCAGCCCTTTACAGAAAGGGTTTGCAGAGCCCTGGATCATACGCTGGCTCGCTAGCTAGCTGTGCCTTTACTGTGAACAAACAGGCCTTTTTCTTTCAACCTGGGCAAATTACAGTGTTTTTAAAAAGCACCAAGAATACTTTTTGGAAGTCAGAGTTTTCTGTCAAGTGGCTTTGGCTATACTCCAGATCTTTTTTATTCATTTGGCTGTAGAGCTGGATGGGCACATGGTATAAAAACAATTCTCAGACCTTACTCTTGTTTCTGCTCAATCCCTGTCCTTTTAACCAGCACAATGAAAGTGCCTCAGTCAGCAGGGTCAAGTAGGATAACCAGAGCAAAATGTGAAAACGAGATTAGAACTGTGATTAGAGGCTGGGACGTGTGCTGAATTCCCTCTAATCACGTGATATGAGCTAAGGCCACCATTTATCATAAAACAAACTGTCCAGCTTTGCATGGAATGGATGACAACTGCATTTTAAAACGTGTTCAAGTAAATGAAGCATAGTCATTTTGGAAAACAAGAAAGCAAAGCTTAAAAATAGCTGAAAGGGTTTTCAAGTTTTCACATGTGTATGTTCCTAAGGGATTTTCGTTACTTTTGTTCTGAAGTGAGATGTGAAGTGGTTTCCTTTTTATTAGCATATGAATATCAGGGCCATTTGATTTTGGAGAGATGCACAAATGAAAGTCAATTAACATTTGGGGGGGTGAGTCCACCAACCTATCATGAATTTACCTGAATAAAGTTAGGTGAGAAGTCCTTCTGCGTGGGGAAAGGTGCACCTGTGAGCTGCCGATCGGGGAGGAATCATCACGGGCTTTTTGGAAAGTGGTTTGGCAATATGCGTCAAAACCCTTAACAGAGTTCATATCCTTCACCCAGCCATCCCGCTCCTAGGAGTCCACCCTAAATAAATAACCAGAGATGTGGAGAACAGTTATGTACAACAAGCATTATTTAACATAGCCCCAAAGTGGAAATAACTTAAATGCCCAACAGTGTTCAACAACTGAGTTCTGCTTAAACAAAATGTCATACATATATAAGGTGGAATGTCATGAAGCCTTTAAAACTATGATTTTGAAGAAAACATAATGTGGAGAAATTTTCATAATATATTAAGTTTTAAAAATCAGGATAAATATACAGCATGATCCAAATTTCATATAAGCATACACTTAGAAAATACCTCAAATAAAAGAAATCAAAATGTTAGCAGAGGTGTGTGCAGTCAGATGCAAATCCGTAGAACTCATCTTCATATTTCAGTGTATAATGTGTCTTGACTTGGTGGTTTTTTTTTTTTTTCCTTGACTTGAGATTTCTTGGACTTCTGAATCTATGGATAGGATCTTTTGTCAATTCTTGCAAATTCTCAGCTATAATCTTTTCAGATATTGTCTTTGCTCCCTCTGTCTCCTTTACTTCTAATATGTTGATTAGACACATGTGAGACCTTCTCTCGCCATTCTTCATGTCTCTGAATCTCTTTTTCATACCTGTCATTTCTTTGACTCTCCATGCTGCATTCTGGATAATTTCTTCGTGTGTGTGTGTGTGTGTTTGTGTGTGTGTGTATATATATATATAATTTATTTATTTATTTTTTGAGATGGAGTCTGTCTCTATCACCCAGGCTGTTATGTAGTGGTGCAATCTCGGCTCACTGCAACCTCTGCCTCCTGGGTTCAAGTGATTCTCCTGCCCCAGCCTCCCCAGTAGCTGGGATTACAGGTACCTGCCACCGTGCCCGGCTAATTTTTGTATTTTTAGTAGAGACAGGGTTTCACCAGGTTGGCCAGGTTGGTTCTTGAACTCCTGACCTCAGGTGATCCGTCTGCCTCAGTCTCCCAAAGTGCTGGGATTACAGCCATGAGCCACCACACCCAGCCTCTTTAGCTATATTTTTTAGTTCACCAATTCTTTCTTCAGCTATGTGTTAAATCCATCTATTGAGTTTTAAATTTCAATTATTATTACTATTTTTTAATTTCTAGAACTTCTATTTGGTCATTATTTATTTCTTATTTACCTCACATATTTCTAATCTTGTTTTTTTTGTGCTTTAAATGTTTACATTCTGTGTCTGATAATTCTAAAATCTGAAGTCTTTGTAGGTCTATTTCTACTGACTCTTGTTCCTGTTTATTCTCTCTCATAGGGCCTCATTGCTTTGTGCATGTAATGGGTTTTTATCTGTAAGCTGTGTAAGGGAACATTTTAAAAATGACTTTTTTCTTGCTGCAGAAAGGGACAAAGGCCATTAACTCCTTCAATAGCTGCTCACTGGAAGGTCTTGTGGGGCTTCTTTGAGACACAGGACGAAGATGATTCCTCCTAGGAGGATTGGCAGGTGCTTCTCCCAGGTTGGAGACACCTTAAACCCAGCTGTCACCTTGAAGGGATTTTGTCCAACTAGTTGTGTGAGCTCAGGCTAAAAATATGCATGGGAACTAGCTTATGGTTATAAGTTATCTGGGGCAGGATGACCCCTTTCCACTGAATATGATGGATTAAACAGGCAAAGTTTCTTGCAGTCTTAGAAGGGAGGGATTACTAATTCTTTTTTCTCTAATTTTTAAGCTGAGTACACAGTCTTTTGGGATGTCAGCTTTTGCCTAGTAGACTCTTTGGGTAAACCCTGGACTTTACCCTTGACCACTGTGCCTCACAGGGCCATGAAAACTGAAGCTCAAAATTCATCCTCAACTCCTTTCTTTTTCTCCATGTTGCACAGTGACCATGACAGGATATCCTACAGGCCCCATCTTCCATTTATATCCAGCTTTGGACCCCTTCACACCACCTCAACTGCCACCTCAACTGCCACCTCCATGCTGGGCCACCACCATGCCCAGCCTAGATGGCTGTGCCAGCCTCCTAAGCAGCCTCCATGCTCATTCCCTGCCCTCTCATAGTCTGCCCTCAGCACAGCAGCAAGAGTGGCCCTTTCATAAATCAGATGATACCACTTTTCTGCCCAAATCCCTGGGAGCTTCCTCATTTCACTTAAAGCAAACACAAAGTTTTACAGAGTGACCTGTGAGCAGGGCCCCCCCACCATCTCCCCTCTCCAGCCTTGGTAGCCCCCACTGTCCCTCGCTCACGCATGCACGCTGGGTCACCTCCTGATGTCTCCTGGGCCATGCAGGCCTCACTCTTCACTCACATATACCTCACCTCCTTCAAGGCTTTCCTCCAATGTCGCTTTCACAGTGAGGCCTACTCAGCTGGGGTCTTCTTTTCTTTCCTTTTTTTTTTTTGAGACGGAGTGTCGCTCTGTCGCCCAGGCTGGACAGATCTGCAGTGGTGCAATCTCGGCTCACTGCAACCTCCGCCTTCCGGGTACAAGCAGTTCTCTGCCTCAGCCTCCCGAGTGGCTGGAATTACAAGCACCCACCACCACACCCAGCTAATTTTTGTATTTTTAGTAGAAACAGGGTTTCACCATCTTGGCCAGGCTGGTCTTGAACTCCTGACCTCGTGATCCATCTACTTCAGCCCCCCAAAGTGCTGGGATTACAGGCGTGAGCCACCGTGCCTGGTCTCTCTCTCTTTTTTTTTTTTTTTTTTAAAGAGGCAGGGTCTTGTTTTGTCACTCAGTCTGGAGTGCCATAGTGTCATCATGGCTCACTGCAGCCTTGGACTCCTGGACTCAAGCGATCCTCCTGCCTCGGCGTCCTGAGTAGTTGGGACCACAGATATGTACCACACACCCGGCTAATTTTTTATTTTTTGTATAGACGGGGTCTTGCTATGTTTCCCAGGCTGGTCTGGAACTCCTGGGTTCAAGCCATCCGTCTACCTCAGCCTCCCAAAATGTTGGGATTACAGGTGAGAGCCACTGTGCGAAGCTCGGATTTTATTTTCAATAAAAATATTTATCTTCCACATTTATTTGTTTGCCAAGAATTAGGCAGTTCTACCTGCAACTCTTCTACTCTGCTGATGGGAGTGTAAAACGGTACAACCCTGTCTGGCAAACAGTTTACAGTTTACTTAAAAAGTTACATATGCACTCACCATACAGCTCAATCACTGCACTCTTAGACCTGACAACATGCGTCTCCACAGAGTCCTGTAAAAATGCTCACGCTGGTCCAAACTGCGATGGCCAATGTTATGTGTCAACTCAGCTGGGCCAAGGGATGCCCAGACATTTGTTGGAACCTGATCCTGGGTGTGTGTGAGGGTGTCTCTAGATGAGATGAACATTTGGATCTGAGATCAGGTGCGGGAAGCAGATGGCCTCCCTGACGTGACCCCACCCCGCCAGTCAGCTGAAGGCCTGAAGAGATCGAAGGCTGGCCTGGCCTTCCTGCCAGCAAGAGGAAATTCCTCCAGCCTGACTGCCTTCAAGCAGGGACAATGGTTTTTTCCCTGATTTCAGATTCCAGCTGAAATATCAGGTCTTCCTGGGTCTGAAGCCTACCGGCCTTCGGACTAGAATGACAACATTGGCTCTCCTGGGTCTCCAGCCTCCATAATCACATGAGCCAGTTCCTTAGAATAAATCTCCGTCTATCCACCTACCCAGCTGCATCCTATTGATCCTGTTCTCTGGAGAGTCCTGAGTAATGTACTACCCGAAATGTCGTGAGCAGGTGAATGTGCACACAATGGGACTCCCAGCAATGAAAACGGACACAGGACTGCAGCCTGCAGCGGCAGAGATAAATCTTGGAAACATGAGTTGAGTGAAAAAGGCAGCCACAGAGGAGTCCATACAGTATAGTCCCACTTACATGAGGTTCCAAAAAGGTGATAGTGCTCAAAAGCAGGTCAGTGATTGCCTGGGCCTGACAGTGAAGGAAAATTGACATGGAGCACAGGGAAATTTTAGGGGTGACAGAAATGTTCTTGATCTGATTGTGGTAATGACTACATACACATTTGGCGTACAAATATGGGAAAAGTAAAAAAAAAAAAAAAAAAAAAAGAGAGAGAGAGAGAGAGAGAAGAAAAGAAAAAGGAAAAAAAACCCAAGCACAGTGGCTCACACCAAGTAATCCCAAAACTTGGGAGGCGAAGGTGGGAGGATCACTTAAAACTAGGAATTCAGGACACACACCTGTAGTCCCAACTACTTGAGAGGTCCAGGCAGGAGGATTGTTTTTGCCCAGGAGGTCAAGGCTGCAGTGATCGTGCCGCTGCAATCCAGCCTGGGTGACAGAGAGAGACCTTGTCTCTTAAAAAACAAAAACAAAAACAAAAACAAAAACAAAAAAAACTGGCCGGGTATGGTGGCTCACTCCTGTAATCCCAGCACTTTGGGAGGCCAAGGTGGGTGGATCGCTTGAGCTCAGGAGTTTGAGACAAGCTTGGGCAACATGGCAAACCTCATCTCTACCAAAAATACGAAAAATTAGCCGGGCATGGTGGCGCGCACCTGTGGTCTCAGCTACTCGGGAGGCTGAGGTGGGGGGATCTGTTGAGCCTGGGAGGTTGCAGTGAGCCATGGTAGCACCACTGCACTCCAGCCTGGATGACAGAGTGAGACCCTGGCTCATAAATAAATAAATAAATAAATAAATAAATAATAATTTTAAAAAAAACACAGAATTCTCCAGCCCTGGCAAAGGACTAAACTTTTCTTTGATGCTCCAATCTCTGTCAGATGAAGTTTCAGCCAGAATCCAATGATTCATTCATTCGTTCTTTCATGCATTTGATCACCATTAAGTGCCTACTGCATGGTAAGCCGTGGTCCAGGCAGATTCAGTCCCAGCCTACCTGGAGCACAGATGGGCATGGAGGTCTTCGCTAGGTCCCCTTTCCACCTGTAGGCAGTAAAGCCAACATTCCCCGTCCTCCCAATCCCCACCATTTATGGAAATGAGATCCTGCCATGTGAAGTGGCTGACTCTGAAAATAAGGTGGCAAGTCAGAAGAGGCACTGGTGTTAGAACTTGGGACATTCTTGGTTTTTGTTGTTGTTGTTGTTGTTGTTTGTTTGTTTTTTGAGATGGAGTTTCGCTCTTGTTGCCCAGGCTGGAGTGCGATGGCGCGATCTCCGCTTACCACAAGAATTTGGGAAATTCTTGGCTCTTGGTCTTCTACCGGTGGACATCATATTTACTCATGTGCAATTACTTGGATGTCTGAGTTGAGCTTGGTTTGCATATTTAACAAAAACTCCGGAGGCCACCATCCAGGTTTGTACAAGTGCACACCAAGAAAAGCAGCTGAAGCCTCCAAGTAGTGTTCTGGTAGGGAATGCTCTGTCTCAAGACAGGGGGTGCTTAGAAACAAACTTCAATTTCACGAGGTCTTTAATACAAACGAATAAGGAAGAACTGTTTTCAACCTTAGCTGGATTTGCCAATTGGATACATTCCAAAATCTTAGTATTCTTATTAGCTGTTTTGTGTCTTACCCAAACCAGCCTCATTTCCGTCTAATAAAGGCAGTCATAAAAGATATAGTCTTGGCGGCCAGCGTTCGATAGTGATCTTACTTTTGCAGTCGTGGAATAGTTTCTGAACTATGCTTTCAGCAACATTAAAATCACTTCCCAGATTTAAGAACTCATTACCAGATAAATGGTTGATCCACAGAATCAATAATTTAAATTGTGTCAAATAGGCTGTACTTAAAATTCATTTGAAATATAAATTTGTTTTCTTGTTGAGGATTTTATGTTGCAGCCTTATGGATGACAGAGGCAGTGCCCTGCTGAAGTGCAGGACCCGCACCTAACGATGGTGCACTTTCCTGAAGAGCTCTGAGGGACCCTGTGGCTCAGACAGACCCTATGGGTGTTCAGAGAACCAACTCTGAAGCCAGATGGCCTCTCTGGGGCCCTGGCTCTATGACCTTGGGCAAGTGACTTAACTTCTCTGTGCCACTGTTTCTATCTGTAAAGTGGAAATAACAATGGAAGTTACCTCATAGGCCTATTGTAAGGACTCAACACCGCAAGCTCCCATGTAAGTGTTTGTGCTGTTATGAATATTTTTACATTTGGTTAGATTTGCAGCTTCTTTTGTTAAATGACAATGATAGTATTTATTTTGTATGGTAGCTGTGAGGATTAAATGAGATGATTCATGTAAAGTGCCTGATATATTTCAGTAAATAAAAGTTATTTATTTTGGAAGTTTATAGCTAAGTATATAGTTATAAAAATAATTAACTTTGGGCCAGGCACAGTGGCTCATGCCTGTAATCCCGGGACTTTGGGAGGCCGAGACAGGCAGATCACCTGAGGTTGGGAATTTGAGACCAGCCTGACCAACATGGAGAAACCAGCTGGGTGTGGTGGCGCATGCCTGTAATCCCAGTTACTTGGGAGGCTGAGGCAGGAGAATCACTTGAACCAGGGAGGTGGAGGTTGTGGTGAGCTGAGATCACGCCATTGTACTCCAGCCTGGGCAACAAGAGCAAAACTCCATCTCAAAAAAAAAAAAAAAAAAAAAATTAACTTTGGATGATCCTTTTAAACCTGAAACTTTTTTTTTTTTTTTTGAGATGGAGTCTCACTCTGTCATCCAGGCTGGAGTGCAGTGGCTCATCTCAGCTCACTGCAGCCTCTGCCTCCCAGGTTCAAGCAATTCTCCTGCCTCAGCCTCCCGAGTAGCTGGGATTACAGACACCTGCCACTACACCTGACTAATTTTTGTATTTTTAGTACAGACAGGGTTTCGCCGTGTTGGCCAGGCTGGTCTCAAACTCCTGACCTCAAGTGATCTGTCTGCCTTGGCCTCCCAAAGTGCTGGGATTACAGGTGTGAGCCACCGTGTCTGGCTAAACCTGATACTATATCTTGTCTGTGCATTTTTGATTTGTATCATTTGTATTTTTTATAATTTGTATTTGTATTTTATATAATTTGTATCACCATTTTGCATGTTTTCTGAGTACCAATCTCACCACACCATCATGAAGTATGAAACTCTAGTTCACAGCTGAAGGAAGGGAAACACAGAACTTTTCAATGTCACGTCCGAGGCCACATACTGAGTAAGCAGAGAGCCAGGATGGAAGGGGCCCTTAAATATGAGGTGGCTCTGCCCCCACCTTCGCAGGTGTTGGGGCATTTGGTTCCTGTGACACCCCAGCAGGTGTGGTTATTATCCCTGTGCATTTTATGAGGAAAAAACAAAACCTGGAGACGTTAGATCACGTCCAAGAGCTCGAATTCAAATGTGGGGCTTTCAGGTGCGAAGCCCATGTTCCTGGACTCTACCGCACTGCATCTCAACTCTGATGATGAGAGCAGAAGAGTTGACAGAAAGCTAGGAACAGGAGAAGGGAAGGAAGAGGGAGAGACAGAGGCAGGGAGAGAGGACACAGGAACAGCAAGGCCTCTACCTGCACAGCCCCTGGGCCCACCCTGGAGAAAACACTGTTCTTGGAAGACCTGAGCAGCTGGTGAAGGGGGACAATGGGATGCACATCTGTATTCTAAATCAGCCTAGAAAGCAGATCAGAGCATGAGAAAGGGTCCAACATCTGTATTACTAATGATAGTGCTTCCTACACCTGCCGCCCAGAGATCCAGAACAGAGAGGAGGGCCAAACAGCAGCGGAGCAAAGTGAAGCAGGGAGCCAGCTTTCTGGGAAGAGCCGGTGTAGTTTGGGGGCTGTAGAAATTAAGGCAGCCTCCCTTACACTTTTCTGGGCCTTTGCTTTGGTCCTTTGGATGCTGGGGTAGGCAGAATAATGTCCCCCCAAAAATGTCTATGACCTAACCCCCAGAACCTGTGGCTATGTTAGGTTACTTGGCAAACTGGGGATTAAGTTGCATATGGAATTAAGTTCTCCGACCAGCTGACTTTAAGATGGGAAGATTATCTGTGTGGGCCCAACGTGATCACAAGTGTTCTTAAAAGTGGACGAAGGAGGCAGGAATGCAGGTCGCATGATGCCACATGAGAAAGACTCAACCAGCCCTCACTGGGAAGGAAATGAGCATCGCCTAGAGCCTCGGGAGGGAGCCAGCCCCACTGACTCTGCCATTAGCCCAGCAATACTCATTTTGGACATCTAACCTCTAGAACTGTAGGAGAAATGGCCCGTGTTGTTTGACGCCACTGCATTGGCAGTGACTTGTTACAACAGCACAGACAACTCACAGGGATGGCAAAGGGAGGACAGTTTTTAGGATCTCTGCCTTTCATCTTGCCTTACTCCCTGTCAGGAGCATCGCCAAGCAACCACTGGATTCCACTCACTGCTTTCCACCTCTGCCAACCGTGTGTTCTCAGAGTCCAAGCAGCTCTAGACTGAGTCCTGGTGCGGAGGCTCCTCTGCCACGCAGCAGACCCAGAGGAGCTCTGCTCTGCCCAGACCCAATGCCAGCTCAGAGCAACCTACAGAGGCGGCAGTGGCACCGGTTAGGGGCGTGGGGGAGAGCCTGGTTTTGTGAGGCCTGAAGCTCTTGAAGGGAAAAAATGCACAAGTACAAATATCAAGTTAGGTATGAATGTAAATATTGATTGAGAAATGAATGCAGAGACTTCCCTCTGGTCCTCCATCTACAGAAAGGGGAATGCACTGGGCCTGAGTGGGGGGTACTCAAGTTGGGCCAAGGGCTGTGAGGTACCTCGCTCTTGCAAATTTTCCAGAAACACCCGACCAACCCCTTGGAAGGCCTTGGAAGGCCATGGAAGGAGCCCAGGCAAGTGAGAGACCTGATGCACATGCCTCACAGGTTCAAATTCAACCCTTCTGTGGGAGGTGGAGGGAGTGGGTGGGAGGGAGACAGTGGTCCCATGCAGACTGCCCATGACAGCAGATAGAGAAGAAAACAGGACCAGGCACTGTGGCTCATGCCTGTAATCCCAGCCCTTTGGGAGGCTGAGGTGAGCAGATCACGTGAGGTCAGGAGTTCAAGACCAGCCTGGCCAACATGGCAAAACCACATCTCTACCAAAAATACAAAAAACAAAATTAGCTGGGCGTGGTGGCAGGTGCCTGTATTCCCAGCTACTCAGGAGGCTGGGGTAGGAGAATCATTTGCCTGGGAGGCGGAGGTTGTAGTGGGCTGAGATGGCACCACTGCACTCCAGCCTGGGCAACAGAGCAAGACTCCGTCTCAAAAAAAAAAAGAAAAGAAAACAGAGAGGAAAATTATCTCATATATATATGTATATGAATATATACATATACACACATACATATATACATATATACATATATATATTCAGGAATATATATATATAGTCAGGAAAACAGGCTTCCTAAAGAAAGCAAATTGTAAGCAGGAGAATTGCAGTGTTAGAAGTTAACGGATATGCAAAGCATCTTTTCTCCAATGGGCCCACAGCACTGTAGCTGACTTGCTTAACAGGCAGCATTCACGGTCTGTTAATCACCTACTTCTTCTGAAAACAGAAAAATCATTACTGGATGGTGCTGGGGTTACAGTCCTATTTAGGTTATTGTGACAATATCCCTACACTAGCATTGCATCCTTGTCTCACAAGACACTCCCTCTGGGGCTACACCTGGCCTTATTTTTTTATTTGTTATTTTTTTTTTGAGACAGAATCTTGCTCTATTGCCCAGGCTGGAGTGCAGTGGTGTGATCTCGGCTCACTGCAGCCTCTGCCTCCTGGGTTCCAGCGATTCTCCTGCCTCAGCCTCCTGGGTAGCTGAGATTACAGGCGCATGCCACCATACCTGGCTAATTTTTGTGTTTTTAGTAGAGATGGGGTTTTGCCATGTTGGCCAGGCTGGTCTTGAACTCTTGATCTCAGGTGATCCGCCTGCCTTGGCCTCCCAAAGTGCTGGGATTACAGGCATGAACCACCGTGCCTGGCCTCATTTTTAATTATAAATATGTATACTATTAATAGCATCTGCCCCTTTTTATCAGGTATGGTTATAAAAAATAGTGCATTATAGAGACCATAGAAAGTAAAATAAAGGACTAAGAACTGTCACTCATGTCTGTAATCCCAGCACTTTGGGAGGCCAAGGCAGGAGGATAACTTGAGGTCAGGAGGTCAAGAGCAGCCTGGGCAACATAGCCAGATCCCACCTCTACGAAAAAAAAAAAATAGTCCCAGCTACTCTGGAGGCTGAGGTGGGAGGATGGCTTGAACCCAGGAGGTCAAGGCTGTAGTGAACTATGATGGGGCCCCTGCACTCCAGCCTGGATGACAGAGAGAAATCTTGTCTCTTAAAAAGAAAAGAAGGTAAAATAAATAAGATTCATCTGTAATTCCAGAAATAATCATTGTCACTTCACTCTAGTCTTTCTTTAGGATCTATAACTGTGTTGTCCCTACCTGTCTGGCTTTTCACATCAACCCTGTGAAATCTGTGTTGCTTGGGGACCTAGCAGCAAGGACAACACTCCGCCTTTGAATAACTGAAGCAGAGCTCAATGAAGAGATTACTCACTGGTCATCTAGAGACCACAGGGACAGTGCAGGGACTGTAAGGGGAGACAGAGCGGGCACCTCCTTTTGCTCCCTGCCAGGGCTCCTGGGGTGGGTAGGGCCGCCAAAGTTCAGGCGGATAGTGGAGCCCCTGGTGGTGTCAGAGGACTGACCTGTATTTTGGTAACTAAGTCAACAAGGCCCGAGAAAGTCCTCTGAGGCTGGATTTGGCCCATGAGTCTTCAGTTTGAGACTTTTGTGGGGTACTTTTTCTTCTTCCTTTTTAGAGACAGGATCTCGCTCTGTTACGCAGGCTGAAGTGCAGTGGCATGATCATAGCTCACTGCAGCCTCAACCTCCTGGGCTGTAGTGATCCTCCCTCCTCAGCCTCCCCAAGTAGCTGGAACTACACATGTACACAATGACAACTGGTTTGTTTTTTGAGTAAACTTTTTATTGACATGTAATCCATACACACAAATCTAATAAAGCCATTAAAAACTCCCATTTTTCTATTTTTTAAATGTGACCTGAAAAATTTCTTAGAGTTGAAGTTAATTTTAAACATGAAAATAACTTTTATAAAAATTATGAAAACAACATACACTCACTTTAGAAAAATCAGAAAATAGAGATGAGTATAAAGAAGATAGTTGAAATCAAAGTAACCTTTAAGTTAGTGATGTCCAAAGGGTTTAGACTGTAAAGGACCAGATAAAGAAGGTAGGGGTTTGAAGCCCCATAGAGTAACTCTACATTTGGTTTAAGGAATCAGGAAAGTTCTTAAGTTAAAGTTTCCTGCATTAGTTAATTTCAGGCATTAGTTAAAATTCCAGGATGAAGTGTTTGGGGGGACTTTTGAATAATTTTGATGTTTGTAACCATCGGTGGATATAATCTGTTTTGCGTAAAGCTTAACTAAGGCTTTAATTAAATGAGTTTTTGAGAAACTCTTTTGAGGACTGTTGTTTTTAGCTTCATAAAAAGAAATTATTAAATACACTGTATTTAATTTTAATAAATATGGGGTATGCTCACATCTGTAATCTCAGCACTTTGGGAGGCTGAAGTGGAGGATTGCTTAAGCCCAGGAGTTCAAGACCAGCCTGGGCAACATAGTGAGACCTTGTCTCTACAAAAAATTATAAAATAAAATAAAATAAAATAAAATAATAAAATAAACTGCCAAGCACAGTGGTGCTTGCTTGTAGTCCCAGTTAGTAGGGAGGCTGATGTGGGGGAGGCTGAGATGGGAGAATGGTTTGAGCCTGGGAGGCTGAGGCTGCAGTGAGCTGTAACTGCTTCACTCCCTCCAGCCTGGGTAACAGAGCAAGACCTTCTCAAAAAAATAAATACACTACAGTAAAAATTTCTCCAATAGACTTATGTTATTGGCAAATATGGTAAAAAAAAAAAAAAAAAGACACTGTTTCTAACATCAGGAGAAGCAGCATTTAAAATATGATAGTCTTGCAGATAAATGAATAAATGATATAATTCTTTGTTATGACTATTACTAGCTGTGGTGGTTTTAAAATATGCCCACATATTCTTCTTCTTCTTCTTTTTTTTTTTTTTTTTTTTTTTTTTTTTTTTTAGACAGAGTTGCACTCTGTCACCCAGGCTGGAGTGCAGTGGCACCATCTCGCCTCACTGCAACCTCCGCTTCCCGAGTTCAAGCGATTCTCCTGCCTCAGCCTCCTGAGTAGCTGGGATTACAGGCGCCCGCCATCACGCCCGGCTACTTTTTGTATTTTTATTAGAGACGGGGTTTCACCTTGTTGGCGAGGCTGGTCTCGAACTCCTGACCTCAAGCGATCCACCCGCCTCGGCCTCCCAAAGTGCTGGGATTACAGGCATGAGCCACCGCGCCTGGCTACATTTTCTTTTGAACTACCAGTGAAAATAGCTCTATTGAATCGGGGGTAAGGAGTTATCAATTTTCCTACAACTTCTATGTCCTGCTTTATTGACCAGCCGAGCATCAGTGACATAAATGGGGGGCCTTTCCGTTCCAAAGCAGATATTCTGGGCTATCTGACCTAACTCAGAGGAGGCAGCCTCACCATCCCACACCTGTCATCCTAGCGCTCAGGCCAGGCCCCTGGTGGGGAGCCTCCAAGGGATGACAGCGTGGCCCGTCCGAGGCCACAGGGAGGTGGGCGAGCTGTCACCTTCGATGGGACAGCCCGGGCTGCGTCCTGAGCACCCGGCCTGCCCAGGTGGCCTGGATCCTCGGCGGGGTCCCCATCCCTCTGCTCCGAGTGCGCCGAGGGCCGCGTGGAGCCCGGAGCGCCAGGGAGGGAGCCTGGAGGGCCGCCTCTCTTTTCAAGCTGCGCTTCCAGGGACTTCGCGTTTGTGCCTGGCGGGCTGCGGTTGGAAGAAAAGTGCCAACACGGCAGCTCCAGGGTCAGGCCCCTTCTTCCAGGAGGCGTTTCTCAGCCAAACCAACGCGGCACTTCTTTTCCCTTTTGGCACAGAAGTGAGGAAGAGCAGCTGAGCTGGTCTCGGTCTCCCAGCTCCTGCAGTCTGAGGACCCCGGGATGCGCCAGCCAGGGCAGACCCGCGCGGGGGGTGCCCTCCCCCACCCCCTCCCCCGCGGGATGCCCCTTCCCTTCCCTCCCCTCCCCACCCCTTCCCCGCGGGGTGCCCCTCCTCCTGGTGTCGCCTCCTTTCAGGTGTCTGCCCCTCCCCCGTGTGTCTCCTCCCACGTCCGCCCCACCCCCACGTGTGTCGCCCCCGCCCCGTGTCCTCCCCCGCCCCTGTGGAAGGGAGGCTGGGGCTCCCGGGACCAGCAGGGAAGCAGCTGGCAGAGAACGTTGAGTGTTTTCTCTGCCAGGGTCTACACCACTCTTTTTGGGGCCCTCACCCCGACCTACACCGCTTCCATTCTTGGGTGCAAAGGGCCTTCCTTAACAGTCGGCGGCAGCTCTGGGGCCGGCGCATTTTTTCTGTGGGGACACCCGGCACAAGAAGGGTGGAGGAATGGGGCTGCGCGTCACTCCCACGGCTTCTTAGAGAGCCGTTCGCAAGGAGGACCGAGTGTCACGTGAGTGAGCTGGAGGAGGTCACGTTACCTTCCTCCTATGAGAGGCTCAAACACAGCTCAGGATTTTACCAGTATGGAGAGAAGAAACCTTCAGGCGGGGCGCGGTGGCGCTCCTGTGGCCCCAGCTACTCTGGAGGCCGAAACAGGAGGATTGCTTGTTCCCAGGTCGAGGCTGCAGTGAAACCGATTGTTTCACTGCACTCCAGCCTGGGCAAGAGAGCGAGACCCTGCCCCGCCCCCCAAACACACACACACACACACACACACACACACACACACACACACACACACACGGAAAGAAAAAGAAAAAGAAACTTTCGGGAACCGGACAGCTTTTCTGTGCACTGGAAGGCACTCACCCCCTGGCCTGGTAGACTCCTACCCATGCATCTGATGTCAGCTCAGACGTCTTCCTCCAGCTGCCTGTAGGACGCCCAGACCAGAAAGGGCGCCTCTAGATGCCCTCCTAGTTCTCAGGCCTTTTTCTTCATAGCACGTGTCACCGTTTGTGAGAACAAGTGATTTCTGTGATTGAGAACTGTCTCCCCCTCTCGTCTGTGAGCCCTGTCAGTTCAGGGTGTCTGATTCTGCTCCCATGCTCAGTACCCAGAGGCTGATACATAGTATGCACTCGATAAAAAAAGGTTTTTGAGTGAATGAATCAATGTATCTGATCCCAGCTCTGCCTTTTACTAGCTCTGTGACACACTCAGATACTTACTTAACGTCTCTGAGTTTTACCTTCCACATATGCACAGTGGTGGTAAGTGTTAAATAAGATTTATGGGAGGCCATTGAATTGGGCTGAGCTCCTGCACTAGGCCCCAGTAGGCCAGACCAAAATGGAATCACTTGTGCTAAATGCCACATAATCAAACTGAAACTTAAACAAAACAGGAAAATCCCCCAACAGGGCCAGTTTTCCTGAAAAAATAGGAGACTACCAGCAACCAGTCAAAAGGGGACCAGTCCACTTGAGCCTGCATAATAGAGAGGTTTCCTCCGCTTAAACTCATACAAGGAAATGTGGAGGGGTCCAGGTTGTTGGAGTTTTGAGCAAAGAATTGAACAAAACGCACAAACAAAGCAAGGAAAGAAGGAAGTAACAAAAGGAGAGATTTATCGAAAATGAAAGTACGCTCCACAGGGGGGGAGCAGCTGGAGCATAGGGGCTCTTGTTACAGAATTTTCTGGGGTTCAAATACCCTCTAGAGGTTTCCCATTGGTTACCTGGTGTACACTCTATGTAAACGAAGTAGTGACCTGCAACCAGAGGCTGAGATGAAGTTACAAAGGTTACATCCGATGCAAGCCTCTGATTGCAAAGTAAAGTTACAAAGTTACACTTCTATGCAAAGGAAGACTTGGCCCACAATCAAGCTGTGGGCCAAGCTTGATTGTGGGGTTGTGGGAAGCGACCAATCAGAGGCTGAAGTGAAGTTACAAAGTTACAATCCTATGTAAACGTCTGATTGGCTGCCCTCAGAGACACTTTCAATTTTCCATCTGCCAGGCAGAAAAGGGTGGGGGTTTGCAAAGGGAGTAGCTTCCTGTTTGTTTGTTTGTTTTTTCTTTTTTGAGGCGGAGTTTCACTCTTGTCGCTCAGGCTACAGTGCAATGGCGCGATCTCGGCTCACTGCAACCTCCGCCTCCCGGGTTCAAGCGATTCTCCTGCCTCAGTCTCCCAAGTAGCTGGGTTTACAGGCGCCCGCCAACACGCCAGACTAATTTTTGTATTTTTAGTGGAGACGGGGTTTCACCACGTTGGCCAGGCTGGGCTGAAATTCCTGTCCTCAGGTGATCCGCCCACCTTGACCTCCCAAAGTGCTGGGATTACAGGCGTTAGCCACCATGCCCGGTTGCCTCCGGTTTTTTAGTTACTTAGGTGTGAAAAGTTGGGGTTTTCCTTTTGATTTAGTTCTAGGAAGTCAGCGTGAATCGGCCTTAGGTTCCCTGCCTCCAGACCCTATTCTCCACCTCAGAAAGTCACCCAATGATAACCAGAGCACTTTTCTCACCACACGGTTTCCTCATTCCTGCTTGAGCTGCCTTACCAAAGCCGATTGTTCTGCAACACCCAGCCGAGTGCCTTCTATTTTGTAGTCTGGAGGCTGCCTGTTTCATACATTGCTAGTAAGAGTCAATTAAATCTTTAAAACTCAATTTGTCAAAATGTTGTTCTTTGGTGTCAGAGAACAATACTGTAGGGAATTTGTGTTCATTAACTGAGCTCAAGTACATAGAACAGCCGGAGGGAAGAGACGCACAGGGCAAGGTATGAGGTGGCGGCTGCAGGTGCACCACATTCCCACAACTTGGAAACTCTTCCAACCTGCTTGTTCAAGAGCTTTTTTAGAGCTTGATTTCTAGTCCCCTCCCCTTCTCACAGGTCTAGGGGTGAGGCTGAAGGATCCAACCTCCTACTTACCTGGTCTTTCCAGTAACAAACCCCATCCTGAAGCTATCTAAGGGTTCACCCTAAGTCACCTCAGTAGCATAAACTCAGATGTGACCAATAGGGGCTTCATTATGAATAACAAAAGACACTACTAGCACTCAGGAAATTCTAAGGGCTTTAGTGGCTCTGTGCTAGGAACCAGGGACAAAGACCAAATATATTTCTCTAATTTTACCCTATCATCCTAATGGGCTCAAGGTGGTATCTTATTGTGGTTTTGATTTGCCCTTTCCCCAGTGATTACTGACATTCAGCATGTTTTGTGCTTACTAGCCATTTGTATGTATTTTTTGGAGAACTGTTTATTCACGTCCTTTGCCCATTTTAAAATTGGGTTGTTTGGGTTGTGCGTGGTGGTTCCTGCCTGTAAGCCCAGCACTTTAGGAGGCCAAGGTGGGCAGATCACCTGAGGTCAGGAGTTCAAGACCAGCCTGGCCAACATGGTGAAACCCCGTCTCTACTAAAATTACAAAAATTAACAGGGCGTGGTGGCAGATGCCTGTAATCCCAGCACTTTGGGAGGCTGCGGTGGGCGAATCACGAGGTCAAGAGATCGAAATCATCCTGACCAACATGGTGAAACTCCGTTTCTACTAAAAATACCAAAATTAGCTGGGCATGATGGTGACTGCCTGTAATCCCAGCTACTCGGGAGGCTGAGGCTCGAGAATTGCTTGAACCTGGGAGGCAGAGGTTGCAGTGAGCCAAGACTGTGCCACTGCACTCCAGCCCCGGTGACAAGAGTGAAACTCAGTCTCAAAAACAAAAAACAAAAAACAAAAAACAAAAAAAACAAAAATTGGGTTGTTTATTTTTTTGTCGTTGAGTTTAGGAGTTTTTTGTTTTTTGTAGTTGAGGGTTTGTTGTCGTTGTTGAGTTGCTTATATAGTCTGAATATTAAACCCTTATCAGATATATAATTTACAAATATTTTCTCTCATTCTGTGGGCTGCCCTCTGTTGATAATGTCCTTCGATACACAACAGTTTTTACTTTTGATGAATTTGTCTATTTTTGTTGTTGTTTGTGCTTTTGGTGTTGTAGCCAGGAAACCACCGGTACTAAATCCAGTGTCATGAAGCTTTCCCTTTGTTTTATTCTAAGAGTTTTATAGTTTTAGCTTCTACATTTAGGCCTTTAATCTTTTTTTTTTTTTTTTTTTTTTGAGACAGAGCCTCCCTCTGTCGCCCAGGTTGGAGTGCAGTGGTGCCATCTCGGCTCACTGCAATCTCTCCCTCCCAGGTTCAACAGATTCCTCTGCCTCAGCCTCCCAGGCATCTGCCACCACGCCCAGCTAATTTTTGTATTTTTAGTAGAGCCAGGGTTTCACCATGTTGGCCAGGCTGGTCTCAAACTCTTGACTTCAAATGATCCACCCACGGCCTTCCAAAGTGCTGGGATTACAGGCGTGAGCCCCCGCTCCTGGCCTGATCCATTTTGAGTTAATTTTTGCATATAGTGTGAGGCATCCACATTCTTTTGTGTGTGGATATCCAGTTTCCTAACACTATTTGTTGAAAAGACTGTCCTTTCCCCAGGGACTTTGTTTTGTTCACTCCTGTATCTGCAGTGCCAGAAGAGTGCCTAGCACATAGAGTCTTAGTAAATGTTTGTTGAGTTACGAATAGATAAAATGAGATGTGCTCTTTCCAGGCCTCTGCTGTCCCTGTTCCACAAAATAAGATCACTAGATGAGGCCAGCTCCAAGGCTCCTTCCAGCTCCTCTGTGACTCTTAACTCATGAAATGCTTTCCAGACTGGAAGGGAGCATTTGCCGAACACACCTGGGGTGGAGGAGAATGGAGACACCCAAATTTATTTTCAATACATTCTGTGTTGGAGGAGGGACATTGTAGGACATTTTCCCTCTTATCCTATTCTCAGTAGTGTTATTCAGCCCAGATCCACGGGAAGGTCTCACAACCTGAAACTGTGTATCCAGGGCATCCCCAGACAGGAGGGTTTTTAAAGAGAACATTAGGAAGGCACACAATTTAATCTTTGTATTTTCAGGGGTTTTACACAGGGCCACAATGGAAAATCAAAATGAGGCTCATAGTTATAAGTTTAAGCCTTTTCTTTTTTTTGAGACAGAGACTTACTCTGTTGCCCAGGCTGGAGAGCAGTGGCACGATCTTGGCTCACTGCAACTTCCGCCTCCCGGGTTCAAGCGATTCCCCTGCCTCAGCCTCAGCCTCCTGAGTACCTGGGATTACAGGCACCTGCCACCATGCCCGGCTAATTTTTTTTTTTTTTTTTTTGTATTTCTTTGTAGAGACAGGGTTTTACCATGCTGGCCAGGCTGGTCTCGAACTCCTGACCTTAAGTGATCCACCTGCCTCAGTCTCCCAAAGTGCTGGGATTACAAGCCACTGCACCCAGCCTGTGCTTATTCTTTTCTCTGTGATTGCTGTTGTGTTGATTTTGTTGTTATTTATTTATTTACCCGTTTAACTTTACTTCAAGGAAAAGCCATTTGGTACAGTCTGAGATGTTTTGTCTCAGATGTTCAAGAGGAAGAAATAATGATGTTCAAGAGGAAGAAAATAGAAAAACCAAATGGAATGTAAAGTCTTGTGCAGGCAAAGCCCTTATTTCCAAACACACATTTAATATATGTTGGCTAGCCCCAGGACTAGACATGATAATTTTTAGTGTTTCCAATCTAAGGATCTCAAAAATATTTTATACATGTGAAAATGTATGATTCATTCATTCATTTATTCAATGCATGCTTACTGAGTGACTATTATGTGCTGGGCATGTGCCACTCCATGGTGTCGGGGAGAGAACAGTGAACAAAACAGCTCAAGATTCCTGCCCTTGTCTTATGCATAAGGTCTATTTAAAGACAGGAATCAAAATGAACCAGATCTGTAGTGTGCTAGATGATGCCACGTGCTGTAGGGGAAAGGGCGCTGGAAAGAGGAGGACAAGGTGGGGAGGAGCTGCAACTTAAAACTGTGGGGTCGGCTGGGGGCAGTGGCTCATGCCTGTAATTATAACACTTTGGGAGGCTGAGGCAGGTGGATCACCCGAGGTCAAGAGTTTGAGACCAGCCTGGCCAAAATGGTGAAACCCTGTCTCTACTAAAATACAAAAAATTAGCCAGGTGTGGTGGTGAGCGCCTGTAATGCGAGCTACTCGGGAGGCTGAGGCAGGAGAATTGCTTGAACCTGGGAGGCAGAGGTTGCAGTGAGCTGAGATTGCGCCACTGCACTCCAGCCTGGGCAACTGTGCAAGACTCCATCTCAAAAAAAAAAAAAAAAAAAAAAAAAAAAAAAAAAAAAGAAATAAAAACAAACCTGTGCTTTTTAAACCTCTTACCTTCTATGTTTTACAGTCATTCACTCATTTGTTCATTCATCCATTCGTTACTTCAACACATATTTATTGAACACCTACTGTTCACCAGGCACACAGTAGGCTACAATTGCTCTGACGTTGTAAGATAATGCACTTATTTTCTATACGAAGGATAGTGATATATGCATATTTTCAAGGAGATTGTTTCATTTATCACATGGTAGCTAGTACAGTTGCCAGAGAAAGTAACTGAAGACAAACAATTCTGCCGTTGTTAGGAATTTATTATCAGTCACAGAGCATGTGATCTGGCTAAATATAGACTTCAGAATTTCTAAGAAACAATACACGTAAGATAATTCATTAACTCCCTACTACTCGTTTTCTTTATCTTTTTGGGTAGTCAAATTAATAAGTGTTATTGAAAATAAAAATTTACAGGTTTTTAGCTCTGTCCTGTTCAATATTTTTACCAATGACTTGAATAATGACGGAGAAAGTCCATTTACTTCATTTTCCAATGACACCAAGTTAATACAGTAAATGACTCAACTAGTTGGGCTGGCACCCAATTAACACGATGATTTAGCGAGGACAGTGTTGGATGTTCCACTGAGGCTGGATGAAAAAAGCCCATTGCAGGGGTCCCAGAATGCAGAGGCTTTTTTGGGCAGCTGTTCATGTGAGGAAATCAAATGAGATAGTGTAAGTGAGAGCACTTTGTAAACTGTGCATTTACAAATGTTAGATATTTTATCAGTAAAAGTCCTGGGATTTTGTTGTCTACAAGCCCATGGTGAGCCCACATGGAGACAGAGGCATCTGAGAAGGAGTGGTCCAGTGAGCAGACACAGAAGGAAAGAGAGCAACAGAAAAACAGCCGCGGGCAAAGCCCCCAGGAAAAATGCTGTGGGCAAGAGCAACTGATGGATGCTAAACCCAGGGGGAAATTGTGAGGAGACAGGCTTTGCATAATCTCAGAGTATCTCCCCAAGTTGTTAGCTTTATAGTAGAGAAACTGGGAAGATGCCCCGTAACCAAACAGCCAAGGTGTGCTTAACTAAGTCACTATGGTATCACGCACCCCTTGGTGTGATGCACTGAGAAGGGCACACTTCATTTCTGTGGTCATCTTGCCAAAAATGGCAGAGGACCAACCACCTAAAAAGGAGGCAATTAAGTAACTTTGGGAATTATCTAGGTTGCAGGTATATTCGTGCCTGTCTTTGCCTTGTAAATAATGGACATTATTGGTTGTTATTTCTGTTTGTTTGTTTGAGACGGAGTCTCCCTCTGCTTCTCAGGCTGGAGTGCACTGGCACGAGCTAGGCTCACTGTAACCTCCACCTCCCAGGTTCAAGTGATTCTCCTGCCTCAGTCTCCTATGTAGCTAGGATTACAGGCACCCACCACTACACCCAGCTATTTTTTTTTTTTTTTTGTATTTTTAGTAGAGATGGGGTTTCACCATGTTAGCCAGGCTGGTCTCGAACTCCTGACCTCATGATTCACCTGCCTTGGCCTCCCAAAGTGCTGGGATTACAGGTGTGAACCGCCGCGCCCGGCCTGGCTGTAATTTATTCAGCCTGGTTTATTCTCCCACAAGCAGGCCTGCAAGCCATTTTTGTTAAAGGTGCTTTTGTGATGTTTAGTGCCACTGTGTATAGTTGTGCAGGTTGTTGACTGTGCATCTCTGGAGTGACAGTCGTTCTTGTGGATTGTGGTCCATGGACCAGCAGCATTGGTATCACCTGGGAGCTTGCTAGAAATACAAATTCCTGAGCTCTAACCTTACCCACTGAAGCAGAAGCTCTGGGGCCCAGGAATCTTTTTTTTTTTCTTTTTTTTTTTTGAGATGGAGTCTCGCTCTGTCACCCAGGGTGAAGTGCAGTGGCACAATCTCGGCTCACTGCAACCTCTGCCTCCCAGGTTCAAGCGATTCTCTTGCCTCAGCCTCCCAAGTAGTTGGGACTACAGGCACCCATCACCACACCCAGCTAATTTTTTTTGTATTTTTAGTAGAGATGGGGTTTCACAATGTTGGCCAGGCTGGTCTCAAACTCCTGACCTCACATGATCCATCTGCCTTGGCCTCCCAAAGTACTGGGGTTACAGGCGTGAGCCACTGTGCCTGGCCCCAGGAATCTATTTTTAACAAGGCCTCCAAGTGACTCTTGGGTAAGCTAAAGTTAGAGAACTAGTAGGCTACTATGAAACGGAGCCTCTAGCTTTAGGAAGTGCTCAGCTCACACAAACCTGGGTAGCATCCTTGCTCAGCATCATCTCTTTGGACTGCAATCCCCACCCAGTGATCCTAGATTTCTGGATGCGGCTGTTTTCAAAGCGCAGGGTATTTTCAGCAGGATCTCACCATAGTGGGCCCCACCATGCCCAGGCAGAGAGCTCTGCCTGCTCTGTTATTGAGGAGGTAGGGGTGCTGACCGGCCTTTCTGACCCCACTCCCTCCCTCCTCTCCTCTTCACCTCCCTCCTCTACCTCTCATCACCCCTAAACCTCCTTTCTTGATGGCAAGCATTGCTTCTGTACCCCTGCAGTCCCCTTGGCTCTGGTGTTAGTCACAGCTTAGTGGAGGAGCTGTGGGCTTGCATCTGAGGACCTGGGCTTCAGCTGGGGGTCTGCCACTTACCAACTGTGCTTATTAACCCACAGTGCTTCCCGGAGCCACTGCTTGTGCTTTCTGCATCCTGGTGTGACCTCAAGCAAGTCTTTAGGCCAAGTTTTTTCCTTTAGGCCAAAGCTTGCTATTTATTTATTTATTTATTTATTTATTTACGTAGACAGGGTCTCCTTCTGTTGCCCAGGCTGGAGTGCAGTGGCGCCATCATGGCTCACTGCAGCCTCCACAGCCCCCACCCTCCTCACCCTCACTGGTAGTTGGGACTACCTACAGGCGTTGCATCACCATGCCCGGCTAATTTTTTTTTAAACTTGTTTTAGAGGCGGTGTCTCACTATGTTTCCCAGGCTGATCTTGAACTTCTGCACTCGAGTGATCCTAACACTTCGGCCTCCCAAAGTGCTGGGATTATAGGCGTGAGCCATGTGCAGGACCTCGACCAAGTCTTGATTCTCTCTGGATCCTCCCAACTGAAACATCAGGATGCCGCCCCGGGTGTCCATGGGGCCGGGGAAGTTGCTGAGCAACCTTGCCCTGCGAGAGCGAAGGCGGGCGTGTCCTTCGGGGGCGTACCCCGAGTGGGCAGCAGGGCCAGCCCGCGCGTCCCTCAGGGTCAATGCTGGGGCCCTGAGAGTGAGGTCAGCTGTGAGGTGAGGTCTGCTGGGCGAGGGGAGGTGCCCAGCGTGGGCGTCCGCATCCGGCAGGCGACGGAGCAGCCCCGGAACAGGAGCTTCCCGGCCTGCCGTGGCGTGGCGCCCTCCGCTGGGCCGATCACCCCGGCAGCCGCTAAATCAGCATCGCCTACTTTCCCACTCTCGAGTTTGCCCCTCTTTGCTGCCCGGCAGCTGGGTGTCCCATGTCCCCTGCCCGCCAGTGTGCGACCGCGGCCTCCCGCGGGGCGGTGACGGCCCCTCTCCTTCAGCCTGACCGCCGCCAGCTCCCTCGGCGTGTCCGGGATGGCCAGGCCTTGTGTAGAGTAGCTCCAGCATTTGAATCGCGCAGGCACAAGAAGGCCGTCTCTTCACCGCGGGCCAGCGGGGCCGGCCAGGGCCCGGGCGGAGGGGGCGCCCGGGTTCCACGGTGGGGTTGTGGGGCTGGCGCCGACCTCACCGCATGGACCCCTCCGGCCGCCGTGGCGTCTCACGCGGCCTGACTTTGGACTCGAGTGCAGGCTCTTACCTGAATCTCTGTGTGGACGCGGTGGGTGGGACTCCGCCCTGGGGTGGCGCTGGGCGCTCGGGTCTCCCGCCGCAGGCCTGTCAGTGGGGCGCTTCCCGTCGATTCCAGGAGCGCCCGCGTCTCTGCTCAGCGCCACGGGTCCAAGCGTTGGGGAGGACGAGACTTTCAAGGCGGGGGGTGACGGTGCCATCCAGCCCAGAATACCCACCCCCCAGTGGCGGGCTGCCGTGCCCGGGCCCTGATCCCTGCCCCTGCAAACATCACTTTCTATCGCCCACGGGGCTCTGCAGATGTGGCCAGGCTAAGGGTCCAGAGTTAGGGAGATTGTCCTGGATGATCCGGGCGGACCCGAAATGTCATCAAAGCGTCCTTGTAGGAGAGGGAGAGGAGGCGAAGGAAAGTGACCGTGCGGGCAGAGGCTGGAGGACCGCGGCGCCCGGGACCTGCCCGCACCTGACCGCAGCCAGGTGGCGCCGATTCTGGACGCCCAGAACTGTGTGGGAATGCAGCTGTACTGTGCGGCGTGTAAGCCGCCGCATCTATGGGACTTTGTTAAAGCAGCCACGGGACCACTCCACCCCCTCCAGCTGTGGTCCTTTACCCCGCGGCGGCCACCTGGCAGCAGCCCGATTCCCCATCCTGCGCAGTTCCTCCCGCCCGCAGACCGGCTCGGCCATAAAAACCTTGCTGAGAATCAAAGAGAGAGAAATAGATGGAACGGAAGAGTCGACGATTTTGTGTAAAGTTTAGGGTTTGTATTCATGGATATATATTTACATATATGCACACGCAAGTATATATGTTTCCTTTGAACTCAACTTTATTGGCACAAAATGTACATATAACAATATAAATTTATTTTAATGATGCAGTTTGGTGAATTTTGAAAAACCTCCATACCTGTGCAGCCGCCACCATCGCGGTGGTGAGGACGGAGGCGGCTCTAGGACCTACCCCTGGAGTGCGTGCGGTTAGAGAAGCCTTGAGACTCGGGCTCCCATGGGTGATGCTAAGTTTTCATTTTTCTTAAGAAAAATGTTCTTCCGGCCGGGCGCGGTGGCTCGTACCTGTAATCCCAGCACTTTGGGAGGCCGAGGAGGGCGGGTCACGACGTCAGGAGTTCGAGACCAGTCTGACCAACATGGTGAAACCCCGTCTCTACTAAAAATACAAAAATTAGCCCGGTGTGGTGGCGGGCGCCTGTAATCCCGGCTACTCCGGAGGCTGAGGCAGGAGAATCGCTTGAACCCAGGAGGCAGAGATTGCAGTGAGCCGAGATCGCGCCATTGCACTCCAGTCTGGGCGACAAGAGCGAGACTCCGTCTCAAAAAACAAACAAACAAACAAACAAAAGTTCTTCATTTCCAGACCACACTGCCATTCTGTGGTTTCGTATCTTCCTCATGTTTTGTCTGGCTTGAGCCCCAAATATTTTAAGAGCAAATCTGAGAGCACAATGAGAAGGAACAGAGTGTATACACACATACACTCACACACACACTCTACACACATATATGTACACACACACATACACTCAAGACACCCCCCCCACACTCATACATTTAAACACCTATATTCACATACTAACACTCATACCCCCGACATACACTCATACACTTACACACAGCTACACTCTCACACACACTCACAGGTACACTAACATCCTCACAGACACCCACTCACATACACATGCTCACACACATTCAGATACACTCACACACACATACACTCAGATACAGACACAATCAACATACAGACACATTCACATGTACAGACATAGAGATACACACACATACTCATTCACAGACACATAGACACACACACACTCATACAGATACATTCACCCTCATACTCAGAGATATACTAACACACTCACAGACAAACCCATTCACACACACAGACACAGATTCACACTCATACACCCACACCCACATACAGACACTCACATGTATACTCACGGTCATATAGATACACTAACATACACCCAGACACACTGTATTAGTATATTTTCATGTTGCTGATACATACCTGAGACTGGGAAACTTATAAAGAAAAAGGTTTAATGGACTCACAGTTCCACGTGGCTGGGGAGGCCTCACAATCATGGCAGAAGGCAGAAAGCACATCTTACATGGCAGCAGACAAAGAGGGAAAATAAGAGCCAAGCGAAAGGGGAAACGCCTGATAAAACAATCAGATCTCGTGAGACTTAATTCACTACCAGGAGAACAGTATGGGGCAAACCACTCCCATGATTCAATTATCTCTCACCAGGCCCCTCCCACAACACGTGGGAATTATGAGAGCTATAATTCAAGACGAGATTTGGGTGGGGACACAGCCAAACCATATCACTTACCCACTCACATACACATATAGACACACACAGATACAAACACACACAGATACACACATAGACACACACACACGTACACATACACACACATTGACAGTCATACACTGACATACACTAACACACAGATACACCCACTCACATACACAGACACACTCAGATACACTCAGACATACACTCATACAGATACACAGACACACACACATCGACACATACAGAAACATTCAAACACACTCATACACATGTACATACACACAGACACATGCTTACACTCACATACACATACAAACACACACGAACACACACATGGACACATACAGACACAGATAC
Organism: Pongo abelii; assembly: GCF_028885655.2. Taxonomy (NCBI): domain Eukaryota; kingdom Metazoa; phylum Chordata; class Mammalia; order Primates; family Hominidae; genus Pongo; species Pongo abelii. Next base: position 21,844,182 of record NC_071999.2, read on the forward strand.
ACACACTTACATATACATACAGGCACACACGCACACACACACACGAGGTAAATGCTAAAATGCAGGTGGGATGTGCTTTCTGATTATTGCACTTTCTGTATGGTTTTCGAAGACGCTGAAAGTGAAAATTTGTAGCTCAGGGCTGCTTTTAAGACCACTCTGTTCAATTCTGCCACAAGTGACCCGCTGTGCATGTATATAGTTCCTCAGCACCCTCAGCCCACAGGCACCATTGGGGAAGTGGGGGAGGTCAGGCCCATTGAGGCTGGGGCTGGGGGACCTGGGGGCTGTGCCTCAGCTCCCTCTCCATTCTCACCCCTCTGCCAGCCTCCTCCAGGTGCCGGGAATGCACCTGTCTACTCAGGCTGTAGCTGGGATTAAGAGCTTTCTCACGGCTTGCTGAGCTCATGCTTGAGAATGACTGACTTTTGAGGGTTATTCTCCCCTCTCCTGTTTAATTTGCTTTGAACTTTCAAGGAAAATAATAAGGAAGGGCACCTCCTATATTCTGTAAAAGTCTCTATTTCCTTATTTGGTATTTGGAGCCCAGTGAAGCCCTTTGAGGCTGCAGGTCCTCTCCCCCAGCCCATTACTGGACAACATAATCTGCAGTTCTGTGGGAAGCAGAAGTGTCAGGTCCACTTCTGTGTGCATCGCACCCATGAATGCTGCACAAAGGTAGATGAACAAGTACCAACTTTTCTGGAGAAAGGTCAGCTCATTGGCGCCTGTGTCTATTGAGTGAATTATCAGCCCTATTAGAACCTAGTAGAGCAGAGGTTGCAAGTGTGTGATTTGGTGGCCTGGATGTGACTGTCTGACTCCCATAGTGTTTAATGAGGTAGGCATTCATTCATTCATTCAGCACATATTTATCGAGAACCTACTGCGTGCCAGGCATTGTGCCTAGAGTTTGACCCAGGCAAACACAAAAGCCACAAAGCTAGAGGGGGGAAGCAGATGATCAACAGAACAGGTTGTGAGAAAGTGATCCTTACTTTCTCTAGAGGAAGGGGGTGGGGAGCGTGTTGGGGACGGCCTTGCAGACAAGGCTTGGAAAAATTCCTTCTCTGATGTAAAACCTTACAGAAGTTGCTACTCACCCAACTCCTGAGAGCTTACTGGGAAGCTGTGATCACCAGTTTCCGGTGTTTCTGTTTATTGGGAGACTGCCTTTCCCTGGCACTGGCTGTGACCAGTTATTATTTTAGAGAGAGTGTGACAACTGCCTGACCATCACCTGATGGTCGCCTGACATTCCTGGAGGGGTGGGGGGAGCCCTCTCCTGCCATGCTCAAGCCTGACTAGCCACCTCCTGCAGCGTACCTCATGTGGCTACAAAAGCTGCCCTCAGTAAGCCTCTAATCCAGAGCTCATTCCAAGCATTGGGTACAATTTCTTACTGCCCCCATGCGGTGTTCTACAGAATCCACAGAGAGGGAATCCTGGCAGGGCTGCCATGGAGGTGAGCTGCAGTGATGAAACAATAGTGAGCGGGCCCACTGTGTAGCCAGCCTGAAAAACGAGCGTCTTCAGTCCACACAACAGAGAAACAATTTCTCCCTGAATTGGGAAACTAGTACATACAGCAAAACAACCAGCCAAGCTGACAAAAAAAATAAGAGTTATTAGGTCCTAAGTGCCTCCAAGGTAGCACAAACATAGTAGCATGGCAGCCTCATTCCCACTGGCTCTGAGGTACAAAGAAACTGTAGCTCACTTCCTTTTTTTTTTTTTTTTTAACAATTTCTATTTTTATTTAAAAAATTTTTGATTGTGGTAAACAGAATCAAAACATATAAAATTTGCCAACATTAAGTGCATTCACACTATTGAGCAGCCATCATCACCATCCATCTCCAGAACTCTTCCATCTCCCCAGCCTGAAGCTCTGCCCCCATTAAACACTCCCCCACCTTGCTCCTCCACCCAGCTCCTGGCCACCACCATTCTGCTTTCTGTTCCATGAATTTGACCCCTCCAGATACTTCATGAATGGGAATCATATAGTCTCTGTCCTTTTGTGCCTGGCTTATTTCACTTACTAACATGTCTTCAAGGCTCATCGATGTGGCACGTGTCAGAATTTCCTTCCTTTTTAAGGCTGAATCTATTTATTGTATGGACAGATCACATGTTGTTTCTCCACTCATCTGTGGATGGACATTGGGTCGCTTCCACCTTTTTGCTGTTGTGAATAGCCCTTCAGTAACTATGGGTGATGCTGCTTGTTTTCTTTCACAGATCGGGTCCCCTTCATAAGCCTGCCCACTGGGAGTGTGTGGGGACAAACTATTAGTCACTGACTTCCCCAACGTGAAGGGAGCTGAGGGGAGTCTGGGGCCCCCTCCCCCTTGGCCTGATCTTGGAATAGTATCAATTTGATTCTGACTTCATGAAGTATTCTTACTCCTTACAGTGACTGGGGTGTCATCTCCATTTCACCAAGGGGAAACTGAGGCCCAAAGAGGGAAACTGTCTAGAAGTCACTCAACTAGTATGTGACAGACCCGGGTCGACACCTTACCGGTTCCAAAGTGTGGGACTCCCTTAATATTCATGACACTATGCTTTTTTTTTTGTAATTTTATGGTGTTTAATGGTGATTTTTATGGTTGGATAGGTCTTAACATCTGAGAATGCAGTGAACACATTCATTACCATCCTCCCTTCAGGCAACCCTGTGACATGATTTTTAGTTCCATTAGATGGCAGTGACTGAGAGTGACAAACAGGTGCCCTAGGTTCTGCCCTGGTGCCACCTCTAGCACCCACAGATGTGTTGTCTGTTGGCCTAGAAACTAGGAAAAGTGGGAACACACTTTCTTTGGGGAAATGAAAGAAGGCATTATCGTTTTTTCTTTTTCCTAGCAAACACATTAACCTCTGGAAGTGGACACCCAGCTGAGTATGGGGCCTTCCAGGGTGGACCCCAGCGGGGCAGCCACCCCTCCAAGCCCAGGGACCTGCATGGCTTTTTGTGATGAAACTGCTTTCCAAGACTAAAGCAATTTATTTTGAAAAATCCATAGAAACTGCCTTTGGGAGAGATTTTTGTATTTATTTATTTATTTATTTATTTTATTTATTTTTGAGATGGAGTCTGGCTCTGTCACACAGGCTGGAGTACAATGGCACGATCTTAGCTCACTGCAGACTCCCTCTCCCAGGTTCAAGCGATTCTCCTGCCTCAGCCTCCAGAGTAGCTGGGACTACAGGCACGCGCCACCATGCCCAGCTAAGTTTTGTATTTTTAGTAGAGACAGGGTTTCACCATTTTGGTCAGGATGGTTTCGATCTCTGACCTTGTGATCCACCCGCCTCGGCCTCCCAAAGTGTTGGGATTACAGGCGTGAGCCACCACGCCTGGCCTTTTTTTAAATTTTGAGAGGGTATCACTTTGTCACCCAGGCTGGAGTGCAGTGACATGAAAATGGCTCACTGCAGCCTCGACCTCCAGGGCTCATATCAATCCTCCCACCTCAGCCACCAAGTAGCTGGGACTACAGGCATGCCCCATCATGCCCAGCTAATTTTTGTATTTTTTGTAGAGATGGGGTTTCACCATGTTGCCCAGGCTGGTCTTGAACTCCTGAGCTCAAGCGATCTGCCTACCTCAGCCTCCTAAAGTGCTGGAATTATAGGCATGAGCCACCGCACTTGGCCTAGATTTTTTTTTTTTTAAAGAATTATAAACCTTTTGTTTTTCTCACTAGAAATGTAATGAAAACTCATAAAATGGTTCAAAGAAGATTCACATCAGGGCCAATAACAGTGTTCTGCGGTGAGTTCAGGGCTTGTCGAACTGACACAGGACCAAGTGCCAGGATGACGACAGCCGAGGGTGACTGTACCCAGGCCACTTGCCTTCTTCTGCACCTCCCCTCCCACACCTGCCCTTCGAACCCCTCCACCTCCATAACTCCCATCCCAAAGGCCTGCTTCTTTTCCCTGAGGAATTTTAGCGTGAATAATGACAACAGAAAGGGTGGGCAGTTGTGACATAAACAGGGGACAAAGAGGGCAGCTTTGGGGAGGAAGCCATTTTCTGTCTCTTGCTCTAGGTATGTTCAGATCTGCCAAGCTGTATGCGTAGGCATTGCGCCATTTTCCGTATATATTTTTAGTTCAATTTGAAATGGGATTCTTATGGGCTTCTTGAATCTATATATTTTAAAATTCTAACTGTGGTAAAATACACATAACACGAAATTTGCCATTTTAACCATTTTTAGGTGTACAGTTCTGGGTCGTTGAGCACATTCACACTGTTGTGCAACCATCACCACCATCCTTTTCCAGAAGTTTTACATCTTCCCAAACTGAAACTGTCCCCAGGAAGCAACTCTCCTTTCCCTTCCCCACAGCCCCTAGTGGCCTCCATTCTAGTTTCTGTCTTTATGAGTGTGACCACTCTAGGTATCTTGTACAGGTGGAATTGTATCGAGTTTGCTCTTTGGTGTCTGGCTTATTTCACTCAGCATAAAGTCCTCAAATTTCATCCATGTTGGAGCGTGTGTCAGAATTTCCTTCCTTTTTAAAGCTGTATAATATTCTATTGTATATATACTTTTTTTTTTTTTTTTGCTCTGTCGCCCAGGCTGGAGTGCAGTGGCACAATCACAGCTCGCTACAGCCTTGAATTCCTGGACTCAAGCAGTGCTCCTGCCTCAGCTTTCCAAGCAGCTGGGACCACATGTGAGTGCCATTATGCCCAACTAATTTTTGTTTATTTATTTATTTATTTTTAAATTTTTTATTTTTTTGAGACAGGGTTTCGTTCTTGTTGCCCAGGCTGGAGTGCAGCGGCACGATCTTGGCTCACTGCAACCTCTGCCTCCTTGGTTCAAGCAATTCTCCTGCTTCAGTCTCTCAAGTAGCTGGGATTACAGGCGCCCACCACCACGTCCAGCTAATTTTTTGTAATTTTAGTAGAGACGGGATTTCATCATGTTGGACAGGCTGGTCTGGAACTCTTGACCTCAGGTGATCCACCCACCTCAGCCTCCCAAAGTGCTGGGATTACAGGCATGAGACACTGCGCCCAGCCCTTACTTATTTTTTTTTGAGACAGAGTTTCGCTCTTGTCGCCCAGGCTGGGTGCAGAGGTGCAATCTTGGCTCACTGCAACCTCTGCCTCCCGGGTTCAAGTGATTCTCCTGCCTCAGCCTCCAGAGTAGCTGGGATTACAGGCGTGCGCCACCACGCCCAGCTAATTTTTGTATTTTTAGTAGAAACGGGGTTTTACCATGTTGGCCAGGCTGGTCTTGAACCCTTGACCTCAGGTGACCCAACTGCCTCAGCATCCCAAAGTGCTGGGATTACTGGCATAAGCCACTGTGCCTGGCCTGCCCGGCTAATTTTAATTTTATTATTATTATTATTTGTAGAGAGGGATGTCTCACTATGTTGTTCAGACTGGTCTCAAATGCCAGGCCTCAAGCAACGCTCCTTCCTCAGCCTCCCAAAGTGCTGAGATTATAGGCGTGAGCCAACTGGCCTAAAACTGTTTTGTTTTGAAATAAAGGTAAACCATAAAAATGGGTAGGCAGATGAAAATTTTGGTCAGCCCGCGGATTATTTTTATTTACCCTGAGGCTTGCGTTTATTAAGCATCACTATGGGTTAAGGACTAGGCAAAGCATTTTAAGTTCATTCTTATTTACTCCTTGCAACTTTATTTCAATTTTTCAGACAAGAAAACTCATCTATAAAGTCAAAGACGTTAGATAACTTTCCCAAAGTCACGCTGTGGGAAAAGAGAGGTGCAGGATTCAGCCCCTTGTCCATGACCACAGCGGCTCACCTGGACTCGGGCGTGGAACTGTTCACCGTACAGGATCGTTACGGGTTTCTGGTGAGGAGACTCCCTTCTAATGGATAGGACCGTGCAGACGATAAAACCCACAGAAAGCGTCTCTTTCTACGCTCCGCCAGCCTGGGTTTTGTGGCGCCAGCAGCAGGCGCTGTGGTTCCCCGGCGTCCCTCCGGGGCCTCCCGCCGCGCTTTGCGGGGTGCGCTTGTTCCCAGGTGTGCCAGCGCCCTGCGCAGCGGCCCAGCCAACCCAGGCTCAGACTCAGGTCTGCGCCGTTTCCTCGCCACCCTCCCCCCAGGGAAACGGTCCTGATCCGTGTGTCCACGCTTTTTTTTTTTTTTTTTTTTTTTTTTTTTTTTAAGACAGGGTCTTGCTCTGTTGTCCAGGCTGGAGTGCAGTGGCGCCATCACGGCTCACTGCAGCCTGGAACTCCCAGGCTCAAGCGACCCTCCCACTCAGCCTCCTAAGTAGCTGAGATTGCAGGCGAGGGCCACCGCGTCCGGCCTATTTTTTTTTTTTTTTTTTTTTTTTTTTTTAAGAGACGAGATCTCCTTGTGTTGCCCAGGCTGCACTCGTGCCTTCTTACCACGGCGCCCCTCGTCTTGTCAGTGCCACCCGCGCACTGTCCCCAGGATCCGGGCCACCCGGGCCCGCAGTGAGCAAGGGACCCACCGGCTGCGACCTGGGACTGTTTAACATTTCCCTCCAGAGGTCGCGACTGTCTTCCCCAAACTGTCCATTATGACAGGTGTTTGCACCTGTCTGCAATATGGGACACTCCCACCAATTTGTGTTTGGAGGAGCTGAGTTTTGACTTTTGGGTGTGGAGCTTTGAGAGCTTTCCAAGGCCCCAGGCCGGCTGCTTTGTGTTATACCGTGTCCCTGGAAATCATCTCACACGTGGGTTCATAAAGCAGGAACACTGCAGGTGGGAAATGCGTTCCTTATCAAGCACTGAAAATCAGACGCGTTCCAGTGTCAGTGTCACAGAGGTAGATACAGCGGGCCCCTTACGTAGAATTCCAAGCGGGAGAGCTTCCCAAGAACCATAAACTCCAACCTCCTAAAGCAAAGATCTCTCTCTCTCCTGAAGCCCCATGAAGCTTAAGAGAACGCTGCTCAAGGGGGGACTTAATGAGACAGGAAGAAGGTGAACTTTTATATTATTTCTTCAGAAGAACTCACTGCAGGCATCAGCAATGCTTGAACCTGGGAGAATGTGTGTTTTTACTCTGGGGAAAGCCTGTGAGAGAGGGGACGGCCCCTGCAGTGACTTCTCAAATTGCTTCTGTTAGGAAAAAAGGTCTTCCTCCTTATCATATCTAAGATAACAAAAAGTGTGATTTTGAATACCTGCTTAGGGAGTCTGCCAATGAAAACAACCAACTGCAGAACTAGTGGTTTAAACTTAAGGCCACTTTTATTATTTTAGAAAATGTTTACTTCCAGTTACAATGTAATCCAGGAAAGACACTGTTATGGCACAAAAATTAAGTTTTAGTAAGAGTTTTGTAAATATATGCGCTAAATGAACATTTACACACCAAACAGCTTCAAATATGGTACTTTCTGGAAACAGTTTGTTGCTTTGAGTGTTATTCAAATCCCTAACTTGTTTGCCTTGTTATGGTATTCTGTAATGTAAAGGGGAAAAAATCTTTTGGGCAGTCAGAAACCTTAGAGTGAGTCAACCCAAGATTTGCACTGTAATATAAAATTAGGAAGAAAAGTGCCTTCCCTGACCTTAAATGTACAATGTCCATATGTTATATTAAAGGTTATTTAGGATATCCTTAATTTGTAGGGGTGGCGGGTGGTGATGGTTGCTGGACTCTATTCATCTTTGGAAAACACATTTACTCTCTTAAATCATGCAATACTCTCTATAAGTATTTATTTTGGTGGAGATTCACGAATTAGTGTTACAAATATCAGAAGTTCAAAAAATTCAGAAAAAAGGAGTTTATTCAGTAATACAAAATAATTAAAGAAAGTGCTAATAATACTTTTTAAAAAGCCAAAAGTGAAAGGAGACCTAAACCCTATTGGGTTAATTTTTGGTAAAGTGATGTTTAAATTACATTCATAGTTATTATTCTAGGTATTCTTGTGTAGGAATTCTACAATCTATCCACTTACTTGTCCAGAGCCGAAGAAATCTAGGATAAATGAGAGAGATGCTGGCTTGCTATTTTTCTTTTGTAAATTTAAGGATTTATTGGTGTCAATTTTATTTAAAAAATACAAGAATAACCATTAAAAGTTTAAAAAGGAGAAAATGAGTGATAATATAAGAAATAGTTTTAGAATTTAAAAAATGATTTTTGGTACTGTAACTATAGTGATGTTTAACATTTTATAAAAACAGGGATATAAGAAGTAATTGTATACAGCAGCTTAAAACCATGTATATAAATATAATACTCAAATGCTATAGGTATAGCATTTGAGTTTTAAAATAGGCTTAGAGATTTTTTAAAACTTTCTAATAAATCAAGAGTAAAACAGTTTCAGTGAAATTCCCAGGCTACAAAAAAAAAGGTCTAGAATCTTGCCCACAGGGAGAGGCAATTTCTATTTTTATTGCACGTTTCAATGTCTTAAAGGACTAGTTGAGTAGAGAACAATTCCACACTGCCCGAGAGAGAAGGACCCAGCCTTTAGAATCATGGATACCTCAAAGAGCAAAAGGATGTAAGACATGCTTTCATTTCTTACATGAACTGAAATCAGTATGCTAACCTGAAAAAACACCACAGGCACTGTTCTATTGCAAAACCTCACTTCTTTATAGATTAGTGATTTTCAAGTAGGTGAATCTAATTCTACACTCCTATCCACTCTGAATGGACCCACTAGACTATGGTCAATGGTACAATACTGGCATTTCCATAAACATATTGTGACTAAATTCAACTTTAAAATGTAAAAACTAAATACAATTTGAGTTCTCATGCTCATCTCCAACCCCACTCAAAATCAAATTGTGGGTAAACAAGAAGCTTATTACTGTTATGAACATTTATTATGGTAGAACCAAGTATTCACATCCACTTGTACTTGAGCTGTACTTGTGCTCTTGGATGATTGCTATTGTATTTTCTAAAATGGCCAAAGCTTTTTATCAGAATGCTTCTCACACTAGGATCTTCTAGCAGCCCTTATCACTCACGAGAACTAAGTCCTGCTGCCCTAGGCCTATGGCATACACTGCCTGTAATGAGTTAACTTCGGAGAGAAGTTATGCATCTAGAATGGCTGTAGTTATGCACCAGCCTGGAGAGAAGTGAGAAAGTCACTCACAATTTTCCAAAGGGCTAATTTCTCTCTTTCTCAATCTGGTTGAGAAAGTCTCTGAGGAGACATATGGAAAAGTTAGCATTTTTCAAGCCTAGGAGCCTGTCCAGTGCATCCTACAGCAAGCAGAATGTACTAACAAATTCTTTGTGTTTGACTGACATGAAAAACTAGTTGCATGCAAGAATCTGAGACTTGGAAATTGCATTCCTTTCATCAGATTGTTAGTGGAGCACCCTTTATGACAGAAAACAGAAAGTATGTTTGGAGTGTGGTCCCAAATGCATCATCGAGAAGTTAATTTATAAAAAGAAATGTATTACATTGGTCTTGCTGAACAAGGGCTAATGATACTCAGTAGAAGTTGGAGGTGAAAAGTGTGAGTAGAAACAGGCTCAACATGACCATCGTTCATTTTATAAACAAATGGTGACCAAGATACTACAGCTGTGTGTGCAGGACAGAAAATTCTGCCATCTTCCAGCCATGCCCACACACCTAAATAGCCTTCCCTGTCAGGACAGCTCTGGTGTGGAGGCAGAATGGGGCATACAGCCTGCATGAGCACGCGCCCTCCCCCAGGCAGGGATCCCCAGACACTTATATTATTTACACTGGAGAAAGCAAACAGGCTGCCCACAAAGAATGATTAGGAAGCTTGAAGTGTTTTATTTTGTACTTTTTTAAAGTGTAGATTGTCATAGATTCATCTGTATAAACAATTTTCCTGGCAACAGTAGTTCACTTTTCACTTCCCATTCAAAATCTTCAGAACTTCTATTTGAATGCACTTAAAACTTTCCCCTGCTTTTGTTTTATATAATACATTCTCATTATAATTAGGTGACTCATAAAATTAAAGAATTTCTTTTAAAAGAAAGTTCAAAATCTTTACTAGCATGCATTAGGACAAATTAGCACTGTTTTGGTCAGTAATCATTCTAACAGTATTTAAAGAAAGAAAAACACTATTTTTCTTTCATTTTTCCTGAAAGAAAGTGGGAGAAAATAGGGATAGCTGTACCATTCAAAGCACAAAATAATCATTTAGAAAATAAATACCTATGGCATACCCGACACACTTTTATGTCAATTTCCTCAACTGTTTAAAAATGGCCTCAGGTGTGGCGGTGTCTCCACCTGCCTTCTGCCAGCAACCTCTGGGGCCCTTGCCCACTGAGCCTGCCTCTGGAGGGTAACTGCTCTTTGTCACTTGTCACGAAGCCTGAAGCTTGATATCCTGGGCTTCACATGCAATTTCGGAAACTCAAATGACACTACATAGACTTGCTGTAAATCTTTTTTTAGTGCAGTTTGGCAAATATCCCAAATGAAATTCAACTCTAAGTTAAAAGTATCAAACAGAGATAGAGCTAAGTGCCTCTATGACCCTCTGGGCTGCCCAGAGGCTCTGGAGAGCTTAGGAATAGCAAACCCAATTGCCCCGGAGCTAAAGGGACTGCGGGATACCTGTTGCTTTACCACTACAGAACAGTTACCCCCAGAGACAGCCCTCAGCGACCAGATTTCTGGGCTGCTGTGAAGATCTTAAAGGCCCACAACCCTTGTCCCTGCCACCCCCAAACTCAGAAAGTGGGAGTTATTCCCACTGTAACTCACAGTGCTAAGAACAGCAAGCATTGAATACGGAAACCTGGTCTCTCCTCCATCGTCCACCTCCTGGGACTCCAGTCGCTCACTTTCAGGTTCTATCTGCTGGTGGGAAGTGCACTTTGGTTTTGGTTTCTAAGAAAAAGATCACTACACAGCTGTCTGGAGGCAGGCACCCGGGCACTAGATGGCCAAGTCCTCCGGTCTGGCCCGCCCGCTGCTGGCCCTGCTGGCCTTGCTGGCCCGACCTGGGTCTCCGAGGAGCGAGGGCGGCTGATGCATCTGGGCCGCGGTGGTCACGGCCTGCTCCTCCTCCTCGGGGGTCCCTGCCAGGGCGCTCCCCTCCAGACTGCTGCCGCTCCCATCCAGCAGCAGGGGCGCCGCGCCCGCCTCAGCCTCGTGCGCGAGTGGCGGGGAGCTGCTGCCGACGGGGCTGGGGGCTGCGGGCGTGGACGCTGCCGGGTAGGCCTTGAGCGCCGGGGGCTGCTGCTCGGCCGCCTGGTTGGCCCAGTTCTGCTCAGTCATCAGCAGGTGGTGGTGGCCGTTGTAGAGCTTGGCGGACTGGCCCTTTCCACGCGCCTCGGTCAGGGCTAGCATTTTGAAGTCCGCGGCTGGTGGCGGGGCCCCCAGGTAGCCCACGGCGCGGGCCTGTCCCAGGGGCGCAGCGGTGTGCGCATAGTAGGGCGGGAACCCGATGGCAACGGCGGGCGGCCGGGAGCTGGGGGGCAGGGGCGGGGGATCGGCCGTCCCCAGCGGGGCCTCGGAGGCTTCCGGGCCGAGGCGGCTAGTCACGCCCTGCTTGAGCTTCTTCCAGCCCAGGTGGTAGATCTCCAGCATGTTGAGCAGCAGGGACGCGCAGGCCACCGCCAGCATGAAGATGATGAAGATGGTCTTCTCCGTGGGCCTGGAGATGAAGCAGTCCACCGTGTTGGGGCAGGGCCAGCGGTCGCAGCGGTAGAGCGGCTTCAGCTCGAAGCCGTACAGAAAGTACTGGCCGGCGATGAAGCCCACCTCGAACAGCGTCTTGAAGATGATGTTGAAGACGTAGGTCCGCAGCAGCGCCCCGGCCATGCGCACCCTGCCGCGGTCGTCCCGCGACGAGGGATTGTCCTGCGGCGGCTCCTTGGGGCTGGGGCTGTCTCTCTTCAGCTGCTCCTCCTCCTCCCTCTCTTTCTTCTTCTCTTCCATGCGCACGATGTGCAGCACGTGGCCCAGGTAGATGAGGGTGGGCGTGGACACGAAGATGATCTGCAGCGCCCAGAAGCGGATGTGGGAGATGGGGAAGGCCCTGTCGTAGCAGACGTTCTCGCAGCCCGGCTGCTGGGTGTTGCAGGTGAAGTCTGACTGCTCATCGCCCCACACATCCTCCGCCGCGGCCCCCAGCACCAAGATGCGGAAGATGAACAGCACGGTCAGCCAAACCTTGCCGATGACCGTGGAGTGCTCCTGTGCATTTTCTAAGAGTCGTCCCAGAAAGCTCCAGTCGCCCATTGCTTCAGATTCCTAACCTGTAAGAGGAAAATGCTCATGAACACCGGGCTGCAACGGCTGAGTGCCGGGTCTGCACCCATGGGCGGCGGCAGCAGCCTGGATGGTACTGGGATGGGACTGATGGGCAGCTTCTCCACAGGGCAGACATCGCAGCTCCCCGGGACCTGGACGAGCACTACACAAGTGCAAGCGTCCATGAGGAACCACAGGTTAAACTCTTCATTTCAGAGAGGAGGAAGCCAGAGCCAGAAGAGAAAATGCCCTCCGCTGGCCTCCAGACTGCCCAAGTCCTCTCCCTGAGGCTGACCCTACAGGAGCTCTGGGGCTTTGCGGCCGCTTCGGCCAATTCTGAATCATGATCTTTCTGTTCAGGTGGGATTAGAGCAACCTCTTCCCAAATTGCTGCCATCCCCATGCCCATGCCACCTTCAGAACTTCTGCCATGTTAATCTGATACCTCTTCTACTATTTGCTTTTTCTGTCTTCACATGAACTCTTTATGCTTAAATTTTATCTAAACTAGGAAAGTTTACATTACTACTGTCAATGGAAAATTGACACTAATACCTTCAACGGATGGTATCTTTAAGAGTAAATATATTCCAACTCAGCCAGCTTTATTTTGGAAGTAAGGAAATAAAGGCTTACTCCCCTTTTTAAAAAAGAATAAATTCCTTGATGACAATGAAGTTGATACATTCTATGGGATATTGCTTGCCAAAAGCTCTGGGTGTAAGCTCTCTTTGTTGCAAACAGGAAGATGAGGAGTATTGGAGAGGTGTTAAACAGACTAGTATCAAACCAACGCCCTCTCCAAGGCCACTATTACGGTAGAAACAGAACTGATAAGGGAATGATCTTCTCACACATGATTCAGCATCCACTAATGACCACCTGAAATCATCTCACCTGACCGAGTGCCCACTCTGGATTCTAGGCAGAGCTGGAGGGGTGCTGGATGGGGGCAGAGGAAGCATTTGGGGTGAACTGAGCTTGAGGATCCTGTCAGGACCAGGGGCCAGCTCAGCAGAGCTGGGCCTTCAGTGGCCATCACCCAACAGTAATCATGGGTACCCAGATGTCTGGGGGTAGAAACAGCACGCCCAGAGTCAGTCAGGGTGCAAATGAGTGGAGCCCAACCAGTGTGGGAGATGGCATGGATCCTCTGGGTCAGAGTGCCCATGGGTGTTGGGCAGGGATCACCAGCCCCACCTGCCCCAGAAGTGTGACTCCAAAGAAGGCAGCCCAAGAAGGGGGTGGTACCAGCTGCAGGCCCACCCCCAGGCCCAACTCAACAAGTGTTAGGTAAACATCCCCAGGCAGGCGGCTTCCTCTCTCAGCCTGTGTACAACATGGACCACGGTCATACACAGGGATGGAGGGAGGTGAGACGGCCAGCCTGCTAGGAAAGCAGCAGTGCCCACAGACATGGGATGAAGATGAGATGGCATCCCATGTCGCTGCTGCCCCAACAGGCCGGATGCTGGGAACAGAAACGGAAAGATAGCTCCATGCTTTGCAGTGAGGAAAGCTGTCTCAGCTGTGAGGACACAGTCTCCAGTGGAACCAAAGAAAACACTTCTCATTTTCAATTTTAAAATATTTCAGGCTGGGCGCGGTGGCTCACGCCTGTAATCCCAGCACTTTGGGAGGCTAAGGCGGAAGGATCACTTGAGGTCAGGAGATCGAGAATAGCCTGGCCCACATGGTGAAACCTAATCTCTACTAATAATACATAAATTAGCCAGGCATGGTGGAGTGTGCCTGTAGTCCCAGCTACTTGGGAGGCTGAGGGCAGGAGAATTGCTTGAACCTGGAAGGCGGAGGCTGCAGTGGGCTGAGATCATGCCACTGTACTCCAGCCTGGATGACAGAGCAACAGTCCATCTCAAAAAAAATTTTTTTTCAATATTAATTTTTATGAATTGGTTCAAAGGCAAATCAACAAAAGAAAACTCTACTCATTACCAATCTAAAGAAACAGACAAATGTTAACTCTCCCTTCGAACAAACTCCCAACGTTTTGCTTGGGCCCCTGAAGCTCTTAGAGAAAGCTGATTACTCACTCATCCTCCCAGCCTCTCCTCTCCACTGTGGCTGGCATCTTTTCTTGTGTTCTAAGGAGGTAGGATGTTTTACTTTAGAAACTTAATTACTGCACTTGAAACCACCCAGTCACCCCCAGGAAGGATGTCTGGGAACCATCTGAGGTCACTTCCTGCTTCTCCTCCAAGTGTCCCTCTGGGCTGGGACCAGGCCCCCATTGGCATCTATGCCCCTACCTGCCCAGGCGTCTGGGCAGACACTGCACAGGACAAAACCATGATAGCACGCAAGACCCATCAGCACCTGGGCCCAGACACGCTGAAGCCTGAAACTCCACCTTTAGGCCTTTGTACATGCTGTTTCTCCAACCTAAAGCCCCGCCCCGTCCAGCCACTGCCTGCTGACCTGCCCCTTGCCTACACAGTCCCCTCAGGGGTGGCCACCTCAGGCCTACACCGGTGCCCTGGGTTCTCTCTCCCCCTTGCCATGCCCTGGTTTAATGGCTGTCACCTCTTCCCAATATCCCCTCCCCACCCTGCTCCAGCAGGCTCCCTCCATCCTCCCACAGCCCCACCTGCCAAGCTTTCCCGGGCAAGAGCAGCCTCTGGGCTCTAGAGAACACCTGCCCCCTGTGCCCTTCCCCTAGGCCTGGCTCTGAGGGCGGGGCTGGCATGGGCATCCTTTCCTGTTCCCTGTCTACAGGCAGAGTAGCGGGGTAATGTGCTTTCCAGAGGCTTCCGAGGAGAGGCCGCTGTGGGTAGCTCATACCCCTTCCAGCAGCCTCATAGTTGCTCCAGCAGTTCTTGCTAAAAAGCAGTCTACACGAGGTGGTGGGACAGGTGCCTGGCTGGCTCCCCACACAGGGCTGATGGCACAGAGCACCATGAGGGAGGGGTCTGCTGCCTGTCACAGACTGGACAATGCTGCTGGCATTTCCCTGTGGGGCCGGTGGAGGCAAAATGTTCTGCCGTGTTTGGGGCGACCTCATGGGAAAGAACTGTCCCACCCCAAATGCCTATCGTGCACCTGTTGAGAAACACGAGGCCAAATAACTACTTATTCAATTGGTAAACCAGACGATAGGATGGGGAAGCTGACCACAGAGGCTCAGCCTGCTCCAGATCCTTTAGGCCCAGGGGCTGCAAAACACTGGAATATATGCCCTTGGAAGAGCCTTGCGACCTCTGAGTGCAACCTACAAGAATGATGACCAGCCACCAGCCAGACCCTTGCTTGTGCCCCATCAGGGGCCAAGGCTGTGTCCCAGAGACAGGATGACACAGTGTGTCCCGAACAGGAGCATCCAGCATTCAGGCACTGTGTGTGGTAGCACACCAGGGATCTGTGTGGATCTTTCTGGAAAAGAATAAGAGACATGAACCTAACAATACCTTTGATCTCTAATTCTACTTCCAGGACATCCTACTAAGGAAATAATCAGAGACTTGGATAAATGTGTGTGCATGGCGTATTGTGATGTTACCCATAAGGAATGACTGGAAACAGAAATGTCTGGTAGAGGATGAACAGTTCCCTGAGCAGTGCTGGCTGGCCGTGGCTGACACCGTGCTCTGGCCAACCCAGCTCCTACTCGCATCCTTCTCTCCCTTGCCTGACTCTAATGTGACTGGGAAGGGAAATGTTTGCTTCTTCATCCTCCCTTGTGGCTGGAGGTGAATAGAAAAGGCAGTTCTGTCCAGTGAGTTGTAAGATGTCTGCTGGGGAATGTCTGGGAAAGCTTTGGTTTTCTAAGAAAAGGGCAGGTGGTACTTGTGCTGTCCTTTCCCTTTCTTTTCCACGTACAGTACAGATGTGATGCTGGAGCTGGGCAGCCACCTGGCAAGCATGAATCAATAAGCACGGGGGATTGGTTAAGAGAGCCGTAGGGCACCTGCTGTGAACTGTGGAACTGCCGAATCAGCCCCATCAGCTACCTCCAGATTTCTTATGGGAGGGGAGAATCTTATTTGTTCAAATTAGGTTTTCTGTTGCTTGCAAGTAAAAAAGAATCCCTAACTGATAAACTATCTTAAATGCTTTGTGAAATAAAGCCTGGTAAAAATGAAAAGCTACGGTTCATTTATAACTACTAAAATATAAAGTAGCCATTAGATGTAATTTCTCAGAACATTAATGACATGAAAAATTACTGATGCTATGATAAATGACAAGAACTTAGGACAACACAACAGTCTGATATCAGCTATTTTATACACTCTCTTACATGGACACAGAAAAAGGAAGAATGATACTGAAATGTTAACAGTGGTGCTTCTGAGAATGGGTTGATTTTTCTTTTCACAGTTCTCTGCATTTTCTATGACAACATATCACATTGCTCATCATAAAAGATAAATGACCATTTTTCGCAGTTGTAGCTTTTGAAAAAATCAGCTGACTCCTTTTTCATCGTTTCATTGTGGTTTCTACTCCGTTCATTGCTTTAATCGTGTCTGTAGTAAGCACACAAACAGATACAATACACTTTGCACGCCTAGCCCAATGTCAGAGGATAATGACTGTGGGATCACCGAGAGTTTAGAGTGGATTCCATCTTCCTGCCTGGCAATCTCCCATATCAGGCGCAGTGTTTGGAGAAAGCAGTTTCCCCAACAGACTCTAAGTGTGCAAGGGCAAGGGTGTCTGTGTCCCCGTCACTCATCTGAGCCTCACGATTACACTTCACAGTTTGGATTTTGTTTTGTAAAACACAGGCATGAATAAATGAAAATTTAACCAGAAGACAGACAATCTATCTGGGAGACTGACAACTGGATCCTGATCAGACCTGTGTGGAAGCCTCCCCAGCAGATGCGGTATGCACCTCCCTTCGCTGTCAGACTTTAGTTGGCTCTGGATGACATGCAGAGGCTCTGGAGGCATTTTACCAATACTATGTTTTTTGTTTTTTTTTGAGACAGAGTCTCATTCTGTCACCCAGGCTAAGGTGCAGTGGCACAGATCATAGCTCACTGCAGCCTCAAATTCCCAGAGCTCAGGTGATTCTCCCACCTCAGCCTACCAAGTAGCTGGGACTACAGGCGTGCACCACCATGCGGGGCTAATTTTAATTTTTTTGTAGAGATGAGGTTTTGCGATGTTGCCCAGGCTGGTCTGGAACTCCTGGCCTCAAGTGATCCGCCCACCTTGGCCTCCCACAGTGCTGGGATTACAGGTGTGAGCCACCGCGCCCAGCCTAATATCACTTTGTAATCATATTCCTAATATCACTAGATAGTGAAATCGGCAGAGACTTGCACATGTGTCACAGAAATACTCTTCTATGCTAAGTACAGACAGAGGATGAGAGAAGGTGTGCCAGGATTGACGGAGGCTGAGGTCAGGCAAGGCGCTGCTGAACCATGTGTCCTGAGCACCGCTGGGCAGAGCACCATGCAACCTAATGACAGAATACCACAGCCCACGTTGTTGAGCCCTTTTTAGAGAACTGACCTAAAAACTGTGGGGGTTACACAGCACTGTGTGGCAGAGTGTTTATGATCTTCCATGAGATGGCCCTTAATCTTTTCGGTTCTGTCTCAATGAAAACTTTGATTCTTAACCGTCTGAATAACAAACAGGTCTTATGTTTCAAAATTTATGACACTGCTTTCATAGTCTTTGAAAAGTTACATTTTCCTTTCAATGGTAAATTGTTTTCCCCTTGGCCTTCAAGATCCATTGCATTTTCCCTCAGGTAAATCAATGGCTATTTCCTCAGTGACAGTCTTGCTCTCAATTCTGGGCCACAGGTTTTTTTGGCCACACAAGTTTAAGGAATGATCTCGGTGCAGTAGCTCACACCTGTAATCTCTGCACTTTGGGAGGCCAAGCAGGAGGATCTCTTGAGCCCAGGAGTTCAGGGGCAGCCTGGGCAACACAGTGAGACTTCCTCTGTACAAAAAATTAGCTGAGTGTGGTGGTGCATGCCTACAGTCCCAGCTACGTGGGGGGCTGTGGTGGGAGGATCAATTGAGCCAGCGAAGTTGAGGCTGTAGTGAGCCATGATTGTGCCACTGTGTTCCAGTCTGGGTGACAGAGCAAGACCCTGTCTCTTAAAAAAAAGAGAAAGAAATAGTTTAAGGAATGTCTGTATCTTAAAAATCTATTTGTGGAGATGGAAAAATTCAGCAAATCAGGGGGCTACATAATATATACATGCAACGGGATTTCAGAGAAAAGGGATATTCATATCATACTAAAATGGGCAGTCCGGGAAAAGTGGGATTTTAGCTGGGATTAGGAGTTGCAGTTTTGGATAAGAGGTGGGAGAAGGGAATGCATTTCCAGAAGACAGCAATGTTTCCATGAAGGTGGGAACAGGGGTTGTGGGTTGGAAGCAGTGATTTTAAAAGGCGGCTTCTGCACAGCAGAGCCAGGCTGTGGCCATACTCTGCACATAGCAGACGTTCAATAAACACTTGCGGGACAGATGAATGAAAGAGTGAGAGCCCCTCAACAATGCTGAGAGGGAGCGACAGGCTGGAAGTGCTCTTCACGAATGAGGCAGGGCCTCAGGAAGAGCGTGGTAATCTCGGAGTGAGTGTCCACGGCCTGGGCTGGGTGACAGGCAGGCGAATGGAAAAAAGAAGGGACAGCAAGGAGACACATTCTGAAGACAAAAATAAAGCAGAACGCAGCGTCTGACAAGAGTCAGGGAATAAAAAAGCTATGAACCAGAGGCTAAGCCTGGTGACCGGGAAAATGATGGCACAATTTAAAGAGGAAGAAGTTGGGGCAAGTGCTGACCTGAGCTGGAAGAAAGGAGAGTGGGTGGCTGTGAAAGCAGTGGTGGAGACAGGAACGAAGACAATTAGGAAACAGCTGGCAGCATGAGGCTGCAGGGGTCAGGAAGAGGGTCTGCACTGCAGCTTCCCCTCTCAGGCAGGACCACGGAGCAAAGAACACAGATGAAGAGGGAGGCAGGAGACCACTGCTCCTGGGGGGTGTGTGTGTGTGTGTGTGTGTGTGTGTGTGTGTGTGTGTGTGTGTGTGTGTGTGTGTGTGTGTGTGTGTGTGTGTGTGTGAAGGTGGTCTGGCAGTGTGGGGACTAAGACTGTGTGTGTGTGTGTGTGTGTGTGTGTGTGTGTGTGTGTGTGAAGGTGGTCTGGCAGTGTGGGGACTAAGACTGGGCCGGGAGGACCACGGCGTCCTGGACAGTGTGGGGGAAGGCGCCCTCGGTCTGTGCCTGATGAGCATCCCCAGAGAAGGCCACAGGCTTAGATTGTGTTAGGTTTTTCGAAGGTGTGCTTTGAAGTTGGTTTATCCTTTTAACTCTGTTCTGTTTTCCCTTAGTCTTCTGAGAAAGTTCATTTAGAAAATTCTGACCTCAGGAATACAGGCAGTGACCTCCCACCTCTCAAGACAATGTGGGACCCTCGATGCGATCCCAGGCGGGGCTGGAGGGCGAAGGCCCCCTGAGGCCCCGCAGAGCCTGGCACAGCTGTGACAGCCACTTACCTCCGATGGGTGAGGCTGGAGAGCCAGGGCCTGCGGTGCTCAGCTGGGGCCTCTGAGGCAGGGGTGACTCTGCGTCAGTACCCTTCAGAGGGCCCAAAGGATGGAGTGGGAAAAGGCCTGTCCACCTCACAGGAAGGCAGGAGACCACTGTGGTCCTCAAGTGTCCTGTCCTGGGGGAGGGGTCAGTGCAATGCAGATGGGGGGTACCATCGGCTTCTATCTGTTCTCAGTACATCAAGAACGTCAGACAAGGAGAGAACATGGGCAAAAGTGGGGCCCGGGGCCCAGCAGAGGTACCCCAGATGGGGTGGTGTGGGTGGTGGACATCAGAGAGGGAGGAGGGTGTTGGAGGGAGGGTGGGGCGGGAGCCAGGTGGCTCCTTCTGGCCAGGAGGCAGTCAGTGAGGGCAAGCGTGGGCAGAAGGTCTCCAGAGTGCTGACAAGACTCTTGTCAGTGGGGTCAACGAGGAGGTCACCACCTCAGGCAAGAGCAGGACTCAGCCCTCCAGGAGATAAGGAAGCTTGACAGCAAGGACTGGAGAGGATGTGGAAGAGATCAGCTCCTGCCCCCCAACCCACAACCCATTCCTCTGCAGGTACAGGAGATGCAGGCGGTCAACAAGGGCTGCTAAGGCCTGCTCCCCAAAGGGATGCCTCCAGCCCCAGGATGGCATGGAACAAAACACAGGGGCTCCTGTCCCAGTGCAGCCCCCATGCTGGTGGGAAGTCACGCAACATGAGAGAAGTTCCATGTGTCAGAACCCCTGATGCCCTGGAGAAGTGGAAAGCCGCGGAGGAGCATCAGTGTGGGTGCACAGGCCAGAGAAGACTGGGGCTCCAGGACATGGGAGCCTCAGGTATGAGGGCAGAGTGATCCAGGCCAGAAGGGGCTCTCCGTTAGGGGCATCCCTCGTGGGCTCAAGGGACGGCGAGGATGGGATTACTTGAGCTGGGCAAGCTGAGGCGGGGGAGGCAGACAGGCCACAGCACATGGGAAGAGAACCTGGGCTCTCACTTCAGTGCGCTGGGAAAGTACTGGAGGGATGGAACAGAAGAGTAGCCATGCTCACAGGGCCACCCTAGGACAGTCTATGGGGGCAGGGGCAAAGGCACAGCATCCAGGAAGGAGGCTGGACCACAATCCAGAGAAATGATGTGAGCAGTCGAGGTGTGAGAAAAGGCCCGCCATGCCCCTGGGCTGGCGTGGGGAGGGCACCAGCACTGGTGCTCGGAACGGGAGGAATGGACCTGCCTTTTACCAAGATGGGGAGACCAGAGGAGGTCTAGGTTTGGGGAAGAACATGGCGATCATGAATTGTCTGGGACATGTTAAGTTTAAAATGCCTGAGATGTGCGAGTGTGGAGGCTGGAGATGCACATCTGGGAGTTGTCACCAAGTGGCCCGGGATTTAGATCACTGAAGGGCAGGGGAGGAGGAAACGGGGGTGACGATAAAGCCCAGGGGTCTAACAGCATACAGAGGGTGAGCACAGATGGCGGAGCACCTGCAGAGGAGCTGATCACCACCAAGCACAAGTTTTAGTTAAGATGCTGGAGTGCAGTCACAGCCAAAAGGTATAATTTGTACCATACTTGATTCCCTCTCATAATATCATATTGACAATTAAAATTTTTTTTTTAAATTTTGAGACAGGGTCTCACTCTGTTGCCCAGGCTGGAGTGCAGTGGTACAATCTCGGCTCACTGCAACCTCTGTCTTATGGGTTCAGGCGATTCTTGTGCCTCAGCCTCATGAGTAGCTGGGACTACAGGCACCCACCACCACACCTGGCTAATTTTTGTATTTTTAGTAGAGACAGGGTTTTGGCTGTTGACCAGGCTGGTGTGGAACGCCTGACCTCAGGTGATCTGCCTGCCTTGGTCTCCCAAAATGCTGGTACAGATGAGAGCTACCACGCCTAGTCTATACTGACAATTTACAACACTGTTACTTGGTTTACAAATTAGAGGTAATATAATATGGAGTAAGGCTAGGTAAATTAATTTTGTATTAAGTGTTTGTGATTGCCTGGAACACTGATGAGTAGGATTTTGAGGGTCACAAGTAGGCTTACCCAGAAAGAATTCTATGTTTAACTAGTAATGTCTGTAAGGGTTTGGTACAGGGCAATGGTGGTTCAGATGCTCATTTTTGCATCCCTGGTTTAAGCACATTTCTAAGAGGGCATGGTGGGCTGAACTAGTCACAAATATTATACGATGAAAATGGGCTTATTTAGTTAGTCATCTTTTCAGCCACCGGAAAGACTGTCTTCCATTAGCCTCTTTCATTCCTTGCCTATTTCAAGCTTTTGCACCTAAAGACTGTAATTTCCAGATGCCACAAGACCTAGCCTATGGTGTTTGGTACATCGTCCCACCCTTTTTATAGTTCTGATCTCACTTTTTAAAAAAGATAGAATTCAAAACAAACCTGTCAAAATAACAAAAGGAACAAAAGACCTTTTCTTGTACTCTATATGGCTGACTTCAACATTTAGCACTGTTCGAGCAAGATGAAAAGCAGGTCTTTAGATTATAAATCATGCTGCTATAAAGACACAAGCACACGTATGTTTACTGCAGCACTATTCACAATAGCAACCCAAATGTCCATCAATGATAGACTGGATTAAGAAAATGTGGTACATATACACCATGGAATACTATGCAGCCATAAAAAAGGATGAGTTCATGTACTTTGTAGTGACATGGATGAAGCTGGAAACCATCATTCTGAGCAAACTATCGCAAGGACAGAAAACCAAACACCCCATATTCTCACTCACAGGTGAGAATTGAGCAATGAGAACACTTGGACACAGGGTGGGGAACATCACACACTGGGGCCTGTTGTGGGGTGGCGGCAGGGGGGAAGGGATAGCATTAGGAGATATACCTAATGTAAATGACAAGTTAACAGGTGCAGCACACCTACGTGGCACACGTATACATATGTAACAAACCTGCACATTGTGCACATGTACCCTAGAACTTAAAGTATAATAATAAAAAAAAATTAAAAAAAAGAAAAGCAGGCCTTTAAAAGCTGGTTTAGTGTCACTTAGAATTTAGTGCCACAGTTCAAATCACACAGACCAGCACGAAAGAGGGAAATCCTGAATCTCTGAAGTTTCACACTGACAGAACATGATATTAGTTTTCATCTCCGGAAGAAAATGATAGAAGGCTACCCCTGTTAACCACACCAGCAGGACACCCAATGGCAACAGTTCTAGATATACAGCACTTGGTATCTGGTAGGACAAGTCCCCCAACCTTGTTCTCCAAATGTGTCTTTCGACAATTTTTGGCTTTTTACTTCTAACACAGGAAACTTAGGTATAGTTTTCCAAGACCCACAAAAATCCAAGATAGGGTTTGGATTGGAAATGCATTAAGTTTAGAGATGAATCAGATTTACTTCTGTACACTCGTTTCCCACTAGCAAGTGCAATGGCTCCACTGCTGCCACACTTCTTTAATGCCCTGAGCCTTAGGATGCTGTCCCTGAAGGTCTTACACATCTGTTAGATTTATCCCTCGATACTTCTTTACAGTTGTTCTGAAGAGTTTTTAAAATTTTCTGGTTGATTGTTATTAGTACTTAGGAACATTCTTTTTGTATATTGATATTGTATCCAGCAACCTGTTACAAAGGCTTTTCTAGTTCTAATAGATTCTTTTGGATTTTCTGTGTAGACATAGAAATAATCTACTCTTAAGGATAAATTTGTCTCTTCCTTTCCTAACTCTAATTCCTGTTATTTCTTTTTCTTGTTTTCCCTTTGCTGGCCAGGAAGGACATCTAGCATAATACAGTGTGGTAACATCTTTTCTTGTTTCTGACTTTAATATGAATGCTTTTAAAGTTTTCTCATTGAGCACGATGTTTTAATTTTTATCAGACTAAAGACATTTCCTTCCAGTCTTTCTTTGCTAAAAAGTTTGTTCTGTTTTTACTTTTTAAACTATGAATGACTACTGGATTTAATGCAACACTTTTTTCCTCCATCTACTGTGATTTTTTAGATGTTAATCCCTAAACAGGGTAAGTCCTCTTTGTTATGATTTAATTATCTTATTTTTTTGGGACAAGGCCTTGCTCTGTCACTCAGGATGGCATGATTACAGCTCACTGTAACTTTGAACTACTGGGCTCAAGCAATCCTCCTGCCTCAGTTTCCCAAGTAGCTGAGACTACAGGCATGCACCACCACGGCTGAATAATTTTTATTTTCATTTTTATTTTGTGAAGATGGGGTCTCACTATATTGCCAGCGCTGGTTTCAAACTCCTGGCCTCAAGCCATCCTCCTGCCTCAGACTCCCAAAGTGCTGGGATTACAAGTGTGAGCCACCACACCTATCAATGATTTTATTTTTAATATCCTAGCACATTCAATTTGCTACTACTTTATTTTGGATTCTTATATGTTCATATTTAAGACTGGTTTCAGCTTTTCTGTCCTATCATCAGATTTTGGTATGAAAGTTATTTTAACCTGAAAATTTTAAAATTATCTGAATAAGCTCATATAAGAGTCTCCTACAGAAGAGTTTGGGACTAATGTCTATTTTTTTAGGGTGGTAGGAGGGAAGACTTAATTACAAATTTAATTTCATTAACTGTTACTAACATATGTAGGTTTACTGTTTACTAAGTCAAATTTGGTCACTTATATTTTTTCGAAAATTTTCCACTATGTTTTAAATTTCATGGCATTTTCTTATGATTTTGAAACTCTATGGTGTTTGTAGTCAAATTCCTTTGTTTGGTTCCAAATATTGTTTATTTGGGGATTTAAAAATATTATTCTTGCTAGTTTATCTTTTATTAATGAACCAGCTTTGATATGCTTTTAAAAATGACAGGTTATTTTATTTTCTCCCTTGTCCTATTTTGTATGCAATGTTCATAATATATAGAATAAATCTATAGGAGTCCTATAGATCTTTTCAATAGATAATGAAGATTTTAGTATTTGTTGGCATTACTATAAAATACACATATACAATTTAAGAGTATCCTTTATCTCAAAGTTATGTGGTTATTGTATAGTTCCAGGGGTTTCCATCTCTAATTTACATGCAGAGATACATGGGTTCTATTCTTAATGTTTCAATAATCTAATGCTGTTGCAGGAAACATTACTCTCATCCAGAGCCAACTGATTTAGGAATATTATAAATTTAATTTTTCAACTTCTTTAATAGTTCTAAGTCATTGCTAGGATTATACATTTTTATATTTTAAACGTACTTATGAAATAAGAATGTATGGAAAGCATGTACAACAGTGTCTGCCATCTATGTCTTATTATTATTTCTCTTATTTTCTCTTTCATGTGGGGATTTCAATCTTTTATGTACATCTGAAAAGTCATATGCTCTTAAATCTTTATTTGGCTAAAGTAAATATGGTGAACAGTTTTCATCTCTAGTCAAAGGGAGAAACTAATATTTTTTTACCTTTTATAACTTAAAATCTTAGCGAGGGCATTTAATTTAATTTTATTTAATTTTATGACGGAGTGCAGTGGCATGATCTTGGCTCACTGCAACCTCTGCCTCCTAGGTTCAAGCAATTCTCGGGCCTCATCCTCCCAAGTAGCTGGGATTACAGGTGTGTCTCACCACACCTACCCAATTTTTGTATTTTTGGTAGAAAATACAAAAATATTCCTGGTTTCACCATGTTGGCCAGGCTGGTCTTGAACTCCTGGCCTCAGGTGATCTGTGCACCCTGGCCTCCCAAAGTGTTGGGATCATAGGCATGAACCACCAAGCCTGGCCATAGTGAGAGCTAATTTTAAACTGGAAGTAATTAAAACAGCTGTGTTCATTAAAAAAAATTGTCTTCAATATTTTATACTCGAGAATGGCAAAATTTAAAATATACTATTTATCTACAGTCTTTCTTCTTGAAATACTTGAATAAAATAAATATTCCCTCTAGAAATCAGCACTAAAGCATCATTTCCACAAGGAGTTCTAACATTAAGCTAGAAAATTAACAGCTGGCTTAGTTTCAATTCAATTGACAGGAAAATGTAGAGAGTTGCAGCGTAATTAGAAACAACTGCCTGCCAAGACTGTTCACGCCCCACTGGGGTTCCTTTCAACCCTCCAGAGACCTCTCAGCTCCATCTCCCAGTGGAGCCCTCTGGTTTCTTCTGCCAATTATTAAAGGGCATTGTAAGTTTTAATAACTTCTGTGAACCACTTAAGAATTCCACTGAAATTATTTGCTTATCCAAACATTTATTTAGACATTTTAGTGATGTGTTAATGTATTTCCTTCAATGTTTTAGTCCTCAAAGTTTTAAAAATTGAATAATGAAAAAAAGTGACTTCCTTAAGGTAAAATTCAACTTATCAGTACCCCACTTTCTGAGGGGTGGCTTGGGGCAAGGGTAAGTAATAGAGAAAATTACAGGGGTGCTTCAGCATAGCAGTGATCAGAACAGGCTTTTGCCATGTCTAAAACACAAGTCATGACGTCTGAACAGAAGACCAAACACTGACCTCATAAACACAGTGCAGTTAAAAGGCAATTTCCTCATATAAATCCAAATGACATCCTTCAGGAACCTTACTCATTATCGACAGAAGAAATGTGGAATCTTAGCATTTTGGCAAGGGATGAACCTTAGAAGTGGTCTAGTTTATGCTCCTTATTTTACAAACTGGGAAATGGTGGCTCAGAGAGGGTCCTGAGACTTGCCTAAAGTTGCACAGCCCACAGTGCTGACACCAGCACAGAAGTGCCCAACCTCCAACTCCTGGCCCAACTTCCCTTCCCCTCCCACACCACTTCATGGGTGATGCAGCAGGCAGACTGTTCAGCTTATGACACTATGCATTACATGCCTTTTGCATTTTATTATATTCTAACATACTGGAATACATATGTTTAGAAATGTGGGCTGGAGTACATTTTAAGCTTTCACTTTTTTCTTCCAGTCCAGACTGTCTCAAGGGGGGCATTTTTATCTTTTATAAAAATGGTTAAATATTACTGATATGCTAAGGACAGCCCAATTACTTCATCACAAATTTGAATTATCTTTTTTTTTTTCTGTCACACTTATGGCTTACTGCAGCCTCAATCTCTTGGGCTCAAATGATCCTCCTGCCTCAGCCTCCTGAGTAGCTGGGACTATAGGTTTGTACCACCACACTGGGCTAATTTTATAAAAAATATTTTGGAGTGACTGTATCTCACTATATTGCCTGGGCTGGTCTCAAACTCCTGGGCTCAAGAGATCCTCCTGCCTCAGCCTCCCAAAAAGTGCTGGGATTACAGGCATGAACCACCACACCCAGCCAGAATTATCTTTTTAAAGTAAATTCAGATATTTTTACTCTTGCTTAGTGAACAAAATCCCACAACCTGATAATTATGGTATTTTATTATTCCACTGATATTACTGATAAAAATTACATCTGTCAAAATATTTTCTATTTTTTTGCAGAAATAATTTCTAGAGTATTAGTATGATTTCACTTTTCTTACTCAAATCTACTTCTATTGATATATAACCAGAAATTGCTTCTATGTTCTAGAATAAAAGATTTATTTTAAAATCAACAGGAAATGGAGTTTCAGGAATAAATAAGCAATAATCCATGGAGATAATCAGGTGGTCTAAATGTAAAAAGCTAATTAATTTTATATCTAATATCATTAGTTTGTTAACAGTAAATTTAAAGCAAACCAATTCTTCAAATTAAATAAAACACGAGAGTGTGGAAATTATTCACATTAACCATTACTTTTGGAGATGTACAGGAGTTTTAAAAAAGCAAGCAGTAGGCCGGGCACAGTGGCTCACGCCTGTAATTCCAGCACTTCGGGAGGCCGAGGTGGGTGGATCACCTGAGGTCAGGAGTTTGAGACCAGCCTGTCCAACATGGTGAAACTGTGTCTCTACTAAAAACACAAAAATTAGCCAGGCGTGGTGGCGCATGTCTGTAATCCCAGCTACAAGCCAGGCTGAGGCAGGAGAATCGCTTCAACTGGGAGGCGGAAGTTGCAATGAGCCAAGACTGTGCCACTGTGCCATTGCACTCCAGCCTGGACAAGAGCGAAACTCTGTCTCAAAAAAAAAAAAAAAAAAGAAAAGAAAAGAAAAAAGAAAAAGAAAAAAAGCAGTAGAGTACTAACCTAGTTATCATGAGGAATTTTCCACCACTGTAGGAATGAAAATTAAGATGAAACTTTATTATTTTTATTGCCTTTAAGCATTATACAGAAATTGCAAAAACATACTGTTTTTTAGAGACATACATGCTGTTGTCACATGTATTGGATTTTTTCCCTCCTCAATTCAGTAAACATTTATTATTATTATAAAACATTATTACCTATTGTGTGTGGCACTATGCCACACTCTGAGGACAGCAAAACAATTAAGATCCAGTCCTCACTCTCAGGAGATTCATTTGTAATCTATGAGAGAGGCAGAGTGGCAAAAAACAGATCAAAATATAAGTACTACATAGTACTGGGAATAGCTACCATCCAGCGGAGGGAGGAAGAAGGCATGGTGGTAGGCGCCTGTAGTCCCAGCTACTCGGGAGGTTGCAGTGAGCCGACATCTCACCACTGCACTCCAGCCTGGGTGACAGAGCGAGACTCCATCTCAAAAAAAAAAAAAAAAAAAAAAAAAAAGGCTGCGATAAACGTAATTTTTCGTTTCAAATGTAGTGTGTACACGTTGTTTTAGCTAAATGAATATAATAAGTTAAAATGTAAGTAACATTCAAGAAAACTGGGTCAAAAATATTTTCCTTATTGGCAAAAAATTTTGTTACCCGCCATTCTTTTAAGACAGCTTTCAGCCAGTTAACGGTTCCTGGTTGAGAAACAGTATTGTCTGATTTGTTATAGTAGTACCGTTTCGTGAATTACTTTCCACTACAGCAACACATGCATTGCCCTTATGAGATGCTTATCTCAATATGAACCAAACTGCTGAGCAGGTGGAATCTGTGCCAAACTAGCTGATGTTTACTTTGAACACACTGATATTTGGAAAATAAATCCCTCTTTTTTCCTCTTTAATCTTTCAATGTTTGTCTTGCACATGGATGGACCGCCAGTGAAGTGATGCACACATCATAAATCACCATGGTTTTGAATTCCTGGGTGATGAGAGCCATAATTCGCTTGTCAGCTGTTTGTATAGAATCATTTTTAAATGGCATGTTTTGGAGACATCTTGATAAAATAAAAATTGGAGTTCTGAAGTTGCAGTCACATATTCACGAACCGAGAACTCTACATGGAAGGATGAATTTTGCTCACTAGTGTGGAGTCGGCAACAAAGCAAATGCAGCCGCGTCACTGCCGTTTGTTTTCTCAAGTCTCCTACGGGAAGGGGCTCGGACGGTGCTTTTCCACTCCTCTGCAAATTCTTTATACTTGAACACATCATAACAAACATACAGGTCGAGAAATTCGGTCGTGGCATTAATAGCTACAGTGTTTCTTAAAAATAAAAAGTTTTAAAAAGTTTCTGAAAAGAATGTAGGCGAGCCAACCTTGTTTCTAAACAATCCCAACAGGACTTTTAGGAGCACGGCGATGCTGAATGCCCGTGGACGGCTGGGTGCGCGCCGTTAGCTGGCGCGGTGACATCTGCTTAGAGTTTTCAAGCATTTCAGCATCGCTAGGAGCCCTACAGCCTGACGGTCCGGGACAGCCCGGCTTCCTCCACCCGAGGGGGAAAACAACCCCAGGAAAACAACTTAAACTCGGCCTTGGACTGTCCATCAAGGGAAGCCAAACCAGGCGCTGCTCTCCAGACCTCCAGGAGCAAAGGAGGAGGACCAATTATTCCAAAAGATTCTCACAAATTTCCCGAGCTCCCCACAACTTTTTGAAGAATCCTGGAAGAATCCTAGGGGGCTGGGAGCCGCACACGTGCCGGGGCTCAGCTTCCCAGCTCGGCAGTCCCAGCCCGCTGGGCTCGCCCGGGAGCTCCGCTGCGCCGCCGACCCGCCCGTCCCCGCCCCGCGCTGCCCTCGGCCCCTGTGCCTGGCCTCCGGGGCGCCCGGCCTGCCTTACCCCGCTCTGCCGCGGCGGCGACCCGGGTGCGTTCCTCCGGAGCACGGCTCCCGGCCGCTCTGAAAAGAATTCCTTTCACACGTGCGGTGCCGCTTCACGCGTGCGCCCCGCGCCAGGGCCCGACCTCCCCGCCCTGATCGCCATCCCTGCAGCCCCAGTATGCGCTGCGCCCGGCGCCTCCAAGCTGCAGCCTAGGACGCCGCGCCACGCCCCCGCCGCCTCCGAACAGCCCCGCCCCGCGCGCTTCTCAGCACGCACACCTACCGCCCCCGCATCCCTGCCCTGTACGCGCAGCCACAGCACTCGCCCGCGTCCGCATTCCACACCCTAGCCCGCGCGCACGCCCATGCCTAGCGCCTGCAACCCCATCCCGCACCTGCGCGGGCCCTGGGGATGTGGACGCGGGGGCTCTTCCCTGCCGCCCACACACTCCGGGGTACGCCCGCGCGGGACGTGAGAGGAGAGCCGAGGGCTCTTGGGGCCGGCCCGACCCGCTTGCCGGGCGCCCACCGCATGCAGATGCGCCAGCCCGCGCCCCGCTCGCGCCTGTCCTGGGCTTCGCAGGCCGGGCGAGGTAGCTGCTCTCCGGGCGCTCCCACAGCCGGAGGCGCGTGGGCGTCGGGCACCTATGTCTCGCCCGCCTGCAGCCGACTGGGGACGCGGGTTCCGGACGGCTGGGGCGTGGCGGGGACCACCGAGCAGGGAGTCCCCGCGGAAGCGCCGCCGGGCACAGCGTGGGTGCTGTCGAGGAGCGGCGCCCGGGCGGGGCCGGAGGTTATAAATAGCGGCCGCTATCCTGCTTCTCGTCAGACACGCTTAATTTAGCCGGCAGGCACACGGATGCTTATTTTTTAAAAAAGAACTTGTTTTATTGCGCTCGAGGTGACCGGGAAGGTGTCCCCGCGGGTCACTCGCTCCATCTGGTCCTGGAGACGAGATGCCAGGGCGAGGCCTAACCTGCGTGCTGGCGCCCAGCGAAGATTTTAACGTTTTCTGTTCCCTTCGGGGTGGTTTTACCACGCTTGAGAGGGACGCCTACCGCGGAAGGCCGCGGAGCGAGGGCGGCATCGCGTCCTTGGCCGCTGTCTGGGCACAGTCTAGAGAGGCCGCGGGTCCCCTCCCCGTTCCCCAAGGTCTGGATTGGGGCTTGACCAGCCTGGGATATTAACAAATATCGGTGGACTGCATTTCGGTGATCATTCTACAAGCTGAAATGGCTTCAAAATCACCTTTATGAGTAATAAGTTTATTCCAGAAATGTGGCAAAATGCAAGTCTGATAGTTTTCATGTCTTCCTGGAGCAGCTTCCGTCGGTTGCCTTCATTAGCGTTTACATCTACTCGGATTAGCAGTCGGCTTGCCCTGAAAAATGCGTTTGTTCAGCTGAGATCTGAATTTAAAGTTATCCCAAGGAGGAAAAACTAAGCTCCTAAAGGCACATCTAAAATATCTTCTCCCTTTGGGAACTTTGCGGTGTATGTATGGAGTAGGTAGTAGTTACGGAGACTTAGTTTTTAATTTTTAATTGAAAAATGCTACCTTTGAAGGTCTTAAAATACTTGAATATTTTTCTCATTTAAAACATTTTCTCTGAGAAGAACAGGAATAGTTTGGTATTTTTTGTTGTTGTTGATCACAAAAGCACTAGAAATTGTTAATATTTGTAGTCTGTTTGCCAAATGCTATTATTGGTATTCTGAGGATAAAAATGGAAATATAATATTGTAATAATTTTAAAATTTTTATTAAAATATAGATTTTAAATTATATTATGTAATTCAAACAAATATTTTACACGTATGTTCATACAAGCATTATTTACTATAGCCAAAAGGTGTCCATCAATGGATGAATGGATAAACAAAATGTATTGCATACCTACAGTGGAATATTATTCAGCCTTAAAAAGGGAGGAGAGCCCCATCACATGCTACAACGTGGATGAACCTTGAGTACATTATGCTAAATGAAATAAGACAGTCATAAAAGTCACAAATACTGTATGATTCCATTTACATGAGGTACCTACAGCAGTCAAAATCAGAGAGATAGAAAGTAGAAGTGTAGTTACCAGCAGCTGGGGCAGTGGGAAACGGGAAGATAGAGTTTCATAGGTACGGAGTTTTAGTTTGGGAAGATAGAAATAGTTTTGGAAGCAGATGATGGTAATGGTTGCATAACAATGTGAATGTACTTAATGCCACAGAACTGTACACATTAAGAAAGGTTAAATGGTAAATTAAAAGTTATGTATATTTCACTACCATAAAACAATTTTTAAAATGGTATTGTGTAAAGACCAGCAAAACTAAGAAGCTAGCAGTTTCTTTACACTTGTCATACTGTACAATTTCTAGGTAGACAACTGAGATGTTCATCTTATGGTTTAATGTTTAGTTGTAAAGGTTGTTTGCTTCTCATTTGGTTCCAAGAGAGAGTATTTAGGCCAATTTCAGGGAGAAATACGTGTATAGATATATTCATATGTGAAACTGATTAGTGCTGAATGTCACATTTCCATATTCTAATAACATTTCTAGTAAAGAAAGGGACACAGTGAAGAGAGAATTGCCCGCATTGTCATTGTCTCTCTCTGAGCCTAGAACGCCTAACACTTGGGTGTGGAGAGACTCAGCCTCAATTCACTGACTTTCTAGCAGCCACTGAGATGTGCTTGCCTGGGGTGCCCCCTGGCAGGCAGGGCTGGAACTGCTTTCCAGTACCCACACGGACTGTGAACGAACCTTTGTGCTTTGTGTACAGAATGGAAGTTCAACAAATATTTGTTGAATGTGTATGTCCTTCCTATACGCAGCAGACCAGAGCAAACGTGGTAATCTTGTGTGTGTTCATGTGAAAGCAGAATTTAATGGTGCTTTTAAGTATCAAAGTTTAAGATGCATGAAAAAACTGTATCTCCATTTTTGCCTTTTCGTTTGCGATTACTTGTATAAGCCAGGCACGGTGGCTCACGCCTGTAGTCCCAGCACTTTGGGAGGCCGAGGCGGGCGGATCACTTGAGGTCGGGAGCTTAAGACCAGCCTGGCCAACGTGGTGAAACCCCGTTGCTACTAAAAATACAAAAATTGGCCGTGTGTGTCGGCACCTGCCTGTAATCCCAGCTACTCAGGAGGCTGAGGCAGGAGAATCACTTGAACCGGGAAAGGGGAGGTTGCAGTGAGCTGAGACTGCACCACTGTACTCCAGCCTGGGTGACAGAGCAAGACTCCATCTCAAAACAGAAACAAAAAAACAAAAACAAAAACAAAACAAAATTACTTGTATAGACCGTACTATTCCTTACTATGCTGATTGACAATGTATAGTATTTCAGTTACTCTGTGGGCTATAAATAGCTCTAATAGCACTTAAAAAAATGAATCCAGCTGGGTGTGGTGGCTCATGCCTGTAATCCCAGCACTTTAGGAGGCCGAGGCGGATGGATCACCCGAGGTCAGGAGTTCGAGACCAGCTTGGCCAACATGATGAAACCCTGTTTCTACTAAAAATACAAAAAATTAGCCAGGCGTGGTGGTGCGCACCTGTAATCCCCGCTACTCAGGAGGCAGAGGCAGGAGAATTGCTTGAACCTGGGAGGCAGAGGTTGCAGTGAGCTGAGATCGTGCCACTGCACTCCAGCCTGGGCAACAAGAGCAAAACTCCATCACACACATACACACACACACACGAATTCCAACAATCCAACTTTTATTTATTGAACTTCTCATACAAGGCCTTGGGCTGGGTGTTGAAGGATGGGAAGGTTCCACTTTCTCTACTCAGAGAATTCATTGCACCCAGCTCTGTGCCAATTTTTGTCCACAGGAGGATTTTACAATCTCCTGTTTCTGAATTACGAAGTATTAATTAACAAATAAACAGTTAGCGGGTGTGGTGGATCATGCCCGTAATTCCAGCACTTTTAGAGGCCAAGGCAGGAGGATTGCTTGAGCCCAGGAGTTTGAGACCAGCCTGGGCAATACAGTGAGATGCTCCCCTACCCCAACCCCCATCCAGTCTCCACAAAAATAATAAAAAATTAACCTGGCAAGGTGGCTCGTGCCTGTAGTCCCAGCTACTCAGGAGGCTGAAGTAGAAGGATTGCTTGAGCCTGGGAGGTCGAGGCTGCAGTGAGCCATGCCACTGCACTCCAGCCTGAGTGACAGAGCAAGGCCCTGTCTCTAAAATAAAATAAAATAAAAATAAATAAATAAATAAAATAAAATCCAAGGGATAATTTCTATGAAGTGATTGCAATTGGGAGAAAAATATAAGCAAGCAGTGTTTATTTCTTATCTCCAATGTGGAAAAATGAGATTTGCATGTCTCATATGGGCTCTGCAGGCCTTGGAAGTATCCCCTGTGGAAATTTTCTGGGCTGTGCAGTTAATACAACCTGTATCTAACTCTCGTCGGATAATTTATTTAATTCCAGAAAATTGGGTAGTCAGAATGGAGGGTGGCAGAGATATCAGTGCAAGTAGTCAGAAGTACAGACTTTGTAGAACTACTAGGCTGAATAGAGGATTACACTGAGACAGGATTTTCATAGAGATTTTAAGTTGCAAAAAATTTCAAACCAGAATGCTAGGATGAGAACATTTATTTAGCAATGTGGTAAACATTATAAAGAATCTTTTCTCTTTCTTGCAGAGAGTTAAATCCAATAATTTGAGATTCCATCTCCCGTGGGAGTTTGCTTTGAAAACATAATGATGGTAAGGTAAATAAATCAGACTTGATTAATCTTGTTACGGCAGCATACGATTTCATGAATACTTTAAGAATTGCATTATTCTTGCACAAATGATTATATCCAACTGATAGGAGCATTTAGAGCATATTAACTAAATCCTCTTTGGTGAAAGTTGTGTGTTGTATCCAGACATTTCAGATTAATCTGCTGGAAAGTCCCTTTGATGCTGTTCTTCCTTTCTTTTGATGTATGTTTTCTAAGTATCCCTAAATCCTTGCTTGGCTAGTCGGAAGGGCTGGGAAAACCAAACTGGAAAAACTGCCCAGAGAAGGCAGGAGGAGCAGGGTGCTATGGAGAAAGAGTAGCCATGGTGCTGGGGCTCAGGAACTGTGCAACAATGCGAATGAGGACAGCAGGGTGGAGGGTGAGAAAGAGTACTTGGGACTGGGCGTGGTGGCTCACACCTGTAATCCCAGCAATTTAGGAGACTGCTTGAGCTCAGGAGTTCAAGACCAGCCTGGGCAACATGGAAAAACCCCGTGTCTACAAAAAACACAAAAATTAGCCGGGCATGGTGGCGCATGCCTGTAGTCCCAGCTACTCAGGAGGCTGAGGTGAGAGGATCACTCGAGCCCGGGAGGTGGAGGTTGCAGTGAGCCGAGATCATGCCACTGTACTCCAGCCAGAGTGAGACCCTCTCAGAAAACAAAAAACAAAAAACAAAAAAGCACTTGGGCAGCAGCCGAATTAGAAAATTAGATCTCCTCATGTGGAAGAGGGTCAGTGTGATTCCTAAAGCAGGTAGGAGAACCACTGATAAACCATAGACAAGCGAGTGTCAGAGTCCTTGTCTGCTCAGTTATTGTCAGTTATCATCAGGTAGAACAAGCCTTGTCCTGGTATTTCATGTACTTCGGAAATAAAGACAGCCTTGGTTGAGAACAGACTTGTTTCTGATAATAATAATATAACCCTTCACCACTGCTTGGTGTTTTAACATTTTCAAAGTGCTTGATCTTATTTGAGCTTCAAAACAAACGTGTGAGGAAGGAAGGGCAGGGATCATTTCCCATTTCACAGAGGAATACATTGAGAGATGGGGAGGTGAAATGGTTTGCAGACATCTGTCACTGCTGGTAAATAGCTTATGGGAGTTTGGGCTCTGACCTTGCAGGTATCAACCTAGTTCTTTCTGTGTAGCACTGTGAGACTTCTGAGGTTGACTAGGAAAAGAACTTAGTCATCCATAAATCAGTAAAAGTCATGGTAACATCTAGAAAGGGCTAACATTAGTGATGTGAAGTCGTCAGCCTGTGGTTCTGAGGGAATGGGCCACATTCCTGGAAGATCACCATGCCTGCACCCAGCCTGACTGAGCAAGATGACCCACTCCTCACCACTCCTAGGTACAAGAAGAGCTCCTCGCCTCCTGGTGAGCCTCACAGGGTGTGAGAATTTGCCTTGCCTGAGGATCTCAAACGATGGAATTTAAATTTGGTGGTGTTCAGAAGCTGAAGGAATTTATTTTCATGAAAATTGGGAGGGAAAAGGTGGTGCTTTATCATTTCTTCTGGGGAAGTAATCTTCCGGGGAGGTGTTAACATTATTACCCTCATTTTAAAAATTAAGAAAACAGATAGAGTGTGGTGGCACATGCCTGTAATCCCAGCGCTTTGAGAGGTGGAGGCAGGAGATTGCTTGAGGCCAGGAGTTTGAGACCAGCCTGGGCAACAAAGCAAGACCCTGTCTCTACAAAAAATAAAAAAAGTTAGCTGAAGGCAGTAACATGCGCCATAGCCCCAGCTGCTGGGGAGGCTGAGGCGGGAGGATTGCTTTGAGCCTAGGATTTTGAGGCTGCTGTGAGCTATGATCCTGCCACTGCTCTCTAGCCTAGATGACAGAGTGAGACCCTGTCTTACAAAAAGAAAATAAACAAAAATTAAATAAACCAAGTAGAGAAAGGATATGTGACTTATTCAAGAGCATGGTCTGCTTTGGTGGAAGGTGGTCAATGTGTCTCAGGCTGAAGTTGTAAAGTGAGAAGAACAGGAGGGCGACCTGCATGATTAAGGCAAAACTTCGAAATGTGCCCCAGCAGAGATTTATTTTTCAGGGGGTGTTTTGCATTCCAGCCCCTCTGTCCTTCCTGGCTTTTAGTGCAATTTGTTTAGCCATGTGCTCCCTGGCATGTGTTGACATTCCCACCAGCTGAGGCCTCACCTTCAGTGGGGGCTGGGCAGCTTTGGAGCCTGGGGCCAGCCAAGCCCACTCTGTCCATATCCCTGCCATGTGTGGCCCAGCGGATGATCACCTGTCGTCATCTGCTTACTAGGCTACATCCCTCCTGCCGTCCCCCACTTCCCTGATGACACCCACAGCAAGCCCCTACCCAAGTGTTCTGTGATCCCCTGTAAATGTGGCCTCCCTAGCTACTTGCTTTTATGAAACCAACAATCCTGGGGACACAGTTTTCGGCTGTCTCAAGACGGGGCAGCCACTCCTTTCCCCAGGCCTGTGGGTCCCAGACCTGGAGCCAGGGTTGGCATTCTTGCCTGAATCCTCCACTCTATCCCAACCCCTGAGGCCGCCTGAGGAGGCTCAGACTGTGTCAGGCAAGGAGGACAGTCAAACCACAAAAACATGCCTTTTAAGAAGTATAAGCACAAATCCCTCTTTGATGTTATATAAAAGCTCAGTGTCACTGATTAGGAATCCAGCAGCCCAGGTCCCCGTGTGGACATGACGGTGTTGAGGGAAGCGGATTGACTGCTGGTGGTTGTGTCCACAGCGAGGAGGCGGCTCTCCACTGTTGCTGTGCCAGGAGTGTGTTTCCAGGAGTGTGTTTAGTTTTGGACAGAGTCCAGCGAAAAATCCAATCTATTTAAGCAATGGAACATCACCCATTTAAAAGGATACAGAGAGGACTGAAAAACCACAAACTATAAAGAGGGGTTGAAGGGAGTGGGAATATTTCCCTAAGAGAAAGGACTCAGAGAAGACCCCTGTCCATTTAATGAGTACTGGTTACATGCCAAGCACTGGGCCAAGACACTTACATATATTAGCTCACTTAATCCTCACAGCAGCCCAGTGAGGGTCATTTGAAGAAACGGAGGCACAGGAAGGTTAATTAACTTGCCCAAGGCCACACAGCTAGAATGGAGCAGGGTCAGAATGTTAATATGAATCTGCGGCCCCAAGCCCTTGCTCTTAACCAGCTCTGTGTGTGTGTGTGTGTGTAAACATAGTCATATGTGTATGTATGTGTGTATATATATTTGTGTGTGTCAAAAAGTTTAGGCTGGCTTTGTATGTCCACCAAAAGGACAACTATGACCTATGGGCAAAAGTTCCTGGAGAACAGCTTTTGCTTAAACCCATTATGTATACTCAACTAGAGTTGTCAAGAAGTGGCTGCAGGATGTGGTGGTTTCCAAAGGTAGTGGGTGGGATGTCTGTGGAGTGTGTCTCTGAGAAGGTGGCCAGGAAATGCATCTATGAGGTGATGGGAAGTAACTTCCTGGAAGGGAAGAAGAGTTCAGATTAAATTAAGGCTGGATGTTAGAAGTGTTAGATAAAATCTTTTGGAGGACCTGGTGGATGCTGGAAATTTGTTAAGCGAGCCATCCATGTAAAGTGCAGGAGGGAAGGGTGCATCTTGGAGTCAGCTGGTGGGAGACACTGTGAGGCGACTAGCCCTGCGAACTCTTGGGAGGCTGGGACTGAAGAAGACTGAGGAGGAACAGATGTGCCCTGGGCTCCCTTCTGCAGCTCCTTAAAATACCTGTGTCCTACAGGGAGGATAGATGGAGAGATGGTGCCACAGAACCCAGGAACTGAGCCTGGGAGGCTCTGCTGCTTTTGGTGTTGGTTGAACGGGATTTGTTCATGGATTACTTTTTTTTTTTTTTCCACGCAGGCTGGAGTGCAATGGTGCCAACACAGCTCACTGCAGTCTCAACCTCCCAGGCTCAAGTGATCCTCCTGCCCCAGCCTCTCAAGTAGCTGTGACCACAGGCGTGCACCACCACACCTGGTTAATTTTTAAATTTTTCATAGAAATGGGCATGTTGGCCAGGCTGGTCTTGAATTCCTGACCTCAAGTGATCCTCCTGCCTTGGTCTCCCAAAGTGCTGGGATTACAGGCGTGAGGCACCACGCCCAGCCATGGATTACCTTTTTGATTCCTCCTTTGCTCTTTTCTTTCTTGGCTTCTACTGGCTACATTTTCTTCTCACTTGTCTTTCCTATCCTTTCCTTTTAATTTCACTTTTGCCTAATGTAGTCATAAAGACATTTCTGTCAATGATGAACTGCGTATCCAACGGTGGTACCATAAGATTATAATGCCATATTTTTTCCATACCTTTGGTATGTTTAGATATGCAAATTCTTACCATTATGTTACAGTTGCCTTCAGTAATCAGTACAGTCACATGCTGTACAGGTTTGTGGCCTCGGAGCAATAGGCTACACCACACAGCTTAGGTGTGCAGTAGGCTAGTCCATTGGTTTGTGTGGGTACACTCTGTGATGTTCCCACAATGACAAAATTGGCTAATGACACAATTCTCAGAACATACCTCTGTCATTAATCGAGTGACTGGGTATCATTTCTTCTTTCCCTCCCCTCTGTCCCCATCGCTGATGGCTCTTCTCTGTCAGTAACCAGCCCCCACCACCACAGTGTCCTTTTACTCTTCCTTCCTCCCCACCCTTACCCCTTGTGATGGGAGGAATGAGCAGAGATGGTGCAAGACCAGCCAGTTCCTGCCGGCAGACTCCCTGCCACCAGCAGCCGTTGCCAGGTAAGTAGAATACACTTATTTCTTCAGGACAATTGAGAGAAAGTCTGAGTTTCCATCACCGGTCTGCCCTTATTAGCTCTCTGCCTTGGGGCAAGTGGCTTGCCCACACTGACCCCCGTTTCATGAGCTACAACATGGAGATTATGTAGGATTGTTACAAAGATGAATCAGCATGACCCAGTGTATGAAGTAGCCTAAACCAGTGCTGGTGCATAGTTGGTGCTCAAAAAATGGCACCCGTTATTATTACTTAGAAACTTGTATAGCAATTTGCCATTGCTGTGACATTTGTATTGTAATTTACACAGGTATTGATCCTCAAGAGATTAGGGAAAAAATCTTTCACTACTAATGTCATTATTTCCCCTTCTTTGCAAAAGCTACTTACCACGAATAGAAACATTTATTTACATAATGAGTGAATTTCTCAAATGGTGCAAGAATCAACTGCAAAACAGACCTCCTCTTTTGAGTCTGGGAGAGAATAAACAAACAGAAATGAAATAACCTGGTTCCTGTGAAGCCTCTTCTTGCTTCTTTTTGCCTCCCTGCGGGCCCCTTTGTCAGCACAGGGCAGGTGCTGAAGAACTTGTGCTCATCTGGCCCAAGTGCCTCCTCCATGTTTTCATCCTTGACAAGCCCAGACCAGGAACTCAATGTCCCCTCACAGGAGGACAAATTTAATTTCCTGCTTATCCAAGATTTGTTTTATTTGATATGTAGGGACAGTGTGTTTATAAATGGTTAGCAGCTATTAAGAGTGTAGAAATGTGTCATTTTCTTAACAGATAAGATCACCAACCCTCTTGAAAAAAAGTTGACATCACTTTCTAATATGGCCCC
The DNA here is from genome assembly GCF_028885655.2 of Pongo abelii. Classification (NCBI taxonomy): domain Eukaryota; kingdom Metazoa; phylum Chordata; class Mammalia; order Primates; family Hominidae; genus Pongo; species Pongo abelii. Next base: position 21,884,322 of record NC_071999.2, read on the forward strand.
TGTGTAATGTCCCCAAGGCACTGTGTGATGCCACAAAGGCAAAATAAAATATTTGAAGTGTGTAGATTTCAGTTTACAAAGGCCAGGCCTATTGTTTGCCAAGGAAAAGAAAGCAGGAACCACTGGGTTCTCCTGACAGTACTTACTTTGCTTTCTTCCTCTAAAAGAATGAGGCATCATTAATCCTTTTATTTCTACCAGAGAGCACAGAGCAGCCGAGTGCTAGATGTTATCTAGCTTAAATATGCACTGGGTAAGCATCTAAGTGCAGGTAGCACTGTTCTAGGAATTATGGGGCTCCTGGGAAAGCATAATGTGTTTAGTAGCTTATAATCCATCAATATGAGTTGATGTTGATAAGTTCATTAATATGACTGATGAACTTATAATTCATCAACCCATCAAATGGCTGATGAGCACATCAACTATGCCAAAGGCACTGGGGTGTGATGGTGAGCTGAGTTGAGGGTCTATTCTCTCTCAATTTACAATCAACAAGATGAGCATTAAACAGGTAAACGCACAAGAAAATATGTACTGTGTTCCACTACATCTAAAGTACCGTTGATCATAAGACATATCACCATGTATGTACCACTGAAGTAAAAGCCTGACTGTGGTTGCTGGATGTCGCCAATTGTAAAGCACGGCTCTCTATTTCAGAGGTGTTAGAATGGGAAAGAATTGTGTGCCTTAGAATCTGTGTGTGTAAGAATTAACTTATAAGTAAGTTAATTACTAATCATGGTGAGTTCTTTATAGAAAAGGTGTTACAAGAAAGCCCAACAGAGAGCCCTGCTTTAGGATGAGTGACATTTCAGCTGAGGCTTGAAGGGTAAGGACAGGGGAGAAGAGTTGGTGGGATGATGCTGTCTCCAATGGGTGATGCAGGAGATAGGTGAACAGCGGCGCAGGGGAGGGAGATCAACATGGTGGGGATAGTCAGGGAAACACTGGAGGTGGGAATTGAGCTGCATTATGAATGATTTGAGGTGGAAAAGGAGGGCCCAAACAAGGGACATAACACTAGCTAAGGCCAAGAGCAAAAGATAATGGGTGAAAAATCCATCTTATAATTGAAGTGGAATCTCAAGAGACTCCAAATAGCCAAAACACTCTTGAAAAGGAGGAACAAAATTAAAGACTCACTCTTCCTGATTTCAAAACATACTACAAAGTGATAGTAATCAACACAGTTTAGTATTGGCATAAAGACAGACATATAGACCAATGGAATACAACACTGAGGCCAGAAATAAACACTTACATATATGGTCATCTTCCACAAGGGTGCCAAGACCATTCAATGAGGAAAGGACAGTTTTTCAGCAAATAGTGGGGAAAGCTGGATATCCACATGCAAAACAATCAAGTTGGACCCTAATCTTCCACCATATACAAAAATAAACTCAAAATGAGTAAAAAACCTCAATGTTAGACACAAAATAATTCAACTTGTAGAAGAAAACAAAGGGCAAAACTTCACAACATTGGATTTGGCAATGATTTCTTGGTTATGGCACCAAAGCCACAGGCAATAAAAGAAAAAATAGACAAATGGATTTTATGAAAATCAAAAACTTTTATGCTTCAAAGGACACTAAAGAGAGTGAGAAAGCAATCCACAGAATGGGAGAAAATATTTGCAAATCACATATCTGATAAGGAATTAATATCTGGAATATATAGAGAACTGCTAAAACTGAACAATAACAGTATCAACAGAAAACAAGCTGATTCAAAAGTGGGCAAAAGACTTCAGTAGACATTTCTCCAAAGAGAGACAAATGACTCATAGGCACATGAAGAGATGCCCAATATCACTAATCCTTTGGGAAATGCAAATCAAAACCGCTATGACAGCCCACCTCACACCCATCAAGATGGCTACTATCAAATAAACCAAAAATAACAAGTGCTGATGAGGATGTGGAGAAACTTTGTGTACTGTTAGTGGAAATGTAAAATGGTATAGTTGCTGTGGAGTACTGTATGGTCCTAGCACTTTCTGGGAAGATGAGTTAATTCTCTCTTCATTTCGGGGTCCATGTGTGTGGGTGGTGGGCTGGGAAACTTCTGTTGCTTCTGGGCTTCCTCCCCCATGGCTGCTGGGAGTCTCAACACTCACTTGCACCCTGGCTCCCGCCTGGCACCCTCAGCCTGCCCTGCTGCCTGCTCAGCGAATTCTACTCGTCCTCACCCAGTGTCCCTCAAGGCTTCCTTCAAATGTCTCCTCCACCAAGGAGCTTTCCCCTGCCACCTGAGGCAGAGGAAACCACTCCTTTCTTGATTCTGCAGATGCAGAGTCAACAGACACCTGGCACTGACGGGCACCGAGATGTCTTGTGTGTTCATGGCGTTTATGTTGGGGTTTGGTTGGGGGCATCCCCTGAGCTCCCCTCCACAGTTCAGAATGAAACAAGAAATAAGGCAGGACAGGCAGATAAAAATAAAAATGTCAGCTTCAAAAGCCAGGATAAAGTGACTTGATACAGCTTTCTAAACTAGATACAATGAACTACCTGCTCACAGCTGCTGGCCTCTTTCTTTGTGGCATAACCTGCCCCAGGCAGCTTTGGCTGCAGCCAGGGGTGAACCAGGACACCCCACCACCCCCAGGCCTTCAGGCAGTGCCACACTGGAGAGGAGGGCAGAGGGCATCGGCCCTCAAAGGGCCAATTCCATCCCCCAGACTCATGGATGAGTTATGTCTCTCCTCCCCTAGAGAGGAGGAAACGATGGAGTGAGTGAGAGAGAGAAAGAGAGGGTACACTGAGGTAGAATTCGACCAGGGCATCCTCATAGAAATATGAGCGCAGGGGTGGGATACCCCCTCCCGGGGCACACCTTACATTGCACGATGGTTGTTTTTCTGTCTCTTTTTTATTTGAATGTACACTTTTGCCAGCGGTAAAAATTGCCATATTTGCTTTTGTGCTCCAGCATTTAAGAGGGGCTCGGAAAGTTCTTGGGAGGTGTTGTTTGCTTAAGTGGAATGGGAAGGGAACAGGACACCTCTTTCCAAAACTTAGGTTTGGTGACTCCTGGATTTCACACTCTGACTGCTTGGGTGAGGGTGGAATGGAGTGCTGTCCCCCACCCTCGCACCTGCACGGTGGCATGCTTTCCTCCTACTCCAGGGAATTCCTCATGGCCTCATGGCCGGGGTGTTTCTGGCTTCAAGCTCCACGTGGCCTGGCCCCAGCGGTCTGGTCCACCCTGTACTTGGTGCCCTCGCTGCCCCCTGGCCTCAGCTGGGGTGACGCACCTCGTCCATGCGGGCCTGGCGTCTGGAAGGTGGCTGGGCCTCTCGGGCTTGAGCACCATCATCTTAGCACCAACATGTCATTATTCCTTCCTCACTGAGGACTTTTCTGCTTCCTAATTGGTTGTTGAAGATGAGGCCCCCATGCTCTTTTAAGAAAACCTGTTCTGCCCCAGGCTTGGCTGTGACGGGCACTGACTCATACAGAAGTAGAAAGGCCTGCTGAGTCATCAACACTCCTGCGACGCCCTCGCATTTTCATTAATGACAGCCTCCCTGCCACACGTGAATCACTCCAGCCTGAGATCTGAAACCAGGACACACCCCAGGGGTGAGGTGACGCTGAGTGAGCCCAGCTGTGTCCCTTTCATGAGAACTCAGAGCACAGGGCTCTGTGTGCGTGGCCGTCCCCTCCAGAGAGGAGGAAGTAAATGCTGGGATTAGTGGAAGATCTTTTCCTTCTATTTGCCTTGGCTTACGTCTTTCAGAATTCAAACACGTGCACTGTTGACCCTGCAATGGTGGGGTTTTTGGATTCTCCTTCAGTCCAGTTGTTAAAATACTTCCCTCTCATGTGAGCTGTTGTGAAAGTCATCAGCCAGACACCATTCTAAAAACAGAGAATGTGCTTCTTGTATGTTGCATGCTGGTTATTGAAATAGCAGGGAATTACATAAAGGTTTTCTGGGGCACATATTCAAACTGAATGATAAAATTGAAGGTCACATAAAGCTAAGGTCTTTCAAATCCTGACCCAATTAGCTCTCTGTTAGCTCTCTGACTCTGGACAAGCTGTCTGGTCCTCTGAAGCATACTTTGTTCGCCCTGGGTAGGGGCCCTCTGTTTTAACAGCGTTTGGCAGATGAAAACATTTGCAAAGCCAAAGGACAACGAAATCTACGGAAGCCTACCATATGCCAGTGACTCCACCAAATGTTTTCTCTTCTTGGGATCTTCCAAAATTCATCTGAATACTTAAAAAGTTATGCAAATGTTGGTTATTAATCTAGGTTGTATTACCTTGGGGGAAGTCAGTTAATCTCTTTGAACTCAGTTTCTTTATCTGTGAACCTGAAAGAACACCTTCAAACTCCAAGGGTGGCTGTCAGAATTAACTATAGAGGTGCAGGTATCAGGTGAAAGCTATAAAACAGTTTACAGATCTTAGATATTATGATAGATGGCTATGATACGTTTCTTGAATCATTGCTTGCCAATGAGCTGTATAGTCTTCCTGAAGGGGTCTACCTTTCCAATCTGGGCAGCAACAGTTAATGACAGTGTGCCAGGGTATCTGTGTCTCCTTTTATCCACTCCAGACTTTAAACACACCCTCTGATTACATCACACTATCAATTTGAAAAAGGGCTTAGAGCCAAAATCACCACTGTTAGCGAGTTCTCTGGGGCTGCCTCCCATCCTCTGGGAGGTGGGGCTCTCGTTTGCAGAAATAGGCACAAGGTTTTCTACAGTTTTTGTTTGTTTTAAAGACAAAACGTGTTTTGGGATCTTTTATCTTAAGAATCCTAATCGTTGTGAAAGAAACTGAAGTAAGCCACTGTTCAAGTGACTCTCATTCTGCTGTGAATAGTTTCTCCCACGTGAAGTCAGCTCGAGACTGTGAACTGCTTCAGCCTACCTGAGACCTGGTACCCAGGGAGGCTTCCTAGCCACGGATGAGGAGACCGTTTGCAGGAGGAGGAGGAGGAGAGAGGGCCCACGCAGGTGACATTCTGGAAAGGGAATGCTGGTGCGAAACTGCCTCACCTACTTTGCTCCTTGGATGTTCAGGAAAAGCCAGCCCCATCCTCCCCAGTCCGAGGGCCTCACTCATGGAACAAATGAAGCTGAGAAGAGGAGCTTCCCGTTTTCCAGCTGCTGGGGTCATCACTGTCTTCAGGAAGGACCCCGAAAAGCATCGTGTGTTGTTGCAAAGGCCTGCCTTCATCCTGGCCCCCAGGTCCCTCTCTGCTGGCCCTGTCTACTGGATAAGCTGAGGTTGCACGAAGTAGGTCCAGGCCTAATGTGACAGTGAATAATATGGTGTTTGGCCACACAGAGATGTGTGTAGGTACAAAAACCACCATGCTTTTGGTGGCAAAGTAAAAACTGAAGATGTCGTCAAGCGATCTGAACTCTGATGGAGACTGAGCGAGAGACCCTGGCCCAAAACAATCACTCCATGGCGGATGCGCTCTGGGGTAGACAGCTACTGCTCTCAGAGCAGCTGTTTTCAGGCCACAAGGCCGGACCGTTGTTCAGTTACCTGGCTTTTGTCTGGTTCAAGCACCTGACAGGGATCTGGGAAGGTCTTGTCATGTTTCCAGTCCTTTGAGAAACTGCTGCTCAGGGCTCAGGAAAGACGCTGAGCGGGCGGGCACGCGCCCCATGGGGAAGCCTGGCTGAGACGGGAGGTCTGGGGAGCCTCCGTCTTACTTGCCACCTGGTTGCTGCCCTCCCCTCGGAGACCCCCCCTCTGGAGACACGCCCCTATGTGGCCCCCTCGCGCGGGCACGTGCCGGAAGCAGGGACACATCGTGGAGGCGTGGAGGGCGGTGCTGGCTGCAGAGTCCCTGGCGGGAAGAGCCGGGGGAGAGCCAGAGCCCCGGCCGGGCCCAGAGAACAGTGGGCGCCGCGCCGCCTCCCGCAGGGGCGCAGACGGGACCCTGGCGCCGAGCACAGCCGGGCGGTGAGGAGGGACCGCCGCCTGCCACCCGCGCGCCGCGCCTCCCCAGTCCTCCCTCTCTTCTGGTGCACCCCGTTTCTTTTCGCCCCGCGGCCACCGCGCCGCCTCCCTCACTCGCGTCCCGATTCCACGGCACCTCCCTGGTGGTCCCAGGTCCTAACAGGGCGGCTGTGCCTCCTCCTCAGCTGCACTTTTGATTTCATCCCTTGTGCGGCAGAAGCTGTCGAGCTCTGTCCGAAACACCCCAAGGCCCCGTGACCGTGCCCAGGCCACGCTACCCAGCAGCGCCTGCCCTTCCGTGGGGCTGCGCCTTTGAGCCTGGTCGGCCCTGCCAGCCCGGGCCTGACGACACGGCCGCGCCCTGCGCCCCAGCTAGGATGGGCACATGAGTGACCACCCTGGCACATAAGGCCTCCCTGCGAGCTTCCCTGCAGGATGGAGGCACTGTAGCTGGCTTAATGAGGCCCCCTTATCCGAGACCTCCCTCGCCTGGATCGTCCCTGCTCCCTGCCAGTGCTCACTGCATCTTCCACCAAGTTACTGGCACGCAGGCATGCAGTTCTGCCCAGGTCTACATCTGTGACCTTTCCCTGACTCCTCATGGGCGAATCCTCTCTGCTCCTTCGAGGCCCTCCCTGCTCCTCGGCCCTGGCACCCTGGAAGGTCTTCCATGCCGGCTCTTCCCCTGCTCCTTCCCTGGAGTACTTTGCCTCCTCTGGTGACCTCAGCCATCAGGGATGCAAGGACGTAGCCCACACGAATATTTCTAGCCTGCGTTTGGCATGAGTTTTAGACAAGCCTTTCTAGCCTGCTTCATTTTCCCCCCTTGCAAGTGCTTCCTGCCTCCTACTCAACAAGTTTTAAATCAGACTATTGTCTCCCCGCATGACACAGATGCGTTGCCCTGGGGCTTTTTTTAAAGAGGGTTTCACTCTGCCACCCAGGCTGGAGTGCAGTGGCGCAATCATGGCTCACTGCATCCTCAATCTCAATCTCCCTGGGCTCAGGTGATCCTCCCACCTCAGCCTCCTGAGTAGCTGGGACTACAGGCATGAGACATCATGTCTGACTGATTTCTGGACCCATTTTTGTAGAGCGGGAGTTTCGCTATATTGCCCAGGCTGGTCTCAAATTCCTAGGCTCAAGTGATTCCCCCACCTCAGCCTCCCAAAGTACTGAGATTACAGGCATGAGCCATGGTGCTGGGTCTGGGGACTTACTTGTTTTTATTTCCCACTGCACAGATACAAAAATGTAGTCACCTTGGAGTCTTTCCTCTCTCTCTCTCACCCTTTATAACTTATCTGTTGACAAGTCATGATTTTTTTGTTGTTTAGTTTTTGTTTCATAATCATAAACTTAACTCTTCAATCTGGCTAGAAGTGGAGGAGAATAAAAAAAATATGAAGCTCCAAAAACTTCAGCAAAAGCATGAAAATTATAGGATATTATGAACAAATGGGGGGAAGTGTGCTCTCCTGAGCTACAGAAGGAATGCTCTGGTGATTAAGAGAAACACAAGTCAAATTTATTGGAGTTGTCCACATTTGGCAATGGTGATCTTGCTGGTCTTGCTCTTCCTGGACCCAAAGCACTCCATGGCTTCCATGATATTCATGCCTTCTTGCACCTTGCAAAGACCACCTGGCTGCCGGCCCACCACTCAGTCTTGGCAGTGCAGATGAAAACCTGGGAACCATTTGTGTCGGGTCCAGCATTTGCCATGCACAAGATGCCAGGACCTGAATGCTTCAGGATGAAGTCCTCATCATCAAATGTCTGCCCATAGATGGACTTGCCGCCAGTGTCATGATGGCGCCTGAAGTCACCACCCTGGCACATAAGCCCTGGAATAATTCTGTGAAAGCAGGAGCCCTTATAGCCAAATCCGTTCTCTCCAGACCTCACAGCATGAATGTTTCCCGCTATGTCTGGAACTTCGTCTGCAACTAGCTCAGAAGAGATGTGGCTTAAGGGCTCAGCAATGTCATAAAACATGGCAGAATTGACCATGGCTGGTGGCAGGGGATCCTGGGGGCATTGGCAGCTACAAAGCCCATGATTATTATTAAGATATTTAATATGTATTTTTCCATTTCTGCCACCAAATTTATTTGGCCACATGCTACTGTACTGCCTCAGGGTTATGTTTCTGGAGCGCAGCTCTGACTATGTGGATTTCCAGCTGTGAAACACTCCAGTGCTTCTCATTGTCCAGCAAGCAAACTCTGCCCTCTCTCTTTCTGCTTAGGGGCCTTCCTTGCTCCACCCCCAGTAAGTGAGACTTCTCTCCCCTTCAAGAGTGTGCCCTTCGCTCACTCTCGTCAATGTGAGCTATCTTACCTTCCTTTGCTGTCCTCTCCTGCAAGGTCTGAGAGCCCAGAACTGAGTTCCAGAGGACTTTATAACTCCCCTTGAGCCTTGCTGGACTGAGTTCGTGAGTCTGGAATTATGTGGTGTTCTTTCAGTTAGGCCATCCTTGAATTCACCTGAGTTTTCTCATAAACCTTCTGGCCTTTCCTGTGCTATTCTCTGGATGAACAAAATTAAGTCATTTTACAAAATTCTGAACACACATAACTAACACATAGAGTCAAAGTGCTGGACATTTGTAATTTCTAGCCTTTCCTTCTCCTTTGTGACCACATCTTCACTCCCCCAGGCCCATAAACATAGCTATTTTCCCATTCAGGATGAGCAGAGTAAGCCAAGAAGAAATCATTAAAACAATAACAGCAACAAAGTATTTCCCATAAGGACTGATTTCCTGTTTCCCATAAGGACTGGTTTTGCGTGCTGCTTCCTAGAGCAGTGGAGTATGTTTTTTGGAACCCAAAGGTTGTCAAAGGCTCTGGAGGATGAAAATCCTATGAAAATATTCTCTCTTTGTGACTTTGAATTTTTCCTACCATTTATACAACTAGAAGTTTGCTGGCTGGGAAGAACAAATTCTTCCAAGTTCTTATGTGCTTCTGGATATAGATGATGAGTATTATTAAACTTCTGCTTCTGTTTGGAATATGGATGAAGACTCCTAGACTAGATTACTAAATGAATTATAATTCATACCAGCTTTGGGAAATAAGTTGCCAAGGGGCTTAACCACACAGAGATTTAGATTTAGAGAAATACGAGGTTTTCAAAGCTTGACATGGGTGCCTCTTCCTTTTATCACCATTCCTGAGAATACTTTTTTTTTCCTTGAGACAGAGTCTCACTCTGTCTTCCACACTGGAGTCCAGTGGTGCGATCACCAGTCACTGCAGCCTTGACCTCCCCCGGCTCAGATGATCCTCCCATCTCAGCCTCCTGAGTAGCTAGGACTACAGGTGTGTTCCACCACACCCAGCCAATTTTTCTGGAGAATAATTTTAATGCATAATATTCTACCTAGTATGGGCTATGGAGAGTACTATAATTTTTTTTTGAGATTAGGAAAGGGCTGTTCTAGCATGCCATTTGAATTTGAGGCAGAATAATTTTCTGGTCCTTCTCCCCTAAGTAACTTGACCAGACTTGAATGTGATTGTTTTTCACAAGGAAGGGCAAGGCCCAGCTGTGTGCTCAGACCTGTCCTCTTAGTTTAAAGTTTATGGTTAATGTGCATGGGCTTAGGAGTTATTTCAGTGCATTATAGTGCTAATAAAATAGGATAGAGACATTAACAGGGTTTGATGTGTGTCTGAGTTCAGAACACATCTTAACATGCTCATGATCGCAATCAATGTCTTTCAATGCAGCCCATCCATTGTCTCTTGTGTTAAAAGATCTTTTTTCACTTTTTTCATAAAAAATTGTAGTAAATGCACATGTGCACACACACATAACATAAAATTTACCATCTTAACTATTTTTAGGTGTACAGTTCAGTGGCATTAAGTACATTCACACTGCTGTGCAACCATTACCACCACGCGTCTCCAGAACATTTCCAACTTCCCAAATAGAAACGCTGTACTCATTAAACAACTCCCAATCACCTCTCCTCCCAGCCCCTGGCAACCACTCCATTCTCTGCCTCTATGAATTGGACTGCTGTGAGTATCTAAGTGGAATTACACATATTTGTCCTTTTGTGTCTGGCGTATTTAACTTAGCATGATGTCCTCAAGGTTCACCCATGTTGTAGCATGTGTCAGAAATTCCTTCCTTTTTAAGGCTGAATAACATTCCATTGCATGGATAGACTACATTTTGCTTCTCTACCCATTCACTGATGGGCACTTGGGCTCCTTCCACCTCTTGGCTGTTGTGAATACAGCTGCAATGAACATGGATGTACAAATATCTGTTCACATTGAGATCTCTCTCCTTTGGAAGAGGCAGGGCAAATGTGAAAAAAAATCATGCTTTCCTGATTTATTGTGATTCAAAATTTCCCAAACCTACTTCTTATTTTTGAAAAGTAGATGTCACAATTAGTAAAACTCCTGAAAATTTTGAGTGAAATATGTTAGGTGATTTCCCTTCGTAAGAATATAAAAGTAGTAAAATAAAATGATGCTGAATCTTTAGAGAGCTTCCATGTTTATATTAGATGTTGATTTAAACATTTTTCTACATAAGAGATTTTCCCCTCGTGGATGAGTGTCAAGAAATGATCCGACGTCATAGCATTTATAGTCCTGGATAGTAAAATTTCAAAATCCAAGGGATAGAATAGTTAGAGAAACCTGAGAAAAACCTAAATAAGGACCTGTAAAAAGCTACTAACTACAACCACGAGATTATAGATGTTTGCTGATATTGTTCTCAGTTTGGTTATTGTGTTGTTTATCAATGAAAGTAGCGTATGTTTGTGTGAATTTTTGTTTTTAATTTTTTGAGTGCCCTAACAAAGATTACAAATTGGGAATACAAACTCCAGAGCAATGGAGACTGACACTTTTGTGGAGGGGTACATGTGGCTGTTCGGGTGGTTATTAACACAGGCTGGTGCCCCCACCCTGCAATGGGAATCCCCAGGGCATTGGAGGATTCAACCTCTTGCAGTTACCCTTGTAAGACAGCAGATGGCAGCAGAGAGAGGCTTTGCACATCCCTGCAGGTTCTAGTTTGCACAAAGGGCTTCTGAGAGACCTATTAACCAATTATAACATCAAGTGGCAAAAAGAGTCCTTGATAAGTTATTTCGCTTCTCAAAGAAACCGAAAACGCCAAACTAATCACTAGTCTTGTTGTTTTTTTTTTTCCTGGCAAAAGCCTGCTATCTTTCATGATTTAGCTTTCATGAAATTGTTCCTGAAGACCCCCAAAAGAAACAATTTCATGCCCCGAACTCTGTTCAGAGACTTTGTGGTGCCTGTCATGTCCAGCTTGCCATGTCCTGTTTTGTAAAGTAACCACCTTATATACACACCTGCTGTCTGCACTGTGACCTCCTTTCAAAATCATCTTTGGTTCTTCAGAAGCTGGGAATAATGCTCTGCCCAAATGAAGATCTCCGTAAATGTGTTTTTGAAATGGCTAATCAAATAATGGATACCCTTAGGTATTTTTGCAAAAACACCTGACAGCCTTCCATAATATCCCTACTATGAAATGGAAACTTGTGAATGAGATGTGGCTATGTACATTTAGCCATAAAACGCCAAACTTGAATCATGTTGGTAAGTGAACTGATGTTAAGCTAGCAGGAAATTGTTGGTGGCATTCCTTATTCAACACTTTTATTGGCTTAAGTGACCATAGAGAAAGCATGCTCATTAAACTGACAGATGACATAAAGTTGGAATGAGCTGCTAATAAACTGAAGACAAGGTTCAAAAAGATCTGGATGGACCAGAAGGATGAGCCCAAACCAGCAAGATGAAATGTAACAGGGACAATGCAAAGCCCTGAATTTAGGTTAGAAAAATGGGGGTGGGGTGGCGGCGCCTGGGCCACAGAGCAAGACTCCGTCTCAAAAAAAAAAAAAAAAAAAAAAAGAAAGAAAAATGGGGGGAAGGGTAGACTTTGCGGGGAAGGGTAGACTGTGAAAAATGAGAGACAATGCTACTATCACTTAACAAGGAGATGGTTCAGTAACATTCGATGGGACATTGTACATTGTTAAAAGAACAAATTTCTATACATGCTGACATGAAAGGATTTCCTTTTTGTTTTTGTTTGTGGGTTTTTTTGTTTGTTGTATTTTTTTGAGATGGAGTCTCCCTCTGTTGCTCAGGCTGGAGTGCAATGGTGCAGTCTTGGCTCACTGCAACCTCCACCTCCTGGATTCAAGAGATTCTCCTGCCTCAGTCTCCCAAGTAGCTGGGACCACAGGCATGCACCACCAGGCCCGGCTAACTTTTGTATTTTTTTAGTAGAGACGGGATTTCACCATGTTGGCCAGGCTGGTTTTGAACCCCTAACCTCAAGTGATCCACCCACCTCGGCCTCCCAAAATGCTGGGATTACAGGCATGAGCCACCATACCTGGCCAGACCTAGAAGGATTTCTAAGATATATTACTAAATGGGAAACAATCATAGAAAAAATGATGTAAGAAATGCAAACCAACATGGTCATGTATGTGTTGTGTGTCTATGTATATAAGTATTAGTATATTCAATTGCACAGGGGAAAAGACTGGAAGGATGTAATCCAGATGTTAATACTGAAACTTCCAAGCAGGGGAGTGAAATGAGACTTTCACTTTTGACTTCGTATACTCCTGTATTATTTAAGTGAAAATGTATTTATATATTCTATAATTACAAAAATCACATTGGCTGCCTTTTCATTTTGAAATGAGCAAAAGTGATAGGGCTGTTAAAAAGCTAAGTCACTTGAGCAATAACGTGGTGTCCAGAACAGTGGTTCCATGGCTCAGCCATGTCTGGGGCTGCACTGAGGACGGGGGCCATCTGCCTTCTAGGAGGACACTGTGGACTGGAATATTGTTCCTGCCTTGAGGAGGAGTCTCCCAGCACAGTTACTGCTGCTTGACTGTCAGAGCATGCGTTTTCTTAGGGAAGCAGAAGGCAGCCTGTATCTAGTAGGGCGGTATGCAGTAGTTGCTTAATGCTGAATGTGTGAAGGAATGTGGGGCTGTGGAGCAGGAGGATAAAGTCTGAACTTGGACCTGTTGTTCTCAGCTATTCGAAGCTTTCTCAAGTGGAAAATAGACTGACTTTGGGTCCACCAGAGGGCAGAACAAATGCTGGAGAGCAGATGCTAGAATTCCGTCTTAAAACCATGAATCCTCACAGCGGCCTGAGTGGCCTGCGCCATCTGTCCCAGCCACGCCCTCCTTGGCCCCATCTCCCTCTTTCTCACCCTGACTCTTTGGCATCCTGGCCTTTCCCTCTCACTGGGATGCTTCCCTAAGAGACTCGTGTGGTTTGCTGCCCTGTGTCCTCCGTATCTCTTAGCAGAGGCCCTCCCTGACCACCCTATGTTAGTTACATTGCAATTTCCCGTTTCCCTCATGACGTCTTATTTTCCTCCATTTAAATTACCTGCAGCAGGTACCACCTACAGGGATCTGTTGAGAGTCGGCCTCCTTCAATGTGAAGCCTGATGTTTTGTTTTGTTCACAGCTACGCCCCCAGCCCCTAACAGTTGGTGGCAGTCAGTAAATATTGCTTGGGAAAGCGAATCATTAGCCATGTGCAGAAATGGAACAGCATCTCACCAAGCTGAGGTTGCCCCTGGACCCTGTGAACACTGGGGCAGTTGGGGTGTTCCTACTGTGCTTGTTACCGGCTTCAGGAATCAAATGCACTAGAGAATTGTAGAAGTGCAGTCCACATCCTCTGTGTGGTAGGATCAGCTGCTGTTGGCCTCTGAGCAGGATCTGTTACCTTTCTGAGCAGCGCCTTCCTGTTGCCCTCAGCAGGAATAACACTCTCTGACAGCCTAGGACTTCAGAGCACTGCTGTGAGGTGCAAATCAGGTAATATGGGAAAAGCATTTGGTGAGATGTATGGAAAGTGTAGAGACCCTGACCAGATGAGTCAATGGCCTTCTTCGTTACTCTGTTGACCTTTCTTTAATTGCAGAGCCGCATAGCTGTCACCACTTTATCCTTTTTTTGCTGCTATATTTGCCCCCAGCCATTCCTCTCCCGGCTTATGTGGCTAGACTCACCTGCCCGTGCTGCAGTTACTCCAGGCTTTGTGTAAATGTGCATTTTTTTTCCAGCCCCCAGTTTATCAAGCTTTTCTTGAGTCACTTGTATCTGAAATACCATCCGTCACTCTTCCAGGTTGGGATCTGTCTAGTGGAAAACAGATGACAGTCATATGTTACTTACTGCTTTACTGTGTGGAGAACGTTTACATAAATTATCTTATTTCATTGCCTCTAAGCTTGGGAAAGATTCAGGAAACCCATTTTAAGATGAGGACACTGAGGTCAGGGTGAGTGAGTAAGCTTTTACCCACCTCTCAGCTGCTCTCTAGTTGTCAGAGACCAGCCCGAGGGGATGGCTCAGGCCCGACCCCTGCAGCATATTCCTTGGGGCCTCCCAAGAGGGCCCGACCTGCTCACCCAGCTGTGACTGTCTTTTGACAGGAGGAGGGAGCAGCGAGGCTGCACCCACTGCTCATAAAAAGCAGAGCTTGTCCACGCCGAAGGCTCGGCTAGGTGGGAGGCCGCTTCCACAAGGCTTTTTCTTGCTCCATACAAAGTGCAGACTGATGCTTTGAGATATAGTCAGGATTATCATTTTCAGAGCTCAAGCTCTGATTTCCAGGCATGTGACCAGACCTCTCTATCCATTCCTACAAGTGGTTGAGAGTAGCCCATAATTATTTTGGCTTGGTCTTTTAATAGCTCGAGAGTAATAATCTATATAGCTTGCAGAAGTGAATGTATTTATTTTAAAAGTTCTGTGTTTTTTGATGTTGTTGTTGTTTGAGACAGGATCTTGCTGTCACCTAGGCTGGAGTGCAGTGGCACAATCACAGCTCACTGCAGCATGGACCTCCCAGGTTCAAGCAATCTTCCCACCTCAGCCTCCTGAGTAGCTGAGACTACAGGCACATGTCACCACGCCTGCCTGGCTAACATTTTTATTTTTTGTAGAAACAATGTCTCCCTATATTGCCCAGGCTGGTTTTGAACTCCTGGGCTCAAGTGATCCTCTTTTCTCAACCTCCCAAAGTGTTGGGATTATAGGTGCAAGCCTCTGCACCCAGCTTAAAAAGTCCTATTTTCACAGTCTATGTGCAGAGCATTTTGGAAGTCAGGTAGAAACCATTTCCCATTTTCTATTACCTGGGTGATAGTTGATTGGTTTTTGTTCTTTGAAATCCATTTTAAAAGTGTATGGTCCTCTATGAAAATACTTCTAATTATTGATGTGTGAAATGCTTTGAAATCCTTGGATGGAAATCTTGTACCATGAAGGAACAGAACTGTTGGTGGTGTCTCTGGGAGAGGCTCGGGAGGGCCGGGCAGGCCTGTGGGGGTAGCAGGCAGTCACTCCCATGGGGACAGGCTGACCTGGTGGGCTTATTTCCCATGGAAGTGGGCACTGAGGAATAAAAAGCAGTTTCAGGCCAGGTGCAGTGGCCCATGCCTGCAATCCTTGCACTTTAGGAGGCTGAGGCAGGGGGATCCCTTGAGCCCAGGAGTTCGAGACCAGACTGGGCAATATAGTGGGACCTCATTTCTACAAAAAATGAAAAAATTAGTGGAGCGTGGTGGCACACTCCAGTGATCCCAGCTCCTTGGGATGCTGAGGTGGGAGGATCGCTTGAGCCTGGGAGGCAGAGGTTGCAGTGAGCCAAGGTCATGCTATGAGTGACATTTTGAAGGTCCACTTCTGTGATTCATCCAGGAGCTAAACGGGTCATGTCCAGCCAACTCAGCATTCCCCAAGGTACGTTTCCAGTCCACACACCACATTGTCCAGACTGATATGCCTCAAAAATCTGGTAGAGCTGGCCACGGCGTTAGGTAGAAATCATCTTCCTCCCTTCCTTCCCCACCAATCTTTCTGGTGACAGAAGCTTTTCTGTAACTGGGGCAGAATGGGGTCAGACACCCTGGCAAGTTACCCATTGGTGTTATGAAATATAAAACATTAATGTATTTATATAAAAAGTGATAGATGAAATTAAAATTTGCTGTTCCATTAAAACTATATTAGATTTTAAATTATTATAGAGATTATATTTTAATGTTTTAAATGTATTTGATACATTACAAAATTATTTTAGTTATAAGCATATCATTAAAGCTATTCTTTATTATTACAAAATGCTTTTACAATGCTATTCTTGACAACAGGAAAATACTCTCACTGAAGTATGTGGAGTACCATTTTTTGGAAACCATGTCAAGCATAATGGCAATATTCAGGTTCAATCTTCCTACAGATCTCAATATTTATCTAAACCTTAGCTTCTATTCTTTCCACATGTTATTAGTTATATTTTCACTTAAAAAATTGGAGGCTGAAGGGGTAAGCAGACAAACTTTTGAAGTAGATAAAGCTCATCTTTAATCAACAGAATTTAGAGTCCAGTCTTTCCAAATCTGTTTTTAACAACAGAAACTTCTCCCTCCCCTGCCCCATTTTGTCCTCCCCATTAAATGGTACTGTGTCAATAAAATTCCCAGACGACCTCTTTAAATCAGCATTCCTTCCGATGCTGGCTACCACACTCATGGAAAAGGGAGATGTGTTGGACAGGCCTGTCATTACAGGTAGTAGTTGGTGGTACATCCAGTCTGTATTTCTTACACAAAATTACATCTAAATATTTGACACGAGGCCATTTGCTATCATAAGCCATCACTAGGAACTTCTAGTCTGTCTCACTCGATTGAGGCTACAATGTTGTTAGGTGCTATGACCACAATGAATACAACAGACAGCCTCTCAGCTGCACTGCAAAGTATTCATAACCAAAAGACCATATTTCAAATTAAATCATAGTAGCGAATGACATACCATTTACATATCACAATCTGAGCCTCTGAAACAGGGGGAACATATAATGGTATCCAGAACATCTTTACATCAAAATAATCTATCATACTATAAAGTTTTCACTTACAAAAAGTGTAACAGAGTTTAAGGCACTGGTAACTTTGTCCACTGTTAGAGATTAAAACTTCCAAAGCAAATAAAAGAACCAATGTTCACCTTTAATGTGGGGAAAGTTGGCAAAAAGAACCCCAGGAGGACACCCAAACCTTCTCTATGTCCTCTGTGGAACCTGGCCTTTTTCTCTTGTCCTCAGAGAAGGAAACAAATGCTGATATCCTCTGTTTAAAATATGAAAGTACCTTACACCAATAACCCCTAACGGCCTGGGGTCTCAGTGGAACTAACTTAAGTGAAAGAAAATTAAGACAGGCATAGAATTAGGCCTTTGTTTTGAGGCTTTAGGGGAGCAGAGCTCCATTGTGGCATCTGGAGTTTCATGTGAGGCCTACAGGGGTTTCAAATGGTTGCGTTTAAGATCAGAATCTTTGTGTTGGGAAATGCTGGTGACTGAGCCTTGACAGCTGAGCACAGGTTGCCTCATCCCTCTCATGCTGCCTATTTCTTAATCTAACAACTGGGCAATGCGTTAAACTGGCTTTTTTGACCTCCCAGAACAATATCTAATTAGCAAATAACACAATTCAGTGACATTCAGCAGGATGCAAATTCCAGACACTGCAATCATGAACACTGTGAAGACAGTCTTCTCCGTGGGCCGGGACACAAAGCAGTCCACAGTGTTGGGACAAGGCCAGGCGTTGCACTTCACCAGCCGCTGCATGGAGAAGCCGTCGTACATGACATAGAAGACGTACATGAAGGCAGCTTCGAAGATGACCCGGAAGAAGATGCTGCTTGTGTAGGTCCACCACAGGGAGCCTTCGATGCGGACCTTCTGGGTTTTGATCTCCTCGATGTCCTTAAATTCACTCTTTATCTCCCCCTTGATGAATTTCCTCTTCTTCTCATGTCTCCGGTAGGCCACGTGCATGGCCACTAGGAGCGCTGGCGTGGACACGAAGATTAGCTGCAGGGCCCACAGCCGGATGTGGGAGATGGGGAAGTAGTGATCATAGCACACATTCTTGCAGCCCGGCTGCAGGGTGTTGCAGACAAAGTCGGCCTGCTCATCTCCCCACACCTCCTTTGCAGCCACAACGAGGATCATAATGCGAAAAATGAAGAGGACAGTGAGCCAGATCTTTCCAATGCTGGTGGAGTGTTTGTTCACACCCCCCAGGATCGTCTGCAGCGCGCCCCAATCCATCTTCTACTCTGGGCGGTTTGCTCTGGAAAAGACGAATGCACACAACACAGGAATCACTAGTTAGGACAGAACAGGGAGACTTCTCTGAGTCTGGGTAAGCAAGCATGCTTAAATCTCTTCCTAAGCAAACACCAACTCTTACACAACCTCACCAAAACAGGTGAAGACAGAACCAACTTAGTTTGTCATAGGATTAAATGTATAGTTCCCAAACCCTCTTGAACATGTTTTTAGGTATTCTCTGATAAAGAGTAGCTTGTTCACCTGAGTAATTCACCGAATCTTTAAACACATCATAAAAACTTGCTGTGTTGGGGAGTGTCTTAAAGTACTTGTTAGCTGAAAGGCACTCATGGGTTCTGACTGTACCCCTGCATCCTCTGCAGAGCTTCCTTGGGTCTGACTCTGCAGAAGTTACTCGGCGTTCAACAGCTGCATCCATTTGCAGTCTCAAGTTTTGGCTGTACCACTGGGGCCCATACTAGCTTGGGCCAACCTTGCTCAAAGGTTGAGAGGCCAAGTACAGGAGAACCGTGAGGATAAGATGTAACTTACAGCTCCCCTATCTAGTCTCTCTGCTGAGCCACTTTCCTTAACGTCTTGAATGAATTTTCACAGACGTGGCATGTAGCAGTGAAACTGTTGTTACCAGTGGTTAAGTTTACATTTGAGGCACCCCGAGTTAAAATTTTACAAAGGACCTTGCTTCCTTCTACATGAAAGGAAGAGGTTAGGAATGCCCTCTTCATGGAGAAAAGCCACGGTGAGCACAGACTTTCGTGTAGGCTTTGTGGATGGCTTGGTGGCCTCACTGTCAGGCTGGCACTGACGGCTCAGTTAGCATATCTGTTTTGATAAGTGCTGCAACAGTGCATTATAATTGTGGGTTGTGGTTTTAATTTCAAAGTGTTTCTTAAAAGACACATTATTTTAAAATGACAGAAAATTCAACTCCCTCGGTTACTGGCCCAACTAAGCGACGTCACTGCATTGCAGTTCAGCGCTGAAGCTTGGGGGAGTCCCACACTCCTCACTGCAAGTGGATGTGGAGAAGCCAGTGGATAACTTCCCGTGAGCCCGTGGCCTTCTTTTCATCCCAGGATGTGAACTGTCTTCACTGATTCATAGTTACACCCTGCCTGCCACAACCAGCGTTCTCCTAAACAAGATTCCACCCTCTCCACAATCCGGATGAATCATCTCTTTTCCACCCTTCAGAGCTGGTAGTGAATCCTCCTTCTTCTTTTACTTAAAAGCATCCTCCTCTCCTCATTTTAGGCAAGTTGCATCCTATTTTCTGATGGACTCTGGAAGCAGGCTCGTAGTGAATGTCTTTCATGACCCACAGTCACTGCCACAGGGCACCAAGGTCAGGCAGAAACCATCCAGTGCCACCTTGGTCAGAGGCTAACAGGAGAGAGGTGGCCACAAAAGTTACATCAGATTGACATAGGCCTGTGAAACACTTAGCCTCACTGAGCTTGGGAAAGACAAACATCATTGGAAAAAACAATATTTTAACCCAGGTTCAGCACTGACCCATTGATAATCCAGACTGGGAGGCTCTTAGGTGAGCTGGCTGTCCTGCTAAAGCACCCACAGCTCAGGCCAGTTCCGTCCCAACAGCAGAACCACCGAGGGCAGCAACATTCCGATTTTAACAAAAGCATCTTATGGAATTAGACATTCTTCATTGGGCCTCACTGAGTGGAAAACAGGATACTCCCCGAAGTAAACTCTCTCCTGGTTTACAACAATATACCTGGCCAAGAATATGGGGCTGCGGGAGGAGGGGTTTATCCTTTGCCCTCTTCCACCTGCCAAACCCAGGTCATACACCCTTCTACAGACCTGTCCAGTTACCAACAGCTGAGAAAAATGCAGTTCCAAGAAATCCTATATTGTTATTTTATAAAGCTTGAGCTGAAGCTACCTGTTTTTAAAGATCCTTTTTCAGGAAGAGGAGTAAATTAAGATTTACTCCCCAATGGGCTAGGGGGTCATAGGTTAAGAGGGGCTCAGAAGCAGGATGAAGTTGTTTTCAATATTCAAGTCAGAGGAGGAGCTGCCCTCCTGACCTCCCGACCCTGGGCGGTTACATGCAGCTTCCTACCGGGCCCACGCCACCCTGCACCGCCTGGAGAGCTGCCAGAGGCCAGCGGAGGAGTTGGTTCAGTTCCTTAGGGAAGACACTAGGTGGATCACCAGGTTCCAGAAAAGGCAAAAGGGACTCTTCACCCCTTAATTTCTCCACCCTTAGGTGATGGGTGGTCGACCTTGCCTGGCTGCCCCCTGAGGGTTCCTCTACCCTTCTCACCAGTGTCTGAAATTGTGACCGACTGTGCACAGCAGTTTCGAAAGGGACTCTAAGGTCACATGGGGACACGGCCGTACCACGCTTCTCAAGGCAGTCCCAGGTGCATGGCCACGGAACCCAGCTCTCAGCAGCTGTTAGTCAGGTGAGCGCTGTTCGGGCTGCCTTCCTCCTCCAGTGGGGCAGGATCGAGGCACTGATGCAACCGTCCTGAGGACGCGGATCTCAGCCGCACACCACCTCTTCACGAACAAGGGTCCTAAAAATTTTCCTTCTAGCCGGGGAGCACAGCCCGGAAACCAACCCTCGTGAAGCGTTTAGGAAAAAGGGCAGCCACTGAAATCTTGGCCCCGGGGTGGCCCGGGGTCGGCGGGCTCCGCGTTAGTTCTAGGCTCCGCCCAAACCTCTGCCCCGGCGCTTTTTCTGCAGAAGCCGCTCCAGAAGGTAAAGGTCAGTTCCTGCAGCGGAGGCTTCCTGCTTCACCGGCGAAACGGAGCTTTGCTTCGAAGCTAAGCTTTCGGTCAATTTAAAACGTTTGGTGGCAGTGGGTCGAGTAGCCAGGCGGCTGCGCTAGAGTACCCCGAAGGGATATCGGTGACACCACAAACCTCGCGCTGGCGGCTCGCCCCAGCTTTCTTCCCCTCCCGCGCGCGCCCGGCCCCACTCGCACCCCGGGCGGTGCCATCGCCTCCACTTCCCCGGCGCGCCGCAGCCGCTCCGGCCCGGCCGCCCCATTCCAGTTCCAGAGCTCGGCCGCAGAAACGCCCGCTCCAGAAGACGGCCCCCGCCCCCCGGCTCAAGGACGTGTGTGGGTCCAGCCCCCGGGTTCCCCGAGATCCATGCGGCCGGGCAACCCCTCTGGGTCTCGCGGTCCCTCCCTGCGCCGGGTTCCTGGCCGGGCAGTCTGGGGACTGCAGGCTCACCTGCGTCGGGAGGCAGCGCGCGGCGGGGCCGGGGCGGGGGTCTCGGCGTTGGGGTCTCTGCGCTAGGGCTCCTGCGCTCCTAGGCGGGTCCTGGGCCGGGCGCCGCCGAGGGGCTCCGAGTCGGGGAGAGGAGCGCGCGGGCGCTGCGGGGCCGCAACACCTGTCTCCCGCCGCGGCGCCTTTTAACCGCACCCCACACCCCGCCTCTTCCCCCGGAGACTGGGAAAGTTATGGAGGGGGCGGCGCCGCGGGCGGAGCGCGCCCGGCTTCCCGGTCCTCAGAGCTTCCCCGGTCCACGAACCCCCGACCGCCCCCCGAGAGCCCCGAACCCCCCGAGTCTCCTTCGAGGCACCGAGTCTCCGAGTTCCTTTGAGCCCCCATGAGTTCCCCAAGTGCCCCCAGCGCCCTGAGTCTCCCCCTGGTTACCCCGAGCGCCGCCTCCCCCAGCCCCTTGGCGGCCCGGGTGGAGCGGGGGCGGCTGAGCGTTGGGACCCCCCCAGGAAGCAGCGCCCCAGGCCCCGGCTCCGGTGCTGTGCGGTGGGCGGGGTTCAGGATGGCTGTGGTCGTTGTCCTCTACTCCGCCTAGTGCGAGAGGACTTGGCATTTATGAGCGCTTCTTTAATTTTTTATTGTTAGAGAAACAGGCATTCCTCCAAGGACTAAAGATCTGTTCGAGTCGCGGAGGCTGCGCGGGCCCGCGAGGCTCTCGCAGGGGGACCTAGGCTGGGTCGCGGGGCGGTGCCCTCTGGAATGGGGGTTAACGGTGGCCGAGGAGGGGGCGCCGCCGGTGCCGGCGAAGTCCCCGCTTCTTTCTCCCCTCAAAATCTCACCAATCCGAACGAACCCCTTCTCGAATTTCCGATTTTATTCGATTACTTTCAACGATGTGCCAAGGACTAAGGTTGGGGGCGGTGGGGGAGACAAGCCTCGCTTTTGCCATGGCCGGCAGGGGGGTCCTGCCATCTGCGGAGGGTGCCCCCCGCGGCCCCCGGCCCAGCCAGCTTCCTTCGCTTTTCGTAACTGGGGAACTGCAAGGAGGTGACTCGTTTTGGGGTGAGGAGGCCCAGACTTTTCAGAAAGGAAAGAGAGCAGGTAAAAATCTGCCAAGCCCCTTCCTGCTCGATGCACACAGCACGAAAGGGGGAAACTGATGGGATTCTGCGGAAGACCGCTGGGCGGCTGGCTCTGCACTGCACACCCGCTGGGGGCTTTCTGGATACCGCGAAGCTTTGTCTCAGATTATGAGGTCTCAGTATTTGCATTTGGTTGGGGATTTTGGTGTCTTGAGATACAAATGACAGAAGACAGATTTGCACAGCGCAAGCGGATGAGGGACTAAGATGTGCAGAGCAGGCTGGGTGGGGACCCCCGGGGAGGTCTACCCCAACTCCCGCCCCACCTCGGGCACCCACTTCGCCATTTTTGCAGAGGGGAGCCAGGTCAGAGGTGCAGCCTGGTCCCCTCGCGCTCACGTTTTTACCCAGGTCAGTTCGAAGTTAAGTGGAAATGGTGATTAATCCTGACAAGTCAGATCTGGCCTCAGAATGGATTTCCCGTGATTGCCACCATTATTAGCATTGACTTTTCCTTGAAAAACTGGCGCCCTGTGGCCATGGGCCGACCTAGGCAGTTTCTGCAGGGACGAGCGTGAGTTTTGTACCGCGGTTACCACCTACTTTCCAGCTCCAGGTCTTAGTCTAAGAGGGAGTGTCTGCTCATGAAGAGGCAAAGCCCCAAGAGCCGCGAAAAGCCTTGCATGGTCCATCGGAGAGATGTGCTGAGTCGGCTTGTTAAAAATGACAGGCAAAGCCTGTGGGGTGGGGCAGCTTTCTTGGCCTGAGCACATCTTGGTTGAGCCAGAGGTGACTTGAGGTGGAGAGTGGGGCGCCGGTTGGTGGGTTCTCCCTTTAATTTCTCAAGGGCTGTGCTGTCTATGAGTCTTTTGGAGTCCTGGTTGGGTTGGAATGAAGGAAGGTTCTAGAACCACTGTGGGAAGCTCGCTAGTAAAGATGGTTTGGAGATCGGAAGTTGACTGACTTTCCCCCATTGAAAAATGTCACCTGAGATTTTAGTGCCTGTATCACGATTATAGGCTCAACTTTCTTTTCCTTGTTTTCTTTGATTTAGTTCTCCTTATGTGCAAAATTACTGTGTGATGTTGGCTAGTCGTATTATCACAGCCACTCCCTGTTTTCAGGATTTGTAGCTGGAAGTCCTATAGCACTTAAGTCTTCACTTACAGATCAGCGCTTGCTTTTATTCTGTTTTGTGTGATTTCTGCTGTTTTCCTGTGAGTTGGTGTTTTCTTCCCCAGTAGGCTCAGAACTCCTCTAGGGCAGGCCATTATATGCATGTACATAGTGTTCTCCAGTGTAGGGGAGGAGAAGGAGGAGAGGTGAGGTGGGAAGAGGGTGAGGGAAGGCTCGGATATTTGAAGTTATTTACAAATGAGCTTAGACATAAATCCAGTTAACAGATCACACCACAAATTAATGATTAAAGAAATCCTGAAATTATTTTGTAAATTACACACATTGCTGCGTTTTTTTTTTCTGTTGAAAGCATTACTTTTAACAGAAATGGAAACATTGGAAATAAACCATGATTTTCTCACCTTTTATGTCTTCATCTCTTAATGTACCAGTTCCTAGAGAAGCTGAAGCCCAATCCTGTGTTCCTCCACCCCAGCCACCCAGCCCTGTGGTGAGAACACAGGGAGCTTAGGATAGTCCTGCTGCGTGCAGCACACACCTTTGTCTCATTGACCTGCAGAGACTGACCAGATAGAGAAGGTTTTTTGATGGAAAACTCACTGTGGTGTCTGCCTGGTTGATCTTGAATGATGGCAAGTGGGCACTTTTCAGGTAACTATTGATGATTAACTGACAAGGATCTGTGAAGGCTACACTTTGTCACTTCAGAGTGCCAGAGATACCTAACAGTAATATTTTTTACATATATGCTTAGTACCATGCAGGTAAATCCCAGGTGATTGTCATCGAGCTGAAATTTTATGCAGATGTTTAAAGTGATGCACTTGTAAGGTTATAAGGTGAAAATGCTAATGTTTAAAGCTATTTGGCATTTTAATTTGACAATTGTTTTATAAATGAACCAAAAAGAAGGAAGTTGCTATTGTGCAATAAATCAGTGTGACACAAATCATATTTCTTAATATTTCAAGTGACTGCTTGCCAGCTGCCTGATGGAACGGCACCGTGAATTCCCGCTGGGAAGGATGCTCTAAATATACATTAAACATGTCTTGGTTGAATTTCCGACTCACGAATCACACGTAGGTGATGGCAGAAAATGATGCAAGACACAGAGACTGTCCTACCACTTGGCAGTTTTAGGGCAAGTTGGATTCATTGAGTGTCTCTTCAAGAGCCATTAGTTAATGGACCACATTCCCTTTTCTTGCCTTGCTGTTGAAATATTAATAATTATAATAACTGGCAAAAAAAGAGAAACTTTAGCTCTCCTCAAAATAGCAGTTGGAAACTGACAAGCTCCTGGCATCTCTGGTTAATTAATAATAACTTACATATGATACTGTAATTTTAATGCAGGAGTGGCTCCACTGTGATCCTTTGTGGGTAATTATTACAGGGAACACCATTTCACTACAATTTCTCTCTGTGTAATTGAACCACACCCTGATTTATGTTTTCTGAAAATTGTTAAAGTCAAATCTTTTGGGGAAAATCAGTTGTTCCATTCAAAGAGTTAAAAAAAAATTCCAGCCTTCAGTAATTTAATTGTTCTTTGCTTCCAAATTAAAGACATCTCATAAAATTCTAATTGCCAAATTGTGACTGAAATTATTATAGGCTTTTAAATGTTCCTCATTCTATTCTTATTTTCACACATACAATCTTTTGGGGGAAATTCAAACTGCTAGATGTGTCTCCATTTCAAGGCAGTTGTAGAATTGGTTGATCTCCTTGGTTTTGCTGAATGGACACATGCTCTTACTCACAAATATATCCATGCAGTTCTTTTATGATTATCTAGGCAGACTGTGGAGAAATTACAAAGACATTTCCAATTGTATTTGTGTCAAAAAGCACGTTTTGGTCAGAAATGAATCCAGAGCTATAACTCCCTAAGTAGGTAAATTTTTTTTACTTCTATTAAATATAAAAAGTAAATTCTGTAAATTACGGTGGCTTGCCAACATGGAAATTCTGGATCATTCACAAAGAAGCCAAAAAGAGCTCTACATTCTAGCTCTGGCTACAAAAATATTGTGCTATCTATCATCTTGAAGGGCTTCTGGAACAAGTTAGAATAGAGTCAACACTCATGAGCTGCTGTAGCAAAAAAAGCTATAGATGTAAGATTGACAAGGGCAATAGAGTAATGACTCCCTGGCTGTGTTGTATTTGATGGACGACAGTAGGTTTTTCACAAAATGCTCATTTGGATGTTTCAAATTAAAACGTTTCACTTTCTAGAACCAATTACGTGGTCAGTTTAGCTCCTGAGGTCCCAGTCAGAGGGGTATTCTGTAGCTTGCAAAGCCTCTCTTTGGGGACTGGACGTGGAGTCTGTGGTCTTAGAATTCAGAACTGGGATAATGCGTTAGCCGCTCATCTAAGCTATTCCTTAAACGCTTTCAGAGTCATCTCCACTGTGGGGAAAGAAGTTCTTTGTGTTCTCTGACTTAGTCTCATTCTAAAAAAAAAAAAAAAAAAAAAAAGCAATTGCAATACCCAGAGCGCACAGTAGATGGCACTGAGACTTGTCGGAAAGCTGGGCGCACTCAGGAGGTGGGAGAAAAATCAGTAGGTAAGCTTTTCTTCTACTCTAGTGTTGCTGCTCCTGACCTTATTAATGGGCTGATAAATAGATTTCTTTCCTTTCCTTTTCTTTTTTATGTGAAATTAAATGAAGTATAAAAGAATATGAGAATGTGTTGCTATTAGCAAGGATAAGTAATGCTTTAGGAAACGTTTGGTTCGTGTGTGTGCTTTCAGACTGATGTGTGTGTCCTGGATCCAGTGTAAAATGTACTTCTGTCTGTAGGTCTCTGCCAACAGAAAAGTTGGAAAGCCACTGTTGTATTCTGTTTCCAGGGCAAGAAAAGATACCACTGTCACCTCATGTGAAATGGTGTTGTTACTAAGAGGAGAGACAGCAGGGCCTTAAGAGCAGCCCCAGCTCTGCTGTGCTTTAAGTTCACAGTCCATTGATCCCAGAAACCCCAGGTTAGTGAGATTTATTTGTGGATGGGCTGCTTAGGACCATCATTTCAGTTTGGAAAAGGACATCCCCAGGGCTCCTCTTTGTGATCTGAGAAGCAATAGCAACATTTAGTTAGGTCTTTTACTAACTTAATATAATTATTTGTCTAAAAAAGGATAGGAATAATACTTTGATATGTAGTATGCTCAGAAATCATGGATCAGTCATTTTAATGGGTTACATATTTAAAGAACCAGATAGAGACTTTTAATGCCAAACATATGCTTTGAACAATTATGCTTTGGAAAAGAGGAGGCAGTAAACATAATGGTTTATATTGTCTCTTTATTGGCTTTGAAATGAATCAATGATGGCGGGGAATTTAGCATATTAGACTATTGCTATTAGTGACATGGGGCTCTAGTACACATAGCTTTCATGGGTGAAGATGGTATTGGTCGTCTCAGTCACCATCTGATGGGAAACATTCACTTATTCTTACAGGCTACGTGATATTGCATGTAGGGAATTAGGTGGCTGGGCTTTAGAAAGACACAGCCTCTGCTTACAATTTACAGTAGTTCCCCATTATCCATGAGGGGTACATTCCAAGGCCCCCGGTGATGCCTGAAACCTCAGATGGTACTGAACCCTCTGTATAATCTTTTTTTCCTATACATACAAACCTACCACAAAACTTAATAGTAAGAGATTAACAATAAAGAATAATAAAACAGAACACTTATAACAATGTATTGTATAACAATATATTGTAATACAATTTTTTGGATGCGGTCTCTCTCTCAAAATGCTATCATATTTTCCAACTGTGGTTGACTACAGGTAACTGGAACCACAAAAAGTGATACAGTGGATAAGAGGGCGACTCCTGTACCAAAGAAAAAAATAGAGTGTTGCAGCTGTAACATAATTGAATGACTGAGTTAGACTGCATAACTGACACACAAAACCACATAAATATAAATGAAGGAATCTCTGGGTGTAATCTGGTGCAAAGGTGACTGTGTTAATCATTAATCCACAAGTTGCTATCCTGAAGTGTGCCAAATGCTTTATGTTTATTTTATCACATAGCTCTATAAAGAAAGGATTTGTAATCCCATTCTACAGAAGTGGAAAGTGAGTCTTAAGACTCAAAAAACTTTAAAAACTACAATGAAGTAACAACTTTTATTAATTTATTTTGTGTCTTTCCAGAATTTCTATGTATTTAGGAATGTGATATGAGTCTATATGTGAATTGAATCCGCCTGAATATTGACGACTTTTATTCCCCCTTTTGCACGTAAGATAGAATATTTTACCTACTATTCTACACTTTGCTTTTCTTAACATATCATGGGATCTTTTTATATAAATGAACAAAGAGTTTCTTCATTCTTTCACACAGTTTCATAGTATTCCTTTATATGATTATGTAATCATTTAATTAAAAACCCTTTTTTGATGGGTGTTTGGATTATTTCTAATATTTTGCTATTACAAACAACAATATGGCTTTTGCTTCCAGTTAAAATATAGAATGCAAAATACCATTATTCGTATGATAACAATAACAAAAAACCCTGATAAAATGAAAATCATACTTTTTTTGTGGCAATTACCAAAGAACAGTGGAGAGGGTAAGCTTTGATGAGCTGAATTACTGGGCGTGATGGTGAGCAGAGAGCCCACAGCTTCTTTCATACTTGAGGGAAAGTACCTGATTTCTGTGTGGGAAGGTGGAGAAGCAGTCCTCTATCAATGAAGAGACTTTGTACCTTTAAGAAAAATCTGCCAAAAGATTTGGAGATGGTTTGGAATTTAGAAGTCCACCAAATGCAAAAATAGTTTGGCTCAACAGTCACCCCCTGTCCCTGATTTTACTGCAAAAGTGGCAGTGGAGGCAAGGCTGGAAAACAGTTAAACAGTTTCATAGTGCTTGAATTTTGGAGCCATGTTAGACGCAAGGTAAGCCAAAATGATATGAAATCTATGTCTCAACCTGCTTCCAGCTCAAACAGTAGTAAAACCAAAGAAACTAGCCATTATACAGTGGCAGGCATAGGAAATTCAGGTTAGGCTGAGGAGCAAAGTAAAATGTCCTTGTTTCCATTAGATATCAGTGGTGCACTCAATTTAGTGAACACTACAGCTCAGTCTCAGCTCAACCTGACTCTTGATGAAATCTGATCAGATTCTCATTCCAGCCACCTGGCAGAGAGAAAAGGACTTGCACTCACTAGAAAAAACAAAAACAAAACACTCTTGGCGAGTCTTTTATATGCAATGTCTAACCTTCAGTAAAAAAATCACAAGACGTGAGGAAATAGGAAAATGAGATCCATAATCAGGAGAAAAAAAAATAGTCAATAGAAGTAGATACGCTACATATTGAAAATAAAAGTATGGGAAAATGTACATATACAATGCAAACAAATTATAGGGAAGCTGGAGTGGCTTTACTGTACAAAATATACTTCAAAACAAGGAAACTACCAGAGTTAAAAAGACATTTCAAATGGTAAAAGGGTCTTTTCATCAAGAAGACATCAATTTTGGCCAGGCGCAGTGGCTCACACCAGTAATCCCAGCACTTTGGGAGGCCTGAGGTCAGGAGTTGGAGAACAGCCTGGCTAACATGGCAAAACCCCGTCTATACTAAAAATACAAAAAATTAGCTGGGCGTGGTGGTGGGCGCCAGTAATCCCAGCTAGACAGGGAGATTCATTTGAACCCAGGGGGCGGAGGTTGCCGTGAGCTGAGATCGCACCATTGCACTCCAGTCTGGGCAACTGGGCGAGACTCCATCTAAAAAAAAAAAAAAAAAAGAAGACATCAATCTTAAATGTGTATTCCCTAAGTAACAGAGATCCCAAATACACAAAGCAATATTAAGAACACCGAAGGGAAAAATGATAAATCCATATTCATAGTTCTAATAACTGAGTAATTGACAGAACATATATATAATAAAAATCAGTAAGGATATAGAAGATCTAAGGAATACTATCAGCTAATTTGATCTCACTTACATTTATAGAACACCAAGTTTAGCAACTGCATAATACACATTGTTTTCAAGTGCACGTGAAATGTTTGTTGAGAAAAGACATGCTGAACTATGAAATGTCTCAATAAATTCCAAGGAATAGAAATCTCACAGAGTATATTCTCTGACTGTTGCAGAATTAAACTAGATATATGAATATCTAGAAAATACCAAACATTTGGAAATTAAATAACAACCCTTGAGTAAAAGAAGGAATTTTGAGACATTTGAAATGTTTAAAATCAATGAAAATGAAAACACAAATATTAAAATTTGGGGTATGTACCTGAAGCAGTGCTAACAGAAATTTTTGCCTTAAATATTAAAAATAAATATTAGAAAAAGAAGAAAAATTTAGAATTGACTATCTACATTTCCACCTTAAGAAGTTTGAAAAAAGAACAAATGAAACTCAATGTACTTACAGAAAGGAAATAACAAATATAAAAAAATCAATTAAGTAGAAGGCAACTAATAGAGAAAATCAAACAAAGCCAAAGTTTAATACTTTGAAAATATTAATAAAACTGAAAAACTCTTTGTCTTAGCTTGGGCTGCCATAACAAAATACCATAGACTGGGTAGCTTAAACAACGGAAACTTATTTTGTCATGGTTCTGGAGGCTGGAAGTCCAAGATCAGGATGCCAGTATGCTTGGGTTCTGGTGAGGGCTTTCTTCCTGGCTTGCAGATGGTAGCCTTCTTGCTGTGTGCTCACATGGCAGAGAGAGAGAGAGAGAGGTGCAAGCTCTCTGGTGTCTCTTTTTATAAGGGCGCTCATCCCATCATGAGGGCCACACCCTCATAACCTCATCTCAACCTAGCTATCTCCCAAAGGCTCAGTCTCCAAACACCATCACACTGCACAGTAGTGCTTTGATGTATGATTGTTGGAGGGACACAATTCTGTCCATAACATTCCAAGCAACAGTAATTAAGGAAAAAAGAGAAAAAACATAAACCATGTCATTAGGAATGAAAGAGGGGAAATCACAACAGACCCTACAGACACTAAAAAATTTAATAATAAAATGTGGGAACAATTTTCTTCCAATAAATTCAACAACTTGATTGAAGTGGACAAATTTAAATTCCTTGAAAAATACAACTTATCAAAATGGGCACAAACAGAAATGAAAAAATGTATCTATTAAGAAAATTGAATTTGTAACAAAAACCTTTCCCACAAATAAAACTCCAGGCCCAGATAGCTTCACTGGTGAATTCTGCTAACATTTAAGTAATAAATAATACAAATTGTACTCTAATTATTTGTCATGTACATATGTCATTATATATTTATGCAAGTACTTCTGGAGGATAATGTCCTCAAACTAGATTTGATGGGTCAAAATGTATGTGCATTTGTTATTTTGATAGATATAGCCAAATTACCTTCCATGGAGATTGAACCAATTTACATTCCGTCAGCAATGAGAAGACCTGTTTTTCTACACCTTTGCCAACAGATTTATACTAGTTTAAAAAATTAAACCAGTTTAAAATTTTCACTGATAGTTATTAAACACGTTGATGTGAAATGAGTGATAGAGCATTCTTCTCAATGACCAATTACTAGAGCTTTTATTTTCAGAAAATGTGTGTCTTCTTATTTCTTTGATTTTTCTCACTGACCAATTACTAGAGCTTTTATTTTCAGAAAATGTGTGTCTTCTTATTATTCCTTAATATATTTTGTTTTTTTCCTTGTTAATTACTGGAACAAAAATTTAAATTAAGGTGGCATAACAGGGTGGATGTGTGAGGTCCTTGGAAAGAAGTATGTGGGGAAGTTTCTTGAGCCCTGCATTAGAGATCAGTACCAATCTCTTCCTCCAGAAGATGTTTTATGAAACCTTCTAACAAGTAGAAAAGCTGTAGTTTTGAGTTTTATTTCACCTATAGGAATATTAAGAAATAGTAATAGAGAAGAAGGAAAGAAGAGAGAGAAAGATGTACTTCATAACCATCTTCTCAATACTCACGAAAAACTTTTTTTTTTTTTTTCTGAGACAGAGTCTCACTCTGTCGCCCAGGCTGGAGTGCAGTTGTGCTATCTCGGCTCACTGCAACCTCCGCCTCCTGGGTTCAAGCGATTCTTATGCCTCAGCCTCCTGAGTAGCTGGAATTACAGGTGTGTGCCACCACGCCTGGCTAATTTTTTTGTATTTTTAGTAGACATGGGGTTTCAGCATGTTGGCCAGGCTGGTCTCAAACTCCTGACCACAGGTGATCCGCCCGCCTTGGCCTCCCAAACGGCATGAGCCACCGCACCTGGCCAGGAAAAACTGTTAAAGACTATATGTATGTCTTTAATTTAAAGAGATTTGGAAACCGAGTTAGAAGATTCATTTAGGTGACTTCGACTTCCTGCAACATGTCAGTAGGACCTGTCCAAGAAGTTTCTCTTCCCACATTAAATATGATAATTCTCAATAAAATATCACATAAAAACCTTGATAAATAACCAAGTAAAAGAAATAAAGAAAGGTAGGTCTCAAAGTGCCAGAAATAAAGATAGAACTCAAGGTTGGCACTGTTGAGTAGAGAGTGGCTCTATGGTGGCCAACAGGAGAATGAGTCTGAATGCAGCACATAGAGGCCCAGGCTGATGCTAACTTCTTCCTAGCAGGATTTATTTTTGCTTCTGGAAGGCAGTTGGGGTAGGGAAAGTACTATTAATCCAGCCAAAGATTAAGCGAATTCAAAGCTTGGCTTTAGTCTTGGCGAGCGTCAGCTGATTTCCAGGTGAGTCCTTCTCCCAGCTATCCCTTTCAAGGTCTGAACTGAAAGCCTGGGGTATCTATTTAGGATTTTTGTTTGCTTGTTTATTCCTTGTTTCTCAAATCGGCAACTGTCTTATCCCTCTGCTTTTTCTTTCTCTCTGGGATCTTCAAGCCCTTGCTACTTTGGCAGCCCTCTGATGCTTTCAAACAGATGTTTTGTCTATATTGCTCAACTTCTCTTTTTCTCAACAGTAGCATTTGTTTTGGATAAACTAACTCACCATTATTTCAACCAGAAACAACCTGCTTGATTACTTAAAATTATATAGTAGATAATGTTAAAAATTCTTATTTTACTTACTGTTTTTAAATTTCCCTTATAAATGATATTTTTATTATTTTAGATGGCCTGTTATGTGAAACTTATTTAGGATAGACTTTTAAGTTTTTATTCATTCATGGGTATAAGTTTTCATTTATTGAGTTGTGAGCTTTAATAGAAGTAATTACTATTTTGATAAAATGTATGTATGTTCAGCTTTTAATAATAGGACTTTTGAGCATCATTTTTATCCAGTGGTTATGTTACTAGCAACAATAAGCCACTACTTTTGTTGAAACAATAAAACTTATTTTCATTTCTGAAATACAAATTATTACTGATTCTTACACAATGTCAAAAATGTTCTAGGCTATTCTGCTTTTGTTTAGACTATCAAGAGATACACTAGGCTATAATTCACTGTTTATTTTTTCTCCTACAGATTCTGAAGATTGCTGTTTTTGATATTCAAAAGGAACATTAAAAATTATCCCAAGTCTGTTTCCTATTTCTGAGGTTTAATTTTTAATATTTTATTATAGGTTTCTGAATTTATAACTATAAAATATTGCTCCCTTACTACTCACAGAAGAATGACAACTTATTAATCATTAGTCAAAAGTAACAATTACATAATTTGAGGATAACGTTAGCCTGGTGATTCTCTAAAGTGTGTGGGGCTGCCCGACATGTAGCAGCCACGCTGTCCTGTGAGATGGGGGCTAAGCTTGCAGGGACACCTGCGGGGGCATCTCAGGTGTCTCGGGCTCTCCCTGGAGGCCCGTTTGTCAATGGGCTCTATGATATCTTAGGACAATTAGCTGGATCTATGAGTTTATGATAGCATTCACCATACATTATTAATTCTGTTTACTTCTTTCTTATTGTAGTCTCTATCATATTATTTCCAACTAGTATGGAAGCAATTTGATAATTCCGCAAGTAGCATGGCTATACCTGCAGCTAAAAAAAACTATTTACTGATGAAATACTTCAATACAAAGAACATTTCTTTTAAGAGTAAATTAATTCTCATTTATAATTTTTGAAATAGGTAATATATAATCAGCAAAAATTAAGAAACTACAGAATTAGGGCCGGGCGTGATGGCTCACGCCTGTAATCCCAGCACTTTGGGAGGCTGAGTCAGGCAGATCACCTGAGGTCAGGAGTTCAGGCCCAGCCTGGCCAACATGGCGAAACCCCATGTTTCTACTAAAAATACAAAAAACTAGCTGGGCGTGGTGGCACACGCCTGTATTCCCAGCTACTCAGGAGGCTGAGGCATGAGAATCATTTGAACCTAGGAAGTGGAGGTTGCAGTGAGCAGATATGGTGCTGCAGCCTGGGCAGCAGAGCGAGACTCCGTCTCAAAAAAGAAGAAGAAGAAGAAAAAAAGAAACTACAGAATTAGACAGAATAAAAACTAAAAGAATAAAAAGTAAAAGTCATCCCTGTTCCCTCCCCATGAACAGTTTGGTGTATGATTGTTCATTCTTTCTTCTGTACACACACACACACACACACACACACACACACACGCGGAGGTTTGTGGCCACAGCCCATGTTGCTCAGCTCTGTCAGTGCGCAGAGATCTACCTTGTTCTGTTTCATAGCTCCACTATAATTTATTTAACCTTTCCCCTATTAACTGTGAGAAAATTCTGATGATGGAAACAGGGCAGACAAGGCTTCACTGAGGGGCATGAATGAAAGGACATTAGTGATGTTGCCCGGAGACAGCCTGACTAGTGCACCCCACAGCGAAACTCTCAAAGTTTTTGAACAATACAAAAAACCAAAACTCACTGTTCTCACGATGTTCATGTTTTCCCCTCTGCCTTCCCTTCCCTTTCTTTCATAAATTCTGTCTTTGCTCCCCTCCCCCATTTACAACAGTTTAACATCTGTTCTTTACATAAATGAGTAAATGTTTTCCAAATACTAACTAATGCTTCTGGGTTATTCTTTAACAATGGATATATATGTCATTTCCATTTTTATACTATTATACATAATTTTGCAAAATCATCCTTATTTTTTTTTTGCACTTGAATATTTCTGCAGGGTAAATTCCTAAAAGTGGGATTACTGCATCAAAAAGGATCCCTGTTTACAATTTTGGTAAGTCCTGTGGGAATGAATTTCTGGTGCTAGATGAGGAGACAGATGGCAGCCAGGTGGGGCAGACGCACCTACACCAGGCAGGAGGCCTTTGGGGTCCTCCCTGTCATATGCAGGTGGCTTTCCGCCTTGCCCTGTGCGCTCTCCTGAGTCTGTGTGTTTGAGGGAGAACCTAAGAGAGCACTTGGGAAGAGCCCCGGAGGGCAGCCGGGGCTTGCTGCCTCACCCTTTCGGTTTCACATCCCAGAATCAGTAAGGCAGGAATTTGAGGCTGCTTCTTTCCTTAGCAACTCAGTGACCTTAGGCAGAACAGTTCAGCCTTCTGAGTGTCCTTCCTCTTCTGTAAGGGGAGCGTAAACCGTCCTCCGTGCAGAAGGTGTACTGTGCCTGGCACAGCACTGGGGCATTGGGATCTCCAAATTAAAGGCTCACTCTGCGGGATGGAGGCAGCCACAGCTGGAAGAAGGAACATTTGGGGCCAGAAGTCCCCTTACCTCCGTCCTCAGAGAGAAGATGGGAATAATGACCCTCGCTGAAATGATTGCTCTCTGGCCAGCTTGCCTCGCATCCACATCCAAATCTGGGAGGCACAGAGCACATCAGGACACCGGGTTCTGTCAGTGTAATGGGCGTGGCTCCTGACCTTCTGTCTGTATCAGAGAAGATAAGGGAGAACATTTGAAAGAAAGGAGAAAGAAGATAGCCACTGAAGAACAGAGCAAAGGAGCCAGCAGAAAAAGACGAGGGCTGTAGCCCCACAGGAAGCAGAAACCGGTAGGCTAAGTAGGATACACACAAAGAAAAGTAGATCCGGAGAGGCATTTCCCCGAGGACTTTCATGTGGTTTCTCGTGAGGAGAAGCTGACTGCAGGGTGTTTGAAAGAGCGACTTATCGTTCTTTCGATCTCTAACGGCTGGATATCTAAGGGCCCGTCCGATGCCTAGAGATGGAGGCTGGAGAAGTCCTCGCTGGGGAGATGCGCAGGGCAGGCAGGGAGGGCAGCAGCTGGTGACACGGTGGCCCTCCCAGGGCGGGGACTGCCTGACCCCTCCACCCCCATCCCCGCGTGGAACAGGTTGCTGAAAAACAAACTCATGTTTTGAGTCCATAGGGCTGAAAAGGGTCTGTCTACAGTGATTACACACCAATGGCTGAATGCAGCACACATTTCACAGCCGCAGGTGCAGAGTGGAACTGTTTCAGAGAGGCACAGCTATTTCCACGGGCCGCTCGAAATGGCAAGTGTCTGGGAGCGTTTCTGAAGACCAGCATGAGATAAGGATGACCTGAGGGACTTATCAAAATGCAGATTCTGGAGCCCATCCCGGGCTGACTGAATTCGACCTTCTGAAGGTGGGCGCTGGGATGGACATTTTAAGCAACCCCACCGGGTAATTCTTAGGCACACTGAAATGGGACCATTTTGCTGCTCCGTGCAACCTGGACTAAGCCTGGCTGATTAAAAATCAACCCCTGGCTGGGCGTGGTGGCTCACGCCTGTAATCCCAACACTTTGGGAATCCAAGGCAGGTGGATCACCAGAGGTCAGGAGTTCGAGACCAGCCTGGCCAAGATGGTGAAACACTGTCTCTACTAAAAATATAAAAAATTAGCCGGGCGTGGTGTTGGGCGCCTGTAATCCCAGCTACTCCGGAGGCTGAGGCAGGAGAGTCGCTTGAACCCAGGAGGTGGAAGTTTTGATGAGCCAAGGTTGTGCCATTGCACTCCAGCCTGGGGAACAAGAGTAAAACTCTGTCTCAAAAAATAAAATAAAATAAAATAATAAAACAAAACAAAACAAAACAAAATAAAAAAATAAAAAATAAATCAACTCCTAGGTTTGTCAAAAATACAGATTTCTGGCCTGGCGCGGTGGCTCACGCCTGTAATCCCAGCACTTTGGGAGGCCGAGGCGGGAGGATCATGAGGTCAGGAGATCAAGACCATCCTGGCTAATGTGGTGAAACGCCGTCTCTACTAAAAATACAAAAAATTAGCCGGGTGTGGTGGCGGGTGCCTGTAGTCCCAACTACTCGGGAGGCTGAGGCAGGAGAATGGTGTGAACCCGGGAGGCAGAGCTTGCAGTGAGCCGAGATCGTCCCACTGCACTGCAGCCTGAGTGACAGAGCGAGACTCCATCTAAAAAATAAAAATAAAAATAAAAAATAAAAATAAAAATACAGATTTCTGGGTTGTGGGACCAGAAGTTCTGATCCAGTAAATTTGGGAAGCCATGGGCTATGGTCTGTAATTATTTGGTTCTTATGATCTTATAGCTGGACTTAGCATTTGTTATGGATTGAATGTTTGTATTCCCCCTGAAATTCCTGTGTTGAAATCCTAACCCCCAATTAGGAGGTGGGGTCTTGCGGAGGTGATTAAGGGGAATAGAATTAGTGCCCTAATGAAAGAGATCCCAGAGAGCCCCCTTGCCCCTTCAGCCACAGGAGGGCACAGTGAGAAGGCCGTGTCTGTGAACTAGGAGGCAGCCCTCACCAGACATGAAATCTGGTGATGTCTGATTTTGGACTTTCAGCCTCCAGAATGGTGAAAAATAAATTTCTGTGGTTTATAAGCCACCCAGTCTATGGTATTCTCTTATAGCGGCCTGAACTGATTAGGACAGCACTATTTTGACGAACGTACTTCTGGGGAAACTAAAGATCTTGATCCCATTGACATTAGCTCCAACTGAAGGGTGTCTGTCTTCAGCATGTAGAAATGTGGTGTATGGGGAGGAAACACAAAGTGTTAAATTTCAAATTCCACACCTCTTTTAAGGAGGTTAGAGCCTGTGGCACACTTTCAGCCAAGAGCCTCTCTCTGATATTAATTCTGAACTTAAATAGTAATTTTTGACAAGTGCCAGGCATACCCCTTCATGAGCAGAGTCTAGAAGACCACTCACAGGTCTCTCTTTGGGCTGAAGTTCAGCCAGAAACAGTCAGTTCCCCTCTGGATTTATGCCTTCTCTTTAGTGAACATTGAAGAGTTGAATAGATACTGGCTACCATTCAGAAGAGACTGTTTCATGTTGTATTAATATATTTCAAATAGAAAACTAATGTCTAAGTTAATAAGAGATGAATAAAAGTAAATAGTATACAAAGAAATAATTATTTACAACTTACTGCTAACCACAATTTAAAATACCACATTAATCCTGAATCTGTAAACTTAAAAGTTAGGTTAGGAAAAAGCTAGAAATCAGTCATACCTAGAAATAATTTAGGTTGACAGGCACCTTCACATTTCTGAGGCTGATTAATGATAGAGTCTCTGCTGTCTGTAATATTATCTTTAAAGAGATTCTTGGCTGTAGTTTCACAGTTAATTTAATTCCTCATCTTGGTGAGATTTTCCCACTGCACTCTGCCATCTGAATGGTTTCAAGGCCTTCTGTTACTTCACCAACTTTTTCCCTATTAAAATGGCCTGAAAAGGCCTTGGCCAGCCTGCCCTGTTCTTCCATCAGCATTCACCTAAGTACTCCTCATGGGTGGGAGAAACCATGGCAACAGCAGTTCTGGCGCATAGGGAGGTTATTCACAGGGCTTCAGAAAGCTACCGGCAGGTCCCTCACAGTAAGGAAGCCAGTGAGCCTTCTTCCCTTCCCAACAGCCATGCCACAAAGTTAGAAAAAAAAGGATTGGTATTTCAGATGCCGATTAGTTCAACATCCACTTATTGGTGCTTAGTATGTGAAGGATCATGTTGAGGCAGGAGCAAAGGGAATGAGATCAGCTCTTCTCTGTTCAGGAGCCCCTGCCCTAGTAGAGAAGCAGAGAGGACTTAACAAAGCAGAAACACCCTCAGAGCACCCTGGGGAGGAGGGTCAGAAGGGATGATGCTGCCTGGGGGGAGGCAGGAGAATCCTCAAGAAGAAGACTTTGAGCTGGTCTAGAAGGACAGGGTGGAGGAGGGGACAGGCAGGCAGGCCATTCCAGGTAGAAGAGAGCTTGTGTAATGCCCAGAGGTGGGGATAAGAAAATGACCCTTGAGAAACAGCAAGTGCCCTCGGGAAGGTTGAAAATGGAGAGCATGGAGACTCCCCATCACTCTCTCACAGACTGAGAGATTAACTGGAAAACTAAGGCTGGAGTGTGGTTGGAGGGGTTGGGAAGCCAGTGACCCAAAACACAGATGGGTGTCAACAAAAACAAAACAAACTCAAAGACAAACCAGGAAAAGCTTTCTGTCTCCAGTCTAAGAGTCAGTAAAGGGGAAGCCTAGCAAGACATAAAAATTTTAGGCCGGGTGCGCTGGCTCACCCCTGTAATCCCAGAACTTTGGGAGGCCGAGGCGGGTGGATCACTAGGTCAGGAGATCAAGACCATCCTGGCCAACATGGTGAAACCCCGTCTCTAAAAATACAAAAAATTAGCCAGGCGTGGTGGCACGTGCCTGTAGTCCCAGCTTTTCAGGAGGCTGAGGCAGGAGAATTGCTTGAACTCAGGAGGCAGAGGTTGCAGTGAGCCAAGATCATGCCATTGCACTCCAGCCTGGAGACAGAGCAAGACTGAATCTCAAAAAAAAAAAAAAAAATTTTTTTAGACAATAACCAGTCTACTTCAGCCAAATACCAGAGAAAAAACTGTGTCCCTGCTACCACTCACTCATGCCAGCAAAGGCCAAACAGGTTGCCCAGGCTTCTGCCCTAGCAAGGCTGTAATAGGGTGCCCCAACATCCCCACTGGGACAGTGTCAGAAAAAGCAAAGTAGGGAGCTTGGACTTTTGTCCCAGCAGGTAACAAGACCCTCCTGCCACATGATGTTAGTGGTGGCCATGTTGGGAATCTGGACCCCATCCCACCTAGCAGTAATGAGGCACCACTGCCTCTCCCCCAGGTGGTGTCAAAGAAGGTCTAGTCGAGAGTCAGGACTTTCATCATTGCCTACTAGAAATGAGGCCACCCCCACCATGGTGTTGGTGGAGATTACACTGAGAGCTGGAACTGCCAACCCTGCCCTACAAGGAGCATCTCCTCACCTTGGGTGTCAATGGAGGTCAAATGGAAAACCTGGACTTCTACCTCCACCTGACAGCATGAGGTGGCACCCATTCCCTTCTGGAGGGGCGATAGAGAAAGCCAGTTAAAACAGAGATTTTAAAGGAGATCCAGAGTCTTATGACATAACACCCAGCATGTCCAGGTTTTTTTTGTTGTTGTTATTTTGAGGCGGAGTTTCGCTGTTGTCGCCCAGGCTGGAGTGCAGTGGTACAATCTCGACTCGCTGCAACCTCCGCCTCCTGGGTTCAAGCAATTCTCCCGCCTCAGCCTATCGAGTCGCTGGGATTACAGGTGCCCACGACCACAACCCGCTGATTTTTTGTATTTTTTTTTAGTAGAGATGGGGTTTCACCATGTTGGCCAGGCTGGTCTCAAACTCCTGACTTCGGGCAATCCACCCGCCTCAGCCTCCCAAAGTTCTGGGATTACAGGTGTGAGCCACCACGCCTGGCCAGACTGTCCAGGTTTCAACTGAAAATCCCTTGTCATACCAAGAACCAAGACCTCAACCTGAATGAACAAAACAATACCAAGATGGCAATCCCTGCCATCTTGTTAGAATAATCTGACAAAGATCTTAAGGCAGTCATGATAAAAAGGCTTCAATGAACAAATACAAACATGTTTGAAACAGAAATAGAAAATGTCAGTGAAGAAATAGATGATATAGAGAAGAACCAAATGGAAATTCTAGAACCGTAAAATACAATAACTAAAATAAAAATACAAAAACTAAAAATAGAAAGAATTAGTGGACCAAAACAATAGAAACTACTCAATCTAAACAACAGAGAGAATAGAGACTGAAAAAAAAAAAATGAGCAGAATTCTGGGGACCTGAGTTACTATAACAAAAGCCTTGACATTTGAGCCATCAGAATCCCAGAAGTTGAAGAGAAAGAGGGCAGGACTGAAAAAAGTACTTGAAAAAATAATGGCTGAAAACTTTCCAAATTTTGTAAGAGATCTATATCCACAAATTCAAGAAGTGAACGCTAAACAAAATAAACCCAAAGAAATCATGCCAAGACACATCATAATTAAATTCTGGAAAACTGAAAACAAAGGAACAATCTTAAAAGTAGCTAGAGAAAAACATTATCTATAGGGAAAAATCATTCAAATTTCTCATTAGAAATTATGGAGGCCAGGCTGGGTGTGGTGGCTGATGCCTGTAATCCCAGCACTTTGGGAGGCTGAGGCAGGCAGATCGCTTGAGGCCAGGAGTTTGAGATCAGCCTGGCCAACAGGCGAAATCAGGGCTCTACTAAAAATACAAAAAAAAAAAAAAAAAAAAAATTAGCCAGTGGTGGTGTCGTGCGCCTGTAATCCAAGCTACTCAGAAAGCTGAGGTGGGAAGATCGCTTGAGCCCAGGAGGTGGAGGTTGCAGTGAGCTGAGATTGCACCACTGCAAGAAATCATGGAGGCCGTGGCACAATATTTTTCGGGTCAACTCAAAATTCTATTCCAGGCAAAAATATCTTTCATGAGTGAGGAGGTAATAAAAACTTTCTCAAATAAAAGAAAGCAAAAAATTTGTCACCAAGAGACCAATCATAAAACAATAGCCAACAGAAGTTCTATATTCAGAAAGGAAATGATAAAAGAAGGAATCTTAGAACATCAGAAAGAACATGGTAAGCAACAATATGGGTAAATACAATAGATTTTCCTTCTTCTCTTGTGTTTTCTAAATTATATTTAGCAGTTGAAAGAAACATTATAACACTGACTGATGTGGTTCTAAATATATGTAGAGGAAACATCTAAGGCAGTTATAAATGGAGAAGGGTTAAGGGACATAATGGGAAGTAAGGTTTCTCTATGTCACTCAAACTGGTAAAGTGATGACATTAGGAGATTGTGATAAGTTGTGTAAATACAATATAATACCTAGGGCAACCACTAAAAATGCTACAGAAAGATACAAAAATAATAGATACATAAAAATAGAACTCTAAAAAACATTTAAGCAAACTACAGAAAGGGATGAGGGAAAGAAAACAGAAATAAAAAACAGACATAACAAACAGAAAACAAAAAATAAAATGGCAGATCTAAGCCTTAAAGCATCAACAATTACATTAAATATAATTGGTCTAAATACACCCAATAAAAGACAGATTAACAAAATGGACTAAAACACATTACTGAACTATGTGCTGTCTATAAGAAACTCAATTCAAATTTAATGATATAAGCAGGTCAAAAGCAAAAGGATGGAAAAAGGTATATCATGTAGACTTCAGAGCAAAGAAAATTATGAGCCAGAGAGAGATGTCATATAATGCTAAAAGTGTCAATTCACTAAGAAGACATAGCAATCCTGAATGTGTATGCACCAAATAACGAAGCTGAAAAATAAGTGATGCAAAAACTGATGAAACTGAAAGGAGAAATAGACATATCCACAAATATAGATGAATACTTGAACACCCCCTCTCAACAACTGATAGAAAAACTAGGCAGAAAACCAGCAAGGACATAAAAGAACTCAACGACACCATCAACCAACAGGCTCTAGTTGGGATTTACCAAGCACTTCACCCAACAACACTGAAATATACATTCTTTTCTAGTCCAACGAATGTGTACCAAAATAGACCACATTTTATTTAAAAATATCACACCTGTTTTGATCAGGTGTGATAAGAAATGCAGGCATGGAAATGACTGTCATGAAGGAAGAGGTTTTTACTCACAGTGCTCTAGAAATGGGGGCAAACACACCATGCAGAGCCACACAGAAAAGTACCAGAGTCAGTCAGGAGGCAGAGGGGGTCAGGGGGAAATGTGGGCAACAGCCATTAATGTGGTTTCTCTGGGAAAGGCAAGGCAGAGTAAACAGGTTTAGCAGACTTGGGATCGGCTAGTGTGAAAATTTCAGGGGGCTCTGAGGCATAGGGGCTATCCCCATTGGTCTGATACCTGGCCCTGGACTGATTAGGGCCGGTAGACAGTGGCCTAGAATGTGAAATCTCTGTGAGCGACTGATGAAAGGGGTGGTTAGGGTCTAGGTTTGGATTGGTTGGTTTGCATATGATTGGTGCACTCACAGGGAGTTATTTGCCATCTCTAGGAATTAGCTGGCTCTGGGAGGGACAGTCTCCCCAAGGTTAGTAAGGCCACGAACATTATTCTGATATCAAAACATGAGTAAAAAGACATGCTTAATACATAAGCCATAAAACAAACCTCAATACATTTCAAAGAATAAAATAATAGTGTGTTCTCTGGCCATAATAAAATCAAACTAGAAATAAATAGCAGAAAGATAATAGGAAAATTTCCAAACACTTGGAAACTAAAACACACTTCTAAATACAATGTACCAAATGAAATTTAAAAATAAAACATATTAAAATTTGTTAGCATAGCTAAAGGAGTGCTGATAGGGAAATGTATATCACTGCATACTGTAGGAAAGACGAAAAGACTGAGATCTAAGTTCCTACTCGAAGAACCTAGAAAAAGAAGAGCAAAATAAACCAAAAGCAAGAAGGAAGAAAATAATAAAGATAAGAGCAGAAATCAATTATCCTGAAAACAGAAAAAGAAAAGAGGATATTAATGAAACAAAGAGTTGGTTCTTTGAAAAGATCAACAAAATTTAAAATTTACAAACCTCTAGGAAGGCTGACAAAGGAAAAAAAGAGAGAAGACATAAATTACCAATATCAGGAATGAAACAGGATATATCGCTACAGACCCTGTGGACATCAACGCAATAATAAGGGAATCTTGTGAGCAATTCTACACATACACTTTGCAACTTAGACAAAATGGACCATTTCCTCAAAACCCACAAACTACCATAGCTCAACCAATATAACATAGATGATAATGAGCTGTATAACTATTAAGGAAGTTTAATTTATATTTAAAAATCTCTCAGAAAAGAATTGTTCAAGGCTCAGATAGTTTCATTGGAGAATTCTACTAAATGTTTGAAGAAGGATTACCACCAATTCTACATTTTTTCCAGAAAATAAAAAAAGAGGGAACACTTCCCAGTACATTTTGTGACTCCAGTGTCATACTGATCCTAAAACCAGAGGAGTACAGCACACAAAAAAGAAAACTACAGACTAATATCCTCCATTAATATAGACGCAAAAATTCTTAATAAAATAGTAACAAATGGAGTTTGGCACTATATAAAGAGAATTACACACCACGATAAAGTGAGGTTCATTCCAGGGATGCAAGGCTGGTTTAATGCTGAAACAATAGTCAATATAATCTACCGTATTAACAGGCTAAAGAAGAAAAATCATATGATTAATCAATTCATGGAAAAATTTTTTTTTGGTCAAAATTCAAAATGCATTCATGATTTTAACAACTCTCAGAAGAATGAGAATAGAGATGAACTTCCTGAATTTGATAAAGAGCATCTACAGAAAAACCTGTAGTTAAGATTATACTTAATGGTGAAAGATTGAGTCCTTAATGCTCCCCTTAAAATCAGGAACAAGGAAAGGATTTTTGCCTTTACCATTCCTATTCAGTGCAGTGCTGGAATGTCTAGCCAGTGCAATTTGACAAGAAAAGGAATTAAAAGACATATGGACAGGAAAGGAAGAAATAAAATTCTTCATACCTACAGATGATATGATTGTCTACATATCATTGTCTACATAGAATCCTAAGAAATCTACAAAAATCTAGAACTAATAAATGAATTCAGCAAGATTGGAGGACTCAAACAAATAAGCAAACAAAACCCAAATGTATTTCTATAAACTAGCAATGAACATGGGAACACTGAAATTAAAATATAATACTATATTCAATCAATCAAAGAAAATGAAATATTTAAAATCTAAATCTAACAGAACATTTACATGACTTGTATGCTGAAAACCACGCAACACCAATGAAAGAAATTAAAGAGGATATAAATAAATAGATAAACTGCGTTTGAGCGTAGGATGATCAAACATAGTAAAGATGTAAATTCTTCCCAAATTGATATACAGGTTTAATGCCATTTCTATCAAAATCCCAGCAAAACTTTTTGTATACAGAGATGAGA
Source organism: Pongo abelii (assembly GCF_028885655.2). Taxonomy (NCBI): domain Eukaryota; kingdom Metazoa; phylum Chordata; class Mammalia; order Primates; family Hominidae; genus Pongo; species Pongo abelii. The sequence goes on from NC_071999.2 coordinate 21,929,170, forward strand.
TTATTCTAAAATAATCCTTATAATGAATCCATTCATATAATAGAAAGGAAAAGGAACTAGAATAGCTAAAATAATTTGACAGAAAAGAATAAAGTGGGAGGAATTACTCTTGCAGATTTCAAGATTTATTATGTATCTACAATAATTAAGACTGTTTGATATTTGCAGAAGGATAGACCCAGTGGTCAAAGGATCAGAACAGAGAATCCAGAACTAGACCCATACAAACATGCCCAACTGGTTTTTGATGAAGATGCAAAAGAAACTCAAATGGAGAAGAGATTGCCCTCTTATCATATGGTGCCGGAGCCATCGGACATCTACATGCAAAAAAATGAACCCCAACTTAAGTCTCAGACCTTATCTAAAATTTAACTCAAAATGGGTCACAGACTTAAATATACACTGTAAAACTATAAAACTTTTAGAAAAACATAGGAGAAAGTCTTCAGGATCAAGGGCTAGGTAAAGAGTTCTGAGACTTGACACCAAAAACACAATCCATAAAAAAGAAAAGTGATAAATTGTGTTTCATTAAAGTGAAAAACTTTTGTTCTTCAAAGACGTTGTTAAGAAGATGAAAACAAAAGCTGAAGAGATGTGTTTAATTTGTTTTAAAGCCACGAAGTGAAAAAATATTTGCAAACCACTTATCTGTCCAAACCAGTGCCTAGAATACATAAAGAACTATCAAAACTCAACAGTAGGAAGACAAACAATCCATTTAGAACATGGACTAAAGACAGGAAGAGGATACAGAGATGGCAAATAAGCACATGAAAAGATGTTCAACTTCAGCTAATGTAACTAGGGAAACGTGAGCTAAACACACCAGTCAGAATGTATAAAATAAAAAATAGTGACAGTACCAAATGCTAGTGAGGATGAGGAAAAACTAGATTGCTCTTCCATTGCTGGTGGGATTGTAAAATGGGGCAGCTACTCTGGAGAACATTTTGGCAGTTTCCTTAAAAGCAAACAATGCAGCTACCATATGGCCTAGCAATTGGATGTCTGGGCATTTATCACAGAGAATGAAAACTTTCATTCACAGAGTAATCTTTACAGAAACATTCATATTATTCATATAAGTAAAAAACCAGAAACAGTCAACATGTAACCAATCTCAAAAGGTTATATACTGCTTGATTCCTTGTATATAACATTCTTTAAATGACACATTATAGAAATACTGAGCAGATGAGTGGTTGCCAGGACTTAAGAAGGGGATGGTAGGTGGGACGGGAAGGAGCTGGGTGCGGGTATAAAAGGCAGCATGAGGGGTCCTTATGGTGATGGAAATGTTTTGTATCTTGACAGTATCAATGTCAGTTTCCTGGTTGGGATCTTACACTACAATTTTGCAAAAATTACCACCAGGGAAACTGCAAACAGCACATGGGATCTCTGCATTGTTTCTTATACCTGCATGTAAATCTACAGTTATCTCCAAATAATAATTTTAATTAAAAAAAAGAATGAAACACTTATAGGACAGTCAGCGAACACTGGCTGTAGTTTTTAGTGTGATGGTGACATTGAGCTTTTTCGAAAGACTAGTCTGTATTCTTAAAAGATCCATACTGAAATATTTCAGATGATGTTCTGTCCGGTATTTGCTTCAGAATAATCCAGAGCGAGGGAGAAGCAGGTGAGGTCCACCAGGAGAGTGAATGGCTGTAAGCAGGGCATTGTGGAGCTGGGTAGTCGGTATGTGGGTGTCTTTACATTGGACACTACATGTGGTTTTAGTGCCTGGGGCAGGGCAGCGTGGTGGGGAGGCCATTGGCTTTAGACATGGTCAGACCGGCTGTGAATCTTGGCTCTGCTACTTATTAGCTGTGTGACCTTTCTCAAGCTACTCAGACTTTCTTTCTTCTTTCTTTCCTTCTTTCTTTCTTTCCTTCTTTCCTTCTTGCCTTCTTTCCTTCTTTCTTTTTTTCTTTTCCTTTCTTTCTCTTTCTTTTTTTTTTATTTGAGACTGAGTCTCACTCTGTCGCCCAGGCTGCAGTACAATAGCTTGATCTCGGCTCACTGCAACCTCTGCCTCCCAGGTTCAAGCAATTCTTGTGCCTCAGCCTCCCGAGTAGCTGGAACTACAGGTGGGTGCCACCACGCCCAGCTAATTTTTGTATTTTTAGTAGAGATGGGGTTTCACCATGTTGGCCAGGCTGGTCTCGAACACCTGACCTCAGTGATCTGCTCGCCTGGGCCTCCCAAAGTGCTGGGATTACAGGCATGAGCCACCACACCCAGCCTGTATTCAACCTTTCTGACCTCAGTGTCTTTGTCTGTAAAATGAGACTAATATCTCATAGGGTAATTGTGCAGATAAACAAGATTGCTGAGGAAGAGTGCAGGGTGAGTAATAAAAGGTTCTTGGGGTAACTTTACCTGAGGATGGAGAGAGGAAGAGAAGCCAGTGCAGGAGATAGATGGGCAGGTGGAGGTGGGGCCAGAGAACCATGGTTAGGTTGGGCAGTATGTGGGAATCCAGTAAAATACTAGTTTTATTTAATATTTATTTTTTTTGCGATAAGGTCTTGCTCTATCATCCAGGCTGGGGTGCAGGGGCGTGATCATAGATCACTGTAGCCTCAATCTCCTGGTCTCAAGTGATCCTCCCACTTCAGCTTCCTGAGTAGCTGGTTTACAAGTTTTTTTTTTTTTTTTTTGTAGAGACTGGGACTTGCTGTACAAAAGAATCCAAGCTGGTCTCAAACTCCTGGCCTTAAACGATCCTGCTGCCTTGGCCTCATGAAATGTTGGGATTACAGGCGCAAACCGCCCTGTGCAGCCAGTAAAAGATTTTTAAAAGAATTGTTGGAAGAAGACACCTGAGAAGAAGCCATCAGATGTGGCATTCAGAAAGTCATTGGTGCTGATAATGGCTTCAGTTCAGTGGTGAAGGTGGGCCCAGATTCATTGCTATGGAATAGGTGGGGAAAGAGGAAGTAAGTGCCTGCCATTCTCAGAATCTTGATGGCAGGGTATGGAGAGACCAGGCTGTAGCTCAAGAGGGAAGGAGCTTTTAGAGAGGTTAAAGAGCAGAAAGAAACTAAAGATGAAGAGATTGAAAGTGAAAGAGAGAGGAGGGTTGTTTCCATATCCTGTCCATTGTGAATCATGCTGCAATGAACACAGGTGTGCAAGTATTTCTTTGAGATCCTGGTTTTAACTCTTTTGGGCATATACCCAAAAGTGCAATTCTGGATCATTTGGCCATTTTACTTTTAACATTTTAAGGAGCCTCCATTCTGCTTTCCATAATGCTGCACCCTTCTACATTCCTAACAGTGCATGAGAGCTGCATTTTCCCCACATCTTCACCAACACTCATCCTTTGTTTCTGTTTTGTTTTGTTTTTTGATAATAGCCATCCTAACAGGTGTAAGGTGATATCTTATGGTAGTTTTGACAGATAAATGAAGACAGAAAGTATGGTATATCCATACAATGGAATATTATTCAACCTTAAAAAGGAAGAAAATCCTGCCATCTGCGGCAACATGGATGAACCCAGAGGACATTATGTTAAGTGAAATAAGCCAGGCACAGAAAGGTAAATATTCCTGATCGTACTGATGTGAGCATCTAAAACAGGCAAACTCTGAGTAGCAAAGACTCCAACGGCAGTTTCCAGGGCTGGGGAGGGGTGTGGACTTAAGGAAATGGGGAATTATTATTCAATGGATATAATTCAGTTATGCTAGAAGAATATGTTCTAGAGATCTTCTGCACAGCATCCTGCCCGTAGTGAACAATATGTATTGCACACTTCAAAATACGTTGAGAGGATAGTTCTCAAGTTAAATGTTCTTACTGCAAAAAACAATGCAACACAGGGGCCTTTTGGAGGTGATGGGTATGTTTATTACCCTGATTGTGGTGCTGGGTATCCCGAGTGTTTCCACAGGTCTAAACCCATCAAACTGGGCACTTTAAATATGTGCAGTTCTGTGTATATCTATTTCACCTCAGTTTGTTGTTTGAAAAAGGAGAGAGAGAACAGAGGGGCCAACTGCAGCAGTCCTGGGGGAGAGGTGGGGAGAAGATGCCTCCTCCATTCATACTGGGATTATTGCCAAGGCTGTGTTATTTGCCCCTGATTTTCCCCACTTCCTGTGGGCTTCATGCAATACCCGTACAACCAGCGATTTAAAAAGAAAGGAACAGGGCTGGACGCGGTGGCTCACACTTTTAATCTCAGCACTTTGGGAGGCCGAGGAGGGTGGATCACTTGAGGCCAGGAGTTGGAGGCCAGCCTGGCCAGCATGGTGAAAGCTCATCTCTACTAAAAATATAAAAATTAGCTGGGCATGGTGGCACATGCCTGTAATCCCAGCTACTTGGGAGGCTGAGGCATGAGAATCGCTTGAACCTGGGAGGCAGAGTTTGCAGTGAGCCAAGATTGTGCCACTACACTCCAGCCTGGGCTACAGAGTGAGGCTCTGTCTCAAAAAATAAAAATAAAAATAAATAAATAAAATAAAAAGAAAGGAACATCCCAGGAAAAGCAGGGATTATGAATGCCAACTTGATTGGTTTAATGTGATGATGAAATTGTGATTTTGCTTTAAAACCTTAGTCCTTGGTTTTTATAAACTGGTATTAAAATATTTATGGCCGAAATATTTTGGGGTTTGCTTTAGACTAAAGAAAATGAGAAGAGTATTTTTGTTTCTCTGGAGCAAGTTTTTGAAGGAGGTCCTGGAGGAATCAGCATGCCACACCAAGCCCACATCTGTGTTCACCATTCACTGGATGTCCCCATGGGTGGTGTATCATGCTATGTCCCTTTATGCTGGGAGTGAGTTCACAGGTGTGCCATTGCTCCCAGCAGTGATCAGTCTGCACCTGCCTCACCCACACCCATACTAATGGCATCTGTGTCCAATCTGGAAATTCTTGGGGGGAAAGAGGTTTCCCACCTCTGGGTGCTAAACTGTGGGTGCTTTTTTCAGTCACATGGGATGAAGGCTTAAGACTTCCCTAACCTCCTCTCTTTCTGGGATGAACTGACCTTGAGGACATCATCCTAGTGTCGTACAAGTGGCCCCCTCCAAGCTGAGTGCTCTGTAGGCTGCTAAACTCAGCCTCTGCCCATTTGCAGGGAGGATGCAAGTATCCCTGTTGAAGTTCCAGGCCCCTCCACCCACAGTAACTGGTGGCCTTCCCAGCAAAAGTACCCAACCCACTCATCATACCACGAGGGTTGGCAGCAAGCTGCCCAGATGCAACAGAAACCACAAGGCATGTGAAGGCTTAAGCAATGGGGACGAGCTTTATTGAGGCAGTCACATCCACATTTCAGTTGTTCGCAATGATTGGCAAATGGATGAGTTAAAAAAGCCTTCTGCTTCCATACTGTTCCATCTACATTCAGAAAGCAGTAAAAATATATTGTGCAATGAACACTTTCCACCTTAAGCGTATCATGACAGTTCACAAATTTGCCAACAGACAATGCAAAACAATATTTACAAGGTAGACCCTTTGTAAGTTCCAAATTTAGATACTTGTGGTGTAATTCTAAAACTAACATCGCATGTTTTTCCAGGTAAGGAAGACCAGTCATTATAAAAATACTTTATATAAATTCAAAGTCAGAACTAAAAACATCCAAGACTATAAAAATATATTTTCCTAATAAAAGTATCAATTTCTAGATAAATGTTCTTTATCAACAACAGTTATATAAATTTTCAGAAAGTCCACTTAAAAGGAACCTGTCAAAATGACTGCAATGCTCCTCTGTCAAGCAGTCTCTTGTTTTCAGAGATGGACCACGTATTTGATTACGTTGTGTATGAATGGAGCAAGTATCCTACAAAAAGTTAACTCAAGTGTCTATTTATTATGAAAGTCATTTACAAACTCTTCAGGCTACAGAAGGAACTTTCAGGTTGGTATTGCCTTCTGGAGAAGACAGAAGTCTCCTTATGACGCAGCTACATTTTACCTTGAAATGTTTAGCTTGGGAAACCTGTGATTGCATTTTGACCACTATCTGAAATCAGCTCATTCATTTCATTCTGCTTACTCTCCTTTAGGGCATGATTGGGGTGATTTTTTTGCGTCTGTGCTCTCTTTGATCTCCTAAAACACACTTTCAGCAGCAGGTAGCACAACTCTGCCACGTTAAGTAGCATGCAAATCACAGACGCAGAAATCATAAAAATGGTAAACACGGTCTTCTCTGTTGGCCTAGAAATAAAGCAGTCAACAAGGTTGGGGCAGGGGTCAATCCCACATTTCAACACCCAGGGCAGGTGGTACCCATTGTAAAGGAAGTAAAACACATACATAAAGGCTGCTTCAAAGATGATTCGGAAAAAGATGCTGCTGGTGTATGTCCACCACAGCGACCCCTCTATCCGAACCTTCTGCTTTTTAATGTCCTCTATGTCTTTGAATTCATTCCTCTTCTCTCCTCGCCTGAACTTGCGAGTGGTTTCGTGCCTGTAGTAGGCCACGTGCATGGCCACCAGCAGCGCTGGGGTGGAGACGAAGATCAGCTGGAGGGCCCACAGCCGGATGTGGGACACCGGGAAAAAGTGGTCGTAGCACACATTTTTGCATCCCGGTTGCAGTGTGTTGCAAACGAAGTCCTCTTGCTCGTCACCCCACACCTCCTGGGCAGCCACCACGAGGATCATGACTCGGAAAATAAAGATGACTGTGATCCACACCTTCCCGATGCTGGTGGAGTGTTTGTTGACACCCCCGATGAAAGTGTGCAGGGTCCCCCAATCCATTGCGCTGGTTTATCCCTAAACAGACAAAAGTGGGCAAAGGTTTATTAGTGGAAGAGGCCTTGGGAAAGTGACACAGTGATATTACGGACTGAAGCCAACTTTATTTTAAGGTAGGCTGTCATATTTTACAACTTCAACTCCCTGCCCTGCTAGTCTGAGGTTTTCTGAAAAGGAATGCCCACCCTGAAAGCATTCTCATGTTTGGCCGGGTGTGGTGGCTCATGCCTGGAAACCCAGCACTTTGGGAGGCCGAGGCGGGCAGATCATGAGGTCAGGAGATCGAGACCATCCTGGCTAACAAGGTGAAACCCCATCTCTACTAAAAATACGAAAAAAAATTAGCCAGGCGTGGTGGCGGGCACCTGTAGTCCCAGCTACTTGGGAGGCTGAGGCAGGAGAATGGCGTAAACCAGGGAGGTGGAGCTTGCAGTGAGCTGAGATTGCACCACTGCACTCCAGCCTGGGTGACAGAGCGAGACTCTGTCTCAAAAAAAAAAAAAAAAAAATTATCATGTTTTTGGTCAGAAACAACTTTTTGGAAGAGGGATTAGGATCATCTTGATTCAACTAAATTCAGATCATTTACTAGATTGCTGTTTGCATTAATCCAGGAACACAGGTAAACGAATTCATTTCCAAGCTCCCTTTTAATCACTGTCTGATCTGTTACACCAGATTGGCTTTCTCCTAGGGCTCACCGAGCTTCCGCAGTAGATTTTACTCATTAAATAGCTTATTCAGGGGAAAAAAAAACTTTCATTGGAATGACATATTCCAGTTTACCCAACAGACTAAGAAGGGAAAAAACAAAATACTTATTAGCTTACTTTATACAATATATTTATACTTAATTCTAGCTTGAATAGCATCATCTGCCATACTCATGTGTTCTTAGGAAATCTAATATTGTCAACTACTGAGAAAGCCTCTTCTAAAAGAGACTCACAATCTTTTATAAAGATTGCTCCATTGTTCTCCAACATATCTTCAGTATAACCAAGCCCACGTTGGCTTTGCCTCCCCAGCGGGTCCTGTTCGTGCCAGGGGCAGCCGAGGAGGAGATCTGCTGCCCTTGCCACCCAGTGCCTCCTTCCCTGTTAATGCACTGATTCTATATCCCGAGAGAAAAAGGACTTCTTTACAGCTATGGACACTTTTGCTATAATTCAAACAGCTGCCTTCTTAGCCTACACTGCCACAGAAGACTATAGAATTGGTCAGCATTCTCCTTTGAAAAATAAAAGGAGGTATCATGGACCCTTTGAAAATTTTCAGAAAGTAAAAGACCTCTCCCCAGAGTAATTCACTCAGGCATTTTTTTACAGGCTGTCAGGGCATGAGAGAGTCACCAAAGTCCTTCTGTTCACCGGTCTTAGACTTTCTTATCCCTGAATGGGTGAGGGACACCTGTCAGCCTCCCCCTCTCAGGCCAGCCCCCTGGACCTCACGCTCTGGCCCACACACCTGCCCCTCTGCATTACGCTGGCTGCTCTTGGAAGCAGTTGGGTAAATGGAGGCAGCCTCTCCTCACCCAGGAGTGCCTTGGCCTCAGAGTGGGGTGCTACTGTGTGCCCCAAGGCAGCATCTTCTGTAGACTTAGAAAGTCAGCAGACCTGTTGGAAAAGTCCGACTCCTAGTTCAGTTGGCTTTCTGAGAAATTGTTTTTTTGCCCTTGGTTGGGTATTAATATTAAGCAACAATTCTCCATTCCTCCCTCCCCAGCCCCCAGCAACCACCATTCTACTTTCTGTGTCTATGATTTTGACTGATCTACAGACCTCATATAAGTAGAAATCCACAGCACTTGTCTTTTTGGGACTGGCTTATTTCACTCAGCATAGTGTCCTCGAGGTTCATCCATGTTGCTGTGTGTGACAGGATTTCCTTATTTTGGAGGCTGAATACTATTCCACCATATGGATGCTCCCCATTTTGTTTACCCATTTATCCATCAATGGACACTGGATTGCTTCCAGCTTTTGGCTGTTGTAACACTAATATGAGTGAGGGTGTACTACTATTTTTTCAAGACCCTGCTTTCAAGTCTCTTAGGTATCTAGATGTGGGATTGCTGGATCTCATGGTTATTCTATTTTTAATTCTTTAAGCATTTCCACAGGAGAGCAGAATATTATTATTCAGAATGAAAAGAGGGGCCCAATTCCTGGAGAAGGGCAAATATCTTGATTTTTAAAATAAGAGAAAATGTATATGTGTGAACTGGGGGGCTTTCTGTTGAGCCCCCAGCAACATTCTAAAACAGTGTCACTAAACTTCTTGTTAAGAGTTCCGTGATAGCAACTATAGCAATGGCAATGGCACCGAGTCTTGGAATCACAAAGGTCTTTGTTGCCGCCTCTCCTATCGTTGGGAGGTTGTATTTTCATGGTTCCTTCAATAACTGCAGCCTAGCATTTTACTTCAAGAATATCAGTATTCCTTAGGAGGGATATCCTTATCAGCGGGACATCAGCACCACAGCACAAGGTTGCGAGAAAGAGACTCAGGCTCAGGCTGTGTGAAGGGAACAGAGTGCTGGGCTCCTCGGGCAGCCCACATTGGAAAGATGGGCTCTTTCCATGTTTCAGGAAAGACCTGGCCCTCGGGGGTGCATCAACAGGTGTGTGGACAGATGGAAGAGGCTGGAGGTTACCTCACAGCTGAGGAAACAGAACACACACTAGCTTGACGAAGACGCTGAGGCACAGGGCGGCGACCCTGGAATGTGAAGCAGAGGATTCAATGCCTGCGCAAATCTAGGACTAAGAACTGGATCTGACACTCAGCATTAACAGAAAGCCAGGTTTTTGCTTTTAAGCCACGTTTTTCTTAAAAAAAAAAAAGAAAGAAAGAAAATTGAAATGGGCTACGCTTCAAACCGTGTTTTCTCATCCCTTAAGCATTTCATCAGAGGCTGTGTGAGTGTCTGCTGGGGTAATTAATGCACAGGGGACTCCTCTAGGAGCCCTGGCCCCAGCGTTCCATAATTAAAGTGTATGTACTAATGCCTCCCTCTCATATACAACATATTTCACAGCCTAAAGAGATGGCCAATGTCCACAGTAAATGCAGCTCCATTTAAAAAGCTCATGTTAAATGATACGATTTGTAAAATTAATTTTATTCTCAGATGAAAGGCATAATACATTTTCCTAATTGTTGATGTTCTATCTCAAAAGCGTTTCAAAATGTGAGGAGCAAGAAATTTGTACGTCTTGATGTTTAAACATATTTTACAGCAGCTGTTCACCTATGGGGTCAGTCCTGTTTATTTATAAAATGAAGATGTTCTTTTATTAACCAAGAAACACCTCCCATTGAAATTTGGTCAACAAAATGCCCAATCAGCAACAGTTTGATTTATCAAAAAATGGTTCACATTTTCTCCAACACTTCAAAGTCCATAGAATTTAACCTCCCCAGCAGGTGAGACAGCTGTGTTCTCTCGGTTCTCTAGCCCGTGGCCTGCCTGAACAACGGCACCCCGTGGTCCCCTGTGGTCCAACCTTCTAGGAAGTAAACAGATCAGAGAGCCAGAGGGCGACATGGCCTGGATGATTCTGAGAGGCTAAAGTCACAGAAAAGGTCAGGAGGTCACAATTCCTCCCCCAGGAACACCAGTCTACGCTTTCTAGAAGCAGGGTCCCTGGCATCTGCAGCTTTGGGCTTCTCCCTGTTTTTAGAAAAAAAACAGGGACAATTATAATGGCAGTAGCTTTTTAAATTTCTTTGGATTTTTCTGGGTCCCCAAGCCACACGCTCTGAGGGTCCTCTATCAACATAGTAAAACTGAACAGAATATAATCTGTTTCACAATGTGCGCTTCACAATGCTGGTACTAAAAATCGGCAATCCACCTATGCCTTTAAAGGAAGAAAAGTAAAGGAGATGCAGAGCTTGCTGAGAAAAATGAGGTTAAATCCAATACAAGTGTGTCTAACTCCCCGGTCACTCAGGACAGTCTCCTGGTTCAGAGTGTCCTCCTGCAAGAGCCACAAAGGCCCTGTTATTCCTAACAGCAGAAGTGATCCAAGGGAGAGGCTGTGTCCTCTCTCCGAACCTGCCCGGTCCTGAGTGGGCTGCCCCTGGGCGCTCAGTGACCCTGAGCTGGTGTTTCCCAACTGAGACAGTGAGACAGTGGCTCTTTCCATTCTTTTCCAGGTTGTGTCACTCCTGAGGGGCTCACCAACCAGCCCCGGGGATCTGCCCTGCGTATCATTCTCTGCAAGCCAACAGCCAGGGAGAGGAGAGCTCCCCTCGCAAGTGTCAAGAGATAGCCCAGGGTGATGGGCCAGCTGCGGGTTACCAAGCCCCAAATTTCCAGCACATTACTGCCATTAATGGCCAGGCCTGGCTGCCCCAGGAGATGCTCCCACTCAAGGAGCTGTGGGAGGATGGCAGTAAACGCAGGAGACTCAGCAAGTTTTAAGGAGGACTCAACTCCACTGGCTGCTCCTGTACTGACTTTGGTGGGTGCACAGGGTGGGTGGACAGACTGCAGAGGGGCCCAGAGGAAGGATGTTGGGGGTTGGGGGTGGCAAAGAAAGTGCCAGCCCCCAGGTTCTCCCTTGTAAAAACACATAACCACAGGGCATAATCTTTCACAAACCCTCTTGGTTGGAGAAGATTTGAAGGCTATTTCAATTTGTGAAGTCGTCACTAATTTCAAATTACTTTCCAAAATCATCGCATCCACTGGGACCCTGTGCAACTGTAGTAAACAAAGTTCCTCTTTCCTTTCCTGCTTCTGGAGAGCTGGAGCCAATGGGAGGAGCTTTTTCAATACAAAGTGAAATATTAACTCTTTCTTCGGAAACCAGAGAGGTTCATTTTAACTGATGCCTCTCTGGCTGTCTTTTAAGGAAAGAATAGATATGCTTAGCTTCTGCAGTCTTCAACTTCTAAGAATGTGATTACATTTAAACTTAAAAAGGTAAACTGTTTCGGTTTTGTGGTAAATCTAATCATAGTGAAGAACTCGATGCTGTATTCTTTTTTTTTTTTTTTTTTTGAGATGGAGTCTAGCTCTGTTGCCCAAGCTGCAGTATCGTGGCGCGATCTCGGCTCACTGCAAGCTCTGCCTCCTGGGTTCATGCCATTTTCCTGCCTCAGCCTCTCTGAGCAGCTGGGACTACAGGCGCCTGCCACCAAGCCCGGCTAATTTTTTGTATTTTCAGTAGAGACGGGGTTTTACCGTGGTCTCGATCTCCTGACCTCATGATCCGCCCACCTTGGCCTCCCAAAGTGCTGGGATTACAAGCATGAGTCACTGCGCCCGGCCGATGCTATATTCTTGATACTAAATCTCCAGTCTGAAATATCTAGCTCTAAAAATAAGTAAACTAGGACATTACTTTTGAGGAGCCACACAGCATTGTGAAGATAGGTTGTTCTTTCCTTTTACAATTCAAATAATTTAGAGCTATTGGCATTTGACTACACTAATGAAATTTCTTGATTGTTTTAAAACTTCTTAGGAAATTAATCACAACTAGCTTATTTAGCTATGCCATTATAATTTCACTAATGACAGAACCAAAACTAAAGCCCCCAAAGTTAGAGTGTAACCCCTCAGCATATTTTTTTAGATAGCTCTGCTCCCCCTTTCAATGTCATTTAGCAAAAAAAAAAAAAAAAAAATTTTTTTTTTTTTTTTGAGACAGAGTCTTGCCCTGTTGCCCAGGGTGGAGTGCAATGGTGCAATCTCAGCTCACTGCAACATCTGCCTCCCGGGTTCAAGTGATTCTTGTGCTTCAGCCTCCTGAATAGCTAGGACTACAGGCATAGGCCACCACACCTGGTTAATTTTTTTTTTTTTTTTTAGTAGAGAGGGGGTTTGTCATCTTGGTCAGGCTGGTCTTGAACTCCTGACCTTAGCCTCAGCCTCCCAAAGTGTTGGGATTACAGGCATGAGCCATTGCGCCTGGCCATCTAGGGAATAGTTGATAGATCTGAGAACAGGAACATGTGCCTCCCAATTTCGAAGTCAGCTTTGGATAGTCGGGGAATCTGCATAGATAAAAGGAAAACAATGTCAAAGCAAAACAAGCAAACCTGAGTCCTGTTTCCAACGACTGCCAGCGTTTCAGACCCGAAGAATGAGGGCAAGGTCCCTCTGCGAGGGTTTCAGACCTCCCTCTCCTACTCCACTGGAGTGCCTAGAAGCCAATGGTGCACAGTGATGATACGAATGTCAATCTTTGCTCGGTCGGTGAGGATGTCGCCTGTTGAGGGAAAAATAGTAGCTGTTGCCATATTCCTTTAACTCCCCCCCGACCCCCGCAATATGTCCCCTGAATAAACTTTGTGGGTAGTTTTTCTTCATTCCCAGAACTGTTATGAGGTAAGTTCAGAAACTGCCAGCTTCCCGATGCTCTATACTTTGAACACACAAAATAACCAAAGGTGCTCTTTAGTAGGATCCTTTCCCTATCAAAATAACAGTAACACCCAATCTGAGGCCTCAAGCCCACTCCTTGAGCAAAACAAAAAGGGACAGGGGAGAGTTTGAGACACTGGCTACACCCTGATCCCCAAATTAGTGGTTTTAAAAAAATCTCAGGCTCTTTCTTCAATCAGGAAGAATAGATTTCTTTTGTCTCTAGAAATCTCAGGTCATCCAAGGGACAACCTGATAGTTGATTTTTAAATTTAGTGACAAAAAACTTCAGCAACTGTCCTGATAGAGTAACAGCTAGTGATAACAATGGGTCAGGGATTCATATATTTCAAAATTAACTCAATAAAAGTGAAACGTTTCTGTCTGTGGAGTCTAGATGTAAAAATGGACAACTCATGAAATTACGTGTGTTTCTTACATCATTTAAGAATTCAAAGAGTTAAAAATTAATTTCCATTAAGTTAAACTTTCCTTCTTTGGTTCTTGTTAGCAATATATGTTTGTTCATTCAAGCAAAACTGTGTCCTTTCCAAACAGTTGAGCTCAACTAGATTTAAATGACCCTGGGAATAAAAATGGAGCAGGCCCTCTGGGGTTCCAGGTCTATGCTCATTCACTAAAGCAGCTAAAACAGAAATCATAACCTGTGGCAGGTGGCCATTAGAAGGTTATGCCCTCACAGACCAAGAAGCTTGCTTCAGAAATTACTTTCCCACAAATTTATCCCATTTAACATTTAAACTAATGTATGCAAACTGCTCACAGCACCTGGAATATTCAAATTGAATTAAAGATGCATGAAGAGGGCGTACAACTTAGAATTTTTCTTTCGCCATACTGACATTGTTTAGCCAGATCTTCTGTACTTCTTTCCCTTCCTAACACTCAGAATTCAGAAGAAAAGACATAAGAAAAAAAGCATGAAGTCTTCATTACCTGTACCAGAATTTGTTTGAAAAACAACCAATGGGGCAGGTGAACTGACCAGCGTCTTCCCAGCTTTAGTCACTGCAGTGGCAATGAGGCGCTCTCCACACCCCCAGTTATGTGACAGGCTAGAGCCCTGGTGTTCTCTCTTCAGAACCCCCCTCCCCTCCTTGGCAAGCTTCAAGCAACACCCCTAAAGACGCTGCTGGATCCAAACAACAGACAAAGCTCTCCACAGGAGCAGTTCTGAGCAGCACCCTGCAATTCTAAGGAGACTGCATGGGGGCAGGACATTTTCTTCTAGAACACTGGTTAGATTCTGCTAGAACTGGGGCAAGAAAATAGCTGTATGGCATAAAGTCTACTTGAGGGAAAAGAACAACCCGGCACGGTTACGTTCAATCAGACACTAAACAGAGTGCACGCCCACCCAGGGGACACTGAGGTCGCTGGGCCAGTGTCCCCGCCTGGTTGCAGGTCCCTAACCCCTCCGGGAGTGCAGAGCTGCGGGCAGGCCACACTCACCCTGACCCGTCCTGCTCCCCAGGAAGGGAGGTCAGCCCCGTTTGCAAAACACAGGATGCCTGTGACACCGGGGACAGGTCTTCTTCACCGACAGGAAGTGCCTTCTGGTGCCTGCACGTTTTAACTAAGATTTGTCGCCAATTACTTTTAATTACTGTCGTCCACGCTATTGTCATCAGCATTTCACAAGTTTCTCGGAAGCTCATCACGCAGCCCATACCCTGCGGTTCTCCGGGGACTTATGCATCTGCCCAAGTCGAGGGCTTGTCTGAACTGAAACCCGCATCCTAGACCTGGCTTTCTTCTCCTCAAATCCAGGGGGACACGCCGGTGACCCACAAAAGCTTAGAAAATCCAACACGCAGCAAATGAAACGGGGGAAAGGGGCACCCGCCCTCAGTCTGGCCTCTTAGACACACGATATGAAACCTTCATAAAACCTGTTGTACAAGTCAAAGGGAACCACACTGGGGTAAAAGTCAAACCAGTCCATCCTCGTTCCTCTGCGTACAGAGAGAGGGTCCAGCGCGGGCGGCGCCCACTGCCATCGGGCCGGGGCCCGGGCGCGCGGACACGAGGGTGCGGATGGAGGCAGATGGGGGGCCCGGTCGCCCCACGTGCGGCCAGACACCCATCCCGGCCGCGCTCTGCCGGCTCTGATCCTGTGCCCGACAGGAGCGACAGGGGCGAGGTGGGGACCAGCCGCCGACCTCACCTGTTTTGGTTTCTTGCAGGAAATTCCTCGCTGGGGGGTCGAGGTGGCGCCGCCCGCTGGCCGCCCGCTCGCCCCCCGCACGACCCCGCCGGTCCGCGCCCCGCTTACCTGCTCTGCGGCCGGCGGCCCTGGCGCGGGCTCTGCGCGGGGCGGCGCCCTTCGCTCCGGCTGGGCAGGCAGGTCGGGCTCGGGCGCCGCCGGCTGTCGGGCTCTCGTCGGGCTTCGGGTGAAGGCCCCGGCTCCCACCTGCTGCGCCTTTTAACCGCGCCCCACCCCGCCTCTGCCCTGACGCGGCTCGGGCGGGCTGCGGGAGGCGAGCGCTGTCACTCGACGAGCCCCCCGCCCCCACCTGCCCGGGGCGCACTAGCCGCTGGGCGCGGACCGTCCCCCGGAGGAGCAAGGAGTGCAGGACCGGGGCTGTCCCCCCCAGGGTGCGCAGAGCAGGGACCCTTTTCCCGTGGCGGGGGGCGCAGGGTGGGGGACCCCTAAGAAGTACACAGTGCGCGGGGCCCTCTTTCCGGCCCTTGGAGGGAACGGGGTACCGGGGATGCAGGGGACAGGGCTCTCCCTCGGGGGCGCAGAGGGAGGGCCCAGCCCCCTCTGCGCGGGTGCAGGTGTGGGGCGCCTGCCCAGGCCCTCGAGGGAAACCTTCCTCCCTAGTGCACCCGTGGGGAACAGTGTGAGGGGCAGGCTGTGTTTTTGCCAGGACACATCCTCGGTCTTTTGGGTACTCCAGTCTACTCCTAGCCCGCGGGATGCACAGACCTCTCCTATAGCAGCTTGGAGGTTCTTTATTAATGACCACTTAGAGGAGGTACAGGGGTTGTTTTTATTAATTACTTCCATTCTTTGAAGCCTCCTCCGGGGAAGCGGAGCAGGCCTTCCTCGGGACAGTGCACCAGGAGAGACCACATTGCCTCCCCGCTTTTTAGTCAAGACTAGAAAGCTCAGGGCCAGTACAGGGAGTGGTGCAAGGGCTGGTGGGGTGGAAACGTTGGAAGCTATTTAGGGACCTGGCTTTACAGGTTCAAACCTGTCATGCATGGGACAAAAGATGTGTGACTTGCTTATTCTACAAAATTGTTTGGTAATTAAACGTCCCCACCTAAACCATATGCCACTTGTTAGGTCATATTCTCCCATGAAACAATTAAGATGTCTGTTAAAGGTCATGGAAGTTGAGCCAAGACTTCATAAAAATCCGCTTTCCAAAATATTTTATTTGAGGAGAACAAGGTTCTTAAAGAATTTGCCCAAGTCAAGTTTTAAAAACTTTGGGGAGGCCCCTGAAATGGCCTTGAACCTGGAGAGTGGAGAGACACAGAAATCTCTAGGCTTTATTTATTTATTTATTTATTTATTTATTTTGACAAAGTCTGGCTCTGTTGCCCAGGCTGGAGTGCGGTGGTGTGATCTCAGCTCATTGTAACCTCTGCCTCCCGGGTTCAAGTGATTCTCCTGCCTCAGCTTCCGAAGTAGCTGGGATTACAGGCCTGCACCACCATGCCTGGCTAGGTTTTGTATTTTTAGTAGTGCTGGGTTTCACCGTGTTGGCCAGGCTGGTCTGGAGCTCCTGACCTCAGGTGATCCACCTGTCTCAGCCTCCCAAAGTGCTGGGATTACAGGCGTGAGCCACTGTGCCGAGCATCTCTAGGCTTTTTTGTTAGACATCCTCACACTGCCCAGATGTGCCCTGTGCAGTGAATCTTGGGTGCTCTGTCCTGCCCCACACAATTCATCCACTGTGGACTTCCCAGTCTCCTCTCCATTCCTCTCCCAAACAGATACTTCAGCCAGGCTCAGCTGTTTGCACAGTAAAATAATTTTTCTAAGCGGATTGTAAACTTCTTTGGGGATTATAAATGTTTAAGCTTTTCTTCTTCTTCTTTTTTTGCATTTCTACAATACTAAGTACTTTGCTCATAGTATGTGCTGCTCCATGAGTATTTGAATATTGCTTGGCAAAGCTGAACCAGCATAGCAGATAGTCCTGGAAATAGCTTTTGCTTTTTCTAAAGCATGCCCTGTTCTCAATCCTGCACCTGATTCCATGCAGCACTGTGTCTGAACATTGACATTCTGGACCAGTGGAAATTGTTCTAGGTCTGGTGCAGGATAGAACTTTCAAACCAAAGTTGTCACAGAGAATGTGTTGCATTTGCTCAAGTGTCTAAAAATGAAACCATCTCATCACTGTGTAAAATATCTCTTTTTCTGTTCAGTTTATCTATATTAGTCTGCATGGCCTTAACATTGAACACCATCCTTCAGTTTTTGCTACTCATCAGACAGTCTTGTTGCAGCAGAAATTAAATGTGGACTGTATAAAACTTAAGGACTTGATGGGATGCTCATTTGAAAAATGAAAATTAGTTGTCTTAGTCCATTTGTGTTGCTATAACAGAATACCATAGACTGGGTAATTGATAAAGAAAATAAATTTATTTTTCACAATTCTAGAGGCTGGGAAGTCTGATATCAAGATGCTGGCATCTGGCAAGGGTTTTCTTGCTGTGTCTTCCCATGGCAGAGGTGGAGGGGCAAAAGAATGAGAAGGATAGGGAAAGAAAAGAGAGGTGGGGGTGGAGAGAGAGGAACGGGGGTCAAACTCATTGTTTTTTCAGGAACCCACTCTCAAGATATCCAACCCACTCTAGAGATCACAGCATTAATCCATTCATGAGGGCAAAGCCATCATACCTCATCACCTCTTAAAAGTCCGTCCCATCTTTCAACACTGTTGCATTGGGGATTAAGTTTCCAACACATGGGCTTTACGGGACACATTCAAACCATAGCATTCTGTCTTAGCCCCCCAAATTCATGCCTTTCTCACATGTGAAATACATTCATTCCATCCCAATAGTCCCCAAAGGCTTAACTCTTCCAGCACCAACTGAAAAGTTCAAATCTAGAGTCCCAACTAAATCAGATGAAGCTGAGACTCCAAGGCAGGCATGACTTTGCCTGAGGCAGACTCCTTTCCAGCTGTGAACCTGTGAAATCAAAACAGACTATCAACTCCCAAAGGACAATGGTGGGGCAGGCATAGGAGAGACATTTTCATTCCAAAAGGGAGAAAGAGGCAGGAAGAAAGGGGTAACTCGTTCCAGCTACATCTAGAACCCAACATGCATGTGTTAGGCTGTTTTTGCATTGCCACAAATAAATACCTGAGGCTGGGTAATTTATAAAGAAAAAACAGGCCGGTGCGGTGGCTCATGCCTGTAATCCCAGCACTTTGGGAGGCTGAGGCAGGAGGATTGCTTGAGCTCAGGAGTTCAAGACCAGCCTGGGCAACATAGTGAGACCTCATCTCTACTAAAAAAAAAAAAAAAAAAAAAAAAAATTAGCTGGGTGTGGTGGTGTGTGCCTGTAGTCCCTGTTACTCAGGAGGCTGAAGCAGGAGAATCACTTGAGCCTGGGTGATGGAGGCTGCAGTGAGCTATGATCTTGCCACTGTGCTCCAGCCTGAGCAACACAGTGAGACTGGTCTCAAAAAAAGAAAAGAAAAGAAATTTAATTCACTCATGGTTCTGCAGACAGTGCAAGAAGCATGGTGCTAGCATCTGCTTCTGGTGAGGGCCTCAGCAAGTTTCCAATCATCTTAGAAGGCCAAGGGAGAGCAAATGTCTCACACGGTGAGAGTGCCAGCAAGAGAAAAAGCAGGGAGGTGCCCTATACTTTTAAACAACCAGATCTCAAGTGAACTTGTTGGTCACCAAGGGGATGGCGCTAAGCCATTCATTAGGGATCCACCCCCATGATTCAAACACCTCCCACTAGGCCTCGCCTCCAACATTGGAGATTACATTTCAACATGAGATTTGGAGGGGACAAATATCCAAACCATATCAATGGAAAAAAAAACATTAAGTCTTAAAGCTGGAGAATAATCTCCTCTGACTCACTGCCCTGCAATCTGGGCACATTGGAGTGGGGCTTGGACCCCTCAAGACCTCAGGCAGCCCTTCCCCTATGGCTTTGCTGGGATCAGTCCACCCAGCAGCTCTCAGAGGTTGGAGTCTCATGCCTGCAGCTTTCCCACGTTGGAGTTGTACACTGGTGACCCTACAGTTCTGGGGGATCAGGGGCTCCCCGGCTCCCGTGCCCCACCTCTGTGACAAGTATCTGCCTGAGCCCCTAGGCTGTCCAAGTCATCCTTTGAAATCTAGGTGGAGGCCACCATGGCCCCACAGCTTGTACATTCTGCATGTCTGCAGAGTCAGCACTACATGCATGCCACCAAGGTTTGCAGCTTATACCTTCCAGAATGGTGGGTCAAACTGTGCGGTGCTGTGCCAGAATTTGGGGAGCAGAGTCCCAGGGCAATGTAGGGCAGTGTATGCTGAAGTCCCACAGGCACCTGTCTGGGAATCTTGCCCTCAAAGTCTTAGCTTACCTTGAAGATCTCTGGAATGCCTTCAGGGTCATTGTCTAATTGTCTTGGAGAATAGAACCTGGTTTCCTACTATCCATAATCTCTTTAGCAGTGTCTTGGCCACCCTCAATAGTCTGTCCTGAACATGTTTTTTATTCTTACATGGCCAGGCTGAGAGTTTTCCAAATCTTTCTGTTCCATTTCCCCTTTATTTATAAGTTCTGTCTTTATTTTACTTTTTGAGATGGAGTCTCGCTGTGTCGCCCAGGCTGGAGTGCAGTGGCGCGATCTCGACTCACTGCAAGCTCCACCTCCTGGGTTCACACCATTCTCCTGCCTCAGCTTCCTGAGTAGCTGGGACTACAGGTGCCCGCCACCACGCCCAGCTAATTTTTTGTATTTTTAGTAGAGACGGAGTTTCACTGTGTTAGCCAGGATGGTCTTGATCTTCTGACCTCGTGATCCGCCCGCCTTGGCCCCCCAAAGTGCTGGGATTACAGGCGTGAGCCACCGACCACACCAGGCCTAAATTCTGTCTTCAAATTGTTTCTCTCTTCTCTCATTATACTGTAAGCAGCCCAAAGAAGCCACACAGCACCTTGAACACTTTGTTGCTTAGCTGTTTCTTCTGCCAGATATCCTAGTTTGTTGCTCTTAAATTCTGCCTTCCATAAAACCCTTGGGCATAGACCCAGTTCAGCTAAGTTATTTGCCACTTTATAACAAGTATGACCTTTACTCCAGTTTCCAAAACTTTGTTTCTCATTTCCATCTGAGACCTCATCAGAATGGGCTTCACTGCCGGTATCTCTATAACATTCTGGTCACAACCACTTAAGCAATCTCTGAGAAGATCCAGACTTTTCTTACAGCTCTCTTCTTCTTCTGAGTCCTCACCAGAATTGCCCTGAATGCTCCATTCACAGCAATGTAGGCTTTTTCTAGCCTGCTCTCCAAATTCTTCCAGCCTCTAAGCATTACCCAGTTCCAAGGCTGCTTCTACATTTTCAGGTGTTTGTTACAGCAGCAGCCCCACTACTCGGTACCAAGTTCTTGTCTTCATCCATGTCCCTCACACTGGGTTTGTCTGATGTTTTTCTCATGATCAGATGGGCTTGTGTGTTTTGGGAGGATGACAACAGAGGTAAAGAGCCATTTCTATCACATTACGCTGAAGGCACAGATGACAGTCAACAGGATTTGTCACTGCTGATGCTCAGCTTGGATCCCTTGCTGAGGTGGTGTGGATCGGGTCTCTCCACTGTCAGGTGCCTCTTTCCCCTTTCCACGCTGTGTTCCTTGGGAGAAGTCACCACATCGTCTTCTGCTATTCTTCTTCACGGGAGATTTGTCCCTTCCCCCAATTTATTCATGTGTCCAATCATTCATTGATATCAGTATGGACTTGTGGATATTTATTTTAGACTTTGGATTATTATTCTTTATTTTGGTCTTTCATTTGGCTCCTATTTCCCTTTTGATGCACACCCATCTTTGTGTGTGTGTGTGTGTGTGTGTGTAGCATTTTCTTTCTTGCGCTCTAAGATGCTCTAGACCACTTGGTACACTCTGCCCCCAGCCCTAGCATCAGCCATTTCTCTGAGGCATCGCGGTGCACTGTTTGTGATGTGCACTGGCTCATTCGCTGTCTGCTCTCCCACTCGACCAGGGACTCCTGGCAGCAGGAACCATGGCTGGCTGCATGGTCCAGCTCTTTGTGCTCCTGCGCAAGCGCTAGTGCCATGCTTGATGCGTTCTGGGGGCTCAGAAAGTGTTTCTTGAATGAATGAATACATTTGAGAAGTAGCTGTTGAATGGACTATTTGCAAATATTCAGAGAAGGGTCTGGTAGGTGAAAATATGAAGAAAAGAGTAGTTCCTAGGTAACTTATAATTAGTCAGATGCCTTGTACTTCAGAGAGGGAAGCTATAGGGTAAGGATGGGACATTGTGCTGACCCCACAGATTGTTGGGCTCTAACTGGGAGGTGTGACACCTGCTTTTATAGGGATGGGGGCTGTTAAATATGAAGGTGTCCCCTATCCAGCCAGTGGCCATGGACATTCTCAGTGAGGTACAGAATGCAGTGTTCTCGTCCTTATCTCCACATCCCAGAAACAATATTGTGGTCATCAAAGCCACAACAGTCTGGATCCAAAGCCACAGTGCCAATGTGACTATTTTCTCTGGGAGATGCCTCTGGCCCGGGATGCGCTTGGTGGGAAGGCCCGGAGCCCAGTCTCCTTTCACATGGCTTCTGCCAAGCCTAGAATTAGATCAGAAAAAGTGGGTGCTTTACAGGGTTATTTCTCTGTCCAGTATCTGGTCCACCATCCAGAGCCAGGCTTACTTCCCAAAAAAGCGCTAGACTCCTGGCCCTTGACTCCTTGCTCTCTGACTCCACACAGTGCAGCCCTTGTTTGCACACCTTCACTTCCCACAGCCGGCTCGGTGTACACCTACTTAGGTTGTAAATTTTTCCTGTTGATACAAATAGCTGGTCTGTTTTTCTTCTTTTGCTTTGTTTTTAAATGAACTTTAGTATTTCCAGGGTTTCTTTAGTAACATATCAGTAATTTCTGAGATTAAGATATTTCTGCAGCACTCATTTTTTGGGTGGCATTTCCATGACATTAAATCCACATCCTGGGGTGACTTACTATATTCCTATTAGTTCTGGCCACAGAAGAGTGTATTATATAATAATGTCACACTGAATATTGTTTCACAACATGAGACATATGAAAGCCGAATGCTGTTCCGCAGGGAATCAGGAGAGAGCTCAGTGAGATTGAGGATCTGGGAGAAGCTTCAGAGCCTGGACAGAGAGGAGATAATGGCTGGAGGGTCGGAGGGCCAGCATGTGGCCGCTGGCAGGAGTGTGGCGAGGAGATGAGCTGGCCTGGCTGCATGGGAGGGGAACAGGGGGACATGACAAGGCCAAAGTCGGGGGAGGGTTGTCACCCCCAGGACCATCTCCTCACGCTCACACCTGCCTGTGCTCCTGAGTTCCAGAAGAATCGAGTCAGTCCACAGTGGCTGGGTGGAAGGGTGAGTTGTCTAAGAAGGACTTGGGTGGGAGAGAAGGTAGAGCTCCAAAGCTGAGCCTTGCAGGAAGGCAACTGGGGAGCCAGGCATGGTGGGAGGTGGGAGGAATTAAGGGGGGAGGAGGCCAGGCCAGAGAGGGGCCAGCATGGCTGTGTGCTGACTGCTGACAGGTGGGGACAATTTCCAGAAGGATGGTGTGTTACTCCGGGCACTCCAGAGAAGAAGAACCCAGAGGATGTGTGTGTGTGTGTGTATGTATGTGAAAATACGCACACATACCACACATACACAGAGATTGATTTTAAGGAATTGGCTCTCGCCATGTGGGGCTGGTGAGTACAAAGTCTTCAGGGCTGGCTGGAGGCCCAGGTGAGAGCTGAGGATTCCTCCTGGAGTCAGAAGACAGTGTGAGGAGGACTTCTTCCTCAGGGGTCCTCAGTCTTCTCGCTTATGACTGTCCTCTGATTGGATGAGGCCCACCCCCAAGGCAGAGGGGCATCTGCTTTGCTCAAGTCTACCGATTTATGTTAATCTCACCTAAAAGTACCTTCACGGCCATATCTAGACTGTTGCTTGGCCAAACATCTGGGCTCCACAGACTAGCCCAGCTGACAACCACAGGTGGGTTCATTCTTTCTTCCAGCAGAGGCTTTGGAGTCCTGCCATGCTGAAAGTTCTAGGGCCACCGCGGCCCACAGGGATCCTCCTTCCAGGGGCTGACGGTTGAGCAGGGCAGCCAGTAAGCCAGAAGGTGCAGGCCCATAGGGAGGGCTGCCAAGAGGGCGCCAGGACAGCAGGTGCCAAGACAGGTCAAGAACAGGAGAGCAAAGGAAGCACATCGAATAAAAAGGCTTGTTCAGACCCTATGTGTATGTGTGAGGCCGACAAAAAGGAACCACCACAGATGGTAACAATTATGATACCTGCTATAGGTGATCTCACAAGTCATGGTAACAGTTATGATACCTGCTATAGGTGATTTCACAAGTCATCTTAATTTACGTTTTTCCCACAGTAAGTGTGTAATACATTTATTGTAAGAAAAAAGATTAAAAAATAAACTAGAAGAGACAAGGGATATTTAAGAGTATCACTCTCTTATCCTTTCTTTAAAAATAATGAAGACTGTATTGGAAATGTAATGGAAATTGCTCTTTGGAAATGAAATGATCACCTGCTAATAAGCATCTCGTTCATTAACTACAAATGCAGCCTTTACAGCCATGGGCTTCTGAGATGGTTTTTGTTGTTGTTCTTTTTGTTGTTGTTGTTTACTTTTTTTCCTGGACCAGTTTCCAAAATACAAGTCTTCTGGTACGGGAGTCTTAGCCCAGGCATATTACCAAAGACAGTTATCTGGCTAGGGCTTGAGCTGGACAGAGCCATTGTGATTTTGTTGGGGGCCTGAGATAAGAATTAAGGCATTTAGCGTAGAATATTGGGATGCCCCATGAGTCCATTGGCATTACTTGTGTCAGTAAATGAAAAAGGTGATTAAAGTCTACGCCTGACTTTCCCGTTAGTTTCCACGTGACTTTTGGGGTAACTTTTTCCCTACGGTCTCTTGAGAATAATGAAGCATGTTCAGTTGTCCAGGTCCCAGTCCTTCCCAGTGAAAGTTGCTTTACCACAGCCTTTCCACTGTCCACAGAGGCTCAGCTCATTTGGGGGAAGCGGTCCTTGGCTTTGGGGTCCCTAACTCGACTTGCAGCAAGTCTGAAACCACATTTTCAGCTGATTCTGGGTGTTGTTTCCATGTGCTGGGTGAGATTAAAGGAAATCTAAGGGGCTAGAAAAGAAGGCCCTGCCCTGGGGAGAGAGCAGGGAGGAGCTAATGGCTGCAGAGCCCCCCCTCCCAACCTTAAATGCCACCTTAAAATCTCCCGCAACAGGAACGCCTTCCCTCTCTGGGCTTCCTAGCGGAACTCAACCATCCTCCAAGGATGGGATTATAATTGTGTTTACTGCTTATTAATAAATGGTATGGGTTAGGCATTAGCTCTACCTTCCAGCAGTCCTACAACAGGGGTCATGTCGTCCCTGTTTTACAAGGGGGCCATTGTGACTTCAAGAGGCCTCCCAGCTAGTAGGTGCCAGAGCCTAATCAGGCTGTGTTTAGTGCAATTCTTAACTCTATGACCTTTCTCTGCCTGGCACCACCTTTGACTCCTGTCTCCTGGAAGCTGATTCACTCAGCCTGCACAGCTCTGCTCTCCTCCCATCTCATGGGACATTTCACTCAATGCTGCCTCAGCTCCTGCTCAGTGCATGGCTGTGGCACACCTGTCAGCTGCTTAGCCAAGATTCTGAGTGCTTTCTGGACGGTGCCAGGTTTGGAGGACTTACCTCCAGCCATGGCCCAGCTCTTGTTAATGACAGACCGCAGACAAGTCAGCTTGCTGCCTTAAATGCTCACCAAGGAAAGTTCCTGGAAGTACCTGCACCCCAGCAGGTGCTCCCTGAAGCTCGCCTCTCACTTACCTTCTCTTTCTTCTTTGCTGTTCTGTCCTCTTATTCCTTTCTCCCCAGTGTCCTCCTTGGTCCAGTGGGGATGTTTAAGCACCTCACAGAATTATTGGCTTCTTATACCAGACCTTGTGTCTGAAAGACCAGCTACAGTGTCTGGAATACAGTAGTCTCCATCTTTACCCCTCTCTATTCCTGTATGACATTTCCCACTCAGTGAAAAGCCTTCAGCTGCTGACAGTCTCATTTGTTTCACGTTTCCTATCGATGGCCCTTCCTCTCTTGTCTTGCCAGGTTATAATTTGATGGTGTCACTGCAGTGCGAGTTCCGGTCTAATCTCAGCATGGATGGTGTCGTGCAGAGGCCGGGTGGCTCCTTTGTTCCTGGGATCCCCATTGCGTCGCTCAGCGCCCAGGGTCCTTGGTGACACCTTGCTGGACAGCTTCAGCCTCCTGCACACTCTCAGGTGTGCCCAGGTTGTCTGTGCTTGAACACTTCCCAGGGAGATGTCACAATGTCCCCAGCTGAACCCTCGGCTGAACCCAGCATCATAGAGTGTTCAGCCAAGGAGATCAGTCCAGGCCTTGGGGCCCAAAGCCACCCCCTGGGTCTCTTTTGCCTTCACCTATGGAAACATATGTTCAGAAAAGCTCTTTACTCCTTTGGGTTCTTTAGAGTTGGCTGACTTTAAACAGCATATCTATCAGTTTAAAGATTTAGATTTGGGGGGCAAAGGCGACTCAATGCAGACAGGAGAGTCTTTTCAATAAATGGTGCTGGAACAACTGAATATCCAAATACACACATACATAAAATAATCTAGACACAGAATTTACACTTTTTACAAAAATTAACTTGAAATGGATCACAGACCTAAATGTAAAATGCAAAACTTTAAACCTTCTAGAAGATAACAGATGAGATAATCTAGGTGACATTGAGTTTGGGGGTGACTTTTTAGGTACAACACTGAAAGTATGATCCATGAAAGAAGAAATCAGTAAGTTGGACTTCATTCACAGTAAAACCTTCTGCTCTGTGAAAGTCATGGAGCACTAAGGAAATCAGATGACAAGTCACAGACTGGGAGAAAATCATTATAAAGCACATATTTAATAAAGGACTGGTATTCAAAATACACAAAGGACTCTTAACAATAAGACTCTTAACAATAAGAAATAAGAGTCCTTAATAAGGACTCTTAACAATAAGAAAACCAACAACCCAATTAAGAAACAGGCCCGGTGGAGCCAAGATGGCCGAATAGGAACAGCTCTAGTCTACAGCTCCCAGCGTGAGTGATGCAGAAGATGGGTGATTTCTGCATTTCCAACTGAGGTACTGGGTTCATCTCACTGGGGAGTGTTGGAAAGTGTGTGCAGGACAGTGGGTGCAGTGCACCAAGCATGAGCTGAAGCAGGGTGAGGCATACTGCCTCACCCAGGAAGTGCAAGGGGTCAGGGAATTCCCTTTCCTAGTCAAAGAAAGGGGTGACAGATGGCACCTGGAAAATCGGGTCACTCCCACCCTAATACTGCGCTTTTCCAACAATCTTAGCAAACGGCACACCAGGAGGTTATATCCTGCGCCTGGCTCGGAGGGTCCTACACCCACAGAGCCTCGCTCATTGCTAGCACAGCAGTCTGAGATCAAACTGCAAGGCGGCAGCAAGCCTGGGGGAGGGGCACCTGCCATTGCCAAGGCTTGAGTAGGTAAACAAAGCGGCCAGGAAGCTCGAACTGCGTGGAGCCCACCGCAGCTCAAGGAGGCCTGTCGGCCTCTGTAGACTCCACCTCTTGGGGCAGGGCATAGCCAAACAAAAGGCAGCAGAATCTTCTGCAGACTTAAATGTCCCTGTCTGACAGCTTTGAAGAGAGTAGTGGTTCTCCCAGCACGTAGTGGAGATCTGAGAATGGACAGACTGCCTCCTCAAGTGGGTCCCTGACCCCCGAGTAGCCTAACTGGAAGGTACCCCCCATTAGGGGCAGACTGACACCTCACACGGCCAGGTACTCCTCTGAGACAAAACTTCCAGAGGAACGATCAGGCAGCAACATTTGCTGTTCACCAATATCAGCTGTTCTGCAGCCTCCGCTGCTGATACCCAGGCAAACAGGGTCTGGAGTAGACCTCCAGCAAACTCTAACAGACCTGAAGCTGAGGGTCCTGACTGTTAGAAGGAAAACTAACAAACAGAAAGGACATCCACACCAAAATCCCATTTGTATATCACCATCATCAAAGACCAAAGGTAGATAAAACCACAAAGATGGGGGAAAAACAGAGCAGAAAAACTGGAAACTCTAAAAATCAGAGCACCTCTCCTCCTCCAAAAGAACGCAGTTCCTCACCAGCAACGGAATAAAGCTGGACAGAGAATGACTTTGACGAGCTGAGAGAAGAAGGCTTCAGACGATCAAACTACTCTGAGCTAAAGGAGGAAGTTCGAACCCATGGCAAAGAAGCTAAAAACCTTGAAAAAAAATTAGACGAATGGCTAACTAGAATAACTAATGCAGGGAAGTCCTTAAAGGACCTGATGGAGCTGAAAACCAAGGCACAAGTACTACATGACGAATGCACAAGCCTCAGCAGCCGATTCGATCAACTGGAAGAAAGGGTATCAGTGATGGAAGATCAAATGAATGAAATGAAGTGAGAAGAGAAGTTTAGAGAAAAAAGAATAAAAAGAAATGAACAAAGCCTCCAAGAAATATGGGATTATGTGAAAAGACCAAATCTACGTCTGATTGGTGTACCTGAAAGTGATGGGGAGAATGGAACCAAGTTGGAAAATACTCTGCAGGATATTATCCAGGAGAACTTCCCCAATCTAGCAAGGCAGGCCAACATTCACATTCAGGAAATACAGAGAACACCACAAAGATACTCCTCGAGAAGAGCAACTCCAAGACACATAATTGTCAGATTCACCAAAGTTGAAATGAAGGAAAAAATGTTAAGGGCAGCCAGAGAGAAAGGTAGGGTTACCCACAAAGGGAAGCCCATCAGACTAACAGCGGATCTCTCGACAGAAACTCTACAAGCCAGAATAGAGTGGGGGCCAATATTCAACATTCTTAAAGAAAAGAATTTTCAACCCAGAATTTCATATCCAGCCAAACTAAGCTTCATAAGTGAAGGAGAAATAAAATACTCTACACACAAGCAAATGCTGAGAGATTTTGTCACCACCAGGCCTGCCCTAAAAGAGCTCCTGAAGGAAGCACTAAACATGGAAAGGCACAACCGGTACCAGCCACTGCAAAAACATGCCAAATTGTAAAGACCATCAAGGCTGGGAAGAAACTGCATCAACTAACGAGCAAAATAACCAGCTAACGTCATAATGACAGGATCAAATTCACACATAACAATATTAACCTTAAATGTAAATGGGCTAAATGCTCCAATTAAAAGACACAGACTGGCATTTTGGATAAAGAGTCAAGACCCATCAGTGTGCTGTATTCAGGAAACCCATCTCATGTGCAGAGACACACATAGGCTCAAAATAAAGGCATGGAGGAAGATCTACCAAGCAAATGGAAAACAAAAAAAGGCAGGGGTTGCAATCCTAGTCTCTGATAAAAACAGACATTAAACCAACAAAGATCAAAAGAGACAAAGAAGGCCATTACATAATGGTAAAGGGATCAATTCAACAAGAAGAGCTAACTATCCTAAATATATATGCACCCAATACAGGAGCACCCAAAGAGACTTAGACTCCCACACAATAATAATGGGAGACTTTAACACCCCACTGTCAACATTAGACAGATCAACGAGACAGAAAGTTAACAAGGATGTCCAGGAATTAAACTCAGCTCTGCACCAAGCAGACCTAATAGACATCTACAGAACTCTCCACCACAAATCAACAGAATATACATTCTTCTCAGCACCACACCACACCTATTCCAAAACTGACCACATACTTGGAAGTAAAGCACTCCTCAGCAAAGGTAAAATAATAGAAATTATAACAAACTATCTCTCAGACCACAGTGCAATCAAACTAGAACTCAGGATTAAGAAACTCACTCAAAACTGCTTAACTACGTGGAAACTGAACAACCTGTTCCTGAATGACCACTGGGTCCATAATGAAATGAAGGTAGAAACAAAGATGTTCTTTGAAACCAACGAGAACAAAGACACAACATACCAGAATCTCTGGGACACATTCAAAGCAGTGTCTGGAGGGAAATTTATAGCACTAAATGCCCACAAGAGAAAGCAGGAAAGATCTAAATTTGACACCCTAACATCACAATTAAAAGAACTAGAGAAGCAAGAGCAAACACATTCAAAAGCTAGCAGAAGGCAAGAAATAGCTACGAACAGAGCAGAGCTGAAGGAAATAGAGACACAAAAAACCCTTCAAAAAATTAATGAATCCAGGAGCTGGTTTTTTGAGAAGATCAACAAAATTGACGGACCGCTAGCAAGGCTAATAAAGAAAAAAAGAGAGAAGAATCAAATAGACGCAATAAAAAATGATAAAGGGGATATCACCACCGATCCCACAGAAATACAAACTACCATCAGAGAATACTATAAACACCTCTATGCAAATAAACTAGAAAATCTAGAAGAAATGGATAAATTCCTCAACACATACATCCTCCGAAGACTAAACCAGGAAGAAGTTGAATCTCTGAAGAGACCAATAACAGGCTCTGAAATTGAGGCAACAATTAATAGCTTACCAACAAAAAAATGTCCAGGACCAGATGGATTCACAGCTGAATTCTACCAGAGGTACAAGGAGGAGCTGGTACCATTCCTTCTGAAACTATTCCAATCAATAGAGAAAAAGGGAATCCTCCCTAACTCATTTTATGAGGCCAGCATCATCCTGATACCAAAGCCTGGCAGAGACACAACAAAAAAAGAGAATTTTAGACCAATATCCTTGATGAACATTGATGCAAAAGTGCTCAATAAAATACTGGCAAACCGAATCCAGCAGCACATCAAAAAGCTTATCTACCATGATCAAGTGGGCTTCATCCCTGGGATGCAAGGCTGGTTCAACATATGCAAATCAATAAATGTAATCCAGCATATAAACAGAACCAATGACAAAAACCATATGATTATCTTAATAGATGCAGAAAAGGCCTTTCACAAAATTCAACAACGCTTCATGCTAAAAACTTTCAATAAATTAGGTATTGATGGGATGTATCTCAAAATAATAAGAGCTATCTATGAGAAACCCACAGCCAATATCATATGGAATGGGCAAAAACTGGAAGCATTCCCTTTGAAAACTGGCACAAGACAGGGGTGCCCTCTCTCACCACTCCTATTCAACATAGTGTTGGAAGTTCTGGCCAGGGCAATTAGGCAGGAGAAGGAAATAAAGGGTATTCAAGTAGGAAAAGAGGAAGTCAAATTGTCCCTGTTTGCAGATGACACGATTGTATTATCTAGAAAACCCCATTGTCTCAGCCCAAAATCTCCTTAAGCTGGTAGGCAACTTCAGCAAAGTCTCAGGATACAAAATCAATGTACAAAAATCACAAGCATTCTTATACATCAATAACAGACAAACAGAGAGCCAAATCATGAGTGAACTCCCATTCACAATTGCTTCAAAGAGAATAAAATACCTAGCAATCCAACTTACAAGGGATGTGAAGGACCTCTTCAAGGAGAACTACAAACCACTGCTCAATGAAATAAAAGAGGACACAAACAAATGGAAGAACATTCCATGCTCATGGGTAGGAAGAATCAATATTGTGAAAATGGCCATACTGCCCAAGGTAATTTATAGATTCAATGCCATCCCCATCAAGCTACCAATGACTTTCTTCACAGAATTGGAAAAAACTACTTTAAAGTTCATATGGAACCAAAAAAGAGCCCACATTGCCAAGTCAATCCTAAGCCAAAAGAACAAAGCTGGAGGCATCATGCTACCTGACTTCAAACTATACTGCAAGGCTACAGTAACCAAAACAGCATGGTACTGGTACCAAAACAGAGATATAGACCAATGGAACAGAATAGAGCCCTCAGAAATAATGCCACATATCTACAACCATCTGATCTTTGACAAACCTGACAAAAACAAGAAATGGAGAAATGATTCTCTATTTAATAAATGGTGCTGGGAAAACTGGCTAGCCATATGTAGAAAGTTGAAACTGGATCCCTTCCTTACACCTTATACAAAAATTAATTCAAGATGGATTAAAGACTTACATGTTAGACCTAAAACCATAAAAACCCTAGAAGAAAACCTAGGCAATACCATTCAGGACATAGGCATGGGCAAGGACTTCATGTCTAAAACACCAAAAGCAATGGCAACAAAAGCCAAAATTGACAAATGGGATCTAATTAAACTCAAGAGCTTCTGCACAGCAAAAAAAACTACCATCAGAGTGAACAGGCAACCTACAAAATGGGAGAACATTTTTGCAATCTACTCATCTGACAAAGGGCTAATATCCAGAATCTATAATGAACTCAAACAAATTTACAAGAAAAAAACAAACAACCCCATCAAAAAATGGGCGAAGGACACGAACAGACACTTCTCGAAAGAAGACATTTATGCAGCCAAAAGACACATGAAAGAATGCTCATCATCACTGGCCATCAGAGAAATGCAAATCAAAACCACAATGAGATATCATCTCACACAAGTAAGAATGGCGATCATTAAAAAGTCAGGAAACAACAGGTGCTGGAGAGGATGTGGAAAAATAGGAATACTTTTACACTATTGGTGGACTGTAAACTAGTTCAATCATTGTGGAAGACAGTGTGGCGATTCCTCAGGGATCTAGAACTAGAAATACCATTTGACCCAGCCATCCCATTACTGGGTATATACCGAAAGGATTATAAATCATGCTGCTATAAAGACACATGCAGACATATGTTTATTGCAGCACTATTCACAATAGCAAAGACTTGGAACCAACCCAAATGTCCAACAATGATAGACTGGATTGAGAAAATGTGGCACATATACACCATGGAATACTATGCAGCCATAAAAAAGGATGAGTTCATGTCCTTTGTAGGGACATGGATGAAGCTGGAAACCATCATTCTCAGCAAACAATCGCAAGGACAAAAAACCAAACACCGCATGTTCTCACTCATAGGTGGAAATTGAACAATGAGAACACATAGACACAGAAAGGGGAACATCACACACTGGGGTCTGTTGTGGGGTGGGGGGAGGGGGGAGGGATAGCATTAGGAGATATACCTAATGTTAAATGAGGAGTTAATGGGTGCAGCACACCAACATGGCACATGTATACATATGTAACTAACCTGCATGTTGTGCACATGTACCCTAAAACTTAAAGTATAATAAAAAAAAAAACCAGGCCCAAGCCTTAATAGACACCTCATGCAGAAGATATACAGATGGCAAATAAACATAAGAAAAGATGCTTCACATCATATGTCATCAGAGAAATGCAAATTAGAACATACATGAGATACCACCTCTATTAGAATGGCCAAAACACTGAAAATATCAAATGGTAAGGATGTGGATCAACGGAAACTCTCATTCATTGCTGGTAGGAACGCAAAATTGTACAGCTACTGTGGAAGACCATTTAGCAGTTTCTTGCAAAGTTAAATGTAGTTACTATAAGATCCATCAATCAAATTTCTTGGTATTTACCCAAATGAGTTGAAAAGACTTTCACACAAAAACTTATAGCAGCTTTATTCAAGTAAAACTTGGAAGCAACCAACATGTCCTTCAGAAGGTGGCAGATATACCAACTATGGTACATCCAGACAATGGAATATTACTCAGCAACAAAAAGAAGTTAACTATCAAATCATAAGAAGACATAGAGGAGCCTTAAATGCACATTGATACATAAAAGAGGCCAATCTGAAAAGGCTATGTACTGTATGATTCCAACTAGAAGACATTCTGGAAAAGGCAAAACTATGTTGGCAGTAAGATAATCAGTGGATTCCAGGGCTAGGAGTGGAGGAAGGGATGCATAGGTGGAGTGCAGAGGATGTTTAGGGCAGGGAAAGTCTTCTGCATGATATTAAATTGTGCACACATGTCTTTATACATTTGTCCAGACTCAGAATGTACAGCACCAAGAATGAATCTTAGTGTGGGCGATGGGCTTTAGTGAATAATTTAGTCAATATTGGTTCATCAATTTTATCAAGGGCCCCACACTAATGCAAGATGTCAACAAGATGTGAAACTGTGTATAGAGGGAAGGTATATGGAAACCCTTTTCTGCGCAATTTTTCTGTAAACCTAAAACTGCTCTAAAAAATAAAGTCTATTAATTTTTAAAAAGCGCTTTGGTTCTTCAGCTTAATAACTTGCATTAATTAATATAAGAGTATTGTATACCTAATAGCCTTTACATACAATAAAATGTTACAAAACAATAAATGCTTAAACATTTTGTTTTCTTAATAAGTTCTCTATTATTTCCTGTATTGCTTTTCTTTTTAATTCATTCAACAAATACTTGAGCAATCACCATGATCCAGGCCTAACACAGTGCCTTGCACATACGAATGAAAGAAAGAAAGAAAGAAAGAAAGAAAGAGGGAGGGAGGAAGGGAGGGAAAGAAAGAAGAAAGAAAGAAAGAAAAGAAAGAAAGAAAGAAAGAATTGAATGAATGAACGGGTGGGTGAGTGAGTGAGTGAGGCTGGCCCTCCAGGGAAACATTAAACTATAGCCCATTTCCTTTCAGCACACGATGGTTTTACCTCCCTCCTTCTCCTCTGCTCTCCCTCCTCTCACCCCTATCTTTATGTCAAAGGCTGCTGCAGCCTCCGCAAACAGGGTTACTTATTTACAGTTTCCACGTTGCAGCTTATTAAAAGGCTTAGTGGCTTCACATTTTAGTAAGTCAACCAAGAACAGGAAGCAAGCAGATCCGGAGGTGGCTCACTTAGAAAGCTCTGTCAGCTTTCGTGCCTCACATTTGCAGGATGGGTTTTTCAAAGCATTTATTTTTATGAGGAGCCAAGTAGAGGTGGACACAGTTATTCGTCTACTCAACAGCTAGACCCTCATTCAAGAAAAGAGCTGACAGCCAAGCCAGTTTATTTGCAGAATCTGACCTAACTTCAGCCTTTGATTCAGTAGACTGGACCTGTCTGGGCCCAATTGTGAGACTCTGACCCAATGCCCAAGCCACATTTTATCTTATGAGGCTCCTGTATCAGAGCTCTATAGCTAAAATAATCCAGGGAGATGGAGTCCACTATCTTAACTGTTGAAACAAGATTGTGTCCCACCACTTCTCTTTTGAATCTTTAACGAGACTTGGTTCAGCTTTCCGTGGTA
Source organism: Pongo abelii (assembly GCF_028885655.2). Lineage (NCBI taxonomy): Eukaryota > Metazoa > Chordata > Mammalia > Primates > Hominidae > Pongo > Pongo abelii. The sequence goes on from NC_071999.2 coordinate 21,963,720, forward strand.
ATAAGAGACTTGCATAATCTCTTATTGCAGAACCTAGAACGATCATCTGTCTTTAAGTGGACAACGTGCTGTCCTAGCTAGTGTCAGAAAAGCAGCTGAGCCTCCATCCTTCCATATTTAACCCTTTTGCATTTCAGTAGCACCAAACTATGCTAGCCTTTCCAACAGGTCCTTGCTTACTCAGAAGCCATCACTTGCCCACTTGAACAGGGCAAATAAAATCCCATGACAGATGAATAGTGAAGAGTTTGATTTGCTTTTTCTCTTGTGTGCTACTTTTCCACTAGAGCTAGGAAATAGAAAGGCAGAAACATTTATTATTATTTATAATGCTCAATTTTGTTACACAGTGAGGGAATGAGGTAGGGGAGAGGAAAAGCATGGTGCTGAGTTCAGATGTAAGAAGAGTTGTTGAGAGCTGTCTGCAGTGCTGGTTCCTTCTGAGTGCCCTGTCTCAGGCAAGGGCATAGACAGCCTCCCCGTCTCTGGCTGAACCTCATCATCCGCAGCAGTCCATCCTCCCCCATCCTCCATCAGCCACCGTGTCCATTCTTTCTTCTGGTTTCTCCTGTGTCTCTCTTATTTACCTTTTCAGTGACTTAATTCAGGCCCTTTTCACCTTTTTTGTTCATTTAATTCATTCAACAGTCATTTGTTGAGTGTCTACAAGTGCACGAAGCCCTGGAGATCCGTGGGCCTGTCAGGCCTCACCCTGCTGGCAGGGCCCTGGGGAGCCGGAGGAACGTTAAACCAGTGACCTCAAGTAGGAGGAGGATTTCAAAGGGAGGGTCAGGGCGCCCTGAACGTGGATGAAAGGCGAGTGCACCAGCCTGGGGGCACATGGAAAGCTTACCAGAGGCTGTGACATTTAAGTTGAAACCAAACAGAAGGGCCGCGGGTGGCAAAGGGGTCCTTAGTCGGAGGGATTTGCAGACCTGGCTCTGGCTCTTGTCTCCCTGCTCTTGTCCTCGCTGCTGAGCTGTGCGTCTGAAAGAGCCGGAAGCGCCTCTCTGCACTCCTTACTTTCCAGGTGCTGGTTTGCTGTCCACAGAACAACCTGTTCTCTGAGCAGCTCACCTCCTGTGTTCCTGCACAGGAACCTCCTGCACTGCTCCAGGAGCACCCCCTGCAGCTCAGCATCCCGTGCCTCTGTGTCCTTCCTTGCGTTTGGTTTTTGCTTTCTCTATCTTGAAAAGTCATTCTTGTTCTTCAGAGCTCAGCTTACAGGTTGTTTTACTTGGTTCCCATTAATAATAGTAATTTTTCCCTTGGCTATTCTGAAGTTTGTCACACACATCAGTCCTTTAGTGCCCAGACCATTCTGCCATATGTTATATTAGAGGTTATTTGTATGTCTTTAGCGTAAATGACCCTTAAGGATGGAAACAACATCATTGCATCTTCCAGCATCAGCACCAACATTGACACTAGCCCCAGCACCAGTACCGACACTAGCCCCAGCACCAGTACCAGCACTAACACTAGCACCAGTACCAGCACCTAGCATCAGCACCAGCACTAGCACTTAGCATCAGCGCCCAAACTAGCATCAGCATTTAGCACTCAGTACTAACACCAGCACCTAGCATCCAGCATCAGCACCACTACCCAGCACCCAGCATTAGCACCAGCACCCAGCATTCAGCACCCAGTATTGGCACCAGCACCTAGGACCCAACATTAGTACTGGCACTCTGCACTGGCACCGAACACTAGCACAAGCATCCAGCCTCCAGTAAAATATCTTGTATGATGCAGTGTTTCAGCGAATGTTTGTTAAATTGTATTAACACTCACTTTTGTAATTCAATTAATGACTCTGAAGAAGATTTTTCCCATACTAAGAAATCATCATTGCAAAGTTACAACTTTGTGGGTATGAGATTGCTGTAAATGTTTTTGCATGTCATTAAAAATTAATACCCTATAATTGCTAACACCTAAGTGTGTGTAATTTAGTATGATGTAAGGAGTGACAGTGAGATATTTCCTAAACTTGTGCTGAGTGAAAAGGGGTAAGCCCTACAGAGCTACTGCAGATGGAATTAAGAAGATGGAATTGAAAAGCAAACCCACGAAACTCCATTCTGTAAGCAAAAATAACACTAAGGCAAAGAATCATTTGCACTGAGCCCAGTTCTCCACTGCGGCTGGGATGGATTGGCCCTCACCCCAGCCCCACTGCAGAAGGATGTGGGTGGCTAGTCTCCAGGCCTAGTCTCGGGAGGTACATTTCCCATGGTACTCACTAACAAAGGAGGAGGTGTTATTAATGTTGGCTTACTGTTAATTGTTCAGTGCCCTACAGTTTATGAAGAGTTTTTACATGATTTCACTTGAAAACAATTTTCAGTGGATGAGGTAGGCATTGTTTTCATTTTACAGAGCAAGAAGCCACAGGTTCAGGATGGTTCATTTATTTCTTCATTTAACAACTATTTATTGGCCGTGGCTGTTCCAGACGCACACAGCGAGGAACTCGCCCCAGTGGACGAGCAGGCAGGGACGGTGCCTAAGTCCCCACGTGACTGCGGTGGAGTGCAGTGGATGCTAAACGTGGGAGCTGGCAGGAGTGCCTGCCTCCGTGCCTCGGAGCTGTTGGAGTGAGCGTGTGGGATGCATGTTATACCTTGCCTCTTCATTCAGATGGAAAGTTGAGCTTCAAATAAAGAGGCCAACTCTATGCCTCTTAAGATTCTTGGGAACTCATAGCGCCCATTGGATCTTCAGCATGATCCCATGGGGTATTTCCGAGTTGAACTTTTCACTTTCTGACCATTCGGGCTCAGCTATCTGGTGAAGCTACTTGAGATCTTTGTTAGCTGTGTTTGGTCTGTGTTTTCTGGACAATTACTTTTTAGTTTTTAAATGGGTAGACTACTTAGAAACCACCAAGAGCTGTTACTTGTGTGTTCCTTCAGATATAAGCTGGATAATTTACCGCTGTGATATAAGACGTTTTCCTCTACAGTACTCCCCAGAGTGTCCTCAGAGCCAAGTAAGCCCTCAGGTTCCCACTGGCAGTCTCGGCCTCGCTGCTCTGCAGAGCGCAGGGCAGGAGCCAGGCCAGTGCCATGGCTTCCTGCAGGTGTCTGCAGGTCTGCCAACCCCATCAGGGGCTGGACTCTCTGCGTGAGGTGTGTGGCTCAGGTACAAAGAGACGACGTCATTGGCAGGTGTGGGGGCTGCCCAGAAGCCCTGTTTCCCACAGGAGCCGTGGATGCAGCTTCCAGGGTCCCCAGTCCCCACGTGGGGCGTGCCTGGCATGCCCGTAGAAATGACTTCCCGGCAGTGTTCATTCCAGGGGCAGGTTATCAATCAGGCTGTTTCTACTATTGGGACGTTGCTTGGTGACATAATTACACATTCCATCTTTGTCTGTTTCCAGGAGAATAGAGTCCAGAAGTTAACTGCAAGGCAACTTATGAGGCAGAAGGGGAAATATTTTGTTCATGCTTTGCCCATATCCCCATCAAGACCTGGATAATAATATCAACTTTTCTTCACGGGGGCATACGAAGGTCATTGAAATGTTTGACAGGAAAATCATTTCCTTTAGGATAATGTTCTGATTTTACCACCCAGCACTGGCTTAAGTTAGAGTGAGGGAGTATCGTCTGCATCCCCAACATTGCGAGTTGGCCTTGTTTTCTTCAGGATGATGTAGGCTTGGTGACACAGAGATGACATGTCATGATGCAGAGTGATCTGCTGTGATTTTACCCAGAGAGGTGTCAGTCAGTCCCGAGCAGCCTGCCATTCCTGCAAGCCTGGGTGGCAAGAGTGCACAGGGAGCTCTGCAGAGTCGGCAGGGAATACCGATTGGCTGACCGGTGCAGGATGGCATGGCTGGGTCAGAGGGGCACACCCAGCACATGGCCCCTCGTTCTGAGCTGCCTGGCAAAGGGTGCTGCTGGCCTGTTCCCACTTAAGATGAGCACCAGGTAAGGGCTGCAAACCCTGATCAGGTCCACCCTAGCAATGTCTGAATATAACCCAAGTCTCTGTAAGGAGCAGTGGGATGGAGACCTGTGGTTTCTTAGGCAGTTCCCTTAGGCATCATGCACACTGACAATCACAAATCACGCGTGGCAGTTCTAGTGTGTTCTTCCCAGTAGGACAGAGGTGGAGTCCTCAGGCGGAAGTGGTGGATAGACTGGATCAGTGGATCTGGCCATGATGTCAGGCACCTAAGGTCGTGCCTGGGGCTCCACGGAGCTGCCTTCTCCACTTCTGCATCCCTTGCAAGCCTGCATTCACCTGTTTGCTTCTTGGGAGGATGCATTGCCCATCTCCTAACTGTGGCTCCTCGTGTCCCACGACCAACCATCACCTTCACTTCAGGTAAGTGAGAGAGAAGTGACAGAGAAGAGGAGGCCTTGACTGTGGGGCAGTCCGGGGCCTGTGGAGCCAGTTTCAGCAACAGCTGTTAGTTCTGTATGGCAGCCTTTTCCGGGACTTCCAGAGTTTCCAGACGGCCACAGAGGGGTGTGCAGAGCTTGGTTTCCGGTTACCACATTCTTCCTAAGCAGAGTCCAGAAATGGTTGCACCATCCCCCAGGAGGTGTCTCATCAGAGGGGAGAATCATGGGAGAGGCAGCAACACCTGGGCACCCTAGCTTTGTGCGGCAGACAACAGCCACGCTGCGTTTTCATGTGGAGTCCCCACTTCAGTCCCCTTCCACGGGTTCTGTGCAGTGCGGACACCATAGCATTGCGCTTGTCTTTTGGCAACATTCTGACATCCTCTCCTGTTTATCCACTATATTCTGGTCCTCAGGAACAGACACTTTTTTAGATTTATCATTTAACATTAGTTAGTAGTAGTATTAGAATCAAGGTCATTCATAATGTTTTTGTTTACTAATTGTGTTGAGTTTACTTCCAAGGCTTTTGTCACTACTCAGAATTTTTTTTTTTTTTTTTTTTTTTTTTAAAGACAGGGTCTTGCTCTATCATCCAGGCTGGAGTGCGGTGGTGTGATCTCGGCTCACTGCAGCCTCGACCTCCAGGCTCAGGTGATACTCCCACCACAGCCTCCTAAGTAGCTGGAACTACAGGTACCACGCTTGGCTAATTTTTAAATTTTTTCATAGAGGCAGGGTCTTGTTATGTTGCCAGCCTAGTCTCAAACTCCTGGCCTCAAGTGGTCCTCCTTCCTTTCCCTCCCAAAGTGCTGGGATTACAGGCGTGAGCCACCCCTCTCCGCCTCCATCTTTGACATCCATCCTTCCGCCTTTGTAGCTTTGCTCTCTTCAGGGACCCTTAACCTGTACTCCATTACAACCGGATCTCAGTCAGGCTGCAACTCACCTCTTTGTTTTAAGAAGTGATGACATAAAAGCTCAAGGTGCTGCTTCTTCGAGCTGTTTAATTTGAAAGGATTCTCTCGTAACATTTTCAGGTGTTCTGAAAGCTGCTGAAGGAGATATCTTGAAGCAGAGAGCTCTGCTGTGTATTTCCAGTTCCTAAGACTGATCCAGGCGGCTGTGGTAGTGTGGGCGCGTGGGTGGAGGGGCTGTGGTGTGTGTCATTTTTTAAGCATCTTCCTTTCTTGCATGCACACTTACAACTATAAATTTTGAACTCTAAGTATTGTTATAGTTGCATCCCACAACTTTGATCTTGTATTTTCACTATTAGGTTAAAGATATTAAAAGTATTTAAATAAAAAGTATTAATTAATTAATATTAAAAATATTTAATATTTTAAATTTAAAAAGTTAAAAATAGGTTAGTTTGTTTATCTGGCAATGTCTTCTTTGACTCGTGATTTAAGTGTTTACTTAATTTACATATATTTGGCGCTTTTCTACAAATCTTATTGTTAATTGATTTCTAATTTAATCCCATTTTGGTCAGAGAAGATACTCTGTAAGACTTTAATCTTTCAAAATTTATTGAGATGTGTTTTAAGGCCCAACATACAGTCGATCTTGGTGAATAGTTCAGGAGCTCTTGAAAATAATGTGTATTTCACAGTTGTTGGATGGATGTTGTGTTCTGTGAATGTCAACTAGGTCCAGTTGGTGAATGGCACCATTCAGATTTTCTACTTCCTCACTGATTTTTTTTGTCTAGTTGCTCTGTCAATTAATTAGAGTGGGGTCTGACTATAACTTGTTAGATATGGCTACATCTATTTTTCTCTTTAGTTCTTTTTTTTTTTTTTGATAGAGTTTTACTCTGTTGCCCAGGCTGGAGTGCAGTGGCATGATCTCAGCTCATTGCAACCTCCACCTCCCAGGTTCAAGCAATTCTCGTGCCTCAGCCTCCTGAGTAACTGGGATTACAGGTGTGTGCCACCATGCCTGGCAAAATTTTTTTTTTTTAATTTTTGATAGAAACAGGGTTTCATCATGTTTGATCTTGAACTCCTGATCTCAAGTGATCCACCTGCCTCAGCCTCCCAAAGTGATGGGATTACAGGTGTAAGGCACCGCAACTTGCCTATTTTTCTCTTTAGTTCTGTTAGTTTTTGCTTCATGCATTTTCAAGCTTTATTATTAGGTACACACACATATAATTGTTATGTATTTGTGATGCATTTGGCCTTTTGATCATTATAAAATATATCTCTTTATCTCTGATAGACTCCTTATCTTGAAGTCTATTTGATCGTAGAGCAAGATAGTCACTCCAGCTTTTATATAATTAGCATTTGCATGACATACCTTTCTCTATCCTTTTACTTTCAATCTGTTTACATCTTTTTTCTTAAACTAAATCTTTTGTAAATAGAGTATACTTTGGTCTGGCTTCTTTTTTTTCCTCCAGTCTGCTAATTTTTGCCTTTAGTTAAAGCTTTTAGTCCACTTGCATTTAGTGAAATTATTAGTATGATTGGATTTAATTTTGCCATTTTGCGATTTGGTTTTCTACTTCTTTTCCCTCTCGCTTTTTTCCCTCTCTGTTCCTCTTTTCTTGATTTCTTTGGAGTCCATTGAATATTTTCTAGTATTCCAATGTAACTATTCATTCTATTGGCTTTTTTGTTATATATTTTTCCATCATATTTTAACAGCTTGCTCTGGGGAAGTGGCTCTCACACTTTATGTGCATCAGAATCATCTGGAGGGCTTATTAAAACACAGACTGTTGGGCCCCACCCCCAGAGCTTCTGATTCAGGAGGTCTCATTTCCAACAAGTTCTCAGATGCTGCTGCTGCTGCTGCTGGTCAGGGGAATCAGGGGAACACCCTTTGAGAACCACCACTCGGGAATCAACTCTGCATCTTTAACTTTTTTCTTTTTTTTTTTTTTTTGAGACGGAGTCTTGCACTGTCTCCCAGGCTGGAGTGCAGTGGTGTGATCTCAGCTTACTGCAACCTCCGCCTCCTGGGTTCAAGCAATTCTCCTGCCTCAGCCTCCCAAGTAGTTGGAATTACGGGCGCCTGCCACCACATTCAGGTAATTTTTTATATTTTTAGTAGACATGGGGTTTTGCCATGTTGGCCAGGCTGGTCTCTAACTCCTGGCCTCAGGTGATCTGCCTGACTCGGCCTCCCAAAGTGCTGGGATTACAAGCGTGAGACACCACGCCCGGCCTTCATCTTTAACTTTTTACAGTTAATTTGTCCTACCTTATATAAAATACAACATATAGTTTCATTTACCTCCCACCTGATCATTGGTGCTATTGTTGTCATATATATCACATCTGTATATTTTAGAAACCCACAACATATTGTTTTACTTTTTGTACTAAATTGTCATATGCCTTTTAGTGAAATTAAGAGAAAAAAGAAAAAATATAGTTTTTTTTTTTTTTTTAATTTAACCACACTTTCCCGTGTCCTGTGATGTTCATCCTCCCTGCAGATTGAATCTATGATCTGGTGTTGTTTCCCTTTAGCCTGTAGAAGTCCCCTCAGCATTTCTATTTTTTTTTTTTTTTTTAGCAACCATTAAAATATTATATTTTTTGACTTCAACTTTTTTTTATTTATTATTATTATACTTTAGGTATATCTCCCAATGCTATCCCTCCCCCCTCCCCCCACCCCACAACAGTCCCCAGAGTGTGATGTTCCCCTTCCTGTGTCCATGTGTTCTCATTGTTCACTTCCCACCTATGAGTGAGAATATGCAGTGTTTGGTTTTTTGTTCTTGCGATAGTTTACTGAGAATGATGATTTCCAATTTCATCCATGTCCCTACAAAGGACATGAACTCATCCTTTTTTATGGCTGCATAGTATTCCATGGTGTATATGTGCCACATTTTCTTAATCCAGTCTATCATTGATGGGCATTTGGGTTGGTTCCAAGTCTTTGCTATTGTGAATAATGCCGCAATAAACATACGTGTGCATATGTCTTTATAGCAGCATGATTTACAGTCCTTTGGGTATATACCCAGTAATGGGATGGCTGGGTCAAATGGTATTTCTAGTTCTAGATCCCTGAGGAATCGCCACACTGACTTCCACAATGGTTGAACTAGTTTACAGTCCCACCAACAGTGTAAAAGTGTTCCTATTTCTCCACATCCTCTCCAGCACCTGTTGTTTCCTGATTTTTTAATGATTGCCATTCTAACTGGTGTGAGATGGTATCTCATTGTGGTTTTGATTTGCATTTCTCTGATGGCCAGTGATGGTGAGCATTTTTTCATGTGTTTTTTCGCTGCATAAATGTCTTCTTTTGAGAAGTGTCTGTTCATGTCCTTCGCCCACTTTTTGATGGGGTTGTTTGTTTTTTTCTTGTAAATTTGTTTGAGTTCATTATAGATTCTGGATATTAGCCCTTTGTCAGACGAGTAGGTTGTGAAAATTTTCTCCCATTTTGTAGGTTGCCTGTTCACCCTGATGGTAGTTTCTTTTGCTGTGCAGAAGCTCTTTAGTTTAATTAGATCCCATTTGTCAATTTTGGCTTTTGTTGCCATTGCTTTTGGTGTTTTAGACATGAAGTCCTTGCCCATGCCTATGCCCTGAATGGTAATGCCTAGGTTTTCTTCTAGGGTTTTTATGGTTTTAGGTCTAACATTTAAGTCTTTAATCCATCTTGAATTGATTTTTGTATAAGGTGTAAGGAAAGGATCCAGTTTCAGCTTTCTACGTATGGCTAGCCAGTTTTCCCAGCACCATTTATTAAATAGGGAATCCTTTCCCCATTGCTTGTTTTTCTCAGGTTTGTCAAAGATCAGATAGTTGTAGATATGCGGTGTTATTTCTGAGGGCTCTGTTCTGTTCCATTGATCTATATCTCTGTTTTGGTAGCAGTATCATGTTGTTTTGGTTACTGTAGCCTTGTAGTATAGTTTGAAGTCAGGTAGCATGATGCCTCCAGCTTTGTTCTTTTGGCTTAGGATTGACTTGGCAATGCGGGCTCTTTTTTGGTTCCATATGAACTTTAAAGTAGTTTTTTCCAATTCTGTGAAGAAAGTCATTGGTAGCTTGATGGGGATGGCATTGAATCTATAAATTACCTTGGGCAGTATGGCCATTTTCACGATATTGATTCTTCCTACCCATGAGCATGGAATGTTCTTCCATTTGTTTGCATCCTCTTTTATTTCATTGAGCAGTGGTTTGTAGTTCTCCTTGAAGAGGTCCTTCACGTCCCTTGTAAGTTGGATTCCTAGGTATTTTATTCTTTTTGAAGCAATTGTGAATGGGAGTTCACTCATGATTTGGCTCTCTATTTGTCTGTTGTTGGTGTATAAGAATGCTTGTGATTTTTGTACATTGATTTTGTATCCTGAGACTTTGCTGAAGTTGCTTATCAGCTTAAGGAGATTTTGGGCTGAGACAATGGGGTTTTCTAGATATAGCATCATGTCGTCTGCAAACAGGGACAATTTGACTTCCTCTTTTCCTAATTGAATACCCATTATTTCCTTCTCCTGCCTAATTGCCCTGGCCAGAACTTCCAACACTATGTTGAATAGGAGTGGTGAGAGAGGGCATCCCTGTCTTGTGCCAGTTTTCAAAGGGAATGCTTCCAGTTTTTGCCCATTCCATATGATATTGGCTGTGGGTTTCCCATGGATAGCTCTTATTATTTTGAGATACGTCCCATCAATACCTAATTTATTGAGAGTTCTTAGCATGAAGGGTTGTTGAATTTTTTCAAAGGCCTTTTCTGCATCTATTGAGATAATGATGTGGTTTTTGTCTTTGGTTCTGTTTATATGCTGGATTACATTTATTGATTTGTGTATATTGAACCAGCCTTGCATCCCAGGGATGAAGCCCACTTGATCATGGTGGATAAGCTTTTTGATGTGCTGCTGGATTCGGTTTGCCAGTATTTTATTGAGGATTTTTGCATCAATGTTCATCAAGGATATTGGTCTAAAATTCTCTTTTTTTGTTGTGCCTCTGCCCGGCTTTGGTATCAGGATGATGCTGGCCTCATAAAATGAGTTAGGGAGGATTCCCTCTTTTTCTATTGATTGGAATAGTTTCAGAAGGAATGGTACCAGCTCCTCCTTGTACCTCTGGTAGAATTCGGCTGTGAATCCATCTGGTCCTGGACTCTTTTTGGTTGGTAAGCTATTGATTATTGCCACAATTTCAGCTCCTGTTATTGGTCTATTCAGAGATTCAACTTCTTCCTGGTTTAGTCTTCGGAGGATGTATGTGTCGAGGAATTTCTCCATTTCTTCTACATTTTCTAGTTTATTTGCATAGAGGTGTTTGTAATATTCTCTGATGGTAGTTTGTATTTCTGTGGGATCGGTGGTGATATCCCCTTTATCATTTTTTATTGCATCTATTTGATTCTTCTCTCTTTTTTTCTTTATTAGTCTTGCTAGTGGTCTATCAATTTTGTTGATCCTTTCAAAAAACAACTCCTGGATTCATTAATTTTTGGAAGGGTTTTTTGTGTCTCTATTTCCTTCAGTTCTGCTCTGATTTTAGTTATTTCTTGCCTTCTGCTAGCTTTTGAATGTGTTTGCTCTTGCTTTTCTAGTTCTTTTAATTGTGATGTTAGGGTGTCAATTTTGGATCTTTCCTGCTTTCTCTTGTGGGGATTTAGTGCTATAAATTTCCCTCTACACACTGCTTTGAATGCATCTCAGAGATTCTGGTATGTTGTGTCGTTCTCGTTGGTTTCAAAGAACATCTTTATTTCTGCCTTCATCTCATTATGTACCCAATAGTCGTTCAGGAGCAGGTTGTTCAGTTTCCATGTAGTTGAGCAGTTTTGAGTGAGATTCTTAATCCTGAGTTCTAGCTTGATTGCACTGTGATCTGAGAGATAGTTTGTTATAATTTCTGTTCTTTTACATTTGCTGAGGAGAGCTTTACTTCCAAGTATGTGGTCAATTTTGGAATAGGTGTGGTGTGGTGCTGAAAAAAATGTATATTCTGTTGATTTGGGGTGGAGAGTTCTGTAGATGTCTATTAGGTCCGCTTGGTGCAGAGCTGAGTTAAATTCCTGGGTATCCTTGTTGACTTTCTGTCTTGTTGATCTGTCTAATGTTGACAGTGGGGTGTTAAAGTCTCCCATTATTAATGTGTGGGAGTCTAAGTCTCTGTGTAGGTCACTCAGGACTTGCTTTATGAATCTGGGTGCTCCTGTATTGGGTGCATATATATTTAGGATAGTTAGCACTTCTTGTTGAATTGATCCCTTTACCATTATGTAATGGCCTTCTTTGTCTCTTTTGATCTTTGTTGGTTTAAAGTCTATTTTATCAGAGACTAGGATTGCAACCCCTGCCTTTTTTTGTTTTCCATTTGCTTGGTAGATCTTCCTCCATCCTTTTATTTTGAGCCTATGTGTGTCTCTGCACATGAGATGGGTTTCCTGAATACAGCACACTGATGGGTCTTGACTCTTTATCCAATATGCCAGTCTGTGTCTTTTAATTGGAGCATTTAGCCCATTTACATTTAAGGTTAATATTGTTATGTGTGAATTTGATCCTGTCATTATGACGTTAGCTGGTTATTTTGCTCGTTAGTTGATGCAATTTCTTCCCAGCCTCGATGGTCTTTACAATTTGGCATGTTTTTGCAGTAGCTGGTACCGGTTGTGCCTTTCCATGTTTAGTGCTTCCTTCAGGAGCTCTTTTAGGGCAGGCCTGGTGGTGACAAAATCTCTCAGCATTTGCTTGTGTGTAGAGTATTTTATTTCTCCTTCACTTATGAAGCTTAGTTTGGCTGGATATGAAATTCTGGGTTGAAAATTCTTTTCTTTAAGAATGTTGAATATTGGCCCCCACTCTCTTCTGGCTTGTAGAGTTTCTGTCGAGAGATCCGCTGTTAGTCTGATGGGCTTCCCTTTGTGGGTAACCCTACCTTTCTCTCTGGCTGCCCTTAACATTTTTTCCTTCATTTCAACTTTGGTGAATCTGACAATTATGTGTCTTGGAGTTGCTCTTCTCGAGGAGTATCTTTGTGGTATTCTCTGTATTTCCTGAATGTGAATGTTGGCCTGCCTTGCTAGATTGGGGAAGTTCTCCTGGATAATATCCTGCAGAGTATTTTCCAACTTGGTTCCATTCTCCCCATCATTTTCAGGTACACCAATCAGACGTAGATTTGGTCTTTTCACATAATCCCATATTTCTTGGAGGCTTTGTTCATTTCTTTTTATTCTTTTTTCTCTAAACTTCTCTTCTCACTTCATTTCATTCATTTGATCTTCCATCACTGATACCCTTTCTTCCAGTTGATCGAATCGGCTACTGAGGCTTGTGCATTCGTCACGTAGTACTGGTGCCTTGGTTTTCAGCTCCATCAGGTCCTTTAAGGACTTCCCTGCATTAGTTATTCTAATTAGCCATTCGTCTAATTTTTTTTCAAAGTTTTTAGCTTCTTTGCCATGGGTTCGAACTTCCTCCTTTAGCTCAGAGTAGTTTGATCGTTTGAAGCCTTCTTTCAACTCGTCAAACTCATTCTCTGTCCAGCTTTATTCCGTTGCTGGTGAGGAGCTGCGTTCCTTTGGAGGAGGAGAGGTGCTCTGATTTTTAGAGTTTCCAGTTTTTCTGCTCTGTTTTTTCCCCATCTTTGTGGTTTTATCTACTTTTGGTCTTTGGTGATGGTGATGTACAGATGGGTTTTTGGTGTGGATGTCCTTTCTGTTTGTTAGTTTTCCTTCTAACAGACAGGACCCTCAGCTGCAAGTCTGTTGGAGTACCAGGCCGGCTGTGTGAGGTGTCAGTCTGCCCCTGCTGGGGGGTGCCTCCCAGTTAGGCTGCTCAGGGGTCAGGGGTCAGGGACCCACTTGAGGAGGCAGTCTGCCCGTTCTCAGATCTCCAGCTGGGTGCTGGGAGAACCACTGCTCTCTTCAAAGCTGTCAGACAGGGACATTTAAGTCTGCAGAGGTTACTGCTGTCTTTTTGTTTGTCTGTGCCCTGCCCCCAGAGGTGGAGCCTACAGAGGCAGGCAGGCCTCCTTGAGCTGTGGTGGGCTCCACCCAGTTCGAGCTTCCCGGCTGCTTTGTTTACCTAAGCAAGCCTGGGCAATGGCGGGCGCCCCTCCCCCAGCCTTGCTGCCGCCTTGCAGTTTGATCTCAGACTGCTGTGCTAGCAATGAGCAAGACTCCGTGGGCATAGGACCCTCTGAGCCAGGTGCGGGACATAATCTCCTGGTGCGCCGTTTTTTAAGCCCGTCGGAAAAGCGCAGTATTCGGGTGGGAGTGACCCGATTTTCCAGGTGCCGTCTGTCACCCCTTTCTTTGACCAGGAAAGGGAACTCCCTGACCCCTTGCGCTTCCCAAGCGAGGCAATGCCTTGCCCTTCTTCGGCTCGCGCACAGTGCGCGCACCCACTGACCTGCACCCACTGTCTGGCACTCCCTAGTGAGATGAACACAGTACCTCAGATGGAAATGCAGAAATCACCCGTCTTCTGCGTCGCTCACGCTGGGAGCTGTAGACCGGAGCTGTTCCTATTTGGCCATCTTGGCTCTTCCCCCCATTTCTATTTTTTTAAATATGCATTTATTTATTTAATATCTATTTTTTGAGACTGAGTCTCGCTCTATGGCTCAGGCTGGAGTGCAGTGGCCCGATCTTGGCTCATTGCAACCTCTGCCTCCCAGGTTCAAGCGATTCTCCTGCCTCAGACTCCTAAGTAGCTGGGATTACAGGCACCTGCCACCACGCCCAGCTAATTTTTGTATTTTTAGTAGAGACGAGGTTTCACCATGTTGGCCAGGCTGGTCTCGAACCCCTGACCCCAAATGATTCACCTGCCTTGGCCTCCCAAAGTGCTGGGATTACGTGAGCCACTGCACCTGGCCTCCCCTTAACATTTCTTGAGGAGATTGCCTGTTCACAGTAAGTCCTTTCAGTTTTTGTTTGCCTCAAAATGCTTTTACTCTGCCTTCAGTTTTAAAGGATATTTTTCCAGACGTGGAATCCTGGATCGATGGAGTTTTTCATTTTTCTGGTATTAAGACTCAGAAGTCTTCATTTTTAGCAAGCATGCCTGGTCATTCTCATGCCGAATGGCTGTGGAAAGCTGTGGGAAGCACACTGTTCATGTTCTCAATGTAATGAGGAGACCACTGAAGGCCTTGAGGATAAGAGTTTCAGTATGAAGTGGGGGCGAAGGGGTTTGAAGAGCAGGTGAGGTGATAGAGATAGAGGCAGAGAGTGTAGACAGTGCTCCATCTCGATCAAGCTACTTATTTCTGTTGACTTTCTTTCCTATTAAAACACATTAGATTACATTGGTGTTACAGTCTGTTGACCTACCTTCTTCACATAAATGTGCTGGAGGCTCAATTAGACCTGTCCAAACTGTACATTTCTTCTTTCTGTACTTCACCTAATCTGTGAGATCCCCCCATCACATTAGGCCATTCTTGTGTTTTTATAAAGAAATACTTGAGACTGGGTAACTTATAAAGTAAAGAGGTTTAATTGGCTCGTGGTTCTGCAGGCTGTACAGGAAGCCTGGTGCCAGCATTTGCTCAGCTTCTAGGGAGGCCTCAGGAATCTTACAATCACGGCGGAAGGTGAAGGGGGAGCAGGCATCTCATATAGTGAGAGCAGAAGCAAGAGCGAGAGGAAGCGGGGAGGTGCCGCACACTTTTAAACAGCCAGATCTTGACAGAACTCACTCACTAGCATAAGAACAGCACCAAGCCATGAGGGATTTGCCCTCGTGACCCAAACCTCTCCCACCAGGCCCCACCTCCAACATTGGGGATTACCATTCAACACGCGATTTAGAAGAGACAACATCCAAATGATATCGCCCATCATTCTGTTCTCCACAGGCTGGCTTGAAATGGGTCTGCAGGTCTGGACATCATGGTCTCACTGCTAGTGCCAGTGAGAGTCAGTAAGAGTCAGCACTGGCCTGATGGACGTGTGCAGGGGACAGATGTAGATGTGACAGCCACAAGTTGCGTGGTTGACACTTAGATGGAGAGGCAGTGAGCCCCCAGGATTCAGACCTTTAAGCAGGTAGAGGTGTCTGTGGACGATCTTTCTCTGTGTTTCAGACCTCTGGGTAAACATGCTGTGCACTGGCCCTCTGGAGGGAAGAATCCTGATGGGCAGGAATGGGTGGGACAGAAGAGGGGGGTGACAGACCCGTGATAATAATACATCGCAGAGAATGAAAAATGTCAACAGAGAGATGCAAAAGAAAAAATACTGCAGGGCTTCAAGAGAAGAGTATATGTTGAACACACTATGACAAGCAGGCTTAGTGGCAGAATAGAATAGGCAGAAGCGAGAAGTGAAGACTGCTTTGAAACTAACCAATTATAGGGCTATTTTGTGAACACAGAGGATAGCCTGATGGGCCCCCCAGAGTTAAGAGGTTGACCAGGTTCTTTCCTCATGCCACCTTGGTTTTATCAATTTAGTTTCTTCTTCAGTCCTTAGTGATGTAAACACACAAACAACTGTGTTGTGGTTTGGAGATCTTTATGGCCAATTGAGCTTGTTTATTCTGGGGCTGGTCTCTTATGACTTCAGTGTGATTCAGATCTTCAAGCTTTTTGAGGTGAGAGCAGCTAGTTGCACTGGAGTAGCTTCTTATGTAACTATAAATTATAACAGTTGGAGATAAGATCCCACGGGCCCCCGTTGGTATGGAGATGGTCTGCCCCCGCCACTGGACACAATGCTTGGGGGTATGTGTTAAAGCTTAAACACAGGTTCCACCTTCAAGAACATTACATTTTAATTTGGGACACCAGGAATATTAAAATATTCAGTGCACACCTCAGCAAAAGTCATTAGATAGAATGCAATGGCATGATGCTATCTGAGGAAATGGGGTAAACAGTAGTTATGGCTTCCTGAAGAAGAAGAAATGTAAAATAAAGCAAAAATGCGATGCAACAAATTGAAGGTAAGAGAGGGTTTCTACGTGGGATGAAGGGAAGGACACAGTGATGGCCACAAGTCTGGCTGCCATTGTGCAAAAGCCCCTATGAGATATCCTAGCCCTATGAGCTTAGCCCCTTTTCTCCAGTTTTTCACAAAATCAGGTTATCTTTCTTGTTGGTCAAGCTCTTAACAATATTATTTCATTTCACCATCACAGCCAGGAGTCCCCAAAGGGAGCAAGGGCCACCTACTCCCTTCTATTTCTGCTCTTTGCAATCATCCCAGCAGAATTGAAGTGAGCTGCTGAGGTGGTCCCCTAGACCCAGTTCCTCCAGGTATGATGTTAGTCTCCATTTGATTGATCTATAGATGTTATGTCCTGTGTTTAACAGTGACTGTTAGAAATATGGTCTAGACTCCATTAGCTGCAAGCAATGCCTACTTACAACTCATAGACACATTTCAGCTGTATATTCAGCCATGACTTTTACATTCATTTGTGTGCAGATAATGTTCTGTCAGATGTATCTTCTCCATTTGATTTTCAGCTTCACAACAATCCTTGAAATACAAGTGTTGTGATCCCTGTTCTACAGTTGAGGTGACCAAAGTACATTCGTTAGGTGACATGCTCAAGATGCAGAACTAGCACACGCGGAGCTGGGTAGGACTGGAGCCCCATCTTCCCCTTACCTGAAAGGAATTCTTGATCTGGAATCCGTGGTCTGGCAGTGAAGGCTCAAGGATGGACTTCTTACTCATGAGCTCCGTGAAATTGTTTACAAAAGTCTATGTCAGGTCGGGCACGGTGGCTCAAGCCTGTAATCCCATCACTTTGGGAGGCCGAGGTGGGTGGATCATCTGAGGTCAGGAGTTCGAGACCAGCCTGGTCAACATGGTGAAACCCCCATCTCTACTAAAAATACAAAAACTAGCCAGGCATGATGGCGCATGCCTGTAGTCCCAGCTACTTGTGAGGCTGAGGCAGGAGAATTGCTTGAACCCGGGAGGCAGAGGTTGCAGTGAGCCAAGATCACGCCACTGTACTCCAGCCTGGGTGACAGAGCAAGATTCCACCTCAAAAAAAAAAAAAAAAAGTCTGTATCTCTATGCTCATATGCATTTTTCTTTTCTGTTTTTTTCCCCCTCAAGATGGATTCTCACTCTGTTGCCCAGGTTGGAGTGCAGTGGCACAATCTCGGCTCACTGAAACTTCCGTCTCCTGGGTTCAAGTGATTCTCCTGCCTCAGCCTCCTGAGGTGGATTACAGGTGCCTGTCACCACGCCCGGCTAATTTTTGTATTTTTAAAAATTATTATTTTTTTGAGGTGGGATCTCACTCTGTCGCCCAGGCTGGAGTACAGTGGCCCGATCTCAGCTCACTGCAACCTCCACCTCTTGGGTTCAAGCGATTCTCCTGCCTCAGCCTCTGGAGTAGCTGGGACTACAGGGGCCCACCACCACACCCGGCTAATTTTTGTATTTTTGGTAGAGATGAGGTTTCACCATGTTGGCCAGACTGTTCTCAAACTCCTGACCTCAGGTGATCCACCCGTCCAGGCCTCTCAAAGTGCTGGGATTACAGGCATGAGCCACTGTGCCCAGACCTCATATACATTTTTTAAGTGATCATGTCTGTAGCATTAATTAGATTTGCCAAGGGATCCACAGTTCTGGAGAGATGAAGCAGGGTATGGTGACACTCACCAAATCTCACTTCTACTTGAGGCTACCCGGTTGTTCTTAGTGAACTCTCTAGAGAAGATCAACTCTTTCTGATATAAATGTCTGGCCTTTTTACCACATCTGAAATGCAGTGTTAGGTTCCACTTATCATGTGTGACTAATTCTGTCCCCAAAATTCACATCTATGATGCTGATTACAAAGTGTTTCTAATCATGGATCTTTTTGGTCTCTTATCTGTGATGTAGTATGGACCCAGGTATGGATGGAGGGAGCAAAAAGTTTAAGAATAAGGATCGTCATCAAAAAAGACTATCTCCTGGGGAATTTCTATACCTGGAAATAGTAGCTCCTCTCTTTAGACAGCTGGCACTTTTTTATACATCCTAAAATGTACAAAGCAGTGACAGGGCAGCCTGCCTCCAAACTCAGTCTCCTTAGGGCGTTTCTCACTAGCAGCCATCCTTCCCTCTTGTTACTCACCTTGTTCTGCTCACTGTGAACCAGCTCCATCTTGCTCCCGTCTGGGCAACTAGAGCTTGATCAACATCCTGACATTCCATCACACACATATAATTTCCTTAGCATCTCATCAGCAGGACTGTGCATGGCAGATGGTGTCAGGAGCTGACCGCTCAAGATGGGTGGAGAACACAAGGTGGGTGGCCAAGTGCAGAAGAGCAGCAGGTACTTGGGAAGTCTGAGGATGACAGAACCAAGCAGCAGACCCATTCTAAGCCAGGTTGTAATACAGGCGGGGTGTGATGGCGGCTCCGGGGAGAGCAAGGAGAAATGGCATCTGGCACGAGAAGCCTTTGGCTTCTTTGGAGTTAACAGGCTTAGTTCAAATCTCCAGGACTATTCTCCATTCTCTTCTTTAGTAAGCTGAGTAACTATTTCAGTGAATGCCCATATGAGCAAAGCATAATATGAATAAAAAAGAGACGATAGTAAAAATCTTAGTTTGCATTTGTAAGGAGTCAAATGTTTGTGGAGCTTGGGATGAGGATTGGGAAAAGTGACTTAAGTTGGTAGATCTGAACAATCCCAGTGCCCAATGGGTACTTTCCTTCCTTCTTCTCTTTCCTTCCTTCTTCCCACCAGTAAAACAACAAGACTGATTGGTTCATCCACATACACCAAAGGAGTCGTTATACAATAGAACGATGACTGTCCTATTCAGAGCCTCCCATGAGAAAGGTACAGAGTTTGTCTGCAATGGAAATTGTTTTAGAACTTTTCTTTTACAGTCATTGTTTAAGTTATCTGCTGCTGTATAACAAGTATTTCAAAACTTATTGGTTTAAAAAGCCATAATTTATTATTTCTCGTGATTCTGTGGGTTTGTGGGGCTCAGCTGGGTGGTTTCTGCTGCTCTTACATGAGGTGTCTTGTTCAACTCAGCTGGAAGCTGGGCTGGGCTGGACTTCAGGGTGCCTTCTCTTCGTTCTGGGTCAATTCTTCACGGCTTCCCAGCACTTGGTGGTTTAGCCTGAGTTTCTTACATGGCAGCTGGATCCCAAGGCAAGGTTCAGAGCTGCCTCTGTTGTGGCTTTGCTGCAGTCCATTGACACAAGCGGGTCATGAGGATAGCGGGCATTCAAGCAGCGGGGCCATGCCTCTATTTTTAGTTGCCCTTTTTAGGCACACATAACATCACAGTTATCCATTTTCAGAACACATGCTAATGTGTGTTTAGAGTGTTTAGAGTATGTTCACACAATTATTTAATGTGATCTGCAGAGCACTTATAACCCTTACACCTAAGAAAGCCACATCTCAGAGCAGGAAAGTGATTCACCCTAGGTCCTATCCATAGTAAGAAATGGAGCCAGAACTTATAGGGTCTCCTGACTCCTGGCTCCATGTGCTACAGAAGCTGCTCTTGAAGGAAGCTTCTCCCAGTGGGAGTGGATTTGATCCTTGGAAACACCTGAACATCATTCTGCATTAGGTTTGGTTAACAAAATAAAGTGATTGGCTGAGATGCGTAAACAGTGGTTTTGGTCAAACATGGAATGAGACCATGCCATGTATTTCCGGTGTGGCTCCTCAATGACTCCTGGGCGTGTGTGGAATATGAGTGTGGTCTCCCAGGATACTTCAAAGATGTACAAGTCCCTTTGTCAGTGCCACGCGTCCCTGCTCATGGGTATAACATGCCTGGAGATTTGCACAGGCAGCTTTCAGGGTTGTCAAGGAGCCAGGTGACCCAGAACAGGAGGCTGGGCTGGCGGATCTCTGAACGTCATTTCTAGGTCTGCGTCAGTGAACCCATGCCGCTGTATTAGTTTGCAGTTATTTTGCTTTCTTTTCAAACTCTACTTCAGAAAAATGCTGGGAAAGAGGGAAGCTTTGAAATGAAAACCTTTTATCTGTTTTCATTTTTCTTCTTAAACAAATCCCTTCAGTTTTTGTTTCATTTCCCTTTTGCCCCCAGTGCCTGGCTCTCCTAAATTGCTCTCTATAATCTCTACAACAGAACAGCAGTGTTCCCTTGTATGTTGTCCATTTATTAATGATTTCTATTTCATTGCTTCCATAACATCTCTTGCAATGTTATTTTTACCTTATGTTGCTCATTATTTTCCTTCTTTTTATTTCATGCAAATAGTTTTGCAGTTTTTCTTATAATAATGATTTTTTTTCTTTGAGAGAGAGAGAGAGAGTCTCACTCTGTTGCCCAGGCTGGAGTGCAGTGGCTTGAGTGATCATGGTTCACTGTAAGCTTGACCTCCCGGACTCAAGCCATCCTCCCTCCTCCGCATCCTGAGTAGCTGGGACTACAGGCACATGCCACCGTGTAGAGGTGGGGGTCTCACTGCATTACCCAGGCTGCTCTCAAATTCCTGGACTCAAGCGATTCTCCCACCTTGGCATCCCAAAGTGCTGAGAGTACAGGTGTGAGCCACCATGCCTGGCCTATAATGATTCTTTCACGTGGCTGATTTCAGCCTCTCACTTTCATAAGATCAGCTATTATTTTATTTTATTTTTATTTTTGATTCTTCAACTCCACATCCAGGGTTAGCACCACTCCACAGTTTATAATCTGTCTTTATTGTCTCATCCAAGGTCCCTTAGATCTTATTTATTTATGAGTTATGTGCTTCCTTGAATTCCCATATTAGTTCCACTGTTCAATGTCTGACAGCATTGCTGATTCCAGAAGTGGTTGATATTAAATTGTCATGGATTGTGTGCAGGTGTGTGTATTTATGCAAATGATTCTTTTTTTATTAATATATAATAGATGTAAATATTTTGGGGGTACATGTTAATACACTCATTTAATTTGTAAAGATCAAATTGGGATAATTAGGATATCCATCACCTTAAATATTCATTTTCTCTTTATGCTAGAAACATTTGAATTATTCTCTTCTAACTATTTTTGAAATATACAATAAATGATTGTAAACTATAGTCACCCTACTGATTTATCAAACACTAGGTCTTATTTCTTCTAGCAAACTGTATATTTGTACTCATTAATCAACCTGTCTTCGTGCTTCCCACACCTGCTCTTCCTAGCCTCTGGTAATCACCAATTTACTCTCTATTTTCATGGGGTCCCACATCTGAGTAAGAACATACAGTATTTGTCTTTCTGTGCCTGGCTTATTTCATTTAACATGATGACTTCCAGTTCCATCTATGTTGCTGCAAATGACAGGACTTTCTTCTTTTTTATGGCTGAATAATATGCCATTATGTATACACCACATTTTCCTTAACCATTTATTAATGGGCACTTAGGTTGATTCCACATTTTGGCTGTTGTGAATAGTGCTGCAGTAAACATGAAAATGGAGACATCTCTTCAATATATTGATTTCCTTTCTTTTGGATAAATGTCCGGTAGTGGGATTTCTGGATCATATTGCAGTTCTATTTTCAGTTTTGTTAGGAACCACCATATTGTTCACCATAGTGGTTGTACTAATTTACATTCCCACCAACAGTATATGAGGGCTCTGCTTTCTCCAAATACTTGCCAACCTTCGTTATTGCCTGTCTTTTTTTTTTTGAGATGGAGTCTCGCTCTGTCATCAGGCTGCAGTGCAGTGGCAGGATCTCGGCTCACTGCAAGCTCTGCCTCCTGGGTTCATGCCATTTTCCTGCCTCAGCCTCCTGAGCAGCTGGGACTACAGGCGTGTGCCACCATGCCTGGCTAATTTTTTGTACTTTTAGTAGAGACGGGGTTTCACCGTGTTAGCCAGGATGGTCTTGATCTCCTGACCTCGTGATCTGCCCACCTTGGCCTCCCAAAGTGCTGGGATTACAGGCATGAGCCACCGCGCCCAGCCTATTCCCTGTGTTTTTTATAAAAGCCATTATAACTGGGGTGAGATGAAATCTCATTGCAGTTTTGATTTGCATTTCTGTGATGGTTAGTGACATTGAGCACTTTTTCATATACCTGTAGGCCATTTGTATGTCTTCTTTTGAAAAATGTCTATTCAGATCTTTTGCTCATTTTTTAATCTGATTAAGATCAGCTTTTAAAAAATGTTTTCTTGAAGCCCCAAATTGTTCTATGCATTTTTCAAGGCATAGAATTTATTATATGATTAGACAGTTTGTTGTTTGTTACTTCTTGTGGAAAAATTTTTAATAAGTGTGCTGACAACCATTCATTTACCCACTCAGCAAAGTTTTGTCAGGTTTCTACTATGTCCAGTGACTGTCCTAAGCACAGAGGTTATGGTGGAGAATAAGGCAGATGCAGCCCCACAGAATTTGGTATTTTGTGTTATGAAATGGCAAATAGCCATAGCCTGAAATCTCACGATTTCTCAGAGTTTCATGACATTAGTGAAGGCATGGGCAGCAGCTGCTGTTCATGTTGCTTTAAACTGGTGTTAGGAGCCACTGCCAGAAGCAAAACAATTGTAGGCAACCAAATGAGGTGATGTGCAGTGTATGGGAAGGCCAGGGCGGGGTTGTTGAAGGACCAGCAGGGTTGAGACTCAGCCGTGCAGTTAAGTGACACTGTTTTAAGTGAACATGAAATGCACACTTTATTATGACCTCTACTTAAATCTGGATGTTCTCTTTTGCAGTTGTACAACAGATTGATGACATGGCGATGTCAGGCCAGGAAACAGAGAGGAGACAATCTATCCCAGTAAAGGCACTGGAGTCCTAGCTCTGTCTTGGAACCAGTGCCCAGTGGGAGCTGATGGCCGGTCTACTCACTCCAGCAGATCATCTTCTCTCCCCTCCAGCTCCTACAGTGCTTTATGTTACTCATAAGGCACTGGTTTCAAACTGCCTGCTCTGTAGTGAGTTTGATACTTTTATGTATCCTTAATTGGATGCTAAGTTCCTTAGGGACAAGAATTCTTCCTTCTACTGCTCTTTCCTCTCAATGCCTATAACCACATCCAACTGGGTTTCATTTGATCCAGCATTTTATCAGACCCTGGGAAATGTACTATTGAAGTTTCCTTCTTTTATTTTTTTTCTTTTTCTTTTCTTTTTTTTTTTTTTTTTTTTTTTTTGAGATGGAGTTCACTCTTGTCGCCGAGACTGGAGTGCAGTGGTACAGTCTTGGATCACTGCAACCTCTGTCTCCCAGGTTCAAGCGATTCTCCCGCCTCAGCCTCCCGAGCAGCTGGGACTACAGGCACATGCTGCCACGCCCAGCCAATTTTTGTATTTTTAGTAGAAACGGGGTTTCACCATGTTGGCCAGGCTGGTCTTGAACTCCTGACCTTAGGTGATCCGCCCATCTCAGCCTCCCAAATGGCTGGGATTACAGGCATAAGCCACCATGCCCAGCCTACTATATAATTTTCTTATACAATCAAAATTGCTCATAAATGCGGTCCTTTTGGGTCCTTCATTATAACCGTATGCTCTTTCTTGGGTGGGATCAAAGTCTTAAACCTCATTCAATTCTAGTTGACTGTGGAACTCAATATGTTAAAAAATAAAGAAGATGAATATTGTTACTGTCTTTGTAGCAATCCTGGGGTACTTGATTATCCTAATTTTATAAATGAAGAAAACTTAGTATAGAAACTGTAGTAACTTTCCCAAAGCCACATGCTTTATTTAATTTTATTTTAAATTTAAAAAAAATTTTATTTTTTGTAGAGATGGGGTCTCACTATCTTTCCCAGGCTGGTCTCAAATTCCTAGGCTCAAGCGATCCTCCCACCTCAGCCTCCCAAAGTGCTGAGATTACAGGCATGAGCCACTGGGCCCAGCCATCACATGCTTTAAAAGTGAGCAAACAGCTTGAACCAATCTAAACAGCTTATTTATTTGAGGTAATAAACTTTTCCTTCTTCTTGAGTTTTCCTAAATTCTTCTCTATCATGAAAATAGCATTAATAGCCAAAATTTTAAGTGTTTAGAGGTTTTGCCTTTCAAATCCAGTAAGTCTCCAGGGTCAACAGGTGCTACAAGATGCTATTGGCAGTAACAATACTTCTCCAGGATTGTGGTAGGTGGTGTCTAAGGGTCTTTTCAGCTTGAAGGTTCTGTTTCCCAGTTCTGTCTCACTTAAGATCAGATCTTGGTGAGTATATTGGCAAACCATTTCATTATTTAAATTTGTAAAATACAGGCTTTAGGCCGGGCACGGTGGCTCATACCTGCAATCCCAGCATTTTGGGAGGCCCAGGCGGGCAGATCACCTGAGGTTGGGAGTTCAAGACCAGCCTGACCAACATGGTGAAACTACGTCTCTACTGAAAATACAAACTTAGCCGGGCTTGGTGGCACATGCCTGTAATCCCAGCTACTTGGGAGGCTGAGGCAGAAGAATCGCTCGAACCCGAGAGGCGGAGGTTGTGGTGAGCTAAGATTGTGCCATTGCACTCCAGCTTGGGCAACAAAATGAAACTCCGTCTCAAAAAAAAAAAAAAAAAACAGGCTTTATTTGTATTTCATACTCTTTAACTAACTAGATATTAACTATAAAATATTAACAATTTCAAATTTTTGTTAAAGGAATACATTTACACAGCTTAAAAATTCAAGTGGAACTAAAAGCTTTACAAGGCAATATCTCAGTCCTCTGCCCCATTCTCTGCTCCTCCCATTCTGTATGCTGTCCCAGAGGCAACTAACGCCTTTCATTTTCTAGAGCTCTTCTGATGTTTACCTTTATGTTTCCAAATAGTGTGCTTATTATGCCATTTACTGATTGCTGGACTTTAGACCTGCTGACTTTTTCTGCTATGGTAGTGGAGGCTTTAGCTCTGACCTGAGCCCCACTGCTCCTGCGCCACCCACACCTCTTCCCTCACCCTCATGACATGATTGTGGCTCATACTCTGGTCAAATACATATTGTTATTTATATTATTTTGACTGCGAGCATAATGACGTCTGGATCAAGTTGTATTCTATGTTACATTTTCTGTCGGTTGCAATTGCCTCCCTTCCCTGAGAGTGAACCATGACTGGGGTTTTCATTTGCTTTAGATTTGGTTTAGATTAGCAAACCAAACCATTGCTGGGGTTTTCTATGTGTCTATTGTTCGGCTTTTCCTACTCTTCCAACAAATCTGTCATATGCCCGGAAACAATTTTTTCAAGTTCCCAGACATGGTTCCGCACAGTCCATCTATTCCATCTGTTTCTTTCCCTTTTCCCGGGGGCTGTGATCTGGGCAGGGTGCTCTGGCCCTCTGCCCAGTGGTCCCCTTGCCTTTCCCCTGGGCCAGAGCTTGTGCTTTCTGGAGTCCGTGTCTTCCTGTCTTGGTCTCTACCTTCATTTTGCTGAAGTACACACCTTCGAGGAACTTCCTCAGGAGGGGAATGTGGAACTAAACTTCTATGCACAGAAAGTCTTCATATCACCCTCAAACCCGATCTGTCTCCCCGCCTCCACTGTCCTTTCCTTTCCTCTCTCATTTTCTCTGTTTTTATGAACTTACACCTTTTTTCTTCACTATTGTGTAATTGGCATTTAAGATGGGAGTGGAGAGAAATGCACCTGTGTAGGCTCATACTAACCACACGCCTCAGTGCATGGGTGTTTATCAGACTTCTTTCAACGAAGAGCTGCGCTGAGTACTTGTCAAGGCCCTGCAGGGCTGGTGCTGAGTAAGCTCAGGATTGGGCACCTCTGAGGGGTGAGGAAATGAGACAGAGACAAGAAGGAACTTCCTCGAGGCCACATGGTTAATGATTGGAAGATGTGAGATTCTAAACCAAATCTGAGTCGATCACTTCCCTTTCTGTCCACTGCACTGATAACTGAAGCCCAAGGGCCGAGGGCCACACCTCAGCATGTGGGGATCAGCAGAGGAGACCCTGCTGGCTGTGGGATGTGGATAGGCTTTGAGGAAGAGGAAAAGCACAGGCAAGATGTCAAAGATAAGTGGGAATGAGGCTCCCTGGAGCATGAGTCGCAGGTACTCAGGAAGGTGCTGGCAGCTCTAGAGAAGGCCAGAGAGAAGCACCCAGTGGTGGGAGCCACAGCCCCAAGACACAGGCTAAAGCCCCAGCCCAGGATGGGTGAGCTCCGCCCTGTCACCTATGGGGTTGCACACAAGTGGTTCCTCTAAGCATTGGCTTCATCTGAGAGGCGGGGGTGACATTGCTTCTTTGAGCCTTATTTGGAGGACTAAACAACACATGCATTTTGTTATTAGGCTGGTGCAAAAGTAATTGTGGTTTTTTTCTATTACTTTTAATGGTAAAAACTGCAATTAGTTTTGCAGCAACATACTAACTTTAAAGTTCTTAATACATATGAGATATTATTTCTATCAGCTTAGAAGGATCCATTATGATTATAGAAGACCTGGGATGCCAGTCTGAGGAATTCCTCTTTTCTTAAGCAAAGGAGAAACAAAATAATTCTGATGGGGGAGTGACCGACCCCAGTCTGGCTCACCGGCGGCTGTGAAGTCCTGAGTGTCCTCTGGCAGCTGCCTTTGAAAGCGCAGTGGTGTCCGGGACTTGCCACTGAATAGCGTTTGTTCTCAGAAGGGAGCCCAGTGGAAAATTTTAAGCTGCAGTTAGGAGCTGTGTGTATGGCCTTGGAAACTGAAGATGTTCCTTTAAAAGAAAAATCACAGTGTTTTTAAAACTCAGATGACAGCTTTGACCATTATCTGCTTTCCTCTCTTGCCAGCTCTAGAGTTTTCTTGGGATGTTATCAAGGATGATATCACAACAATGCCCACTTCTGTTTTGTTTTTAACCTGAATGACAAATTACCAATCAGCAGATGTAGGCCATGCAGGGAAGTTTCTTTTAAATGCTGGACTTTTGCAGAAATGTAGAGCCTTGCTGGCAATTGTGATTTTTTTTTCTTTTCTTTTCCCCAATGAAGGTACTTTTTTTTATGTCCGGTTTTGGAAGGCTCTCGAAGATTGTTTGAGAACTTGACTGCTGTGTCAGGGCAGTGCTGACACTCTCTGTTGCCAACTGTTATTCATTATTCTAAAAAATCAAATAAGCAAAAACGACCTCTCCAAACAACTCCAAGACAAACTCCAAGCAAAACAACAACACACACACAAACCCACAATTTTCCTTTGGTTGCTTCTGAGAAGGAGTTTTAATGGTATAGTAAATACAGCATTTATCGGATGATTTTTGCTGTCATTGATATGTTTCTCTTCTTGAAAGAGGAATTCAAATGACAATGAATATTTTTGGGGTCCTCTTTTATGGAGTTTGATTTTCAGGGGATTGTCAGGCATGTAGTCTCTGGGTTCCCGTGCTGCACGGTCCCAGCACTCTCTGTGGCTCAGCCTTCCCATCCCTTGCCCTCTGAATACCTTGCCCTTGACTGGATGGTCATCATCAGCACAGGTCATCACAATACATGACTCCTGGACAGGAGGAACAGAAGAGCGGAGGTTGTGCTATGCATTTAAAACCCAGTTAGCATCCCAGTGGGTCTTCCAAGGTGAAAGATGGCAAAACGTTTTTATTTTACTTTGTTGAAATCATCTGTTTCCCTCCAAATGGTGGGCTGTTTGGGAACAAGATCATGTTGTCTTCAATTTCATAGCCCCAGTACCCAGCAAGGATGGCTGCCCATAGGCTCTATTAAGATGCTGAGTGCATCAGTGGCATGGCCAGGAGGAGTGTGCTGTGGTCAGCCTTCCAGAAGGAATCAATCTCCTGGGAGAAGTGGAGAAGTTGGCCTGCAGCAGGGGCCTCGAGAATGGCGGGTCTCATCCACCACCAGCAGGCTCCTCTGTTGCCCAGCAGTGTGATCCTAGCTGAGGTTTATTCTCTTTCCCTCATTAGACTGCAGTTTCCTGAAAGGCAGGGTGTGCACCTGACTTGTCTTTTTGTCCCTTCATCCTGCGCCCTGCACAGTTTGATCGGTAAATGGTGGCTGAGAGATAAGGGAGTGGGAAGAAAGGAGGTCAGGAGGGGAGCGAAGTCTGAGTGCTTGAAAGAGTCCCTCCTCTGCTTCAGGGGCTTGTTCTGGGGTTTTCTGGATCTGAGCTCTGAGGGTAAGATCTGAGCTCTCCTGGCCCCTGGTGGTTGTTGGCCAGGCCTGGCCAGCTTCTGGCAGCACAGGTCATCATAATATATGACTCCTGGACAGGAGGAACAGAGGAACGGAGGTTGTGCCATGCATTTAAAATCCAGTTAGCATCCCAGTGGGTCTTCCAAGGTGGAAGATGGCAAAACGTTTTTATTTTACTTTGCTGAAATGCAGGTTGTTCCTTTTTTTTTTTTTTTTTTTTTTTTTACCAACTTTTATGTTCCAAGGCTAAAACGTAGCATAAAACAATTTGAAAAAGTCGGTTTCAATGTTTCCCATTGTTCACTGAGAGAGGGTCACACAGGGTGCAAGGCAACAGAGGACACCATTGCTTACGTAGTACCTCGTGAGCTGCACTGTGAGAGCCCTTTCAAAGGAAGAGCCCTTTTATTTAGGAAGCAAGGAATGATTAAAGACTGATGGCTCTAATCAAATGAGATTTAAAATTTTCCATTAAACCTTCATAGTTAGGCTGCATGCAGTGGCTTATGCTTGTAACTCCAGCACTTTGGGAGGCTGAGATGGGAGGATCACTTGAGGCCGGGAGGTTGAGGCTGCAGTGAGCTGTGATTGGGCCACTGCACTTCAGTCTGAGTGACACAGGGAGACTGTATCTCAAAAAATAAAAAAATTAAAAATTAAAAGAAATAAACCTTTAACATTGGGTGTACTTTTACTTTCCATCTATTCCTTCTTCCTCACCTGCAACATTCAAGAGCAGGAGGGAAGATGTGAACACACATTTGTGTGTGAGTGTAAACATGCTCATGTGTTTCTAAATTATCAAGTCAGGATAAGAACTTTTATTGTGAAATATAGATATACAACAATATGTCCCAAGCTATGTTTAATGCACTTTTATTATCCTGCTAGTTCTTCTAAATATGATCATTATACAATAGTTCCTTTTTTTTTTTTTTTTGAGATGGAGTCTTGCTCTGTCACCCAGGCTGGAGTGCAGTGGCGCAATCTCGGCTCACTGCAACCTCCGCCCCCCAGATTCAAGCAATTATCCTGCCTCAGCCTCCCGAGTAGCTGGGATTACAGGCGCGTGCCACCACGCCCAGCTAATTTTTGTATTTTTAGTAGAGACAGGGGTCTTGCCTCGTTGGCCAGTTTGGTCTCGAACTCCTGACCTCAGGTGATCCACCCACCTTGGCCTCCCAAAGTGCTGCGATTACGGGTGTGAGCCACTGTGCCCGGCCCATTATACAATAGTTCTACAAAGAAAATTTAAGAGCAAGCTCTGGCTTAGTCTTTGAAAAACAAGTTTGGAATTTCCTATACGAGTGGATAAAATGTCAGCTCTTGGTATTGTCCTTAAGACAGAGTACATGGTATTCACTCTCTTTTTATAGGGTAAAGATAGATAAATCCCCAAAGGCCTTGGCATTTAGGAAACAATCATGCTTTATCTATTAACTTACTCCTGTGATTTTTTGCATCCGAGTGAGACACTCTACCTACCGAGCCATAGACCACCTGCTGGATAAGCAGAGACTCTTCCAGGGCACACAGCCTGGAGAAAAAACGCCTGAATGCACAACTAGAAGTATTAGCAAGTCTGGTTTAACCGTCCCCAAATGTCTAACTAAGAATATTAGTGGGCCAGGCGCGGTGGCTCACGCCTATAATCCCAGCACTTTGGGAGGCCAAGGCGGGCGGATCACGAGGTCAGGAGATCTAGACCATCCTGGCTAACACAGTGAAACCCCATCTCTACTGAAAATACAAAAAATTAGCTGGACGTGGTGGCGGGCGCCTGTAGTCCCAGCTACTCAGGAGGCTGAGGCAGGAAAATGGCGTGAACCCGGGAGGCGGAGCTTGCCGTGAGCCGAGCTCGCGCCATTGCACTCCAGCCTGGGCGATAGAGTGAGACTCTATCTCAAAAAAAAAAAAAAAAAAAAAGAATATTAGTGAATGATTAGTATATGGGAAACACCTCTGGACCACTCTACATTATTATTAGTCTTCACTTTGTGGTGGGTAAAGATAAAATAAAAGTAGCTACTGTTTATTGAATGTTTACCATATATGGATGAAAACCATGTTAATCATTGTCTTCTTTAATCCTCACAGCAACCCGACAATGTAGGTACTATAATTTTGCAGATAGCCACACTGAGGATGAGTGAGGTTAAACAACTTGCCCATATGACGCAAAAGTTTGGAAGCCATTTGCAAATCAGATGCGGACAAAGTGTGCCTTTTTAACCATTGTATTATTCAGTCTTCCTATGAAGACACACCTCTATTTGGGGCATTTACTTCCTATATAACTTGATGAAAAAAACAGCATTTTCATTGCTTGCCTATAAAAACTCTAAAGGTGTTTCTGTGGGAGGGTGTGTGATTCCACTCAGCTATTGGTAAATATAGTCCTGTCTTAATGTTTAATGTGGATCTTTTTTCTGTTTCATGCTTTTCTGAATTTTTGAGTGACCATGTCACTCAGAAAAGCTTTGAATCAGCAACATTTCCAGTGGACTGTAGGGAAAGCCTGTTGTTTTGGTGGAAAGCAGAGAGTCACAGATCCCCAACCTTCATCTGAGCCGTGGTTCTGCATCAGTACAGACAGGAAACCAACTGTTAGGAACCACTACATGAAATAGTCGTATTTCCTCAGGTGAGCAAAAAATTCTTTTGCTTTTGTAGATCGGCCCTGTCTATACGTGGTAGCCACTAGTCACATGTGGCTTTTGACGTTTGCATTTTAATTAATTAAAGTGAAACACAATTTAAAGTTCAGTCACCCCTGCCACACTATAAGTGCCCAGTATTCAATACAAGTGCCCAGTGGCTGCCATGCCGGGCAGCGCAAATGTAGAGCACTTCTGTCCTGGCTGAAAATTCTACTGGACAGAGCCGTCCAGGAATTTGGACTAGCAAGCACCAAGTTCGTAGTTAGAGAACACAGCTGCAGGCCAGGCGCGGTGGCTCACGCCTGTAATCCCAGCACTTTGGGAGGCCAAGGCGGATGGATCACGAAATCAGGAGTTTGAGACCAGCCTGGCCAGCACGGTGAAACCCCATCTCTACTAAAAATACAAAAAATTAGCCGGGCACGGTGGTGCGCACCTGTAATCCCAGCTACTCGGGAGGCTGAGGCGGGAGAATCACTTGAACCCAGGAGGCGGAGGTTGCAGTGAGCCGAGATTGCGTCACTGCACTCCAGCCTGGGCAATAGAGTGAGACTCTGTCTCAAAAAAAAAAAAAAAAAAAAAAGGAAAGAAAAAGAAAAAAGAGAGGACAGCTGCTTTACAAAGCAAGAGGGCTTCAAGAATCTGGAAACCAAAGGAGCAACGTCCTTTGAGTTTCTACAAATTTGGGCCACACTGATTGGGCCTTTCCACAGCCGATTCCATTGTCCTTCATTAGGGAAAGTAAACAGTGTTTAACTTCCTACTGACGTGCTCTGCAGTGCAGACAGTTAACAGTAGCTCACCGCTGCTTCTGCCAGTTGCTCTCGGGTGTTCTACTTGGGTGGGGAATGGCAGCACTGGCACTGGCCCCGGTGGCCCCACAGAGCATGGCTCCATCAGGCTGGGTGCTGCAGGGGGATGCCAAGAACATTTGGGCATTGAATGCCTCTCTCTCTCTCTGAAATGAAAACCCTCATCAATTCAACAATAGTTTCTCTAATAGAACATATACTGATTTGTTTCATCTCAACTGTTTCCATACAATAATAGAAAGGAGGGAGTCTGTGCCTGAGAGTGCCTGCAAACCCCAGGGCACACCAGCCCCATGGAGCCATAAGAGCTGCTCACAGAGACAGCCCCTCACAGCAGCCCCCGGCACCGTGACTCGTGTAATGAAAGCTGGAAAATTGCCCAGGAAAGCTTGAAGATGCATTCCTGAAGCTCCGACACTCCAACGCACACACAGACTTCTCTCCTGGCTTTAGGAACATGAATTTACCTTGAATCTTTAAACTTAATTGAAAATCTTGCAAAATTACGAGCTTTCCTTTGAATCTTCATGGCACTTTGGGATAAAATGTCTAAAAGGGGACCATTCCATGAACTCATTTAATTGGCATTAATAGTACACTATTACTTCATATAAAATCATAATCATATAAAATGTACTTATATAACTCCATGTAAATTAATTTATATAAATACAAATCAGATATGGTCTTTTTTCAGAGTATAGAATTGAATAGAAAGTTAAGATGTACAAAATAACTGTAGCACAGAGTTAGTCATTAATCACCACAACAGGAGGATGAGGGTTCAGTTTTTAAATTTATTCTCTAAATTGTATTAAATAAATTTTATTAACTTATTTAGGAGGGTCAGTTTTTTTAATTGCTTCATTTTGTGGGTTGTATAAACAACTGATTACATTTTACAGTTCAAATGCAGATTACAGCTTTTCTCTGGGTCTGGTGTTTATGCTAAAGAAAACATATCCTAGAAGAAACACAGAAGAGTGACCAGGTTTGGACATGAAGAAAGCCTTGGCTTGTGAAACGTGGCAAGAGGTTTCAAGTCATCAAGCCTGGTCTCTCCCACTTTACTGGAGTCAGGGCCCAAGTACCCTCTGTCTGCTCCCATGGGCATGGGACCTGGAGCCCCAAAGATACTGGAGAGGCCCTGACTCAAATCCCAAATGTTGCACAGGCAGGCCATGTGGAGGTCTGTCAGCAGAGGAGGACAGGACTGACAGTGTCTTTTGGTCCTTGCATTCTTGGGATGGATGCATTTCTCCTCTCTAGCTTAGTGATGGATGAACTTCAGAGGCAGTGGGGTGGAGACAGAGACTCAGCTGTCAGACCCAACCTGTGGTGGATGGTGGGTGAGTGGACGGGCCAGACAGAGGGTGTTGGGGGGAAGGCACTGAATTCCCACTGTGACCCCTCGCCTTGGCTCAGATCTTTTAAAGACTGTCCATCCAACATTCACTCCATCCTAAAGCCAGACTGAAAAAATAAGGCTGGTGCCTTACTTTTAGGCAGCTAAAGGTGTCAACTCTTCCGAATGACTGCACTAAGAATCACAGTGAGGGCTTCCTTCCCAACTCACCCATGGGAACATCCTGGGCTTGGCAAACTCCCCTTGTACCTGGAACAACAGCTTCCAGAAGACAGCCAGAAAAAGCTGGTTCTATTTACCTGTAAACCTTGGGCAGCAATGGCATGCTCTTATATCAGAATTGGCTCCCATCTCTGTGCTGGACATGGCAGGCTTCACATTAGCCACCATGCCCTTCTTCCTTAGTGACAGAACCCTGATTTTAGCCTGGACCATTGCCACCTTGAATAAAAAATGAGTTTTCCTAGCCTTCCTTGCCACTGGGTGTAGTGGCTAAATTCTGGCCAAAAGGATGAAAGGAACGTGTTGAGTGGGGCTTCCTGGAAGGCCCCTCAAAGAGGGATGATTCAGCTGGGAGGTTATAGCCTTTTGTCTCTTTCCTTCTTCCTTTGTACTACTGCTTGAAACATGGATGTGATGGCTGGTGCACAGCAGCCTTCTTAAATCATGAGGGGACCTTGAGAAGAGAGGCCACGTGCTGGAATGGTCCAGCAGAAAAGGGGTGGCTGCCTACAGAGCTACAAGAGGATGGCGAAGTACCTTCCTCCAGACTTCCTTTAAGTGAGAAAAAAGTGTTATTTTGGGGTTTTCTGTTACATGCAGCTGAAATGAATGCATTCAGGCTCTGAGGCCAACTCATCAGACCTCTGTTAAATTTGTATATTCCATTTCCTGAACGTATCCCTCATCCCCCTTCACTCCCGGAACTCCACTGGTCTCCTTCTCCACTCCTTCATTTCCTCTGAGTCCCATGGCCCCACTAACCTCCTTTTCTTCCCACATCCCAGCTCCTGCAGGCTGCGTTTTTCATTTGTTTTCTGAGTCTCGCTCTGTCGCCAGGCCAAGTGCAGTGGCTCACTGTGGTGGCTGCATTTTGACAGATCTCTCTGACCAGCACTGGCCCCTCCTCCACCCCACTGTTCTCCTTGTTGCCCCTCCCCTTACAAACTTTTGCCCGGGGTCGATTTAGCCATCTCTCATTTCTCATTCCACCCACAGGCTGCTGAGGACCACAGGAGAAAACTTCCATAAGCCCTTCAGGTCTCCATATTCGTGCTCTTCCCGTGCGCCCTGTTGGCTCCCCTCTCCAGCCTTTCCCAGGACCTCCCGCACCCAGCGGTTGTTGGGCTGCCTCCCACCCAGCCGGGCCTGCTGAAGGAGGGGCCTCTCCTCAGCTACTCTGCCAGCTTTTCCCTCCAGCTGTCTTCTCCTCTGTTGGAACCCCCCTTAACCCCATATCCATCTCCTGTGGTCACCCCGCCTCTTTTCTCCCAGGGTCTTGCTTCTGGAAAGCCTTTGCATTCATTTTTTTCTTGCTTCTCACTTAACTGTTTGACGCATTGCCATCTGACATCCACCCCATAGCTCTAGGGAGCCGCTCCGCCTGGATACTAAAGGCAGTGGATACTCTTGCCGCCCTCAATTTTTCACCGATCTCTGGCATTTGACTGGGTTGGTCCTTTCCTTTGCAGAGAGCATTCATCTTGGCTTGGATGATAGCAGTGTCCCAGCATCAGTCCCTCCTCCTAGAGTACCTTCGCCCCTTTCTCCACGCTGACTCCTCCTTTGCAAGCCCTATCCTGCCACCTTGATTGTCGCTGAGCTAGGGTCGCCCTTTGATGGACCTATGGGTGTGGAGGTCCCGTGGGTGTGGAGCCCACACACACACAGCTCCCAAGCTCTGACTCCAGCAGTCTCCTCACCCCAGCCAACCTTCTCTCTGTTATGCCCAATCTGCACAAGCCCTACCCAGCCCACAGATATTCATGGCCCACTGCCACCCCTCCACCCCAACCCGGGCCATAGTTTTTTCCCCTTATTGTTTAAGGGAAGAACAGATTTGTAAGTATCCCAAAAAGGCTTATTTCCTAAAGGACAAAGATTTATTTTTTTGTTTCACAAAAGTGGAATTTTCAAAAGATAACATTTACAATAGTTTACAAAATATCAAATAGTCAATTCTCAGTAGTTGTAATAGTTATTTCTATAAAATTGCCGCACATTCTGAAAGAGCTAATACAGAACCACTGCTCCTAGGAGAAATAAAAGTTTAGATTGCTGCAAGCCTCTGGTCACAACATTTTCATCAATAGATAGATATATAAACTTGTGTTATGTGTGTTTCTGTTTGAAGACACCCAATCTAATATCTATTGTTGATTCATTAAGATTGTATTCACGGCCATTGGCACTGTAGCTCGTGCCTGAAGGAAGTTTCTCTAGCACGCATGTTTGCTCTGTAAGGCACATCTCAGCCCTCTTGATGCCCAACATAAACCAATACCATCCCAATCGATTTTTTAAAATGGAAATTGAAAAGCTGATTCTAAAATGCATAGTGATGGGGAATGGGAGAAATTGGGAGTTGTTGGTCAAAGGGTACAAACTTGCAGTTATAAAATGAGCAGGTCCTGGTGACCTAATGTACAGTATGGTGGACTGTAGTTAATAGTAATGTATTGGATACTTGAATCTGCTGAGAGAGTAGATTTTAAGTGCTCTCACCACACACACACACACACACACACACACACACACAACAGTAACCTATGTGAGGTGATGCATAGTTATTTAGTTTGATTGAGGTAATCATTTCAAGATGTATACATACGTCAAAACATCAAATTGTATACTCTGAGTATGTATAATTTTCACCTGTCAATTATACCTCAATAGAACTGAAAAACTTTCTGTGGAATGCAAAGGGACAAGAATTAACAAGACATTCTTGAAGAAGTTAACCTGGGAAAACTCGCTCTACCAGTTACCACACTGGCACGAGGGCAGGTAAATTGCCCAACAGAATAGAATATAGCAAGAAAGAGATCAGGGCATATGTGGATGCTAGACTTATGGCCAAGGTGGCATTGCAAAATTGCAATTTTTATTTAAAAGAAGATAATCAATTAACTATCCACGTGGAAAAAATGAACCTTGACCTTTAGTTTTCACCATTAGCAAAAATCATTCCAGGTAAGTTGTAGTTATAAATGTGAAAGGCAAGAGGACATAAAAGAGATGAACCATAAAGGAAAACATGATAAATTGAACTGTTTTAATATTTAATTAAGTATTTACTTAAGACTTAAGTTACTTAATGTAAGTCATTTACTTATTTTAATCCTAAATTAAGACTTAATTCAGTTCATCAAAAGACACCAATGCAGCTGGCGCGGTGGCTCACGCCTGTAATCCCAGCACTTTGGGAGGCTGAGAAGAGTGGATCACGAGGTCAGTAGATTGAGACCATCCTGGCTAACACGGTGGAACCCTGTCTCTACTAAAAATACAAAAAAAAATTAGCCGGGCACGGTGGCAGGCGCCCATAGTCCCAGCTACTCAGGAGGCTGAGGCAGGAGAATGGCGTGAACCCAGGAGGCAGAGTTTGCAGTGAGCCGAGATTGCACTGCTGCACTCCAGCCTGGGCAATAGAGCGAGACTCCATCTCAAAAAAAAAAAAAAAAAGACACCAATGCCCTGTTAAGAGAGTGAAAAATCATGTCACAGAGTGCGAGAAGATATTTGCCACACCTGTAATTTAAAAAGAACTCCAAGGCTGAGCACGGTGGCACACACCTGTAATCCCAGCACTTTGGGAGGCTGAGGTGGGCAGAATCGCTTGAACTCGGGAGGCGGAGGTTGCAGTGAGTCAAGATCATGCCACTGCACTTCAGTCTGGACGACAGAGCAAGACTCCTTAAAAAAAAAAAAAAGAACTCATATTCAGAATATATGTTTAAAAATAAAGTAAAACTTATGACTAAATGAGAAAAAAAAATAAACAGCCCAATTATGTCTTTGTGTATCCCATCTGCTCTTCTTATAAGGATACCAGTCAGATTAGAATAGGGCCCACCCCCACCAATGGCTTCGTTTTAATTAAATACTTCTGTGCGTATTTCAGTTGAAGGCCTTATCTTCCAGCATAGTGACATTTCGAGGTATAGGGGGTTAGGGCTTCAATTATAAATTTTGGGGGGATGCAATTCAGTCCATAATGTTTCATTCTCTCAATCACCAGATTCATATCCTTCTCATATGGAAAATATATTTATCCCCATCCCTATGCCCTAAAAGTCTTAACGTGTTCCAGCATCCATTTCAAGCGTAAAGTCTCACCTAAAGACCTTCTAGATTAGGTATGGGTGAGACTCAAAGTATGATTCATCCCAAGGTAAAATTTATCTCCACTAAGCATCTGTGATACTGGACAAGTTACATGCTTTCTAAAATACAATGGTGGTTATATATTTTAAAAAGTCATTTGCACTCATATGTTCATTGCAGCACTATTCACAATAGCAGTCACGAAATCAACCCAAGTCTCCATCAGTGGATGACTGGAATAAGGAAAATTTGGTATGTATATACCATGGAATACTACATAGCCATCAAAAATAATGAAATCATGTCTTTCATAGCAACATGGATGGAGCTGAAGGTCATTATCCTAAGTGACATAACTAAAAACCAGAAAATCAAATACTATATATTCTCGCTTATAAGTGGGAGTTGGACAATGGGTACTCATGGACGTAAAGATGGAAATAAGAGACACTGGGGACTCCGAAAGTAGAGAGGGTGGGAATGGGGTAAAGATTGAGAAATTACCTATAGGATACAAGTTTCACTATTTGGGTGATGGGTATGCTAACAGCCCAAACCTCACCATTACAAAGCATATCCATGTAACAAACCTGGACATGAACCCCCTGAATCTATAATAATAATTTTTTGAAAAATACAGTAGTGGGACAGGCATAGATTAGATATTCCCATTCCAAAAGGGAGAAATTAAAAAGAAGTAAAAGTGAGGGGTTTCACACTGGGGTGCCAGCCCTGCCATCTGGGCCCAGTAGAGTGGTGGCATCATGCCCTAACCCTCGGCAACATCCGCCCCGATGCCCTGCAGCTGTGCAGCTTTGGATTATGTACTTTTCTGTACATATTTCATATATTTTACATTTTCTAAAGGATAAAAAAGTCGGCTAGGCGTGGTAGCTCATGCCCGTAATCCCAGCACTTTGGGAGCCAAGGCAGGAGGATCATCTGAGGTCAGGAGTTTAAGACCAGCCTGGCCAACATGGTGAAACACTGTCTCTACTAAAAAAATACAAAAATTACCTGGGTGTGGTGGCACATGCCTGTAATCCCAGGTACTCTGGAGGCTGAGGCAGGATAATTGCTTGAACCAGGAGGTGGAGGTCACAGTGAGTCAAGATTGCACAACTGCACTCCAGCCTGGGTGACAGAGTGAGACTCCGTCTCAAAAGAAACGAACAACAACAACAACAACAACAACAAAGAGTCAAGAACAGTCTGTCCAGAATATTTCTAGAACTGGAGTTATGCAAGTTATGCCTTTCTTTTCCTTGTTTCTAGTCTTAAGGGAAATGATTCTGTATTAAGAATAAGATTGACTATTTATTTGGAAGAAAAATGAAGCTAGACTTTCAACTTATACCATGTACTAGAACAAATTTTAGATGTATTAATGCTCCAAATATAAAAACCCAAACCATAAAATTATTAGTAAAAAAATAGGAATATACTTTTATAACTTCGGGGTTTAAAATAGCTTTGTTAGCAATCCTAAGCAAAAAGAACAAAGCCAGAGGCATCACATTACCAGATTTCAAACTATGCTATAAGGCTACAGTAACCGAAACAACATAGTACTGGTATAAAAACAGATACATAGATCAATTGAACAGAATAGAGAACTCAGAAATAAAGCTGCACACCTACAGCTATCTAATATTTGACAAAATTGAGAAAAACAAGCAGTGGGGAAAAGACTCCCTATTCAGTAAATGGTACTGGGATAGCTGGCTAGCCATATGCAGAAGATTAGAACTGGACCATAATCAAATACCGTCTCACAGTCAGAATGGCCATTATTAAAAAGTCAAAAAACAACAGATGTTGGTGAGACTGCAGGGAAAAGAGAACACTTTTACACACTGTTGGTGGGAAAGTAAATTAGTTCAGCCACTGTGGAAAGCAGTCTGGAGATTT
Organism: Pongo abelii; assembly: GCF_028885655.2. NCBI lineage: Eukaryota > Metazoa > Chordata > Mammalia > Primates > Hominidae > Pongo > Pongo abelii. The sequence continues at coordinate 22,003,189 of NC_071999.2, forward strand.
CTGAAAGAACTTAAAACAGAGCTACTATTCAACCCAGCAATCCCATTACTGGATATATACCCAAAAGAAAATAAATTATTCTACCAAAAAGACACATGAACTTGCATGTTCATTGCAGCATTATCGACAACAGCAAAAACATGAATCAACTTAGGTACCTATCAACAGTGGACTGAATAAAGAAAACGTAGTACGTGTATCCCATGGAATACTATGCAGCCATAAAAAAATGCAATCATGTCCTTTGCAGCAACATAGATGCAGCCAGAGGCCATTATCCTAAGCAGGAACAGAAAACCAAATATTGCATATTCTCGCTTATAAGTGGGAGCTAAACATTGGGTACTCATGGACATAAAGGTGGGAACTAACTTTTGGGTACTATACTCAATACTCTGGTGATGGGATCATTTGTACCCAAGTGATCCACCGAGGCGGGCAGGTCACTTGAGGTCAGGAGTTTGAGACCAGCCTGGCCAACATGATGAAAACCTGACTCAGCATCATGCAACATACCCAGGTGAAAAACCTGCAGTTGTACCTTCTGAATCTAAAATAAAAGTTGCAAAAGAAAAAAAAAATTAAAAAATTTAAAGAAAATATGCCTAAAAATATAAAAAATAAAAATATAAGTAGCTTTGTTAGCCTGACACCAAGCCCAAAAACCGGTAAAGGAAAACATAGACAGGCTTGATTGTATTAAAGTGTAAAACTTCTGGATGAAAAAAACAGATCAGCATATAGAATTCAGATGCACTTGGGGCAAAGTAAAACAATTCGTTCCATATAGATCAGTTAACACCTTTAATATATAAAGAACTTCTATGAATAAAAAAATGAACAATAAAAAGTAATAAAGGACACTAATAGACAATACAAATGGTCAATAAACATTTGGCAAGGGGCAATCTCATTAAAAATACAAACTAAAACAAAATATTGTCTTTCATCTATTATTTTAGCCTGGATAAAAAGCTAATAATAATAACCAGGTTAAGGGAAGGTCTAGGAAAAAGAGGTAAAATGATCGGTTTAGAGGAGGATCTGAGGAAATAGAAAATTAGTATTACTATTCAGGAGAACTATTTATTTATTTATTTGTTTGTTTGTTTGTTTATTTTAAGATGGAGTCTCACTCTGTCGCCCAGGCTGGAGCGTGGAAGTCCAATCTTGGCTCACTGTAACCTCCACCTCCTGACTTCAAGTGATTCTCGTGCCTCAGCCTCCTGAGCAGCTGGGGACTACAGGTGTGAGCCACCATGCCCAGCTAATTTTTGTATTTTTAGTAGAGACGGGTTACACCATGTTGGCCAGGCCGATTGCGAACCCCTGACCTCAAGTGATCCACACACCTCGGCCTCTCAAAGTATTATGATTACAGGTGTGAGCCATCGCGCCAGGCCTTCAGGAGAACAATTTAAATGATTCATCAGTTTTTCCACTTCTAGACATTCCATAGAAATAGAAATTCTTGCAAAACTGTGGGAGGATATATATGTATGTGTGTGTTTGGATAGCTATTGATGCATTGGAAAAAGTTAGAAACAACCTAGATGCTTATTCATATGGAATTATTTCCAAAAATGTCATTTATGTAATGGTAAGTTACATAGCCATAAAAAGAATGAGGTGGCTCCACATACAGTAGTGTGGAAAATGATAATAATCTAGCATGTAATCAAGTAAGTTATAGTAAGTACAGTCAGTACAATGCAATACCAGTAGTAAACACACACAGACACACACACAAGAAAAAACAGACCTGTAGATGGCTAGAAAAACATTTTGAAAGGAAATATACCAGTTAAGTATGGTTATCTTTTGGGGGTTGAGATAGTAGAGGACATTCACTTTTCAGTTTATTTTTATAAAAGTTTGCTTAATTTTAACATAATGTGTGTGCATTATGTTAAGAGCTCCGTTAAGAGCTCCCTGTGCTCTTAGCAGAGCCAGGAACAGGCAGGATCTGCCCTCCTGGTTGCAGTTGCAACTGCTGGACCCACTGCTGCAGACCTGGGCCTCCCACTCCAGGAAGCAGGCAGGATGCAGGGACAAGTGGGAGCCCTGCCTCTTCCAAGATGGCGGGACGGGAGCTTCCAGGCGCAGCTGCGGCTGCTCTCTCAGGCACAGGACCCAGGTGTCTCTGCAGTCTGCACCCTTGGGGGCCCCAAGAAGGACCCCCCCCTTCGCTTCCCCCCTGTCCGTGCAGGTTCGGTGGTGTCTGCTTCCTCTCTCTGCTCCTGGCACCTGCTCTGATCTTGGAGTAGCGGATGGGGCCAAGCCCCGTGGTTATGAATGGCAGCTGGAGGCAGATTAATTCCTGGGTGGAAAAGGGTGGGTCCTCAGTAAAGCCCCTCCTTGAGGCCAGGAAGGGCCTGAAGACTGGGGGTCAGGCTGCCAGTCCTGAAGACCTGAGTGGGGACTCGTGGTGTCTCTTCCAGGCCTGCCCATGCCTGCCCATGGGCCAATCTGCACACACTTTCTTCCCTCTGAGGTCCATAAGAACCCTGGGCTCAGCCAGAGGATGAAGAGGGCAGAGAGAGATGATGGGACAGGATTACCAGCTGCAGAGAGGAGTACCTTCTCAGCTGAGAGCTGCATAGATGACTGACTGGCAGAGAGGAGTGACCCTCTCTATTGAGAGCTTCAGAGACCTGCAGAGACATCCGAATGACTTGGCTGCAGAAAACAGCCACCCTCTTCAGGGCCTCCTCTCTGCTAGGAGCTATCCACTCCTCTGAACTGTTCTAACACTAAATAAAGCTCTACTTCTTCACCCTTTACTTATTTGCATACCTCATTCTTCCTGGATGCAGGACAAGGACCTGGGGCAAAGGTGTGGTGGCCACAGAGGTTTTCAGCCAGAAAAATCAACACCCCAGAGATCCCGTAACACTTTGGGGGCTCATCTAGGATCTGCAGAAGGGTGAATAAAAGTGAATCTGCTTTCTGTCCTTTTTTTCGGAGTCTCTATACTCCATAATAGTCAAAATGAAAGAAAAATACCGGGCCTCTGTCAGCCAGTTGAAAGCGACTAGCATGGTTGCCAGACTTAAGACACAGAAGACAGGCTTGCTGAGGAGGACACTGTCAATCTCCCATCACCTTTGGGTGTTGGGAATGTTGGCTTTGTTCCAACCCAGTTTCCTTTCACAGAGGTCTAGCTGTTGTGTGGGACTGGAAGGAGGTCCTGGAGCAACTGAAGGTATCTGGCCAAGGCCACACCTCTGTGTTATCCAAAGGCCCTTGGACTAACTCCAGTCCCCAACTGCCCATTAGGGTGTTGACACTAGGACCTCCATCCATTTGCGCTAGGACCTCCAGTCTTTCCTATTGTTTCTTTCTTGCTTTCTTTCCCAACTGCCATGGTTCCTAGTTCTTTTATATACAATGTTAAATGTTAAGGATGTTGTTGCAAACCAGAGGTTTTATTGGGTAAAATAAGCACTTGGCTTAGTCATCAAAAGTATAAATTAGAAAGTCAAGTGTAGCACAGATGGGACAAAGTGTACTTTGGTATCTGTAGGTAAATTTGTGGCAAAAATGTTCTTGTCATTTCCAATTTAGTGCCAAGCACCTTGAGGCACAGAAAGGTCCCAGGTCCCATATGTACAGGCCTTCTTTGCCTTTCACGGTAGCCCAGACCTTTGCCAACATTGAGGATTGATTCAGCCCTCTTAGTGGCCATCTCAGGAGAGGCTGCAAGGGGCAATCTCAGGGAACTGGGGAAGGAAACCCCAAAGTTACCTCCAGGAGGGGAATCAACCCCCTCTGCTCCTTCCTATCCAGGTTCTCTCTCAAGCTTACCCCAGCCTAGGAATCCTGGTTTTAGGCAGGTCCCAGTCTCAACAGCCCCTACAACAGGTGCCTGGTGAATATGGCCCCATTAAAGTCCAGGTCCCCTTTCTCTTCAGGGCTTATGGCAAATTAAGGGGATCTTGGTAAGTTTTCAGATGACCCTGATAGGTATATAGAGGCTTTCCAGTACTTATACTAATTGTGAACTCTCCTGGAAGGATGTCATGTTACTTTTGAATTAAACTGACCATCGCTGAAAAGCAGGCCATTTTCAGCAAGTGGCAAAGAATTTTGGGGATAAACTTTGCATCTTATCTATATGAGGGAAGAGGAGGAACCTTATTTAGTTGAAAGAATAGAAGTACCATTGGAGGACACTAAATGGGACCCCAATGATAAAATGAGACAATGGAAGAAGGTATCCATGGTAGATCAGGGATCGGATGGGAGTCCCATTGCCTTCTTGAAAAGGATAAGGGTCTTAGTAAAACACATCCCTCTGTCTCCTGATTCAATAAAGTGACAGCTAGTCCTAGGGGATGAGTTTATTACTCAGTTAGCTCCTTATATCAGGAGGAAGCTGCAGAAACAGGCCATATAACCAGGTAGTACTTTAGAGGACCTCATAAAAGTGGCCACCTAGGTCTTTTACAATAAGAATCAGGAGGCCCAAGAGAGGGAAAGGAGACACAAGAAAAAGGCAGAGGCTGTAATAGCCACCTTACAGGCTCACAAACCCCAGAGTTTCTAAGACACACCTGTTTATTGCTGAAAATGTGGACCACTGGAGGGTGGACTGTTCCCAAGACACAGGTCGCTGGTTCCAGGGCTGGTCTTTCAAATTGTGCAACAGGGCTGATGGGTCCCAGGGTTCCTTTCCCTGGCTTTGGTGATCCAGACTGCTATTGTTATCCAGGAGCGCTGGGTGATTCTGGGGATTGAGGGAAGGAGGATGGACCTCCTCCTGGACTTGAGTGGACCTTTCAGTTGTCCTTTCCAACCTGGGCCCCCCTCTCTTAGCACAACCGTGAGGGGCTCAGGAAAAGCCCAACCTCTTCATTGTCACCTTCTTAGACCAGGGCCTTAATTCCTGGAACTCCCTTTATCTCCCTTGTTTGAGGAGGACCTGGCCCCACAGCTTCACCTGCTTGTGATAGGGAGGCGATGGAGGAGTGGTCCTTGCCAGTTGCTAGATGCAATTTGGCAAGGGCTATCTGGGACTAATTTTAAGGGTTCATACACCCTCCTGAGGCACCTTATTATCCAAAGCTTTGGTTTTAAGCCCTGGAATGGAAGACTAAACCTGAGGCAGATGACAGTGGGAGTTGAGGGGCACAGCGAAGGTGAGCATGACTAACTCCTGCTGATTAGGCCCTCCTGCTTCATGGATGGAGGTCATGCTTGCATCCATGGTGTAGATAAGGTCTAGGGAACTCAAAGGTTACCAAGAGTGGGAGGCTTATGCTCTGTTCAGATGAGTGTGAATATGCCTGTCAGTTATGCTGTCTGCTTCATGGGTGAAGGTCGCACTTGCACCCATGGTAGGCACCTGCACAGGTCACCAGGACTCGGGAATATAAGGTTGGAAGAAGAAAGAGGGACACCTTTTCTCCTTTCTGTCATGTACCCTGGGTATTTGCTGGGAAGAAAGAGGAACAAAGGGATGCCCTTTTCCCCTTTTCCCAGATGAGTAAGCAACCAATCATTTTCAGCCTGCACTCCTTGAGTGCATCCTAAATCACTGGACAGGACACCAGAGTCTGTGGCTCAGGGGAAAGGAACCCAGAAGCCTGACATGCCAGCAAAAAGGTAAAGATTCTTGCCAGTTGGACTTTTGGCTTCTCTCTGTGCAAACTGGTTGCAGGAATAAAAATCACTGTATTGAGTTCAAAAGCCAGAAGTATTAACCATTTGGCATGGCTAAGGTGAGGTAATAGTTTTAAAAGAACTCAAAAAAGGAGCACTGTGATTAAAAGTTAGCTTAGTTAAAGTAGATGTTCATGGATATCCAAGCTATAGCTATATTTAAAAGGCCTTTGTCTTTTCTCTTCATTGATCTTGTTTTTCTGGAAAAATATTTTTTCTTCTCAGTCAACTTAATTATCTTTCTTCATTTTTGTCTTGTCACTCTTGATGTGTACATGAGGGGACCCCAAGATAATCTCTGGCCTCTTGGGAAAACAGAGGAGGTGCCATTGACCCATTTGGGGAAAAACCTCCATTTTCCTCATGGAGCCCCAGGGATTAGAGGTGGATGTATCCCTCTCAAAATCTGTTTTTGTCTTCCAGCTATGCCTGCTTATTAGGCCATAGAAACTGCATGCTTTCCTGGCCCTGGTTCTTGAAGGGCTCCACCCCAGGGCCAGCAATGAGATTAGATCAGCACATGAAACATCTTAACAACTGCTGGATCTCCATCTCTTTGTCTGTATAGATATATATGTGTCATGTGTATCATATTTATATAAAAGATCTCTAACTGATTGACTTAAAGAAAATAAGTGCTTAAATATTTTGAAAGACGAATAAAGCTGTAATACCTTTTAGTTCATAGCTATCACTCTGGTGGAATGGGAAGCAAGGGAACGCATGGGCTTAAAGCTCATAGTAGGCCATTGCCTCTGGAGGGAAAACATAAAGTGGCACCAGTGCCCATCTAAGGCCAGAGTAAGATTAGATCCCAAAGGGGATTCTTCGGACCTCCAACTCTCCAAAGGGGGTGCCCTTGGCAGAAGTTCTGAGGTCTAGTACTAAACCCTCCTTAGAATTTTCTCTTGCAGTTGCAATACTGTTTGGCCCCAATATTGTATAGAATCTGGAGTTTATTGTTGAATGGGTAAGTGGAGTGGCATTGCATGTATCCAGGCTTTTGTGCTGCTGTTCTAAGCAGGGGGCCAGGTTAATGGGGTGATGTTCTCCTTTGGTGCTGTTTGGCTTCAGTGTCCTTTGGAGTCTGGGAAGGTTTGGCCTTTAAAAATCAGACTGCCATGGAAACTGCTTTACTTGAAATTTTGGTTCATAGTCTTCATTGGATTATCTATTGGGGCAAACAAAGTAAAACTGGTGAGCTTGTATTTCTATCTCATGGGTAGGGTTCCAAGCTATTGGATCTTAGAGTGTGTGTGTGTGTGTATGTGTGTGTGTGTGTGTATACATCTCCAGATATGTTTATTTGTACATTTATTGTTGTATGTTGTGTTGACCAAAGTGGTTTATAAGTAAAAGAGTGCTCATAAATTGAAGAAGTCCTTCAGAATTTTTAGTATACATTTTTGTCTGGATTGTATATTTTTCTACCATTGTAACATGTAATTAAGTCTACTGAAAATAGATTTACAGGCAAGATGTGTAAAGACAGTAAAATGTGTCTTTAGTAAAAGAATATAAGAAGGCATGGTATGTAAATTTTTACCTAGTTCAGAGGGTTCAAGGATTGTTTTAAATTAGATAAGAAAGCTAAAGGCTCAAACAAGTTATGGAAGTTTTATAAAAATTAATCTTGTAAAAGGAATCCTGTGTGTGAACATATTAACTAAATTCAAAAAAATCCATATTTGGTTTTCCACAAATTCAACACTGGAATAAAAGCACAACAAGGCTTTCTTGAGAATTTGTCTGTAAGGTTTTATTTTTTTAAAAAAACTGGGGTGAAATTTGGCTTTCTCTTGAACAAGATTTTTGTGCAATGAAAGATTTTTGTTTGCCTTGTGACTAAACTACTAACAAAAGGGAAGGACAAAAAAACAGATTATTTGGAAAACTAGGTCTTCCCTTTTAATGAGTAAATGCTTTTGCTTTTTAAAATAAATTTGAGTGATCATTGGCTAAATGAATGTCTTATGGTGACCTGAAATTCTATTAAGGGTTTTGAGCCTTTACAGATTCAAAATTGTCTTTCCTAACCCCTAACTTTTGGATTCTACAGAGGGCCCCTGGAGTGTCCAAAGGAAAGGTAAACAGGATTATTTGACATGTTTAGTTAAATAGGATTGTTGAAATAAGGTAGTGTTTGATCTTCAGGTTATATTTTAATGAAAAATGCTAATGTGTGCTCCAAAATTGTACGGGATTTCTAGAGTTCGTTCTGATGTCTGAGTTTGTGGTATCAATCATAATTAGGGTTATTGTGTTAGGTTATTGTAAATCACAGAGGTGACCAAATTCCTTTGTCAATTGTGTTTTTGACTGTGACTACCCTAGGACATTTTGATATTCACAGGCAATTGTCTCATTTTAATCCTCTTCATAGGATGGATTATAACCCTCAAGTGCAGGTTTCTGATAACTTTGAAGATTGTGAACAGGAATGGACTGGGTGAACTGAACTACTGGAAGATGAATCTTTTTTGACTTTTGGCTTTTTGCTTTTTGCTTTTTCTTGGAACATTGCTTATCCTTATGTTCTGTTTTTCAGAATCAAGGAAGTCTTTCATTTGAGCTATTTGTAGCTTTTAACAATTGTAGGGTGAACCACCAGTGATCTCAGACAGCAACTCAGAGGAAACAAGGGATGTGGGCCATCAAACTCCAAATGGTCATGAAAATGGAACCTCAGACAATGGCTGCTTTGTACTGGGGACCCTTAGATAGGCCTCGGAGAGAGACCTTACTCTCGTTTTGCCAAAATAATGCCCCTTGTCAGCATGAAGCAGTTAAGAGCAGTCATCATCTCTATCCTAACAGCAGTTAGGTGTACCTCTTCAGAGGGGGGAATGATGGCACTGCCATCATGCCAGCTGCAGCACGGAGGCTCGACTGGGGCTGCATACTCCATGGAGCTCCTGGGTGGGGCCACAGCCGGCCAAACTGCAGCTGTGGATCCAAGCTTCCCTGTGCTCTTGGGGGAGCTGGGAACAGGCAAGATCTGCTCTCCCGGGTGCAGCTGCTGTCAGACCTGCCGCTGCAGACCTGGGCCTCCTGCTCCAGGAAGCAGGCGGGAGACGGGGACAAGCGGGAGCCCTGACTCTTTCGAGTTCCAATTCCATGTCTTTGCTGCTATGAGTAGTGCTGCAATGACCATTTGCATGCATGTGTCTTTGATAGAACATGTCTTTGATAGATTTATATTCCTTTGGGTATATACCCAGTACTGGGATTACTGGGTGGAATGATAGTTCTGTTTTTATGTCTTTGAAGAATCGCCACACTGTCTTCCACAATGGTTGAACTAATTTACACTCCTACCAAAGGGGCATAAGTATTCCTTTTTCTCCACAACCTCGCCAACATCTGTTATTTTTTGACTTATTAATAATAGCCATTCTGACTGGTATGAAATGGTATCACATGGTGGTTTTGATTTGCATTTCTCTAATGATCAGTGATGTTGAGCTCTTTTTCATATGCTTGTTGGCTGCATGTATGTCTTCTTTTGAAAAGTGTTCATGTCCTTTGCCCACTTTTTAATGGGGTTTTTTTTTTTTTCTTGTAAATTTGTTTAAGTTCCTTATGGATGCTGGATATTAGGTCTTTGTCTGATGCATAGTTTACAAAAATTTTCTCCCATTCTGTAGGTTGTCTGTTCAGTCTGTTGATAGTTTCTTCTGCTGTGCAGAAGCTCTTTAGTTTAATTAGATCCCATTTGTCAATTTTTGCTTTTGTGGCAATTGCTTTTGGTGTCTTCATCATGAAATCTTTGCCCGTTCTTATGTCCAGAAAGGTATTGCCTAAGTTGTCAACGTTCCAGGGTTTTTATAGTTTTTGGTTTTACATTTAAGTCTTTAACCCATCTTGAGTTAATTTTTGTATATGGTGTAAGGAAGGGGTCCAGTTTCAATCTTCTGCATATGGCTAGCCAGTTATCTCAGCACCATTTATTGAGTAGGGTGGGCTTTCCTCATTGCTTGTTTTTGTCAGCTTTGTCAAGGATCAGATGGTTGTAGGTGTGTGGCCTTATACCTGGGTTCTCTATTCTGTTCCACTGGTCTACGTGTCTGTTTTTGTACCAATGCCATGCTGTTTTGTTAGAATTATAATTCTTAGGGTTGACAAAGAATTAATGAAATAGAAATTTTTCAACATATAACAAAAGTCATAAAAATAATCTCTGTTGATCTGGCAAATCTGCTTGTAGATTTCTACACTAGAGAAATAGAGATGTGCATAAATATGTACCAGGAAAATCACCGCAGTTACTTAGAACAGCAAGATACTGAACACATTTGAGATGCTTAAAAATGCAGGAATGGCTAAACAAATTGTGTTCCAGTTATCAAATTGGATACCATTCAGCCCCTAAAACTTATATTTTGTTTTATGGATAAGTTATTATTCTATCTAGACCTCAGTTTCTTTCTACATATGTATAATGGGAAGAACACTTTTCTTGAAAGTATAAAATGAGAGAATATATATAAAGCAACTTATAACGCCTTACACAGTTGTAGCTCTAAATCATGCATTTAAAATAATAATAGCAATTGACATTTATGAAATGCCAGGTTCAGACTCTGTGTTTGCATGTATTATTCCATTTAATCTTCAAAACCACCTTATAAAGTTAGGAATGACTATCTCCATTTCACAGAAACTGAAGGGCAGAAAAATTAAAGGAACAAGGCCAAGTTCAATTAAATGCATAACAAAAACTAGTAGAGACATGGAAGATGCAGAGATGAAATTGTACTTGCAGACTTCAGTGTTATACTATCAGGTTTCAGGGGCTTTTGAAGACCCACTGAGCACAATAGACCACTAGGTTGTGGTCTCAACCCCTCAAAGACCTTGCCCAGTGCTCAGCTTTCTTATATTTAAAAATATTATATTATATTGCAAGCCCAAGCCCAGGGCATCTGTTTCCTTCCCTCCCTGCCTCCTCTCTCCTCTTTATGCACACATGCACCTGTGTGTGTTAGCCATTTCAATGTTAACATTTTTTTCTTAATTAGTAGCTAATATTTTTAAAGTTAGGGGATTCCACCTGTAAACATGGTGTTCTGGGGCCCCACTGCTGTGGCACGTGGCTTGCAGCTGGGCAGCAGCTGTGGATGGGCATGGCCCTCCACTGTGCTTCCTTGAGCTGTACTTTGCTGTTGGGTGGCTGCCTGCAGATGTTTAATTTCTGATACAAATGACAATCCCTCAGGTCCCATTTAGCTCTGACATTTTGTGGTTCTGAGGTGAAATTAACTAACGTATAAAGAAAACGTGCCCAAAAGAAAAGGCAATAGATTTGCTCCCTAAGAAACTGCTATTAAGACCCAAGGGTAATTAATCCCAATTGTCTCACCAAAGAATTTTTCTGAGTTATTAATTTTTGTTGTGATAAAGAACACGTAACATAAACTTTGCTATCTTAACTGTTTTTGAGTGCACAGCTCAGAGGCATCAATTCCATCACATTGCCATGCATATCACTGTCCCTCTCCTGAACTTCTTCATCTTGGAGATCTGAAACTCTGTACGGATGAACAATAACTCCCTGTTCTCCCCGGCCCCAGCCCCTGGTAACCACCATTCTACTTTCTGTGTATATGAATTTCCCTACTCTTGGTACCTCGTATAAGTGGAATCACACAGTATTTGTCCTTTTGTGACTGACTTATTTCACTTAGCATAATGTCCTTAAAGTTCTTCCATGTGGTACCTCGTGACAGGATTTACTTCCTTTTTAAAACTTCCCTTGTATGTATACACTACATTTTTGTTAGCTATTCATCTGTTGGACATGTGGGTTGCTTCAGCCTCTAGGCTATTGTGAATAGAGCTGATATGAACATGTGCATATTTGCACACGATGTGTAACTATCCCTTGAGATTCTGCTTTCAGTGCTTTTGGACAGATATCCAGAAGTGGAGCTGCTGGGCCATGTGGAGATTCTAATGTTTTTAGGAACTGCCATACTGTTTTCCATAGCAGTTGCAACATTTTACAGTTTCACCAACAGTGTGCAAGGGTTTTCAGAGTTTTTGAAGGATGGAAATTTCCTGTTATATAAACCGTTTCAAAGTATATAAACAGACGGTATTGAGGGGTGACAGCGTACTGGCAGCCCTAGCAGCTCTCGCTCGCTCTCGGCGCCTCCTCTGCCTGGACTCCCACTTTGGCGGCACTTGAGGAGCCCTTCAGCCCACCGCTGCACTGTGGGAGCCCCTTTCTGGGCTGGCCAAGGCCGGAGCCGGCTCCTTCAGCTTGCAGGGAGGTGTGGAGGGAGAGGCGCGAGCGGGAACCAGGCTGCGCGCGGGAACCAGGCTGCGCGCGGCGCTTGCCGGCCAGCTGGAGTTCCGGGTGGGTGTGGGCTTGGCGGGCCCCGCACTCGGAGCGGCCCCGGGCAATGAGGGGCTTAGCACCGGGGCCAGCGGCTGCGGAGGGTGTGCTGGGTCCCCCAGCAGTGCCGGCCCACCTGCGCTGCGGTAGATTTCTCGCAGGGCCTTAGCTGCCTCCCCGCGGGGCAGGGCTTGGGACCTGCAGCCCGCCATGCCTGAGCCTCCCCCCTCCCCGTGGCGGGTGGTGGTTCTATTTTTCAGGGTTCTAGAAATGCTGTGAAGCTGTTTTTAATTTACCAATATTTTTTTCTTATTACTCTATTATTTTTTTCTTATTACTTGTGTATTAAGTATGTGACCTTCCTACCTGGGCCATAGTTTTCTTCACCTTATTGTTTGAGCGATTACACAGACAACACATGAATGCATTCTACCAAAAATGTCAAATAATGGAGAAGTATATAAGTAATAAATAATGGAAGTTCGCTGGTGAGCCATCCCATGCCCCATCCCTCTTTCCTCCACAGAGGTAACCCCTGTTTTGGTGGCTTTTTTTTTTTTTTTTTTTTGTGCACTGACATACGTATTGTCTGTGGACACATCTAAATTTACAAAAATGTTATTAGGATCACAACACGTGTATCATTCTGCAGTGGGCCATGGTTTTCTTATTAAAGCACTAAATTAATTGAGCCCTAAGATATGCATTTCTTGTGTTCCTAGGTAAATGAGTATTCAGGCATTTGGTGTTATTGTTGTTTTCAATCATCCCATAAAGAGAATTTCACTGTGTTTTCTTAGGACCAGTAGGAACACAGTGTTTATAGTTTTCCTTGGTGTAGCCATTCCCGCTGAATACATTCATTACTTCTTGTATATTTTTGGTTGATGCCCTTGGAGTTTCTTTCTATACAGTCATGTAATACACAAGTAATGTGAAAAAGTCTGTTGCGATTATTGATAAAGTTATATACATTTAAGCTATTTAAATTAAAAAAATTTTTTGAAATGATCAAATAGTAAATTTGATCTTTTGGGGGGTCATACAGTTCTGTGGATTTTAGCACATGAATAGATTTATGTATCCACCACTGAACACCCAGGTAGGATGCAGAGCTCTTCAGTCACCCCAATAAGCTCGCTTGTGCTAGCCCACGGCAGTCCCTCGAGCCCTCAACCCGTAGTCACTCATCTGTTCTCCATTTCTGTGGTTTTGTCTGTTGGAGGAGGTCATATACATGCGAGATAATAAAGCACAAAGTTTTTCACAATCTGGACTTCACCCATCTCTCCAGTGAATCATTTGGTTTTAGCTTAATCTCGCTTATCCTTCAAAACTCATGTCGAATGTCATCTCTCTGTCACCTGTCCCTGGACCTCTGTACTCTGCCGGTAAGTTGATTCAGGCGCCCTTTCTCTGGGCTCCCATAATATCCTGCACATGCTTCTAATCTAGTACTTTCCACATGCCACGTATTATTATGTCTCCTGTTAGACTCCATGCTTTGTGGAGGCCGAGATTATGCCTTATTCAAATTAGTTTCTCAATTGCTTATATATACATATATTTACATATGTTAGTTTGTAACATGTAAATTAACAAATTAGTTTCTCAATTGCATACATATATTTACATATGTATATACATATGAGAATTGCATATATACATATATTTACAGTATATACTATATATATACTGTGTAGACATATGTAAATAGTAATTGTTTACTAAATATACAATGAATAGATAAATAATTAAAAGAGATACTGAAGATGGTGGCTCCCAACTGTGAGTGTCTGGGTGCCAAAGCTAAGAGCAAATAAAAGCAACAGTATCTGGAAACTTGCAAAATACAAGAATTTGAGAAGGTTTCTTAGGAAAAAAAATCACAAATAGAAAGGTGTGCCCAGATTCAACCATTTACTAGATATTGTAAGTCCACACACATAGATAGCTCAATACAAATATTCTAGTAAATATTTATACCCAATAACCAGTTCCAGTAGTAGCCAACAGTGTTGGGTTAGGAGTGGTGAATTTTCCAGCCAGCTCTCATCTCTGTGGCTCTAAGGGAGGAGTTCTGGAACCACCTCTAGACTCAGTGGGATGGGGTCAGGGGGCTCTAGATCCCTGACCTCAGCTTTAATCAGAGTCCTGCTTTTGTTTGTTTTCAACTTGAAGAAAGAGTTCCACTGCTTAAAAAAAATACAAGTGTGAGCGCCACCACTGGAGGCCTGGTGGCACATATAGTCCACATCCATCCTTGATGCGCCAACTTCCTCCTGATTCACTTTCCCTGGGGTATTCTTTAATTCCACCATTGTCTTTGGCATTTGATTCTATTCACTGTTGGAATCCACTCTTACCCTGCTCTTCTGAATTTCAGCCACGTTCTGGAAACTGCCATGAGTTTGGATGTTCTCTGGGGTCTGTCATGGGAATGTGGTCTGCAGCCAGCTCCTAAAACTCCTCCACTAACCACGAGGCACTCAGACTGCCCCTTTCAGAGCCCTTTGCCGTGAAAACTCTTCTTGATGGATAATCATGTTAGCTATGAATAATCTTTTCTCTTATTTATGCTGTTCATTTTTCATTATTTCTTTATTACTTGTTTTTTTTTTTTAGGGACAAGATGTTGCTCTGTTGCCCAGGCTGGAGTGCAGTGGTGCAATCATGGCTCAATGCAGTCTTGAATTCCTGGGCCCAAGAGATCCTTATGCCTCAGCCTCCCTAGCAGCTGGGATGGCTTTTAGGCCTAGCTTTCTGTTTGTTTGTTGTAGAGATGGGATCTCACTATGTTGTCCAGGCTAGTCTCAAACTCCCGGCTTCAAGTGATCCTCCACCCTTGGCCGGCCTCTCAAAGAGCTGGGATTACAGCTGTAAACCACCTTGCCCAGTGCATTTTTCACTTACTTATAGTGTTCATTATGTAGCACAAAAGTATGAGACTTATAAATAACAGGACCAGTATCATCTGAATTCCAAAGTCAAATGTAACTCTCAACTATTGTAATTTGAATGTGATGATGATGAACTCATAGTATCTTCAACCCACAGTGCCTAATTCTGAGTGGGAAGGAGGAGAGGCCAATGATCACCTTCAAAGGAGGGTGACAAGGGAGCAGGAGGACAGGGAGGGGCTAGACACAGGTGATGAGGAGGAGAGCAGCTTCAGCAAATGTGCGAGTGTGGGAGGACAGAAGTCAAGGAAGTTCCTGTCCGGAGAGGTATCTCCTGGCAGGGAGATCCTGGGGGGCAGACCGGGTCGAAGCCATGAGAAGGAACAAGATGTGATACTGCTGGTGGCTGGTGGAGGAGTCGGGTGCAGGTCAGTGGAATTGAGGACGGTGTATGAAGAGATGATGGCCAAGATGGACCTGAAGTCCTGACCAAGAGAGGACTGGGAAAGGGTGAAATCTATTGCCCTGCTTGGTTTCTGCCAAGGGCTGCTGCTGCTTACTATTCTGCAGTAAGATGAAGTCCTATCAGAGCATGAGGCTGCTGGCCAGGCGGACTGACAGTGTGGGGTTTGTGGCCAATCAGCCTCCTAACACCCTCAGTCAAGTCTCTCAGTGCTATTGAAGTTGCTTAAAAGTGAAACTGCCTTTCTTAATAAGAAGTGTCCTTTTATTTATATTTATAAAAAGGTTTTATTTTATTTTATTTTATTTATAAAAAGTTAATAAAAACATTCCAGTACGCCGTGTCTCAGCTTCTGTGGCTGATCCAGCTCCAGGAGGAGGCCTGCTTGATTAGAGACTAGGATAAAGAAAGGCCATGGGTAATGAAGCAGCTGGGGTCCCCAGAGGTGGGCCTGTGGGAGACTTGCCTTGGAGGGAACCTCAGCTCCCTGAGGCACAGGGGCACAAACTGAGCAGACCCAGGAGCCAGTCCTGAGTGAGGGCTCCAGGAAGATGGAGAAGAGGTGCTGCAGAGACTGTGGCTGGAAATTAACGAGGAATGAAGAAAAAAGACTCCTTTACAGCAGGAAGGGCCCTGCCAATATATGACTGATACTGTGTTTAATTGCCACAATTTGGCACTTTCTTCATTGGAGTTTTCTGTGGGTCTGTGCGGTGACAAAACCCATGGTGTACTCTGCTGATGAGTGAAGTTGGAGGTACGTGGAGTTGAAGAGCCAGGCTGCGGCGAGTCGTGTGTCCGTGGTTATCAACAGGGATGTTTTGGCCAATTAGGAGCGAGGCCAGTTGGAAAGTTGATAATTGAGAGTTATTCAGGTGTGAGCATTCTTATTTAAAAGGGTAAGCGTATCAGCAGCCCAGGGCTGCTATAACAAGGTCCCACAAACTGTGTGGCTTAAAACAGCAGGAATTAATTTTCTCACACATCTGGAGGCCAGGAGCCTGAGATCCAGGTGTTGGCAGAGCCACCAGTCCCCTGAGACTCTGGGCTGAGTCCTGTGCCTGTCCCTAGCTCCTGGTGGTGGCCATCCATCCCTGAAGTTCCCTGCTTGGAGCGGCATCACTCTATTATCTGCCTTTTTTTTTTTTTTGGTTTAGCATTTTAATTTTTTTCCTAGAATAATTATTGTCCTTTCTGTGTTTGCCGGCTAGCTTAGTTTTTTTTTTTTTTTTTTTTTTGGTTTTTTTTTTTAATGTACCCTTCACTAATCCAGCCCCAGACATTCAAACAGACCATAAAACTCCTCTCAGTGGTCCAATACTTCAGATAAGCTACCACTCCATTTTTTTTCTGGCAGTACCGCCCTCTGTCTCCCTGTCCTCCTCTCCCTCTAGGCCACTTCCACAGCCGTCTTCCTGTCACTGTCATCCTGGAAACCTCCCTTGCCTCTCACCTCTGTTGGATACCTTGATTCAAGAACCCATGTCTTCCTCTCTCTGGGTGACTCCCTTGTTTCAGTGGAGAATATACTCCAAGAAGTTCCTGAGAAAAGGTGCATGAAAGATCCATTTTTTTTTTTGAGACCCCTTAGGGACAAAATACCTTTAAAGTCACTCTTGATTGACGGTTGAAGGCAGCAATCATCCTCCAGATCATACTATGACTGTTGAGAAGTCTAATGTCTTTCTGGAACCTCTCATCAAGTTCACTGAGTCGTTCCTCAGCTCGTGTTCAGGCTAGCAATTCATCCACTGAAAGAATTATTTGATTTGATATCATGTTTCTATATTTCTAGCTTTTTCATTAGATTCTTTCTTACAGTTTCCATCTCTGCTGAAATTCCTCATCCATTCATGCCTGTTGTCTACCTTTTTCTACTGGATCTTTTAACAACTTAATCATAGTCTATATTTATTTACTTGTTTATTTTTGAGACAGGGTCCTGTTCTGTCACCCAGGCTGGAGTGCGCTGGTGTGATCATAGCGCTCTGCAGCCTCAAACTTCTGGGCTGAAATGATCCTCCCACCTCAATCTCCGGAAGTGCGGAGATTATGGGCATGAGCCACTGCACCTGGCCTTCGTCTGTATTTTAAAGTCTGTGTGTGATAGTTACTGACTTGGAGTTTTGTTGTTCCTTTCATTACCTGCAGTGCACCGTGGGTTTCAGATACCCTGTGACAGGCTGCTGTCATGCCTGGTGCTTAGAGAGGGACTGAGGAGCCAGAGGGTTTTCTCAGTGTTCTTGCTTGCTCCCTTTCAGCGTTCGGCCATCCCTATACCACAGCACACAGGGGGCTGTCTCTGCTCTTGGCCCTCCCAGAGCAGTAGATTGCTGTCGTTTGTCACCAGAGCTGGACTTGCAGTGGGGGCTTGGCGGGGCTCTCTGTTGTCCTGTTTCAACCTCGGTCTTAGGCAGGCCCTATGCACCTGGGCCTCAGGGACGGAACTTGTTAAGCATTCCTTCCCCTTCTCCCGTTGGCCACCATGCTGCTTGTATCTGCATTTGGATCACCTGCAGACCTCTTCCTGGTGTAAATGTAGGATCCTGAACCCCAAATATGTTCTCCCGGTCCCCCAGTGGTATAGGGTTTTTGCTTCCACCATCCCCCAGCAGTGACCCAGCCCTTTGTCTGCATCCTGGGAGGGGCTGTCTCACCTCTCTCCTTGAAGCAGATGGGTCTGGCCTCTACTCTTTCCCCAGAAGCAACAGGCAAGAGGGTCTACAGTCCCTGCACCAGCAGCTTTTATGTCTCAGTAGGGAAGCATCCAAGGAAGTGGGAGGGGGGTACCTGTTCCTCAGCCGCGCCACAGCCTCTGTGCTCCTGCCGTCTTCCTGTGGTCTGTGTGTTTGTAAGGATTCACTGTGGAGCCCATGGAAATGAGCTCACCAGTAAGCACAGACTCTCCTTGCACCACAGGCACTGCACGTGCTTGCCCACACTTGGCCTTTAAAAACGTGTTAAAATTTTAGCCAATTTCTTCTTACCCAATCGGCTACAATCTCTCTTTGTCCTCTGCTCCACCAAAGGTTTGTGTGTCCATCTCTCGTTGGAGGGGCTGATGCCTCTTTGAAATCCAGTTTACTTGGTTGCCTTATGAACTTAGTTCTCTTAGGGGCTCAAGAAATGTTTATTTTCTCATCTTTACAGTAGGGAAGACACCAGTGCTGCTTTCTACATCCTAGGCAGACGTGACTTCTTCCAGTGCTATTTCAACTCCATGTCCTTTGTGTCTGACCTCATTTGTCCTTGCTGAAAGCATTTAGGATCTTCTCTGGAATGATGATGTTCTAAAGTTTCAACACAATTTTTCATGGTGTCAGTCAGTCTTTATTTATTGGGAAAATTTTCTTACCTCCATTTTTTCCTTAAGTCTGCTCTACCTAGAACTCTAATTTTGGACTTCCTGGATTTCTTATTTGATTTTTAAAAATATTTTTTCTCCTATATCTCAGAGCTTATTTATCTTTTTTGTTCTGCTTTCTGGGAGACCACCCCTATCTTATCTTATCTTATCTTATCTCATCTCATCTTATCTTATGTTATCCTATCTTATCATCTTATCTTATCATCCTGTCTAAACTGAGAGAGATTTCCTTAAATGCCTGAAGCCAAAAGAGAGCGGGAAAACGTCCTTCTTGGATTTTGCCAGTTGATTCAGAGTGGGGCACTCCTTTGGTGCTAGCCAGGCCACCTGTGACTTCACTGTGGCTTCTCATCCTGCTTTGTAGACTTCCCCCCTACACTCCAGATCCACCAGACTGTATTAGTCCCTGGCACCAGCAAGCTGCACCAGGAATGTGGCCACCGTCCCCAAAGCCACTACCACTAGGGGATGGGACCGTAGTCAGGTAGGGGAACGGGCCACATTGCTGTTTTATTGAAATCCAGCTGCCTTTTCTTCATTTTTCAGTGCCTTGGTTGCTACAAATTTCAGATTAGATTCCAGAGTCCCCCAAAAGCTGATACCAACAGTCTTTGGCAGCTATGGCTGCTTCAGTAGAGGGACTTTTTCTTTCGGTGCCTGAGTCTTCCTTGACTGTGATGTCATGCCTCTACTTATTTTGTACATTTCTGCTCTCATACTTTTAACTTCTCAGAGCTTATCTTGTTTTCTAAATGTTCTATTTTCATAACATTTCTTTCTTAGTTCATGAAAATGATACCCATCTTTGAGGATATTAATTATACTGGAAGGTTTGGGGATATTTTATTTTCCTGCTTCCTGAATTGTTTTTTTCCCTCTGATTTATTTTTTTCAGTTTATCTTTTCCTTTAAGAGCATTCTTGGAGAATGCAGTTGACTATTAATACTGAGAAGTCACATAGTAAAATGTTGCTTGGAGTCTCTGTGCGTGGCAGGGCTTTGGCAGATGTCTTTACAGCGGGGTGACTGGCAGAAGTCTCATAGGAGGGCTAGACTTCTCCCTGGTCAGCAACTACACAGTCATGGAAGCCCCTGTTTTCAGGAATGCTGCTCCCTGTCTTCAGCAGTTCCTGGTGTCCCTGAGTCCAGAGCCTCTCAGGTTCAACCTCACTGGAGAACCAGCTACCATTCCCTTCAGAAGGGGAGGGCAGTTTCCTGGCTAGGGGGACACCACTGCTCCGCGTATGGCCCTCCAGTGGGGCCCCTCTCAGCTCACTCCATCCCTCTGCTTCGAGGCCCCATACCCACAGGGGCTCTGCAGCAGGCACGGGAGGAACTCACGTGCAGGCAGTGAAGGTGCGATTTCTGCCGCCCTGCTGAGGTGGCCACCACCACCACCCGTTTCCACTTTCCGCATTTCGTTGCACTCTGTCATGTGCTGTTGCCTCTTCACCTGGTCTCTATCCTTGAGGATTTACACACTTTAAAAAATAATTTATGATCGTTTTAATGAGGCTTGGGGAAAAGCAGAGATAAAAAAGTTATGTTTAATCTGCCATATGTCCACTATTTCTTTAATATCATTAAGAAGGAAAGCTGATGATACTAATAAGTCAGGTGAAACAGGAATATATCAGTGATTTGTTAAAATAGAGTGACTGAGGCATTGCCACAGGGTGTGGCTATTCACTCCTTCTTGTTATGTGATTGATCTTTTGTTTTCAAAATAAAGTGTAAAGAATTAAGAATGACATAATAAATGTCATAGAAAAGCTGTCTGAGCCTAGTAGTCAACAAAGAAGTGAAATGACTTTGATTACAGCTCATTCCTTTTTTTGATGTAAACCCTAGTATTTACCAAAAAACTATATTGTAGATGTATGTATAGTGGGCATAATCTTCCTTCCTCTTCATTGTTATTTAATAGTTTATTACCTAAACTCTTGCTATGATTAATATAACGGACATTAATTATTAAACAATGAAGATACCAAAACCGAAATCCTCTGACACTCAGCTCAGTATAAGCTCAATTTTCACTACGTGTAAATTGGATCATCATCTAGACAGTCTCAGGAGAACTTATTTAGTCTAAGCATTGTACACATACGTGACTAGATGCTGTTTCAGCTCTTCCTACCTATCAAACAAATACAGTGAGCCTGGAGGTTGCTGGGAGTTGTAGGAGTGGGCTTGAGATCACATTCCCCTTTGCATGGTGAAATATCTCGTTTAATGAAGTTGGTTCTGTTGGAGATATGTCCATTGAACTGCTGCAGACTCTGGATTTGCATTAGTGAAAAAAGGTGAAGGAGCTCTTCCTTGGCGCCCCTGGGAGCCTAGAGTTAGCGGAGGAGGCGGGGGTCCAGCCAGGTTTCAGGGCGGCCTGGTGTGTTTCCCCGGGAAGCATTCACGCGAGCAGGCCCAGGGCTCATCCCGCGGGGGCTGGGCCGATTGCGCCGGCTGCGCAGCGCTTCCCAGAAACCGCGCTTGGTGATGTTGGAGGCCTGGATCGGGCTCTGGTGGAGGGTGTTTACCACCAGGCCCCACGCCCTGGGTCTTGCCCTCTGGAACGGCAGCAGGCGCGCTCCCGGCGAATGTGCCTGAATCGCCGTGAATGCGGTGGGGTGCAGGGCAGGGGCTGGGTTTCTCAGCCGGTCTTGGCTTTTCTCTTTCTCTCCTGCTCCACCAGCAGCCCCTCCACGGGTCCCATGGGCTTCGCGCTCAGAACAGCCCGGAACCAGGCGCCGCTCGCCGCTCGCCGCTCGCTGGGGGCCACCCGCCTCTCCCCGAAACAGCCTCCCGCGGGCCTCTTGGCCTCGCACTGGCGCCCTCACCCACACATCGTCCCTTTATCCGCTCAGACTCTGCAAAGGGCCTTCTGTCTCCGGGGATAGGACCGCAGACCCTCTGGTGGCCTGCCCACCGCTGACCCGGCCTCACTCTCGGCCTCCCGCTGCACTTCTCCTGGGCTTCCGCGTTTCCCCGTTGCCGAGACCGTTCCCCAGCAGTTCCTCACTCATCCCTTCACCTCTGTCGCGCCCCTGGGTCTCGGGGCCTTACCTGACTCCCACCCTCCCCTGAGCCCTCCGGCCCCTCCATCCTGTCTCCTGCTTCCTGCCTCTGCACAGCACTTAGCGCCGTGGGTGTACTGTGGATTTCACCCACTTGCTTTTTCTCTGACCTCTCCCTCCAGGTTGTGCATTCCAAAAGGGCAGGGCTTTGTCTTTTCTGTTTGTTGAGGCATCCCTAGAACAGTGAATGGTGCATTGGAAGAGCAGAGGAAAGCATGGAGGCCTAGAGGTGACCCCAGCTCCCAGGACAGGCAGGACCCGGGGAGTGGTCCTCCTGGGCCTGGTCACATGCACTCACCCCAGGGAGGCATCCACTAACACGCTCAGGACTGCTTAATACTTCGTCGGGGACGGCTGGCCAGAGGCTGACGGCACAGTTGCCAGGAGGGAAGGCAGGGAAATGGGCAGATGGATACTGACTGTCCTTCGTGTGCCACCCTGAAGGGTGCAGAGCGTGATGTCCATATCAACTCCCCTGTGCCTTTAACACCACTGTGGCATAGGCGGGGTAGATAGTATTATACCTACTTACAGGTGGAGAAATGAGACTTGAGAGAGGCTAAATGATGCTTCCAAAGTCATGGAACCAGTGGGAACAGAAAGCCAAACCCCATAGTCCTTTCTGGCACCCTATTCTGCCAAAGGGAGAACTGCGCCATTGAAAACGGTCTTGTGCGTTACCTTTAGCGTGTATGATACAGGCTGCCCGCTCCTCATTACAGAGAAGGTAGTGGGGAGTAGTCACCCCTCTTTTGGTTCACCCCCTTAATCTAACCCAGTATTAAAATAGGTTAAAAAGGTCATGATCTCAGAGATAGCATGAAATCCCAGGGGTGTTATTTGTTGAGTGCCAAGTATGTGCCAGACATTGTTCCAGGCACCTTACACTCCAAGCCTCAAAATAACCATGCAGAGTATGTGGTGTCACCCCCATTTTATAGACTAAGAGACTGAGGCTCAGAGGAGTTGGATTCACTGTTTAAGTCTCCACTGGCCAGGTAGAGCCAGGTGAGCTCAGATATGCCTGGCTCCCAAGCCCATGTTCTTTCTGCTCACCAAGCTGTCCCCTTAAAACAACAGCAGGATTTCCAAATCAGGGTATTGTGCCTTTAGCACCCGTCACCTCTTGTGTTCAAGAAACACAAGAGAAGGGTGTTTCCAGTGTGGTTAAGAAACAGACTCTCCTCAAGGCTTCAGCCAGGCTATAATTATTCTCAAGCACAAAATGTGGGGCTCTCCTGCTTGTCAAGTTTGGTTGTTTTTTGTCTTCTCACCCCACATTTTATTTTGGATTCTGTTTATATTTGATGTGTCAAACGGAAATGTCCCTTTTAAAGAAGAATCCTATCATTATCAGGAGACTGGATGCTCCTGAGAAGAAAATTAAAAGTCATCCTTTAAGATGGGTAGTGATAGTAGAGAATATCGATCCTCAAGGCTTTTGAGAGGACACACAGCAAGTGGGTGGTTTGTTTTCGGTGCTGCTGCAGTCTGGGAGATCTTGCTGGGACCTACCCAACAATGTGATTTCTAACATTAGGTTGCTTTTTCTAGTTCTTCTGATGAGCTTTATGGCAGAGAATGTCCTTGTATACATTTTGGAATAAGCAGTTTACTATCATGAGGCTTCTGCATATATTGTTAAGTAATCCTCGGAAGCAATTTGGCCCATAGTAGTCATTTGCCTGCAGTGTTTTCGCTGGCCCTGGGCAGTCTTTCCTGCCTCAGTTACAGGGGAGAGCACACACAGCGGGTGGCAGCCAACACAGTTTACTGTCACCACAGGAATGCAGATTTCTAGCAAGAAACAAAATGGAATGTGCGCGGTTAAGTGTCCTTCAGGCATAGGCATGTTGCCTCATTAAAAAAAACTTTCTTAACTGATGAGTTTACTAATAGCTACATAGACAACTACATATTTTAAATGCCTCTCATCCAAAATTTTAGAACCATGTTTGTTCATTCATTTACTCAACAACCATTTTTAATCTACACATGCCAGGTACTGTGCTAGGCACTATATATACAGTGCAGAATATGATAGACGTGTTCCTCACTTCCTAATGCTCGCCATCTAGCAGGTAAGACAGATTTCATGAAAGTAGTCATTTAGGCCAGACGCGGTGGCTCACACCTGTAATCCCACCACTTTGGGAGGCTGAGGCAGGCGGATCACCTGTGGTCAGGAGTTCAAGACCAGCCTGGCCAACATGATGAAACCCCATCTCTACTAAAAATACAAAAGTTAGCCAGGCGAGGTGATGGGCATCTGTAATCCCAGCTACTCAGGAGGCTGAAGCAGGAGAATCACTTGAGCCTGGGAGGTGGAGGTTGCAGTGAGCCCAGATCATGCCACTGTATTCCAGCCTGGGCGACAGAGCAAGACTCCATCTTAAAAAAAAAAAAAAAGAAAAAGAAATTAGTCATTTTAATTACAGTTATGAGAGATAAGCTAAAAGACAAGGACAGGGTCCCATGAGAATATGTGACATGGAAGAATCTTAGCTTCCTGCCTTTACAGATCAGGAAATGGAGGGATACAAAAGTAAGGGATAGAAAGGTCTGTCTATTCTCATTCCATCTAAATCTCTCTGTTATTCAATGAAGTATTATATTCAACCAAATTACACAATTTTTAATTGCACGGAATCTAAGAAATTTATTCATTTCTTCAAATGGTAAATAATAGAACTTGAATACAATGCATAGGAAGCAATTCACACCAAGATTCAGATGTTCTGCTCATATTCTTTAGGAGAGCTATGAACTTAAATGTATACAAAAGCACCCATTCACACAAACATATATGCACACATCCATGTATATTACAGATTGTTATGGAGTGATCTCTAAGATATTATGAAGTGGAGAGGACCAGGCAGAAGCTGTATTTCTTTGAATGTGCCTCCTTTTGTAGACTGGACTGTGGAACCATATAAATATTTTACTTAATTATAAAACAAATTTTAAACATTAAAATCAATCCCTAAAAATGGAAAAGAAAAAGAAACAAATGCCCCTGAGTATTCAGATGGTGACAGAACCCCACTTCAGAACCATCTAAAGCAACATTAAACCTCAGTAATTTGACTATGGGATTTACACCAAGGGTAACATGAACTTCAAAAAACAACTGAGAAAACTTGTGTTTTCACTAATGATATTGTTTATGCTAATGTTGGTATTGTCATTCTGAGATTGTTGTGTGATGTGAGACAAAGCAAAGAAGTAATCACTTTGGTTGTTAGGAACCAGGATTTTTGTATGGAGAGAAGTAAGATCAATGAGGTTCAGTAAGCAAAGCCACCATCCTGAATGAAAACAGAAAGCACCAGGATGAACTCATGATTCATTTTATCCTAAAAACAAAAAAATCTAGATCTACCCTAAAAATGATAATCGATCCAGTAGAAACAAGGTGTCTTGGTGCTTGGAGAGTGGGCTCTAAATAGCATTTCCCAGCAAAATGAAACAGGGCTTCCCAGAGAAATGGCTGACTCCCATCCTGGGGCAGGACATGTGCAAGAAGGACCCTCAACATCTTGTCACACCAGAAAGCAAGGAAGTCATTAGAGACAGCTAGGGCTGTGTTAGGACTCAGGAGTCAACTTCTGAGGCCCCCACTGGTCAAGGATGGCACAACGTGAGTATCAAAAAGGTGCTGACTGCAACAGATAGAAACATACCAAATGGGTCTGATCTATGAGTTCCTAGTGATACTGGAAGATCATTGATTACCTTCGGGAGACACTAGGGCACCAATTCATTATTTTGAAAACTCATAAATAAAGGGAAAGAGTCAAATGCCTATCCTGCCTCTCCTACATAAAGAGAAAACTCAGACATATGTGCCCAACTGTTTCATCCTGCCAAACCGGTGGCTGGTGTCACCCCAAAAGTGGTGGCAGGGGAGTTCCTACAAGGGAGAGCCCCAAACCATCCTAAGGTGGAGCTGGTTGGGATTCCAAAGAAACAAGCACTAGACGCCAGGGTGATCAGTCCACAGCATTTATTAGGGGAACTCACAGAGTAGGCTACAACGTATCCTTGTGAAGGACAGCGAGAGGGAAGAAGCATTCTACCTAGGGAGGGCCAGGGCATGGAGTTTATATGAGGGTTTAGGGAATGTGGCTCAGGGCAAGGGCCAGTTTCTCTCAGTATTTTGGACAACAATGAAGCTATCTTATTTGGTGCCTGCAAATGTTCAAGGCCCCAGTTTGGGTTCAAGCCTGCAGGGGAAAACCTGCAGCTAAGAGGGTCATAGAGCTGTCAAGGCGTTCTGTGATTTTTGGTCAGGACATGGAAAGAAAGTTGCAGGGGGTGGGAAGTAGGGAACTGGGGAACCCTACGCCAACAAAAGAACCAACATCACCTATGAAATAACCCTGCCAAATATGTGAGCCTGATTCCAATTAGTCATCTGGATCTATATCAGTTTACAGGAAATACAGACAACAGAGGAACATGTTAAGTGACACCACAGGTCTACAACTGGGGAAGTGATCAGCAAAGCACAGACTATGGGAAGCTCTGAAAGTTAGAAGGAAAAACAAGGAAACACGTTGGCAGGAAACTATAGATTCAAAGAGACGTGAGAGGCGTATTAGCAAATCACGGGACAGGGGCCTTATATGATCCTCGTTCAAATAAATAAAGGGTTAAAAATTATAGCACAATTAGGGAAATGTGAACACTCACCGGATATTTAGTGATGCTGAGGAAATATTAAGGTGAGATTACACTGTGCTTTTATTTAAAAGATGGCATCTGTGTCTTTAGAAATATGTATGGGTAAAATAATCTGTTGTTTGGGACTTGCCTCAGAGCCATCTGGGAGAGGCGCTGGGGGCACCAAGCATATGAGATTGTTCATAAGTTGATAGTTGTTAAAGCAAATTGATGGAAACATGGGAGGTCATTATTCTCCACGTCTGTATATATGTATTTGAATTTTTCCACCATGAAAAGTTCGTTTGTGCAATTTCAAGAATGTACTACAAAGAATATAATGTCTCAATATAAATTATGTTTGTGACAATCATCATGATCGATAGAGGTAAGAAACCAGAGACATTTGAGGTTTCCATTTCCAAACAGCTAACTACTTCTTGCACTACAAAGCTTTGCATTGGTTGGTAAAAAATTTTCCCAGCTCCCAGAAGCATTTTCTTCCAAGTAAAACATTTTAAAGATGGGAAATTGTGCTTTCATTTCTGGCCATGGCGGGATCACTGGTGGAGGACCAGCCATCCTGCCAAAGGCAATTATAAAACAGGAGAAGCTGCAGAACTGTGACCTTGAGAAACAGGGACACGCGAGGCGGCCCTCAGAGCCTTGGCTTTCTATGTGGAGGGACTTTTCTGCTACAGCATCAGAGAATGGAGTCCAAGTGAATGGTGGTCTCACTGAGCTGAACAGGCAGAAACTGGAGCTTGGGGTGGGTGAGGCAGCTGGAATGTGTGGGCAGGTGCTAAAGAACAGGGAGCTAAAATAATGGGGAGTGGCTGCCCGGGAGTCTATGTGGAGATTCACTGTTTCCTGGCTGACGGCTGGTCTGTGCAGGACGAGATTCCGTAGGCCTAGCAAACATGGCTTGCTATGCAGATGAGCCATGAGCAATGATACGAGAGGCTGTGCAGTGTTGGCAGATGTTTGGAGATCTGCCCCAGCCTAAGTGGAGACGCCTTACTGACCTGTGTTTTCAGTTGAGACCCCAGAAAGGTCTTTCCTTAGGAGAAAGACTATATCCCAGAGCAGTGGAAACACCCTATGATTGAGTTCAGAGCCAAAATAGACCCAACCTAACAAAGAATAAAACCACACCTGGCAGAATCAAAAAGATATGCTGCCAGGAAAATCTTCAATACCCATTAATAAAAGATGGCATAATACATGTTCCCTACAAAATACCATCCACAACACTTAACATATGATATAAAATTACTAGACTTGTGATAAAGTAGGAAACTGTGACCCATAATCAAGAAAAATAGCAGTCAATAGAGACAGACCTCAAGATGATTAGATGTTGGAATAGGCAAATAAAAACTTTAAAAAAGTATGGAAAAGTTTAAGGAAAGATAGAACTGGAAAATTTAACATCTAAAATAAAAACATTCGCTGGAGGGGTGTGGCACCCATGAGATTGCACCTTGCTTGCCTCCTTCCCCAGGTGATATAATTGAGTGTTGGCCCCAGCTGCTGCACTTTGATGCTCAGGCTCACCCCTGAATTTGCATAGAAGCTGTGCCTCTCACTGGATGCTCCCTGTCCATGGAATCACACTTTTTAAATGCTGAAGAGGACAAACCCTGCCAATCTGGACTTCCATATTCAGTGAAAAATCATTCAAAACTGAGAATACAATAAAGATGTTTTAAAAAAGGTTGATAGTATTCATCACAAGAAGACCTAGCCTACAAGAAATGCTAAAGAAAATTCTTCAGGTTAAAGAGAAATCACAACAGATGGAAACTTGAACTCTCAAAAAGGAATAAGAAAACACCAGAAAGAATAAATATGTGTGCAAAAATAAAAGAATACATTTTTTCTCCTAATTTTGTTTTGAAAAAAAACTGCTTATAGCAAAATAATGACTTTATATTCCAGGATTTTTCTTTTACATAGATGTAAAATATGTGATAAGAAGAGCACAAACGATGGAGGTTAATGCGGTTTTACTGTTGTAAGATTCTTATGTTTTATGTAAAATGGTACAATATTAATTCTAAATAGATTCTCTAGAGTAAACACTAAAACAATACAATTGAAGAATTAAAATAGAATATTAGAAAGCATTTGATTAGCCCAAAAGAAGGCAAGGAAGGAAGAACCAAGGATCAAAACCAGATGGGAAAACAAGAAAACACATAACAAAATGGTCAACTTAAACCCAACGATGTGAAAATTACATTAATGTAAGTGAACTAAACACCCTAATTAAAGGGAGAGATTGTTAAACTATTTAAAAGGAATACTCAAATATATGTTGTCTAGAAAATATATACTTTAAGTACAAAGACGGAGCCAGGTGGACAGAAAATGGAAAGGAAAATATATACAATAAAAACAGTGATTACACAGCATCTGATGTGGCCATTCTAATGTAAAAAAAAGTAGCCTTCAAGAAAGGAGTATTAACAAAGATAGTGACATTTCATCAGGAAGATATAACAATCCCAACTGCGCACATGCTTCAAAACAGAGCTTCAAAAACATGAAACAAAACCTGGCAGAATTAAAGGAGGGGATAGATAAATCCACAGTCATAGCTAGAGATTTTAAATGGCTCTCTGTAAATGGCAGAACAACTAAGCAAAAGTATCTGAAAGGGTCTAGATGATAACAATCACACATCAGCCACCTGAACGAATCGGCATTTATAAAGCATAGCAGCACCAAAGGAAGAATGCACCGTCTGTTCAAGTGTACATGAACCACTCATCAAGATAGACAACGTGTTTTGCAATAAAATAGTATCAACAAAATTCAAAAGATTGAAAATCTTACAGAACATGTTCTTTGACTACAATTAAATTAGAAGTCAATAACAATAAGTTTCTTTTCTTTTCTTTTTTTGTTTTTTTGAGACAAAGTCTGGCTGTGTCTTCCAGGCTGCAGTGCAGTGGCACAATCTTGGCTCACTGTAACTTCTGCCTCCTGGTTTCGAGCGATTCTTCCTCCTCAGCCTCCCAAGTAGTTGGGACTACAGTCGTGTGCCACCACACCTGGCTAATTTTTTAAATAGTTTTAGTAGAGATGGGGTTTTGCCATGTTGGCCAGGCTGGTCTTGAATTCATGAACTCAAGCAATTTGCCTCCTCAGCCTCCCAAAGTGCCGGAATTACAGGCCTGAGCCACCACACCCAGCCCAAAAAATAATTTCTAAATAACCCATGGGTCAAGAAGAAATCACAAGGGAATCTATAAAATACGCCAAGCCAAGTAGAAATTAAAACTCAACATGTGAAAATTAATAAGATACAGCTAAAACAATGCTTAGAGGGAAATTAAAGCTTTAATACTTGTAACAGAAAAGAGGAGAGAATTAAAATAATGATCTAAATTTATTTCTTAAGAAGTTGGAAAAAGAAGAGCAAATTAAACCCAATGTATGTAAAAGGGAGGAAATGATTAAAATAAGACAAAAAATAAATGAATTATAGAATAGCAAACTTTAGAGAACTGATAAATCTCTAGCAAGACCAATCACGTAAAAAGAGAGAGAGAGAGAAAAACAAAACTACTGGTAACAAGAATGAAAAATGGGATATCACAGATCTTACAGACATTTACAGAATAATAAGGCAATAATATTCAGACAACTTTATGCCAATATAGTTGACAATTTAGATTAAATGTGCAAATAACAAAAAATGTAAAATTTCAAAAACTGTAACAAAGAGAAATGGAAAATCTGAATGGTCCTATATCTATCAAAGAAATTAAATTTGTATCATAGACTTAAGGAAGAAATATTACCATCCTAACACAAACTCTTTAAGAAAATAAAAGAGGGCCAGGCACGGTGGCTCACACCTGTAATCCCAGCACTTTGGGAGGCTGAGGCAGGCGTACAACATAAGGTCAAGAGTTCAAGGCCAACATGGGAAACCCCGTCTCTACAAAAAATACAAAAAAATTAGCTGGGCCGAGACAGCACCACTGCACTCCAGCCTGGGTGACAGGGTGAGACTCCATCTCAAAAAAAAAAAAAAAAAAAAAGAGGAGGGAACAATTACCAATTACCAAATTGTTCTTTCATCTTTGATGTCAGCATTATCTTGATACCGAAACCAGATAAAAACATTACAGGAAAAGAAAATTATAGACCACCGTGTTGCCACTCATGAACATCGTGGCAAAAATCCTTACTAAATATTGGCAAATTGAACCAAACAATATACAAAATGAGTAAATCTTGATGCTAATATTTTTAATAAAGTAAGTCTCAGGAGTTGTTGGATCAATAGAAATAGAAATATATCAATAGAAATAATATAATATTATATATTATTTAATATATAGAAATAGAAATATTTTAATATATTAAAATATATTAAATAAATATATTAATCAATATATTAAATTATATATTAATATATTACATTTAACATATTAAAATAGTCTATATTTTAAAATATAATCGACAAATGACTATTGTCTGTAAACAAGAAAAATTGGGAAGTTTTACCTAAATCATCTCAGTAAAGTGAAACTCAAGTCTGAAATGCAAGGCTTTTGAAATCCTACTCCTGCATCTTCAGGAAAACTCTGTGAGCCTGTGCCCTGGCTCTCACATCTTGGAATTGAGAGATGGGAAGCAACTTCATAGATGATATACAGAATGTGCTTTGTCATTTTTGGAAACAAAGACGGGTGATAGCCATTGATGGGCCTGAGTGAAAATAGGAAGTACTCTTCATATTCCTCCCAGAGCTCAACATTTCTCACACTAGCTCACTCAAAACAATACTTTAAAAATATGGTGAGTCTTGTTTAAATTAAAAAAATAATAAATTTAGAATTGAGATTCTTTGGGAAGCTGTTTTCCCACTATCTGGCCAGCCTGCCACTTTTTATAGTTGCCACGGGACTGTTTTTGTGGATCTCTGTACACAACAAAACACAGCTGGTGATTGCAACACCTCCACCTCCTCCCTTAGAAATGGAAGCATGACTGGCTTAGTCTTTACATTCGTATCCATAATAACGGAACAGAGAAGCATTCTTACATTGGGTTTCTTCTTTCTCCGTCTTCTTCTTTTCTTTCCAATTTTTCCATAATTTGCATCGCTAAATTTCTGAGTCCCTCTTGTTACTAAAAGGGCTATTTTTAATGGTATTCCTCCCCTTGCTGCTATTAATCTGCAAGCAAATCTATCAGAAATAAGGTAAGAGTGGTTTTACCATTCTCCCTATTAATCAGTGCCCAATGCCTTTCCATAATGAACCAAGGATGTGTGACTCAGAGTCTAACAGCATTTATTGAGCACCTATCTCTGCAGCAATGTCTTAGGTAGTCCCAGATGGTGGGGGCGTACTGAAGAAGCATCAGATGTGGTACCTGATTCAAGGAGTTTGGGGAGATAAAACACACAATTGAGGTAAAAGTAATGAAGTTCCAGATGAGGCAGGTATTGATTCTGGGTGCAGTATGAATTCGCTGAATGAAGAGATGCACGTGGGCCCATGGCATTAAACCAGGTGTGGGTACTATGCTAATTCTCTTTGCAGATCTTCAACTGCAAGCACGTTCTTGATGGAGAGCCCAAGCAGCTGGGCTCTGAAATCCAGAGCAGTGTTTGTTCCAAGGCTAAAGCTGCCCTGTGGCTGCTCTGAGCCAGTGACTGAGCGAACACTGTCTAGGACATTTCCACTCGAACTCCCTTCCCTGTCTCCTTCACTCAGGGTCAGACTTGCAGATGCTCCCAGCCTTCTCTGGCTCCATCCTCATTTCGTGTCACAGACATTTTCCCTACTAAAATCCTGGCCTGTGTAATCCCATCTTGGTGTCTGCTTCTTGGAAGACCCGGATGAACAAACAAAGCTTTAGGTAATGAGCCAGACTTAGACCTCACCTGGACAGATGGGCAGGGAGAGGTTCCAGGGCAGGACAGGTGGGAGAACTGAACCAAATCATAGAGGTGGGCTATGGCCATGTGTCTATGACAGACAGAGAGGAGCCATGTTGGAGGCTCAGAGGGTACCCATCAGGAGCTTTGGGAAATGAGCACGTGGACCAGACCATGGGGTAGGGGGTTCATGGTCTGGTGTCAAGATTGGACCGTATGACACTTGGAGTTCTTGGAGAAGAAAATCATTGTACTGAAGTAGCACGTTTGGAAGGATAGCTGGAAAGCAGTAGACAGTATGGATTACAGTAGAGTGCCATGGGAATCAGAGTCATCAGCTAGAAGGCTGATTTCATGATCTGCGCCTGAAGGCACAAAAGGCTTAGGCAAGGTTGGTGCGGTGAAGAGAAAGGAGAGAGATTTTAGAGGTGGAACCAACAGGACTTGGGGCCTGAGTGGGATGAGGGATGAAGGATCCTAGGTTTAAGGTGAAGAGAAGACATGAATTCAGAATTGGATTCCCAGGGTTCTAGCCTGAAGGAATGGAGGACTCATAGCTCTGCTGACCAAGATTAGAAAATGGGTATGGAAGAGGAAACTACTTCTATGGGGGAAAGAGAATGAAGAGTTCTGTTGTGCATATGTACTGCTTGACGGAACAGCAATATGTATAAGCAGAAATGTCTGGTAGATGTTGGGAAATTCAGAGTGCTTGCTAGACTGCAAATATACTTTTGGGAATCACCAGAATTAAGATGAAACTGTAAGGATGGCACAGATGGAAAAGGGTAGCAGTTCCAGAAACAAAATAGAAAGATTTGGGGAAAAAGATGAAGCCACCTCCCTTTTGGTAACAACCGCTTGGAAGCCTTCCCTGTCCTTGTCTCCCCATGCTTGCCTGCTGTCAGGCTGCAGAATGCAGGTGACCTGGGCAGAGAGAACGATACCTCCCTCAGATCCGTGGCCACAGTCACATTTGCCACTTACGTGGCCAAGTCACAGGGAGGGACGCTGACCTCCCTGTTATTCATGTTCCTCTGCCTCAGGTTGAGCCATCACTCACTGAGCCTCTTTACATACATGAGATTCTCTTCCTGTCTGGTCTCTTGGACAGTCATGGAACCCTCAGAGTCTGCACTGCTCCTTTCTAGAAAACTAACCCTCACCATCTGCTCCTACAGCAACCTCTATCCCTTCTCTCATTGTCAAGTCCTAGCCTTGCCTATGTCCTTGTTTTCTGCCAGTCACAGCCAGGTGTTTATACTCTGTTCCCCTCTGATGCCCTATGAAATATTTATTACCAGCTGTTAATACTCATAGAAGGATCTGGTTTGGCGAAGACCATGATTGGGAAAATGCAGGTATTGCAAGAGGCGTTTGCGTGACCCAGTAAGTGGGGTGATGCCTTCTCAGTCACTCTTCAACCCAGAGTTCATGTGGCATGCAAAGCTATGTGGCTTCCTAAAGGACCTCATCCTTTTTCCAGCAACCCTGATGTATACTGTATCTCCCAGGCAAATACAATGTGCTTCTGCTTACCACACACAGCACCATCAAGACGATGGTTCACATTAAATGGGTCATTCTATCAGATAAAACTTAAATCACTTGAATATTTTGGGAAATCGTTAAGAAATTTATTTAACATGTTTTCATTCAGAGCACAATGTTAGGAGCTATGGGATGATATAAACCTTTACAGGGTTTAGTTTAGGACATGCAGGATACAGACATACATATACACACTTGGACTATATGATAATATGCTTTCAATCAGAGCAGTTCTTTCTTCTCCCTATAATTACAACACTGTCAAAAAGATTCTCCCTTGTATTCATTTTCCTGGGGAGAAAAAAAGTTCAATGTCCCTAGTGACAAATCCAGCCAACTGATGTTGAGTGTGTGCTCACAGGAGCTAGTTTTCTCCATACTTACTTAGCTTTTCTGGGAGGTATTTTGATTTCTTTATACCACCCCCAACATCTGACCCTTTCAGTATTCCTTGGGATCAGGGACAAGCCTGTGGCATTTGGATCAGTGCAGTCTGTTTGCACGGCTGCTGGCAGTCAGGTCATGCATCAGCTGTGGCAACCACTGAGGGGCTAGGCTGGGACCTCCTAGGGTCACTGGAGGAGCAGCCTTCACCTTTGTTTGAGGAGAACTTCAGAGAGACACATGGGTTAAGAGGGAAACAAGGACATGGGTTGGAGTTTCTGGAGTCCTTTTCCTTGCTCTTTTACAAACACATAGATAAATTCCTAAGTCAGCTCAGTAAACCTTGAGGTACAGTAGACCCCACCATTCAAACTAGTGAATGGATTGCCTCAACCCCCAAGAACACCGTCATCTACAGGGAAGAGGAAGCAGGGAGAGAAGCTGAGCTGCTGTGAGCCCATGCACTCTAATCCAGAGGAAAGGGCTGACCCAACTCCAAGCCCTCAGCTGGGAGCCTACTGATTTAGAGTTATATGTAAAAGTAAGATGATGAATTTAAATGAGCTATTGTATCTATAGAGTCCAATGGAGAGACTGTCAGAAGCTGAGGGTGTGTTGGTAGAATTTGACAAGCGAACTGAAAAGAAGTGGTAAAATCAGCAGACTGACCGCCTCTAATTCTGGGGTGTGAGTGAAGAGGTAGATGGCCTAGCCTGCCAGGGAGATCCCCGAGGGCCTCATGCCTGCAGTGCAGCCCAGGAATTGGGATCCATAATGGTGGCCCTGTGCCATCAGAGGTGGGATCATGTCTGGAGTTATCTGTTTGAAAGACACAATTCATATATGTTGGAAATATTTTTAACAACATGAACCTAATTATTTTCATTATACTTAGAGATAAACATGAATTCTCTTGAAAATGTGCTCAGGTAAAACAGCTCATTCTTTAGTGAGGCCAGCTGTATGGACAGGGCCCCATCACGAAGGCCATCGTACGCCGTGGTGAGGAGGTTATGTTATCTTGTTAGCCAGGAGGAGTTGTTGAAGAATTTTGAGCTTGGGAAATGAGGCGACCAGATCTTTTTTTGCGGGGGTGGTGGGTGGTGGGGTGGTAGTGCAGGGGGAGTTTTTCAGAGAAAGGAAGAAGATAGTGAGGTCTAGAGCCCTGGAGGCCAACAAGGAGGTTTCGTAATATTCCAGGAGAGAGGGTGAGCTCTTGAGCTAAGGTAGTGGAGCAGGAATGTGGAGGAGGACGTAGATTTATTTGGGTGTTGTTGAAACAGAACCTGATGACCAATTAGACGTGAGATAACAGAAGTATGATTCAGGCTGTCTTGGGCAACTGAGGAAATAGTAGTGAGATCTAACATAGAGATGAAGATGGAGAGGCTGGGCCATGGTGGCTCATGCCTGTAATTCCAGCACTTGGGAAGCCGAGGAGGGTGGATCACTTGAGGTCAGGAGTTTGAGACTAGCCTGGCCAAAATGATGAGACCCCATCTCTACTAAAAAAAAAAAAAAAAAACAGGACACTGGGCAAAGGGAGATGATGAATTTGGTCCTGGGGTACTGAGTCGGGTGAACCTGTGAAACATCTGGTTGGGATATAAGTGTAGGCTGGATCTAGAACACTGAAATCCCCCCAAGAAGAAATCGTATTACTATTACATATAATGTAATAGTATACATATACATATAATGTAATAGGTTTGAAAGGTAGTAGTTTATGGCTGGTTGATAATTTCATGTGCATGGACAAGAAGTTCCAGGAGAGCTAATACAGAACTGAAAAAGGAGGATGAACAAATTTGTCAGAGGCCTAGGAAAATATTTAATAACTCAGGTCCTTGGATTAGAAATGTAAGTAAAATTCCCTCTAGATCCAAGGTCCCTGGAACCAATGAATTATCTCCCCCTCACCCTTGCAAATGGTTATCTCAATTTTAATGGTTAACTGTCTTTCCCTATGCCTTTTAATGTTTGAAGTTATACTAAATGCTTTTTGTAAGTAAGTGAGGTATAAATTTTGAATTATAAGTAAAAATGTCAGTTTCTTGACTCTGGTAGTTTCTAGGGCTTTGTTTCTAAGTTTTATGACTAGAAGTGGCTTATGCTGATTTCCTGTTATAATGATTTTTTATTTGTAAAAGTTTTAATACCCTCCATTTAGCTTATGCCTTAAAAGGTTATCAAACATGATTTTTCTAAGAAGGAGATACAAGCAACACTATGTAATAAATATCTTGTTTTTCCAGTTCCTTTCATATTTCCATTCTGGGGTTTTCAAAACTAACAAAATTCAGCAAAACTTCTTTATATGTATTTTTAATCCTAGTGTGATTATCACATTCATGATGCCTGTTGACCAACAAAAATACTTTCCCACTGTATTTGCATTACTTTAGGGTGCCCTCCCCTCCCCTCCCCTCCCCTTCTCTTCCCTTTCTTGACAGAGTCTTGCTCTGTCACCTGGGCTGGAGTACAGTAGTGTGACCTCAGCTAACTGCAACCTCCGCCTCCTGGTTTCAAGTGATTCTCATGCCTCAGCCTCCCAAGTAGCTGGGATTACAGGTGTGCGCAACCACACCCAGCTAATTTTTGTATTTTTAGTAGAGACAGGGTTTTGCCATGTTGTCCAGGCTGGTCTCAAACTCCTGACCTCAAGTGATCCACCCACCTCAGCCTCCCAAAGTGCTGGGATTACAGGCGCAAGCCACCATGCTGGGGCTTTCACTTTTCTTTCTATGTAGTTTTAGATACAGCTGATGGCCATTCTGTTGGTCTGAAGTCTCATCATTGTATGTAATAGTAATACGATTTCTTCTAGGGAGGAATTCAATGTTCTAGATCTACAATGAAATTGGTCTTGATAATTACCCACTGAATTATTAAAGGTGTAAAACCCCCACACAGCTAAGGATGATGTGCTGGTCTGATGCAGAATCCAGTCCTGTGGCAGATGCTCCAGTAATGTGAAGTTCCCAGGTCTTGAATTCCCTGTGATGGTTAACATTGAGTATTGTACCTGGTTGTTCACTTTGGAAGGAGAAATGGCCAGATGTGTAATTATATACCATTTCCTGGGCCGTGGCCAATGGATGGTCAAGGACTTGGAAGGAACATGATTGGAAAATTGGTGACAAGAAAGTCTGGGGAAGAGGTACATGGATAGACTTCTCTGAGTGGGCAAAAAATTTGAAGATATATGTGTCCCCTGTGAATGTTCACCAAATGGTGACCTCAGTAGAGGAGGATTTTAACAACCAGTTAGGCAGAATGACCCATTCTGTGGATACCAGTGAGCCTCTCCCCAGCTACTTATGTTATCACCCAAAGGGCTTACAAACAAAGTGGCCGTGGTGGTAGGGATGGAGCTTAGGCATGGGCTCAGAAACATGGATTTCCACTCACCAAGACTGACCTGGCTACAGACACCACTGAGTGCCCCATCTGCCAGCAGCAGAGACTAATATTGAGTTGCATTCCCTGGGGTGATCAACCAGCTACCTGGGGGCAGGTTGATCATATTGGACCCCTTCCATCACGGAAGGGACACTCTTTTGTTCTTACTGGAATAAACACTTATTCTGGGTATGGATTTGTCTTCTCTGCATGCAATGCTGCTACCAGAACTACCATCCATGGACTTGCGGAATGAATGCCTTACTCGCCCACCGTCATACTACTCCACACAGCATTCTGACTGAGGAACTCACTTCACAGCAAATGAAGTACAGCAATGGGCCCCTGCTCATGAAATTCACTGGTCTTACCATGTTCCCCACCATCCTAAAGCAATTGGCCTGAGACAACAGTGGGATGACCTTTTGAAGACTCGGTTACAGCACCAGCTAGGTGGCAACACCTCGCACAGCTAGGGCAAGGTTCCCCAGAAGGCTGCATGTGCCTCGAGTCAGTGTCCTGTATATGGTGCAGTGTCTCCTGGCATGGACAGGTCCAGAAATCAAGGGGTGGAAATGGGAAATAGACCAATCACTATTACCTTTGGAAGCCTATTAGCAAAAAATGTGCCTTCTGTTTCTACAACCTTCTGGTCTGAATGACTCAAACCATTCAGGAATGACAATTTAGGTCACCCTTCCAGGTCAAAAACTACGCCCAGCTGAAGAGCTTGCTGAGGGAAATGGTAATAGAGAATGGGCAGTGGAAGAAAGCAGCTATAAATAGTAGTGACACTATGGGACCAGTACAGAAACAAGGACTGTCACTGTTGTGAGTATTTCCTCCCTATTTTGTTATGAATATGCTTGTCTATACATATTAAGCAAATTATTTGTTTTTGTCCCTCTCTTATCACCTTAACCCATAACATAATATTGTTAATAGTGTTGATTTTATACTATAGTATTGAAGTATTAACTTTTCATCATAGTGTTTAAGTTATGGGCTATCAAGGAGAAGAGTAAACATCCCCAAGGTCCTTGCATCCTCTTCTGGGAAAGAGTTGGTGTATTTTTGGGTGTATGCAGGATAGCTCTATCATGTGAGGCTGAAGCATGACCTTGTTATTGTCTTTATTCGGAGGTTAAGCAAGGTTTAAGGAGATGAGCTGGATGCCAAGTTGACAAGGGGTGGGCTTGTGAGGGTTAATTTTAGGTGTCTACTTGTTGGGCCACCATGCCAAGATATTTGGTCAGACATTCTTCTGGATGTTTCTGTGAGGGTGTTTTTGGATGAGATTAACATTTAAATTGGTAGACTTTCAGTGAAGCAGATTTCCATGATTTGAGTAGGTCTCAGCAAGAGAGAATTCTGCAGCAGTCTGTCTTTAAACTTAAACTGCAACACCAGCTCCTCACTGGGTCTCCAGCCTGCTGACCTACTGTGAAGACTTTGGACTCCCCGGCCTCCATAATAATCATGTGGACCAATTCCTAAAAAATCAGTCTCCTTCTGATTCTGTCCCTCTATTGATTCTGTTTCTCTGGAGAATGCTGATTAACACATTTCCCTAAACTCTCTCCTAGAGAATATCACCTTATTTCATTTACGTTATTCTTATTCAGTCCTACATCCCCAAATGCTTCAGAAGCACCCTGATTTTTGTTTGTTTGTTTGTTTGTTTTTGAGATGGAGTCTCGCTCTGTCACCCAGGCTGGAGTGGAGTGGCGCGATCTCAGCTCACTGCAAGCTCCGCCTCCCGGGTTCACGCCATTCTCCTGCCTCAGCCTCCTGAGTAGCTGGGACTACAGGTGCCCACCACCATGCCTGGCTAATTTTTTTGTATTTTTAGTAGAGATGGGGTTTCACTGTGTTAGCCAGGATGGTCTCGATCTCCTGATCTCGTGATCTGCCCGCCTCCGCCTCCCAAAGTGCTGGGATTACAGGCGTGAGCCACCGCGCCCAGCCCAGAAGCACCCTGATTTTTAGTGTACATAATTATGAGGAATTAGCTTAGTTCCATAAAATTTAAACAAGATTAGAATGATTAGGTGATTAAAACCTCAGAGCAAATGCTGTCTGCACTCAGTTTGAAGACAAGCATGTCTCTGAGACCGAGAACAATCCAGTTGTAATCCCTGGGCACAATTCACAGAAGACAGTAATTGCATCAGTGCATCATGCTCATCATCCACCCCAAGGGAAGCCTCAGCATCACAGAATCCAAAGGAACCCAAAGGTAAGAAAAGAATGAAAAGCCGAAGTGACTGCGCCTCTCACAGCAAACAAGAACACCACATTCTGCAGCTGTATTAATTGTGGATACCATTTGTGTACATGCTTCCTGTAATCCCAAATAGCAGGTGCCAACCTGTTTTCTTGGGTTGGAAATATTAGCCCCTGAAGCCAGTTGTGTGTGGTCGTGGTTATGAGTGTGATTTCTGCAGTTGGATGCACCACATCCATATTCAGTGCTGCAGGGATCACCATCTACGCATGGAAGAGACTGGGTACCTGGTGGCACTTGGATAATAAGCACACATGCTATAGAGACAGCAGCAAGTGCATTTCAAAGCACTTTTGTATCTATTATTTAAAAAGTGGTGGACTTGTTGCATATATGCTGAGGAATGTTTACATGTACATTTCGAACCCAGTTTTCTACTTGTGCAGTCTTAATTTCCTACTTAATTTCTCTTTACAGATAAGAAGCTCTGGAGACATGGCCTTTCCGGCTAAAGACAGGGAGCCCAGACACTGCCCACGGCTTCCTCCACACTCATGCTGCTTTCCCTTAGGTAAGACAAACCTCACCAAAGCTGAGACTGGCTAAAGAAACGGGGAAGCCTAATGCGTGTAAACATTCCCTTAACTGGAAGCATTAGGCACCAAAATTCTTCCTAAAAAATATGTAAGCCCCAAGAATGAAAGGGCCATGGTTAGCACAAACCGCACCTCCTGAGCCCAGCAAAACCCAACAGGCACAGCGCAGCGCAGCCTGGGTGGTCTCTCAGATGAGTCCCGGCCTCGCTCTTGCCCTGTCTGTCACTTCATCTCTGCCAAGTCTGAAAATCCTGGGCTCCAGGGACTGTGGGAACTTCACTAGACATGTGTGAACAACTCTACATTCTGATCCGTAGCATCTCCCTAATGATGCACATCTAGGAAGGAGAGGGAGGGAGAGGGAGCATGCGCATTCCTTGGAGCAACGAGGGCAGCCTAGTGATTTGCAAACTCTTTGCGGCCTCCTGGTGGGCTTCAAAATCAATTTTGTGAGTCCCAACCGGAATTTTCTACATAATTAGAATAAAACAGAGTTAAGATATGCGTGCATGGTATGTTGCAAGATACTGTTTTGTAAACATTGTTTCAGATATTTGTGAGTGCACATGTGTGCGTGCAGTAATGGGTCACAAAAAATATTTACTCTGGGTCATGTTTTAAGAGTGCTAGAAGGCAACACTAACATAGGATGGTTGGAAGATGGTCAGGCTCAGAACATCAGATTTTGCCTCCTTCCAGGATACCACTTTTATCAAGTCACACATTCCTTCCCGCTCTGCTTTTGTGTTTCTCAATCGCTATCCAAATTTGCACAGAAGTCAGGAATCACGTGGGTAAAGATTTAAGCTGTACTTCTGTGTTAATTAAGCACGTTGAAGAAGAGGTGTTCTAGGGGAATGTGGAGAAGGTGGGTAGCGAGGGCTCCAGGGGCTCAGAAGGTGGCCTCGAGGGGCTCTCATCTGCCATCCTTGTGAGGGAGAAAGTCCTAGTTGTAACGTTGCCAGAGCAAGGGGTCCCAATCCAGACCTCCAAAGAGGGTGCTTGGATCTCTCATGGGGAGGAATTCAAGGTGAGTTGCAAAGTGCCGTGAGAAGAGACAGTTTTTTGGAAGTTATGCAGATACAGAGTAGGGCGTCCTCGGAAAGCAAGAGGAGGAACCACCTCATCTTTAAGTTTTTTCTTACATAGGAGTCTTGTCTACGTAAAGACAGAGCCAAGCTGTGTCTTTATGTGGGTGGGCTGACAGCATGACAAAATTTATTACTCTGTTGATTTAAAGAAAACTATACTCAATATTTTAATGTGTAAGTACATCAAGTCATAATTATAATTATCTTGAAAGCATATATTGTAATGGGTATTGGGGCCTCTGCACTTTTCGTTGTCATAGGATTATATCCTTGCAGGTATCTTTAGGCTGTTTCCTCAACTGTAAATATCTTAAGACTGTGGGTCGTGACCCGCAAGGAATGGAGTTGGTTTTTAAAATGGTGTCACCCTGGCTCTTCTATGCTCCTGTTTCCCTAACAGTAATAGCCGCCAATCTCTCCCATGTTCTCCTCTGCCCTCAACTTAAGAATGAAGTCAATTTTTATTTCAGCCAAAATAGGAGGATTCTATTCTGTCTGTTGAGGTCTGCTGTGGTCTAATGATGTTAATAACCAGTGGCTGGGCATGATTACATGAGGATTCCAAATCCTGTTTCATGTTTCCCTCTGGGCCCACTGGCTATATGACCCCTTAAATGTTTACCATGATTGCAGGAGGCCCTGGCTAACGTGGGGTCGTTAGTGTCAGAACTGAATTAAATAGTAGGACATGCAGGAGGTGACTGCAGAGAATTGGAGCATTGCTTGGAGTGAAAACCAAGCCCACATATTTGGTGTCAAAAGTGTTACATGAGTGGAAAAACAGGTTCTCTTTAATAGAATATTATTCAGCCATAATAAGGAATGAGGTTCAGACCTATACTACAACACATATGAATCTCCAAAATATTGTGTTTCGTGAAATAATATAGACACAAAGGACAAATACTGTATAATTGCACTTATATGAGGTGCCTGGAATAGGCAACTCCATAGAGACAGGCAGTAGAATCATGGTTGCCAGGGGCTGGGGGGAAGGAGAATGGAGAGTTAGTGCTTAATGGGTACAGAGTTTCTGTCTAGGGGTGATGAAAACAGTTTGGAAATAGTGGTGATGATTGTACTATATTGTGAATGTATGTAATGCCACTCACCGAACACGCTAAAGTGTTTGAGATAGCAAATTTCTATTATACATATTTTACCATAGTTTTTAAAAGTTAATAGGATAATATTCTCTGAACCACTATACATTTTAGATTGGTGCACTGTGTGCATGTGCATTATATCTCAATGAAGTTGTTAAAAACAAGATTTAAAAGCAGAGATTGGGTAAAGTAAAGGTTTGCTCTGTGCTGAGCTGTGTGGCATGTAGACCTGTT
The DNA here is from genome assembly GCF_028885655.2 of Pongo abelii. Classification (NCBI taxonomy): domain Eukaryota; kingdom Metazoa; phylum Chordata; class Mammalia; order Primates; family Hominidae; genus Pongo; species Pongo abelii. The sequence goes on from NC_071999.2 coordinate 22,046,161, forward strand.
TTCCCAGGAGGGAGCACTCCTGGGGTTTTGGTCACAGCTGCACATCAGCCCCCTATGCAGAGCGGGCATGGTGTGTGATCTGGAGATTAGCTGTTTCTAGTGCAGTATTTACATTTAAAGACATTGCTGAGTTAGGCAGAATTTTCTATATCCATTTGTATTTTGCTTGGCATTCACTTTCTTACAAAAATGGACAATCAAGACAAAGAAAACAAAAGGTCCAATTACTACTCTTCATTTCACCCCAAAGCAAAACAATATTAGTTTTCAATTTTTTTTCCCATAGAAAGCAATAGCAGTCCCATACTACCTCCTCTTCCATGAAAGTAGAGCTTGAGATGCCCCAAGGAAAAACCATTCTTTCCAAAGATGAAAGACTTTGTGCCTGTCAGGTGAAGAGATGGAATAAATGCCACTCCTAGTGGGTGAGGGACTTGTGCAGCCCCTGGTCCCCAGTTATCTGTTTATCAGAATGTGGTTTGCATACCACCTGCAGTGGAATTCCTTGGGTTGCTTGTAATTCTGGGGGAGATGTCTGGAGTCTGCATTTTTAGCCAGTACTCCTATGACTTAGGCACAGTGGAGAACCACTGGTGCCATTCCTTTCTTCCTTTCTTCCTTTCTTCCTTTCTTCCTTCCTCCCTTCCTTCCTTCCTCCCTTCCTTCCTTCCTTCTTTCCTTCCTTCCTTCCTTCTTTCCTTCCTCCCTCTCTCCCTCCTTCCCTCCCTCTTTCTTTCTCTCTTTCTCTCTTTGTTTCTTCGGAGTCTCACTCTGTCACCCAGGCTGGATTGCAATGGTGTGATCTTGGCTCACTGCAACCTCTGTCTTCCGGGTTCAAGCGATTGTCCTGCCTCAGCCTGCTCAGTAGCTGGTATTACAGGTGTGCACCACCACACCCAGCTAATTTTTTTGGATTTTAGTAGAGGGGTTTCACCACGTTGAGCAGGCTGATCTTGAACTCCTGGCCTCAAATGATCCACCTGCCTCAGCCTCCCAAAGTACTGGGATTACAGGTGTGAGCCACTGCGCCCTGCTGCAATACTTTTGCCTTCCATATACATGGAGGGGTTGCAGGCTTGACTCTAAAATTATTGACTTTATGGAGGGCCATCTCAAGTCTGGACCGTAAGTGATAGGGGAGGGGGCAAACCTAAATGGGATCCCAATGACTTGATGAAAGACTGGAAGATGAGACACTTTCAGGTGTGCATAATGGAAGCCTTATGTAGGACTAGGACTAAGCCTCTCAATTATAATAAGTTGTCCATGATTGACCAGGGATTTGATGAAAATCCCACTGCCTTCCTAGAAAGGTTAAGAGAGGCCTTGGTAAAGCACACCTCTCTACCTCCTGATTCAGTCAAGGGACAGCTAATCTTAAAGGATGAATTTGGCTGGGCATGGTGGCTCATGCCTATAATCCCAGCACTTTGGGAGGCTGAGATGAGAGGATCACCTGAGGTCAAGAGATTGAGACCAGCCTTGTCAACGTGATGAAACCCTGTCTCTACTAAAAATACAAAAAAAAAATTAGCTGGGTGTGGTGGCAGGCGCCTGTAATCTCAGCTACTCAGGAGGTGGAGGCAGGAGAATTGTTTGAACCCGGGAGGCAGAGGTTTGCAGGGAACCAAGATCACACCATTGCACTCCAACCTGGGTGACAAGCAAAACTCCGTCTCAAAAAAATAAAAGGGATAAATTTATTACTCAAGCTGCCCCAGATATCAGGAGGAAGTTGCAGAAATGGGCCCTGGGTCCAGAAAGTACATTAGAGGACCTCCTGAAAATGGCCACCTTGGTCTTTTATGATTGAGACAGGGAGGCCTGGGAAAGAGAGAGGAGATACAGGTATTCCAGGGTGCATCTGTTAACTTCTAAAGATATGGCAAGAACAGTTCTCTCTCTTCTAAAGTTTATCTGCGCCCATACAAGGTTTAATTTCTTTCACCAGGGTGAAACAGCTTGGGGTACAATGTTGTTGTTAGTATATTTCACTTATCTCTGTAATCTTTGGCACTAAATTCTTTCCTTGTATAATGCACATGTTTAACTTATGCATACTCAACCTTATAAAACTTGTTTTTTTCTCTCATGCCTAGAAGCCATCAAACTCCAAATGGTCAGGCAACTGGAGCCTCAGATGATAGCTCCCCTTTGCTAGGAACCCTTAAATAGACCTCTGGGAGGACTCTGACTGCCATTTTCTCCAAAACAGCACACCTTGTCAGCAGGAAGCAGCAAGACTGGTCATCAACCATATTCTAATGGCAGTATTCCTATGATTTAGCCAGTGGGTCGTGACTGGCAAGGAATGTGCCTTGTTAGTTTCAAGGTGGAGTTGATTTTTAAAATGATGTCACCCTGGCTCTTCTATGCTCCTGTTCCCCTAACAGTAATAGCCCAGCCATTCTCTGCCATGCTTTCCTCTGCCCCCAGCTTCAGAATGAAGTCAATTTTTATTTCTTCAATGTACCTCTTCAGAGGGGAAATTACACAGGAGGAGGGCAGGGAAGTGCTGGGTAGAGAAAGGTGGATCCCCGGCTAGAGTTGCACCTCCATGGACCGAGGTGAGGAAAGGCACTTCTGGCTTCACACCCAAATGTTGCCTTTTCGAAGACCAACCTGGCCCACCATGCCCCCATTCTGGGCCTATAAAAACCCACCACCCTAGCAGGCAGACACACAGGCGGCCAGACGTCAAGAACAGCACATCAGCGGATGAAGATACAAAAGGGTGAACGACAAGAAGGCATCACAAGAGAACGTCAAGGGAGCACGCCAATGGAAGAACCTGCTGGCAGGCTATCCACTGGCGGGATGAGGAGGAGTTTGACTGGGGCAGTCAGAGAAGAGCCCGGCCGCGTAGTGGCCCAACTCCAGGGGAAAACCATCTCTCTTTTGGCTCCCCCGCCCGGCAGAGAGCTACTTCTGCTCAATAAAACTTGGCTTTCATTCACCAAGCCCAGGTGTGATCCGATTCTTCCAGTACACCAAGGCAAGAATCCCTCTGTCCTTGTGACAAGGTAGAGGGTCTAACTGAGCTGGTTAATACTAGCCGCCTATAGACAGCAAACTAAGAAAGCACCCTGTAACACAGGCCCACTGGGGCTTCAGGAGCTGTAAACATTCACCCCTAGACACTGCCGTGGGGTCGGAGCCCCCCAGCCTGCCTATCTCTGTGCTCCCCTAGAAGTTTGAGCAGTGAGGCACTGAGGAAGCAAGCCATACCCCCATCCACGCCATACAAAGGGGATGAGGGAAACTTTCCTGTTTCATAAGTAGCAATCTCTGTGGTAACAGCCCCTGCGGTGATGCCATCTCTCTCGGTTCTGCCCTCCGTATGCTCAGAGGCCCTGGTTGCTGATTGCATTTCATCGGAACACCTTGTCGGGGGCTGAAGCCCACTGTGCCCAGGTCTTCCTAGGCTGGGCCAGGCTGTGTTTTGACCTGACCTTGCCCCACAAACCTCTCCAGCCTCAGCATAGACCCTCCGCTGCTCCTGCCCAGGCCTCACCTATTCCCAGGAAGGCTGCCTGGAGCATGTTGTTTCCAAACATTGACCTGAGGTTGAGCAGGAGTTAAAACCAAACTCCTACACCCCTGTGAATGCCCAGCCCTGGGACACTCACATTATTTAAGCAGCATTGCTGAGGATTTGGTTCAGCTCAGTACTCCCGGGGTGGGTCCTCAAAACACCAGACCGGGGTTGGACACAGCACAGCCCGGCTGAGCACTGCCCTGTGGGTCAAGGTCCACTCTGACACTTTCTAGCTGCTGGTGGCTGTGTTTTGTTCCTCCCACCCCTGGACCTGAGCTGTCTATTTAGGGGGGAATATGTCCTTGTGCACGTCATCCCTTTCCCAGGCCCTGTTGTACGACCTTCCTGAAATGGTACTTAATCATTTTTTACAAGGAGGGTATATTCCTAATGTGTGCTGAAAGAGCCACTTTGCTAGAAATCAGAAATCAGAGCTGCCAGAAGTTGTTAGGTGTGGCTACTATTTGGTATGAAGCCCCCCGCTCCCTGCTTAACCATAATTCCATTTTAACAGAAATGTCTGATTTAAAGAACAGGAGTGTCAGAAACAGAAACTTGAAGTGGGCCTGAATCCCAGCCCTTGCAACTTTCCATAAACCTCTTCAGATCTTCTCTGGGTGCTCTGTCCCCCAACAGAAGTTACTCTGCAATGTTAATTTATAGATCATCTAGCTGCCTCCTGACTCTTGGCAATTTCATTTTGATGAATGTCATTTAAAAACTCCTGTATTCAACAAACGGGTGATGCTCTCCCATACCAGGTACCTAGCTATGTACTCAGTTTTCCATGACCAACAATACACACCTGCCCCCTGCCCTTGAGAAACCATATCATCCACATGCAGTAGGTCCAAAGGCTCATGGCAGGTACTAACAGAGTCCTCAGGTGGGGAGGAGCATGCAAAATGCCTTGAAATAACTGCTGGAGAGAGTGATATCTAGGTTGTCATCTGAAGGCTGGTTCAGATTTTAATTACAAAATGACCTTTGACCTGACCCATTCCCCCAAACAGGAGTTTACTGAGCTCAACGTTCTTCATCTATCTGCATTTCCCTCTGAGACATGAGGCTTTTTTAATAGTTCACTAAATGAGAAAGCCAATAGAAGGAACTCAAATTGGCTTACTCAGATTGGTTAATGAAAAATATTTGATTGTCCATCAACAGAATATACATACTTCTTAGCACTGCATAGCATTATTATAAAATTGACCACATAATTGGAAGTAAAAGACTCCTCAGCAAATGCAAAAACAAACAAACAAACAAAAAAACGGAAATTATAACAAACGGTCTCTCAGACCACAGTGCAATCAAATTAGAACTCAAGATTAAGAAACTCACTCAAAACCACAAAACTACATGGAAACTAAACAACCTGCTCCTGAACGACTACTGGGTAAATAATGAAATTAAGGCAGAAATAAATAAGTTCTTTGAAATCAGTGAGAACAAAGACACAGTGTACCAGAATTTCTGGGACACAGCTAAAGCAGTGTTTAGAGGGAGATTTATAGCACTAAATGCCCACATCAGAAAGTGAGAAAGATCTAAAATTGACACCCTAACATCACAATTAAAAGAACTAGAGAAGCAAGAGCAAACAAATTCAAAAGCTAGCAGAAGGCAAGAAATAACTAAGATCAGAGCAGAACTGAAGGAGATAGAGACACAAAAAACCCTTAAAAAAAGCAATGAATCCAGGAGCTGGTGTTTTGAAAAGACTGACAAACTAGATAGACCGCTAGTCAGGCTAATAAAGAAGAAAAGAGAGAAGAATCAAATAGACACAATAAAAAATGATAAAGGGGATGTCACCACTGATCCCACAGAAATACAAACTACCATCAGAAAATACTATAAACACCTCTATGCAAATAAACCAAAAAATCTAGATGAAATGGATAAATTCCTGGACACATACACCCTCCCAAGACTAAACCAGGAAGAAGTCGAATCCCTGAATAGACCAATAACAAGTTCTGAAATTGAGGCAGTAATTAATAGCCTACCAACCAAAAAAAAGTCCAGGACCAGATGGATTCACAGCCAAATTCTACCAGAGGTACAAAGAGGAGCTGGTACAATTCCTTGGGAAACTATTCCAAACAATAGAATAAGAGGGACTCCTCCCTAACTCATTTTATGAGGACAGCATCATCCTGATACCAAAACCTGGCAGAGACACACAAAGAAAGGAAATTTCAGGCCACTATCCCTGATGAACATCGATGTGAAAATTCTCAATAAAATACTGGCAAACCGAATCCAGCAGCACACCAAAACGCTTATCCAGCACGATCAAGTCGGCTTCATCCCTGGGATGCAAGGCTAGTTCAACATATGCAAATCATTAAATGTAATCCATCACATAAACAGAACCAATGACAAAAACCACATGATTATCTCAATAGATGCAGAAAAGGCCTTCGATAAAATTCAACACCCTTCATGCTAAAAACACTCAATAAACCAGAGCTATTTATGACAAACCTATAGCCAATATTATACTGAATGGGCAAAAGCTGGAAGCATTCCCTTTGAAAACCAGCACAAGACAAGGATGCCCTCTCTCACCACTCCTATTCAACATAGTATTAGAAGTTCTGACCAGGGCAATCAGGCAAGAGAAAGAAATAAAGGGTATTCAAATAGGAAGAGAGGAAGTCAAATTGTCTCTGTTTGCAGATGATGTGATTGTATATTTAGAAAACCCCATCGTCTCAGCCAAAAAACTCCTTAAACTGATAAGCAACTTCAGCAAAGTCTCGGCATACAAAATCAATGTGAAAAATCACAAGTATTTCTATACACCAATAACAGACAAACAAAGAGCCAAATCGTGAGTGAACCCCCATTCAAAATTGCTACAAAGAAAATAAAATACCTAGGAATCCAACTTACAAGGGATGTGAAAGACCTCTTCAAGGAGAACTACAAACTACTGCTCAAGGAAATAAGAGAAGACACACAGAAATGGAAAAACATCCCATGCTCATGAATAGGAAGAATCAATATTGTGAAAATAGCCATACTGCCCAAAGTAATTTATAGATTCAATGCTATTCCCAACAAGCTACCATTGACTTTCTTCACAGAATTAGAAAAAACTACTTTAAATTTCATATGGAACCAAAAACAAGCCCATATAGCCAAGACAATCCTAAGCAAAAAGAACAAAGATCAGGCTATCAGACTTCAAACTATACAATCAAAGCAACATGGTACTGGCACCGAAACAAATATATAGACCAATGGAACAGAACAGAGGCCTCAGAAATAACACCACACATCTACAAGCACCTGATCTGTGACAAACCTGACAAAAACAAGGAATAGGAAAAGGATTCCCTATTTAATAAATGGTGCTGGGAAAACTGACTAGCCATATGCCAAAAACTGAAACTGGACCCCTTCCTTACACCTTATACAAAAATTAACTCAAAATGGATTAAAGACTTAAACTTAAGACCTAAAACCATAAAAGCCTTAGAAGAAAACCTAGGCAATACCATTCAGGACATAGGCATGGGCAAAGACTTCAAGACTAAAACATTAAAAGCAATTGCAACAAAAGCCAAAATTGACAAATGGGATCTAATTAAACTAAAGAGTTTCTGCACAGCAAAAGAAACTATCATCAGAGTGAACAGGCAACTTACAGAATGGGAGAAAACTTTTGCAATCTATCTATCTGACAAAGGGCTAATATCCAGAATCTACAAGGAACTTAAACAAATTTACAAGAAGAAAACAAACAACGCCATCAAAAAGTGGGCAAAGGATATGAACAGACACTTCTCAAAAGAAGACATTTATGCGGCCAATAAACATATGAAAAGAAGCTCGTCATCACTGGTCATCAGAGAAATACAAATCAAAACCACAATAAGATATCATCTCACGCCAGTTAGAATGGCAATCATTAAAAAGTCAGGAAACAACAGATGCTGGAGAGGATGTGGAGAAATAGGAACGCTTTTACACTGTTGGTGGGAGTGTAAATTAGTTCCACCATTGTGGAAACAGTATGGTGATTCCTCAAGGATCCAGAACCAGAAATACCATTTGACCCAGTAATCCCATTACTGGGTACATACCCAAATGATTATAAATCATTCTACTATAAAGACACATGCACATGCTTGTTTATTGCAGCACTATTTACAATAGCAAAGACTTGGAACCAACCCAAATGCCCATCAATGATAGACTGGATAAAGAAAATGTGGCACAGACACACCATGGAATACTATGCAGCCATAAAAAAGAATGAGTTCATATCTTTTACTGGGACATGGATGAAGCTGGAAACCATCATTCTCAGCAAACTAACACAGGAACAAAAAACCAAACACCGCATGTTTTCACTCATAAGTGGGAGTTGAACAATGAGAACACATGGACCCAGGGAGGGGAACATCACACACTGGGGCTTGTCAGGGGTTGAGGGGCAAGGAGAGGGACAGCATTAGAAGAAATACCTAATGCATTCAGGGCTTAAAACCTAGATGATGGGTTGATGGGTGCAGCACACCATCATGGCACATATATACCTATGTAACAAACCTGCACATTCTGCACATGTATCCCAGAACTTCAAGTATAATAAAAAAAAAGTTTTAAAAAATATTTGATTGTCAAAGGATTCTAACTCTGAATGTCGTTTATTACCCCAAAGAGTAGGACCATTTTCCTTCTCAGTGCTGTCATTTTCATCATCTTTTAAAGAGTTCATAGGGTTGTCCTTACAGTAATGAGTTTGTTGTAATGTTTTAGGGGAAATAATTAGCCCTTTTAGGACATTAGATTATCCCCTAGTGGTGACATTCCATCTCTGGGGAACATTTTATATCCTCCAGAAAAGGGATCTTATTAAGTCAAGTGTGTTAAAGACACGTTCAAAGTCACTGTCACAGGAGCTCATTATTTCTGAAGGAAATGTAAGCAGCAATTTCAGAGTTGAGTCTGCAATTATTAAAAAAAAAAAAAGTCCAAAGACCCTCAGTTCCTCTGACATAGCCACTCTATAATTCATTTTTGAATTCAAAATATGCACTATTTTGAATAGTGCATTTTTTTAGTACTTTTATAAAGTACTAAACCAAAAAATGTTAAAAACAAAGAAAGAAACAAGAGCAGAGCAGCAAGTCACTGTTTCTCCCACGCTCCATACTTCAGAATGCAAATGGGCTAAGTTCATGCTCATTCATTAATATCCATGACTGTTGACACAGTTTTTTCTTTCTCAGCATCATTCTATGAAGAATAAATGACTTAGTTACCACAAACCAGTGATGAGTTTTTCAAGTGGAAAAGACAAACACTTGGGCCCCATTTTACACAAATGACCGTAAAAACTGAAAACCATGAAAATGTTGAATCAACATCCCCAGTAACACCCGGGGAGCTCGGCAGAACTATTCAATGATGTAGATTTGCCCACACCCTGGATCAAATCATGACCCCAAAAGAAATACAGACAAAATTTAGATGGTTGTCTTCTGGCTGAACCCCAAGATTTCAGTGATAATCCATTCAAAAATATTTATGAGGCAAAAATCCATTTGGCAATCAAGAACTTAAGTCAACATATTCTTATTAATAACGCAAATTGTTGCATGTGGTGTTTCCACTTGTGCAATCTTCCTAAATTAGCTTAACTGGAAATGGAGAGCCTCAACTTTGGAAGACTCTTCTGGAAACAGGTACTGCTTCCTGGGCAGCTCTGCCGAAGAGAGGTCATAATCTCACAGCAGCTGACAGTCTAGCACCGACTTTGTCTGGCATTTCTGAGCCCCTGTAGTGCACCTCTCATCGAATGCTTTGGGAATTCTGAGGGAGCTGCTGCATCCTCATCTTTCACACGCAGGAGGGTCTCATATTCAGAGGTTAGGAGGTGGAGGGGGCATTTAAGCCCAGGTCTGTCTCACTTTGAAGCCTGCGCTCCTGACCACCTGTGTGGCTGTTTCTCCAGGAGGTTGTTTGTTAGACTGGGTGGAAGCAGGTCTCTTCCTCTGTGGGTCCTGAAGTCAATCCCTCCTCTTGCTGACCGCTCTTCAGACTTGTGACAGCAGCCAGCGTTCTGTGAATTCTCCTCTTCTCCAGGCTAAATGTTCCCAGGACTTCCAAGATTCCTCAGACACCAGAAAGAGCCAGTCCCTCCATCATCCTGGCTACCTGAACACACAGTGGTCGGGGGAGACAATGTGCGCCACAGTCATCGTCTTGACTCAAATGGAGTTTACTGAAAACAAATAAAAGGTTTACCTTTGATGTGCTTAGCTCCATACTTGCACAGCTTGTTTTGTGAACTTAAACCTAAGAACTTACATTTTGTCTTTAATAAATTGCATCCTGATAGACTGAGCACAATGTTCTAATTTATCTTAGTATTTTCTAAAATTCAATTTGGGTACTCAGTATATCTTCCACACTTTCGGCTCTGTTGTCTATGCAGCATTGCCTAGAGGAAAGAACATAGTTTAAGGTCATATTAACTTGGATTCAAATTCTGGATGTGACACGAGCTGTGCAGCCTTGGACAACCATGGTACCGAACCCTGAGACCTTCTTGTAATACATGGAGTGTTGTTTAGATGTAAGCTCTCTTGAAGAGCTAAATGAGAGGAAACCCACACCCCCTGGGGTTGGCTCCAGGAGTCTGAAGGAGGCGCTACAGTGGGATTGTAATTTAGGAAGCAAAACCTAAGCAACTTGAGAGTAACCTGTGCAGAGAGTGAATGTGTGGCTAGAAGAGATGGTTCAGTGCAGACCACAGAAAAAGAAGCCAGAAGCTATCTATTTTAGGGAGAGAAACACTGTATCCTAGACAACAGAACCTTCTGGAACAGGCCTCACTGTGGCCTGAATAAAATAGCCCTCACCCCAATAGGAGCTGTCATACTAGGCTCCTATTGACTTCAATAGGGATAGCACCACGTTCAAGAGGCCCAAGAAGAGACCCAGAGCCAGCAAATGAGACACAGCGTTTGTTGGGGGAACTTACATTCAGGGATGGTCCGGTGGCAGCAGGCTGGACAGGGGAACCATTACCTCTCGTAAAAGGCATGCAGTTTATGTAGCATTTTCACTTAGCACTCTCCCCCCAGCAACTTGCCACAGGATGCGCCAGGGGCTCAGATGTTCCTCATAGGTAAGAAATGGACCTCCTGGTTGGCCACTCCTGGACTGCTTAGCTGAGAACTCTGAACAGACATTCTTCTTAGACCATGGAGTCATTCTCAGGGTGTGCTTGAGTTCTCATTGTCAGGTGCATTTGCCATACAGGGGCCACCAATCAGCCAGGCGTCAGAACAGAGCAACACACTGATCTCTCAGGAGTGCTGATGGGAGTCGTGAGCAACTGATCACTGGAAAGGAGCGTCCCCCAGTGGACACAATAACTGGCACCCGGTACACACACTGCATCTCGTATGTTTAACTGCACACATATCCCTGACTCACACCACTCTGGAACAGGGACAGGGGTCTCCACACTCATCCCTGTGGGGCCTGCTGAGGGCACATTCTGCCTTCCTGTGTTGACATCCTGATCTCACCTTCGTCTCTTTTTTGACCTGCAACTCGCTGCCATTTTCTAATCTGTAACAAAGGAGCACAACACCCTCTGTGTAGCTTCATCACAATGAGTGAGTAAACAACGTGCCTACAGTGACTATCCTGGTGCCTGCAACATCCCAGGCTCTCATCCCTACTGCCCCACACGCCCACCTCCCACTGCCACCACTCTTGCCCAAACTGAACAGGAACGAGCTGAGGGCCTCAGAGGGCACCATTCCAGTCCCCTTCCTAATGACAACAGCCCTCTACCCATGGTCCTGTGAACACGGTCTTTTTAGGCAATCATTAACCCCCCTGTCTGCATTATTCCCTGGCCTGCGTGGTTCTCAAGGGCACCAGGTTGAAGTCCAGATGAAGAGCATCTACACATTTCTCTGATTTTTCTAGCGAGCCTATCAAAAGTAAAAACTGGTTTAGATTGGCATGACTTTTTTTTAAATTTAAAGTGTATTTGCAAAACATCTCATTAAAAATCCATTACAGAATCTTTCCAGGATGAACGTCAACTCATAGAGTATGTAGAGTATGGCTTAAAAAGTCCTTTTTCTCCCTCTTTGAAAATTAGATCCATGTTTTTCAAAATCTGGCCTTTTCAGCCCTTTCTTATTTTCTGTGACCTTTCTCCAAAAATTCATATTGGTTCAGTTATCTCAACTAGATATTCCAGCCTGTGACTCCTCAGGCTGAAATTTGTCAAAGTCAGGAGATTTTAACTGTTTTAGAGCAGCTATGAACTCTACTAGAATCTCCTTAAAACTCCTTTTTTAATGATAAAGGAAAAAAGATAAAGCCTCTAATATTCCATATTCCCACTAGATTTAACCACTATTAGCATCTTGGCATATTTGGCTTCTGGGTTTTGTTTTTGTTTTTTTTGTAAGAAAAATCACTACATTGCTTTTATAAAAATGATATATGTATAATAATATCAAGTAAAAAAAATGTAGTAAGTAGAAAGGTAACAGTTTTTAATCACGCCAATTCCACACTCAGAAATTGCTATTGTTACCATTAGTCTCAGACAGCTCCCTGTGCATAAAAATAGAAGGCACTTAGAAACACTTCCATAAAAATGTAATCGGCCAGGCTGGGTGGCTCACCCCTGTAATCCCAGCACTTTGGGAGGCCGAGGCAGGCAGATCACAAGGTCAGGAGTTCGAGACCAACCTGACCAACATGGTGAAACCCCATCTCTACTAGAAAAAAAAAAAAAAAATACAAAAATTAGCCGGGCCTGGTGGAGAGTGCCTGTAATCCCAGCTACTCAGGAGGCTGAGGCAGGAGAATCGACCCAGGAGGTGGAGGTTGCAGTGAGCGGAGATCTCGCCACTGCACTCCAGCCTGGGTGACAAAGCGAGATTCTGTCTCAAAAAACAAAAAAAAAAATGTAATCAGGCTAAAACATCATAATTAATATAGAGTAGCAAATGTATTTTTCCTTGAATTTAATAAAGTAAAATTAAACTGAAGGCATTTTTGAAACTCAAAAAAACTTCCTTTGCAGCAAGAGATGTGATTTCCTAAAAATCACCCTCGATTTAAACAAAGAAATCGTGACAAACATTCAGATAGGTTAGGGTCATTACTGTTGGTTTCTCAAAGTCTATTTGCACGTCTGACAGCATTTGTTGACCCTTGGCTTTTAAAGACAACATTAAGTCCTTTCATCTTTCTGCCTTGTCTCCTGCCTGAGGCTTCTTATTTTTGTTAGTCATACTCTTATTTTACTTAGTGCAGGTTTGTGACATTCATATTTATTGGTGAGCACAGTGTTCTGTATTAGCTCACGGCAGCCTTTAATCATAGTGCCTGCCACCTGACATGTCTGCAGATGACTGCCTTGGTGCCTTCCTTCCCACTCGCGTGACTGCTGTGGTGCCCCGGGCTGAGCTTCCTTAGAACTCCCCCGGCACTGCTCCATTGCTTTCCAGCACTGAGGGCTGCTGTAGGGACACTGGAGATCAGATTTATTTATTTATTTATTGCCCTTGTAGACGTTTTGGTTTTTCTGCCTGGTGTCTTGAGAATTTGTTTGAGAATTTGTTCTTTTGCTCTGTATCATTTTATTTATTTATTTTTGAGAGGGAGTCTCACTCTGTTGCCCAGGCTGGAGTACAATGGTGTGATCTTGGCTCACTGCAACCCCTGCATCCCAGGTTCAAGTGATTCTCCTGCCTCAGCCTCCCGAATAGCTGAGATTACAGGCATGAGCCACCATGACCAGCTACTTTTTGGGTAGAGATAGGGTTTCACCACACTGGCCAGGTTGGTCTCGAACTCCTGGTCTCAAGAGATCCACCTGCCTCGGCCTCCCAAAATGCTGGGATTACAGGCATCAGGCACCACGCCCAGCTGAGAATTTGTTCTTTATCCTTGAAATTCAATAGCTTAACTATTGCTTGAATCTTCTGATTCAAAATTTCCTAAAATATGGCATGTTCTTTTGATACAAAGATGCTGTTCTTCTTCCTTTTCAGGAAAATTCTCTTGTGCTGTATCTCTGAATGGCTCCTCGGTTCCATCTGTGAGTTCTCTGTCTCTATCCCTATGTGGATTGTCTTTGTTACCAGTATCAGTTATGTCATCATTCTAGTTTAATTTTCTTGTCTTTTTCACTGGCTTTCTCTAGGATCATGCCTGACCTCTCCACGTTGCGGGCAGTTCAGTTTCCATCAGTGTCTAGTTCTGTCTTTTGCTTTCCTGTTTGTTAATTAACAGTGAGGTTTTGATCCCCAGTTTGTTGCCTATGTCTGCAGTCTCTCTTTTTCTCACTATGTATATTGTTTTCACTTATGACTATTTTGTTGACTTCCTATTCTTATTAAGCGATTTTCTTCGGAGTGAAGCAATGGTAAGGAATTTACTTCTTCTCAAGTTATGTTTTCTCTTGGGTTAATTTCTGGTCTCTTCCTTCACTCTTCTCCCCTTCTTTTTTCTTGTTTGCCGAAATGAGTTTGCAGGGCTGATCTGTTGGTCCTTCCTGTCTAATTCACACCTGCACCCTGACACAGTGTGAGTGGCTTCCTAACTCTCCTCCAGGTGCTTTTAAGTCCTTCTTATCTAGATGGCCAGGCTTTTAGGTCTTTTGTGTTCTTTCCAGTTGAGGGAATGGGAAGTCAGGAAGCGCTCAGCTGATATACTGCATAGTTTTCTAAGAATCCCTGAGTCTCCTTTTTCTTCTGAGATTTTGTGAAATCTCTACTAATCACTTTACTGACATAAAATTTCATTTTTTCTTATTTATGTTTTTTCTATTCTTTTTAGTCTAAAAATGTTTCTCCTTAACAAAAATGACAGATTCAAGTTAGAGGATAATGGGTGTAACTTCATATTTGTTTTCTATTAGTATCTTGCTCCCAGCCACAAGCAGTAGACTTCTCTCTTTATTGTCCTTCGTATTGCCTGATGACTTGTATTTATAGCCATACTTTTAGATTTTGCCTATTTGATCTATTCTTACAACTTCACATCACTTTCATGTGTACACAACCCTTTAAAATCTCACTTCACCCGAGAGCATCTTGCGTAGTTCTGTTTAGTTCTTCAGATGCACTCTCCTTTTTATCCTCAGTAATAGAAATTGCAATTGCAGCAGGAACCATGTGTCTTGGTATTTTTACACCACTTTGTAATATCTCATCTTTTAGTATCTCAGGTAATGCATGCTGCCCTTCTAACATCTAGGGCAGAAGTGAAAGCAGGAACTTAAACAGATACTTGTACACCCATGTTCATAGATAGCAGCACTATTCACAACAGCCAAGAAGTGGAAGTGACCCAACTGTCCAACCAATGACTAGATGAACAAAATGTGGTATATATCTACAGTGGAGTAGTGTTCAGCTTTAAAAAGGAAGGAAATTATAACATAGGTGACAACACTGCTGCACCTTGAAGACATTATACTAAATAATGTCATTATACTGAATAAGCGAGTCACAAAAGAACAAGTATTGTAGGATTCCTCTGATACGAGGCTCCTAGAGCAGTCAAAAGAGAAAGGAAGTAGAATGCAGTCATAGATACATATGTATATGTGTTAAATGCAGTGGGTGCATGGAATGTAGTAGAAAGTGGTCACAGCGAAAGGAGAACAGTGGTTTCCAGAGGCTGGGAGGTAGGGGAGTGGAGAGTTATTGTTTAATGAGTAGAGCTTCAGTTTTGCAAGATGAAAAGGGTTCTGGAGATGGATGGTGACGACAGCTGAACAACAGTGTAAATGTATTTAATGCCAGTGAACTGTACACTTTAAAAATGATTAAAGTGGGCCTGGTGCAACAGCTCACACCTGTAATCCCAGCATTTTGGGAGGCCGAGGTGGGTGGATCACCTGAGGTCAAGACTAGCCTGGCCAATATTGTGAAACCCCGTCTCTACTAAAAAAAATACAAAACTTAGCCAGGCATGGTGGTGCACGCCTGTAATCCCAGCTACCAGGGAGGTTGAGGCAGGAGAATCACTGGAACCCAGGAGGCAGAGGCTGCAGTGAGCCGAGATCACGCCACTGCACTCCAGCCTGGGTGACAGAGCAAGACTCCGTCTCAAAAAAAATATAAAAAAATAAAAAAAAAGGAAAGAAGAAAACTTCAGCACAGTCCCGTGAGTGCTTAGGGTGAACACTCCCCGTGGGCAACTTGGGGGCAGCTGCTCTCTTCAGCTCGGGAACTTCCCCAGGCCCCGTGCTTCTCTGATCTGGGCTGGGGCATCTGCAACAAGCTCTGGCTGGTGCTGGTCGGTGGACCACACTTTGAGTAGCCAGAGTCTAGGCTCTGCATTCAGCTTCTTTGTTCACTGGATTTCCCTGGGGCCCATAGCTTGCCTTGTACCTGGACTCTCCCTCCTAGCCAGCCCTGCTCTGTGGCTGACTCAGTTGGACAGACTTTCCCGCTTTGATTTTATTTTCTCCCCCAAGATACTATCTGTTAATCACTTCCTTGAGCAACACGCTGCAGCCATGAGCAAGCAGTGGCCACCTCTGTCCTGCCCAGGGTCCCGCCCCTCCTCCCGCCTACACACTTGTCTGGGAGGGGCAGTGCCAGGGCAGGTGCTCACACAGGTACCATGGGATCATGCACAACAGGGGACTGGCCAGCCTGAAGGGCCTATGTCTGCTTCCTGGAGGAAGTGCTCTCCTGCCTAAGTGCCGCACTGGGTCAGTGCCCGCCTGGGGAAGAACAGAGACAGCCCCAGAAACAGTCAGAGGGACAGGAGGTGGCACGCACTGTGGAGTGCCTATAGCACTGTGTGCAGGCAGGATGCAAAGGGGACAGTGTGGGTGGGGACAGTGTTGGTGTAGAAATGGCGGGGAGGTCAGATTGCAGGCACAGAGGGCCTCAGCCATCTCGAGAGCCCAGACTTCCTCCCTGAGGTGATGGCACTTGGGGAAGTCGGTCATGAAAGGATTTTAAGAAAGATGTGAAAGGGGCAGGTTTCTATTTTCAGAAAACCATTCTGGGCCAGTGGAAGATGGGGTACACAGGACCACACCTGGGGGGAGGGAGATTGTAGGAGTCTGGGCTTGGTGTTGGAGGACAGTGGAGAGAATGGCCTGGGATGTATGAACATGGCAAGTCTCCCTTCCTGGACAGTGGGGTTTGCCTATGGTGGGCAGAAGGTGAGATCACCCTTTGAAAAATGCCGCTTCATAGCGTTTCCCCAGCTGTGGGCCTTCACTCATTGGAGGGTCAAATAATCAATGTATTAGGTTGCAACCAGCATTTCATTTACATGAAATAGAATCAGCCAGGAAATCTCAAAGTACACCACAAGCAATAAGGGTGAGTATTGCTTTTTGTTTCACATTCACATAAACATACGTTTAGAAGTTTGCAAGCTGCTGCATTCAGGGTCTTACTACTGCTGATGGAGCCGAGCATTGAGAAGACGCCCTATGGGCGGCTGTGGCCCGGGAGGTGGTGCATGCCCTGGGTCTTCTATACACACAGGAGAGGAGCGTCCAGGCAAGAATGGAGTCACTGCTTGGGGTGCAGACACTCAGAGGGTCAGGGAGATGGTGATGTTTGTGTGTGTGTATGTGTGTGTGTGTCAGGGCTGTGCTTTTTGGAGGAAAACAATGAAGGACACACACAGGAGACAGTGACCAACACAGTAGAGAAGTAAAGCAGTCAGAGCCAGAAGAGGCCGACCCTGTAAGAGCAGCAGAGACCTCTCACTGAAAACATCCTGTCCTAATTTCCGCACCCAGAAAACCTGCCAAAAGCCACTCAGATATTTCCAAGCTCCTGGGAGTTGCCTAGAGAGTGAGAGCAGCCCTGTGCACCCATGATCCCCACCCGGGCATCTGTGGAAGGCACAGGAGCCACCCACAACCCGCCTCAGCAGCGCAGCACCAGGAAACAGAGGGAACGCCTCATGCAGGGGAGGCTCTGCCCCACACCAGCACTTTCTGGCTGGGCACCCCCAGCAGGTTGCATCACTCCTCTGAGCCATGGGTTCTCATCTCTAATTGAGGTAATTATAAATGGGTTGTTGTGAAAGAGTGTTGCAAATATGGCAAAGCACAATAGCCTTGGAGTTGTTATTGTTATTATTAATCCTAATAACAGCCTTGCCAGGCAGGCAGGGCACGTAGTCATTCGCATTTTAAAACAAGGAGAGAGACTCAGCAATATTGGAGTGATTCATTTGGTATTACAAGCTGCCTGGGGAGTAGCAAACCAGAACCCCGGTCTTCCCACCCACAGCCTGGTGCTGTTTTCCCTGTAACACAACCAGGGGAAGCTGGCTGATAATTTAAATGTAACCAAAAGCTATGATGATTAGATCTTTTCTTCTATCCAAAACCTTGATATAAGACTTGGAGCAATGTGCTCAATTTCCTTCCGTGATGGTTTTCCCATTGAAACTATATAGCCACGTTCTACTATAGGTTCCTATAGCACAGTGCCCAGGAAGACCAAAGAGGAAACTGAAGATAATACACACACATTCTACTATAGGTTCCTATAGCACAGTGCCCAGGAAGACCAAAGAGGAAACTGAAGATAATACACACACATTCTACTATAGGTTCCTATAGCACAGTGCCCAGGAAGACCAAAGAGGAAACTGAAGATAATACACACACATTCTACTATAGGTTCCTATAGCACAGTGCCCAGGAAGACCAAAGAGGAAACTGAAGATAATACACACACATTCTACTATAGGTTCCTATAGCACAATGCCCAGGAAGACCAAAGAGGAAACTGAAGATAATACACACACATTCTACTATAGGTTCCTATAGCACAATGCCCAGGAAGACCAAAGAGGAAACTGAAGATAATACACAAACAAGTCTGCTCCTGGTGGATAGCATCACTCACTATTATTATTAACTTTGTAAACTTCTTTTTCAGAGATATTTCTAAGTCCTTGGACCAAGTGATGCCATAATTATATATATATATATTTATAATAATATAATTTATATATACAAATTATTTTATTATAATATTTATAACATAATTTGTATATATAAATTATATTTATAATATTTATAATAATATAATTTGTATATATAAATTATGTTTATATTATATATTATAAAATAATATATTCTTATATTTATATATATTATACTTATATATATATTTATTTATACTTGAATTTTGCTCCAGCTCCTACAGAGTGAAAAAAGCCCATGTTTTATGAAATTCCTTTCCAGCTGAGTGAAGTAGGGGCAGTCACTTACTTGAGCATAATGCTGGGTACACAGCAGGTGCTCATAATATTTATTGAGTAAATAAATAAAATGAGGAATTTAGTACAGCTGGGTCTTGTTAGCTTTATATTTGTTTATTTATGAGACAGGGACTTGCTTTGTCACGCAGGCTGGAGTGCAGTGCCATGATCAGAGCTCACTGCAGCCTTGACCTCCTGGGCTCAAGCGATCCTCCCGCCTCAGCTTCCCAAGTAGCTAGGACTACGGGTGCATGCTGCCACGCCTGGCTGATTCTTTTAAAATTCCTTTTGTAGAGATGGAATCTTGCTATATTAGGATATGGATATGAAGCTGGAAGTCATAAGGTCTAGATTCTATCAGTGGCCTCCTACTAGTTGGTACGATCCCTGTTTCTTCATTGAAACTCTGTGGGATTCTGGAGGTTTGCCTATAAATGAAAGGGTTGGACCAGGTCAGGGACAGCCAGTAGGGTTCCACTCAAATGCCAGCTGCAGTCAGTTGGCATGGCTGGTGGAGGAGCACTCTGGGCTGTGGTCAGCCTCCAAGGATGAGACCCGGAGGGAATAACGCTGTCCACCTGAGAACTGGCCCCGGGGGTGGAAGGTTACACTCTAGACACTTGCATTGCTGGACTGAGTCATCTCTAAACCCTTTTCATTTTATGAACCTATAACCAAGAAGAGTTCTTGGATCAGGCAAAACTTAATTTTAGAATGAACTTGGGTAGCTCTGTGCAATTTCTGTGTTTTATGTCAGAAAGCTTTTTTCCTGTGATCCTGGGACACAAGAAATAAGAAATTAAAGAACTATATGTTGGGTGTAACCAACATTAGTTTATGGGTTGAGAAATAAATCTCTCTGGAAGTTCTCCTAGCATCTCTAGGAAGATTACTTAGTGCAATATTATTTCTCCCATTTTGTAGAGAGAGGATTTGAGTCATAACCGGTAGAATTATCTGCCTTAGGTCATTTGTAGGGCTAGACATATAATTTAGGTTACTTAACTCGCTTGTGTTTTCTTTCCCAGCAAAAGGAGCCATGGCTCATCCAGTGTGTTTCTGAGGTCAGCCTTCACGCCTCGCCCTGTCCGTCCTCCTCACTCTCCCTGTGGGCCTCCATCCTGGCCGTGGTCATAGATGTGCTGTCACTGGCAAACATTCACGGTAACCTGGCCCCCAAGAAGGGCTTAGTTTAGTCCATGTCACCACCCCATGACTCTCACCCCATCGAAACTCGTTTCCATTTAGAAGCATTAGCTGATCTAACCCAGCAACCTCCTAACTCCATCTTCCTTCATGCAGCCATCCTCGTGAAACAGGCAACTTGTGAGCAAACGTCTATTAAATGGGCTAAGTTCCATTTCCCCGGCCACTGTACAAGTCAAACTGATGCTGTGGTCCCTGGGGAGTGATTTGTCACCCAGAACAGTCACCCTCTAAAATGTGCAAATGCTGGTCAGGTGCAGTGGCTCACGCTTGTAATCCTAGCATTCTGGGAGGCCAAGGCGGGTGGATTGCATGAGGCCAGGAGTTTGAGACCAGTGGGGACAACGTGGTGCAACCCCATCTCTACTAAAAATACAAAAATTAGCTGGGCATGGTGGCGCACAGCTGTATTCCCAGCCACTGTGAGAGGTGAAGCCAGCTGAACTTCCTGGGTCCAGCTGGGACTTGGAGAACTTTTCTGTCTTACAAGAGGATTGTAAAACACACCAGTAAGCGCTCTGTAGCTAGCAACAGGTTTGTAAAATGCACCAATAAGCACTCTGTAAAAATGCACCAATCAGTGCTCTGTAGCTAGCAAGAGGTTTGTAAAATGCACCAATCAGCACTCTTTTAAATGGACCAATCAGTGGGACTCTAAAAGTAACCACTCGTGGGGGATTGGAAAAAGGGCATTCTGATAGGACAGAAACAGGACATGGGCGGGGACAAATAAGGGAATAAAAGCTGGCCACCCCAGCCCGCAGCGACAACCCACTCAGGTCCCCTTCCACGCTCTGCGGTGTTTGTTCTTTTGCTCTTTACAATAAATCTTGTTCTGGCTGGCTCTTTGGTTCCGTGCCATCTTTAAGAGCTGTAACACTCACCGGGAAGGTCCATGGCTCCAATTTTGAAGTCAGCGAGGCCAGAAACCCTCCATGAACCCACCGGCGGGAACCAACTCCGGACACAACTGGAGAGGCTGAGGCACGAGAATCACTTGAACCCAGGAGGCAGAGGTTGCAGTGAGCTGAGATGGTGCCACTGCACTCCAGCCTGGGTAACACAGCGATACACTCTCTCCAAAAAAAAAAAAAAAAAAAAAAAAGGCGGGGGCAAAGGCCGGAAGATAACATCCCTAGAAGCTGCAATGCCACACAGAGGGAAAGATGCAGGCCTGGAGTTGGATCTGGACTTCAGTCGTGTTTTTGCTGTTAATTGGCTGTATGACCTGGTTTCCTTATGAGTAAAATCAGTACAGTAAGGATGGTTGCAAGGAATAAAGGACAGAAGGTTCAGAAAGTGCTTGTTATAATGCCTGTGCTATTACAGGGAGCCAAGAAGTATTTGTTTTTTTCCCCATTAAAAAAAAATGCCACAAAATAAAAACGTCACAATGTCATAAATCAAAACTTCCCAAGGTTAAAAATACTGAAGCACTCATGTTTTATGTGTGTGTGTGTGTCTAAGTTGTTTAGCATCACACAGAGGCCTCCAGAGTCCTTCAGAGCTGGTCAAGAAACTGGGTGACAGGGCCCAAAGGGAACTGTTACTGAGGAAAAGCCTTTTTAATAAACCACCCTAAATCCAAATCAGTATGTTAAACAAGAGGTAAACAGTGTTAAGCCAGGAGTGGTGCTAGAAATTCTTTTAATTGTTTAAACGCTCCACTTAGATGTAATTAATAGAAAGCAGGAAATGTTGCAACCTGAACAGGGAGACAGGATCCTGCTCTTGCCTGGGACGGACACCTGAGCCCAGTGCAGAGAAAAGTTCTAAAGAGTCCGGTGGCCCTTCTGCTGCGCTCCTACCTGTCCCGGGGCAGGGATGAGGGCCAGCTGTCCTAAGAGGTGGTCCAGGTGGCCTGAGCAGTGTGACCCCTGGGATGAGGGGGTGAATATGGCAACCCCGGGCCCCTGTCTGAGGACTGGCAATAGGAAGCCCAGAGCTCCTGGCTGAGGCCAAACCCCTGTGAGGGTGGATGGAAAGAATCCCAGCCAGGAGGAGAGTAGTCCAGGCCAGGCTGCACTCCTGACTCATGGTCACCTTATCGCTCTGCTGTTTCCTCCTCTGTAACAGGAAGGCTTGGATTAGGTGGACTTTAAGAATGCTCTGCATGAAGATTTTGTGAGGTTTCCATAGCCCCCAACCTTCCCAGTGACCAAGTTTTGTAGAGAGAATCAGGGGGTCCTCTGTGTCCCTGCCAGTGGCCTCTGCCCTCATTTTTGCGGAGGAGTCCGGATCTGTTCTACTTTAACCGTCATCTGACAGGGCAGCAGCAGATTCATCTCATCAGTTAGAACAAGCCCTATCCTGAACTCTGTCTCTTGTGAGCACGGTGGGGGCAGGCAGGGTGGTCACAAAAGTAATTTTGGTGCGAAAGGAATTGCAGTTTTTGCCATCAAAAGTAATGGCAAAAGCCTCAATTAAGTAAGTGCATCAACCTAATACCTCTTTTGAAGATGAAAAACTGAGGCTTGGAGTTTTTCCGATTATACAAGCTTTGCATTTAATGAGTTCTCAATAACAGTTGACCTTCTAACTGAAAGAAATGGAACTCTGTAGGTGAACAGACAAAAATCACGTCTTCATCGAAAAGTATTGGAGAAGCTGAAGAAAGGCTGCCATGAATGCTGTAAGCAGCTGCAGTCACAACTTGATGCTGAAAATTAGTTTGGCATGCTCTGGAGAGCAATTTGATATGTGTATCAAGAGCCTTAAGCCTTTGACTTGGTAATTCCACTTTCTGAATCTACCAAAGGAAATAATGGAACTTCTGACAGATTTCATAGAAAGCTCATTGCAATAGCATTGTTTTCTAGGGTACATCAGCGGATCCCATCAGAAGGACCCTGTGCCCTGAATCTTGAGAGGTCTGAGAGGACCAAGCGCCCCAGTGCCCTGGTCTTTGCCTACAACCCCAGGGAGAAGGGGACTCACAGTGACACCAGACAGGTCCTGAACCCTGGGGGAGGGAGCTCTAGGGCCTCAGTGACCTTCCTGCCTCTACTGCCCTCAGCAATAGACAACTATCAGGACAGAGAATGTTTTAACTGATCAGATGAATCTGCCGCTGCCTTGTCAGATGGGGGCTAAAATAGAAATAAGTGTGATAAGAAAAGGAAAGTTCTATTTCTCTCTTTCCTAAGCTGTAGACTGCAATTCACATTGCTACGCTTGAGATATGATGTTGCATGGAAAAAGAAAAGCCTGAGAACTTAACATGATATGAGTTCAATGTGTAAACAACATACACATACATACTTAGGACAAAGACTGGAAGAAAATTCATTTTTTCATTCAACATGTATTTGTTCCACATGTACCAGAATGTTGCCTGCAGTTATCACTGGTGGCAGGATTATGTGAAACTTATTATCTTTTCTTATCTTTATCTTTTTAATATTTTCTAACCTGAAGACATATTACTCATGTAATTACAAAAAATTCAAATCATTTAAACATTTTAGTAATGTTAGTTTTTTCTTAGCTATCTGTGGTTGATTTCTTAAACCCATATAAAATTTGTTTTATGAGAGTTTTTCATGTAGAAAACTTACATAAAGCAAGACCAAATGCCAGAGGTTTCAAACTTCTAAACATATTTGTGGGGCTAATGGATGCCAAAAGTAATAATTACATTATTTCAGATACACTGTTATTCCTTTGTTGACGTGGGTCATTACAGCCTGAAAGTTGTTGTCCCTCCAAAATTCATATGTTGGTATGTAAACCCCAAAGTTATGGTATTAAGAGGTGAAGCTTTTGGAAGGTAATTAGGTCATAAGGGCTCTGCCCCCATAGATGAGTTTAACTCCCTTTAAAAAGGGCTTGAGGGAGTGAGTTTACTCTTCCATTTCTTCTGCCATGCGAGGACACAGTGAGAAGGCACCTGCATATTGGAAGGAGAGAGCAGCCCTCACTAAACACCAATCTGCGAGCACCTTGATGTTAGACTTCCCAGCCTCCAGAACTGTGGGAAATAAATTTCTATTACTTATAAATTACCCAGTCTAAGGTATTCTTGTTGTAGCAGCCCAAACAGACTAAGACGTGGATCGGT
Organism: Pongo abelii; assembly: GCF_028885655.2. NCBI lineage: Eukaryota > Metazoa > Chordata > Mammalia > Primates > Hominidae > Pongo > Pongo abelii. Next base: position 22,070,235 of record NC_071999.2, read on the forward strand.
AATGACTGATTTATTCTAGCAGCAATGCTTCAGCTGAAAAAGAAACGTATTTCAGAGTCAGTCACTTGAGTTTGAATCACAGTGTTTTCATTTACAACCATGAGATCTGTCACCTCATCTCATTTTTATCAATCAGGCTTAGTTTGCTCACTGGTCACGTAAGAAAAAAATAACAATGTAAATTACTGTGCAAATTCTTAGCTATTTTCTCTACATCTTCTATTCAAAATTTCCACTAAGATTATATTATACATACACTTCTATAATATATCCATAACATCCAGGAACACTTTAGTCAAAAGGTTGTAAATATTTACATTATTATTATTTGTGCTTATTGAGTGAGCAAAAGTTTCACTAGGATTCTAGCATAGACCTAGCAGGGCTTCAGGGATGGCCAAGAAAACGAAGGAGAAGTGGGACGTCAACTTCTCAGCTCAGACATGCATCACTTGTGACCTGCCATAAAGGGCAGCTATCTAAGAGCTGTATGCCTCCGAGGCCCAAACGATACCATGAAGAGGTTCAAATGTCATTTATTCCTTCAGCGAGAATTTAGTGCATCCTCTGTGGATGGCATATGGAATGATGGGGACAGGGAGTTGAACACTAGCTGGTCTCTGCTGTCACCCAGCTTCAGGATCAGTGGGAGAACTAGTAGGGAGCCAGGTGACTCCCTGCGTGTTCTGCCACCGACGGTGAGAACGCAGCAGAGGCGCCTGCCCAGGCTGTTTTCCAAATGATTAGTCAGCTATTTTACCACCATGTATTTGGTGTTTTAAATGCGGTTATAATAACTGAATTATGATACGTACCTTAATTTGTTTCCTGAATTTCTTATTCTGATCTGTCGTGCGTCATCCGTTTCATTATGGCAGCTGTATATCATAAAATAGTATTCTTCATTAAAATATTGGCTTGAATATTCTTATATTTACTAGTACAATTACAATTTAAATCTAGAATCACATTACAAAATCATTCATCCCATTGCACTTTTTATTGGAACCACATTTAAAAAGTATAGGTTAACTGGGAAGGTTTCTATCTTTGCAAAATCAAGCTTTTTCACCTAGGAAGGCAGAATATTTCCACTTGTTCAAGTCTTTTTAAGGTTGATCAAGGTAGACATGACTTTTTATAATCTAGTGGGAAGACTGACTGTACAAACTAATTTTAATAAAGTGCGATGTGCTGATAGGGAAAGTGTTAAAATATCCATTGGACTTTGCAGATCACCAAATCATTTGTATAATCACAAGCGTATCACTAAACACACTCATGCTCATACACACTCACATGATCACATACTCATGCTCACACATGCACACATTCACATGCTCACACTCATGCTCACACATACAGGCACACACTCATGTTCACACACTCACATGCTCACACATGCACATACATGCTCACGCACTCAAGCTCACACACACACATATATACACACACATGCTCATTCATGCAAACACACGGTCACTCACATGCTCACACATACATGCTCACACACTGATGTACACACATGCTCACTAATGTTCACACATGTGCTCACACACGCTCACATACTCAATGCTCACATGCACACACACTCATGCTCACACACATTTGCAAACACAGTCATGCTCACACACGGTCACACACTCATGCTCACACATGCTCACATATTCATATTTATGCTCATGCACACTTTCTCACACATACTCATACATCCGTGCTCTCACACACATGCTAAACACATGCACACACATGCACACACATTCATGCTCATACACATGCACATACACTCATGATCATACATGTGCACACATGCTCACACTCTCGTGTCACACACACGTTTACACACATGATCACATTCTTACAGGCTCATGCTCACACACTAATAGTCACACATGCTCACACACATGTTCACACACAAATGCTCTCACACACTTGCTCACATACTTGCTTACACACATTCATGCTCACACACATTCATGCTCACACACACACCACACCATTGCATGCTTCAGCCATTGCCCGTGCTATTTCCTCCCTTGGAAAGCCCTCTACTGTAAGCCCCTCACCTCCCAACCCTCCCTGGCCCCCATGTTGTCTATGTGATTTCTTGCCATTTAAAAATCTACCCAGGTGTCAGCACTTGGGCAGTTCCCTCACACCTCTCCCCCAGTTCATCCTCCCTTGCTTGGTGCTATTTCTGCCCTTGTCCATATCCCCACCACAGCATGCACTTTGGATTCCAAGCACTCTCCTAGAGTGTGACCCCGAGGCCCTCTGTGGGCTCTTGGAGCAGGGCAGAGCTGGGTGTGCCGGGGCGCGGCACGGGCCTGATGCCCTGAGGTTGTTTGTTGTGCTGGGCTGGAGGCATTCGAGCAAACGTCCAAGGAGGCTGCTAGACTCAGTTCTTTCTTTCTGTTTTCCCTCCACCTCCTCTGCTGGTGGAAGCTCCATGTCTCCCAGGCTCGTGAGCTGGCAAACACCCCACTTGCGTGGTTCAGTGTTGTCTTTGGCGGCAGGCGTACGTGGAAGGCCAGTTACAGAGGGTCTCTAGGGCTGATGCATTTCACAACACACTGGACTCTGACACTCCACGCTCTGCTTTTCTTCCAGAACCACTCCCTTTGCAAAACTCTGTTTCAAACAAAAAGAGCACAAAGAGGCTGACCCTGCCTTCCTCCAGCCAAGCTCCCCTCTCCACAGGTGCACAGCAAGAGCCCTTTGTCTGTGATGGGACAGGCCTGGGCTCCAGTGAGCAAGACAGGCACTGTGGGCCCATCCAAATATTAACTGTGGACACTTTCCTACTTTGAAAACATGAGACTCTGTACTCAGAGCCCTGCCCTCCAGAGAACACAATTACTTCTGTTTTTCTTTTCCTAGTGGAAGGAGGCTTGACACTGGTGGTGGCCTTACCTTTACAATGCTCAGGGTTTGGGAAAGTCAGGGCCTAGGGCTGCTGATCTCCAGGCACTGTCTGCTTTCCATCTATCCTCTTTGTCTGGTCCCTGAATAGCAGGAGGGAGACAAGAGAAATGGGAGCATAAGTGCCCTTGGGGTCCACGGGGGATCCCTGAAGGCCTAGAACACCAGGGGTCTGGGCTGCACCCATGATGCATCATGCCTTTGGGGGAAGATTGGCCTACACTCATGTCAGATAGTAAGTTTTACTTCCTGCAGCTGGTGTTAGGTTGGTTCCAAGATGCAGCTGTAACCTGTGACTAAGATCAATATTTTTCATGCCACTATCTGATCATACAATGGTCAATTTATCGATTTAGAAAATTGTTGCCCAATGAGGCAACACTGAGTCATGACTTAAAAAAAAAAAATGGATCTAACCGAAGCTAGATTGTGGCTTATCACCTTTGATTGTCAGTTTCTTGGGCCAAATTTTATGCCGAATTGACCACCGTGTCAAGAGAGGCCAGGTTCCAACTCAGCTCCGTGTGTAGTGTTCATGGAATCTCAATGCTCATCAGGCGCTGCTGGGGCTGGGCCTCAGGGAGGGGCAGGCTCCTGTCAGCACAAGTCACCAGCACAGGTTTTAACCAGCCAGTCTGGGTTGCTTTTACCACTGGAGCAGTGGGGCGAGAAACTCTATTTTACAGTGTTTCTAAAACCTCTGTGAGCTAAAAGTAGAAGCAACCCAAATGCCCCTCATCTGATGAATAAACAAACACAGTGTGGCATCCTCGTACAATGGAGTATTATTTAGCCATAGAAAGGGATCACATAGTCATGCTCGATACAGTATGGATGAGGCTTGGAAACATGATGATAAGTGAAAAGAAGCCAATCACAAAAGGACAAATAATGTATGATTCCATTTATAAGAAATGTGTAGAATAGGCACAGCCCCTGAGACAGAAAGTAGGTTGGTGGGGGATGGGGAAAAGGGGAGAATGGGAAGTGGCTGCTCGCAGTTATGAAGTTTCTTTGTGGAGTGAGAAAAATGCTTTAAAATTGGTTGTGGTTATGGTTGCACAATTCCGCAAATATCCTAAGAACCACTACACTGCAGACTTTGAAGAGGTGAATTGTCTGGTATGTGAATCATATCTCAGTGAAGTGTTTCTTTAAAAAACCCACATAGGTTTTATTGTATATACAGACCCATTTAAAACAATTAATGTAATCCCATTTAATGTAATCAAGGGATGCCTTTTTAAATGAACGCTTTTATGTTTAGTTTGTGGGAAAGTAAATTTCTTCCCATTACATCTTAGATTCACCCACTTGGTCAGAAGTGGGGTGGTAGACATGGTTAAGGGTGTGAGATCCCAGGACTTTAAACCACAGTAACTGTTTCCTCAGAGGGCCAAAGTGGGCAAGAGAGAACAGCCACGGCCTCACCCCCAGCACAGGGACCGGCCTTGGTTCTCATGTCACAGGCAGGAGACTTTCTGGGTAGTAACAGGCCCTCGAGTTCCCACAGCCAGGATTCCTCAGAAAAGCCAGTGGACCACACACAGCAATGCTTCTCCAACACCTGGCAATGTGGAGGAAGCACAGAGAACTTGAAGTTCTTGCTGAGAGTCACTACAGACCACTGTCATTGCCCACTTGACACGTTCCCATGCCAGCCCTGCTCTTTCCTCACACTCCGAGACCTCCGCCCATCCTTACTCTCTGCTGTTGACCTGAACCCACATCTGTTGACTGGAATCCCTGTTTCGCCACCTCCTGTCTGTCCACCGTGCTGCGTTTCTCCTGCTCTCCATCCTCCTGTACGGTGGGTGGGTGGCATATCCTGGCTCCTGTCAGAGAGCCCCTCTCGCCACCTCTTTAAGGACCTGCACCTGCAGGAAGCCCACCCCCCTCCCTCTCCTGCACTGTAAGACTCTGTGTGCTTGGGACGATTGGGAATAATGTATAATGTGCTCCAGTGCATGGCACCTGCTATGTCTTTAAACTCCCCATTGATCCCAATCTTTTACCTCCCTTACTGTATTTCTGTCCCCCACCTTGAGAGATAGTCCCAAAAGAACTGCTTGTAATCACTGCCTCCACTTCTTCCTCTCCTGTTCCTGCCACATCCCATCATTACTTCTCCATCCTCATTTTATGTGACGTCTTGGCACAGTTAGCAGTTGGCACAATCAGCCACTGTCTCCTTCTTGACCCACTCCTTTCTCTTTGTTTCTGCGACACCATACCCTCCCGGTTTTCTTTTCCCCCTACTTACCGCTGCTCCCTGGCCTCTTTACTCCCTCTCCACCCCGAGCCTGGCCTCTAAACGCTGGCATACCCAGGCTGGTCCTGGGCCTTCCCTAAGGCTTCGCAGTTTACACTATCACTGCTCACCTGGTTTCTGGTAATCAGGGCCTTCAGTTTTCATATCTGTATGAGGACAGGCTAGGAGGTAGTGGCCCAAATAAGATGGAATGGTGAACGTTTTTGTGGGCAAACCTGAGAATGTTCGAAGAATGGCGTCCTCTGTGAAAAGCAGGGCTAGAAAAATACACAAAGGAAGATGACAAAGCTTTCTTGGCCTGAGAGTCTAGAAGACTTCAAAATAAGTGTATTTTAAATGATTAAGGTATAATGAAAGGAAATAAAACTGAAACAAATTATTAAATCTCTACCTCTAATAAAAAGAATAGATTTGAAAAATACTCAACTAGAACTTCTAGAAATTAAAACCATAATCATTAAGATGAAAAACTCTTTAATGAATTTAAACAATGGATTAGTACAGTTGAAGAGCCAATTTTGAACTGGAAGATAAATAAAAGGAAATTGCTTCAAAATTAGCACTGAGAGATAAAAAGATGAAAAAATAGGAAAGAGGGGTTAAGAAACATGGAGGGTAGAATAAGAAGGTCCCATATATGTTGAGAAGGAGAAAACAGAAAAGAAGAATATTTAAAGAACAAGTAAACGAGAATTTTCTAAAAGTGAGGAAAGATGTAAATTCTCAGATTCCAAGGTCACAAGTCTGAAGTAGGATAAAAATAAATAAATCCACACTGGACACATCACAGTGAAACTGCAGAACACCAAAGAGACACACATGATTATAAAAGCAGCCACAGGGCCAGGCACAGTGCCTCACCCCTGTAATCCCAGCACGTTGGGAGGCTGAGGTGGGTAGATCATGAGGTCAAGACCAGGCTGGCCAACATGATGAAACCCCATCTGTATTAAAAATACAAAAATTAGCCAGACATGGTGGTGTGCACCTGTAATCCCAGCTACTCGGGAGGCTGAAGCAGGAGAATCACTTGAAACCGGAAAGTGGAGGTAGCACTGAGCTGAGATCGCACCACTGCACTCCAGCCTGGGCAACAAGAGCTAAACTCCAACTCAAAAAAAACAAAAAAAAAGCAGCCACAGGAAAAATGTGCACAATCTACAAAGAAATTAGTTATACTGACTTCTTAAAAAGCAACAAGAGAAGCCAGAAGACTATAGAAAAATAGCTTCAATGAACTGAGAGAAAATAATTGTCAACCTGGTATTGCACATTCAGTTTAAATATCATCCAGGAGTAAGGACTTCTATATCTGGGTTCCTACTTCACAGCACCCTACTATTTGAAAGAATAATAGGGATCCCAGACTTAACATGGTCAAAATAAGAAGTCTTATTTTTTTCCTCCAAATATGATCCTTAATTTACTTCTACCTCAGTCTTCCTCATCTCAGTAAATACTTTCACCATCCACTAAGTTGCTCAAGCCAAAAATGAGTCATCTTTGGTTCTTCTCATTTTTTCATTATTTCCCCACATCTAGCTCATCAGCAAGTCCTATGATTTTATCTACAAAATGCCTTGTGAACCTGTCTGTTTCTCTCCATCCCCATTGCTACCATCCAAGTCCAAGCCCTCCATAGTTTCTCTACCTGACCTTTCCTGCAGATATCATCTCTCTTATACCTCTATAAACTATTCCCTACACAGAAGATAGAGGATCTTTTAAATTGTAAAATATTCTGTATTATTAACATTACATACATTATATTTTATAGTTTGCAAAGCATAATAATAGAATAACACTTGTGAACTCACCCCACAACTGAAGAATTAGCAGAATGTTCCTGAAAAAATTAAATCTGAGTGTGTTACTCCCCTGCTTACAACCTCTAATGGCTTATGTTACCCTTGAAACACAATCCTAACTCCTCACTTCACCAGACTCCTTCTCTCCCTGCCTCTCTATGTTCTCATCATATCAACTTTTCTATTTCTAGAATATGCCCAGGGCCTTTGCACTTGCTGATGCCTTTGCCCTAGACCTTCGGCAGGATGGCTCTTTGTGTCATTCAGGTCTCACATCAAATATCACCTTCCCAATGAGGCCTGCCCTGACCATCTTTCCACATGATTCATGTTTCATTTTCTTCACAGTACGTATTACCATCCAAAGGCATCAAAATCATTTTGTGGTTTGTTTCCTGTCTCCCTCTTATAAGCTCCATGAGAACAGACACCTTGTCTGTCTTGTTATTCCCAGATTTACCCTTAATGCCTAAAACAAAGTCGGTTCTCAATAAACAGTTGTTGAGTAAATAGGCAAGCCAGCACAGCTGAACTAAGTTGTAAATAGTGAATTGTGGTCAACACTCCCTTGTTATTAGACTCTTCTTTGAGCTCTTTGTTGTAGAGCTCATGTTATTCTTCTATGAAAATTTCATCACAGTGATTGCTCCCAGAATCTTTAGAAACCTTACAGCCGGCATATTATTCCAGCGTCCCGAAATCTACCTTGGTTTGGAGCATTGGAGAAAACTTCAGATTTGCAACCAGAACCTCATCTCACTCTGGAGAGAGCTAAGCCTGTGAGCTGTATCCTCCTTAAAAAGTGACTGCTGGGGACGTGACCCAGCACTGTTTTTCCCTGATTCCTCTAATGAATTTAGCCAGATTATAAGGTTCTAGATCATTTTGTGTGTTTTCCCATGGGTTCCTGATAAAGCACACATGACCTTTCTACTTACATGCTTGCTTAAACTATAGGTAATTTTAGATCATGAGAAAATCTCATGTTGCCCAACCACTTCTAAGAATCCTATGCAATGGCCTGGGGTTCCATGCCTCTTCCATAAATTCATTTCTGTATTGAGCACCTACCACATGCAAACACTGGGGCTATATACTGGGAATAATACTCCAGTGGTTCTCAGACATCAACCTACATGCCAGCTACCTGTGGTGTTGATTAAACATGCAGACTTCTGGGCTCTAGCTTCACTTTGGTAAGTTTCAGGTAGGACCCAAGAATTGTGCTTTTTCACTCATATCTCATCTAACACAGGAGGTCTGCCAAGCACATTCACACAAACACCTGAGGGGAATTGGCTGGCATTTGTAAATGTATGGGAAACACAGTCCAGTTCTCATGTCGTATACGAGTACCCATCATTGCCTCCAAAGCAAAACTCTCATAAAACACTGGGGCTCCAAGATTGCCCAAATGGTGGGCGTCAGTTCTCTTTTCCCAGCACCACTGCTTATGCAAAATTCCACTCTACATAGCCAATCATTCTTAAAAAATTAGATTGCTACAGAGGTAGCAAATGGCCAAAGTGCTTTTTTTTAGTTAATAGAGATAGATAGATAGATAGACAGACAGACAGGCAGGCAGGCAGGCAGGCAGGCAGACAGACAGACAGACAGAGACAGACAGACAGACAGACAGACAGATAGATAGATAGATAGATAGATGATAGAACAATTTGAGCAGGAAGTACAGAGAGCTCCCTTGTGCCCCAGCCTTCCTGTTTCCCCTGCGATTAACACCTCACATTAATTAGTATGGTACCTCTGCTAAAGTTAATGAACCAATACGGACGCCTTATTATCAACAAACAGCCATGGTTTGCAGGCGGGTCACTCTTAATGTTGTACGTATTATGAGCTTTGACAAATGCATAATGTCTTGCATCCTCCATAACAACATCACACAGAATGGTTTCACTGCCCTGACAATCCCCTGTGCCCTGCGGCCTAGCCATCCCTCCTTTCCTGCCTCCAAACAGTACATTTAATTTTAACAGATGCTCTCAAAGGATCAAAACTAGCTTCATTATTCATTTTCTTGTTTTTATAAATATTATTAGTCTCGAAGTATGAATTTGGATTAGTCTTTGAACTTCATATAATCCACTTCTTATCGCATTGCTATCACTATTGCATCAGTATAAACAGCACCTGGAAGTCATTTCCAGGAGCCCTTGGCTGTCAGCTGGGCTACATTCCAGAGCTGCTCCGGCCCCGCGCTGTGTGCCTTCCCTGAAATGCCTCCGGTCCTCACATCCATCATAGTCAGGCTCCAGGCTGTGATTCCCTCATTAGTATCCAAGAAGGGGGGTGTTCCATGGTGCTGGGGTTTTATTAAAGTTCACATCAGGGCCAGGTACGATGGCTTATGACTATAATCTCAGCAATTTGGGAGGCTGAGGTGTGAGGATCACTTGAGGTCAGGAGTTTAAGACTAGCCTGGGCAACATAGTGTCTACAAAACTTTTTTTTTTTTTTTTTTTAATTAGCCAGGTCTGGTGGCACATGCCTGTAGTCTCAGCTACTCAGGAGGCTGAGGCTGGAGGACCGCTTGAGCCCAGGAGTTCGAGCCTGTAGTGAGCTATGATTACACCTCTGCACTCCAGCCTAGGAAAAAGAGTCAGACTCTGCCTCAAAAAAATAAAATAAAATAATAAAGTTTATGTTGACCCACAGCCTGGGCCAACTCTTTCTTACAGAACATATGCTCAAAGAATTGTATAACTAGCTGTGGTCTAAGGCTCAAGTTTAGGGGGTAACCACACCCTCTCCAGACACCTGGCTGCAGGCAGGGAGGAAGAAGATCCCAGCCTAAGTGGGTGTGGCTGGGAGGACAGTGGCCCTGAAAGGCCTTGGCAGACATGCTCCTGAAGGACCTTGCAGGGGACTTTATTTGCTATACCGACCCACTACACATGGTATTGGGTTTGGCTTCTGGTCATCCCCAAGAGGTGATCTGCAGGGGGCCCTACCCTCCCGTCTCCTCCGACTCCTGTTTATCATGAAAACTCTAATGGACAGAGAAGTTCTCTATGCCTCTAGGTGGTGAAAATGACCAGATTTGGTTGTGAGGTCATAGTGGACACTAAAAATCAGCAAGGGAAAAAAGATGTGACTATAAACTTTCCATTCTCACAGTTATTTTGAGACCCGAGTGTATGTTTAATGTTTTCAACAGAAAAGGCAGCATGAAGAAGAGTGAGTTAACCGCAGGGAGCCTGTGAGAATTTTTCTGCACGGACAATGGAGCTCAGTGTCTGTTTCATTGTTTGTGCTCTCTGTAGATACCTGGATGATTCTTGGGCCTCAGTGTGTTCTCGCTCCCTGCCTGCTGAGACTCAAAGGGATGATGCATACTGCCCAGCCAAAACCAGGACAGAACGTCTTTTTCCCTGTGGCAATGCGCTCCCAGGGCCAATTCCAAGGCTCCTGCCTGGGTCCCGTTCAGGCAGTGCTGGGGTGAGCAGCAGGCTCTGGCCCAGCTGACATGGCCAGAGATCCCCAGTGACTACTTTCCTGACATGGCAGAGATGGCAGATGGAGAATCCATAAGCCCCAGTTACACCCGGGAGCTCACACTGTGGCTTGAGTCTCCAAGGAGAATGGGGAGAGCTGTGGCCCTCCGTGAAGGATTGCTTCCACCCGAGGGGGGCCAGTGAACCCGAATCACTCTGTTGGATGGTGCTGGGGGGCTGCTGCAATCCGCACTCCTTCCCCCTCGCACCCCTTACCCCTTGCTACTTCCCCCTTCTCATCTTCCCCACTCGCACCTCTCCTTCTCCCACACCTGGCTGACACCGACTCTTGAGTCACTGTCAGCTCCAAGACTGAGAACCAGCATCCTGGGTGCTTGGCAGGAGCCAAAGGAGCATGTTACAGGATCTCTGGCTTCACAGATGGGGAGACAACAATTCAGAGAATTGCGGGTTCCACATTTGCTTGAAGTCACTCATCAGCCTTTATGTCACATTACAACAAAGCAGCCCAGGGGACATGGACTCATAGGGTACCTGGTGTTTCCCCAACTGTAGGGGGGATTCCAGCACAAATAAAGTTTGCCACTGGGACCCTCCCCCGAACTGTGCCCTGTCCCACTCCTATGACACACTCTCTGCCCACAGGAGAGTGGCCAAGAGTGGAGGCTGAGAGTGACCACCTGCCTGCCCCCAGTTATTAAAGGCTACTGGAGAACAAGCCTTGAGTGCCACAGAAAAGGGTGCTGAGAACACATGCCCCTAGCTGCCATCAAAGAGAATCACTTCATATGATTTTGACCATAAGCCAACTCTTCCACCTTCATTTTTTAAAATAACGGCTTTATTGAGATATGCATCACTTACCATGAAACTCTTTTAAAGTGTACAACCCAGGGTTTTCAGTGTATTCACAGAATTGTGCAACCATCACCCCTAATTTCAGGACATTTTTATCACTCCAAAAAGAAACTTTGCACACATCATTCTTCTCTCCCCACAGCCTCTGACAACTGCTGATCTATTTTGTGTCTGTGGATTTAGCAGTCATGGACATTTCATATACATGGAATCATACACTATATGTCTTTCATGACTGATATCTGTCACTTAGCATGATTTTATGAGGTTCATCATGTTGGAGCATGCACCCATGCTTCCATCCTTCCTTTTTTTTTTTTTTTTCCACAGTCTTGCTCTGTCGTGCAGGCTGGAGTACAATGGCACGATTTTGGCTCACTGCAACCTCTGCCTCCCTGGTTCAAGCCATTCTCCTGCCTCAGCCTCCCAGGTAGCTGGGACTACAGGATGTGCCACTATGCCCGGCTAATTTTTTTGTATTTTTAGTAGAGATGGAGTTTCACCATGCTGGCCAGGCTGGTCTCAAACTCCTGACCTCTAGTGATCTGCCCGCTTTGGCCGCCCAAAGTGCTGGGATTACAGACATGAGCCACCGCATCCTTTCTAAGGCTGAATAGTATTGCACTGTATGGATAGACCACATTTAGTTTATCTGCCTGCCGGCTGATGGACATTGAGTCACTCCACTTTTTGGCTACTATGAATCATGCTGCTGTGAGCACTTGTGTACATGTCTTTATATGGATGTCTGTTTTCCCTTCCACTGGGTTTGCCTGGGGGTGGAACTGCTGGGCCACCTTCTTTCTCCATGAGTGGAGCATGCCTATGCGCCCATCCCCGCATCTCCCATGTGTGGAGGCACTGCCCGAGCTCGTCTGTACTCTGAGTCACAGGGCTGTGCACCATTACCGATCACCGTCTATGTGTCAGGGACATATCAGTGAGCAAGACATAGCCCCTGCCATCATTAACTCACATTCTGCGTCCTCCTGTGCCATCCCCACCACCCCACCTTGGTCAGGCCCAGTGTCCAGGTGTCTTCAACTGCTCACCTGCCTCCTATTTTGTTGCCCTGAAGTTCATCCAGACATCTGGGTGCCCTATTGAAAATGCTAGTTAATATGACCTCTCTGCTCTAACCCCAAAGGTGGAGTCCTGTCATCAATGGGATAGAGCTGGTGTGACTGCACCAGACCAGTCAGGTTCAACTTTTATGAAAGGAAGTTATGAGTTGCTTTTCAGTTGCCATGGACCCCAAGTTGAAGGTCATGTAAGCTGAGCATGCCCAAACGGACCAAGCATGCAACCATGGGCAGAACCTGAGTGCTCAGACTGAGGAGCAGGGGCTGAATTAAGAAGCAGAGCACACATGGCAGGATCCAGGATCCAGGAGCCAATCAGACTGAGCTTTGCCATCACTCCATGGCAGGATCCAATCAGATCACACCTCCCAGCAGCACCTCATTGCAAGATCCAATTAGACCACACCTCATTACCCTAGGCTTATAAAATCCAGCTTAGCCGCTAGCTTGGGGAGGCAGATTTGAGTGTTTTTTTTTCTGTCTCCTTGCCAGACTACCAGCAAAAAAAGGTTTTCTTTTCTCAAAAGCCGGTGCCATGGTATTGGCCTCTGTGCACATTGCACAGTGAGCCTACTGATTGCTCGGTAACATGGGCACACTCTGGGGCCCACACAAGCCAGGAATGATGTGGCCTTTACCTGCTGCTCCAGCTGCATCTGAGCCCAGTATCCCCTGAACGCAAACCCCCACCTGCACGGAGCTGCATGCGGTTCTCGGGTACCTCCTGGCTGTGTTCAGCTCCTGTAGATTCCTTCAGATCCAGTCCCTCCCATTTCCTCATCCAACTGCCCAGCAAGTGCCTACTATGCGCCAGACACTGGGATTCAGCAGTAAACCACACAAACATGATCCCCACCCTTATCCTTCTCCCAGGACTCTTATTAATCTAAGGCTCACCTCCTTTCTTGAAACTTCCATGAACTCATATGCTCCCTCTCAGCTCAGGGCCATTGCTGGAGGAAGCAAGAGAGCAGCAGATGAACCCTTATGTTCAGGAGGCAGATGGAGCTCATTTAAAGCCCACCTTGGCCTCTTCTTAACCCCAAGATTTTAGCAAGTCATATAACCTTTGAACTGCAACTCCCTGGATTGTGGAATGCCCAAAGGGTGCTGAGCGCAAAGTAAATAATGCAAGTGTAAAGTGTGCAGCATGGTCCTGGTTCATCTCAGGAGGCCGTTAGGAAACTAGCACTTATTTTTGCCAGGGCTTGAGCATGGAACACACTAATTTCCCCAATGGCATTATCACATTGTGTTACTTTTTATTTACATGTTCTTTCTCCCCTACCAATCTCAGAGAATCTCAAGGGCAGCAATGATTAATTATTAATTTTGGAATCCTTGGTTCCTGGCACATTCCTTGAAAATAAATCATTGGCTTGCTTTCCACTGATTCTCTTAATTACCCCTGAGAGGCAGAGATTGGAATCATACTATGCTGAGTCGCTCAATGTTTTCCTAGTAACAGCGGGATAATCCCAATGCACAGAGAAGGAACCTGAGTGACTTAGGTGGGACACACTGGGACAGACACCCGTGGTGATGACATTCAGTGTCCTCCACCCCACAGAGTGGTGTGTCTTCACAGTGGTGTACCCTCACCACACTGAGCCCTCAAACTTCCTCTTTCCACTGACCAAAGTGCACCCAGGCCTGCTTGTCCGTTCAGACAGATGCCAGGGCCCTCTGCACTCCATCTGACCTCTGCAATATGCCTGTTCCTAATAAGGAACCAGGATCCACGTACAGTTGTTCACACTTCTAATTTCATACCAGCAGCCTCAGTAAAGTTCTGCCATCAGGCTAAGGCCCCACTGATCCTCGACCTTTTCTACATAAAGATTCACCTCCAGGGCTCTTAGAAAATACTGCTGCCTGGCTACCGCCCCATCCTTAGTGTGACATAGGGTTTTTCTTTTTTCTTCTTCTTCTTCTGTTTTCTGTTTTCCTTAGAATAATTAGGCAGCTCTGTTGCCCAGGCTGGAGTGCAGTGGCATGATCTCAGCTCACTGCAACCTCTGCCTCCTGGTTCAAACGATTCTCCTACCTCAGCCTCTTGAGTACCTAGGACTATGGGCACATGCCACCATGCCCAGCCAATTTTTTGTATTTTTAGTAGAGACGGGGTTTCACCAGGTTAGCCAGGATGGTCTCAATCTCCTGACCTTGTGATCTGCCCGCCTCAGCCTCCCAAAGTGCTGGGATTACGGATGTGAGGCACCGCACTTGGCCCCGGGTTTTTTTTTTTTAAGCTCCCCAGGGATTTGTAAGTGCATACCAAAGACTGGGAACCCCTGGCTTAGCTCACAGAGCAAAGAGCCTTTTGAGGGTTCCCCCCTGACAGTTGCTCCCTCACCTCCAGCTGTGGGGCCACACAGAGTGCTGGGCCATTGTGGTGTTAGAGACCAGAGTTAAAGGGACTCCATCTGTAATATCCAGGACAAATGGGCTGGCAGGTGCTGCTCAAACCCTTACACACAGATTAGTATTTGGGGAGGTGAGGTCAATTCCCCCATTATGGAATGCTGCAGTTTTAAAAGCAAGCAAACAAACAAAAACAGGAAAAAAGTGAGCTTTTTAAAACTAAGGTAAAATTTGTCCTCAGCTTCCTGGCCTTGATTGGGCTCTGCTACTGGAGCGGCAGAAGCAACTCGCTTCCCTGCTTCCATGGACCTGTTTCATGTAATGCATTTTGCAGAGATTTGAAGACAGGGTCCCTGACTGTGGGCAGCTAACAGCCTGAGGCTAGAGGCAGCCACCCCTGAACAGTGAACAATTCTGCAAGGCGCCTGGCAATAGTACTATTTGGGGAGGGGGTAGGAACAAGGTGCTGCAGGGCAGGTTGGAGGAGGAAATGAATTCTGCCTGGGAGAAGCGGGAGTGTGTATTTGAGTGGGGTCTGGAGCAGGTGCACGCAAGGAAGCACTTCAAAGGTGTGGGCAGGTGTGGGCAGGCGTGGGCAGGCGTGGGGAGGTGTGGGCAGGCGTGAGCAGGCGTGGGCAGGCGTGGGTAGGCATGTGGGCAGGGCACAGGGCTTGTCCAGGCCAGATGCCATTAAGCACAGGTGTCTGTGGTGGGCGGGGGACACAGTGGAAGCAGATAAAGAAGGTTTGCTGGGGTCCCATGGAGGGGCGCCTTGTAGGCCATGATTACTCTAGGCCGATGCAAGGTGCTCAAGGTTGAAGGCAGAGGTGACTGACCTGTGCTTGAGAGAGGGTAGGGAGGAGAGGCTGCTGGACTTGACAGGCTGAAATTGTCCTATAATAGTCCAGGTCAGGAGTGTTAATGATGCCCCAGCTAGGGCAATGACTATGGCAAGGAGAGTTTAACACGTGGTTCAGTTCAGCAAACATGGGGAACTCACTATCTGTAAAGCAGGACACATCATGGAGGCAGCCCTCAAATGCTTGAAGACAGTAATCATGCCCTTGTGCTGTGGCGGGTTCTTTAAGGGGTGTGACTTCCTCATCAGACCCATTGCTCTCACACCTAATGATGCTGCCATGTGGCAGGGCTGTGGGCAGAGCCATGCCCTAGCAGGGGAAGTGGAGGACAGCGGTGGGGAAGGAGGTGGGCAGGGCTTTCCTGCCCTCTGGGTCCTCTCCTCTCTTTCGTGGCAGGGCCTTGAGGTCCATTCGCCAGGCTGCACAGAAGGAGGACTCCAGAGCCCCCCTTGGGTTCAGGATTTTATACACACAGCATTCCAGACAGATGGACCCGTGTATTGACAATGAAAGCATGGGAGAACTGTATTTCTTTGGTGATTAAATTAGATGCAAAAGTTATGATGCATTATCAGGAGATCCTGCTTCCCTCTCTCCTAGGAGAGTGCCTTCTGGAAATCATAGAGTTGTCTTGGCACAAAACCAATCATGAGAGACCAATCACGAGACACAATAGGAGGATATTGTGCTGACCCCACAGCGGGCCCTGGTTGCCACCGAGAGGCCGTCTGGGTATGCTGTGGTCTGGTCAAGCATTGTCAGAGCTCGGCTCCCGCACTGACTTCAGCTAGAAGCTAGCGTAATACAAATGGCTTCTCCTTTCTGAGGAGAGCAATGTGCTGCATGGAAGCCTTTGTTTATCCTCACTGGCTGAAGATGTGCACTGTGGGCTCACAGCGTATGAGACAGTGTAAGACCATATCACTGGGGGGGCTCCATTGCAGAGAATGAATCTACTCTAGGTAAGTCACAGCAGAGAGAGGTTTGTTACAGATTATTTCAGAGCTGACAGTTTTATGCAAGAGCTGGAAGACAGATTCCAGGTTCAGAAATTACCCCCATACCACACCACAGGACTAGCCACTGAAGGTGCTGCTTCCCCCAGGCTCTGGAAACTTCCAGCCCCAGAACTACCTCACCTCTGCCTCCATCTGGCCCAGAAGCCACAAATTCTCCCCTGACTCCAGAACCAAATCATACCCGTCGCCATCTGCAGCAGCAAATGGATGCCCTAGAACCCACCCCTCAACTTCCTCCTAGCTATGGCTTGTCCTGGAACCTCTGCTGAACAAATGCCTGCACACCCGTGCCAGCCCGAGCGGCAGGAACGCAGCCTTGAAGTCACTTAGGCCTGCCAGGTCTCGCTGAGTGTGCTGACCAGCTGAACGCAAATCCTGTTCTAGTCTCTAACTGCAGAGAGCCTGGAGATGGACAGCTTCGAGTTTGGTTTCTACACAGGAGGGAGAGTGAAATGATGCTGGAGACCAGGTCTCATCTCCACCCATGGGACCTTGAGAGTCAGGGAGGGCACAGGGACCCTCAGCCCAGTTGTCAGCCTTAGGAACCACAGAAATTCTGTGTCCCCTGACATCTGGCCTGGCAGGCTGGTCTCTGTCCTACACATGCCCTACCACGGGGTGTCTGTATCTATTCCAATTCCATGTGCACCCACTCTGCACCCCGCCCATGCTCTCTACTCCTAAGAGTCTTGACCAGCCTTCAAAATACAGCTTGAGGCTTCAGTGAGGGCTTCTTCAACTGTTCTGTCACGGCAAGGTCTCTGTCTCCTTGAGCACTTATTTCTACAAATGCCTTGGCGTGTGTGTAACCATAGCGTGTAAGGCCATTGATGGTCCTCTGATGACTTTCTATGTAATCACCATGAAGCTCCAGTTAGATCAGGAGCACCTATAGAAGGAACTGGAACCAGGTCTGTTGTTCTTGAATTCCTGACAGTTCTGTAGCTCAGTGCTGAAAACAGAAAAGCCACTCAGCTCCTATCTCTGGGAAAACTGGCTTCCTCTGTGCTGAAGGGGGATAACAGTGCCAGCCCTGCTTCTGTGTGTGTGTGTGTGTGTGTGTTGTTGTCGTTGTTGTTGGGCTCTAGATCAAAAGAGTTAATATGGGCTGGACGCGGTGGCTCATGCCTGTAATTCCAGCACTTTGGGAGGCTGAAGCAGGCAGATTACCTGAGGTCAGGAGTTCGAGACCAGCCTGGCCAACATGTCGAAACTCCATCTCTACTAAAAAATACAAAAATTACCCAGGCTTGGTGGCAGGTGCCTGTAATCCCAGCTACTAGGGAGGCTGAAGCAGAAGAATTGCTTGAGCTTGGGAGGCAGAGGTTGCAATGAGCCGAGATTGTGCCACTGCACTCCAGCCTGGGTGACAGAGTGAGACTCCATCTCAAAAAAAAAAAAAAAAAAGGAGCTAATATGCAGGAAAAGGCACTATGATCTTTATTCAAACTCCTGTTGAGCGGCAGCTGCTCTTATTCCCAAGTCACCCTGCAAATGAGCTGGCAAACTTGCCCATCCAGCCTGGGCCTGGGGTCTTACATGCAAGGCTCCCTCTGCTCTGTGGAGACATGACCAGGAAGCATCTCTCAGGTAAACAGCTGAAGAGAAGCAAATGCAGCATGAAGCATGAAGACGGGAGATGAGCCCCTAGCATGCGGCTTGGGCTTCACTGCAGGAATTAATGACCGTTGGCACAGATGCAGACCTCTTGCTTCCATGCTCCTCTGGAGCAAACTGCATTGGGTAAGAGGGCCTTGCCCCAAAACCTGGAAGCCAAGTTCTTTTCTTCCTCTTGGTGGACACAGTCTTAACCGCCCACAAAAGCTAGACCTGAGGCACCTTGGCCTGCTCAGTTATTTCCAGGATGGTTGTGCAGACACCGCAGCCACACATGAGGAGGGCTGACCGGTGAGTTCAGGCGCAAGACAGCAGAAACCCTTGGGAGGCATTTAGCAGTTTCCCTAGGTCACTCTCCTCACCCCTGGGAAAAGGAAGAGAAGGTAGGATTTCTATGTGTTTTGGATATCTATCTCTAACACAAACCCAAATTCACTCAAAATCAAAATCAAAAATTTCACCAGAAAATATTTTCTCTAGGAAAGTTGATGTGGTGTTACTTAAAAGCACAACTGGCCGGGTGCAGCGGCTCACGCCTGTAATCCCAGCAGTTTGGGAGGCTGAGGCAGGTGGATCACCTGAGGTCAGGAGTTTGAGACCAGCCTGACCAATGGAGAAACGCTGTCTCTACTAAACATACAAAATTAGCCTGGCGTGGTGGTGCATACCTGTAATCCTAGCTACTCGGGAGGCTGAGGCAGGAGAATTGCTTGAATCGGGGAAGCGGAGGTTGCAGTGAGCCAAGATCGCGCCGTTGCGCTCCAGCCCGGGCAACAAGAGCGAAACTCCATCTCAAAAGAAAAACAAAGAAAGAAAAAGAACAATTGAAATGTGCACAGTAAGAATTCAAAGTAAAGGCCAGGCACAGTTTCTCAC
The DNA here is from genome assembly GCF_028885655.2 of Pongo abelii. NCBI lineage: Eukaryota > Metazoa > Chordata > Mammalia > Primates > Hominidae > Pongo > Pongo abelii. The sequence continues at coordinate 22,089,389 of NC_071999.2, forward strand.
GCCTGTAATACCAGCACTTTGGGAGGCTGAGGCAGGTGGATCATTTGAGGCCAGGAGTTCAAGACCAGCCGGGCCAATGTGGCAAAACACCATCTCTACTAAAAATACAAAAATTACCCAGGCGTGGTTGTGCACGCCTGTAATCCCAGCTACTCAGGAGGCTGAGGCATGAGAATCGCTTGAACACAGGAGATTGCAGTGAGCTGAGATCACACCACTGCACTCCAGCCTGGGTGACAGAGTGAGACTCTGTCTCAAAAAAAAAAAAAATAAATAAATAAATAAATAAATAAACAAAAGAAAGAAAGAAATATAAAGGCCCATGTCAATGCCATGAGTAAATCTTATTTTATTTAATATTTATTAAAAAGAATTCACAATAAAAACACTGTCTTCATTGGTTTAGCGTTGTTGTAAAGGAATACCAGAGATGGGTTATTTATAAATAAAAAAGGTTTATTTGGCTCATGATTGTGATGTCGAGACAAGTTTGAGTTTGGGCATCATCTGGCAAGGGCCGCAGGCTGCTTCCACTCATGGCAGAAGGTGAACAGGAGCAGGTGTGTGCAGAGATTACATGGAGAGACAGGGAAAGAGAAGGAGAGAGAGGGAGGGAGAGGGAGCCAGCGCCAGGCTGTTTTTAGCAACCAACTCGCGTGGGAACTAACAGAGCGAGAACTCACTCATTATCTTAAGGAGGGCATCAAGCCATTAGTGAAGGATGCGCCCCCAGGACCCAAGCACCTCCCATCAGTTCCCACCTCCAACACTGGGGCTCAAGCTTCAACATGAGGTTTGGGGGACAAACAACCAAACTATAGCAAACACATTGACAGCATGTCCAATAAGATGACTGAAGTTTGGGATAATTCTGCACCTTGGTCTGGGTTCTTAGTGCAGATTCTAATACAAGTGAGGTTCTAAAATTCACACACCCTCTGTCCATCCATCCCATCGCTGGGATATTCACTAGGATAAAATTGTGATTTATCACGAGTTTGAGCTAGAACAGCCAACACCTAGATTTCCTTAAATCTGTTTCTATTTCTTGCTCATTCCTCCTTTTCCATGCAAATTCTTATTTGTAGTAAGTAGCGCCACTCTTTTCCGGACCCCAGGTGTAATTAACTGTAGCAAAATGTGGTAAAAGACCTTATTTATGGCTCTGAATATTAAAATCCAAAGGTGACCAGAAAATAATTGTTAACAGTTCCGGATGGTCGTGCCAGAAAAATGACTCTGGCCCAGGAGGTGACATTTTTCAGACAATGGTAAGGGAGGCTCGGTGATCCATTTGTTTCTGATGTTTAGGATAGGAGAGTGATCCTGGAGACTACATAGGATTTGACTTTTGTTTTTTTTTACAAAAGTTCCATACCAAAATGTAGGCCTGTGGATGCTGATGGAACTCCAGGTCACACAGTACCCAAAGCAGGCGTTTGTGTGCTCAGGTTACCACTGGGTCATAAAACAGTCATGGGGCAACTCCAGCCTTGGCTTGAGAGTTTGGTATAAGAGGAAAGTTGGTGGCTTTGCATTGAGTGCGTGTTCACATTTCATCTGGGTCATATCATTGTTCATCTTTCCCATTGAAGGCCCACCCACAGGTAGTTTTTGCACTTTTTGATCTTGGCACCAGCAAAGCTGTTGCACGTGAGACACAAGCTTTAAGGTGGGGACCTGACGTAGGTCTTCAGCAGCCCACATCAGGAAAGGAGTAGCTTCCCTGACCCGGGCACAGTTAAATAGATCCACGGCCCAGTATGGACAACTTACTCTAGTTGACAACATGTGGTGGAGAAAAGGCCAAGGTTTCCTGAACAGCATGCCTTTTCTAGAAAGAGCAATACTTCCTAAAAGTGCTGAGGTTGCCACAGTTGACAAGTTCAGAAAAATGCAATTCAAGTGTAAATTTGTATGAAAGAGAGGGAGAAGAGCTCTTCCAGGAACCATTCAGAAAATGATGAGATATATCACAGACTGAGAGAAAGTAGTTGCAGGACACATAATCTTCCAAGGACTTCTATCCAAAATATATCAGAACTCTTACAAATCCCATAAACAAGCAAGCCATTAAAAATGGAAATTCAGCGGCTGAAGAGAGACGATCACTTGAAGACAGGAGCTAGAGACCAGCTTGGGCAACATAGTGAAACTCTATCTCTAAAAAAAGTTTTAAATAAAAGTTTAAAACAATTTTAATTAAAAAAATTGGAATTCAGAAAATAGATTTTCACAGAAGAAGGTACACATATGGTCAAAAAGCACATGAAAAGATCCTCAACATCATCATTAGAAAATGTTAATTACCATGTTAGGGTATCTTCACATCCACTAGAATGGCTAAAATTGAGAAGATCAATTGTATTAAGTGCTGACAAAGACATGGAACAACTGAAACTCTTTTTTTTTTTTTTCCAGACAGGGTCTCACTCTGTTGCCTAGGCTACAGTGCAATGGCATGATCATGTCTCACTGCAGTCCCAACCTCCTAGGCTCAAGCAATCTTCCCACATCAGCCTCCTGAGTAGCTGGGACCACAGGTGTGCACCACCAGACACCACTGATTTTATTATTTTTACTTTTACAGAGACAGGGTCTCTGTATGTTGCCAGGACTGGCTAAAACTCTTATACCTTGCTGGTAGGAATAGAAAATGGTACCACCATATTGAAAAACAGATTGGCCATTTCTTATAAACATAGACTTACAATACCGTTCATGTGTTCCATTTCTAGACATAGTAATAAAAACATGTTTGCATAAAAAGACTTGCATGCAAATGTTCACAGAAGCTTAATTCACAAAAACCAACACTTGGGGGTTAAAAATAAAACTGCCCACGTGTCCATCAACAGGTAAATGGAAAAACCGTGGAATGTTCATACAATAGAAACTCTACCGCTCAGCCATAAAAAAATGAACTTGACACACACCCACACATGATGACTCTCAAAAACATCACTCTGAGGGCAAAATAAGCTGGACACAAAAGAATTCATGCTGTACGACAACATTGACATGAAGTTCTAGAGTTGGCGGAACTAATCTCTGGTGATAGAAATCAGATAAATCATTGCCTGGGGCAGGGGTTTGGAGGGAAAATTGCAAAGAGCACAGGAGAACCTTATGTGGAAATGTTCCATATCTTGATTGTCATGGTGGTTATGCGGTTGTACATATTAGTCAAAATTCACTGAAGCATACACTTAAAGTGTGTGCATTTTATTACATGTAGCTATACCTCCACAAAGACGGTTAACTCACACACAAAGAACTTCTTCAGAATTAGTCACCTGTGGACTACTCTGTCACACGTTGGCAGGTCTTCATGTGGCTGTCACAGAAATTGGTTCCAAGATTTAGCAACCACACAACCATAATAACACTGAACAGGACTCATTTTTATTGGGTTTTGATATATTCTTCTTGGAAGTCAGGAAATTACTTTGAATTTTCAACAGATTCTGAATTTAACCTCAAAAATACTTTTAAGCGTGACTTTATATTTTCCATACAGTGGTGCTATGCCTTGGAGAAACTACTGATCTGGTGTTACTTCCCCAGAAAAGAGCATTTTAAAAAGAAAAGACATCCTGATCAACATAGTGAGACCCCATCTCTACAAAATATTCTTTAAAATTAGCTGGGCATGTAGTTCATGTCTATAATCTCAGCTACCAGGGAGTCTGAGGCAGGAGAATCTTTTCAGCCCAGGAATTTGAGGCTGCAGTGAGCTACAACAGTGCCACTGCACTCCAGCCTAGCGACAGAGCAAGACTGTCTCAAAAAAAAAAAAAAAAAAAATCAGTGAAAAGAAAAGAAGAAAAATGTAAGGTATTGCATTACAGAGCTGTGCATGATCAACTTTTTGCTTCAGTTTACATAGCATTTTCTATTTGAAACAATGCTTTGAAAATATCTACAAATGCCAGGTTATCAGTCTGTCATAAATTTTTTTTTTTAAAGAAAGAGCTAAGAACACTCAATTCTCTTGATCATGCTCCAGCCAAATCAGGCTCACACATATCCTGCCGTGTGTTCAACTTTCTTCTGTTCCTGCCGTTTCACCACCAAACAAGAAGGTAGTCAATCCAGAAAGCGTGTATCATGTTTTTTTAAAAATCTCATCTTATTTTTTCACCAACCCTCACAAATCACTCCAAAGGTAAATATGACAGGGAATTACAGAAAGGCAGTTGTGAAAAGGTAAATATGGCCAGGAAATTCCAAGGTGGCCTAAGAGACAACTGGGCTGTGGCTGTGACTCAGCTTCAGTTGCAGAAGTACCTGTTTTACTCCATGAAGGATGTGTTTGTGCTGTGTGAACAGTGCCATCCCCCTTCCATTCTCTTCTAGGCACTACCCCTACCAGGAAGCCCATCAGACAATGGCCCAAGCACATTCCAATGGACAAGTTTGAGGCTCAACAAATTCATTGTCAACAACTAGGAAGATGGAATAAAAATCAGATGTCCAAGTCTAGATTGGCGAGTTGAAATAAAAACAATCCTATTAAGCATCTCCCAATGAAAAAAACTTACCCAAGCCATGGTCTACCCAGCATTCTTGTTCATTGTGTGAGGTGTTTGGCAAAGTGTACCAAGTTTTTTTAAAATTCATATCAATTTACCAACTACTTCCTCTTCTAGTAATTTATCCTAAGTAAATCAGTAGAGATTTACTTAGGTTCACGTACAAAATATCCTATGCAGAATAATGTCTATCAACAGTATCCCAACTATCCGACAATATGGATAATTGTAAAATAAATTATGCCAATAAGACAAAATACTATTCATGCAAAACTAAATGTGTGGTCTTCCCCTCTGAACCTATCCTCCCCAATGCATGGCAATAAAGTATAGCGCGTACACTGTAGGTCTGAAGTTAGACTGACTACATGCAAATCCTGGCTTTGGAACATTCTAACTGTGACATTGGACATTTACTTAACTTACCTAAGCCTCGGTTTTCTCGTGTAAAAATAATAAGGCTACCAGAGAATTCAGTAAAATAATTAATGAAAAATGCTGACACATAATAAAGGCTCAGTAAATGTTCCATGGTGAACAGGTCTATGAAAACCTATTTCCAAAGTCCAAAGAAGCTGAGGGGACAAAGAAAAGGGCTGACACATCCAATTTCTCAGAAAGAAATGTTTAACAGGGACTTGCGAACAGAAGCCCTGTCCCCAGAGGCTGTGGGACAAGTTGGTGGATTCCTGCGCCATTACCCTGCAGACCCAGAGCTTATGTACCACAGGTGAGGAATGTGTAAGACAGGGGAAGTGGACCCCTGAGAGACAGGTAAGAATTCTATTTGAATCTGCCTAAAGGCAGGATTTCTGATCAAGGTCATTTTGACCTAACAGCAGGATTTACAGTAACAGTAAAGTAGAGCTCTTAGCGGTATTCCCAGAACACAGGTTAATCAGAAGTCCACGTAGCTGATTCGCATCCAAGATGGAGTTGCTTTAGCCTCCACAGAGTTGCTGCTGGTAGCTTTGGTTACACACAGAAATCACCTGGGATACTTTAAAAATACTGCTGCTTGGCTTCCACACCCAGAAATTCTGATGAACTTGTCTGAGATGGAGACTCAGCATCCAGATCTGTCAAAGCTCCTCTAGTAGGTTCTGATTCTAGTCATGAGAGAGTCACTCACTTGTACTGGACATTAGTCCTGCTAACAGCAATTACAAACTCTTCTCAGAATATAATCAGCAACCGTTTGAAGACACGAGAAACCAACCCAAAGCAGGTACAAACCTCATCCTTGACAGAAAAGGAACACATTAACGAGCTCCACATTTAACTGGCTTTCCCTGGAGGACGCTATCCAGCAAGGCAAAATAGGCAGTCAAGCAGGAAGTAGTGATGTTGTTGGGCTAAAGAGACACGGATTGAAGTTCAGGGCTGCCAACCCATCTGGAAATTGAACAGCAAAATCCCAGAAAGCAGGAAGAAAGAAGGAAACCGCAAAACTAGTGTAAAATTCCCATAGGTCCTTGGCTGAATTATGAACTGTGCAGAGTACATGAGGAGACACCCAGGAGCCCAGCAGAAAGCAGCAACTTGGAAGCCAAAAAGCTGGCTCTCAGCAGGTACCTAGTGCTTAGAGTTCCGAGTTCGAGTCCCACTTAGTCAGACAGGCTTTGACAAACACTACAGGCTCTCCCTGAAAAACTAGCAGGACCACAGCTTAGGAGTAAGAACCACATCCCAAGACTAAAGGCTGTGACCCAGGATCATGACAAACCCAAAGAACAAACCCTAAATCCAAGCTTTCACAAGAGCTACAGGACCTGACAGCAATGTAAGTGCCTGCCGGAACAAAACAGCACATTGTAAAGGAAGGTAATGTAATTCAGTCTCCACAACAAATCCACAATTCCCAAAACAGTAATAACTTTTTAAAAAAGACACTAGACAAGCACAAAAACAGAAAATGTGACCCATAATCAGGATAAAAGAAACAGACCTGTAGATCACCTAGATGTTGAATTTAGCAGACGAGCAATTTAAAGCAGCTATTACAAATATGTCAGGTGGCCGGGCTCGGTGGCTCATGCCTGTAATCCCAGCACTTTGGGAGGCCAAGGTGGGCAGATCACCTGAGGTCAGGAGTTTGAGACCAGCCTGGCCAACATGGTAACACCCTGTCTCTACTAAAAATACAAGAATTAGCCGGGCATGGTGGCACCCACCTGTAGTTCCAGCTACTCAGGAGGCTGAGGCAGGAGAATCGCTTGAACCTGGGAGGCAGAGGTTGCAGTGAGCCAAGATCGCACCATTGCACTCCAGCCTGGGCAACAGAGAGAGACTCTGTCTCAATCAATCAATCCATCCATAAGTAAGGGGGGTTACAAAGAAGAATGAAAAGAAGGGCAAAGACAGAGACTCTTAGCAGAGAAATAGAAACATTCAAAAGGAAACAGATGGAAATTCTAGAAATGAAAAATATGGCTTCACTAGAGACCCTACACAGCAGAAGAAAGGATTATGAACTCGAACACAGGCCAGTAGATGTTATCCACTTTCCAAAGCACAAAAGGGAAAAGAAATTTAAAAAAACTGAACAGAAGCATCTGAGTCCTGTGGGACAATAGCAAATTGTTGTCTCATATATTAATACATGCAATTGGAGGCCCAGAAGGAGAGGACAGAGGGAATGGAGTAAAAGAAATATTTAATGAGACAATGGCCGTTTTTCTTTCCAAAATTGACATAAGAACCCACAGATTCAAGAAGCTCAGCAAGCCCTGAGTATGATAAATACAAAGAACACATCATAGCCAAACTTTTGAAAAATACAAAAAAGGAAAAACGTCTCTAAAAAGGAAAAAAAAACTGGCCAGGAAAAACACACATTACATTCAAGGGAATGACAAAAATAATGATGCCTGACATCTCAACAGAAGGAACAGAAGCTAAACAACAACTGAAAAACATCTTTAAAGTGCGGAAAAAGAAAAGAATCTAGAATTCTATGCAGAGAAATAATATTCTTTGAAAATGTAGGCAAAATAAAGACATTTCCAGGCAAACAAAACCGAGAGAATTAATTGCTCATAAATCCTCAGGACACACGATGCTAGAGAAAATTATTCAGGCTGGGGGGAAATTATCCCACAAGTAAATCTAAATCCATAAGAAAGACTGAAGATCACACAAATGGTAAGTCTACAGGTTTTATTAAAGGCTATTTTTCTCAAATTCTTTAAAAGTATATGATCTATAAAATGCAAAATAATACAATAAAAATGTTTATTGTATGATTTATACATAAGTAGAAGTAAAATGTATGATAACAATAGCATAAAAGGCTGGGGTGGGAGATGGAATTATATGGTTCAAGGCTCTTACATTATATGTGAAGGGGCATAATGCCATTTTAAGTTCGTGGTAAGTTGAGACTGTATAGTCCAATCTCTACAGCAACCACTAAAATAGGTTAAGCAAAGAGATTGAAAGCCAGTCAAGGAGCTAGAATATGTGAATGTTGTCAGAATAAATATGAAGTCACTAATGTTGAGAGAACCCTGACAAGCAGAACCAGGGAGGCCATGAAGAGAGGGTTCTCATGCTTGTAGGTCTGATGACAAAAACTATTACAAAAGACTGCAAAACCATACAAAGGCCATCAAAACCTTACAGAAAAAAAAAATACTTCTACAGGAACATCTGCCCAGCTATTGCCTGTCCAACCTCAGACTGGCATCAACCTTGTTATTGATCTTTGTAACCAAGACAATTAATTTTTATTAATTTTGTAAATCAAGACAATTAATTATATAATCCTCCTCATATTTCCTTTAAAAACCTTGTCTTCCTTTACCTCCCTAAATATGCATATAATTTACTATGACAGTCCCATTGCAACACTTTATTCCAAATAAATATTTGTTCTTTAGAGAGTGTCTCTCTGTTATTTACATTGTCAGATACTACAAATTACTTGAATAAACTAAAAGAAGATGGGAAAGGAAGAACAAACAAGACAAATAGAGACAAGTAGAAACTAGATTTAAATTCAACCCCACCACTAATTATACTAGATGAAAATGAATTGAACTTCTGCTTCCACTATGATGAAATAACTTTTCCAACTGGCCCTGTTGGCCTGAACAATGAGAAGACTGGACGAATCATTTAACAACTGTTTTTACACGTTCAATGAGAGGCAGCAAAGACTGTGACCTCCAAGGGAAAAGAGACAAACAAGTTTGCCACCGCTTTCTGTCTGGAAATACATTTGGCAGAGTGGTGCAGGAAGGGGTCCTCAGGAAGAGTGTGGTGGTCTTGCTAACTGGGAAGACAGAGATTGGGGTTTCAGGAGGGTGGGGCAGCTGTAAGTTGCAGGGCAGCATGTCAGAGACGGGAGAGGTCACTCAGAGAAAAGCCCTGGACGTTGGCACAGAGGGAACCTTGAGTACTGGGCTGAACCCTACACTGGATGTGTATAGGATGACACTCCACGGGGTAGGCAGAGATGAAAGACCAGAGAAAAACCAACAGGGAACTGTCCTCTGAACAGTTCTCAGACCTCATGTGGGCTGGCCGGGAGACAGTCAGATTCTGGCCACCTGAGAGAGACCTTCATGCACTGGAATATCATCTTTAAAAATGACTTTCGGCTGGGCGAGGTGGCTCACACCCGTAATCCCAACACTTTGGGAGGCCAAGGCAGGTGGATCACTTGAGCTCAGGGGTTCAAGACCAGCCTGGGCAACACAGTGAAACTCCATCTCTATGAAAGATACAAAAATTAGCTGCATGTGGTGGCGTGCACCTGTAGTCCCAGCTACTTAGGAGGCTGAGGTGGGAGGATCGCTTGAGCCCAGGAGGTCTAAGTTGCAATGAGCCAAGATTGTGCCACTGCATTCCAGGCTGGGCAGCAGAAGGAGACCTTGTCTCAAAATAAAATAAATAAAATTAAATTAAATATGTCATTCACCATAGGAAACTAAAAAAAGAAAAACAGGTTAAACCCAGAGTAAGCGAAAGAAAAGAAAAAATAGAACTCAGACTGGTAATCAAAAACATTTAAAAACATAGAAAAACTATAGGAAAAAAAATCAGTGAAACCAAAAGCTGGTTATTTAATAAAAATGATGAACCGTTAGCCAAAATGATGCAGAAAAAAAGAGCAAAGATACAAATTATAATAGCAGGAATTAGAGAGATGATATTACTATAGATTCTATAGCTTTTTCTAGAATTAATTAGGGAATATAATAAACAACTTCATGCCAATAAATTAGATAACTTAATTGAAATAGATAATTCCCTTGAAAGATGCAAACTATTAAAGCAAACTAGAGAAGAAATAAGTAATTTCTACTAAAGAAATGAAATTTTTTGTTCAAAACATTTTATTCAAAACCCCAGGCCTATGTGGTGTCGCTGGTGAATTCTACCAAACATTCAAGTAAAAAATACTACCAATCCTACCCCAACCCTTGCAGAATACTGAGGAGGGGCACTATTTCCCAAATCATTCTATGAGGCCAGCATTATCCTGACACCAAAAGTGACAAAGACATTACAAGAAAGAAAACAAAACAACCATACACCATTATCTCTCATGAACGTAAGTGCAATAATTCTTTTAAAAAGTTACAGCAGATCAAATTCAATAGTGTATAAAAGGATAATACACATGTAACCGTAGATGCAGAAAAAGCATTTAACAAAATCCAACATCTGTTCTTGATTAAACTCTTAGCACACTAGGAGTACAAACAAACTTTCACAACCTGATAAAGGGCATCCACAAAAACCCTACAATGAATGTCATACTTCGTGGGGAAAGATGGGATGCTTTTCCCCTAAGATCAGGAACAAGACAAAGATGATGGATAATGTATTATTATGTTTGTATGAATCTTCAAGAACATGTAAAATTAATCTATAGGGAAAAAAATCATAACAATTGTTGCATGTGGGTGAGAATGTGGTATTCAATGGGAAGGGTCACATGGGAATTTTCAGGAGTGAAATAGAAATGTTCTATACAGAAATATATAGACATAGTCTGTATCTTGATTTGGCCTACAGTTAGAAAGCTGTATATATTTTTCAAAACTTATCCAACTGAACACTTAAGATCTGTGTCTTTTAGTGTATATATGATACATCTCAATTTATAAAAAGAAAATAAAAGAGGAGTTAACATCTCTATCACGATGGACTATTTAGTTAGTTTAGACGAACTCAGAAATATGCAGCCCAACTCTGACCATACCTCTGATCAGCGGCAGAACAGAAATTTGAATCCACTACTCTCAGCAGACACCTGGAAGTCATCTCTGACATCTCCCTCTCCCCCAAGTCCACCACCAAGTCCTATTAATTACTCCCCTAAGGACATTCTTGATCTTTACACTTCTCTCGTCCCCACCCCACCCTGGGTCCAAGCCACCATCTGCTGTCTCCTGGACCCTGCGCCAGAATCCTTCCCAGGCTCCCTGCTTCCAGCATCCTGGCTCAGCTCTCACCAATCTCTCTGGGCCCTGGTGGACAAAGTGAACTATGAAAGTGTAAGTCTGACCTTGGCCGACGGCTGTCCACCACATCCCACTGTCCTTAGGTTAAAGTCTCCACCCTTAGCCTGGCCACAACATCCTGTCTGTGTGCAATTTGCCTCCCCTTAGGTCCTGGGGGCACCTCCTCCCTTCCCCACTCACTGTTGGGCTTTGTTTCGTTCTCTGAACCAGCTCTGCTCCCTCCCACCACGGCCATCGCTAAACTGTTCCTTGTGCCTGGCCCCTTCCCCTTCCACCTCATCACACAGCTTACTTATTTGCAAGCTTTTCGCTCTTCGGGGAACTCTTTCCTGAGTCCCCCAAATTAGGTGAGTCCCCCACTGTGTGCTGTCTCAGTCCCTGTCCTCGTCTGTCCCAGCACTTCTCCATTTGTCATTGTGTATTTGTTCCTATGATCACTTGATTGATATATGTATTTGAATTAATGAACATGTAGTGAAGATCGCAAACGCAGATGTGCAAAGAAAATGCAACGTGCTTTGTCTGCAATGGAGCTGGGCTTCCTCACAAGACCCTCCGTGCTAGAAAACTGTGGGAGGAGTCATTTGGAGAGAGGCTTTTATTTTCCTCCCTCTGGTAATGAACCAGCCTCAACCCCGTCATTTATGCCGTCTCTTTAGAGAATTCAGTCTCTGTTTGCATGGCTCAGGTGAGTGCATCCATCTGTGGATTCTTGCTCCTCTCCAAGTGTGCTGTGGGGCATGCAGTAGAGCCTGACACACCCATGTCCCGGTGGGGAACGTGGCTCTGGGCTTGTGCTGTCCCAGGGTGTGGCTGACCTGGTCCCCAGCCAGGGCGTCTGTGGCATCGTCTGCTGATGTCTGAGGTTGGCGAGTGGCAGCCTCCAGTTTATCCACTAATTTGGAGCTCCGTCCCCACTACCAAGGCCTCCTCTGAAGCTCTTTCTAGTGCCCGCCTGCCTCTGAGTCTCTGCAGAGAAGCTCTAGACAAGACGAGACATGCCACATTCACCTTGCTGAATAAATAAATGATTGAATGACTGAGTGAGAAAGACGAAGAATACGTTCAAATGTAACACTGGTCCAGAAAGAAAATAAAAATTTTACATACTGCTTATTTTAGTTTCTAAAGGTAAAAATACACATGTATTTGTGTATATTATATACACACACAAAGACCAGAAAGAAACATACCATATAAATACTGGCTATTTGGGGTGGTGAGATTATAAGTGATTCTTTTTTCTTTTATACTTTCCCTTATACTTCTCATGCTTGTATGAAAAAATTTCTGAAGTTTCTATAATGAACATGTAGGGCAGACTCAGAAAAAACAATGAATGTCAGTATCAAACTTTATGTAATCATCAACTCCTGATTACCTGTAGACCATCGGCTCATACCTGAAAAGCATGGGGTGTGAGGTCCCCAAAGCCCTGTTCTCAGGCCCACAGGCCCACTCGTCCAGCCCAAGAGTGAAATCGTCAGGGCCCATTTATCCTAAGTGCAAAGATCCCCTCACACAAATTGGACCCCTGGATTCATCTGAAATAGATGGATACCCCAGATCTGTGCTGGGACTACGTAGCTGCTGTCGCTGGTGCCCGGTTGGGGTGTTTCAGAGTTGAAGGACACTCCACCCATCCCAGAGATATTTCTATGTGGGTTCCTGCTGTAGGACCTGCCTGCTTGGAAGGGAGTCTGGCAGAGTTTAGTCTCAGAATTTGTTTCACGACTTTGCCTCTCCAATGGCTTCAGGCCACTAGTGGCTTGAAAGTGAAGGTATAAGGTACCGTTCTTCTACACTGAGCAAGTTACCCAGTCTTGCAGAGCCTCAGCTTCCCCATCCAAAACTGGGAATGACATGACTTGCTCTTACAGGATAGGACAATTAGAGAAAAATGTGTACAAAACATTCCACAGGTGTCCAACAATAAATAGGTAATCAGTCCAGTCCACTTACTGGACATTTTTAAATAAAATATTTTTATACACAAGTAATGCAGGAGTTGCATAATGATCATAATGATTGCTAAAATCCACGCCAGTCACTCTGCTAAATGCCTGGAATCCATGCTTTCATTTGCTCTCACGCCATCCAAGACACATATGCTATCAATGGCCCCGCTTTACACATGAGGAAATGAGATGTAGAGGGGGTAATCATTTGTGAGTTGGCAGTCACACAATGTAGTACATGACAAAGAAGATACTGTAGTGGATTAAGTAGTAGCCCCCCAGAATGAGATGTCTGTGTCTTAAGCCCTCAAACCTGTGCATGAGACCTTATTTGGAAAAATGATCTCCACAGATATAATTAAAGATCTCAAAATGAGATCCTCCTGGGTTAGCTGGTGGGCCCAGAATCCAATGACAGGTGTCCTTATAAGAGTGAGGCATAGTAAGATCAGAGAGACAGGACACAGCCCCTGAGGTAAAGGCCACCTGAAGACACAGGCAGAGACTAGAGTGCTGCTGCCACAAGCCAAGGAATGGCTGGGGCCACCAGAACCTGGAAGAGGTAGGAGGGTTCTCCTTGGAGGGAGTGTGGCCCTGCTGACACCTTCATTTTGGACTCTGGCCTCCAAAAGAGTGAGAGAATCCATTTCTATTGTTTCAAGTCACCCAGTTTTGCAGAATTTGTTATGGCAGCCCTAAGGAATGAATACAGATACCAAAGTGGAGTTTGCCCCTACCACTCTCTCTGGCCCACCCCTCACCTAACCCATTTGATGCTCATTTAACGTTCTGTTTCCTGAAACACAAAAGTTATTGGGAACCAGAGCATTCATTTTCCCATCCTTTGTGGCCACGATACATCCAGTGTTATTTATGCGTTTCTGCCTGGATGACCTAAATCTGGAGAGTAGCTGCTCTACCAAGCTCAGTGCCCACCAAACTTTCATTTGGTTGAGCGCCAATTCCATGTAATTATATAATACCTAGGACCGTGTAAACCACAGAACCTACCAGGAACACTTTCTCTGCGATAAAAGGCAAATAGTATCATCCGTGGAGATAATTTTCTCTGAGGCTTTTGCCCACAAAGTCACCGTTCATCCTTACAGTCATGGTGCCTCAGTCCCCAAGAAAGCCGTGATCCTGAAAACTCATGATGTACAGTGCTTGCCCATTTTGAGCTACAATCGAACTCATCTTTCCAACAATTATCCTCCTGATGTCGACAGTGTTTCCTTTTAAGTTAATCAATGTGTTGATGGGAATGGAAGCGTAAGGTCTGAACAAAACAAGGGCACAGGCAATTCCCAGGGTAGGAACATGAAGTCCAAAAATCCTTATCCTTATAGTGATTTTAAAATATTCTGCAACATAGACAAATCAACAAGAAGTAATCTTCAAACTAGCTACATTGGAACAAATTCTTGTGCAACCTCTCAGTCTTTCCCTTTCTCACTCTTTTACTTACCAAGACTTGATTTTAGGAATCTGAGCAAGAATGCTGCATCTACTGTAAAGAGATGCTGAATTCCTGAGAGCAATTCCTGGGAATTAGGCTGTGATGTTATCTGTTCCTAGCGAATAATCCACTCACAGCAGCGTAGGCCTTGACTGATAGAAAGGAAAAGCCAATTTATGAGTTGTTCAGTTGTAAATGAAAGGCAATTCGGGACTATTGAACACCATTTGTGATGTTCTCAGCTCTTTGCTGTTTCCCTTCCCCTAGGATGTCTGGTTATTTGTAATGGAAGCACACTTATACTTATTGTAAAAGTGAGGGAAATTCAGAAAATCGTAGAGGGAAAAGATAGTCTTTGAAGCCTAACAGATCGGTGTTCTGATCTCCTTTGCAAAACTGATAATGAAATTACCTCCTTTCAGAGTGATGATGTATATAAAGAGCCCCGTCATCAGGTGGGATGCTCACTAAAATGGTAATTATTATTACTGAGGGGCAAGGAAATCAGAGGTTAGATCCAGCTTCACCATATGCTAGCTCTGTGATCCATATCTTCGTTCCACCTGTAAAGTGGGAATAGTAATCGTGAAGACAAATTAGATCCTAGATAACACCATAAAGCACTACACATCACTGGGTATTCTGATCTTTTAAGTTTCTTCTGGACTGGGCGCGGTGGCTTACATCTTTAATCCCAGCACTTTGGGAGGCCAAGGTGGGTGGATCACCTGTGGTCAGGAGTTCGAGACCAGCCCGGCCAACATGGCAAAACCCTGTCTCTATTAAAAGTACAAAAATTAGCCAGATGTGGTGGCGGGTGCCTGTAATCCCAGCTACTCAGGAGGCTGAGGCAGAAGAATCGCTTGAACCCAGGAGGCGGAGGTTGCAGCAAACTGAAATCATGCCACTGCACTCCAGCCTGGGCAACAAGAGCAAAACTCCATCTTGGGAAAAAAAAAAGAAAAAGTTTCTCCTGATTACAGTAGTCTATAACTTATAATCTAATAATGGGGTGATCTTGGTTGTACTATGGTATAGAACAAGAAAAGAAGGTTTATCAACAAATAGAGTTCAGTTGCCTTAGCAACTTAGATACTATTTTTGAAGTAATAACTTTAACGTTGAGATACATATCTTCTATAACATCTCAGTAGGTTTTCAATTGTAGATATACAGGTAAGGCAAGCAGTATTTTAGGATCAGAGCTATGCTGTGGTGGAACTAACACTCTGAAGCTAGAAAAACTAGTATGTATAGCTTTTGGTAATATGGTTTAAAGACCCTATTTGTATATTTTGAAAACTGCAAGTTTTCTTATAGAAATGTCAAACATAATAAAAATATTGTGTTTTTCAAATTGAAAACACCTCATTGCAAGCAAGCAAGTTTTTTCATTGTGTATTGGGAAGGATGAAAAGTGGTTCTATTGATCTAACTAGATAGATAGGTAGGTAGATAGATACAAGGATAGATAGGTATAGAGACATGCATATATAGAGAGATCTGTATCTACCTATATATCTATATATAGAGAAATCTTTAATTATTGGTAAAACTGAATTAAATGTCACCCCATCTGCCTAAAGGATGTAAGTATCTTCCCGACGTGCACAGCAAGGAGTAGTTTATTCAGCTGCAGAGAATATTTGAGTGCAGTAAGCATTTTTTAAAGGACTGTTTTTATTGTTCTCTTAAGCACAATAATAACAGTAGCCCTATTACTTGGAGGGATGCCTAGTTCAGGTGGTTTGTCAGAAACAGTTTTCTCAAGTCCCATATTATACAAGCACTGCTGGCTTAGCTTTCAAAAGTTAACTCATATCAAATTGTAAGCTTTTCTTATGAATGGTAAACTTTCTTACTTTGTTAAGACCATTTTCTTAGCATAATACATGGATACTAGTTTCCAGAGGGAAAACAGCATGCAGAAAGAGAGGAAGGGAGGGTTCATGATGATGTGTAAGGGGTGGACGGCACAGCAGAAGGGTGGGTCCTGATGGCCAAAAGTCCCGGACAGAGAGGGAGGCAGAGGGACGGGAGGTGAGAACATGTTGAAATAGTGATGAGTAGTGAAGCTAGAGGCTGAATGAGGGGTGCATGCAGCTTGTTACATTATTATTTCTACCTTTGTGTATATTTGAAATTTTCCATAGTAAAAAGTATTTTAAATGCCATAGATACACTCTTAATACTTTTTGTGTAAGATACAAGCCACAGACAAAGTTGATAAAACATAAATGCATATTTAGGATAATAAAAAACTAAAAGGCAAACACATCTGTGAAATTACCACCCAAGTCAAGTCATAGAATGCTGATAGCTCTAGAAACACTCTCCTCATTTTTTATTTTAAAAATATGTTTGCAGAAGATTTTTTTTTTTTTTTTTTGAGAGGGAGTCTGATTCTGTCATCCAGGCTGGAGTGCAGTGGTGCAAACTCAGCTCACTGCAAGCTCCGCCTCCCGGGTTCATGCCATTCTCCTGCCTCAGCCTCCCCAGTAGCTGGGACTACAGGCGCCTGCCACCACGCCTGGCTAATTTTTTTTGTATTTTTAGTAGAGACAGTTTTTCGCTGTGTTAGCCAGGATGATCTCGATCTCCTGACCTTGTAATCCACCCGCCTCGGCCTCCCAAAGTGCTGGGATTACAGGCGTGAGCCACTTTGCCCAGCCAGTTGTTTTTATAATTCTGAACCTAACTCCTATCTTTTCCCACTGTGGGGCTTGTCTTTTCACACTCTTTATGATATCTTTTGCTGAATAGAATTTCATAACCAAGCTTATGAATCTTTTCCTTGACTGTTCATGTTTTTGGTATATTGGCTAAGAGGAACCTGTCCTCAAGCTCATGAAGATAAGAATAGTCCATATTTCCTTCTAAATGCTTCATGGTTTTGCTTTCACACGAAGGTCTACAGCAAGTTTTGTGTATGGTAGGATGACGGAGTCTAATTTTATGTTTTTCTGTGTAGATACCCGTTCTCTCATTCCTTCATGCCATCCTGACTATAAATTAAGTGTCCATCTGCTTAAATTTTCTTTGGGCCCCTTGTTCTGTTCCAGTGATCTTTACACCAAAACTACACCAACTTACTAAAGTTTTGTAATACATATATCTGGTAAAGCAAAAACTGACTAATTTTTTTAAAGAGAATTGCCTGTCTTTTCTTTCTTTTTAAAAATTTTTTTGAGGGGTGGGGTCTCACTCTGTCACCCAGGTTGGAGTGCAGTGAAGCGATCTCAGCTCACCGCAGCCTTAACCTCTGGGGCTTAAGTGGTTCTCCTACCTCAGCCTCCCTAGTAGCTGGGACTGTAGGTGTGTACCACCACGCATGGCTAAGTTTTGCTTTTCTTGACCTTTGAATCTCTAAATAAAAGTAGAAGCAACTTAGCAAGTTACACATACACACACACATTGGATGACACTGAATCTATAAGAATAATTTGGGGATAATTGACATTACAATACTGAGCTTTCTAATACATGAACATGGTATATATCTCCATATTAAAGTCTTCTTAATATCTGTCAATAGTCGTATATAATTTTAATAATATAATAAAAAATAATGTAATAAAAAAAGGCAATATATTAGCTTGCCTTTTCCTAGAAATTTCACGTCGTTTGATGCTATGACAACTAATACCTATTCTGCTTCATTTTCCATATGTGGCTCTTTATGTAAACACGAGTTGATTTTTGTATATTGATTTCATATCCAGCAAACCTGGTAAACATTCATATTCATTCTAAAATGTATCTGTAAATTGTTTAGATTTTCTATGCACATAATCATACCATATTGAATAACGACAACTTTGCTCCTTATTTTGCAATTCTTATATCTTTTATTTCCTCCTCTTGACTAACTGTTCTTGGTAGGATCTGCAGAAAAATGTGGAATAGATGTAGTTGCCTTGTTTCTTTGTAAATCTCAAGGTGAGTCCTTCTGACATCACCCTGTAGTGTGATATTTGCTCCAGGTTTTTGTTGATCTCTTTATGGAAGTTCCTGCTTACTCCTGGTTTAGTAAGGAAATTTAATGAAAGACATTTTCTGCAACTATTGAGATAATCTTTTTTCTGCTTTATGTGCTAATGTAGTAAAAGATATATATCGATTTTCTAATGTTAAGCCAACCTTGCATCTGTAGTATAAAGTGAACTTGGTGTTGGTGCAGTACTCTGTTCATGCAGTATGGGACTTGGTTTGTTAGTATTTTTGTACTGAAATCGGCAGAAAATCTTATCTTCTTATACAGTCCTTATCAGGTTTTGGTATCAAGGTTATCTAGTCTTATAAAGTTTATCCAGAATAGTTTATATAAGACTGATATTAGTCCTTTAATGAATGTTGATATAATTCTCCAGAGAACCCATCTGGGCCTAATGTTTGCCTTTTGGGAAGGCTTTTGATGATTCATCCAGTTTTTAAAAAATGGTTGTAGAACTATTCGGGTTTTTTAATTTTGTCTTTTAGAGTGAATTTTAATAAATTACATTTTCTAGGAAACTATCCCTTTTTTCCAAATTTTCTATTTAGTTGATATATATAAGTTGTTTATAATATGGTCTTGTCTTTCAAGTGACTATGGAATCCTAGTGGGTAGTGTGTGTGTGTGTGTAAGTGCACACACCCCCGCATGTGTGTGATGCTAGCAGCCTTTTGTCATTTTCTAGATTTATTTGTGCATTAGGAGTTTTTTGCAAAAAGTGTGTAAAATGTGTAATTCCATCATTCTTAATTTATTAGCTTGAATACATAGAGAAAACTATGCCCTCCTAAACTGTTTGGTTACCCTGAGGCATATTGCATATAAGAAAAGCAGGTTAAATATTTGAGTCCTTTTCTTTGTTTGCAATTTTTCTGAGTAATGAATTAGCCTATAACAGCTCCAAAGGTTACCAATGAGGTTTTAAAATGCATCAGCATCATTATAAACTCATGGATTTTTTTACACATTAGTTGTGCTTTAATAAATTGCAAGGATTTTTCTTTCTTAAAAATTTCAACTTTTATTTTAGATACAGGGTGCACATGTACAGGTTTGTTACACGGTTATAGTGAGTGATATGGTTTGGCTGTGTCCCCACCCAAATCTCATCTTGTAGCTCCCACAATTCCCATGTGTTGTGGGAGCGACCTGGTGGGAGGTAATTGAATCATGGGGGAGGGTCTTTCCCATGCTGTTCTCATGATAATGAATAAGTCTCACGAGATCTGATGGTTTTAAAAATGGGAGTTTCCCTGCACAAACTCTCTCTTTGCCCACTGCCATCCATGTAAGATGTGACTTGCTCCTCCTTGCCTTCTGCCATGATTATGAGGCCTCCCCAGGCACGTGGAACTGTAAGTCCATTAAACCTCTTTCTTTTGTAAATTGCCCAGTCTCAGGCATGACTTTATCAGCACCATGAAAACAGACTAACACAGTGAATGATGCTGAGGTTTGGGGTACAGATGCCATCACCCAGGTAGCGAGTATAGTACCCAACAGGTAGTTTTTCAACCCATGCTCCCCATTCTCCTCCCCTCCACTCCCCACTCTAGTCTGTGTATGCTCAATGTTTAGCTCCCACTTAGAAGTGAGAACATGCAGTATTTGATTTTCTGTTCTACAGTTATTATTCTTACTGATGCCAACACTATTCGTTCTTTGGGCATTAGCACCCCCGCCCCGGGTTGGCTCTGAGCTGACCTGACTTGCCCCGCTGCTCTGGGGAGCTTCTTTGCTTAACAGTATCCTTTTTCTGAGTTTTTCAGATGGTGGCCCAGTACTTTCTCACAATCTTGTTTTATCTCCTCTCTGCCTTTAAGATTTTTATAGATTCATTTTTGTTTGTTTGGCCTTGGTAGAAGTTAAGATACCTGATCATAGATTTATTTAACAAGTATTTGCTGAGAACCTGCTTAGTGCTAGATGCTACAGGGAACAAGATGATGAATCAAGAATGACTGATGCCCTTAAAGAATTTGCAGTCAGCTAGGGGAGTCAGAAACAAGAGCACCGTGGCTGCTGGGCAGGATGGAGACGTGATGCATGTAAGTTCAAGCAGAGTTTCAAGGAAATTGGCAGGGAGGGGGCAGGCTTCAACAAGGAAGTGGCGCCGGGAAGCTTGAGCAGGATTTGGGCATTCTGACATGGGGAAGGCATTGCCTTCTTCCCCTTTAGTTCTGTCTGGCACATGGACTCAGCAGAGGCTGCTGGGAATGTTCTGAGATCACATACCAGCAGCCTCCTAACCCAAGCAGACCCAAAAGAGACATGCCCCAAGAAAGGATTCCGGACTTCACCTGGTGGCCTGTATTTCTAGTATTTCACAATGGGCACAAGTCATCTAGCCTCTACACAAAAATACCAAGTGCAGAAGAGGAAACATTTTCTGACCACAACCACTCCTCTGTGGAGCCTCTTAGATTAATCCTCACAAGAGGCCTAAGACAAATTTTCATCTAATACATATTTTTCTACAGCCAGCTCCTGGAATAAAAGAGAGAAAGTAGACGTGAAGTTATTCTGGGAATTATTCAGGTGAAAACAAAACCAAAACAAAACAGAAAAAGTAGCATGGTTTATCTGAGGACACAAAATTAGAAGGCAATTTTTCCAAAAAGGTAAGAAGATCATTTCAGATCTTCACAGGGCGAAAAAAAAGAGAATGCAAGCCCAGAGCACAGGACTGGGCAGGAACCCCAGTGCCCTGTGGGCCAGGCTGGCTGGGAGCCCCCACGCTGGGCCCAGGGAAAGGCCAGGCTGGCTTTAGTGTGGCCCAGGTCCCAGAGCCTTCCCCTGGTTTGGTTACGGAGCTATGGGGCCAAAAGGAGCCAGAATTTTAGGGAGGAAATTGAATTCTCAGTCAGTATGCTGGGTGGGGTGGTGACCTAACACACTTGGGCCTAGAGATCTAAAAAATGCAGAAACATCAAGGTTAAGGGAAAGGGAACAGAAGGAGCCCTACTGCAGCCAAATACGAACCACCTTCCCCAGAGGAGGCTAACTTCTTCACCAAGGAAAAAAAGCAAAGGCCACTGCTGAAGTTGAAGGGCACCTGGGACCCACTGTCCTCCTTCCTCTCTGCTTCTTCCCTCCTTTCTCTCTCCCTTCCCTTTCCTCCCCTCCCCAAGTCTGCTACTTTCCCTGAACCCTGGACTGATGTCCTGGACAGATGTCCTGGACAGGAGGGACTTTTAAGCAGAGTGCCAGGCGTCCTTGTTGTGTCCGGAATTGGTTCCTTCCAGTAGGTTTGTGGTCTCGCTGACTTCAAGAATGAAGCGGTGGACCTTCGAGGTGTTACAGCTCTTAAAGGTGGCATGGACCCAAAAAGTGAGCAGCAGCAAGATTTATTGCAAGCAAAAGAACAAAGCTTCCACAGCGTGGAAAAGGACCCCAGCGAGTTGCCGCTGCTGGCTGGAGTGGCCAGCTTTTAGTCCCTTATTTGTCCCCGCCCATGTCCTGCTGGTTGGTCCATTTTACAGAGTGCTGATTGGTCTATTTTACACAAACCTCTAGCTAACTACAGAGCGCTGATTGGTGCGTTTTTACAGAGCACTGATTGGTGCATTTTACAAACCTCTAGCTAGCTACAGAGCACCCATTGGTGCGTTTTTACAGAGCACTGATCGGTACTTTCTTTTTTTTTTTTTTTTTTTTTTTTTTTTTTTTTTTTTTTTGAGACAGTCTTGCTCTGTTTCCCAGGCTGGAGTGCAGTGGTGCCATCTCTGCTTACTGCAAGCTCCGCCTCCCAGGTTCACTCCATTCTCCTGCCTCAGCCTCCTGAGTAACTGGGACTACAGGCGCCCACCACCACTCCCAGCTAATTTTTTGTATTTTTAGTAGAGACGGATTTCACCGTGTTAGCCAGGATGGTCTCTATCTGCTGACCTCGTGATCCGCCCCCCTCAGCCTCCCAAAGCCCTGGGATTACAGGCGTGAGCCACCACGCCCGGCCTGATCGGTGCATTTCACAAACCACTTGTAAGACAGAAAAGTTCTCCAAGTCCTCACTCTACCCAGGAAGTCCAGCTGGCTTCACCTCTCATTGTGACATGGGAATCAAACCTGTCCAGAGCCACCTTAAACATAAGGCGATTTATTCAGTTCTCCATTTGCTGTGAAGAGCAGTGTATCATTTTCGAACTTGGTTAAATTTAGCCCTAGAAAACCTCCTGAGATCCGCAGCCCAGAGTCTAATCTCAACCCAGCAGGTGGGCATGAGTGTACGGGCGCTGGGGTCACTTGTTGAGTGAGATTCTCCATTCAAGAATCTGAGGCAAATCAGCGCTGCCCCATAGAACTTTCTGCCGTGATAGAAACATTTTATATCTGATCTATCCCATAGGTTCCTGCTGTCCACATGTGGCTGTCTTAATGTTATTTAATATTAACATATGCAAGGAGAGAGCACTTGAACAGAGCAGAGGAGGCTCTCACCCTTGCGGAGCTGATTTTCCAGAGAAGAGTCAGAAAAATACCACGTGAACAAACATCAAAGAGTTTCATAAGCACCAAGAAGAAAATAAACAGGCTATCTTGCTGGAGAATGTCAGTGAGCCCCCTGGAGTGGGGGGCTCCTGGAGGCCCTTCCAGAGAGAGAACATTCCAGCAGAGACCTAAAGATAAGAGGGGCCAGCTACGTGAGAATGTTCCAGGCCGAGAGAATCCCTAGAACACAGCCAGGGTGGCTGGAGAAGGGAATTGGCAGGGCGGATCTGCAGGGTCTCGCCGGCCAAGGGAAGTCTGGGTTGCACTTGAAGACCAAGGGCTGCCCCTCCCTCCGCAGGGAGGTTTTAAGCAAAGGGTGGGACCTGACACACATGGTTATAGGTCACTCAGGTTGCCCTTGCAAAAGAGATGAGAAGGGGCGAGGGGAAGAAGGTTCTTGTTTGGGTCTGGGTCCCCTCGGCCCACCCAGGCTTTCTAGCAGGAAGTTTGCTGGAGATGTTGGCATGGAGCAGGGTGAAGAGCCAGACTGTGACTGGTGCCCAGCCCACGGAGCCTTCCGAGGACCCTCGCCAGGCGCCCCAGACTCGTCCTCAGAGAACAAAACGGGGAGCCTGTGCCACGTACCCCAGCCCTCCTTTGGTCATGGGCGGCCCTGCGGACCTGGGCGTGGGCTTGTGCTGAGTTGGGGGTAGGGGGGTTGAGGGACCACCTCCCGCAGTGGTCAGGACAGGAAGCGGCTGGAAGATCCGCAAGCAGAGGCGCTGGCGGGCCGCGCTGCCCCAAGCAGGCTGCCAAGAGGGCCCCGTGCCCCTTGCCACAGTCCAGACTGGCGCTCCAGGCACCGCCCACGCGAGAAGGGACTCCCGAGGCCCAGTTGTGGTCCTGGTGGGAGCAGGGAAAGGAAGTCAGCCAGAGCTGGGTCCCAGGCCTGCATGGTCCTGTGGAACTAGTCAGGGAAACTGAGATAGAGCCTCAGGCCAGGCAGCCCTGGAAAGGGTTACCGGGAAGCCAAAGCTGAGTGGAGCCAGCGGGGCGCAGGAGTCACCAGGCTTGCAGTCACGAGGCTCCTCCCTGCTAAGGCTGGCTCAGGAAAGCCGGGAAAGGAAGCAAGGGGTTGGGGGAAGAAGGGAGGCAGGGGGTGCAGGGAGGAAGGGAGGCGAGGGGTGGAGGGAAAGGGAGGCGAGGGGTGGGGGGAAAGGGAGGCGAGGGGTGGGGGATCAAGAGAAGCGAGGGGTTGGGGGGAAAGGAAGGCAAGGGGTTGGGGGGAACGGGAGGCAAGGTGGAGGGGAGAGAGGAGAGGGGTAGGGGGAAGGGAGGCGAGGGGTCGGGGTGGGGAAGGGAGGAGAGGAGTCGGGGGGAAGGAAGGCGGGGGGTTCAAGGGAGGCGAGGGGTGGGGGGGAAGGGAGGCGAGGGGTGGGGGGAAGGGAGGCGAGGGGTGGGGGGGAAGGGAGGCGAGGGGGGGGGGAAGGGAGGCGAGGGGTGGGGGGGAAGGGAGGAGAGGGGTGGGGGGGAAGGGAGGCGAGGGG
The DNA here is from genome assembly GCF_028885655.2 of Pongo abelii. NCBI lineage: Eukaryota > Metazoa > Chordata > Mammalia > Primates > Hominidae > Pongo > Pongo abelii. The sequence goes on from NC_071999.2 coordinate 22,113,786, forward strand.
TGGGGGGAAGGGAGGCGAGGGGTGGGGGGAAGGGAGGCGAGGGGTGGGGGGAAGGGAGGCGAGGGGTGGGGGGGAAGGGAGGCGAGGGGTGGGGGGGAAGGGAGGCGAGGGGTGGGGGGGAAGGGAGGCGAGGGGTGGGGGGGAAGGGAGGCGAGGGGTGGGGGGGAAGGAAGGCGAGGGGTTGGGGGGAAAGGGAGGCGAGGGGTTGGGGGGAAAGGGAGGCAAGGAGGAGGGGAGAGGGGCGAGGGGTTGGGGGGAAGGAAGGCGAGGGATTGGGGGGAAGGAAGGCGAGGGGTCGGGGGGAAGGGAGGCGAGGGATTGGGGGGAAGGGAGGCGAGGGGTTGGGGGAAGGGAGGCGAGGGGTTGGGGGGAAGGGAGGCGAGGGGTTGGGGGGAAGGGAGGCGAGGGATTGGGGGGAAGGGAGGCGAGGGGTTGGGGGAAAGGGAGGCGAGGAGGAGGGGAGAGGGGCGAGGGGTGGAGGGGAGAGGGGCGAGGGGTGGAGGGGAAGGGAGACGAGGGGTAGGCGGGGAAGGGAGGTGAGGTGGAGGGGAAGGCAGGAAGAGGACTCGCAGTCAGTCGGACGGGTTGGGCGCACTGCACCGGGAGGCACCTTGCCTAACAGGTGCACACAGGAGGTCGGTGCTGGGGCCGGGCCTGGAATTTTCCTGCGTCCTCCCGGTCCTCCTTCTCTGGACTCCAGAGACTTGCCCTCTCTCGCAACGCTGTCCCGCATCACCCCTGCTTGGCTGGCTTCACCTCTCCGGAGGCACCGACGATGCGCACGCCCCCTTGTGCAGCCCGAAGGTCTTTGAAGTCCCGCTGGGCCATCTCCTCGCCCGCCTGAGGCCTCCTTGGCTGAACGAGGGTCTCGTTCAGCCGCGTCCCCCTCTGTCCTGCCTCCTGCGCCCCCTCTCACCGCAGGGAGCTCAGCCCCGCAGGGTCCCGGGACAAGGTGCGGACCGGTGCAGGGGCTGCTCCCCCGCGCCTGGAGGCTGCCCAGTCCTGGAGCTGCCCCGGGGCCTCAGCTCTCCCCGCCCACCCGGGCCAAGCCGACCCCGCGGAAAGCTGGCCTCCGAGGGTCGCAGGCATTCGCCGGGCGGGCAGCGCAAAGGCCGGGGCCGTCCAAGGACCGGTGGGACACGCGGCGCCCGCCACAGCCAGCAGTACCCCGCACCGCGCAGCCCCAGCGACCCGCAGAGGGGCCAGGGCCCACCAGCCCCACCCCGGACCCCAGAGCGCCCAGGCCCGCGCAGCGCCACCAGCCCCGACCACAGGGCGCCGACTCCGCCGCCCCGGACGCCAGCCCGCAGCGCCCGCCCGCACACCACACACCACACACACATCACACACAGACCACACACACACACCCAATACACACCCAATACACACCACACCTCACACACATACCCATCACATACACACCCACACACACACAACACACAACACACACCTCACACACACACCACACACACATCACACATACACCCAACACACACCACACACACATCACACATACACCCAACACACACCACACACACATCACACATACACCCAACACACACCACACACTTCACACACACCCGTCAAACACCACACAGCTCTCACACACACCCAACACACACATCACACATACCTCACACACACACCCAACACACACATCACACATACTTCACACACATACCCAACACACACATCACACACATACACCCCACACACCTCACACACTGCACACATCACATGCACTACACACCCCTAAAAAACACACATATTATGCACACTTCAGACACATCCCCCACACACATCACACACACCCAACACACACCTCACACACATCCATCACACACCTCACACATCTCAAACACATTACACACAATGGCACACCTCACACACTCATCACACACCTCACACACACACCTATCACACACCTCAAACATCATCCACACTATCACACACAACACACACCTCACACACCCAACACACACCTCACATACCCAACACACACAAACATCACACACCCAACACACACCACACACCCCAAACACACATATCACACACCTCACACACATCACACACATAAAACACACCACACACACCCAGAAAATCCACATATTACACACAGCACACATCACACACATCTCACACATCACACACCAAACCCACACCCACACAACACACGTATCACACACACCTCACCACACACCACGCACACAACACACACCACACACAACACATATCATACACCAGCCACACCACACACACCCAGAAAACACACATCACACACACCTCACGTGCATCACACACCACACACGTCACACACACCCAACACACACCACACACACCCAACACACACCACACACATCACATATACCTCACACACGCACAGACACCACACACCAAAGTACACATGACACACAAGTCACACACCTCACACCCACACACAAAACACATACACCACCACACCCAAAAACATATTACACACCACGCACACATTACAAAACATCTCACACAAGACACACATCACTCACACAAAAAAAATCACACACCACACACACGCCACATACCTCATACACACCACATACCTCGCACATATCACACCACACGAGACACATATCGCACGCCTCACACACACACTACACACACACACCCAATACACACCACACACTTCACACACACACCCTTCACATACCCCCACACACCTCACACACATGACACACACAACACACACTTCACCACACACAAAACACACACCCAGAAAACACACCTTACACATCACACACACAAAACATCACACACATCACACCACACACACAACACATCACACACATCTCACACATACATCACATGCATATCACATACTCTACACACACCACACACACACTTCTCACACAAACAAAAACATGGAAGCCACACACACAAAACATCACACACCACACACACAACATGTATACCTCACACGCACATCACATGTATATCACACACACTCACACACAAAACACACAAACCACACCACCACACACACCCAGAAAATACACCTCACACACCACACAAACACAAATCACACACACCACACACAAAACACACATATCACACACACCTCACACACACCACATGTGTATCACACTCTCCACACACCTCACACACACATTTCACACACAAGCAAACACACACAAAAAGGCACACACAAAAAAGTATCACACACCACACACAAAACACATACCTCGCACATACCAAACACACACAGTGAACACACAATACACACAAAAAAAGACATATCACACATATACATACACACAAATATCACACACCCCCACACAAAAACGTATCACACACCACATACGAAACATGCACGCACCATACACCACTCACACACACCACACACAAAACAGACACATTGCACACACACAAAACACATCACACACTAAACACACACACCACACACCACACAAAAAACACACATCACACACATCCAAAACACACACCACACGAAACACACATAGCACACAACACACACACATTGAATCGCTTCAGTGCTCCCCTCGGAGGATGCGGCAGGGACAAGATCGCGCTGGGCTGAGCAGGGTTCCCTTTCCCGTTCTTTGAGGGGTTCTGTGGACTGAGCCGCAACAAATTCATATGTTGAAGCCCTAATGCCCCGAGTGACTGCATTTGGGGGTCGGGATTTTAGGAAGTAACGAGGTCTTAGGGTGGGGTCCTCATTCGAAAGATTGGTGGCCTGAGCGCGCGTGGACACACACACCGACAGGTCCTGTGAGGACGTGGCAAGGAAAAGGCCGCCTGCAAGCCGAGAGCAGCCGGGCCGGCCTCTGACGCTGGCTCGCAGCCCCATGGCGTGAGAAGCAGCTCTCTGCGGGCTGAGCACTGCACGGTGGGGCAGCAGCCCCAGCAGGCGAAAGACCCCGTCAGAATTCCTCTTCCTGTTCCATTCCCTTTGTCCGGAGTTGGGCCCTCTATGGCAGCGACGCTGTGCAGGGACCTCGTGGCACCACCCTTCCTGGGAAGAGCACTCTCCAGCATCGTTTACTTAGCTGAGAGGGACTCAAAGGCCACAGGGAGGTGTCTGCGGGGCCTGAGCTCCTGCGCCTCGGCGGGCATTCCCGCCTCATGCAGTTCTCACTGTGGTTCATCCACTGTCCACAGCGGCTGTTCACCCGGCCAGACACTGAAGTAACGACGCTCTCCATCATCTCATTCAAACCCCGCCACGAGGTGCTAGGATCAGAGGAAATGAGGCCCAGAGCTGGGCTATGTGCCCAGGGCCACCTGCTAGCATGTGCTGCCCCAGAACCCAAGGGAAGGCAGTCTGGCCCAGAGCCTCAGCTCGTCATCTCTGCCTCCTGGTTGCTTCTCAAAGAGCCAGCCGACTCACGGGGAGTTGTGTGATACTCATTTTCAATCCATGACATTGTGTATATACTATCGTGCCGTGTGTACACACTCTGGTGTCATCGTGTGCACACCGTCGTACCATGTGTGCATGCTGCGTGTCCTCTTGGCCACACTGCATTTCCCACTCTCCTGAAGGGGACAGATCTCGTCTGCTTGGTAGAATGACAGGTGCTCCTCTCCCTGCTCTCTCAGAGGTGTCCTTGCATCAGAGTTTATGGGCTTGTGACAAGGCCTGAGCCGTGCACTTGGAGCTGAGGTTGCAGGATGTGCCTTAGCCGAGGGTCAGACTCTCCAACCACAGCTAGCACCTACCTGTCCCTGGGGCCGGCCCTTGGCAATTTACCTTTCACAGGCCGGAAGCCCTTTTTTGTCATAAGCTCAAGGCAGCAGTTTAACCTTCACCCACTCCAAATGCTGAATCATTGGTAGCACGCAGGTCTGGTCTGACCTGCAACTTGGATGACGAAGGTGTCTTGAGGCATTTCGCTCTCCTTCCCTCACACCCCACATCAGAACCATCAACAAGTTCTGCTGCTTCCACCTTCACTCCTGGACCCTCTGTGCTCCCTTCTGTCCACACCAGCCACAGCCTGGGTCTCTCCGGCCCCCTCCCTGTGCCCAGACTGCCTCCCTCGGTCCCTTCTACGATCAGGACCCACCTGCCGTCTACCTTTGCACATCCTTGAGCTAACAATGAGCTTTACATTTAAACGACTGGGGGAAAAATAAAAAGAACAACACGTGGTGATATGTGGAAATTGTATGAACTTCAGGTTTCATTGTCCACACACAAGTTTTACTGGAACAAACACTGCCATGCTCATTCACACACGTTACCCATAGCTGCTTTTGGACTACAAGGCAGTGTTGAGTTGTTGCAACACACACTCCATGACACAGGATGGGCCACAAGCCTAAAGTGCTCCACTATCTGGACCTTTATGGGAAAAATTTGCTGACGTCTGACTCTACACAGCGGCAAGTCATCTTTTCAAAATGCAAGTCAATTAAATCATGCCACTCCAGGGGCTTCCTTCTGCATTTAAATTATGACCTAACCTTACAAAGTCCCACAAGATCTAGCCCAGGTCCCTCTCCAACCTTCTCTCTGTCCATCCCCGCAACACCCATGCTGCCTTCTGGCTTTTCCTGCACCAGGTGAGGCTCCCACTTCGGGTCCTGGGCTCAAACCACACTGTCTGCCGGGATCACTCCTTTCCAGATCCACACAGGGCTAGATCCTCCTTGTTGTTCACATCTCAGAGGTTTTCCCAGCCACCCAACATGGAGTAGACATTCAGCTGCATACTGTCTCATCATCAGCTGCATTCTCTGATGGGCACTTACCTCTGATCAGTATTGTTTCACACAGTATCCCCTGGACTTTGGACAGTAAGTAACTGTTGAAGAGTGGGCAGTGGTGATGGTGATAGTGGTGATGGTGGTGGTGGTGGTGGTAGTGGTGGTGATGGTGGTGGTGATGGTGGTGGTGGTGGTGGTGGTGGTGGTGATGGTGATGATGGTGGTGGTGATGGTGGTGATGGTGGTGGTGGTGGTGATGGTGGTGATGGTAATGGTAATGGTGGTGGTAGCAGTGGTGGTGATGGTGGTGGTGGTGGTGGTGATGGTGGTGGTGATGGTGGTGGTGATGGTGGTGACGGTGGTGGTGGTGGTGACGGTGTTGGTGGTGGTGGTGGTGGTGGTGGTAATGGTGATGGTGGTGGTGGTGATGGTGTTGGTGATGGTGATGGTGTTGGTGATGGTGGTGATGGTGGTGGTGGGTGATGATGTTAGTGGTGGTGGTGGTGATGGTAATGGTGGTGGTGATGGTGGTGGTAGTGGTAATGGTGGTGGTGATGGTGGTGGTGGTGGTGGTGGTGGTGGTGGTGATGGTGGTGGTGGTGGTGATGGTGATGGTGGTTATGGTAATGGTGATGGTGGTGGTGGTGATGGTGGTGGTGGTGATGGTGGTGGTGGTGGTGATGGTGGTGATGGTGGTGATGGTGGTGATGGTGGTGATGGTGGTGGTGATGGTGGTGGTGGTGGTGATGGTGATGGTGGTTATGGTAATGGTGATGGTGGTGGTGGTGGTGGTGATGGTGGTGGTGGTGATGGTGGTTATGGTAATGGTGATGGTGATGGTGGTGGTGATGGTGGTGATGGTGGTGATGGTGGTGGTGGTGGTGGTGATGGTGGTGGTGGTGGTGGTGGTGGTGATGGTGGTGGTGATGGTGGTGGTGGTGGTGATGGTGGTGGTGGTGATGGTGGTGGTGGTGATGGTGGTGATGGTGGTGGTGGTGGTGGTGATGGTGGTGATGGTGTTGGTGGTGGTGATGGTGGTGGTGATGGTGGTGGTGGTGATGGTGATGGTGATGGTGGTGGTGATGGTGATGGTGATGGTGGTGGTGGTGATGGTGATGGTGGTGGTGGTGATGGTGATGGTGGTGGTGGTGATGGTGGTGATGGTGGTGGTGATGGTGGTGGTGATGGTGATGGTGGTGGTGGTGGTGGTGGTGATGGTGGTGATGGTGATGGTGGTGGTGGTGGTGATGGTGGTGGTGGTGGTGGTGATGGTGGTGGTGGTGGTGATGGTGGTGGTGGTGATGGTGGTGGTGATGGTGATGGTGGTGGTGGTGGTGGTGATGGTGGTGGTGGTGATGGTGGTTATGGTAATGGTGATGGTGATGGTGGTGGTGATGGTGGTGATGGTGGTGATGGTGGTGGTGGTGGTGGTGATGGTGGTGGTGGTGGTGGTGGTGGTGATGGTGGTGGTGATGGTGGTGGTGGTGGTGATGGTGGTGGTGGTGATGGTGGTGGTGGTGATGGTGGTGATGGTGGTGGTGGTGGTGGTGATGGTGGTGATGGTGTTGGTGGTGGTGATGGTGGTGGTGATGGTGGTGGTGGTGATGGTGATGGTGATGGTGGTGGTGATGGTGATGGTGATGGTGGTGGTGGTGATGGTGATGGTGGTGGTGGTGATGGTGATGGTGGTGGTGGTGATGGTGGTGATGGTGGTGGTGATGGTGGTGGTGATGGTGATGGTGGTGGTGGTGGTGGTGGTGATGGTGGTGATGGTGATGGTGGTGGTGGTGGTGATGGTAGTGGTGATGGTAATGGTAATGGTGGTGGTAGCGGTGGTGGTGATGGTGATGGTGATGGTGGTAGTGATGGTAATGGTGGTGGTGGTGGTAGATGGCAATGAGATGGTGATTGCAATTTTGAGTTAGTGGACATGCAGGCAGATCTTGGGAGGGACTGCACAACTCTGTACAGAGAAAGCATCTGTTTTATATCAAGATTCTTGGGCTCTCAATGGTGTACAACCTGCCTGGCTCTACTGGGCCACTGGACAACTTACAACTTACAAACGCTGGGGCCTGTCAAACACATGAAACCAGTCGACGGAGGGCCCAGAGGTCATCTCCTCCATGCACAAGACCACACAGAAGTCCCCACAGCAGATAGAGACAGCTCAATGTAAAAGCGTCAAGGGGTTTGATATAAAAATAACACATGCTTATGGTGATAGTGACAGAATAAAGAAAACCATAAAGAAGAAAATCAGAATTGCCCCAAAATAAGCAGGTTTCACATTTCCGTGTGCTTTCTTCCAGGCGTTTTCCACATAAATATCCATATGTAAGCTAATGGCTGACTCTCCTTATGTGACAGGCCAATGCCCTCTTTCTTCTAAACTGACCTATTTTCAAGGTCCCTAGAGATTAGTACACCATCTCCTCCTTCAGTAAGAAGCTCCAGGCTGGGCACGGTGGCTGGTGCCTGTAATCCCAACACTTTGGGAGGCCTAGGCGGGCGGATCATGAGGTCAGGAGATCGAGACCATACTGGCTAACACGGGGAAACCCCGTCTTTACTAAAAATACCAAAAAAAATTAGCCAGGCATGGTGGCGGGTGCCTGTAGTCCCAGCTACTCGGGAGGCTGAGGCAGGAGAATGGCGTGAACCCGGGAGGCAGAGCTTGCAGTGAGCCGAGATCGTGCCATTACACTCCAGCCTGGATGACAGAGAGAGACTGTTCAAAAAAAAAAGCTCCAGTGTCAGCAGCCTTTACCACTTGAAGAAAACATCTTCCACACTCATGCTCTACACTCAGGTGTGGGGTTGAAGCTGCCTCCATTCTGCCCCATCCTCCAAGGTGCTACAAGTGGGCAGTTTCCCCATGCCCATCGGCCTGGCAAAGGGATGCCACCCTCCCCTCACTGAGAGCTCCGCCTGTGTCTGTGGCCTTGCGCTTAGATCCTGGTGGGCACCTGCTATGAACAGCTCTGGGGCTCAGGACCAGGGATGCAAAGTAGACAAACGCAGAGTCCTTGGACTCAAGTCCCTTCATCAGGCTTCCAGACTGCCACTCTGTGCCCAAGACACTTGTGTGAAGATGGCTTAGTCTTCTCTAGATGCCTTTGCTGTGTGTAGAAGCTTCACCAATGATGATATTTTGTACCATATTTATATACAGGATGTTTCGTAGCCTGTTTGTAGACATTTCTAGCTTTTGCCTACATAAACGGGAGAGTAATACAAGCAAAATGGTATGGAGAAAGATCTGAAGAGAGAATGCCATGTTGACAGATACCCAAGTGCCTGTAATCCTCCTCTCAGTTGCCCGGTGGACTGTGCTAACATCTCTGATGTCAGCCAGGCTAAGAGGAAGCCAACAGAACTAGAAAACGTTTGATGGCTGTATGGCTTGGGGGTTTAATCAGTGCTTTATTTGCCCTTTGCACTTAGATGTGAGGTTGGTCTCAGGGTGAGGCCCATAATGAAGGTAAACCGTGACGACATGAAATGAAATGAGCACAGGATGAAGGTGAGCCAGCTGCACAAGCCCTGCGGGGTGGGACATCTTCCAGACACGCACAAAGAGCGTCGCCTTTAAGGGGCCAGGGCTGGAGGTTCAGGCCACCCCGATCACAATGCGCTTTTCTGCCGTCTGCAGCTCCTCCCTCCTACGCCCTTTCATTCTTTCTTTCAACAATTATTTCTTATTTCTTTTTCTTTTTCTTTTTTTTTTTTGAGACAGAGTTTCATTCTTGTCACCCAGGCTGGAGTGCAACAGCGCGATCTCAGCCAACTCTGCCTCCCAGGTTCAAACAATTCTCCTGCCTCAGCCTCCCAAGTAGCTGGGATTACAGGCGCCTGCCACAATGCCTGGCTAAATTTTTTTTGTTCTTTTAGTAGAGATGGGATTTCACCATGTTGGCCAGGCTGGTCTTGAACTCCTGGCCTCAGGTGATCCACCCGCCTCGGCCACCCAAAGCATAAAACAAATGCTGTGTTTATCAAGTGCTGGGATTATAAGAGTGAGCCACCACACCTGGCCTCAACAATTATTTCTTTAGCCCCTTCTATGGACCCGATGCTATTCTAGGTTGTAGGAATTCACCTCTACTAGGCTTTTCCTCTCTCTTTTTGGATTGACAACTGAGACATCACCTACTTTAGGAAACACCCCCTGACAGCCCTTGTCACCCAGCAGGCTTAGCCCAGGGCCATTCCCGGGTGCTCCTAAGACCCCCTGTGCATGGCTCTCTGGTTGCTCTTGCAGCTTTAAATTATGCTTTTCTCTTCATGTGTGCATCTTCCCCACCAGACTGTGAACTTGTCACGGTCAAGGTCAACACAATTCCGTAGCCTCAGACGCCTACATAGTCCTTGCTCTAAACACATATATTGAATAACGGAACTGTGGCAGAATCAGCAGTATTCACCTCTTTGAAGACAAAATGGTGACAACAGAGTGTGGAGGGAGCCTAGGCACCGGTCTTGTGTTCTTCCCCATCACCATGCAGGGCCAAGCTTCTTCCCACAGAACCACGCGCTCCCTCCCCTAGGCTGTCACAGCTCAGCAGCGCCCACCACGCCCCTGCTCAAACACCGGCTACCGAGCAACTTCCTGGTCATGGTTGGGTCCTACTCTCCTGCCCACCCATCTTCTCCATCCCAGGAAACGGCAATTCTCCCTCCATGCACAGAAGAGTTGTCCTTGACATTTACCTTTCTCTCATCCCCCACATGCTATCTGCCTATCCTGTTGGCTTTACCTCCAAGACAGCTCCAGAATCTGGCTGCTGCACCCCTCCTCCTTGCCACATCCTCCTCCAGACCTCTGCTGCCATCCCTGACCAACAGAGTGGCAAGAAAGCCTGGAGTCCCTGCTTCCACCCCAGCCTCCGGACAGTCCCTTTTCCACCCAAGCCAGAAAGGGCTTTGAGAAACTGAGTGAGATGGTGCTGCTCCTCTGGCCTCCCACCTCACAGAGTATGAGCCAATCCTCCTGTCAGCCTTCGGGGCCCACCATCCCCATCTCGGTCTGTCCCCCGCCACCTCCTTCATCGCTCCCTCCTGCCACTCAGCCATATGGACTATCCAACTGCCCCTTGGACGCACCCCTTCAGCCTGGCCTCAGGGCCTCTGCCCTTCTGTTTTCTCTCCCTGCAGTGCTCTTCCCTAGAGCTCCCCATGGTCTCAGTGCTCACTCCTGTGGGTCTCTGCACAAATGTTATCTTATCATCATCTTCCTTGATTACTTCTTTAGAATTGTACTCACATGTGCAGACACACCCCACCTGTACACCCTGTCACTCTCTCCTGCTCCATTTTCTATCCACATAATGAACATCCTTCTGATATATTCTATACTTTGCCTCTTGATAGGCATATGCTTATGCTTATGTTTTGTTTTCCCCCACCAGAACTGCCATATAAGCTCCATGAGGGCAAGTATTTTTTTGGCCTGTTTCATTCATTGCTGTATCCTCAATGCTTTGAATAGAGCCTGGCACACAGTAGATGCTCAATAAATGTATGTTAGATGAATCCATGGAAAGTTAATAAAACTGGCATTCTGGTTTTTCTGGCAGTCTTGCTAGTTGGATGGCATGAGAAAAATCCCCTTCCAATTCATGCACCAGCAAGACAGTTTCTGGGCCTGCAAACCAAGTAGGAACCAGACACAAATTGTGGGGACCCCACTGCCAGCCTCTTGAGCTGAGCAGGCACAACAGGGCAGTCACGTGGATGCCGTGCACACGAGTCCATGCTGCTGTTCAGGGAGAGAAGATATCTGGACTCCAAGACTAGCAGGAAGGGAACTGTGTGTGCACTATGCCACATTGAGCGTTAATGTGGATGGAGATTATAGTTTCGCAGTTCTGAGAAAATGACTCAGAAACCAGTCAGGACAATATCTGACTGAGCTGGTCCTTCTGATTAATTTCCTATTTTTTAGTAGTAGCTCGGAGTGGATGAACCTAGCAAGCTCATGCGAGGAAGGCCAACATCCTAGTCATGTCACACTGGTATTGTGCACCCTCCATATGACATGACAAGGAGAGTGTGTCACCTCTGGGGTCTTCTTTCCAAGATCTAATTCAAGTCTAATCATAGCAAAAACATCAGATAAACCCAGACTGGGGATCTTCTACAGGACACCTGGCTGGGGCTCTTTCAGACTGTCAAGGTCCTAAAAAGCAAGGTAAGGCTGAGAAATGGGCACAGACCAGAGGAGACTGGGCGATGGAAAAGTGACGTGCAATGTGAGCTCCTGGATGGGATCCTGGAACAGAAAGAGGATATTTATGGGAAAACTGGCACATGAAATTATACAGCTGCTAAACTCATAAAGCAACCAAGCACTTTGGTAGCCAGACCCCAGGGACAGCAAACTGAAAAGCAGAAAGGCCCCCATAAGCCACAGCTGATTGCTTTGAAGCCCTCCCACTTATCTCTGAAGGGCCTGTTGCTTGGGTTTTGTGTGAGGTTAGGCTCACATACCCCACTCTCCCTTCAGCTCTGTGTTGGGCCAATTCCTGGCTCTATCCAGCTGTTTCCATAACTGTCTTCCTGAAGCTGGGCCCAGAACCACAAATGAGCTCGCTGCTGTTCTCAGGCCTGAAAAGCCTGACTTTTTCAGCCCTTATGTGAGACTCTCTGGGCACTCCCACAGCTGATCACTCCTCATTGCACACTGTGCCTGCTTCAAGCAAAATCATGAAGCACTTCTGTCTGCTTCCTTCTGCCAAAACATGCCTGATATCCACACAAAATACCTGACAGCAAAAGTGGGAAAATAGAACTTGTATGAATCGATGTACCTCAAAGCCATGCACAGTTCCGCCCTGCACGCTGGCGCCAGTGCTGCCCAGGGCTGCTGTGGCCACTCCTCTTGGAATGCGTGGCTCAGGGATGCCATGAGCCCAGCAGGCCATGGGCGGGACCACCTGCACCCCATGCCCCCCTCGTTTCAGCGACCCCACATCTGGGCCTGGGAACTGCAGATGGCCTTGGCGGGCTCATCAGGGGAGTCCCACAGGCACAGGAGACAGCGCAGTGACAGGGCCAAGACCCGGGAGTGTGCAGAAGGAAAGCAGCCAAAGCTGGAGGCTTCAGGGAGGAGCGTAGACCTGACGGAAAGGAACTCTGTCAGTAGGTCACAGGGTGTGAGGGGTGAGGGATTTAGTCACCAGTTAAGGAATTTCTGAAACTTAATCAGACGAAGGGAAGGATCCTTTTCCTGCTGAAGCCTCCTTCATGTCTGGCCACGTCGCCTTTTCAGTGAAGCTTGCATATCGGGGCACTCACATTTCCTGCCTCTCCCCTAATCTCCTTATCTTGTGCGTGACATCAGCTCCAGCCTCCTCGCCTCTCCCGGGTCCTGCGGGGACTGTGGGTTCCACCCGGGATGGTTTCTGCTTTCACTGCCCGACTCACTCTCACGTGGACCCCAACACTCTCTGCCTCCAGGTCGGCTCCTTCTGCTGTGGGATGAGCTTTCTCAGAGTCTGACCTGATTGGGGCACTCCTTGCCTGCGGAGCGCTTGGCTCTAGGTGAAGGCCCAGCCATTGGCATAGCCCCTGGATTCTTCCCTACCTGGCTCCACTCAGGGTCCCCTCCAGGGCTCCTTTTTGATCAGGGTGGGCAGCTCCTCATTTCCAGAGCACTCCAGCCCTTCCCCATGCTCTCCTTCTCCCGGAAGGGCTGGCTGACTCCACCTGTTACCCGAGCCCCCTCATTGGCCACCTCCTCAAGACCTTCCAGGGCACACGGGGCAGGCAGCTGGCCGGGCTCTCCTGTGTTGGATTCCTCTGGAGCACCAGTCCTGTTTTATTCTCAATTTATGTTATTTTATGGTGACCTTCTGAAGGGCAGGGGCCACCTGTGGGACGCCTGGCACATCACAGCCACTCAGCACATGCTGTGAGAATAAATGAGTGCAATGCAGGAGTCTGTGAGCACAGGTTAGCCAAGATGACCACTTCCACGCGGCTCCTGACCGGGGCACTGCTTCCAACACCTCCACAGCCCTGGCCCCAAGGAAAGGCAGCTCCCTGCTGGATGAAGCTGGGCACCAGAAACTGCAAGGCTGGGAAGTGTCAGGGGGGCCCACTGGTGGCTTCTGGCCACTGTGGTGTGCACGGCCTTGTGGGTGGTGGGGCAGGTAATGGTACTCCCAGAGTGTTTTGGGACTAGATCTAGGAAAAGACCACATCAAAGACAATAATGGAATGTTGGATCAAACAGGTACTTTAGTGTAGAACTTTGGTGCCTTTAATATGCTACAGACATGGGGTGTCTAAGGGCTGGGCAGTCAGTGATGTTTCCCAAACATCATCTGACCATAGAGCCTCAGGGCATCATGGAACCTACTCTGGGAAAAGCCCACATTGCTGGATTTCTGCTGAGTGATGGACAAAGGGCCTGGAAAAAAGTATCTGCTTATGACTTATTCATCATGGTCACCCTAAAATATGCCGGTCATCAGGATCAAATGCTGTGTTTCTCAGAAAAAATCAAAAGAAAAAAGACGTCTTTAAGGAATCAAAAACTTTTATTCAGAATAAGTGTTAGCAAAATGAAGGTAGGTGCCTCATAAATGCAGGGCCCCAGAGTATTCAGAAACGGATTAGAAAATAATTACAAAAATATTTTGTCACATATTAACATGAAACTACAATCACTGGCTGAAAAATATAGTCATATGCAATCAAGCTGAAAAGAAAAGGTGAAAATCTCCAGGTTATCTGCCCAGGTGGCAGGAAATCGACAGCCCCGAGAACGCAAGTGCTGCTGTGCCTCCAGGCCCAGGACTATGATCCAAAGTAACGGGCAGACCACCGGCCTGCACCACCACACTCGGGCTGCACACAAGACAGCCAGCTTAGGATCTCCGTGGGCTGCTACCTATGTCACAGAGGGCTGATTAAGAGCTTGCAGTGTTCCCAAATAGGGCCTCCAATGAGAGGAGTGGAAGCTGCATTACAAGAAATTCACTGGGGCTGCACCTGACTCTTCAACTTGGCGAGTCTCATGAGGCACTCGTCCCTCCACTGCCTCCTGGCAGCTAAGTGCTCCGGGTCATCAGGGACCTTCATGCACATGTCCTGCGAGAAGGAGAAGGAAAAAAAGGACAATAAAGAGGAAATAATTTATCAGGAGTGTAATTATTGCTCTTCTTTATGCAAACTGTGCAGAAACTGCTTTCAGAGACAAAAGCAGTAAACCCTCAATGAACAGCAGCTTTCCAAATCTTGAAAGACCTCAGTCCCTCAGAGACAAGTCACAATGAGCTACCAGTTCACTGGTCATCCTGTCCTTAAGGTGTCCTGATGACACGATGGAAATATGAACAAAGTTATGACTGAGGAATCACCAAGATCAAGGGCAAAGATTCCATCTGCAGATGCAGGCCCACCCGCCACAGAGGTGAGGGGCAGCAAGTGCTCCAGGTGGCCAACATGCTTCTCTGCAGTGAGTCTACATACCTGGTTAACCTTCTCAGCAGTGGCCCTGGAAAACTCTGGAATGGGTCCAAAAGTCTTTAGGACATGTTTCATGCCTTCGCTGTATCTGTCACAGTAGCTTAACATACCTGGAATTGCATGAAGACAAGAATCCACAATCTCAGAAAAAAACATTCTTAGTTATACTCAAACTCAGAAATGCATTCAGAGAGTTTCACCCTGGGGTCAGATAAGCTACACTCTTCCCTCCCTGTGAAGACAAGACAGAGCTGGGGAATGTGTAAGGGCCTGCTGGCACTGGAGAAGCGACCCTCCCCATTACCCACTGTCCACGCTGGCTCCTGGGTGTTCGAATGCCAAAAAGTGCTGGGCCTGGCTGGGCCTGGTAGCTCATGCCTGTAATCCCAGCACTTTGGGAGGCCAAGGCGGGTAGATCACCTGAGGTTGAGAGTTCAAGACCAGCCTAGCCAACATGGTGAAACCCCGTCTCTACTAAAAATACCAAAAATCAGCCAGGTGGTGTGGCAGTTGCCTGTAATCTCAGCTACTCGGGAGGCTGAGGCAGAGAATTGCTTGAACCTGGGAGGCTGAGGTTGCAGTGGGCTGAGATCGTGCCACTGTACTCTGGCCTGGGCAACAGAGCGAGACTCTGTCTCAAAAAAAAAAACAAAGTGCCAGGTCCCTCAGACCTCGCATGCCACCTCTGCTGGTGCATCTCACGGAACCCTCCGGTTGGCCTGCGTTCACACACTGATTTGTTGGCTATCACAGTAAGTCCTAATGCCACCAAAAGTGTTTCCTCCAACCATGGGTGTACAAGGTTATTTGTGTACAACGCTTGAATGCATTTTCCAAGAATTAAAGATGTCAGATCTCAGGTAAACCCGTCACTTATGTCACTGTTAGACCACAGATCTCATTTAGCACTGTATTGGGTACAGTCAAGGCTGCAGGTACTTGAAACACTGGTTGGAGAGCTCATGTTGGCTTGTGCCTTGCTGGTTTGGGTGGATGGAGCCAGGCGCTCAGCTGCACAAGCCCCCATGCACGCTCCCCACGCTCCTGCTGCTCCCCAGCCTTGGAGAGCCATGATTTCTCAGATTCTAAGGAGAGGGCCCTGGGACTTTGGTGAAGAGATGCAGGAAGAGGCTTATCCTGGAGGGAGAGGGAGGGAGCCGCACGGGCTAGGCTGACTGCGTGAGAATGGGGTGCGCCCAGGGGAAAGCGCAGGCCAGTCACGGCCCCCACCCAGCACCGGCCTGCCCCGACCCGCTGGGTCCCGAAGACTCACTCTCCCTCACATTCCTCCCCTCCCTGCTGCCGGGAGGCGAACGGGCTGGTGCCGGCCTGTGCTTAGCAAGTCAAGTCAGAAGCCAGGGCCGGGATCCTGGAAGAGGAAGAGGAGGCGTTTCTAGTCCTGGGCGCCATGGAGGACACAGGCTGGGCTACTGCTGCGACCCTGACCCATTTCCCACATCTTTCAAACCCTTAAAGGCTCAGCAGCTGGTCAGTCCGCCTACGAAGGTAACATGGGAACAAACGAAGCTGCAGAATGTGCAGAGCCTGCCCCAGTCAGCTTCCCACTCCCCACAAAAACTGTGGATGATTAACTTAAAATACGAACCATCGGTACTAGATACGCTCAAAAAGCAAAAAATGAACAAACATAATCTTTGGGGTTTAGTTTTGATTGACCTATGCTGATGTGAAAGCCTAAAATCATTGGGTTGCAATTTATTTGCTTCAAATAGTTCTTCTCTCTCAGTGTGTTAAAATTTCCCCCAAAATGGTTTTGAAGGGTAAAAGACTCAAACATACCAACTTTTCTGACATTAGCACCTGAAATTAACTGATGGGTACTCTGTTTATAAAAGAAAGGTTTCATCTCATTTAACCTAAGTGTTAATTTGGCAGTGCAGAATTCTGGAAGTCTCCTGAGCTTTCCAGCACTGGATAGGTACTGGAGATGGCTTAGCATTTCTGGAGAACAGAAAACAAACTATACATTTATTTCATTTGGGAAATTATTTACTTCACTTTTGCTAGTTGCTTATTTATTAAAACTAAAGGAGACAAAATCTAGACACAAATACAGTTTATTCCTTCCTTTTGGGGTGGGGGGGGGCAGAGACACAAGAATCAAGTTGAAAATATATTAAATTAGAAGAAAATGGAAAGAGCTGCTGTGGCTGCATATCCCCCCACTTACAGGCAGGCGCCCTCACGAGACCCCTCAGCAGCCAGTTCCATCACCCTCTCCTACCAGAGCAGCAACAGGCCGGGGGTTCAGTTCATGCAGCACTTGCTCTCTGGAAAATATCACATTCTCTGCGCAAGTGTTCATCTCTCCCTGTTCTGTGAAATCATTTGAACCTCCCAAAAGCTTTCTAGAACTTTCTTTCCTTTCTGCCTTTGTAAAGTTTTAAAGGGACATTTATTTCTACAAAACTTTTATTCTGTTTTGTAGAAATAAATGTCCCTTTAAAACTTATCATGCTGGAATTCATAATAGTGCAATTCATAATTTTCCCCATTTTTATTCAGGAAACCCTTAAAAATGTCAGTCTTACTGATATAAAAACTTTTTTTAACATGCTCTTGGGATGAAGAGCCTCATTGTCTGTGACGAAGTTCAGGCGCCCACACCACGTGCTCACCATGAGATGGGTGCAGCCTCCGGGTGCTCCAAGGGCAGGAGTACTCAGTGACTTAGACTCACGACCTGCATCTGCCTGATTATTTACAACCATGTCCCAGTAAACTTATGACTGTGACTGTTATTTGCAACTCCTCCCCTTCCATTTTAGGGAGGTGTAATTTATTTTCAACAATTATTTTGGCTTCTCTACACCACGAGAGGAGAATTGGGTGTAAATTACTCTAAAATGCCAATTTCTTTGGAAATAGGAAATATACAACACAGCCCACTTCACTTTCGATCCCCCTGGTCTGCCCTTCCCCACTATTTCTATCTAATCCAGCCTCCCCTGTATTTTTTCTTCTATGCTTCCAGGCCCTCTGTCCCTTTGAGTTCTAATTCTTCCAAAACCCTTGTAGAGCTTGGCTTTTTAGAAGATTCTGAACCTAATTTCTTAAGAGATGCTTATCCAGAAAAAGACAAAGAGTAGAAAAAAGAATTGATTCTCATGAGATTGGATGTAGCTTAACTTGCTGCTTTCTAACTTGGGAGCCTTGGGCGGTGGGCCTCTGAGGGACAGTGGGTTTGAGTGCTCCAGGTGCACAGGCAGGAATCCTTTCTGTTTCCATGTATGCAGCAGGCACCAGAGGAGGCCTTGACCCCAGCCCAAGGCCACAGCCACTAGGAGGGATTCCAGGCATCAGCTCCTTGGAGAGCCTTAATTGCCACCCATACCTGGGAAGTCTGGTTTTCTTTCACACAGCTGTGAATGCACACCTATATGAATTCACCTGCTTTTTAGAGACAGGGTTTCACAGAACTCATTAAGGAAGATCAAAAATGCCTCAAAGCACAAAGCGACATTATCTCATTCCTCCTCTCAGGATCAAATTCCCACCTGAGTGAGGACTTGCCCAGGGTAGGGGAGGCAGAACCGACCTGGGTCCTTCACCTCACCTCAGCGAGTCCCCTGCCCATCGGCTCACCTGCTTCCACTGGCTGGCAAATAATCGCTTCCCATCAATCAACCAAACCCACCAGCCACCAGGCATCTCAGTTTTAAAAAAGGCATGTGTCTACACAGGAGAGGAAATCTGTGAGGCAAAATGGTAAATAAACATCCACTTCCCCTGGCGGCGATTTCCACGCTGCCAGATTCTAAGATGTCCTCATTTCAAGTGGAACAAAACTCAGGAGGAACCCAAACAGCCCCAGGGACAAGACAGAGCGGTTCCTCTCTCTACTGACCTGCGAGTCTAAAGCTTAGCAAAGAAACAAACCCCGCTGGGAAACTCTAGGTACCTGGTTCCAGAGCCTTCTCCATGCCATTAGCAAAAATCCTAATCTGTATTTATTCCTCTCTCTGCACTTGTGAATCTTTCTGGAAGAATATTAAAAACCAAAAATAAAACAACAATGAAAAAAACTAGAAAAGTAGTACATGAAACAAACAACACAAAACTCTGTTTGAATACAACATATATTAAGGACTTACTAGGTGCCAGCAATGCAGCTAAGAGCTTCCATCTGGTTCAATTCTCACACCACCGTGAGGAAGCAGTTACTGTTGTCCCCATTTCACAGATGGGGAAACTGAGATGCAGTGAACTTAAGTCACTTGCCCCAGGTTATACAGCCACTAGGTTGGAAAGCCAGGGTAAGGAGCCGGCCCACTGGCTCCACAGGCCAGAACCACCATTCTGAGGGCCCGTCTTTCAGGGGTGTTGTTTGTAAAAGGAGCCAAAAGGTAATGGCACGCTGGCCTCCTGTTTCTCAGAAACTATTTCATTAGATTAAAAATAAATCCTAAAATATTTGCACTAGTTCTAGATAAATGGTAGCTTTTCAGGCTAATAACTACCCTTAACCTGAGATGCTGGCTTTATGAAAACAGTATCAGAAAAGAAGAAAAATTCTCCCAACTCCAATCTTGATATATTCTGGGTGACACAGGGAAGAATGATAAACATTTCTATGGGTTCCCAGCCAGATCTTATAACTCTCCAACTCTGGTCTTTGGAATGCTCTGAAGTTGAAAACTACATCCGTCCACCATTATCATATGAAGCCAATTAGGTTTTCTTATCATATCTGCTTTGTTTGAAAAATTGTTATGGGCCTCCTTCCTGTCTGCCACTCTATTTGATTCTTAAGTTTCCGGTTTCATTGGCTTCTGTTTCTATTTGCTTGAAAGTCAAAGCTGTTCTCCGTTCTGTCCCTATCTATTTCTTATGATTCCTCAATTATCTTATTTTTTTCAAGAAAAAAAAAGAGAAAGAAAAACACAGTGGTTATCAGGCAGCGTCTATATACATTTCAAATGTATAAATTTCTATACATTTCAAATGCTTAAACATATATACAAATCTATATACATTTCAAATGCTTAAATATGCTCACAAGTTTTGAGGTTCTGGTTGAAAACACTGTTTGAAATGATCTAAGACTTTGTGTTAATAGTACAAGAAAACTCTTGTTTCATTGCATGAGGCCATCTTTCTCTACATTATCTTCTTCTATTCAGTGGTTATCTTCCCATAAAACTAACACACAAGTGCTGGAGCAGATTCCCCTCTTCCCTTCACTCCTCTTAGCTCTTCTTAGCTTGATTCTGATAAGGACTGAAGCAGAGAACACACGGCCCATCCACTTCAGAAATCATCTGTGCACCTGCTGTGTGCAGGAACATGTCTAGTAAAGCTGCCTTGAACTATTCATTGGACAGCATATTTCATTAACTACTGTGAAAATTGACTGAACTATTACCAAAATGTAATACTGAAATTATAGAACTGAAGTCAAACAGACTGAGAGAGGTCACCAACTCTTAACCTCCCCTCTCACAGAGGGAGTTTCCTCTCAACATCTAAACCTCCCACAGGCAGGCAACCACATCCCCTGCTCAGCTTACCCAATTAAAGCATGGGCCTTTCCTGGACATCAGCTCCTGTTACTAGAAAGTTCGCCCTGCCATGTACTGAGCCCAAACCTGTCTGTCTGCTTGCCATTTCCAGTCTTTCACTCCACTTCCGCCCCCACAAAAGATACAGACAGAGAGACATACAAGAGACTCTGGTCACTTTTTTCTGGATAAGCCCCAGCTTCTCAGTATCCTTTGTTAAATGCAGACCATGGAGCTGCATACAACACTTCTTTTCTCTTTCTGTATGTTTTCCAAGTTAGAAATATTATTAATCTATAGTAATTGTAGAAATTTATAACACAGACAAGCAAAAAGATACTAAAAGTTACCTATAATCTCAGTACCAAGAGATAGCTGGCAATAATAACATCTAGGTTACATCTCTCTCCAGATTTTATACATAGTTTTTAAAATTTACTTTGTTTTAATTTGCTATAGGTTTTATTGGTTATCAAATGACATCTTCTTTTTGGATCAATTAAAATCTGGTTGACAGAGTTTCATTCTTGGAAGTTTCTTGTCCTTCCCAAGTCGTCTTTCCTTTAGAGTTACCAGATCACAGATAATGGGCTCCGACCTAATTCCCCCCAAGCCTTCTGGAGGCAGCATCTGGCCAATGTCTGGTCTGCCCCACCCAAATGCCCCTCCCCAGCTCCTAGCCTGTGGAAGCCCTCAGTATAGGCTCCCTAGCCGTCTAGAAGAAAACCTTGCTCATATTTGGGCAGAAGATATATCCAGCAGAGGTCCCTGTGGGTTAAGTCAGCCCCCTATCTTTTCTTCTTGCCTCTGTAAATAATGTCATCATCTTCCTCAGGAAACTACCACTTTCCCTTCTGCCAGGCTGGGTGACATGCTGCGAAGTTTCTGTGACATCACCAACCTCTCTTCCTTTGAGCTCTCACCTGAGCACAATGCACCACATGGAGCCCTGAGGTGCATGCACTCCACATGGATTTACATCTCAGTACACAGCGTTTTGCATCCCTGCCTTGTCTGTGAATCACCAGGGCTGGCCATCATCTCCTGTATATCCTACTGTCTCTATTCAGTTGTAAGAAAAGGCAAAATGTGACTGTTTACAAAACCCATGACAACACTAAATAGAATGGAATTCCCATCCTGGCCCCAGATGCATACCTTCTGCATTGAGATGCATGGTTTCCAGGGGTCCAATGAACGCATATCGCATGCCCAACCCTTCTGACATGACAAGGTCCAGGTCACTAGGAGACACGATTCCTTCCTATGTGGAGAAATTGGGCAGCATAGATGAGTTCTGTAAAAAGACAATTTCATGGCCACCACTTTCATCCTAACTTCTTTAGAGCAGGATCCCAAAATCTTCTCCAAAGCACTATACAGGGTGAGCACCACTTACCGAATATGCTTATGACCAGACGTGTTTTGGATGGCTGATATTTTTTAGATTTTGGAATATTAGCATATGCATAATGAGGTATTTTGGGGATGGGAGCTGAGACTAAACACAAAATCTATTTCTGCTTCATATACACCTAGCTTGAAGGTAATTTTATATAATATTTTCAATAATTTTGTGCATGAAATAGTTTGTGTACACAAAATCATCAGAAAAGCAAAGGTAACACTATCTCATGTCAGTGCTCAAAAAGTTTTGGATTTTGGAGCATTTTGGATTTTGGATTTTCAGATTAGGGATGTTCAACCTATGATAGTATTTTGAATGAATTTTGCATGACAAAACCATAATATTATCATATGTTATAAATGGCTTGGCATGGTGGCTCACACTGGTAATCCCAGCACTTTCGGAGGCCGAGGTGGGGGATCCCCTGAGGTCAGGAGTTCGAGACCAGCCTGGCCAACATGGTGAAACCCTGTCTCTACTAAAAATACAAAAAATTAGCTGGGCATGGTGGTGCATGCCTCTAGTCCCAACTACTCAGGAGGCTGAGGCACGAGAATCACTTGAACCCAGGAGGCAGAAGTTGCAGTGAGCTGAGATCATGCCACTGCACTCCAGCCTGGGCGTCAGAGCGAGATTCTGTCTCAAAAAAAAAAAAAAAAAAAAAAAAAAATATATATATATATATATATATAAACACACACACACATATATATAATAAAAAGATATATTTTTTTGTGTGTGTGAAATGGTCAAACACAAATTCACCTTTTCCATCCCTGCAATCTACTAGGGGTTGAAATCAATTCCTCTTGACCTCCCTGCCTTCTTATCTCACCCTACAACCTACGGACCGCCTGCAGCTGCAGGGAGTGGGAGAGGCTGACGACAAGGGGAGCGTGAGGACGGGGCATCGTAGTAAAAGGACAGGAAGGATTTTCTAGATTTCTGCCTAGGACCCGGGGGGAGTAAGATTAGAGCCATCCAAAGACGTGGGAAGGTGCTCTCCAGGCTTCATCTGCCTTCAAGTCCGGCCTTGTTCAGCTTTTAATGAATTCGTAAAAAGTGATATTCTTTGATGAAATGCAGCTTAGAACCATGGGTTTGTTTGCTAAGGTGGGGCCCTGGAATCTTAGAGGCAAGTTGTTGTGTGTTGAGGTTAGACGTCTGATCAGCCACCTGTGTTCCTTGGCCTCACGTGGCTTTGGGATGGAGGCAGGGAAGCGCAGATAATGATCTGCAAGAGCTGCGCTCCACTGAGGTCCCTCCCGTCAGAGGATGCCTCCCCCTTGGGCATTTCCACTGTCAGGAGGGCGGACGGAGGGAAGCCGCCACCTTTTCCCCTACGCCTGCACGGCTCAGACAGGCAGCACTCCCGCGGAATCCGCCGCCCCAGGTCTCATCTGAGCGCTGTCTTTCACCATAGCTCTGTAGGACCGAGGCAGTAGCGCTGGCCGGCCTGCGAGAGCCCGACTGTGGACGATGCGTCGCGCCCTTCTCATCGCGGCCTGGGCGGGCCCGCCTGCCCTCGGCTGAGCCCGGTTTCCCTACCCCGGGGCACCTCCCCACGCCCGCACCCGGCCCCACTCCCTCCCAGGCTTGCGGGTAGAGCCTGTCTTTGCCCAGAAGGCCGTCTCCAAGCTGGGGGCCTGCTCCGCCCGGAGGGCTCTGCGGGGACCCCGGCACAGCGGCCTGCAGGGAGGCACCCTCTGCCCTGCTGCGAGCCTGGGGCGCCTGGGCCTGGCTGGCCTCGAGGTTCCTGGGCCTCCAGGGCAGCCCCAGGGGTCCCCCAAGAAGCGAGAAAAGGGGTTCGAAACCCCCGCCGTGCCCCGCAACCGGCTGCGGCGGGCGACAGCCAGGTGCCTCAGGTCCGTGTGCTGGCTTGGACACTCCCCTGCGTCTGCAGAGAGAGCGGTGGTGAAGCGGGAGCAGGCAGCCTGGCCCAGGAGCCAGGACGGCCACAGCCACGCCACCGGCGAGGGCGAGGGCCAGGGCCACTCACGTGACCCGCAACTCCCTTTTGGAGAGCCACTTTGCATTTCGTTTTGTTTGCGCACACGGGACACAAGCATATCGAGACTGAAAAAGCCACAGCCCACGTTTCCAGGAGAATTACAAAGCAAACGCCTGGCCTCGCCTGCCGCAGACTCCGCCCGCTTCTAGAGGCCCGCACCCTGACTCCTGCAATAGCGGCTCTCCCGCTTTTGAGACTGGCCGCCTGTGTTCACATTCCTCAACTGCAGCGTTTGCTGCTGGCCCATTTCTAAACTTCCTGTAAGTGGAATCACTCAGCGCGCGTTCTTTCGTGACCTGTCTCTCACCATCCTGTTTCTCAGATTCACCTGCGTCATGTGTCCATCTCCTTGATGCAGAGACATGAGTTTACTCATCCACTCTGCGGCCATGAGCCTTTGGCTAGTCTGGGGCTCCTGTGAGCAGGGTAGCCAGGGACACGCGCTCAGGGCAGCCAGGGACACGCGCACAGGGCCAGGGCACGGGCCGCGGCTGGGGCCCAGAGCATCCTTCTCCCCCTCACTGCGGCGCCCCGGCCTCCAGCATTGTGTAGAAGAGGTCCCGTCGCGCCTCAGCCTCGCCACGCTTGGTGTCCCCACCCTTGCAAAGTTTCGCTAATCTGGTAGGGTGAAATGGTATCTCACCGGGTTTCCTTCGAGTTCTAAATCACCCTACCACATGTTCACTGACTGCTAAGGAGAGCGAATCAGTCTGTGCAAGTCACTGCAATGCTGAGGAGGGTCGCCTCCTTTCACTCCCAAGAGCGAAGCTGTAACGGGTCGGGGCATCAAGGGGGCTGGGGGATATCTACCTAAGGCCCACAGAAACTCCCGGAACCGTCAAGAATCCCGTGTGGAACACAGGCATTGTCGCCTCCTCTCCCTGGCAGGAGGTCTGGAGGCAGGAAGGGTGGCTCCCTGCCCTCTCTCCAGGCTGCTGGAAGGCCTGGGCTGTGGCCCCTCGCACCCCCGTGGGCTCTGGAATGCTGTGAAAGGCAGCCAGGCGGCCTGCAGACGCTCCCTCACCCTTGGTTTCCAGGCCAACATTCCAAACAGCACCAAGTTTTCATTTTAGTATTCAAACTGGGAAGTATGCAAACATGGAAGCCACCCTATACTTGCAGTGTTATTTGGCTTGGCTCTTTTAGAATCGTATTTAGTATTTTTAGAGCTGATTTTTTAAAAATCATTTTTAGGATTGCCAAATAGAAAAAAGGTGAGCCACCCAAGAGTAGGTCCTTTTTGGTTTGTATCATCTGAGCTAACAGCCCCTGACTAATGCCCGAGAAGGGTTCTCCATGCTGCCCCATGACATGGGAGGAGCCACATTCCCTCCAACTCCCATGTTCTCAGCTCTGCCTGATTTCATCTAGCAGAGGGCTGTGGGTCTTCCATCAGCCACTATTCACCAGTAGAACAAGTTAGAAAGGGAAAAACGTTTTGATACTTTCCCTTCCTCACTCCTTCTTTCTGCCCGTTTGAATTTCTGAAATGGATTTCTCAAAGCTTGAGTTTTTACCGAGAAGCTAAATATAGAGAAAGAAAAGGACCACAAGGCATTTAGTTGAGAAGCTCCACAACTAGGATATCATGTCCCCAAGGCAAACTTTTGAGTTTCTCCCTGCTGCACTTGGTGCTGAACTAAAGCTTTCCCATTTAGGATGTTTTGAAGCTCAGGTTGCTTAATTTTGCCACTGAGCTTAATTCCACCCAAAGCTTTGTGACATCTGTGACCTAATATTATAACAATGACAAATAATAATTTGTCACTGATAAATAATCGCAGCAGCATGACAGGCAGAAACAAGTGCTTATGTTGAAATAGGGAACTGACAAGCGATTCCTTGGAATAGGTGACGGGCAACACAGCTGTGTGGAGATGGGAACCCTATCTGAGTCCAGCCTTTCTGTGGTTCCGTTAACATTGATCAGTTTAGCAATCAGTACTTACTCCATTTTAAGGTAAAATTCTCAAGTCACACACACAAAGAAAAGATTCTTAAAAAATCATACAAAGCAATGAATACTACAATCACTGTTAGTTCAAAACCTGGTTTCACGTCCTGAAAAATCATTGGGCAAAGAGATCCCAGACAGTGTTAAGGAACCCCTTTTATTAAAAAACTTCTTGCTTCTGCTTCCTTAGTTAAAACCTGAGATTTTTCCACAGTCGAGTAACACATGGATAGCTGGGGCACATACTTTGCACCTGATTTGGTGGGAGAAAATGCCCAGGCTGAGAGGAGCCACAAGACTGTCATCCGTGAAGTAAGGAGAAAATGCAAGATAGTTAATAACGTACCCAACTGCTATGACACAAATGTTAAGTCGAATGAAAGGTTTAGGGATTTAGCCCACCCAGACTATGGAGAATAATCTCATTTACTTAAAGTCAACTATGTACCAAATACCTTCCCAGCAACATCTAGACTGAGTTTGACTGAGTGACTGGACGCTCTAGCCTGGCCAAGCTGACCCTCTCAGGGGACAGATACCCTCGGGGATCTTGGATCAAGCACTTTTGTTTGTTTGTGGGGTGGGGATGGGGAGAAGAGGAAGCAAGACACATCTAACAATTAACAATAGCAAAGGGTTAACAGATGCTGTGGTACTTACTCTGGTCCTTCGGACAGTCCCAGAAGAAGAGGAAGGCAGGAGAGAAACTTGTGTGGTGGAGGCACACAATATTTGATGGGTAAATCCTCCGTGAGTATCTCCTCTACTGATCACCAGCTACACAGAACCATCTTTCCTTCTCTATAATCATCCCATCCCTACATTTAATTTTCTGATTCATGTATTTTTTGCATACCCTCATTTTCATTTGCTTTTCTCATTTTTCTTCATACCATTCTTCCTCATCCACTTCTTTTTTACTAATTCCCAGCTTTTGATCTTCTATTTTGTTTTGCTATACTTTTCCCCCAAACTTGGTCCTGAATTTTCACATTTTTCTTGTGCAAACACTACTATAACTTTACCACTACTATCACCACCAGGAACACAGACTTGCTACCCAGGAATTTGGATGAGGTTCTATTCAAGTCCTTCCACTCCTCAGCTAGAGTTTGGGCATAAGTCCACTGTCAACTGAGAAACAGGAGAAAAATTAAGAGTCAGGAGTCACAAAAGGTTTTATCTTAGGTGAGTGTCAACTAAAGAAATGCAAGAGAGAGAAGTAGAGTACTCTGCCACCTTCAGCCCTATGAGGGCAACATGAAGAAAGCACTGGGCTTGTGTGTATCACCCCAGGGCAGTGGCCAAGAAGAAAGGACTACACCAGCACGTCCACCTCAATCTCTAGTGAAAGAAAGGATGGAACAAAGTTAAATCTCGGTGATTTTCTCATCTCCAGACATGTTCAAGGACAGACCCAGACAAGAACAATCACTTGTACAGAAATAACTCAAGCATGAGCCAGGGTACTAACTATCCCTCTGAGAAACATCCAGCCCTAGGGTCCTTGCAAATGCTACAGGGAGTAACAGAGTTAGAGATTAAGTTTCTTCTTATTATTATTATTTTGAGATGGAGTTTTGCTCTTGTTGTCCAGGCTGAAGTGCAATGGTGGGATCTCGGCTCACTGCAACCTCTGCCTCCCGGGTTCAAGCGATTCTCCTGCTTCGGCCTCCGAATAGCTGGGATTACAGGCATGTGTCACCATGCCCAGCTAATTTTGTATTTTTAATAGAGACACAGTTTCTCCATGTTGGTCAGGCTGGTCTCAAACTCCTGACCTCAAGTGATCCACCCGCCTCAGCCTCCCAAAGTGCTGGGATTACAGGTGTGAGCCACCATGTCCAGCCTAGATTAAGTTTATATTGAGAACTATCACAAGGATTCATGAGTCTCTCATGAGAAACTAGTTGGAATTATGAGTTTGTTCCCTCCACTTATACGCACTGTACCCACATGTTTTCGTTTTCTATACTCTTCACTACATGTTGCTTCCCCCACATGCAACAGGAAACTGGCTCCACAGCAAGGGTGAAAAAGATCTGACCCAGCGGTCCCCACCCACGCCACCTTCCAGGGAGAAGGTG
The DNA here is from genome assembly GCF_028885655.2 of Pongo abelii. Classification (NCBI taxonomy): domain Eukaryota; kingdom Metazoa; phylum Chordata; class Mammalia; order Primates; family Hominidae; genus Pongo; species Pongo abelii. The sequence goes on from NC_071999.2 coordinate 22,141,954, forward strand.
AGGCCAAGATGAGACTTTAATAAGTCGAAAATAAAAGACTGCTAAGTGCTGCCCCACAATTACTCACACGCTTGTGGTCAGGTTTGTGAGCTGCTTGGCCTGTTGCCGGCACTTACAAGCTTTCTTGGAAGAAAGACACAGACATTCCTGCAGAATGACTTGAGCAAATTTTGCTAACGCTACAAGGGTTGATTGAACACCACCACATTGAACTGATGCAAGAGGACACTGAATCACGCCCATAAAACACCTGTCCTGTCAAGAGTCTTCCGAGAGGACGCACAGGAGTCAGCGCTCCAGGGGAAGAAGATGAGAAACACCAGGTGGACCATCCTGGCCAGGCTGCTGGGAACAAGCCTACGTGCACAGCTGCCGGAGGAGAGGTGGGTCTCCCCTCTGGGAGGCATCTCAGCTACATCTAACAAGTTATAAAAATGTTACTCTCCCGCAGGGTGAGCCCACTCCCAGAATTATTCCAGAAAAGACTACAGAAGAAGAAACCATATGTGCAAAGAGGCTCACTGAGGCCTGACCTTAAAACATCCCCCAGTAAGGGAAAGATTGGATTTAAAAGAAAAAAAAAAAGACCAGCTAAATGAAATATAATAAAGCCATTAAGAATGAATAAAAACTTGAGCAGCATGATCATAACAGAGACTAGACAGGAACAAAGGAAAATGAAAGCAATTTGACATAGGGTAGAGCAAACACAGGTGGTGTTTTTCCCTTTGACTTTTCTTTAAAATAGAGGTTTTTTGGTTTTTTTTTTTTTTTTTTTTTTTTTTTGAGACAGAGTCTCGCTCTGTCACCCAGGCTGGAGTGCAGTGGTGCAATCTCAACTCACTGCAACCTCCGCCTCCTGGGTTCAAGCGATTCTCCTGCCTCAGCCTCCCGAACAGCTGGGACTACAGGGGCCCACCACCACGCCTGGCTAATTTTTTGTATTTTTAGTAGAAATAGGGTTTCACTGTGTTAGCCAGGATGGTCTCAATCTCCTGACCTCATGATCCATCCGCCTTGGCCTCCCAAAATGCCGGGATTACAGGTGTGAGCCACTGCGCCCAGCCTAAAATAGAGCTTTTAAATAGAAACAAACAAACAAAAAAATGGAAAGGAAAGAGAGGAAAGACTTTGCCCTAATAAAAGGGACATTCCAGAGTACTTCAGGCCCCTGTGCTAATTCCCTGGTGCACTTTTTCTTAGTACACTGTGTGTATAATGATGCTTTCAGGGAGAAAAAACCAACAGTATTATAGAGTCTGAAAGAAAGAAAAGGCCTCGACTTTTAAAACAAACACAACAGCAAAAAGAATCCATCATTGTGTATGAATGTGAATACGTTCACTTCCGTTCTATGAGGGTAGTGATACTTTAATTGAGGGGTCCTCTGGGAATACAGTTTACTACAATAAGTTTTGAACCAAAGAGTGTAAAACACTCCTGACTCCAAAAACAGCCATGGAGCACAAGCCCCACATCTGCCTGCTCCCCACATCTCTACCCAGAGACGCTTCCTGCCTTGACAGCCCATAGGGCTCCAGTGGCCTCTCACCTGGCTTCTACCTGCAGCTGACAGAAGGCAAAAGGCTGGCTCCCACAAGGGAAGAGGGATGCTGTGTCGTCTGTCACCTCCCGCCTCCCTTCTCTTTGCCTTTTCTCTTGGGGGCTCCTCACCCCCATCCTCTACTTCTGGGGACCCTTACCCCTGGCCTGTTAACTTCCCAACTTCAAACTGAGGGAGCTGAAATCCATCATTTATATTCACTGCTCAAGCACCTATTGGTAATGATTGCTAGAAGGTGTTACAGTAACAGCATTTTCATTCATTTATTTTTATCTTTTTTTTTAGAGTTAGAATACTAACATAGATGCTTTGCAGCATTTTGGGGATTTTTAAGGAGTATATGGTTGATGTTATTTATTTGCTTGTTAATGGGGATACAGGTATCTCTAAATTCATAAATCAGCAGTATCTCTCTTTTCAATAGGGTTTTGTTGCTCACCAATATGACTACTCAGAAGATGGCCACCCACAAAATAATAAATAATGGTATAAAAATAGTCTACTTCTTGTGGAAAATTGCTGCTAGAGAAAAAATCCTAATTAAGGCCAGGTGCGGTGGCTCATGCCTGTAATCCTAGCACTTTGGGAGGCCAAGACAGGCCGGTCATTTGAGGTCAGGAGTTCAAGACCAGCTTGGCCAACATGGAGAAACCCTATCTCTACTAAAAATACAAAAAATCAGTCAGGCATGGTGGCATGCGCCTGTAGTCCCAGCTACTTGGGAGGCTGAGGTAGGAGAAGCCTTTGAACCTGGGGGATGGAGATTGCCATGAGCCGCGATCACGCCATTGCACTCCAACCTGGTCTGGTCCACAGAGTGAAACTCCACTTCCAAAAAAAAAAAAAAAAAAGGTCCTAATTAACTAATGATGTCAACCCAGCAAATAAAAGTTTGCAGATAGAATTCCAGTTGCTGTGGCAGTTGACGTTATCCCTGCGAACATCTGCACTACTCTAGAGAGAAATTATTACAAGGTACAAACGTGCTCCCTTGCACGTTTGCAAGGGAGCAAGTCCAGCCTTGCACGTTGGACTTGCACGTTTGCAAGTCCAGCCAGGCTGGGGTCGCCCAGCAAGCGTAAGCAAACCTGTGGGAAAGCTGAGCTGGACTTGGCTCTGCACACGGGTGGCATGCAGCTTCTGACTCTAACATAGAGGAGAAAGCTTTACAAATATGCTTAGATGCCATTTCTCTGCACAAAGCCACCAGCCTTTCTGGAAAAGTCTTGCACTCCTACTCTCCTTTTGGAAGAGCCCCACATTCCAACAGTTTGTCATGTGCATCCTAACCCATCTCGAGTGGTATCTACAGTCTTTCCAACCAAAGGGCCACGCTACTCTGTGAAAAATGCCACTGGAAGTTTGATAGGGATTGCACTGAATCTGTAGATCACCTTGGGCAGTATGGACATTTTAACAATATTAATCCTTCCAATCCATGAACACAGAATGTCCTTCCATTTATTTGTGTCTTCTTCAGTTTTTTTCATCAGTGTAATTATAATTGTCAGTGTACAGATATTTCACTTTCTTGGTTAAATGTATTTCTAAGCATTTTGGGGGCAGCTATTGTAAGTGGAATTGTTTTCTTGATTTCTTTTTCACGTAGTTCCTTGTTAGTGTATAGAAATGCTACCGACCTTTGTATGTTGACTTTTTATCCTGTAACTGTGCTGAATTTATTTATCAGTTCCAACAGAACTTTAGGGTTTTCTATATATGAGATCATGTTGCCAGCAAACAGTGACAATTTAACTTCATTTCCAACTTGAATGCCTTTTATTTCTTTCTCTTGCCTAATTGCTATGGCTAGGACTTCCGTACTGTGTTGGATAGAAGTGATGAGAGTAGGCATCCTTGTCTTGTTCCTAACCTTAGAAGAAAAGCCTTCAACTTTTCACCATTGAGTATGATATTTGCTGTGGGTGTGTCACGTATGGCCTTTATTGTGTTGAGGAACACTTCTATATCTAATTTGAAGAGAGTTTTACTATAAAATGATGCTGAATGTTGTCATGTGCTTTTTCTGCATCTGTTGAGATGATCATATGGTTTTTGTCCTGTATTGTGTTAACATGACATATCACATTTATAGATTTGCCTATGGTAAAGTATCTCTGCACCCTGTGATGAATTCCCCTTGATTATGTTATTAAATATAGGATCCTTTTAATGTGCTATTGAATCCAGTTTGCTAGTGTTTTGTTGAGGAAGGCCAGACTCTACTCTCTATTTGACTGGAGCCTCTCTCAGTGGACACTGAGTACTCACTGATTCATCATGGGTGTGGGGGTGTGGGTTCTTTTTTTTTTTTTTTTTTTTGAGACAGAGTCTTGCTCTGTCACCCAGGCTGGAGTGCAGTGGCGTGATCTTGGCTCGCTGCAACCTCTGTCTCCCAGGTTCAAGCGATTCTCCTGCCTCAGCCTCCCAAGTAGCTGGGACTACAGGCACACACCACCACACCTGGCTAATTTCTGTATTTTTAATAGAGACGGGGTTTCACCTTGTTGGCCAGACTGGTCTCAAACTCCTGACCTCATGATTCCCCTGCCTTGGCTTCCGAAAGTGCTGAGATTACAGGTGTGAGCCACCACGCCTGGCCGGGAATGGGCTCTGATATAGTTCTAGGGCTCCTCAAAATAATCTTTCAGTACTTCCCTGTAGATGAAAAATATCACCTCTCTCATTGCTTCTGGCAGAAGATCATTCATACAGAGCTCTCTGCATTTGAAGCCAACAAAAACACAGGTCTCAATTAACCAGGAGGCTGGTCCTAGCAACGTGGGTGATGTATCCGCTCTAACGACCCTGCAGTCCCAACAGAGATGCCGCTGAGTGGCTGGACTGGGAAGCAGCGTGTGGACTCTGTTGGAAAGGAGCTGAGGAAGACGACAGGCACAGTGGAGCTAGGATGGTCTTCAGCAAACCTCCCAGGGACTAGGAGCTGGGATAGTCAGAGCCAAGAGAGCTCTCCAGTACCCTCTGGTAAGGTCCTTACTCCCACAGACACGCTGGCCATCCAGACTTCAGAAGGCGCAGAAGACAGAGGCCAGCTGAGCGAAGGGACAATGACCCGGGCCATGTGAGAGAAGAAAGAAAGGCACAGCATCCTGGGGTGCCCGAGGGATCAGCTCTAAGCGACACCTGGGGCTTTGGGCAGATGCTGTCAGAGGAGAGAGACACTGAACAGGTCACAGAAGGAGCCTGGTAGGAGAAGCAGGGGAAAGACCCCCCAACCCCCTGCAGAGCCCACACAGGCCTAGCCCAGGGCAAAGCCGGCAGAGGGAGAACATATCCTTTCTGGGTTGATGTGAGCCTCAGAGCAGCAGGAAGAAAAGGCAGCGCTGAGATACAAGGAACTCTGGAAGCCCCATCAGTGATTCACTCAGATGCTTCAAATGTTGTGTCTTAAAAAAAAATCCTAAACTCTTAGGGTTCAGTTTTCAAGTAGGTAAAATGTAGAACCCCTCCAGCTGAGGCATGGTGCAGAGGCCGGACTTGGCTGTTTCCTGGCTCCCCCAACTTCCCCATACGCTGGGCCCCATCGCTCTATGTGACTTCGTGCCAAGACCAGACAGATGTTGCCAATGTCTGCGCTGTGCTATTTTACTCAAGCCTCAACGTTTTCCCGCGGACACATTCCAGGTGCACCACAGTCTGAAGCAAACCACAGCAGTTCACTTCCAATGCCATCCATCTCCAGAAAAGCTGCCAACAGGACCCCATCTCCTGTTGGCGGTGGCTCCGCACAGACTTCCTCTTGTCAAGCTCTGCTGCTTCCAGCCACAAGACTGCTGTTCTTGTCCTTGACCTCAAAGCCTACGAAACGATGATGGAGCCCAGTTCTGCTCCTCCTTGGAGCACCCGCTTTGTGCTGATTCTCTTCCAGAGTCGACATCTGAGTAACCATCAGTGAGCCTGCCTTGCTCTGTTATAGGGTTTCAGGGCACCTGCTCACGTTGACAATGACATTAGTGAAATGGCAGAGCTTCACCGGACTGCCAGAAAGGACAGGCCATGCAGGCAGCTTGCTGAGATAGCTTCCTGCTCAGAAAATGAAATATGTGAGATGGCAACTTCCTGGCTATTCACACAGAGGTGGAGAACTAGACCCATATGAATGCTGGTTGATAAGAGGAGAGAAGAAATCAAAGGACCATTCACCTCCAGGTGAACATAGCACATGTGAGAGAAATGTAAGAGGTAGTTACAGCAGCGAATTTAAACATTTTAAGCCATCTTCCCCCCAGAATATGTTCATGCCCTTGGCTCCCCTTTGTGTAACCTCCCAGTCTGCCAAGGAGCTTCTAATTTACATTCTAATTTCAGCATAACAGTTCATAATGCAGCAGATTATGGGCAAACCTGGCTGACAGCATGAGATCAGGCCCCAGTACACAGAGGCCCCACTGTACAGTTGGCAGGCAGGATACACCCAAGCACAGGCGTTCAGCTACAGTCAGCTATAGGGGAGTGCTGTTTCCGGGTGTCCCTCCTGAGGGACCTGCTTCTGCCCACACAGGCCCATGACTCCTAAAGGGAAAACCTCCTAAAAGGAAAACCTAATCACAATTTGCATCCCTGCTCAGGAAATCAAATGGCTGGAGGCGGGTGGCTGATGCTAAGCATGCAAGCAGTATGACAAGGGAGATCCCCTGGGGCGTCACTCTCCAGCAGGTCCAAGCGGGGCAGGCCTGGCTGGGTGAGCTTTTGATTTGGAAGAGCGATTCTCATCCTCTGTGCAGTTACAACCTATTGTTCATTCATTCTAATATGTTTGTGTTTTTAATTAAAAGTGAATTGTCTATCTTTATTTAAAAAAAAAAAAAAAAAAAAAGAAGGTCTCACTATGTTACCCAGGCTGGTCTTGGACTCCTGGGCTCAAGCAATCCCCCTGCCTCAGCTTCCTCGGTAGCTGGGACTGTGGATGTGTGCCACTTGCCCAGCTACTTTTTAAAATCAATTTTTACATCTTTTGGTATAACTAGAGGTATTCAGTGTCTTAAAACTAGGACTGTGAATTACAGCTATAGTGACCACATGAGAATCTCCAACTAAACAGAAGCTGGTTAGAGCTGCAGGTGTATCCATTGTGAGCTTGCGGTCAGAGAGAAGGAGTCAGAAACAAGAGACACGCATAGAGACACACAGAGACACATACAGAGCGAGGGACGTGGTATGTGCATACAAATGATATTCAACAGAAACCTTTGAGTAAGTTTGCCACAAAAAGCCTCATCTGCCAATTTTACTACATGATCTTCGAGATACACTTCATTAACTAAAACAATGTCTCCTAACAGTTGGCAGACATGTCTGAAATAAAGCTCAATGACGAAGTTCTGGAATCTCAGGGCCCCATCCAGATGCCCCAGGCCACACCCACCCTGACAAATCAAGAGACCAAGAACTCAATCTCTGCGGCCCAGGCCCTAAGGACAGCAGTACAGCACAGGGATGACATCATTCCGAAGGACAGGCAGAACCCAAGGTCAGCAATTTCCGAAGCTCATCACCACCAACTCATACCAGCAGGCCGAGAACCTGCCGAGGGTTACAGATTCGTTCCCAGGCACCTCCACATACCCTGCCCTCATGGGAAAGAATTTACAGGCAACAAACTTAGCTACTGTCCAGCCAAAAGTCTGTTGTCACAACACAATGTCCTTCATTATGCTAATGCCTTAAAAATGTAGACTTGAAATGACATCCCAGCCAATAAGATCATGTCACCCAGGGAGCACGCCTCTGGCAGGGGAAGTAAGTGTCAGTAGATTGTGGCCAGACATGTCCATCTGGCATTTCCAAGACCACAGGGCTGCTTCATCCCAAAACTGAAGCCAACTGGAAGAGAAACAAAACGGAGTGAACACCTGTGAGATGGCACAGTAGACCTGGCTCCTTCATTCCCTTGGCTATCCGGGTGTCCGTTCTACCCCACGAAGGTCTAAGGGCTTACAGAGCTGCGTGGGAACAGGGAGAGAATGGGTGATGACAAGGGAGCGTGTCATAGCCCAGGATGCCACAAAGACAAGAAAAGAAAATGCTTGTCATTCCCAGTGCTTTCTCTTTCTGACCTAGAAATGGCACTGGCAGCGTGGCTCCCCTCCACAAACCCCCACAGTGAGGGAGCCTCCCTGCCACCCCCGCCCCTTTCTTAGAATGTCTCTTTAATGCTGGGCTGCAGGTGTAAAAATATGGTCCCAGAGTGAGTGAGTGAGACTGAAAATGGGAAAACAAAAGGAAAAAAAATCAATGAGACAAAAAGTTGCTCCTCAAAAAAAAAATCAATAAAATTGATAAACCTCTAGCAAGAGAACAAAGACAAAAAGAGAACACCAATCACCAATTTCAGGAAGGAAACCAGGGATATCACTACAGACCCTGCAGCCATTGAAAGGATAAAAAGGAGGACTACCGAGAACTGTATGCTCTTAAGTTCAACGACTTAGAAGAAATGGACCAATTTCTCAGAAACGACAAACCATCAAAACTCAATCAAGATGAAACAGACAATCCGAATGGTTCCATAACCATTAAAGAAATTAAATTCATCATTAGAAAGCTCCCAGAAAAGAACCCCACCCTGGTCCGGATGGTTTCACTGGAAAATTCTACCACATATCTAAAAATGAATTAACAAAAATTACACACAATCTCTTCCAGAAAATAGGAGGAAGAACTTCCCAATTCATTTTATGCAGCCAGAACAGGCTGAGTATCCCTAATCTGAAAATCTGAACCCCAAAGTGCTTCAAAATCTGAAACTTTTTTAGCGCCAACATGACACTCAAAGGAAATGCTCACTGGAGCATTCCAGATCTCAGATTTTCGGATTAGGGATGCTAAAACAGTAAGTATATAATATTCCAAAATCTGCAAACATCCAAAATCTGAAATATTTCTGGTCCCAAGCATTGGGCTTCTCCACCTGTACGACCTTTATACGAAAATCAAATAAAGATAATACAAAAAAAGAAATCCACAGACAAATATCTCCTATGAATTTAGATGCAAAAAAAAATTCACAGCAAAGCATAACCAGGTTGAATCCAGCAATCCCAAGCAGGATTATTCTGAGTATGTGAGGCTGGTTGAACACGCAAAAGTCAATCCATAGGATCCCTTGTTATCACCACTTAGTGAGTGGCAACGCAGCTGACATCAGCAGCAAGACACTGTCACAGGTGGAAATGCAAGCCATCCTTCCATCCTGTTCTAGCTCCTACCTCAACTTGGAGGTCAGACCCCTGGAAATTCACACTTTCATATGATTTGTGCAGAGCTGCCTCACCTGCAGATGGCAGGGGTGGCAGGGAACGGCATTCCTCCCTGACCTGCTGACCCAGTACCCACATGCCTGGACACAGGCACACAGCTCGTTTCCAGCAGGCTCCCTTAGCGCCCTGAACCAAGTCACCTGGCACCTCTCCCACCCTGGTAGGAGCATCCAGCTCTAATCCATTAACATGCCAAGCAAGGGTCAAACAGAAAAGGCTGTCAAACTTCAACTTGCTTTATGAGCCCAGAGGATCCTGAAACAGAAGCGCCCACACCAGTGAGTCCTAGAGGAGCAGTAAGTCCTAGTTGCCCCCCACCAACGCTCATTCCATTCACTACAGTCAAGGCTCAGGAGCCAGGCACTCTGGCCACACATGGAACCCACACCAGGCCTCACTGAGAAGGAGAAGCTCTGCGAGGCCTTTGGAGCTTTTCAACTTAAAACATGCACAAGCCTACTTAGTCTCTTCTGTAAAACTTCCCCAATTCTGCTCCTTTTCTATTAAAAGTTGCTCTTGAAAGTTATGAGGTAAACTTGGAAAACACAAAATCTAAGCTCAACTATTGAAAGACTCCAAAATGCAAATTCATCTGGCTTGGAAGTTGTGAGTCAAAGGGGTGTCATTGCACCCTGTGTTCAACTGTGACTTGGAGCAACTATGCAGATTTGCAAGACGGGGAGGTGGGGCCCTGGAGAGGTTTGTTCACTTTTGCTGACTTGCAGTATCTGGCACGGAAACCGGCCACGGCAGCATAGATTTTCCTAAAATAAAATCAAGAATCCTTAAACCAACCCACCAGAACTGTGTCAGGTACACCACTGTCTGCTAGGTGGGAGGCACACCGTGGCCAGCACAACCATGGCAGGAAAGATTTCTCTAGGGCCACACTGAGATGAGGCATGGCTCTGCCGCGCAGCCCCGGAGCCTTACGGAATACAGGGCATCCAAGTGGATGCTCAGGTGCGCATGTCCGCGGCTACTTCAAGAGCAAGGTCGTGACCGGTGTGCCAGTGCTCCAGTTCCAGCAGGCTCCCCTAGCGCCCTGAACCAAGTCACCTGGCCCCTCTCTTACCCTGAAAGCATCCTGGCTCTACCCAATTAACATGCCAAGCAAGGGTCAAACTTCAACCTGCTACTGCAGTGCTGGCATGCTGGTCGTGACCTTGCTCCTGAAGTAGCTGGCCAACGGAGGTGCTGCCACTGAGCGGTGATGGTCAAGAGCAGCACCACCACAAGCCCCCTCCTCCTCCCCGAACCCCTCCATGCTCCCTCTCTGACAGCCCTGCCCCATAACTAAAGCCCCTCACACCCTGGAAGTCATACCTGTGGGGCTCGGGGTGCCTGGTAGTGCCATTCCCACCCCACCCCTGCCAGGAGACGACCTGCAGTTTCTAGAGCTGCCTTGGGCCCTGCTACCTGTAGATAATCCTTATTTTTAGAAACAAATTATCTTCTAGACTTTCACCAAGGTAATTCTTTGGGTTTTACTCACATTTTCTTAATTTCCCATTTCTGTTGACCTCTTCCTGTTCTGCCGCAAACTGTATCCTGCTAGATTTTGGCACTCAGTTCCTTACAGGGACTCCAGGCATCTGAGTCCCACAGCAGCCAACACGGAGACATATGCAGGCTTCACTTTCTCAGGAGGTATGTCACCGCAGAAAGCCAGGAGTAAGAATGTTCCCGCTAGCCCGTAACACAATGTCACTCAGGCTGCCATGACCCATGAAGAGGGACAACCGAAAGCAGGGTGGACATCGTGAGTCAGCAGAACTACCAGAGCAGCCCAACTCACCCCTCCCGCCTGCCCTCCTCCAGCAGCAAAAGGAAACGCCGGAGTCCTCCACGGCTCTTGCAATGGAGAGTTCTTTCTGTACACCTCCCACCCGATCCCCTTGCACCAGAATCCCAAACCCTTCCTTGAATGGGCTCACACCTTTCAGAATGGAGAAAGCAAGAGTTTACTCAGGGCGCTAAAATATCTTACAAATAAGAAGTTGAGATTGCCTGTAAAACCCCACAAGGTTTAATTCAACAAGTGAACATGGGCAAGGAGTCTAAAGTTGTTCCCCTTTTCTAGACAAATGGAAATATTTTAAATAAATCTCCAAAAAGGTTCTGATAGATCCGTGTTTCTTTAAAAATACCTTGACACTGACTGATATTCAAGAAATTACCAAGAAATTCAAACCGCTGCCCTAACAGCGGAAACCCAAGCACTGTTTCTTGAAAATACAGGAGCCTTAAGTGGATTTAAACATCAAGACACAGAATCGAGGCAACCGCGTGGCAAATGCACCCGGCAGTCCAGTCAGACAATGTACCTAACAGGGATTTTGCCCAACACAAGAAGCAGGTCGCGGGAGGCCGCGTCTGTCATGCACACCTGCCTGGTTTGGAAGAACTGCTGGGAAACTGAAATGCAACACTCAAGGAAGCTGGGGCACGGTCAGCTTCCTGGTTGCTGTCTCAGGCAAGGCTCGGTGTGTGTCCATGCGAGTCCAAACAAGGAACTGTGGAGCCAGGTGCAGATGACTCGAGCCCGAGCAGCGTCCTCCCTACGCTGTGCAGCTGGGTACTTCCGGCCCTCGAGCCTTCCACAATGTTTTTGCAACACAGGCGTGGGCAGAGTCTTGCCTTTCCCCTGCAAGCTGGTCAAGTGCCATAAGGGAGGCCGGACAGTTCCACTCCCAAATCCCGAGACTTCTCCGCCTCGTCCTGGGGTCCAGCTGACCTATCTCCTCCAGGCACCAGGGCCCCTCATGCAAATGTACACGGGAATACGTGCAGCCAGTCCATTTCTTCACCTCCATGTAAAATCCTTTCATTAGAGGATGATGTTAAATATATTTACATATCATTTCCTCTTTATATGTAAGACAAGCATTTACTCTAACAAGTCTATTCCTCACTTCTTCCTCAAGCTCTTGAAACAATTAGGTTCCTTCAGGAGACAGAAGCTTACACAAAATATTATTTTTTTTCTTTTGAAAAATTATAACACTGAGGGGTAAAAGCTGACTCTGTGGGAAAATGCAGTGGGCCACACAGGTTATTACGTCTAATGCTATGAAAGGGCAGGAAGGAGAGAAGCCTGTCATCGTGTCCTGGTATCAGGTGACTGTAAGAAGAACCTCTCAGGCAGACAGTGAATCGCTGCATTTTATTTTGGTTCTAAAGCTGGCCCTTGGTCTCCAGAATACAGCAAGAAGAAGCAAGCAGCCTCTGACTTTCCCAGCTTCCAGGCTGCCCAAGGAACAACTTTCACTGTCCTGCTCAACTTCGGGAGGGAGGGAAGAAGGAGGGAGAAAGGAAGGGAGGGAGGGAGAAAGGAAGGGCACACACACCTCCACTAGCCGCCAGGCCTCGCTGATGATTGCATACTGCAGGCGGTTCAGAACGAAGCCGGCCACCTCCTTCTGGACTCGCATGGGGCACTGTCCAATCTTCTTCATCAGGGCGTGGGTTCTGTCCACTGTCGTAGGGGCCGTCTCCGGGTGGGGGACCAGCTCAACCAGTGGGATGTAGTACGGTGGATTCACCTTAGGAGAGAGAGAGAAGTGGGGGAGTCAAGGAGATGACCCTGGGTTTGGGGCATTGCACCCACCCTGAATGGTCAGGAGCAGCAGATGCATCTTTGGAATGGTGCCTTTAGATTCAGTGGCCAACAACAAGATACTTGAGAAAGAAATTTATTCACAAAGGAGAGAGAAAAAGGGAACCTGATACAGAATTGTGTGGTTTTGTTTAAAAAAAAAAAATACCCAAAATGCAAAGTTGGAATTTGGAGGAACAGCTTACTGTCCTGTATGTTTACGGCTAATCTTCAAGTCCCTGGCCTCCCCAGGACAGAGTTTCTCTGCTCCCATCTGTCTTGTCTTCAAAGCTTCCTCCCAGCCCACCACCCCCCAGAATCATGTCTTCCCATCTGCAGTCACCACAGGCTCTGACATTCTTCTGTGTCAGTGTTAAAAATTATTAGCAAGCTGGGTGCGGTGGCTCACACCTGTAATCCCAGAACTTTGGGAGGTCGAGGTGGAGGGATCACTTGAGCCCAGGAGTTCAAGACAAGCCTAGGCAACACAGTGAGACCCTGTCTCTACAAAAAAATAAAAAAATTAGCTAGGTGTGGTGTTGTGTACGTGTAGTCCTAGCTACTTGGAAGGCTGAAGTGAGAGAATCATTTAAGCCCAGGAAGTGGAGGCTGCAGTGAGCCATGATTGTGCCATTGTACTCCAGCCTAGATGACAGTGCCAGATCATCTCAAAAATAAATTATTAGCAGTGTCTTCCCAAAACCTGTATTTCCTTAATTCCTCCATATTGTACCTTAAGTGTCTGCCTCTTCCAGTCTAACATCACCTTCCTGCTCTAGAAATCAACAGGCATCAACACACCTCAGCAGCCCCAGCACCCCGACAAGCCCAAGACAGGAAGGCATTGTCCAGGTGAGCATGCCCCGAGGGAGGACCCTGGACTTCACTGTTCAACTCTGCTGTTCTTGGTTTACTTTGAGAAACTGTTCTTAGAGATTCCTCACAGAGAGTTATCAAATGTCCAAAGAAAACAGTGCCTGGTAGAACCTGACTGGCCTGAGCACTGAGCCAAGTATACCACAGCAAACTGGTCCCCAAATGATGCTTTTCAATGGGTTTTCCTCCACCACATGGGTGACAGGTAGAATGTCACATTTGCTAAGTGATGCTTCCATGAGCAAAAGCTTCCATTTAAAGATGACTCCCACAGAAGAGGAAAGGAGAAATAAGGGCCATCCTGGGCACCTGCTCTGCCCTCTCAGGAATCAAGAAAAGATGGCTCCTGTTTCCAAATAGACAGATGGTAAATCGACGCCTCGGTTAAACACCTGTCACCTACTGAATTCTTATAGAAACGCTTAACCTCTGACCTTTTGAAAAATGAAGATTAGAAGAACTGGAAGTATGTCTTTCTCAGATGAATTTTACCTTATTTTATATAAAGCAGGCATGCTGGGATTGGGGTCTTTCAAACATTGTAAGCCTCGCTGGTAGCAAAAACAGACTGAGACAAGGAGTTAGAAAGCATTTCTATGTACAACTCACCAGTTCCCTCCTCTCAGTCTTCTCTGCGATTTTTCCTGCTCACACTTTCCCTGACTGATGGTGACCCCCAGTCTGCCACAGTGGCCCATCTGTGCCCACTCCCTGGTGTCACCACCACCAAGACTCCAGGACACAGAATACACCTGCGTGGCTCACACAGATCCCAGCCTCACCCTGGCCCACATCTGCAACTGAGTGCTGGACGCCTTCCCTTGGGCACACCCCAGCACAGACTTGTCTCATGTGGGTTACCCCCATGGTCCCCAACCCTGGCAGACTCCTGATCTCAGTGAGAATGTGTCACATCCCCACACCCAAGTCAGTACCAGGAGAAATGTTCCTGGCCCCTGCCTCTCCCTAGCCCCTCTCACTTTCCATTGAGAGGTGAGGCCAGCTGGACTTCCTGGGTCAAGTGTGAACTTGGGGAACTTTTCTGTCTTACAAAAGGATTGTAAAACGCACCAATCAGGATCTTTTCTGTCTTACCAGAGGATTGTAAAATGCACCAATCAGCACTCTGTAAAACACATCAATCGGGCCTCTGTAAAACGCACCAATCAGCGCTCTGCAAAACGCACCAATCAGCGCTCTGCAAAACGCACCAATCAGCGCTCTGTAAAATGCACCAATCAGCAGAATTCTAAAAGTAGCCAATCGCGGGGAGGATTGAAAAAGGGAACTCTGATAGGACAGAAATGGAACAGGGGAGGGGCCAATTAGGGAACAAAAGCTGCTCACTCCCCCTACCCACCCCTACCGCTCACCCACACCCACACCACCCCCATCCACACCCCCACACCCCCACCTGCAGCGTTAACCCACTCCGCTGTCTTTCCCTGCTGTGGAAGCTTTGTCCTTTTGCTCTTCACAATAAACCTTGCTACCACTTACTCTTTGGGTCTGTGCTATCCTTAAGGGCTGAAACAATCACCACCAAGGTCTGTGGTTCACGAAGTCAGCAAGACCACAACCTACCAAGACCACGAACCCACCGGCAAGAACCAACTCCGAACACACCATCAGTTACGAAGTCCTGTTACTTCTCTTTACTCTTCTCTCAAAAAAATCATTGCCACTGCCACCCTCAGCTCAGGGCCCCCGTTTCCATATAGATTCTGCACTCCCTTCATGGGACTCCTGCTGGGGTCTCAGCCCCTCTATCTCATCCTCCCAGAGCAATCCGTGTTATAGCGGGAGCCTATCAAATCCACAGCAGCAGCAAACAGAAAGCTAGGTGCAGGTGCCGCGGCTGGGGTGGAGCAGTGGGAAGTTAGTGTTTCATGGGTAGGAGGTTCAGTCTTATAAGAGGAGGAAGTTCCATGGATTGTTGGTGGTGGTGGCTGCACACCAATGAGAATGTCCTTAATGCCTCCAAACTGCACACTTACAAATAGTTAAGACGGTAGATTTTGTTATGTATATTTTACCACAATTATAAATTTTAAAAGTAAAAAACAGGACTTTGATCATGGCTTCTCCAGCGAAAAATCTTGAAGGGCTGCCCAGCGCCCACTATACAAGGCACACGGCTGACTAGGACGCAGGGGCCAGCGACTGGGCCCCACGCAGCCCCCCAAAACAGACTTCCATTCACACCGACTTCCATCCACACCTCCGTGTCCACCTACGGAAGCCGCCGCAAAAGGACCTTCGAGGTCTCCCGGCTGGGACACAGTCTCCCTAACCACAGCCCTCAGCCTCTGGCCCAAGAGGTCAATCTTGTCAATAAGGTCAGGTGCCCCTTGAATTTACCACAGTAGAGGGGAGGAGAGGAGGCGAGAGAGGAGAGGAGGCAGCTCCCCCGCCCCAAACCTTCCATGTGGGAGTGTGCGAGGTGGACTCAGAAACACGCCCCCGAAAGGGTTAGACAGATACAACGCAGCGCAGGGGCCTGGGCCTGAGCAGGCCGGCGGAGCACAAGGGACGCATTCTTCCCCGCTGCCCGGGCCCCGTGTGACCGCGCCGACAGCGCGGCCGCCCACAGAGACTCCCTTCACCCTCGCTCCGGGACCAACCAAAACGGCGAGGCCCACAGGGCCGACAGCGCCCTCGCGGGAGGCAGCCGGGCTGGAGCCTCTTGCCAGCCCTCGGTGTTCGATGCTTCATGGGTAGCCCATCCTCTCGGCGGCGCGCTCGCAGGGAGGGCTCAAAGGCAGCTCGGAGCGGCCGCAGGGCCGTGCAGATGTGCAAAGAGACGCACAGAGCACGGGCGCTTTGCAGACAGCAAGCCCATACATCCAATATTTACCACCAATACCAGGGCAGATGACTTCAGTGTGAGACGTGAGGTGAGTCCGAAAAGGCCACGCACAAGCAAGGGGCGGGGGAGGGGGCTAACTGGTGGCCTCTCCCCCCACGCCCACCGCATGCCCCAGTCTGCCAGCCGCGGCCCCCTTCCCAAGCAGGCGCGTCCATACAGCACAGTACTTGGTGGACTCCGAAGACCCCACCAGCTGTGTCGGACCATCGCCTTCCCAGACTGAACTAAGGAAGCGAAAAAAGCAGGGAGCCTCTTTGTAAAGTGTGGCTAAACTATCAGTAGAAAACTGCCCCTCTGTCAATGCTAACATAGAGCTCAGTAAGGACTGAGACTGCAATGCAACATGCACACCGTTGTCACCCACAGGCCCCAGCCGTCACATTCTCCTCCCCCAGCCCCTCCACGTGGGAATTCCGGAGTCACTGCCACGAGGAGCTGAGGAAACAACACAAAAGACACTGGAGAAGAAAATGTCCAGAACAGAGCCGGGCTGCATGAACAGCCCTCTTCCTGGGCCTTCAGTGTGGCCGTCAGCAGCTCTAGTCCTGGAAGCCCACCCTAAAACCCAGCCTGAACTCCTGCGCTGGGAGTACGTGCCGCCTGGCCAGCGCCTTTCCCCACCCACTGAGGGAACACGTGGCCGTGCAACGAGGGTTGCAGGCTTCTCTGTATGGGCAGAGACAGAAGCAACCTTTCCAATTTGCTGAATATCCACTTTCGTCACGGCATGAACAAGCCTCCTTTTTCTTCATCCTATTTTCGGCCCAGGCAGAAATCACTAATGATTGAAACAAAGGGCCCCAAGCAGGGACTGGGGGCTGCAGGGTGGGCTCCTAGCTGGCCTGGGGGTGCTTCTCGGAAACTGTGGCTCCTCAGAGATTACAAATGGGTCTTGATTCTGCAGGGACTGCCTGTCCAGTCCCCTAGAGGTCCCGTGGGATGAGCAAGAGGTGGGGCCAGGCGTAGTGCCTTTGTCTTGTAATTCCATCACTTTCGGGAGGCTGAGACAGGAGGCTTGCTTGAGGCCAGAAGTTCAAGGCTGCAGTGAGCTTTGATGGCACCACTGCTCTCCAGAGTGGGTGACAGAGACACAGAGAAAGAACAAAAAAAGAGAGACAGAGAGAGAGAGAGAGGTGGGCAGCTGGAACATAGAGGAAAGAAAGGGAAAAGTCCAAAGATGGCTAACTTGGGTTATTTGATTTGCTTTAATTAACATCGGTTTTGTTTAAAAATAATTTGTAACGATAAGGAAGATTAATTTTTTTTTTTTTGAGATGGAGTCTCGCTCTGTCGCCCAGGCTGGAGTGCAGTGGTGCGATCTCGGCTCACTGCAAGCTCCACCTGCTGAGTTCACACCATTCTCCTGCCTCAGCCTCCTGAGTAGCTGGGACTACAGGTGTCTGCCACCTCACCTGGCTAATTTTTTGTATTTTTAGTAGAGATGGGGTTTCACTGTGTTAGCCAGGATGGTCTCGATCTCCTGACCTCCTAATCCACCCACCTCGGCCTCCCAAAGGGGAAGATTAATTTTTAAAATAAGGTCTGGACTTTATGCTGTTTCATTAAATAAGTGAGCAATAGTGGGATGGAACAAGAGTAGGAAGGAGGGAGAGAAGTGTTATTATTCAACAGTTACCAACTCCTGCTGGTCAAGGGACTGGGCTGGGTGTGAGGGAGAAGAAAGTGACTCAGGTGTCCTCTCACCCATCTGGCAATTTAAAATTAAAGAGATGCAGTAAAGGTCTCGTCAAAGAACTCAGGAGGTATTTTCTGAGCAACTTTATTTAGATTAGCTTTGTTTTAAACTAACTTAGAAGCAAGAACATGGGTTAGAAATTAGGAGGCTGACAGCTTCCACTAAAGCAATCAAGGAGCAACCTAGAAAGTGCTGAGGTCTCTAGGAGCCCTGTCCACGGACATGTATATGTCACCAAAGCAAAGGCACGGCAGGCTTCTCGGGACTTGCTTTCAATTAGGGTCCCTCGTAATGCTAATCTCACTCGTAATTGAGTGGTAACCAAATGTGACTGGTTCTCTTCTATTTTTATGCATCTCAGCCTCCTTATTTTATAACCATTCCTCATTCTTTCCATCGTATGTCCCAGGACCATGCAGCTGTGTAAATGGTGGTCCAAGCTGCTGCTCTTCTTAGCACATAAAACCTGGTGGGCATCTACAGATCCGGTAGGCATCTGTTACCTCCACATTCTAAATGGCTCTTGCTCAGAAAGAGGAATTGCCCTGCTCTCGATCCTAGGCCCTGCTCACTCATGCTTGGACTACTGCCTGAGTCCTGTGATGTCATTGCTCCCCTCTCTGACCCGTCTTCATCCCAGGAAGGACCTTCATGTTACCCTCTCCAAGCAGCGCTTCCACTACCTCACACTGCTGCTCTGGACCCAAGCTGTCTGTCCCAGCTCTTCAGAGTAACCCTCACGATTCTCCAGACCCAACTGTTACTAAGCCTTCCAGCGTTCTCCCATGGCTCCAAGGCATGTGTGCTCATGCCACCAGGATGGCCTCCCACAATTCTGCACACCGAGCGTGTTCTTGGCCCAGGGTCTTTGCTTATGCTCTTCCCCAGCCTCAGACCCTCTCTTCCCTTCATCAGCCCAACCAGGTCCTAGCCAGGCTGGGCCCTCTGTGTTGCTTCTCCCTGATCCGAACCTCTGACAACCTGGTGGTGCCAAGGGTGTGGTCACTATTTTGTACTATTATATTTATCATAGCTTGAGCTAAGTCACCTTTCCCGTTCTAACAGGCAGTCCTGGTTCTCCAAGGTCACACTGAGCTCACAGTTGGGGCTCAAACGTTGTTCACTGAATCTCCTCTCTCATTCCCCTTTCCTCACTTCAATACACTAACCGCTAAAAGATTCCTTGAGTGCTTGCATGCCAATTTGGAACTCATTGGCCAAGGCTCCTCATAATGTACTCCTGGGAAATAAGCTTGCATAGTTAATTACAATGAGTGGGTCGAAGGGAACCACAAGGGGAAAAAAGTCCTTGAAGTCAAACCTACAGTCAGAATCTCAGGAGCAGGACCCAGAATGTGCATTTTAACAAAACCAATCCTACTCTGAATTGTGTTGAGTAAACTACACAGTGCAAGTGACATATCTATACAATCCTACCCAATGTATACATTTTCGATGTAGCACTTTCATACTGATAGTAGAATTATTTGTTTATTAGTCGGCCTCCTCAGCTACACAGTTACTTGGGGGTGAAAGCCTCAAAGCATTCCTCACTCTATTCCGTTGCACATTAGGTACACAGATAAAAATCCAAGGAATTTTGGATAAAATTCTTTTTTAAAATACTAGTATTGTGCAACTCTATGAATACAATAAGAACCACCGAACTGCACAATTTGAATTGGCAAATTGTGTAAGTGAATTATATCTCAATAAAGCAGTTTAAAAGACTAATGGATTACTCACAAGTTACTGACGCCCCCCGCCCCACCAAAAAAAAAAAAAAAAAACACAGAATGAGATGAGATACAATCAATCCTCCGGATTTAAAATACTCACAGGATGAGCCACAATGCATTGCTTCACGTGGACCAAGCCAGCAAACAACTTGGAAGGCATGAGACAAGAAGTGGAACTGCTTAAGATCACTCGATCATCAATGATGGAATCTAACTGAGCAAAAATCTTCTTCTTCAGTTCTAGATCTTCTGGAACACATTCCTGAAAAGGACACATTTAAATGACTATTCATGACTACTCGACTCAGGCCCTAAGCAAAGCATTTCATGTTTGTTTCATTCCTCAAATGAACCACTTTGAAAATGATGAGGTTCAGGACATGTTATCCCAAAATATGGCAACTTGGCATTTGAGAAAACAGGTGAAGCAGGGAGGTCCCTCTGCCCTTCTGCTCTCTCCTCCCCTAAAGCAGGCCATAAAAGAATTTTCTGCCCTTCCCTTGAAGCAGGTCATAAGACCCTCATTCCAGAGGTGCCCTCCCTACACCCAGAGAAAAACAATCTCCTTGTCTCTGAAGACACAGGGAAGAATCTGAACAACCAGGCCTTGCCAACTTCCCTCTAGTATCATGCCAGCTAGATCATACCCCTTTGTCCTGTCATACCTCTGAAAGACTGTCCATTCTTTATCAAACCTAAGCATAAAAATACAGAGGTTTCCCTGTGTCTTGGGGTCTACACTTCCTTATGAAGGCTCCTGTGTCATGTAAAACTTACAATAAATACATCTGTATGTTTCCCTCTTGTTCATCTATCTTTTGTTATAGGGCCCTCAGCCATAAACCTTTCCGTAGGTGAAGAAAAGATTTTACTTGTTCTCCCTTACAAAAACCACCAGCAAGATTTAAGGACAAGAAAAGGCTGCTGGAAAATATGATAAATCTTGATAACTCTGGAAAGTTGGAAAGAGGGTGAGGAATATATGGGGGTTTCTTGTACTTGTTAATTTTGAATAGCCTGGAAATTCTCATAATAAAAAAGTCTGCCAACGATATGGGGGTGGATTCTACAAACAAAACACACAACAGCACCCCAGGCAAACTGTTAAAAACATCGGTAGTTATCATCAACATTTATTTTCCCTATCTGCTTTGACCGTCAGATCAACAGATCTTCAAGGAAAAATCTCATCCTCGTGAAATGAACAAACATGTTACATCCATAATTCCCAAAAGGCTTCTTGAGAATCCATTTCTAATTGGAGGTCCTTTTGAAAAAGATCTCCATTTCCAAAAATCCAGAACTACATTAATCGGGGTAGGAGAGTGGGATAAAGATGCAAATTTGGATTAAATACTGCAGATAACAACCGCTCTGAAATTCTAATTACAAAGCTAGAGCGAGAGTGAGATGACACCTTCAAACATCCAGCGCTGGCCCACAGGCGAGGTGTTCCCTGCCACATGAGGATGAAGAGGACACCGCCCTGCTGTGTGGATAGAAGCAGACCAGGTGGAAGATGCAAGAGCTGCTCTGACACTTTGGAAATACTAGAGCTGTCCTTCCCCTCCTGACATCTGCACCTCTGGGATCACACCGGGGGTGACTCCTAACCAAGGTCCCTGCTCACCTAGGGGCAACAGGTGCTACAGAGGAGGAGGTAGGGCCTCCCAACATTCCCCAGTGATTTCAGGAAAATGACTCTCAGTGTGGTGCAATAACCACCCCATCAGAATCAACGGTGTGGCTTGTTAAAAATGCAAATTATTGGGCTTCCATCCCGGACCTGCTGAATCAGAGTCTCTGGGGGTGGGTTCCAGGCATCTGCAGTTGTAACAAGCATCCCTGATGATTCCTGTTCCCACTGAAGTTTGGGAACCACTATTCTGAGGTGTGTGTCCAAAGCGTGGGTCCTTAATGCTCTTGGTGCAGTGTGCCACCAAATGCATCCTCAAGGGTTTCCTCTCCATCCCAGCTACTCAGGGATAAACAAGATGCCCTGACAGGAAATCGGAAGTATATTAGCACTTGCAGCCATCTCATGGTCTCTAACCACCTGACCAATTTCACTAAAATGTTAAATTTACATATCATATTAGGTCGTGAATACAGTATAAACACGAGCAGATAACAAGAAATGTGCAAATGTGAAATTCGGTGCTGAAGTACTGCTAGAAATTATATCAGAATCATCCTTCAAAAATAAATGTTTTCAAGTTCAATTGAATAATACTAATAGTTAATAATATCTAATATATTGAAATCAGCTGTGTAAATAGTGTGACATGAATTTTGCATCTATATCATCTACAAGATTTTTAAAGTTTTATTCTAAGGGTACGGAGTCCATATTGGATTTGTTTATGCTTTTTAAAAATATAATCAAACCATGTGAATCTTTTTAAAGAAACAAAAGTTCGCATGAGCACCACATCTCAAAGACAGAAAAAAAAAAATCAGTCATTTAAGAACTGTAAAGCCCATTGTGTTAACTCCCCTTATCAAAAGGGGAAAAAGAGCTACAGTAGCTGGCTCATTGTATTGAGTCATTCCTGGATCAGTTAAGTCTGCAAGTTGGGTTAAGTTTAAATGGAGCCTTGTAGCAAAGCCAGAGACGAAGAATGATGCAGATCCTGTGTAAGCTAATAAAAGAGTCTCCATGAATAGCCTTATTGTAAGCCTGTCATGCAGATTCTCCCTTGAAATTCTATGCCTTTCTTCAGATCATTTGATTATCAAAGAGGCAAGAAAACCTGAACCAGAGGAAACTCAAATCTGTTACAATTATGTAAGAGTTTTTAATGGCGTATTTGCTTGAAGTTTTGTTGCTGTAGTTGTTGCTGTTTTTAAGAGTGACCCAATTGTGTTGGATGTGCTGGGCTGGGGTTATAAGGATGCTGTCCATGTCACAGCTGAGTTTATTTCCTTGCTATTATTCATTCAGATACCCCTGGTCTGAAAAAGGGAGTCTGACAAATTTATCAGCACCTTTCTCACTTGCAGTTGGTTACAAAGCTCAGAGAAGCTGCAGTCATTCTCTTTGCCCTAAAGGCAAAGAGGACAGACAGGGAAGAATGTCAGTGAGACAGCTGAGAAGGCACCTGCACTCCCTCTCCAAACCAGAGAGATGCAACCCATGCACTCTCAACTCTGTCTTTCAGGGCCCCTTTCTAGAGACAGGCACCAAATGTGAAGCACTAGCAAAAATTCTACCGCTACTAAAGGTAATCAGCTTGACTTTGCTTAATTAAAGGTTGACAGCATCTTTCAAAGCACTGACTTTTGTTTGTTTGGGTTTTGTTTGTTTTGAGGCAGGGGAGGGAGACACAACTCATGACAAATAATATTCTCATGCACAACCACCATCGGCATGCCCAGATTTTGACAAATAAAACTCTGGGGAGAGGTAAAGCACAATGCAACTTCCTAGTTCTCACAACTGTTCTGTCAGAAGGATCACCCTCTTCCTTAGACTGATCACTGGCTCAGGCAGTATCAGCAGCTGACAGGTGAGGCAGAGTTTAGACACTGGTGTTTCCCTGCCTTTCCTGAAGGGAAGAAACGACATGATGCTATTCCAGGCATTACTTTTAGTGCTCTCTAACTTGTATTTTTAAAGTAAATCATTTATAAACTTCAGAGTTTTATGGTTAGTAAAAGTTACCTGTGTGGTTAATTCAACTCATTAGGGCCCTGATGTGGAAAACTGGCACAGCCCCAGCAAGTCTTCTAATTGGACCATTCCCAGGGGAAGGGCGTGCTGGGTAAGTACTCACTTCTGAAGTTTAGCCACTTGCTTATGCAACATACATTTTCCAAAACATATATTTTCATGGTGAAAAAAAAAATTCTGTCAAGTTTGTTATTGTTGTTTTTAAATCCATCCAGGCATTTTATTATTTTTATTTTTTGTTTTTATTTTTTGAGATGGAGTCTCACTCTGTTGCCCAGTCTGGAGTACAATGGCATGATCTCGGCTCACTGCAACTTCCATCTCCTAGGTCAAGCGAGTCTCCTGCCTCAGCCTTCCAAGTAGCTGGGACTACAGGCCCGCACCACCACACCTGGCTAATTTTTGTATTTTTAGTAGAGACAGGGCTTCATCATGTTGGCCAGGCTGGTCTCGAACTCCTGACCTCAGGTGATCTGCCCACCTCAGCCACCCAAAGTGCTGGGATTACAGGTGTGAGCCACCACACCCGGCCAACCCAGGCATTTTAAATAGGCATCCTGTTGCTAGAAAATCTGTATTTGCTAGTGAAAAATATCTGGAAGCAGCTTCCAACGTGCTTTACAGAAAGAAAAAACAAATTAGAAGACTTCAATACTTAGAGTACTTTACATGCAAAGAAGATCTATTAGATAATTTTAAGAGGAAAAGACATGGTAAGAAAGGAACTATGAATTCGAATCCTACTGCAATCATAGCAAAAGGAAATCCACTCTCAGGCTGAAAATGGAGGCATTCTACATTATAAACTCTGTTAGCACTAGTTACATCTCTGGCTTCAATCTGCCTAATTAACACCCCAGTTTCTCTTCACCATTCCTCCCAGGAGTACAATCTTTAAAATCTGTCAGATTAATAGACTGCTATGACAACACTTTTTAAGAGGTTCACACCATAATTATTTATTTTTTTTTTAAAAAAGAAGAATCTTTGTGCTCTAGAATAAATAATGTGTTAAGTAAAAGGGGAAAGAGCACATCTATTTTCAACATTACAGGCAACTAACTGCACTATGCTTTAACCAGGAGCTTGTTTTTTTCCTTAAAAATCAAAATAAAGGGTTTAATTTTTAACTTAAAAGCATATTACAAATCCTAAACAGTTCTGCCATAATTGAGAAGAAATTATACCCAATCAAGAGAGACCTTTCCAAAGTAAAAATCAGTGTAGACGGAGTTTAAGAATGTGACTTCCTGGGGCTTAGGTGTTCCAGTTACAAGGATTATTGTTGTTTGCTTTAAAGAGCAGTCCTTTCTCCAGGTGACCGCAGAGAACCCAGAGGTGGCCACCGTGGCACAGGCATCGGTTGCTGTCCTGATTATGTGTCTGTCCCATCCTCATTCCAATGATGTTTTTGTACCGTTTGTGAAATCATTTCTTTAGAATTGTGTTAAAATGCTTGACATGAAAAAAAATACAACTGAAAATATTCCATTTAATCCTGCAATTATATAGTTTTACTGCATTTCTAGTATTTCTCATAAGGAACAAGTGAGAGTTTTGAATACAAATGTTTTTGGGGATGGAGTCTTGCTCTATCACCCATGCTGGAGTACAGTGGTGCAATCTCAGCTCACTGCAACCTCCACCTCTTGGGTTCAAGCGATTCTCCTGACTCAGCTTCCAGAGTAGCTGGGATTACACGTGCACACCACCACGCTCAGCTAATTTTTTGTATTTTTAGTAGAGACGGGTTTTCAGCATGTTGGTCAGGCTGGTCTCGAACTCCTGACCTCAAGTGATCCACCCGCCTCAGCTTCCCAAAGTGCCAGAATTACAGGAGTGAGCCTGTAACAAATCCCTTTGTTATTTTTAACAAACTGCTGGGAATAGCACGAAACATAAAATTGGAGACTCTGTAAGTAAAGAGTGAGTTTTAAAGAAGAAAAATGGAAAATAAAAAAGTTTATGTGAAGGACATCAGTAATTCACAGTAGCGTTTTCATTTTTGAAAATTCAGGTTTATTTCCAAGATCCAGGTAGTGGGAAACCCAGAGATATAAGGCTTACACTTGGCACCACTTTTACCTATGAAGTAACTGTTTATTTCAAAAGCACAGACAAAATGGCTAAAATGACAAGCAGAATTTTTAACATACTCAGAGTGCTGGGGGAAATGTTGGCATTCAGGGCCTGGTAACTGCCCTAGGCTTCCAGTTGGAACCCTCAAGGGCTATATCCCTTGAGCATCCCTTATACCAGGAATAATAGTAACAACAGACCAGTCTTCACAAGGACTGAAACTTGGTCTCAATTTATCTCAATCCACAATTAAGTTAGGGAGATATGCTCCTAGCCTACCTGTCTTCTAGTGAAGCTTCTCTGGAGCATGATAACATCAACCAGAGCCCTAGTTTTTCATAAGCAATGTCTCATACTCAAACAAATAGACAATATTAGGGAAGACCTGAATGAAAACCAAGAGAGAAAACAGACTTTAGAAATAGAACCATAGGGCATTCAGATAATGGTGGTATCAGACATAAATTGAGAAATAACTATAATTAAGATGTTTAAGAAACTAAAAGGATATTAAACAATTTCAGCATAAAGTAAAACTATAACAAAAATCAAATGGAAAGTCAACAACTAAGTAATAAAAATTAGCTGGTTTATCATGAGAGAATCAAGGAATTTCCTGGCATGGTTGTAGGGTTTAACAATGGACAGATGTGTGGATATTATTAACCAGCCCAGTTGGTTCTGTCTTCAAGCTGGCTTCCTACAGATCTTTACCTAGCCAAGAATACTGCTTAAGTTAATGCAATGGTGAGACACACATAACTATACACTAAGCTGCTTTAAAGCTAAGCACAGTATACAAGATTAGAATGGGCACTACTTTACTTATTTTAAAACCCAAAATAGTTTTCAGTAGATTTTTTTTTAATTATCTATTTTTTATTTATTTATTTTGTAACAGAGTCCTGCCCTGTCGCCCAGGCTGGAGTGCAGTGGCACAATCTCGGCTCACAGCAACCTCCATCTCCCAGGTTCAAATGATTCTCCTGCCTCAACCTCCCGAGTAGCTAGGATTATAGGCCTGTGCCACCACGCCTGGCTAATTTTTGTATTTTTAGTAGAGACGGGTTTTTGCCATGTTGGCCAGGCTGGTCTCAAACTCCTGACCTCATGATCCGCCTGCCTCAGCCTCCCAAAGTGCTGGGATTACAGGCATGAGCCACCGTGCCTGGCTAAAAATTATGTAGTGGACTAGTTTGAATGACATACATAGCTGGGTAAAATAAGGAAAAGGCCCCCACTGATTGGTACCCTGACTGTCCTTGCATGCTTTTGAATGAAGAGGGATTATTCTTTGTTGAGGGATTGAGCCTTCCCCATTGAGCAGAATGGGAGAACTAGCCAGACCAGAGAATCAGCTGATGACCAACAGGGTGACAAAAGCTGTTGTCAGCTCATTCTCACACCTAGGCTCTCCATTCTTAAAATAGGACTTATCTCCCTTTTAATTTAAGACCTGTGACTCACCTCTAGAAGTTTTTTTTGTTTTTTAAATCAAGAAGGACTGCAATTTTGTTAATCTCGAGGCTCTAATTATGCCTGTTGGTAGAGTGTGTGTTCTTATTAATGACTTACCAAGATGATTTTTGCATTGACTAGAGCCTTTAATTTGGGGATAGTGCTTCAGAGACACTTCAAAATCTTCACTGTGGCTACTAAGAACTGAAAAAGAAAAGAGCCCTTCATTTGTGGTGAAACCATTTTATAATCTAGTTGGAATTTTTTTTTTAGCAATTATTTAAGTTTATACATATGCCAGAAAGATTTAACCAGCAGCTGAAATGTTCTAGTCCATGCTGCAACAGCTTTTGGAGCTGCAAACAGATTAACAGAATTACTTCTGGCACAGGGCAGCTGACAGGCAATCCTACCAGTAGATGATGAGGCTCACGGATTTCCCAATCCACTTAGGACTACTATCATAAATTTCTTAAAGTTCAAATGTCCACAGGAAAAATCTAAGGGAAATAATCAGGACCAACAGAGTTTCTTTGTGACATCGAGAGCAACCCAACATCTGATTCATTCAATATATAATACAAATACAGTTTAATTCACTGAAGTGACTGGAGACAATAGCACACAAACTCCCATTATTGAAAACTCATAGTATTTGGGGAAAGAGAACAGAAATAAAAACCTTTATCCCTGGGGGAGAGGCAGGAAAAGATGCTGCTCCCCCTCACCCCTACCCCAGGGAGAGCCAGAAGCACTGAGTAGGTCCAACCCCCAAGTTCCAGGGACACAGTGCCTCCTACTACTAAATCAGAGCCCTTCCACCACTCCCCCTCCCTAGGCTGACAAGTATTAAGTAAAAAGTAACAGAATAATACTTCTGGGAGAGAGACAGAACAAGAACATGGAAAGAGATCCTCTATGAGGGAAGTGCAAAGGGAAAACTGAAAGCTAAAGGTGGAGCAAGTATTAAGGAGGAAAAAAAACCCCACAAACCCCTCTGGCCAACCAGTCCTCATCTTAAATACAAGGCATTACTAGAGGAACTTGAAACCTTTAATGCACTAAGGATAACCATAACAACTGCAAACCTTATACCTTGCTCAATTCCCAACTAAATTAACTCAAATGCCCACAATGAAAGCAGAGCAGAAGAAAATGCTTGCCAATTCACAGACATAAAAACTGTTTGCCTCGGTATCTACTCTCCTATTCAGGTATCTGACTTTCAAAAACAAAAAATCATGAGGTATACAAAAAACCAGGAGAAAAACAACACACACCCGAGACAGTGATCTTTCAAAAGATCTATATGACTCCGATATTGGAGAAATCTGATGGTAAATTTAAAATAGCTATGATTAATATCTAATGAAAACTCTAGACAACATGCAACATCATATGGGTAATTTCAGCAGAGAATCAAAGAGAATGCTAAAACTGAAAAACAAAGTAACAGAGATGAAGAATGTCTTTGACTGGTTCATCAGTAGACTCAACACAACTGAGGAAAGAATCTTTGAACTTAAAGGTTAGTCAATGGAAATCAGACAAAATGAAAAACAAAGAGCAAGGAGACTGAGAATAATAAACAGAGCATCCAAGACTTCCAGTGAAAGTATCAAATAATCTAACACATGTGTAATTGGGACCTCAGAAGTAAAAGAAACAGGGAATAGGACAGAAGAAAAATTAAAAGAAATGATAGCTAAGAATATTCCAAAACTAATGAGAGTAAACAAATTCCATATCCAAGAAGGTCAGAGAACACAAAGCAGAATAGACACCTCTCCCTTCCAAAAAGTTTCCAGGTACCTAGGTATACCATATTCAAATTGCTGAAAACAGAAGACGGAGAAATATTGAAAGCAGTAACAGGAAAAAGTCACATTATACACATAAAAACAAAGGTAAGGTTTAATACAGACCTTTTGTTAGAGTTAATGCAAGATAGAAGACAATGCAATGACATTTTTTAAGTGCTGAAAGAAAAAAAAACTATCAACTTAGAATTCTATACGCAGTAAAAATGTCTTTCAAAAATGGAGAAGAAATTAACACTATTCTGAGAGAAATAACTTATGGAATTCATTTTCAGCAGACCTTATCAATCTACAATAATTTTTAAAAGAAAGTCTTCAGGTAGAAGAAAACATGATATCAGACAGAAAATTGGATCTACACAAAGAAATAAAGAATACGCTGGGTGTGGTGGCTCACGACTATAATCCTACCACTTTGGGAGGCCGAGGCGGGCAGATCACCTGAGGTCAGGGGTTCGAGACCAGCCTGGCCAACATGATGAAACCCTGTCTCTATGAAAAATACAAAAATTAGCCAGGCATAGTGGCACATTCCTGTAATCCCAGCTACTCAGGAGGCTGAGGCAGGAGAATCACTTGAACCCAGGAGGTGGAGGTTGCAGTGAGCCAAGATTGAGCCACTGCACTCCAGCTTGGGTGACAGAGTGAGACTCACACTAGAAATGAAATAACTGAAGGTAAAATAAATGTTTTCCTGTTTTCAATTGCTCTAAAACATAGCAAAATACTCAAAGCAAAAATAGCATCACTGCATTGTAAATGCGCATGTAAAAGTAAATGGACAACAATGGCACAAAGAATGTGAAGCAGTCTAATATTAGAAGGTGACCTCTGATGAACTAAAGATGTATGCTTTAAATCCTATGGTTATTACTAAAGTTTTTAAAAAGACGTATAAGTAATGAATCAATAGTGAAGATAAAATAGAACCATAAAAATGTTCCATCAACACAAAAGCAGAAAAAAGAAACAAAGAGCAGATGGAACAAATAGAAAACAGTTGCTACATTTTTAGCCACCTGTAGAATAATCACATTATATGTAAATGATTTAAACACATCAAATAGAAGACAGATTGGAAGTTCTAGCCAGAGCAATCCAGGAAGAAAAAAAAAAGGCATCCAAATAGGAAAAGAAGAAATCGAATTTATTCACTGATGATATTCTTCTATACCTAGAAAACCCTAAAGACTCCATCAAAAGGCTCCTGAAACTGATAAATGACTTCAATAAAGTTTCAAGATACAAAATCAATGTACAAACATCAGCAGCATTTTTATACACCAATAATATTCAAGCTGAGAGCCAAATTAAGGACACAATCCCATTTACAATAGCCACCAAAAACCTAAAATATCTAGGAATACTTCTAACCAAGGAGGTGAAAGATCTCTATAAGGAGAACTAAAAAACACTGCCACAAGAAATCACAGATAACACAAAAAAATGAAAAAGTATTCCATGCTTATGGATTGGAAGAATTAATATTGTTAACATGGCCATACTGCCCAAAACATCTACAGATTCAATGTTATCCCTATCAAACCATCAACATCATTTTTTACAGAACTCGAAAAAACTATTCTAAAATTCGTATGGAACCAAAAAGGAGCCTGAATAACCAAAGCAGTCCTAAGCAAAAAGAACAAAGCTGAAGGCATCATATTATCCGACTTCAAATTATACTATAAGGCTACAGTAACCAAACAGCATGATATTGATACAAAAACAGACACATAGACCAACTGAACAGAATAAAGAACCCAGAAATAAAGCTTCATCCCTATAACCATTGGATCATCAACAAAGTAAACAAAAATAAGCAGTGAAGAAAGGACTCCTTATTCAATAAATGGTGCTGGGATAGCTGACTAGCCATATGCAGAAGAATGGAACTAAACACCTACCTTTCACCATATACAAAAATTAACTCAAGATAGACTAAAGATTTAAATATAAGACATCAAACTATGAGAATCCTAGAAAAAAAAACTAGGAAACACCATTCTGAACATTAGCCTTTGGAAAGAATTTATGACTAAGTCAGGAAACAACAGGTGCTGGAGAGGATGTGGGGAAATAGGAACACTTTTACACTGTTGGTGGGACTGTAAACTAGTTCAACCATTGTGGAAGACAGTGTGGCGATTCCTCAAGGATCTAGAACTAGAAATACCATTTGACCCAGCCATCCTGTTGCTGGATATATACCCAAAGGATTATAAGTCATGCTGCTATCAAGACACATGCACACATATGTTTATTGTGGCACTATTCACAATAGCAAAGACTTGGAACCAACCCAAATGTCCATCAAGGATAGACTGGATTAAGAAAATGTGGCACATATACACCATGGAATACTATGCAGCCATAAAAAAGGATGAGTTCATGTCCTTTGTAGGGACATGGATGAAGCTGGAAACCATCATTCTCAGCAAACTATCGCAAGAACAGAAAAGCAAACACTGCATGTTCTCACTCATAGGTGAGAACTGAACAATGAGAACACTTGGACACAGGGTGGGGAACATCACACACCGGGCCTGTTGAGGGGTGGGGGGAGGGCAGAGGGATAGCATTAGGAGATATACCTAATGTAAATGATGAGTTAATGGGTGCAGCACACCAACATGGCACATGTATACATATGTAACAAACCTGCACGTTGTGCACATGTATCCTAGAACTTAAAGTATAATTTAAAAATAATAATAATAATAATTTAAAAAAGGAATTTATGACTAAGTCCTCAAAAGCAATTGCAACAGAAACAAAAACTGAGAACTGGGACCTAATCAAACTAAAGAGCTTCTGCATAGTAAAAGAAACTATCAACAGTGTAAAAAGACAACCTACGGATTGGGAGAAAATATTCACAAATTATTCATTCAACAAAGTTCTAATATTCAGAATCTATAAGGAACTTAAACAATTGAACAAGCAACAAACAAAAACATGAAAAATGAGCAAAAGACATGAACAGATACTTCTCAAAAGACATACAAACAGCCAACAAACATGAAAAAATGCTCACATCACTAATGATCAGAGAAACGCAAATCAAAACCACAATGAGATACCATCTCACACCAGTCAAAGTGGCTATTACTAAAGTCGAAAAACAACAGATGCTGGCAAGGCTGCAGAGAAAAGGGAATGCTCATACACTGTTGGTAGGAAAGTAAATCAGTTCAGCCACTGTGGAAAGCAGTCTGGAGATTTCTCAAAGAACTTAAAACAGATCTACCATTTGACCCAGCAATCCCGTTACTGGGTATCCAAAAGAAAACAAATTGTTCTACCAGAAAGACACATGCACTTGCATGTTCATCGCAGTATTATTCATAATTGCAAAGACATGGAATCAACTTAGGTACCCATCAACACTGGACTAGATAAAGAAAATGTGGTACATATAGCCCATGGAGAACTATGCAGCTGTTGAAAAAAAAGAAGAAAATCACATCATTTACAGAAACATGGCTGCAGCTGCAGCCACTATCCCAAGAGAATTAACACAGGATCAGAAAACCAAATACCACATGTCCTCCTTATAAGTGGGAGTTAAACACTGGGTACTCATGGACATAAAGATGGCAACCACAGATACCAGGGACTACTAGAAGGGGGAGGGAGAGGGAGATAGTTGAAAAACTATTAGCTACTATGCTTACTACCTGGGTGACAGGATTAAAGAAAAAGTAAAAAAGAGGCAGACCATCAGACCGAATTAAAAAAAAAAAAAAAGCAAAACCCAACCCAACTCTAAGCTATCTAGAAAAAAAAAAAAAATCTACTTTAAATATATGGACTTAGATAGATCAAAAGTAAAAGAATGGAAAAATATTCCTTGCAAACACTAACTAAAGAAACCTGCTGTTGCTATATTAATATCTGAAAAAGTAGACCTAAGAAACAAGAAATGTTATCAGAGAAAAAGAAGGGCATTACAATACACTAAACAGGTCAATTTTCCAAGAAGATACAACAACTTTATGTGTTTATGCACCTAACAACAGAGCTACAAAATACATGAAGTTGGGGTTGCAGAAGATCAATAAGCAGAGTACAGAGGATTTTTAGGGCTATGAAAATACTGTGTATGATACTATATTGATGGATACATGTCAATATACATTTGTCAAAACCTATAGGATGCATAATACCAAAAGTGAACTCTAATATAAACTATGGACTTTGGGTGACTAATATGTGTCAATGCAGGTTCATCAACTGTAACAAATGTGCCATTCTGGTAGGAGTTGCTGATAATGGGGGAGGCTACACATGCGTAGGGAAGAGGCTTTATGGGAAATCTCTGTCCCTTCCTCTTAATTTTCCTGTGGAACTAAAGCTGCTCTAAAGAAGCATTATATTGGATTTAACATATTTTGGGTATTAAATACTAATTTCTAAAATGTTTAAATTTAGATGAATTTTAAAATTAGTTTTTTCTAATTTCATAATGTAAAAACAGAATTGAAAGGAGAAATAAACAAATCCACAATTACTGCTGGAGACCTCAATAACTTTCTTTCTCAGAACAAGATTTAAAAATCAATAAGATTGTAGTAGAGCTGAATAACATTATCAACCAACTTGATCTACGTGACATTCAGAGACCTCTCCACCCAAGAGTAGAATGCCTGACTTTTCCAAGTTCACATGTAATATTCACCAAGATAGATTATAATCTGGCCATGAAACAAAACTTAAAAGAATAGAAATCAAACAAAGTATGTTCTCTGGCCATAACTGAATTGAAGTGGAAATCTATGAGAAAAGAATATCTAGGAAATCCCCAAATATGTGGAAATTAATCAAGACACTTCCAAATAATCTACAGTCAAGGTGAAATTCTCATGGGAAATTAGAATATTTTGAAATATTTTGAATATTTTGAAATATTCTAATATATTTGAATATTTTGAAATATTTTGAATATTTTGAAATATTCTAATATATTTGAATATTTTGAAATATTTTGAAAATGAAAACACAATATATTAAATCATTGGATTCAACTAAAGCGATGCTGAGAGGAAAATGTATAGCATTATATGTTTCCATTAATAAAGAAGAATATCTCAAATCGTTAATCCAACCCTCTATCTTCAGAAACTGAAAAAAAGCAAATTAAATACAAAGAAAGGAAGAAGAAAACAATAAAAATAAAAGCAGAAATCAATGAAATTGAAAACAGAAAAAAAACAGAAACAAATCAATGAAATCAAATCTGGTTTCTTAGGGAAAGAACAGTAACACTGACAAACTTCAAGGCAGACTGACCAATAAAAAGAGAGAAGACACAAATTGCCAGTATGAGGAATGAAAGAGGGGACATCACTGCTAGTCCTATAGTCATTAAAAGAATAGTAAAGCAATATTATGAATAATTATTTATGCCAACAAATCCTACAACTTAGAACAAATGGACTGATTACTTGAAAGACACAAACTACCAAAACTCACTTAAGAAATAATAGAAAACCTCATTAGTCTATTTCTAGGAAAGTAATTAAATTTGTAGTTCAAAATCTATCAACACAGAAAACTCCAGGCCCAGGGTTTGCCACATTCAGCCAAACATTTAAAGAACTACTGCCAATCTTTACAATCTCTTTCAGAAAATAAAGAAGAAACATTTCCCAACTCATTCTATGAAGCCAGAATCACCGTAATATCAAAATATTAGACAAAGACATTACATGGGGAAAAAAAATCTATTCCAAACACATATGCAAAAAAATCTCAACAAAAAAGGATAGTGTGTTATGACCAACTGGAGTTTATCCCAGGAATACAAGACTGGCTCAACTTTTTAAAATCAATCAATGTCATTCATGATATAAACAGATTTAAGAAGAAAAATTATGTGATCATCCCAATAGATGTAAAAAAAAATCAGTTCACAAAATTCAACCTCCATCCGTGTTTTTGTTTTTTTTTTTTTGAGATGGAGTCTTGCTCTTGTCGCCCAGGCTGGAGTGCGGTGGCGCGATCTCGGCTCACTGCAAGCTCCACCTCCTGGGTTCACGCCATTCTGCTGCCTCAGCCTCTCGAGTAGCTGGGACTACAGGTGCCCGCCACCATGCCCGGCTAATTTTTTTCGTATTTTTAGTAGAGACGTGGTTTCACCGTGTTCGTCAGGATGGCCTCCATCGCCCGACCTCATGATCCGCCCGCCTCGGCCTCCCAAAGTGCTGGGATTACAGGCCTGAGCCACCGCACCCGACCCACTCATGATATTTTTTAAAACTCTCAGCAATCTAGGAATAGATGGGAATCCCTTTAACATGATGAAAGGTAGCTATTATTCCTATGCTAACATCACACTTAATGGTGAAAAATTCAAGGCTTTCCTCCTTAACATTGGGAATAAGGCAAGCTGTCTCGCTGTCGCCCAGGCTGGACAGATTCTATTCCGGAATAGAATTTTATTCCACATCATATTGATGTCCTAGCCAGTGCAATAAGGCAAGAGAAAGATATAAAAAGCATATAGATTGAAAATGAAACTGTCTCTATTCACATAAGACATAAATGCCTACATAGAAAATCCCAAAGAATCTATGAAGAAGTCCAAGGACTGGTGAGCTCAGCAAGACTGCAGGATACAGGTCAATATAAAAAAATTGTATTTCTACACAGTAGCAATTAATAATGGAAATTCAAAAAAAATGTTAAATACCATTCACAATAGCACACATACACAAGAATTATTTAGGCATAAATCTAAGAAAATGCCTTAAGTATGCAGGAAACTATGAAATGCTGATGAAATAAGTCAAAGGAGGCCTACGTAAAGTGGAGAGCTACACCATAATCATGAATTGGAAAACTCAAGCTACACCATAATCATGAATTGGAAAACTCAAGCTACACCATAATCATGAACTGGAAAACTCAAGCTACACCATAATCATGAATTGGAAAACTCAAGCTACACCATAATCATGAATTGGAAAACTCAAGCTACACCATAATCATGAATTGGAAAACTCAAGCTATACCATAATCATGAATTGGAAGACTCAATACTGTTAACACGTCAGTTCTCCTGAACTTGATGTACTGATTCACTGAAATCCCAATAGAAATCCCAGAAGTTTATTTTGTAGATATCAACAAACTGATTCTAAGATATGGAAGGCAAAGGAGTCAGAATAGCCAAAACCATTTTGAAAAAGAAGTTGGATGACATACTATCTAATTTCAAGGCTTAATATAAAGCTACAATAATTAAGAGAAAGTAATATTGGCACATACTGTTACATTGACACGTGGATCAATATTATATAAAGAGAGCCCAGAGATAGATCCATACAAATCTAATCAGCTGATTTCTTACAAAGGTACAAAGATAAGTCAATGGGGAAAAGAAAGGGTTCAACAAATGGTGCCGGACAACTGGGTTTTCACATACAAAGAAATGTAACTTAGTATATACCTTATATTTTCTATGAAATTAATTCAAGTGGATCATAGCCATACATGTACAATTTTAAACTATAAATGTTCTAAAATAAAACAGAAAATCTGTGAGGCCTTGGGTTAGGCAAAAAATTTTAAGAAATAATACAATGACCGGATGCAGTGGCTCACACCTGTAATCCCAGAACTTTGAGAGGCCGAGGCGGGCGTATCACCTGAAGTCAGGAGTTTGAGACAAGCCTGGGCAAGATGACAAAACCCTGTCTCTACTAGAAATACAAAAATTAGCTGGGGTGGTGGCTCACGCCTGTAATCTCAGCTACTCAGGAGGCTGAGGCACCAGAATCTCACTTGAATCTGGGAGGTGGAGGCTGCAGTGAGCCAAGATTACACCACTGCACTCCATCCTGGGTGACAGAGTGAGACTCTGTCTCAAAACAAAAAAAAAAAAGGAAAGAAAAGAAGAGAGGCTGAGGCAGGAGGATTGCCTGAGCCCAGGAGTTCCAGGCTGCAGTGAGCTATGATCTGTACTCAGGCCTGGGCAAGACCACGATTCTTAAAACACACACACACACACACCAGAATGCCCTTCTTAGCAACCCCAGCTCTTCCTTCTCTGCTTAGCCAGCTATGCTCCTGTTACAGGACCTGCGCACCCCTCACTCTTCATGGCCTTCCTGCACCCTCCTGGGTGACCCAGCACAGGAAAACTCTGGGAGAGAGTGGCTATGGAGGAAGAAACTCTGAGCAGCAGAGGGAAGTCAGACGAAAAAGGACCAGCACCAGTCATCAGTACTTTGCCTCTCAGCTGCACACCCACGCTTCTTTGCCCTGCTTTGTGACAGTAGGAGTCTGGTGGGATGAAGGGGCTTCTCTTCCTCTCTTCCTGGGCTCTTCCAGTGCAGACTGCCAGCAGGATGTGAGTGCACTGGCAGCCCAGCTCAAGGATTCCAGCTTCCAGTCCCAGCTTGAGAGTCCCAGCTTACCCACCTCAGCCCAGCCTCTGTGGACCAGCTCTGGCCCAGGGCAGCCTAGAGAACAGGAAGGCATCTTCCATCCACTGGACCACAGCCTCGGCCCTGGGCTGTGACCCCTCCAAGTCCCATCTTTCCTTGGTATTCTCTCTCAGCCTTAGGGTGTTCTTCAGTGTTCTGTTTAGAACACTAAAGTTAGAAGTTAATCCCTTATTACCAGTTAATAATTTTTCATATTAAATTTGCCCTGTTCCAATTAACGGTGTGGTTTCTGTGTCCTGGCATGACCTTCACCAATACAGGAAACAGGTGTACTCACCAAACTCACTGGCAAAAATAATCCTGGCCACACCCTAATAATTAATGAGACTTCAAGATTATCCTGAATGTTCATTCTAAACCTTTAAGAATAAATAACTGATGTGGAAATGAGGTCAGATGAAATACAGTACTCATTCGATTCCAGAAAAAATTACGTAAAACATATCACCAAGCTTATGGTTCTTCATCAGAAGTGTTTACTTTTATCTCAGAAAAACAATACGACAATAGGAAGGCTTCGGTGTCATAAGACAAATCTGGATCTACCACTTACTAAACGTATAAACTTGGTCATTCAGCTCCCTAATCCACGAAATGGGAACAACACACCAATCTCAAAGGACCAAAAGCTGTGGCCCACTTTGCTGGGCTTGTTCCGCACCAGGCCCTGCTCCAAGTGCTGACATGGGCTGGTTTAACTTTCACTCACTCACAAGATGATTGTGGCCACCGTTATTATCTTCATTTCACAGAGGGTGAAACGGAAGCACAGAGAAGTCATCTGTGCAGGCTATCCAAGTACTCAGTGGGGGTAGGAAAAGGTGACCCCGGCAGAGCCTCGAAAGCCAGGGTTTCAACGTTAGGGAAAGTGATTCAATCAGTTCTAAAGGTCTTTGCACAGAGTTATCAAAAAATTGGGTCTATTCATTTACCAGCCAACCACAGAAAGAAAGCCACAGCACCAAATAGGCCAAGGGTTAGATAATACTGTATGTTATCTATTCTAATTTGCACGTTTTCTCAATGTTTCTGAAATTGGAAGATGTCTTACAATCAGTAGCATCTTAGATAAGATACAATATAGCACAATCATAGACAATTCATTCAATATGTTCCCAGACGTTTAAAAATAAATGTGCTAACAAAACCACAATAGACTTCTCTGGGCAAATTTTTGATCAAAGATACAAACCTAAGTAACAGGAGTGGTTATTTCCCTTTAAGCAATAACCAAAAGGGCAGGTCCCACCCCAAGAAGAATTAAAACAGGACCTTGACTAATTCCTTTCTGGAGCTGTGGACCCTTTGAAATCTTAACATCTAGACCAGCATCCAACAGAAATATACTGTGAGCCATACATGCAATTCTAAATTTTCTAGTGACTGCATTAAAAAAGTAAAAAGAAAATGCTAACCTTAATTTTAATAACATTTTACTTAACTCATAAACTCAAGTATTATCATTTCAACATGTAATCAATATTAAAAACTATGAGATATTTTATACGCTTCTTAAAAATAGTAAGTCTTTAAAACTCAGTGGGAATTTTACACCTGACAACACATCTCAGCTTTGACCAGTCACATTTCAAGTGCTCAAAAGCCATGTGGACACCAAATAGCACCATCGTGGACCCAGATTTCTGCAGCAGCCTTATGCCTTGTGCAAATCTGGTGCCAAAGCAGTCAGCTACATCCATCTGACCAGCAGTTACAACAAAGCAGAGTAGAATCTCTCAAAAGCTACATATTAAAAATTTCATTCAATTGTGCCCTTTTAAAAAACATTTTAAAATACAGACATTGGGAATACTTATACACTGCTGGTGGTAATGTAAATTAATTCAGCCACCACGCCTGTAATCCCAGCACTTTGGGAGGCCGAGGCGGGCGGATCACAAGGTCAGGAGATCAAGACCATCCTGGCTAACACAGTGAAACCTCATCTCTACTAAAAAATACAAAAAATTAGCTGGGCGTGGTGGTGGGTACCTGTAGTCCCAGCTACTCGGGAGGCTGAGGCAGGAGAATGGTGTGAACCCGGGAGGCAGAGCTTGCAGTAAGCCGAGTTCACGCCGCTGTACTCCAGCCTGGGCGACAGAGCAAGACTCCGTCTCAAAAAAAAAAAAAAAAAAAAAAAAATTAATTCAGCCACTGTGAAAGCAGTCTGGAGATTTCTCAAAGTACTTAAAAGAGAATACTACCATTAGACCCAGCAATCCCATTACTGGGTATATACCCAAAGGAATATAAATCATTCTACTACAAAGACACATGCACAGGTTACATTTACCACAGCACTATTCAAAATAGCAAAGACATGGAACCAACCTAGACACCCATCCATGGTAGACTAGATAGAGAAAATGTGGTACATATACACCATGGAATACTATGCAGCCATAAAAAATAATGAAATTATGTCCTTTACAGCAATATGGATGGAGCTGGAGGCCACAATCCTAATTGAATTAACGCAGGAACAGAAAACTAAACACCAGATGTTCTCACTTATAAGTGGAATCTAAACATTGAGTACACATAGACACAAAGGGGGAACAACAGACATTGGGGCCTATTTAGGGTGGAGGGTGGGAGGAGGGTGAGGACTGAAAACCTATCAGGTATTATGCTGATTATCGGATGACAAAAGTATCTGTACACCAAACCCCCGTGACATGCAATTTACTGATGCAACAAACCTGCATATGTACCCCTTGAACCTAAAATAAAAGTTGAAAGGAAAAAGAAAGAATAAAAATACAGACACTGTAACAAAATCAAGCACAGGAAAATTATCTAAAGTAGAAAGCGAGGGTCTGTCTGCTTTCCTCCTGTCAATTCAACCTTCACTGTTAAACACTTAGATCTTTTTTTCCGGTTTATACAAACGCATATACAAATGATTTGGAATTTTTTCCTTTAAACAAAAATGGTTTCTATTTTATATCTTGTTCAGCAATTTGCCCCTCATCCTTAATATCTCAAAAACACCTTTAGCAGCTGCATGCACCCCCATGGATGGATGTGCCAACACTTAACCATTTCTTTATCTGCAGGCATTTAGGTTGTTTCCTATTTTTTGTTATGACCAACAATGCTGTGATTTAATCCTTGCACCACATTACATATATATGTATATGTGTGTGTGTATATATAGATATAGATATAAATGCTGCCTCCATATATAGAAAAAGAGTCAGCATTTTTGAACCACAGATTACTACAGCATAGAAAGCGATAGTTTATTTTTCGATTACTAATTGCCAAATTATTCTCTTAAAGTTGGTACCAATTTACACTTGCAGGACAATGTAGAACATCCACTTCACCACAGCCTCAACACTGGGTGTTGGCTCTTTAATCTTTGCCTATGTCAGAGGCAAAAATAATAGGCAGCTGCTTTTTTTTTTTTTTTTTTTTTTTGAGACAGTCTCGCTCTGTCGCCCAGGCTGGAGTGCAGTGGCGCGATCTCGGCTCACTGCAAGCTCCGCCTCCCGGGTTCACGCCATTCTCCTGCCTCAGCCTCCCGAGTAGCCGGGACTACAGATGCCTGCCACCACGCCCGCTAATTTTTTGTATTTTTAGTAGAGACGGGGCTTCACCGTGTTAGCCAGGATGGTCTCGATCTGACCTCGTGATCTGCCCGTCTCGGCCTCCCAAAGTGCTGGGATTACAGGCATGAGCCATCGCGCCCGGCCGGCAGCTGCTGTTTTCTAAGAGTTAAGTAATTTGCTAATTTGTTGAAGAGTGACATACATACAGAAGAATGTATACAGTAAGTGCACAGCTGGGTGGGTTTTCACACAAAGGGCACGTGTAGGCAGCAGGGAACCCTTCCCAGCGGCGCCCTCCCCTGGGCCTCACGGTGGGGATCCTCCCTCCCTACCACCACTAGGGTAGCCGCCGTCTCCACTTCCACAGCCAGCTGTTGTTTTATTTTTTATTTCTCTAAATGCTACCGAGGTTTATCATCTTTTCACATGCACACTGACTCTCTGGTTTTCCTCTTCCTGAATTGCTGGTTCCTATATTTTGCCCATTTTTCTACTGGGGCATTTGTCTTTTTCTTACTGAGTTATATTTTTTAATATGATACAGACACTGCAAACATTTTTCTTGGTCAGCTGCTTATCTTCTGATTTTGTAAATAGTACCTCCTGCCCCACAGAGGTTCAATGTTTACAAAACCAGCATTTGTTCATGGTTTTTATATCTCACTTTGTGAGACCCTCCTACTTCCATGTTTTGGGGCCTATGCTATCTTCTAGAACATTTTAGTATTTCTTAAATGTTTATTTATTTAATCCATCTGTGTTTACTTTTTTCATGTCTACTTTTATATGTAGTATGAAGTAAAATGTATTAATCTTTATTAAAAAGACCTGGCAGCTCTGGATACCAATCTTTCTTTAGGCAGGAGCCTCCAGAGTTGGGGTGAACGCTGGCACTACAAAGCAGGCAGCCATGGTCTCACCTCCAGCAGCTCAGAACCAAGTGGAGAAACGGCCAGATACACAAAGCCACAACACAGCATGACTCACCCCATCTCAGGATCATGGAAACAACTTGGGGGTGGGAGAAAACCTGATTGATTCTGGTGGGAGTGGGGCAGGAATCATTCACCAAGGCCTCACAGAAAGAAACACTCTTGAGACTGGGTGTCTAAGGTGAACAGAATGTCTCCTGAGAGAGGAAAGCAGTACCCAGAACTGCGGAGGTGCCAAGCCATCTTCCCAAGCACAGGAGTGCTTTTGGGCCTCCAGGGGCTCAGCATTGTGGGAGGAGAGGGTGGGAGGACAACCTTGTGGGAGGGATGGGGTGGGAGGAGGAGGTGGGAGGGCAGCCTGGGAGGAGGAGGAGGCAGGAGGACTGCCTGGTGGGAGGAGGGGTCAGGAGGATGGTCTGGAGGGAAGAGAGGGTGGGAGGACAGCCTGGCGGGAGGGATGGGGTGGGAGGACGGCCTGGCGGGAGGGATGGGGTGGGAGGACGGCCTGGCGGGAGGGATGGGGTGGGAGGACGGCCTGGCCGGAGGGATGGGGTGGGAGGACGGCCTGGCGGGAGGGTTGGGGTGGGAGGACAGCCTGGCGGGAGGGATGGGGTGGGAGGACGGCCTGGCGGGAGGGAAGAGAGGGTGGGAGGATGGCCTGGTGGGAGGGATGGGGTGGGAGGACGGCCTGGTGGGAGGGATGGGGTGGGAGGACGGCCTGGCGGGAGGGATGGGGTGGGAGGACGGCCTGGCGGGAGGGATGGGGTGGGAGGACGGCCTGGCGGGAGGGAAGAGAGGGTGGGAGGACGGCCTGGTGGGAGGGAAGAGAGGGTGGGAGGACGGCCTGGTGGGAGGACGGCCTGGTGGGAGGGATGGGGTGGGAGGACGGCCTGGTGGGAGGGAAGAGAGGGTGGGAGGACGGCCTGGTGGGAGGGATGGGGTGGGAGGACGGCCTGGCGGGAGGGATGGGGTGGGAGGACGGCCTGGTGGGAAGAGGGGATGGGAGGACGGCCTGGCGGGAGGGATGGGGTGGGAGGAGGGCCTGGCGGGAGGGATGGGGTGGGAGGACGGCCTGGCGGGAGGGATGGGGTGGGAGGACGGCCTGGCGGGAGGGATGGGGTGGGAGGACGGCCTGGCGGGAGGGATGGGGTGGGAGGACGGCCTGGCGGGAGGGATGGGGTGGGAGGACGGCCTGGCGGGAGGGATGGGGTGGGAGGACGGCCTGGCGGGAGGGATGGGGTGGGAGGACGGCCTGGCGGGAGGGATGGGGTGGGAGGACGGCCTGGCGGGAGGGATGGGGTGGGAGGACGGCCTGGCGGGAGGGATGGGGTGGGAGGACGGCCTGGTGGGAGGGAAGAGAGGGTGGGAGGACGGCCTGGTGGGAGGGATGGGGTGGGAGGACGGCCTGGTGGGAGGGATGGGGTGGGAGGAGGGCCTGGTGGGAGGGATGGGGTGGGAGGAGGGCCTGGTGGGAGGGATGGGGTGGGAGGACGACCTAGTGGGAAGAGGGGGCGGGAGGAGGGCCTGGTGGGAGGCCCTGGGGGCGCCCAGGGGATGGCGGTACAGATGACTG
Organism: Pongo abelii; assembly: GCF_028885655.2. NCBI lineage: Eukaryota > Metazoa > Chordata > Mammalia > Primates > Hominidae > Pongo > Pongo abelii. The sequence goes on from NC_071999.2 coordinate 22,185,121, forward strand.
TTAGGACACCATTTCAACACTCATACAATAAAAGCAATAACCAAATCTGTTGCCTGAAAACAGAAACAAAATAAACTATGACAGGTTTGAGCGTTACCCTAAAGGAAGCTCTGGAATCCAGCCAGGCCTCTTAGGAAGAGAATGGTATTTTAATTGACTTGCCAGTGTGAATATTTTCTTGGCAGCCCCCATTATCTAGGATGCCATCACATACCAACACAAGCCACTTAGCAGCCTGCATTTAAAATAAGAACTAAGTAGTTGTTTCACTCTTGGCCATATTTCCAAGGAGAGATCACAAGTTTCATCCATTTGACTTTGTAGTAGCCCGTGGCTACTGCCTAAATCTAAAGCTCTCATCGGAAGGGCAGTTTACCTGGAGCCTTAAGTTTGGCACTTCAGCTTCGGGGAAGGGGGCTGCTGAGTTTGCTGTCTCCTAAAGCAGCAGGCATACAATGCAGGTTTTCCAATACCTGCAGGAACGGTACCATCCCACTGCCTTAATGATTAGCCCAACGTGCCTAAATTGTACTTAAATGTGCAAAAGCATAGGCAAAACTGTTGGCATAAGAAACTCTAAAAGTCAACCATTATCATTACTAATATCTCCCAGCAATCCAAACAGTACTGGTACGCAGCAAGCACTTTATATGCCTTTTCATTTAACTCTCAGAGTAAGCTATACTTACCTTATCAACATTTTATAAATGGAAAAATCTGTTTTACAAGCTCGTGTAACTAAGAAGGAAGGGGAGCAGAACCTGAAGCTGGGTCTGCCCACCTCCTGAGCCTCAGTGTGGACGACTGCCGGCCCGCTGCCACCCGTGCAGACAGCCCAGAAGAGACCTGTGTGTCGCGCCTACCAGGCAACCTGCACCAAAGGCCTTTTAGAAAATAAACATGCTTTTATCTCTACAAAAGTAGTATATGCTCATTGTCAAAAATTTAGACAAATCTCAACCAAACTCCACCTCCAAGAGATAACCGGTATTGATGCTTGAGTTTTTTCCCAGTGTCTTACCTTGAAAACACAGATCACTATACATGCAGGCTTGCAGTCTTACTCCAAGTAAGATTAAGACACATAGTGATTGATTTTTCTCAAGAAAAAAACCTAAGACTCCTCCTCTGGTATGTCACTCTGAAGGAAGCCAACCAGCATAACAGTCCCAATGACTTCCGTCTCATGAGCTCTTACCCTCATCCTCCAACAGGCTGGAGAAATTTTATCACCCCCTTTCTGAACTAGGTGTTAAATTGATTTATTGGAGAGACTTCTCAAAGGCAAGTGTGACCCATGTACTGTCTAAATTGAGAGGCTCTTCCTGCCCTTTTTTTAAACAAGGACAGGTAGCTAGCTCGGGGTCCCACACAAATTGAAACCATGACCTATCATTTCACATTCAACAGATTGGAAAAACTAAATAATCTGATGATACCAAGTGCTGAAGAAGATACGGAGAAATGAAAACTCAATACATTTAGAAATGTATAAAATGACACATTTTGGACAATATGACATTATTCGAAGATGTAGCAGTACTGAAAATGCACAAATCCTGCAAGCCAGAAATGCTGCCTGTCTATGTCCATGCAGAGGAGAACTCTCAAAAAGAGGCTGCAGAATGCCCGAGGGAGAGCCACTCTATGCAAAAGCAAGACACAAAAATGAGCGAGGGGTCTGTCAAATGGAGGCTGTGTCAATTGTGCCTATTCCTGTTAACCGACATTAAAATAAATAAAACTAACACGAATAAAAAGGTGTTAATGTGTCAATCAGACCAGATCTCAAAAAGCATATGACTGAGTAAAAACAAGCAAATTGCAAAAATATAAACATTTCTGTATACATAAATATGTTCGTTATACAAGTTACATGCAGGAGTTCAAGACCAGCCTGGCCAACATGGTGAAACCCTATCTCTACTAAAAATACAAAAAGTAGCTGGGTATGGTGGCATGCGCCTGTAATCCCAGCTACTCAGGAGGCTGAGGCAGGAGAATTGCTTGAACTCAGGAGGCAGAGGTTGCAGTGAGCCGAGATTGTGCCACTGTACCCTTGCCTGGGCAATAGAGTGAGACTCCGTCTCCAAAAATAAATAAATATAATATAATATAATAAAATTTAAAGCATACAAAATAGTATTACTGTTATTTGCTGATTGTTGGAAATATGTACTAAAAGTGTATAAGCATGGACAGAAGGAGACCCATCAAATTTGTGGTAACGGTTGCCTTTAAGGAGGAAGAAGGAGGAGAAACGGTCTTGGGGAGGGCTTCACCAGGAATTTCAATTATTAAAATCTATTTCTGTGTGAGAATCAGCCATTCATAACTTTTGGCCATCTTAATAGTGGGCTGTTTGTATCCTTCTTCATTTGTAGCAGTTATTTATACATTAGCCTTTGGGAAGTTTTTTTACTGCTCTCAATGTCTTTCTGATCTGCCATTTGCTGACTTTGTTCATTGCATCTGCCTCACAGAAGTGCATTAATCGCAGGTAGATTTGTCACTTTTGCTTTAGATTCCATTTGGTGTCAGAAAAACCTTTAAAACTTTCAAGAATATAAACACATTCCTTCAGGACAAAAACATGCTACACACAGCCGCCTTCGCCATATCCCTGAAAGAAAACCTCTGTACCTTTTTCAAAGGAACTTTGATGATGCTTTCTGACCATAAGTCCCTTGACAGGAATCCTTTAGTCAACTAAAAAGATTCTAAATATTTCAGGTTAAATTTGCTCTTATTTTTAGAAAAGACACGCCAACAACTCCATAGTAGTTTAAGTAGAGGAGCAGAATAATTTCTTTAGCAGTCCTGTACAAGCATTGTAAGGCTGGACAATATCTCCAGCTTAAGGGATATCAGACTTTTAAATATCCCAACTACTCTCTAAGCATGCCCAGAAGTGGCCTAAAGGACAAATAAACAAAGTTCGCAGCAGGGAAGAGCTTGGGACTAAGCAAAAAACTAAACTGAGTCACGAAACCTGCAACTAGTCCCCACTCCCTGCTGAGTGACTCTGGGCAAGTCACTTGACCACTATGATTTCTGCACATCAGAGAAACAAATAACAGACTTTAAGCAATGAACCAAAACACAAGATGTCAAAGGTGCCCTAGGGTTGGGCTTGGGCAAAAAGTTCCTAGGAGCACCTCAGGAGTAATTTGGAGGTTAGGTTTCACTTTCTCCGCTATGGAAGGAAAGAGCCATGCACAAACAGTTGGAAAGCGTCACTGCTGGGTCTTGGAGAGGACAATGTCAATTAATCCTGAGCAAGGGTAAGAGAAAACAGAGGCAGGCACCAGTCACCCTGCAGCTTGGCAGGCTCCAAGAGGGTGGATTCATGCCACTCCCGAATTCTGCAGTATTGTTTTGAAGATCCTCCTCTTGGCAAAGACCTGGCCCTGAGCCATAGAGAGTTTACCAGAATGCTGGCAGCAACAGTATGACATGCTCCTAATGTTTGGATATTTGATCCTCCAAATCTCATGTTAAAATGTGATCCCCAGTGTTGGATGTGGGGCCCAGAGGGAGGTGTTTGGGTCATGGAGGCGCATCCCATATGAATAAATTAATGCCCTCCTGGAGGGGGGCTATGAGTGAGTTCTTGCTCTATTTGTTTCCATGAGAGCTGGTTGAAAAAAAAAAGAAAGCCCATCAGCTCCCTTCTCTCCCTTTCACATGTGATCTCTACACACAGCAGCTTCCCTTCGCCTTCTGACATGGGTGGGAGCAGCCTAAAGCCCTCACCAGAAGCCGGGTAGATGCCAACACCACGCTTCTCGAAGAGCCTACAGAACCGAGAGCCAAATAAACATCTTTTCCTTATAAATTGCCCAGCCTCAGGTATTCTTTCATAGCAACACAATGCACTTGGATATATGCCTTCTTATAGGCATGGCCTCGCAGCCTTCCATATGCCCCAATCTCCAAACAGAGGGGATGAGGAATTCTTAAACAAGTGTTAAGGCCCACAAGAAATAAAGGAAAAGATGGGTAAATTTGACTGCATTGAAAAAATTTTTAAGTATGTACATAAAAGGACACTATAGACAGGGGAAGCTGGCAAAATGTGATCAAATATTAAAGGATTTAGCATCTAAAATTTTTAAAGAGTTGTTATAAATCAGTGAAAGAACCGTTAAAACATTTTGTTTAAATGGGCAAAGTGTACAACAGATACTTCACATCCACACACACGCACGCACACACAAAGCAGAAGCAGCTCAAATACACAAGCCTTTGAATAATCAGGGAAATGCAAATTAAAAGAATGAGTTATCATTGCATATATATCAGACTGGCACAAACTTAACTGTCTCTCTGTATGGTTCTGGTGAAAAAATAAACCAGTATATTACTTTGGAAAACTCTATGTGTGTGTGTGTGTGTGTGTGTGTGTGTGTAGTTGAAGTTGTATCTACTATACAAAATAGTGAGTCTATGCTTAATTACAAACCCTAACTATGCACATGAATGTAAGAAGAGATGTACAGGAATATGCATAACTGCACTCTTTATAATTCAACATTGTTGATAATATTTATACATCCATCAACAGGGAAACAGATAAGTAAATTGTGTAATATTTGTATGAAACACAGCAATGAATGAAAACAAATTGCAGAATAAGTCACACAATATAACTTTTTTTTTTTTTTTTTGAGACGGAGTCTCACTCTGTTGCCCAGGCTGGAGTGCAGTGGTGTGATCTTGGCTCACTGCAAGCTCCACCTCCCAGGTTCACACCATTCTCCTGCCTCAGCCTCCCAAGTAGCTGGGACTACAGGTGCCTGCCACCACGCCTGGCTAATTTTTTGGGGGTTTTTTTGGGTTTTTTTTTCAGTAGAGATGGGGTTTCACCATGTTAGCCAGGATGGTCTCACTCTCCTGACCTTGTGATCTGCCCACCTCGGCCTCTCAAAGTGCTGGGATTACAGGCATAAGCCACCACGCCTGGCCCACACAGTATAACATTTAAATGAAGTTCAAAACCCCACAGTACTATACTATATATTATTTACAGCTGCATAAACATGTAGTAAAAAATACACATAGAAAGTATAAATGACAAAGTTCATGTCACAATCCCTTGTGGACGAAAGAGAGCTACAGCAGGGACCTGTACTTGTGAAGTTCTTTTTCCCCTTAAATTGGATGAATATACATGAGTCTTCACTATATTATTCTATGACTTTTTGTATGTCTAAAATATTTCATTGAAAATGCTATGAGGTTCACTTTTAAAATATCTGGGCCTTGCGCGGTGGCTCATGCCTGTCATCCCAGCACTTTGGGAGGCCGAGGCAGGCGGATCACCTGAGGTCAGGACTTCAAAACCAGCCTGGCCAACATGGCGAAACCCATCACTACTGAAAGTACAAAAATTAGCTGGGCGTGGTGGCACGCGCCTGTTGTCCCAGCTGCTTGGGATGCTGAGGCAGTGGAATCGCTTGAACCCGGGAGGCAGAGGTTGCAGTGAGCCAAGACTGGGCTGGAAAGATAAACATCAATACTTTAACACAGGGGTCCACAACCCCCGGTGCCTCAGACTGGTACCAGTCCCTGGCCTGTTAGGAACCAGGCCACACAGCAGGAGGTGAGCCGTTCGCCTGAGCTCCACCTCCTGTTAGATCAGCGCGGCATTGGATTCTCATAGGAGCCAAACCCTGTTGTGAACCGCGCATGTAAGGGATCTAGGTTGTGCTCTCCTCCTGAGAATCTTACAAGTGCCTTGTGATCAGCAGTGGAACAGTTTCATCCTGAAGCCATTCGCACCTCCCCCAACCCCCACCTGGCAATGGAAAAAACTGTCTTCCACAAAACCCATCTCTGGTGCCAAAACTGCCGCCTTAACAGAATTATTCTCTTTTATTCTGGATCTTTCTGTAATTAAACATGTAACCATTTGAAATTTTTTTAAGGTGTTAAAGATGCCTACAATTTTCCAGTTTTGCACTCTTCTCCAATTCAGCTATCTCTTCGAAACTTACTTTTTATTTTAGTTTATTTTTAGAGACAACGTCTCCCTGTGTTGCCCAGACAGGACTCAAATTCCTAGGCTCAAGTGATCCTCCCAACTCAGCCTCCCGAGTAGCTGGAACTACAGATGCATGACACCACACTCAGCTCAAAACTTACTTTTTTGTTGAAGTTGAACTTAGCTATTCAATAATCTCCAGCATTCAACAATCTACCAGTGACCACAGTGGGATTCATTTCACTGACCATTAACTGAACAAAGAAGAAGCCAGCTTCGAAGCCTTCTGTCTAGAGACACTGATATCACCTTCTCCCTTTACCTAGTTTTTGTTTGTTTGTTTGTTTTGAGGTGCAGTCTCGCTCTGTCGCCCAGGCTGGAGTGCAGTGGCACAATCTCGGCTCACTGCAACCTCTGCCTCCCAGGTTGAAGCAAGTCTCCTGCCTCAGCCTCCCGAGTAGTGAAGACTACAGGCATATACCACCATGCCCGGCTAATTTTTGTGTTTTTTAGTAGAGATGGGGTTTAACTATGTTGTCCAGGCTGGTGTTGAACTCCTGACCTCAAGTGATCCACCCAACTCAGCCTGCCAAAGTGCTGGGATGACAGGCGTGATCCACCATGCCCGGCGCTCCCTTTACCTAGTTTTCTAGCATCTAGTGCTGTGAGTCAGAGAGCGATCGCCTTAGGCTTCCTGAAACAATAATGTGAGGTAAGAAGTGGAGAGTGTCGATGTCAAGCTCCGCTCCCCTAGACGGCATCCCTATTACAACTCCATCCACCGTCAGCAGTTTCTCAGGAAGTGTAAGTGTCTACCATAGATACGACCAACAACTTACTTTCTGGTGCCTTTTGAGGGCTTTATGGTTAAAATAAGTTGTGGAAGTCTAAAAACATATAGGCCATTTCCTAAAGCAGATGGACCACCGCATAGGAAGATGTCTAGGAGAAAAAGCAAGTTCAAACCTAGGACTTCCTTTTCAATTCCTTTGTTCACATAATTCAAACCTAGGCTCAACGGTCTTTCATAAACACAAATTTACTTTCATCTTTCTTCTGTAAATCCACAGACAAAACAAGCAATGTTTTACACCTCTGAACCTACAAAAGGATTTTAAAAGCTACCAGGAAGCCCTTGAGAAGTTCAGGTCTGTGTCAGCATATACTTTATCATATTTACCGGTCACGATGCTCTCAGCTATGTGCAATCTAATTTAACCCACCTTAAACAATAAAGAAATGGAGTGGCTCACATCACTGAAAGGCCAGAGGCTGGGAGGGACTCGGGGTTCAATTAACTCAGTGGCTGGGACTTTTCCTTCCTCTAGAATTCTCTTAGCTATACATTCCTTCCTGTATCTGTTTATTCTCAGGCTGGAAGCAAGATGACTGCATGACCTCTGATGCCCACAGCCAAGCATGACAACGTTTAATTTCTTCCTATGGCTTGCTTAGGAGAAAGAGGAGCCCAAAGCCCCAGGAAACCTGTCAAAGGTCTTGTCTGAGCCAGTCACTCATCTCACACCAATGTCTGGCCCCATGGGACGGCTTGCTAGCAAAGCACTGGGCTCCCGATGGACTGCGACCAGGTAAGTCCCGCTCCTAAAGCTGCAGCCACTCCTTTATACCAAATGGAATCTAATAAAAATGAAGTGGAAGGATTGGAGGGACACAGCATTCATGCCAAATCTTAGAAGTTCAGGACTAAGTTCGCTAATTTACGCCTCAGGGTCCTGGAGAAGACTATTGACAGTGCGATCACCTGGAGTTGGGGTATAAAGCTACACCCGTCCTCCCTGCAAAGCAGGCTTTCTTCCTTCTCAAATATCCCAAGACCAGCAATACATTCAGGAGCCCACTGTTGCCAAAATCAAAGTCTCATTAAAAGAGAAGAGAACCAGCTTTGGGAGGGGCAGCAGGACCTCCCTTCTGGTTCATGGAAAGCCTCTGCCCCACTGCCACAGCTCAGGCCTGGCCCTGGGTGCAAGTTCAAGCACAGCCTCAAGCACCGTTCTGTTCACAGTGCATAGAATGTGCTTCCCCAGAATGCAGGCAGCGGCCGCTGCAGGGAAGGAGACCACACCAAGGTCTCTGGGCTGCCAGCACTGGGAAACCACAGGGAAGGCACCAGCCCTCAAAGGCGCTCAGCTGGACAAGAGCAGTGACATCGTCCAATCTTCTGAGGACTTTCTGTTTTTCCAGAGACTGACACAAAAAAACCAATTCATTGTTCTCCCTAACAACAGATAAGAACAGAAAGGAAGGGGAAGCAGATTTTGAATGGTGACATTTAAACCCAAAACTTCATTCCTCCCAGAGTCTCAAGACAAAAGCTATAAAACCATGACTTGGCCAGGTGCGGTGGCTCACACCTGTGATCCCAGCACTTTGGGAGGCCGAGGCAGGCGGATCACCTGAGGTCAGGAGTTTGAGAACAGCCTGACTAACATGGTGAAACCCTGTTTCCACTAAAAATACAAAAAATCAGTTGAGCATGGTGGCAGGCGCCTGTAATCCCAGCTACTCGGGAGGCTGAGGCATGAGAATCGCTTGAACCCGGGAGGCAGAGGTTGCAGTGAGCCGAGATCATGCCATTGCACTCCAGCCTGGGCAAAAAGAGCAAATCTCCATCTCAAAAAAAAAAAAAAACCATGACACACATATAAAGAATCTTTCTTTAAAAAAAAAAAAAAAAAAAAGAGCTTATAACCTCTGGTCTGAGTTTCACTTAAGGGAAAGTATTCTGAACAAAATTATTCACAATACATAGAAGTTGTCTCAGCCATCAAAAAGGTGTCAGAAAAGTGAAATAATATCAAACCAAATGAACTGCAGTATGGGGGTGGCTGTGTGTGTTAGAGTAAATACACATGAAAGAGTATGACGTGGCTATTACGGAAGTGGCCATGGGATTATGAAGCAACATGGAACACTTACATTAAGTAACTTCTTCATTTTGATAACAACTGTGTACTAAAGCAAACAAAAACATGTATATGAAAAAGACGGGCCAGGCGCAGTGGCTCACGCCTGTAATCCCAGCACTTTGGGAGGCCGAGGCGGGTGGATCACGAGGTCAGGAGATCGAGACCATCCTGGCTAACACAGTGAAACCCCATCTCTACTAAAAATACAAAAACTTAGCCGGGCGTGGTGGCGGTCACCTGTAGTCCTAGCTACTTGGGAGGCTGAGGCAGGAGAATGGCGTGAACCCAGGAGGTGGAGCTTGCAGTGAGCCAAGATCACACCACTGCACTACAGCCTGGGCGACAGAGCGAGACTCCATCTCAAAAAAAAAAAAAAAAAAAGGAAAAGACAAAGGAAATCCAAAATTGATGCTAATGGTTACATTAGGAAACCAGGTTTCTAGGTGCTCCTTCCCACTTTCCTATTAATAATACAGTCATCCCCCGGGATCCATCAGACACTGGTTCCAGGAACCCCGTGGATGCTAAAATTCGAGGATGCTCGGGTCCCTGATTTTTTTTCTTTCTTTCTCTCTCTCTTTCTTTCTTTCTTTCTTTTTTTTTTTTTTTTGAGACGTAGTCTCACTCTTGTTGCCCAGGCTGGAATCTGGAATTCAGTGGCACGATCTCAGCTCACTGCAACCTCCACCTCCTGGGATCAAGCAATTCTCTTGCCTTAGCCTCCTGAGTAGCTGGGATTACAGGCGCCCACCAACGTGCAAGGCTAATTTTTGTACTTTTAGTAGAGACCAGGTTTCGCCATATTGGCCAGGCTGGTCTCCAACTCCTGACCTCAGGTGATCCACCCGCCTTAGCCTCCCAAAGTGTTGAGATTACAGGTATGAGCCACCACATCTGGCCCAAGTCCCTGATTTTTAAAAAATGGCCTAGTATTTGCATATCACCTGTGCACATCCTCCTATATACTTTAAATCACCTCTAGATGACCTATAATACCTTATACAGTGTAAATGCTACGTATATAGTTGTTATACTGTATTGCTTAGGGAACAATGACAAGAAAAAATATGTACATGTTCAGCACAGACACAATTTTTGCCAAATATTTTCAAGTCGTGATTGGCTGAATCCACGATGCAGAATCTGAGGGAGGGCAGCTGTCATAGCTCACTTTTACTACAGGCATGGTCTTCTAAGCACTAAGCATCATGGCCATTTCTCCTCAATACAGCCTTAGGGGGTGGTTTCTAATATTATCTCCATTTTATAGATAAGAAAACTTGTTTTCTAAGCTTCCTGTAAAAGTGCTGGCTGTGCCCTCCTAACGTACGGGCAAGGCTAGCTAGAGTCAAAGGTTCCTCCCAACCACTGCCTTTACCTCTAAAAAGATGGGATTCTGATAGCTTAAGGACAGCGCGTGGCCCTCTGAGGCCTGGGACTGGCTCACTGGGGCAGGCCTGTCACTGGAAGAAGCTGAGGTTCCCTCCTGGGGATTCGCTCTGCTGGAACACCTTCTGCATCTCCCAGGTCCCAGACAGCCGGAACAACACATGGATGCTGGTATGCTGGAGAGAAAGGAGGCACCGCAGGAAATCGCAGGACTTTGGCTGGGGCCAGGGAGGGGAGGGCAGAGGACAGAGGTCAAGGAGTGAAGCCCGTTGTGCTCTCAGTGTTTGTGAGGTGCAATCGCTTTTTGGACTCACTTTTGGGCCTTTTCTTGCCATTGGGATGTTAGGATTTGGGGGGCCAAGATCCAGTCTCTTTGGTGGAATGGGGGTGGAGTGGCCAGAGGAGCAAACTCGAGTGCCCGCGCTGCTCAGAGGGACAGTGAGTGAGTTAAAGAAGGTGACGTAAAATTAGAGTCTTCAATCTAATTCTTGTTTTCCCGCTTTTGATTGAAATAGGAATTTAAGAAATATTTCACTTTCCTCTCCACTTACAGCATAAACAGTAATGTACAGCCACGAACAGGAGCCAGCAGGGGTGGCAGGGAGACCCGCAGTCCCACCGTGTGGCACCCACATGCTGCTCACTGTGGCCGGAGCGTCGGACTTTCAGGAGCTGTGAGACAGCTATATTTTATGTGGAAATTGCCAGACTTTTAAACATCAGTGAGTCATTCAAACAAACAAATGAACAATTATTTTTAAAGCTGCACATGGCCAGACTCGGCCCCTGGTACCAGCCTGAGACCTCTGAACTGGCCTTCAGCTAGAAGAGCCAGGGGCAGCCTTGTGATCTCAGGGGACCTGGCCAGAGTGGCTGGGCGAGTGCCACAGGATGGCGCTCCAAAGTAGAGGGCACACTTGGATGCCAAGGTGTCTGCCTGGGGCTTCACAGAGCCCACTGTCCTGGCCATCACAAATACCATGGTGTGCTTCATGAAAGTACAAACAATGTAGAAGGAGCCCGTTGGTGAAAGTGGGGCTGGGTACTTGCAACACAGGTGTAAAAGCTGACATTACATCCCACCCAGAGCAAAAGAAAACAGGAAAAGCAAAAACAGTTCATTTAAGACTCAAAATAACTCATTTTCCATTTCTCTTTTCATCATGATTTATACAATAAAACAATGGCTCTCACGGATTCTAACATCTCAGGAAAGTACCAAAAACATAACAAGTGAATCGGGTATAAGTAACAGGGTAATTTAGTTGAGGGTCACCCACACGGCTATTAATGACAGGCATCGGTTTCCATTTCTTCTTCTCTGAAGAAGGGGATTCCCTACCTGTGGGCTGGGAAGGGGACAGACACTGAATAAAAATATCTGGGCACAATGAGAGAGGCATGGGCACGTCCTGAATTCCACGGAGAGCAGCAGCTAGAGCTAAACTATGGCTCCTGGAAACTGCTCCACTTAAAAGCATACAAGAGTCAGAATCTTAAGATGCCGACAATACATTTTTCATAATGTCCTCCACTTTCAGCCATCATAGTGGCCTTTAAAGTGCTCACTAGGTATCTCGGCGCAAACCTCGGGTCCAGGACCAGCACCGGCAGCAGGCAGCTCTCATGCTCACCTGCCCTGTCCCGTCCCCAGCCCCTGCTGCATAGGGATGGGATGTAGACTTCCTCTAATATCTGAGCTGGGAGGAGAGGGCCATATTCCACAAGCAATAAACCTGTAAAGCAACAAACACATGAAAAATTTTGTGTCACCCTCAAAAGGCTTACCAAGAGCCAGCCAGCCCCTATTTGACAAGATGCATAATTATTGCATGGAGTTCCTGTTCATATAAGTGACTGTAATTAGTAATATTTTTCCACAGCCAAACCAAGTATTTCAAGGGACAGCTTGAGGAAAAAAATGAGAGGATACCTTGGGAAGAAATAAAATGCTCCTAGCCCCTCAGAGGCAGCGGCGACTCCCAGGCTGCTCATACTCAGAGTGCTCCTGGCTCAGCTGTGTCCAGGGGGACACACACAACCTTCCTCTCCCCTCCCAGGGCCCTCAGCCAATGACCAGCCCAGAAAGGTTCACTGGAGAAACCGTCGCCTGCCTTGACTTGCCCCCAGCCTCCTTTACTTTCAGTAAAGGGAAGGAGACCATTTGGCCTTAACAATCTTGACCTCCTCAACTCTGGATCTTGTGATTCAGCTCCCAAAGTCTCAGGGACAAGGCTCCCCTGCCTCAGGGTCAAGCAAGCTCCGAACTCTTGGTCCATCCACTCTAGCTTCTAACAGCCCAGCATCTGGACCCGTGCGCAGCCTCCTTCACCCTCCAACACCCGGAACACAAGGCAGCAAAGTCCTCTCGCGATGTCCATTGCCCAGAGTGGTGAGTCAGAAGTCAGCCTCACAGACAGGATGGCCATCACCAGGCTACAGGGACGGGGAAGGAACGGACAACTGGACAGGGAGAAGGGAGCCCTCCGCCACCTCAGGAGCACCGGGAAGAGGGCCTTCCCGCATTCCCAGACCCCGCTGCACCCCGTGTCTCTCCCTCCCTGGCAGGGTGGCAGGCATGCAGGTTCCAGCTGGAGTCCAAGCGACCTGGCCCAAAGGCTGACTCCACCTTTGGGCTCTGGGGTGAGATCTTTATCCTGTCATTTGTAAACAGATAATCCATTCAGTCATCAACAAATGTTTATTAAGTTCCTGCCTCATGCCAGTCACTGTTTTACGTACTGGAAAAACAGCAGTAGTTAAAGCAATCAAAAATATTCCTGAGATGTGCAAGCAAAAATGATTGGGGGTGGAGAGTGGGCGTGGCATGGAATAAATACTAGCACCCACCTTACGGGGGTGTCGTGAGGACTGAAGTGGGTCATTTTGTGTTAAGGGCGTGGCACACAGGACCTGGTCCATGGTAAGGGATGGACGCACAGTAGTTACCATTAGCTGCGGGTCATAGACCAAGACAAAAGAAGAGCCATATCAGCCTCAGGAGGCCTTGGGAACACAGGGGAATCACCTGATGCCGTGCAGCTGGCTCTGGCCAGGCTCAGAGACCAGGTACCCTTTCAGGGGAAGATTCCCACCCACCACCTACCAACTAGGATGGCAAGATAGCAAGTGCCTTCAAACACGAGCAAAGCAAGATGCAAAAGGCCGCAGGACGAGTCCCGGTGACATATCCACAAATCGCAGGCAAACAGCCTGTTGAAGGAAGGCTGTGTAAGTGTACTCAGTCAGTGGAAAGTGGGCTTGCTCCAGGAAGGCCACAGCCTCATCCTGGCCTGCGTCACCTGCCCCACGCACACGGCAAGTCCGGGGCAGGTCCTGGGCACGCAGCAGGTCCTTGTCCCCATCTCACTCACTCATCGTCCCTCAGAGGAAACCACAGTAGCAGCCTCCTCTGCCAAAACAACAGAAATAGCTACTCCAGTGTCCCAGGTGTCTTCCCACACACAAATGTGCAATGTGATACTTGCTGAACGCCAGGGCCTCTGAAAGGCAGGAAGGTAATTAGGTGGGCGTGGTGGCATGCGCCTATAATCCCAGCTACCAGGAGGCTGAGGCAAGATAATCACTGGAACCCGGGAGGCAGAGGCTGCAGCGAGCCAAGATCGCGCCACTGCACTCCAGCCTGGGTGACAGAGCAAGACTCCATCTCAAAAAAAAAAAAAGGAAAAAAGAAAGGCAGGAAGGTCTCTGCTGGGCAGCAGGGACTGATACAGCTCAACCAGACTCCTAAGAGGTGAAAGGCCACCCCTTGAAAGAAACCTTTTGATTTCCCCCAGTGGTTCAAACAGATTTACTGGGTGACAAGTCTTTGAATATTGACTTTCAAATGAAAATAAACACAGCAAGGCAGCTCTGCATCAGCAGATATGCTCCCAGCATGCTGATACTGCTAGGTGAGCAGCAGGGAGCCCAAGCCGGAAGAAAAACATGCAGCAGGGCCAGCACCGAGTTCTGCAGGTGCCCCTTACTTTTCATTAACATGAAGCTCCCAGATTCCCGCTTATGCCTCATACCTCTTAAAAACGCAGGCTCAGCGGGGCGAGGTAGCTTATGCCTGCAATTCCAGCACTTTGGGAGGCCAAGCTGGAGGATTGTTTAGGCCCAGGAGTTCAAGACCAGCTTGGACAACATAGTGAGACCTCGACTCTACTAAAAAATTACCTGGGTGTAGGCCTGGCGCGGTGGCTCACGCCTGTAATGTCAGCACTTTGGGAGGCTGAGGCGAGTGGATCACGAGGTCAGGAGATCGAGACCATCCTGGCTAACATGGTGAAACCCCGTCTCTACGAAAAATACAAAAAATTAGCCGGGCGTGGTGGCGGGCGCTTGTAGTCCCAGCTACTCGGGAGGCTGAGGCAGGAGAATGGCGTGAACCCGGGAGGCGGAGCTTGCAGTGAGCCGAGATTGCGCCACTGCACTCCAGCCTGGGCAACAGAGCGGGACTCCGTCTCAACAACAACAACAACAAAAATTACCTGGGTGTGGTGGTGCATGCCTGTAGTCCTGGCTACTTGGGAGACTGAGGTGGGAGGATCGCTTGAGCCCAAGAGTTCAAGACATCAGTGAGCTATGATCACACAGCTACATTCCAACCTGGGCAGCAGAGCAAGACCTTGACTCTAAAAATCTTAAGTAATTAATTTATATATATATTATATTTATATAAACTAGGCAGTGTTTTAGGTGTTGGAGAAATAGCAGTAGGTAAAACAATCAAAAATATGCCTGAGGTGTGCAGGCAACAATGATTGGGGGTGGAGAGTGGGCGTGGCACGGAATAAATACTAGCACCCACTTGACATGGGCGTCCTGAGGACTGAAGTGGGTCATTTTGCATAAAGTGGGCAGCACAGGACGTGGCCCATAGTCAGAGATTGACACACACTAGGTATATATACAGGCAGGCTCCATGGTGTATTTAATATTACATATTATCATTTAATAATGTTTAAAATTAAATATATAAAAATATATGTTAAAATATATTTAAAACATATATAAATTTTTAAAAAATATTTTTATATTATATATTATTTTGTATACTAGATAATATATAATTGTATAATAGATAATATATACTATTCTATTATGTATTCTATTATATATTATACTAACATATAATATACTATAGTATATAGATAGTATAATATATATTATATAATGATAATATATAATACTATAATTACTATATATACTACCATATGTATTATAGTATAATATATTACAGTATATTATATATTATAGTATTATATATTATCATTTTATAATATATATATTATGTAGTTATATATATATAAAAATATATATGGGCAGGCTCCATGGTGTATGCTGTGTAGTACACAGTATCTAACAGTCTTCATAAATAATCATCTGCCATTGCTAACAGCAGAAAGTAAAATACTCTAGAAAAAATAACTAGAAGAAAATATTATAGTTGCTAAAGTGTTTACTAGTTTCCAAGCATTAAATATGTATGTCATGACCACTTTTGAATGGGCTTATCATGTTTTTAACCTAGTGATAAGATCAAAAAGTATTTTCTTAGCTTATATTTATATTTTCCACTTAACAGACTTTATAAAATTGTTTCTATTAGATATGTGCTTATTTTGACTTTGGGCATTAATTTAACAACCTACAACTTTGAAAGCAGAAGGGACAATTTGGTTTCCATCTAGACTGACCACATCATCAACATGAAGTCAACTTTCTTGCTTGCACTATAACATCACCACATCATCATTCTAAAAGAGCTCTGTACAGTCTTTCTTTTATTTGGGTTTGTTTGTTTGTTTTTGAGACAGGGTCTCACTCTATCACCCAGGCTGGAGTACAGTGGCAGAATCTCAGCTTACTGCAACCTCCACTTCCTGGGCTCAAGTGATCCTCCCACCTCAGCCTCCCAAGCAGCTGGGACCACAGGCATGCACCACCATGCCATACTAATTTTTTGTATTTTTGGTAGAGACGGGGTTTCACCATGTTGCTCAGGCTGGTCTCAAACTCCTGAGCTCAAGCAATCCACCCGCTGTGGTCTCCCAATGTTCTGGGATCACAGGCATGAGGCACCACATCCAGCCCTCTTCTCACTCTGTCGCCAGGTTGGAGTGCAGTGGCATGATCTTGGCTCGCTGTAACCTCCACCTTCCAGGTTCAAGTGATTCTCCTGCCTCAGCCTCCTGAGTAGCTGGGACTACAGGCATGCGCCACACCAAGCCCGGCTAATTTTTTTTTTTTTTTGTATTTTAGTAGAGATGGGGTTTCACCATGTTGGCCAGGATGGTCTCGATCTCCTGACCTGATGATCCCCCCACCTCGACCTCCCCAAGTCTGTAAGGCCTCCCTTTACACCTGTAAAGGATTACAGGTGTGAGCCACCACGCCTGGCCGTCTTTCTTTTAAATAGGGATTTGAGATTCTATATTTTAAGTTTAGAGGAAATTTAGGGTTAAAACTATTTTAGGAACCAAATTAAGAATGTGGATGCTGGGATGATGCCACATTGGTTGTTGCAAACTGGGACAATGTTTTCATGTAACACTTTAATAATCATTTTAAAGATCAACAGACCCAACACTGGCAAGTTTAAAATCCAACTGTAGTAACACATGACTCCTGAAGGTGTACTGGCAATTTTTACAATGCCACTCAGCAAAATGTTATCAAGAGCTGGAAGGGGGCTTACATCTAGTAATTCCCTATGAATGAACTTGCCCTGAAGAAATTCACAAAAAGCATGGAAGAATGAGATAGAAGGATGATCGACCAAGTATAACTTACAATCGCACAGTACTGGAAGCAGCAATAAGATCATTATTTTCTATGTGATATTTGACTTAGTTGATACATCCACTTGACAGACCCTTACACAGCCACGAGAAAGTGTTAAATGTTGATTAATATAAGTAGAATATGATACTGTATCTATAAAGACACACTATCATTACAATTATAAATATTATATGTGGAAAAAAGGCTGGAGGTAAATATATTAAAATGTAACAAATGGGTATTAGAGGAATTGAATTAGGCATGTCTTCCTCTTCATAGCATGCAAACTTTGTTAATATTTATAATTAACATTTTTTAAAGGGAGGGTTTCTGTCCTAAAGAACCCTGGAAGGGAAACTGTGGCTGGCCCAGCCCTGGGGACAGAGCATTGAGTATGTCAATGTTGAGACAGGGATGCTGGGGCTGCCCCTGTGCTCTCCCACGTCACACAGTTCATCAAGAAGTCATGGGCCAAGCTGTTACCAAGAACTGCATTTTCCTGCACTGCTGCAAGAACCAGGTGACCTCCCCATCCACTCCCTAACACCTAAGTCAAAATCACAACACAGCTAGATCCCAGCCTTCCAGACTTAAAGACATTACGAATAAGAAACGTTTACTTCTTTGAAAAAATGCACGGCCAGGCACGGTGGCTCATGTCTATAATCCCAGCACTTCGGGAGGCCAAGGCAGGTGGATCACCTGAGGTGAGTTTGAGACCAGCTTGGCCAGCATGGTGAAACCCTGTCTCTACTAAAAATACAAAAATTATCTGCGCATAGCAGTGGGCACCTGTAATCCCAGCTACTTGGGAGGCTGAGGCAGGAGAATCCCTTGAACCCAGGAGGCAGAGGCTGCAGTGAGCCAAGATCAGTGAGCCAACAAGCCAGCCTGGGTGACAAGAATGAAACTCCGTCTCAAAAAAAAAAAAAAAATTACCATCTTCCATTGGCAGGTGGTTGTGAAGGGGAAAAAGCCAAAATGCCCAAACTGAAAGGTAAAGTAGAAATTCAGGCTAACGCTGACCTTGAGCCAGGCTTCCTGGCAAAGATCAAAGCCTGTTGTCTTTGAACATTCTGCTCCAGCACACATAACTTCATACTCCACCCCACAAGGTAGAGGCCAAACAGAACAAATCATGGTGGAGTACTTTCCTAATGCTCCTGCAGGTCCCACGATGTCTGAGACACAGGCAGGTCACTGCCTCGTCCATCACTGCAGGGCCTGCCAGCGCAAATCATGCCAATAACCTGCCGTTCGTGGATGCTGCGGGGACCCACAACGCTGGCCATGTTTAGTCCTCACCTGCAGGCAGACTGAATGCAATGAGGATGCCCTCCTCTTCTAAGACTTTATTTTACTGACCTTCTTATGTTTTGACTTAGCATTTTTTCAAGTCCTATTTGGTCATAGAAGAAGCTAAATACATAATTACAGATTAAGAGAAAAACTTGCCTGTCTCTTGAATGTATAACATTTTTCATTACTTGCTCATATTGTATCTTTGAAGCTATACATACTACAAAAAAAAAAGCCAAGCAAATAAATAAAAGTACAGCTTCACAGAAATAAGACCTCGTGCCCAGTTCTGTAAGCACACTGTTTGAATAAAGCAAGAGCAAGCCATCAGAAAAGTAAGGGCTGTGGCAGGAAGCTAGTAGAACATCAGGACAGAATGTTTTCACACTTCGCAAGTGAAAACTGAAGGCTCATGTTACCAGATGATCTCGTGAGTGTGTGAGGTGGGCTTGCCCCAGTCCATCCGGAGTCCCACGCACCTTAGCGATGTCACACCACTCAGCAACAAATTACCAATCAACACAACCACACAAGCAACGTCAAATTCATTTTACTCTGTGAAAGAAACCAAACTCAAAAGGCTGCATCATGTATGATTCCATTTTACATAACATTCTGGAGAAGGCAAAACTATAGGGACAAAGAACAGATCAGTGGTGGGCAAGGCTTGGGGAACGGTGGGAGGGAATTGGCTGCAAAGGGAAGGAGAGGCTCTGTGCTCTGAACCCCGACTGTGACGCTGGTTTCGTACGGGACTGTACGCATCTGTCAGACACACAGCAATGAACGCTGAAATGAGTGAATTTTCTTGTATGGGAATTATATCTTAGTAAACCTGATTTTACAATTTTTAAAGAAGAAAACACGTATGGCCGTGCGTGGTGGCTCACTCCTGTAATTCCAGCACTTTGGGAGGCCGAAGCGGGCAGATCACCTGAGGTCAGGAGTTCAAGACCAGCCTGGCCAACATGATGAAACCCTGTCTCTACTAAAAATACAAAACTTAGCCCGGCATGGTGGTGGGCGCCTATAATCCCAGTTACTTGGGAGGCTGAGGTAGGAGAATTGCTTTAACCCGGGAAGCAGAGGTTGCAGTGAATCAAGATCGCGCCACTGCACTCCAGCCTGGGTGACAAAGTGCGACTCCATCTCAAAAGGAAAAAGAAAAAACACATTCAACAGAAAAAGTGTAACTGCAGTTTCCTCGCACATTCCCCAATATTCTCAGGGCTGGCCATCCCGTGTGTCCGATGCTGCCTGAACCCCCCACCCACACACCCATCTCTACCAAAATAAGGAATATTCTGAGTCTCAGTGAACCAAGACTGAAAGTCCAACAAGCTTCTATCCTTTAAGAAAACAAATAAATTTCCAAAAGAACACTACTTCCTGTAATTACTGACAGTGTCTGAAGGTCCTTTTCAAAATGACTAGCATTCTCTCCATTTTAAAGGTATAGTTGACATGCAAATTTTGATCATCTACATAGACAATACCCATTTAACTTCTCGATTTCAGCTATTGTTCTGACTTTGTGTAAGGAAATCCCATTTAAACTTCATAACTCTATAAACCATTCCCATGGCTCCCACCAGCTACTGTGATCTCCAGTTTTAAGTTCCAGAGATTAGATAAGGCCTCGATATAGTGGCTAATGAGCTTTAATGTGCTTTAAAAGTCAAGGCTTGAGACCAGCTTTTCAGAGTAAACTTATTTTTCCAGAACAGTAGGTTTTCTTGCCAGGCAAGATTTGATTTCAAAATTGCACTAAGTTCTAGAAATTCAGGTTTCTTTCTTGCATGCTCCCGGATTTCAGCAGAGTATTAGGAAACGTCCTGACCCAGGCTCCCCGCCCTCTAGGGTTGGGTAGAAAACAATCCACTGGGGAAAACCACACTCCCACTACTGGGCTTCGCCCCCTGGGGCTGGGCAGATCCGACAGTGGGATTATTTTTAGTTGAAGCATTGTGACAAGCAGTCTGTGTGTGTGTGTGTGTGCGCACACGCACACACACATCTCCTCAAGCTCTGCCTCCTGCTTGTGAACAATTCCCTAAATAGTAATAATTTTCTAAGAAAACCACAGCAACATATTTTATAAGAAAACTGTAGCAACATAGGTGGCACTGGAGACCATTATATTAAGCGAAATAAGCCAGGCACAGAAAGGCGAAGATCCCATGTTCTCACTCATGCAGGGGAGCTAAAGCAGTGGGTCTGGTGGAGGTAGAGAGTGGAATGGTGGACACCCGCAGCCGGCAGTTACCAGGAAGGGGAAGGAGAGATGAAGAGAAGCTGGTTAATGAGTACAAAATACAGTTTGCTAGAAGGAATAAGTTCTAGCATTCAATAATACAGTAGGGAAATTAGAGTTAATAATTTTATATATTTCAAAATAGAAGATTTATAATGTTCCCAACACAATAAAAGATAAACATGTGAGGTTCTGGATATCCTAATACACCGGGATTTGACCATGACACACTGAACACACAAATCAATCTCACACGAATCCCAAATATGTACAATTAAGATACGGCAATTAATTTTTTATTTTTTTATTTATTTTTTTTAAGA
This sequence comes from Pongo abelii, assembly GCF_028885655.2. Lineage (NCBI taxonomy): Eukaryota > Metazoa > Chordata > Mammalia > Primates > Hominidae > Pongo > Pongo abelii. Next base: position 22,206,091 of record NC_071999.2, read on the forward strand.
CGGAGTCTCGCTCTGTCGCCCAGGCTGGAGTGCAGTGGTGCAATCTCGGCTCACTGCAAGCTCCGCCTCCTGGGTTCACACCATCTAGACTGACCATATCATCAACATGAAGTCAACTTTCTCACTTGCACTGTAACATACCACATCATCATTCTAAAAGAGCTCTGTACAGTCTTTCTTTTATTTTGATTTGTTTGTTTGTTTGTTTGTTTTTGAGACAGGGTCTCACTCTATCACCCAGGCTGGAGTACAGTGGCGGGATCTCAGCTTACTGCAACCTCCACCTCCTGGGCTCAAGTGATCCTCCTACCTCAGCCTCCCAAGCAGCTGGGACCACAAGCATGCACCACCATGCCATGCTAATTTTTTGTATTTTTGGTAGAGACGGGGTTTCACCATGTTGCTCAGGCTGGTCTCAAACTCCTGAGCTCAAGCAGTCCACCCACTGTGGCCTCCCAGTGTTCTGGGATCACAGGCATGAGCCACCACATCCAGCCCTCTTCTTGCTCTGTCGCCAGGCTGGAGTGCAGTGGCGTGATCTTGGCTTGCTGCAACCTCCACCTCCCAGGTTCAAGTGATTCCCCTGCCTCAGCCTCCCGGGTAGCTGGGACTACAGGTGCCCGCCACCACGCCTGGCTAATTTTTTGTATTTTTAGTAGAGACAGGGTTTCACTGTGTTGGCCAGGATGGTCTCCATCTCCTGACCTCATGATCCGCCCGCCTCGGCCTCCCAGAGTGCTGGGATTACAGGCATAAGCCACTGCGCCTGGCCAAAATACAGCAATTAATTTTTTTAAAAAAAGAAAACTGTCTCCAAGTAGCCTAGATTGATTTTTCTACACTGAGAACCTTCCTTTGTATAAATCAGAAAAAGGAGCTGTGAGAGCTGCTAAGAGGGTGCCGCTGGCAAAAAGTCTGTGGACCCTGAGATGAGGCAGCACCACAGGGCGGGTGAGTGGTTGCCAGCGGGTGAGTGGTTGCAGGCCGGCAGAGGCTGCGGACTTTGGGAACCTCAGCTTTAATGGAATTCTTAGATGGAAGCTTCTTTCAGGTTTGCCATCAAATGGTGACTATCACAATTTTTTCAGTCTAAAAATTATATGTCTCACTTGAGGTCAGGAGTTCAAGACCAGCCTGGCCAACATGGTGAAACCCTGTTTCTACTAAAAATACAAAAATCAGCTGGGCATAGTGGCAGATGCCTGTAATCCCAGCTACTTAAGAGGCTGAGGCGCAATAATCGCTTGAACCCAGGAGGCAGAGGTTGCAGTGAGCCAAGATTGTGCCACTTCTCTCTAATATAGCCCTGAGCAAATCGTACAGCAGGAAATGTTCTAAGTTTTAAATAAAAACCATGATGCAAAATTCTATTTACAGTATAATCTCAAATGTATTAGAAAGAAAATAAACAGGAGAAGTGGAAACATATAAATACACAAAAATCTTAAGTATTTTTGGAATAATGAACCTAAACAGGATTGTCCTAAACTTTCTTTACAACACAGAGATGTTTAATTAGGTAAGATACATGTTTAACATTACATTGTGTTAGAAACACTAATGTACTTTAACAAACGTGGGGCAGCATTAGGTAGGTTTCACTCTGGGGGTTTCATTTACTTGTTTGTTTGGTAAACCTGAGACACTAATATGCACTAGGTTTTGTTGTTGTTGTTGTTGTTTTTGAGACAAGGTCTCACTTTGTCACCCAGGCTGGAGTACAGTGGCTCCATCTTGTCTCACTTCAACCTTTACCTCCTGGGTTCAAGTGATTCTCGTGCCTCAGCCTCTCAAGTAGCTGGAATTACAGGCATACACCCCATGCCTGGCTAATGTTTTGTATTTTTAGTAGAGATGGGGTTTCGCCATGTTGCCCAAGCTGGTCTTGAACTACTTAGCTCAGGCAGTCTGCCCACATTGGCCTCCCAAAGCGCTGGGATTACAGGCGTGGACCACCACGCCCAGCCTATGCACTAGTTTTAAAATTCAGAGGATTAAATTTGCTTTACATCATATAAAGAAATGTGTAGGCTGGGCGCAATGGCTCATGCCTGTAATCCCAGGACTTTGGGAGGCAGAGGCAGGTGGATCACTAGAGGTCAGGAGTTAGAGAGCAGCCGGGCCAACATGGTGAAACCCCATCTCTATTAAAAAAAAATGTACACAAAAAATTAGCCGTGTGTGGTGGCACATGCCTGTAATCCCAGCTACTCAGGAGGCTGAGGCATGAGAATCCCTTGAGCCCAGGAGGTGGAGGTTGCAGGGAGCCGAGATCACGCCACTGCACTCCAGCCTGGACGACAGAGCCAGATTCCATCTCAAAGAAAAAAAGAAAGAAAGAAAGAAAAGAAAAGAAATGTGTAAACATGCCCAAGAAAATCAGTCAACTGGCAAAAATGAACTGCTGATTCTTTTTTCTTACTCATCTTTCCTTCTGATTCATTTCATTCTCCTACTAAATACCTTCCTTGCAGGATTCTAATCAGGACATAGATTGAAATCCAAACCCTTTAGTTCTTTATTTTTTTTTATAATAATTTTTTCTTCAGGTCTCACAATATGTTTTTTGTTTGTTTGTTTGTTTGTTTTTTGAGATGGAGTCTTACTCCAGTTGCCCAGGCTGGAGTGCAGTGGCCCGATCTCGGCTCACTGCAACCTCCACCTCCCAGACTCAGGAAATCCTCCCACCTCAGCCTCCCAAGTAGTTGGGACCACAGGCACATGCCACCACACCCTGCTAAATTTTTGTATTTTCAGTAGAGATGAGGTCTCACCATATTGGCCAAGCTGGTCTTGAACTCCTGAGCTCGAGCAATCCACCCACCTCAGCCTCCCAAGAGTGCTGGGATTACAGGCGTGAGCCACCACACCCAACCTCCATCTTTATTTCTTTAAAGAAACACTTAAATGGTGCTTCTCTTCATGTACTCCTCTAAGCACTGTGTATTACTCAATTCACCTAAGTAATTCTTCAGGTTGGCATTCATAGCATGGCGACTTGGTTTCCACCTTGGACCAGCCTTTCCTGCCTTTGCAATGGGTCTGTAATGCGGGCTTACAGACATCCTCAAAGGGACTTCTCATCTCGTTCATCTCTTCCTCCCACACAATCCTCCCACCCACACCCCCAAATCCACTTGTCAAAAGTCAAGACAAGCTCCTATCCTACCTGCATTAAACCTTCCCGAAGCCTCCCGGTCAGAACTATTCCTACCCACTCCTCTCTCCGGTCCTGGAGGTACAACAATTTCTGAAGAATATAAACTCTCATAGGAATTAAACCTACTGGTTTACATCATCCTTCTCTAGTTTCCTCTCCTCATCCGGCTTGGCTCTGTGTTCTACATAATAGATGTGGCTCAACATGTCATGCCTTGTAAATACACTCATTTAATCTATAAAATAAAGACAGACTGTAGTTAAAGAGCAGTTTTCACCAGTGCCAACCATGTACAGAACACCATATACTGCCCCATGTCATTCTTTAAAACCAAAATTGTTATAAATGGCCACATTATAAAATAATTACCATTTCCTGAGCATTTTCTGTGTGCCAAGTACCATGTAAGCACTTTACATGCCTTCTAAATTCACATATTCCCCCCAAATTACTCTTTAACAGAAAAACTTGCCTTATTACCCAAGTCTATTATAATGTTCTCATATTATGGAGGGTTCACCACTTTATTAAAAACAGTATACTCTTTGAGGGAGACACATTAACCAGAACTAATTCAGTTACGGTAGTTTTGGATGTTTATAGAAATCATATGATAAACTATCAAAAAAATGGGATGGGGAGACAAAGAGATTTAACATGGATAGATGAATTATTCCTAGGGAATGACTTTACAATTGTTACTGCTAGGAAATTTATAAATTAGCTGTAGAAAGATTCTTTAAAAGAAAAAAAAAAACCCAGCAAGTTGCCATGCTATGGAATCACAAGTGTATCATTACAAAGGGAAAAAACACCTAAATGTTTGAGAATTAGTCTTTGAGGCTGGAGATAAAATTTCCAGTGCCAGCATTGTAGATGGGTTCAAAAAGCTCTGCATAGCAAACATCTCCAAGAGGCAAAGGTAATACGGTCTGGGAACTCTGTTCAGAGAGACTCAAAAAGTGATTGTAATGAAGACAAACATGCTGAAGTTGGAGATATCAGCCCAGAGTTTGAACAAAAGCATTCTGTGAAATGTGAAAGTAGAAATATTATAATAATAGGTCACTTATTCATATTTCGATCACATTCTATAACTAAATACTTTCCTTAAAAACTAAACTCATGGCTGGGAGCAGTGGTTTATGCCTATAATCCAAGCTACTTGAGAGGCTGAGGCTCAAGAATCGCTTGAACCCAGGAGGCAGAGGTTGCAATGAGCCAAGATCACACCACTGAACTCCAGCCTGGGTGACAGAGCGAAACTCTATCTCAAAAAAGAACAAAAAACAAAAAAACCTAAACTCGTGCAGGTTACAGTGGCTCACGCCTGTAATCCCAGCACTTCGAGAGGCCAAGACCAGCGGATCACTTGAGGTTAGGAGTTTGAGACCAGCCTGGCTAACATGGTGAAACCCTGTCTCTACTAAAAAAGCAAAAATTAGCTGGGTGTGGTGGTGCACGCTTGTAATCCCAGCCACTCCGCAGGCTGAGACAGGAGAATCGCTTGAATCCAGGAAGTGGAGGCTGCAATGAGCCGAGATCACACCACTGCACTCCAGCCTGGGCCAACAGAGTGACTCTGTCTCAAGAAAATAAAAAATAAAACTAAATTCATGTGAAAGAAGCTTCTCTGCCAAGACCAGGCCTGGACAGCGTCTGTGCTCTTCAGAAGCAACTCCTCTTATAGCACCCGCAACTAAGGGTAGAAACAGGTGGCACTGGGAACTCATTAGGAGCCCTCAGGTCTCTTTAAAGACCCTTCAACTTCTTACAAACTTCACTATATCAAGAGATAGAGGATAATATATTAGAAAGAGATAAGAAGTTGAAAAACAGTCCTCTCCTTGTGTTCTGTGGTGACACACATTTGTTTAATGAATTTTTAGCAAATTGAGAAATTTAACAATTTTAAGAAATTTTAGAGTCATAGAGACCTAAAACCTCCATCTTCTGTATTTGACCCGAATCTTAGAGCAGCAACTGACCAGAGAACACACACAGCCTTTTCGGTTTGCTTCCAAATTCTCAGCTAAAATATCAACAGAGTAACAACGTGAAATGTGCAAATCTCAGAACACAAAATATCAAGGAAAGATACTGGGAATAATGACTCTTTTAGTTTTAGGTAAATTTGCATAAACCTTATAGCAGTAAGTACAGCCTTTGAAAAGACAAGGGTATGCCTCGGGATTCTTCAACAGGGCAGGGCCTGTGCGTGGGCACAGGAGCTCCAGGAGCGGGATGCCTGGAAAGAGGGCCAAGCCACAGGGGCTGCTCCCAGCTCCACCTGCAGGGACCACTCACCTCTCCAGGCTCATCCCGCTGTGCAAACAACCCTCATGAGGATTTCTCTTTTTTAAAGTAAAGTTGTTGGAAAGGCTACATGCAAGTAAAAGGTTTTCTTTTTGATGATGTAAGCTTTTGCTCAATTACATATGAGAACAATAATATAATCTCTCATTTGATAAGATGATGAAACAAAATAAAACAGTATTAGCAGTCCAGAAAACCTATTTTTGCTAAAACTGTTAATGCCTCTAAAATAAACATTGTCACCAGAATCCCTAGTGGTCTCGCGGATAAGGCACTGGTCTCCTGAAACAGAACATTGTCACACTAATTTGATGAGAACCCAGTATAGAGGGTGTTTTGAGGACCACATTTCCTATCACATAAAACAAAATCCTGCCCTTGAAGATGCAAAATGCCCACACCTGCCACTGCTCTGTATCCTGCCCTGTTCCTCCGGAGAGGATGGGAGACAATGTCTCAGGCCCCACAGATGCGGCACCAGTGTCCTTCACTCACCTGAATGTGCATGGCGCCCTCTACTGCTTCTTGGATATTGGGACAACCACTGATGAGTGACAGCTGCTCTTCTACACTCAGGGAGCCTTTCAGAGACCCTGCCTGCTCCAGCAACTTCATCTCCTTTCTGGAAAGGCAGAGAGAAGGATCACTGTGAGTATTCAATACCACACTTAAAAACAAATAAAGCTCAACATCAGGAATCATGAGGGAAATGCAAAGCAGATCCACAGGGAGATACCACCTCACACCCATTAGGGGCTACCAAAAATAGAAACCAGCAATTGTTGGCAAGGATGTGGAGAAACTAGAACCATTGCGCACTGCTGGTGAGACTGTAAAATGGTGCAACCGCTATGGAAAACAGATATGGCAGTTCCCAAAAACAGAATTACAGTATGATCCAGCAATTCAACTTCTGGGTATAAACCCAAAATAATGGAAAGCAGGGTCTCCAAGAGATTTTTGTACACCCATGTGCACAGCAGCATTATTCACAATAACCAAGAGCTAGAAGCAACCTAAGCGTCCATCAATAGATGAGTAGATAAACAAAACGTGGTACATACACACAACAGAATATTATTCAGCAGTAAAGAGGAAGGAAATTCTGTCACACGCTACAAAATGGATGAACCTTGAGGATATTATGCTGAGTGAAATAAGCCAGTCACAAAAGGAAAAATACTGTGTGATTCCACCTAGAAGAGGTATCTAGAGCAGTCAATATAATAGAGGCAGGCCAGGCTAGGTGGCTCACTCCTGTAATTCCAGCACTTTGGGAGGCCAAGGTGGGTGGATCACTTGAGGTCAGGAGTTCGAGACCAGCCTGGCCAACATGGTGAAACCCCATCTCTACTAAAAATACGAAAAATTAGCTTGGCATGGTGCCGCACGCCTGTAATCCCAGCTACTCAGGAGGCTGAGGCAGGAGAATCGCTTGAACCCAGGAGGCAGAGGTTGCAGTGAGCTATGGTCGCACCACTGCACTCCAGCCTGAGCGACAGAGTGAGACTCTGTCTCAAAAAAATAATAACAGAGACACAACTAGAATGTTGGTAGCTGCCAGGGGCTGGAGGTTGAGGAATGGGGAGTTAAGGTTTAATGGGTCCAGAGTTTCAATCCGAGAAGATGAAAACATTCTGGAGATGAATGATGGTGATGGTAGCACAACAATGTAAATATACTTAATATACTTAAAATATTAAGGTAAATTTTATTACATACACTTTACCACAATTTAAAATCTTAATTACTTTTTTTAAAATGAAACAATCCTCATGGCAGGGGGTGGGGTGGGGGGGCATGTTGGAAAACAGTGGTTCTTAATCCTCTTCCTTGGGTCAGTCCCCTGGGATGGAAGGATTGAAAGAAGGTACCCTATAGCAGAGTAGGCTTCGTGGCATGTGGTCTGTGCAGTCACCCGGGCCACCATGCTCAGAAGGGCCTGTGCTGGGTTTACTGCTCTGCTGTTAGCATCTTAAAATTCTTAATATATTTTTGCTTTTTGGGTTTTGTTTTGTTTTGTTTTTTTGATTGACAGGATCCTGCTCTGTCGCCCAGGCTGGAGTGCAGTGGCGCAATCATGACTCGCCATAGCCTCGACCTCCCAGGATCAAGTGATCCTCCCACCTTAGCCTCCCAAGTAGCGGGGACCACACATGCGCACCACCACGCCTGACCAATTTTTTGTATTTTTTGGTAGAGATGAGGTTTCGCCATGTTGCCCAGGTTGATCTCTAACTCCTGGGCTCAAGTGATCCTCCTGCCTTGGCCTCCCAAAGTGCTGGGATTATAAGCGTGAGCCACAGCACCTGGCCCTAAATTTTTTTAAAAGGAAGGAGAGAATCTTTGAGATGTTTTTCTCATATAAGTAATTTGGAAGATTCGTAATATATCAGCTTAAAAAGAATCTACCTATCTTAAAATAGGGCCATAAAACAGCTATCTTATTTTGGAGAAGTATAAGGACAAACATACTGATCCCTCAGATCTCATCACCCACAAAACAATTTAGTGTTAAGTACTAAATATCCTGGACCACCATCCCCAGTGAGCAGGCATTTTCAAATTTTCATATAGAACAAATTCCTTGAATTAGAGGCTTATAAAGTTATGAGGCCAGCCACAGTGGCTCACACCTGTAATTCCAGCACTTTGGGAGGCCAAGGCAGGCAGGTCACTTGAGGACGGGAGTTTGAGACCAGCCTGGGCAACATGGTGAAACCTCGTCTCTATAAAAAATACAAAAACTAGCTGGGTGTGATGGTGCACACCTGTAGTCCCAGCTACTTGGTAGGCTGAGGTGGGAGAATCACTTGAGCCCAGGAGGTGGAGGCTTCAGTAAGCCATGATTGTGCCACTGTACTCCAACCTGGGTGACAGAGCGAGACCCTGTCTCAAAAAACAAGCAAGCAAAAAACAAAAGTAAGTTAGTTAGTGAAAAATATACAAAACCAAATATGTGTCTTGGCCAGTTCATCTGGAAGTTTATTAGTTGCATAGGGTACTGTGAAGTGTCTTAGCAACAGATTAGAAATTTAAGATTTCTAATAGCTAAATCAAAAAAGAACTGGTCCAAGGTAAGTGCCAGCAAATAGATATTTGAATCATCATGGAGGGAAATATAACAAAAAGGGTCATGAGAAAAGGTTCCTCTATTAAGGTAAAAAGGAAACGCAGACATTCATGGGTCCTACAGGGTCCTGTGATTCAGCATCAACAGCACTCAGCACACTTCCCTGAACACAGACTGTGCCTCTTAAGTGGCATTATTCAGGAAAAGAGAGCACCATGTAATCCAAAGCTCATTTATCATTCACTGTGTAGTATGTTTTGATCCATCTTTGAAAATGTTTAGTTACATAACTCTGTAAACATACTATAAAACCACTGAATTGGACGTGTCAAATGAGTCAATTGTATGACATGTAAATTTATCTCAATAAAGCAGTAGCATTAATATCTTATTGCTACTGTAACAAATTATCACAAACAGTGGCTTAAACAATACAGAGGTATTATCTTACAGTTCTGGAGGTCAGGAATCCCAAGTAGACTAACATCAAAGCGTCCGCAGGGAACGCACCCCTTCTGGAGGTTTCAGGGAGAATGCATTCCTGGCCTGTCCCAGCTTCTAGAGGCTGCCTGCATCTGTGGCTTATGACCCCTTCCCCCTCCATAGCCAGCCACCCCTGCCCCACCTGTTTCTGTCATCATGTCTCCTTCCTCCCTTTAAAGGATCCATGTGATTACACCAGGCCAAGCCAGCTATTCCAGGATAATCTCCCCATCTTGCCATTCTTAATTCAATTACATCTGCAACATCCCATTTGCCATGTAAAGTTCTGGCTCATCCAAAGCTATGCCAAAAATCTGGACATCTAACTGGTTGCAGGTATATTGTTCTGAGGATGATATGCAATTTGCTCCTGCCAGGCACTTGGGGGCGCTACCAACCAAGGAACCAATCTGAATTCTTTGCTTGGGGGTTTTCCAGATGACACAGGTAGTATGAATTTGAGGATTGCTCTATGGTTATAAATTCTCAGAGAAACTCTTCCTCCCCTCCACTCAGAGTCCATGCCCCCATCGGTGACCCTCCATTTACGGGATCCAAGTTCTCTTTTTCCCCAGTGATGTAGCCGTTAGAGAACTCTAGCTTCTGTCAGAGGTCTCCAATTAGAGTCCCATCTTGCACAGACTCGGGTTGGCTGTTACAATCGAAGCTCTAGATTAGCAAGACTGAGCAGCCCAGCTGTGGCTGTCAAGCACCCCTTGGAATGGGTGCTCCCGAGGTAGGCCTCCGAAATTCTCCATTACTTTTTTGCCATGTGAGCTTCCTACCATGGCTTCCACGGACTGGACCCCACATGCGAATCTGGGCCAATGGCAGAGACCCACGGGCAGCCGGTGGTGGCTGCAGTAACCAGCCCAAGGGAAGCCTGAGCCCTATAGCGAAAGGGCGGTCAGAAATGCAGACCCAGGCCAGGCACGGTGGCTCACACCTGTAATCCCAGTACTTTGGGAGGCCGAGGCGGGCAGATTACCTGAGCTCAGGAGTTTGAAACCAGCCTGGCAAACATGGTGAAACCCCGATTCTACTAAAAATACAAAAATTAGCCAGGTGTGGCTGCACATCCCTCTAATCCCAGCTACTTAGGAGGCTAAGGCAGGAGAATCACTTGAACCCGGGAGGTGGAAATTTCAGTGAGCGGAGATCACGCCACTGCACTCCAGCCTGGGCGACAGAGCTACCCTCCGTCAGAAGAAGAAGACGAAGAAGGAGACGGAGGAGGAGGAGGACGAGGAGGAGGAGGCGGAGGAGGAGGAGGCGGAGGAGGAGGAGGAGAAGGAGAAGAAGAAGAAAAGAAAAGAAGAAGAAGAGGAGGAGGAGGAAGAGGAGAAGAAGGAGAAGAAGAAGGAGAAGAAGAAGAAGAGGAAGAAGAAGAAAGAAGAAAGAAGAAAGAAGAAAGAAGAAGGAGAAGAAATGCAGACTTCCACAGTGGGCAGACTGGTTGAGGACAGGAAGGAGCAACAGAAACACAGCCCGTAGTGGAGTCACCATGACTGCAGGCCATAAGAAGGCAGGACTTTAGAAAAGGACACAGCCACCCTATAACTGCTGTGAGCTGCCAGAGCCACTGGCTGACTATCAGAGGCTCAGGTGTCCCCTGAACAATGTCTGTTTCTGTGACAAAGATGTAGCCGCAGAGATGGTGTCCTGTATCTCTTACTCCCTCGCCTGGTATCACAATCAACCCTCATCGAGAGCAGAAGTCAGAGTACCCTGTCCTTTATAGCCTGAAAGGGCCTAGCGCAGACTTTGTTTGGAGATTACAACACATTTGAATTTTTCAGTTTTTAACTATACGATTTATATAAGTTTGACCTGCAGCAGTGGCTAAGCCTTGGAGTCAACGTTGGTAAAAGACAACCACACTGCCCATAAACACAACCAGAAGAAAAACATTCATATGGCAGAAGAGCTATTTGTAGCTACCAAGCAAAAACTCACTTCAGCTTAATTGAAAGTTTTTTGTGTTATGGAGGAATAAGTGAGATGTTTAATACTGCACCCATTGCTTTTCTAAGACTATTTCCTTTTCATAATTTATTTAAGAAATTTTAAATGTAGAAAGAATAATAAACATCCTCATCTCTCCACCCTCCAGAACTAGCCACCGCCAATCCTCTTTGTCACTTTTTAAGTAAACAAAACCTAAATGAATCTCTTAGCGCCACCATCCCAGCCTCACCCAACCATCTTTCCACTGAACATACACAGGGTCTCTGGATGCCAAGGTCTGGGAGCATAGTGAGTAACCATTGCGTCCTTTAGGAAACTATGTCTGAGCGCCTGATGTGCTCAAAGCACCTGCTCCAAGCCTTAGTAGGCCAGCTGTGCGTCTTCAAACCTTTCCACTAATCCAAAGCAAACTTTTAGCCTTTTTTCCCAAAAGTACTGAGTGAGATTAGACAGATAATGGGAGAACAGGAGTCTCTTGTTCCTCGATCCTCCAGGGACCACCCCGGAATGAGAATGTCCCATGGAGACAGCAAGCAGTGGCAAGAAAAGCCACAACCACTCGCCTCTTGCAGAGCAGACTCAGGCTGAGGAATGTGCAGTGGTGGTTCTGCCTCAGGCCCTTCCTCCCTGGGCAGCACACACAGGTAGGACAGAGAACCTGGGCATGAGGGAGAGATACGGTCACACATTAACCCATCAGCCGACTGCAAACTCCAGGACCCTGCTTTGTGGTCCCGAGGGACGTCCAGTGAAAGCTGTGGAGGAGCTTCCAACATCTGCAGACAGACCCCTGCGTTCTCTTCAGGGCCAACAAATCCACATGCCACAAATCAAACCCAGCCTTTTGGCAATATTTTGTCCCAGTTAGATTAATTCCAATTTTTTTTATTCTTTTGGAAGAACTTCTGCCTCAAGCTTTGTAGAAGACGTACATAAACACCTACAAAAGATGTGCCAATCAACCAGGATTTTCAAATGCCACACACATACCAGGCTGTGGCATTGCCAAACTTAACAGTTAACGTCAGGTTAGAGGCACTAGTGGAAGGCTGCAATGTGCCAGTTCTACCTCTAGAGGTCAGCCTAACACTAGTACTCAAAATACTGGCTCCTAACCAGTAAAGTTAAATTTTTACTTAAAATTAGAGAAAAGGAAATGTTAACAATTCTCCCGGTAGGACAGGGTATGGGTGATTTTAATTTTTTTCTAATGTTTCTATTTTTGAAATGTACTCAAAAGGAGCATGTATTTATTTTTAAAAAAGACAGAAGAAACTGGAACCTTGTGCACTGATTATGGGAATGTGGAAACGGCACAGCTGCTGTGGAAAACGTATGGTGGTAACTCAAAAAGTTAAAAATAGAGCCACCATATGATCCAGGAACCCCACTGCTGTGCATATATCCAAAAGAACTGAGGCGGGATCGCAAAGAGAGATTTGCACAGTCATGTTCATAGCAGTGTTGTCAACAACAGAAGAAGCAAGCAATCCAAAAGTCCACCAACAGATGGAGGGATAAACAAAACATGGTTTCACACCTACGGTGGAATCTTATTCGGCCCCACAGGGGAAGGAAGTCCTGTCATATGTCATATGCCAGGCTGGAGTGCAGTGGCGCAATCTCAGCTCACTACAACCTCCGCCTCCTGGCTTCAAGTGATTCTCCTGCCTCACCTTCCCAAATAGCTGGGACTACAGGAACGCGCCACCACACCCAACTGATTTTTGTATTTTTTAGTAGAGACGGGTTTTCACTCTGTGTTGGCCAGGCTGGTCTCAAACTCCTGACCTCAGGTGATCCACCTGCCTTGGCCTCCCAAAGTGCTGGGATTACAGGTGTGACCCACCTCGCCCAGCCTAAGATGAACTTTTTACTTAACATTATGCTTAAGTGAAATAAGCCAGACACAAAAAGACAGATGCCATATGACTCCACTTACAACAGGTACCCAGAGCAGTCAAACTCACAGAGACAGAAAGTAGAATTGTGGATGCCAGGGGCTGGCAGAGGCACAAAAGGAGAGTTGTTTAACGGGCACAGAGCAGTTTTACAAGATGAAAAAGCTCTGCAGATTGATTGCACAACCATGTGAACGTACTTAATGCTACTCAACTATTATACACGTTAAAATGGCAAAGACGGCCAAACTTCATGAGAACTAGAATTTAGAAATAAGTCGATTTAGGGTATAACAAGCTCATAGATTTTATAGAATGACTTAGAAAATCGTTTTGGCTAGTATATTCCAGTTAATTCATGCAATAATCTAGGTCCTGGACTTTGAATTACACACAGTAACATAAAGCACATCTATTTATCTCTGCTCCCTCCAGAAACCTTAGTAAAACCAGGCTAATAATGGATCTTTTTTTTAAAAGCATAGACCTGTGCCTGGTGTGGTGGCTCACACCCATAATCGCAACACTTTGGGAGGCCAAGGCAGGCAGATCTCTTGTGCTCAGGAGTTTGAGACCAGCCTGGGCAACATGGCAAAAAGGCTGAGGTAGGAGGATCACTTGAGCCCCCGAGATGGAGGTTGCAGTGAGCAGAGATCGTGCCACTGCACTCCAGCCCGGGCATCGGAGCAAGACCCTGTCTAAAAAAAAAAAAAAAAAAAAAGTGTAGGCCCACAAGGTCAGAGATTATTGGGAGACAAAATGGACAAAATACGCTAATTTTTTGGAAAATTGGAAATCATGCAAAAGTAGTCAGGTAAATGATTGAATGAGGTGGAGAAAGCTAAAACTTAGGCATGGGGTTAAGGAAAATGCCAACGAAAAGCAAGTCACAATGGTTCCTGAGAGACCTGGAAAAGGTCAGAATCTGTAGGTACCAAAGAGGACACAGTGTGAATGAGGAGTGGGAGCTGACAAGAGTTTACTGAAAGCGGTGCCACTCCTAAAGAAATCCAACCACAACAGGCCAGACACAAGAGGCCATTGGGGGGTGCTACAGATACCAGGGGCTTCAGATAGAGGATACCCTGAGAGGTGAGAGCCATGCGTGCCCACACACCACATACACACAACTACACACACCGCATATACATACTACACACACACCACCATACACACAACTACACACACCACATATACACACTACACACACACCACCATACACACAACTACACACACCACACACCACATATACGCACTACACAGCACACACCACATACACACAACTACACACACCACATATAGGCACTACACACACCACCATACACACAACTACACACACCACATACACACAACTACACACACACACCACATATAGGCACTACACACACCACCATACACATAACTACACACACCACATATACGCCCTACACACACCACACAAACACACACCACATACATACTACACACATCTCATATACGCACTACACACACCATACACACAACTACACACACCACATATACACACTACACACACACCACCATACATACACCACATACACACAACTACACACACCACATATACACAGTACAATATAAGGATTTATACTCATATTGAATTTCCAAAACTAATGTTTTCATTTACCATTTTTTAATGATGGATTAAAAACTAGTTGTCTTACTTTGATAACTTTGGCATAGAACTTATCACATTTTTGATGCTTTTGGTCACAGTTCTGTCTCTAGAGCTACATACACAACTACACACACACCCCATACACACTACACACACACCACACATACACACACCACCATACACACAACTACACACACGCCATATACACAGTACACACACACCACCATACACACTCCACATACACACTACACACACCACATGCACACACCTCATACACACACTATACACACCACTTACACACACTACGCACACCATACACACTATGCACACCAATACACACTACACACACCATATACACACTACACACACACCACATACAACTGCACACACCATGCACACTACACACACATCACATACAACTACACATACCACCATACACACTACACACACCACATATACACACTACACACACCACACACACATACCACATACACACACTACTCACATGGTGTTTATTTCCAAGGGAATTCAAGATTCCATCTCAAAAAAAAAGTCACATTCACTTGGATTAAGTAGTAATTTTTAAAAAGTGAGACTTTCTAGTGATTTTTTATGTCAAGCTGTTTGAATCACTGATGGGCTTTCATGTGTGTACTTGAAAACAAAATATGTGTAAGTGTTGCACTGGTCTGAAGATTTCAGTGGTGAAAGTTACCTAATCACACACATCACACACACACTACACACATCAGTACTGTATCTAGAAACCAATCTTGGAAATCTGTGATTACACTCTTTTTAAATAGCTGAAAAGAAATGATTGCGTGCTTGCTCTTACTTTGTCCTTGTTTTGTTGTATAATATTTAAGTGAAAGATTATTTATCCTCATATTGAATTTCCAAAACTGGTATTTACATTTACCATTTTTTAATGATGGAGAGAAAGTTATCTTACTTTGATAAGTTTGGCATATGACCTATCACATTTTTGCTGCTTTTGGTCACAGTTCTGTCTCTAGACTACTAGCAATAGACACATGCCATGAGTAACCTAACTACTTTAACACAGTGGTGTGAAGTGCTGCAGAAAATAACTCCTGAATACCAAACCACAATGTTTTAATTTGTGACATGTTAGAGAGAATGACAGAACTTTCTGTAGCATTTTTTTTTTTTTTTTTTTTTTTGAGGCAAAGTCTCACTGGGTCACCTAGGCTGGAGTGCAGTGGTGCGATCTCGGCTCACTGCAACCTCCATCTCCAGGGTTCTAAGAGATTCTCCTGCCTCAACCTCCCAAATAGTTGGGATTATAGGCATGTGCCACCACACCTTGCTAATTTTTGACTTTTTTTTTTTTTTTTTTTGACACAGAGTCTCGCTCTGTCACCCAGGCTGGAGTGCAGTGGCAGGATCTCTGCTCACTTCAAGCTCCGCCTCCTGGGTTCACGCCATTCTCCTGCCTCAGCCTCCTGAGTAGCTGGGACTACAGGTGCCCACCACAATGCCCAGCTAATTTTTTTTTTTTGTAGTTTTAGCAGAGATGGGGTTTCACTGTGTTAGCCAGGACTAATTTTGTATTTTTAGTAGAGTCAGGGTTTCACCATGTTGGCCAGGCTCGTCTCGAACTCCTGACCTCAGGTGATCCACCTGCCTCGGCCTCCCAAAGTGCTGAGATCACAGGTGTGAGCCACTGTGCCCGACCTGTAGCATAAATATTTTATTGTGCTGTTAAGTTACAGGGCTTTGACTCCTAGGTCTGAAAAAGGCACCGGCCCCTGATAAATCTTGAGCACTGACACCAGTTGAAGCCTTGTCTTTAGACCCAGGAGAAGGTGGCATTCACCAAACACAAGGCCACAAATCAAAACTATTCAGTTCCTCTAGGCCCAGGTACTATTGAGGAAGAGGTGGGTGTGTGAGACTGTAAGAGCCAATTCTGAGGGGTAAGATTCATCAGAGTATTCCTATAAATTAAACATTAATATCAAAAGCACACCAGCCTAATGGAAGGCCAGTGTCTAGGCCCATGTGTCGGAATAACAGGGTTTTCTTGGAGCATTGATCTGCTCCTTAATATAAAATTATAAAAGGTTATAAAGTTTACGGAAATCTCACCTTATGGTCAAACTGATTAGATTTATTTATAATGTTTTATTAAAATTAGCTTTAACATTAATAATATACCATACAAAGGTAAAATTTGGTTTTCTTGTTTGAACAAAATTTTCATGTAAGAGATTTTTATTTACCTTTTCAGTAAAACCACAGAAGAAAACAAATAGAGAGAAGGAGAAAGATTTAGCTGGCCTCATGCTGTCTTTACTAGGTCTTAATGTTTAGGAAATTCAGTCTCCTCTCTATCAAAGAGAAAATGTTTTTGTATTATAATTTTGGCCAAATGAATGACTGTTTTATAGTAACTTGTGATCCTATTTTGTGATACCAAGTGTCTTAAACCTTTGATATTTGACAGACTTCCCAACAGCAAAATATCAAGTTCTAAATTATCTGACCTTAAACTAACTTTTTCAGATATTAGGTTCCCTGAAGTCCAAGAAAGACATCCTAGGCATATTAGAATTATTCAAGCCAGGCATGGTGGCTCTTGCCTGTAATTGCAGCACTTTGGGAAGACAAGATGGGTAGATTGCTTGAGCCCAGGAGTAAAGAGACCAGCCTGGACAACATGGCAAAACCCCATCTCTACCAAAAAATACAAAAATTAGCTGGGTGTGATGGCACAGGCCTGTAGTCTTAGCTACTCTGGAGGCTGAGGTTGGAGGATTGCTTGAGCCCAGGGGGCAGAGATTGTAGTGAGCCAAGATCACACCAGTGCACTCCAACCTGAGCAACAGAGTGAGACCCTGTCTCAAAAAAAAAAAACAAACAAACAAACGTGGCCAGGCACAGTGGCTCATGCCTGTAATCCCAGCACTTTGGGAGGTCGAGGCGGGTAGATCATGAGGTCAGGAGATCGAGACTATCCTGGCTAACATGGTGAAACCCCATCTCTACTAAAAACATGAAAAAAAATTAGCCGAGCGTGATGGCGGGCGCCTGTAGTCCCAGCTACCAGGGAGGCTGAGGCAGGAGAATGGCATGAACCTGAGTGGCAGAGTTTGCAGTGAGCCGAGATCATGCCACTGCACTCCAGCCTGGGCGACAGAGCGAGACTCTGACTCAAAAAAAAAAAAATGTAGGAAGCATTGTCAAATCTGAGATGTTGTTTAGCTCCCTTTGGTTATGTTTATATAGATGTGTTGTTAATGTGTTCCAGGATTATATTAGATTCTTATAATTCTGATATGTGTTAATATGTTGTCAGTAATAATTATGATTTTCATGTTAAATTGTTGTATCCCACAGAAAAAACCAAATTTCCTTGTCAACAGTCTCTTTAACTGTGGCTGTCATAAGACTTTTGTCATCCACAATTGTTGTTTTGTGTTGATTCTTTACAAAAAGTGACTTATAATCAGCCACTGTCCAGGGCTTGTTTCTTTGGGGGGAGTTCATGAAAAGGACTCTTGAATGCAAGTTTCTGATAACTTTGGAGATTGTGCCATTGGATGTGAGAGAGAACTTCCAGTGCACTAATGGAAAGACTGATGTGTTCTCAAAGATGGCTAACTCAGCATGAAGCAGAGCAGGAGTTGTCTGCATGGACGGAACTAATGGAGGACTGAAATAACTTTTATGACTTTTTTTGTTTGAAATATTGCTGATTCTTTTTATTTTGTTTTTCAGAGTCTGAAGAACTTTTTCTTTTCAGTCATCCTTTAATTATCTTTTAAGTATAGTGAGTAGAGTATACTTTTGTAAACAGAATTTGAGGCATATTTTTCCCTCTGACTAATTTATCCAGAATTTATAAACTATTTGTGAGTATTCTTAATTCATGGCAATGTGTTTGTTTGCATACAGTTAATAACAACATGTTTTCTTTGGTAATGGGACACAGTTGAAGGAACTGGTTGTTTTCCCAGGGCTTTGACTAAAATGGCCTTGTGAGAGGTTCTAGCAAAGCCGATTTAGGAGAGCCTATGAGAACAGTGATTCTTGTTCCACTTTGTGTGGGTAATCAGGCCAAGTATATGGGACTGAAGCTTATTTTGCAGGTAGATTGGTCCTGCTGTGATTTGTCTTTGTGAAAGTGGTGGACTGGAGAAAAATATTGTGTTTCAGAAGAAAAACTTTAATATTAGATTAGCCTTTGATTCCTGGATGGCCATGAGGTCATCCATGGTATGGAGCTGCCCACAATGCCTCTCCTCAGGAGGAAGGAGACAGAAAGACAGATGACCAGATGCCCCATGGTTGAGGAATCTATAAACAAGAAAGGGGAGACTGAAACCCACTCAATTTTTTCAGTAAACATAGAAATTGATCCTTCTTGCCTTAAAGCTTGAAATTTCTATTGGTTTTATCTGAGTTCCTTCCTCAGGAAATGACCTTCAGGCCTCTCAAAAAGTATGGAAGAACTGAAACTTACCAGATCATCACATCCATACAATGAGACTCCAGGCCCCTCATTCACCATGATTGCTTCCTTGCCCCTCCCTAGTTCCTGTTTTCCTACACAGTGCTACATTTCTTTCCTGCTATGTAAACCCG
The DNA here is from genome assembly GCF_028885655.2 of Pongo abelii. NCBI lineage: Eukaryota > Metazoa > Chordata > Mammalia > Primates > Hominidae > Pongo > Pongo abelii. The sequence continues at coordinate 22,225,239 of NC_071999.2, forward strand.
ATTTTAGGTGGTCAGGGCAATGGATTTGAGACTGAACTCCCATCTCCTTGGCTGCAGCAGCTGATTAAAGCCTTCTTCCTTGGCCGTACTCATCATTTCAGTAATTGGCTTTCACTGCTGTGAGCAGCAGGACCTAGACCAAACTCTTGGTGTTTTGGTAACAAAACCACATTATGAGGAAGGTATTATTATGTTTCCATATCCCAGATGAGGAAACAGATCCAGTGAGTTACCCAGCTATGAAGGTTGAGCCAGATCTAACTGCAAAGCTTACAGTCTAGGCCACTGAGCCACACTGGGCCCCTCTGCACTGCTCACTTATTTTCACACTGTGCTGCCTGCTTTCTATCTACAGTATGACTCCATGTATAATGCAGCTTCCTGAGGAATAAAGGGCATGGCTAACATTTCTTTCAGAAATCTCAGTGCCAGCCTATCGTGAACTCCCAAGGGGATTTCTGGCAGGGTCTTCGGCTCCCACCTATTCCTGAAGGTCTGAGGACCTGAAGAGCTAAAGATGGGGAAGAAGGGGGCAGACGTGGAAGATCAGGTAAGATCAGCTTAAGGAGGTGAGTCTACCTCATCTCCAGCCAACAGAAATCCTAGAACACTGGAGGCAAAGAGCAGAGAGCAGTGAGGAAATAGAAAGGCCCGGGACTGCTTCCTTATGGGATGGCTGTGTTGTGGTGTCTGCTTTGACATTGACATTGCTGTTGTTTCCAGGCCCTGATTATGCAGGCGCAGAGGGCTGAGCCAGACTCCACCCCTGACTCCAGCCCCAGGGATCACTCTAACTCCAGACGGGCAGGTTAAGTTGAGGCTGCACAAAAATCTTCAATTAAGTTACTGCAATGCAAAAGAGTCAGAAGACAGCCCAACCACACAGTCCATGTGGCACGGTGATAGTGTGTGGACACTAACAATCATGGCAGGTGTTTCTGAAGTTGGGAAGAGGGCAGAACACCCAAGTTTTCATTAAGAAGAGTAGCTCCAGACTTATGTTTGACAGCACAATGTTTTAAAAATCTGGCAAGCCTATCTCCAAAGACTATCTCCAGTTTGCCCAGGTCTCCACCCCACCCCATTATTCACACCCATTAGCCACCCAGCCCACTTAGACTTCGGGATCTGCAAACCTTGTAGTGAGGCATGTGAACTTAAATGCACTGTAGGAAGAAAGAAAACTACCTGTCTGTCGCACAGGAGGGCTGTGGGTCTGCCTGCCTGGATCCACGCCATTGTGGCCCATCAGGATCTCTGCCCTCCCCACTTCCCCCTCCTCACTCAGAAGGTCTCCTCCCTCCGGCCGGGCGAGGTGGCTCACACCTGTAATCCCAGCATTTTGGGAGGCCGAGGCGGGCAGATCACGAGGTCAGGAGATCAAGTCCATCCTGGCTAACATGGTGAAACCCCGTCTCTACTAAAAATGCAAAAAAAAATTAGCTGGGCGTGGTGGCGGGTGCCTGTAGTCCCAGCTACTCGGGAGGCTGAGGCAGGAGAATGGCGTGATCCCGGGAGGCGGAGCCTGCAGTGAGCCAAGATCACGCCACTGCACTCCAGCCTGGGCGACAGAGCGAGACCCCGTCTCAAAACAAAACAAAACAAAACAAACCAGAAGGTCTCCTCCCTCCAGGCCAGTGGTAACACTGGGATCTGGGTAGCAGGAAGACAGACACGGGAGGAGAGGGACTACTTAAGTGTCAAGGCAATCAATTTCACCAAAGTTTACACTGGAGGATCAAGGCCCAGTTAAAAAATGGGGTACTTTGGTTTCCTGTTCATCCTTGTCGGAAACCTCACAGGGAGACAATGGCCAGTCAAGGTAGGAGTCACACAATTCTTGAGTCCAATCCTTGACAGTACCTACACCTTCATAGCCCAACCATGACTGCTAGTGTGCATTGGTCTAGATGCACAGCACGCAGGATCATGCCGGAAGCGCGCAGGATCATACTGGCAGTGCGCGGTCTCAGAATATGCAGCAAGATGACTCAGAATCCTGCCGCCCAGAGTCAAAGTATTAATATTTTGGCTTCTCCCCAATACTATGGATATATAATTAGCATATATATGACTTTTACAAATCAGATAAAACAAGGCTATTTTTGTTTGGGAAGAAAAATAAGGCAAATGAAGCAATTATTTGGTCTGTTCTAATGACAGCTAAGTGATAGCAAGATCTGTGAACTCACAGAGAAGTCAGATTGAACAACCCGGCTGAACCCGCAGCCACTGCCATGAACTTTTGGCAACAGACAGGGGCTGTAATAATTTTGGGTGGCTCAGCTGGGCTCACTCATGCGGCTGCAATGAGTAGTGGGTTGTCTGGGGGCTGGTCTAGGATGGCTTCCCTCATCTGCTTAGCAGTCGGTGCTGTGCTGGATGGTGCTGGCTGGTAGCTGGGCCACACACCTCCCGCTGACTAGGCTGGGCTGACCGAATGAGAAGGGAAGAAGGGTCCCCAGCAGGAAGCGAAGGAATCTCAATGCATATGCACTTTCCAGGCCTTCTGCCGTGCATGCCACATGTGCTAATAACCCGCTGGCCGACGCAAGCCCGGGGCTAAGCCCAAAGTAAGGGGGTGAGAGTAGCAAAGTCACAATGCACAGAGTGCAGAGAGAGATGGGAACAATTTGTGACCATACTCAGTTATTCTGGCCAACAGTATGTGGGAAAACTAAAAGTTTCAAATCAGGAGAACAGACCAATCGAGATCAAAACCCAGTTCAAGATTAGGCCAGGGCAGAGACCTGGGTAGCAAGTTAAAACCAGGTCAGAGACCCAGTTACTGGAAATGCCTGCGTCCAAGCACAAGAAGTTCAGTCACTTAGGAGACACAGTACAGGCCTACCTAGTTTCAGAGATCACTGCTGGTGGTTTATTAACTCCTAGTCCATTCAGAAAGATGATTCACTTTTAGGTGGATCTGGGTGCCAGAGTGACCATGTACAGATGGTGGAGAAACCAAGATCGAAGAGCACAGGCCCCTAAAGATGGGGATTTCAGATAGGGACTCAGGCCAGACAAGGCAGTGTGTTTGGCTCCTGGAGTTGGGGTGGTCACCAAGATGTCAACACAGTCTATGTCAGGGCAGCTTGGTCCCTTGAGGACTAGAATGGCCCACCTGCTACGTGGAAATGAGTCTAGCTCCAAATCTTAAGAACCAAAACACTCCTGATCTGTAGGTCCGTGTTACAACTTTGTTTACTTGATTTGCTTTTCTTTTTTCTTTTCTTTTTTGTTTTTGTTTTTGTTTTGTTTTTTTTGAGACAGAGTCTCACTCTGTCGCCCAGGCTGGAGTGCTAACTGCAACCTCTGCCTCCCAGGTTCAAGCGATTCTCCTGCCTCAGCCTCCTGAGTAGCTGGGATTACAGGCGCCCGCCATCATGCCCAGCTGATTTTTTTTGTATTTTTAGTAGAGATGGGGTTTTACCACATTGGCTAGGCTGGTCTTGAACTCCTGACCTCAGGTGATCCACCCGCCTTGGCCTTCCAAAGTGCTGGGATTTGCTTTTCTTCTTAAAACACAGCTTTCTTGTGGGGTGGGGGGAGGGGGGAGGGATAGCATTGGGAGATATACCTAAAGTTTAATAATAATAAAGAAAGAAAGAAAGAAAGAAAAAAAACACAGCTTCATCCTCTAAACTTCTTACTTGAGACCTAATGCATGTCAAGCACCAGGCATACAATGGTGAACAAAGACAAAGCAGTAAAGTATCTGCTAATAACGTTCCCCAAGGTCAAGCGACCTTTCTATTATGAAATGTAAACATGCTAAGTTTTAAGTTTCTTATTGTGTCACCCTGTTAGAAAAAGATTAGTCTTAGATGACAGCTTTTTGTTTTTCAAGTTCACTAAGATCCCTTGGCACGGTATGAGATGTGATAATTTATTTTATCTTCTAATATTTTAATATTTTTTAAAAATCAACTTCCCCCAGTTTAAGTTCATTTTTACAGGTTCAGAATCCATATGTACCATTTCTACTATTTAATACCATTAGTTTTTAATAGGTCTAACACACACAGAATATTCATGCAGATGTAGTGAAATTTCAACCACATGACATTTTCTAATATGAAACATTAAAAAAGAATCAGAATATGGCTGAGCACAGTGGCTCATGCCTATAATCCGAGCACTTTGGGAGGCCAAGGCGGGTGGATCACCTGAGATCAGGAGTTCAAGACCAGCCTAGCCAAGATGGCAAAATCCCATCTCTAATAAAAAATACAAAAATCAGCCGGACGTGGTGGCACATGCCTATAGTCCCAGCTACTCGGGAGGCTGAAGGAGGAGAATCGCTTGAACCCGGGAGGCAGAAGTTAGAGTAAGCCAAGATCGTGCCACTGCACTCCAGCCTGGGTGACAAAGTGAGACTCCATCTCACCAAAAAAAAAAAAAAAAAAAAAAAATCAGAATATGGGAAGTGGGCCAAACTGCAAGGTGGAACAGACGGTGAGAAAAAAGTGTATGAGGAATATGATTGGAAACATTACCTTTGGAGACTCTAGAAAAGGTTCCTGTGACTCCTGAGCTAATAGGTTCAGGCTAGCAGGTTCAGGCTCTGGGGACAGGAAACGTGCATGTTGCGTATTTCTGCATCCATAATGGCTAGTACAGAGACCACACAACACTGAATAGTGAGGGACACTGGGGGTGTGATGTGTGGTCTGTCCTGAGGGAGCCCACGACCTACAGTGGTAGACAAAGACCACAAAACAGGATGTCAGGGAAGATGCCTGTGGACACAAGCTATTTGGACCCAACAGTCAGTGCAACCCGATCGGAAAGATACATCATTTATACTTCTTGACAAAAGGATTAAGTTGGTTTTCCTTACATTCCTTTTGCCTGATATGTGGTCAGGGACATTTTAACCTTGGGATTTCTGAACATCTAAGCACCACAGGTCATACACGGTGTTACTGTTGACAAGAGTTCACAATCAATAACCTCCTGGTCTCAGAACTCATTGCACTGACCAAAATACTTACAAAAACAAAGTTTGGTCTCAGTCCTTTTAGCTTGGACTCTCTGTGTGGGAATGGTACATTTGAAGATCTTGTGATTTAAGAAAGAGAAAAAGGTAGCTTTATTTAAAAGTCACTCAAGACTAAGAATCCAGTACTTCCTAGGGGGTGCAATATGACACGACATAACTGAATTTTCCTGAAGTTATTTGAGAAGGAAGAGGTAGTTGGTCACAAGATATCCTAAGCTTCCTGTTTCCTGCCAAAGAAGTACAACCAGTTCTGCATATTTAACTCAGCTTAAATGTGTGTGTTATAAAACTAAAGTACCTGCTATTGAGGAAAGATTTGTATGTACTCCTTTAAAAAACTAGGTACATAAGAATTCAGTACATTTGCTTCTTCTAGAATATGACTACTAACAGTCGTTAAGTTATTTAGGTTTTTCTGGTTCAAAATCTTACAGACTGTATCTAAAAGTTAAATCTAATCGGGCACCAATGATATTAAGAAATACAGCTCTTAATTAAGCATAGTAGGATAACAGGAAAGCCTTTAATCTGGTTTAAAAAAAAAAAAAAAACTTACCCACAACCCTCCATCACTCAGCATCATCAGTCCTGATGCCTGAAAGGACTTTAAAAATCTTGAATGATGCATCTAAAAATAAGGCCTAAAACACAAATACCCAAGAAATAGAACAAAGGACTTTCAATTAGGAACCGTGGGATTTTCTCTTAATTACAAGTGGGTTGGAATTGGCTTTACAGGATAAAAGATGAAATGATAACAGAATTGAAAAGTCTATGGTAGCAGTGGGCAAACTACAGCCCACAGGCCAAATCTGGCCCATCTCCTATTTTTATATGGCCTGTGAGATAAGGATGTGATATGGTTTGGCTGTGTTCCCACCCAAATGTCATCTTGAATTGTAGCTCCCATAATTCCCATGTGTTGGGGGAGGGACGTGGCAGGAGATAACTGAATCACAGGGGCAGGTCTTTCCCATGCTATTCACATAACAGTGAATAAGTCTCACGAGATCTGATGGTTTTATAAAGTGGAGTTTCCCTGCACAAGTTCTCTTGTCTGCCACTATGTGAGACATGCCGTTTACCTTCAACCATGATTGTGAGGCCTCCCCAGCCACGTGAACTATGAATCCATTAAACCTTTTTCTTTGTTAAATTGTTCAGTCTCGGGTATGTCTTTATTAGCAGCATGGAAACAGACTAATACCGGATGGTTTTTACATTTTTAAACAGTTGGAAAAAATTTTAAATAATATTTTGTGACTCTGAAAATTATATGAACAAAGTTCGGTGTTAATCCATAAAGTTTTATTGGAATACACCCACCTCTATTTGTTTATTGATTGTCTACGGCTGCTTTTACTTTACAATGAAAGGCTGAAACAGAGACCATATGACCCGCAAAGCCTACAATATTTACTATCTGGTCTTTACAGAAACAGTTTGTCAACTCCTTGTCTGGAGTCCGCTTGGGGCTGGCTTAAAGCATGACCTAATCAGAGATTCACAGATCTCCTCTTCCCTTGGAGGTACTCTCCCCTCCTCCAGTACTGGGCCAGCTATGAAGCTAATGTCTCTGAGCTCCAAACCCACCTGTTGCATATACTGTCACCAGAAAACTGATTAAAAGTCCATGCCCAGGCTGGGCACGGTGGCTCACACCTGTAATCCCAGCACTTTGGTAGGCCAAGGCGGGCGGATCACAAGGTCAGGACATCGAGACCATCCTGGCTAACAAGGTGAAACCCTGTCTCTACTAAAAATATAAAAAATTAGCCGGGCGTGGTGGTGAGCGCCTGTAGTCCCAGCTACTCGGGAGGCTGAGGCAGGAGAATGGCGTGAACCCGGGAGGCGGAGCTTGCAGTGAGCCAAGATCGAGCCACTGCACTCCAGCCTGGGCAACAGAGCAAGACTTCATCTCAAAAAAAAAAAGAAAAAGAAAAAAAAAAGTCCACGCCTGGCCAGGCACAGTGGTTCACAACAGTAATCCCAGCACTTTGGGAGGCTGAGGTGAGCTGATCACTTCCAGACAAGCCTGGCCAATATGGCGAAACCCTGTCTCTACAAAAAATACAAAAATTAGCTGAGCGTGGTGGTGCACACCCGTAATCCCAGCTACCTGGGAGCCTGAGGTGGGAGGATCAGCTGAACCCAGGAAGTAGAGGCTGCAACGAGCCAAGATCACACCACCCCACTCTAGCCTGGGCGACGGAGCCAGACATGGTCTCAAAAAAAATAAAATAAAATAAAAGTCCAGGCCTCTTGAAAAGCCAGGATAGCCCTCAAGGACAGAAGGAGAAGCATTTTTTAGCAGCCACCATTTCCAAAGTGGAGCTTGCTATGCTCTTTCATACACAAATGTAGGAATAAAATGAATTTAATTAAGTAGATGTAATTTACTTAGGAAGACCACAAATTCCTTAATGTTCTTTACAATTATAAAATTAATGGCTTTTTTATTATCAATAAATTACTTCCTATTGCTCCCTAAATCACCTCCATAAAACCAAATACTAAGCTGTTTGTGTTACATTTCCTGTGATGCCTTTTAAAAACATTTTGGGCCGGGTGCAGTGGCTCATGCCTGTAATCCCAGCACTTTGGGAGGCCAAGACGGGCGGATCACGAGGTCAGGAGATCGAGACCATCCTGGCTAACACAGTGAAACCCCGTCTCTACTAAAAATACAAAAAAAAATTAGCCAGGCGTGGTGGCGGGCGCCTGTAGTCCCAGCTACTCGGGAGGCTGAGGCAGGAGAATGGCGTGAACCCAGGAGGTGGAGCTTGCAGTGAGCAGAGATCGCGCCACTGCACTCCAGCCTGGGTGACAGAGCGAGACAGTATCTCAAAAAAAAAAAAACAAACGGCAACAACAACATTTTGGGCCAGGCTCAGTGGCTCACACCTATAATCCTAGCACTTTGGGAGGCCGAGGTGGGTGGATCACCTGAGGTCAGGAGTCTGACTAACATGGTGAAACCCCACCTCTACTAAAAATACCAAATTTAACCAGGCGTGGTGGCTTGCGCCTGTAATCTCAGCTACTTGGGAGGCCGAGGCAGGCGAATTGCTTGAACCCAGGAGGCAGAGGTTGCAGTGAGCTGAGATCACGCCATTGCACTCCAGCCTGGGCAACAAGAGCAAAACTCAATCCCAAAAAAAAAAAAAAAATTTGATTCAATCTGAAAACATCCTTTTGCCTCATAGTTTTTTTTTTTTTTTTTTTTTAGAATTAGTGCTCTATCAAGGGTTTTTTTTTTTCTTTCTCCTGACTATAGGACTTTGGGCTATTTTTACTGAGGTTTAAAATCTATTTAAAGACTACCTGAAGACTTCTACTTCCAGCACTACAATGGACCAGAATCCCTGAAGGGCCTCTCTTTTTGAAATCTCAGGATCCTTCATAAAACTAGTTTTTATGCACAGAGAGTCGCAGCAAATGCAGAAAGAAAAATTTTTAAGGCTTCCCCTTGAATCAAAAATGTATTTACATTAAAAAGTACTCAAAGAAGATATGCAGATGACAAATAAACATAGGAAAAGATGCTCCACATCATATGTCATCAGAGAAATGCAAGTCAAAACAAGGAGATACGATTAGGCCAGGCTTGGTGGCTTACACCTGTAATCCCAGCACTTTGGGAGGCTGAGGTGGGTGGATCACCTGAGGTCAGGAGTTCGAGACCAGCCTGGTCAATGTGGTGAAACCCTATCTCTACTAAAAATACAAAAAAATTAGCTGGGCGTGGTGGTGGTCACCTGTAATCCCAGCTACTTGGGAGGCTGAGGCAGGAGAATCGCTTGAACCCGGGAGGCAGAGGTTGCAGTGAGCTGAGATTGTGCCATTGCACTCCAGCCTGAGCTACAGAGGGAGACTGTCTCAAAACAAAACAAAAAACAAAAAAACAAGGAGATACCATTATATGCCTATTAGAATGGCTAAAATCCAGAACACTGACACCACCACACGCTGGTAAGGATATGGAGCAATGGGATCTCTCCTTCATTGTTGGTGGGAATGCAAAATAGGACAGCCACTTTGGAAAGCAGTTTTGCAATTTCTTACAAAGCTAAACATCCTCTTACCATCCAGTCTAGCAATTGTGCTTTTTGGTATTCACCCAAAGGAGTTGGAAACTTATGTCCACACAAAAACCTGCACATGGAATTTAGAGCAACTTTATTCATAATTGCCAAAACCTGGAAGCACCCAAGATGTTCTTCAGTGGGTGAATGGATAAATAAATTGTGGTACATCCAGGCAATGCAATATCATTCAAGCTCAAGCCATGAAAAGACAAGTAGGAAACTTAAATGCATTTTACTAAGTGCAAGAAGCCAGTCTGCAAAGCCTACATACTGTATGATTTCAATTATATAACATTCTGGAAAAGGTAAAACTGTGGAGACAGTAAAAGGATCAGTGGTTGCCAGAGGTTGGGGGGAAGGGAGGGATGGAAAGGAAGAATTTGAGAGCAGTGGAATTATTCTGTGTAATACTACAAGGGTAGATACATGTCAGTATACATTTCTCCAAATCCATAGAGTGCAAACACCAAGTGAATCTTTTTTTTCTTTTTGAGACAGAGTCTCACTCTGTAACCCAAGCTGGAGTGCAATCATGTGATCTCAGCTCACTGCAATGTCTGCCACCCAGGCTCAAGTGATTCTCATGTCTCAGCCTCTCAAGTAGCTGGGATCACAGGCGCCCGCCACCATGCCCAGATAATTTTTTTGATTTTAGTACAGATAGAGTTTCACCAGGTTGCTCAGGGTGGTCTCCAACTCCTGAGCTCAGGCAAAAGGGTTTATTATGAGAATTTAATCTAGTAAGATTACTAGGCCATAAGCTCCATGGCAAAAAAAGACTGTGTCTCCATTATCCACTATGTATCCCTAGTGAACAGAACATGGTTGCAGGTAGTTGGTACTGAAATGCCAAGTCCCCTTCCTTCTAAAACAGTACAGTCTATGTGAGTGGTTTTTTGGTGATTGTTTTACTTATGATTGTTGTCTGGTTGGTTTTGTATTTTATTATTTTATTTATGTTGAGGCAAAGTCTCACTCTGCTGCCCAGGCTGGAGTATAGTGGTGCAAGCATAGCTCACTGTAGCCTGGAACTACTGGGCTCAAGCAATCCTTCCACCTCAGCCTCCCGAGTAGCTAGGACTACTAGCTAGGTGGGTGCCAACACACTGGCCATTTTTTTCTTTTTTTCTGTAGAGACGGGGTCTCACTATGTTGCCCACACTGGTCTTGAACTCCTGGCCTCAAATGATCCTCCCGCCTCAGCCTCCCAAAGTGCTGGGATTACAGGTGTGAGCTACCAGGCCTGGCCAAGGTTTTTGTTTTTTAGATTGACATTTTACCCTGGCATTGACTATTTGTAACAATATGGAAGAAGTAACTTAACTTCTCTGTGTTCAAGTTCTTAACCTGTAAAACAACACTGGGTTAGGGTATATAGTTTCTTAATGCCTATAGTTTAACATCATACCCTACATATTAATCTTTTCAAAATGTAGGCAATAAAGTAGGCATATTTTTTGTTGCACGAAAATGCAAATTCAAATTATATATTCATGGACACCCTCCAAATAACGATAATAACCAGCTAACGCACGTCTGAGATGGTCAGAACCCTGTTCCGTGACGGCACCGCAGGGGGACGCGCCGTGCGTTGAGGGTGCTCCACACCAGTGCCTTTGCTTCTGGGCACGCTGCGATGGCTTCTTTCCCCTGTCCTTGACCTGCCTCACTCTCAGCCTTTCTTTGGTTCCTGTGACTACCATCCCTAAAACAGCCCTCCGCATTCTTAGCACTCAGCATTTAGTAAATTCATCCACTCTCACACCTTTAACTAGTACCGCTGTCACAGTTAATTATAACCACATCAACAGCTCCAGTTCTGTCCTCTCACATGAGTGCTAAACCTCTAACTAAAATTCAGGATGTTTTCAATTGGGTCCTACCATTACTAGATCAACAGGTCAAAACAAGCTGCAGGACCTCTGTTCCTAAACTGTAATGCCCCTGCAGCTACGGCTGTCACATGCTGGAAGCTAGTTCCTCCTGCCTAGATGGAAGCAAGAAACCCCAGCCCTCCAGCCCCGGGGCAAACAGCTAGAGAAGCCTGCAAAGTCACTCACGCTTGATGCAGTTTCCTCCCCCATGGGAGCCCTTCCCCAGTGTGAATTCACATTCCAGCCACTGTAGGCCTGGCCTTTTACCAACTCAGAGGCACTGCAGTAGCCATCAGACAAAAATGTGACATCACAGATCCTCATAGCCTTGAGGATATCACAAACAAGACCAACTGAGAGAAACAGACCCACTTCCATTCCTCCTGGAGAGCGCCAGCTGGCCCACCTGATGTTTTCCAGGGCGTTCCTTATCTGCTGTTGCTCAATGTCATAGAGTTTCACCTGGAAGCCTCCACTGGCAAACAGCATGGCCCAGCTTCGCCCAATGACTCCACTAAAGGGAGATAAAAGAAAGGATTCGAGTTAATTTAATAATCGAATGGCTTTTCATTCCTAACCCAGAATGAGTTTTTTTTTAATTACACAGTATCCTATTCTTAAAATATTTAATACATATCTTAAAAGTACACATTTTAGCCAGGCACAGAAAGACAAATATCACAAGTTCTCACTCATGTGAAAGCTAAAAACGTTGATCTGATGAAGGTGGAGAATAAAATGATGGTTAACAGAGGCTGGATGGGGGTGGGAGAGGGAGGAAGAGAGGTTAGTGAATGGGCGCAAACATACAGTTAATAGAAAAAGTAAGTTCTAGAGCTTGATAGCACCGTAGGGTAACTAGAGTTAACAACAATGCGTTGTATATTTCAGAACAGCTAGAAGATTTGAAATGTTCCCAGCACAAAGAAATGATAAATGTTAAAGGTGATGGGTGTGCTAAATACCCTGACTTGATCATTACACATTCTATGCATGTAACAAAATATCACAAGTACCCCATAAGTATGTAGGAATATTATTATGAATTTTTTTAAGTACACGTTTTGATAACATTATTTATTTTAAATGTTAACTGTTTCCACCCAGGAGCTCCTGAGCCCTCAACTCCAGTGCTGGTATTCATATTCCACATGTAGCCCCGCAGCATCTCACGTATTTATCACGTACTCACACGCTGAAACAAAATATTACAGTCAGGAGGTAGCAGGGTACCATGGAGACACAACACCCGTTAGTGAACTTCCATTTGACCATGTCTTAGGCAAGTCACTTAATTAACTTAAAAGAACAGAGAGAGCGTCTGCTCTGTCCTCCCCAATAATTACCGCCACTGCCACTGCCACCCACATTTCAGCATGGATTAGGTGCCAGGCACCATTAAACATATCACAGGTCTTACCTATGTTAATCTTTACAACAACCCTACAAGGTAGGTGTTATTAGTATTTCCATTTTATATGTAGGGAAACTGAGGCACAGAGGAATTAAGCCTACATAAGTGATAAACTGAGGCATGGAGGAATTAAGTCCACAAGGGCGATAAGTGATGGATCTATGAGATGAAGCCAAGCAATCTGACTCCTGAGTCCTTCCTCTTAACCACTACACTCCAACTGCTGTTTCAGACTTCCTGAAAAATGAAAAGACAAAAAGTCATAGAGAGTTCACATGGGGTTGTTCAAAGAGTGAAAAACAAATGTACAGAACACATCTAGAGTCCAAGTCTTGGTTTCTAATACTATTCTCCAATAATAGGAAGCAGGACTCCTTGGAGAAATGGCTAATTTGAAGACAGAGCCAGAAAATATACAAGATGAGCCCGGAGCAGTTTGTAGCACCAAAAAGAAAAAGAAAGTATTTTAAAAAAATGCATCGATGGGGCATGTCAAAGGGATAGGGGCCCACTATAGGAGCTCCCAATGGCCAAAGCTGGAACTTGAGCCACAAAATTAATACAGCAATACTGGATTATAACACAAAGTATACCACAAATAAATGCTTGAATAAATGAATAAGAAGCCAAATCTCCCTTGCAGAAAAATGCCAAATAATTTATGTAGGTACTCCCCCTTAGGGAGGTAGGGTATCACCCCCACTTCCGTGTGCAGAGTGACCTCCTTCCAAAAAGCACAGTATGGAAGAGGGAAAAGTTAGAGTCACCACGCAGCGGAGAAACCTGACAAACCCTACCTTAGCCAGGTGTTCAAAGTCAACATCAACAGTGGTAACTCACATTGAGAGTATGCACTCTTGATATAAGACAAAGTGAAACTGATGCTTTATCCCTGCGATCTTCCTCCCCAAACCCCATAGCACCATTCTCATCATGAGAAGAACATCAGACAAATCCTAACAGAGGGACATTCTACAAACTACCTGACTGGTGCTCCTCAAAACTGGTAGGGTCATCAAAAACAAGGAAAGTCGGAGTAACTGTCACAGTCTAGATGAGTCAAAAGAGAAATGACTATTGTAATTTGGTATCCTGGAGGGGATCCTGGGACAGAAATAAGACATTGGGTAAAAACTAAGGAAATCTGAATAAAATATGAATGTTGTTAAATAATAATGTGTTGGTCATGAATAGCCAATATTATTAAAATTATTAATAAGTGATGTTAATAATAATGTATTGGTTCATTAATTGTTACAAATGCACCATACTAATGTAAGATGTTAATAATAGGGAAAATTTGGTGAGATGACATATGAAAACTCTCTACACTATCTCCACAATTTTTCTGTAAATGTAAAAATTGTCTAAAAAAATAAAGGTTTTTTTTCAATAAAAGCATGTAACAGCAGTTCCATTCCTAGGTATGTACCCAACAGAAATGAAAACATGTCCAAAAAAAAAACTTGTACACCAATGATTATAGCAGCATTATTCATAACAGCTAAATGCAACAGATAAAATGTGGCATACCCATACAACAGAGCTATTCAGCCACAAAAAGGAATGAAATGCTGATACATGCCGCATGGATGAATGTTGATAACATTATGCTAAGTGGAAGAAGCCAGTCACAGAGGTTCACGTATTGTATGATGCCATTTATAAAATGTCCGGAATAGACATATCCATAGAGACTAGGAAGTAGATTTGTGGTTGCCCAGGGCTAGGGGAGGAAGGAATGAAAAGTGATAGCTAGTGGGTCCAAGGTTTGGGATGATGAGCATGTCGTAAAATTGATTGTGGTGATGGATGCACAACCTTGTAAATATACTAAAACCACTGAATTGTACACTTTAAATGGGTGAATTACAGCTCAGTATTGCTGTTATTAAAAATAAATGTTTGTAAACATGCTTTGACAACCAACTCCTGCCGTAAAAATGTAAAGCAATAGTACTTAAATTTTCATAAGGGTGGATGAAGCCAGTAAATAATAATAATTAATAATAATAATAGTTAAATTTAGTTGAGTAGAAGGGTGAGGGGGAAACAAATGTCACATTTGGCATAATGTAGGAAGTTGCCTTAAGGTGTGAATGCAAAGAACAGCTATCTATGTTCAGAGTCTTAGGCTTTTAAGAATAAATACTAACTCAGCCTTAAAAAGAAATGACACATGCCACAACACAGATGAACTTTGAGCACATTTTGCCAAATGAAATAAGCCAGTCACAAAATGACAAATGCCCTATGATTCCACTTACCTGAGGTACCCATAGAGACAGAAAGCTAGAAGGGTGGATGCCAGGGGCTGGGGTTGGGGGAAATGAGCAGCTGTTGTTCAATGGGTACAGAGTTTTAATTCTGCAAGATGAAAAAGTTCTGGAGATTGATTGCACAACAATGGGAACATACTTAACACTACTAAACTGTACACTAAGAACTGCTAAAATGGCAAGTTGGGCCGGGCGCAGTGGCTTACGCCTGTAATCCCAGCACTTTTGGAGGCTGAGGCAGGTGGATCACTTGAGGTCAGGAGATCAAGACCAGCCTGGCCAACATGGGGAAACCCTATCTCTACTAAAAATACAAAAATTAGCCAGGTATGGTGGCGGGCACCTGTAATCCCAGCTACTCGGGAAGCTGAGGCAGGACAATCGCTTGAACCGGTGGGGAGGAGGTTGCGGTGAGCCAAGATGGCACCACTTCACTCCTGCCTGGGCGAAAGAGCAAAACTCCATCTCAAAAAAAAAAAAAAAAAAAAAAAGGCAAATTGTATGTTATGTCTATTTTACTACGGCTAAATGTGGTTTAAAAGTTTAAAAAATATTTTTTAAAAAAATGAACACTAACTTACCCTGCAAAAGGATGATTCTGAGTTGGGACAAGGCTTACCTACCCCACCAGAAGGCAACTGGGCACTTTCTCACTAGCCTAGAGAAAATATGTATTTGTAACATTTCAATCTCAGTTTCCCTGGCCCCTCTTTAAGCCTCAGCACCTGGCTTTGTTCTCCTGGGGAATGAATATCAAAAGATAATTTTTTTTTTTTTTTTTTTTTTTTTTTTTTGAGATGGAGTCTCGCTCTGTCGCCCAGGCTGGAGTGCAGTGGCACGATATCCGCTCACTGCAAGCTCCGCCTCCCGGGTTCACACCATTCTCCTGCCTCAGCCTCCCGAGTAGCTGGGACTACAGGTGCCCACCACCACGCCTGGCTAATTTTTTGTATTTTTTAGTAGAAACGGGGTTTCACCGTGTTAGCCATGGTGTTCTCGATCTCCTGACCTTGTGATCCGCTCGCCTCGGCCTCCAAAAGTGCTAGGATTACAGGCATCAGCCACTGCGCCCGGACAAAAGATAATCTTGAACAGGCCTGGCTCACACCTGTAATCTCAGGACTTTGGGAGGCTGAGGTGGGAGGATAATTAGAACCCGGAAGTTCAAGAAGAGCCTGGGCAACAGAGGGAAACTGGGTCTCTACAAAAAAAATTTTAAATTAGCTGGGTGTCGTGGCACATGCCTGTGGTCCCAGCTACTCAGGAGGCTGAGGCAGGAGGATCACTTGAGCCCAGGAGTTCAAGGATGCAGTATGCAGTGAGCTACGATCACGCCACTGTACTCCAGCCTCAGACAGAGCAAGACCCTGTCTAAAAAAGAAGGTAATCTTGCTCTACGCAAAGTCAATTTTCTCAATACAGTCTTTACCCTGGGACAAAACCCTGAAAAAAGTTCTACCTCTGGCACCCACCTTATATGGGCGTGCAAGCCTGGGAGTGGATGGAGAGACAGGAGCAAATGACAAATGCAGTACAGGCCGAGTGGGCCTTATTCAAAATGCTTGGGCCCAGGATTTCAGATTGCAAATTGTTTTTGGATTTTGAAATCTCTGTGGCCGGGTGCAGTGGCTCACACCTGTAACCCCAGCACTTTGGGAGACCGAGGCGGATGGATCATCTGAGGTCAGGAATTTGAGACCAGCCTGGCCAAAACGGTGAAACTCTGTCTCTACTAAAAATACAAAAATTAGCCGGGAGTGGTGGCATGTGCCTGTAATCCCAGCTACTCAGGAGGCTGAGGCAGGAGAATCGCTTGAACTTGGGAGGCGGAGGTTGCAGTGACCCGAGATCGCACCACTGCACTCCAGCCTGGGCAACAAGAGCAAAACTCCGTCTCAAAAAAAAAAAAAAAAAAAAAAAGTAAATTTCGCATAGTGAAGTTTAAAATAAAAAACAATGTTAGTGGCCGGGCGCAGTGGCTCATGCCTGTAATCCCAGCACTCTGGGAGGCCAAGGCGGTGGATCATGAGGTCAGGAGATCGAGACCATCCTGGCTAACATGGTGAGACCCCATTTCTACTAAAAACATAAAAAATTAGCCGGGCATGGTGGCGGGTGCCTGTGGTCCCAGCTACTGGGAGGCTGAGGCAGGAGAATGGCGTGAACCCAGGAGGTGGCGCTTGCAGTGAGCCGAGATCCCACCACTGCACTCCAGCCTGGGCAACAGAGCAAGACTCCGTCTCAAAAAAAAAAAAACAAAACAAAAAAAAACAATGCTAGTGAGCAGTATGAATTTATTTGTTCAACAGGGTAAACTCTATGCACCAGGAACTAGCACTCACCTTCATATTCCTGGCATGTTGTAGAGGCTCAATAAATGTGAAAAAGCCATGGTTATCAAGTGAAAAATATGAGATAATGGTCAGCTGGCTCTTGCCATGGGGTTAATTGGAAGGCAATGATGACTCATTAGGAAATAGTAAAGGGCATCTACCATGTGCAGGCACTGCCCAGTTCCTGACCCCAAGGAGCTCATAGTAGGTAGGCAGACAACAAACTAAATAAGCAAAAGCACTAGGGAGAAAGAAAGCAGGGGAGTAGGGACTGAGAGGCAGAGAAATGTTAAAAGCGCCACCAGGGACTGTATCACTGGGAAGGTGACATTTTAGCAAAGGAGGTAAGGGGCCAAGCCATGAGTGTATTTCTGCGACAAGTGTTCCTGACAGAGTCTGTTTGCCCAGCTGGTCCAGATCAACAAGGCTGGTGCTCTGCTGGAGGGGCGGTGGGGGGAGAGGAAGGAGGGGACAATGAGGTCAAAGGGAAGGAGAGAACGGTGAGCCCATTTCATGGCACCTCAGAAGCAATGGAGGGATTTTGGTTTTTACTGAGTGAGATGGTTGGCTAATAGAAGGTTTTAGACAAAAGATATCATCTGACTTCTGTTTTTAAAGGGACATTCTAGTTGTCTTACTGAGAATACACTGCAGAAGGGCAAAGATGGAAGTTAGGAGACCAGTTTGGGTGTCAGGAGGCTGGTGCCCGATGTGATGGGAGGCGGGACCATGACGGAGGCAGAGGGGGTGCTGGAAAGTGGTCAGCTGAGAAACGAATATGCAATATTTTCACAGTACAGCCAAGAAGAATTGCTGGTGAGTTGCATGTGGGTGTGAGAAAAAGAAAAATGGAGGACGGTGCCAAGTTTCTTTTGGACAAGGAAGGATGGAGATATCATTAACTCTGCTGGGAAAGACTAGCAATGGAGCAGATGTTAGGAGGGAAGATCAGTTCAAAACGGGATGTTTTCAGTGAGAAATGCTAAGGGGTGGGTCTAGCAAGTCACTGGCTGTAAGTATCCAGGTTCAGAGCTAAGGGCTGGGCTGGGATATTAATTTGGGATTTACTGTAGAAATGTGGTATTTAAAAGTGTGTGACTGGGTGAGATCTCTAAGAAAGTGAATATCGATAAAGAAGTCCAAGGATTCAGCCTTGGGACACTCCAACTTTAATGGGGAAGAATATGGGGACAAAAGGGAGTGCCAGTGAGGTGGGAGGGGGGTGTGGTTAGGAAAGTGAAGGGAGTTGCCATCTGCATCAAACGCTGCTGATGAATATTTGAACTGAGGATTGACCATTGGGTTTCGTAAGATGAATGGGGGTGGGGACCATGACCAGAGCAGATTTGTGGGCTTGATGAAAGACTGCTCAGGGTAGGTTTAAGAGAAAATGAGCCTTTAGCCCTAACTACCAGTTTCAGGAAATGAAGGGATGGTGGAACATGATAAATGACACTACACGGGTTGGGTGCAGTGGCTCACGCCTGTAATCCCAGCACTTTAAGAGGCTGAAGTAGGTACATGGCTTGCACCCAGGAGTTCAAGACCAGCCTGGGCAACATAGCGAGACCCCACTTTGGGAAGGGAAAGGGAGGGGAGGGGAGGGAAGGGATACATTCAGCAAAACCTAGAATATGGGAAATTTTACAGGGCAAATGACTCAAATTCTTCAGTAGATAAACTGCAAGAAAAATTTTACAAAACCAGAGAGGGATGAACAATCTATAGATTGAAAGAGCTAAGAATCTTATTGACTAAATATAACATGTGGGCCTTATTTAGACCCTAAATCAATCAAGCCAAGTATTTAAAAAATTAATCAGGGAACTCTTGAATATGGAAGAGATATTTAAAGATATTACATGAAGATATTAAGGAATTGTGTTAATGTTTCACACATGATGATGCTATTGTGGTTATATATTTTTAAAACAGTCCATATCTTTTAGATACTATACATGCCGACATATTTACAGATGAAATGATTCAATGCCTGGCATTTGTTTCAGAACAATCTAGAGAAGGGAGAATAACTGAAACCAGATTAGCCATGTGTTAATAATTGTTGAAGTTGAGGGGGTGGGGAAGCTACCTTAAGGTTCATTGCACTGTTCTCTCAACTTTAACACAGTTTGAAATGTTTCCCTAATACAAAGTTAAGAGAGAGAATATGGATAGGAAGAAAGAAACTGGAGACAATATGGATAAGTTTATTAAGTTTTGAGGAGCAATGTGGCAATTACCAGAGGGAAAAATGGGGTCAAGAGAGGGTCCTTTTCTGTTTTCAGGGAACAACTATATGTTTGCTGGCTGCAGGGTCTGAACCCTGGAGAGGGGAAGCAATCATGCGGGAGGGAGCATGGCGCTTTGGTCTGGGGCTAATGCACCTGCCTCCATGGCTTGGGTCTTACCCTGATGCTGCTGTCGCTCAGGGAAAGGCAGCCCCCTAATCAAACAGGCAGCAAATCCTTGGAACCGCAAGTATCTGACCTGAGGGAGGGTAACCATTGGCCGGGATTCTGGCATCAAATACCAGGTGATTGGACTGGGCCCCACTTCCCTTTCAGTCTTGAGATTGGCCCCTTCATTGCAGAGGATCAACAGCAGACTGCTGTCCCCTGGGGACCAGCTGGTGTCTTTTCCCCCACCGCTTCACGCCCACACACTCAGTCATTGCTGATTGGACATGGATTGGACACCTGACCCAAAGCAGCCAATCAACTGGCTTAGGAGCACCCTACGACATCTGCAGCCTGAGATGCACAGAGCTGAGACCACTGGGTTTCCTCTCCTGAAAATTGGACCCGGGCCGAGCACGGTGGCTCACGCCTGTAATCCCAGCACTTTGGGAGGCCGAGGTGGGTGGATAACGAGGTCAGGAGATTGAGACCATCCTGTCTAACACGGTGAAAACCCATCTCTACTAAAATATAAATAATTAGCCAGGCGTGGTGGCAGGGGCCTGTAGTCCCAGCTACTCGGGAGGCTGAGGCAGGAGAATCGCGTGAACCCGGAGGTGGAGGTTGCAGTGAGCGGAGATTGCGCCACTGCACTCCAGCCTGGACGAAAGAGAGAGACTCCGTCTCAAAAAAAAAAAAAAAAAAAAAAGGAAAGAAAGAAAGAAGGAAGGAACGAACGAAAGAACGAACGAAAGAAAGAAAGAAAATAAATTGGACCCAAAATACAGAAAAAAAATCAGTAAGAGGCACTATACTTGAAAGAGGATAACCTTAGGGTTGGCAGTGATGTGCAAGATAAAGTCACAGGGAAAGAAAGAAAAGTGAGCAAGTACAAGGAAAGGGAATCTACAGAGCAAAGGAAGCTACAGAGAGGCACAGGGACCAGATTGCACGGCCCCAGAGCTGGAAAGTTCCCTGGCTTGGTTTCCCTCAGGTTTCTGTTTCAGGTTTCCCTCAGTATTGTTCCCCAATACTACCTTACATCAGGCCCAAGAATAATTAACTTCCTGTCCTGAGAGCTTGTGACATTTTTGACATCTTATTGGCCTTTTTTCCAACCACTATATGCCTGGGGACCTCAAAATGGGAGCCAGCGATAGAGGTAATTCAACGCCCTTCCCACTGTGACTATTGCGACATGTCTTAAAGCTTCTGAATTCATGAATCTTAATGGGTACTACAAAAGGTGAATGCAGATGAACGTTTATTCTGTTATACAGTAGCAAAGCAGCAGGGGAGAAAAGTGATATAATTGCTTCAGTTCTATCATTAATGTCACTTAATTTTGAATAAATTCATTTTAGATACATTTGAAAGTATCTTTCCAGCTACAGTTACTTATTTACTGGGTAAAAACTGAAGTAAAACTGTTCCTACACTCATGATCTAAGTCTACTACCGAAATTTTGCCACAAAGAGCTATTAAGTAACTCCTGCGAAGGGCACATTTAGTGTCTAAGCTGACTCAAAAGGCAAGGAGGGCATCCTAGGGTTTGCTGTGTATGCGTGCAAAAATTAGCAGGAAAATACCTAGAATAGCACTTCAAAGAAAATTCATGCCTCAGAAAGTTTCTTATAAAAAATGCACAGGGCAGGTGTATTGGCTCACGCCTGTAATCTCAGCACTTTGGGAGGCCAGGGTGGGCGGATCACTTGAGGCCAGGAGTTGGAGACCAGCCTGGCCAACATGGAGAAACCCTGTCTCTACTAAAAATACGAAAATTAGCCAGGAATGGTGGTTCGTGCCTGTAGTCTCACCTACCTGGGAGGCTGAGGCAGAAGAATTGCTTGAATCCAGAAGGCAGAGGTTGCAGTGAGCTGAGATAGTGCCACTGCACTTCAGCCTGAGCCTGACAGAGCAAGAATCCATCTCAAAAAAAAAAAAAAAAGTACAATCACCCCAAACAAAATTTTGGAATTAAAAAAATGAAGGAGACTCTAGTTTATAGGATACCTTTCTTTCTTGCCTTTCTAGTTTATGGGATGTTTTTCTTGATAAACAACGTCCTACCAAGCCCTTCACAGGGCACATCAGTTAAAAAATAAGCAGTCTCTGTTACAAATGCTCAAATATCTGTCTACTGGGACCAGGCATGGTGGATACAAATGGCAACAATACAGTTTGTATCCTTAGGGGAAAGGCCCAGAAGCAGAACTTCTCCTGGAGGAGACAGTCCCTGAGCTTGATCCTGAAAGAGTGTGCCCCCTAAAA
This sequence comes from Pongo abelii, assembly GCF_028885655.2. Taxonomy (NCBI): domain Eukaryota; kingdom Metazoa; phylum Chordata; class Mammalia; order Primates; family Hominidae; genus Pongo; species Pongo abelii. The sequence continues at coordinate 22,246,903 of NC_071999.2, forward strand.
AGCAGGACAGGAGAAAGGGCATGCCCTGCACCAGGAACATTTTGTGTTCCTATTCTAAACAAGCTCAAGGGCTACAAGCTGAATTTTGTAGTGTGTATACAAATACAGAACTCGTATTTTAGCGATTTAGAAACACAGTGTTTTATAAAGGTAAGGCTAACAAAATGAAAGCCTTAGAACACTACTCCAATGCAAATTTATCTTCATGATACCCATTTCTACTCTTTTTTTTTTTTTTTTGAGATGGAGTCTCACTTTGTCCCCCAGCTGGAGTGCAGTGGTGTAATCTTGGCTCACTGAAACCCCCGCCTCCTGAGTTCAAGCGATTCTCCTGCCTCATCCTCCTGAGTAGCTGGGATTACAGGTGTGCACCACCACGCCCGGCTAATTTTTGTATTTTTGGTAGAGACGGGATCTCACCATGTTGGCCAGGCTGGTCTCGAACCCCTGACCTCAGGTGATCCGCCCTCCTAGGCCTCCCAAAGTGCTGGGATTACAGGCATGAGCCACTATGCCCCAACTTCTACTCCCATTTTTAAAAGTTATCACTACCAGGTTTTCCTGCAGCCCTAGCCCCAAAAGCTCATCCTCTTTCAAGCCCTCTCCATTCTGAAGGGACTTGCCCTGGATGTTTATAGGACAGCTAAGTGGCCCTAAGGAAGAGTTTCTCTCATCCTCTTTCAAGCCCTCTCCATTCTGAAGGGACTTGCCCTGGATGTTTATAGGACAGCTAAGTGGCCCTAAGGAAGAGTGAACTTTGGGAAAAGATCAGCGGAAAAGAATTAAGTGGGACTGTATTCCTAGCAGGTACTTTCAAGATGAAATCTATAAACTGATAAGGAAAGCTGAAAACACAATATGCTCCTGAAATTGAAATATGTATATTTTGGTCTGTTGAAACCTAAGAATGAAACTGAACCAGGTTTTGGCAAATTAATTGACATTCCCCAAGCCCTATTTGTTAAGTGGGTGTTCCTTGGAATCACCTGTGGGGCCAGGAAAGAAATAGAGGGACGAGAAAGAAGGGTGGTAAGGAGGAAGGGAAGAAACCAGCACTGTCCCAGAGGCAGAACTGGGTGTGTGCTGAAGTGCTGAGAGTGGGGGAAAGACAGGACTTTCACACCAGAAAACAAAGAAACAAGCAGAGGCCCCAGAGAATTATGTGGTCCTTAAAGTTTGGAAGCCTTTCTCTAATTCCTTGTCAACATCCCTCAAGGAATCAGAAGTAAACTGTCAACTGAAGCTCCTCATCAGTAGACTGAGCCACCCACAGCCAGATAACTGCACAATCAACTAAAACTTCACTTCACATGTATTAGGTGCATGCATAACACTACTCCAAGGCATGATGGAGCTATACAAGGCCAGGCAAGGTGGCTCACATCTGTAATCCCAACACTTTGGGAGGCCAAAGCGCTTGCACCCAGGAGTTCAAGACCAACCAGGGCAAGATGGTGAGACCCCATCTCTACCTAAAAATTTTAAAAATCAGCCGGGTGTGGTGACACATGTCTGCTGTGGGAGGATGGCTTGAGCCCGGAAGGTTGAGATCCACCATGATGGTGCCACTGCACTCCAGCCTGGGCGACAGAGCGAGACCCTATCCTATTAAAATTGTGTGTGTGTGTGTGTGTGTGTGTGTATGCGCACGTGCGCACGCATGCGTGTAGAAAACTGTGTATATATATGTGTGTATATATATACACACACACATAAACTCTGGTAACTATTAATCAAATGCAAGACAGAGGCAACTACCACCACTGGTACAAAGTGCACTTTTTTTTTTTTTCAGACGGAGTTTTGCTCTTATTGCCCAGGCTGGAGTGCAATGGCACCATCTCGGCTCACCGCAAACTCCGCCTCCCGGGTTCAAGGGATTCTCCTGCCTCAGCCTCCCGCGTAGCTGGGACTATAGGCATGCGCCACCACGCGCGGCTAATTTTGTATTTTTAGTAGAGAGGGAGTTTCTCCATATTGGTCAGGCTGGTCTCGAACTCCCCACCTCAGATGATCCGCCCGCCTCGGCCTCCCAACGTGCTGGGATTATAGGCGTGAGCCACCGCGCGCGGCCCAAAGTGCACTTTTTAATATGCCTTCGCTATTCAACCACGGGCACTCATGGGCCAGAAAGAACAAAAGCACAGTAAACTCCACGGCTCTGGAGAAAAGAAAGCTGACAACAAGGAATCTGATGCCTTCCTTCAATGGGAAGGAAACACCCTGACATTGGAAGTGGTCTCCACACTGGGTTGTACACTGATGGGGGACGAAGTCGGGGGCAGGCCAACACCTCAACAGCAGTCACCAAAAAGGTGCTTTTAACCATCAATAGCGAGTATTAACATGTTTATAGATTGCTGCTAACAGCTGGCCAAGGAAAGGTACATACAAATGCCCCTTTTTAAAAAACAAAAATAGCAAAGATTGTACACGTAGGGGGTTGGGGGCGGGTTGGGGGAAGCACACACTAAAAATCAATTTGGGCAGAATTTAAGTTGTCAAATGGACACACTTAGCAAACTCTCTGGGCTCCATCGCCCCCCACCTCCCCTCTGGAAACATCGCCTTGCCCAGGAATTAGGACTGCCTGTATGTTCGCCTAACACCTGCTGCGGCCTCCAGCGACATCGTCGCCGACAGGACTGCGCTGGCACCCTCCCTGCTGGGCTAGTCCTGTCTCCGTCACTAAACGCCTGTGACCTTAGGTAAACTGCTTAGTCTCAGTATTCTCATTCGTAAAATGGGGATGAGAACACAGTTGTCGCAGGATCGCAGCCAGAATTCGTTTCATTCAACACGGTGCCTGGCACTTCTATGTGGACCTGCGGCCAGACGCGGCGACATTCAACAGACTCCAGGAACCGCAGGCCCCGCGGCCTGCGCGGTCAGCCTCGGAACCTCCTGCAACGCCGGCTCCCGGGAAGCAGACCCAACTTCGCGGGGCGCCTCCACCTGCCAAGCCCCTCCAGCTGCGCCTCTCCCCGAGCCTGCCAGCGCCGTAGGGGCCGCAGGGCGCAAGGCTTCGGAGGACCGGAGGCCCGGGCGGGGACAGCGACCCGGCGCCCACCCCGAGGGCCCCACGCGCGGGCACCAAGTCCCCGGCGTCTCCCCGGGCTCCAGGGGCAGCAGCGCGGCTCGGAGCCCTTTACCTGCCAACGATCACCACGCAGCCGGCCGCGGAGGACGCCATGGTTGGGCCGGGGACGCGGCGCCGCGGGCGCTGGGACTAGGCGCCGGCGGAGCTGCGAGCTCTGGGCTCCTGGGAGGGCGGGTCCCGCGCCCATTGGCTGCGCGCGCGGACCGGGAGGGCGGGGAGGGCCGCTTGGTCCCGGAGTGGGGTGCGCGCCGCGAGCCCGAGACACCCGGAGACACCCCGCGCGCCGACCCTCGTGGGCAGGGGCAGGACCAGCGCGGGGGCACGTCGGGGAGCGGGAAAGCGGGAAGACCACGCGCTTGTGACTGTCAGCATTCACCATGAAGTCCGTGTCTATAGGAGGGGACACGGCCAGGCTGGCACGGGCTCTAGCACTAAAGCACCCTAGAGAAACTGTCAGAGAATGTCGCCTTTGCTTATTCGTCTCTGAAAGACGCCTGCCGCTGCCGCCAACTGCGAACTGGGCGCAGGGACTGCGACAGCAGTGAAAGAGAGCACCAGATGCGTTCATCTGCGCGACGGAAGGACACGTCTGAATTCCTCCATGGAGCACACTCTGCACTCGGTTTGTGTATCAGAAAAAGGAAATGCCCTCGTGCCCTGACTCCTGGCCTTCTTGGAGCCCGGAACAGACCAAGAGGAAGGGACATCACACATTGCCTGACAGTGGTGTGCGTCCACACAGCACAAGCTGAACGGGAAATGACACAGTCATTAGACAGAGGAGACAGTACCCAAGCTGAAACCGCAGCCAACACTGAGTTGATAAAAGGAAGTCTTCCTTTGTTTCCCCTGAGTCAGGAACATAGAAAGAGAAATCCCAGGGGAGGGGTTAGGTTTGTTTTGTTTCGTTTTTTTAAAGAACAGTTTCACAAATTATCGATAAATATTTGTAAAGTATTCAACCTGAAGAGAAATGAAAAGTAACACAAGGAAGATAAGTCATCTCTCACTCATCGGATTGGCTAAGTCACATAGATTGATTATATTCCCTTATCTGTAATGGAGTGTTTCGGACATGCAACTTATACACAGTAGAAGGCAAGCTTAAATGTTGAGGACTCTTTGGAGGGAATGTTACAGTATATTGTTGAGAGAGCCGCTAGCCTGAGCAACCGCGCGTGCTCTGGCTGAGTATACAAGGCTCCAAAGCTTCCATCTTCTGATGGAGCAGTTTCTGTAGTTAGGTACACAGGCAGCTAATATAATAGGTCAAGGCACCCAGGGAGTGAGCATCCTGTGACTGCTCACTACTGGAGGCTATGGGGGCAGCAGACTGGCTTGTTTGCTGCTCCCTACAAAGTTTGCTCTTTGCTAAAATAGTGGGCTGGGCGCTGAGGCTCATGCCTGAAATCCCAGCGCTTTGGGAAGCTGAGTAGCAAATAATAGCTTGAGGCCAGGAGTTCAAGACCAGCCTGGGCAACAAAGCGAGACCCCTGTCTCTACCAAAAAAATGAAAAAAACTTATCCAGGCTGGTGCCGCCTGTAGTCTCAGCCACTCAGTAGGCTGAGGCAGGAGGATTGCTTGAAGCCAGGAGTTTGAGACCAGCCTGTGCGAGATAGTGAGACCCCCCCATCTCTAATGTGTGTGTGTATATATATATATGTATGTGTGTGTGTATATATTTATTTATGTATACATGTATTTATAACTTTAATCTTTCTGGTACCAAACAAAAAAATACATATTTATTTAAATTAGCCAGGTGTGGTGGTGCATTCCTGTAGTCCCAGCTACTCAGGAGGATCTCTTGAGCCCCGGAGTTCAAGGCTGCAGTGAGCTATGATTGGGCCACTCTACTCCAGCCTGGGTAACAGAACAAGACTTTGTCTCAAAAGAAAGCAAAAAGTGGCCGGACGCAGTGGCTCACGCCTGTAATCCCAGCACTTTGGAAGGCCGAGGCGGATGGATCACAAGGTCAGGAGATCGAGATCATCCTGGCTAACACGGTGAAACCCCGTCTCTACTAAAAATTAGCCAGGCATGGTGGCGGGTGCCTGTAGTCCCAGCTACTCGGGAGGCTGAGGCAGGAGAATGGTGTGAACCCGGGAGGCGGAGCTTGCAGTGAGCCAAGATTGCGCCACTGCACTCCAGCCTGGGCGACAGAGCGAGACGTCATCTCAAAAAAAAAAAAAAGAAAGCAAAAAGTGCTGGGCCCTTGCTCGTTGCAAACACAGGAGTCATCTGGCCCTCTATGTAACCCTATGGGAATTAAGGATCCAAGAACCCATATAAATATGGTGTCACTCTGGCTATTGCTTTTACTGTAATAAGATATTTTATTTTTAATCCAGGAGTCTCGTGACTTCTGTCAGCATCCAAGTGCAGAACCTCTGTTGCAATTTAGTGAAAATCTCAGACCCTTGCAGTTTTTGACACATACAAAATTTAGAATGTGTGTACCCTTTGGCTTAGCAGTTCCAATTCTAGAGCTCTGTTGTACAGGAATTCAAGTGGACATGAAGTTAGACAAATTTCTTTATTTCAGCATGGTTGTTAATAGAAAAATATTGAAAACATGATGAATATCAATGAGAAATGTTTTTAAAGACTATGGAATTTTCAGAGAATGTCTGCTTCTGGCCAAGAGGAAAAATAAGGATGAAGCTTAAACTCCTTCTCGAAACAACTAGAAGGCCCCAAAAACAGAAGAAACAGGGATCTCAGACCCTGGACAAGAGGCAGCCTAGGACAGCGATCCCTGAGAGAGGGAAGCAGACAAGGCATGGGCTGAGGCTCTGAAAGGGAAAGCTCAGAGCCTGGTTTTCTCACTTGAGTTGAGGAAAAAGGAGACTGAAGTTCAGAAAGACCAAATGATGAGAATTTGCAGGGCATGGTAGCAGACAGGAGGCATGGTAGCAGACACTCAGGGGAAAGAGGGAACTCCAGGGACCTGTAGAAGAGAGAGGCCCTTCACATGTTTGGCTGAGTGCTGAGCTGTGCATGTGAGAGAGGAACCTGTCAGAGGATGGGGTGAGAAATCCCAGAATGAGTAAGCCAACCACCCCCAGACTCATGCAGGACTCGAAGATGTGTGTTCCCACAGCCAGACTGAAAAGACCTCATAATACACAGGACACCAGATAGAACCCTCAGGAACATGTGGCTTCAGCAGTGGAGCTAAGCTAGTCCTAGACTAAAGGTTTCTCTGGAACCATTTTAAGAAATATCAAAAGCCAGCCTCACAAGGGCCACCCAGATTCCAGGTAACTTAACTGTACTACAGAACAAAATCCATTACTATTGAAAGGAACACAACAAGTTTGAAAAAGAACACATTTAGGAGAACTCTACGTGATTTCAGCATTTACTATAAGTGAAACTCCCAACGTAATGGTAGTTAGGGAGTGGAGCATTTGGGAGGTATTTAGGTCATGAGGGTAGAGCCTTCATTAATGGGATTACTGCCCTTATAAAAGGGACTACAGAGAGCTCTCTTGTCCTCTTTCCACCATGTGAAGATATAACAAGAAGACAGCAGCCTGCAACCTTGAAGAGGGCCTTCATCAGAGCCCAATCTTGCTGGCACTCTGATCTTGAACTTCCAGCCTTCAGACTGTGAGAAATAAATGTTGGTTGTTCATAGGCTACCCAGTTCATGGTACTTCTGTTACAGCAGCCTGAACTGACTGAGAAAGGTACAAAGACAATTCAATGGAAAAAAGATAGTCTTTTCAACAAATGGTGCTGGAGCAATTGGATATGCACAAGCAAAAATAATAATAATAATCGCCACCTTAATTCTTACCACTTAACCACATATGAAATCTCAAAATGCATTATAGACCTAAATGTAAAACCTAAAAACTATAAAACACGCAAAAGAAAACAGAAAACTTTGTGACTGTTAGGCAAAGATTTATTAGATATGACACCATAAGCGTAACATAAAAGAAAAGGTTGCTTAGTTTGACTTCATCAAAATTAAGAACTTAGACATTTTCTAAGATAATATTGAGAAAATGAAAGGACAAGCCACAATTTGGGATAAAATATTTCAAATCACGTATGTTACGGGGTTTGTATAGGAAATATATTAAAAAGTCTTAAACTCAATAATAATTTTTTTTTTTTGAGACGGAGTCTCACTCTGTCACCCAGGCTGGAGCGCAGTGGCACAGTCTTGGCTCACTGCAACCTCTACCTCCTAGGTTCAAGCAATTCTCCTGCCTCAGCCTCCCAAGTAGCTGGGATTACAGGTGCCCCCCACCATGCCTGGCTAATGTTTGTATTTTTAGTAGAGATGGGGTTTCACTATGTTGGCCAGGCTGTTCTCGAACTCCTGACCTCAGGTGATCCACCCGCCTCGTCCTCCCAAAGTGCTGGGCTTACAGGTGTCAGCCACCGCGCCCAGCCTCAATAATAATTCTTAAAAGTTTTTAAATGGGCAAACCAAAAAGAAATTACCTCAGAGGTCAAATAAAATAGCCCTTATTTGGGAAACAAGGAACTGCAATTCAGGTACACTGAATCAGGGCAGCCCTGAACAGAAAGTTGTTTTCAGAGGAAGTTTATTGGTTAGGCAGAAATCCTAAACTGCAAACCCATTCTGGATGTTTAGAGTACTTACTGTTGGAGGCCAGTGTATACTGACATCAGTTGTTATCCAAGTCTATCGGAACATTCTGTGGTCGGACCGTTAACATGTATAAGAGCAATCCTCTCATAATCTTTCAACTCCTCTACTTTAGGAAGTCTTAAACGTAAGCCTTAACTAATTCATTTTCTTTCATACTCAGCAACCGTAAACAAACAATTAAAAATAGGCAAAGGACTTGAATAGACATTTTCCCAGAGAAAATATACAAATGGCCAATAAGCACATGAAAAGATGCTGAACGTCATTAGTCATTAGAGAAATGCAAACTAAAACCACAATGAAATACCACCTCACACACATTAGGATGGCTACCGTCAAAACAAACAAACGAAAAAGAAAATAACAAGTGTTGGTGAGAACACAGAGAAATGAGACCCCTTATGCACTGTTGTTGGGAATGTAAAATGGTGCATAGCAGACACTATGGAAAATGGTAGGGCTGTTCCTCAAAAAATAAAAAATAGAATTACCAGCAATTCTATTTGTATTTTTAGTAGAGATGGGGTTTCACTATGTTGGCCAGGCTGTTCTCGAACTCCTGACCTCAGGTGATCCACCCGCCTCGTCCTCCCAAAGTGCTGGGCTTACAGGTGTCAGCCACCGCGCCCAGCATCAATAATAATTCTTAAAAGTAGCAATTCTACTTCAGGGTATGTACCCAAAAGGTATATTGCAGGGTATGTATCAGCAATTCTACTTCAGGGTATGTACCCAAAAGAATGGAAAGTTTATCTTAAACAGTTATTTGTAAACCCACGTTCATAGCAGCATTATTCACAATAGCCAAAAGGTGGAAGCAACCCGAGTGTTCATCACAAATGAAAGGTGATAATGTCTTGGCTCTGCGTCCCCAACCAAACCTCATCTTGAATTATAATCCCCATATGTCAAGGCGGGACCTGCTAGGAGGTGATTGGATCATGGGGGTGGTTTCCCCCATGCTGTTCTTGTGATAGTGAGTGAGTTTTCACAAGATCTGATAGTTTTATATGCACCCAGCATTTTCTCTGCTTGCACTTCTCTTTCCTGACGCCATCTGAAGAAGGTCCTGGCCAGGTGCAGTGCCTCACACCTGTAATCCCTGCACTTTGAGAGGCCAAGGTGGGTGGATCACCTGAGGTCAGGAGTTTGAGACCAGCCTGGCCATCATGATGAAACCTCATCTCTACTGAAAATACAAAAAATTAGCTGGGCATGGTGGTGTGTGCCTGTAATCTCAGCTATTCAGGAGGTTGAGTCAGGAAGAATCGCTTGAACCCAGGAGGCAGAGGTTGCAGTGAGCTGGGATTGTGCCACTGCACTCCAGCCTGGGCAACAGGAGCAAAACTCCATCTCAGAAAAAAAAAAAAAAAAAAAGAAGGTCCTTGCTTCCACTTTGCCTTCCACTGTGATTGTAAGTTTCCTGAGACCTCCCCAGCCCTGCGGAACTGTGAGTCAATTAAACCTCTTTTCTTTATAAATTACCCATTCTTGGCAGTTCTTTATAGCAGTGTGAGAATGGATTAATACAAATGGATAAACAAAAATGTGGAATATACATACAATGGAATATTATTCAGCCTGAAAAAGGAAGGAAATTCTGATGGATGCTACAACATGGATGAATCTTGAAGACATGCTAAGTAAAATAAGCGAAACACAAAAGAAAAAATATTGTATAATTGTACATATATGAAATACCTAGAGTAGTCAAATTCATAGAGACAGAAGGTGGAATGGTGGTTGTCAGGGGCTGTGGGGAGGAAGAAATGGGGAGTTTGGAAATAGTTTCAGTGGTACAAGGTGAAAGAGTTCTGGAGATTAGTTCACAATAATAGGAATATATTTAACAGTACTGAACTGTACACATAAAAAATGGTTAAGGCCGGGCATGGTGGTGTGCGCCTGTAATCCCAGCACTTTGAGAGGCTGAGGCAGATGGATCACTTGAGGCCAGGAGTTTGAGACCAGCCTGGCCAACATGGAGAAACCCTGTCTCCACTAAAAATACAAAAATTAGCTGGGCATGGTGGTGTGCACCTGTAATCCCAGCTATTCGGGAGGCTGAGGCACAAGAATTGTTTGAACCCAGGAGGCAGAGCCTGCAGTGAGCCAAGATCCTGCCACTGCACTCCAGGCTGGGTGACAGAGTGACACTGTTGCAAAAAAAAAAAAAAAAAACAGTTAAGATGTTAAATTTTATGTTATGTATATCTTACCAAAAAATTTTTAATAACCAAAAGATTTGAACACATTTCACTGAAAAGATACATGGTTAACATGAAAAGATACTTAATATGATTAGTCATTAGAGAAATGTTAATCAGAACCATAATGAGATACTACCACATACCTAACAGAATGGCTAAAGTTTAAACAAACAAAACTGAGAATTCCAAGTGCCAGTGAAGATGTGAAGCAACTGAAACACTCCTATATTGCTGATGGAAATGCAAAATGGTACTTTGGAAAACAGTAGTTCACACGAAAACCTGTATGTAAACATTTGCCTTTGCATTTGCATTGTTTATAGTCCAGAGAGTGGAAACACCCAACAGCCCTTCTATTGGTAGGTGGGAAAACGATATGGAGTACATATAGTACATCCACACAATGGACGATAAAAAGGTACAAACTCAGCAATAAAAAGGAATGAACACAATGTAAAATGTAAAAACGAATGTACACAATGTGGATGAATCTAGAAGAGATATGTCAAATGAAAGAAGCCAGATTTGGCCTGGCGCAGTGGCTCATGCCTGTAATCCTAGCACCTTGGGAGGCCAAGGCAAGCAGATAACTTGAGGTCAGGAGTTTGAGACCAGCCTGGCCAACATAGTGAAACCCCACCTCTACTAAAAATATAAAAATTAGCCAGGTGTGGTGGTGGGCACCTGTAATCCCAGCTACTCGAGAGGCTGAGGCTCGAGAATCGCTTGAACCCAGGAGGAAGAGGTTGCAGTGAGCCGAGATCAGGCCACCGCACTCCAGCCTGGGCGACAGAGCGAGACTCTGATACATACACACACACATACACACACACAGGCCAGACTCACACAGGCCAGACTCAAAAGGCTATATAATGTGTAATTCCATTTATATGAAATTCCAGAAATGCCGGGCATGGTGGCTCATGCCTGTAATCTCAGCACTTTGGGAGGCTGAGGCGGGCAGATCATGAGGTCAGGAGAGCGAGACCATCCTGGCTAACACGGTGAAACATCATCTCTACTAAAAATACAAAAAATTAGCCAGGCATGGTGGCGGGTGCCTGTAGTCCCGGCTACTTGGGAGGCTGAGGCAGGAGAATGGCGTGAACCTGGGAGGCGGAGCTTGCAGTGAGCCAAGATAGTACCACTGCACTCCAGCCTGGGCGACAGAGCAAGACTCTGTCTAAAAAAAAAAAAAAAATTCCAGAAATGATAAAATGATTGGGATAGGGAGTAGATCAGTGAGTACCAGGAGTTGGGAGTGTGGTGAAGAATTAAATACAAAGGAGCAGAGAGAGGGAATTGAGAGGGGAGCAGAACTGTTCTGTGTCTTCCCAGTAGTGCATATTTACAGTATGTATTTGGCAGAACTCTTAAAATTGCATGAAAATTTTAAAATAAATACATAAAGTATTTAAATTGTGGGATGGAGCTGTACAGTTCTTAGTATACCATTAAATGCCAATATTAGAAAAGAGAAAGCTCTCAAATCCATGATCAAACTTCCACCTTTAAAAATTAGAAAAAGGAAAAGCAGATTAATCTCAAAGTTATTAAAAAGGAAAATACAGAGATTTATGAAATAGGGGCCAGCTGTGGTGGCTCATGCCTGTAATCCCAGCACTTTGGGAGGCCGAGGCAGGCAGATCATGAGGTCAGGAGATCGAGACCATCTTGGCCAATATGGTGAAACCCCATCTCTACTAAAAATACAAAAATCAGCTGGACGTGGTGGTGTGTGCCTGTAATACCAGCTACTTGGGAGGCTGAGGCAGAAGAACCGCTTGAACCAGGGAGTTGGAGGTTGCAGTGAGCTGAGATCGCGCCACTGCACTCCAGCCTGGCAACACAGCAAGACTCCGCTGCAGGGGTCCATCCCACAGACCCTGACGCCACGACAGATGAATAACGTACACTGACACAGATATTCTGCCTGTTAGTCTGGCTGAGGGTCTAGGCCACTCACAGACACCGAGGAAGGTGCTGTAAAGAGTAGCAGCCGTGGCCCCATTCAGCCAGGGAAGCTCACATTTATTCAGTATAGATTAAATGACAAAGGTCTTGAGTAAACACCACTGGAGGGTAACTGACCTTGTTGCCCACCCCCCAAGTAGAGAGCAATTATGCACCCGTGGTTGATCAAAGGTTGGACTGAGGACCACATGAGTAAACAAGCTATTTAAATAAACTACTCTACATTCCTTTGTATCTACTTTAAGCTATTTACTCAAGGTAAGGATTAGACTGCTTTCAGCTAACCCTATCCTGAGACTTTTGCAAAACCTTCTAGCCTTCCAAGAAGATTTGTGTCTATATCTTATAAATTCATCTTAAAATGTTTCCCATCAGCCTGACTGAACTCCCACAGCCTGTCTCAAAAAAAAGAGCAATTTATGAAATAGAAAACCAAATAACAATAGAGAAAATTGTTAACAGGGAAAATAAATGAAACCAAAAATTGTTTCTTTGTAAAGATTGATAAAATCAGTAAAACCTTAGCCAGAGTGGTCAGAGGAGAGAGAGAAGACATAAATTGCCAATATCGCTACAGATCATACAAAAAACAAAAAGGTAATAAGGGAAATTTATGAGCAACTTTATGTCAATAAATAAACAAATTTATGAAATGGACAAATTCCTGGAAACCTTGAAGGAAACAAATAACTAAGCCTTACTCAGAAAGAAACAGGTAAGTCTTCTGTCTGTGAAAGGCATTGAATTTGTAATTTTAAAAAACTGTCCTCCAAAGGCTCAGATGTCATCAAGGGTAAATTCTCCCAAGCATTTAAAGAACAAATATCCCAACTGAATGGAAACTCTTCTAGAAAGTACAAGAGTAGGAAACATTTCCAACTTATTTTATGAGGCCAGCATTATCCTGATACCAAACCTTACAAAACAGCAAAGGAAAACTACAGATCGATATCCCTCATGAACATGATGCAAACATATTTTTTTAAAAAATTAGCAAGTTGAGTCTAGCAATATATAAAAAAGAATAAAACATTATAAGTAAAGGGTTTTTTTGTAGAAACATAAGATTGTTTCAACACTTGAAATGTAATTCATGATATAAGTAGACTAAAAGAAAAAAACTAGGCCGGGCATGGTGGCTCACGCCTGTAATCCCAATGCTTTGGGAGGCCAAGGCAGGTGGATCACGAGGTCAGGAGATTGAGACCATCCTGCCTAACACAGTAAAACCCCATCTCTACTAAAACAAAATACAAAAAAAATTAGCCGGGCATGATGGCAGGCGCCTGTAGTCCCAGCTACTTGAGAGGCTGAAGCAGGAGAATGGTGTGAACCCGGGAGGTGGAGCTTGCAGTGAGCTGAAATTGCGCCACTGCACTCCAGCCTGGGCAACGGAGCGAGACTCCATCTCAAAAAAAAAAAAAAAACGAAAGAAAAAAACTATATGATAATCTTAACAGATGTAGAATAAACTACAACAAAATTCATTGTCTATGCATGATTTTAAAACTTTAATAAAAGCTAAGATTAAAAGGGAACATCCACTACCAGGTAAAGAGCATTCACAGAAAACTTACAGCTCATATCATTCTTTAAAAAAAATATATAAATTTTATGTTGCATATTTATTTGTTTTTGAGACAGTCTTGCTCTCAAAAACAAGAGCAAGGCTGGAGTGCAGTGGCAGCTGTCTGCTCACTGAAACCTCGGGTCCAGGCGATTCTTCTGCCTCAGCTTCCTGAGTAGCTGGGACTACAGGCATGCACTGCCACACCCAGCTAATTTTTGTATTTTTTTTTAGTAGAGATGGGGTTTCACCATGTTGGCCAGGTTGGTCTCGAACTCCTGACCTCAAGTGGTCTGCCCACCTTGGCCCCCCAAAGTGCTGGGATTACAGGTGTGAGCCACCACACAGGGCCTATTTTGCAGCATATTTGAAGCTTACAACATGATATTATGGGATACATTTAAATAGCAAAGTGAAGCATATTAACATATTTATCATCTCACATAGTTACTCTTTTGCAACAAGAGCAGCTAAAACCTACTTATTTAATACAAATCCCTAATAGAATATAATTTTATTGTAGTGGCCAGGTGCAGTGGCTCACACCTGTAATCCCAGCACTTTGGGAGGCCAAGGTGGGTGGATTGCTTGAGCTCTCCAGTATGAGACCAGCCTGGGCAACATGGCAAAACTCCATCTCTACAAAAAATACAAAAATTAGTTGGGCACAAAAATTAGCTGGGCATGTTGGCACACACCTGTGGTCCCAGGTATTCAGGAGGTTGAGGCACAAGAATCACTTGCGCCCAGGAGGTGGAAATCGCAGTGAACCACGATCACTCCACTGCACTCCAGCCTGGCTATAGAGCTAGACCTTGTCTGAAAAAAAAAAAACTGGAAGAAGAAAAAGAAAAAAAGAAAAAAATACTATAGTCCTGGTGTTATTGTTATACATTAGATCTGTAAACTTGTTGATCCTACATATCTGCTTCTTCATTTCCTTTGACCTACATTTCCCCCTTTCCTCCCCTACTTCCACCTCTAGTAACCACTGTTTTGGTCTCTATATCTGTATATCTGACCTTTAAGAAAAAAATTCCACATATAAACGACATCATGCAATATTTTTATTTCTGTGTCTGGTTTATTTCATTTAACATAATGTCCTTCAGACCCATCCATGTTGTGTCAAATGACAAAATCTTCTTATTTAAGGCTAAATAATATTTCATTTTGTATATTTATCCATTTGTCTATCTAATATTATTCTTAATAGTGAAAGACAATATTTTCCCCCAATATTGGGAATAGGCAAGAATATTCTTTCTTACATTTTTTTATTCAACATTGTATTAGAAGTTCTATCCAATGCAATTAGGCAAGAAAAAGAAATAAAAGGCACAAAGATTGGGTAAGAAGTAATAATACTATGTTTATTCACAAGTGACACGATTATGTATTTAGAAACTCCTAAGGAATCTTTTAAAAAGGCTAATAGAACTCATAAGTTAGTTTAAAGCATGCATAGATTCAAGGTCAATTCCCACAAATCAGTTGTATTTATATATAATAGGAATGAATAATTACAGATCAAAATTTTAAAACACTTACAATAAGTGTTTTAAAATAATAAGTGACAAGTGTCACTTACAATAACAAATGAGAATTTAAATATGTATGAATTCATTTAATAAAATATATGCAATACCTTACCAAAGACTACCAACCTTTGCTGAGATAAATTAAAGAAGATGTAAACAATTGGAGAGATATAGCCATCACGGATCAAAAGACTTAAGATTTCAATTAGCCTCAAAATAAGCTAGAGATTCAATGCATTCCCAAATATTCATAAGGCTTTTATTTATAGAAATTTAAAAGTTAGTTCTAAAATTTATATGGAAATGACAGAATTTGGAAGCTTTTACTCTAAAGCTACAGTTATTAAGATATATGGCAGAAAAGAGAACCCAAAAATAGGCCCATGTATATTTGTTAATTCATTTTTATAAACAAGCCAAAGTAATTCAATGGAGAAAGTACAGCCCTTTCGAAAGAGGGTGCTGAAACAACTCAATATCCATATACAAAAATATTTACTCATACCATATGCAAAAATTAACTCAAAATAAATTTTAGGCCTGTATTTATGACCTAACATTAGAAAATGTGGAGGAAAAAAACATGGAAGAAAATCTTTGTGACCTTGAATTAGACAAAAGTTTTCTAGATAGAACACAAAAAACATGAGTCATAAAAGCAAACATTAATAAATTGGATTTTGGTCGGGCATAGTGGCCCATATTTATAATCCCAGCACTTTGGGAGGCTGAGGTGGGAGGATCACTTGAGCCTAGGAGTTCAAGACCCACCTGGGCAACATAGCAAGATCCTGTCTCTGTAACAAAATATAAAAAATTAGTTAGGCTTGGTGGCACGTACCTGTAGTCCCAGCTACTCAGGAGGCTGAGATGGGAGGATCACTTGAGCCCAGGAGGTCGAAGCTGCAGTGAGCCATGATCACACTACTGCATTCAGCCTGGGTGATGGAGTGAAGCTGTCTCAAAAATTTAAAAAAAAAAAAAATAGAACAAATTGGATTTTGTTAAAACCAAAAATATGTCTTCAAATGACACTGTTAAGAAAAATAAAAGTATCAGCCACACACTGGGAGAAACTATTGGTGAAACATATATCTATTTAAGATACTATAAAGAAATATTGCAACTCAATAATAATTTTTAAAAGCCCAATTAAATTGGGAGGCCAAGGCAGGCAGATCACGAGGTCAAGAGATCAAGACCATCCTGGCCAACATGGTGAAACCCCGTCTCTACTAAAAATACAAAAATTAGCTGGGTGTGTTGGCACGCGCCTGTAGTCCCAGCTACTCAGGAGGCTGAGGCAGCAGAATTGCTTGAACCCAGGAGACAGAGGTTGCAGTGAGCCGAGACTACACCATTGCACTCCAGCCTAGTGACAGATTGTGATGACTCACGCCTGCTGTTAGCGTCATCCCAGCAATTGCACCAGTGACTGCCACTTGCTCTGCTTCCTGATCCTTTTGGCCCTTCCAAACACCTCCTCTCACCCCTGCTCAGAGGACCAGCCCAGCCATCTCCACTGGGGGTTAAGCCTCAGTTCAGCAGACCCCTCATTTAAGCCTCAGGTCTTCCCCAAATCTTCCCTCATTCCCCCAGTCCTGGGATAGTGCCACTTCCTGACATTGCTGTGACCTCCCTATTCAACCTTGCTGCTTTCCAGTCCTCACACACCTATTGATATTGAGCTGATCCTCCATATTAAATTCTCCATGTTGAAATGTCCAGTGTGGTTTCTGTTTTAAGCACTTTTGACTTCTATAAATGTTAAAAACTGGTGTACTTTATGAGTTGATTCTAATGGAACCCAGGTAGTCTGAAAATATACATGAGTTTATAACTAGGTTTCATGTGAATGGCAAAAGTTTAAATGAGTATTCTCTGGCATATTTTCTTTCCTTTTTAAAAAATTAACTTGATTTTAATATACCTTGGTTATATTTTCTGAGATTCTGATTAGTCCTTGAAAGTTGAATTTGTGTAGCATGAGACTAATGCATGAAAGAAAAAGCCTGTGGTTCAGAAAAAGAAGACTTTAACTTGCAAAAGTTAAACTTGAATCAAGTACATGAAAACAAGTAGATTCTAACATAATTAGAAATGGAATATTTTTAGGCAGAATGAGTTTGCACAGCCAAAATCCCCCTATTATAAATATTGCACATATAGGGCCAAGCGCGGTGGCTCACACCAGTAATCCCACAACTTTAGGAGGCGGAGACAGGGGAAATCACGAGGTCACGCGATTGAGACCAACCCGGCTAACACGGTGAAACCCCGTCTTTACTAAAAACACAAAAAATTAGCCAGGCGTGGTGGTGTGTCTGGAATTTATTCCTTCTGGTGGGTTCTTGGTCTCGCTGACTTGAAGACTGAAGAATAAGGCCGCAGACCTCGCGGTGAGTGTTACAGCTCTTAAAGGTGGTGCGTCTGGAGTTTGTGCCTTCCAGTGGGTTCACAGTCTCGCTGACTTCTGGAGTGAGGCCTCAGACCCTCACTGGGAGTGTTACAGCTCTTAAAGGTGGTGCGGACCCAAAGAGTGGGCAGCAGAAAGATTTATTATGAAGAGTAAAAGAACCAAGCCTCTACAGAATAGAAAGGGACCCAAGCAGTTTGCCAGGGCTGGCTGGTGTGGCCAGCTTTTATTCCCTTATCTGTCCCCACCCACATCCTGCTGATTGGTCCATTTTACAGATTGGTGATTGGTCCATTTTACAGAGCGCAGATTGGTCCATTTACAATCCTCTAGCTAGACACAGAAGGCTGATTGGTGTATTTACAATCCTCTAGCTAGACAGAAAAGTTCTCTAAGTCCCCACCCCACCCAAAAGCCCTGCTGGCTTCACCTCTCAGTGGCAGGCGCCTGTAGTCCCAGCTACTTGGGAGGCTGAGGCGTGAACCCAGGAGGCAGAGCTTGCAGTGAGCAGAGACCAGGCTACTACACTCCAGCCTGGGCGACAGAGTGAGACTCCATCTCAAAAATAAATAAATAAATAAATAAATAAATATTGCACATATAACCAAGTATTCAGCTGCTGCAGTTGGGCCAGATGATGGTAAAATTCAACAAGACAGACTTCAGAGGCTGAATTTCTTATGTTTTTCCACTGTTTCATAAAATCAGGTAAGATTAATTTCTGCACTCCTTTAGTAGCTCAATATTACCACCAAGAGAAGACAAATAGGCCAAAGTTGCCAGCTTTTAAGAACTCACAGCTTGAATGCCAACACTTCAAATTGGAAATGTTCTTAAGTAACCATATGACACGCGAATCACAAGTAACTCCAGAAACCACTCTTACTGAGATATAGTCTCACGACAAAAAGGACTATAAAGAAAATCTTGAACTTCACTTGGTAGTTTTATTTTTCAAACCAATACAGGTATTACTATTTTTTTATTTTTTTTTTGTATTTCAATTAAGCCAAAAATAAATTTGATTTTGTTTGGCACCAAGATTTCACCATAAGAGAACATAAGGTTTAATGATATAAACAAAAAGTTTGAAGAGAAACACAATGATGTTAGAATTGAATCAAAAATATTCATATGAGCTGACACTCATATGAGCTGACACTTAAAAAAAAAAAAAAGGCCAGGCACTTAGCACTTTGGGAGGCCGAGGCGGGCAGATCACGAGGTCAGGAGCTCGAGACCATCCTGGCTAACACGGTGAAACCCTGTCTCTACTAAAAGTACAAAAAATTAGCTGGGCGTGGTGGTGGGCGCCTGTAGTCCCAGCTACTCGGGAGGCTGTGGCAGGAGAATGGCGTGAACCCGGGAGGCGGAGTTGGCAGTAAGCCGAGATCGCGCCACTGCACTCCAGCCAGGGAGACAGAGCGAGACTCCGTCTCAAAAAAATAAATAAAAATGGCTGAGCACAGTGGCTCCCACCTGTAATAATCCCAGCACTTTGGGAGGCCAAGGTGGGAGGATGACTAGAAGCCAGGAGTTTGAGACCAGCCTAGGCAACATAGCAAGACCCCATTTCTACAAATAAAAATTTGGAGGCTGGGCACAGTGGTTTATGCCTGTAATTCCAGCACTTTGGGAGGCTGAGGCAGGTGGATACCTGAGGTCAGGAGTTCAAGACCAGCCTGACCAACATGGCAAAACCCCATCTCTAATAAAAATACAAAATTAGCCAGGTGTGGTAGTGCATGCTTGTAACCCCAGCTACTCGGGAGGCTGAGGCAGGAGAATCGTTTGAATCCAGGAGGTGGAGGTTGCAATGAGCCAATCACGCCATTGCACTCCAGCCTAGGCAACAAGAACGAAACTCCATCTCAAAAAAAAAAAAGAAAAACATTTTTTAAAGAACTAGACAGGTGTAATGGCACATACTTGTAGTCCCAACTACTCAGGAGGCTGAGGTAGGAGGATCCTTTAATCCTAAGAGTTCAAGGCTGCAGTGAACTATGATCCTGCCATTGCACGCCAGCCTGGGCGACAGAATGAGATCCTGTCTCTCAAAAATAAAAAAGAGTATTTTCCAGCTCTGCCCTCTGAAATGGCCTCGGATTAATGGCACTGGTATTTCAAATCTAGCCTGAAAGCCCAGTGCCCAAATCTTGCCATTTTTTCACTAGAAGGAACCAGAATTCCTTAGAGAAATGATTGACTGTGTTCAGGGAAGGAAGGGTACAAGGCTGGTCTGGGACACTTCTGTTCCCAGAGGCAAGAAACCTTGCAGAGATTAATGGCAACACACCAAAGGGACTGAAGACTCAGCCTGCAGGATGGTCGCAGTGAGGAGATTTACTCAGAATACCTGGCCAAATACTCTGCTCTTAGGTGACCTCAATGTGGTCATATGTATCTTTTAAGAATGAAGTATGTAAATATTTAAGAGAAGAAATAAGGGTATTTATGTTTTTGAGTTAGCAATGTTTAATTTTTGAGAAATTCAGTCTCAGAGACAGCCTTGTAGCTGCTATTTAAAATAAACTGCTTTAGACGATATTTTAAAATGAAAACTTCCTAATTTCTTGCATAGTTTTGGAACATCTAAGAGAACTTTAGAATCACTTTAGGATCATTTATAATTTTTTTATTACATTTATAAGACTTGTTTTGTATTTGGGGGAGTTTTGTTAAGTCAGATCTGTTGAAACATACAAAAAGGAAATCAAATACAGTATATTTACAAAGGTGGCGGGGGTTGTTTTATTTTTTTTGAGACGGAGTTTCGCTCTTGTTGCCCATGCTGGAGTGCAATGGTGCCATCTTGGCTAACCGCAACCTCCGCCTCCCGGGTTCAAGGGATTCTCCTGCCTCAGCCTAGGATTACGGGCATGCACCACCATGCCAGGCTAATTTTGTATTTTTAGTAGAGACAGGGATTCTCCATATTGGTCAGGCTGGTCTTGAACTCCTGACCTCAGGTGATCCGCCCGCCTCGGCCTCCCAAAGTGCTGGGATTACAGTCATGAGTCACTGCGCCCAGCATTTAAATGCAGTTTTTTGTTTTGTTTTGTTTTGTTTTGAGACGGAGTCTCGCTCTGTCACCCAGGCTGGAGTGCAGTGGCGATCTCAGCTCGCTGCAATCTCCGCCTCCGGGTTCACGCCATTCTCCTGCCTCAACCTCTGGAGTAGCTGGGACTACAGGCATCTGCCACCACACCCAGCTAATTTTTTTTTTGTATTTTTAGTAGAGATAGGGTTTCACTGTGTTAGCCAGGATGGTCTCGATCTCCTGACCCCATGATCCGCCCACCTCAGCCTCCCAAAGTGTTGGGATTATAGGCGTGAGCCACTGCACCCAGCCTAAAAGCAGTTTTTAAATGCTGTGAAAATATTTAATCACCTCAGTAAATTCAACAGCCCCTATAAGTGATTGTTAAAAAATTTTAATGTGCTTTAGGCCGGGCATAGTGACTCACTCCTGTAATCCCTGCACTTTGGGAGGCCAAGGTGGGCGGATCACCTGAGGTCCAGAGTTCGAGACCAGCCTGACTGGAACAGGAATTAAAAGAAATTAAAGAGTGTGTAAACAGAAATTCAGTTGTACGTAAGAAAACCTAATCCCCCGCTGAGAAAGAGAAAGAGCTGGAGTCCTTTAAAAATTAACTGCCTATTTTTCTGTAGCTAGTGAGCCTTATCTCTCCTCCTTTCCCAGGCGTTGTAAAGACCCTGATTCCCTAGCTGTGCAGCTGCAAGGGCACTAGACAGATAAACTCAAGTCACAAAACATGTTTTTCCTTGAAAAGTAAGAAATGATGTAATGCATGTCTCAATTAATTGAATAACTACCTTTGGTAGTATGCTTCCCCCTGCACAGATCTCCCTCTGCCCCACAAAATGTGTAAAAGGTAACTTAACACTTTGTTCAGGGCTCAGTCTTTTGGGTATTAATCCGACTGGGCTGGTGCACCTAAATGATTAATAAATATCCTCCTGAACCCCACTGGGCTCTCTGATTACTTAATAATCCCGCAACATGACCAACATGGAGAAACCCCATCTCTACTAAAAAAAAGTACAAAAAAATTAGCCAGGCATGGTGGCGCATGCCTGTAATCCCAGCTACTCGGGAGGCTGAAACAGGAGAATCGCTTGAACCCGGGAGGCGGAGGTTGCGGTTAGCCAAGATGGTGCTATTGCACTCCAGCCTGGGCAACAAGAACAAAATTTTGTCTCCAAAAAAAAAAATTGATATACTTTAAAAAAGAAAAATGTGATTTGTCAATGATCTTCAAAATCTAAGGAAAAACTTTGATATTGTAACTTTAATAAATGGAATATTAATCATTTAAATAAAAAGTAAACCCCTGAATCATCTTTTTAATATACTAAAACAACTCCAAACTCCTACCAGTGGTGGAAAACTAGGATACTTCCCAAAGAGAGGGCCTCAAGCCCTGAGGACTGCCTGTGAGATGAAGACAGCCGTAAGTCTTCTTGATCATAAAGTGCTTGAAGAAAAAGGAAGTGCTGCTTCCAGCCCAGCCCTCCAGCCTGAAGAAAGCAGAGCTGGGCAGAAAAGGCCAAGTCAAAGAGTCAGGACCTTGCAGGCAGGGTGGAGAACTTGAGCCAGGGTCCAGGCGGCCCCTGCAGCTCCAGGACATCAGGGAGAAGTCCATGTGGCCCAGCATCACACAGTCTTGTGAACCAGCACACCAGGAAATGGAGCCCACAACAAAGCTCTGAAGAAATCAGCCAACAGCTGTCCACTTCTGTAGCCTCTGAAAAGTTACTCCTGGGTGAGGATAAGACCTTAGTACAGTGGTGGTCCAGATGAGATGAGCTGTTACTGAAGCCATTGGTTCAGCTGTGTCTCATGATGACTGGGTCTGCAGCCTGTAAATACCTCTGTCTGTGAATAATTTGCATAGGCAAAGGGGAACATCAAAGGGATTTCTGTGGGTCCTTGGTGACTCCTGTTCCCTGACCTCTCATCTGGCCCGGGTCTTGTCGACAAGAGCTGCAGGGAGAAGCTGAGGGAGGGGTGCTTTTGTGAATTCCATGGAACAAAGGGCTACACAGCAGCTGGGCTTTGGTGCCTATGTGACAAAGTTTAAGACAGAGGACTTGGGCAAGGGCGTGTGCCTTCCACCTGGTGTGTGGCACCAAGAAGGCTGGATAATCGAGCATTGCTTTGGGTCCCTGAGGGCTTCTGGGAGGTCATAAACACTTTGATGTTAGCTGAACCTTTTGACCTGCAGATTTTTTTAATTTAAATTTTTTGTTTTATTGTTTTTATTTATTTATTTGAGACAGAGCCTTGCTCCGTTGCCCAGGCTGGAGTGCAGTGGCACAGTCATGGTTCACTGCCTCCTTGACTTCCTAGGCTCAAGTGATCCTCCCAACTCAGCCTCCTGAGTAGCTAGGACTACATGTGTACACCATCACGCTGGGCTAATTTTATTTTTGTAGGGATGCAGTCTCCCTATGTTGCTTAGGCTGGTCTCCAACTCCTGAGCTCGAGTGATCCTCCCATCTCAGTCTCTCAAAGTGCTAGGATTATAAGCATGAGCCACTGCACCCAGCTAATTTGTTTTTTCTGGTCGTGAATTGAATACTTCTGGAAACGGATCTATGGCCTGATTATCAATATTGGCAAGCTAGTCGCTGGCAGGAATGGCCAGTAAAGAGCTCTCCCAACCCCAAGGGCAGACATCAAGAAGGGGTCTCATAAGATAACTCATGTGTGTTATGTGGGCCAGGGCAAGAGCCAGTGAAATTTGAGTCCTTCCTTTTTACATAATCACATTTGTACCTGCAGCTCATGAAGCCCAGTGAAGCTTGAATTACAATAATAATAGCTCACATTAGTGTCGTGTTTCTAGTGTACAGGAGTAATTTTGCTTCATTATCTCAGCAAATCCCCAAGATCTCTTAATTGTCTTCAAAGAGGGCAAGTTCAACAACTTTCATTTATTTAATACTCATTCATTAAATCTTTGTTGAGCACTTCCTATGTCCCCATCACTATTCTAAATCAGTGCTGTCCAAGAGAACTTTCTGCAGTAGTGGAAATGTTCAACATCTACACTGTCCAATACAGTAGTCACCAACCACATGTGCCTATTGGCATGAAATATGACTGAAGTGGCTGATGAAATAAATTTTTAAAAATTTTATTTTAGGCTGGGCACAGTGGCTCACGCCTGTAATCCCAGCACTTTGGGAGGCCAAAGCGGGTAGATAACAAGGTCAA
The DNA here is from genome assembly GCF_028885655.2 of Pongo abelii. Lineage (NCBI taxonomy): Eukaryota > Metazoa > Chordata > Mammalia > Primates > Hominidae > Pongo > Pongo abelii. The sequence goes on from NC_071999.2 coordinate 22,270,592, forward strand.
GAGATCAAGACCATCCTGGCCAACATGGTGAAACCCTGTCTCTACTAAAAACACAAAAATTAGCTGGGCATGATGGCGCGTGCCTGTAATCCCAGCTACTCGGGAGGCTGAGGCAGGAGAATCACTTGAACCTGGGAGACGGAGGTTGCAGTGAGCAGAGATCACCCCACTGCATTCCAGCCTGGTGACAGCGAGATTCCATCTAAAAAAAAAATTGTTTTAATTAACTCATTTTAATTAAATAGCCACATGTAACTAGTGGCTACCCCATTAGACAGCTCAGTTCAAAGCACTGGGAACAAAGTGGTCACCAAGACAGACACAGACGTCTAGTCTCATGGAACTGTTATTCTAGTGAAAGACAGAAACTAAACAGGTAGATAAGGAAATAAATGTATGTGTAAGAGAATAATAATGCAGGTCATGATAAGTGTTATGTAGGAAATAAAGAGGTCAAGGGGATTAAGGATAATGGAGGTGAGGAAGCTGGTTTTGGGAATCAATGGTGAAGAAAGACCTCTCCTGGGCAGTGAGGTTTCAAGCGCTCAAATAGCTCTACAGACCTATAGCAATGCCAAATCCTACACTCTCCTCACCACAAATTATCTGAAACTTCCTGTTCTTTTACATAACCCAGCCCTCCTCCCTCTCTGAAGCTGTGGCTACTCCACCCATAATAGAAATTAACTGCTTAAAGTAGTATAAAGAACTCTGTACAGCATGTGTAATTGAACTAGATTCACTGAACTAGAACAACTATGGGATGTAATTCAAGCCCAACTTTATTTTTGTCTCCCTTTCCCCTTTTAAAACTTAGGTGGGGCCCTGATTTTTCTGATCACTTTGGGGAAATAAAAGCCTAAGGGTAATTTAAGTTGCAAATACAGTCTTAATTAGGTCATTAAACCTCCCCTCTTGCCAGCTGGGACCAGTCGCAGAGGAACACTTTGAAGGTGAAATCCCAACTCTCCATCCTTTACCCCAATACTAGTAAGAGATCAAAAAGTTCCAAAACCTTCTGGACCACCTACTTTGAAAAAATGCACATTGATCTGGCAATTCATTTTTACATCTGTGATCTGTTGTCTTAGGGCATCAGCCGTAATCCCCAACTTAACATGTTGCTACATAGGTAATAGTATACAAGTCAATATCAGAAAGGCAAAACTGTGCAGTGGTTAAAAATGTGAGCTCTAGAATCAGATTGCCAGGGTCTGAATCTCAAATTCTTATTTTACTAGTTGCATGATTTTATTTTTATTTTTATTTATTTTTTCTGGAGATGGAGTCTTGCTCTGTCACCCAGGCTGGAGTGCAATGGCTTGATCTCCTCACTGCAACCTCCACCTCCCGGGTTCAAGCAATTCTTCTGCCTCAGCTTCCCAAGTAGCTGGGACTACGGGTGCACGTTGCTATGCCTGGCTAATTTTTTGTATTTTAGTAGAGACAGGGTTTCAATGTGTCGCCTAGGCTAGTCTTGAACTCCTGAGCTCAGGCAATCCGCCCATCTTGGCCTCCCAAAGTGCTAGGATTACAGATGTGGGCCACCGTGCTTGGCTAGTTGCATGATTTTAGACAAGTTAGTTCCTCAAAACTCAGCCTTTTCAGCAGTACAATGGTCATAATAGAGGTTCCCTCTTAAAGGGTTATTGTTAATGATTAACTGATAGAATCCATTCTAAAGTGTGCTCAGCGCATGGCCAGTGTTGGATCATTCTGTGTCCTCTGTAGTCTCACACAGCAGCTCTTCCTTACACATACTCTCACTTGGCACTCCCTGGCACCTCCCTGGCATATGTAAAGCAGATTCCAGCCCCACCATTCTACAGGTGACAGCCCCAAGACTTCCAGGCCACTTAGCAGGTCCATCTCAGACCAGATCTTTCCTTTTTAGTCAAAATGTCTTGAATTATATATTTATCCTAAGCTTGAACATTGTTTTACAAAAGATGAATTTGAAAACTCAGGCATAGTCTCCAGGAACTTGCAAAGGCATTGCAGGGTCATAGCAAACTATTTCATAAAACCAGTGCACACGTCGCTGCTTATGTCTGTTCCTATCCCTTGTCTAAACACACTGGTCATAGGTCCTTCTCCTCCTGTCCACTTCTGACATCCTTTAAAATATCAGAAGTAATAGCTTACATTAACACTGCACTTTACAAATGCTTTCTGATCATCCATCCCTTGCCTATATTTATTTTGATTAGAAAGGAAGGTCGGGCAAGGTGGCTCACGTCTGTAATCCCAGCACTTTGGGAGGCTGAGGCAAGAGGATTGCTTGAGCCCAGGAGTTCGAGATCAGCCTGGGCAGTATGTCAAGATCCTATATCTACAAAAAAAAAATTTTTTTTTTAATTATCCAAACATAGTGCTATGTGCCTGTGGTCACAGCTACTAGGGAGGCTGAGGTAGGAGGACTGCTTGAGCCCAGCAGGTCAAGACGGCAGTAAGGTTTGATTGTGCCACTTCACTCTAGCCTGAGCAACAGAGTGAAACCTTATCCCCACCCCTGCAAAAAAAAGAAAGAAAGAAAAAAGAAAGGGAGGGAGGGAGGGATGGAGGAAGGGAGAGAGAAAAGAAGAGAGGGGGAAAGGAAGATGACAATTTCTGAAATGAACAAAACATAAGAGAAACGTTACTTTGGTAAAACTGCTCCACAAGAAAAGAAAAGGGTGTTGCATTTTTCAGCTGTAGTTGCCCAAGCCAGAAAGCTCATAGTCCTGAACAAGGAACAAAATAATTTAAACATGTCACAAAGTGAATCAGGAATTTATTTTTTCTCTAAAACCCTTTCCTCCTTAACATCACAGTACTTTTGATACATTATTTTTCGGGGGATCCAAAGATGGAAGACAGTGTGTATGTGTGTGGGAGACTTTTGGGGTGACAGAAAGATGTTCCTAAAACTGAAGAATTCCTCCCCATATATATTAATCACATTTGTACCTGTGGTTATATGAGGCCTAGGGAAGCATGTATTACATTATCTTATTTATACTACACATATTAGACTGAATGTTTATGTCTCCCCAAATTCATACATTGGAATCCCAACCCCCAAGGTAATGTTATTAGAAAGCAAGACCTCTGGGTTGTGTTAGGTCATGGGGCAGAGCCGTCATGCCCAGGATTAGTGCCCTTATGAGAGGGGCCCGAGAAACCCCTATCCTTTTCAGTATGTGAGGAGACCGTAAGAAGATGGCTGTCTATGAACCTGGAAGTGGGCCCTGTCCAGACACAGAAACTGCCAGTGCCTTGATCTTGGACCCCTCAGCCTCCAGAACTGTGAGAAATAAATGTCTGTTGTTATAAGCCACCCAGTCTATAGCATTTTTGTTTTTTAGAGAGGGGTCTCACTATGTTACTGAAGCTGGACTGAAACTCCTGGACTCAAGTGATCCTCCTACCTCAGCTTCCCAAGTATCTAGGACAACAGATGCATACCACCATGCTCCGCCCAGTCTACAGCATTCTGTTATAGCGGCCTGAATGAACGAAGATACTATATTGCACACGTAACATAATATATTAACAAAGAACAAGTATTTTGGAAGCCAGAATTTCAATACTTATTATTTTGAGACAGGGTCTTACTCTGTCACCCAGGCTACAGTGCAGTGGCACAATCTTGGCGCATTGCAACCTCCACCTCTCAGATTCAAGCAATTCTCCAGCCTCAGGCCCCGGAGAAGCTGGGACCACAGGCACGCACCACCACGCCGCACACCCCGCTGCACACCCCGCCCCCCGCCACCAATTTTTGTATTTTTAGTAGAGGCAGGGTTTTGCCATGTTGCCCAGGCTGGTCTCAAACTCCTCAGCTCAAAGAAATCAGCCCACCTTGGCCTCCCAAAGTGCTGGGATTACAGGCGTGAGCCACTGTGCCTGGCCTCAATATATATTATTGATCACTCTTTTTTTTTCTTTACTTATTAAACTGCATTGGTTCACTTTCACTAATTTGGTTTTGATTTTACACAGTCCTAGAGCCAATGGTAGTCCATTTCATATCTTTGTGTAAATCAGAAAAAGGCGCTTCTTCATCAAGACGTTGTACTCCTCTCTACAGAAAATTGTCATAATGTATTGTTTGTTTTTTTTTTTTTTTTTTTTGAGACAGAGTCTTGCTCTGTCACCGGGCTGGAGTGCAGTGGTACGATCTCAACTCACTGCAACCTCTGCCTCCTGGGTTCAAGTGATTCTCCTGCCTCAGCCTCCCGAGTAGCTAGGACTACAGGCGTGCACCACCACACCCAGCTAATTTTTCTATTTTTAATAGAGACGGGGTTTCACCATGTTGGTTGGCCAGGATGGTCTCTATCTCTTGACCTCGGGATCTGCCTGCCTCAGCCTCCCAAAGTGCTGGGATTACAGGTGGGAGCCACCCGGCCTGGCCCCTTGATTTTTTTTTAGAACAAGATACTTCGTGTGGGAGACTGCCACAGTTACTACTTGAGACCATCGCTACAACAGTTACTACTGTTACTACTTGAGACAGTTACTACTGTTACTACTTGAGACCATCTTTACGAGACTGAAGGAAAGGATGAACGTGGAAATGAAAACTTAAGACAAAAGTAACTGTTTTAAAGGAAGGGTCCAGGGGAAGAAGAAGAGAGCTCCCTGCTTCTAGTGAGCAAAGGCAGCCTCGAGCTTCTTCAGCCCTTCATATTTATTGGGTATAAAGAGCAGGGAGGAGGAGGTAGATTGGTCAGCTGCTTAATTGATCACAGGTTCACATTATTGCTAACAGGCTTCAGATGTGCCTAATCACAAGAAACACTTGTGCCTGGGTTGTGACTGCCCTCACCATTCCTTCTGGGCGGCAGACACAGCTTGTCAGTTTACTAACATCCTTCTTTCACGAGAACAGTTTGCTGTTTGCTCATATATCCTCCAGTGGTGCACTGAGTTGACCACGACCCTCATTCTTTCAGCCTCCAACAACTTTACTGCCATCTTCTGGAAAATTGTTTTTATTTTTGTTATAAGTACCAAATCTGTGACGTCTATAATGTGAGTGACACCTCCTTAAATGTGTCCTTGTGCAGTGCACAACCCATAACCTATACAACCATATGTCACAGAGGCTATGATGTGTATGATATCGTCTAGGGAAACTGATGTGCTTGAGTATAACTATGTCCAGAGACATAGTAGCTTCTTGTCAGAAAATTAGGATTTCATAACCACTTATAATTACTGTAGCTTTTTTCTCAAATTACTTCCAAATTCACTTACAGAAAATGTCACTTATGGATTTTATCTTTGTCTAGATTCAGGATTCTAGGAGTGGTAGGAGGATGAGTAAGAGGAAGGGAGATGGAGATCCTGAATTTGAGAAATCTACAAAAATTAGAAGCTGAGAAGCTAAATCAACAAGCATGTAGTCTTGCTGAAGGAAACAGGCCAATTAAGATCTTCACCCTGGGTGACCCCTTGACTTTCTTCACTGGGGTTTCAGAGAAAGTATTTAGATGCCCGTTTCAAAGTCATTACTGGATAAAGACACATTTGCAATGAAAAAGAAAGATTTTATTTGCTTTTTCTTACAGTTCAATAATTTTGCATATAAGACTTGGTTTTAAAAATAGAGAATGATGATTCTCAAAGTAAATGAACCACCTCAAAAAGACAAAAACCTACCATCTTCCGAAACAACTCTCACTTTCCTTGGCATTAAACACACTCAAACCAGCGGAATCAATGGGAAACTAACAATGTTTTTGCAGAATGACATTCCATTAGTCACAAGGGGAATTTTGAAAAGCACATGTAAGCATAACATTAATTCTTTTCCAGCATTCTGTATCGTAGTAGCCTAGAGATTTAAAAGAAATTGCCTCACTTGTCTTTAAAAACTACACTCTACCTTTGAACAATTAGTGGATTGGGCACCAACTGCTCCTGCCCCGTGCAGTTGAACACTTGCCTATAGGTGACCTGCACGCAGTTCAAACCCATGTTGTTCAGAGGTAAGCTGTATGATCAGGTCACTAATGAGTCTTCAGACCATGTTTTGGGGCTTACAAACAAAGACAGTTCATTCAAAATATTTTTAAATGCTGTAGTCAGGTGATCTTAATAGTCTCTCCATCCTTGAAGCACTGTCCAACAGAACTGTCTGCAATAAAGGAAATGTTCTATGTCACGTTCCCCAACAGAGTAGCCACTATCCCTGTGTGGCAGTTGAGCACCTGGATGTGGCTAGTGTGACTGAGGAACTGAATTATTATTATTACTATTATTTAGACAGAGTCTCACTCTGTTGCCCAGGCTGGAGTGCAGTGGTGTGATCTCGGCTCACTGCAACCTACGCCTCCTGGGTTAGAGCGATTCTCCTGCCTCAGCCTCCTGAGTAGCTGGGATTACAGGCATGAACCACCACACCTGGCTAATTTTTACATTTTTGATAGAGATGAGGTTTCACTCTGTTGGCCAGGCTGATCTCAAACTCCTGACCTCAGGTGATCCACCTGCCTTGGCCTCCCAAAGTGCTGGGATTATAGGTGTGAGCCACCATTCTCGGCCTGAAGTTTTAATTTGATTTAATTTTGAAAAGCACACATAAGTATAACATTAATCAGAATTATTTTTAATTTAATTTACATTAATTTTTTTTATAGAGACAGATCTCACTATGTTGTTCAGGCTGGTCTCCAACTCCTGGCCTCCAGTGATCCTCCTGCCTCAGTTACTCAAAATGCTGGAATTACAGGCATGAGCCACCACACCTGGCCTTCCATTTAATTTTAAACAGCCACGGCTAGTGGCTACCGTGTTAGGTGCGCAGCTTGCATATGCTCTTGTATCTGCCAGGAATGCCTTCCTTCTGGCTTATCCATTTGTGAAACTCCTACAGATGAATGGATGGACGAAGGAATGAGTGAACATGTTACTGTTAGACCCTATATAGAGCTGACGTGGATCAACAAAGATAATTAATGCTGAAAACATAATGCACTTAATTTCACTGTTTCTCATCATTCAAATATCTTTGTACAATATTTCTTTGGTTTACTTGAGTGCTTGTTTTTTAGTGATTTTGGATGCCGCACAAGGGAGAGTTGACTTTGGGTTGGAAAGAACTTATTGGTTTCTTTCAAACCACATTCCAGCCTTCACTGATCCTACTTTCAAGTTGAAAAGCTAAATTCATATCTGTTATGATGAAACCAATTTAATTACTGACTCAAGCAAGTAGAAAAAATGGACATGTTATACTAGGGAATAAGGCTTTTTATAAGCCAGCTCTTCTGAAAGCAGCAAAAGAAAAGCCAAAGTGATGGAAATTTACTTTGCACACAGACTGCACAAACGCCCTTTTAGAAATCAGCTTTGGTGTGCATGAAAGCCTGGCTGTAACAACAGTGCAGTGTGTGAGTTCATGAACCAGCCAGCCTGTGCCGCTTTGTGAGGAAATCTTTCACAGGGCCCCACTTTGCTCCAGGCACAAGCAGGGTCATGTGGGCTGCAATTAGAGCATGCCACAGGCCAGCTTTTTACTATTTTCCATCCATAAAAGCGGCTTGTACGTTTATTAGAGTATTTTTCCACTTTTCTTTCTTCCCTCTGCTCCACTCCCTTCTGTTTTAACGAGTGATCTCTGAACACAGACTTACTACCTTAAATCTAGAGCACTCTACTGATTCTTATAAGTGAGACGTGACTGGGCACGGTGGCTCACGCCTGTAATCCCAGCACTTTGGGAGGCCGAGGCAGATGGATCACGAGGTCAAGAGATCGAGACCATCCTGGCCAACATGGTGAAACCCTGTCTCTACTAAAAATAGAAAAATTAGCTGGGCGTGGTGGTGCACGCCTGTAGTCCCATCTTCGGGAGGCTGAAGCAGGAGAATCTCTTGAACCCAGGAGGCGAAGGTTGCAGTGAGCTGAGATCGCGCCATTGCACTCCAGCCTGGGCAACAGAGCGAGACTCTGTCTCAAAAAAAAAAAAGTGAGACGTTTGTGTGAAGAGAAATCTTACTTTTGAACCTGAACTAAAATATAAATAAATACTAAGGAGCTCCCCCTAAATGATAGTTAGGATTCCATTCATTGTGAACATTGTCAAATTAGCAGGCAATAAAACGCTAGGGTTGGCCAGGTGTGGTGGCTCACGCCTGTAATCCCAGCACTTTGGCAGGCTGAGGTGGGTGGATCACAAGGTCAGGAGATTGAGACCATCCTGGCTAACACGGTGAAACCCCATCTCTACTAAAAATACAAAAAATTAGCCAGGTGTGGTGGCAGGTGCCTGTAGTCGCAGTTACTTGGGAGGCTGAGGCAGGAGAATGATGTGAACCTGAGAGGCGGAGCTTGCAGTGAGCTGAGATCACACCACTGCACTCCAGCCTGGGCAACAGAGTGAAACTCCGTCCCAAAAAAAAAAAAAAAAAAAAAGAACAAAGAAAAAAAAACCCGCTAGGGTGTAGTACCCAAAAGAAAGTAGATGAGGTCAAGGACCCAAAAGAAGGTAGATGAGGTCAAGGACTCAAAAGAAGGTAGATGAGGTCAAGGACTCAAAAGAAGGTAGATGAGGTCAGGACCCAAAAGAAGGTAGATGAGGTCAAGGACTCAAAAGAAGGTAGATGAAGTCAAGAACTCAAAAGCAGCTACAGTGGGAAAGGCTACGCAAACCCCGTCCTTTTGCAGGTGACAAGACATAGTCCTAAAGAAGAGACCTGCCCAAAGTCACGCAATAATTCAGTAGCCATATCAGACGAAGAGTCAGAGTCCCTGACTCAGAAAGGTAAGCTTTCCTTGGCCTTAGTCCTCAGGTTTTCCCACTAAAGAAGCCCTATGGTGAAGGAGGATGAACGTGTTTCCCTTCTTGGGTCAGGAGACCTCCTCCAAACTTAATATTTCACTGATAACAGTGTTTTTAAAATCTGCCTATCTTCTTTTTGTTGTTGTTAGAAGTTTTGTAATTTATTTATTTATTATTTTTTAAATAATTTCAACTTTTATTTTAGATTCAGTGGGTACATATGCAGGTTTGTGATGTGAGTATATTGCATCATGCTGAGGTTTGGGGTACAATTGATCTTGTCACCCAGGTAGTGAGCACAGTACCCAATAGTTAGTTTTTAAATCCATGTCCCCCCTCCCCATTTTCTTTCTTCCTTTCTTTTTTTTTTTTTTGAGATGGAGTCTCACTCTGTCGCCCAGGCTTGGAGTGCAGTGGCACAATCTCGGCTCACTGTAACCTCTGCCTCCTGGATTCAAGCAATTCTTCTGCCTCAGCCTCCTGAGTAGCTGAAACTATAGGCATTCGCCACCATGCCTGGCTAATTTTTGTATTTTTTGGTAGAGACGGGTTTTCGTCATGTTGCCCAGGCTGGTCTTGAACTCCTGAGCTCAGGCAGTCTGCCCGTCTTGGCCTCCCAAAGTGCTGAGATTACAGGTGTGACCCACCACACCCGGCCCTTCTTTTTATTATTAAAACATCTAAGACCAGAGAGAAAATGTATTCTACACATCCACTGGGGAATGCAAGAAATACAAGGCATGGCCCTTGTCTCCAAAACCTTACAATGATAATATTAGTGATTATGATAATAATGACAGTAGCTATGTCATCCAAGAGGTGGGAGGCAATGCAGACTTGAGTCTTTCTAAAATGATTGTGAGGGTACCATAATCGGGAGTAAGTGGAAACCACGGAGATGCCATTACACTGAAATAAGCACTTCACACTCACAGAGAAGACCGCCTCTTGACAAACCATAGAGATACACTTACACTCCAGAGCCCAGGTCGCTCCAGAGCCCACAGACTGCTTTCCTGACGGAGACCAGATTCCTAGGGCCTCATCCCCAGAGCTGAAGTTCTCTGGGTCAGATCAGGTTCCTTGCTTGACAGTAAACCTTTCTCCGAACCTCATCTTTGCTCGCAGAGTCTTTATCTCTCCTTAACAGAAGAAAATAAGGTTAGAAAGGCAGGTGAAGGCCGAGACGGGCAGATCACTTGAGGTCAGGAGTTCGAGAGCAGTCTGGCCAACGTGGTGAAACCCCGTCTCTACTAAAAATACAACAATTAACTGGCCGTGGTGGCACACGCCTGTAGTCCCAGCTACTCGGGAGGCTGAGGTGGGAAAATTGCTTTAACCCAGGAGGCAGAGGTTGCAGTAAGCCATTGCACTCCAGCCTGGGTGACAGAGCGAGACCCTGTTTCAAAAAAAAAAAAAAAAGGCAGGGGAGGTTCACAATATGGAGAGTTTGAATGCAGGTAAACAGCTGCAAAATCATGGCAAAACTGATAGGAATAGAAACTGAAGTTTGCTTATACCCAAAAAACGGTAAACTCAACACAATTGTTAGAAATTCTTCTGAAATATCCTGTTTAAAAAAATTTTTTTAGAGGCAAGGTCTTGCTCTGTCACCCAGGCTGGAGTGGAGTGGTGTGATTATAGGTCACTGCAGCTTCATACTCCTGGGTTCAATTGATCCCCCTGCCTCAGCTTCCCTAGTAGCTGGTACCGCAGGTGCACACCACCACACTTAGCTAATGTTTTTGTTTTTTTTTTTGAGACAGTCTTGCTCTGTCGCCCAGGCTGGAGTGCAGTGGCATGATCTTGGCTCACTGCAGCCTCTGCTTCCCAGGTTGAAGCGATTCTTTAGCCTCAGCCTCCCGAGTAGCTGGGATTACAGGCTCCCACTACGGCACCTGGCTAATTTTTTGGGTATTTTTAGTAGAGACGGGGTTTCATCATGTTGCCCAAGCTGGTCTCAAACTCCTGACCTCAAGTGATCCACCCGTCTCAGCCTCCCAAAGTGCTAGGATTATAGGCGTGAGCCACCACACCTGGCCTCAGCTAAATTTTTAATTTTTAATTTTGTTGTTTTTTTTTTTTTTATAGAGACAGGGTTTTCCTATGTTGTCCAGGCAGGTCTTGAATTCCTGAGCTCAAGCAATTCTCTTGCCTCGGCCTCCCAAAGCACTGAGATTATAGACATAAGCTATTATGCCCACCCAACTGAGAGACTTGTTTTTTACTGAATAATCATCTCTGCATGGAAAATTAAAAAGAAAATGGAAGACATAATAAGTATGTGGATAATTCTAAATGTTTACACAAGTCAGCTAAACTATTGGGTTATTCTTTGTTGTAGACATTAAGAATTTTCAGTAGTAATAAGGCTGGGAGCATGACTGTGGCATTTTAAAACCAGATTTAAGTGGAAAGAATGATCCAAGACAAAAATCAAGATTAAACAAAGAAAGAAGAGGCAAAAACAACCAACTGCTTTGCACTAACTGTATGACTGCGTTACTTTACCATTAGAAGGCCAGGAGCTTGGCTTTTTCATCCTTTAAGTCACGAATGGTGCTAAGTCATTATCTATCTTACCTAGTTCCTCTCTGGCAAACAATATGCTATGAAATTAAGTCAGACTTTAGTGAGTAGTCCTTTCTTTAAAAATAGACTTCCTTAGGGCCGGGCGCGGTGGCTCACGCCTGTAATCCCAGTACTTTGGGAGGCCGAGACGGGCGGATCATGAGGTCAGGAGATGGAGACCATCCTGGCTAACATGGTGAAACCCCGTCTCTACTAAAAATACAAAAAAATTAGCCGGGCGTGGTGGAGGGCGCCTGTAGTCCCAGCTACTCGGGAGGCTGAGGCAGGAGAATGGCGTGAACCCGGGAGGCGGAGCTTGCAGTGAGCCGAGATCGCGCCACTGCACTCCAGCCTGGGCGACAGAGCGAGACTCCGTCTCAAAAAAAAACTTCCTTAGATAAACTGCGCTTTAGTTTATATGCTGCCATTAGGGCCTGTGATAGTAGGGGCACAACTTGAAATGTCCCATGGTTTCCTGTATGCTACATATTAATTCCGACTTGCTAAAGGCTGCGGTTTTTGTGGTGTGAGTGGACATAGGACTCTTTCATCAGGGTAATTTATAGTCCAATGTCCATTTGTTTTAGAACAGATTAAAATTGCTGGCAGGCTAAAGTTAATTTGTAATTTGCAAGTAAGAAATCTTGCAAGCCTGGTTTCAAAGTCTGATTTTGGGTTAAAGTGTGAGTACACTGTGTAGTCACAATTTAGGATCTAAAGATCCTGTCCAAAGGCCATGAGGATGATTTCCCTGGACTTGATTGGTGACAGTTAGAAAAACAGTGTTTTTCATATCAAAGAATATGGGTCTCGGCCAGGCGCGGTGGCTCATGCCTGTAATCCCAGCACTTTGGGAGGCTGAGGTGGGCAGATCACGAGGTCAAGAGACCGAGACCATCCTGGCCAACATGGTGAAACCCGTCTCTAGTAAAAATACAAAAAATTAGCCAGGCGTGGTGGTGGGCGCCTGTAGTCCCAGCTATTTGGGAGGCTAAGGCAGGAGAATGGCGTGAACCCAGGAGGCGGAGCTTGCAGTGAGCCAAGATTGCACCACTGCACTCCAGCCTGGGTGACAAAAGTGAGACTCGGTCTCAAAAAAAAAAAAAAATAAAGAATATGGGTCTCACTTAGGTGACTCTAAGGGAGAGAGTACAGTACATTTGAGGCAGAATATGTGAAGTTGGGCCTACCTATTGTCTTTCTTACTTTTTTTTTTTTTAAGACAGTCTCATTCTTGTCACCCAGGCTGGAGTGCAATGGTATGATCTTAGCTCACTGCAACCTCCACCTCCCAGGTTCAAGCGATTCTCGTGCCTCAGCCTCCTGAGTAGCTGGGATTACAGGCACCTGCCACCACACCTGGCTAATTTTTGCATTTTTAGTAAAGAAGGAGTTTCACATGTTGGCCATGGCTGGTCTCGAACTCCTGACCTCAAGTGATCCACCCACCTCAGCCTCCCAAAGTGCTGGCATCCATCTCAAAAAAAGAAAGAAAAAGAAAAAAAGACCACCGTTGTGTGGTGTTTTGTTATGGCAGCCCTAGAAAACTCAATATACCAGGGACTAGGGAAAGCCTCCTAGAGAAAGGAATGGCCAGGCTAAGAGGACTGTAGGAAAGCCCATTTTAGGACAAGAGAATAGCATGTGTGAAGGCCTAGAGGTGAGAGAGTGTATGGTACCTTGCAGTGACTTGAAACATGCGAAGTATGGCTGGAGCATAATAAACAGGAGAGGAGGTGAAGGGAGATACCATGGACAGTGAAACTTCAATGGGTAGCTGCCATTTTCGGCTGCCCGACATCTGAACACACTTTCCACTTTATGAGAATCCCTGAATAGGTGGCAGGAGGGTTAAAGTGAGCAGACACCCTATCTTTGAGCTCTTGGCAGCTACAACATGGTACATTGACTTACACACAGCCAGCTTGTGTTCCTATCCAGGACTCTGACTTGGGAGGTAGGCAGATAAAGGGGAGGATGGTTAGAAATGGTTCACAGAGCCTGTGGGAGATCCCCGTGTCCAATGGGGCAGAAAGTGCCCAAAAGAAGAGTGCAGCTGTGTGGCAACCAGTGTCCAATGGCAAGATGGCAGGTGTCACGTGGAGATCATGCCCATAGCCGCTGACTAAGTGGGGTGACCAACTTGTCCTGAGGAATCTCGGAGGATTGGTCTATGTCACATAAGCAGATGGTTCCTGTGTTAGGGTTTTGACTGTGCCTTACCTCCCTGAGCTTCTGTTGTTTTTCCAAGCCTGTTCCTTAGCCTTCTGGACAATTCTATGAGTTACCTGATATCTTTCCAAAAAGACTCCTTTTCTGCTTAATCAACAAGAATTGGCTTTTCTTGGCTGCAACAAAGAATCCCGAGTAGTTCCACAGGGGTCACTCATCCTGTGAAGGGCCTTCTAAGCCACACTATGGAGTTTAGACTTGGTCCAAAAGTCAAGGCGGAGAGGGGAGGGGGGACTGTGTGGAGAATCCATTGAGTGAGAGCAAGCTGGAAGACAGAAGAGTAGAGACAGAGCAGGGAGAAAAGGCTGTGGTAACAAGGCAGGTGAGAGAAGAGGCTGCCTAGACCCTCTAGGTTGTAGGGGGAAGGAGAGAGGTGCAATGATTGGAGAGAAATGCAGCAGGTCGGTTCAAATTATTGATGAACGTCAGACAGCCAAGAACCAAAAACACTGACCTCCCACTGACCTCAGGGAAACCATGACAGCATCAGCCTCACATAGGAAACCAGCCTGCAGGGGCCCATCCTCCACCACCTTCGCTGAATAAATGTTCTCAGGCTGGTGCTCACTCATTCCTGGCTGCAACTGCATCACCAGCTGACCTGGGTGAAAAAGGAAGAGTAACAAGCCTCTTGCCAGAGCCACTGAGCCTCACTTGCAGGCCATAGCCAAATTCTGTTAGAAGTGTATGTCAGGTCTAAATCCACCTCCTCTCACACCTCTGTTGTCCTTGGTCACTACCCAGACTACAAGTCATTCTGGTCAGCAACATATCCTGGTACAATCTCCCCCAAAGCCCACTGGAATTTGTTTTGTGATTAGCAGATGACCCATATCTTCCACTTATTTTCCCAATGCTCTCCTCACCTCTGCTTTCACAGAAAACTGGTAGTCTTTTGAGGATACTGCTTCCCTTGGAGCCCTATCAGGTCAAGGTTATTGATTCTTTCACAGCTCAGGGATGTCTGAGTCAGAAGGCAGGGTTGGTGGTTTCTCCTTGGTTTTTCCACCCTCTTGCAGATCTGCTGCTGTGAATCTTAGGCCATCTGGTACACCCTTTTCCAAATCTCTTCCAACTTCCTCTTTGCTTTCCCTCAGTCTTTGCCGCCTGGCTCACAGCGACCTCTCCACTTATTCCAGTGGCTTCAAACCTTGGACTCCTTTCTCAAATGGCTTCCTCCAGACCACATCCATCATCAAACCCTGAACCTTGTTATCAACTCAAAACTGTTCCACTTCCGGCTGGGCGCAGTGGCTCACGCCTGTAATCCCAGCACTTTGGGAGGCCGAGGCAGGCGGATCATGAAGTCAGGAGATCGAGACCATCCTGGCTAACATGGTGAAACCCCTTCTCCACTAAAAATACAAAAAAAAAAAAATTAGCTGGGCATGGTGACGGGCGCCTGTAGTCCCAGCTACTCGGGAGGCTGAGGCAGGAGAATGGCATGAACCCGGGAGGCGGAGCTGGCAGTGAGCCGAGATCGAGACACTGCACTCCAGCTGGGGTGACAGAGTGAGATTCCGTCTCAAAAATAAACAAACAAACAAAAAACTGTTCCACTTCCATGATCACTAATTCAAAAAGCTGAAGTAACTCTACTGCAACTGTTCTAACTTCATCAGGACCTCTAATCTAACTCCTCCACTTTCTTCCTATTCATTAGCCCCATTCATTTCTTATATTTATATTAAATTAATATAAATAATAAAATAAATTTAATATAAATTGTTGTTTATATTAAATTTCATGTCTATGATGATAACAGTCCTTTCTTTGCAACTGCCCAACAAATTTCAACCTTGGGTACATTTCCCCATCTGTCTTTTCCATGTCTGCACCTGGTGAAGATCAGCGGAAAAAATGGGGTTACGAGAGTACCAGACAAGGCTTCACTATAAACTCACAATTGTTGGTGTCAATTGAGCACCTAAACTTACCAAGCAATGTTACTGTATTTCTCTAGTTAACATCTCTCCTCTTCTCTGCTTATTCTAGACCTTCTCCACCTTTTTTCAACCTTGGAACCTCTTCCATTCTCCTCCCTCTTAGCCATCTCCCCTGTACCTTCGAACTCTTTCGACTGGATTATTTCCATGAATATTAATTAAAACATGCTCTAATTATCTTCCATCTTTTAAAACAAACCAACAGAGACTCTCCTTGGGCTCGTTTGCCATCTACCAGTGCCTTATCTCTTTCTTCTCATTCACAGTCAGCCTTCTTGAGTTTCAGTGTCCAGCTACTACCATGCAACTCCGTGAAGTCAGGAGTGTACATCACTGTTTCATTGAAAGAGCTTTTGTTAAATGAACAGTGACCTTCATATGGCTAAAGAACGTGAAATGTCTTTGGTTCAATTACTTGACCTTTCCTGGGCATACAACACGGTCGTCGCTCCCTCCTTTTTGACTTTTTTGGTTTTTAATTCAGAGTGCTGGAATTCAAATGACACATTTTCTTCCTTTAGCTTCCATTATCTTCACTTTCCTGGTTTTGCTCAAATATGTCTGACCATTAAACAGAATCATTAGGGGCTCCTCTTCTACAAAATATTTTTTTTTTTTGAGACGGAGTCTCGCTCTGTTGCCCAGGCTGGAGTGCAGTGGCACAATATCAGCTCACCGCAACCTCCACCTCCCTGGTTCACATGATTCTCCTGCCTCAGCCTCCCGAGTAGCTGGGACTACAGGTGCCTGCCGCCATGCCTGGCTAATTTTTTGTATTTTTAGTAGAGATGGGGTTTCACCGTGTTAGCCAGGATGGTCTGATCTCCTGACCTCATGATCCGCCTGCCTCGGCCTCCCAAAGTGCTGGGATTACAGGTGTGAGCCACCGTGCCTGGCCTACAAAATCTTTAAATATTACTTTTTTATGACTCAATTTTAGATTCTCCTCTATATCCTTCTTCACTGTGAACAATCTCACTCACTCCTAGGCTTAAATCCATGTTTTAGGAGCTAGTGAATAAGAAGTGTGTATCTCTAGATAGGATCTTTTTCTTTCTTTCTTTTTTTTTTTTTTGGGACAGAGTCTCGCTCTGTCGCCCAGGCTAGAGTGCAGTGGCGCCATCTTGGCTCACTGCAACCTCCTGGGTTTAAGTGATTCTTCTGCCTCAACCTTCTGAGTAGCTGGGACTACAGGCATGTGCCACCATGCCTGGCTAATTTTTATATTTTTAGTAGGCATGGGGTTTTACCTTGTGGGCCAAGCTGGTCTCAAACTCCTGACCTCATGATCCACTCACCTCAGCCTCCCAAAGTGCTGGGATTACAGGTGTCAGCCACCGCGCCTGGCCTCTTTTTAAGAGATAGAGTCCCACTCTGTTGTCCAGGCTGGAGTGCAGTGGCATAATCATAGCTCAACACAGCTTCCAAACTCCTGGGCTCAAGGGATCCTCCTGCCTCAGCCTCCTGAGTAGCTAAGACTACAGGTGTGGACCATCACACCTGGCTCATTTTTATTTATATATAGAGACAGGGTCTTGCTATGCTGCCCAGGCTGGTCTTGGACTCCTGGCCTCAAGCAATCCTCCCACCTTGGCACCAAAGTGCAGGTACAGATGTGAGCCACCATACTAGGCCTGAGGATCTTTTCTCTGAGCTTTATTAATACAACGGTATATACTCAGCAGCTGCCTAGTCAACATCTCTATTTGCATATTTTACAGGCATCTGAAACTCAACATATTCAAAACTAAACTTATTTTCTCTCTCAAATTGCATCTCCTCCAGTATTCTCCATAGTAATACATGGTGCTAGCATTCATCCCATTACTCATGCCAAACTTGGGATTCATGCTTGCTGCTTACTACCCATTCACCCCCAACTCTCTATATAATTAATTACAAGTCCTGACAATTCATTCAATTAACAATTATTGAGAGCCAACTAGTTCCAGGCACTTTTCTAAGTACTGGAGATACAGTCTAGAACAAAAAAGACCAAAATGCCCGTTCTCTGTGGAGCTTGAATTTCAGTAATATAAGCTAGGTGACCCTAACATTTTGCCTGGCAATAATAGGTGTGTTCATTAAATGCTAGCTACATAATGATGTTAAAATGAAGGTGAATGAGCACTCCCTGGGCAAGTAACTGTATCACACCCAAAGAGCAACCAAGTTGAGGCCGGGCATGGTGGCTCACGCCTGTAATCCCAGCACTTTGGGAGGCAGAGGTGGGCAGATCACATGAGGTCAGGAGTTCGAGACCAGCCTGGCCAACATGGTGAAACCCCATTTCTACTAAAAATACAAACAATAGCTGGGTGTGCTGGCTCACGCCTGTAGTCCCAGCTACTCGGGAGGCTGAGGCAGGAGAATCGTTTGTACCCAGGAGGCAGAGGTTGCAGTGAGCTGAGATGGTGCCACTGCACTCCAGCCTGGGTGACAGTGAGACTCTGTCTCAAAAAAAAAAAAAAAAAAAAGCAACCAAGTTGAAGTAACTTGAATTTGTTTCTAATTAAAAAGATTTTTTTTGAGGAGACTGAAAATTTATAGTTTGGAGATCCAGAGATAATGCAAATTGTCTCTATAGAGGAACAGTAACTTGAAATAAGGCTCCCTGGTATTCACTAATTAATTCAACAAATATTTCTTGGAACAACTGCTATGAGCTGGGTACAGTATAGCTAAATACTATTCAGAATCATGTTAGATTTTACCCTACTTGCAAGCTAACAAGCTTGTCTAACAGTTCCACAAATGATGGCAGAAAACACCTGAGTCAGAGAGAAAGGGCTTTATTTTTCACAGCACAGCCAGCAGCCTGGGCTTCATATTCCCTTTGGTTCCCCTTTCCCTTCCAAGTCCCATGGGGACAGTCCAGGTGGATGCTGCACATGTGATTGGTTTTACTGCCCAGGTACACCAAGTTTAGGAAAGCCCAGTCTTGTACAGTGAACTGCAAGCCAACATTCTCATCCTTTGCCCCGGAAGGTGACAGTCTCTTTATTAAACTGAACAGCAACAAACCTGTCTTTTGTTCCAGAAGCAGACAATTATCTTAATCTTCCAAAGCTGTTCCTTGAAAAGGTATATTAATCAGAGTTCCCTACAGAAACAGATCCAATAGGATGCATATTGCAGAAAGAGATTTATTTGAAGGAATTGGCTCACTTAGTTGGAGGCTGGTGTTAGATATGAGTTCTAAATTTCTCTTCAAAGAATCATTATGTCAGTATATTCAATTCTTTGTCTTCTACTTTTAAACTTAATTCTGGCCAGGCGTGGTGGCTCACACCTGTAATCCCAGCACTTTGGGAGGCCAAGGTGGGCAGATCATGACGTCAGGAGATCGAGGCCATCCTAACACAGTGAAACCCTGTCTCTACTAAAAATACAAAAAATAAGCCGGGTGTGGTGGCGGGCGCCTGTAGTCCCAGCTACTCGGGAGGCTTAGGCAGGAGAATGGCGCGAACCCAGGAGGCAGAGCTTGCAGTGAGCCGAGATCCTGCCACTGCACTCCAGCCTGGGCTATACAGTGAGACTCTGTCTCAATTAAAAAAACAAAACAAAAAAAACTTAACTTCCTGGTAAAGTAATCTTTTTCAATTACCTGCTCCACCCTGACTCATTCTGATTACCTGCTCTGCCCTGACTCATTCTCCGCCCCGACTCATTCCGATTTCCTGCTCTGCCATAACCATTTTTCCCACCAAACCACTTACCCCGTTAACTCTCTTTAAATTAGTCAGTCGGAATTAGTTTAGCCTGTGCCATCTAACCTTAGCCAACAGGGGAAGGACACAGCAGCAGCTGCCACGTGCGTCAGAAATAAAAACCCCTTTGCCTCCCTTGTTCAGGTGTGTGCTCACCATTGTTCCATCTGTGAGGGCGCACCCGTCTATAGAAGTAAATTGCCTTGCTGAGAAGGAAAAAAGAAAATTTTATATATGAGTGCTATTTCTTTTGTGGCACCAAAACTTTATTTATAACGCTGGCAAGCCTAAAATTTGTAGGTCAGGCTAGAGACCCAGGAAAGAGCTGAAGACAGTCTGGGGGCAGGATTCGTTCTTTCTCAGCGGACCTTAGTCTTTTCTCTTATGACCTTCCCTTGACTGGATGAGGCCAACCCACATTGTGGAGAACCAACTACTTTACTCAAGTCTAATTTAACTGTTAATCATATCTTAAAAAATACCAGCCATCATAATACTCCAGAACAAAGACAGTCAGTGTCTCTGCTCACAAAACATGGGAAAGTGCAGGGGACCCATGGAGAATTGTCTCCCAACACTACGTTTTTTTCTTATTTTGGACAGAGTTTCACTCTTGTCGCCCAGGCTGGAGTGCAATGCCACCATCTCGGCTCACTGCAACCTCTGCCTCCTGGGTTCAAGCAATACTCCCGCCTTAGCCTCCTGAGTAGCTGGGATTGATTACAGGCGCCTACCACCTCGCTGGGCTAATTTTTGTATTTTTAGTAGATACGGGGTTTCACCACGTTGGCCAGGCTCATCTCCAACTCCTGACCTCAGGTGATCCGCCGGCCTCAGCCTCCCGAAGTGCTGGGATTATAGGCATGAGCCACTGCGCCCGGCCAACACTACTTATTTTTTAAAAACTCATTAATTACTCGTGTTTTTAGACTCCCTCTGTCCCGCCCCCCAACCCCCAACATTTACTTTTAAAATTTAAGACAAAACTTAATCAAACATTAAACAATTATGAATTTAATTCCCCCATTTATATTACATTTATTAAGCTTTACACTATGACCCAGGTTCTAGGTGGTTGGGACACAATGGTTCAATCCCTGTCTAGTAAATAAAACCGACACCTTAAGCGCTACAATCAAGGTGTGCACGGGGTGCTACAGAACAATACGCAGACACGAGGAGGTGGCGGGAAAGGTGAGACTTCCCAGGCAGGTGTCATCCCAGAATAACTTTCACACAGGGTAACTAAGCGAGTTAGTGACTGCGCGGAAAATGGGCTTCCAAGGTTCACAAGGCTCGTGCTGCGGCTCCGGGAGCTATCTCACAGTAAACTTACTATCATCCTTTGGGCATCTGCTTTACGGATGAGTTCGTCAGGATTTAAAGGATCTTGGTTCCATATCCTTCCCCTTCCTCACAGAGGCCGCCAGCCCGGAGCCCCTCTAGGCCCTCCTCCCTCCTGCAGCTACTGGCCGCGAGCCTTTCCCTCCCCGCCCCCTTCACACAGGCCGCCCCCAGCCTCCCAACCCCCCGGTTCCGCTCCACGGGAGGCCCCGGCCTCCCTGCCCTCTCCTCCACCGTTCTCCCCGCATCGCCCGGCTTCCCGCAAGCCGCTGGCACCCTCCCCTCAACACCCTCCGCCCACCGCCACTCCCTTCCGCTGCGGGGTACCCGGCTTCCTTCTCTCTGACCCGCCGTTCTCCGCCCCCACCCACTTCCCCAGGCCTCCCGCACCACCCTCTTCCCGCCGCGCTCCCTCCCGCCCCCGCGCTTCCGGCCCCGCCCGCCCCCGCGCGGAGGACTGTGGGAGCGGCTTCCTTGGATTCCGCGCTTGGCAACGGCTCGGCGTCGCGCTTTGGCCAACCGCCGCGTCGTCCCTGGGCCCGACTAACTGTCGCCCGCTTCCCTCAGTGTGAGGTAGGAGAAGGGCGCTGGGGCCTAGTGCTTCAGGGCCCCTGGCAGCCGTGCCCCTGTGGCGTCCTGTGTGCCGCGCCCCGCCGAGGGCCTCTTCGCCCGTCTCTTGCCCTCCCCTACCGGCCCCGGGGCGGTCTGAGGCGGGGCCCCAAATGGACTCGGCCTGCCCCTGCTTTTCTCCCTCAGGCTCCTGAGTTGTCCACTCAGAAACGCGGGCGTTGTTTCTCACGTCGGTGTCCCCACCTCACAGGCTTTTCTTGCTCCTCTGAACTGGGACGGGCGTCGCTGACCGCTTGGCGATGCCTGTCCCAAGTCCCAGTCACGCCTGACAGGGAAACTCAAAACCCAGTTAGATGACTGCGCCAGCTCTGGAATCGCACAGCAGAGACGGTGCATATCGCTCTTTAATTTTCTTGTTAGGTAAAGCACTTGAAATTGCCTGATGAAAGTTGAATCAGGAATGAAGATAAAAGTACACAGCAGAATGCAGAAAGCGCGTACTTAGCCTCACAAAGATGGAAACATTCCAAAAACGTGAAGTACTCTTGTCTCAAGATTCTTTCTAAGCCTAAAATTACACTTTTACTAGTCCGATTTTCTGGTTGTGAGTTTTGTTTTGTTTTGTTTTTTTGAGAAACTGCAGTAGGCTTCTTGGAAATAGACCAAGGGTGTCCGATCTTTGGCTTCCCTGGGCCACATCGGAAGAATTGTCTTGGGCCACATATGAAATACACAAACACTAAGGTAGCTGATGAGCTTTAAAAAAATCGCAAAAAAAAAACTCATAATGCTTTCAGAAACTTTACGAATTTGTGTTGGGCCACATTCAAAGCCGTCCTGTGCCACGTGCGGGCCGGGGTTGGAAAAGCTTGAAGTAGACTGTCCATAGTCAGTAGAAGAGTATTAAAAAACATACCTTTCACTTAAAAAAAAAAAAAAGGCTTTGCTAGCATTTAATTTATATTAAACGTAGGTGGCATCATCCCCAGATTATTTCAACATGGAAGGTTTGTTACGTGTATAAGCTGCTTTGGAAATAGCCCGGAGAATCCAGAAACCGTGGGTTGTATAACAACAGTTGTTCTGCCACCCATAGCTATTAGCCATGCTTGATTCTCTTCACCTTTCCTGGCCTCACTTTCCACATCTTTTAATATTTGTATGTTCCACAAGATGTCTATTCAACTAAAGTCTCAAGTCAAACCCTTTAAAAATCTGGTTGCAACCTAGCAGAAAGGATTTCTCATTCTAAAAGTTGCTTCCTTCTGTAACTTATGTGTCAACTAAGCTGACTTAAATAGGGTTCATAATCCGAAATGATGGTTCAGAATAGTGGTTCTCAAAGTGGTCCCCAGACCAGTAGCCTCAGCATCACTTGGGTTTGAGAACCACTGGTTTAGTATTATCTGAGCTAAAGCTTTTAATTAAATATATTTTATATATCTTTTACCAGTGACTTTTAATACCTTCTTTTTTTTTTTTTTTTTTTTTTTTTTTTTGAGACGGAGTTGCGCTCTGTTGCCCAGAGGCTGGAGTGCAGTGGCGCGATCTCGGCTTACTGCAAGCTCCGCCTCCCGGGTTCACGCCATTCTCCTGCCTCAGCCTCCCGAGGAGCTGGGACTACTGGTGCCCGCCACCACGCCCAGCTAATTTTTTGTATTTTTAATAGAGACAGGGTTCACCGTGTTAGCCAGGATGGTCTCGATCTCCTGACCTCGTGATCTGCCCGCCTCGGCCTCCCAAAGTGCTGGGATTACAGGCGTGAGCCACGACGCGCGGCCCTTTTAATACCTTTTGAAGCTATTTTGGAATGACCATTTCTATGTGGGTGACATTTGCCCTCATAGTAGTTAATTTTCATCTTCAAAAAATAATGAGAAATTAACTCAAAACGGATCAATGACGTAAATATAGGAGCTAAAACTGTTAGAAAAAAAGCATAGGTATAAATATGCTTGACCTTAGATTAGGCAGCTCTTTCTTAGGTATGATACCAAAAGTACATGCAACCAAAGAAAAAATAAATTGTATATCATCAAAATTTAAAACTTTTGGCCAGGCACGGTGGCTCACGCCTGTAATCCCAGCACTTTGGGAGGCTGAGGCGGGCAGATCACGAGGTCAGGAGATCGAGACCATCCTGGCTAACACGGTGAAACCCTGTCTCTACTAAAAATACAAAAAATTAGCCGGGCGTGGTGGCGGGCGCCTGTAGTCCCAGCTGCTGGAGAGGCTGAGGCAGGAGAATGGCGTGAACCCGGGAGGCGGAGCTTGAAGTGAGCCGAGATGGCGCCACTGCACTCCAGCCTGGGTGACAGAGCGAGACTCTGTCTCAAAAAAAAAAAAAAAAATTTAAAACTTTTGTGCTTCAAAGGATAGTACAAAGAATGTAGAACGATGAGGTACAGAATGGAAGAAAGTATTTGTAAATCATTTATATAATGTTTAGTATCAGGAATATATACAGGATCCTTATAATTCATGTGATAACCCGATTTTTAGGAATGAGCAGGCCGGGCGCAGTGGCTCACGCCTGTTATCCCAGCACTTTGGGAGGCCGAGGTGGGCGGATCACAAGGTCAGGAGATCGAGACCATACCGGCTAACACGGTGAAACCCCGTCTCTACAAAAAATACACACACACACACACACACACACACACACACGAAAAATTAGCCGGGCTTGGTGGTGGGCGCCTGTAGTCCCAGCTACTCGGGAGGCTGAGGCAGGAGAATGACGTGAAACCGGGAGGTGGAGCTTGCAGTGAGCCATACCACTGCCCTCTAGCCTAGGCGACAGAGCGAGATTCCGTCTCAAAAAAAAAAAATGAGCAAAAGATCTGAACAGACATTTCTCCAAAGAGATATAGAAATGGATAATAAGCAGATGAAAAGATACTCAACATCATTAGTCATCAGGGGGATGCAAGTCAATACTACAATGAGATACCATTTCATACTCACTAGAATTGCTATAATCAAAAACAGGAACAGTAACAAGTGTTGGCTAGGACATGGATAAATTGGAAACTTCATGCATTGCAGGTGGGATGTAAAATAGTGCAGCCACTTTGGAAAACAGTCTAGCTGTTCCTCCAAAAGTTAAACATAGAGTTTCTATATGATCCAGCAATTCCTTTCCTAGATGTATTCCCAATAGAATTGGACATACATATGCATGCTAAAACTTGTACACACACATACATAGTGATGTTATTCATAAAAGTCAAAAAGTGGAAACAATTCAAACGTCCATTAACTAATGAATGGATAAGCAAAATGTTGCAAATGTATTATTTGGCCATAAAAAGTAATGAAATATTGATACATACTACTGCGTGGATGAACCTTGGAAGCATTATGCTAAGTTAGAGACCAGACACAAAAGGCTACATATTGTGTAATTTCCTTAATATGAAATGTCCAGAATTGGCAAATCTATAGAGACAGAAAATAGATTAATGGTTGCCAGGGACTGGGGAAAGGGAAGGGAGGCATGGAGAGCTGCTAACAGGCCCCATATTTCTTTATGGGATGATGAAAATGTTCTGGAATTACATACTGAAGATGGTTGCACAACCTTGTGAATATACTAAAAACCACTGAATTATGCACCTTGAAACGTTAAATTGTATGCTATACTAATTATAGTGCAAAAACTAATAACTTTGTTAGTATTTAAAATATATAAATAATTTTTAAAGGTTATGAGAAGCCACATATATGTGGTATTATGCTGAGAAAAAGATGAAGCTGAAAATTTATTTTTTATTTTTTTATTTTTATTTTTAGTTATTTTTATTATTTATTTATTTATTTTTTGAGACAGAGTCTGGCTGTGTCACCCAGGCAGGAGTATGGTGGCGCAATCTTGGCCCACTGCAACCTCCGCCTCCCAGGTTCAGGCCATTCTCCTGCCTCAGCCTCCTGAGTACCTGGGATTACAGGTGCTTGCCATCATGCCCGGCTAATTTTTTTGTATTTTTAGTAGAGACGGGGTTTCACCATATTAGCCAGGATGGTCTCGATTTCCTGACCTCATGATCTGCCCGCCTCGGCCTCCCAAAGTGCTGGGATTATAGGCGTGAGCCACTGCGCCCAGCCTAAGCTGAAAATTTCTTAGGAATTTGCTGGTGCACTTAAAATGTACAGGCCTTAAGAAAATATGTATTTGCTTTAAAGAAAATACATTTCTTGAATGCTAGCAATACTACATTTCTTGGGTAATTAGCCGTCCTCCACCTCCCACCCCTCAAATTGCCTAAAATATTGACTTGATTTGAATGATACTTCCAGGAATCCTTGCCAGATTCTTTAGTAATTATTAGATTTACAGTATATCTATATGGTAATTTCATTTCTCCCATGCTTTTGTCCAAGTCAAAATGTAGAGATGAATCTTGAAATTTTACATTTTTATTTGGGAAGAAAGAATTGCAGTTTGAGGACCAGGTGGTCTTTGGTATGTCCAAAGAACAAAGAGAAGGTTGGAGGTTTATCAAAAGGAGAAGTGTTATGTAGTGCTCTTTGAGAAAGTTCACTGGAACTAGTGAGGTTCTGGGAAGCTGGCAAGTTCTAATTGGTGGGTAGCTGTGATGGGCAGAATTAGTCCTATATTTGCAGCAAGTTATCTCAGCAGCTATAAATAAAATTGGCCTCAGGTTTTAGCAGCCAGTTTCAGCAGCCAGACTTGCAGAGAATTCCATTCTTCAAGCAATGTTATGGGTCCTGAGTGCCTCCCCACCAACACACCCCAGCTTCTTGACTCTGTTTTAGTTGGGTATGACAAGAATGACTCAATTTGTATGATCAGCTTTCACTCTTCTGTTTCACTTTGCTTTGGTATCTTTTTTTTCTGTCTTGCATTTTTTCCCTCAACATTTCATTATGAAAATTTTCAAACATGCAGCAAGGTTTAAAGAATTTTATGTTGAATGTTACTCCTGCTACCTAGATTCCACCGTTAACCTTTTTCTATAGCTGCTTTATCATGTACTTATCCATTTACCTATCTCTCAATCCATCTATCAAGCCATCTTTTTTTTTTAGAGACAGAGTCTTGCTCTGTCACCCAGGTTGGAGTGCAGTGGCATGATCTCAGCTCACTGCAACCTCTGCTTCCTGGGTTCAAGCGATTCTCGTGCCTCAGCCTCCCGAGTAGCTGGAATTACAGATGTGCACCACCATGCCCTGCTAGTTTTTGTATTTTTAGTAGCGATGGGGTTTCACCATGTTGACCAAGCTGGTCTCAAACTCCTGACCTCAAGTAATCCACCCGTCTTGGCCTTCCAAAGTGCTGGAATTACAGGCACGAGCTACGGTGCCCAGCCTAAGCTGTCTTATTTTATGTATAAGCTAAATTACAGCTATTACATGTTCCCTGAAATACCAGCATGCATATCAATTATACAGTTCAATATTTGTTTATAGTTCTTACTTTTGAGATAAAATTTACAAAGCAGAAATCTCAGTGTACATTTGCTGAATTTTCACAAATGCATACACTTGTGCGACTCAAACCCCTGCCAAGATATAGAACATTTATCATCACCCCAGAAAATTCTCTCCTGTCCCTTTCCATTCAATCCCTATCCCCCATCCCCAAGAAGCGACCTCAGTTCTGATGGTTTTCTACTGCAAATTAGCTTTGCCTGTTTGAGAACTTCATATAAAGGAAACAGTGCATAATGTACGCTTTATGTAAGGCTTCTTTCACTCAGCATAATTGGGATTCTTTTTTATTGCTGGATAGTACTTCATTGCATAAATATGCCAAATTTTGCTTGTCCATTTCACTGATGGGTATCTGGTTTGTTTCTGATTTTTCAGTATTATGAATAAAGCTGTGACAAAGAAAAAAAGGTTTAATTTGTGGCAAAGAAAAGAAAGGTTTAATTTGAAGAATGAGAGTCTCCTCTAAATTACCAGGTCCAGAGAGGCGTGGGAGTGAAACAGCAGTCACATCTCCTTTACCTTCTTGGGCTAAGTAATCATGTCTTGAAACTTGCTTGCTATTGCCACAAGTAGCTATAAATTAATCTAACAATGTCACAGTCTGGATACTATAACCCATACAATGTAGCCAATCACTAATCAACATTATTTTTGTAAACCAGTGAGAATTTCTGACAGACAGCTTTGTATCAGCCCACTCCCTGCCCCACTTTTTTGCCTTTAAAGATCTGCTTGAAACAAAGGCCAAATGGAGCACCTGTCCAAGGTTACATGAAGTCTGAGTGTTCTGGGCAGGCAGCCATCCTCATTTTGGCTCAAGTAAACTTTTTAGAATTGTATTTTATGCCTCAGTTCCTTTCTTTAGGTCGACAGCTGCTATGAACATTCTTATACAAATCTTTTTGTAGACATATGTTTTCATTCCTCTTGAGTAAATATTTTTGAGTGGAATTGCTGGGTGATAAAAAGGTACATGTTAATTTTATGAAACTGCAAGACTTTTCTCCCAAAGCGTATCATTTTACACTCCCATCAGCAATGTGTGAATACTCTGGTTGCTCCACATCTTTGCTGACATTATGTGTTGTTGGTCTTTTTAATTTTACACATTCTGATGGGTATGTGGTGGTTTCTGCCTTGCATTTTAATTGACTGTTGCATATCTTTCTTCTGCACTTGATACTAAGCTCCATGAAAATCAGGACAATCAATTGTACCCCCTCTAGTGCCTGTCACTGTTCTTTCAGTGTCATAGTTGTGAAATAAATGTAAAATGAGGGCAATAACTTAATGTTTTGACATCTAGTTTTGGGAATTTGATGTGAAAAAAATTGAAGCCATGAAAATATATATAGATAAATTTGACCAGAAATGTCATTAAATAGTTATACTTGATTGGAATTAAGAATTATTTCTGGCCTGGCGTGGTGGCTCATGCTGGTAATCCCAGCATTTTGGGAGGCCAAAGTGAGAGGATCACTTGAGCTCAAGAAATTGAGTCCAGCCTGGGCAACATAGGGAGATCCCATCTTTACAAAAAATTTCAAACTTAGTTGGGTGTGGTGGTGCAAGCCTGTAGTACCAGGGAGGCTGAGGTGGGAGGATCACTTGTGCCAGAGAGATCAAGGCTATAGTGAGCTGTGATTGTGCTACTGCATTCCAGCCTGGGCAACAGAGCAAGACATATCTCAAAAAAAAAAATATTTCTTATACCAAGAACATATTTACACTGCCAGTTTTTCCTAGGTACAAATGATGCAAAATGTGCACCTGGCTCCAGAGACAGATGAAGATGATCTTTATTCCGGCTATAATGACTACAATCCAATCTATGATATCGAGGTAACAAAAGCTAGTTGTTTTTTACATTGGTCTTGGTTAACCAGCTGGTTTATGAAGACTGTAGATTTGAGAGTTCTACTTTATTATGCTTTAGATTAAATAAGCTGATTCAAAAACCTAGAAAAGTGCTATTACAGAAGACTCTACTGACTTCAACCAAAAATAATAATTGCAGCAGAAGGAAAGATCATGAGACAGTTTACAAAAATGAATTCAGGTGAATTATATATACTTGTATTCTTCAGCACTAGCTATCCAAATGTGTAAAAGACTTAGATCACCTGAAGGTATTTAAAATTAGGGTTTTAAAAAAAATTCTAAAGTTGAAATGTCTTTTTTTTTTTTTTTAAATTTTTGTGAGTACATAGTAGGTGCATATATTTATGGGGAATACGGGATATTTTGATACAGGCATACGATGTGTAATAATCACATAAGGGTAAATAGGGTTTCTGTTACATCAAGCATTTATCCTTTGTGTTTGAAACAATCCGATTATATTCTTTTAGTTATTTTTAAATGTACAATTAAATTATTGACTATAGTCACCCCATTTGCTATCAAATACTAGATCTTATGCTTTCTTTCTGTTTTTGTTTTTTTTTTTTTTTTTTTTTTGGTGTGTGTGTGTACTTATTAACCATTCCTACCCCCTCTCCTGCCACTACCCTTACCAGCCTCTGGTAATCGTCCTTCTATTCTCTATCTCCTTGAGTTCAGTTGTTTTAATTTTTAGATCCCAGAAATAAGCGAAAACATGTGATGTTTGTCTTTCTGTGCCTGGCTTATTTCACTTAATAGAATGGCCTCCAGTTCCATCCACGTTATTGCAAATGACAGGATCTCATTCTTTTTTATGGCTAGTTTTCCATTGCATATATGTACATTTTCTTTATCCATTTGTCTGTTGACAGACTCTTAGGTTGCTTCCAAATCTTGGCTATTGTGAATACTGCTGCAGCAAACATGGGAGTGCAGATGTCTTTTTGATATACTGTTATATAGTTTGTGGATTTATCCCCACCCACATCTCATGTTGAATTGTAATACCCAGCATTGGAGGTGAGACCTGGTGGGAGGTGATAGGATCATGAGAGTGGATTTCTCATGAATGGTTTAGCATTATTTTCTTGGTGCCATCCTCACCCCATGTGATGTGACTGTTCCCATTTTGCCTTCTGTCATGAGTGAAAGCTCCCTGAGGCCTCCCCAGAAACTGAGCAGATACTGATGTCATGCTTGTACAGCCTGCAGAACGATGAGCCAATCAAACCTCTTTTCTTTATAAATTACCCAATCTCAGGCATTCTTTGGTGCAAAAGTAACTGCAGTTTTTGCCATTTTAATTGCAAAACTGCAATTACTTTTGCGCCAACCTAATAGCAATGCAAGAATGGCCTGGTACATACTGATTTCTTTTCTTTTGAGTATATTCCTAGCAGTGGGATTGTTTGATCATATGATAGATCTATTTTTAGTTTTTTTTTTTCAATCGATGGTTTATTGAATCCAAGGATGCCTAACACACAGATACGAAAGGCTGACTGTACTTCATTGTGTACTTCTGAAAACCAAGGTCATTCTTGAACATAACCACAGTACAATTATTAGAATGAGAAAATTAACACGAATACAGTAGAATTATTTAACCTATAGATTTTTTCCAGATTTGCCAATTGTTCTAATAATATCCTTAACAGCAAAAGAAAATCTTGGATCATGTATTGCATTCAGTTGTCCTGTCTTTAGTTTCCTTTGTTCTGGAATGGTCTTTCTTTGTTTTTATTTCATCATGATTTTTGAATAGATCACTTATTTTGTAGAATATCTCTCAATTTTGGGGTTGTCTGATGTCTGTTCTTGATTGCATTTGGGGTTTTGTACTTATGGCAGGAACAGGTTGTGTTTTTTAAGGTGGCAGATAATAACATGCTGATAGGAATGAACCAATAGAGGGGAAAAGAGAGGACAGTTGCTGGATGATGCTCTTGAGGGGTGGGAGAGCGGGAGGGCTGAGTTCAGCCTGAGGACTAAGCACTGAATTTGGCTGGGGATGGATTTTTTTTCTTTTGCCAGTGGAATATATGATAGATTGTGAGAAGAGAAAAGAGTTGAGTGGGTGTTCAAGGGAAAGATCATCCAGGGATGGACCAGGGGCATGAGGGCAATGGGGACAAGAAAGAGGTGTTGGCAGAATGGAATGCGGGGCCCGGTAGGGCTGAAGAGTCATTAGAGTTGGGGAACTGTAGAAAAGGAGTGGGGTTGGTCATCGAAGAGTGAGGTGCATGAAGTTGTAGCTATTGATAATGAAAACAAAATGAAGATTTTGACCAGAGAAATGGGTGATTCAAGCAGGTGGAAGAAAATATCATTGGATGGAAGGGAGATAAAGTAACAGACGGGATTTGAGGATCATTAGATATGGAAATTAGTGAGAATCGTGGCTGAAGTCATGCCAAAAAGCATGGTAGTGTGCTAGAAGCCAGAATCCTCCAGAAATGGAGACAGCTCATTCTGGGAGCTTCCCAGGACCCTGCTGAGTTCTGAGACCCTCTCTTCATTCCACTGAGAGTGGTGTGAGGAAGAGGGAGTGTGTCTCGTTTGGAGTAGTTGGACCTCTGGAGAATGCTTCTTTTTCTGTTTGTTTGTTTTTATTTATGAAGTATTTATTGATCATTCTTGGGTGTTTCTCGGAGAGGGGGATATGGGAGGGTCATAGGATAATAGTGGAGAGAAGGTCAGGAGATACACACATGAACAAAGGTCTCTGGTTTTCCTAGGCAGAGGTCCCTGCGGCCTTCCACAGTGTTTGTGTCCCTGGGTACTTGAGATTAGGGAGTGGTGATGACTCTTAAAGAGCATGCTGCCTTCAAGCATCTGTTTAACAAGGCACATCTTGCACCGCCCTTAATCCATTTAACCCTGAGTTGACACAGCACATGTTTCAGAGAGCACGGGGCTGGGGGAAAGGCCATAGATCAACAGCATCCCAAGGCAGAAGAATTTCTCCTAGTCAGAACAAAATGGAGTCTCCTATGCCCACCTTTTTCTACACAGACACAGCAACAATCTGATCTCTCCTTCCTTTCCCCACACTTCCCCCCCTTCTTTTCAACAAAACCGCCATCGACCTCATGGCCCGCTCCCGATGGTCGCTGTCTCTTCGGAGCTGTTGGGTACACCTCCCAGACAGGGCGGCCGGGCAGAGGCGCTCCTCACCTCCCAGACAGGGCGGCCGGGCAGAGGCGCTCCTCGCTTCCCAGATGGGCCGCCGGGCAGAGGCGCTCCTCACCCCCCAGATGGGGTGGCCGGGCAGAGACGCTTCTCACCTCCCAGATGGGGCGGCCGGCAGAGGCGCTCCTCACTTCCTCCCAGACGGGGTGGCAGCCAGGCAGAGGCGCTCCTCACCTCCCAGACGGGGCGGCCGGGCAGAGGCGCTCCTCACTTCCCAGAGGGGGCGGCCGGGCAGAGGTGCTCCTCACTTCCTCCCAGACGGGGTGGCGGCCGGGCAGAGGCGCTCCTCATCTCCCAGAGGGGGTGGCCAGGCAGAGGCGCTCCTCACTTCCCATACGGGGTGGTGGCCGGGCAGAGGCGCTCCTCACCTCCCAGACGAGGCGGCCGGGCAGAGGCGCTCCTCACCTCCCAGACGGGGCGGCCGGGCAGAGGCGCTCCTCACCTCCCAGACGGAGTGGCGGCCGGGCAGAGGTGCTCCTCACTTCCTCCCAGACGGAGTGGCGGCCGGGCAGAGGCACTCCTCACCTCCCAGACGGGGTGGCCGGGCAGAGGGGCTCCTCACATCCCAGACGATGGGCGGCCAGGCAGAGGTGCTCCTCACCTCCCAGACGGAGTGGCGGCGGGGCAGAGGCTGTAATCCTAGCACTCTAAGAGGCCAAGGCGGAGGCTGGTAGGTGGAGGTTGTAGCGAGCCGAGATCACGCCACTGCACTCCAGCCTGAGCGCCATTGAGCATTGAGTGAGCGAGACTCCGTCTGCAATCCCAGCACCTCGGGAGACCGAGGCAGGCAGATCACTCGAGGCCAGGAGCTGGAGACCAGCCCGGTCAACAGGGCGAAACCCCGTCTCCACCAAAAATACAAAAACCATTCAGGCGTGGCGGCGCACGCCTGCAATCCCAGGCACTGGGCAGGCCGAGGCAGGAGAGTCACAGGAGCCCAAGGCAGGGGGGTTGCAGCGAGCCGGGATCATGGCAGTACAGTCCAGCTTCGGCAACAGAGGGAGACCGAAAAAAGAGGGAAAGGGAGACCAAAGAAAGGGGAGAGGGAGGGGGAGGGGGACGGGGAGGGGGAGGGGGAGGGAGAGGGAGAGCTATTTTTAGTTTTTTGAGGAACCTCTAAACTGTTCTCCATAGTGGTTGTACTAATTTACATTCTCACTAACAGTATATGAGGGTTCCCTTTTCTCCACATTCTCACTAGCATTTGTTATTACCTGTCCTTTGGATAAAAGCCATTTTAACTGGAATGAGATGACATCTCATTGTAGTTTTGATTTCCATTTCTCTGATGGTCAATGTTGAGCACTTTTTTCATATACATGCTTGCCATTTGTATGTCTTCTTTTTAGAAATATCTATTCAGATCTTTTGCCCATTTTTAAATCAGATTATTAAATTTTTTCCTATAGAGTTGTTTGAGTTCCTTACATATTCTGGTTATTAATCCCTTGTCAGAGGGATAGTTTATAAATATTTTTTCCCATTCTGTGGGTTGTCTCTTCACTTCGTTGTTTCCTTTGTTGTACAGAAGCTTTTTAACTTGATGTGATCTCATTTGTCCATTTTTCCTTTGATTGCCTGTGCTTGTAGGGTATTACTCAATAAGTCTTTGCCCAGTCCAGTATCCTGGAGAGTTTCCCTAGTGTTTTCTTTTAGTAGTTTCGTAGTTTGAGGTCTTAGATTTCTAAGTCCTTAATCCATTTTTATTTGATTTTTGCATATGGTGAGAGATAAGTGTCTAGTTTCATTCTTCTGCATGTGGATATTCAGTTTTCTCAGCACCATTTATTGAAGAGACTGTCTTTCCTAATGTATGTTTCTGGCACCTTTGTCAAAAATGAGTTCACTGTAGATGTCTAGATTTGTTTCTGGGTTCTCTATTCTGTTCCATTAGTCTGTCTATTTTTATGCCAGTATCATGCTGTTTTGGTTACTATAGCTCTGTAGTATAATTTGAAGTCAGGTAATGTAATTCTTTCAGTTTTGTTCTTTTTGCTCAGGACAGCTTTGGCTATTCTGGGTCTTTGTAGTTCTATATAGACGTTAGGATGTTTTCTTCTGTTTCTGTGAAGAATGACATTGGTATTTTGATAGATATTGCACTGAATTTGTAGAATACTTTTGGGTAGTATGGACATTTTAACAATACTGGTTTTTCCAATCTATGAACATGAAACATCTTTCCATTTTCTTATGTCCTCTTCAGTTTCTTCCACCAATGTTTTATAGTTTTCATTGTAGAGATTTTCACTTCTTTGGTTAAGTTAATTTCTAGATATTTAATTTTATTCGTAGATATTCTAAATGGGATTACTTTTTTGATTTATTTTCCAGATTGTTCACTTTTGGCATATAGAAATGCTGCTGATTTTTGTATGTTGATTTTGTATCCTGCAACCTTACTGAATTTATCAGTTCTAATAGTTTTTTTGGTGGAGTCTTTAGGTTTTTCCAAATATAAGATCATATCATCTACAGACTAGGGTAATTTGACTTCTTCCTTTCTGGTTTGGATGCCCTTTATTTCTTTCTCTTGCCTGATTGCACTAGCTAGAATTTCCAGTGCTATGTTGAATAACAGTGGTGACAGTGGTCATCCTTGTCATGTTCCAGATTTTAAAGGAAAGGCTTTCAGTTTTTTTTCATTCAGTATATTAGTTGTGAGTCTGTTACATGACTTTTTTCATGTTGAGGTATGTTTCTTCTATACACAGTTTTTTTTTAGGGTTTTTATGAAGGGATGTTGAATTTTACCTATGCTTTTTCAGCATCAGTTGAAATGATCATGTGGTTTTTGTTCTTTATTCTGTTGATATGATGTACCACATTGATTGATTTGCATAAGTTGAACCATCCTTGCATCCCTGGGCTAAATCCCACTTGGTGATGATGAATGATCTTTCTAATGTATTGATGAATTTGGTTTGCTAGTGTTTCGTTGAGGATTTTTGCATCAATGTTCATCAGGGATGTTGGTCTATAATTTTCTTTCTTTGATGCATCTTTGTCAGGTTTTGATATCGGTAATACTGGCCTTATAGAATGAGTTTGGAAGTATTTCCTCTTTGTCTGTTTTTTGGAGTAATTTGAGTAGGATTTATGTTAGTTCTTCTTTAAATGTCTGGTAAAATTCAGCAGTGAAGCCATCAGGTGCCGAGCTTTTTCTTTGCTGGGAGACTTTTTATCATGGCTTCAGTCTTGTTACTTCCTTTTGTTTCGTTTTGTTTTGTTTTTGTTTTTGTTTTTCAGATGGAGTCTCGCTCTGTAGCCCAGGCTGGAGTGCAGTGGTGCAATCTTGGCTCACTGCAAGCTCTGCCTTCCAGGTTTACGCCATTCTCCTGCCTCAGCCTCCCGAGTAGCTGGGACCACAAGTGCCCGCCACCATGCCTGGCTAATTTTTTGTATTATTTTTTTAGTAGAGACAGAGTTTCACTGTGTTAGCCAGGATGGTCTCGATCTCCTGACCTCATGATCCACCCACCTCGGCCTCCCAAAGTGCTGGGATTACAGGTGTGAGCCACCGCACCTGGCCCAGTCTTGTTACTTCTTTTTTTTTTTTTTTTTTTTTTCTGTCTTGTTACTTCTTATTGGTCTGTTCGGGTTTTGGATTTCTTCATGGTTCAATCTTGGTAGGTTGTATATGTCTAGGAATTTATCTGTTTCTTCTAGGTTTTCAATTTATTGGTATATAGGTGCTCATAGTAGCCTCTAATGATCCTTCAAATTTCTGGTGGTGGTGGTGTTGTTGTTGTTGTTTGAGACAGAGTCTCGCTCTGGTTGCCCAGGCTGGAGTGAAATGGTGCATTCTTGGCTCACTGCAACCTCTGCCTCCCGGGTTCAAGCGATTCTCCTGCCTCAGCCTCCCGAGTAGCTGGGATTACAGGCGTGTACCACCACGCCCAGCTAATGGTGTATTTTTAGTAGAGATGAGCTGGTTAGGTTAGGCTGTTGGTTAGGCTGGTTTTGAACTGGTGACCTCAGAAGATCTGCCCGCCTAGGCCTCCCAAAGTGCTGGGATCACATTTCTATGTTATCAGTTGTAATGTCCCTTTTTTTATCTCTGATTTTACTTATTTTGGTCTTCTTTCTTTCTTTGTAGTTAGTCTGACTAACGGTGTGTCAATTTTATCTTTTCACAAAACCAACTTTTTGTTTTGTTGATCTTTTGTATTGTTGTCTTTGATTCATTTTCATTTATTGTGCTCTGATATTTATTATTTTCTTTTATTAACTTTGGGTTTGGTTTGCTTTGCTTTTCTAGTTCTTTGAGATGCATCATTAGGTTATTTGAAGTTTTGCTTTTTTGATGTAAACACTTATAACTATAAACTTCTCTCTTAATACTGCTTTCACTGTATCCCACAGCTTTTGGTGAAGCCAGCCGGGCTTGTATCCTTCCCTTAAGTCAACCAGTTCCCCTGGGCCCTGGGCGGGTCCAGAGATGCTGTTTGGGAGCCAGGGCCTGGAGTCAGAATCCTTAGAAATTTCTTTGGTGCTCTATTCTTCTGCTGCTGAGCTGGCACTGAAACCATAAGACAAAGTCCTTCCCACTCTTTCCACCCTTTTCCCCAGGCAGCAGATTCTGTCCTGTGTCTGTCACCACAACAGACCCGCAGAGAGTACTGCCAGGGTATCGCTAATGTTCACTTAAGGCCCAAGGGCTATTCCTTCAGGTTTTGGTGAATTCTGCCAGGCCTGGGACTCACCCTTCAAGGCAGTGGGTGTCCCTCTGGCTCAGGGTAGGTCCAGAAATGCTATCCAAGAGCCAAGGCCTGGAATCAGGAACCCTAAGAACCCACTTGATGCTCTGACCCACTGTGGCTGAGCTGATACCTAAGTTGCAAGACAAAGTCCCCTTTACTCTGCCCTCTCCTCATCTCAAACAGAAGCAGTCTCTCTTTGTAGCCACCACAGCTGTGAATGTGCTGGGTCACACCTGAAACCAGTACATCTCAGAGTCTCACCCAAGTCCCACTGTACATACTACCTGGTTATTGCTGCTGATTATTCAGGACCCAAGGGCCCTTTATTCTGCAGTGATGAATCCTGCCATGACTGGGTTCTTTCCTTCAAGGGAATTTAGTATAAATCAGGAAAACCATTGAAACCTCCTCATTCTCCCAATTATAAAATTAAGAAATGCTTATCATGGAAACAAAAACTAGTAATCCCATCACTCAGAAATAACTACTGTCAACATTTTAAACATTTTTTTGCTTTGTCCTTCCTTCATGTATACGTACACAATTTTCTTTTAGTATGTTTGGAATTGAACTAGTAATTACTTTTCTGTTTACTTTTTTATATTCAACTACATCATAAGCAGTGTCTCATGATACTAAATATTTAAATAAATATTACTTTAATGACTACATAATATTGAAAATACATAGGTGATTAGAAGTATTTTCTCTGCCAGATGTGGGGACTCACGCCTATAATCCCAGCACTTTGGGAGGCTGAGGTGGGCAGATCATTTGAGGTCCGGAGTTCAAGACCAGCCTGACCAACATGGTGAAGTCCTGTCTCTACTAAATTACAAAAATTAGCCAGCCGTGGTGGTGGGCATCTGTAATCTCAGCTGCTTGGAAGGCTGAGGCAGGAGAATAGCTTGAACCCAGGAGGTGGAGGTTGCAGTGAGCCAAGATCACGCCATTGCATGACAGAGCAAGACTCCCTCTCAAAAAAAAATAAAAAAAACTAAAGAAGTATTTTCTCATGATAGGATATTTTTTCCTGTTTTCTGCTGTCGTAGATAACATTGTAGTGAAAAAATTTATGCATAAATAATTTTCTATGTTTTGATCAAACACTACCTGGGATAGAGTCCCAGAAATGGAATTAATAGATCATGAAGATTATCTTTTTTTTTTTCTTTTTTTTTTGAGATGGAGTCTCGCTCTGTAGCCCAGGCTGGAGTGCATTGGCGTGACCTCTGCTCACTGCAAGCTCTGCCTCCCAGGTTCACGCCATTCTCCTGCCTCAGCCTCCTTAGTAGCTGGGACTACAGGCACCCACCACCACGCCTGGCTAATTTTTTGTATTTTTAGTAGAGACGGGGTTTCAGCATGTTAGCCAGGATGGTCTCCATCTCCTGACCTCGTGATCCGCCCACCTTGGCCTCCCAAAGTGCTGGGATTACAGGTGTGAGCCACCGCCCCAGCCTGAAGATTACCATTTTTAAAGCACCAGGGACACTTCCTACCTCCCCAGGTTGTTGCATTGTGGCTGCATAATTTAATGTGAAGTGAATACTCAGAATATCAGACCCAAAAATAAATTAGACAGTGAAGTAAAAATAATTTTTGGCTTATGCTTGGTTTTCTTTGATCTTAACTATAATAATAAGTTCAATAAATAAATGAATTACTTGCAGCAGTGGCTTAAGATATTCATAGAAGATGCAATTTGTTAACAAAGTGACAAAGAGTTCCGAAAGTTGTATAAGTTTGGTGTTTGTAATTGGAGAATTTGTTAACTGTCCTTTTTAGTTTGTCATTTAGTTAGGATTTACTGAGCTGATTAACCAAATTTTACTAATAATTTAGGAATCTTAAGGGAAATTTTTTTACCCAAAGATCTGCTAAAGTAGAAGTATAATAAATTATGTTGAAGATTACCTTTGGATTTATACTTCATTCAAGTCTTTAGTTTCTGTGGGTAACTGAGAATCGTGTAATTTTATGTAGTTGATATGGAAGGTTACAAAGATAATTTAGGCTGGGCACAGTGGCTTATGCCTGTAATCCCTTTAGGAGGCTCAGGGGTGGATCACTTGAGCTCAGTTTGAGACCAGCCTGGGTAACACGGCAAAATCCTGTCTCTAAAAAAATACAAAAATTAGCAGGTTGTAGTAGTGTGTGCCTGTAGTCCCAGCTCCTGGGGAGACTGAGGTGGGACAGTCACCAGAGCCCGGGAAGTTGAGGCTGCAGTGAGCTGTGATTGCACCACCGTACTCCAGCCTGGAGGTTGGAGTGAAACCCTGTCTCAAAAAAAAAAAAAAAAAAAAAAAGATAATTTAAAGTAAAAATTAAAGAAGAAGGCTTGTATGCAATAAAATTGTATTTTAAAAGCACTGTATTAGCATCCTGGTAATATAAACATTTTATTTTGATTATTTTCAAATTTTTAAAAAGTTAATTGATAGTGACTTTATTTTTTATGTATTGTTTATTTTTAAAATAATTGACAAGTGTATTTTTGTGGGAAGTAGATTGAAATAAATCAGAGGCAAGGATGAGAACTGCATTTAATGTGTCTGAAGGGTTAAAGCCAGAGTGTGTGTTAGAGAAGGGGAAGTAGGAAATACAGGATGGTTGGAAGATTGGCTGTTGGTGAGACTGGGTGCTTTTGAGAGACTATAAAAATGGTATTTTGTTCAGGAAACACAGGAACCCTTATATCCTGCCCTTGATTACTGTTCTTTTCCTCAAATTTCCTGAAGGGGAATGTAAGTACATTTCAGGAATCAGCAAAGCAAAATAACATTTTATTTCTACTGACATGTTGTTTCCAAATGGCAGTGCAGGTTGGACTTGTTGAGCGCCGCTCCCCCCCCCCCCCACCCCTGCTTTGCTTAGATTAGCTCCAGTCTGCATCTCAGACTTGACCTCTCCAGTGAAATGAAAAATTCTTTTCATTTGGGCAGATGGAAATGGCACCAAAGATAGTGCCCCCTGCTTGTAGAAAATATGGCCTTTTCTATCCTGAGGCTTTATCAGGTAGGGTGGGAGAAGAGGAGAAAGACAGGGGGATGATGGGGAGAGAGAAAGAAAGAGATGTAAATCTCAGTTCCAAGCCACCAGGAAAAAAGAAACAGAAGAAAGGCCACATCCTTGTATACTTGATGTTTCAACCCGGCATTGTGATACCACTCATTAAAACTGTAGCCAATAAGATGTCCATAAAATTGACTAACATGACCAGTACTCCTCATTCTAGGAGAGGAAGGAGGTTTGCTATTCTGGGTAGTGTGAAGTGGGGAGATTTGAGGTAAGAGTCCATTCGTCCCTACCTAGATGTCAACAGTTGGCAAAAGAAGAATTATAGAGGCTCTTGAGTACCAAACAAGAGTTTAAACTTATTTTTCCCCCAATTCTTACTCTGTGTTGAATGTTAAATTTGTGTTTTCATTTTAGGAATTGGAGAATGATGCAGCTTTTCAGCAAGCTGTGAGGACTAGTCATGGCAGAAGACCTCCAGTAAGTGAAAAAAAATTTTTTTTAATTGTGGTAAAAAATACATAACATTAAATTTACCAAATTAACCATTTTCACCTGTATATTCCTGTAGTGTTAAAGATTATAACCATCATTAAGTTTAGATGGTAGTGAAACAGATCTTCAGAAGTTTTCCATCTTGTATATCTGAAAGTCTGTATCCATTAAACAAAAACTTCCCATTTTCTCCTACTTCCAAAGCCCCTGTAACTACCATTCTACTTTCTATTTCCATGAATTTGACTAATTTAGATACCTTACATAAGTGGAGTCTCAGAGTATTTGTCTTTTTGTGACTGGCTTATTCACTTAGTATAATGTCCTCAAGGTTCATCCATGTTGTAGCATGTGACAGAATCTCCTTCCTTTTTAAGTTTGAATAGTATTCCATTGTATGTTTATACCACATTTTGTTTATTCACTCATCTGTCAATGAACACTTGTTCATTTTTGTTATTCAGTTGTAGGAGTTCTCTATATATTCTGGATATTAATGTCTTATCAGATGTATGATTTGCAAATATTTTCTTTCATTTTGTAGATTGCTTTTCACACTGTGTCCTTTGATTCACCAAAGTTTTTTAGTTTGATATAGTCCCAATTGTCCATCTTTACTTTTGTTGCTTGTGCTTTTGGTGTCATATTCAAGAAATAATTGCCAAGAACAATGTCATGAAGCTTTTCCCCTATGTTTTCTTCTAGCATTTTTGTAGTTTTAGGTCTTACATTTAGATCTTTAATCCATTTTGTGTTCACTTTTATATGTGGTATAAGATAAAGGTCCAAATTCATTATTTTGCACATGGATATTTAGTTCTCCCAACACTATTTGCTGTACAGACCGTCCCTTCCCTATTGAATGGTCTTGGCACCATTGTTGAAGATCATTTAACCATATATGTAAGGGTTTGTTTCTGGGCTTTCTATGCTGTTCTGTTGGTCTGTTTGTCTTTATGCCAGTAACCACACTGTTTTGATTAGTGTATCTTTGTAATATGTTTTAAAATCAGGAAATGTGAACCTTCCAAATTTGTTCTTCTTTTTCACAATTGTTTTAGCTACTTGGGGTCCCTTGATATTCCCTTTGAATTCTAGGATGAATCCCTATTTCTGTAAAAAAAAAAAAAAAAAATGTCATTGGGATAGTAAGGATTTGATAAGGATTGTATTGAATACACTGGGTAGTATGGACATCTTAACAATATTAAGTCTTTCAGTCTATGAATCTATGAACACAGAATGCCTTTCCATTTGTTTATATCTTCTTTAATTCATCAATGTTTTGTAGTTTTCAGTGTATCTAGTAAGTGAATTTAAAGTATTTGAGATCAAATGATTTCTTATATTATTCAAACTGTAAACATTATTTTTATTAGGCATCAGAATATTGTTTACCTAAAACATTCATTGTTTTAAAAATATTTGCTTTTCTGATTTTTAAAGTGGCATAAATATTGATCCCTCAAAACATTGGGGCTTAATTTACAGATTATCCTTCCTTGTATTAATATTAATTAATACTCAATTTTCTGTGAGTACATGAATTGCTAGAGTAGTTTTTTTCAGTATTAGTATTAAGGTTTTTGTAT
The DNA here is from genome assembly GCF_028885655.2 of Pongo abelii. Classification (NCBI taxonomy): domain Eukaryota; kingdom Metazoa; phylum Chordata; class Mammalia; order Primates; family Hominidae; genus Pongo; species Pongo abelii. The sequence goes on from NC_071999.2 coordinate 22,312,076, forward strand.
GTGTCATACAAAGCATAGACATCTGCCTTTCACAGTGCATAAAATCTGCCAAGCTTTGTTTGTAGTTGAAAATAAACAAGGTTGACACTAAGTAGTGAAGTATGTCTAAGTATGTCTAATATTCCTTTTTTGAATACTGCTTCTCCCTACCTATCTAGTACTATATAGCAGTGGCTCTCAGCTGGGGGCACTTGTGCCCCCCCACCAAGAACATTTGGCAATGCTTGGAGAGATATTTTCGGTTGTCACAACTTGAGTGGGTGCTGCTGGCACCTAGGGGGTAGCAGCCAGAGATGCTGCTAACCATTCTACAATGCATAGGCCAGCACCAGGTAATAAAGAGCTATCCAGCCCAAACTCCTTTGCTTTAGATGAAGTGTCCTTCTGCTATTATCTTCCTTCACTTTGTCATGTTCTCCTGTCCCCCGTCCTATGTACTTATCTAGCAAAAATAAATCATTGTGAGTAGCTTGCCCATCTCATTTAGGGTAAATGCATTTAGTGTGGTTCCTTGCAATGAGTTTGGCTAAATCACTGCACAGGTAGAGGACAAAGTCAGTCCTCCACAAGACCACTCCCACTTCTGACACCAACTGCAAGTTCATGGTTCCCAGAACCATCCTCAGGCTTGATAATTCTCTAGGAAGACTCAAAGAACTCACTGAAATCTCCTATACTTACAGTTTAATCATGGGAAGGATACAAACTAAAATCCACCAAGGGAAGAGATGCATAGAGCAGGGCCTAGGAGTGGTCCAAATGGAGAGCTTCTGATTATCCTCTCCCTGCGGAGCAACCCATGGCAGTACCTTTTCCTAACCACAGTGTGACAGTACTTGAAGAGTATTTCCAACCAGGGAATCCTACCCTAGACTTTGGCGTTTAGAGTTTTTACTGAGGCTTGATCACATACCACCCACCAGGCCAACCTTTAGTCTTTAGTCCCAGAGGTTCGGGCTAGTAACTCCAGAAGCTGATGTGTCCCAAAGCTCCCGTTGTGAATCACATTGATAGACTGACCACTGGCCAAAGCCAGGGCAAACAAAGACACTCCTGTCAGGCACAGTGTTTCGGGGGTGTAGAAATCATCTCCTAGGAGCCAACAACAGAGGCCAGACCTCTCTTTGAGTAAAGTTAATTCTTCACTACACATTCTAAAACCCATATTTTATTTATTTATTTAATTGTTTTACAACCCATATTTTAATTTTGAAGTTACCTTCGTTATGGGAAGAAAAACCATAGGCTCTGAGTCCTTGCACTAGGCTAGTGATTAGACTGTAAGCTTTTCAAAGAGGCAGATTATCTTATTCATCATTCTTTTCCTTGTCTACTTAAGTGTTCCATACATCTTTATTGACTAACTTAGTAAATCAGTGAACTTTGTCTTCAATTAAGTGATTTCAAGGATCACATAACAGGTGATAATTTTGCCAGGTGGCCCTTCAAAAGATCTTTAGAAATGACTTTGGAGATTCTTATTTTATAGATGAGGAAACTGAAGCCTAGAAAAGCCAAGGTCTCACAGTTATCTGTAACTGGGATAGCTTGTGGGTCATTTGATCCTCTGTTGAACAATATTTTCATCACATCCTGCTTGTTATATTAAATGGGAAAAAGTTTTATACTTTTCATCTGAAACATCTTACAGGTTCACTTAAGAGGACAAAATTCTAGGTTGCTCCCAAGGAGCTTACAATCTTCAGAAGGAAAATTAAATGTACACACTTAGATATTACAAGGCATGAAGTAATAAATTATAATAAAAGTATAAATTGCTATGGAATTTCAAAGACAGGTTATTTACCACTAGTTGGGAAAATCAGAAGAGGTTGCTTAGAAGATAAATTAAGAGTTGATATTACGGGATATGTAGAATTGAGATTGACCTTGAGATACAGGAGGAAAGGGCATTGCAGGTAAGGGTACAAGATGAATGAGGGAAGAGAGTGTAGGAGCTGCCCAATGCTAACAACAGAACACAAAAACGAGATTTAGTCATTAGGTAGTAGTTAAAAAAATAATGGTCTTCCCCTCAGTTTGTTCTTATGGAAGAAGTTGCGGAGACCCATATCCTTCCTTTTCAGTTTTTTCTTAAGACCCGGAGCCAACCTTATCAAGCATGAATTTAAGCCTTGAAACATGTATACAAATTAAAATACCTTCCAATGTCTAAAGTTCACCTAACAACTTTATATGTTATCACCTACAATTCAGGCATTTGTTTTCCTACAGAATTAACATATATGTATGTTTTTTCCCATATTTTTTACCTCTAATTACATTTTCATTATGATTCAGTTCAAAATATTTTCTAATTTCCATGGGTATTTCTTCTTTGACCTGTGGGTTATTTAGAAGTGTATTTCTTAATTTCCAAACATAATACATTTTTCTAGTTATCTCTGTGTTACTGATTTCTAGTTTTATTCTTAGATAGGGAACATAATCTGTATGCTTTCAATTTTTTGAAATCTGTTAATATCCCAAATGCATTCTTAAACAGTATATGTTCCACGATGGGTACAGTGTAATATGTCAATTAGGTATAGTGTGTTAATGGTTTTGTTTAGATGTTCAATATTTTTACTGATTTTTTGTTTGCCTACTGTTTTTTTTTTTTTTCTTTCTTTCTTTCTGAGACCAAGTCTCACTCTCTTGCCCAGGCTGGAGTACAGTGGCGTAACCTTGGCTCACTGCAACCTCCACCTCCTGGGTTCAAGCGATTCTCGGGCCTCAGCCTCCTGAGTAGCTGAGACTACAGGCGTGAGCCACCACACTCAGCTAATTTTTGTATTTTTAGTAAAGACGGAGTTTCACCATGTTAGTCAGGCTGGTCTCGAATTCCTGACCTCAGGTGATCTCCACCCACCTCAGCATCCCAAAGTGCTGGAATTACGAGCATGAGCCACTGCGTCTGGCCTACTGGTTCTATTTTTAATGAGAAAGTGTGATCAATTCTTGTACTCTGGTTGTGGGTTTGTTTTTTTTTAGGTTTTTGCTTTATATATATGGAACAAAGATATTTAGAATTGCTATATTTTCATAGTAAACTGAGCCTTTTATTGTTACGAAGTATGCCTCTATCTCTAGTAATGCTTTTTGTCTGTTTGTAAGATATTAATATGTTGTTATAGCTATACAACCTCTTTGTCTAGCATTTTTATTGTATGTCTTTCCTGTCTTTTTACTTCCAACTTTTCCATATCAATTTATTTAAAATGTAATTCTTATTAGCAGCATGTGATTGGTTTTTATTTTTTTAATAGTCTGACAATCTTATTATTTTAGTTAAGTATTTATTCCACTTACATTTAATGAAGTTACTGATTTCCTTTAAATTTGCTATCTTACTATTTGCTTTTGTTTTTTCCTGGCTCTTGTATATTTCATTTTCTCTCCTTACTTGCCTTCTTTTTTGCTTGTTTTTTATTATTCCATTTTCTTTTTCTGTTATCTTGGTAGTTTACATTCTTTGACTATTCTTTTAGTGTTTCCCTAAATATTATGATACTCATCTTTAACTTTTTAAAGTCTAGTATAAATTAATAGTTTTACTACTGCCTGGACAGTGCCAGGATTTTATACTATTTTTAGCTATTTTTCAGTTCTAGAATTTCCATGTATATTCCTTTTTTATAGTTTTTAGTTCATTTTCAGTTGCTATTACTAATCTTTTAATTTATTGATCATGTTAAGCATAGTTATGTTAAAGTCTATGTCTGATATTTCCATTATATATATCCACTTCTGAGTTTCTTTCTATTCTTTTGTTTATCTTGGCTTTTGGTTAGGTAGTCTTGCCTCTTGTATGTCTGGTTGGTTTTAATTGAGAGACATTATAAATGAAAAATTTTAGAGATACTTTATGGCTCTATGTCTGCACTACTCAGTATGAGAGACACTAGCCACATGAAACTATTTACATTTAAATTATTTAAAACTAAAATAAATAAATTCTTGTTGTACTGCTTACATTTCATATGTTCAACAGCCTTGTGTGGCCAATGGCTGTCTTATCAGAAAGGGCAGATATAGAACTTTTCCATCACTACAGAAAGTTTATTGGATAGCACAGTGCTAGAGGATCTTATCTTTCACTGGAGAGAATTTACTTTTACTTATGGTACTAACAGCAGCAGGAATCCATGGTCACCTTAATCCAATCGTGTTTGAGATGATTCTGAATTGGATGTCAGTCCTTATGAGGGCTAGTATACTATTATTTACCTTTTAGTCTTAGGGTGTAGTCTTTTGAGATCACAATCTAAAGCCCGGAGGATTACCGGGGCTGCGTTCTTGGCAGGCCCTCATCTCCAGTGTTTATCCCTTCAGGCTGTGAGTCTCAAAAGCTGTGTCCAGTGTCTCAGACTTGCCTTTGGAATTAACAGATGCCTCTAGGAGGAAAGCAGGCCTAAATGCAGGCTCACCTCTCCAGCCTTCCCATCTCTTCTTTATTTTCAGACCTCATAATTCTTCACTGTCTTGATGGTTCTCTAATGTATTCACACTTTAAAAAAAAATATTTTGACCTCATGTATATTTTTTAATAGTTCTTAGTGAGAAGGTTTTTAAAAGCAGTCCATCATAGCCGAAAGTAGAATTCCTCCGTGAGTGATATTTAATAAATATTTCTAACAATTCTGCCTAACAACTAACATTTTTAGTATACTTTCACCAATGTGCTCCTATTTGATTCTAACGACAATTTTGTGATCCATATACTTTGTATTCTTATTTAAAAGATGAGAAAACTGTAGGTTCAAAGAGATTAAATAAAGGTATCTGTTATAGGGATAGCTGAAATTCAAACCCAAGTTCTCAGACCCTAAATCTTATGTCTATTGTTTGGCCTAGTGGCCAGCAGTAATAATTATTCAATAAAATGTTTAATTTGTGATGGTTGCAAGCATGAAAACAAATCTTTCTTATCAGCACTTCAAATCGTTCAAAAGTCCCCTTTCTCCTTTAAAATGAATTCCAGAATGAGTCTGCTTCTCACATAATTAAAATACCTGAGCTCCCTAATATTTAAGATAATTTAAAAGAAATCATTCTAAGTATTATAGAAATATTTCTTTATTGATTAGTCTATATTTTCTATTTCTTTTCCAGTTTTCTATTATATAGCTCAGTCTGAATCCTGTTAACTATGTTCTTTTTCCTCCCCAAGATAACTGCTAAAATATCAAGCACGGCAGTTACTAGACCTATAGCTACTGGATATGGGGTAGGTTTTTGTAAGCTGAAAATATTAAGATGCTTTTTCTCATACAGTAGTTCACTTTAGGCAGTTCTGAATGATTTTATTATATCTTAGGTCATAATCCAAATATATTTTCTATTTTGGATACTTACAAACGTTATACAAGTCTAGTGTGATTAATAAATTTGAATATTCTAGTCATTTTGATTTGTAAGTATTGGAAAATATTTTATTACCTTTTTCCATTTGTAAACCCTGTGTTCGTTGACTTCCTTTCATTTTCTACATGATACAACCAAGTCTCATGTATTCCAATCATATACTTTATGTGAAGTTAGATTTTATATAAATGTAATAGTGTATATAATTGGGAAACATTTACTAATTAACAAATACAAAATGTAAGAAAAGTGTTTCAGAAGTGTATATTTGGGTCTTATATTAGAAGCCTTTGGAGGAAAGATATATCAAACTCTATAAAAGTTATAAACTTTTTAATCTTGTTCAAATTACCTGTAATTTGGATGTTTTAGCTTATATGAAATAACAGGAATGAGAAAAATGGAAGAATTAGGTGGAATAGCTTTTATTAGTCAAAAAAATATCTTCAGAACCTAGAGGTCCAGGGCATTTGCCTTCATAATGTTCCTTTATATGAGTGAAGAAAGTAGCCTTCTGCATAATATAACCGTGTGTCATATGAAACATGCTTTTATTAGTTAGCCTGAGTGTGTATTACTCATAAATTTGATTTTTGGTGGTGTTTCAGAATAAGAGCAAACTTTTTCCATGAAGGGCTAGATATTTTAAGCTTTGCAGATCATATGGTCTCTGTTGCTGTTATCCAACTCTGCATTTGTAAAGCAAAAGCAGCCACAGGCAATGTGCAAAGGAATGGGGCATGGCCATGTTCTAGTAAAACTTTATTTACAAAGGCTACGGGTTGTAGTTTGCTGCTCCCTGTTTTATAGTTTTATAGTTTTACCCTGTATGCCCAGGAGTTACAAGGAATAAATTATGTTTGTTTATTTGCTGATAGAATGAAAAAAACTTCTATAACTTGGTTTAAACATTTAAGGTAGATATTTTTAGGAATCTTTTTAACTTAACTTTTCTGTTTACTAGTCCAAGACATCTCTGGCATCATCAATAGGAAGACCAATGACAGGGGCTATTCAGGTATCACTATTGCATGCGTGTTCATTTTGTGCCTTTCTTGTGACTTGGAATTTACTACCAAAGTTTTTTTACTTTATTATATTATTTTAAAATATTAAAGAAGATATTACTTATATAGTGACCCAGATTCTTTAAATTGTGGGCTAAAGTCTAGACTGTTGTAAATCTTTGAAGGTGAGGTCTCTTTAGATTTATTTCCTCAGGTATCAAATGAATTCCCATTGGGGAGTGGACATAGAACTGATAATTGCTTATATGATGTATTCTGGGGCCCATTTTTCCTGTGTTACCATTTACAACAATTTCTATGGTTTCTCTCATAGGCATATAAGAGACCAACCAAAAGTAAGAGAGTAGCTGGCTAATAAGCTGATTAATTTTTTTTAAAACTATAGCCCAGTTAGAACAAAGTATTGAAATTGTAAAGGGGAGAGAGCACATGATTGATACATGAGGAGGTAGAAGTAAGGAGTAAACGTATAGTGAAAATCAGCCTTTTTTTAAATAGGGCTATATTAAGGTGTGTGTAATGTGCAGAACTGTACATAGGAGATAGATCTTATTTAAGAATAAATGATTCCCATTCTCTTTAAAGGATGGAGTTACTAGACCCATGACAGCAGTGAGAGCAGCTGGTTTTACCAAAGCAGCTTTGAGAGGTTTGTTACACTGTCTCTACTAATAATCTTTTTTGGATCTTTTAATCTTTTATCATTTTGTGATATAAATATTACTGCCATTTTAAATAAAATCTAACAATGCCATTGATTATAAGATGCACTGATATTTTAGGTACCATTAAGAAAGGAAAGGGATGATGAAAATCTTCTACGTATCTGTTAGGGTGGTAATTAAACCATGGTGTAATTTGTCAAAATGTATTGAAATAATATGTAGAAAGTTAAATGATAATTTAAAAATAAAATTATAACAAAAATTTATGTTTAGTATGCCAATAAGGAAAATTAAAAAGCCAATACCAGGTTATAAGACATGTGACTGATAATTTAGAGTTGATAATGGAGATAGATCACTGTGGAAGAGAAAGTAAATGCTGAGAATATCTTATTTTTGTTTTTAAGTTTAACACATGTATTATTTACATAGCTTTATGTATGTTAAAAATCTTACCAATTTCCCAGTATATGAAATGTTTATATAGACACAGTGTTATCTCTATTTAATAAATAGGTAATTGAAACCATTTAATAAAGAGGTAAATGAAATAGCTTATGCAAGGTTTTATATTTTCATATTTTCTTCGATTTTGCTGGGTTACAAATTGAATATTAACTCTTGAATTGTGTCTCAGGCTCTGCATTTGACCCCCTTAGTCAGTCAAGGGGCCCTGCTCCCCCTTTGGAAGCCAAGAAAAAAGATAGGTATGTAAGTCCTTATGTTGTTGTTTGTTGTTGTTGCTGCATATTTTAAATTTTTATTTTCCAAATGCATAATTTTTTTTTTTTTTGAGATATCTCACTCTGTTGCCCAGGCTGGAGTGCAGTGATGCAATCTTGGCTCACTGCAACCTTCATCTCCCAGGTTCAAGCGATTCTCCTGTCTTAGCCTCCTGAGTAGCTGGGATTACAGGTGCCCGGACTACATCCAGATAATTTTTGTATTTTTGGTAGAGATGGGGTTTTGCCATGCTGGCTAGGCTGGTCTCGAACTCTCAATCTCAAATGATCTGCCGACCTCAGCCTCCCAAAGTGTTGGCATTACAGGCGTGAGCCACCACACCAGCCCAAATACATAATTCTTAATCTTTAAAAAGTTTGTGTCAGCAGAGTAGTAAACAAAAAATCATCCCTAGTTGCCAGAACTAACAAAATTAAGAATAGCCATATGTATTCTGTGCAATTTTATTGTGATATTATATGACTTGAAGATATGGTCTAATTTTTTATCAGGGCCAGTATTGAGTCTATTGACAGCCAAATGGGGTTGTAAATGTTATAAGATATGATTATTTTGAGAGGACATTTCAAGGGAAAAAATTAAGAGAACACATATGAAATTAATTTGTCATATTATTGAGAAATTTAATTTTTTATAGAACTTAATTTTGTGCTAGTGGCTAGACAGTAGCCAAAAAGCTATGGTATACATTTAATTATATACATCTGCTGGTATCCAAGTACCTCGATGTATACACTTTACAAATAGTAATAAAAGCTAACATTAACTGATTCCTTGCTGTGTGCCAGGCACTTTTGCAAGTACTTTCCCTATGAAAACAGAGCTATTACTCTCACTAGTTTATAAAGAGGGGAACTGAAGCCCAGCTATCTTAACTTTCTAAGGCTAATAAATGACAAGGCTGAGATTCAAACCCAATTTTTCTAGTTCCAGAGCCCAAGCTCTGGAACTAGAACTCGAATTAATCACTATACTGTTTTGCTTCTATAAAATATATGTTTTAAAATTGTAATTCTTTTTTTTTCTTTTTTTTAATTTAAATTGTAATTCTTAAACCCACTATTTAGGCTTTCATGTAAATTACATAATTTCCATTTTTGACTAGCAAGGAACCTCTGTAGAAAAATCACTTTATTTTTTAATCTTAATTAATGACAGCACATTTGCTAATAAAAGCATTTTTTAATTTAAATATTATGTCATTTAAATGGTCCTTTCGGCTGCTAATAACAGAAAACATGCTTAAAAAAAAAAAGGACACAGGCCAGGCGTGGTGGCTCATGCCTATAATCTCAGCCTTTTGGGAGGCCAAGGTGAGAGGATCACTTGAGCCCAGGAGTTCAAGACTAGCCTGGGCAACATAGTGAGACCCCGTCTCCACAAAAAAATTAAAAAATTAGCTGGGTATGGTAGCACACACCTGTAGGTCCAGCTACTCAGAAGGCTGAGGTGGGAGGATGGCTTGAGCCCAGGAGGTGGTGGCTGCAGTGAGCTGTGATCATACCACCGCACCCCAGCCTGGGTGACAGAGCAAGACCCTGTCTTAAAGAAAGATTAAAAAAAAAAAAAAGACATATACATAATTAACAAGAAAATTTGTTATCTCACATAATAGGAAGTCTGGAGGAAGGGAAGTTCTGGGGATGGTTAATTTAACTGCTCAGTAACATCATCCCTGGTCCAGCTTCTCTGTTTCCCTTGGCTTTCCCCAAGCGCCTGCCGATCATTATGATGCCAAGAGAGTGTTGAGAGTTCAAAATCTCCATGTAACTGATAAAGTCTAGAGGCAGAATGTTCCTAGTCTTAGGTCTCTTAAAAAGCCAAGAAGATCTTTCTAGCAGCCCTCTAGCTGAAGCAGATATGCCTTCATTTCTCAGTGTGGAATGCATCAAATGCTCATGGCTGAACCAAACACTTGGCAAAGAGAATGAGATTCTCTTGACTTGCTTAGATTCTGCATGCAAAGAAGGGCGGGTGGCAGGCTGTGTGTGGGTAGGTAGCCAACAGTGCCTGAATATAGATTGCATTTTTTTTGCATTTGGTAGGGACAGGGAAAGTTACTTTCAGTGTCTTCATAAAGTTCTCTTACAAATTTTTAAGTTTAAAATTTTATGTTGATATTTTGAATTTAATAAAATCTGTAAGCAACATTTAAGACATACATTAAAGTGTTTCAGACAACTAGAAAATAGAATTCTATACTTCATGTAACCTTCATAAAACTACCATCTATTATGCTTATTACTCAGAATTTTACAGATCTTTATAAACTAATAAACTTTGTAGTCTTAGTCCCAGGTTTCCCCAAAGAATATAATTTTATAGAAAAAGTTATGCTGCTCGATTTATTTCTATATACTTTCATAAAGTCCATTTGTAGAGAATTAAGAGAACTACTATCTATTCTGATATAGCCATAGTAAAATTTTATTTAGGCATTGATGTGTATTCAGAGTATTGTTGTATTTTGCCAAAAGAAAGTGGTAGCAAAACAACATTACTGTTATTTTGAAAGGTAACTGATTTGGGAATACTTGATATACTATTAATAGAGCTAGGATTTTTAAACTTCTTCACCTCATTAGAAACTTTCTCTATGGCCAGGCATGGTGGTGCATGCCTATAGTGTCAACTACTCAGGAGGCTGAGGCAGAAAGATCACTTAAGCCCAAGAGTTCATGCCATAGTGCATTATGATTGTGCCTGTAAATAGCTACTGCACTCTAGCCTGAGCAACATAGCAAGAACCTGTCTTTTTTTTTTTTTTTTTTTTTGAGACAGAGTCTTGCTCTGTCACCCAGGCTGGAGTATGGAGTGCAGTGGCACAATATCACTCACTGCAACCTCTGCCTCCCAGGTTCAAGCGATATTCTCCTGCCTCAGCCTCCCAAGTAACTGGGATTATAGGTGCCTGCCACAACACCTGGCTAATTTTTGTATTTTTTAGTAGAGACAGGGTTTCACCATGTTGGCCAGGCTGGTCTCAAACTCCTGACCTCAAGTGATCTACCTGCCTAAGCCTCCCAAAGTGCTGGGATTACAGGCAGGAGCCACCACGCCCGGCCATGTTACCTATCTTGACTGTTGTTATTATTTTACTATTATGAATAGTTACATGATGTAGTTGTTAAAAACAGTACTACATTTGCTCTTTAATACCATGTATACATTTGTCTTACCTTAACTTTATAGTTAAACTATAAAGTTTAACTGCACATCGTTCAATGTTGAAAGTAAATTAGGCTGGGTGTTGTGGTTCACACCTGTAATCCCAGCACTTTGGGAGGCTGAGGAGGGAGAATCACTTGAGGCCTGGAGTTTAAGACCAGCCTCCCTGGGCAAGATGAGGAGACTCTGTCTCTACAAAAAACAAAAACAAAATTATTGATGTATGGTGGCATGCCCCTGTAGTCCTAGCTACTTGAGAGGCTGAGGTGGGAGGAGATGACCTGAGCCCAGAAGTCAAGACTACAGGCTGCAGTAAGCTATGATTGTGCCACTGCACTCCAGCCTGGGCAACCAAGTGAGACCTTGTCTGTAAAATAAAATAAAATAAATTTTAGTATAGATTTTTAGAGGTTGAATGATTTAAATTGTACCTGCTTTTGTCTTTAATAGCCCAGAGGAAAAAATAAAGCAATTAGAGAAGGAAGTAAATGAATTGGTAGAAGAAAGCTGTATTGCCAATAGTTGTGGAGACTTAAAATTGGTAAGTTCATAAATAAGATTCAAAATTATGAAGCATTTATAGGTGTATGTCTGTTTTTATACATACACCATATGTATAGACAAATATTTTTGTTTGCCTTTGACTGGTCTTAGGATAAGAAGCAATTATTTTGAGAACCAGGAATTGTAACTCAGTTTCATAAATTTGAATGTCAAAATAATTGGCTGGTTTTGTAATTCTTGACATTGGTCTTTTCAGTAGGGAAAAAAATTCTAATGTATTGGTATACTTAACTTGGCAGCTTGGTGGACTATTGGATTAGACAGCAATATGCTGCTGAAAGGTGTAGCTACCATGAGCCACACACAGTACTAAGGGCTGTTTTCTTCTTGAAGCCTCACTACTATCAAATATTTTTTCCCAAGTAACTAAAAAATTATAGTTTGCTTTTTGGGAATCCAACTTTGCTTTTTAAATATCAATCTTTTCTTTTAATTTGCTTTGTTCATATTACTTTGATTGTCATATCAGATAAATATAATTTCCACGAGTTATTGGATTAATGAATACCATTAGAAAGAAATGTTCACTTTAAAAAGCTACTTTTATTACTCATAAAACTGGGGCTTTGTCATTCTAAAAAAAAAAAAGTCCCTTTCCAAGGGAAGTTTCTGGTAAGAGCACAGAGGGGGTGTCTTGAGGAATCTGAGGATAGAAAATGAGTTCATCCAACCTTCATGTAGATATTTCTCAAATGCATAAAAGTTGATGAACACTCAAAGGAAGTTACAAGGTATAAATCTGATTTCAGGCCTTAGAAAAGGCAAAAGATGCGGGAAGAAAAGAGAGAGTCCTGGTGAGACAGCGAGAACAAGTTACAACTCCAGAAAATATCAATTTGGATTTAACTTACTCAGTAAGTATTGAAATATAACACAATTTTTAAATAAAATTTTGACTAGGGTTAATGGGTTCCAGAGTCTTTTTTCTTTTATTTTTAAAATCTTCAGGTGCTTCTGGTCTTTAGATGCTCACAATTAGATTAATAAGAATCTTTAGTTCATGAAACACTCTTGTCTTTGTTTTGTGCAAAGAGCTCTTTTATTTAGTTATTTAGCTAGTTATTTTAGGCTGGGTGCAGTGGCTCACTCCTGTAATCCTAACACCTTGGGAGGTCAAGGTGGAAGGATTACTTGAGCTCGGAAGTTTGTGACCAGCCTGGGCAACATAGTGAGACCTTGTCTCTATTTATTAAAAAATATGTAGCTGGACGCGGTGGCTCACGCCTGTAATCCCAGCACTTTGGGAGGCCGAGGCGGGCGGATCACAAGGTCAGGAGATCGAGACCATCCTGGCTAACATGGTGAAACCCCATCTCTACTAAAAATACAAAAAATTAGCCAGGCGTGGTGGCGGGCGCCTGTAGTCCCAGCTACTCGGGAGGCTGAGGCAGGAGAATGGCGTGAACCCGGGAGGCGGAGCTTGCAGTGAGCCGAGATCGCGCCACTGCACTCCAGAGCCTGGGTGACAGAGCGAGACTCCATCTCAAAAAAAAAAAAAAAAAAAAAAGTATATATTTTGATAACTTAGTAAGTACCTGCAAACCTACCATCCAATGGCTCTATTTCTTGAAGAGCACTAATTTTAATGCTCTATCAAGGTGGTTATTTTGATGAGATTGTGATGTAGACTTTTCAGTCAGTGATTTTCAAGAACTTCAAACTAGGCATGTAAGATAATGTTCTATGAGGGTAGTGGGGAAAAAAAAACTAATGCCTCTAATTTCTAGCAACATCATTTATTTAATTCTGAAAAGACACCTCCTTAATATTTGCACTTCTGTTTAAAAGGGTGTATTTTCAGTGGGTAAAGTTTTCATATACTAAACACATAGAAAAAAGGGCGTTTGAAATTTTGAAATGTTAGATGCTTACTCTTTATAGCTGATATTCTACGATTCCATTAAATCTTTCAGGGATAATTTATGATGATCATTTTTTACCTTTAGGAACATAATTTATTATAAATTAATTACTTAAATTGTAATTTAGTATATAGAGCTTACTATACAGATTCTTCTGATAGACTTTAAGGTTTAAGATATTTCCATGTTTAATTTATATTTACAAAGAGAATTTAGTTCACGATCTTGCTTATTTCTTTGATCACCAGCAGCATTAATGATACACATTTATTCTTTGTAGGTCCTCCAGAGATTAATAGATGGCAAATACTACTAAATTCAATAGAATACGTAGAAAATTAAGGTGAAATTTAGAGGACAGCTCTTCTTTTCTTAATGTTCATTTGTAATGCAAGATAATTCTTTTGTTTACTTAATTTCATAATTGGCTGAGTATCTTGATGTAAGTAGCTAACTTTGTTATAGGATTTTAATCTCTAGAAAGATTATAGGTGAAAGGGGCCTAAAGTGGTCTTATGTGTCTTTTCTATAATATTTTCTTCCTTAGGTTCTTTTCAATTTGGCCAGTCAGTATTCAGTTAATGAAATGTATGCCGAAGCACTTAACACTTATCAAGTTATAGTGAAAAATAAGATGTTTAGCAACGCAGGTAGGTGTACATAATCAGTTTTTCCAATAGATGTAATTCTTTCGTAGTGTTAATTTATGTCTCTTCATTTTATGCTTCCTTAAAATGAAATGATCTATGCTCTAAACAAATCAGTATTTATGATAGGGGTATCCTGCTTAAACATACTATTTATATAAAAATCCTTACAGATGAAGAAATATAGTTAGTATGAGGTATACTGCCTAATAGTAAACAAAAAAAATGTATCCCGTTATCACAAGTAGAATGAGCCATGGCATCCTCATAGAATGTGCTTTTCCTTATATAAATTTATCCCCAAGAGATTATAGTTTATTTTTAGCATTTATATTGTGTAATTTTTTGGTAGCAGTATTAATGTTTATCAGAATGCCATTTCCTTTAATATTATTAAAATGTATGTGGCATTCTTGAGTCTAACTTTTAAATGTCTTTAAGTTCCATGTTTTCCTAGAAGAATGCACAATAATGTAAAGCACAATAATGTAAATCAGTTGTTTTCTAGCCATAGTTTCAGGAATCTGTCTTAAGTTCCATTTCTTCACAGGAGGTAAGTTTGAAAAGTATAACTGTTTTAAAGTTAAAATTTTAGATAATGTCTGAGACTTCATAACTGAGAAATGCTTCAGAGAATATGAATTAAAAGTCATCTAAAATATCAAAGAGTGGAGAAAAAAGAATATTATACATTCATTAAATTTTTTTAAATTAGGAATATTGAAAATGAATATGGGAAATATCTATTTAAAGCAAAGAAATTATTCCAAAGCCATTAAATTCTACCGAATGGCATTAGACCAAGTTTCAAGTGTCAATAATCAAATGAGGTAAGTTTATAACAATAGATAATAATTGTATAATTAAAGCGTTTTTCTAAAACAAGATAACTCTTCTGACCTGTTTTCAGTGGGTTGAACATTTTGAAGTGTTTGTACATGAGATTTATACGTGTAGTATTTTGATCTGTTCCCTTCTTACTACTTGTACACATTTTTATAATGACAAGTTAAAGGTTAAAGCACTGTATGTGATCATATGAAATAAAACTAAGCTAAGTGACCAATAAAGGGGTTAACCCTGAAGGCCATTACTACCCTGATATAACTTAATGTGGACACAAAATCATAATAGCAGTCCTCCAGAACGTATCAAACATATCAATACGAGGCTAGAAATTAAGCCCCCCTTACGTTCTTGCTGTAGCTTGAGAATGAAATAGTGAGAGAAAAGGATTACTTCTGAGTCTTAGAAGAGGGGGAAGCTGGGATATTTTCTATTCTTATAATATTCAGGAGCAGAAACAGTAAGTTTTCTTATGGTCTAGCGATAACTGTGGGGACATAGGAAGTTCCAGGATATTTACTGATCATAATTTCCCCTAGGCACTGTACAGTTTCTCTGTGAAAGTTAATTTATTTGCAATACCACCTTTTAAGATCATTTGTTTTTGAATTTTACATAATATCTCATTATCATTAGCAAATATTATCTAACTTACAGAACACAATGCCCTTGAAGTACTTTTAAGCCAGGTGAGACCAAGAATTTGAGCATTTTAGAAAAAAAATAGTATTGAGTAACATATATTAAGTGCTTCATAATCAATAATCAAGACAATGGGTGCTGTAATAATTCAGTGGAAGAAATCATTATTGCGAACAAGAATGATCAAGAAAGGCTTTTTGAAGGAGGCATACTTGATATTGACTATTTAGGAGGAGAGAAGGGATAACATCTGAGAAAAAGGCAACACCTGAGACCAGTCAGGGACATAATAGTCTTTATGATCTGATCAGAGAATTATGAATAAACTAATTGAGTTGAAATAGAGGGATTATATTGAAGAGTGTTTAGAAATAAGGTGGGATCACATCCATTAGAATGGCTCCAATCAAAGAAACAATAAGTTTTGGTGAATATTTAGAAAAATTAGAAACCTCATTCACTGGAGATGTCAAATGGTGCAGCTACTTCGGAAAACAGGCAGTTAGATAAAAAAGTTAAACACAAATTTACCATGTGACCAGCAATTCTGCTTTTAGGTATATACCCAAGAGAAATGAAAATATAGATTGTCACAAAGGCTTTTACACAAACATTCATAACAAAATTATTCATAATAGCCAAAAAGTAGAAACAAGACAAATGTCTACCAAGTAGGCAACGTATAAATAAAATAAGGTACGTATTCATACTATGAAATGCTATTTGACAAAAAAAGGAATGAAGTACTGATACATGCTACAAAATGGAAGAATCTCAAAAAATTATGCCAAGTGAAAGAAGCAAGACAAAATATCACAAATTGTATGACTCCATTTATGTACAATGCCTAGAAGAGACAGAAAATAGACTAATGGGCCAGGCATGGTGCCTCACGCCTGTAATCCCAGCACTTTGGGAGGCCGAGGCGGGCGAATCACCTGAAGTCGGGAGTTCCAGACCAGCCTGACCAGTATGGTGAAACCCCATCTCTACTAAAAATACAAAAATTAGCCCGGCGTGGTGGCATGTGCTTACAATCCCAGCTATTTAGGAGGCTGAGGTGGGAGAATTGCTTGAACCCAGGAGGCAGAGGTTCCAGTGAGCAGAGATCATGCCACTGCATTCCAGCCTGAGTGACAGAGAGAGACCCTGTCTAAAAAAAAGAAAAAAGACTAATGTTTACCTAGGGCTAGGAATAAGAATGGGGAATGACTGTTAATGAGCACAGGTTTTATTTTTAGGGTAATGGAAATGAATTAAAATAAGGATGTTGTTATAGTTCCACAACTATATAAATACAGCAATAATTATTGAATCATATACTTAAAATGAGTGAATTTTATGGTGTGTATATAAAGCTTTTATCAATAAAGCTTTAACAAAACAAAAACGAAGTAAAGTGGGAGAGGAAAAAAGAAAACTATTTGTGAATGGTTTGAATGTCATACTAAAGAGTTCAGAATTTTAAAGCTAATCCATGTCTTTTTCTTTTAGGATTAAAATAATGCAGAACATTGGAGTTACATTTATTCAGGCTGGTCAGTATTCAGATGCTATTAATTCATATGAGCACATAATGAGCATGGCACCAAATCTGAAGGCAGGCTACAACCTAACTATCTGTTATTTTGCTGTTGGAGACCGAGAAAAAATGAAGAAGGCATTCCAAAAATTGATTGCTGTTCCATTAGAAATTGATGAAGATAAATATATTTCACCAAGTGTGAGTATGAAAAAGACATTTCTGTAGCCACTTCCCACTTATCTGTGCTTTTCTGTTTTCAGAATGAGAAAGCCAGAATAGATGACTACTTGGGTTTTTCCCAGGCCTGTATCAATGTGTTTTATTATGGATATATTTCATTTGTTATTTAAATTGGGTTGAGAATGAGACTCTATTGAAATGGAGTAGAGATTATGGTTAAACCAGACTGCACAATTTTAGTTAAAAAAATCATTAAAAATAAGATTCCATGTCATTCATTAAGCATAATATCTTTTTTTTTTTTTTTTTTTTTTTTTTTTGAGACAGAGAGCCTGCCTTCCAGGCTGGAGTGCAGTGGCGCAATCTCTGCCTCCCAGGCTCTGGCAATTCTCATGCCTCAGGCTCCCGAGTAGCTGGGATTACAGGCATGCGCCACCATGCCCAGCTAAGTTTTTTATTTTTAGTAGAGAAGGGGTTTTGCCATGTTGCCCAGTCTGGTCTTGAACTCCTGGCCTCATGTGATCCACCTGCCTCCACTTTCCAAAGTGCTGGGATTACAGCTGTGAGCCCGGCCAAGGGTAATATCTTGACCAAGAAACCTCCAAATCCTTATTTCACCTATTAAGAGCTATTGTGGAGCAGAGGGAACCCTCAACTGTGTGTAAATATATCAAGAGCGAAGGCCAGGCGCAGTGGCTCACACCTGTAATTAACAGCACTTTGGGAGGCCGAGGTGGGCGGATTGCGAGGTCAGTAGTTCGAGACCAGCCTGACCAACAGGGCGAAACCCTGTCTCTACTGAAAATACAAAAATTAGCTGGGTGTGGTGGTGGGTGCCTGTAATCTCAGCTACTTGGGAGGCCGAGGCAGGAGAATTGCTTGAACTTGGGAGGTGGAGGTTGCAGTGAGCCGAGATTGCGCCACTGCACTCCATCCTGGGTGACAGAGCAAGACTCTGTCTTGAAAAAAAAAAAAAAAGGTGAAATAAATTTAAATTCCTTATCCTTATCCATAGAGTGGAACATAATGCAGTTATCAAAAGTCATATTTTCAAACACCTAGGGAAATCTCATATAATGTTAAGTGAAAACATACAGCTATGCACACCTATAACATGAACATAAACTGAAAGAATTGACACCAATGTAGGAACAGTAGTTTCTGAGCTATGAGATTGTAAATGCTTTTGAAATATTTTCCAGATTTTTACAAATAAAATATTGGCATACTGTGTATTAGTTTAAGGAAAACCATATGAAATTGCCTCTATTTGTAGATAAAAGTGGTACATTTTCAATTTCACAGAGTTGAACTTTTAATAGATTTTTTTAATAGATTATATTAGCTGGGCATGGTGGCAGGTGCCTGTAATCCCAGTTACTAGGGAGGCTGAGGCAGGAGAATCACTTGAACCCAGAAGGTGGAGGTTGCAGGAGCCGAGATCGCACCATTCACTCCAGCCTGGGTGACAAGAGCAAAACTCCATCTCAAAAAAAAAAAAAAAAATAGATTATAAGAGTACTGTAGCATAGTGGGTAAAGAGTATAGGCTCTGAAGCCAGATGCCTTGGCTCTCCTACTCAGCTGTTACTCTCCCTGTGCCTCAGTTCTTTTATATATGTAATGGGATTAACTATTATAACCTATTTTATAGGGTTAAGGTGAGGATTATAGGTGAGGATTAAATAAGTTAATGCATGTGAAATGCTTAAAATAGTACTTGGCAGCTAGGCACAGTGGCTCACACCTGTAATTCCAACACTTTGGGAGGCCAAGGTAGGAGGATTGCTTGAGCCTGAGAGTTCAAGATCAGCCTGCGCAACATGGCGAAACTCCATCTCTACAAAAAAAAAAACGAAAATTAGCCGGGCTTGATGTTGCACACCTGTAGTCCCAGCTACTTGGGAGGCTGAGGTGGGAGGATCATCTGAGCCCGAGGAGGTCAAGGCTGCAATGAGCCGTGATCACACCCCTGCACATTAGCTTGGGTGACAGAATAAGACCTTGTCTCAAAAAAATAAAAAATTAGCCAGCCTGGTGGTGTACACCTGTAGTCCCAGCTACTCTGGAGGCTGAGGTGGGAGGATCATCTAAGCCCGGGGAGGTCAGGGGTTTAGTGAGTTGTGATCACAACACTGCTCTCCAGCCTGGATGACAGAGTGAGACCTTGTCTCAAAAGTAAAATAACAAATAAAAAAAATAAAATATTAGCCAGGCGTGGTGGTACATGTCTGTAGTCCCACCTACTCCAGAAGCTGAGTGGGAAGATGGCTTGAGCCCAGAATTTGAGGCTGCAGTGACCCATGATCGTGCCACAGTGCTCCAGTCTGGGCAACAGAGCAAGACTCTGTCTCAAAACAAAACTAACCAAACAAAAAAAAATGTAGTACGTGGAAGATAGTTAAGTGCTGGGCAAATGTTAATTATTATATATTATTTTCATATTGAGAAAAAATAATATATGTTGTAAAATCATCTGTGTTTTTAATGGGGAGTAGAGATATGGATCATACTAAGTAATTGATGATTGAAGCATTTATATTTGAGTTTAGAATTAAAGTATTACATATTTGTACTAACAACCCCAGCTTCTGTGTACTTGGTACTAATCTTTCCATCCTGATCCTTTTATCAGCTTCTTAGAATAGGTTAGTTCAATGGAGAATGTGATTGGTAATCAGAAATATGAAAAAAGAAAGTTCTAATTTACATAAGGGAAAATAGAAGGATTAATTTACTCTCCATTTTTTAAAACTAATTAGTGGGGAGGCTTATTGGAAATTCAAGTTCGTGACTGGACATGATGGCTTATGCCTATAGTCCCAGTACTTTGAAAGGCTGAGGTGAGCAAATTGCTTGAGCCCAGGAATTGAAGACCAGCCTGGGCAAAATGGTGAAACCTCATCTCTACAAAAAATACAAAAATTAGCCAGGCATCATGGCGTGCCCCTGTAGTCCCAGCTACTTGGGAGGCTGAGGTGGGAGGATCACCTGAGCCCAGGGAGGTGGAGGCTGCAGTGAGCCATGATCTTGCCACTGCACTCCAGCCTGGGCAATAGAGTGAGGCTGTATCTCAAAACAAAACAAAACAAAAATTAAGTTCTTGCTGTTTACTTCTGAATTATTCTTTTTTTCTTCCATTTTATTTTACCAGGATGATCCTCATACTAACTTAGTAACTGAAGCTATAAAAAATGATCACCTCAGGCAAATGGAACATGAAAGGTAATATTTTAAACTTAATAATGTAGTTATTAATTCTATTATTTAAAATATTTCATGTTTAGTATTAAGATAATATTTGAAACTTAAAATAATTTAGTTTTAATTTTTATAAAAGAGTTGAACGTGCATTCTGTTTCTTACAGAACTTGTTATATTCAATATATTTCTTGAATAGTGCTATTCACCATTTTTGTACTTACCGGTTCTCTTTTCTCATTCAGAATAATCTCAGTGCTCGTGCTAATCTCAATTACTCAATCTCAGTTATTCTGTCAGTTGTTTCCCTCTGCATTTGGTACATTATTGGAACTTTGTTTATCTTACCTTTATTTCAAAAATGATGTCTTTATGTTTTTTTATCCTGCCTCACAATTAAGGATCAGCTCTCGGAGACAAAATTCTATTTATTTCATTTCTTCCTTCCTCTAATATGGTACTACAACTTGTTTCTACTTACAACACTTCTGACACCAAATGTGTGGTTTTTCTCACACCAACAACCAATTATCAATCTCCCTGGATACCAAGGGCTTAGTCCCACAAGACCACTACCCTGTTCCTCACTACAGATGCCAGCTGTAAGCCTGTAAGCCTGGGCCTCCTGAACTCCTCCTGACTGACCTGGTATGAATGGAAGGCTCCCACTACCCCCTCCTCAGGGTCAGTAGTTTTCTAGAAGAGCTCACAAAACTCAGAAAAATACTTTATTTATACTTACCACTTTATTATAAAGGATACAACTCAGAGACAACCAGATGGAAGAGCCGCATAGGGCAGAATATGGGGGAAGTAGTGCAGAGCTTCTATGCACTTTCTGGGTACACCACCCTCCCAGCACTTCAGTGTATTCATCAACCTGGAAACTCTCTGAACTGTGTCATTTAGGGTTTATATGGAGGTTTCATGATGTAGGCATGATTGATTTTTATCACTGGCCATTGGTGATTGAACCCAGTCTGCAGCCTTTCTCCCTTCGCTGGAGATTGAGGGTGGAATTAAAAGTACAACTGGGGTGGTGTCAGAAAAGGCCAAGTGGGAGCTAAGACTTTAATCCCTAAAGGCTGTTCCATTCCTCTGATGTCAGTGGATGACATGTGGGGACCCTGGAATTCCACCCCTACCCAGCAGTACTGAAGCATCCCTCAACCCTTTCTCCTTGGGTAGTGTCAGAGGAGGCTTAGTGGAGCATCAGGGCTTTACCTGTCACCCAGTTGTAACAAAGCTCTCCCATCATGATGTTAGTAGGATGGACTATTTGGGAAGCAAGAACTCCCACCCTGCCCAACAGATGCAAGGACTCCTCTGCCTATTCTGGGTGTCAACGAAGGCCATGTGGCAGGGGCTGGATTTCCACCTTCACCTGGCAGTGGTAAGGTTGAGTGTCTCCTTCCTCTGCTGGAGTGGTATCCAGAAAGCCAGCTAAAACAGAATACTTAAAATCCAGGGTCTCATAATTCAGAAATGTCCAAGTGTTCATTAAGAATCATTGTTTGCTGGGCACGGTGGCTCACGCCTGTAGTCCCAGCACTTTGGGAGGCTGAGCTGGGTAGATAACCTGAGGTCAAAAGTTCGAGACCAGCCTGACCAATATGGTGAAACCCCATCTCTACTAAAAATACAAAAATTAGCCAGGCATGGTGGCGTGTGCGTGTAGTCCCAGCTATTCAGGAGGCTGGGACAGGAGAAGTGCTTGAACCCAGGAGGCAGAGGTTGTAGTGAGTGCCGAGATAGCGCCACTGCCCTCCAGGCTGGGTGACAGAGCGGGACTCTGTCTCAAAAAATAAAATAAATAAATAAATAAAATAGATAGTTTGAATAGCCCTATAAATCTTAAGGACATTGAATGATACTTTTAAAACTCTGAAAAAAGAAACCTATCTCTAGGCCCAGATGGGTTTTACTGGAGAATTCTGTCAAGAATTTATATCAGGGGCGGGAAGGGGCGGCCACTTGGGCAGGATGGTGGCGGCTGCAGTGGGCAGCGTGGTCAACAAGGTGATCCTGAGCGCCTTCCCGTTCCCGGTGACCGTGTTCTTGTGCCACATCCTGGTGCTGTACGCGGGGCTCCTGCCGCTGCTGCACACTTGGCGCGTGCCCCCTGTGCCACCCATCTCAGGCCCCGGGCCCAGTCTGCATCCGTTGCCTGGCCCGCTGCTGCCACCGCACTTTTGCCCTCACTGCGTGCTGCCAGTCGCCTTCGGCAAGTACTTCACATCCCTGTCAGTGCACGTCAGCTTTTGGAAGGTGCCCATGTCCTATGCACACACCATCAAGGCCACCATGCCCATTTGGGTGGTCCTCCTGTCCCAGATCATTATAAAGGAGAAGCAGAGCACCAAGGTATACTTGTCACTCATCCCCATCATCAGCGGCATCCTGATGGCCACGGTCACCAAGTTGTCTTTCGACCTGTGGGGAGGCTGCCACGCTGTGCTTCTTGCTTCAGAACATTTTCTCCAAAAAGATATTGAGAGATTTGTGGATCCACCATCTCCCGCTGCTCAACATCTTGGGCTGCGACGCTGTCTTTTTTATGATCCCCACCTGGGTTCTGGTGGACCTCTCAGCTTTCCTGGTCAGCAGCGACTTGACTACGTCTCCCAGTGGCCCTGGATGCTCCTGCTTCTGGCTGTCAGTGGCTTCTGTAACTTTGCCCAGAATGTCATCGCCTTTAGCATCCTCAACCTCGTCAGCTCCCTGAGCTATTCGGTCGTCAATGCCACCAGGAGAATCATGGTCATCACAGTGTCCCTGATCATGCTGCCCAATGCAGTCACCAGCACCAATGTCCTGGGCATAATAACTGCCATCCTCGGGGTCTTCCTCTACAACAAGACCAAGTAAGATGCAAACCAGCAAGTCAGGAAGCACCTCCTGCTGGCACCACAGTGGACCTGAGCAGCAAGGAGCATCACCAGAGCCCGCTGGAGAAGCCCCACCAATGGCCTCCTCTTCCCCCAGCATGGGGACTATCATGGCTCCAATAATATCTTAACAGACCACTTCCAGTACAGCTGGCAGAGCTACCCAAACTCGTAGTTTGAACCGCTATGACTTGTAGAGTCCAGAGGACAGGACCAGACTGTTCTGCGACTCCTTCCCCTGCCCCCACAGCAGTTTCAGAAACTTCTGACATCCAGTGAATGTACAACCCAGCCGAGGGAATGGTGCATAACTCTTCGTCAGAAGCACCGGGGTTCCCGGCCCCCCATGAGCGGCAGGAGGATGCATTGCCTGCAGCACAGATGGCTGTGGGCTCTGGGCAAACCTAAACAGACACTAGTGTCCCATGCTCTTTCCTCCTGGAAACTGTCATCTGAGGGCCGGGTCCCTGCCGAGATTTTGGCCACGTTATACCTTTCCATGTGGAATTATTCCCTAAACGGTATATCTCAAAACACTTGTGTCTGCATTCCAGATAACATTCAGGACCCTGTCTGGAAAGCTGGGATCGCTGTGGCTGTAGACCATGGGCTGGCAGTGGGGGGTGTCCAGGGCGGCGCTTGAGAATGTCAGACTGGCCGTTTTAATTCCCCGGCTCAGATACGCATAGGACCAGCAGGGTCACTGAGCAGACAAGGAGCCTGTGAGAATCATTCAGAAACATCCCCAGCCACAGAGATGGATCCAGTTTCCCAGTCATCCCCTTAATGGTTCGCAAGTTCCTGGCAAACGTTCCAAAGTGAAAAGCGATTGCAATTTGCATCCAATTCCTGCAGCCTGGTGCTCTGCCCTGCGTGTCAGAGTTGGCATCCACCTGGATCCAGAGGGAAGGGAAACTGCTCTCTCTCTCTCCTCTGCCTCCACTTCTCTTGGGGTAACAAAAAGGATCTTCGAGAAATCATGTTCAGTATTTCAAGCTCTATTTCTATGGCACTTACCTTTTGAGAGGAGTCTTCACCTCTTCTGCCATGACTTGGTAGGTTGTTTGGTAGGGAGATCTTGATTTTCTGAGGATCTTGCATTTTTCTAGGGAATATTTTGTAGTTGTGTATGTGTTTAGCCTCGATCCCCATTACCCTATGCATTAGGACTGGCTTATGGGTCAAAAACTGTTTTATTTCTAAATGTTTAAAAACAAAGTTCCCACTGGTGATGCCTGTGTGACACATTTTGATATTTAGTATGAAAAAATGCAGTGTTTCGAAGCTTCGAGAGAAGCTTCAAAATGGACACAATTGCTGAAAACAGAATGAATCATGAACATTATCTCAATATTTTGCATAATAGACAAGACCACGGCGTTTTGGTCCCTGACCTGTTTTTGTGTTTATGTTAGGATCTGAATCATGTTCTGGGTAAGGGGAGAAGGAGCGAACACTGCACTAAGATTTGGTTTGCCAAATCAGATTCTTTGGTCAAGAGTCAGTTTAGGGCTGGGCGCAGTGGCTCACCCCTGTAATCCCAGCCCTTTGGGAGGCTGAGGCAGGTGGATCACTAGAGACCAGCCTGGCCAATGTGGTGAAATCTGTCTCTACTAAAAAGATGCAAAAATTAGCCGGGCATAGTGGCACACGCCTGTAGTCCCAGCTACTTGGGAGGCTGAGGCAGAAGAATCACTTGAGCCCAGGAGGTGGAGGTTGCAGTGAGCCGAGATCATGCCACTACACTCCAGCCTGGCCAACAGAGTGAGACTCTGTCTCAAAAACAAACAAACAAACAGAAAAAAAAAACAAAAAACAACCAGTTTGGGTTTTGGCAGAAATCACATCAGGAATATTACACGACCCCAGTAGGTAACCCTGAGTGCTCAGGTCTGAGCTGTGGTCTCAGTCTTTTATGGCTTCATGAAAGGACTGTGCCCTCAGGGAGGGGACCATGGCTTGGCTTGTGGGGTCTTGGTGATGGCTGCCATCTTTCTTCATCATCACACCCAGCTTCTTGCTGGCACTTGCGGGGAGACAGCAGCAGATGAGAGGTTCACCCTTTATCTCCCAGTGAGCAAGATGCTTCCCTGTTCAGAGAGGAAGTAACATTGCTTATGCTTGACTGCTGTTTTTTTTGTCATTTGTTTGCTTTTCTTTCGATTGGAATTCTGTATTTAAGATGTTAAGTTGTGTCAGCTTACATATGGAACACTCCAGGAGAGGTGACTGGCCCCCCACCCTGCTTGGCAGTGGATTTCTGCATCACCAGCTTCAGAAGTGTCCCTGTTCGCTAGTCTGTTGTTTGCTTGCTTTGTAAATACTTTGGTCCCAAGCTGAGACAATTGCTGTGTAAAACGGGAAGAGTCAATCTTGAGGGGTATTATTTTTCAGAAGAACTTTCCGTTTGCCTTCACCGAAGGCAGTCAAGTCTGCAGTTGGATTTTTCTCACTAGGGAATGACAGGAAACAGGGATAATTTTGCACTGTGAATGTATTACGGGAGTTGTCTATACGATTATAGTACCTGATTCTTTGGACATATCATTGAACTCCGAAATGAATTCGACCTCCAGGTTTAATGAAATCTCTGATGTTACTGGAAAAAAAAAAAAAAGGAATTAACGTCAGTTCTACATAATCTCTTTCAGAACCTACTTTCCTTTATGAAGGTAGAGGTACCCTACTACCAAAATCAGACAGTAACAAAAAAAAAAAGAAGAAAGAAAACTACAGATTAATATCATATGAATATAGACTCAAAAGAAAATTGAAATATTAACAAAATTTAAAAAGAATTATGCATCTGGACCAAATGGGATTTGTCCCAGGAATGTGAAACTGGTTTAACATGTAAAAATCAATTAATATTATACAAGTGGCCAAGCGCAGTGGCTCATGCCTATAATCCTAGCACTTTGTGGTGCCGAGGTGGGTGGATCACTTGATCCCAGGAGTTTGAGACCAGCCTGGGCAACATGGTGAAACCCTGGCTCTACTAAAAATAACAAAAACTGAGGTGGAGGATCACCTGAACTTGGGGAGGTTGAGTCTGCAGTGAGCCGTGATCACGCCACTGCACACCAGCCTGGGCGACAGAGTGAGACCCCATCTCAATAATAATAATTAATAGTAATAATACATAGGATATCAGTAGAATGAAGGATGAAAACTACACAACCATCTCGGTAGAAACCAGGAAAATTTTTTCACAAAATTCAAAATGTTTTCAAGATTAAAAATAAAAAGTCCAACAAGAAACAAGTAGAAAGGAAGTTCCCCAATTTGATAAAGGACATCTGTGACAAACTCACGGCTAACATCATACTTAATGGAAAGAGACTAAATGCTAGCCTGGGCAACATGGTGAAACTGTCTCTACAAAAAAATACAAAAATTAGCCAGACGTGGTGATGTGCACTGTAGTCCCAGTTATTTGGGAGAATTGCTTGAGCCTGGGAGGTGGAGGTTGCAGTGAGCCAAAATTGTGCCACTGCACCCCAACCTGGGAGACAGAGCATGACCCAGTCTCAGAAAAAAAAAAAAGACTGAATGCTTTGCACCTAAGATTAGGAACAAGATAGGGATATCCAACTTTTACCAGTTTTTTGTGTTGTTTTGTTTTGTTTTCTGAGATGGAGTCTTGCTCTGTCACCCAGGCTGGAGTGCAGTGTCACAATCTCAGCTCACTGCGACCTCCACTTCCTGGGTTCAAGTGATTCGCCTGCCTCAGCCTCCTGAGTAGCTGGGACTACAGGCGCCTAGCACCATGCCCGGCTAATTTTTTGTATTTTTAGTAGAGATAAGGTTTCACTGTGTTGGCCAGGCTGGTCTTGAACTCCTGACCTCAGGGTGGGCCAAGGCCCACCTTGGCCTCCCAAAGTGCTGGGATTACAGGCGTGAGCCACCACACCCGGCCCACTTTCACCAGTTCTGTTCATCATTGAACTGGAAGATTCTAACTTTGGCACAAAACAAATAAACTTAAAACTGGAGTTAAAGACACCCAGATTAGAAAGGAACAGTTAAAACCATCTTTTTTTTTCAGATGACATGATCTTGTACATAGAAAATCCTAAGGAATCAACTTAAAAACTGTTAGAATAAATGAGGTTGTAGAGTAAAAAAAAATCAATATTCAAAAATCAATAGTGTAGTGCAGTAATATATTAATATCTTCTCAGCCTTTTGGCTAAGATCAAGTGTAGTATTTGTATATCTGATGCTTCCGCTATCCAAGGACAATCTGTTAAATGGATTTTTGGAGCAGGGAGATTGAATAGGACCTTGCTCCATCTGCTCTATGCATTGACCTGGTAGTGCAGTAGCTTCAGGAACTGTGCACCCCCTCAGGAAAAAAAGAATAAATATACTATACACTACCAATGAATGATCCCAAAAATGAAATTAACAATTACATTTATAATTGCATAAAAATTATTAGGAATAAATTTAGTGAAAGAAATGCGAAACCTAAACTCTGAAAACCATAAAACATGGAAAGAATATAAAGATACTAAATAAATTCTGTCGTATTTTTATGGATAGGCACTTAATGTTGTTAAAATGGCAGTGCTCCCCAAATTAATGTACAGATTCAGTGCCACCCTTGTCAAAATTCCAGCAATATTTTTACAGAAAGTGACAAATTGATCCTAAAACTCATATGGAAATGGAAGGGAACCAAAATGGCCCAAACAGTGTTGAAAAAGAAAAGCAAAGTTGGGACTCAAACTAGAAAGCAACACTGATGAAGACACTGTGAAGACAGAGGCATACATGAATGGAATGGAATTGAGAGACAAGGAAAAAACTCTTACATGTATAGCCAGTAGAGGTGCCAGGAAAATTTAAGAGAAGAAAGGAGAGTCTTTTCAACAAATTGTGCTGGGAAAAGTGGATATTCTCTTGCAAAAGAATGAAGTTGTACATCTCTTTCACACCATACACAAAAATTACCTTAAAATGAACTATAAACCTAAATGTAAGAGCTAAAACTATAAAATTGTTAGAAAAAAAAGAGAAATATCATTGACTGTGGGTTAAGCAAAGGTTTTGTAGATACGACACCAAAAGCACAAGTGACATAAGAAAAAAAAGGTAAATTGGACGTTATCAAAATTAAAAACTTACGTACTTCAGAGGACGCTATCCAGAGAGTGAAAAGACGACCCACTGAATGGGAGAAAATATTTGCAGATGATGTATCTGAGAGGGGACTTATTTCTAGACTATATAAGTAATGTCCAATTCAATAATAAAAAGGCCAATAGCCCAATTAAAAATGTGCAAAAGATAAGAATAGATATTTCTTCAAAATAGATACACAGATGCCCAATACACACATGAAAAGATGTTGAACTTCGGTAATTGCTAGGGAAATGCAGCTGAAAACTGCAGTGAGATACTACTTCACACCTACTAGTATGCTATAATAAAAGAGAAAATAAAAAGTATTGGCAAGATTGTGGAAAAATTGGAACTCTTAAATGCTGATGGTAGGAGTATAAAATGGTGCTTTGTAAAACAGCCTAGAAGTGCCCCAAAAGGTTAAGCATAGACATACCATATAACCCAGCAATTTTACTTCTAGATATTTACCCAAAAGTAATTAGAGTATATGTCCACATGACAACTTGTATACAGATTTTCATAGTGATATTATTCATAATATCGAAAAATAGAAATAATCCAAATGTGCAACAATTAATGAAGGTGTAAATAATATATGGTCTATCCGTAATATGGGATGTTATTCAGCCATACAAAGAAATGAAGTACTGATACATGCTGTTAGGTTGGTGCAAAAGTATTGCGGTTTTTCCCATTGAATGCAATTACTTTTGCACCAACCAATACAATACAGATGAACCTTGAAAACATGATAAGTGAAAGAAGCCAGTCACAAAAGACCACATGTTTTATGATTCTGTTTATATGAAAGGTATAAATTAGGCAAATCTATAAAGAGAGAAAGTAGGTTAGTGGTTGCCAGGGGCTGAATAGGCACAGGGAAGTGTCTGCTAATGGATACTATGTTTCTTTTTGGGATGATGAAAATGTTTCAAAAGTGATTGTGGTGCTTGTTGCACAAATCTGTGACTATACCTAAACCATTGCATTGTAGACTTTATATTGGGTGAGCTGTATGGTATATGAGTTATATCCCTATAAAGCTGTTTTTTAAAAATTCAGAAACATGTTTTTAAAATTACACGCCATGACCAAGTAGGATTAATTCCAAGGCTGCAAGGTTGCTTCATTATTTTTAAATCAATCAATGTAATTCACCATACTAACAAACTAAGGAAAAATCACAATTCAGTAATGTTGAGAAAGCTCTCTCTTATTTCTTATGTTTTTATGATGAATGAGTGTTGAATTTTGTCACATGCTTTTTCTGTAACAGTTGACATATAACATGGATATTACTCAGCAACAAAAAGGAATGAACTATTGATATACGCAACAAATTGGATAGATCTGAAGGGAAGTATACTGTGCAAAAATAGCCAATTCCAGAAGATTATATATAATCTTATTCTTTATATATGTAACACTCTTAAAATGATAAAATTGTAGAACTGGAGATCAGATTAGTAGTTGTTAGGAGAGATGAAGAAGGGGTGGGAGTTGGAGGGAAACAAAGGAATGGAAATATAGTGGAAATATTCTGTGTCTTGACTGTTATCAATGACAGTAATCTGGTTGTGATATTTGAAAGATGTTACTGTTGGAGGAAACTGGGTAAAGGGTACATGGAATCTCTATTATTTTTTACAAATGCATGTGAATCTACAGTTGTCTCAAAATAAAGTTCAAAAGAAAGAATAACAAGATGAATGTTGAATGACTTGGAAAGATTATTTCTTTTTTTTTTTGAGACGGAATCTCACTCCGTCACCCAGGCTGGAGTGCAGTGGCCCGATCTCAGCTCACTGCAAGCTCCGCATCCCAGGTTCATGCCATTCTCCTGCCTCAGCCTCCCCAGTAGCTGGGACTACAGGCGCCTGCCGCCACGCCTGGCTAATTTTTTTGTATTTTTAGTAGAAACGGGGTTTCACCATGTTAGCCAGGATGGTCTCGATCTCCTGACCTTGTGATCCACCCGCCGTGGCCTCCCAAAGTGCTGGGATTACAGGCATGAGCCACTGCGCCCGGCCTGGAAAGATTATTTCTATATTAATACAGCATAGTATAAAGAACAAGTTATAGAATAGTATATACATTTTGAGTCCATTTTAAAAACCACTACTTATATATAAATTCAAGAGGAAATGACTAAGAGAACTTTTACCCACCACTATAAATTGGTATATCCACTTTGAAAAGCACTTGGAGATTTTCCAGTAACCTTGAGGATACACATTTTATATATGTACGTGTACGTATACATATACACACACGGATACAGATACACATATATACACACAAAAGCAACAAGTAGTAATTTAGTTTTACTCTTTACCACACACGATTTCTTCAGTGGTAATTTCACTCTTTACTTTCGTGTCTATGTAGGCTATGTAAGTTCTGCTGCAGGGCCTTGTGTTTCTCCAGTATCGCTTCAGTTTGTCAGAAGGCATCATAAAGCAGAAAAACTAAAGAAATTAACACCGTTGACCCAGCAGGCACTCATGGCTTGCTAATTACGTTTCCTAGTCATGGTTTTAAACCTGAATCATAAATAGATTTCTATGGTACCTGTCCATTGTTTAGTAGGCTTTTGTGGTATGTTAGTTTTGATAGATAATGTTTACACTTAAATTTTAGGAAATAAATCCAAACTATTTTATACTGTATCTCTAAATACAACTTTTTGGTTTATTTGATATAGGAGAGCCATGGCAGAAAAATACATTATGACATCTGCAAAACTCATTGCTCCTGTAATTGAAACATCTTTTGCTGCAGGTTATGATTGGTAAGAGAGAAAGTCTATAATACTGCATGGATATGGTTTTTTTCATAATTTATACTTTTAAATTTAAATTAATATTGTCATTAGAAAAGTGAATATGAATGTTGATTCATATTTATCAAGCAGATAATATTATATGTTAAAATTAATATAGGCTATTGTAAAAGTTCCTAATAAGATATTTTTCTTATTACTTATGTTATTTTGTAAATAAAGTAGTTATATACCACATTTCAGTCAACAATGGACCACACATATGACAGTGGTCTGGTAAGATAGGAAGCTGAAAAATTCCTATCACTAGTGACGTTGTAGCTGTCTCGAAATTGTAGCACAATGCATTATTCACTTGTTTGTGGTGATGCTGATATAAACAAAGCTATGCTGCCAGTTGTATAAAAGTGTACAGTATTATCCTAGGCCTTCACATTCACTCAGAGTTTATTTTGTGACTCATCCAAAGCAACTTCCAGTCCTGGAAGCTCTGTTCATGGTAAGCACCCTACACAGGCATGACATTTTAAAAATCTTTTATACCATATTTTAATTGTACCTTTTCTATGTTTAGATAGATTTAGATATACAAATACTTACCATTGTGTTATATTTGCTTGTAGTATTCAATACAGTAACATGCTGTAGAGGTTTGTAGCCTAGGAGCATTAGGCTATACCATATAGCCTAGGTGTGTTGTAGGCCATGCCATATAGGTTTGTGTAAGTACACCCTATGATATTTGCACAATGATGAAATTGCCTAATGGCACAATTCTCAGAACACATCCCCATCATCAAGCAATGCCTTACTGTACAGTAAATACATAAACCAGTAACATAATTGTTTATTATCAAGTATTATGTACTGTACATAATTGTATGTGCTGTGCTTTCGTAAGACTGACACAGTGCAGTAGGTTTGTTTACACCAACATCACCACAAACACATGAGGTGTGATACAGCATTACAGCACCTAGGATGTCACTTGGCAATAGGAATTTTTCAGCGCCATTATCTTATGGGACCACTGTTGTCTATATGGTTGGTCCTGGACCAAAACTTTTTTTTGTTTGTTTTTTGTTTTTTTTTTTTTGAGACAGAGTCTTGTTCTGTCTCCCAGGCTGGAGTGCAGTGGCGCAATCTTGGCTCACTGCAAGCTCCGCCTCCTGGGTTCTCGCCATTCTCCTGCCTCAGCCTCCCAAGTAGCTGGGACTACAGGCACCCGCCACCAAGCTCGGCTAATTTTTTTTTTTAGTTTATGTAAAAATTTATTTGACCAAAATGTAGAAAAAGTGATACTATTACATATGATACAGTTGCAAGAATCTAAAGAAAAGTGTGGATTTTATTCCATTGCACAATTTGCTAGTGTATTTCCTGGGTAGTGTGGTGCTGAATAAACAGGAGTGGGGTGGTGGGGTGGGGTGGGTAAGGGATTCAGGTAAGCCAGAAGCAGGGTGATTTTTAGTTGGAATTGTAAACTTTAGTCGGCCCCCACACGCTGCTGGGGAAAGTGGAATGTTCCAGCTCTGAGATGTTAACTGAGAAAAGAGAAGTCAAAGCCGATACGTGCAGCCCTGTCTATAGAATCCTTCATCATCCAGTTTAATCAGGAGTTTCTTGATCTTTTATTAACTTGGTCCCAAAGAAGGAATTCAAGTCCTAGATAAGTAAATCTTCAATTTGCTGTTCCCTGAAGGATGGAAATGGAGTTGGGCCAATTTTTAATCTCTGCTGCCAGAGAGGCCCTTTCTGCTAACAGATAAAAACTCTTCTGCTCAACTGAGTAATGACTTGTCTTTTGGATATGGCTGACCTGAATTGGACTGAACTTCACCATATTCCTGCTGAGTGGGTCATTACTGGAATGAGACATTTGCTCTGCAGAGAACAACTTTATTTTTATTTTATTTTTTCTTGAGATGGAGTCTCACTCTGTCGACCAGGCTGGAGTGCAGTGGTGTGATCTCGGCTCACTGCAATCTCCACTTCCTGGGTTCAAGCGATCCTCCTGCCTCAGCCTCCCGAGTAGCTGAGACTACAGCCAGGCATCACCATAATTTTTGTATTTTTAGTAGAGACAGGGTTTCGCCGTGTTGGCTGGGCTGGTCTCGAACTCCTGACCTCAAGTGCCACCGGGAAGCCCGGCTAATTTTTTTGTATTTTTAGTAGAGACGGGGTTTCACCATGTTAGCCAGGGTGGTTTTGATCTCCTGACCTTGTGATCTGCCCACCTCGGCCTCCCAAAGTGCTGGGATTATAGGCATGAGCCACTGCGCCTGGCCGGATCAAAACTTTTTTATGTAGCACATGATTGTTGTTCATTGGAATTTCCCTGGTTACTTGTTAAAAGTGCAGATAATCTGGCTCCCCACATCTTTCTCTGTAGATCTGAGTCAGGGTTCTGAGGTCTGGAGTGAGTGTTTACATTTGTGTCAAGCCTCCCCAAGTGATTCTGATACCTACTGTACTGTAACTCTTTACCAGTGGTATGACTGCATATTAAAATCAGGGGATTTTAAATAGTCCCAACATACAGGCTGCATGGTAGACTAGTTGAATCAGAATTTCTGGGTGTTGGGACAGAGGGATCAGTATTTATAAAGCCACCTAGGGGGTTCTGTGATATAAATCCCACATACAGAACCATTGCTCTATACTATGCAAATAGTTCTTGAATGCCGCTGACTGAGGAACTCATTAAAAGTAGAGATTCAGTTGGTCTTAAATGGGATAGAACGTCTATATTTTTTTAATGCTCTCCAGGTAGCTGTCACGTGTAATGGAAATTACACATAATTCAACTGTTTTACTGAAAAACAGAAGAGAAAACTTAGTTCTGCAATTATTTGCAATTTTTACTATGAATTCTTCTGGCATTCTTACTATATTTCTGTTAACTTCTTTGTATATGATTAAAATATTATTTTTTTCTTTTGTTTTTTGAGATGGAGTCTTACTCTGTCACCCAGGCTGGAGTGCAGTGGCGCGATCTCAGCTCACTACAAGCTCCACCTCCCGAGTCCACGCGATTCTCTTGCCTCAGCCTCCCAAGTAGCTGGGACTACAGGCGCACGCTGCCATGCCCGGCCAATTTTTTGTATTTTTAGTAGAGACACGGTTTCACCATGTTAGCCAGGATGGTGTCGATCTCCTGACCTCGTGATCCACCTGCCTCAGCCTCCCAAAGTGCTGGGAGATTAAATTATTTTTAACCTTTTTTCTGGAATTGTTTATGTTTGTTAAATATAAACATACAAAAAATTATCCGAAATGGTAACTCAGCTCAATGATACATCACAAAACAAACAAACATTTAACCACTGCATACCCTAATAAATAAAATTTAAAGAATAGAACATTGTTAGCACCTTACAAAATGCCAATCCTAATCACTGGCTACCCAGCTCTGAAGACTGACTGATGTCCCTGAAGAGTGACTTTGATGATAATAACTTCCTTGCTTTTCTTCATTCTTTAACCATCTAAGCAGGCATCCATAATTTAGTTTTGCCAGGTTTTAAAAGCATTATATAAATGGAATCATACCGTACATATTCTTCTGCATGTGACTTCTTTTACTCTATGTTTGTAAGTGTTGTCCATGTCCTCACATGTAGCTGTGGTTTGTTCATTTTCATTGCTATCTAGTAGTTCATGGTATTAATATGTAAAAATGTATCCATTTCAATGTGAGTGAGTGTTGTGATTTGCAGTTTGAACCTGTTGTAAATGCTCCTATCAATATTGTGGTATAGTTGTGCACATCTCTTGGTGGGTGGTGCCTGTACTTCTGTTAGATATATACCTATGAGTGAAATGGCTTGATCCTATGGTGCGTATATGTTCAGCTTTAGTAGATACCGCTAAACAGTTTTCCAAAGTTCCTGTACTTGTTTACACCCCCACCAACAGTGCGTGAAAATTCGAATAGCTTACAAATACTTGGTGTATTTTGTATTTTTTCATTTTAGCCAGCCATACTGTGGCATCTCATTGTAGTTTTAATTTGCATTTCACTGACAGCCGATTTTATATGTTTATTTGCCATATGAATATTATTTTTTGAGAAGTGCCCGTTCAAGACTTTTGCCCTTGTTTCTATTTCTTTGGTTAGTTCTTTTTGTGTCCTTTTAAGGCAACTTTTTCATACCCCAACTTCATGAAAATATTTTCCTATGTTTTCTTCTAGAGGTTTTACCTTTCACATTTAGATACAGGATCTATATGGAATTGATTTTTGTGTGTAGTGTGAAGTAAGGTCAAGATTTTTTTTTCTTTTCTCTCTCTTCTCTTTTCCGTAGTAGGGCTATCCAATTAACCCAGCATGATTTATGGAAAATAGTTTACTTTTTCCACTGCACT
Organism: Pongo abelii; assembly: GCF_028885655.2. Taxonomy (NCBI): domain Eukaryota; kingdom Metazoa; phylum Chordata; class Mammalia; order Primates; family Hominidae; genus Pongo; species Pongo abelii. The sequence goes on from NC_071999.2 coordinate 22,347,685, forward strand.
GTAATGTCACCTTTGACATATACCAAGTGACTATATTATTGGTCTGTTTGTAGAATCTTTATTCAATCCCTTTGGTCCATTTATCTACTCTTGTTGTCAAACCACATTGCCTACATTTCTATAGTTTATAGTAACACTTGATATCTGGTAGTGCTATGATCTGAATATTTGTGTTCCCCCAAAATTCATATGTTGAAACCTAACCCCCAAGGTGGTAGTATTAGGAGGTCGTCCCTTTCGAGGTGATTAGGACTTGAAGGTAGGACACTTTATTTTTATTTTTATTTTTTGAGACAGAGTCTTACTCTGTCACGAGGCTGGAGTGCTGTGGCACAATCTCAGCTCACTGCAACCTCCACCTCCCGGGTCCAAGCAATTCCTCTGCCTCAGCCTCCTGAGTAGCTGGGACTACAGGCACCTGCCACCATGCCTGGCTAATTTTTTGTATTTTAGTAGAGACAGGGTTTCACCATGTTAGCCAGGATGGTCTTAATCTCCTGACCTCGTGATCCATCTGGCTCGGCCTCCCAAAGTGCTGGGATGACAGGCGTGAGTCACCACATCCAGCTGGTAGGACACTTTTTGAATGGGATTAGTGCCCTTATAAAAAGAGACTCTGGAGAGCTAGCTAGCCCCTACTATTATGTGAGGACACAGCAAAAAGACAGCATTCTATGAACCAGGAAGTGGGCCCTCACCAGACACCCAGCCTGCTGGCGTCTTGTTCTTGGACTTCTCAGTCTTCATAACTGTGAAAAATAAATGTCTGTTGCTTAGGCTACCTAGTTTATGGTTTTGTTTTGTTTTGTTTTTAATTAAGTATTTATTGATCATTCTTGGGTGTTTCTCGGAGAGGGGGATATGGCAGGGTCATAGGATAATAGTGGAGAGAAAGTCAGGAGATAAACACATGAACAAAGGTCTCTGGTTTTCCTAGGCAGAGGTCTCTGCGGCCTTCTGCAGTGTTTGTGCCCCTGGGTACTTGAGATTAGGGAGTGGTGATGACTCTTAAAGAGCATGCTGCCTTCAAGCATCTGTTTAACAAAGCACATCTTGCACCGCCCTTAATCCATTCAACCCTGAGTTGACACAGCACATGTTTCAGAGAGCACGGGGCTGGGGGAAAGGCCATAGATCAACAGCATCCCAAGGCAGAAGAATTTCTCCTAGTCAGAACAAAATGGAGTCTCCTATGCCCACCTCTTTCTACACAGACACAGCAACAATCTGATCTCTCCTTCCTTTCCCCACACTTCCCCCCCTTCTTTTCAACAAAACCGCCATCGACCTCATGGCCCGCTCCCGATGGTCGCTGTCTCTTCGGAGCTGTTGGGTACACCTCCCAGACAGGGCGGCCGGGCAGAGTTGCTCCTCGCTTCCCAGATGGGGCGGCCGGGCAGAGGCTCTCCTCACATCCCAGACGATGGGCGGCCGGGTAGAGGCGCTCCTCAACTCCCAGATGGGGCAGCCGGGCAGAGGCGCTCCTCACCTCCCAGGCGGGGCGGCCGGGCAGAGGTGCTCCTCACTTCCTCCCAGACGGGGTGGCAGCCAGGCAGAGGCGCTCCTCACATCCCAGACGGGGCGGCCGGGCAGAGGTCCTCCTGAGTTCCCAGACGGGGCGGCCGGGCAGAGGCGCTCCTCACATCCCAGACGATGGGCGGCCGGGTAGAGGCGCTCCTCACCTCCCAGACGGGGCAGCCGGGCAGAGGCGCTCCTCACTTCCCAGACGGGGCGGCCGGGCAGAGGTGCTCCTCACTTCCTCCCAGACGGGGTGGCAGCCAGGCAGAGGCGCTCCTCACATCCCAGACGGGGCAGCCGGGCAGAGGCGCTCCTCACCTCCCAGACGATGGGCGGCCGGGCAGAGGCGCTCCTCACTTCCCAGACGGGGCGGCCGGGCAGAGGCGCTCCTCACCTCCCAGACGGGGCGGCCGGGTAGAGGCGCTCCTCAGTTCCCAGATGGGGCGGCCGGGCAGAGGCGCTCCTCACCTCCCAGATGGGGCGGCCGGGCAGAGACGCTCCTCACCTCCCAGACGGGGCGGCCAGGCAGAGACATTCTTCACCTCCCAGACGGGGCGGCCGGGCAGAGACGCTCCTCACTTCCTCCCAGACGGGGCGGCCGGGCAGAGGCGCTCCTCACTTCCTCCCAGATGGGGTGGCGGCCGGGCAGAGGTGCTCCTCACCTCCCAGAAGGGGCGGCCGGGCAGAGGCGCTCCTCACCTCCCAGACGGGGCAGCCGGTCAGAGGCACTCCTCACTTCCCAGATGGGGCGGCCGGGCAGAGGCGCTCCTCACCTCCCAGACGGGGCAGCCGGGCAGAGGCGCTCCTCACCTCCCAGACGGGGCGGCCGGGCAGAGGCGCTCCTCACCTCCCAGACGGGGCAGCCGGGTAGAGGCGCTCCTCACCTCCCAGACGGGGCGGCCGGGCAGAGACGCTCCTCACCTCCCAGACGGGGCGGCCGGGCAGAGACATTCTTCACCTCCCAGACGGGGCGGCCAGGCAGAGACGCTCCTCACTTCCTCCCAGACGGGGCGGCCGGGCAGAGGCGCTCCTCACTTCCTCCCAGATGGGGCGGCCGGGCAGAGGCGCTCCTCACCTCCCAGATGGGGCGGCCGGGCAGAGACGCTCCTCACCTCCCAGACGGGGCGGCCGGGCACAGACATTCTTCACCTCCCAGACGGGGCGGCCGGGCAGAGACGTTCCTCACTTCCTCCCAGACAGGGCAGCCGGGCAGAGGCGTTCCTCACCTCCCAGATGGGGCGGCCGGGCAGAGGCGCTCCTTACTTCCCAGACGGGGCGGCCGGGCAGAGGCGCTCCTCACCTCCCAGACAGGGCGGCCGGGCAGAGGCGCTCCTCACATCCCAGACAGGGCGGCCGGGCAGAGGCGCTCCTCACTTCCCAGACGGGGCGGCCGGGCAGAGGGGCTCCTCACCTCCCAGACGATGGGCGGCCGGGCAGAGGCGCTCCTCACTTCCCAGATGGGGCGGCCGGGCAGAGGCGCTCCTCACTTCCCAGACGGGGCGGCCGGGCAGAGGGGCTCCTCACTTCCCAGACGATGGGCGGCCAGGCAGATACGCTCCTCACTTCCTATACGAGATGGCGGCCGGGCAGAGGCGCTCCTCACTTCCCAGACGATGGGCGGCCGGGCAGAGACGCTCCTCACTTCCTAGACGGGGTGGCGGCCGGGCAGAGGCTGTAATGTTAGCACTTTAGGAGGCCAAGGCAGGCGGCTGGGAGGTGGAGGTTGTAGCGAGCCGAGATCATGCCACTGCACTCCAGCCTGAGCAACATTGAGCATTGGGTGAGCGAGACTCCGTCTGCAATCCCAGCACCTCCGGAGGCCGAGGCGGGCAGATCACTCGAGGCCAGGAGCTGGAGACCAGCCCGGTCAACACGGCGAAACCCCCTCTCCACCAAAAATACAAAAACCAGTCAGGCGTGGCGGCGCGCGCCTGCAATCCCAGGCACTCGGCAGGCCGAGGCAGGAGAATCACAGGAGCCTGAGGCAGGGAGGTTGCAGCGAGCCGAGATCACGGCAGTACAGTCCAGCTTTGGCAACAGAGGGAGACCGAAAAAAGAAGGAGAGGGAGACCGAAAAAGGGGGAGAGGGAGAGGGAGAGGAGAGAGAGGAGGGAGAGGGAGAGGTGTTTCGTTTTGCTTTGACAGAGTCTTGGCTCTGTCACCCAGGCTGGAGTGCAGTGGCGCAATCTCGGCTCACTGCAACCTCCACCTCCCTAGTTTCAAGAAATTCTCGTACCTCAGCCTCCCAAGTATCTGGGACTAAAAGCACGCGCCGCCACACCTGGCGAAGTTTTGTATTTTTAGCAGAGACGGGATTTAGCCATATTGGCCAGCCTGGTCTCAAACTTCTGGCCTCAAGTGATCTGCCCACCTCAGCCTCCCAAACTGCTGGGATTACAGGCGTGAGCTACCACGCCTGGCCGAGTTTATGGTATTTAATTATAGCAGCCTGCACAAACTAGAGCAGGCAGTAGAAGTCCTCCAGCTTTGTTGTTGAGGATTACCTTGAGTATTCTTGGTCCTTGTCATTTCTACATAGATTTTAAAACCAACTGTCAATTTTCCCAAAACCTGCTGAGATTAAAAAAAAAAAAAAAAAAAGACTTTTTAAAAAAAGTCAAAAATGCAAAGACTTTTTTTTTAGAGCAGTTTTCGTTTCTTAGCATAATTGAACAGAATGTAGAGTTTCCATATATTTTCCCCACTTCCTACCCAGAGCCTCCTCACCAATATGCCATCCCAGTGTGGTACATTTGTTACAATCATTGAAACAATATTCACATAGTATTACCATGTGAAGTCCATAGTTTATGTTAGGATTCTCTCTTTGTGTTTTAATTCTGGGGGTTTTGACAAATGCATGATGTCCTATACCCACCATTATAGTATTGTATAGAATAGCTTCACTGCCCTAAAAATCTCCTGTGCTGTACCTATTCATCCCTCCCTCTCCCAAACCCTTAGCAACCACTGATCTTTTTACTGTCTCCATAGCTTTGGCTTTTCCAGAATATCACAGGGTCGGAATCATATAGTATGTTGGCTTTGCTGATTGGCTTCTTTCATTTAGTGGTATCTCTTGAGTATCCCTTATCCACAATTCTTGGGACGAGAAGTGTTTTGGATTTTGAGGTTTCTTGGATTTTGGAATATTTCTGTTTACCAATTGAGCATCCCAAATCCAGAGTCTGTAATGCTCCAATGAGCATTTTCTTTGAGCGTCATATTATGTCTGTGCTCAAAAAGTTTCAGATTCTGTTGTATGGATGTTTATTCATTCACCTATTGAAAGACATCTTGGTGGCTTCCACATTTTGGCAATTTTGAATAAAGCTGTTATAAACATCCGTTGTGCAGGTTTTTGTGTGAACATACAGTTTCCCCTCTTTGGATAAATACCAAGGAGCATGATTACTGGAAATTACAGTAAGTATATATTCGGTTTTGTAAGAAACTGCCAAACTCTTTCAAAGTTGCTGTACCATTTTGCATTCCCATTAGCAATGGATGAGAATTTCTGGGGCTCCACATCCTCACCAACATTTGGTAATGTCAGTGTTTCAATTTTGGCCTTTCTAATAAGCGTATGGTGGCGTCCCATTGTTGTTTTAATTTGCAATTCCCTAATGACATATGATGTCAAGCATCTTTTCATGTACTTATTAGCTATTTGTATACCTTATTTGGAGAAGTGTTTGTTCAAGTCCTTTACCATTTTTGAATTGAGTGGTTTGGTTTTTGTTTTGGAGTTTTAGAAGTTTTCTATACATTCTGGATATTAATCCCTTATCAGATACATGATTTGCAAATATTTTCTCCCATTCTATGGATTACCTTTTTACTCTGTTGATATTTCTTTGAGGCAAAAACTTCTTAAGTTTTCATGAGGTCCACTTTGTCTATTTTTTCTTTTGTTTCCTGTGATTGTGGTGTCACATCCAATAAACTGTCAAATCTAATGTCATGAAGCTTTTGCTTTGTGTTTTCTTCTAACAGTTTTTTTAGTTTTAGATTTTACAGTGAGGTCTTTGATTCATTTTGAGTTAATTTTTGTACATAGTGTTAGGTAAGGGTGCAACTTCATTACTTGTACATAGTTTTCCTGGCATTGTTTGTTAAAGACTGTCCTTTTCTCATTGAATAGCCTTGGCATCCTTGTCAAAAAGCATTTGACTGTATGTGTGGTGGTTTATTTTCAGGCTCACTACTCTATGCTATTGGTCTACATGTCTGTCTTCCTGCCAGTACCACACTGTTTTGATTACTGTAGCTTTGTAATTACTTTGAAATCAGAAAATGTGAGTCTTTCAGCTTTGCTTTGCCTTTTCAAGATTGTTTTGGCTATTTGGAGTCCCTTGAAATTGCATATGAATTTCAGGATGGATTTTTCTGTATCTGGAAAAATAAGCCATGGGCATTTTGGTAGAGATTGCATTGAATTCATAGATTGCTTTGAGTAGTATTGATATCTTAAATGTAGTAAGTCTTCTGGTCCATAAACATGGGACGTGTTTCCATTTATTTATGTTTTTGTTTTGTTTTGTTTTGAGACGGAGTCTTGCTCTGTCGCCTAGGCTGGAGTGCAGTGTCGTGATCTCAGCTCACTGCAAACTCCGCCTCCTGGGTTCACGCCATTCTCCTGCCTCAGCCTCCCAAGTAGCTGGGACTACAGGCACCTGCCACCACGCCCAGCTAATTTTTTTGTATTTTTAGTAGAGACGGGGTTTCACTGTGTTAGCCAGGATGGTCTCAATCTCCTGACCTCGTGATCCTCCCACCTCAGCCTCCCAAAGTGCTGGGATTACAGGCGTGAGCCACCGCACCCAGCCTCCATTTATTTATGTTTTAAAAAATTTCTCTCAGCAATGTTTTATAGTGTTCCATGTTCAAGTCTTTAACCTCCTTGGTTAGCCTTATTCCTAAGTATTTTATTCTGTTTGGCACTGTTGTCAGTGGAATTGTACTCTTAATATCCTTTCCAAGTTGTTTTTAGTGTATAGATAAATGGAAGTGAATTTTGTGTGTTGATTATGTATCCTGCGACATTGCTTAATTTCCAGCAAGTTGGGCATTTGTTATTATCTTTTCCTTTTTTGATTTCTAGTTTAATTTTATTGTGGTAGAAGATATTTGTTGAATAATTTCAACTCTGAAATTTGTTGCAGCTTGGTACATAATCCAAATGGACTTGAAAAGAACATGCATTCTGCTGTTGTTGGGGATAACATCCTATGTATGTCAAGTCAAATTTCTTAATGTTTTGTTCAGACCTCCTTTTTTTTTTTCTTAAATTTACCAGTTTGTTATAATAAAGGATTTTGCAAAGGATACAGATGCAGGGATGCATAAGGTGAGCTATGGGAGAAGGGGCATGGAGCTTCCATTTCCTCCCTGGGTGCCACTCTCTAGGAACCTACACGTGTTCAGCTATCCGGAAGCTCCCCGAACCCTGTCCTCTTGGGTTTTTATGGAAGGCTCATGACTTCAGCATTCCTTACCCCAGGGTTTTGGGTGAGACTTTCATGTGAGGGCCACAAACAGAAAGGCAGGGGAAGGTCAGAGGCCTGCACTTGAGGCCTAACACCCCCATTATACCAGAAGACTCTAATAAAGGCTATGGGAGTTATGAGCAGGAACCATGGATGAAAACCTATATATATATCATAACAACACAGGCCACCCCCTGATTTTCAACCATGGATCCTTTATATAAATGCACACACACACGCACACACACACATTAATAATTAGTTCAGTCCATCATACTGTGTGAATGTCTCCCAGGAGGAGGCCACTCAGGTTTGCAGGTTTCCTTACACTTGCTCAGGCTGGAGTGCAGTGATATAAAATGATACATATTTATGGTATAGAAAATGATGTCTTGATACATGTACACATTGTGGAATTGCTAAATCATATGCATTACCACACATACTTGTTATTTTTTGTAGTGAAAACACTTAAAATCTACTCTCTTAGCAAATTTTAAGTATATAATATATTATTAACCATAATTCCCTTGATGTACAATAGATCTCTTCAACTTATTCCTTCATCTAACTGAAATGTTGTGTTCTTTGACCAATGTCTTCCCAATCCCACCACCCCCTATCTCTTCTGTTATTGAAGTAAGAGTCGTGACCCACTAAATTGATTTCAGTAACTCAATTTGAAAAATGCTAGTCTCGATGCAGTGGGTTTGGTATCAACAAGAATTGGGTTCAAATTCTTAGTTGACACTCATTTTCTACCTTTGTGATCTCAGATCTTCCATTTTCCTATCTATAAAATAAAAATAATCCTTTTAGGGTTTTTATGAGAGTTAAACATATTAATGCTTGTAAAGCAGTTAGCACTGCCCCGATATAGAGTAAACAGCAAATGTTTTGTGCTTTTATAAAGAGATCTATTTAACTTGGGACACAAAAAATTAAATATATTCTACAAGTTCTGTAGAATTTTTCTCACCATGAGAGCATTTAATATGGAAAAATATGTGGAAACTGTCATCTGTTACAAATTGTTATAATAGTTAATTCAAAAATGAAAATGTAGATATCAGTCCAATTTTTACTTAAAATGATTAGACATTAAAATAGGCTAATGATAATTGGATAAGAAAAGTAATTTAGAACTGAAGACTTCAGTAACTGAAAACCTGTGTTGGAGCAAATCGAGTGCTTACCTTTACAGAGTACTAGGGACCCTTTAAAAAATCTTTGAAAAGCCACATTTAAGAAAACCAACAGCATCAATATACTAAAACAAAATCAAGTAAGCTTTTTTATGCTTTCCCTTATAGGTGCGTGGAAGTGGTGAAAGCTTCTCAATATGTAGAGCTAGCCAATGATCTGGAAATAAACAAAGCAGTTACATACTTGAGACAAAAAGACTATAACCAAGTAAGTTTTAAAAAAAATTTTAGATGGAATTCCATATCTTAATTGGTCAAAGCATTAAAAACAGGTAAACTCCTTTCTAGAATAATGTTATCTGTGATTATTCTGAAGTTGAATAATATTTTTATTTCTATTTTATGTTAATTTTCATTAAAATAGTTTTAAACTTTAATTTTTGCGTGTTTGTCATTTCTTTTTTTTTTGTTTTTTTGAGATAGAGTCTCACTCTGTTGCCTAGGCTGGAGTGTAGTGGGACGATCTCCGCTCCCTGCAAGCTCCGCCTCCTGGGTTCACGCTATTCTCCTGCCTCAGCCTCCTGAGTAGCTGGGACTATAGGCACCCGCCACCATGCCTGGCTAATTTTTTGTATTTTTAGTAGAGATGGTTTCACTGTGTTAGCCAGGATGGTCTCGATCTCCTGACCTTGTGATCTGCCCGCCTCGGCCTCCCAAAGTGCTGGGATTACAGGCGTGAGCCACCGCGCCCGGCTGTTGTTTCTTAAAATGTAAATACTTTCTTTGTATAGCATGGTTGCTGAATTATAAACCATATTCTATTCCGGAGATTAACTTTTCCCTAGAGGTTTTCAAAGTGTTCCCCAAAGCATAAAGTTTTTAGGAACACTGATTGTGCTAGGGAGCATGGGAATGGGAAGCCAGGAGCCTGCCATCCTCACCAGAGCAGCTTCCTTGTAGTCTGTTTATGTGTCTGGTTTCCTCATTGACACTGCATTGGGAATGGAAAGGTCTCATGGCTGTATGGGGTTTTAGAACCCTGCAGATCTCTCACTGGCACTGCTGCTCCCTTGCTACCTTGGGTGGGGGTAGAGTGGGTGCTCCCCCTTCAGCAGTCTCTCAATTAGGACAGAGCTGACACACAATCAGGAGGCTTAGACAGGTGTAAGAAAGAGGGATAACCAAAGAGAGTAAACAGAATGACTTGATGTCCTAGTCTGTAGCACCAGTGGTTAGTGTCATTATATGCCAGCAGCTAGAAAACTCAGCTCTTCCCAGTTAGATCCAGAGAGCAAGGCCAGAGAAAGCTACAGCATCTTTCCCACATCCTCTCCCAAGCCTGTGCTTTCAGTTTGTCTTCCTATTTAGAGAACTTTTTGCTCTGGGAGACAACAGAAAGGACTAACAAGGGAAGTGGGGAGAACACTATCTACTAAAGAATATGAGAGTAGAAAAAAGCAACCCCAGTGTTCATGAAATAAATACATATAATTAATGTAGTACTATGGGGGGTGGTTCCATTGCATATGTTAATTTACTGTGCTTAATTTTTTGAGCATTTACAAAACATTTGAAAAAGACTTTTCAAAGTATCTATCCTGTCATTTGATCATCACATCCTTGGTCATGAAAAATGCCACCAATGACACTCCAACATTGTTGTAATGCTTTTTACATGGAAGTGATGTGAATCAAATTGGTCTTTATTATCTTGCTAAAGTGCTATATGGACAAGAAAAATTTTGTGTGTGACATGTACTGTTATAAATGACAAAATGGAGAAAACCATGTTTGCTAGTTTTCCTTTGACATTTTATTTTTAAATGATCTTTTTAGAAAGGGTTAAGAGGCTGGGCGCGGTGGCTCACACCTGTAATCTCAGCACTTTGGGAGGCCGAGGCAGATAGATCACCTGAGGTCAAGAGTTTTGAGACCAGCCTAACCAATATGGTGAAATCGTGTCTCTACTAAAAATACAAAAATTAGCCGGGCATGGTGGCAGGCGCCTGTAGTCCCAACTACTTGGGAAGCTGAGACAGGAGAATTGCTTGAACCCAGGAGGTGGAAGTTGCAGTGAGCTGAGATCCCACCACTGCACTCTGGCCTGAGTGACAGAGCAAGACTTCATCTCAAAAAAAAAAAAAAAAAAAAAAAGGTTAAGAATGCATTGCTATGGCTTATGTTTTAAAACTATGTTCATTAAGCAATAAACACTCTTAATTTTTTAATGTTAAAACCTGTTGAACTCAGATCTTACTCTCTGTGCTTTCCTAGCTCTTCTTGTTCAAAATATCTTCTGTTCCATTTGCATTTTCAAGTTTTTAATATCAATTGGTTTACTGATTTTTTTTAAATGCCATTTCTGCTTTCTTTTCATCATTGCTGCTGTCACTCTGTCTTTCTTTTGTTTGTATATTGTAAGTATTATGAGGTGGGTATAATACAATCTTAGTTTGAAAGAAATGTTATTAAGTGAAAAAGGATTGGGTTGACATGTCTCATAATAATCATTTGATGGCAACTACTTTATTTACAATTCAAAGTGAAAAAGAAAAATTTATGCCTTCTTCTGTGAGGATACAGTTCTGGAGTTAGCTCTAAATACTTTTTTTTTTCCAAGAAAAAGATGCTGAAATCACAGAGTATGGGTCTTTTTGATAATGATGGTGTTTGTAGCCACTTTTGTAATAGAAAAAAATAGACTCTGCCAAAAAGCCCAAAGTGGATGAAATGAAGCCATTGGCCTGGAGGCCAGTGGCAGTGTAGGGGCAGGCTCAGTGGAATGCTGAAGCCAGGAGCTAGATGGCATCAGCTGGGAAAGGACACCAGGACAGACATAGATCCCTTTTCCTCATTGTTTTCAGGGAAACAAACAAACGAGCTAACATTGTTTATTTTTATTTTTTGTTTTGCCATTTACAATGAAATTTAATTTTGACTGAACTTTTATCAGTTCCATTTATAAATAAACTTACAATATTTTACTTTTAAAAACAAATATTTTATGTAGATTTATGGACATGTAGAGAACAGTTATGAAAACAGCCTATTTCAAAGCAAAAACTTGAGCAAAAAAATACCCGAGACTGTTCCTTTTATTAGAATAATTATGTAGCCTTTTTAGAATAGATCATAGTTTAGAAACGTATAATAAGAAGTGCTATTACTTTGTCAAGTGATACCCATTTAGGATGTTTTAAGTTGTAAATACCTTTGCCAAGTTTTTTAAGTAATGGTTTTGGATTGCACTGCTTTTTGGATTCATAATAACCATTTTGGGAGAAAATAGATTTGATGTTAAATATAGCCTTAAAGTATTGTTATTAATGAGTTACAATGTAATATATATCAAAATTAAAAAATGTAACACATTTCCTTGACTATAATGTAAATGGCCACTTCTAAAAGCAATGATACAAAGGACTATAACACTCCTTTTTTTAAAAAAAATGGTTGTTATTGCTTGTTAGCATTCTTTTTGTATTGTTTTATGGATGTTGTAAACATTAGAGAATAGCTTTTTTTTCCTGTACAGTTCGGAGAGTTTAATGGTTATATGAGTTACACCTATTCAAGTGCCTTATATTTTAAAGTAATACACCATTTATTATGACACAGTCTAAAAGTGAAGATTAAACTATGTCAATTCTTATTTAAAGTGAAATGCAGCTTATAAAACTTAGAGATTCAAAACAGTGGTGGCTTTTATATTAATAGCTGTGGAGGTTGTATAAAGAATCAATGAGGTAGTTTCTATAGGATAAGCAATATTAACAGCAATTATTTTTGAGGTAAATTTAAGGAACTTGTGGCAGTGTTATAAGATCTTTCCAAGAAAGTAAATGATAGAAATAGAATCTTGAAAGTGAGGATATGATGTTTGGGTTTTTCTTTTCCAGTGTTTACTTTGTAAACTACTGACCTAGAAACTTCTATCAGTTTTCTTTGAAGTCATCAAAAACCCTTTAAAAGAATAATTTGCTTGGCAACTTTATTGTGCAAATAATAATAAATAAAAGAATAACAGTTTACTCATATTCTAACCAAAGTATCTGAAATTGAGTATTTTAAAATCTTCTGTCCTTCAAAAAAATTGAGTCATTCTGCCTACTAGTACTTCATTTGAGGTCAAACACTGCACAGCCCACATCTCAGAATCTGTCAGAGATTTGCAACAGCTGTAGCTGACAACCATTATAAAAGCTAACACAGTTACTTTTGCTTGTACACAACTGCTTTCTAGGAGCAGGAGGCACCAAGAGTCAAGCATCTTCTAACCAGTAAATGTATTTTAAAAGAAGGAAGGAAGGAAAAACCAGTGCCTTTCTCTACCCTTGTTTTTTTCTTTCTAATATTCTGTAGCAATTTCTAGGTTGAATACTCATTCACCTTTCATGTAGTGTCTGACCGTTCCACACATCTTACTTGGTTAGGATTATCTCAGACCTGCCAGGTAGTTAAAAACATACTTTCATTTCTCATGATTTAAAAATGTAATTATATTTGGATCTACTTTAGATCACTTTTTGTGACACTCCCAGAATTATTTTCTGTTACTGGTTTTGAAAAATTCTGTGACATTTTTCCTTGTTGGCCTTCTGAAACTCCAATTACATTTCTATTAGACCTTTTCATTATGCTCCCATAAGGCTCTTGTGTTCTTTTCTAGGAACATTTTTTAGCCATCTATTTTGCCACGTTTCATTTAGTCTGAACATTTTCTGGGACCTTGGCCTTGGAGTCCTGTTTGCTTTGCTAGCTCTACAGTGCCTTCAAAAAATATTTTTAGTATTTTCTATAATCTTTCTAGTTGTTCTCTGTCAAAGAATGGTCTTCTATAGGCTAGTCAGTCATGGCCAGAAGCAGAAACCTCAGAATTATTTTGTAAAGATCAAATTTGATCACATCTTTTAGGCAAAACCTTTCAAGGCCTCACTGCCCACCCCCTTATGCAGAATAAACACTCAGCTGCATCACATGACTCCCAAGGATCATTATTATTATCATCATCTTTTTATTTTTTAGACAGAGTCTCACGCCTATGCCCAGTCTAGTCTCAAACTCCTGACCTCGAGCAGTTCTCCTTCCATGGCCTCCCAAAGTGCTGAGATTATGGGCATGAGCCACCATGCCCAGCCTTCCAAGGCTCATTGTTTACTACTGACCTTTCTTCCAGTGACCAGGCCTCTCTTCAGCTGTATCTAATCTGCTGTTAGAACATCTATGTTTTCTTAATTATATTTTTAATTCCAGAATTTCCATTTTATTCTTTTTATAAATTCTGATTCTGAAATGAAATTATCTTCTTGTAATCTGTTTTCTTGAACATGTTAATCCATCCCTTTTTGTGCCCTTCCCTGGTCTTACCCTTCAGGAACACTGATCTTTTCCCCGACCATAAGCTTGAGTACTGTCATATTACAATGGTAGTAACCTTCAGATATTCCATTTCTAGGCTGTAGAGATCTTAAAAGTGTTGGAAAAAAAGGATAGTAGAGTGAAAAGTGCAGCTGCAACCAATCTCTCAGCCCTGTATTATATGGTAAGTTTTTTTACTACTAAGAGTTAATCATATGCTATTTTTATATTGCTAAATTTCTGCCTGAGGATCATGCCTAGGGAGAGGTCCAAAGAATATTGGTGGAGAATGGTAAGTGGACTGAGGAGTATAGAGGATCTGATCCTGACAAGTGCCAGGCCAGGGGCTGAGTTGGCAGACATGAGTGAGAACACCATCTCTGAAGAAGGGAGGAAGAAAAATTGTAGTGATAAGCATCACATCATAGATTATGGAACATACAGCTGGAAGAGCTAGAGATGTATTTCAACTCCTTTGTGTTATTAGTGAAGAAAGTGACATCTTAGGTTAAAAGATTTATGTAAGGTTACAGAGTGTCATCTCTAACAAGCATTTATTGAGCATCTACTGGATGCCAGTCATCGGAATACCAAAAGTCTAAAAGCTCCCTAAAGGGGAGCGTTCTTGTCTTTGGAACAAAGGAGGTAGACTAGGAAGGAAGGTTTAAAGTAGAGAACAATAAACTAATGCAGATAATAAGTGCTTCAGAAATTCAGAGGAGGCAAATAACATTTTAATTTAGGACTTTCAGGAAAGATTTCATAGAGAGTTGGATCTTTCAGGTCAGAATATAGAAAGGGGCATTTGTAGGGAGATGGGGACTAAACAAAAGTACAGAGGCAAGAAACTGCTGAGAGGGAAGTGTGTATAAGAGTCATTTCTTTTCCAGAAAATACAGTTTCTGGTAGGCTTTTTCTGAATATTGAAAATTGATTATAGGTAGCTGTGGTGCCTCAAGCCTATAATCCCAGCACTTTGGGAGGCTGAGGTGTGTGGATCACTTGAGCCCAGGAGTTTGAGACCAGCCTGGGCAACACAGTGCCTGTCTCTACAAAAAGTTCAAAAAATTAGCTGGGCATGGTGGTGGTTGCCTGTGGTCCCAGCTACTCGGAAGGCTGAGGTGGGAGGATCACCTGAGCTGGGGAGGTCAAGGCTGTTGTGAGCCATGATCGTGCCATTGTACTCCTGTTTGGTGACAGATACCTTGTATCAAAAAAAAAAAAAAAAAATTGTAGATTTTCATTTGCCACTTTGAGAACCCCTACGATTTTAAGGGCTGGAAGTTAGAAACAACTGAACTGTGTGATTTTTCAGTATCCTTTTCAATTCTGTCATTCTATGATTCTTAGAGGAAATGATCCGAGATTTAATTCTGTCCTGCATGTAGAAGAAGCCTGTAAGAGCTTTCCTTAGGAATAACTGTTCATGCTGAGGTTGTAGGGCCAAGGAAGGGCCCAGATGAAGGCATGGAACCCAGACCTCACCATCTACCTGGGTGGTAAACTATTATAAGGCTACCACAACTCCTTAATTGTGCCTTAGCCACTGACTCAGATTTCCAGCATCTTGGTTTTTGCTTATGTTTTGCTCAGAATAATGGCATAGGAATGGTCTTTAACAGATTTCCAAGAACTGCCCTTATTGTAAGAATTATCCAACCCCTTGTTTAAATTTACTGTCGTGACCCAACTGAAATATTAAACCTTCCTGGCTGTCCTTGGCAGATAGTCTCACCTTCCTTTGTGCTCCTAGAATATTTTGTTTGTACTTACAGCATTGTATTTTAATGGTTTATATGTGATTCTTCTCCATTAGACCATCAGCTTCAGCTTTGTATTGTGCACAGTGCCCTGTTGATGACAGGTGCTTATTAAACATTTCTTTACTAACAAATGAGAAAAAAAGGTCATAGTATTTTATTAAACAAAGTTTCTAGTCCCTCTTAGAGCTTCTGATCTGTGCACCATTGAGAAGCACTGCTGTGCTGAACTGCTGTTGCTAGTGGAAAGGTATATCCCTCTTATATATAAAGATGAAGAAAGAGATCCAAACCCCTGGTTGAAGAATGACTCCAGTGCTTCAATCTACTGGTTGGAGAGTGGTACCAGTTAGTTGCATGTCTAAAGGAGAGTGCTGATTGGGGGAAAAGATGTTGTGTTTCTTTTTAAATATATTTAAACATTTTTTGTAATGACGGAAACAAGTAGAAGGTGTATTAGTCTGTTCTCACACTGCTATAAAGAAATAACTGAGACTGGGTAATTTATCAAGGAAAGAGGTTTAATTGACTCACATTTTTGTATGGCTAGAGAAACCTCAGGAAACTTACAATCATAGCAGAAGGTGAAGGAGAAGCAAGCACCTTCTTCACAAGGAGGCAGGAAAAGAGAGAGGGTGGGCCTTTGTACCCCCACACCAGCCAGCCTTTGGATGTGGCCTGCCTCCCAAAAAAGGGTCATCTCTAGGAAGGGGGACAAGGTGCCTCTGTCTTCCACCCAGTTTCCAGAGAGGGCTGCCTGCTGAGGCTGGTGGCCAGTAGCACTTCCAGCACCTCTGACGGACAAGTCCACGGGGTGAAGCATGGTGTCTATCATGGCCATTAAATTTTGAATTTAGAAAATCACTAATGAATTTTTTGACTCAATTCATCACCAAATCTTTATACCAAGTTTGCCGACTGTGCAGGAGGAGACCAATAGAAAATTTAAAGAAGCAAAGAAAATTGTTAGATTTAATCAACCAAGCAGAGCTGTTAGAGCATCTCATCAGCAATTTCTTATACTTGGTTCTGAAGAAAATGGTTGTAATCAAGAATGTTTTGAGGCCAAGTGATGAGTCTGCTATGTAGTTTTATATGATATGTAGTTGAAAGTATATTGTTGGTATCCGGCATATAGTTGTATCTGTTTTCTCTTGCTGTGTAATGAACTGCCCCAAACCGTAGTGGCTTGAAATCACCAGGTATATGCTTACATTCTACCCAGTGAGCTGGGTTCACCTGGATGCTTCTTTTACTGGACTTGCCTGGCCTTACTCATGCAGCTGCCATCCTCTGAGGCATGACTGAGACTGGATGTTCCAAATTCCTACCTCATGCCTGTCACTTAGCTGAACTGTTGGCCAGGGCAACTCAGTCTTCCCTCAGAGCATCCCCAGCAGGGGATCCCAGCCTTCTCAGGTGGGACTGGGTTCCATAAGAGCAAACCCCAGTACACAGGTGAGTATTAGGTTCTTGTGCGCATTGAGTTTGTTATTATTTTATTGAACAAAACGAACACGAGAGAGAATCATACCTGAATGAGTCATATGTGAATCCTGGGAGGTGTGATCCACTAGAGTCATTATTGTAATAATCTACCACTGCCTGCACTCAGACCGCAGTTATTCATGTCCCTCCCAAGACTCTGAGTCTCATTCCACCACAGCATCAGGCTCAAAGGCCAGGATCTATATTAGGTCCGGATAGAAATGGGGCTTTCTAGCTGGGTATGGTGGCTCATGCCTGTAATCCCAGCACTTTGGGAGGCTTAGGCAGGTGGATCACTTGAGGCCAGGAGTTCAAGCCTAGGCAACATAGTGAAACCTCGTCTCTACTAAACATGGTGAAACCCCATCTCTACCAAAAATATAAAAAATTAGCCAGGCATGGTGGTGCATGCCTGTAGTCCCAGCTACTCGGGAGGCTGAGGCATGAGAATTGCTTGAACATGGGAGGGCAGAGGTTGCAGTGAGCCAAGATCGTGCCACTGCATTCCAGCCTGGGCGACAGAACGAGACTCCATCTCAAACAAACAAACAAAAAAACAAGAAATGGAGCTTTCTCAGGAACAATTTCTTTCTTCTTGATCCAAAGATTTCTTTATTTTATTTTATTTTTTATTATACTTTAAGTTTTAGGGTACATGTGCACAACATGCAGGTTTGTTACATATGTATACGTGTGCCATGTTGGTGTGCTGCACCCATTAACTCTTCATTTATCATTAGGTATATCTCCTAATGCTATCCCTCCCGGCTCCCCCCACCCCACAACAGGCCCCGGTGTGTGATGTTTGCCATCCTGTGTCCATGTGTTCTCATTGTTCAGTTCCCACCTATGAGTGAGAACATGCGGTGTTTGGTTTTTTGTCCTTGCGATAGTTTGCTGAGAATGATGGTTTCCAGCTTCATCCATGTCCCTACAAAGGACATGAACTCATCATTTTTTATGGCTGCATAGTATTCCATGGTGTATATGTGCCACATTTTCTTAATCCAGTCTATCATTGTTGGACATTTGTTCCAAAGGATTATAAAACATGCTGCTATAAAGACACATGCACACGTATGTTTATTGCGACACTATTCACAATAGCAAAGACTTGGATCCAAAGATTTCTGAATGAAAAGACATGGCACCTGCCCCATCATACATTCAACATACCATGGAGATATAAAGACAGGATAACTGTAAGACGCTCATCCCCAAAGGGGAGGGATGAGGCACATCACAGTCACTATCCTTAATGATTCTGAAACCTAGCAAAGCAGGTGTGGCCAGCGCTCCCTAGTCTGAGAAAAATGAATATTCCTTGATTAGGGCCCAGCTCTGCTCCCTCGGAGTGGCCCCCTAATTCTTTGTCCTCTGTGGCTCTTGGCTCTGCCTTCTGAGAGTGTCTTCCTTTTGTATAAGAAATAGCCTGTGTTTCAGGAACAGAAAACCAAACACCACATGTTGTCACTCATAAGCGAGAGTTGAACAATGAGAACACGTGGACACAGGGAGGAGAGCATCATACACCGGGGCCTGTCAGGGAGTGGAAGGCAAGGGAAGGGAAAGCATTAGGACCAATACCTAAGGCATGCGGGGCTTAAAACCTAGATGACAGTTTGATAGGTCCAGCAAACCACCACGGCACATGTATACCTATGTAACCTGCACATTCTGCACATGTATCCCATGTTTGCTTTTAACCTAAAGTAAAAAATAAAAAGAAAAAAGAAATAGCCTGTGTTTGCAGCTGATTAACTTTCTCAGCCTATGTTCTGCCCTGAGACATTTGGGGCACAGAGGGCTTTTTTCATTTTGGACTATATCTGTCCCTTTAATCCAAACTAACAACAGTCAGTACAACTCCCCTAAAAACTTGGAGGGTTTTCTCTAAATCTTGTTGGGCTTTCCCACATGTCTCAATAGCTGCATCCATAATTCTTTTCAGGACAGACCCCTTCCCACTAGGTGTGTAGGCTGCTATGGAACAGAGCCTTGAAGTGTCTTAGAAGCCCACTTCGCTACCTGGGAGAGAAGGTCTGCTAGGTATGACCTTAAATCTTTGTGAGATGTTTACAAAAGGTGTTACAGCCACACCTTTGAATTGTTCCCTAACCTTCCACCATTTCAGAATCTTGTGCCACCACAAGAAACTGGAGACATGAAATAATTTTATTTTCTACCTTAGCAAGTCCTAGTTCTTCTATATTTTCTCTAAATTCTACCTGCAAACTAAACAGTCCTCTCCTTAGCTCATTTTTCTCTTCCTATACCTGATCAATCATACCCAGTTAAAATAAGTTCATTGGCCCTTCAGCATTCTACCTAGAAATCTCCTTGGCCACATGTTACATATTTATGAGATGCACTTCCTATCCTCCAGCCCACTCTGTGGGTGCCACTTGTGTCAGTGCTTCATAGTGACAGTGTGGTTTGCACTTTATCCAGCCTCTGATGATTCCTTCTGCCTTTGCAGGCTCACTCATGCTTCACCATCTCTCCAGTCCCCAACACAGCCCCTCACAGCTTTTCTCAGTTTTGCCTGCTGCGTAGTCCAGAAGACAATGTTACATGTTTTAGTTTTTATAACAGCAGCACCTCACTTGTCGGTGCCAATTTTTGTTTCAGAGTTTACACAAAAACTTGCATGTGAATGTTCATGGCAGCATTATTCATAGTGACCATAAAGGTGCCTGGAAGCAACC
Source organism: Pongo abelii (assembly GCF_028885655.2). NCBI lineage: Eukaryota > Metazoa > Chordata > Mammalia > Primates > Hominidae > Pongo > Pongo abelii. Next base: position 22,367,151 of record NC_071999.2, read on the forward strand.
CAAGTGTCCATCAACAATGAATGGATAAATGAAATGTGGTCTACCCATGCAGCGGGACATTATTCAGCCTTTAAAAGGATTGCAGCACAGATGCATGCTAAAACATGGATGAACCTTAAAAATATTATGCTAAGTGAAAGAAGTCAGACACAAAAGACTGCATATTTTATGATTCTGTTTATATTCAGTGTCCAGAATAGGCATGGAGACAGAAAACAGATTAGTGGTTGCCAGGGGCTGGGGGAAGAGGAGGATGGGAAGTGACTATTGATGGGTACAGAGTTTCTTTTGAGGGTGGAAGTAGATACTGGCAATGGTTGCACAACTTTGTGAACCTACTAAATGCCACAGAATTCTACATTTTAAAGGGGTCAGGTTTATTATATATGTTATATCTAAACTTTTTAAAAAGTTTAACGAGGGACGGTCACTGTGAGTGATATGAGAAAAGGGGCATGGGAATTTAATGTTATACAGTTGTGAAGGAGCCATGGCGGTGAAGGTGCAGAAGGGGAGCTGGAGATCTGAGGAGGAGTTACCATCAGTCAGTGAGTGGCCGCACATATCTAGCTGCCACAGTAGAACCCAGAGGGCCTTCATGGGGAGTTCTGTGGGAAGCAGATGCCTCTGTGCAGCTGCCTCCTCAGGGGACCACAGCCAAACCCTGTCATGGAGCAGGGACAGCATAGTCAGGAAGAAGAGCTGCCCTTGGAGTAGAGTGAGTGAGGAGAAGCTGGTACCCATGGACACTTCTGCATCAGTCCTGCATCTGATGACAAGAAAAAGGCTTTCAGAGACTAAAGGCCACTGCTTCAGGTCTGCATTCCAGATGTCACACAAGTTCCTCTTTTGGCCAAGTCTAGACAAGAGGCTAATAGTGAAGGAGCTTCTTGGAAATGTAGTTCCTGACTTAACCAAGCTGACCTGGCACAGATGGTCACAATATTTAAGAACAGAGAGGTTCCGGTAGCTCACGTGAATGATGGCAAGGCCCTGACCGAGCATTTGGCATGGAGACGGAAAAAAACAATGGATTGCTAGAAGTGCAGAGACCTAGTAGGTGACGCAGCCAGTGTGCTAGGGGCAAGAAGGGTAGTGCTTTTGTGACAGCTATTTCAGGGCTTCAAGTGGGAGGGGGAGTGCTGCAGCAAATGATGACATGGAATTTGGGCGTTGAGTATGGAACCACCTACATATAAATAGTGTTGTTATTCTAACCATGAGACTGTGGAGAAGTCAATCACAAGAAACTTGGGTGGTTGAGCTTGATGAGTAAAACTCTTATGTAGAATCAGACTATCAAGACCAAGATATGTGAAATATTTTTGTTCATTATATTTATAATCTCAGTCTATTTATTATGTCTGTAATCTCAGAACAGTCAGAAAAGGTATTTCATGAAATTCAAATAATTTGTATATATATTTTACTTAGGGAAAGGATTTTGCACAAGCCAGCAGCTATGCAGATATAGCTGTGAACTCTGATAGATACAATCCAGCAGCTCTTACTAATAAAGGGAATACAGTTTTTGCAAATGGTGATTATGAGAAGGCCGCTGAATTCTATAAAGAGGCTCTAAGAAATGATTCTTCTTGTACTGAAGCACTTTATAATATTGGTAAGTGGAACAAGGGGAAATTGCTTTTTAATTATTTATTTGCTTTGTATTTGTTTTTGTTTTGTTTTGCTTAAAGAGCTCTAACACATTAGGAGGACGAGTTGACTTCCTTCTAACAGAAAATTGAAGACTACTGCCTCTCAGATTATAGATTATTTTAAATGGAATTAATGATTCAGAAGCTATGCACATGCAAAATTTGGATCAGGCTTGCCATACTGCCCTCCAAAAAGGCTTTTCCGTCACAGTGTATAATACTAATTTCCCAAATTTCTGCTAATACTGGATATTATCATTCTTTTTAACTTTTGCCAAGTTGATAGATGGGAAAAAAATGCCATTTGCTTTCTTTTTAATTATGAACAATTTCAAACATGCACAAAAGTACACACAAGAAATAAATACCCATGTATATTTATCACCCCAGTTTAACACATTTTCACATTTTGCCATCTTTACTTCAGATTTTGTTTTTAATAAGCCAAATATTACAAGCCATGAAGTCTCACCACCATCACATTCTCTTCCCTGCCTTTCAGCGGTTGCCTGAAATGGGCATCATCACCCCTGGGCATGAATTTGCAGTATTGCAAACACATGTCCATGCAGTACTGGGTCTTGTCTCTTGGATTATTAATAACGTTTCTTCTGAAGTTTTCTTCTCCCTGCCTAGGTATTTTTTGCTTTCTTTGGTTTGCTTATTTTATTCTCTTTTCCATGTTATGGACTTTCTTTAGATGTCTAATGATTTTGGGCTGTCTCCTGGTATTCAGGAGTTTGTGGCTAAAAACTGAGTGTGGAGTCTCTAAGTCCGTGAGAGAGATTGATGGGTTGGCACTCTGCTGTAGGGCATCTGTCTGGTCTGGTCTGTTTAGTTGGAGACCTGTCCATAAGTCAATTGGATCTTTCCTCCCAGATAAGACTCTTTAATCTCCTGCCTGAAGGAGGAGGGAAGGCCTACTGCCAACCTTGAAGAATAGGGGAGGCAAGAAAGAATTAGCCATTTTAGGTGGAGTCTGGGAGAGCCTCATTGAGAATGTATGTTTCAAGTCATAGAAGGAAAGGAGGCTATGACCACTTGGGTATCTGGGAAGAGAGCATTGAAGAGAGGCACAAAGGTCTTCATGCAGGCGCTTGCTTCCTGGATATATCCTTATTTGTTTGCTTTGTAACTATTAAGTATTTCTCCTTTCCCAATTGCTTTTTTTTTAACTTTGTTTCTAATTTCTTTTATCAAAGAACTGTTTTATTATTGATATAGTAAAATTTGTCTTTTTTTTTTTTTGAGACTGAGTCTTGCTCTGTCGTCTAGGCTGGGGTGCAGTGGCATGATCTCAGCTCACTGCAACCTCCACCTTCCAGGTTCAAGTGATTCTCCTGCCGTAGCCTTCCAAGTAGCTGGAACCACAGGTGCGCTCCACTACGCCCGTCTAATTTTTTGCATTTTTAGTAGAGACGGGGTTTCACCATGTTGGCCAGGCTGGTCTCAAACTCCTGACCTCAAGTGATCCACCTGCCTCGGCCTCCCAAAGTGATGGAATTACAGGCATGAGCCACCATGCCTGGCCAAATTTGTCTTTTTAAAAAATTGTGGTTATTGTTTTATTCATTTGTTTATTGCTTTATGAAGCCCTTCTTACCTCAAGATTATAAATCATTTTTCTGTATTTTCTTTTCATACTCTTCTTATAGCTTTGTTTTTTCTGTTGAGTTTCAAAATTTTGAGTTCATTTTTTATGAAATAAGAATCTACATTTAAAAAAATTAATGGCCAGGCATGGTGGCTCACGCCTGTAATCCCAGCACTTTGGGAGGCCAAGGCGGGCGGATCATGAGGTCAGGAGATCGAGACCATCCTGGCTAACACAGTGAAACCCCGTCTCTACTAAAAATACAAAAAATTAGCCGGGCGTGGTGGCGGGCGCCTGTAGTCCCTGGTACTCAGGAGGCTGAGGCAGGAGAATGGCATGAACCCAGGAGGCGGAGCTTGCAGTGAGCCGAGATCGTGCCACTGCACTCCAGCCTGGGTGACAGAGCAAGACTCCGTCTCAAAAAAAATAAATAAATAAATAAAAATTAATGTATAATCAGTTGTTCTGGCACCACTTATTACTAGCACTTTCCTTCCCACTGATTTTAAATGTCTTTAACTAAACTCTGTAATTGAGTACATTTCTGAACTATTTATTCTGTTCTATTGGTCTGTTTGTCTATTCCTGCCCCCCCACCACCCTTTTAAAATCACTGAAGCTTTGTAGCATCTTTTGGTGTCTTCCAGTGGAGAATCCCCACCCTAACATTATTCTTTAAAAAAATCCTCAGTTGGCCGGGTGTGGTGGCTCATACCTGTAATCCCAGCACTTTGGGAGGCTGAGGCAGGTGGATCTCTTGAGGCCAGCCCGAGTACCAGACCAGCCTGAGCAACATGGCAAAATCCCATCTCTACTAAAAATACAAAAAATTAGCTGGGCGTGGTAGCACGTGCATATAATCCTAGCTACTTGAGAGGCTGAGGTGGGAGAATCACCTGAGCCTGGGAGATCGAGGCTGCTGTGAGCCATGTTTGCGCCACTACACTCCAGTGTGGGCAGCAGGAGTGAGACCCTGTATCAAAAAACAAAAACCTGAGTTCATCTTCATTTTCTTTTCTGGATAAATATTTACATATATTTTGAGATTTATTCTGTTATGTTAAATAAATTAATACCAATAATGATGCTTATAGGTTTTCTTTTTTTTCTTCTTTTTTTAAGGCCTTACCTATGAGAAACTAAATCGGCTAGATGAGGCTTTGGACTGTTTCCTGAAGCTTCACGCAATCCTACGAAACAGTGCTGAAGTTCTTTACCAGATAGCAAATATGTATCTTATTTGAAAGTCTTAGGGACAGTTATTAATTCTCTCAATTGAGTTTAACTAATGAAGTAATTGATGAGGATAATATTTGAAGTAAGTGATGAGGATAATCTAACTAGCAGATTATCGTGTAATAAAAAATATCATTTGAGTAATCCTATTTTAAAATGTAATGTGCATTGAAAGAAGAATTAATGGTTAAAACTATTATTTATTAAATTTTGAAAATAACTGAAGTAATTAGGACATTTTGGGTACATATAAGCCATTCATTGAAAGTCAATTTGGTGCTTTAGAACATTGTATTAATTCTGAAGCTTGTAGGGTATCATTGAAGCACTAACTTACTAAATAAAATACTGTTTATTACTGATTACTATTGATTGAGTTTGGATAATTTTTCTTATTTTTTTAGCTGGCCTGTAGATATAATGAGGTCTCCAAAGACTGTTACCCTCTAAAATTATGTAATTCTTCATATGAACTCATTCATTCTGTTCATTTAATAGTCATTTATTGAATGTGTACTATGTGTATCAGTATTATGTTTCAAACTCAGGGGAATGTAGAACTATAAAATGTTGCCCTCGTATCAGTTTCTTCCACAACACTTAGCTTTCTTAATAAGCCCTGCTGTTGGTTAGAAAAGCAGAAATGTGTTAATGTTTTTAATGCTTTTCATGCTATTTGAAAAGCACTCTAATTTCTCTCCTTATTTTAGTAAGCTTTGGCCACAACATTGGGAAGAGTTAAACATCTTAGGTAGATTTTCAACTTACTGTTATCTTGGTTTAAATTTTATACAAATATGTTTAGAAAATTTTGTATGTTGTGAGGTGTACCATTAATAATTTTAAGTACTATCTGCTGTACTTTTGATAAAGAATTTTATTTAAAAATTTTAGTTTTAGGCCAGGCACAGTGACTCACACCTGTAATCCCAGCACTTTGGGAGGCCGAGGCAGGCGGATCATTTGAGATCAGGAGTTGGAGACCAGCCTGGCCATCATGGTGAAACCCCATCTCTACTAAAAATACAAAAATTAGCTGGGTGTTGTGGCAGGCATGTGTAATCCGAGTTACTCCCGAGGCTGAGGCAGGAGAATCACTTGAACCTGGGAGGCAGAGGTTGCAGTGAGCCAAGATAGTGCCACGGCACTCCAGCCTAGGTGCAGAGCTAGACTATCTCAAAAAAAAGAAAATTAGTTTTAGAGCAGAGAGCATCATAGTTACTCCTGTTAGTCTTTTTGTTCGTTTTGTTCATTTAATTTCTCTGAAACTGCCAGTGTCATTATCTTTTACTACCCAGTTCGTGATCAGCTTGGATCCAGTCAAGCAATTGATGTATTTGAGACTGTTTGAGTACATTTTCTTATTTTTTTTTCTTGTGGTATCACACTTGTCATCAGTAAAAACAGTAGATCTTCTGGTATCACTCTTGTCACCATTAAAATCAATGCTTCTTTTTCAATAAACTTTGAATTGGAATATTTTCATTTCGCTGAGATATCTAATATGTATAAAATAAATAGTAATTAGTCAAAAGGTATTGATACGAATAAATTATTTTTATATACACAGAAGACTTAGTAGGTACTAAAAGGAAGCTACAAAAAAAAAAAAACCACTGTCCTTGGGTTTATAATCTAATTAGGGAAAACTCACAGGAAAAACACATGAAAATAATTCCCTTAATGTGCTGAACATGTTAAGAAAGAGAATAACTGGATGCAACATTCAGGACATTTTTATTAAGGACAATTTTTGGAGAATACTTTGAATAATTTTACCAGAAATTTGGGAGTTGATCTTAGCGGATAGTAATGAAGGAAAAGGGAAAGCAGGCTATACATAGGGAGCAAGAGTGTTACCTCCACAGTACTGCTGCATTCCATCTCCACCCCTGAGATATCCAGAGGAAACAGTATACAATAGCACATTACTGTAGACTAAGAAATATTGTTACTGTAATGTTTTTTAAGTTTGCTTATTGATTAATGAATTTAGAAAACATGTTTTCCTTAACTGACATTCCATAAGATATGAATTAATGGAAAATCCCAGTCAAGCTATTGAATGGCTAATGCAGGTGGTCAGTGTTATTCCAACCGATCCTCAAGTTTTATCTAAACTAGGAGAATTATATGATCGCGAAGGAGATAAATCTCAAGCATTTCAATATTACTATGAGGTAGGTGTGTTATCTTAATTTCCTTCTGTGTTTTAGCATTTTATGAATTGTTATAAAGAAGGCAGCAAGGCTTTAAAATTTTAGAAGATCTTACCCGTTTTAAAATAAAGCATTCTTGGAAAATGAAGTTAGTTTTTGTTTTGTTTTGTTTTGAGATAGAGTCTGGCTCTGTTGCCCAGGCTGCTGCACAGTGGTGCAGTCTCGGCTCACTGCAGCCTCCTCCTCCTGGGTTTAAGCAATTCTCTTGCCTCAGCCTCCTAAGTAGCTGGGATTACAGGCGCCTGCTACCACACCCAGCTAATTTTTGTATTTTTAATAGCGGGGTGTTTCGCCATGTTGGCCAGGCCAGTCTCGAACTCCTGACCTCAGGTGATCTGCCTGCCTCAGCCTCCCAAATTGCTGGGATTACCACCATGCCAGGCCTGAAGTTAGTTTTTTACTTGTTTTAATGAAAAAATGAAATAGGGCTGGGCATGGTGGCTCACGTCTATAATCCCAGCACTTTGGGAGACCAGAGTGAGAGGATTGCTTAAGACCAAGAGATCAAGAACAGCCTAGGCAACATAACAAGACCCCATCTCTACAAATAATAATAATAAAAGGACAGGCCTGGTGGCCCATACCTTTAATCCCAGCACTTTGGGAGGCCAAGGAAGGCAGATTACTTGAGGCCAGGAGTCTGTGACCAGCCTGGCCAACATGAGGAAACCCCCTCTCTACTAAAAATACAAAAATTAGCCAAGTGTGGTTGTGGCATGCCTGTAATCCTAGCTACTCAGGAGACTGAGGCACAAGAATTGCCTGAACCCAGGAGGCAGAGATTGTAGTGAGCCAAGATCACATTTACTACACTCCAGGCTGGGTGATAGAGCGAGACTGTCTTAAAATAATAATAATTAATAATATTAATAATAAGAAGTACAAATTCATTTTTCTCTTGAGGCACAGTTTGCCTCTCTTTTTTATTCTTTTAAATATTTAAATTGGACTCAGCTCATATATTGTTATATCAAAAGTGTAGATAATTGAAAAGTGTGTCAAGCAAAGCTTAGGTTTTCTAAATATATAGTTTCAGAATTTACAAAGTACTTAGGACAGCTCATACTCCTTTATTAAGAAATTTCATATTGGATAAATTTATTCAATAGGTAAAGTATTCAAGAAGTAAATTATATGTTGCCATTGAAGTTATATTGTTACATTCCATATTTTTTTTACAGTCATATAGGTATTTTCCTTGTAATATTGAAGTCATTGAGTGGCTTGGAGCCTATTACATTGACACCCAATTTTGGGAAAAAGCTATTCAGTACTTTGAAAGAGCTTCTCTTATACAGTAAGTAATCATTAGGATTTTATGTTTAGTTAATGTCCTAAGTTTTTTTAATCCCTAGAATTAGTATCTGATAGACCTAGTAAATTCAAGAACAGATGTTGATGAACATTCATAAATTATTTTTATTTGTTTGTTGTTTGTTTGAGACGGAGTTTCGCTCTTGTTGCCCAGATTGGAGTGCAATGGCATGATCTCGGCTCACTGCAACCTCCACCTCCTGGGTTCAAGCGATTCTCCTGCCTCAGCCTCCCAAGTAGCTAGGATTACAGGCGTGCACCACCACGCTTGGCTAATTTTTTGTATTTTAGTAAAGACAGGGTTTCACCATGTTGGCCAGGCTGGTCTCGAACTCCTGACCTCAGGTGATCCACCCGCCTAAGCCTCCCAAAGTGCTGGAATTACAAGCATGAGCCACCGCACCCAGCCAAATTATTTTTATTTTCTTATATTTTATTCCATTTTACTTGGTCTTTATTGTGATAAATATATTTCCCTTTGCATAGAATTTTTTAAATATCCTCTTTAAGATACTTTTCTTTATGTATTTTTCTTACTCACACCTCAGCAAACAATTATTGTTTCTTTATCAATCAGAAAATGACTATCTCAGTCCTAGGACAAAGTTTCGTCTCTGAAAGAGTCTTAATACAAAACAGTTTTGTTGGTTTCAATTTATAATTGATATATATTAAAAATTAAAATGTTTTCAACATCTTTAAGTTCATATCAGAATGTGTTATACATATCTGATTCAAAACAATTCAAAAATAATTGGAATACATCATCTTCTGCTTTGTATTTGGCCATATTGAATTTTAAGATCAAATGCCCCTTAGAATAATTTGAATGATAAAGAAATGCTTAATAAGTGAAATGATTTCTGTTTGGAATTTGTATTAGGCAATTCATTTTTGTGATATTTATTTCACATAAATTTTTTTTGAGAATTATAAAATTAATTACCAAGGATGAGGAGATAGTTTTAGTTTAATTATATCTTTAAGATTAAAGCTATTTCAGTAACACACTGTAAGCTTTTTAATTACACTTAATACTACTCTAACATTAGCCATTAGCTCATGCAAGACCGTTCCTTCTTTGAGGCTCAGTCCGCCACCGTTCCATTTTTAACTCCTATTTGTAAATGTCAGATGTTGATTAAGTCAGTCCCTTACCTAGCCTAGCTTATATTCTTGCTTTTCTTTCCATCACTATTCTAGTCCCACAAGTTTTGACCTGCGTAACTCCATTGATCTTTACCCTCTCTGTAGTTCAGTCACCTGACTCATCTGATTGTGATTATCACTAACACATTTACACCAATAAAATCTTTTTTTTTTTTTTAATCTTTTTTTTTTTTTTTTTTTTGAGACGGAGGACGGAGTCTTGCTTTGTCGCCCAGGCTGGAATGCAGTGGCCTGATCCCGGCTCACTGCAACCTCTGCTTCCCAGGTTTAAGCGATTCTCCTGCCTCAGCCTCCAGAGTAGCTGGGATTACAAGCACATGCCACTGCACCCGGCTAATTTTTGTTTTTGGTTTTGGTTTTGGTTTAGTAGAAACAGGGTTTCACCATGTTGGTGAGGCTGGTCTTGAACTCTTGATCTCAAGTGATCCATTTGCCTCAGCCTCCCAAAGTGCTGGGATTACAGGCATGAGACACCACGCCCAGCCTACACCAATAAAATCTTAAGTTACAATATCCAGCTGTCTGAACATAACCTCTTATCTTTCCAACTTCCATACTCCCTATTTTCCAGTGCATTTTTCTTTGGTGATATTGAGACCTCCGTTTTTGACCCTCCCCTTATCTTGCAGTCTCAGCCTCCTTCTGACTTTAATTCTGAGCTTATCCATACTAGATTGCTTAATTGGTCACATCTTTTCCCTTTCTTGCTAACATTCCTGGTTTTTTTTTTCTCTCTCTCTTGCTTTACTACCCCATTTATTCCAAGAGATTTCAGTTCTTAGGTTATTTCAGCCATTGATTCCATTCCTTTACACAGGCTGTGAGGCACTGTCAGAGGTAAATTATGTAACCAGGTGAATTGATGCCAAACAAATCTGTGTGATATGAGCGTTGCTCATCAGTCTTAAGTATTTCTCTCCCTCCTGTTTCTCTGATCTCTTCAATTCCCCTATGTATTTTATGCCTCAGTTTCCCAGAATATAGAAGCCTTTTTTAGAAACCTTCCTAACATTTCTCTCTCCCTACTTTTCTATAAACTTACTTCCACTTGCACCTGCTGTTATCTCCTTCTCAGTGACAGAAACTTATTCAATATACATTCATTATATTATATCTCTTTTGAGCATTTGTTTTCTATACCATATATCTTAATTTTCACATTTTCTCTTTTTTACATGCTAAGCTTTGATTTGTTCTGTAAGTTCTACCTCTACAATAAAAATGTAGGCTTTTTGAGAAGTGAGAGTATTAGTTCTTATGTCACATAGTTCTTTACGTATTCTTTAAATATTCTTTACATGTCAACTTGGCATATAGTTGAATTAAATTTCTTTACCGTAGAAACTCCTTGCCTTGTATCTCTTAGATTTTTATGGTTCTTAATAATATGATGTTTTGGCAATTGGTTTAAGCATAAACTGTTGTTTTTTATTTTCTTTACATTCATAAATCGTGTCTTAAAATATCAAGAAATCCTTGTTCTGACTGGTCCACTTAATGTAATTCCATTCTTGAGCAGCATTAGGTAATGTTCTTTAATATTGATTGTGATGATGATTATTATAAGACACCATCAAGTGGACCAATATATGCATTATGGGAATTCCAGAAGGGGAAGAGAGAGGAAAAGGGAGGAGAGAGACTATTTGAAGAAATTATTGCCATACTTCCCCAATTTGAGAAAAGACATGAATCCAGAAGTCTGCACAGGACAGTGAATTCTATGTAGGAAAAACCCTAAAAGATCCACAATGAAACACATTATGATCAAACTGTCCAAAAACAAAGAGAGAATCTCGACAGCAGCAAGAGAAAAGTGGCTCATCACATACAGGGACCCTCAGTAAGATTATTAGTAGATTTCTCACCAGAAACCTTGGAGGCCAGAAAGCAATGGAATGATGTAAAGTCCTGAAATTTAAAAGCAAACAAACAAACAAAACACAAACTGTCAACCAAGGATTCTGTATCCTGGCCAAGCGTGATGGCTCATACCTATAATCCCAGCACTTTGGAGGCCCAGGCAGGTGGATCACCTGAGGTCAGGAGTTCAAGACCAGCCTGGCCATCATGGCAAAGCTCTGTCTCTACTAAAAAATACAAAAATTAGCTGGGTGTGGTGGCAGGTACCTATAGTCCCAGCTACTCAGGAGGCTGAGGCATGAGAATCGCTTGAACCTGGGAGGCGGAGGTTGCAGTGAGCAGAGATTGCACCACTGCACTCCAGCCTGGGTGACAGAGCGAGACTCCGTCTCAGTACATAAATAAATAAATAAATAAATAAATAAATAAATAAATAAATAAATAAAATAAGTTTTTATTGTTCAAGTGAGATTGTTGTTAAGTTTCAGATGTTAATTATAATACCCAAGGTAATCATTAGGAAAATAACTAAAAAATCAGATAGTACACTATAAAAAAGCATTAGGAAAATAACTAAAAATCGAAATAGTACACTAAAAAAAATAAACAAAATACCAAAAAAGGGTAGTAATGGAAGAATTGAGGAAGAAAAAACATATAACACATGCAGAAAACAAATAGACAGCAGAAGCAAATCCTTCTGTGTCAATAATCACATTAAATATAAATGTATTAAACTTTCCCATTAAAAGAAAAACTTAGCAGAATGAATAAGAAAATCAGTGTCTATTTATATACTGTCTACAAGAGATGCACTTTAGATACAAGGACACAAAAGAGGTTGAAAGCAAAAGGGTTGAAAAAGATATTCCAAACAAATATTAATGGTAACCAGAAGAGAGTTGGGAGGCTTTATTATTGTCAGACAAAACAGGCTTTAAGTCACAAAAGGTTACAAGAGCCAAAGAATGATGCTATATATTGGTAAAAGGTTCATTACTGCAAGAATGTACAACACTTAAAAACCCAACAGAGGAGCCCCAGAATATATGAAGCAAAAATTGATATAATTAAAGGGTGAAATAGACCTCAATATTAGTTTGAGACTTAATACTTTCAAAAATGTGTGTTACCGTCTGTGAAACTCACACAGAAGATAAATAAGAAAATAAAGACTTAAGCAATGTATAAACCAGGTAGACCTAACGTCATACACAAGACACTGAACCCAAAAACAGGAGATTGTACATTCATAAATGTACATGGAACGTTCTCCAGGATAAACCTTAGGTTAGGTCACAACTTAATAAATTGAAAAGATTGAAGTCATACAAATTATCTTTTTCTGTCATAATGAAACTAGAAATTAATAACAGAAGGAAAACTGGAAAATTCACAAGTATGTGGAATTAAAGAACACACGCTTAACTAGTGGGTGAAATATGAAATCACCAGGGAAGTTAGAAAATAACTGAGACAAGTGAAAATGAAACACAATGTACTAAAACTTACAAGATGCTGCAAAAGCATCGCTAAGAGGGAAATTTATATCTGTAAGTACATTAAAGAAGAAGAAAGATCCCAAGTTAGTAACCTAACTAAACACCTTAAGGAATTAGAAAAAGAAGAGCACTTTAAACCCAAAGATAGCAGCAGGAAGGAAATAATAAAGGTTAGAGCAGAGATAAATAAAACAGAGAATAGAAAAGCTGTAGAGAAAATCAACAGAACCAAAAATTGATTCTTTGAAAAGCTCAACAAAATTGACAAATCTCTAGCTAGAAGGACTAACAAAAAAAAAGAAGACTTAATTACTAAGATTAGAAATGCAAGTAGAGGCCTCACTACCAATTTTACATAAATAAAAAGAGTTATAAGAAAACAACTTTGACTCAACAAATTAGATAACCTAGCTAAAATGGTCAAATTTGTAGAAACACAATCAACCAAATCCAACTCAAGAAGAAATAAAAAATCTGCATAGACCTATAACCAGTAAGGAAATTAAATCAGTAATAAAAAATATTCCAAGAAAGAAAAGCCATGGGCTACATGGATTCACTGGTGAATTCTGCCAGACATTTCAAGAAAAATTCACACTATTTTTTTTCAAACTCTCCTAAACATTGAAGAGAAGGTAAACACTTCCTAACTCAGTCAATGAGGCCAGCATTATCCTTATCCCAAAGGCAAACAAAGACACTACAAGAAAACTACAGACCAATATATTTTGTGAATGTAAATGCAAAAATACTCAACAAAATACTGGCAAACCAAATTTAGCCACATATTAAAAGAAGTACATCATTCACAAGTGGAATTTACTCCCAGAATGCAAGGATAGTTCAACATATGAAGATCAGTCAATTTAATACTTCACATTAATAGAATGAAGAAAAAACCCACGTGATCATCTCAATTAATGCAGAAAAGGTGTATGACAAAATTCAACACCTCTTTGTGATAAAAATACTCAAATCAGGAATAGAAAGAACTTCCTTAACGTGATAAGGTATTGTATGGAAACTCACAGCTAACAGGATACTGAATGGTGAAAGACCAAAAGCTTGCTTTCTTAAGATCAGAAACAAGGATGCCCACTTCCACTGCTTCTGATCAACATGGTACTGGAAGTTCTAGCCAGAGCAGGTAGGCAAGAAAAAGAAATAAAAGGCATCTACATTGGAAGAGATGAAGTAAAAATTAACCCTGTTCACAGATGACATGATCTTATATGTAGAAATCCCTAAGGAATCCACATAAAAATCTTAGATATAATAAACGAATTCAGCAAAGTTTCAGGATATAAAATTAACCCACAAAACTAGTTGTATTTCTATGTATTTGCAATGAAAAATCCAAAAAGGAAATTGAGAAAAAAATTCCATTTGCAATGGTATCAAAAAGAATAAAATAATTAGGGATTAATTTAGCCATGAAGGCAAGAGACTGTCCCTTTTCCATTGAGTGGTCTTGGCACCTTTGCTGGAAATCAATTTACCATATATATGAGGATATATTTCTGGATTCTAGATTCTATTCTGTTGGTGTATATATCTGTCCTTCTGCAGTAGTACCACACTGTTTCGATTATTGTAGCATTAAAGCAAATTTTAAAATCAGGAAGCATGAGTTCTTCAACTTTGTTCTTTTTCAAATTGTTTTGGCTGTTCATGGTTCCTTGAGATTCCACATGAATATTAGGGTGAGTTTTCCTACTTTTGCAAAAACACCATTGGGATTTTGATAGGGATTGCATTGACGTTATAGATCACTTTGAGTAGTATTGTTTTCTTAAAAATATTAAGTCTTCCAATTCAAGCACACACATGCCTCTCCATCTATGTCTTCTTTAATTTATTTCAACAATGTTGTATAGTTTTCAGTGTATAGTAAGTATATACCCAAAGGAATTGAAAGCTGAGGCTCAAACAGATACTTACACAAACATGTGTAAGTATCTGATCTGTTTGAGCCTCAGCTTTCAATTTATGATAGTCAAAAGTAGCCTCAGCATTATTTATAGTAGCCAAAAGGTAGAAACAACCCAGGTGTCCATCAACAATGAATAAACAAAACATGGTACAGTAGTCCACCTTTATACAATGTTTTGCTGTCCACAGTTTCAGTTACCCTCAGTAAAGTACAATAAGACATTTTGAGAGAGACAGAGACCACATCTATATAATTCTATTATAGTATATTGTTTTATTAGTTATTATTATTAACCTCTTACCATGCCTAAGGTATAAATTGAACTTTATCATAGGTATGTTTGTATAGGAAAAAAACATAGTATATATAGGGTTCAGTAGTATTTGTAGTTTCAGGTATCCACTGGTGATCTTGGAACATATCCACCACAGATAAGGGGGGACCACAGTATATACATAAAATGGAATATTATTCCACTATAAAAAGGAAGTTCTGTTACATGCTACAACATGGAAGGACTTTGAAAACATTAGCTAAGTGAAAGAAGCCAGACACAAAAGAACAAATACTCCACTTACATGAAGTGTCTAAAATGGGCAAATTTATGGAGATAGAAAGTAGATCAGAAGTTATTGGGGATTGTGGGGAAGGGAATTAAGAGTTACTGTTTAATGGTTGCAGAGTGTTTCTGTTTGGTGTCATAAAATGTTTTGGAAATAGATAGTGGTGATGGTTGCACAACATTGTGAATGTGATAAATGCCACTGAATTGTACATCTAAGAATGGCAAATTTTGGCAAATGTTATGTTGTATACATTTTATCATAATTTTAAAGAATTAATACACTAAAACCATTGTATTGTGTCCTTTAAGTAGGTAAATTGTATGGTATATGAAGACTATCTCAGTAATTCAGCTCTTATTAAAAGGATACATACTGCCAGGTGCAGTGGCTCATGCCTGTAATTCCAGCACTTTGGGAGGATGAGACAGGCGGATCGCTTGACCTCGAGAGTTTGAAACTAGCCTGGGCAACATGGCAAAAATCTCTTTAAAAAAAAAATAAAAACTAGCCTGCCATGGCAGTGTGTGCCAGTGGTCCCAGCTACTTGGGAGGCTGAGCCCGGAAAGGGGAGATTGCAGTGAGCTGAGATCATGCCACTGCACTTCAATCTGGGCGACAGACTGGGACCCTGTCTGAAAAAAAAAAAAAAAGTTACATACTATATGATTGTATTCATTTAAAGTTCAAAAACAGGCTAGATTGACAGTAGTAGAAGTCATGATACTTATCTTTACAGAGGAAGGAAGGTAATGTATTCAGAAGCATAAATAATAATACCACATGGTAAATGCAACGCTAAGTGATTCTAGGGTGTTAGGAGAGCATATGGAACAGTCTATCCATGTGGCATTAGCAGAGAGTAAAGAGGTTGGAATGAGCCTCTAAGCAGACATGGTGGTGTTTACAAAAGCCAGAAGTCTAGCAAATGCAGGGGATACAGGGAAGTCTGTGCTCCTGTGTGAATTTGCTGTAACATGAAATGTTAAGCAAGGCACAGTGGGAGATGAAGAAGCAGAAAAGATCTAGAAAGTAGATAAACTGGGTTAGAATCTTGGATTTAGCATGTAGGTGGAAGGGAGGTAACAGGTTTTAAGGAGGGAAGTAATGTGGTTAGATATGTATTTTATTTAGATCACAGTGGGTGGCCGTGTAGGCAATGGATTTGAAGTTAAGTAACTTGCCCCAGTAGCAGGGCTGTGATTTAAAGCCAGATCTATCTGATTCCAGTAGTTAGGTTTGCCATCAAATCGAGTAGGAACTGAGGTTTTCTTTGAAGCCATCAGGCTTCTACTTAGAAAGGAGATTCAAAAAAATGAGATAAGCATAAATTGTTCCCTAGGTGTTTCTTCCTTCATATCTTGCCATCCTGAGATATTTTCAACAGAAGTATTTGGAAATCCTGGTTTTGGTTATTTATTTTAGAAAAGAATTTGATTTCTTTTTAATGGACAGAAAGGGATTAGTAGAATTTTTTTTACTCTCTGTTTAGTCGAAGCCTGATTCTTCAAACACTAGATCAAAAATTGCTTCTCAGGTACTAAATTTGCAAGCAAGTGTAAGTATTATGATAAAAGATTATAGCAAAAGTAATGATCCTTTAAGTTTAAAGTAGAATGCAATGGGTTTTAACCAGACAGGTTAAGTGGTTCTCATATGAATATCTAAATAAAGGTATGAACTAGAGGAACTTTGAAGAACACTTAAATTTATATGTCCTAACATAAATATGACAGGCAATACTGAAGGAAATTATATATCTGCTGTTCTCAATAATAAAAATGATCTAACAAAAGGTCAAAAAGTAATTGTAAAATAGTAGATACATAGCTTTATAAAACTGAGCATCACAGATTTTTTTATCTCTAATTTCGTCTCATTTATTTATTTTATAGGCCTACACAAGTGAAATGGCAGCTGATGGTAGCTAGTTGTTTCAGAAGAAGTGGTAAATGCTTTAGTTTTATTCATTTTATAGATATTTTGCTTCTTTCCTTTTAGGTAATTATGCATATAAATGTGTTCCAGTTGCATATCTGTTTATTAAAACACTAACTTTTTATAACTGTACATATTCAAAGCATCGTATGAAAAACACAGTAATTACTACATACAAAAAAGTTGTGCTTACAAAGTGGGTATTAATCATGTATTCCAACACTTGTCTTAAAAACAGATTTATTATTTCTCAAAGTTAACATGTAATCATTTTCACAAGTTAGCCACAGAAAAAAATAGGCATACTGTATACATTATGTTTCCATTTTCTACTCGGTTGATTCTAAATGTCCTGTGTGCTCGGCCAAATTTATGACACTTGAGAAGCCTGAGAAAAGCTCACACTGAGACAAGTGTGACTATATGTTTTTTATACCAAAGATCACTGGCTATCTTGGTTTGTGTTTTTGTTACTGCTTTTATTAAATTCTTGCTGATGACACATGTCCTGAAGGATAGAGATGCTATTAGTTTTAGGCTAACTGTGAAGTGAATAATATGCATAAAATATCAAAGATCAAGCTGGGAGAGAAATGTGAACAAATTTATAATCCCTCTTGTAGAGCATAAAAATGACCCAGGAAAAGAAAGTATTCAATCTAAGGGAAGAGGGAAGCACAAGTTTTGAAAGTGTTGGCAGTTTGTTCTCACCCAGTTTCGGGGGAGGTTTCCTTCTTTATCTTTGTGAGCACCTTCAGAATGGCATTAGAAATGTTTTAATATATAACTCAGTGTATTCCTCAAATCATTTTAGGGGGGAATCTGTAATTCCTATTGAACGTACAACATGACTATACTATGTATATTCAATTTATATCAACATGAGTTCTCAATTGCCTGTGTTCATTTCAACATCAGTCATATAGAAAGTATACATATACATATGAACTATTCTAAATGATTTAAAGACATAGCCTGCTTCAGTTATGGAAGTACAGGTTAGAAGCAGCAGCTAGCATTGAGAACTGGCTTTGTGTCAGATGTTTCCTGTCTCTATTTCATCCCTCTTGTAGAGAGAGGCCCAGAGAGATTTATAACTCATTTGCTAAGATTTTAGGAAAGATCTTTCACCCAAATTCGTTTTTCCTATTTTTTGCTGCTACATGAAGCTGAATTATTCTGTTATAAAATAAATTGCTTTCTATAAATTTTTTAATGTTTAAAAAACTGTAAAGGCCAGGCACAGTGGCTCACGCCTGTAATTCCAGCACTTTGGGAGGCTGAGGCAGGCAGATCACGAGGTCAAGAGATCGAGACCATCCTGGCCAACATGGTGAAACTCCATCTCTACTAAAAATACAAAAATTAGCTGGGCGTGGTGGTGCACGCCTGTAGTCCCAGCTACTCGGGAGGCTGAGGCAGGAGAATCGCTTGAACCCGGGAGGCGAAGGTTGGAGGTTGCAGTGAGCTGAGATTGCGCCACTGCACTCACTCCAGCCTGGCGACAGAGCAAGACTCCGTCTCAAAAAAAATAATAATAACATAAAAACATTTATTTATTCATTCATTCATTCATTCATTCATTTATTTATTTTGAGACAGTTTTACTCTGTCACCCAGGCTGGGCTGCAGTGGCACTAATCTCAGCTCACTGCAACTTCCACCTCCTGGGTTCAAGTGATTCTCCTGTATCAGCCTCCCCAGTAGCTGGGATTATAGGCGTGTGCTACCATGGCCAGTTCATTTTTGTATTTTTAGTAGAGAAGGGGTTTCACCATGTTGCCCAGGCTGGTCTCAAACTCCTGGCCTCAAGTGGTCCACCCACTTCAGCCTCCCAAAGTGCTGGGATTAAAGGAGTGAGCCACCACGCCCGGCCCAAAAAAACTATAAAAACATCTTAAATATTTTCCAACTGAATGAATGACATTGACATTACTATAAGTATATAACTTAGATTATTTTTAAATTTGTCAGTTCATCTGGAATAATCTTTTTTAGAAAATTGAATGGATCTTAATTTTTGCCACTAAAATATTTAAAGTGAACCAGGCTCAGCAATGTGCATAGTCCCAGCTACTCTGGAGGCTAAGACAGGAGGATTGTTTCAGCTCAGGAGTTTATAGACTGTAGTGCATAATGATTGTGCCTGTGAATAGCCACTGTACTCCAGCCTGGGCAACAGAGTGAGACCTAGTCTCTTTTTTTAAAAAAAAAAAAAAAAAAAAAAAAAAAAAAAAAAAAAAAAAAAAAAGGAAGAAGCTAAATTTCAGCTATCACCCATTTACTTCTGCTTTAACCCTTTTTTCAAATTTATTTTATCTATACATTTTTCTTCTAAAAGTTATATTAAGTGGTATATAAAACATGAAACCTTTCTATTAAACCATTAAATAGCCAGTATATCAGTTAAAATTATTATTTTTCTGAATCCTGTTAGTTTGTATAATTTGCTAATACGTTATATTTTTCTCTTGTTTGTTTATAGGTAACTACCAAAAAGCATTAGATACTTATAAAGATACTCACAGAAAATTTCCAGAAAATGTTGAATGTAAGTGACATTACATAATGTAACTTTGAAGTGATAAGTTCTCATATTTTATGTTCTAATATATAATTACATTTGCTACAGTAATTGTATACATAAATACCAACCTATAATATGTGATACATATTTTAAATATTTTTATAGGATCAGAAAATTTGACTATGCAAGTACATATTTTTATATAACTAATTGTTGATGGATTTAAATATACCACAGAATTTTCTTTAATACGAGAAAAATACATATTTCAGAGTTCTGTAGAATTTTAAGAAAGCATTTTGGCCTATGGTTGATTTTTCAAAGTTTGTAAACCTGTGGTATGTTATAGGAAAGACATTTTTAACTCTGCATTTTAGTAAACAACTTTTAAAGGTTGAGAAAATAATTTTAGGGTTTATAAAAATAGAACATTAATAATATTGCTGATATAATAGCAAATAATTTTTTTTTAGACAGAGTCTTGTTCTGTTGCCCAGGCTAGAGTGCAGTGGTGTGATCTCAGCTCACCACAACCTCCACCTCCCGAGTTCAAGTGATTCTCCTGCCTCAGCCTCCCTAGTAGCTGGGACTCTAGGCGTGCACCACCGTGCCTGGCTAATTTTTGTATTTTTAGTAGAGACGGGTTTTACTATGTTGGCCAGGCTGGTCTCAAACTCCTGACCTCGTGATCCGCCCACCTTGGCTTCCCAAAGTGCTGGGATTACAGGTGTGAGCCCCTGCGCCTGGCTGCAAATAATTTTTAATGTTACTTCAATTTTAAAACATTATGTTAATATGCTGCTTACTCAGTTGTAAAATTATCTTTGTAGAAGATATTCATTTATTTACTATCTTGTTGCACAATGGATTGATGCAACTTACAGTAATAATGTGAAGTATTATGGCAGTAACAACAGAATCAAGAAAAACATAAAGTAAGCACATTCATACGCCACATGTTCTCACTAAACTATAAATTTGTCCCTGAATAGCCTTGCAGCCAAAGGAAAGAGAAAAGTTACAAGCAGTTGTATAATTTTTACTGTTTTATGTGGAAATATAAAGCAATCTATTGGGAAGAAGATGTATCTCTTCAACGCTTAATTCACTTCTGTTTACACATTGAGAGATACAGTAGATAAAATCATTGAAAGATACAGTAGATACTTTCTTAAACAACATCCCTATAGCAAATAAAATAATATGCTGGAAACGACCATGTTAAAATTTGTTCTTCAAGGCTGGGCACAGTGGCTCACGCCTGTAATCCCAGCACTTTGGGAGGCTGAGGTGGGCAGATCACCTGAGGTCAGGAGTTGAAGATCAGCCTGGCCAATAGAGCGAGATTCTGTCTCAAAATAAATAAATAAATAAATAAATAAATAAATAAATAAATAAATAAATTTGTTCTTCAATGACAATGAACACAAACAATGCATTACATACAATTTAATAAAAACAAATCTTTTCTGAGCCAAGTTTTCTGATGGCCAAGGATTAGATGTACTACGTGTTTCTTCATTAATGTATTTCTCCATTTGGCTTTCTAGAAAAGCTCAACAGCAGTTAGTTCAGTTATGGTCTTTGGTAGGAGTATAGGAGCAAGGTGTTCTCTAATGCTGATTAGAAGTAGACTCATTAACTTAACAGCAGTAGTTTTCACAAATGCCAGTCAGGAAATAGGCTACATGGGAATTACTTGTAGAATTTTTTTTTTTTTGAGATGGAATTTTCTTCTTGTCACCTAGGCTGGAGTGCAGTGGCGCCATCTTGGCTCACTGCAACTTCTGCCTCCTGGGTTCAAGAGATTCTCCCGCTTCAGTGTCCCTAGTAGCTGGGATTACAGGCGCACGTCACCACGCCCAGCTAATTTTTGTTTTTAGTAGAGACGGGGGTTCTACTAAAAGCAAAATCACTCTTCAAGCGATTCTCTCGCTTCAGCCTCCCAAATTGCTAGGATTGCAGGTGTGAGCCACCATGCCCGGCCTAGAACTTTTTTAAAGTACAAATTTCTAGCCCTACCTAGAAAGATTTTCATTTAGATTTACGGTGGACGCAGGCGTCTGTTTGTTCCTATTTCTTTTTAAAGAACTTTCTATGTGATTCTTAATCTCAGTCACATTAGAGAACTAGTGCTTTAGAGATTAAATGAGAGATAGCAGTAATAACTTTTCTTGAAAGTGGAGCAACCCAAAAGTCTGCTAGGCAAGAGTTTCTCAGTCTTGGCACCTCTGACATTTGAGATTGTGCAATTCTACATTGTGGGAGGCCATCCAGGGGGTTATGGAATGTTTGGCAAAATCCCTGGCCTCTGTCCAATAGATTAGCTAGTAGCTCTCTCACCTCTAGATACGAAAACCAGAAATGTCTCTAGACATTGCCAGTGTCCCTTGGGGGTGCAAAATTGATGCCAGTTGAGAACTCGTGAAGTAACCATAGCACCTCTGCACTGGGCCGGAAAAGGGAATGTCTTCAAGGAAGGCCAGGTTTTTTTCTTTAGAGTATGAGTTACTCTAAGAATCAAATGAATAATTGTCTATGCCATAGGGGGTGTCTAAGATAACTTTGGCCTATTTAATTTTCAAAACAAATGTAATCAATAGTCTACCTTAATTGTAGTCGTAGAAAAAACGTTTACACCCATGGAATGTGCTGTTTTAAGAAGAGTAATTTTCTGGATAAAACTAGCAGGATAATTTAGTTTTAAGATATATTCTTCACCAAAAATTGACCTGCTTTACAGAGTTATAGATGATATACTAAATTTCAGAGAACATCCACCAAAAATAATGATTTTTACTTTACATTAAATGTTTCTGGATGTACGTGATGGCTCATGTCTATAATCTCCACACTTTGGGACACCGAGGCCGGAGGATTGCTTGAGCCCAGGAATTCAAGACCAGCCTGGGAAACATAGCAAGACCTCATCTCTTCTAAATATGAAAAAAATATCAGGGCATGGTGGTGTGCATCTATAGTTCCAGCTGCTCAGGAGGCTGAGACGGAAAGATCACTTGAACCCAGGAGTTCCAAACTGCAGTGAGCTGTGATTGTGCCAGTGCACTCCAACCTGGGCATCTCTAAATCTCTAAAAAAAAAAAAAAAAAAATTCCTAAGCCAATCTTTATTTGCAGAAAGTAAAAATTACCTTCTTATTATGAATTATTAATATAAATGTATATGCAAATGTAATTTATATAGTAATGTGTGACATTTTAAGTTACTTTATACTATCAACTTTTACAATACTTTATGGTCTTTTTTTTTTTTTTTTTTTTTTTTGGAGACAAAGTCTCACTCTGTCACCCAGGCTAGAGTGCAGTGGTGCGATCTCGGCTCACTGAAACCTCTGCTGTCCAGGTTCAAGTGATTCTCCTGCCTCAGCCTCCTGAGTAGCTGGGATTACAGGTGCCTGCCACCATGCCCGGCTGATTTTTGTAGTTTTAGTAGGGATGGGGTTTCACCATCTTGGCCAGGCTGGTCTTGAACTCCTGACCTCATGATCTACCTGCCTCGGCCTCCCAAAGTGCTGGGATTACAGGCGTGAGCCACCGCGCCTGGTCTACTTCAATGGTCTTAAATTGCTTGCATATTTACAAATTATTGTGGAGTGGAGTGACTATTCTGTTCCAGACGTTGTTCTAGCACTGTGGATGTAGCAGAAAACAAAACAGACCAAAATCCTTGATGTCATGGAACTTGTTTCTAGTGGGAAGAGAAAAGACAATTAACAAATAATGTCAGTAGTTATAAGTGCTATGAAGGAAAAACAGGTAAGGAGATAGAGAATATGGGAGGGGCTGGTATTTGAGACAGGGTTGTCATGGAACAGCTTTCTGTTAAATTAGCATTTGAGCAGAGACCTGAAAGAATAGACAGAAGCAAGCCATGACGATGTGGAAGTCAATGTGGTCAAAGCACAGTGGACGATATGATACAGAGAGAGAGGCAGAGTGGGTGGGCCAGGACCTGTGGATCCTCACAGGCCTTAGTTCAGGGCTTCAAATTATATTTTTGGGGAGATGATGAGCCATTGGAGGATTTTGTGTGGAAGAATAATACAATTTGACATATGTTTTCAAAAGCTTCTAAAGTGTGATTAACTCAAGCTTCTGCACCTGAGGTCCAAATCAAAAGATTGTTTTGGCTGCTGTATGGAGAATAAGCTGGGGTGGGCCGTACCTAAAT
Source organism: Pongo abelii (assembly GCF_028885655.2). Taxonomy (NCBI): domain Eukaryota; kingdom Metazoa; phylum Chordata; class Mammalia; order Primates; family Hominidae; genus Pongo; species Pongo abelii. Next base: position 22,390,859 of record NC_071999.2, read on the forward strand.
GCAAAATCACCGTATTCACTTGGACTAATGAGATAGCAGTGGAGGTGGGCAAGATGGATTCTGAATATGTATCAAAGGTATCAGTGCCAGCACTTGCTGGCCATTTAGATGTGAGACTTGAGGGAGAGAGTGTCAAGGGTGATTGCACAAATATAGCTCTGGGAGCTGGAAGGATGGAGCTGCCATCCACTGAGATGTGGGAAACTGGGGAAGAAGCAGCTTTTGGAGGGAAAAATCAAAACCTTTTTTAAGATATGTTGTATTTGAGCTACCTCTTCGATGTCCAAGAGGATGTGTTAAATAGACACTTAGGGAGAAGTTGGGGGCCATCTTCGTATAAATTTATTTCAGTATGTTTAGCACATATTTTTGTGTTCTGTTATTATATATATTATCGGTAATACTTTTGAAAAAATGGAGTGTTCACTAGCTTTAAGACTTTCCTGTTTCTTTATCCATTCATTTGTTCCCCAAAACTTTTACCAACTATTTTTTATGTGCTGGGGATACAACAGATATATCAACTTGATTTCTGCCTCCTAGGACTCACAAATAGTTAACTGATATGGGGTAATAAATGAGATAACTGAAAAATGTGCAAAGTGCTGTCAAAATACAGAGGAGCTCTTAACTCTGCCCAAACTAGGGGACGATTGACATAATTAGGTTTTACAGAGGAAGTGACATTTGAAGTGGCCTTGAATGGTACGGAGGGTTTTACCAGGAAGGAAAGGCAGGAGCAGGCACTGCAGGTAGACAGTAGCATTAGTAAGGGCAGAATTAGAGGGATGCAGAGTCTATTTCAAAAGGTAGTCTATTGTGGAAAATGTAGCAGATTGAACATGTGTTTTCTTATACTACAAACCAAAAAAAGACAGTTTATAAAAATTATAAATGCGGCTGGGCGCGGTGGCACACGCCTGTAATCCCAGCACTTTGGGAGGCCAAGACGGGCAAATCACGAGGCCAGGAGTTCAAGACCAGCCTGATCAACATGATGAAACCCTTGTCTCTACTAAAAATACAAAAAATTAGCTGGGCGTAGTGGTGGGAGCCTGTGATCCCAGCTACTCAGGAGGCTGAGGCAGGAGAATTGCTTGAACCCAGGAGGCAGAGGTTGCAGTGAGCTGAGATCGCGCCAGTGCGCTCCAGCCCAGGTGACAGAGCAAGACTCCATCTTAAAAAAAAAAAAAAATTATCAGTGTACAAGAACAAAGAGATAATTAAATTTTAGGAATGTTTTCTGCTTAGCAGATTAGAAGAACTGCAGAGGTGCGTAGGTAGTGGAGAAGTCAGCAGAAACAAAACAATTCTTGACATAGAACCCCAGGAAATCCCGGGAATTGGAGGCATCAGAAAATGGGAGGGGTGCTGGCTGCTTCTGAAAACAGGAAGGTTGGCTGCAAGTCTGCGTGAGACACAGCTAGATTTTCAAATGCCCTACCTAAATTGTACAGCAGGAATTTAGGCAGAATGCAGTGATGATGTTGGTGGATGATGTCGGGAGATGTGTTTGAAAGATATTTAATAGAGCCAAAATGATTAATTCTGGGACGAAGCTTCCAGAAGAAGGATCGGGCAGCAGTATTTGCTGTTCTGCAGCCTCTGCTGGTGATACCCAGGCAAACAGGGTCTGGAGTAGACCTTCAGCAAACTCTAACAGACCTGCAGCTGAGGGGCTTGTCTGTTAGAAGGAAAACTAAAAAACAGAAAGGAATAGCATCAACATCAACAAAAAAGACACCCACAAAAAAAAAGCCTACCAACCAAAAAAAGTCCAGGACCGGACAGATTCACAGCCAAATTCTACCAGAGGTACAAAGAGGAGCTGGTACCATTCCTTCTGAAACTATTCCAATCAATAGAAAAAGAGGGAATCCTCCCTAACTCATTTTATGAGGCCAGCATCATCCTGATACCAAAGCCTGGCAGAGACACAACCAAAAAAGAGAATTTTAGACCAATATCCTTGATGAACATCGATGTCTCTGGATGAATGAGTAATGAGTAACTTTTATTTTTTATTTTTTACCTTTGTATGTTTTACAAATTCTCTATAATGACCTGCATTGCAGTTGTATTGAAGGAAAATATTATTTTTAAATGAGATAATAAAAATATTTTAAAGTAATTTAGACCACAAATGGCAAAGGTCATTCTTACAAACGTAAAGACAAAATTATTGTGTTTTTTAGCATCTACTGCATGTTTTTAAAATGTTGGTAATTTTAGAAACACAAGCTTGAATGAAAAAGCAAATTCCAGGAGACTGTATACAGAACAATACCATTTTTATAAGACCCAGTAGCAAGCAGAACTAAACAATATGTGATCTGGTGATATGTATAAAGTGATCGAAGATTTTGTTGTTGTTATTGTATACAAGACATGATGAACACAAAACTTTTTATTGTGATTATTTTATATATATTTGATGTCAACTGTAAGACCAGCCACTGTAAAATACATCTTTTTTATCTTCCTAGTGCTTTGCACATAGTGTGAATAATACTTATTTTAAAAATGAATTTACTGACAGTAATAACATTTATTAGTAATGATTATTATATGTATAAACTGTCTACACTTTTTAGCCTAGTCTCTCTTATAGCTCTTTATATGTATTTATGAAACTGCTGTAAAACATTAACAGATGTTACATTTGCCTTCTAAGTTCTCTGCCAGCAGTGTCCTGTGCCATGTTCCTTCTAGGTTCTGGCAGCGTGAGGACAGGACACATGGAGAGAGACCCTTTAAACCTCCTTCCAAGGAAGTCAGTTCTCCCTGGTCCAGAGATTGCAAAGTGTAATTATTTTTCAGGAGAAAAATACTATTTGTAAGCATCATTCCTACCTGTATCCCAAAAGACTGAGTTCATTGATTTATTGAGCTTTTAACAAATATACTGTGCCCATATTCTTTCCTAAATGTATATTTTACAATTTAGGTCTGCGTTTCTTGGTTCGTCTCTGCACAGATCTTGGATTAAAAGATGCTCAGGAATATGCCAGAAAACTGAAGAGGTTGGAAAAAATGAAAGAAATAAGGGAACAGGTATCTCATATGGGCCCAAAACTGCTGTTTGTTAATTTTTAGAATGTCAGCCTTCTATAGCTCAAATATGTGATGTTAGGAGCTTCTATAAGAAAACAGAGTTGAAATTTTTTTCTGTTCTGACATAATAGGAGGAATAACTAAAACTCTAGTTTGAGGATAAAATTCTGGCAAAAGTGGATTCCCAGGGAGAGGACGTGCAATAGATTTCAAATTATCTTAGTGGATAGCTATTAACAGACAAATAATTATAATTTTCCACAACATGAAATAGCTTACAGGTTAATTTGAAGACATAATTTTAATTGGAAAGTCCTGTGGACCATGAGAGACAGTTACTTCACTGCAACAATGGAATCTGTGAGTGTGTGCTTTAACAAGTTTTCTAGGTGATTTTTATTGTCACCAAAGTTTGAGAAGCACTCAGGCTTTATGCTCCTGAAGGGTTACCTTGATCAAATACCAACTCAGGATATAGAAGCTAATTTAAGCGGTGAAAAAGTAGACATAAAATATATCAGGCAGTGGATTTTCTTAAATTGTTTTAAAATGGAAAAAGATTTGTATAAACTTAAGAGAGGAAGATAAACCAATTCAGGTTTATGTGGGTCAGGGTAATTTCTCTTGCTGAGCCCCTAACTCCTGTTTTAAAATGTTAAAACTAGAAGTTTTATCTAAAATGATTTTTCAGAGAAATTAGTCCTCTTTCTGGAACTATTATGGAAAGGAAGACTGTTCTCTTTTTTATGCTTGGGAGATCCACATTTCTGGGTAAGAAGAAAACTTTGTACATTGTACATTGTACATTCATTAGTGCCAGCAAGAAGCAATTGTGGCACTGGGTTGTTGGCCAAGCAAGACAGACTCACTCTCAGCCCTCCATTCCTGAACACTGCGAGCCCCATAGTGGTGGGGACCAGCCCCTGGAAACTGCAAGCCATGTAGCAGTGCTGTTTTTTAAAAGATGTTTTGCTTTTTTGCTTCACTGAACATGAAAAACATTAGCAGACAGACAAACAGGTCTGTCAAAGCAATAGTGTATGTTTGGAATACAGCAAAATGGGAAGAGCAGGGCTTGAGGAATGAATATTTTAAATATGAAAAAGGAAGAGAAAAACAGCCAAAACACCAAAGACAGTTGGAGAATAAAGGTAAACTATTAAGAAGAAAAAGAAAATAAATAATAGAGGCCGGGCACAGTGGCTCACACCTGTAATCCCAGCACTTTGGGAGGCCAAGGTGGGCGGATCAAGAGGTCAGGAGATCGAGACGATCCTGGCTAACATGCTGAAACTCCGTCTCTACTAAAAATACAAGCTCTCCCTCCCCCTCCCCCTCCCCCTCCCCCTCCCCTTTCTTCGGTCTCCCTCTCCTTCTTTTTTCGGTCTCCCGCTGTTATCGAAGCTGGACTGTACTGCCATGATCTCGGCTCGCTGCAACCTCCCTGCCTCGGGCTCCTGTGACTCTCCTGCCTCAGCCTGCCGAGTGCCTGGGATTGCAGGCGCGCGCCACCACGCCTGAATGGTTTTTGTATTTTTGGTGGAGACGGGGTTTCACCGTGTTGACCGGGCTGGTCTCCAGCTCCTGGCCTTGAGTGATCTGCCTGCCTCAGCCTCCCGAGGTGCTGGGATTGCAGACGGAGTCTCGCTAACTCAGTGCTCAATGGTGCTCAGGCTGGAGTGCAGTGGTGTGATCTCGGCTCGCTGCAACCTCCACCTACCAGCCTCCTGCCTTGGCCTCTTAAAGTGCTAAGATTACAGCCTCTGCCCCGCCGCCACCCCGTCTAGGAAGTGAGGAGCATCTCTGCCTGGCCGCCCATCGTCTGGGATGTGAGGAGCCCCTCTGCCCGGCCGCCCTATCTGGGAAGTGAGGAGCGCCTCTGCCCGGCCTCCCATCGTCTGGGATGTGAGGAGCCCCTCTGCCCGGCTGCCACCCCGTCTGGGAGGAAGTGAGGAGCGCCTCTGCCCGGCTGCCCCGTCTGGGAGATGAGGAGCACCTCTGCCCGGCCGCCCCGTCTGGGAGGTGAGGAGCGCCTCTGCCTGGCCGCCACCCCGTCTGGGAGGAAGTGAGGAGCGCCTCTGCCTGGCCGCCACCCCGTCTGGGAAGTGAGGAGCGCCTCTGCCCGGCTGCCGCCCCATATGGGAAGTGAGGAGCGCCTCTGCCCAGCCGCCCCTTCTGGGAGGTGAGGAGCGCCTCTGCCCAGCCGCCCCGTCTGGGAGGTGAGGAGTGCCTCTGCCCGGCCGCCCCGTCTGGGAGGTGATGAGCGCCTCTGCCTGGCCGCCACCCCGTCTGGGAGGAAGTGAGGAGCACCTCTGCCCAGCTGCCCCATCTGGGAAGTGAGGAGCGCCTCTACCCGGCTGCCACCCACTATGGGAAGTGAGGAGCGCCTCTGCCCGGCCGCCCACTCTGGGAAGTGAGGAGCGCCTCTGCCTGGCCACCCACTCTGGGAGGTGAGGAGCGCCTCTGCCCGGCCACCCCGTCTGGGAGGTGAGGAGCGCCTCTGCCCGGCCGCCACCCCGTCTGGGAGGAAGTGAGGAGCACCTCTGCCCGGCCGCCCCGTCTGGGAAGTGAGGAGCGCCTCTGCCCGGCTGCCACCCCGTATGGGAAGTGAGGAGCGCCTCTGCCCGGCCACCCCGTCTGGGAAGTGAGGAGCGCCTCTGCCTGGCCGCCACCCCGTCTGGGAGGAAGTGAGGAGCGCCTCTGCCCGGCCGCCACCCCGTATGAGAAGTGAGGAGCGTCTCTGCCCGGCCGCCCCGTCTGGGAGGTGAGGAGTGCCTCTGCCCGGCTGCCACCCCGTCTGGGAGGAAGTGAGGAGCACCTATGCCTGGCTGCCCCATCTGGGAGATGAGGAGCACCTCTGCCCGGCCGCCCCGTCTGGGAGGTGAGGAGTGCCTCTGCCTGGCCGCCACCCCGTCTGGGAGGAAGTGAGGAGCACCTCTGCCCGGCTGCCCCATCTGGGAAGTGAGGAGCACCTCTGCCCGGCCGCCACCCCATATGGGAAGTGAGGAGCGCCTCTGCCTGACCACTCCGTCTGGGAGGTAAGGAGCGCCTCTGCCCGGCCATCACCCCGTCTGGGAGGAAGTGAGGAGCACCTCTGCCTGGCTGCCCCGTTTGGGAGATGAGGAGCACCTCTGCCCGGCCGCCCCGTCTGGGAGATGAGGAGCACCTCTGCCCGGCCGCCCCGTCTGGGAGGTGAGGAGCGCCTCTGCCTGGCCGCCACCCCGTCTGGGAGGAAGTGAGGAGCGCCTCTGCCCGGCTGCCCCATCTGGGAAGTGAGGAGCGCCTCTGCCCGGCCGCCACCCCATATGGGAAGTGAGGAGCGCCTCTGCCTGGCCACTCCGTCTGGGAGGTGAGGAGCGCCTCTGCCCGGCCGCCCCGTCTGGGAGATGAGGAGCACCTCTGCCCGGCCGCCCCGTCTGGGAGGTGAGGAGTGCCTCTGCCCGGCTGTCACCCCGTCTGGGAGGAAGTGAGGAGCACCTCTGCCCGGCTGCCCCGTCTGGGAGATGAGGAGCACCTCTGCCCGGCCGCCCCGTCTGGGAGGTGAGGAGTGCCTCTGCCCGGCCGCCACCCCGTCTGGGAGGAAGTGAGGAGCACCTCTGCCCGGCCGCCCCCTCTGGGAAGTGAGGAGCGCCTCTGCCTGGCCGCCACCCCGTCTGGGAGGAAGTGAGGAGCGCCTCTGCCTGGCTGCCCCATCTAGGAAGGGAGGAGCGCCTCTGCCCAGCCGCCACACCGTCTGGGAAGTGAGGAGCGCCTCTGCCTGGCCACCCCGTCTAGGAGGTGAGGAGTGCCTCTGCCCGGCTGCCCAGTCTGGGAAGTGAGGAGCGCCTCTGCCCGGCCGCCCAGTCTGGGAAGTGAGGAGCGCCTCTGCCCGGCCGCCCTGTCTGGGAGGTGAGGAGCGCCTCTGCCTGGCCGCCACCCCGTCTGGGAGGAAGTGAGGAGCGCCTCTGCCCGGGCGGCCCCGTCTTGGAAGTGAGGAGCGCCTCTGCCCGGGCGGCCCCGTCTGGGAAGCGAGGAGCGCCTCTGCCCGGGCGGCCCCGTCTGGGAAGCGAGGAGCGCCTCTGCCCGGCCGCCCTGTCTGGGAGGTGAGGAGCGCCTCTGCCCGGCCGCCCTGTCTGGGAGGTGAGGAGCGCCTCTGCCCGGCCGCCCTGTCTGGGAGGTGTACCCAACAGCTCCGAAGAGACAGCGACCATCGGGAGCGGGCCATGAGGTCGATGGCGGTTTTGTTGAAAGGAAGGGGGGGAAGTGTGGGGAAAGGAAGGAGAGATCAGATTGTTGCTGTATCTGTGTAGAAAGAGGTGGGCATAGGAGACTCCATTTTGTTCTGACTAGGAGAAATTCTTCTGCCTTGGGATGCTGTTGATCTATGGCCTTGCCCCCAGCCCGGTGCTCTCTGAAACATGTGCTATGTCAACTCAGGGTTAAATGGATTAAGGGCGGTGCAAGATGTGCTTTGTTAAACAGATGCTTGAAGGCAGCATGCTCTTTAAGAGTCATCACCACTCCCTAATCTCAAGTACCCAGGGGCACAAACACTGCAGAAGGCCGCAGGGTCCTCTGCCTAGGAAAACCAGAGACCTTTGTTCATGTGTGTATCTCCTGACCTTCTCTCCACTATTATCCTATGACCCTCCCATATCCCCCTCTCCCAGAAACACCCAAGAATGATCAATAAATACTTCATAAATTAAAAAATAATAATAATAAAATAAAAATAAAAATAAAAATACAAAAAATTTGCCAGGCGTGGTGGTGGGCGCCTGTAGTCCCAGCTACTCGGGAGGCTGAGGCAGGAGAATGGCGTGAACCTGGGAGGCGGAGCTTGCAGTGAGCTGAGATCGTGCCACTGCACTCCAGCCTGGGCAACAGAGCGAGACTCCATCTCAAAAAAAAAAAAGGAGGACAAAATACAGAATATTTTCATTGCTAAAGATAAAAATATATTCAATTTTTAAATCAAATTTCTAAATTTTCAGACTATTCAAATAGAGAAATGCTGTTTCAATATTTGCCAGTTTTCCCCCAAAGTATTCAGGAAACAATGCCAAGAAATGCTTTCTTTTGGCCAGATTGACAAAATAGCATGTGACATTCAAAATTAATATATCATTGGTACATATACCCAAATTTCCAGTTATTACCAAAATACAATGAAAATAAACGTATGGTCGAGTTGTGCAGAAACCCTTTTGGTTATATTTCTTAAAAGGAGAGAGATCCAGTATTAAGATCCCATATTTAGCTTTAAAATTAACCAAACTAAAAAATGCAATCTAAAAAAATTTTATATGTGTAATAATGGCTATAAGAATGTCTTGTACAATTTATATATTATTGACAAAAGTCAACACAACTACTGAACAGAATATATCCTTAGTACAAAACTGGTGGTGATTTGCGTGTTGATTACATTTTCTAGGGTAAGATCACCAGTCATTTCTTTAAGGCCATTGATTTCAGATACTCTCATGCATTGCCCTGTGTTAGCCTGTCTGTTGATTCGCTCAGAAAACATTGATTATGATCTGCCATGCATATGGAGGACACAGTGAGGCACAAGAGTTGGCCCTGGTGCCTGAGGCACTCGAGGCAGAGCTGTGGGACTGAGAGGGGAGGGTCTTCGCTCCGAGAGGAGGTACTCAGAGGCAGTTCTCAGAGGGGCTTGTGTTTTGGAGTGGGCATGATTGGACACTTGGAGTTTGGGGTGGAGAGAAAAAAACGTGGGCAGAGGTCTGAGGACAGAAAGTTAAGGCCATGTTTATGGGTCCTTTGGAATTGAAGCCACTAAGGAATGTTTTTAATTTTGTTTTCTCTTGAATTTACAGTCAGCCAATAGTCTTAAGAACCCTTAACTACGTAACAAGTAACTGCTCCTTGTTCCATAGGACAGAAACCCAATTCTTAGGAAGTAAAAGCGTAGTATGGTGGACAGAACCCCGTACTTTTTTCCTGACATGACCGTTGGTCGACCGTGTGATCTGGAATGGATGTTTACCTTTCTGGACTTCATTCTTATCAGCTGTAAAATGAGGATAGTGTTCTAGCTTTGAACTTCTCAAACTATCTGTGGTGAAATTATTTTTTGCTAGTCTGTCACTGACGTTACTAGAAAAATGATCCTGCACTTGGATGTCAGCAGGGTCTGACATCCAGCAACATTTTGATGCTGTGCAAGTTTGTAAACACTTGCCTTCTGTTCATCTCATTGAGGACAGGTGGCAGTTTGTGGGCCATCAGTGGCTTCCAGACCCCACTCTGGGTGGCCCGTCCTGGATGACCCATAGGACCCACCAGCTCATAATGGTTCTTCCAGTCCCCAGAAGAGTAACATGTGAGTTTATGGTCACAGATTCACAATAAAGAGTAGGATTAAAGGGAAAAAATGTTTATTTTCTCTCTTCCAGCATTTATTCACTTAATTTGTTCAGTTATTTTATTTGTGGCTACTTTGCTCCTCTATTCTGTGCCTTCTCTCATTTTTTTTCCAAAGTGGGAATGACATAATATTTTTTCCAGATTAGGAATCCCATCTTTTTTCCATATTATGAAAACAATAAATGTTCTTTTAAAAATGCAGGAAAATTGCTTTTGTAAATAATTTTTAATCCAAATAAAAATGTATAAAGAAAAAAGTGAAAATCACCTATCCCACCACTTAGACATCACTGTTATCATTCCCCTTTCCCAGGCATTTTTACAAATACATACAAACATATATCAACACATATATTTTTAATGGGACTTTTTTTTAAAACAAAAATGAGATTTTTACAAAAAATACTGTTTTATAACCTCTCCCACCCACTTCGCAAAATAACATGGACCGCTTCCCATGTCAGTAAATACGGATTTCCATCACTTTGTCCTCCATATTTTGTTACATGGCTGTTTCCTGCACATCTTAGTGTTGATGTGATAAGAATAATTTATGTCAATCATTGTTTAAATGCTTCCTCTCTTATCTAACGTGAGGCCTTACCTCACATCCACTCCAAAGTGATAAGAATTTCTGTGAACTTTATGAAGTGTTAAAACTCTGGAAGGATGAGGGGAATAATTCTGAAAAGTGTGTCTCCTACTTGAGCCCTCATATACCATATGATGAGAATGTCGTCTTCACTATGTTTAACAAGTGTTTACTGTGCTCCTAAAATGTACCCATGCCTGTGCTAGATCTGAGGTGAGTTGCATGTCAGATGAGTCTGTGTGAGACAGGACCCTCGGGCCCCTGAGAGTGTGTGGTGTCATGGCAGGAATTCCCTGCCCAGTGTCCCTGAGGAGCAGCAGTGCCCACAGCCCAGGGTGTTCCCTGTGGAGTTGGGGAGCTTAAGCTGCAGGCCCTCATTTGCATTGCCTCTGTCTAATAAATTTTTATCTTTGCATTCATTTCATTTTCACAGCTTTTTTGTTTTGTTTTTGTTTTCTTCTTTGTATTTTTTTTTTTAGTAGAGACAGGGTTTCACCATGTTGGTCAGGCTGGTCTTGAACTCCTGACCTGGTGATCAGCCCACCTCAGCCTCCCAAAGTGCTGGGATTACAGGCGTGAGCCACCGTGCCCGGCCCATTTTCACAGTTTTATATCCTCTTCCTCAGAAAGTTTCCCCCAAACTGTATAAGCTTCTGGCCCCACACATTCTGGATCTGCCCCACTGTCACCATTCTTTATCCTTCCAGCCAAAGAACAATGTACTTTATCTATACTTGATCTTTATTTTCTCACTTCCCAGGTGCTCTTCAAATCAGTCTAACCTTGACTGCTTCCATTCACACAGCTAAAACTACCCTCACTAAGATTAATCACTTACATAGCAGTCAATATGATGGACACTCTAACTTTCCGTCTGCCTGACTTAGCAGCAGCTCTGTATATGTGGCGTTTGTGACACACCCCTCCTGGCTTCCTTCAGTTCCTTTGGACTGCACTGAGGCCACTTTACCTCCATCACAGTCTTAAAGGGCAAGGTCAGGGGCTGGGCCAGCCCTGGAATACCCGGTGGGGCATCACAGAGTCTATCCTGTTGCCTGGTGGGATTGCTGTCTGCAGCAGCTCTGTCTCTTGGGTGTTTACTTTGCATCTCCGAAGGAAGCACTTAGATCATGCCTGAAAACACTACTGAGCAGAGCTCTGTTGTGTGAGTGGTATGAGAGATGTGCAGTTAACTGAATCTTGACAGTTGAGATTTTTTTTTTTCTTACATAATAGGCACATTCTTAGAGAATTCTTTGAACTTAGAACTTTATCAAACTAAGGTTTTGATAAATGTTTTGGTTTTACTTTTGAAGCTGCCTTCTCTGTAACTTCCACAAGAAATCCTTGCTACAGCTATTACAATGGTTAGTACACATGACTCCTTATGGTGGAGTTCACTGATTCTCAACTGCAAATAGGCATTCAGTTGGAAAAGAACACCACATTCTCTGTGCACAGGAGGATGATGAAGGAGAAAGACAAACCGGTAGAGTGGGACCCTGAGCATAATGAGAGCACATGGAGCCAGCCCCGACCAGGGGACACCCAGGGGGTCTCCTGAGGAGATGAGGGAGGAGGAAATAGCTGAAAAGATGAGGGAGGGCAGGCAGACAGGGAGTAGCCGACCCATCCATGCAGGGTCCATGCCAGCTGGCATATCCAAGGAGATGCTGTTTTCCTTTTATTCTCTAAGCAGGCGGGACAGTCAGTTCCAAAAGTGATGAGGACAAAAAGTGGTGTCTGTGAGAAGTGAGATGGTCTGCATGGGGCACAGGGGAGGACCTAAGTGAGCAGTGGGGAGCCCTGAGGCTTGTCTGGTTTTTGTACTGATGGAACTGTTTCCCCAGCACAGTGTTCTGGGAGTAGGAGAGGAAAAAGGGAAGTCACTGAACCAACTGAGGCTTAGATTTGTCTTGATGATTGAAGCAGAAAGACAAGAAGAAGGCAAGGACCATAGTTCCAATGTGGCATCACAGCACGTGGTAGGCCTTGATTCTAGGCTGGACAGAAAGTAGGAATTTAAAGAGATTAAAAAGAGAAGAGTGATGAGAGCCAGAGGACTGGAAAATTCTAGATGAGTGCAGGGAACAGGTGTCAGGCAGTAAAGAGTGTAGTGATTATGGAAGTGCTTACTTACCTTCGCATATCTTGTTCTGAACCTCTGGTCACTTAAACAGGATGCAAGTTTTCACATGTGATTTTAAAAACTGTCAAGCTATGTGGACATTTGTCTTGATGAATTTATTTTCAGCATTTTTTTTTCAGCATTTTTTTTTTTTTTTTTTTTTTGAGACAGAGTCCCTCTCTCTATCACCCAGGCTGGCGTACAGTGGTGTGATCTCGGCTCACTGCAACCCCCACCTCCCAGGTTCAAGCGATTCTTCTGCCTCAGCCTCCAGAGTAGCTGAGATTACAGGCGCTTGCCACCACACCCGGCTAATTTTTGTATTTTTAGTAGAGACGGGGTTTTGCCATGTTGACCAGGCTGGTCTTGAACTCCTGACCTCAGGTAATCCACCCACCTCGGCCTCCCAAAGTGCTGGGATTATAGGCGTGAGCCACCACACCCAGCCTATTTTCAGCATTTAGAGGTTTTTTTGGTATGCTGGAGATGATCCATCTGTGGATGGATGAAAATCAAGTTTTGAAATAAAGTCAGATTATGGATGTTTAAATTCTTACTTTGCTATGTCTTTTTAAGATTTTCTTTCACCTGTGAAGGCAAGGAGAAAGTTGATATTTCAAGGGAAGTGCTTTTCCTTTTAATGGAAAAAAAATTGGATATGTTTACATAACATTTGGAAGTCCTGAGTTTTAAGAGAGTATTTCATCTTACAGAAATGAGTTGAATTATTGAAAAGAATTTATTTCTTCCTAGCAAACCACAGACAATAACTTTATCCATGACCTGATAATTTATAAATATTTGGGAAGTTGTCAGGGTTAAGGAGTTAAATACTTTGTGCTTTGAATTAAATATGAAATTATATTTATATTTTATGTTTATATTATTGAAGATCTAAATAAAATATCCACCCATGTTAAGTTTAATTCAATTATAAATATAAAAAGCCATCTGTCTCTGTTCACTGATCATCCTATAGCTGTGTAAATGAACCATTATACATATGAAAAGTTGATAGTGTGACTTGAGGCAGATTCAATGTTAATACAAAAATTCTAATACTTAGGCAAAAAAGAACCATAAAATGTAGAAAGAAACCTAACAATGCCACAGTGTGGAGATACTTCTTAGGCTTTGAAGGCGGGTCTGTATCTAAGAAAGTAGACTGTTGGACAGATCTTAGGTCTTTTGTGAGGTTTTAATCATACTTTTATTTTATAAATTGAATTTCAAAACTCAGCTTACCTTTTTTTTTACCCTCAAATAGTTCAGGTCCAACCATTGTATATGAGGACTAATGGCAAGAAATGGCCCTTTTGTAGATTCTCTTCCCCTCCTCACCCATCCCTCCCTTAAACTAAAGATCATGTTTAAGCCCTGAACGTTCACATCAAGAAAATACTGTTTGGTTTTGAGTTGTTTGTGTAAGCCAAGGTTACGCTGCACTTTTGAATTAAAGTGCTATCCGAGTTTTCTCAAGAGCCTTAGAGGGGAAGGCTTGAACCCTCCACTTCCAAAACAACTCAGGCTTTTTTTTTTTTCTATAGAATCAACTCTCAGGTATGATGGGTTAGTCCTAAGGGTAATGTAGTAATGTTAATTTTAAAATCCACCTTTATCTATATTCAACTTTGAAGGAATATCACTTATTCTTTTAAACTTGTCTTCTCATTGCTCTAGCGCATAAAGTCAGGCAGAGATGGCAGTGGGGGCTCCCGTGGCAAAAGAGAAGGAAGTGCTAGCAGTGGTAAGTGTTTTCTCTTTCCCTGAAAAACTTGGTTTCCACATTTCTAGTATATGGGCTTCTAGAAACATCTCGCAATAATCTGAAGTGCTCTTATGTGTCTGTCGGTTTGTTTTATACACAGTAAAACCTCACATTAATTAATTTGGTAAGCAGTCAGTCTGATATGTAAATGAGTATTTGTAAATGCTAGCAGATTTTCTTAAATAACCATGCTTGTTTTTGCTAATTGATTAATAAACAAGTTTTTCATTTATTAATCTCTCAGGTTGGACAGATTATCATAGATGGGCGTACTTATGCGGTTTTGCTGTGTTACATTTTTAAAATTTCCATTTGAAGGAAGTACCATGAGAAGCAGGATGGTCTTACAGAATGCTGACAGCCCTAAATCTTTAGTCTGACTTTTAGTGTAGAATTAGTGACAATCTAGGAATTAGGAGACATAGTGTGAGTCCCAGTCTTGATCGTGATAATGTATATATGTCTTTGGACCCACCACATAAATGCTATAGGCTTTTGGTGATTTCTGAAGTTCTTTGCATCTCTAAAATTCTTTTACTCCTTGTGACATCATTACATAATAAGACATTTTATTGAGTTTTCCATCCCTTCTTCCCATCAACAATCTACCTTCTTTCTCTACTTCAGGCAGGCAGTGTAAGTTAAACTTAGTACAAATTTGGTGATTTTAAAGAAGCTAATTTTAAAAATAAATGTCGAATTGGGGTCTATAAATATACCTACATTCTCTCCTATCCATGCTCAGCACTCTCATGCATATATGACCCAGCTCCATGTAACTATCCAGCTGCATTCTGTCATATCTGTTTGTGATGTAGGAGTCAGGACTAAGACAAATGTAGCTCTTAGTTAGGCAGGCCTTTCATCCATTCACAGTGTTTATTGGATGCATACTGTGTGCCAAACACTGTACTAAGAGCCAAGGACATGGGAACAAATAAGACGTGGTCCCCACGCTCAAAGAAGTTAGAATCTAGTTGGAAAGACACACAGCTTCTAACGGTGCTGTGGATGCTGCCATGGTAGAGAAATGTACATGAGTTTTCAAACTTTCCTAGGGATAGAAACTGCAGTTGGGACAAAGATTCCTTGAATTCAGAGCTGTGCTTTGAAATTCAAGGAGTCTTCGTCCCAATTGCAGTCAAATTCAATTTATAACTTAGTAGGTAGTTACAGGCATCAGTGGCATCGGGTTCTAGCCAGGCCACTTGATTCCCCAAGAGTCAGTCCAGCGTCTCCAGCTAAACCTCATGGTGCTGGCCTGTTTATCTTCAGGAGCCATTACCCAGAGCTGGAGAAATCAGTAAAAGCAGCATTGAGCCCAAGCCTCAAGAGTACCAAAAGCAGTCTGTCACATCAAAGAGTAGCCACTTCCACCTCTTCAGCCACCATGGTCCTGATGGATACTCCTGTCTCCTTGCTCTTCCCTAGCCCCAGATATCTCACACACTCCACTTTAATGGATCCTCGTGACTATCTGGGGTTGGATTTAGTCAGAGAGATCTGGCCCAGCAGTTCTTAAGCCAGAGGCAGCCATAAGCCCACAGCTCCTTACCCCAAACCCCTGGGGCCAGGTGTGTTGTGGAATTCAGAACCTTTTGGAGTTTAGAAAGCAAGATGTATTAGCCATGTATCACATACTACCCAAGGAGAGCACCTCAGACATATTAATTCAGTGAAACATGCATATTCACACCAAGGATAAATAAAGACTATAAATAGCCTCAAATCAAGTCAAGTTCTATACCCAAGAAGTTTATATATTGCCACCTGAAAAGTTGGCTTTCAGAGCTCTTTGGAATTTGGAATTGTGGATGAGGGATCATGGGTGTGTACCAAAAATGTTCTTAATAGCCAAGAAGTCCACAGACTAGGCATTATGCAACAGTCAAAAGCAACTCTAGACAGCTCCCCAGACCAGCACAGTGCTGCTTGTTCATCCTTGCTCCTAGGAAGCAGGAAGTACGTGATATCAGCTCTCTTGGAAATAACTGTCCCTTTAAGGAGTAATTGTCTTGAGTAACCCCTAAGGAAGTGTTAAGTATTAAAATTCTAGGGCCAGATTCACCATCCCCTAAGGATTCTGCATTTCTCTCTGAAAATCTTAAGTTCAGAATAACCAGCCAGTTCCTTCTAAACATCAACAACCTTATGTTAAGTTCTCTGACCCTTCCCTGGTAATTCGTAAGTTTATAAAATCTCTCCCCTTAACTTAAGCCTTAGTTTCCCAGATGTCATCACTTTGAAAATCTGCCTCAGAAACATCAGGACCTTCTAATGGGATGTGATAGCATACCCGAAAAACTGCTGAATGGTGTGGTGCTTCCCTAGAGCCCAGGGAACAGTGTCCAGGGTCCCACCCCCGAGAAAGTAACCCCAGGAAGACTGACAGCTGCCTCTCGGAAACAGATTGATCAGTGTGCCTCAGGCCACCAGAGGTTCAGATCCTTTGACATGAATTGCCCAGCCTCCCTGGTGACCTTTCCCATAGCCCTCTTTCAGTCATGCTGGCATCAGAGCACAGAGAGGGCTTCACCCGGCCAGGGACCTCCTCCACGGTCAGGGAAGAAGGGACTGACAATGAAGACAGGTAGGGCCACCCCAGATCTGATACCTGTTTGCACTAAAAGAGAGGCCTTCCTCTTGAAGAGTCCCCTTCTGGTCCTGGCCTCCCACTTCTGCTTTTTCTTTTTTAATCCATTTTCCTTTCTTTCTTCCAGTCCAACACAAATAGTCAGTTCTAGTGCACAAATAAGCTTTATTCTCACGAGAGACTTTTGGCATACACAGAGAGAACTCTGTACTCTCGAGGCATTTTACAAGCAGGGTTGTGTGTTACTAGGTTCTTCTGGCACAAATTTAAAGCACTCATCAGTCCCTTCCTAGGGTGCTTTCCCCCATCATTTACCTTTTCGTTCCTTATTTTCTGACATCTCGAGTTATGCATCATCCCAGACTTTTTCATTTCATCCTGGAGCCTAGTTTGAATGCTGCTTTCTGTGGCTGAGCTGGTTCCACACTGACACTTCTGCAGGAATCGTGTTTTCTGTCGCCCTTCTCCAGTTCTCAGCACAGGCCACACTCCAAGGCTGGCCCTGGCTGTGAAGTCAGAACGAACCCAGGCTGTGAGGCTTCTCTCCCTTTCTCCTTCCTTTTGATTTCAAAGTCTTGATAGTTAACAGTATTTATGTTCTCTGCAGATAAACTGATGAGGGGAATAACTATATTCTGCCCGTTGTTTTGGTTGAATTTTGTTAAAGGTTGAGAAATTGACAGAACACATCTGCTTCTCACGTGTAGCTGTCCTCAAGACACAAGAATTCCTTCTTGCATGGCATTTTCTATTTTTGCATGATAGTGGCATTTTGTGACATATTTTGAGTATGGTGTTATTAAGCTTTCATTTTTAAAGTGCTTTTTGGTTTGCCTTGTGATTTTTAATGGCTTTCTGCAGTTTTTAGTTTGATTTCTATGTCTTGGATATAAACTTTTCCAATGAAAATGTATCAGTTTTAGACTGAAAATAATTTTATAATGAAAATCAGGATAAGATTCAGTGAACAGAAATTCACTTTATGGTATCTTTTATAAAGCATATTGTAAACATATTTTATTTTAAAAAACTGAAGTTTTTTATATATATATATAAAAATTTATTTTTTTTTTTTGAGACAGAGTCTCGCTGGAGTACAGTGGCGCGATCTCTGCTCACTGCAAGCTCCACCTCCTGGGTTCACACCATTCTTCTGCCTTAGCCTCCCAAGTAGCTGGGACTACAGGCTCCCACCACCACGCTCAGCTAATTTTTGGTATTTTTAGTAGGGACAGGGTTTCACCATGTTAGCCAGGATGGTCTCGATCTCCTGACCTCATGATCCGCCCGCCTTGGCCTCCCAAAGTGCTGGGATTACAGACGTGAGCCACCACACCCGGCCAGTTATATTTTAATATTCTAGTCCAAGGTTGAGCATGGCTAATTAACACCTTTCCACAGTTTTGCTGGGGCTTGATGGTGTCACAAGCAGAGAATGAACAAGTCATGCTCAGTGCCTACCAGGGAGGACGAGACAAGGAACGTACGCTCTGAGGAGGTGCATAGGCCTAAATGTAGAGGACAGGCCGACACAACTCAGCCAATTACAGGAGGAATTGCTGGTCATCTATATGGGGGAGGGAGTCTTGAGAGGCCGGGGGGTGGGTGCTGTCACTTCTCTAAGGATCATGCCTGTCAGCCTCAGTCCCAACTTGCATGTCCCTTCACCCCATAAATCTAGACCATAGTTTTGCAGGATACCCGAGTATCCAGCCCACTTTGTATACGGTATGTATCACAAAGGAATCTTGATGAATAATAAGTATTAGAAGATAGTGAACAGCACCAGAGCACCAAAGTAGTCTCAGTGTTACAGTTCCAGAAAAAGTTTGCCTATGCCAGTATACCCAGCTGGTGTAATCTGCCAATGTGTCCCCTGTGTTCTGATACAGTAATTCTGAGTAGTTTGGGGTGTGCAGACTTTTTCTGTAAAGAGCCAGATAGTAAATAGTTTAGGCTTGCAGGCCAAGTCTCATCTACCGAGAATATTCCACTCTGCTGTTGTGTATTGAAAGCAGCTGTACACAGTGTATAAGTGAATAAATGTGATAGTGTTCTATAAAACTTAATTCTTGGACACTGAAGTTAGAATGTTATATAAGTTTTGTATGTCACAAAATATTATTATTGTTTGCTTTTCTTCCTAACCATTTTAAAATGTACAAATCATTAGCTTGCTGGATAGACAAAAACAGGGTGGGCCAGATTTGGCCCACACACTGTAGTTTGCTAATCCCTGCTCTAAGCCAAAATCTCCATGAATATTTTTGGTAATGACAGGTGGGGCCTGGGAATTATCCTTTTGATCAAAGCACTGCTTGAAGCCATTTCATCCTGGTGTACAACTGGAACAGTAAAAGTCTGTATCAGTGAACTTCTTCTCTTAAAACCACCTTAGTTGTTTACAACTCACCCACCTTACTATGTCAACACACATCACAGAGCATATGATGAGATTTTGTGTCTTCAACAGAACA
Organism: Pongo abelii; assembly: GCF_028885655.2. Lineage (NCBI taxonomy): Eukaryota > Metazoa > Chordata > Mammalia > Primates > Hominidae > Pongo > Pongo abelii. Next base: position 22,409,843 of record NC_071999.2, read on the forward strand.
TGCTCCTTTCCTCTCGCCCTTTGCCTGTTGCCCTGAGTTTTCAGTCCTTGTCATAATCCCCATTCCTGGCATTCATTCAACATCCATGGACCCCCTTCCTGAACTCATCACATCTTATGTGAACAAGTTACTTAAATCTCTTTGTCACAGTTTCCTCATCAGTAAAATGAGAGTGAAGACAGGACCTTCCTGATAGGGTTGCTGAGAGGAGGAAATGGGCTCTTGTGGAAAGCTCTTAGAGAAACTCCTGATAAGGGCAAGCACGTGCAGGGGTGAGCATGGCTACTGTGACTCCTGCCTGACAAAGGGAGTGCATGGTCAGGGCCTGGAATACCAGTGTCCACTGCATTGCCAACGCCCATGTTCTCACCACTGCCAGTGTGTGACCTCTGAATGTGAGAGCCTCAGTTTCTCCCTAACACAAGAGGGTCATGTTTATCCATGCAGTGTAACCAAGTGTACCCGTCTCACTGTTGAGTTGAATTTTTTTTAAACAAGAATACTAGTGCTTATAAATAAAAATAAATGTTGGTTCTTGAGGTTACCAATTTGGAAAGCTGAATATTTACTTCAGTAATGCTGCTGTTAATCAAAACATTTGTGAAACTCCTTTTTTATAATTGCCTGCAGAGGCAAGTTACAAAAAGCACAGGAAATGTAATCCAAAACTTTTACAAAATATATATGCACATACATACATATATATGCATACACACATATATATGCATGCATATATCCTATCTGTAAAATATATACACATGTATTTTATATATATGTGTGTGCACATACATACAAACACACATTTTATGAGTTTTTACCCTCTTTCCCTTCCTACCTTTCTGCTGTTTTATCTACAGATAAACATTTCTCACGTTTTCTAGCCATAATAAGTACTCAGTAAATACCAACATTCTTTCAGCTTCACCTCTTATATCCTCTTTATATGCTAGGTATTAAGTATTTAAGTTTGCCACATAACAAATATATAATGTTACCTCCTTTGTTCTCTTCACTTAGTCCCTCCAGAGTCTCCCTCTCCTCACTTGAGTATTGCCTATACAGTAGCTATCAGCGTTCATTTTTACAATTTTAATATATTCCTGTTAGGTTTTGTTGGGTAATAATGTAATGGGATCAATAGAAGTAGGGGGTGAGGGTTGAAATCAAACTGAGAATCGCAGCCGTAGCAATGTAAGAATGAGCTGAAATTCTCAGAGTAAGGCTAGGTCCAAGCAATGGTCCTTGTAAAATTATCACAGTATTATGTCATCTGAGCTGATGAGGTCATTACTTTCTTGGACTGTGGGTTGGGAAAGTACTTTGGATCCCTAGCTGTGGTGCGCTGCCTCTTAACTTTGGAAAGGGACAGGAGCAAAGGAAGACTAGCTTCCTGGTAATAAGAGGATAGGCCATTTGCAAGTCAGATTACAGAGCACCTAGAAGTAAATTGGTCAGTAAAGGCCTCCTAAAGGTCCCAAAGGTATTGTCTGATGCTCTTCAGTGTTTCTAGATATAAACAAATACTTCCTCATACTTAAGGAGTGAGAATAGATCTTAATTATTGCATCTTAATAGAGGCTAAATTGAATATCATCTTCTTAAAAGTAGAAGAGAGAGACAGACCAAAAAAACTTTTACAAAGTGTCTAATGGGTAATGAAATCAATTTATAGCTCACCAAAAGAGAGTTATTTAAGAAGAGATTTGAAAAAGTAAGAACTACTATATTCATAACACATTCAAAGGAATGAGCAGAATTTTTTAGAAAGTTTCATTTTAGATAGTACTTTCAAAAAATAAGAAACTAATAGGGGCAATTGATAGACTTCCTAGCTTAAGGGAAGGGGAATGTTGAAAAATGATTACATACGTATTGATTAATTGGGCCTTGAAGACTGCAGAGGGCCGTTAGATTTTTCAACTAAGATAGTTTTGATAGCCCTAAAGAAAGCAGTCTCAGTGTACTGTTAGAGGCAAAAGTCAGATTCTAATGATTTAAGAAGTGAGTGAGTTGCAGGGAGGTAGAGAAGAGGATATAAACTATTCTCTCACACATGGTGGTAAAATATACAGCCTCACCAATAACTAAAACAATGCAAACTTGCCAAGACCAGCTCGGTTGTGGAGACCCTAACCCAGCGGTGCTAGAGGAATTAAAGACGCAGACACAGAAATAGAGTGCAGAGTGGGACCAGGGGGCTGACAGCCTTCAGAGCTGAGAGCCACAGAGTCTGACGCACATATTATTGACAGTAAGCCAGTGCTAAGCATTGCTTCTATAGATTATAGATTAGCTAAAAGCATTCCTTATGGGAAACAAAGCATTTTTAGTGAGGAGCAGAGAAACAGGCCCTGGCTGATTATCTGCAGCAAAAGCATGTTGTTAAGGCACAGGCTGCTCCTGCTATTGTTTGTGGCTTGAGCAGTTTTCCGCTCTGGGGGGCCAGGTTTTCCTTGCCCTGCTCCAGTAAACCAACAACTTCTAGTAGTGTGTGTGATAGCCACCACCAGCATGTCACATTGCTGCAGAAATCCTGTTTATGGCCAGTTTCTTTAAGGCCTGTTTATGACAGGCTTAGGGCTTGCTTACCAGCATGTCTCCCTTTTCGTTTTTGCAAAGCGATAAAGGCAAAGGCAGCTTTGTCACGCTGGGCTACTTCTCGCAGGATTTGGGATCTGAATTGGCAGACTACACAAAGACAGACAACACAGATTAAAAGCACAATCATCATTGAAATCACAGAGCCTCAAAGTGTCTTGATACGTTTTAACGGGTTAATAGCTGCTAATCCATCTGCAGCTCCTTTAAGCACTTTAGTTCCTGGCATTAGCGTCAGATGTGCCTGAGAGGCTTGAAATACTTGTTTCTTCAGTTTTACAATATCTAAAGATAAATTTCCAGTATGACCCTTTAAATGTCTCCGAGCTCTTTCCCACTCGTGCTGTGTTTCATTACACAGATGAGGAGTAATGCAAAAATCAGAAGTATTCCAATCACATTGTAACTGCATTCTGTATTTCAGACTAACTACTCGATCTCCTAGCCACATTACAGTTTGTCGGAGATCATTGATTTGATTAGCTAGTTTCTGGTCTATATTAGTTTGGGAATTCCACAGCGGAGTAGAATTTTTCTGCCAATTATTTACATAGTCTGCTGTTTGTACTATGGAATGCAAAGCAACTCCAGCTACCGTGGCAGTAGCTGTGACAGCAGTCAATCCCGTAATGATTAAAATAAAGTGGCAATTAAACGCCGAGAGTGCCTCAAAATCTATCGAAGAATTTCAGTAATAATATGCGCAGAAGGAGAGGCTTCCCAAGGACGGGAAAGCTTTACAGGTATCCATACGCCTTCTTGGGCTCTTACTACTAAAATAGAATGATCAGTATTATACAAGGAAGAATTCACACAAGAAAACAATCTACATTCTTGACAAGTCATATGATGATTAGGGAGATCAAGTTTTAAATCACCCACTACAAACAGGAAAGGCGGACAGACACAACTATGTATCCAGACTGAATTGTTGTGAGCCAATTCTAACATGTAATTAGGATTATGTTGGGTTGGCTTAGTATATTTTCCTTCCCAAATCTTTATCTTTTTCAGTGCCATTAATATTTTCCATAACTCTTTATGTTTAGCTCTTACATCAGGTCATATCATTTGGGGTTGAGGTACCACTATACCACCATATGCCCAAATAATAGGAACTCTTGCTGTACTTCTTATCGTGTCCACCATCTGATTATTTTGTTTACATGCAGGGTGACCATTACTTACAGATTGAGAGGTGAGCCTCATAAATGCCCCTTTAGGGGACCAATCAATAATGACTCCATATGAATCATTACACAACACCTCTGCCTGCCTTGCAACACAATCTTCCCAAGCAAATACCTTCATTTTTGCTGACCATGTCCAATCCACTTTACAGATGGGTTTTTGAGGGCGGTAAACTTCAGTTACAGGAGCATAATAATCGTGATAAATACTAAGACCAGAAAGCATATGTAATTGTGTCATGGAGATGTTACTTTCAGGCACTATCGCCAGCCAGGATTGATGACTGGGAGGTAAACACCCATTGGCTTTTCCCAAACAAATAAGTAAATGCTCAAATCCCAACAAGATATTCATAATTGTTTCTTCCTCTTGGGGCTTAGACGGGCCGCTATCATCTATAGAACTAGGCATCTAAAAACTATCATTAGTGTATACCTCCACTGGGGGTTCTAACCATGTTACTGGCTGTAGAAGTGGTGGAAAAGGAATATATGCCCAATAAATATAATTGTCTTTTGTTTCAGCAGTCACTGGGGAAATACGCATGGCAATGGTGAGCACAGCCATCATAGCCACCATTAGATTACTTATTGTAACTGGTTGTCCCGCCTTCTTCAGATTTTCTTCCACCATCTGTGTCAACTTCTTGATCTGGCCCCAGTGGGGTGGCTGTGCCCGACGAGTGTTGCTCGCCAGGACTTGTGTCTTCCTTATTGTCAGTCTCAACATGGCTGCAACCGGGGGGTCCTCGGGTTCCTCCCAAAATCTCTTCCTTGGCATCTGGCTCATGATAAGGTTTCAGGTGTCTTGATGGTATCCAAATCGGCTGCTGGTTTTGGCCTGGAGAAACACAAGCATAACCTCTACCCCATGTTATTATTTTACCTATTTCCCAACTTTTTATTATCAAATCTCTCCACCAAACCAGTTGTTCCGCTTCTATCTTTGCAGCTGGTTTCGGTAGATGCTGTTCAGCTGCTGATAGCATCTGGCCTTTAGTTGGGCTCAAAAAATTTAAAGTCAGTAATGCTAGATTCAGTTGCATGTGTGGAGTCCTATAATCACTGTCCCTGTTTCCCGCCTTCTGCTTTTGCAATTGTCATTTTAGGGAGAGATTCATTCGTTCCACAATGGCTTGTCCTTGTGAATTATATGGAATGCCACTAATGTGTTTAATATTCCATATAGAGAAAAATGTAGCTAGAGCTTGGCTAGTATAGCCTGGGACATTGTCCGTTTTAACAGAAGCTGGAATTCCCATGACCATGAAGCATTGCAGAAGATGCCATTTAATACAGGTAGAAGATTCTCCTGTTTGACAGGTAGCCCAAACAAAGTGAGAAAAATGTATCTACACAGTACATGCACATAAGCTAGTCTCCTAAATGAGGGAACATGGGTGACATCCATTTGCCAAAGAGAATTAGGTTCCAGTCCTCGAGGATTAACTCCTCCTGTAAAAGATGAGGAATGCACCATTTGACAAGTTGGGCATCACTGGATAATAGCTTTAGCTTCTTTCCAGGTAATGCTGTATCTGCGTTTGAGACCAGAGGCATTAACATGGGTAAATTGTGAAAGCGTCTAGCATTAGATATTTCAGTAGCAACTAGGCAATCAGCCATTTGATTCCCTGGAGTCAAAGGTCCTGGAAGAGTTGTATGAGCTCCAATATGAGTAATGTGAAAAGAGTGCATTCTGTTCCTAACTGCAGTTTGTAATTGGGTAAATAAAGTCATCAGTTGTTCATCTGTGTGGAATTGTAGCTGAGAATTTTCAACTAACTGTGTGGAATGAACCACGTATTAAGAATCAGCAATTACGTTGACAGGCATCTCAAAAGCAGTCAGTACCTCAATTACAGCTACACGCTCCGCTTTTTCAGCTGAAGTATAGGGCATCTGGAAAACTTTACTTTTTGAATAAAAAGTTTTACCATTACTAGATCCATCTGTAAAAACATTTTCAGCACCTACAGTTGGTTTAGATTTAGTTATCCCAGGGAGAATCCAATTAGTTAATTTTAAAAATGGAAATAATTTTGTTTTCAGAAAGTGATTATCAAGAACACCTACGAAACCAGCTAAATGGGTTTGCCAAGACTATTTATAAAGTCCTGTTGTGTTTTTGTTTTTGTAAGAGGGACAATACTTTTTCCAGGGTTATATGCATGCAATTTAACAATTTGGGTTCTCCCATTTCCTACCAGAGTAGCAATTTGATCCAAATAAGGAATTAGAGTCTGTGAATTAGTATGTGGAAGAAAAAGCCATTCTGCCAAGTCCTGCTCTTGAACAATAACACCAGTAGGTGAATGCTGTGTCGGAAAAATCAGCAAGTCTAAAGTCTTTGTTGGATCTATTCTATTTATTTGAGTTTTATGCACTTGCTTCTCAATCAGCTGTAACTCTGCCTCAGCTTCCTTTGTTAATTGACGAGGGCTGGTGAGACTAGGATCTCCTCTAAGAATAGAAAATAGATTACTCATGGCATAGGTAGGAATGCCTAGAGCAGGTCGTATCCAATTAATGTCCCCTGGTAATTTTTGAAAGTCATTCAGTGTTTTCAGTTGATCCCTACGTATGGTTACTTTCTGTGTCACTACCGTAGTGACATTTACTAAGGTCCCCAAGTAGGAGTAAGGAGGAGTAGTCTGAATTTTGTCAGGACCTATAATTAAACCGGCTCGAGAAATCGAGTTTCGTAAGTGATCATAACATTGGAGTAATATTTCCCGAGTCGGGGCAGCACAAAGAATGTCATCTATATAATGAATAATGTAACACTGTGAAAATTTTTTACAAGTAGGTTCAATTGCTTGTCCTATATAAGTCTGACAAATTGTTGGACTGCTTAACATGCCTTGTGGGAGCACTTTCCAGTGAAAACGCTTAGCAGGCTGCAAGTTGTTTACCGCAGGAATTGTAAATGCAAACCGTTCACAGTCTTGCTCAGCTAAGGGGATAGTAAAGAAACAGTTTTTTAAATCTATGACTATTAAAGGCCAATTTTTAGGAATCATAGTAGGAGAAGGCAATCCTGGCTGCAGTGCCCTCATAAATTGTATAACTGAATTAATGGCTCTAAGATCTGTCAACATTCTCCATTTACCTGATTTTTTCTTAATAACAAAGACTGGAGAATTCCAGGGAGAAAATGTTGGAGCTATGTGTCCTTTTTCTAATTATTCAGTAACTAAGTCCTCTAAAGCCTCCAGTTTCTCTTGACTCAGCGGCCACTGCTCTATCCAAATTGGCTTACCTGTTAACCATTTTAAAGGTATAGGTTCTGGAGGCTTAACAATGGCCGCAATCAAAAATGATCTAAACCCTGATGAGAATGCTGTCCTTCTGCTTGAAGCAGTTTCTTTAACTCTTGTAAATTTTTTCCTAATCCCATGCGAGGCACATATCCCATCTCTTGTATCATATGCTGACTTTGAGGGCTATATAGTTGCTCAGGAATTAGAACTTGTGCTCCCCATTGCTGTAATAAATCTCTCCCCCATAAATTTATAGATACAGAAGTTATAATTGACTGGATAGTCCCAGGTTGTCCATTGGGCCCTTCACAATGCAAAATATAACTACTCTGATATACTTCAGGGGCTTCAGCAACTCCAACTCTGTTAAATTGAATGGGTTGAATTGGCCATGCGGACGGCCAGTGCTGTAGAGAAATGATGGAAATGTCCGCTCCTGTATCTACCAATCCTTTCATTTTTTTTCCTTGAATAGTTATTTCACAGGTAGGACGTTTATCAGTAATGTGATTCACCCAATAAGCTGCTTTGCCTTGTTTATTTGTGCTTCCAAATCCTCCTGTTTGTTTAATTTCACTTTTTCCCATTCCCACATATGGCACAATCAGGAGCTGTGCTATACGCTCTCCTGGCTTTGCTTTCCAGGGAACAGAAGTAGATATAACAATTCGAATTTCCCCATTGTAATCTGAATCAGTGAATCCTGTATGTACTTGCACTCCTTTTAAATTTAAACTAGACCTACCTAGAAGTAATCCTGCCGTCCCCACTGGCATCATCTGACTGGAGACAGCAACATTCTTTAACAGCCCCATTACAAAAAGAGAACCTGGTCCATATTGATTAATAGCTGGTTTAAATTCTTTGAGGAATTTAAAAGGAAAAGGCTCAAATGTAGCCATAATATTCCCCTGTTGATTAGGTGAGTATATTCTAACAGAACTGCCAAGCATCCATATCACCCTCTCATCTAGCTTGCTGGATTCCTGCCTAAATAGAACTGAGAGCAGTCGCTCGAGGCACTGCTGGAACAGTCACTGGGGCAGCTACTTTTTGCCCAGTGTCCTCTGGAAAAGAGAGATCTGGAGAGTCAGGCCACTCTTTTTCTTCAAAATAACGAGGGGTTATAGAGGGATAGGAATAAACCTCTCCCTCCTTTGTCTCTTTAGCGGGCAAGCAAACCTGCTCTGTCACGTCTTCCGTTAGTTACTTTGTTACACTCTCCTTCCTCTGATTCCTCCTCCTTGTCATCTGTATGGAAAGGCTCCAAGGTGGAACAAACCAGAGCCCACACTGACCAGAGAGTTATAGGAATATCCTCAGCACCATCCTTATATGCCTTTTTCAGTGTGTTGCCTACCTTTTCCCAGACCTCTACATTCATAGTTCCTCAGTCTGGAAACCAGGGGCAATATTTCTCTACCACACTAAAATGTTGCATAAGTCAGCTGGTGCTAACCTTCACTCCTCCTTTTCTGAGGAGATGCCAAAGCAGACTCAAGCCTCATGCCTGCTCGACCCTTGTCCATTGTTACCCTGATGCTTCCAAGCTCCCCTTCTTACTCACCACAGGGATTGCTTAAGAGTACTCCGGTGTCCCCCAGCGTAGTTCCACGTTCTCCAACTGTCGCTTCGGCGACCCTTCAACCCGGGTTCGAGCCCCCATGTTGGGCGCCGCTTGCCGAGACCAGCTCGGTCGTGGAGACCCTAACCCAGCAGCACTAGAGGAATTAAAGACATAGACACAGAAATAGAGTGCAGAGTGGGACCAGGGGGCTGACAGCCTTCAGAGCTGAGAGCCACAAACAGAGTCTGACCCACATATTATTGACAGTAAGCCAGTGCTAAGCATTGCTTCTATAGATTATAGATTAGCTAAAAGCATTCCTTATGGGAAACAAAGCATTTTTAGTGAGGAGCAGAGAAACAGGCCTTGGCTGATTATCTGCAGCAAAAGCATGTTGTTAAGGCACAGGCTGCTCCTGCTGTTGTTTATGGCTTGAGCAGTTTTCCGCTCAGGGGGGCCAGGTTTTCCTTGCCCTGCTCCAGTAAACCAACAACTTCTAGTAGTGTGTGTGATAGCCACCACCAGCATGTCACATTGCTGCAGAAATCCTGTTTATGGCCAGTTTCTTTAAGGCCTGTTTATGACAGGCTTAGGGCTTGCTACCAGCACAAACTAACCCATAAAATTAGCAATGAATTTTTTAAAAGGTAATTCCCAAGGATAGCAAGGATGAGATGAGATGAGCACTCTTTATTAACTAAATTCTGCTGGGGGGAGTTCTAAGTGGCACACCCTGCTGGGAATGTTTGGAAATATTCATCAAGCCCTTTAAAATGCCCATACGCAGCCGGGCACGGTGGCTCACGCCTGTAATCCCAGCACTTTGGGAGGCCAAGGCAGGCAGATCACTTAAGGTCAGGAGTTCGAGACCAGCCTAGCCAACATGGTGAGACCCTGTCTCTACTAAAAATACAAAAATTAACTGGGCATGGTGGCACACACTTGTAGTTCCAGCTACTCAGGAGGCTGAAGCAGGAGAATCGTTTGAACCCGGGAGGCGGAGGTTGCAGTGAGCCGAGATTGTGCCACTTTACTCTAGCCTGGGAGACAGAACAAGACTCCATCTCAAAAAATAAATTAATTAATTAAAATGCCCATAACCTTTGATAGGAACTTACTTTAAAGAAATAATTATGTACACACATATTGATCACAATATGTGTGGTAGAAACATTGGGAATAAACTAAATGTTCAACTGGAAATAATTCCAAGTTGAATTATGTTCTCCACAGTTGTGTCACCCTGGAGCAGTTATTACAGGCCCCTTCTTCCCCACTGCGGTGAGATCCCACATCAAACTTCCTTGGCTGATGTTTAAGGGGGATGCTGTTGCCATTGGGAGCTCCATAGACTTGGATCACTTAACAGCTCTGAGAGATGATATAACTTCCAAGAGACAATCTTATTTGCAACTGGAGTAAAGTCAGTAATAATAATTACACAACGTAGTTTCCTTTTTACTTTTCTCTAAGCAAAATAATGTTCATACAGAAATCAGTAAAATAAGAAAAATGCAGGAAAGGCAAGTACTTTTATTGAATCTTTAAAATGTGTTATAGGTATGACATCATGGAAATTATTTATAGTGAATGCTTAAGGTAAAAGTCACCCACAGATTGTAAAGTTCCTGAAGGCAGTGGCTGCAACTCCTTTTGCCTCTGTTGGGTGTGAACAGCATAAGGTACTGAGCAGGAGCACAGTTAACACTCATCAGAATTTAAAATAGCATCGGTGGTGTTAAAGAAATTGATACATTTTTCTTATTTTCATTACTTATATAAATGTACTATGTACTCAGTTTCACAAAATCATTGAATTTAAATATGATAAAAATCTCTGCCGTAACCTGTTTAGAAAATTAGCAAAAATGAAGGACACTGCTTTTCATCTTCCCTGTACAGTTATTTTTTCTATCTTAAGTTTATTACTGCTATAAATTATTTTCATGCTCATAACCATATTCTTTCTAAATTAGTAAAGACTGTCTTTCCTTGGAAACAATTCATTTTTATTTGGAGAGAAATTTTCAGCAAAGTTTATGTAGTTAGCCCCTTAACCTTACTTAATTTATCCTGTGAATAGAGCCTTCTATAAGACTCACTTTCTTGAACTCCTGGCCTCAAATTCTCCTCCTGCCTCAGCTTCCTGAGTAGCTGAGATTACAGGCTCAGGCCGCCACACCCAGCTTAAAAGTCACTTTCTTACCAAAAAATAAATAAAACCTCATATTTTAAAACTACGTCGCTCTAAAATGTTACAAATAGGTCATCTTCTTAGTATGCATTGCCTTGTAAAAACATTGGTCAAGTCACGATGTAGTCAGCCACCAAGTAGAAATATGTTAAGATTTTTTTGCAGACTTGCTTAATAAGGCAAGGAGGGGGTCAGGTTGTTCTGGGGCCAGCAGAAGGGTCTAAAATACAGGGTAGTGAAAAGATATTAGAGATTGTGAGTTTCCTTTAAATGCTTAACTGTCATTATTAAGATAGCCACATTTTGTGGGGCGAGCCAAACTGCTGAGCTTGGAATAGCATATGCTTGGAATCTGAATATGAATAAGGCCCAGGTGCCACACTTTACACAGATCCTTTGCTAAAGAGGCACTATTTGTCTAACAGGCAAGGACCAGGCTGGCAGTCAGGAAGGCTGGGTTTTGGTGCTGATCTTGTCACCAACTATGCACTCTTGAACAAGTCACTTCACTTCACTATCCTAAGCCTGTTTTCTCATCTGAAAAATAAAGGGGTTAGACTTAGCCTTTTAAATGACATTTTTGTGTGTTTCTACTGACTATAAAATTATTACAGATATCTATGTCTGATGGTAAGATAGTCTAAATATTCAGGAAAACTCCAAGTATAGCGCTCCTAAAAATGGTATGTTGAATGTAAAAAAAAAAAAAAAGAAAAGAAAAGAAAAGGAGAAGGAAAAAATAAAATGAAAAAAACTTTAAAAATGCATGGCCGAGTTGGTAGGAAAGAAGGAAATTCTTTGGAGGCCAAAAAGATCTAGAAAGTTTAAATCCAAAAGAGTAAGCAAGTGCAGGAGCTGGCATTTGCCTAGTTAATCCCTCATGATTGAGAACCTCAGATTATAGACACTCATGGGGACCAAGAGATAAGGCCTGGGGTGTCAAAAAGGCCAGAGCAGAGGTTGGATCAAAGAATCCCTGTCACAAAGGTAGGACTTCTCACCGGCAATACTCTGAGTAGGTCAAGTCGAAAAGAGGCCACTCTGGCCGGGCACGGTGGCTCAAGCCTGTAATCCCAGCACTTTGGGAGGCCGAGGCAGGTGCATCACCTGAGGTCAGGAGTTTGAGACCAGCCTGGCTAACAAGGTGAAACCCCGTCTCTACTAAAAATACAAAAGAAAGAAAAATTAGCCGGGCGCAGTGGCGCATGCCTGTAATCGCAGCTACTCGAGAGGCTGAGGCAGAAGAATCGCTTGAACCCGGGATACGGTGGTTGCAGTGAGACAAGATCACACCATCGCACTCCAGCTTGGGCAACAAGAGCGAAACTCCATCTCAAAAAAAAAAGAAAAGAAAAGAGGCCACCCTACAGATGACGGATTTTCACCTTGGTTCTAATGTAGAAAACAAGAGCTCCTTTGATAATTCCTAACCATAAGTAAGCCTTCACTCACATAGTTTTGGAGCTAGAATACATATTATATCTGTGGGTTCTGAAGAACACCAAGCTGAAAATTTGGTTTAAAGTGGACTTGAGTTGGTGAGGCTACAAGGTGCCTACAAGAAATAAACTTAAATCCTCCTTGGAGGAATGCACTTTTAAGTTCCAAAGAATAAGAACCTACAGTTAAGAAAAAGTATGCACGCATGAGGAAATAAGCCACTAAGAGTAAGCAACAACAGAAACTATAGAGTCCAATCTTCAAAGACTACAAATATTGTAATTATTATTTATTTATATTAGAGATGGGGTCTTGCTGTATCACCCAGGCTGAGTACAGTGGTGCTGTCATAGCTCATTGCAGCATTGAACTCCTGGGCTCAAGTGATCCCCCCACCTCATCCCTACAAGCAGCTGGGATAATAGGTGCATGCCACTCTGCCCAACCAAGTTTTATTTTTTATATAAGCACTTTATTTTTATTTATTTATTTATTTTTTTTTTGAGATGGAATCTCGCTCTGTAGCCCAGGCTGGAATGCAGTGGCACGATCTGGCTCACTGTAGCCTCTGCCTCCCAGGCTCAAGCAATTCTTCTGCTTCAGCCTCCTGAGTAGCTGGGATTACAGGCGTGCACCACCCCCCACCGGCTAATTTGTGTATTTTTAGTAGAGATGGGGTTTCACCATGTTGGTCAGTCTGGTCCCGAACTCCTGACTTCGTGATCCGCCTGCCTCGGCCTCCCAAAGTGCTGGGATTACAGGCGTGAGCCACCATGCCCGGCCCCAGGTTTTATTTTTTAAAGATTTGCTTTTTCCACAAAAATTTGAATCTTTCAGGCTAGGAATTTGGATTTGGATTTCAGAAGGGTTTGGGGTGCCTGAGGGAGCTATCAGGGTTTTGTTGGTAATTTACATCTATATAAAAAGTGAAATAACATTGTCATATTTGCTAATGAGGGTGTGTTTCTGACAGTCCACAGTATTCCTCAGTGAGCAGTTCTGTGAGGCATTTCCATCTTATCTCTGTAATGAGAACACTTACATTTTTGTGGAGACATTGGTTGTCATATCTTATGTACCCATGAGTCAAAGAACTATGTATGCCCTCGCCCTTCGTTGACTGCAAACCCTAAGGCAAGAAGGTTTGCCTTACTGTTTGGACCACTCCCTGCCAACTTCGTTTTACGTTTCTTACCCAAACTTTTCTTCTCACATACTCATTCATCTTTTAAAAGATTGCTATATAGTTATTGTGTATATATTTGGTGGCTTATCTTAAACCTTTCTTGGAGACAGGTAGGATATACATTATTCAGAAAAAAAGCAAAGTAAAAGAAATATCCCTAGAGCAATGTTTTTCAAACTTTATTGACTTGAGCTCACTCAGGCAGTTTAAAAGACACCCATATACATTTCTGCATGGAAAAAATTAACTTTTGTTTTAACAAAAAATAGAGAGGGACAAAATAATTTAAAATGTACTAAAGTGTGTAGACATATTCAATACACTAAAGAGCTTTATTTTCCCGTAACGTCAGTGGTAGGGGAAATGGTAAGGTTTTGGATAAGAACCTTAGAGAAGACTTACTATTTTGGGTCAGCTGGCCAATCTTAAAATGTGGGGATTTTAAAGACCATCTTGTTCTGATTTATTCCCAGAGACATTATGAGTAAACTTAAAAACAAAGTATATTCAAAAACGAAATGGTCAGTGTGTTTATCAGTGGACTACTCTTATTAAAAGTGAGGCTTACATAATAAAAAAAAATATCACTCTAGGAATTCTAAGGGGAAGAAAGGAAAACTGTGGGGCTAGAGGAGTAGTTCTTTTAGAAAATGTCACATAAATGTCTAGTTAAAAAGTACTACTAACATTTCCTACTAATGTTAGTGTTCAGCTTTATCTGAAAATCCTCAGTGATACATATTAACATTTTTTCCTAAGGCAGCCATTGCCTGTTTGGGCAATTATAATTCTTTTTTAAGTTTGTCATTATATCAAGCCAAAATCTATCCTGCTATACAGGGGAAGTCTAATCCTCTTCTCTGTGAACATACTTCAAATGTTTGAAGAAAGTGCCTGTGTGATCTAGGTTCTGTGCCCACTAGGTTAAGTTTACCTAGCCTCCTCTGCTGTTTTTCATGTGATGTGGTTTTAGGGCCCCTCTCCAGCCACGATAGGAGGTTGATCTGAGCTTGTGACTTCCCATTTGTTCTTTCTTCAGGTGCTTTGTTCTTTGCTAGGTTATACTAGTCAGGGTGATCTCTTACTTTCTCTTAAGTTCTTCTATAAAATTGAAACCTATAAGTAAGCACACATTTGAAAGAATACATATACAGACTACTCTTAAGTGATGTTTTATCTATATTATAGATTCCCACAAGATATTTCTTTTAAATTTCAGAAAACAAGAATTACATCCCTAAGAAGCTGGCTTCCAGATTAAACAACCTGCTTGTTTCTTGGCAAATAAGTATGCTTTAAGATGCATAATGTAGTTTTATGTTTTCTCAACATATTAAACAAATGCATTTTTATTTTTGTGTTTTCAGACAGTGGCCAGAACTATAGTGCCAGTAGTAAAGGTGAACGACTAAATGCCAGACTCAGAGCTTTACCTGGGACAAATGAACCTTATGAAAGTAGCAGTAACAAAGAAATAGGCAAGTACTCTCCACCCAGTTCCTCCAGGCATAGCAGGTCTGAAGAAGACTGGTGAGATGGCCAAAAGGTGTCGCTGGGAATTCTTAAGAATTTGATATTTACAGATAAAATTTAAAATGACTTGGGAGACCATTTCTGTTTACTCTGAGTTATTCATTTTGATTATGAGCCTGATGGTTTCACATTTGTTTTGTTTTGTTTGTTTACATAACTCTAACATGACAATCTCTTTTGAAACCTAGATGCGTCCTATGTGGACCCACTTGGCCCTCAAATAGAAAGACCAAAAACTGCAGCCAAAAAAAGGATTGATGAGGATGATTTTGCTGATGAAGAATTAGGAGATGATTTGCTTCCAGAATAATATTCACTTTAATATGTTATTTATTAAAGGAAAGAAATTGCCTTATGAGATCATCCTCATGTTAAACGTTGGATTAAATATCTAACCTGCAATTTTTTTTCACTGTCAAAACTTTAAATAAGTGTATTCTATTCTGTACGTATGCATTTAAGTTGTTTTTTTCTTTTAAGGAATAAAAACAGGTAAAACTAATACTTTAGGCCAGTGACTTCCTTAGCTTTTTGAAAACATTGACACACAGGAAGAAATAAATTTCATAACACAACCTGGTACATATCTGTGTATGTAGTCATAAAAATTTTCCCTTATTATTGCAATACATGCTAATATTTTCTATAATTTCATTCAAACAAAGTGCTAGTAGTGAAGTCACTACATTGATTTCATGGCTTGCAGCTTGAAAAATGCTGTGTGGACATAGACACAATTTCTATTCATACTTAAATTGCTTGGAGTTCGGAAATTCTTTGGAAGATTTGCCTCGTGGGGATTAGAAACACAATTAAAACAATTATGTTTTGGAAGCAGTATAAAGCGTAATGGGATTAAATACCAAACCATAACCCTAGTGCTCCTTTCCGAAGTTCCTTTCTACTTCAGCCCAGGGGTGTGCACCAATAGCACAGAGCAATAACAACTCTTAAGATTGCTTTTCCCATTTGTGACTTACTTAGTGGGGTGGGGGCAGGACTGCCTGCATTTTTCTTTAGCAATGTGTTTGGCTGGTCTAGAGTCTCCAGAGGAATTATAATGCTGAGGAAGTCAGCAGAAGTGGCTTATCTGTAACACTATACCAAAGAGAATGGACCCCTCAATCATCTTACTTACCATTGTCTCTGCAATGTGCATGCTGCTCTTAGCTGCGAGGGAGGAAAACTAGACCACATTCCTTGCTCCCAAAGTAGGTTATGCTCTAATTGATGAGACAGCCAACAAATACAGTAAACATCCAGTATGTGCAGAGAAGTCATTAAAATTTGGGGGGTACAGTAGTGAAAAAGAACTATACCTCGCCCTCAAGAAGCTTAAATTCTGGTGGGGAAGATGGAAAATACATTTTGTTCGTTTGGGTTTTTTTTGAGATGGAATCTCACTCTGTCGCCCAGGCTGGAGTGCAGTGGTGCGATGTTGGCTCACTGCAACCTCCACCTCCTGGTTTCAAGCGATGCTCCTGCCTCAGCCTCCTGAGTTGCTGGGATTATAGGCGCGCACCACCACGCCTGGCTAATTTTTGTATTTTTAGTCAGACGGGGTTTCACCATGTTGGTCAGGCTGGTCTCGAATTCTTGACCTCGTGATCCGCCCACCTTGGCCTCCCAGAGCTAGGATTACAGGTGTGAGCCAGCGTGCCTGGCCAGAAAATATGTTTTTAAAGGACTCTGGATATTGTTAATTACAGTTAAGAGAACAAAATGGAGTAATACAATAGGTAGTGATTATGGAGGAGGGACTCTAAGAGGTGGCCTTGGTATTAACACTAGAATGGTGAGAAGAAAGCAGTGTTCTGAGCAGAAGGAGCAGCAAGTGCTGCACACTGAAAAATGAATGATCTGGATGTGTCACAGGGTTATTGAGCTACAATGACAGTGAGTGAGAGGGTTTGGGATCCAGCAATGTGGGTGGTGTGCTACATGGGCAGGAAAGGGAAAGGAGATGAGATCCAAAAGGTAGGCAGGGTTCAGAGCATGTACAGCCTTATAAAGACAGTTTGGATCTCATTCTAGTTACTATAGAACAGCTGCTAGAAGGTTTCATGCAAGGGAGGTGAGTGAAGCATTTTCATTTAACCTTTGGAAACCAGTCATCACACTGGTCTCCATGAAGATGAAGTGGGCAAGTGGGATGGAAGGGAAGAGTGGAAACTACTAGCAGTAGCCTGGGTAAGAGATGAAAGCAATTGAGACCAGGTTTTTAGCAATAGAAAATTGTGAGAATTGGTCAGATTCAGCATATATTTGGAGGCAGAGCTGAGAGTTACTTACTAAGGGATTGGATGTGGATTGTGAGGGAAAGAGAGGAAAAGATGATGCCAAAATTTGTGGCTAAGGAACGGAGTGGCTAGTGTTGTCTTTTTGGTAAGACAGGAATAGATTTGGGGGGGAAATAAGTAGATGTATTTTACCCATGTTAAATTTGTCTCAAGCATTCAATTTGAGATACAAAGAATGCAGTTAATCTTTAAAATCTGGAGGTCACAGAAGTGAGGGCTACAGGTAGAGATGTGGGATCCATCTATGTACACTTCGTACTTAAAACCATGAAACTGAATGAGATCACTTAGGTCTGAGAGTGAGGCTAGAGAAGAAGTATAAGCAATGTGCTCGTGAGTACAGGAGAAAAAGGATGGCTCAGCAGAAGAAACTGAGAAGAGCAACAAGTGATGTAGGAGGTTTCAGGATTCAAACTTCCAGTTCTGAGAAGGATGCAGTAGGTCATGGAAGCCCTCTGTAGCAGCTGGGGAAAAAAACAAATCATTGCAAAAATCGTGTTCAAAGTCTCTGGAGATCTGTGGAAGTAATAAAGCTAAAAATTGCAGAGAGGAAAAAGCCTTTTTTTTTTTTTTTTTTTGAGACAGAGTCTTGCTCGTCGCCCAGGCTGGAGTGCAGTGGCGCGATCTCGGCTCACTGCAATCTCTGCCTCCCAATTCTCTGGGTTCAAGCAATTCTCTGCCTCAGCCTCCCAAGTAGCTGGGATTACAGGTGCCTGCCACCATGCCTGGCTAATATTTGTATTTTTAGTAGAGACGGGGTTTCACCATCTTGGCCAGAGGCTGATCTTGAACTCCTGACCTCGTGATCCACCCGTCTCGGCCTCCCAAAGTGCTGGGATGACAGGCATGAGTCACCGCGCCTGGCCCAAAAGAGCCATTTCTAAATGAACTGCTGATCCTGCCTGTTTTTCTGGAGATATTTGCCAGTTCTAGGCATGGGCTAAGAACTGTGCTTTCCTCGGGGAAAAAGCGTCATCTAGAGAAACTAGCAGAGTTTTTCAGGTGGTCATTTGGGGTTGGCATGACAAACTGGAAACTTAGAGAAGCCCCAAATGTATGGCTGGCTTTCCACCATGGGGCATTTGCTGGAGTGCTGCTTCAGCTGGGGTAATGCTGGAGGCTAGGGAACTGGGATGGAGGTTTTAAGGGCTTAAATCTCCCATAGTTCTTAGGGGACGATGTCCTGCTAGGGGGAAAGGCTTTCCACAAGATATTTGCTATTTAATCTACCCTCAAGATAATTGCTATTTTGGGGGCCGGGCATAGTGGCTCACACCTGTAATCCCAGCACTTTGGGAGGAGGCGGATGGATCACTTGAGGTCAGGAGTTTGAGACCAGCCTGGTCAATATGGCAAAAACCTGTCTCTACTAAAAATACAAAATTTAGCTGGGCATAGTGCTCATCTGTAATTCCAGCTACTTGGGAGGCTGAGGCAGGAGAATCTCTTTAACCCAGGAGGCAGAGGTTGCAGTGAGTCAAGACTGCACCACTGCACTCCAGCCTGGGCAACAAAGCAAGACTCCGTCTTGAAGAAAAAAAAAAAAAAGATATTTGCTATTTTTTGAATCTGCATGGGGGCAGGAGGCTAACGATCTAAAGTCAAAACCTGGAGGGACCAACTTGACTCTCCATCTTTCTCAGCTGAGGAGACAAATCTAGGCTCCTAATCAAAAGCCTAGAAGGACAAACATGAATCAACAGTGGACTGACCCTTATACAAAAACTGCAGCCCAGGCTGGGTGAGGTGGCTCATGCCTGTAATCCCAGTGCTTTTGGAGGTTGAGGCAAGAGGATTGCTTGAGGCCAGGAGTTCAAGGCCAGCCTGGGCAACATAGTGATACCCTGTCTCTATAAAAAATAAAAAAATTAGCCGGGGCATGGTGGCATGCACCTATAGTCCCCACTATTCGAGAGGCTGAGGCAGGAGGATCACTCGAGACCAGGACTTCAGGGTTACAGTGAGCTGTGATTGTATCACTGCACTCCAGCCTGGGCAACAGAAGGAGGAGACCCTGCAACTCAGCTCAATCCCTGACTGGACTGAAGTAATTAGTCCTGAATCCTCTCTGCCTAAGAGAGGAAAGAGGACCTTTCTATGGTAAGAATATCATTTGCAGTCTCTATGGTTCTTATATATACAATGCTTGGCATGTAATAAAAAAAAATTACTGTGGCCGGGCGCGGTGGCTTACGCCTGTAATCCCAGCACTTTGGGTGGTCAAGGCGGGCAGATCACAAGGTCAGGAGATCAAGACCATCCTGACCAACACGGTGAAACCCCATCTCTACTAAAAAATACAAAAAATTAGCCAGGCGTGATGGCAGGCACCTGTAGTCCCAGCTACTTGGGAGGCTGAGGCAGGAGAATGGCATGAACCCAGGAGGTGGACTTTGCAGTGAGCAGATATTGCGCCACTGCACTCCAGCCTGGGCGACAGAGCAAGACTCTGTCTCACGAAAAAAAAAAAATTACTAGAATGCAAGGAGTCAAGAAAATATGACCAGCAATCAAGAGAAACTATAAATAGAAGCAGTCCTCTAGATAATCCAGATAATGGATTTAACAAACAAGGACTTTGTGACTAGTGTGTTAAGTTAATAAAATGGATAAAAAGATGGAAAATTCCAATTGAATGTTGGAATCTGTGAAAAAGAGTCAAATAACTTAAAACTGAAAGACACAATATCTGAAATTAACTTATTTGGATGGATTGAACAATGTACCAGACACAGCAGATGTCAGGATTAGTGAGTAGGTCAATAGAAAAATATCCAAACTAAAGCAAAGAGAAATAAGACTGGAAAAATAAAGCAGCTGACAAGAGACACTTGGGACACAGTCAAGAGTTTAAATAATTATAATGGGAATCCTGGAAGGAGTGGAAGAGAAAATAGGGTAGAATTCACATTAGAAGAGATAATGTCTACAATTTCCCCAAATTGAAAAAGACATAAAGCCACAGATTTAGGAAGTTCAGTGAGCACCAAGGAGATACAAAGAAGACCACGCTGTAGTTACACTGTGCTCAAACTGCTAAAACCCACGAAGTCCTTAAGATAAGCAGAATTACAAGGACACAGTACTTTCAGAGGAACATTAATAAGATTTATGGCTAACTTTTCAATAAAACTAAGGAACCAGAAGACAATAAAATGGTATCCTTAAGGTGCTGAAAAACAAAAAAATTAAAAGTCTGCCAACCTAGAATTATATTCCAGTGAATATATCCTGTAAACTTTAAAGTTAAAGACTTTCAGGCCGGGCGCAGAGGCCCATGCCTGTAATCTCAGCACTTTGGGAGGCTGAGGAGGGTGGATCGCCTGAAGTCAGGAGTTCAAGACCGGCCTTGCCAACATGGTGAAACCCCGTCTCTACTAAAAAATACAAATATTAGCCAGGCATGGTGGCAGGCACCTGTAATCCCAACTACTGAGGCAGGAGAATCACTTGAAGCTGGGAGGCGGAGGTTGCAGTGAGCTGAGACAGCACCACTGCACTGCAGCCTGGGCGACAGAGCAAGACTGTCTCAAAAAAAAAAAAAAAACTTTTCAGACAAACAAAATTTGAGAAAATTAATTACCAGAAGACTAGCTCCACAGAAAATGCTAAAAAGTCCTACAGGCTAAAGGAAGATGATCCTAGAAAGAAGCATGAAATGACAGAAACTGATCACAAAGTTGAAAAATAATGAAAAGCACCAGAAAGGTATGGGGATATATAAAAGAATATTGACTATTTAAAACAACAATAATAATGCCTTGTGGAATTTTAAGATATATAGAAATAAAATAATGACAATACTAGTCCAAAGATTGGGATTGGGTATTAAACGAAGTTTCATATATCATTCAGACAGTGCTAGACTATAATGAGGAGTGTTTTGCAGAATGTACAATGAAAAAAGTAATGGTACAACTAATGAATATGGAAAGAATGATAAAATCAGCCAGGTGCACTGGCTCATGCCTGTAATCCCAGCACATTGAAAGGCCGAGGCAGAAGGATTGCTTGAAGGCAGGAGTTTGAGACCAGCCTGGGCAACAAAGCAAGACACTGTCTCTACAAAAAATTAAAAAATAAGCCAGGTACAGTAGCAAGTGCCTATAGTCCCAGCTATTTAGGAGGCTGAGGTGGGAGGATCACTTGAGCCCAAGAGTTTGAGGCTACAGTGAGCTATGATGGCACCACTGTACTCCAGTCTGAGTGGCAGAGTGTGACACTATCTCTAAAAATAAATAGATTACTAATAACTAATAGATAAATAAATAAAATGAAAATCACCACTTTGCAACCACCACAATATTAATTAATCCAAGCAAGAATCATCACTGATTGCTAAAGCAAGTGAAGGAAAGTTTGATGATAATAGCATATTTACATAGCCCCAAAGTTTTCCCCCATGAATTACTTATTAATTATAAGAGGAAGAAAAGAAATTTTATATTGGAGAAACCTGGTGGTACCTTAATCATGACCAAAGTTAACACAGCCAATAATGAGATGAATAAAATCCTTATGCCTCCTGACGTGAGACACTGGAAAGATACGAGATTACCTAGTCAATATTCCTGCCAAAAAACCTAACCTGAACCGAATCATGAAGAAATATCATAAACTGAAGAACATTTGACAAAATAACTAGCCTCTACTTTTCAAAAATGTCAAGGCCATGAAAGGCAAAAAAATGTCTGAGGAACTGTTCCAGATTAAGGAAGACTACGGCAGGCTGGGTTCAGTGACTCACGCCTATAATCTCAGGACTTTGGGAGGCCAAGGCGGCTGGATCGCTTGAGGACAGGAGTTCAAGACCAGCCTGGCCAACATAGCAGGACCCCCCATCTCTACTAAAAATACAAAAAATTAGCTGGGCCTGTTGGTGCATGCCTGTAGTGCCAGCTTCTTGGGAGGCTGAAGAACGAGAATCAGTTTAATCCAGGAGGTGGAGATTGCAATGAGCCAAGATTGCACCACTGCACTCCAGCCTGGGCAACAGAGTGAGACTCTGTCAAAAAAACAAAAAAGGAAGGAAGGAGGGAGGGAGGGAAGGAAGGAAGGAAGGGGAGAAGAGAGAAAGAGAGAAAGAAAAAAGGAAGGAAGGAAGGGGGGAGAGGAGGGGAGGGAAGAGGAGGGGAGGGAAGGGGAGGGGAGGGCAGAGGAGGGGAGGGAAGGGGAGAGGAAGGAAGACTAAAGAGACATGTCAACAAAATGTAATGCATGATCCTTGATGAGATCCTGGACTAGGGGAATTTTGCTTTAAGGGACATTAAAGAGACAGCTGGTAAAATGGGAATAGGAATGTACAGATGCTCCTCAACTTATGATGGGGCTGTGTCCTGATAAACCCATTGTTAAAAAATACCACACGTTGAAAATACATTTATTACTCTGTTATACCAGTCATAAAGATGAAAAATCATAGCTTGAACTATCATTAAATCCAGATGCTCCTCGACTTAACCATAGGGTTATGTCCCAATAAGCTTATCACAAAGTCGAACAATCATAATTGAACAATCATAAGCTGGAGACCATCTATATTAGATAAGTATTTGTAAAATGTCTTAATTTTTAGAATTGCACTACAGTTACATAAATGAATGTCTTTGTTCCTGAGAAGTACACACAGGGGCTGTGGGACAAAGTGTCCCAATTTCTGCAACTTGATGACTCAGTGGTTCCGAAGAAAGCACAGTGAAAAAGCAATGTGGAGAAATGTCAACAAATAGTGGAACTGAGTGAAGGGTACGTGGAGTTCCTTCATATTCTTCTTACAACTTATCTATAAGTCTGAAATTATTTCAAAATAAAAGTTTTTTTTTTAAGCTAATGTAGCTGGGCGTGGTGGTGTACACCTGTAGTTCTAGCTACTCAAGAGGCTGAGGCAGGATGATGGCTTGAGTCCAGGGGTTCCAGGTTACAGTGGGCTATGATAGCACCACTGCACTCCAGCCTTGGTGACAAAGCAAGTCCCCGTGCCTAAAAATAATAAATAAAAATAAAAAAGCTAATGGAGGACAAAATGTAATGATAAAAAATACTTGATTAATCCAAAGAAAGGCAGGTAAAGGAGAAATAAAGGAATAAAGAGCAGATGAACAAAGAGAAAACAAGCAGCAAGATAGGACTTAAACCTATTTATGGGGGAGGAGCCAAGATGGCCGAATAGGAACAGCTCCAGTCTACATCTCCCAGCGTGAGCAACGCAGAAGACGGGTGATTTCTGCATTTCCATCTGAGGTACCGGGTTCATCTCACTAGGGAGTGCCAGACAGCAGGCGCGGGACAGTGGGTGCAGCGCACCGGGCGCCAGCCAAAGCAGGGCGAGGCATTGCCTCACTTGGGAAGCGCAAGGGGTCAGGGAATTCCCGTTCCTGCTCAAGGAAAGGGGTGACAGACGGCACCTGGAAAATTGGGCCACTCCCACCCGAATACTGCGCTTTTCCGACGGGCTTAAAAAACGGCGCACCAGGAGATTATATCTGCACCTGGCTCGGAGGGTCCTATGCCCACGGAGTCTCACTCATTGCTAGCACAGCAGTCTGAGATCAAACTGCAAGGTGGCAGCGAGGCTGGGGGAGGGGCGCCCGCCATTGCCCAGGCTCGCTTAGGTAAACAAAGCAGCCGGGAAGCTCGAGCTGGGTGGAGCCCACCACAGCTCAAGGAGGCCTGCCTGCCTCTGTAGGCTCCACCTCTGGGGGCAGGGCACAGACAAACAAAAAGATAGCAGTAACCTCTGCAGACTTAAATGTCCCTGTCTGCCAGCTTTGAGGAGAGCAGTGGTTCTCCCAGCACAAAGCTGGAGATCTGAGAACGGGCAGACTGCCACCTCAAGTGGGTCCCTGACCCCTGACCCCTGACCCCTGAGCAGCCTAACTGGGAGGCACCCCCCAGTAGGGGCAGACTGACACCTCACACGGCTGGGCACTCCTCTGAGACAAAACTTGCAGAGGAAGGATCAGACAGCAGCATTCGCAGATCACGAAAATCTGCGGTTCTGCAGACACCGCTGCTGATACCCAGGCAAACAGGGTCTGGAGTGGACCTCTAGCAAACTCCAACAGACCTGCAGCTGAGGGTCTTGTCTGTTAGAAGGAAAACTAACAAATAGAAAGGACATCCACACCAAAAACCCATCTGTACAACACCATCATCAAAGACCAAAAGTAGATAAAACCACAAAGATGGGGAAAAAACAGAGCAGAAAAACTGGAAACTCTAAAAAGCAGAGTG
This sequence comes from Pongo abelii, assembly GCF_028885655.2. Lineage (NCBI taxonomy): Eukaryota > Metazoa > Chordata > Mammalia > Primates > Hominidae > Pongo > Pongo abelii. The sequence continues at coordinate 22,434,347 of NC_071999.2, forward strand.
CCTCTCATCCTCCAAAGGAATGCAGTTCCTCACCAGCAATGGAACAAAGCTGGACAGAGAATGACCTTGACGAGCTGAGAGAAGAAGCCTTCAGACGATCAAATTACTCCGAGCTACAGGAGGAAATTCAAACCAAAGGCAAAGAAGTTGAAAACTTTGAAAAAAATTTAGACAAATGTATAACTAGAATAACCAATACAGAGAAGTGCTTAAAGGAGCTGATGGAGCTGAAAGCCAAGGTTCGAGAACTACGTGAAGAATGCAGAAGCCTCAGGAGCCGATGCGACCAACTGGAAGAAAGGGTATCAGTGATGGAAGATGAAATGAATGAAATGAAGCAAGAAGGGAAGTTTAGAGAAAAAAGAATAAAAAGAAACGAACAAAGCCTCCAAGAAATATGGGACTATGTGAAAAGACCAAATCTGCGTCTGATTGGTGTACCTGAAAGTGACGGGGAGAATGGAACCAAGTTGGAAAACACTCTGCAGGATATTATCCAGGAGAACTTCCCCAATCTAGCAAGGCAGGCCAACATTCCAATTCAAGAAATACAGAGAACGCCACAAAGATACTCCTTGAGAAGAGCAACTCCAAGACACATAATTGTGAGATTCACCAAAGTTGAAATGAAGGAAAAAATGTTAAGGGCAGCCAGAGAGAAAGGTCAAGTTACCATCAAAGGGAAGCCCATCAGACTAACAGTGGATCTCTCGGCAGAAACTCTACAAGCCAGGAGAGAGTGGGGGCCAATATTCAACATTCTTAAAGAAAAGAATTTTCAACCCAGAATTTTAAATCCAGCCAAACTAATCTTCATGAGTGAAGGAGAAATAAAATACTTTACACACAAGCAAATGCTGAGAGATTTTGTCACCACCAGGCCTGCCCTAAAAGAGCTCCTGAAGGAAGCACTAAACATGGAAAGGCACAACCGGTACCAGCCACTGCAAAATCATACCGAAATGTAAAGACCATCGAGACTACAAAGAGACTGCATCAATTAACGAGCAAAATAACCAGCTAACATCATAATGACAGGATCAAATTCACACATAACAATATTAACTTTAAATGTAAATGGACTAAATGCTCCAATTAAAAGACACAGACTGGCAAATTGGATAAAGACTCAAGACCCATCAGTGTGCTGTATTCAGGAAACCCATCTCACGTGCAGAGACACACATAGGCTCAAAATAAAAGGATGGAGGAAGATCTACCAAGCAAATGGAAAACAAAAAAAGGCAGGGGTTGCAATCCTAGTCTCTGATAAAACAGACTTTAAACCAACAAAGATCAAAAGAGACAAAGAAAGCCATTACATAATGGTAAAGGGATCAATTCAAGAAGAAGAGCTAACTGTCCTAAATATATATGCACCCAATACAGGAGCACCCAGATTCATAAAGCAAGTCCTGAGTGACCTACAAAGAGACTTAGACTCCAACACAATAATAATGGGAGACTTTAACACCCCACTGTCAACATTAGACAGATCAACGAGACAGAAAGTTAACAAGGATACCCAGGAATTGAACTCAGCTCTGCACCAAGCAGACCTAATAGACATCTACAGAACTCTACACCCCAAATCAACAGAATATACATTTTTTTCAGCACCACACCACACCTATTACAAAATTGACCACATAGTTGGAAGTAAAGCTCTCCTCAGCAAATGTAAAAGAACAGAAATTATAACAAACTGTCTCTCAGACCACAGTGCAATCAAACTAGAACTCAGGATTAAGAAATTCACTCAAAACCGCTCAACTACATGGAAACTGAACAACCTGCTCCTGAATGACTACTGGCTACATAACGAAATGAAGGCAGAAATAAAGATGTTCTTTGAAGCCAGTGAGAACAAAGACACAACATACCAGAATCTCTGGGACACATTCAAAGCAGTGTGTAGAGGGAAATTTATAGCACTAAATGCCCACAAGAGAAAGCCGGAAAGATCCAAAATTTACACCCTAACATCACAATTAAAAGAACTAGAAAAGCAAGAGCAAACACATTCAAAAGCTAGCAGAAGGCAAGAAATAACTAAAATCAGAGCAGAACTGAAGGAAATAGAAACCAAGAAAACCCTTCAAAAAATTAATCAATCCAGGAGCTGGTTTTTTGAAAGGATCAACAAAATTGATAGACCGCTAGCAAGACTAATAAAGAAAAAAAGAGAGAAGAATCAAATAGATGCATTAAAAATGATAAAGGGGATATCACCACTGATCCCACAGAAATACAAACTACCATCAGAGAATACTACAAACACCTCTACGCAAATAAACTAGAAAATCTAGAAGAAATGGATAAATTCCTCAACATATACACTCTCCCAAGACTAAACCAGGAAGAAGTTGAATCTCTGAATAGACCAATAACAGGATCTGAAATTGTGGCAATAATCAATAGCTTACCAACCAAAAAGAGTCCAGGACCAGGTGGATTCACAGCCAAATTCTACCAGAGGTACAAGGAGGAGCTGGTACCATTCCTTCTGAAATTATTCCAATCAATAGAAAAAGAGGGAATCCTCCCTAACTCATTTTATGAGGCCAGCATCATCCTGATACCAAAGCCGAGCAGAGACACCACCAAAAAAGAGAATTTTAGACCAATATCCTTGATGAACATTGATGCAAAAATCCTCAATAAAATACTGGCAAACAGAATCCAGCAGCACATCAAAAAGCTTATCCACCATGATCAAGTGGGCTTCATCCCTGGGATGTAAGGCTGGTTCAATATACGCAAATCAATAAATGTAATCCAGCATATAAACAGAACCAAAGACAAAAACCACATGATTATCTCAATAGATGCAGAAAAGGCCTTTGACAAAATTCAACAACACTTCATGCTAAAAACTCTCAATAAATTAGGTATTGATGGGACGTATCTCAAAATAATAAGAGCTATCTATGACAAACCCACAGCCAATATCATACTGAATGGGCAAAAACTGGAAGCATTCCCTTTGAAAACTGGCACAAGACAGGGATGCCCTCTCTCACCACTCCTATTCAACATAGTGTTGGAGGTTCTGGCCAGGGCAATTAGGCAGGAGAAGGAAATAAAGGGTATTCAAGTAGGAAAAGAGGAAGTCAAATTGTCCCTGTTTGCAGATGACATGATTGTATATCTAGAAAACCCCATTGTCTCAGCCCAAAATCTCCTTAAGCTGATAAGCAACTTCAGCAAAGTCTCAAGATACAAAATCAATGTACAAAAATCACAAGCATTCTTATACACTAATAACAGACAGAGAGCCAAATCATGAGTGAACTCCCATTCACAATTGCTTCAAAGAGAATAAAATACTTGGGAATCCAACTTACAAGGGACGTGAAGGACCTCTTCAAGGAGAACTACAAACCACTGTTCAATGAAATAAAAGAGGATACAAACAAATGCAACAACATTCCATGCTCATGGGTAGGAAGAATCAATATCGTGAAAATGGCCATACTGCCCAAGGTAATTTATAGATTCAATGCCATCCCCATCAAGCTACCAATGACTTTCTTCACAGAATTGGAAAAAACTACTTTAAAGTTCATATGGAAGCAAAAAAGAGCCCTCATTGCCAAGTCAATCCTAAGCCAAAAAAACAAAGCTGGAGGCATCACGCTACCTGACTTCAAACTATACTACAAGGCTACAGTAACCAAAACAGCATGGTACTGGTACCAAAACAGAGATATAGATCAATGGAACAGAACAGAGCCCTCAGAAATAATGCCGCATATCTACAACTATCTGATCTTTGACAAACCTGAGAAAAACAAGCAATGGGGAAACGATTCCCTATTTAATAAATGGTGCTGGGAAAACTGGCTACCATATGTAGAAAGCTGAAACTGGATCCCTTCCTTACACCTTATACAAAAATTAATTCAAGGTAGATTAAAGACTTAAACGTTAGACCTAAAACCATAAAAACCCTAGAAGAAAACCTAGGCATTACCATTCAGGACATGGGCATGGGCAAGGACTTCATGTCTAAAACACCAAAAGCAATTGCAACAAAAGCCAAAATTGACAAATGGGATCTAATTAAACTAAAGAGCTTCTGCACAGCAAAAGAAACTACCATCAGAGTGAACAGGCAACCTACAAAATGGGAGAAAATTTTCGCAACCTACTCATCTGACAAAGGGCTAATATCCAGAATCTACAATGAACTCAAACAAATTGACAAGAAAAAAACAAACAACCCCATCAAAATGTGGGTGAAGGATATGAACAGACACGTCTCAAAAGAAGACATTTATGCAGTCAAAAGACACATGAAAAAATGCTCATCATCACTGGCCATCAGAGAAATGCAAATCAAAACCACAATGAGATACCATCTCACACCAGTTAGAATGGCAATCATTAAAAAGTCAGGAAACAACAGGTGCTGGAGAAGATGTGGAGAAATAGGAACACTTTTACACTGTTGGTGGGACTGTAAACTAGTTCAACCATTGTGGAAGTCAGTGTGGCAATTCCTCAGGGATCTAGAACTAGAAATACCATTTGACCCAGCCATCCCATTACTGGGTATATACCCAAAGGACTATAAATCATGCTGCTATAAAGACACATGCACACGTATGTTTATTGTGGCACTATTCACAATAGCAAAGACTTGGAACCAACCCAAATGTCCAACAATGATAGACTGGATTAAGAAAATGTGGCACATATACACCATGGAATACTATGCAGCCATAAAAAAGGATGAGTTCATGTCCTTTGTAAGGACATGGATGAAACTGGAAATCATCATTCTCAGTAAACTATCGCAAGGACAAAAAACCAAACACCGCATGTTCTCACTCATAGATGGGAATTGAACAATGAGAACACATGGACACAGGAAGGGGAACATCACACTCTGGGGACTGTTGTGGGGGAGGGATAGCATTAGGAGATATACCTAATGCTAAATGATGAGTTAATGGGTGCAGCACACCAACATGGCTCATGTATACATATGTAACTAGCCTGCACATTGTGCACATGTACCCTAAAACTTAAAGTATAATAATAATAATAATAATAATAAAAGAAATGTTTCCTCCACGAGTGCTTTGAAATAGTGTGCCTGAGTAGTGTTATGAGGCATTTTAATCCTGATATTTTTTTTACACTTTCTTGTTTATGGTATATTTTAACGAATGTGAAATCTTTGGCCCATATTCTTTCTTGTAGTTTTTATTGTCTCCTTCCACCTAGCATTTCTGTTGTGAAGTTTGATATTAATATAATGCTTTATTCTTTAAAATTTTACATGATATATATTAGAGCTGAAAAAATATTAATATTGCAAAATATGAAAATACTTATACATGCATAAAAGTTTGAAAAGGCACCCAAAGTTTTTATCAAGTTTATTTTCAAGTTTTTATCGCCAGTTGGTATGAATACATGAATTTCAATAGTTTCTTAAACTCCTGTAGATTTCTCAAAGTTTATACAGTAAGCATAAATTACTTTTTTAAAAAAGTTAAAGTTTTAATTTTGATTTTTGTGGGTACCTAATAGATGTATGTATTTATGGGGTACATGAGATATTTTGATACAGGAATGCAATGCATAATAGTCACATCAGGGTAAATGGGGTATTCATCACCTCAAGCATTTATCCTTTGTGCTACAAGTAATCCAATTATATATTACTTTTATAATCAGAAAAAGTGAATTTCTTTACAACATTTCTGAAGAAGTGCAAAAAATGGAAAAGGGGAAAACTACAATTATTTATTTTGAGGCTACATGTGCATGTATCAGAGTACATGTACTCTGTGTTGATTGGATCATTTTGAACTTGACATGATTTGATCATCACATGAAAATTGTGAAATAGCAATTATGTAGCTACAGCTTTGTCATTCCCTATACTTGAGATTTTGTAGGTTTTTGGTCTAAAGTATGTATTTTGCCTTTCATCAACAAAATAAAAATTGCCTGGATAATTTTTTTAAAACACATTTTTAGAAATGCAGTTATTCTGGTTGTGATAATTTTAGAAATTGTGTTTTCTATTTACACTTCTCTTAATGTAACACTATTGTTTCTGATGAGTCACGATAATGTATATTTATGCCTTTCAAAATGTAGGTTTTGAAATATTTTGTAAAAAAAAAACCTATTTATATTAGTAATTACATTACATCAGTAATTATAAAAATGCCAACTCAATTATATTAATAATTAGTAAATGCTAGTTATGTTTAAAAATACAGCAAATGTAAATAGAATATTCCAATTAAGTGACAAAGATTATCAGAGTATTAAAAAACAAGACTCAACTATACGTTACTTACAAGAGACACATTTTAAATGCAGTCCTGCACCACATAACATCATTTCAGTCAAAAACAGACCACATATATGATGGTGGTCCCATACGATTATAATACCAAATTTTTACTGTACCTTTTCTATGTTTAGATACACAAATACTTACTATTGTGTTACAATTGCCTACAGTATGCAGTACAGTAACATGCTGTACGAGTTTGTAGCCTAGATGTGTTGTAGCCTAAACTATACCCCATAGAGCCGAGTTGTATAGTAGGCTATACTCAGTTTAAATACAATCTAGGGTGTTCACACAGCAACGAAATCACCTTACATTTCTCAGAATGCATCCCTGTTGGTAAGAGACATGTGACTGTCTAAAGGCACAGATAGGTTGGAAAAGAAAGGATAGAAAAAGAATGCTCATCAAGGCAGGGCGTGGTGGCTCACGCCTGTAATCCCAGCACTTTGGGAGGCCGAGGCTGGCGGATGACCTGAGGTCAGCACTTTGAGACCAGCCTGGCCAACATGATGATACCCTTCCTGTCTCTACTAAAAATTCAAAAATTAGCCCAGCATGGTGGCACGTGTCTATATTCCCAGTTACTCGAGAGGCTGAGGCAGGAGAATAGCTTTAACCCGGGAGGCGTGGGTTGCAGTGAGCCGAGATCACACCACTGCACTCCAGCCTGGGCAATAAGAGTTAAACTTCATCTCAAAAATAAAACAAAATAAAAATTCAGAACCTTTGCTGTAAAGGGGAGTCAAGTGGGACCTGGGGTCAAGAAAGGGTTTATCAAATGCATCAGGAAAGAAGGTGGGAGACATCAGACTGGGTGGGAGTAAGTTAGTGCATTTGCTGGTTGGAAGAAATGTAAAAGCTCTCATCTGTGCTCTGTGGAAGGTGTGAGGAACGAATTGGGCAGTAGAGACTTGAGGAAAGAGAATATGCAGATTAGTGATACTGGAAGAAGACCATAACTGCAGAGGTGTAATACGATACTTACATTGAATGTTAATCTGAGATTTGTGGTCATAACTCAGAATTGAGTCTACTCAGCTCAGTTGTATGATTTTAGAGTTGGGATTCTAGGCAAGTACAACAGAGAAAAAAGGAGAAAGGGATTAAGTAAGGGTGTTTGCAAGGGTGTGGTGAGTGTCGAACTGTGAAATCTAAACTAGACAAGAAAAGACATAAGGACTCAAGGGTGGAATGGTTAGTGAGAAGTGGGAGAAGACTGGATGACGGCAGAAAACTGCAGGAGTGGGCGAAAATAGAAGGCACCTGTGTCAAGGAATAGGCTATTTGAAATCAGATATTTGGCTGTATTGCAGTTATTGGTGATGATGAAACCTTGGATATGCCCTTATGACTTGACAGTTGAGATGAGATAGGAAATAAAGAAAATTGGGGCCAACGTAGTCACTTGGAAATCAGCATGTTAAATTGTCTCTGTGGAGGTTGAGGTGCCAGGAATGATCAGCAGGAATAGTGGTAGACCCAGGTGCTAACATCAGTGAATCAAGGGAGTGACCAGGAAGGTGACAGCAACGAGAGCACTATCAGTAGGAACATCCAAGCTCATTTTTTTTTTTTTTTTTTGAGACGAAGTCTAGCTCTGTTGCCCAGGCTGGAGTGCAGTGGTGCAATCTCGGCTCACTGCAACCTCTGCCTCCCGGGTTCAAGCGATTCTTCTGCCTGAGCCTCCTGAGTAGCTAGGATTACAGGCATGCGCTACCACACCTGGCTTTTTGTATTTTTTTTTAGTAGAGACCGGGTTTCACCATGTTGGGCGGGCTGATCTCGAACTCCTGACCTCGTTATCCGCCCGCCTAAGCCTCCCAAAGAGCTGGGATTACAGGCGTGAGCCACCATGCCCGGCCCCAAGGACAGCTCTTTAAGGAAGAGAAAGAGGTTTGGGTAGATACGAACATCAGTAACCCAAGAAGATTAGTATGGAAGGAGCCAACCACACACCGGCTTTTGGAGTTACGGTGCCTAAGGATGATTTAAAAGATTTTCCCCCACAGCTTGCCCCATGCTAAGCAGTCTTGCAGCTGTGCTGGTATTGGGGGTGCTGAGTAAACCAGGGGATGAGGGACTGGAGAGGCTTCAAATGAAGCTTGCGTGGCCACACTGCAGATATGTTGGTTTTAAGGGAACACGATAAGCCTGCTTTTGAGTATGTTGTTCCCTTTTTTTCACTTGTATGTCTTAGGTTTGAACTTAATTATTAACATGCTTATTCTGCATCTTCATAAATATGTTGAAATTTGAGGGGAACTCATAAACATTTGCACCTATTTATAAGACTTTTTCTCAACTGATTAGTCTCACAAATATCAACTTTGTTCTGCCAAATAGGTGAGCATTTTCAGTCATTTGTGATCTTTCACAAAATGAAAACTGCTGGAAAATAAATATTTTCCTTCCGACTTCCAAGGTAATCCGGCGGGGGGGGGGGGGGGGGTGGTGGTGAGGAAGAGAGAAGTTGCCGTGTTACCAGACAGTGGAAAATATTTTGTTAAATAATATACAGAACTAAGTCTGGTACCATGTCACCTCATATACGAATGGATGCTGAAATGAGGCAGACTGAGTATTTCTATGAAACTCTCATAATGATACTCTCTTAAAAGCCTCCCACGCTTCCTTTTTTTCCAATAAAAAATAAGCAGTATTTGAGTACTGAAACCTTTATTCCCATTTTACTGGAAACAAAGAACATGAACAATTTACTAGTCAGAAAAAAAGTGTTTTATAACCCAAAACAAATATTTGCCAAGAGCTGTAAATTGCTTAAATCGCTTAAACTGGAGATTTCAGTGAGATTTTTAGCAGTAGATTACTAAGCTCCTTAGTTATAGAACATTCAAGGCAGAGGAAAGTGTTTTTCCTACAAAGCATAACTGAAATGCAGTTTAACTAATGGTTTACAATTCAGTCAAATACCAAAGCTGCAAACCATTTAGGGAGTCATCAATTACATATTTTGTACACTTTCAAAAAGCTTACAGCTGGGATGGGTTGTTTATTTTCAAAGCATGACTGCTTTAAAATGATCATATTCATTAGCCTGCCAACCTAGGAAGCATTAAGCATTTACTTGCAGAATGAACGAGCACGTTGTCTTGTGTTATGAAGTATATAATATAGTTCGTTTTAGTTTCTTCATTCGCAGACTATCAGGCTTATTTCACGTGACTGCTTGCACTTAGAACTGAGTTATCACGGAGTAGGAACTCTCCAACATCGTCGTCATAGACCAAGAGATGCCCATGAACAGCCATGAAAGTGCCAGTCAGGGAAGTATTCAGTGCTTTGTTGTAGAGTTGTTGGATAGAGGCACAGGATCATTTCATGTTGTTGAGGAGAAAGGAGCAACAGCCTCCTCCCACCTTATTAAAAATAGAGATTTAAAAAAAATCTCTAATTTCTTCGAAGTACAGAATCTCAAGAGGTAGCTCTAAGGAGAATCCCTCTGGGTTTGAGCGCATTCCTCTTCCAGGGGGCCTATTCTTGGACTGCTTTCCTTAATAGAGAAATCTCTCTAAGCCAAAATCGGCCTCCCCCAACTCCATCCTGTCGGCCCCACTTTTCTGCTCCGGAGACTTCCAGGCCAGTCCCCATTCCTCCTTCAGCCAGTCGGGCCTGCACCCGCGCCCGGCAGGGCCAGCCCTCTCCTCCTCCTGCGTGGCGCAGCACAGGCCCTGAGCGTGCGACCCCAGGCCCTGGGCGCCCCGCCGCATGCTCGCGGCCAGTTTGCGTGGCCCTTCGGGTTATTCCGCTGAAGAGCCGCCGCGTCGCCCCATCTCGGCGCGAATCTGAAAGCGTTTTCGAGGGAGAAGATGTTCGGGGCACTGGTGAGTACACTGCACAAGTGACAAAATGTTTTCAGCTCCTGGAGGCGAAGGGTGCAGAGTCGCTCTGTGTCCGTGAGGCCGGGCGGCGACCTCGCTCAGTAGGCTTCTCGGTCCGATTCCCCGGGTATGAGGAAAGACCACAGGGGGATTCTCGCGGAAAAGCGGGACCCGGACCCTGCGCGGGCTGGCTGGGGCGGGCGGATGACGAGGCGCAGGGACATGGGTGGGTCTGCGAGGCGGAGGGTCAGGGCGTCTCAGGCTCCGGGGCTCCCTCGCTGGCGGCGGCACAGGGATGGCGCGCCCGGGGGTGAGGGTGCGGCGGGTCACAAGCACTCGCAGCCCGCGGCACAGCAGCCCGGCAAGCACACGCACACGTGCACGCGCGCCCCGCACCCGCCCCCCGTGCGGCCCCCGGCTCGGGGCGGCGGCGGCGGAGGGGGTCGGGGGCGCGCGGGCCGGCGCCGGGCTGGGCCCCGGGGACCCCGCGGGCGGCGGGCAGGCGGGGAGGGCGCTCTGGGGCCCGCCCGCGCGGCTCCCATCCTCCGGGCCGGCCTCTGGCTCCGCGGGGCGAGGGGAGGCGCCCGCCGGCTCCGGGCGCCGCGGGCGGGACACGGGCGCGGGGCGCGGGCGGGCTCCTCCGGCGCGCGCGGACGCTGAGCGTGGCCTGTCCCTCAGGTCTGGATGCTGGTAGCCGGCTTCCTGCTGGCGCTGCCGCCGGGCTGGGCCGCGGGCGCCCCGAGGGCGGGCAGGCGCCCGGCGCGGCCGCGGGGCTGCGCGGACCGGCCGGAAGAGCTACTGGAGCAGCTGTACGGGCGCCTGGCGGCCGGCGTGCTCAGCGCCTTCCACCACACGCTGCAGCTGGGGCCGCGTGAGCAGGCGCGCAACGCGAGCTGCCCGGCAGGGGGCAGGCCCGCCGACCGCCGCTTCCGGCCGCCCACCAACCTGCGCAGCGTGTCGCCCTGGGCCTACAGGTGAGCGGCGGGCGCGTCCTGGCGGGGCCCGGCAGGTGGGGAGGGCAGGGCTGGGCGGGGAGAGTGGGTGGGGCCGGGCCGAGGCCGGGCAGGCGGGACGGGTGGGGCGGGGAAGGGGAGGTGGTTGGGGCGGGGCGACGCGGAGGGGGCGTGGCACGCAGGGCGAGGCGGAGCAGGTAGGGGTGAGGTGGTGCGGGGCGAGACAGGGTAGGGTACGGTAGGGTGGGGTGGGGTGGGGTGCGGGGGGCGCTGCGATGAGGCCGGGTGGGGCGGAGTAGTTGGAGCACCGGGGCGGGGGGCAACTCCTAAACCGCGAAGGCCCACCCCCACCACCTCCCTTGAAGGAGTCCTGCTTCCCCTCTTTACCCTCCAGTATTTCCTATGCAACACGTATCTCTTGAACACCTCATCTCCGCCAGGTTGGATGGGTCCGCAAGGCACTAGCCGGGGACTCTTCCGTGATGTGGACACAGTGATGTGGACCGTACTCTGCACAGGGGGCCCGGGGAGGTGCTGCTGAGGGGTGCGCGGTACTATCCACATATTTCCTGAGTGCCCCTGTGGTCCAGAGGCTGCTGGAGTGGAGCCCTGGGAAGCGCCCTCTGAGCCCCTCTAGTTTAATAGCCTAAGGAAGGAGTGGGGATAGTTGGGAAAGAAACCACACCACCAGGCAGTGCATGAAGTGACATGAACAGTTTCGAGAGTATTTTGGTCTTGGAGCAGAGGTCATTTCAGAAGAAAGGGACAGCCTGCAGAAGGGGAAGGCTGGAGAAGTTGGGGGCGTGCAGGCAGGGTGCGGCAGTGTCCTCAGCAGGCACCTGTGACCGTCTTCCCTCTAGCTGGAGCAGGAGGAGCTGCCCTAGGGGGCAAGGCCTCACAGGGCCACAGAGGTCAAGAAAGTCTTCGTGAAAGAGCTGAGTCTTGATGGAGGAGAGCAGATCGCCTACAGAGGCAGTGCTGAGGGAAGAGACAGCTGATAGCAAGCGGGAGCAAAGCGCTTGGAAAATGGGGAGAGCCACAAGGCGAGTGGGGGCGGGGGGGGCGTAGGCGAGCTGTTTGCTTGTGGGGTGGGTATGGACATGAGGCTGGAGACAGGCGCAGGAGCTGGATCCCCGCCTTGTCAGCAGTGCGGAGCTTCACCCTCACGCCTGGAATCCCAGCACTTTGGGAGGCCAAGGCAGGAGGATTTAAGTCCAGGAGTTCGAGACCAGCCTGGGAAACATAGCGAGATCGTTTCTGCAACAATTTTTAAGGATTAGCCAAGTGTGGTGGCACGTGCCTGTGGTCCCAGCTACTCCAGAGGCTTAAGTGGGAGGACTGATTGAGCCCGGGAGTTTCAGGCTGCAGTGAGCTGTGGTGGCATCACTGCCTTCCAACCTGCGTGACAAAGCGAGACCCCGTCTCTAAAATAAAAATTAAAGAAAAAGGAAAAGTCTTGACACTTGAGATGGAGGAAGCCATACAGCCACTCTGGTTTAGGAGGGTGTCCCAATGGGGCATGGACTGGACAGTGTGCTCCAGCACTTCCATCCAAAGGACCTAGGGCTTCACTCAGGCAGCGCGGTGAGAAGGGGAGACTAGGATCAGCGTGAAAGATGCTCATTAAAGAAGACAAGTGCTGTGGAGAGTCAGAGGAAATGTGATGATTTTGTCTAAAACGCATCTGGGCTTTCCTGGAGCCTCTCCCTGCCAGCTGCTGGGTAGGGAGATTTCCTTTTACTCAACAACACACAGGACCCCTATGCTGTCCTGGGAAGCCAAGTTTTAGGGCCTCCTGCCTCCTGGCTACTCTGCAGAGAACCAAGCTCACTGTGGCAGAGCCACCTCAGAGCCCCTGCCCACGGGGAAGTTGGGTGGGACCCCGCCCGCCCTTCTCACTCCTGTCCTTCAGCTGGAGCCTGCAGGGCACACACATGGCACCATTCATTCTGGTGTCTTGGTGCTCTTGCTTTTCCTCTCTCTTCCCTCCATTTCCGGACCCGAAGGGATGGGCTACGGCATTCTTTCTCTAACCTCATGTTATCCTTCTGATATACCAAATAGGATTAAAGCCACATGAGGAATCTCAGAACCAGAGTTTAACTTCTCTGGACAGAAGCTGCTGGCCCTGCTTTCTATAGCAGATTCGAACTCTCAAGCAAACCCGTGGCTCCCCACAGGCTGGGCCAAGGGCCTAAGAGTAGTACATAGCCTCCCAAAGGCACGTCTCTCATGTTTCTGGCTTGGGTTGTTGATGGTATTTGAGCAAAATGGGAAAATACACTTAGGAACAAGTGTTGTGGGAGGAAATAATGAATTTAGTATCAAGCCTGTTGAGTTTTGCCTGCCTGAAAGGCGTACAGGTGACAATGACCAGTTGGAGCTCAGGAGACAGAGCAGGGCTAGAGGACACATTGAGAGTTAGCAGCCCTGGCATTCTGTGTGTGGGAAGTTAAATTGAGTTGCCCTTGCTACAGATGACACCTGTGTCGCCCCAGGCAGGATCTGGGAGCAGAGGGAAGTTATGGATGAGAATGATGCACAGGGTTCGGGGATCGTGGCCTGGGCCACCCAGATCTGCCCATGTGTGGAACCTCAGTGCTGGGTGGTCCCAGGAGCAGGAGTGGCAGCTGCAGCAGGTGGCTGAAAGTGTCATGTGCATCATTTTTCATATTATTTAGCAACAGTGATGAGATCACTCCCCATGGGCAAATGGAGGTGGGTGGCTTATACTTGCTGAAGGAAAGACAGTCTTCAGGGGATGGCTGCTGGGCTGGGACTCCAGACTGCTGACTGCCAAAGCTGCTCCTGCATTTTCCTGCCAGGAGAGCCCTCTCTGCCCTCCTCCCTCCAATCACCTCTCACCATCTTTTGGATTATTGGGAAGATTAGAAAAAGTGAGACCCAGCCAGGCCCAGTGGCTCACACCTATAAATCCCCAGCTACTCAGGAGGCAGAGGTGGGAGGATCACTTGAGCCCAGGAGTTTGAGACCAGCCTGAGCAACATAGTATGAGACTCTATCACTACAAAAAAACAATTAGCCAGGTGTGGTCATGTTTGCCTGTGGTCCCAGCTACTTGGGAGGTTTGAGCCAGGGAGGCTGAGGCTGTAGTGAACTATGATTGTGCCACTGCACTCTGGCCTGGGCAACAGAGTGAGAACTTGTCTCAAAAAAAAAAGGAAAAGAAATAGCCCATGGAAGTGTGGAGCCTCTACTAAAAGATGTTGTGGAAGGACAGGCTTTTTTTTTTAGACAAACTCTCGCTCTGCCACCCAGGCTGGAGTGCAGTGACACAGACAGATCAATGCAGCCTTGACCTCCTAGGCTCAAGGGATCCTCCTACCTCAGCCTCCCATGTAGGTGAGACCACAGGTGCGCACCACCACATTCGGCTAGTTTTTTTTGTTTTGTTTTGTTTTTTAGAGATGGGGGTCTCACTTTGTTGCCCAGGTTCGTCTTGAAGTCCTGGGCTCAAGTGACCCTCCTGCCTCAGCCTCTCATAGTGCTGGGATTACAGGCGTAAGCCATAGTGCCAGGCTAGGGCTTGTTCCTTGGTGGAGTGTCTGAGGGTGGGGCCTGGGTACAGGAGTGCCCACCTGCAGGCTGGGCACAGGGTCAGGTGGTATTTCCTTCTTTCTTTCTTTTGAGACAGGGTTTTGCTCTGTCACCCAGGCTGGAGTGCAGTGGCATGATCTTGGCAGACTGCAACCTCCATCTCCTGGGTTCAAACGATTCTCCTGTCTCAGCTTCTGGAGTAGCTGGGATTACAGAGGCATGCCACCACGCCCGGCTAATTTTTGTATTTTTAGTAGAGACGGGGTTTCGCCATGTTGGCCAGGCTGGTCTCGAACTCCTGGCCTCAAGTGATCTGCCTGCCTTGGCCTCCTAAAGTGCTGGGATTACAGGCCTGAGCCACCATGCCCTAAAGGCACAGCAGTCAGAGAGAATGCTGAGAAAGACAGATGGGGAGATGGACTGAACGTCAGGAGTACTGATGGGCACAGCAAGGATCACTTTAGGTGGGTAAGTTTTAAAATAGGCATTTGGAAGGTGGCTTTCCATACGGATGGAATGGAGACATGGGTCATTCAGTAAATGGTGTTGGGACAGTCTGGGCCTCACTCCTCTGTGAAAATAAATTCCAGATGAATCAAAGATTTAAATGTAAAAAATAAAACCACAAAAGCAGAGAAAAACACAAGCAATTATATTTATAATCTTGGAGTGGAGGAGGCCCTATTTAGCTGCTCACAGTCCCCAAAAGTCACAGAAGACAAGATTGAGAAATGAAGTTACATAATTATCCACCATTTCTTCTTGGTAAAGTAAAATAAGAAAAATACAAGGGCAAACTGGGAAAAAATGTTTGCAACGCAAGTCAGAAAGAGCTCATTCCTAAAGAGCTCCTACAAATCAGTAAGAAAAGGACCAGTGACGCCCGGTTGCGGTGGCTCACGCCTGTAATTCCAGCACTTTGGGAGGCCGAGGCAGGAGGATCACGAGGTCAGGAAATCGAGACCATCCTGGCTGACATGGTGAAACCCCATCTCTACTAAAAATACAAAAAAAAAAAAAAAAAAAAAAAAAATTAGCCAGGAGTGGTGGCAGGCACCTGTAGTCCCAGCTACTCAGGAGGCTGAGGCAGGAGAATGGTGTGAACCCAGGAGGCAGAGCTTGCAGTGAGCTAAGATTGCACCACTGCACTCCAGCCTGGGTGACAGAGCGAGATTCTGTCTCAAAAAAAAAAAAAAAAAAAGAAAGAAAAGAAAAGGACCAGTGACATCATGGAAAGATGAGCAAAGATCGGGACTGTTCCCAGGGAAGGAAGGTCAAATGACTCAAACGCTCGACACAGAAAGCAGCGCTAGCATCAGGCATAAGTGAAGTGCATGTGGAAACTATACTAAGAAGCCCTTTTTTTTTTTCCTGGCACCCAGCAGGCTATGTTGGCAAGGTTGTGAAGGAAAGGCATTCTCATCCAAGTACAGGGGTATGAATCAGCACAACTTTTATGGAGGGCAATTTGGTGTTAAATATCAAGATTTTAAATTCACACACCCTTTCACTTAGTATTTCCCCTTCAGACACACTTGCCCATGTGCTAAATGATATGTGTACAAGGATATGTGTTCACTGCTGTAATAGCAAGAGATTGGAAGCTACCTAAACATCCACCAGCAGGCACCGAGTTAGATATTATACACTATAAGGAAGAATGAGGCAGCTCTAAAAGTCATAAATGGATCAATCACTCACCAATACAAAGCGGGGAAAGGGCTATAGAGCATGCTGCCATTTCTATGTTAAAAGGGAAAATATGACGTAATATGTACATATGACACATTCTGTTTTCAGCGCCTACACATATACGCACACAGGCATCCTTAGAACGTGGGTATTGTGGTGCGTCTTATGAGGGTCTCTGGAGGCGGGGTTGGGGAGGAGACCTACTTTTTACTCTTGTATCTTTTAAGTTTTCTGCCATGTGCACATATTCCTTATTTCAAAGACATGTTAATTTTTAAGTTGAGAGCAGAGAGGGAATTTCTCCCACAATGAGGCAAAAAGCAGATACTGAGAAAATGAAGCTTCAGCACAAACAACAACCTGGGACATACCAAGGGCATTGGTTGAAGGGCACCGTTTGCTCTTAAAGGCTCTGGGGCTTCCAGAAGAGGCTCTGCAGAGATCTGGATGGATTTTCAGAGCTCCTGCGACTCCGTGGCTGGTTTGTGCTCCTGGTGAGGAGCCCAGACCTGGAAAGATGAAGGCATTGGCCCCAGGTGACAGACAGGAAATAGTAGAACCAGGAGTCATCCTGGACCTCTCTGGTTCCGTCTAGCCCAAGTCCCACCCGGTGTGCTGTTAGAAAACAACATTCAGCTTCCAGAATACCAAAATATGTTTTCATTTACTTTGTGGCATAACGTTTGTTTCTCTTTAGCTTTAAAAACAAAAATGCCAAAAATAAAGTCAATTGGATTGCTCAGCAAGTTTTTAAAAGTCAAATTGATATATTAAGAAATATGTTGTAAGAACACTGAGGTTTATTGAAGTTTAAGATATATGTCACTCATTTATGATGAAACCCCAAAGACAGGCTGGGCGCAGTGGCTCACACCTGTAATCCCAGCGCTTTGGGAGGCCGAGGCGGGTGGATCATCTGAGGTCAGGGGTTCGAGACCAGCCTGACCAACATGGAGAAACCCCATCTCTACTAAAAAAAAAAAAAAAAAAAAAAATACGAAATTAACCGGGCATGGTGGCGCATGCCTGTAATCCCAGCTACTCGGGAGGCTGAGGCAGGAGAATCACTTGAACCTGGGAGGCACAGGTTGCAGTGAGCCGAGATCGCGCCACTGCACTCCAGCCTGGGCAACAAAAGCAAAACTCTGTCTTAAAAAAAAAAAAAAAAAGAAAGAAACCCCAAAGATAAACACCTACCAGTATAGTACTCTGAATATTTTTTAACAGCTTATGTTTTCCAATTTTTGGTAGTCGTCTAAAGATAACTTTTCTCTATGTTATGAATAATGTGCAATAATTTATTTTTAGGCCTTGTTACTTTTTTCTTTAACTCCTTTCCTCTGGACAATTTAAGAAACTACACCTAATTTATTTTACAGTAAACAACTCTGTGGATAGCTGTAGTTGGGAGGTAAACAAAGAAAGGGACAAGGAGTGTCCTAGGCTGTTTCCTGCTGCTATCACAGATACCACAGAGGGGGTAGTTTATAAAGAGTACAAGTCGGCCAGGCGCGGTGGCTCACACCTGTAATCCCAGCGCTTTGGGAGGCCGAGGTGGGTGGATCAGTTGAGGTCAGGAGTTCAAGACCAGCCTGACCAACAGAGAAACCCCAGCTCTACTACAAATACAAAATTAGCTGAGCGTGGTGGCACACACCTGTAATCCCAGCTACTCGGGAGGCTGAGGCAGGAGAATCACTTGAACTGGGGAGGTGGAGGTTGCAGTGAGCTGAGATCATGCCGTTGCACTCCAGTCTGAGCAACAAGAATGAAAGTCTGTCTCAAAAAAAAAAAAAAAAAAGTACGAGTGTATTTGGCTCATGGCTCTGGAGGCTGGAAAGCCCAAGGGTGTGGTGCTGGCATCTGGTGAGAGTCGTCCCACGCTGGAAGGTGGAAGCAAGTGACAGAGAGGGAAGGGCGGAACTCATCCTTTTACCAGGAACCCCTCCAAGGATGGCAGAGCCCTCCTGACCCAATCACCTCTTCAAGGTCTCACCTCCCACACTGTTACCATGGCAACTGAGTTTTTAACACATGAACTGTCGGAGGGACACAAACCATAGCAGAGAGTAAAGGAGAGTAGGGAGAACAGGGGACAGGAGGTCAAGTAACTTTCAAATAGACACAGTAGGTCACCAACGGCATTTGAAGAGGCCATGAGACCCTCCCCAGCAGCCCAGTGCAGGTATCGTTGAGGTACCCCGGCTGAAGGAAGCCGGTATTTTCCTGTGGAGAACCCAAGTACCAGAACTTTCAGCAGATGACATTTGGGAAGAGGGGAAATCAGAAGAAAATAAATTCCCTTCAGGGATTTCATTTGAAAAGCGCCACCTTGGGATACAGATGTGTAATAGCCAAGGACTGGAAGTCACCTGAACGACCGCCGACAGGCAGATAGTCAGATAAAATGCTATACAGCTGTGAAGACTGGCGGCTCTCAGCCTACCTAAGGACATCCCCTGCTTACTAAATGTGCCCAAGTTCAGCTTCCAGTTACCTGTGGGCAGTTCAGCAATGGCCCATTCACTGCTACCTGTTTCCCATGTGGGCTGTCCATTAATTATTCCATTTGACCGATGTTGAAACCCAGGGTCACATTCATTCATCAGATATTGTCTGGGCGCTGGTGGGCAGGCCCCCTGGAATACAGCCAGGAACCACAGACCCTGACACTCCTCCTGCAGCCACAAGGTACTGTTCGCATCACTTTCTCTCCATCAAATCTTTTTAAAAAAATTTATCAAAGGGGTTATAACATTAGAGAAAGAGATTAGGAGTATAATGTTAGAGAAAGTTATCCTCACTACAGCTATCCTTCTTTTTAAGACTCCAGGCCGGGTGCAATGGCTCATGCCTGTAATCCCAGCACTTTGGGAGGCCGAGGTGGGTGGATCATCTGAGGTCAGGAGTTCAAGACCAGCCTGACCAACATGGTGAAACCCCATCTCTACTAAAAATACAAAACTAGCCGGGCGTGGTGGCGCACACCTGTAATCCCAGCTACTCAGGAGGCTAAGGCCAGGAGAATCTCTTGAACCCGGAAGGCGGCGGTTGCGGTCAGCCGAGATCGCGCCGTTGTACTCCAGCCTGGGTGACAGCAAAACTACGTCTCAAAAACAAACTCCCATTTATCCTCTACCCCTTTAACAAATGCATGTCTCTCTTTTATGCACTTTCAAATGTGTGTGCCGACGCTAAAAAAAAAACCCCACCCTGCAGGCTGAGACCCCTATGGTACGCGCGTCCCCACTGTCTTGGGCACCGGCCGGCGAAGGTGTCTGCAGCGGCGTCTGTGGCCGACAGGGGGCAGCACGGCGCCAGCGTCCTCGCCCCGCTCACTGGCTGCCCGGGCCGGCCCACCGCGTGGTCTCTGGAATTTGGGGATGGGAGATGCTTTTCTTTCTTCTCTTTCTTTCTCTTTTTTCTTTTCTTTTCTTTCCTTCCTTCCTCCCTCCCTCCCTCCCTTCTTTCCTTCCTCTCTCCCTCCCTCCCTTCCTTCCTCCCTCCCTCCCTCTTTCTTTTTTATAACGTTTTTCCTTGGGTCCCTGCTTCCAAACTGTGGGTTATTTTCTAATGTCTTAAAGCAGACTAAGCCTCGCCTTCACGGAGTCTCTGTACATAGTACATGAGCACAGGTGCAGTGTCCTTTCGCCGCCATCCTCTAATGACAACGCTTTGTTGAGAAAACGAGGGCGTTAGAGAAAGGAAGAGTGAAGGACAGAGGGCTCTGCTGCCTGGCTGGGAAGGTCTCAGTCACAGCCTGTGAGACGGCCGGCGGGACGTTGTTCATCCTCATTCATTCTTGGAGAAAAAGAGACACTCATTGTTTAAAGCAGCTTATTTAAGAAATGTTGGTATTTTCCCCCCTAAAATGTTTGTATGCATAAATGACCTTGAACTGGCCAAGGTACAGCACAGACCCGCTACTCCCCCCTTGCCCCAGCTTCTTAAAATACAGCAGGCTCTACTGCACCTATCAGTGTTTCACAGGGTAAAAATAAAAGCATTGTCAGGAGCATTGTCATGGGATTAAAGTCTCTCGTTCTGAAAATAGGTATGTTCGTTTTGCTTTGATAGTTATTTTCCCCTTACAGCCTGGGTTTTACTTTAGCATTCCTAGAGTGACCAGGGATGATGATAATATTTCATTCCATCAGCGCCTCTTGCAATGCTCCTCACCTGAATAAAATGCATGTGCCCTAATGCCAACAGAATGATTTGGGCAAATTCAGGAAGTTCCGCACATGCCATGAAGTGAAATTCCTTATGGTGTCTGTCTTCCAGAAGTGACACATGAAAAACTGGCAATGAGCACACTGCTCACTAAATTAATAAGAGGCCAAAGAGAAAAGAATCTACCGGAAACTCTTCCAGAATTAAAGAGTCTAGGCTCATGTTGTGATAGTGATTATTCTTCATAACCAGTGTTGTGGCGACAACTGACTCACTGGCGGTCGGGTGGACTCCCCCCTTGGCGCACACAGGCGCCTGCCCCAAGGACAGACACTTCAAAGATGGCTCTGAACCCAGATTCTGCAGCTTCCCCCGGGTGGAGAGTTAAGCCACCCCGTGGGCATGAGTCGTGTTTTTCCTTTGAAGAGATGTTTCCCAGCTGCAATGAATGTGTGGCATTTGCCATGACAAAAGAATAAAACCCTTCGAGAAATGTGGGTCCTCATTCTCATTTCTTTTTCTCCCTTTCCCTCTGTAAAACTTTTTTTTCTGAATTATCTTCCAAATTCTTTTCCAAAGCATTAGTCTTTCTCTCCTCTTCCCCTACCTCCCAGATGAACGACTTTCCCCAGAATAAATGGATTTCCTGGTTGTAGCTTCACCATTTACCAAGCGCCTGGCTGGCTGCTAAATAGCCACAAACCACACACCGCATCTGTTATTACCGTGAGGCTTAGGCAGCTTGGCTGTGGGGGGCAGTGCGGGCGGCTGGGCTAACCCAGGAGAGCTGGAAGACTTTGGACAAGTCTGCTACTCTGTTGGTGCCTCAGTTGCCTCACGAGTGAGAGGAGAGGGTGGGCAGGCTAAGCCTTCTTTTTCCTAATAGCCCTGAGCCAGCTCAGTTGGCAGAGGAGCAGGGTTCATTCTGGAGCCCTGACCTTGATGTTAAGTTCAGGATTGCACCAAAGTCAACCTCAGTCCCCAGACAGGGCAGGACTGACCGCTAGTTCTCCTTGGCCTGGGGAAGCCAGTGGGGATCGGTGCCCTGGGCAGACCTCATTGCTATCCCAGGCTGATTTTTCCATGTCCTCTTTCATGAGAAATGCACAACTGATGTTTTCTTGTAGGGGCCAGAAAAGCATTTTTCAGAGCTTCTTGGCAGCACATATTGGAGATCTTTGGCTCCCTGGGGCCTTAGCGCATGGAAGGAGGGTGGAGCTGATGGGTCTGCTGGCCACGGCTTGGCAACAGGGAAGCTGTTTGTGGTCTCCAGTTACTGCCTGGCCAGCCAACAGAGCCCTACTATACCCGGCCCTGGCCCCACAGCCGGCCTGGCTGCACACAGTGCTTCCAACGTGGCAGTCCTGCCCCTTCCTTCCCCTGTGGTCTCAAAACCGTTCCCCCTCCCAGCTGCTGGGCTTGTTCCAAAGGGAAAGTGAGAGATTGGAAGGCTAACGCAAACCTGTCTTCGTGACTCATTACTTCTCTTAAACATAGAGACCAACTGGTCTATACCAGGGCTGTCTATTAGAATTATCTGGGGAGGTTTTAAAAAAGACCAACCCCCAGTTCCACTCTAGAGCAATTGATTCAGAATCTCTGGGGGTGGGGGGGACACTGATTACTATTTTTTATAAGCTCATTTGTGTGCCTCCAGGGAAGCCATCCCATTGGCAACACTGATTGCTTACTGGGTTGATAATGACCTTATGTACTCATTGGAGGAAATGTAGAAGAAGTCCTGGGCTGGTATGGTCATGAAATTCACACCCACTTGGGAAAATGCAATCATCCAATTGTTTGCCATCAGCTGCAAATCGATAGATCCGAGGTTAGCCAATGGCTAGCTAGCCTTTAGGGATAGCGCTTACGTTGTTGACAGTGCAGCCAGAAATGGGTTTCCGCTGATTCATTTGAATCAGTGACTCCCCAGCTTAAATGAGTGAAACAGATCACTTGGACAGCTTGTTAGTGTGGAGAGCTTCCGACTCCTTGGGTGTAGTGTTAAGTCTGAGAATTTGCATTAAAAGTTTTGTTTAACTTAAAAGTTTTATTTTGAAATATAGATATATCTATACTTTTTTTTTTTTTTTTTTTTTTGAGACAGAGTTACACTCTGTCACCCAGACTGGAGTGCAGTGGCGTGATCATGGCTCACTGCAGCCTCCACCTCCCAGCCTCAAGGGATCCTCCTACCTCAGCCTAAGGAACTAGGACTACAGGCACGCACCACCACGCCTGGCTCATTTTTATTCTTTTAAATATTTTTTGTAGAGATAGAGTCTCACTGTTGCTCAGGCTGGTCTCAAACTCCTGAGCTCAAGAGGCCTCCCAAAGTGCTGCGATTACAGGCATGAGCCACTGCGCCTTGCCACAATCGACATTTTTAACAGCCAGAATCGACATTTTTAACAGGAGTCCCATATAGGCTTCGTGCAGGTGGTCCGAAAACCACATTTTGGAAATCTTGTTTATGCTGCCTTCTTATCTCTTGCAAAGGTTAGTGTTTTTCACAGGACTCTCAGCTCTTGGAGAGGGATGCTACGTGTCCCTCAGTGTCCCCAGAGGACAGCAGATGTCTTGGTATTACCATGGTTGTATAACGTCTTGAGATCTGCTGGCGTGAGTCTGCCCCCTCATTCTTTTTCAAAATTGTCTTGAGTATTCTTGGCCCTTTTCTTCTCTCTCTATGAATTTTAGGATCAGCTTGCCAAGTCCTCAGAGAAATCTTTCTGGGACTTGGTTAGAATTGCACTGACTTTATAGATTAATTGGAATTTTCCAAGACCTTAGAGACTCAATGTATTGCTGGTGTCTTTTCTAAGCATAAAACATTGGTGAGAATGTCACACGATCAGTCCTGCCGTTAGGAAATTATGGGAAGTGCTCATCAAATCCATCTCCTTCACTCTGCAAAGAACCAGGCAAGGTGGAGTTCTCTGCCCAAGGTTACTGGGTGGTGACTAAGTTGGGCTACAATTTTAGGTCCCAGACTCTTAATGACTCCATCCTCCCCTTTTAAGAGAGTCTGCTGGGTTGAACTCATTGACCTTCGGATCTGGCGAGCCATGCTACCGAGGCAGGCTGTCTCCACAGACACATTTCGGTGCTTGTGGGTTCTAGCCAAGATTGGAGAAGGCATTGCCCCCACCTTGTTCCTGGGATGGGGTCTTTCAACTGCTGTGAGATAAACAGTCATCCCGAGCCCCTGCTGCTCTGAAATCATTTCATGTGTTGCAAGGTGGCAGGCTGAGCCACATCAAGGCGCGTGTGCCAACCAGTGCCCCAGCTATCCTTGGGCATCGGTTAGAGGACACATCAGGTGGCCCGATCCTCCCTCGGAATGTGTTCATTGTTTTCAGAGCTCCGGAGCCGCTTCAAATTGTTTCCTACCACGTCCGGCCCCAGGGGCAGGGCTCTTTTTCTGTCTCTGCTGTCACTTACATTCCTCTCCCAGCTCGGTTTCCATCACCTCTAATCATCCCTGGAGGACTCGTCCTTTGTTCCTGGATTAAGCCGGGCCACCTGTCACTCGCTGAAGCCAAGCTTCCCACGTGGCCAGGGACACTTCTGAGATCCCATCAGAGGGGAAAACTTGATGTGTTTCAAGAATGCCCCGGTGCCAAGCTTCTGCAGAGCAGCACGCAGAAAATGTGAAGACAAAAGAATGACTGCCCACAGGAGGCGCGGCACAGGGCAGAACTCTGCTCGGTTGCTTGTCCATGTTTGGTAAGAGAAAAGGCTCCTGCTGCAGTTTCTTGCTGTTTCTTTTTGGTGGCAGCTTTCCTTAACCCAAAAGCACACCTAGCTGTTGATGTCCCCGGACTCCAGGCAGGAGGCTGGGGTGAGGGACTTCAGCTCTGTGTCTGTGCCAGCGAGGGCCCTAGGGCTTCTCTCATGACCTCTTTCCCAGGCCCCCACTGGATCCTTCCAAAGGCACAGGCCTTGTCTTTCTGCTTCTCTGGGACTGCAGGCCTCCAGCCCCCGCGCCCTGGGCAGCGGGGCATGGTAGATGCACGGCACCCCCCTTAGCGGCACCTTCCCATTGTGAGAGAACTGCCTGAAACCCACCCCCGTTCATGCCTCTGATCTCCCATGGCCCAGGCAGCCATGGAGGGAGCTGTCTTGTCAGAGGCCGTAGCCCAGAGGCATCCCAGCGGTGGGGGCAATTTCAGTCCCAAGTCCAGTGCAGGGCTGCGCTGTATATTTTTAGGCGGATGAAACTCTGACCCTCACCGCATCCAAGTGACGGTCAGTTATCACCTACAAAACTACCGGGGGTGACGCCTGAGTGACAGTTGTTCATGAAGAACCCAAACGATGGTGAAATATGAGCAGTTACCTACATACCGAGGGCACGGAAAGACCAGTCCCAGGTGACGAGAACTCAGAGGGCCGGGCGATGCCCTCACGTCACTCACCCCACCCGTGAAGAGACTGAGTCCACAGAGCAATGCCTGACCCGCCCGCCCGCCTTTGGTTTTCCTGCGGCACATCCTCCGTGCTGTTCTGACAGCCTTTCCAAAACCACATCTCACGTGTGTGCAGCTGCCCGGTGCCCTTCAGGAGTTTCCAGGAGCAAGATCACATACAGACTAACTGCTGTGGTCACCAGGGCTCCTGTGCACCTCTCAAATAGCTCACCGTGACTCCAGCCTGCTGCATGCCACGTGCGTGTGAGCACACAACCTGTCCATGCTTATGCACACGCACACGCTCACAGATGCCCACGCTCACACACACCTGCCCACTTATACACACACACGCCCATGCCCACACACCTGCCCACTTACACATGCCCACACTCACACACATACCTGCCCACTTACACACACACACGCCCACACTCACACACCTGCCCACTTACACACACATGCCCACGCTCACACACATACCTGCCTGTGCTCACACACCCGCCCATGCTCACATACCCACACACACCTGCCCACACACACCTGCCCACAGACACACCTGCCCACACACACCTGCCCCCACACACCTGCCCACAGACACACCTGCCCACACACACCTGCTCACAGACACACCTGCCCACTCACACCCACACACACATGCCCACGCTCACACACACATCTGCCTGTGCTCACACCCGCCCATGCTCACACACCCACACACACCTGCCCACGCTCACACCTGCCCCCACACACCTGCCCACGCTCAGACACACCTGCCCACTCACCCACACATGCCCACGCTCACTAATGCCCAGGCTCACACACCCGTGCTCACACACCTGCCCACACACACCTGCCCACGCTGACACACAACTACCCATGCTCACACCTGCCCATGCTCACACACCTGCCCACACTCATCCACACACCTATCCACACTTACACACACCTGCCTATCACACACGCCTGCCCACACTCACAGATGCCTATGCTCACACCTGCCCACTCACCTACACACATGCCCGTGCTCACACACACCTGCCCAAACATGCCCACACACCCACCCACACCTGCCCACGCTCACAGGCCCCTGCCCACACTCACCTGCCCACACTCACACACACCTGCCCACACTCAGATGCCCATACTCACCCACACCTGCCCGTGCTCACAGCTTCCCACACTCACACCTGACCACACCCACTTGCCCATGCTCACACACACCCACACACCTGCCATACACACATGCTCACACTCATGTTCACAGTCAAATTTCTGTGATTGTCCCATAAATGATTTTCTCTATTTTCTAACACTTCATTTTGAAATAATTTCAAACTAACACAATTGTTGTGAAATTAGGACGCGTTCCCATATACCATTTACCTGGGTTCCCCAAATGTCAGCATCATCACTCAGCAAAATGCTGAGATCGGAAAATGAACAGACACTGTTATTTGCCCCGCAGGCCTTCTTTAGGGGGTCCACAAATGCCCCTTTCTGCCCTAGGATCCAACCTCTAGCGGCCACTTGTTTTGTGGAATGTCCCCGAGTTTGGGTTGCATGTGTTTGATAACTGATTGTGCAGGTGGTGATACTAGGAGTGGAAGCGGCTGGCTTCATGTCACTGCGCCAGGACGGCAGGTGTGGGCCCCGCCAGGACACCCCCGACTTGCGTTCCTCTACTCAAGGCTCTCGTGTGGGTTCCCTCCCTCTTGTTTTTCTCCTGGAACAACACGGGATGTATCAAGTTTCCTACATTCCGTCCTTTGTTGGTCACGTCCTCATAGTGTCATTTCTCTCTACTTCTGGTAGCCTGGCTCCATCAGGTTCATGTTCAGGTTTGACCCAGCCCCCTCAAGCCTCTGCCCTTCGTGGGCCGAGGATGCACCCAGTCTCCACCATCAGCTTTCTCCCCGGGAAGTCGGTGTACTCTGCTCTCCTCTGCCTCTATTTGTTCTCCCTCCATGTGCCCCCCCCGAGATTATCTTATTTAACCACCATCTATCGGGGGACAACTTAAAACTCTGCCTTCAGCCGAGAGCTCCCTCTGCGGCTCCAGACCATCTTCCACCCCATAGTCTGAGGGATCTTTCTAAAATTCCATCTGAGGGACACTCTTTCTCGTTGGACTTCCTAGTGGTGACTGTCCCTTGACCCTATGCTTTGACATGAGACCTGTGAAAAAAATTCTACAACTATTTGATATGTTGGAGGGAAGCATGAGTAAATGAAGTCAGATTGTGCTTTTTTGTTTTTGCTTCAGAGACAACTTGTTCATTTTGCAGGCGGTCCCCACTGCCCTCGCCGGTGCCTTCACCCTGGGCTCCCACCTCTGGGGCCCCACTGCCAGCAAGGCCACCTGGCCAAGCTCCTGATCCCTGCGCTGCCCCATCCTCTGGCCACCCCGACTGGAAGCCTTGGAGTCATTGCTGACTTTCTGTCCGACCTCATCCCCCATATTCAAACAGTGGACTAGTGCTTGGAAATGTCCCTCTGGGGTTCCGCAAGCACAACAGGTGGCTGGGTGCAGTCCTGTGTCACCGGCTTCCTCTGATGGCAGCCTGGCTGGTGGCCTCGAGCTCTTCCTACACCAGACCACCTCCCCCAACCTCCCCCCGCCCCCCCGCAGACTCCCTCCTTAGGTCCTGGCACGGAGGTGGCACTGGATCCATTTCCAGTGGCGAGAACACACCATTTCTAGACTCTTCACCTCCCAGGCGTGCTCTAGTCCCTCAGACACAAACGGAAGAAGAGGATCCTATGCCCTCCTGAGCCCCCGATCCTCATAGGCCGCTGAGAGCTGGCACTTGGCACCAAATCTCCCTGATGGAGAAAGCTCTTGTCCTTCACTCCCGTGAGAGCCCCGCAGTCCTCTGGCTCCCAGCCCAGTCAGCACTGTCCGCCCCCAGCCCCTCTTTCTTTAGACTTGCCCCAAGCCTGTCCTTGAAACCCGCCCTACCTACCCCCAGCCTAGGCCCCAGGTGGACGCTCCCCTCGGGGTCTGCAGAGCCTTGCCGGCGGGAGGCAGCGACTCCGGGGCCCTAGGCAGACAGGGCGCCTCATTCTGTTCTGGTGGCACCTGTGGGCACCCGTGCGGGCGGCATAGATTTTATTTTTCTGCGCACATTAGCCCAGACTCTGGAAGTAGTTTTCCGGCCTGGCTCAGGGCCGGCGAGATGTGCCGTCATTTCAACTGTAAGGAAGCGCTGGGCAGATATGTTGTCGGCGGGGCCTCGCACGCGCCCACAGGCGGAGGACAAGACAGTCCCCGAGGCCCTCCCTGGTGACTCTAACCAGGGATCTCAGCGCGCGGCGCGGGGCTGCCCCCAGGCGTGACCTCACCCGTGCTCTCTCCCTGCAGAATCTCCTACGACCCGGCGAGGTACCCCAGGTACCTGCCTGAAGCCTACTGCCTGTGCCGGGGCTGCCTGACCGGGCTGTTCGGCGAGGAGGACGTGCGCTTCCGCAGCGCCCCTGTCTACATGCCCACCGTCGTCTTGCGCCGTACCCCCGCCTGCGCCGGCGGCCGCTCCGTCTACACCGAGGCCTACGTCACCATCCCCGTGGGCTGCACCTGCGTCCCCGAGCCGGAGAAGGACGCAGACAGCATCAACTCCAGCATCGACAAACAGGGCGCCAAGCTCCTGCTGGGCCCCAACCACGCGCCCGCTGGCCCCTGAGGCGGGTCCTGCCCCGGGAGGTCTCCCCGGCCCGCGTACCGAGGCGCCTAAGCTGGAGCCGCCTGGTGGGCTCGGTCGGCGACCTCTGAAGAGAGCGCACCGAGCAAACCAAGGGCCGGAGCACCAGCGCCGCCTTTCCATGGAGACTCGTAAGCAGCTTCATCTGACACGGGCATCCCTGGCTTGCTTTTAGCTACAAGCAAGCAGCGTGGCTGGAAGCTGATGGGAAACGACCCGGCACGGGCATCCTGTGTGCGGCCCTCATGGAGGGTTTGGAAAAGTTCACGGAGGCTCCCCCAGATCGGCTGCTGCGGGTGCAGGGCGTTACTCACCGCTGGGTGCTTGCCAAAGAGATAGGGACGCATATGCTTTTTAAAGCAATCTGAAAATAATAATAAGTAGAGCGACTATATACCTACTTTTAAAATGAACTGTTTTGAATAGAGGCAGAGCTATTTTATATTATCAAATTAGAGCTACTCTATTACATTTCTTAACATATAAACATTGTTTTTTACTTCTTCTGGTAGGATTTTTTTTAAGCATAATTGGAATCCTTGGATAAATTTTGTGGCTGGCACACTCCTCTGGCCTGGGTCTCTGAATTCAGCCTGTCACCGATGGCTGACTGATGAAATGGACACGTCTCATCTGACCCACTCTTCCTTCCACTGAAGGTCTTCACGGGCCTCCAGGTGGACCAAAGGGATGCACAGGCGGCTCGCATGTCCCAGGGCCAGCTAAGAGTTCCAAAGATCTCAGATTTGGTTTTAGTCATGAGTACATAAACAGTCTCAAACTCGCACAATTTTTTTTCCCCCTTTTGAAAGCCACTGGGGCCAATTTGTGGTTAAGAGGTGGTGAGATAAGAAGTGGAACATGACATCCTTGCCAGTTGTCAGGAAGAATCCAAGCAGGTATTGGCGTAGTTGTAAGGGCTTTAGGATCAGGCTGAATATGAGGACAAAGCGGGCCACCTTAGCACCTGCAGAGATCAATCTGGAGGCTTCTGTTTCTGCATTCTGCCACGAGAGCTAGGTCCTTGCTCTTTTCTTTAGATTGAAAGTCTGTCTCTGAACACAATTATTTGTAAAAGTTAGAAGTTCTTTTTAAATCATTAAAAGAGGCTTGCTGAAGGATACACTGGCTGTGTGTATTTATCTCAATTCTGCTTGATGGACCAGACTAATTGTTAGAAGAAATCATATGTTACCTAAGGTCTTCACTTTATCTTGAGGTTTAAATTCATCGAGATTTGATTTGGTCTTAGAAAGATCAACTAGTCAGGTAAGGTCAATGTCTTGGATCTTTTGTGACACCCCCAAGACCAGGACGTGTCCTTTATTCACATGCATTTCACTCCCAAATTTCAGCCACCACACAAAGACCAACTGGCAGCCTTGGTCTGATCCAGATGAATGGGTCACTCAGAAACTTTCAGCTCCCACTAAAATGGACAGAAATTGTGCATGAAAAACCCATCACTGAGCAAATCCACACTGTCCAAATAAAAATTCAAAATGGAAAGCAGTAGCTATGGATAGCTCCACAGACTATACTTCCCCATTCAACCTCTGGGGGAAGAAAAGGGATCCTCTAGTGGTGGTATGTCTAGAACACATTCCTGTCCAGGAACCAGAAGGTCCAGAGCAACAACAACACAAATCCATACATTAAAAAGAACTGCCTTTTTTTTTCTTGAGTCAGAGTCTTGCTCTGCTGCCCAGATGAGCGCAGTGGCACGATCTTGGCTCATTGCAAGCTCCGCCTCCCGGGTTCACGCCATTCTCCTGCCTCAGCCTCCCGAGTAGCTGGGACTACAGGCACCTGCCACCACGCCTGGCTAATTTTTTGTATTCTTAGTAGAGACAGGGTTTCACCATATTAGCCAGGATGGTCTCGATCTCCTGACCTCGTGATCCGCCCGCCTCGGCCTCCCAAAGTGCTGGGATTACAGGCGTGAGCCACTGCGCCTGGCCCAGAACTGCCTTTTAAAGCAGGGCCTTAGGTGTGTTTTCCGTCATCGCTGCTGTTGTGTAACACTTTCCAGGTCACTCCTCAAATATAAATAGTGCAAGCGTTGGAGGAAGGGCACACAAGGAGAGGAAACTATCTGCATGGGGAAAATGTCACGATTTTATTCACTGCATTAATTATTAGTTTAACCTCAGCTTGCTAAACGGTAGCACATTCCTAACAGAAGAAATGAGCTTTCCATTTGAAGATCGAGAAAGGCAGCCTCTGTGTTTTTTCTCTGTACCATACATTCATCCACTTAGTGACTATCTACTGGGCACCTGCCTGGTTCTAGTCACCCAGTTCCTGCAAGGCGGCGGTGAGCAAGACAGTCTCCCTCCTCCACTAAAATGATTTTGAAAAGGCAAAGCTGCTCAAGCGCCTCGCACCTGAGTGCCGCCCTATGAACCTGCTCCCTTCACCTCACTAAGCTTCATTTTCCTTCCGTATGAAATGAGGTCACAGCGCCCACCCTGTGAGGATTCAACACTGTTGGTAAAGTACCTGGCACAGTGCCTGGCACACATGAACACATGTGTGGACATGGACACATCATTGCATTGCAGTCATTCATAAGCTACATTGAAAATAAACATCAAGCTAAGCCTTCTGCATTTTAAACTTATCTTTTATACCAAAAAAAGTCACTTGTATGTCGCTTTAGGAGGCATCTGTCACTTACAAGTGACTTTTTTTTTTTTTGTATAAAAGGTAAGTTTAAAATGAAATCACTGGGCTGGGTGCGGTGGCTTATACCTGTAACCCCAGCACTTGGGAGGCCGAGGTGGGTGGATCACCTGAGGTCAGGAGTTGGAGACCAGCCTGACCAACATGGTGAAACCCCATCTCTACTAAAATTACAAAAAATTAGCTGGGCATGGTGGCGCGCAGCTGTAATCCCAGCTACTTGGGAGGCTGAGGCAGGAGAATCGCTTGAACCCAGGAGGCAGAGGTTGCAGTGAGCCGAGATCACACCATTGCACTCCAGCCTGGAAAACAAGAGTGAAACTCCATCTCAAAAAAAAAAAAAAAAAAAGGCTGGGCACGGTGGCTCACGCCTGTAATCCCAGCACTTTGGGAGGCCAAGGCAGGTGGATCATGAGGTCAGGAGTTTGAGACCAGCCTGGCCAAGATGGTGAAACCCTGTCTCTACTAAAAATACAAAAATTAGCAGGTGCGGTGGCGGGCACCTGTAATCCCAGCCACTCAGGAGGCTGAGTAAGACAGGAGAATCGCTTGAACCCAGGAGGTGGGGATTGCAGTGAGCCAAGATCGTGCCATTGCACTCCAGCCTGGGTGACAGAGCAAGACTCCATCTCAAATAATAAAATAATAATAATAATAATAATAATAATAATAATAACTGACAAGTAAAATAATAAAGAAATAAAACAAAATCTAGAACTTTAACTGGGCAGCAGCATTTAAATATAGTATGTTGAAATTAGAGGTGGTGGCTAAGCTTGGAAAGGTACTGTTTCAATGAATAACAAGATCGTGGGACAAAATTTTTTTCTCTTGCTAAAACTGAAGGGTTTTTTTGTTGGGGGCGGGGGTTGCAGAGATGGGAGGTTGGTATTGTGTTTTATCAAACAAATAAGATGGTTTACTGGCTAGATAAAATGTGCCAGCCGAAGTTCAGTGACATCTCCCTCCCCGCTCCCAGATCCACTTGGTTTATTTCACACATTTCCCTCCATGCCTTTCATTCCCAGGATTTGTGGAGCGGCAACACATGATATTGTACATTTCAGAGCTTCTTCCCCTCTTCCCAGAAAAGTGCGTGTTTCCTTCACATGAACTCTACCTGGAGGATTCTGTGGCAACCTTTGGAATGGAGGTGCTTTGCTGGTTACTGAAGATCGTTTTCAGCTGACAGTATTTCAGTTACATACTTGTTCTACAAAAATGGAATCATTTGGGAACAGAAATCCAAAAACACTCTGCAAATATCAACAGTTCCACAGTCAGGGGCCAGTTATCTCATTATGTCTTACTGCATCTCTTCCAGCAGGGCAAAGGGGGGAAATGGTCATTTTTAGTAACTGGTGCCAGCTCTGATTTTAGGAAGGAATGAAAGGAGAAAGAGTACAGAACCCCCATCTGAAATGGGGTCTTAAAGTTCCCCCTGCCTTTCATCTGTTCTTGCCGTTCAGGCCCTCATCACCCCAGACACACATCTGAAGAGTATCTGAGAAGTGCTGGAATTTTGTTAGTAAAACAGAAATTATTCTTCTACCCCTTCCCACTAATCAGGAAGGACTTAAAAAGATGTGGATTAAAACATTCCTTTTAACCTCTGCAGTGCTTTGCTAAGGTACAGGAGGTGAGGGAGCCTTGGGGGTTCCAGATGGCATGACCGACTGTGGGCATCGCCCAGCCCAACGCCTCCCACCTCATTAACCGCCCAAAGGAATATACCAGACCTAGTGAGTTTTTTAAAATATAAGGCTGCAAAGGTATAGATGTCCTTTTATGAAACCTAGAAGTGGATCATATATGAACACAGGTTTGCTAAAACCAAAATCACACCAGGGTCCAAAGCCATGAAACATGTTGGCTGCTTATTAAACAAAAAATGCCATCACCTCATTGCATAAGCCTCCTAACTTATAATGTTTGTACATTTTTTGATAGGAATCCAACTTTGTCCCTTCTCTCCCTCACCTCCTGTGAAAAAATAAGGTTTCTCTTCAACTAACCGCTGGATTTATAGGACAACTACAATTCTGTCATTTCTAGACTACCACTCTCCCACAGGTCCTGAGTCAAACATGGCATTTCTGTACATAATTTGTTACTACAATGTAACAAATTACATACAGAGAAAACCACAGATGGGAATAATAAGGTAGGGGTTATTTCTTAAAGAACACTTATTGAATACTTAACAAAGGCCAGGTGCTTGCACACTGATAAAAATACCAATGTCTCATAAAAAGAGTGATTTTTTTTTTTTTTGAGATCGAGTTTTGCTCTTGTTGCCCAGGCTGGAGTGCAATGGCACAATCTCAGCTCACTGCAACCTCTGCCTCTGAGGTTCAAGTGATTCTCCTGCCTCAGCCTCCCGAGTAGCTGGGATTACAGGCGCCCAACA
Source organism: Pongo abelii (assembly GCF_028885655.2). Classification (NCBI taxonomy): domain Eukaryota; kingdom Metazoa; phylum Chordata; class Mammalia; order Primates; family Hominidae; genus Pongo; species Pongo abelii. Next base: position 22,468,095 of record NC_071999.2, read on the forward strand.
TCACGCCCAACTAATTTTTGTGTTTTCAGTAGAGACAGGGTTTCACCACGTTGGCCAGGTTGGTCTTGAACTCCTGACCTCAGGTAATCTGCCCGCCTCAGCCTCCCAGAGTGCTGGGATTACAGGTGTGAGCCACCACGCCGAAAAGAGTGATTTTTAAAGTAAATTAAAAGTTGTCCAGAAGTCGGGCAGCCGAGGGCTAAGAAACAGCAAGAAAGACCAGGTCTGTCCTCCAGGCTTCCCCGACCCAGGCCTCCTCTCTGGCTCAGTCAGGACAGACTGGGTTTTGCTCCAGTGGGTAATGAGCCCACGGCTCAGTGACACAGGCTAGTTCCTGGCTCTCCTCGCATCCCTGGCAGATGGGCAGTGGCCCTGCTCCACTCACAGCCAGAGGTTGGAAATGACACATCACTTCCTTTCACATTTTGGGGTTTTGTTGTTCTTGTTTTTGAGACAGGGTCTGGCTCTGTCGTTCAGGCTGGAGTGCAGTGGCACATCACGGTTCATGGCAGCCTCGCCCTCTTGGGCTCAGGTGATCTTCCCACCTCAGCCTCCCAAGTGGCTGGGACTACAGGAGTGTGCCACCATGCCCAGCTAATTTTTTTTTTTTTTTTTGCATTTTTGTATTTTTGGTAGAGACAAGCTTTCACCATGTTGCCCAGGCTGGTCCCGAACTCCTGGACTCAAGTGATCCATGCCTGCCTTGGCCTCCCAAAGTGCTGGGATTACAGGCATGAACCACAGCACCCTGCCTCCTTTACATTTTGTTGGCCAAAGCAAGTCTTATAAGGTGGGGAAGTATAATCCTTTCCCGGAAAGAGGACATTAATTTTTTGGAAAGTTTTTATTTTGAAATGATTGTAGATTCCCAGGAAATTGCAAAAATATACTGATAGGTCTTATGCCCTACACCCAGTTTATCTAATGGTAACATCTTACATAATTATAGTGCAGTGTCACAATCAGAAAATGGACACTGGCTCAACCCACAGATCCCATTCCAAGTTCACCAGTTTCACGCGAGCTCATCTGTGTGTGTGTGTGTGTGTGTGTGGTGTATGTGTGTGGTGTGTGTGGTGTATGTGTGGGGTGTGTGTGTGTGGTGTATGTGTGTGGTGTGTGTGGTGTATGTGTGTGGTGTGTGTGTGTGTGGTGTGTGTGTGTGTGGTGTGTGTGGTGTGTGTGGTGTGTGTGTGGTGTGTGTGGTGTGTGTGTGGTATGTGTGGTTGTGTGTGTGGTGTATGTGTGTGTGTGGTGTGTGGTGTGTGTGGTGTGTGGTGTGTGTGTGTGGTGTGTGTGGTGTATGTGTGTGTGGTGTGTGTGTGTGGTGTGTGTGTGTGGTGTGTGTGTGTGGCGTGTGTGTGTGGTGTGTGTGGTTGTGTGTGTGGTGTGTGGTGTGTGTGGTGTGTGTGTGGTATGTGTGGTTGTGTGTGTGGTGTATGTGTGTGTGTGGTGTGTGGTGTGTGTGTGTGGTGTGTGGTGTGTGGTGTGTGTGTGTGTGGTGTGTGTGTGTGGTGTGTGTGGTGTGTGTGTGTGTGGTGTGTGTGTGTGGTGTGTGTGTGTGTGGCGTGTGTGTGTGTGTGGTGTGTGTGGTGTGTGTGTGTGTGGTGTATGTGTGTGGTGTGTGTGGTGTATGTGTGTGTGGTGTGTGTGGTGTGTGTGTGTGGTGTGTGTGGTGTGTGTGTGTGTGGTGTGTGTGTGTGGTGTGTGTGTGTGTGGCGTGTGTGTGTGTGTGGTGTGTGTGGTGTGTGTGTGTGTGGTGTATGTGTGTGGTGTGTGTGGTGTATGTGTGTGTGGTGTGTGTGGTGTGTGTGTGTGGTGTGTGTGGTGTGTGTGTGTGGTGTGTGTGTGTGGTGTGTGTGTGGTGTGTGTGTGGTGTATGTGTGTGGTGTGTGTGGTGTGTGTGGTGTGTGTGTGTGTGGTGTGTGTGGCGTGTGTGTGTGTATGTGTGTGTGGCGTGTGTGGCGTGTGTGTGTGTGGTGTGTGTGGTGTGTGTGTGTGGCGTGTGTGTGTGTATGTGTGTGTGGTGTGTGTGGTGTGTGTGTGTGTGGTGTGTGTGGTGTGTGTGTGTGTGGTGTATGTGTGTGGTGTGTGTGGTGTATGTGTGTGGGGTGTGTGTGTGGGGGGTGTGTGTGTGGTGTGTGTGTGTGGCGTGTGTGTGTGTGGTGTGTGTGTGTGTGGCGTGTGTGTGTGTGGTGTGTGTGGTTGTGTGTGTGTGATGTGTATGTGTGTGTATGTGTGTGTGTGTGGTGTGTGTGGTGTGTGTGTGGCGTGTGTGTGTGTGTGGTGTGTGTGGTTGTGTGTGTGTGTGGTGTGTGTGTGGTGTGTGTGTGTCTGTGTGTGGTGTGTGTGGTGTGTGTGTGGCGTGTGTGTGTGTGGTGTGTGGTTGTGTGTGTGTGTGGTGTGTGTGTGTGGTGTGTGTGTGTGGGGTGTGTGTGTGTGGCGTGTGTGTGTGGTGTGTGGTTGTGTGTGTGTGTGTGGTGTGTGTGTGGTGTGTATGTGTGTGTGTGTGTGGTGTGTGTGTGTGTGTGGTGTGTGTGGTTGTGTGTGTGTGTGGTGTGTGTGTGGCGTGTGTGTGTGTGTGTGGTGTGTGGTTGTGTGTGTGTGTGTGTGTGGTGTGTGTGTGTGGTGTGTGTGTGTGGCGTGTGTGTGTGTGGTGTGTGGTTTTGTGTGTGTGTGTGGTGTGTATGTGTGTGTATGTGTGTGTATGTGTGTGTGGTGTGTGTGGTGTGTGTGTGGTGTGTGTGTGTGTGGTGTGTGGTTGTGTGTGTGTGTGGTGTGTGTGTGTGGTGTGTATGTGTGTGTGTGTGTGTGTATGTGTGTGTGTGGTGTGTGTGTGGCGTGTGTGTGTGTGTGGTGTGTGTGGTTGTGTGTGTGTGGTGTGTGTGGTGTGTGTGGTTTTGTGTGTGTGTGTGTGGTGTGTGTGTGTATGTGTGTGTATGTGTGTGTGGTGTGTGTGGTGTGTGTGTGTGGCGTGTGTGTGTGTGGTGTGTGTGTGTGGTGTGTGTGTGGGGGGTGTGTGTGTGGTGTGTGTGTGTGGCGTGTGTGTGTGGTGTGTGGTTGTGTGTGTGTGTGTGGTGTGTGTGTGGTGTGTGTGTGGGGGGGTTGTGTATGTGTGTGTGGTGTGTGTGTGGGGGGTGTGTGTGTGGTGTGTGTGTGTGGCGTGTGTGTGTGTGGTGTGTGGTTGTGTGTGTGTGTGTGTGGTGTGTGTGTGGTGTGTGTGTGTGTGTGTGGTGTGTGTGTGGTTGTGTGTGTGTGTGTGGTGTGTGTGTGGGGGGGGGTTGTGTATGTGTGTGTGGTGTGTGTGTGTGGTGTGTGTGTGGCATGTGTGTGTGTGTGGTGTGTGTGTGGCGTGTGTGTGTGTGGTGTGTGTGTGTGGTGTGTGTGTGTGTGTGGCGTGTGTGTGTGTGGCGTGTGGTTGTGTGTGTGTGTGTGGTGTGTGTGTGTGGTGTGTGTGTGTGGTGTGTGTGTGGTGTGTGTGTGGGGTTGTGTATGTGTGTGTGTGGTGTGTGTGGTGTGTGTGTGTGGCGTGTGTGTGTGTGGTGTGTGTGGTTTTGTGTGTGTGTGTGTGGTGTGTGTGTGTGTATGTGTGTGTGTGGTGTGTGGGTTGTGTGTGTGTGTGGTGTGTGTGTGGGGGGTGTGTGTGTGTGGTGTGTGTGTGTGGTGTGTGTGGTGTATGTGTGTGTGGTGTGTGTGTGTGTGTGTGTGGTGTGTGTGGTGTGTGTGTGGTGTGTGTGTGTGTGGTTGTGTGTGTGTGTGTGGTGTGTGTGTGTGGCGTGTGTGTGTGTGGCGTGTGGTTGTGTGTGTGTGTGTGGTGTGTGTGTGTGGTGTGTGTGTGTGGTGTGTGTGGTGTGTGTGTGGTGTGTGTGTGGTGTGTGTGTGGTTGTGTGTGTGTGGCGTGTGTGTGGTGTGTGTGTGGTGTGTGTGTGTGGTGTGTGTGGTGTGTGGTTGTGTGTGTGGTTGTGTATGTGTGTGTGTGGTGTGTGTGGTGTGTGTGTGTGTGGTGTGTGTGTGGTGTGTGTGTGTGGTTGTGTGTGTGGTGTGTGTGTGTGGTGTGTGTGTGTGGTGTGTGTGTGTGTGGCGTGTGGTTGTGTGTGGTGTGTGTGTGGTGTGTGTGTGTGTGGTGTGTGTGTGTGGTGTGTGTGTGTGTGGCGTGTGGTTGTGTGTGGTGTGTGTGTGGTGTGTGTGTGGTGTGTGTGTGTGTGGTGTGTGTGTGTGGTGTGTATGTGTGTGTGTGTATGTGTGTGTGTGGTGTGTGTGGTGTGTGTGTGTGGCGTGTGTGTGTGTGGTGTGTGTGGTTGTGTGTGTGTGTGGTGTGTGTGGTTTTGTGTGTGTGTGTGTGTGGTGTGTGTGTGTATGTGTGTGTATGTGTGTGTGGTGTGTGTGGTGTGTGTGTGTGGCGTGTGTGTGTGTGGTGTGTGGTTGTGTGTGTGTGTGTGGTGTGTGTGTGGTGTGTGTGGTGTGTGTGTGTATGTGTGTGTATGTGTGTGTGGTGTGTGTCGTGTGTGTGTGTGGCGTGTGTGTGTGTGGTGTGTGGTTGTGTGTGTGTGTGTGGTGTGTGTGTGTGTGGTGTGCGTGTGTGTGGTGTGTGTGGTGTGTGGTGTGTGAGTGGTGTGTGTGTGTGGTGTGTGTGTGTGGTGTGTGTGTGGGGGGTGTGTGTGTGTGGTGTGTGTGTGGTTGTGTGTGTGTGTGTGGTGTGTGTGTGTGTGTGGTGTGTGTGTGTGTGTGGTGTGTGTGTGTGGTGTGTGTGTGGTTGTGTGTGTGTGTGTGTGTGTGGTTGTGTATGTGTGTGTGTGGTGTGTGTGGTTCTATGCAGTGCTGCCACATGCAGATTCATGAAGCCACCACCACAGACAAGACAAAGAACAAGCTACCACCAAGGAGAACTCCCCTTTGTGGCCCGCCCATCCCCTTCACCCCATCCTGACGCTCCCCCTGCACCCACGAATCTCTCCTCCCTGGGATTGTCATACCTAGAAACATCCAGTGTGTGACCTCTGAGGAGCAGCTTTTTCACTCAGCATGATGCCCTCGAGACCCAGCCACGCTGCGTGTTCACTTCTGATTGCTGAGACATCTTCTGGGGTATGTACAGAGGAATATTTTCTGAACAGTGAGAATCTAGCGCATTCGTCCCAGTTCCATTTTTTGGTCCTGGTGTTTGGTTTACAGATGGGTCTTTCATTCTCTCAGGCAGTTCAGAGGGAGGGTGCTGAGTCTGAGCCACGTGGGGAGGGCACCTGGGCACCTGTCATCCCTCGCAGCCCACCTAGAACCTGGAGGAGGAGGAGAGCTCCAAGAGGCATTCAGACGCTAGTTATTGGATTATTGCCTTTTTTCATGGAGGCAAGTCTGTCTCCTTGGAGGGCTGGGGTGGGACATGGGGGTGGGGGTCCTCACAAGCCCTAGGATGCTACCAGACTGCTCTGGCCCGAGGCAGAGGCCAAGGTCCTGTCTCATTCAGGAGCCCTTGGGCAAGCCACACAACTGTTCTTCTGTTTTTACACATGTTAAATGAGGGGAGAAGATCAGGCAGGTTCTAAGGTTTCTTCCAACTCGAATTCCATGGATTCAGGTTGGCAGAAGACTGAGCTCTAGGGAGGCCCTTCCTAAGGAAACAATAATGAAGATCGCGTACTTTATTTTGAAAATCAGGCCAGGGACAGCTCCAGTTTGGGGGGAGGGGAAGAGATTATAACTTTTAAATCTACTACGAAAATACAAAAAGGGGAATGTGACAGGGTTCCTTCCTATGTTATGTCACCATCTGTAATTAGATCCCACAGTCCAGCCCAGAATCATAATTCACATAACAGCGAAACTCATTTGCCAAGTTCCGGGTGTGTCTTGGAACAAACGTGCACATCTTCACTCCAAGGAGTTCTGCTGCCTGTTCTTCCATGATGGCGCCTGAAGAGAACAAAGCACATGAACCCAGAGAGTGAGCCCAGCCGGAGCTCAGTGCGTCCTGAGCTGTGAGAGGGGCTCTAGGCGCACCACCGGTGGCAATTAGTTGACAATTCACAAGTAGGGGGAGGGAGCGAGTGTTCTTTACATTCCCTTTCACCTTCTCCAATATTTTTGCAATTTACCAACTTTTTTCCATGTCTTTTTTATTGAATGAATTATTTTCCTACCTCTGCAAAGCCGAGACACTTAGAAATTTAGAAGCAGATTACACACACACACACACACACTCTCGCTCTCTCTCTCTCTATATATATGGAAAGCAAAAATAATTACTAAAAACTAGCATTTCCCAACGTTGAGCCAAGAGCCTTTTTCAGTAATGTCCAATCTTGCAAACACAGGTGTGAATGTATTGCCACTCCCTTTTGCCACCTCCTCCCAATTTCTCCCCGTCCTGGGCCCACCACGCACAGCCAGCTCCCCTGTGACATCCCCGCAGGAGGTGGCATCCACAGCCCTGATTCCTCTCCTCTCTTCCCCTCCACACTCAAACACAGCAAGCTCTCTCAACCCCATCTTCAAAGTATCTCTTTGACGCCCCTGCCCTGCCCTCCTTGCAGGCCACCGCCCTCCCTGGGGTGCAGCAACAGCCCGCGGTGCCCAGGTCCACGTGCCCCAAAACCTCGGTCAAGTTAAAGCTAACGTCTTACGTCTTCAGACAAGTTGCGTCCCGTCGCCTTGGGCTTCTGAAGAAAACTCCAATGCCCACGGTCCCCTCTGTTACGCACTGGGGGCCTCCTGCCCCGACTCTGCCCTCCCGGGCCGCTGTGGCCGTGGCTCCTGACCCCTCAGGTCCCTGGGGCAAAGTGCAGGTCCCTGGGTCTCTGTTACTCTTCTCAGAGTTAGTGCTTCCAGTCTTTAGTCTATTTTGTTATTATTTTTTAGACGTATCCCCTGAAACTAAAATGCACACTCCATGAAGCCAGAGCGCTGCCTACCGGTGCACAGAGCGGTGCACAGAGCTCAAGGAAGCAAGGGAGTGAATAAGCTCGCAGGCAACCACAGTATCTGTGCGAACAGAGCGCCCCTCCCCACACACGCAGCTCTGGAACACCAGAACAGCTTCCCGTGGCTCCACTCCTGGCCCAGCCCTGTTCCCAGCAGGGTGCCCAGGGGACAAGCGCGGCCCGGAGGGACTGGGGTATAGCGTCCAGAACAGCACTCAAGGGTGTGGACACCACAGGTGCCCAGAAATAAAGAGACGGGTCAGTTGGTAAGGTTTCAGTTCTCAGAATTTTTTTTTTTCTTTGAGACAGTCTTGCTCCCTGCCCAGGCTGAAGTGCAGTGGCACCATTACAGCTCACTCACTGTAGTCTCAACCTCCAGAGATCAAGCAATCACCCCACTGAGAGGTGAAGCCAGCTGGACTTCCTGGGTCTAGTGGGGACTTGGAGAACTTTTCTGTCCAGCTAGAGGATTGTAAACACACCAATCAGCACTCTATAAAATGGACCAATCAGCACTCTGTAAAATGGACCAATCAGTGCTCTGTAAAATGGACCAATAAGCAGGATGTGGGCGGGGACAAACAAGGGAATAAAAGCTGGCCACCCTGCAGCCAGCGGTGCAACCGGGTGTTGTCCTCTTCCATGGTGTGGAAGGTTTGTTTTTTGCTCTTCCTAATAAAGCTTGCTGTTGCTCACTCTTTGGGTCCGCACCAACTTTAAGCTCTGTAACACACACCACAAGGGTCTGCGGCTTCATTCCTGAAGTCAGCGAGACCACGAACCCACCAGGAAGAAGAAACAATTCCGGAGGTGCCAGCCTTTAAGAACTGTAACACCACAAGGTCCGTGGCTTCATTCTTGAAGTCAGTGAGACCAAGAACCAATCAGAAGGAAGAAACTCCAGACACGCCACCTCTATCTCCCAAATGGCTGGGAGGCCCACGCAACCACACCTGGCTAATGTTTAAAATTTTTGTAGAGATGGAGTCTTGCTGTGTTGCCCAGCCTGGTCTAGAACTCCCTGCCTCAAGTACTCGTCCCACCTTGAAGTTCTCAGATATACTCTATTGAATTTTACCATATCTGCCTTAAGTATATCAAACCCAGCCTGGTGGCACACACTTGTAAGTTCCAGCTACTTGGGAGGCTGAGGTGGGAGGACTGCTTAGCCCAATTTTTTGAGGTTACAGAGAGAAAAAAAAAGTATAACAATCTCGCCAGTAAGAAAACTCTTCTACATTAACCCAATCTAATGTCTACTCTGTAACCTTAGGCAATTCACTTAAACTCTGTAGATTCCAAATTTCTCTTTGACAAAGTGTAGAGGCTGGATAAGATACCACTAGTATTGATGATGGTATGTAAAAGTAACAGCTGACATTCATCAAGTAGTCACCATGCACCAGACCCAGTGTTGGGTACTTTGTGTCACTTAATTCTTTAGGACCCTTAATGGCGGAGTATTATCAGTCCTAGTTTACAGATGGGGAATCCAGGGCACAAAGAGTTAAATAAGTTGTTCACAAGTCACACAGGAAGTGGTGGACTCAGGATTTTTTCTTGACCCTTAAGACCTGAATAGCCACTGTCAGTGACTTTGATGAGATATTAAATGCAGCACCTACCTGTGCACAGCAGAATCTTGCCCCGCGTCAGGTACTTGATGGTTTCTGATGTTTTTCTGAGACATTCCTCCGAAAGATAGGGAGGATCTGCTATTACGATGTCAAAACTATGTGCAGCAATTCTTTCAGGTAAGTCCAATGGATTATTGTAATCATAGAAAATAAACTCCTCTCCATACATGGCAAATCTTTTGTCATATTCAAAGATGTATATAGAAAAGTTTTCTCTGCACAGCTCTCTGAGTTTCTGGTAAACACTAGGGGCACTCACGCATGCGATTCTAGGAGACAAAATGAACACACTCATGAAACATGTTTAATAGAGAGATTACAGTGTAAACAACTTCTTCACTAAACAATACATAGGTCCGAGTGCTCAGATTTTCTTACAGGAAACAATAATGCAAACTAGTGTAATAGTCAATGTTGAGAAAAAACTTTATAGTGTCTCACTTTTAAGGAATCTGGTACTTAAAAGTCTGTAACTTATAATTTTTTTTTTTTTTTTTTGAGATGGAGTCTCACTCTGTTGTCAAGGCTGGAGGAAGTGGCATGATCTCGGCTCACTGCAACCTCTGCCTCCTGGGTTCAAGCTATTCTCCTGCTATTCCTCCCGAGTAGCTGGGATTACAGGCACGCGCCACTGCGCCTGGCTAATTTTTTTGTATTTTTAGTAGAAATGGGGTTTCATCATGTTGGCTAGGCTGGTCTTGAACTCCTGACCTCAGGTGATCAGCCTGCCTCGGCCTCCCAAAGTGCTGGGATTACAGGCATGAGCTACAGTGCCCAGCCTATAGCTTATAATTTTGAGGTTATGAAAGGCTATAGTTTTTATAGTGAAAAATGTAAAATAGCAGGAACACATTATGACAAAATTTAGATGTAGTTAGCCCAAAGCCTAAATTTACCTATTATTTTCATGCTAGGCCTTTGATATTTATTTTAAATACTTTTTGTCCCAACTAAATAGTATAAAGTCATTTTGTAATGTGCATGATCTTGAAAGATAAACCCAAATAACTCCCCAACTCACTCCAGTTTTCCATAAAGATACATTAAAATGTGCTCTCACTGCAGACAAGCTATTCTGAATTTCTGCTTTGCTTCTTTTTTTGTATAAGGAAATTAAAGTATCTATCTCATTACAGCAGCCCAGTTTATGAATGGGTAGTGTTTTAAGAGTTAACTATTAAAACCAACTGCCAAAAAGCTAGAAGTAACCTAAATATGGAATTATTGAGTTGACTGTGATACACCAATTTTTTTTTTTTTTTTTTGAGACAGGGTCTCACTCTGTTGCCCAGGCTGGAGTGCAGTGGCATGACCTCAGCTCACTGAAACCTCTGCCTTCCGGGTTCAAGCGATTCTCCTGCCTCAGCCTCCTGAGTAGCGGGATTACAGGCACCCGCCACCATGCCTGGCTAATTTTTGTAATCTTAGCAGAGACGGGGTTTCACCATCTTGGCCAGGCTGGTCTTGAACTCCTGTCTTCATGATCCACCTGCCTTGGCCTCCCAAAGTACTGAGATTACAGGCGTGAGCCACCGTGCCTGGACACTAATTTTTTTTATAGAGACAGGGTTTTGCCACTTTACCCAGGCTGGTCTCAAACTCCAGAGCTCAAGCCATCTGCCTGCCTTGACCTCCCAAAGGAGGCGTGAGCCACTGTGCCCAGCTGGTATGCCTATTACAATACAAAGTTCTGTGGCCATTTAAAAAAGGCTGAAGCAGCCCTCTCTATGCTGATAAGGAATGATCTCTGAGATCTATTCAAGGAACAGAACAGTGTAAAGTATGCTTTCATGGAAGTGGGAATATATGCATATAGATGTACAGGTGACCTCTAGAAGATGTCCAAGAGACAGTGACCATGGCTGCCTCATGGGAGGGTGCCTGGGGGAACTGGATACAATGGAGAAGAGAGTGACCTTTTCTCACAATTCCTTTGTCACGTTTGGATTTTTATATGTGCATACATTGTTATTCAAAAAAGGACCTAATTTAAAAATTACGCTCAGCTTTAAAAATGTGTGATGCTTTCCAACAGAGACAATGTTACCCATCTTACTTAGGTACCCATGCCAGGCTAAGCAGGCTTCTCAGCCCAAAGACACTGCAACAGATAATAGAGCCCGTGACATCGCATGTTTCTATGGAAACATGTGTTTCCCTGCTGGCAGGATACAACTCTCCCTGCACAGCAGCTCTAGATCAGGGCGGTGGGAGGGGGAAAAGAAGCTGGAGTACAGTGGGATTATAGCCTCACTGTGCTGACAGAGAATGAACTGCAACCAAAGATTATATATGCACACTATGAAAACATCTTCCGATAAAGAAGGTGAAATAAAGTTATTTTCAGACAACAAAATTGCCTCCAGCAGGCATTCCCTGAGAAATCCACCTGAAGGATGTACTTCAGGTAGGACAGTGGTCCAGGATGCAAGAAGGAATGACAGCAGAAAGACTGGTGGGTCTGGTGGGGATGGTGGTGGTTACCAGGCAGCAGTGGGATCAGAGAACCTGTGTTGAAAGCCCAGCTTTGCCACTTCCCACTGGGTGACCTTCTACAAGTGGCTGAACCTCTGGTCTCAGTGTCTGTCTTTAAACTGGAGAGTGTAACAAAAACTATTGCACAGAGATATGAGGATAGAATGAGATGACCCTGACAATGCACTTACAACAGGAGAGGGCACACAGTAAGCACTCAATAAATGCGGTTCTCATTCATCTTTAAAATGATGACTTAGTTCCTATGAATACTGAATTTGACTTTCAGAGGAGATTAAAAGTTGCTTCCAAGGCCCTCATATTAGTGGCAAAAAAGAAAGTATATGTAAAAGCAGTGTCACTAAGAAAAACCTACTAAACCACTACATATAATCAAAAAAAGAAAAAGAACAGTTAAAAGAAAAATTGAAGATTTCCCACTAAAGATGGCGGATTGAACACATTCATTTAAATTTGCTCCCTCATGAAAGCCCACTAAAAACAAGAGTGCAATTTCATGTTGTCTTATTTAGGAATACAAGAGCAAAAACCAAAGGGCATGTCAGCGGAGACTAAAGAAATCACACTGAGGAAGCGGAACAGCAGATGGGTGGGTAGTGGGGCTCGGCAGACCTGCAATGGCTGAATCCTACACTGGCAGCTGGAAAGCTGAGAAGCGCCCTGGTTCACGTGGTGGCATACTCGAGGGCTCAGGAAGCGACAGAACCCGGTAACTCAAGAAGCAGAGGTGAAGGTGGGGCCAAAACTGGGAGGTTTTACTGAAAGGCCTATTTTAAGAAGCAATTCATTCTCAGGATTCTCTGCTATATCCCAAAGCCTGCCCCTCCACTATGATTGTGGCAGAAAACTGGAGGAGTGTTCTCTGGATGGGGGGATGCTTGGAAGGAGCCAGGCACAGTGGATGATGATGTACCATGTGGAAATTAGGAGGATTAAGTTAAATGCATTGGATGATGAAACTTCCAGCCTTTCAGTCACATGCCAACTAGATGTATAACTTCCAGTCAGGAATTAGGAGAATATTCCTTGGACCACTGACAAAACTACAAGTAAAGTCTTAGACACGGGGGTTTCCTAGGAGAACGGCTCATTCAGACGCTCCAACTGTAGAGATCAAAGCAGATGAGGCTCCCAGTTTTCGAGTGCCCCACCCTTCAATGTCCACAGACATTTAAGGAATATAGATTAGATAAATGTATCATATGAAATTAACAAACAGAAAAAGGATTTTGGAGTAAATAGAGACTATGGAGGGAGAAGAGAACTTCAAAAAATTCTATAATATTCTCAAAAGGATGAACAAGACACAATAATAAAGAAATACTCAAAGACCAAAAAAAGAGCTGCAGACAATTCCAAGCATGGAAGCAGATATGGTAAACTCAGTAGAAAGTTTAGAAGATAAAGTGGAGGAATTCTCCCAGAAAGTAAAGAGACAATGAATAAAAAAAGAAGAAAATTAGAAGATCAGGTCCAATATTCAAAGAATAGAAGTTCCAAAAAGAGGAACAGAAAAAAAAAAGTGGGGAAAGAAATAATTTAAGATAATTTTCTTAAACTGAAGGACATGTATGTTGAGGATGAATGGGCCCTCTAGGACCCAGGACAATAGATAAAAACTCCACAGTGAGGCACATTGAATACCGGGGATTAAGAGAAAATCCTAAGCTTGCTGTGGGCATGGATAGAAAAAAGCAAGTTTCCTATAAGGAATCAGAATGATACTGGATTTGTCAGCAGCATGTGTGGAAGTTTGGAGACAATGGAGCAACGCCTTCAAAACCTGGAATGTGCTGTCCAACAAAACCATCACAATCAAGAGGAAGCGTAGGAAAAAAGCATTTTCAGACACGAAAGGTTCTAAAAACTTCCCTCCTATGTGCCTTTTCTGTAGCAGCTATCAGAGGAGGTATGCCACCATGGTAAGGCTGTAAACTAAGGATCGGGGTACAGGAAATAGGGAACCTAGAACAAAAGACAGGTATAAGGACTCCAGCATGATGATGAAGGGCAATACCAAGAAAAGAGGTGTAGTAAAACCAGCGCAAGACCATGCACACTGGGACAGGCTGCAGAGCCCTGGGAATAGGTTTTTTTTTTTTTTTAAAGAAGTTGAAATATGTTTGAACTTACTGATAGGATATTTAGACAGACAGTTTGGGGGTTAATCAGGGATACGGATATAGAATACATTAAGCCTTTTAGAACCATTTGACTTTTTTTTTTTTTGAGACAGAGTCTCACTCTGTCTCCCAGGCTGGAGTGCAGTGGTGTGATCTTGGCACACTGCAACCTCTGCCTTCTAGGTTCAAGCAATTCTCCTGCCTCAGCCTCTTGAGTAGCTGGGATTACAGGATGCACCACCATGCCCAGCTAATTTTGTATTTCATAGAGACAGGGTTTCACCATGTTGTCCAGGCTGGTCTCAAACTCCTAATCTCAGGTGATCCGTCTGCCTCGGCCTCCCAAAGTGCTGGGATTTCAAGCATGAGCCACCATGCCCAGTCACCATTTGACTCTTTATATGCATGCAAAGTTCTGATAAAAATAAAAACCAGGCCAGGCACGGTGGCTCACGCCTGTAATCCCAGCACTTTGGGAGGCCAAGGCAGGTGGATCACAAGGTCAGGAGTTCGAGACCAGCCTGGCTAATATGGGGAAACCCCATCTCTACTAAAAATACAAAAATTAGGTGGGCATGGTGGCGTGTGCCTGTAGTCCCAGCTGCTTGGGAGGCTGAGGCAAGAGAATCACTTGAATCCGGGAGGTGGATGGAGGTTGCAGTTAGCTGAGATCACACCACTCTGCACTCCAGCCTGGGCAACAGAGTGAGAATCCGTCTCAAAATAAATACATACATACATACATACATACCAAATTAACGAAAAAGAAAATCTATATTCTTAAAACTTCAAAAAGGTAAGATTTTCTCTTTTGAACTGAACTCTATAACTATAAAGATAAGAAACAGGTTAGAAAATGTTTAAAGGAAAAGAGATAAGACATTCCACAATGAATAGGTTTCTGAGTGTGTCTCTAAACCCAGTGTTGAAGCAAGTCTTAATCTGTCATATGCTGCAAACCTTGATCTACAATATTTACAGATTATAGTTCAGACTTCTTACAAACCATCTGTCATCTAGGAAGGACATTCAAAATATTACATTAGATACCAAAAAGAGAAATAAAATTTGAATCTCACCTGCCACCTTCTCCTACAGCTGCAATTGCCTCCTGTGCAAGTCGCAGAGCAGTTTCCTGACTGTACCAAAACTGGCTCAGTTGCTGTAACCGAGAAATGGGTTGATAGCATTTTAGAACTGGCATAAGCTTTGTTTTTTTAATTTATATATAATCTATACCAGTGGACAGATATTTTGTTCTTTTAATTTATATATAATCTATACCAGTGGACAGATATTTTAAAAAAGTTTTTCTTTTGAAAATTAATTTTTCTTCAAAATTACTTTAAATTAATACAAGCCCCTAATGAATTAATGAAATCTAGGCACTGAGTATCAACAGCTATTAACACCACAAAAGGAGACAACCAGTGTTTTTCCCAATAGAACATGCCCCTACCTTTGTGTGAGTTTTGCCAAAAAAAAAAAAAAATAGAACTTGAATCTGATTAAGCTTCTAGGTTCAACTAGCAATGAACAGAATTACAAACACAGAGGATGGAAGAATGAGTTCACTAACACCAGAGGATGCAATCAGCAAAATCCAGACTGTGCTCCTTGTCCACAGCCTCATCTTACCTTATGCATGTTTCCTCAATTACTTGTTTTTCCCTTGGGGGCAAGTTTGTTTTTCATCTTGCTCCTTCTGCTTCATGCTGATTGATGATTTTTAAAAAATTTCTAGTGATCTTTAATTATCTATTCATAGTTATAAATTAAGCAGGAGTTTAATGGAAGAAGTAGCATGGTTTTCCTCTGCAATCATACAAACCTATTTCTCCAACAGGCCTCTCTCTTCCCTGAATGGCAGGCTGGGGGCAGCCAGTGGCATGAGGCGAGCCAACTGGGGGTTCACTGCTTTAAAAAATCTGCCCTGTGTGGAAACAACTTGAATGCCCATCAACTAATGGACAGAAAAAATGTGGTACATTCATACAATGAAATATTATTTGGCCATAAAAAGGAACAGGGTACTGATATATGCTACATGGATGAGCCTTGGAAACATGACACTGAAAGAAATCAGACACCAAAGGCCACATACTGTGTAATTCCATTTATATGAAATGTCCAAAGTAGCAAGTCTACAAAGACAGAAAGCAGATCAGTGGTTGCCAGGTGTTGGGAGGATTGGGGAATTAGGAGGTAACAGCTGAAGGACATAGGGTTTCTTTTGGAGGCAACAAAAATGTTCTAAAATTCACTGTGGTGATAGTTCTGTGTCCAAAATTGGTGGGTTCTTGGTCTCACTGACTTCAAGAATGAAGCTGCGGACTCTCGCGGTGAGTGTGACAGTTCTTAAAGATAGTGTGTCCGGAGTTTGTTCCTACTGATGTTCAGATGTGTTCAGAGTTCCTTCCGGTGGGTTCATGGTCTCGCTGGCTTCAGGAGTGAAGCTGCAGACCTTTGTGGTGAGTGTTACAGCTCTTAAGGTGGCACATCTGTAGTTGTTAGTTCCTCCCATCCAGAGTTGTTCCTTCCTCCCGGTGGGTTGGTAATCTTGCTGGCTTCAGGAGTGAAGCTGCAGACCTTCACGGTAAGTGTTACAGCTCATAAAGACAACCGCAGACCCAATGAGTGAGCAGCAGCAACATTTATTCTGAAGAGCAAAAGAACAAAGCTTCCACAGCCCGGAAGGAGACCCAAGAGGGTTGCCGCTGCTGGCCGCGGGCAGCCTGCTTTTATTCCCTTATCTGATCCCATCCACATCCTGCTGATTGGTCCATTTTACAGAAAGCTGATTGGCCCATTTTACAGAGAGCTGATTGGTCCATTTTACAGAGAGCTGATTGGTCTGTTTTGACAGGGTGCTGATTGGTGCGTTTACAATCCCTGAGTGAGACACAGAGTGCTGATTGGTGCATTTACAATCCTCTAGCTACACATAAAAGTTCTCCAAGTCCCCACCAGATTAGCTAGACACAGAGCACTGATTGGTGCGTTTACAAACCTTGAGCTAGACACAGAGTGCTGATTGGTGCATTTACAATCCTTTAGCTAGACACAAAAGTTCTCCAAGTCCCCACTAGATTAGCTAAACACAGAGCACTGATTGGTGTGTTTACAATCTTTTAGCTAGATACAGAGTGCTGATTGGTGCATTTACAATCCTCTAGCCAGACATAAAAGTTTTCCAAGTCCCCACCCGACTCAGGAGCCCAGCTGGCTTCACCTAGTGGATCCCGCGCTGGGGCCTTGGGCAGAGGGGCCCACCAGTCCCATGCCATGTGCCCGTGCTTCTCAGCCCTTGGGCAGTTGATGCGACCGGGCACCACGGAGCAGGGGCGGCGCCCCTCAGGGAGGCTTAGGCCGTGTGGGAGCCCATGGTGGGGGAGGAGCCTCGGGCATGGTGGGCTGCAGGTCCCAAGCCCTGCCCCGCGGGGAGGCAGCTGAGGGCCGGCGAGAATTCAAGCACAGCACAGGCAGGCCGGCAGTGCTGGGGGACCTGGCGCACCCTCTGCAGCTGCTGGCCCGGGTGCTAAGCCCCTCACTGCCTGGGGCTGGTGGCGCCAGCCGGCCGCTCCGAGCGTGTGGCCCACCAAGCCCGCACCCACCTGGAACTCGCACTGGCCTGCGAGCACCTAGTGCACAGCCCCGGTTCCTGCCGGCGCCTCTCCCTTCACAGCTCCCTGCAAGCAGAGGGAGCCGGCTCTGGCCTCAGCCAGCCCAGAGAGGGGCTCCCACAGTGCAGCAGCTTGCTGAAGGTCTCCTCAAGCGTGGCCAGAGTGGGCGCTGAGGCTGAGGAGGCGCCCAGAGCAAGCGAG
Organism: Pongo abelii; assembly: GCF_028885655.2. Taxonomy (NCBI): domain Eukaryota; kingdom Metazoa; phylum Chordata; class Mammalia; order Primates; family Hominidae; genus Pongo; species Pongo abelii. Next base: position 22,485,092 of record NC_071999.2, read on the forward strand.
GGCTACCAGCACGCTGTCACCTCTCAGTTGGATCTATCTGTGAATTTACAAAAAACCACTGACTTGCTGGGTGTGGTGGCTCATGCCTGTAATCCCAGCACTTTGGGAGGCTGAGGCGGGTGGATCACCTGAGGCCAGGAGTTCAAGCCAGCCTAGTCAACATGGTGAAACCCTGCTTCTACTAAAAATACAAAATATTAGCCGGGAGTGGTGGCACGTGCCTGTAATCCCAGCTACTCAGGAGACTGAGGCAGAAGAATCACTTGAACCCGGGAGGCAGAGGTTGCAGTAAGCCAAGATTGCACCATTGCACTCCAGCCTGGGTGACAGAGCGAGACTCAGTCTCAAAACAAAACAAAACAAAAAAAACCATTGACTTCTACACTTCTAAAAGGTGAATTTATGGTATGTGAATTATATCTCAACAAAACTGAGATCTGCTTAAATAAGGAGAGCTTTACTCAGAGTATGGAGGACTTTTGTGTACTTCCTTCCTGAATGGAGCTGCCTTTTTCCTTCTTTCTGTGCTATGCTGGAGCTCTGGAGTTATCTGTGTCTCTTTCTGGCTTTCCTACCCAAATTAGGGCATCCCAAAGCAGATTCTCCAGTTTGTTTAGTGAAAAATCCTCAGAGATTCAGCCAGGAGGTGAGTACCTCTGATTCTATGTATGCCTTCTGGATATGATCAGAAGAAGGGGAAGAGACCAACTGGCCCAAAGATGTCAGCAGGCCATCCTTTAATTAATCGTGCAGAAATCGGCCCATGAGCCACTTTTATCACTTATGTTCACAGAGTCTGTGTTTCTTTTCTGGAAGACAGACTCTCATCTTTGCTCCAGTTCCCAGAGAGGCTGGTAGTTTCCTCCGCAGTTCCACAGACCATCTTACACCCACTTTCTTTTTCTTCCAGAAATTTACTGAAATTTCTGTCAATAGCATCCTTTGTTTGTTGTTTTTTAACATTGTAATTACTTTTTTTTTTTTTTTTTTTTTTTTTTTTTAATTTTTATTTTTTTAATTTCTGAAGTATTTATTGATCATTCTTGGGTGTTTCTCGGAGAGGGGGATATGGCAGGGTCATAGGATAATAGTGGAGAGAAGGTCAGGAGATAAACACATGAACAAAGGTCTCTGGTTTTCCTAGGCAGAGGACCCTGCGGCCTTCTACAGTGTTTGTGCCCCTGAGTACTTGAGATTAGGGAGTGGTGATGACTCTTAAAGAGCATGCTGCCTTCAAGCATCTGTTTAACAAAGCACATCTTGCACCACCCTTAATCCATTTAACCCTGAGTTGACACAGCACATGTTTCAGAGAGCAGGGGGCTGGGGGAAAGGCCATAGATCAACAGCATCCCAAGGCAGAAGAATTTCTCCTAGTCAGAACAAAATGGAGTCTCCTATGCCCACCTCTTTCTACACAGACACAGCAACAATCTGATCTCTCCTTCCTTTCCCCACACTTCCTCCCCTTCTCTTCAACAAAACCGCCATCGTCCTCATGGCCCGCTCCCGATGGTCGCTGTCTCTTCGGAGCTGTTGGGTACACCTCCCAGACAGGGCAGCCGGGCAGAGGTGCTCCTCACCTCCCAGACAGGGCGGCTGGGCAGAGGCGCCCCTCGCTTCCCAGACGGGGCCGCCCGGGCAGAGGCGCTCCTCTCCTCCCAGACGGGGCGGCCGGGCAGAGGCGCTCCTCACTTCCCCGACGGGGTCGCCCGGGCAGAGGCGCTCCTCAGTTCCTCCCAGACGGGGCGGCCGGGCAGAGGCGCTCCTCACTTCCCCGACGGGGCGGCCGAGCAGAGGCGCTCCTCACTTCCCAGAGGGGGCGGCCGAGCAGAGGCGCTCCTCACTTCCCAGAGGGGGCGGCCGGGCAGAGGCGCTCCTCACTTCCCAGACGGGGCGGCCGGGCAGAGACGCTCCTCACTTCCTCCCAGATGGGGTGGCGGCCAGGCAGAGGCGCTCCTCACCTCCCAGACAGGGCGGCCGGGCAGAGGCGCTCCTCACTTCCCAGACTGGGCGGCCGGGCAGAGGCGCTCCTCACCTCCTAGACGGGGCGACCAGGCAGAGGCGCTCCTCACTTCCCAGACGGTGTGGCGGCTGGGCAGAGGTGCTCCTCCCTTCCCAGATGGGGCAGCCAGGCAGAGGCGCTCCTCACTTCCCAGACGGTGTGGCGGCCGGGCAGAGGTGCTCCTCCCTTCCCAGATGGGGCAGCCAGGCAGAGGCGCTCCTCACTTCCCAGACGGTGTGGCGGCCGGGCAGAGGTGCTCCTCCCTTCCCAGATGGGGCAGCCAGGCAGAGGCGCTCCTCACTTCCTCCCAGACGGGGTGGCGGCCAGGCAGAGGCGCTCCTCACTTCCCAGAGGGGGCGGCCGGGCAGAGGTGCTCCTCACTTCCTCCCAGACGGGGTGGCAGCCGGGCAGAGGCACTCCTCACCTCCCAGACGGGGCGGCCGGGCAGAGGTGCTCCTCATCTCCCAGATGGGGCGGCCGGGCAGAGGTGCTCCTCATCTCCCAGACGGGGCAGCCGGGCAGAGGTGCTCCTCACTTCCTCCCAGACGGGGTGACGGCCGGGCAGAGGCACTCCTCACCTCCCAGACGGGGCGGCCGGGCAGAGGCGCTCCTCACCTCCCAGACGGAGTGGTCAGGCAGAGGCGCTCCTCACTTCCCATATGGGGTGGCGGCCGGGCAGAGGCGCTCCTCACTTCCCAGATGGGGCAGCCGGGCAGAGGTGCTCCTCACTTCCTCCCAGACGGGGTGGCAGCCGGGCAGAGGCGCTCCTCACCTCCCAGACGGGGTGGCCGGGCAGAGGCGCTCCTCCCTTCCCAGACGGAGTGGCCAGGCAGAGGCGCTCCTCACCTCCCAGAGTGGGCGGCCGGGCAGAGGTGCTCCTCACTTCCTCCCAGACGGGGTGGCGGCCAGGCAGAGGCGCTCCTCACCTCCCAGACGGGGCGGCCGGGCAGAGGCACTCCTCACCTCCCAGAGTGGGCGGCCGGGCAGAGGCGCTCCTCACTTCCCAGAGTGGGCGGCCGGGCAGAGGCGCTCCTCACCTCCCAGAGTGGGCGGCCGGGCAGAGGTGCTCCTCACTTCCTCCCAGACGGGGTGGCGGCCAGGCAGAGGCGCTCCTCACCTCCCAGACGGGGCGGCCGGGCAGAGGCACTCCTCACCTCCCAGAGTGGGCGGCCGGGCAGAGGCGCTCCTCACTTCCCAGAGTGGGCGGCCGGGCAGAGGCGCTCCTCACTTCCCAGAGTGGGCGGCCGGGCAGAGGCGCTCCTCACTTCCCATAGGGGGTGGCAGCCGGGCAGAGGCGCTCCTCACTTCCCAGATGGGGCAGCTGGGCAGAGGTGCTCCTCACTTCCTCCCAGACGGGGTGGCGGCCAGGCAGAGGCGCTCCTCACCTCCCAGACGGGGTGGCCGGGCAGAGGCACTCCTCACCTCCCAGACGGGGCGGCTGGGCAGAGGCGCTCCTCACCTCCCAGAAGGGGCGGCTGGGCAGAGGCGCTCCTCACTTCCCATATGGGGTGGCAGCCGGGCAGAGGCGCTCCTCACTTCCCAGACGGGGTGGCGGCCAGGCAGAGGCGCTCCTCACTTCCCAGATAGGGCAACAGGGCAGAGGCGCTCCTCACTTCCTCCCAGACGGGGCGGCCGGGCAGAGGTGCTCCTCATCTCCCAGACGGGGCAGCCGGGCAGAGGCGCTCCTCACTTCCTCCCAGACGGGGTGGCAGCCGGGCAGAGGCGCTCCTCACATCCCAGATGATGGGCGGCCGGGCAGAGGCGCTCCTCACTTCCCAGATAGGGCGGCGGGGCAGAGGGGCTCCTCACATCCCAGACGATGGGCGGCCAGGCAGAGACGCTCCTCACTTCCTAGACGGGGTGGCGGTGGGGCAGAGGCTGTAATCTTAGCACTTTAAGAGGCCAAGGCAGGAGGCTGGTAGGTGGAGGTTGCAGAGAGCCGAGATCACACCACTGCACTCCAGCCTGAGCACCATTGAGCACTGAGTTAGCGAGACTCCGTCTGCAATCCCAGCACCTCGGGAGGCCGAGGCAGGCAGATCACTCGAGGCCAGGAGCTGGAGACCAGCCCGGTCAACACGGCGAAACCCCGTCTCCACCAAAAATACAAAAACCATTCAGGCGTGGCGGCGCGCGCCTGCAATCCCAGGCACTCGGCAGGCCAAGGCAGGAGAGTCACAGGAGCCCGAGGCAGGGAGGTTGCAGCAAGCCGAGATCCCGGCAGTACAGTCCAGCTTCGGCAACAGAGGGAGACCGAAAAAAGAAGGAGAGGGAGACCGAAAAAAGGGGAGAGGGAGAGGGAGAGGGAGAGGGAGAGGGAGAGGGAGAGGGAGAGGGAGAGGGAGAGGGAGAGGGAGAGGGAGAGGGAGAGGGAGAGGGAGAGGGAGAGGGAGAGGGAGAGGGAGAGCACTTTTTTTTTTTTTTGAGATGGAGTCTTGCTCTGTCGCCAGGCTGGAGTGCAGTGGTGCAATCTCAGCTCACTGCAACCTCCATCTCCCGGATTCAAGCAGTTCTCCTGCCTCAGCCTCCTGAGTAGCGGGATTACAGGTGTACACCACCACGCCCAGCTAATTTTTGTATTTTTAGTAGAGATGGGGTCTCATCATGTTGGCCAAGATGGTCTCAATCTCTTGACGTTGTGATCTGCCTCCTTGGCCTCCCAAAGTGCTGGGATTACAGGGGTGAGCCACCGCGCCCAGCCTGTAATTACTTTTTAAAAACATCTTTACTCTTCATTCAATGGAAGAGAAAAGTGATCATTCATATGACCAGTCTACCATCTTGAGTCAGAAGGTAACAATCTTACTTAGTACACAAATTTTACCTCTTCAGACTTAACTTTGTAACCTAACATTGTAAGGCATCATAGCTGAGTTTCTTAAATAAAACTAAGAAACTTACACTTGACCCTTCCAGAGTTTATTTCCCTTTTGACAGTGATTTAATTATTCCTGTTACAAAAATGCTACAATGAGTATTCTAAATATTCCTTTTTGTATACATGTGCATATAAAAATCTCTGTGTAGAGATTTTTAGAAATGGAATTCGTGGTCGAAGGGCATATACAGTTAATATTTTGGTAGATATTGCCAAATTGCCCTCCAAAAAGGTTGGACCAATGAAAATGACTACTAACATTTTACTCTTAATTTGCATTTCCCTATTGTACAGTTGAGTATCTTTTCCTATATTTAATTTTAATTTTAATTTTTATTTTGTCAATTGTTGCTAGCATTCCCTAATTTTCCACTGGGTTTACTGTTTTATTATTTATTTGTAGAAGATCTTTATACAGTCTTCGAGAAAAAAAAATGACAGGTGTCAAATAGAACTAGCTTGCAACTAGTACCTAGCCCAGATGTTCCCTACTTAACAGAAACTATTTCAAAGAACACCAACATCAGACTGAGTTATTCCTGTGATGGAGCAAGATAAAAATATGACCATTCTGTAATCATATCTGAATGCAGATAAAACAAGAACACTGTGCAAATCACAAAAATGACCATGGATGTCTCTTTCCCAGCTAACAGGAGTGCCTGCTGATACTTTACCAATTACATCTTTAACTCCATTTGATTCCTCCCACCTCCTACATAATAATTATTCTGGCTTTCTGACAAAGTTGCTCCAACACCTAATGCAAGCCAAACTCACAGAATAATCTCCTCTTAGCTGCCTCTTACTGAGATGTCCCACAGGCTGCCCGTGGTCCTCAGCCTCTCTTGTTGCAACAAGTAACAGACCCCACTCTGTTTGCCTACAGGTGTGTTTCCTGGTATCTTTGGCTGGTGGGCATGGACATCTGGATATTAATCCTTTGCTCTTATGCATGAGACAAATATTTTCTCCTCGTCTTTCTCTTGTCTCTTAAACTTGTTTATGGTATCTTCTGTTATCAATAAGTTTCTTATTTTGTCAGTGTTATCAATCTTCTCCTTTCTGATTCTTAGTTTTGACTTGTTTTTCTACCTTAGGTCATAAACATATTATCCTATATTTTCTTTTAATACCTTTATTATTTATTTTTATTGAGAGAGAGTCTCACTCTGTTGCCCAGCCTGGAGTGCAGTGGCACAATCTCAGCTCACTACAACCTCCAGTTCTGAAGTTGAAGCGATTCTCCTGCCTCGGCCTCCCAAGTAGCTGGGATTACAGGTGTCCATTACTGGGCCTGGCTAATTTTTGTATTTTTAGTAGAGATGAGGTTTCACCATGTTAACCAGGCTGCTCTCGAACTCCTGACCTCAAGTGATCTGCCTGCCTCGGCCTCCCAAAGTGCTGGGATTATAAGCGTGAGCCAACATGCCTGGCCTAATACTTTTATTATTTTTATGTTTAGCTCTTTAATCCACCTTGACTTTAATTTTGTGTGTGGATTATAAAGATTGAATTTTTTTTCCAAATCTAGGATACATCAGGACTCAATTTACACCTGTCACTTTCTCTCAGTGGGTTTCCTTGACTTCCCCTCTACCTCAAAAGTCTGGGGAGGTGTCTTGCGTTTTGCTCCCCATTTTGCTCCAATCATCACTTTTGTCTTAGAATAGTTTGCTTGAGAGCAAGGACAGTGTTTTATTTATTGTTATACTACACTTGACCTTGTGCTTTTTTTTTTTTCGTATTTTTATTTTACTTTAAGTTCTGGGATACATGTGCAGAATGTGCAGGTTTGTTGCATAGGTATACATAAGCCATGGTGGTTTGGGGCACCCATCAACCCATCATGTAGGTTTTAAGCCCCACATGCATTAGGTATTTGTCCTAATGCTCTCCCTTCCCTTGTCCCCCACCCCCTGACAGGCCCCGCTGTGTGATGTTCCCCTCCCTATGTCCATGCCATGTGTTCTCATTGTTCAATTCCCACTTATGAGTGAGAACAAGCGGTGTTTGGTTTTCTGTGCCTGTGTTAGCTTGCTGAGAATGATGGCTTCCACCTTCATCCATATCCCTGCAAAGGACATGAACTCATCCTTTTTTATGGCTGCATAGTATTCCATGGTGTATATGTGCCACATTTTCTCAATCCAGTCTGTCACTGATGGGCATTTGGGTTGGTTCCAAGTCTTTGCTACTGTAAACAGTGCTGCAATAAACATATGTGTGCATGTGGCTTTATAGCAGAATGACATAATCCTTTGGGTATATACCCAGTAATGAGTCAAATGGTATTTCTCATTCTAGAGCCTTGAGGAATCGCCACACTGTTTTCCACAATGGTTGAACTAATTTACACTCCCACCAACAGTGTAAAAGCATTCCTATTTCTCCACAGCCGTGCCAGCCTGTTGTTTCCTGACTTTTTAATAATCACCATTCTAACTGGTGTGAGATGGTATCTCATTGTGGTTTTGATTTGCATTTCCCTAATGACCAGTGATGTTGAGCTTTTGTTCATATGTTTATCAGTCACATAAATGTCTTCTTTTCTTTTGAGAAGTGTCTGTTCACATCCTTCGCCCACTTTTTGATGGGGCTGTTTTTTTCTTGTAAATTTGTTTATGTTCCTTATAGATTCTGGATATTAGACCTTTGTCAGATGAGTAGATTGCAAAAATTTTCTCCCATTCTGTAGGCTGCTGTTCACTCTGATGATAGTTTCTTTTGCTGTGCAGAAGCTCTTTAGTTTAATTAGATCCCATTTGCCAATTTTGGCTTGTGTTGCCATTGCTTTTGGTGTTTTAGTCATGAAGCCTTTGCCCATACCTATGTCCTGAATCGTATTGCCTAGGTTTTCTTCTAGGGTTTTTATGATTTGGGGTTTTACATTTAAGTCTTTAATCCATCTTCAGTTAATTTTTGTATAAGGTGTAAGGAAGGGGCCCAGTTTCTCTTTTCTGCATATGGCTAGCCGGTTTTCCCAGCATCATTTATTAAATAGGGAATCCTTTCCCCATTGCTTGTTTTTGTCAAGTTTGTCAAAGATCAGATGGTTGTAGACATGTGGTGTTATTTCTGAGATCTCTGTTCTGTTCCATTGGTCTATATATCTGTTTTGGCACCAGTGCCATGCTGTTTTGGTTACTAGCCTTGTAGTATAGTTTGAAGTCAGGTAGTGTGATGCCTCCAGCTTTGTTCTTTTTGCTTAGGATTGTCTTGGCTATACGGGCTCTTTTTTCTTTCCATATGAAATTTAAAGTAGGTTTTTCTAATTCTGCAAAGAAAGTCAATGGTAGCTTGATGGGAATAGCATAGAATCTATAAATTACTTTGGGCAGTATGGCCATTTTCACAATATTGATTCTTCCTATCCAAGAGCATGGAATTTTTTTCCATTTGTTTATGTCCTCTCTTATTTCCTTGAGCATTAGTTTGTAGTTCTCCTTGAAGAGGTCCTTCACGTCCCTTGTAAGTTGTATTCCTAGGTATTTTCTTCTCTTTGTAGCAATTGTGAATGGGAGTTCACTCATGATTTGGCTCTCTGCTTATCTATTATTGGACCTTTTAAAAGGTTTATTTGGATGGTCTTACTAATATGGAATGGTTCTAAATCACTCAAAACAAGATGGCAGGCCAGTCGCAGTGGCTTATGCCTGTAATCCCAGCACTTTGGGAGGCTGAAGTGGGTGGATCACGAGGTCAGGAGTTCAAGACCAGCCTGGTCAAGATGGTGAAACCCCATCTCTTCTAAAAATACAAAAATTAGCTGGGCATGGTGGCGGGAGCCTGTAATCCCAGCTACTTGGGAGGCTGAGGCAGAGAACTGCTTGAACCTGGGAGGCGGAGGTTGCAGTAAGCCGAGATTGTGCCACTGCACTCCAGCCTGGGTGACAGAGCGAGACTCTGTCTCGAAAAAAATAAAAATAAAAATAAAAATAAAACAAGATGGCATTCAAAAGGGCTATAACAATTAAAACAAGGTACAATTCAAAGTGGCACATGGTATGAATGAAAACATTAATAACACATCTTTAAACCAATAAATATTTACTGAATATAATGAAAAAGAGAACTGCTTCAAATATTTCCCATCTGGATGTCTGCATGCTATTTACTGAATATTCACTCATAAGTCCACGTTTAAAATATTTCCAAAGACAAATGTACATATACATGTGGGTATATGTATTAATTCATATCTACATCTGTCTATCCATTTTTTTTTTTTTTAGACGGAGTCTCACTCTTGTCACCCAGGCTGGAGTGCAATGGCGCAATGTCGGCTCACTGCAGCCTCCGCTTCCCGGGTTCAAGTGATTCTCCTGCCTCAGCCTCCCAAGTAGCTGGGATTACAAGTCCATGCCACCACACCCGGCTATTTTTTGTATTTGTAGTAGAGACGGGGTTTCACCATGTTGGTCAGGCTGGTCTTGAACTCCTGACCTCGTGATCCACCCGCCTTGGCTTCCCAAAGTGCTGGGATTAGAGGCATAAGCCACCGTGCCTGGCCATGTCTATCCATTCTTATCTACAGGAAAAATGCCTAGCTCTGACCTCTACCTCTGCAAAGGACAACTGGAAGAAAGCCCCTAGCATACAGAGAATGGAAGGTTTTTGAGTTCACTTGATTTTGGAGGTGGCAGACGGTATCTGCTACCATGCACCATAAGTGGTAAGAGTTGTCTGCTGGTTGACTACTGAACTGCCTTTCTTCCTCACTCCAACACCACCAGGGCACAATGATAGATTTTGGCTCTCCTCATATCATTCCATAAAGACAAAGAGTCCCACTCCTTTTTTTAAGATATTTGAAATACAACCTTATTCTGATTCTAAATGAAAAGGAATAAGAATGACAGTAACAAACAAGATTTCACCACTGAGCATTGTGATGTGACTGTAGGAGTCTTGTATTTGAAACTCAAGAAGGAATCAACTGCATTCCAAAACAGCTAAATATGCAAGTCTGAACAATTAAGGTATTTTTAAAACTGTGACATTTACTTTGAATCCCATTCATCTCCAGCATCCCGCAGATGAAGCACACATCCACTTACCTACATAATAAATGGGCACATTTGTTACCTACGTAATAAATGTTGCACTGCTGATGTCACAGGACAAATAAAACTAGACTTCTGATGCTGGGCTCCAGCTTCATTCTCACAGGTTATCATCCTCATCAGGGAGATGATGATCTCTGAACAACTTCTATTTAAATAGTGCTCATATTGCACTGTTGATGCTGAGTCCATGACAGCCTCTGATGGGGCAAGGGCAGGTATGGCAACAACCTCCAAGTTAGGGTCTCCAATAAGCTTCCTAGCAAGCCAGAGGAAGAGCTCTTCAAAGTTGCAGTAACTTTTGGCAGAAATGTCATAGTACTGAAGATTCTTCTTTTGGTGGAAGAGAACACATTTTGCCTTCACTTTCCTGTCCTTTATACCCACTCAGTTGCCCTCAACACAATGGGGATGTTTTCACATAATCGTACCAGATCTCTGTGCCAGTCAGGCACATTCTTTTTTTTTTTTTTTTTTTTTTTGAGATGGAGTGTCTGTCTGTCACCCAGGCTGGAGTGCAATGGCACGATCTCAGCTCACTTCAGCCTCCACCTCCCGGGTTCAAGAGATTCTTCTGCCTCAGCCTCCCAAGTAGCTGGGATTACAGGCACATGCCACCATGCCTGGCTAATTTTTCTATTTTGGTAGAGATGGGGTTTCACCATGTTGGCCAGGCTGGTCATAAACTCCTGACTTCAGGTGATCTGCCCGCCTCGGCCTCCCAAAGTGCTGGGATTACAGGCGTCAGCCACCACAGGATCTCGGGACATTCTTGTAAGTAACTCTCGGTGTCACATCAAACATTATAATGGCATGCTGGGCTTGGATATAATAGCCATCTCTCATGCCACCAAATTTCTTCTGGCCAGCTGTATCCCATACAATGAATGGGTCCTCTGTTGGTGTGCAACACAAGGCAATGAACCTCAATACCCAAGGTAGCTATGTACGTCTCAAATTCACCAATTGACATTTCATAAATATAGTTTTTCCAGTACCACCATCACCAACCAATACAAGTTTGAACTGGACTTGGGACTCTCCTTGGGCAGTCATCGTGATGTTCCTTCCAGAATCGTATTTGTGCCTGTCCAACTGAGGAGAACCCTGCTCTTAATATGTTACATGAACATGGCTTTAAAAGTCAAAAGCAGGCCAGGCGTGGTGGCTTACGCCTGTAATCCCAGCACTTTGGGAGGCCGAGGCGAGTGGATCACGAAGTCAGGAAATCGAGACCAGCCTGGCTAACATGGTGAAACACCGTCTCTACTAAAAATACAAAGAAATTAGCCGGACGTGGTGGCCGGCGCCTGTAGTCCCAGCTACTCAGGAGGTGAGGCAGGAGAATGGCGTGAACCCAGGAGGCAGAGCTTGCAGTGAGGCGAGATCACACCGCTGCACTCCAACCTGGGCGACAGAGCGAGGCTCCGTCCAAAAAAAAAAAAAAGTCAAAAGCACTACTAGGCTTATAAAGAAAAACAACAATAGTCTTCTATCCCATGACCCCCTGCCATTGAGCCTCACTCCTCAGAAGCAACCATTTTCAACTCTTGGCTCTTTCTCTGATCATTTATTGCCACATCTCTAAATACTACATTTTAAATGCTATCCCTTGATAATCCACCATATATATACTATGTATTTATTATGATAGATGAGGATTTTGCTCACTCATACACAGTATTTGCCTTTCCTTCACCCTCCTAATATATAGTTTTTTGTTTGTTTGTTTGTTCGTTTTTTTGAGCCAGAGTCTCACTCTGTCACCCAGGCTGGCGTGCAGTGGCATGATCTCGGCTCACTGCAACCTCTGCCTCCCAGGCTCAAATGATCCTCCCACCTCAGCCTCCCAAGTAGCTAGAACTACAGGCATGCGCCACCATACCTGGCTAATTTTTGTATTTTGAGTAGACATGGGATTCGCCATGTTGGCCAGGATGGTCTCAAACTCCTGACCTCAGGAGATCTACCCCGCTAGGCCTCCCAAAGTGGTAGAATTACAGGCATGAGCCACCGTGCCCAGCCCCAATGTAGTTTTAAAGCAAGTTTTGGTTAGTTAGAATTAAGTGTCAGTGTTCATTATTGAGCCAAGTGGTATACTATAATTGCTTTTCCTTTCAGTAGAATTCCTTTTTGGTTTTCCTAGAGTAAGTAAATGCATGACTGTTTCATTTGCTTGGTTAGTTTGTATTTATCCCTAATTCTTCTAACATCCTCTATTGGCCTTTCAATACAATTTTCTATATATTGGATATCCTATCACTTTTATATTTCCCCTGAAGATCTCTGTCCTGGAACATGCCATCCTCCTACTACATTGTAGATGGACTGCTCTCCAGACTTGCAGCACAACCGTTACACTGGGACATTCTGTGTCACCATCATCCTGGGAATTCCCTCTCCTACTATATGCATCAGATTTCCTATTCCTTGGAGCTTATGTCTTCTTTCTTTTCACTTGCAGCAAACCCTCCTGCAAATCTTGAGAAGTACGCAAGAGGTCAATGTAATGAGACTTGTCATATCTAAAATGTTTTTATTTTGTCCTCACACGAGTAATAATTTAGCTGGGTATAGAATACTAGGCTACAGTTGGGTGTGGTAGTATGTGTATAATCCCAGCTACTCAGGAAGCTGAGTTTGAGGATTGCTTGAGCCCAGGAGTTTGAGACTAGCCTGGGCAACATGGTGAGACTCCATTTCAAAAAAAGAAAGAAAAGAAAAGAAAATGAAAAGAAAAGGAAAAATAATTCTAGGGTGAACAAAATTTTCACTCAAAATATTGAATGTATCACTATTTTTAAAAGTTTCTAATAAAGCTATTGAGAGGTGCAATGTAACTCATAGTCCAAAGACTGTAGGAGACCCGTTTTTCTTCTGGAAGGTTCTAGGATGTTCTTTGTCATCTGTATCCAGAATTTTCATAATCATCATAATCATGTATCTTAATGAGGGTCTTCAGTTCTGGGAAATTTCTAATATTCTTTAAAGCTTTCCTTCCCTCTTCATTTTTTGTTCTGTTTTTCTGGAATCTTATTTGTTGAATATTGAGCCTCCTGGATTTATCTGCTAGTTTTCCAATGTCTTCTTTCCTATTTGTACATATTTATGGGATACATGTGATATTTTGTTACGTGCACAGAATGTGTAATGATCAAGTCAGGGTATTTAGGGTATCCGTCACCTTGAGTATTTATCATGTGTTGGGAACATTTCAAGTCCTTTCTGCTAGCTATATTGCAATATACAATACACTATTGTTAACTATAGTCACCCTAATCTGCTGTAGAACATTAGATCTTATTCCTTCTATTTAACTATATGTTTGTACTCATTTACCAATCTCTTTTCATCACCCCCACCCCACCTTCCCAGCCTCTGGTATCTATCTTTCTATTCTCTATCTCCATGACATCAACATTTTTAGCCTACGCATATAAGAACATGCAATATTTGTCTTTCTGTGCCTGGCTTATTTCACTTAACATAATGACCTCCAGTTCCATCCACTTTGCTGCAAATGACATAATTTCACTACTTTTTATGGCTAAACAGTATTCCATTGTGTATGTATACCACATTTTCTTTATCCATTAATTTGTTGATGGACAGGTTGATTCCTATCCTTGTTATTGTGAATAGTGCTGCAAGAAACATGAGGAGCAGTACGTTTTTGATATGCTAATTTCTTTTCCTTTGAATAAATATTCAGTAGTGAGACTGCTAGGTCATATGGTAATTCTGGTTTTAGTTTTTTGAGAAATCACCATACTGTTTTCCATAGTAGCTATAGTAATTTACATTCCCACCAATGGTGTATAAGAGTTCCCTTTCCTCCACACCCTTACCAGTACCTGCTATTTTTAATCTTTTTAATAGCCATTCTGGGATAACATTACATCTCACTGTGGTTTTGATTTGCATAACCCTAATGATTAGTAATGTTGAGCTCTTCCTCATATACCAGTTGGCCATTTGTATATCTTCTTTTGAGAAATGTCTATTCAGGTCCTTTGCCCATTTTAATGGGATTATTTGGTTTTGAAATTTTAGTTGAGTTTCTTATATATTGTAGATATGAGTCCCTTGTCAGATGAATAGTTTTCAAATATTTTATACATCTCAATGGGTTGCCTCTCCATTCTGCTGATTGTTTCCTTTGCTGTGTAGAAGCATTTAAATTTCATAGAGTCCCATTTGTCTATTTTTGTTTCTTGCGCTTTTGAGGTCTTAGCCATAAAATCTTTGCCTAGACCAATGTTCTGAAGTGTGTCCCTTATGTTTTTGGCTAGAAGTTTTATAGTTTCAGGCCATATGCTTAAGTCTAATCCATCTTGAGTTGACTTTTGCATATGGTGAGAGATAGGGGTCCTGTCTCATTCTTCTGCATATGGATATCTAATATTTCTAGCACCATTTATTGAAGAGGTGTCCTTTCCCCTTGGCACCTTTGTCAAAAATCAGTTGGCTATAGATATGTGGATTAATTTCTGGGTTCTCTATTCTGTTCCATTGGTCTATGTGTCTGTTGTAATACTGATACCATGCTGTTTTGGTTACTATAGCCTTGTAACATCATTTGAACTCAGGTAGTGTGATGCCTCCACCCTTGTTCTATTCGCTCAGGATTGCTTTGGCCATTCAGGCTGTTTTTTGGTTCCATAGGAATTTCAGGACTTTTTTTTTTTCTGTGAAAAATGACATTAGTATTGATAGAGATTGTACTGGATATATACATTGCTTTGGGTATAATCATTTTAACTATGATTATTCTTTCAATCTGTGAGCACGGGATGTCTTTCCATTTGATGGTGTCTTCAATTTCTTTCCTCAGAGTTTTGTAGTCTTCCTTGTAGACACCTTTCACCTCCTTGGTTAAATTTATTACTAGGTATTTCTTTTTTTTGTAGCTATTGTAAACAGGATTGCCTTCTCAATTTCTTTCTCAGCTGGTTCATTACTGGTGTATGGAAATGCTACTGATTTTTGTATGTTGATTTTGTATCCTGCAATCTTATTGAATTTATAAGATCTAAAAGTTTTTTCCTGGAGTCTTTAGGTTTCTCTAGGTGTAAGATCATATCATGTCATCTATAAAGAGGGACAATTTGACTTCCTCTTTTCCAATTTAGATGCTTTTTATTTATTTTTGTTGCCCGATTGTCCTGAAATTGTAACTGAAAGTTAGGACTTTCAGTACTATGTTAAATAGCAGTGGTGGAAGTGGGCATGCTTATCTTATTCCTGATCTTAGAAGAAAGACTTTCAGCTTTTTCCCATTCAGTATGATGTTAGCTGTGGGTTTATCATATATAGCATTTATTATGATGAGGTATGTTCTTTTATGCCTAGTTTGTTGAGAGTTTTTATCATGAAGTGATGTTGAATTTTTTAAAATGCTTTTTCTGCAGCTATTGAGATGATCATATAATATTTGTCCTTCAGTCTGTTGATGTGATGTATTATGTTCGTTGATTTGCAGGTGTTGAACCTTCCTTGAATCTCTAGGATAAATTCCATTTAATCATGGTGTAATATTTTTTTGATGTACTATTGGGTTCCATTTACTAGTATTTTGTTGAGGACTTTTGTGTCTATATTCATCTGGGATACTTGCCTGTAATTCTCTTTATTTCTTACATTATTGTCTGGTTTTGGTGTCAGGATAATGCTGGCCTCATAGAATGAATTAGGGAGAATTCTCTCCACTTCAAACTTCTGGAATAATTTAAAGATAATTGGTATTGATTATTCTTTTTAAGTTTGGTAGAATTCAGCAGTAAAGTCATCTGGTCCTGGACTTCAGTTGTAATGTCCCCTTTATTTCTGATTTTATTTATTTTTGTCTTTTGTCTTTTTTCTTGGTTAGTCTAGCTAGTAGTTTACTGGTTTTCCCTATGTTTTCAAAAAGCCAACTTTTCATTGATCCATTGAATATTTTTTATTCTGCATTTTGTTTAGTTCTGTCTGCACTTTGTTACTTCTTTCCTTCTACTCATTTTGGGACTGGTTTGTTCTTGCTTTTCTAGTTTCTTAAGGTGCATTGTTAGATTATTTATTTGAAACCTTCCTACTTTCTAGATGTAGCTTTTTATTGCTATAAACTTCACTCTTAGCACTGTTTTTGCTGTATTCCATAGATTTTGGTATGTTGTGTTTTGATTTTCCATTGTTTCAGGAAATTTTTGGACTTCCTCTTTAATTTCATCCCTGACCTAATGATCATTCAGGAGCATATTTAAATTCCCTGTATTTTTAGTTTCCAAAGTTTCTCCTGTTATTGATTTCTAGTTTTATTCTGTTATGACCTGAGAAGATATCTGACATTTCAATTTTTCAAAAATTGTTGAGACTTGTTTTCTGTCCAAACATAACCACAGAGACTGGAGAAGGTTCCATTTGATGATGAGAAGAATGCATATTCTGTAGCTGTTGGATGCTATGTTCTGCAAACGTCTCTTAAGTCCATTGGTCTAAAGTGCAGTTTAAATACAATGTTTCTTTGTTAATTTTCTATGTAGATGATCTATCTAATGTTGGAGTATCCAGCTATTACTGTATTCATGCCTATCTCTCCTTTTAGATGTAATAAGATCTGCTTTATATATCAGGTGCTCCAGTGTTGGGTCCATATATGTTTAGAATCATTGTTTACTCTAGCTGAATTGATCCCTTTATCATTATATAATAACCTTGTTTCTTTGTACTGTTTTTTTACTTAAAATCTGCTTTATCTGATATAAGTACAGCTAGTCCTGCTTGTTTATGGTTTCCTTGTGCATGGAATATCTTTTTTTTTTTTTCCCATCCCTTTACTTTCAGTCTGTATGTCTTTACAGGTGAGATGAGTTTCTTGTAGGCAGCATATAGGTGGATCAAGTTTTTTTTTCTTTAAATCTGTTCAGGCAGTCTTTATCTTCTAAGAGGAAAGTGTAATCCATTTACGTTCAAGGTTGTTGTTAATATGTGAGGACTTATTCCTATCATTTTATTAATTTATTTCTGGATCTTGTATATCCTTTGTTCCTTTCTTTCTCTCTTATTGTTTATCATTATGGTTTGGTGGTTTTCTGTGTTTGCTTTACCAGTGGGTTTTATACTTTAGTGTATTTCCATGATGGTAGATTTCATCCTTTTGCTTCAATGCATAGGACTCCTTTAAGTATTTCTTGCAGGGCTGGTCTAGAGGTGATGAATTTCCTCAACTTTTACTTGTCTGGGAGTCTTGATTTCTCTTTAATTTATGAAGAATAATTTTGCTTGATATAGAATCTTTTGTTGGCAGTTTTTGTTTTCTTTTTTTTTTTCTTTCAATATTTTGAATATATCACCCCATTCCCTCCTGGCATGTAAGATTTCTGCTGAGAATATGCTGTTAGTCTGATGAAGTTTCCCTTTTAAGTGACTAGTCACTTTTGTCTTGCTGTTTTTAGAATTCTCTCTTTGACTTTTGACTTCTGACAGTTTGACAATAATGTGCCATGAAGAATACTTTTTTGAATTTTATCTGTTTGGGAATCTCTAAGCTTCCTGTATCTGGATGTGGAAATCTCTTGCTAGACTTGGGAAGTTTTCAGCTATTATTCCATGAAATAGGTTTTCGATCTCTTTTGTCTTCTCTTTGCCTTCTGGGACCCTGAAAATTTTTTAAAAGCCTGGCATGGTAGCTCCTGCCTGTAATCCCAGCACTTTGGGAGGCCAAGGCAGGCAGATCATTTCAAGGCCAGCCTGGCCAACATGGTAAAACCCTGTCTCTACCAAAAATACAAAAAAAAAAAAAAAAAAAAAAATCACCAGGTGTAGTGGCACACGCCTGTAGGCACAAGAATCGCTTGAACCAGGGAGGCAGAGGTTGCAGTGAGCCGAGATCGCACCACAGCACTCCAGCCTGGGTGACAGAATGGGACTCCGCCTCGGAGAAAAAGAAAATTTAAAAAAAAATTGGCCACTTATGGTGTTCCTTACATCATGTAGGGGAAGATGGAGCCAGGCTGAGCAGGCCTGTACTCAGGATTCCTGGTGGGAACAGCAGTAGCTGTGCTATTCTTAGGGAGGGTGGTGTGGCTTTCAGTGGCAGCAGCCATAAACAGGAGGTTGGGAAGTGCACACTTTGGCCCTAGTCATGGCTATAAGCAGGGTAGCTTTTCCTAAGGGAACTTTTACTTGTGCAGTGGTCCTGCTACTACCGGCAGTGGGGTTGCTTGCTGCCAATGGCTCACACTTCAGCCCTGGTGGCAGCAGACCACAGCAGCCTCAGCTGAGTCTAGGGGAAGTCAATGGGGCTCCAGAGATGTGGAGATGCAGGGGCTGTTGGGTGTCATGGCAGGATTCAGTCTTGTGGGAGCTGGGCTCTCAAAATGGTGCCTTGTGTGGGACTTGGCATGTGCTCCCTATCTGGAGCAATGCCATCACATGGTCTCCAGGCAGTTCCCTATGTTTGCCTCAGGGCATTCATGGGCCAAAAGGGCTCTTCTGTGGCTAGAATTGCAGAATCCTTGGTGGGAATATAAACTGCTAGAAGTCACTCACTTGGCCTTTCCCCACACTGGGGAGCCTCTCCAGGATCCTAATTGACCCCTGTCAAGCAGACTGCCTCACTTCCTCTCCTTCCTCACCTTAGGTGTTTCCTGTCACTTCCCTGTTGAATTCCAGCATTCTCTCTAAGGTAATCTATTTGAAGTGAGATTATTGGCTCAATATTTTGGTTCTTATTTGTGGAGGAGGCAAGTACCCAATACCTCTAGTCAGACATCATGGCTAAATCTTGTCTGTCAATTTTTATGCTTTCTACATTTCCTCAATTTTATAATCAAACCAAAGTTTCAAAATTAGAAAAGGTGTTAATTCTAAGCAGTGGGATTAGGACTAGTTTTCATAATTAGAAAAAAAGTACATAGTATTTTAAAAATTAAGCAGAAGGAAAAAAGAAAAAGACAGACCACCTCAAGAATAATGCAGTACTTCAAATTTCCTATATTTGTTAGTTACAGAAGCATCAAGCTAGAAGGTAAACAGACATAAAGAAGGGAAACAGTGAGAAAGAGGCTTTAGAATAAGTGGAACATGTGGAATAAATGGAAAGAAACATGTTTATCACAGTTAGTTTCAAACAGGGTAAATAGCAAAAGTTTATATAACTCAGAGATCCAAACTGGACACAAAAATATTAAAGACTATAAAAAAATGATAAGCATACAGAAGCTTCCTTCCAGTTGCAAAGTGTTGAAGATACACCTATTATCAAGGGGTAGTCACAGACAAACTTCAAGCCTTTTCTGTTTCCCAAATATTTCCTTTAAAAAAAAAAATTATAGGTTCCAGGTCATGTTAGGAGTTTCCTTCAACTCATTTTTTTCTAATCCCTATTGTAATTCAGATGATAAAAATATAATTGAAATATACATTATACACCAGAAACTATTAGTATCTTCTTTAAATTTCCTTCTCATCAATTTTTCAATACATGTTTAAGTTTAGTTCCCCAATTTCCGGCAATGATAATATTTTCTCTTTCCACCAGGATTTCTGAGGTCCATAAAAACCAGTAGGGTGTATCTGTATCCAAGAATGAAGCAGAAGTTTGTATTGGACGTAACAACGTATTATTGACAGAGGCAGACAAATGCCTAGGCAGATGGGGTGGGTCCCCAGTAAAACCCCACCTCCAAGACGAAGACAGTTTAAAGCCTGAAAGCCAAGCTACAAGTTAAATCCTTGGACCAGATTGAGAACTTGTCTTCCTGTTTGCACATTTTCCTCTGATTGTTCTCCACCCTTTACCTATTTTACGTATACTTACCCTTTCCTACTTGTTTTTTCTACACTGTTGTGCCCACCTTTGAGTGGTGCCTTCACCTTCACCTTTTTTGCATACTCACAAACCAACAGCACACACTCCCCATTCTGAGTCCATAAAGGGCCCCAGACCCAGCCCACATGGGGTAACCATCCCCTAAACCTGCGTCCCATCTCTGCTGAAAGCACTTTTCATCACTCATTAACATTCTTCCCCACCCTCTTCACCCTCCAATGTCCTTCATATCCTCATTCTTCTTGAACGCAGTAGAAGAACTTGGGAACCGCCGAAGGTGGGTACGAGCTGTAACGCAGCCAAGCTGGGGCACACCAGCGTGGCCAAGCAAGGCCCAGGAGGGGTGTTGCCAGCTGAGGGTCCCCGGCTTGCAAAGTGACCAAGAGGAGAAATCCTGCATCATTATCTCCTTATCTGAAAAACCCCATCTTCTGATCACCAACCAGCCTGATAGTCAGAATCAAGAACAGCTGTTCAAGAAAGCTGTTACACTGTTCTAAAATGTTCACTGACTGCTTTCTGTCTTAGCTCCCCATAGAGAAGTTCAGATCCCAAATGACAGGTGACAGAGATTCCGGTTTTAGGTGAGACAGACAAACACTGGACTAATGCACAGAGTAGGTTCCACATCAATACTTCCTGATGGTTGTGAAATGCATTTACTTACCCAATTCTCTTCTATTATTCCAATGTTGTATTTATCATCCTCGCCTGGCTCAATTTGTTGCTTTTGCTCAGCATAAAATTCCTGGAGAGCTGCTAAGGCATGGGCAGAAAGCTGGGGTGTCTCATCATCTTCCAAATCACTCATTTCACAAGTTGTTTATAACCTGCAGATCAAGAAATAAATGTTCTGTGCAGATTTTGTTTCCCCTTCCCATCCAGTAATAATTTTTAAAAATTTTTATTTAACAGCAAGGATCCAAACTGAAGTGAGTTTTATACAAGTAAACTAAAAATAAAATTCTAAGCCCCCCAGCCAACTGAACAAATCCCTCTTCTGTGGCCAAGTAAACCTGAAAAACCAGGCCACGATGGGAAGGACATGTCTCATTATACTCTCCTTCATTTGGAATTCAGACACAACTGACCAGTATAAACACTAAAACAGAGATCTTAACAGTGACAAAACAGACTCTTTGTAGCAATAAGATATCAAATTCCAATCTGACTTTAGTATACTACACACAACAGGTTACAGGCCCCGAAAGAAGTTGAAGTATTTTATCCACAAATATATTTTTTGACATATTTTGAAATGGCCCTGCAAAGCTGTCTCCTGTGGAGAAAATCTACAAACTGTAGATAATTCCCTTCCCTTTCCAGGTCTTCTCCTGACCCAGGAGAAATTAATTAAGAGTCTGGCACCTTTTTCAGTGTGATAGAAGCATTTAGCATCTATTCTCTCTGAAGCCTGCTGCCTGCAGGCTTCATCTACATAATAATAAGAACCTTGGTCTCCAGAACCCCTTACCTTAAGCCAGACACTCCTTTCCATTGATTCCAAGATAATAACTTAACTCTTTCAACCAACTGCCAATCAAAACAATTTTTGAATCTGCCTATGACCAGGAAGCCCTCCACTTCCAGTTGTCCTGCCTTTCTGGACCAAACCAATATATACCTTACATGTACTGATTGATGTCTTATGTCTCCTTAAAACATATAAAGCCAATTTATATATATACATATATATATATAAAGCCAATTTATATATATAATGCCAAATATATATATATATAATATATTTGGCACATAATTTGGCACATAATTTGGCATTATATATAATATATAATATATATTATGCATTATATATAATATATAATATATGTTATATATTATATATATAATTTTAAAAAATTTTTATTTAACAGCAAGGATCCAAACTGAAGTGAGTTTTATACAAGTAAACTAAAAATAAAATTCTAAGCCCCCCAGCCAACTGAATAAATCCCTCTTCTGTGGCCAAGTAAACATGAAAAACCAGGCCACGATGGGAAGGACATGTCTCATTATACTCTCCTTCCTATGGAATTCAGACACAACTGACCAGTATAAACATTAAAACAGAGATCTTAACAGTGACAAAACAGACTCTTTGTAGCAATAAGATATCAAATTCCAATCTGACTCTAGTATACTACACACAACAGGTTACAGGCCCCGAAAGAAGTTGAAGTATTTTATCCACAAATAAAATAAAGTATGCAATATAATATATTATATATATCATATATTATATAATATATACGATATACAATATATATGATATATTATACATAATGTATCATATATAATATATATAATGCCAAATTGTGGCATATAATTATGTGCCAAATTATGGCATACAATGCCAAATTATGGCATATAAATCATGTATCAGTATTTTGGCTAGCTTATATATCCTCAGTATGAAAAACAGATGGTTGACATAAGAGTAGATCATACTGCCCAAAGCAATCTACAGATTCAATACAATTCCTAACAAATTACAAACATCATTTTTCACAGAATTAAAAAAAAAAATTCTAAAATTCATATGGAACCAAAAAAGAGAATGAATAGCCAAAGCAATCCTAAACAAAAAGAACAAAGCTAGAAGCATCCCACTACCTGACTTCAAACTATACTACAAGGCTATAATAACCAAAACAGCATGGTGCAGATAAAAAAAAAAACAGATACATAATCAATGGAATACAATACAGAACCTAGAAATAAAGCCACACACATACAATCAACTGGTCTTCGACCAAGTCAACAAAAATAAACAATGGGGAAAGGATATTCTATTCAATAAATGGTGCTGGGAAAACTAGCTAGCCATTTGTAGAAGAGTAAAACTGGACGCCTACCTCTCACCAGATAGAAAAATTAACTCAAGATGTATCAAAGACTGAAATGTCAGACCTGAAACTATAAAAACTCTAGGAGAAAACTTAAGAAAAAACTCTTTTGGACATTGGCTTAGGCAAAGAATTTATGATAGACCTCAAAAGTAATTGCAACAAAATCAAAAATTGACCAATGGTAAAGCTCTGCACAGTAAAAGCAACAATCAACAAAGTAAATAGACAACCTACAGAATCAGAAAAAATATTTGCAAACTATGCATCCAACAAAGGACTAATGCAGAATCTATAAGAAACTTAATTAAATCGGCTGGGCGCAGTGGCTCACGCCTGTAATCCCAGCACTTTGGGAGGCCGAGGCGGGTGGATCATGAGGTCAGGAGATCGAGACCATCCTGGCTAACACAGTGAAACCCCGTCTTTACAAAAAATTAGCCAGGCGTTGTGGCGGGCGTCTGTAGTACCAGCTACCCGGGAGGCTGAGGCAGGAGAATGGTGTGAACCTGGGAGGCGGAGCTTGCAGTGAGCCGAGATGGCGCCACTGCACTCCAGCCTGGGTGACAGAGTGAGACTCTGTCTCAAAAACAAAAACCAAAAAACAAAACAAAACAAAGAAACTGAATTAAATCAACAAGAAAAAAAAAAGGAATTGCATTAAAAAGTGAGCAAAGTACATGATCAATAGAAGGCATACAAGTGGCCAAGAAACATGAAAAAATGCTCGGCATCACTAATTATCAGAGAAGTGCAAATTAAAATCACAATGAGATGACATCTCACACCAGTCGGAATGGCTATTATTAAAAAGTCAAAAAATAGGCCGGGCACGGTGGCTCATGCCTGTAATCCCAGCACTTTGGGAGGACAAGGCCGGTGGATCACGAGGTCAGGAGATCGAAACCATCCTAGCTAACACAGTCAAACCCTGTCTCTACTAAATATACAAAAAAATTAGCCGGGCATGGTGGCAGGCACCTGTAGACCCTACTACTCGGCCTACTACCCTCCCGAGTAGTACCTCAGCTACTCGGGAGGCTGAGGCAGGAGAATGGCGTGAACCCGGGAGGCGGAGCTTGCAGTGAGCCGAGATTGTGTCACTGCACCCCAGCCTGGGCAACAGAGCGAGACTCTGTCTCAAAAAAAAAAAAAAAAAAAAAAAAGAAGTCAAAAAATAACAGATGTGGGCAAGGATATGAGAAAAGGGAATGCTTATACACTGCTGGTATGAATGTAAGTTAGCTAATCCTATGTAAAACAAAAAGACCCCTGTACTAGTCTGTTTATTGCAGGACTATTCGCAATAGTAAAGCCATGGAATCAACCTAAGTGTCCTATCAAAGATGGGCTGGATAAAGAAAATGTGCTACATATACACCATGGAATAGTACACAGCCAAAAAAAAGAGTGAAATCATGTCCTTTGCAGCAACATGGATGCAGCTAGAGGCTATTATGCTACGTGAATTAAAAAAGAAACAGAAAACCAAATACCACATGCTCTCACTTATAGATGGGAGTTAAACAATGGATACAGGTGGACATAAAGACAGAAATAATAGATACTAGGGACTCCAAAAGAGGAGCCAGAAAGAGTGGGGGAAGGATTGAAAAAAACTACCCTATCAGATATTATGTTCAATATTGGGTGATGGGTTCACTAGAAACCCAAACTCCAGTATCACCCAATATACCCTGCACATGTATGCCCTGAATCTAAAATTTAAAATGTTTTAAAATTAAAAAATATACATATTCTAGAAAATTAAAAAGAATACACCGACAAAACAAGTACATCAAAATAATGGACATACTTAATGCTGATGAGAATGTAGTGATATTGGTATACTCTCTAATTTAGATAACAATTTAAATTGGCATAATCTTTTGGAAAGGAATCTGCTAATTTGGACATAAATATTTCTATTTTTTCTACACCAATTCTCATTCCTAAGCTTTCTACTCTGAAATAATCATAGATTCACAGGAATTTGCAAAAATAATGGAGGTCCATCCCAAGTATCCTTCCACCTATTTTTCCACAATGGTAGTAACTTACATAACTACAGTGCATTGTCAAACCAGGAAATGAACAGTACAATCCACAGAGCTCGTTCAGTTCACCAGTTTTACACACATTTATTTGCAGGTGTATGCACATGTGTATAGTTTTATATAATGCTATCACGTGTAGATTCATGAAAACACTTCCGTGGATAAGAGACAGAATATTCCAGCACCACAGAGATGAGTTGTACTTCCTTTTTAAAGTCATTCCCATCCTCTCCCACCTCAATCTCCATTCCTAACCCCTGGAAAGCATTAATTTGTTCTCCATTTCAATAATTTTGTCACTTCAAGAACTTTAGATAAATGGAATCATACATTATATAACTTGAGATTGTCATTTTTCACTCAGCATGGTTTAAAATTTACCCAGGTTGTTCCGTGTATCAATAGTTCATTCCTTTTTATTGCCGAGTAGTAATCCATAGTATGGCTACATTTAATCATTCACCCACTAAAACATTTGGGTTGTTTCCAATTTTAAGGTATTACAAATAGAGTTGTTGTGAACATTCCTGTAAAATGTATAGGAATTTTCATTTTCATTTCTCTGGATAAATGCTCAAGAGTATGATGTTGGATTTTACGGTTAGAGTGTGTTTGAGGACATCAAAAAATTTATTTCATGATGATACATTATAAGAGGGTTTCATCAAATGAAGAACTGAATCCCTGTACTATGAGGTTTACTGTGGCCAGAGAAGTCAGGATTCTCTTTGCAGTCATGTAGTTGTTTTTGAAATGCCTATTGAAGTGAAATGTGCAAATTTTAAAACATCTGCATTGAGATCTAATTCATATACCATACAATTCATCTATTTAAAGTGTATAATTCAGGTGGAATGTGGGAAGCTGAGACAGGAGGATCACTTGAGCCTAGGAGCAGCCCGGGCAATACAGTGAGACCTTGTCTCTACAAAAATGTTTTTAAAAATTAGCTGAGTGTGATGGCATGTGCCTGTAGACCCAGCTACATGGGAGGCCGTGGTGGGAGGATCGCTTGAGTCTGGAGGCATAGGATGCAGTGAGCCAAGATCATACCACTGTATTTCAGCCTGGGTAACAGAACGAGAACCTGTGTCAAAAAAAAAAAAAAAGATAAAAAAAATAAAGTGGGCCGGGTGCGGTGGCTCACGCCTGTAATCCCAGCACTTTGGGAGGCCGAGGCGGGCGGATCACGAGGTCAGCAGATCGAGACCATCCTGGCTAACACGGTGAAACCTCGTCTCTACTAAAAACACAAAAAAATTAGCCAGGCGTGGTGGCGGGCGCCTGTAGTCCCAGCTACTCGGGAGGCTGAGGCAGGAGAATGGCGTGAACCGGGGAGGCGGAGCTTGCAGTGAGCCGAGATCGCGCCACTGCACTCCAGCCTGGGCGACCGAGCGGGACTCCATCTCAAAAAAAAAAAAAAAAGTGTATAATTCAATGACTTTTAGTATATTCAGAGTTGTGCAACCAGCACTATAATCAAATTTTAGAACATTTTCAAAACTCCCAAAAGAAATGCCATACCTATTAGCAGTGCATCCCTATCTCCCGATCCACACTTAGCCCTAGGCAACCACTAATCTACTTTGTCTCTATGTATTTGGTTACTCTGCACATAACAAAATCCCAACTACAAATGGAATCATACAATATGTAGTCTTTTGTAAATGGTTCTGTTTAGTTTTGAAAGTAATTGCCAAACTTTTTCTTGAGTGTCTGTACCATTTTACATTTCCTCTAGCAGTATCTGAGAGATTCAGTTCCTTTGCATCCTCACCAGGATTTGGTATTTATTTTAGCTGTCTCAACGTGTGTGTAGCGCTAGCTCATGGTAGTGTTAATTCGCATTTCCTGAATACTTAATGTTGAACATGTTTTCATATTCGTATTTGCCATCTCTTTTTATCTCTGGTGAAATTTCTGCTCATGTCTCTTGCTATAGCTCAATATATCATTTTCTTTTATGGATCTTGTATTTGGTGCTAAGAAGGATTTGTCAACCACTGGGTCCCAAATAAGTTTTTTTTGTTGAGACAGAGACTCACTCTGTCTCACAGGCTGGAGTGCAGTGGCACAATCTTGGCTCACTGCAACCTCTGCCTCCCGGGTTCAAGTGAATCTCCTGCCTCAGCCTCCTGAGTAGCTAGGATTACAGGTGTGCGCCATGACGCCTGGCTAATTTTTGTATTTTTAGTAGAGATGGGGTTTCGCTATGTTGGCCAGGCTGGTCTCAAACTCCTGACCTCAGGTGATCTGCCCGCCTTGGCCTCCCAAAGTGCTGGGATTACAGGTGTGAGCCACTGTGTTTGGCCCCAAAGAAGTTTTGTATAAAACTTTTTCTATTATGTATAGAACTTTACATTTTAATTTATGATTCATTTTGAATTAATTAATGTTCACATAAAAGTTTTAGGTCAGGTTCTCTTTTGTTGTTATTGTGTGTGGATGTGCAATTGCTCCAACATTTGTTGGGAAGGCTATTTTTGAAATTGCATTTTCACCTTTGTCAAAAATCAGTTAGGCACATTTGAATAGGTCTATTTCTGGGTTCTCTATTCTATCCCATTGATCTGTGTCTACTCTGAAAATACCATTCTTGATGACTGAAGTCAAATATTGAGTCTTAAAATCAGTTGGCGTGATTCTTCATATTTTACTCTTCTTATTCAAGAAATGTTTTAATCTAGTTCCTTTGCCTTTCTATACAAAGTTTAAAATAAGCTTATGTATGGCTACAAAAAAAAAATATCTTCCTGGGAATCTGATAAACATTGTGTTAAAACTGTATATCAATTTAGAGAGGTTTGATATCTTTATTTTTTGGGGTCTTCCAATCCATAAAACATGGCACATCTCTCCATTTATTTAGTTCATCTTTGGTTTATTTCATCAGTCTTTTTTTTTTTTTTTTTTTTTTAATTTGAGACAGTCTCGCTCTGTTGCCCAGGCTGGAGTGCAGTGGTGCATTCTTGGCCCACTGCAACCTCCATCTCCTGGGTTCAAGCGATTCTCCCTGCTTCAGCAGCATCCCCAGTAGCTGGGATTACAGGCACCTGCCACCACGCCCCGCTAAATTTTTTTGCATTTTTAGTAGAGATGGGGTTTCACATGTTGGCCAGGCTAGTCTGGAACTCCTAACCTCAAGTGATCCGCCCACCTCGGCCTCCCAAAGTGCTGGGATTACAGGTGTGAACCATCGTGCCTGGCCAGGACTTCTAGTGAGCTGAATAGGAGTGATAAGAGCAGATATCCTACACTTGTCCCAGATTTTAAGTGGGAAAGCATTCAATCTTTCACCATTAAATACGATGCAGCCACTACCTTCTGGGCTCAAGTGATCTTTCCACCTCAACCTCCCAAGCAGCTGGGACTACAGGCATACGCCACCATGCCCAGCTAACATTTTTATTTTTTGTAGAGATGGGGTCCCACTCTGGTGCCCAGGCTGGTCTCAAACTCCTGAGCTCAAGTGTTCCTCCTGCCTCAGCCTCCGAAAGTGCTGGGATTACAGGTGTGAGTCAATACACCCAGTGTGTAGATGTTCTATGTTAAGATGAGGACGTTCCCTTTATTAGTAGTTTGCCAAGTTTCATCATGAATGGGTGTTGAATTTTCAAATAACTTTTTGATATTGATTTATACGATCATGTGATTTTTCTTTAACCTCATGATATAAATTAAACTGACTGATTTACTATTAAACCAGTCTCACATTCCTGGAATAGGTTGCACTTAACTGATTCTTCTTATGTATTGCTAAATCATATTTACTAATACTTTGCTGAGGATTTCGTCACCTATCTTCATGAGGTATATTGGTCTATAGTTTTCGGTCTTTGTATTGTCTTTGGTTTTGGTAACAGGGTAATATTGGTCTCATCAAATAAACTAGAAATGTCTCCTATTTTCTGGAAAAGACTGTGTACAATCAGTGCTAATGCAATAAACATCTGGTAAATTTTTTCAGTGAACTCATGTGCTATGGATTCAGTTGACACACACCCCCGCCACCCCACACCCCATTTATATGTTAAAGCCTTAACCCTCATTGTAATTGTATCTGGAGATGCTAGGTTGGTGCAAAGGTAATTGCTGTTTCTGCCATTACTTTTAGCCACCCAGTCTATGGTATTTTGTTATAGCATCCCTAGCATTTAAGGCCCGAAATTTTTTTTTTTTTTTTTTTTGAAACAGAATTTTGCTATTGTCGCCCAGGCTGGAGTGCAATGGCTCGATCTCAGCTCATGGCAACCTCCGCCTCCTGGGTTCAAGCGATTTTCCAGCCTCAGCCTCCCGAATAGCTGGGATTACAGGTGCCTACCACCCAACCTGGCTAATTTTTGCATTTTTAGTAGAGATGGAGTTTCACCATGTTGGCCAGGCCAGTCTCAAACTCCTGAC
This sequence comes from Pongo abelii, assembly GCF_028885655.2. NCBI lineage: Eukaryota > Metazoa > Chordata > Mammalia > Primates > Hominidae > Pongo > Pongo abelii. The sequence continues at coordinate 22,514,156 of NC_071999.2, forward strand.
CTCTGGTGATCTGCCCACCTCGGCCTCCCAAACTGCTGAGATTACAGGCATGAGCCACCATGCCTGGCCTGAAAATTTCTTGTATGAGAGGCCTTTAACCGCAAATTCAATTTAATACTTACAGGGCTATTCACATTATCAGTTTCATATTGGGTGAGTTCTGGTAGTTTGTAGTTTCAACGAATTGGTCCACTTCATCTAAGTTGTTAAAATTTATCTGTATAGAGATGTTTATAGCAATCCCCAATTGTTTCTAATGTCTTTAGGATCTGTACTGATATCCCCATTTCATTCCCAATGTCAGTAATTTCTGTCTTCTCTCTTTTCTTACTAAAGGTTCATTAATTTTATTGATCTCTTTTAAAAAATAAGTTTTTGCATCATTGACTTTATTTTCAATTTCATTGATTTCTGCCTTTCATTTCCTTCCTTCTACTTTCTTTGCATTTGTTTTAAACTACCTTTTTGTTCTGGGAGTTTAGAACACTGTTTTGAGACCTTTCTTCTAATTTAAGTGTTTAGTGCTTTAAATTCCCTTTTAGCAACATCCCAGCAAAATTTTATCCTTTTTCACCCATTGTCATTCAGTTCAGTGTACTTTTAAATTTCTCTCTGGCCCACATATTTAGAAGTACACTGTTTAATTTCCAAGTGTTTGGAGATTTTCCTGTTAGGTTTTTTTTTCTTTTGACACGGAGTCTCGCTCTGTCGCCCAGGCTGGAGTGCAGTGGCACGATCTCGGCTCACTGCAAGCTCCGCCTCCCGGGTTCACGCCATTCTCCTGCCTCAGCCTCCGGAGTAGCTGGGACTACAGGAGCCCGCCACCACGCCCGGCTACTTTTTTTGTATTTTTAGTAGAGACGGGGTTTCACCGTGTTAGCCAGGATGGTCTCGATCTCCTGACCTTGTGAACCGCCCGTCTCGGCCTCCCAAAGTGCTGGGATTACAGGCGTGAGCCACCGCGCCCGGCCACCTGTTAGGTTTTCTAGCATGTATAATTTCATCACTTTTTAAAAATGCTGAAGTTTGTGTAATCGCTATGGATATGGTCTATGTTGGTGAAATATTCCATGAATACTTGAAAATAATGTGTATTTTGATGTTGTTGCGTGAAGGGTTATATAAATGTGAATAGATCCTTTTGGTTAATGGTGTTATTAAGTCCCCTGTATCCTTGCTGGTTTCCCATCTAGTAGTTCTATTGATTGCTGAGAGGGAATTGAAGTACCCAGCTGTAATTATGGATTTGTCTATTTCCTTTCAGTTCTATCAGTTTTTACTTCATGCTTCATGTAATTTAAATTGTTCTCATTTGGTGCATACATACTTAGAATTGTTGTTTGTTCTTGATGAATTCACTCTTTTTATCATTATGTAATTCTGTTGTTGTTGTTGTTCCTGGTGACTTCTTTACTCTTATAAGTCTACTTTACCTGCTATCAATAAAAGTGCTCATGCTTTTAAAAAAAAGCTTCTATGGCATATATTTTCCCCTTCCTTTCACTTTCAACACACACACACACACACCCCCTGCTAATTTTGAAGTGAGTTTCTTGGGGCAGCATATAGTTTTCGTCTAAAAAAAAAATCCTGGCCAGGCACAGTGGCTCACGCCTGATATCCCAGCACTTTGGGAGGCTGAGGAGGGTGGATCACGAGGTCAGGAGTTCGAGACCAGCCTGGTCAACATAATGAAACCCCGTCTCTACTAAAAATACAAAAAACTAGCTGGGCATGGTGGAGGGCACCTGTAATCCCAGCTACTCGGGAGGCTGAGGCAGGAAAATCGCTTGAACCCGGGAGGCAGAGGTTACAGTGAGCGAGATCGTGCCATTGCACTCCAGCCCAGGCAACAGTGCAAGACTCCAACTCGAAAATAAAATAAAAAAAAAATAAAAACTAATGCTTACTGATAACCTCCTTTATTGGTGCATTTGGACCTTTTACAACACTTAATGTTATTATTGATATATTGTGCTTAAGCCTGCTATTTCATTATTTGCTTTCTGTTTCTTCCCTTGGTTTTTTTTTTTTTTTTTTTTTTTTGAGATAGAGTTTCACTCTTTCGCCCAGGCTGGAGTGCAGTGGGGCAATCTCAGCTCACTGCAACCTCTACCTTCTAGTTTCACACGATTCCCCTGCCTCAGCCTCCCCAGTAGCTGGGATTACAGGCACCCGCCACCACACCTGGCTAATTTTTGTATCTTTTAGTAGAGACAGGGTTCACCATGTTGGCCAGGCTGGTCTCAAACTCCTGACCTCGTGATCCACCCGCCTTGGGCTCCCAAAGTGCTGAGATTACGGGCGTGAGCCACTGCGCCTGGCTTCTTCCCTTGGTTTTAATTCTTGTTTCCTTTTCTAGCTTTCATATGTTTCTTGAATTTTTTTTTTTTTTTTAGAATTCTTTTATACCAAAAGACAAACAGGCAAAACATTTCAACAGGCACTTTATAAAAGATGACATACAGATAATCAAAAATCATATGAAAAGGTGTTCAACCTTGTCATGAGGGAATGCAAATTATAATCATAATGAGATACCACTATACACCTACCAGACTGACTGCAATTAAGAAGTCTAACATCAAGTAGGCATATAAATATATGAAAAGATGCTCAAAATAGAAATATGTAATAGAGGCTGGGTGTGGTGGCTCAAACCTGTAATCCCAGCACTTTGGGAGGCCAAGGTGGGCAGATCATGAGGTTAGGAGTTCAAGACCAGCCTGGCCAACATGGTGAAACCCCATCTCTACTAAAAATACAAAAAAATTAGCTGGGCATGTTGGCACTGCCTGTAATCTCAGCTATTTAGGAGGCTGAGGCAGGAGAATCACTTGAACCCGGGAGGTGGAGGTTGCAGTGAGCAGAGATCACAACACTGCACTCCAGCCTGGGTGACACAGTGAGACTCCATCTCAAAAAAAAAAAAAAGAAAGAAAAGAAAAAGAAAAAAAGAAATATGTAATAGAAAAAATTAAACTCAACTGAAATGTCCAACCATTAGACAGTATATAATGTTGTATATTCCTACAGTATAACTATATTCACTACATAGCAGTGAAAATATTTTATGAATCTATTTCTTTCTCCATTGCTAGCTTACTAGCTGTGACTCTGTTATTTAAGAGGTTGCTTAAGAATTATGGTATATGGCCGGGTGCGGTGGCTCACGTCTGTAATCCCAGCACTTTGGGAGGCCAAGGCAGGTGGATCAGCTGAGGTCTGGAGTTTGAGACTAGCCTGACCAATATGGTGAAATCCTGTCTCAACTAAAAATACAAAAATTAGCCAGGTGCGATGGCAGGCGCCTGTAGTCCCAGCTACTCAGGAGGCTGAGACAAGAGAAGTGCTTGAACCTAGGAGGCAGAGGTTGCAGCGAGCCAAGATCACACCACTGCACTCCAGCCTGGGCAACAGAGCAAGACTCCATCTCAAAAAAAAGAAAAAAACAGAAACTTAGAATAGTATACATAAATCCATTTCTCTTCTCCAAACCTTTGTGTTATTGTTGTCATACATCTTACTTCTACATTTGTTATAAATGCCACACTACAATGTTAAATTAAAAACTCATACATATATTTAACTCCTCATTCTGTTGTATAGATATTTCCAGACGGTGGGCCAGGTGTGGTGACTCACACCTGTAATCCCAGCACTTTGGGAGGCCGAGGCGGGCGGATCACGAGGTCAGGAGATCGAGACCATCCTGGCTAACACGGTGAAACCCCGTCTCCACTAAAAATACAAAAAATTAGCCGGGCGTTGTGGCAGGCACCTGTAGTCCCAGCTACTCGGGAGGCTGAGGCAGGAGAATGGCGTGAACCCAGAAGGCAGAGCTTGCAGTGAGCCTAGATCACGCCACTGCACTCCAGCCTGGGCGACAGAGTGAGATTGTGTCTCAAAAAAAAGAAAAAAAAAGATATTTCCAGCTGGTGTCATTTTCCTTCTGCTTGAATGACTTCGTTGAACATTCCTTGTAGTATAATTCTGCTGGTGATGCATTCTCTCAGCTTTTGTTTCTGATAATGTCTGTTTAACTGTGGGTATAGAATTTGAGGTTGACAAGTTTTCTTTTAGTATGTTAAAGATAGTCCTCCACTGTCTGTTCACTGCATTATTTCCACACATAAAATCTGCTGTAATTCTTATTTTTCTTCATGTCTTTCTTTTCTAATGGTTTTTAAGGTTTTTCTCTTTATTACTGGATTTGGGTGTTTGATTATGATGTGCCTTGGTGTGGTTTTTTACACGTTTCTTGTATTTTCTGTTTATTGAGCTTCTTGGATCTGTGGGTTTATAATTTTTCACCAAATTTGGAAAAACTCTGACCATTATTTCCCAAATAATCTTCTGCTGCCCTTCCCTTTCAGGGACTCCAATTATACATATATTTAGTAGCTTCATATTGTACCACAACTCTCTGATGCTTTCTTCATTTTAAACTTCTCTTTGTATTTCATTTGTGATAGCTTCTATTTCTAGTGTTCAGGTTTACTTATCTTCTATTCTTCTATGTCTAATCTATTAATCCCATACAGTGTAATTTTCACCACAGACATTTCATCTCAGACCTATCTCCAAAAGTTACATGAGTCTTTATTTGCATATTTCCAGTTCACACGTTCAATTTTCCTCTATCTTTTTGAAAGTACAGGATATAAATTTATTTTAGCATCCTTGTCCAATACTTGCAACATATATCTATTCTGGGTCAGTTTCAGTGGACTGATTTTCCTATTATGGATTGTATTTTCTTGCTTTTTCACATGTCTGATAGTTTTTTTATTGAATGCCAGACATTATAGATTTTAACTTGTATGCTGTATATTTCTGTATTCCTATATAAGTATTCCTGAAACACAGGTTAGTTACTTGGAAACAATTTGATCTTTTCAGGTCTCATTTTTAAGACTGTTAGATAAGAGCAGAGCAGCACTTAGTCTAGACTGATTACACCCCACTACGGAGGCAAAAACCCTTTGAAGTACTCTATCCAATGCCCCATAAATTATGAGGTTTTCCAGTCCAGCTGGTAGAAAGACACTATTCTTGGTCTTGAATGAGTCAGGTATTGTTCCTTCAAATATTTTCAGATGTTTATTTCCCTATCTTCCAGTGGTTTCTCAAGGAGGTCCCTCTGTAGATACCTGGAGTTCTTTCTCTATTCTCTCTGGTATTCAGCCTTCCACTCTAGCCATCTTGGCCTACCCAGATTCTCAGCTATTGTTAGGGTATTTTATGTGTGGCCAAAGACAATCTTCTTCCAATGTGGCCCAGGGAAGCCAAAAGATTGGACACCTCAATCTTTTGAAGGGTCTACTGGAAGGCTTAGATGGTAAATAGTGGTTAATTTCAGCGAATTTCAGCTCTCTGATCAGCAGCAGCTACCCATTCTCACCCTCCAGTCCCCTGACAAGCAGCTATACGTGCATTCTTGTTTTAAGTCTTAATTTATAAAGGTGACAGACAGGACATGGAGAGATCAATGCCATTGAAAAGAAAAGTTTAATGTTACAATTCTCCCCAGAAATGAGGGTCATGGCATGCCACAGGGGGCCACATGAAACTCTGTCACAAGCAGAGACCACAAAGCAGAGAGAGGACCTGAGACTATGCCTTTATTGCTAAGTCAGTGGGATGGATCTAGGTGGGGACGTCCCCTGTGGGGCATAAAGCAAAAATAGACATTCTATGGTTGTCACTGGGAAGTCTGTGATATGAGTTTTGTGCACCCACGAGAGAGGGCTTAAAAGGATGATGTAAACAACTTTAGCCTTTAGTTTGTCCCTGTAATTAATATATGTCAAATAGGCAAACACAAAATCTAAGTAAACACAGAATAGTTCCAGGAGCAGCTTGGCTATGCACACATTCAGGAAACACCTTGCATAAAACTTACAGGAACCACCTGTCTTTCAAACATTGGAATAATCTGTTCTGACTCCCTTTGCTGCTTCTGATAAGAAAGCCAAAGACACAGGTGGCAGCCATTGTTGCAAGCTCCTCTCCCTCTGGCTAAAGTGACTTCCAGCAGATTTAAAGGGCCAGCACCTTTCCCCCATGCTTCTACTTTTCTCTTTTACCCCTTCAGGAAGCCAGATATCTAAGGACTGAGACATTCAAACACAACTGCATATACAGGGGAATTTAGAAAGTCATTACACATGCCCAGGGAAAGGCATGGGCTCAAAAAATACCTGAGAAGATCTTAAGTTTACAACTTGTGCTGATCCCCAGCAAAAGACAGCCTACAAAACCCAAAAAACATAACAAAAACCCAGCAAAATCTGGTGAAGGGAGACAATATGGCTTCCAGAGTTATCACATTATTACTCAAATGCCTTATTTTTCAACATAAAAATTATAAGGCACACAAAGAAACAGGAAAGTACAGCCCATTCAAAGGAAAAAAATAAAGAGAAACCATCCCTGAGAAAGACTAGATGGTGGGCCTCATAGACAAAGACTTTAAAATAACTATCTTAAAGATTCTCAGATAACTAAAGAAAGGTGTAGAGAAAGTGAGGAAAATGACATATGAACAAAATGGAAATATAAATAAAGAGACAGAAAACATAAAAGGAGACTAAGTAGAAATTCTGGAGCTGAAAAGTACAATAATGAAATGAAAAACTCACCAGAGGAATTAAAAGCAGTTTTGAGCAGGCAGAAGAGAATCAGCAAGCATGAATATAGGAAAATGAAATATATACATACAATGGAATAAGATTCCCTTGGAAAAGAAGGAAATTCTGATATATGCTACAATGCGGATAAACCTTCAGGACATTATGCTAAGTGAAATAAGCCAGTCATTTAAAAAAATACTGCATAACTCCATTTATATGAAGTATCTAGAGCAGTCAAAATCAGAGAGGCAGAAAGTAGAATTGTGGCTGCTAGGGGCTGCGGGGAGGGGAGAATAGGGTTTCATGGGTGTACTGTTCAGTTTTATAAGATGAAAAGTGATGGATTATCTACTTTTAAGGTTTTTATACTTAGAACTAAAAATAATTTCAGTCAACATGGGGATGTCTATAGAAGTCCCACCAAAGAATGGTACGAATGCTTGAAATGAATAGTTCTAGTTTACTGCAATAAGCACAAAACACATTTTCAGGAAAGCATACCAGGACCCAACAGGCCGGAAAATTTCCAAGTAAAAATTCCAAAGATTAGCTTGTGTGCATGCTGAACTGAGAAAACATGGCAAAATGATCTGCAAACAACTAAAAGGTTTCAATTTCGTATTTCAGAATTGTGAGTTCTTTTCATTCAGGAAAAAAATCAGGGAACTAGTAAAAGCCAATATTGCCTGGCAAAATTGAAGAGTACAAGTTCCTAAAAAAGGCTGCACCACAATACTGCCTAGAGCTGAAAGAAAAATAAAAGTGTGTTTGTGTGTGTATGAGTGTGTCCATATACATATGCAGACACATACATACACACATATGCATATATATTTATCCTTGACATAGAAATTTTTTTTTTTTTTTGAGACAAGGTTTCACTGTGTTGCCCAGGCTGGAGTGCAGTGGTGCGATTGTGGCTCCCTGCAGCCTCAAATTCCCCAGCTCAAGCAATTACCCCACCTCAGCCTCCTGAGTAGCTGGGACTACAGGTGCACACCAACATGCCCAGCTAATTTTTGTAGAGATGGGGGTCTCGTCATGTTGCCCAGGCTGGTCCTTAACTCCTCGATTCAAGTGATCTACCCACCTTGTTCTCCCAAAATTCTAAGATTACAAACATGAGCCATTATGCCCAGCCAATTCCATTTTTATTAGTACTTTCCACAGCTGTATCACTGAAGAAGGGCTTTTAAATAACAGCCTGTAACTTGTTAATCACTTAGAAATAAAACATGAAAACCAAAAAGGAACCAGTTGACTTTAAGTGCAAAACAAGGAATTCCAAAGAGCAATTTAATAAAATTGTCGACTTTCATAGCTGTAAAAGGCAATTAAGTTCCAATCTATATAAGAATTTGATCCCAAAATAAAAGTATAAAGTGTACCAAATCCATTCCTTTGATAATCATTTTCTACCCTGTAGAAAGCACTGTTCTTGGTGATGAGTCTCAAAGTCATTATTCTCTTGGAGCTTACATTCTAGAGATGAAAAGACAGATTAAAACAATACATATGAAATAAATGTTAGATGACAATAAGATTAACGGAGGAACACATGGAGAGCATAGGGGGCTGCAATTTTAGGAATCGTAGAAGTTTCCTACATTGTTAAAGTGAGTTCAAAAGTGCATCACTTCTTCTAATGAGGAAAACTGAAATCTGTTAGCAAGATAAACATCAAAGATTAAATGAAATGGCCGGGAGTGGTGGCTCACGCCTGTAATCCAAGCACTTTGAGAGACCGAGGCGGGCAGATCACCTGAGGTAAAGAATTCGGATCAGCCTGGCCAACATGGTGAAACCCCGTCTCTACTAAAATTACAAAAATTAGCCAGGCGTGGTGGCAGGTGCCTATAGTGCCAGCTACTGAGGAGGCTGAGGCAGGAGAATCGCTTGAACCCAGGAGATGGAGGTTGCAGTCAGCCGAGATTTCGCCATTGCACTCCAGCCTGAATGACAAGAGACTACATTTCAAAAAAAAAAAAATTAAATTAAATGAACCTATTTTTAACTATTTTTTAAATCACTATTTTATCATATCTTTATTATTTTTAAAATTTCTAAGGGGGTTTATGAGATTTTTCAAATCCAAAAGAGCTGGGAAGTACTGTGTTATATTATTATTATTTTTAAATTTTTTCTGGCTACTCTGGGCACACTGTCTATGGGTGGCCCTGCCCCACAAGTGGCAGTAAAAAAAATTTTTTTTTCTTTAGATTTTAAAATTTGTACCTATGGATTATATATATGAAATTGTATTATTATTAAACTGACTTTGGACCTTATGTGGCTCAGACTCTAAATCAGCAGTTCTCACAGAAAAAGGAGCCCTTTTGTCGCTAAGGGGAACATCTGGCAATGCCTAGAGACATTTTTGGTTGCCATAAATGGGAAGGAGGGTGCTACTGGCATCAGGTGGGTAGAGGCTGCTGAACTTAAAATTCACAGGACAGCCCTCCACATTAAAGAAGTATCCCGCCCTACAAGCTGCAGTTGAGAAATTCTAGGTTAGGCAGACACATGGCGAACACCAACGGTAAGGTGGAGGCTCTCTATAGAGAAGCACCATTCACGCCATGGGATCAGAGTCGAGGGCCTGAGTGGGGAGAGGAGTGAAAGAGCAGGTGGAGCTTCAACTCGGCCTGAGGAAAAGGTAAGGATGAAGTGAGGATTTCAGAAAGACGGAACAGCATGAGGAAAGGGGCGGACACGCTGGCTTGCAGCGTAAGCAGGGATTAGCTGGATTCTCAGGGGCTGTGGTTAGTCTCTTTTTGTATAAAATTACTCAATTTCCATGTTATCAAATTTACTTAGGGCAAAACCACCATACTGTAATTTCAACATTCATTCTTGTGTGAAATTAGGTTAAGATAGTGTGATCCAGAGGAAAGAGCATTAACCTAGGAGCCATCCCAGACTCCAGTAAACCGCAGGAGAGCGAGGCTCCCTCTATGAATGGGTAAGGCCTAGATATTCTCCAAATACTTTTTATAAATTGCTGGATGATTCTACCCTTAATCCAATTTACGTCCAGAAAAGGGCCAAAGGTTTTCATTCTCTTTTCATCTTTGAGTCCCCCTGCCTCAAACAGTTCCTTCCTTCTTGCTTTCCAGAATTCTGTTTATCCTGTTTTTAAATTAACTTTAAAAAGGAGGTAAAGCTTACAGTGAAATGCAGGTCGTACGTGTGCAGTGCGACGTTGTGATGTACGCCCCATGTAACCACAGCCCCTATCAGGAAGGCCTTCCCGTCTGACATGTGGCTCCCTCCCGGTAGGGACCCGCGATCGTCCCAGCACTTCTTCTGCACCTCCGAAGCTACTGCCCGTTTCGCAGTAAAGCCGCCCGCGTCCTAGTCTATTCCACCTCGCAGCCCCCGCACCCTGCAGGGGACCTGCCTCAGAAGCCCCAGCGACAGGCGCCGCGGGTGCCCGCCCTCCAGGAGCGGACAGTCAGGCCTGACCGGGCATTTCGCAAACTCCATCAGCGAACTTCCGAGGGCAAAGATGAAAAGGACAGCAGGCCGAGTCCTGTTTCTACTCGGAGGGAAGGGAGGCCTCCACGCGCTGCCGTAGCCTGGGGGTTAATTTCCCGGTCAGCACCAAGGCTGCCTAAGGCCCGGGCGCCAACGTGCGCGGCACAGGACGCGGCCCCTTCCGGCGACCGGGACACGAGGACCAACAGCGCCTAACCGGCAACCAGGATCCACTCTCAGGCCGGCGCCAGCTCCTTCCCTCAGGCATCCGCCAGCCACTGCTAATTAAACTCTTCCACCACTACCACCCTGGAAAAAAGGTGAGAAACAAACACACAAAAGGCACCTAACCCAGTCCAAAACCCCTCGGCGGCGCGCAGCCAACCCCACAGCTGCGCCCAAACCCGGCCACTCACCAGCCGCGCGTGCGCAGTCGCCCAAACTCCACCTGTGCAGTGGGAGGTTCTAGCCAGAGTCTCGCTCGCGCAGGCGCAGGCCCTCCCGCCCAGGCCCTTGCGCAAGGCGGGTCATCTACCCGCAGCGTCTCAATCCCGCGTTTACAACCCTGAGGGCCGTCTCCGGCCTGGAGTCGTTCCTTCACTTGTCTCATCAGCTGCCCCCAAGAATGGTAGCAAAAAAAAAAAAAAAAAAAAAAAAAAATTAAGGCCCTGGCAGGGCGCGGTGGCTCACGCCTGTAATCCCAACACTTTGGGAGGCCGAGGCGGGCGGATCACCTGAGGTCAGGAGTTCGAGACCAGCCTTACCAACATGGTGAAACCTCGTCTCTACTAAAAAATACAAAAATTAGCTGGGCGTGGTGGCGTGTGCCTGTAATCCCAGCTACCCAGGAGGCTGAGGCAGGAGACTCGCTGGAACCCGGGAGGCAGAGGCTACAGTGAGCCGAGATCGCACCACAGCTACTCCAGCCTGGGCGACAGAGCAAGACAACATCTAAAAAAAAAAAAAAAATTAAGATCCTAATTAAAGTTAAACCCACTATTTTGCACTGAGTGACATAGATTTTCAAAGTCAAGGCTTCATTGGTCGATTGTCTGCTCAGTCTTTTTTAATCAAATCGTTGACTTTAAATGTTGACATCAAATTGAGGCTTTGGTAAAATTGACAGGATTGGCGGTGGCGGGGGGGGGGAACCTTTAAAACTCGTTAGTCTTTCAGAGTCTTCAGTTTTGAATGCGTTGGTCAATATATGTATTTAGACATCTAGCGCCGTAAGTAGGTATGATTTTTGTCAACACCACCTTAATTATCTGGCACATACAGGCACTGATTCTTAAAAGGTTCCCTTACGTTTTAGCAGTTACCAAATTATAAGTGATACAAACTATTTTTTTCCAATTCCCCAAGAAATCAATCTATATTATGCTCCTACCCTCCCTTTCCTCCATTTTCTGTACCAATTTCATGATCTTGCTAAATTTTATATATTCTGCTGAGCAATGTGAAAATCCTTTCTGGTATAAGGTAAGGATATAAACTGTTCAGCTGGCAAATGATGCTATTCAGTAAGTAGTTAATGAAACAGTAGTTTTATAACATTGGGTGTACTATAATTTCTATTTTAAGAACTTTCCAGTTTATAATAACCTATGCTACATTTTGACTTTGTTTTGAATTGACGATAAGTCTATTAACCAAATATTTCAAGATCAGGTGTATTCTGGAAAAGGAACAGGAAGAAAATATATTTAAAAAACTAAAAGAAATTTAACACAAACTGAGAAACAATAACCAACTTTTATGAGTGCATTTTTTATGGAGGTGGTGTTCAATAAACAAGACTGCCCTAGCTTATAACTACTTTAACAGAAGTTTACATTCAGTCAAATTGAGTCTGAAACAGTAGATCATTTTCTTTCAAAGCTGACATTGCTTTAATAGCATGTAAGACATGTTATCTTCACGTATTTTACTATATACTATTTTTACTATTAAAGTGACCACAGATGTCAGAGTTTTTTATACCTTCACTAGACCTGATTGCTCACAGCATGACAGTAATACAGTAAGATTAATATTTTCCTGGTGAAACCTATGCACTGTAATTTAATGGTTTTTGCAAATCATAAACATGTAAAATATCAAAGGAGTACTCATTCTCATTAAAGGGGAAATTACTTGTCCAGTTAAATTGGACATGAAGGATGTCTTCAATTCAGGAATTACTCCTTTTGTGTATTCACCAATGATTTTTGTTCGTCTTGCTTCTCTTCAGAAATGGTGTAAAAAAGAAAGTAAACCAGACTTGGGGCCAGGTGCAGGGCTCACGCCAGTACTTTGGGAGGCCAAGGTGGGCAGATCACCTGAGGTCAGGAGTTTGAGACCAGCCTGCTCAACATGGCGAAACTCCATCTCTACTAAAAATACAAAAATTAGCCCGGTGTGGTGGCACACGCCAGTATTCCCAGCTACTTGGGAGGCTGAGGCAGGAGAATCGCTTACACCCAGGAGGTGGAGGTTGCAGTGAGTCAAGATCACACCATTGCACTCCAGCCTGAGTGACAGAGGGAGTCTCTGTCTCAAAAAAACAAAACAAAAAACAAAACAAAACAAAACAAAAAAAACCACACTAGACTCAGTTTTTCTTAAAACAACAACAAACAAATTACCTGTAAGTACAAAAACAGATTCAGGTGTTTGTTTTTCTTCCATGGAGTGCTTTATCACAGAGTTATTCGAATTATCGTAAGCATGTTGCAAAGGATATTCCTTAGATTTCTAGTCCGGTAAGGTACTTTGAGAAAACACTGTATCAAGTAAAATGAGGAAAATCTGATTAAACTCTTCTTCTGAGTTTCACCACGGGCATTAATGTGTTAAAGCCTTCAACTTAATGCACTAAAGAAACCTGTTTATCAAAACGTATTTAACAATTATTTTAAAAAATTACTAATGAAACTCACTTTGGGAATCACCGTTAGGATTTTTTTTTTTTTTTTTGAGACGGAGTCTCGCTCTGTCCCCAGGCTGGAGTGCAGTGGCGCGATCTCGGCTCACTGCAAGCTCCGCCTCCCGGGTTCACGCCATTTTCCTGCCTCAGCCTCCCGAGTAGCTGGGACCACAGGCGCCCGCCACCACGCCCGGTTTTTTTTTTTTTTTTTTTTTGTATTTTTAGTAGAGACAGGGTTTCACCAATGTTAGCTAGAGTGGTCTCGATATCCTGACCTCGTGATCCGCCTGCCTCGGCCTCCCAAAGTGCTGGGATTGCAGGCGTGAGCCACCGCGCCCGGCCAGGACTTTTTCATTGTTGTAGAAATAATACGTGCCTATTTAGCAGAAAATAAAATCCTTGTTGCTGTGGTTTGAATAGCTCCCTTGCAAAATTCAATTGTTGCCAATGTACCAGTATGAAGAGGTAGGGCCTTTAAGAGGTGATTAGGCCAAGAGAGTTCCTCCCTAATGAATAAAATTAGGTCCCATTACAAACGGGCTTGAAGGAGGGAGTTGATTCTCTCTTGCCAGCATCTGGTGATGGCTTTCTTGCCTCTTCCACATGATGGAAGTCAAAGGGCAGCCTCCAGAAATGAAAGAAATAAGTTTCTGTTCTTCAGTCTCAGGTATTCTAACAGCACAAACAGAGTAAGATAGTTGAATTAAATAGAACAGACTAAGATAGTTGACATAAATAGATCTATTTTCTCATTAAAAAAATACAGTAAATAATATGGTGAATTCTACCCCAATATCCCTAGGGTGGTTGTGGTTAGGGCTATAACGTAGTATCAATATGAAGATATTACAGCATGTATTTAAAAGCAATTGACTATTAGGTATCAGACTTAGTGTTAGGATACATTTGTCTAATGAAATGAAATCTGTTTTCAGAAATAATCTTTAAATACAATGGAATTTATTGAGCATCTACTATTATATTTCATCCATCACTTTTAAATTTTTTCTTTGGGAGGAACACTTATAAGCTCATGATATGGATAACAGACCTGTTGAAATTAATGTAAGCCCTAAGTAGCTTAGTTAGAAATTGAATCTAGGTCTGCCTCTACCCTGCAGTCTACCAGTTCAAGTAGCTTTACCAGGTCAGTCCTTAGAAATAACCATAACATCCACCAGGGCAGTGCAGTTATAAACAGGTGTACAAATAAGAAGTTCCACTACTCAATACATCTTGGGCTTTCTTAAAGGTGTATTTGAAGCCTAAGATTAGGCAGAAATGAACACTATCAAAACAAGAACAAAACTGCTCACTACTATGGGAATAAAAATGTTTAGCAGATCCTATTTGCTTTTGTTCATTCATCATCTCTGGGAAACATCAATGACTTACCTCAGTTCACTCTCATGCTATATATTAAAAATAATTTACAGGGACACTCAGTAGGAGGTTGAATTATATGCCAGAACCGAGACAGGATGCTGCTGGGGGTGCTGCGTGGAATTTCCCAGCAAAAGATTCTTTCATTAGTTTCACCAAATATACCATTTCCACTTAGTTTTAAAAGAAAGTCAAACTGAACTGCCATTTGAGATTACATAGAATGCACAAGACCCAATCTGAGACCCTATGTTAAAAAAAAACAAACAAAACTGTTTTATAATCTAATCAGCCTGTCAAAGGCATCACCCATAAGCAACCGAATTGTATTTTTGGAGAGCACCACTAAAGATGTCTTTTTAAAAAGTTATAGATTTTTATATATTTGGGACCTTTGAAATCATCTGTGGGTCTCAAATGACAGATGATTAGCCTGTGTGCATGGCCCCACACTTGGTAATGAAAGAAACAAAAATTCAAAATACACTCTAATTGGTTTTCTTAAACAACTTTTCTTTATCCACCTTTGGAGTGGAATAAATTTCAATATAAGCTAAATAACAACATTACAAATCAAAGAATATTCAAAGCAAATTCAGGTTAAAAATGAACATTTTAAAAATGCATTTTCTTTAAAAATTAACTTTTCACTTCATATGTTTACAAGATTTAACACTGGGCAAAGGGTGGATCTGTCTAGCACACAGTAAGATGGTAATTCACCACTTTCCCTGAAAGGCCAAAAAGAATGACTTGCTAAAAGTATTTACTAAATATGCACCAAAGATAATGACTTAACTAATAACTGTGAAATTGTTTCTAAGACTGTGGGCTGAGATAAATATTATAAAATATAGACAAAATTTTTATATTTCTAATACTGGATATTCTGTGAGTACCAGGGGTTCTCCCAGAAGGTAATGCAAATCTTGATTTTTATCTGTACAGATGTCTTCATTTTTTTAAATTTAAAATTATTTTAGGACCGTGTAATGTCCCCAGTGTCAATCTTCCTATAATGGTAAACAAACTAGCACCATTTCAATGAGTTTAATAAAAGAGTCTAGCTAAATACCCATGAACAAATCACACATGGTCAAAACAAAAATGTAATAAAAATATTTAGTGAAAAGACACATTTTAACTCCCATTTATGAATTTTAAAAATACAAATAAAATTTTATCAACCTGATATTCAGCCTATAACTGGCTCAATACATAGCCTTATTTCCTAAAATCATATTGCAGCATCTTCTGAAAAACTAAATGCAACTTTATACCTTCATTAGTTATGTTAATAGAGGTAAATATTTAAACAGTACACTCATCCCTGGGTCTTTAAATAAAACTGAAAAGTCTTAGTGTAAGTTTAAAATTTTAATATTTATAAATTTAAAAAATTTTACACGTGCTGAGTGGTAGCAGTGCTAACATTTTTGTGACCATTAAACCACAAACTCACTGCATAGAGCTGCTTTCTTTGTACAGAGAATCAAATCACAATACCAACATTTGCAATTTGTAATAATTTTATGTGGTAAAAGACACCACACCAGGAAGCCTGGGCTCAGAAAACACTTGAGGTCAGATCCCCAGTAGGTACATAGTGCAGATGCAGTATATAATTTCAGGCTAGGAAAATTAGCTACTAGTATGTATCTGACAGTTCCTAATAGCTAAGAGGCCTAAGAATGCAGACGGGGGGGAAAAAAACCAAAACCAAAAAAAAGACACCTCTCCAATTGCTGGGAGGGCCTGGGAACAGGTGAAGATCAAACCACAGTGGGAGAGGAGGGTAAAGATGTGAGCTTCAAGCGGGTAATGGGCAAGCCACACCTCCCAGTTCCTAGGAGGGAATCGCCACAGCCAACTTCAGCATTCTCGTCTTTACTAAGACTTACCCATAGAGAACTACAGCAGGAAACCGATTTCTTCATTCATTCTCTTTAAAGAGAATGAATGCCCAGTATTAAACTTCTATTTTTATTTGAACAAAACATATTCTTTGGTTAACTATGTCATGGGTTCTCACTATAATCAACCAAGCATACTTCACATATTTTATATCTAAATGAAAATATGCTTAAAATTCAACTGGAACCATGGCATTTCACATCAATTTGAGCTCAGCAATATGGCTAATTTGGACATTTTAATTTTAGAAAACCAATTTTTAAAAATTCTTAAATGCAGTGTTTTCAGAACATAGTTACCAAGTCAGAGAATAACCACTTATATTTTAAAAAGTTTAAAACATTATTATATCCTCAAATCAACAATGTTGTTTTGTGGGAAAACTTACAGAAAATTATAATGTTAAACCTCACAGCCAAATCAGTTCCTTATTCTCTGGTTTTAAAAAACACAAACAAACCTTAAGAAGTACTGCGGTTCCTTCTAACTTAAAAGGTTAATGTTTTATTCAGGAACCAATAACAGTAATTCCTCGTCAAAGACAGCTAACTTAGTAAGGTCAATTGACAACCACCTCTAACAACAGAGGTGGCAAACAGATAAAAATTGTAACAGAGAAAAATATTATTTCAGGGTTCAGAATGATGTTGAATACTAGGAGACTCAAACTTGTAATCCTTGAAACTGACAGCTAGTTCCCTTCAATACTTTAGGGGTTCATAGAAGTATTAACAGAAATGGGAAACATGGTGATATTACAACTATAAAGACTTGACATTTTTGGTAAAAGAGAAAGTTCAAAGACAGTTAAGGGGAGTGTTAAATAATGCTGACTGGGGGGAAATGATATAGATACTTGCTTTTCAAATGAAAATCATGGACAAGTAGTAGTAACCATCCCATCTGAACAGAGTAATGTAATATAATTAGATACACAGTTTACAATGAAATAAGACTAAATTCTTAAAATTGGTTTGAAAAAAACCTGCAGTTTGTTTACATTAAAAGTCACACTTTACACCAGACAAAAACTCAATGCAGTGATGTTAACATGCTACTGTCTTCTAACAGAGATGGCCACCCTGAAAGACCCAAATAACGGTGCTGGAAAGGACACTGTCAAATACTGTCAGGTAGTTTTGCTACTGAGGCAGCCACTCATCCAGCACAACGACTATAAAAGCAAATCAATCCTTTTAACAGAACAAGAACACAGTTACAGGTGCTACTACATTAACAGACTGTGAAAGTATAAAGTCTTTAGTGATTGTGCCTTGGGAAATAAATGGGTCAAGGAAAATAAAATGAGAAACAAACAAAGGATGTATGGAAAACTAGAGGTTAAAGGATACTATATGAACAACAGAAATTTTATAAAACAAAAATCTAAAAATGAAATACTTGACAGTGACCCTTTGACATATATAAAAGAGGGCACAAATAATGTTTTTGTTTTAAAAAATGTTTTAACAACAGTTTTAATAGAAAAAAAACAACTGACTTGAATTAAGCCAGTGTTCTTGACACCTACTGGGCCAAGAGCATTAAAACAAAACAAGGCGGGAGAAGTTAATAAACACAACTAAAGACAAAATTGGACAAAATAAAACAAAAGAAAACACAAAGTGAACAAACAACCAATAAGGCAAACATGCACACAACCACCCTGAAAAGGTCTAGCCGTTGCAACTCAGTGGCATCCCCATCACCTAAAAAATGGTAGTGGCTTCTCCCCACCCCAGTGAGCTAATATTCAACATTCTGGTGATCTTATAAGTATTATTTGGCCCAATCTGAAGAAGGTCTTTTTAAACTAAAACTAGTCTAATGAAATTACACCTCAGGAATATGGAGGTGAAATTTTCTATTTTTAGTATTGTAATAGGATCTGGGCAAATTTTGCAAATATGTTGCCATCTGGATAAAAGTTATTAAATATAGATGCCTTTTTACTTACCAAGGCATTCCTTTCCCACTCATCTTTATTTTTAATAACTTGATTATAGTTCTGTCATGGTGCGTGGACCTATCCAGTCAACTGTGTGTTTCAGTGCCCTTTGGTAAAGAGACTGTACTTAGCACACACACAGATACACATAATTCGCAACAGCTGAGAAAGCTTGAGGGATCTGGGAAACACAAAACACCAAGAACAACGCAAAACAAATAGATTACTGCTGCATATCACTTCAAGTTTTTTAAGGGGAAAAAAACACACCTAAAAATAAATGCATCAAAGTATTTTTTAAAATACAGAAACGTGTACTTCTGGATGACTGATATTAATTTCCTTCCTAGCAGTCTTTTCAAGATGTTTTTGCTTCCCCTTAATTGTGACTCAATGGTAATCAAATTGAGAGAAATGTTAAGTTATGGCCCAAGGCCCTGCATTCACATCTACCTAACATCACATGCACAGGTTGGATGTAATTCAGATGCTCCAGTTTTGTGAACTGTTAATAACACAGAATTATACAAAGTTTTGCACAGCATCACATGTCATGACACATATGCTATATGCAATCAGGTAGAAAAACTGTATTTGCAGAATGGTTTAATAGATAGGTGTCAGGAATATGGTGGAAGCAGAGTTTCATGAGTGCACCTGTGCCAGAGTCCTCTACCTGTCACTGTGCTGTGAAAGTACTGCAATGAGTGGAGTTTCATATGCCTGCTGTGTATAAATTAGCTTTTATTTCCACATTGTAAGCTGGCACACTGAATTAGGGGAGCATGGCAGCTGTATAAAAATCCTGATTAAAAGATCAAACTAGAGGATCTAAAGTGAATTTTTAATCTCTGAAATTAAATTCACTGGCTCCCGTGACTGGAGAAGAATTATTGCCCCTAATGCCCCAACGTGCAATAGTCTGTGTGAATCAGTAATTCACATCCTTTAAAATAATTATTGCTTAAGCAAGCCATTTAGAGTAGATATGGGCTATGTGGCTGGATAGAAACACACTCAAAAAGTTAGACTAGACGGAAACAAGCCTTTCATTTCACTGATAAACCTACATAAATACACGATCGAAAGGGGCAACAGGTTCATAGCAGCTAACACCCTAAACCAACTCTGAAGCATCAAGACGTGGTTTCTTACTAAAACAGATCAGCTGTTTTTGTATTTTCCTCTTAAAATTAAGGCAATGAAATGGCTACAGTTCCTAAGGTTATTTTTATGGAACAAAAATATACATGTATTTTCCTCCTCAAGTTCAGGCATCAGAGTATGATTAGTCACTTGTATTACACAAAACCTGCAGCACTGGGTTGATGTAAGAGAGAGACAGAGAAAAGAAAGAAAGAGAGAGACAGAAAGCAAGAAAAGCAAGAAAGAAAGCAAGCAAGAAAGCAAGCTAAGAAAAAGCCAACAAACCCCTGGTGATGTTTCCCCTTCTTGCTGAATTATAAACCCAATCATCAAAGGGAGGAAAAGCTAGAAAGCACAAAACCTCTTAAGAGTTTTCAATGTCTCTTTCATTGATTCAAAACTTTTGGGGTGACGAAAGGGAGCTTATTAACATGAAGACTCCTGGGCCCAACAACCAGACATTCTGACTCTGAAGGTCTACAGTTGGGCCTAAGAATCTACCTTTTCACCAGCTCCTCAAGTGATGCAGGCGATCTATGGAGATTTTGAGAAACACTGCCTAGCATATATCCATTTCATATTTAATGACAAAAATTCTAAACTTTGGCTAGCCACCTATGTTAAAAGGAAAAAAGGCACTGCATATGTATTTTGTGGTGCCCATATCTGTTTGCACATATATGGAATTTCATTTTGAAAATTTTAAATCACCATTCAAAATCTAAAAGACATATGTATGACAGATTGTGGCTAACACTTAACAGCAGAAGCTGATGCCAAGTTGACCTCTCCTGTTTCACTGTATTACATACATATCAAAGTTTCAGGCTCTCCAAAATCCAAAATGGCCAAATGAACTGAGGAATACGACAAGACTCAAGTCAACTTTCAGCAATTCAGTGCACTTTGCAGAAAGGATCTAAATTAAGCATAAAGTTCTGTTGTTTATTTTACACAAAGGAGACCACCGACATTTGCCATAAATTCTTCTAAACTCTTTAAGAAGGCCATCTTCTGCTTCCGATCCAGCGTAGGAGGAGTGCTGCTTGCAGTGAGCTTGTTGAAGGCATCTGCTAATCTCTGGTAAATAACTGGGTCTTGCTGACTTGACAATAATGTTTCGACCAGTTCAGAATATTCAGCCTATTGAAGAGATAAAGTATACACAAGTATTCTCCTTAGAATATCATACAAGTAGATCTTATCAGTTACTGGACTGTGGGGTTCTAAAAGGCAGAGACACATTTTAAGAGTTAACATTTAGAATAATTCAGCATTTAAGTACTTCTGTTTGAAAACCTTTTACATGAATTAATTCATCTATCATTTACAACAATGCTTCGAGCCAGGTACTGTTTCTATTCCCATTCCAGAGGTGAAGGTTTCAACACTCAGTGAGGTGAAGTGATATGGCCCAGATCAAGCAAGAGTCCACCAATCTAGACCCAAGACCGATGTGATAATCAACTTTGTTGTGCTGCCTCTTCAAAGCACATTATTCCTATTTATTTTGCGTTTTACACATAATCTAAGTCTGCAGTAGTTCCCCAGAGGTTAATAGAGATATCTTGTCCACCCAGTTCTGAGAACAGCAATGTGCACAAAGACAGGACAGGCAAAGACAGGACAGGCAGGAGCCTTTTGGGAGGACGGGGCGGAGAAATCTATTCCAGTGCCTTCTCCAAGTGGAGCAGGGCACTCTGAAAGCTCCAAACCAGCACTGTGCCCAGCAGCTCTTAGAGAAAGGGCAGGAAGAGGACTTTAGTAAATATAGGAATATGGGAAATTTTCTATTTTTAATACTCTATTATAAAGCCTTATAAAGGAAAGTGGAAGAAGGTGTGGGCTTAAGGGAAATTCAACCAGGACAGAGGTAAGCTCTCAAAAAAAGCTGGCCTGGACAGGCATAGTGGCTCAGGCCTTTAATGCCAGCACTTTGGGAGGCTGAGGAGGGACAACTGTTTGAGCCCGGGAATTTGAGACCAGCCTGAGCAACACAGTGAGATCCCACCTCTACAAAAAATTTGAAAATTAGGCAGTTGTGGTGGCGCACAGCTGTAGTCCCAGCTACTTGGGAGGCTGAAATGGGAGATCGCTTGAGCCCAAGAGGTTGAGGCTGCAGTGAGCCATGGTTGCTAAACTGCACTCCAGCCTGGGCAACAGAGTGAGATCCTGTCTCACTGCAACCTCTGCTTCCTGTGTTCAAGTGATCCTCCTACCTCAGCCTCCCAAGAGTCTGGGACTACAGGCATGCACCACCATCCCTGGCTAATTTTTGAATTTTTAGTAGAGACAGGGTTCTGCAATGTTGCGCAGGCTGGTCTCAAGCTCCCAGACTCAATCAATCCACCCACCTTGGTCTCCCAAAGTGCAAAAATTACAGGCATGAGCCACTGCACCTGGCATGCTGTAATTTTTCACTGGCTTCTTGCGATATCATGATAGACCAAAATGGTGAAACCAAATGTTAATTACATTTGGAAAAGAAGGATAAGGTAGAGCATCCCAATCCCCAACCATGGAGCCAGAGTGGCTCCCCTAATTGCCCTATCCAAGGGACAGTCCTGTTCACAGGGGACCAAGTATAATCTCCTATCATTTCCCTACTCATGGGAAATGGTAGAGGTGGCAAGGCGTGGTGGCTCACACCTGTAATCCTAGGCACTTGGGGAGGCCGAGGCGGGTGGATTGCTTAAGTTCAGGAGTTCGATACAAGCCTGGGCAACATGGTGAAACTCCGTCTCTACAAAAAATAAGCCAGGTGTGGTGGTGCACACCTATAGTCCCAGCTACTTGGGGAGCTGAGGTGGGAGGATCGCTTGAGGCCAGGAGGCCGAGGCTGGAGTTAGCAGTAATTGCACCACTGCACTCCAGCCTGGGTAATAAAGTGAGACCCTGTCTCGGAAAAAAAAAAAGCGAGATAGTAGAGCCTCTGGGGCCAGGCAGCAGGTATCATACTGGCCATACCTAAAACCTGCTCTTTCCTGCAGTGTGTAAATATGTTAAAAGAGAGGGAGAGAGAGAAATAAAGGAAGAGAAGGAAGGAAGGAAGAAAGGAAGGAAGGAAGAGACAAGAGGGTGGAAAGGAATGGGGTAGGAAAGGGAGAGAGGGAGAAAGAAAGAAAGGGAAGGAAGGGAGGAAGGGAGGGAGGGAGGAAGGAAGAAAGAAAGGAAAGAAAAGAAAAATGAAAGAAAAAGAAAAAAGAAAAGAAAAAGAGAGAGAGGAAGGAAGGAAGGATCAGACAAGAAGACGACCTTGCTAGTAAGCAACAAGTAAGTCAAATGACAGAGAAAGGGCACAGATTTGAGAGCAGGTACCACCTGCAGGAAGTGGCAGCCTAGGGCACAGAGCAAGAAATGAAGCCCCAGGGCACCTTCAGCTTAGGGCACAGATGTTACGGGAAGTCTAGAGAAAGGAGGTCTTTAAATAGTATGGAAGACCTCCTCTAAGCCCTTTTTTAAGGACGGAAATAAAACGCCAAAGCTTCTTGACCATGCTGGGAGGTATATATATATACACACACACATATATATGTACATTACATATATATGTGTGTGTATATATATGCATGGGAGAGGAAAAGGGGAAACGGAGGCAGCAAACTGTTCAATACAGTCCTTTTCATAAATTTCACAGGCACCTATTCGATCAGAAGTGGGGAGACAGGTAAGCTAGCCTAACTCTTCTATTAACCCCACTATCAGTGATGCTTCAGAATCTTTAAAAGATCAACAAAATGAAATAATATACTGTTTTCTATAATATGCAATAAAATACTGTCTTCCATACTGTCTGAAGGCAGACTCTTCCTTGTCTGCCATCCTGTCTCCCTTACAAAACCATGAGTTCTTCACACACCCATTATGTATTCCTCATTCCTAGCACAGTTGTTTAACGACAGGCTTTGGGGCAGTGACCATTGCAAAGGATGGTTCATAATGGTGGAGGACAAAAAATAAATGCTTTGAACTGACAAACAGCTGTCAGATAAACACAAACTGACATGTGAAAGCTAATAAAGAAGCTAAGAAATACTTCCTCGCTGAAACAGAACTGAGGCACTGAGTCACAGATCCTATAAGGGGGGATTAATGACCCACCATGTATCTCAACAATCTCTTTGCAAAACAGAATGAGAAGAGTCCCCTGAAAAGAGGCATGTCCAGTACCTGGTGCAAACACACCAACGTGTAGAAAGCTTCGCCAGCCGCAGTGGTCATCTCTGTGTTGTGCTTTTGCAAAACCAGCATATCAAAAACCAGCTGAAATTACATAAGACTTCTAAATAAAAACATAGGATGATCATATATCCTCCAGTCCCTCCCCAGTCCAAAAAAGAAAAAGAGAGGGTTGGTTGTTATTCTATTTATTAAATCAATCTGAAATTTTCCTTAATGTTTATTAAAAAATACCTTACAGATATTGCTACTTGCTGTGGTATCTGAATAATCAACAATATCAAATTCCCTCAATATTTACCACATCAATTTCCAAGAACACAAAAAATAGAGGATGAGAATGTGTCCATGAAGAGTTGATCTTCAGGAAAAAACAGTGAACCAGGAAGTCACGGTTTCCTCGCCTCCGAAAGAATGGAAGCATTTCCTCATTTGAATGCAGAATTATGTGCACCAACCATACTTTTGAAAGTAGCTGATTTTCTGACCTACCGCACAGACATCTTACCTTAAGAAAGTGCCGTGTTGCTAGAAAAAGTGGTGAGTCTGTTTCTTGTGCTTTTGCACACTGTTCAGCTAACGGTGTCAAGGCCTCCAGGCAAAGCTGGCAAACCTCCGAACTCATTCTGATCATGAAGGTCAAAGAACAAACTAGATTGGATATATTCGATTTATAAAAGATAAAAAAAATTACAGCTAGTATTAAATGCATGAGTGTTTCTAGAAATGAATACAGATACACAAGTAGACTCATGGGCAATATCTTCACTGAGTTATATAAGGAAAGAAGATTTCCAGCGTTTTTCAGATCGCCTATAAGGTTTTTGGGTTTGAGCCTGGTGATGTATAGCTTGTTTCAGTTTATGATACATACGACTTATTAAAAAGTCATATTATTCTCTACAATCAGAGCTAAGACCAGAGACCCAGCTCAGCATTACTAATGGGACCCTGATGAAGGGGTAACTCTGGAACCAGGGACTGAATGCCTCAGAGATCTGTGAAAGGAGGACAGGACGAGGCAAACTAACAAAAGAAACACAGATATAGAGCAGTTACAGAGGTGACAGGTTTTTTTTTTGAGATGGAGTTTCACTCTTGTTGCCCAGGCTAGAGTGCAATGGCACAATCTCGGCTCACTGCCACCTCTGCCTCCCGGGTTCAAGTGATTCTCCTGCCTCAGCCTCCCAAGTAGCTGGGATCACAGGCACCTGCCATCACACTCAGCTAATTTTTTGTATTTTTATTAGAGACAGGGTTTCACTGTGTTGGCCAGGCTGGTCTCGAACTCCTGACCTCAGGTGATCCACCCACCTCGGCCTCCCAAAGTGCTGGAATTACAGGTGTGAACCACTGTGCCTGGCCCAGGGTTTTTTAAGAAATAAAATTGAACCATAAAAGAAAAATAAAAATGTAAACTTAGAAAACTTTTCTTTAAAGGAAGATCTTTTTCCCCAAGTGACAAGTAACAATGATGTTCATTTAAAGGATATGATGTCATTCCTAATTCTAGGGAGTACATCAGACTTTTAAACAGATCCTCAGGAAGCTGTGGTATTTTTTCAGGAAAAATCTCACAGATAAATGTGATTAATTTGTAGTACTGATTACAAAGGGTTGGAAACTGAAAAAGAAATATTAAATTATTTGGATGCTCATTAGTATCCAATTTCTATTTTCATCAATGCAATAAAATAAAGTAACTGATAAGCTTCTAAATATAATGATTTCTTTAAAACATGTACAAGATACAGAAAACATGAAGACCAAATTAAATGTAAAAACAGGTACAAATAAAGGGCATATTTTAGTAACTACTATGAAACAAAGTAACAGACAGTCAAAAAATTATCTTCTAGATAGTTAATAAAATCTAAGGTCAATTCCAGATATTCTGTGTTTACCCGGAAAAAGTAAACAAGGCAGCCAGATTTAAAATTATTAAATAACTTGGGAGTAAAACCTTTTTGTAAATGTATTTCCATTCAAACATGTTGAAAAAATTCAAGAAGGTTAATACAAATTGTTAAGACTATGCACAGAGCAGAGTATTCGGTCTTTACCCTTCCAAAAACATTTTTCCAGTTGTACTATCCTAGAGAACTGAGCTAAAAGTAGGTAATCTGGTTTAACCACACTTAAGAAAAACACACACTTAAATGTTTAATGGCTTATTTGTTTAAACAAACCCTAAATGCAAATCAATATGGAGAGTTGACTCAACTTCCTCATCCTGCTGGCTGGCTGCTGTGTGAATGCCATGGGTCATCAACATTGTTTCCAATAGACACTCTCAAGGAGGGGGAAGCACACGGTTAGATCTTGCTATGCTGGCAATCAAATAGGACTCATTCTTCTCGTATGTACTCACCTTCTGGACACTTCTCAGCCTCTACTTTTTTTTTTTTTTTTTTGAGACAGAGTCTCGCTCTGTCACCTAGGCTGGAGTGCAGTGGCACGATCTTGGCTCACTGCAAGCTCCGCCTCCCGGGTTCACGCCATTCTCCTGCCTCAGCCTCCCGAGTAGCTGGGCCTACAGGCACTCGCCACCATGCCCGGTTAATTTTTTGTATTTTTAGTAGAGACGGGGTTTCACCGTGTTAGCCAGGATGGTCTCGATCTCCTGACCTCGTGATCCACCTGCCTCGGCCTCCCAAAGTGCTGGGATTACAAGCGTGAGCCACTGCGCCTGGTCCAGCCTCTACTATCTTACTTCCTCCTACTCCTTGTCTTTATCTCGTGTGTGTGTGCACACGCACGCATGCACGCACATGTGCACATACACACACAAACTCCTCCTTTCCTTTCCACCCATGTCCTCATCCCCACCCTTATCCTGCTATGACAACTCATGACAAGAGACCTCCCTCTGTGGTACTTACGGGTGGTAGAAAAAAGTTGCCTCACCACCACCACACCCTCAATATTAACTGACAAAACCAAGGCATAATGTAGTCAGAATGTGCAAAAACTTTAAAACAGCATCAGTCTTGGAAGCATACCATCCCATTTTTACATGGTGCCCCTTGGAAAATGCCTTCCTTTGCTCAATCCCTTAACCTGAGAGTGATGTTCAGAAAGTATCAGAGGAAAACACTGAAACTTTTAACTTACTTTATTCCCTTAGTGACAAATTATGAGGTAATCAAAACTGCTAACAGAATGTAGTTTCTAAAAGGACAGGCTTCTTTCTGTAGCACTCCCTGACAAAACGAGTCACTAATGTATGGGTGCCTGCAGGACTCTGGGGCAGAAACAGAGACTGAGTAAGGGCCCATGTTACTGAGAAGCACGCACAAGTAACTGTTAATGAAAATACAAAAATTGTATCTTCATGTGCACTTAGCAGATACAACTACTAAATTAAATCACAGATATATTCTTGTCTAATGTATCTTTGAACTTCAGTTACATATAGTGGTATGTTCACATTCAATTTCATTAATTACCTTCAAGAGATCCTGTGACATCAAGGGCAGAATTAGGTTTACTCCGTACAACACAACATCCGCTGCTGACACAGATCTGTTTGCTGCTTGACCTGGCTCATGTCCTCTAAACACTTCATCTATTAAAATAAAAGGATGCAGGCTTATGGTGGTAACATCAATAAATCTTCCAAATGTGTATTCGACCCTTATGAAAATAAACTCACCCCTAGAGGCTAAATAATGAGTGAATAATAAAGAATCTGACCTCGTCCTGCCCGGTCTCTGGCGAGGGGATGGAGGAGACAGCACATCCAGGGGTGAAAAAAAGATCTGAGACCCCAGCCCTGTGTCATCCTTTTGAGTTTTATTAGGGGATATGAGTACTTGATACAGAAGTATTGGGGAGGTTAAGAGCAGGAGACAGTCTAGAAATAAAACTAATGCTTAATCAATGTTTTGAAATATAAAATCTACTGGCATACTAGCCATAATATGAGTTAAACAATTTCTATAGAAATATCCATTTGATTTCAAGTGTGTATAATATTTCTAAGCTTAAAAGGAATGCGAGAAATACAGAAATTAAAATGTTACATAAAAAAGAAAGTAGTTTAAAAAAGAACAACCCATATGACAAAGGGTTATCATTCTTAATACATATGAATTATATATATATATAAAGTAATGAGAATACTAAGACCTAAACAGATAAATTAACATCTCTAAACAAACGTTTATCAAAGTCTGACTCTAAAGGAAAACAGTCTATTCCAACTATCAATCAAGCAATACAAATTTTAAAAAGATACTACTTCTGATTCATTACATTAAAAATAATTTGTAAAAATGATAACATTTCATTGCCGGTAAGGATGAAATGTGGTTAACCTCAAAAGCAATATATTAAGACCATTTTGAGAATTCTATCTATTAAGAATATAATCAGAAATTCAGACAGCCTTGTCCACAGAAATGATCACTGCATCACCATTTATAAGAGCAAAAAGGTAAACATTCCAGATGTCCAATATTAGGAAACAGGCTAAATTCCAAAATGTGGAATGCCGCATAACCATTAAAAATATCATCACAGATTCTAATGACAAGGGAAAGGTTAGCACTACATTAAACAAAATGACAGAATATAAAATTGAATTTAGTTCACAGCTTGCCAGGAGTAAAAGCAAAATAAAAACAAACTTGTATTTAGAGCACGATCACAAAGAAAACTGGACAAAAATAACAAAAACAGAAATTCCTAAAATGCAATGTATAGTTGACTCTGGATGGTGTCCAAAAGTAAGCATGATTTTTCAGTCTCTATATTTACAATTTTTTTCTATTAAGGGCATATTTCTTATAACAACAACAAAAAGATCAAATGAGGGGTATGTGTCTACTTAAAATCCACTTGTTAAGCCTAATGCTGAACTTCTCCCCTGGAATCTTTGTTCTGGTTGGAAGAATCTCCTCTGTTAAAGCAGGAGTCACCAAATGTTCCCTGCACATCATACTGGTAAACCTGGATTCTACCCAAGGAACCCCAGCCTGCTCTGGAGCAGAAAGCTGGTCCTAGAGCTTGACTCCCTGCTCCAGGTATCTGCCAACAAGACACGTCTCTCAGAGCCTGCAAAGGCTAACCCATCATGGGCTCCAAGAAGGCTCAGTCTCTAACCATGTGCTCTGCTAAGGAGTCAAGAAAGCAGGTCGGATACCATGTTAAAGAATGTCAAGGCCAGGTGCAGTAATCCCAGCACTTCGGGAGGCTGAGGTGGGCAGATCCCCTGAGGCCAGGAGTTCGAGACCAGCCCGGCCAACATGGCAAAACCCCATCTCTACTAAAAATACAAAAAATTAGCCAGGCCTGGGCTGGGCATGGTGGCTCACTCCTGTAATCCCAGCACTCTGGGAGGCTGAGACAGGTAGATCACGAGGTCAGGAGTTTAAGACCAGCCTGGCCAACATAGTGAAACACAGTATCTACTAAAAAAAAAAAAAAAAAAAAAAAAAATATTAGCCAGGCGTGGTGGCAGGCGCCTATAGTCCCGGGTACTTGGGAGGCTGAGGGAGGAGAATCACTTGAACCGAGGAGGCAGAGTTTGCAGTGAGCCGAGATCGCGCCATCGCAGTCCAGCCTGGGTGACAGAGCGAGACGCTGTCTCAAAAACAAACAAACAAACAAAAAAATTAGCCAGGCCTGGTGGCAGGTTCCTATAATCCCAGCTACTCGTAAGGCTGAGGCGGAGGCTGCTGTGAGCCAAGATCGCGCCATTGCACTCCAGCCTGGGCAACAAAAGTGAAACTCTGTCTCAAAAAAAAAAAAAAAAAAAGTCACATGCCGGTTTCCGGTTATGCTTTTATTTATTATTTATTAATTATTATTAATATTTTTTGAGATGGAGTTCCGCTCTTGTTGCCCAGGCTGGAGTGCAATGGCATGATCTCAGCTCACTGCAACCTCCTCTCTTCCCCGGTTCAAGTGATTCTCCTGCCTCAGCTTCCTGAGTAGCTGGGACTACAGGCATGCACCACCATGCCCAGCTGATTTTTTTGTATTTTTAGTAGAGACGGGGTTTCTCCATGTTGGCCTAGCTAGTCTCAAACTCTCGACCTTAGGTGATCTGCCCACCTCAGCCTCCCAAAGTGCTGGGATTACAGGCGTGAGCCACCGCACCCGGCACAGTTATGCTTTTAATATCTCACCTAGTCCATTAACTTTGTTTTATAATATTTAAAATATTTTATATTTTGTTTCAGCTATTATCTTTATTTTTAAATAAAATATTTTCTTCCTTTTTACCATCCATTTGCCTGATGTGCCAAAGATGTTTCTTTATAATTTTCTATTTTGCCTTCATTTTTGTTTCTTCTGAATTTCAACCCTACATACTTGTTTTACTCTTTTTACCCCTATTTTGTTCTGTCTAGCCTGAGCATTATAGCATCAATTTCTTTCCTTAACCTTATTATGACTTTAATCTTTTTGCTGCTTTTATTTTGAAAATCTCTCCTTCAAATGCTTAGCTTTATTGTTTGCTCTACAATTTGTTCTTAGAATGGCAGATGGGAGGAAGTGCAGCTGCACCATAAACCTGGGAGATTGTCTTCAAACACCTTAATAGCCCCCCTGCCCTTTCTTATTTATTTATTTATTTATTTATTTATTTATTTATTTATTTATTGAGACAGAGTCTTGCTCTGTCACTCAGGCTGGAGTGCAGTAGCACAATCTCGGCTCACTGCAAGCTCCGCCTCCCTGGTTCACGCCATTCTCCTGCCTCAGCCTCCTGAGTAGCTGGGACTACAGGTGCCCACACCACGCCTGGCTAATTTTTTGTCCCCTGCCCTTTCAATGTAAATGATCTAAAACATTTCACCCTTAACCAAAGAAGACTCCCAGGTCAAAAAATATTCCAAAAATATTAATGGCTATCCCTTATTGTTGCTACAAGTCCTACTGGGTCCAAGGCAAGTCATACAGAAATTATGTTACACAAAGAAAAACTCAGGAAGGCTGTGCTGGGGGAGGATCCTCCATCTAGAGTCCAGTAAGGAAGCAGAGAGGCAGTTCTGATTTCCTAAAGGGGCCTTCAAGGTAGGAAGAAGATGGAAGATTCTAAAAACTGGCCACAGCCCCACAATCGTTTCTCTAAATGTTTACTTCTATTATAATCCTTCCTTTTTTGATAGGATTATAGAATATTCTGGAAATGTGGACCGTCCCTTCTCCTTTCTCTTATTAACGCTGGCCAGTGCTGGGATCTACTGTAGTACTTAAGTAGGTAGGAAACACGATGGAATCACTATTTTAGGAAAATTATTCTGAAAATAAGACAAATCTGGTAGTATGTCAGAAACAACGAGGAAACTTAGTCAAAATATAGATTTCTAGAGTTAGTAGGTCTGAGATGGGGCCTGAGTAGGGGCATAGAATAAGAATCCAAGAAAATGATGATACTATTTCTAGAAATGAAAAAATTGAAACAATGAGCTGATTTATGATACACAGGGTAATCATGATAGTAAATCATCTAAACATATACATGTTTTAGCTCTGGGTCCTAACATTTAGTTACAGATTCCTCTGGGGACAAGGTTCTTAACCTGGGGTCCTGACACACCTGGAAAATGTATAGAAGAGTGTCCAAGAGTCCATGAACCAACTAATACTGTATTAGTAAGAGGTTAAGAATGCTGGGCACAGTGGCTCACACCTGTAATCCCAGCACTTTGGGAGGTTGAGGTGGGAGAATAGTTCAAGCCTGAGGTTGAGGCTGCAAAGAGCTGTGATCATGCGACTGCACTCTAGCCTGGATGACAGAGGGAGACCCTGCCTCTCAAACAACAACAACAACAAGGAAAGAAAGAAAAAGTTAAGAACTCCTGGATGAAGCATCACTGACCTGAAGAAAATTAGAAAACTTGAGTGAAAGCCTGGGCCTAAAAACAGACCAGAAAGAATTCACTGAGGAAAAGTGAATTTGTACAGTGCTTTTCAGACTATCTCACCTTGGTACCCCTAGTTAACTGCAAAAAAAATAAAGAGTAAACCTTCTACACTGTGAAGTTGATGGTACCTAGCTCAGGGCAGATATTGGAAAAACCGTGGCCCAAGAATAAAAAAAAGAAAAAAAAAAAAAAGACAAGACATGGTCCAGTGAATAAGGAATATGAAAAAATTAA
Source organism: Pongo abelii (assembly GCF_028885655.2). Taxonomy (NCBI): domain Eukaryota; kingdom Metazoa; phylum Chordata; class Mammalia; order Primates; family Hominidae; genus Pongo; species Pongo abelii. The sequence goes on from NC_071999.2 coordinate 22,545,860, forward strand.
GGAAACAGAACAATCTCAAGGATTGGGATAAATAAGTCGAGTGGATATTATAGCACCTAACTTAGAAAGAGAATCTTACAAGGAAGAAGCCAAAAATGTCCACTACCACACATGTCTGCACAACATATAATAGGAGAGGCTAGATATGATTCATTTTTCTGTTATGAAACAGGATCCATTTTGTTTGAAGGCAAGGTTGGCAGTGAGATAGGAGGGGAGTGAACTCTACAGCACTGAAAACTACAGACATATATGAGGTTTAAATTACTGATCAGGTTCTTGCCTGTAACAGCAACTATCTTTTACCTACTGATTGTCAGACACAATGCTAGGCACCAACGACACTTTACAGCTGATCCTTCAAATACGCTGAAAGGTATTTATTATCATACCCATTTGACCAGCTAGTAAAGACACAGGCAGGCTAATCAACTCCCCCCACATCATACTGTAGGTGAGACACTAGGCTCGGTCTTCAAAGTGTGGGCTGTTAACTCCAGAGAGAGTGCTTCCTACCCCAACAGCGCTTTCCAAGCCGCACTCTGGAAAGTGCTAGGGTTTGCTGGGGTGACCACCCTGGGGAACATGGAGAAGTGATTAGTCAGGAAGTGTTAACTCTGAAGAGACTGGCATCTGGAGTCACAGGCTGGGATTTGAATCCCAGTCCTGGCTAAGTATCTGTGGCCAAGTGACTTAAGCTCTCTGTGCTTCTGTTTCCTCATCTATAAAGTGAGAATAACAATGAGATTGACTTCATACCATTGTGAGAGGTAAGAACAGTGCTTGGCATTTAGTAAGATCTCACTGAATGAGAGATACTATTTCTATTATTCTTACAAGAGGAAAGCCAAGCAGGAGGGCCACTGGTTCCTACCCTCACTTTGACCACAGAGATCTTCTTTCATTTAGTCCATAAATTGAATTTCCTCATGAGATGTATCTTACAGAAAACAATCCTTTGCTTTAATAAAAAGGAGAATAACAACAAAGTTTAAAAACCATCACGTTCCATTTTACCTGTATCACTGAAATCTATGAATTCCTTCGACAGCAGGTTAGTAAGAAGTTCCATAATGAGAAGCAGGTCTTGGTATTGCTCTTCTTCTGCTGTAACATCTATTCTTTGCCGCCCTAAATTATTCTTAGAATATACTTGCAACAAAGTAAGGCAGGCTTCATATAAGTTCATAGCTTTGGACTGCAAAAAAAAAAAAAAAAAAAAAAAAAAGCACAAATTATGCTACTTGGTACACTGACATTAAAAAAATTTTAAAATATAATCTATATAAATTAACTCCGAATTCCAAGAGTAGCAATAATTCTTGCTTTAAACTACATTAAAACAATAATTTCTAAAAAGCATATATTAAGAGTACATATTTTTTAAATTTTACCCCTTTTCTAACAAAATTTTAGGACAAGAATTTATATTCAGGTGCAGCAAACCACCATGGCATACATATACCTATGTAACAAATCTGAACGTTCTGTACATGTATCCTGTTTCCTTTTAGAAGAAATAAAAAAAAAAGAATTTATATTCATTCAACATGACTTTCTCTAAATTATAAGTTCTTTTTAAAAATCTTTTTAAAAAATCTTTTGAAGGAATAAAAATATTATTTAAGATAATACTAATCAAATTTTAAGCAAACATCTATTATTTTATTATAGCTTCGAAGAGTTTTAATCCTGAGGGGATAAAATTAGAAAGTGCTTACCTCTCCAAGATAGCATATCTGTTTATGTGCAACTTCAACAAAAACTTCTATAATGAGATTGACAGTCTCTGGGGTATTCTTGTAAACTTCCATCAACCCAATGCAATTGGTAAGGAAGTCCATTAAAAAATTAAACAGGATTGCTACATTGTCAATCTGGGTAGCCTCAGCAATGCCACACAGGGCCTCCAGTGTGGCAGTGATTTCCTGCTTGACTTCCTCTTGCTGACACATCTGCTGGAAGTTTTCTTGGTTTATCACTCTTAAGAATCGCTGCTGAAGTGGCTGAAGAACCTATAAAAATAAACCAGGAATTTTCTTAAAGCTCAGTTCACATGCTTTATTTCCTCTGCTTGGATAAATATTCACTTTCCAAAACATTTCTAATTGTTGGAGGCAGGACAAGCACATAACAAAGAGTATCTAAACCAGACTTTACACTCCCCATTTTGAGGGTCATCCTAACTTCCGGCTCATGTAAAGCCAAAACACCCAAAGCATGGGACATAACTGTCTCCCTGCCACTCAAAGAATGCTGCCATTTCCCTCCATCTCTTTCCAAGTAATGAGCCAAAAAGGGAAAAAAAACTTTGTTTACAAAATCAGACAGTAAGCCACATTTGCCCATGGGCTGTAGCTTGCCAACCTCTACAGACTGAAGCCCAATTCAAAGCTCTCGTCTGTTTTTTTCCTTTTTCCTTTACCTAATTCCTCTTGGCACAGAACGTAACTTCAGATAATCAGTCCTGCCCTGTATATAAGAGTACTCATATTCAAGAGGACAGTATCTTAATCCGACTTAAAGCTGTCCATATGATAATACAATTGTTTAAAATAAAAATAGTCAGTCTGGTTTCCCCTGGATTTGAAGTCACAAACAACTGCCTAATTCCATTACTGTACCCCTTCTCAAACACTAAGGGCCCTCTAGACAAGGACTGCAGGCTGGCAACCTACACACACACTGCCAACTCTTAGCCCTTGATTTAAAGCCTATTAAATAATGTGCCCATGGTTGTTGTTATGGGTCAAACTGTGTTCCTCAAAAACTCATATGTGGAAATCCAAACCCCAGGATATGAACTTATGTGATAATACAGTTGGCCGGACACCGTGGCTCATGCCTGTAATCCCAACGTTTTGGAAGGCTGAGGTGGGCGGATCACTTGAGGTCAGGAGACCAGCCTGGCCAACATGGCAAAACCCCGTCTCTACTAAAAATACAAAAATTAGCCAGGCATGATGGTGCGCACCTGAATCCCACCTACTCGGGAGGCTGAGACAGGAGAGTCGCTTGACCCAGGAGGTGGAGGTTGCAGTGAGCTGAGATCACACCACTGAACTCCAGCCTGAGTGACAGAGCAAGACTCCGTCTCAAAAAAAAAGAAAAGAAAAGAAAATAGGGTTGTCATAGATGTAATTAGTTCAGATGAAGTCATACTGGAATAGGGTGGGCCCCTAGTTCAATATAACTGATATAGAAAGGGGAAATGTGGATGCAGACACACACAGGGGGAGATGTGAAGATGAAGGCAGGGATCAGGGTGATGCGTTTACAAATCAAGGAATGCCAAAGACTGCCAGCAAGCTACCAGAGGCTACAGATTTTCCCTCATAGCCTTCAGAAAGAACAAATCCCATGGACACCTTATAGCTTGGACTTCTAGCCTCCAGAAGTAGGAGAAAACAAATTTGTGTTGTGGTATTTTGTTAGAGCAGCCCTAGGAAATGAATATCATGGTTAATCTGCATCTTATTCAAGACAGAAGAATGTTTCCCTGATCCCTAATGAAGATTTAATAAGCCAGTCCATGCTCTCAACTGAGCTGGGAAAAATGTGCCTAAAATGCAGAACACTTGATAATATTCAATGTCATCACACACAGGCAGGTACAGAAAAATTATAAGATAACATTTGTAAAATAAGAAGCTTCAACCCATTCATTAGGAGAAAAAATAGCAGAAAAGCTATGACTGGGCCGGGCACAGTGGCTGGTCACGTCTGTAATCCCAGCACTTTGGGAGGCCAATGCAGGCAGACTGCTTGAGGCCAGGAGTTCGAGACCAGCCTGGCCAACATGGCAAAAGCCCGTTTCTACTAAGAAAACAAAAATTAGCTGGGTATGGTGGCATGAGTCTGTAGTCCCAGCCACTTGGGAGGCTGAGGCAGGAGAATCGCTTGAACCCGGGAGGTAGGGGCTACAATATGCTGAGATTGCACCACTGTACTCCAGCCTGGGCAACAGAGTAAGACCCTATCTCAAAAAAAAAAAAAAGAAGAAAAGAAAGAAAGAAAAGCTATGACTGATACATTTATGTGTCCAGAGACTCTTTTACGGCAACGCATAGATAAAGGAACTACAGAGTTACACAAAAGGGTGCAATCAAAATAGAAGACACTGTTACCTCTGTCCAATACTGCTGTTTGGTTTCTGTGTCCATATGTGCAAAACCTCCTAAGACTAGAGCCTTCATCAATGTCCTCTGCACAGGACTTGACAAGAAATTAAGAGGTGGGCTTCGGCTTGCAAACTGCTTAGCTAAATTCCACCAGTTCTCACACTGAATTACTAAGTTTGCCCTACAGGTAGAAATAACAAAACATAAGATGTATTACTATGTATACACATACACACATACACACAAAGAAAACAAAAATAACTAGATTTAATTACTTTTAAAGCAAAGTACAGTAAACTTAGTATAGACTTTGAAGTCACACAGGCTTACATTCAAATCCCACTAGTTGTCTGGCGATGCAAAATTTATTTAACCTCTATCAATCATCACTTCTCTATAATCTGCAAAATAGGAATAATAACAGTCTCCTGGGGCTGAGACTGATATAATGATTAAATGAGATACTTACCTATGATGTGCTTAGAAGAGTACATAGTAAATTATAAGAATTCAATAAACCAGCCAATGACAATGGTAATAATAACAATGATATACAGTAAGAACAATGAAAACATTTCTAGAATTGTTGTAGAAAGCACTAAAAATTTTACTTTCCAACATTAAATTTTAAATATCAGTATTTAATCTTTAAAATGGGGATAAGATGTCTAAAAATTCAAATGAGCATATTCCACATAAAAGTGTTTGCAACACCATAAATTACTAATGTGTTACTCATAGGGCTTTGATGCCAAATCCTGAAGGAGTCAATGTAATGCTCAATTATAAGATGGGAAAGCTCCATTTGCATTTGTAATAGTAGTGTGACATAGTTTTTAAAACGCATTACTCCAAAAATGTAGGCTCCATCTGGAATTAGGACCGTGTAACCATTTGCCAGTTCAAAGGACTACACTAGGAAGTGAAAAAGAGTTTCTCACCCACACACATACACACACAGCCTCCAACAATGGGCTAACCTTTCTCTTCTTTCCACCAAAGTGACAAGGAGCTGCACAGTGTCATTTGCAAGGTCCTGCTCACTACTCCAGACCGAGAGGTTACTGATGACTTTTTGTAAGAGGTAGCCAATTATCCACTGAGAACCCTCTGTATCTGCTCCGAACGCTGTACTGAATGGCAGACTTATCTTAAGAGAGGAAACAAATTTTTTAAGGTAAGCAAGAAAGATCAACTCAAGAAAAAAAAAAACAGAGAAAAATCAAACTGAAATTAGTATCTAATCTGAAGTAGTGCTTACTTCACATCAACTTTACACATGTACTCATTTCCACTGGTCAAAAAAAAAGACATCCTCAATCCACTCACATTTTCCCGTGTGATTTTCCCGTCAACTTCTATTATTCCCATAGTATTAAAAAACTAACATAGTATTAAACCAAATACAAAAGAGCATAATCTATTCCCAAATAATAATCTGTATCTTCAATAGTGGTTAAAATAAACTATATCAAGTGATGTGCTCTAAAAAACACATTAAAACAGCATTCCAGTCACACAATTCTCTTCAACACAGAATATGTTAAACTGCTCTTAAATAGTTATATTTTGATGAAAAAACCACCAAGAAAAATGTTCCTGCTTCTATAACTGCTATCATCATAAATCCAAATGAAGTTTTAAGTTTTACATTCTGACCTGATCATACAGTTTTTCATCCACCAGGAGATAAGTCTTTGCCCAGCGTTTTAAAAACCAAACAATATCTTTGCCCATCTGGGGACTTAGTAGATGAGTGAGATCTGCTCTTATTGCTCGAGATTCAACTTCTGAAACTCTGAGAATGGCAGACAACAGCCTGTAGGTATAAAACAGAAGTCATTTATTCTTTTATTTATTTAGTTATGGTCTAACCATATTTTTTTCCTTAAAAGTCCTTTTTTGTCTTTCAGTTCTCTGGATTTAGGTCAGGCTATACTTGAAAATTTCATCTACAGAGTTTTAGACAAGTGTCCCATATTATTTCTGATCTTTCACGAAGCAGGAGACAAGATAAAGAAAGGAAGAGTCAACACTAGAGATGTCCTTCTGCTGAAGTTGTAACCGCATGTGTGAATATCAGCATTACTAGCTAAAGAGAATTTTCAGATTCAAAATTTTCAGATTTTCAGGAGAAATACATCAAATTAAATCTTCAGAGTACATGCCAAACTCTTTTAGCATGTACTACTTAGCATCACTACTTAAAACTACCCTGGTTAGTATGGTTTGTGTTTTTATATCATGGTCATGTTACAGTACAAGATCTGGGAGTTATTTAGAAAGTTTTGAATATTGAGCCTTGTTTAAATCTAATATTTCCTAGTAAACTTGATTCTTCATGGTGTTTTTAAATAAAACTCTTGCTAGAAAGATTACCTGTGTAAGTACACATATTGTCCTTTCCTACACTACATAATTCATATGGTCGTGTGGTGTCAATCACATAGCGTGACATGCAGACAAACAGAAATGTCTTTGTTGAGGAGGGCACATAATCAGAAGCGATATATATTTAACTTGACTTTAGCCAAAAGGCAAGGAAGCAAAGGATGTAATGCAAAGATCCCATTACACACTAATGAATATCAGTTTTTCAGTGCTGAGAAAAGGATTCTAATCAATCAAATTCGGCTTTTGCTCCTTTACTAGTGCTCTCAGGAAGCCTGAAATGATCTCATCATGAAATCATACAAACACGTTTCAGTTCTTTACCCCACTGGATGGCCCACTGTCACTGCCCTTATCTTCCTGCAGCCTCCCTGGGGTCACTGCCCTTCCCTCTCTTCATCTAGCCATCTGCTTCCTCTTTCCCAGTCTTCATGGCAGCATCCTCTTCTCCCGACCTTCTTCTTTAAATCAGGAGGTTTTTAAGGTTCCACCCCAGAATCTCTTCTATTTTCTTCTTTTTGAGACAGAGTTGCTCTGTCACCCAGGCTGTAGTATGCCCAGACACAATCATGGTCCACTGCAGCTTTAACTTTTTGGGTTCAAGCGATCCTCCTGCCTGAGTTTCCCAAGTAGCTGGGACTACAGGCACACACTACTACACCAGGCCGATTTAAAAAATTTTTGTAAAGACAGGGTTTCGTCATGTCACCCAGGCTGGTCTTGAACTCCTCAGCTCAAGCAGTCCTCCCACCTCGGCCTCCCCAAGTGCTGGGATTACAGGCATGAGCCACATGCCCAACCTTCTTCACTGTCTGCACACTCCTATACCACCAGTGCTCAAACTTTAAAAAAAATTTTTAGGGGGTATATAAACAACAACAAAACAAACAAATAAAACCCCAACAATCTCCCAGTACACTAATACATTTAAGTTGTAGATATGTCAAAATTCCCGGTAAGATTAAATCATTTTAAATATATATTCCAGCCTAACAAAATTCAAAATAAAATGGTTACATTAATACTTTAAATTTATGCACTGGTTTTATTATCATAATGTTCTGATACCCACTATCACCCATTAAAAATATAAACAGATTTTCCTTATTTTTATTTCAATTTCATTTTCCCATAGAACATTATCCTAATGTAATTTTTATGTTCCAGTATTTTATTCATCATACTACATACTCTGATACAAATGTCTACATATTGAAAGATAACTTTTAAACATTTCAATGACCATAAGACCATAAGTGTTTAAAAATGTCTTCTGGATTATCATTATGATACTTAAAACTAGACAACTGAGCAAAACAATATAAATTTAAATAAATTATTAAATATAAATAAACACAAACACAAAATTGTATGCATCTCTTAATGTGATTAACTTAGTAGGGTTCTTTCCCCACTTAGTACATGTATCTTTGAATGAATATTACCTATTGCCAGATGAGCGAGTGGAACATGATTTGATTCCTGTTTCTCCTTTTAATAGATATAAGTACTGAGGAAACTTCATATAAGTAGAACCTATTTTTAAAATCGCAGAGTCCCCCAATTATTTGAATTTCTTCCAAGTTATACACCAAAAATCACAGAGATCTACCAACAAAAATTATTTTTAATCATCTCTTAGTTGATGTGATTAGGTCCTCTTGTTATTTAATGCAAAGGACTGAAACCTGCTAACTGTCCACTCACTAGTGACTCAGTCACTTAGTCAATGCCACACTGTTTGCAACTGTCCCTCTCCTCTGTGGGGTTTTACACACCTGCCAATCCACATGTTCAGAGGTAGAAGTGAAAACTTTGGCCTTTCTTTTGTAAAGTGGAAGAAACATCAATGAAAGAACCACTCAGCCTCAGTCAGGCAGGTCCAGGGGAGGCACCCAGGGGCCTTTCTTCTACCTCAGAAATAACTCTCATAACCCAAGAACCTTTCTCCATCTTCACTCCCAAGACTACGAAGGAAAATGCTTCCTAACTTGCCTTGTCACCCTTTAAATTTATCACCCATGTAATAGTATCTCTAAAATATTTTGATCACTTCACTTCTCTGCTGTAAATCCTTGTCAGTATTTTTATTCCTACTTTATCAGCCCCACCCACAGCATCCTCCCTGCCTCTCCACCCTCATCCCCCCACCAAAGCTATCGCCCTGCCCTCCTGGGTCACACACCAGCCACACCTAAGTTCTTCTCACTTGAGCACGGCTCTCTTACTGTCAGAGGCATCGAACCAGACTGACTCCATCTTGAGTGAGGGCTAGGAAAACGATGCTGGGACCTGACGGGCTGCATACTCAGAAAGTCAGGCATTCCCTATTCTCTAGATGTTTACAGTTAAGGGAACAAATTAATAAGACTTACTAAACAGACCCAGACTTGGGAGTGTCCAGACATTCTGACATCTGGAGAACAAAGGCATTCCTAATTTTGCTTTAAAGATAGTAATATTGATTCTTGCAAAATACAGTAATTAAGAAAAGCAATCCTTTATCACAAACCCTTGTAGCAAAGCCCATCTCCCCATGATCTTTTTTATCATATATATACACTATATATATATACACTATATATATACACTATATATATATACACACTATATACACACACACACACACTATATATATATGTACACACACACACACACACACACACACACACACACACACACAAGCATTGTGCCTATGGTGGATGTGTTCCTCCTATTTTCTTATTTCTTATTTTCAGGAACTTCCTGCTCTTGTCTATGGAGTAGCCATTCTTTTATTCCTTTACTTTCTTAATAAACTTGCTTTCACTTTACTCTATGGACTCGCCCTGAATTCTTTCTTGTGCAAGATCCGAGAACCCCCAGGGACCCCTTTCCTATAACATTGCTGCTTATGCTATTGTCACTGCCTGAAGTACTCTTGTTTCAAGAAGCCCCCTCTGGTTCTCCTCTGCCCGTAGATTAGGGGAACCAGGAGCTCCTATAACACCCTTACACACTTCTAACTGTATCCTCAGATGCTGGCATGCAGGGGAGTTGAAATCCAACTGATAAAAACATCAAAATATTTTTAAGTTGTTGATATTTCAAGATTAATACCCCATTCCTACTTCAATTTCTTAAAGCACTATATCTACAAATATATTCCAAACAGCACTCAGTTTCTCATATTTTCCAAGTCAATCCTAGATTACATTTGTATGTCATAAATCCAAAGTCAGCACAATAAATCAAACAGAGCTTTAACTTCTCACAACCTCCACTATAGGTCTGAGCCACCATCATCTCTCTCTTGGATTACTGCAATTTGTCTCCTAACTGGTCTCCTGGCTTCCATCATTTACTCTCAGGTTTTTTTGCATTTTGTTTTTTTTTTTGAGACAGGGTCTTGCTGTGTCGCCTAGGCTAGAGTACAGTGGTGTGATCTCAGCTCACTGCAACCTCTGCCTCCGAGGTTCAAGCGATTATTGTGCCTCAGCCTCCTGAGTAGCTGGGACTACAGGAGGTGAGCACCACCATGCCCAGCTAATTTTTTGTATTTAGTAGAGACGGGGTTTCAATAGTGCCCAGTCTGGTCTTGAACTTCTGAGCTAAGGCAATCTGCCCACATTGGCCTCCCAAAGTGCTAGGATTACAGGTGTGAGCCACAGTGCCCAGCCTCCATCATTTACTCTCAATGCAGCAGAGTAAACTTCTTAACATTTAAGTTACTCTTCTGCTCAAAACCCTACAATGGCATGCTGCTTCATTCAGAACAAAAGCCAAAGATGTTACAAAGGCCTAAGACCTTATCTGTTTTCCTTCTATTTTCCTAACTCCATCTCCTACAAAATTCCACCTCACTCTGCTCAACCCACCACAGCATTCTTGCTGTTCTTGAACATGCCAAGCAGGCCCAGGGCCTTTGCATTCACTGTTTATTTTGCTTGGAATGCTCTCCCCACAAGAGATCTTCATGGCCTCCCTTACCAACCTCACATCTCTGCTCCCAAGTCACCTTCTAAATAAAGCCAACACTGATCACACTAATGACAACTACAACAACCCCTACTGATACTCTCACTCTAGCTTTTTACCTGTCACATTTGCTGTCTTCTAACATACCGCATAATTTACTTATTTATTCTCTCTCCTTTACAAAGAGTTCTAAAAGAGTGACTTCTATCTGTTTTGTTCAAATACCCAAAGGCTCCCTGTTACGTTGTCAGCAGTCAATAATTATTTCTCAAATGATACCTGTTTTAAGAAATGTGAGCCGCTTTTTTAGTGAAACAAGAAATGTTTCTACCATATAACATTAAATTTCATATTAATTCTTTGGATTAAAAACATGGTGACTTTTTTTTGGTCCCAATCCTCCATAGTCTGTGCTCTCAGATACCAAAATGTTTTGCTCCCACACTAACATCTGACAAAAATGGAAAAAGCACTTAAAATACAAGGAAAGCATTCCTGATGCTACTGCCCAAGCAAAAAATATAACAAAGAATATATAATATGACAGCACCCTGAAATGAACTGCTTTTTAAATTAACATTCACCACCAACCAAACCAGAGCGAAGCACTGATTTCCAGAGACACTAAATCTAATGACTAAGGTAATCCTAAAATGAAGATATAACTTTTTCAATAATGTATGATTTCATTTCAAACAAGAGAATGCAACAATAAAGGAAATAAATTCCCCAACATTTCCTTGGTTATCAGCTTAATATTTCAACTATTTTTTAAAAAGCCACATTTTCTATTGCATGTTTAAATGATATCCACATATTTTTGCATACTGAAAAGAATGAAGGGGACAGCATCCTGTTTGAGTTACTGGTTTTGCAGCTGACAAAAACCAATGTTATTATCATTCCTGACATCTCTGCTTGCAACCTACATTTAAAATAAAGTAAAAGATACTGAAATTTCACATGTTGTTTTCAAATCCACTTTCAGGAACTTTTTTTTTTTTTTTTTTTTTTTTTGAGACAAAGTCTTGCTCTGTCGCCAGGCTGGAGTGCAGTGGTGCAATCTGAGCTCACTGCAACCTCTGCCTCCTGGGTTCAAGTGATTCTCCTGCTTCATACTCCTGAGTAGCTGGGACTACAGGCGTACACCACCACATCCAGCTAATTTTTGCATGTTTAGTAGAGACAGGGTTTCACCATGTTGGCCAGGATGATCTCAATCTCTTGACCTCATGATCCGCCCGCCTCGGCCTCCCAAAGTGCTGGGATTGCAGGCGTGAGCCACTGTGCCTGGCCAGAACATTTTTAATACAGGCTTATCCCTCCTTAATTTCACCATTAAGAATTAACGAAAATTTTGCCATTAGTATTAGGAAGATTAAAGTGAATCATCTCATTTGAGGCACTCTCCTGTATTATAATAGGGCTCTTAAGTTTCACATTTAGAATACATATTTCCATTTTATGAGATACAAGTTTTTATCTTTTTCCATGAGAAAGCCACCAAAACGTAGTTTTAGCTTTCATGAACGATACTTGTTGACGTTCATCTGGTTCCCTTCATTTAGGGTGCCTGTATGCATCAGTATTGCTCTCTGATGGACAGGCGTTATGTTCCTAACTACATTCAATGTCCCTTCCAAGTCTCATTGTATTCAGAATAATTTGACATTACTTTTCTTCAGTACTGGGTATAGCTGTCAACTCTCACTAGAGTGGCATTGCCTAAATATACTGAGTACTTGCCATCCTTGTGTATTTCAAGGCTTCTCCAAGTTTTCATTTTTTTCATGTATCAGATTTACAACGTGCCTATCACTCCAGTCATCTACCCATCAACTCAGAATTTATAAAACAGTATAAAAATTACAAGAGCACAGCTATAGAGTTTATATTACCTAATCACAGAATCTGTTCTGTTGTACCCTGGGATGGAAGAAGCCTTTTCTCCTGGAGATCCCAAAATTTGAAGTGTTGTATTAATGTCAACTTCAGATGAATGCTTAATGGAATATTCCATTATTTCTGGAGGTATTAGCGGAGTCTCTCCCTGAGTATCATCAGCTAAGAGGTAGCCTTCAGTTTAAAAAAAATTAAAAATGAACACTTAACAAATCTACATTTATCAAATTGTACTATAAATGTTTTCAGTTTGATTTATATACATCATATAAATTGATGTAAATTATAAATGTTAACCTGTTAATTTCAAGTTTATGCAAAAAAAACTTTCTATGTCTCAGATAAGTAACCCTCAAAACTACAGAAAAGGACAAATGTTTTATTCACCAATTTTGTAATTCATAGGGGCTTTTTAATCTACTACCTTAAATAATTTTCAGTACTGTATTCTGTAAAGTTAATAGAAATTTTGCTACTATCTATATTAGAAGTCAATATTAGGGAATTCATTTTCAAAAGTCAAGATTTTTTCCTTATTATTTAAAATATGGAAACACTAATAGTATGGTGGTCAAAAAAGAAGATCCTAAGAGTCAGACTGCCTAGATTTACATTCTGGCTCCAAAAATTAATAGCAATGTGACAATGGGCTAGTTTCTTATACTCTCAAAGTCTCAGCTTCTTCATCTATTAGTTGGGGATAATGACGATGATGATGATAATAGTAATACTACCTAGCAATACTAATTCAGCGGGTAGAATGAGATCCATAAAACATTTGGTATGCAACAGACACTGCATACATATCAGCCAGTAGTTTTTAAAAATGCATCCATAGTTCTATGACAGAAAATAGCTGTATCCAAATTTTATCCAATATTATATATGCACTACTGTTTTTCATATATGAAGCTTCTTTTAAGGCTTAAATTGCTCAGTTGGCAATTACATTTTAAAAAGAAACCACCAACCAACCTGTAACTAAAATAAGCCAGTGAATATCTTCATAGAGATCATCAAGCATTTTGTTGTCAATAGTGCTTGAACCCGGTGAAGCAAGTAACTGTTGCTGATGTCGTTGTAACTGACCATGGAGTCTTGTTACTCTTTCTTCTAATAAACTAAAAGAGAAGAAAACAGTAGCTTCATAACGTTCAATAAGCAAACACATGGAACAACTTACAACTTCCATATATTAGACAACATGAATTAAATGTTAGCGTAAAAACACATATACAAAAACATTATAGTACACAACTGTTCTCATAGCACTATAGGAATTATGATTTATTTTTTATAACATAGAATTAAAACACTGCTTTACAAACAATCAAGGTTTACAACAGGCATTTGAAAACTGGTTATTCCAAGTTTTTACTGATATGGGTCAAATCATTTCTCATACCATGTTTTCCATAATCTCTCTGCCATCTACGCTGTAGTGCCTGGGCTCCAAATGTCTAAGCCAAGGAATGCAATCATGAGTGTTTCTGTCCATTTGTTCCAGTGTGCTGGGACATGGGGTGAGGGTGTTTAAAGTCTTTAAACACTTTAAGTGCTCTCCAGGGAATTGTGAATAGAAAATATTTGCTCCATGGGGTTTCTTTGGACTGTGTGTACCTTGTCAGAAGAGGTATACAGTGTTCTGCAGCAATTCTTCCTAGCATTCCTACACTGGCCAGCTGATCAGAAAACTGGTCTCGATCATCCTCTTGAAGTTCACTTATTTCTTCCTCCTCACGAGAGGCCACACCATTGGCAGTCTATTGCAAGTAAAAGAAATAAACAATGAGGAACTGCATTGCCTATTCAACGTGCACTTCTGTGGCTCCATAACATAGCTTAGATAGCTTAGCACTGCATAGCAAAAGGAGAGCAGGACACAGCCGACCTTTGAGCACAGCTATCTAGGAACTCCCTTCTAACAATGCTGACAGCCGTGGTAGTTATCAAAAGGGGGAAAACATACAAGAGCAAGAAGTACAGGAATCACTCCATGGTGATCAACACGACTAACTGCACACCCACAACCCACCTCCCATATGGGAGAATTGAACTTCTGTCACTGAAATAACCAGACATCCATGGCCCAAATTATTCATATCTCTTGACAGCTAGACAGAAAGAGGTAGGTAACTGAAAACTGAAACGGAATATACATAAGCAACATCCAATATAATAAGAACTCAGAGAACAAGGCCACTTTTGCTCCCAGCAAATCTTCTGAGGGAACCCATCCTAAATTTCTGGCATTATATAATGTGTAACATGGTAAAATATAGCCTATGATGAAATAGACTGTTAATTACCATCTTGCTTAAAACTCACCAAATTTCTTGTGCCATCTGGAGCAGCTAGGTGGCACTGAATATAGGAATTGAAAACTTGAACTGCATGTTGGGTAAAAAAGCCTTTATGGAAATGTTTGTCATCTTGAACCAAAGTTAACCAGGACTCCAACAATTTATCATATGCTTCCATGTATACCATGTCATCTTTATCAAGCTAAAAGAAAAGAACATTTATAAAACAAATGTCCAGAGAACGACAATTGGCATTATAACAAGAGTCATATAAATACATACAAATAGTTTAAGTTTTTCCTTTAACAGAGCTTCCCAATTATTAATCAGTTTTTATTGAACTTTCTAAAATCTTTCTAAGTTCAGTTTAAGTAAGTCTTAGGCAATCTGGAATTAAAGTTTATTTTTAAAACCAGCTGTTTAGTGTTTTGTGGAACATGCATTTTTCAAACAAAAATAATATTAACATTTTCTGTAGTCAAGAAGAGAATTGTTAAAATAAAAAAAAAATGTATACACCCTACACACTTTAAAATGGTTTTAGAGAAACTGAAGGATGAAAACAGACTGACTTAATCAGCAGCTTTAAGAATATGTGGGGAGAACTCCACCAGTGCTCCTTAACAAGAAATAACTCATAATAAAAGAGAACAGCAAATTCCATACAGTAGAAAAGCAATAAGTGTCTTCAAAAAAATGTAATACCCGTTGACTCAACTCATAATTATTAGAGAAATACCAAAAGTGTCCCATACTTAGAGAAAAATCAGAAATTTAACAAGCACAAATACTTTGTGAATGTGGAAATAAATTTCTCCCTCTTTCTGGTTCTCCATCTTTTTGGTTCACTGCAGTTAGTTTTTCTTCTTACAAAGGAAACACATGTGGGAAACTCAGAAAGAGACAAGTAGATAAGATTACGGAAAAGCCAGGCTTCTTCTTGCCCAAAGCTCTGACTGGCTAAATAGGCCTCTCTCCACAAGCATGGTACCGGATGTAACTAGACCTGTATGAGATCCACTAAGGAGACCCTGAGGCTGTATACGCTTTAAGATAGTCTCAGTGAAATTGTTTAGCTTGTTATTCCTAATTTTCCTCTTTCCTATTCTTTCTTCTTCATTTAGCTACTATTACTGACTGAATTAAAGTGTTACACCAAAACTACACCACTGAGAAAGAAGAGAAAAATTATCAGAGAAAAAGGTAGGACGACTATGCACACCACCAGCCTGTTTCACAGAGTTACTTGTGGTCCAAGATCTCCCTGAATGGAGCTAACATTTGGCTAAAAGGTCAGTCTAGTTTAAAAACCTACAAAGGTCAGGAGGCAAGAATGAGCCTGGCATTTATATCACAGAGAGAGCCGGTGGACCTGGAGCAGAGAGTGACAGGTCCTGACATAACATGGGGTGAGAATGGGGGCTGGCAGGCAAGAAACAGATCAAAGGCCTCAATAGGCTATGACAAGGACACTAGGTTTTCTTCTAATTGCAGCAAGAAGCCACTGCAATGCTTGAAACAGAATGCTTTTTTTTTTTTTTTTTTTTTTTTGAGACTCGCTCTGTTACCCAGGCTGGAGTGCAGTGGTGTGATCTTGGCTCACTACAGTGTCCACTTCCTGGGTTCAAGCGATTCTCCTGCCTCAGCCTCCTGAGTAGCTGGGACTACAAGTGTGCACCACCATGCCCAGCTAATGTTTGTATTCTTAGTAGAGACGGGGTTTTGCCATGTTGGCCAGGATGGTCTCGAACTCCTGGCCTCAAGGGATCCTCCTGCCTCAGTCTCCCAAAGGGCTGGGATTACAGGTGTAACCCACTGCACCTGGCCAGATATAATTCTTTAAAGGAAAATCAGACTGCTTACACTGCAAAGTATAATGGTGCCATGGACCAGGGTAGAGATGATGCCAAGCAGCCAAACTGGGTACAGATTTTGGAGAAAGGGCTGACACTGGAAAATGACCTGAGGCAAGACAGAAAACAAGGCAGTGGTGGGGGTGCACCTGGGTTTTTATTGTGACAGTTGGGAAGATTCCTACAATACAGAAGGATGGAGGTGTTGGACAGGGCAACGTGAGATGACGCATACAGGGAGATGAAGGCCTCTCGGCCTCTCTTCTTTTGGACATGTTAAATTTTAGATCCAAAATAGGAATCCAAGTGGGAATGTTCTATGAACTGTCTGATACATGTCTGAAGTTTAGTAAAGAGATCAGGGACGGAAATACAAATTAGGGCATCATCAGCACACAGATACCTAAGTATTTATTTTTAAAGTTGAAAACCCAGAAGCATTCACTTAGAAGATGTTAAGAATAAGGAGGAGCCGGGCATGGTGGCTCATGCCTGTAATCCCAATACTTTGGGAGGCTGAAGTGGGTGGATCACCTGAGGTCAGGAGTTCAAGACCAGCCTGGCCAACATGACAAAACCCCATCTCTACTAAAAATACAAAAATTAGCTGGGCATGGTGGCAGGAGCCTGTAATCCCAGCTACTTGGGAGGCTGAGGCAGGAGAATTGCTTGAACCTGGGAGGCAGAGGGGAGACCCACACTTACATAAAAACTACAGTATGGCAGATCATTGAGGATGAAGGACTATTCAATAAATGTTGCAGAAAAACCTGTTATCCACATGGAGAAAAAAAATTTGCATCCCTACTTGACTAAATTCTAAGATGTTAAAGTCAGGAAAGGCAAATTTTAAAGAATTTAGAAGAAAACACAGGAAGGGTAGGCGTCTTTACATTGGAACCAAAATTACAAATCATTAAAAAAAAAACAACTTTCAACTATATTAAGATGAGGAACACTTGTTCATCAAAAAATATGATGAAGTCAAAATGCAATGTGATATCCAGGACTAGGTCCTGGCACAGGAAGAGGACACTGGTGGGAAAATTGGTGAAATCCAATAAAGCCTTTAGTTTAGTTACTAATAATATGCCAACGTTAATTTCTTAGTTCTGACAAATGTACCATGGCTACAAAAGATGATACTATTAAGAGAAAACTGGGTATAAGGCACATGGAAACTCTCTGTACTGTCTTTGCAAATCTTCTGTAAATCTAAAATTATTCCATATTTTAAATACAGAATTATTCCATATTTTAAATACAGAAAAAAAAAGTGAAAAAGGAGCCATAAAAAAGAATAGATCTGTGTATTAGTTCATTATCTCACTGCTGTAAAGAATTACTTGGGACTGGGTAATTTATGAAGAAAAGAGGTTTGATTGACTCACAGTTCTGCAGGCTTAACAGGAAGGATGACTGGGAGGCCTCAGGAAACTTACAATCATGGTGGAAGGCGAAGGGGAAGCAAGCATGTCTTAGCATGGCAGAGCAGGAGAGAGAGAGTGAGGAGAGAACTGCCACACACCATCACGAGAACAGCATGCGGGAAACCACCACCCCCATAATCCAATCACCCCCTACCAGGTCCCCGCCCCTGACACATGGGTATTACAAGATTACAATTCGACATGTGAGATTTGGGTGGGGACACAGAGCCAAACCATATCAATCTGAAACCCATATAACCAACGAGAAACTAGTTCTAGAACATATATAGACTTTCTACAAATCAGTAAGGAAAAGACAAACATCCTATTAGGAAAATGGGCAATGGACACAAACAAGCATTTCAAAAGAGGAATCACAGAACTACATATTTAAATATATGAAAAGATGCTCAATGTTACTAGCACTTGGGAAAGCAAATTAAGATATTTGATGCTTGCTAGTTTGGCAGTAAGTGTTGGTGAGAACATGGATCACTGAGAACTCACATACACGTAATACACTGGTCCAATCACTTTAGCAAAAATTTGACACTACTATCTTCTAAAAGTGAACATTTACATACTCTCTGATCAAAAAATTCCACTCCTAGGTTTATACTTTAGGAGAGCTCTCACTCAGGCATGGTGGCTCATGCCTGTAATCCCAGCACTTTGGAAGGCTGAAATGGGTGGATCACCTGAAATCAGGAGTTCAAGACTAGCCTGGCCAACATGGCGAAACTCCGTCTCTACTAAAAATACAAAAATTAGCCAGGTGTGGTAGAACATGCCTGTAGTTCCACCTACTCAGGAGACTGAGGCAGAAGAATTGCTTAAACCCGGGAGGCAGAAGTTGCTGTGAGTCAATATTACACCACTGCACTTCAGCTTGGGTGACAGAGCAAGACCCTGTCTCAAAAAAAAAAAAAAAATCTATTGAACCCTAAGAGCCAGGCACTGGAATATGGAGATGAATAAGATACTTTCTTTCCATAGAAACATCTGTGGCCTGTTTATATACTTAACAAAGCATGTGCTTTACAGCCATCATTTGTTAAGTCTTAACAGTTTATCTTGCCAAAATAAACAGACTGGTAACATATCACAAGAGGAATTTAGGAAAAGCATCCTCTGACTCACCCAGTCTCCAAAAAAAAAAAAAAAAAAAAAAAAAGCAGGATATTTTCTAAGACCTATCTTGGTTGTTTTTTAGGTACATATCTAACACATGTTATCGTGGTTTAATTATTCATATACATAAAAGTATAACTAAAAAGTAAAAGTCTTATATGCCTATTATTAAAAAAAGCTTTCAATAATCCCTCCTATTAACACTCTGATATTAGAACAGAAGATCCGAGGTAGACTGCAAGAGCCTCAACTCATTGGATGGCAATTTACAGTAAGACTATGGACTTCTAAACAGCCTTCTGGTTTATTTTGGAGATAATATAACTCATCGAGCAAAGTGTGAGAAATATGGTTGTTGACAATTGGCAACTAAATCTTTCAGTCTAATCACAGAAAACTGAAACCTAATCTAGCACTTTTTCATAATACCCTGGCCCTGCTCCATGGCCACTCTGGCCAAAACCCAGCAGCCAAGGCAGCAGCACGTGCACAGAGATGACTAAGGAGACCAAGCTAGACACTATGTGCTCATGCCCTTGGTATTGTCAGGCCTGCTGCCAGAGAGGCTTTGGAGAGGGGCTTAGAGCTTATGAGACTACTTGACCCCACTTTACTCCATCTGGAAATGCAGGGTGGAGAAGGTAATCAAATTATGATATCAGCACTTATCTCTCAATGCCCATAATTACCTTGGAAGTATATAGAGCAATAAATTTGCAACTCTTTAGTCATAGAAAAAAATCTTTTATGTTTTGGTAATTATGTTGAATACATAATTCCAAAATGGTGGTTACTTTTATTTACGAAAATGCTGTCAAATGAAGCTTTGAAAAGAAAACTTTCAATATGTGAAATCTGTCCCCTTTTTGACATCAAATTGAATTTCAGAGATTAAAATCTAACATCACTACATGATTCCAACTACACGACATTCTAGAAAAGGCAAAACTATGGAGACAGGTGAAAGATCAGTGGTTGCCAGAAGCTGTGAGGGGCAGGGAAGGATAAATAGGCAGAACACAGAGGATTTTCAGAACAGTGAAACTACTCTGTGTGATACCTTAATGGTGGACATCATACACTTGTCCAAACCCATAGAATGTACAACGCCAAGAGTGAACCCTATGTACACTATGGACTCTGGATGGCGATGATGTGTCAATGTCGTTTCATCAGCTGTAACAATGTACCACTCTCGTGTGGGATGTTGATGGGTGAGGGTGGGGAGGCTGCATGTTTGAGGGGGTTTGTATTTTCACCCAATTTTTGCTGTGGACTCAGAACTGCTCTAAAATATAAAAAGTCTTTATCTATATTTATATTTATCTATATAAATCTAATATCAGGTATTGTAAAAATATGAGCTAAATCTCATGCTAAGGTAGTTACAGTTTGTTTTCCCGTGAACAGCAACTAATCATCATGACAACTCCAAATGCTTTCAATGAAATTGGAAAGCTCTTTCTGTTGATCATCAAGATTATCTTCATATGTAAACATAAATAACATGTGTTAGATATGTGATTCACAGACAAAAAAATGCAGTGAGATGAATATGGGAAATTCATTTTCACAGAAAATCTTATGTCTACAGAATATCCTTCAAAAAGTTCCTTTTATATTATTCTTTACAACAGTTTGGAAGTGAAAACAGCTTCAACTATCAGAGATTGTAGAAGCTGCAAAAAAGTGCCCAAAACACTGGCTGGGAAGTTCACCAGCAGCATCTGCTTATAGACTCACTTGGCAGAAATAAGTAATGCACCAAACACTTGCATGCAGTAACAGGAGAAGGAAAAAACCACAGGTTAAAAAACAACAGAAAAAGGCTCCATCAATATACTATACTATTTCTTAATCTGCGTGGTTGATACATAATTGTTCATTTCATTATTCTTTATATTTTTATAACATAAAACTAGTACTTTATATGAATGAAACATTTCACAATAACTTTAAAATTTACAGGCATCGGCACAACCCCCACGTCCAATGACAAATCACAAATAATATTTGTGCTGCACAGTGTAAAACATTAAGAAGGACATATGAACGATTAAAGACTGAAAGAGCTATACTATTAGTTTATGCTGTTATTCATCTGCTATTGGTATGTAGATTCTTTCCTAGCGAAGTATCATTTAAGGCAAATATGGGAACAATATAGTGACACAAATGTCACAAATAAAACTTCATGAACTCTCCACTTAAAAATGTAGGAATTTAGAAGTCTCTGAATGTCAAATGAAAAATAAATTAAATCCTTGTCTAGTTATTTTTATTTTTATTTTTTCTAGCTAGTTCTTAAAATACAGAATTAATTTAACTTCAGAGTACCTATGCAGCTGACAGTATTCCTGGTTTCTGGAATCCTCCAACAGAAATAGATTTAGTAGACAAGTATTGCAGCTGTTAGAAAAATCCTACAGACAGATCACTTAAAACAACAACAACAACAAAAAACAAACAAACAAAAACCACTACCCCCACAAAAACACCAAGAGTCCAAGCTATAATTTTCAGAAAAAGATTTTAAATGCTGCACTACTGGATTAACATACTTTCTTCCTTTTGAAAATGCACAGGAGTTTCCAAATTCTCAATGTAAAGGAATGCATACACGTTATGACACTGTCCCCGGCACACGATAAGTGCTCAATACAGACTTAACAAAGCTGAATAGTGGCTGACATCTCGGGGACTCACTCGGCTTACATGGGGTAAAAGGGCAATCCCTTTTTTGATTTTTTGTTTTCTTTTTTTTTTTTTTAATTTTCCACATAGTATGAAAATGCTTTAGAAATCCCTTTTTTTCTACCCCACTCTAGTATTCATTTTTGAACCCCAGGTCCATTGGATCTAGTTATGTTTCTAATACTAGCATAACAAACAATATAAGGGATATGATATGGAACAATAGTTAGTAAGTAAGCTTTATTCTAAATCCACTGCACTAAAGGTGCAAGAATTCTGTGAAACTTAACACTGGTTCTGTACTAGGATTGGTAAAGCAGATTTAAGTAATCAGAGCTGACTCATACAAGTCATGAAATATTGCATGGTTATCATCCAATTAGAATTAAAACATTAAAATAATTCTTAAAACACTTCTCTTAATAAGAATCTGTATTTAAGGTAAAATAGAAACTAGTTTTCTTCCAAATATCCTGGTAGAGCTAAAACTATTGTTATTATTTCTAAAAAGTATACTTTTAATGTGCAAGCTTTAAAAAATACTCATGGATTTAATTCTATCTTTTAAGCAGAGGAAATGAATGTGCTTGATGGGTGGGGGGCGCTGGACAGCCAGCTTGCTCTCTCCAGTATCATCAGTTTATTCTTTCATAGCTACAAGAACCGTTTGGTGGGGAGATTGGCAAGGATCTTCAAACAATCCATCCTTTCATGGGTGAAGGTGCAAGGTAGACTACACAGTTACACTGTACTGACACAACCATCCCAGAGAATAAGTATTGTTTTCCCTCTTATCACTGAGATATCCCAAAATTTATGCTCCCCAATTCTCAATCTGTAATTTGGCTTCAATTTATGGCTTCCTTTTTGTCACATAACCTCACTACAAAGTAATTACCCAATAAGCCAGAGAAATTAGATTCTGAATCAAGAATGCTGACCTCTAAATACACTCACTCACTCGACAAATTGCAAATTTATTTTATTGCATTACATTCTATAATCAACTTCCTAAAAACTTTATCAAGTACCTTCTTCATTACTACCTTGTCCTGCTGATCTTGAGATTAGGCTACAAATATACTAAAACTAGATGTAAGGCTCTTCCTTTATAAATTGTTATTTACCACCATCGCCCTTATACACAACACATACGTCAAAATGCATATACAAAATACCTCAATGCTATGAAGGCTGCTCTGTTCCTGTAGCAACATACTGCACAGCTTCGCCTACTTGGCTGAACTCAAAATGGTTAATTATAAAAGAAACCAAGAAACAAACTAGAGTATACAGTTCAAGTCTTATTCTCCCTGAATTTCACTGAACCAATTCAAATGCATGTACTATTATAAATCTTTTATAAAACAGTTGTTGTATTAATATGAACAATTATTGATAGAATTTTAATCTTTTTTTGAGACAAAGCCTTGCTGTGTTACCCAGGCTGGAGTGCAGTGGCATGATCTCAGCTCACTGCAACCTCTGCCTCCCAGATTCAAGTAGTTCTCCTGCCTCAGCCTCCTCAGTAGCTGGGATTACAGGCGTGTGCCACCACGCCTGGCTAATTTTTGTATTTTTAGTAGAGACGGAGCTTTGCTATGTTGGCCAGGCTGGTCTCCTCACCTGACCTCAGGTGATCTGCCTGCCTCGGCTTCCCAAGGTACAGCCGTGAGCCACCAAGCCCAGCAGGATTTTAATCTTTAAGGCAATACTTTTTCATCTCCACATTCATTCTTACCTCTTCGGTTCAGCAATAGGATAATAATTTGACTTCTGGGTATAATGAAAAAATTCTTATCTCCAAGAAGTCTCAAATAATATCAAGAAACTTCTGCAGCCACAGAGAAACTTGGCCGAATACCGGAATTGCTCTTTGTGAACACAGACTCTCAGTTAACTGTAAGTCAGGGTACTCATAAATATGTCTCTTCACTCACATGCTAAAGCCACCAAGCAAGGTGGCTTTATGACATGGGTTTCAAAAACACACACTGGTATCAAGAATGTTTCTTCCTATGAAGATGTTCTTTTTCCCTTGCTACACAACGTTACCACCATCAAAGACATGAATTGCGATTAAAAAAGATGATAATCTGTATATATTCCTAAACAAACACAGCTCTGAAAAAAGTATTCTCACAGTAAAACAAAGTCTTACATGTGGAACCTGTTTTCCTACGGGAAAAAGAAGCTTTCAATATTTCACAAAATTACAATTATAAAAATCATTTTAAAAATCAAAATTATAATTAGTTTGCACCAAACAAAACTCAACAGTTGTTCTTATGTGGTAAGAATGCACACAAGTTTTCAATAAAAGCTATTATTTTAAAGGCTCATTTTTTAAAATTATTCTACATGTTATTGCCTGTAATAAATTATTGTACACTATACAGGTCCCCCTCCCCCCTCCTTTGTTTTTTTGTTGAGATGGAGTTTCGTTCTTGTCACCCAGGCTGGAGTGCAGTGGCATGATCTTGGCTCACTGCAACCTCCGCCTCTCGAATCCAAGCAATCCTCCTGCCTCAGCCTCCTGAGTAGCTGGGATTACAGGCGCCCGCCACCATGCCCGGCTAATTTTTTATATTTTTAGTAGAGAAGGGGTTTTGCCATGTTTGGCAGGCTGGTCTCGAACTCCTGACCTCAGGCAATCCGCCTGCCTCAGCCTCCCAAAGTGCTGGGATTACAGGCGTGAGCCACCGAGCCTGGCCTATACAGGTACTTTTCATGCAGTTAATCCATGTCATAAAGCAGTGGAAGGAATTCATACCCTGACTTTACCAATAAGCTAACATGCTCAAAAAAAAAGTGAAGCAGCTTGCCTGAACTCTTGCTCTTCATGACTGCCTGGCCTGTAACTGTGCGGTCTCCCTCAAAAGTTCATCATCTTTTCATCCCATGCTAACTCCCAAACTCATTTATTTAATATGCCTCAATTTTTCAAATTTTACTTAAAAGATCATGTCTTGGCCAGGCGCGGTGGCTCACGCCTATAATCCTAGCACTTTGGGAGGCTGAGGTGGGTGGACTGCGAGGTCAGGAGTTTGAGACCAGCCTGGCCAACATGGTGAAAACCCGTCTCTACTAAAAATACAAAAATTAGCCGGGCGTGATGGCGCATGCTTGTAATCCCAGCTACTCGGGAGGCTGACGCAGAAGAATCGCTTGAACCTGTGAGGCAGAGGTTGCAGTGAGCCAAGACCGTGCCACTGCAGTCCAGCCTGGGCGACAGAGTGAGACTCCATCTCAAAAAAAAAAGATCATGTCTTTATATACTTTTCCATCTCAGGACAACTACATATTATGTACTATTACTACAATTACTGGGTGCTCGAGAAAACAAAAGATGAAATGGTTTCTGTCCCAGAGGTCCAATTTGGTTTGGCTGGATTTGTTCCTATATTTCTGGTATTAGCTGTATACTCCCCTGGTCCTCTACTCCCAGCATACACAAGATACAACGGAAACCGCTTGAGGTTGAGACGACATTTAGGAGCTTTACTCTTAAGAAAGTCACCATGCATGGGCCACCCCGTTAGCCCTCAACTCCACCACACATCCCCAGCCTGGTTTCTACGACTAATGCAAAACTTTAAACAGATCTTTTCCCTCTGTCCTTTTCAACAGGTGACCAATTATTTTAAAAAATAATTTTTAAATATCATAAACAGCTCAATTAAAAATTAATTAAAAGAGTAAAATAAATGAAAATAAATAATACTTTTCTTGAATGAAACCTGTTAGGTTCATCTTCACTAGAGCACGCCTGCTGTGAAACAAGCACAATACACATCTACTTCTCTGCAAATGCATGTAGGCTTTCTATATTCCAACACTCCTACGTCAAATCTTGAAGGAAAAATTGTCAAGATGTCAGTGTCCTCAAAATAAATAAATTCTGCACTTAAAATTTGCAAACCAAGGATGCCATATATCTTCCAGCAATTCTTTAAAACGTTTAGGAACACGCTTAACTCACAAACAGAACTAAAAGGAGCTTAGTTTCTAAATATAGGATCAACATGCTCTTTAATCCACCTGGTTTAGAAGAGAAAATAAACCAAGGGGGAGAAGGAAAGTGCAAGGAATTCATGTTAAATAAAACCTGACTAGTTCAGAATCTGTGATCATTTGAAAGAGGTTTGAGTAAAGCGTAAATACTTAAAATGTTAAATACTTCAAATTACCCTGGATTTTTATGTTTAGAACATAAATTATCCCTCTGAAACATTCAACTGTACATATCATGCCTTTAAACTTCTATTTTTCTGTTACTACATTTTCTCTACCATATAAACACTTGTCTGACCTGGTTCCTTTCCTCATCAAATCACAAAAGTGCCCGATTACATAAACATAATCACTCTCGAGTTCTCTATTCTCTGAGCACCTCTGAAGGGATACGAAAAAACTCACACTTTAATCACACCAAATCACAATTTAATCACTACTTTGTGGAATGAAATCAATTTTTTTCCATGATTAATATAGCTATTCACAATAACTGTTACAAAAGCAGCTGTGTCCTCAAGGGGTTTTAGTAGACGTCTAAATTTAAATATAAAATATGGAAAATACACATTTGGAAATTTGTACCAAAAAACATCTTCAGTATTGTTATCGGTCTTAATTTCAATGTAAATTAAATTCTACCAGGATACACTATTAAAGCATTACCATCCAAAAAATTAGAGAGCACAGTCTAATCAAAATAAGCAAAGTTTCAACGATTTGAACCAAATTATGTTTACATAATTGCCAAGTAAGTCCAAAGTAAAAATTCTAAAAAAAAAAAAAAAATTACACATAATTACACCACACCACAGCAGCATCTTGTAAACAATGTTTTTGCTGTTAGAATAAGCTTTCGACATAATTTTTACGTGAAAAATTGTGTTGAACAAACCACAGCTCATTTCATTCCATCTCTTATATTTGGGTACTAAATTATCTCAAAATTAAATGCTTAAGACCAGTAAATATCGCCAACTAAAGCTATTTTAATCCACAAATTTTTAAAGGTCATGTTTCCCAAATAATTTGCACATCTAAACAAAATGGTCACTTTAACAATAGCCAGCACTCACTTAAAATAATTACTTGTCATGAGAAATGTTCCAAAGGCACCACAAATTTCCTTGTGAAAACTGACACAATTTACTTTAGAATAGTCACTCACCACTTCTTCCAATGCAGCACTTCGCCCAAAAGAACAAGTGAGGTGTGTGAGGCAGTTAACAAAGGAGGAGAAAAGTTCACTTGGAATGGCAGTTAAAACATTTCGTGGGAACACGGTTATCAGGTTGCTGATAATGCTGGAGATCCCCACAGCTTCAGAATCTTCTATTTCAATTCTAAAACCAAGGAATGAGTAGTATTAAGTGGCAGTAAAAGAAAAATTATTAATATAATAACTCATTTCCAAACAAGCAAATATCGTTACTGATTCATTTTAAAAGGTATGTCTGTTTATTAATTTCAAATTACCCATATGACTTTACTTCAAAATATAAGGGGGAAAAATAACTAGTTTCTTTTTTTCTTCTACTGTTAAACACAAAACGTAGGGCTCCTTTTTCAGCTGCAAAGGGCAAGTATACCTACCCATTGATAGTATTCAGTAATCCCTCAATGAAGTGTGCTAGATAATCAACTTGTGATCCTTCATCAGGGAAGATGGGTCCATGAAGAGAAGCTAACTGGGCAAGGCACTGCAGAGAATCTTGTGCCATATCTGAATCTTCTCTGATTTTTCGATGTACCTGTTAGAAAGAATTACTAATCCATAAATATAAATTCTTCCTTTGTAAGGGTCACGTGTCTACCATGCCGAATGAGGTAAGAGAAAAATTCACTGTAGCTGGTTATTCTAGAAAATTAATTCCTGAATTAAACTAAATTGAAAATTGTCCCTCAGTCCACTTTACATTACAGGTCATTATTTTAAACATATCAATTGATTTTTAACTGAGGGCTACCTACATTTTGAAAATTGATCTGTCTCCAGCATGTTATGACAAAGAGAGAAACAGATGCCAGCCAGTCAGACATACTGCTTCTTCTAAAAACAGCAACAACGACAGTCATCTGTATTATGCTAACTATGCCTAGCTACAGCTTCTTGCTAAAGTTAGCAGACAAGTTCAATAAAGAGTATATAGATGCTGCTTTAGTGGAAGTAAACAGTTGCGCACTTAGAAAAACAATATACCATTGAATCCCTAGACATTCATGCATTCATTCAACCAAAATATAATAAGCACGTTCTTTTATTAATTCTCAGTTTGCTTACAATTTGTTTGAATCTCAGTTTAAACTACATCATTGCTATTAATAACTACTAAAAGATTTTGAATACAAAATGTAAATTATACCTAAATCCATTTAAAGCTAACCTATATTTTATTTCAGTGATACAATACGGACATGAAACACCTGGTATAGTGTTTTGCATGAAGGGAATGCTCTTGAAATACTGCTCCCTAGTTTTATAGTATTAATATTCTCAGCTGTTAAAGGTTTCATTTCTGTAATCTGACATGATAGAGCCCAGGAAAATTTAGTGAAGAAATATGATCATTAATGTTAATCCATCCAACACTTACTGTTGGATGTACCATTTTGTACTTGCTGAAGTACTTAACCACTCTAGCCCTTTTCTTTCCCACACAAAGTTCTCTCTCTATTTTGTAAATGTTGTGTAACATCAAACTCATAGTTTTAGGTTATATTCACT
This sequence comes from Pongo abelii, assembly GCF_028885655.2. Lineage (NCBI taxonomy): Eukaryota > Metazoa > Chordata > Mammalia > Primates > Hominidae > Pongo > Pongo abelii. The sequence continues at coordinate 22,574,381 of NC_071999.2, forward strand.
TTGACTAGGCAAATTGTTTCTAAATTACTTCAGGTCAGAACATTTAAGTACTCACTGGTATGCTGGGCCACAATGAACACTTAATAAATCCTTGTTCACTGAGTCCCTTAATCCTTAATCCCTGAACTTCTCAAGGTTCTAGTAACGAAATTTAAAATACTAAATAATCTCTAAACATTACAAAGTTAGTTGATTAACTGACATGCTTAAAATATGCTATACTCTTTGGACTAGAACAAACCGCAGCCCATAAGCCAAATTTGGCCCCCGCCTGTTTTTGCATGGCTGTGAGCTAAGAATGGTTGTGGGGTGTTTTTTTTTTCCATTTTTGTATGGTTGGGGGGAAACCAATAAAAATAATATTTTGTGACCTGTGGAAATTACACAGAATTCTTTTTTTTTTCCCCCTGAAACAGAGTTTCACTCTTGTTGCCCAGGCTGGAGTGCAATGGTGCAATCTCAGCTCACAGCAACCTCCACCTCCCAGGTTCAAGCAATTCTCCTGCCTCAGTCTCCTGAGTAGCTGGGATTACAGGCACGTGCCACGACGCCTGGCTAATTTTTGTATTTTTAGTAGAGACGGGGTTTCGCCATGTTGGCCAGGCTGGTCTCAAACTCCTGACCTCAGGTGATCCGCCCGCCTCGGCCTCCCAAAGTGCTGGGATTACAGGCATGAGCCACTACGCCAGGCCGACATTCACATTTTAATGACCATCAATAAGCTTTACTGGAACACCGCCATGCTTATTTATGTAACATCTGTGGCTGCTTCTGTACTACAATGGCAGTGTTGAATATGAACATATGACCTGCAAAGCCTAAAGTGTTTACTATCTGGCCCTATATAAAAAATGTCTGCAAATCCTTGGTCTAAAATACAAATATTTTTCAAACTATATTCTAATGTATTTTAAGTTTTATACAGTAAATTCCAAGTACAATAAACAAATTCATATATGCACACTGTCTAGTTCATAAACTTCTGAACACAACTCACTCTTATAAGTTCTTTATCTGAAATCTGATGCCTTAGAATCTAATCAGCATTTAAGCATGATATCCAGGGATATATTCTGTCAACAGATACAATGTAATCTGGGACAATAAGAATCCATCTCACAATCTTGAATGCTCATTATGGTCTCGAAGCGAGCAATCAAAAGAAAGAATACCCTCAATGAAATAGCTAATGAAATAACTAAAAATAAAGTTAAAATAAATAAATGTCTTTCGAGATGGTGTGTGCTGTTCAAGCTTAATTTATGTTACCTGAAATATAAACCACATAAAACTAATAATAAATGCTTAATTTTTATACAATATAAATTCTTGCCTTTCTTCCAACGTCATCATTACAAAAGAGTTCCTCCATATCTGAACATGTATTTCAATATAAACTGTATTATAAACCGGAAAGCTGAATTACCACCTGAATATGGGAAAGGGACAGAGGGATAAGAGAAAGCAAAGCCCAGCAGGACGCCCAGTGAGGTGAATGGCAAGGATATGCATCAAGAAAAGGAAGACAAGGAAGGAGAAGCAAGTAAGGAAGATGACGAATTCTACTGGAACATGTTAAATCTGAGATGTCTGTGGGCCATCCAAATTAAAACATCCAGTAAGCACTTGGATTATAAGGCTCTGAAACTCTGGAGCAGGCTGTGCTGAATATAGATGTAGGAGTCATCTGGGAACCGGTGCCTGAAGTCTACGTGTTGAAGAGAGAGCCACAGGAAAGTGTACAGAGTCAGCAAAGTTGAGAATTAAGATAGGAACGCCAATATTTATGTGATGAGCAAAGAAGGAAGAGACCATAAGCGAAATCAAGAAGACTCTGGTCAAAAAGGTAGGAAGAAAACACAATGAAAGTGGGTTTTTTTTCCAAGACCTTATAGAAGGAAAAAGAATTAAGAAGTTTGTAAACTTCTATAGGGCAGAATGCAACCCAAAGTATTCCAACATATTTAAAGTCTTATGATTAACATATTTAAAGTCTTGTTCTTATGCAACAGTATATTGATGCTTATCCAAATCTAGCACAAGTGATATCCCGTGGAAAAGTGCTTTAAAGCAGGCAATAAATTCATATAACTAAAACTAAATTTAACCAAAGTTAAATAAAAAGATTAGCCATTGTCATTTTTAAAACAAGTAACAAACTTGTTCATAAACTGCTTAAGTGAAAATAGCTACAAACACAAAAATTGTTCAAATAAAGCAAAAAAGGGTTAACTTTCAAATTCAAGTTATTTGCATGTGGTTGTTCACAGCTGACAGGAGCAGCTGTCTGGTTTGTCTAGACAGCTGTTCAGATCTGGTAGAGTTGTTTCCAGTACTGCCAGCAAGTTTTTTACCTTTTCAAAAACTGCTGGAGTGGAATCTACTTTCAGTCAAGTGCATAATACAAAGACTTGGACTTGGATTCGTATCAAAACAATTCTTGTCAGATGAGGCAGGCAACGGAATTTTAAAATTTAGTTACAATTATCTCTTTGATCTTGATAGTGGTTTTAGCCATCATTTCTCTGATTTTAAAAAGAAACCACAAGGTTATTTAATGCTCAGTCTGAATATTTCTATAGAAAGTATCTTTTATATATACCCATGGATAGAAAACCTTGTTCTAGATATTTCAAAATACATACCACATTACTACTTTATTTTAAATGGTTCAATCAGAAAAAGGTAGTTGAAGGGCTCTTCTATATTTTTAAAACAAATGAAAAGAAACTAAAATTAACAATTGGGATTAAGCAAAATAGCTTTTTTACTTTTAATTTATTTTTACCTGGGCTTTTGTCCATGTCATTATATCTAACTAACTTGTATATTCCCCCTATAACTGCAAATTAGCATCCAACACATAAACACACACATATGAATTGTTTTTCCAGCTTTTGACCATTTTATTGGGGATACACATTGGCCAATGTGGGAACATACTGCCTACATCTTGATATTTAGCCAATAATAAAGAGGACTGTCTAAAGTTATACATGAGATAAACTACTATTCCATAATACCAACTTAACCAATGACTCATAAATATAATAAATATAAAACCTACACTCTAGAATAGCAGTTCTCAAACTGTGGCCCAGGGATCCCTGAAGCTTTTTAAAAGCCTGTCAGGTTGTCTGTGAGGAAAAAACTATTTGCATAATAATATGAAGACAGTATCTGCATTTCCCATTCTCACTGTCACACAGGTAAAAAGTGGAATTTCCCCGAGGCCACACGATGTGAGATATTGCAACTAACTGAAGGCAGAAGCAGGTAAGATAATCTGGCTGTCTTCTATTAAGTCTGATATTATAGATTTACAAAAATGCAAAACAATGCTATTCTTCTCATTAAACTTGCTTTGTTTTCAAAAAATATAGTTAATTAAAATGTTACTTATGTTAATATGTAATCGTTTCTCACTGTTACTTTTTAGCACATTATTTTGTAAAGTTTTGTTTGAATTTTTAACAGGATAAATATAACCTATATAAAGAAAAGCTCTTTGGAGTTCTCAATAAATTTTTAAGAGTATAGAGGGGTCCTGAAATTAAAAGTTTGAGAACTTCTGCTGAAGGATATTAAGCCCTTCATAACTATGTGACATTTTTATAAATTAGCAAGAACCTTTTAAAATAATTTCTGTTTAAGCAGCCATACTGATGAGAAGACAAGACTTTAGGGGAGAAAAGCAATCTGTTCTGTTTTACTTAAGAAACACGCCAAGGCATTTCCTCTTTTCTATGGCTCTTGCTACCAGAGATGAAGACTAAAACTTACTGTGAAGAAAAGCTCCATAACTCTGCTGTCCAGAAGAGTCTCCCGCCAGGACTCTGTTGGCTTCAACAGCACATTTTGCGAGGATTCAAACATAGCTATATAATGTCTGCCCAGTTATTTGGTGTCAAGGTCAACAACAATAACATTCTTACTTTGTCTAAAGTATAAGTATATCCTAAATATAACAGGAGCCATCTAGAAAGAATTTGTAATGGTAACAGTTTAAGCCTCTTCACATATGCTACATAATTCATGCATGAAGCTAAGGAATAAAAGGCATTAAGTGCCTGGGGAAAAAAAAGAATGTTACAGGAATGTAAGGTAATGCTTTCATTGTAATTATGTGTCATGCTGCAGGCACACAGAAACTTTGAGAACCAGAGAATTTAATGGTGGCAACAGAAGGAAATACACTTACTGCAAAGCATATGCCAAAATTCATGTAAAAAGAATCAATTTCTGCAAGTTTATCCCATCATTTCCCCCAATATCTTGCAACAATTAACACCACATATACAAAATGTGAGTTTCATAAAGTCTACTAGGAAAAACAGCATTTTTCCAGAAGAAATATATTCACTGGGAAAACAAAAGAACAAAAAGAGTAAACACATATAATATTAAAGAAAAAAAACTCCCACAGGTCACAGTATCTAAATATCAAGACAAAGAAATAATCTATTGACAAAAAACTTTATAGATGCTTATTTAAAATTCCCACCGACTAAAAAGCAATTTATATGGTGTTCAGGCATTCAATTTCAAACATGCTTCAAACAGAATACCATTTTACCATAAATAAAGTAACCATCATATATTTGTAGGTTTTTATGAATACGATTCATTGATACTGCCACAGTAACTGAGGCTTTTAAGAAATGAGAAAACTCGGCCGGTCACAGTGGCTCACGCCTGTAATCTCCACACTTTGGGAGGCCGAGGTAGGCGGATCACCTGAGGTCAGGAGTTCGAGACCAGCCTGGCCAATATGGTGAAACCCGTCTCTACTAAAAATACAAAAATTAGCTGGGCATGGTGGCAGGCACCTGTAATCCCAGCTATTCGGGAGGCTGAGGCGGGAGAGTCGCTTGAAAACACTCTCCCACAGAGGTTGCAGTGAGCCAAGATCACACCATTGCACTCCAGCCTGGGTGGCAGGGAGAGGCTCTGTCTCAAAACAAACAAACAAACAAAAAACAGTGGTTATGCCCCTTCCATTGGTAATCAAATGCCCAGTTAAAATACTTCGACTATGCAACATTCACATCACTCAATGAGAAATCTTAATGATAATCACCCAGAGCTATCGTCTGAAAAAAGTAGATAGAAATTCAAATACTGTATTTTGAGTAGTCTAAATCGTTATTTTTACAGAAAAATTATTATTCACAGGGAAAATTAAAGGCTGTAATAATGCTCTGGAAACTTTTTTTTTTTTTTTTAAGATTATTGCTTAACCCCCTTTAAAATAGCTAATACTATTCTGTCTCTGAAAAGCAGGGAGGGGCACTATGAGTTGTTTCAACGAGAAAAGTCGCTACTTGTTTCTGAAAAGTCACCCCCAAAATCTTCTGCAACTCTATTCGACTGATTAACAAAAGTGAAACTCAAATCTGGTTCATTTAAACTTCCCTTCTCTCTTCCTTTATCTGCCCCCTTGTGGAGGTACAGGGAAAGAGGTGAAGGCCAAAAAAGCCAAAAGAAAGAAGCCCAATTTTAAAAAGGGAAAAAATCAACCCGTGAACCCTAAGAGCTATCAATATAGAGTGAGTTCATTTTCTTACCAGGCACTGATCATGGTCTAAGGTCAATGCTGTGTTCTTCACCCAATACTACAATATACTGATTTATCTGACACCTAGGATTTGCTTCAAAATATTCTGGGGATGGCAGAGCACAGATGAAACAAGACTGGCTGTTTAAAGCTGGGTATTCTCTCTACTATTGTGTATCTTTGAAATTTTCCACAATAACGGGATGGCAAAGGCTATAGTATGTGAAATAAATCTTCTGAGTAAGGCAATCAATTCTTTTTGTGTTGTGTGTATGTGTACTTTTTGTTTGTTTGTTTTTAATGAGACAGGGTGTCACTATGTTGCCCAGGGAAGTCTTGAACTCCTGAGCTCAACTGATCCTCCTGGCTCAGCCTCCCAAAGTGCAAGGATTATAGACACGAGCCAGCACACCTGGCCAATTCTTCATACTTCATAAAAATTTAAATATATTTCACTTACTGTTTTCCAGTTTTATTTCTCTTTATTTTCAATATGCCATATCTAACAAACGAAATATAACTAGGAAAATAACGATTTTGTAATATTTCATATGCTTATAAAAGGTGTCATGATTTTATTTTTAAATTATATAGGATACGAGACAGATAAATGGGTTCACATAACCATAATAAAATGGTCGGCCCCAAAGCTGACCATTTACCGTTTTAGTAGCTAGCAGATGTGTGATCCCTCAGAGTAAGAAGGCAAATACTTCAGGTGCTGTAACTGCAAGAGAATGAAAGCCCAAACCTCCCTTCAAGAGCTGCAGACAGTTCAAGTACAGAGGAAGAATACAGGTGGCAGAAGCAAAGGGAATCATATTTATAAATTTTGCTACTTCTGGATATGTGAAAAACTCTATTCCAAGGAAATGAGGAGAGTCTCTCACATTCTAATTATGCCTTCCAGGTATAATGCAGCAAGAGGGGCAACAGTGTGTTTTGGTAAGAGGGAGATGATAACCTAAAGATTCAATGAATCTTACAAAAGTATCAGTAAGAAAATACAGGAAGAAATCTTACAAAAGGAAACTATTAAACCTAAACCAAAATTCTCATATAATTCTCTCCTCTATCTTTTTATAAATTATAAAAAGCATATACTCTATTAATACTTCTGGATATCAATTATTTACATTAAGGGAAAATGGATATGAGTTTTATTTAAAAAGGGCTTTTCCCAGATATAAAATGGAATTCACTGCAATGGCTCATGTAACATCAGATTCAAAATAACCCTGAAATCTGATTTTTTTTAAATCTTGGTTTAGCCTCTCCTAATCATGGTCTGTTTTTCAGCACACTGTCCCCGATGCCCAATTCTATGGCCAATTTTCTTCAAATGTTGGTAACCAGAATATTTTTAAGATTATAATTCCTTACATGTGGCCAAGAGCATGGGAGATTTATGAGTTAGTATGTAATATCTATCAGAAAATACCTTTCCCCATAATTATTACAAAACTCCATGTTACTTTTGTTTTCCAATTCCAAACCTGGAAAGGATTTTTATCTCTGGCATGATGTTTGCCTTCTAACAAGAATGCACACTTGTAATGCTCCATGCAAAGAGGCTACACTTACCTTCCACTAAAAAACTAATCTACAACACTGCAGACTTCACTACCTTCTATCAGCCAGCCTGGCTATACCACTAATAATACCACTATTATATACCTTAATAAAAATGCACATGTACTATATTATACTTTTCACAGCACACAATTACAATCCTGTAACTATAAATCATATCCCACTCTACTAAAAAAAGTTAATTATTCCCAAAAGCATTTAAATAAAAAACATAAAACAAAAAGAACAGTATAATAAATGTTTATATGGAACGGCATTATAATGTTTATACAGAACAAATGTTTAAAGACAATGCTGTTTTGACAAGAAATATGTTTTAGTTATCAGACTGCACCGTGAAACTGCTGAGGTTGCTCCCCCTGAATAAGAGACTATGCCGGCTTTTATATGGGAGGAAGGCTTACTATGCATTGTATGATGTTTAATATTACCTAAAATATTGTTATTATTCATGTACATGCATTACTTTTCAATTTGAAAAACAAAACTAGTGAAGAGCATATCACAATGTGGGCAGAACAACGATACACAAATCTGGACCATATCTTTACATTCAAAATAATATAAAGAATTAAGGTAATTCATTTTTAATCAGGTATTCTCAAATTACTATTTCTATCTGTATGTATAAGAAATAAAAAAATACCATTTCAACCCCAGATAATTCTTAATAATTCTTATAAGAAATCAAAAAAATACCATTTCTACCCCAGATAATTCTTAAATACTTAACTTAAAAAACAAACAGAACCACTACCACCAGAATTCGGAAATCTAGCACTACTATTCTTAAAGCAATATTTTAAAAATAATTTCAAGGTTAAATAAAGCAAGACGTTCATTTAAAAATAATTTTAATAAAACAATAGTTTCCTTTTAAAACTTTCAAAAATTTGGTTTATAGTCACCACTTTAGCATTTTACAATATCTGGACATCACATTGTTTTATCTTTTACAACAAATATGTCACCAACAAAAGAACAGTTTGATAATGAACTGATTATTTACTAAACTGTCTTTTATTACATGCTAGTCAAATTTTATGAGACACACAAGCCACAAAAGATTGGAACTAAATAGCTATTATTTCACCGAAGTTCAAATAAGAGTGTAATTCAAGAATTTTCTTGGCCTATGGCTTTATATATTTTTCTAAAATAAATACTGAATGCATGCAATTTATATTTTTATCAGAATAATTCATTTGTAACCAAACAAAACACAATTCCATCAATAAGAAAGCCAAACAGAGCTGCTTTCAGTCTTTTGCTAACCCTCTATCTTAAAAAAAATCTATCATACACATCTAATCTTACTTTACCTTCCCATGTTCTCACCAAATTAAAGAATCAGGACATTTAGTACAGTGATTTTTTTTTTTTTTTTTTTTTGGTCTCTGTACCAAATACAAGTCCACTCCCTCTTATCAAGGGTTCCGGCAAGGGATCCAATTCTGAAGTGCTAAAACCCAACCAGTCTTCTAAGCTCATCGCCATCATAATCCCTTGGAAAATCAGTTCCAGCTACATATAAATTCAACTGCACCACAGAAGAGTGAAGAATCAACTCTCCATTCCCTGCCCCTCTCCCACAACAATCCTATCTAGCTCTAAAACTCTCCACTTAGGAAAGCTCACCAACTTCTGTGAAACCAAAGGCACACATAAACATGCCACCTGCCCTACTCTGTAACTGCATGGCCAGAGACAAACATATACCAGGCCAAGAGCCAGAAGGACAGCTTAATCGCACCCTGTACTGACTGTCACTGGATAATCCTACTAAATCTTCTGTCTCAAGTTCTCATACAACAAACGGCATTATCATTAAATACGTACATCTTAACATGAAGTGGGGAAAACATCATCTTTGGAAATACACAGGTCCTTAATTATGCAATTAAGTTTATCCACTAACACTTTCAGTAAGGGTATCGTTTTGTGATTGTGAATGACACTCGAAAAAAATAATTAAATGAGGCATACAGTAGCTACACATTATCCTCAAGCAAATATGGACAACCTGAAAATTTCCTTTGCCTATTCTTATAATTACCTTACAATATAGAAAGATCTTGTAGCAACAATGGGCATTTCACATAAGTAATAAATGCTTTACTCCCTTCATCTTTCCATACTATTTTTTACCCTACTTCATCAGTAAAACAAAGTTTCAGGAGCTACAGCAAGCCCATTTTCTTTATTAAATATTTAATCCCTTTCACTATTCAATTTTCTAACAACAAAAACTGCTACTTCTCCTTCTGGCACAGCACAGAACCAATGACCCCAGTCTTATAGACAACACAGTCCAAGCAACCACAATTCCTGTGAAATACAGGAGTGACCTTACCTGAATGTTTTCCCAAGCCTTGCCTCCAAATAGTAAAGGTTGGCTTTACTGGAAATCCAATTTAGGTGAAAGCTTCTGTATCCCATTACTACTCTATAATCCAGTTAGCTTTCTCCAAGAGATTAAGTTTAAAAAAAAAAAGTTTACCAAAACCAAATCAGATCCACAAAAATAGAATACCAATAAAAGACAGTGTAACCAAACTAAAAAAAGAAGTATCACTGAAGCCAACATACCACACATACCTGCCAAACATTCTTGTTACAAAATGATATTGTCATTTATGATTAGCATTGCCAAAACCCTTAAGCATTTATGGACACCAGGTGAACTACTAGCCGAACTATATTTATAGTGAACAAACATCCGAAAACTGAGCTAATACTTCTGAACGGCCTTCTTTCAATAATTAAATAATAAACATATAATAATAAATATTTGCTGAGCATCTGTGCTAGGGCTCAACAATGCAGTGAGCAAAAGCATGGCCCATGCTTTCATGGAGCTTTGCTCAGTAGGTAAACAGACACTACTGTTGTCCCTCAATATCCGGAGGGGGACTGGTTCCAGGACCTCGCGTGGTTACCAAAATCCACAGATGCTCTGATATAAATCCAGAGTCTCTGATATAAAATGTAACTTATAAATATCCCATATATTTGCATGTAACTTATAAATATCCCATATACTTTAAATCACCTCTAGATTAATTATAATACCCAATACCATGTAAGTGCTATGTACATTGTTGCGCTGTTTCTAAAATTTGTATTTTTTTAATTGTTGTATTGTTATTTTTTATTTATAATATTTTTGATCCTCAGTTGAATCCAAGGATGTGGAACCCACAAACCTGGAGGGCTAACTGTACTTAAATAATCTAAGGAATGAAAAATTACAGCTGAGAAGCGAGCCAAATGGGGAAAAAATCATATACAACATGCATAGGGAGAAAATAGCAAAAGAAAGCCAACCTGGTCTGGGCCGAAGTACAATTAGGAGGTGATCAGGCAAAGAGAGAGGACCCAGGCAGAGAAGCAGTGTGTGCAAGGAACAAGGTAGAAGGAAAGCTGGCCTGTGAGTGCAGCTCTACCAGAAGAGCTATGAGAGGGGGGTGGTGATGAGACCGCCCCGGACCCTACCGCCCACTATCAAATGGGGATGATGGTATGATGGAGGATCACAGGACCAGGACACTTTCTTTGCACAACAGTGATCCAAAACAGAATGAGAAGCAAGTGAATTTTGTCTCCAGAGTCTCAGAGTAACATGGGGCTACAAAGTGCAGAGGAATTTGCTCTCTGGGCCACAGAGTGATTTTTAACATCTACCAAATCCCGGAAACTGTGGACTTTGCACCACTGGGTCTGGGTAGGTGAATACTTTCATAAATCACCTGCTGCACATAGAAAAGCTACATATAATAATCCTTAACAAATATAATGGTTTGCAGATAATACAATTACGTATATAATTCATTAGCATTAATAAGCAAGTTCAGCAAGATTACAGGATACAAGATCAACATACAAAAATCATTTGTATTTTTCCCTATATAGTGTGAAAATGAAATTTAAAAAACAATTTACAATTGAATAATAAAAAAATACTCACAAGCCTGGGCAACACAGCGAAACTCCACCTCTACAAAAATCAGCCAGGCATCATGATATGTGCCTATAGTCCCAGTTACTCAGGAGGCTGAAGTTGAGAGGATCGCTTGAGCCCAAGAGGTTGAGGCTGTGAAGAGCCATGATTACACCCCTGCACTCCAGCCTGGGCAACAGGGTGAGACCCAGTCTCAAAAAAAAAATGTACTTAGAATAAATTTAATAATCTTTTACTCTGGAAACTATAAAACAGTGTTGAAATAAAAAAAAAAAAAAACCTTTAATAAACAAATCCAGGCCAAGCACAGTGGCTCATGCCTGTCATCCCAGCACTTTTGGATGCCAAAGCAGGAGGATCACTTGAGCCCAGGAGAGTTCAAGGACAGCCTGGGCAACATAGTGGGACCCTGCTCTACAAAAAAATTTAAAAATTCGCCAGGTGTGGTGATGTGTACCTGTGGTTCTAGCTACTTGGGAGGCTGAGGCAGGAGGATCACTTGAACTCAGAAGCCAAGGTTGCAATTGGGAGGCTGAGGCAGGAGGATCACTTGAACTCAGAGGCCAAGGTTGCAGTGAGCCATGATCATGCCACTATATCTCAGCCTGGGTGACAGAGCAAGACCCTATCTCTATAAATAATAATTTTTAAAAATCAGAAAACTTAACTTCGTTTTTTGTTTGTTTCTGTTTTAAGAGACAAGGTCTTCCTCTGTTGCCCAGGCTGGAGTGCAGTGGTGCAATCATAGTTCAAGGTAACTTTGAACTCCTAAGCTCAAGCCATACTCCTGCCTCAGCCTCCCAAAGTGCTGAGATTCAGGTGTTAGCCACCGTGTGCTGCCTCTACTTTCTTTTTAAAGGGTACAATGCCAGGTACAAATAGACAATAGTTGGAGGAAATACTGATTACTCAAAAAAAGAGGACAGAAGAAAATACTTCACAAGGGCTTTACATATATGTGCTTTAAAATTCCATCATTCTCCTTGCAATTCTATCAGTTTAAAAAAATAATAATAAAATAAAATTCCCTCATGCTGACTTCTACCACTGTGTTCCTCCATTCTGGAAGAAACCTAGACAAAGCTGGTCAAATCAGCACTTAATAGCTAAGAAGTATGGATCATCAAGGCAGGCAGTTCACACTACCACAGGGCTGCCTACCTCAACCACGCCCTGGGCTGTCTCAACATCTATGTCATTGGCCTAACACCACAATACCACATTTTCTTTCTGAAATCCTGACTTCTCCCCTCAAGCAATAAACAGGTTCATCTAAGCTTAAAGTATAAAACAACATTCCCTTGGCACAAACCCCCATTCCCTTGAGCTGTCAGTTGACGCTCTTCGAAATATCTATACAGTTCAGTTGACCCTTGGATAACACAGGTTTGAACTGCACAGGTCCACTTATACTTTCACTAGAAGTTACACCAAGTGTGCCTTCCTTTCCTTACCTCCCCTTCACCTCCTCCACTTCTGCCTCTGCTATCACTGAGACAGCAAGATCAACCCCTCCTCTTCCTCCTCCTCCTGAGCCTACTCAACTAGAAGACGAAGACGAAGACCTTTATGATTGATCCACTTATACTTAATGAACACTAAATATCATTTATCTTCCTTATGATTGTCTTAACAACATTTTCTTTTCTCTAACTTACTTTAAGAATATATTATAGTATATATAAAATATAAAATAAGTACCAACTGACTGTTTATCAGTAAGTCTTCCAGGCAACATTAAGCTATTAGTAAAACGTTCTGGGGAGTAAAAAGTTATACTGGAATTTTTGGCTGCATGGGGGTTGGTGTCTCTAACCCCCACATTGTTCAAGGGTCAACTGTACTTCACTCTATACTTCATCAATTACTAATCACTACCTGATCACTGAGATATGGCTTTTGCCCCTGTCACTCACATAAACAGACTTCCATATGACCAACTATGTTCTAACTGATATTCGGTGTAGATGAAAAACAATCTACATCTTACCTATCGGTAACAGACGATGTTGACTACTGATTCCTTGAAACATCATCTATCTTTGCTTTCCAAACACTCCTTGCCTTGTTCTCCCATCCACTTGTCTTAATTGGCTTTCTTATTTTCTTTTGCTTCTTCCTGCTTTTTCACTACTGATGCACCTAAAGGTCCTGACATGGATCCTCTGCTTCTCCTTGGACCACCTCTCCTATTTCCTTAACTTCAATGGCCCCACTCTCCCACAACTTTATCTCCACCCCCTAATCTCCCTCTATAATTCTACTAATGGTGCAGTTGACCTGTGTGAAGTGGGTTTCTAAACCGTGGCATGATGGGTATTTTTAAAGGCTTCATTGAGACATAATTCACACACTACGCAATTTACTCACTGAGTGTACAGCTCAATGGTTTTAGCATATTCACAGATGTGTGCAACCACGACCATGATCTAATCTTACAACATTTCCATTGTACCAGAAAGACCCCATATGCTTTAGCAGTCACTTCCTACTTTCTTCCAATCACTCCAGTTCTAGGTAACCACTAACCTTTCTGTCTCTATAGATTTGCCCATCCTGGACATTTCATAAATATGTTATCATATAATTTGTGGTCTTTTGTGAATGGCTTTTTTCACCCAGTATGTTTTCAAAGTTTACACACGTTGTAGCATGTATCAGTAATTCATGCCTTTTTATGACAAGTAATATTCCCATTATATGGGTATACCACATTTTATTTATCCATTCATCAGTTGACGGACATTTGGGTTGTTTCTACTCATACAGTATTATGAATAGCCTATTCATATAGTACTGCTCTGAACATTCATGTACAAGTTTTTGTGTGGATGACTATCGATACTTTGGGCCCAATAATTGCTTGTGTGGGGCTGTCCCGTGCTTTGTATGATGTTTAGGATGTTTAGCAGCATCCCTAGCCTCAACCCAATAGATGGCAGTAGCATTTCTCGAGTTGTGACAATCAAAATTGTCTCAAGACGCCACCAAATGTCCCAAGTATACAAAATTGTTCCTAGTTGAGAATCAATATTAAAGAGTTATGATTTGTTTACTTTCTTCTCCTTTTTTTTTCTTTTTTAGAGACAGAGTCTCACTCTATCCCTCAGGCTAGAGCTAGAGTGCAATGGCGTAATCTCAGCTCACTGCGACCTCTGACTTCCGGGCTCAAGCAATTCTCCTGCCTCAGCCTCCCAAATAATTGGGTCTACAGGTGTGTGCCACCATGCCTGGCTAATTTTTTGTAAGAGATGGGGTGTATTAGTCCATTCTCAGGCTGTTGATAAACACATACCCGAGACTGAGCAATTTATAAAAGAAAGAGATTTAATTGGACTTACAGTTCCACGTGGCTGGGGACACATGGAACAATCATGGCAGAAGGCAAGGAAGAGCAAGTCCCGTCTTACATGGATGGCAGCAGGCAAAGAGAGAATGAGGAAGATGCAAAAGTGGAAACCCCTGATAAAACCATCAGATCTTGTGAGACTTATTCACTACCACGAGAACAGTATGGAGGAAACTGCCCCCATGACTCAATTATCTCCCACCGGCTCCCTCCCACAACACACGGGAATTATGGGAGTACAATTCAAAATGAGATTTAGGTGGGGACACAGAGTCAAACCCACATCATGAGGTTTTGCCACGTTGCCCAGGCTAGTCTCAAACTCCTAAGCTCAAGCCATCCACGGGCCTTGGCCTCCCAAAGTACTGGGATTACAAGCGTGAGCCACTGCACCCAGCCAAGTTATGATTTCATTAGTGAAACTTCGTATGAGCGTAAATCTTGACCTAAGAACACTGTAATACAAGCTATTAACTATGATAGCATTAATGCCCTTAAATATTAATATCTAAATATTTACTCTGCATTATTTTGTCAGTATCTCTCTATGCACATCCTACATAGATCCTATGCCACTGCTCAGTCAGCTTCAGCTGGTTTTCCCAATATTTTACAGTCACAATTAATACAGTACTTTCTATAAGAAATTACATTTTGGGGCCGGGTGCAGTGGCTCAGGCCTGTAATCCCAGCACTTTGGGAGGCCGAGATGGGTGGATCACGAGGTCAGGAGATCAAGACCATCCTGGCTAAGAGGGTGAAACCCCGTTTCTACTAAAAATACAAAAAAATTAGCCAGGCATGGTGGCGGGCACCTGTGGTCCCAGCTACTCAGGAGGCTGAGGCAGGAGAATGGCGTGAACCCAGGAGGCAGAGCTTGTAGTGAGCCGAGATCATGCCACTGCACTCCAGCCTGGGCAACACAGCAAGACTCCATCTCAAAAAAAAAAAAAAAAAAAAGAAATTACATTTTGGTCTTGTTCTGTTGCCCAGGCTGGAGTGCAGTGGTGTGATGATAGATCACTGCAGCTTCAAACTCCTGGCCTCAAGCAATCTTCCCACCTCGGCCTCCCAAAGAGAAATGAAACCCTAAGTCCACACAAAAACTATAAATGAATGCTCACAGCAGCATTGTTAATAATAGTCAAAAAGTGGAAACAATCCAACTGTCCATCAACTGATAAATGGATTAAAAAAGTGGTATATCCATACAATATTATGGCAATAAAAAGGAATGAAGAACTGATTGATGCTGCATGCTACAAAATGGATGAATCTTGAAAACATTATGCTAAGTGAAAGAAGCAAGGATGGGTGCAGTGGATGACACCTGTAATCCCAGCACTTTGGGAGGTCGAGGCAGGCAGATCACTTGAGGACAGGAATTCGAGACCAGCCTGGGCAACATGGCGAAACTCCATCTGTACTAAAAAATACAAAACTAGCAGGGCGTAGTGGTGTGTGCCTATAGTCCCAGCTACTCAGGAGGCTGAGGCAGGAGAATCGCCTGCACCCAGGAGGCAGAGGTTGCAGTGAGCCAAGATCGCACCACTGCACTCCACCTTGGGAAACAGAGTGAAACTCCGTCTCAAAAAGAAGCCAATCACGAAGGACCACATATTATATGATTCCATTTATACGGTATGTCTAGAATAGGTAAATGCATAGACAGAAAGTGATTGCTAAGGACTGGAGAAGGTGGAAATGGAGACTAACTGCTAATTGACACAGGGTTTCTTTTTGGGATGACGAAAATGTTCTAAAACTACTGAAAATTATTGCTGTACAACTCTATGAATATATTAAAAAACACTGAATTATACATTCTAAATGGGTATATAGTATAGTGTGTGAATTACATCTCAATAAAACTATTATTGAGACTGGGCATGGTGGCTCATGCCTGTAATGCCAGCACTTTGGGAGGCTGAAGGAGGAGAATCACTTGAAGCCAGGAGTTCGAGGCCAGCCTAGCCAACACAGCAAGACTCCATCTCCAAAAAAATTAAAACAAAAAAATTAGTCAGGGCCAGGTGTGGTGGCTCATGCCTGTAATCCCAACACTCTGGCAGGCCAAAGTGGGTGGATCAACCTGAGGCCAGGAGTTCAAGACCAGCCTGGACAACATGATAAAACCCGTCTCTATTAAAAATACAAAAATAAGCTGGGTGTGGTGGTGCACACCTATAATCCCAGCTACTCGGATGGCTGAGGCATGAGAATCGCTTGAACCCGGGAGGCAGAGGTTGCAGTGAACCAAGATAGTGTCACTGCACTCCAGCCTAGGCAACAGAGCAAGATTCTGTCTCAAAAATAAATAAATAAATAAAAATAAAATTATCTCAATATAAAGTATAAATACAAAAAATAAAGCAGATTAGAAAAAATTATGAATGGTGATTGTTATTGATAATTTAACACAGCCTCATTTAACATGATACCATTCTAAATTATCAAAATATTTAACACTAAATACACAAATTTTCCATGATTTATTATTTGTCTATCCTAAGAGACAAATCACCTTTTATTTTATTTTATTTTATTTTGAGACAGGGTCTCTTCTGTCGTCCAGGGTGAGTGCAGTGGCATGATCATGGCTCACTGTAGCTTCAACCTCCCAGGCTCAAGCAATCCTCCTACCTCAGCCTCCCGAACAGCTGGGACTACAGGCACACACCACCACACCTAGCTAATCTTTGTATTTTTTTGTAGAGATAGGGTTGTGCTATGTTGCCCATGCTGGTCTCGAACTCCTAGACTCAAGCAATCCTCCCATGTCAACCTCCCAAAGTTCTGAGATTACAAGAGTGAGCCACCACACCCAGCAGATAAACCATCTTTTAAAAGGCATCACTTCAACACTTTTATACTAAGTTAAATTTGATTATTTAGACCCTCTCCATGGTACAAGGCTGCATAATTATTCCATTCTTTCCTTACTGATTGAATGGTAGATCTCCAGGTAATTTCCAAAATTAGAAATTAGTCAGAATTGAGTTCCTTGAAATTGATTTCCCTAATGAGTGCTAAATCTGTAGCTTAGTTTAATCTCACTGCCAAGTTCTTTCTCCCACACTTAAAGCTAATCCACTCAAAGAATACTTAGCTGTAGTGCAGTCAGCCAACAAATGGCACTATATGAAAAGGTCACACAAGAACTCACTCATAAGACATGAAGCAAAATATCCTCAAGTCAAAAACCAAGATATACTTTCTTTAAACAAGGAATTATTTCCTTTGGCAACACTGCAGTATTGCTTATCATTTTCAGATGACAGGTTTTCCAAAGCTTTATCTAAGTACTTTATAAAATATTTTTTGTGTGTGTATCTTTTAGACAAGCTTTGTTTCCAAACTCCCAGAGAACTATTTCTTTTTATGAAATAGTCACTCTCTACCAACTGTATTTTCCCTTAAAACAGACACTTTAAAATATATGCAGTGTAACTTTTGTTGATTTTTCCCTACATATATAATTAATATTTTGATAGCTCCATATGGACTGATAATTTAAAAATATATCTCAAGGTTTTTCAATATCTTTTCTTTCCCCACTGAAAACACTGGAGCAAGAAGCTGAATCCAATCTCTCTCCCCAACTACAAGATCCTGTTGTGGTGGTCCCCACATCTATCACCATTGGCTCACCTGAATAAAGTCTGCCTTACCAACTTTATTTAAAAAAACAAACAAACAAAAAACCTGGAACAAAAATATTGAAACACTCAAAGGGGAAATTTTTTTAAAAAGCAAACCTAAGCAAGTAGCCACCTCTTTACAACCAAAAAGAATTAAGTTAATATATTAAAGATAAAAAGTTGGTTATTGGGAGAAAGATGATTACAGAATAAGAATAAAAGGAAACAGTGACTGACCTTACTGTAAGCTTTGCCCCATAATGCAGCAGTTCACAGTGACTGCTTTTGGGAAAGAAACCTGGAGAGCCCACGAGTCAGACTCACTTTACCTGACAGAGCCCTTCACAGTTAATATTCTACTACGTGAATAGACTAAGTTTAAATGGAAGAAGGAGTTATACCCCACCACACTCCTTTAAATGTCATAATTTTACCAGCCACAAATAATTAGCGAGTTTCTATGTATGTAAATGTAGCTCCTCTTGGCTCTTGTTACAATAAAAATGAGTCCCATCCTAGATCTCTGGTCTGATTTCACATCTATTTCCTGTCTGCTTATCATCGGTCTTTTTCTCCTGAACAGACTCTCAGATTAAAAACATCTAAAACAGGTCGCATTAAATTTCCTATACCACACAGAGGCGTATTAGATCAACAAAGAAGAGTATAAAAGACAGCTAGTTATATAATGAACTATTTAATTCACGGAGGCTATTAAGAGCTCAATAAATAGTAACTAACTCCTGAGTGTTTTAAATGTATTGTTTCATTTAATTCACACAACAATCCATACCCCCATTTTACATTTGGAAAAGTTGAGACTCAGAGAGGTTCAGGTGATTTGCCTAAGATCAGCAGAGGCTTGAATCCAGATCTATCGGGCTTTACACAACAAATGGGTAGCCACTGTATATTATTATCAACAGGCAGCAGATGTCCTAGCATAGTAAATGAGACAGCAGTTCCTTAAAGTTTATGAAATACAAATTTCTCTACTTTAAGTAACTAATTTAAAAAGCAGATATATGCATTGATAATACAACCCACTTAAACTTTTGAATAATTTCCTAAAAACAAAATTCTCATTTTTTTATACTGGTAAAGGCCCTTGAAGAATAAACATATTACTAACTTATTACCTATACTTGAACAACATCACCATCCATAAAGATTAAATTAGAGCACTCCAAACTAGCTTTAAGTCAGTCAAAAAAATCAAACATAATTATTTGCCCAAGGAAAAAATGATTCAGTTTCTTAAAAGGTACTTTCTACCTGTTTCCTTTTCCTTCCCAAAGAATATTGCTAATCCTGAATTAGCAACAGCTCCGTCATCCACCACACGTTTCTATGTATTCAAACTTCTTCTACAAAGGAGTAAATAAACTTTTAAATCTTCTAGTATTATCCTAGTATCCACTGTCTTTTGGCATTATAAAGAAATTAAATTCTATTTCTTAAAAAAAATCTTATTTTCTTTCAATATGTTTTATAAAACCTGCAGAGGTGAAAGACTCCGAGCTGTAATTAAGTCACCTATGAAAATTACCACAGATAAACTATTCATTTGTTAAAAGGATATAATTTGGAGGAAGAAAGTTCCAGCTCAAGACTTGATTGGCGAGTGCAAGGTAACGCTGAAATACTGAAGACATCTGAGCATTGAGGTTTTCCCGCCTGCTGAACTCCTGCAGAACTTCAACAGTTAACATGAAGATCTGACGAAGGTCTTCTTCCTACAGTCAATAAATCACAAATATTTTATATGAAAAATTTATTCAAAATGTATCCCCTTTTAGAATCATGAAACAAAACAAACACCTTAGAATTTCCAATGGAAAACACCATTTCCTTAAGAACGTGTTCCATTTTTAGGCCTCTACTTGTAATTTACATCGCAGTATGCTTTCAAGTGACACCAGCTGGAATACTTTTACTTGAATATAAATGCTACTTCCATAGAGAAGAGAGTCTTCGACAACTACTGCGGAGCCGGAGGAGTCAGTTGCTATAGTGCAGAGCCCTAGGATTTAAGCCAATGCCTTCACATAACTTTACTCCAGAGCCAAACAATACATACAAGACAAAGAGCCCGCACCATCTGCAATAACATTTGAAATACACGGCCTTCTGGCATTCTTCCAGACCTATTTTTAAGGCCAACAGAGTCCCTTCAATTGAATTAGTTATATCTAAACACAATAAGAAATAAATAATAAACTAAAGATCTTTATAGAAGTATTGTTTTTAAGACTAGAATTAAACAAGTAATTTTAAACCATCAACTACACTCACCAAACCTATCATTTTACTATATCCTTTGAAATCACAAAACAAATCCTGAAGTACAGGCTACCATTCAACTACATAAAATAAATATTCTCACGTCATTAGGAATAGATTGAGTAAAAAGTGAATGATCCAATAATTAAAACTCAAGAACAAAACTACCAATACCTGAAAAACTCTTTTGCAGTTACCATGGAATTCCATGCTCAATCCAATGTTGCTAGTTTTACTTGAACTTGAAAATTCACTCAATAGTGCAGTCAGAATAGAACAGGCCAGAGTTTGCTGTAATTATTTGATAAGAAATAATTGTGAGGCATTACTGTTTCAATGCTTTGTTTCAATGCATTTGTTCAAACATAATAGAACATTTTCTCCCTAACTTTAGATCT
This sequence comes from Pongo abelii, assembly GCF_028885655.2. NCBI lineage: Eukaryota > Metazoa > Chordata > Mammalia > Primates > Hominidae > Pongo > Pongo abelii. The sequence goes on from NC_071999.2 coordinate 22,595,163, forward strand.
TCCACTATATCTTTAGATCTTATAACAACTAGTCAGAAAATCAGATATGACAAAATAAATATTAGCTCTCCTTTCTAAGTGGTCTGGTCAGTGTTAATAGTACTTCCTCAAATGCAGTTATACAAATCCATCTAAGAGTTGAACTCAGGACACACTGTTCCTACGCAATAGTGGAATTCAAACGATATTTTAAAAAAAAATGTTGAAGGTATTATTTTGTTTAATTCGCAGAACAATCTATATCCTCATTTTACATTTGAGAGAAGTGACTTGGAGTACTTATCTAAGGCCAGCTGAGATTTCAACCCATGTTTGACCCCCTGTTCTGTTTGTAAAATGCATTCCCAAATAGATGAAAAGTGAAACAGATTTTATAGTGTCCAAAATATTACAGCCAGGTAATACCCAAAAGTTTTTTAAATAGAAAAATGAAGATTTTTCTTCTCATTGGTTCTATCCAACAGGCTCCTAATATCAACTCATTGATTTTATTCCCAGACTAAAAGAGTCAAGGTACAAAGGATGGAAAGAGGATACAAATTGTTTTGGCAACTTTCCAGGAGTTAAACAGAAATATGCACACTACCTCTGAACAACCGAAAGATTAAAGTCGAGATGATACTATTTATGCAAGCTTATCCAACAGCTGAACACAGTCATACCCACCCACCAACTGCAACATCTCTGTTCAGAAATGCTTCTGATGTCAGTACCTTGACCTTACAGATACTTATCTTGGCAAATCTTAGCAAATAACTTAATGATATTAAATTCCTAAAAACTGGCATGAAATATCTGTTGAAGGTGAGAGGTGAGTGATGGTTCCATGAGTGACTAATAGACTGTCCATTTCGTATATGTCTGAAATTTTTCTTTAAAAAATGTAAACATAGGCCGGACACAGTGGCTCACGCCTGTAATCCCAACACTTTGGGAGGCCGAGGCAGGTGATCACCTGAGGTCAGGAGTTCAAGACCAGCCTGGCCAACATGGTGAAACCCTGTCTCTACTAAAAATACAAAAAAGTCAGCGGGGCATGATGGCGGGCACCTGTAGTCTCAGCTACTTGGGACACCAAGACAGGAGAATTGCTTGAACCTGGGAGACAGAGGTTGCAGTGAGCCGAGATCGCGCCACTACACTCCAGCCTGGGCAACAGAGTAAGACTAAGTCTCAAAGAAAAAAAAGTAAACATAAAGTTAAATTCTTATTTGCCTCTTAATCTCAACTAAAACAAGCATGACTATATAGCTAATATTTATGAAAGGCACAAAACCCCATACATTAAAGAAGTTTCTCAGACTTTTCCACACCTGGAAGTAAATGCAAATTCTCTAGCGAATCTAGGGGTATGATCAAAGATGCCTTCTGCAACAGTAAAAGTTCTCTGAATGCTACTGGTTTGGCATAAACACACACATTTTGTAATTTTACTTCAAAATATACATGACTTAATATAAAAATGTCCCTTTCTCCCCAAATCTTCAAGAAACCCATTTAACTGCCTTTGTATGGCCCCAGGCACTTGGAGACAAAGAAGCCAGGCACTAAGGCCTCTCAGAAAAAAACAGTTGATCACATATTTCTGTCATTTTACTGTTTAAAGTGATCTCAAAAATTCAGAAAGTACAATCCCTTCTTTTTTTAGTTAACAAAATTGTTAATTTTCAAAAATTTTCTTTTAAAATGATTAATGATTATAGTGCCAGCAATTAACATTAGACAGATATTTAAATAACATCAGGATCAACTATAAACATGATTTTTAAATACAGCTAGGCTTTGGTGGGGAAAGTAGATGTTAAATCAAATGAATACGATTCAGAGAAAAAATTTAATTCATAATGATCTAACGATGAATCCCAAGATCCTAGGATCCTGAAAACAATTTTTCATTTAGACTTAGCTTTTCACTTATCCTTTCTAAGACTCCAGTCAATAAAACATTATAAACACATCTAAATGTTTGAGAAAATTTGTCTTACTAAAAAAGGAAATTAATTTCTGAATCTCAGATGAGATAACCTATTAAAAACAGAATTCACACACAACATATAAAAACCTGCAAGCTGAAAGAATCTAGAAGCACTCATTAAACAAATTCTTACTCTTACAAAGAAATAATCTATACTAATTTTTCACAAGTAATTTACAACTTGCCACAGATTATGTTTTACTGCATTCACCACAAAATGGCTTATTTTAAAACTACCACCATATTCAAGTTTTCAGGAACATCTCTCTAATTAATGGTCACAGCCATACGTACTCACAAAAGCTTTACTTTTTCACATGAAACAAACATTTCCCAAGATAACATGTGGTTTATGGTCAAGATGAGAAACAAATGAGTGAAGGAGAGGGGTAGGGCAACGACAGGTGAGAGCACTGCTAAAGCTACTCCTGCAACTACAAACTTCATCAGACAAAACAAGGAGCCCTGGTGGCATGGAACTGCTTTTTAGTTACAGCAATGAATATATCCCTCCAAAACAGCAAACTTCCACACTAATGAAGTACAAATTCACCCATAAAAACAAGTACATTCTTAATCGATGAGAATTTAGAACAAAATGCACTTACAGACTTAGCCCCCTGAACACCTAAGAATCTTTCGTTTTTAAATAATTTTTTCATCCTACAAAAATATACTTCTATCTTAGAAAAACTAGAAATTGTAGAAAAGCACAAAGAAAATAAAATTGTCTACAATCCTACCATCCAGGAGTTATTACTGTAACATTTATAGCTTTCCAATTTTTTGATGCACAGATATAAATTTTTATATACCATTGATATAAACCCATATATAGTTTTACATTCTACTTTTCCACTTTATACCTATGAAATAAAAAGAAAAAAAATTTAAAAACAAGTGTGTTCTATTTAAATATACCACTTAAAGACTTAAGAAATAGATAAAAAATAAATTATCATACAGCATTGTTAGAGGTATTGCAAGAAATCAAATATTCTGGCTTTAACTGTACCTACGATTACCAGCTTCCAAAGAACTAAAATTCAATAGGATATTTTCATCATTAAAATATACCAAATAGTATAAGCTCTCCTTAATTTGGAAATCCTGTAGGAATATGAGATTACCATCATAAATATTAATCATACTACACTGGTCTGGCTCAAAGGTGCCAAATGAATAGAGACTCCTGGGGAATGATGAATAATTAAACATTGATTATACATTAAGAGAGCAAAGTACTTCAACACATATCAACTGAGTATTTCTCCCTATTCAAAGGGGAATTAAACGTATCACTAAATGTCTAGGACTCACTTCTAAATATGTTTGCTCATTTTCAATATTTAATTATGGATTAAATCCCCTTCAAATGAAGTTACTCTCACATTGTGTTGTAATGAAGATAGCTAGGGAAGCAAGCCAAAAATAAAACTCCCAAGGGAGAACAGAGGACAGCTTCTTCCCAGGATAGAGAGAGGAAAGAAAAAAAATTAAAGCATCAAATCTGCCTAGAGGAGATCACCAGCTTTAGCTTTTCTTACCCTTGAAGAATGTTCTTATCTGCCTCCTTCAGACTGTTAGGTCTCAATGGGCAACCCGAGTGCACTACCCCCTAACTCACCCTTTACTGACCAGTATCTTCAAGTGCTGCCTCTCTCGCCTTTGTCAAAGTCAGAGCTAGATATTTTTCCGTATCAGAGACAGTGGCTCTGATACTTAAGACAGCCGGAAACAAAAGCTGTAGTAATTAATGTCAGTGAATTCGGATCAAAGTTGACTAACTAACTGATTGATAAAAGATTGCCATACTAAAATACACAGGAATTTACCCAGTATAAAATACAAATCTTAAGACTTCTAAGAGGTTAACACAACAATACTTCACTTATCTAAGATCATAAAGAATTAAGTTAATAGGTTAATTTTGTAAATGCAGCAAGCAAACATTTTTAATGAAACTTCCTATAAATTTTTCTTAAGGAATTATTTCTACAGCAATTATATGATATTATAGTTAAGTGACTACTTGGAAGCTACTAAAACATAAGGGGCCCTTCCACCCGTTGGCAACGTGGTGCCAGATCCCAATGCTTGTTGATTTATGTCTGCTTCATAGCTTTTCTTAATCATCCTTTGTTGTTGTCTATCATTCACTGCTGCTGGCAATTTGACTGCCAGTAACAGGTAGTTCTAAATGGATCGTTTTCATTTGCTCACAAGTTAGAAACCAAATAAAGTTTATTAAAATTACATCTAAAATAAATGATAAATAAAAACACTCTGCAGGACTCTTTCAGGAGTCCAATACAAGAATCCTGTTGTTTGAATCAGTTAGAAAATCTGGGCTCTAACAGTCCAAGATTTCCTTCTTCAAATAACTGTGGTCAAAGCCCTTCATGTACCTTGACCTCAGCTTTCTCATCTATAATAAGGGCTACCACCCTCTGCCATGCCTAATTTGCATAATTGTCCTAAGGCTCAAATTGCATAATGCTTAAAAATACCATGTAATTACACCAGGTTACAAGAAGGTAAAGTAGCAGCTGTATTTTTTATCATTATCATAAAAAATAACAACCACCTATTTCAGCTTTTTTAATTCTATTCCTTGATGACGATCTACATTCTGCAAAATTAAAATTACTAAATGTGTTACACCACTTAAAAAAGAGAGCTATAACTGAAGCTGTATCACTAAAGCAATATAGTAAATGTTCAGTAAATGCTGTTTGGATTAATGAATCAATGTTTACTTCTATGCCCAGCACCATGTTAACATAACAGAAGTTGGAAAATAAATGATGTGTTCCCTATTTTTTGGTTGTTTATAAATTTCTACAAGAAAATTTTAATATGTCAAACAAGTAGAAGACAATGCAATGAGGTGTCAAGGTTATTAAAAAAAGTCTAATTGTCTTCTTCCATTGAAGTACTGAAAATTCACAAGTTAATTCACTGACTAACAATTTAAGTAACTCTTATCTTCACATTGAAAGTCTTAGACCAGCATTCTCATTTATTTCTAGCAAAAGCCATTAATTTCAACCTAGTGAAAAAATGCCCTTCAGAGATAGCTTGCCTTACTCACCAGCTTACTGTCACAAGCCCAAGATACTCAAACACTAACTCCAGCTGACAAAATAAAATACTCTTGTTCAGAGAGAGGACTGTCTCTTATAATAGCCTGGCTCTTACCCCAGGAGCTTTATTACCAAGAATAAACTTTATGAAAGGTTGCCATACATAAAGCAGACTTCCAGCTGCTCTTCTATGCAAACATCAATGAGACTTATGATAAGAGAGATTAACTTGGCTATCACATCCAGGGGCTGCCGTAGACAAGTGAATTTCTCACCCACTTCTCTCTAGTATGGCAAAGAGGAAGAAAGGAGACTTAAATGCTAAATTAAACAGCTTTAAAAGTGATTTAACGTATGCCTACTGCTTTCAAAGGAAATAAGACAAATATGAATTATATATTTAAATAGATTAAAATTTTAGCTTAAAATAAAAAATTTTGCTACTTTCCTAGGAAGGCAAGTTTCCATATCCCTCCCAAATTAGTACTGACAGCAGGTCTGACACTACTGCAAACTGAGATGAAATAACCACCTAACCTTTATAATTATGGAAGGAAAACATCATAACTGCCCACAAGCTTGAAATAACATTATTTAATAATCATACAGGCATAAATCAACTAAGAATACATCATTTTTTATACAAATTAGATATAATCTTTCCATAAAACTGTCTGTAGAGAACCAAGTCTTTAAGATACTTCTGAAAGCATTTAAAGAGAGCCTAATGTGTTGGTTACCTATATTTTTAAAAAATACACATAAATTGGCAGAATGTGGTGGCTCACATCTGTAATCCCAGCACTTTGGGAGGCTGAAGTGGGCAGATCACTTGAGGTCAGGAGTTCGAAACCAGCCTGGCCAACATGGCAAAATCCCATCTCTATTAAAAATATAAAAATTAGCCGGGCATAGTGGCATGCGCCTGTAGTCCCAGCTACTCAGGTGGCTGAGGCATGAGAATAGCTTAAACCCAGGAGGTGGAGGTTGTAGTGAGCTGAGATCATGCCAGTGCACTCCAGCCTGGGAGACAGAGCAAGACTCTGTCTCAAAAAAAAAACCATACACAAATGATTAGTTTCATTCATAGCATAAACATTTTCTTCTGCTTTTCCATACTTAAAATATTGTTTGAGAGAAAAACACATGATTTATTATAGTTCACTTCCCAAGATTCTATGAAGAAAGCAGTGAGAGACTACTAGGGAGAGAGCACAAATACTTGCTGAATAGAAGTGAATATTATCACATTTATTTTACATATTAGTGAACTAATGCCTAGAGAAGTTAATTTAAGTTAGATTGGCAATAAATGGCAGAGGTGGGATTTAAACCCAAGTGTGAATCTAAAATCAGTGTTCTATTATACTACACTGCCCCTAAAGCTGTATAAATGCAAACTTGAGACTAGTACAGGGAAATGGACCATCAAAAATCAACTCTTGGCTGGACGTGGTGGCTCACACCTATAAGCCTGAAACAGGACGATCACCTTGAGGTCAGGAGCTCAAGACAACCTGGGCAACATAGTGAGACCCCATCTTTACAAAACTATTTTAAAATTAGCCAGGTACAGTGGCACGTACCAATAATCCCAGCTACTCAGGAAGTTGAGGTGGGAGGATCACTGGAGCCCAGGTGATCGAGGCGGCAGTGAGTTATGAACATGTCACTGCACTTCAGCCTAGGCGATAGAGCGAGGCCCTGTTTCTAAAACAACAAAACAAACGAATGAAACCAATATGCTTCAAAAGCAAAGGGGGAAAAGCCAGACTACGTACAGTTTCTGGCCAATGAAGGTTGATGGAAATGTCCTTCTAGAAGAGGTGTGAGGGGAAAATTAGTTATCTAATTTAATGGTTCATGAAGTCAACACTTTCTTCATCTATAGAAAACCTTTAGTTAATTTTCTCTACTTTTCAAATCTCTCTTAAAAATCACCTTTATAAAGAAAGTTTCTAGCCAATACTAAATCAATGTTCTGATCAGTTATCATTCTCCTTTCTTACAGAGGTTTTAATCATCCTGTTCACTGTCATTTATATCTGAGACTAAGAAAATATTAAGTAAATTATTGAACCACTTACAAATTCTTAACAGTCCAAGAAGAAGAGAGGATGATATATGAAAATGTCTCAACTTCATTTTTTAGGCCTTTCTAATGAGCTAGTTTCAAGCTACTGGGCAAGGACAAATAGGGACAGTGTATGCATTTAACCTGCCATATAGAGAATATTTTTCACATTTAATGTTTTTAATGTAGTCGCCAAAATAAATTTCATCCTGCAATCCTGAAATTAAATTCTACTTCCCACTGAAGTATATTGATTTCCTACTATTATAGTAGTTCTCAGCCCTGGTATTAAAAATTTGACTTTAGAGCAGGCATGGTGGCTCACACCTATAATCTTTGGGAGGCCAAGGTGGGCAGATTGCTTGAGCCTGGAAGTTTGAGACCAGCTTGGGCAACATAGCAAAACCCTGTCTCTACAAAAATACAAAAAATTAGCTCAGTGTGGTGGCATGCACCTGTAGTCCCAGCTACTCAGGAGGCTGAGGTAGAAGAATCACCTGAGCATGGGGAGGTCAAGGCTGCAGTAGGCCAAGACTACACCATTGCCCTCCAGCCTAGGCAATAGAGCAAGACCCAGTCTCAAAAAAAAAAAGAAAGAAAGAAAGAGAAAAGAAAGAAAGGAAGGAAGGAAGGAAGGAAGGAAGGAAAGAAGGAAGGAAGGAAGGAAGGAAGGAAGGAAGGAAGGAAGGAAGGAAAGAAAGAAAGAAAGAAAGAAAGAAAGAAAGAAAGAAAGAAAGAAAGAAAGAAAGAAAAATTTGACTTAAAAAAAAAAATCTTTGGATTCTTTCATGAGAATATTACATTTATCCACTATTCTCAAAGTGTACACACTATGAAGACAGCAAAATCTTCTCTAACTGAACAGCTATATCTGTTCCAATCATTCTCAGAAGATCAGTTATTTCAGTGGCTCCAAAAAAATCCAATTGCCAGGTTGCAGTGGGACTAGTTTTTGTGCTGGGTCAAATTACCCAAGGGGAAAGGAAGCAGAGAACTCAGTTCCCAAGTATGTGCTCATTCCTGAGAGAGGCAAAGGACTCTTGATCCTTCGCCTGCACCGTCCCAGTGCCAACAAGCTACTTGTAGGGGGTGAGGGCAGGCTGCATAAATTCTACCCCAATACCAAAATCCTGGCTGGAATGATCACCAAACTAACAAGGGAAAGGCATTAGTCATAAATAGATAGATCTCAGAGTTACTAGTAATGTTCCTCAAGTTTAAATCCTGTCTATCACAAGAAGCTGGACTCATTTACTGCAGACTGTCAAAATGAAACAAGACGTTCTTAAGTGAAATCTAAAATATGAAGTGCAACTTGATTCAGGGCATTGGGGGCAAGGATAATATTTCCAAGTAGCAGCCTCAGTTGCAAACCTTTTCTCTGCTAGTTTTATCTAAGTATATCCACCACTTCTTTTTCCCCAGGCTATCGATGATGACCACCATTGGATAATGCACATGGCCATTAGTTTGGAAGCAAATTCGAACAAAATTCATAGAAATGACAAGATTACCATTATACAACTCATGTAGGCACTGCTGAAGCATCAGCATCTCATGAACAAAGCTTATAATATTTGGTAATATTATATTTCGTATATTTGAATATTATGGTATATTAGATTATAACATTTAAATAATGATTATGAATATTTATGGCAACATGGAAAATATAGAATCAAATGAGAAAGCAAGGTACAACCATATCTATATTATATACATATATTTAAAAAGACTAGAAGAAAACCTGAACAAATGAAAACTGCTGGACTGATAGCCTTTTCACTTTTTTTATGTAGATATCCATTATTCTTGCTACAATGCTATTTGTATAACAGAAAATATAAATTGTTAATATTTATAAATACAAATAGCACACTTAACCACAGTGGGATTACCACTACTTATCAACTAGCTGACTTCATGGAAAATGCTTTTGCGGTCAATTGATTTATCTAAAGCTCATGACATGCTGATCAGAAATGGAGACTATGTCTACTACCACAATTTATATTACTCTAAGTAAAAATAGCTTCCTATGGCCAGCCGTGGTGGCTCACATCTGTAATCCCAGCATTTTGGAAGGCTGAGGCAAGAGATCACTTGAGCCCAGGAGTTCGAGACCAGCCTAGGCAACATAGTGAAACCTCGTCTCTACAAAAAAACTTTAAAAATTAGCCAGGAGTGGTGGCTTGTGCCGATAGTCCCAGCTACTCAGGAGAGACTAAGGTGGGAAGACTGAGCCCATGAGGTCGGGGCTGCAGTGAAGCTGTAATCATATTACTGCACTCCACAGACTGTGCAACAGAGCAAGTGAGACCCTGTCTCAAAAAAAAAAAAAAAAAAAAAAAAGCTTCCTACCCAGGTACAGTAGCCTGTACCTTAATCCCAGCTACTCGAGAGGCTGAGGTGGGAGGTGGGAGGATTGGCTGAGCCCAGGAGACTGAGGCTGCAGTGAGCTATGCAGTGAGACTGAGGCTGTATTACACCCTGTCTCTTAAATTTAAAAAAAAGTAGCTCCCCATAATTTTCACCTCGAAAATTTAATATGAACTCTTCTTTCAAGAAATATTCCCACTTCATAAAACAAAATCAAAATGACTTATAGAATGTAAAGATTCAAACATATATACTTTCAAATTTATTAGTTTTATACAAAAAATTAAATTTCACAAAACTAAGATTAAGTAAAGGGGCCATAAAATTAAATTATCGGTCTTTAGAACGACACTATCCAAATACGTTTGTCACTATGTGTGGCTATTTGAATTTAAATTAAAATTTAAAAAATTAGAAAATTCAGTTCTTCAGTCACCCTAGCCACATTTCACATGACCAACTGCCACAAGTGGCCAATGTAGTGGCTACATATTGGGGAGCACAGACATAGAACACTTCTTTCAACACAGTAAGTTCTACTGGACAGCACTACTCTTGAGGAAATTTGCCACAAAAATGGCGTAAAAATATCACACAATCAAAAATCAAGGTGTAAATAAAGATGTTCTGTATCTTGACTGTGGTGGGAGTTTACTGGTATACACAACAGTCACAACTTAACGAGGTGTGCATTTTAGACAGACATAGTAATGCATGTAAATTACTTCTCAATAAAGTTAAGGAAAAAAAAGAACAAACACATGACCATCGATGAATTTCTAAGGAAAACAAAAAACACACAGGGTATATATAGTAAGTTCCAAAGTCCTGACCAGCTTGCTTACAGATTCCGTGGGTCTAGACTCCTGGGGTATCAGTCTGCGGTCCTAAGCAAAGTGGAGGCAGATGGCTGGGAGAGTGAGTTGAGCGCATAGCTGTGTGCGGTGAAAAGTGGTGGACAGGAAGGCAGGAGAGAAGAGATCCAAGATATTGTGGAAAGCAAGAGACAATGTATGTGGCCCTCCTAAAATACACCACCACATCTCAACCTCAAAGCATCAACTACATCGTTAAAATCACATCCATTAACTGAGGGGCCACTGAAGACAAAAGGAATTAACAAACAGTTATAAGGTACATAGCCTCACATAGATATCTTTAAAATGATTAAATAAATTGTAAAGGTAATAAGCTACCCAAAATACTTAAAGATGCAATAATATCCGAGACTCAGAATGGCCAAGTATTACCAATCTCAATTCTATGTGAGTTAAATATCATTCAGGTGATAAAAGTTGATAGGTTAAAGAAAGAATCACAGCTAATCATTAATAGCAACCGCAACTCCTCCTGCCTCGGACAGAGTGATTACAACCAGCCACTCCCCAGGCACAACTCCAGCTCTCTAAAAGGTGGACAGGAGAGTGGAGAGGGTGGGAGAACCATGCTTCCCAAAGTAATTCAGCCAAGAACAATGACCCCTAATTTGTTCAGCTGACAGTAATTTCTGAAGTCCCATGGCCTATTAGGACAGCAACTTTTAATTATTTTCATGTCATATATTTTCTATTTTATTCAAACACTTCTGTAATCACTAGTAGCTGTCAAAGGTTTATTAGAAATGGCAAAACAAAGTTCAATAGAAACGGCTAACAATATTATGGCATATTAGCTTATAATATTTTATAACAATTAAAATAATTATTATGAATATTTATGGCAACATGGAAAATACAGAATCAAATGAAAAAGCAAAGTACACTGCATTTATACTATGTACATATATTTAAAAAGACTAGGCCAGGCGCAGTGGCTCACACCTGTAATACCAGCACTTCGGGAGGCCGAAGCAGGCGGATCACCTGAGGTCGGGAGTTCGAGACGGGCCTGACCAACATGGAGAAACCCTGTCTCTACTAAAAATACAAAATTAGCCAGGCGTGGTGGCGCATGCCTGTAATCCCAGCTACTCGGGAGGCTGAGGCAAGAGAATTGCTTGAACCCGGAAGGCAGAGGTTGCGGTGAGCCAAGATCATGCCATTGCACTCCAGCCTGGGCAACAAGAGCAAAACTCTTGTCTCAAGAAAAAAAAAAAAAAAAAAAAAAGACTAGAAGAAAACCTGAACAAATGAAAATTGCTTGACTGATAGCTTTTTCACTTTTTTTATGTAGATATCCATTACTCTTGCTATAATGCTATTTGTGTAACAGAAAATATAAATTGTTAATATTCATAAATACAAATAGCACACTTACCACAGTGGGATTGCCACTACTAATCAACTGGCTGACTTCATGAAAAATGCTTTTGCAGTCAATTGATTTATCTAATGATCCTCTTTTTACAATTACTGCTACTGCTAGTAGAATCTGTTCCCGAACATACTTTTGAAGGCTGTAAAACATAAAAATCATTGTCAAAAATTTACCTAAATCTAACACAAGAATACTCCCAAACTTCTCTCTATGCCTGAAGCTACTAATAACATTGCTTACATGTGAGAGTAGTAGAGCCAAAGGGTTATGTACAGACTCCAAAGCCAGGAGGCCTGGGTTCAATCCCAGGCTCCATTGTGGATGGGCTGTATGACCCTGGGCAAGACAGTTAGCATTCAGGGCCTTGGTTTTCTCATCTGTAAAATGAGAATAACACTACTAGTGTTATTATAAGGGTTAAATGTTCCTACAACTGTGCCCAGTACATACTAAGCACTATACAAGTGTTATTTGCTCCAGGAAGTGTTCAACAGATGTAAGTCAGCTCCCTGTTAAATATTTGTAGGGAAAAAAATCACTAAGATTAAGATTCCACTAGTCTGGAGATAAATTCTGATCTAACCTACGTCTACAACCACTAATCTAATCCTAAATCCCATTTCCCTTTAATGTGAAAAGGCAACATACTAGCTATCCAAGATACATCATTATGGAAACATAAAATTGTAAAACACACACACACAAACATTCAAAATGTTCATATCTAGGTTCTGTTCCTCCATGTGATGACAGAAGCACCCATCCCAAGTGGAGGCATTTTACCAAGCCCATTTGACCACAAGGGCACAGAAACTTAATTGACTTTTCACAATCTTTTCTGAAAGATAAGGATCAGAAAACATAATCCCAAACTTTATAATCTAGCCTCTGGAATCCCACAAAGATACAACCACCATGTGCCCCTGGAATAAACCCAAACCCCTTAACATGACTTATAAGCAGTGGGAACCATTCTAGCTTTCCTGGGACAGCCTCAATTTACCTGTTGCCCCAAATAATTATTAATAGTTCTTTATTTCACTCTCAAAAGTGTCCCAGTTTGGACACCCACCTATAGCCACTGGTGGCTGCTCCTCTCCTTGACTTCTGCCCTTCCACACACACTCACAACTGCAGACATATTGACCTTTCAGTTCCTCACTCTACACTCTTGACTTCCAGGCCCCTGAACTTCTATTCCCTCTCCCAAGATTATGATGTCACTTTCTCCAGAAAGTTATTACTAAGGGCTCCCATGGCACCCTCACATGACAGGACATATCTGTTACTACGGTTCGCTAGCTCCCAGATCAGCCACCCATTCTATGCACACTAGCATATGCAAAGCACACTGCCTGCTGCATAACATGCATTTATTAGATATTTATACAGATGAATAAATGTCTCCCTATCGTCAAGACTGAAGTGAAAAAACATTCCTTCAAAACATACACTTGAACCATTTATCTTTCATTCATTAAGCAAATAAATGCAGAGATCCTACTATGCATAAGAATATTAGTTGACCAAAGAGAATTTCTGTACTTTTAGGGGGACAGAATAGTTTCATAGGCACTGACTACTACTAGAAAATGTACATAAAGCTGAAGACTATGACTACAAATGTACACAAAGATAGTTTTAAATATCTCTACTGGCAAGAATTAAAATTATTATTAGAATAAATAATAGCTACCATTTATTGAATGCTTACTATATGCAAGAATTTATATGAACTAGTTTCACAAATATTAACACATCTAATCCCCATGATAATACTACTATTATTCACTCCATTTAAAAATCAAATCAGAAGGCTGGGCGCGGTGGCTTCTGCCTGTAATCCCAGCACTTTGGGAGGCCGAGGCAGGCGGATCGCGAGGTCAGGAGATAGAGACCATCCTGGCTAACACGGTGAAACCCCATCTCTACTAAAAAAAAAAAATACAAAAAAAATTAGCCAGGCGTGGTGGCAGGCACCTGCAGTCCCAACTACTTGGGAGGCTGAGGCAGGAGAATGGCATGAACCTGGGAGGTGGAGCTTGCAGTGAGCTGAGACTGCGCCACTGCACTCCAGCCTGGGCAACAGAGCGAGACTCCATCTCAAAAACAAACAAAAAAATCAAATCAGAAAATTAATGCACAAAGAAGTAATCTGCCCAACGTTGCAGTGTTAAGTGGCAGAAGTAGGGTGCAAATCCCTTTCTTGACCACTATGCTACACTTGCCTCTTAATAAAGGGCATTGTGCATTTCACTCTATACAAATTTTATTTCAATTCAGAGGAAAAAAATAAAAAAGAAAAAATTATGTGCATGTAATGGGAAGTACACATTATTTATGTAATAGTCTACTACACAGCCTATAGTATTCTACCTATGCAGTATGCCAAAAATGTTTAACTTGAATCTAATCCACACTGTAGGGCATTCTACAAGATACAGATATCTGTGTCATGAAAGGCAAAAAAGAGCACACCATTATTCTAGATTAAAAGAGACATGACAGCTAAATACATTGTATAATCTCTGGCTCACCTAGATTAAAAAAATAACCTACTGTACCTAAATAAAGCAAATATTAATAGATCTGAAGTGACAGACTGCAAAACAAAAAAAAACCTATAAAAAGGAAAAAGGATGTAAATATTATTCAGACAATTGGGAAACTCAGAATGTGGAATCAGAATTGTTAGATCATATAAATATGCCAATTATATCAAGAGTATTGAGATTATGCTTTCAGAAGAGACACGTTCAAGAACTTTAAGGCTAAAGTATCATGATGTCTGTGGCACTCTCAAATAGTTAAGGGTAAAAAATGTATATATACATAAGAGAGAAATTAAATGTGACAGAATGTTAACTGAGCCTCTACTGGAAAAAGGGTGTGTTTACCACCACACTCTGGCCTGGGCAACACAGCGAGACTCTGTTTCTTAAAAAAAAGTTTGAGATAAAAAATATGTATGTAAGCCGGGTGTGGTGGCTCATGCCTGTAATCCTAGCACTTAGGGAGGTCAAGGAGGGTGGATCATGAGATCACGAGTTCGAGACCAGCCTGGCCAACATGCTGAAACCCCGTCTCTACTAAAAACGCAAAAAATTAGCCAGGCATGGTGGTGCGTGCTTGTAATCCCAGCTACTCCAGAGGCTGAGGCAGTAGAATCGCTGGAACACAGGAGGCGGAGGTTACAGTGAGCCAAGATTGCCCCATTGCACTCTAGCCTGGGTGACAGAGCAAGACTTCGTCTCAAGAAAAAAGAAAAAAAGAAAAAATTTAATTTAAAAAAATATATATATATGTAAATATAGATATATATATATATATATATGTGAGCTATTTCAATGTGGAACCCTACAATCAACTCTACAATCAAGCTAATTACTTTAGCTTCTAAATTATCAAAATGATTTTAAAATGAGATTAATTTGGGCCAGGTACGGTGGCTCATTCCTGCAATCCCAGCACTTTGGGGTACTGAGGCAGGAGGACTGTTTGAGCTCAGGAGTTCAAGACCAGCCTGGGCAACACAGCAAGACCCTGTCTCAATTTAAAAAACTGAAAAGGAGGCTGGGCACGGTGGCTCACGCTTGTAATACCAGCACTTTGGGAGGCCGAGGTGGGAAGATCATGAGGTCAAGAGATCAAGACCATCCTGACCAACATGCTGAAACCATCTCTACTAAAAATACAAAAATTAGGCCGTGCATGGTGGCTCACGCCTGTAATCCCAGCACTCTGGGAGGCCGAAGCGGGCGGATCACGAAGTCAGGAAATGGAGACCATCCTGACTAACACAGTGAAACCCTGTCTCTACTAAGAATATAAAAAATTAGCCAGGCGTGGTGGCGGGCACCTGTAGTCCCAGCTACTTGGGAGGCTGAGACAGGAGAATGGCGTAAACCCGGGAGGCGGAGCTTTCAGTGAGCTGAGATCACACCACTGCACTCCAGCCTGGATGACAGAGCGAGACTCCGTCTCAAAAAACAAACAAACAAAAAATACAAAAATTAGCTGGGTGTGGTGGCACGCACCTCTAGTCCCAGCTACTCGGGAGGCTGGGGCAGGAGAATCGCATGAACCCAGGAGGCAGATGTTGCAGTGAGCAGAGATTGTGCCACTGCACTCCAGCCTGGCAACAGAGCAAGGCTCCATCTCAAAAAAAATTAAAAAAAAAAAAAGAACAAATAAAAAGGAAAAAAAAAGAATGAGATTATTTTGAATAATATGAGACCAGACACATATACGTAATGAAAATTTCTTACACATTTAAGTCTACCAAGGTCTCCAGAGTTCAGTGGTTCTCAGGTTGGGGAATGGGGACAAGGGGGAGAAAAGGCTATGACAACTAAACAGCTCCACAAGAAAGAACTGCTCTAGTTGACCTGAAGCTCCCCTGCTGGCCCTGACTCCGTAAGGAAGGCTGGTCCTGATGATGACGGCTGTAGCAGCCAATGCTTTTACTCCCCACCAGGCACTGTGCTCAGAACTATCTCATCTAATCCTGACATCAACCATATGAGATGGGTACCAAGTCCCTGATCTACAGGTAAAACAGAATATTAAAGAGACTTTATGTTAGTTTCCCAAAGTCACATAAATAGACTGCTCTTCAGAAAACTCTAACATTTTAGGCCTAGAAGCCAAAAACAATTTTTTTTAACCTTCCCACATATAAACTTCTATAAACACAGAGGCCCTAAGGCTTATTTTCTTTTATTACATAAATATAAATAAATATGAAGGTTTTCTCAACTTGTGTTTAACAACAAGCACACTATCATAATTGATTTCAAAATATTTTCGTAGGGTAAAGAAAAATATCACAACAAATATCATTTTAGTAGAATTCAACAAAACACATACCTCTTCCATGGTTGCAATTGATAATATAAATTTTGATGTGTCTGAATTACATTGTGTGCAAAACAACGAACAAAATAACGGAACAAGCACTTGCTGACATTGTCAAGACCTCTACTCACCCGTACTTACCTTTCTTTATGTACAGAGGGGTCAAAAGAAAAACAGTCCTGTCAGGTCTAGCAAATATGGTCAAATAAAAACAACAAAAGAGCAAACTAGTATCACATCCAAATGGACCCACCAAACAAAAACCAATCAATCAATCCAGCATGACAGAGAAAAGAAAGGTTTCAAACCAGGGACAAGACTTCCTTATTCTATGAAAACCGGAAAAAAACTAGCCATGTCCTCCTCACAAACATGTAAATCCACTTATCTACAGGACACATTATCCACTAAACCTGCAACACTAATAGGCTACAGAACCTTTGCCTTTGGTCTCTCATGTTTTTTTTTTTTTTTTTTTTTTTTGTATGTAAGGCAGTTAGCAGTTAACAAAGTGCTAAAGTCATGTCAGTATTATTAAATATTATTAACTCAGACTGCCAGGGTACAGTCAACAGAAACAAATGCATGACAGTATGCTCTAAAATTAAAATTTTATGTGTATGTTTATTGCCATTAATCACCATTCCTAAGCACACACATTTCTGATTACATAACAAAATTTTTTCTTCAATGATTTTGGAAATGAACATCTAAAGTATTCAATTGCACAAACAGTAAACATACAAGTGCATTGTCTATTCTTAAAAGAATACATGGTCTTTGGGGAACTTAACAAAAAAAGGTAAATAGTAAATCAAAAGTTATATAGCTGATAGTTTTCCTCTTTTTTTTTTTTTTGAGACGGAGTCCCACTCTGCCACCTAGGCTGGAGTGCAGTGGCTCAATCTTGGCTCATTGCAACCTCTGCCTTCCCAGGTTCGAGTGATTCTCCTGATTCAGCCTCCCAAGTAGCTGGGACTACAGGCATGCGCTACCACGCCCGACTAACTTTTGTATTTTTAGTAGAGATGGGGTTTCACCATGTTGGCCAGGCTGGTCTCGAACCCTTGACCTCAAGTGAGCCACCCACCTCAGCCTGCCAAAGTGCTGGAATTATAGGCATGAGCCACCGCATCAGGCCTGATATTTTTTTTAAATCATTCAAGAAATAAATGTACATAATTTTGTAAAACGTTTAAGCAATACAGATATGTATAAAAAGAAAATTTACTTTCACCTCATTCCTCAAAACGCATCCTATTTTCAATGGAAGCTACTTAAAGATTTTGGAATTTCTTATAGAACCTCTTCTATGCACATTTCCCTTTTTTTTGAGAAGGAGTCTTGCTCTGTCACCAGGCTGGACAGATGCAATTATCTCGGCAGTGATGCAATGATCTCGGCTCACTGCAACCTCCCAGGTTAAAGCAATTCTCTTGCCTCAGACTCCCGAGTAGCTGGGACTAGAGGCGCGTGCCACCACACACAGCTAATTTTTGTATTTTTAGTAGAGACGGGGTTTCAGCATATTGGCCAGGATCGTCTTGATCTCTTGACCTCGTGATCTGCCTGGCTTGGCCTCCCAAAGTGCTGGGATTACAGGTGTGAGTCACCACGCCCGGCCCTCTATGCACTTCTATGTACATATATATGTAACATTTGATTTGTTAGTGGTACTCAGCTTCTTCTCTCTCCCCTGTTTTAGGATACTCACCTGTGTTATATTAATACTTAACCATTTTTCACCTCTACTAAGCATCAAAAGAACAGGTAAATATAAAGGTTCTTCATCTAATCTAAGGTCAACTTTTATTTATAACTAAGTTCTTCACAACTCAACAACAACAACAAAAAACTAATATCCAGCACAATCTTTTCAAAGAAAACAAAAATAGTACCAAAAGCTTAAATAAAAGGTATTATTCCATTATGCACCAAAACTACCTACAATCATGTGTATACAAGTGTTTAAAATACGAGCCCCACATAGAACTTAACTTTAAACATCTATAGCTTTTTAAATTTTTTTTCTTTTTTTATACTTCGTAGAGATGGGGTCTCACTATGTTACCCAGACTGATCTCAAACTCCTGGGCTCAAGGAGATCCTCCCTCTCAGCCTCCCAAAGTGCTGAGATTATAGGTGTGAGCCACTATACCCACCCAAAAGTTTTTAAAATGCAAACAAAAAAAGCTCTAAAAAGATACACATAAGCTCAGCAAAAGTATTTCAGCAGTCCCCCTCCATGTACTTACTTGGGCCTTTGTAAGACATAGGTTAAAAGGAATGTTCGCAGAGACTCGATGCTACCTTTTTCCAAGAGAATCCATTCTCGGACAACTGCTTCCATTATGGCTGTGGCAGCTTGAAAAAGGACATAGTCCACTTTACTAGTTTCTGAGGAGAAAATTAAAAACTTTATTTAAACAATAATTCATTTTACCTTGAACATTTTGCATTTATTAATTTTAAAACAGAACTTTTCAGACAAGGAATAAGATGGTTACCTGTTCTTTTTTTTATCCAGTGACCTTGCTCTAGCACCACAAAGAGGTTAGTTCCTCTCAGAAGACACCTCAGGCAGGTGGCAGCTAATCACCGATCACAATTTTCACAAACTTTCCTCACCTCTCTTCAACTGTTACTTCCAAAGCATGAAGAACTAAAAAATAACACAGCTTTAAAAAAAATAAAATAAAAATATAAAGCAATCAAAAAATTTCCTAAGATTCTCACCCTGTGCAAAACAGAACTTTGTATCTGAAAAACATTTTAATAAACTAGTCATTGAACATTACTATCTGTGATGAGCCATGCTGTTAAAATATTTCGTTTTTAAGTATTAAGCTTTCAGCAGGATGACCCATCTCCAATAGCAAGTTCAGAAATAAAAACAATCATGTTTAGGTTTTCTTTCTCAAAATGTAAAAAACAATATAAGTCACATTTACACAAGGTGAGAAATGCTTGTGAATTTTCTGATTGCAATACTGATCAAACTGAGTAAAATCCCAAAGCTACACTTAGAAAGACCCAGCCTTAGCTAGCAAGTTATAGTATCTGATCTAAAATCTAAATCAGGGGAGAAAAAATAGAAAATTAACACACTTTGAAAATTTTTTATATTAATTTTCTATTTTTTCCTTTATTCACCAATACCACTACAATCAGTTTCCCAAACAGCATTATCAACAGGGAGAAATAGTCGAAATGAAGTCAAGAAAAAGTAGAAATTTTCTGAGGCTCTAAAAAATAACCATCATGTGAAATCCATGAAAAGCCCATGATTAGACTCCAGATTATTTGCCAAGACCACTGGACATGCATATCTGAAAGCCATGAGAAATTATCTCTAGGCATAGACTGGCACCTTCAAGAATATATCAGAAGAGCATGAAGATATATACAGTCAAGCACACCATTTTCTCTCCTATTCAAGCTCAGGTCATTTAAAAATCTTACAAGTGTTCTTGACACATTCAGCTATAAAAATGTATGAGAAAAGGTGTACCCTATATAAATTCCTATCATATTAGACTACTACACAGGAGTTTTGATCATACCAAAACCACTAAGAGAAACCAATTTGAACCTTTTTTTAAAGTTTTGATTATTCTATGCTATCTTAACATGAACTCTAATTGAGATGATAATCAGAATTGATACAAATTTAGAAACTTTAAAATATAATAAATAATTAAAATAAAGCAATAGCTTATAAAAATGTGAACCTATTAGAAAAGATGTGTTTAAAGTTCTAGGAGTTAAAAAAAAAAAAAAGGGACCCAGCTCCATCTATTTAGATCACTTAAAGAGAAATATGGTACTGTCTCATAAAGGTAATTCAAATAAGCTCTCATTATAAACCTCCTCTTAAAGAAAATGATGTTTGCCTATCTTCATTTTCTACTGCAATAGTAAAAATTTTAAGGACAAGAAACTGGAAATCCTTAACCATGGATTTCAACAATGAAGCAAAATCTAAGGTACTCTCAGAATTTTAGTTATAGAACTCCAAAGACCATCTAAATCAATTCCTCCATTTTACAGGAGCTGAATGAAGGATGCCCCAAGAGACAGAGAGGAAACTGAGGTCACATGGCTGGTAAATGTTCCTTGGGCAATACTAATCTACCCTGAAACACACACGCCACTGAAGACAGAGCAAATAAGCACTTTCATTGTTAATGAGCACTGAAACATTCCTATTTCTAACTATTTGTTTTTACATTCAAGCCTTTTTCTGCCCTTTGGAGGTGGGTGGGTGTTGGATGTGAGGGGGCAGTTATAGAAGATGAATATTCAAAATTTTCAAGACACAAAAGTTTCTTAATTCTTTTTCTTAGACACCTCTGCATGGTATTAAATGATGATCTCTAAATGACTACTCCCATAAGAAGCTGACTCTAAGAATGGAAGAATAAAAAAAAAAAAAAAAAAGCCAAATTCCTAATTTAAAAGAAGAAATTTTCCTAAACTAATAAATTACCCTTTCTCATAAAAACCATTATTAGCTGTCATAAATTTAACTTATACATAGTAGAAATATGCAAGAGATGCTAGAAGGTACTCTAGAAGCCTACCAGTATGAAATTAGAACTTCACAAATACATATGAGTTACTTTTGCTCTCTGTTATAAAGATGCCTGAAACTACAGGGTTTTCATGAAGAACTCACAATTCATCTAGCATTTTTTTTTTTTTTTTTTTTTTGAGATGGAGTTTTGCTCTTGTTGCCGAGACTAGAATGCAATGGCACGATCTCGGCTCACCACAACCTCTGCCTCCCGGGTTCAAGTGATTCTCCTGCCTCAGCCTCCTGAGTAGCTGGGATTACAGACATGCGCCAACATGCCCAGCTAATTTTGTATTTTTAGTAGAGACGGGGTTTTTCCATGTTGGTCAGGTTGGTCTTGAACTCCCAACCTCAGGTGATCCACTCACCTCAGCCTCCCAAAGTGCTGGGATTACAGGTGTGAGCCACCACAGCCAGCCTCATCTAGAATTTCTAAACTAACTACTTTTGGGAAGATCTGCCACTGACTAGGACACTGTCCAGAGAATAAATTATTTTAGGTCACTTTAGCAAAAGGCTTTCATTTGCTACCACAGTAACCTTCTTTAATAATAATTATGTAAATAAAATTCATTTGAATTTTGTCAGCCATCTGAAACTAAACAGAAACACAGAAACATGAAGACAAAAGTTAAAGTTAATAATACAGGAAAAGCACTACATTCTGACCAAAAAGATTTTTTAAAAAAGAAAAAACCCCAGTAGTGAAGCCACAGATATACAGCTACTACAATCAACTCTCTGGCCTTAAGTATTTCTGTCCAAAGCACAGGCAATATAAGCTCCAAAAGTCTACTCTTTGACTCAGTGATACCTATGCCCATCAACTAATGACAAAAAGTCTCAGATGGAAGATGATTTATTAATTCCCAATGACTGACAGCACTACTAAGGAAACAATTTTCCAGAGATGTAAAAGTTTACTAGTTTAACTGACTTTTTGGTGGTTTATTATTTTGTTTTGTTTTGGCACTTCTGAGATCAGAAGTCAAAGAAATCCATTTCTCCCTGAGAAAGAGCAAAAGAATGCCACAAAGTTAGCTCCAGAAGAAGTAAACCAATCCCTCACAGTTCTTGATTATTTCTTTAACAAGAATAGAACTCACTTGTTTTTTTAAAGGAACATTTGACCCTAAAAAAATTTAAATTCCTAAGTGCCAAAGACTTCTGAAGTGAAGAAGTCTAAAAGTGCTCTTCTGACTAAATGCACAAGCATGCCACATGCACGCACAGATACATACACCACACATACACAGAAAAGAGCAAAGAAAATAAAAACTAGAATGAAAACAAAAGGATAAGAAGAGAAAGAAATGAGGAAAAATGAGCAACATATAAAACTCAAGTTAGAAGTGAGAAGGAAGTATTTTAAGAGGCCAGAAAAGGGAAGCATCAAAGAAAGTCTCCCCTTTAGTAGAATATATTACCCAGACCTTCTATAAAAACGACACACAATCCCTAAACAAGAATGTGAAAATTCTGAACTGCGATTGACTGCCACTTGTATGAGAAGTCTTCGTAGAGGAATTTACCCTTCTGTGCTGGTGGCAACCGAATAAGGAGTGAAAAGATTTTCTGTGAAGTTTAGATGTAAACATTAATGTAACACAGGGCTTTGCAGTACATTAATGATTATGCTTGTAATACATGCACTCCACCTTTTAAATAGTCAGTGTCACAAAACCCAAACTCATTTTAAAAGCATGGCCAGAACTAGCAATACTACTCTTTAGAAAATTTTATCAGGAAAACAAAAGTATTCCAAAACAAGCTCAATCATAACAAAGCAACAATACTTCATAAAATATACATATTCTAAAAAGGAAAGAATGGTATAAACAAATACACTCTAATAAAATACTTGTAAGTTAGATCAACTATTTCCCAACTAGTGTAGAATGACACTGAATTCCAATAGAAAGTCAGATGAAACACTGATGGAATCCTAGTCAACGTCGTTAAGGCATATGCCATGAAAACCAGACTCAAATTATTTTAGGTTAATAGTTTAACACAACGGTTTTCTAAATCTATTAATGCTGAACAATTTCAAGGCAGTAAGGATGAGTTAATGCTCCCTTAAACTCTTTACGCTGTTTAGTTTTGCTTCCTTTAACATTGAGTTAAATATCCTCCACAGGTATACGTTAAATCTTCTTAGTGCCAGAAACGAATCCACACAACTATAAAAGCTGACCACTGAAATAAGTAAGTTAATTAAAATGGCTTCAGTGAGAATTTAAAAGGTAGTTGTTGAACCTGTTCCTCTGCTAAGACCTAACTCCTAAATGAGACAGAGCCACCTTCACCACTGTTGCTAGTTCCTTGCAAACAGAGAACACAGCATTTTTTAAGCCAATTACATTTTTTAAAAGCTGTTTAAAATCAAGTATATGGCCATGACATTTACCTCACTGTTCACAAAGTGCTTTTACATAATGAAAAGTAATTACATTTTCACCTCACGAAACAATTTAAGACAGCAAATCCATTAAGGCAAATGGTATCGTTATTGCCATAAGGCAGATGAAAAAGAGGCCCAGGGAGGTGAACTGACTTCCTCAAGGTGCACCACTGGCACCTAGATGTCATAGTTGCTACATCAGCACTCTTTTCCACTACAATCGAACAACTCTCTTTCATAAGCCCTTATATGTAAAGCATTTTTAACACATAACTTTAATTGTAGTTTATTTCAATCTGGAAACCAGCCTATTGGTAGCTATAGATAAGCCTTACTAAAAGCACAAGAGTAAAAGTCAGATGTTCTAGTTCCTAATACTCGACTAACCAATTTTATGGTCACAGACGACTCAAGTAGCCTACTAGAGCCTTACAAAAGATGGCTCCCACTAAAAAAATCAGCCAGCAGTAATCAGGTTATAAAATAACAATAACCAATGAAGTCTCTCTTACTACTATTGAAAAATATCTAAGAGACAGATGGCACATCATATATAACTCTTAGAAAATGCCATCTTTGGATAAGACAGTTATATTTGATTCTTTTAGAAGAAATCTTTTCTGTACATGTCAGACATAAGATACTCATAAAACATATTTGACAAAAGAAAAAATTGGTGCTTTATTTTAGGATACATACAGCGATACCCTATGCAGAAATGACTAATATTCATTAAGCAAGCTGAGTACAAACTAAATGGTAAAAAAAAAAAAAAAAAAAAAAAAAAACTATGGAAAACAACTAAAAGAAAATGTAGAAATCTCCAAAAACAATCTTAATTTTAAAACTAAGACTGGGCTAAAAGATATTATAGTACATATCCTGTAATAAATGACATTTGAAAACTGAAAAAATACAAAATTTTTCTCTTTACTATTAACAGCCTTCATGTTATGGTCAATAATAAAGCAAATTATGAACACTATATCTAGGGGGAAAAAATCCAAAGTAAAAACAAAGTTTCCTGTCTGGCTTTACAGAATATCTTTAAAGCTACTCCAGTAGAATGATTATTAATTTAAATAATTGTAACTATACAAACCAGGTTTTTAAAAAGGAATTTAAAATAGCTAATGTTTAAGACAGCAAACCCAGATCTGATTATGCCAAAATACTTTATATTTTTTAAGTGAATACTTACCCAAAATATGCTTGCAAACTGCAAATGGTGATTTTGATTTCCTAAATGATAAGAATATGTGCTCTGCATGCTGGCGTTGTTCATTATTGACCATGGAAGGTGGTGCCTTGAGAGTTAAAAACAAGAACAGATACACTTATCTAATGACAAAGCTTAAACAATATCAATATTTTTACCCACAAGAACAGAAAATGCCTTCACTTTTGGGGGGCAAGAAGAACAAATTCTTGCTTTTTAAGGAATTATAGTATAAAACTTGATAATAAATGTTTAAAACATGGTTTCAGAAAAAAGGAAAAAATTCCTGACAAGGTTTGGGTCAGAATCCTTTAAAGGTTTTTTAAAAACCTGCATTTGAGAAAAATAGATACTTATCTAACATTTTTTGGGGTTTTAACATGTAGCTGACTTATTATCACCTTTTCTTCCAAAATATACCACTTGGACTAACTTGACCTAGTTCAAATAACTTCAAAATTCTTCAATACTGGGGATATTGAATCCAAGTTACTAAAAATCAATTTCCAAAAGCAATCCTTTAAGACACAGGATCAAATATTATTCCACCTCAAGTTTTCTAAAATCACTATCAAGCTAGAAAAATTTGGGAACAGTTAAAGTTTGGAATTTATGAAATGTATTTCTGAATAATAAACTAATCACTCAAAAAAATCCAGACTTCTCTCTTAACAAAAACAATTTCTAAAGTCTGCCCAAGTTTTTAAATACCATTTTGGTGTAACAATTGTTCTTCTAAAGATAATAATCTTCTGAGCCAGATCTACCTAAAATGTACATTCCTGTTACATGGTTTGGTTAACTTTTAACTTACTATTAAGACTTACAAATACTTAATTTAGGAAAGGAGGCTAGAGGTAGATGGCAGAAAAATAAACCTTTATTATTCAAACCACTGAATAAAGAGGGCAAATCATAATTTCAATTATATTAAATAATCTAGATGATGAAAAATGTTACAATTATATTAGATCAACACTCATTATAAATTATATCAATTATGCAACATTAGTCACTAATTTCAGTCAAAATAATAAAAAAAAAAAGTTATTCACCCAGGAAAAACTAACTACTGTGAATCTCTGGCTTCAGAGAATTCTTATAATTAGCTAAAGCCAGTTCAGACTACTATTCCTAATCATATAGCACCCTCTACAGTTCTCTAGATAAAAATGAAAATATTTCCATTAAAGAACTGTGTTGGCTGGTCCCAGTGGCTCACGCCTGTAATCCTAGCACTTTGGGAGGCCAAGGAGGGAGGATAATTTGAGATCAGGAATTTGAGACCAGCCGGGCAACAAGGTGAAACCCAGTCTCTACTACAAATACGAAAATATTAGCCGGGTGTGGTGGTGCACACCTCCCAGCTACTCAGAGGCAGAAGCATGAGAATCGCTTGAACCCGTGAGGCAGAGGTTGCAGTGAGCTGATATGGTGCCACTGCACTCTAGCCTGGGTGAAGGAGTGAAACTCTGTCTCAAAAAAAAAAAAAGAATTGTGTTAAATTCTTAACACTTCTTTAAAAAGAATTTTGAGCGTGGTGGTTCACACCTGTAATTCCAGCACTTTGGAAGGCCGAAGAGTACAGGTCACCTGGGGTCAGGAGTTCGAGACCAGCCTGGCCAACATGGTGAAACCCCGTCTCTACTAAAAATACAAAAAAATTAGCCAGGCATGGTGGTGCACACCTGTAAATCCCAGCTACTTAGGAGGGTGAAGCACGAGAATCACTTGAACCCAGGCGGCAGAGGTTGCAATGAGCTGAGATCCCGCTGCTGCACTCCAGCCTGGAAAACAGAGCCAGACTCCATCTCAATTAAAAAAAAAAAAAAAATTTACTAATAAAACTGTGAGGGCTGGGTGTGGTGGCTCATGCCCGTAATCCCAACACTTTGGGAGATCGAGGAGGGTAGATCACCTGCCTGGCCAACATGGTGAAACCCCATCTCTACTAAAAATACAAAAATGAGTCGGGCTCAGTGGCAGGAGCCTGTAATCCCAGCTACTAGCGAGGCTGAGGCAAGAAAATCACTTGAACCCAGGAGGCAGAGGTTGCAGTGAGTCAAGATCACGCCACTGCACTAGAGCCTAGGTGACAGAGTAAGACCTTGTCTCAAAAAAAAAAAAAAAAAAAACTGAACAGCAAACTATATTCTAGAAGTATTTTTGTCTTTCCATTTTCAAATTATTTTGTTTGTTTGCTTTTTGTGTTTTTTGTCTGTTTTGGAGACAGCCTCACTCTGTTGCCCAGACTGAAGTACAGTAGCACGATCACGGCTCACTGCAGCCTCAACCTCCAGGGCTCAAGTAATCCTCCTGCCTCAGTCTCCTCAGTAGCTGGGACTACAGGCATGCGCCAAGCCCAGTTAATTTTTGTATTTTTTGTAGAGATGGGGTCTCACTATGCTGCCCAGGCTGGCCTCCAACTCCTATACCTCAGTGATCTGCCTGCCTTGGCCTCCCAAAGTGCTAGGATTACGGGTGTAAGCCATCGTGCCTGACCAATTTTCAAATTTTTTATTCCCACCACCTTTTCTAGTTCAACAAGATGAGCTTGTGGGGTTTTTGTTTTATTGCTTTGTTTTCTTTTCCTGAGACGGAGTGTCACTCTGTTGCCCATTGCAGGGGCATGATCTCAGCTCACTGCAACCTCCGCCTCGGCCTCCCAAAGTGCTGGGATCACAGGCATGAGCCACCGTGCCCAGTCTTTTTTGTTTTGTTTTTTAAAACAGGGTGTCACTCTGTCGCCCAGGCTGGAGTGCAGTGGCATGATCATAGTTCACTGTAACCTCGAACTCTTGGGCTCAAGGGATCCTCCCGCCTTTGCCTCTCCTGTAACCAGGACTACAGGGGCATGCCACCACACACGGCTAATTTTTAAATTTTTGTAGAGGGTAGACACCATGGCTCATACCTGTAATCCCAGCACTCTGGATTACAAAATCCCAAAGTCTGCTGACATTACTGACTCTGTGTATGGCATAGAGTAAACACTACTACCCATGTTATACTGCTACAAATACGAATCTATGAGTTCCTCAAGCAATTTCTGGATCATACATTCTTTCTTATCATCCTTGAAAAGCACAACACATGCATAATTGTGCAAATTAATATGCTAGTTATTCTACAAACAAAAATTGTCTAAAGTTAATCCAAAAGACATCCTCATTTCCACATACACTTAATCTACTAGAAAGAACAGGTCTGAAAATATAATGAAGATGATATTCTATTTATGTCAGATTTTAGAAATAGTAAACTATAATCTAAAAGTAGATTTATATTAACCACCTGGTTAAATATTATCATACAAACAATAAAATTATCAAGTCAATACATTAAATGGCAGGATGGTAGTCACTTTAGTTTTCTACAACCAAAATTTTAAATTCCTTCTTGAAATCTACTTGGCAATGGTTTCCAAATGGCAAGCTATCTGCATCAGACAGTCCTGGAAACCTTTTAAAACTGGCAAATAGATTTCCAACTCCAAAGGATTCAACAGGCTGGGAGTCAAAACCAAAAATACACATTTTTCCCTCAAAGTTCCCCAGGTGGTACTCACCCATAAAACTCCCCACTGTCAAACTCCTTACCCTTCAAAAATCTTAAGTTACCCTTCAAAAATCTGCTTCCGTCTCTACTTCCTTTATCAACCTTCACTCACCTTTCCCCAGTTGTCCAAGCACAACTAACATCTCTATTCCACCTCACATAACACATTGCTTGTCCATCTCTATTACCCAACTTAGCATAATGGACTACAAACCTTTATTTGCTGCCCCCTGCCCTTCCTTTTATTATTTCTCTGACACCAGGGACTTTATTTATCTCTAAATTCCTAGGGCCTACCACATACAAAAGACAGAGGCATTTAATAGCATCTAACATTTATTGAGCATTTAGGATACGAGGCATTATTTTAGATAGATACATACACAGGAAAGAAAGAAGAAAGACAGGAAGGAGGAGGGAAGTTGGAAGGTAATCTCACTAACCCTAACAACTCTATGAGGAGGAAATATTCTTATCCCCATTTTACAGATGAGGAAACTGAGGTATGTAAAGAATAAGTAATTTGCCCAATGTCACACTATCAGTAAGAAGCAGAGCTGAAAATTAAACCCAGGTAGTATGACTCCAGAGTCTTAACTCTTAACAGAAACTACATTTACATAGCTCAAATTTATGTAAGACTCATCATTCTTTAGGCTGTCTGGTAGAAAAGAAAAAAACCTTCCCTAGAAGTTTTCCTCCAGGACCCAATACAGATATTAAAGTGTTTTGCATAGCCTGTGAAGCTTCGGTAAACAAAGAGTAATAAAGGGGCTTTTTGAATTCCCTGTTTATGTTCTCATCATTGCCACTATAGTAAAAGCTTAAAAAGGGTTCACACTTCAGAGATGGAATCCCATAAATCAGAAGGATTGGAAGCAATAGGAGGTGGTAGTAGAGACCCGTGACCATTTCAAGGATCTTCAAAAAAAAAAAAAAAAAACCAAGGATGGGAAAAAACTGAGATTTGTTTCCAGAGTTGGAGCTCACAAATTCCTAACTCAATAGACTGGGCTTTCTAGCCCCAACCCCATGACCCTCCAAGCCCAGCTCAGTTGCCTTCAGTTCACAAAATCTCCTGGAGAACACCATCAGTGTTCTAGGGGCATCCAAAATTAGAACTCTAAAGATTACTTACTAATGAATAGATTAACTGACATATTTCAAGGAGAAACAGAGACACACCAAAATATCTAAATGGTTTCTATTCAGAGTATTTTTCAGGGCTGACTATATGCCAAGCACCATGCCAGAAACTAGGGATACTAAAGGAAGGGAAAAAGCCCTGTCCTTATGGAATTCTATTAGGAAACACAGGCACTAAACAGTCACATAAATAATTCATGAGTCTATAATTTCTGCCTGCACTGACTCATTTTGGCTTCTTCCTCTATCATGTTACTAATCCTTTCCTCAAAAAAGTCAGGAATCCCAATTGTCAAATCCTACAAATCCCACAGCACTTTTCTTTTTTTGAGACAGAGTCACTCTGTTGCCCAGGCTGGAGTGCAGTGGCACAATCTCGGTTCACTGCAACCTCCACCTCCCAGGTTCAAGCAATTCTCATGCCTCAGCTCCTCCAGTAGCTGGGACTACAGGCACGCACCACCATGCCCAGCTAATTTTCTACAGGACCTTTAGACTCTTCTTTTCCCTGGGCAGCAATAATTGTAACTTTTTTACTACTATTAACAACAACATCTACTACTTATTTGCCAGGCAGAGGGCTAAATACTTTACATGCATTATCTCATTTAATCCCCAAAACATCCCTGTAGGAATTATTTCCCCTCTTTTACATCTGGAGAAAACAGGATTCAGAAATTGTTGCATTCCCAAGATGTCAAAGTTAGTAAGCATCATAACCAGAATCTGTTTTGCTAGAAAGGCCCAAAACCTGAAACTTACAGTACTCTTTGTGGAATATTATGAAATATTGTTATGGCAAATTTAATTTAACAAAATGTTTCATTTTGTGTTAGTGGATTTAATTTTAGATAGGATCACTGGCAACCTCCAAAAAGTAAGGAAAGATTAAGGATTAAGATTAAAGATTAAGGTCTGCATGACATTAAAGCCCATGCTTTGAACCTCCTTAAGTATTATTGCTGGGGACACACAGTTGGGTAGACTAACATCTCTCAGATACCTAGTAGAGAAATCTGAATAATATTCTTGGCTTACTATACATATCATTTATAGGACCATTAAAAAACAAGAAAATGTGAGAATATTAAAGTCAAACTGAAAATCTGGCATTACTGGTAGATATGAAATAAGCTACAAAACTAGAAAAGAACACATGTTCAACTCATATCATAGAGCTCATTTAAGGATTTCTTAGGTTTAATTTCTCGTTTATCTTTGACAGAGACAGACGGTGCTATGGTTCAAATCTGTTCGCCAAAACCCATGTTAAAATTTAATTGCCATTGTAACAGTATTGGGAGATGGGGCCACGATTAGGTGATTAGGTCATGAGGGTTTGGCCCTTATTAATAGACTAATGCCAACTAACTCAAGAGTAGGGTCCTGAAAAAAGGTTAAATTAGGCCCTATTTCTCTTTCTCTCTCTCTGTCTTGCTCATGCTCACTTGTCCTTCTGCAACAGGATAACACGGCTAGAAGGCCCTCATCAGATGCCGGCACCATGCTGCTCTTGGACTTCCCAGCTCCAGAACCATGAACCAAATAAACTTCTGTTCTTGGCCGGGTGCGGTGGCTCACGCCTGTAATCCTAGCACTTTGGGAGGCCGAGGCGGGTGATCACCTGAGGTCAGGAGTTCGAGACCAGCCTGACCAACGTGGTGAAATCCCATCTCTACTAAAAATACAAAAATTAGCTGGGCATGATGGCAGGTGCCTATAATCCCAGCTACTCAGGAGGCTGAGGCAGGAGAATCGCTTGAAACCCAGGAGGTGGAGGTTGCAGTGAGCCAAGATCGCAGCACAGCACTCCAGCCTGGGGGACAATGTGAGACTCCGTCTCAAAAAAAAAAAAAGAAAAAGAAAAAAAAATTCTGTTGTTTATAAATTATCCAGTTTGTAGTATTCTGTTATTGCAGCAGAAAATGGACTAAGACAGATGGTTTAATAGTCTAATTAGAAAATGACAGATGTACCAACCAAAAACATAAATACTGGTAGTCTTTGACTCATTCACTAAAAATTTTAAGTTAGTGATAAAAATTTACTCAACTTTCAGTTTTCCCTCCTTAATCTTTCCTTACTTTTTGGAGGTTACCAGTGATCCTATCTAAATTTAAATCCACTAACACAAAATGAAACATTTTGTTAAATTAAATTTGCCATAACAATATTTCATAATATTCCACAAAGAGTACTATAAATTTCAGGTTTTGGGCCTTTCTAGCAAAACAAATTTGAGAGTCACTGCCCTAAGTAATCCCTGTCTCTCTAGCAAAGCTACCCTTTCAAATTTGAAAGACGTCCTTTCAAAAACAGCCTTCTAGTATAAGCTCCTTTACATATCTTCCGTTTTAAAGTCTCTTTTCCTCCCAATGTTCTTCCTCTATCACCTTCTCCAATTTCTTGCAAAATATTCCCTCCTCTATAACTGCCTCTTAAATCTATGTCCTCCTCTCTCACATAAAGCCTCGGTTCCTTCTTTGTCTTTCCTTTCCTTCTTCTCTTAAAAGTTGTCCTTAGCACTGGTCCCTTCTGTTTACAAACAGGCCTGCCCTATCTCAAAAACCCCTTTACACAATCTCACGGCTACAGAACCAGAAAGACCTGGTTTCTAATCCCATTTCTGTAGCACACTAGTTGGGAAACCTGCAAAATGCTGCTAATGAATTCATCTCATAATTGATAGGAGAACTGCACTAGCATACAGGTCTCCCAAAATTAATCTATAACAAGTAATACGATTCCAATTAAAATCCCAATAGGGTTTATATGACAAGATAATCCTAACTCATGTAATGGTAAAGGCACAAAAGGGTCAAATTAATTTTTAAAAAAGAAGCTAGGCGAGGTGGCTCACGCCTGTAATCCCAGCACTTTGGGAGGCCGAGGCGGGTGGATCACCTGAGATCAGGAGTTTGAGACCAGCCTGACCAACAGAGTGAAACCCCATCTCTACTAAATACAAAAAAAAAAAAAAAGCTGGCTGGTGGCGCATGCCTGTAATCCCAGCTACTTGGGAGGCTGAGGCAGGAGAATCACTTGAATCCGGAAGGCGGAGGTTGCAGTGAGCCAAGATTGCGCCATTGCACTCTAGCCTGGACAACGAGAGCAAAACTCCATCTCGAGAAAAAAAAAAAAAAAAAAGAATAAGGGGGTAATACCCATCTAAATCTAAACACTTATGAAGACATAATAGCAATTTTGAAAAACAGTATTAGAGCAGAAAAAACAATGGAATGGAGAAAATTCCCAGCAACAAACCTATGACATATGACAAATCAATGAGAAAAAAATAGACTGTATAGTCTGTTTAAATAGTGCTGGAACAACTGGCAATTTCTAAGGAAAAACATAAAAGTAGACAGTTACTCATATTGTACATAATAATAAATTCCAGGTGAACTTAAGATTTAAAAATGAAAAGCAAAACTTTAATAGGAGGAAAACATAGGAAAGTATGATGTCAAAGTAGGGAAGAATTTCTTAATAAATAAAAGGCAAAAATTCTTTTTAAAAATTAGTAAATTGAACTATATTAAAATCATAACCTCCTAAATTTAAAGGCACCATTAAGTAAAGTGAAAGACTAGTCACAGATGAGAACGTGTCCGGAACTTATTCCTTCTGGTGGGTTCTTGGTCCTCGCGGTGAGTGTTCCCGCTCTTAAAGGTGGTGCGAACCCAAAGAGTGAGCAGCAGCAAGATATATTGTGAAGAGAGAAGGAACAAAACTTCCACATCGTGTAAGGGGATCCGAGCGGGTTGCCACTGCTGGCTGGGGTGGCCAGCTTTTAGTCCCTTATTTGTCCACGCCCACATCCTGCTGATTGGTCCATTTTACAGAGTGCTGATTGATGCATATACAATCCTTTAGCTAGACACAGAGTGCTGATTGGTGCGTTTTTACAGAGTGCTGATTGGTGCATTTACAATCCTTTAGCTAGACACAGAAAAGATCCCCAAGTCCCCCCACTCGACCCAGGAAGTCCAGCTGGCTTCCCCTCTCAAGAAGGCAATAATTGCACTGGATATAATTAACAAAGGATTAATACCCAGAACATAATAACATTCACAAACGTAAGTAAAAGACAACTTATAGCAGAAACTGACAACTATGCCTTCACTCTTCTCTCCTTCCTTAGTAACAAGACCCTAATTTTATTTGCTCAGCAGCAATGCACCTACCCACCTAAAATGACATTTCCTGGACCCATTTCTAGCTAGGAGGATCTATGGGATTAAGTTCTGGCCAATAAGATATTAGCAAAGTTTCAGGTGGGATTCCCTAAAGGGAGATGATTCAGCTAGAAACACTCTTCTTTCCTGTTCCCCAGAAGTAGACATGATAGCTGTAGTTCTACTAATCATCTGGGACCATGAGAAGACTTAAAAGATCGAAGATATCCTCTAAGAATAGTGAAACAGAAAAACAGAAGAACTGTAAGCCCCTGATGACATCCTACAGCCACTAAACCATTCATATACATATCTATCTATCTATCTATCTCCATACTTTTTTTGTGAGAAAAACTAAACCTATCTTTTTAAAAAACACTGTAATTTTAGTTTTTTGTTATATGCTGCCAAACCTAATCCAAACAAATATGCAACAGAAATGCTGCCAATGAACAATAGGCTAGACAATTCAGAGTAGAAAGTAAAAATGGATATTAAACATGACAACACACTCAACCTCACTAGTAACACATGGAAATGCAAATTAAAACAAGGAACTATCATTTCTGACTCATTGGCTAGATAAAAATTAAGTGCAAAAACAAGTGTTTGGGGATGGGCGTGGTGGCTCATGCCAGCACTTTGGGAGGCCAAGGCAGGTAGATGGCTTGAGGTCAGGAGCTCAAGACCAGCCTGGGCAACATGGCAAAACTCTGTCTCTACTAAAAATACAAAAATTAGCCAGTCGCGGTAGCACGCACCTGCAGTCCCTGCTACTCAAGAAGCTGAGGTGGGAGAATCACTTGAAGCCAAGATTGCGTCATGGCACTCCAGCCTGGGTGATAGAGCCAGACGCCTTCTCAAAAAAAAACAAACAAGTGTTTGGGGAAGTTTGGGGTATCATTATAAACTGCTAATGGTAATATAAAATGGAACAATCACTTAGAATTGAGACTTATCTAGAAAAAGTTGATAGTCCCAACCAGCAAGGTATGCACAAGTCCACTTCTACCACCTTCTAGGCATTTATTCCCAGAGAACTTCTCCCCTCTCCCACATACATACAAAGGCCACAAAGATGTTCCTACAACACTATAATAGAAAAAAAAAAAAGAAGAAGTAACAATTTAGATTTCCACCAAGAGAGAATACATTGCGGTATAGTCATACATTGGTTTATAAAGCCAGTAAAAATTGAACTAGAGCTATATTTACCAACCTAGATAAACCCTGAAAATTATTCTGAATGAAAATGGCAAATGACAAGACGTGTACAATACACCATTTATATAAAATTTTAAAAACTCAATAGTATGTTATTTACATTTGTGGGAAGAGTATAAAAGCACAGAAGGAAGGATAAGCAACTGTGAAGCCATGATGGCCTCTGTGGAAAATGAGGACGAGGCAGGGAATGGTGTCTACAGAGACTCAAAGGGGGCTTCAATTATATCTATGATATCTTACTGTTTTTAAAAGATTGTATGCAAAACATCTATATGAACATTTGCTAATCTAGGAGGTAGGCATATGAATATAATTTATATTACTCTATGCATTTTTCTGTCCATTTAAAACCTTGCATTTCTTTAAATAAGTGGGCCTTCTATTCTCGATAGTACAGCTGACCTTAAACAACTCTTCTGCTAAAACAAGACAAAAATGGTGGACAAAATTTCTTAAAAATTTTAAGTGCATCACTGAGCTTACAAGAAATTAAGGAATCATCAAAAGCTAAAACAGAAGCGAACGCAGGGACCCAAAGATGAATGCAAGCACTCATGTGTTTACCCTGGAGACATGTGCCAACCTCTAGTGACCCTGAACTTCCATTTTGACAGCTGCCTAGCATAAAGAAGACAGGAGATTAAAGCC
Organism: Pongo abelii; assembly: GCF_028885655.2. Lineage (NCBI taxonomy): Eukaryota > Metazoa > Chordata > Mammalia > Primates > Hominidae > Pongo > Pongo abelii. The sequence continues at coordinate 22,630,746 of NC_071999.2, forward strand.
AGGGCCCATCTCAGGTAGGGATCTAACAAGATATCCCTCCACATAAAGCTGGGATCCTCAGCGCAAGGGTAAACTATTTAAAAAACGAACAAAACAAACCAGGAAGGAGGGGGACCAGGGAAGAGAAAAAGAGGGGAGAAGGGAGGGAAGGATTAACTTGCCAGTCTGGACCTTGACAATAGATGGAAAAGCGTAAATTACTTCAGACAATGAATACCCGCAAGCAGGCCCATGGCAGGTCTCTTGCCCATCACAACAGGAACCACGTTGTCAAAAAAACTTGAAGCCAATAAAATTAAAGTAGTCCTGTGTTGTTTATGTACCTAGGCACTTGGAAGAATCCAGGCTTCAGAGTTTTTCATAAACATTTCCAAGAGTTAACATATAAATTTCACTAAACATACGAGGAAATAAGCCACTACAGGTTTACAGAACAATAAATTAAAGAATCAGACAAACAAAACTCACAAATATTAGAAATGTTAGAAACAGAATATAAAATATTTAAAAGAACCAAAAATGTAAAAAGGAGACTTTACCAAAATTAAAAACTTTTGTACATCAAATGACATTATCAAAAGAATGAAAAGGCAATCCACAGAATGGGAGAAAATACTATAAATCATTTACTTATCTGACAGCAGATTAATATCTGTAATCTATAAAGAACTCCTACAACTCAATGACGAAAAACCAAATAACCTGATTAAAAAATACAAAAAGGATGTTAACAGACATTTCTCCAAAGAAGATACATAAATAGCCAAGAAGCACATGAAAAGATGCCCAACATACCAAATCACTAGGAAAATACGAATCAAAACTGCAAGACATCACCTCACATCCATGAGAACAGAGGATGTGGAGAAACTGGAAACTTTGTACACTGCTGGTGGAAATGTAGAAATGGTACAGCCAAACAAAAAAAGGAACAGCCACAGATGGGCGCGGTGGCTCATGCCTGTAATCCCAGCACTTTGGGAGGCAAAGGCGGGTGGATCACGAGGTCAGGAGTTCAAGACCAGCCTGGCCAAGATGGTGAAACCCCGTCTCTACTAAAAATACAAAAATTAGCCGGGCACAGTGGCGCATGCCTGTAATCCCAGCTACTCGGGAAGCTGAGGCAGGAGAATTGCTTGAACCCAGTAGGTAGAGGTTGCGGTGAGCCTAGATCACGCCATTGCACTCCAGCCTGGGCGACAAGAGCAAGACTCCGTCTCAAAAAAAAAAAAAGAAAAAAAAAAAAAAAAGGAACAGTCACTAGGGAAGATAGTATGGCAGTTCCTCAAAAAATCAAAGATAAAACTATCATATAAGCCAGTCATTCTACTTCCAGCTATATATCCAAAAGAACTGAAAGCAATGCTTTAATAGACTGTACCAATGTTCACTAAAGAATGCATGGATAAACAAAACATGGTATATTCACACAATGGAATATTATTCAGAAATAAAAAGGAATGAAGCGGTAGGGGGCAGTGGCTTACACCTGAAATCCCAGCACTTTGGGAGGCTGAGGTGGGTAGATTGCTTCAGTTCCAGGGTTCCAGACCAGCCTGGGAAACATGGTGAAACCCCATCTCTACGAACACATACAAAAGTTAGCCAGGCCTGGTGGCTTGCACCTGTAGTCCCAGCTACTGGGCAGGCTGAAGTGGGAGGATCACTTGAGCCTGGGAGGTCAAGGCTGCAATAAGACAGGATTGCACCACTGCACTCCAGCCTGGGTAACAGAGCAAGACCCTGCCTCCAAAAAAAAAGGAATGAAGTACTAAGATATATTACAACATGGATGAACTTTGAAAACATTATGCCAAGTAAGATAACCCAGACACAAAAGGACAAATACTGTATGATCTCACTTATATAAGGTAGTTAAAATAGTCAAATTCATAGAAAGTAGAATCATGGTTAGCAGGGATTAGAGGCAGGAGGAAATGGGAAGTTGCTATTTAATGGGTATATAGTTCCAGTTTGGGATAATGGAAAAGTTCTGGAGATAGTGATAAATTTTGGTGACAGTTACACAACAATATGAATGGCAAATTTTATGTTGAATTTTACAATAATTTTTTTTTTTTTTTTTTGAAACAGAGTCTCGCTCTGTCGCCCAGGCTGGAGTGCAGTGGCAAAATTTTGGCTCACTGCAAGCGCCACCTCCCGGGTTCATGCCATTCTCCTGCCTCAGTTTCCCGAGCAGCTGGGACTACAGGCACCCGTCACCACGCCCAGCTAATTTTTTTGGTATTTTTAGTAGAGACATGGTTTCACCATGTTAGCCAGGATGGCCTCGATCTCCTGACCTCATGATCCGCCCGCCTCAGCCTCCCAAAGTGCTGGAATTACAGGCATGAGCCACCGCATCCAGCCAATAATTTTTTTTAAAAGGAGCAAGATATCACAAGAAAACTTTTATGAGCAATATAATAAAATAAATATAAATATCAATAGACTTACTATGTTTGGTTTGGATGACAGTTACAGGGGTACACACAATCACATATCATCATCAAATTGGACACCTGAGATTTGTGAATTTTCTTGTGTTAATATACTTCAATAAAATATACATTAAAAACTCACTAAACAGATCAAAGAACAGATTAGATACATTGGGGAAAAAACTGGGGGCTGGGCACAGTGGCTCACAGCTGTAAGCCCAGCACTTTGGGAGGCTGAGGAGGGTGGATTACCTGAGGTCAGGAGTTTGAGACCAGTCTGGCCAACAAGGTGAAACTCCGTCTCTACTAAAAATACAAAAAAATTAACTGGGCATGGTAGTGCATGCCCGTAGTCCTCGCTACTTGGGAGGCTGAGGCAGGAGGATCACTTGAACCTGGAAGGTAGAGGTTGCAGTGAGCCAATATCACACCACTGCACTCCAGCCTGGGCGACAGAGTAAGACTCTGTCTCAAAAAAAAAAAAGAAAGAAAGAAAGAAAAGAAAATTGGGAAAACTGAAGACAGATATGGGAAATTATTACAAACATAGGAAGGCACAAACATGAAGCATGTTAGTCCTTTCACGTTACTATAAAGGAATACTTGAGATTGGGTAATTTATAAAGAAAAGAGGCTTATTTGGCTCATGGTTCTGCAAGCCATACACACGGTACCAACATCTGCTCAGCTTCTGGTGAGGCCACAGGGAGCTTTCAATCATGGCAGAGAGCAAAGGGAGAGCCAGCATATCATATGGCAAGAAAGAAAGCAAGTGGGGGGAGGTGCCACATTCTTTTAAACCAGATCGCCGGTGAACTCAGAGGGAGGCACCATGCCATTCATGAGGGATCCACCCCCATGACCCAAACACCTCCTACTAGGCCCACCTCCAACATCAGAAGTCATATTTCAATATGAGACTTGGAGAGGACAAAACATCCAAACCACATCATAAAGAGTCTAGGAGAATTGGCCAGGCACAGTGGCTCATGCTTGTAATCCTAGCACTTTGGGAGGCCGAGGTGGGTGGATCACCTGAGGTCAGGAGTTTGGGACCAGCCTGGCCAACATGGCAAAATCCCATCTCTACTAAAAATACAAAAATTAGCCAGGTGTGGTGGTGGGCGACTATAATCCAGCTACTCCGGAGTCTGAGGCAGGAGAATCGCTTGAACCAGTAGGGCAGAGGTTGCAGTGAGCCGAGATGGAGCCACTGCACTCCAGCCTGGGCAAAAGAGCAAAACTCAGTCTCAAAAAAAAAAAGGCAGGGAGTGTAGGAGAATAAAGGGACCATCCATGCTCTGCTGTACTCAGAGCCCCGAGAGGCTGACCTCTAGACACCACATGACTCAGGCTTCCTCACTCTGTCCCAGTGGTTCCTTTTTCCCACCAAAAGCCACAGCTCCCTAAAGCTGCTCTCCCCTATCCCGCCCTGCCCTTGCAGACCCTGAAAATGGCTTTACCATCCTTTGCGGTTCCCTCACATCTTACCCCTCCCAAGCCTCTGTCAATAGTTATCTTCGTTAACTCTCTTCAATTACACCTTTGAGTGTTTCTTGGCAGGCCTTGCCTGACACAGCATGGAGCTCCAATGGGTGAGGAGAAAGAAAAGATGTAGACTCAAAGCTAAAGATGCTTCTTTAGCATTCCAAAATCGATGAGAAACACTAAAAATCAGAAAGCCCAACGAATCCCAAACTAAATAAAAAGGAGGAAAAATCATATTACTGATATCACAGTGAAACTGAAGAATTCAAAGAGAAGACCTTAAAAGCAGTCAAAGAAAAAAGATATTTATAAGGCATAACAGACTAAACTGTATTTCTTAGAGCAATAAGATAAGCCAGACAAGAGAGATCAGAATAACATTTTCAGGGTATTGAAAGAAAATAACCTTAACCTAGAAATGTCTATCTAGAAAAATGATCTTTCAGGGATTAGAGTATAATGAAAGCATGTTCCTACAAATAAAAACCAAGAGAGTTTACCACCAAAGTACTCTTCCCTAAAAAAATTCTAAAGAAAATACTTCAAGTAAAGTGAATCCAAATTAATGATCTTGAATGCAAAAGACTATGGAGTAAACATATTGTATTGGGGTTTTTTTTTGTTTTTGAGAGAGAGTTTTGCTCTTTTTGCCCAGGATGGAGTGCAATGGCACGATCTCCACTCACTGCAACCTCTGCCTCCTGGGTTCAAGCGATTCTCCTGCCTCAGCCTCCCGAGTAGCTGGGATAACAGGCATGCACCACCACGTCCGGCTAATTTTGTATTTTAGTAGAGATGGGGTTTCTCCATGTTGGCCAGGCTGGTCTCGAACTCCCAACCTCAGGTGATCCGCATGCCTCAGCCTCCTGAAGTGCTGCGATTACAGGCATGAGCCACCACACCCGGCCAAAAATATTGTTAAATACGTTCACTAAGGCCAGGTGAGGTGGCTCACACCTGTAATCCTGGCACTTTGGGAGGCGGAGGCAGGAGGATCGCTTAAGCCCAGGAGTTCAAGACTGCCCTGGGCAACAAGGCAGTCTCAAAAATTGATTTGTCTCACAAATAAATAAATAGCTGGGCATGATGGCCTCCACCTGTAGTCTTAGCTATTCAGGAGGCTGAAGCAGGATTACTAGAGCTCAAGAGGTCAAGGGTACAGTGAGCCAAGATCACACTACTGCACTCCAGCCTGGGCAAGAGGGTGAAACCCTGTCTCTTAAAAATAAATACAATATAATCCGATCCGATCCGATCCGATCCAATACAATCCAATCCAATCTATCACCCAGGCTATACTGCAGTAGTACAATCTCGGCTCACTACAGCATCAACCTCCCAGGCTCAAGCAGTCCTTCCACCTCAGCCTCCGGAGTAGCTGGGACCACAGGCGCATGACACCACACCTGGCTAAATTTTTTTGTATTTTTATAGAGATGGTATTTTTGCCATGTTACCTAGGCTGGTCTCAAAATCCTGGGCTCAAGTGATTCTCCTGCCTCAGCCTCCCAAAGTTCTGGGATTAGAGGCATGAGCAACTGCACGTGGCCAAGTATTGTATTTTTAAAATGATTCTACCTGGGAGGTTAAGGCAGGAGGATCACTTGAGCCCAAACGTTTGAAGCTGCAGTGAGCTTTAATTGCGCCACTGTGCTTCAGTCTGGGTGACAGAGCAAGACCCTGTCTCTTAAAACAAAAACAAGTAAAGATTAGTTTGAGAAAATGAAAAAAGACAATTAAAACTCTGGACAGCAATAGCGCATTAAGTAAAAAGAGAAGTTTTTTTTGTTTGTTTGTTTTGTTTGTTTGTTTTTTGAGATGGCGTTTCACTCTTGTTGCCCAGGCTGGAATGCAATGGCGCGATCTCGGCTCACTGCAACCTCCACCTCCCGGGTTCAAGCCTCAGCCTCCCAGGTAGCTGGAATTACAGGCATGCGCCACCACGCTGGCTAATTTTGTATTTTAGTAGAGATAGGGTTTCTCCATATTGGTCAGGCTGGTCTTGAACTCCCAACCTCAGGTGATCCGCCCGCCTTGGCCTCCCAAAGTGCTGAGATTGCAGGTATGAGCCACCGTGCCCAGCCAGGAGAGAGGTATTTTTAAGCTAGTCTTTGTATTACTCTGGCTGGGACGGAATATACATATTATCTTTGGACTAAATTGAATATGCATGTTAAAATGTTTACTGTGGTCAATGAGATATTAAAACTAAGAACATAGTTTATGACAACAAACTACGGAATGAGAAACAAAAGATTATCAAACCCTAAAAGAAGGCAAGAAAGAAAAAAATCACATGCACACACAGTAAGATAACAAATAAATTATAATTTATCAGTAATGACAAGTAAATGTAATAAACTAAATGTTCTACATAAAAAACTAAGATTGACAGACTGGATAAAAAAGAAAATCCAAAATTATGCTGTTTACAAGAAATACATATAAAACTCAAGGGCATGGAAATGTTGAAAGCACAAAGATGGAAAAAGTCCTCGTGCAATGGCTCATGCCTGTAATCCCAACACTTTGGGAGGCCAAGGCAGGAAGGTCACATGAGGTCAGGAGCTCAAGACCAGCCTGGTTAACAAAGCAAGCCCTTGTCTCTACAAAACAATTTTTAAAATAAAAATGAAAAAATAAGATAAGTTTACAAAAGTAGAAAAAAATTCTAATCAAAATAAAGTTAATGAAATTGATGTAGCCATCAGAGAAAAACAGAATTTAGGGCAAAATATTACTAAAAGACACTGGGCCATCTCATAATCATAAAAGGTTCAACTACAATGGCATGCAATACAATTTATACATACAAAACAAAACAGAACTACCAACAAATCCATTACAGTGGAAGATTAACATGTAACTCTCAGTAACTGTTAGCTTAGGAAGACAGAAGTATCTAATGAATTTGATTTAATAGCATAAATACATTGCACCTTTAAGTGAATATCACATTCTTTTCAAACACATACTGAACAAAAACTGACAACACACTAGACTGTAAGGCATATCCAAACAAATTTTAAATAACTGGTATGTACATGACATACTATCTGACCAAGAGCCATTAAGTAAGAAATTGATTTAACATAACAATAACACAAACTAGAAAAATTCAAGGATGAAAAAAAATCATAATGGAAATCAGAAAATGTACAGGCCAGGCTGGGCACAGTGGCTCACGCCTGTAATCCGAGCACTTTGAGAGGCCGAGGCGGGCAGATCACGAGGTCAGGAGTTTAAGACCAGCCTGATCAACGTGGTGAAACCCCGCCTCTACTAAAAATACAAAAATTAGCTGGGTGTGGTGGCGTGCACCTGTAATCCCAGCTACTTGGGAAGCTGAGGCAGGAGAATCGCTTGAACCCAGGAGGCGGAGGTTGCAGTGAGCCAAGATCTCGCCACTGCACTCCAGCCTGGGCAACAGAACGAGACTCCATCTCAAAAAATAAATAAATAAATAAAATATATAGGCTGGGCACGGTGGCTCACACCTGTAATCCCAGCACTTTGGGAAGCTGAGGCGGGTGGATCACTTGCGGTTGAGAGTTCAAGACCAGCCTGGCCAATATGGTAAAACCCTGTCTCTACTAAAAATATAAAAAATTAGTTGTAGTGGTGACTCATGCCTGTAATCCCAGTTACTCAGGAGGCTGAGGCAGGAGAATCCCTTGAACCCAAGATGCGGTGGGTACAGTGAGCCACTGCAGAGGTCACGCTACTGCACACCAGCCTGGGCAACAGAACAAGACTCTGTCTCAAAACAAAACAAAATAAAACTATAGTTTACAATAAACAAAAAAGCCAAAAGTTCTTTATTTGGAAGAACTAATAAAACTGGAGAGGAAAAACACAAATATATAAACAAGCAAGAATTAAAAGAGAAAGCAACTACAGATGCCTTGGAAAATAAAAAGACATTAAAAGGATAGCAAACAGGGCTGGGCATGTTGGCTCATGCCTGTAATCCCAGCACTTTGGGAGGCCGAGGCGGGCGTATCACCTGAGGTCAGGAGTTCGAGACCAGCCTGACCAACATGAAGAAACCCCGTCTCTACTAACAATACAAAATTAGCCAGGCGTGGTGGTGCATGCCTGTAATCCTAGCTACTCGCAAGGCTGAGGCAGAATTGCTTGAACCCGGGAGGCGGAGGTTGCAGTGAGCCGAGATTGCACCATTGCACTCCAGCCTGGGCAACAAGAGCAAAACTCCGCCTCAAAAAAAAAAAAAAAAAGGATAGCAAACAAATTTATTGTGATAAATACAGCAATTCCAATCCTATACAGATTTCTTCAAGAGACTACAAAACAGGAAACACTCTTTACGCCATTTCAAGAGCCCAGCATATCATCATAAATATGCCAATAGCAAAACCAGATGAGGACAGTGGAGGAAAAGAAATTTATACGTCAATCCTACTCATGAACACAGAAGAAGAAATCTTAAGATATTTCACATAAGGGAGGTGATGGATATGTTAATTAACTTGACTTAATCATTCCACGTTGTATATATATATTAAAACAATTATGTCAATTAAAAATATTAATAAAAAGATATTTCATAAACCAAATCCAACAATGGATGTTAAAAATAATAATGACGATAATAATATACACTGTGACCAAGTTAGGTATCCCAGAAATGAAAAACAGAGTTAACATTAGAAAATAAACAAGGCCGAGCACAGTGGCTCATGCCTGTAATCCCAGCACTTTGGGAGGCTGAGGCTGGTGGATCACTTGAAGTCAGGAGTTTGAGACCAGCCTGGCCAACATGGTGAAACTTCATCTCTACTCAAAATAAAAAAATTAGCCTGGCGTGGTGGTGCACACCTGTAGTCCCAGCTACTTGGGAGGCGGAGGCAGGTGAATCACTCGAATTCGGGAGGTGGAGGTTGCAGTGAGCCAACATCATACCACGGCACTCCAGCCTGGGCAACAGAGTCAGACTCTGTCTCAAAAAAGAAAAGAAAAAGAAAAAAAAAAAGAGGTCGGGCTCAGTGGCTCACGCCTATCTGTAATTCCAGCACTTTGGGAGACTGAGACAGGTGAATCACTTGAGGTCAGGAGATCAAGACCAGTCTGGCCAACATGGCAAAACCCCGTCTCTACTAAAAATAGAAAAATTAGCCAGACATGGTAGTGTACGCCTGTAATCCCAGCTACTCAGGAGGCTGAGGCAGGAGAATCGCTTGAACCTGGGAGGCAGAGGTTGCAGTGAGCCGAGATTGTGCCATTGCATGCCAGCCTGGGCGACAAGAGCAAAACTCCATCTCAAAAAAAAAAGAAAAGACTAAAATAATAAGAAAATGAATGATGAAATGATATGGAAGAGAGAGGCAATAACTAAATAAATCAACTCTATTACATTACCCTCAATTTTTTTTACTATATTGCCCCAAGTATATGGCATGATCTTTTAAGAAGATATAAAAGATACCTGGTGGGGGTTTTGTTTTGTTTTGTTTTGTTTGAGGCAGAGTCTTGTTCTGTCACCTAGGCTGGATGGAGTGCAGTGTTGTAATCATAGCTCACTGCAACTTTGACCTCCCAGACTCGATGAATGCTCCCACCTCAGCCTCCTGAGTAGATGAGACTACAGGTGCAGGCCTCCACACATGGATAATTTTTTTTTTTAAATTTTTTGTAGAGACAGAGTTTCGCCATGTTGCCCACTCCAGTCTCAAACTCCTGGGCTCAAGTGATCTGCTTGCCTTGGCCTCTCAAAATGCTGCAATTACAAGCATGAGCCACTGCACCCAGCCTGGTGGTCTTTTTTGAAAGGTTTCATTGAATACTGCTGAGAATTAGGAATTTTTCATTTCCCAACCATAATGACAAAGAGAAGAAAACTGACAAAAGACATTTCACATTCACAATTATGAGGTAAGTCAGAAGATGAAGGCAAAAAGACACTTTTTTTTTTTTTTTTTGAGACAGAGTTTCGCTCTTGTTGCCCAAGCTGGAGTGCAACGGTGCGATCTTGGCTCACTGCAACCTCCACCTCCCGGGTTCAAGCGATTCTCCTGCCTCAGCCTCCCAAGTACCTGGGGTCACAGGCATGTGCCACCATGCCCAGTTCCCAGTTAATTTTTTTTGTCATTTTTAGTAGAGACGAAATTTCACCATGTTGGTCAGGCTGGTCTCGAACTCCTGACCTCAAGTGATCCACCCACCTCGGCCTCCCAAAGTGCTGGGATTACAGGCGTTAGCCACTGCACCCGGCAAAAAGACACTCTTTTTGTGTTCTTCAATGCGGTAGCCACTAGACATGAGACTGTTTAAATTTAAGTTAATTAAAAATTTAGCTCTTCAGATATACTAGAGATATTTCAAGTGCCATGTGTGCATGGCTAGAAATTATCACATTGCAAAACACAAACACAGAATATTCCTATTACTGCAGAAAGTTTTTACAGACTGAACTGCTCTAGACTCTGTCAATCATGGTAAAATGGATCACGTAAGTGTCATCTCAGACCTTGAGTCTTCAGATGATGATGTTATATCAGTGGTTCTTAATTTAGGTAATTTTGTCCCCCAAGGGACATCTGGCAGTGTCTGGAAACATTTCTGGTTGCCACAACTGGGGAGCACTAATGGCAACTAGTGGATAGAGGGTAGGGACACTGCTAAACATCCTACAATGCATGAACCAGCCCTCAGCAACAAAAAGTATCCACCCGAAATGCTAATAATGGCAAGTTTGAGAAATCCTGCCCTAAATGAATTTTCTGCAACTCAACAATCAATGAACGAACATACTTCCAAGGAAAAAAATATGGTAATCTCATTCAGACAGTCATTACCCAAGAATTACATCATTACCCAATATTCTGTGACAACAACCCAAAACAATCTGTTTCGCTGAAAGGACATGTGATATCATTCTTTCATCTTTTATGATTTGTGTGTAAAAAATTTGGTTGATACAGTTCGTAAGTGGGCAAATGCTAAAGGTAGGTGTATATATAAAGTTAATGAAAAACTGTTTTGATCACTCCAATTGCCATTTATAAATCTAAAAATGAAAATGATTTATAGCTACAAAGCAAAGAATATTCATCTTCTCTTCACCAATATTGTGTGCCACCAATGTTGTCAAAAGCATTATGCTTTGCTGATGCTAGAGCAAGAAAAAGAACCAAAAGTAATAAGAAGACAGAAACCTGTTAAGGATGCATTTAATATCTAAAATCAGTATTGCATTTTGACAGTGGGAATGCAACAACCAGAAATAATAAGCTAGAACCTATAAGAATTGTTTGAAATGTGAAATCAGGAGCTGGGCACGGTGGCTTATGCCCGTCACCCCAGCACTTTGGAGAGGCTGAGGTGGAAGGATTGCTTGAGCCCAAGGGTTCAAGACTAGCCTGTGCAACACAGACAAACCTTGTCTCTACAAAAAATGCAAAAATTAGCCAGGCATGGTGGCCCATGCTTATAGGTCCCAGCTACCTGGGAGGCTGAGGTGGGAGGATTGCTTGAGCCCAGGAGGTGGAGGTTGCAGTGAGCTGATATTGTGCCACTGTACTCCAGCCTGGGCAAGACAGCAAGACTCTGTCTAAAAAAAAAAGAAATAAAGAAATTGAAATCAGTATTTACAAATCAGAAGAAATACGCAAAGAGCATGGCCAGGCAAGGTGGCTCATGCTTGTAATCCCAGCGCTTAGGGAGGCTGAGGCGGGCAGATTGCTTGAGCTCAGGAATTCGAGACCAGCCTGGATAACATGGCGAAACCCTGTCTCTACTAAAATACAAAAATTAGCCGGATATGGTTGGTGTGTACAGTAGCCTGTACCCCAGCTACTCAGAGGGCTGAGGCTGGAGGACTGCTTGAGCCTGGGAGGCAGAGGATGGCGTGAGCTGAGATTGCGCAACTGCACTCCAGCCTGGGCAACAGAATGAGACCCTGCCTCAAAAAAAAAAAGGTGCAGGCTGTGAGCGTTGGCTCATGCCTGTAATCTCAGCACTTTGGGAGGCCAAGGTGGGCCAATCACCTGAGGTCGGGAGTTTGAGACCAGCCTGACCTGACCAACATAGAGAAACCCCGTCTCTACTAAAAATACAAAATTAGCCAGGCATGGTATGGTGGTGCATGCCTGTAATCCCAGCTACTTGGGAGGGTGAGGCAGGAGAGTTGCTTGAAATGTGAGAGGTGGAGGTTGCTGTGAGCCAAGATCGCGCCATTGCACTCCAGCCTGGGCAACAAGGGCAAAACTCCGTCTCAATTTAAAAAAAAAAAAAAAAAAAAAAAAAAAAAAGAGCAAACAGCCACACTCTAGACTTGTGGTGTCTAACACAGTAGCCACTACCACAGTGGCTCCCTTACACTAAGCATGTTACGACAGCTCAAGACAAATGTGGTTAGTGGCTACCATATTGGAGAGAGCAGATAAAGAACACTTCCATCAGCACAGAAAGTTCTATCAGCTATCATTACTCTAGAAGAAATCTAATTAACTCAGCATGTATTTATCAAGTGCTTACTACAAGGTTATCTTGATTTGATGCCATGTTATTTGATACATTAAAGTACAAAATAGCAGCTAACATTTACAGAGCACTTACTATACCCCAGGCACTATACTAAACACTTTTCTTTCAATGTATGTTAAATCATTTTATCTTTGCACTAACTCCCTGAGGTAGTGGTTATTATTTCTCAATTTTTTTAAAAAAGACGGGCTCTTGGGCCAGCCGTGGTGGCTCACGTCTGTAATCCTAGCACTTTGGGAGGCTGAGGCGGGCGGATTGCCTGAGCTCAGGAGTTCAAGACCAGCCTGGGTAACATAGTGAAACCCTGTCTCTACTAAAATACAAAAAAAAATAGCCAGGTGTGGCAGCGTACACCTGTAGTCCCAGCTATTCGGGAGGCTGAGGCAGGAGAATTGCTTGAACCCGGGAGGCGAAGGTTGCAGTGAGCCAAGATTGCACCACAGCACTCCAGCCTGGGTAACAGAGCAAGACTCCGTCTCCAAAAAAAAAAGATAGGGTCTTGCTATGTTGCCCAGGCTTGAACTTCCGGACTCAAGCAATTCTCCTGCCTCATTTACCCAGGGAGGTGGAGCTACAGACAGGATTTTCACACTGCTGCCAGTCAAACATCAAAACCCCAAATCTGACAAGTTTTTTTTGTTTTGTTTTGTTTTTTGAGACAGAGTTTTGCTCTTTTAGGTTGGAGTGCAGTGGCACAATCTTGGCTCACTCCAAGTGCAGTACAGTGGCACAATCTCACTGCAAGTGCAGTGGCACGATCTTGGCTCACTGCAACCTCCACTTCCCGGGTTCAAGCAATTCTCCTGTCTCAGCCTCCTGAGTAGCTGGGATTACAGGCATGCACCACCATGCCTGGCTAATTTTTTGTATTTTTAGTAGACATGGGGTTTCACCATGTTGGCCAGGCTGGTCTCGAACTCCTGACCTCAGGTGATCCGCCTGCTTCGGCCTCCCAAAGTGCTGGGATTACAGGTGTGAGCCACCATGCCCAGCCAAATTTTATACTCTGTGAATTCAAGCTAATTATTACAGCAAACAAAACCTTAAGATAACCCAGCCTCTATCTCCCTAGTCTCATTTCACACTACTCCCTTCCTCATTTATTCATCCTTTTTCATTCAACAAATATTAGTGAGCAACAAGGTGCCAAGCCCTGTACTAGACACACATAATCAAGGAAAAGCAAACAGGGACCCTGAACAAATATACATTAGAGTCCAGCAAGAGAGACCAACGTTCATTAATCAATCACATGAATAAGGTGTTATAAAAGAACTACCAATAATTTGAGACCACCCTGGGCAATACAGCAAGACTTCGTCTCTACAAAAACATTATAACATAGCCAGGTGTGGTGGTGTGCACCTGTGGTCCCACCTACTCAGGAGGCTAAAGGGGGGAGGATCGCTTCAGCCCAGGAGTTTGAGGCTGCAGTGAGTCATGATCACACCACTGCATTCCAGCTGGGTTTTAGAGTAAGACCCTAACTCCAAAAAGTAAAAAATAAAAAAAAAAAATAAAAGAACTACACTGTTATAAAAGGACAGGTGAATCTCACCTTTCAGGCAGGCTAAGGAAGGCTTCCCTGAGAAACTGACTACTGAGAGAACTGAAGGAGAAAGTGACAGTGAAGAAAAGCATTCCAGACAGAAGGACTATTATATGAGAGGCCCTGTGACAGGACACAGGACACAAGTGGGAAGGGTTGCAAAAAAGCTAGTGTGGCTGATGAAGAGAAAAAGCAACTGGAAAAGAGTCAAAAGAAGCTGGAAAGGCAGTAACTTATCCAAAGCCTCACAAGGTGCAAACATTTTTAAAGAAAAATGCTTTATATTTCACAACATTTAATGGCACTTTTCCCCTGCTTTTTGTGAACAAGAGGCCTTACATTTTCATTTTCACTGGGCCCTGCAAATTATGTAGGTAGCCCTGGCTGGACAACAAAGACAGTGGACAGAAACAGTCTTATGGCTCAGATACAAGGCAGAGGCCACCCACTCACTATACTGACCCTTCAGACCCACTAAGAAAGACAAAAAAGATGAGGATATGGAATGAAACACGGTCTCCATGGCCAAGCGTGGTGGCTCATGCCTGTAATCCCAGCACTTTGGGAGGCCGAGGTGGGAGGATCACGAGGTCAGGAGTTCGAGACCAGTCTAGCCAACATGGTGAAACTGCCTCACATGGTGAAACCCCGTCTCTACTAAAAATACAAAAATTAGCCGGGCATGGTGGCATGTGCCTGTAATCCCAGCTACGCAGGAGGCCGAGTCAGGAGAATTGCTTGAACCTGGGAGGCGGAGGTTGCGGAGGTTGCAATGAGCCTAAACATGCATTGCGCCACTGCACTCCTGGCTGGGTGACAGGGTGAGACTCTGTCTCAAAAAAAAGAAAGAAACATGGCCTCCTAAATTAGAACCTTTGTAGGTAAGGCAAAGGAAACTGCAGTTTTTTGTTTTGTTTTGTTTTTGAGATGGAGTTTGCTCTTGTTGTCCAGGCTGGAGTGCAATGGCACGATCTTGGCTCAACGCATTCTCCGCCTCCTGGGTTCAAGCGATTCTCCTGCCTCAGCCTCCCGAGTAGCTGGGAATACAGGCATGCGCCACCACACCGGCTAATTTTGTATTTTTAGTAGAGACAGGATTTCTCCATGTTGGTCAGGCTGGTCTCGAACTCCCGACCTCAGGTGATCTGCCCGCCTCAGCCTCCAAAAGTGCTGAGATTACAGGTGTAAGCCACTGTGTCCAGCCAGAAATCTGAAGTTTTAATAATCACCCTAAGATTGGTTATGCATGCTCTAAACTCTGAAAAACCCTACTCTAAAATATTGTCAAATTACAATGGTCCTAATGTTTCCCATAACTACAAAAAGAGAAAGTGTGAATCCCTGTCTCTTTTCCAGAATAAAGTTTATTAGTTTTCTATTAGCTCTTTCTCACTCAAAAGACATTTTTCCTTTTATTTATTCACAAGGTTATATTATACTTAGCAGTGATTAAACAAATCTGTGGAAATGGAACGCCCTGCATTTGTATTTATAAGTCTATAAATGCAAAACCACAAACCTAGTCTTAGTCTGAACCATGATACAGCTTTGAATTCTTCAACATAAAAATAATTGCAGGACATTCAAGGAAGTAGATTTTAAAAGTAGATTTTTTTTTTGGCCGGGTGTGGTGGCTCACACCTATAATCCCAGCACTTTGGGAGGCCAAGGCAGGTGGATCATCAGAGTGTCAGGAGTTCGAGACCAGCCTGGCCAACATGGTAAAATCCCGTCTCCACTAAAAATACAAAAAATTAGCCAGGCATCATGGCAGGCACCTGTAAATCCCAGCTACTGGGGAGGCTAAGGCAGGAGAATCACTTGAACCCAGGAGGTGTAGGTTGCAGTGAGCCGAGATGGCGCCATTGCACTCCAGCCTGGGCAACAAGAGTGAAACTTCATCTCAAAAAAAAAAAAAAGGTAGATTTTTTTAAAACACATGCAACATTCAGGCTGGGTGTGGTGTCTCACGCCTGTAATCCCAGCATTCTGGGAGGCCAAGGCGAGCGGATCACCTGAGGTCAGGAGTTTGAGAACAGCCTGGTCAACATGGTAAAATACTGTCTCTACTAAAAATACAAAAATTAGCCAGGCATGGTGGCGTGCACCTGTAGTCCCAGCTACTCTAGAGGCTGAAGCAGGATAATTGCTTGAACCCGGGAGGCAGGGGTGGCAGGGAGCTGAGATTGCGCCACTGCACTCCAGCCTAGGCAACAGAGTGAGACTCCATCTCAAAGAAAAGAAAAGAAAATAGAAATGCATGCAACTTTGAAATTTACTAAAACGGAGTATTAATTTATGGTCTAAATTTTTATATTGTAAAAAATTCAAACTATATTAAAACTATATTAAGCACTCCTCCCATGTGCAATCTCATTCCCTATGTAGCCATTCTTAGAAGTTTAGTATAGGCCAGGCACAGTGGCTCACATCTGTAATCCCAGCACTTTGGGAGGCCGAAGCTGGCAGATCACCTGTGGTCAGGAGTTCAAAACCAGCCTGGCCAACATGGTGAAACCCTGTCCCTACTACAAACACAAAAATTAGCTGGGTGTGGTGGTGCATGCCTGTAATCCTAGCTACTTGGGAGGCTGAGGAAGGAGAATCGCTTGAACCTGAGAGGCAGAGGTTGCAGTGAGCTGAGATCACACCACTGCACTCCAGCCTGGGCGACAGAGCAAGACTCTGTCTCAAAAAAAAAAAGAAGTTTAGTATAGGCCTTCCATTTCCGTTTCTATGCATATACAAATATATACAGAACTTTTTCTAGAAAACAGAAATGGGATCATATATTCTATTCTGCAATTTTTCGTTTTATTTTGAGTATCTTTCCATGTTCATTCAGGTTTCCCATTTAAAAAAAAAACTATCACATTTTAGATATACCATATTTTTTAAGAGTTCCATAAAATTCCATTATACAGAATACCAGTATATTAAATCAATTTGGTATAACTGGACATTTACACTGTTTCAATCTTCACTACAGCAAAGTATACTACAGTAAACATTCTTTGTGTATAAGCAAGTATTTCCGTAAACTGAATAAATGGCCAGAAGTGAAATAGCTGGGGGTCAGCTATATATTTAAGGTTCTTGTATCGAAAACTTGTAGCATACTTCCCTATACCTTTACAATGTGAAATTCCATTTTATTCTTAGTTCTGTTTCTAGACTATTCTAACTTTCTATTCTTTTCCTATACCAATGCTATGTTTCAATTACTGTAGCTTCTGAATACATTGTAATATTTGTTACATCAAGTCCCCAAACCCTTCACAGACTTCCAGAAATATTTTCTAATCAATTAATTTTTCTCCCACCTCAGAAAAGGGTGAGGAGGAAAGAGAGATTTTGATTGACATTATATTCAATTTAGAGATGAATGAGGGAGAAATTGCCACCTTAACCGGATTGACCTTTCAGACCAAGGAGCATAGCCTTCATTTAATTCAGCTCTTTTATATTCTGCAAATAAGCTATATCATGTTCTTCATAAAAATGGTGCATGTTTCTTATCAGTGCCCTATAATTTATTTCTACAGTTTTTATTTCTAATAGAACGGGATCTTTTTTCCAATTTTAAGCTGATCACTGTTGATATAAAGGAAATCTTGCAACCCATTTATTTTTCTTATATCTGGTCATCTTTCCAAAGAACTAGTGGTTCCAACAGTCTTTTAGTTATTTTGCTTAAACTTTTTTTCCGAAATGTCGTATCACCTGCAAATAATCATTTTTTGGCCTTTCTTTCCAATATCTGCACTTATTCCCATTTTTTATATTACTGTATCAGTTAGACCCTTCAGAAGGTGTTAAATAACAGTTATATTAGGACTCCCGTTTTACTTCTGAGGATATCATCATTTAATACATGGTTTCAGATAACTATTTGTTATCATATTGAGAATTCCCTTCAATTCCTAGTTTATCCAATTGTTTTAATCATAAAATGCTGTTAAATTTTAACAACTGCCTTTTAGGCATCTATGGATGATTTCAAATGTCTTTTCACATTTCTTCTCTGGATCACTGGCTACGTTCCAATTAGTTTGACACAAGTCCAACTGCAAATACACATTTAATTGAACTGAATTTGAAATATAAATTTCCTATTAATTAGCTTTTTTGAGAAAAAGAATGCTGTGCCAGTTTTCTAATATCTAGTGCCACCGCAGGTACTACAAGACAGGGCTGAAATAAACAAAAATGCATACTTACTATAATGCATCTTTCAAATAAGAAAAGTAGGTTCAATTAATTAAAATTTTCATTTTTATGACATGTGTACTGTGATTACAAAAAAATAAAGGCAGTGTACCTTATACATTGAAGGTCTCAGGAAATATCTACTATATAAATGCTCAAATATTCCTCAAACTCACTGTATTTCCCCAAACTATATTCTCTCAAACTATATTCCCCAAAATATATATCTCTACCTGGGATACTGCTTATCAAACTAGAAAACTCCAATTTATTTTTCATGATTCAGCTTAAGGGTTACCTATTCCAAGAAGCCCTTTCTCAGTCCCCATCTCAGCCTAAGATAGATGTTTGTACCTACTTCTATTATAACTTTACCAACCAACATTTGCTAATATTTTTGCCTTTCTCCACTCCTTGAAAAGAAGGTGCTTCTTCCGTCTCCTCAGCATACACAGCATAGTGTCTAACATGCTGTGTTTCTATATACTGAAGAAATGTTCTAAAACAAATCAATGGCCAGAAATTGGATTCCAGATCCAAACTAGCTATATGACAACAGGCAAATCATTTGCCATCTCTGAATATCAGGCTTTCTCATTTATTTATTTATTTATTCTATTTTTTTGAGACAGAGTCCCGCTCTATAGCCCAGGCTGGAGTGCAATGGCACAATCTCTGCAACCTCTGCCTCCTGGGGTCAAGTGATTCTCCTGCCTCAGCCTCCCAATTAGCTGGGATTACGTTATAGGTATGCACCACCTCGCCCAGCTAATTTTTGTATTTTTAGTAGAGTCATGGTTTCATCATGTTGGCCAGGCTGGTCTCGAACTCCTGACCTCAGGTTATCCACCCACTTGGGCCTCCCAAAGTGCTAGGATTACAGGTGTGAGCCACCATGCCTGGCCAGGTTTTCTCATTTATAAGGTTTAGGAATATCTCATCCTATTTACTTCACAGGACTGATATGAGAATGAAAACAAAATTTTTTCTATAGGACTACAGATGTGCAAGTATTTTAGAAGATATTAACCAGATTCCACTATAATAAAATCTATGAAAACCAGTCACGAATCTCCTTTATTAAAGTTGGATTTACACTCACTAAATCCATCCTGGTTTAAAAACAAAGGTATGGGCCGGGTGCGGTGGCTCACGCCTGTTAATCCCAGCACTTTGGGAGACCAAGGTGGGAGGATAACCTGAGATCAGGAGTTCAAGACCAGCCTGGCCAACGTGTTGAAACCTCATCTCTACTAAAAATACAAAAATTACCCAGGCGTGGTGTCAGGCACCCGCAGTCTCAACTACCTGGGAGGCTGAGGCAGGAGAATCACTTGAACCTGGGAGGCAGAGGTTACAGTGAGCTGAGATTGCGCCATTGCACTCCAGCCTGGGCAACAAAGTAAGACTGTCTCAAAAGAAAAAGGAAAAAAAAAAACCTATAAAAATTACTTTTCTATAATGTATCAGTTAGTATGTGTGCTCTGCACTATCTTATATTATCGCTACACACAATCACTAAGGACAATCCAAAACAACTTAATGAAGACAGGGCAACAAAACCAAGAAAATTCAAGACAATAAATAAAGCACTCTTTGGACTTCAAATGAATGTAGCATCAATACTATAAGAACACTAAACTTTTCAATAATGTTGTCTCTAAAATCAAAACACCTCCTACATTTTAGTATACAGGAGGATGTGCATAGGTCATACACAATTACCATACTATATCATATAAGAAACTCAGCCGGACACAGTAGCTTCTGCCTATAATTCCAGCACTTTAGGAGGCCAAGGCAAGAGTATCATTTGAGCTTAAGACTAGCCTAGGCAACACAGTGAATCCTCTCTACAAAAAAATATTTTTAAAAAATTACCCATTCAAGGCTGCAGTGAGCCATGATCATGCCACTGTATTCCAGCTTGGGCAACAGAGACCCTGTATCAAAAGAAAGGGAGGGGATCGGGGGTACTCAAGTATCAATGCATGGTTGACTGTCCATGGGTGGAGGCGGCTTCTGCAACTAACCTTTCATGGATACCAAGGGACGACTGTACTACTTTATCTGGCAGCTTATCCAATAACCTAAATTGATTGAATGTAGATGTACCATATTTCGACATTTTCCATCAAGTAATAAAATGTAACATTTATAGTATATGTTGACTGAGAACCAACATGGTTGAGTAAAAAAAGTAAAAAAAAAAAAAAAAAAAAAAAAAGAGTAAAAGTTCTGAAAGGGGAGTCTGGTGATCTCAGCCTGTTATATCATGAATTAGCTCTGTGACCTACCTTGGGTAAGTCACTTCTACCTCTTTGAACCTCAGTTTCCCCATCTGTAGCACGGAAGGGAGAATGCTTAGACTTGATTCTTGTTTTTCAGTTTCTAGTCTCTCAGAGACAGTGATAAAAGCTCTAGACCCTATTACTAAAAATGTACGTTTACACCAAAAAATTTGTTACAATTTCCTTGATATTCATCCTAGACTCCCTAAGACCTCTGTACTAAAAGATCTAAGATTCTTCTATATTCTAAAATTCTATGCTGATTTCCATAAAACAACTATATGAGTTACCTCATGAAAAATTAAGCAAAAATAATTACAAAATACATCACTATTTGCATTTTGAATCTCAAAGCATATTAACAGTTAAAATACAGCAATTTTCCATAAGATATATTCAGACCCACAGATGGATAAATGCTAAGATCACTCTGTTTAAAATATGTAGCTTAATGCTTAATAATTGAAGGAGCATTAACAACCTTAATTAGCCAAAGATGAATTAATTTACCTCCTTTCTGTTCCCAGTACCCTATAGCTTAAGAACCACAGACTGGTAACAGACAAACCAGAGTCTCTACCCCTTGCTGTGTAAATCTGTGTACATTACTTAGCATCTACATGTTGGAGTTTCCTTAGCCTGTAAAATGAAAATGAAAGTAACAGGCCAGGTGTGGTGGCTCACACCTGTAATCCCAGCACTTTGGGAGGCCGAGGCAGGTGGATCACGAGGTCAGGAGTTCGAGACCAGCCTGGCCAACATGGTGAAACCCAGTCTCTATTAAAAATACAAAATTAGCTGGGTGTGGTGGTACATACCTGTAGTCCCAGCTACTCGGAAGGCTGAGGCAGGAGAATCGCTTGAACCCGGGAGGCGGAGGTGGCAGTGAGCCAAGATCGTGCCACTGCACTCCAGCCTGGGAAACAGAGTGAGACTTGGTCTCAAAAAAAAAAAAAAAGATGATGAAAGTAATAATACCTACCTCACAGAGTTACCGGAGATAAAAAATAATATATGTAAAGGGCTTGGCACAGTGCCTCAAACACAGTATGTATTCAATAAATGGTAGCTATTAATAATTTGGAATACAGCTTTCATATTAAGAAATAATACAATAACTACTCTACACATCTTCGGTACAAATTTCTGAAAACTTAAGTGGAAATTTCCAAAAAGTCACTTCCTTTTTTTTTTTTTGAGATGAAGTGTCACTCTGTCGCCCAGACTGGAGTGCAGCAGCATGATCTCGGCTCACTGCAACCTCTGCCTCCCGGTTCAAGCGATTCTCCTGTCTTCGCCTCCAGAGTAGCTGAGATTAAAGGTGCCAGTCATCACGCCTGGCTAATTTTTGTATTTTTTGTACAGATGGGGCTTCACTGTGTTGGCCAGGCTGGTCTTGGGCTCCTGATCTCAAGTGATCCGCCCACCTCAGCCTCCCAAAGTGCTGGGATTACAGGAATGAGCCACTGCGCCCGGCTGTAATTTCCTGTTTTTAATAACATAACACTCTTTTCAATACCCCTCTCCTCTGAAAAGATAAAAAGCATTTAGACAAATTATTTATACAACATATGACAGATAGGGTAGAGTGGAAAGACACACAGCTTTAGAGCCAGACAGAACTGAGTTCAAGACCTAATTCAGCCACTTAGTAATTGTGTAACCCGGGCCACTTACACTTTCTCAACCTCGTAAAGCAAAGCTGTTGCAAAGATTAATAAAATATGTAAAGTATGTAAAGCCTCAAGCCCAATATCTAGCACTCAATAAACGGTACTTACTACTATTCTTCTCACCTACTCCTTATAGGTGATAAGTAGCTTTGCCAGGGAAGAGGGAAGATACTGGAAAACACAAACACTAGTTTATATTAAGCCAATGACGAAGGACACTGATTTTACCTGATCAGTGTAAGAACTACAGCCGTGTTTTGGGTGGCATACTCCTTCCAGAATCTAATGAAAACAGAGCCCCTAGCTCCTAGGAAAATTTCAGGAATTTTACAAAACGGTCTATGTCAGGGATTTTTAAGAATCTTGTATTAAGGGGAATACTAGCTAGTTACTTCTGCTTAATTTGCAAAAGTGTGAAAACCTTCACTAGTCTGTTTTGTGACAAAACGTACATTAACATTCATAATGAAGCAAGTAAATCCTGCTTTTATTAGACTTCTCGATTTCTAAAGAAACAAAAATATCTGATGTAAAATATTAGAACTACAAACTACGCTAGAATCAGTTCGAATATTCTTAAATGTGATGCTCAAACACCCTAACACCAAACCAAAAGGAAAAAAGTCCAAAAAGGTAACAAAGCTGGCTGCATCCAATTCTTAGAAAGTCTGAATCAATCCAGCTATCAAATGAACCTCTAACTTCCCAAAACATCTACAAACACCGAAGTCATAATTTACAAAAACAAAGCTAAGCCAGCAAATACAAACACTGTTTACCGAGTAACTGAACGTAGTTTATCCTTACTTCTCCTCCTTGCATGTAATACTTTTATCCTTTGACTCGGCCTTCTAAAATTCCCTTAGTAAACAACCTCATCGAACTGTTTATTGTAGTGTAAGCATGAAGTCAAAGAGTAGCATAGACTCAGTTCTCCAAATCGCGGGAGCTTTAAGGAGCTTAGCACTAGACCAAGTTTTGCCCCAATGACCTTGGTCTCAACGATTCCCCTCCCTCCCTCCAGCCGGCCCGGCCCTTCCACGTGCTGCCGGCTGCAATTACTCCAGAGGTGGCTGCATGTCAGCGAAGCGCTAGAGGATCCGAATGCACAGGAAACAAGGATTGCTAACAGCACCCGGGCTGTGCCATCCAATCCCTCCCGACACCAACTCCCCAAGAGCGCTCACACAGCCCTACAAATTTCCCCCACCGAAGCCCTACGGGGATAACCCCAACCTCCTTCCCGGCGCCTTGCTCTGCGACCCAGTCTGTGGAGCAGGGTGTAAGGTGAAGAAATCCTCTTTGCTACACCACTATATTCCCACGCCCGACGGGGGTGCTGGGCAGCCAGGGGAAGGGGACAGCTCCTGGAAGGAGGGGACGACGGCAGGAGGAAAGTAGGATGAAGAATCCTGCGCCACGCCACCGCCACCTCCTCCTCCACTTCCAGGCTCCCTGGAGGCCCTTGCCAGTCGCCAGCCCAGCGAGCAACAAGGCCTGGAGTGGCAGGGCCGACCGGGGGCCCGCGAATCCCGGGGTCTGAGGGGCGCGGCGTCCTCACCATCAGAACTTTAGCCGCGTTCTCCAGCTGAGCGATCACTTCTGGGGGCCCCAGCGCCGCCGCCATCATGGTCTCTCTTCAATGACGCGCCATGCGCTGCATTCTGGGAGCGGGCGCCGCGGCCGGCCAATCGCCGCCGCGACCCCGGAGCCTCACGCGCTCCCAGGGCCGTCGCAGTCGCTGTTGACGCCGGCGTCGCGGCCTCGGCGGGTCTGGCCGGGCTGCGGGGTTCCGGGCGGCTGGGAGGGGACTAGCGTGAGCCCGGCCGCCGCGCTAGGGCGGGGGCGGCCGCAGCCGGCGCGGGGCGAGGCCGGGGCGGTCTGCCCAGACCGCTGCAGCCGCGCGCCCTGCTAAGCTCCCAGCCCCGCGCATGCGTGGTGTCCGGCGCCCCGGCCTCGCGGTAACCCCGGCCCTCTCCCCACTGCCCTAGTACAGCCGGCCCGGGGACCCCCAGATCCACGACGCCGGTTCTCTCCCTCCGTTCTCAGCCTTGCACACCGCCTCTCCTGGCTCCTCCTTGCCCTTCCACGCTCCAGCGCCTTGCAAGATTTCCTAAACTTGGAATCGCTCTTCCAGCTTTCCCCTCCTGAGAGCGCACCTCCTTTCAAAGTATCTCTGTCTCCTGCTACTCTGTTCCTTCTTGCCATGGGAGAACATTCCAGGATAGAACGCTTCGTTTCCTTTCTTTTTTTTTTTTCTTTTTTTTGAGACAGGGTCTCACTCTGTCGCCCAGGATGGAGTGCAATGGCCCTATTTCGGCTCACTGCAACCTCCGTCTCCCGGGTTCAAGCGATTCCCCTGCCTCAGCCTCCCGAGTATCTGGGATTACAGGCGCCCGCCACCACGCCCGGCTAATTTTTGTACTTTTAGTAGAGACGAAGTTTCACCATGTTGGCCAGGCTGGTCTCGAACTCCTGACCTCAGGTGATCTGCCCGCCTCGGTCTCCCAAAGTTCTGGGATTACAGGCGTGAGCCACCGCCCCCGGCCGAACGCTTCGTTTTCATAATGGAGGGCCTTGGCCTTCTGCAGGAGAATCATCCAAATGTATTTGGGCACCGGGTCGCTGGGAGACCCTAGGAGGAAAACCCGTCTTTGGCTCTTGCCATTTTCACTCTTTAAGGGCTGGCTCACATAGGAGAGGGAGAAAGCAGGCACAGGGGAGAAAGCAGGGACAGGAAAGCCTGACCTTGACTACCTGGCTTCTCAAATGCAGTAAGATCAGCTTTGTCGGCCAGGCGCTGTGGCTCATGCCTGTAATCCCACCACTTTGGGAGGCCAAGGCGGGAGGATCATTTTAGCTCAGGAGTTCGAGACCAGCCTGAGCAACATGGCGAGACCCTGTCTCTACAAAAAAAAAAAAAAAAAGCCCGGTGTGGTGTCTTGCGCCTGTGGTCCGAGCTTCTCGGGAGGCTGAGGCGGAAGGATTGCCCAGAAGGTCGAGAGTGCGGTGAAGCGAGATCACACCACTGCACTGCACTGCAGCTTGGGTGAGAGGCTGATCCTGTCTCAGGAAAAAAACAAAAGGAGAAAAATCAGCTTTGTTGTGTTTGTGGAATCCGTGTTGAAAGGCATATTAGAGTATCAAGTAATTAACCTTCCCTCCAGTGCTCCAGTTGCCTCTAGGACATTCCAGGCAAGTGGTCCTGACAGCTGTTTGAGTATTCAAACCAGTGCTGTTAGGTTGTTCGGATCAGGGGTTTGTTTCATTTTGAGCTGACATCTACCGTCTACATTCCTATAACTTCTTTTTGGTGCTTATTCTGCCTTCTGAAACAACACAGACAGTCAAATTCGTTTCAGTATTTGTAAGTTTATTTTTTGTTGAAATCTTCCTGTTTCTTATTCCTAGTTATAAGAAAGCCATACTGTTGAGGTTTTATGTCACTGCAACAGAATGGCTGTGTGTGTGTGTGTGTGTGTGTGTGTGTGTGTGTGTGTGTGTGTGTGTTATGGAGTCTCCCTCTGTCACCCAGGCTGGAGTGCCATGGTGCCATCTCAGCTCACTGCAACTTCTGCCTCCTGGGTTCAAACAATTCTCGTGCTTCAGCCTCCAGAGTAGCTGGGATTACGGGTGTGCACTACTACACCTGGCTAATTTTTGTATTTTTAGCAGAGACGGGGTTTCACCATGTTAGCCAGGCTGGTCTTGAACTCCTGACCTTAGGCGATCCGCCGCCTCAGCCTCCCAAAATGCTGGGATTACAGGCATGAGCCACTGTGCCCGGCCACACGGAACTGCATTATTAGCTCCATTGGAAAATACGTTGTTTCTTGTACTTGAAGTCTCTGCAACTTGAAGTAGAGAAAATGAATTAACAAGGTTTGCATTGATTGAGAAACAAAGTAAGTTTTATTTTATTACTGAAGTTTAAAGTGAGCCAAAATGCAGTTAATGGTCCTTTTTAGTAACTAAGTGGTTATCATAGGACCTGACATATAGTAGGCACTCAATAAATATTTGACCAAGTATAGCAATCTACAAGAAAATTACAAAATGATTCTAGTTGCTGCAAAGAGTAATTACCAAAGATCAATGATATTGTGCAAATATGTAGATAAACAGTTTGTAACAGTAAATGTTTGAGACTTGTAATGCTTCAGATTGGGCCTTGAGTTCCAAAGTATTTATTTTGTGCAATTACATTAGAACTTTGCAACTACACGTGTTTTAAGAAAGAGGGCCAGGTGCAGTGGCTTACGCGTGTAATCCCAGCACTTTGGGAGGCCGAGGCAGGCGGATCATCTGAGATCGGGAGTTTGAGACTAGCCTGACCAACATGGAGAAACCCCATCTCTACTAAAAAAAAAAAAAAAAACAAAATTAGCCAGGTGTGGTGGCACATGCCTGTAATCCCAGCTACTTGGGAAGCTGAGGCAGGAGAATCACTTGAACCCGGGAGGCGGAGGTTGCGGTAAGCCAAGATCGTGCCACTACACTCCAGCCTGGGCAACAAGAGCGAAACTCCATCTCAAAAAAAAAGAGAAGGCCGGGTGCAGTGGTTCACTCCTGTAATCCCAACACTTTGGGATTTGCCTGTAATCCCAACACTTTGGGATCTGCCAAGGCAGGCAGATCACCTGAGGGCAGGAATTCAAGACCAGCCTGGCCAACATGGTGACACCCCGTCTCTACTAAAAATTAGCCGGGCGAGGTGACACATGACTGTAATCCCAGCTACTCAGGAGGCTAAGGCAGGGGAATCGCTTGAACCTGGGAGCCGGAGGTTGCAGTGAGCCGAGATCGTGCCACTGCACTGCAGCCTGGGCAACAGAGAGAGACTCCATCTCAAAAAAAAAAAGAAAAAAAGAAAGAAAGAAAAGAAAGAAGTGTTGGGTGTGGTGGCTCTCGCCTGTAATCCCAGCACTTTGCAATGCTAAGGCAGGAGGATTGCTTGAGCCCAGGAGTTCGAGACCAGCCTGGGCAACATAGCGAGACCCCCATCTCTACAAAAAAATAAAAATAAAAAAATTAGCCAAGTGTGGTGGCGCATGCCTATGGTCCCAATGACTCAGGAGGCTGAGGTGGGAGAATCACTTGAGCCGGGGAGATAGAGGCTGCAGTGAGCTGTGATTGATTGTGCCACTGCACTCCAGCCCGGACCACAAAGTGAGACCCTGCCCCTAAAAACAAACAAACAAAAAATAGGCCGGGCACAGTGGCTCGTGCCTGTAATCCCAGAACTTCGGGAGGCCAAGGCAGGCGGATCACTTGAGGTCAAGAGTTCAAGACCAGCCTGGCCAATGGGGTAAAACTCCATCTCTATTAAACACAAAATTTAGCCAGGCATGGTGGTGCGTGCCTGTAATGCCAGCTACTCAGTAGGCTGAGGCAGGAGAATCACTTGAACCCGGGAGGCGGAGGTTGTAGTGAGCTGAGATTGCACCACTGCACTCCAGCCTGGGTGACAGAGTGGGACTACATCTCAAAAAAAAAAAAAAAAAAAGGCCGGGCACGGTGGCTCACGCCTGTAATCCCAGCACTTTGGGAGGCCAAGGCGGGTGGATCACCTGAGGTTGGGAGTTCGAGACCATCCTGGCTAACACGGTGAAACCCCGTCTCTACTAAAAAATTAGCCAGGCGTGGTGGCAGGCACCTGTAGTCCCAGCTACTCGGGAGGTAAAGACAGGAGAATCGCTTGAACCCAGGAGGCAGAGGTTGCAGTGAACCGAGATCACACCACTGTACTCCAGCCTGGGCGACAGAGACTCCATCTCTAAAAATAAATAAATAAATGAAAATAAAAATAAAAGGGAAGGGAATATATTTTTATCAAATGTGAGGATTAATTTGCTTCCTTTCAAATTAACAGTATTTTGAATTTTGAGACTTTATGAAGTGAGGTATAGACATCTCACATAATGAAGCCATGAATTTCAGGGCAGAGCTGAAATTGTAGGATCTTAATGTTGGAAAACACCCTAGAATTTGCCTATCAGTTAACTTTCCTCCAATGCCTGACTCTTGTTATTCCTTGATTTATTATTCAATAACAACACTCTCCTGGGGCAGAGGTGGAGAGGGTAATTGCAGCCTTGTCATGCGCTTTTTTTTTTTTTTTTTTTTTTTTTTGAGACGGAATCTCCCTCTGTTGCCAGGCTGGAGTGCAGTGGCGCAATCTTGGCTCACTGCAACCTCTGACTCCCGGGGTCAAGTGATTCTCCTGTCTCAGTCTCCCAAGTATCTGGGACTACAGGTGCATACCACCACGTCTGGCTAATTTTTGTTTATTTATTTATTTATTTTTTTGAGAGGGAGTCTCGCTCTGCCACCCAGGCTGGAGTGCAGTGGCGTGGTCTCGGCTCACTGCAACCTCTGCCACCCAGGTTCAAGCGATTCCCCTGCCTCCGCCTCCCGAGTAGCTGGGACTACAGGCACGCACCACCACACCTGGCTAATTTTTTGTATTTTACTAGAGACGGAGTTTCACCATGTTGGCCAGGATGATCCTGATCTCCTGACCTCGTGATCTGTCCACCTCGGCCTCCCAAAGTGCTGGGATTACAGGTGTGAGCCGCTACGCCCTGGCCATATGCTCTGTTGCTTGTTTGTTTGTTTGTTTGTTTTTTTGAGATGGAGTTTCGCTCTTGTTGCCCAGGCTGGAGTAAAATGGCGTGATCTCGGCTCACGGCAACCTCCGTCTCCCAGGTTCAAGCGATTCTCCTGTCTCAGCCTCCCAAGTAGCTGGGATTACAGGTGCCCACCACCATGCTCGGCTAATTTTTGTATTTTTAGTAGAGACTGGGTTTCATCATATTGATCAGGCTGGTCTTGAACTCCTGACCTCAGGTGATCCGCCTGCCTCAGCCTCCCAAAATGCTGGGATTACAGGCATGAGCCACCGCGCCCAGCCTATATGTTCTTTTTTTAAAATAAAGATGGGGTCTCACTATGTTGCCAACACTGATCTTGAACTCCTGGCCTCAAGCAATCCTCCTGCTTTGGCCTTCTAAAGTGAAGATTACAGGCATGAGCCACCACACCTAGTCCATATGCTCTTTAGATCCTAAAATAGAAGAGGAAGAGAATGTTGTTCAAATTCAAATAATTTCTCACTAGGCATGAAAGAAATGTTTATAGTTTAGAAAAAGGTAGATGCCTGGTTAAAATGTTTCTGAAACAAGAACATCTTACAAATAGATCCGCCTGCTTTTGGAGTATTCCTTTTATAACTGTGATGCTATGGGCTCCAAAATCATTCCTACTTATTTTTCACAAAAAGTGATCTGTTGAGTGAGTAAATTATATATTTTTCCTTGGAAACATAGGGTTGTTTGGTTTTGTGGGTCTTTTAAAATGGAAACCAGTGGGATTTGCCTTATAACCACTTTATATTTTCTGTTTTTCCTAAGTTAGTGGCTCTCCAGGAACTTTTGTAAAACAAAGATATAGTTACTGCTGACATTCTGGTACAAAGGAAAAGCCAACAGTTGTGCATAACAGATAGTGATACTTTAAAACTAGAAGAGATATAGAGCTGATACAGTCTTAAGATTTTGGAACTGAAAATACATTAAGGATTCTGTTTTTCAGATGAAAAAATTAAGACCCAGAGAAATTAAGTAATCTATGACCAAGACAGTCACCTGTCTTGCATTAGACATCCTTTGTGGTAAAGTGAACAAAGGCTGGAATTCACATCAGAAGAACTGGATTTGTATTGCATCTCTGCTTCTTATGAACTTTGTTTATTGAGTAAATAACATCTCAGGACCTCAGTTTGACCCTGTGTAAAGTGGAAATTATCACAAGTGTGTGAGATTCAAGGTAGATAATACATTTGAGATAACTTTGTAAAAATGTAATGTCTATGAATGCAAGGTAATACTGTTATGATAGCGTGGCAGTTGATTGAGTACTTACCTGGCACAGTGTTTGATGCTATAAGAGTCACTGGAATTGAAGTCATGGCCTTTGCTTCCTGAGAATTTGAGTTCTAGTTGAAAAGATGAGACTAATGCATTTAAAAGAATAGCAGTTAATTCATTTTCTGTTACTTCCTTCACTTTTTTCCAACCGTACTGTAAAAAAATTGGTCTTTGTCTCTGATTCCTTATTCCTGGCACGGAACACCTAAAACCCTTGGAATTTCCTGAGTGGTAGAAATCTTTTTTGTTAGTTTCAACAAGCCACTTTCAATCATACCTGAGTTTGAGTTGATGAGGTGACTTAGGGTGGGTTCCCTAGATAGCCTCAGAATGGGCTGGTCACCAGAAAGCACAAGTAATTAGAGGGTTGGAACTTTCTGCCCCATTGGCCTCTGGGGAACAGAGGGGGTGCTGGTGATTGAGCTCTCAAAACTCTGCAACAATGAGATTCAAGATTCACTGAGCTTCCAGGATGGTGAATGCATGTGTGTGCAGGGACACATCCCAATACGGGGGATAGAGGCTTCTGCACTTGGGACCCTTCTGGACCTCACTGTGTGTACCACTTCATCAGCCTGTTCATTTGTGTTCTTTGTAATAAACTGGTAAATTTAAGCTTCCTGAGTTCTGGAGTTCTAGCAAATTATCAAATGTAAGCAGGAGATCATGAAACCCCCAAATTATAACCAGTGGATCAGCAGTATGAGTGTTCCCCAGGATTTGTGACTAGCATTTGAACTGAAGACAGTCTTGTGGGACTGATTCTTTAATTTGTGGGGTATGCAGTAACAGTGAATAGTGTCAGAATTGAATTGAATTGTAGGACACTCATTCATTTGTTTTAGAGAATCACACACCAACATATGGATTGTTGGTATATGCAAGAAGTTGATACAAATAGTAAATAGTCTAATCAGTTTGAGACTACTACAATAAATAATGGTAGTTAATGTTTACACCACAATTACCATGTGAAGAACATTTTCATCTATTAACTTATTTAATCCTCACAACAACCCTGTGAGATGAATACTACTATTTATCCCAAATTTCAGATGAAAACTTTTAGGTGTACAACAGTTAAGTAACTTGCTTCAGAAATAGTGGAAATGGGATTTGTTATTTTTTTGTTTGTTTGTTTGTTTTGAGACGGACTCTCGCTCTGTTGCCCAGGCTGGAGTGCAGTGGTGTGATCTCGGCTCACTGCAAGCTCCACCTCCCAGGTTCACGCCATTCTCCTGCCTCAGCCTCCCGAGTAGCTGGGCCTACAGGCACCCGCCACCATGCCCGGTTAATTTTTTGTATTTTCAGTAGAGACGGGGTTTCACTGTGTTAGCCAGGATGGTCTCGATCTCCTGACCTCGTGATCTGCCTGCCTCTGCCTCCCAAAGTGCTGGGATTACAGGCGTGAGCCACTGCGCCCGGTGGAAATGGGATTTGAAATCACACAATTTCTTTTCTAATCACAGTGAAATGAAACTAGAAATTAATGGCATAAGGAAAATGGAAAATTAGTACATATGTGGAAATTAAACAACACACCATAACTTTTTTTTTCTTTTTTTTCCCCTTTTTTCTTTTTTTTTAATTGGGCAGTCCCTGGCCGGGCATGGTGGCTCACGCCTGTAATCCCAGCACTTTGGGAGGCCGAGGTGGGCAGATCACTTGAGGTCAGGAGTTTGAGACCAGCCTAGCCAACATGGTGAAACCTCATCTCTACTAAAAATACAAAAAAATTAGCTGGGCATGTTGGCACAGGCCTGTAGTCCCAGCTACTCTGGAGGCTGAGGCAGGAGAATCGCTTGAACCTGGGAGGCAGAGGTTGCAGTGAGCTGAGATCGCACCACTGCACTCCAGCTTGGGCAACAGCGTGAGACTCCCTCTCAAAAAAAAAAAAAAAAAAAAAAAACAACTGGGCAGCCCCCGAACCAGAATAGACTCTGAGGGACTCCCAAATGACACACTTTTAAACAACCAAAGAGTCAAAGAAGAAATCACAAGGGAAATTAGAAAATATCCTGAGATAAATCAAAATAAAAACACAACATACCAAAAGTTATGGGATGCAGCAAAAGCAATACTAAGAGGAAATTTATTTATAAATGTTGGGAGCTGAAAAGACAGAAGGGATCGTGACCAACTCAGCATTCCACTGGAGGCTATATGATCAAACAGCAAACTGTTTATCATGAATGCAGGATGTGGGCAAACTCAACGACTGTGCCTGGTGCCTACCGCCAGAAGGTTTGCTGAGGGCAATCACTCCCTGGTGCTGTGCTCATTGAGGTTATCTACTGGGACATCTAGAGCTTATTGTTTGAAGAATGCAGTCTTGCAAGCCTGCTGTAAATCAAGCTGCTGACCAACCACTGCCTCCTGCCTGTGTCATTTACCCAATAAAATGCGAAGGGCTCTAAAGCTCAGGGCCCTTGTTCACTAGAAGCAAGGACCGCCCCCCCCAACCCCTTCTTCCAAATATACTCTTTTGCCTTTGTCTTTATTCCCACGTTCGTCATCCTTTGTTCAGTCCAACAAGGATAGGGTCCGCAGCAACAACAAACACATTTAAAAAGAAGAAAGTTGTCAAATCAACAACCTAACATTATACCTTAAGAAACTAGAAGAAGAACAAACTAAACCTAAAGCTAGCAGAAGGAAAAAAATAAACATTAAGCAGACATAAATGAAATAGAGAATGAGAACCAATAGAGAGAATCAATAAAACCAAGAATTTGTTCTTTGAAAGGATCAACAAAATTGACAAACTTAACTAGATTAAGAATAAAAAGGAGATAGGCTGGGTGGGCGTGGTGGCTCATGTCTGTAATCCCAGCACTTTGGTAGGCTGAGGCAGGAGTTGGAGACCAGCCTGGCCAACATAATGGCCAAATCCCATTTCTACTGAAAATACAAAATTAGCCGGATGTGGTGGCAAGTGCCTGTAGTCCCAGCTACTCAGGAGGCTGAGGTGGGAGAATCACTTGGACTCGGGAGGCAGAGGTTACAGTGAGCCGAGAGTGCGCCATTGCACTCCAGCCTGGGTGACAGAGTGAGACTCCATCTCAAAAAAATAAATAAATAAAAATAAAAAAGAGAACCCTGCTAGGCATGGTGGCGCACACCTGTAATCCCAGCACTTTGGGAGGCCAAGGTGAGAAGACTGCTTGAGCCCGGGAGTTAGAGATCAGCCTGAGCAACATGGTGAAATCCCATCTCTACAAAAAATACAAAAATTAGCCAGGCATGCTGGTGTGTGCCTGTAGTCCCAGCTACTGAAGAGGCTGAGGCAGGAGAATTGCTTGAGCCCAGGAGGCAGAGGTTGCAGTGAGCTGAGATCGTGCCACTGCAC
This sequence comes from Pongo abelii, assembly GCF_028885655.2. Lineage (NCBI taxonomy): Eukaryota > Metazoa > Chordata > Mammalia > Primates > Hominidae > Pongo > Pongo abelii. The sequence continues at coordinate 22,664,179 of NC_071999.2, forward strand.
TCAAGCCTGAGTGACACAGCAAGATCTTGTGTCAAAAAAAAAAAAAAAGAAGAAGGCCGGGCCTGGTGGTTCACGCCTGTAATCCCAGCACTTTGGGAGGCCGAGGCAGATGGATCACGAGGTCAGGAGATCGAGACCATCCTGGCTAACATGGTGAAACCCCGACTCTACTAAAAATACAAAAAAAATAGCCGGGTACAGTGGCAGGCACCTATAGTCCCAGCTACTCGGGAGGCTGAGGCAGGAGAATGGCGTGAACCCGGGAGGCAGAGCTTGCAGTGAGCCGAGATCACGCTACTGCACTGGAGCCTGGGCGACAGAATGAGACTCTGTCTCAAAAAAAAAGAAAGAAAGGAGAGGCCGAGTGTGGTGGCTCACGCCTATAATCCTAGCACTTTGGGAGGCCGATGCGGGCAGATCACTTGAGGTCAGGAGTTCAAGACTAGCCTGGCCAACATGGCAAAACCCCATCTCTACTAAAAATACAAAAATTAGCTGAGTGTGGTGGCAGGCGCCTGTAGTCCCAGCTACTCAGGAGGCTGAGGCAGGAGAATCGCTTGAACCTGGGAGGCAGAGGTTGCAGTGAGCCAAGATTGCACCACTGCACACCAGCCTGGGTGACAGAGGGAGACTCCTCAAAAAAAAAAAAAGAAAAGAAAAGAAAGAAAAAAAGAAGAATTAACACCAAGCCTCCTCAACTCTTTTGAAAATTTAAGTGAGAACACATCCAGACTTATTCTGTGAGGCCAGTATTACCCTCATACCAAAGCCAAAGACAGTGCAAGAAAAGAAAATGATAGACCAATGCCCTGATGAATATTGATGCAAAAATCCTCAACAAAATTCTAGCGAACAACTTAAGTATGTTAAAAAGATGCTATGATGAAGTGGAATTTATTCCTGAAACATAATGTCATGCACTACCTAACAGAATGAAGGGAAAAAAACCCACATGATTATATCAATTGTTGAAGAAAAAGTGTCTGACAAAATTCAATGTCCTTCCATGATAAAAACACTCAACCAATTAAGAACAGAAGGAAACTACCTTAACATAATAAAGGCCATATATGAAAAAATCCCACAACTAACCCCATACTCAATGGTGAACGACCGAAAGCTTCCCCTCTAAGATCAGGAGAAAGACAAAGATGCACACTCTCACTACCTCTGTCCAACATAGTACCGGAAGTCCTGGCCAGAGCAAATGGACAAGAAAAATAAATAAAATAAATTGAAAAGGAAGAAGGAAAAGTATCTCTGTTCACAGAAGACGGGAATTTTTTTTTCTTTTTGAGATGAGTCTCACTCTTGTTGCCCAGGCTGGAGTGCAATGGTGCAATCTCAGCTCACTGCAACCTCTGCCTCCCGAGTTCAAGCAATTCTCCTGCATCAGCCTCCCGAGTAGCTGGGATTACAGGTGCCTGCCACCACGCCCAGCTAATTTTTGTATTTTCGGTAGAGATGGGGTTTCACCATATTGGCCAGGCTGATCTTGAACTCCTGACCTCAGGTGATCTGCTCACCTTGGCCTCCCAAAGTGCTAGGATTATAGGCATGAGCCACTGCACCCGGCTGACATGATCTTATATGTAGGAAACCCTACACAAAAATCTGTTAGAACAAATAAATGAATTCAGCAAAGTTGCAGGATACAAAATCAACATACAAAAATTAGTTGTGTTTCTATACACTAACAATGAGCCATACAAAAAAGAAATTAAGAAAGCAATTACATTCACAATAGCATCAGAACAAATAAAATACTTAAGAATAAACTTAACCAAAGAAGACTTATGCACTGAAAATCACAAAATATTGCAGGAAGAAATTAAAGAAGACACAAATAAATGGAAAGATATCTCATGTCAATAGATTGGAAGACTTAATATTGTTACAATGTCAATATTACTGGAGTGATATACAGATTAAATGCAATTGCTATCAAAATCCCAACTGGATTTTTTGCAGAAATAGAAAAATCTATCCTGTCATTCATATGGAATCTCAAGGGATCTTGAATAGTCAAAACAATCTTGAAAAAGAAGACCACAATTGGAGGTCTCACACCTTTTGATTTCAAAACTTATTACAAAGCTACAGTAATAAAAGTGGGGAATTTGTATAAAGACAGACAGACCAATAGAATCAAATAGCCCAGAAATGAGTCCTTACATACATGGTCCAGTGATTTTTTTTTTTGAGACGGAGTCTTGCTGTCGCCCAGGCTGGAGTGCAGTGGCACGATCTTAGCTCACTGCAGGCTCCACCCCCCAGGGTTCAGGCCATTCTCCTGCCTCAGTCTCCCGAGTAGCTGGGACTACAGGCGCCCGCCACCTCGCCCGGCTAATTTTTTGTATTTTTTAAGTACAGACGGGGTTTCACCATGTTAGCCAGGATGGTCTCAATCTCCTGACCTCGTGATCCGCCCGCCTCGGCCTCCCAAAGTGCTGGGATTACAGGCGTGAGCCACCGCGCCCGGCGGTCCAGTGATTTTTGACAACCGTGCCAAGACCATTCAATGGGGAAATCACAGTCTTTTCAACAAATGGTGCTGGGAAAACTGGATGTCCACAAGCAAAAGAATGATGTTGGACCCTTAGCCTTACACCATATGCAAAACTTAAAATGGTTCAAAGACCTAAATTTAAGATCTAAAACTATAAAACTCTTAGAAGAAAACGTAAGGAGAAAGTTTCATGACATTGGACTTGGCAATAATTTCTTAGATAAGACACACAAAAAAATTAAAAAGTGAAAATAGATAAATTGGACTATATCAAAGTTTATCAAAGTTTAAACAATGTGCATCAAACGACAAAATCAACAGACTGAAATATCTAGAATGTGAGAAAATATCTGCAATCATATGTCTGATAAGCAGTTAATATTAAGAATATATAAAGAGCTCCTACAACTTAACAAAAATATATAACCTGATTAAAAAATGGACAAAGGGGCCCGAGCACGGTGGCTCATGCCTGTAATCCCGGCACTTTGGGAGGCCAAGGTGGGTGGATCGCTTGAGCCTAGGAGTTCAAGACCAGCCTGAGCAACATGGCAAAGCCCTTTTTTGTTTTTTGTTTTTTTGGTCTCTACAAAAAATACAAAAATTAGCAGGGTGTGGTGGTGCATACCTGTAGTCCCAGCTACTCAAGAGGCTGAGGTGGGAGAATCACCTGAGCCTAGGAGGTCAAGGCTGCAGTGAGCCGTGATCGCACCACTGCACTCCAACCTGAGCAACAGAGTGAAACCCTGTATCAAAAAATAAATAAATAGGCCAGACGTGGTGGCTCACGCCTGTAATCCCAGCACTTTAGGAGGCTGAAGTGGGCAGATCAACATGGTGAAACCTTGTCTCTACTAAAAATACAAAAAAAAAAAAATAATAACCAGGCATGTGACACGCACTTGTAGTACCAGCTACTTGGGAGGCTGAGGCAGGAAAGTCACTAGAATACAGGAGGTGGAGGTTACAGTGAGCTGAGATAGCACCACTGCACTCCAGCCTAGGTGACAGAGGGAGACTCTGTCTCTAAATAAATAAATAAAAGACAAAGGACTTGCATAGACCTTCCTCCAAAGAAGATATGAAAATGGCCAACAAGCATATGATAAGATGCTCAGCATGACTAATCATTAGGGAAATGCACATCGAAACCATGAGAGCTGAGCACAGCAGCATGCACCTACAGTCCAAGCTACTTGGGAGGTAGAGGCAGAAGGCGAGACCCCATCTCTAAAAAAAATTTTTAATAAAAAATAAAAAAAGACCCACACGAGGTATTGTATCACACCCATTAGTACGGCCAGTATGAAAAAAATAGAAAAAAAAAAAGTCTTGGCCGGGCGCGGTGGCTCACGCCTGTAATCCCAGCACTTTGGGAGACTGAGGAGGGCAAATCACCTGGAATCAGGAGTTCGAGACCAGCCTGGCTAACATGGCAAAACCCCATCTCTACTAAAAATGCACAATACAAAAATTAGCCAGGTGTGGTGGCACACACCAGTAATCTCAGCTACTCGGGAGGCTGAGGCAGGAGAATTGCTTGAACCTGGGAGATGGAAGTTGCAGTGAGCCACAGTCACACCACTGCACTCCAGCCTGGGCATCAGAGCAAGACTCCATCCACCCAAAAAAAGAAAAAATAAAAAACAAGTGTTGATGGGTATGTGGAGAAATTGGAACCCTTGTACATCGTTTGTGGGAATATAAAATTGTGCAGCTGCTGTAGCAAATAGCTGGGCAGTTTTTGGCAGTTCCTCAAAAAGTTATACATAGAATGACCATATGATCCAGCAATCCCACTTTTGGATATATATACAAAAGAACGGAAAGACACTGGTACACCCGCATTCACAGCACCGCTATTCACAATAGCCAAAAGGCAAAAGCAACCCAAATGTCCATTGAGGGATGAATAGAAAAATGTGGTCTCTACATACAGTGGACTATTAGCCTTAAAAAGAAAAGAAATGATAACATATGCTACATCTGAGCAAACCTTGAGAACATTATAGTAAATGAAATAAGCCAGTCACATAGAGATAAAATGCTGCATTCATTTACATGACGCACTTAGGTAGTCAAACTCATAAAAACAGAAAGTGGAATGGTGGTTGCCATCCACAGGATAGGGAGTTATTCAATGGATGTAGAATTTCAGTTTTCTTTTTTTTTTTTCCTTTTTTATTTTTTGAGATGGAGCCTCACTGTGTCACCCAGGCTGGAGTGCAGTGGTCCGATCTCAGCTTGCTGGCAATCTCCGCCTCCTGGCAATCTCCGCCTCCTGGGTTCAAGCGATTCTCCTGCCTCAGACTCCCAAGTAGCTGGGATTACAGGCACCCGCCATCATGCCCTGCTAATTTTTTGTATTTTTAGTAGAGACGGGGTTTCGCCATCTTGGCCAGGCTGGTCTTCAACTCCTGACCTCGTGATCCACCCGCCTCAGCCTCCCAAAGTGCTGGGATTACAGGCATGAACCACTGCGTCTGGCCAGAATTTCAGTTTTCTAAGATGAAAAAGTCCTAGAGATTTGCTGCACGATTTGAATATACTTAACAGTATTGAACTGCATACTTCAAAATGATAGGTGATTGGCTGGGAGCCATGGATCACACCTGTAATCCCAGTGCTTTGGGAGGCTGAGGCAGGCGGATCACTTGAGGTCAGGAGTTCAAGACCAGCCTGGCCAACGTGGTAAAACACCACCTCTACTAAACATACAACATTTAGCCAGGTGTAGTGGTGCACACCTGTAGCCTCAGCTACTCAGGAGGCTGAGGCAGGAGAATCTCTTGAACCCAGGAGGCAGAGGTTGCAGTGAGCCAAGATTGTTTCACTGCACTCCAGCCTGGGCGACAGAGCGAGACTCCATCTCAAAGAAAAAAGAAATTATTTTAAAAAAGAAAAATTTTCATAATAAATCTAAGATAATATTGGCATTTTCATTCTTTCTCCAGTTAACATTAGAGTTTTCCAGAGGCTACATGGTATGTAATATCACAATAGATTGAATGTAGAGACATATATGAAAATTCAGTGACATTCTGTTAAGACAGACATTATGCCGGACACGGTAGCTCATGCCTGTAATCCCAGCACTTTGGGAGACCGAGGCAGACAGATCACCTGAGGTCAGGAGTTCGAGACCAGCGTGGCCAACATAGTGAAACCCGAGGAGAGTATAGCCCGCACCTGGCTCAGAGGGTCCTACGCCCACGGAGTCTCGCTGATTGCTAGCACAGCAGTCTGAGATCAAACAGCAAGTCGGCAGCGAGGCTGGGGGAGGGGCACCCGCCATTGCCCAGGCTCGCTTAGGTAAACAAAGCAGCCTGGAAGCTTGAACTGGGTGGAGCCCACCACAGCTCAAGGAGGCCTGCCTGCCTCTGTAGGCTCCACCTCTGGGGGCAGGGCACACACAAACAAAAAGACAGCAGTAACCTCTGCAGACTTAAATGTCCCTGTCTGACAGCTTTGTGGAGAGCAGTGGTTCTCCCAGCACGCAACTGGAGATCTGAGAACGGGCTGACTGCCTCCTCAAGTGGGTCCCTGACCCCTGACCCCCGAGCAGCCTAACTGGGAGGCACCCCCCAGCAGGGGCAGACTGACACCTCACACGGCCGGCCAGGTACTCCAACAGACCTGCAGCTGAGGGTCCTGTCTGTTAGAAGGAAAACTAACAGAAAGGACATCCACACCAAAAACCCATCTATACATCACCATCATCAAAGACCAAAAGTAGATAAAACCACAAAGATGGGGAAAAAACAGAGCAGAAAAACTGGAAACTCTAAAAAGCAGAGTACCTCTCCTCCTCCAAAGGAACGCAGTTCCTCACCAGCAACGGAACAAAGCTGGACGGAGAATGACTTTGACGAGCTGAGAGAAGAAGGCTTCAGACGATCAAATTACTCTGAGCTATGGGAGGATATTCAAACCAAAGGCAAAGAAGTTGAAAACTTTGAAAAAAATTTAGAAGAATGTATAACTAGAATAACCAATACAGAGAAGTGCTTAAAGGAGCTGATGGAGCTGAAAACCAAGGCTCGAGAACTACGTGAAGAATGCAGAAGCCTCAGGAGCCGATGCGATCAAATGGAAGAAAGGGTATCAGCCCTGGAAGATGAAATGAATGAAATGAAGTGAGAAGGGAAGTTTAGAGAAAAAAGAATAAAAAGAAACGAGCAAAGCCTCCAAGAAATGTGGGACTATGTGAAAAGACCAAATCTACGTCTGATTGGTGTACCTGAAAGTGACGGGGAGAATGGAAACAAGTTAGAAAACACTCTGCAGGATATTATCCAGGAGAACTTCCCCAATCTAGCAAGGCAGGCCAACATTCAGATTCAGGAAATACAGAGAACGCCACAAAGATACTCCTCGAGAAGAGCAACTCCAAGACACATAATTGTCAGATTCACCAAAGTTGAAATGAAGGAAAAAATGTTAAGGGCAGCCAGAGAGAAAGGTCGGGTTACCAGCAAAGGGAAGCCCATCAGACGAACAGCGGATCTCTCGGCAGAAACCCTACAAGCCAGAAGAGAGTGGGGGCCAATATTCAACATTCTTAAAGAAAAGGATTTTCAACCCAGAATTTCATATCCTGCCAAACTAAGCTTCATAAGTGAAGGAGAAATAAAATACTTTACAGACAAGCAAATGCTGAGAGATTTTGTCACCACCAGGCCTGCCCTAAAAGAGCTCCTGAAGGAAGCGCTAAACATGGAAAGGCACAACCGGTACCAGCCACTGCAAAATCATACCGAAATGTAAAGACCATCAAGACTACGAAGAGACTGCATCAACTAACGAGCAAAATAACCAGCTAACATCATAATGACAGGATCAGATTCACACATAACAATATTAACTTTAAATGTAAATGGACTAAATGCTCCAATTAAAAGACACAGACTGGCAAATTGGATAAAGACTCAAGACCCATCAGTGTGCTGTATTCAGGAAACCCATCTCATGTGCAGAGACACACATAGGCTCAAAATAAAAGGATGGAGGAAGATCTACCAAGCAAATGGAAAGCAAAAAAAGGCAGGGGTTGCAATCCTAGTCTCTGATAAAACAGACTTCAAACCAACAAAGATCAAAAGAGACAAAGAAGGCCATTACATAATGGTAAAGGGATTAATTCAACAAGAAGAGCTAACTATCCTAAATATATATGCACCCAATACAGGAGCACCCAGATTCATAAAGCAAGTCCTGAGTGACCTACAAAGAGACTTAGACTCCCACACATTAATAATGGGAGACTTTAACACCCCACTGTCAACATTAGACAGATCAATGAAACAGAAAATCAACAAGGATACCCAGGAATTGAACTCAGCTCTGCACCAAGCAGACCTAATAGACATCCACAGAACTCTCCACCCCAAATCAACAGAATATACATTTTTTTCAACACCACACCACACCTATTCCAAAATTGACCATATACTTGGAAGTAAAGCTCTCCTCAATAAATGTAAAAGAACAGAAATTATAACAAACTATCTCTCAGATCACAGTGCAATCAAGCTAGAACTCAGGATTAAGAATCTCACTCAAAACCGCTCAACTACGTGGAAACTGAACAACCTGCTCCTGAATGACTACTGGGTACATAACGAAATGAAGGCAGAAATAAAGATGTTCTTTGAAACCAACGAGAACCAAGACACAACATACCAGAATCTCTGGGATGCATTCAAAGCAGTGTGTAGAGGGAAATTTATAGCACTAAATGCCCACAAGAGAAAGCAGGAAAGATCCAAAATTGACACCCTAACATCACAATTAAAAGAACTAGAAAAGCAAGAGCAAACACATTCAAAAGCTAGCAGAAGGCAAGAAATAACTAAAATCAGAGCAGAACTGAAGGAAATAGAGACACAAAAAACCCTTCAAAAAATAAATGAATCCAGGAGCTGGTTTTTTGAAAGGATCAACAAAATTGATAGACTGCTAGCAAGATTAATAAAGAAAAAAAGAGAGAAGAATCAAATAGATGCAATAAAAAATGATAAAGGGGATATCACCACCGATCCCACAGAAATACAAACTACCATCAGAGAATACTACAAACACCTCTACACAAATAAACTAGAAAATCTAGAAGAAATGGATAAATTCCTCAACACATACACCCTCCCAAGACTAAACCAGGAAGAAGTTGAATCTCTGAATAGACCAACAACAGGAGCTGAAATTGTGGCAATAATCAATAGCTTACCAACCAAAAAAAGTCCAGGACCAGATGGGTTCACAGCCGAATTCTGCCAGAGGTATAAGGAGGAGCTGGTACCATTCCTTCTGAAACTATTCCAATCAATAGAAAAAGAGGGAATCCTCCCTAACTCATTTTATGAGGCCAGCATCATCCTGATACCAAAGTCTGGCAGAGACACAACAAAAAAAGAGAATTTTAGACCAATATCCTTGATGAACATTGATGCAAAAATCCTCAATAAAATACTGGCAAACAGAATCCAGCAGCACATCAAAAAGCTTATCCACCATGATCAAGTGGGCTTCATCCCTGGGATGCAAGGCTGGTTCAATATACGCAAATCAATTAATGTAATCCAGCATATAAACAGAACCAAAGTCAAAAACCACATGATTATCTCAATAGATGCAGAAAAGGCCTTTGACAAAATTCAACAACCCTTCATGCTAAAAACTCTCAATAAATTAGGTATTGATGGGTCATATCTCAAAATAATAAGAGCTATTTATGACAAACCCACAGCCAATATCATACTGAATGGGCAAAAACTGGAAGCATTCCCTTTGAAAACTGGCACAAGACAGGGATGCCCTCTCTCACCACTTCTATTCAACATAGTGTTGGAAGTTCTGGCCAGGGCAATTAGGCAAGAGGAGGAAATCAAGGGTATTCAATTAGGAAAAGAGGAAGTCAAATTGTCCCTGTTTGCAGATGACATGATAGTATATCTAGAAAACCCCATTTTCTCAGCCCAAAATCTCCTTAAGCTGATAAGCAACTTCAGCAAAGTCTCAGGATACAAAATCAATGTACAAAAATCACAAGCATTCTTATACATCAATAACAGACAAACAGAGAGCCAAATCATGAGTGAACTCCCATTCACAATTGCTTCAAAGAGAATAAAATACCTAGGAATCCAACTTACAAGGGATGTGAAGGACCTCTTCAAGGAGAACTACAAACCACTGCTCAAGGAAATAAAAGAGGATACAAACAAATGGAAGAACATTCCATGCTCATGGGTAGGAAGAATCAATATCATGAAAATGGCCATCCTTCCCAAGGTAATTTACAGATTCAATGCCATCCCCATCAAGTTACCAATGACTTTCTTCACAGAATTGGAAAAAACTACTTTAAAGTTCATATGGAACCAAAAAAGAGCCCGCATCACCAAGTCAATCCTAAGCCAAAAGAACAAAGCTGGAGGCATCATACTACCTGACTTCAAACTATACTACAAGGCTACAGTAACCAAAACAGCATGGTACTGGTACCAAAACAGAGATATAGATCAATGGAACAGAACAGAGCCGTCAGAAATAATGCCACATATCTACAACTATCTGATCTTTGACAAACCTGACAAAAACAAGAAATGGGGAAAGGATTCCCTATTTAATAAATGGTGCTGGGAAAACTGGCTAGCCATATGTAGAAAGCTGAAACTGGATCCCTTCCTTACACCTTATACAAAAATCAATTCAAGATGGATTAAAGACTTAAATGTTAGACCTAAAACCATAAAAACCCTAGAAGATAACCTAGGCAATACCATTCAGGACATAGGCATGGGCAAGGACTTCATGTCTAAAACACCAAAAGCAATGGCAACAAAAGCCAAAATTGACAAATGGGATCTAATTAAACTCAAGAGCTTCTGCACAGCAAAGGAAACTACCATCAGAGTGAACAGGCAACCTACAAAATGGGAGAAAATTTTTGCAACCTACTCATCTGGCAAAGGGCTAATATCCAGAATCTACAATGAACTCCAACAAATTTACAAGAAAAAAACAAACAACCCCATCAAAAAGTGGGCGAAGGACATGAACAGACACTTCTCAAAAGAAGACATTTATGCAGCCAGAAAACACATGAAAAAATGCTCACCATCACTGGCCATCAGAGAAATGCAAATCAAAACCACAATGAGATACCATCTCACACCAGTTAAAATGGCAATCATTAAAAAGTCAGGAAACAACAGGTGCTGGAGAGGATGTGGAGAAATAGGAACACTTTTACACTGTTGGTGGGACTGTAAACTAGTTCAACCCTTGTGGAAGTCAGTGTGGCGATTCCTCAGGGATCTAGAACTAGAAATTCCATTTGACCCAGCCATCCCATTACTGGGTATATACCCAAAGGACTATAAATCATGCTGCTATAAAGACACATGCACACGTATGTTTATTGTGGCATTATTCACAATAGCAAAGACTTGAAACCAACCCAAATGTCCAACAATGATAGACTGGATTAAGAAAATGTGGCACATAGACACCATGGAATACTATGCAGCCATAAAAAATGATGAGTTCACGTCCTTTGTAGGGACATGGATGAAATTGGAAATCATCATTCTCAGTAAACTACCGCAAGAACAAAAAACCAAACACCGCATATTCTCACTCATAGGTGGGAATTGAACAATGAGAACACATGGACACAGGAAGGGGAACATCACACTTCGGGGACTGTTGTGGGGTGGGGGGAGGGGGGAGGGATAGCATTGGGAGATATACCTAATGCTAGATGACGAGTTGGTGGGTGCAGTGCACCAGCATGGCACATGTATACATATGTAACTTACCTGCACGTTGTACACATGTACCATAGAGCCTAAAGTATAATAATAATCATAATTAAAAAAAAAAAAAAAACATAGTGAAACCCGATGTCTACTAAAAACACAAAAATTGGCAGGGCGCAGTGTCTCACGCCTGTAATCCCAGCACTTTGGGAGGCCAAGGCAAGCAGATCACAAGGGCATGAGATCGAGACCATCCTGGCTAACACGGTGAAACACCGTCTCTACTAAAAAAAAAAAAAAAATTAGCCGGGCCTGGTGGCCGGCACCTGTAGTCCCAGCTACTCGGGAGGCTGAGGCAGGAGAATGGCATGAACCCGGGAGGCGGAGCTTGCAGTGGGCCGAGATCGCGCCACTGCACTCCAGTCTGGGCAACAGAGCGAGACTCCATCTCAAAAAAATAATAAAATTAAATTAAAATAAAATAAATACATAAAAATAAAAAAACACAAAAATCAGGCAGGCATGGTGGTGGGCTCCTGTTATCCCAGCTATTCAGGCGAATTGCTTGATTCTCCTTGAGGCAGGAGAATCGCTTGAACCCGGGAGACAGAGGTTGCAATGAGCCGAGATCATGCCATCGCACTCCAGCCTAGGCAACAGAGTTAGGCTCCATCTCAAAAAAAAAAAAAAAAAAAAAGGAAAACAGATATTAAAGAAACTTGTAAAAATTAGCCAGGCTAGTGGCACACACTTAAAATTACAGCTACTCAGATGCTAAGACAGGAGGATCACTTCTTGAGGCCAAGAGTTCCAGACCAGTCTGGGCAACATAACAAGACTCTGTCTCAAAAGAAAAGGAAACTAAGAAATTTGTAAAAATTTGAAACAATGCCGCTCCTCTCACTAATTTTTTCTCTTTTTTTTGAGATGGAGTTTTGCTTTTGTTGCCCAAGCTGGAGTGCAATGTCACGATCTCAGCTCACCGTAACCTCCGCCTCCCGGATTCAAGTGATTCTCCTGCTTCTGCCTCCCGAGTAGCTGGGATTACAGGAGTGCGCCACCATGCCCGGCTAATTTTTTGTATTATTTTTAGTAGAGATGGGGTTTCACCATGTTGGCCAGGCTGGTCTTGAACTCCTGACCTCAGGTGATCCGCCCACTTCTGCCTCCCAAGGTGCTGGGATTACAGGCATGAGCCACTGCGCCTCCCTAATTTTTTGTCTTAGAAATAGTTATTTTCATAAAAATATGTTAACTTGTAATCAGTTTTTTACTCTATGAATTAATACATATTTAAAATGTTTTATTTAATACAGTAAGTACAAATAAATCCACATATGCTGTAGAAAAGTCTTCTGGGGTCATAATTAGGTTTGGGTTTTTTAAGTCTTTAGGGTCATAATAAAGTTTGAGGGTTTTTTTTTATTTTAGTTGGTTTAATGTTTTATTGTTAATGTCCCAAATATTTAAGGGAACTTTTTTTTTTTTTTTTTGAGATGGAGTTTTGCTCTGTCACCCAGGCTGGAGTGAAGTGGCACAATCTCGGCTCACCGCAACCTCCGCTCCCTGGGTTCAAGCAATTCTCCTGCCTCAGCCTCCTGAGTAGCTGGGATTATTGGCATCCGCCACCACACCCGGCTAATTTTTGTATTTTTAGTAGAGATAGGGTTTCACCATGTTGGCCAGGCAGGTCTCAAACTCCTGACTTCAGGTGATCCACCCACCTCAGCCTCCCAAAGTACTAGGATTACAGGCGTGAGCCACCGCACCTGGCCCATTTTAATTTTTTAAATGCTGAAATTAGTTATTAGATGCACTTACTAATAATTAAAATGCCACATTTTCAAATGATTAAAACAAAACATTATACTGAAACATGCACTCTTGAAAAATAAAGGGAGTGACAGGAACTGAACATTAAATGTGATCCCAGCCAGGCAAGGTGGCACATGCCTGTAATCCCAGCACTTTGGGAGGCCAAGGTGGTTGGATCACCTGAGGTCAGGAGTTCGCGACCAGCCTAACATGGTGAAACCCTGTCTCTATTAAATACAAAATAATTAGCCCAGTGTGGCAGTGCCTGCCTGTAATCCAAGCTACTTGGGAAGCTGAGACAGGAGAATCGCTTGAACCCGGGAGGCAGAGGTTGCAGTGAGCCGAGATCACACCATTGCACTCCAGCCTGGGCAACGAGAGCGAAACTCCGTCTCAAAAAAAAAAAAAAAAAAAAAAAAAAGTCATTCCAGGTGCAGGAAAAGCCTGGGAAAAAGCCACTTGGGACTGGCTGCCAGCTGCTATCATCAGATGCACTGCAACTGTGATTGTGAGCCCTGCCATGTGCACATCACCTCATCAGGTGCCTTCCAGCACGTGTTATAACCCCACTGTGTCTATAGCCACAATCTACCACTCTAAACGCAGCTACTCGTTTTGTCAATGCAGTGTTGTGGGTCACAAGGGAAATAGAGTCAAGAATCCTGCTCCTCCCTCTCCCTCTCTCTCTCCCTCTCCCTCTCCCTCTCCCTCTCCCTCTCCCTCTCCCTCTCCTCCCTCTCCCTCTCCCCTTTCTTCGGTCTCCCTCTCCTTCTTTTTTCGGTCTCCCTCTGTTGCTGAAGCTGGACTGTACTGCTGTGATCTCGGCTCGCTGCAACCTCCCTGCCTCGGGCTCCTGTGACTCTCCTGCCTCGGCCTGCCGAGTGCCTGGGATTGCAGGCGCGCGCCGCCACGCCTGAATGGTTTTTGTATTTTTGGTGGAGACGGGGTTTTGCCATGTTGACCGGGCTGGTCTCCAGCTCCTGGCCTCGAGTGATCTGCCTGCCTCGGCCTCCCGAGGTGCTGGGATTGCAGACTGAGTCTCGCTCACTCAATGCTCAATGGTGCTCAGGCTGGAGTGCAGTGGCGTGATCTCGGCTCGCTACAACCTCCACCTACCAGCCTCCTGCCTTGGCCTCTTAAAGTGCTAAGATTACAGCCTCTGCCCCACCACCACCTCGTCTAGGAAGTGAGGAGCGTCTCTGCCTGGCCGCCCATCGTCTGGGATGTGAGGAGCTCCTCTGCCTGGCCGCCCCATTTGGGAAGTGAGGAGCGCCTCTGCCCGGCCGCCATCCTGTATAGGAAGTGAAGAACGTCTCTGCCCGGCTGCCCATCGTCTGGGATGTGAGGAGCGCCTCTGCCCAGCTGACCCGTCTGGGAAGTGAGGAGCGCCTCTGCCCAGTCGCCCAACGTCTGGGAATTGAGGAGCGCCTCTGCCCGGCCGCCCCGTCTGGGAGGTGAGGAGAGCCTCTGCCCAGCCGCCCCGTCTGGGAAGTGAGGAGCACCTCTGCCCGGCCGCCCCGTCTGGGAGGTGAGGAGTGCCTCTGCCCAGCTGCCACCCCGTCTGGGAGGAAGTGAGGAGCGCCTCTGCCCGGCCGCCCCATCTAGGAGGTGAGGAGCGCCTCTGCCCGGCTGCCACCCCGTCTGGGAGGAAGTGAGGAGCACCTCTGCCCGGCTGCCCCGTCTGGGAGATGAGGAGCACCTCTGCCCGGCCGCCCCGTCTGGGAGGTGAGGAGCGCCTCTGCCTGGCCGCCACCCCATCTGGGAGGAAGTGAGGAGCACCTCTGCCCGGCCGCCCCATCTGGGAAGTGAGGAGCGCCTCTGCCCGGCCGCCACCCCATATGGGAAGTGAGGAGCGCCTCTGCCCGGCCGCCCCGTCTGGGAAGTGAGGAGCACCTCTGCCTGGCCACCCCGTCTGGGAAGTGAGGAGCGCCTCTGCCCGGCCGCCCCGTCTGGGAGGTGAGGAGCGCCTCTGCCCGGCTGCCACCCCATCTGGGAGGAAGTGAGGAGCACCTCTGCCTGGCTGCCCCGTCTGGGAGATGAGGAGCACCTCTGCCCGGCCGCCCCGTCTGGGAGGTGAGGAGCGCCTCTGCCTGGCCGCCACCCCGTCTGGGAGGAAGTGAGGAGCGCCTCTGCCCGGCTGCCCCATCTGGGAAGTGAGGAGCGCCTCTGCCCGGCCGCCACCCCATATGGGAAGTGAGGAGCGCCTCTGCCCGGCCGCCCCATCTGGGAAGTGAGGAGCGCCTCTGCCCGGCCACCCCGTCTGGGAAGTGAGGAGTGCCTCTGCCTGGCCGCCACCCCGTCTGGGAGGAAGTGAGGAGAGCCTCTGCCTGGCTGCCCCATCTGGGAAGTGAGGAGCGCCTCTGCCCAGCCGCCACACCGTCTGGGAAGTGAGGAGCGCCTCTGCCTGGCCACCCCATCTGGGAGGTGAGGAGCGCCTCTGCCCGGCCGCCACCCCGTCTGGGAGGAAGTGAGGAGCGCCTCTGCCCGGCTGCCCCATCTGGGAAGTGAGGAGCGCCTCTGCCCGGCCGCCACCCCATATGGGAAGTGAGAAGCGCCTCTGCCTGGCCACCCCGTCTGGGAGGTGAGGAGCGCCTCTGCCCGGCCACCCCGTCTGGGAGGTGAGGAGTGCCTCTGCCCGGCCGCCACCCCGTCTGGGAGGAAGTGAGGAGCACCTCTGCCCAGCTGCCCCATCTGGGAGATGAGGAGCACCTCTGCCCGGCCGCCCCGTCTGGGAGGTGAGGAGCGCCTCTGCCCGGCCGCCACCCCGTCTGGGAGGAAATGAGGAGCGCCTCTGCCCGGCTGCCCCATCTGGGAAGTGAGGAGCGCCTCTGCCCGGCCGCCACCCCATATGGGAAGTGAGGAGCGCCTCTGCCCGGCTGCCCCGTCTGGGAAGTGAGGAGCGCCTCTGCCCGGCCACCACCCCGTCTGGGAGGAAGTGAGGAGCGCCTCTGCCTGGCCGCCCCGTCTGGGAGGTGAGGAGCGCCTCTGCCTGGCCGCCACCCCGTCTGGGAGGAAGTGAGGAGCGCCTCTGCCTGGCCGCCCGGTCTGGGAAGTGAGGAGCGCCTCTGCCCGGCCACCCCGTCTGGGAAGTGAGGAGTGCCTCTGCCTGGCCGCCACCCCGTCTGGGAGGAAGTGAGGAGAGCCTCTGCCTGGCTGCCCCATCTGGGAAGTGAGGAGCGCCTCTGCCCAGCCGCCACACCGTCTGGGAAGTGAGGAGCGCCTCTGCCTGGCCACCCCATCTGGGAGGTAAGGAGCGCCTCTGCCCGGCCGCCCATCGTCTGGGAGGTGAGGAGCGCCTCTGCCCAGCCGCCCTGTCTGGGAGGTGAGGAGCGCCTCTGCCCGGCCGCCCTGTCTGGGAGGTGTACCCAACAGCTCCGAAGAGACAGCGACCATCGGGAGCGGGCCATGAGGACGATGGCGGTTTTGCTGAAAAGAAGGGGGGGAAGTGTGGGAAAAAGAAAGGAGAGATCAGATTGTTGCTGTGTTTGTGTAGAAAGAGGTGGGCATAGGAGACTCCATTTTGTTCTGACTAGGAGAAGTTCTTCTGCCTTGGGATGCTGTCTATCTATGGCCTTTCCCCCAGCCCCATGCTCTCTGAAACATGTGCTGTGTCAACTCAGGGTTAAATGGATTAAGGGCGGTGCAAGATGTGCTTTGTTAAACAGATGCTTGAAGGCAGCATGCTCTTTAAGAGTCATCACCACTCCCTAATCTCAAGTACCCAGGGGCACAAACACTGCAGAAGGCGGCAGGGACCTCTGCCTAGGAAAACCAGAGACCTTTGTTCATGTGTTTATCTCCTGACCTTCTCTCCACTATTATCCTATGACCCTGCCATATCCCCCTCTCCGAGAAACACCCAAGAATCATCAATAAATACTTCATAAATTAAAAAAAAAAAAAAAAAAAAAAAAGAATCCTGATGGATCTCTGTAATCCATCAACCTTGTGAAAAAGAAGGGAATGCCGGCTGGGCGGTGGCTCATGCATGTAATCCCAGCATTTTGGGAGGCGGAAGAGGGCGGATCACTTGAAGTCAAGAATTCGAGACCAGCCTGGCCAATATGCTGAAACCCTACCTTCCTTATAAAGCTCGATATTGGCTGGGCGCGGTGGCTCATGCCTGTAATCCCAGCACTTTGAGAGGCCAAAGCGGGAAGATCATGAGGTCAGGAGTTCGAGACCAGTCTGACCAACATGGTAAAACCCCGTCTCTACTAAAAATACAAAAATTAACCAGGCATGATGGTGCACGCTTGTAATCCCAGCTACTCCAGAGGCTGAGGCAGGAGAATTGCTTGAACCTGGGAGGCAGAGGTTGCAGTGAGCAGAGGTCATGCCACTGCACTCCAGCCTGAGCGACAGAGCAAGATCATCACAAAAAAAAACCAAACAGAAAAACAAACAAAAACAATCAAACAAACAAAAAACTCAGTAATGTAAGGTATCCATCAAATTAAACATTTTTGATTTTGTGATAAAAACCTCATTTTTTAAGATATTTCTGAGACAAATCCTACAGGCATAACAACTTGGCAGTGTGAGTTATTCACAGACTCTCAAAGTCTTTTTCATTTTTTAAAATTATTTTATTTTATTTTATTTTATTTTATTTTTGAGACAGATTCTCACAAATCTCTAAGAGTTGCCTAGCCTGGAAAAAAAAAATGACTCATACACTGTGAGGTGCTGCTGGAATTGAGGGGGCCTCAGTGGCAAGACTGGAGGGGTGCTGTGGAAAGAGTGGGCATTGGTGGGTGCAGCAGGTGGCTGCAATTCAGAGCCTGGACCAGGGGCAGCAGTGGGGTGTAAGGAGGACCTGCTGAAGAGACGTGGATGGGAAGGCGCATGCCTGGCCTGGCAGCTCCATCTCGGTCAGGCCTGCTAAGGCTTTCCAAGCAGCATCGAAGACATCAAAGCCCAGCATGTCCTCTGGCTGTTGAGAAAAATCAAAGTCCAATGGCTTGAGAATGACAGTGCCACAGTGACTGATGGAGGAGGTGCGTGGGTCTGGTGGTATGGGCCAGTCCTTGGATGACATGGGGATCCAGGACAGGGCTGGGTTGTCCAAGAATAGTAGCTGTGACTCTGTCCCTGCCCCTTCCGAAGGCAATTGTGCACTGTGACCAGATGAACGGACAGGAATGACTGGGCTGGATTTGGGCAAACCAGTGGGTGGTGAAGGTCTGTCCCTGTTAGATGTCTGTGGAAACTGTCATTCCTCCCTACGCTGGGAGAATCAAAGCCATTTGTCATTTGGGCTCTGCAGTGGTATCATTTGGATCTTATTCCTATCATCTAAACCCATGGAGAGATGGAGATAATTGTGATTTAATGTATAGAATTCTTGAAGTAACTGCTGTTCATAGTCTTGGTGTTCAGCTGCGAGCGACTTTTCTTTTGTGAAGCGGGCCATTCTGACCTGTGAGTTGAGTAGATGCAGGTGGTGTTTAATCTTCAGCTGCAGTGTTCTGTTGAGCCTAGAAGTGCCTGAGTGCTCCACCATCTCCACACGTTGTCTTCACACAGTGTGGCCCTGACAGCTAGAGATGATGTGAGTATGGGCACGGGGACAACAGCGAGCCTGAACATAGTGTGCTACTATTGATGGCAACTCTACTTATTTCATCTAATTTCCCCAAATACTCTGGTCCTTTTAAAACCACTGGGTCAGCTAGGCACTGAGACAGACCTGCAACACAGACAAGGCATTTTTTTTTTGAGACGGCCTGTCGCTCAGGCTGGAGTGCAGTGGCGTGATCTCAGCTCACTGCAACCTCTGCCTCCCGGGTTCAAACAATTCTCCTGTCTCAGCCTCCCAAGTAGCTGGGACTCCCAGTGCACGCCACTATGCCTGGCTACTTTCTTTATACTGTTTTTTATAATTTTTTGTACTGTTATTCTACAAGAAATTGTGATCAGTTTATGTTGTTGTCTTTTTAGTAGAGATGGGGTTTTACCATATTGGTCAGGTTGGTGTCGGACTCCTGACCTCTGGTGATCCACTCGCCTTGGCCTCGAAAAGTGCTGGGATTACAGGCGTGAGCCACAGCGCCCGGCCCAGACTAGGCTTTTTGTATGACATGTCTATTAGGCAACTCTTAGAGATTTTCTGATACTTTCTACTTTTTCTTCTTCTGTCCCTGACATCCTTTATCTTTTGCAGTGCTTCCTGGGAAAGTGGGTTATACACACTAGGGCCTTCTGGACATGGCTTTCTATTCACAGGACAAAGCACAGTTTCTTCAGTGTGAATCTGATGCCAACGGGATCAGTCAGTCTGGCAGCCACAGGGCAAGGGCAAAAGCAGCCTCCTTGCCTGGCTTGTCCCTGAGCATCCACACAAGACCCCCAGAACAGAAAGTGGAAAAACTCCCCACCTGACCTGATGGCTTCCAAGCATAACCTGCAGGCTGAGAAAGAGACTCAGCTTCCAGTAGGTCCCTTGTTATTACTTTTTAAGAGTGTAAGGAGTTCCAAAACAAAACCTTTGAGAACCACTGTAGCAGATGGCTCATTGACTTGGAAGGGTATCTTCTGATTCTTCCATCTAGTGAGGAGCATGGCATTTGCCAAGAGCGCTTTCATTTGCTTGTTAACTACAGAAGTCAAGCACTGCCTCAGCAGGGCTGGCCCCACTGCCCCACAGACCACACACAACAGCTGCACTCTGGCCCCCACCCTGTGACACCATCCCTGCCTGCTGCAAGGATTTTTATCTGATTTCTCTCCCAACAAAGCTCAAGCCTCTCTCTTCTCAAAGACTGCCCTTAGCAGCTCTTCTGGCTGTGTTCCTACACATTTAATTAAAAGGAAGTGTCATATTTGAAGCAACACCATGTTCTTTCTGTAGCCTTAAAATAATTTGTTACTGAGCCGGTAGTGGTGGCTCACATCTGCAACCCCAGCACTTTGGAAGGCCGAGGTGGGAGGATTGCTTGAGCCCAGGAGTTCCAGACAAGCCTGGGCAGCATGGTGAGACCTCATTCCTACAAAAAATACAAAAATTAGCTGAGCATGGTGGTGCACGCCTGTAGTCCCAGCCACTCGGAAAGCTGAGGTGGGAGAGTCTCTTGAGCCCAGGAGGCAGGGGTTGCAATGAGCCAAGATTGCGCCACTGCACTCCAGCCTGGGCAACAGAGCAGGACTCTGTCTCAAAAAAAAAAAAAAAAAAAAAAAAAAAAAAAAAAAAAAAAAATTCTCCAAAGTTCAAAACTCTTCTAAATCTGGAAGGTAAATGGTACAGATTTCAAGTTTGATGGATGTAAATAATAATGACCTGTAGAACATAACTGAATTAGATAATCCTATATGCTTTATACTATTTTTTATACTGTTATTCTACAAAAACTTGTGATCAATTTATGTAGAGACCAGGCCGGGAGCGGTGGCTCACGCCTGTAATCCCAGCACTTTGGGAGGCTGAGGCGGGCAGATCACTAGGTCGGGAGATCGAGACCATCCTGGCTAACACAGTGAAACCCCGTCTCTACTAAAAATACAAAAAATTAGCTGGGCGTGGTGGCGGGCGCCTGTAGTCCCAGCTACTTGGGAGGCTGAGGCAGTAGAATGGCGTGAACCCGAGAGGTGGAGCTTGCAGTGAGCCAAGATTGTGCCACTGCACTCCAGCCTGGGCAACAGAGCGACACTCCATCTCAAAAAAAAAGAAAGAAAAAAAGAAAAAAAATTTATGTGGAGACCCCTTGTGGAGTTTACTGACATTTCAAGCTTCAGTTTCAAGCATTTGATATGCACAAAATGGTGCTCAATACATACATTGAACATAAGCCTGCTCAATATCTTTTTGTTGGTTTAACATGGAATCAACAAATAGTAGGTGCTCATATGGTTCAAGAACAGAGTAAGCCATACCATTCAAGAGTGTTTAGTTGTTTTGTTTTGTTATATTTTGGAGAGTGGGAGACATAATGCATATTTGACTTCATAGAAATTTCTCAAATATTTCTTGTTTCTAAGTGACTGCGTAGGCTCAACAGAACCTTCCTGGAAAACATAGATATAAAAAGAAATCACTAAAACAACACATTGCAGTTTGCAGGTGGCTTGATTAAAAAAAAAAGAAAAAGAAAACACCTACTTTCCTCTCCATGGAAACAGCATGCCAAAAAATTTTGTGGACCCTTGAAATGAGCGCACATCTCACTTGCAAAAGCACAGCACCAGCGCCCTCTGCTGTTTCCTGGTTTGATTTAGAACTCAGAGAAGCTACAGTACTTTCTAGACTAAAACACCATGTAGAGTTCAGGATAATTATATTCTAGATTAGACACAGGCAAGCACATTTATATTAGTACATTCCATAGTATATTCCAGAGTGAAGGAAATGAAATCATCAAATACATTTGCATCAGAATATTTCTGCATGCTCTCTTATTGTTTTAGTATCTGTTTTTGTTTCAACTATGATCATGTAACCTGTTATTGCAAAGAAATGACTTGCAATAGTTATCTATTTACATTTATATAGTATAAACTCCCATGACCTAGAAGAGAAACATGCAAAAAAATCTACTCAACAAAATTTAAATGATCTCTGAAAAAGATATGCATGGAAGAGAGCAGAACAACTAAATTCCATTCAGGGAGTTCTAAAACCTTTTTTCCTTTTTCTGTATTTTCAGTAGAGACTGGGTTTCACCATGTTGGCCAGGATGGTCTCAATCTCCTGACCTCGTGATCCACCCGCCTCAGCCTTCCAAAGTGCTGGGATTACAGGTGGGAGCCACCGCGGCTGGCCATGCGTGGGGTTTTATGGACAAGCTTGAGGAGGCAGTGTCTGATTTACATAGGCACAACAGGGCCGGGTGCGGTGGCTCACACCTGTAATCCCAACACTTTGGGAGGCCAAGGCGGGCGGATCACGAGGTCAGGAGTTCAAGACCAGCCTGGCCAATATGGTGAAACCCTGTCTTTACTAAAAATACAAAAATTAGCTGGGCGTGGTGGCGGGCGCCTGTAGTCCCAGCTACTCAGAAGGCTGAGGCAGAAGAATTGCTTGAACCCGGGAGGTGGAGGTTACAGTGAGCCGAGAGCACGCCACTGCACTCGAGCCTGGGCGACCGAGCAAGACTCCGTCTCAAACAAACAAACATAGGCACAGGAGATTTCTCGAACCAGGTGTGGCATTTGCATAGTGCGTGAAGAAGCTGACCATCTCACCCTAATCTTTTATCATGCAGATGAGGTTCCTATCTGGCCAGCACCACGTTGCCTGCTTCTTTACTGCACACATGGTTGACAAAGAAAAGAGAAGATGGATCCTCCATGTTGCACATGCCTAGCCCCCAGGTAGCTTTCTCCTATTGGAACAGCTGCAGGGATTCACCTGTGCAAGCTTTCAGCTTGCTTGTCTATGTCTGCAGCTCGATTTTACAGGCTGTTCTTTGTTAGAAAACAAACGATTTGGGGGCTGCTTTTCATTAAAAGGAAAGCCTTACTGAGGACTCTTACCCTCACTATCTGCCTAAATAATTTCTTTCTAGCTCCTGTATCAATAAGAGCTGCTATGTTATTGTTAGTGCTACAGGTTAGTTATCTGAATTAATCAGTAATATAATAAAAGGAAACTGTTATATGAAAAATGGGCATCCATTGGATAGTTTAAAAATAATGTTTTGGCTGGGTGTGGTGGCTCACACCTGTAATCCCAGCACTTTGGAAGGCCAAGACAGGAGGATTACTTGAGGTCAGGAGTTTGAGACCATCCTGGACAACATAGTAAGATCCCATCTCTACCAAAAAATATGAAAATTAGCCAGGCACGGTGGTGCAGCTGTAGTCCTAACTACTCAGGAGGCTGAGGTGAACCCAAGATATTGAGGCTACAGTTAGCTATGATTGCACCACTATACTCTAGCTTAGGTGACAGGAAGACAGTGTCTCTTTAAAAAAATGAATAATAGGCCAGGCACGGCTCACACCTGTAACCCAGCACTTTGGGAGACCGAGGTGGGCGGATCACCCAAGGTCGGGAGTTCGAGACCAGTCTGACCAACATGGAGAAACCCCGTCTCTACTAAAAAAAATACAAAATTAGCTGGGCATGGTGGCGCAATCCTAGCTACTCGGGAGGCTGAGGCAGGAGAATCACTTGAACCTGGGAGGCAGAGGTTGCAGTGAGCCGAGATCACGCCATTGCACCCCAGCCTGGGCAACAAGAGCGAAACTCCGTCTCAAAAAAAAAAAAAAAAAAATTAAAATAATAATGTATGTGTATTTTCTTGGTTGTTGTTGTTTTAAGACAGGATCTCACTCTGTTGCCCAGGCTGGAGTACAGGGGCACAATCTTGGCTCACTGCAACCTCTACTTCCTGGGCTCAAACAATCCTCACCTCAGCCTTTCCACTAGCTGGGACCACAGGTGTGCACCACCATGCCCAGCTAACTTTTTTTTTTTTTTTTTTTTTTTGAGACAAGAGTCTTGCTCTGTCACCCAGGCTGGAGTACAGTGGTGCGATCTCAGCTCACTGCAGCCTCCACCTCCTGGGTTCAAACGATTCTCCTGCTTCAGCCTCCTGAGTAGCTGGGACTACGGGTGTGCACCACCACGCCTGGCTAATTTTTGAATTTTTAGTAGAGACACAGTTTCACTATGTTGACCAGGATGGTCTCGATCTCCTGACTGTGTGATCTGCCCACCTCGGCCTCACAAAGTCCTGGGATTACAGGCGTGAGCCACCGCACCTGGCCAATTTTTTGTATTTTTTTTTGTAGAGACGGGGTTTCACCATGTTGCCCAGGCTGGTCTCCCGAGCTCCAGTGATCCATGTACTTTGGCCTCCCAAAGTGCTGGGATTGCAGGCATGAGCCACCATGCCCGGCCCAAAATAATAATGTTTTGAGGGAAATTTCTTTAAATTATTTTTATCTTTAGCACCAGTTATTGAGTTCCTCATTTGCTCACTTTCTCTACTAGAACTGAGAAGCTGGGGTTTACTAAATCTATGCCTTGACAATACCAATTCAAACTCTTTTCAGTTCACTAAGATAAGGAACAAGATCCCCACATGGAGAAATAAAGCACAATCATCAAAGACAAATTGTAAACATCATTGAAACTTACACAAGAAAATGTCACATAACATTAGCTTCTTCCTCAGACTTTGAAAAAACAATCACTTGTTATTAAAAATTTTTAAATCACATGAAAAATTTAAAATGTAATTAAATTTAAAATTTTAAATTTAAAAAATATTTAAAATTTAATTAAATTTTAAATTTAAAAAATATTTAAAATTTAATTAAATTTAAAATTTTAAATTTTAAAAATATTTAAAATTTAATTAAGTTTAAAATATAATTAAAAATTTAAAAATCACATTAAGTGATTCCTATACCACTTGAAATCTCTGATTGTCCAAGGACTAATGTTTTAAGGCTTTTTGATGAGCTAAGGAAATTTTTCTCTTTTATTTTTCTCAAATATCATTTACATCTATAAATGATGAGGTAAAAGTGTGAGATTGATTCCCTGCCCTGCTCTGCCCTGAGACAGGGTCTCGCTCTGTCGCTCAGGATAGAGTGCAGTGATGTGATCATAGTTCACTGCAGCCTCAACCTCTTGGGCGCAAGCAATCCTCCTACTTCAGCCTCTTGAGTAGCTGGGACCATAGGTGTGTGCCACCACACCCGGTTAATTTTTAAAAACATTTTTTATAGAGATGGGGTCTCCCTACATTGCCCAGGCTGGTCTTGAATTCCTGGGCTCAGTTGATCCTCCCACCTCAGCCTCCCAAAGTGCTGGGATTACAGGTGTGAGCCACCACACCCGGCCTAAACTTATAAAGTTTTAAAAATATATTTGACCTACTAAAATTTACATTTTATTTTATTTTATTTTAATTTTATTTTATTGAGACAGAATCTGGCTCTGTTGCCCAGGCTGGAGTGCAGTGGCACGATCTTGGCTCACTGCAAACTCTGCCTCCCCGGTTGAAGCGATTCTCCTGCCTCAGCTTCCCGAGTAGTTGTGATTACAGGTGCCCACCACCATGCCCGGCTAATTTTTTTGTATTTAGTAGAGATGGGGTTTCACCATGTTGGCCATGTTGGTCTCGAACTCCTTACCTCAGGTGATCCGCCCACCTTGGCCTCCCAAAGTCCTGGGATTACAGGCATGAGCCACCATGCCTGGTCTGTATTTTATTTTTTTGAGATGGAGTTTCACTCTGTCTCCCAGGCTGGAGTGCAGTGGCATGATCTCGGCTCACGGCAACCTCTGCCTCCCAGGTTCAAGTGATTCTCCTGCCTCAGCCTTCCCAGTAGCTGGGATTACAGGTGCATGCCACCACACCCAGCTAATTTTTGTATTTTTAGCAGATACGAGATTTCGTCATGTTGGCCAGGCTGGTCTTGAACTCCTGACCTCAAGCAATCTGCCCACCTCAACCTCTGAAATTGATGGGCTTACAGGCATGAGCCACCGCATCCGTAGACCTACTAAAATTTAGAGTAGAAGATTCCAGTTAGCACAATAATTACCCTTTCTGCCTGACTGGATGCTTCAAAATAACACGTTAATTTTGTAGAGACAACTTTAGAACATGGTGACATTTTAAAAGCTGAAAAATGTTCACATAGAAGGAAAATCATAGAAAGAATAAATATAAATGACTGATTAACATATGAAAAATGTTTAAGTTCACTAATATCCAAACAACTGGGATTTTTCTCTATTAAATTGACATGTTTTTATTAATTTTTTTCTTCAACTTTTATTTTAAGTTCTGGGTACATGTGCAGGATGTGCAGGTTTGTTACATAGGTAAACCCATGCCATGGTGGTTTGCTACACAGCTCATCCCATCACCTAGTTATTAAGCGCAGCATTCATTAGCTATTCTTCGTGATGCTCTGCCCCCTTCCAACCGACAGGCCCCAGTGTGTGCTGTTCCCCTCCATGTGTCCATGTGTTCTCATCATTCAGTTCCCACTTGTAAGTGAGAACATGTGGTGTTTGGCTTTCTGTTCCTGCGTTAGTTTGCTGAGGATAATGCCTTCCAGCTCCACTCATGTCCCTGCAAAGACATGATCTCATTTCTTTTTACAGCTGCATAGTATTCCATGGTGTGTAGGTACCACATTTTCTTTTCTTTTCTTCCTTCCTTTTTCTTTCTTTCTTTCTTTCTCTTTCTTTCTTTCTTTCTCTTTCTTTCTTTCTTTCTTTCTTTCTTTCTTTCTTTCTTTCTTTCTTTCTTTCTTTCTTTCTTTCTCTTCTCTTTCTTTCTTTCTTTCTTTCTTTCTTTCTTTCTTTCTTTCCTTTCTTTCTTTCTTTCTCTTTCTCTCTTTCTCTCTTTCTTTCTTTCGAGATGGAGTTCTTGTTGCCCAGGCTGGAGTGCAATGGCACGATCTGGGATCACCGTAACCTCCGCCTTCCAGGTTCAAGCAATTCTCCTGCCACAGCCTCGTGAGTAGCTGGGATTACAGGCATGCGCCACCATGCTCAGCTAATTTTGTATTTTTAGTAGAGACGGGGTTTCTCCACTTTGATCAGGCTAGTCTTGAACTCCCGACCTCAGGTGATTCACCCACCCCAGCCTCCCAAAATCCTGGGATTACAGGCATGAGCCACCACACCCAGCCTGTACCACATTTTCTTTATCCAGTCTATCACTGATGGTCGTTTGGTTGATTCCATGTCTTTGCTATTGTGATTAGTGCCGCAATGAACATACTCATGCATGTATCTTTATAACAGAATGATTTTTGTTCCTTTGGGTATATACCCAGTAATGGGATTGCTGGGTCAAATGGTATTTCTGCCTCTAGATCTTTGAAGAATCACCACACTGTCCTCCACAATGGTTAAACTAATTTACACTCCCACCAACAGTGTAAAAGTGTTCCTTTTTCTTTGCAACCTCACCAGCATCTGTTGTTTCTTAACATTTTATTATTTATTTATTTTGAGACAGAGTCTCGCTCTGTCACCCAGGCTGGAGTGCAGTGGTGCCATTTTGGCTCACTGCAACTTCCTCCTCCCAGATTCAAGGGATTCTCCTGCCTCAGCCTCCCAAGTAGTTGGAATTACAGCCATGTCCTACCACGCCCAGCTAATTTTTATATTTTTAGTAGAGATAAGGTTTCACCATATTGACCAGGCTGATCTCAAACTCCTGACCTCAGGTGATCTGCCTCCCTTGGCCTACCAAAGTGCTGGGATTACAGACATGAGCCACTATGTCTGGCTGTTTTTTCACTTTTTTTTTTTTCTCTGAGACGGTGTTTCACTCTTGTTACCCAGGGTGGAGTACAATGGCGCGATCTCAGCTAACTGCAACCTCCGCCTCCCAGGTTCAAGTGATTCTCCTGCCTCAGCCTCCCAAGTAGCTGGAATTACAGGTGTGTGCCACCAATCCCACCTAATTTTTGTATTTTTAGTAGAGACAGAGTTTCGCCATGTTGGCCAGGCTGGTCTTAAACTCCTAACCTCAGGTGATCCGCCTGTCTCGGCCTCCCAAAGTGCTGGGATTACAGGCATGAGCCACCATGCCTGGCCTTAGTTTGTTTGTTTGTTTTGAAATGGAGTCTCACTGTGTCACCCAGGCTAGAGTGCAATGGCACGATCTTGGCTCACTACAACCTCCGCCTCCCGGTTCAAGCGATTCTTCCACCTCAGCCTCCTGAGTAGCTGGGATTACAGGCATCTGTCATCATGCCCAGCTAATTTTTGTATTTTTGTAGAGATGGGGTTTCACCATGTTTGCCAGGCTGGTCTTGAACTCCTGACTTCAGGTGATCCACCCACCTCGGCCTCCCAAAGTGCTGGGATTACAGGTGTGAGCCACCATGCCTGGCCTCAAATTGACATGTTTTTAAAGATAAGCTGGGCACAGTGGCTTGCACCTATAGTCCCAGCTACTTGGGAGGCTGAGGTGGGAGGATGGCTTGAGCCCAGGAGATTGAGGTTGCAGTGAGCTATGATTGCACCACTGTACTCCAGCCTGGGTGACAGAGTGAAATGCTGGCTCTAAAAAAATAAATCCACAAAGATTTTAAAAAACAAAGACAGGCCGGGTGTGGGGGCTCATGCCTGTAATCCTAGCACTTTGGGAGGCCAAGGCGGGCGGGTCACCTGAGGTCAGGAGTTCAAGAACATTCTATCTAACATGGTGAAACCCTGTCTCTACTAAACATACAAAAATTAGTCAGGCATGGTGATGCATGCCTGCAGTCCCAACTACTTGGAAGGCTGAGGCAGGAGAATCGCTTGAACCTGGGAGACAGAGGCTACAGTGAGCTGAGATTGCACCACTGGACCCCAGCCTGGACAACAGAGTGTAACTCTGTCTCAAAAAAATAAATAAATAAAATAAAATAAATAAAGATAATATCCAAACTCTGCACAAAGGTAATATAAAGTAGGTTTAAGAGCTCAGACCCTGAAGCCACCACTGTCTGCATGGATTGGGGCAGCTACTTAGCCTCTCTGCCCTTCAGTGTACTCGTCTACAAAGAAGGAATAATAATAGCAACTGCATCATACAGGATTAAATTCATTAAGTACAAAGGACTTAGAATAGTGCTTGACACAAACTAAATGTTCAATCAATTTTAGCCATTAATATATATTTCTAGGACATACAAGAAACTAGTACCTATGATTGCCTCAGTGGAGAGGAAAAGTATTATCTTTATTTATTTATTTTATTTTATTTTTGAGATGGAGTCTGGCTCTGTTGCCCAGGCTGGAGTGCAGTGGCACCATCTCAGCTCACTGCAAGCTCTGCCTCCGGGTTCATGCCATTCTCCTGCCTCAGCCTCCCGAGTAGCTGGGACTACAGGCACCCACGACCACGCCCGGCTAATTTTTTATATTTTTAGTAAAGACGGGGTTTCACCGTGTTAGCCAGGATGGTCTCGATCTCCTGACCTCATGATCCACCCACCTCGGCCTCCCAAAGTGCTGGGATTACAGGTGTGAGCCACCGGTCTGTGTAGCCCTGTTATCTTTATTTTATTCTTTTATTTATTTATTTATTTTTATTTTTGAGAGGAAGTCTTGCTCTTATCCCCCAGGCTGGAGTGCAATGATGTGATCTCAGCTAACTGCAACATCCGCCTCCCAGGTTCAAGTGATTATCCTGCCTCAGCCTCCAGAGTAGCTGGGATTACAGGCGCCTGCCACCACGCCCAGCTAATTTTTGTATTTTTAGTAGAGACGGGGTTTCACCATGTTGGCCAGGCTGGTCTCGAACTTCTGACCTCAAGTGATCTGCCCGCCTCGGCCTCCCAACAGAGTCTTGCTCTGTCGCCCAGGCTGGAGTGCAGTGGCACAATCTCGGCTCACTATAACCTCTGCCTCTTGCGTTCAAGTGATTCTCCTGCCTCAGCCTCCAGAGTAGCTGGGATTACAGGCGCCCACCACCAAGCCCGGCTAATTTTTGTAGTATTAATAGAGAGGGGGTTTCACCATGTTGGCCAGGCTAGTCTGGAACTCCTGACTGCAGGTGATCCGTCCACCTTGGCCTCCCAAAGTGCTAGGATTACAGGCGTGAACCACCATGTCTGGCCTATTTTGTTTTTTAATTGTTTCCTTTCTGTACTTTGAATAAATGTACATGTTTCATGCAGGTGTTCTTTCTTTTCGTGTTCCAGAATTGTGGGTGAGACACAAAGCTCTAGAAAAAGACATTCAGAACTCCACATTGTGTGTTTCTGGAGCCTTCAAGACCTCTCTGGGCTTACTGGGAAGCATACTTTTTTCCTGACAGGAGGACAGAGTCCTACTTAACTACTGCACACTCTAGGGTCCCAAACCTTCTCAGTCCAGGCACTCGTAGTATCTCAGCCATATTTTCTTGGTGCACCCAGACCAAAAGAACTACCTTCCTAATTACATTCCATTTATTATGTAGCTAGTTCCAACATCTACAACCTAAGTATTTGTGTCTAAATACCTAATAGCCATTTTGTTTGTTTGTTTTTGTTTTTTTGAGACGGAGTCTCACTCTGTCGCCCAGGCTGGAGTGCAGTGGCACGATCTGGGCTCACTGCAATCTCCGTCCTCTGAGTTCAAGCGATTCTCCTGCCTCAGCCTCCCGAGTAGCTGGGATTATAGGCACCTGCCACCGCGCCCGGCTAATTTTTTTTGTATTTTTAGTAGAGACGGGGTTTCACCATCTTGGTCAGGCTGGTCTTGAACTCCTGATCTCGTGATCCACCTGCCTCAGCTTCCCAAAGTGCTGGGGTTACAGGCGTGAGCCACTACGCCTGGCCCCTAAAGCCATTTTTAAAAGTTCATATAAATCGAAAAATGCTTTTTTTTTTTTTTTTTGAGATGGAGTCTTGCTCTGTTGCCCAGGCTGGAGTGCAGTGGCGTGGTCTCAGCTCACTGCAACCTTCACCTCCCAGGTTCAAGCAGTTCTTCTGCCTCAGCCACCTGAGTAGCTGGGACTACAGGCATGTGCCACCACAACCAGCTAATTTTTGTATTTTTAGTAGAGACGGGGTTTCACCATGTTGGCCAGGATGGTCGCAATCTCCTGACCTTGTGATCTGCCTGCCTTGGCCTCCCAAAGGGTTGGGATTACAGGCGTGAGCCAGCGTGCCCGGCCAAAAAATGCTATTTTTATTCTTTCTTTCTTTCTTTTTTTTTTTTTTTTTGAGACGTAGTCTCGCTCTGCCACCCAGGCTGGAGTGCAGTGGCGTGGCTCACTGCAACCTCCACCTCCTGGGTTCAAGCAATTCTCCTGCCTCTGCCTCCCAAGTAGCTGGGATTACAGGTGCCCACCACCAAGCCTGGCTAATTTTTTTTTCTATCTTTAGTAGAGATGGGGTTTCACGGTGTTGGTCAGGCTGGTCTCGAACTCCTGACCTTAGGTGATCTGCCCACCTCAGCCTCCCAAAGTGCTGGGATTATAAGTGTGAGCCACTGTGCCCAGTCTATTTCATTCTTACATAGCCACAGTTGCTAATGGGATGTGTGTGTGCCTGTTGGGTACTGCACAACTCCTCAAACCCTGGAAAAAAATTGGCCGCTGCCACCCCTCTCATCTCCCATTCCACATTGACTTTCACAGTCAATGCTTTTTATCCCCAGCTTTGCAAAGATAATACGTCAATGCAAGGGATATAGTGTGTTCTAATGTCAAAATTGTGCTAATACTGTAGTTAGAGTGGTGTGTAACTGACATAGCTGTTTCCCTTAAATATTTGAAACAGCCCACGGTGCCCCTGTGAATTTGCTGTTCCCAAGCCACCCTGGCGTACAGTTTGAGAACCTCAGCTGTATAACTTTTTATAACTTTTGAATCTAGTTGAGGAGTCAGCCCATTGTGAAAAAGCATGACATATATAGTTCCCCCCAATCATTTTGTCCCAAAATGTTCTACAATCAAACTACCCCTTTCCAGTGGACTGTGCAGAGGGGAAACAAACAAACAAACAAACAAACAAAAAACCCAAACTGCCCTTTCCCATTGCGTAGCCAGTCCACTGGAGACATTTTGTTGCGGATTCTTTAACCTTCAATGCCATTTGCACTAGTGCCTTATCATCTGCAGTAGGGGATGGAGGTGTCAGCTTCCCTTTTCCCTCTTTCCTGACATCTTTGGTATTGGGGAAAGAAAAAAAAACCATGGAAAGGGAAATAATAGGCACTGGGGGACTCCAAAGGGGGAGAAGATGGGACGGATTTCATGTTGAAAAATGACCTATTGCATAGAAGGTTCATTATTTTAGTGATGGGTGCACTAGGAACTCAAACCTCACCATTCCACATTATATCCATGTAACAAACATGCACATGTATCCCCCGAATCTGTCCAAATAATAATAATAAGAGATGGGAGACAGAGGTCTTATGTGACTGCCTGCCAACTGCACATCCAGGATCCAGACTTGAAGCTTATAAATATGTATAAAATGTTGGGCTCAGGAGTGGTGGCTCACGCTTGTAATCTCAGCACTTTGGGAGGTGAAGGCAAGCGGATCACTTGAGGCCAGGAGTTGGAGGCCAGCCCGGGCAATGTAGCAAGAGCCTGTCTCTACAAAAACTAAAAAAAAAATTAGCTGGACTTTATGGCACACACCTGTAGTCCCCAGCTAGTGGGGAGGCTGAGGCAAGAGGATCACTTGAGCCTGGGAGTTTGAGGTTACAATGAGCTATGATTGCACCATCACACTCCAGCCTAGGCAAGAGAGTGAAAAAAGGCCAGGCGCAGTGGCTCACACCTGTAATCCCAGCACTTTGGGAGGCCGACGCAGGTGGATCATGAGGTCAGGAGATCGAGACCATCCTGGCTAACATGGTGAAACCCCGTCACTACTAAAAATACAAAAAATTAGCCGGACGTGGTGGAGGGCGCCTGTAGTCCCAGCTACTCGGGAGGCTGAGGCAGGAGAATGGCGTGAACCTGGGATGAGGAGCTTGCAGAGTGAGCCGAGATCGTGCCACTGCACTCCAGCTTGGGCAACAGAGCAAGACTTTGTCTAAAAAAAAAAAAGAGAGAGAGAGTGAAAAATAGCCAGGTACAGTGGCTCATGCCTGTAATTTCAGCATTTTGGGAGGCTGAGGCAGGAGAATCACTTGAGGCTAGGAGGTGGAGGCTACATTGAGCTATGATCACATCACTGCACTCCAGCATGGGCAGCAGAGTGATACCTTGTCTCAAAAAAAAAAAAGGCCAGGCATGGTGGCTCACACCTGTAATCCCAGCATTTTAGGAGGCTGAGGTGGAAGGATTATTTGAGGTCAGGAGTTCGAAACCAGCCTGGCCAACATGGTGAAACCCCATTTCTACTAAAAATACAAAAAAAAAAAATTACCAAGGCATGGTGGTGGGTGCCTGTAATCCCAGCTACTTGGGAGGCTGAGGCAAGAGAATTGCTTGAGCCAGGGAGGCAGAGGTTGCAGTTAGCTGAGATCGCGCAACCATTGCACTCCAGCCTGGGTGACAGAGCAAGACTTAGTCTCAGAAAAATGTTGGACACCCTTGAGTATTAACATAGAATATCCAGGTGAAGGGCACTGAGCTTCAACTTCATCACCTCATGGTAAGTTCCCTGTGCAAAGCTGGCAGCAAGGTTCTTGTGAGTGTCCCTGCCTCCGTGGCTAATGCTAACTAACTGACATGGGCTATGTGAGGCGACCCCTCAAATACTGGAACTTCCATAGGTGCATGTGGAGGGGCTTTTGGGAGGGTTCTGGGAGGAGTGGATCTGCCAGACATGGGTAAGCTGCCTCCATTCCCACTGTCTTCACAGTCACTCAACCGACACGCTCTTACTCGCTCCTTGTTCTTTGTCTCTTCCAAGGTTTCTTCCCCTGCTTGGGGGACACAGTTGTCCTAATCAACAGCTGAGGCTGAGCTCAAGTCCAACCAGGAGACAGAAGAGTTTCTGTTGGCTGGGGAGGTGAGAAGGCTGGAGAGCTGATTGAGGATCTTGCCTTTCTCAGAAAGCCCAGAGGGGTCTCTAAGGTTCCCAGACACTTTACATTTTTTGTCCAGGGCTTTTGGTCTCAGCTGCAATTCTGGAACATGGGAAAAAAGAAAATCCACATAACATTCTGTTGTCCATTTATTCAAAATACAGAAATGAAATATTTAAAGAATAAAATAAAGATAACATTCACAAGAGGAACCATGAAATTAACCCTCTCCTGGGAGTATACATTGGAAATCAATTTGGAAATATCTAACAAGAGCCTTAAAAACGTTCTTAAGAATATAATTAAAGATGCAGAAAAAGATTATGTACTCATGATAAAGCTTAATTTATACAATAAAAAGAAAAAGATCATGTATAAAGATATGCAATACAATGTTATTTACAAGGTGTATGTATATTTTAAATTATTTAAAATAGGAAGTAACCTAAATTTCCAATAACAAGTAAATGGTTAATTAATTTGGGCTATACCATCATAATGGAATATCATATAGCCATTCAAAGCCGTTGTTTTATGAGTTTTAGTGACAGGGAAAATGATTACTATAGGTGCCTGTTCACTGTTTTCAAAGAGTCCTAAATTTTTTTTATTTATTTTTTTTGAGACGGAGTCTCACTCTGTTGCCTAGGCTGGAGTGTAGTGGCGAGATCTCAGCTCACTGCAACCTCCACCTCCCAGGTTCAAGTGATTCTCCTGCCTCAGCCTCCCGAGTAGCTGGGATTACAGGCATTCACCACCACGCCCAGCTAATTTTTGTGTTTTTAGTAGAGATGGGGTTTCACCATGCTGGCCAGGCTGGTCTTGAACTCTTGACCTCAGATGATCCACCTGCCTTGGCCTCCCAAAGTGCTGGGATTACAGGTGTGAGCCACCATGCCAGGCCACTAAACTTTTTTTAGTGTATATTTTATGCCAGTTTCTATACTGCCAACCTCACACTAGATGGTAAGTGCTAGAAAGTCAAAACAAGGTTAAGGGAAGGTTCTCCAATGTTAGATTTTGTTTTATATAAATATATACAAAAATATATGATATATTTATATATTATATATAAAAATATATAATATATTAAAATATATAATATATAAAAATATATAATATATTAAATATATATTATACATAATATATATGAAAATATATATGATACATAAAATATATATGAAAATATATATGATACATAAAATATATATGAAAATATATATGATATATAAAATATATATGAAAATATATATGATATATAAAATATATATGAAAATATATATGATATATAAAATATATAATATATTAAAATATATATTATATAAAATATATAATATATTAAAATATATATTATATAAAATATATAATATATTAAAATATATATTATATAAAATATATAATATATTAAAATATATATTGTACATAAAATATATAATATATTAAAACATATATTGTACATAAAATATATAATATATTAAAACATATATTGTACATAAAATATATAATATATTAAAACATATATTGTACATAAAATATATAATATATTAAAACATATATTGTACATAAAATATATAATATTGTACATAAAATATATAATATATTAAAACACATATTATACATAAAATATATAATATATTAAAACACATATTATACATAAAATATATATTAAAACATACATTATACATAAAATATCATATATTGTACATAAAATATATAATATTGTACATAAAATATATAATATATTAAAACACATATTATACATAAAATATATAATATATTAAAACACATATTATACATAAAATATATATTAAAACATACATTATACATAAAATATATATTAAAACATACATTATACATAAAATATATATTAAAACATACATTATACATAAAATATATAATATATTAAAACTTATATTATACATAAAATATATAATATATTAAAACATATATTATACATAAAATATATAATATATTAAAACATATATAATATATAATATATTAAAATATATAATATATAATATATTTAGATATAGAAAATATATATATAAATATATTTTTATGTATATGTATTTTTGAGACTGAGTCTCACTCTGTCACCCAGGCTGGAGTGCAGTGGCTCAATCTCGGCTTCCTGCAGCCTCCGCCTCCCAGGTTCAAGCAATTCTCCTGCCTCAGCCTCCCAAGTAGCTGGGATTACAGGCATGCACCACCACGTCCAGCTAATTTTTGTGTTTTCAGTAGAGACGGGTTTTTACCATGTTGGCCAGGCTGGTCTTGAACTCTTGACCTCAGGTGATCTGCCCTCCTTGGCCTCCCAAAGTGCTAGGATTGCAGGCGTGAAACACCGCACCTGGCCTGGTTTTTTTTGTTTGTTTTTTTGAGACAGAGTCTCGCTCTGTCACCCAGGCTGGAGTGCAGTGGTGTGATCTTGGCTCACTGCAAGCTCCGCCTCCCAGGTTCATGCCATTGTCCTGCCTCAGCCTCTCCGAGTAGCTGGGACTACAGGCACCCACCACCATGGCCGGCTAATTTTTTATATTTTTAGCAGAGATGGGGTTTCACCGTGGTCTCAATCTCCTGACCTCGTGATCCGCCCGCCTCGGCCTCCCAAAGTGCTGGGATTACAAGCGTGAGCCACCGTGCCCAGCCTTTTTTTAATTTAATTTTTAATTTTTTTAATTTTTTTATTTTTTTGAGACAGAGTCTCGCTCTGTCGCCCAGGCTGGAGTGCAATGGTGTGATCATAGCTCACTGTAGCCTTGACCTCTCCGGCTCAAGAGATTCTCCTGCCTTGGCTTCCCAAGTCGCTGGGACTACAGAGGCACATCACCACATCTGGCTAATTTTTAAATTTTTTTGTAAAGACAGGGGTCTCACTTCGTTGCCCGGGCTGGTCTCAAACTTCTGGGCTCAAGTGATCATCCACACACCTCGGCCTCCCAAAGTGCTGGGATTACAGGTGTGAGCCACTGTGCCCCACCTCAATTTTGTAGGATTTTTGTAGGATTTTGATTCCGATCTTTTCTCTGCCACTTATCATTTGTGTGCCCTGAGTGAGTTCCTGTCATCTCGGTATGTCTGTTTCTTGTCCGTGAAATAGGGGTCACAGTACCTACCTCATGCTGGGTTCGAGATCTCCGTGTGCCACATATTAGCTTTTGACCTTGGGCTGATTAGTTGTCCTCTCTCAGCCTCAGCTCCCAAACCAGGAGGTGGAGCTAATGTGGCTGCCTCCAGGCATGTGCACGAAGATGGGCACGGATGGCTCTGAGCACCCAGCACAGAGCAAGACCCCTTCACCAGGTAGACACCTGGCAGACAGGAGTTACCACTGCTTATGATACAACGGTATTTCCTCAATTTGAAGATAATGTTGAAAGTAAGCTGCATCATTGATTTAATAACAGTGCTTTGAGTGAGAGAGAGAAAAAAAAGAAACCAATGTGGCATTCAGTGCATAAGAATAAAATGAGGTGTTGAATAAAAAGTCTTGGGCAGGGCGTGGTGGCTCACGCCTGTAAATCCCAACACTTTGGGAGGCCGAGGTGGGTGGATCACCTGAGGTCAGGGGTTTGAGACCAGCCTGGCCAACATGGTGAAACCCCGTCTCTACTAAAAATACAAAAATTAGCCCAGCATGGTGGCGTGCGCCTGTAGTCCCAGCTACTTACGAGGCTGAGACAAGAGAGTCGTGTGAACCCACGAGGCGGAGGCTGCAGTAAGTTGAGATTGCCCCACTGCACTCACTCCACCCTGGTTGACAGAGCGAGACTCTGTCTCAAAGAAAAAAAAATCTAATTTTTATACGCATCCGTTAGGGACTTTTCACATCGTGTGCATTTCCATAAATCTACACACTGTATTTTTGCACAGACTTGTGTTTCTAGGTGTTTCTGGGGCTCCAGGATTCTCTTACAGGAGATGACTGTTCAACTTGTTTTTAAATGAAAACACTAATGTTTTGTTTTATTTTTTTCCCTGCATGAAAAGTAACAATCCACCATAAAGCAAAGGGCATGCCCCCCAACCAAGCCATCCTTGCTCAGGGGTAGAGAGTAACCCTTTGCGGGGAGTGGGTGATAGTGCTAAGATTTGGGTTCTGGTTTTAAGGAGTTATCTAAAGTTTAGTTCTGAAAGAAGATGCAAAGGGGATTTCTCATGGAGGAATGCAAGCCTATGGGACAGAAGGCGATGAGTCAGGAATCGTTGGATTGGGTCACCAAGAGCCTGGGTCCTGATCCAGGATGCTTGTCCCAAAAGGGGCCCCACATACTTGATTAAGAAGGAAAGAGTGAGACCACTGTGAGGGGCAACAGTCAAGGATAGGGGACAGAAGGGGTCTTTGAATCTGAAGCCCACCAGGGGCTGACTGTCCAGCTTTGATGTGAGCAAGGGCCCCTTTGAGGAGCTGCCCAGGCTAGTTCCTTCCACAGTGGCTCAAAGACAGGAGGGCCTGATCTGTCGCCGACTGGCTGGGAGACTGAGATCTGTTGCAGGCCAACTAGTGCGTGTGACCCAGGGTCAGATAAATCCCCAAAAGATCCCTAGCAAGTGGCGGGATTATCTCCTACCCCTTTGCTTGAGCAGGCCGGAGGCCAGGAGCTGAGACTCCTCATTCCCCATTTCTGTTTACCTTTTCCCCAGCTGTGAACAAAGGACAAGAATTTGGGAGTGACAGGCATGTGGCCACACACTCAAATGCACTTGTTTATACCTGTTTGTTTACTGTTTGAGCAGGTTCTTGCTTAGCAATAACTGAGTTTATCTCCTTGTCTTAAGGAAACTCTTAAGAATGTTATTTATTATAATGTAGCAAAATTTAAATGTCTCTTGAATGATGAAGCACTAACAAATGTGCTATATCTAAATGTAGAAATGCACATTTACAAGTATTATCCTCTCCTGGCATTTTCATCTTAACATTCAGTCTGCTGACAACACTCAAAAACTTCATAAAAGATCACAGTCTAGCACTTAAGTTCTACAGATAATGTTGAAATCTTGCACAAGATTTAGGAATCTCAGGCAATGACATGCCATGACACTGCTATTAGGAAATGTGTAATATACTCTTCTGTTACTATCAGTGGAAAGTCAAAAAACAAACAAACCATAGTGATAAGAGCTGTGTGAATTAAGGAATTTTAGAGCTGAAAGTGACCTTCGAAATCCTAGAGCCTCACCCATTTTTACCTTCTAATAATCGTGATGTAAAATATCACACTTTCACTGTAGAAAATTTGGAAATATACAGAAGATGTTTAAAATTAGAAAGAAAAGGCCGGGCGTGGTGGCTCATGCCTGTAATCCCAGCACTTTCGGAGGCTGAGGCGGGCAGATCACAAGGTCAAGAGATCGAGACCATCCTGGCCAACATGGTGAAACCCCGTCTCTACTAAAAATACAAAAAATTAGCTAGGCATGGTGGCATGCGCCACTGCAATCCGGCCTAGCGACAGAGTGAGACTCGGTCTCAAAAAAAAAAAAAATCAGGAAGAAAAAAATCACCCACAATTGTATCACGTACAAGAGGCCACCATTTTTTAACACTTTGCC
Source organism: Pongo abelii (assembly GCF_028885655.2). NCBI lineage: Eukaryota > Metazoa > Chordata > Mammalia > Primates > Hominidae > Pongo > Pongo abelii. The sequence goes on from NC_071999.2 coordinate 22,703,213, forward strand.
GTATTTCCTTTCAGACATGTAAAATTTTTGATATGTTTATTTTTTTCTTTTTCTTGCTACAAAAAACTGAGATCATACAGTTTGTATCCTTCACCTTTACTTAACATTATATAGTGATAATTTAGCTTTTCATTAAAAACTTTTTGAATATGGAATTTTTATTGATTACGTAAAATGTGACAGTATGGCATAGAGTCATAAAATATTTGTAACCATCATCATATTCTTGAATGTGTAATTGCTTGAATCATATTCTTGAATGTGTAGATGTGCTAAGGGAAATACTTTTGTGCATAAATGTTTGCCCCATTTTTAAATTGTTTCTGTAGAAATTGTTGCCAAATTATGTTCCAGCCAGGTGCGGTGGCTCACACCTGTAATCCCAGTACTTTGGGAGGCCGAGGTGGGTGGATCACTTGATGTCAGGAGTTCAAGACCAGCCTGGCCAACATGGTGAAACCCCATCTCTACAAAAATAGAAAAATTAGCTGGGCATGATGACAGATGCCTGTAATCCCAGCTACTCAGGAGGCTGAGGTGGAAGAATCGCTTGAACCGCGAGGCGGAGGTTGTAGTGAGCCGAGATCTCACCACTGCACTCTAGCCTAGGCAACAGAGGGAGACTCCATCTCAAAAAACAAAACCAAACAAAAAAACAAAACAAAACAAAACAAAATTTGTTCCAGAAAAGTTATAACAATTTTTGTCAACAACATGAGAGTGTCTATTTCAGTGTAACCTTTCTAGAATCAGAGTATTACTTTTTTTTTTGAGAGAGAGTCTGGCTCTGTCGCCCAGGCTGGAATGCAGTGGCACAATCTTGGCTCACTGCAACCTCCACCTCCTGGGTTCAAGCAGTTCTCTGCCTCAACCTCCTGAGTAGCTGGGATTACAGGCACCCACCACCACGCCCGGCTAATTTTTTGTATTTTTAGTAGAGATGGGGCTTCACCATCTTGGCCAGGCCGGTCTTGAACTCCTGACCTCAGGATCCACTGGCCTCAGCCTCCCAAAGTGCTGGGATTACAGGTGTGAGCCACCACGCCTGGTCGAGTATTACCATTTTTAATAATGGTAATGGGTAGTAGAAAATAATGTTATTTTAGGAAACAATTCTAAAGCTTCATTTTCAGGAGACTGAGATTTTAGAAGCTACTCCTTTAATTCTTATGACATAGAGTCTGATTAGACACAAAATAAATGTTATGAAAATGCTACTACTATTCTTTGAAGGCTGTTTATAGTTTGTAGATGCTGAGAATATGGTGAAATGGTAAACTATGCATAGTCTTAACTTACAGAGTGCTAGAGTTTTGGGCTGAGGAGCTTGTCACCATTGGGCATCTGACACAACTGACTGTTTGGGCTTCTGGGACTGTTTCTGGAGGGGCCTGGATCTCAGCACACTGTGTCAGGCAGGAGAGGAAAAAAATGTATCTGCTTGCTCCTAAGCTCATTGGTCGAAGATTCTCCCCACAGGCTTCAATTTCTCTGCACTTACTTTTCTCTGACTTACTGTGGGTTTCTCAAGTGTAGGGGCCAGGGGTCCTGTGAGGTGGGTGCCATTTGGGATGCCACATGGAGCTGGCAGGGTCCACAGACAGCTGGTTTCTGCAGTGGCAGCAGGGTGGAGCAAGCGTCCAAGGGTGTCCAAAGATTTGGAGTGGTACTTAAGAGGTGTTTACACGAGCAACAAGGTAAGTAGAGATAACTGGGCCTTCAATACAGAGGTTGATGGAAACACATCTGCAAGTGTACCTGATTCAAATCATCACACAGTAACCCCTCCAGGGGAACGTCAAATTCTGTACTGTTTTTAATGCCCAGCTGACACATTGCTCTAGTCCAGTGGTTCTAGAACTTTTTGAGCTTAGGATCCCTTTATACTCTTAAAAATTATTGAGAACTTCAGACAAATTCATGTATGTGAAGTGAGGGGACAGAAAGGAGGTATATCTATATCCATATCTATCTATCAATATTTATCATATTAAAAATTAAAACAGAAAAAATTAAAGAATATTTATAAATGGAAAAATGGCCATTATAAACCAATTACATGTTAACACAAATAATGTGTTTTATGCAAAATAACTATATTTCCCAAAATAAATGTTAGTGGCATCAGTGGCATTGGTTTACATTTTGCAAACCTCTTGAATAGCGGGTTTAATATCAGATAGTGGAATTCTTTTTTGTTTTTTTTTTTTTTCTGAGACATTGTCTTGCTCTGTCGCCCAGGCTGGAGTACAGTGGTGCAATCTCAGCTCACTGCGACCTCTGCCTCCTGGGTTCATGTGATTCTCGTGCCTCAGCCTTCTGAGTAGCTGGGATTTATAAGCGTGCGCCACCATGCCCGGCTAATTTTTTGTATTTTTCGTCGAGACGGGGTTTCACCATGTTGGCCAGGCTGCTCTTGAACTCCTGACCCCGAGTGATCTGCCCACCTCGGCCTCCCAAAGAGCTGAGATTACAGGCGTGAGCCATTGCATCTGGCCGCAGATGGTGGAGTTTTTATTTCTGCTTCCACATTTGACCTGTTACAATATGTTTTGTTTGAAGTAGATGGGGGAAGTCCAGCATCCCCCAGGTATACAATTGAAAAGGGGGACTTCGTGTGCCCCTGAAGTCCACAGACCACACTTTGAGAACTGCTGCTCAAGTCTAAATTGTGAGTTTCTCAATTATATGAACAAGACTCTAGCGGAAACCAGTACTGTATGCGCTCAACAGACTAAATTGTTTGGAAAAGCGTTTCCTAGGAGTTGCTATAAACCAAATGACTCATTTAAACGTTTTTATTACTTTGACAAATACTTCAGCTCTGCAGCCTGTTCCTTTTTTAAACCAACTTGCCTCATTACACAGCTGTGATCTGCACAGCTTTGGACACCAGGTGGCTCCCACCCCCAGCCTTTTCTAGAAGGATCCATTCAGGACACTTCATTCCTTGATGGCGCCCTAGCTGCTCAGGGCACTCAGGGAAACTTTATTTTGTTCAACAAAAGAAAAGAGTCAGTTGTGGGAGGCCGAGGCAGGCAGATCAACTGAGGTCAGGAGTTCGAGACCAGCCTGGCCAACATGGCAAAACTCCGTCTCTACTAAAAATACAAAAATTAGCCGGGCATAATGGCGGGCACGTGTAATCCCAGCTACTTGGGAGGCTGAGGCAAGAGAGTTGCTTGAATCTCAAACGCAGGGGTCGCAGTGAGCCAAGATCATGCCACTGCACTCCAGCCTGGGCGACAGAGCAAGACTCCATCTCAACAAAAAAAAAAAAAAGGAGAGAGAGAAAAGTCAGTTGGGTAAGGGGAGGATTATTTCAAGGAAAAGGGAAGTTAAGAAAGAATAGAACAGGTGGCTCATGCCTGTAATCCCAGCACTTTGGGAGGCCGAGGCGGGTCTAACGCGAGGTCAGGAGTTCAAGACCAGCACAGCCAAGATGGTGAAACCCCGTCTCTACTAAAAGTACAAAAATTAGCCGGGCACGGCGGCAGGTACCTGTAATCCCAGCTACTCAGGAGGCTGAGGCAGAGAATTGCTTGAACTTGGGAGGCAGAGGTTGCAGTGAGTCGAGATTGCTCCACTGCACTCCAGCCTGGGCGAAAGAGTGAGACGCCGTCTCAAAAAAAAAAAAAAAAAAAAGTATATTTAACATAGGAGGTGGTTAAAAAAAAATCTAAGAGTTGGTCTGAATACTGGAAGAAGTACTATTTGGCACCTTCACTCTCTTACCAGCTAATGTAGCTTTTTCCTTATTGTTTTTAACTGACATGCTTAAATTGGGTATCATTATCTCTACTAAAATGGTTCCCTCTCAAAGCGAGGTGTTATACTAGAAACCACGTGGGATAAACAAAGAGGTGGTGGGGAATGCGCCCCTCCACCCTGAGAGACAGGAGGTGTGGGTGTTTTCACTCTAGCGTATATTCACTGTGACACTGCGGGGCTAATTCTGTTTCCTAACCTGAGTGATCCATCCCACTTATAAGAGAGGGCTGATAATCCTTAACTGCCCAGAGGTTTGTTTCCAAATCAGATTGTCTCTGAAGTTCCTTGCCAGACTCGAAATACATGATTCTGTGATTCTATTTCAGTCTGGTTGAGTTCTTTAGTTGCAAGCAACAGGTAACCAACTTTGGTTAATCTTGCCCAGTTTCCTTAATAAGACTCATACGGCCCTTCGCTACCTGGGCCCTGCCTGTGTCTCCAGCCTCCAATCTCCTTCAGGCACTGTGAAGCTCCAGCCATATGGCAACATCCCCCACACCATGTGTGCCCCTTCTCTGGCCCCTCCTGGCTGATAGTAGGTTTCAAGTAGGCGTCACTTCTGCTGGGCTGCCTTCCATGACCTCCCCAGTCTGGATCGCGTCCTCTCCTGGGTGCTCCAGCAGCAGCTTCCTCCACTTCTCCATCATACCTTTGAGACTATTGTATTATAATTTTCTAAATGCTTTCCCCTCCTGTGAGTCCTGGGCAGAAGGAAACATGTCCTCCTTCTTCACGGGTATCCCCAATACACAGTACAGTGTCTGGCACACAGCAGGTACACAAAATATATTTAATGAAGGAACAGAGGAAGGGAAAGAAGACATCTCTTCTTGGATAGTGCCAGTCATATATTAGGTGTTCATTAAACATTTGTAGAACTGAACTGAGAACGCTGAGCCGTTTAACTGGATCCTCAAAATCTCATAAAATAAACACAGATAGGCCGGGCGCGGTGGCTCGCGCTTGTAATCCCAGCACTTTGGGAGGCTGAGGCGGGCGGATCACAAGGTCAGGAGATCGAGACCATCCTGGCTAACACAGGTGAAACCCCGTCTCTACTAAAAATACAAAAAATTAGCCGGGCGTGGTGGTGGGCGCCTGTAGTCCCAACTACTCGGGAGGCTGAGGCAGGAGAACGGCGTGAACCCGGGACGCGGAGCTTGCAGTGAGCCGAGATCGCGCCACTGCACTCCAGCCTGGGTGACAGAGGAAAACTCTGTCTCAAAAAAAAAAATTAAATTAAAATTAAAAAACACAGATAATAATAGGATTTTGCCGAATATAGAACCAAGTGGCAGATTTGAAATTTGAACCACAACATCCTGGATTTGACGTCTTTTGTACTACTTTTGTTGAGAAAGGGGAAATGCTTTCTTCGCTCAGGCACCCACCACCAGAGCTAGCCTGGGGGATGCGGGCTCAGCACGTGCTGGTGTCTGGAGAGGAACCCCGGGGGGATGGAGAAACGGTGGAGAGACGGGGAGGGCTCCGGAAAACTGCGTTCTCACAAGACCAAAGGGAGGGGAGGGAGGGGGAGATCTGGCTGCAAGTGCAGTTGGAGAGGGTGTGAAGAGATCCGCAGTCCTCTCCAAGGCTCTGGAGCGCCCGGCGCCCTGGAGGCTCGTGCGCCCCGTGCCGCTGCGGTAGGACCTGGCAGTGCGCAGCTCCTGAAGGGCCTGGCGGTGCACGGGGCAGGCAGGACGGGCGAAATCCCCCGGGGTCAGCGGTCAACAGAAAGGGCGACACGGAACGGCGTTCCTGGCACCGGAGCTCGCCGCACCGAAGGCTCCTGGTAACAGCGACACGGGACCGGGCGATGTGACCACACACCTGAAGCCCCTGGAGAGCTCTTTGTTTTATTTCAAATTGTGGTAAAAAGGACATAACATTAAATACCATCTTACCCATTTTTAAGTGCACAGTTCAGTGGCATCGAGAGCATTCACATCGCTGTGTGGCCATCACCACTGTCCACCTCTAGAACTCTTCATCTGCCTGCGCAGCAACTGCCACCTGTTCAACACTAACTCCCGGTTCCCACTCCCGCAGCGCCGTATCACTCTTACACTTCTGTGTCTATGAATTCGCCTGCTCTACATATGGCATATGAGTGAAATCACACAGTATTGGTACTTTTGTGACTGGCTTATTTCACTCAGCATAATGGCCTGGAGGTTCATCCATGTTGTAGCATGTAATGGGATTTCCTTCTTTTTTTTTTTTTTTTTTTTTGACAGAATCTTGCTCTGTCGCCTAGGCTGGAGTGCAGTGGCGTGATCTCGGTTCACTGCAATCTCCGTCTCCCGGGTTCAAGAGATTCTTTGCCTCAGCCTCCCGAGTAGCTGGGATTACAGGCAAGCTCCACCATGCCCAGCTTATTTGTGTATTTTCAGTAGAGATGGGGTTACGCCTTGTTGGTCAGGCTGGTCTTGACCTCAGGTGACCCATCCACCTTGGCCTCCCAAAGTGCTGGGATTACAGGTGTGAGCTACCATGCCCGGCGATTTCCGTTTTTTTTTTTTTTTTTTTTTTGAGACAGAGTCTCGCCCTGTCGCCCAGGCTGGAGTGTACAATGGTGTAATATCGGCTCACTGCAACCTCCATGTCTTGAGTTCAAACGATTCTCCTGCCTCGGCCTCCCGAGTAGCTGGGATTACAGGCACCTGCCACCACACCCAGCTAATTTTTGTATTTTTAGTAGAGATGGGGTTTCACCATGTTGGCCAGGCTGGTCTCGAACTTCTGACCTCGTGATCCACCCATCTCGGCCTCCCAAAGTCCTGGGATTACAGGCATGAGCCACTGCACCTGGCCGATTTTCTTCTTTTTTAAGGCTCTATAATATTCCACTGTATGGATGCACCACATTTTGTATAATAATTCATTCATTGATGGACACTTGGGCTGCTTCCACCTTTTGGCTGTTGTGAATGATGCTGCTATGAACAGGAATCTGAAGATTTGGGTTCAGAGCATAGAGGTGGCATGTGAGTTTTATGAGGCAAATCTCTCAGCCCTGAGTTTTTCAACTGTAAAATGAGATGTCAATATTTACTATCTTTCAGGTTTGTGGCAAGTATAAAATGAGATCATGGGCATAAAAGTATTTGTAAGCTGAAAAATCTCACCTCATGTAAAACTGTTATGATTTTTGTGACCAGCCATTATGACCAATGGAACATATGATTTGTGATGGTTAATTCATGGTAGAAGCAGATGTGGAGAAGTTCTCTGCAATAAAAATGAATGGCCAGTTATATCAGGTTACTACCTGAAAAGTTGTTTCTGTATTCTGTAGGCATTTACGGAAATTTTTTATTTGCACATTAAAAAAAAGACATTTATTCAGGGTCACAATCAGACTATTACATTTAGCAATCAATAGCATGGGTGCAAAAAAAAAATCTACATTAAAACCCTTTGTTGGAATGCTTTACACTTTCCACAGAACAGAAACTAAAATAACCTGTTGTACAATTAGTCACAAATACAGTCCTCAAGTTTTTTGCCCATACACATGAGTATTTGTCTAAAACATGTCTTCTTTGTAGCAGCTAGGCCCTGCCACCACTGTGCTTGGCTGAGTCCACGAATCTGTTGTAACCTGTAGCTTCCCTGTCACTTCTCTTGCTCTCCTCTTCTGCTAAGATTTGTTTCCTAATTAAAATATTCTGCCACAGCCATAGCTAACTGCTGCTACTGGAACCGCCATAGCCACCTGAAGAGTACAATATTTCTTGGTTTCACCATCTCTTGCTTTGACAGGGCTTCCTAACTTCACAGTTGTGGACATTCACAGTATGGTATTTCTGAATGACAATCTTATCCATGGAGTCATAGTCATCAAAGGTTATAAAGGCAAAGCCCCTTTTCTTGCCACTGCCTCAGTCAGTCGTGATTTCGATCACTTCCATTTTCCCATACTGTTCCAAATAACCAATAATCTCTGAGGGGATGTTCTTCAGTGTCTTCCTTAATGCCACCAACAAATATCTTTTTCTTTTCTTTTTTTTTTTTTTTTTTTTTGAGACAGAGGCTTACTCTGTCGCCTAGGCTAGAGTGCAGTGGTGCAATCTCGGCTCACTGCAAGCTCCGCCTCCCGGGTTCACGCCACTCTCCTGCCTCAGCCTCCCGAGTAGCTGGGACTACAGGCGCCCGCCACCACGCCCGGCTAATTTTTTGTATTTTTTTTTTAGTAGAGACAGGGTTTCACTGTGTTGGCCAGGATGGTCTTGATCTCCTGACCTCATGATCCACCCGCCTCAGCCTCACAAAGTGCTGGGATTACAGGCATGAGACACTGCACCTAGCCAACAAATATCTTTTTCACAGTTAAGTGGGCACCTGGTCTTTGAGAATCTTCTCTTGAGACAGCTCTCTTTGGCTCCACAGCTCTTCCATCCCCCTTGTGTGGCCTGGCATTCATGGCTGCGTCCATCTCCTCCACAGTGGCATAAGTGACAAACCCAAAGCCCCTGGCGTGCTTGGTGTTTGGATCTCTCATTACCGCACACTCCGGGAGCATTCCTCATTGCTCAAAATGGCTCCTCAGGCTCTCATCGGTTGTTTCAAAGCTCAACCCTCCAAAGAGGAGCTTCCTCAGCTGTTCAGGCTCTTTAGGAGACTCTGACTTAGACATGACGGCAGGGAGAAGAGAGGCTTTCATGACGCTTCTTTGGCGGTGTCCACGGGCAGAAAGATACAATTTTTTTGGTGGGGGGCAGAGTTTCGCTCTTATTGCCTAGTCTGGAGTGCAATGGCCACGATCTCAGCTCACCGCAACCTCCGCCTCCTGTGTTCAAGCAATTCTCCTGCCTCAGCCTCCTGAGTAACTGGGAATATGGGCATGCACCACCACGCCTGGCTAATTTTGTATTTTTAGTAGAGATGGGGTTTCTCCATGTTGGTCAACCTGGTCTTGAACTCCCGACCTCAGGTGATCCACACGCCTTGGCCTCCCAAAGTGCTGGGATTATAGGCGTGAGCCACCAGGCCCGGCCGAATTTTTTTTTTTTTTTAAGAGATGGTGACTTGCCACGTTGCCCAGACTGGAGTGCAGTGGCTATTCACAAGTGCAACCGTAGCTTATTACAGACTTGAACTCCTGGGCTCAAGTCATCCTCCTGCCTCAGCCTCCCAACTAGCTACAGGTGCACAACACCTTACCTAGCTAAGGAATTTTCATTAAAAGATTCCAGAAAAATCACTTCTCAGATATATTCCACTGAAGCTGCTTTACACCTTACCCCATGTTCCCGTATTCTGAATTGTAGATCTCTTTTTCTATGTGACCCTTCAGAATTGTTTAAGTGAGTTAAACATTGACTTAAAAAGGAGAATTGTCATGGCTGGGTGAGGTGGCTTATGCTTGTAATCCCAGTGCTTTGGGAGGCTCACTCCAGTGAGACCAGGAATTCGAGAGCAGCCTGGGCAACATAGTGAGATCCTGACTCTTCTAAAAAATAAAAGAGAGAAATTTGTAATGGAATCTTTTTTTTTTTTGAGACGGAATCTTGCTCTGTCACCCAGGCTGGAGTGCAATGGCGCGATCTTGGCTCACTGCAACCTCCGCCTCCTGAGTTTAAGCGATTCTCCTGCCTCAGCCTCCCAAGTAGCTGGGATTACAAGCACGCGCCACCACACCTGGCTATTTTTTTGTTGTCATTTGTATTTTTAGTAGAGACGGACTTTCACTATGTTGGTCAGGCTGGTTTCGAACTCCTGACCTCGTGGTCTGCCTGTCTCAGTCTCCCAAAGTGCTGGGATCACAGGTGTGAGCCACCGCACCTGGCCAGAATCTTCTTTATTGTGGTAAAAAAAAAAACCATAAAATTTACCATCTTAACCTTGTTTGTTTGTTTTGTTTTGTTTTGTTTTGAGACGGAGTCTCGCTCTGTCGCCCAGGCTGGAGTGCAGTGGTGCAATCTCGGCTCACTGCAAACTCCGCGTCACGGGTTCACACCATTCTCCTGCCTCAACCTCCTGAGTAGCTGGGACTACAGGCGCCCGCCACCATGCCCAGCTAATTTTTTGTATTTTTTAGTAGAGACGGAGTTTCACCGTGTTAGCCAGGATGGTCTCGATCTCCTGACCTTGTGATACACCTGCCTCGGCCTCCCAAAGTGCTGGGATTACAGGCATGAGCCACCGCGCCCGGCCTATTTTTTATATTTTTAGTAGAGATGTGGTTTCACCGTGTCAGCCAGGATGGTCTCGATCTCCTGACCTCGTGATCCACCCACCTTGGCCTCCCAAAGTGCTGGGATTACAGGCGTGAGCCACTGCGCCCAGCCCATCTGAACCATTTTTAAGTGCACAGTTCAGTAGAGTTAGGTATATTTACACTGTTGTGCAACCCATCTCCAGAACTTTTTCATCTTGCAAAACTGAAACCGAACCCGTTAAACAACTCCTCTTCCCCGCCCTCTCCCCAGCCCCTGGTAACCAGTCTTATTGGTTTGTTTGCTTTGAATGAAGTCTGTCTACTTTCTGTCTCTACATTTTGTCTTTTTGACTTTGACTAACTTAAGAACCTCATATAAGTGGAATCATGTAGTATTTGTGTTTTTGTGAGTGGCTTATTTCACTTAACATAATGTCCTTCAGTTTCGTCTGTGTGTAGCATGAGACAGGATTTCTTTTTTTAAGTATTCCATTGCATGTATATACCACATTTTGTTTGTCCATTCGTCTGTCAATGGAAATTTGGGTTGTTTTCACTTCTTGGCTGTTATGCATAGTGCTGCTATAAACATGGGTGTGCAAATGTCTCTTCAAGAGTATCATGGAATCATAACAAAAAACCTTGAGAGCTAGAATAGCTTTACAGTCACAGTAATTTGGTCCTACTCTGTCCTTTTACAGATGAGCGCACTGAGGTGGGACCAGTAACTTGACTTACCCATGGTAAAATGATTTGGTGATAATAATCACTAACACTTTTTAATTTTTTTTTATTTTTTTTGAGATGGAATCTCGCACTGTCACCTGGGCTGGAGTGCAGTGGCGCGATCTCAGCCCACTGCAACCTCTGCCTCTCAGGTTCAAGCAATTCTCCTTGCCTCAGCCTCCCAAGTAGCTGGGATTACAGGTGCCTGCCACCATGCCTGGCTAATATTTTTTGTATTTTTAGTAGAGATAGGTTTCACCATGTTGGCCAGGCTGGTCTTGAACTCCTGACCTCATGATCTGCCCGCCTCGACCTCCTAAAGTGCTGGGATTACAGGCGTGAGCCACCATGCCCGGTCATCACTAACAGTTTAAAAGGACTTGGCTGAGTACATGACCTGTAGTGTGTCAGTTAGCCCTTACCAACAAAACCTCTGAAATAGATACTATTATCATCTCCATTGTATAGATAACAAAACTGAAGTGCAAAGAGATTAAGATTTTATATATATATAATATATAATATATATATACACACACATATATATATATTCGAGATAAGGTCTTGCTCTGTCGCCCAGGCTGGAGTGCAGTGGCGTGATCTTGGTTCACTGCAATCTCCGTCTCCTGGGTTCAAGTGATTCTCTGCCTCAGCCGCCTGAGTAGCTGGGATTACAGGCAAGCACCACCATGCTCAGCTAATTTTTGTATTTTTAGTAGAGATGGGGTTTCATCATGTTGGCCAGGCTGTTCTCGAACTCCTGACCTCGTGATCCACACACCTTGGCCTCCCAAAGTGCTGGGATTACAGCAGTGAGCCATCGCGCCCAGCCAACACTATATTTAATAAGGGCTGGGACCGCCTCTCTGACTCTAGGGTGGAGGAGCAATTAACAATGATTAATTTTCATTCATTTATTCAGATAACATTTCTCAAGTGCCTCCCACTGCCACATTGTACTAGATCCTGGACATACATAAACAGAGCTGCATGTTTGCCCCCAAAGAGCTGGCAATGTAGGAGGAGCCACGGCTTGTCCTCAATTTCAATGCAACGTGATTAGTGCTGTACTAGCGTTTTGCAGGTGCTGCCACTGAGCATGCGGGAGGGGGACTTCTGAGGGATGGATGGATGGGGAGGCTTCGTCTCCAGGACAGCCCTTGAGCTGCATGTCTAGGCGCATGCAGGCGTTTTCAAGGTGAAAAAGTGGAGGGAACAATATTTGAGGTAAAGGAAACGTATGCAAAACATATGCAGAGGAATGGGAGTCTGAAGGATTGCTGAATTATTTTGATAGACTACAGCACAGGTGTGTGGGAGAGGGTAGGGGATGGAAGAGAGGGAAGCCGACTCCCTGTGGTGGAGCCTCTAAGATGTCTCAAGCACTTGGCCTATACTGTTCATTTAATTCTCACTATGCTTCTGTTATCTTCTCTCTCTCTCTCTTTCTCTCTCTCTCAGAGACAGGGTCTTGCTCTGTCACCCGGCGAGAGTGCTGTGGCACGATCTTAGCTCACTGCAGCCTTGAAATTCTGGGCTCAAGCAATCCTCCTGCTTCAGCCCCCTGGTAGCTGGGATCACAGGTATGTGTCACCAGCCCAGCTAATTTTGTAATTTTTAGTATAGACAGTTGTGGGGCGGAGGTTGGGGAGGTGGTCTCGCCCAGGCTGGTCTCGAACTCCTGGGCTATGGCAACAATCCTCCTGTCTCGGCCTCCCAAAGCACTGAGATTACAGGTGTCAGCCACCGAGCCTCGCCCGCTGTCTTCATTTCATATTAGGAACACCGAGCCTCCGGTTAAGAGAAACTCCCAAGGTCACACAGCTTCAGACAGACTGGGAATTTGAGCTTCAGATGCCACCGAGGTGAGGCACTTGGAGCGGGATCGCGGGGCACCAACGCGGGGCTGAGGAGGTGCGCCCTGACCTCTAAGGCTCCGGAACCCCACGGAAGGCGTCTATCGGGACTGATTTGCCCAAGTTGGGGCTGTTTCCTGAAGGAATGCAAAAGGAGTTCAGCTTGGGGCAACAGTCCCAAGAAGGGACGCAGCTGGGCCTGCAGAGGAGGAGGCAGCTGTGGGCCCCCGGAGCAAGTGCCCCCCGGCCCAGCATCCCCACGCCGTGGAGACCCCAGCGCTCCTTCCTGGGGTTTCTCCTGTCGTGCCTTCTTGCAGGAGGTGAAAATAAGAGTCACCAAACAAGGACACATAGTGGTTTGCAAGCCTGCCTGAGTCCCCTGTTCCCAGTGTCCCAAGGATACCAGGGGTGTGGCAGAGCTTGTGTCTGCTCCCGGGCTCCGCCTCGGTGTCCCTCCAATTCCTGTCCTTGCTGAGCTGTGACCGGAACCAAAGGATATGTGTTTTGTTTTTTTGTTTGTTTGTTTTTTCTCAGCAGGAAGCTGGTGGCTGCATCACATGATGGTAGTTGATTTTTTACCTGGTATTTGGGTAGATTAAGGAAAAAAAAATGTTTGTGTCCAACTAATTATTGACTTTGTGTGTCCTTCCCAAAGCAAAGTGGTGTTTATTTTGAAAAGACACTCCATGCTACTATGAGATAAGATTTAAGATCAAAGGGTTTCCACGGAGAAAAGAAATGGCCTCAGCCTACAGGCTAAACTGCCTTTAAAATTCAGAGCCTGCTAAACAAACACCAGCAATGAGTTTCTCCGGGCAATATGCGAGATCCCAGGAAGACAGGACCAGAAGGCTGACCTTGGCCCGCGTCCCACGGCTCCCCGTGCGTGCAGCCAGTGCAGGGCGAGGCCCTCCTCTTCATCTGCAGGAACCTACCTCCAGGTTCAGAGAGCCTTGCTCTGGCTCCACAGGTGCAAGGGGGAAGCACAGTAGTGGCATTTGTTCTCAGTCTCTTTGTTTTTTTGGTTGTGTGTGTGTGTGTTTGTTTTTGTTTTTGTTTTGAGATGGAGACCTTGCTCTGTCACCCAGGCTGGAGTGCAGTGGTGTGATCTTGGCTCACTGCAACCTCCACCTCCCAGGTTCAAGCAATTCTCCTGCCTCAGCCTCCCGAGTAGCTGGGATTACAGGCGCCCACCACCACACCTGGCTAATTTTTGTATTTTTTTTTTTAGTAGAGACGGGGTTTTGCCATGTTGGTCAGGCTGGTCTCGAACTCCTGACCTCAAGTGATCCACCCGTCTTTGCCTCCCAAAGTGCTGGGATTACAGGCATGATCCACTACGTCTGGCCGTCTTTGGACACCTGTTTACTGAGGATTATTATTATGTATAACATAGCATTGTGCACTGAGTGATGGGAAGGGTGAGGAGAAAACAAATGTCTGGAACATACAGGCCTGGCTCTAAGAGCATGGAGAGGAACACCGAATTCAACAGAAACTATGGGTGTCTACCATGCGCTCGGCACTGGGGAGTTGATGAGAAGTAAGACACTTCAGTTAACAAAGATCACAAAACACAAACATTTGTTAGACATGAATCTTAGATCTAATATAAAAGCAAAAGGCAAAAATCTTCTAGAAGAAAACACAAGAGAATTTCTTCATCATCTTAGGGTAGGAAAAGATTTCTTAACAAGAACACAAAAACATTCACTATAAAAGAGAAAAATGGGCCAGGTATGGTGGCTCACGCCTATAATCCCAGCACTTTGGGAGGCCGAGGCGGGCAGGTCACATGGTCAGGAGATTGAAGCATCCTGGCTGACACGGTGAAACCCTGTCTCGGCTAAAATACAAAAAGTTAGCTGGGTTTGGTGGCGCGCACTTATAGTCCCAGCTACTTAGGAGGCTGAGGCAGGGGAATCGCATGAACCTGGGGGGCAGAGGTTGCAGTGAATTGAGATTGTGCCACTGCACTCCAGCCTGGCGACAGAGCAAGACTCCATCTCAAAAAAAATAAAAAATAAAAAAAGAGAAAAATAATAAATTGAGCTTCCTCAAAATGAAAGCCTTCTGCTCTTTAAAAGATATCATTAAGCAAATTCAATAAAATAGTCTCAAAACATGCATCTAACGAAGAACCTGTATTCAACTTGCATGCTGGTAATGCAACATGTTGAGTTTTCCATCTTAGGCATGATCTCATTACAGTGTCTCCCACTATATGAGGAAAGAATTTAACTTTTTTTTTTTTTTAGACAGGGAATCACTCTGTCAGCTAGGCTGGAGTACAGTTATGTAGTTATGTGATCACGGCTTACTGCAGCCTTGACCTCCCCAGCTCGAGCAATCCTCCCACCTTAGCCTCCCTAGTAGCTGAGACCACAGGCACATCATGCCACCACACCCATCTAATTTTTTTTTTTTTTTTTTTGTAGAGATGGAGTCTCACTATGTTGCCTAGGCTGGTCTTGAATTCCTGGGCTCAAATCATCCTCCCCCTTCAGCCTCCCAAAGTATTGGGATTACAGGTATGAGCCACCACGCCTGGCCAACTTTTAAACCCTCTGCTCCCAGTACTCAAGCTTGCTGTTCCCATCCTTCCTTCTTCCTAATATAGTGCTGTCATAATTTTGGTGAAATCACCAAATGCTTTTGGTGAAGCATTCTCTCCTACAGACTGCATCACACCCTATGTGAATGGCTCGCCACCTCCCAGAGGTGCATAGCTGTTATTCTGAATCGCCCCCACAGCACCATCGGGATGCTTTCCTCTTCTCTTGGATACCATTTTTTTCTTGGACCTCATGTCTTCCTCCAGCTTGGTTTGTTTGTTGATTGTTATTTAGCTTTTCTTTCTTTTTTTGAGACGGAGTTTTACTCTTGTTGCCCAGACTGGAGTGCAATGGTGTGATCTCAGCTCACCGCAACCTCCGCCTCCCGAGTTCAAGTGATTCTCCTGCTTCAGCCTCCCAAGTAACTGGGATTACAGGCATGCACCACCATGCCCAGCTAATTTTGTATTTTTAGTAGAGACTGGGTTTCTCCATGTTAGTCAGGCTGGTCTTGAACTCCCCACCTCAGGTGATCCGTCCGCCTCAGGTGATCCAGGAGGTGGAAGTTGCAGTGAGCCCAGATTATGCCACTGCAGCCTGGGTGAAAGAGTGAGACTCTGTCTCAAAAAAAAAAAAAAAAAAAAAAAAAAATCCCTGTAGATGGACTTGTCACCAGTGTCATGATGGTGTGTGAAGTCATAAATCCTGGCACATAAACCCTGGAATAATTCTGTGAAAGCAGGAATTCTTATAGCCAAACCCTTTCTCTCGAGTGCTCAGAGCACGAAACTTTTCTGCTTATATCACTGGAACTGCTGTCTTTGGAACTTTGTCTGCAAACAGCTCGAAGGAAATGAGACCCAAGGGCTTGACAGCAATGCCTGGGAATATAGTGGGGTTGGCCAGGTGCAGTGTCTCACATCTCTAATTCCAGTATTTTGGGAGGCCAACATGGCAGGATCACTTGAGCCTAGGAGTTCAAGACCAGCCTGGGCAACATAGTGAGACCGTGTCTTAAAAAAAAAAAAAAAAAAAAAGAACACAGTGGGGTTGACCATGACTGCTGACAGGGGGCTCTGGGTGGTGTCGGTATCTGCAAAAGCCTCCATCTTGGTTTAATCTCTTAGTTTGGTGGAGCACATCTTCCAATAGCTTCCTGAAAATGTTTTGAATTTTGGAATGTCTGAAAATGTCTTTATTTTACCTTCATACTTAATTAATAACTTGTCTGGGTATAGAATTTTGTGTCAAAAACAATTAACTTTACACATTTTGAAGGCCTTGCTTTATTGTTCTGTAGTGTCTAGAGTTGGGTTAAATATAAAGCCTTTCTGATTCTTGAACCCGGGAAGCTGGAGGTTGCAGTGAACCCAGATCATGCCACTGCACTCCAGCCTGGGTGAAAAAGTGAGACTCTGTCTCAAAAAAAAAAAAAACAAAACAAAACAGCGAGAACACAATATACCCCAAGAATGGTAGATAATATTTGCAAACCATATTTCTGATAAGGCATTTTTATCCAGAATATATACAAAAACTTTTACAACTCAATAGCAAAAAACAAATAATAATCCAATTTTTTAAATGGGCAAAGGATTTGAAGAGACTTTTTTTTAGACGATATAAAAATGGCCAATAAGCACATGAAAATAGGCTCAACATCATTAGTCTTTTAGGGAAATGCAAACCAAAACCACAATGAAATATCACTCCACAACCATTAGGATGTCTATAATAAAAAAGACACGTAAGAACAAGTGTGATGGCCAGGAGTGGTGGCTCACGCCTGTAATCCCAGCACTTTGGAAGGCCGAGGCGGGTGAATCACTTGAGGTCAGGAGTTTGAGACCAGCCTGGCCAACATGGTGAAACCCCATGTCTACTAAAAATATAAAAATTATGGCCAGGCACGGTGGCTCATGCCTGTAATCCTAGCACTTTGGGAGGCCAAGGCAGGTGGATCACTTGAGGTCAGGAGTTGGAGACCAGCCTGGCCAACATGGTGAAACCCTGTCTCTACTAAAAGTACAAAAATTAGCTGGGCATCGTGGTGCATGCCTGTAATCCCAGCTACGAGGGGGGCTGAGCCGGGAGAATCACTTGAATTCAGGAGACGGAGGCTGCAGTGAGCTGAGATCCCACCATTGCACTCCAGCCTGGAGGACAGCAGCAAAACTCTATCTCAAAAAAAAAAAAAAAAAAAAGAGAACAAGTGTGGTGAAGATGTGGAGAAATTGAAGCCCTCATACACTGCTGGTAGGAATGTAAAATGGTGTAGTTGCTTTGGAAAACAGTCTGGCAGTTCCTCAAAAGCTTAGAGTTACCATTTGACCCAGCAATTTCACTCCTAGGCATATACTGAAGAGAAATGAAAACATATGTCCATATAAAACCTTGGACATGAATTCTCAAGCAATATTACTCATATATAACATATAAATAATATAGCCAAAAAAGAATATAATAGCCAATAAGTGAAAACAACTCAAATGTCCATCAACTGATGAATGGACAAATAAAATGTGTCATACGCATACAATGGAATATTATTCGGCCATGAAAGGAATGAAGTGTGGGCACATGCTACAACAAGGATGAGCCTTGGAAACATTGTGCTAAGTGAAATAAGCCAGGCCTCTCAGAGGCTGGGCACAGTGGCTCAGGCCTGTAATCCCAGCACTTTGGGAGGCTGAGGCAGGCGGATCACTTGAGGTCAGGAGTTCAAGACCAGCCTGGCCAACTTGGTGAAACCCCGTATCTACTAAAAATACAAAAATTAGCTGGGCGTGGTGGGAGGGCGCCTGTAATCCCAGCTACTCAGGAGGCTGAGGCAAGAGAATCGCTTGAACCCAGGAGGCGGAGGCTGCAGTAAGTCAAGACCAAGCCACCAGACTCCAGCCTGGGCAAGACAGCAAGACTCCATCTCAAAAAAAAAAAAAAAAAGCCAGGCATAAAAGGCCACATAGAATATGGTTCTATTTATATGAGACAGAAAATTGACTAGTGGTTGCCTAAGGTGGACAATAGGGGTGGGGATAAGAAATGAAGAGTGATTTTTTTTTTTTTTTTTTGAGATGGAGTCTTGCTCTGTCGCCCAGGCTAGAGTGCAGTAGCATGATCTCGGCTCATTGCAAGCTCTGCCTGCCGGATTCAAGTGATTCTCCTGCCTCAGCCTCCTGTGTAGCTGGGATTACAGGTGCCTGCCACCACGCCTGGCTAATTTTTTGTATTTTTAGTAGAGATGGGGTTTCACAGTATTAGCCAGATGGTCTTGATCTCCTGACCTTGTGATCCGCTCACCTCGGCCTCCCAAAGTGCTGAGATTACAGGCATGAGCCACCGCGCCTGGCCAATGAGGAGTGATTGTTAAAGAAAAACAGGATTTTGGGCCGGGAGTGGTGGCTCACGCCTGTAATCCCAGCACTTTGGGAGGCCAAGGTGGGCATATCACGAGGTCAGGAGATCAAGACCATCCTAGCTAACACAATGAAACCCTATCTCTACTAAAAATACAAAAAAAGTAGCCGGGCGTGGTGGCGGGCGCCTGTAGTCCCAGCTACTCGGGAGGCTGAGGCAGGAGAATGGCGTGAGCCCAGGAGGTGGAGGTTGCAGTGAGCAGAGATCGTGCCACTGCACTCCAGCCTGGGTGACAGAGAGAGACTCCCTCTCAAAAAAAAAAAATAATAAATAAATAAATAAAAATAAAAAAGAAAAACAGAATTTCTTTCAGGGTGATAAAAATGTTCTAAAATTGTTCTAGATTGTGCAACTATATTTACTAAAAATTGTTGAATTGTATTACTTTAAACGGATGAATTTTATGATATGTGAATTAATATCAATAAAACTATTATTTAAATAAAAATAAGCTGGGCGTGGTGGCTCACGCCTGTAATCTCAGCACTTTGGGAGGCTGAGGCAGGCAGATCACTTGACGTCACGAGTTGGAGACCAGCCTGCCCAACGTGGTGAAACCCTATCTCAACTAAAAATACAAAAAATTAGCTGGGCATGGTGGTGGGTGCCTGTAATCCTAGCTATTCAGGAGGCTGAGACAGGAGAATCACTTGAACCTGGCAGGCGAAAGTTGCAGTGAGCCGAGATCACGCCATCGCACTCCAGCCTGGGCAAAAAGAGTGAAACTCTGTCTCAAAAAAAAAAAAAAAATATTAGCCAGGCATGGTGATGGGCGCCTGTAATCCCAGCTACTTGGAGGCTGAGGCAGGAGAATCTCTTGAACCCGGGAGGTAGAGGTTGCAATGAGCCAAGATTGTGCCACTGCACTCCAGCCGGAGCAACAGAGCGAGGCTCCATCTAAAAAAAAAAAAAGAATTTTATAAGTAAATAAATAAATATGGTCAGAGTCACTTGAGGAAAGCCTGCAACATGAAAGAGAAAGTCTGAAACAAACAAGCAGAAAAAACAAAGATAACAAAAAGCAATCCAGAGGAAGTACAATTTAGGAAGTAGAAGGAAAAAAAACTCTTGAAATAATAACTTCAGAGAAATAAAGACAAATATTGAAGACATAAAAGAACAGATTGATTAGAGACCAAGAATGAGCTTTTGGGAACTAAAAAGATAATGCCAGTACCTAAAAGTTTAATGTAAAACCTGAGTGAAGGCCGGGCGCGGTGGCTCACGCCTGTAATCCCAGAACTTTGGGAGGCAGAGGCAGGCAGATCACGAGGTCAGGAGATCGAGACCATCCCGGCTAACACAGTGAAACGCCGTCTCTACTAAAAATACAAAAAGAAAATTAGCCGGGCGTGGTGGTGGGCGCCTGTAGTCGCAGCTACTCGGGAGGCTGAGGCAGGAGAATGGTGTGAACCTGGGAGGCGGAGCTTGCAGTGAGCCGAGATCGCACCACTGCACTCCAGCCTGGGCGACAGAGCAAGACTCCGTCTCAAAAACAAAAACAAAAACAAAAACAAAAAAAAAACCTGAGTGAAAAAGTCAATGAAACTTTCCAAAAAGTGGAATAAAAAGAGACATGGATGATAGGATATAAACAAATACCAGCGAGTCCATTGAGGAGATCCAATATAACCAACAGGGATTGGAGAACAGTGTGGGGAAATGGTTAAAGAAGTAATGGAAGAACATTTCCCAGAACTGAAGTCCACAAGTCTCTAGGTTGAAAGCTTTGAGAGTGATGAGTACAATAAATGAAAACAATCTATATCAAGGAACATCATCATGAAATGTACAATACTGGGTATACAGAAACGATCCTAACTGCTTCTAGAAAAAAAAGAGCGGGGGGATCGCTCACACAGGCTTGAGAGTCAGGACAGCATTAGACTCGCACAGAAGCACTGGAAGCAGGTAACTAAAGCACTGATAACTTCAAAATGCAGGGCTAGTTTTTATCCTAGAACTTTATGCCCTCTCATATTTTCAGTCAAGTAGAAGAGGAACATTTTCATACAAGCAAGAACTCAAAATGTTTCCAAGAGTAAATCACGAAAAAGGAAGATACAGCATTTGACAAAAATGCACTCCAATACAGGAAAGTGACAAAGAGAACTCCCAAGGTGACAGCTGTCTGTCAGGTTTGGAGAGATGCCAGTCCAGACTGCAGGAGAAGGCGGACGACATTTGCTGTCCAGGAAACAAACAGCCTGGTGTTTGACAGATCCACTGCAGAAAATAGAAAGAAAAAAACCTCTGTAGGTTCAAAGAAAACAAAGCAAATGAAAGAAATAAGGTAAGCCGTGCGCAGTGGCTCACACCTGTAATCCCAGCACTTTGGGAGGCTGAGGCAGGTGGATTATCTGAGGTCAGGAGCTTGAGACCAGCCTGACAAACATGGAGAAACACTGTCTCTACTAAAAAATACAAAAAAATTAGCCAGGTGTGGTGGTGAGCGCCTGTAATCCGAGCTACTTCGGAGTCTGAGGCAGGAGGATCCCTTGAACCTGGGAAGCGGAGGTTGTGGTGAGCTGAGATTGCGCCATTGCACTCCAGCCTGGGCAACAGAGCAAGACACACCGTCTCAAAAAAAATAAAAATAAAAACAGAAATAAAATAAAAATAAAAGAAATAAGGTAAAAAGTCCAAGAGGAAACAAATTTTGTACAATGAGAAACTATAATCACAATCTATGATTTGGCTCAAAGAGTACTTTAGCATAGTCAGTAGTATTTACATTGACAACTGACTTAACTAAAAATTGTGATAGAACTACATGGGGAAATGAACTTGGGGCAGGGAATATAAGAGAATGACCACAGGCTGGGCACGGTGGCTCACGCCTGTAATCCCAGCACTTTGGGAGGCCGAGGCAGGCGGATCATGAGGTCAGGAGATCGAGACCATCCTGGCTAACACGGTGAAACCCCGTCTCTACTAAAAGTACAAAAAATTAGTCGGGCGCAGTGGCGGGCACCTGTAGTCCCAGCTACTCGGGAGGCTGAGGCAGGAGAATGGCGTGAGCCCGGGAGGCGGAGCTTGTAGTGAGCCGAGATCACGCCACTGCACTCCAGCCTGGGTGACACAGCGAGACTCTGTCTCATTAAAAAAAAAAAAAAAAAAAGAAAAGAGAGTATGACCACAATATGAAGATAATATAAAATATTTAAAATAAGTAAATCAAGAAATATCAATTAATGCCTATAGTGAAGATGTCAGAAGAAATAACTCTGAAGAGATGAGAGTGGTTGTGTTTGCAGAGCAGGAAATGGCAAGGGATGCACAGAGACCACTTTTTTTGGTAATCTAACTTGAAAAAAATGTATATTTATTATGTTTATAAAATTAAAAAAAATTTAAACAAAAAAGACATACCAATCATCAAAACCATGGTTTTCAAACTTGTTTTGTTAGCAGAATGCTTTTTCCCCCCAGGAAAATCTATGTATTAATAGAATAAAAGCACAGCTCAACCCCAGCATCCCCCAAGTTCTTAGAAACCACCAAATCTGAAGATTAACCTATTCAGATTCCCTCTGCCCCCATTGTAGCTACTAAATCCAACATGAGTTTGAACTTACCCAAAATTACATGGGTTGAGTATCCCAAATCCGAAAATCTGAAATTTGAAATGCTCCAAAAATCTGAAACTTTTTGAGCACAGGCATGATGCTCAAAAGAAATGAGTGTTGAAGCATTGTGGATTTTGGATTTTTGGATTAGGGATGCTCAACAAGTATAATGCAAATATTCTAAAATTTGGGGGAAAAAGCCCAAATCCAAAACACTCCTGGTTCCAGGTTTTTTTTTTCTTTTTCTTTTTCTTTTTCTTTTTCTTTTTTTTGCGGGGGGGCATGGTCTCACTCTGTCACCCCGGCTGAAGTGCAGTGGAGCCATCTTGGCTCATTGCAACCTCAGCCTCCTGGGTTCAAGCGATTCTTGTGCTTCGGTCTCCTGAGTAGCTGGGATTACAGGTGCACGCCACCATGCCCAGTTCATTTTTTTTCTATTTTTAGTAGAGACGGGATTTCACCATGTTGACCATGCTGGTCTTGAACTCCTGATCTCAAATGATCTGCCTGCCTTGGCCTCCCCAGCACTTTGGGAGGCATGAGCCACCACGCCTGGCCTGGTCTCAGGCATTTTGGATAAGGGGCACTCAACCTGTGCAAGGTTGGGCTTAGCATCAAGGCCCTGGATTCCTCATCTGGGACTTTTTCTCTTACATGGTTCTGCTTCGGGAATTTAAAAACAAAGGGGACAAAGGCATCAATGAAAACTAAGGGACAGGACAAACATGGGTACCTTCGACCATATTAGTGTAGGAGTCGGGGAAAGTGAAAAGAAGTTGGGGCTTTCACAGGAAATGGGAGACAACAGGGTCACAGGAGGAAGAGGGAAAGTTAACAAGTTGGTATGATTATGCCAGGAGTGGCAAGTAGGTTTTATCTCAAATGCTCAGCTTGATCAATTGAGAAGAACTGCTTGACGTGCTGAGTTGGATTTTGAGGCTGAATCTGGGTTCAGCCAGAATGTGTGCCTTGATTGAGTGCTGCTGTCTTAGTAGAGAGGAGGCATTGTGGCAGGCATACCACTATCTGCTATTCTTGTTAAATCTATAAGCAGTCATGACTCTTGTTTGAATGTTCATCCCCTCCAAAATTACGTTGAAATGTAACTGCCATTGTAACAGTTTTAGGAGGTGGGACCTTTGGGAGGTGATTAGGCCGTGAAGGCGCCTTCCTCATGGGTGAGATTAATGCTCTTATGAAAGGGCAAGTTCAGTCTCCTTTGGCCCCTTTGCCCTTCTGTCTTCCACCATGGGAGGATGCAGCAACAAAGCCCTCACAAGATGCTGCTGGCACCTTGATCTTGGACTTCTCAACCTCCAGAACTATGAGAAAATAAGTTTCTGTTCATTATAACTGACCCGTCTGTGGTATTTTGTTACAGCAGTGTGAAACAGACTGAGACAATCTTTTTGGAGGCATTAGTCACCAGCCTAAAGAGACACTCAGAAACAGGTGGTTCTAGTAGGTACCATATAGTCAGAGCAGCGAGGCAGGAAAGGACTACAGCAGTGAGGCTGCTGAGCCATGGGCAGTGCTTGACACACCCTAGGTATTGCTGACTCTGATCCCTAACGCATGCAGTGTTCTCTCCATTGCCCAAGCATAACATGACACATAAGGGAGAGATGAAGACTACTTACATGAGTCCCAGAATTCAGCAAGATGTTTGTCAGTGCAAGGATTCATGCAAAACTTGACAACTACCCTCTCATACCTGTGCTATCCCATATGGTAGCCATTACCACATGTAGCCACTGAGCATGTAAAATGTGGCTGGTGTGACTGAAGAATTGAACTTTGAATTTAATTAAATTAATTAATTAATTAATTTTTTTGAGACAGAGTCTCACTCGGTCACCCAGGCTGGAGTGCAGTGGCGCGATCTCAGGTCACTGCAACCTTTGCCTCCCGCGTTCCAGCAATTCTCCTGCCTCAGCCTCCCAAGTAGCTGGGACTACAGGCTGGAGTGCCACCACGCCCGGCTAATTTTTGTATTTTTCAGTAGAGACGGGGTTTCACCATGTTGGCCAGGCAGGTCTCTAACTCCCGACCTCGTGATCCACCTGCCTTGGCCTCCCAAAGTGCTGGGATTACAGGCGTAAGCCACCACGCCTGGCCTTCATTTTATTTATTTGTTTATTTTGAGATGGAGTCTGGCTCCATTGCCCAGGCTGGAGGGTGATCTCGGCTCACTGCAACCTCCACTTCCTGGGTTCAAGCGATTCTGCTACCTCAGCCTCCTGAGTAGCTGGGATCATAGGCATACGTCACCACGCCTGGCTAATTTTTGTATTTTTAGTAGAGATGGGGTTTCACCATGTTGACCAGGCTGGTCTCAAACTCCTGACCACAAGTGATCCACCCACCTTGGCCTCCTAAAGTGCTGAAATTACAGGCGTGAGCCACCATGCCTGGCCTGAATTTTGAATTTAAATTATTAATAGTTGCCATTGAAATTGATATTGAAACCCACTTCCACTTCCAGGAAAATGGAGTGCATGTACTGCTCCTTATTTCTCTTGCTAAGTACAACTAAAACTCCCGGATATTACATATAAGACAAACCTCTCACTGAAAGGTAGAGAGAAGGCAGACCATTTAGGAACCTCAGTAACTAAGGAAGTACATGGTGGAGAGTTTTCCCTTTAGAACACTCTCCACCGTGTAATTTCTTTTTGCCTCAATATCCCAGACTTGGAATAGAGAAACTGGAAAATCAGAGACAGCAACAAGCAGACAAAAAAGTCCCCATGAAAGACTGCATTCTCTAGCCAAAGGACGAGGAAAGAGGTAGAGTAACCAGGCAGCTCTTGGACAATTACTACTGCACTCCAGGCAATCACCACAGAGAAAACTGTGGCTCCATCCAACCTGTGCCAGCAATGACTGAGTGAGGACTAGGATTCCATCCTTGTAAGGCTGCAATAAAGCACCCCGATGTTCCTGCCTAAGTGATGTCAGAGAACTCCTGGTAGGGGGCTGGGATTTTCCTCCCCATTGGCTAGTGATACCTTTCCTGCCCTGTGGGGAGCCTGGACTTCTAGTCTACCCGGTAGTTATGAGATGCCCCTCCCACTCCCTGCTAGGGCAGCAGCAGAGGGGGCCTAGGAGAGTCAGGACTTCACTGACCATTGCCCACCGGCAATGAGGCCACCCCATGGGGTGAACACAGCATGGAAAGCAGGCACTCCCTCCCTGGCTCAGCAGTAACAAGCAGCCTGCCCTGACCCTGAACATCCAAAGAGGCTGAGTGGGGACTTTACCTTCCTAGGGAATAATGAGGCAGCATGTCCACTTTCCCTGCCAAAGCAATGTCAACAAAAGTCAGCTACAACAAAAGATCAAAAATATACAGGTTTCCATCAAGAATCATCCATCACACCAAGAACTAGGAAGATCTCAAAACTAAGTTAAAAAAAAAAAACCCAATAGAAGCCAACACTGAGATGACAGAGATGTTAGAATTAAAATTTAAAGTCAGCCATAGCAGAAAGACTTTGATGAGCAATTACAAACACTCCTGAAACAAAAGATAAGCGCCAACAAACAAACAGAAACTAGAAGGAGGAATAAATGGAAATTTTACCTTTTTTTTTTTTTTTTGAGAAAGGGTCTCATTTTTGAGAAAGGGTCTCACTCTGTTGCCCAGTCTGGAGTACAGTGGTGCAATCATAGCTCATTGCAGCCTTGAACTCCTGGGCTCAAGCGATCCCCCTGTAACAAAGTACCTCAGTTTAAAAAATATATTTTAATCACTCACTTTCTTTGTCTTCCTTCCTTCCCCTCTCACTTCTTCATTCCTTCCGTCTCTACACTCCCCTCTGGCAATGCATGCTTATCTAATTACGTTCTTGCTTAAGAAATCCCAGAGGCTAATCTCAAACAAACCAGGCATGAAGCCCCCACTGCAGAATCCTCCCGTTTAGGGGCAGTCATGACAATTAGTCCACCACCACCAGGCTGAAGTCAAGATAACGCCAATCAGACCTTTGGACAGGTGATTACCCAAGATAGCCACCAGAACAAGACACACAGGACCCTGCACCCTGCACCATTCCCGCATGTTTCCCATACAAAGTTTCCCTTTGAAAACCCCGTGGCAAATTTTAAAATTTAAGCCGGTACTTTAGAATGCTATTGCCATCTTCTTTGTTTGCTGGCTCTCCAGTTAAAACTGCTTTTCCTCCCACCTACCCCAACTCCTGTATTCTGGCTTCTTCTTCTTTTTTTTTTTTTTTGAGAGTCTTACTCTATCGCCTGGGCTGGAGTGCAGTGATGCCATCTTGGCTCACTGCAACCTCTGCCTCCTGGGTCAAGCAATTCTTGTGCCTCAGCCTCCCAAGTAACTGGGATTACAGGCGCGCACCACCACGCCTGGCGAATGTTTTGTATTTTTAGTAGAGATGGTGTTTCGTCATGTTGGCCAGGCTGGTCTCAAATTCTTGACGTCAAGTAATCTGCCCGCCTCAGCCTCCCAAAGTACTGGGATTACTGGCATAAGCCACCACACTCGGCTCCAAAAAATGGAAACTTCAGAACTAAAAGATGGCTGGGCGTGGTGGCTCATGCCTGTAATCCCAGCACTTTGGGAGGCTGAGGTGGGCAGATCACCTGAGGTCAGGAGTTCGAGATCAGCCTGACCCAACACGATGAAACCCCAACTCTACTAAAAATAAAAAAATTAGCCAGTGTGGTGGCATGTGCCTGTAGTCCCAGCTACTCGGGAGGCTGAGACAGGAGAATCGCTTGAACCCGGGAGGTGGAGGTTGCAGTGAGCTGAGATTGCACCATTGCATTCCAGCCTGGGCAACAAGAGCGAAACTCCATCTCAACCAAAAAAAAAAAAAAAAAAAAAAAAACTAAAAAACTAAAAGATACAGTAACTGAAATGAAAAGCTCAGTGAATGGGTTCAAGAGCAGAATAAAAGGGTCCGAGGAAAGAATTAGTGAACTGGAAGCTAGAACAATACAAATTATCTAATGTAAACAACAGAGAAAAATGGAGGGGGATGTGGAGGTGGGAGAGCCGAAGCTTAAGAATTATAACAAAAGATCTAATATTTGTATCAGTAGAGTCATGGAACTAGAGTTCGAAAGGAGAGGGGTGAATGAAAAAGCTCTGGAAATAATGCCTGAAAACTCCCCAAATCCCAAATTTGGCCATAAAAATAAACCTACAGATTCAAGAAGCTGAGTGAACCACAAACAGTAAAAACCCAAATAAATCTAAGCCAAGAATCTCCTAATTAAACTTCTGAAAAGTAAGCAACGAGAAAAGCTTGAAAGCAGCCAGAGAAAACACCTTGTCTATCCATTGGGGAAAATCATTAGAATGACTACAGATTCTCTTGAGAAACCACGGAGAGCAGGAGGAAGTGGCACAGCATTTTTCAAGTGCTGAAAGAAAACTGTCAATCTAGAATCCTGTAGCCAGTGGAAATACCCTTCAGGAAGGGAGGGGACAGGAAGACATTTTCAGGTGAAGGAAACCTAAGAGAATGTCACCAATAGACCTCCCTTAAAAGAACGGCTAAAGGAGGTTCTCTAAAAAGAAAGAAAAAGTTAAAAAGAAAAAGCCTTAGCACATCAGGAAGAAAAGAAAGAACATGGTAAGCAAAAATATCAGTAAATATGACAGACCTTCCTTCTCTTGAGTTTTCTGAAATGTTTGATAGTCAAAACAAAAAAATTATAACAGTGTCTGATGTGAACTGAAAAAGAACAACACTGCCATTCGAGTGGTTTTCACTCTGTGAAAATAGCCTCCAATCATTTTGTACTTTTTAAGCATGACGATTGGGTTTTCACACTCATGTGGGAGGTGCCTCCCTCAAACTTTGTTACACTGGCACATTACTCATCTGATGCGAACTTAGGAAAAAACTCACAATGACCCATATGCATTTCATCCCAGTGTCCAATAAGATTTTTCTTCTTTTCTAAGGTGAATAAGCTCATTTTGTCCACTCAATGTAGGCTTCTGTTGGAAATGGAAAATTCTCTTATAAAGGAAAAGTTTTTTTACTGATGGAAAAAGATTTAACAGGATTAATAATATCAGCATAAGGATCACTTGAGCCCAGGAGTTCAAGACCAGCCTGGGCAACATAGGGAGTCCCTGTATCTACTAAAAAAAAAAAAAAAAAAAAAAAAAAAAAAAAAAAAAAAAAAGGGCGGTGCACACCTGTAGTCCCAGCTACCCAGCTACTTGAGAGGCTGAGGTGGGAGGATCACTTGAGTCCAGGAGGTCAAGGCTGCACTGAGCCATGTTCATGCTACTGCATTGCAGCCTGGGTGACAGAGAAAGAAAAAAAAAAAACCCAGCATAGTACTACTTACAAATATTGACTTAATATCAAAGATTTTTTTTGATTATGCTAATTTTTTTTTTTTTTTTTTTTTGAGACAAAGTCTCCCTCTGTAGCCCAGGCTGGAGTGCAATGGCACGATTTTGGCTCACTGCAACCTCTGCCTCCCGGGTTCAAGCAATTCTCCTGCCTCAGCCTCCCGAGTAGCTGAGACTACAGGTGTGTGCCACCACACCCAGCTAATTTTTGTATTTTAGTAGAGACTGGGTTTCACCATATTGGCCAGTCTGGTCTTGAACTCCTGACCTTAGGCGATCCACCTGCCTCGGCCTCCCAAAATGCTGGGATTACAGGTGTGAGCCACCAAGCCTGGCCTAATTTTTGTATTTTTATTAGAGACGGGGTTTCCCCATATTGCCCCGACTGGTCTCGAACACCTGGGTTCAGGCGATCCGCCTGCCTCAGCCCCACAAAGTGCTGGGATTACAGGCATGACCCATGGTGCCTGGCCTTCCCTACTTTTACAAGGCAATAAGTTAGCCTGTTCTTTAGTGGAGTGGTCCCCAACCTTTTTGGCACCAGGGACCAGTTTTGTGGAAGACAATTTTTCCATGGATGGGGAAGGGATGGTTTCAGGATGAAAGTCTTCCACCTCAGATCATCAGGCATTAGATTCTCATCAGTGCACAACCTAGATCCCTGATATGTGCAGTTCACAATAGGGTTTGTGCTTCTATGACAACCTAATGCACTGCTGATCTAACAGGAGGTGGAACTCAGGCAGTCATGCTCACTCACCCACCACTCACCTCTTGCTGTGCAGCCCCGTTCCTAACAGGCCATGGACTGGTACCAGTCAGTAGCCCGGGAGTTGGGGACCCCTGCTTTAATGGACGCTGGGCTAAGACAAAGATTCCTGGATCAGAGACATAGGACTTTATTTTTCATAGCACAGCAAGCAGCATGTTTGCATCAGTTTCCCCTTGTTCCCAAGTCCCACTGGGGTAATGTGGAAGACCCAGATGGGTTCTGCTGAGGTATACTAAGCTTGGGGAATCTTTTTCATATCAAGCAGCAAGCAAACTTGCTCTTTGTCTTGGAGAGAGACATCATCTTACCCCTTAAAGCTGCTCACTACAAATCCAATCCTGAGAAATGGCTCAGATAAAGAGCAGTCAGGCCTTGCCTTCTTGGCATTTCAGCAAAGTGTGCATGAGGGAGCCGGGGAGAAACTGCTCACATCTGCACAGGGAAATGTGGCAATAAACCTTGCAAATACACCTTATTTTTGACCTAAGAATTGCACCTCTAGGAATCTGTCCCACATAATTACTTTCACATACACAAATGATGGTTATAAGAGGTTATTTTTTCTAACATTGTTTATAATAGGAAAAGGTCAGAAACAACTAAATGTTTAGCCTTATGGGACCGGTTTGATTATAATACCCTCACAATGGAATACTATGCAGTAAGAATAAAAAAATAAATTTCTTTATGTGCTGCTATATAGAGTGCCAAGACATATTGTCAAGTGAAGAAAACAAATGCAGAAAAATATGCATAATATTTCCTCATTTCTGTAAGAGGGAAAAAGTACACATATATATTTTTTCTTGTACATAAACTTTCATTCTTCTAAGAATGCCCAGTGTATTGTTAATAATATCATTTGTTGTCTGTGGGGAGGTGAATTGAATGACTGGAAGTGAAGGAGACTTTTTTTGTATGTCACTTTTATATGTTTTGATTTTTTTTTTTTTTTTTTTTTTTTAGACAGAGTCTTGCTGTCTCCCAGGCTGGAATGCAGTGGCACAATCTCTGCTCACTGCAACCTCTGCCTCCTGGGTTCAAGCGATTTTCCTGCCTCAGCCTCCTGAGCAGCTGGGATTACAGGGGCACACCACCATGTGCAGCTAATCTTTGTATTTTTAGTAGACATGAGGTTTCACCATTTTGGCCAGGCTGATCTGGAACTCCTGACTTCAGGTGATCTGCCCACTTTGGCCTCCCAAAGTGCTGGGATTACAGGTGTGTGCCACCGTGCCCAGCCAGTATGTTTTGATTTCTAAACCATGTGACTGTACCTATTTAAAGTATACAAACTCTTATATTTTCCAGATTTTTAATACCATCAATCTTTATCATCTATCTTCTTTGAGACAGAGTTTGTCTCTTCTTGCCCAGGCTGGAGTTCAGTGGCACGATCTCAGCTCACTGTAACTTCCGCCTCCTGGGTTCAAGTGATTCTCCTGCCTCAGCCTCCCAAGTAGCTGGGACTACAGGCGTACACCACCCACAACCGGTGGGTGTTATTTTTAGTAGAGACAGTTTCACCATGTTGGTCAGGCTGTCTCGAACTCCTGACCTGATGATCCACCCGCCTTGGCCTCTGAAAGTACTGGGATTACAGGCATGAGCCACTGCACCTAAGTCTATTTTTTTAGACGGAGTCTTGCTCTGTGGCCCAGGCTGGGGTGCAGTGGTGCAATCTCAGCTCACTGCAACCTCTGCCTCCCAAGTTCAAGCAATTCTCCCTGCCTCGGCCTCCCGAGTAGCTGGGATTACAGGTACCCACCACCCTACCCAGCTAAGTTTTGTATATTTAGTTATTTAGTAAAGACACGGTTTTGCCATGTTGGCCAGGTTGGTCTTGAACTCCTGACCTCAGGTGATCTGCCAGCCTCAGCTTCCCAAAGTGCTGGGATTACAGGTGTGAGCCACCGCACCGGGCCTCATCAACAATTTAAAATGAAAGGTCAGGAGCTAAAACTGTCCTCTCAGTTTAACATATTATGCTGGGGAATTAGCTCTTATTCATGATTTATTTGATCACCTACCATATTTATTTGATATCCCACTTAAGCCACTCAGTAATCCTACTGAGGCATATTTTGTTCCCATTTTACATAAGTTGGTCACAGAACCACAGCCTGATTTGGACTTCACGTGTCTACCTGGAAAGCCTGCTTTTCCACACCCCAAGCCATTCCTGAGACAGCCCTGTCTGTGCTGTGCAACCCTGGCTCATGTGTCACAGGGGAAGCATGGGGGAGTTACAACATGCTGAGAGGCAAGGACTTACAAACTCCAGAGAGGCAAAGACATGACACCAACTACGGGATTTGGATTCAAAATTTTAATAATAAATTGTGCCAGTAGAAGCTTTTCAAAGGTAATGATATATCAATAAATAATAGTTAAACTGAGTTCCTGAGAAAGAACCTACCACATGAAAGTATGTCAGAGCGCTGTGAGTAACAACATGGCACGACTATAAAATAGCGAGAATACTGACAGTCACGACGGACAGGCACAGCAGACTTCAGAGTATGCCACTCACACAAATGTAAACCAGTACACAGGAATCTTTATTTTTTTAGTTTAAACAATGATAAACTTCTAAGTGTTGTTGCCTAGATATATACTAAGTAATGGATACATTATGCTAAGAACTTCAAGGAAAAATATGTGGAATAATATAATGAAAATTATGAAGCATCAGATTTTTTAAAAAGCAAAAAAGATTGAACTTTTTACTCAAATATAAATCACTTTAAATAGGAATCATACTAATTTGAAATAAGGAATATTGTGTTTATCTGTGTGTGTCTGTGTGTGTGTGTGTACACGCACATACATCTATACTTCTAAGAAAATACGTATGGCTTACTTTTTATTCCAATGTCATTTTGAAGAATCTTTGCTTTTTTACAAAGGTTAGAAATATGTATTGTTTAAACCGAGTTAAGATTTGACACTTCAAAGTACACTAAAAGAACAAAAAAAAAAGTGAGAGAACCATTAGATCACTCAGTTTCCTGACGGTAACAGAAGAAAACAGGACTAAGAACGTTCACTGAAGCTTTCAGTGTGGGCAGTCTGTCAGTAAAAAGGTAAGTAGTAGGGTCAGAGGTATGGCATTCCACATACCAGCTCTACCAAGAATGAAAGAGCATACGGACTAGAGAAACGGACGTGTGTCCGTGATTCAACATTTTTGGCATAGCTGTATTAATCCCTTTTGATGTACATAAGTTCAGTATATGACAAATGTTTCAGGTCCCCCCCCCCCCCGAAGAATCCAATCACACCCAAGACACACACACAAATCACTTCTCAGTTACACGTCTGCATTTCTTTAACAAAACAGTAAGAGATACAATCATAGCAAAGAGGTCACCCGCACAATACATTATCAGCACACTGTCTAGAACACCTCATTTAAAGACACTCCGTAAAAACGTATTCACAGGACCTGCTGTGAATGGCAAGATACGGTAACTTTATAATAGAAAAACTCTGCTCATGCAGTACTCTCCACACACCAGATATCGGAAATCACAGCCACATCATCACCTTGCTCACACTTCCTATTATACTAGATATGCAAAAAGCCAAAAAAAGCAGCTTTTAACATTGTATCATTGTATCACAATTTTGAAATGTGGGAAAAAATAAAAAACAAAAACCATTGTGTGGATAAAATGGTCTCCGTGACATTGAGCAGAGTGTTATCTTTTTTTTTTTTTTTTTTAACATTATTGCACAGAGATTTCTCATCAAATGTTCTTCAGTTTTTATGTCTTTTCCTAAACGTGAATAAGTGCTATGGATAAAATACAAATGTAGAAAATAACAGCAGCATGATTTGTCAAAGTTAATCCCTATAATTTAGTAAGAAAAAATGGATATAAACAAAATAAGTGCTCTTTCTAAACTGTACTAAATTTTCAAAAATATTGTTTTAATGCAGTGAAGGTCCTGAAAAGCCTATTGAAAGCGATGCTGAGTCCTGTTTTCAAAAGTGTCCTGTTTGGGTTTTCTTGGTGAAGAGCAGAATTTCAAGTGAAGCAATCGACGGACTAATTTAAAACAAAACAGCCCTCGGCTTCCCTATTGGCCTGTGAGGGCACCGGCTCCGGGACCCTGACCTGGGAGGCAGCGAGTGGTGGGGGTGCCTGGCCCCCATCTACACGTACACAGGCTGGCAGCCTTCAGTCTGATCCACCAGATCAGAGGTTTCTAAATCTGAGTTCTCAGCCTGTGAAGCTTCTGTTCCTGAAGGCTTTGGGCATCGAAAGGGGTAGCCATTGTCATCAAAGAACCTTCGGAAGGTGAATTCGTAAAATGCGTGCTCAGGATGCTTGTTATTGGGCGAGGTGAGTGTGTCCCAGGCCTTGGCGCTACCTTCGCTGGCATCGTTCCAAGGGCTTTCTTCATCTACGGGGTCGAAATTCGAGGTGTCCATGGGGTGGCTGATGGTGGGAACGTAGGGGGCTGGCTGCTTCCGGATGTCACCGGAGAAGTCAATGGCGCTGAAGAAGGGGTGGGCCTTCAGGTCATCGGCCCCATTCCGCCCCAGGCGGTGGTCTGCGGAGCAGCACAGCTTCGTGATGAGGTCCCTGGCCTCAGGGCTCAGCTTCACCTGGGCTGGAATGTGGAGCGTGTTCTCCCAGTTGATCACCTGAGGAAACAACAGAACCAACAGGTTAGCTCCTCCTCACATCTTGGGCAGTTCTGGGACAGCATGTGATGACGTGACTTTCAAATAAGTTTAGTTTCACAATAGGAGAGGAGTTAGAATAGACACAAGCAGCAGTTGTTGATCTCAGCAGCTATAAAGTCAGTGTCATTTCAGTCAATGGCTCACAGCCTGAGGCCAGGATGACCAGTCAAATATAGACAAAAAGATACTGATTTTCTTCTATCAGAAATACTGTTTAGTCAAAGAATTTTGTGCTTTTCACAAAAATGAAGAGAATGATGGTCTACAAGTTATTTCTTTCTTTCTTTCTTTTTATCTTTTTGAGATGGAGTCTCGCTCTGTTGCCCAGGCTGGAGTGCAGTGGTGCGATCTTGGCTCACTGCAACCTCCACCTCCTGGGTTCAAGCGATTCTCCTGCCTCAGCCTCCCGAGTAGCTGGGATTACAGGTGCCCACCACCACACCCGGCTGATTTTTGTATTTTTAGTAGAGACAAGGTTTCACCACGTTGGCCAGGCTAGTCTCAAACTCCTGACCTCAGGTGATCAGCTAAAGTTATTTCTTTAGCTATGGCAATGGCTTTCTGTCAAACCATCATGGCACTCATTCAAATACTTATTGTGGTCAAAAAACGGCCAACTGGGGTTTTGAAAAACAAAAAGGAAAAACTTCATAGAGAAGAATAAAGCTGACTGACCCCATGTGACCTTACATGCTCAACTGCACAAACCAGCCATCTGGACATTCAGTAAAAGCATTTGTTGTAGAGATGTGTCTACTGTGAAGACAAAACCTAGGGGACTTCTTTATTGTTTACACTTAGAATCAGGAGGAAACAAGGCCAACATGACTGGCTACCAGCTGCGGTAATGGGACAGCAGATAAGGCATGGAAGTTTGTGGGTGTATGGGTGGGAGGCTTGGTTTGAACCTAAGTAGTTGTTTTCATAGAGCTAAAACTGTAGAGCTCCTAGAAGAAAACATACGGTGAAATCTTCATGATACTGAGTTTGGCAATGATTTCTTAGACATGCCACCAAAAGCACAGGGAATAAAAGAAAAAATAAATTGGACTGCATAAAAATTTAAAACTTTTGTGCATCAAAGGACATTACTGATAGCAAAAAGGCAACAAAATGGGAGAACAGATTTCAAAACATTTATTTGAAAAGGGGTTAGTACCCAGAGAAAATACAGAACTCCTACAACTCAACAACAATAACAAAACCAAATAACTTGATTTAAAAAGGGTAATGGACTTGAGGAGATATATCCAAAGATATACAAATGACCAATAAGGACATGAAAATAAGCTCAATATAATTAATCACTAGGGAAATACAACTCAAAACCACATACCACCTTACATCCCCTAGGGTGGCTACTACTTAAAAAAAACAAAAACAGGAAAATACTTATTGAGGATGTAGGGAAACTGAACACTCAGCCACTGTTGGTGGGAATGTAAAATGGTGCAGCCATTATGGCAAACAGTTTGGGAGTTCCTCAAAAAGTTAAACACGGAACGACCATATAATCCAGCAATCCCACTTTCTGGTTTAGATCCAAAAGAATCGGAAGCAGGGACTCATACAGTGGAATATTATTCCACCTTAAAAAGGAAGCTACAACATGGATGAACCCTGAGGACATTACGCTAAGTGAAATAAACTAGACACAAAAAGACAAATACTGCATGACTCCACTTACAAGAAGTCCTGAGGCCAGGCACAGTGGCTCACACCTATAATCCCAACATTTTGGGAGGCCGAGGTGGGTGGATAACTTGAGGTCAGGCGTTTAAACCAGCCTGACCAACATGATGAAGCTGCATCTCTATTAAAAATACAAAAATTAGCTGGTGTTGTGGCAGACACCTGTAATCCCAGCTGCTTGGGAGGCTGAGGCATGAGAACCCGGAAGGCAGAGGTTGCAATGAGCCAAGATTGTGCCACTGCACTGCAGCCTGGGATACAGAGCAAAACTCTGTCTCAAAAAAAAAAAAAAAAAAAAAAAGTCCTGAGCATAACCAAACTCACAGAGACAGGAAGCAGAAGAGAGGTAAGCAGGGGCTGAAAAGGAGAGTGGGGAGTTTCTGTTTAATGGGTTTGGGATGATTAACACATTTGAAAATAGAGGGTGGTGATGGTTGCACAATATTGTGAATGTACTTAAATGTCACTGAATTATACACTAAAATAATTAAAAATAATTAAGATAATTATTAATCAAATAGTAATTAAAATAATTTAAATGGTAAATTTTAATTTACTATTAAAATAATTAAATGGTAAATTTTATGTTATATATATTTTACCAGAATAAAAAAATCTGAATTATCATGTGGGCAATTTAGTGAGTAGCTCAGCAATTCAATTAGGGTGCAGATAATGCCAGATTCCAATTTTACTGTTCCTAGAGTGAAACTAAGCCTTACTTTAGGATTTTTCTATTTTTCTTTTTTTGAAACAGAGTCTCGCTCTGTCATCCAGGTTGGAGTGCAGTGGCATGATCTCAGCTCACTGCAACCTCTGCCTCCTGGGTTCAAGCGATTCTCCTGCCTCAGCCTCCCAAGTAGCTGGGACTACAGGCGCCTGCCCCCATGCCAGGCTAATTTTTTGTATTTCCAGTAGAGATGGGGTTTCACTATGTTGGCCAGGCTAGTCTCGATCTCCTGACCTCGTAATCTGCCCGCCTCCACCTCCCAAAGTGCTGGGATTACAGGCATGATGCACCGCGCCCAGCCTTACTAGACAGTTTTTCTAATTAAAATCATTAATTTAGGCTCCCTGGTGGTCATGGCCACCAGGGCATGTGAAAACTCCAAGGATTCTGTGTCAATTGCTATGTCCACAGAAGACTGCAGATTCTTAATTCCAATTCTCAATTCAATCCTTAGTAACTCATTTCAGAAAGCAAATGGCTGTCATTTTAAAACTAATAATTTAGTATTAAATGACTGACAGAATTATTTAACTACTTTGAATGAATATTAGGAATATGCACAACTAGCCTGACCACATAGCTGACAGTTTGCGAGCAACGATATAATATCCAAATAAAGAAACTGATTTCTTTAGATACAGTTGACCCTTGAACAATACAGTTTGAGGGTCACTTACGCTAGCATTTTCTTCCACCTTTGCCACCCCTGAGACAGCAAGGCCAATGCCTCCCCTTCCTCAGTCCACTCTACATGAAGATGACAAAGATGGAGACCTTCATGATGATCCAATTTCAATTATTAAAATAGTAAACCTATTTTCTTTCTCTTCTTTATGATTTTTTTTCTTTAGACAGAGTCTCACTCTGTCACCCAGGCTGGACTGCAGTGGTGTGATCTCGGCTCACCGCAAGCTCTGCTTCCTGGGTTCAAGTGATTCTCTTGCCTCAGCCTCCTGAGTAGCTGGGATTACAGGTGCACACCACCATGATGGACTAATTTTTTGTATTTTCAGTAGAGATGGATTTCGCCATGTTGTCCAGGCTGGTCTTTAACTCTTGACCTCAGGTAATCTGCCCACCTTGGCCTTCCAAAGTGGTGGGATTATAGGCATGAGCCACTGCGCCCAGCCTATGATCCTCCCAAAGTAGTGAGATTACAGGCATGAGCCACTGCGCCTGGCCAACATTTTCTGTTCTCTAGCTTACTTTATTGTAAGAATACAGGATCTAATACATATAACATACAAAATATGTGCTCATTGACGCTATGTTACTGGTAAGGCTTCCAGTCAACAGGCTATTAGTAAAGTTTTTGGGGAGCTGAAAGTTATATGCAGATTTTTGACTGTGCAGGGGGGTTGGCACCCCAAACCCCTTCATTGCTGAGGGGTCAACTGTAGTTCCTGGAGTTCCGTGTGTTCTCTGCAGCGCAGGTGTGGGTGGGGGAGACAGTGGATCTGCAGCACACCTTTGCTGATCCTCACTGTTCTTGCCTGGAAATAACAAGGTGGCAGATGGCCAAGGGTTTAATAGAATTTCAGATATTAAAATGGGTCCAATTCCACGGCTTTGCTTATCAAAATAGAAAATTTAAAAATAGATAATAATTTAAAAAATAATGAGATTACTTTTAAAAATCCCATCCTATACAACTGCCATTCCTACCCTAGTCAGAATAAGAGGGCAAATGCTGACCAAAGATTCATGGGTACATGAGAAAATCAGGTGTCTACAGCAAGCAGATGCTTAGTTCCTCTCACATTACCTTCAGCTGGGTTTCTGTGGGAGTAGGTGCCAAAAAGGGCGGCTGCCCCACCAGCATCTCGAAGAGAATCACTCCAACACTCCACCAGTCACAGAGTTGAGTGTACCCTGCAAGATAAAGTTCACTCAATCCCTACACAGGCATGAATTCTCCTCCGAGGTGAATTTCATTAAGATGCTGAACATACACATTTCCTGTTAAGTGGGAAAGTGCGTTGAAGCATCGCACTGTACAGAAGATGGACCTATGTAAGTACCTGGATACTACTCGGTGGGGTGGTGCGGGGCGGTGGCCATGGCCGCTTAGGTTTTCGTATTTTTAATCATTGTAATAAAATACTTTTTAATTTAAAAAGATTATTTTTATTGTTAGCAAATAGTTACTAGCCAGAATTTTATATTCTTAAAGATCACAAACAGAGGCACCAATTAAAATAACAGAAACTGAAAAACATAAAGTGCTATAACCCGTGAATAATCAGGTGAGGGTCGAGGAAGGCTTCTAAGTCAGTTTTGGATGAAGCTGAAGAATATGGAGATGAGGAGGAGGTGGGCAAAACCCACCAGACAATTCCCTGTAAGCCAAACTCTCCTTGTGTGAGGCCCCTACGGAGCCGGGCCTTCCTCACAGGGCTCCCAGCTGTGCTGGGTCAGGGCTGGCCTCTGGGAGGCTGTAGGCTAGGCTCGTTTACCTTTCATTTTCTCCCACTTTTCCTTCAAAGCCTCATGACCCATCAAGCCAGGCTCGTCTTCATGTCACCTAATCCTTGCTAAGTATAAACTGGGATGTTAAGAGGTCAGTCTGGGGGTGCCTGCAGCTGCATATGCCAGGGTAGCCCCCTCAGGCCCCTCTGTTATCTCTCCGTCCCACCTCTGCCTGTCCAAGTTTGGCAACAGAGGCTGCAGAAAAACCCCAAGCAATGGTTTCTTGAGAATGCTGCACGTGGCAGAGGGAAGTAGACCTTCACTGGGCACCAAGGTTATTCACAACCTCTCAAGGTCGTTATTGCTATGTCTGTGGTCTGAGTAGTTAAGTAACTTGTGCTCGATTACCACAGCTAGCAAAGAAAACCCAGACTTGAACTGGGTCTGGCTGGCTCCAAAGACTTTAAACAATATGTGATGGCAGGGGTTGCCTGTCTCTGGATTAATTACACAGAATCAGATCAACACCCCACCGTCACTGGGGACCATGCAGGATCACTGAAAGATTCCTCCTATACTGAACCAGATGTTGTATTTGATAGAATGAAGCATCCATCCAGGAGGCAAATGTTATGAGCACTAGTCATTTTACACAACTGGCACCTGCCACTTTTGCTTATGGTCTAGCAGGGAGAATGAGAGAAAAAGGATCTTCCAATGCTGTCACATAAGCACCCAGCTGCACACGGCACAACTCAGCCAGGAGCCTGAGACAGAAGTGAAAGCTAGAGCCCAGAAATGTGTGGTCTGGGCAGACTGAGCAGAGGTCCTGTGGCCCTCAGAGTGGTTTCCATCATTTGACTGTGAGAATCAGGGCTGGAGTCATTCCCTTGGGTCTAGGTAGAGCCCGAGGGCCAGCAGACACTGGTCTAATGGTGCATGTCTTCCAACCACCTGAAGCAAGAGCACTTCCGGGACAGGAGGGAGGCTTGTATGTTGCGGAAATTAGTAGCTTTCAGGCTTCCATGAGGACAAAAATGTGACTGGAAGCATTAGATCCTTGGAAAGCTAGAGCCAGGGAGACTCAGCTCACAGGTCTGAAGGGAAGGAGACCTCCCGCGGGGTGGCTGGCCGTGGCGCATGTACCTTTGCGGAGGAGCACCTCGGGTGCGATGTAGTTTGGAGTCCCCACCAGTGAATGTGCCAGGCACCTCTGGTGCTGCTTCCGCGCCCTCTGCTCTAGGGTCTTCAGCCTGTCCCCACACCGACAGTTAGACACATCGTCCCAGAGGTCGCTGGGCTCCATGCTGTCCTGTCTGACATGGCTCCCTTCGCCCAGGAATCAGGGGTGGTGAAAGAAGAGAACAAAATACAAAGTGAATTTTCACTCTTCAATAACTCAACATATATTCACTCAACATATTTCACTCTTCAATAACTCAACATATCCACAGCTTAAAACAGCAAAGTCATTCCAATCAGCTCCTGACATATCAGGACAGAGAATCCCCGCTGAGCTGCTCCGTAGGGGCAGCCTGCTGTTCCTAGTTCGGAAACACGTGGTGAGGTTGGCACTAGCACCAAGGTAGAAATGACGGTGAAGAATCATAGGACACCACGCACCGTGCTGAGCTGGCAGGAAGGCAGTGCAGGCAGGAGAGGCTGGAAGAACTGTGGGGACAGCACCCCTAGCACTTAGGCCATAATCAAAAGGTAACAACTGCCTGACACGTTTTAAGATGAGCATGGAAAACTTAGGAGGATTTAAACAACACGAACAAAGGTTACTTCAATGCCAGAAAATGAGAATGAATTAAATGATTTAGAGTTAGTTTTGAGTTAGAGAAAAAAGACTAAGTGATGATATTAAAATAACTATTTCAAGAATCTGAGCCATAAAGAAGATAATAACCAGCTGTTTTTGGCTTTTCCAAATGGTAGAACTATAGGAAATGGAGTTCAATAATACACTACATAGATTCAGGTTGGCTATAAGAGAGGACTTCTTGGGAGGCTGTGACTCTTTTATTTATTTATTTTATTTTATTTTATTTGAGACGGAGTTTCACTCTTGTTGCCCAGGCTGGGGTGCAATGGCGCGATCTCGGCTCACCGCAACCTCCACCTCCCGGGTTCAAGCGATTCTCATGCTTCAGCCTCCCAGTAGCTGGGACTACTGGCATGCATCACCACGCCCGGCTAATCTTGTTATTTTTAGTAGAGACGGGGCTTCTCCATGTTGGTCAGGCTGGTCTCGAACTCCTGACCTCAGGTGATCCGCCCGCCTTGGGCTTCCAAAGTGCTAGGATTACAGGCGTGAGCCACCATGCCCAGCCTAATCTTTTATTTTTTAAGGCTTGCTTTAATGAGGGAGGTGATGGTTCCCCACAAAGGCTCTGTGACACCTTGTAGCCTACTGTCTTAAAAATATAGTAGGCCAGGCATGGTGGCTCACACCTGTAATCCCAGCACTTTGGGAGGCGGAGGCAGGCGGATCACCTGAGGTTGGGAGTTTGAGACCAGCCTGACCAACATGGAGAAACCCCGTCTCTACTAAAAATACAAAATTAGCCAGAGGTGGTGGCGCGTGACTGTAATCCCAGCTACTCGGGAGGCTGGAGGCAGGAGAATCACTTGAACCCAGGAGGCAGAGGTTGCGGTGAGCTGAGATCACGCCACATTGCACTCCAGCCTGGGCAACAAGAGCGAAACTGTCTCAAAAAAAAAAAAAAAAAAAAAAAAAAGTAAACCTGAAATCCACTACCTTAAAAAAAAATGCATATATCATACTATTCCTTTTGGAAGGGAAGAATGTCACACCAATTTATAAAATAATGGAGTGACAGATAAAAATTTCAAAATGATTAGGAGCCACTAGGACGGGAAATTTAGTTGCTTACAATGAGGTTAGTGACATCTACACATAGAAATGTGACACACTTCAGACAATACCTTTCTGGTAATATTTGGAATTGTGAGTCCACCTGAACCCAGTGCAGAGGCCGAAATCTGTGAGTTTAATGTGACCATCCAGATCTATCAAAATGTTATCAGGCTTGATGTCTCGGTGGATGAAGCCCATTTTGTGTACACTCTCAATGGCCAAAGTCAGCTCTGCGATGTAGAACCGGGCCAGGTGCTCGGGGAAGACCTCCATCCGGATCAGCAGGCTCATCATGTCCCCGCCAGGGATGTAGTCCATCACAAAGTACAGGCTGTCTTTGTCTTGGAAGGAGTAGTAGAGTTTGACCACCCACTCATTGTCTGCCTCCGCCAGGATGTCCCTCTCGGCCTTGACGTGGGCCACCTGATTCCGGTTCAGGACATCCTTTTTCCTTAGGGTCTTCATGGCGTACAGGGCATGAGTGTCCACCTTACAAGCAAGGCACACTTCTCCAAAGGCACCGATCCCCAGGGTTTTGATTTTCACAAACATAGACTTGTCCATCTTGGCCCTCTTTAACCTGTTG
The DNA here is from genome assembly GCF_028885655.2 of Pongo abelii. Classification (NCBI taxonomy): domain Eukaryota; kingdom Metazoa; phylum Chordata; class Mammalia; order Primates; family Hominidae; genus Pongo; species Pongo abelii. Next base: position 22,745,388 of record NC_071999.2, read on the forward strand.
TAATTAGACTCTTTCTGGTAGAGGATCTTCCGCATCTGCTCCTGCTCAGCTTCACAGAGTCCAGCCTGCGTAGAAGGAAAGGAAGGAGGAAGAATCACATGAGAGAAGTCCCATGATAACAAATGACTGGGATGGGGATGCCCTGGAACTGAGAGGAACCTAGCTCATCTTACAGAAAGGAGAACAGAGAAGAATGGGTCTCACATACTACAAAGCAAGGTAACAATTGGTTTTGTTTTGTTTTGTTTTTGAGACAGAGTCTCGCTCTGTCGCCTAGGCTGGAGTGCAGTGGCACAATCTCAGCTCATTGCAGCCTCCGCCTCCCGGGTTCCAGCGATTCTCCTGTCTCAGCCTCCCGAGTAGCTGGGACTACACGTGCCCGCCACCACGCCTGGCTAATTTTTGTATTTTTAGTAGAGACGGTGTTTCATCATGTTGGCCAGGCTGGTCTCGAACTCCTGACCTCAGGTGATCTGCCCGCCTTGGCCTCCCAAAGTGCAGGGATTACAGGCGTGAGCCACTGTGCCTGGCCAGTTTTGTTTTTTTATATCCATATATAGACATGAATATGGAATGAAAAGTTAAGATAAAAAAGAGAGCTCTTTCTCTAGGAGACTTTTGGCTCTAAGAACTAAGGGAAACTTCTATTAACAAAAATCTGTGGAAAAGGGGACCACAGCATTCCTAGAACTCCAAGAGCCATCTAGTCTTTCAGTAACTCAGGGAAAATGGGAAAGCAGGAAGAAAAGTCAATGATCAGCATACAAAAATCAGTAGCATGCATTAGATAGACTTGTATATGGTGAGAGACAGGGCCTAGTTTCATTCTTCTGCATATGGATATCTGGATTTCTGTACACCAATAATGAATGCCGTTTACAAAAGCTATAAAAAAAATCTAGGAGTAAATTTAAATAAAAAGTGAAAGAGCTCTACAAAGAAAACTACAAACCACTGAAGAAAGAAACTGAAGAGGACACAAACAAGAGATCCCATGTTCACCGACAGAAAGATTTAATATTGTTAAGAATGACCATACTACCCAAAGCAATCTACCAATTAAATGCAATCCCTATCAAAATACCAATGATATTTTTCACATTACTAGAAAAAACAATACTAAAATTCACAGGGAGCCCAAATACTCAAAGCAATCCTAGGCAAAATGAACAAAGTTGTTATCTGACTTCAAAATATATTACAAGCCTAGAGTAACCGAAACTGCATGGTATTAGTATAAAAACAGACACACATAGACCAATGGAACAGAACAGAGAACCCAGAAATAAGTCCACGTATTTACAGCCACCTGATTTTTGACAACGGTGCCAAGAACGTACATTGAAAAAGAGACATGCTGGGAAAACCAGATATCCATATGCAGAAGAATGAAACTAGACCCCTATCTCTCACCATATAGGAATGTCAACTTAAAACAGATTAAAGACCTAGAAATAAGACCAGAGGCTATGAAAATATACTCCAGAACATTGGTTTGAGCAAAGATTTTTATGGCTAAAATCTCAAAAACACAGGCAAAAAACCCCCCAAATTAGACAAATGGGACTATATTAAGCTAAAAAGCTTCTGCAGAGCAAAGGAAACAAAGAGTAAAGAGGATGCCTGTGTTGAACAGGAGAAAATATTCACAAACTATTCATCTGACAAAAGGCAAACTATTCATCTGACAAAAGTTCCAGAATATACAAGGAACTCAAACAACTCAACAGCAAAAAAAAAAATCAAATAATCCCATTAAAAAGTGAGCCAAAAGGCTAGGCACGGTGGCTCATGCCTGTAATCCCAGCCCTTTGGGAGGCTGAGGGAGGCGGATTACTTGAGGTCAGGAGTTTGAGACCAGCCTGACTAACATGGTGAAACCCCATCTCTACTAAACATACAAAAGTTAGCTGAGCATGGTGTTGCACACCTGTAGTCCCAGCTCTCAGGAGGCTGAGGCAGGAGAATAGCTTGGATCCAGAAGGCAGAGGTTGCAGTGAGCCGAGATTTCACCACTGCACTCCAGCCTGGGCGATAGAGCAAGACTCCGTCTTAATTTAAAAAAAATAAATAAATAAGGCCAGGCGTGGTGGCTCACACCTGTAATCCCAGCACTTTGGGAGGCTGAGACAGGTGGATCATCTGAGGTCGGGAGTTCAAGACCAGCCTGACCAACATGGTGAAACCCTGTCTCTACTAAAAACATAAAACTAGCTGGGCGTGGTGGCGCATGCCTGTAATCCCAGCTGCTCGGTAGGCTGAGGCAGGAGAATCACTTGAACCCAGGAGGCGGAGGTTGTGGTGAGCTGAGATCGTGCCATTGCACTCCAGCCTGGGCAACAAGAGCGAAACTCTGTCTCAAAAAGAAGAAAAAGTGAGCTAATGACCTGAATAGACACTTGTCAAAAGAAGATACACAAATGGCTAAGAGGTGCACGGAAAGATGCTCATTAACCATCAGGGAAATGCAAATGAAAACCACAATGAGATATAATCTCTCCCCAGTTAGAACGACTATTATCAAAAAGGAAAAAAAAGAAACTAAAAATAGAACTACCATACAATCTACCGATCCCACTATTGGGTATTTATCTAAAGGAAAGGAAATCAGTATATCAAAGTGATACCTGCACCCCATGTTTATTGCAGCACTATTCACAACAGTAAAAATATGGAATCAACTTAAGTGTCCATCAACTGATGAATGGATAAAGAAAATGTGGTCTGTGTACACCATGGGATATTATTCAGCCATAAAAAAGAATGAAATCCTGTCACTTGGAGCAACATGAATGGAACTGGAAGTCATTATGTTAAGTGAAATAAGCCAGGAACAGAAAGTTCAGTAAGAACACCACATGTTGTTACTGATATGTGGGAGCTAAAATAATTGATCTCATAGAGGTAGAGAGTAGAATGAGGTGGGAAAAGGTGTCTGTGTGTTGAGGGGAGATGAGAGGTTAATTGGTGCAAACATACAGCTGGATAGAAGGAACAAACTCTAACTAGCATGACTATGGTTAGTAAAAATGTATTCAGTATTTCAAAATAGCTAGAAGAGAGGACTTAAAATGTTTCCAACACAGAAATGATAAATACACCAGGCAATGGATACTCTAAATACCTTGACTTGATCATTACATATCCTATGCATGTAACAAAATATCACATGTTCCCCACAAATATACAAATACTATGTATAAATAAAAAATAAATGGCTGGGTGTGGTGGCTCACGTGTGTAATTCCAGCACTTTGGGAGGCCGAGGTGGGCAGATCACCTGAGGTCAAGAGTTTGAGACCAGTCTGACCAACATGGCGAAACCCTGTCTCTACTAAAAATACAAAAAAATGGCCAGGCGTGGTGGTAGGCACCTGTAATCCCAACTACTCGGGAGGCTGAGGAAGGAGAATCGCTTGAACCCAGAAGGCGGAGGTTGCAGCGAGCCAAGATTGCGCCATTGCACTCCAGTCTGGGTGACAGAGCAAGACTCCGCCTCAAAAAAAAAACCTAAAAAATAAAAAAAAAAAAAAACAAATGAAAAGTATATCTTTAAAAAAATCAGTGAATACGGGACACTGAAAAGAACACAAATCTGGTTTTTAGGCTTTGGAATTATTGGCTTTGTGTAATTTAAATGTTACATTTTAATTTAAATAATTTCATGAATAATTACCTTCTTCAGCACTTCAGTGTCAACTAAGTATATTTAAATCATTAGTTACTAATTAAACACTTAAAAGAATAAATGGAATCACTACTAGATACATTTTTCTTCCAAAATCCCACAATATCAATTTACAAAACCTTAAACTTTGTTTCTACTCATTCGAATGCTCTATTATTAATCCGTGATGAATCCTGTTAAGCGAGGACACACCCTAAAACTTAACCTGTTAATTTACCTACAACGTAAGCTGTAGATTCCCTACATTGCGCTGGCTACATTATGCACGGCTCTCTCTGGTTCTTCAGAAGAGTCAAGGGGAAAGGAGAAAGGCAGGTCACACCATCTGCAACTTCTCCAAGTTGTCGGCCCCAGAACCAGACTGTCGCCCGTTAGCCGTGTTGATTATAAGGGGTATACAGTCGAAACAGAAAAGGGATTGTACGTGCTTCCTATTGCCAGTAGAGGGAAGAGCCGGGAACAAATAGAAAAACGAAGTGGGAAATTACTTTGGCCATTTCTTGCTCCAGCTGCAGCCTCCGGTTAACCTTCTGCTGGTAGGTTTTGATGACATTCTCCACGTGCTGCTCCATGAAGAACTTAAAGGCGTATGGCGAGTAGCTCTTGATGCGTGACTCTCTCTTCTCTTCGTCTCTGCTGTTTTTGCGGACGGGAACGGGAGAGGTCTGAATCTGCTTTTTATCCTTTCCGCCTTTGTCCCCCTTGGCGCTTTTGCGGCTCTTGTCGCCGCCCTCGGGCTCGCTGGGGCCCGCACGGAGGCTCTGCTCCATGCCTGTGCACAGGCTGTCCAGGTCGTACTGCTCGGACTTGCTGCGCAGTAGCAGGTGCTTCGGGTAGGGCGGAGGCGGGCACCTCCGGTCTGGGCCTCCGTACTCCACGTCCAGCGGGTAGGCGCCTGCGCCGCCCAGCGCCAGGGCATGCTCCTCCTTGGTGTCCAGGCCCTCCGCGGCCGAGGTGGGGGCGGGGGCGGGGGCGGGGGCGGGGGCGGGGGCCGGGGCAGGCGCGGGCACCCAGGCGGGGTGCGAGGGCCCCACAGCCGTCTGCGGCTCCGGCCTCAGCACACGCACGCTCTTCACCGGGTGCAGGATGTGCGCGGCCGTGACAGCCGTCACGGTGTTGGGGGCGGGCAGGGAGGGCTCGGCCTTGCCGGGCGCACCCGGCCGCGGCTGGTGGCTGTTGAAGGAGTTGGTCCTGCTGGGCACTGGGCAGTCAGGCCGGAAGGCCACGTGCACGCGCGGCGGCGCCTCCAGGCCCGGCTTCTGCAGGGAATCCCGGCGGGCCAGGGTGGCAGCCGGCCACTGCTGGACGGAGGTGCTGCTCAATTCATACAGGTCCACGTTGAGGCTGTTCCGCGAGGGAGTGAGCAGGCTCTGCGGGGGGCTGTCGCTGGCGAACACCTGGCTGCGGGAGCCCAGCACATGCAGCTGGTGGGCCGCGGGGCCGGCCTGCTTGTGGTGTGGGTGCGGCACGTAGAGCCCGGCGGCAGGGGGTGGGAAAGCGAGGCTGGCGCCTGGCGGTCCTCCCTGGCCCTTCGCGGGCAGGCTGGCGTAGCCCCCGGTCTCCGGCGGCGTCTTGCTCTGGAAGGAGGGGCTGCGCTGCACTCCGTAGCCCCGGGGTTCCCCAGGCACCAGCAGGTGCGGCCGGCCGTAGTGCGCGCCCTGCAGCGGGAAGTGTGTCCCTGCTGCTTCTACGCTGGCACCGTAGCCCTTGGGTGGGTGCTGGTGCTGGTGCTGGTGCTGGTGGCCGGGCCCGTGGGGGCCGACTCCGGGGAAGAGGTAGTCCACGTACGGCCGCGGCACCTCCTCCAGCGCCGTGGGGCCGTCGGCGCCGAAGCTTGGGCCCTCGTAGGGGGCACCGCTCAGCTGGTGGTAGGACGCGAACGAATCGCCGGTTCCTTCGAAGCTGGGCCTCCGCGTCACTGGGGTTGGCATGAGCCCCTTTCCTGCAGTGGAAAAAACAGGAAGACAGCATCAGAGTGGGTGTGATCAGTAGGTTCTGGCACTTTCAGGCTGGTCCCCACTCTAGCACTGGCCTCGGGGCTGAGGGTCTTGAACCCTGGGCTCTGACGTGCTGCATTCTGCCCAGCACAGGGTCCCTGCCAGCAGGACCAGTTGTCCTAATGTGTTAGCAGAGTGGAGACAAGCTGGAGGGCACATGGGAGGGCCAAGGGCAGAAGAGAAGACCGCGTCCACATCCTGAGGTGCATCCTTGCCCCCTGGGGACCCCACTGGGGTCACTCTCCTGTCAGGCTAGGGAGCCGTCTGCATAGCCAGTTTTGTTTTCAAAACCCTATCATGCCCAAATTGCGGGGGGCTGAGTTTACCACCGCAGGGTTCCCAAATCGCTGCTCCCTCACAGAAAGGGCAGAACTGTATCCACTGTGCAGCAACTGCTCCACTTCTCTTTCACCTCTTTTCCAAATTAAAAGATTTTCTAGTTTTTTTGTCTATATTAAAACAAAGCAGTATATACACAATAATAAAAACCACACAAAACCCCTCTACAAATATCCAGATTGATTTCATCTGCTGCTACCTTAACCCTGACCTCCATTTTGAACATCTCATCTGAAACAGACACCGGAAGGAAGGACAAAGGCTCCTTTCATTTCTTTAGGCCAACTGCTCCACTTGGCTCGACTTAGCAGAGGGTGCCGAAGGGTGGAAAGGCTGTGCCTTGCCCACAGGAAGACCACCCCGATACCTGGCAGAGTGAAGGTCCTGACAGCCTGGCACTGAGCAAAGGTCACAGGCACACCAAGGCTTTGTTTTCCCTGGGCCCAGAAGACGTCAGTGAAGAGACACACCAAAGGCAAGTGCAGAGAGAAATCAGCACGGAACATGGGCCTGGCCTTCCCTTTGAGCTGTGCTCTAAGGCCTCAAAACTGGAAGAATTCTGACATGGATGGCCAGCTGGGGGCTATTTAAGGAAGTTCCTTCTCTTAAGAAGAAAACAAAAATGTGTGTCCTTTTAACAAGGGAGATATAACTTACAAAGGTTGAGATTTTTCTCACCCACCACATGAAGTAGGTTTTATCCAAGGTCTTCCACAAAATAGGGAAAACTCTTGCTAATTACTAGGATTTTTTTTTTTTTTTTTTAAATACAGACGAGGTCTCCCTCTGTTGCCCAGGCTGGTCTCCAACTCCTGCCTCCATCCTCTGGCCTCAGCCTCCCAAAGAGTTGGGATTACACAAAACAAAACAAAACAAAACAAAAGCCAGACAGTGTTGGGATTACAGGCTTGAGCCACTGCGCCTGGCCATGAATCCTTTATCACAACCCAGGGACCTCAGGTACCAATCACAGGGCCCATGTGCTCCATATCTTGGGAAAGTAACATTCATCCACAGCCAGTAAACAGCAGGGGTGCCTCAGGCCCTTCACAGGGGATGCTGAAGGGGGCCCAGCGCTCTGCCCACACTGCCTGCCATTGAACCCCCACTCTCAGAGGCTACGATGTGAGAGAGGGGTGTTTTAGAATTGAGGAAAGAAGCCACCCTTGTCAAAGATCCCTCCACAGGCCCCAAGAGAAAGTGAAAAGACCATTTTTATGCCCACTTTGCTGACTTTTTTGATCTTTCATAAAACAAGCACACACCTTCCCCTAGGTAGGAATTACTAAGGTAATTTCAGACAAGGCTGGATAGGGCAAGCGCCAGGCGTGTCCCATGGTCTACCACTTGGGGCTGCTCCCGCCAGGGCCTGACTCTGTCAGGGCAGGGCAGGCTCAGCTTGCCTGTTAACTGAACGAGGCAATGTGCCAGGAGACTGGCTCTGGCCAGGCCAGGCCAGCTTGGACCCCTCTGCACATGGTTTTGTGTCCTTAAGCCACAAACCATCTTTGCCCACCATGCTACAGGCCTGGGCTCACCTGGGGAGGTTTGCTTAATGACCCGCACGATCTGCTCATTCCTTGGGTCCAGGTAGCCCATCTTGCTGATGTACTCCAGGGCGGCCTCGATGCTCCTGCTGCCAGTCTGCTTGAGAGCTCGGCCAGCCATCTCCTGGGAGGGAAGTAAGGGAGAGGTAAGTGCACGTCATCCTAAAACAAAGCCACCAAGGTCTCCCATCCCCGCTCTGTGCTTCTGTGCTGGGACACTTCGCCTCTGTACTGCTAAGAACCTGCGATACACTGCAGGAGACCCTCAGAATGAGTACAGGTGGCTGTGTGCTCTGCAGGTGCCTGATAGCACAAGCCACACCATAGACTATTTAGCCTTATGTCAAGGACATATGGGAATTTTAATGATGGGCCTGAAAGAAACTTAAATTCTGCTTCTCCTCAGAAAACTTTTGTGGTTGGACTGGTGAGTTCAGGATGAACCTAAAACTAGAAGCGTTTAAGGGGAAGAACTGTGGGAGTCAGGGAGCCTGGCTTTAACCTCAGCTCACCTCCAGGCTAACTTTGGGACTGGGAAACCTGTCCCCAGGGAGAGGGTGCAGCTGTTGAAGAGTCATATATTACACACCTACTGTTTACAACACCTCGTGCTGGCTATAGCAGCACAGGACTGGCCCTTAGAGATCTGACTCGTAGAAGAAAAGAAACAAAACAGGAGCCCATGGAGCCACACCGGCCCAGGACAGGTCCCTCAAACTGCTTGTGGGAAGAACACAGAGACTGGTGGCCACCACAGGAGAGGGCACAGGGCAGGTAAAATGGATGAGGGCCACAGGAGAAAGCCCCCTTCCACCCGAAAGATGAGGTGGTGGCATGGCTAGCTGTTCCAGACTGTGGGCAGGTGGAGAGCCCTGGGAGAGAAAAGGCATTCCTGGCAGATGGGACAGCCAGAGCAGAAGCCTGGGGAAAGATGGGCCCATGGCAGCAGCATGCAAGGGTAGGTGGAGATGGGGGGATGGACCCACAGATGGGGGCCAGGCTCTCCGGGGTTTTGCTCCTGTCTGCAGACATTCGAGGAAGCTTTCGAACTGGGACATACGGCATCAGCAGGTCAGGCTGGGGGCGGCTGTGGGTGCAGAGCTGGAGGCACTCAGATGGGGGAGACAGAATAGGCAGGAGGGTGCAGAAGAGATGCAGCCCAGTGGGGCGGGGCGGTGAGGCTCTGATGAAGGCGCCCCCTTCACCTTTCAGGACAGCTCCATAGAGCTGTAGGCAAACAGGGAGGGTGAGCAGAGAGAAAAGAACACCATTGAGGCTGGCTCTGGGACAAGGGTGAAACAGGCAAAGGCCACAAAAAGGGCTTCGGCAGGAGAAGGGAAGGCTGACCACTCTGAAGGTCAACGAGGAGGACAACCAGGCAGGAGGAAACTGAAAATGTAGAACGGGGAGCTCCAGAAAGGAGTCCACAGTTACCCAGACAGCAGAGAAGAAAGGGGTGGAGATGGCTGGGCGTGGTGGCTCACACCTGTAATCCCAGCACTTTGGGAGGCCGAGGCAGGTGGATCAAGAGGTCAAGAGATCGAGACCATCCTGGCCAACATGGTGAAATCCCATCTCGACTAAAAATACAAAAATTAGCTGGGTGTGGTGGTGCGTGCCTGTAGTTCAGCTACTTGGGAGGCTGAGGCAGGTGAACTGCTTGAAACCTGGGAGGTGGAGGCTGCAGTGAGCCGAGATCACGCCACTGCACTCCAGCCTGGTGACAAAGTGTGACTCCATCTCAAAAAAAAGAGAAAGGGGTGGAGATGCAGAAAGACCCCGGACAGCGGGGGAGGCCATGCAGGGCTGCTCTGCAGCAGGAAGCCTGGCCATGGTCACAGAGCCACTCTGCAGAGAGAGACGCAGCACTGAGTGTTCCCCACCTCTGGACAGGGCACTGTGGTGCCCATGATCTGAATCACACTCAGCTGTGTGTTTGTGGTTCCCTTAGGACAAGAAGAACCTGGCAGGGCCTGAAACCATGTTACTCATGGTTGCATCTGCCCACTTAACACAGTGCCTAGAACAAATTAAGCACTTATTGTCCACATATGATGGTCTAATACTGAATCAAGCTTTCCAGTCCTGGCCATACGCCAGCAGAATGGCAGCACAAAAAACACGGGCTGTAAACTGTGCCTGTGTTCTTAGCGATGCAAGCGTGGGTATGGCAAGATGGCAGGGACAGGGAAGGGGCTGCAGAGGAGCACGAGGTAGAAGTTTTGGGGAGGTGCTGCCACATGGGCAGGCCACATTGCAGTGGAGGGACATGAAGTGACAGATTGGAAAATGGTAATAACAACAGACCTGTTTGTTAAAGTGGCACCTGGATTACCAGAAAGGGCAAGTGTTTACAACTTGGAAGAGTTGCAGAGAGAAGGCAGCGGCGGTTCAGAAGGGAAGTCCTTCCTGGCCTCACCTGGGACGGGAGATAAGACTCCCACCACTGCCTACTTCACAGCTGTGCTATGCGATGAGATCACGTCTGCGAAGACTCAACAGCTTGGAGGAAGACACGATATAAGACCACATCTTTGTGGGATCACCCTGGAGCTTTTGGCGCCCATTAAAAAAATGTGCCAATTGGGGCCGACTCTAACCACAAGCCTTTCCATCGGCACTAACCGTTCAATTGCTTCGTCTGAAACGTGACCAACGCTGTCTCCTGCAGGGTGAATCATCAGCCTGTGCTCATTAACCCAGTACCTGCTGACTGCCAAGGAAGGGACACCTCCAGGACAGACTAGGTCAATGTGGATGTTCTCAAATTCTCTCCCTGTTTATGGAGCACCCACTACTCAAGATGTGTATGTTTACTGTGCATCAAATCTAGGAACTCAGAAAAATCAGCAAGGAGACCACAAGTGAAGACTCATGTTCAGAAGGGAGTTTCAAGTCCTAAAAGTGAACCGTACTCATGAGCCAGCTTGTTTATAAATAAACCCTTCAATAACCCACGTCCTTTGAGGCTTGCCCTTGTTATCTGTCCATCAACCCTTCTTTAGCAAGTAAGTAGTTCCTATCTGTACATTAACTCTCAGAAGATGCTACTGTACATATACATAGAGCTATGTTTTAAACACTGAAGGAAATGGGAATCCACTTCTAAATCCATCAGAAATACATGACCTCTGGGCACAAAGTACATGCAGAGTCACAGAGTGAAGACAAGCGCACAGTCTGGGGAATGGCAAGAGGTCGGAGCCAGGACGCGGGAGGAGTGTGTCAGAGAGATGCAGCTGAAGCCCAGCCGAGGAGCTTGGCCACCCACCTTCCTTTCTTAAGAATGTATGGAGACCAAGCTGGATGTGGTGGCTCACGCCTATAATCCCAACACTTTGGGAGACTGAGGCGGGAAGACTGCTTGAGCCCGGGAGTTTGAGGCCAGACTGGGCAACACAGTGAGACCCCGTCTCTACAAAAAAATAGCTGGGTGTTGGTGGCGCATGCCTGTAATCCCAGCTACTCAAGAGGTTGAGGCAGGAGGATTGCTTGAGCCCAGGAAGTAGGGCAGGCTGGGCAACAAAGTAAGAATATGTCTCAAAAAAGAAAAAAAAAAATAGAATAAAATATTTTTTAAAAGAAGAATGTACAAAGATCATCATTTAAGGGTCCTTATCTAGAATCGTAGGTGGCTATTCCAAAAGATGGCAGGATGGTGCAGTGGTACAGGGCGCAAATAGGGAGGCCACACACCTGGGTTCACCCCTCCTCTCTGCCGCTTAGCAGCTGTGTAACCTTCAGCAAATCATTTCCTTCCTTCGAGTGCCCGTTTCCTCATCTGGGAAATAAGGCTAATAGGTTGCTCTAGGGATGAAAGGAGATGTCATGCTTTGGCATCAGCATCACTTAAGGGTTAGCTGTTACAGTTCACAAAGGTATCTTATGTGTTTCTGGGAAAAAAAACATAAAAACTGTAATTGTAGATTTTATGCATGTTTGATATTTAATGGCTGTAATGTTTTACTGTGTATTATTCTTACAATAATTATACAAAGAAATGTAATGAGTTCTTTTCACCAAGCCTCAATAGACACCTCCAATCTCTTCCAGCTTACCTCAGGCTGCTGTGTAAACATTATCCACGTCTATGCATGCCAAGATGTGGAAAGGCTGAGCAGCCCTGCCCCAAAGCAAGAGTGAAGCTGCAAGCCAGCTGAAGGTGAGGACAGTTCAAGTATGTGTTCCGGTGTCTAGCGTGTAGAAAGAGATCAGCAGATATCTGTTCAATGAATGACTGAGTGACTGACTGAGTTAGATTGTGACATAGGATAGATGAAAGGAAGAAAGAGCTGCAAGCAGGGAGTGAGAAGATACTGCCTGTTCCACTGGGCAGGCTGCCCTGGTGTGTGGAAGATGAAGATGAGGTACACAGCAGAGATGCACCAAGGCACAGACTAAAGGGAATTTCAAATCAACATTAACAACAGCGGCAACCTCCAAGTTTTACTCCATTATCTAGTTTGCACACGTGCCATTCTTCAGCACAGCCTCTTCTACACAAGTTCACAAAATCTTAATACTCTTTGAATGTGTGTGTCATGCACTATTTACCAATTACTAATTACTTACAGAGTAATGTAGTAGGCTAACAAGACTTTGATGACTTTGTGTCACTTAGCCACGTGCAACAAGAAAATCCCTCACACACTAAATTTTTCTCCTAAAACCCTCAAGAAAGCTTAATTTAGGAAAGCTTAATTTAGGATTGGGCTAATGTCTCATAGAAAAAGGATGCTAATCCACTGAACTTGGTTACCATGCCCATAAATTAAGCCTTCTCTTCTAGACAGATATCAATGCTGGAGTTGAAGCCATCAGATGAGCACCAGATTTGGCATAAGATACCTGCAGTGTTCAACACTTGCTTCATCAGTGACCACTCCATGCCACCTGCTGCAAGAGTAAGATGACTCAACATGTGTAAAACCCAATCTCCTGCCTCTAACTTACCTGTTCTCTCAGGGCTCCCAACCTTGGAAGCATCTTGACTTTGAGATTTCATTCACATCTCACATCCAGTCCAGAAGCATTTTTTTTCTACCTACATTAGAGTGGTAGAAGATTCTTTTTTCTTTTTTCTTTCTTTTTTTTTTTTTGAGACAGAGTCTTGCTCTGTCCCCCAGGCTGGAGTACAGTGGTGTAATATTGGCTCACTGAAATTTCATCTCCCAGGTTCAAACAATTCTCCTGCCTCAGCTTCCCAAATAGCTGGGATTACACGCATGAACCACCATACCTGGCTAATTTTTGTATTTTTAGTAGAGATGGGGTTTTGCCATGTTGGCCAGGCTGGTCTCGAACTCTTGACCTCAGGTGATCCACCTGCTTCAGCTTCCCAAGGTGCTGGGATTATAGGTGTGAGCCACCGCGTCTGGGCTGATAGAAGATTCTGGATACTTTGAAGGCAGAACTGATACTATTATTCACACTCCATATCAAATTCAGCAAAACCTAACATGGCATAAACTATATGCCTCACAGTTTGGGGAGCCACAACGGTTACAAAATAAGAGTCTGACAGGCTCTTACCCAGAGCCCTTATCTGCTACCCTGTGGGCTATTCTTGCAGATTCATAAATATTAAATGAAAAATTATTTTGTCAGACTTGCTGTAGAATAGAAGCTAGTAGGGCTAAATACTATGGCATAAAGGACAGACACCCCGAGGGGCCTGGCAGCCTCATCTCTTCTGGAGAGCAGTGACATGCACTGCAGTGGGCTATTCTCAGCTTGGGTTGGTGGCCCTGGACCAGATAGAAGGAATTCTTCCCACTCCATTAAAGCAGAGCTCCTGAAGAGGTTTTCTGCCTCATGGCTAAAACTAAGAGATTGGGGAGGGATTGAGAAGGGCAAGACAAACTGAGGTTTCACTGGTTTACTGCTGCTACTGACAGCTCTTGTAAAACTCCACTTTAGGTGTGTGAATTACATACGAATAAAGCAGTTTTGAACATCTGTACCTTAGGTATCTTTCCCAAGAGATTTTTCCTCTTACATTTTGTCAACAAATTGGTGTTCACTTAAAACTGGACCTAACCACTACGAAGCCTGGAAAATGTGAGATTTGCCCATATGCTATCTGATATAGAAAGGACGGCAAAAGAGGCACTTTAACAAAATGGCGAGATGGCTGAGGGGTGGGACACCTGCCAGTATCAGGCCCTGCCAGTATCTTGAGGCTGGTCCTCTCAATTGCAAGGACCACACCCCAGCTCCAAACCTCCCCATGGGATGGTCCAGGCCTCTGTTGCAGGTACATCACTGTTTAATGATCTTCTCTGCTGTCCCTCGGGGAAGCTGGCCTCACCCAGCTCTCCAGCTGCTGACCAGCTGCCAGACAGCCTGGCATGGGCTCCTGACACACCCTCTGCTCTCTTGGCTTGGTCCCCCTCTACTAGGCACAGGGCTTACGAGAATGGGTGGGAACTGGAAGACACTCCTTCAATCTACCGCTCAGCTCCTAGCAAGGCAGGAGCTGGGCTTGCAATGTCTAAGCAACAGAAGTATTTCACGTGCATTGCCATGTGAATGCAAGTAATTTAAATGCAGTGAAAATTATTATGTGTGAGGGAAGGAATTTCCTATGGAGATCCTCCCCCACTCAGCCCTTCCTGGTAAGGAAGCATTTTTCAAGCCTTAGCAAAACCATATCCTACAGTTTTAACATTCCAACTATGAGGTTTGGCTGAAAAAGAAACAGAGCACTCTGGCCCTATCGTGTCTGCGTGGGCCTCTGTCTGTGTCTGCCTGTTTCTCAGGCTTCCTCAGGTGACTTCCACTTCAGCTGTAGCTGACGCCTGTAATCCCAGTGCTTTGGGAGGCCAAGGTAGGATTGCTTGAGGCCAGGAGTTCAAGACCAGCCTGGGCAAGACCCGCATGTTTGTAAAGAGTAAGAAAATTAGCTGGGCATGGTGGTGGGTGCCTGTAGTTCCAGCTTCATGGGAGGCTGAGGCAGGAATCACTTGAACCTGGGAGGTGGAGGCTGCAGTGAGCTGAGATCATGCCACTGCACTCCAGCCTGGGAGACAGAGCAAGAGAGCCTCTCTCAAACAAACAAACAAAAATTAATTAATTAATTAAATTAAGAAAAAACAAAGACTGAGGGAGAGAAGAGGAAGAGAGGGGCCAGTTGGCTGGCAGAGGAGGCTGCACTGTCTCTGGCAGGATCCTGTGCTTGCTTGGAGGATTGCCAGCGGGCTGGTCTTTCAAAAGAATCTCTGACCGAAAGGCCTAGATTTTTTGACGAGAACATAGGAGCCGAGGAGCTAGAATTTCCAAAGGGCGTTCCAACCCCACCCCTACGGAAAGGCGCCTGGAAGAATGAGGTCCCTCCGGGCCCAGGGCTCCTCTAACGGCCCCACCACTGCGTGCCTCTCCCCTGAGCGCGGCGCTCCCGGTGATCTTGGGCAGGTGGGGCCGCATGACCTTGTCAATGCAAGGCGAGGCGGGGCAGGGCCCGACAACCTTGGGCTGGTGGGGCAGAGCCCCGTGACCTTGTCCACACGGGGCGGGGGCCGCAGCGACATTGTGCACGCGAGGTGGGGGCCCCGCAACATTGTCCACAACCTTGTGCACACGGGGCGGGGGCCCTGGCGACGCTGTCCACGCAGGGCAGGGGTCCCGGTGACCTTGCGCACACGGCGCAGGGGCCCTGGCGACCTTTTCCACGACCTTGTCCACGCAGGACAGGGATCCCCGCGACCTTGTGCACGCAAGGCGGGGGTTCTGGCGACCTGGTCCACAACCTTGTCCACGCGAGGCAGGGGTCCCGGCGACCGTGGGCAGGCACAGCACGTGCCGTGTGCGAGCCAATTGTGACTGGAAAACAGGTGGAGGACAAATGGAAGAAGTGGCCTTTGGAGTTTAAATGTGTGCTTGAAGAAAATGAGTCGCCACCTTGCGCGGATGCAGCGGAAGCTCCAGCCCCAGCCGTGGCCGCCTCCGAACCTTGGTACACCAGACACGCGCCCGGAGGACACCTGCTCGGCACATACAGGTATAAACCATACGTCTTTTCGAAACGAATGAATAAGAAATTTGGCATAATGTTTTGTTTTTGTTTTGTGTATTTTTAAGGGCCACGCTAATCTCTGTATCGTTCCAATTTTCGTATTTGCTGCGGAAGCGAGCACTTTTTTTCTTTCTTTTTTTTTTGACAGGGTCTTGCTCTGTCACCCAAGCTGGAGTTCAGTGGCTTGATCAGGGCTCATTGCAGCCTGGCACTGCCGGGCTTAAGCAATCCTCCCATCTCAGCCTCCCATCTCAGCTAATTTTTTTTAAAAAATTTTTGTAGAGATGGGCTCTCACTGTAACCCAGGCTGGTCTCAAACTCCAGAGGCCAAGCCATCCTCCCGCCTCAGCCTCCTAAAATGCTAGGATTACGGACATGAGCCAGGGTGCCTGGCCTTAAATTTGTTCTAAAATAAAATGAACATGAAAAATCCTTGGCCTTGCCAATGATCACAAGACCAGCCTGGACAATGTGGTGAAACCTCATCTCTACTAAACATACAAAAAAAAAAAAAAATTAGCCGGGCGTGGCAGCACACACCTATATAGTCCCAGCTACTAGGGAGGCTGAGGCAGGAGAATGACTTGAACCTGGGAGGTGGAGGTTGCAGTGAGTCAAGATCACCCAACAGAGCAAGTTTCCATCAAAAACAAAACAAAACAAAGAAACACTGATAAAATAAAGAGCATTTTATAACTATTGTTAGCACCAAAATAAAATAAAAAATTATAAAGATAGGCTGGGCGTGGTGGCTCACGCCTGTAATCCCAATGCTTTGGGAGGCCGAGGCGGGCAGATCACAAAGTTAGGAGATTGAGATCATCCTGGCTAACACGGTGAAACCCTGTCTCTACCAAAAATATACAAAATTTATATTTTAGCCGGGAGTGGTAGCATGTGCCTGTAGTCCCAGCTACTCGGGAGGCTGAGGCAGGAGAATCACTTGAACCCGGGAGGTGGAAGTTGCAATGAGCCGAGATTGCGCCACTGTACTCCAGCCTGGGTGACAGAGCAAGACTCTGTCTTAATAATAATAATAATAATAATAATAATAATAATAATAATAATAAAGATAAACGGGCTGGTAAAACTATTCTTGGTCATGTATAAACCAAAAATATTCAGGGGTGAATATTTATTATCAAAAGTTATTAAAATTTTTGTATCCCGATTTAATGATTTTACTTCTTGAAATTTATCCTCAGGCTAAAATAATTCAGTTTTAAAAAACTGATTTCCATAATGATGTCTGTCAGATTTAGGTATAATATATTAGTCCCTCAAATAGGAAAGTGTGGATGGGAGTTAGAGGCCACATGGCCACTACTAAACTATAATTATAATTAATATAGTCCTTAGAATACACTTACCACAGCCAGAAATAATACTTTCTATAAGTAAAACTTTAACAAATCTACGGCTGTTCTAGATGCTGAGTATGTAGCAAAAATAAGCAAAAACAAAATAGGCAACTTTCAATAGTGTAAACAACATGAAAAAAATGCTGATTGTATAAAATGTTATGTCTCTTAGTAACTATGTACACAAATCAGTTATGCCTATGAACAAGGGCTTAACTAGAACATGAAAAAAATTAAAGTATGACTTAATTTTATGTTGAAAGAACAGTAATTTCTTTTTGTTAAAGAGAGCATGACAATAAGATGCTTACACATATATCAGATTCCATTATAACAAAACTGCCTGTACTATCTAGCTACATAATTGTGGACAGATCACAACAATTCCCCAGATCACAGTTGTGTCCAATAAAATGGCAAGGTAAGAATATACAAGCTAATCTCAAAGTTCCTTTTATCTGTAAAATTCCAGGATTTTGAGGGATGTTTGCTAAAATAAGACTTTTGTCACAATTGAGATAGGTGAACAGAGGTGAGCACATTCCACAGAAACTTAATATACCCAAAATTCCCTATTAGTACACACACATGGCATGGTTTCAGGGGTCCTGGATCCTATATTTCTATTCATGTGTAACAGTGCTACCAAAAAATGGGCACTAAAAAATTTCTCCCATCCCTGTATGTATGGGCTGCAGCTCCCAGTGCGAAGCAGAATCTACTTCCCCTCCCCTTGAATACTGGCTGGCCTGTGATTTTCTCTAATCAATGGAATGAAGCAGAAGTGCTGCTGTGCCAGTTCTGAGCCTCACCCTCAAGAAGCCTGGCTGCTTCCATTTTCAGTCCTCAGATCCCACCATGGCTGGAGACAGATCCAGTTAACTGTGTTGCAGTTCTAACCCATGAGTGAAGCCCTCTTGGGTATTCAGCCCCAGCTGAGTTCCCAGTGGAATGAGCTACATGGAACCCCAGCAGATACCACATGGAGCAGAAGAACTGCCCAGCTGAGCACAGCCAACCCACAGAGCCATAAGAAATAATAAGCCATTATTTCACTGGCATGTGCCTGTAGTCCCAGTTACTCTGGAGGCTGAGGCAGAAGAATTGCTTGAACCTGGCAGATGGAGGTTGCAATGAGCCGAGATAGCGCCACTGCACTCCAGCCTGGGTGACAGAGTGAGACTCTGTCTCAAAAAAATAGTAATAATAAAATAATAACAAATTTTAAAAAGTCATTTTTTTTTTGAGGCGGAGTCTCGCTCTGTTGCCCAGGCTGGAGTGCAGTGGCACTATCTCGGCTCACCGCAAGCTCCGCCTCCCGGGTTCACGCCATTCTCCTGCCTCAGCCTCCTGAGTAGCTGGGACTACAGGCGCCCACCACCATGCCCAGCTAATTTTTTGTATTTTTAGTAGAGACGGGGTTTCACCATGTTAGCTAAGATGGTCTCAATCTCCTGACCTCATGATCCGCCCACCTTGGCCTCCCAAAGTGCTGGGATTACAGGTGTGAGCCACTGTGCCCGGCCAAAAAGCCATTATTTTTAAGTCACTAAAAATTCTGGGATGGTCTGAGATGGTTGGTTACACAACAGTAGATAATTGATTACTGGTTCTACTTTGCTCTCTGCTATGTATAATCTGGAGAAATATGCCCATCTTTTTAAAAATTAACTAATTAATTAACTTTTTTTTTTTTTTTTTTTTGAGACAAGGTCTCACTCTTGTTGCACAGGCTAGAGTGCAGTGGTGTGAAAACAGCTCACTGCTGCCTTGACTTCCCAGGCTCAGGTGATTCTCCCACTTCAGCCTCCAGAGTAGTTGGGACTACAGGTGCGTACCACCACACCCAGCTAATTTTCTGTATTTTTTAGTAGAGATGGGGTTTTGCCATGTTGCCCAGGATGGTCTGGAACTCCTGAGCTCAAGCAATCTGCCTGCCTCAGCCTCCCAAACTGCTGGGATTACAGGTGTGAGCCATGGTGCCTGGCTATTTTTTTTTTTAATTTATAATTTATTTTTTAGAGACAGGGTCTTGCTCTGTCATCCAGGCTGAAGTACAGTGGTGCAATCAAAGCTCACTCTAGCCTCTAACTCCTGGGCTCAGACTTCCTGCCTTGGCCTCCCAAGTAGCTAGGATTACAGGTGCAGGCAATCACACCTGGCTAACTTTATTCTTTAATTTCTTTTTCATTTTTAGAGAAGGGGTCCCACTATATTGCCTAGGCTGGTCTCAAACTCCTGGCCTCAAGCAAACCTCCCCACCTTGGCCTCCCAAAGTGTTGGGATTATAGGCATGAGCCACTGCACCCGGCCTATTTTATCTTAAACTTTTAATGGTTTGGCCTCCTCAGTTTTTGTCCAAATAGACTCAATTGCTGTTCAGATCATCAAGTTTTCTGAAAAGGTAAATTTTCAAATAGGTAAGATGACAATTATTAACACAAAGATGTAACAAAATGCTTAGAAATAATATTTCTTCAAAAAATGAGACTGTTCCATTATTGATTGCTGGTGTGATCAGTGAATTTTGAGAACCTAAATAAATATGTATTTTAAAATTTATTATTATTATTTTTGAGAGAGGTCTTGCTCTATCGCTCAGAGTTTGGGCTGGAGTGCAGTGGCCCAATCTCTGGTCACTGCAAACCCTGCCTCCTAGGTCCAAGCGATCCTCCTACCTCAGCCTCCTGAGTAGCTGGGACTACAGGTGCACCACCACACACAACTAATTTTTGTCTTTCTTTTTTTTTTCCTTTTTTTTTAAAGACAGAGTCTTGCTCTGTCGCCAAGGCTGGAGTGCAGTGGCGCGATCTTGGCTCAATCCAACTTCCACCTCCTGGGCTCAAGCAGTCCTCCTGCCTCAGCCTCTCAAGTAGCTGGGATTACAGGTGCCTCGCCACCACACCCGGCTAATTTTTGTATTTTTAGTAGAGATGGGGTTTCACCATGTTGGCCAGGCTGGTCTTGATCTCCTGATCTCAAGTGATCCAGCCACCTGGGCCTCCCTAAGTGCTGGGATTACAGGCGTGAGCCACCATACCAGGCCTAATTTTTGTCTTTTTGGTAGAGAGAGGGTTTCACCATGTTGCCCAGGCTGGTCTCTCCTGGGCTCAAGCAATCTGTGCATCTCAGCCTCCCAAAGTGCTGGGAGTACAG
Organism: Pongo abelii; assembly: GCF_028885655.2. Taxonomy (NCBI): domain Eukaryota; kingdom Metazoa; phylum Chordata; class Mammalia; order Primates; family Hominidae; genus Pongo; species Pongo abelii. The sequence goes on from NC_071999.2 coordinate 22,765,490, forward strand.
GCATGAGCCACTGCGCCTGGCCAGGAATGTCTTTTTAAATAATCTTATATCTTTTAAGGCCCTAAAGTAAATAATTGGTTGGGTTAATATTCGACTACAAAATTACTTTTATTAATGTTTAAACACTTTTGTTCTTAAAGTGTGCTAAACTCTTAGCTATGGCTATTATTACGAGGTCAAATCTCCCTGTGAGAAAAACATATCCCAATTTTAAAAAGCAGCACACAAAGAACTTTTTAAAATGAATATAACATACAAAAGAATATAACATTCAAAAGCACTTTAAAATGCTTCTGTAATGGTGGCTGGGTGCGGTGGCTCACAGCTCATCAACCCAGCACTTTGGGAGGCTGAGGCAGGTGGGTCACCTGAGGTCACGATTTGAGACCAGCCTGACCAACATGGTGAAACCCCATCTCTGCTAAAAATACAAAATTAGCCGGGCATGGTGGTGCATACCTGTAATCCCAGCTACTTTGGAGGCTGAGACAAGAGAACCGCTTGAACCCAGCAGGCGGAGGTTGCAGTGAGCTGAGATTGCGCCATTGCACTCTAGCCTGGGCAACAAGAATGAAACGCTGTCTAAAAAAAAAAAAAAAAAAAAAAAAAAGCTTCTGTAATGCAAGGGAGAATCAAATTTTAACAGTATACATCCTGTTCAGTCCTAGTGTTTTGTACAGCATTACTGGGCACTGACCAGCACACGTGTGCGTCGGCATGAACTTGCGTGTGCACACAGCATGCTGTTCTGGGCATAGGAAACCAGCAATGCGGTGGGCTTCCTGGCCCCCTGCCTCCAACCTGGCAGGCATACGTCTGCTTTGGCAGGAAGTGCTTTGCTCTAACAGCACCATGGGGCTGTTCAACAGTATCCCGAATCCAAGGGGTCTGAGAGCCAAGCCCAATGTGAGATTGCACAAGAGCTTCATGAGGAAAGACTTTCTGTCTCCTTCTAAAACGTATAACAACCAAGACATTGCTGTTTTTAAAGAAAACAGGTACACTGAAATTTGGTTTGCACAAGGCACCAGGAAAATAAGTAATTCCACAAAATCCACAGGGGGAGTCATCATGTGCCAGGACATGAGCATGACTCCAAGGGACAGAGACCAGCCCCGGCGTTCTAAATGCTTGGGGAAAGCAGCATAGCCAGGAAGCCTTCAGCAGAGAGCACAGGAATGGGGCACTTCATGGGAAGGACCATGTTGGTCCCACAGAAGATGCGATTCTAGGAAAATTCTGGGAACCATCAGTCAAGAGGGCTTGGTGTCATGATTAGGTAGAGGTCCATGTTTTCCCAACACAAAAAAGGCAGCCCAACACTAAGTTAGAGAGACATCCACTTTAAAAGAATGAGCTGAAGGTGGTCAGATGGGAGGGCAGGGCTGGGGCTGGGGTAGAACTCAAAAGCAGGCTCAAAAAACTGTCTGGTGAACAGAAAAGATTGCACACACAGAAATCGGAGAAAGAAAATCACTTGACCTTGACAGGGTGTAGTGTAAGCCAGAGGGATGCTGGGACCCAGAGCCGGCCTCTGGCACTCCTACTGGGCAGGGCTCATGCTGGCCAGGGCTACACTGACCCAGGCAGAAGTGGGGCTTTCTCTGCCTTCCAAGGTAGGTTCAGGTGCAGGGTCAAAAAAGGGCTTGCCAAGTTCCTCTGCAAGCTTCATTCTGAACTTCCAGTGTTTTTCTGACAGGAAGAATAATAAGATATGGGTAAGACAAAGCCCTGTCTCTTGGAGCTCTAGCAGCAGAATTAAGAAAGGAATTAGTTGGGGTTTTAATTCACACTCTTGCTGGGAACACTACCTTAGGAGGAAAAAGGTCTTCATAAAGGAAAGGAAAACCTGTAATCCCAGGGCTTTGGGAGGCCAAGGCAGGAGGATCACGTGAGGCCAGGAGTTGGAGGCTGCAGTGAACTATGATTGTGCCACTGCACTCCAGCCTAGGTGACAGAGTGAGATCCCTACTCTTATTTAAAACAAAAAACAAACAAACAAAAAAAACGGAGGCCAGGCGCGGTGGCTCACGCCTATAATCCCAGTACTTTGGGAGGCCGAGGCGGGTGGATCACCTGAGGTCAGGAGTTCGAAACCAGCCTGACCGACATGGAGAAACCCTGTCTCCACTAAAAATACAAAATTAGCCAGGAGTGGTGGCGCATGTCTGTAATCCCAGCTACTTGGGAGGCTGAGGCAGGAGAATCGCCGGAACCTGGAAGGCGGAGGTTGCGGTGGGCCAAGATCATGCTATTGCACCCTAGCCTGGGCAACAAGAGCAAAACTGCATCTCAAAAAAAAAGAAAGAAAGAAAAGGAAAAAGGAAAGGATTCAGTTTCTGCCTCAGCTTATCATGTGTGAAGGAGAAAAAAAAATCACAGCAAGCAAGGTGGTGGGCCAGAGCCTGCAAGAAGCTGGGACAGCTGTCATTAGTGAGCAGAGGAAGAAGACCAGGCCCAAGACACACATGCAGCTCTAACAGGTGGCCACTCTCCGGCCCTGGTCTCCAGCGCCCACCGTGTACATCCCTGAAAAAAGCGAGCAGACAGCCAGCTTAGCCCTGTGGAGACTCGTTGTGGCACCTAAGTTATATGCTATGATGAGACTGAGTTTATAAAGGACTAACTTGTGCCATAATTGAGCATTAATAGTTAGCCAAAAGATAAGCCAGAATCATCAGAGCTGAAGCATGAACAGCTTAAATGTGACTCCGGAAGAGCAGACTTTTTCTGTTTGGGCTCCAAGCCACTCCTGGCTCCTGAAATTAAGTAGGCTGAATATGTGTGAAGACATTGCTCTTCACTTCCAGACACAGGCTGCCTGGAAAATTCTGCCATTGTCTCCATCAAAAAGATCCACTTACTCGACAATGGCACATAGGCATGCCTCACTGCACACACACCTGTCTCCGACTGTAGGGCTTTAGGAGAGTAGCTGTGCATGTTTGGGGGCTCTGGGGCTCTCCGTGCCTCCCACAGGTCGCTCTGCTGGAGACAGGCAGCCCGTGAGTGCCCAGGGAAAGGGACATTTGGATGCAGACTGAACAGAGCTTGCTTCCTTGTGGTTATTTTTTAAATGCTGTCAAGTAGGTTGGAAGATCTGACAAATTATAGGTTCACCCAAGAAGGAAGACAGTAATCTGCTGCTTTCACAAAGTGCCCTCAAAGGGTCACTGACAAGGTAATTTGGTAAAGTATACAAATATTTTAGTTATGAAGTATGGTAGCAAAAACTGCAATTCCCTGGCTATGCAATTTTTATGTATTTTTCTGAAAAAGTTACAGTATAACTTTGAAATATATACATATTATGGGTTTAATTTTTAAGTTATATTTCCAAAGGCTCAGAATCTCTGTAACAAGTTTCCATTTTCCAACAATGCTTTAAAATCCAACCATTTTGTTTAAAACTTGGCTGTTACCCTACCAGTTAGAATTTCTTCTTTTAGTCTATGTTTCTGACAGTGGAATGTCAGGACATGCATCCTCCATACTGATTATAAACCAGCAGGCTTTTTCTTTCTAAATGCCAAAAATTGTGTCTACAGACCACAGCCTGTTTTCCAGGCACTGAGATATAAGGAGGCTGAGCCAATAATCAGGTTTCTTCCAATCAGAGCCAAGGATAAGGGAAGGAGTAGTTAGTCGTAGGGGATATATATATATATATATATATATATATATATATATATATTTTTTTTTTTTTTTTTTTTGAGATGGAGTCTTGCTCTGTGGCCCCAGGCTGGAGTGCAGTAGCGCAATCTTGGCTCACTGCAGCCTCCACCTTCCCGGTTCAAGCGATCCTCCTGCCTCAGCCTCCTGAGTAGCTGGAATTACAGATGCACATCATCACACCTGACTAATTTTTGTATTTTCAGTAGAGACAGGGTTTGCCATGTTGGCCAGGCTGGTCTCAAACTCCTGACCTCAAGTGATCCACCGACCTCAGCCTCCCAAAGTGTTGGGATTACAGGCGTGAGCCACCGTGCCCAGCCCTGACTTCTGTTTTAAAAGGCCCACTCTGGCTCCACTGTGGGGAGCCAGGTACAAGGGCAGAGGTGGATGAGGAGCTGACAGGCCAGTAGGATGCCACAGAGGCGCAGTGGTGCTTGCTGCTGCATTGCCAGCTACTGTGGGACAGACACTCGAGCGCTGCATCCAGGGGTGGGTGGCTCTCCCGGGACTCCTGCTGGGGTTCTCAAGAGGCACCCCCTGCTCTCACAGGACCTCTTTGGCTCCTGCTGCTCCAGACTACAGCCTTGGGCGCGGGGTGGGATGGGGTCTCCTCAGTGGGAAGGGGCAGCCCGCTGGGTGGTGGTGGTAGAATGACTTCAGACTGAGACACAAACAGCCAGGAGCCATGCGTGTGGTCCCTCCGCCTCATAATAACGCTAAATGTAGGTATTTATGTTTCACCAAACCAGGAGACTGGTTTGGTCTCCTGAACATTATGAACATTTATGAACATTTCCCAAGTTCATAAAGGCAGTGGTAAAGTCTGAATTCAAAACTTAAATAGTCACAAGAAGTCCAATGTCACCGGCAATCATAGAACTTCACTCAAAAAATAAGGGAGCATTTCGCACCCATTAGATTGACAAATACTTTAAATGTCTGACAACAGCAAGTGTTGGCAAAGTTAGAGAGACACTGCATTTTGATAAACTGAGGAAAGGTGTGTAAATTGGTACAATCACACAGGAGAATATTTTGACCATATCTAGTAAAGTTAAAGATGCTGAAATCCTACAACCAAGATTCCACTTCCACCCCCTAGGTAAGTTCCCCACCTTTGCAAGAAGAGACATAAAGAAGAATACTCACTGTACTTATGTCTGTAGTGGAAAACTGGAAACTATCTAAATGTCCATCACCAGGAAATCACAAAACCCATAATGAATGAAAAAAGCACGTTACAAAATCACATCGTATAGAGTTTTAACAGTACAACAAAGGCCCAGGTTGTTCGTCCCACCGCCCATGCTCTTTCTTCACAGTCTTGCCCCCTTGTCCTGCCAGCGATTTGGGCCAAAAACTGAGTGCATATTCACTGTGTCTGGCAAATAGGAACTGCTCAGTCACGTGTGGTGAGTGATGAATGAACAAAAGAACAAATGAATGAATGAATGAAGAAGCAAATGTGCAAAGGTACAGCTCTTTTGTGCCTTGGCTCCCCCACCACATGGTCAGCTCTTGGAAGGCAGGAGCAAGCATGCTGCACATCTGACCCAGAGCCTTGGAGCATTTTGCAAAGTGCTGAACAGCCATCTCTCCCTGACACCTGCTCCTCTCCTCTCCTAAGCTTTGCAGAAACTATTCCTGCAAACTGATTCCAATTTGCTGCTGGACCATTGGTCCCAAACGATTCCCATACTCTTTGGGCCCAGCAAGTCATGTCTGGGAATTTATATTTATCCTAAGGGTAAGCTAAAACAATTAACAGACTGTTAAGTAAAAATACAACAACAAAAATGTAGGTAACAAACACATATATGTGGGATTTCCAGGTATATGTGGTGCATTATCCACATCAAATCACTCTTAACTATTCTTAATTTTTCATCATAGCTGTTACGTAACAATCACAGTGTAAGAAGAAAATTCAATACCTTTTAAAATACAGAAACCAGATTGGAGGAACAGCTGCTACCTCCATATAATAGATGACAATACACCAAGGACATGCTGTGAGCCCACAGGGCGGTGAGGATGAGGTATGGGTGGAAAAAGAGGCCTCCCTGGAGGTCTATATGAGATCAACTGGGTCCTTAGGTCTCCCCAGGCCCCCGCCCCAACGCCAAATCAGACTACAACACAGTGAGGGCAGACGGCAAAGAAATAACACAGAAGGGCCAGGCGTGGTGGTAATCCCAGCAATTTGGGAGGGCGAGGTGGACAGATCGCCTGAGGTCAGGTGTTCAAGACCAGCCTGGCCAACATGATGAAACCCTGTCTCCACTAAAAATACAAAAATGAGCCGGGCGTGGTGGTGTGTGCCTGAAATCCCAGCTACTCGGGAGGCTGAGGCACGAGAATCGGTTGAATCTGGGAGGCAGAGGTCGCAGTGAGCCAAGATCGCACCACTGCACTCCAGAGTAGGCCATGGAGCTACACTCTGTCAAACAAACAAACAAACAAACAAACAAAAAACCCACAAAGGAATAACACAGAGAGTTAAGTGAGCATGGAAGTACTAAATCAACCACACTGGCTTCAACTCTCCTCCCCTGCCAACCCCCACACACCCTGCAGATCTGAAGATCTCCTCTGGTAAAACCGAAGGGCCCCAGGGACAAGCCTCCAGCCCTCCACCTGGTCACCCTACAGCAAAGCCCCCACTCTACAGGCCCCACCCTATAGTCCTTCCAATCAGCTTTTAGTACATCACTCCCAAACATGAAGAGCCAAGAGTACTGAATATTCAAGGAAGTTTTCCAAACAAAGCCGGAACAAACAAACAAAAAATCAAACAGTGCATATAACATAACTGTGTTTTCATAAAATTACAGCAGTAAAAAAAGCACTGTCAAAGACACTGTGAACTCTGGAAGAGCCAATCCCTCAAGATGAATCCTGAGCAGCTAACTGGGCCTTAGTTGAAATTAGAACCAAGTGGCCATTTGCTGACTAGTCGTCACACATGTACTTTGAATTCCTGTAAAACCCACACCTCTGCTTAACTTGGGGACTTTCATAGCTGCCTGTTTCTGTTTACCCTGCCTGAATCAATCAATAAGGTGTGACTTATGTTGACCAATCAGAGCTCAGCAAACATCAACCAATCAGAACTAAGCAAGTCCGACCTCCCCCCTTCATTTGCATAAATGGGCCTGAGTGAGAACATGGACAGAAACTTTATAAAACACATACACTCCTTAGATTCTCTGGAATGTACCTTCAGTTTATATTGAAGGCTGCAGCTCCCTGGTTTGCAAACTGCTCATTGGAGTAAAGTCTTTTTAAATTCCTTTCCAGAAAACTTTCGTTCACACATACATCAACATGGTAATGGTAGCTACCTCATAGTGATGGTGGCATGTTGATTTTTGCCGAAATGCATGCCAATTAACCATCAAATCATCTTATATCAGGACCACGGCCCTTCCTAACCCCTTTCATCTCTTTCTTGGCGGTATTTTGAAGTATCTGCTTTTCCTCACTTGTCCTGAATCAAAAACTGCAACTAGCTACTAAAGAAGGTGAGTATGTATCAACTTCTGGATGAAAGTTGGGATCCATAGGTCCCCTCCACCCAATCCACAGGCCTTAGACCTCCATGAAATCTGGGCTCTGATACTTTGCTACAAATGATCTAGACGTATATTTCTCATGCTAGGAAACTCATGTTTTTAAACTGGTGACTGTACCCACAAGTGGCAGAGAGCTAGGAAACTAAAAAGCAGAAAATGTATCTTACAGTTCCTCAGGTCCAGCAACACTTTCTCTGAGAAAATGGTAATTTTGCATGGCTGAGTGACACCATGTGATGGATGACTGAACACTGTTCTCATCACATGCTACTGGTGGAGACTTTGCCTTGGCCTAGGAATTTAAAAAATCTATTCTGTTTCTTTCCTGACTCTGGAAAATATAGGGGCAAGATACCAGCTGGCTGTTGTAGACTTAACAAGAGTTTCAAAAATGATAGAATGTACTAATACAGTCATGCATTCCTTAAATATGGGGATATGTTTTGGGAAATTCATCATTAGGTGATTTTGTTGTTGTGTGAACATTATAGAGTGTACTTACACAAACCTAGATGCTACAGCCCACTACACACCTAGGCTAGATGGTATAGCATATTGTTCCTGGCTACAAACCAGTACAGTCCTCACTTAACATCGTCATTATGTTCTTGGAAACCTGCAAGTTTAAGCAAAATGATGTCTAACAAAACCATTTTACCATACAGAGGGAGAATGTGCAAACTCCACACAGTGGCCCTGGCCGGGAATCATTTTTTTTCTCATCAACACTATAACAAAATGATCTTAAATGAAGCATGTTATTCAAACACCTGTTGCACAGCCTGAGATTGTAGTGAATACTGTAGGCAACTGTAACAGAATAGTGTTTGTGTATCTAAACATCTCTAAACATAGAAAAGATAATGTAAAAATATCATATAAAAGATTTAAAAAATGCATGTCTATATAGGACACTTAACATGAATGGAGCCTGTAGGGACTGGAAGTTGTGGAGGGTGAGTCAGTGAGTGAGTGGTGAGGGAATGTCAAGGCCTAGGACATTACTGGACACTTTAAAAGACCGGCAGTGCCCAGCGCTGTAGGTTTGTTTACGCCAACATAAACCACACATGGATAAGTATGAGTTGGGCTATGATGTTATGGCTACAGAGTCATTAGCTAATAGGAATTTTCCAGCTCCATCACAATCTCATGGGACCATCATCATACAGGTGGCCCGTGGTTGCCTGAAACATCGTTATGCGGCACTTGACTGTATTTATTACCAGGTGCTTCATTCAACTAGGACCTTTTCCAGTCAAATTTTCTACCTAGTAGTGTTTCTATCTTATGATTCTTTTCTCCTAGAAAATGCTATTCATGGCTCTGTTGGATGGTAAACAAGTATGGCATAAGCTCTTTGCAGATTTTTTAAGGGAACGAGCAGAATGAGAGGAAGATGGAATGAACAGCGCTAGCACAGGGCAGGAGCTGTGCGAGAAGCTGTGTGTGATTGGGTGAATCACAGCCCCATCATCTTCTAGGAAATAAGGGTTCCTAACCACATTTCAAAGATGAACAAACTGAGACTAAAATAGATTAGCTTTTTACCTAAAGTTACAAAGATAACATGGATGAAAGAGGAGAGGTAAGGAGGTGGGAAGAGAAAATGCTCCAAGTACTTGTTTCTATTGCAAAGCAATTAGTTAAGGTATTGAGACCTTTTCCAACTCAGTAACTTCATGGTCTCCGATGTAATATTTCCTTCATTCAGAACTGGTGCTGAGGAATGCCAAGCAGTGTAAGGCTCTGTTCTAGGCACTGGGGATGCAGTGGTGACAGAGCAAATGAACATACCTGTGCTCATGGACATGCCACCCTGGTGCTGGGGTATGTTCTTGTATATGAAAGTTCTCATATGCTTGCCTGCTTGGGTGAGTTAGGCCCATCCGCTGTGGTGACTGTGATGCAGGCTGCCTCCCAGGTTACCAACAGCTGCTCACCAGTTACAGCCTTGCATGTTCTGCCCAATCGGACCTGACAGCTGTCCTGGCTCAGTACTTATCCTGGCTTGATGCCTAATAATCATCTCATTTCTTGGACTATGACTAATGTGCATGAGGGAATATTAATGATTATACCCTATAAAAGTAAAAATTAGTATTTGCTGATTCCAAAGTCTGTGGAAAAAGTCCAATTTTCTGTAGACAAGATCCAAACGGCCAGGAAAGGCAATGGTAGGGTTACTTGGAAGGCTGCACACAGCAAGGTAGAAAGTCCTGGCCTTTGTTTAAAGGGCTTGACAGAGTTCCATGTTATCTACATCCCTTTCCCGTTTATGTTGGAACGTTCTCTTTATTTACTCTCTGAAATGTCCTTTTTCTTGTCCTCCCATTAAATTTGTACAGATCACTTAAAAATAAAATAAGGGCCGGGCGCAGTGGCTCGAGCCTGCAATCCCAGCACTTAAGGAGCCTGAGGCAGGAGGATCACTTGGGGCCTGGAGTTTGAGGCCATCCTGGGCAACACAGCAAGACCCCGTCTCTACAAAACAATTTAAAAAGGAATTAGCCAGGTGTGACCACACATGCCTGTGGTCCCAGCTACTCAAGAGGCTAAGATGGAAGGATCGCTTGAGCCCAGGAGATTGAGGCTGCAGTGAGCTATGATTGCACCACTGTACTCCAGCCTGGGCAGCAGAGCAAGACCCCCAACTCTAAAACGAAAGAAGAAAGAAGAAAGAAGAAGAAAAAGAGGAGGAAGAGGAGGAAGAGGAAGGAGAGAGAAACAAAGAGAGGGAAGGAAGGAAGGAGGAAAGGAAGGGAGGGAGAAAGGGAGGGAGATTAAAATGCCAAAGAATGTAGGAAAAACAGATAAAAGTATTTTTAAAAAGAACAAGAACAGGGTAATATGAGTCGGGGGCAGGGGGAAAGGTGTGCAGGTCACTCCCAGGTCACTCCAGATGGACGACAGGGCTCTCCCAAACCCAAGGCCTTTTCTTCTTGTTCTCCCACAGATGACAGCAAACCAGGAGGACAATTAGCAATGCAGCCGGCCACTCTCTCAGGCTAAACCACATCTCAATACAGAGACACATGAGCCAAAGACAGCCCTGACAACCAGAGTCAGCAAACCAAAGGACCCACTCCTCACTACCACTGTGGTTTGGCTTAGCCGATCCTGAAGTATGAATAAAGCACGGCCTTGGCTAAGGAACTGCCATAAAGTATTTCTGAGTGAAATGTATATGCTAGATAATATTTTCTTAGAAAACTACGCACCGGGAAGGTTTTATGGCAATGCTGAGGATAGATGCTAGGAGGACATGAGAAGGAACGAAGCTGATCATCAATGCAGCAACTGAAACAAGCTCTGCTGATTTCACTGAAGTGGAAAAATCTGTTTATGCAGCCAGCACTGCTGCCATCAGCCTTAAAGTCCAATGTGAGCAACAAAAATAAACATCACAGGGTCAAGGAAAGAAGAAATATGATACCTTTTTAAAAAAGAATGTTTGTTGAGTGGTTTAAGTTTACAGATTCAACCAAATGGAAACTCCTTTCTCAAAACTCACAAATACCATGCAACATTCTTTTTCCAGCTGGGATGATTTAAACTATTCTAAGATCTTGTCTGTTTTATGACAAGTTAGTTTTCAAAGGAGGTACTGACAGCATGTTTGTTGGCAGGTTGATGAGCCTTGACTGTGAACTCCGGGAGGGCAGGCCAGGCCTAGTGCGCTCACCGCCGTATCCCTGGAGTCCAACACATGGCCTGGCACTGCTGGCACTCACATGTGGGCTGAGGCAATGACTAACACTGATACAGAATTCTTCTTGAGTGTCACATGTACAGTGTTCCAGGGAAACTGTATAACTCTCTTGGTCCAGTAATATTTAGATTCCTATTGAAATGACCTATCCTGTACTTTGTCATGAATGGTTAGATACACATTTTCTTACTCTTCTTCCATCATCAAATCTTCTGTTCTGAAGGGTTCTGCCATCAGCCTCTGGTGTGAGTGGGATTTGGGCTGTTTTGTTGTGACTGTCAGGATCCCGCCCTGGAAGAAGGCTCACACTGCAGACACACGAAGGACCAGGACCCTAGTGGGGACTGGACATCATACTCCCTTGTGGCACAATTTCTGCTGTGTATTTAAAGACATGTCCAATACATAGTTAAGAACAGCTAACAGTATAATTATCCATACTACATGCACTGATTCACCACAAAACCCAAGGAAAACTTATTCATAAACTTGTCATAAGAAGATAAGCAAAATAATTTGGCTTCACTAATGCCCAACTTTTAAAAGTTTCCTAGGTAATTGTTTTAAATAGGATTTGGGGAACTGTGAAAAATTAATGATTTTTTACAATCAGCAGTTTGCAAAAAGCTCCATTTACCTCTTTATATCAGTTCATCCCTTATTTCATTTATTTATTTATTTTTGAGATGGAGTCTCACTCTGTCACCCAGGCTGGAGTGCAATGGCGCGACCTCTGCTAACTGCAACCTCCGCCTCCCAGGTTCAAGCGATTCTCTCGTCTCAGCCTCCCGAGTAGCTGGGATTATGGGCACCCAGCATCATGCCCGGCTAATTTTTGTAGACATGGGGTTTCACCATGTTGGTCAGGCTGGTCTTGAACTCCTGACCTCAGATGATTTGCCCACCTCGGCCTCCCAAAATGCTGGGATTACAGGTATGAACCACCGTGCTCAGCCAGTTCATTCAGCCACCTACCTTGGCCTCCCAAAGTGTTGGGATTACAGGCATGAGACAGTGTATCCGGCCTATTTTTATTTTTATTTTTTTTTTGAGACAGACTCTTGCTCTGTCACCCAGGCTCAGTACAGTGGCGTGATCTCGGCTCACTGCAACCTCAGCCTCCCGGGTTCAAGCAATTCTCCTGCCTCAGCCTCCTGAGTAACTGGAATTATAGGCGCATACCACCATGCCTAATTTTTGTATTTTTAGTAGAGACAGGGTTTCACCATGTTGGCCAAGCTGGTCTCAAACTGCTGACCTCAAGTGATCTGCCTGCCTTGGCCTCCCAAAGTACTGGGATTACAGGTACGAACCACCGTGCTCAGCCAGTTCATTCCTTTAAAAATGGCCAGAAAGCTCTCCAAGAGACTTGATATGAAATTTCTTACACTTCACCCCAGCCAACCCCCAGGAAACAGCAGCTCTCTGCTGCAAATACTGAGGCACCAAGAGCAGCCTCTCAGGCAACCCAGAGCAAAAACCAAGTGCTTCTCCAAACCAAGGGCAGGGGACTGATTTGTTAATTTCCCACTGTGAAATTCATCAGAAAACCTCTCACTAATAAAACTCCACAGAACACCTGAACTAACTCTATCATGGCAGAGTCCTTAACTGTCTACCTTGTTCCCGTTGTTAAGCCCAGTTCCCCAAAGATAAGTAAAACCAACTTGCCCGATCCATGGCCATGCATCTGTTCTCAGACATAAGAGGGATTACAGCATCAAATCACTTATGAGAAAAAAACATTCATAACAACTCCCACAGAGGAAAATATGGCGGAACCGGAAACAAATTCATCTTCATTAGTGCTTCTTACCCAGATTTCTAAGGACTGGGAAGCAACCCAGTGGTGGTTACTGGAGGTGACCAGCCATGAACAAAGCGCCTGGCACTTGAATGGCAGCCAGCACAGTGAAATAAAACGGAGTATGGTCATTAATCACCCAACTGTGCAGAAAAAGTTAGCATTCTATCTAGAGCTGTGTTTTATTGATGTTTGGTAGTTTTTTTTCTTTTGTACTATGACTCACAATTTCATAAAAACACTTCCCTTACATAGAGGTGATGCAACCCTTTTTCTTTTTTTTGTTTTTAATTTTTGTGGAAATGGGGTCTTGCTATGTTACCCAGGCTGGTCTCAAACTCCTGGCCTCAAGTGATCCACCAGCCTCAGCCTCTCAAGGTACAGGGATTACAGGCATGAGCCACCACACCCGGATGATTCTTTACATTGTTACGTGCAACCCACAAAACTGATTATTTGATCTACTCAAGGATCTTACTGTGTAGTCTGAAAACCACTTCACTAAAAAATGCTTGGGTGTTGTCAGCAACCAGTACCTTCCCTTCAAAAGATGACTCATTTTTTTCTTTCTTTTTTTTTTTTTGAGATGGAGTCTCACTCTGTCGCCCAGGCTGGAGTTAGTGGCACCATCTCAGCTCACTGCAACCTCCATCTCCCGGGTTCAAGTGATTCTCCTGCTTCAGCCTCCCAAGTAGCTAGAATTACAGGCGCCCACCACCACACCCGACTAATTTTTATATTTTTAGTAGAGATGGGGTTTCACCATATTGGCCAGACTGGTCTTGAACTCCTGACCTCAGGTGATCTGCCTGCCTTGGCCTCCCAAAGTGCTGGGATTACAGGCGTGAACCAGCAAGTTCAGCCTGATTCATTTCTTCATACTAATAATGTGAGACTATCCCTTCAATTAGGTGCCATGGTTTTCTTTATATCCTCTAAATTTAAAGCTACCATGCGGAAGTGGGAAATGTGAGGCCAATTTAGTTTCATTCTTCTGAATCAATGTCACTCAGCTTCAGTAACATGTAGGATCACTGGCTAGTTTTGATCTGAGACTTTTAGGTAGAATATATGTAAACTGACAGTTCACGAAGGTCTCTAAAACCTAAGGCATTCCTTCAGGCAGGTGTAAAATACTTAGAATTCACTTAGAAAGTAAACACTTAATTAAAAAATACTGTATGAAAATAAGTGAAGGCAAGTTTCCTTCAGACTTGGGACAGACCACATCACCCTACACAGGACATTTGTTACGTGGGTGTTGGACGAGGTATGTGGCAATACTGAGGGGCGTGCTACTGTCCATCTGGCAAGATGAGGAGACAAGGCGTTGACATGGAAAAACAAAATTCTGCCCTGGGGCAGATGAAAAGTACTGCATGAGGCAGCTAGAGTTCAGAAGGGGAAGGGCTGGCTCCAGCTGGGTCCACCTGGCCTTTGATGAAAGGACAAGCAGGACCACCCTGGCAGACCACACCCTGCCTGCACAGCAGGGCCAGGAAGACTGTGGTCACTTCCCTGATGTCCTTCACCCAGGTGCCTGAGAGTGACATGCTGTTTCATACCAAGACTCTCAAAGCCTTCATTTCTCAGAGTCCCTCTTTTTTTTTTGACACGTTGTCTTGCTTTGTCACCTTGCCTGGAGTGCAGTGGCTCGATCACAGCTCACTGCAGCCTCCACCTCCCAGGTTCAAGTGATTCTCCTGCCTCAGCCTCCTGAGTATATAGGCATGCAGCACCATGCCCAGCTAATTTTTTTATTTTTAGTAGAGAAAGGGTTTCACCATTTTGGCCAGGCTGGTCTTGAACTCCCGACCTCAATCCGCCTGCCTTGGCCTCCCCAGGTACTGGGATTACAAGGTGTGAGCCACTGCGCCTGGACCCGCGTCCCTCTTTACAACTAATTTTCCTTTCTAGTCTTCTGCAGCCACTCTCTTACGCCCCTGTCCTGTAAGTAGCCCAGTAGCTCTGTGCGTGGGAACCAGATATCCTAAGTTTGAATCCTGGACCAGCTGCCTTCTCCCTATGTGGTCTAAGGGAGTTCCCTAATTACTCTGTGTTTCCATTTCCTCCTGTGTACCTAATTTTTAATACATCATAAGCACGTAAGACAGTACTTGTTACCTGGTGGGCACCCAGTAAATGTTAGCTATTACACAGTCACAACATACAGCTGAAAGGCTTTAAAAAATGAACTGTACATATTAAATCACTTTGAATTCTCACTTGGATTTGTTATTATTATTATTATTATTATTATTTGAGACGGAGTTTCACTCTTTTAGCCCAGGCTGGAGTGCAGTGGCGCAATCTCAGCTCACTGCAACCTCTGCCTCCTGGGTTCAAGCGATTCTCCTGCCTCAGCCTCCCAAGTTCAAGCGATTCTCCTGCCTCAGCCTCCCAAGTAGCTGGAACTACCGGTGCGTGTCACCACGCCCAGCTAATTTTTTTTTTTTTTTTTTGTATTTTTGTATTTTTAGTAGAGACAGGGTTTCACCATGTTGGCCAGGCTGGTCTCGAACTCCTGACCTCAGGCGATCTGCCTGCCTCAGCCTCCCAAAGTGCTGGGATTATAGGTGTGAGCCACCACGTTCAGCTGGATTATTTTTAATCTCTCCAAAAAAAAAAAAAAAAAAAAAAAAAAAAAAAAAAAAAGGTGGCTGGGCGTGGTGGCTCATGCCCATAATCCTAGCACTTTGGGAGGCCGAAGCAGGTGGATCACCTGAGGTCAGGAGTTCGAGACCAGCCTGGCCAACATGGCAAAACCCCATCTCTACTAAAAATACAAAAATTAGCTGGGGGTGGTGGTGCACTCCTGTAATCCCAGCTACTCGGGAGGCTGAGGAAGGAGAATCGCTTGAACCCAAGAGGTGGAGGTTGCAGTGAGCTGAGATCGTGCCACTGCACCCCAGCCTTCGTGACAGGAGTGAGACTCCATCTAAAAAAAAAAAAAAAAAAAAGCCCTTAACTCATTTGTCTTCTCATTGGCATATTTTTCTAGAGAACAGGGAACACAAATTTTCATGCAAATGGCTCCCCACTTTACGAAAGTGGTTGAGGGAGAGTGGATGTACATCCTTTCCTTTCTACACAGCTCCTAAAGTCAGTCAGTTCACATAAAATATACCTGAAAACACAACACCAATTCCCACTGTGACATAGGGAAGCCAGGCAAGATTCTTCATCAAAGCAAGGAGCTTCTGATGTGAGCAAGTCTAGCTCTCCACTACATCAGCCAAGTGAATATCTGAAAGTACATGCCCCCTTTCAGAGCTGACACGAACAATTCAATTATTATTCTATTATTTGCCATTAAAAGTAATGACAAAAACCTCAATTGCTTTTGCACCAACCTAATACAACCAGAAAGAAAGCCAAAGCCTCACTGCACTGCCTCTAGGCACAGGGCAATTTACCCAGGAAGTACCCAAGGGAAGTTAGGCCAGGAAGTAAACTTTTGTAACCAATATAGCATTTTTAATTTACGAGACCTTACATCTACTTACTAAGGAATGTTAAGGGAAAAAAATCACACTAATTCCTCTCAAGTACAGCTAGATGGCCACAAATGTTGTCCTGCTGAAAACGCAGGACTTTAGACCGCCTTCGTGTAGTCAGAATTCCTGCCATCCATCAAACAGCCAGGCCAGGTCTGCCTCTCTCCATGTAGCGGCGCTGTCTGTCCAGGGGCTAAAAGGTTGAAAACGGTTTTTTTCCACTAGGAAGGCTGAGGGGACATAAGCTGACACCTACCCTACATGGAACAGGCAACCCTGTCATGCAAGCAGCCTCTCTCCCAAAGGCACCGCCATCCCTGCTGTCATGTGGCACAGATGAGCACACCTACTACGTCACAATGCAGTGTAGCCATGCCAGACTGGACCAAGGACACACTCTTAGCCTTCTCTCCAAATTCACTGTATTATCTTTAAGCCACACATCCGTGGTTGGGAAGGTGTCCTTGATTCTTCAAAAATCAAAAGGCATCTCCTGATATGCTGTCTGGGATTTATTTTAAGAGTCTGAAAGGAAGAGAGGTGGGAGGGGTGTAGATGAAACAAGACAGGCCGTGTGTGGGTCACTGTCAAAGCTGGTCAGTGAGTATCTAGGAGTTCATTATTTCATTGTTTACTTGTGAATACGTTAAACATTTTCCATAATTAAAAGCTTTCTTGGTCAGGTGCAGTGGCTCACACCTGTAATCCCAGCACTTTGGAAGGCTGATGCAGGTGGATCACTTGAGGTCAGGAGTTCAAGACCAGCCTGGCTAACAAGGTGAAACCCCGTCCCTACTAAAAATAGAAAAATTAGGCGGGTGTGGTGGTGCGTGCCTGTAATCCCAATTACTCAGGAGTCTCAGGCAGGAGAGCTGCTTGAACCCGGGAAGCAGAGGTTGTAGTGAACTGGGATTGCGCCACTGCACTCCAGAGCCTGGGCAGCACAGTGAAACTCTGTCTCAAAAAAAAAAAAAAAAAAAAACCTTTGTAAAAGGCATTTCTGATATGCACGTTTAAGTTTCTGGAGAAAACAAAACTCTTTGCCAAGTTCTTACTCCAGTGTGTTTAAATTTCACATTGTTAAGACATTCAGGTTTCTTGTCAGCATTGCTCAAAGCTGCCCATGGTCAGCAGCTTAATTTTTGAAGAATTGAGGACACCTTCCCAACCACTGATGTGTGGCTTAAAGATAATGAAGTGAATCTGCAGAGAACAGTGAGGCTAAGAGCATGCCCTTGGTCCATCCGTTGTGAACAGTGCTGCTCCTGGGGTCCACACTGCAGTTACGCACTGTAGCCCTCACAGAGCCCCAGGGCACCTTTCACAGTGCCACAGAGACCAGTTCTGTCACTAAGCAGCACAGGGTGAAAGCTCCTCAGACTTCTCAGCTCTACAAACTGTTCTGACAGAGAAAAACCAAAAATCTTTACTTGGACTATCTGTTTCCACACCTTCCTCCTTAGAGGAGCTGATTTTTTTTGTGACTGAACTGAAAGTATAGTGGGCCCTGGGTGAATAGAAAGATGAAATAGGAGAGAAGACTATTTTCGTGGGTTCTCAAACTTGTGGAGGAGCTTTGAAAAATACCAATGCCCAGAATCCACCCTGGACCAATTAAATCAGAACTTCTAACAGAGGTATATGTGTGCCTGTGTGTGCATACATGTGTGCCTGTGTGTGCATACATGTGTACATGTGTGCAACTACATAAGTGTGTGAATATGTGCATGCATGTGTGCCTATGTGTGTGGATGTATGTATATGTGCGCGTGCATGTATTTGTATGTGCGTGTGTGTGTGAGTGTGCATGTGTGTGAATATCTGTATATGCCTAAGTGCGTGTACTGAGTCAGGACTGAGAACCATTGCTCAAGGCCATGCATGTACCTAGATGGTTGAGTTCCTCAAACACAACCCCCACTAGCCCCGAAAGCCTAAAATCCCTGACATCTCACTTTTGGAGTGCATGGTAGAAGGTTCCTCCTGTATCCTGCAAAGACTGGTCCAGATGGACCTTGGACCCACTGGCCCTTGTTCTAACCACACAAAACACATCTTGTCCCTCATTCAAAATGTTTGAAAGATCAAATGAACTGTACCAAAGTCAGAGGAAAGCTTTTTGTTTATTGTCAGGGTGCTTTTAGGAATCCCGTGTTTACTGCCTGAGCCACAAAAATGTAATACTGAAGGGGGAGAGAGATGAGGACTATGAAGCAAACACACACAAGGCCAATTTAGATATGAGAGTGGGGATTTATGTGTTTTTATAATACTGGAGTGGGTATAAACAGAGCTATCCACCCTGCGAGAGAATAAAAGATCCTCATTATGTTCATAAAGGGATTTTGCAGATTATTTCCTGCTTTAAAGGAAATAATCATGTTTCCTAGAACACATCTATAATCTTCATCATATACAAATAAGCAATAAAGATTCTCCTTCTTCATTCTCCACCTGGACGCTTGGGCAAGAGCGGTTTGATTTTCTCTGATTAGCCAGGAAAGCGGGTGTGGGGGAAGCCGCCCTCACCCTCTAGTCCAGCCCAGCAATCCCGCTGCATGCACCCGCAGAGCCCCAGGGGGGCAGTGTCGCTCGAGCCGGGGACTCCTTTCCAAAGATCGCTCCTAGCATCCATAGCGCTGCACCGAGGGCACCGAGGACTCCGAAGGCCGGGGAGTGGGAAAAGCTCCCACACAGGAGACGCAGCTCAGGGCTTCTACATTTCCAGGAATGCTAAAAACCCAATTTTCTTAATTCCTTTTTTTTTCTTTTTAGAGATAGGGTCTCACTATGTCCCATCCTCCTGCCTCAGCCGCCCGACACACTGGGATCACAGGCGCTCACCCCCTCGCCAGGCCCAATTTTCAATGTGAAAGCTCTTGGTTCTTAAAAGTTGGAAACACATTTTAAAAAAACTTGTAAGACACTGTGTGGGTAGAATAGAACCCAACTGCAAGTACACGGACCCCTGCACTTCCCGTCCTTGGCCTCTGTTCTCGAGGCGGGGCCAGGACTCCACGCTGCCGGAGAGCCCAGACAGCGTCTGAGATTGAGGGTCAACAACCCAGCAAGGTCTTAGGATTTCAAAAGGATGGGAGGGAGGTCCACCGAATGACACATTTTCTATGATTGGCTTTAAAAAAAAAAAAAAAAAAACTCGGCCGGGCGCAGTGGCTGATGCCTGTAATCCCAGCACTTTGGGAGGCCGAGCTGGGTGGATCACCTGAGGTCAGGAGTTCAAGACCAGCCTGACCAACCTGGAGAAACCCCGTCTCTACTAAAAATACAAAATTAGCCGGGCATGGTGGCGCATGCCTATTATTTCAGCTATTCAGGAGGCTGAAGCAGGAGAATCACTTGAACCCAGGAGGCAGAGGTAGCAGGGAGCCGAGATCGCACCATTGCACTCCAGCCTGGGCAACAAGAGTGAAACTCTCTCTCAAGGAAAAAAAAAAAAACACAACTCAGGGGCTTTGGAAAACAAGCAGGCATCCTCGGGAAGGGCCCCCCAGGGAGTTTACAGACCTTCCCCAGAAAGGTTAAAGTGTCTCGCTGTGCCAAAAACAAACAAACAAACAAACAAAAAAACAGCTTGAAAAATAACAGGAATGGGCCGGACGTAGTGGCTCACACTTGTCATCCAAACACTTTGGGAGGCTGAGGCGGAGGGATCATTTGAGATCAGGAGTTCAAGACCAGCCTGGCCAACATGGTGAAACCCATCTCTACTAAAAATAAAAAAAAATTATCTGGGCGTGGTAGCACATGCCTGGTAATCCCAACTACTGAGAAGACTGAGGCAGGAGAATCGTTTGAACCTGGGAGGCGGAGGTTGCAGTGAGCCGAGATCGCACCACTGCACCCCAGCCTGGGTGACAGAGTGAGACTCTGAATGATAATAATAATAAATGATAATAAATAATATAAAAGTTAACCCTTTTTAGGTTGGCTGAACTTTCAGTGGGGTTCAGTGGCGGTTCTGGCCAGGGCATATCTAAAAGTTGAGGACGGCCCTGCGGGAGCTCTTCCTGCATATTGCCTCAACTGATGACATCTCACCTTGATGGTCATCACTGACCAGCACCGTGCTGTCCCACAGAAATATGACTCGAGCCACATGGGGAATTTTCCATTGTCTTATACCCCCATTAAAGAAAAAAAAAAAAAACAAAAGAGTACTCATGTTAAAAGATGTATATTTCAACCCAATACATCCAAATATTAACATTTCAACAAGTAAGCAATGTTAGAAACACTGACATTTTATATTCTCTTTTTTGCACTATGTCTTCCAAATCGGGTGTGTATCCTATACTCACTGCACACCTCAATTGAGATGAGCCCCATCTCAAGGCCTCCACAGCCACGCATGGCCTGGGGCTGTCCCCACAGGCTCAGCCAGGCCCAGAGACACGCACATTTATGTACAGCCCTGTAGACCAGGCTTCCCCCATAACTTTTTGCCTGGTTTTGTTTTTTGATTCATGGATTTTATATATTTAACAGGTTACTATCAATTATAATCAGTATTCCTTTATGGCTGATCTACTACTTGCTACTCCCATGAAGTCTGTAAGACACCTTTAATGAGGTATAATTTATGGTCATGGGGCCAGGTGCGGTGGCTCACCTGAGGTCAGGAGCTCAAGACCAGCTTGGCCAACATGGCGAAACCCCGTCTCTACTAAAAAAAAAAAATACAAAAATTAGACGGGTGTGGTAGCAAGCACCTGTAATTCCAGCTACTAGGGAGGCTGAGGCAGGAGAATCACTTGAACCCGGGAGGCGGAGGTTGCAATGAAATGAGCCGAGATCATGCCACTGCACTCCAGTCTGGGCAACAAGAGCGAAACTCCATCTCCAAAAAAAAAAAAAAAAAAATTATGGTCATGAGTAAGAAAGAGTTTCTGGTTGGCATCTGAGGGGGTCGGACATGGACATGGGATCATTTTCTGGAAGACCTGTGGAGGGTTTCTTGGAAGGAACAGTACCAGCTTGTTCAATAACTCTACCTTTTGGTGTCATGTAGGACAGATCACTTAGGTTTTATCCCTCTTCATGACACGTGAGGTAGTATGCCATGAAACTCTGTCTCATCGTCATTAGGTCTGCACTCATTGACCCAGACAGGTTCAGATCTTGACTGACACTGCTCACAACATTATCTGGACATACTAAATGTATGCTGGTCAGCTGGTTCATACATGGTGAGGTCTCCCGTCCTCAACACAGAGGAAGAAGTGAAATTATTGCTGTGACCCCTCAGTGTTCCAGGCTAGACAAAAGCAGAGCTGTGGAGATGCTACTGATGGCCATGCGGCCCTGTACGTCTGCGTTGATTTTTTCACCAACCGTGACTCTCTGACTAGGACTAGATTAGGGACCCCTGTTGTAAGGTTTGTTTAAGTACAGCCTGGTTTTGGCCTTGATTTTGCCTGATGTTTTGGAAGAGACTCTCCACCCAAGACCTAGCCTGACCATCCTTAAGCCACCTCTGAAAGCATTGGCCATAAAGAGGGCTGTCCATGAAATCAACACCAATCCCTGGAATACCCATCTTATGCCTTACCCTCCTCTAGGCATAAGAAAGAAGAGAAGGAAACGAATTATTTGCACCCACTGTAACTGGACCGTTCAAGTATGAAAGATGTATACACCAGTAAAATCACCATCACAACAAAGATACAGAATATTTCCATCAATCCCCAAATTTTCTTAGTGCCCCTTTATAGTCCTCCCTCCACCCCACCCTAAGTAACTAATTATCCACTTTTTGTCACTATGAGTTACCATTCTCTAAACTACAAAATAAATAAAACTGTGCAGTATGTACTTTTTGTGTTCAGCATCTTTCATGCAGCATGATTTTGAAGCCCATTGATGCTGCTGTATAAGTGGTCCCTCGGGTTTCTTTGTTTTGGTTGGTAGTATTCTATTGTAGGGATGTGCCAAAATTCATCCATTCAACTGTTGATGGACACTGGGGTCGTTTAGTTTTTTGCTATTACAAATGAAACTACTATAAATATTTGTGTACAAGTCTTTTTGTAGACATGTTTTCATTTCTCTTAAATAGATATATAGGAGAGGAATGACTGAGACATATGGTAGGTATGTTTGACTTAAATTGTTTTGGCCTGGCACCATAGCTCATGCCTATAATCCCAGCACTTTGGAAAACAGAGGCAAGAGGATTGTTTGAGCCCAGGAGATGGAGACCAGCCTAGGTAACATGGCAAAACCTCATGTCAATTTTTAATTTAAAAAACATTAGTAAATAAATTGCTCTACAAGTCTATGTGAATTTTAAGAAAATTCCAATTGCTGCACATTCTCACCAATACTTAAGTATTATCAGACCTTTATACTTTAGCCTTTCTAATGAGTACATAGTAGTATCTCATTGTGGTTTTAATTTGCATTTCTCTGATGATGAATGATGTTGCTTATCTTTTCATGTGCTTATTTGACATTCCTGTATATATTTTTTGTGAAGTGTCTCCTCAAATCTTTTGCCCATTTTTAAAGGTTTGCCTTTTTATTACTGAATTGTAGTTCTTTATATATTCCAAATGTGAGTTCATTGTCAGATATATGTATCAGTAATATTTTTTCTCATTCTGTGGACTGAGTTTTGTTGTTTTAATGTCCTCTGAAGAGTAAAGATTTTTCATTTTGTAAACATCCAATCTACCAGTTTTCCTTTTATGTCCCATGAATTTTGTGTTGGATCTAAGAGATCTTTGCCTTTCTCAAGGTTGCAAGATTTTATCCTATGCTTTTTTCCCCAAAGTTTTTAGCTGTAAGTTTTATATTTAGTTCTACAATCCATTTTGACTTAATTTTTGTGAATGGTGTGAGGTCAGAGTAAATGTTAATTTTGACTCATCAGGCTATCCAGTTGTCTCAGCACCATTTGCCGAAAAAACAAACAAAAAACCTCAACCTCTGCCCTTTTCCTCATTGAATTTTCATGGTACTTGTGTTGAAAATCAATTGTAGTAAGTCTCATGTAAGTGTGGGTCTATTTTTGTACTCTGTTCCACTTACCTGTCTATCAAGTCTTATGCCAGTGCCACACTGTCTTGCTTAGCTTTAGAGACTACCCACAATAGTCTAGTCCAAAGTCAGGACCAGCAGTTTTGAAAGTAAGGTAGTTTAAGGACTTTACCTGTGTTCTTTTTTAAAACATTGCTTTTGCTATTCTAGGTACTTTGCAGTGCCATATGAATTCAGAATCAGCTTGTCAATTTCAATTAAAAAAAATAAATAAACCTGCTGAGATTGTATTTGGATTCTGCTGGATCCATAGATAACTGTGAGAACTGCCGTCTTAACAGTATTGAGTCTTCTCATCTGTGAACATACTGTCTCCATTTATTTTGATATTTAATTTGATCAGCAATGCTTTGCAGTTTTAAGTGTACAGATCTTACACATATTTTGTTAAATTTATCCCTAAGTATTTTGTATTTCTAAATACTACTGTAAATGAAACTGCATCTTAAATTTAACTTTCTGGAGTCTCGTTCTGTCACCAGTTTGGAGTGCAGTAGCGCGATCTTGACTCACTGCAACCTCCGCCTCCCGGGTTCAAGAAATTCTCCTGCCTCAACCTCCCAATTAGCTGGGACTACAGGCATGCACCACCACGCCCTGCTAATTTTTGTATTTTAGTAGAGACGGGATTTCACCATGTTGGCCAGGATGATCTCGATCTCTTGACCTTGTGATCCACCCGCCTTGGCCTCCCAAAGTACTGAAATTACAGGTGTGAGCCACCGCGCCTGGCCAAATTTCAACTTTCAAGTGTTCATTGCTAGTTCACAAAAAAACTACTGATTTTTGCATACTGACCTTGTATCCTGTGACCATGCTAAATTATTAGAGGAAATTATTAGTTCTGGTGACTTTTAAAAATAGATTCCTTAAGGTTTTCTATAAAAAGGATCATGTCAAATGCAAATTGTTATACTTCTTTTCCAATATGTGTACTTTTATTTCTTTTTTTCTTTCCTTACTGCACTAGCTAGGACCTCCAACAGAAGATGAAAGAGGACATCACACTTTACTACTAATCTTAGAGGCAAGTTATTTGGTTTTTCACCATTACATGTTGATGTTACCTGTGGATTTTACACAGATGCCCCTCAGCAAGTTGAGGAAGTTGCCTTTTATTCCTAGTTTGGTGATAGTTTTTGGTACAAATGGCTGGTGGATTTTTCTGAAATGCTTACTCTATCTATTGAGATGATGAAATGGTTTTATTCTTTATTTTGTTGATATGATGAATTACATTGATTTTCTAATGTTAAACCTTGTATATCTGGGATATATCCCAGTTGATCTGATGTATCATCTTCTTACCAAATGCCATTTACTAATATTTTGGTAAGGATGTTTGGATTTATATTGCATTTATAAAAGATATTGGAACACCAGGTGCGGTGGCTCATGCCTGTAATCCCAAGACTTTGGGAGGCCAAGGCAGGCGTATCACGAGGTCAGGAGTTCCAGACCAGCCTGGCCAATATGGTGAAACCCCATTGCTACTAAAAATACAAAAATTAGCCAGGTGTGGTGGTGCACACCTGTAGTCCCAGCTACTCGGAAGGCTGAGGCAGGAGAATCTCTTGAACCCGGGAGGCAGAGGTTGCAGTGAGCCAAGATTGCACCACCACACTGTAGCCTGGGCAACAGAGCGAGACTCTGTCTCAGGAAAAAAAAAAAAAAAAGATATTGGGGCTGGGCATAGTGGCTCACGCCTGTAATCCCAGCACTGTGGGAGGCTGAGGTGGGTGGATCATGAGGTCAGGAGATGGCAGGCAGATCATCTGAGGTCAGGGGTTCGAGACCAGCCTGGCCAACATGGTGAAACCCTGTCTCTACTAAAAATACAAAACTTAGCAGGGCACGGTGGCACGCACCTGTAATCCCAGCTACTCAGGAGGCTGATGCAGGAGAATCGCTTGAACCTGGGAGGGGGAGGTTGGACTGAGCCGAGATTGAGTCACTGTACCCTAGCCTGGCAAAAGAGTTACACTCTGCTTCAAAAAAGAAAAAAAAAAAAAAAAAAGGAAAAAACAAATCCACCCCCATGATCTAATCATCTCCCACCACGCCCTACGCCCTATCTCCAACACTGGGGATTACATTTCAACATGAAATTTGGGTGGGGACAAATATCCAAACTATATCAACAATCTATTTAAATGTTAATTTTGAGTTACGCTAGAAAAGGAACTCTGCTGGCCAGGCACGGTGGCTCACGCCTGTAAACCCAGCACTTTGGGAGGCCCAGACGGGTGGATCACAAGGTCAGGAGATCGAGACCATCCTGGCTAACACGGTGAAACCCCGTCTCTTACTAAAAATACAAAAAATTAGCCAGGCGTGGTGGCGGGCACCTGTAGTCCCAGCTACTCGGAGGCTGAGGCAGGAGAATGGCGTGAACCCGGGGGGCGGAGCTTGCAGCGAACCGAGATTGCGCCACTGCACTCCAGCCTGGGCAACAAGAGCGAGAGACTCCATCTCAAAAAAAAAAAAAAAAAAAAAAGAGAAAAAAGAAAGGGAACTCTACAATAATATATTTCCATCTAACTCCCTCAACTCATAGTGTTGTATATCAGATCTATAGGTATGATAAACCTATCAATAAAGTATTGTTTTTACTTTAAATATTGATGTCTTTTAAAGAGATTACAAGAAAGAAAATAAAAAATAAATTAGTATTTTATACTTATTGATATCTACTGTTTCTAGTGCTCTTCATTCCTTCCTGTATATCCTTTAGCATTTTTCCCCCCATATCCCCAACCCTTTAGTATTTCTTTTAATATAGGTCCCCTGGTAACAAATTTCCTCAGATTTTTGTTCCCCCAGAAATGTCTTTACGATACTTTCATTTCAGAAGGACAGTTTTGCTAGATATAAAATTCTTGGTGTATTTTTTTTCTTCAGCACTTTGTGTCATTTCAATATATGCAGCATTTATACTGTCTGATGAGAAGTCAGCTTTTAATCTTATCATTCTTCTGTATGTAACATCATTTTTCTCTGGGTGCTTTCAAGATTTTGTCTTTATCTTTGGCTTTCATTAGCTTAAATATGATAGGTCTATGTGTTCATCTGTGTTCATCCTGCTCTTGGTTTATTAAGCTTCTTGGATCTGTACATGAATGCTTTTCACCACATTTGAGAAGTTTTTAGCTATTACTGTGTCAAATGTTTAGGTGTTTCCTTTCTATTTGTCTTCTTGGATTCCAATTTCACATATACTGGACAACCTCATATCATCCCACAAGTCACTGAGATTTCTGTTCAATTTTTTCTATGATTTTTGGATTGGGTAATTTCTACTAATTTATATTTCAGTTTACTGGTTCTTTCTATTGCCATACCTAAAGTTATGTTGAGACCATGTAGCCAATAAAAATTTTTTCACCTATTTTGCTTGTCAGCTTAGAGTTTCCATTTTTGTAGTTTCCATTTCTCTGTAAAGATTTCCTGTCTGGGGCTGGGTGTGGTGGTGGCTCATGCCCGTAATTCTAGCACTTTGGGAAGCTGGGGAGGGGGAGCAGGGGATCACTTGAGCCTAGGAGTTTGAGACCAGCCTGGGCAAAATAGTGAGACCCTATCTCTACAAAAAAGTTAAAAAGTGAGCTGAGCGTGGCGAAGTGTGCCTGTAGTCACAGCCACTTCAGAAGCTGAGATGGGAGGATTGCTTGAGCCCAGGAAGGCTGCAGTGAACTGTGATGGTACCCACTGCACTCCAGCCTGGGTGACACAGCAAGACCCTGACTAAAAAAAAAAATTTCTGTCTGTGCATCACTAACCCTGTATTTTCTCTTAATTCTGACACATTTCTCTTTCATTGTCTGAACACATTTTTAATAGCTTTTTAAAAAATTGTTTAAAAAACTAACAAAATTTGTCATTTTAACCATTTCATGGTAGCTGTTTAAATTTGCTGTCTGCTAAAGCCAACATATGGTTCCTCCTGGTGCTATTGACTGCCTTAGTTCCTAAGGATCTCACCTTCCCTTTTCTTTCCATGTGCAGTAATGATGGATAAAAACAATATTGTTGATAATACGTTGCAGCAACACTGCATTCTAATGGGTTAGGTACTCTGTTTTATAGGTAAGAGCTATGTGCTGCAATTTGACTAAATTCACTTACAAACTGATTTCTACTCTGTTCTTATGGCTTCCACTTTTTATTTTATTTTTTTGAGACAGTCTCACTCTGTCACCCAGGCTGGAGTGCAATGGCATGATCTCGGCTCACTGCAACCTCTGCCTCCCCTGGGTTCAAGCAATTCTCCTGCCTGAGCCTCCTGAGTAGCTGGGATTACGGCACCCACCACCATCTCTGGCTAATTTTTGTATTTTTAGTAGAGATGGGGTTTCGCCATGTTGGCCAGGCTGGTCTGGAACTCCTGGCCTCAAGCAATCGTCCACCTCAGCCTCCCAAAGTGCTGGGATTATAGGCGTGAGCCACTGTACCCAGCCTTTTTTTTTTTTTCTTTTTTAAGCCCATCAGCTATCATTAGTATTAGTGTATTTTATGTGTGGTCCAAGACAATTCTTCTTCTTCTAATGTGGCCCAGGGAACAGACTGGACACCCCTAAATAATCCCTAAGACCCTGAGAGGCCTACCATGGTTCCCTGGATGGTACCGACACAAATGGGAATTCAGAAAAGAAGGAACTTAGCGGGCACTGGGATGAATGGCCGTGGAAGGCCATAAGGATGGGTCGTGGAAGTGGGACTCGAAGGGTGGACCATGGCTGGCTGGGGAATGCACTCCAGGGGGTGACAGCATGAGCAAACCCAGTGTGGGAGAAAATCTCACAGCCTGGTGGCAGGGGAGGTGCAGAGGGCAGACCTAACGAGAACAGGGAGGCTAGGCCGGTATAAGAAATAAGTGGAGATCAGATTGGAAGAGGATGGTGAGGACAGTGGTTACCAAGACACTTGCCATTCAGGAAAAGCCCACCGGGGGAATTACTGGATCAGGGAGAATCCAGGTATAGTAGAGCAGGGTGTTAGCAGCAAAGACACTTAAGAGAAAAAAAAAATTGCAGGCCACTGGAGAAAGTACTCATTAACAGAAAGACTGGAAGTGGAGCCTAGAGCCAAAGACAACGTAAGCTAGGAACCTTTGTTAGATCAGACCTGGTTGAGAAAGAGAAACAGGGAGGATGGGAGCGAATAGGGGGTAGAGGGGAGAGAGAACACACCTTCCTGGTGTAGAGGAAAGAATTTGGAAACTACCAAGGAAATCCTGAAAGGAGGAGTCAGCTGAGTCCCTGCTGACTTGGTTTCTCTTTCTATTGTGACCTCAGACAGAGAGGTAGAGATGTGCACAGGAAGACTGGCAACGAACACACTGAGTTCAATGCAGAAATACCCAGTCACAGGCTGGGGCTTCTTACTCTAACAGTTCCAGCCTAAAACGCCAGAAAAATAGTGGAAACACCAAAGCAAGAAAGTTGAATTAAGCCACTTGGCATGGAGAAGGTGACAGACACACACGGTATCGCTGAAGGCTCTTGTAAGCGTCTCCAAGGTTGACAGCCGGCACAGAGTACAATTTGTTCCACTACACTTGGCCACATTCTTGGGCCTACTAGATGCCAAATGCCACTAGCTTTACAACAGCTCTCTGCTGACTAAAAGCTTTTATAAGCCAAATGAAGTTGCTTCCAATTTACATTAAATGTGTACTTCTTGGCTGGAGAAATTTGTCAC
This sequence comes from Pongo abelii, assembly GCF_028885655.2. Taxonomy (NCBI): domain Eukaryota; kingdom Metazoa; phylum Chordata; class Mammalia; order Primates; family Hominidae; genus Pongo; species Pongo abelii. The sequence goes on from NC_071999.2 coordinate 22,794,509, forward strand.
TGTTAATCATTTACTTTCGTACAAAACAACCTTTATTTCTATTACATGATTAATAATTCTTCTAATGTCATAACCACCCAAATATATATCAAAACCACAAGGACACACACATTCCACAAGTTTGAGCAAATCTTCTCTATGTTATTTCTGTGGGACATGGGACCAGTCGCATCCAGGCTGGTAGGACAACATTCTTATTATTAAGTAAAGCATGTCACAGCACCAGGAAGCCCAGCTCTCCAGCAACTTCACAAGTTTCTGAGCACTAATGACACATGGCATTGTGGTCAGACTGCCACCTCTGTATACCAACCACGGGCCAGTTACTTTACATTCTTTCCGGTCAGTGGGACAACTCATAACATAGGAGCAATTATCATCCCGTGTGTGTGGATGAGGACTCCTGAGGCTCAGAAGGTGCATGGTATGCCCTGGTTGACACAGCCAAGGTGACACATGGCTACACTATGGCTTTCTAACCAAGGTCCAGCTTCCCTTTCTTCCTAACCGTGCCCAATTGCATTAGGGGTGGCCATGTGCCCAGCTGAAGTACACATTTCCAAGGCTGCTTAAACCCCCATGACCGAGTAACTGGGTCCTGACCGGGGAGGTGTTGGGGAAGCTCCTTGACAAAAGAGCCAGAGCCAGAGCCAGAGCATCCTTCCCTGGCTCAGACCTGGAACACCATTGCAGAGGTGCCGTCTGGTGCACGCCAAGACGGAGTCACTTGCTAAGGGTGGCAGAGAGAGAGAGAAGGTGCCTATTCCTGATGACGCTGTGGACTGCCGTGCCACCACAGCCTGCTCATCTTCAGCATCCTTCTTACTCTACCTCTGGGCGTTAGGCCTCTGCAGTGGCATCAGCTACCAGTAGCTTGATTTAGTGCTTCTGTCTGCTTCTGACACCTGGGGCCGCTGCTGAGCCTACACAGCTAGGCTTGTTGCTGGGGGAGGATACAGAAGGGAGAAGAATTTCCTGCCGTTTCCCACAGTACAGGAAAGTCATCAAGAACTCTTAGGAAAAAAAAGGCATCCGCTAACAAATAAGTCAATTATAGAAGACTACAAATTGTAAAAATTTAACTATGAAAAAAATCTCCCTTCTAAATACACTACTACAAAATAACTATATCTAAGATGGGGCTGAGCACAGTGGCTCATGCCTGTAACGCCAACACTTTGGTAGGCCAGGGCGGGAGGATCACTTGAGGCCAGGAATTTCAGACCAGCCCGAGAAACATAGCAAGACTCCATCTCTATTGACAAGAACAAACCAAACCAAACCAAAACAAAATAAAAAAGCAAGAAAAATCTAAAATGAGTAAAACCTAATATATAAAAGATTGCATGATAAATGTGGCTTTAATTCAAGAGCTATGAATTTCTGGCAAGTAAATTTTAAGGCCAAAATAAAGAGAAGCTGGGTAGTGACTATGATAATGGATGTGGCATTTTTTTTTAATTTTGAAATCATCATAACCCTATTAAAAATAGTTCTAAAAGATAGCATTGTTAAATGTCATAAAACATTCTACTGCCTTGTTGGTTTTTCCCCTATTTACATCTTTGTTGGTTTTCTCTATTTACATCCACAAGCGGTTTGGCAATGACAGAAACAGTTTAAATGAAGCCCCCACACAGAATTGCTTGCAGACTGGAGACCCAGAACTCGGAGCCCCTCTCCCAGGGCCCCATCCATCAAGCCAGGCAAAATCGGGGTTCCAGGCAACAAAAACCATCAATCTTGACTGTACACGAGTTCCCGCCTAGATCTCTACAACCACATGACAGCAAATAATCTCGGCAGTAAACTGTTTGGTGTGACACAACAGGCATTAAGTGAACAATATTTATGATCTCCAATATTTTTCACATTATAGCCCACATAAAAAATGCTAATATCTGTACTGCACACTGGGATAGAAGAGCAGGTTGCTCGCAATGGAGGGACCCAGCTCCCAAAGGGCTGCAGGGACCAACACCACAGCACACAAGTAGCCAGTGATTCCTAGAGCCCACCTAGGACCTGCGCCACTCACAAAGGTAAGTCATTCAGGGAGCAGAGAAAAGGCATTTCCTCAAAAGCCCCCTCCCCCTTTTTTCAGGGAACAGAGTCTTACTCTGTCGCCCAGGCTGGAGTGCAGTGGCGCGATCTTGGCTCACTGCAACCTCTGCTTCCCAGGTTCAAGTGATTCTTGTGCCTCAGCCTCCTAAGTAGCTGGGACTACAAGCGTGTGCCACCACACCTGGATAATTTTTGTATTTTTAATAGACGGGTTTCACCATGTTGGCCAGAGTGGTCTCGAACACCCGACCTCGGATGATCCACCCCTCTCAGCCTCCCAAAGTGCTGGGATTACAGGGGTGAGCCACCGCACCTGGCTTAATTTTTGTATTTTTAGTAGAGACGGGGTTTCGTCATGTTGGCCAGGCTATTATCAAACTCCTGACCTGACAAGATCCATCCACCTCAACCTCCCAAAGTGCTGGGATTACAGGCGTGAGCCACTGCACCTGGCCAAAAACCCATTTTAACAGGAAAGTGGGTCCAGTCTCAGGCAATAAGAGCCTCCCCACTCACCGCCAAAATGAGAGCTTTCTAGTACTTAAAACTGGAGAACCATTACCACTTTCTATTATCACACACATCCATTACTGCAATTAAGAATACAAAGCCCAGCCCTTGCGGTGGCTCACGCCTGTAATCCCAGCACTTTGGGAGGCCGAGGTGAGCAGATCACGAGGTCAGGAGTTCAAGACCAGACTGGCCAGCATGGTGAAACCCTGTCTCTATTAAAAATACAAAAATTAGCCCGGCATGGTGGCGCGTGCCTGTAATCCCAGCTACTTAGGAGGCTGAAGCAGGAGAATTGCTTGAACCCGGGACACGGAGGTTGCAGTGAGCCGAGATGGCGCCACTGCACTCCAGCCTGGGGGACAGAGCAAAACTCCGTCTCAAAAAAAAAAAAACAACAACAAAAAAGCCAACTATTAAACCGACAGTTGCTTCTAGTTTTTAGTAGTAGTAGTGATAATATTCATCGTTAGCAGTGTTGGAAGTATAAATTCAATTGAATGATTTTTAAAAACCCACTTGACACTACAAATAAGAATGGTAAAAATGCTCTCAACATTTATGCTAGTAATTCCATTCCTAAAATGTATTCTAAGGAAGTCAGTAATATCCATAAGAATGTGTGTAGAAGAATGTTCGTGACCAGCTCTTTACAATAAATTATGGGACATCTATTTGAACAATGGAATACAATGCAGATGTTAAAAATCATATTTTAGGACCCGGTGTGGTGGCTCAGGCCTGTAATCTCAGCACTCTGGGAGGCCAAGGCAGGTGGATCACCTGAGGTCAGGAGTTCAAGACCAGCCTGGCCAACATGGTGAAACCCCATCTCTACAAAAATACAAAAATTAGCCAGGCATGATGGTGGGTGCCTGTAATTCCAGCTACTCAGGAGGCTGATGGGGGAGAATCGCTTGAACCCCAGAGGGGGAGGTTGCAGTGAGCCAGATCGTGCCATTGCATTCCAGCCTGGGCAACACAGCAAGACTCCATCTCAAAAATAATAATAATTTTAAAAATCATATTTTAAAAGACTATTTAATGGAATGAAAATGTTTATGACGTAATGCTTGTCTCTGTGCTTCTCTGTCAGGTGTTTTTGAGAGCTTGCACAGGTCTCGGTCTTAGAAAGTGGCGACTAGAACAAAGCCACTGTCTCACAGGCCTTAAAATCTACGCAGGGAGACGCACAACTACTTAACAGCAGATTCTGATAAACACTGGGGGAGAAAATTATGGTGTCATGGGAGAGAACGAGGGACCTAATTTTGACTGGGGGCTCAGAAAAGGCTTTTCTGAATCACAGACCCAAAGATGAGCCCTGAGGGAGAAGTGGGCCTGGTCCTGCAGCGGGGCTAGCACTGGGCAGCCTGAGAGACAGGCAGAGTGGGCAGGGCCAGGGCAGGCAGGGCCAGGGTGGTCAGGACCAGGGCGGGTAGGGCCAGGGTGGGCCTGCCAGCAGCTGGGATCCTGCAGCTACAGGTGGGTCCTGCCTGCCAACTCCTGGGCACCATCCTGAGGCCAGAGAAAAGGTTTCCAGAAGGGAAATGACAGAATCTTCCCTTTTCAGAATGAGGGGGGGCCAGCCACGGTAGCCCACGTTTGTAGTCCCAGCTACTTGGGTAGACTGCTTGAGCCCAGGAGTTTGAGGCTGCAGTAAGCCATGATCATGCCACTGCACTCCAGTCTGGGTGACAAAGCAAGACCCTGTCTCAAAAACCAAAACAAATCAGACTGAGGAGGGTATTGTGCAGGGAAGGCCGGAGAAAGACGCAGAAGGGGCAGCCAGGAGCCACCAAGATTCCAGGAGCAAAGGTGGTGCCTGTACCGGGGGCAGGAGAGGCCAGTACACGAGGTGCTTCTGAGGAGAACTGACTGGGGTGATCTGATGGGCCACAGGACCTCAGTTCTGTTACACAAAATGTGTGTGTGTGGTATATGTATTATATAGTTTAATATATAATTCCATCTTTTTTTTTTTTAATTAAAAAAAATAGGGTCTTGCTGTTGCCCAGGCTGGCCTTGAACTTATAAGCTCAAGCAATCCTCCTGCCTCAGCCGACCAGGGTGTTGAGATTACCGGTGTGAGTCACTGCACCCCACCTATTATATCTCTCTTTTTCTTTTCAGTCTCTGTAGAGACCGTCAAAAATTGCCAGTGCTGACTACATTTCAAGTTGTTATGGCGGGGTATTGGAAAGTCTCCAATTAGCAATAATCGCACCTTGGATAAACCTCATTGGCTATGATACTGCCACTGTGCAAAGCTTTATCTACTTTTGTAACTAGAAAAAAGTTGTCCAGTTTTATACCAACATGTTAACAGCAGTCTTACCAGGAGGCCGAGGCGGGCGGATCACCTGAGGTCGGGAGTTCTAGACCATCATGGAGAAACCCCGTCTCTACTAAAATTACAAAAAAATTAGCGAGGTGTGGTGGCGCATGCCTGTAATCCCGGCTCCTCGGGAGACCGAGGCATGGCAGATTGCTTGAACCCGGGAGGAGGAGGTTGCAATGAGCTGAGATCGCCCCACTGCACTCCAGCCTAGGCACAGAGCGAGATTCCATCTCAAGAAAACAAAAACTAAGAGAAAGGCTTAAGGGGAGAGGGGATTATGACACAGAGGGGCATGCTTTGCTTGTGTCTTGTCAAAGTAATTTAAATTCCTACATTAAAAAGATATGTGGTTTGCCTTTTGGAAGAGCCAAATTTAATTTGAAAGCCACTAAGAAAAAAAAAGGGGAAAAGGCAAGGAACTGCTACACCCAAAAGCCATTGTAATACAATTTCCTGTTACATGACCGACATTCCTAAACTTAAGTGTTTCTTTCTTCCTTCTCCTCTTATTAATATTTCAGCATGAGTAGTAACACCAAACGGTGGTTCCCTTTCAAGAGGAAGTGAGAAAGAGGAAATGTACATGTTATCTAAATTCCTTTTATCTTTTTCATTAGCAAAATATCTTTAGTACAATGAAGCAATCCTGTGGCAGGATCTTGTCACCAAGACAAAGGGCTGAGAAATTAGTGTTACCATTTCTCTATAGCTTTTTTGGTGATGCATATTGTTAGAATTAAGCCAAATAAATATCCCGAGGAGATCTGCATTTCTGGTTAGCATCTTTTCCAGTGTCTGACAACTGAGGTGAGGGTTTTGGCTGGACTAGTACACAGAACTTTCACTGGTGAGCAAGCACTGATTGAGCACATGCTCTGCAGCATGGGAGGCCTTGTGGGCACAGAGGGATAAACTCCCAAGATCCAGGCCTCCAGAGACACCGCCTAAGACAGGGAAAGCAAGACGGGAACATGACAATCTGCCAACACAATGCCCAATGCATGGAGCATCCTTGGGGTTAGAAATAAATTTCTGAGGCCAGGTGAGGCAGCTCACACCTGTAATCCCAGCACTTTAGGAAGCTGAGGTGAGTGGATCCCCTGAGGTCAGGAGTTCGAGATCAGTCTGACCAACATAGTGAAACCCCCATCTCTACTAAAAATACAAAATTAGCTGGGTGTGGTGGTGCATGCCTGTAATCCCAGCTACTTGGGAGGCTGAGGCAGAAGAATCACTTGAATCCGGAAGGCGGAGGTTGCAGTAAGCTGAGATAGCGCCATTGTATTCCAGCCTGGGCAATAAGAGCGAAACTCCGTCTCAAAAAAAAAAAAAAAAAAAAAAGAAAAATTTCTGGCCAGGCATGGTGGCCCACGCCAGTAATCCCAGCACTTTGGGAGGCTGAGGTGAGCATATCACTTCAGACTAGGAGTTCAAGACCACGCTGGGGAACATGGTGAAAGCCCGTCTCTACAAAAAATAGAAAAATTAGCCAGACATGGTGATGTGCGCCTGTGGTCTCAGTTACTTTGGAGGTTGAGGCGGAGAATTGCTTGAGCCCAGGTCAAGGCTACAGTGAGCTGAGATTGCGCCACTGCAATGTCTGCGCCACTGCGCCCACAGCCTGGGTGACAGACCTTGTCTCAAAAAAAAAAAAAAAAAAAAAAGAAAAGAAAAGAAAAAGAAAAAGAAAGAAATGTCTTTGCTGTGGAAGTTTGAATAGGAACAGCTCGTATCCAGGTAGAAGAACCAGGAAGAGCCTGTGTAAAAAGGAATCTGAGTGGAATCACAGCAGATACTAGAATCCAGATAGGTGGTGATACTTCCAACCAACAAAATCATGTCAGAGAGCCCCAAAGTAAGCAAGCAGGAAGAGCTGTCTGGGAGGCCATGCTGCGTGGCTGAGACACTGCAGAGAGCTCCTCTGTAGAGGGGGACATGTGGGGAGGATAAGACCAGGGTCTGGGAGGCCCCAGAAGCTGCAGCAGAGCCAGCTGCCAGGGACGTGGGGGGCAGCCATGTATGGATGCCCAGGGAATGAGAGGAGGAGAGAGCGACCCTGATAAACTCCATGCCCCACAGACATGAGGGAAAGGAGAAGCAACCCCTTATGAGGATGGAAATGAGAAAAGAATTCTTTTCTGAGGAATCTGAGTCCTTTTAAATTATTAGGCCCAGAGAGACATTAAACTGAGAGAACAATCACATTCTACTTCCCCCTTGAGGCATGTGTTCACCTTTTTTTTTTTTTTTGAGACAGAGTCTGGCTCTGTCGCCCAGGCTGGAGTGCAGTGGCGCAATCTCGGCTCACTGCAAGCTCCGCCTCCCGGGTTCACGCCATTCTCCTGCCTCCCGAGTAGCTGGGACTACAGGTGCCCGCCACCATGCCGGCTAATTTTTTGTTTTTAGTACAGACAGGGTTTCACCATGTTAGCCAGGATGGTCTCGACCTCCTGACCTCGTGATCTGCCCGCCTAGGCCTCCCAAAAGTGCTGGGATTACAGGTGTGAGCCACCGCGCCTGGCCCACTCCCTTTTCTTATTAAGCAAATTGCCCCTGATTCACTGAGCGGCTGGCGTGGCCACTGTTCTCAGGAAGGCTGCCTCTCAGAGCACATCCTGACCACTGGCTGTCTTCTTTATGCCCTTCCTTATTTGATCTAATATAATCAGTTTATCAGTTTGTTTGTTTACATTTCTTCCCTATCCTCATTCCATTAAAGTTTTAAATCACTTAAACATGATAAAGTGGGGGGAAAGAACTGGATTAATCAGGATTAGGAAATTACAGCTGACACAATATTCAGGATCAGGAAAATGTATCAATGCTGAGCCACAGACTGGGCACCCCTCAGCAGATAAGAGGGAGGGTGGACAGGCAGGATACAGGTCGTCCACAGAGAAAAAGCACATGCCAGTTTCTCAAGGAAAGCAGAACCCTTTCCTAGCACTCGCATCCAAACAAAGTTCTCACATAAGTCTTCCTAGAGGGGACACCACGTGATAAAGTGCTTTGCTATTCTAAGGGATCCAGGGGCCATGGGCCTCCCCTGAGAGTTACTGAATTGGAACCTCACTCTCACAGGACTCATAGGCACCATCCTGAGTGCTATAATTAAGAGCAGTGAGTGCAGTGAGCTGACGACACCCCCCCTACCCACACCATGCAGATGTTCCCCCTATAACCCACTGCAACCAGAGAGAAAACAAGTCCCAGGCTTCCGTGGGACAGAAATATTTTGCATATTTAAATGCAAACTTAAATGATCACTTATGCCAATAATTATCCAATGCTCAAAATATGATACTTATAACCAAAAAACTTACCTTTCCAATTCCTTAAATCTATATTTAAAGAGCAGCTTCTCCCATAAGAAATATTCATCTAGTGGCCTAGTTTTCTTCTACAGGAATTTTTGTAAGTTTTCAGCAATTTATGTGCAAAAGATTAATAAATATATCATTTGACATACACATTATATCCTTACACAGAAAATACCCTTAAGTATTTTACTTTTTCCAGAAATTTCCATTTTAAAGTATTTTAATTAAAAATATACCCAAACATGCTAGTTACATAGGTGGGTTTAATATGCAAAAATTGACTATGCTTTGTGCTGAGAAATTGTGCACTTTTAAAGTAAATTTTACTTTAATAAAGAGTTAACGCTGGGTGTGGTGGCTTGAACTTGTAATTCCAGCACTTTCGGAGAGTAAGACAGGCGGATTGCTTGAGTCCAGAAGTTCCAGACCAGCCTGGGTAACATAATGAGATGCCATCTCTAGAAAAAATTTTGAAAACTGGCCAGACGTGGTGGCATGCCTGTAGTCCCAGCTACTTGGGAGGCTGAGGTAGGAGGATCGCTTGAGCCTGGAAGGTCGAGGCTGCAGTGAGCAGTGACCTCACCACCGCACTCTAGCCTGTACGACAGAGCAAAACCCTCTTAAACAGACAAAACAGTAGGAGTGGCTGGGCATGGTAACTCACGCCTGTAATCCCAGCACTTTGGGAGGCTGAGGAGGGCGGATCACAAGGTCAGGAGATTTGAGTCCATCCTGGCTAACACGAAACCCGTCTCTACTAAAAATACAAAAAATTAGCCAGGTGTGGTGGCACGTGCCTGTAATCCCAGCTACTCGGGAGGCTGAGGCAGGAGAATTGCTTGAACCTGGGAGGCAGAAGTTGCAGTGAGCCGAGATCGCGCCATTGCACTCCAGCCTGGGCCACAGAGCGAGACTCCGTCTCAAAAAAAAAAAACAAGAAAGAAAAACAAAAAACAGTAGGAGTGAAAGGGGTAAAGCTGCAACAATAAGAACTCTCGGCCAGACGTGGTGACGCACGCCTGTAATCCCAGCACCTTGGGAGGCTGAATGAAGCAGGCAGATCACTTGAGGTCAGGAGTTTGAGACCAGCCTGGCCAACACAGTGAAACCCTGTCTCTGCTAAAAATACAAAAATTAGCCAGGCGTGGTGTTGTGTGCCTGTAATCCCAGCTACAAGGGAGGCTGAGGCAGGAGAATCGCTTGAACCCAGGAGCCCAGGTTGCAGTGAGCCAAGATGACGCCACCGCAGTCCAGCCTGGGCGACAGAGCAAGACACCGTCTAAAAAAAAAAAAAGGACTCTATTATACTGAATTCAAATCATCTTTTTAACAAACTGATGCATACAACTCTAAAGGTACTGTTATCTTTTTCTCTCTTATTATTTGGCTTCACATAATGACTTTCCTACCTGAATTTTCTGAAAGCAAATGCATTTTTTATCCAGACCAAGAAAAGTGTGAGATGGAGGGGAAAGGTGGAGGCACAGCTGTTTTAAGTTATAAAGTAACACCACACACCAAACTGACTGAATTATTTCAAGGGCATTAAATATGGTAAATGGAGGCCTTTCTGCTAGCAATTAACATAAATTAAATGTTGATGGAAACTTCATCGGTGTCATGATCCTTACTTTTATTGTATTTGTGTGTTTCTGTATTGGAAACAGCACTGGCTTTATTACTTCTTGCACTATAATTATCACTAATGGATTTTACCCTAATAAGATCCCACCTGTATTTGGGATTATTTGCTTGACTTGTTTCTTTTTCTCACAGCTGAAACGCAACAGCAAAGAACACAGGGGCTTGGCTTGCCTCCTTTGTCTGCAAGTGATTTACAGGAGAAGATTTTAAGCTCTGCTGTTGGCCTGAAAGTTTCTCTGGAATCTTACTCCAGATTTCCCCACGACTGCTCCTTCCCTACTTTCAAAACTGTTGGGTTCTGTACATCAAGGGATAATGCTTGGCAGCATATTTAACTTCATGCTTTCACAATGAGAATGGCTGTGCCTTTGCTGTCAGCTTCACTGCTGAAACACTCTGCACCACATTATTCATGACCCTGTGCTTTATCAAAGCAGCTCGACCTAACAATCCTCATTATATACAAGTTAATCCCAGTATGGCCCAAAGTATCAAGGAAGCCCTCTACAAAACAGCAGGATTCATTTCACAAACATCTCCTCTGAGAAATGTAAATTCTCTATTTAAGGTCTATGGTAATAAACTACAAGAGAATTGAGAGTGGTTTTGGAAATAACAAATAACACTGTTAGCCTTTTCCTATGACTGCAACACCAGGAGTATGTAATTAGGTTATTTCTAAGAAACTAGAAGTGCTCAGGCCATTCTGATGTACTCTGGGCATGAAATCTTACTACTTTTCCAAGGTACCAAAAATACTTAGCTTATTTCCGCTTCATGCAACTGTAATTTTTAAGATGACAGACTGTAATAAAGCACTGGCTTTCATGAATCATTTCATAATGCAATTATATTTTACTTGTTACATTTCACTAATTACATTTTTATGTGGTTGGACACTAGTTCCATTTTATATGGTCCTGTCCCTCAATTTGGATTGTAGTCAGGTATATGAATTGCTAAGAGATCATAAATGTATGGCTATGAGGTGTAGGGGTGTGTGTGTGTGTGTGTGTGTGTGTGTGTGTGTGTGTGTGTGTGTGTGTGTGTGTGTGTGTGTGTGTGTGTGTGTGTGTGTGTGTGTGTGTGTGTTTTAAATAGAGACAGGGTCTCGCTCAGCAAGGTATATGGTCCTGTCCCTCAATTTGGATTGTAGTCAGGTATATGAATTGCTAAGAGATCATAAATGTATGGCTATGAGGTGTAGGGGGTGTGTGTGTGTGTGTGTGTGTGTGTGTGTGTGTGTGTGTTTTAAATAGAGACAGGGTCTCGCTCAGCTAACCAGGCTTGGAGTGCAGTGGCTATCATAGCTCACTGCAGTCTCAAACTCCTAGGCTCAAGCGATCCCTCCTGCCTCAGCATCCCATGTAGTTGGGACTACAGGTGCACACCACCACGTCCAGCTTTTTATTTTTTGTAGAGATGGGGAGTCTCGCTATGTTGTCCAGGGTGGTCTCAAACTCCTGGCCTCAAGTGATCTTCTTGCCTGGCCTCCCAAAGTGCTGGGATTACAGGCATGAGCCACCACACTCATCTCTGTAAGTTGTGTATTAATGTATAACTGGTGCCACCTCCACTAATGTATCCTTTAATCCTAAACAACTGAAAAGTGAGACTGTGTTGCCATAATTTCGACGATTTCTCAAGCTTTTTCTTTCTAGTTTTTCCCATTTCCTGAACATGTTAATAGTTACACCCCCGTAACAGCATATACGCTATTTTTTTAAATAGGAGAAAACCGAGTCAGAGAATAGCCAATGCATGTTGCTCAACCCTCCCATTTCTAGAAAAAAAAATGCACAAACCAAAACAAGAAAAGGGAAGCCAGTCTCTTTGCATGATAGCTCAGAATAACCCGAATAAACACCAAAAAAAGGGGCTAAGCATGAAAGCCCTTTTCATCTCCACAACAACAGATCAGAAAATACACGTTACAATTTCAGGAGACCTCAGCAACTTCTGGAACTTGCCTGAAAAGGAAAAGCAGCTCAAAAGACCCTTTTAGAGAGAAGGTAGAGAACTTTCAATTGTGAGTTCAATTATGTGTTAAAAGGGCCTTGCATTTTTAACCTAGAAACACTTGTATAAGTAGTAACCAATTCAAAGCCTTCAAGTAGTTGCCAAACCATTCTGACTGCCCCAGCTGTCCCATAGCTGCCTCTGCACATGGCCCTACAGAGGTCTGTACCCACCTGGTCGCATCCTGCGTTCACCAGTTCCTGCAGCATTTGCCGGTTCACTTCTGCAGCTGAAGAGGTGCCCGATTCATTAGCAAAAGGCAACAAGGAATATCTGATTTCCCTCAAGGCTTTCTGATAAGGTCCGAACTTCGGGGTGGCTCTCATCTGCTGCTGCTGCCTGGTGGCATCTTTGCTCCCCAGGACTTTGGCATCCAGAGAAGTGTCACTGTTTGGTCCCGCAGGTAGCCCCTGAGCCGAAGACTTGGATGGCTGCTTTAATCCCTCACGAATCTCTTGCAGTCGCTGCCGGCTATTTCCAGAATAAGTCGTGGCAGGAAAAGTCTTTGGCCTCATTGTTAGTCCAGTTTCCTTTTACCATAAATACAATCTTCTTAAAGTGTTTTATTATTTAAAAAAAAAAAAAAAAAAAAACTGTCAATAGTATCAGTTTGTTGTAAACATACTTTCAAAATAATTTCCTTTTGAAAATGTTCTTTCCTTCCATTTTTGTTCCTATAGAGAACCTAAAATTTTCCAAAGTCTTCATTTTGAAGATTATCACTCTCTGAAAAAGAAAATAAATGGGAGAGAACTGTTCATTTGTCATTTTCACGCAACGTTAATGCTACTTTTCAGAAATAAACATTCATCGTGGAAATACACCGCTTGGAAAGAAAAGAAAGAACGCATCACCTCTCAGAAATGACAAAAATACTGTTCAACCATGGTTAGAGCACATGACATCTACGGCTGTCCCAAAATGTTTCCTGTAATACGTAATCTGCAATAAAGTAAATTGCTATAAATATTCAACTCAGGGCAAGAACAGTAGTATTAACAACTGACAGCTCATTTAAAATACTTCATTATAATAAAATTTTATTTTGAAACCCACAGCTTGAGGAGTATTTAAATTTTCTACATGGGATCTTGGATTTCTGGCTTGTTCCTAATAACCAATCCACTCCTTGTCCTTCATCCCCATGGCTTTACTAATCTCTCCCCCCTCACATGAGATGTGGTCCTTCCATATCTTTAGAAAACTTTCTGAACTTTTCCTTATAAAACCCTCCCAATTTTCCTAAAAGACACCACAAAGCCTGTCACATTAAAAGTGTCCCATGTTGCAAATGTTTCAATTGCAGTTTCCACACACACATTATGAGACTTTGAAGGTAACTACTTCCTTCGTTTTTTACAAGGTGGCCACTTACCGGCATTTTGACCTAAATAGTAAAATTAAAATATCTTTCTTGTAGCAATTGATACTGACACGGAAGGGGACTGGTAACAGCACGTAGGCAACTTCTCAGAGTGCACCAGGGCCACATGAACATCAAATGATCATGTGGGTAAGAGTTACTAGTAGAGAACTATGATTGCAGCATGGAAACCACCTTGTTATATGGAACACGATGTCACAAAGGCACTTTCCAATAGTAAATTCTACCTACCCAGGCCTAGTTCACGGCCTACTCTGCTGTTCTTTGATTCAGAAAGCAAAATCCAGCCCAAGTCGACACCGCCCTCAGCAGCCAGCACAGGTCACTTGTCACAAGGCTGGGTGACCCTGGACCAGTCCCTTCGCCTCCCTCAGCCCCACTCCCTGCTATGTAACAGAGACGGACGCTTAGGACAGTGGTGAGCACTGGGTCAGATGACAAGGGTGCCAGGCCCCGCAGTACTTGGAACACACAACATCCTCCCTATTCTTCACCCTGTGATGACTGTTTATATAACCAGCTGCTCTAACCCAGGCAAGGTGCCTGCTGGTGGGAAAGGCAGGGCCGGCACCCCACACCGCACCAAAGCCCTTAGTGGCTGCCCCTTCCCTCATCCATTCCCCCTTACTCCACAGAACTCAATGAGCCGATTTCGAAGGATAATCATTTTAGTTTTAACAAACGAAGAACAACTGATCCAAAAAGAATACCCTTTAAACGGGGATGGGCAGAGCGATCTGGATGTTTAGCTTCCATAAGGAACTTTATAACTGTAAACCGCGACCCTGCTTCACAGACTTTTTCAAGTGGATTAAAAAAAAAAAAAAGGATAGCTAATATTCACCCAGCCTTACACTATGTGTCAGGTGCGGTTCAAAGAGTTAATTTACATAAATCTACTGCACAACCATACGCAATAGCAAACACTAACAGATGACATTTGAATTCCTAGTCCTTGCTTAGATGGGAAGGGGATTGTAAGCGTTTTAACTATCCCCTTTCACAACGTAATTGTGAGAAGATTCCATTTAGAAGGTAAAAGAGAGACTAAATAAATTTCTCAACATGAAATCCCTACTTTAATACACAATATAATATAGTAAAGTCACTGAAATGACTGTGTTAAGACTGTGCAGATATCGAGCTATTAGATCCAGGGACAGCCCAGATCCCCTGGGGCCTGTACTGGCCACATACCAGAAGCCTAGAGCTCTGCTTAATTGATGTAAAATGGGGCATATTGCAGCCACACTAATTTCAGTGATTTTGTGCTCTAAGCATCTGTTTTGAAATACCTAACTTTGTAAAACCGTAACTTCACATTCCAACAAAAACAGAGGTTCTGAAGATGATGCCAAGCAGTATGGAGGATCCTAGGAGTCACTCGGTATGTCTGGGAAGAGGCAGTAGAGTTCTTTCTTTTCCTATAGGAATTCACACAAATCACTTTGTTTCCAATCTTAAGTTTTCTTCCCTTTCTTTGAAAACTAAAATAGAGAAAACACAGCCATACTATCTTCACAAGAACAATCAATGCAAGGGAGGGCCTGACAATAAGCAGTTTCTTCATGCTCAAAATACATTCACTCGGCCATCTACTCATCTAGCCCATCCACCCTCTATCTACCATACAAACATTTCTTAAATACCTACTCAAGGCTGGGCGTGATGGCTCACGCCTGTAATCCCAGCCACTCTGGGAGGCCAAGGCGGGCGGATCACCTGAGATCAGGAGTTCGAGACCAGCCTGGCTAACATATAGTGAAACCCTGTCGCTACTAACTAAAAATAAAAAATTAGCCAGGCATGGTGGCGGGTGCCTATAATCCCAGCTACTTGGGAGGCTGAGGCAGGAGAATCACTTGAACCAGGGAGGCGGGGGTTGCAGTGAGCCGAGATCGCACCATCGCACTCCAGCCTGGGCAACAAGAGCGAAACTCCGTCTCAAAAAAAAAATTAAAATAAAATAAAAAAAAACCTACTGAATCTCAGGCACTGATAGGATAAATGAAAACAAAATCTTGGCTTCAGCAAGTTTACTGTCAAGTGAAAGCTGGGGTGAGGCAGGCAAATAAATAGCTTCAAAAAAAGAGAGATGCCTGGAGAATAAAAAAGAGCTCTAAGGTAGAAATAATTAGACCTGAGTGTCAGGAGGAATGGAATTCCAGCTAGAGGGAACAGCATATGCAAAGAAGCCTTTAGGCTCTACCTACCACATTCAGGTCTGTGCAATGCAGGCTCTTCCTGGAGACACAGGAGGTCAAAGGACTGGGGGGTGGTGGGGGTGTCTCGTGGGATGAAACCATGGAGGTATCCAGAGGCTCAATTCCCGGCCATGTTGAGTCTGGACTCAGTGCAGAGGATGGGCAGCCACTGCGTATGGTTCAGCTAAGAAGTAACAAGGCCTGAGTGGAAGGTGGGCTTAGAAGGGACAAGTGCAGCACTTCCTGGGTGAGGAGCAGCAGCCCCGGGGAGCAAGGGGAAGGTGTTTCAGGTCTGGAATGAAAGGCACAGATGGGGGATGGTGGGGAGGGGTGCTGGCATCTGCATATGGGACATTTGCCCAGCCAGTGGCCTGCCTGCTCAGCCATGAAATGGAGCTACCAGGTGAGTGGATGGCTGAAGGCCCTCCCGGCTCACTCACATTCCTTAGAGGAGCAGCCACCTGGGATATGTCTCTTTTTATCAGCAGTGACATTAGCAGGGCACAGAAGGAGCAAGCTGCTTTTCACTCAGCTATGAAAGGGCAAGAGCCACAAGAGACAATGCAGACTGAAGAAAAAGAACCATGAGAAAGTTCCATGTTAAAGCCAGGATGCAGGGATGTTCTCTCCCCCATCACTGGGAGTTGGGGGTGGCTGAAGGAGGTCCTAGTTGACTCTGAGGCTGGAAAGCTCTCTCTGGAATCTGCTCTAAAGAAACGAAGCTGGCCGGGCGCTGTGGCTCACGCTTATAATCCCAGCTCTTTCGGATGCCGAGGCAGGCAGATCACTTGAGGTCAGGAGTTTGAGACCAGCCTGGCCAACACAGTGAAACGCTGTCTCTACTAAAAATACAAAAATTAGCCAGGTATGACAGCACACCCCTGTAGTCCAGCTACATGGGAGGCTGAGGCAGGAGAATCCCTTGAACCCAGGAGGTGGAGTTTGCAGTGAGCTGAGATTGTGCCACTGCACTCCAGCCTGAGCGACAGAGGAAGACTCTGTCTCATAGATAGATAGATAGATAGATAGATAGATAGATAGATGGATGGAAAGCTGCTAAAAGCCAGGAGGAACAGTAAGGCTTTTGGGGGTGGAGGGGGTAGGGGCAATCCACTTATTTAACATATATTTTTTAAACTGCACAGATTTTAAGATTGACAAATGTTCACCAAGAGAACACACTCTTGTAAATAGCGTCCAGATCAAGAAGTGTATCATTATCACAACCCCAGAAGCCCCCAGGCCCCCACAGACCAAGGGGAACCCTCAAGGGGAACCACCTTCATGTTGTCTAACACCAAGGATTAGTCTGACCAGTTTTTGAACTGTATATCCAAGGAATTATGCAATCTCTACTCTGTAGTTGAGCACATTTCGTTCAACACTATATTTGCAGATTCATACACGTAGTATGTATATAGCAGAAGCCTGTCAGTTGTCACTGCTGAGTAATATCCCCTTGTATGAATACACCATAACTTAGGCATCCATTCTACCTAATGGACGTTTAGGTTGCTCCTGGTCTGGGCTATTACAAATGGCACCGCTGCCATTCAGGCTGCCATGGCTCCAGGCCCAGAGCTGTGAGGAGCTGCAGCGTGGGTGCTCAGCTCAAGGCCTGGCTTCCACCGTCGTGCCAAATACTTCCCAGTAAAAACACTTGCTGAAAAGCAACTGGAGAGCCCCTGGAGAGGCTGTAAAAAGGCACCCCTTCCTCAAGAAATGTTTTGTTTCTATATTATTGTACAGCACCAACAACTCTCCCTGGGGAGCTTTCCGGAGCCCTGTGGGCAAGAGGCCCTGGCCCATGCACAGACACGCCTTGATACCACAGTCATGGGGGGGGGGGGGGAAGGCTGAGTCAAATGGAAGGCGTGAACGGGACCTCTGAGGCACAGGAGAGAAAGAAATGGTCTTAGTGCAAGTCACAGAGGAGGGTGATCATGTGCGCCCTCTAGAAGATGTGTGACACATACGCTGTGTCAGGGGAGGTGAGGCTCTACTGCCACCCAGGTCTTCTGTGAGTGGCTAAAAGTCTCCAAACAGACTGCACATGCCCTCATATAAATGTGTATACATGTGATGTGAGACAAGCCCTCTTATATGTAGGGCCCTTGAGCAGTGCACAACCTGAACACCCATACAAGGTGACCCTGTTACTTGGTCCTGAGGATGCAGAAAGACTGATTTGCCTCTGACTTTAAGGAGCTCATAGCTCAAGATGGGAAGGCAGAGGAGAAAATCAATTATTTAAATACACTACAGGGTATGTGTCACAATGAAAGTTTGCCCAAAGAATTATGGGGATCTGAAACAGAGGGCAGTTACAGGATAGAGAAAAGTGGGTGTATTCAATAGCACTAAGAGGTAGAACCCATAGGAGTAAGTAACGTTCACTGGAAAGGACTGATATGAAAGATGAGCCCAAGTTTCTGGTTTGAAAAATGGGGCCAGTGGTGGTGCCATTCTCTGAGCCAGGAAACCTCACCTGTCTGGGCAATGCGGCCCACCAGGAAAGCAGCGTCAGTGGTGGACGAGGAAGGCAGTGACCAAAGGTGAAAAAGCACAGGGCAGGCTGGGTCCAGTGGCTCACACATGTAATCCTGGCACTTTGGGAGGCCAAGGTGGGAGGACTCCTTGAGCCCAGGACCTGGAGACCAACCTGGGCAACACAGGGAGATGGTGTTTCTAAAAGTAATTAAATAATTAGCCAGGTGTGGAGGCACACCTATGGTCCCAGCTGCTCAGGAGGCTGAGGTGGGAGAATCACTTAAACCCAGGAGGTAGAGGCTGCAGTGAGTCAAGGTCACACTACTGCACTCCAGCCTGGGAGTCAGAGCAAGACCCTGTTTAAAAAGCACAGGGCGGGGAAGCTCACTGAAAACTGGGTGTGCAGTGCTAAAGTGGCTGGAGGTGGGAGGCCTGTGTCCTTCCCCAGCTCTGGCACTGAGCGTGTGGTCTGAGCCTGTCACTTAACCTTGCTGAGCTTCAAGCTCCTGCACGGTACCAAGGGTCTAACACCTGCTACTATCTGACAGGCTTGCCTTGAGGATCGCAGTGGTGCTGTGTGTGACAGCAGGCTCAATCTGTAATGCATGATATACTGATCAATTATCACCATTACTAATTAAAGATTTATAATAAATCTTTAATATAATAAATCTTTAATAGGCAAAAAAGGTTTAATGAGGCCAGGAGATAAGACCATGGAAAAATTACCAAACTGAACACAGAAACAGGTATTTCATGTTTGCTCCAAGTGACTCCTCTTTATTTTTTATTTATTTATTTATTTGAGAGAGTCTCACTGTGTCACCTAGACTGGAGTGCAGTGGCTCAATCTCAGCTCACTGCAACCTCCACCTTCTAAGTTCAAGCGATTCTTGTGCCTCAGCCACCCGAGTAACTGAGATTACAGGTGTGCACCACCACACTCAGTTAATTTTTGTATTTTTAGCAGAGATGGGGGTTTCACCCTGTTGCCTAGGCTGGTCTCAAACTCCTGATCTCAAGTGATCCATCTGCCTCAGCCTCCCAAAGTGCTGGGATAACAGGTGTGGGCTACCGTGCCCAGCTGAGTGACTCCTCTTTAAATCAGTGTTTGAGAATGATGCTTAGAAAGTTAAAGTAGCTTTCTTTTAACTGTAAAGACAGAAAAGCACAAAGAAGAAAAGTTTAAGTCTTTCCTCTCTGAAACGTGCCTGCAGCCAGGCGCCAGGTTGCTCAGTTCTGAGCAGCATCTGAGCCTCAAGATGCTGACTGCGGCTCAAACACCAGGTCTGGGTTGACTCTGTGATCCCGTGTATGGCAAAGGCACCAATGCTTCCTGTCCTCCCCAACCTGTAAAACCTTTCTCTCAGCTAGAAAAACCCAACCCTGGGCCGGGCACAGTGGCTCACGCCTGTAATCCCAGCACTTTGGGAGGCTGAGGCGGGCAGATCACGAGGTCAGGAGATCGAGACCATCCTGGCCAACATGGTGAAACCCTGTCTCCACCAAATATACAAAAATTAGCTGGGCGTGGTGGCACACACCTATAGTCCCAGCTACTTAGGAGGCTGAGGCAGGAGAACTGCTTGAACCCGGGAGGCGGAGGATGCAGCGAGCAGAGATCATGCCACTGCACTCCAGCTTGGCAACAGAGTGAGACTCTGTCTCCAAAAAAAAAAAAAAAAAAAAAAAAAGCCCAACCCAACCCCACCTGCCTGGCTCACTCCTACTCCTAAAACCTCAGCCTAGAACACCTACCACAGAAGGACCTTCCTGACCTCCCCAATCTAAGGGACCATACATGTTCACTCCCAGCCCTTCCCATAGCACCATCACTGGCTGGTGTGCTTCCTCTTGAAGAACCTGATAGCACCATGAGGGCAGGAGCATCCTGTTTGGTTTACCCCCATCTACTCCCAGGCATGCACACACAGGCCCACGCAACATCTGTTGAAAGACACAGGTTAGTCACTCAGCACTGAGTCTGCGTCCTCAGTTCCACACTGAGGACAAAGCCTGCCAGTGCCACCCCAAAGGTCTAAGGTGATAAAGGAGAATGAAGCCTCAGTCAACAGCAGCTCCTTCTCTGAAGTTTAACATGCAGGTCTAAATGAAATGTGCCCAAGGGAGGTTCACATAGAACAAAAGTCGCAGGACTATGGCATATTATTCAGCTATAAAAAGGAAGGAAATCCTGTCATATGCAACAATAAAGATGTACCTCAAGAACATTATGCTAAGTGAAATAAGCCAATCACAAAAAGGAAATATTGTATGATTCCAGTTATGTGAGTTACCTCCAGTAGGCAAATTCATAGAGACAGAAAGAAGACAGATTACCAGAAGAAAGGGGAACAGGGAATTTTTATATAAGGGGTACAGTTTTTGTTTGGGATGATGAAAAAGTCTTATGTATAGACAGTGATGATGTTTGCAGTAATGGTGCATTTAATGCCACTTAACTGAACTGTATACTTATGAATGGTTAAAAGGATAAATATGTATATTTTTCCTCAATTTTTAAAAATGGGGAAAAAAGTCTCCTAACTATTCCTATTTAGCAAACTCGTGTTTGAACAACGGCTCCCTTTTTAAACATAGCTACACGGCTGGGTGCAGTGGCTCACGCCTGTAATCCTAGCACTTTGGGAGCCGGAGGCAGGAAGATCACTTGAGGTCAGGAGTTCAAGACCAGCCTGGCCAACATGGCAAAACCCTGTCTCTACTAAAAATGCAAAAATTAGCTGGAAATCGCTTGAACCTGGGAGGCGGGGGCTGCAGTGAGCCGAGGTCATTCCACTGCACTCCAGCCTAGGCAACAGAGCAAGTCTCCACCTCAAAAAAAAAATTAAATAAATAAATAAACATAGCTACACAATGAGAAGACTGGACCTAGGGACTGGGTAGAATATAACAGGGCAAAGTCTCCACGTGAAGTCCAAACCCTAGGGCAGCTGCACCTCCCCACCCCACTGGCCCTCCACCACACAGACACTGACTCACAGCAGAGCCACGCTCCTAGAGACACTTGGGGTGTTAAGCATCTGTGGGTGCCGCAAATATTCAAATAGTAAAATCAACCAGGGTAGTCGAGTCTGGACATTTCTATGTCGATGTCTGTTTATACCTGAGCAAAGAAATACTAAGTGGCTGTGCCCTTAAACAGAAGCCAGATCACGAGTCCTGGTTTTTCTTTCCTTTTCCATTCCCCCCTCAACATTTGCTTATGAAAAATTTCAAACATACAAAAAGGTTGAGAGGATTATTCAGTGACATCCCTAAACCTACCACCTGGTTTTGTTTGGTACGGAGGGAGGGGGAGGACCGCACACCCTGTTCTGATTTTTTCTCCATCTCCCACCATAGTGAGGTACTAGTCTAGGGATACCACAAGGGCTGTCCCTGTCTTAAGCGAATATGCAAAATAGTACCTACGGATAAACTGTGTTCTTGCCTGAGTACTTTAGAAAGGATGAAATGTTCCTTCAGTTTCATAAAGAATGAAAGCATTTTTTCAGCTTGAGATTGTGTATTTTAAGCTTTAGTTTGAAGACAGTTGATTTCATGGCCAAATTATGAACTTTTGAAAGAATTTTCATGAGAATACTCCCATCAGTCAAGACCGCAGCTAGAAATGAACAACTCTGACATACTACTATATCATTTTAATGAGACTTCACATATGGGAAATTTTTCTTTCATCAAGAGTTTTATAAATATGACCCTCATGGATGTGGACTTTAAAAAAATGGGGATATCAAGCAAAGTAAATTAACTTTGGAAATTTCTTTGGCATCACCAATTGATTAAAACACATTTTAAGTAAGAAACTACAAACACTGGAATTTTAAAACCGTAACAACTCACAAAACAAAAACACCTCATTCTCTAAATCCAGAGCTGAGACAACTACTAAATCCCATGCTTAATATAGGTGGCCTGTGTAAACAATGTGAGAGCAAAATTTTAAGCATGCCTTTAATTTGGTCCTACCAAACCCAGTTCCAACCCTCAATCCAATCCTGGAAAATGCTATCAGATGTTCAAGAATTTTTATTCTAATTTCTCCTAGTGCTTCAGAAACCCACACTGGCTGCCAAACACACATCAAGCACCAACCAAGGAACCAACCAAACCAATGTCTCATAGGACCTGCACTAATGACACACGTTGGCATTTTCTGAAGCAGGATTTCTTGAACCTAAAATTCCAGCTATTATTTAAATCATATCCCTACTATAATTAACTAGCAAAGCTGAAACTAAATCAGGCAGATGGGCCAGGCCTCTAGCCAGATGCTAAATGTCAGAATCATAAACCACTATGTGGATGTACCACTCCAGCACTGTCAGGCCAGGAAGCCACAGGCCAAGGGCTACCTCTCATAATGAGGGCCTTTGAAGAAGGCAGTGATTGCACTCCTCTGGGAATCCAGGAAAACACACTTTAGAAGAATTCCCACTCTCCAATAGCAGCATCATCACAAGGCTCAGAGAATCTGTCATTGCCATATGTGTACTGAGCATTGTGCTGGACACTATAAGGTCTCACCCAGGTAGAATCGGGTCTTTTTTTTTGGGGGGGGGCGGGGCAGGGTCTCACTCTGGTTGCCCAGGCTGGAGTGCAGTGGCAAGATCTGAGGGGGAGTTTCGCCATGAGATGGGGTTTCGCCATGTCACCCAAGCTCGTCTCGAATTTCTGGACTCAAGCGATCCCCCTGCCTCGGCCTCCCAAAGTGCTGGAATTACGGGCATGAGCCACCATGTCCAGCCAGGGTATCACTTCTACATAAGCTTACAGTATCAGGGAAAAAGACACCATCACATTCTCTATTAGACAGCTTTGTACATGATATTTTTATGATATACATTATGCAAATATAAATGGCATAAAAAAAATTGAGCTACAGAAGTCTGTACTCAAGATATCGCAACAGAGTGACAAAGTTGCAGATACATTATTAGTTCTTTGCAGCTTTCCTAATAGCAAGCGACCCAACAGCATGGGCCATTTTATATTCAATTTCATAGCCTGGCAGGGGTTCTCAATCGTTAAGAAAGCCTTGCCTCCTCTGCACCCCTCCAAGTTTTGGATATGCTCCAGCTAGGGAGTTAGAACACCCCTCCCATTTGAGAATCACTGCTATGGACTGAAGTAATAAATACTGTGACTGTCCAAAGAATCCCTGCCTACTTCCATGGAGGAGCACAATTCTTCAAGAAGGTGTTGAGATTATTTGGAGAAGGTATCTTAGAGAAAGGGATGTTTCACCAAAATTAGAAAGGCTGAAGGGCTATGATTTGATGGAGAAAGTGTGAAGCTATTCTTGGAGCCTGGAACTTCCAATGAAAAGGCTCAAACGTGGGAGAGAAAGATGAAAAAAACAGCCAAAAAATGTTGAGGGGGCAGGTGTCGTACGGGTACATTTAATGAGAAAAATGAGTGAGACTCCTGAGTAAGAATGGAGTTAACTAGCAAAGAACCATGTTGGCCCTTAGCATTCCTGCTCAAGATAACTGCCTAGGGGCAGGGAGGCTCACTATTCCAAACAGAGGCCCACTCCTTTCAAAATCCAGCTTACATTCTTAAGATCCTTACCATCCTAACTGATCAAGGGTCTATAGGATCTAAACTACACTACGAGATTCTAACAATCAGTGTTAACAAGAAATACGAACCATGGCTACAAAATATGGGATTTTTTCATTTTTCTCCCAGAAAAATTCCCATGTATGTCAAATATTGTCACACAAACAAAAAGTATTTGTGAATTAACTTAGAACACTTGTCACAATTAACTTCACACGATCTAGATGATAACCAACAAAGTCTTCCCACGGTGAACGGCAAACATTAAACAATGCCAAATTTTCATTCTAATTTTAACATCTTAACCAATGTCTTTATTTCCAATATTACCTTGCTGTTTTCATACTTTCAAAATAAAACTAATAATCATGTAACAGGCCGGGCGCGGTGACTCATGCCTGAAGGTGGGTGGATCACGAGGTCAGGAGATCAAGACCGTCCTGGCTACCACAGTGAAACCCCGTCTCTACTAAGAAAAAAAAAAAAAAAAATTAGCCAGGCATGGTGGCGGGCGCCTGTAGTCCCAGCTACTCGGGAGGCTGAGGCAGGAGAACGGTGTGAACCTGGGAGGAGGAACTTGCAGTGAGCCGAGATTGTGCCACTGCACTCCAGCCTGGGCGACAGAGCGAGACTCCATTTCAAAAATAAAAAAAAGTAAAAAAAAATAATCATGTAACATTACGTAACATTAGCCTTAAAATACTGAGAGAACAGCTAACAGTGAAATGAACATCCCAAGCAGGGCTGCCCTCACACTGGGGCCATCACAGGGCACTCTATGTAATAAAGCCCATTACAGAGAGCAGCAGTGACCTAGCATACAATGGGAACAATGCCCCTGGACTTGTGTAATTTGAAGGCCGATTCCTTCTAGAGGAATTACTGAGCAATAGACTTTTTAAAAGGAAGAAGATTCAGAGAATGTTTAGAGCTAGAAGTCAGTCACTTCAATCAAGCCTTACCCTTCTTTCTGTTCATCAGAATATTTCGGTACTTTTTAGAACAGATTTAGTCAAGACAGAGTCAATGCATTTGAATTTATCTTCTGTATTTCTTCACGCCAACTGTTTTTCAAAAGTCAGTAAGAAATACTGTTTAGAAGTTTCACATGATTTTAACTACAAAATAAAATACAAAAGCAGCTTTTCAAAAATGGTGTTGGTACGGGTTTTTCCAATACAAAAAAGAACATCTCTCCCATAACCCCAGCTTCCTGAAATCCTTCCTCTGTTTATGGTCAATTTATCAGCTTCAATCCCCACCCTACCCCACCCCTCGGTGGAGTTTAGGAGCCCAGGGCTGGCTATTTACAACATAGCATTTAAAATAACAAGGAATCTTATTGTAACATCATTCCCCTCCCACCAAAAGAAAGCCCCTCCCACCAACCCTGTGATTTGCTAAAGAACATGTACAGCTCCAATTTACACTTAAACTATTTCAAACTCGATGGAGAAGCCAGAAGAATCCCTTCCAGTTCTATAATTCAATGATTCTAGTAATTCACCTTGGTAATTTTGCAAGACAGGCTAGCCTCTGCTCAGATACCTTAAACTGCCTGAGATTTGGAAAGTTATTAAATGTTCACCAACTTATTTTCAAAGGAATGCTGGTATATTCATTACACTATTGTTATTATATTCAGTGCCTTCTATACCTGCATGAGACAAAATTTTGTGAGACACTGACTTGCTAATTACAGTTAAATAGACGTCATAAACAGTTTATACGTTCTCATTTTGGAATATTTTTTTCTGTTAGGACCTTATTACAACAGTTGTTACAGAAAAAAAAAACTTAAAACATACAAAGCAGCTTACCAAAAATATACAAGATTTAGTACAAATTTCCTAATAATCAGCCATGAGTTACTTTTTCCATGATTAAGGGAAGGCCCCTCATCTTCTAAGTTAAAATTTTAAGCAGAACACTTGTGCAAGATCACACACATTTTTGTGATTTCCCATTCAAATTTCAGTATATTTGTTTCTTATTAAAATATGGGCAAACTTTCCTTTAAAAATGTACATATTTGTTGAATACTTTGTGAAAAGAGCTGTTCAGCTATTAATTTGAATTATTTGCCGGCCAAATGTATACTCTATGGCTTAGTAGTTAAGGTGAAATAATTTTTTTAATGCTATTACATTAAAAACACTCTTGGCTGCGTGCGGTGGCTTACGCCTGTAATCCCAGCAGTTTGGGAGGCCCAGGCGGGCGGATCACAAGGTCAGGAGATTGAGACCATCCTGGCTAACACGGTGAAACCCCGTCTCTACTAAAAATACAAAAAATTAGCCGGGCGTGGTGGCACACGCCTGTAATCCCAGCTACTCGGGAGACTGAGGTAGGAGATCGCTTGAACCCAGGAGGCGAGGTTGCAGTGAGCCGAGATCGCGCCACTGCACTCCAGCCTGGGCGACAGAGCAAGACAACGTCTCAAAAAAAACCCAAACAACAACAACAAAAAAAAACACTCTTATATGATCCTAGAGAAGCGTGAAAATGTAAAAGTTCTTGTTCAAAATTCTTGTCAGGTGGGGCGCGGTGGCTTCACGCCTGTAATCCCAGCACTCTGGGAGACCGAGGCAGGTGGATCACCTGAGGTCAGGAGTTCGAGAGCCTGCCTGGCCAACACGGCGAAACCTGTCTCTACTAAAAAATACAAAATTAGCTGGGCTGGTGGCGTGGGCCTGTAATCCCACCTCCTTGGGAGGCTAAGGCAGGAGAATCCCTTGAACCTGGGAGACGGAGGTTGCAGTGAGCCGAGATCCCACCACTCCCCTCCAGCCTGGGAGACAGAGCGAGATCCTGTCTTAAACTAACAACAACATTTTTGTCAACAAAATCTGCAAGTTAAGTTCTTTCATGGTGATCCTCGCAAAATAGCATTTCTCATCCAAAGGCCTCAGAACAGCCGCCAGCCGCCGAGCTAACTCGGGACCCTGTTACCGGCTGCTTGGCGCCCTGGTCGGGTGGGTTTTACCTTCTTCAGGGTCCATTCCTCGCCTCGCCCCCCGCTCCCAACCCTCGGGACACTGGAGACTCGGATTTCACAAACGGGTTTGCTCCAGGCCGCACTCCATCCCCGAGGGAAAGCTCCCCAGAAGTTCTGGAGTTGGGCTGAAAGATGTGATGGCAAGATGTGAATGATGTCAGAATGCCCATCTCCAGAGTCCGGCAGAGGAGCTAAGCGCAGGTGAGCTTACATCAGAAGAGAAAGCCAAGCCCCGCACACGTCGCTAAACTAGGGCACGGGAATGGCGTGTTATGCAACGGCCGCCGCTCGCGTGGCCACGAAAGCGCTCCTGCGGCTCGGGCCGCGTCCCGCCAAGACCGTGAACAAACTCGCAGAGTTGGCGCGGCAGCCGGCCGGGAGACGCCGAGCAGGGCCTGGCCGCCCGCGGCCCGGGAGGAACGGCGCCCCCAGGGTCCGGTGGCCTCTGAGGAGCTGACTGGCCCGTGGGCCGGCGGCGCGGCCGCGGGGCACGGGGTGGGAACCGCGCGGCGGTGGGTGAGGCGGCGCAGCCACCGGGGTCTGAGAGGCGGCGCGGCCTCGACTGCGGCACGGCCGTGGGTCCGTCGGCTCGCGGGACGACGGGGCGGCCGGCGGGGGCCAACAGGGAGGGCCCCGAAGGACTGATTGGCCCGTGGGACGATGGCGCGGCCGGGAGGACGGCCCCGGCTCCGTAGGACCGCTGCGCCGCCGGACGCGGGGGTCCCGAGGCTGTCAGGGGCGCCCCGCCGGGCGTCTAGTGGAAAGCCGAGCCCCCGGGGACAGCGGAAGCAGAGGCGCGCCCGGCGCTACGGCCTTTCGGGTCTAGGACACCGCCCCCGGCCCGCGCCGCCCCTGCCCCGCCGGGATCCCGGCCGCCCCCGTCGCTGCACAACAAAGCGGCGCAGCCCGGCTGCCCCCGCCCGACGCCGGCCCCCAACTTCCCCGGCTCCTCTGGAACCGGCTCCGCGGGCTCCGTACGGCCTGGACTACGCGCCGCCGGGCGGGGGCGGCTCCGGGCGGGCGCCGACCGTGGGGGCAGGGCGCAGGGCTCCGTCCGGACAAACTTCCTCGGCCGCCCAGCCGGGCGCCCTTCCCGGAGCCTCTGCCCCACGGTAGGTGCGCGGAGCCGCAGGGCTCGACCGCTTCGCTGAAACTCTCGCCACCCTCCCGGCTGTCGCCCCGACCCCAGCTCCCAGCCCCCTCACCTCCAGGGGCGCGGTCTACACCCTCGGGGGCGTCCTGGCCCGCGGCTCCCGGGCCTCGCGCGCCGGGAGACCGGGCACTGGTGGCTGGAGCTGCTGCTGGCCGCGCAGGGACGGGGGAGCCCCGGGCGGCGGCGGTGGCGTGGACGGCGACTGCTCCATCTTCCCGGGGCGCTCACGCCGCGGTTCCAAAGCGCAGACCCAAGTGGGACATTCGCTACATTGTTGGCATTCCACGGGCGTCACGTGACCCCGCCTCCCGCGTCACTCTCGGCCGCATACCAGTCCGGGCGGGGCGCCTGCGGCCCCCTGCTCCTCCGCGGCCGCTCCGCCCAGCCCCGCCCGGCCGCGCTTCCTGCCTCCGGCCTCGACCGCCACCTGCCCACGGCCTCCCTACTGGCCTGCGGTAGCTCGCCAGGGCCTCTCGGACCTATTTGACTCGCTGCTATCCGCCCCCAAACTTGAGTATTTGCCTTCTCGACTGCATTTGTATTAAAAGTTGGTAACTGTCGTTAAAGCCACCATTCTTAAGTATCTCATACCAGTCTTGGTGGAAGAAAAAAAAAGTTAGCAGGCCTGAAGGAGCCACCAAGTTACCAACTAGGGGCTGGACACTAAAAATAGGGGCAGAAAAGACAGATGGCTATTGGGACAGTGGAATCAAACAATTAAGAAGAACGTTTGCCAGGAGCGGTGGCTCACGCCTGTAATCCCAGCACTTTGAGAGGTCTAGGCGGGCGGATCGCCTGAGGTCGGGAGTTCGAGACGGGCCTGACCAACATGGAGAAACCCCGTCTCTACTAAAAATACAAAATTAGCCAGGCGTGGTGGCGCATGCCTGTAATCCCAGCTCTTCGGGAGGCTGAGGCAAGAGAATCGCTGGAACCCGGGAGGCGGAGGTTTCGGTGACCTGAGATCGCATCATTGCACTCCAGCCTGGGCAACAAGAGCAAAACTCCGTCTCAGAAAAAAAAAGAACGTCTGATGCACACCCAAATTTAATCTGATTTAATTTAATCAACTTCCCCTCCCCGTGTACATTTTGTTTCTGAGAAGTATTTTATGGTGTAGGGAATAGTATAGTACCGTATATACCAGCAAGTGAGGTCGTGGGTTTTGAACAGCTTCACTATCCATTTGAGGATTGTGGATCTGGTACAGGGACAGAAGCAGGGATGGTGCAAAGATTCAGAGTAGAAATAATAAACTGGAAGCCAAATCCTCAGTCTACTTCTGGCTCTCCTAACATCATACTTCCTACCACCTACATCTGTGGCAAGTGATGCTGAGGGTCAATATAGTGTTTAAAGTCAACTCGATTTCCTCTTTAATTGACAAACTTGTGAAATTTTTAAATTTTACTCTCATGGGAAACAGTAGTAAAGGTCATTATCTGTGCACTATTTTGACAGTCTCACCCAGCCTTCACTCCCTGGTCCATCCTCCTCCCCTCCTTCTTCTCTTTCAATCTCTTAAGGCCTCAGCTCTTCCAGGGAATCTTCTCAGATCTCTATTTTCTCTCTTCTTTGGGCTCTGATAATCAAACCGTAATCCCTTCCTGCCAGCGGAAGTGTGCAAAAAAAAAAAAAAAACAAAAAAAAACCATCATCGTGCAGCTTAGAATTCAATTTAATTTTTCGATAGTATCCTGTATGCTACCCAGATATCTTGCACAGTACTGGGAGCAAAATAAGTCTCCAGCCAATATTCTGCAATTGAGCCCTACTGGCATTACCTATGTACTTTTCCACATTTTTTCCTTTTTTTCTTAGAGACAGAGTCTCACTCCATTGCCCACGCTGGAGTGCAGTGGCACAATCATAACTTACTGCAGCCCACATCAGCCTTGAACTCCTGAGCTCAAGCCATCCTCCTGCCTCAGCCTCTAGGGTAGCTGGGAATACAGGCGCACACCACCATGCTTGTCCTGTTCACTCTTAAGCTGACTATACTTTCTCCACCCCAACCCCAAGCCACATGGCTGCTAATCTTTTTTTGTTGTGTGTTTAAAGATCCTGCTCCTGCTCTGCCCTCAAAGATGTAAACATAATTTTAAAAACACTTGTGGAATGAAAAATATTATAAAATAGATTTAATGGACCTTAAAATTTGTGCATAAAATACCTAATAAAAATGTCGCAGTTACAATGATCATTTCAGCATTGTTTGCAGTAGTGAAAAATTGAGAAAAACCCCAAATGTCCAGTCTAGGGGTAGGAAAATAAAAGGTAGATATCCAAGTGATGGAATATACACAGTAGCTAAGTTAATGAACTAGCTCTGTAGTTGTAAAGGATAAATGATGGTAGAAAGAATTCAAAAGCAGTGTGGAGTGAAAAAAAGCAAGTTGCAGAACTATATATACACTGTGATACCATATTTATAAATAATCAAAATCCCACAGAACCTAAAATGATCACATACTTTATATAAGTATAGACATAGAATGCAATATCACACATCAAATTCATGACAACTGTTGTTTATATTAGAGGGAAGGAGGGAAATTGAGCAGAGAAAAAAAATGAAGACTTCAACTTTACAATGCTGTCTTTTATTTAAAAGTGGAAACAAAACTGTCAAAATCTTAAAAGTTGTTGGTTCTAGGAGGTTGGGTTCAATAATGTGTGCTATATTATTCTTTGTGCCTTTTTAAAAAAACATTAAAATTATATATATATATGAATTGAGACAAATTGGAAACAAGTTAAGTTTCCAAGATAGGGGCTTAGTTGGGAAAGCTGACACACTCACATGGAAGAATGTTGTGATTAACGATTTGTGTTTATTAACATGGAGTCATTCGTTCCTTCTCATTTTTGTTTGTTGTTGTATGTTTGGGTTTTTCTTTTGTTTTGTGTTTTGTTTTGTTATTGGTACCTGCTATGAACCATGTGCTAAAATAAACAAACTCATGTTTGGGTTTTTGTTTTGTTTCTGTTTTGTTTTGTTATTGGTAGCTGTTATAAGCCATGTGCTAAAAAAAAATCATACTTGGGATAACATGGTAAGCAAAACCATAAGATTTATCCCCTGGTGGGTTTATAGTGTGGTAGAGGTGTTCAAGAAAAACAACATGCTGGGCATGGTGGCTCATGCCTGTAATCCTAGCATTTTGGGAAGCTGAGATGGGTGGATCACTTGAGGCCAGGAGTTCGAGACCAGCCTAGCCAACAGAGTAAGATCCCATCTCTACTAAAAACAAAAAAAGAAAGGAAAAACAGCAACAATATAAGTTTATTTTATATGTATATACAATAAACTATGTACACATATATATTTTTTAAACTATTTTTAAAACCCAGAAAATTACACAGCCAAATGTTGAAAGTGGTAGTCTCTGGATGTAGTGTAGTGATTCTGAAAGATTTTGTCTTATAATTCCTGATACTTCTATAGTAGGATAGTTAACATAATTCTTTTTCTTTTTTTTTTTTTTGAGATGGAGTCTTGCTCTGTTGCCCAGGCTGGAATGCAGTGGTGAGATCTCAGCTCACTGCAACCTTGCAAACTCCATCTCCTGGGTTCAAGCAATTCTCCTGCCTCATCCTCCAGAGTAGCTGAGATTACAGGCATGCTCCACCACGCACGGCTAATTTTTGTATTTTTAGTAGAGATGGGGTTTCACCATGTTGGCCAGGCTGGTCTCGAAATCCTGACCTCAGGTGATCTGCCTGCCTTGGCCTCCCAAAGTGCTGGGATTACAGGCTTCAGCCACCATGCCTGGTCCAGAAAATGTTTTAAAGTTAATCAGTTAAATAAGCACATCTACGTAATGTATCTAGCTGAGAAGAGGAGAAAAAGAGACAACACAAGACCAGCTGAGCATAGAGCCGACAGTAGTAACAAAATTGGAGTGTATAAATTAACTGACATAGTATATACATATGTGTATGTGTGTGTCCTTATTTTATTTTATGCCAAGTATTGCTCTAAATTTGTATATTATATCGTTTAATTCTCAAAACGACCATGTTATTCAACCCATTTTATAAAAGAGGATCCTGAAATGCAGACAGCTCAAGTAACTTGTCCAAGATCAAAGAGCGGAGATTCAGACCTTCATAGATCTAACTCCAGAGCTTGGAAACACTGAATTATAATGCCCTCTCTAGATAATCTCAAGAAGTCATGAGGCTGGGGCATGGTGGCTCATGCCTGTAATCCCAGCACTTTGGGAAGCCGAGGCAGGTGGATCATGAGGTCAGGAGTTCGGGACTAGCCTGGCCAAAATGGTGAAACCCTGTCTCTACTAAAAATACAAAAATTAGTTGGGTGTGGTGGCAGGCACCTGTAATCCCAGCTACTCAGGAGGCTGAGGCAGGAGAATTGCTTGAACCCAGGAGGTGGAGGTTGCAGTGAGTGGAGACTAAGCCACTGCACTCTAGCCTGGACAACAGAGCAAGACTTCAACTCAAAAAAAAAAAAAAAGTCACATGATTACAACATACTCATAAGTAACGAAACTGAAAACAAATTAACTCCCTTATACTTCCTCTGAAAGAGGAATGGACTCTGTGGAGTGAGGAAGAGGGGAACTCAAAGACTTGTGTCTCCAGCCTCAACCAAAGTGGAGAACGATTCCAGGCCTAGCAGACACAGAGAATCCACTTGCTCGTGAGGCCTCTGCAGTTGTGAAGCCAGGATAGTGTAGGGGTTCTCTCCCTGAGGCTCCTATAGAATATCACCTATGGCCGGGTACGGTGGCTCACACCTGTAATCCCAGCACTTTGGGAGGCCGAGGCGGGTGGATCCCTTGAGGCCAGGAGTTCTAGACCAGCCTGGCCAATGTAGCAGAACGCTTTCTCTACTAAAAATACAAAAATTAACCAGGCATGGTGGTACATGCCTGTAATCCCAGCTACTCAGTAGACTGAGGCACGAGAATCGCTTGAGCCCAGGAGGTGGAGGTTGCAGTGAGCCGAAATGGCGCCACTGCACTCCAGCCTGGGCGACAGAGCCAGACTCTATCTCAAAATAAAATAAAATAAAATAAAATCTGCCTAACTACAGAAGAATGTTCTCTATGGGCAGTAGCATAAAAATAGAATAGGATCAGATCATGCAAGACCCAGACAACCGAGAAGAAAATGAAACATTGACTTGTTTCATTTGTTTTAGAGTCGTTTTATATCCATATACAGTAGTTTATGTCCTTAACTAAATTATACATTCCTTAAGAACAGAGAAGATATTCTCCCCCAAAAACCATATGTAAAGAACATTTTAATGGTAAAATTCAAGGCCAGGTGTGATGGTTCACACCTGCAATCCCAGCACTACGAGAGGCTGAGGTGGGAGGATCACTTGAGTCCAGGAGTTCAAGGCCAGCCTGGGCAACATGGCAAAACATTGTCTCTACATAAAAATACAAAAAAATTAGCTGGGCATAGTGGCGCGTGCCTGTTGTCCCAGCTATTTAGGAGGCTGAGGCTGCAGTGAGCCATGATTGCTCCCACTGCACTCCAGTCTAGGTGACAGAGGCCCTGTCTCAAAAAAAAAAAAAAAAAAAATTGCACTTAATACATTCAATTTAACAGTTTTGGGAGGTTTTTTTTGGTCTTTTTTTTGTTTTTTGTTTTTGTTGGGTGGGGGAGAACATAGGCGTATGCCATCCCACCAGGCTAATTTTTTTGTATTTTTTGTAGAGATGGGATTCTGCCATGTTGCCCAGGCTGGTCTTGAGTGTTGTGATTATAGGCATGAGCCACCGCACCAGGCTTTGTCTGTGTTTTGAGGAATTGTTGTTGTTGTTGTTGTTAGTTATTATGAAATGTATATCTATTAGTCTGTGCCTCCAGTTCCTGAAACAGAGCTCTTAATATCCTTGTATGTAGGGATGCTAGGAGAATCTTCTGTTCTAATATTTGGTCTTTGACCCCAATTCCTGACACAGAGCTCCTGAATCCCTCAGAATTTCCTTGGCGATAGGAGCATCTTTGTTCCAATCAGGTGACTGTTGGTGGCTCCTGGATGGAGGCTGGTTGCCAGAAAGACCAAGTCATGATTAGACTCTTGGAACTTTCAGCCCTATCTCCCATCCTCTAGGAAGGGAAGAGGGGCTGGCGATTGAGTTAATAGTCATGCCAACATCATAAAGCCTCCATAAACTGCAGTGTTCAGGAGCTTCTGGGTTAATGAATATATCTGCATGCTGGGATGGTGGCACACTCCAGCTCCATGGGGACAGAAAGCCCAGCACTCAGGACTCTTCCGGACCTCAACCTATGTATCTCTTCTGTTCATCTGTATCCTTTATAGTATCTGTCATTAACCTGTAAATGCAGGTGTTTCCATGAGTTTTATTATTTTCATTTTTATTTTTATTTTTTGAGACAGAGTCTCGCTCTGTCGCCCAGGCTGGAGAGCAATGGCATGATCTCAGCTCACTGCAACCTCTGCCTCCCGGGTTCAAGTGATTCTCCTGCCTCAGCCTCCCGAGTAGCTGGGATTACAGGCATGTGGCACCATGCCTGGGTAATTTTTGTTGTTTTTAAATTTTTTTTCAGTAGAGACGGGGTTTCACCATGTTGGCCAGGCTGTCTCAAATTCCTGACCTCAAGTGATCTGCTGGCCTTGGCCTCCCAAAGGCATGAGCCACTGCACCCGTCCTCCATGAGTTTTATAAGCCATCCTAGCAAACTAATAAAACCTGAGAAGGGGTAGTGAAAAGTGATTTACAGCCAGTTGATCACCAGTATAGGTGACAACCTACTATTGGCATCCCAAATGGGGGCAGTTTTCTAGGACTGAGCCCTTAACCTATGGGGTCTGCACTAACTCTAGGTAGATAGTGTCAGAATTGAACTGAATTATTCTAGGACACCCAGTTGGTGTGTGATGGGAAAAACTCACACATTTTGATGACCAGAAGTGTGTTGAGTGTTGAATGTGAATGTAGAAGGAAAAACTTTTTCCTCAGTTGGTTTTTCTTTTAGAGTTGTTTTGTCTCTGTTAGGTAATCAGCTATTTTTTTCTCTGCTATTAAGAATCCAGCCTTTAGTAATATATCATACTTTATTAATTTTCAACTTTTAATCTATTAGCAAAGAAACATTGCTTAGCTTATTAAAATTATATGTAAAGTAAAAACTAATAGAACTTCTTATCCTTAAAACCTTTTTTTCTATGCAGAGAACTAGAACTTTCTGACAGCTATTTCAGCTATCAAAAGACCTTTTGCTCCCTCAGTTCCTAGACATTTTCCACAGAGTTTATAATATTGGACGTCAGATTTAGGGAAAAGTGCAGTATTACTGTTTTGTTTGTTTTTGCTTTTTTGAGACAGGGTCTGGATCTGTCACCCAGGCTGGAGTGCAGTGGCACGATCATGGCTCACTGCAGCCTCGACCTCCCAGGCTCAAGGGATCCTCCTACCTCAGTCTCCCCAGCAGCTGGGACTACAGACGCATGCCACCACGCCTGGCTAATTTTTGTATTTTTTGTAGACACTGTGTTTCACTATGTTGTCCAGGCTGGTCCCGAACTCCTGGGCTCAGGTGATTTCCGCCTCTCGAAGTGTTAGGATTACAGGCATGAGCCACCTCGCCCAGCAAGTATTATTATTATTATTATTGTTTGTTTGAGACAGAATCTCACTCTATCACCTAGGCTGGAGTGCAGTGGTGCAATCTCAGCTCACTGCAACCTCTGCCTCCCATGTTCAAGTGATTCTCCTGCCTCAGCCTACTGAGTGGCTGGGACCACAGGCCTGCGCCATTATGTCCGGCTAATTTTTGTATTTTTAGTAAAGACAGGGTTACGCCATATTGGCCAGGTTGGTCTCAAACTTCTGAGCTCAAAGTGATCTGCCCACCTCGGCTTCCCAAATTGCTGGGATTACAGGCATGAGACACCGCACCTGGCCTATCTTGTATTTTTAAAAAGCCTTTATTTAATAGGTTTTGCCACTAGTTTTCTTTCTTAATTTAAATTGTATTTTTAAATTTGTGGTAAAATATACATTACATAAAATTTACCATCTTAATCATTGTAACCATTACAAATTCTCATTTTGTACAATTATGAAAACAATTTGGGTACCAGGGGAGAAAATCTTCAGTATTAAATTTCAATTCTTATGCATGTTTTCCAATATTAAAATCATGAGATTGTACATTTTCCTCTGATTTTAATTTATTTCTAATTGCTTTGCTTTTAGCTATTTTGGAAAACTGAATCTCCAGGAAAATACAGCAACAGCCTTTAATGCATAGTTAGGGAAGGCCCAGGGTTCCAGCAACTTTCCAGGGCAACCACCTGACCAGTCCCCGCAGACCTCCCTTTCCAGCCACCTCCAGAGACTCCAAGTGTAGCTTCATTCTCCAAATAGCCACTCTGCTTCTCAGATGAGTAATAAAGTATGTGGTTGCGTAAGTCAGAATTGCTCAATAATTTGAGAAGATTCATTCCCAGAAAAGCTCAAAGATACACTATGAAGATACAAATCACATTCTGCATTTAAAGAATTCTTGTGTTGACACTTACGTTAGTAAGAGAAGAATTGCTAAAACAATTTTTTTTCTTACCACATCCCCCGAAAGCTTACTCTTTCTGCTGAGTGAGCTATGACAGCAACACCAACTATTTACTTATTTCTCATTACGTTTACAGTTGGCTGCAACTTCCATTTCATTTGCAGACCTGAGCAGAATGCTGCTTTGTCTATAATTAAAAAGAAACATCCCATTGAAAAGGTGACGTTTTAATTCTATATGCTTCAAAACCTTCCATTTAAATTTTTTATCAAACGTTTGCAGTAAACATTGGTAAAACTTGCTTTAGGAGCAACAGGGTAAGGCCCAAACTCTCATCTCAACAAAAATCCATTTCCGTAACAAAATTAATATTTTCAAAGTCATCTGAGTTAATCTAAATTGACAATATATATTTAATTGTGTAACTGTAAAGGAAACATTTTCATGATATGTTTTTAAAGTTGAATTTAAAATTAACTACTAAATGTTGTTTTGGTTGTTATTTTACAGCTCCTTTTAAGACCAGTATTTTTTTTTTTTTTTTTGAGATGGAGTCTCGCTCTGTCGCCCAGGCTGGAACGCAGTGGTGCGATCTCAGCTCACTGTAAGCTCTGCCTGCCGGGTTCACGCCATTCTCCTGCCTCAGCCTCCCGAGTAGCTGGGACTACAGGCACCCGCTACCACGCCTGGCTAATTTTTTTTTGTATTTTTAGTAGAGAACAGGGTTTCACTGTGTTAGCCAGGATGGTCTTGATCTCCTGACCTTGTGATCCCGCCTCGGCCTCCCAAAGTGCTGGGATTACAGGCGTGAGCCACCATGCCCAACCTTAAGACCAGTATTTTGCTTTATCAGCCGGGCGCGGTGGCTCACGCCTGTAATCCTAGCACTTTGGGAGGCCGAGGTGGGAGGATTGTCTAAGCTCAGGAGTTCGAGATCAGCCTGGGCAACACGATGAAACCTGTCTCTACTAAAATACAAAAAAAAAAAAAAAAAAAAATTAGCTGGGTGTGGTGGTGTGTGCCTGTAGTCCCAGCTACTCGGGAGGCTGAGGCAGGAGAACCGCTGAACCCGGGAGGCGGAGGCTGCAGTGAGCCAAGATCATGCCACTGCACTCCAGCCTGGGCGACAGAGTGAGACTCGTCTCTAAAAAAAAAAAAAAAAAAAAAAAAAAAACCTAAGTATTTTGCTTTATCAACCAGAGCTGATAAATAAAAACCGAGTGAGTTATCTTCGCCTGCTTGATAAATGGGTTTGATAATGAAAACCACGATGAGATTATGATAAGGTGATTCACCTGCAGAAGTGGAAGCCGGCCCGTAACCGAGAGGCTGCCAAATTGCAGAGAGCAAAGGGAAATCTACACAAATCAGGACGCAGTCTCTGCAGATTGTATTTGATAGTTGGTAACCCCGGGCCAAAAAGAGTTCCTGGGTTTGAGGTTAAAGAGCTAATAGCCTTCAGAAAGACATTGGTGGGAGGAAGAACTAATGTTTGAGGTAAAGATACTTGGAAGGAGAAAAGGACAGAACAAAGTCACAGAGAAAGCCTGGTATTTGAGGCATGCAGATAATGGACTTCTGAGAGAGTAGGGAGGATGTTAGAGAAATAGGGAAATGAAGTAAACAAAGAAGAAGACAGATGAGATGGCACAGCTCTGCGATTATGTACAGTCAAACTAATACTTGGGGAGTAACCTGTAAAAATTATTTCGGAGAGCCCGGCATGGTGGCAAATGCCTGTAGTCCCAGCTACTTGGGAGGCTGAGGCAGGAGGATCACTTGAGCCCAGGTCCAATAAAATGGCTATTTCTTGCATAGGATCTGTCCCCATACCCTGCTTGTGCCTTTCCAGGCCTGGATGTCCCCTCCCCAGTTTCTCTTTTGGTTGAAATCCTTCTCATTTGCAGTAGGCAGAATAATAGCCACCCCCAAAGACGTCCATGCCTTAATGACTGAAACCTGTGACTATGTTACCTGACTTGGCAAAGGGGGAGCTGTGGATGTGGTTATGGTTACAAACCTTGAATGGGGGAGACTATGCTGGATTATTCAGGTGGGGCCCAGCATAGTCAAATGGGTCCTTAAAAGCAGTAGAAGGCAGAAGGGGAGGCTAGAAAGATGCAACAGCAAAAGAAGGCCTTGACCCTGCTGCTAGTTTTGAAGATGGAGGCCACAAGCCAAGGGATGCAGCAGCTTCCAGAAGCTGAGAACAGCCAGCAAGAAACACTCCCCAGTCCTAAAACCACAAAGAGCTGAATTAGGCTAAAAGCCCAACTAGCAGGAACAGCCCCTTTGCTAGAGCCTCCAGGAAGGGATGCAGCTCTCCAACTCCTTGGTTTTAGTCCAACAAGATCCACATTGGGCTTCTGACCTACAGGACTATAAGATAATTAAGTTATGTTGCTTTCAGCCACTAAGTTTGTGGTTCAGTAGTCCCCCCTTACCTGTGGCTTTGCTTTTCACAGATTCAGTTACCTACTGTCAACCAAGGTCAGAAAATAGGTGAGTACAATACAGTAAGATATTTTGGGAGAGAGAGACCAAATTCACATACAGTATATTGTTATAATGGTTTAATGGTTCTATTTTATTTTTAGTTATTTTATTTTATTTTATTTTTTCTGAGATGGAGTCTCACTCTGTTGCCCAGACTGGAGTCCAGTGGCACGATCTCAGTTCACTGCAGCCTCCGCCTCCTGGGTTCAAATGATTCTCCTGCCTCAACCTCCCGAGTAGCTGGGACTACAGGTGCGCACCACCATGCCCAGCTAATTTTTGTATTTTTAGTAGAGATGGGGTTTCACCATGTTGGCCAGGCTGGTCTCAAACTCCTGACCTCAAGTGATCCACCCATCTTGGCCTCCCAAAGTGCTGGGATTACAGGTGTGAGCCACCGCGCCCGGCCAGTTATTGCTGTTAATCTCTTACTGTGCCTAATTTATAAATTATCATACGTAGGTATGTATAGGAAAAACTTAGGGTTCAGGGCTATCTGCAGTTTCAGGCATCCACAGGGGGATGAACGTATCCCCTGCAAATAAGGAAAACTGTATTTGTTACGGCAGCAACAGGAAACAACTACACCATCCTTCATGGCCTGCTTCTTGCTTAGTGTCTCTGAGAAGTTGTTCTTGATCTTAGACAGAACAGCCCCCTTTGCTTTTTCCTGAATTCCCAGGAGCTCTGTGGGACTTCTGCCCCCTGAGAAATGGTCTGGCGTCATGATTCCTTGTAGACCTGTCTCATATTATTAGAGTTTTAGCTCTTTGAGGTAAGAGGTTAGTATGTAGGCAGGTATGGTAGCTGCCGCAGTATCCAACCCCTTGCCTAGTACATAGAAGCCACTCAACAATTTTTGTTTAACATAAAAAAGTGGACAAATGGAAGCCTCCATAAACACGGCAGAAACAAAATAACTGTAGTTGGTACAACCTTTCTCTTCCCTTTTCCCACAGGTTAGTTATTATTATTTTATCTCCGAAATTAGAAGCCATTTCTTTACCATCTATTGTCTGTGGCCCCAAAATTATTTGAATACTTCCTGTTAACAAGAAATGTTATTCTTGTCACATAATTAGTTATATTTCATGTGTTTCCAAAGAAGAGGACCTTAGAACTTTAAGGAATTAATAATAAATAAGAATGCCTGCTTGGCCGGGCGCAGTGGCTCACGCCTGTAATCCCAGCACTTTAGGAGGCCAAGGCAGATGGATCACCTGAGGTCAGAAGTTCAAGACCAGCCTGGCCAACATGATGAAACCCCGTCTCTACCAAAAATACAAAAATTAGCCGGGCGTGGTGGCGCACACCTGTAATCCCAGCTACTCAGGAGGCTAAGGCAGGAGAATTGCTTGAACCTGGGAGGCAGAAGTTGCAGTGAGCCGAGTTTGAGCCATTGCACTCCAACCTGCGTGACAGAGCGAGACTCTGTCTCAAAAAAAAAAAAGAATGCCTGCGGCTGGGCATGGCGGCTCACACCTTTATCCCAGCACTTTGGGAGGCCGAGGTGGGAAGATCACTTGAGGTCAGGAGTTTGAGACCAGCCTGGCCAACATGGTGAAACTCCATCTCTAATACAAATAGAAAAATTAGCCAGCTGTGGTGGCAGGTGCCTGTAATCCCAGCTACTCAGGAGGCTGAAGCACAAGAATCACTTGAACCTGAGAGGCGGAGGTTGTAGTGAGCCAAGATGGCACCACTGCACTCCAGCCTGGGAACAGAGTGAGACTCCATCTCAAAAAATAAAATAAAATAAATAGAATAGCAGGGTGCGTGTTTCACGCCTGTCATCCCAGCACTTTGGGAGGCAGACGCGGGCAGATCACTTGAGGCAGGAAGTCAAGACCAGCCTGCCCAACATGGTGAAACCGCATCTCTACTAAAAAAAAAAAACAAAAAAACAACAACAAAAAAACTGTGCATGGTGGCCTACATCTGTAGTCCCAGCTACTGGAGAGGATGGGGTGCGGGGAGGACGGAGGCTGAGATGGGAGGATTGCTTGAGCCCAGAAAGTCGAGGCTGCAGTGAGCTTCAACTTGGGCGACAGAGTGAGACCCTGTCTCAAAAAACAAAAGAAAGAAATTTAAGAAGTCAAGACAAAAAGAAAATATTTGTTAAACATTTTAAACAGCTGAAACTACACTAAAAATCACAACTCAGAGTGAAACTAACAGGCTCGTTTTCTAAGGGGAGATCGGACGTGATAGATGTTTTTCCCAGCCAGTCTTCTAAGCATCCACATCACACTCGCAGATGGCCCTTCCATCTGACAAATCGTGTACTAATTATTTTTCAAAATGTGTATCAGTTTAAGATCTCTCTAATGACTGTGCAACTATTCAAATGTTGAACACAACTTAGCTGGAGAAATCTGGAGAAGTCTGGCTTGGAAGGGAAGAAGCAGCAGGAAAACAGGGCTAAGCCAAGACGTGCAGCTGGAGCAGAAGGAGTCAGAACGGGCTGGCAGAGAGCGCTGAGCTCCCAGCAGGGGAAGAAACCAAAGAACATGGAGGCTCCTGCGACGAGAGGCCTGGAGGTTTTGGGCGCCCACCCTGCTACTGTAGAATGGTTCTTGGCAATAGATTTCTCAATTTCCCTCTCCAGTTTAATTTTTTAATAACTGAGTACAGTTAAAAATAGAGCAAATTCACAGTCTCCCAAGCCCAGTTCCTTTTTTATTTGTGGGCCCCAAGAGGAGTCAAAAGTAAGAGCAGGGACTGGGGGGTACCCTGTGTGTCCTGGCATCATTTCACGGAAGGTAAGGCCATGTCACCACATCCCCAGTACAGGGCTGGCCCGGCATGGTATCCGCAGGAAACAGTGATCGAGCCCTCCTTCCTCCTACGTCCCCACCGCATCCTGGGCAACATTTTCTCTCCTAACTAGTAACCGCTGAGTATTTGTATTTTTCAGGGAACCTCAGGAGACGTAAAGCCTTTAAGGTTTAAAGGACTGAATCTCTTCCGGTGCAATTTCTGGAATTATACGTATTTTTTTCCCTTTCTTCATTCATTCATTCAATACGTGTGTTTTGAATTCCAGGCATAGCGCTAGCCATGGAGACCATAGTGGTGGGCGACGCAGACACGACCCTGTCGCCACAAAACTTAAAGTTTAGAGAAGACAGACGTAATAAAATAATCACAGAAACGAATATGTGCTGCGAAGCAGTAGGAAGTGCCCCGCAGTCTGATTCCCCTAGCAGAGAGACTGGCCTTGTGGCGGGAGACCCCCGCGCGTAGGGAGGGCCGGTGCGGCGACTCCGGGCGGGGCGCGCTGTTGGTGTCCAGGGCGCGGAGCCTGCGCCAGCTCCACAAACGCGGTGTGGACGCCTGAGCCAGTCCGCTCTTGCTGGACGGCTCCCCATAGTTTAGCCCAAAAATCCCCCTCTGGGGGGCGCTGGCAGGAGTGATTTAGGGCCACAATTAGGTTGGACGAGGAATGGGGACTTGCCCCGAGCTGCCTTTGCAGACCCGGCGGCGGCGTTCTCCCCGAGGCTGCCCGCTTGGCTGCGCCGCTGAGGCGAGGTGAGGACCCAGCCGGTCCCCAACTCTCCTCACCCCTTCGCCCCCCGCTCGCCTCACCCCTTCGCCCCCCGCTCGCCTCACCCCTTCGCCCCCCGCTCGCCTCACCCCTCTGGCCCCCGCCCACCCCCCTCCGCCCCCACTCTCCTCACCCCTCCGCCCCCCCACTCTCCTCACCCCTCCGCCCCTCTCGCTCCTCTCACCCCTCCTCCCCCCGCCCCCGCTCTCCTCACCCCTCCGCCCCCCGCCCTCCTCACCCCTCCGCCCCCCGCTCTCCTCACCCCTCCGCCCCCCGCTCTCCTCACCCCTCCGCCCCCCGCCCTCCTCACCCCTCCGCCCCCCACTCTCCTCACCCCTCCGGCTCCCGCCTGCCCCCCCGCTCCGCGCCCCCCCACGACCCCTCCGGCCCCTGCTCCCCACACCCCTCCTCCGGCCTCACCCCTCCGCCTCGACTCTGGGTGGTGACCTGCCCGACTCTGGGTGGGGACCTGCCCGGGCGGCTTCCCCATAGGCCAGTGCCAGGCCCGCGGTGCTTCTAGTGGCCCGGGGAAACGTTTTAATTTTCATTTCTTTTAAAATCAAAATAAATAATTGAATATGATAACATTGAATCTATAATAATAAAAACTCCAGTCTGGGTCATGTTCGGCTTTATACACTAAGACGTGAAACCACTTACATCTTCAGGAGGAAGGGCACGTGGAGGCTGCAGTCCTTGCACAGTGCAGGGGCGGAGGGGCGGTGGCTGAGGCTGCAGGGAGGAGAGGGGATGCCCGGGGGTCAGGGGGCGGCCCGGCCAGGCCCTGTGAGAAGGGAAGGATGGAAGTCACTGGAAGGCTTAAGGGGGCGAAACTTGATGTTATAAAGAGCACTCTGTGGCCGGGAGCGGTGGCTCACGCCTTTAATCCCAACGCTTTGGGAGGCCAAGGCGGGGTGATCACGTGAGGTTGGGAGTTCAAGACCAGCCTGACCAACGTGGAGAAACCCCGTCTCTACTAAAAATACAAAATTAACTGGGCAGGGTGGTGCATGCCTGTAAACCCAGCTACTCAGGAGGCTCAGGCAGGAGAATCGCTTGAACCAGGGAGGCGGAGGTTGCGGTGAGCCGAGATCGCGCCATTGCCCTCCAGCCTGGGCAACAAGAGCGAAGCTCCTCAAAAATAAATAAATAATAAATAAAATAAAGAGCACGCTGAGGCAGGGCTCACACCCATAATCCCAGAACTTTGGGAGGCAGAGGCGAGCAGATAGCTTGAGGCCAGGCGTTTCAGACCAGCCTGGGCAACATAGCAAGATCCCATCTCTACAAAAAATACAAAAATTCCCCGGGCATGATGGTGCGGGCCTCTGGTCCCAGCTACTCAGGAGACTGAGGCTGGAGGATTGCCTGAGCCTGGGAGGTTGAGGCTGCAGTGAGCCGAGATTGCCGCCCTGCACTCCAGCTTGGGCGACAGAACTAGAACCTGTAAAAAGAAAACAAAACAAAACAAAAAAAAAACAAAACCGCACTCTGGCTACTGAGTGGGAGCAGCAGGTGTAGGGAAGAGGCAAGCGGAAGTAGACAGAGCAGAGAGGTCCCATGGCAGCTGAGCACCGAGAGTGAGGGCTTCTCAGGGCAGGTCCTGGTAGTCAGCTAGGGAAAGCTCTGCCAACATCAGGGCCCTAAACAACAGGAGTTCACTCCTCTCACACTCATGGAAGCTGGAAATCCGGAAGCAAGGTGTGGGTAGGCTGGGCTCCTGTGAGGCCGAGGGAGGATCTGTTTCAGGCCTTTCTCCTAGCTTGACGTCTCCTGGTCATCTCAGGCATTACCTAGCTGGCTGGTTGCTGTTTTCTCCCTGTGACTTTCTCCTTTCTTTCCTTTTTCTTTTTTCTCCCTCTCTCTTTCGACAGGGTCTTGCTCTGTTGCCCAGGCCGGAGTGTAGTGGCCCAATCTCGGCTCACTGCAGCCTCTATCTCCTGGCCTCAAGTGATCCTCCCAACTCAGCCTCCTGAGTGCTGGGATCCCAGGTGCGCGCCAACGCACCTGGCCCCACCTTCCCTTTTGAATGTCTTCGGGATGCAGCTTTGGCACTTTCTCTAGCCATCCCCTCCTTTGGTTCCCAGGGCCAGCTCTCCCTCCTCCCTCAAACCGGATCCAGCCCTCCTGCACCCCGGCCTGTGTGCAGCCTCAGGAGAGGAGTAAGCCAGCCTCTCCTGTGCGGTGCTCTCTGCATAGGTTTAGTGGTGGGGACCAACACGCAAGCTGGCGCTTTCCGTGCGAGCCCAGCATCAGGCGGAGGCCCAGGGCCAACCGGACTCTGAACAAAGGGAGCCGACAAATGAGAAAGCAAAGGTACCTCAGAGACTAGGAAGCCCTTCAGATGGAAATGGTCA
The DNA here is from genome assembly GCF_028885655.2 of Pongo abelii. Lineage (NCBI taxonomy): Eukaryota > Metazoa > Chordata > Mammalia > Primates > Hominidae > Pongo > Pongo abelii. Next base: position 22,839,151 of record NC_071999.2, read on the forward strand.
TCTCCCAACAGCCTCCCTGGACCTCTGCCTGCAAGCCGGGCCCAGGCTGGAGACACAGACAGCCGGGTGGTGATGCCTACGCGCAGCTCCACGACCGCGGGGAGCCTCCGCCTGGCCGGAACCTGCGCCAGGCTTCTCTGGAACCTTCTCTCCAGGACGCTCTTCTGCGGTTCCTGAAAAAGGGAGTCTACGTGAATTAATAAGTGAAGGTGAGGAAGGGAGGGAGGGAAGAAGGGAGGGGGGGAAGGAGGGAGGGAGGAAGGAAGGAAGCGGGGGAGGGACGGAGGGCCTTACCTCCTACTTGACAACAGCTGTATGGCAGGGATTATTGTAGTCTTGGTTCCATCCCAGCACCTAGAAAAGGGCCTGGCAAGTAGGAGGTGATCAATAAATGTGATAGAACAATTGAAATTAATGACTTTCTAAAGAACCAACCAGGCAAATGACGTGAACTCATAGTTCCTTCAGCTGCCCAGGAATGCTGTGTTTGTGTTTCTGTTTATTTTCCAGATGGTTTTGATTCTTAATACATTTTCCCACTTATTGCTCTGAAAGCTCCCATTGCTCTTGTCTTAATAACAGCTATCTATGACAAACCCACAGCCAATATCATACTGAATGGGCAAAAACTGGAAGCATTCCCTTTGAAAACTGGCACAAGACAGGGATGCCCTCTCTCACCACTCCTATTCAACATAGTGTTGGAAGTTCTGGCCAGGGCAATTAGGCAGGAGAAGGAAATAAAGGGTATTCAATTAGGAAAAGAGGAAGTCAGATTGTCCCTGTTTGCAGACAACATGATTGTATATCTAGAAAACCCCATTGTCTCAGCCCAAAATCTCCTTAAGCTGATAAGCAACTTCAGCAAAGTCTCAGGATACAAAATCAATGTACAAAAATCACAAGCATTCTTATACACCAATAACACACAAACAGAGAGCCAAATCATGAGTGAACTCCCATTCACAATTGCTTCAAAGAGAATAAAATACTTAGGAATCCAAATTACAAGGGATGTGAAGGACCTCTTCAAGGAGAACTACAAACCACTGCTCAAGGAAATAAAAGAGGATACAAACAAATGGAAGAACATTCCATGCTCATGGGTAGGAATAATCAATATCGTGAAAATGGCCATTCTGACCAAGGTAATTTATAGATTCAATGCCATCCCCATCAAGCTACCAATAACTTTCTTCACAGAATTGGAAAAAACCACCTTAAAGTTCATATGGAACCAAAAAAGAGCCCGCATCGCCAAGTCAATCCTAAGCCAAAAGAACAAAGCTGGAGGCATCACGTTACCTGACTTCAAACTCTACTACAAGGCTACAGTAACCAAAACAGCATGGTACTGGTACCAAAACAGAGATATAGATCAATGGAGCAGAACAGAGCCCTCAGAAATAAAGCCGCATATCTACAACTATCTGATCTTTGACAAACCTGAGAAAAACAAGAAATGGGGAAAGGATTCCCTATTTAATAAATGGTGCTGGGAAAACTGGCTAGCCATATGTAGAAAGCTGAAACTGGATCCCTTCCTTACACCTTATACAAAAATTAATTCAAGATGGATTAAAGACTTACATGTTAGACCTAAAACCATAAAAACCCTAGAAGAAAACCTAGGCTTTACCATTCAGGACATGGGCATGGGCAAGGACTTCATGTCTAAAACACCAAAAGCAATGGCAACAAAAGCCAAAATTGACAAATGGGATCTAATTAAACTAAAGAGCTTCTGCACAGCAAAAGAAACTACCATCAGGGTGAACAGGCAACCTACAAAATGGGAGAAAATTTTCACAACCTACTCATCTGACAAAGGGCTAATATCCAGAATCTACAATGAACTCAAACAAATTTACAAGAAAAAAACAAGCAACCCCATCAAAAGTGGGCAAAGGATATGAACAGACACTTCTCAAAAGAAGACATTTATGCAGCCAAAAGACACATGAATAAATGCTCATCATCACTGGCCATCAGAGAAATGCAAATCAAAACCACAATGAGATACCATCTCACACCAGTTAGAATGGCAATCATTAAAAAGTCAGGAAACAACAGGTGCTGGAGAGGATGTGGAGAAATAGGAACACTTTTACACTGTTGGTGGGACTGTAAACTAGCTCAACCATTGTGGAAGTCAGTGTGGCGATTCCTCAGGGATCTAGAACTAGAAATACCATTTGACCCAGCCATCCCATTACTGGGTATATACCCAAAGGACTATAAATCATGCTGCTATAAAGACACATGCACACATTATGTTTATTGCGGCACTATTCACAATAGCAAAGACTTGGAACCAACCCAAATGTCCAACAATGATAGACTGGATTAAGAAAATGTGGCACATATACACCATGGAATACTATGCAGCCATAAAAAAGGATGAGTTCATGTCCTTTGTAGGGACATGGATGAAATTGGAAATCATCATTCTCAGTAAACTATCGCAAGGACAAAAAACCAAACACCGCATGTTCTCACTCATAGATGGGAATTGAACAATGAGAACACATGGGACACAGGAAGGGGAACATCACACTCTGGGGACTGTTGTGGAGTGGGGGGAGCGGGGAGGGATAGCATTAGGAGATATACCTAATGCTAAGTGACGAGTTAATGGGTACGGCACACCAGCATGGCACATGTATACATATGTAACTAACCTGCACATTGTGCACATGTACCCTAAAACTTGAAGTATAATAAAAAAAAACAACAAAAAACTCCTCCCAATCCTGCCACTTCCTTCAGGAAGCTTTTCCTGATCTTATATTGCAAGCATATGGCCTCTGGTCTGGGAGGCTGCTGAGTATCTGGGAAAGACCCGGGCTTTGGAGCCAACACATTTCGCTGGTTGTGAGATCTTAACCAAGTTTCTTAAAACATCAAAGGCTTGTTTTTTTCATTTGTAAAGCAGGTATTTATATCTGTTTCTTAGTGATATGAGGATGAAATGAGGTAGTATATGTGAAGTCCCTGGCATGTGGTAGGTGTTCATTGAATAAATAAACCTTTTATCCAAAGAAAAATTGGGAAGAGCTGGAGCTTACCAAGTATCAACAGAGTGAAAACAATATTTTAGAAGGAAAGATAAGCCAATAACCTTTCTGTGAATTTTAAGTCTAATGAATCAAATTATTAACATCAAATTTGGGGAGGGAAATGCATTTCTACAGAAGGTAATGGCACCATATGCTGCCAATTAAAGCCCATAGCTGTGCGTTCCTAGGATTGTGAACAGAACGTCTAAAAAAAAGGCATTTATGATGATCTTAAGTAAGGCATAGTTGTGACAAACATCCCACTGATATTGAATAGTTTTTAAAATAAAACTACTTAGCTATATTAAATTCTGCATGCTGTACATGCCAGAAATCTAAAAGAATTTGGGGACTTTGAATGGAATTTCCCTAACCTTAGGAAGGAACACCACAACTTGAACATCACCACTGCCAACTGTGGAATTAATTCTAAGCCATTCTAGGGCCTGAAAGTATTTTGTTTGGCAAGAGTAGAGCAATGTATTATGGAGGATCTCTGAAATTCAGGGTTCTGGTTCAGGGATAATCCTAGTTTTTCTTTAGCGCTATCATACAAAGAGAAGAAATATAGGATTTACAGGTTAGACTGGAAAATACGAGAAGATAACTTTGAACTTGCTGGTATCCCATGTATTATGTTACCACTTCACCCTTTTTGGAGGTTTGTTTTTATATCCATCACGTAATTAACTGAATTGATCAAATTAATGCTATCCTTTGTCAAGAGAAGACCTACACACACACACACACACGTGTGTGTGTGTGCACGACGGCCTCTCTCTCAGCTGGAAATTAGAGGTGAGAGTGGTTCAGGCAGGCAGCTCCCTGCAACATGCTTTGTGAGGCAACATCCCGTTTGGTCAGTTCACATACCCAAAAGAATGTGTCACTGCAAAACTCAGAATGTCAGGAAACTGAGACTATGGGTGAGGAGAAATGGTCAAATGATTTCAATTCCTTCCTTGAGAAGCAATTCCTCACACCACGGAGAATGCTTGGAGGAATTTGCTCTTTCACTTCAGGAAACAGTCCTCCTATCTAATGGGCATTATCACAAATGCCAGTGGGCTGACCCAGGACAAATGCCAGTTCGAGGGGCTCAGCCCTGAAAATTCCCTGGCAGTGCTGGACGTTAATCTGCAATGAAGTCATCATATGTGAGTTTTACAAAAAAGCACAAATGACAAAACACTGACGTACAGGTTTTCATTTGTGTAAAAAACAAACACTTGTCTGCTCAGCTGAAAACAAATCTCATATTTAAAGTTGCGTTCATTGCTCCATGCTAAATGCTGAGCATAAATCTGGGCAATGCAGGGGTAATAAAACAGCCATTGGGTGAAAGCTCTCCTAGCCTCTTTGGCATATAGTTACTGTGTTCTTTAAAATGCCTTCAAGATCCCATAATAATATAATACTTAGTTTTTGTAGGTGTGCCAGTTAATAAGATTGTCTAGGACTGGATGTCAGCCAATAGCATCTACTGAGCACTTTTGTGCCAAGGGACTATGAAGTGAACGAGCAGAATAGACCGATGGAGAGAGCCCCCCCATAGGAGAGAGGTAATGACAGGATGCTTTTTATAGAGCAACAGAACAACAAGAAGCTCAATGTAATACGCTGACAAAGCAAGGGCTTAAGTGCTCAGAGGATATCATATAGAAATCCAGGGCTCCATCAGAATCTAAAGTTCAAATGGGGCCAGCTGTACAGAAAGCACAAACGAGGAACTCAGGGGCAGCTCTGGTGGACAGTTTGCGTGGTTTAAACACAGGTTCCTAGGCTTGGAAACGTGATTTTAAAATAGCAACCCAAAAATTAGCTTCAGAGAGCTAGCTATTTCACCCCCAAAATCTGGAAGGCAGAAATAAATATTTTTTCTTATTGAATTCTAAAAAGAAAAATATGCTTTTGTTAAACTGCTATTGGTAAGAAGCAAAAAAAAAAAAAATCAGTTTGTGTGACTGCACAGTTAACTGATATTTGGTTTGAAGACAAATTACCACTTAAGGTTGTGGTATTTGATAGTGATAAGACAGAACGTATGAATAAGTGGAATATGAATTTAAAAATCAATTCAACAATTTATGCTTGACCTCACAGCTTTGTTTGTTTGTTTGTAGAAGTGGTCTAATTATTGACTGGTAAATTAATAAAATTTACCATTCCCAGCAAAGAAAATATACAATAGGTTAATATATAAATAACACTGCGCTAAATCACAGCTTTTTGTGAAGGTGAAGGGAAGGGCTTCATCACCGCTTCCTGAACACAGGTCTGGGTTTGCCAAAGGGAGCCGACAAATGAGACAGCAAAGGCACCTTTCACCAGTGTGGTGAAAACCTGGAATGTATCCTAGACTGGGATACGAGAAACTCTGTTCATTTGTAATTCACAGACTGGGGCTGGAATCTTCAAACAGTATTGTCTGTAGGCATAGTCGGAGGAGCTTGTTAAAAAAGCAGATTCCTTAATCACTTATCTCAGAGATTCTGAGTTCAAAATCTGTGATGGCTTGGGCCAGGCACGGTGGCTCACGCCTGTAATCCCAGCACTTTGGGAGGCCCAGGTGGGCAGATCATGAGGTCAGGAGATCGAGACCATCCTGGCTAACACGGTGAAACCCCGTCTCTACTAAAAATACAAAAAATTAGCTGGGCCTGGTGGCAGGCGCTTATAGTCCCAGCTACTGGGGAGGCTGAGGCAGGAGAATTGTGTGAACCCGGGAGGCGGAGCTTGCAGTGAGCCGAGATTGTGCCACTGCACTCCAGCCTGGGTGACAGAGTAAGACTCCCTCTCAAAAAAAAAAAAAAAAAAAAAAAAAATCTGTGATGGCTCTAGACATGTCCATTTCATTTTTAGTGAAAATTTTATTTTGTTTTATTTTATTTATTTATTTTTTTTGAGACGGAGTCTCGGTCTGTTGCCCAGGCTGGAGTGCAGCCATGCAATCTTGGCTCACTGCAACCTCCGCCTCCCAGCTTCCAGCAATTCTCCTAACTCAGCCTCCTGAGTAGCTGGACTACAGGTGCATACCACCATGCCCGGCTAATTTTTTGTATTTTTAAGTAGAGATGGGATTTTGCCACGTTGGCCAGGCTGGTCACGAACTCCTGACCTCAGGGCATCCGCCCGCCTCAGCCTCCCAAAGTGCTGGAATTACAGGCATAAGCTACCACGCCTGGCCTTTAGTGGAAATTTTAAAGCATTCACAAAAGTAAAGAGATTAATATTATGAACCCACATGCCCATCACCCTGCTTCAACAATTAACAACTGATGGCATATCTTCTTTCATCTATACTTCTTGCTTGCCTCCACTACCCCATTATTCTGAAGCAAATCTCAGATATCATTTTTGTCTGTATTTCAGTATTTATTTCTAAAAAATAAGGACATTAAAAAATAAAAGGTATCCAGATTAGAAAGGAAGAAGTAAAATTATATTGATTTCATGTGACATGATCTTCTCCATAGAAAACCTAAATAATACACATGTACATACACAAAACTATTAGACCTAATAAATGAGTCCAGTAGCAGGATAGAAAGGCAATAAGTAAAAATCAATGGTATTTCTATACACTAGCAATGGAGCAGCCTCGTCTTAGTCCATTTTATGTTGCTATATCAGAATAACTGAGACTGGGTAATTTATAAAGAAAAGAGGTTTATTTAGCTTATGATTCTGCAGGCTGGAAAGTTCAGGGGTATGGCACTGGCTTCTTGTGATGACTTTTCTGCTGTACCGTAACATGGTAGAAAGTCAAAGGGAGAGGAGGTTTGTATGGAAAAGGGACCAAACAGGAGAAGAAACCTCATTTTATAACAACCTGGTCTCATAAGAACGAATCCATTCCTGAAAAAGCAAGAACTCCCTCGCTCCCATGAGCTGGCCTTAGACTATTCCTGAGGGATCTCCCCCCATTACGTAAACACTTCCCACTAGGCTCCACCTCCCAACATAGCCACATTGGGAATCAAATTTCAACATGAATTTTGGCAGGGACAAATCACATCCAAACCATAGCAAATCTGAAAATAAAATTAATTAAAAAATCCACACGATAACATCAAAAAGAATAAAATACTTACGGATAAATTAAAGCAAGAGGCACGAGACTTGTACACTGAAAACTGCAAAACGTTTTTGAAAGAAATTAAAGTACATAGACCTAAATAAATGGAAATACGTCTTTGTTCATGGATTGAATAATTTAATATTGTTACAATGAAAGTAATTCCAAAATTGATCTACAGATTCAATGCAACCCAATCAAAATTCCAAATTTTGAATTATGGAAATGGATAAGCTGGCCCTAAAATTCATATGGAATTGCAAGGGACCACAACAGCTAAAACAATCTTGAAGACAAAAAGTTGAATTATTAATTTCAAACTCTACTACGAAACTACAGTAATCAAGATAGTATGGTACTGGCATAAGAATAGAATCAATGGGCCAGGCGCGGTGGCTCACGCCTGTAATCCCATCACTTTGGGAGGCCGAGGTGGGAAGATCACGAGGTCAGGAGATCAAGACCATCCTGGCTAACACAGTGAAACCCCATCTCTACTAAAAATACAAAAAATTAGCCAGGCGTGGTGGCACCTGCCTGTAATCCCAGCTACTCGGGAGGCTGAGGCAGGAGAATCGGTTTAAACCAGGAGATGGAGGTTGCAGTGAGCCGAGATCGCGCCACTGCCCTCCAGCCTGGGCAACAGAGCAAGACTCCATCTCAAAAAACAAACAAACAAGGAATAGAATCAACGGAATCAAATTAAGAATCCACAAATAAATCCATACATCTATTACCAACTGATTTTTCTTTTTTTTTGAGAGTTTATTAAGGGGAGTTTATTAAAGGGGAGTTTATTAAGGAGTATTAACTCACATGATCACAAGGCCCCACAATAGGCTGTCTACAAGCTGAGGAGCAAGGAAGCCAGTCTGAGTTCCAAAGCTGAAGAACTGGGAGTCCAATGTTCGAGGGCAGGAAGCATCCAGCATGGGAGAAATATGTAGGCTGGGAGGCTAAGCCAGTCTAGTCTTTTCATGCTCTTCTGCCTGTGTGGGAGGCTAAGCCAGTCTAGTCTTCTCACGTTCTTCTGCTTGTTTTTATTCCGGCCTTGCTGGCAGCTGATTAGATTGTGCCCACCCAGATTGAGGGTGGGTCTGCCTTTCCCAGTCCACTGACACAAATGTTAATCTCCTTGGCAACACCTTCACAGACACATCCAGGAACAATACTTTGCATCCTTCAATCCAATCAAGTTGGCACTCAGTACTCAACATCACAAGGTATAAAACTCCTTAGAAGAAAACATAAGGGTGAATCTTTGTGACCTTGGATTTGGTAACGTTTCTTAGATATGACAGTAAAAGCACAAGCAACAAAAGAAAACATAGATAAATTAGACTTCATCAAAATTCAAAGCTTTTGTACATCAAAGGAGTGTCAAGAAAGCACAAAGACCACACAGAATGGAAGAAAATATTTGCAAATCATATATTTAGTAAGGATTAGTCCTCAGAATATATAAGAAATCTTACAACTCAACAATAAAAAGACAAATAACCCAATTAAAGCATAAATAAAGATCTGAATAAACATGTATAGAAAAATATATAAAAATACCAATAAGACTGGGTGTGGTGGCTCATGCCTGTAATCCCAGCACTTTGGGGGGCCGAGGTGGGCGGATGACCTGAGGTCAAGAGTTCAAGACCAGCCTGATCAATATGGTGAAACCCTGTCTCTATGAAAAATACAAAAAAATTAGATGGGCCTGGTGGCACACACCTGTAGTCCCAGCTACTCAGGAGGCAGAGGTGGGAGGATGGCTTAAGCGGGGAAGGCAGAGGTTGCAGTGAGCCAAGATTGTACCGCTGCACACCAGCCTGGGAGAGAGAGCAAGACCCTGGCAAAAAAAGAAAAGAAAAGAAAAAAGAAGGAAGGAAGAAGAAAGAGAAAGAAAGAAAGAAGGAAGGAAGGAAGGAGAGAAAGAAAGAAAACCAAGTATCTTTTCCAGCCACAATGATCTATTGATCAGTAACAAAGGAAAACTGGAAAATTCACAAATACATGAAAATTCAAAAACGTACTACTGAACAACCACTGGATCAAAGAAGAAATCAAAAGGGAAATTAGAAAATTAATCTTGAGACACATAAAGTTAACAAGTGAATCTTGAGACAAATAAAAATGAGGCCCGGTGAGGTGGCTCATGCCTGTAATCCCAGCATTTTGGGAGGCCGAGGAGGGAGGATCATGAGGTCAGGAGTTCGAGACCAGCCTGGCCAACATGGTGAAACCCTGTCTCTACTAAAAATACAAAAAAATTTAGCTGGGCATGGTGGCACACACCTGTAATCTCAGCTACTCGGGAGGCTGAGGCAGGAGAATCATTTGAATCCAGGAGGCAGAGGTTGCAGTGAGCTGAGATCCTGCCATTGCACCACAGCCTGGGCAACGGGGTGAGACTCTGTCTCAAAAAAAAAAAAAGAAAAAAAGAAAATGAAAACACAACATACCAAAACTTATGGGATATAGCAAAAGCAGTACTAAGGGAGATGTTTTTAGTAATAAATGCCTATGTTAAAAGGAAGAACTATCTCAAATAAACAACGTAACTTTATACCTCAAAGAAATAGAAAAAGAACAAACTATCCAAAGTCAGAAGTGGGGCAAAAATAAAGAATAGCACCGAAGTAAATGAAATAGAGAACTTAAAACAATGGAAAAAATAACAGTTAAGAACTGGTTTTTGAAGAGGTAAACAAAACTGACAAATGTTTAGCTAAACTAAATTAGAAAAAAAGAGAAAACACTCAAAATCAGAAATGAAAGAGGAGGCATTACAACCGATGCCACAGAAATGAAAAGAATCATAACAGACTACTATGAAAAATTATATGCCAACAAATTAGATAATCTAGAAGTGGAGAATTTTCTAGAAACATACAACCTACCAAGACTGAACCATGAAGAAACAGAAAATCGGATCAGAACTATGACTAGTAAGGAGAGTGAATCGGAATCAGAATAAAGCCATGGATCAGATGGCTTCACTGGTGAATTCTAGCAAATATTTAAAGTAGAATAAACACCTTCTCAAACTCTTCCAAAAAATTGAAGAGAAAGAAATACCTCCAATTTCATTTTATAAGGGCAGCATTACCTGATACCAAAGCCAGACAAAGATACTATAAAAACAGAAAACTACAGACCAATATCACTAATGAGTAGGGATGCAAAAATCCTCCACAAAATGCTAGCAAACTGAATACAACAATACATTAAAAGGACGATACACCATGACCAAATGGAATTGGTCTCTAGGATGCAAGGATAGTTCAGCATATGAAAATCAATTAAAGTGATATACCACAATAAAAGAGGGAAGAGTAAAAACCACATGTCATCTTAACAGAGGCAGAAAAAGCATTTGCCACAATTCAGCACCTTTCATGATAAACACTTTCAACAAATTAGGAACAAAAGAAATTACCTCAATATAATAATGGCCATAAATGAAAAGCCCACAGTAAACATCAAATTCACAAGGCAAGGACACCTACTCTCCTCACTCTTATTCAACATAGTACTGGAAGTCCTAGCCAGAGCAATTAGGACTTCACAAAAGAAATAAAAGGCATCCACATTAGAAAAGAAGAGGTAAAATTATCTCTGTTTGCAGATGACATAATCTTATATGTAGAAAACACTAAAGGCCCCCCAACACCCGCAACACACACACACACAGAAAACTGTAGAACTAATAAATTCTATAAAGATGAAGGATAAAAAATAGACATACAAGAATCAATTGCATTTTTTTTTTTTTTTTTGAGATAGTCTTGCTCTGTCGCCCAGGCTGGAGTGCAGTGGCATGATCTCGGCTCACTGCAACCTCCACCTGCCGGGTTCAAGAGATTCTCCTGCATCTGCCTCCTGAGCAGCTGGAATTACAGGTGCACACCACTATGCCCAGCCTAATTTTTGTATTTTTATAGAGATGGGGTTTCACCATATTGGTCAGACTGGTCTCGAACTCCTGACCTGAAGTAATCTGCCTGCCTTGGCCTCCCAAAGTGCTGGGATTATGGGCGTGTGCCACCACGCCCGGCCATCAGTTGCATTTCTATACACTAACAATGATCTATTTTAAGAGGAAATTAAGAAAACAATGCCATTTACAATAGCATCAAAAATAATAAAATAGAAATAAACTAAAGAGGTGAAAGATTTGTGTACTGAAAACTATAAAACATTGATGAAAGAAATTAAAGGATACATAAATAAATGGGAAAAAAATCTCATGACCATGGATTAGAAGACTTAATATTGTTAAAATGTCCATACTACCCAAAGCAATCTACAGATTCAATACAATCCTTATCAAAATCCCAATAGTGTTTTTCACAGAATTAGGAAAAAAAAAACCCTGAAATTCCTATGGAACCACAAGGGATCTGGAATAGACAAAACAATCTTGAGAAAGAAAAAAGCTGGAGGCATCACATTCCCTGGTTTCAAAATATATTTTAAATAAACAATTATTAAAATAGCATGGTATTAGCATAGTGACATAAATATAGTATAATGGAACAGAATAGAGAGCCTGTAAATAAACCCACCCATATAGGATCAACTGATTCTCAAGAAGGATGCCAAAAATACACAATGGGGAAATAATAGTCTCTTCAATAAATGATACTATAAAAACTGGATATCCTCATGCAAAAGAGTGAAACTGAACCCTTAACTTATATCATACACAAATATTAACTCAAAGTGGATTAAATAGTTAAGCATTAGACCTGAAACTGTAAAATTTCTAGAAGAAAACATAGGGAAAATCTTCGTGACATTGGTCTTGGCAATAATTTCTTAGATATGACACCAAAAGCACAGGCAACAAAGGCAAAATTAAATAAGTGAACTACATTAAGCTAAAAAGCCTCTATGCAGCAAAGGAAACAACAACACAGTAAAAAGTCAACCTATGGAATAGGAGAAAATATTTGCAAACCATGTATTTGATAAGGGGTTAATATAAAAAAAATAAGAAACATCTTCAACACAGTAACAAAAAAACAAATAACCTAATTTTCAAATGGCCAAAAAAACTTGAATAGACATTTCTCCAAAGAAGACATACAAATGGCCGACAGGTGCATAAAAAGATGCTGAACATCACTAATCATCAGGGAAATGAAAACCAAAATTACAGTAAGATATCATCTGGCAGCTGTTAGAATGGCAATTTTATTATTTATTTATTTATTTATTTATTTATTTATTTATTTATTTATGTTAATTTTTGAGACAGGGTCTCACTCTGTTGCCCAGGCTAGAGTGCAGTAGTGCAGTCTTGGCTCACTGCAGCCTCAACCACATCCAGCTAATTTCTTTTGTTTTGTATAGACCGGGGTCTTGCTAAGTTGCCAGAGCCGATCTTGAACTCCTGATCTCAAGCTATCCTCTTCCTTTGGCCTCACAAAATGATGGGATTACAGGCTTGAGCCACAGCACTTGGCTAAAAATGTCTATTTTTTAAAAGATAAAAAGATAAATATTAGCAAGGATGTGGAGAAATTGGAACTGTTCCACACTGTTGGTGGGAATGTAAAATAGTGTAGCCACTATAGAAAATCATATGGAGTTTCTCAAAAAACTAAACATAGAACCACCATATAACTCAGCAGTTCCACTTTTGGATATTTATCCTAAAGAGTTGAAATTAGGATCTTGAAGAAATATTTGCTCTCTTACGTTATGGCTGCTCTATTCACAAAAGCCAAGATGGAGAAAGAGCCGGGCATGGTGGCCAGTGCCTGTCATCCCAGCTACTCAGGAGGCTGAGACCAGAGAATTGCTTGAACCCAGTAGGACGAGAACAGCCTTGGCAATATAGCAAGACCCCTCTCTCAAAAATAAAACAACCAACAAACAACAACAAAAAGATGTGGAAACAACCTGATGTCCATCAATGAATGGATGGATAAATAAAGTATGATCCACATATACAATGCAATATCACTCAGCCTTTAAAAAGAAGAAAATCCTGCAATGTATGACAATATGGATGAAGCTTGAGGACATGAAGCTAAGAGAAACAAGCCGGTCACAGAAGGATAAATGTGGCATGATTCTACAACATGAGGGATCTAAAATGGTCAAACTTGTAGAAGTGGAGGGTAGAGGGCTGGGTGCGCTGGCTCACATCTGTAATCCCAGCACTTTGGGAGCCGGAGACAGGCGGAATGCCTGAGGTCAGGAGTTCAAGACCAGCCTGGCCAACATGGTGGAACCCTGTCTCTACTAAAAATATGAAAATTAGCCAGGCCCAGTGGCGGGTGTCTGTAATCCCAGCTACTTGGGAGGCTGAGGCAGGAGAATCGCTTGAACCCAGGAGGCGGAGGTTGCAGTGAGCCGAGATTGTGCCACTGCATTCCAGCCTGGCTGACAGAGCAAGACTTCATCTCAAAAAAAAAAAAAAAAAAAAAGCAGTGGAGAGTAGAATGGTGGTTGCCAGGAGCTGCAGGAGGAGGAGATGTGGAGTTGCCCTTCAAAGGGTTTAAAGTTTCAGTTATGCAGGATGACTAAGTTCTAGAGATCTGCTGTACAACATTGTGCCTGTGGTTAACAATACTGTATTGCATGCTTGAAAATCTGCTAAAAGAGTACAGCTCATGTTAAATGTTCTTACTATAGTAAATAAAAGTTAATCAGAGGGTGTCAATCAGCAAGCACCTTTAGTTTAAAATGCATTTAGTAAACAGGAATCTCTTTCTTTCTTTCTTTCTTTCTTTCTTTCTTTTTCTTTTCTCTCTCTCTCTCTCTCTTTCTCTCTCTCTCTCTCTCTTTTCTTTTCTTTTGTTGGAATCTCGCTCTGTCACCCAGGCTGAAGTGCAATGGCGTGATCTCCACTCACTACAACCTCTGCCTCCTGAGTTCAAACAATTCTGCCTCAGCCCCCCGCGTACCTGGGATTACAGGTGCCCACCACCACTCCTGGCTAATTTTTGTATTTTTAGTAGAGACAAGATTTCACCATATTGGCCAAGCTGGTTTCTTGGCCAGGCTGGTCTTGAACTCCTGACCTTGTGATCTGCCTGCCTCGGCTTCCCAAAGTGCTGGGATTACAGGCGTGAAGCACTGTACCTGGCCCTTTTTTTTTTTTTTTTTTTTTTTGAGATGGAGTCTTACTCTGTTGGCCAGGCTGGAGTGCAGTGGCAGAATCTCGACTCACTGCAACCTCTGCCTCCTAGGTTCAAGCAATTCTCCTGCCTCAGCCTCCCGCATACCTGGGATTGCAGGCGCCACCACCACGTCCAACTAATTTTTGTATTTTTAGTAGAGATGGGGTTTCACCATGTTGGCCAGGCTGGTCTCGAACTCCTGATCTCAAGTGATCCACCCACCTTGGCCTCCCAAAGTGCTGGAATTACAGGCGTGAGCCACTGCGCCCGGCCTCTTTTTCTTTCCTTCTTCTTCTTCTCCTCTTCTCCCTCCCCTCTCCTTCCTTTTATTACACACATTATATTCATCTTGAGCGTGGAAAAGCTTCCAGTTAGGTTGCACAGCCAGCAAAGGGAAGCAGGGTTTATTTATTTATTTATTAAATGAGATGGGGGCCTCACTGTGTTGCCCAAGCTGGTCTGGAACTCCTGGGCTTAAGCAGCCCTCCTGCTTCGGCCTTCCAAAGCCCATACCTGGGATTATAGGCATAAGCCACCTTGCCCAGCCCAGGAGCAGTTTATCATGCATTTCTGTATGATCGGCTAAGGTGAACTTCAGTGAAAACTATGCAATACGTTTGTAAAAAATCTACTCTTGTTTTGGTACCACAAAAATACTGAGGCTCATACCGAAAGTGAGGAATTTGAGGATTATTATCTTTTAATAGAAAAGGATATTACTGTAACAACGAAATACTAGGAAATCACCAGGTCCAGTCCAGATGGGAGGCACGGTGGAACATTGAAGGAGGTGACAGGAAAGAACTGAGGTAGATGCCTCCTCTTCTGGTCTGGTTTCTTGAGCAACTGTTGTTTTCCATTGTCCTGCACTTTGCCATCATCCCTTCATCCAACTCCTCTGAATTCAGAATAATTGCTGAAGTCTGTCTGGCAGATCCTTAAGAGGAGTTTCCAATCTTTACATGCTTCAGAAGTAAATTTCAGCAAAACACCTCTCAGTCTGGCTAGGCAGGGATTCTGAATCTTTTCTGAGCCATGAACCCTTTGACAGTCCAGGGAAGTCTGTGGACACTTCTCAGAAGATTTTCTAATGCATAAAATAAGATAAAATACATATGATTACAAAGGAAACCAATGTTATTGAAATAACCACGATCATGTGTATTAGTCCATTCTCCCGCTGCCAATAAAGACACACCTGAGGCTGGGTAATTTAAAAAAGAAAGAGGTTTAATTAACTCACAGTTCAGCATGACAGGGGAGGCCTCAGGAAACTTACAACCTCGGTGGAAGGGGAAAAAAACGTCCTTACTCATACGGTGGCAGGAAGGAGAATGAGTTACAGCGAAGGGGGAGGCCCCTTATAAACCATCAGATCTCGTGAGAACTCACTATCACAAGAACAGAATGAGGGAAACCGCCACCGTGATTCAATTACCTCCACTTGGTCCCTCCCAGGACACATGGAGATTATGGGAACTACAATTCAAGATGAGATTTGGGTGGGGACACAGCCAAACCATATCTTCATACATTTTAAAAATCTGATTATGTAGTGATATGTGTGTGTGTGTTTATTCATGCATTAGAATCTGATGGGAGATCTAGCAACTTCCATAGTTTTGAAGTAAGATTAACCATAAATGGTATTTGAAGAATAACTACAACAATTATAATGTCATATGAAAATATCTATGATTTCTCTGGGAGACAAAGTCACAGGTACTGCTAATATACTTGGATGTGCTGCCTACATTCATAACAAAAGAGAATGCTGAATTTCAGCTAGAAATCCCTAGACTTGTGTCCCTTTCATGAAGGGGCAGCCTGGTAAAAGGCTTAATGTAGAATTAAATATTAGGCATGATTACAATATATGGCAGGTCATTTGGTTTCCTTCCGAATGCAATGACATTTCTGGAGTAATCAGTAAATATTTTTCAAAAATTTGGAAAAAGGAGAAGTCTGGCTAACAAAAGAAGGCTTTAATAAATCCTAACTAGATTTCAAAAAAAACAAAACAAAACCCAAAAGCCATGTATTTTTGCAGTCAGTGCTTAAAAAGGGATTTTAGGACAGGCACGGTGGCTCATGCCTGTAATCCTAGCACTTTGGGAGGCCAAGGTGGGCAGATCACTTGAGGCCAGTTCGAGACCAGCCTGGCCAACATAGCGAAACCCTGTCTCTATTAAAAATACAAAAATTAGCCGGGCATGGTGGTGGGTGCCTGTAATCCCAGCTACTTGGGAGGCTGAGGCAGGAGAATCGCCTAGGAGGTGGAGGTTGCAGTGAGCTGAGATTGTGCCACTGCACTCCAGCCTGGGTGACAGAGCAAGACCCTATGTCAAAAACAACAACAACAACAACAAAACGGATTTTAAAAGTAGTAGCAGTAAACAGCTGAACTTCTGGTGAAGCAACCACACAAATTTTCCAAAACTAATTGGATATCAAATAATCTGTTTTCTACTGATATAATTGACTTAACTAGATCATAGAGCTCCTAGGTTCATTTTGGTAGGTAATGGTAACTGCCAAAGAATTCTGAAGTGATTAGGATTACCTGTTCTCCCATATCTCACTACCAGCTGATAAGGAAAGCAAGTCTCAGCCCAAATTCAGACACACACACACAGATAGTTATTAGACAGACATTTATTAGCAAAGCAAGCACAAAACAGTTCATAAAACCTATTCTGTAAGCTTAAAGAAGTTCTAGCACTCTCTCCTTTTTGTTGCTCTGTCCAGACCCTTGCTGTGGTAGTTGCAACAACATTCCTAGGATGCAAAGGTTGGCCCCTGGGCTGAGAAGCCCTCACAACTCAGGCCAGACCCCCAGAGTACAGTCTGCAGACCTCTCCACTCTTTGCAAGAGACCAATCCATACTCAAATGTCTTTAATTTCACCAAATGGTGCCCTATTTCTATCATTTATCTTGCCAAATGACAAGACACTATTTTCGTCAATAAAAGCCCATTTTTGATACCCAGTATGCTTGTTAGAGAAGTTGAGGTTGCTGATGGAGACAGAGAACAGAGGGACCAGTCATAACCACCTGAAAAGGATCTTCCCTCTGATGTGATGCTAGCTGACCACTCCTGCACTACGCATTCTTCTGTCTGCCCCAACATTTTATTACAAAAATTCAACAGCAAACTTGATAATGTACAATGAACACCAATATGCCACCAGCTACATCAAGAGTTCTCAAATTTTAACTAGTACCAGAATCACCTGGAGAGCTGGTCAAAATACAGATTGCTGGGCCTCCCCCAGAGTCTCTGATTCAGTGGGTCTGACCTGAAAATGTGCATTTTTGTTTGAGTTTTATTATTATTATTACTACTATTATTTTGAGATAGATGGAGTTTCACTCTGCCACCCAGGCCGGAGTGCAGTGGCACCATCTTAGCTCCTGCAACCTCTGCTTCCCCAGGCTGAAGCAATCCTCCCACCTCAGCCTCCTGAGTAGTTGGTACCACAGGCCCGCATCACCATGCCCAGCTAATTTTTTGTATTTTTGGTAGAGACAGGGTCTCGCCATGTTGCCCAGATTGCTTTCAAAGTCCTGAGATCAAATGATCCGCCTACCTCAGCCTCCCAAAGTGCTGGGATTAGAGGCATGAGCCACCGCACGAGGCAAAATGTGCATTTCTAGTAAGTTAGTTAGCTTTCTTCCTTCCTTCCTTCCTTCTTTCTTTCTTTCTGAGCCAAAGATTTATTTCTTCATTTCTTGCATTTGAAGTACTCTTCGAGGGACATCCTTGGCCTGAGGATGCCATAGCAAGGATGCCATATAGCAAGGATGCCATAGTCCTTAACTACTACACAACTGCAACCAACCACTTTACCGGGTTTCCCCTCTCTGTCAATTTTACAGAGGCCTACCCATTCCCCTAGTTTCTTGTTGCCATCAACCTTAATGAAGTTGATTTGGTGTTTAGCACAAATGGCTTCCGCCAACTTGACATACACAGTCTCATCACAGTTGGATGCAAGCACATAAAAATGGGCTTGGCGCTTGTCTAAGGGTTTGGCAGCTTCGCGAATTCCACGTGCTAGGCCATCGTGGATGAGGGCAGTCTTCAGCACCTCTTGTAAAGCAGTATTAACGTCCATTACACCTCCAGCAGCAATGCCTTCCTTGGCCATGGCGGTGGGTTACCGGTGAAGCCGAATCTTGATCTCACCCAAGCCTCTGCCTCCGCATGACTTCGCAGCGACAGGGAAAGAGTGCATTTCTAGTAAGTTTCTAGGTGATACAGATGCTGTTGGTTCCCGCACATCACTTTGAGAACCACAGACCTTGGTTCTGGTTTTGCTGTATTTATATCATCCCACATCTATCCACTAATCCCTCCATCCACCCATTCATCAGTCTTTTTTTCTTTTTTGACGGAGTCTTGCTTTGTCGCCCAGGCTGGAGTGCAGTGGCGCAATCTCGGCTCACTGCAATCTCTGCCTTCCGGGTTCAAGCGATTCTCCTGCCTCAGCCTCCCGAGTAGCTGGGATTACAGGCATGCGCCATCATGCCCCGCTAATTTTTGTATTTTTAGTAGAGACAGGGTTTCACCATGTGGCCAGGCTGGTCTTGAACTCCTGACCTCGTGATCCACCTGCCTCGGCCTCCCAAAGTGCTGGGATTACAGACGTGAGCCACCATGCCCGGCCGGGATTTTTTTTGGGGTAAAATTTACCTACAGTGAAATGTGGTATTAAAAATGTTCTAATTGGGAGGCCATTAGATTGTGCGGGGCGGGGGGGGCGGGTCTTAGCAGTTTAAGTTCCTAGTAAGCAAACAGAAGCCCCATGTAAAGAGTGAAAGAGAACTAGAGACTTTACCAATCAGAAACCACCAACTAACCTCTAATTAGGGCCTTTACACTTTAACCAATCAGATATGCTTTCTTTGTCTTGCTTCCTGGAACACTTTATAGAGGTTTCCTCTGCCACCCCTCCCAGGGGAATGCTAAGCTGCTTCTGGTTTCATGCTGTCCAATTCATGAATTGATGAATGCTCAAATAAACTCTAAAATTTAAATGTGCCAAAAGTTATCTGTTAACAGTGGACTGTGCAGTCTTTTTCTAAAGTTTATTGAAATATAATTTACATATGGTAAAATTCACTTTTTTTGCATATAATTCTATGAGTTTTGGCAAATACATACAGTTAGGCACCAAAATCAAGACACACAGCATTTCCCTTGATAAAAATGTCCCATGCCTGTAATCCTAGTACTTTGTGAGGCCGAGGTGGGCAGATCACTTGGGCCCAGGAGTTTGAGACCAGCCTGGGCAACACAGTGAAACCCTGTCTCTACAAAAAAATACAGAAATCAGCCTGGTGTGGTAATGCCCACCTGTAGTCCCAGCTACTTGGAAGGCTGAGGTGGGACTATCGATTGAGCTTGGTAGGCAGAGGTTGCAGTGAGCCAAGATAGTGCCACTGCACTCCAGCCTGGGTGACAGAACAAGACCCTGTCTCAAAAATAAATAAATAAATAAATAAAAATATAAAAGAATCATTTAACAAAATATAGTAATTTTTGTAGACAAGGAAGAACATTTAATGCCGGCAAATGAGGCTGCCACTCTCATACATTAGTCTTGAAGGTCTGGACTACCTTTCTGGAAAGCCATTTGTCATCAGGATATTTAAATGTTACAGCTTTATAAATAAAATGTCCCATCATGCCACTATGTAGTAAATAACTGCCCCAACTTTCAGCCCTTGACAGCCACTGATCTGTTTTCTACCTTTATAGTTTTGCCTTTCCCTGAATGTCATACTAATGAAATCATACAGCATGTAGCTTTTTGAGTCTAGCTTCTTTCACTTAGCGTACTGCATTTTGAGATTCAGGCATGCTACTCTGTATATCTGTAGTTCATTCCTTTTATGCTGATAGCACACTGTTAGCTAGAACTTCTTATAATTAAATTTGAATCCGATTGGCACACACATGATATCACAAAGTTGGCTGAAGTATTTTATTTATTTTGTTTTTTACTTTTAAAATATTTTGATACTAGAGACCTCTCTATGGCAGGTTTGAACTTCTGCCTCAAGCGATCCTCCTGCCTCAGCCTCCCAAAGTGCTGAGAATGTAAGCATAAGCCACCGTGCCCAGCATTTTTTTTTTTAAGACAGGGTCTCACTATGTTGCCCAGGCTGGAGGGCAGTAGCACAATCATAGCTCATTGTAACCTCAAACTCATGGGCTCAAGTGATCCTCCCCTCTCAGCTTCCCAAAGTGTTGAGGTTACAGCGGTGAGCCACCGTGCCTGGACAACTGAAATATTTTAAAGTAAATTACAAGGCCAGGTATGGTGGCTGGTTCCTATAATCCCAGCACTTTGGGAAGCCAAGGCAGGAGAAATGTTCGAGACCATCCTGGGCAACATAGTGAGACCCATCTCCATAAAACATTTTTTAAACATTAGCTAGGCATGGTGGTACATGTCTGTAGTCCCAGCTACTCAGGAGGCTGAGGTGGGAGAATAACTTGAACCTAGAAGGTCAAGGCTTCAGTGAGCTGTGATCATGCCACTGCACTCCAGTCTGGGCAAAAGAGTGAAACTCTGTCTTGAATGAATGAATGAATGAATGAAGTAAATTACAGCTATCTTCACACCTGTTGGCATGATAATGCCCATGTGCTGGACTCTGGCCTTAGTCACAGCCTGCCTCTCACCTTCCCTGCTCCCTGGTGATGTTTGCTACTCTGCAGCCTGTGATTTCCTTAAAATGACTTAATGCAGCCTGGCGCTCTGTGTACTCTCTCCACCCTCTCCTAGTAACTCTTGGGCAAATGCTTTCTATAATTCCATGGGTTGCCAGCCATGCTGCCTGAAATTTAGGTAAACTCTCCATGTAATCATAACATTACCCTTTCTCTTGGACCAATTTCTCCTTCTCTTGAACCAATTTCTCCTTCAAGTCAACACATTTCTCCTTCTCCTTTTTTTTTTTTGAGACGGAGTCTTGCTCTGTCACCCAGGCTGGAGTGCAGTGGTGCGATCTTGGCTCACTGCAACCTCTGCCTCCCAGGCTCAAGCCATTCTCCTGCCTCAGCCTCCCGAGTAGCTGGGATTACAGGCACCTGCCATCATGCCCAGCTAATTTTTGTATTTTTAGTAGAGACGGAGTTTCACCATGTTGATCAGGCTGGTGTTGAACTCCTGACCTCAAATGATCCACTCGCCTCAGCCTCCCAAGGTGCTGGGATTACAGGCATGAGCCACCGCGCCCGGCCAAATTTTTGTATTTTTAGTAGAGATGGGGTTTCACTATGTTGGCCAGGCTGCTCATGAACTCCTGACCTCAGGTGATCCACCCACCTCGACCTCCCAAAGTGCTGAGATTACAGGCACGAGCCACTACGCCTGGCCCATTAAGCCATTTTTTAAAAAGGAGAAAAAGAGTGAGATTAATTTTAGGGATATACTTTATTTAACCTAAAATTTCAACATGTAATCAATATCCAAAAAAGTATTAATTTACTTCCTGTTTTTTGTATTAAGTCTTCAAAATCTGATATATATTTTAACCTATAGCACATCTATAATAAAATTCAGACTAGTCACATTTTAAGAAACAAACGCCACACGTGGCTAGTGGCTATCATATTGGACTTCATCAGTCTAGAAGCAACCATTAACCAGGACCCCCTTAGTGGGAGGGAAAGGGTTGGGCTGTGAGTAATAACAATAACAAGAATAATATTTTAGAGCAAGTTTTGCTGTGCAGAGACTTTCATAGACATTTCTTGTGTGGTCTTTGTAGTATTGCTGTGAGATCATTATTTTCACCATCATGGTTTTGCCATAAGAAAATTAAGGCTCTGTGGCGTGAAAGTGGCTTTCTCAAGGATGCTCAGTAGGTGTTACAGCCTGGCTTCTCTTCCCACACAACCTCCCATTAGACAAACAGACTTCAATCTAGGTGCTACTGAGGAACATCAAAGCAAGTGGGACACCATCTCAATCATTTCCGATGATGAGACCCCAAGGAGGAATGCTCACATGAAAATGCCAAAAGGCCAGCGGACTTTAATGCTCATAAGAATTTCCAAGACACATTTGCTTATAATAAAGATTTTTGGGTCCCAAACCCTGGCATGCTTGTTCAGTAAGGCTCAGGTGGGAACCCCAAAATCTACATGCTTGTTTAGAGTTCCAGGTGATCCTGATACAGGTAGTCCTAAGAACCACAAATTTGGATACACTGGTGTGGAAGAAGGTACTGGACCTTCAGCCACAGGTCCAACTGATGAAATGAAATTCATGGCAGCTGTTCAGAAAGTTGTTTGACCTTAGGCAATTCAAGAAGCCTAGAGAGGTGGTATGTGCACAAAGTGGAATACTACAGAATTATAAAACATCATACTGTAGCAGATTTAATGACATGTCAAGATGCTTGTTAGGAGCGGTGCGGTGGCTTACGCCTGTAATCCCAGCACTTTGGGAGGCCAAGTTGGGCAGATTGCTTGAGCTCAGGAGTTTGATACCAGACTGGGCAACATGGTGAAACCCGTCTCTAATAAAGATACAAAAAATTAGTCCGGCGTGGTGGTGCATGCCTGTGGTACCAGCTACTCCAGAGGCTGAGGTGGGAGGCGGAGGTTGCAGTGAGCTGAGATCGTGCCACTGTACTCCAGCCTGGGTGAGAGTGAGACCCTGTCTGAAACAAAACAAAAGAAACAAACAAACAAACATACATACACACAAACAAAACCCCCAAAATGTTTTTTATATATTGTGTAAAAAGGAGGTTACTAGGTTTATTTTTTATTTTTATTTTTGTAGTATGTTATACTCTAATGAAAAGTTTTTTTAATCACACCTGTAATCCCAGCACTTTGGGAGGCCGAGGAGGGCAGATCACTTGAGGTCAGGAGTTCGAGACCAGCCTGGCCAACATGGTGAAACCCCATCTCTACTAAAAATACAAAAATTACCTGGGCATGGTGGCAGGTGTCTGTAATCCCAGCTACTTGGGAGGCTGAGGCAGGAGAATGGCTTGAACTGGGGAGGCAGAGCTTGCAGTGAGCCGAGATTATGCCATTGCACTCCAGCCTGCACTCTAGCCTGGGCAATAAGAACGAAACTCTGTTTCAAAAAAAAAGAAAAGAAAAGTTTTTTAAAAAGGAGATTACCAAATGTTACAGTTTCATTCTATATTTGTAGAAAAGGTTATATACGTATGTTATTTATTATATAAAATTATACATTTAAGGCCGAGCGGTGGCTCATACCTGTAAACCCAACTCTTTGAGAGGCTGAGGTGGGAGAACTACTTGAGGCCAAGAGTTTGAGACCAGCCTGGCAACAAAGTAAGACTGCGTGTCTAAAAAATAAAAATAAAAATAAAAATATAATATAATAAAAATAAAAATAAAAAATAAGCCCAGCATGGCGGTGCGTGCCAGTAGTCCCAGCTACTTGGGAGGCTGAGGTGGGAGGATCTTGAGCGTCATGATTGTGGCACTGCACTCCAGCCTAGGTGACAGAGGAAGACTCCATCTCTAAAAAATAAATAAATAGATAATATGCATATATTGATAACTTCGAGATAGATACCGGCATGTGTGCCTGTGTCTGCATATATGTAATATTAAGGACATTTTCTTGAAAATGAAAGCATCTTCTAAAGGAAAAAAGAAAAGTTTTCCCAGCAGCCCTAGCTGGGAAAGCATTAATAAGGTCAAGTAGCTCTTCCAGAGCGAGCCTCTCCTCGCTGCAGTGCAGGGACAAGTACTGACTGCTGAGGACTCCCAGCTTCCTGGACACCTTGATGCCCCCACGGCACAGGAGGGCCCTTCTGGGTGTTGACCTGGCTCAGCCCTTCTCGGAGAAAGCAGGGCCCATCCCGCAGGCACGGGAAGCTTCAGTGGTGGAGAATTAAAGCAAACGGAAAAGCATCTTCCGAAAAGATGTGCTCTCCTGTCATGCTGTCCTGAATTTGTGACCCAAATCTTCTCAGACAGCTTTAGACATTAGTGAAAGCATCAGTCTTAAGAAAACTTGTTCATGTTTCCAGGGAAATGTCTTATTTTCATGCACAGGTTAAAATTCCACACATTTCTGACAATTAAATGTCAGAAATCTATCATTTTTTCTCAATTTAAGGAAATACCTTTGTTAGAGATTCAACTGTGTCCCCAAAAATGTTGGAGTTCTAACTTCCAGTAAGTTCAGAATGTGACCTCTTTTGGAAATGGGGTCTTTGCCGAGGTAATCAAGAAAAAATGAGGTCAATCCAATATGACTGGTGTCCTTGTAAGAAGGGGATATTTGGGCCGGGCACGGTGGCTCATGCCTGTAATCCCAGCACTGTGGGAGGCCGAGGCAGGCGGATCACCTGAGGTCAGGAGTTCGAGACCAGCCTGGCCAACATGGTGAAACTCCATCTCTACTAAAAATACAAAAAAATTAGCCAGGCATGGTGGCGCACTTGGCAGGCTGAGACATGAGAATTGCTTGAGCCCCGGGGTGGAGGTTGCAGTGAGCCGAGATTGCCCCACTGCCCTCCAGCCTGGGCAACAGAGTGAGACTCTGACTCAAACAACAACAACAACCAAAAAAAAAAAGAGGCGATTTGGACAAAGATAGGCAGAGACAGGGTGATGTTTGTACAAGCTGAGCAACACCGAAGGTTACCAGCAACCACCAGAAGCTGGGGGAGAAGCCTAGAACGGATTCCCCTCCCAGCCACAGGAGTCAACCCTGCCCATACTTTGATCTTGGGCTTCCAGCCTCCAAAACTGTGGGGGAAATAAATGTTGTTTAAGCTACCCCGTGTACAGTGGCACTTTGTTGTCACAGCCTGGGCAAATAGTACGTTTATTCTGTCTTGAAAAAATTATTATAATGGTAATATATGCTCATTGTAAAACATTTCAGAAAATGAAGGAAATTATGTGTTTGTCCATTTGGTTGTTATAACAAAATAAACATAAGAAAATTATTTCTGGCATTACTGGAGGCTGGGAAGTCCAACAGCAAGGCGCTGGCAGATTCCATGCCTGGTGAGGGTCCACTCCTTGGTTCCTAGACAGCCCTCTCCTGACTGTCTCCTCACATGGCCAAAGAAGTGAGGGTCTCTGAGGGCCTCTTTTTTTTTTTTTTTGTATTTATTCAAGCAAGTATAATTCTCAAGTTATCACAAAATTCCCCCCCCAAAAAAAATTTACAATCAGCAAAATAGCTTCCTTATTTCTAATGTATCATTTTCATATAATTCCATGGTTTCACTAATATTATATGTTATAATAAGCCTCCACTAGTCCCTCAAAACGATGATATAAATAATCAGTCTGTACAACCTAGCCTAGAGTAAAAAACTGAAACCAAGATTCCCAACGTTTTTCATAGCAGCCGGGCACACTTTGGTGACCCCAGCGAGAAACCTCTAGGCAGCAGCCAGGAGCTGTTCACCTTCCAGAAGCAGGGCCTGTGGCAGCCTGACAGGGAGAGGACATGGGGTCCAAAAACACAACTTGTTTCAAGGCAAACCTGAGGGAGGAACTTGGTCCGGAAGGAAGAGAAAACTAGTTCCTCAACCACCCCAAACACCGGAGTGTCAGGAAAGCAGTGAGCTGTCAGGGCACACTGTCCAGCCCGGACACAGCAGCTCAGCCAGTCACAGCTCCACCTCCAGCTTCTACAGCAGCAATTTCCAGTGGGAAAGAACACCTCATCTCCCCCTCATGTGAAAGATAAAATCATAAACAAAAAAATTGGTCAATGCTCGCATGAGTGGTGTCCATCCTGACCTGAGTCTCGCACTCCCTGCTGCCCCACCTGGAGCCGTGGGCTTCAGCACGTCCACAGGGACCCTGAGTCTACACTGCTCAGAACTGGCATCTGCATGACCATGAGGTCATGCTCTGCAGCAGGGTACCACCTAAAAACCTGTGTTGATATGTGGCTTGCACTGAAGAAGTGACCATGTAACTCAGCTGGGGAAAGTTCCAGTAGTATCCATGTTTTCTTAAAAGTCCAAACTGTAAAATGTATGTGACAAGTCAAGTTTTCTATGTTAAGAGTCTGGTGGTAGCAGATCAAACCTTAGGTCTTAGAATAAGGCTTTTCGCATTAGATAATCAGAGATGAGCACTGATTGGGAAGGAAGAACTACCCAGAAGGTCTTCCCAGGGCTTAACGGACACTTCCATTTTAAGTATGAGAGCAGCTTCCTGGGACACAGCACTCATGTCCTACATTTCTTGTCCAGGAAGATGTTTCTAGTGCTCTTCAATTGCATGTCTCCAAGAGGCAATCCCACCTCAACAGGGGTTAAAAGCAAAAACATTCACGACCAAAGTTCACCCAACCCAACAGAAAATAGCTCTATCATTCAACCTTCACATTTTATGTTCAAGTTTCAAAGACACTGCAGGGAAAAAGTTAGATCTTGTGGAGAACTAATGTGCAATCTTCACTTTCCTTGAACCGAGTTGACGTCATGGTGTCGTCTTTGGCACGTACAGTCTTTGAATAATAGTTGATGATCTTGCCATCCAGTTTATACTGATAGGGAATGCTCTCATAGGGCTTGAGGTCAAGGTCCACCACAGACATGGAGAAAGCAAACCTGGGCCTCGATGAAGGGATGACAGGCCTTTGATCAGATCTGGCATCCTGCAGACAGGGGGAGAGTGCGATCATGATGGAGCAGTCCTTGGCAGTCATGGCGATGCGGTACTGCTGCACCTTGAGGCCAAGGAGGGCGGATCACTTGAGGTCAGGAGTTAGAGACCAGCCTGGCCAACATGGTGAAACCCCATCTCTACTAAAAATACAAAAATTACCTAGGCATGGTGGCAGGTGTCTGTAATCCCAGCTACTTGGGAGGCTGAGGCAGGAGAATGGCCTGAACTGGGGAGGCGGAGCTTGCAGTGAGCCGAGATTATGCCATTGCACTCCAGCCTGCACTCCAGCCTGGGCAACAATAATGAAACTCGGTTTCAAAAAAAAAGGTCTGTCACAGTAACGACAGACAGTCATGCGTGACATCACTCGAGAGAGGAATAAACTCACGTTTTGGCTTAATCTCTACACACAGAATCTGCCGATGGTGCTCTGCAAAGTGGTAGGTCGGAAGTCTGGTTAAATGGAGAAGGCACATAGTGTAACCACTGAGAGTGTCCAGGTCCTTGTCACAGCGAGACTCTGGTCTTTCAGATTGTATCTTTATTTTATTTTTATTTTTTAAATTTTTTTGAGATGGAGTCTCACTGTGCCGCCCAGGCTGGAGTGCAGTGGCGCAATCTCGGCTCACTGCAATCTCTGCCTCCCGGGTTCAAGCGATTCTTCTGCCTCAGCCTCCCGAGTAGCTGGGACTACAGGCACGCACCATCACGCCCGGCTAACTTTTATATTTTTAGTACAGGCGGGGGTTTCACCATATTGGCCAGGCTGTTCTCGAACTCCTGACCTCGTGATCCGCCCACCTCGGCCTCCCAAAATGCTGGGATTACAGGCGTGAGCCACCGCACCCTGCCCAGATTGTATCTTTAAACGAAGCTGTTTCACAAACTCTAAAGGTGGCTGAACAACTTCCCCACAATGAACATAGTTCTCCCCCAAAAACTCCTTTATGACATTTTTGCCAAAGTCCACTATGTTCTGCAGGTGCTGAAATATCTCTTCCGAGGTCTTCTTCCTACTTGGAGGAAACTTCAGAAAACTCAGCAAGACACAGCGCTGCACGTGTGGTAGGTACCCCCATTAATTCGCGTCCATTAGCCCCTCTTCCATGCCCTGGCGCAGCCCTGGCGCCTCGCGGGCTGGGACGCAGGAACGCAAGCTGGGGGGCGGGAACGCGAGCTGGTGGCTGCCCGCCTCACTGGGCACCAGCCGTTGCCATCGGAGGAGGAGTGCCTGTCAGCTGCCGCCACCCACCCGACCCCGCCGCCGCGACTCGCAAGCTGTGGCCCTTTGGGGCTTCTTTTATAAGGGCACAAATCCTATTCATCGAGGCTCCACCCTCATGACCTAATCACCTTCCACAGGCCCCACCTCCTGCTACCATCACACCGATGGTTAGGATTTCAACACGTGAATGGGGCTGGGGTGACACAAACATTCACACTGGAGCAAGATGTAGAAGGAAGAAAAGGAACATCACCAGTGCTACCACCAAGAGACTTACTCCTCTGTGCACTCATTTGCCCATTCGGCAAATCTCTCATGGAGCAGGTGCCGCGCTGGAGGCCAGGGAGGGGCGGTGCAGCAGAGGCCTCGGCTTTGAGGAGTCAGGCAACAGACAGCAGTCAATCCACAAACACACCAGGTAGCTTAAGTGCGAGGAAGAGAGAGGAAGCAGGCATGAGCCACAGCGCCCGGCCCAGAATGTACATTTTTAAAGTTTGCTACAGTTGTCTAGTGACCTTCCAGAAGGTCATACTGATTTGCCCTCCACACAGCACTCTGTGGGTGTGCTTGTTTCCCTACATGCTTTCTAGTGCTATATCCAGAAATCCACCTTCAACAGTCTTATTTTCACTGGCACTAGCCAGTATAGTTTAAAAAGGAGATTTGGGCGGGGAGCAGTGGCTCACGCCTGTAATCCCAGAACTTTGGAAGGCCGAAGTGGGCGGATCACGAGGTCAGGAGATCGAGACCATCCTGGCTAACACGGTGAAACCCCGTCTCTACTAAAAATAAAAAAGCCGGGCGTGGTGGCGGGCGCCTGTAGTCCCAGCTACTCAGGAGGCTGAGGCAGGAGAATGGCGTGAACCCGGGAGGCGGGGCTTGCAGTGAGCAGAGATCACGCCACTGCACTCCAGCCTGGGAGACAGAGTGAGACTCCGTCTCAAAAAAAAAAAAAAAAAAGGAGATTTGGGGCCGGGCACAGTGGCTCATGCCTGTAATCCCAGCACTTTGGGAGGGCGAGGCAATCGAATCACTTGAGGTCAGGAGTTCAAGACTAGCCTGGCCAACGTGGTGAAACCCTGTTTCTACTAAAAATATAAAAATTAGACGGGCGTGGTGGCACACGCCTGTAATCCCAGCTACTCAGGAGGCTGCGGCAGGAGCATTACTTGAACCCGGGAGGCAGAGGTTGCAGTGAGCCGAGATCACGCCATTGCACTCCAGCCTGGGCGACAGAGCAAGATGCTGTCTCAAACAAACAAACAAACAAAACAACAACAACAAAAAAAACCCACTGTGGCTGGTGTCATCATTATTATTGCTGTTGTTCCTGCTGTTGGAACAGTACAAATGGGAAAAAAGTAAAAAGGAAGAGAGTTTACCAATTGTCTAAAATGAAATACCTAACAGGTTACAGAGTCAGGACTTAAACCTAGAAATTCTGACTCCTGCTCCAGTGCTTTTTCCAATTAAGCTGCTTTTTTTTTTTTTTTTTTTTTTTTAATTTATTAGTTTCCCTCTGCCTTCTTTTGTCTGTGACACACTGGGGTTCAGTGTGAGTGGGTGTAAATGAGCCTGGAACAACTCCTTGTGCCAAGCAGCAGGGAAGCCATCAGACACTGACAGGCCCATGTCAGTGAGTCCCTGGATGGAGTTGAAAGTGCCACTGGCTAAGGAAACATTTGAAAATTTCTAAATCTATGAATTCAAAAAGAGACTAAAAACAATGATGACCACAACTTCGTTGCTCACCCTTGAAGAATGCTAGGAACCAGCGTTTAAATTTGAAAACCGGCAAATAAAAGGAAAGCAGTAAGTATTTATTCTGTGCTTCCAATATGAACTGTACTACTGGGTAACCAGAGAGCTGACAGAGGGGCAGCTCCTATTTATAAAGTAATCCAGCTGATTAATGAAGAACAGAAAAATGAGAGTACCACCACATGCCACCCTTGTGTGAGATCTACCCAATGGCACACACACGCAAAGCACACAAAACCGAGCAGATGTTCTGTGTGAAAGTGCACACCACCACTGGTGAAGTGTTTCTGTAAAAGTTTTAAATTTAAATCTGACCCAGCATCTCAATCAATTTCTGGGAAATATAGGGGAACTTGCTAAGTGATGCATTGAAGTGAGGCTGCCATTGGTAAAGTCCAGGAGCTGAAAAACTCCACAGGACAAACAACCTGGCTTCTTCATCTGAAAATTTGCAAGGAAAAAAAGAGATGGAGGGCGAACTTATGGATTAAAAGAAAATTAAGTTGGGTGACTTTTATGTAATAGAAATGACACCTCAATCAAGCTGCTACAAAGAAACTAATTAAGAAGCTTATCAACCAGGACTCATAGGGCTCTTATTTGGATCCTGATTAGAAAAAAAAATGTACTAAAAAAGTTTTATGAGACAATTGGACATTTAAACACTGATTTCCAATTTGATAATCTCAAGGGATTAATGTTTTAAAAAATTATGTATAATAATGTTATTTTGGTTATGTTTTAGAAGAATCCTATCTTTTAGTGACGCTGAAATATTTATGGATAAAAGTAGATTATTTCTGGGATTTCTTCAAAATAATCTGGGATTGGGAAAGTAGGTGGGGTAGAAATGAACCAGGACAAACCCCTACTTGATACTTGTTGAAGCCGGATGAGATACCTGTGGGGTCATAGTACTATTCTCTCTACTCTTGCATATATTTGAAAATGTCCATGATAAGATCCAAGGTTTCAGTGTGCAGAGATTATGTAAAAGAATACTTCTCAGTCTGGGCATGGAGGCTCACACCTGTAATCCCAGTACTCTGGGAGGCCTAGGTGGGTGGATCATCTGAGGTTAGGAGTTCGAGACCAGCCTGGCCAACATGGTGAAACCCCGTCTCTACTAAAAATACAAAAATTAGCTGGGCATGGTGTTGCATGCCTGTAATCCCAGCTACTTGGGAGGCTGAGGCAGAAGAATCACTTGAACCCAGGGGGACAAAGGTTGCAGTGAGCCAAGATCACATGACTTCACTCCAGCCTGGACGAAAGAGAGAGAGAAAAAAAAAAGAATACTTCTCCCACCTTAACTGAAATTTTTAAAATTAGAGACAAATCAAATGGAGTCTAAGTTAATATTTTTGGTACATTCTTGGGATGAAATACCCTGCTCCCATTACAAATGCATATGTCCACAATATGTTGTAAGCAATAAACCAGCTTACAAATGTAATTTTAAATTTAATTTTAATTTAATTAAAACAGAAAAAAGGCATTATACGCCCATTGTAAAAAGCAACTCAAATAATACAGAGGGGAAGAAGGGAAAACTTCACCTCCTTTCTCCATCCCTGTTGATGGGACTCAGATTCCTCTTTCTTGTGTATTTCCTACAGACCTTTTCTGTGTGATTCATAGTTTTGGATTTTCCAGGTTGTCAGAGTTGGAATCATACAGTATGTTGCCTTTGCAGATGGGCTGCTTTCACTTAACAATATACATTTGAGGTTCCTCCATGTTTTTTATGGTTTAATAGCTCAGTTCATTCTAACACTGAATAACATCCCATTGTCGGGATGAACCACAGTTTATCCATTCACCTACAGAAGGACATCTTGGTTGCTTCCAAGTTTTGGCAGTTGTGAATAAAGCTGCTGTATTCCATGTGCAGGTTTTTGTGTGCACATAAGTTTTCAATTTATTTTGGTAAATACAAAGAAGCACAATTGCTGGATTGTATAGTAACAGTATGTTGAGTTTTCTAAGAAACCATCAACTGCCTTCCAAAGTGGCTGTTGGCTGGGCATAGTGGCTCATTGCAATTTGGTAGGCCGAGATGGGAGGATTGCTTGAGCTCAGCAAGGAGTGCAAGACCAGCCCCGGCAACATAGTGAGACACTCCATCTCTACAAAAAAAAGGAGAAAACAAAACAAACCAAAAAACTGATAGTGTTTGATATAGCAAATTTTTATTTATTTATTTATTTATTTTGAGATGGAGTTTCACTCTTGTTGCCCAGGCTGGAGTGCAGTGGCGCGATCTCAGCTCACTGCAACCTCTGCCTCCCGGGTTCAAGTGATTCTCCTGCCTTAGCCTCCCCAGTAGCTGGGATTACAGGCGCCCGCCACCATGCCCAGCTAATTTTGTATTTTTAGTAGAGATGGGGGTTTCACCATGTTAGTCAGGCTGGTCTTGAACTCCTGACCTCAGGTGATCTGCAAGTGCTGGGATTACAGGCGTGAGCCACTGTGCCTGGCCCACGTTTTTACAGTTAGTTTATATCTTACAATTTTCATTGGTAGTTTCATTGTAGGTTTAAGTAATAAACCAGGAAACTTTAAAAAATAGATGATAGATAAATCCCTCAAGGGCTTCCCGGTGCCCTCGGGATAACATACAACTTTCTTACTGGTACTTTCTATGTTCTTTATAACTGGTTCCTGCTCACTCTCCAACCCCAACTCTCCTCTGTAGCCAGCCCCCTAAGCATTCCATCCTCTGTCCTTTGCACATATGTTCAACTCTGTCTGAAGGCCAGCCCTGCACACCTTCCCCCAGCAATCTCTATTTATCCTTTAAGTCTCGATGTAGAATCATTTATTCCATGAAGCTGCCCTGGTGTTCCCCTCCCCCAACCCAACACTTTGAACTTCCCTAGTATAGCGCTTTTCACCAGATGACAGTTGTCTAGTTGTTTGATGTCTTCTGAGGAGGTCAGCCAGCCCTGTGACCAGAAGGCATGAGCCCTGAGTTAAGTCTTCCTCACTGTTCTGTTCCTAGCCCCTAGCAGAGGAAGCCCAGCTCCACCATGGGCTCTGGCCAAATGTCTGTTTTCTGACTTCTTCTTGTCCCTATTGTAAGGTCCCTCTCTCAGAGAACTCCACGTGTCTTTCATGGGGCCCAGGCTCCTTTAGCTGCTCTCCCCGTGGCATGGAGGGTGTGCGGGACAGCACGAGGCTGCTCGGGCCACGTGTTCGGGAGCCTCACCCTGCCACGGCCGCTGCACTACCCTCGTGCCCTGAGGAGCTCTGGGCTCCCTGAGCTGTGGGATCCCCTCAGTCTTTTCTGAGGTTTCTACCAGCCTTTATCTAGTCTGAGTCAGGTTGCTTTTCAGAGACATCATCAAAGTTTAACTCTATCAACATCACCAATTAGGATGGTGCAAATCCAGAGCACAGACTTATGACCTGGCGAGGATGTGCAGCAACAGGAACTCTCATTCACTGCTGGTGGAATGCAAAATGGTGCAGCCACCCTGGTCTTTTTGTTTGTTTTGTAGAGACAGGGTCTCTCTCCATTGTCCAGGCTGGAGTGCAGTGGCATGATCATAGCTGACTGCAGCCTGGAATTCCTGGGCTGAAGCCATATCCTCCTATCTGGGCCTCCCAAGTAGCTGGGACTACAGGTGCATACCACCACACCCGGCTAAGTTTTGTTTTTTTTTTTTTGAGAACGAGTCTGGCTCTGTCGCCCAGGCTGGAGTGCAGTGGCGCGATCTCGGCTCACTGCAAGCTCTGCCTCCCGGGTTCACGCCATTCTCCTGCCTCAGCCTCCTGAGTAGCTGGGATTACAGGCACCCGCCACCACATCCGCTAATTGTTTTTGAACTTTTAATAGAGACTGGGTTTCACCGTGGTCTTGATCTCCTGACTTCGTGATCCGCCCGCCTCGGCCTCCCAAAGTGCTGGGATCACAGGCGTGAGCCATGGCACCCAGCATTTTTTTTTTTTTTTTTTTTTTTTTTTGAGACAGAGTCTTGCTCTGTCGCCCAGGCTGGAGTGCAGGGGTGTGATCTTGGCTCACTGCAACCTCTGCCTTCTAGATTCAAGTGATACTCCTGCCTCAGCCTCCTGAGTAGCTGGGATTACAGGCATGCACTACCACGCCCGGCTAATTTTTGTATTTTTAGTAGAGATGGAGTTTCACCATGTTGGCCAGGCTGGTCTCGAACTCCTGACCTCAGGTGATTCACCTGCCTCCCTCCCAAAGTGTTGGGATTACAGGCGTGAGCCACTGCGTCCGGCCAACATTGAATATTATTAGTATTTGTAGAGATGGGGGGGGTCTCACTATGTTACCCAGGCTAGTCTCGAACTTTTGAGCGATCCTCTTGCCTCAGCTTCCCAAAGTGCTAGGATTACAAGTGTGAGCCACCACACCTAGCCAAAAGCCACAAGTTATTGATATAGCAAGAAGAACTTCACATAATTTAAACTAAAACAATGCTACTGTTTGAATGTGTTCCCTTCAAATTTCAGGTGTTGACATTTAATGGCCAATGTGATAATATTAAGAGGTGGCCTTTTAAAAGGTGATTAGACCATGAGGGCTCCTCCCTGGTGAATGGGATTAAGACCCCTATTAAAAAGGTTTCTCTTTCTCCCTCTCCCTCTTCCTCTCCCTCTCCCTCTCCCTCTCCCTCTCCCGTCTCCCTCTCCCTCTCCCGTCTCCCTCTCCCGTCTCCCTCTCCTTTTTTCGGTCTCCGTCTGTTGCCAAAGCTGGACTGCAACCTCCCTGCCTCGGGATCCTGTGATTCTCCTGCCTCGGCCTGCCGAGTGCCTGGGATTGCAGGCGCGCGCCGCCACGCCTGACTGGTTTTTGTATTTTTGGTGGAGACGGGGTTTCGCCATGTTGACCGGGCTGGTCTCCAGCTCCTGGCCTCAAGTGATCTGCCCATCTCTGCCTCCTGAGGTGCTGGGATTGCAGACGGAGTCTCGCTCACTCAATGCTCAATGTTGCTCAGGCTGGAGTGCAGTGGCGTGATCTGGGCTCACTACAACCTCCACCTCCCAGCCACCTGCCTTGGCCTCCTAAAGTGCTAAGATTACAGCCTCTGCCCGCCGCCACCCCGTCTAGGAAGTGAGGAGCGTCTCTGCCTGGCCGCCCATCGTCTGGGATGTGAGGAGCCCCTCTGCCCGGCCGCCCCGTCTGGGAAGTGAGGAGCGCTTCTGCCCGGCCGCCCTGTCTGGCAGGTGTACCCAACAGCTCCGAAGAGACAGCGACCATCGGGAGCGGGCCATGAGGTCGATGGCGGTTTTGTTGAAAAGAAGGGGGGGAAGTGTGGGGAAAGGAAGGAGAGATCAGATTGTTGCTGTGTCTGTGTAGAAAGAAGTGGGCATAGGAGACTCCATTTTGTTCTGACTAGGAGAAATTCTTCTGCCTTGGGATGCTGTTGATTTATGGCCTTTCCCCCAGCCCCCCGCTCTCTGAAACATGTGCTGTGTCAACTCAGGGTTAAATGGATTAAGGGCGGTGCAAGATGTGCTTTGTTAAACAGATGCTTGAAGGCAGCATGCTCTTTAAGAGTCATCACCACTCCCCAATCTCAAGTACCCAGGGGCACAAACACTGCAGAAGGCCGCAGAGACCTCTGCCTAGGAAAACCAGAGACCTTTGTTCATGTGTTTATCTCCTGACCTTCTCTCTACTATTATCCTATGACCCTGCCATATCCCCCTCTCCGAGAAACACCCAAGAATCATCAATAAATACTTAATTAAAAAAAAAAAAAAAGGTTTCATGTGGCATTCAAGTCTTGCCTCTTCTGCCTTCTGCCATGTGAGGACGCAGAGTCCCTCTGCTCCAGAAGACGCAGCCACAAGGTGGCATCTGGAAGCAGAGTCGCCCTCAGAGACTACACACCTGCCAGCATCCTGATCTAAGACCTCCCAGCCTCCATAGAACTGTGAGAAATAGAGTGTGAGACATCAAGTGTATTGGTTAAAAAAAAAAAAAAATTAGAACTGTGAGAAATAAAGTTCTGGGTTTTTTTTGTTTTGTTTTGTTTTTTTGATGGAATTTTGCACTGTCACCCAGGCTGGGGTGCAGTGGCACGATCTCAGCTCACTGCAGCCTCTGCCTCCCGGGTTCAAGCGATTCACCAGCCTCAACCTCCTGAGTAGCTGGGATTACAGGTGCCTGCCACCATGCCTGGCTAATTTTTGTATTTTTAGTAGAGACGAGGTTTTGCCATGTTGGCCAGGCTGGTCTTGAACTCCTGACCTCAGGTGATCCACCCGCCTCGGCCTCCCAAAGTGCTGGGATTACAGGTGTGAGCCACCGTGCCCAGCCTGTTCTTTATAAATTACCTAGTCTCAGGTATTTTGTTACAGTGGCAGGAACAGACTAATACAAACAGCAAAAGTAATTAACGATTTAAGATGTGATGGCAATGATGTAATTGAAAGTTTAAGATGACCAAGAAGCACCGAGTGGTTTGAAGCCAGGAATGCCATGATTAGCTTGATGGATTAAGCAGATGCTTGGGCTGTAGTGTGGAGACTGGAAGGGAGAAGGCAAACCTGGGACCTGGGAGGCCAGGCAGGAAACTTGTCCACCAGGCAGGAGGGAGGGAGCCCTGAGCCAGGCTATGGCAAGGGTGACCAGAGAGCCTGACCAGGACCTGGTTTGCATAGAACAAGCCCTATTTACACCTGTTGTCCTGGGGCCCCACGCATTCTCAAATGAATCCCAGTTGCAAGGCTGGGCGCGGTGGCTCATGCCTGTAATCCCAGCAGTTTGGGAGGCCGAGATGGGCGGATCATCTGAGGTCAGGAGTTTGAGACTAGCCTGGCCAACATGGTGAAACCCCATCTCTAATAATAACACAAAAATTAGCTGGGCATGGTGGCGCACACCTGTAATCCCAGCTACTTGGGAGGCTGAGACAGGAGAATTGCTTGAACCCAGGAGGTGGAGGTTGCAGTGAGCCGAGATCATGCCATTACACTTCAGCCTGGGTGACAAGAGTGAAACTCCGTCTCAAAAAAAAAAAAAATGCATTTAATACACTTAACCTAAACAAGGTGTGGTGGCATGAGCCTATGATCCCAGCTACTCAGGAGGCTAAGTCGGGAGGACCACTTGAGGCCAGGAGTTCGCTGTGTGCTGTGATCACACTTGTGAATAGCCACCACACTCCAGCCTAGGCAACACAGCAAGATCTGTCTCTTAAAAAAAAAAAAAAAAAAAAAAAGACACCTAGCTGGGCACAGTGGCTCATGCCTATAATCCCAGCACTTTGGGAGGCCGAGGCGGGCAGATCATTTGAGGTCAGGAGTTTGAGACCAGCCTGGCCAACATGGTGAAACCCCATCTCTACTAAAAATACAAAAATTAGCTGGGCTTGGTGGCGCACACCTGTGGTCCCAGCTACTCAGGAGGCTGAGGTGAGTGAATCACCTGAACCCGGGAGGCAGAGGTTGCAGTGAGCTGAGAGCATGCCACTGCACTCCAGCCTGGGTGACAGAGCAAGACTCCGTCTCAGAAAAAAAAAAAAAAAAAAAGACACCTAACTTACTGAACATCATAGCTTAGCCTCGCCTATCTTAACATCTACAGACACTTACATTAGCCTACAGTTGGGGAAATCATCTAACGAAAAGCCTATTTTGTGATGAAGTGTTGAATATCTCATACAGTTTATTGAATACTGTGCTGAAAGTGAACACAGAAGGGCTGTATGAGAACTCCAAGTACATACGGTTCCTACTGAATGAGTGTTGCTTTCACGCCACCACAAAGTCAAAAATCTTAAGTTGAACGTCAGGGACATCTGTACGATATCACGTGTTATACTGGGGACAAGGGTGTCTTGGGGTGAAGGGGAGGGCAAGGAATGACCAGGGCTAGGGCCATGAATTTTAGCAGGTCCATGGCCATGCAGCCTGAGACTCGCCCGCAGCGCACGGTGGCTCTGTGATTGAGTTCCTGCACTGAGATGTGATTGGAAGAGACGTGACAACGTCCTTGCAAATGATGGTGAGGCCTTCCCCCATTGCCCCTTCTCCTGCTTTTTTGCAGAAAACATCAACAACCAGAGCCTTCCCCCAGGGAAGGATGGCAGAGCTGTCCCACAAGCCTGGGGCACCACATCGGGACTGTACGTGAAAGCAAAAAGAGCTCCTCTATTATTTAGGCCTTTGTTTTTCTATCTTCTTGTTACAGCAGTGTAGCCTGTGCACTAAAACACAGTAGGCATTTGCTTAATAGACTGTGTAGGAGTTTTAGATGGAAGTCCCCACTCATCACTACTGTTACCCTTAAATAGGTTTAATCTCTTAGATTCCCCAAGTCTTGGACTCAACTGTAGACCTTTTGCTCTGGACTTCTTTTTTTTTTTTTTTTTTTTTGAGATGGAGTCTTGCTTTGTCACTGCAACCTCCGCCTCCTGGGTTCAAGCGATGCTTCTGCCTCAGCCTCCCTAGTAGCTGGGACTACAGGCATGTGCCATCACTCCCAGCTAATTTTTATATTTTTAGTAGAGATGGGGTTTCACTATATTGCCCAGGCTGATCTCAAACTCCTGACCTCATGATCCACCTGCCTTGGCCTCCCAAAGTGCTGGGATTACAGGCTTACAGGTGTGAGCCACTGCACCTGGCTTGCCCTGGACTTTTACTGAATGGTCCCTAGGATGAGTTCCCCCCATTAAGGCCACAGAAAAACTGGGAAGCAGTAAGAAGCCTATATACGGAGACTGGCCTTAGAGGAAAGGGCTCAGCCACAGGGCTGAGCCAGGCCTGGTTTCCCTTCTAGCTGTCTGTGGATGTGCTGAGCCACGCGGGGGAAGCCACGTGGCAAGTTGCTTGAGTTTGGTCCTCTATGTTAGGCTAAAGGGGTAAGTAAAATAAAGTTGACAAATGGTGAGCGGCTGCAGAGGGCTCAGGAAGAAAGCACAGATGTCCCATCCATCCTTCAGACATGCGGGGGAGAGTTCCTGGTGTGATGAAGCCTTCTAGGCCACCCTGCTGAGTATACCCTGTGTTTACTGCGGCAGCAGCTGTGTGCAGGCAACGGAGCTGGCAGGAAGCAGCACCAAGCAGAATGAGACACTGCTCTTGCCACCAAGGGGCTAATGGGGCAGTGAGGAGACAGAAAGACTCTTTTTTTTTTTTTTTTTTTTTTTTTTGAGATGCAGTTTTGCTCTTGTTGCCCAGGCTGGAGTGCAATGGCAGGATCTTGGCTCACCGCAACCTCTGCCTCCCGGGTTCAAGCAATTCTCCTGCCTCAGCCTCCCGAGTAGCTGGGAGTACAGGCAAGCGCCACCATGCCCAGCTAATTTTATATTTTTAGTAGAGACGGGGTTTCTCCATGTTGGTCAGGCTGGTCTCAAACGCCCGACCTCAGGTGTTCCACCTTCCTCGGCCTCCCAGAGTGCTGGGATTACAGGCATGAGCCACTGCACCCGGCTGAGACAGAAAGACTCTTAACCATAATGTGATGCAAAGGAAACTCCAAATCTGTGGTTGGTCCTTTCAGACCTCCTGAAGTGCTGGTGGCCGGCATCCTAGAGACCCCACCCTCACCTGCGGTGCTGCCTGCCAACCTGGGCTCATGGCACGTAAGGATGAGATCACTGCTCCGCTTGGTTTGTCAAAGCTCACTTTAGAGGCAGTGCAGCACCCCGCCCCCAATTCAGAGAAACACTGGGTATGTTGTCTGCAACTTCAGATATGTGGGATAAACAAACCCCTACTCAAGTGGAAACTAATCCTGCCGTTTTTCTCTGCCTTTGCAATTCATCAAAGCATCCGTCCTCAAAGTCTCAGTGTCTCATGTGTGCCTTCCAATGGATCTTTCTTCTTGCCACGATAAATGGCATACTTTTATCTTTTTTTTTTTTTTTTGAGACAGGATCTCGCTCTGTTGCCCAGTCTAGAGTGCAGTGGTGATCACAGCTCACTGCAGTCTCAAACTCCCGGGCTCAAGTGATCCTCCTGTCTCAGCCTCCTGAGAAGCTGGGACTACAGGCACACGCTACCATGCCTGGCTAATTTTTTGTGTGTTTAGTAGAGATGGGGTCTTCCTGTGTTGCCCAGGCAGTTCTTAAACTTCTGGGCTCATGTGATTCCCCTAACTTGGCCTCCCAAAGTGCTAGGATTACAGGTGCTTAGCCTAGTTTTATCCTTAATAGGCCTCCTTTAAGGTGTTGCAATCTTTCAGTTCATTTTGGCTTAAGGTTTGTATTTTTCTTTTTCTGATGGTGGCCTGCTGGTTGAAAAGGCCTGGGTTCTGAACACGGGGTGCAATTTGTAAGGATTGCATTTGGAGCAGGTGACATTACTTAAGCTGTGTTTCCATCCTGGGGTACCTCCAACCAACAAAGTCAAAGATGTAAAATACATTAATGGAGCATTTTTTCCTTTGGCCTGCAATAGAAAACTCTAAAGAATTAAAAGAAGAAAAAAAGAAGGAAGACTCCTATACATGTATGTACAAAATATATGTATATCTGCTATGGACAGAATGTCTGTGTCCCCCCCAAAATTCGAATGTTGACATTCTAACCTCCATTATGATAGTATTAGGAGGTGGAGCCTTCGGGAAATAATTAGGTCGTGAGAATTGCGCCTTCATGAATGGGTTTAATGCTCTTATAAGAAGAGAATAAGAGAGCGTCCCCTCTCTCTCTGTGTCTCTGTCTCTGTGTCTCTGTGCCATGTGAGGAGGCAACAAGAAATCAACCTTCTCTTAGCCAGGAAGAAGGCCCTCACCAAGAACTCCAGCCATGCTGACATCTTGATCTCTGACTTTCAGGTTCCAGACCTGTGAGAATAAATGTTTGTTGTTTAAGCCACCCAGTCTATGGTAATTTGCTATAGCAGCCTGAGCTAAGAATAGGGGTGTGTGTGTGTGTGTGTGTGTGTGTGTGTGTGTGTGAAAATGATGAATACAGTATCATTACAATTAATGAGGTGCCTAATGGTGGTTGCCAGGAGTAGGGGGAGGGACATAAGG
This sequence comes from Pongo abelii, assembly GCF_028885655.2. NCBI lineage: Eukaryota > Metazoa > Chordata > Mammalia > Primates > Hominidae > Pongo > Pongo abelii. The sequence goes on from NC_071999.2 coordinate 22,880,024, forward strand.
ACCTTGTTGTTTAATGAGCACAGCTTCCATTTACAAGATGGAAAACTCCTGGAGATCTGTTTCACAATGATATAAATATCCGTAACATCACTGAACCGTACACTTAACAATGGTTGAGTGATACATCCCATGTTAGGTGTTTTTAACCACAATTTTTAAAAACCCAGATACCTAATTGTCAATTCTTGATTTCTTATTGGTCAAGGAATATCACTGGTATTAGTTCATCTACTGTGTCGCACCCTCGATTTAAAAATGCCCAGGGTTGTTTGAACTTTGAAGAAAAGATGACCCATATGATCCAGTCAGCAGCGCAATTCACCCTTTGTTCTTTGTTAACTCAGTGAAAGGGGTCACACTCATAATGGCTTTACCCGTTGTTGATGATGGTTATCTCTTCTCCCTCTGGTGTTCCCTGAAGAAAGGGTCCTCCTGAGAAAAGAAGCTTAGAAGGGGAGGCTGAAAAAGGAGATCAGGTGCAAGGACGTGAGGCCAGCCAGGCATCAGAGCACACTTGGGTAGCCATGGGCTAGCCTGTGGGTGGTCAGAGTGACACATCACATGGGAGACTCAGCCTACTGGCAAACTTCCTGATTTATTCAAAGTATACCGCAGGATGTAGTCTTGTGGCAAGTGGGCTGCAGAGATGCTGAGTACCTTGGTAGAAGCACCCAGGGCCATCCCCTACAGGTGGTCATGCATGTGGGTGCATTGACATCAGCCTGGGAAGCCCTCATATTGCTACTGTGTTACCCTTCCTCCCTGCGGTCCTGCTCCCCGCTTCCCATCCCCCTGCAGTCCCTGAAGCTTCTGCCCAAGGGCATTTACTCCACCCCAGTGCTCCTCCATGCTCCTTGCTAGCCAAGCAACACTTTTATTCAACCAGAAAAAGGCAAGCCAGCCAGCGCGGTGGCTCACACCTGTAATACCAGCACTTGCGGAGGCCAAGGGAGGTGGATCACTTGAGGTCAGGAGTTCTAGACCAACCTGTTCACCAACATAGCAAAAGCCTGACTTTACTAAAAATATAAAAATTAGCTGGGTGTGGTGGCACGCACTTGTAATCCCAGCTACTTGGGAGGCTAAGGCAGGAGAATCACTTGAACCCAGGAGGTGGAGGTTGCAGTGAGCTGAGATTGCACCATTGTACTCTAGCCTAGGTGACAGAGTGAGATGCCATCTCAAAAAAGAAGGAAAGAAAAAGGCAAGCCTTTCTTCAGACTCCTTACCACGTGCTACTGGACACGGTCATAGTCACTGTCCTATTTGATGACAACTAGAATGGGACGGGGCTCACACAGAGTGGTGCAAAACACAGTCTGCACAACCATGAGCAGCAGCTTTTTATGCTGTCTATGGAAAGCTTTGACTCTGCAGTTAATCTTTCTGAGACTCCCATTTCCTTCTACTTTGGCCAACAGACATCATACAAGTTAGTGGGCCTTTTTGTAGAACAAAACTGATATTAAAGCCAATAACTAATCAAAGCCAGATTCCTAAAAACATATCTCACAAAACTGCTGTCACACAAGCACAAAAAGTAGTTGCCCCACTACCCTCACACCAAACACATGGCACTTAACGGCATTTCCTAAGTGTCAGACATTGTCGTTAGTGTTCCACAATAACGGCATTTCCTAAGTGTCAGACATTGTCGTTAGTGTTCTACAAATATTAACTCATTGAACTGCATCCTCTTAGCAATCTTATGAGGCTGTCATGATTATTTCTCTATTATAGATGAGAACTCTGAAGCATGAAAAGGCCAAGTGTCTTAGTCCATATTATGCTGCTATAGCAGGATACCTGAGATTGGGTAATATACAAAAGAATTTCTCACAGTTCGGGAGGCTAGGAAGTCCAAAGTCAAGGCAATGGCATCTGGTGATCTGGTGAGGGCTGTATCCTCTGGAGGGAAGGGATGCTGTGTCCTCATATGGCAGAGGGTAGAGAGGCAAATGGGCAAATGCTACATGAAGCCTCTTTTATAAGGGCCTTAATCCCATTAACCAGGAAGGAGTCCTCATGGTCTAATCACCTCTTAAAGGCCTACCTCTTAATACTGTCACATTGGCAACACCTGAGTTTTAGAGGGGACACATTCAAACCACAGGACTAAGTAAATTCCTCAACGTCACCCAGAGTTAGCAAGTGGAGAACCATGAGCAAATCCAGGCAGCTGGCCTCAGAGCGCTACACAATGCTTCCTTTGTTTGTTTGTCTTGGGGTTTTTCTTTTCTTTCTTTCTTTTTTTTTTTTTGAGGGTCTCACTATGTTGCCCAGGCTGGTGCCTCCCAGTTTCTTATTTCCATTTTTACTCATTATTTCACTTATTTTTATTTTCACTCAATGAACACATCCAAAAGCCTAAAGCCATCTTTATATAGGCATTATAAACAGATACATTTTTAAAATTTATGTAAATCAACACAAGTGGTCATGGAAAAATGGTGAATGTAAGCAAAATTAAAATGACTGAGAATCTGCATTTGCATTACCTGGGTTTGGAAAGCAAAAGTGTGGGAGTTCAGCATGGTATTTATTCATAAATTAAGAATCGGAAAGACACCAAGCTCAGTATTTCCTGTCACTCACCTCAGCCTTAACCAGTTGGGACCACCCAGTCGCCCCAGGAATGGAGATTTTTCACTGAACTTTCTGTTTGGGAGGCAGCACCCCTCCCACCCAGCGGCTGCTGCCTAGTGGCTGCCACATTTTCAGCTGGGGAATTCCAGCTTTGCCTTATCTCTGTGGCAGGCCACCAGGAGCCATGCTGGACTGAAGTCAAGGCACAGCCTGATGATAGTGATCTATAATTACTGCTTGTCCCTTGTAACTACACTTTTAAGCACTGTCAAGAAATTACTGTACCTTTTGTAGTATATTCAAAGCTAAAGTGGAAGATCTTAAAGATTCCCATTCTATTTATAAAGCTATGATGACATCATGTCCTTAGCAATGACAAGTTCTGCGCATATGAAATTTATAACATAGATCAAGTTTTGAGAATTTTTACCTTGTTCCTAGAAGTCTAATTGAAGATGTACCTAACATAACCAACTTTGCTTCATATTTACTTTTTCCATGTGTTCTTAAGTGTAATAGGTAGGACCACTTTGTTGGCCACTCATTCATTCATTCATACACAGTTTCAACCAACATTTGTTGAATGTTAGATCTCGGGCAAAAGCTATGCCCTAGAACGCAGGAAAAATAAAACAGACCCTACCATCCTGGAGAAAGAAAGAAAAGAAAGAACACTGGGCAAGTGCCACTGAACTCTGTGCTAGGCATTGGTCTAGAAAGACTGACATGTTAACAAGTAATTAGAATAGTTTGAAAGATTTAGGATATCATCATTCAAGATTTTGTGGGTGGCTGGGTGCAGTGGCTTATGTATGTAATACCAGCCCTTTGGGAGGCCAAGGCAGGAGGATCACTCTAGACCAGACTGGGCAACATAATGAGGTCCCATCTCTACAAAAATACAAAAATAGCTAGGTATGGTGGCACACACCTGAGCCTGGAAGGTTGAGCCAACATTGAGCTGAGATCATGCCACTGCACTCCAGACTGGGAGACAGAATGAGACCATGTCTCAAAAAAAGAAAAAATACGTGGGTACAGGAGGAAGGAATGATGAAGTGTCCTGCCACTTGCAATCACAGGCAATGGCTTATCTTTTCTAATTTCATGTTTCTTCCATGTGATCTGGGACTCTTCTTTCCTCCAATACACAGGACCTCTTCAAATGGGGAGATAATTTATGAGCATAAACTATCAACAATTGAGCTAAATCTCAAGCACAATCTCAGTTTACTCAGCATTGCTTTGCTTTTTCATTTTTTGTTTTTATTTCTTGCTCGAGTGGTTAATATGCCTACGTGGTTCAAAAATAGTATTTTTAGGCTGGGTGCGGTGGCTCACGCCTGTAATCCCAGCACTTTGGGAGGCCAAGACAGGCAGATCACCTGAGGTCAGGAGTTCGAGATCAGCCTGGCCAACATGGCAAAACCCTGTCTCTACTAAAAATACAAAAATTAGCCAGGCGTGATGGCGTGGGCCTGTAATCCCAGCTACTCTTTAGGCTGGGGCAGGAGAATCACTTGAACTCAGGAGGCGGAGGTTGCAGTGAGCCGAGATTATAGCACTGCATTCCAGCCTGGGCAACAGAGCAAGAGTCCTATCTCAAAAAAAAAAAAGTATTTAAAAATATAACTAAATGTATTTTCATATATTATTTATATATTAATATATTACATGATTAATATTACTAAATAATTTATTTTATTAATAATAAATAAAATATTTTTATTAATAATAAATGTTTTATTAGTAAATATAAGGTTTGTAAAATAAGTATAAAATATTAATAATTATATTTATGTGTGTATATACATATACATACATAAAATAAGGTATACAGTCTCTATAGGTTGCTACTTGTATTAGTTCCTCATGGGCCTTTCCTATGTTCATTCATGAACAAACCAATGCAAATGTACTTACTTACTCCTCACCTCCCCGTTTTATAAATAAAATGTAGCACTCTGTCTACAATACTCAGCACCTTGCTTTTGTTCATTTAATAGTATATCCTGGACAATGATGACATCCTCATTATTTTTTACTGCTGCATTATATTCCTTTTTGTGAATGGGCCATTATTTAACCAAACTCTGTTGGATGAGCATTTGGGTTCTTTAGTTTAAAGTCTTTTGTTGTGTCAAGCTTGTAACCATAGCCTTTTGTATACATGCTTGTGTATCTGAATGATTAGTACTCAGAAAAGGGGTTGCAGAGTCAAACATATTTTTAAATTGGATTAAATACTGTATTGACAAAGTGTTCCCTATTGGGGTGGTAACATTTTACATTTTCATCAGCAATGTAGGAAAGCTCCCGTTTCTTCAACGTTTGGGTTTTTGCTGATGCAGTAGGTAGAAAGCAGTGTTTCCGTCAAGTTTTAATGTGCCTACTTTTCTCTTACATGAGAGAGGTTGGGCATCCTTTCATTGATTCCAGGGCCATTTGCATTTCTTGTTCTATAAACTGTGTCCATTGCCCATTTTTCATTTGGATTAATCTTTTCTATTTCTAAGAACTCCTTGTAAGTCAGAGAGGCCAGACAGATTGGCTCACACCTGCAATCCCAGCACTTTGGGAGGCCAAGATGAGAGGATTGCTTGAGCCCAGGAGTTCGAGACCAGCCTGGGCAACATGGTGAAACCTTGTTCCTACAAAAAAATCTTAAAAAATAGAAATTAGAATAATAATAATAATAATAATAATAATAATAATAATAAGTTAGAATAGCCCCGTGTCTGTGGCATAGTTTCCAGTATCTTTTTCTGGTTTGTCGTTTGTTTGCTGTTTACAGGCAGGGTCTTGCTCTGTCATCCAGTGGGAGTGATGTGGCACAATCAGGGCTCATTGTAGCCTTGAACTCCTGGGGTCAAGTGATCCCCTCTGCTTCAGCCTCCCAAGTAGCTGGGACTACAGGCATGCACCACGCCCAGCCATGTCATTTGTTTTTTAACTTTGCTTATGGTGATTGATTTTTATGAGGTGGGATTATCTGCTCTGTCGCCCAGAATGGAGTGTAGTAGCACGATCATAGCTCTCTGCAACCTCAAACTCCCAGGCTCACGTAATCCTCCCACCTCAGCCTTCTGAGTAGCTAGGACTACAGGTGTGCACCACACCCAGGTAATTTTTTATTTTAGTAAAAACAGAGTTTTGCCATGTTAGCCAGGCTGGTCTCGAACTCCTGACCTTAAGTGATCCACCTTCCTCAGCATCCCAAAGTGCTGGGATAACAGGTGTGAGCCACCATGCTGGGCCAATGTCCCCACTTAAAAATGCAACATCCATGTCTACCCAAACACTCCAAGCCCCTTACCCTGCTTTACCTTTTCCACAATGATCACTTTGTAATATAATCTTTTTTTTTCTTTTTTTTTTTTTGAGACAGAATCTCATTCTGTTGCCCAGGGTGAAGTGCAGTGGTATGATCTTGGCTCAATGCAACCTCTGCCTTTCAGATTCGAGTGATTCTTGTGCCTCAGCCTCCCAAGCAGGTGGGAATACAGGCATGTGCCACCACACCAGCTAGTTTTTAAATTTTTAGTAGAGATTGGGTTTCACCATTTTGGCCAGGCTGGTCTCAAACTCCTGACTTCAACTGATCTGCCTAGCTCAGCCTCCCAAAGTGCTGGGATTACAGGTGTGAGCCACCATGCCTGGCCGCTTTGTAACATGATCTATTATTCACTTACTTATTTTCTTCTTTTTATTGCCTGTCTTCTTCATAGGACTATAAACTTCACTGGGACAGAGTTTTTTTCTCGTTTGTTTACTGAACATCCGCAGAGCCTAAACAGAGCCTCGAATGCAGGAAGTATTCAATAAATATTTATCAAGTGGATGAATTCAATTTTTTTTTCTTTTTCCATTGGAGTTGGAGGTTTTTTTTCTTATGAGTTCTTTACATATTAAAGATATTGGCTGGGCGTGGTGGCTCATGCCTGTAATCCCAACAATTTAGGAGGCCAAGGCGGGCAGATTGCCTGAGGTCAGGAGTTCGAGACCAGTCTGGCTAACATGGTGAAACCCTGTCTCTACTAAATATACAAAACAATTAGCTGGGCGTGGTGGTGTGCATCTTTAATCCCAGCTACTCGGGAGGCTGAGGCAGGAGAATGGCATGAACCCAGGAGGCAGAGCTTGCAGTGAGCTGAGATCACACCACTGCACTCCAGCCTGGGCGACAGAGCAAGACTGTCTCAAAAAAAAAAAAAAAAAAAAAAGATATTAGCCCTTTTGTCAATATGTTATAAATATTTTTCTTAGAATATGTCGCCAAAAAAAGGAATATGTCTCCAGTTTTCCTATGCATTTTCTTACATTATGGATAATATTTTATGGGCTGTATTATAGATATTTCCCTATATTTAAAAAAAATTTGGCCTGGCATGCTGGCTCATGCCTGTAATCCCAGCACTTTGGGAGGCTGAGGCTCCCTCCTCAATCCCAGTAGGCACCATTCCCACCATTGTGTCTCTACCAGTGGCCACCTGCATTCACAAAGCATTGCCTTTATTCCTGGCACACACAGATAATAATTGAGGTCATTGTGTGGTCACTGCATGCTATGCCCCACCAGGATCCCATTTCTACCAAGAGGAGCTTGCCACTGCCTTCCAACCCAACCATCTCAGACAGCCAACCCCAGAACCTCACTGCTTTGGCCTTAGGGTTTGTGCCCTGCCCCTCCCTCCCCACCTCCCACCCACACCCCTTCCCCCCGCCCCCGCCTCCCACCAGATTCCTATGTTGAATAGTCCCCACTGTGTTGGTATTGAGAGTTGAGATCATTGGTAAATGATCAGGTCATGAGGATGGACCCCTCATGAATGTGATTAGTGTCCTTGTTTCTGTTACCAGGCTGGAGTGTAGTGGTGTGATCTCTGCTCACTGCAACCTCTGCTTCCCAGGTTCAAGCGATTCTCCTGCCTTAGCCTCCCAAGTAGTTGGGATTACAAGCATGTGCCAACCACGCCCAGCTAATTCCTGTATTTTTAGTAGAGATGGGGTTTCACCATGTTGGCCAGGATGGTCTCGATCTCCTGACCTCGTGATCCACCCACCTCGGCCTCCCAAAGTGCTGGGATTACAGGTGTGTTGCCCAGGCTGGAATGCAATTGTACGATCTTGGCTCACTGAAACCTCTGCCTCCTGGGTTCAAGTGACTCTCCTGCCTCAGCCTCCTGAGTAGCTGGGATTACAGTCATGGGCCACTACTCCTGGCTAATTTTGTATTTTTAGTAGTGACGGGGTTTCTCCATGTTGGTCAGGCTGGTCTTGAACTCCCGACCTCAGGTGATCCGTCTGCCTCGACCTCCCAAAGTGCTGGGATTACAGGCGTGAGCCACTGCACCTGGATCTCTCTCTGTCTCCCTCTGTCACCCGGGCTGGAGTGCAGTGGCGTGATCTCAGCTCACTGCAACCTCCACCTCCCGGGTTGAAGCAATTCTCATACCTCAGCCTCCCGAGTAGCTGGGATTACAGGCGCCCACCACCATGCCCGGCTATTGTTTGCCCTTTTTTGCCCTTCTGCCATGTAAGGACACATAGAAGGTGCCGTCTAAGAGGAACGGGGCCTCACCAGACACTGAATACCTGGCTCCTTGATCTTGGACTTCCCCACCTCCAGAACGATGAGCAAGACATTCTGTTGTGTATAAATTATGCAGTCTAAGCTGTTTTGCTGCAGCAGCCTGAACAGACTGAGACACCCACATTTGAGAGTTGTTTCCTGGGGCCACTTCTGGCACCAAACACTTACGCAGTGTTCAATTGGAAAAACAGAAACCATTCTATATATTTTAAGCAGAAAGGGATTTAAATTACGGAATCAGATACTGTAAAAACTGCTGGCAGGTCTAAAGGAGCAAAAATCCAGGGAAGTTTGTCAAAATAGCATGAAGAAAGATGATAAGTAGCGTGAAAAAATCCAGGAAAGTAAGGTGTTAGTTTCCATGTTCATCATGGCAGCTGTGGGACAGGGACCTAGGAAATTGCTGCCCCCTGTTCCCTGGTTAGAAACCTCCATGATGCTCAAACACCCATCAGGGAGGGGCAGCCTCACAGGGGGTGCCTGGAGGTGGCTGCAAGGCCTCAGGTGTGCTGAGGTCCCCACATTCCCACTGCTCGCTGCCTCAGCATCCCTTTGTCTTTCAAATAATGCAGGAGTACCTATCCTTGGTCCTTGGCAGAATGTAAATCCTAGAACCCTGGAGGCAAGAGGGTCTGGGAAATACAGTTCTAGGATTCCGAAGAAGGCAGTGGAGATAAACAGTGGTTGAAGATAAAAAGAGGGAGAGAAAGCTCCATAATGTCTAGCACACTCCATTAAAAACCTGGCCGGGCGCGGTGGCTCACATCTGTAATCCCAGCACTTTGGGAGGCCGGGGTGGGCGGATCACGAGGTCAGGAGATCGAGACCACGGTGAAACCCCGTCTCTACTAAAAATAAAAAAAATAATAATAATTAGCCAGGCGTGGTGGTGGGCGCCTGTATTCCCAGCTACTTGGGAGGCTGAGGCAGGAGAATGGCGTGAACCCAGGAGGCAGAGCTTGCAGTGAGCTGAGATTGCGCCACTGCACTCCAGCCTGGGTGACAGAGTGAGACTCTGTCTCAAAAAACAAAACAAAACAAAAAACAAACAACAACAACAACAAAAAACTTCTTTCTAATCAGGAATTCAGCTCTCTTCATTATACTCACTCTTTCTGTGAGTCTCCTGACCCCCCCACAGGCTGGTATTTCTCAGGGCCCGGTCCACAGGCCAGGTGTGCCCCATCCCAATCCTACTAAAATGTGCTCTCTGCAGGCGGCCTTTTTAGGATCACCCTTAAGTATGCTGACAACCAAAACTTTCCTTTTCTCCAAGCTGTGAAGCTAAGGTTTGTGGAGTTTCCAATGGTTGCAAAGCCCACAGAACTCGCTGAGCAACTGAGCTTCTGTCTGCTCCCCCTGTGCTGGCACTGCCCAGAGTGGCAGCTTGCGAAGTCAGGAGCAGGATGAGGCATCTGAGACGGCCCTGCCTCCTCAATACGCTTCAGCACACTCCAGTGTGTGAGTACAAGGCAGGAAGCACTGGCTGCTGTCATTCCCCTTGTCCTGAAGAATGACAAATAGTCCATTGTAGGGTCCCAGCGGCTTCCCTGCCATGCCCAACTCATACCCTCAGTATAAATTACAAATTTACAGTTACACACCCTACCCTCATACCTTAGCAGAGAAAAAAAATTAAGCTGAGTTACAAACTAGATGTTATTAAAAGCCTAAAGATTATGGTTACAAAGAAAAACATAACTATTACACATTCTCAAGGCTTATTTTTTCTTTGTAAAGACAGGCAGGCTGGACACAGTGGCTCATGCCTGTAATCCCAGCACTTTGAGAGGCCGAGGTGGGCAGATCACCTGAGGTCAGGAGTTCAAGACCAGCCTAGACAACATGGTGAAACCCTGTCTCTACTAAAAATACAAAAATTAGCCAGGTGTGGTGGCGCGTGCCTGTAGTCCCAGCTACTCGGGAGGCTGAGTCAGGATAATCGCTTGAACCTGGGAGGCGGAGGTTGTGGTGAGCCAAGACTGAGCCACTGCACTCCAGCCTGGGCAACAAGAGCAAAACTCCATCTCAAATAAATAAATAAAGGCAATTAAAATGTAAATTTGTAAAACAACAACAACAACAACAAAATAAAGGCTTGTGATACTACCCACCAGAATAGATCAAGCAAAAATTTGGATCTGGTAATTTTTTTTTTTTTTGAGATGGAGTCTCGCTCTGTTGCCCAGGCTGGAGTGCAGTGGCACTATCTCAGCTCACTGCAAGCTCCGCCTCCTGGGTTCACGCCATTCTCCTGCCTCAGCCTCCTGAGTAGCTGGGACTACAGGCGCCTTCCACCACGCCTGGCTAATTTTTTACATTTTTTAGTAGAGATGGGGTTTCACTATGTGAGCCAGGATGGTCTCGATCTCCTGACCTTATGTGGACCTGGTAATTTTTAAGTCTTAAAAATTCTTTGAACTCGGAACTGTAAATGATGAAGAGATGTCCAAAGCACTGGCAGGACTTGCACAGAAATTGCCTGGCTGCTTGAATTTCAAACCTCTCACCTTCCCAAGTCAGTGAGCACCAAGCTTTGGGAAGGATTCCCAACCCCTGGGAGCCCTGGAAGCAGCTGAGGCCCTCGGCTTTCCCTGGAGATGTTGGTTTCCATTGTTTGTTGTTGTTGTTGTTTTAAGATTCCCAGGTGCTTCTAATGTGCAGCCACCATTGAAAACCTCTGGTTTAGGGGTTAAATAAGGCGGACATCTCAACTGTTTTCATATTAATACTTCACTACTACTCCCAGAAATAACCTAGTAACTATTTCCAGTCCCACAATGTAATGGTCTTGAACTGATGCCATTTAAAGTTGTGTTCACCTGGCCTGTAACAGCCACCTTGACTCCTTTCATAGCCTGGGGTTGTGGCTGACTTTTGTGACTTTCCCTGAGTGAAACGGTGGGTGCACTAGAGTTACTGTCTTCTCTCCTGGCTGGCCATTTTGAAATACCTTCCGCATACAATACATGCCTACTTATTTGCTTTTTCTCCCTTTTCCTTGATCAGGACTTAAGAGTTTTGAAAGTAACAATGAGAACACATGGACACAGGAACGGGAACATCACACTCTGGGGACTGTTGTGGGGTGGGGGGAGGGGGGACGGATAGCATTAGAAGATATACCTAATGCTAAATGGCGAGTTAATGGGTGCAGCACACCAGCATGGCACATGTATACATATGTAACTAACTTGCACATTGTGCACATGTACCCTAAAACTTAAAGTATAATAATAATAAAAAAAAAAGAGTTTTGAAAGTTGATTAAAATATTCTTCAGAACTTGAATCTGGCTGTCAAGAATGTGAGTGAAGCCCCATATAGTGGCTCACACCTGTAGTCCCAGCAGTTTGGGAGGGCAAGGCAGGAGGATCTCTTGAGCCCACGAGTTCCAGACCAGCCTGGGCAACATAGTCACTCTGGTGGGGGCATGCCCTCTGCACCAGCTCTGGGAGGTGATTCTGCCTGTGTTGCTGACTGCCCAGCCTCACAGAGTGGTTGTGTGTTTTTCTAAGCCTAATTGATCAGCCTTCTTGGTGGTTCTGTGAGCTGCTTTTTCAGCCCATTCCTTTTCTTAAATTGGCCAGAGTCCTTCCGTGTTTGCAAGAAGAATCCCAACCGCTATGACTCTTATTCTAATTAAAATAAAATTCAAACTCCTGTCATGGCCTCAGATAGGTGACCTGGCCCCTGCCCACATCTGTGGCCTTTCTGTCCTTTGTCCTCCCTGCTCCAGCCCCTGGCCTGGCTTCTTTTTTTTTTTTTTTCTTTTTTTTAGACAAAGTCTCACTCTGTCCCCCAGGCTGGAGTGCAATGGTGCAATCTCGGCTCACTGCAACCTCTGCCTCTCGGGTTCAAGTGATTCTCCTGCCTCAGCCTCCTGAGTAGCTAGAATTACAGGCGCCTGCCACCATGCCCGGCTAATTTTTTTGATATTTTTAGTAGAGACGGGGTTTCACCATGTTGGCCAGGCTGGTCTCGAACTCCTGACCTCAGGTGATCTGCCCGCCTCGGCCTCCCAAAGTGTTGGGATTACAGGCGTGAGCCACTGTGCGCGGCTGGCCTGGCTTTCTTTCGTTCTCCCTACATGCAGCCTGGGCCATCTCAGCCACTTCCCAGAGCTCACCCTCTGCCTGCAAGCCCCATCTCCCAGATCTCCAGGCTGTCTCCTCTCATTTGGCATCACTTCAGAGCCCTGTGTGTTCCTCTTTCTTTTTTTTTTTTTTTTTTTTTTGGAGACAGGGTCTTGTTCTGTCACATAGGCTGGAGCGCAGTGGCACAATCATAGCTCACTGCAGCCTTGACCTCCTGGGCTCAAGTGATCCTCCTACATTAGCTTCCCAAGTAGCTGAGACCACAGGTGCACACTACCATACCCACTTAATTTTAAAATTTTTTGTAGAGATAGGGTCTTACTATGTTGTCCAGACTGATCTTGAAGTCCTGGGCTCAAACAATCCTTCTGACTCGGCCTCCCAAAGTGTTGGGGTTATAGGCATGAGTTTCCAGTTTATTTGGGTAAATACCAAGGAGCATGGTTGCTGAATTGTACGACAATAGTATGTTTAGTTCTGTAAGAAACTGCCAAACTATCTTTCAAAGTGGCTGTACCATTTTGCATTTCCACCAGCAATGAATGAAATTTCCTGTTGCTCTACATCCTCAGCATTTGGTGTTGTCAATGTTTTTTATTTAGCTGCATAAACAATCATGTCACCTGCAAACTACAACAGTTCTTTTTTTTTTTTTTTTTAATTAGTTTATATAAATAGACACAGGGTTTTGCTATGTTGCCCAGGCTAGTCTCAAACTACTGGGCTCAAGTGATCTGCCTGCCTCAGCCTCCCAAATTTCTGGGATTACAGGCATAAGCCACCACGCCCAGCCAGTACAACAGTTTTAATTCTTCCTTCCCAATCTGTCTACCTTTACTTTTCTTTTCTCGTCTTGCATTAGCTAGGACTTCTAATACAATATTAAAAAGCAGTAGTGAGAAGGGACATCCTTTCCTTGTTCCTCATCTTAGGGGGAGGACTAATTTCTCACCATTAAGAATGATGTTAGCTGTAGGCTTTTTGTAGATGTTCTTTATCTAGTGGAGGAAGTTCCTCTCTATTCCTAGTTTGCTGACAGTTTTTATCATGAATGGGTGTTTGATTTTGTCAAATGCTTTTTTTTTCATTATTGATATGATCATATTATTTTTCTTCTTTATTATTATTATTATTTTTTGAGATGGAGTCTTGCTCTGTTGCCCAGGCTGGAGTGAGCACAGTGGCATGATCTCGGCTCCCTGCAACCTCCGCCTCCCAGGTTCAGGTGATTCTACCGCCTCAGCCTCTTGAATAGCTGGGATTACAGGCGTGCACCACCACACCCAGCTAAATTTTGTATTTTTAGTAGAGACGGGGTTTCACTATCTTGCCCAGGCTGGTCTTGAACTCATGACCTCGTGATCCACCAGCCTTGGCTTCCCAAAGTACTGGGATTACAGGCATGAGCCACTGCGCCCAGCCGATTTTTCTTCTTTAGCTTGTTGATATGATGGGTCACATCACATCAACTGATTTTTTTTTTTTTTTCTGGACTGTGTGGCATTTGTCACCTTTTATTTTATTTATTTATTTAATTTTTGAGATGGAGTCTTGCTCTGTTGTCCAGGCTGGAGTGCAGTGGCCTGATCTTGGCTCACTGCAACCTCCACCTCCTGGGTTCAAGCGATTCTCCTGCCTCAGCCTCCTAAGTAGCTGGGATTACAGGCACGTGCCACCATGCCCGGCTAATTTTTGTATTTTTAGTGGAGACGGGGTTTTTGTATTTTGTTTTGTATTTTTAGTAGAGACAGGGTTTCACCATGTTGGTCAGGCTGGTCTTGAACTCCTGACCTTGTGATCCGCCTGCCTCGGCCTCCCAAAGTGCTGGGATTACAGGCATGAGCCACCACGCCCGGCCACATTAGCTGATTTTTAAATATTGAGCCAGCCTTGCATACCTGGGATAAATCCCACTTGGTTATGGTTTTTTTAATACAACATTGTTGGATACAATTTGCTTATATTTGTTCAGGATTTTTGCTTCTGTGTTCATGAGAGATACTGATCTATCTATCTATCTATTTTTTTTTTAAGCGAGGATCTCATCTTGTCACCCAAGCTGGAGTGCAGTGGTACAATCCTGGCTCACAGCAGCTTCAGTCTCCTAGACTTAAGTGATCCTCCCACCTAAGCCTCCCAAGGAGCGGGGACTATAGACATGCACCACCACCCCTGGCTACTTTTTCATATTTTTTTATAGAGATGGGGTTTTGCCATGTTGACCAGGCTGGTCTTGAATTCCTGACCTCAAGTGATCTGCCCACCTTGAACTCCCAAAGTGCTGGCATTACATGTGTGAGCCACTGCGCCTGGCCCTAAAATGTCTTTAACCATGTAACACATATTTTAATACCAGGTATACATTTATTTGGGAGCAGTGGCTCACTCGTGTAATCCCAGCACTTTAGGAGGCCTCTACAGCTTGCCTCTGGTAAATATGTTGCTGACACTCTGCAGACTCTTGAGGAAGTAGATGTCTGTTTGAAAACCATTTTCCATCTAATCATTCAAATGCTTAAATTAGGGAGTAAAATGAGAGACATTTCAACTCTCTGAAAAGACAATGCCACCCCTTATTCTGTTCCACTGGCTTAAAAGTAAATGGGTTTCCGAATCCTACACCTCAGGGTCTAATTGGTGGGAACAGCCTAGTAATTTATCCAACTGTTCATTGATATAATTCAATAGGCATTAACTGAGCACTAGCTATGTGCTAGGCAGGCTCTGTGGACTAGGCTAGGAGCTGGGGATGCAGAGGTAAGACCGAGCCTCTGCCCTCAGGGAGTTTACATTCTATAAAGAGAGGGTGACGTAAGTCACATAAATCAGAAACGAGAGATGCTATGAGAAATAAACAAGCGATTGCTGATGGAGGAGGGAGGTAGAGAGAACTCTACATTACTAAAGCTGAGAAAGGCCTCTCTGAGATTACTTTGATAATAGACTGAGTGAGGACTGAGGATGGGACAAGGGTGTGGGGGAAGATTGTCTCAGGTAGAGTAAGCAGCAAGTGTTAATGTCCTGGGCTGGTAGGGAAGGCCCACAGGGCTGCAGAGCAGCGAATTAGGAGGATGGCGGGAGAGGAGGGCGGAGGAGTCATCAGTACCTTAGTATGGAAGTTAGCTTTTGTTCCAAAGTACAATGGATACTTTGAAGGTTTTTAATCAAGGGATTAGGACTTTTAAAACACTACCCCTCTGGCTATAGTGTGAAGAATGCCAGTAGGGGTAACACAGCAAGACCAATTAGGAGGATCAGGACTGATTCATGGCAGCATTGCCTGTAGTGCTGATGCCAAACAGGTACTTCTGCTCATTTGTAAAAATACAGAGTTCTGGCCAGGCTGTGGTGGCTCATGCCTGTAATCCCAGTAAGAGGTGAAGCCAGCTGGACTTCCTGGGTGGAGTGGGGACTTGGAGAACTTTTCTGTCTTACAAGAGGATTGTAAAATGCACCAATCAGCACTCTATAGCTAGGATTGTAAAATGCACCAATCAGCACTCTGTAGCTAGCTAGAAGTTTGTAAAATGCACCAATCAGTGCTCTGTAAAATGGACCAATCAGCAGGACATGGGCGGGGACAAATAAGGGAATAAAAACTGGCCACCACCCCCACCCCCCCACCCCCCCACCCCCCCACCCCCCTGCTCAGCCAGCAGTTACAACCAGCTCCAGTCTCCTCTTGGGCTGTGGAGCCTTTGCTCTTTCGCTCTTCCCAATAAATTTTGCTGTTGCCCACTTTTTGGGTCCATGCCATCATTAAGAGTGTGACACTCACCGTGCCATCTTTAAGAGCTGTCACACTCACTGCGAGGGTCCGTGGCTCCATTCTTGAAGTCAGGGAGACCATGAACCCACCGGACACCAGCATGTTGGGGACACCAGCACTTTGGGAACCCTCGGAGGCCGAGGCAGGTGGATCACCTGAGGTCAGGAGTTCTGAGACCAGCCTGACCAATATGGCGAAACTCCGTCTCTACTGAAAATACAAAAATTAGCTGGGTGTCGTGGTGTGAGCACGTAATCCCAGCTACTTGGAAAGGGAGACAGGACAATTGCTTGAACCCGGGAGGCAGAGGGCGTAGGGAGCGGATATCGTGCCATTGCACTCCAGTGCGGGAGACAGAGGGAGACTCCGTCTCCCCCCAAAAAAAGAGTTCTTAGGATAGCAGAAAGTAACCACGTGGGCTTGGTGGCTTATGCTTGTAATCCTAGGACTTTGTGAGGCACAGGTAGGAGAATCACTTGAGGCCAAGAGCTCGAGACCATTCTGGGCAACATAGCAAGACTCAATCTCTACAAAGTATTAAAAAATGAGCTGGATGTGATGGTTCATGCCTGTAGTACAAGCTGCTCAGGAAGCTGAGGAGGGAGGATTCCTTGAGCCCCGGAGTTGGAGGCTGCAATAAGTTATGAGCATGCCACTGCCCTCCAGCCTGGGCGCCAGAGTGAGACTCTTTATCTTTGGGAAAAAAAAAAAAAAAGCCAGGCGAGGTGGCTCACACCTGTAATCCCAGCACTTTGGGAGGTGAAGGTGGCCGAATCACCAGAGGTCAGGCATTTGAGACTAGCCTAGCCAACACGGTGAAACTCCGTCTCTACTAAAAATTATAAAAATTAGCCAAGTGTGGTGGCATGTGCCTGTAATCCTAGCTACTTGGGAGGCTGAGGCAGGAGAATCGCTTGAAGTGTGGAGGTGAAGGTTGCAGTGAGCCAAGGTGGCCACTGCACTCCAGCCTGGGCAAGAGAGTGAGACTCTGTCTCAAAAACCAAAAAGAAAAGAAATGTATAGTCTAAGTAATAATTTTACTACCTGTAAGCTTCATTCTTCTAGGATTGTTATGGAAATTTATATATATTTTTGACTCCTTTTTTGAGACAGGGTCTCACTCTGTTGTCTAAGCAGCAGAGTTGTACGGTTGCACAGTCATGGCTCACTGCAGCCTTGACCTCCTGGGCTCATACAAACCTCCCACCTCCAGCTTCCTGACTACCTGGGACTATAGGCACGTGCCACCACAGCTAATTTTTTTTTTTTTTTTTTTTTTTTTTTAAGAGACAGGGGTCTTGATAATGTTGCCCAGGCTGGTCTTAAACTCCTGGACTCAAGCGATATACCTGCCCCAGCCTCCCAAAGTGCTGGGATTACAGGTGTGAGCCTTTGCGCCCAGCCTTTACTCTTGGTAACAAGTAGATGCTTTACTGAGCCCGTTCACATACACCCCTTTGTAAAACAGAGCCCAGTAAATATTGTGCTTATGAATGCTGTACCCCTTGTCACCTACAGATGCGCCTGAAGGAAAGAGTGTCATGTGAGGAATTTGAAAAGCATTAATAATCCCCCTAGAGATTCAAATTTATAATCCACAACTTTCATAAAGAACCAGAAAGTTCTATGAATAATACATTTCATTAAATCGTCTCCAGAAACACATTTTGTACAGTGTTCACTTATTTCCCTGCCATTAGAAGGTCATTCTTCTTCATCTTAACAGGAGAGAATGCCATGGAGTTGCAGTGATTGACTGAGGCATATTCTTTAGAACTCCTCATTACATATTTCTGATTTTAATTCGGAGAATCTGCCTTTTCGTAGATTCATAATGCTAGGACACACAAAAGAGAGGTAGAAAAAGAAGAGTGGGGAGAGTCTGATGACTTATTTTTCACATACTTCAGATGTTCACTTTTTTAATTTTTAAAATTGTGATAAAATTTATGTAACATAAATGTTAATATTGTAACAATTTTTTGGTGTACAATTCAGTGACTTTAAGTATGTTCACTATGTTGTGCAACCATCCCCACCATCCATATCTAGAATTTTTTCATCATCTCAAAAAGAAACTCTGTACCCATTAAGCAATAACTTCCCACTCCCCACGTACCCACCAGCCCCTGGCAGCTTCTCTTTTACTTTCTGCCTATGAATTTGCCTGTTCATTCTATGTGTCTCTTACAAATGAAATCACACAATGTTTGTTCTTTTGTGTCTGGCTTATTTCACTTAGCATAATGTTTTCTAGGTTCACCCACGTTGTAACGTCTCAGAATTTTATTCCTTTTGAAAGCTGAATATTCCATTCTATGTGTATCTTTCCAGCTGTTGATGGACATTCAGATTGTCTCTACCTTTTGGCTACTGTGAATAATACTGCTATGAACACTGGTGCACAAATACCCGAGTCCCTGCTTTCAATTCCCTTGGGTATATTACTTAGAAGTGTAATACTTGTCCATGTAAATTCTAAAAAGAAAGAAAGGAAAGATGCATACCCTTAAATATTACAATTTCAGGAGCAATTCAGAGCTGGTCCATGTAGGTAGAATGAGGGCTGCTGAAAAATATTCCAAATATTCTAAAATATAGCTGCACTTCTACTGCCTCAAGATGTCAGAAAGTTTCATTTTGATGAGAGCTGGTTATTTGGAAAGGTCCCAAAATGAGAGCTTATATCTAAGAAATGAACCCTCCCCAGTATCACCAATAAAAGGTTGTGAAGTTCTTCATTTTCATAGTTTCAATGTTTTCCCTTTAATGGATTGATTAGAGTGCCCTCATGTGTCTGCATTTTTATATTATGGAGGTTTTGAAAAAGATATAATACTAGAATCATCCTAGAATTCTTCTTTATTCAGAAAAATAAAATTTTTAAAAAAGATATACTAGAATCATAGAACTGGGGAGAAAATTTAAATATCTTTTTGAAAAAACAAACACTGCCTGCATGCAATTCTGCATGCATGCCTATTCTAGGCACAATGAAAAAACAAATTTTTTATGGCTGGGTGCGGTTAGTCACACTTGTAACCTCAGCACTTTGGGAGGCTGAGGCGGTGAATTGCTTGAGGCCAGGAATTTTTTTTTTTTTTAAGAAGGAGTCTCGCCCAGGTTCATGCCATTCTCCTGCCTCAGCCTCCCGAGTAGCTGGGATTATAGGCGCCCACCACCATGCCCGGCTAACTTTTTGTATTTTTAGTAGAGACGGGTTTTCACTGTGTTAGCCAAGATGGTCTCGATCTCCTGACCTCGTGATCAGGCCACCTCAGCCTCCCAAAGTGCTGAGATTACAGGCGTGAGCCACCGCACCCTACCGAGCCCAGGAGTTTGAGACAAGTCGGGCAACATGGCAAAACCCCATTTCTAGAAAAAATTAGCTGGGCGTGGTGGTGTGGCCTGTGGTCCCAGCCACATGGGAGGCTGAGATGGGAGGATTGCTTGAGTCCAGGAGGTGGAGGCTGCAGTGAGCTGAGATTGAGATTATGCCAATGCATTCCAGCCTGGGCAGCAGACCCAGACCCTGTGTCAAAAGTAAGTAAGTAAATAACTATTTTAAAAGAGTAATCTAAATCACACATACAAAAGAGTTTCTAAGATGTACAGCTACAATGTAAAGAATAAAAAACACACTCCTCCTAGTGAGAAAGAGTATATTACCAGTATCTTAGAAGCCATGGATGCCCTTCATAAATTGCATCACCCAAGCTTACCCTCAGAGGTAACACTAAAGTGAATTTAGTGTTTATTTCCCCCTGCTTCTCTTTATAGTTTTACTACTCATGTTTGTTTCCCTAAACAGTATTTTTAGGTGAGGGGTTCCTATTTTCCCCCCATATTGAATAAACTGTATAAATTGAATCCTATCTTATGTGTTCTGTGACTTGCTTCTTCTACTTTTTAAAAAAAGAAGGCCAGGTGTGGTGGCTCACGCCTGTAATCCCAGCACTTTGGGAGGCCGAGGTGAGCAGATCACGAGGTCAGACGATTGAGACCATCCTGGCCAACATGGTGAAACCCCTTCTCTACTAAAAATACACAAATTAGCTGGGCATGTATCGGGGGAAAATTTAGCCAGATATCGGGCGAAATTCACCCCCGATATTTCACATAGGTTCTTTTCTATTTTCCCTAAGTGTCGGCCAGTCTGAGAAATAAAGGGACAGAGTACAAAACAGAGAAATTTTAAAGCTGGGTGTCCGGAGGGGAGACATCACATGTTGGTAGCTTCCGTGATGCCCCCTGAGCTGCAAAACCAGCAAGTTTTTATTAGTGATTTTCAAAAGGGGAGGGAGTGTACGAATAGGGTGTGGGTCACAGACATCACGTGCTTCACAAGGTAATAAGATATCACAAGGCAAATGGAGGCAGGGCCAGATCACAGGACCACAGGACCAGGGCGAAATTAAAATTGCTAATGAAGTTTCAGGCACTCGTTGTCATTGACAACATCTTATCAGGAGACAGGGTTTGAGAGCAGACAACCGGTCTGACCAAAATTTATTAGGTGGGAATTTCCTCATCCCAATAAGCCTGGGGGCGCTACGGGAGACTGGGGCTTATTTCATCCCTACAGCTCGACCATAAAAGACGGCCACCCCCCCCAAAGCGGTCATTTTAGTGGCCTACCCTCAGGGACGTATTCTCTTTCTCAGGATGTTCCTTGCTAAGAAAAATAATTCAGCGATATTTCTCCCATTTGCTTTTGAAAGAAGAGAAATATGGCTCTGTTCCGCCCAGCTCACTGGTGGTCAGAGTTTAAGGTTATCTCTCTTGTTCCCTGAACATTGCTGTTATCCTATTCTTTTTTCAAGGTGCCCAGATTTCATATTGTTCAAACACACATGCTCTACAATTTGTGCAGTTGATACAATCATCACAAGGTCCTGAGGTGACATACATCCTCCTCAGTTTACAAAGATGACAGGATTAAGAGATTAAAGTAAAGACAGGCATAGGAAATCACAAGGGTATTGACTGGGGAAGTGATAAGTGTCCATGAAATCCTCACAATTTATGTTCAGAGATTGCAGTAAAGACAGGCGTAAGAAATTATAAACGTATTAATTTGGGGAACTAATAAATGTCCATGAAATCTTCACAATCCACGTTCTTCTGCCATGGCTTCAGCCAGTCCCTCCATTCGGGGTTCCTGACTTCCCGCAACAGGCATGGTGGTGCATGCCTGTAATCCCAGCTACTCAGGAGGCTGAGGCAGGAGAATTTCTTGAACCTGGAAGGCAGAGATTGCAGTGAGCTGAGATCGCACCACTGCGCTCCAGCCTGGCGACAGAGCGAGACGCCGTCTCAAAAAAAAAAAAAATTAAAAAAAAGAGTACTGATTCATTTATTTACTTTCACATCTTTATAGTATTCCATTTTATGATATACTCTAGGTAGGCAGTTGAATTGTTTCTAGTTATTATGAATAAACACATTATAATATTATTTAAACTGCTGCCTTGTGCTCATGGCCAACAGTTTTTCTGAGTTACACATAAAGCATAGAATAGCTGAGTCTTTTTTTTGTCTTGAGACGGAGTTTCGCTCTTGTTGCCCAGGCTGGAGGGCAATGGTGCAATCTGGGCTCACCACAACCTCCACCTCCCAGATTCAAGTGATTCTCCTGCCTCAGCCTCCCAAGTAGCTGGGATTACAGGCATGCACCACCATGCCTGGCTAATTTTGTATTTTTAGTAGAGATGGGGTTTCTCCATGTTGGTCAGGCTGGTCTTGAACTCCCAACCTCAGGTGATCCACCCACCTTGGCCTCCCAGAGTGTTGGGATTACAGGCGTGAGCCACCGCGCCCAGCCAGAATAGCTGAGTCTTAAGGTGTGCACATATTGAATCTTTCTGGATGATGCCAATCAGTTTTCTAAAGTGGATGAGCACAATCTATAAGAATTCCCTTTTCTCCATATCCTTGCGAGCACTTAGTTTTCAGACTTTCACATTTTGGTTAATCTAGTAGAGTGAAATGTTATCTGTGTTTAACTTTGCATTTTTATGACTATTCTTGGGGTCTGGTATCTTCATATGTTTACCTTTATTTAATCTTCTATGAAATGGCCCATTTTTGTTTTGTTTTGTTTTGAGACAGTGTATAGCTCTGTTGCTAAGGCTGGAGTGCAGTGGCAAGATCTTGGCTCACTGCAATCTCTGCTTCCCGGGTTCAAGTGATTCTCCTGCCTCAGCCTCCAGAATAGCTGGGATTACAGGCACCTGCCACTACGACCGGCTAATTTTTGTATTTTTAGTAGAGAGGGTTTCGCCATGCTGGCCAGGCTGGTCTCGAACTCCTGACGTCAAGCTATCCACCCATTTCAGCCTCCCAAAGTGCTGAGATTACAGGCGTGAGCCACCGCGCCTGGCCCATCCATGTCTTTTGTCATTTTTTCTATTGAATTATGTATTTTTAAAATAGCAAGGTATAGCATTAGTACAGAAGGGTGCATAAAAAATAAATGGGGTTGGGCATGGTGGCTCTTGCCTGTAATCCCAGCAGTTTGGGGGGCTGAGGAGGGTGGATAGCTTGAGGTCAGGAGTTTGAGACCAGCCTGGCCAAAATGGCAAAGTCCTATCTATACAAAAATTAGCCCGGCATGGTGGCTTGCGCCTGTGTTCCCGGCTACATGGTCCCAGCTACCCAGGAGGCTGAGGTGGGAGGATCACTGGAGCCGGGAAGTCAAGGCTGCAGTGACTCATGATTGCATCACTGGACTCCAGCCTGGGTGACACAGCAAGACCATCTCAATAATAACAACATAAATGTACTCTTTAAAGAGTAATTTTAATTCAGGCCGGGTGTGGTGGCTCATGCCTGTAATCCCAGCACTTTGGAAGGCTGAGGCAGGTGGATCATGAGGTCAGGAGTTCAATACCAGCCTGGCCAAGATGGTGAAACCCCGTCTCTACTAAAAATTCAAAAAAATTAGCTGGGCATGGTGGCGGGTGCCTGTAATCCCAGCTACTGGGGAGGCTGAGGCAGAGAATTGTTTGAACTCATGAGACGGAGGTTGCAGTGAGCCGAGATTGTGCCACTGCACTGCACTCCAGCCTGGTGACAGAGTGAGACTCTGTCTCAAAAAAAAACGTAATTTTAATTAAAACAGCTCTGTAACCACCACCTACCTAGGTTAAAAAAAAATGGAATGTTGCCAACACTCTAGAAGCATTCCATTTGCCCCTCCCTTGTTACAATTCCCTTCTATACTCAGAGGTCATTACTACTCAGACTTTTCTGGTAATTATAATTACTTCTCCATTTTCTTTATAATTTGGTCACCTGGGAATTCTTTTGAACAATATATTTTAGTATTGCCTGCTTTTGAATGTTTTGAAAATGAATTCATACAGTAAATACATTTTTGTCTTTGGTTTCTTGTATTCACCACCATGTTTGTGAGATTCCCACTGCTTCATATGACTGTAGTTTGTAAATTTGTGTTGCTTTATAGTATCCCACTGTTGATTGGTAGTTTTATTGCTGTCTAGTACACTACAATTCACTGAACTGTCCTACTGTTGATGGACACTTGGGCTGTTTCCAGCTTTTTGTTCTCATGAACAATATAGCTAAAAACATTCTTGTAATGTCTCTGGATACACTTGAGCAAGATTTTCTCTAGGGTAAGTACTACTTTCTAAAACAGGTGTTCCAGTTTACATTCTTACCAGCAGTATATGAGAACTCCCAGTAGCCTACAAACACTTGCTACTGTCAGAGTTCCTAGATTTTTTGTTTGTTTTAAGACGGAGTTTCGGAGTTTTGCTCTTGTTGCCCAGACTGGAGTACAATGGCGTGATCTTGGCTCACTGCAGCCTCCGCCTCCGGGTTCAAGCGATTCTCCTGCCTCAGCCTACCAAGTAGCTGGGATTACAGGCTTGTGACACCACAAGTGGCTAATTTTGTATTTTTAGTAGAGACGGGGCTTCACCATGTTGGTTAGGCTGGTCTCGAACTCCTGACTTCAAGTGATCCACCCGTCTTGACCTCTCAAAGTGCTGGGATTACTGGGGTAAGCCACTGTGACCAGCCGTATTTTTTTTTTTTTTTTTTTTTTTTAGACGGAGTCTCACTCTGTCATCTAAGTTGCTGGACTGCAGTGGCACGATCTCCACTCACTGTAACCTCCGCCTCCCGGATTCAAGCAATTCTCCTGCCTCTGCCTTCCCAGTAGCTGGGATCATAGGCGCCTGCCACCACTCTCGGCTAATTTTTTTTTTTTTTTTTGTATTTTTAGTGGAGACGGGGTCTCATCGTGTTGGCCAGGCTTGTCTCAAACTCCTGACCGCAAGTCGGGAATCAGGAGGTCAAATAACCCGCCTGCCTCTGCCTCCCAAAATGCTGGGATTACATGCGTGAGCCACCACCACGCCCGGCCAGAGTTCCTAATTTTTGCCAATCTAGTGGGTATGGTTTAAAAACCAATCAATTGAAACTAATCGTGGTTTTAATGCATTCCCCTGATTCGTAATGCGCTTGCGCACCTTACATGTTTGTTGACTATCTGGATTTTGTCATTGCCAACGCACCTGTTCAGTAATTTTATCCATTTTTCGATTGGGTTGTCTGTTTAGATCCTATATATTCTGGATAATTGCCTTTGTCAATCATATGTGTAACAAATTTCTAATGTGTGGCTTCTCTCTTACGATGTATTTTTTTTCCCACTCTTCAGTCGTAAGATGTTATCACTTGTAAGTTCAGTCATATACTTGACATTTTGGGTTCATCATGGAGTTATGTATTTTGAAGGTCAGATTATTTTTGTCCTAAGCCAGTCAAATCAATTGCTTCAAGTTAGTTGTTTTTGTATCATATAGTCCCACCCATAGGTCCTGAAGATATTCTAGAACGTTATTTCCTACAAGTTCTGGATTTGCTGTACGCGTTCAGGTCTGTAAGCCACCCGAACTGTGTGTGGCTGTAAGGATCGCCCCATGACCACGTAGGCTGGCGGCCCCTCTTCCGGCTTACCTCAGGGGCGGGTATCGCGGGCCTGTTTTTTCATCAGAAAGATCTATATTTTGCTAATAAAGGAACGTTTTGTGTCCAATAAGGTTTTCGTCATTACGCGTGAAAACTCCACCTTAAGCTTATTTCGCCTGTGAATATTTAAGGGAAAAAAACATCCCGGCAACCAACTGCTAGGCGACAGACGCTAAGCACCGCCTCCCCGCGGACGTCAGCACCCGCCTTTTCCCGAAGTCGCAACACGTAGGAGCGCTCCGGCTCGTACGCCACGCACGGAAGTGCGCTTGCGCCAGGAGACGCCCCGCCCAGCCAGTGGCCGACTATAAAGTGTCGAGCTTCTCCTCGCGAGAGACTTTGTGCTCATGCTCGCTGCAGGGGTCGGAGGTCAGGGCGAGCGTCTCGCGGGCCGTAGGAGGAAGATGGCGGTGGAGTCGCGCGTTACCCAGGAGGAAATTAAGAAGGAGCCGGAGAAACCGATCGACCGCGAGAAGGTGAAGGCCCCCTCCGCTGTGGGGTCCGGGAAGATGCTGGGGATGACCCCCGCAGGGTGCAGAGGCGCGGCCTGTGTGCGGGAGGAGATGGTGTTTTTGGTCTCGGGGCAGCTCGGAGGCCGCAACGCCTCGGTAAGAGAGATGAGCTCCGGGTTCGCAGCTAGTGTTTTTAACTTCTGCCCTTACGTTTTCTCTCTCCCTCAGACATGCCCACTGTTGCTACGGGTCTTCACCACCAATAACGGCCGCCACCACCGAATGGACGAGTTCTCCCGGGGAAATGTACCGTCCAGCGAGTTGCAGATCTACACTTGGTGAGGAGGGCAGGGTGGCCTCAGGGACCCGGGCCGGGAACCTGGAACAACAGTTAATTGCCTTTGCCAGTGTAGAGTTATTCTCCTTGATTTCAATTTCATTTCTCCACTTGAGGCCTTCGGACTCAGCTTTCAGGAAGTTAGAAGTTTTTGTTGTTAGGTGAAAGGAGATTTGCCCGTATTGTAACGCTTTTGTGATTAATGTTGCAGCTTTTGGGCAGTTTAGAATGGACAGACCCAAGATTGCTATCACTGTTATGACAGCTAGGTACAAAAGTGATAGGTAGATAATTAAGTTGTAGTATCCGCCCTAAAGGGACTCATAGTCAAATAAATTGCACTAGGACAACATGGTAAGGGAGAGTGATGCTGTCGAGTGGTATTTGTTATTCTCAAAGAGCATTTCCACGTAATATTAAGCCGTAGGTACCAAAGCACCAAAAGTGAAAAATAAACTACCAAAACCCGGGTTATTTCTTCTCGAAGGGTTAATGGAAAAGCTTTTGATATGTGTTTAGTGAAGATGGTTCCTGAATGTTTATCTCTTGGGTGTACCTCTACAAACTACTGCAGGCTTGTCTTTAGCGCTGCACGTAACTCCTGGGATTGATACCATAATGGCTTTTTAGTATAAGTAAAAGGTGTGTAATTGAAAAATATATGTATATACTTTATATATATATTTTTGAGACAGAGTCTCCCTCTGTTTCCCAGGCTAGAGTGCAGTGGTGCCATCTCGGCTCACTGCAACCTCCACCTCCTGGATTCAATTGATTCTTCTGACTCAGCCTCCCAAGTAGCTGGGATTACAGGTGCCCACCACCACGCCTGGCTAATTTTTGTATTTTTAGTAGAGATGGGGTTTCACTGTATTGACCAGGCTGGTCTCGAACTCCTGACCTCAAGTGATCTGCCTGCCTCAACCTCCCAAAGTGCTGGGATTACAGGTGTGAGCTACCGCGCCCGGCCTAAAATAAATTTTTTATTGTGATGAAAAGATATATAACAAGCCAGGCACGGTGGTTTATGCCTGTAATCCCAGCACTTTGGGAGGCTGAGGCTGGCGGATCACTTGAGGTCAGGAGTTCGAGACCAGTCTGGCCAGCGTGATGAAACCCTGTCTCTACTAAAAATGCAAAAATTAGCCGGGTGTGATGGCGCAGAATTGTAATCCCAGCTAATTGGGAGACTGAGGCAGGAGGATCGCTTGAACCTGGGAAGTGGAAGTTGCAGTGAGCTGAGATTGCGCCACTGTACTCCAGCCTGGGCGACAGAGCGAGACTCCGTCTCAAAATATGTATGTGTGTGCATATATAACAAAATTTGCCGTGTTAACCATTTCTTTTATTTTTATTTTTTGAGTCTCACTGTGTCACCAGGCGGGATCTTGGCTCACTGCAACCTCTGCCTCCCGGGTTCAAGCGATTCTCATGCCTCAGCCTCCTCAGTAGCTGGGATTACAGGCGCCCGCCACCACGCCTGGCTAATTTTTGTATTTTTAGTGGAGGCAGGGTTTCACCATGTTGGCCAGGCTGGTCTCGAACTCCTGACCTCAAGTGATCCGCCCACCTTGGCCTCCCAAAGTGGTAGGTTTACAGGCGTGAGCCACCGCACTTGGTAATTAACCGTTTCTAAGTGTACAATTTTTTGGCATTAATAGCATTCAAATTGTTTTGCAACCACTGTTTCTACAAGTTTTTATCCCTCCCTCCAACAGAAACCCTGTACCCCCATCCTGCCTTTTTTTAATTTTTAAAGAGACGGAGTCTTGCTCTGTTCCCCAAGCTGGATTTGAGCTCCTTGGCTCAAGCAGCTGGGACTACAGGCACACACCACCATGCCCAGTGTGCCGGTACCATTTTAAGGACTCTCTGTGCCTATTATTAATTTCCCATTCCTCCCCTGCCCCATCCCCTGGTAGCCTCTAATGTATTATCTGTCTATGTATGAATTTGCCTAGTCTGCATATTTCATTTCAGTGAACTCATTACAGTATTCGTCATTTTGTGACTGGCTTATTTCATGGTGTTTTTAGGGTTAAAGTTGTAGCATCCATTTAGCCTTGTCAAGGCTGAATCATATTTCATTGTATGTGTGCATCACATACGTACTCATCTATTGATGGACACTTGGGTTGTTTCACCTTTTTTGCCATTGTGAATAATGCTGCTGTGAACATTGGCATACAAATGTGTTTGTGTCCCTGCTTTCAGTTCTTTTGGGTATGTACCTAGGAGTGGATTACTGGGTCATATGTTAATTTTGTTTAATTTTTGAGGAACCACCAAACTTTTTCATAGCAGCTGCACTATTTTATATTCCCCAAAAGATGTATAATTTTAAACTATTTAAGCCCTGTACACTAGAGCTAATCCCTTGAAGATTAGGACCTTACTTGTCTTATTTGGAGGTGCTTGTTAAATTTATATAGTAGTATGATACCTGTACTTAAGCATCACTCAAGGGTAAGTGTTCTAGGAAGGTTGATTTAGCTTATATGGAAGAACTGTTGAATAATGGCTTGATGAAAATCTCTTCAGAAATTAAAGTGTATGTTTCTTCCACCAAGAGTTCCTATTTGCCAGGTGCTGTGTGTGCTTAGATCCTGAGGGTATAAAGTCAAGAAGGTACTGCTCCTCCCTGTAGTAAGTCCTTTTATCAGGGAAAGTGGATGAATAGAGTGATTTTTAGGGTTAAAATGGCAGGGTGAGGTTGTTCCACAGACCTTCTACTCTGAATCAAGAAAAAAATTACAAAAAAAATCCTGTCCTAAACTATACCATCCATAAATTGTTACCAAACAAAGAAGGAACAACCTTAAATTATATCTCAAAATGGTGGCCAAAAAAAAGATTCTGAAAGACTGGATGATTGGTATGGGGGTAACACAAAGGCCTGCCCTCACTCCCAGAAATAGTAATGAGGGAAAATTAGTTAACATATACTGGAAATTCTCAATTTGGAGAAGTAGACTGTGGAGTTAAAAAGTAAGCAGTCCCACGACAAGTTATGGAAACAGGAGTGGAAGTCCAGAGGAGCCCAGTAGAGGCAGGCTGTGTTTACCAAAGTCAATCAGGGCTCAGCCAGAAAAACAAAATTGGGAGAGATGTGTTAAGAGATTTATTTCTGCTGGGCGCGGTGGCTCACGCCTGTAATCCCAGCACTTTGGGTGGCTGAGGTGGGCGGATCATGAGGTCAGGAGTTGGAGACCAGCCTGGCCAACATGGTGAAACCCCGTCTCTGCTAAAAATACAAAAATTAGCCAGGCATGGTGGTGGGTGCCTGTAATCCCAACTACTTGGGAGGCTGAGGCAGGAGAATTGCTTGAACCCAGGTGGCAGAGGTTGCAGTGAGCCGAGATCGGCACCACTGCACTCCAGCCTGGGCGACAGAGCGAGACTCCATCTCAAAAAAAAAAAAAAAAAAAATGCTTTATTGCAAAGAATTGGCTTACATGATTGTGGGGGCTGTCTAGGCTCTTAATTATCAAATCTGTAGGGCAGGTTCTCAGGAAGGAAGAGCTGCTCTTAGGGCCTTTCAACTAATAGAATCAGGCCTACCCAGATTATATAGGATAGACTTCTGAATTCAAGGTCAATTGGTTGTTGACTTCAGTCACATCTATAAAATATCTCACAGCAATACCTAGGTTAGTGTTTGGTTGAATATCTGGGGACTGTAGCTTCGTCAGGCTGACACAAGTACTGAACCCCACCCTGTCCTCAAGCTTCTGACTGGTGATGAAAAAGCAACACTTGGCACTCTAATTGTTGGTCTGGAAAGACAGTCCTTAGAAGGTGGGAAGCTTGTGTAGGTTTCACACTGTCAGAACTGATAAAAGGTGTGATATAAATACCCCAAATTAAGAGCAAGACAATATTGAAAATATTTTTAGAAAGGAAAAAATTCTTTCTGGTATTTATCATCATAAGTATATACTGTGTATCAGAATATAGATTGAGCATCACAAGTCCAAAATCTGAAATGCCACAAAATCTGAAACTTTGAGAGCTGACGTGACACCGGTGGAAAATTGCACACATAAGTTCTTGACACAAACTTCTTCCTTTTTTTTTTTTTCTTTGAGACAGAGTCTTGCTCTGTCATCCAGGCTGGAGTGCAGTGGCACAATCTCAGCTCACTGCAACCTCTGCCTCCCAGGTATAAGCAATTCTCCTGCCTCAGCCTCCTGAATAGCTGGGATTACAGGTGTGCACTAAACTTCCTTTCATGCACAAAATTACTTAAAATGATGTATATAATTATATTCCAGCTGTGTATAAGGTATGTTTGAAACATAAATGAGTTTCTTATTTAAACTTGGGTCACAACCCCAAGATATCTTACGTATATGCAAAAATTCTAAAATTTGAAAAAACCCAAAACACTTCTAGTCCCATGTATTTTGGGTAAGGGATACTCAACCTATAATTGATACAGAATAATTAACATCAAAATATCAGGTTAAAAAAAAAAGTCACCTCTGAGACAGATAAACCAATGTGACCTCAGGTTTTTTTGTTTTTGAGACAGAGTCTCAGTCTGTCACCCAGGCTGGAGGACAGTGGCACAGTCTTGGCTCACTGCAGCCTCCGCCTCCCAGGTCAAGCGATTCTCTTGTCTCAGCCTCTCGAGTAGCTGGGATTATAGGCTACAGATGTGTGCCACAACGCCTGGCTAATTTTTGGATTTTTAGTAGAAACGGGGTTTCACCATGTTGGCCAGGCTGTGCTCGAACTTGAGCTCCTGGCCTCAGGTGATCCACCCGCCTTGGTCTCCCAAAGTGCCGGGATTACAGGCATGAGCCACCGCACCTGGCAAAAAAATGTATACTAGGTTATTTCTAAGATGCTTATATTTTAAAATCATTTTTCAGTTTGTGCTCTATTAGCTCAGGGGACTATATGAAAGTTGCATTCAAATCAATATTTGCAGGGTAAGAAACTTTATTGTGACAAGAGCCTGTGCTTCATCATAAGAAGATTTTGTATATTTCATTGGCTCTAGGACTCTTATCTGTTGTAAAACTTAAGATTCTATCTAAGAAAGAAGAAACACATCTGGCTGGGCGCAGTGGCTCACGCTTGTAATCAATCCCAGCACTTTGGGAGGCCAAGATAGGTGGATCACTTGAAGTCAGGAGTTCGAGACCAGCATTGCCAACGTGGTGAAACCCTGTCTCTACTAAAAATACAAAAATTACCTGGGTGTGGTGGTGGGCATCTGTAATCCCAGCTACTCAGGAGGCTGAGGCAAGAGAATTGCTTGAACCTGGGAGGCGGAGGTTGCAGTGAGCCGAGCTCACGCCACTGCACTCTAGCCTGGGCAACAGAGCGAGACTGAAAAACAAAACATCAGTATGAAAATGCTTTCCTAGTACATTGATTCTAAGATACATTCCAATTTCAGAGATGCTAAAATGTGGAAGGGTACATGTCTTAGAACTAATGGGATACATCTATTTTGCATATTTGGATTTATTTGGACTAGTTACCCTTAGGTAAATCACTATGCCATAAGGTGTTGTGTAGCAACAGAAGATAGCATATAGAATCTCTGAAGTCCCTTTTAGCACTAAGAGTCTAATTAATTGAAATTTCCAGCAGTAAGGCTGGTACATAGAGTTTTTGGAGGCAAACAGTATTTTTAGCTGCTTTAAAATTAAACTCTAGTATAAGACCGTGGCAGTTTCTAATGTAAGTCACAACTGAGATATATGTAATTAACTCATTGTCAGTATCCCTTTTAATATTATTGCTGATTAAGCAAATGTAAATGTCTTTTTAAAAACAAATCCAGGATGGATGCAACCTTGAAAGAACTGACAAGCTTAGTAAAAGAAGTCTACCCAGAAGCTAGAAAGAAGGGCACTCACTTCAATTTTGCAATCGTTTTTACAGATGTTAAAAGACCTGGCTATCGGTAGGTGACTTCTCATTTTTAAGTCCTGTAGTCTCTTTGTTTTTAGTATGTTTTAACTGATACAGATAACTCCTTCAATGAATCTTGTCAGTGGGAGAATATGGGTTTATATTTATACGTGGTTTGGCTTAATAGTTAAATTTTGGAACTGTGTTATAAAATGATGGAGAAAATCCAGTGCCATATTCACTTTGTAGTACCTA
The DNA here is from genome assembly GCF_028885655.2 of Pongo abelii. Lineage (NCBI taxonomy): Eukaryota > Metazoa > Chordata > Mammalia > Primates > Hominidae > Pongo > Pongo abelii. The sequence goes on from NC_071999.2 coordinate 22,911,987, forward strand.
TTGGGTTTCACTGATTTGGATACATTAACAGTTGATTTTCTTTCTTGCAGAGTTAAGGAGATTGGCAGCACCATGTCTGGCAGAAAGGGGACTGATGATTCCATGACCCTGCAGTCGCAGAAGTTCCAGATAGGTGATTACTTGGACATAGCAATTACCCCTCCAAATCGGGCACCACCCCCTTCAGGGCGCATGAGACCATATTAAATTCTATTTACTATTTCTTGAATTTATTTTTCCGTCAGTTATGTAAAATAAACTTACTGTTCTTCATCCCCTGATTATTGCCATTAAGCCTTTAAATTCTAAACAAATTATAATGCATCATCTATTTAGGAATTAGATTGGGATGTGCTATTGTATGATTACTGATAGTCTGTATGTTTCAAGCCCTTCTGTAAAATATGAAGAAAAGTGCTCTTAGCATTCTGTGTAAAACTGTACTGTTAAATACATGTGTGTAATCAGCCTGAGTGTGAAAGTTAATGGAGGCCTGGGAACAGGGTTTATACTAAGTAGTGGAGGAGCGTATGGTTAAGTCCAAAGGGGCAGAACAAGAAAGCCATGGGATTGTATGAAATCAAACATGAGTTTGTGGTGTAGACTGCTGTATGCAGTTGGAAAGGACATGTGAGAGTGAGCTCAAGTGGCAGCAGAGGCAGTTTGGAATAGTATAAGCTGTGGCAAGTTGAAGAAGCTGTGTTGGATGAGATTGCCCCGCCTTGATCAGGGTACCATGACATAAGAGGTTAAAGAACAGGCAACACAATGAGCACTTAAATTTTTAACGTGGGGAATAGGGCATTTTAAAGGCTGGAACCAGTTCAGAGGAAACAAGGGTTTCGGTAGAGGTAGAAAGGTTTACCCTGGAGATCTGCAAATGGAGGGAGGGGTGAAGGAGGAATCTTAAGACTGAGGGAGAAGAGCCAAGGACAAGGTCAGGTTGAATGAGTAGGAGGTATTCACACATCTTGTGTGCTAGGTACTGGCGTGCCATCTGATTTGAGAGGCAGTAAAGCAGTGATGAAGACCAGTGCAGCAGGACATTTAAGTCCTGATTGCAGCAGTGACTCTGCAACCTTGGATAAATTATTTGAATCTTTATTTTGTAAAATGGAGATAACGGCCTATAGGATTGTTAAGACTGAATATTTTAAAAGAGCTTAGAATAGTGCCTGACAAATGAGAAACAATAAATACTGATTATTGGCCGTAAAGTGGTATTAAAACTGGATCTCTTTTCTTCCATGGCACTACTCATTTTGAAGTTTATGAACAGTATGACAGTGTATTGTAAATTCCTTTTAGTTTGTTACAGTAGCCAATTGAAAATGTATATATCCCAAAATTAAAAAAAAAAAAGTACTAGCAGCAATAAAATTGCACTAGTTTTATCTGGTACATACAAAAACAGCCATTTAAAATCTAATGATTCTGTGGAATTGGTGTCCCTGTTAGCAATGGCAGAGACCAGCCTGGAGCCTAGATCTGGTGTCTCTTCTGTGCTGTGGTTTACCCCAAACCTTTAGGTTGCTTATTCATTCAGATTAGATAGACTGGAGCCATAAAGTTAATTTGCACCTAGCTTTTTGGAGAATAGCCATGATTAACTTCCTATTCGTGGTAGGGGGGAACCCTATGATTTATTATGCAGATGAAGAGGGTAGGAACTAAATAAAGGACTTTGTAAGCCAAAGTGGTTGGGCTGGTTTGTCAAATTCCACCCTTTGCTTGGTTCCAACATGGAATTTTTCCTTTAAAGATTTCAATATTCCATCAAAAGTACAGTTAGAGAATACCTAGTGAATTTATTGAATATAATGCTAAGAATCAAAAGACTTGTACTAGTTTACCTCTGGCTTTGGTAAGTGTGGCTTTGAGTAATAACTGAGCTGTTTCCCCACATATAAAATAGAAATAAGTAGTCATCATGACATCTTGCTCAGTGCTTTAGTGTCTGCCCTGGTTGCCTCATTTGCTCCTAGGTATTTTGGAATTGATGTTTTCCCTTTGGAATATGTGTTATAGTACATGATATTGCCTATAATGTCTTTTTAGTTTTTCACGGTGTACAAAAACTGGGACGGTTATGCCCAGCTGATCATTGACTCAGGTAATGTTTTAGGTATCGGTTGTATGCATGTGAGGGGCAGGTGTGAATGGGGGTAGAAAGAAACATTATTAGGCTAGGTTTAAAATTCTCTAAAATTGAACATAATAAGGAGCTGAACTTGATATACCTCTTTCTTGTTCAATTAAACACATTTCAGACTTGTTTTTCTGAAATAGAAGGCAACACTCTAAATCAAGTTTATAACTATGATTTAAGTGTTTACTTGTGCCAAACACAGATGGTTCCCAAGTTATGATAGTTCAACTTTAGATTTTTCAGCTTTGCAATGGCGCATAAGTGATAAGCCATTCACTACGGTCCTCAGCTTATTATGGGGCTACATCCCAATAAACCAGCTGTGAACTGAACATCTTGTAAGTAGAAAGGGCACTTCTGACTTAGGATATTTTCAACTCATGATGAGTTTATCCAGACATGACCCCCTAAGTAAGGAACGTTGATACTGTGCTGAGGAAAAACTTTACCAGCATTACCTCATGTAACCACAACTGAGATACAGTGACTATAGTTGCCATTTATAGGTGACAATGAGGCCCAGATTGAGGGGCTACTTTAACAGCTCAAAAATGGGGCATTGGACCTAGGTAGCCAAAAATAGAGGATTAGTTGAAACATTTCCAGAAATAATGTTCTTTCATACTCAGTTTCTTTTATCCTCAGTTTCTTATAGTCTGGCATCCACCCACACTACACTGACACACTATTCTTGTAGTGATGTTATTCCCTACAAGTAGCAATTTTTGCCTAGTTATCTAAAGTAGACCTCTTCAGTTTTTATACAAACTCAAAATGCCTCTCTTACAAAAAAATATGACATGGTCATAGTTTCCACTTCGAATGTGGAAACAGCCAGATGTCTGCCTGTTCTGGTTTGTCTTCTATTACTTAAATATAGGTTGCTTTTGCAAATAACTAATTTCCTGGAGTCTGCAATGGCACAAGCTTGAAGGAAGTCATGTTTAATCTGTTAGAAAGGATTAATCATGACTAGGCAACTATTCTGTGAAGACAAAATCATGGATTCTCCTCCTTAAGAAATCCTTAGGGGAAATAAGCTAAACATAAAAGTAATTTTAATACTAAATAGTAGTTGTAATAAGCAGAAGTCCTTAGCCTGGGAATGTTAATGCAGACTTTATTATAGGAAGGTGTAATGATATCCCTACCTCATAAAACTTGGGAGGAGTCAGTGAAATTAGGGGAGAGCCTGGTGGGCAGTGAATATTCAGTAAAGGTAATCTATTTTAAAGAGAAAAAAGGTGGTATTTCTAGCCTCTTCAATTTGTGCCTTCAGCTGTTTAGAATTTCCTGCTCTACCCTCGGTACTATGTCAACCCAGTTACAACTAACTCATAAGAAAATTTAACCAGGATTTGGCCGGGTGCAGTGGCTCACACCTGTAATCTCAGCACTTTGGGAGGCTGAGGTTGGCAGATGACCTGAGGTCAGGAGTTCAAAACCAGCCTGGGCAACACAGTGAAACCCCCGTCTCTACTAAAAATACGAAAATTAGCCAGGCGTGGTGGCGCGTGCTTGTAATCCCAGCTACTCGGGAGGCTGAGGTGGAAGAACTGCTTGAACCTGGGAGGCAGAAGTTGCAGTGAGCAGAGATTGCACCACTGCACTCTAGCCTGGGTGACAGCGAGACACCGTCTCAAAAAAAAAAAAAGGAATTTGATGAAATTAGAGCAATTTAAGAATGAAGTGGGCCGGGCGCGGTGGCTCAACGCCTGTAATCCCAACACTTGGGGAGGCTGAGGTGGGCAGATCACGAGGTCGAGTTCAAGACCATCCTGACCAACATGGTGAAACCCCATCTCTACTAAAAAGACAAAAACTAGCCAGATGTGGTGGCACACGCCAGTAATCCCAGCTACTTGGGAGGCTGAGGCAGGAGAATCGCTTGAACCTGGGAGGCAGAGGTTGCAGTGAGCCAGGATCTCACTATTGCACTCCAGCCTGGGCAACAGAGGGAGGCTCAAAAAACAAAACAACAAAACAAGAATGACATGAACCTTCTGAGGGATATTCAAAAATCCTTGAAAATTTTAGATGAGTGCCTGTTTAATGTACCAGATGCTATGAACCTGGCAATACAAAGATTTGACACAGATGCAGATCCTTCCTCAAAATCTTAGTCTAGTCTAGTGAGGAAAAGGTGCAAATATTGATAAAAGGTGGACAGAAAAATGTCACAAGAAAGAACTGCTACTGAAACTGTGGTAGGATAATGAAAGGTTTTCTACAGATGGCATTTAAGCTTGTTCAACTTCTAAAAGTGGAGTGGGATCTACACTCCAATAAAGTGCACAGCATGAACAAAAGAGGAAACGATGAGCTCACAATCAGTAAAGCACTCACCTACTGACCTTTGGCAGGAGTTCCAGATAAAGAGGAGTATCAGATAATTCTAAAGAATTGTAATAATCCAGGTGAGAATCTGGGTAGTGGTAGAAAGATGTTAAAAGACGGAGCCACCGTAGGGCTTGGCAACAAACAAGACTTGGGATGGGAAATCGGACATGGAAAGTTAATCATTAAAGCCTCAATTTCCTCATTTGAGAAATTGGGTACCTACCTCAAAGAGTGAATTACACACGTTAATAAATGTATAGCATTTAGAACCATGCCTGGCATTGTAAGATCTCAACTCTTTGATGTAATCACTAATTCACACAATAAACCTTTTAAACTGCTAGGTGCTCGGGTAATGGACAAAGCAAGCAAACAAGGTCCTTGCCCTCATTGAGCTTTTGTGGTCCAGTGGGGAAGACAAGTATTAAATAAATGTATACCCAAATATTTTATTAAATAGAATTTATTAAATTCTACCAAATAACTATGAAGGACGAGAATAAGGTGCTGAGAAAGAACTAAGGGGGAAAATCTCTTTTAAACCAGGAAGATAGGCAAAGTCTTTGATAAAATGATACTTAATCTGAGAGCATATTAGCCAGGGCTCAAAGTCTGAAGTAACAGAAAACTCCAGCTGGCTCAAGGGCAAGGAATTTATGCATCATTTAACAGAAAAGTCCAGGGTAGAGCTAGCTGACTTCAGGCCCAGCTGATCCTTGAGCTCCAACACCACCTCAACTCTGTTGCGAGGGCTCCTCCACAGGCTGGCCCTCCCTTCACGGCTCCAGCTGTACCTCTGCATCTCCAGAAGTGTGCTGCTCTTTCCCAGTACTTCCCCAGTCCCAGAATGGGCTTTCATTGACCTGACTTGACCAGTGTGGTCAGAAGTTGTGATGTTGCTTGGTTGAGCCTGGAGCTGGCCTGTAGGTTCTTAAGGGCAGTAGTTGGGGGGCAGACAAAAACATCAAGTGTCCACCAATTAAGGATGAGGGAGTGTTAGCACAGTGGGTGGGAAAAAGTATTCCAGGATGAGAGCAGCCTGTGTGAGGCCCGGGGGCAGGAAGAACGGAGTGGAAGAGGGTGGTGTGGCTGGAGCACAAGGGGCAGGAGGGAGAAGCAAGCTGGGGTCAAATCACGTAGGGCCATGTAAGCCAAAATAAGGATCTTGGATTTCATTTTAAGAGCAGTGGGAAGACACACTTGAAAGATCCCAATATTTGAAGCTTGACAAGCTGGAAGCATCAGTTCTAAGAAACAGAAACTAGGATCATAGGAGGGAGGTGGTAAGGGTTAGGGAAATATGACTTGGACAAACTGAGGGGCCACCACTAAACAACTGGTGCTCCCTTGCAGATAATCAGAAATGCTTAACAGTCTTTATTGCCCATCGATGTGGTTTGGCTGTGTCCTCACCCAAATGTCACCTGAATTGTAGCTCCCATAATTCCCACGTCATGGGAGGGATGCAGTGGGAGGTAACTGAATCATGGGGGCGGGTCTTTCCTATGCTGTTCTCATGATAGTGAATAAGTCTCACGAGATCTGATGGTTTGATAAAGGGGAGTTCCCCTGCACATGCCCTCTTGCCTGCCACCATGAAAGACGTGTCTTGCTTCCCCCTTTGCCTTCTGCCATGATTGTGAGGCCTCCCCAGCCATGTGGAACTGTGAGTCCATTAAACCTCTTTCCTTTATAAATTACCCAGTCTTGGGTATGTCTTTATTAGCAGCGTGAGAACAGACTAATACACTCATCTTTAAAAAACCTCTTCACTACATAACCTCTTATAGCTACTACTACCCCTTCTCTCGCCTCCCTTCTTTAGCAAAACTCCTCAAAAGAGCTGTCTAAAGCCACTGTTTTACCTCCTCAGCTGTTTTCTCTTCCATCCACTACAGACTTCCAGTACCAGCACTCCATCAAAATTAATCAGTGTTGTCAATAACATCGACTTTGCCAAACCCAACAGTCAATTCTCAGTCCTCTTTTTATTTGAATTCTCAGCAATATTCACAGAATCATCACTCTCCTTGAAATACTTTCTTCCTACTTCACTGGCCTCTTCTCAGTCTCCTTTGCTAGATTACCCTGCCCCTTTCCATCCTCTGAAGTTGGGAGAACTCCAGGATTTGGTCCTTGGTACACTTTGAATATATTCCCTCCCTAAGCAGCTCATCCGGTTCTGTGGATTTATATACACACGGTACACAGTGAAAGGCTGGTATACATTTCAGAGTCAATGGCATACATAAGGCTGACTAGAGCTTTACTTTGAAAAACAAAACTAAGTATCTTAACATTTTATTTTACATTATATTTAACAAAAATTATAGTTACAACTACCCAGTAACTCCTAGAACAAGGACAAAATCAAGTTTGTTTTGGTGACAGTTTTCTGACAAGATTAATAGAGCACAATGGACAGGTCCCCCATTTGACTTTCAAGGAACAATCATAAAACAGGGTAATCTTTACTGCATCAAATTCCCAAAACTAAGCCTTTGAAGTAAGTTGACATAATACTTGTTGTTTCTTCTCAAATTTTTAATGGTTCTCCACAGTATGCTAGGTCCTTATTTTCTCATTGGCTGTAATTTGACAAGTTCTCCAAAAGCACTATCATGAACTTAATTAGATAATACTTTCCAGTTGTACTTAAATCAGAAGACTCGTAGGCTTGATAAGCAGGTCAGCCTGAAGCTACCAGGCAGCTCCGGAGGCTCCCGTGGCCATAGCTAACAGTGCACAGGAGGGCCCCTGGCCCAGGATGAGCCCTCAGAACCTTTTAGAGAGAGTGAAATTCAGGGTCTACTGGGTGTCCAAGCTGCAGAGTGGAGTGTGAGAGGTCAGCTGCCATGTGATAGAAAGAGCTGACATGAGAGAAAAGACCCCCACACCGTGAAAAGCTGGGAGAAAAGAGAAACAAAACTCACAACCTGACAGCAGAGTTCCTGGTTCCAACTATTGAGACCTGTCTCCACCTCCAATGGTCACAGTATATAGGTACCCAGGCCTGGAAATCTCCCTCTTTTCCTAATTAGTTTAACTGGTGTTCCTGTTGTTTGCAAACAGCAACTGCATCTTCAGACAGCACTGAGGAAGTAAAAGGTGTGGGACGGTCCTGAAAGGAGATGATGGGAAGGAAGAGCTGGCTGGCAGCAATGTCTCCCTGGCCAGAAGGTCAGGGGTGGCCTCATCTGAGTAGCAAACACCTTTATATTTTTAAAATTACTTGTCCTACTTCCTGGTACTACTTAAACCATTCTGTTGATTAAGCTGGGTAATTTAGTATCAATGAAACACTAATAATACTTAAAGAGTGAATGACTGGACTACATGTCCACAAGACTAAGGTTAAACCTTATCGAAACTTCATAAAAAGCGTATTATGATGTTAATGTTCATGTCTGTCTTTAAAATGGGTCAATGTTTAAAGGGGGACAGAGGCAGGGGAATGTGAATGATAAAATCGGTCCAGCTCAGCTTTCATCTCATTCTATTCAGTTTCTGTAATGGATAGATCCACTGGAATTTCTGCAACAGATACAAATAACAAATATCAATTTAATAAAATTAAAAGCCATTAAGACAAATGACACAATACTATGGCTATATATTTTATACTTATAAAATAATTGAGGATAGATTCCCACTGATATCATTAAACTGGATAATTCGGGAATCTGAGATTCAGGGATCACAAGTTCTATATCAAAAGATAGAGACAGGCTATTAACTTAAGCTGGCAAATGTCAATTAAAAACAAAATTTTTACTAATATTCAATTTTTTTTTTTTTTTTTTTTTTTTGAGATGGAGTCTTGCTCTGTTGCCAGGCTGGAGTGCAGCGGCACGATCTCGGCTCACTGCAACCTCTGCCTCCTAGATTCAAGCGATTCTCCTGCCTCAGCCTCCTGAGTAGCTGGGACTACAGGTGTGTACCACCACACCTGGCTAATTTTTGTATTTTTAGTAGAGACGAGGTTTCACCATGTTGGCCAGGATGGTCAAATGTTAATTTTTAAATGTCCTCCTCAAAGAACACACGAACTTTCTTTACAAAGGTAACATACTCACCAGTTTCCTTTGTTGCTGACATCTCGGATGTTCTGTCCATGTTTAAGGAACCTTTTACTGGGTGGCACTGCTTTAATTGCTATTGGAGTAGCTAGGTTTGAGTTGTATTTTGATAAAAGCTAAAAAAAAAAAAAAAAAAACAAATTCCTTTTTATCGAGCCATATGAACAACATAACCTAAATTTGGAAGCAGTTATAAAATGTTCAATAAAAGCTATGGGGCAGGCATGGTGGCTCACGCCTATAGACCCAGCACTTTGGGAGGCCAAAGCAGGTGGATCACTTGAGGTCACGAGTTCGAGACCAGCCTGGACAACAGGTAAAACCTCGTCTCTACTAAACATACAAAAACTAGCTAGGAGTGGTGGCACACACCTGTAATCCCAGCTACTCGGGAGGCTGAGGCCCAAGAATTACTTGAACCCCAGAGGCGGAGGTTGCAGTGAGCTGAGATCATGCCACCGCACTCCAGCCTGGGAGAGAGAGCGAGACTCGGTCTTAAAAAAAAAAAAAAAAGACATGCTAACAGCAATGAAAAGATGGAGATAGTAGAAATTTAACTTGGATGCGAAGGACTGATTTTTAAAACCTAAAATGTATTCTGACTGAGGTTAGTGAAAACAAGTAGCAATATATCCCTGAGAGGAAATTAAGCCTTAACAAAGATGTTAGGGAAAATACACAAAGGAAAGATGTAAAATGAATGCTCAAAAGGAAGGTCATCAATTATAAAAATTATGAAAGGAGAACATGAAGTATCAGCTATAATTTTTTCTTGCATAAAGGGGTGATATCGTAAATATAAGGCTTCTTTCCTTTTACAGAGAAATAAGGAGAGATGAAGCAACCATTGGGAAGTGGAAACTATATAATTTTCATAAAGACAGAAGATGCTCTTTCTTCATGCAATTATATCTTCCAGAAAAGCAAAGACAGAGAAAAAAGGATAACAAGTACTTTATTGATATCCTAGCATGAGTCAGTTCTAATGGCATCTGAGTATTTTCCTAAGTGATTTATCTTTCTCATGCGTCTCCGTAAGTCAGGAAGATTTCTAGAATGGCTATTAAGAATTCCACACGTGTAAGTAATAATTGCCAAACACTGTAACTTCTATTAAGGAGGGGGACTGTCAAAGAATCAGACTGGTTATTTAGAATTGGCAGTTGTTATAAGTTATTAGTAGACTAATGGTAACTGCTGTTAAATACTAAAGAATCAGATACAGTCAGGCATCACTTAACAATAGGGATACATTCTGAGAAATGCATTAGGTGATTTCATCGTGTGTGAACATCACAGTACTTACACAAACCTAGATGGTATACCCTACTACACACCTAAGCTATATGGTATAGCCTATTGCTCCTAGGCTACAAACCTGTACAGCATGTAACTGTCCTGAATAGTGCAGGCACTTGCTACACAGTGATAAGTACTTGTATATCTAAACACAGAAAATGTACAGTAAAAATACAGTATCATAATCTTATGACTGCTGTGGCATATGCAGTCCATCACTGACCAAAATGTTATGCAGCACATGACTATATTCTAATATACATCAATCAGTGTTTCTTAAACTGAGGTCCAAGAAGTCTCAAGTTCAAGAAACAATGGTATGTAATTCATGATACCCTGGCTCTGCGAAATTGTAGGGTAAATGACTTTTCTGACTTTGCCAGCAACACTTCTAGTGGAACCATGATCGACATGGAAACCACAGTTGAACAAGTATTAGAAAATAAGGTCAGAATTTAGATTTTCTCATCACCAAAATTAGCACATTAGCCCAATGATAAATAAGACAGTTTATATGCAGTTTCAGGTCTTTAAATATTTCATTTTGAAAAGAATATCAGAAAAAAAAAATAGCCTGGAAAAATAACCTGGAGAATATCTTCTGGAATTTTAGTTACTTCTGGAGGTGTAGGTGTTCTGAGCAGATTCTCATAAGAAGAAATCGTAGGTGAAGAGGGATCTGTTAAATTCTCAAAGCATGTGTCTGAATTTAAAACCAACGAAGTATGATCTTTAACTTCCAAATCATTTGATGAACTATTTGTTTTTGATAATGGGTAATTTGTGGATACCTGTTGAATAAAAATAAACCATTAAATTACGGTAATATAACATAATGTAGTAAATAAAAATAGTTAATCATTTGTTAGTTCTATTGGGGTCTCTAATAGGCCCCAATATGCCCCATCTTCTCTGACCAAGTTCTAAACAAAATCAAGAACAAATGGCATACAGAGGACAAAATATCATCTTCATTACTAATAAAGGCTGAGTTAAAGCTTAATGTCAGCAAGGTGCGGTGGCTTACGACTGTAATCCCAGCACTTTGGGAGGCCGAGGTGGGCCGATCATGAGGTCAGGAGTTTGAGACCAGCCTCGCCAACATGGTGAAACCCCGTCTCTACTAAAAATACAAAAAATTAGCCAGGTGTGGTGGCACATGCCTGTAATCCCAGCTACTCAGGAGACTGAGGCAGGAGAATTGCTTGAACCCAGAGGCGGAGGTTGCAGTGAGCCAAGATTGCGCCACTGCACTCCAGCCTGGGTGACAGAGTGAGACTCCGTCTCAAAAAAACAACAACAACAAAAAAACGCTTAATGTCATAACTAAATAGAATGAACCAAAGATTTAGATGGATACTCCCACCCCATCTCAGGCAACAGTGAGTGTAGTCAGACGAAAATCACAGCATGAACAAATGTTACCACATGCCCTCCCAAAAGGAAGAAAGCAGATCAGAGGTAAGTTTAGTATGCAGATTATTCATGGTAAATCAGCCAATTGGGTAAGTTGCTTCATCTCTCTCAGGTCAGAGTTAACAGAGAGAGAGGATAGAGTGTCACCTCAGTAGGGTACCTTCCACGTGAACATAAGGAGTAGATTAATTGTAAATGGCAGGTACTAACAGGCAGATAACCTGATACTTCAATTGATAACACAGCCCTGTGTTCATCCACAGCTGCACTGTCCAATATAGTAGCCACAGCCACATGGGGCTCTTTAAATTAAATTTTAAGCTAATTAAAATTAAATAAAGTTTAAAGAGTTAAATATTAGTTCTTCAGATATACTAGACACATTTTCAGTGCTCAATAACGTGATTAGAGGCTACCATATTGGACAGTGCAGACTATAAAACATTTCCATCATTATAGAAAATTCTATTGGATACCCTAATACAGTATTGGTTTTCTACAGCATTGGTTAAGTCACCCTACTGACTAAAGAGGGATAAGGTTTTGATTTGATGAAATCTGATTAAATTTATTTGTTGGTAAAATTTAGGTAAAAAAAGCACAAAATCACCCATAATTTTATCACCCAGAGATAACTACACTTTGCTGTTTCTATCCACTTTTTCCTTAAAATATGTGTATATATATGTGTGTGAACATACACACACATCATTTTCCATATGATTAATATTTCTTGAAAACATTCTTTTTATATGCTCTCATCTGTTTTTCAAAACATGATAGTATACGTAACACCTGATCTTATGGATATGCCTTGCTGTGTTTTAGTTCCTTGGTATCATTCGATATTTATACTGTTTCCCATGTTTTGTGCTTATAAATAATGCTGTTCCTTACTCTATGACTTGTTTTAAATCTTTGTCCCAATTTGCCTTAGAAAAAATTCTGAGATATGGTTTAAGGGTATGAAAAATATTTTTTAGAGCAATTGATTTATGCTGCCAAGCTACCCTCCAGAAATGCACTGTAAATACACTCCTAAAAGCTAGATTCATCCATGTCTTCTAAACAGACTCTTTGAGCCTGCAAGCAGTAATGTATTTGAGTCTTTAGGAGAAAGATTGTGGCTTTCAATTTCATGGAAAGTTACCAAAGCTATGCTATTCTTTGTAGATGGAATTTTCAAACCAGGAGTACAGAATGTAGGTACCAAAGGAGAGTTGGTATACTCGGCATCTAAAAGACACATAAAATGGTCATTAAAAAATTATAACTATAGAATGCTTAACTGGACAGGAAAAAAATCTCATATTTACATATGTAATTATCATTAGCACTAATAAAGTTCAGCAAGGATGCAAGAGTAATACACAATAACAAATAGCTGTGTTGTAATATATATTAAACATAAAAGCAACACACTATTACACATATAATTTGAAAAAAGATACTTTTCACAGTAGCAAGAAAGACAAGATACCTACAAATATATCTATTAAAAATGGTGTAAAACCTTTATGGAGAAAATTATCAAACTTCTGACAAAGGAGGAGGAAGAGGGAGAACAGGTCACTTGCCTTCCAAGATGGCAGGACTTACTCCAAAGGTACAGTAGTTAAAAACAGTACATTAACCAGGAATGGAAAAATTAAAGATAAGAACAAGACAGACCCATGCATATGTAGACAATTGCTATCTAGAACACATAGTATCATTGAGGCAACCTTAAAAAACAACAAAGAGAAAAGGTAAATATGTTAGAAAAACAATCTAACTGGCAAAATATCTTAAGTCTAAAAATCATCAAGTACTGGAAAAGACGGAGAAACAGGAACTCAACACCACTAGTGAGAAGATAAATCTTAACAGCCACTCTTAGCTGACTATTCAGCATTTTCTAGAATAAGTAAAAATGTGCATGTCTTTTGACCTGGCAATTCTACTCCTAGATATGAGAAACACACATATGCACAAGGGAAAATTTCCTTAGGGCACTGCCTATAATAATAAAAAATAAAAGCACTACCTCTTAATCAGCAAATGAATATGGCTCATATATACAGTAGAATACTATTCATCAATTAAAAAGGATGAAGTGCTTTGGGAGGCCAAGGTGGGCAGATCGCTTGAGTCCAGGAGTTTGAGGCCAGCCTGGGCAACATGGTGAAACCCCTCTACCAAAAAAATACAAAAATTAGCTGGGCATGGTGGTGTACGCCTGTAGTCCCTGCTACATGGGGGCTGAGGTGGGAGGACTGGTTGAGCCCAAGAGGCGGAGGTTGCAATGAGTTGTCTACATTTGTGACCAGCCTGGGCAACATGGTGAAACCCCATCTATACAAAAAATACAAAAATTAGCTGGATGTCGTGGTGTGTGCCTGTAGTCCTGGCTACTTGAGAGGATTGCTTGAGCCTGGGAAGTTGAGGCTGCAGTGAGCCAAGATTGTGCCACTACACTCCAGTCTGGGCAACAGAGTGAGACCCTGTCTCAAAGAAAACAAAACAAAAAAATCATAAAACTCTAGGATTTTATTTTGCTTTTTCATGAACACCAATGTCTTCATGTTTGCTGGGACAAATATGAAAACACTGTATGAAAATTTTCTTTTAAGTTACTGAGCTATTCAAAAGAAACCAAAATTTAAATTGGCAGCTGATGTATTCCGTGCGTGGTTTATATAAGAAAGATAATGTACAACTCTAATCAATAGGTTAAAAGAAAAAGTACTATGGCTCTACATCAAAAGATTGGTGAATAAATATATGTTTCAAATTAAAATGTTAATAACAAGCTGACAAATACTGAATATAATCAAGAGTATTAAAAACATACCAGGAAATTTTCTTTCTCTTGGACAAAATCATGCTGAATGAAATGGTACTTAATGTAATCCAATGTTAGGAATTAAACAGATGAAGAAAACTATTAGAATGTCTAAGATGATGAAATCAATTTTGTTCAAAGATAGTTTGGGAAAAATGTTCCTGAGAAGTAACTCGATTCTTATACTTACCACTTTTTTCCAACTGCTGGATGATGGGGCTGGGAGTGGCAAAAACATTGTCATTGAGCCTGGATTCTGTATCTATGGCCTCCTCACTGGTGTGATTCATAGGGAAATTACAAGGTTAAAAAAGTTAACATTCAATCTCTGGGAAAAAATTTAACCTTACTAAATATCAAGTTTGGACAAACATTCAGTTATGCTTTATGGTATAGAAGTCCCATGAAACAAATTCTTTTCTTTTTTCTAATATATATCCATGGTACAAAAAGGTTAAGGACCATTAAGTTCAACTTATTAGTTCAAAAAGGGAACTATGTAACTCATGGGGCTTCAAAATCCTAAAGTGGAATTTTATAACCAGTGTACACATATAGATTAAAAACTTGCCATTTTTTTAAGACTAAAATGACTAATCCTGTCATATGATTATCATTGTCCTAGCCAATTACACAGATGTCTGTAAAATAGTTATAAAGAGAATATCACTGAATACAAGATAGTTCAGGATTGATTTTCACTTACAAGTTTCCAGTTTGGAATTTAAACATAATGACCCATGCTGTCTTTAACATCTTGTGTAAACTTTTTTTTTTTTTTTTTTTTTTTTCTGGAGACACGGTCTTGCTCTGCCGCCAGGCTGAAGTGTAGTGGTGCTATCTCGGCTCATTGCAACCTCCACCTCCCAGGTTCAAGCGATTCTCCCATCTAAGCCTCCCGAGTAGCTGGGACTACAGGCGTACACCACTGCACCTGGCTAATATTTGTGTTTTTTTGGTAGAGACAGGGTTTCACCATGTTGGCCAGGCTGGTCTCGAACTCCTGACCTCAGGTGATCCACCCACCTTGACCTCCCAAAGTGCTGGGATTACAGGTGTGGATTACAGGTGTGAGCCACTACGCCTGGTCATTGTGTAAAACATTTTTTTAAAAGTGTGTATACGGTATGGCACATATACAAAAGAATATATATGTTGTACAAAATTTCTAAAAATAAAAGGGCTGGGCATAGTGGCTTATGCCTGTTGCAGGGCCAAAGTGGGAGGATCTCTTCAGGGTATGAGTTGGAGACCAGGCTGCGCAACATACCAAGACTCCATCTCTACAAAAAATAAAAAAAATTAAAATTAGCTGGGAGTTGCGGCACATACCTGTAGCCTCAGCTACGCAGGAGGCTGAGGTGGAAGAACCACTCGAACCCAGTTCATGGCTGCAGTGAGCTATCATCCTGCCACTGCACTCTAGCCTGGGTGTTGGGAATGTTTCATGGAAAGAGTTGATTTGTAAATGTCTAAAACCTTTTACCCAGTCATTTTACCTCTAAGAAAACTCAACAAACATTTTGGCATAGTAGTATTTATTACAGCTTATTTATAATAGGGGAAAACTGGAAAGAACCAAAATATGACAGTGAGACCCTGTCTCTAAAAATAAAAAGAAAGAAAGAAAGACTACTACTAGTACCTGTGTAGTCCTCTATGGAAGCTTCCCAACTTGGTACCCATCTCTGCCCTACAGAGGGAAATTTCTGTCTAGATTTGCTTGGTACTTTAACTACTTGTGTACTCTTAATATAATTTTTGTGCTTTTGAACTTTTGAACTATAAATAAGTGTTTTATATATATATATGTAACTGCATACTTTGTTTTCCTTGAATTTGTTCATTTAAGTAAAATTTCATAAAAGCTTTTATATACACTGACAATTTTCCCTAAGAAAGATTCACCAGTGGCCACCAGCATTATTATAAAAGCATTTTCTTATGTCTTATCAACACTGAATATAACCTGTCTTTTTTGGTATTCTCTCTCTTATCATTAACAAGCCTAGTTAAAATTTGGAAATAAAAACATCTGGATATGTTTTATCCAAATATGCATCTGGATAGTTGAAAAATGACATCTCATTTTTTTATTTGAATTTCCTTCATTACCTGCAAGGCTAAAAGTGTTCATATGCTTATTGGTCAATTGTATTTCTTCTGGGGTTTTTTTGTTTTGAGATGGAGTCTCACTGTGTCATCTAAGCTGGAGTGCAGTGGCACCATCTCAGCTCACTGCAACCTCCGCCTCCTGGGTTCAAAAAATTCTCTATGAGCCTAACGAGTAGCTGGGACTACAGGCGCCCGTCACCACGCCTGGCTAATTTGTGTATTTTTAGTAGAGCCAGGGTTTCACCATGTTGGCCAGGCTGGTCTCGAACTCCTGACCTCAAGTGATCCACCCACCTTGGCCTCCCAAAGTGTTGGGATTACAGGCGTGAGCCACCGCGCCCGGCCTCTTCTTTTGTTAATTCATGTCTTTGCTCGTTTTAAAAACTGGGATGTCTGTCTTTCACTAATTACTGCATATGGGTTTTTAAAACATGTTACGTATCTATGTAACATATATATGCACATATATTTATTTTATCATGTTATAAAACTTTTCCTGCTTTGTCGTTGGTCAAATATTTTATGATATAGTGGTTTAAATTTTGTATGCGATTAAATCTATCCATATTCTTTACTATGATTTCTAGCTTTGATGTCATGCCATAATTTAACTACTTTCTACTGTTAGTTATTTTGGTTATTTCCAATTCTCCCCATTTAAAATAAGGCTGTAATAAACACTACTGTGCCAAAATGTTTGTCAAGTTTTCGTAGAGGTAAAATGACTGGGTAAAAGGTTTTAAACATTTAAGAATCAACTCTTTCCACGATACATTCCTGACAATGACATATGAACACACGTTTCATTGTACTCTTCTAACAGTTAAAACAAATATGCTTTGTACTATTTTGATAGACAAAGCTGTTTTTAAAATATTTATTAGTCATATCTATTCCTATCCATTGCCTAGGCTGCTTTGGTGTGTTAGTGGTTTTTTATCAGTATGTGTGTAATAGCCCTCAATGCAATTATTTTCTTGGTTTATTTTTTGCCCTATATATGCTTCATGTTCCAGTCTATTTATTTTATTTTTATTTTTTTAGAGGTGGGATCTAGTTATGTTGTGCAGGCTGGTTTCAAACTCCCGGGTTCATGTGATTCTCCCACCTCAGCCTCCCAAGCAGGTGGGACTAAGGCATGAATCACTATGCCTGACTCATGTTCCCTTCCATATTTCTGAATAGAATAAACAAATATCATTAAGATGTCTAATCATGTCAATTAATTTACAAGTTTCTTGCAATTACAAACATATTGGTAATTGCAATATACTTTCACTGTTTAAACAGATAACTTAATCTATATTTTCTTTTACTTTTTAATAATTTATCTAAATATTTATCTTTTTGATCTATCTATATTTTATGTTGACTTGAGGCAGAGACGACTTGATTTTTTTCCAGTTAACGAATTGTTCCAGTATAATTTACTGAATCATCTTTACTTCAAAAATACCTTCAGGATCACCTGAGGCCAGGACTTAGAGACTAGCCTGGGCAACACAGTGAGACCCTGTCTTTACACAAAGTTAAAAAAAAAAAAAAATTAGGCAGGCATGGTGGTCCATACCTGTAGTCCCACCTACTCCTTGGGAAGCTGAGGCAGGAGGACTGCTTGAGTCTGGGAAGTCGAAGCTGCAGTGAGCTATGACAATGCCTCTGCACTCCAACCTGGGTGACAGACTAAGAACCTGTCTCTAAAAATAAATAAATAAATATATAAAGAAAGAGTTGCCCTGTGTAACTATACAAAATATATATCTTCTATCAGCCTCTTACTTGAATTTTATTATTTCTATTCATTTTTCATGTGATTTTCTTGAGTTGCCTAGGTACAAAATGGCCTAGAAGTGCAACACAGAAATATTTCTTATTTCCTATCTCATTACACTGGCCAGAGCATCAAGAATGATGTTAGGCTGGGCGTGGTAGCTCACACCTGTAATCCCAGCACTCTGGGAGGCTGAGGCAGGTGGATTACTTGAGCCCAGGAGTTCAAGAGCAGTCTGGGCAACGTGGCAAAACCCCATCTCTACTAAAAATAGAAAAATTAGCCAGGCATGGTGGCTCATGCCTGCAGTCCCAGCTACTCAGGTGGCTGAGGCTCGAGAATCACTTAAACTCAGGAGGCAGAGGTTGCAGTGAGCTGAGATTGCCCCATTGCACTCCAGCCTGGAAACAGACCAAGACCTTGTCTCAAAACAATAACATGACACGACATAACATTAGAAAGGGTTCAACCAGAACACCATCTATGCTCAGAGCTTTTTGGAGCTTGTTATCTGATAACTTTTTTTTTTTTTTTTTTTTTTGGAGAGTTTTGCTCTTGTTGTCTAGGCTGGAGTGCAGTGGTGTGATCTCAGCTTACTGCAACCTCTGCCTCCTGGGTTCAAGCAATTCTCCTGCTTCAGCCTTCCAAGTAGCTGGGATTATAGGCGCCCTCCACCAAACCCAGCTAATTTTTTGTATTTTTAGTAGAGACAGGGTTTCATCCTGTTGGCCAGGCTGGTCTTGAACTCCTAACTTCAAGTGATCCACTGTGCCTGGCCTGTTATCTGATAATTTTTCAGTTTTCTTCTCTGATTACTGGTCTACCCAGGTTTTCTACTTCAAGTCAATTTTTATTATTTTGTATTATTTTCCAAAACTTTATCTGAAATTTTCAAATTTCCCAATACTATACCCTATGATATTTTCTGATAGCTTAGAAAAATAAAAACATAGGCCAGGCACAGTGGCTCACGCCTGTAAACCCAGCACTTTGGGAGGCCGAGGCAGGTGGATCGCTTGAGGCCAGGAGTTCAAGATCAGCCTGGCCAACATGGTGAAACCCTGTGTCTACTAAAAATACAAAAATTAGCCAAATGTAGTGGTGTGCACCCGCAATTCCAGCTACTTAGGTGGCTGAGGCACGAGAATCACTTGAACCCAGTGGCGGAGGTTGCAGTGAGCTGAGATCGAGCCATTGCACTCCAGCCTGGGGGACAGAACAAGACCGTCTGAAAAACAAAACAAAACAAACAAAACACACAATATAGTCCTTAGTTCTTAATGCTCTTATTTGTATTTATGTTTAGATAAGGACCAGTTCTTAGGTTTATCAATTCTACTCTTAAAAATCTTTTGGATTAAAATTTTATCTTTAGTGTTTTTTTCCCCAGAGTTTTTTTCCCCAGAGTTGTGGGGGTTTTTTCTTTGACATGAATGTTTATTTTCCTTCTTTAATAGTAACAGTTTTTAATGATAAGTATTTATCTATAGACACTACTTGGCTACTTTGATAAGTGGTATTTTCATTGTAATTCTTACGGTTTTAATCACCATTTCCATGCTAATGACTCCCAAATCTAGTTTAGCACTGAATTCTTCACTGAGCTTTAAACTGATATTAGAATGCCTAAGCATGAAGAGGCACTACCAATGTCAAAATCAACATGTAAACACATCACCTATCCCCCCATACTCCAGGTATTCTTTTCTTGTTCTAACATCATCCCAAACAACAAAACAGAAACTTGGGGTTTATCCTAGATCATCCTCTTTTCCCATGTCTCCATAGCAAATCAATCACAAGTTCTTACTAATTTTACCCCTTTAATTTTATTCCCTCTTTTCTATCCCTACAAATATCATCTTTTTTCAGGCCCTTATCACTTCTTCTATAGTCTCTCACCTGAAGAAACTGACAGCTAACACTTTATTGATAGTATTGGTGATTCGAGAAGATCTGTAATATAAAGTATCTGAAAACCTTACCACTAAAGAACTTATTGGCCAGGCACGGTGGCTCACGCCTGTAATCCCAGCACTCTGGGAGGCCCAGGCAGGCGGATCATGAGGTCAGGAGATCGAGACCATCCTGGCTAACACAGTGAAACCCCGTCTCTACTAAAAATACAAAAAAATTAGCCAGGCGTGGTGGCGGGTGCCTGTATTCCCAGCTACTCGGGAGGTTGAGGCAGGAGAACGGCGTGAACCCAGGAGGCAGAGTTTGCAGTGAGCCGAGGTCGTGCTACTGCACTCCAGCCTGGGCGACCGAGCGAGACTCTGTCTCAGAAAAAAAAAAAAAAAAAAAAAAAAAGAACTTATTGATGTAACCAAACACCATCTGTTCCCCTAAAACTTATTGAAATAAAATAAATAAATAAGTATCTGAAAACTTTTCAAAGCAAAAATGTTGTCTGAAACATTATATTTCTTCTGGAAAAAAATCAATAAATACAAAAGGTTTAGAAAGCTAGATAAAATATGCCTTTTAACAGGGCTGCTTACCTTTTATTATTCCTCACATTTTTAAGTCCCATTGTGTAATCTTCATTTAAACACATAGTATATTCAGAGATACCAAAGTGTTCTAATTTAGGAGTTACACACTCAAAATCATCCATTTTTAGTGCACATTTTGGAGTTTTTAGTACTTTTACTAGTGATTGTTTGGTAGGTGGAGTTACAATTATGGGCTCTTCCTTATAGTTGTTCACTGCCTGTGGAGGGTTTGGTAGAACTTGGGATACCATGTACCGCTCAAGTCCAAAGTCTGAAAGTTGTGGACTACGTGGAGACTTCTCAGAAATACAACTGCTTGCAACAGGAGGATCAGACAGATTATCTTTCACATCAGTCTTCTGAAAATTTTCACCATTAGACAACTCTGGGTCAGAGTTAATGGCTTCTTGCTTGTGTACTAGGAGGAAAAATCAGAATATTCTGGTCAAACATCAAAATGGAAAATTTCATGTTTACAAAAACAACAGATAACAGCTTATCTGAAATTACCCAAGTCGGCAAAAGTTCTGATTGTCTAGACATTTTATTTAGTATTTATTGAGACAGAGTCTCGCTCTGCCACCCAGGCTGGAGTACAGAGGTGTGATCACAGCTCACTGCAGCCTCGACCTCCTGGGCTCAAGTGATCGTCCCATCTCAGCCCCTGGGGTAGCTGGGACTACCGGTGTGCCACCATGCTAAGCTAATTTTTAAATTTCTTTTTGTAGAGATGGGGTCTCATCATGTTGCCCAGGCTGGTGTCAAACTCCTGGGCTCAAATGATCCTCCTGCCTTGGCCCCCCAAAGTGATGGGATTTCAGGCATGAGCCACCACACTCAGCTGAAATGTTATTTCAATTGTCCCTTTAATAAAGTTCTGACATGTGTCTCTTGTGCACCCATATCCCAATGTGATTATACATTAGAGAAGGAAAGCAAGTTAAAGTGTTACAAGATGAAAAATTAATATTCACAAATAAAAGTCCAATTTTCTTACATCCTTAATGTGATTTACTAGTTTTTCTTAATATTTTCTTTTTTTTTTTTTTTCCTCAGACTTTAGTGAGCATCAGAATATATTTTCTGTAGCTTTGACTGTTGCCCAGGCTGGAGTGCAGTGGCACAATCACAGATAAGTAGGCAACAATGGGGGAAGGCCCCAGGTTGGGGAGAACAATGAACAACTGTTCTGAGAAAAGGCTAATCACAAACAACCTGCAGGCACAACAACGTTGTTCCTTTTTTTTTTAATATTTTTATTTTTGAGTCAGGGTCTCACTTTGTCCCCCAGGCTGGAGTGCAGTGGCAATCTCGGCTCACTGCAGCCTCAACCTCCAAAGCTGGGACTATAGGCACGCACCACCATGCCAGCTAATTTTTTGTATTTTTGGTAGAGATAGGGTTTCACCATGTTGCCAAGACAGGTCTAGAACTCCTGAGCTCAAGTGATCTGCCCACCTCGGCCTCCCAACGTGCTGGGATTACACATGTGAGCCACCATGCCTGGTCACAACAACCTTGTTCTGTACCTAGCCCGCCTCCAGCATGACCCTATGAAACTTCCCTTCAGCCTCTGCCTCTTTGCAGACAGCCCCTTCTCTGCTGTACTGCCCATTGCAACCTTGCAATGTTATTTTCATACTTTCGCTAATAAATCTGCCTTTCTCTACCTACAACTGTCTTGGTAAATTCCTTTACCACCTGCGACACTAGCCCCAGCTAGTCACACCCACAACACTGGGCTCAGGTGATTCTCCTACCTCAGCCTCCCAGGCAGCTGGTACTACAGACATGTGCCACCATGCCCAGATAATTTTTTGTACTTTTTATAGAGATAGGGTTTCGCCATGTTGCCCAGGCTGGTCTTGAACTCCTGGGCTCAAGTGATCCGCCTGCCTCAGCCTCCCAAAGCGTTGGGATTACAGGCGTGAGCCACTGCACCTGGCCTGAAACTGTATTTTAAAATTTCATGACAGTATGGAATCAATTGTGTTCCAGATTTAACACAGAGTATGATATTATTTTAGATTCGTAACTTCCAGATGCCTCAGCTAAATAGCAAAGACTGCTATATAAAGATAAGTTTGTATCCTAAGTTAGCCTGGAACACCTATATAAAACACCTAGTTGAGAAAAATAACAGGAGAGCATTTCAAAGATATACAGTTTCTCAATCATTAATAATAGGTTTTATACTTTTTTTTTTGTGGGGATGGACTCTTGCTCTGTCACCCAGGCTAGAGTGTGGTGGTGCAATCTCAGCTCATGGCAACCTCTGCCTCCTGGGTTCAAACAATTCTCCTGTATGAGCCTAACGAGTAGCTGGGATTACAGGGACACGCCACCACACCCAGCTAATTTTTGTATTTTTAGTAGAGACAGGGTCTCACCATGTTGGCTAGACTGGTCTCGAACTCCTAACCTCAGGTGATCTGCCCGCCTTGGCCTCCCAAAGTGCTGGAATTACAGGCATGAGCCACCGTGCCTGGCCGGTTATATACTTTCTTGTTTGTTTTGTTTTGTTTTAAAAGCCTGGAGTTTAAATCTCTAAAGTTTTATATTTTGATTTCATAGTTTCTGTTCCTTTGAAGAGTTTCTGAGTCACTGAGTTGTTTTGGCATTATGCTTTCTGTTACTTTCGAGAAATGCTACAAGAGTTGCCAAAAACCTACTGATGATCACAGGGCTGTCATTTCAGAGATTAATAAATCATCATTATCACTACTCCATAGGGAGATATTATTATCCCCATCTTATAAGTGAGGAAAAAGCAACTTAGAGAAATTACCCAAGGTCACGCATGTAATAACTCGTGAAGCCAGTATTTGAATCTGTGGCTCTTTCACACCAAAGTCAACTGAATTCTATGATTCCATGTGGGGGGGTGGTGGTGGTGGTATGGGTTGTTTGTATGTAGGTATATATGTATGTATTTTATTTATTGAGACAGGGTCTTGCTCTGTCATGCAGGTTGGAGTGCAGTGGCGTGATAGTAGCTCACTGTGGCCTTGAACTCCTGGGCTTAAGGGATCCCTTCTGCCTCAGCCTCCTGAATAGCTGGGACTCCAAATGTGCACCACCATGCCCAGCTAATTTTGTAAAAGAATTTTTTGTAGAGACAGAGTCTATTATGTAGCCCTGGCCTCAAGTGATCCTCCTGCCTCAATCTCCCACACTGCTGGGATAACAGGCATGAGTCACTGTGCCCGTCTCACATGGACTGTTTAACTTACTTGCCACACACATCCTCAATACATACTTGTTCAATTTAATAATAGAAATGAAGACACTGGGCCGGGCGCTGTGGCTCACGCCTGTAATCCCAGCACTTTGGGAGGCCGAGATGGGCGGATCACGAGGTCAGGAGATCGAGACCATCCTGGCTAACACGGTGAAACCCCGTCTCTACTAAAAATACAAAAAAATTAGCCGGGCATAGTGGCAGACCCCTGTAGTCCCAACTACTCAGGAGGCTGAGGCAGGAGAATGGCGTGAACCTGGGAGGTGGAGCTTGCAGTGAGCCGAGATCGCGCCACTGCACTCCAGCCTGGGCGACTGAGCGAGACTCCATCTCAAAAAAAAAAAAAAAAAAAAAAGAAATGAAGACACTGAAGTTAGTCATTCAGAGGTATGGGCATAACAATAACAGTTAATAATTAACCTTAGGTGACTGACATGCTAGGCACTGCTCTAAGCAACTTTATCTTATTTAATCCTTATACAATCTCATGAGATAGATATACTAAACATTCCCACTTTACAAATGAGAAACTGAGGCACAAGGTTAAGTAACTTGACAAAGATAATAGTACAGCTATTAAGTGGTGGAATACAGATTTGAACTCAGGCATTTTGGCTCCAAATTCTAAACCACTATGATAGACTGCCCTTTATTAAAATTTTAGAATCAAAAAAGGACTTCATCAAATTTTATAGCCAATATCTCTTTCTATGCAAGAGAACACTGTGAACAAGAAAAATGAAATAACATGCCTTGAGGTCTCTCAGCTTTTATTGGCAGGGCTAACTAGAAGCCACCTATCCCAAGTTTTGAAGATTTATCTTGTAGTTTTTCATTTAAATAGGCCATCTAGCCTAAATGAGCTAAATCTAGCATTGTGCTAGCTTTCATTTGGCATTTTGGAAAGGAGAGCAAGGACTGTCTTTATATTACACCCCTGATTAGCACTCCAAAAGCACACCACACAGTGAGAGTTGACTAAATATTTATCAAATAAGCGTCAGATAACGACAGAGCTAGAACTAAAAACCAAAGCCAAGCCTACAGTTGTCTGAGTTAATCATGTGCCTTGTTTCCTCAATACTAAAACAAATGCTTTAAAATGAAGTTATTCAAACCTGAATTTTTCTTGACACGTGGACTATATCCATACTTCTGGAAATGCTCTCTTATTTTCATAATATCCATTGAATTTTTTTCCATTAGTACTTTTGTTGCCTTTATGAAATCAATGCCTTCTTGATTTTCCAATCTTGCTTTATCAAGAAGAATATTAACATCATCCTTTTATGAATAAAGAAAGTACATTTTAATTTCTCTAACTTCTGACTAAATTTAGGATAAAAAAATTACTCGCCACAGAAAAATAATAAATCAATATTGTAGGAGTGATACCTTTAGAGTCTGAACTTCTGAATGAAGGTCATATAAAATTCTCATTGGATAATCTTCAAAGTCTTCAATATGAATATTGAAAGAAAAAAAGTCCAATAAATGTAAGGAAAAGGAGGAAAAAAAAGAATATTTAGTATACAATCATGTACATTATAATGACATTTTGGTCAATGACAGATCACATATGACAGTGGTACCATAAGATAATACCATATTTTTTACTGTACCTTTTTTATGTTTAGATACACAAATACTTACCATAATGTTACAGTTGCTTACAGTATTCAATGCAGTTGCATGCTATACAGGTTTGTGGCCTAGGAGCGATAGGCTACACATATAGCCTAGATATGGAGTAGGTCTTATCATCTACGTTTGTGTTACATATGCTCTATGATGTTCGCACAATAACAAAATTGCCTAACGTTGCTCAGAATATATCCCCATTAAGTAACATGACTGTATAACATACATACTGAGAAACATACAAATCCTAAGTATATAGTTTAATGAACTTTATAAAATGAGCATACCTGCACAACTGGCCCTCAGCTCAAGAAACAGAAGGATAAACAGAGCCTTAGTAGAACTCTAGAAGCCCTCTTATAGTCTCTCCCTTCCCCCCAAGGGTAAACTTTAGCCTGATTTCTTTTTCTTTTTTTGAGATGGAGTTTCGCTCTTGTTGCCCAGGCTGGAGTGCAATGGTGCGATCTTGGCTCACTGCAACCTTCACCTCCTGGATTCAAGCGATTCTCCTGCCTCAGTCTCCCAAGTAGCTGGGACTACAGGTGTGCGCCACCACGTCTGGCTAGTTTTATATTTTTAATAGAGACGGGGGTTTCACCATGTTGGTGAGGCTGGTCTTGAACTCCTGACCTCAAGTGATCCACCCACCTCGGCCTCCAAAGTGTTGGGATTATAGGTGTGAGCCACCGCACCCGGCCACCTTACCCTGATTTCTAACACCATGAAGCAGTTTTGTCACTTATGAACTTGATTTAATGGACTCATACAATATGTACTCTTTTGTGACTGGTTTCTTTCACTCAACTGTTACATTCTTCCACGTTCATAATCTAATCCATGTTCATTACTGTGTAGTATTTCCACTGCGTGATACCAAATTTATTTATTCTATTGTTGAAACACTTTGGATTGTGCCTAGTTTGGAACTATTATGAATACTCTTGCTTTGAACTTCCTAGAACATGTCTTTGGTACCAATGTATTCATATTTCTGTATGTTAAGAGACTTAGAAAAAGTGCTGGATTATATGTTATGCATATGCTCAACTTCAGTAAATACTGCTAGTTTTCCAACATGATTTTTACAGTTCGCACTCCCACCAGCAGTGCATAAGAAGTGCATTTGTTCCTGCTCGTCATCACTGGCCATCAGAGAAATGCAAATCAAAACCACAATGAGATACCATCTCACATCAGTTTGAATGGCAATCATTAAAAAGTCAGGAAACAACAGGTGCTGGAGAGGATGTGGAGAAATAGGAACACTTTTACACTGTTGGTAGGAGTGTAAACTAGTTCAACCATTGTGGAAGACAGTGTGGCAATTCCTCAAGGATCTAGAACTAAAAATACCATGTCACCCAGCCATCCCATCACTGGGTATATACCCAAAGGATTATAAATCATGCTGCTATAAAGACATATGCACACTTATGTTTATTGCCGCACTATTCACAATAGCAAAGACTTGGAACCAACCCAAATGTCTATCAATGATAGACTGGATTAAGAAAATGTGGCACATATACACCACGTGCAGCCATAAAAAAGGATGAGTTCATGTCCTATGTAGGGACATGGATGAATCTGGAAACCATCATTCTCAGCAAACTATCGCGAGGACAAAAAACCAAACACCGCATGTTCTCAATCATAGGTGGGAATTGAACAATGAGAACACTTGGACACAGGAAGGGGAACATCACACACCGGGGCCTGTCATGGGGTGGGGGAAGGGGGGAGGGATAGCATTAGGAGATATACCTAATGTAAATGACAAGATAATGGGTGCAGCACACCAACATGGCGCATGTATACATACGTAAGAAATCTGCACATTGTGCACATGTACCCTAGAACTTAAAAGTATAATAATAATTTTAAAAAATGAAAAAAAAAGTGCGTACTGCTCCAACAACAACAACAACAACAAAAAGAAGTGCATTTGTTCCACATCTTTCCAAACACTTGGTAATTTTCTCTTTTTCGTTTTAGCTATCCTGCTGGGTATGCAACTGTACTACATTGAGATTTAATTTGCATTTCCTTGATGACTAATGAAATTGATGTCTTTTCACATTCCTAATGGCCATCTGAAGATAATTTTTTTTTTTCTGAGATGGAGTCTCACTCTGTCGCTCAGGCTGGAGTGCAGTGGCGCGATCTCGGGTCACTGCAACCTCTGCCTCCAGGGTTCAAGCGATTCTCCCACCTCAGCCTCCGAGTAGCTGGGATTACAGGCGCCCGCTACTATGTCCAGCTAATTTTTTTTTGTATTTTTAGTAGAGACGAGGTTTCACCACGTTGGCCAGGCTGGTCTTGAACTCCTGACCTCGGGCGATCCACCCATCTCGGCCTCCCAAAATGCTGGGATTACAGGCTTGTGCCACCGTGCACGGCCAAATTTTTTTTTTTTTTTTTTTTTGAGACGAAGTCTTGCTCTGTTGCCGAGGCTGAAGTGCAGTGGCCGATCTCGGCTCACTGCAAATTCCGTCTCCCGGGTTCACGCCATTCTCCTACCTTAGCCTCCCGAGTAGCTGGGGCTACCTGCGCCCGCCACCACGCCCAGCTAATTTTTTGTATTTTTAGTAGAGACAGGGTTTCACCGTGTTAGCCAGGATGGTCTCGATCTCCTGACCTTGTGATCCGCCCGCCTCAGCCTCCCAAACTGCTGGGATTACTGGCGTGAGCCACCGCGCCCGGCAGAAATAGATATTTTCAAGTGACTGGAGATCATTCATTATATAATTAAAGTAAAAGTAGTCTGCAGGGTGTAATATTTTAAAGCACATTACAATTATGACATTTATGAAATAATTCCAAATTCTGAACTACTTTTTCAACAATTAAAAAAATCTCTAATAAAAAGGGAAATGGTGAATTTTGCTTTATTTATATAAACATATTTTTTTAAACCCCAGCACTGTTGAGTACTAGTGTTTGTGTTGGTAACATGGTTTAGCGGGAAAAACACAGAGGTTTACTGCAACTGTGGACCACCTGAGTGAGAAAAAAGTCACTATATGTGTAAAGTATTGTGTAAAGAACAACGTTAAATAGCCTGATTCTAAGAGAAACTGTTTAGATTTACATGGTATTTTATTGACAAGCACACATATTGTATGTGACGAAAGCATATCACGTATAAATTAGTATATGCATTATGAGCTCAATCTGTTAACTTAGGTTCTTTATTAAGTGCTGCTGTCTCTGTTCATAACATAATAGTGCTACTTTCATTATCTCAAGAGAGCCTTGGGTTCTACATGGGTCTAAAACGGACAGGCGACAAGGGTTCCTAGGAATAAACCATAAACAGGCCCGGGAGCTACGCTAACGCCAAACGCCGAGCATTGAGACGCGCAGCACCCGCCCTGCGCCTGGGTGGCAGCCGTCCACGCCGTCAGTGCCTGGCGGTTCCCGTGGGACATACCGTCCACTCGCCACGCCCCTCCGTCCGCGGCGCACCCCACGCACCGTGCCCGGGCCGCCCGCCTCACGCACCGCTTTCCTCTCCGTCCAGCGCTCGCTGCAGCCGGGCCGTCTCGCAGTCCAGCGTGCTGGCCAGAGACCGCAGCTTCCCGCAGAAGCTCCGGATAGGGTCCATGCTGAGCACAGCGGGGAAGGACTCCAGGTGTACGCGGACCCCACCGCTCAGCTCACAGCCTCCCGCCACTAGTTTGAATCTCTCGGCGCCGGACGCGTCCTCGGCTCTGCGCAGGCGCGGTCCTCTCTCGCGAGAGCCGAAGTCTCTCGCCGAGGCCCCAGGAGACCTCGCGAGACGAGTGCGTTTACGCCACAGCGTTTGCCGGCGGCCGCGGACGCGCGGAGTGTTGAGCAGTGCGGCTGGTGAGTAGGTGTGCGAATTCGGTTCTCTAGGAAGCTCCTTCTTCGCCTGCTGGCCTTAGCTGGGCTCCCCGCTTCTCTGGAGGGGAGGCGGTGGGGAACTCCCGTAGGCGTGAGCTGGAGCGCGCGCCCGTTGCTCTCTCCAGGTCTGGCCGCGCCAGTTCGTGTCCGCAAAGCCCGTCCCTCTCTTCCGCAGGCACCATGTTCCTGACTGCGCTCCTCTGCCGCGGCCGCATTCCCGGCCGTCAGTGGATCGGGAAGCACCGGCGGCCGCGGTTCGTGTCGTTGCGCGCCAAGCAGAACATGATCCGCCGCCTAGAGATCGAGGCGGAGAACCATTACTGGCTGAGCATGCCCTACATGACCCGGGAGCAGGAGCGCGGCCACGCCGCGGTGCGCAGGAGGGAGGCCTTCGAGGCCATAAAGGTGGCCGCCACTTCCAAGTTCCCCCCGCATAGATTCATTGCGGACCAGCTCGACCATCTCAATGTCACCAAGAAATGGTCCTAATCCTGAGTCGTCACCCTTGGATTTTATGGATCACGGGGCTGCCCATCTTTACCTGGTCCTGGAACTGAAAAACTGTAGCGTCTGTGAAAATGAGCCTTCGGACCAGTCTTTATTAAAACAAACAAACATGAGTAGTCTGCATATAGAATATCTAGGGCTCTAAACCCCCCAATACTTAAAAGTCTAATTGCCTCCAATACTTAAAAGTCTAATTGCTGTCCTGTCGTTTCATTAGTCTGATAGGAAGATAGGGATTTCCTCAGTCACAGATGGTATTTTGAAGGAAAGCTGCAATAAAGCCACAATGATTTGAGGTCTTTGCTTAAGTGTGAGATACTTGATGGGGGCTTTATCATGCAACATTAGTTTGCTTATCTTAAGAATTGCCCAGAATAAAAGGAAATATGAGCTTTTCAGTTAAACATACTACTAAAAACATTTTCCGGGATTTTACTACTAAAATTGGACATTTAAGTGAAGTAAAAGAGGCCGGGTACGGTGGCTCACGCCTGTAATCCCAACGCTTTGGGAGGCCAAGGCGGGAGGATCACTTGAGGTCAGGAGTTCAAGACCACCCTGGCCAAGGTGATAAAACCCATCTCTACTAATACAAAAAAAATTAGCTGGGCATGTTGGTGCAGGCTTGCAATCCCAGCTACTTGGGACGCTGAGGTGGGAGGATCGCCTGAACCTCAGAGGCAGAGGTTGCAATGAAGCGGAGGTTGCAGTGAGCCGAGAGCATGCCGCTGCACTCCAGCCTGGGAGACTGCATCTCAAAAAAGAAAAATAAACGAAGTAAAAGATACTTATCAGAACTGTTACAGGAAGGTGTATTTTTTAGCTATTTTGGCAGGGTGCTGTAGTGCTTGCATGTAGTCCCAGCTATTCAGGAATATTGCTTGAGTCCAGCTTGGGCAACATAGTGAGACCCTATCTAAAATAATAATAATATATGGCCAGGCGGGGTGGCTCAAGCCTGTAATCCCAGCACTTTGGGAGGCTGAGGCGGGCAGATCACTTGAGGCCAGAAGTTCAAGACCAGCCCAACCAACATGGTGAGACCCTGTCTTTACTGAAAACACACAAAATTAGCCGGGTACGGTGGTGAGGCATGTGATCCCAGCTACTCAGGAGGCTGAGGCAGGAGAATCGCTTGCACCCAGGAGGTGGAGGCTGCAGTAAGTCGAGATTGGGTCACTGCATTCCAGCCTGGGCGACAGAAAAAATTTAGGTGGGGAAAAAAATCAGAATTGCGTCTCTGGGAACAAGAATAAAGGAGAAACCAGGATTGACTGGGAAGACACACAAAGAACTTTGTCGAAGTTGTATGGCTGAGGCCCACACGGTGGCTCACTTGTGTAATCCCATCACTTTGGTAGGCTTAGGCAGAAGGATGACCTGAGGTCAGGAGTTCCAGACCAGCCTGGCCAACATGGCGAAACCCCATCTCTACTAAAAATACAAAAATTAGCCAGGTGTGGTGGCTTACGCCTCTAATCCCAGCACTTTGGGAGGCCAAGGTGGGCGGATCACAAGGTCAGGAGTTTGAGACCAGCCTGGCCAATATGGTGAAACCCTGTCTCTACTAAAAATATAAAAATTAGCAAAAAAAATTTAGCCAGGCTTGGTCGTGCATGCCTGTAATCCTAGCTACTGGGGAGGCTGAGGAAGGAGAATTGCTTGAACCCAGGTGGTGGAGGTTGCAGTGAACCGAGATCGTGCCGCTGCTCTCCAGCCTGCATGATGGGAGTGAGACACCATCTCAAAAAATATATAATATAAATAAAAATATCTTTTTTGAAAATAATATATAATTTACCAGTTGAAGATGTTCGCTTTCTGAATATAATAAAAATAATAAGAAACTTTGTGTTTCTAAATACATACTGTATATAGCAGTGTAATACAGCACCGTGTACAATATGCATTTGGTGACACAGTATACAGCACTCTATACGGTTGGAACTATTTTATGTTTGAGGAAACATTTAAGAAACTGTCCAGAGTTACAGCCAGTGATGAGATGGACTTGAGATTGAATTGCTGTATAATACAGAAATCTTGGTTGAGTACGGTCAACAATAATTTATTGTACATTTAAAAATAGCTGAGGCCGGGTGCAGTGGCTCACGCCTGTAATCCCAGCACTTTGGGAGGCCTACGCAGGCGGATCATGAGGTCAGGAGATCGAGACCATCCTGGCCAATATGGTGAAACCCCATCTCTACTAAAAAATAGAAAAATTAGCTGGGCATGGTGGCACATGCCTTTAATTCCAGCTACTCTGGAGGCTGAGGCAGGAGGAGAATCACTTGAACCAGGGAGTCGGAGATTGCAGTGAGCTGAGATTGTGCCACTGCACTCCAGCCTGGTGACAGAGCAAGACTCCATCTCAAAAAAATAAAAATAAATAGCTGAAAGATGGCCTGGCGCACTGGCTAACGCCTGCAATCCCAGCACTTTGGGAAGCCTGAGTTGGAGACCAGCTTGGGCAACATAGTGAGAACTCTCTACAAAAAATCAAAAAATTAGCCAGGCCCATGGTGTGCACCTGTAGTCCTAGCTGCTTGGGAGACAGGCAGAAGGATGGCTTGAGCTGGGGAGGTTGAGGCTGCAGTGAGCTGTGGTTGTGCCACGACACTCCAGCCTGGGCCACAGAGGAGTACCCTGTCTCAAGAAAAAAATAGCTAAAATACTACAATTGGATTGTTTGTAACACAAAGAAAGGATAAATGCTTGCAGCAATGGATTAACCCCCACCAAAAAAGAAATCTTGTGGACTGTTAAATATATAGAAAAAAAATTCAATCCCATTATTCACTGAGATATTTTCCATTAACGAGATAATCTTCATTTTTTTTTTTCTTTTAGTCTCCTTACACATACGCTTTTTGAAAATATATTGAGATATTGAGCCCAGGAGCTTGAGGCTGCAGTGAGCTATGATTGTGCCACTACATTCCTGGCTGGGGAACAGAACAATGTCTCAATTTTTTTTTTTTTTTTTTTTTTTTTTGCTGTGTGTGGTGGCTCAGCCTGAAACCCCAGCACTTCGGGAGGCTGAGGTAGGAGGATTGCTTGGTGCCAAGAGTGTGAGACCAGCCTGGGCGACATAGTGAGACCCTATCTCTAAAATGAAATGAATCAAATATGTATTGAGATAGATAAATAGAATTTAGAGCCGAAAGCTGTAACTGTAACATTTAAATATCGTGATAACAAAGGGCTTTCCAGAAAGGTAGTGCAAAATTTCAAGACTAATGTATGAGAGTGGCAGTCTTATTTGCGAGCATTAAATGTTTTTCCTCATTAACAAAAATTACTATATTTTGTTAGATGATTCACTTTTTTTTTTTTTTTTTTTGAGACAGGGTCTTGCTCTGTTGCTCAGGCTGGATTGCAGTGGTGCCATCTTGCCTCACTGCAGCCTCAACCTCCATGCTCAATTGATTTTTGTATGTTTTTGTAGAGACAAGGTTTCGCCATGTTGCCCAGGCTGGTCTCCAATTCCTGGGCTCAAGCCATCCGCCTGCCTTGGCCTCCCAAGGTGCTGGGATTACAGGCATGAGCCACCATGCCCAGCTCCCATTCACATTTTAATATCTGCAATTTGTATAGGCTATGGTGAAGACACATTGTTGTTTTTTTTTTTTTTTTTTTTTTTTGAGATCGAGTCTCGCTGTGTCGCCCGGGCTGGAGTGCAGTGGCGCCATCATGTGCCCAGCTGACACATTGGGTTTTTAAAAATGATTATTCATGCTGGGCACAATGGCTCACACCTGTTATCCCAGCACTTAGGGAAGCCGAACCAGGTGGATCACCTGAGGTCAGGCGTTTGAGACCAGCCTGGCCAACATGGCGAAACCCTGGCTCTACTAAAAATACAAAAATTAGCTGGGCATGGTGGCGTGCGCCTCTAGTCCCAGTTACTCTGAAGGCTGAGGCCTGAGAATTTCTTGAACCTGGGAGATGGAGGTTGCAGTGAGCAGAGATTGAGCCATTGCGCTCCAGCCTGGGTGACAGCAAGACTCAAAAAAAAAAAAAAAAAAAAAATTATTCGTTGTCTTTTAACAAAGTGCCTGAAGTGTAATAGGCGTTTCACAGTTGCTTAACCAAGTTAACTATTTTATTAATGTGTCATATACTTGTTAGTATATAAATACTTGTTGAATTCTTTTCATTGCTCACAGAAATGTCTCTGCTGCATATGGGCAATTTAATATCTCTGAACAGGCAAGGTGGCTCGCGCCTGTATTCCCAGCATTTCGAGAGACCGAGGCAGATGGATAACTTGAGGCCAGGAGTTCGAGTCCAACCTGACCAACATGGTGAAACCCCATGTCTACTAAAAGTAGAAAAGTTAGCCAGGTGTGGTGGTGCACACCTGTAGTCCCAGCTACTCAGGAAGCTGAGGCAGGAGAATTGCTTGAACCCGGGAGGTGAAGGTTGCAGTGAGACAAGATTGTGCCATTGCACTCCAGCCTAGGTGACAGAGCGAGACACTGTTTAAAAAAATAAATAAATTAATAAATGATTATAATAATATCTCTGAACTTTTCATACCTGGAAATAGTGGCTGCTGATACTGTTGAGGAGAAAGGTGGAGAAAGATGCCAGGGGGACCTGCTTAAGCATTGCTACTACTATTGCTCTAATCTATGTATGAGTCAGAAACCTTTGAATTTGGAATTTGTAAAACGGTAATGGTTAACTTGAATCTCAGAGGACATTTGAGAAGCAAAAGGATGCCAAAATAAAACTGTGAGTATGAAGAAATTGAAGGCAACAAATGAGAAGATAGGCATTGTAATGTACAATTGTCTTTAAGTTTTAAAACAATCTTGTAAAATAGATATCCCCACACTACACATGTGAAACTGAAGCTCAGAAATGTCAGCAACATTCCCATAAACAGTGAATGTATAATGTAGGACTAGGCTTACTAAAGACCTTACTCATTTTAACAGCACACTAGGTGCTACAAATAAAATACAGCCATTGGCCAAGGCAATGTTGTAGAAACATGTAACTTTTTTTTTTTCTTTTTTTTTTGAGACAGAGTCTTGCTCTGTCACCCAGGCTGGAGTGCAGTGGTGTGGTCTTGGCTCACTGCAACCTCCGCCTCTTGGATTCACACCATTCTGTTGCCTCAGCCTCCCGAGTAGCTGGAACTACAGGCGCCAGCCACCACGCCCGGCTAATTTTTTGTATTTTTAGTAGAGACAGGGTTTCACCGTGTTAGCCAGGATGGTCTTGATCTCCTGACCTCGTGATCTGCCCGCCTTGGCCTCCCAAAGTGCTGCGATTACAGGCATGAGCCACTGCGCCCGGCCTTGAAACATCTAACTTTTCTCTTTGAAAACCTATAACTGTTACCATCATAGTCAACATAGTTCTTGATCTTTTTTGTCAACAGAGGCTAATTGGCCACCCAGAGATGTTCATAATCAGACATGTAACAAAACATATCATTGCCAACCTGGGCGTTACGCACAGTCCCTATCTTCTATCTGTAGTAGAGGTCCTGGGGCTCTGTTTTATCCAGTTGTTGAGTGAGGGAAAGTGTTCATTTCTCAGCCTTGCCTGAGCAGTCAGGAAAAGCTTCATAAGAGGTGATCCTTGAGCAGATTCATAGTTTGCCTGGCCAGCAAGTGGGTGGCAGGAATTACAGGCAGAGGGAACGATCTTGTGATTGAGAAGTTGATAGTATTTTAGTATTGTTAGAGGGTAGGATATTTGAGAATGGGGAAGAAAAGAGAGAAAAGCCTGCAGAAGTAGGCAGGGACTAGAATATGAAAGGTCTTGCATGACACTATAAGAAGTGTAGCTTTTATAAAACCGCATCAGTAATGGGGAGCCATTGAAAATTCTTAATTAGTGGAATAATGAAAAACATGATGAAGCCAAGCATAGTGGTGCACCTGTAATCCTACCTACTTGGGAGGCCTAGGCAGGAGGATTGCTTGAGCCGAGGAGTTTGAAGCTGCAGTGAACTGTGACTGTACCATCGCACTACAGCCTGGGCAACAGAACAAGACCCCATCTCTTTAAAAAGGAAAGAAAGAAAAAAAAAAGAAATGCATTGGTAATGTTACCAAAACAGATGTATAGACCAATGGAACAGAACAGAGGCCTCAGAAATAATGTCACACATCTACAACCATCTGATCTTTAACAAACCTGACAAAAACAAACAATGGGGAAAGGATTCCCTATTTAATAAATGGTGTTGGGAAAACTGGCTAGCCATATGCAGAAAACTGGACCCCTTCCTTACACCTTTTACAAAAATTAACTCAAGATGGAGGAAAGGCCAGGCACGGTGGCTCACGCCTGTAATCCCAGCACTTTGGGAGGCTGAGGAGGTGGATTACAAGGTCAGGAGATTGAGATCATCCCGGCTAACACAGTGAAACCCCGTCTCTACTAAAAATACAAAAAATTAGCGGGGCGTGGTGGCAGGCACCTGTAGTGCCAGCTACCCAGGAGGCTGAGGCGGGAGAATGGCATGAACTGGGAAGGCGGAGCTTGCAGTGAGCCGAGATCACGCCACTATACTACAACTCCAGCCTGGGCAACAGAGTGAGACTCTGTCTCAAAAAAAAAAAAAAAAAGATGGATTAACAACTTAAATGTAAGACCTAAAACCATAAAAATCCTAGAAGAAAACCTAGGCAATACCATTTAGGACACAAGCAAAGACTTTATGACTAAAACACCAAAAGCAATGGCAACAAAAGCCAAAATTGACAAATGGGGTCTAATTAAACTAAAGAGCTTCTGCACAGCAAAAGAAACTATCATCAGAGTGAACAGGAAGCCTGCAGAATGGGAGAAAATTTTTTGCAATCTATCCATCTGACAAAGGGCTAATATCCAGAATCTAGAAGGAACTTAAACAAATTTACAAGAAAAAATAAACAACCCCATCAAAAAGTGGGTGAAGGATATGAAGACATTTCTCAAAAGAAGACATTTATGCGGCCAACAAACATAAGAAAAAAAGCTCATCATTACTGGTCATTAGAGAAATGCAAATCAAAACCATAATGAGATACCATCTCAAGCCAGTTAGAATGGCAATCATTAAAAAGTCAGGAAACAACAGATGCTGGAGAGGATGTGGAGAAATAGGAACTCTTTTACACTGTTGGTGGGAGTGTAAATTAGTTCAATCATTGTGGAAGACAGTGTGGTGATTCCTCAAGGATCTAGAACCAGAAATACCATTTGACCCAGCAATCCCATTACTGGGTATATACCAAAAGAATTGTAAATCATTCTGCTATAAAGACACATACACACGTATGTTTATCGCAGCACTATTCACAATAGCAAAGACTTGGAACCCATCCAGATGCCCATCAATGATAGACTGGATAAAGGAGATGTAGCACATATATACCATGGAATGCTATGCAGCCATGTAAATGATGAGTTCATGTCCTTTGCAGGGACATGGATGAAGCTGGAAACTATCATTCTCAGCAAACTAACACAGGAGCAGAAAACCAAACACTGCATATTCTCACTTATAAGTGGGAGTTGAACAGTGAGAACAATGGACACAGGGAGGAGAACACACTGGGGCCTGTTGGGGGGTAGGGGCCTAGGGGAGGGATAGCATTGGGAGAAATACCTAATGTAGATGACGGGTTGATGGGTGCAGCAAACCACCATGGCACGTGTATAACCATGTAACAAACCTGCAGGTTCTGCACAGGTATCCCAGAACTTAAAATATAATAACAATAATAAAGATGGCGGGGTGCGGTGGCTCACGTCTGCAATCCTAGCACTTTGGGAGGCCAAGGCAGGCAGATCACCTGAGGTCGGGAGTTCGAGACCAGCCTGACCAACATGGAGAAACCCTATCTCTACTAAAAATACAAAAAAATTAGCCAGGCTTGGTGGTGCATGCCTGTAATCCCAGCTATTCGGGAGGTTGAGGCAGGAGAATTGCTTGAACCCGGGAGACAGTGGTTGCCGTGAGCCAAGATCACGCCATTGTACTCCAGCCTGGGCAACAAGAGTGAAACTCCGTTTCAAAAAAAAAAAAAAATGCATGATGGAAGAGGCTTGGTGGAGGTAGAGATTGGGAATAGAACATATGGCTAGTGCAGTAATCCAGC
Organism: Pongo abelii; assembly: GCF_028885655.2. Classification (NCBI taxonomy): domain Eukaryota; kingdom Metazoa; phylum Chordata; class Mammalia; order Primates; family Hominidae; genus Pongo; species Pongo abelii. Next base: position 22,949,845 of record NC_071999.2, read on the forward strand.
TAAGTATTGAATTTGGATGGTAGAAGCATAAGGGGGTGAAAAGGTAGAATTCACATAAGTTGTGACCAATCAGATGACTTCTAATTTTCTGCCTTGGAGGGTGTTTTATGATTTATATGGGATAATGCAAGTAGCTTCAGTGACTGTCTCTCCAATATATTCATTGGAAAGTTCCCTGGGATGAACTCCACTATTTGCTTTTCTTTGTTTGAAACCAAGCTTGCTGCTGGAAAAAAATCACATAAGTAGGGTTATTGCTTTCTGTTGAAATTCATGATCACAATCACTCAGAACTCAACATTCCCTGGCAATCTTTGTTTTCAAATTTTTTATTAAAGAAAAAAATTTTTTGAGACCAAGTCTCACTATATTGCCCAGGCTGAAGTGCAGTGGCAATTTACAAGCACAATAATAGCTTGCTATAATCTTGAACTCCTTGGCTCAAGCAATCCTCCTGCCTCAGCCTCCAAAGTAGCTGACACTACAGGCCCACCACCATGCCTGGCTAATTTTTTTTATTTTAATTTTTTTGTGGAGACAGGACTAGTTATGTTGCCCAGGCTGGTCTCAAACTCCTGATCCTCCTGCCTTGGCCTCCCAAAGTGCTGAAAGTACCTGTGTGAACCACAGTGCCTAGCCCCCCAGCAGTTTTATCATGTGTATTACTTTGCTAGGGCTGTCATAACAATACCACAATCTGGGTGGCTTAAACAACAGAAATTTATTTTTCCACAGTTCTGAAGGGTGGATTGGTTTTCTTGATCCTTTGGTAAGGATCTGTTACACGCCTCTCTGCTTTCAGATGATCATCTCACTCTCTTCCCATGATTGTCTCTGTTCATGCACCAGTCTGGTGTCAATCTGTATTTCCAAATTTCCTCTTAAAAGGCTAGCAGCCATATTCTATTAAGGGCCACCACAACTGTCTAATTTTAACTTAATTACCACCTTTAAAGACCTATTTCCAAAGACAGTTACATTCTGAGGTAATGGAGGTTAGGACTTCAACATACTGTAGAATTTTGAGGGACACAGTTCAGCTCATAACAACATGCTGTACTGATTGAATTGGTGTAATTTATCCTATTCATTGAGACAACTCATACCTTTTCCTCCCTGCAGTAGCCTTCTGCTTTCAGGCCCTCCTCCATCATCATCCCCATCTGTGACCTGGCCTCATATAGGTCACAGATATGACCCTGATAACATGGAATCTCATCACTGTGGATCCCCTTCACCTTCCCAACACCTAAGCCACTGTCTGTCCTCACCTTCAATCCTTTGTTGAAATCAAGGATATGCCCTCCTTTCAAATGCCATGCCTGGGTTCCTGTTGAAAACAATGAATTGGGCCGGTGTGGTCACTCATGCCTGTAACCCTAGCACTTTGGAAGGCTGAGGCGGGTGGATCACCGAAGGTCAGGAGCTCAAGACCAGTCTGACCAACATGGCGAAACCCCGTCTCTACTAAAAATACAAAAATTAGCCGGGTGCAGTGGTGCACGCCTGTAATCCCAACTACTTGGGAGGCTGAGGCAGGAGAATCGCTTGAACCCGGGAGGCGGAGGTTACAGTGAGCCGAGATCGAGCCACTGCACTCCAGCCTGGGTGACAGAGCAAGACTCCATCTCAAAAAAAAAAAAAAAAAAAAAAAAAAAAGAATATTGTAAAGGAGGTGGAAAAAAAGATAAGTGTACAGGAAATCCAAGGAAAGAGTGACAACAAACTTCTTGACATAAACCATGCAAGCCAACAGGGGAACATGACTTTTATTTATTTATTTATTTATTTTTTGAGACAGAGTTTCGCTCTTATTACCCAGGCTGGAGTGCAATGGCGTGGTCTCGGCTCGCTGCAACCACCACCTCCTGGGTTCAAGTGATTCTCCTGCCTCAGCCTCCAGAGTAGCTGGGATTACAGGCATATGCCACCACGCCTGGCTAATTTTGTATTTTTAGTGGAGATGGAGTTTCTCCATGTTGGTCAGGCTAGTCTCGAACTCTCGACCTCAGGTGATCCACCCACCTCGGCCTCCCAAAGTGCTGGGATTACAGATGTGAGCCACTGTGCCTGGCCAGGAACATGACTTTTAAAGTACTGAAAGTTTTTTATTTTTAAATTTTTATTTATTTATTTATTTATTTTTTTGAGACGGAATTTCACTCTTGTTGCCCAAGCTGGAGTGCAATGGTGTGATCTTGGCTCACTGCAACCTTCGCCTTCTAGGTTCAAGTGATTCTCCTGCCTCAGCCTCCCAAGTAGCTGGGATTACAGGCATGTGCTACCATGCCCATCTAATTTTGTATTTTTTTGTGTTTTTAGTAGAGACGGGGTTTCTCCATGTTAGTCAGGCTGGTCTCGAGCTCCTGACCTCAGGTGATCCACCCGCCTCAGCCTCCCAAAGTGCTGGGATTACAGACGTGAGCCACTGTGCCTGGCCTGAAAGTTTTTTAAAAAGCTGTCTGCCTTAAAGTAAGGTGGGGTTGGGAGAAGCAATAAAGATCAGAGCAGAAACCAATGATACTAGAAAAGTAAAACAATAGGAAAAAAAAGGATATATTTGAACATCAATAAAATTGATAAATCTCTGGCCAGAATAATCAGGAAGAGAGAAGACATGAATTACCATTACCAGAAATTAGTAAAATGGCATCATTAAAATGTTTACAGATTTTAAAAATATAACAAAATATTAACGACTTTATTCCAATAAATTGGACAACTTAGATAAAATAGACAAATTCCTTGAAAAACACAAACTACCAAAGCCCACTGAAGCAACAGATAAACTGAATGGACTTATATGTTCAATAATTGGATTTGTAGTTAAAAACCTTCCCACAAGGAAGACTCCAGGCCCAGACAGTTTCATTAGTGAATTTTACCAAACATTTCTGGAATAACACCAATTCTATATAAACTCTTTACAGAAAATTGAAGAGGAGAGAATACTGCCCAACTCAGTGTAAGAAGCCAGTATTATCCTGATATGAAAGCTTTAAAAAGACTTTACAAGAAAAATCTACAGAACAATATCCTTTATGAACATAGATGCAAAACTTTAAAATTTTATTTGAATCCCTACAATATATAGAAACATGACAACATCATTATCAAATGGAGTTTATCCTTTGAATGCAAGGTTGGTTTAGCATTCGCAAATCACTCTAATTTACCTTATTACCACACACACACACACACACACACACACACACACACACACACACACACATTCATGATCATCTCATTAGATGTAGATAAAAGCATCTGAGAAAATCCAACATCCAATCCTAATAAAAACTCTCAGCAAAGTAGGGATAAAAGGAAACTTCCTTGACCTGACAAAGTACACCTATGAAAAACCAACTGCTAACATCATATTTAATGGTAAAAAACCTAATTCTTTCCTCCCTAAAATCAAGAACAAGGCTAAAATGACTGTTTTGGGTTTGTTTGGTTGTTGATTTGAGACAGTCTTACTCTGTCACCCAGGCTGGAGTGCAGTGGCGCCCTCATGGCAGCATCTCCAGGGCTTAAGCGACCCTCCCACCTCAGCTTCCTGAGTAGTTGGAACTACAGGTGCGTTCTACCACGACCGGCTGATTTTTGTATTTTTGGTAGAGATGGGGTTTCTCCATGTTGCCCAGGCTGGTCTCAAACTCCTGACCTCAAGTGATCCTCTTGCCTTGGCCTCCCGAAGTGCTAGAATTACAGGCAGGAGCCATCACTCCCGGCCTGATCTACACTTTCAATGCAATCCCAGCTAAAATCCAGTAGGTGTTTTTGTGGGGGTTAGGGGGGTGTAGAAATTGACTAACTGGTTCTAAAATTCATGTGGAAATTCAAAGGACCTTGAATTACAAAAACAACTTTGAAAAAAAAGTTGGAAAACTTGCACTACTCAATTTCAAGACAAAACATAAAGCTACAGTAATAAAGAGAGTGTGATGCTGGCATAAAGACAGACAAATAGCTGGGAGCAGTGGCTCACACCTGTAATCCCAGCACTTTCGGAGGCTGAGGTGGGCAGATCACTTGAGCTCAGGAGTTCAAGACCAGCCTGGGCAACACTGTGAAACCCCACCTCTACAATCTCTACTGGAAAAAAAAAAAAAAATGAGCCGGCCATGGTGGCAGCATCTGTGGTCCCAGCTACTTGGGAGGCAGAGGTGGGAGGATTGCTTCAGCCCAGGAGGCGGAGGTCGCAATGAGTTCTGACTGCACCACTGCACTCCAGCCTGGGTGACAGAGAAAGATTTTGTCAAAAAAAAAAAAAAAAGCAACTGAATAAAACAGAGTTCAGAAGTAGGTCAATTCATATACAGGCTATTAATTTTCAACAGAGATACACAGGTAATTCAGTGGGGAAAGGATGGTCTTTTGCAAAAAAAAAAAAAAAAATTGTGCTGAAACAAATGAGTAGTCTTTTCTTTTGAGACGGAGTCTCCCTCTGTTGCCCAGGCTGCAGTGCAGGGGCATGATCTCGGCTCACTGCAACCTCCGCTTCCCGAGTTCAAGCGATCCTCCCACCTCAACCTTCCAAGTAGCTGGGACCGCAGGCATGTGCCACCATGCCTAGCTAATTAAAAAATTTTTTTTTTTTTTGTAAAGACAGGGTCTTGCTATGTTGCCCAGGCTGGTCTTGAACTCCTGAGTGATCCTCTCATCCTGGTCTCCCAAAGTGCTGGGATTACAGATGTGAGCCACTGCTTCCAACCTTCTTCTGAACTTTTTTTTTTTTTGGTGATGGGATCTCACTCTGTCACCCAGGCTGGAGTGTAGTGGCGTGATCTCGGCTCACTGCAACCTCCACCTCCCGGGTTCAAGCGATTCTCCTGCCTCTGCCTCCCTAATAGCTGGGACTACAGGCACCCCCCACCACACCCGGCTAATTTTTGTAATTTTAGTAGAGACAGGGTTTCACCATATTGGTCAGGGTGCTTGAACTGACCTCAGGTGATCCACCCACCTTGGCCTCCCAAAGTGCTGAGATTCAAGGCGTGAGCCACTGCGCCCAGCCACAAATGGGTATTCTTTTTTTTTTTTTTTTTGAGATGGAGTTTCTCTTTGTTGCCCAGGCTGGAGTGCAGTGGCGCGATCTTGGCTCACTACAAGCTCTGCTTCCCGGATTCACGCCATTCTCCTGCCTCAGCCTCCCGAGTAGCTGGGAATACAGGCACCCGCCACCGCGCCTGGCTAATTTTTTTTTGTATTTTTAGTAGAGATGGGGTTTCACCGTGTTAGCCAGGATGGTCTCCATCTCCTGACCTTGTGATCTGCCCGCTTGGGCCTCCCAAAGTGCTGGGATTACAGGCATGAGCCACCGCGCCGGGCACAAATGGGTATTCTTTTTTCTTTTCTTTTTTTTTTTTTTTTTTTGAGGCAGAGTCTCGCTCTGTCGCCCAGGCTGGAGTGCAGTGGCCCGATCTCGGCTCACTGCAAGCTCCACCTCCCGGGTTCACGCCATTCTCCTGCCTCAGCCTCCCGAGTAGCTGGGACTACAGGCGTCCGCCACCTCGACCGGCTAATTTTTTGTATTTTTAGTAGAGACGGGGTTTCACCATGTTAGTCAGGATGGTCTTGATCTCCTGACCTCGTGATCCGCCCACCTCGGCCTCCCAAAGTGCTGGGATTACAGGCGTGAGCCACTGCACCCGGCCACAAATGGGTATTCTTAAACAAAATATGAACTTTGTTTTTTGTTTATTTGTTTGTTTGTTTGTTTTGAGACAGAGTTTCGCTCTTGTTGCTCAGGCTGCAGTGCAGTGGCACAATCTCAGCTCACTGCACCTTCCGCCTCCTGGGTTCAAGTGATTCTCCTGCCTCAGCCTCCCCAGTAGCAGGGATTACAGGCACGTGCCACCACACTTGGCTAATTTTTTTTGTATTTTTAGTAGAGATGGGGTTTCACCATGTTGGTCAGGTTGATCTCGAACTCCTGACCTCAGGTGATCCACCCACTTCAGCCTCCCAAAGTGCTGGGGTTATAGGCATGAGCCACTGCACCTGGCCAAAAAGTGAACTTTGATCTGTACCTCATGCTTTATATAAAAATTAACTCGAGGTGGATTATGAACTAAATAGAAAACCTAAAACTATAAAACTTCTAGTAGAAAACATAAGGGAAAAATCTTTGTGACCTTTGGTTAAGGAAAGATTTATTAAATATGACCCAAAGTGATTAATTAAACCAACACTTGAGAAATTAGACGTCAATCAAAATTAACATCTGCTTTTTAAAAGACACTGTTAAAAGAATGGAAAAACAAGCTACACTCTGGAAGAAAAATATCTGATAAAGGACTAATATCTGGAATATATAAATCATTCTCAAAATTCAATAATAAAAGAAAAACCAAAAACATTTAAATGGGCAAAATATTTTAACAGTCTTCCAAAAAATATGGATTGCAAAGAAAACACATGAAAACAAATTCAACACCATTAGTCATGAGGAAATGCAAATTAAAACCACCATGATATACACATCCATTAGAAGGTCTCAAATGTAAAAGGCTGACATTATCAGCCTGGCGCCGTGGGTCACACCTGTAATGCCAGCCCTTTGGGAGGCCAAGGCAGGTGGATCACAAGGTCAAGAGATTGAGACCATCCTGGCCAACATGGTGAAACCTCGTATCTACTAAAAATACAAAAATTGGCCAGGCGAGGTGGCACACACTTGTAATCCCAGCACTTTGGTAGGCTGAGGCGGGCAGATCATGAGGTCAGGAGTTCAAGACCAGCCTAGCCAACACAGGGAAACCCCATCTCTACTAAAAATACAAAAATTAGCTGGGCGTGGTGGCGAGCGCATGTAATCCCAGCTACTTGGGAGGCTGAGGTAGGAGAACCGCTTGAACCTGGGAGGCAGAGGTTGCAGTCAGCCAAGATCGCGCCACTGCACTCCAGCCTGAGCGACAGAGCGAGACTCCGTCTCAAAAAAAAAAAAAAAAAAAAAAGCAAAGGAAAAAGATCTGTACTTAAATGTTCTATCAGCTCCATTATAATAGTAAAAAACTAAAAGCAAGAAATATCATCTATCAACTGAGGAATGGATATACAAATTGTGGTATATACACAAAATTTATCCATCGTCTATTTTGGTGTTAGGTTTATGCTGCACTCATAAAATGAGTTGGAAGCTTTTATCTTCTTTTTTTTGAGATGGAGTCTTGCTCTGCTGCGCAGGCTGGAGTGCAATGGCACAATCTTGACTCACTGTAGCCTCCGTCTCCCTGGTTCAAGCGATTCTCCTGCCTCAGAGTAGTTGGGACCCAGGTCCACACTACCATACCTGGCTAATTTTTGTATTTTTAGTAGAGACGGGGTTTCACCATGTTGGCCAGGCTAGTCTTGAACTCCTGACCTCAGGTGATCCACCCGTCTTTGCCTCCCAAAGTGCTGGGATTACAAGCGTGAGCCACCATGCCTGGCCTCGCTTTCCTCTTTTCTCTACTGTCTGAGAAGTTTATGTAAGATTGGTATTATTTCTTTTTTAAATGTTTAATAGACCTCACCAGTGAAACAATCTGGGCCTGGTGTTGTCTTTGTGGGGGAGTTTTTTGTTTTTGCTTTTGTTTTAGCATTCATCATTTATTTATTCATCGTAGTGAAACATCTGTCATTTGTTTTCCGGCATACATTCTCTGCTAACATCTCTCTGATTTTCCTCCAGGAATCTCCCCTCCTCCTTTTTCAGCCCTTTGCTTCAGGTGGGGCTTTTCCTCCGCCTCAAGAATGGAGCTCAGCCAATTAGCACATCACATTTCTGTGGCTACCGTGATTGCTTCAGGGATGGCCATGTGATCCATTCAAAGTCCTTGGTATGCAATGATGCTTTTTTGTGGCATGCTGAGATAAGGACACTTTGTGTTTCTATTGGATATGAACCTTCAAATATTAGTAACTATGGCTGTGCAGTCAGTTTTCCAATCACATGGAAAATGGAACCAACTCGAAGAAAACACCTTTTTATTTATTTATTTATTTATTTATTTATTTTAGATAAGGTCTCATTCTGTTGCCCAGGCTGGAGTGCCAAGGCGTGATCACAACATACTGCAGCTTTGAGCTCCTGGGCTCAATGAAACCTTCCACCTCACCCTCCTGAGTTGCTGGGACTACAGACGCGTGCTGCCACGCCCAGCTGATTTTTGTATTTTTGGTAGAGACGGCGTTTCGCCATCTTTCCCAGGCTGGTCTCGAACTCCTGGGCTCAAGCGATCCTCCCACATTGGCCTCCTAGAGTGCTAGGATTACAGGCATGAACCATTGCACCAGGCCAATTCTCCGTTTTCTTTTGTCCAAAAATGTCTTTATTTCCCCTTCATTGCTGAACAGTATTTTCATCAGATACAGGTTACACATTGGTAGTTCTATTTTTTTTTTTTTTTTTTTGAGATGGAGTCTTGCTCTGTTGCTCAGGCTGGAGGGCTGTGGCATGATCTCGGCTCACTGCAACCTCTGTCTCCTGGGTTCAAGTGATTTTCCTGCCTCAGCCTCCTGAGTAGCTGGGATTACAGGCATGCAGCATCACGCCCGGCTAATTTTTGTATTTTTAGTAGAGACGAGGTTTCACCATGTTGGTCAGGCTGGTCTCGAACTCCTGACCTCATGATCTGCCTGCCTCAGCCTCCCAAAGTGTTGGGATCACAGGCGTGAGCCACCATGCCTGGCCCTGGTAGTTCTATTCTTTCATCACTTGAGAAATGTGCCACTTCCTTCTGGCCTCATGTTTTCTGATTAGAAATCCACTGTCTTTCAAATTGTTTTTGCTCTATAAGTAGGGTGTCATTTCTCTCAAACCACTTTTGATATTTTTCCCTTTGTCTTTAGTTTTCAGAAGTTTATGTTGGGTCTTGGCTTGGATTTATTTGTATTTATTTTGTCTGTGGTTCACCCAGGTTTTTAAATCTGAAGGTCTATGTCTTTTGTTAAATTTGGGGAATTTTCAGCCATGTTTCTTTTTTTTTCTTTTCTTTTTTGAGACGGAGTCTCACTCTGTCGCCCAGGCTGGAGTGCAGGGGCACTAGCTCAGCTCACTGCAACCTCTGCCTCCCGGGTTCAAGGGATTCTCCTGCCTCAGCCTCCCGAGTAGCTGGGACTACAGGTGCCCACCACCACGCCCAGCTAATTTTTGTATTTTTAGTAGAGAAGGGGTTTCACCATATTGGCCAGGCTGGTCTCGAACTCCTGACCTTGTGATCTGCCCAACTCGGTCTCCCAAAGTATGAGCCACTACTTTCAACCATATTTCTTTAAATACTTCTTCAGCTCCTACTCTCTCTGCTTCTTCTCAAATTCCAGTGATGAGAATGTTAGATTTTTTTGTTACAGTCCCACAGGTCCCCGAGGCTATGTTCTCCAACCTCCAACCATCCCTGGCCACAGGTCTATTTTCTGCCTTTTTTTTTTTTTTTCTGAGACAGAGTCTTGTTCTCTCTCCAGGCTGGGGTGCAGTGGCGCGATCTCAGATCAGTGCAACCTCTGCCTCCCAGGTTCAAGTGATTCTCCTGCCTCAGCCTCCCAAGTAGCTGAGACTACCGGTGGGTGCCACCACGCCCAGCTAATTTTTGTATTTTTAGTAGAGACGGTGTTTCACCATGTTGGCCAGGATGGTCTCCATCTCTTGATCTCGTGATCCACCCACCTCTGCCTCTCAAAGTGCTGGGATCACAGGTGTGAGCCACCACACCTGGTCTATTTTCTGCCATTTTTACTATTTATTTATTTTATTTTTTCTGAGACAGAGTCTCCCTGTGTCGCCCAGGCTGGAGTGCAATGGCATGATCTCAGCTCACTGCAACATCTGCCTCTCAAAGTGCTGGGATCACAGGTGTGAGCCACCACACCTGGTCTATTTTCTGCCATTTTTACTATTTATTTATTTTATTTTTTCTGAGACAGAGTCTCCCTGTGTCGCCCAGGCTGGAGTGCAATGGCATGATCTCAGCTCACTGCAACCTCTGCCTCCCAAGTTCAAGTGTTTCTCCTGCCTCAGCCACCCGAGTAGCTGGGATTACAGGCGCCCGCCACTATGCCCAGCTAATTTTTATAGTTTTAGTAGAGACAGGCAGGGTTTCACCATGCTAGCCATGCTGGTCTCTAACTCCTGACCTCAGGTGATCCACCCATCTCGGTCTCCCAAAATGCTGGGATTACAGGGGTGAGCCACCCCACTCAGCCTTTTCTGTTGTTTAGACTAATTCCTGTTGTTCTGTCTTCAAGTTCATTGATTCTTTCTTCTGTTCTCTTCATTCTGTTGAGCCCATCTATTAAGTGTTTTTATTTTGGTTATTGTATTTTTAAGTTCTAAAATTTCCATTTGGTTCTTTATGTGTCTGATTTCTTTGCAGAGATTTTTCTCTTTTTCACCTGTTTCAAGAGTGTTTGTAATTGCTCATTGTAATATTTTTATGAAGGCTGCTTTAAAATCCTTGTCAGATAATTCCAACATCTGGGTTGGTGCCTCTTGTATTTTGTCATTCAAATGGACACTTTCCTGGTTCTTGGTATGATGATTTTTTATATTTTGGACATTTTAGGTATAATGAGATCCTGGATCTTCTTTAAACCTTCAGTTTTAGCAGGCTCCTGTGAAACTACCCCTACAAAGGAAGCAGGGTGCTTCTTTGCCTACAAAGGAGCACAGGTGTTTCTTCTCCTTCCCCTTCATCCCTTTTCAAATGTTACCACCCTTCATAGCATCAGATAGATTCCATCACATGCACCTGCACACATCCAGAGGTGCATTCACAGAGCACTGCATGGAGCTACGTGCACCGATGGCTCGGGAGGCCCCCCTGCTGGGTTTGACTTATGATGTAGTTTATGCCCTTGGGTGGAGGACACTGCAAAAGACACAGCCTCCATCCCTGCACACCCAGCCACCACCACAAGGCTGGGAGGGTGGGGAACAGGGGATCCTCATTCTTTATTCATAGCCTTATGAACTTCAGGGAGCACAGGCAGCGTTATCCCCAGGGGGGTTGCCCCTTCCTTCCTTCCTTCCACAAACATATTCAGAAAGTGTATTTCATGACTAGCACTGTGCCAGACACTGGAGGTAATAAAGAAAAATAGCACTGGGCCTGTAATTGGGAGTCTAGATATACGATATGGAAATGCAGCTGACAATGCAAGGAGCAAGAGGACTTGCACAGTGGTGCATGGCAGCTTGCTGTCATTTTCTGGGCACAGAAAGTGCTGATGGAAGGGAAGGAGGGGGGAAAAAGGAAGGATGACAGGACGGAAGGAGGGAAAGAAGGAAGAGGAAAAAAGAAAGGACAGGAGAAAGGGAGGAAGGCTTCTGCAAAAAAATTAAAATCAAATTTTTGACATTCTTTTTATTTGCTTTTTTTGAAACAAAATGACACTTGCCAGACACCAGCTTCGTGGCCCATGTCCTGGCCGCTGGTATCCAGATGACAGCAGCGTGATCCTGCTGTGAGGTCCTTCTGTGCCCTCTGATCTGAGTTCCTGAAAGCAGAGAGCCACCCAGGAACTGCTGTCCCTCAGGCCAGCTGGCTGGTGATGGGCTTTTGAAGACTCTGCTCTCTCTCCTGCTGGGAGAGCTCCCCAGGGGCCACCAGGAGCCAGGTGATCGCTCTCAGCCTCTGTGAGCTACTGGAGGTCACCAGACCTTCCCACACCCCAGGCAGGTGCCAGGGCCTTTAAGGAGGCTTTCTGCTCCACAGGGATGTTCTGTGGGCTCCAGTATTCTGGCGAGCATCAGCTCATTCTCGGCTTAGTCTTCTTGCTGTATCGCTCCTGCCTCTGTTTTGCTTCTTTTTGGTGATGCCCTGTTTCCATCTTATGAAGAGGGCCTGTAAAATCCAAGTTTGCACAAACCCCCAGGGGTTGTTAGGGGCACTGGAGAAGGGCTGTGTGTCGGCCATTTGGTTGGATTTTACATCCCTTGGACTTGAATACTTATCATTTAAATTTGAGTCTCTGTCAATGTAACTCTTACATATTTTCTTTTTTAAAATTCCTTTTCCCAAAGTCTAGGGTATATGTAAATATGTTCAGCATCATGAATCTGTTCTGAAATTTTCCTTTCTGCCAAGATTCTTACACAATTCATCTTCATAGATCAACAATAAATCCAAATCAGAGTTCCCTTTATTGCTTCCTCTTTTTGCTTTTCATTTTATAACTAATTCAATATTTATTTGGAAATATTGTGAAATATTTAAAATGTACACAAGGCATATAGAAAAATTCAATGAACTACTGTGCATCCACCATCCAATGGAAGAAATAAAACATTATCAGTACATTAGAAGCCCTCTGGGTACCCAGTCCCAGGCTGCATATTGACCTCCCCACAAACAGATAAACACCACCATGAAATTAGGGTTTATAATCATCGTACTTCATACCTTTAGTACATATGCTTGTATCTCTATGCAGTATGTAGTGTATTAAGTGGTTCTTGCATTGATATAAAGAGATACCCGAGACTGGATAATTTATAAGAAAAGCAGGTTAATTGGCTCATGGTTCTGCAGGCTATACAGGAAGCACCATGTCAACATCTGCTTCTGGGGAGGCCTCGGGAAGCTTACAATCATGGCAGCAGACAAAGGGGGAGCAAGAGTGGCAGGGGAGATGCCGCAATTTTTAAACAACCAGATCTCATGAGAACTCGCTCACTAGCCTGAGAACAGCATCAAACCATGAGGGATCTATCCCCATGACCAAAACACCTCCCACCAGGCCCCACCTCCAGCACTGGGGAGTACACTTCAACAAGAGATTTCAGTGGGGACAAATATCCAAACAATATCATTCAGCCTCTGCCCCCTCCCCCGACAAATCTCATGTCCTTCTTACTTTGCAAAATATAATCAGGGCTTCTCAATTGTCCCCCAATATCTTAACTCATTCCAGCATTAACTCAAAAGTCCCAAGTCCGAAGTCTCATCTAGAATGAGTTCCTTTCACCTATGAGCCTGTAAAATCAAGACAAGTTATTTACTTCCAAGATACAATGAGGGTACAGATATTGGGTAAATACTCCCAACCCAAAAGGGAGAAATCAGACAAAAGAAAGGAGCTACAGGCCCCATGCAAGTTCAGAACCTACCAGGGCAGTCACTAAGTCTTAAATCTTCAAAATAATCTCTTTTGACTACATGTCCCACATTCTGGGCACATGGTATGCTGGGTGGTCTCCCAAGGCCTTGAGGAGCTTTGACCCTGCGGCTTTCCTGGGTTCAGGCCCTGAAGCTTCTCTCACAGCTTATTGAGTGCCTGCCACTTTTCCATGTGCAGGATGCAAGCTGCTGGTGTATCTACCATTCTGGGATCTGAAGGACGGTGACCCCCTTTCTCACAGCTCCACTAGGCAGTGCCCCAGTGGGGACTCTGTGTGGGGGCTCCAATCCCACAATTCCCCTCTGCACTGCCCTAGTAGAGTATCTCCATGAGGGCTCTGCCCCTGCAGCGGGCTTCTGCCTGAGCATTCAGGCTTTCCCATACACCCTCTGAAATCTAGGCAGAGGCTGCCAAGCCTCCTTTACTCTTGCAGTCTGTGTCTGCAGGCTTAACATCACATGGAAGCTGCCAAGGCTTATGGCTTGCATTCTCCAAAGTGGCAGCCCAAGCTGTACCTGGGGTCCTCTGAGCTGAGACTGAAGCTGGAGTGGCCTGAATGTGAGAAGCAGTGTACTGAGGCTACACAGGGCAGAGGGACCCTGGACCTGGCCCACAAAGCCATTCAGTCCTCCTGGGCCTCTGGGCCTGTGATGGGGGGAGCTGCCTCAGAGTCTTCTGAAAAGCCCTAGAGGCCTTTTTCCTATTGTCTTGGATATTAGCACTTGGCCCCCTTTTAGTTACGCAAATGTCTCTAGCAAGTGGTTTCTCCACAGCCTGCTTGAGTTCCTCCCCTGAAAACAGACTTTTCTTTTGTACCATACATCCAGGTGGCAAATTTTCCAAGTTTTTATTCTTTGTTTCCCTAAGTTCCACCTTTAGGGCATTTCTTTGCTCCCACATCTGAGCATTGTTCTTTAGAAGCAACCAAGTCACATCCTGAATGCTTTGCTGCTTAGAAATTTCTTCTGCCACATACTCAAAATTATCACTCTTAAGTTCAAACTTCCACAGATCCCTGGGGCATGGACATAATGCAGCCAAGTTCTTTGTTAAGGCGTAACACTCATGACCTTTGCTCCAGTTCCCAATAAGTTCCTCACTTCCATCTCAGACCTCAGCAGCCTGGACTTCGCTGTCTATATCACTATCAGCATTTTGGTCACAGTCATTTACCCAGTCTCTAAGAAGCTGCAAATTTTCCCTCATCTTCCTCTCTTCTTCTGAGTCCTCCAAAGTCTTCCAACCTCTGCATGTTCCAAAGCTACTTCCACATCATCAGGTATCTTAATAGTAATGCCCCACTCCTCAGTACCAATTTTCTGTATTAAGCCATTCTTGCATTGCTATAAATAAATACCTGAGACTGGGTAATTTATAAGAAAAGAGGTTTAATTGGCTCATGGTTCTTCAAGCTATACAGGAAGCCTAGTGCCAACATCTGCTTCTAGGGAGGCCTCAGGAAGCTTATGATCATGACAAAAGGCAAAGGGGGAACAAGAGTGGTGGGGGAGGTGCCACACTTTTAAAAAGCCGTATCTCATGAGAATTCACTGACTAGCATAAGAATAGCATCAAGCCATGAGGGATCCACCCCACTGACCCAAACATCTCCCAGCAGGCCTCACCTCCAGGATTGGGGATTACATTTGGTATTAGTCTGTTTTCATACTGCTATAAAGAACTGCCAGAGACTGGGCAAATTATAAAGGAAAGAGGTTTAATTGACTCACAGTTCAGCATGGCTGGGGAGGCCTCAGGAAACTTACAATCATGGCAGAAGTCAAAGAGGAAGCAGGGCACCTTCTTCACAAAGCAGCAGGAAGGAGAAGTGCAGAGCAAAGCGGGAGAGCCCCTTATAAAACCATTAGGTCATGTGAGAACTCCCTCACTATCACAAGAAGAGCATGGGGGAAACTGTCCGCATGATTCAATTGCCTCCACCTGGTCTCTGCCTTGACATGTGGGGATTATGGAGATTGAAATTCAAGATGAGATTTCGGTGGGGACACAAAGCCTGACTAGATCACATTTCAACAAGACATTTAAGTGAGTACAAATATTTAAACTATATTATATAGTATTTTTTAATATTTTATACTCATTAGAAATAAATCTTGATATACGTATTCTTCTGCAACTTTTCTTACTCAACACATTTTTGAAATTCATGCATGTTAATATATATAACACTAGCTCATGCATTTTCACTGCTGCATACTCATCTCTTATATGACTGTAACATACTTCATGTATCTATTATTCTACAGATGAACATTTAAGATGTTTCCAGTCTGCTGTTGGGATTTTGTTTTGTAATTCAAAGAATGTTGCTATAAACATTCTTTGATTGTCTTTGCATTCCTGGGAAAAGCTCAATGTGGTCATGATATACTTTTATTGTTATAAGTTACTCTATTTGACTTGAAAGTTTACACAGGGACTTGCAGTCATGGGTGGCAGGTGGCCTTTTCCAAGAGTCAGGAACCTCCTTGGAGAGCCACGTATAATTCAAGGGTGGGTAGCATGACCAGCCTGTCATGCTACCTGGCCCCCAACCCAAACCTCTCTGTGCTCCCATCCCCCTCAAAGACACCATTCACCCCTAGCCACATCCCTTCCCTCCCTAGCTAGGTCACTGCCTTGTGGCTGTGCCTGCCTCTCCTCCTGTGTCTGTGTCTCAGTCATCTGCTGTAAAGCCCATATTTACCCCGTGTCTATATTCACATCTCCACCCTGAGGGTGGCTGGAGAACATGTCTCCTACACAGCCAAGTGCCACTGTGCATGTGCATGTGAAGTCCGGCTGCCTGGGATGCCCCCTCTTTGAAGGCTCTGCAGAGATGACTGGGCTGGGGAAGCAAGTGCTTGGTGGCCACAGAGCCTCATTGTAAGTTGTTCTTGAACACCTGAGCCCTTCCTGGTGCCCACCAGGCACTATAACTTCCTCACCAGAATGTGGCTTTGCCTGGGTGCAGACAGAACCAGCTTGGGATGCTCTTGGGTGAGGACAAAACCAGCTTGGGATGCTCTTGGCCAAGGGTATTGGGGGCTCTCTGGCCTTTTGCAACTGATCCAAAGATACCCATAACAAACTTACCTCAACCTCACCCTTATAGAAGACTCTTCTGTGTGCAGGTTGTCCTCACACCCTGTCCTCACAGGAAAAGGCAGATTGAGGCTGCCAAGTCAGCCTAGTTCTACCCTTCATGCTTCTAAAATAAACAGGACTTGATCACGAAAAAAAGAGAGAGAGAGAGCTCAATTTGGGAGAGACAGAGGTCCAACCTTATTGAGAGATAATGGGAAACCTGGATGAGAAGTACACTTTCTTTAAGTGAACACAAGGATTTGCAAGAAGAATAATTTGGCAGGGTGCTATTTTAAGATATTAATATGAGAGGGAGAGAGAGAAGCTATGTGCTTAATACTGTAAATAGGGCCTGCAACCAAAGAAACTCACTTCTGGATTCCTTATTTTGTAAGAAACCCTAAACACTTAGGGAAAGGGAATTCACAGAGCACCTTGAGGAAACCTAAAGGAAGAAAGAAGCATGCAGGCTTAAAAGAAATGCTCCTGCCACTTCTGCCACTGCCCCCCACCAAGCCCACGCATGCCTCTCAGAGAGGTCAATAAACTCCAGGAAGGAAATGGTCACATGAGGGGTCCAGACAGATGGGGCCACAGGCCCATAGACAGGAATTCCTTGCCTCAGGTGTGATATGGGAGCGACAGTCACCAGGCATCCCAGCTGCATCCTGTGTGTACTGCTTCTCCCTCGGGATTTTAAAATTTGCTCCTATCTGTCCAAAGACCAAATGGATGCCCCCGTGGCCAACAGTACTTTTTTAAACCTCGTGATTGTAGCCCAGTGCTAAGGAAGGGGGGAACCCCCCAGGAACAAACATCATTATGTTTTTTATCTGACTCAATAGAAGTTCAGAGTTAGAAAATGTGAAAAGGGGCCGGGCGCAGTGGCTTGTGCCTGTAATCCCAGCACTTTGGGAGGCCGAGGCGGGCGGATCACGAGGTCAGGAGATCGAGACCATCCTGGCTAACATGGTGAAAGCCCGTCTCTACTAAAAATACAAAAAAAAAATTAGCCGGGTGTGGTGGTGGGCGCCTGTAGTCCCAGCTACTGGGGAGGTTGAGGCAGGAGAATGGCATGAACCTGGGAGGCGGAGCTTGCAGTGAGCCAAGATTGTGCCACTGCACTCCAGCCTAGGAGACAGAGCGAGACTCTGTCTCAAAAAAAAAAAAAATGTGAAAAAGTATATATTTTTGCACACCCAGTTTGTGGGCTACGTGTCACACATCATTAAGTGGTAAATTCTACCGTTCTGTCTTGTTAGCCCGAAGCTAAAGAAGGCTGTTATTGCAAACTACAGACAATGCACTTGGTAGAAAGCAGCAACATCCTGAATCCTTGTCTTGCAAAGACATACCCAAGCAACAGTGGCAACCCACCCACCTCAGGACCCAGTTCTCAGCCTCTGTGTGGCTGGCTTTTAAAGCTAAGAAAAGCCAATAGGAATGTACAAATCCAGTGAGAAGAAAGCCATGGAGGCTTCTGAGCACCCTGTGAGTAGCTAGGAGCAACATGTTCCCAGGTCCTGAAACTTCCACAGTAATAAGTCGGGCAGTGGTGGAGTCATGCTGGGGATGGAGCATGTGAGCTTGAGACACCTTGTTCCTACTTTCTACAAGGCAATAATAATCATCCTATTAGGCCTCAGCGCATTTCCCATAGGGGCCCTGGTGGGCTTGTGTGGCAGCGACATTTGACACAACCATTATTATTTTTTGGATGCATATGGAAGATGCTGGTGGTTCTATTTTGTTAAAGAAACATGGAAATAAATTCATCTCAGAGAAAAGATCAAACCATGAAGTCACACAGAAAAAGGAATGGATCAGAATGTTCTCATGTTGTGCTTGGTGCTGATTCCTGAGATTAATAGTTAAATTGTCTTTTAAAGCCATTTCCTTTCTTGTCCCTATTTTTAACTAATTCTATCCAACCATCTAGCTCAGACTCAGGACTGTTAACCCGGAAAAGAGGGGAAATGCAGAGGTCTCCTTGGTAACTACGTCTGTACGCGGGCTGGAGCTGCTACCTCTGGTGGATCTAAGCAGAGTGCTTCTGAATCACTCTTGTTGCTCAGCTCCCAGCAACTTTGCCTGGGGGCATCAAGAAAGATTTAGAAAGATGAGCACCAAACACCCCTATGTTGAGAGGACCACTATGCCTGGGTGACACAGCCCTGCTTCTCCCTCGGGATTTTAAAATTTGCTCCTATCTGTTGCAAATCTGCCTTTCTTTCTACTATATCCTCAAATCTCTACTTAGATCATCAGAAACATTTTTTTGAAATAAAATAGCACCCTTTAACTCAGAAATTCCCACCTGGGAATCTGGCCCAAACAAATTAATCCACAAGATAATAAAAGCTGTATGCATGAAGATGTTCATTGCAGAATTTTTAACACCCATGACAGAGACAGGTTAAATGACAGGAAATGATTATGTGAATTGTGGTATATCCAGGCAATATATTATTACACTCAACAAAAGTATAACTAACACTGTGGCAACAGAGAACAACATGTCTTACAATCTTAAGTTTTAAAAGAATACACGATTATAGCAACTAAAAGATATAGGCCGGGCATGGTGGCTCACGCCTGTAATCCCAGCACTTTGGGAGGCCAAGGAGGGCAGATCACCTGAGGTCAGGAGTTCGAGACCAGCCTGGCCAACATGGTGAATCCCCGTCTCTACTAAAAATACAAAAATCAGCTGGGCATGGTGGTGGGAGCCTGTAATCCCACCTACTTGGGAGGCTGAGGTAGGAGAATCGCTTGAACCCAGGAGGCAGAGGTTGCAGTGAGCCAAGATTGTGCCACTGCACTCCATCCTGGCCAAGAAAGAGCAAAACTTCATCTCAATTAAAAAAAAAGATATATATATATATGTATCTGTATACATATATATGTATCTGTATATGTATCTGTATCTATATATGTATCTGTATACATATATATGTATCTATATATGTATCTGTATATATATATGTATCTGTATACATATATATGTATCTATATATGTATCTGTATACATATATGTATCTATATATGTATATGTGTTTACATATATAGATACATATATGTATACGTGTATATGTATATATGTATATATGTGTATATATGTATATATGTGTATATATACATAGGTATATATGTGTATATATACATAGGTATATATGTGTATATATACATAGGTATATATGTGTATATATACATAGGTATATATGTGTATATATACATAGGTATATATGTGTATATATACATAGGTATATATGTGTATATATACATAGGTATATATGTGTATATATCTATGTATATCTGTGTATATATACACATATACGTATATATGTATATATGTGTGTATATATACACACATATATACATATGTATGTATGTAGATATATACACGTATACGTATACATGTATATATGTGCATATATGTATATATGTATTGTATACATACACACATATACATATATGTATTGTGTATATATACAGATATGTATATACACATATGTATAGTGTATATATACACATGTGTATATACATATATGTATTGTGTATATACACACATGTATATACATATATGTATTGTGTATATACACACATATGTACATACATATATACATACATATGTATATACACACACATATGTATATACATATATACACACATATGTATATACATATATGTATTGTGTATATACACACGTATATACATATATACGTGTGTGTGTATATATATACATATATACATATATATACACATATAAATACATATATATACACACACATATATGTATATATACACATGAAGTACCAGAAAGGAATGCACAAAATAACACTAGTAATGCTAGGTGAGTAGCTGTAAACATGAATTCCCTTCTGATGTATGATTAATAAAATAAATAGCACCCTGAGCTTCTTCAAGTATAAACCAAATGTCATAATTATTTAGAAATTATTTAGAAAAATCTAACTATTCTTATGATTTCCTTTTAACTAAGCCTGTTAGGTATGGGGCCAAGTGAGTCAGAAAAGATTGAAAGTTGAGCCTTTTCAAATTCGAAGAAGGATTTCTTTTCACCAAAGCAGTAAAATTGCTCTTTTTTTTCCTACCCTCATTTTGTTTTAGTTTCTCTGAGTTAAATGCTAATTTTTATTATCTATTTTTTTAAAATGCTGCTTTCCATGCAGGCTTTAGATCTTTAGGTAACTATTTTCCAATTTACCCTCTTATCCTCGCTGCATCAAGCTGGTCCTTCTGTCTCACCACTGCAGGCTCAGAAAATCATTGCATGTTAGCTGGGCATGATGTCCCAAATCTGTAATCTCAGCTACTGGGTAGGCTGAGATGGGGGCATCAATTGAGCACAGGATTTCCAGGCTGTAGTGCATGATGATTGTGCCTCTGAATAACCACTGAACTACAGCCTGGGCAACATAGCAAGACCCTGTCTCTTAAACGTTAACTAATTAATTAAAATTAAAAGAAAATCGTTGCATGTTTGAACTGTGAAGGATGGGACCAGGCATGGTGGCTCACACCTGTAATCCCAGCACTTTGGGAGGCTGAGGCGGATGGATCATCTGAGGTTAGGTGTTCGAGACCAGCCTGGTAAACATGGTGAAACCCCGTCTCTACTGAAAATACAAAAATTAGCCAGGCATGGTGGTGGGCACCAGTAATCTCAGCTACTCGGGAGGCTGAGGCAGGAGAATCGCTTGAACCCAGGAGGTGGAGGTTGCAGTGAGCCAAGATCATGCCACTGCACTCCAGCCTGGGCGACAGAGTGAGACTCCATCTCCAAAAAATAAAAAGAAAAAGAACCGTAAAGGATGCTAGAATTCTTCTGTGCAAGGTTTCTCAAACTAGGGTCAGTTGGAGGTAGGAAGGTATATGGCTTTGTTGTTACATAGTCCTTCAATTTACTTTGGATTGATAATTTTATAATAGCTATAAGCATAAGGCATTTGCAATGGACCAAATGATTGTGTACCTCCAACATTCGTGTGTTAAAATCCTAACCCCCAAGGTGATGGTATTAGGAGGCTGGGCCTTTGGGAGGTGATTAGGTCATGATGGCAGAGCCCTCATAATGGGATTAATGCTCGTGATGGTTGACTTTGGGTGTCAACTTGGCTGAATTAAGGAATTCTCAGAAAGCTGATAAGGCATCATTTACTCTGAATGCTTCAGCAGGCACTGAGCTATTCCTCTTCTGCTGAAAGGGACACCCAGCTGGTTTTACTTTGGACTAGAGTGTTTCCCAAGGAGACTGGCTTGTGGGTCAATGGACTAAGTCTAGGGAAATCTGCCTTTGATGGGGGCAACCAGCCAACTGACTGGGAGCCTGAATGGAACAAAAAGGCAGAAGAACAGCAGAGTTCTTCTCCTGCTCTTGGACATCAGTACTCCAGGTTCTCCAGTCTTTGGACTCTGGAACTCACACCAGCAAGCAATGCCAACTGGGGAGGGCCACAGGCACCCAACTCCAACCCCTGAGAGCGGCTGTGTGGGCTGAGGCCAGCAAAGCCATGGGGATGGGGCTGCCCAGGGCTGTGGGGGATCAACCCCCACCCAGTAAATTCAGATACCAAAATGTAGAGTCAAAGAAGATTTAATGCCTTAAGATTTAATGTCATTTGCCCTGTTAGGTTTTGGACTTTCTCGGGATCTGTTATTCCTTTCCTCTTTCCTATATCTCCCTTTTGGAGTGGAAATGTCTGTCCTGTCCCTGTACCACCAAAGTATTTTGGAAACATATAACTTGTTTGATTTCACATGCTTACAGTGGGAGGGAGGGAAATTTGTCTTAGAATGACTCCTGCCTGGAGTCTCACCCGTATCAGATTTAGATGAGTCTGTCGACTCTAGAATTTTAAGTTGATACTGGAATGAGTTAAGAGATTTGGAGCCATTGGGATGGAATGAACATATTTTGCATGTGAGAAGGACATGAATTTGGGGTGCCAGAGTTGGAGTGGTGGAATGCTATGCTTTGAATGTGTCCCTTCCAAAACTCAGGTGTTGCCAATGTGATAATATTAAGAAGTGGGGCCTGTAAGAACTGATTAGGCTATGAGGGTTCCTTCTTCCTGCATGGAATTAGGCACCCTTACATTAGGCTTGGTAGAGGAAGTTTATCCCTTTTGCCCTTCAGCCTTCTGCTATGTGAGGACACAGCATCCTCACCTCTGGAGTATACAGCAATAAGGCACTATCTTGGAAGCAGTGACTGGATGGTCATCAGACAACTGAATCCACTGGCACCTTGATCTTGAACTTCCCAGCCTCCAGAACGGGGAAAATTAATTTCTGTTCTTTATAAATTACCCAGTCTCAGGTATTTTGTTTATTTAAAAAAATTTTAAACTTTAAATTTTTGTGGGTACATAGTAGGTATATATATTTCTGGGGTACATGAGATGTTTCGATATAGGCACACAATGCGTAATAATCACATCATGAAGAATGGGGTCTCCATTCCCTCAAGCATTTATCCTTTGTGTTACAAACATTCCAATTATACTCTTTTAGTTGTTTTTAAATGCACAATTAAATTAGTAGTCTCGGGTATTTTGTTGTAGCAGCACAAATGGACTAAGACAATGCATTTGTAAGAAGAGACATGTGAGAGATAATCTCTCTTGGCCATGTGAGGACATAGTGAGAAGTTGGCTGGCTGCAACCTGGAAGCAGGCCCTCACGAGAACCCAATCATGCTGTCACCCTGATTGCAGACTTCCACCCTCTAGAATAGTAAGAAATAAATTTCTGTTGCTCATCAGCCACCTGGTGTGTGGTGGTTAGTTTCAGTAGCTTGAACTGACTAAGACAGTATTTATACTTAATTGTATAATTACATAAATTTAAGCATTACTACAAAAGAAATATTTTTATTCAGTTAACACCCGGGAGGGGCATGAGAATTTTCTTTCTTTGTAAGAGGCCAGTCCTTAGTAAGTCTCTACCTGCCTTCACGAGATAAGGACTCTGAGTCTGAGGCAGGAGAATGACTGGGCCCTGCTCCCTCTGGGGTGGGAGACTAAAACCTGTTCGGTATGTGTCTTAGTCTGTTTTGTGCTGCCATAACAAAATACCAGAGACTGGGTAATTTATAAAGAAAATAAATTTATTTCTCAGAGTTCTGTAGGCTGGGAAATCCAATATCAAGGTGCTGGCATCTAGGGACAGCCTTCTTGCTGTGTCATCCCATGGTTGAAGGCATCACAGGGTGGGAAAAAGGGAGAGAGAGGAAGAGAAGGGAAAAGAGCCAGACTTATCCCCTCATCAGGAACCCACTTTCTGAGATAATTAACCCACTCCCCCTGAAAATGGCATTAATCCATCCACGAAGGCAGAACTCTCATGACCTAATCAACTCTTAAAGATCCCACCTTTCAACATCATTGCACTGGGGATTAAGTTTCCAACACATGAACTTTGGGGAACACATTCAAGCCATAGCTATGTACTTAATTATTCCATATAGGATTTAGAAACTCTGGCTGGCATTGTCCTGTCAGACTCTACATTACAGTTCTGAGAGCTCAGTGGTGGTTGTAGCTTCCCCAAACCATCTTTATAGTCATGATCAAATTTGTATATCCCACCCAGAACTGTCCCCTGAGCTCCAGATTTACATTTTGAGGCATGTATTCCACATCGACTCTTGGACATCTCAAACTTAACACACCCAACAAGAGCCTAAGTCCTCCCCTTTCCATTTATAAGGACACCCTCTGATATGGTTTGGTTGTGTCCCCATCCAAATCCCAACTTGAACTGAATCTCTCAGAATTCCTATGTGTTGTGGGAGGGACCCAGGGGGAAGTAACTGAATCAAGGGGGCCGGTCTTTCCCATGCTATTCTCATGATAGTGAATAAGTCTCATGAGATCTGATGAGTTTATCAGGGGTTTCTGCTTTTGCTTCTTCCTCATTTTCTCTTGCCACTGCCATGTAAGAAGTACTTTTCACCTTCCACCATGTTTCTAAGTGTTCCCCAACCATGTAAAACTGTAAGTCAAGTTAAACCTTTTTCTTCCCATTCTCGGGTATATCTTTATCAGCATGAAAACAGACTAATACAGTCAACTGGTACCAGTAGAGTGTGGCACTGCTGAAAAGATAATTCTAAAATGTGGAAGCGACTTTGGATCTAGATAATAGGCAGATGATTGGAACAGTCTGGAGGGCTCAGAAGAAGATAGGAAAATGTGGGAAAGTTTGGAACTTCTAGAGACTTGTTGAATGGCTTTGGCAAAAAAGCTGATAGTGATATGAACAATAAGGTCCAGGCTGAGGTGGTCTTAGATGAGATGAGGAACTTGTTGGGAACTGGAGCAAAGGTGACCCTTGTTATCTTTTAGCAAAGAGACTGGCAGCATTTTGCCCCCGCCCTAGAGTTTTGTGGAACTTTGAACTTGAAAGAGATGATTTTGGGTATCTGGCAGAAGAAACTTCTAAGTAGCAAAGCATTCAAAATGTGACTTGGGTGCTGTTAAAGGCATTCTGTTTTAAAAGGGAAATGGAGCATAAAAGTTCAGAAAGCTTGCAGCCTAATGATGCAATAGAAAAGAAAAGCTCATTTTCTGAGGAGAAATTCAAGCTGGCTGCAGAAATTTGCATAAGTAGCAAGGAGCCTAATGTTAATCCCCAAGACCATGGGGAAAATGTCTCCAGGGCATGTCAGAGACCTTCAGGGCAGGCTCTCCCATCACAAGCCTGGAGGCCCAGGAGGAAAAAGTGGTTTCATGGGCTGGCCCTGGGGTCCCTGTGCTGTGTGCAGCTTAGGGACTTGGTACCCTGTGTCCCAGCCTCACCAGCTGTGGATGAAAGGGGCCAACATAGAGCTCAAGTTGTGGCTTCAGAGAGTGGAAGCCCTAAACCTTGGCAGTTTCCATGTGGTGTTGAGCCTGCGGATGCACAGAAGTCAAGAATCAAGGTTTGGGAACCTCTGTCTAGATTTCAGAAGATGTATGGAAATGCCTGGCTGCCCAGGCAAAAGTTTGCTGCAGGGACGGGGCCCTCATGGAGAACCTTTGCTAGGGCAGTGCAGAAAGGAAATGTGGGGTTGGAGCCCCCACACAGAGTCCCTACTGGGGCATGCCTAGAGGAGCTGTGAGAAGAGGGACACCATCCTCCAGGCCCCAGAATGGTAGATCCACCAATAGCTTTCACCATTTGCCTGGAAAAGCTGCAGACACTCAATGCCAGCTTGTGAAAGCAGCCAGGAGGGAGGCTACACCTTGCAAAGCCACAGGGGCGGAGCTGCCCAAGACCATGGCAACCCACCTCTTGCATCAGTGTGACCTGGATGTGAGACCTGAAGTCAAAGGAGATCATTTTGGAGCTTTAAAATTTGACCACCCTGCTAGATTTTGAACTTGCATAGGGCCTGTAACCACTTTGTTTTGGCCAATTTCTCCCATTTGGAATGGCTGTATTTACCAATTACCTGTGCCCACATTGTATCTAGGAAGCAACTAGCTTGCTTTTGATTTTATAGGCTCGTAGGTGGAGGAGACTTGATTTGTCTCAGATGAGACTTTGGACTGTGGACTTTTGGGTTAATGTTGAAATGATTTAAGACTTTGGGTGACTGTTGGGAAGGCATGACTGGTTTTGAAATGTGAGGACATGAGATTTGGAGAGGCCAGGGATAGAATGATATGGTTTGGCTGTCTCCCCACCCAAATCCTCAACTTAAATTATATCTTCCAGAATTCCCACGTTGTGGGAGAGGTCCGGGGGAGGTAATTGAATCATGGGGCCTGGTCTTTCCCGTGCTATCCTCCTGATTGTGAATAAGTCTCACAAGATCGGATGGGTTTGTCAGGGCTTTCTGCTTTTGCTTCTTCCTCATTTTCTCTTGTTGCTGCCATGTAAGAAGTACCTTTCTCCTACTGCCATGATTCTGGGCCTCCCTGGCCATGTGGAACTGTAAGTCCAATTAAACCTCTTTTTCTTCCCAGTCTTCAGTATGTCTTTATCACAGCATGAAAAAGAACTAATACACTCTCCTTGGCCAAACCTGAGTCAGGCCCTGCTCAGCTCTCTTTGAGATTCGGCCTCATCCTCAGCCTGCCAAACCCAGGTTGGTGAGAATCTCCCCACTCTTGATGCCTAATCAAGTCCCTTTCGGTTATTTTCTGCCCAGTGACCTCTCACCCTGCCTGTTGGCCATAAATCCCTGGCTGCCCCTGTTGCATTTGGACTTGAGTTCAGTCTCCTTCCCTATTTCAATAGTCTGGAATAAAGTCTTTCTGGCCTGTTAAACTCTGTCCGGTGTAATTTTTCTTTAACATCACCTCCACACCCACCCCCAAACTCATGCACCTCCAGCTTTTTCTGCCAGACACCCAGATGCATGGGCCCTAAAACCCAGGTGCCATACTTGATGCCACCCCTCCCTTATTCTTTGCATTCAATCAACCCATCTCAACTCTGTCCACTTTTCCCTCCTTAGTCCCAGTCACCCTGATCTCCAGCCCCCATGACTGCAGCCTCCTCCAGCTGGTCTCCCATGTCCACTTTTCCCCCCTTGAATCCATTCACACAAACGGCAACAGTGAACGCTTAGATGACAAATCAGACAATGGCTCGCTCTTTCTGAAACCTTCCAAGGGCTTCCCATTTCTCTGAGATTGAAATCCAGACTCCTCACTTGGCTGCAAGGCCCTTCTCCCCAGCCTCACTGCATTGTTTCTTCCTGGTCCCTCTGCTCCAGGGGCCACACTGATGGGTCTTCTGTTTCATAATCACCCATCTCTGCCTCATCTCGGGTCTTCGTTCTGGCTCTGCCCTTGGCCAGGATGATGTCTTCCCCTCAAGTGGCCCCTTCTCATTCTCTGGGTCTCAGCTTCAATGTCAACCTTCAGAGACACTCTCCTGACCAATATTCCTAAAGTGCAACCCCTGCCACTCTGGTTCAGGTCTATGCTCATTTTCTTCACAGCCCCCGCTACAATTGCACATAGTTATATGCCTGCATATCTGTCTTCATGTTTCCCTCGCACTGGCATATAAGCAACATGAGGGCAGGGCTGTGACATCCTCATTGACAGTGACACCACTTTCACTTGCCTAGGACTGCACCAAACATGTGGTAAACTCTCAGTCAAAACACACTGAATGACCTAAGTTAACCTTGAGTCGACTTTGACCTTTCCCGTAAGCTCTTCAGTCACAGAACAGTCCTCTGCAGACCAGGGGGTGGGTTTCCTGATGAATACCACAGTATTGCCTACTCTAGGCAAGCTCCTGCCCTCTACCTTAGCACAGCCAAATGTAGGCTGGCTTGTGGCAGGGAAACACATGTTGTCTATGTTAGCCTCAAAGTAGCATTAAGTGTTTTTTGTTTTGTTTTTGTTTGTTTGTTTGTTTGTTTGACAGAGCGTCACTCTGTCGCCCAGGCTGGAGTGCAATGGTGCAATCTCAGCTTACTGCAATGTCCTCCTGCCAGGTTCAAGTGATTCTCCTGCCTCAGCCTCCCGAGTAGCTGGGACAACAGATGCATGCCACCACACCCGGTTAATTTTTTTTTGTATTTTTAGTAGAGCCAGGGTTTCATTGTGTCAGCCAGTATGGTCTCTATCTCCTGACCTCATGATCTGTCCACCTCGGCCTCCCAAAGTGCTGGGATTACAGGCGTGAGCCACCGCACCTGGCCAGTAGTATTCTTACATTTTATGTCACAAAGTGGCAGAGGTCCCATGATATGTCATTGGACATATGGACTAAATTTCATGTCTTTGGAAAACATGGTAGAGCAAGATAGCAATATGCTCTTCCACTCTGCTCTCTGGGGCTGCCACTTGGCTGGGGAGGGGCCATGTTACATCTGGGCCAAATCATCCTGGGGCTCCTGCTCAAAGCACCACCCTCATGTCTGCAATGGCCTGTGCAAATATGCAAAGCCCCCTTTGAAAGCTCTGCAGTGCTGCTTAGCCGTGTTCTTTGCACCTTCAACAATGCTCACTCACATGCAAGACCTGCCCATGGACATACCAGGATTAGCAAAGCAATCCGTAGCCCTGAATTTCTGTGGGTGCCTGCATTTGCTGTGCTACAAGGGGAAGAGATTGTCATTTACAGTGAAAAATAAAGGTGGTGTTAATTAAATTTATTTTCCTAGGTGTGGACGTCTCCAGACCTCTATTCCTTTCGTAAGGTGAGCAAGTATGTCCTACAAAAGAATGAGCCAGAAATGAACTTCATTTTACTGTTATAATATCCAGAATTCACACATTTTTAAGCACTTGCCAAAATAAGTAGTGTTTTTACAATTGACTTGCATAGGCTCTTTGTATTCCTCTGGTTTGGAAACTGAAATAGAACTGTGTACTGTATTACTTTGCCCAGATACAACATTGACACTGATGTTTTACAACCAAAATGCTACCACCTCTAGGTACATAGTGTAACCTGACAGACACTGTGTGTAACTTGCCTTCTTCCCTGTAGATGTATCCATTTCCAGGCCAAGCTGAAGAGAGTCAAATTTAAAGACAGAACCACTAATCAGCGGCTCCACCATAATGCCAAATTGCCAGGACCATTAAAGGTTTGTGATTGCGCACTGAAGGCAAAGGTCAGGATAAGCCAGGGCACACACTGTACATTGCAACATAGCTCTTTCTCTTACTTCCAGAAACCTTATCAGATGGAAGGATCACAATGGCGACAGTGAAAGTTCTACAGGTAAGCTTTTTGTACACTCCATTTTACATACAGGTAGGTGCATCTACTGTGTGAGCTTCAGGACTAAGCATTAGTTACAGGTTCCTCTGTGCATGCCTGACTGTGTGTCTGTGTGACTGCAGCAGCTGCAGAGCAGTGATTTGGCAGTGTGAGTGCAGGAGCTCCCTAGGCCAAGCCGCTCAGGATTACAAAGCAAGGACGGCAAGGACTGGGACAGGTGGGCAGGGAGCTGGAAGACAGGCAGGTGCTGCAGCAGAAAGACTGCGGGCTTTATGGTCAGACGTGCCTTAGTTGGAAGCTTGGCTCTGTCACTTTCCAGCTTTGTGGGTGGGGGAGTGAATTCACTTTTCCTAGTCCTACGTGTCTCACATGAGAAACAGGAACCGTCTACATTTCTGAGTTGCTGAGGAGGTGGAAAGTGAACAGCAGGTGCACAGTAGGGGTAACGGTGGTTGTAAAAGGTGGGTGCAGAAGCTGTGGAGGTCCATGCCACGTATCCAGCCCTACCCACTCCATCATGGACACCTGCCACTCACAAGAGACTGGGAGGCCTGGAAACCAGAAGGGTCCTGGATGGACTGATGGCTTATCTCAAGGAATAGCTCAAGCTGAAGGCATAGAGTGGCCTGATTTATTTTTGTAATGAAGTAACTCAGGTTTTTAAATCTAAATTCATTATATTTCTCTATGGAGCCACTAACATCACTTGTGATGTCAGGAATGGCTGTCATAGTAAGGATGGGAAGGAGAAGGAGGGAAAGAAGAAGGGGGAAGTAGCTACTTCAGCTGTGCTGGACATTTTGTTTTGGTCCCTTTTTAATATTTAAAATAATCTGGTAAAGTGAATGCTTTAAAAATATTTATTGCCTTTGTTTTAAATATCGTGTAATTAAGTTTATATAATTACTTTTTAATAAACTTTTTATTTTAGAAGCTTTAGATTTACAGAAAAATTGTCCAAAATTTACAATACTACAGAGTCCTCATATTCCCCCCACCCAGGTTCCCCTGATATTAACATCACACATTAGCCTGGTACACGAGTATGTTAGTCACAAGGAGTGAACCAATGTCACTGCATTATTTTCACCAGCATTCACACTTTATTCAGATTTCCTTACTTTTCCCCTGCTGTCCTCTTCCTGTCCAGGATCCCACACTGCAATTAGTTGTTATGCCTCCTCAGAATCCCTTGGCTGTGACACTTTCTCAGACTTCTCTTGTTTAGGGTGGCATTGACTACTTTGAGGAGCATTTGTCAGGAATGTTGCATAATGGCCCTCCATTGATGTGTCTGACTTTTTCCCCTCATGATTAGAATGGGGTTACGGGATTCTTTTCTGTGGAAGAGCACAGAGATTGAGTACCATTCTCATCACACCATATCAAGGGGGACATGCTGTCAGCATGGCTTCACTCTCGACGTTGGCCTTGGTCACGTGGCAGAAGTGGTGATCGTTAGCTTCCTCCACCGTGAAGTTATTCTCCTTCCTCCCTTTCCAACCCATCCTCTGGAAGGAAGCTGCTACGTACAGCCCACAGCAAAGGTTGGAGAGTTATGTTCCACCTCGTTGAGGGAAGAGCGTGAATTACTTGGAACTCCTCTGCATGGGAGATTTCTCTATTCATTCATTCATTCATTCATTTGGGATTCATTTATATTGGTGTAAACAAATGGATTTTTATTTTGTACTTTGTGTTATAATCCAACACCCCATTGTTTATTTTGCTTCTTATGTGTTCCAGCTCTGGCTGTTGAAACTCTTTCAGTTGGGTCCTGTTCCCCTTTGACATCCCTCCATCCCCCAATATGGTGGCCTTTTTTGAGCACTTTCTTATTTTCTGGCATTATATTATTATTGCATTAAGTATTGGCTCATGTATTTCCTGGCCCTGTTCTAGAATCAATCAAGTCTCCAAGAAGACTTGTAGACTTGCTTTTTAAGCTGTTAGCAGCTTTCAGTCCAGGGCTGTTTGTTCTCCACCATTGAAGTAATACCCTTCTGAGTATCGTAACCAAAGTTCATCCTCCCGTGGCTGCTGGGAGCACAAACTATTGCCTAATTCACATGAGCTCAGAGATTTTTCTGCCTGTCCTTTCTGGAGTTCTTTCCGCAGCTGCCATGGGAGCCCCTGTGCTCACACACATGTGTCCATCAGTGCTCAGCCGAGGACCGGGGGATCCTCTCTGGAATTCCACAGCTCTCTCTCTGGGCAGCTCTTGCCTGTCTGGCACTCTGCCTTGAGAGTTACAGCTGCTTTGGTGTCCCAGATTCCTATCTCTGTCTCATGAATTTAGAGACTCCTGGGCTTTGTGTGGGGTCCCCTCCCCATGCTGTGGCCTAGGAAGCCCCCAAGGCTGTGAGCGGGGGAAGCTGCAGGGCTCACCTCCACTGCTCTCCCTCTCAGGGACCACCGTCCTGCACGACTCTATGTCCAAAGTCTGAAAACCCTTGTTGCATTTATTTTGCCTAGTTTTTTGTTGTTTAAGATGGGAAGGTAAATCTAGTCCTTATGACTCTATCTTGGGCTGAGTAGAACTTCTAATTGACTCCAACATTTACCAAACAAAAGGTCCCATTTAGCAATGAGATTGACTTTCCTGGGTTGCTAAGTAGTCTCGTCATAGTCAGTGACCCACAGTGAATCACCTGACCAAGGGAGGGACGCAGCTTGGACCATGCAGCGTTGTACAGTGGCGCTCATCTGTCTCTGTCACACATGAGGTTGCTGGTGGTGCAAAATAGGAATGGATTAGACTGAGAGGCTCTGAAAGCCAAAGGCCTTCCTACCTGCTCTACAGGACCATCAGAAGGTGGCTGCAGGGAGGGCTGCTGGGCAGGTCCAACCACTCTTCTCAGGAGACAAGGGCCTGCACTGGTCAGCAGCCACCACCACCATTTTAATGAAAATGGCCCATAGAAGTGGTATGCATGGCGGCACAAGTAGCCTCAAGAGCCCAAGAGATCGATTGGTTTCACAGGAGTTCCCCTTATCCCGGGCAAGCTAAGAAGTGCTGCTTAATATGAGCACTCACCAAGAGCTTGAAAACCCACTTGGCTAACAAGTGTGGAAGGTGGAGAACAGGGCTGAAAATGCCCCCTGGGCCTCTGCTCAGCATCTTTCCTTCAGCTCCACTACATCAGAATCACACACACACACACACCCCTCCCACAACCCCCCTACATGCACACTCACACACATACCCCCCCACAAACACTCCACATGCACACTCACACACATACACACACATATCCCCCAC
Source organism: Pongo abelii (assembly GCF_028885655.2). Taxonomy (NCBI): domain Eukaryota; kingdom Metazoa; phylum Chordata; class Mammalia; order Primates; family Hominidae; genus Pongo; species Pongo abelii. The sequence goes on from NC_071999.2 coordinate 22,982,003, forward strand.
AACCCCCCCACATGCACACTCCCACACATACCCCCCCACACCCCCCCACAACCCTCCCACACCCCCACAACCCTCCCGCCCCCCACACACTCACACATACCCACACATACCCACCACAACCCCCCCACATGCACACTCACACATCTACCTACCCACACACCCTAGAAACCCCCAAATGCACACTTGCACACATACACACACCCCCCACAATACACACACACCCCCCCACACACACTCACACACACATACACACACACCCCACGTGCACACTCACACACTTACCCACACACACACACACACATATCCTCTTGGAAAATCAACAAGGGGCCATGATTTTCTTCTTGGTCTCAATTTCATTGTCTTCAGATCTTAGAAACTTTCCTTCTAAAACAGTGAGGAAGGCTTTAAAGATTCGCAAACAAAAAAATTTTTTTTTAAATCCAGCAATCTCATACCAAAGAAAAGAATGCTTTCCAAGGGTGAGTGCAAAGGAAATTTTCTTCAAGCAGCTCACTGTGTACATCAGAGTTCCTCCAACTGGGAGATTTACCTGTAGTTTGCAACAAGAACCACAAAGCTATCACCAAGTGAGTTAATGAGACCACATTCTCTGTCCTTCAACCAGCTGTGAGGGCAGGTGCAGCTGGGATGGAGAAGCTGCCAAGGAGTGGCACTGCCCTCCTCTGCTCGGGCCCACCTGCCAGGCCTCAACTGTCCTGAGGGTGAGGTCCACTCTCAGCATCTATGGCCTCACCCCCACCTTTGGTCTCATTCCACACCTCCCACCAACCACACCTTCCGGCACACCCAAAGCAAGAAAGCCCTTGGAGAAATGAAAATGTTTCTCCTCATTAAAAAAAACTTCTAATTAGTGAAGCAACCATAAATGACCATGGAACTCCTTGTTTCAGACATGGAGCTTCTTTAAGACCTGTTTCCTGTCATTCACAACAAGGGAGGAAGTGTCCCATTAAGACAGATGAGGGCCAGCAACCCTAGCTTTAGAGTTAATTAATATATTCATCTTTAAGAAGGGAAAGGGTCTCAGTGATTTGTGAAGCTGAGGCAGGATGATCATGTGAGGTTAGGATTTCAAGACCAGCCTGGGTAACATAGTGAGTCCCTGTCTCTACAAAAAATAATTTAAAAATTAGCTGGGTGCGGTGGTACATCCCTGTAGTTCCAGCTACTCAGGAGGCTGAGGTGGGAGGATGGCTTGAGCCCAGGAGGTCACAGCTACAGTGAGCTATGATAGTGCCACTGTACTCCAGTCTGAGCAACAGAGCAAAACCCTGTCTCTAAAAACTGTAAAGTAGGGGAAGGGTGTGTGGGGGTGTAGAAGGATTTGGGGGGATTGTCATGAGCTCAGCTTCAGTATGAAGCCTGCTTTGAGTGGTGTGACCAGAGGCTTTACACTTGGTTGGCACTCACAGATCTGTCCTGGATGAAACTGAAGTAGTTTCCATGAGCGAACCCCCTTTTCACCTGATTCCCTTCAGGACATCTGCCTGGGGCCATAGCTGTGGACTCCCACTGCCTAGGGGACCACAGGACAAACTGGAGCTCACTGACCACGTAGGACTTCCTGAGTAACAGTGTGAGCTGGCCCGTGACAGGTCCCCTTGGATCTCACATCCTGATAAGAGAGTGGAATGAGGCCAAAACAAAGAAAAAAGAAAAATCCATCCAATGCAATATTTAGGCTCAACCCATAAGGCAATCCCATCTCCCCAGCAAATCTAAGGAATGAAAATTTCTCACAAAATTAAGCTGCTGTTTTCTTCAAAAACTGGTTATTACCTCCAGGACAATGTTGGTACAAAGGTCTGCTACCCGGCCCTTCTACCACCCAGACAGTTCACTGTTCTGCAATCACACCATGACTTGAGGCCCAAATGTTTTCATTCTACCCACAACAGCCCCCCTGACCTGCTCCACCTGGGGGAATTCTTGCTTATTCTCCAAGGTTCAATTCCAATGGCACCTTCCCTGTGAGGCAGTCCCTAAGATCCCATGATATTTGCCACAGCCGTAAGGAATTAGTAGCCAAGCCTTTCTTCTCTGGGCTCCCACAGCTGCACCCCACTGCTTGTCCAACTCCTGCCTTCTGTTTTGGACTGTGAGGCCCCTGATGGCAGGGTCTGAGATTCATCCTGTCTGGGGCCCCGAGGCTACCCAAGGGCTCTGCGAGATGTGCACCAGGGGATGGACACACGGACGGAAGGACGTGGCTGCTCCACAGTGGCAGTGTAGGGCTTCAGGATTTTCAAAGTAGACTGGCATGTGCTCTCTGATTTGCCCTTCCTCTCCTGGGGAGGCAGAAAAAGTATTTTTCATGCTCCACTCACAAGGACACGAGTGTTGGAAAATGTGAAATGAGAGGGAGCCTGATGCTGCCCAGAAACCTAAACTAGACCCACAGACTAGTTTTGGCTTTCCTCCAGGGTATTCTGAGTGACTGTGAGCAAGTCTGTGGGCCTGGGCTGTAAGGAATTACCTACATTATCTCTGATCCAGTTGCAATCATCTACACCTCCCCTTAGGCCATGTGTTCCTAAGTGGTGAAGCCTGAACTAGCATCAAGGTTTTCAGATGCTTAGTGGCTTGTGAAAAGTCCTGGTGCCACTTCATTCTCAGGTGCTGAATTTGTTTTTCAAATCCGTGTAATATTGGAATAATGGCTGGTCCTCAACTGGTAATGAGAAGTTGTTTTTATGAGTGAAACCTGCATCGCCAGCACAGCTTGGGGTAGGTCCATGCTGCTAACTCCAGACAGGGATCAATGGGAAACTGCAAGGACACATTCATTCCTTTCAGCAAATATGGCAACAAGATAATGATATCCAATAGGTCTCTAATAAAGGAATGCAGGAAAAGCACATACAGAAGAATAGAAGTGGGTGAGAACAAGCAAGTGCTTACAGGTTCTGTGCTGATCATGCCTCTGCTAAAACAAAAACAAAACATTTTGGTTCATCAAGGCGCGCTGGAGAAAGCTGAGCTGCTGCTGCTCAGACTCTATCACAGCTCTGCTGACTGTGACATGGAAACAACAGGAGCCCCATCTACGGATGGAAAGATCATAATTTCTCAGACCGCATCAAAGTCTCACAAAGCCTTGTCTAAATGCTGTTCTGAGTGTTTCATTCAGCAACATTTGGCAAATCTCAAGGCTGGAGATGTAGCAATAGGATTAATAGGAGGAGTTGCTGAATGCATTTCTCTGTCCAAACACAAGGAGCAACAACACAGAAAGTTAAAACGTGGCCAGTGATTCGCAGCTGGCTTGCTCGGGGTAGCAGCCAAAGGCCTCCTTCAAAAGCTAAATATAGTCTTCCTTGTAGATAACCCAACAGTCAATGTTGTCACGAGTTTGAAAGAACCTCCCTGGGCTACTGTCAGGACTCCAAGGCAGGGTAAGTAGCACCTGCCAGCCAGGCTCAGTGAGCCTCCAGTCCATAAGAAGTCAGCAATGCTGCCATGGAACGCGGAGGGGCCCTGGAGTAATGGGGATAGCACCAGCCAACTTTAACTTTAGAACTACTGCCCACCAGCCTACTATGTGGGAGAGACATGATGGTGATCAAGACACAGCCCCTGCCCTCAGAGAGCTGTCATCTAACACAAAAGTCCCCGACCCCCAGGTGGTGGACCAGTACCAGTCTGTGTCCTGTTAGGAACCAGGCTGCATGGCAGAAAGTGAGTGCTGGGTGAGTGAGCATAACCACCTGAGCTCTGCCTCCTATCGGACCAGTGGAGGCATTCGATTCTCATAGGCGTGAGAACCCTATTGTGAACTGTGCAGGCAAGGGATCTAGGTTGTGTGCTCCTTATGAGAATTTGATGCCTGATGATCTGAGGTGGAACAGTTTCATCCTGAAACCATCCCTACCCACCCCGTCCATGGAAAAATGGTCTTCCATGAAACTGGTCCTTGGCGCCAAAAAGGTTGGGGGCTGCTGCTCTAACAGATGGAGTAAAACAAATATGTCACTGCTGAACACAGAGGACTGAGATAACGATCACCATCGAGGAGAAAATGGCAAAGTGAGATTGAGGTTCAGAGGAAGTAGTGAGCACAGGCAACTGAGAAAGAAGAGGTGGCTTTGTGTGTGCGGTTGCACTGGAGATGGGCAAGGAAAGACGGGCATGAGCTCAAAAAGTGGAGATGGAGAGACACAGGGGGGCGAGCTGAGGGATGGGTGCATGGAGGTGTTCAAGAAATGGGAACATGACAAATGGCTCGAGCAAAGACTATGCAACTAGGCAAACAAGAGGAAATAACACTGGGAATAGATGGGACTAAAAGGGCAGTGAGCCACAGGCGAGGCCCCTGGGTTTCAGTGGGGAGACTGGGGAAGCACTGTGCCCTCTTTAGCGGCCAGGTGTCAAGGCTGTCATTGAAGGGGCTGGCTGCACAGCAAGTTCAGGGTGAATCTAGGTAAGGAGGCAGGCACAGGAAACCAGTTACTGGCACTTACTGAGCACCTCTTCAGACCCTCAACCCACCTGTGTGAAGAACCATGCTCTGTGGCTTCAGCAGAATGCAGAGCAGGCCATCTGCCAACTCACGCACTGGAACCGCTCTTCATGGTGCATGCAACTCAGGTCGCACGCCTCCACGCTGTCACTTAGCAGAGGAATTTTGCCAGCAGCTCACTCTGATTTTCCTCTGAGTATGGAGTCAAGAAGAAACATGGGAATTTTCTAATATTTCATTACCTGGGACTATTAAAAGATGGCAATTTCATGGTTCGAACTGTATTTTCTATTTACTTTATGGCTTATTGGGTCAGGTTGTAACTTGGACCAACTTTTACAACTATTCATGGTACTGCCACAATTTTGGTCATTTCTCCACCTTTAATGACAAAATGTAGCGTTTCCTTAACAAAGCACTGTTATTGTAATTCATTCTGGAAAACCTGATAGGTTTAGAGAGATGGCTGTGTTTTATGTTAATAATAATAATTTCAATAACTATAATAATGACAGCCCAGACAACACATAGACATGTACACATATGTTACCTTATTTATGCCTCACAACCACTCTGAAGTAAGTTCTATTATCATCTCCATTTACAGAGGAGCAAACTATTTAATGGAATTCCATAACAGACAACTAACAAAGGCCAGAGTTCAGTGCCTCCCAGTGCAAACAAGTTCAAATTTTCAGATGTTCCTTGTTATACTTCCGATTTGTATATTCCTTTTTTGACTGCTTTTATGAAATCATCACACTTGTAGATTCACAATCCACAGGCACAGTAGAAGCTTAATTATTATCACTTGCGTATGTCTTGAGTTCTAGGATTTATGCATTATTTTCACTTTTTTTTTGGACATCAATGAACCACTTTGAACTGATCCAACCATTGTTGCAAAGGGAAATCTAGCGTATGTATTTATTAACACGTGAATGAGACAAAACACAGTTGCAGAGAATTACACTCTTTTAATTAAATGTTAGCTGAAAAGTGACCAAGACAGTCCTTGTAGCATATGGGCAATATACTTTATCATTACTCTGAAGTGAGTGTTTATGTTCCCTCCAAATTCATGTTAAAATCCTAACCCTCGGCTAGGCACAGTGGCTGATGCCTGCAATCCTAGCACTTTGGGAGGCCGAGGTGGGTGGATCCCCTGAGGTCAGGAGTTTGAGACCAAACTGACCAACATGAAGAAATGCTGTCTCTACTAAAAATGCAAAATTAACTGGGCATGGTGGCGAATACCTCTAATCCCAGCTACTAGGGAGGCTGAGTCAGGAGAATTGCTGGAACCTGGGAGGCGGAGGTGGTGGTGAGCCAAGATCACGCCACTGCACTCCAACCTGGGCAACAAGAGTAAGTCTCCATCTGAAAACAAAACAAAAAAAAACCTAACCCACAAGGTGATGGTCTGTGGAGGTGGGTCCTTTGGGAGGTGATTAGGTCAGGAGGACAGAGCCCTCATGAAGGGATTGGTGTCCTTATAAACAGGCCCTGGAGAGCTGTTGCCCCTGTGACATGTGAAGATGCAGCAAGAAGAAAACCATCTACAAGCAAAGAGATGGGCCCTCACAGACACCAAATCTGCTGGTGCCTTGACCTTGGCTTTCCCAGGCTCCAGAACTGTGAGGAATACGTTTCTGTTGTCCCAGCCTATGGTGCTTTGTTACAGCAGCCAGCATGGACTAAGATGATCATCATGAAAACTAAGCTGACCAGGGTTGGTATCTCACCCCATCTCCACCACCGTAGGAAGGAGAACCCAGCATTATGTTTCTAAAGCTCACTAAAGGGAGGAGGTGACACAGGAAGGAGGAAGAGGGAGGAAGGAGCTCAGAGAGGGAGGAGAAACAGCTGGATCAGGGGCAGTTTAGGAGGCACAAGCCGGGAAGGCAACAGAGGTTGGAGGATCCTAAGAGAAGGAGAAGCCAGGAACCCAGGCCTGTACAGCATTTTCCAGGGGTGGCAGGACCTGTGTGGGAGAGCTCTGGGATACAGGGCCGACTGAACATCAAGAGCTGGAGCTTCTGGGGCCCTAGCAAAAAACCCCCGTGTCCACCTTTGCACAGAAGCAGGGGAGCTGTCTGCCTTGAAGAGACTCTCAGGCCAAGATGGTAGGTTGAGATGGTGTTTTCCCAAATGTTCCCAAGGCCTTTCCCAAATCTGTTCTGTGTGTGGGCAGAGGGAGGAAGAGGTAATGTAAAGTAGATGAAATCAAATTTAGACAAATAGAAGGTGGCAATACTTCTCACACCCAGACTTGTGGGATAAAATGTATACCTGCCATAAATCTGTTACTAAGAATACAATGGGATAGCCGCAAAAATCACAATTGATCTTATACTTCATATTTCCTCTAAAATTACCAAGCTGCCAGCAGATCCACTAGTTAGTCCACAGACCACTAGGGACCCACAAACCTTATTTTCTACGATAATGTACTGGATCTTAAGCAACACATGGGCTGGGGCTTTTCAGCACCCAGCAGATAGTAAGCAGACAGTCAGAAGGCACTGAACAGCACTTGGTTCTAGTTGTTAAGTTGGTAACTTCAGAATCACAACAGTGTGAAAATCTCCCATTTCCTGGGGTTACCAGAGGTTCATCATTCTTTGGAACCAAAACATATAATCCACAAGGCTTGGCAGCTGTATTTGCTTTTGACAAATGTCTGAATTTTACTTAATGAGGATAAAAAAATATTTTGTTTCCATGAAAAGTTTTGCCTATGGAAGTTTTTGAGCTTGAAAATTTCAGACCTACTTTCACTTTGAAGCAGAAGGATCCCAAAACACTAAAAAGCCGATATCCATAAAACCAAAGCAGTGCCTGTGGGAGTTGCACCAAAGTCCCTTCATATGAAATTTCCTGGTGTCTCCAAGGGTGAACACAGTGACTTCCCAGGGGGTACAGGAAAGACAAGTCCCCCCCAAGACCCTGTCCAGGAGCCCTCCAGCCTGGGCCTCCTCCCTCATTCTCTTAGTCCTAAAAGTTTGGGGACATGTCAGAACATGAAAGGGAAAGGAAAACAAAAATAAAGTCTTAGTTAGCTATAAAACCCAAGTAACCAGAATCCTTGGATGAGTTTTATTTTGCTGCCTTATTTCATTTTTAGGAAATGTGAGATGAATGTTTTTACAAAATAAAACAAAAACTCCCTAAATATGACTTAGGGACAAGTTCCAATCTAGCCTGGAGCTCTTCTACCTTTTAAAGTTTACAGTAAGAACTGACCTACACTAATCCATTAAATTAGTGAATTGACTTTCCACCAGATTCTAGAAACATTATGGATTACAGCCCATTAGAAAAACATTTTAATTATCCAAGAAAAATTAAAGCTATATTTTATCTATTCTAAACAGGACAAAAAGTACACAAATCACTTATGGAAGGATAAGAAAAATAGAAAGTAAAAGTTTAAAAAGTTTACTTTTTTTAAACATTCAAGAAAAATGCTACTAGAAATCTGGTTGAGTATATGTAGTTTGCTAAAGAAACACTTTGAAATACTTCGCTTTCTGGTATCCTAGTTAAAAAGCACAAAACAATCTCTAACAGGGAGAAAAATACTAAAATGTGTTTTTCCCTTGCTGTTGCTCATTTGCTTACCCTGAATGAAACATTTTAAAAAGATACATATCATTGGCTGTCAAAGTCCTAGCTTTTGGGATGCCTTTTATAAGCCACACCAAAATTTCATTCTGGTGTCGGGGTGGGGTGGGGGGGTGATGGGAATGTCAAGAACAGCAGTACAGTAAAACAGAAGTCAGAGAAAGGCTTGATAAAGTTTAAAAATAGCCAATATAAATTTGAAAATGGCATGAGAACACATCTGTAAGTATGCTGCTGTATTTTGTATTTGACAAGCCACCCATCATTTTCTACCTATGTTATCGCTCCCAAGATCTATTTTAATATTTACTGTATGTGTTAATAAAAATGAGTAATGGAAAGCATCATGACTCAACCACATGGCCATGAGCAGCCCATTAAAGCACAAATAACTTACTAATAAAAAGTTATTATCAGAATACAGAGAATTCCAATTAGCTTTTTATTTACTAACATTATCTTAGAGTCATCATAAAGTTAACCACTTCCTGCTTTTAATTTAGTTCATTCTAATGACGATTTCTCTGCATCTCTACAGTTCGTTTAGGGATGAAGATGGGGATAATGAAAAACAAAAGTCCTGCCAGCACTAGCATTGTCAAGCCTTGATATCGACACTTAAAACAACTGTTTGTGAGAGAAAACCTGGTATCTGGCTTCTGACGTTTCAGTACAATCTTCTGTTGTGCATCTGGATGACGTCACTGTTGTGTGTGAGTCCTCGGTCCCAATAATAGCCCAGCACAGAGGCGCCAGGGCATGCTTTCATATTCTCATTCATATGGACATAATAGGACTCCTGAGTTGCATGCTTCCCCCAGTGACACACGTCCCATGCCTGCAGGCTGTGCATAGGCAATGCAATGGCAGCCCAGAGGGAGAGGTGATTTACGGTGGCTCAGGCAGACACCACTAATACCGGCTTTTCATGTCTTTGACCAACAGACTTTGCAGAGATGTGCACACAGGGCCCTAACTCTCCGGGAGCTGCTAGGGGCAGAGCCCAGTAATCCCGACGACTTAGTGGATCCTGTGCCTCCCAAGGCTGGTGCCCACGGTGACTGCACACTTGTCACAGACTGGCAGGCCATTTGTCTGCTGCAGCCCACCAAATCCCACAGATCCTTCTGGATCCTTTGCAGTAGGCTTTTCATACCTTGAGTCATGTTTAATGTTCACATGAAAAAGCAACTACTGTTTGCTGTGTTCATAGAAGTCTTGTTAGAAATTAACACCTTGTGAGAATAAAAACATCAAGTAAGTATTTATCTGAGGTTGTTTGGAAAAAACAGTCCTGTGGGTAAGGTTTTACAACAATAGGCACTGTAGTGACAGAGGAGCGCTCCCCAAAACGACGGGGCTCTGTGAACTGCCGGTGCTCAGCAGAGTGCAGCCCATGTGTGCAGCAGAGCGTGGCCCATGTGTGCAGCAGAGCGCAGCCCATGTGTGCAACCTCATTCCATTAGGAAAGGTAATAAAGAGGTCAAGGATCCTGATTTCTGTCTCCAAAGCCAGGTGTCTCTCAAACATGTGTCACTGATCACAAGTGGAGGTGAAGCAGTGAGAGTAATGAAAAGCAGTTGCAGCCAGGCACGTGGCTCACGCCTATAATCCCAGCACTTTGGGAGGCAGAGGTGGCGGATCGTGAGGTCAGGGGTTCAAGATCAGCCTGGCCAACATGGTGAAACCCCGTCTCTACTGAAAATACAAAAATTAGCTGGGCATGGTGGTGCGTGCCTGTAATCCCAGCTACTCAAGAGGCCGAGACAGGAGAATCTGGGAGGTAGAGGTTGCAGTGAGCTAAGATTGCGCCACGGCACTTCAGCCTGGGCAACAGAGCAAGACTTCATCTCAAACAAACAAACAAACAAAAACAAAAACAAAAAAAAAGAAAAACAGTTGCCACTGCTACTGCAATATATATATTTTTAAAAGCTCCTGTTTATAACCCACAACATTAACTCAATGAAATAAGCATATTCTTCCAATTACCCATCATAATTTTGATGTTCAATAAGACTAAAACAAAAAAAGATACGTAGTACCATAGTAAGCTGTCATCTGGAGGAATCAGGTCTTACGTTTTATTAATCAGGAAAACTAAATGTAGAATTGAGTAAATGCATGTATTTATGTCTCCGTGCCTTGTAGTCATGGCATTTTCAATGATAAATTTATATGCAGTCATCCTAGACCCTCTCCAGTCATGAGAAGAAGGCGTGTACAATGTCTGGTGACTTCTGGTAATAGGCTAAAACACATTATATAAAAGCATAGGGTGTTCGGGGACTGGAGGTCAGCCTGATATAGTTAGAGTGAAAGATGGCACAGGAAAGGTTCGGGAGCCACACTATGGGTGGTTGGGAGTGTCACCTGAGTTCCCAAACTCCAGAGTTCTCAAATTCTCACCCACAATAGTCACCTGAAAGTTTTAAAAGATCTCGGTGCAAGGCCCCGGTCCAGACTTGGAAAGTGGGAATGGGCAATTTTTAAAGCTTTCCAGATAATTCAGCTGTGCCACCAAATTCGAGACCCAATACTAGGCATAAGTGCTTTTCAAACTTTAATATTCGAAATCTCGACCAGCCTGGCCAGCATGGTGAAACCTTGTCTCTACTAAAAATACAAAAAATTAGCCTGGTATGGTAACGTGCACCTGTAGTCTCAGCTACTCGGGAGGCTGAGGCAGAATGGCTTGAACCTGGCAGGCAGGGGTTACAGTGAGCCAAGATCGCACCACTGCACTCCAGCCTGGGTGACAGTGAGACTCCATCAAACAAGAAAAGAAAAGAGAAGAAAAGAAATCTCCTGTGATCCTGTTAAGATGCAGACTGTGATTCTGCAGTTCTGGGGTGGGGCCTGAGAGGCTGCATTTTAGCAAGACCCCAGCTGATGTTGATACTGCTGGTCTATGGACAAGTTTGAGTTGCAAAAGTGTAGAGAATGGGAAACCTCCAAACATTTCTGTGTGAGGGAGTAATGTAACCAAAGCTGAACTCTGCAAAGAGGAATCAAACATCCCTTAGCAGAAGTAGACTTAAAGGGGAAGGAATGAGGTAGGAGACCATTAAAGAAGTTAATGAGAGAGAACAAGAAATGGGCTTGGAGAAGTCTGAATGATTCCTGGTAGCAGGCTCCCTGTGGAGAAGTAACCCTATCACATTCAACGCCACTCTACAGGGGGCTGTTGCTATGGGGTGGGCTTGTAAAAGGCCCTACCAGGATCCCAAAGACCCTGTGAACTGTAGTCTACTTTGATATACAGTCCTTCCCAGCAGTCTGAGTTACCTGCACAGCACAGTGCCTTCCCTCTGCTTCCAGGCACATGGGGGAATTGCCTGTGCCCACCCCTTAGCAGTTGGCAGTTGGCAGGACACGCAGGTGGTGTGGCTTGGTTCCCTGCAGCCCAGCAGCCCCAGGAACAACCGAGAGAGTAGATCCCCCACAGACCAGCTCTGTATGTGAGAATGATGCAGAGGGCACCCCACCCACACATGGCCAGAGTGAGAAACACACTTCAGTTGGGTGAATTCACAGAGATTCTCAGGTGATTTGTTACTGCAACACAAGCCTGGCTGACCTTGACTGATACACTAATCAGCTGGACCCACACCCTGTGGGCCATTTCCAGGAACCTGGCAGAGGTGATCTGAGGCCTGGCGATCCTGCTGGAGAACTGCCCAGATTCCATTTATATGGGGGATATGGCTTGAGGATCTTGATCCTAGTAACTCACCTAATCTCCAGGACCACTGGCGAAACTTGGCAAGACCCCACATGTTAGAAGGGTTGCCTCAGCTCCTGAAGCTTTCCTTGTGATACAGTTTGGATACTGGTCCCTGCCCAAATCTCATGCTGAATTATAATCCCCAATGCTGGAGGTGGGGCCTGGTGGGAACTGTTTGGATCATGGGGGTGGATCCGTCATGGAGCGGTGCTGTTTTCGGGACAGTGAGTTCTCATGAGTTCTGGTGTGTGTGGCTCCTCCCTCCCCCTACTCTCTCTCACTTGCTCCTGCTTTCACCACGTGACTTGCCTGCAGCCCCTCTGCCTTCCACCACGATTGTAAGCTTCCCGAGGCCTCCCTAGAAGCCGAGCAGATGCCAGCATCATGCTTCCTGTACAGCCTGCAGAACTAAGAGCCAATTAAACCTCTTTCTTTATAAATTATTTAGTCTCAGGTATTTCTTTATAGCAATGCAAGAACAGCCTAATAAACCTTGTGAGTACGATATTTCCTCAATCAGTGCTGTTGGCTGCGGTGCTTTACCTTTTCTTCCCTTGTCCTCCCATATCACAGCGAGTTGGAATCGGATATCTTTATTTGGCTTCCACTTCTGCTGTCTACTTCAACCCATGCTCCATTTTCTACATTGAGAGAAATGTAGAAAATGACTAAAGAGCATGACACAATCTGTCATTAAGAAAATTGAAATAATATTGGATTTTTTAAATTAAAAAAACAAGTGTTGCTTTTAAGTTGAGCATTTAGCTTGATATTCTTTTCAGAACTCTCACTTCATGCCAAACCAAAGAGAATTCAGAGGGCTCTAATGTCACTCATCTAAACTTCACCCTGAAATGAGTTATTTGAAGTCTGCAAATGAATGTAAAACAGGTTCTGTGTGAACAAGGTATTAAAATAATGACCTGAAACTACTTCAAAGGTGAATCATCAATTTTAGTTATATCTCATGATTTTGCCTTTGTTTGTTGAAAGCCATACTTATTCCTCAAGTGAATAATGAGCAATGTCCTAGAAAAATATTCTTCTTGCACCAGACAGGATCAGGAAGTGGAAAGAGTATTGCATTGGATACTCGTTATTTTAAAATTGAATTAATGAAAAAACTAGACCCCAATTTTTCTTTGTAAAATGAAGGAGTAAGAAGTCTTTCATCTCCAAAGTTTTATGCAATGATGGTTTAAGATTCCCTTCAGTGGTGGATGTGACTCTATCTTGGCTGAAAATTTGAGTATTTTTCAAAAGAATTCTCAGATTCTCTTATACATTGTCAAATTCTCCAGCCATCAGTCTGTTTCCTTTACCTCTTATATAACTCAATTTTAAAAAGAAAAAAGTCATTCTAATCAATCATCAGTTCAGCCGTCAATTTCCTCTCTTTTCTTGGACATAATCTTGCAATTGTTATCTGTATTTAAATTTGTAGCCTGTTAAAAATAAAGCCCATGTGAGCTTACTGGTATTTTCCAAATTTTGACAATGAATGTGTCACTTCGGTAAATAGAAAAAAAAGGTATTAACGTATACAGGGAATTGGATAAGATTTCAGAAACTATCTTTCCAAAAAACTATTTTTTCCTATTTGTGCTAGGCTGAAGAACCCATCTAGCTAGAGAAACTCACTCCCAAGAGGTTCTAGTTGGTTTTCTAAAATTTTTATTATCTTTACTGCCTATTAAGTCATTGATATCTGTTCTCTATGGTTGGATAAGTTCTATCTGTCAACATGGGATGATTTACTTATGCTGCTTCCTGCAAATAGGGCCCTAATAAATGAATGTCTTCTACACTGTATTTTTAGAAATCAGCATTTTATTATAAAAGATGATACATGTTCATCGTAAAAAATTTAAATTGTATGCATATGAACTGCAAAGTAGACAAGACCCCCAATTCCAGTCCTCAGTAGATAATAATTGTTAACGATTTCCCTTGTATCTTTATAGATATTTCCTATGCCCAAAAGTCTACATGTTTACACAAACAAAAAATGGAATAATTTATTGAATATGTATACCTTAGTTCTTTCAATATATCTTTGTCTTCTTTACTTAATGGTGTATAGAACACTTTATAATGGCTACTTAGGGGGCATACCTATTGTGGAATATTTAATTTCATATCTCTACTTGCTACACATGAGATCCAGAGCAAAAATAAAAGGAAACAAAACAAAATATATGTGCCATGCCCTATGAAAAAACATCTTAGCTGGGTCATACTTAATGAGGCAAGCTGTATAAAGTGCTAAAATAAAAAACAAGATTCAAGTAAAAAATAATAATAATGGCTACTAGTGTTCGGTGGTATAAATATTCTATAATTTATTTAATCAGTCTTCTATTGATGAAGTTTCTGGCATGGCAATGAATAGAGCAGTGCCCATATCTTTGAATACCTATATTAAAATATTTGTGGAATAAATAAATGCTGAGTCAAAGAGTATGTGTATTTTCAGTTTTAATGTAGAATTGTACCAATTTGCATGTCCACAGATAATGGAGATGGAGGGCACCTGTTGTCCTGCACGCTTGACAGTACTGAACATTATCCACTTCTAAAATCCTTGTCAAACCTACAGCTGAAAATGTAATTTGCAGCAAATAATTTGTATTTCTCTAATCACGAATGAGGCTGAGCATCCTGTCCTATGTTCACAGCAGTCTGTATGTCTCGTGCTCACTGACTGTTAAAAAGTTCTTTGTTATGTTTTAAAAATTGGCCTTTTATCACGGCTTGGCAGTCTCCTTCCCCACCCCACTAGTTTGTTATACATCCCTGATCCAAGTTTTTGGTGCAGTTTGTTGAGCAGAAGCCTTACATTTTTATGTGGCTAAATTAATCCCTCTTTTCCTTTATGGCTTCTGAGTTTCCCATTAGGTTTACTTTTCCAAGAAAGGAAGAACTGCTTCTAATTTAATCTCTGTAATCAGCTGAGAGTAGTTGGAGAGGCTGGGTCCGTTACTCACATACGGTGTGACCTTCTACAAGTTACTCATCCTCCCAGAACTTCAATTTCCTCATGTGTAAAAGTGGGATAATAAAAGCTCCTTTAAAGGATTATCGTCAAGATGAAATAAAATAATGTGGTTACAAGTGTACAAGTGAGTGCACAGCACACAGGAAGTGTTCAGTAAGTGGTGGCTTTACTTCCCTGAGATTTTAAACCATCATCACTTAACAGCTCCAGCAAATGAGTCACAGATGTGTGGCAAATTCCTGTTTCTCTGGAAGGCAGAGAGAGCACTGGGAATGACAGCGTACCGCCCATGGGCCAGTCCCTGGCTTGCTGTGGCACTGCCACAAATGCGCTGTTGTGTAACTTCCTACAAAGCAGGATTAATTCTTAACATGGTTCTTAAGTCACTTTGGGATCTAAGAGATGTTTCAATCATTCTAGGATTTGAGCTTCTTGAAAAGGCTCAGGACAAATGGCAGTGAAGGCTATGTGGATACACAGTTTGTGGGTAAGCACAACGTCCTCACCTTAACTTTCATGAGAATGAAAAGAAGAAATTGCTCAAGAAAAAAACCAGAATTGAGACAAGAAATAAAAGTGTAAAAGTTTACATGGAATTTATATGTATCTGTTCTTTTCTTTTAGAGTTGGAATCTTGCTCTATCACCCAGGCTGTAGTGCAATGGTATGATCATATCTCCCTGTGGCCTCGAACTCTTCCAGGGCTCAAACAATCCTTACACATCAGCCTCCCCAGTGGCCAGGACTATAGGCGTGTGCCACCGAGTCTGGCTAATTTTTTTTTTTTTTTTTGGTAGAGGTGTGTGTGGGGGGGATCTCACTATGTTGCCAGGCTGGTCTCAAACTCCCAGCCTGAAGCGATCCTCCTGCCTAGGACTCCAAAGGGCTGGGATTATAGCATGAGCCACTGCGCCTGGCCATTACATGGCATTCCACATAGTAGTCCTCCTCTGTCAAATGAGAACTCATAAGCACTACACATTGCTGGGTCCTTTAGAACATAGAGAGAAATACATATGTACACCTGATTGAAGGTTGTGCTGAATATTCACGCTTGGTCTCCTATCTGATTCTATTTATCATGGCTAAATAGATAAAAAATATAAAATTAAAAATTCTTTCAAAGAACTCAATTATTTAAAAGGCTTCTTACTTTAACAGAGAATACAGTCAAACTTTAATCAATTTTTATATGACGGAATCTACTTTCCGCATAATTTCTAATCAATGTAACCTTCTATTATTCAGGAAAAAAGGTAGCCTAGATCTAAGGTATCATGATGTAACTGATGCAGAGCGACAGTAGCTTTTTTGGTTGAATTTCAATTTCCAAATAGCTAGAAAACACTCCTTTTGGCTACCTGTTGTTAACTTAGCATCAAGACTACTGCTTAGGTACACTGACCTTAGCTACTACAAGAAATGCTAAGGATTAGCTATATTCCTGTTAACACGTTTTCAGATGTGTTTTCACCAGAGAACTTAGCTTGTTTATTTCCTACAGAAAGCACTACATAGAGCACAGCACAATCTCTCAAATATAGCAGCAATGCTGTCTTCCAACTTACATGATCTTCCAGTGCGGCTTTGACAATCCTCCCTTTGAGAGGCGCAGGCTATGTCCTCTTGCCTTGAAAATGGGTGGGCTTTTATGACTGTTCCCACCAGTAGAGGGCAGTGGAAGTGAGGCTATGTGACTTCTGAGGCTAGGTGACAAAGACAGCAGAGCTTCCACCTGCCGACTCGCACACTTGCTGTAATATAAGGCAGCTAACAATTCAGAGGTCACTGCAATGAGGAAGGCCAGGCCACTTGGAGAGGTCAAATGTTCTCCAGCCATCACCCCAGCAGGTCCCAGCAGACAGCCAGTGTCCAGTGACAGATGTGTAAGTAAAGATGCCTCATCCCAGCCCAGCCAAGCAGTCACTCCCAGTCTTTGAGTCTTCCCAGACAAGGCCCCAGCATCACAGAATGGAGACAGGGACACATGAGCATAATAAAATCAGTGCTTTATGTCACAAAGTTTTGAGACAGTTTGTTACCTGGCAATAGCCAGATAACACAGCCCTGCACTCTGATTGGCACAGGACTCTCCCGCTGTTCTCTTGTCCCCACGGCTTCTCCATTGCCCTGAAATGCCATAAGAAATTCATCCTGAGACTGAATAAAATGGAATCAAACATTTTCCTACAGACTATTTTTTTTAATAACTTCCTACCCAAATAACCCAAGGATTCAAAATGGTTTGCAGAGCCTCACCATTGTCCTCACTTGATAGGAAATATGTAGACATTCTTTGTTCCCATGGAAAGTGTGAAGAACCTGAATCTGACAAACCACACAGGAGGTAACTTCCTCTTGGCAGAGTTTTCCACAGGTGCTGAATTTCTTTAATTTATTTATTTTTGTGGAGAGGGAGGTGGAAGAGGATAGGCATCAAAAGATGACTACTGGCTCATCATTTCAGTTGGAGGGGTTTCTCTGCAACATTTTCTCTAGCTTTCTCTGCTACACCTTCTCTTAGAGGTATCACTTTTTCCCTGCACTGTCAAGATAACTGTTTGCTGGCTACGGTGGAGCGCCTCTGTGTTTGGAAAGGTGGCAACAGAGGCTGAGGGGCGGGAGGTGCAGTTCCTTTCTGGAGGAGCCATGGGGGTAACCTTCCAAGAGACGTGGCTTCGCGTGAGCTGGAAAACCTTGCATGGATATGCTTATTACTCACTCATTGTTGGCAGGATCCTGTCTGTTCTGTCCACCCCTCCTCACTTGTTCTGTGTGCTGCTAATGAAACAGAACCATGGCAGTGCTCAGGACGGCTTTGGTCGGCTCACCCTTTCTAGTACTGTGACAAGGAGATAAGACAGAAAGCAGAGATGGGAGGAGGGTGAGGGCCAGAGGGAAGATTTGTGGGATGAAGCAGAGAGAGGAGAAGAGCCGATCGCCTTAAGAGGCTGGGCCAGGAGCAGGCTGCAACCAGGCGCTGTGTGGTCTGGTGTAATGGATGGTTGGTCCCTCACGCCACCAGCTGTGACTTCGAGAGGCCTGGGTACCTGCTAGGTCCTCCTTTCTGGGCTTTTCTCGCTCCGGGCCTGGTGGCAGGCAAGGAGTACTGACTGTGCTGTGAATATGAAACATTTCCTTGCTAAGGGAAAGCGAGGGGAGACAAAGCAGGATATGTCAACATCAGAGACAGTGTCTGCCGTCTTCCCCATTCTTATTGGCTATCGGTTGTTTTGAAATACAGGATCTCTCCAGGTGACTAGCATATGTCCTCTCAGCTCTAAAGCAAAGGCACTAGATAAATCCAATAAACAAAGAAAGAGTCTGGGGTAGAGGCTCAATCTATTTCAGGGTTGGCAGGTTGGTGAATTTTCCACTGTAAGATCACACCACTGTTTTCAAGGGATTTAAAATATTACAAGTGATAATAGAGGCTGTGTCTCTAAAGATTTGAACCAATCAAAGTAAATATGGCAGTGTTGTTTTTCTTGTTGTTGTTTTGGTGGGTTTTTTTTTTTTTTTTTTTTCTATTTTTTTGGAGACAACCTCTCCCTCTGTCACACAAGCTGGAGTACAGTGGTAGTGGATCACGGCTCACTACAGCCTCAACCTCCTGGGCTCAACCCCCTGGGCTCAAGTGATTCCCTGACCTCAGCCTCCCAGGTAGCTGGGACTACAAGCATACACCACTATGCCTGGCTAATTTTTGTACTTTTTTTTTAGAGATTTTTTTTTAGAGTTTTTCCATGTTGCCCAGGCTGGTCTCAAACTCCTGAGTTCAAGCAGTCTTCCCACCTTGGCCTCCTAAAGTGCTGGGATTACAGGTGTGAGCCACCATGCCTGGCCAAATATGGCATATTTTAAAAGGCTAGAGCAGCAATATAAAAATATGAGCATCTACAAAATGTATTGTCTGCAAACACTTTGGCATCAATTGACCCATCTTAGACAGTCTTCCTTTTCTCTTCACTCATTCATTCAACAAATATTTATAGTACGCTATGTGCAAAGAAACATGAAAGGCACACAAGATTAGTAAGATAGTCTTTTTCCACAAGACATTTACAAAGTGATGGGGAAGTAAGTATGGGTTAAATACATTTAAATATTTAATTTAAACATCAGTTACACTAAGTTAAGAAATGAAGTACAAACATAGTACTATAGGAATCCAAAGCGCAATCATGATCTGTTGGGAGGATCACAGAGTGAGGGGCTATGCGAATTGATGATTGTATAATGGCAGGAGTGGAAAGGGAAAGGATCCTCAGGGCAAGAAGAAATGGGTCTGGCAACAATATTCCATCAGCAAACCCTGGGAGGTAAAGCTGAGTTTCCTTCAAGCTCCACATGCCATTGTATAGATGAATGAGGTTTAGTATGTCAAATGTGAAACCCAACAGGTCATCCAAGTGGACATGCCAGCAGGCACCTGGATTGCCTATATCTCGAGGAGGTGTTCAGGCCAGAGGCAAACCTCGTGAGAGCAGAAGTCACGTCTTGTGTTTCTGTGATCTTCCCCACAGAATCCAACAGAGTGTCACAATTGTGCTCAGAGAGGCTGATGTAAGTTGTGAAGGGGACATAACATTTCTTCTCATATTCAATCAACTCTCAAATACAGAAAACTGACCACCTCATCTAGGACCACTTGGTTCTAGTGTTTTCCCTTGTTCCTGCTGTTACTTGGCCTTAGTGTGACTTTCAGATACCTAAACTTCATTTAAGTATGGTATTCTTTTCTCTAAGTTCCAGGAAATTAATTGATAACTTTGTCATAAAAGATGAAAAGGTAGGGTTTTCTTATCCAAGACTCAATGGCATTAACACCAAAAGATTCCCTCATCCATTCCCAAAGGTCCAATAAACAGAAGTCTGGGTTTATTGTGAAAGTGTAATGTACTTTTTTTTTTTTTTTTTTTTGAGATGAAGTCTCACTCTATCGCCCAGGCTGGAGTGCAATGGCACGATCTCGGCTCACTCCAAGCTATGCCTCCCAGGTTCATGTCATTCTCCTGCCTCAGCCTCCTGGGTAGCTGGGACTACAGGCGCCTGCTACCACACCCGGCTAATTTTTTTGTATTTTTAGTAGAGACTGGGTTTCACCGTGTTAGCCAGGATGGTCTTGATCTCCTGATCTCATGATCAGCCTGCCTTGGCCTCCCAAAGTGCTGGGATTACAGGCATAAGCTACCGTGCCCGGCCTTATTTTCTTAAATCTACATGTTTTTATATGTGATTGCTATGGATAATTTACACCATATCACCAGAATACATTTTCACAGCTCATCTCCATGACTGCTTAGTAATTTCTCATGGTTAATCCATTTCCCAGGAATTTCACTCTAAGCTTGCAATGTGCATAGCAATGAGCCGTTAGGAAATTTAAAATAAGTAAGACGTAGGTATTCTTCAAGAGGAGTTTGAAATTTAGAGAAAGAGAAAGGCCTAGAAATGTTTATAACATAAGACATGATAGGCCAAATGCAAAAATGGAGCAAAATGTCTCTTCCCTCAAAAAGTTAAAGTGCTGGCCAGCTTCAGTACAATGTACAAAGCTGTACTTCCACTCACTAATATAAAGTCTACTGGGATGAGGACTGCACATATGGGATTGAGGGGTAAAAGATGAATGTGAATAATGCGTGAGGCTTATTTCCTACTCAAATCCATATCAGCAGATGCTATGTTGGGAATCTTTTTCTCAGAGATGGGGATGGATCTGAATGAATGTTCAGATCCCCAGCCTGTCTCTTCTCAAACAACGAACACCTCTGTGCTAGACGACACCAAGGAACAGCTGGTAGCTACGACCTCAGTAACTGCAGAGCACTGTGCTGGAGCCAGAGGGCTCTCAACTGGGCTGGGTGGGTGCCTGAGACTCTTTTCAAGTGAATCTACATCTCCAGGAATAGTACTGGGCATCAGTCTCCTCTGAAAGCTCCACAGAGAACTTGGATACATATGGAGCATGGGGAAGCCCTGCTCCAGCCTCATGCAATGTGTTTATCTCACTCTATAAAATGCCACTGGTCATCTATGAATCATTCTTCACTCTCACATTTGCCTGCACTGAGATCCAGTCCAGTAGCACCATCAACTTTAAATATATTGTCTAACATTACTGAGCACTTAGAGTATGCCAGGTACTGAACTGAGGGCCTTACATACATTTTCATATATAATCTTCAAAAACCACCTTAGGAGTTAAGTACTATATTGGTTTCCCAATTTATAGATGGAGAAACTGTAACTTGAAGTTAAGTGACTGTGCAGTCACATAGCTATGCAGAATGGAGCTGGGGATGGAAATTCTCTCTGCTCGGCATCCGAGTTTATGCTTCTAATCACTAGGATATAGCAGCTCATTTATATGTATGGAATATTCAGGTTTTTAATGTGCTCTGCATCTATGAACAAAAAGCTAGTTGACACATATTTATCCATAAAATAGAGAAAAATAAAGCATCTACTTGGAAATGATTTACCAAAAGGTTATATATTCAGCATTTATTTTCATAAAATATTTTGCCACTTATCTCTGTCCAATCTCAGCATCCAGACTCTTAGCAGGATACCATTGGCATTCCCAGATATGGCAGGTTGCAATGTGCTTCATCTAACACTTAAGGAATCAGTGCAGTGAACCTGCTGCATTACAGCACATCTGCAGAAGTAGCCACACTCAGTGTACAAATCGAGCAGGCTCTGAAAAACATGGCACTGCCAAAGTGAAGCTACGGGGATCTTGCTGTCTTCAAAATAAAAGATGATTCTTATGTCGTTCAAGAGAAGATTACTGCCAAAGACAAACTAGTTTTCTGAGCTCTGTCCTCTGATAAGCATGTACTGCAGTCCTGCCACATGAATACTAACCACTAAGGGTAGCTCTAGCTACCTGCCAAGTGCTGTCTTTAGGCTTTCTGTTAATCCTCACACCAACCCCTCATCAGAGCTGAGGAGACTGAGGCACAGCGAGGCTAAGAAACTTGCCCAGGGTTAAGTTAGGAAGTAGCCGGACTGGGGCTGGGGGACCTGGGTGGGAGGAGCTGGCTCTAGCTACCCCCTTCCTACAGACCAGGCTGTGTGACAGGCCTTGGGAGTAGAATGATATCAGAGATGCAGTTCCTAGAGAAGCGGAGAAACACATCCATCACAGTGGAGCTGGAACATGGAGGGCCAGTTGTCTGTTTAAGTCTAAAGGAGCGACATTGTGAAGACTAACCTAAAACTGTTAAGAAAGACTATCAGGAAAAGTTCCCTTTCATAGGTATTAATTCCTGGAAAATGGTCCGAAAGAGCTGATTGCCTATGGCAATGATGTGAATATAGAGAAAGGCATAGAGAAACAGGCAGGTGTGGCCTTAGGATGAAAACAGAACTGAAGGCTGTAATGTCAGGTTGCCTGGGGATCACAGATGAGGCAGCTGGATCCCCACAAAGAATTGCACGCGAAAGAACCTAGCAAGTCTGGAGCTTGGTGGACAATCAAATAAACAGTGATTACTGGATAGGAAACACTTAGAGAAAGAGTCCTGTGATGGAAACAGGTCTGGAGTGATCTGCCCACCTCGGCCTCCCGAGGTGCTGGGATTGCAGACGGAGTCTCGCTCACTCAATGCTCAATGTTGCTCAGGCTGGAGTGCAGTGGCATGATCTCAGCTCGCTACAACCTCCACCTCCCAGCCGCCTGCCTTGGCCTCCTAAAGTGCTAAGATTACAGCCTCTGCCCTGCCGCCACCGAGTCTAGGAAGTGAGGAGCGTCTCTGCCTGGCCGCCCATCGTCTGGGATGTGAGGAGCCCCTCTGCCTGGCTGCCCCGTCTGGGAAGTGAGGAGCGCCTCTGCCCGGCCGCCATCCTGTATAGGAAGTGAGGAGGGTCTCTGCCTGGCTGCCCATCGTCTGGGATGTGAGGAGCGCCTCTGCCCGGCCGCCCCATCGGGGAAGTGAGGAGCACCTCTACCTGGCCGCCCCGTCTGGAAAGTGAGGAGCGCTTCTGCCCGGCTGCCTCCTCTGGGAAGTGAGGAGCACCTCTGCCTGGCCGCCCTGTCGGGGAGAAGAGGAGCGCCTCTGCCTGGCCGCCCAACGTCTGGGAAGTGAGGAGCGCCTCTGCCCGGCCGCCCTGTCTGGGAGATGAGGAGTACCTCTGTCTGGCCTCCCTGTCTGGGAGATGAGGAGCACCTCTGTCTGGCCGCCCCATCTGGGAGGTGAGGAGCGCCTCTGCCTGGCCACCACCTCATCTGGGAGGAAGTGAGGAGCACCTCTGCCCGGCCGCCCCATCTGGGAGGTGAGGAGCGCCTCTGTCTGGCTGCCACCCCGTCTGGGAGGAAGTGAGGAGCGCCTCTGCCCGGCCACCCCATCTGGGAGGTGAGGGGCGTCTCTGCCCGGCCACCCCATCTGGGAAGTGAGGAGCGCCTCTGCCTGGCTGCCACCCCGTCTGGGAGGAAGTGAGGAGCGCCTCTGTCCGGCTGTCCCATCTGGGAAGTGAGGAGCGCCTCTGCCTGGCCGCCCATCGTCTGGGAGGTGAGGAGCACCTCTGCCCGGCCACCCCGTTTGGGAATTGAGGAGCGCCTCTGCCCGGCAGCCCCATCTGGGAAGTGAGGAGCGCCTCTGCCTGGCTGCCACCCTGTCTGGGAGGAAGTGAGGAGCGCCTCTGTCCGGCTGCCCCTTCTGGGAAGTGAGGAGCGCCTCTGCCCAGCCGCCCCGTCTGGGAAGTGAGGAGCGCCTCTGCCCGGCCGCCTATCATCTGGGAGGTGAGGAGCACCTCTGTCCAGCCACCCCGTCTGGGAAGTGAGGAGCGCCTCTGCCCGGCAGCCCCATCTGGGAGGTGAGGAGCGCCTCCGCCTGGCTGCCACCCCATATGGGAGGAAGTGAGGAGCGCCTCTGCCCAGCTGCCCCATCTGGGAAGTGAGGAGTGCCTCTGCCCGGCCGCCCATCGTCTGGGAGGTGAGGAGCGCCTCTGCCCAGCCACCCCATCTGGGAAGTGAGGACTGCCTCTGCCCGGCAGCCCCATCTGGGAGGTGAGGAGCGCCTCTGCCTGGCTGCCACCCCATCTGGGAGGAAGTGAGGAGCGCCTCTGCCCGGCAGCCCCGTCTGGGAAGTGAGGAGCGCCTCTGCCTGGCTGCCACCCCGTCTGGGAGGAAGTGAGGAGTGCCTCTGCCCGGCCGCCCTGTCTGGGAAGTGAGGAGCGCCTCTGCCCGGCCGCCCCATCTGGGAAGTGAGGAGCGCCTCTGCCCGGCCGCCCCATCTGGGATGTGAGGAGCACCTCTGCCCGGCTGCCCCATCTGGGATGTGAGGAGTGCCTCTACCCGGCCACCCATCATCTGGGATGTGAGGAGCGCCTCTGCCCAGCCTCCCCATCTGGGAAGTGAGGAGCCCCTCTGCCCGGCCGCCCTGTCTGGGAGGTGAGGAGCGCCTCTGCCCAGCCACCCTGTCTGGGAGGTGTACCCAACAGCTCCGAAGAGACAGCGACCATCAGGAGAGGGCCATGAGGACGATGGCGGTTTTGTTGAAGAGAAGGGAGGGAAGTGTGGGGAAAGGAAGGAGAGATCAGATTGTTGCTGTGTCTGTGTAGAAAGAGGTGGGCATAGGAGACTCCATTTTGTTCTGACTAGGAGAAATTCTTCTGCCTTGGGATGCTGTTGATCTATGGCCTTTCCCCCAGCCCCCTGCTCTATGATCTATGGCCTTTCCCCCAGCCCCCTGCTCTCTGAAACAGCTGTGTCAACTCAGGGTTAAATGGATTAAGGGCGGTGCAAGATGTGCTTTGTTAAACAGATGCTTGAAGGCAGCATGCTCTTTAAGAGTCATCACCACTCCCTAATCTCAAGTACCCAGGGACACAAACACTGCAGAAGGCCGCAGGGACCTCTGCCTAGGAAAACCAGAGACCTTTGTTCATGTGTTTATCTCCTGACCTTCTCTCCACTATCATCCTATGACCCTCCCATATCCCCCTCTCTGAAAAACACCCAAGAATCATCAATAAATACTTCATAAAAAAAAAATTTTTCTGGAATTCACATTTTAAAAGTAAAAAACCAAACAGGTGAATTTAACTTTTATTTAACTCAATATATCCAAAATACCAAATATCATTTCAATATATAATAAATATAAAATTACTAGACTATTTTACAGTTTTTGGCCTTATGGCTTTGAAACGTGGTGTGTAATTTAAGCTTATAGCACATCTCAATTTGGACTATCGCATTTCAAGGCTCGGTAGTCACCTGTCATTAATGGCTACTGTATTGGGCATTAAAAGTCTAAGAACTTGTCTTCTGTAGTTTTCCTACATAGGGAGATAATTTCTGGGCAGTCTGTTGTCAGTATATGGCCCTTTGAAAATGATGCCTAGTTGTTATTGATACAGAATAAATTGGCCATTGGGCATTTGGTACAAAAAAAAAAAAAAAAAAGCTTACTCTATACAGGCATTGGGGGCTAAGCAGTGAAAATAATCTAAGCACCTACACTAAAGGAGTTTATGTCAAAGTGACTGAAATACAAATAAACTAGGAGTTCTAACAGTGAGAAAAGCTTAGGGTTCTGGGAGTGGGGGAGTGATGAAAAAATGCGTATCATATGATAGGTGCACAATCAATACTTAAATGAATTTATGTGTTGTAAAAATGATCAATAAATTGAATCAACAACACACCAGGCCCCTTCCTGCCACAGAATAAAAAAAAAAAAAAAAAAAAACAACAACAAAACAAAACAAAAAACAGTCAAAACAGTCAGGAGGTTTCTTGAGTCTCCTGATATCATCAGCTCGATGAAATGGTACAGGTCTCAGGTGACACTGGACGGGAGGTGTTTGTCGTCTCAGAAAATCATCAACTGGAGAAGGTGGAACAGGTACCAGAAGACACTCGGGAGGTGTCTTGAGGCTCAGAGAATCATCAACTGGAGAAGGTGGAAGGGGTGCGAAAAAACACTCAGGAGGTTCCTTGGGTCTCCTAAAATCATCAGCTTGAGGAAATGCTACAGGTCCCAGGCGACGCTCAATGGGAGGTGCCTGTGGTGTGAGAAAATCATCAACTGGAGAAGGTGGAAGGGGTACCAGAAGACACTCGGGAAGTGTCTTCAGGCTCAGAGAATCATCAACTGGAGAAGGTGGAAGGGGTGCGGAAAGACACTCGGGAGGTTCCTTGGGTCTCCTAAAATCATCAGCTCAAGGAAATGCTACAGGTCCCAGGCGACGACGCTTGATGGGAGGTGCCTGTGGTGTGAGAAAATCATCAACTGGAGGTGGAAGGGGTACCAGAAGACACTCGGGAGGCGTCTTCAGGCTCAGAGAATCATCAACTGGAGAAGGTGGAAGGCGTGCAAAAAAACAGTCAGGAGGTTCCTTGGGTCTCCTAAAATCATCAGCTCGAGGAAATGCTACAGGTCCCAGGCGACGACGCTTGATGGGAGGTGCCTGTGGTGTGAGAAAATCATCAACTGGAGGTGGAAGGGGTACCAGAAGACACTCGGGAGGTGTCTTCAGGCTCAGAGAATCATCAACTGGAGAAGGTGGAAGGCGTGCAAAAAAACAGTCAGGAGGTTCCTTAGGTCTCCTAAAATCATCAGCTCGAGGAAATGCTACAGGTCCCAGGCGACGACGCTTGATGGGAGGTGCCTGTGGTGTGAGAAAATCATCAACTGGAGGTGGAAGGGGTACCAGAAGACACTCGGGAGGTGTCTTGAGGCTCAGAGAATCATCAACTGGAGAAGGTGGAAGTGGTACGAAAAAACAGTCGGGAGGTTCCTTGGGTCTCCTAAGATCATCAGCTCGAGGAAATGCTACAGGTCCCAGGCGACGACGCTTGATGGGAGGTGCCTGTGGTGTGAGAAAATCATCAACTGGAGGTGGAAGGGGTACCAGAAGACACTCGGGAGGTGTCTTCAGGCTCAGAGAATCATCAACTGGAGAAGGTGGAAGGCGTGCAAAAAAACAGTCAGGAGGTTCCTTGGGTCTCCTAAAATCATCAGCTCGAGGAAATGCTACAGGTCCCAGGCGACGACGCTTGATGGGAGGTGCCTGTGGTGTGAGAAAATCATCAACTGGAGAAGGTGGGAGGGGTACCAGAAGACATTCGGGAGGTGTCTTGAGGCTCAGAGAATCATCAACTGGAGAAGGTGGAAGGCGTGCAAAAAAACAGTCAGGAGGTTCCTTGGGTCTCCTAAAATCATCAGCTCGAGGAAATGCTACAGGTCCCAGGCGATGACGCTTGATGGGAGGTGCCTGTGGTGTGAGAAAATCATCAACTGGAGAAGGTGGAAGGGGTACCAGAAGACACTCGGGAGGTGTCTTGAGGCTCAGAGAATCATCAACTGGAGAAGGGGAAATTGGTATGAAAAGACCCTCGGGAGGTGTCTTGAGTCTCGGAAAATCATCAGCTCGAGGAAGTGGATCAGGTCCCAGGGCACACTCGTCTTGAGGTGTCTCTCTTCTCAGAAAATCATCAGTTGTAGAATGTGGTTGAGGTCCTAGTGGACACTGTAGTCGAGAAAGAGTCAGCGGTCTCAGACATCCTTTAACTGATGGACGTGGTTGACCTCTTAGATCACACTGAATAGGAGGAGGTGGCTTGCGGCCTATCCTTTTTCTTAAAGTTTCAGCCGGGAGGTAGGGCCGGTAGCGCAATCCTGAGGAATGATGGTGCTCCACTGCCACCATCCTGACCTGTAGGGCCAAAGGAGGAAATATTCACACATATTCATTTGATGGACAAAATTACCACCACCAACACAGGCTGCATCTTCTGTTGCTGGTGATAGATTTTTGCACCTTTCCACCCTCCAGGTTTCAAAATAGCAGTATCAGTGTCATAATATCACCCTTCCACTGAGTACTGCCCACAGCTGGGGAGTAAAGAAAAGTCATTGGGACACACTGTTGTCTCCACATGCCACTGTGTCTGTTTGCAAATGTAGGCAGGCTGGGGTCCTGCCCCAGGGAAGACAGAGTCATGACAGATTCATAACAGATTAACAAAGAAGCATGTTTGAGACACAGGAGTGTCTATCTCTATCCTCATTCCTCCCTCACAGCCATCACCAGAGCATGTTTCTTGCACCAGGTCAACAGAGAGTAAGAGAGGCATGAAAAGCCCATTGTCCACACATGTTGCAGCTTCTTTTTGGAGAATGTTTTCCAGGCCTTTTATGTTCTGTCTCTGATTCTCAGAACTCTGCAAGGTCAGTGTGACCACCCTGCTCCAAATCTAAGAAAACAGAGGTTTCCAGAGGAAGGAGAAATTGTGCCCAGGGTCACACAGCTTGCAAGAGGCACAGTGGAAGTAGATTCCAGCTCTGCCTGCGGGACCCTCTCATTTCCCCTCTGTTTCCCTTCTTGACAAAGGATCTTCTTCACTCTGGAGGTGCCACCCATGAGAACAAAGAGCTCTGGAGAGATGTGGATTCCTGAAGAGCTTCAGGGGAGCTGGGAGAGGGATTTCTGACAGAACAATCTTACCTCAAGAAGTCAGTTAGACATGGCTGTAATATTTCTTTTCACTCCCAGGTAATACCAAATTGTAAGTGCTCTAGGACATAAAGAATACTTTTTTCCGTGGAAAAATGAGTGAGAATTCTAAACAAAGCAAGTTTGAAAACTGTGTTTCACTTCAAGTGTACAAGTCCCATCATGTGTAATCATAGGACTCGGCAGCTTTTCAAGGTACAGAGGCCACAGAAGAACCAGCTTAGCTGAGCATCATTTAAGGCCTTCATTTGGAATTGTCCCTGTAGGTAATAAGTTACATTCACTCTTCACTAATTTACAGTCAGGGCCTATTTGCTATTACAAATATGGAACCTCTGACACTTAGAATATTAGATCAGGGGCCCCATTGGGTGGGTATGAAGGTGTTTTTGCACAACACGGTTACCAACAGGGATGGGACTGTGATGAACTATGGAATTGGCCTTGTCAAAGAGCATTCAAAATTGCACAAAGCACAAATTAATGTTAGATTAATGCGTTTTCACTATTTTCACTTCTGGGAATACAGCAGATATTTCAAACGTTAATCACCTACATTATAGCAGAATGCAAACAAAATCACAGCAAAAGAAAATCCCACATATTTCAGAAATGAGACCCCACAACATCTTGGGTAAGGTGGATCAGTCAGAGTTCACCGCGCCATGAGACCTACAGTACTGGAGGTCAGTGGTGCCTCCTCGTGTTATTTCTGGAAACAGAACAGTAAAAGCCCTTCAGCCCTCAGTCCCTGAGCTTTTATGGATTCTGGAGGTGCCACCAACGATGATCAGCTGGGAATGGAGAAGCCTGAAAGCTCATGGAGAAGATTTTGCTTCTCAAGAAGTCGAGACAGAAAAGACACCACAGAACCCATAGAGCAGAGGCCAGGCCAGGAGAGGGCGTTGTTGGAAAAGACCAAAGTGTCCTGATATAAGAAGAGTGAAAACGTCCCCAGCATTTACCTTTGTCTTCTCTGTGTTTTCAGCTGGGACGCCGTTGCTGTTCCTCATGGGAACCGAATGAGGTCCTGAATCTGCTAAGGGCCAGAGAAGGGAATGGGGCTAAATCTGGCTTGCATGTTCTGTGCAGAATAAGAAACCCTCCACACCCTCCGCTGCCATCTCACTCTCTGCCACACAGGTCCCTTACCAGAGGCACAGGGTTTATTGACCACATGCCTCAGAGGACTCTGGAGCCCTCTGGAGCCTCATCCTTGAGGAAGATACCACAGAGCCCTGGTCCAGGGGTATTCTTAACTCTCAACAGGCTGTGAACAGGTCGGGCTCTAACCAGCTGGAAATGAGCTCTAAATCAGTACATATCAGAGGAAATCACTCATCATGTGAGCACAGACTCAAAATTAAAATAGGAACAGCCATGGTTGGAAGAATATCAATAAACCCTGGACAGGAACAGCACTCCTCCTCTTCTTCAAGCCATAGGGACATTTAAAATTCTGTGGATTCATAGTTAATCTAACTTTCATACCTGGCCAGGTATTATCAATACTTATGAACAGAAATGGACATAAAGAGATGAACAGTCATGAGAAAAGGTAAGAGCTACAGAAATTAACTGGAAAGTTTTAGGGTTACACTTGAAATGTTAGAGGAGTAGGATTACATAGAAATTTAACTTACTAATGGAGTTATATAGTTGGCAATAAACAACTTAAACAAAAAGAATGAAGGAAGTTCCAAAAAGTGTAAATAAATGCTTCTTTTCTTAAAGCAGATCTCAAGCTACAATATTGATCCATGAAGACACGGCCAGAAAATCTCTGCTCTCATCAGCACATGTGGCTCCCATTCTAAAGTGCTATTGTTGTTTTCTCAAGTGAAAGAAAAATAAATCCTTCATACTGAGTCAAGGTGGAAACGGGAGCTGGCCCATCTGCCTTCTAGGTTCATCTCCTCAGTTAAAAGTAACCAAGACATCAGGGTGGGGCAACGTCCACAGTCAGTGGAGCGGCCTGAGCTCCACCATTCACAGGGGACTAGCCAAGAGCCATTCAGCTCGGGCACCTGAGAAAAATAGGGTCCTGCCACCCAGCGAGACAACTGTTCTCTTTATAAGTGCTTGGAATTGTTTCCAGGAAACATAACAATCACTCCACCCGAGCCCTCATCCCCAAAAGGAGAAGCAAGGTGTGTGGATTGTGCAGCAGAAATTAAGCAGCTGCCTTCACAGCAAGCTCCTACCCATCGAGAAAGGGTTCTCTAGGCCCAGTCGTCCCTGGACTGGCTCCTGACTCATGTGTCTCTCTGGGACTCTCTTCTTTTGCCTCATTTGACACCTAGAAGACAGAGAAAGAATTGACTTGAAGAATTAAAACACCAAGTTCTTTACTAGATGCTCAAAGCTTTATCTCAAAACAAAAACATCCTTTAAAATGTCCATCACAATGACCTACCTGTGCTGCTTGTAGGCAGCCTTCCTCTCTGCCTTCCCCCTTTGCAAGGCTTGAGCACAGAGCTGTGGGGAGAAAAATACATCCATGTCCTGACCTGGCAGACTATGTCCAAAAGCAAGGAAAACAAACAAACTTACTGAGTTGGCAAGAGGCTTTCTTGCAGAAGGGGTGATCTGAAAAAGCCAACACATGAGAAATTGAATGTTGAGAGAGTCTAAGGGCCATGGCATCATCTGCATCAGCACTGAACTATCGTGCAACTGCGGGGAGGAAGCTCCTTACTTTGCATCTGTAGTAGTCCTCTGCCCGCCACCGCAACTCTTGCATGCGTTGAAACAGTTTCCTATGGATTACAATCACTTTCATCAGATAAAGCACCACTTTCAGGATGATTTTAAATAATCTGCCATGTTTCTGTTATCCTCACAACTGTACCCTTACACAATCTATCTATACCTAGAAAACGTATTTCAGATGGCTATAAGAGTACAGTCTGAGCCGGTCGCGGTGGCTGACGCCTGTAATCCCAGCACTATGGGAGGCCGAGGCCGGTGGATCACGAGGTCAGGAGATTGAGAACATCGTGGCTAATACGGTGAAACCCCATCTCTACTAAAAATAAAAAAATTAGCCGGGCCTGGTGGCAGGCACCTGTCATCCCAGCTACTCAGGAGGCTGAGGCAGGGGAATCACTTGAACCTGGGAGGCGGAGGTTACAGTGAGCCAAGATCACATCATTGCACTCCAGGCTGGGTGACAGAGCGAGACTCCACCTCAGAAAAAATAACAAAAACAAAAACAAAAACAGTACAGTCTGATCCAAACTGTTGCTGTATTGATTCCTCCTCTTTTGCTTACTGCCTGCTGACTTCTGAGTTGACAATTTCCTTCCCCATTCTCAGTATATCCCTAATTCATCCTTCATTGAGCATCTTTTATCATAAAGCTCTATTCTCTTTGTATTAATATCCTTGCCGTGTTTCACAGGGCAGAAACAGCTGGGCTTATAAACAGGCATAGTCCTTTTGAAGGATGTGGTTGATCCTACAACAACACACTTTCCTAAGGATGACAACAACTCACTCCACCCCTAGAATGGCTGGTAACCGAGTTTCCACACAGTCTAGCTGGCAATGGGGTCAGGAGACGTTTTGCTACTTCACATCTTTTGGTCACTGGTAAATCTTAAGGTACTTTGTTTTCTGTTTTGTCAACTCTCTCTCTCTCTCTCTGGATATGTCTTCTGACCATTTGTTTCTATTTCTGCATTTACTGGGTCTAAACATTCTACAAAGGTTAAAAACAACATTCCAATGGGGGTTTCCCAAGGGGGGGTTCCCAAGAGGGGGTGTTTCCCAAGAGGGTGGGGTTCAGTTTCTGAACTCAAGGTAGGTATGTATTTCTTTCATCTCCAATTTCCCATTCTCCTCTGCCTCTGATAGCTGCCTCTCATTTTCTGCTTGCTCACATTCTTTCATGTTTTGTTTCCTGAGATTAGAAGGGAGGGAAATGCACACACAAGATCCACCAGCCCATGTGGGATTCCCTCTGCCCTTCTGGCATCCGAAGGCTGTGATTCAAAGATCCCCCCTGCAACCTTCCCATAAATGAACCAACTGATTCTCACAACCAAAGGAAGAATTGACACCTCCCATTGAGGGACAAAGAAAAATCACACTCTGGCCTGCTGGCAAGTCACCTGTCATTTCCAGCTCATCTTCATAGTTCTATAGTTAGTCCTATTCTTTAGTAAATAAAGACTATTAAAAGCTTCTATGAGGTGCACTATGTGTGTCTCTGGGGTCAGTCTTGTTCTTGACACAGCGAAAGCTCATTTTAGTTCAGTGTGAAAAACCAGACCTCACCAACTCATCACAGCTAACTCCATCGGAAGCAGAGGATTGCTCCTCATCTGACTCCTCCTGTGGGAGGCCTGATTCTCAGTCAGAGGCTGATGCCGGAACTGAGACCATCAGCCATAGAGAGATCCTTCCAGAATATGGTGTCATTAACCCTGCAGTTCACTACTGCACTTTGCCATGATTCAGGACTGGAACTCTTGTCGTCGTCTTTAAAGATCCTGGTTGAGAGAAAAGGCAACCTGAATGCTGGGCACATCTATTGAATTAGAAATGATCGGAATGGCTCCTAAGTCAGGGTGTTATGTCCTGAAAATAGATGACAACTGCAAACCATCCACCCTGGTGTTGACTGACTGTAACAAGGTTCCGTTCACAGAGAGTGAGGGCAGAAAAAGGAAATGACCTAAAAAGGCAAGCTTGCTGTGTTGCCCTCACACCACTTGATTCATGGTCCTGATCCTAAGGACCTCACCTGATACTTGGTTTTATAGGAAGGATGTGTAAAATTCCCAGAACGCTAGGAGACAGGGACAAAAACACTTCAAAGAGAAAGTTAATAAACTTGTTTCTGACCACAGGGCATCCTTCAGCACATGCTCTCTGGAGTGGCCTCAAACAAGGAGTGTGTGGTGAGGTGCTGAGAATGCAATGGGAGCAGGGTCCTGTCCCCACGCTAAATGAGCTCACAGATTAATGCAAATGAGAAGCCAGTGAGGACCTCACTACTCCTGCTGTGCACTTGGGAACTACAAACACAAAACCTGACTCTGGAGGGAAGCTAAGGAAGCATTCTAATCTTGAGTTGGCATAAGTGCATCTGAAGCTTCCGATCTCCAATGAGAACAATGGGGAACACCAAACAGAATATAAAACCCATGATTAAATACATGAAATTGCTAACATGGCAGTAAACAGACATGAGGTCAAGATGGAGAAGGAAACCCAGGACGAAAGACATCCTCACATTTGGAACCCATTTCCCTGAGTTTCATTGCTGAATTCCAGAAGGGACTACTGAGATGCAAAGAAGCAGAGCAGCTTTTGCACACATGCATGCGATTAGATGAAAACCAAGTGGATTGAGGGTCTGCCAATGAAAGCGACCCGTACTGAAGTCCACTGGCTCTGGTTGAGACCCAGAAGAGTCACACATCAGAACAGAGGTGGATAGGAAATACCTGGCCTTTGTAGGGACTGAGCCTGCACTGACGACCTCAATTGCAGCCTGTATGGAGGACCCCTGACCATCCCCCAGAAGTAGACTCCCATCTCTTCTGCAGCAAGATAACATGCTACTAGGCCTCAATTCATTGCTAAATATTTTTTAACAAGTATCTCACATTTAACAAAAAAAAGATCAGTCATATGGCAGCAAAATACAATGTAATATGACCAAAACGTGAAAGACTGTGAAAATGAATCTGGAGGTGACCCAAGCATTGAATTCAACAATCCAGGCTGGGTGCGGTGGCTCACGCTGGGAGGCTGAGGCAGGCGGATCACCTGAGGTAAGGAGTTCAAGACTAGCCTGGCCAACATGGTGAACCCCTGTCTCTACTAAAAATACAAAAATTGGGCTGGGCACAGTGGCTCACGCCTGTAATCCCAGCACATTGGGAGCCCAAGGTGTGTGGATCATGACGTCAGGAGTTCTAGACCAGCCTGGCCAATATGGTGAAACCCCGCCTCTACTAAAAATACAAAAATTATCCAGGCATGGTGGCATATGCCTGTAGTCCCAGCTACTCAAGAGGCTAAGGGATAAGAATCGCTTGAACCTGGGAGGCGGAGGTTGCAGTGAGCCAAGATCACCCCACTGCACTCTAGCCTGGGTGACAGAGTGAGACTCTGTCTCAAAAAAAAAAAAAAAATTGGCTGAGTGTGGTGGCACACACCTGTAATCCAAGCTACTTGGGAGGCTGAGGCAGAATTGCTTCAACCTGAGAGGCAGAGGTTGCAGTGAGCCAAGATTGCACCATAGCACTCCAGCCTGGGCAACAGAGCGGGACTCTATCTCAAAATTAAAAAAAAAAAAAAAGGCTGGGTGTGGTGGCTCACACCTCTAATCCCAGCACTTTGGGAGGCTGAGGCAAGTGGATCACCTGAGGTCAGAAGTTCGAGACCAGCCTGAACAACATGGCAAAACCCCATCTCTAGTAAAAATACAAAAATTAGCTGGATGTGGTGGTGGGCTCCTGTAATCCCAGCTACTTGGGAGGCTGAGGCAGGAGAATTGCTTGAACCCGAAAGGCAGTGAGCTGAGATTGTGCCATTGCACTACAGCCTGGGCAACAAGAGCAAAGCTCCGTCTCAGGAAAAAAAAAAAAAAGAGAGAAAGGAAAACCAATGCCAGTACTAGCACCTCCTCTTCCCCCGAAAAAATTACAAACAAGAATGTAGGAAGGGAAAGGAATTATACAGATTAAACTAATCAAGCAGAAAGGACAAACTCAATTTTGAACCCACTGAATTTGCCACAAATATTGTAGAAAATATTCTCAAGGACTTTACAGTTGTCTACTTTGATTGGCACATGGTTCATACAACAGTATTTGTGTCAATGCACATCTTACTTTTTTTTGGCAGTCTTCCTATGTCCATTGATTTTGTAATGACTGTTGACATTCCTTGTCACCTTATGGACTTCAGCTCGAACTTTGGCTTCCATATGTCTCTGTGAAGTAAAGAGATCTTCCAGGCCAATTTTAATTCCTGGAAAGGAAGAAACCCTTTTCTTTGTGTGCATACAAATGGACCTCGGCCCTTGGTGAAAGTGAGGAGAGGAGAAGGTGAGAAACCTGAGGGCAAGAAGCTGTTCTTTCCCTTTCCAGGGCAAACTCATTTCCACACTATGGGGACTCCAACAGAGCCATACCTTCCTGGCTATGGCTATTGGACCTCCAGGCTTTCCGCTGTACATCCGTGGATCCGTCATGTACATTTTGTGACTTTAAGACAGTCTTGAGGAAAGACACCTAGGAAATAATAATTTAAGAATGATGGCTGGGCACGCTGGCTCATGCCTATAATCCCAGCACGTTGGGAGGCGGAGGCGGGTGGACCACGGGGTCAGGAGTTCAAGACCAGCCTGGCCAAGATGGTGAAACCCCGTCTCTACTAAAAATACCAAAATTAGCCGGGCATGGCAGCGGGCGCCTGTAATCCGAGCTACTCAGGAGGCTGAGACAGAGAACCATTTAAAGCCGGGAGGCGGAGGTTGCAGTGAGCCGAGATCACCAAGAGGTGGTGCATGCCTGTAATCCCAACTAGTCGGGAGGCTAAGGCAGGAGAATCACTTGAACCCAGGAGGAAAATGTTGTAGTGAGCTGAGATTGTGCCATTGCCCTCCAAACTGGGCAACAAGATTGAAACTCTGTCTCAAAAAAAAAAAAAAAAAAAAAAGCCAGGTGCGGTAGCTCACGCCTGTAATCCCAGCACTTTGGGAGGCTGAGGCAGGTGAATCACAAGGTCAAGAGATGGTGACCATCCTGGCCAACATGGTGAAACCCCGTCTCTACTAAAAATGCAAAAATTAGCTGAGCATGGTGGTGCATGCCTGTAGTCCCAGCTACTCGGGAGGCTGAGGCAGGAGAACTGCTTGAACCTGGGAAGCAGAGGTTGCAGTGAGCCAAGATCACACCACTGCACTCCAGCCTGGTGACAGAGTGAGACTCCGTCTCAAAAAAAAAAAAAAAAAGACATGAATATACTTCACACAACTGAACTGTACACTTCAACACGGTTAGATGGTAATTATCATGTTATAAGTATTTTACCACAGGTTAACATGTTTCACAACTTGAAAAGGAAGTAATTACCTTCAGCTCTCCGAGTTCTAGAATTTGTAACATTTCACCCCCTGCTCCTTCCTGATCTGCACTGGAGCATCTTCCTTCTATCCCTGCTCTACTCAGAGTCCACTTTCCCTTCCCTCACATCAGCTTCATTGAGGCTGGTTTGAACCTAACGCAAAACATTCTCAATAACGACTGAATTCCCACCAAGATTTCCATATTATCACAGTATGCTTTTAATCTTCTAAGATATTAAATATTTGTTCTCATCATAGCTAAAATGCAATGAAAATCTCATCTCAGATGTGGGTCAGATACCTATGAATCTCCTGAGGTAGTCATTGAAATAACTTTTTTTCTTTTTTTGAGACGGAGTGTCACTCTCACCCATGCTGAAGTGCAGTGGCACTACCTTGGCTCACGGCAACCTCCACCTCCCAGATTCAAGCGGTTCTTGTGCCTCAGCCTCCCAAGTAGCTGGGATTACGGGTGCCCGCTACCATGCCTGGCTAATTTTTGTCTTTTTAGTAGAGATGGGGTTTCACCATGTTGGCCCCTTTGGTCTTGAACTCCTGACCTCAAGTGATCCACCTGCCTCAGCCTCCCAAAGTGCTGGGATTACAGGCATGAGCCACCACACCTGGCCTGAAATAATATCTTTCAAATTCTTTGCAGAATTTGTTCTTTTCTGATTTCTGCACATAGGATAAAAAACAAAACATGTACTAGGATTTCGAGAGAAGCATGGGTAATCTAAAAAGATGAAAGAGCAACCACATCTATCCCACAGTTACTGCTAGATTTCATAGGAAAGGTAGCTGGCCCAGTTTGGAGCTAGGAGGAATGTCAAACACATGAAGAAATGAGAAGCAAGGAAATGCCATCATGCATGAATGCTTCATGGCACCCATGATGTCCCTGCTTAGGAGGTAGTGGTATAGATGACTAGATGATAAGGACAAAGATGAGAAGGTGTGAAGTTGTCCAAGTCCAACAGCTCAACTGAACTTTCCTAAATGGAATTTTTTAAAAGTGGTAAATTTAAAAACTTCCCCCAGCTCACGTGGTGGTTCACGCTTGTAATCCCAGCACTTTGGGAGGCTGAGGCGGGCGGATCATTTGAGGTCGGGTTTTGAGACTAGCCTGGCCAACATGGTAAAACCCCGACTCTACTAAAAATACAAAAATTAGCTGGGCATGGTGGTGGGCACCTGTAATCCCAGCTACTTGAGAGGCTGAGGCAGGGGAATCACTTGAAGCCAGGAGGTGGAGGTTGCAGTGAGCCAAGATCACACCATTATACTCCAGCCTGGGCAACACAGGGAGACTCGTCTTGGGGCTGGGAAAAAAAAAAAAAATCTTCCTCCAATTTATACCAAAAATTCCCTCTTCAGGACTAAGTGGCATAGAGAATGTTAAACGTTCCTCGATATCTTCATAACTCATATATTTTCTGTTTTCTACATATCTTGAAAGGCAGTGCC
The DNA here is from genome assembly GCF_028885655.2 of Pongo abelii. Classification (NCBI taxonomy): domain Eukaryota; kingdom Metazoa; phylum Chordata; class Mammalia; order Primates; family Hominidae; genus Pongo; species Pongo abelii. The sequence continues at coordinate 23,019,867 of NC_071999.2, forward strand.
AAATGACGTGTAATTATCTAGGTGGTAAAACTGAAACATACTTCCTCTTCCCTTGAATATAAAAAAGCATTGTGGTATTAGTACTTTTATCTTGGATCATTGTTCAGAAGGAGGTTCAGCCCCCAGACAACCACATTTTTACTGCCATGAATGGCAAGAGAAAATGTAGAGCTCAACTTACCCAACGGAAAAAAGGCTCAAAAGACAAATTATGGCACAACTTAGCAGCCAAATTCTTACCAAGTACAGATTTTTGACATACTGATCTCTCTCCAGTTGCAACTGGGAACATGCACCTTGAATGATGTCATTCAAAGTTACCCTGCCCAGACACACTTTTCATTGATTCTCTGGAGGGCAGTTCTAAGAGATTCTCTGGGGCTTTCTCTGCATCATGAGATGCAGTGCAGTTCTGCCCTTCACCTTCTGGCAGTTTGTCACCTCATCCCTATGACCTCAGAGGAACTTTGTCTCAGGCCAATTGTTTGTTCCTTGAGCTCTTCCATTTCCCCTAAAAATCATTTGCTGCCCCTCTAAATGGCCTACATCTCCATCTATCTCCCTCTTCCCTCAGAAGAGGGTGCTCTTTAAGCATCAACCATCCAGCCCTTCTAGCAGTCTCATTTTTCAGCTGGTTCCCATGTTTATGCCTGTTCTATGTTTTTCTTCTCCTGTTAAGCTGTCTGTTGTCAGCTCATTTCTGCAGTGAATCTTCAGAGAGGAGACTGGAAGCTTTCCTTCCACCCTTATGGTAGAACTATAGAGCGGAAGAGTTTAGAAAGAATTTCCTATTTAAGTGATGAAACCTCATACTCCATTTCTGATAAATAACACTAAGGTTAAAAAAAGTTATTTTTGACCAAAAGCTCTGTTGACATTTTATTAAACAAACACCAACCTATTTAATTTTCATAATGTAAATGGCAGATATTTTCATAATTCTTATGCTAATAAATCATTTCCCTGATTTTTTGGGTAAAACCACATATTCATAATGAAGTCCAGAAACGTGAATTGTTTTAAATAATTTCTTCTTATTTGTGATTACAAGTATACCTCTACAGAAAGTTAGTATACTCACACAAAGGCTAGTTTTCCAGAGGAAAATAGCAAGTGTAGAAATTCCCAGAAACACAATAATGATAACTATCCAAGGAATTCCACAAAAGTCAGTCCCAGGATGAAAATGATCAGGTGGAGAATTGATAACCTGGAATAATAATAGTTGAAATAATGAAAAGGTCAATGACACTGACAATATTTCACTCAGAAAGAATCATCCTTAGAAACCGTCAACCTCCTCCAAAAGGTAACCACATCCCTCAGATATCACCGTGGGATTCCATTGCTACAAAAAAGAACAGAAGTTAGAAGTCTCGTGTTTTTCAGATGGCTGGTAGTGTTTTTAGGCATTGCAAATGTTGGGTGTCATCTTTCTTGGTATAAAGCAGGGATATCCAATCTTTTGGCTTCCCTGGCTATATTAAAAGAAGCAAAGTTGTCTTGAGCCACACATAACATACTAACATACACTAACACTAACAATAGCTGATGATCTAAAAAAATCTCCCTTTTTTTTTTTTTTTTTTTTGGAGACAGTGTTCCGGTCCGCTCAGTCGTCCAGGCTGGAGTGCAGTGGTGCAATCTCGGCTCACTGCAACCTCCAGCTCCTGGGCTCAAGCCATTCTCCTCCCTCAGCCTCCCGAGTAGCTGAGATTACAGGTCTCTGCCACCATGCCCGACTAATTTTTGTATTTTTAGTAGAGATGAGGTTTCACCATGTTGGCCAGGCTGGTCTCAAACTCCTGACAGGTGATCTGCCTGCCTCAGCCTCCCAAACTGCTGGAGGGAATACAGGTGTGAGCCACCGTGCCCAGCCATTTTTTTGCTTTTGTTTTTGTTTGTTGTTTGTTTTTGAGATGGGGTCTCACTCTGTCACCCAGGCTGGAGTGCAGTGGTGTGCTCTCGGCTCATTGCAACCTCTGCCTCTCAGGTTCAAGTGATTCTCCTGCCTCAGCCTCCTGAGTAGCTGGGAGTACAGGTGTCTGACAGTGCACTCAGCAAATTTTTGTATTTTTTGTGGAGATGGGGTTTTGCCATGTTGGCCAGGGTGGTCTCAAACTCCTGACCTCAGGTAATCTGCCCGCCTCAGCCTCCCAAAGTGCTGGGATTACAGGCAAGAGCCACTGCGCCTGGCCAAAATCTCATAATGTTTTAAGAAAGTTTACAAATTTGTGTTGAACTGCATTCAAAACTGTCCTGGGCCACATGCAGCCCATCACTCATGGGTAAGACAAGCTAAGTATAAAGTAATTATCTTATCTTTTCTTTTCTGTTTTGAGACAAAGTCTTGCTCTGTTACCCAGGCTAGATTGCAGTGGCATGATCTCAGGTCACTGCAACCTCTGCCTCCTGGGTTCAAGCGATTCTCCTGCCTCAGCCTACTGAGTAACTGGGATTACAGTTGCCTGCCACCGTGCTTGGCTAATTTTTGTATTTTTAGTAGAGACAGGGTTTCACCATCTTGGCCAGGCTGGTCTCCAACTCCTGACCTCTTGATCTACCTGCCTGGGCCTCCCAAAGTGCTGGGAATACAGGTGTGAGCCACTGGGCCTGGCCAGTAGTTATCTTTTCTTTAAAGTTATTTACTTGTTTTTTAAATTGATGTGTAACATTGGATGCATTTATTATATATCACATGATAAAAGAATCCCTCTAAATAATACTTCCCTCTTGGATTATGTGAATCTTTGTCATTTAAAGCTCAGCATAACTAAAAAAAAAAAAAAGAAAAAAAAAATGAAGGGATTACTTCATTCACAAATAAGTATCAAATTTTAGTGCTTAAAAATTAACAAGGTGGGCCAGGCGCAGTGGCTCATGCTTGTAATCCCAGCAATTTGGGAAGCCGAGGTGGGTGGATCATGAGATCAGGAGATTGAGACCATCCTGGCTAACACGGTGAAACCCCATCTCTACTAAAAATACAAAAAATTAGCAGGGCCTGGTGGCACGTGCCTATAGTTCTAGCTATTCAGGAGGCTGAGGCAGAAGAATCACTTGAACCGGGGAGGCAGAGGTTGCAGTGAGCCGAGATCACACCACTGCACTTCAGCCTGGGTGACAGAGTGAGACTCCATCTCAAAAAAAAAAAAAAAAAATTACCATGGAGATCATGAAAATGGCACGAATAGTGTGGGATTTCTCTAAGATTGTTGATATTAATTCCATTAGACTCTTATGTGAGTGAAGACGAAGACTTCCCCTGAATAAGTTCAGACAGTTTGTGATAGCGTTTCTACATCGATTCCTCAGGATTTAAATATATATTTTTGAAAACATCTCAATTTTAAATGTTTCTTTCAAGATGGTGAATTAAACAGAGATAGCCCTTCAACAGGTTGAACTCAGCATATGCTGAGTGTGAAATGCAAGTGATGGAGTTAGAGAACCATACAACAATGGTAATGATTCAGAAACATGGTGTTGAGCAGAATAAGGCAGACACAAAAGAGTACCTATGGCATGGCATGCATCTGTATACGCGAAATTCCAGAATAAACAAGCTAACCCATGATAAGAAAGAGACTGGCCGGGAAGAGTGAGAGTTCACTTTCTGGGGTGACATAATAGTTAGATCTTGGCTGGGCACGGTGGTTTACGCCTGTAATCCCAACGCTTTGGGAGGCGGAGGCGGGCAGATCACCTGAGGTCAGGAGTTCAAAACCAGCCTGACCAACATGGAGAAACCCTATCTCTACTAAAAATACAAAATTAGCTGGGCGTGGTGGCACACGGCTGTAATCCCAGCCACTCGGGAGGCTGAGGCAGGAGAATTACTCGAACCTGGGAAGCAGAGGTTGCGGTGACCTGATATTGTGCCACTGCACTCCAATGGGCAACAAGGGATATTGTGCCATTGCACTCCAGCCTGGGCAACAAGGGAGAAACTCTGTCTCAAAAATAATAATAAAATAAAAATAAAAATAAAAATAATAAAAGTAAAATAATGTAGATCTTGAACGGGGGTTGGTTTATGCTGGGGTATGTATTTCCAAAGTTAGTAAACTTACACTTAAGGTTATATATTTTGGCCGGGAGCGGTGGCTCACGCCTGTAATCCCACCACTTTGGGAGACTGAGGCAGGCGGATCACGAGGTCGAGAGATGGAGACTATCCTGGCGAACATGGTGAAACCCCGTCTATACTAAAACTACAAAAATTAGCCAGGCGTGGTGGTCTGCGCTTGTAATCCCAGCTACTCAGGAGGCTGAGGCAGGACAATTGCTTGAACCCCGGAAGCAGAGGTTGCAGTGAGCCGAGATCCTGCCACTGCACTCCAGCCTGGGTGACAGAGTGAGACTGTCTTAAAAAAAAAAAAAAAAAAGTCAAACCAGATGACACAAATCAAATGATATTTCACTTTGTTTTGGTCCATTTTGTTTTTTTGAGACAAGAGTGCAGCGGGGCCATCTCAGCTAACTGCAACTGCCAGCTCTTAGGCCCAAGCGATCCTCCCACCTCAGCCTCTCCGGTAACTGGGATAACAGGTACGCACCACCATGCCCGACTAATCTTTTTTGGAATTTTTTGTAGAGATGGGGTTTTGCTATGATGCCCTGGCTAGTCTTCAACTCCTGGACTCAAGTGATCTGCCCACCTCGGCCCCCTAAAGTGCTGGGATTACAGGCCTGAGCTGTGTAATTTCATGCCGCGTGACACAGCCCGGTAACAAGGAAGAAACCCCGCGGGTCCAGCGTCTACTCTCGTAGGTGGGGTGATGGCTGATAAATCCCAGCAGGAGGAGCCAAAAGAGCAGCCACCACACCGGCATGTCCTGGTCCTCTCAGGGCGCCCTGAGGCGGCCAGGACAGAGGCGGGGGTGGCTTAGGGCGGGGGGAGGGAAGGGGATGGGGACGGGGAGGTGGAGGGAAGGGGGAGGGGAGGGAAGGGAAGGGAAGGGAAGGGAAAGGAGGAGAAGGGGGCTGTTGTGCACCTGGAGGTGGAAGAGGAGGAGGAGGAGGAGGAGAAAGGGGTCTGGGAAAGGATCCGGTTCAAATTAAGTTCTCAAGCGCTGGTGGAAGGTTTAGCTACAGGTCACGGAGAAAGTCAATCAGGGAAGCAACAGGACGCACAGGGCAAGGGAGCATGAGGCTTAGGAGCAGTTAGTTGGAGACCAAGGTTCTGCTTTCCACCAAACCTTCTTTGGTCTGGGCCCTCTCTTAGCAACCCTGGGATTTTATACTCCCTCTCCACCAATCCCTGATGCCGGTGGTGCGGCCTCACAATGGACATTCCATGAGTGCCCCACCATGCCAATGCCCCCTCCCCCATCTCAGCCCCCAACACTCCTCCCAAGGACAGGTCCTCTCTGGAACCTTCACAAACCTGATTTCTGGTCCTCCCCAACCAGCTCCCAGTCCCTGCTTCTGGGCACTGCTTCCTTCCTGAGCTCAAAGGGTTCCTCAAGGTCAAACATGGAGAAACCCTATCTCTACTAAAAATACAAAATTAACTGGGCGTGGTGGCACATGGCTGTAATCCCAGCCACTCAGGAGGCTGAGGCAGGAGAATTGCTTGAACCTGTGAAGCAGAGGTTGCGGTGACCTGATATTGTGCCACTGCACTCCAATGGGCAACAAGGGATATTTTGCCATTGCACTCCAGCCTGGGCAACAAGGGAGAAACTCTGTCTCAAAAATAATAATAATAATAAAATAAAAATAAAATAATGTAGATCTTGAACGGGGGTTGGGTTATGCTGGGGTATGTACTTTCCAAAGTTAGTAAACTTACACTTAAGGTTATATATTTTGGCCGGGAGCGGTGGCTCATGCCTGTAATCCCAGGACTTTGGGAGACTGAGGCAGGCGGATCACGAGGTCAAGAGATGGAGACTATCCTGGCGAACATGGTGAAACCCCGTCTATACTAAAAATACAAAAATTAGCCAGGCGTGGTGGTCTGCGCTTGTAATCCCAGCTACTCAGGAGGCTGAGGCAGGACAATTGCTTGAACCCCGGAAGCAGAGGTTGCAGTGAGCCGAGATCTTGCCACTGCACTCCAGCCTGGGTGACAGAGTGAGACTGTCTTAAAAAAAAAAAAAAAAAAAGTCGTCAAACCAGATGACACAAATCAAATGATATTTCACTTTGTTTTGGTCCATTTTGTTTTTTTGAGACAAGAGTGCAGCGGGGCCATCTCAGCTAACTGCAACTGCCAGCTCTTAGGCCCAAGCGATCCTCCCACCTCAGCCTCTCCAGCAACTGGGATAACAGGTACGCACCACCAGGCCCGACTAATCTTTTTTGGAATTTTTTGTAGAGATGGGGTTTCGCTATGATGCCCTGGCTAGTCTTCAACTCCTGGACTCAAGTGATCTGCCCACCTCGGCCCCCTAAAGTGCTGGGATTACAGGCCTGAGCTGTGTAATTTCATGCCGCGTGACACAGCCCGGTGACAAGGAAGAAATCCCGCGGGTCCAGCGTCTACTCACATAGGTGGGGTGATGGCTGATAAATCCCAGCAGGAGGAGCCAAAAGAGCAGCCACCACACCGGCATGTCCTGGTCCTCTCAGGGCGCCCTGAGGCGGCCAGGACAGAGGCGGGGGTGGCTTAGGGCGGGGGGAGGGAAGGGGATGGGGACGGGGAGGTGGAGGGAAGGGGGAGGGGAGGGGAGGGAAGGGAAGGGAAGGGAAGGGAAAGGAGGAGAAGGGGGCTGTTGGGCACCTGGAGGTGGAAGAGGAGGAGGAGGAGGAGGAGAAAGGGGTCTGGGAAAGGATCCGGTTCAAATTAAGTTCTCAAGCGCTGGTGGAAGGTTTAGCTACAGGTCACAGAGAAAGTCAATCAGGGAAGCAACAGAACGCGCAGGGCAAGGGAGCGTGAGGCTTAGGAGCAGTTAGTTGGAGACCAAGGTTCTGCTTTCCACCAAACCTTCTTTGGTCTGGGCCCTCTCTTAGCAACCCTGGGATTTTATACTCCCTCTCCACCAATCCCTGATGCCGGTGGTGCGGCCTCACAATGGACATTCCATGAGTGCCCCACCATGCCAATGCCCCCTCCCCCATCTCAGCCCCCAACACTCCTCCCAAGGACAGGTCCTCTCTGGAACCTTCACAAACCTGATTTCTGGTCCTCCCCAACCAGCTCCCAGTCCCTGCTTCTGGGCACTGCTTCCTTCCTGAGCTCAAAGGGTTCCTCAAGGTCAAACATGGAGAAACCCTATCTCTACTAAAAATACAAAATTAACTGGGCGTGGTGGCACATGGCTGTAATCCCAGCCACTCAGGAGGCTGAGGCAGGAGAATTGCTTGAACCTGTGAAGCAGAGGTTGCGGTGACCTGATATTGTGCCACTGCACTCCAATGGGCAACAAGGGATATTTTGCCATTGCACTCCAGCCTGGGCAACAAGGGAGAAACTCTGTCTCAAAAATAATAATAATAAAATAAAAATAAAATAATGTAGATCTTGAACGGGGGTTGGGTTATGCTGGGGTATGTACTTTCCAAAGTTAGTAAACTTACACTTAAGGTTATATATTTTGGCCGGGAGCGGTGGCTCATGCCTGTAATCCCAGGACTTTGGGAGACTGAGGCAGGCGGATCACGAGGTCAAGAGATGGAGACTATCCTGGCGAACATGGTGAAACCCCGTCTATACTAAAACTACAAAAATTAGCCAGGCGTGGTGGTCTGCGCTTGTAATCCCAGCTACTCAGGAGGCTGAGGCAGGACAATTGCTTGAACCCCGGAAGCAGAGGTTGCAGTGAGCCGAGATCCTGCCACTGCACTCCAGCCTGGGTGACAGAGTGAGACTCTGTATTAAAAAAAAAAAAAAAAAAAAGTCGTCAAACCAGATGACACAAATCAAATGATATTTCACTTTGTTTTGGTCCATTTTGTTTTTTTGAGACAAGAGTGCAGCGGGGCCATCTCGGCTAACTGCAACTTCCAGCTCTTAGGCCCAAGTGATCCTCCCACCTCAGCCTCTCCAGTAACTGGGATAACAGGTACGCACCACCAGGCCCGACTAATCTTTTTTGGAATTTTTTGTAGAGATGGGGTTTCGCTATGATGCCCTGGCTAGTCTTCAACTCCTGGACTCAAGTGATCTGCCCACCTCGGCCCCCTAAAGTGCTGGGATTACAGGCCTGAGCTGTGTAATTTCATGCCGCGTGACACAGCCCGGTGACAAGGAAGAAACCCCGCGGGTCCAGCGTCTACTCACATAGGTGGGGTGATGGCTGATAAATCCCAGCAGGAGGAGCCAAAAGAGCAGCCACCACACCGGCATGTCCTGGTCCTCTCAGGGCGCCCTGAGGCGGCCAGGACAGAGGCGGGGGTGGCTTAGGGCGGGGGGAGGGAAGGGGATGGGGACGGGGAGGTGGAGGGAAGGGGGAGGGGAGGGAAGGGAAGGGAAGGGAAGGGAAAGGAGGAGAAGGGGGCTGTTGTGCACCTGGAGGTGGAAGAGGAGGAGGAGGAGGAGAAAGGGGTCTGGGAAAGGATCCGGTTCAAATTAAGTTCTCAAGCGCTGGTGGAAGGTTTAGCTACAGGTCACGGAGAAAGTCAATCAGGGAAGCAACAGGACATGCAGGGCAAAGGAGTGTGAGGCTTAGGAGCAGTTAGATGGAGACCAAGGTTCTGCTTTCCACCAAACCTTCTTTGGTCTGGGCCCTCTCTTAGCAACCCCAGGATTTTGTACTCCCTCTCCACCAATGCCTGACGCCGGTGGTGCGGCCTCACAATGGACATCCCATGAGTGCCCCAACATGCCAATGCCCCCTCCCCCATCTCAGCCCCCCACGCTCCTCCCAAGGACAGGTCCTCTCTGGAACCTTCACAAACCTGATTTCTGGTCCTCCCCAACCAGCTCCCTGTCCCTGCTTCTGGGCACTCCTTCCTTCCTGAGCTCCCAGGATTCCTCAAGGTCACTCTTGGCGACAAAACATAAAAAACAAATGATGGCAGGATGGCAGGAAGAACCTCATACCCAAGCAGAGTGCTAGGTTTTACAGCCCCCACTCAGCCATTCATATCCTAAGCAACAAAACATCAGCAGGATGTGGAAGGTCCCAATAGTAAACCATCTCCATCACATCCATGTAGCCATCAGGCCATCAACCTGTATCTCAGGGACAAATGTTGTAGATACACTCATTTTAAGCATGCATGGTACATTTACAAAAATTAACCTGACTTATTTTGTTCCAGCAAATCTCAATATATTTTAGAGCGATTAAATCACACAGCATGTTTCTGATCATATAACTGTGCTAGAAGTCAATGATTAAAAGCTAACTCAAATTTATTATTTGCTTGGAAATTCAAAGTGCCCTTATAAGATATAAATATAAGAAAGAATCCAAAATGAAACAAGATTGCCTTTAAACTCAATGATAAGATCATAACATGGCAAGAAAATGTCTCCCTCTGGCCTGGGAATTCCACTTTGTGGCACAAGGTTGTATGATCTCACATCACCCCTAACCCACCTAGACATGTTAACATCTGAAACAGAGTGATGATGTCACTTATCTATATCATCTTACTGCCTGTGTGCATGGACTTTAAATTCTGAACCCAAATGAGGGGGAGAAAACCAAGTTGACTTTCATGATTGACCTTTCATGGATGTCCAAGAAATCTGCATTTCAAGAAACAAAGTTCATCAGCTTCTCTCCTAGAGTATTTGGCCACAATACCCAGAGGGCTTCGCAGCATCATGAGTGATGGGTGGGTAGCACCAAGCAGGTGGGCAGGACCCAGGGCCTGGTGACCAGGACAGACCCCCACTATCCATCACCTTTGCAGGCCCTGTCCTCAGCTAAACTTCCCAAAGGCCTTCTTCTGCCCAATCACACAGAGTGTGCCCAAACTCACTCAGGCCTCTGGCAGTTGGACACAATGGCTCATGCCTGTAATCACAGCACTTTGAGAGGCCAAGGCGGGTGGATTATGAGGTCAGGAGTTCAAGACCAGCCTGGCCAAGATGGTGAAACCCCATCTCTACTAAAAATGCAAAATTAGCCAGCGTAGTGGCGGACGCCTGTAATTGCAGCTACTCAGGAGGCTGAGACAGAGAATTACTTGAACCCAGAAGGCAAAGGTTTCAGTGAGCTGAGATCGTGCCACTACAATCCAGTCTGGGTGACAGAGCAAAATTCAAAAAAATAAATAAATAAAATAAGGGGCCGGGCACCATGACTCATGCCTATAATCCCCGCAATTTGGGAAGCTGTAGTAGGTGGATCATCTGAGGTCAGGAGTTGGAGACCAGCCTGAGCAACAGGGTGAAACCCCGTCTCTACTAAAAAGATGAAAAATAAATCAGGCGTGGTGGTGCACACCTGTAATCCCAGCTACTCGTGAGGCTGAGGCAGGAGAAGCGCTTGAACCTGGGAGGCGGAGGTTGCAGTGAGCTGAGATCGCACCATTGCACTTCAGCCTGGGCAACAAGAGCGATCACTTTGGGATTGTGATTTTTGAGATTTTAGATGTGAGGGATTTTGATCTTTCAGGATTTAACCTATTTTACAGTTGAGCAGACTGAGCCACAGAGAGGGGATGTGAACTGCCCAAGGTCTCACAGGTGGTGAATGTTTGTAGCTGGAACCTGAACTAAGGAAGGAGACCACTACTACTGCTGCCCTCCTTCCACCATCTTGCCTAGTTCACAAGACAGGAGGAAAGAGAGAAAGCAAAAATTTAGAAACAAAAGTGAGATAAACAGCCAGACAACCTTGGCACCACCACCTGCCAGAGGAGTTAAAAATAATAATAATGACATCAACCCCTGACCTAAACTACTTGTGTTATCTGTAAATTCCAGACATTGTATGAAAAAGCATTGCAAAACTTTCTGTTCTGTTAGCTGATGCATGTAGCCCCCAGTCATGTTCCCCATGCTTGCTCAATTTATCACGACCCTTTCACGTGGATCCTTTAAAGTTGTAAGCCTTTAAAAAGGCCAAGAATTTCTTTTTCAGGGAGCTTGGCTCTTAAGACACAAATCTGCCAGTGCTCCCGGACAAATAAGCCTTTTGCTTCTTTAATCCGGTGTCTGAGGAGATTTGTCTGTGGCTCGTCCTGCTACAGAACCAGGGTCTACCTTGGCAAGGGATTCCACACTGAGTCTCCTCCTGAGAAGCCTGCTCTCAGGGGTTTTGAGGAAATTCATGGTCAGTAAACTGTGTCTCAGGAAATTGTTCCTCTCATGCCATTAGTACCTCTAATGCATCAGTCAGGATAAACAAGATTATGATGCAATAACAAGCAACCTCCATTCTCCCTCTCTTTGTTTTGTTTTGTTTTTTGGAGATAAGAATCTTGCTCTGTTGCCCAGGCAGGAGGGCAGTGGTGTGACCTTGGCTCACTACAACCTCTGCCTCTTGGTTCAAGCAATTTTCCTGCCTCAGCCTCCTGAGTAGCTGGGATTACAGGCATGCCCCACCACACCTGGCTAATTTTTGTATTTTTAGTAGAGACGGGGTTTCACTATGTTAGCCAGGCTGGTCTTGAACTCCTGGCCTGAAGTGATCCACCAGCCTTGGGCTCCCAAAGTGCTGGAATTACAGGCATGAGTCATTCTGCCTGGTGAACCCCCCGTTCTCCATAGAGAAATCAACACAACGCATCCACAACAGCCTTGGATTAGTCTGCACTGGAAACATCCAGAGTCCTGTGGCACAAAGAAAAGAGACATGCCCGGCCACTTACTGACTCTGAAAGTTTCTGCTAAATAATGACACGGGTTCAGGCTGGTCGTGGTGGCTCACGCCTGTAATCCCAGCACTTTGGGAGGCCGAGGTGGAGAGATCACGAGGTCAGGAGATCGAGATCATCCTGGCTAACACAGTGAAACCCCGTCTCTACGAAAAATACAAAAAATTAGCCAGGCGCGGTGGCAGATGCCTGTAGTCCCAGCTACTCAGGAGGCTGAGGCAGGAGAATGGCATGAACCTGGGAGGTAGAGCTTGCAGTGAGCTGAGATCGCGCCACTGCACTCCAGCCTGGGTGACAGAGCAAGACTCCCGTCTCCGAAAAAACAAAAACAAAAATTAGCCGGGCGTGTTGGCATGTGCCTGTAGTCCCAGCTACTCGAGAGGCTGAGGCAAGAGAATCGCTTGAACCAGGGGGACGGAGGTTGCGGTGAGCTGAGACTGCGCTACTGCACTTCAGCCTGGGAGGCAGAATGAGACTCCATCTCAGAAAAAATGCTTTCTTCCAACTTACACAAGCCGGAAGAAGAAAATGTCATTTATTTTCATGGTAGGAGATTTATGCCAAGATTTTACACCAGGTGGAGACCTGTACCAGCTCCCTCTGCTCCCATCTCCCAGAGTTCTAGGAATTTACTCTTGCACACTGGCTCTTTCATGTCTCTTGGACTTTGCCTACGGAGGTCTCTCTGCCTAGCACGCCTTCTCTCCATGTCTCACTGTTATCCTCCCGCTTTATTTATTTATTTACTTATTTATTTTTATTGTTTGAGAAAGTGTCTGACTTTGCCACCCAGGCTGGAGTGCAGTGGCGTGGTCACTGTTGAGTGCAGCCTCAAATTCCTGGGCTCAAGAAATCCTCCCGTCTCAGCCTCCCAAGTAGGTATGCGTCACCACACCCAACTAGTTTTTTAATTTGTGTGTGTGTGTTTGGTAGAGATGGTAGAGATGTTGCCCAGGCTGGTCTCAAACTCCTGGGCTCCACTGATCCTCCCACCTAAGCCTCCCAAAGTGCAGAGATTACAGGTATGAGCCACCACACACACCCAGCCTCTCCATCTATTTTATTTATTTATTTATTTCTGAGACACAGTCTCCCTCTGTGCCCCACACTGGTGTGCAGTGGCGCAATCTTGGGTTCACCGCAACCTTTGACTCCTGGGTTCAAGTGATTCTCCTGCCTCAGCTTCCAGAGTAGCTGAGATTACAGGCGTGCACCATCACGCCCAGCTAATTTTTGTATTTTTAGTAGCGATGGGGTTTTGCCATATTGGCCAGGCTGGTCTCAAACTCCTGACCTCAAGGGATGCACCTGCCTCAGCCTCCCAAAGTGCTGAGATTACAGGCCTGAGCCACCATGCCCTGCTACTGCACCCAGCTACTCAAGGCAAATATGGAGCCAACATACTTGACTATCTGCAGGGGTCCACCCAGGGTAGGGGAGATGTGAGCACTGGCGTCGGAGGGAGCCCAGCTTATTGGCCCAACTCAGAGATAGACCCATTTCCTGGTGGGCATAGCACTCCAAGGCTTGTCACTCACAGCCTCTGCAACTCCAAGTCTTGGTATGCCTGAAACCCATACTCCACAAGAGCAAGCCTTCACTGAGCACCTAGGGTGGGACAGATAGGCCAGGGCTGAGCACGCAAGAGGAAGGAGACCCAGACTTTGCCTTGAGGAGATCACATTCAGCCAGGGACAGAATTACTCCAGAGTGTCGCAGACAAAGGGACCAAAGCCTCTGATTTTCTTTTCTTTTGTTTTTCTAATTTTTTTGAGGTGGAGTTTCACTCTTGTTTCCCAGGCTGGAGTGCAATGGCATGATCTCAGCTCACTGCAACCTCTGCCTCCTGGATTCAAGTGATTCTCCTGCCTCAGCCTCCCATGTAACTGGGATTACAGGCACCCGCCACCACACTCAGCTAATTTTTTGTATTTTGAGTAGAGACAGGGTTTCACCATATTGCCCAGGCTGGTCTCAAACTCCTGACCTCAGGTGATCCACCCACCTAGGCCTCCTAAAGTGCTGGGATCACAGGTGTGAGCCACCGTGCCTAGCCGTCTCCAATAGAAGGAGGCAGAGAGAGGTTTGGCACCCAACAGAAATGAGTTTAAATCTTGGTTCCCCTGGTTCTTGGCTCAAGCTTCTTTGGTGCCCAGTGTCTTCCTATGAAAGGGAATGAGAGGGGTCTGGGGTTGTGACAAAATCATGTTTCTAGTGCTGGGCAAGGTGATATGCACCTGTAATATCAGCAACTCAGGAGCCTGAGGAGGGAGGATTGCTTGAGGTCAGAAATTCCAGCCCAGGCCGGGCGCAGTGGCACATGACTGTAATCCTAGCACTTTGGGAGGCTGAGGTGGGCAGATCACCTAAGGTCAGGAGTTTGAGACCAGCCTGGCCAACGTGGTGAAATTCCGGCTCTACTAAACATACTAAAAGTAGCTGCGCATAGTGGCGGGCAGCTGTAGTCCCAGCTACTCCCAACCTGGGAGGCAGAGGTTGCAGTGAGCCGAGATCATGCCACTGCACTGCAGCCTGGGCGACAAGAGCAAAACTCCATCTCAAAAAATAAAAAAAAAAATAAAATAAATGAAAAAATAAAATAAAAATAAAAATAAAAATAAATTCAAGCTTAGCCTGGGCAACATAGGGAGACCCCATCTCAAAAAAAAAAAAAAGGCCAGGCACGGTGGCTCACACCTGTAATCCCAGCACTTTGGGAAGCCAAGGCGGGTGGATCACCTGAGGTCAGGAGTTCGAGACGAGCCTGGCCAACATGGTAAAATCCTATCTCTACTAAAAATACAAAAACTGGCTGGACGTGGTGGCACATGCCTGTAGTCCCAGCTACTTGGGAGGCTGAGGCAGGAGAATTGCTTGAACCTGGAGGCAGAGGTTGCAATGAGCTGAGATCACACCACTGCACTCCAGCCTGGGCATCAGAGTGAGACTCTTATCTCCAAAAAAAAAAAAAGTAGTCAGGAAGAGACATCAACAAAAATTGGTGATGAATGGGGTAGCAGTGGCACTGGGGAACAAAAGGGAACAGATATTTTGCACTGCAATTGTCATCTCATTTCTTTTCTTTTTTTTTTTTTGAGATGGAGTCTCCTTCTGTTGCCAGGCTGGAATACAGTGGTGTGATCTCGGCTCACTGCAACCTCTGCCTCCCGGGTTCAAGCGATTCTCCTGCCTTAGCCTCCCAAATAGCTGACACTACAAGCACATGCCACCATGTCCAGCTAATTTTTTTATTTTTAGTAGACACAGGGTTTCACCATTTCAGTTAGGATTGTCTTGATCTCTTGACCTTCTGATCTGCCCACTTCATCCTCCCAAAGTGCTGGGATTACAGGTGTGAGCCATCATGCCTGGCCAATTGTCATCTCTTTTCAATATTGAGCACATATGGGTATGCTGTAAAGGAAATTTTAAAATCTCAGGATCCCAGCCCCCCATCTTCTTATGCAAAAGAGAAAGTCATTGCAACACCCTTTTCCAAATGAATAGCTGTTCCTAAGATCATGTAACAGCCAGATAGATGTCTACTCAGCAAGAAAAGGCCTCAGGCATCTGGGAAGGGCTGCACCCCATAGATCATTCATAAGTAAATTATGTGCTGGCCTCCTATAATCAAGGACATGACAATGTTAATGTTAGGTCTACAAACTTTTTTTTTCTTTCAGATGGAGTCTCCCTCTGTCACCCAGGCTGGAGTGTAGTTGCGCAATCTGGGCTCACTGCAAACTCTGCCTCTCAGGCTCAAGCAATTCTCTTGCCTCAGCCACCCGAGTAGCTGGGATTATGGGCGTGTGCCTCCACACTGGGCTAATTTTTGTATTTTTAGTACAGATGGGGTTTTGCCATGTTGGCCAGGCTGTTTTTGAACTCCTGACCTCAGGTGATCCACCCGCCTTGGCCTCCCAAAGTGCTGCAATTACAGGTGTGAGCCACTGCACCCAGCTGAGTAAATTTCTTGATTGCACAGAATGTATGGTGATATTGGTGGACTTAAGGACATTGAATTGTTTATCAGGAATAAAGTATTATTGTGTTTTCTGGGGTCCTGGATAATGCTGTAGCATTCAGGGTAGATTGAGTAAAAAAAATGTAGAGATGGTTTCCTAGTTACTTGTTTTTGCTTCTAATTTTCATTCGTTTGCTATTTATTCTCTTCTGGCTTTGCTTGTGTATGCATATATATAAAATCATTATGATTATTATTATTTTTAGTTTCTAGTGGAAGGCTTTTATTTGGTTCTGTGAACAGTCATTTTATTTCCTATGTATTTCTAGCAAGTTGTATTCATTCCATTGATCTAGAATTCCTAGGCTGCCTTTGTTGGGCCTGCAGGAATTAATGGAGCATAGCAGCTTTTTAGTTTTTATATTTATTTTTTGAGACAGAGTCTCACTCTGCCGCCCAGGCTGGAGTGCAATGGTGCGATCTCAGCTCACTGCAGCCTCTGCCTCAGAGGTTCAAGTGATTCTCTTGCCTCAGCCTCTGGAACAGCTGGGACTACAGGTGCCCACTACCACACCTGGCTAACTTTTTGTATTTTTAGTGGAGATGGGGTTTCATCATGTTGGCCAAGCTGGTCTCAAACTCCTGACCTCAGGTGATCCATCTGCCTTGGCCTCCCAAAGTGCTGGGAGTACAGGCATGAGCCACCCCATCCAGCAAGTATACTTTCATAAATAGAATTTGAGTCATATTTCTGTCTCTGCCTAATTTCTCCAAAATTTGTAAACTATTTGTGAATATTCTTAATTCATGACAATGTGTTTGTTGGCATACAGTTGAACAGGGTCCCCAGGGCCGATCAGGGAGAGAGAGCCCAGAAACTTGACATGTTAGCACTACTGTAACTGCTCAAGGGGTTGACATTGCCCACTGCCTAGACAGAGCCGATTCATGAAGACAGGTGAATTGTAATTGACCAACATGGTGAAATCCTGTCTCTACTAAAAAAATACAAAATTAGCTGAGCATGGTGGCGGGCACCTCTAATCCCAGCTACTTGGGAGCCTGAGGCAGGAGAACCAGTTGAACTCGGGAGGCGGAGATTGCAGTGAGCCAGGATCGTGCCATTGCACTTCAGCCTGGGTGACAGAAAGAAATAAAGAAAGAAAGAAAGAAGAAAGGAAGGAAGGAAGGGGAGAAAGAGAGAAAGAAAGAAAAGTATCAGTGCTAACCCAAGCGGGACAAAAAATTAATTGAATACCAAAAAAATACTTTGCTAAATTTTTATGTTAAAACAGCTGATACCGAAATTGTTTAGATAAACAGTTTGGTTTTTGTTGTTGTTGTTTGTTTTTGTTATTTGCTTATTGCTTTTTTGAGACGGAGTCTCAATCTGTCACCCAGGCTGGAGTGCAATGGCGTGATTTTGGCTCACTGCAACCTCTGCCTCCCGGGTTCAAGTGATTCTCATACCTCAGCCTTCTAAGTAGCTGGGATTACAGGCACCCACCACTATGCCTGGCTAATTTTTTTGAATTTTTAGTAGAGACGGGGTTTCTCCATGTTGGTAAGGCTGTTCTTGAACTCCCAACCTCAGGTGATCCACCTGCCTCAGCCTCCCAAAGTGCTGGGATTACAGGCATGAGCCACCATTCCCTGCTAATTTTGTATTTTTTAGTAGAGACAGGGTTTCTCCATGTTGGTCAGGCTGCTCTGGAAATCCCCACCTCAGTTGATCTGCCAGCCTCGGCCTCCCAAAGTGCTGGGATTACAGGCATGAGCCACCACGCCTTTTTTGTTGTTTTTGAAACAGGGTCTCACTCTGTCGCCCAGGCTGGAGTGCAGTGGAGCAATCTCCCCTCACTGCAACCTCCTCCTCCTGGGTTCAAGGGATTCTCCCATCTCCTCCCAAGTAACTGGGATTGCAGGCTTGTGCCACAATGCCCAGCTAATTTTTTGTGGGCTCGCCCAGCCTAGATATACAATTTGAATGAACTCCAAGGTCTAAGTCAAATTACCTATGATTACCCATTAGGTATCAGTGCTATGTACATAAACTGGAGAAACAACTGATATTCAAGAGCACGTAAGTCCGATGTTAACCATGGACTCATGGAGAATCAAGATGGTCACCTTGTCCTTCCTGACTCCTTAAAGTGTTTGTTATTAAAGGTTCTGCAGTTGGGCGTGATGGCTCACACCTGTAATCCCAGCACTTTGGGAAGCCGAGGCGGGTGAATCACCTGAGGTCGGGAGTTCGATATCAGCCTCACCAACATGGAGAAACCCCATCTCTACTAAAAATACAAAAAATTAGCCGGGTGTGGTGGCTCATGCCTGTAATCCCAGCTACTCGGGAGCCTGAAGCAGGAGAGTCGCTTGAACCCAGGAGGCGGAGGTTGTGGTGAGCCGAGATAGCATCATTGCACTCCAACCTGGGCAACAAGAATGAAACTCTGTCTAAAAACAAAAAACAAAGGGCTCTGCCTTCCATGACTCATCATGGAAAAGATAAAATGATCTAAATTAAGTATGTATTGGTGTGCTGACTTATAAATTGCTAAAATAGTTCACAACCAATGTTTCGTTTGTCAAATCCATGTTCCTGGGAAGACAATCAAAGCTTCAGGTGCATTTGGCTACCTCATGGGCCGTTTGAACATTTCAGTTGTCAATTGTCATTTTCGATGCATGTTTTCTGGTTGCTTTCCCATGCAGGAGGGCTGATATTACAACAGTAGATCATTATGGTACAGAGTATTTTCACCAGGTACTGAAAGCTTTTTATGGCTCACTGACTGGGGACAATCAATTCCTTCACAATCTAGAACCTGAAGATTGGATCTTCTGAGAACATCAGAGAAAGAATGTCCTTGCCATCCACACTACAGCAAAACTTTAGGACCTTGAACTTTGGGTTCATAATCTCACAAAAGGGAAGTTTTTCACCGGAAGAAGATGGCATCCTTGATGTGAGCAGCTTTTCCCAAGATCACAGATCAAGACTTCTCGTTTTTTTTTTTTTTGAGACAGAGTCTTTTTTTTTGAGACAGAGTCTCGGTCTTGTTGCTCAGGTTGGAGTGGAATAGCGCGATCTTGGCTCAATGCAACCTCCACCTCCTGGGTTCAAATAATTCTGCTGACTCAGCCTCCTGAGTAGCTGGGATTACAGGTGCCCACCACCATGCCCGGCTAATTTTTTTGTATTTTTAGTGGAGACAGTGTTTCACCATGTTGGCCAGGCTGGTTTCGAACTCCTGACCTCAGGTGATCCACCTACCTCGGCCTCCCAAATCGCTAGGATTACAGGCATGCGTCACCGTGCCCGGCCTTGTGATAGTGTCTTACTCTGTCACCCAGGCTGGAGTGCAGTGGTGCAATCTTGGCTCACTGCAACCTTCGCCTCCCAGATTCAAGCGATTCTTGTACCTCAGCCTCCTGAGCCGCTGAGACTACAGGCACGTGCCACCGTGCCTGGTTAATTTTGTGTGTGTGTGTGTGTGTGTATGTGTTTGTGTGTGATGGAGTTTCGCTCTTGTTGCCCAGGCTGGAGTGCAGTGGTGCAATCTTCGCTCACTGCAACATCTGCCTCCTGGGTTCAAGCGATTCTCCTGCCTCGGGCTCCTGAGTACTTGGGATTATAGGCACCCAACACCATACCCGGGGAATTTTTTGTATTTTTAGTAGAGACGGAGTTTCATCATGTTGGCCAGGCTGGTCTCGAACTCCTGACCTCAGGTGATCCACCCGCCTCGGTGTCCCAAAGTGCTGGGATTACAGGCGTGAGCCCTGTGCCCAGCCTCTGTCTCTCTCTCTCTCTCTCTCGACTAGAGAGACTGACCGGGGACAATCAACCCTCTCCAGACTGACAGAGAGAGAGAGGGAGAGAGAGAGAGAGCGAGAAAGAGACAGAGTCTGGCTCTCACCCAGGCTGGAATGCAGTGGTGTGATCTTGGCTCACTGCAACCTCCGCCTTCCGTGTTCAAGCGATTCCTGTGTCTCAGCCTCCCAAGTAGCTGGGATTGTAGGTCCGCACCACCATGCCCGGCTAATTTTTGTATTTTTAGTAGAGAGGGCTTTGCCATATTGGCCAGGCTGGTTTTGAACTCCTGACCTCAGGTGATCCGCCAGCCTGCGCCTTCCAAAGTGCTGGGATTACAGGCGTGAGTCACCGCGCCCGGCCAAATAAAATAAAATGTTAAAGTAAATTCAGGACTACCCCTCCTCCAAGTCTTCTGTCCCCTTTGGGCGCCCACGTGAGCGGGGGAGGGGCTGGGGGAATAATAACATCAAAAGAGCGCCTTTTCCTCCCTTATTCCGAGGAGACTTCCCTGGGCCTGACTCCCGGTCCTGTCCTCAGCGCCCCGCGGCCTCTCCAGCCCCTTCAGTGGCCAAGATGCAGAGATCAGGACGCCTTTGCGCCGCCCCAGGTGCCCGCCCCTAGCTGCCTCCGCCTGGGCCCCGACGGAAGGTGAGGTCGGGGGCCGGGCCGGGGCGTGGCAGCCGGGGTGTGTGTACCCTGGGCTTGGTGCCTCCGGTGGCCCGGCAGCACCGTCCCACCTCTGCCACCCTCCGATGGGTCCACTACCTGTGTGCCTGCCAATCATGCTGCTCCTGCTGCTGCCGTCGCTGCTGCTGCTGCTGCTTCGACCTGGCCCCCGGTCCGGCGAGGGTGAGTGAGGAAGGGGCTTTCCCGGAACTCAGGCGTTCCGGGATTCCTCCAGCCCTTCCTAGGGACCCAGCAGCCCTGCCTCCCATCCCTCTCCAAGTTCCTAGTTGCCCTAGAGCCCCCAGCTCGCTCTTCTAATGCTCACCCACACTGTGCGCCCCAGCCTTCTGCAGGGCGCCCCACTCACTCCTCCCAGGGACCCAGAACTAGCCCAGTCCTTCCCCAGGGGTGCAGAGTCCTCTCCTGGCTCCCTCCCCTAACCGGCTGTGACCCTTTCCGGCAGCCCGGGACCCTCCCGGTTGTCCTGATCTGGGGTCCGCGAACTTATCCTTCATTTCACCTGTCCCTGAGATGTGAGACACCAGAGGGTGGGAGGAGCAGGGGCAGAAAGGCCCGGCTTGGTGGTGGGAGAAGAATATATCGTGCCCCTGTACAAGAAACCCCTGTGACAAAAAAAAAAAAAAAAAAAAAAAATAGAACATACTGCCCCTATCTCACTATCCATCCTTTGGGGTCACTGTAGAGAGGTCCCCTGGGTGACTGCCTATTTCTGGGGTGCACAGATACATGTACCTGCAGAGTACTATGCAGACACTGCCAGCACACAGATGCGGAGGCACAGCACCAGCCCCAGACTCACCTGGCCCTCAGGTGTGCAGCTCGCCGTGTGCGGCTCCCACAGGCAAAAATACTGAGATACCGCTAGGGGGACACAAGCACACACAGCTCAAGGATACCCGGGACCGCACTCAGGACAATTCAGATGAGCCGTGTACACACACACACACACACACAGAGCCGCACAGACACACATATGTGCACATAGACCCAGGGGCTCACAGGATGCACAGACAACCCTGGCCCTCCCCGAGGAGGCTGCAGCGGGCAGACAGGGCAAACAGACCCTAGCGTGACCTGCCCCACCTATGTTGGCACAAAGGGAGTGTTTGGCTTGGTTATAAGCACAGTGCTGGATGCCCGCCCCATGCCTAGAACCCTCCCTCTATAGGGCTGTTGCTAGGGCTCTGAGATACCAGAGAGTGGTCAGGGAGGGTGGCAGGGGAACCTTTGGGGACAGCTTCAGGGTATGGTGTTGGGACTGGGACATTGTCAGGGTGCTCAGAGAGGGTGTGTTCCCTGGGTCTTGATGGATTTAGAGGTCAAGGGACCATTTCTGGAAGCTCACTGTGTGCCAGGGCAGCTTATATCAGAGCTCAGCATTTTTTTTTTTTTTTTTTTTGAGACAGAGTCTCACTCTTGCCCAGGCTGGAGTGCAGTGGCACGATTTCGGCTCACTGCAACCTCCACCTCCCGGGTTCAAGAGATTCTCCTGCCTCAGCCTCCTGAGTAGCTGGGACTACAGGCATGCGCCACCACACCTGGCTAATTTTTGTATTTTTAGTAGAGACAGGGTTTCACCATGTTAGCAAGGCTGGTCTCGAACTCCTGACCTCAGGTGATCCACCTGCCTTGGCCTCCGATTGTGCTGAGATTACAGGCATGAGCCACTGCGCTTGGCCAGAGATCTGCTCTGGAAGACACCCCATGCCGGAGGGCACTGCCACAAGCAGACAGTATGGCGAGGGTCCCTATGGCCACCTGGCAGGCAAGGTGGATTCTGAAGGGAGGTGGCCTGGGAGCAGGCTGAGGATGGGGTGAGGGCATTTGAGCAGCAGAGTGTCTGCGTGAGGGGGCATAACTGGAGGAAGAGTAAATGACTCTTGTGTGAGAGGATGAGGGAGGGGTGAGAGGGGCTGACTACCCCCAGGACTTGGGGTGCATTGAGACTCCTTAGCTTTATCCAGACTCGTGGGAGCCATGGAGGTTTGAGGCAGAGGCGTGGGCTGCTGGGAGAGTGACGATCCAGAGAGGAAGGCAAAGCTTTCAACTGCAAATGCCATTTTATTTTCATGTGTTTTTTTTGTTTTTGTTTTTGTTTTTTGAGACGGAGTTTCACTCTTGTTGCCCAGGCTGGAGTGCAACGGCACGATCTCGGCTCACTGCAACCTCTGCCTCCCGGGTTCAAGCGAGTCTCCTGCCTCAGCCTCCCAAGTAGCTGGGATTACAGGCATGCACCACCGTGCCCAGCTAATTTTGTATTTTTAGTAGAAAAAGGTTTCTCCATGTTGGTCAGGTTGGTCTGGAACTGCTCACTTCAGGTGATCTGCCTGCCTCGGCCTCCCAAAGTGCTGGGATTAGAGGCATGAGCCACCGCGCCTGGCCCCAAATGTGTTTTACATTTTCTTCCTCTTTGATTCATCTTTGTCCTCCAACATAAATATGCCACTTTTTCCACTGATTAAAAAACAAAATGGAATTTAAATCTGGCCTGGACTTCTCAAAAAAGTCAGTGTGATGAAAACTGTTCAAGATAAAACAGAAATGAGACTGGGCATGGTGGTTCATGCCTAGAATCCCAGCACCTTGGGAGGCCAAGGCAGGAGAATCACTTGAGGCCAGGAGTTTGTGAACAGCCTGGGCAACATAGTGAGACCCCGTATCTACTAAAAATTTAAAAATTAGCTGGGCATGGTGGTGCATGCCCGTATGTCTGGAGGCTGAGGCAGGAGGATCGCTTGAGCCCAGGATTTGGAGGCTGCAGTGAACTATGATTGTGCCACGGCCCTCCAGTGTTGGTGACAAAGTAAGACCCTGTCTCTAAAAAAAAAGAGAGACAAGATGATCAGGATGAGCGTAGTGGCTCATGCCTATAATCCTAGCACTTTGGGAGGCCAAAGCAGGTGGATCATATGAGGTCAGGAGTTTGAGACCAGCCTGGTCAAGATGGTGAAACCCCGTTTCTACTAAAAATACAAAAATTAGCTGGGCGTGGTAGTGCACGCCTGTGATCCCAGCTACTTGGGAGGCTAAGGCAGGAGAATTGCTTGAACCTGGGAGGCAGAAGTTGCTGCGAGCAAGATTACACCACTATGCTCCAGCCTGGGCAACAAGAATGAGACTCTGCCTAAAAAAAAAAAAAAAAAAAAAAAAAAGATCAAACACAATGCATCAACTTCCCGGAGCCGTATAAACCCTAACCCTAACCCAGGAAGCAGGCAAGCCTGTGTGTGAGTGTTTCCACTCTATTGCTGGTACCACTCGGCTCTGGCAACCCCGAAGGCCACCTTCCCCTAATGTTACTGTGTAAGGAGGAAGAAGCACTGGTTTGCAAGTCAGAAACCTGGGTTGAAGCCTCTGCTTGAGATCCTGCTGGCTGTGGGAATGTGGGGTTACATTTCCCGGCTGGCCTCCTTTCCTACATGTCCAGTGCAGGGGTTCCAGTCACATGCATTAGGCACCATTACATGTCCGAGCTGTGCCAAGATCTAGAAAAATGGCTGGGCTCAGGCCAAGGGGCCTTCTTGTCTGGCAGTGAAAATAAGAGGAGATACCAAGGGCCCTGAGCCTGAGTCTGGAGGGGAAGTCATGAGCACAGGGCAGTGCCAGGGCCCGGGAGCTGCCACAGAGGAGCCCACCTTGGTGACAGACACCTGTAGGGTCATCCGTGATGCCCAGTGCCCAACACAGGGAACTGGACAAACGTTTCATGCATGACTCTTTTTTCCCTTCTTGGCTACCTTGAGGACGTTGATTATAATAGTTAGCCTTTTTTTTTTCTTTTTTTGAAAGTCTTGCTCTGTCGCCCAGGTTGGAATGCAGTGGCAAAATCTTGGCTCACTGCAACCTTCCCCTCTCAGGTTCAAGTGACTCTTCTTCCTCAGCCTCCCTAGTAGCTGGGATTACAGGCTTGCACCACTATGCTCGGCTAATTTTTGTATTTTTCCTACAGGCGGGGTTTCACCATGTTGGCCAGGCTGATCTTGAACTCCTGACCTCAGGTGATCTGCCCGCCTGGGCCTCCCAAAATGTTGGGATTACAGGTGTGAGCCACTGAGCCCAGCTGGATTATAATAGCCTTTTCATGCACCAGGGGCTTTATACTCAGTTATCTCATTTCGTTCATATGAGTTGAAGTCAGCTTATCTGCCATTTCACAGGTGAGGAAACCAAGGCCCAGAGAGGTTAGGAATTTGTCCAAGGTCACACAGCTAGGAAGTAGGATTCAAACCCAGACAGCCAGGCTGTAACACCTAGGCTCGTCTCAGGCTAATGCCCTTCCCAGGGGTCTGGGAAGCCCTGACCTGCAGCCTGTCACCTTTGTTTACCCCCCAGCCTCCAGGATATTACATGTGTACCGGCGTGGGATCCTGGAACTGGCAGGAACTGTGGGTTGTGTTGGTCCCCGAACCCCCATCGCCTATATGAAATATGGTTGCTTTTGTGGCTTGGGAGGCCATGGCCAGCCCCGTGATGCCATTGACTGGTGAGTGCATGCCTGGGACCAGGCCACAAAATCCCTCACACTCTGGGGTAGTCAACGCTTATGAGGAAGTACCCAAAATTGAAGCTGGGATTTGGTCCAGGGAGATCCCAGTGTGCAGTACTACTTTGCAGGCAGGCAGAGGCCTCTTGGATAACATGGCCAATGAGGCCAGATCTTGGTACCAGCTGCCCCTTACCCTGGACTTGGGCTGATTACGTTGCCTTAAAAAATTGGCCAGGAGCGGTGGCTTACTCCTCTAATCCCAGCACTTCGGGAGGCTGAGGCGGGCAGATCACTTGAGGTCAGGAGTTCAAGACCAGCCTGGCCAATATGGTGAAACCCCATCTCTACTAAAAATGCAAAAATTAGCTGTGTGTGGTGGCAGGCGTCTGTAATCCCAGCTACTCGGGAGACTGAGGCAGGAGAATTGCTTGAACCCAGGAGGCGGAGTTTGCAGTGAGTTGAGATTGCACCACTGCATTCCAACCTGGGCGAGAGTGCGAGACCCTGTCTCAAAAGAAAAAAATAATAATAATATAAAGTGACCAGGTGTGGTGACTCACACCTATAATCCCACCACTTTGGGCCGAAGCAGGAGGATCACTGGAGACCAGGAGTTTGAAACCAGCCTAGGCAACATAGTGAGACCCTGTCTCTATATTAAACACACACACACACACACACACACACACACAAAGGCAGCCAGACTATGCACTAGGAACTGCCCTGGGAATCCCTTTGCATTCTCACAAGAATCCCATTTCGCAGATGAAGAAACCAAGGCACAGAAATATTAAGTAACGTGTCCAGGTGTGGGGGCTCACGCCTGTAATCCCAGTACTTTGGGAGGCTGAGGCAGGCAGATCACGAGGTCAGGAGTTCGAGACCATCCTGACCAACATGGTGAAACCCTGTCTCTACCAAAAATACAAAAATTAGCTGGGTGTGGTGGCAAGCACCTGTAGTCCCAGCTACTCAGGAAGCTGAGGCAGGAGAATCGCTTGAACCTGGGAGGCGGAGGTTGCAGTAACCTGAAATCACGCCACTGCACTCTAGCCTGGGGTCTCGCTTTTGCCCACGTTAGAGTGCAGTGGCATAATCATAGTGGCTCACTGCAGCCTCAAATTCTTGGGCTGAAGGGAATCCTCCCACCTCAGCCTCCCAAGTAGCTAGGACTATAGGCATGTGCCATCATGGCGAGCTAATTTTTTGTGTGTTTTTATTTTCTCAAGACAGAGTCTTGCTCTGTTGCTCAGGCTGGAGTGCAATGGTGCAAACATGGCTCACTGCAACCTCCACCTCCTGGGTTCAAGTGATTCTCCTGCCTCAGCCTCCCGAGTAGCTGGGATTACAGGCATGCACCACCATGCCTGGCTAATTTTGTATTTTTAGTAGAGACAGAGTTTCACCGTGTTGGCCAGGCTGTTCTCCAACTCCTGACCTTGTGATCCACCTGCCTCGGCCTCTCAAGGTGTTGGGATTACAGGCATGAGCCACTGAGCCTGGCCTGGTGAGCTAATTTTTAAATTTGTTATAGAGACAAGAGAGACAAGAGTCTCCTTATGTTGCCCAGGCTGGTCTCGACCCCCTGGCCTCAAGTGATCATCCCACCTCAGCCTCCCAAAGTGCTGGGATTACAGATGGGTGTCACTGCACCTGGCCTCTAAGGAGGGTTTCATTATAAACCTACCCTGAAGGGAGGGAATCTGATTTTATGAGAGGGTATAGCCTGGTGAGGCCTGGATGACCTCTGGAGGTAGGGGCTTGTGCCTGGGCTAAGACCTAAGGGACAAAGGGCAGACATGAAGTTGCCCCAGGCAGAGGGCACAGTGTGGGCAAAGTCAGGAAGTGGCAGGGCTTGGATCACTCCAGGAAGAGAGAGGAGTCGTGTCACAGGAGCTCGAGACCCAGACAGTGAGGCAGGCAGGCAGGGACCAAGTTTGGGCACAGCCAGGGAGGCAGGACAGGGCATGGTGGGGCCAATGGAATCATTACCCAAGACGGGGATTTTCAGGGAAACAGCTTAGATAAGGCCAGGCATACAGTAGCTCCCACCTGTAATCCCAGCATTTGGGGAGGCTGAGGTAGGAGGACTGCTTGAGCCTGGGAGTTCGAGACCAGCCTAGGCAACATAGTGAGACCCCGTATCTACAAAAACTTTGAAAAAGGAGTTTGTGTTCCTGTAGTAGTATACTTGGGAGGTTGAGGTGGCAGTATCATTTGAGCCCGGGAGTTCAAGGCTAAAGTGAGATGATTGAGCCATTGCACTCTAGCCCGAGCAGCAGAGAGATATGCTGTCTCAAAGGAAATACAAATTAAAAATCCAGCTGGGCATGCTGGCGTGTGCCTGTAGTCTCAGCTACTTGGGACACTGAGGTGGGAGGATCGCTTGAGCCCAGGAGTTCAAGGCTGCCGTGAGCTATGAATGTGCCACTGCACTCCAGCCTGGGTGGCAGAGAAAGACCCTGTCCCTAAAAAAAAAAAAAAAGAAAAAGAAAAAAAGCTTAGATAAGAGGGTGCTGTGCCTCCCCGGGGGTCTTCAGTCACCCATGGTCCTGGCAAGAGAGGAGGGCCAGGAGAGAGCTTCACCCGCCTGCTGTCCTGCCCATGTGACATCTGCAGGTGCTGCCATCGCCACGACTGTTGTTACACTCGAGCTGAGGAGGCCGGCTGCAGCCCCGAGACAGAGCGCTACTCCTGGCAGTGTGTCAATCAGAGCGTCCTGTGCGGTGAGTCCCCAGCACCACCATGCCACACACCCCGAGTATCCCCCGGGCATCCTGGCATAGCCAGATGATTTCTGTGCCCCTGTTGCAATAACCACTGCTTCCAACTCTCTATAGACCACCCCTTGGGTATATCTAATGTAAGTGACATTTATTTTATTTATTTTTTGAGTCAGAGTCTTGCTCTGTCACCCAGGTGAGAGTGTGGTGGTGTGATCTTGGCTCACTACAACCTCTGCCTCCTGGGTTCAAGCGATTCTCATGCCTCAGCCTCCCAAGTGGCTGGGACTACAGGCATGCACCACCACACCCAGATAATTTTTGTGTTTTTTTCAGTAGAGGTGGGGTTTCACCAAGTTGGCCAGGCTGATCTCAAACTCCCCACCTCAAGTGCTCTGCCCGCCTCGGCCTCCCAAAGTGCTGGGATTACAGGCGTGAGGCATGGTGTTCGGCCCTAATGGGAGTGATCTTTAACACTGAGCACTTGAAAAAGAAAACCCTAAAGAAACCTAATTCTTTGATGTCTGGACGACAAGGAAGAAGACAGAAATGGCATCAGATAATAAACAATGTAAATGTTTATCAGAAAGGGGCTGGGGGTGGGGACCAGAAGGAGGATCGCTTGAGGCCAGGAGTGCATCTCTACAAAAAAGTTAAAGGATTTTTTAACATTGGCCAGGCGTGGTGGCACACATCTGTGATCTCAGCTGTGTAACAGGGCAAAACCAGTCTCAAAAAAAAAAAAATTTTACCTAACCAACCACTTCTAAAGATATATAAAAAAACCCCCTGCAATTAAAAACCTCAGGTCCCTCAGGGCAATCTTACCAGATTTTGAAACAAAGCAATAACATAAGGACTGTAGTGTTTTATGTTTATATTATTTATTTATTGTTTGTTTGTTTTTGGAGTGTGGGTTTTTTTGTTTGTTTTTTGATATTTTTGTTTGTTTTTTTTGAGACAGAGTTTTACTCCTATTGCCCAGGCTGGAGTGCAATGGTGTGTTCTTGGCTTACTGCAACCTCCGCCTCGGGTTCAAGTGATTCTCCTGCCTCAGCCTCCTGAGTAGCTGAGATTACAGGTGCCCGCCACTACACCTGGCTAATATTTTTGTGTTTTTAGTAGAGATGAGGTTTCGCCATGTTGGCCAGGCTGGTCTTGTGCTCCTGACCTCAAGCAATCCACCCGCCTCAGCCTCTCAAAGTGCTGGAATTACAGGCGTGAGCCACTGCATCTGGCCGTGGTATTTATTTTTAAGATTCCATTTTGGGCCGGATGCTGTGGCTCACACCTACAGTTCCAGCACTTTGGGAGGCCAAGGCAGGTGGATTACTTGAGGCCAGGAGTTTGAGAGTGGCCTCAATGGTGAAACCCCGCCTCTACTAAAAATACAAAATTACCCTCGTATGTTGGTGCATGCTTGTAATCCCAGCTACTCGAGAGTCTGATGCAGAAGAATCACTTGAATCCAAGAGGCACAGGTTGCAGTGAGTCGAGATCGCACCACTGTACTCCAGCCTGGGCAACAGAGTGAGACTCTATCTCAAACAATAACAAAAAGAAATAGATTCCATTCTGATGTATGGCATTTTCCATTTATAGTTTCCCTTCAAATAAATAAGAAAGCTAAAACAATGAAAACAACTAGGAAGTGAGTAATGGTACAGGGAGAATGTAGATAAGGCTTGAGTTTCGGCAGCGAGACTCAAAAGTTATCTGAAGAGCTAGTCATGATCCAGACCACTAGTTACATCCCTTTTTTTCTATTTTCTGTTACTTGAAAATAGACATAACAGGCTCGGTGCTGTGGCTCACTCCTGTAATCTCAAGACGGACAGATGGCTTGAGCCTAGGAATTCAAGACCAGCCTGGCAACATGGTGAAACCCTATCTCTACAAATAATATGAAAACTAGCACGGTGTGGTGGTTTGCACCTGCAGTCTCAGCTACTTGGAAGGCTGAGGTAGGAGGATCACCTGAGCCCAGAGAGGCTGAGGCTGTAGTGAGCCAAGATTGCACCACTGCACTTCAGCCTGGGCAACAGAGTGAGATCCCGTCTCAAAAAAAAAAAAAAAAAAAAGAGTAAAGAAAAAAAGAGGCTGGGCGTGGTGGCTCACAACAGTAATCCCAACACTTTGGGAGGCTGAGGTGGGCAGACCACGAGATCAGGAGTTCCAGACCAGCCTGGCCAACATGGTGAAACCATGTCTCTACTAAAATACAGGTGGGTGCTTTTAATCCCAGCTACTCAGAAGGCTGAGGCAGGAGAATTGCTTGAATCCAGGAGGTGGAGGTTGCAGTGAGCCGAGACTGCACAAATTCACTCCAGCCTGGGCGACAGAGTGGGACTCTGTCTCAAAAACAACAACAACAACAAAAAAGAAAATAGACATAACATAAAATTAACTATGTTAAAGTGTATAATTCAGTGATACTTAGTATATTCACAATGTCATCCAACCACCACCTAAACATTTTCATCACTCCGCCTCGAAAAATCCCTTTCCCCTTAAGCAATCTGTTCCCATTCCTCCCTACCACCAACACCTGGTAAACTTACCAGGTTACCAGTTTTCTATCTCTGGATTTACCCTGTCTAGATATTTCATATAAATAGAATCATACACTATGTTTCTGGCTTCTTCACTTAGTATAATGTTTTTGAGGTTTGCTCATTTTCTTTCATTCTTTTTTTTTGACACGAAATCTTGCTCTGTCACCCAGGCTGGAGTGCAGTGGTGCCATCTCGGCTTACTGCAAACTCTGCCTCCCGGGTTCAAGCGATTCTCCTGCCTCAGCCTCCTGAGTAGCTGGGATTACAGATGTGCACCACCATGCCTGGGTAATTTTGGTATTTTTAGCAGAGATGGAGTTTTACCATGTTGGCCAGGCTGGTCTTGAACTCCTGACCTCAAGTGATCTGCCTGCCTCAGCCTCCCAAAGTGCTGCGATTACAGGCATGAGCCACCACACCCATCCTGTTCATGTTGTATTAATAGCATGTGTCAGTACGTCATTCCTTTTATGGCTGAATAACATCTGCTGCATGGATAGATCACATTTCGTTTATCCATTCATTCAACGATGGGCATTTGGGTTGTTTCCACCTTTTGGCTTATGTGAATAGTGCTGCTATGAACATTCATGAACAAATACTTATTTGAGTACCTGGTTTCAATATTTTGGAGTATATACCTAGGAGTGGAATTGCTGGGTCATACGGTAATCCTGATTTACTTCTCTTGTTGAGACAGGGTCTTGCTCTGTCACCCAGGCTGGAGTACAGTGGCATGATCATGGCTCACTGCAGCCTCAAACTCCTGGGCTCAAACTATCCTCTTGGCTCACCCTCCTGAGTAGCTGGGACTATAGGTGAGTGGCACGATGCTGGGGTAATTTTTTTGAGACAAAGTCTCACTTTGTCACCCAGGCTGGAGTGCAGTGGCACGATCACGGCTCACTACAACCTCTGCCTCCCAGGTTTTAGCGAATCTCCTGCCTCAGCCTCCTGAGTAGCTGGGATTACAGGTGCCCGCTACCACACCCAGCTAATTTTTGTATTTTTAGTAGAGACTGGGTTTCAACAGGTTGGTCAGGCTGGTCTCAAATTCCTGACCTCAAGCAATCCACCCGCCATGGCCTCCCAGAGTGCTGGCATTACAGGCATGAGCCACTGTGCCTGGCCAAGTGCCCAGCTAATTTTTAGCCTTTTTTTTTTTTTTTTGAGATGGAGTCTCACTCTTTTTGTCCAGTCTGGAGTGCAATGGCGTGATCTCGGCTCACTTCAGCCTCCGCCTCCTGAATTCAAGCGATTCTCCTGTCTCAGGCATGCGCCACCATGCCCGGCTGATTTTTATATATTTTCTAATAGAGACGGGGTTTCACCATGTTGGCCAGGCTGGTCTCGAACTGCTGACCTCATGATCCATCTGCCTTGGCCTCCCAAAGTGCTGGGATTACAGGTGTGAGCCACCACACCTGGCCATTTTTAAACTTTTTGTAGAGATAAGGTCTCCCTATGTTGCCCAGGCTGGTCTCAAAATCTTGGCTTCCAGCAATCCTTCTGCCCCTCTGCCTCTGAAAGTGCTGGGATTACAGGCATGAATCACCATGCCCAGTTAAGAGTTCTTTATATATTGTGGATACTGACTCACCAGATATGTGATTTGCAAATATTTTCTCCCATTATGTAAGTTGTCTTTTCTCTTCCTTGATGTGTCTTTGCACAAAAGTGTTTAAGTTTGATGAAGTTCAATTAATCTGTTGTCTTTTGTTGCTCATGTTTTTGGTGTCCTTAGAATTCACTGCCAAATCCAAAGTTATAAATATTTACCCTTAAGTTTTCTTCTAATAGGTTTATCATATTTAACTCTAATATTTAGGTCATTGATCCATTTTGAGTTAATTTTTGTCTACGGAGTGAGGTAGGGGGTTGAACTTTATTGTTTTGCGTGTTGTTATCCAGTTATCTCAGCCCTCTTAGTTGAAGAGACTCTTCCCCATTGAATCATCCTGCTACCTTTGCTGAAAATCACAGCCAGGAGTGGTGGCTCACACCTGTAATCCTAGCATTTTGGGAGGCTGAGGCAGAGGGATTGCCTGAACTCAGGAGTTTGAGACTAGCCGGGGCAGCACGGTGAAACCCCATCTCTACAAAATACAAGAAAAAATTAGCCTGGTGTGGCAGCATGCACCTGTAGTCCCAGCTACTTGGGAGGCTGAGGCAGGAGAATTGCTTGAACCTGGGAGGTGGAGATTGCAGTGAGCAGAGATTGCACCACTGCACTCCAGCCTGGGCAACAGAGCAAGACTCCATCTCAAAAAAAAAAAAAAAGAAAGAAAGAAAAAGAAAATCACTTGGCTCTAGATGGAGGAGGGTTTCATCACTTTGAGCTAATAACTTGACTTCTCTTAACCTCAGCTTCCTTACCTGTAAGATAGGTGTTGTGAAGATGAGAAAAGGTTTGTAAGATGAGAAACAGATTTTGTTTTTGTTTTCAGATGGAGTCTTGCTCTGTCACCCAGGCTGAAGTGCAGTGGCATGATCTCTGCCCACTGCAAACTCTGCCTCCTGGGTTCAAGTGATTATCTTGCCTCAGCCTCCCGAGTAGCTGGGATTACAGGCCCCTGCCACCACACCCAGTTGATTTTGGTATTTTTAGTAGAGATGGGGTTTCACCATGTTAGCCTGGCTGGTCTCAAACTCTTAACCTCAGGTGATCTGCCCACCTCGGCCTCCCAAAGTGCTGGGATTACAGGCATGAGCCACCGTGTCCAGCTGAGAAACAGATTGGATGGGAATTTTTCTTCTATCTCCTCCTCCCATCCTTATCTGAACTTCTCTCTGACCCCTGCTAACTCCTAGAGAGAATCAAAGATCTGTTCCAACTCTTGATTAAAACTCCGGGTTGTGCTGACTTGGTCTGCTCTGGTGGCAAAGAGGCTATTGTAAGCGTTATTAGAAGTATGTTTTTATTTTTATTTATTTTTTGAGACAGAGTCTTACTCTGTAGCCCAGGCAGGAGTACAGTGGAATGATCTCAACTCACTGCAACCTCTGCCTCCCGGGTTCAAGTGATTCTCATGCCTCAGTCTCCTGAGTAGCTGGGACTAGAGGTGCGCGCCACCATGCCGGGCTAATTTTTTTGTATTTTTAGTAGAGACAGGGTTTCAGCATGTTAGCCAGGCTGGTCTTGAACTCCTGATCCATCCTCCTCGGCCTCCCAAAGTTTTGGGATTACAGGCATGAGCCACCATGCCCGGCCTACTTGAAGTATGTTTTTTAAGATCTTCAGCTATATCTTCTTACTACGGATTAGAACTTGGCATAAGATCAAATCTGAATTAATATGATGATATAATCAGTTTTTAGGCCTGAACATGCCCCAGGTATCATCTCATCCAACCCTCTCATTTAGAGTTGGGGAAAACTTGTAATTATGGGTTGAGCAATGTGGATTTTCTAAGCCAAATCAATTATTTGCAAACCTTATATTTTTGGAAATGGTACTTCAGGTATAGAAAATTATTAGCTTATGATCCCACCTTTTCCTCACTAACCTAAAATCTCAATTAAAATAAATCCTGTTGTTATGATTCTATTAATCTGAAATTCTATTAACTGTCACTCTAAAACTTTAACCATAGCAAGATAACAAAAAATAACCCCATATATGTATAGGATATTTTGACATTTACTGTTTTACATATTCCTTAATATAACCTTTATGAACTAGAAATGATTTTGTTTCCATTTTATAGATGAAGAAAATTAGGCCCAAAGAGGTTAAATGAATTGACAAAGGTCAAAGAGCAACTCAGTAAGTGACAGTACATCTTTAAGTGTTGCCAGATATTAATGTACTGACTAAATACTAATACAGTTTTTAATAATAAAAGCATTTAGTTGTCTTATCAGGAGATGATTCATATTATTAAGTCATATAGCTTCCATTAGCCACACATTTTGATAATTCCATTCCTCAACCTTGGTAGTTTATAGAGAATATATTATAAGTCTTCTAAGTAATGTGGCTTAGCATATCAGGATTACAAGGACTTTAACACATGAAAAAGCCAATCCTAAGTGCCAATACTCTTTAAAACAGAAACATGGCTACCAAGAATTTAAGGAAGAATCAACAACAACCCTTCCCAAACTATCCCAAACATTTAAAGAGGAAGGAGCACTTCCAAACTCATTTTATGAGACAAGCATTATCTCATTCCTAAGTTAGATAAGGGTACTACAAAAAAAGAAAGAAAATTACAAACCAGTATTTTTTTTTCCCATCTTACAATATATTCTGATCATCTTTCCAGGTAATCAAATATCCTGCAACATCATTTTAATGGTTGTTTGGCATCATTAGGGCATGAATTAATTGCCAGGCATATACACAGTGCCATTCAATTCATTAGAAAGAGAAGTGTCTCTATTTTTTTAAAAATTTTATTATTATTATACTTTAAGTTTTAGGGTACATGTGCACAATGTGCAGGCTAGTTACATATGTATACATGAGACATGTTGGTGTGCTGCACCCATTAACTCCTCATTTAACATTAGGTAAATCTCCTAATGCTATCCCTCCCCCCTCCCCCCACCCCACAACAGTCCCCAGAGTGTGATGTTCCCCTTCCTGTGTCCATGTGTTCTCATTGTTCAATTCCCATCTGTGAGTGAGAACATGCGGTGTTTGGTTTTTTGTCCTTGCGATAGTTTGCTGAGAATGATGGTTTCCAGTTTCATCCATGTCCCTACAAAGGACATGAACTCATCATTTTTTATGGCTGCATAGTATTCCATGGTGTCTATGTGCCACATTTTCTTAATCCAGTCTATCATTGTTGGACATTTGGGTTGGTTCCAAGTCTTTGCTATTGTGAATAGTGCCGCAATAAACATACGTGTTCATGTGTCTTTATAGCAGCATGATTTATAGTCCTTTGGGTATATACCCAGTAATGGGATGGCTGGGTCAAATGGTATTTCTAGTTCTAGATCCCTGAGGAATCGCCACACTGACTTTCACAATGGTTGAACTAGTTTACAGTCCCACCAACAGTGTAGAAGTGTTCCTATTTCTCTACATCCTCTCCAGCACCTGTTTCCTGACTTTTTAATGATTGCTATTCTAACTGGTGTGAGACGGTATCTCATTGTGGTTTTGATTTGCATTTCTCTGATGGCCAGTGATGATGAGCATTTTTTTCATGTGTTTTTTGGCTGCATAAATGTCTTCTTTTGAGAAGTGTCTGTTCATATCCTTCACCCACTTTTTGATGGGGTTGTTTGTTTTTTTCTTGTAAATTTGTTTGTGTTCATTGTAGATTCTGGATATTAGCCATTTGCCCTTTATCAGATGAGTAGGTTGCAAAAATTTTCCCCCATTTTGTAGGTTGCCTGTTCACTCTGATGGTAGTTTCTTTTGCTGTGCAGAAGCTCTTTAGTTTAATTAGATCCCATTTGTCAATTTTGGCTTTTGTTGCCATTGCTTTTGGTGTTTTAGACATGAAGTCCTTGCCCATGCCTATGTCCTGAATGGTAATGCCTAGGTTTTCTTCTAGGGTTTTTATGGTTTTAGGTCTAATGTTTAAGTCTTTAATCCATCTTGAATTAATTTTTGTATAAGGTGTAAGGAAGGGATCCAGTTCCAGCTGTCTACATATGGCTAGCCAGTTTTCCCAGCACCATTGATTAAATAGGGAATCCTTTCCCCATTTCTTGTTTTTGTCAGGTTTGTCAAAGATCAGATGGTTGTAGATATGTGGCATTACTTCTGAGGGCTCTGTTCTGTTCCATTGATCTATATCTCTGTTTTGGTAAGAGTACCATGCTGTTTTGTAAAGTATAAGGCTTTAGCCTTGTAGTATAGTTTGAAGTCAGGTAGTGTGATGCCTCCAGCTTTGTTCTTTTGGCTTACGATTGACTTGGTGATGTGGGCTCTTTTTTGGGTCCATATGAACTTTAAAGTAGTTTTTTCCAATACAGGCCAGTATTTCTAATGAACATGATGCCAAAATTCTCAGCAAAATACTAGTAAACTGAATTCAGTTGCACATTAAAAAGATCATACACCACGATGACGTGGAATTTCTCCCTGGGATGCAAGAATTGTTTAACATGCACAAATAATAAATAAATGTGATTCACCACATTAACAGAATGAAGAATAAAAATCATACGATCATCTCAAAAGATGTAGAAAAAGGATTTGACAAAATGCAACTCTTTCATGATAAAAACGCTGAATAAATTAAACACAATAAAAGCCATGTATGACAAGCCCATGGTAAACATCACACTCAAAGTTGAAAGGCTGAAAGCTTTTCTTCTAAGATTAAGGAAAAGATAAATTTGCCTACTCTTGCCACTTCTATCTGACGTAGTACTAGAGGGGCTAGCCAGAACAATTAAGCAGGAAAAAAGAAAAGAAGTAAAATGCATCGAAATATGGCAGGAAGATAAATTGTCTGTTTGAAGATAATATGATCTTACTTATAGAAAACTCTAAAGATCCCACCAAATATCTGTTAGAACTAATAGACTAATTCAGTATAGTTGCAGGAAACAAAAATCAACAAGCATCAGTTGTGTTTCTATACACTAATAGTAAACTACCTAAAAAAAATCACTATGGAAAATAGTATGGCGGTTCCTTTGTAAATTGAAAACAGAACTGCCATATGATCTAGCAATATCGCTTCTAGGTATGTATTCAAAGGAAATGAAATCAGTATTTAGAAGAGAGATCTCTACCCCATGTTCATTGCAGCATTAGTTATACTAGCTAATATATTGAAACAGCCTAAGTGTCATTGATGAACGAATAAAGAAATTGACATATATGTATGTGTATATAAGTGTGTGTATGTAAATATAAGTAAATATGGGTGTATATATTCTATATATAATGGATTATGATATTGAAATATTATATGTATAATGGAATATTATACATATAATATATTGGAATATTATTCAGCCACAAAAAGGAAGGAAATCCTTCCATTTGTGAAAACATAGATGAACTTGGAAGACATTATGCTAAGTGAAATAAGCCAGACATATAAAGACAAATACTACATGATCTCATTTATATGTGAAATCTTTAAAAAGTTGAACCAATTGAAGCAAAGAGTAGAAAGGTGGTTGCCAGGGGCTAGGGTTGGGGGAATGGGGAGGTGTTGGTCAAAGGGCACAAACTTCTAGTTATAGGATTAATAAGTTCTGGGGATCTAATATACAGTATGGTGACTATAGTTAATAATACCGTATTGTTTACTTGAAATTTGATGAGAGTACACTTTAATTGTCCTTACTATTACACACTCACACACACACAAAAATGATAACTGAGTGGTGATGGATATGTTAATTAATTTGATTGTAGTAATCATTACACAAGGTATGCAGACATTGCATCATCCCATTGTATACCTTGAATATATAAATGTTTGTCAATTAAATCTTTTAAAATAAAAACCCAGTAAAACAGAAATATGAAGATTTTTACTTTTAGTCTACAGAAAAGTAAATATTTACTTTCCCCACATAATTCTGCTTTCTTTTCATATATAGCTTACATATATGAATCTTAAAGACCTTTAGCACCATGTTTTGGTATGAAAAAGAATATGGGAAGAAGAATATTACAATAAGAAAAATAATGCATTTTTCTTCTCTATGCTACCTCTTGTCATTCAGTTTCAGTGTAACCTAATTCTTATTCTGATCAGAGAAGAAGGAACTGAAAATCAGGATTTTACTAACACCATCGATATCTCCCCACTCTCCGGCAAATGCACAAACACAGTCCTCTGGTTCCTAATGATGCATTTCACAGATGAGTTTCCCTGGCTGCTCTCCATGCAGATGATGAATAAAGTAGCTTTTGTTTTGAGAGATTTATTTGGAAGACCTCTTAATTAAACGCTATTTGGAGGCGGATACGTATCTTTGGAAGGTGAAGAAAAACATGCTGATAAAATAGCCATCAAGGAAATGTGCCACTGACAAAATCTAACATGGTCTGTCTTCAAAGAACACATTTAAAATACAGAAACACACACACATGCACAGGCACACACGGGAAGGAGAGAGGGAAGGGGGAGAGAAAAAGACAGAGGAAGGCTGGAAAGAGGAATTAATTTTAAAAAGACCTTTGAAACCACATTTAAAATATATGAAATTCCTAACCAGAGTAATCATCACTTCAAATATGGCTGAGTGTTGAAAAGTCAAACCAAGAGGTCTGCCTGTTTGTTCTGATGGTGGGATGCTGGGGTGGGGAAGAGATGATGATGTTGCAAAAATTACCCAATTCTTTAAGGGGGTCTAGTAATTTTGCTTTTTTTAATCTTACAGCTTGGATGAATGGGTTTATAAAATGAAAAGGAAGAAAGTAGAATTCTGACAGGCAGTGGGAAGGGGCTGACTCTACTCCAACTTCTTATGTTGTCAGGCAGGAACTCACAGCCCACAGGGTCCTCATCGGAACACTCAAGGGGTGTGTGTGTGTGCGTGAGAGAGAGAGAGAATGTCGGGGGGAGCTAGCTAATGGGAGAAACTAGAACTAATGGCTATTCCATTACAGAAACAGAGATACCTCCTGGAAAAATCCTTCCTTCTGTTTTTGAATCCATCACAAATTGGATAAAAAAGGCTATTGAACCTTTAAGAAACAGCAATAGTCTCCTCAGGAAATAAGTGAAAAATGCATCATATTTAGGGACACAAAGAAGGAGTCTTCCAAAACAGACTTCCACAGTGAGAATAGCCACTTGCCTGTGCCCGGGATGGAACAGACTGCAGGGTTATCACATTCAGGAAGGGTATGAACCAGACTGCCTGGGTTTAACCTGGCTTCCTCACTTACTTTCAGAGTCCTGTGGCCTTAGGACTGTTATCTAACCTTTCTAGGTCTCAGCTTCCTCACCTGTAAAATGTGAACAGTAACAATATCTATGTAACAGGATTTTTAAAAATACGTAAAATGCTTAAAACAGTACCTGGAAGTAAGGCTTAAGGATCTGTTAAACAAACAAACCACTCTAATTGTAAACATAGACAGGTTGACTGAGCTGGTTTCTGTTACGGAACAATTTGATTTATTAATAATGTAAATGGCAGCCATGTTTCTCTGGAAGATTTTAAGCTGCCATACAAATGAAATCTCTTGGAAGTAGAGCTGTCTTTATTCATTTTATAAATAGGGAGACTGGGACACAGTAGGGAACACTTATGTACGAATCTTCCACAAATTCTGCAGAATGCTTCTCACCTGGCTGCAGGTGCTCAATAAACACTGGTGGACTGAGCTGAATTTCCAGAGGTCCAAGACCTAGCTGCCCGTGCAACCAAGATAGAAATGTTCTTCTTTATTCTAATTTCACTCATTTTACAGATTCTAATTGCTAAGGAAGAACAGTGATGTATTAGGCATACTGACCATTTTGTTTTTACAATTACTTTTTAAGGATGAGAATTATGTATTGGACACAGAGAGCACTCGTCCATCGACTGGTAAGATGTTTGTTTAGAGAATGTCACTGGTCTAACAATGAATGAATGAGGGCTGGAAATCACCAGACACACCGCCACAGCACATTTATTTCTTACAGCCCATTAGGCCTTGGCTCCATTTTAATACAACTCAGATGTCTCTATGTGAGCGTCACAGCTCACCCTGCGGGCAGGGCAACACACTCAAGCAGTCAAAAATCAACCGTCATGGAATCTGCAAGTTCAACACTGTTGCAACCACAATGATATCATAAACTTTAGTATTCCATGTCTCAGAGTTTAACATAAAGAGCTATTTTGCTGAAAGTGCGAACAAAATTTTTTTAACTTTGTAGAAGGTCAGTTTTTTAATTTGGTGAAATCTGACTAAAAGTTACTCCAGCCATGGAGAGTTTTACATTGATATTTACACACAAACTTAGAGTTATCTGGTAGCAATGGCTCTGCCAGAAATTGTCAGCATAAAGTACATGAAATTTTTAATAAGTGACTGGTTTTTGATACCTAAAAAAGCAATTTCATATGGGCCACCTGATAGTTGTGTAACATAGGACAGATTTCAAAATTCTCTAAACATCAGTTTCCTCACCCGCAAAATGGGACACTCTTAGTACTTTCTTTATGGTGTTATTGTAAAGATTCTAAGAAATACGTGAAAAGTTTAGCATAGTCACTTTGGGTCCATAAGTACTAAGTCATTATTTTTAGTCATAATATTAGCATCTGGTTCTGATGCTAAAGTGAAAGTATGTTAATGTGACCATTTTTAAAAGTGCATCAGGAATTAAGGGCCTGGCTCCTAAGAAAGAACCACTCCATGCCCCAACCTGCAGAGGCAGGACACCTCACGATGCCCTTCTTTCTTTTCACTCCCTCTTCAGCATTTACAGTAGTTTCAACAAAGCAGCTGCCAGCTGGAGGGGTGTGCCAGGGCTCAGAGCAAACAAGCATATGCAGCAACTGGCACACACCTGGCTGGAAACTGCCTGTGTGAGATGCTGAGGGTTCTGCTGCCCTCTGGGATGATGTTCAGCTTCTTCAGCAGCAGCACTAGCTGACATATGACAGATTTTGTTTTTTTAAGAAAAAGCAAAATATAACTCATCTAAAGGCTTTCTGAAATCCCCTTTCTGCCCAGTATGGCCGACCCTCATTTCTCTATGTGTGTGCGTGGGTTTTGTTTTTAACTTCTTTTTGTATTCCTAGTCAAGAGAGCACTAAATGTTCTGAAACTTTCTTAGGCGTTGCTTTTCTCTCCTCAGCTGCACTTGGTGCTAAGGCAGGAGCCATCCCCAGTGCTGGGCACATACCAGGCTCTCAGTAAACAGATGCTGCAAATCCAGTTGTGAAAATGGCTTCCTGCCCTCTGTAATTTTGCATGCCTTTAAGGCTGCAAGCCTTCAAAACAACAATCATGGGCCTTTTCAGCTTCCTGTAAACTCTGTCATGCTGCTGTGAATTCCAAATTCTTAATTTTATGCACACAGAGGGAAAACTTTCCAAAACCAATGAATAGACAACTTTCCCAAAGGTTCTGTTTATCTTTCATACTGAACAAATATGGTTTTTGGCAACCTATGTCTTCCACTAATTGTACATATTGACAGATAGATATTCATATCCACAGATAGTAACAGAGGACAGGAATCAGTATCCAATATGGATGTGAAGAGGGCTGCCTGGACTGGGAAGGGTGAGGCCTCTGCCTGAGAATGGTTTCCCAACTTTCATCTCATGAATGGCGGTGTCCAGAGCATGATGATCAATCACATCTTCCTAGCACTGTCTAGCACTACCCCTTCACACAAAGCC
This sequence comes from Pongo abelii, assembly GCF_028885655.2. Classification (NCBI taxonomy): domain Eukaryota; kingdom Metazoa; phylum Chordata; class Mammalia; order Primates; family Hominidae; genus Pongo; species Pongo abelii. The sequence goes on from NC_071999.2 coordinate 23,061,112, forward strand.
ATCTCTCAGGCAAGGTCTCAGTCACCCTTGTGATATGAGGGAGGCATTATACCCACTTTACAGAGAGAAACTGAGGCAAATGTGGCTGCAGAGACATATGGGGGCTACTGCTGCTGGCCATGTGGGTATCTGGGTTTTAGGTGGGTGCAGCTGTTAGGACAGGGGCACCTTGTTTCTGTGTGGTTGTTTTTCTGGTTGACCAGACTACAGTATAATAAATATGCCCCAGAGTGCCTCCATTTCTTCAAATGAAAAATGAGAGTAACACAATCTAGAGAATCAAACCATCTTAAACTCTACCCTTTCTTTCTTTCCTTTTTTTTTTTTCTTGAGATGGAGTCTTGCTCTGTTGCCCAGGCTGGAGTGCAGTGGCATGCTCTCGGCTCACTGCAACCTCCACCTCCCGGGTTCAAATGATTCTCCTGCCTCAGTCTCCTGAGTAGCTGGTATTACAGGCACATGCCACCATGCCTGGCTAATTTTCGTATTTTTAGTAGAGACGGGGTTTCACCATGTTGATCAGGCTGCTCTCGAACTCTTGACCTTGTGATCCACCTGCCTAGGCCTCCCAAAGTGCTGGGATTACAGGCCCAAGCCACCGCACCTGGCCTACGCTTTCTTTCTATAGGCCCTATGTTCTGACAAAGCAAAAGCAGGCAAAACTAAAGGCAGAAAACAACAACAACAAACAAACAAACAAAACACAAGATAGGATGAGTAATTGATACAAATGTGAGGGCATTATTTTTTTTAAAGCTATTTTATTTTTAAGTAGATTTGCAGAGATGCATAAAGTCTTAATTGCATCATTAATAAGTGACAGCATTGCCATGGTGATTACTTATTTTCAGAAAAGAAATAACCATAGAGAAATCATTAATAACTCAACAAGATACAAGGCACTGGTCAGGGACTGTCAGGCTCACACATCCCTCCACATGCAGTATAAAGCATGTTCTAATGGACAAAGAAAAATACTGGTTTTGGGGGAAAATAACTTGGTCCTTCTGCTAAACCCAGAGAATAGGCATTACAACCTCGTAACAGTCTGGGCACGGTGGCTCATGCCTATAATCCCAGCGCTTTGGGAGGCTGAGGCAGGCAGATCACCTGAGGTCAAGAGGTCAAGACCAGCCTGGCCAACACGGTGAACTCCCATCTCTACTAAAAATACAAAAATTAGCTGGGCGTGGTGGTGTGCACCTGTAATCCCAGCTAGCTGGTGTGGTGGTGGGTGCCTGTAATCCCAGCTACTTGGGAGGCTGAGGCAGGAGAATTGCTTAAACCCAGGAGGCAGAGGTTGCAGTGAGCCGAGATCGCACCACTGCACTCCAGCCTGGGTGACAGAGCAAGACTCCAACTAAAAAAAAAAAAAAGAAAAAGAAAAAGATAGGCAAAGTCATTGGTAAAATGTAAGAGCAGTGAAAAACATGTTTTGAACATTTATTTACACCTTTAAGTACATACAGCAACTCCTAGCAAGGCAAGAAGAAGTTTATACACAAGCCCTAATATACTCATTTAAATACAAGTAAAGCATTTATTTAATACACTAACATGGACATTTATAGCTATAATAGTTAAGGCAATGTTTTGTTTCTTTTTTTTTTTTTTAACGGAGTTTCGCTTTTGTTGCCCAGGCTGGAGTGCAATGGCACAATCTCGGCTCACCACAACCTTCGCCTCCCAGGTTCAAGCGATTCTCCTGCCTCAGCCTCGGGCATGTGCCACCATGCCCGGCTAATTTTTGTATTTTTCAGTAGAGACAGGGTTTCTCCATGTTGGCCAGGCTGATCTTGAACTCTTGACCTCAGGTGATCCGCCCACCTTAGCCTCTCAAAGTGCTGGGATTACAGGCGTGAGCCACCGCGCCCGGCTTAAGGCAATGTTTTCTATATGTCAGGTACTGTGCTAAGAATTTTGTGTGTACTGAAACTCACTAATCTTCACAAAACCTTATCCTCCACATAAGCATTAATATTATTCCATTTTACAAATGAGAAAACAGGCCAGAGAAATATCATAAGGCAGTGGAGTTGGGACGTGAATTCAGGCAGTCTGGCTCTAGAGCTCATGTCTTGCCACTATTTTCTTTTTGCTTAGTTGTCTTTTTATTGGAAAATAACTTTCTAATACAAATTGAAAAGGTACTAATTCCACCTTCCAGCCCCCACCCCATGAATCCAGGCTTTTTAATGGCCAGTCACACATGGAGCGAGACACAAGCTGGGTACCGTGAAGAGGAGTTTGGTTGAGCATAACCTCAGCGCAGCCCAGAGTTCACTCCCTGCCCAGTGAGAAGGAGCCACTGTCTGAGCTGCTATGGGGGGTGGTTAGGGAGCAGTGGCTGGGGGCCCTGGCTGATAACTCCCTTTTGGACACCAGCACCAAACAGGTGCTGAGGAAGAAGGTATTGGGGCAGACCCAAGAGGACTTAACTATTATTCATTATTATCCAAATGAAATGGAAGTATTATCATATTTCAGGAAACATTAAGATTAATATTTGCAAGAGAACACAATAAAAGATACAACGGCAATCTAATTACTTTTTGCTCCAAAGCTACTGTTAGATATTGGTATATCCTGCTTTCCGCCACCGCGCCCGGCCACTTAGTTCTTGAAATTGCCGAATGCGGTGGCAGGGAGGCGGGCGGGGCGGGCTGCAGGCGGGGTCCGGCCCTGGGGCCAGTCTGGGCCACGGTCCGGACCCAGTCGAGGGCCGGACTGGTCAGGGTTCAGGCGGGATCCGGCGTCCGAGTCCTGGTGGGCCGGCCTGGGGCAGGATCTGGCTCTGGCTGCGGGTCCTGGCCCGGGTCAGGGTTGGGCCTCCGATCCAGCCCGCCCCCGGGCAGGGTTCAATCCCACCCTTGCCGAAGTCCCTGGGGCTGGCCTTGGTGGAAGACGCCGAGGGCTCTATGTCGGGGAAGGGGCTCTGAAGACCACGTGGGGGCGCTCGAAGGGGCCTGGGGCCACCCTCCTCTCTGGGTCAAAGGTCATCGCAACGGCGGGGAGAACTTCCTCTTCCTTGCCTCCCCACTCACTTCCTGATAACCTGGTAGCGTCTCCCGCTGGCGTCGGGGTGGGGGGAGGCGCAGCAACTTTAGGCAACTTCCCAAAGATGTGCGCCGGTTCGGCGCGGGGTGCGGCGCCCCGGAGGTGGCGGTCTCTGCGACAGCGGAAGTGTAAGAGTGGACCTGCAGGCCGGTCGCGAGGAGGTGGAGCGGGCGGCCCCCGCCGTGTGCCTGGGATCGGCGTGCTGTGGCAGGAGGGCAGCCGCGTGTCAGGTGACCAGCGCCATGTCCAGCCAGGTTTTGGGCATTGAGCCTCTGTACGTCATGGCAGAGCCGGCCAGGCCTGACAGTCCAGAGGGTTCCTCGGAGACGGAGACCCGAGCCTCCTGTGGCCCTGGCCCCTGGTCCAGCTCCCACCCACTGCCTCCCAGGCCACAAGGAAGAGGAGGATGGGGAGGGGGCTGGGCCTGGCGAGCAGGGCGGTGGGAAGCTGGTGCTCAGCTCCCTGCCCAAGCGCCTCTGCCTGGTCTGTGGGGATGTGGCCTCCGGCTACCACTACGGTGTGTCATCCTGTGAGGACTGCAAAGCCTTCTTCAAGAGGACCATCCAGGGGAGCATCAAGTACAGCTGTCCGGCCTCCAACGAGTGTGAGATCACCAAGCGGAGACGCAAGGCCTGTCAGGCCTGCCGCTTCACCAAGTGCCTGCGGGGATGCGCCTGGACTGCGCCCAGGGTGCGCGGCAGAAGTACAAGCGGCGCCAGAGGTGGACCCGCTGCCCTTCCCGTGCCCCTTCCCTGCTGGGCCCCTGGCAGTCGCTGGAGGCCCCCGGAAGACAGGCCCAGTGAATGCACTGGTGTCTCGTCTGCTGGTGGTTGAGCCTGAGAAGCTCTATGCCATGCCCGACCTCGTGGGCCCTGATGGGCACCTTCCATCCGTGGCTACCCTCTGTGACCTCTTTGACCGAGAGATCGTGGTCACCATCAGCTGGGCCAAGAGCATCCCAGGCTTCTCATCGCTGTCGCTGTCTGACCAGATGTCAGTACTGCAGAGCGTGTGGATGGAGGTGCTGGTGCCGGGCGTGGCCCAGCGCTCACTGCCACTGCAGGATGAGCTGGCCTTCGCTGAGGACTGAGTCCTGGATGAAGAGGGGGCACGGGCAGCTGGCCTAGGGGAACGGGGGTTTGCCCTGCTGCAACTGGTGCGGCGGCTGCAGGCCCTGCGGCTGGAGCGAGGGGAGTACGTTCTACTGAAGGCCCTGGTCCTTGCCGATTCAGACTCTGTGCACATCGAAGATGCCGAGGCTGTGGAGCAGCTGCCAGAAGCTCCGCACGAGGCCCTGCTGGAGTACGAAGCCGGCTGGGCTGGCACCGGAGGGGGTACTGAGCGGCGGCGACCAGGAGGCTGCTGCTCACGCTACCGCTCCTCCGCCAGACAGCGGGCAAAGTGCTGGCCCATTTCTATGGGGTGAAGCTGGAGGGCAAGGTGCCCATGCACAAGCTGTTCTTGGAGATGCTCGAGGCCATGATGGACTGAGGCAAGGGGTGGGACTGGTGGGGGTTCTGGCAGGACCTGCCTAGCATGGGGTCAGCCCCAAGGGCTGGGGCGGATTTGGGGTCTGGGCAGTGCCACAGCCTGCTGGCAGGGCCAGGGCAATGCCATCAGCCCCTGGGAGCAGGCCTCATACCCTCCCCTCCCCCCTCCTAGGGGGTGTCAGAAGCTGGGAACGTGTGTCCAGGCTCTGGGCACAGTGCTGCCCCTTGCAAGCCATAGCATGCCCCCAGAGTGTAGGGGGCCTTGCGGAAGCCATAGGGGGCTGCAGGGGATGTGTGGGAGGCAGAAACCTATCTCAGGGAGGGAAGGAGATGCAGGCCACAGTCTCCCAGTGGGTGATGCTTTTGCTGCTGCTTAATCCTACCCCCTCTTCAGAGCAGAGTGGGACTTGGAGAGCAAAGGCCCATGCCCCCTTTGCTCCTCCTCTCATCATTTGCATTGGGCATTAGTGCCCCCCTTTGAAGCAATAACTCCAAGCAGGCTCCAGCTCCTGGACCCCTGGGGTGGCCAGGGCTTCCCCATCAGCTCCCACCCAGCCTCCTCGGGGGTAGGAGAGCACTGCCTCTATGCCCTGCAGAGCAGTAACACTATATTTTTGGGTTTGGCCAGGGAGGTGCAGGGACATGGGGCAAGCCAGAGCCCAGAGCCCTTGGCTGTACAGAGACTCTATTTTAATGTATATTTGCTGCAAAGAGAAACCGCTTTTGGTTTTGAACCTTTAATGAGAAAAAATATATATACTATCAAGCTCAAAAAAAAAATAACTGTGGAATGCATAATTGACAATATATTTTTTATTTTTATTTTTTCAAGTAATACCAGTATTGTTTAACTATAGCCAGCACTGACTAAAATTTTTATATTTTCAGAGTTGAAGTCGGTGAAGACATTCATGATTTAAACACCAGATCCTGAAAGGCATTAAATCTACTTTGAAATGAATCTGCAATCAGTATTTCAAAGCTTTTCTGGTAATTTTAGTGATCTTATTTGACTAGACTTTTTCAGAAGTACGAAATAAGGAATTTTAACAGGTTTTTATTAATGCACAGATAAATAGAAGTATAGTGAGGTCTTTAGCCATTTTATTAAAATAGCTTAAAAGTTTGTAAAAAAAATGAATCTTTGTAATTACTTAATATGTTAGTTAAGAACCCATCAAGCTTATATTTGTTGGACTGACAACTTATTTTAAATGCGTTTATCTTTTTTGACACTATTCAGTGGGAATGTGTAAGCTAGCTAATTCTTGTTTTCTGATTTAAAGCACTTTTAAATCTTATCCTGCTCCCTAAAAACAAAAGGTTTTGATCACAAGGGGAAATGTAAGAATGTTAACCCTGTTTTTCAGAAGGGCTACTGTTAATTGCACATAAACACGAAACGTGTTTTCCCACTGTCTCACAGAATGCAATATTTCATGGGAGAAACCTGACCAAAATTAGCACTATCGACAACTCTAACAGATTCCAGACAAAATTCAAACTTAATAGTGGTAAAGAAACAGGTTGTTCACTTGTCGTGGTGCAACAATTCTTAAGACTTCTGTTTGAAATTGCTCAATGACTAGAAAAAGACGTAGTAGTTTACCAAAATTGTTCTCCCACCATATGAAAGTAAACAATTCATGCCTTTATAGGGTCAGGCCCACAGTGAATAGGTATGGCGGCTCACAGAATTTTAAAATAGAGTGAAAGGGAAGTGGTGTACATTCTGGGGGCATTAGGGTAGGGAGATGAATCAAAAAATGCCCTTAGTAATACTTTATATTTAATACTGCAGAAGCTTTACAAATAGAAACCATGTAGTTACCTACCCTAGTTCTTTTGTCATAAAAACAGTCACTTGGTTGGTTGGATTGTAGCTATTACTTATACAGCAACACTTCTTCAATTAGCAGTCTAGACATTTTATAAACAGAAATCTTGGACCAACTGAAAATATTTCTGACTGTATTAATATTTTAGTGCTATAAAATACTATGTGAATCTCTTAAAAATCTGACATTTTACAGTCTGTATTAGACACACTGTTTTTATAGTGTTTTACTTCTGCCTTAAGATTTAGGTTTTTTAAGTGTATTTTTGCCCTGAATTAAGTGTTAATTTGGTAGAAACTCTGCTTTTAAAAATCATCATTTACTGGGTTCTAATAAATTAAAAATTAAACTTGAAAAAAGAAAGAATAACACTATTTCTCAGGTGGAGAAACATTCCATCTTTCCAAGATGTCCTTCCTTAGTGTTCTGACGGTATAATAGTTGAATATTTTAATATTCCAGCCTGTCATTGGCCTGGATCCTGCTTACGAATGTGGTGGTTGGGACTGTAACATCCCCCCAAACTGGGAAGGCGTCGAGAGACCAAAGAATAATTTGGGCAAGTCCAGCTTGATGAATGTATGAGTTTACTAGGACTTACATACTGGACATTCCTGAGCAGCTCTAGAGTCACCCTGCCTCCCATCTCTAAGCTGCCTTTCAGCTAATGTTCTGACTGTTTGCCTACTCTGTGTGCATGATGACAGTGTTTTCTTTGACATGTTCTCAGGTATGCCCTGGGATGTTTGGGTTCTCAGGGATCCCTGCTCCTCAGCTGGGCACCAGGGCCTTGGCTCCCTGCCCAGCCTTCAGGATCCAAGCAACACACATACACTCTTAAGTAACCTGGTGGGGGACACATCACACTACAGTTGTCGATATTGCTAGTTTTGGTCAGGTTTCCCCCATGAAATGTTGCATTCTGTGAGACAGTGGGAGGTAAGTACTACCAATTACCGAATCCAGAGGTTCAGATTAGCTACTAATTTGGGTTAGAACATTAATAATCAACTACCATTTACAGTGTATCTCTATGCTATTACATAAAGATATACTGGTTCCTGCCCTTAGGCAGCTTACTGCCTAGAAGAGGAGATAGCATTTATTAAAAAACTTACTGAAGTGACTTAGTGATTGTTCAGAAGATGGGAAGAACATTCAAGGAATATATTTAACAGACTTGTAGTGCTTTCTTTGGGTAAGTAATTTGCCATTTTAAGTCTAAAAGAGAAATAAGAGTGTCCTCTTGCTTGACATTAAATTTGGTTTACTAGTAAAATCAATGAAGAAACTCAATACAAATGGTCTCCAGCATATAAGTGATGAGCATTTCTAAAGAATAGAAGTAAGTTTTTTGGATCTTGGTAGAATAATGTTGTATATGGACTTGGGAGGCTGAGATAACAGGATGGCTTGCGACTAGGAGTTCAAGACTAGCCTGGGCAACATAGTGAGCCCCTTTCTCTAAAAAATAGAAAAAAATTATCCAGGCATGGTGGTACATGCCTGTAATCCTAGCGACTTGGGAGGTTGAGGTGGCAGGATCACTGGAGCCCAGAATTTGAGGCTGCAGTGAGCCACGATTATGCCATAACACTCCATCCTAAGCAACAGAGTGAGATTCCAACTCAAAGTGGGGGGGAAAAGAATGTTGTACATGATAGATAAGTTCTAGGCTGGCGTCTAAGGGCTCATTTAATCTTTCTACCAGTTACTTATACAAACTTTTGATTTTCCCCCTATTTAATATACTATTAGGGGCTATATCTCACTCATGTAGCACCTACTCATGTGGCTTACAGATCATAGAAACTAGTTATCTTAAATCGTAAATTCTTTTTTTGAACAAATTGTACTATAAAATATACACCTATAGAGGAAAGAAGTTAATTCAGTGTTTGTTCATTTGAACTGAAAGTAAAGCTAAAAAAACAACCCCCTTCTTGTATTGCGAAAACTGCATTCTCTTGTGTATGATAAAAAGGAAGTGCAAAATGCATAGGGACAATGACTCGCCTCTCCCCAGCTCAAATGGTTAAGTGTGCTTCGGAAAGGAATTTGTTAGCCGGGCGCATGGCTCATGCCTATAATCTCAGCACTTTGGGAGGCCGAGGTGGGTGGATCACCTGAGGTCAGGAGTTCAAGACCAGCCTGGCCAACATGGTGAAACCCCATCTCTATTAAAAATACAAAAATTGGCTGGGCATGGTGGCGGCCACCTGTAATCCCAGCTACTCTGGAGGCTGAGGCAGGAGAATCACTTGAACCCAGGAGGTGGAAGTTGCAATGAGCCAAAGTTGCACCATTACACTCCAGCCTGGGCAATGAGCAAAACTCCATCTCAAAAAAGACAGAAAGAAAGAAAGAAATTTGTTGTTGTCAGGGCAGGGCGGCTGCTATTGTCCAGCCAATAGAGACACTTGAAGATTCTTGAGATTCTTGAAGGAGCCAGCTTACTTTTTAAAATAAAAAAATCTTATTTCTAAAACTGAAGTTAGTTGGCAAGGAAGCATTGAAGTTTTATGTATTCTGTCAAACAGTATCAGATGATTATACTCTAGTGAGGAAAATAGCACACAAATTTATGTAATAATTTACTCTAATGAAGGTACTGTTTGAATATGCTACCTTTGCATAAGTCTAAAGAATGATTTTTGTTCCCAGTTAAGTACAAGAATAGCAAAATGTGGAAACGTAAATTTAGCAATTGTTCACTGTTGTTTTCCCACCACCTCACATAATGCTGGAAATATAGTTGGCATTCAGTAATTTTTTTTTTATTGACCAATTGAATGAGTTATTCTGTTCCATGATTCCCACGTCTTTTTCCACACTAAGTTCTTACCACTGCTACAGAGGATATAGTCATAGGGCCTACTGGTTATCCTAGAGTTGACAGGCAATATAGCTTAACAGAAAGAGTGTTGGTGTTGTGTAGAACTGGATTCAAATTCAGATTCTGCCACACTAACCTTTCCCCACCTATAAAATGAGGGCTAGTACATACATCTCAAGGATTAAATGAGGTAATGTGAGAAAGCGTCAGGCATGGTGCCTGGAACATAGTACATATTTAATAAATGCTTGAGGTGCCTGGAACATAGTACATATTTAATAAACGCTTGCAACTATTAGCAAGTGTAAAAATATAGTGATGATCCTAATGATGGTGGAAAAGACATAGGTCAATCAGTGACCACCAAGTAAAAGATAACTGAGACAATTAAGTTTTTTTAGTGGTGTGATTGCTCTGTAAATGTGGCTAGCTAAGGCTAACAACTGATTGTTTCCCAGTATCAGATGATCTAGGCCAAAATACTTAATATCTAGCAGTGTGGTTAGACACATTTCTGCACATAAAGGCTCAGAAACAGATTCAGAAAAAGCAAAACAGAAAAAATAAGGCTTACACAGAAGAGTAAATGAGCTACTTGTTGATATGCTTTAGTGGGCTTGGCAAGAGTGAGTAAAGAGGTAAGCTGGAGGATAGATCATATGCAATCTATGCCTCTAACCCAGAAATCGTGTTTCTAGGAATTTGTTCTAAGGAAATATAGATATGCACAAAAGTGTAACTACAAGAGTATTTGTCATTATAGTATTTAAAAGAGAAAATATATAAATGATGAAAATATTCAACTGTAGGGGATTGTGATACATCCCCTACATTTTATATATATATAAAATGAGATATAAAATGAGATATATATATATATATAAAATGAGATACTGATGCAAGCATTCAGTGAAAAAAAGTAGATTACCAAACCATACGATCCTCATTTATTTTATTTTATTTTTTCTTTTTTTTTTTTAAATTTTTTTACTTTTTGAGATGGAGTCTCGCTCTGTCGCCCAGGCTGGAGTGCAGTGGCACGATGTCGGCTCACTGAAAGCTCTGCCTCCCAGGTTCACGCCATTCTCCTGCCTCAGCCTCCTGAGTAGCTGGGACTACAGGCACCCGCCACCACACCCGGCTAATTTTTCGTATTTTTAGTAGAGACGAGGTTTCACTGCATTAGCCAGGATGGTCTCGATCTTCTGACCTCATGATCCACCCGCCTCGGCCTCCCAAAGTGCTCGGATTACAGGCATGAGCCACTGCACCTGGCCGATCCTCATTTATTTTAAAAAGCAAGATCACACATAAAAAAATAAGAAAGATAAAAAATGTTGGTAAAAATAACTAAAGAGTAAAAATGTAGGGAAAAAGGTAGCCAAGGGATAGATATTGTTGTTCATTTTCTTTTCACAACTTTATTAAGGTATAATTTGTGTGCAATAAACTGCACATATTTAAAGTATATAACTTGACTAGTTTTGACAAATATATACACCTATGAAACTGCCAGTTGTAATTTTGAACATTTTCATGACCCTCCAAAGTTTCCTTGTGTCCATTTGCAATACACACACACACACACACACACACACACACACAGTATGCAGGCAACCATTGATCTACTGTTACAGTAGATTAGTTTGTATCTTTTAGAATTGCATGTAACTGAAATCACACAGTATGTACTACTCCTTTGCATCTGGCTTCTTTCACTCAGCATAATGATTTGAGATTCATCCATGCTGTTACATGTACTAGTAACACATTTTATTACTGAGTAGTATACAATTGTATGAATGTATCACATTTTTGTACCTATTCACCTGTTAGTGGACATTTGGGTTGTTTGCCAAATTACAACCCACATTTGGCTATTACAAAGAAAGCTGCCATTAACGTTTGTGTACAAATCTTTGTGTGGACATGTATTATCTCTTGGGTGAATATCCAGGAATGAAATGGCTATGTTGAGTAATAGATATATTTTTAACTTTTTAAGAAGCCATCAAACTGTCTTCCAAGGTGGTTGTACCATTTTATGTTCCCAGCAGCAGTAACTGGTGGGAATATGGCTCATTCTCCACAGATGATCTGAAGTTTCAAAAGTAAATAAGTTATTGAAGCATGTAATATGATGGTGGTAATTAGCCAACATGTTAATACGTTACTCATAGTGTTGGTTGTGAGGATGACATGCACTAATGCATAAAAAGCATTTAAGCACAGAGGAAGTACGCAATATTCATTGGCAGTTTTATCATCATTCTGTTAATTTAACTTCTTTGGTTGTTAACAGTAGTACATTAGTGACTAATTTTGATAGACTAAAAATAAACAGGCTAGACTTTAAAAACCAGAGTCACATATTGTACAGAAAACATTCACATTCATAAAAATACCCTGAAACAAAATTTATTTTTTTCTTTCCAGTAGAGGGGGCAGTGATTATCTGGCATTGTTGTAAAACAAAAGTTAAGCTTGCCATTATTGTAGTTATAATTTTTAATATAATTTTTGCAGTTATCTCTCAGTAAGTTTTTACTATATACTGTCAAGGTCTGAAAAATACATGATCAATTCAGGATTGATTATAACTTTTTTAAGAAAGATATTTACATTGACTTGTTCTTACTTAAAATGTCTTTGTTATACAGACACATCACCTTCACTTTGGGATGTGGAATTTGCTAAGCAGTTAGCCACAGTCAATGAACAACCCCTTCAGAATGGGTTTGAAGAGCTGATCCCGTGGACAAAAGAGGGGAAACTGTGGGAGTCCCCAGTTAACAATGAAGCAGGTAAGTGTTAATTTCAGTGGGTTATAAAATTTATTGACTGAAATTATTTCTGCCAGATATTCACTTTCAGAGTGTAGATACTTACATGAATTTCAAAACACTTTGTAGATATCTTCATTGTGTCCTAAAAGAAATCTGACAAGGTTTTTTAAAAAGATGTTAGAATTTCACTTATTTTTAGATGCTTGATAAGGAAAATGAAGAAGTAAAACTATATGGCAAAAATGCGTCATGAATTTCTATGACATAAAAGGACTGAGAACTGCAAATGATTGCAGTTTTCTAATTGCTCAACAGGATATTACTTGGTGAATCTTCTATATATTAAATAAGGGGTATGAGATTATACTTCAATTTTGGAGAACATTACAACTCCTAAAGTCTCATGCTGGTGTCCTTTAGTCATAAAACCATTGCAATAATGAGGTGCAGGGAACTTGTATGAGCCACTCAAAGCAAAAACATTAGTAGGCTTTGGAAATCTTTGCCAGCATAATATAGATGCTTTGAACTGGCAACAGAATAGCATCTACTTCACTGGGTAGTTTTTGGAGATATTGCCTCTTCCTAAATCAAAAGGAAAACAGTATTACTATGCTATTTATTTTTTATGATACCCATGTTGTCATCAATTAAACATTTTAATTGAATTTATAGAAGTATTTTGAATTAGAAAAGATTGATTTACTTTTAGGGTAAGATTAGCTAGAAGTTGGAAAAGACTGAATAAATCTTAGGAAAATGTAGTCCATATTTTAACCTTTATAATGTTGTGGTTTCATTGTAACATCTTAATTTTTGATAATCTTTTATTTGTTGGATTAATAGGTGGAACAGAAGCTTAAATATCAGAAATATTTAGTCTTATATGTAAATAATATAATTAATATAAAGTGTTGCTTTTTATAGGAAAACTTTAGAGACTTACAGATTCTTTTAGCAAATTCTTAATATTTTGTATATTCATATTTTTGTTTTTGTTTTTTGAGACGGATTCTCTCTCTGTCTCCCAGGCTGGAGTGCAGTGGTGCGATCTCAGCTCACTGCAACCTCCGCCTCCCGGGTTCAAGGAATTCTCATCCCCCAGCCGAGTAGCTGGGATCACAGGTGTGCATCACCACACCCAGCTAATTTTTGTATTTTTAGTAGAGACGGGGTTTCGCAGTGTCGGCCAGGCTGGTCTCAAACTCCTGACCTCAGGTAATCCGCCTGCCTTGGCCTCCCAAAGTGCTGGGATTACAGGCCTGAACCACCATACCCGGCCTGTATATTCACATTGTACCTGCAATAATACAGCATACTGTGTTTCATGTATTACATAACGTATGTATTGCTTAAAGTATGGTTCTGTGTTCTGGAAGGTACCAGGGTAAGGTAAAAAGACCAACGCCTTTTTAAGTTGTACCAACCTGAGTACCAGCTCTGTCCATTATTGGCCGTTTGCCTTTGAGGAAATTATTTAAGCACCTGGGCCTTAGTTTCCTCTTCTGTAAAATAATATCTGATATTAAGGAAAGATTTGGTCTACTCTTACAACATGTTTGGATTTCATTATTTGAAGAAACTTGGATGTTCCAAGTCCTCATGGTTAAAAACCTGATTTGAAAACCCAGTATTAGGCCGGGCACGGTGGCTCATGCCTGTAATCGTAGTTACTTGGGAGGCTGAGGCAGGAGAATCACTTGAACCCAGGAGGCAGAGGTTGCAGCCAAGATTGCGCCATTGCACTCCAGCCAGGGCAACAGAGTGACACTCCGTCTCAAGAAAAAAATAAATAAATAAATAAAAAAGGAAGAAAGAAAAAAAAACAGTATTGAGGTATAATAATGTGACTTTACTCAGGAGAGTCAGTGAAGCATAGTGGTTAGAAGTTCAAGATCCTGAGTGAGTTACAGAATTGATCTCTCCAAGCCTCACTTCCTTCATCTCTAAAATGATGGGAATAATAATAATAGTACTCATTATATGAGATTGGTGTGAGGAGTAAGTGAGGTTAACCAGTAAAGCATCATCACCATCATCATCCCTGTTTCTACAGCAACAACATTGTGAGGGAGTTTGCTTCTGTAACTATTTTCCGTTGTATACTGTAACATTTTATTTTTCAAAATTTTACTTTATACTGGAACATTTTAAATCTTAGAATATTAGCAAGGATAGTATGTATTATCTGGGAACCACCAAACAGGGTGCTAGGAAAGCACGAACTCGTGGTATATTGTCATCAGCAGTGAAACACTTAAGAGCATCAAAATCATGAGTGATCAAACTCCAACAGAATTTATCTTAAATTTGACCTGGTTTCTGAATAATTTAATTTCTAAAAAAGGAGAGAAACATGGTTTTTTGGTCAGGTTGAGGAGATAAATGTGACAATTGTCCACATGTCACTGTGCATATTATCGATATTTCAGGGTTGGAAAAGGAGGTGGTGGGTAACTCGTTTCCAGCTCCCTAAGGCAATTGTTATCTGAAGTAAAAACAGGAAAGGACTGTGGAAACTCTCACTTTGATCACTGCCCTGGGTACACACTTAGAAACTTGTACTTTGAGAAACTGGCATTGTAACCCGGAGCCTCAACAATTCAATAACTTTCTTTTATATTTCTTATATTTAAATGTTGAGATTACTGAAATACATTTCTTTCCCTACTAATATTTAGCTTTATGAAGATTTACTTGGATGTTTTTGGGGAAAGATGTTTTGTTTTGTTTTTAGTAGCTCACTGGGTCAGTGTTGGAACATAATATTGAAAATGACAAAATGACGTCATGTATTTACAATTTAATGTGCACTATGGTGTTTTTCCATTATATAAAAATTAAGGTTTATTGTTTTGCCACTTAATGTGTATAAATTATTTTTCCAATTTAGAATAGCTTTTTGTTTCTATTTTAAGAACTTGTTAGTCCCTTCTCTTGTGCTTTGCCTGCATAGAGATTTACAAGAACTATTAGGTGGAATTGTTCTTACTTAGATTTGGTACTAGTTTTATACGTTGGATTGTTAATGACATCGTTTTTATTTTAGCTTCTACTTTGATTTTAACTAAATTTAATCACATTTATGCCTACCCAGTAACAGAGTGTTTCTAAGGCTGGTTTTTATGGGGGAGGGGAGATTTGTGGGGGGGGCTTCTTTAATACAACATAAAAGCATGATCCATGAAAGAAGAAAGTGGTAAGTTGAACTATATTTAAAATAAGACGTCTGCACTGTGAGAGATACTGTTAAAAAATAAAAAGATGCCGGGCGCGGTGACTCATGCCTGTAATCCCAGCACTTTGGGAGGCTGAGGCGGGTGGATCACCTGAGGTCAGGAGTTCGAGACCAGCCTCAACATGGAGAAACCCCATCTCTACTAAAAATACAAAATTAGCCAGGCGTGGTGGTGCATGCCTGTAATCCCAGCTACTTGGGAGGCTGAGGCAGGAGAATTGCTTGAACCTGGGAGGTGGAGGTTGTGGTGAGCTGAGATCACGCCATTGCACTCCAGCCTGGGCAACAAGAGTGAAACTCTGTCTCAAAAATAAATAAATAAATAAATAAATAAATAAATAAATAAATAAAAATAAAAAGACAAGCCACAGAGTAGAAGAAAATATTTGCAAAAGACATATCTGTGATAAAGGACAGGTATACAAAATACATATTAAAAATTATTGGCCAGGTGTGGTGGCTCACGCCTGTAATTGCAGCACTTTGGGAGGCCAAGGCAGGTGGATCACCTGAGGTCAGGAGTTCAAGACTAGCCTATCAACACAGTGAAACCTCGTCTCTACTAAAAGTATAAAAATTAGCCAGGCATGGTGGTGGACACCTGTAATCCTAGCTACTTGGGAGGTTAAGGCAAGAGAATCGCTTGAACCCGGGAGGTGGAGGTTGCAGTGAGCCAAGATTGTGCCATTGCACTCCAGCCTGGGCAACAAGAGTGAAACTCTGTCTCAAAATAAATAAATAAATAAATAAATAAATAAATAAATAAATAAATAAAAAAATCTTAAAACTCAACAATGAGAAATGAAAAACCCCATTATAAAATGGCAAAATATGGCTGGGTGCAGTGGCTCACACTTATAATCCCAACCCTTTGGGAGGCTGAGGCAGGCAGATCACTTGAGGTTAGGAGTTTAAGACCAGCCTGGCCAACACAGTGAAACCCTGTCTCCGCTAAAAATACAAAAATTAGCCAGGCGTGGTTGTACACTCTTGTAATTCCAGCTACTGAGGAGGCTGAGGCACAAGAATATCTTGAACTGAGGACAGGGAGGTTGCAGTGAGCTGAGATCTTGTCACTGCACTCCAGCCTGGGTGATGGAGCAAGACTGTCTCAATAAAATAAAATAAAATAAAATGGGCTAGTATGGTGGCTCATGCCTGTAATCCCAGCACTTTGGAAGCCCGAGGTGGGCGGATCACCTGAGGTCAGGAGTTTGAGACCAGCCTGGCCAACATGGTGAAACCCCATCTCTACTAAAAACACAAAAATTAGCTGGGCAGAGTGTCACATGTCTGTAATCCCAGCTACATGGGAGGCTAAGGCAGGAGAATCGCTTGAACCTGGGAGGCGGAGTTTGCATTGACTGAGATTGTGCCGCACACTCCAGCCTGGGTGACAGAGCGAGACTTCGTCTCAAAAAAAAAAAAAATAAATAAAATAAAAATAAAAATAAATAAAAATAAAATGGTAAACTATCTGTTCAGTTACCTTACCAAAGAACATATAAGGATGGCATATGAAAACATCATATGTTGTTAGGGAATTGGAAATTATTTTTTTTCAAATAGCTAAATTTTCACTTTTTAATTTATGTCTTCTTTTTAAAACTCTCATTTATTTGTGTCTCTAATTTTTGTTTTCCTCCTTTTTTTTTTTAATTTCCAACTTTTAGGTTCAGGGGTACATGTGCAAGTTTGTTACATGGGTAACTTGAGTGTCATGGGGGTTTGGTGTACAGATAATTTTGTCACCCAGGTAATCAGCATAATACCTGATAGGTAGTTTCCCAATATTCATTCTCCTCCACCCTCCACCCTCCACCCTCCAGCCCCAGTGTCTGTTGTTCCCTTCTTTGTGCCTGTTGTTCCCTTCTTTGTGCCTGTATGTACTTGGTGTTTAGCTCCCACTTATAAGTGAGGAATGCAGTATTTGGTTTTCTGTTTCTGCATTAATTCACTTAGGATAATGGCCTCCAGCTCCATCCATGTTGCAGCAAAGGCCATGTTCTCATTATTTTTGTCGCTGCATAGTATTCCATGGTGTATATGTCCCCCATTTTCTTTATCCAGTCCACCACTCATGGGCACCTAGGTTGATTTCATGTCTTTGTTGTTATTGTGAATAGTGCTGCAATGAACATACATATGCATGTGTCTTTATGATAGAATAATTTATATTCATGTGGGCATATACCCAGTAATGGGATTGCTGGGTGGAATGGTAGTCCTGTTTTAAGTTCTTTGAGAAATCTCCAGACTGCTTTCCACAGTGGCTGAACTAATTTACATTTCCACCAACAGTGTATAAGCATTCCCCTTCCTCTGCAACCTCACCAACATCTGTTGTTTTTGATTTTTTAATAATAGTCATTCAGACTGGTGTGAGGTGGTATCTCGTTGTGGTTTTGATTTGCATTTCCCGGATGATTCATGACATTGAGCATTTTTCATATGTTTGCTGGCCATGTGTATGTCTTTTTTTGAGAAGCGTCTGTTCATGTCCTTTGCCCATTTTTTAATAGTATTGATTATTTTTTGCTTCTTCAGTTGTTTGAGTTATAGATTCTGGATATTAGACCTTTGTTGGATGCATAGTTTGCAGATATTTTCTCTCATTCTGCAGGTTGTCTGTCTACTGAAATTTCTTTTGTTGTGCAGAAGCTCATTAGTTTTATTAGATCACACTTGTCAATTTTTATTTCTGTTACAGCTGCTTTTTTTTGTTTGTTTTTTGAGACAGAGTTTTTGCTCTTGTTGTGGAGGGGAGTGCAGTGGGGTGATCTCAGCTCACTGCAACCTCTGCCTCCCAGCCTCAAGTGATTCTCCTGCCTCAGCCTCCCAAGTAGCTGGGATACAGGTGCCCGCCAGCATGCCCAGCTAATTTTTTTGTATTTTTCATAGAGATGGGGTTTTGCCATGTTGGCCAGGCTGGTCTTGAACTCCTGATCTCAGGTGATCTGCCCGCCTCAGCCTCCCAAAGTGCTGGGATTACAGGAGTGAGTCACTGCGCCTGGCCTACAGTTGCTTTTTGACTTTGTCATGAAGTCCTTGCCTGGGCTGTTGTCTAGAATGGTATTTCCTAGATCTTCTTCTAGGGTTTTTATAGTTTTAGGTTTCACATTTAAGCCTTTAATCCACCTTGAGTTGATTTTTGTATATGGTCAAAGGTGGGGGTCCAATTTCAGTCTTCTGCATATGGCTAGTCTAAGGCTATTTTTGATATGCTTTCCTAGAGTAACTCTCAATTTAGAGGCTTCAGTGGCAAAAGAAGGTCAGGATGGATGTTGATCACACTTTTGTTTCTATTCTTTAGTTGGTTTAAACCTTTTCACTTCTTACATATCCTCTATGATATCTGGAATATATGCTGTAATATGAGGCAAGAAGAACAGTGAGATAAGTTCAAATTACCATAAAACCCTAAAGAAGGTCTCTGTTATTTGAGCAAGTATAGTGTGGAGAAAATTAGGGGAAGTGTAAAGATTATTAGGTAGGTGCTAACTGAAAGGTAGCAGGGTCTGTTTGTTGTTTTAGATGAGATTATGGCCTGTGAACAAGAGCCTTAAAGTACTGACAGAAAAAGAAATAATAGTTTTGATACTACATAGAAGTGGAAAACAACAATTCAAAGTGAAAATGACTGAATTTGGTTCAGTGCTCTACTATGTCCTTCTCAGAAAGAATTGATCATTGCTACTAACTGCAATTCACCCTTTATTTGTTGTACCATATTTTTAAAGTCTATTCAATATTTAAAGCAGAATTAGACAAAATTAACCTGTCACCTTATTTGATTGTGCATCATACAGAATTTCCTTCTTATATTTAATGTTTCACTGTCTCTTATGTTTTCTTTACTGTATTGTGCTTCTTTGGTTTATTAAAAATATTTTAAATTACATAATAATGAAAGTTTACCTGCAAAAAAGTCAAATGGTGTAAAAAAATTATACTTTACCTGTCATTTCTCTTCTTTTTTTCTGAAATAAGCATTTTCGATAGTTTGATATGTGTTCTCTCAATCCACATTAAATGGCAGTTACACATTTATCTGCTGTTTTATTTGACTTGTGTGGGAACCTACTATACATATATTGTCCTGCAGTGTGCATATATATATGTATATTTATTACTTAGCAGTATGTCTTGAAAGCATTTCCTTGTCAGTACATACAGATAGACCTTATTTATTTCACAGTTCTATATGTCCCATTGTTATGAACGCAGACCATAATTTTTTTTTACCATTTTCCTTTTGAATAATGGAGCTATAGTAGATCCTTTTACACATGTTCTTGAGTACATGTTTGAATACTTTCAATTCCTAGAAGGGTCAAAGAATAGGTGTATTTTAAATTGCAATAAATACTTACAAATTATCTTCTGAAATGATAGCCAGTTGACCCACTCCAACCAGTTATGTAAAAATCCTGTTTTTCCACAGTCTAACTAATACTGAATATTGTTAATCTTTCAAATGTTCTGATTAAAAACTGATTATCAATGGTGTTTTCTTTTGCATTTCGCTGATTGATAACCAGATTACACGTCTTTTCATATGTTTATTGGCTATTTGTACTTCCTCTGTGACTTACCTTTTTACATCCTTTGACTGTTTCTGTTGGGCTCTTTGTTAGTTGTGTTTGTAGGAACTCAATATATTATGGGCTTTAATTCTTAAACTCTTACATGTGTTGGAAATATGTTTCCCAGTCTGTCTCTTTGCCTTCTTTTAAAATAATTTGACTTTAAAAATCATAGTAAGCATTTGGTTTAATATAAAAGGTGATAATATAAAGCACAAGGCTTACGAAGCAGTTCTTTTTATCACCTATTAGGCCTGTTCTCAGAGTCAACATCTTTTAATCTTTTAGATGTAGTTTACTTTTTATATTTCTAAATTATATGCTTCTATCTATTTTAGATGTCATCTAGTGTATATATCTTATCCTCATCCTTCCAATATAGATACATCACAATTTTTTGTTAGATCTGTATTCATTGTTTACACTAATATGACTATGCAGTGGCAGGATCTTGGCTCACTGTAGCCTTGAATTCCTGGGCTCAAGTGAGCTTCCTATCTCATCCTTTATTTATTTATTTATTTATTTTATTTTATTATTATTATACTTTAAGTTTTAGGGTACATGTGCACAGTGTGCAGGTTAGTTACATATGTATACATGTGCCATGCTGGTGTGCTGCACCCATTAACTCGTCATTTAGCATTAGGTATATCTCCTAATGCTATCCCTCCCTGCTCCCCCCACCCCACAACAGTCCCCAGAGTGTGATGTTCCCCTTCCTGTGTCCATGTGTTCTCATTGTTCAATTCCCACCTATGAGTGAGAACATGCGGTGTTTGTTTTTTTGTCCTTGCGATAGTTTACTGAGAATGATGATTTCCAATTTCATCCATGTCCCTACAAAGGACATGAACTCATCCTTTTTTATGGCTGCATAGTATTCCATGGTGTATATGTGCCACATTTTCTTAATCCAGTCTATCATGGTTGGACATTTGGGTTGGTTCCAAGTCTTTGCTATTGTGAATAATGCCGCAATAAACATACGTGTGCATGTGTCTTTATGGCAGCATGATTTATA
The DNA here is from genome assembly GCF_028885655.2 of Pongo abelii. NCBI lineage: Eukaryota > Metazoa > Chordata > Mammalia > Primates > Hominidae > Pongo > Pongo abelii. The sequence continues at coordinate 23,081,967 of NC_071999.2, forward strand.
GTCCTTTGGGTATATACCCAGTAATGGGATGGCTGGGTCAAATGGTATTTCTAGTTCTAGATCCCTGAGGAATTGCCACACTGACTTCCACAAGGGTTGAACTAGTTTACAGTCCCACCAACAGTGTAAAAGTGTTCCTATTTCTCCACATCCTCTCCAGCACCTGTTGTTTCCTGACTTTTGAATGATTGCCATTCTAACTGGTGTGAGATGGTATCTCACTGTGGTTTTGATTTGCATCTCTCTGATGGCCGGTGATGATGAGCAATTTTCATGTGTTTTTTGGCTGCATAAATGTCTTCTTTTGAGAAGTGTCTGTTCATGTCCTTCGCCCACTTTTTGATGGGGTTGTTTGTTTTTTTCTTGTAAATTTGTTTCAGTTCATTGTAGATTCTGGATATTAGCCCTTTGTCAGATGAGTAGGTTGTGAAAATTTTCTCCCATTTTGTAGGTTGCCTGTTCACTCTAATGGTAGTTTCTTTTGCTATGCAGAAGCTCTTCAGTTTAATTAGATCCCATTTGTCAATTTTGGCTTTTGTTGCCATTGCTTTTGGTGTTTTAGACATGAAGTCCTTGCCCATGCCTGTGTACTGAATGGTAATGCCTAGGTTTTCTTCTAGGGTTTTTATGGTTTTAGGTCTAATGTTTAAGTCTTTAATCCATCTTGAATTGATTTTTGTATAAGGTGTAAGGAAGGGATCCAGTTTCAGCTTTCTACATACGGCTAGCCAGTTTTCCCAGAACCGTTTATTAAATAGGGAATCCTTTCCCCATTTCTTGTTTTTCTTAGGTTTGTCAAAGATCAGATAGTTGTAGATATGCGGCGTTATTTCTGAGGGCTCTGTTCTGTTCCATTGATCTACGTCTCTGTTTTGGTACCAGTACCATGCTGTTTTGGTTACTGTAGCCTTGTAGTAGAGTTTGAAGTCATGTAGCGTGATGCCTCCAGCTTTGTTCTTTTGTCTTAGGATTAACTTGGCGATGCGGGCTGTTTTTTGGTTCCATATGAACTTTAAAGTAGTTTCTTCCAATTCTGTGAAGAAAGTCATTGGTAGCTTGATGGGGATGGCATTGAATCTATAAATTACCTTGGGCAGTATGGCCATTTTCACGATATTGATTCTTCCTACCCATGAGCATGGAATGTTCTTCCATTTGTTTGTATCCTCTTTTATTTCCTTGAGCAGTGGTTCGTAGTTCTCCTTGAAGAGGTCCTTCATGTCCCTTGTAAGTTGGATTCCTAGGTATTTTATTCTCTTTGAAGCAATTGTGAATGGGAGTTCACTCATGATTTGGCTCTCTGTTTGTGTGTTATTGGTATATAAGAATGCTTGTGATTTTTGTACATTGATTTTGTATCCTGAGACTTTGCTGAAGTTGCTTATCAGCTTAAGGAGATTTTGGGCTGAGACAATGGGGTTTTCTAGATATACAATCATGTCATCTGCAAACAGGGACAATTTGACTTCCTCTTTTCCTAATTGAATACACTTTATTTCCTTCTCCTGCCTAATTACCCTGGCCAGAACTTCCAACACTATGTTGAATAGGAGTGGTGAGAGAGGGCATGCCTGTCTTGTGCCAGTTTTCAAAGGGAATGCTTCCAGTTTTTGCCCATTCAGTATGATATTGGCTGTGGGTTTGTCATAGATAGCTCTTATTATTTTGAGATACATCCCATCAATACCTAATTTATTGAGAGTTTTTAGCATGAAAAGTTGTTGAATTTTTTCAAAGGCCTTTTCTGCATCTATTGAGATAATCATGTGGTTTTTGTTTTGTGGTTCTGTTTATATGCTGGATTACATTTATTGATTTGCGTATATTGAACCAGCCTTGCATTCCAGGGATGAAGCACACTTGATCATGGTGGATAAGCTTTTTGATGTGCTGCTGGATTCTGTTTGCCAGTATTTTATTGAGGATTTTTGCATCAATGTTCATCAAGGATATTGGTCTAAAATCCTCTTTTTTGGTTGTGTTGCTTCCCGGCTTTGGTATCAGGATGATGCTGGCCACATAAAATGAGTTAGGGAGGATTCCCTCTTTTTCTATTGATTGGAATAGTTTCAGAAGGAATGGTATCAGCTCCCCCTTGTACCTCTGGTAGAATTCGGCTGTGAATCCATCTGGTCCTGGACTCTTTTTGGTTGGTAAGCTATTGATTATTGCCACAATTTCAGAGGCTGTTATTGGTCTACTGAGAGATTCAACTTCTTCCTGGTTTAGTCTTGGGAGGATGTATGTGTCAAGGAATTTATCCATTTCTTCTAGATTTTCTAGTTTATTTGCATAGAGGTGTTTACAGTATTCTCTGATGGTAGTTTGTATTTCTGTGGGATCAGTGGTGATATCCCCTTTGTCATTTTTTATTGCGCCTATTTGATTCTTCTCTCTTTTCTTCTCTATTAGTCTTGCTAGAGGTCTATCAATTTTGTTGATCTTTTCAAAAAACAAGCTCCTGGATTCATTGAATTTTTGAAGGGCTTTTTTTGTCTCTATCTCCTTCAGTTCTGCTCTGATCTTAGTTATTTCTTGCCTTCTGCTAGCTTTTGAATGTGTTTGCTCTTGCTTCTCTAGTTCTTTTAATTGTGATGTTAGGGTGTCAATTTTGGATCTTTCCTGCTTTCTCTTGTGGGCATTTAGTGCTATAAATTTCCCTCTACACACTGCTTTGAATGTGTCCCAGAGATTCTGGTGTGTTGTGTCTTTGTTCTCATTGGTTTCAAAGAACATCTTTATTTCTGCCTTCATTTTGTTATGTACCCAGTAGTCATTCAGGAGCAGGTTGTTCAGTTTCCATGTGGTTGAACGGTTTTGAGTGAGTTTCTTAATCCTGAGTTCTAGTTTGATTGCACTGTGGTCTGAAAGACAGTTTGTTACAATTTCAGTTCTTTTACATTTGCTGAGGAGTGCTTTACTTCCAACTGTGTTGTCAATTTTGGAATAGGTGTGGTGTGGTGCTGAAAAGAATGTATATTCTGTTGATTTGGGGTGGAGAGTTTTGTAGATGTCTATTAAGTCTGCTTGGTGCAGAGCTGAGTTCAATTCCTGGATATCCTTGTTAACTTTCTGTCTCATTGATCTGTCTAATGTCGACAGGGGGGTGTTAAAGTCTTGCATTATTATTGTGTGGGAGTCTAAGTCTCTTTGTAGGTCACTCAGGACTTGCTTTATGAATCTGGGTGCTCCTGTATTGGGTGCATATATATTTAGGATAGTTAGCTCTTCTTGTTGAATTGATCCCTTTACCATTATGTAATGGCCTTCTTTGTCTCTTTTGATCTTTGTTGGTTTAAAGTCTGTTTTATCAGAGACTAGGATTGCAACCCCTTCCTTTTTTTGTTTTCCATTTGTTTGGTAGATCTTCCTCCATCCCTTTATTTTGAGCCTATGTGTGTCTCTGTAAGTGAGATGGGTTTCCTGAATACAGCACACTGATGGGTCTTGACTCTTTATCCAATTTGCCAGTCTGTGCCTTTTAATTGGAGCATTGAGCCTATTTACATTTAAGGTTAGTATTGTTATGTGTGAATTTGATCCTGTCATTATGATGTTAGCTGGTTATTTTGCTCATTAGTTGATGCAGTTTCTTCCTAGCCTTGATGGTCTTTACAATTTGGCATGTTTTTGCAGTGGCTGGTACCGGTTGTTCCTTTCCATGTTTAGTGCTTCCTTCAGGAGCTCTTTTAGGGCAGGCCTGGTGGTGACAAAATCTCTCAGCATTTGCTTGTCTGTAAAGTATTTTATTTCTCCTTCACTTATGAAGCTTAGTTTGGCTGGATATGAAATTCTGGGTTGAAAATTCTTTTCTTTAAGAATGTTGAATATTGGCCCCCACTCTCTTCTGGCTTGTAGAGTTTCTGCTGAGAGATCCGCTGTTAGTCTGATGGGCTTCCCTTTGAGGGTAACCCGACCTTTCTCTCTGGCTGCCCTTAACATTTTTTCCTTCATTTCAACTTTGGTGAATCTGACAATTATGTGTCTTGGAGTTGCTCTTCTTGAGGAGTATCTTTGTGGTGTTCTCTGTATTTTCTGAATCTGAATGTTGGCCTGCCTTGCTAGATTGGGGAAGTTCTCCTGGATAATATCCTGCAGAGTGTTTTCCAACTTGGTTCCATTCTCCCCGTCACTTTCAGGTACACCAATCAGACGTAGATTTGGTCTTTTCACATAGTCCCATATTTCTTGGAGGCTTTGTTCATTTCTTTTTATTCCTTTTTCTCTAAACTTCTCTTCACTCTTCATTGCATTCATTTCATCTTCCATCACTGATACCCTTTCTTCCAGTTGATCGCCTCGGTTACTGAGGCTTGTGCATTCGTCACATAGTTCTCATGCCTTGGTTTTCAGCTCCATCAGGTCCTTTAAGGACTTCTCTGCATTGATTATTCTAGTTATCCATTTGTCTAATTTTTTTTCAAAGTTTTTAACTTCTTTGCCATTGGTTTGAGCTTCCTCCTTTAGCTCAGAGTAGGTTGATCTTCTGAACCCTTCCTCTCTCAACTCGTCAAAGTTATTCTCCATCCAGCTTTGTTCCGTTGCTGGTGAGGAGCTGCATTCCTTTGGAGGAGGAGAGGTGCTCTGATTTTTAGAGTTTCCGGTTTTTCTGCTCTGTTTTTTCCCCATCTTTGTGGTTTTATCTACCTTTGGTCTTTGATGATGGTGACGTACAGATGGGTTTTTGGTGTGGATGTCCTTTCTGTTTGTTAGTTTTCCTTCTAACAGTCAGGACCCTCAGCTGCAGGTCTGTTGGAGTTTACTGGAGGTCCGCTCCAGACACCGTTTGCCTGGGTATCAGCAGCAGTGGCTGCAGAACAGCAGATATTGGTGAACCGCAAATGCTGCTGCCTGATCATTCCTCTGGAAGTTTTGTCTGAGAGGAATACCTGGCCATGTGAGGTGTCAGTCCGCCCCTACTGGGTTTGCCTCCCAGTTAGGCTACTCAGGGGTCAGGGACCCACTTGAGGAGGCAGTCTGCCCATTCTCAGACCTCAAGCTGCGTGCTAGGAGAACCACTACCCTCTTCAAAGCTGTCAGACAGGGACATTTAAGACTGCAGAGGTTATTGCTGTCTTTTGTTTGTCTGTGCCCTGCCCCCAGAGGTGGAGCCTACAGAGGCAGGCAGGCCTCTTTGAGCTGTGGTGGGTTCCACCCAGTTTGAGCTTCCTGGCCACTTTGTTTACCTACTCAAGCCTCAGCCATGGCGGGCACCCCTCCCCCAGCCTCACTGCCACCTTGCAGTTTGATCTCAGACTGCTGTGCTAGCAATGAGCGAAGCTCCGTGGGTGTAGGACCCTCCGAGCCAGGTGTGGGATATAATCTCCTGGTGTGCCATTTGTTAAGCCCGTTGGAAGAGCGCAGTATTAGGGTGGGAGTGACCCGATTTTCCAGGTGCCATCTGTCACCCCTTTCTTTGACTAGGAAAGGGAATTCCCTGACCCCTTGCACTTCCTGGGTGATGCAATGCCTCGCCCTGCTTTGGCTCACGCATGGTGCACTGCACCCACTGTCCTGCACCCACTGTCCGGCACTCCACCATGAGATGAACCCAGTACCTCAGTTGGAAATGCAGAAATCACCCATCTTCTGCATTGCTCATGCTGGGAGCTGTAGACTGGAGCTGTTCATATTCGGCCATCTTGGCTCCACCCCACCACAGTTTCTTTAGCCATTCATTGATTGATGGGCATTTCGGTTGGTTCCATATTTTTGCGATTGCAAATTGTGCTGCTATAAACATGTGTGTGCAAAATCTTTTTCATAAATGACTTCTTTTCCTCTAGGTAGATATCCAGTAGTGAGATTGCTGCATCAAATGATAGTTCTACTTTTAGTTCTTTGAGAAATCTCCACACTGTTTTCCATAGTGGTTGTGCTAGTTTAGATTCCCACCAGTAGTATAGAAGTGTTCCCTTTTCACTGCATCCATGCCAACATCTATTATTATTTAATTTTTCTATTATGGTCATTCTTGCAGGAGTAAGTTGGTATCACATTGTGGTTTTGATTTGCATTTCCCTGATCATTAGTGATGTTGAGCATTTTTTCATATGTTTGTTGCCATTCATATATCTTCTTTTGAGAATTATCTGTTCATATCCTTAGCCCACTATTTGATGGGACTGTTTGGTTTTATCTTGCTAATTTCTTTGAGTTCATTGTAGATTCTGGATATTAGTCCTTTGTCAGATGGGTAGATTGTGAAGATTTTCTCCCACTATGTGTGTTGTCTGTTTACTCTGCTGACTGTTCCTTTTGCTGGGCAAATACTCTAGTTTAATTAAGTCCTAGCTATTTATCTTTGTTTTTATTGCATTTGATTTTGGGTTCTTGGTCATGAAATCCTTGCCTAAGCCAATGTCTAGGAAGGGTTTTCTGATGTTATTTCTAGAATTTTTACAGTTTCAGGTCTTAGAGTTAAGTCCTTAATCCATCTTGAGTTGATTTTTGTATAAGGTGAGAGATGGGGATCCAGGTTCATTCTCCTATATGTGGCTTGTCAATTATCCCAGCACCATTTGTTGAATAGGGTACCTTTCACCACTTTATGTTTTTGTTTGCTTTGTCAAAGATCAGTTGGCAGTAAGTATTTTGCTTTATTTCTGGGTTCTCTATTTGTTCCATTGTTCTATGTGCCTATTTTTATATGAATACCATGCTGTTTTGGTGACTATGGCCTTATAGTATAGTTTGAAATCAGGTAATGTGATGCCTCCCAATTTGTTCTTTTGGTTCTTTTGGCTTAGTCTTGCTCTGGCTGTGCAGGCTTTTTTTTTTTTTTTTTTTTTTTTTTTTGTCCCATATGAACTTTAAGATTATTTTTTCTAGTTCTCTGAAAAGTGATGGCAGTATTTTGAAGGGAATTACATCAAATGTATAGATGGCTTTTGGCAGTATGGTCATTTTCACAATATTGATTCTACCCATCCATGCACATGGGATGTGTTTCCATTTGTTTGTGTCGTCTATGATTTATTTCAGCAGTGTTTTGTAGTTTTCCTTGTAGAGGTCTTTCACCCCTCAGTTAGGTATATTTCTAAGTGTTGGTTTTTTTGCAGCTGTTGTAAAAGGGGTTGAGTTCTTTATTTGATTCTCAGCTTGGTCACTGTTGGTGTATAATAGAGCTACTGATTTGTGTACATTGATTTTATATCCTGAAGGTTTGCTGAATTTGCCATGTCTAAGGTCGACCATATGGCTCTCGCCTTCACATGTCTAAGGTTGACCAGATGGCTATTACCTTGCCATGTCTAAGGCAACCAGATGACTCTTGCCTTCCTATGTCTAAGGTCAACCAGATGATGTTGCCTTGTTCTGAGTAAGGTCAATCAGATGGCTCTTGCCTTTCTAAGTCTAAGGTTGACCAGATGGCTCTCCCCTTGCCATGTCTAAGGTTGACAAGATGGCTGTTACATTCCCATGTCTAAGATCGATGAGATGGCTCTCGCCTTCCCATGTCTATGGTAGACCAGATGGCTGTCACCTTCCCATATCTAAGGTCGACAAAATGGCTCTTGCCTTGCCATGTCTAAGGTCAACCAGATGGCTGTCACCTTCCCATGTCTAAGGTCGACCAGATGGCTCTTGTCTTCCCATGTCTAAGGTTGACCAGATGACTCTCGCCTTGCCTTGTCTAAGGTCGACCAGATCACCCTTGCCTTGCCATGTCTAGGTTGACCAGATAGCTCTTGCCTTGCCATGTCTAAGGTCAACCAGATGGTTCTCACCTTCCCATGTCGAATGTTAACCAGATGGCTCTCACCTTGCCATGTCTAAGGTCAACAAGATGGCTCTCACTTTGCCATGTCTAAGGTCGACCAGAAGGCTCTCACCTTGCCATGTCTAAAGTCAACCAGAGGGCTCTCGCCTTCCCATGTCTAGGGTCGACCAGATGGCACTCTCCTTGCCATGATGATATGATCGTATACCTAGAAAACCCTAAAGACTCCTCCAAAAAGCTCCTAGAACTGATAAATGAACTCAGCAAAGTTTGTACTGATCTGTGTACATTGATTTTGTGTCCTGAAACTTTGCTGAATTCATTTACCAGTTCTGGGAGCTTTTTGGAGGAGTCTTCAGGGTTTTCTAGGTATACAATTATATCTTTGGCAAGCAACGACACTTTGGCTTCCTCTTTACTGATATGGATGCTCTTTGCTTCTTTCTTTTATCTGATTGCTCTGGATAGGACTTCCAGTACTATGCTGAATAGAAATGGTAAGAGTGGGCATCCATGTCTTGTTCCAGTTCTCAGAGGGAATGCTTTCAGCTTTTCCCCATTCAGTATAGTTTTGGATGTGGCTTTGTCATAGATCGCTTTTATTACATTGAGGTATGTCCCTTGGATGCCAATTTTGCTGAGGGTTTAAATAATAAAGATATGCTGGATTTTGTCCAATGCTTTTTCTGCATCTATTGAGATGATCATGTGATTATTGTTTTAAATTATCTTTATGTGGTGTATCACATTTATTGATTTGTGTATGTTAAGCCATCCCTGCATCTCTGGTATGAAACCCACTTGATCATGGTAGATTGTCTTTTTGATATGTTGTTGGATATGGTTAGCTAGTATTTTGTTAAGGATTTTTGCATCTATGTTCATCAGAGATAATGGTCTGTAGTTTTCTTTTTTTGTTATGTTCTTTCCTGGTTTGGGTACTAGGATGATACTGGCTTCATAGAATGATTTAGGGAGGATTCCTTCTTTCTCTATTTTGTGGAAGAGTGTCAATAGGATTGGTACCAATTCTTCTTTGAATGTCTGGTAGAATTCAACTGTAAATCTATCTGGTCCTGGACATTTTTGTTGGTAATTTTTTTATTACTATTTTAATATTGCTGCTTGTTATTGGCCTGTTCAGGTTATCTATTTCTTTTTTATTTAAGCTAGGAGGGTTGTGTCTATCCAGGAATATATCCATCTTCTCTATTTTCTAGTTTATCTGCATAAAGGTGTTCATAGTAGCCTTGAATGATCTTTTGTATTTCTGTAGTGTTGTTTGTAATATCTCCCATTTCTTTTCTAATTGAGCTTATTTGGAATTTCTCTCTTCTTTATTAATCTTGCTAATGGTCTATCAATTTTGTTTATCTTTTCAAACAGCCAGCTTTCTGTTTCATTTATCTTTCTGATATTTTGTTTGTTTGTTTCAATTTCATTTAGTTCTGCTCTGATCTTGGTTATTTCCTTTCTTCTACTGGGTTTGGCTTTGATTTGTTCTTATTTCTCTTGTTCCTTGAGGTGTGACCTTAGATTGTATATTTGTGCTTTTTCAGACTTTCTGATGTAGGCATTTAGGGCTATAAACTTTCCTCTTAGCACCACCTTTGCTATATCCCAGAGGTTTTGATAGATTGTGTCACTATTATCATTCAGTTTGAAGAAATTTTTAATTTCCTATTTGATTTCAGTGTTGACCCAGTGATCATTCAGGAGCAGACTATTTAATTTCCCTGTATTTGCATGGTTTGAAGATTCCTTTTGGAGTTGATTTCCAATTATATTCCACTGTGGTCTGAGAGAGTACTTAGTATAGTTTTAGTTTTCTTAAATTTATTGAGACTTCTTTTGTGGCCTATCATATAGTCTATCTTGGAGAAAGTTCCATGCATTGATGAAAAGAATGTATATTCTGCACTTGTTGGGTAGAATGTTCTGTAAATATCTGTTAAGTGCATTTGTTCCAGGATATGGTTATATCCACTGTTTCTTCATCAACTTTCTTTCTTGATGACCTGTCTAGTGCTGTCAGTGGAGTATTGAAGTCCCCAACTATTACTGTGTTGCTGTCTATCTCATTTCTTAGGTCTAGTAGTAATTGTTTTATAACTTTGGGAGTTCCAGTGTTAGGTGCATATATATTTAGGATTGTGATATTTTTCTGTTGGACAAAGCTTTTTATCATTATATAAGTTCTTCATCTTTTTTAACTGGTGTTGCTTTAAAGTTTTTTTCTGTCTGAGGTAAGAATAGCTACTCCTGGTTACTTTTGGTGTCCATTTGCATGGAATGTTTTTTTTCCACCCCTTTACCTTAAGTTATGTGACTCCTTATGTGTTAGGTGAGTTTCTTGAAGGCAGCAGATAGTTGGTTGGTGAATTCTTATCCATTCTACAATTCTATATCTTTTAAGCAGAGCATTTAGACCATTAACATTCAACATTAATATTGAGATGTGAGGTACTATTCCATTCATGCTATTTGTTGATTGTATACCATGTTTTTTTTTTCACTGTGTTATTGTTTTATAGGTCCTGTGAGACATGGAAAAGTGAAAGCCATCTAGTTGACCTTACATAGAACAAGGCGAGAGCCATCTGGTCGACCTTAGACATAGGCACACAAAAGCCATCTGGTCGACCTTAGACATGGCAAGGCAAGAGCCGTCTGGTCCACCTTAGACATGGCGAGGCAAGAGCCATCTGTTCAACCTCAGACATGGCAAGGCAAGAGCCATCTGGTCGACCTTAGACATGGCAAGGCGAGAGACATCTGGTGGACCTTAGACATGGCAAGGCGAGAGCCATCTGGTCAACCTTAGACATGGCAAGGCAAGAGTCATCTGGTTGAACTTAGACAATGGGCTATTGCCTTGCCATGTCTAAGGTCGATCAGATGGCTCTTGCCTTGCCATGTCTATGGTTGTCCTGGGAGATTTATGCTTTACACAGTTTCTGTTTTTATGTGTTCCAGGATTTGTTTCAAGATTTAGAGCTCCTTTTACAGTTCTTGTAGCGCTGGGTTGGTAGTGACAAATTTTCTCAGCATTTGTTTGTCTGAAAAAGACTACATCTTTCATTCATTTATGAAGCTACAAGGCAAGAACCATCTGATCCAACTTAGACATGGCAAGGTAATAGCCATCTGGTCCACCTTAGACATGGGAAGGCGAGGGCCATCTGGTGACCTTATATAAAATTATTGGCTGATAATTGTTTTGTTTAAGGAAGCTGAAGATAGGGCCCCAATCACTTCTAGCTTATAGGGTTTCTTCTGAGAAATCTGTTAATCTGATAGATTTTTCTTTTTAGGTTACCTGGTGCTTTTGCCTCACAGCTCTTAGGAGTATTTCCTTCATCTTGACTTTAGATAACCTGATGACAATGTGCCTAGGTGATGATCTTTTTGTGACGAATTTCCCAGATGTCCTTTTAGCTTATTTTATTTGAATATCTAGGTCTCTAGCAAGGCTGGGGAAGTGTTCCTTGATTATTTCCCAAAATACGTTTTCCAAACTTGTAGATTTCTCTTCTTCCTCAGGAACACCAATCATTCTTAGGTTTGGTCACTTAACATGATCCCAAACTTCTTGGAGGCTTTGTTCATTTTTTCTTATTCTTTTTTCATTGTCTTTGGTGGATTGGGTTAATTCAATAACTTTGTCTTTGAGCTGAAATTGTTTCTTCTGCTTGTTTGATTCTATTGCTGAGAGTTTCCAGAGCGTTTTGCATTTCTCTAAGTGCATCCTTTGTTTCCTGAAGCTGTGGTTGTTTTTTATTTATGCTATCTATTTCACTGAAGATATCTCCCCTCATTTCTTGTATCATTTTTTGGATATCCTTAAATTGGACTTCACCATTCTCTGGTGCCTCCTTAATTAGCTTAATAACTGAACTTCTGAATTATTTTTCAGGTAAATCAGGGATTTCTTCTTGGTTTGGATCCATTGCTGGTGAGCTAGTGTGATTTTTTTGGAGGTGTTAAAGAACCTTGTTTTGTCATATTACCAGAATTGTTTATCTGTTTCCTTCTCATTTGGGTAGGCTGTGTCAGAGGGAAGATCTAGGGCTCAAGGCTGCTGTTCAGATTCTTTTGTCCCACAGGCTATTCCTGTGATGTAGTACTCTCCCTTTTTTCCTAGGGATGTGGCTTCCTGAGAGCCGAGCTGTAGTGATTATTATCTCTCTTCAGGATCTAGCCACCCAACAGGGCTGCCAGGCTCCAGGCTAGTACTGGAGGGTGTCTGCACAGAGTCCTGTGATGTAGACTCTCTGCAGGTCTCTCAGCCATGGATACTAGCACCTGCTGTGGTGAAAGTGGCAGGGGAGTGAAATGGACTCTGTGAGGGTCCTTAGTTTTGTTTGTTTAATGCACTATTTTTATGCTGGTTGGCCTCTTGCCAGGAGGTGATGCTTTCAAGAAAGCATGAGCTGTGGTAGTATAAGGAGAATAGACAGTGGAGAGTACATGTCCTTTGTCTTCAGCTACCAAGGACCATCAGGTGGGGGCAGGGCTAGGCATGTCTGAGCTCAGACTCTCCTTGGGCAGGTCTTGCCCCAACTGCTGTGGGAGATGACGGTGTGGTTCCCAGGTCAATGGAGTTATATTCCTAGGAGGACTATGGTTGCCTCTGATGTGTCATGCAGGTTGTCAGGAAAGTTGGGGAAAGCTGCCAGTCACAGGCCTCACCCAGCTCCCACGCAACCCAAAAGGCTGGTCTCACTCCCACTGTGCACCCCCACCAACAGCTCTAAGTCTGTTTCCAGGCAGTGGGTGAGCAAGACTGAGAACTTGCCCCAGGCTAACAGCCTCCCAGGTGCAAAAGCAAGCAGGGCTTTCGTGCTTCCCCACCTGTTGAGTCTGCATACAGGATTCATGCCCTGTTTTGGCCAGGAGACTTCGCATTCAGTTGGAATTGTTACAACGTTCAGCTGGAGGTCTCCTTCTCACTGTGGTCTTTCCATAACTCTGGCAGCTCTCCCCAAGGACCCCTGTGAGACAGGTATGAAAGAGCTTCCCAGGGGACCCAGAGAGCCCACAGGGCTTTTTCTGCTGCTTCATCTACCTCTGTGTTTTGCTTGGATCTCTAAATTGACTCAGCTCCAGGTAAGATCAGATCCTTCTCCTGTGATCTAGACCTTCAGGTTTCCCAGTGAGGGTATGTGTTCAGGGGCAGATGCTCCCCCTTTCTCACTTTCACAGCTTGGGCACTCACAGTATTTGGGCTGTTTTCCTGGTCCTGCAGGAGCAATCCACTTTCTTCAGAAGGCCCGTGGGTTTTCTTGACTTTCATGAATTATTACTGCAGTAGTTCTGGAGCAAAAATTCATGATGCAAGTCTCCACACACTGCTCTCCCTGTCTGAGTAGGAGCTGGAATCTAGCCTTGCTTCCCGTCTGCCATTTTTCCCTCAGAGCTTGTTTTTTAAATTTCTTTAAGTTGGTTTTTACCTTTCTCTGGTGCCTCCTTGAGTAGCTTAATAATTAATTTTCTGAATTCTTTATCTGGCAATTCAGAGATTTCTTCTTGGTTTGCATCCATTGTTGGAGAGGTAATGTTGGGATATTATAGAACCTTGATTTGTCATGTTACCAGAATTACTTTTCTGATTTCTTTTTATTTGGATAGACTGTTTCAGTGAAAAGATCTGGAACTCAAGGGCGGTTGTTCAGATTTTTTTCCCCACAGGGTGATCCCTTGATGTGGTATTCTCCTCCTTTTTCTAGGGATGGAGCTTCCTGAGAGCCAGACTTCAGTGATTGTTATTGCTCTTCGGGGTCTAGCTACCCAGCAATGCTACCAGCCTCCAGGGTGGTACTGGGGATGTCTGCAAAGAGTCCTTTGATGTGATTTGTCTTCGGGTCTCCCACCCATGGATACCAGCACCTGCTTTAGTGGAGGTGGCAGGGGAGTGAAGTGGACTCTGTGAGAGTCCTTGTTTGTAGTTTTGTTTAGTGCACTGGCTTTCTTGAATGCTGGTTATGCTAGGAATGAAGCTGATTGGGGACACAGCTCTGGTTAGCTTCTTTGGAGAAGGATTGTTCTGGTATGAGTTGCTGTAATAGTTTCAGTTGGTTGGCCTTCAGCCGGCAGGTGGCACTTGCAAGAGAGCACCAGCTGCGGTAGGAGAAGGGGGATGTAACCTTGCCCTAGATTGGCCAGGATAAGTACTTGGGTTTCTCAGATGATGGGTGGGGCCATAAGAGCTCCCAAGAGTTTATGCCATTTGTCTTTGGCTATTGGGATGGGTAGGGAAAAACCATCAGGTGAGGGCACAGTTAGGTGGGTCTGAGCTCAGACTCTCCTTGGATGGTGCTTGCTGCAGCCACTGTGGCGGATGGGGGTGTGGTTCCCAGGCCAGTGGAGTTATGTTCTTAGGGGGATTATGGCTGCCTCTTCTACATCATAAAGGTTGCCTGGAAGTGGAGGAAAGCTGGCAGTGACAGGCTTCACCCAGCTCCCACACAGCCAGCAAGGCCATCTCACTCTCGCTGTGCCCCACTCACAGCACTGAGTTTACATCCAGGCAGCTGGCAAGCAGGGCTGAAATCTTGCCCAGGCTACAAGCCTCCCCATTGAGAAAGCAAGCATGGCTCCCAGGCCTCACCTCTCCCCACCTGCCTGCACCTTTGGCTGCAACTTCTATGCTGGTATCTGCACTTCCCATTTGCTCCCCCACCCCAATTCTGCTCAAGAAAATTTTTGCTCAGTGGAAATTATTATCAGGTTCAACTAGGAGCGTCCTTCACTCTGTGCCCCTCCCTAGTTTTGCTGCCTGCCTTCCCCAAGGACCCCTGTGAGACATGGCCAGGAATGGCTTCCCTGGTCTTAAGCTGGGAACAGGGAGTGCCTACACGGCTCTCCCTGCTGCTTCTTCTACTTGTATATTTTACTTAGCTACCTAAATCCGTTTCAGCTATAGGTAAGGTCAGATCCTTCTTTCATGACCTGGATTTTCAGATTCCCCAGTGAGGATGTGTGTTCAGAGCTCCTTTGGGAGCTCACAGGTTTTCAGCCATCTCATGGGGTTTGCAGCAGCAAGATGCTGCTTTCAAAGGGTCACTGAATTCTTTTTTCTTTTCTTTTTTACCTTTTTGTATGCTAATTGTTTTTTATTACAAAATAGCTGTTCATTGCAGAGAAATGTAGAAAACGGAGAAACTTACAAAGGAGAAAATAGTAATCCAGAGACAACAATGTTAACATTTTGATGTATATCTTCCTGGCTTTTAAATACATATATTGTGTTTCTCTTATTATGTAATTCGTACTATACTTTACATAAAATTTTATACTCTGCTTTCTCCCATTCACCACAGATCATAAACATTTTTACATTTTTTTAGATTCACATATTTTTAATATTTTCTCCATTTTTGTGGCCACTTAATAGCTTGTGTGCTGTCACTTGCTTTTGTTCGTTTTTATTATTATTATTATTATACTTTAAGTTTTAGGGTACATGTGCACAATGTGCAGGTTAGTTACATATGTATACATGTGCCATGCTGGTGTGCTGCACCCATTAACTCATCATTTAGCATTAGGTGTATCTCCTAATGCTATCCCTCCCCCCTCCCCCCCCGCCCCACAACAGTCCCCAGAGTGTGATGTTCCCCTTCCTGTGTCCATGTGTTCTCATTGTTCAATTCCCATCTATGAGTGAGAACATGTGGCATTTGGTTTTTTGTCCTTGTGATAGTTTACTGAGAATGATGATTTCCAATTTCATCCATGTCCCTACAAAGGACATGAACTCATATTTTTATGGCTGCATAGTATTCCATGGTGTATATATGCCACATTTTCTTAACCTGGTCTATCGTTGTTGGACATTTGGGTTGGTTCCAAGTCTTTGCTATTGTGAATAGTGCCACAATAAACATACGTGTGCATGTGTCTTTATAGCAGCATGATTTATAGTCCTTTGGGTATATACCCAGTAATGGGATGGCTGGGTCAAATGGTATTTCTAGTTCTAGATCCCTGAGGAATTGCCACACTGACTTCCACAATGGTTGAGCTAGTTTACAGTCCCACCAACAGTGTAAAAGTGTTCCTATTTCTCTACATCCTCTCCAGCACCTGTTGTTTCCTGACTTTTTAATGATTGCCATTCTAACTGGTGTGAGACGGTATCTCATTGTGGTTTTGATCTGCATTTCTCTGATGGCCAGTGATGATGAGCATTTTTTCATGTGTCTTTTGGCTATATAACTGTCTTCTTTTTAGAAGTTTCTGTTCATATCCTTTGCCCACTTTTTGATGGGGTTGTTTGTTTTTTTCTTGCAAATTTGCTGGAGTTCATTGTAGATTCTAGATATTAGCCCTTTGTCAGATGAGTAGATTGCAAAAATTTTCTCCCATTCTGTAGGTTGCCTGTTCACTCTGATGGTAATTTCTTTTGCTGTGCAGAAGCTCTTTAGTTTAATTAGGTCCCATTTGTCAATTTTGGCTTTTGTTGCCATTGCTTTTGGTGTTTTAGACATGAAGTCCTTGCCCATGCCTATGTCCTGAATGGTAATGCCTAGGTTTTTTTCTAGGGTTTTTATGGTTTTAGGTCTAACATGTAAGTCTTTAATCCATCTTGAATTGATTTTTGTATAAGGTGTAAGGAAGGGATCCAGTTTCAGCTTTCTACATATGGCTAGCCAGTTTTCCCAGCACCATTTATTAAATAGGGAATCGTTTCCCCATTTCTTGTTTTTGTCAGGTTTGTCAAAGATCAGATGGTTGTAGATATGCAGCATTATTTCTGAGGGCTCTGTTCTGTTCCATTGATCTATATCTCTGTTTTGGTACCAGTACCATGCTGTTTTGTTTACTGTAGCCTTGTAGTATAGTTTGAAGTTAGGTAATGTGATGCCTCCAGCTTTGTTTTTTTGGCTTAGGATTGACTTGGCAATATGGGCTCTTTTTTGGTTCCATATGAACTTTAAAGTAGTTTTTTCCAATTTAGTGAAGAAAGTTATTGGTAGTTTGATGGGGATGGCATTGAATCTATAAATTACCTTGGGCAGTATGGCCATTTTCATGATATTGATTCTCCCTACCCGTGAGCATGGAATGTTCTTCCATTTGATTCTATCCTGTTTTATTTCATGGAGCAGTGGTTTGTAGTTCTCCTTGAAGAGATCCTTCACGTCCATTGTAAGTTGGATTCCTAGGTATTTTATTCTCTTTGAAGCAATTGTGAATGGGAGTTCACTCATGATTTGGTTCTCTGTTTGTCTTTTATTGGTGTATAAGAATGCTTGTGATTTTTGCACATTGATTTTGTATCCTGAGACTTTGCTGAAGTTGCTTATCAGCTTAAGGAGGTTTGTGGCTGAGACGATGGGGTTTTCTAGATACACATTCATGTCATCTGCAAACAGGGACAATTTGACTTCCTCTTTTCCTAATTGAATACCCTTTATTTCCTTTTCCTGCCTGATTGCCCTGGCCAGAACTTCCAACACTATGTTGAATAGGAGTGGTGAGAGAGGGCATCCCTGACATGGGTAAGTCTTTATTGATGGAAAATATTTTTGTATCATGCATGTCTCGTGAGAACTTACATAGTGTTTAAAATGATGTTTCTTGGCCTCCTTAACTAATTTTCAAGCAGATCTTGCAAATGAAACCTAGTATTTTTGAGTTTTACATACTCAAACTACCAAAATGTCAGCTGTTTAAACAGTCAAATAACTAGTTGTCATTAATGCTTTAGTGAAGTTGTGATGATTTATTCTTATTTTATATTTTTGATCACTATATATATAGTGATAGATTTTGATTTAGACAGACATCATTTTGGTATACTGATACTGTGGCCATTGCAATGTTTCAGTGTATTTCAATAGTTACAGTGCCATCAAACTTAGATAATGTCAGCTTTAAGCACTGATTTATACAGATCTTTTCTTCAGGAAAAATAAAGTTTCCCTAAGGCTTTTCACTCTCTCTCTCTCTCTCTCTCTCTCTATCTTTATATTTATGAACTTTTTGGAAGTACTGTTGAAATTATAGAAAAGTTCCAAGTTTTAATACAAATAACTCTTTCCCCTGAAGCATGTGAGAGTAAATTGTTGACATTAGGCCAGCACTCCTGATTACTTTAGTAGGTATTCCCACAAGTCAGGACACTCTACATAACTACAATGCAAACTTGATAATCAGAAAGTTAACATCAAAGCATCATATCATCCAGTCCTCAGCTTCTGTTGAGCTTTTATTAATTGTGTGCCATGTCTTTTATAGCACAAGGATCCCATTTAAATCCATGGGTTGCATATAGTTGTTGTGTCTCTTAGACTCCTTCTGTCTGAACAGTTCCTCAGGTTTCCTTGACTTTCATGACTTTGAATCTTTTGAAGAGTAAAGTTCAAAATAAAGAATATCTCTCAGTTGTTTTTTCTGATGTTTCATTATGAATAGGCTTAGATTGTATTATTTTTCACAAGAGTATCTCAGAGGCGATCCTCTGATCTTCTCATTGCATCCTGTCATTTGACCTTGATTTTGATGTGTCTTATTACTAGTGATATTAGCATTGATCATTAATGGCGGTATCTGCTGGGTTTCTTTTCTGCAGTGTTGCTTTTTAATCTTGTAATCAGTTAGTATATTGTGAGGAGGTAATTTAAGACTAGGTAAATATCTCTGTTCCTCTTGAAATCTTCAATTTATTCATTTACTTAGATCAATATGGATGCATGGTTTATTTCATACAATGGGATATAATTTGTTAATATTTCTAAAAATTTGTTTTTCTTTTTGGACATATTCTGTTTTGGCAATTTCAGACTTAAAGAAAAATTAAAAGAATAGGACCAAAAAGTCTTGGGTTCCATTCCCCAAATTTTAATATTTTACTGCATTTGCTTTACTCTTTCTCCTTCTTTTCCTCTTCTCTTTCTAGATAAATATAAATATAGGTACATAATATAGATTTTTCTTCCTGAACCATTTGTGAGTCACAGACATGATGCCTCTTTATTTCTAAATACTTTACTATATATTTCCTAAAAAGAAGGAATTTTCTTACATAACTATGGTGATCATTATCAAAAGCAAGAAACTGAAATTGATTCAATGTTAGTATATAATCGACAGATCTTATTAAGATGTTGCCAGTTTTCCCCATAATATCCTTTATAGCCAAAGAAAATCCAAGATGGGAAATTTTTACAATTCATGATGTGTTGAGTCCAATTGTCTTCTTTCTTTATTCTCCTTTAATCTGGGACAGTTTTGTACCCTTTCTTTGATTTTCATAACATCCATGTTTTTGAAGAGTATGGGTCACTTATTTTACCGATTTTTCTCTCAGTTTGGGTTCATATGATGTTTTCTCATGATTAGATTCAGATTATGTCACTGAGGCAGGAATGTCACACAGGTAATGCTGACTTCTTCCAAATGCAGCATATCTGTAGGCTGTCACTTGGTTTCATTGCTGGCCAGTGTTGACTTTGATTCTTTGGTTAAGGAGTATCGTCAGTCAGATTTGTCCATAATAAAGTTACTGTTTACCTTTTGTATTTCACCAATATCCTGTGTGGCAATACTTTGTGGCTCTATAAATCTCCAGTTGCTCCTCAAAATTTCACCCACTCGATTTAGCATTGCATTGATTTTTTCCTTTTATTTATTCATTTATTTATTTATTTATTTTTGGAGATCATGGTCTTGCTCTATTTGCCTTGGCTGGAGTGCACTTGCACAATCTTGGCTCACTGCAGCCTCAATCTTCCAGGCTCAAGCAATCCTCCCACCTCAGCCTCCCAAGTAGCTAGGACTATAGGCATGCACCATCATGCCTGGCTAATTTTTGTATTTTTTGTAGAGATGGGGTTTTGCCATGTAGCCCAGGCTTGTATCTCTAACTCCTGGGCTCAAGGATCAGCTCCCCTCAGTCTCCCAAAGTGCCAGAATTATAGGCATGAGCCACTGGGCCTGGCTGCTTGATGATTCTTACTTGAATTAATTATGATGATGGTGGCCACATGATGATTTTCTTATTCTTTCATGCCATCTACATGGATTAAAAAATGAAACAAAGCAAAAGCAATAAACAGGGGAGAAGGGAAAATATTCTTTTGGTGTTCAAATACTCCCAGACTCAGCCAGTGGTCACCATTTCAAGCTGATTTCATGTCTTTTGGACATTAATTCATTGCCATAATTGTTTAAGCATTTCTTTATGGCACACGATGTTCCAAGCTTATCATCTATTTCTCTGCCCCAGATCTGAAATCAGCTATTTTCCTAGAAGACTAGATTTCTTCTGGGGGAAAATGGTATTTAGAAACCAAATTCTGGCCACTAGTTGAGGCAGGTGTGGATATTTGCATTGGGATTGTCATTGCTCACAGACCTACTCCATGAACAAAGCAGAGAAATATATGGATATACATAAATACGCAGGCATACATGCTTACATTAATCCACATTTCAGTGTCAAAATATATTCAAAACCATGAGTTTTTGTTGATACTTTCTATTTCAATTCAATCCCACATGGTTCATTCTAATTTTTTTTTAAGTACAGTTGACCCTTGGACAATCTGGGGAGTAGGGACATCATAGAAATTCACATATAACTTTTGACTTCCCAAAACTTAACTACTAATAGCTTACTGTGGATAAGAAGCCTTACCCATAACATAAACAGTCAAGGAACACATATTTTGTATGTTTTATGTATTATATACCATATTTGTACAAAAGTAAGCTAGAGAAAAGGAAATGTTAAGAAAATTACAAGGAAGATAAAGTATATTTACAGTACTGTACTGAATTTATCAATACCATAAGTTTACTTCATGTGTTTCTGAGATGAACCATCTTTCTGAAAATGCAGACAAAGATACAGACCTCAAACTATGGTACATATCAAGCAAATCAGCTTTTTCTTATATTGTTATGTTATTTCTCTGCTTCTTGGAAGCACTTTATGCAACACTAGTGGTACTTTCTTTGGGTTCTATGATTTACACTATTAAATTAAACATGATGAAAAAAACAAGAAGTCCTAGCTAGAGCATTGAGACAAGAGAAAGAAACAAAGGGGATCTATTTGGAAAGGAAAAAGTAAAATTACCCTTGTTTGAAGATGATATAATTTTATATTTGGGAAACCTAAAGACTCCCCCTAAGAACTGATAAACAAATTCAGTAAAGTTGCAGGATAAAAAATAAACATACAAAATCAGTAGCCCTTGTATATACCAACATTGAACAATCTGAAAAAGAAATCAGAAACTAATGTCATTTGCAATAGCTAAAACAAAATAAGATATGTAGGAATACACTTCACCTAAGAAGGGAAAGACCTCTACAGTAAGAACTATAAAACATTGATTCAAGAAATGGAAGAGGAGACAAAATTGAAAAAATATTCCATTTTCATGGATTGGAAAAATCCATATCGTTAAAATGTCCATCCTATGCAAAGCAATCTACAGAGTCAATGAAGTCCCTATCAACATACCAGTGATATTCTTCACAGAAATAGAAACAATAATCCTAAAATTTTCTGATGGAATCAGAAAATACCCAGAATAGCCAAAGCCATTCTGAGCAGAACAAAACTGAAGGAATTACATAACCTGACTTAAAATTATACTACAGAGCTATGGTAACCAAAGCAGCATGGTAACTGGCATAAAGAAAGACACATGGACCAGTGCAACAGAATAGAGAGGCCAGAAATAAATGCATACCTCTATAGGGAACTCACTTCAACAAAAATACCAAGAACATGCATTGGTGAAAAGACAGTGTCTTCAATTAATGGTGCTGTGAAAATTGGATATCCATATTTAGAAGAATGAAACTAGATCCCTGTCTCTCATCACACACAAAAATCGAATGCATTAAAGACCTAAATCTAAGATGTCAAACTATGAATCTACTGAAAGAGAACATTTAGGAAACTTCAGAACATTGGTCTGGGCAAAGATTTATTGAGTAATACCCCTGAAGCACAAACAACCAGAAGAAAAATAGACAAATAGGATCATGTCAAACTCCAAAGCTTCTACACAGCAAAGGAGACAATCAACAAAGTGAGGAGATAACCCACAGAATGGGAGAAAATATTTGCAAACTATCCATCTGACAAGAGATTAATAACCAGAATATATAAGGAGATCAAACCACTCAATAGGAAAAAAAATCTAATAATCTGATTTTAAAATGGGCAAAATATCTCAATAGACATTTCTCAAAAGAAGAAATGGCAAACAGGCACACAGTGGCATACAAATGGCAAACAGGTATATAGAAAGGTGCTCAACATCATTGATCATCAAGGAAATGCAAATCAAAACTACAATGAGATAACATCTCACCCCACTAGAAAAGGCTTTGATACAAAAGACAAGCAACAACAAATGCTGGCAAGGATATAGAGAAAAGGGAACCCTCATACACTGTTGTTGGGAATGTAGATCAGTACAATCACTATGGAGAACAGCATGGAGCTTCCTCAGAAAACTAAAAAAAGAACTGCCGTATGATCCAGCAATCC
The DNA here is from genome assembly GCF_028885655.2 of Pongo abelii. NCBI lineage: Eukaryota > Metazoa > Chordata > Mammalia > Primates > Hominidae > Pongo > Pongo abelii. Next base: position 23,104,211 of record NC_071999.2, read on the forward strand.
CTCTTTAACAGTCTTTGCTCCTGTACCCCATCAGGAGAGGCAGATGCTATAGCCAAGTATCATGAAGAGGTGGCTCAGCAGTTTGAGAAAAGCAGCATATTTCTATATCCTCTCAGTTCCAGCTGCTATTATGCACAATTATATGATGGATCCAGTGTGAAAAGATGTTAAAGAGAGCATTTGGGTATTTATCCAAAGGAATGGAAATCAGTATGTCCAAGAGAGATTGGTACTTCCAAGTTTACTGCAGCACTATTCACAACAGCCAATATTTGGAAGCAAGCTATGTGACCATCAACAGGAAAATAGATAAAGAAGATGTGAGATATATATATACGCGCACACACACACACACACACACACAATGGAGCACTATTCAACCATAGAAAAGAATGAGATACTGGCATTTGCAATAACATTGAAGGAACTAGAGGTCATTATGTCAAGGGAAATAAGCCAGGCACAGAAAGACTTCTCACTCACTTGTGGGAGCTAAAAATTAAAACAATGAAACTCATGAACATAGAGAATTGAATGAAGGTTACCAGAGGTTGGGAAGGGTAGTGGGGGTTGGAGATAAGTGAGGATGGTTAATGGGTAAAAAATATATAGTTAGATAAAATGAATAAGATCTACTACTTGACAGCAGAACAGGGTGACTACAGTCAACAATATTTTATTGTGCATTTAAAAATAGTATAATCAGAATGTAACTCAAAGAAATGATAAATGTTTGAGATGATGAATACCTATTTACCCTGATGTAATTATTATACATTGATTGTATGCCTCTACCAAAATATCTCATGTATTTTATAAATATATACCTACTATGCCTCATACAAATAATTTTAAAAAGAAAACTACATGAGTACCACGAGAGGTCACTTTCACTATGAAACATGATTTGCTGGCAAGACGAACTGCATCTGTGAAGATGATGAGCATCACTTGGCGTTTTAAGTGGGTACCTGCAACACTTGAGTTCACTGCAATAGCAACAGGAGGTGGCTATGAGATCATTACAATAGTGCAGTATGTACTAGATCTAATTGTATGCAGTTATGATTTATTTATTTTTTATTTGTAAAAGATATATACTTCATTTTTTAGAGCCTTTATAGATTCTGAGAACAGAAACCTCGAAGGCTCTAGTGTCCTTCTCCAGAAGAATGTGCATGGCAGCCTTTAACAGTCCTTGCTCCTGTATCCTGTCAGGAGAGGTAGAAGCTACAGCCAAGTGTCATGAAGAGGTGGCTCAGCAGTTTGAGAAAAGCAGGATATTTTCATATATCCTGTCAGTTCCAGCTGCTAATCACAATTATATGATGGATCCAGTGTGCAAAGACATTAAAGAGAACATTGGAAATTTGGGGAGGATGGAGCCAGAAATGGAACTGATTTCAATAACAACAGGAAAAACAGCTTGTGAAGATTTGACTACTGGCAAATATTGATACAGGAACATTCCAGAGCCAGTTGGTTTCATCGAGGCTGTCACAACTGCAGCCAAAGGAAGGGAAAATGTCATATTTGTTGAAATAGTCCCTAAGAGAGCCCTCCAGAGAAACATTAGAGAAGTCATAGGTAAAGAAACTTAATTTTCTCTTCTCTACAACCAAATAAAGAGTATGAGACTCTTTTCGACTTGGTACAAACTCTACTTGAATTTGGACACAACCTTAACTGGCCGTGCTTTTATGAAGGCTTGAAAATAACTCCAACAGTTTACCTGAGGTATCAATTTGATCACAAGGGTCTTCTGCTGCAGAACAAAATAGCTTTCTCCAGTCATCCTCTCATTAGTATTGCAAGTGACAACATTAATTTTAGTTGCTTCAGAACTTGGGATAGAGCACCCCATGTTTTTGAGCACAAAAACAATGGAACTACTTAGGTTCCTGTTTCCTGTTTTGTGGAACCTGGTTTGGCTTGTGTGATGGACAGTTTAAAACCCAGTGCACCTCTGAGTACATATCAGGTAAGAGTTGCTTTTTTAGCTCCCCGTGTGGTAAGCCAAAAATTTTTAGATATAAAGATGCAGTTGGAATCCGGAGAAAGAGGGAAATCAGGAGAAATAGGGAAATCATGGCTGCGTGTGGTTTTCGTTTTGGGGCTCATGAAGAGGCCTGGGCCCTGACTCCTCCAAGGCTTCCACATCCCAGGTGCTGCGGGGCCTGCAGAGGCGAGAAAGCTGGGCCAGTGACAGGAGGGCGCACCCCACCCCATCCCCCAGGGAAAGGGCTTCTCCCAGTTCCCCACCCTCCCAGCCCCCGCCCGGCCCGTTACCTCTTCTTCTTGTCTCTCTTGTCCAAGCCAGGGTTCCTGAGCATGAGAATGAGCTCCACTCTGGGAACTGTGCCCCTCCAGGCAGCTCTGTGGAGATCGCCAAGATCTTCCAGGCAGACGTCATACCCAGGCTCCAGGAAGGCGCTGTCATTGTGCTCCGCTCCACAGCCCACGCCGTCCTCGCTGCTCCTCCTTATTCACTTATTAAAACTAGTGAATAAATTCAGCAAAGTTACAGCACAAAATGTCAACACATGGTAATCTGTTGTATTTCTAGACACTAGCAACAAACATGAGAATGTAATTATGAAAACAATTCCAGGCTGGAGGTGGTGGCTCATGCCTATAATCCCAGCACTTTGAGACACTGAGGTTGAAGGCTTGCTTGAACCCAGGAGTTTGAGGCCAGTCTGGGCAACTCAAGGAAACTCTGTCTCTACAAATAATTTAAAAATTAGCTGAGTGTGGTGGCTCATGTCTGTAGTCCTAGTTACTCGGCAGACAAAGGAGGGAGGATTGCTTGAGCCTGGGAGGTTGAGGCTGCAGTAAGCCGTGTTCACACAACTGCACTCCAACCTGGGCAACAGAGTGAATCCCTGCCTCAAAAAGAAAGACAGAAAAAAAAAATCCATTTTTAAAAATCAACAGGCCAGACGTGGTGGCATACGCCCATCATCTCAATGCTCTGGTAGGCCAAGAGCGGAGTATCACTTGAGACCAGGAGTTCCAGGCCAGCCTGGGCAAGATAGCAAGACTCCACCTCTACAAAAAAATAAAAAAATTAGCCAGGTGTGGTGGTGCATACCTGTAGTCCCAGCTACTTGGTAGGCTGAGGCAGGAGGATCACTTGAGCCCAGGAGTTAGAGGCTGCAGTGAGCCATAATCGTGCCACTGTACTCCAGCCTGGGAGACAGAGTGAGTCTCCCTGCCTCAAAAAAAAAAAAAAAAAAAAAAATCATAAGAAGTATGGGTTTATTTCTGGATTCAACATTCGGTTCTATTGATCTATACATGTGTCCTCACGCCAGCATCATGCTGTTTTTATTGTTGTTGCTTTGTAGTAAGATTTGAAATTTGGAAATGTGAGCCTCTGAGTTGGTCATTTTTTTGACATTATTTTGGCTATTCTGGATCCCATGGAATTTCATATAAATGTTAGGATCAGCTTGTGGATTTCTGCCAAAAGGACTTTGGGATTTTAACAGGAATTGCAATAAATTTGTAGATGGCTTTGTGTAGTACTGCCATCTTAAAAATTAGTGTCTTCTAGTTTATGAATATGAGGTGTCTTTCCATTTATTCATGCTTTCTTGAATTTATTTCAGCAATGTTTTGACATTTTCCATGTTCAAGTCTGGTACCTTGGTTAAATTTATTCCTAAGAATATTAGTACTGCTGATTGTTTTCTGAGAGAGCTTCACACTGTTGCCCAGGCTGGAATGCAGTGGCACGATCCTAGCTCTGCAGCCTCAATCTCCTGGGCTCAAAAGATCCACCCACCTCAGCCTCCAGAGTAACTGGAACTACACATGTGTGCCACCATGACCAGCTAATTGTTAAAAATACTTTTGTAGGGACAGTGTCTGGCTATGTTGCCCAGCTTTCATTATACAATTTTTAAAAATTCTAAAATTTTTGCCATGAATTACTGTGATAGTTAAGTCTAGGTGTCAACATGACTGGATTAAGGGATACACAGAGAGCTGTTAAAGCACTATGTCTAGGTATGTCTGTGAGGGTTTTCGGAAGAGGTGTCATACTGGTGTGGCATATCATGACATGTTGTAATACTGATATGACACCCGTAAGACTGAGATGATGCCCACAATACTGATATGACATCCATAGACTGATATAACACCTGCAATACAGATGTGACACCCCAATACAAATGTGATACCATAATACAGAGGTGACACCAAGACTGCTGTGACACCCATAAGACTGATGTGACACCCACAATACTGATGTGACACCCACAATACAGATGACACCTGCAAGAGGGCTGTGACGCCCATAAGACTCATGTGATGCCCAAAATACAGATATGACACCCATAAGACTGATATGACACCCACAAGATTCATATGACACTCCTAAGACTCATATGACACCCGTAATACTGATATGATGCCCATAAGACTCATCTGATGCCTGCAATACTGATGACACCTGTAAGACTGATATGACACCTGCAATACGGATATGACACCCACAATACTGATATGACACCCACAATACAGATATGACACCTGCAATACTGATATGACACCCACAATACTGATATGACACCCACAATACAGATATGACACCCGCAATACTGGTATCATACCCACAATACAGATATGACACCCGCAATACTGATATGACATCTACAATACTGCTATGACACTTGCAAGACTGCTGTGACACCCCTAAGACTCATATGACACCTGTAATACTGACACCCCCAAGACTGACATGACACCTACGATACTAGTATGTCAGCCGCAATACTGATACAGCATCCAGACTCTCACCAGGGCGCTTGGTACACAGCTTCCACTGACCTTGATTTGGGTCGGGCTTGGCTTCTGTAATGAAGTTTGATGTCGTCTCTCCTTTACTGACATGGAATTGATGTGGTTGTTTACAATTTACTTTCCAGTCATTTCAGTTTAGGGAGGGTCAGAATCTTGTAGCCTCCAGTTGCATGACTCCTAAATCACAATTTCTAATCTTGTGGCTAATGTTAGTCCTAGAAAGGCAATCTAGTTCCCAGGCAAGAAAGAGGTCTGCTTTGGGAAAGGGCTGTTACCGTCTTTGTTTAAACTATAAGCTAAGTTTCTCCTAACATTAGTTCAGCCTACACCCAGGAATGAACAAGGAGGTTACAAGCAAGGCGGAGTCTGGTTAGATCTCTTTCACTCTCTCAGTCATAATTTTGCAAAGGCAGTTTCAATCCCTCCCTTTGGGTTTTATAACACCTTAACCTTGAGGTGTAGGCTGTGAAGATGGGAAAAGGCCATCGATCGCTCTGGCTTCTTCCTGCTGACAGGGGACACAGTGGGAATGGGAGTGAACCCCAAGGTGAGAGTGGAACCGCTTTGCAACTGTCTGAGCGTACTCATGCCGGCCTGGCTTTTCAGTAGGCTTACATAGAAAATGTGAATATCTGGCCCTGAAAGGTAAGCATGAGCTTTGTGCCAAAATCCTAGATGTGGTGGTCTTTTCTTTCACTGAATTCAACATATTTTGATATTGATTGCTTTTTAAAAACACATTTTGCACAAGCTCAGAATAAAGTATTTCAAACCTCAGTTAGTACTTTCAGGAATATATGCACATAAAGCCCTAAATGCTAAAAGAAAGATATGGCACAAAAATAATTTATTATTTGCCGTGATCTTTCACTGAATTCAACATGTATTAATTAAGGGCAGTTTTCAAAGACTCATCCTGTCAAACCTCAGAAAACACAATTCTGAGCATAGTAGGCCTATACAGAAAATGTATCTAGTCTTAAAAGGTAAATGCAAGCTTTGTGCCAAAAACCCAGATGGTGTCCTGTTTTCTTTCACTGAATTCAAGATGTTGACATTGATCACTTTTCAAAACCACATTTTGTACAGGCTCAGGAAAAATTTTTTCGAAGCCACGTTAGTGCTTCCAAGATGATATGCATATGCAGCCCTAAAGGCTATAAGCAACACATGGCACACAAAGAATGTATGATGTGCGGCTTTCTTTCACTGAATTACACATGTATTAACTAAGAGCAGTTTTTAAAGACACATCTTGTCAAATCTCCAGAGACACAATTCGGAGCACAGTAGGCCCACACAGAAAACACTGTGCTGGGAATTAAACGTAAGGCAGGGTTCTTAGTGCAATGATTTGTTTACTAAGTCAAAAGTTAATAATACTAGAAACTAGTATTGAGGTCAAATTAACAATGACCAACCAGCGCAAGGCTACTAATCTTGCTTTCTGAATGTAATGCTAGAAATTCATAAACAAAATTGGCATTTGCTTTTTTTCCTTTATTTTCTAAGATGAACGTCAGAGCTTAAAGACAGATATTAAATAAATTCCCCATACAGATAAGGGCTGGTCATTGCACATATTCAAACATTTGTTTACTTATTTGGCAAATATCTACTGAAGGTTTATTACATGCCAAACTCTATTTCTTCCAGTGATATGGAAGGAAAAATCAACATCCTTGCCCTTATGGTGCTCACATTCTAGTTGTAGATATATCCCCATGGGATGTGACTGACCTGCTGACGTTATTCTTCCAGGTGAGACTGAAAAGCCCTGCGTCCTTGAGCTCATGGACGATGTGCTCTATGAGGAGGTAGAGGAGCTCTGCCTGGTACTCGACACTCCACAGAGCAATTCTCCCTTTGGGGCTGCAGTTGGTGAACAAAAAGAAACTCTCAAGGATCCAAGATGATGTTAATAGTAAGAAGTCATTTTTTGTGCTTTAATTGTAAATTGGGAACTGAAATCCATCCAAATCCAGGTTTTAAGTGACTCAGAAAAACCTCCCCACCTCCCCTGCTTTCTGACTAGGGTTTTTAAGCAATTGAGAAATAGGAAAAAGACAAAGCAAATGGGAAACAGAATAAATCATTAAAACTGATAAAGCTGATGTTGGAGAATATGGCTTATATCTGAATACTGAATCCCAAACATCCATACCCGCCCTCTCCTCTATACACACCTTGGGTACAGGGGTACCAACAGTTTCCTCCCTCCCCACCCACCTTCAGTGGCCTGTTCACATGTACTTTATGGCACATAGGGACAGCCGGGAGCACATGCTCTCTGGGGGCTGGTTAAGTCCCAGGAAGAAGCTGGGCAACACATGCCAGCTTTTCCTTCCACACACACCCTAATTTTGAGTGAGGTGACAGAAGCCAGGAGTGTAATAGTCGCTAAGCCCCTCCCACATGGAAACAAACATAGAAAAGGAGGGAAAAGGAGGAAAAGCATTCCCCTTACTAACAATTTCATTTGTCTGTGTTTTCCACAATTTTAGAGACTGTTATTAAGTTTGGAGAAACCAAATTTAACGTCACTGAACCCGAAGAACCTGTGAGAGTCAGTGGTTATAATAATTCCAGTGATTCACCAAGGAGACATTTCCAAGGTTTCCATCGTGAGTCTACACCAAGGATGGCTCGGCTACCTGTCGAGAAGGTGCAGGGCTCCCAGGGCGTGTCTCCCGATGGATCATGCCAACTGTGTGTGCCAGTGCCCTAAGTGCCCTTGAGGAAAAGAAGAGAAACATCCAACTGAAAAAAAATAGGCACACTCTTTGTTGGGGGGTATAAGTTTAAGGGGTACAAGTGCAATTTTGTTACATGGTTATATTGTGTAGTGGTGAAGTCTAGTGTTTTAGTACATCCATCAACTGAGTAACGTACATTGTACCCATTAAGAAATTTCTCAGTACCCACCCCCTGCCACTCTCACAGCCTCCCAAGTCTTCAGTGTTTATCATTCCACACTCGAAGTTCATGTGTACACATTATTTAGCTATCACTTGTAAGTGAGAACAAGCGGGATTTGACCTTCTGTTTCTGAGAAGCTTCAATTAAAATACAGACATATTCTTTTAAATTTATCTTCTTCTTTAGTAAAACAAAAAGAATGCAATTTATTTCCAAGAATTTTTTTATTTTTGACTTACAGGGTATATGTGTTAGGACTTAGAGAAATTGTGAGTGAGGAGGAGCCAAGATGGCCGAATGGGAACAGCTCCGGTCTACATCTCCCAGCGTGAGCGACGCAGAAGATGGGTGATTTCTGCATTTCCATCTGAGGTACCGGGTTCATCTCACTAGGGAGTACCAGACAGTGGGCGCAGGTCAGTGGGTGCGTGCACTGTGCGTGAGCCGAAGAAGGGCGAGGCATTGCCTCACTCGGGAAGCACAAGGGGTCAGGGAGTTCCCTTTCCTAGTCAAAGAAAGAGGTGGCAGACGGCACCTGGAAAATCGGGTCACTCCCACCCGAATACTGCGCTTTTCCGATGGGCTTAAAAAACAGCGCACCAGGAGATTGTGTCCTGCACCTGGCTCAGAGGGTCCTACGCCCACAGAGTCTCGCTGATTGCTAGCACAGCAGTCTGAGATCAAACTGCAAGGTGGCAGCTAGGCTGGGGGAGGGGCGCCTGCCATTGCCCAGGCTTGCTTAGGTAAACAAAGCAGCTGGGAAGCTCGAACTGGGTGGAGCCCACCACAGCTCAAGGAGGCCTGCCTGCCTCTGTAGGTTCCACCTCTGGGGGCAGGGCACAGACAAACAAAAAGACAGCAGTAACCTCTGCAGACTTAAATGTCCCTGTCTGACAGCTTTGAAGAGAGCAGTGGTTCTCCCAGCACGCAGCTGGAGATCTGAGAACGGGCAGACTGCCTCCTCAAGTGGGTCCCTGACCCCTGACCCCTGAGCAGCCTAACTGGGAGGCACCCCCCAGCAGGGGCAGACTGACTCCTCACATGGCTGGCCGGGTACTCCAACAGACCTGCAGCTGAGGGTCCTGTCTGTTAGAAGGAAAACTAACAGAAAGGACATCCACACCAAAAACCCATCTGTACATCACCATCATCAAAGACCAAAAGTAGATAAAACCACAAAGATGGGGAAAAAACAGAGCAGAAAAACTGAAAACTCTAAAAAGCAGACCACCTCTCCTCCTCCAAAGGAATGCAGTTCCTCACCAGCAACGGATCAAAGCTGGATGGAGAATGACTTTGATGAGCTGAGAGAAGAAGGCTTCAGATGATCAAATTACTCCGAGCTACGGGAGGATATTCAAACCAAAGGCAAAGAAGTTGAAAACTTTGAAAAAAATTTAGAAGAATGTATAACTAGAACAACCAATACAGAGAAGTGCTTAAAGGAGCTGATGGAGCTGAAAACCAAGCCTCGAGAACTACATGAAGAATACAGAAGCCTCAGGAACTGATGTGATCAAATGGAAGAAAGGGTATCAGTGATGGAAGATGAAATGAATGAAATGAAGCGAGAAGGGAAGTTTAGAGAAAAAAGAATAAAAAGAAATGAGCAAAGCCTCAAGAAATATGGGACTATGTGAAAAGACCAAATCTACGTCTGATTGGTGTACCTGAAAGTGACGGGGAGAATGGAACCAAGTTGGAAAACACTCTGCAGGATATTATCCAGGAGAACTTCCCCACTCTAGCAAGGCAGGCCAACATTCAGATTCAGGAAATACAGAGAACACCACAAAGATACTCCTCGAGAAGAGCAACTCCAAGACACATAATTGTCAGATTCACCAAAGTTGAAATGAAGGAAAAAATGTTAAGGGCAGCCAGAGAGAAAGGTCGGGTTACCCTCAAAGGGAAGCCCATCAGACTAACAGCGGATCTCTCAGCAGAAACTCTACAAGCCAGAAGAGAGTGGGGGCCAATATTCAACATTCTTAAAGAAAAGAATTTTCAACCCAGAATTTCATATCCTGCCAAACTAAGCTTCATAAGTGAAGGAGAAATAAAATACTTTACAGACAAGCAAATGTTGAGAGATTTTGTCACCACCAGGACTGCCCTAAAAGAGCTCCTGAAGGAAGCACTAAACATGGAAAGGCACAACCAGTACCAGCCGCTGCAAAATCATGCCAAAACGTAAAGACTATCGAGACTAGGAAGAGACTGCATCAACTAACGAGCAAAATAACCAGCTAACATCATAATGACAGGATCAAATTCACACATAACAATATTAACTTTAAATGTAAATGGACTAAATGCTCCAATTAAAAGACACAGACTGGCAAACTGGATCAAGAGTCAAGACCCATCAGTGTGCTGTATTCAGGAAACCCATCTCATGTGCAGAGACACACATAGGCTCAAAATAAAGGGATGGAGGAAGATCTACCAAGCAAATGGAAAACAAAAAAAGGAAGGGGTTGCAATCCTAGTCTCTGATAAAACAGACTTTAAACCAACAAAGATCAAAAGAGACAAAGAAGGCCATTACGTAATGGTAAAGGGCTCAATTCAACAAGAAGAGCTAACTATCCTAAATATATATGCACCCAATACAGGAGCACCCAGATTCATAAAGCAAGTCCTGAGTGACCTACAAAGAGACTTAGACTCCCACACATTAATAATGGGAGACTTTAACACCCCACAGTCAACGTTAGACAGATCAACGAGACAGAAAGTCAACAAGGATACCCAGGAATTGAACTCAGCTCTGCACCAAGCGGACCTAATAGACATCTACAGAACTCTCCACCCCAAATCAACAGAATATACATTCTTTTCAGCACCACACCACACCTATTCCAAAATTGACCACATACTTGGAAGTAAAGCTCTCCTCAGCAAATGTAAAAGAACAGAACTTATAACAAACTATCTCTCAGATCACAGTGCAATCAAGCTAGAACTCAGGATTAAGAATCTCACTCAAAACTGCTCAACCACATGGAAACTGAACAACCTGCTCCTGAATGACTACTGGATACATAATGAAATGAAGGCAGAAATAAAGATGTTCTTTGAAACCAATGAGAACCAAGACAAAACATACCAGAATCTCTGGGATGCATTCAAAGCAGTGTGTAGAGGGAAACTTATAGCACTAAATGCCCACAAGAGAAAGCAGGAAAGATCCAAAATTGACACCCTAACATCACAATTAAAAGAACTAGAAAAGCAAGAGCAAACACATTCAAAAGCTAGCAGAAGGCAAGAAATAACTAAAATCAGAGCAGAACTGAAGGAAATAGAGACACAAAAAACCCTTCAAAAAATTAATGAATCCAGGAGCTGGTTTTTTGAAAGGATCAACAAAATTGATAGACTGCTGGCAAGATTAATAAAGAAAAAAAGAAGAATCAAATAGATGCAATAAAAAATGATAAAGAGGATATCACCACCGATCCCACAGAAATACAAACTACCATCAGAGAATACTACAAACACCTCTACGCAAATAAACTAGAAAATCTAGAAGAAATGGATAAATTCCTTGACACATACATCCTCCCAAGACTAAACCAGGAAGAAGTTGAATCTCTCAATAGACCAATAACAGGAGCTGAAATTTTGGCAATAATCAATAGCTTACCAACCAAAAAAAGTCCAGGACCAGATGGATTCACAGTCGAATTCTACCAGAGGTACAAGGAGGAGCTGGTACCATTCCTTCTGAAACTATTCCAATCAATAGAAAAAGAAGGAATCCTCCCTAACTCATTTTACGAGGCCAGCATCATCCTGATACCAAAGCCAGGCAGAGACACAACCAAAAAAGAGAATTTTAGACCAATATCCTTGATGAACATTGATGCAAAAATCCTCAATAAAATACTGGCAAATCGAATCCAGCAGCACATCAAAAAGCTTATCCACCATGATCAAGTGGGCTTCATCCCAGGGATGCAAGGCTGGTTCAATATACGCAAATCAATAAATGTAATCCAGCATATAAAGAGAACCACAGAACAAAAACCACGATTATCTCAATAGATGCAGAAAAGGCCTTTGACAAAATTCAACAACGCTTCATGCTAAAAATGCTCAATAAATTAGGTATTGATGGGATGTATCTCAAAATAATAAGAGCTATCTATGACAAACCCACAGCCAATATCATACTGAATGGGCAAAAACTGGAAGCATTCCCTTTGAAAACTGGCACAAGACAGGGATGCCCTCTCTCACCACTCCTATTCAACATAGTGTTGGAAGTTCTGGCCAGGGCAATTAGGCAGGAGAAGGAAATAAGTTGTATTCAATTAGGAAAAGAGGAAGTCAAATTGTCCCTGTTTGCAGATGACATGATTGTATATCTAGAAAGCCCCATTGTCTCAGCCCAAAATCTCCTTAAGCTGATAAGCAACTTCAGCAAAGTCTCAGGATACAAAATCAATGTACAAAAATCACAAGCATTCTTATACACCAACAACAGACAAACAGAGAGCCAAATCATGAGTGAACTCCCATTCACAATTGCTTCAAAGAGAATAAAATACCTAGGAATCCAACTTACAAGGGATATGAAGGACCTCTTCAAGGAAAACTACAAACCACTGCTCAAGGAAATAAAAGAGGATACAAACAAATGGAAGTACATTCCATGCTCATGGGTAGGAAGAATCAATATCGTGAAAATGGCCATACTGCCCAAGGTAATTTATAGATTCAATGCCATCCCCATCAAGCTACCAATGACTTTCTTCACAGACTTGGAAAAAACTACTTCAAAGTTCATATGGAACCAAAAAAGAGCCCGCATCGCCAAGTCAATCCTAAGCCAAAAGAACAAAGCTGGAGGCATCACGCTACCTGACTTCAAACTATACTACAAGGCTACAGTAACCAAAACAACATGGTACTGCTACCAAAACAGAGATATAGATCAATGGAACAGAACAGAGCCCTCAGAAATAACGCCACATATCTACAACTATCTGATCTTTGACAAACCTGAGAAAAACAAGCAATGGGGAAAGGATTCCCTATTTAATAAATGGTGCTGGGAAAACTGGCTAGCCATAGGTAGAAAGCTGAAACTGGATCCCTTCCTTACACCTTATACAAAAATCAATTCAAGATGGATTAAAGACTTACATGTTAGACCTAAAACCATAAAAACCCTAGAAGAAAACCTAGGCATTACCATTCAGGACATAGGCATGGGCAAGGACTTCATGTCTAAAACACCAAAAGCAATGGCAACAAAAGCCAAAATTGACAAATGGGATCCAATTAAACTAAAGAGCTTCTGCACAGCAAAAGAAACTACCATCAGAGTGAACAGGCAACCTACAAAATGGGAGAAAGTTTTTGCAACCTACTCATCTGACAAAGGGCTAATATCCAGAATCTACAATGAACTCAAACAAATTTACAAGAAAAAAACAAACAACCCCATCAAAAAGTGGGTGAAGGAGATGAACAGACACTTCTCAAAAGAAGACATTTATGCAGCCAAAAGACACATGAAAAAATGCTCACCATCACTGGCCATCAGAGAAATGCAAATCAAAACCACAATGAGATACCATCTCACACCAGTTAGAATGGCGATCATTAAAAAGTCAGAAAACAATAGGTGCTGGAGAGGATGTGGAGAAATAGGAACAATTTTACACTGTTGGTGGGACTGTAAACTAGTTCAACCATTGTGGAATTCAGTGTGGCGATTCCTCAGGGATCTAGAACTAGAAATACCATTTGGCCCGGCCATCCCATTACTGGGTGTATACCCAAAGGACTATAAATCATGCTGCTATAAAGACACATGCACACGTATGTTTATTGCGGCATTATTCACAATAGCAAAGACTTGGAACCAACCCAAATGTCCAACAATGATAGACTGGATTAAGAAAATGTGGCACATAGACACCATGGAATACTATGCAGTCATAAAAAATGATGAGTTCATGTCCTTTGTAAGGACATGGATGAAATTGGAAATCATCATTCTCAGTAAACTATCGCAAGAACAAAAAACCAAACACCGCATATTCTCACTCATAGGTGGGAATTAAACAATGAGAACACATGGACACAGGAAGGGGATCATCACACTCTGGGGACTGTTGTGGGGTGGGGGAAGGGGGAGGGATAGCATTGGGAGATATACCTAATGCTAGATGACGAGTTAGTGGGTGCAGTGCACCAGCATGGCACATGTATACATATGTAACTAACCTGCACATTGCGCACATGTACCCTAAAACCTAAAGTATAATAATAATAAATAAATAAATTAATTAATTAAAAAAAAAAGAAATGTAGGCATAGCTCACTTTCCTCAAAAAAAAAAAAAAAAAGAAATTGTGAGTAAATGTGCTATATGACCTTCTGTTTTGAGTTGACTTTCTATTGGTTTTATCTTCATTGTAGTTATGAGATTAAATAATAATTTCCTATATTTTTCTATGTCATTGCAATATGCGTGATAACTGAGATAACAATTATTTTAGTTTAGACAATACCAGCAATCTAAATCTAAACCTAGGAAATGTTGTGGTAACAAAGGACAGTAAAAGTATGGCAAAATATTAACTGCAGAGACCATGAATTCTCTGGGATTTAAGAGCTACTTATAGATGTCCTTCATCCCTCTCTTTTTGCAAATCTTGGTTCATTTCACCATTTCCTTTTTTTTTTGAGACAGTCTTGCTCTGTTGGCCAGGCCAGCGTGCAGTGGTACAATCTCGGCTCACTGCAATCTCCTCATCCTGGATTCAAGCAATCTTCCCACCTCAGCCTCCCAAGAAGCTGGGACTACAGGCACGTGCCATCATGCCCAGCTAATTTTTTGTATTTTGTTAGTCACAGGATTTCACCATGTTAGCCAGGCTGGTCTGAAACTCCTAGCCTCAAGTGATCTGCCCACCTTGGCCTCCCGAAGTGCTGGGATTACAGGCATGAACCACCAAACTTGGCCTACCATTTAACTGTTATCAGAAATTAAAACAAGTCAATTCTTCTCTCTCACTTGCTGTCTCTCTGAATTATTTGCTTACAGAATAAACATAACTTTGTGTCCAAAATTACATTTATGAATTATTTCAAGTCTAATTATTCACTGTGTTTCTACTTTCCTACCTCTCACTATCAAGAGTCATTAGTTGTTGACGATCTTAGTACTTCAGGCATTCACCTTTATCTAATTTACAAACAAAGCTGAGAAAACAACTGACAGGTATCACTGAATCGGTAACAAAGTTAGTGAGGCAATATACAAAATAGCATCTTCTACAAAGGAGCTTGTATTTTCTTCCATATAATGGTTCCAATTTGATGAACTACTCTAGCGCTTCAAAGTTGTCCCCAGATTATTCTCTATGTAAAGCATAATATATATTTGAAATAAATCACATATAATCCAAGAGAAGAGAAAACAAAACTGATTAGCTACTTAATTGTAAAATATTAAATGTCTTTCTATAATGAGCAGATTTTACATGAAACAAGAATCTTCTAAATATTGTAACATGACTTTTAGCAAAAAAATGTTTTTCTTGGAAGTAAAATGATTCTTTTTGCTAGAACAGAAACAAAATTATAACTATGTAGTAAACTGAAAAATAAAGTCAGAAAAAACTTAAAATGTTAAATAAACCTGTTGGTCTCTTTTATCCCACAAATGTCAACATGCTTTTTATAATGTTTATACTGAAAAAATTAAATTTTTTTCTAAAACATTTTCTAATTTCTTCTTTTAAGGTTCAAACTGAATTCAGTTCTTTGAAAAAAAAACAACAAAATTAAATATATAAAAAAGTTGAACTTTTTTTGCATGCTAAGAAAGTCTAAAGTGACAGGAAAAGATAAAATGTGAATGAGAAAACTTGACCACCATCCAGCAAGTATACTATGAGAAAACAATAACTAAAATATTTAAGATAAATGTTTGATTTTTTAAATTCTAAGAAATTTGGTTTGTATTACTCAAGGCATTACAAAACCTTGAATATTTACAGGTCTAAGACAAGCAATGAAAATGAGTGAAGCAAGGAAATATAAAAGAAAATGGAGTGATTGTAATGTCGTTAAGCCAGCAAGCCCATTCCTTGCTGAGAAAAGCCTGTATTATCATGGCCTAGTGCCATAGACTACTGCTATGCAGGAAGGTGAAAAGAACTAAAAAATCTGTATTTTTCTATGAAATTCCCAGATTTTTAAGGGTTAGTAACCAATTTTTCAATGTCACATCATACAGGTCAAATCAAACAAATGATTAGCTATTTTCTTCTACTGGAACAAGAACCGTAAGTTCTCTCAGGGTCTGAGAAGTCTGGGACTGATGGGCTCAACTAACATGCGAAGGCTAAGAGGAAAAACTGCTGCACCTGAAAACACAGAGAACGAATTTTGAAAAGAAAAAGAGAACATCTTTAAAGATAAAGAGAAAAAAATCCTCTTTGTACCTGATAATTTAAAAATTGAAGCAGAAAAAGGAAAATGCAGTGGCAATTCATTTTCTTCTGCCAGACTCGAAAGGGTTCGTAATTTAGAATTAGAATGATTGAACTGTACCTGCATCAGAAAGCAGCACTTGTTGACTCTTCTAATTGGGATTATGCTTATGTTCTTTATATTTTCTCTTTTGAAACAGTATCTCAAAAGGTATAGTAAAACCAGCAAAATAGTTTATCCAAGGTTTACCAAATGATCAGCTGCTTAATTATGAGTTCAATAAAATCTGATATTTTAATGTTTTTAGTAATTTTGAAATGAGTGGTTAAAAAAGAATTCTGATTTTTTTTTAGGATTCTAGATTTAATTTTCATGACAATGAAACAATTCTTTTTTAGTGAGAAGGGAGTGGGTGAAGAGAAAAAAATCACTAGGATTTTTCTAAAATAACTTGTCTAAGTTTCCAAGAAACACAAAAAGAAGTCTCTCTGAAATATAATTTGGTATTACATAAAAACGAAACAATTATATATCCAGCTCTTCTACGTATATACATAATGTAAATTTCATTCACACTCTAACCTATGATCACATTCATTTGTCTTGAGTCCTATTGGTTTAGAAATTCTGGGGAATAAGAGGTTAATTTTTCTGATTATATCCGAACATTAGAACTACTGATTGTCCTTCCCGTAATTCAGCATCTTTTCAAACTGTGGGCCAACAAATCAATATCTTATTATTAAAATAATAAGACTTGAATCTCTATTTGTTTTCTAGGATTTCCCTAATAAAGTACACAAACTGGGAGGCTTTAAACAACAGAAATGGACTTTCTCACAGTTCTGTAGGCTGGAAGTTTGAGATCACCGCAGCAGCTGAGCCGTGCTCCCTCCAAAGGGGCTACGGGAGGATCCGGCCTTGCTGCTTCCAGCTTCTGGCAGCTGGTGGCAGCATCACTCCAGTCCCCGCCTCCATCTTCAGGTGGCTGTCCTCTTCCTGTATCAGCCAAATTTTCCTCTTCTTACAAGGACGCTTCCTTAATCTAGTATGACCCATCTTAATCATATCTGCAAACTCCCTATTTTCAAATAAGGTCACATTTACAGGTACCGAGGGTTAGGACTTCATCACCTTTTTGGGGAGACACAGCTCAACCTGTAACAATCTGCCCTCTGATTCCCAAAGTTGATTTCCTTCGCTTGTGCAAAATACATTTTCACCCCATGTCAACATTTCCAAAAGTTTTAACACTTTCCACATCAACTCTTCTCACCATCTACATCATTTAAGTTACAGAGGAGGCCTACTGTGATTCATCCTGTGGCAAAATTTCTCTCCATGTGTGATCCTGTGAAACCAGACAAGTTAATTCGCTTTTAAAAGACAGTGGGGGCCAGGGGCAGGCATAGGACAGACAGTCCATTCCAAAAGACAGAAAGGGGAAGGAAGAAAGGGACCATGGGTCTCACGCAAGTCTGAAACCCTGCAGGGAAAATCCCATTAGACTGCCTTCACTATTTCCCATCTAAAATTTTTAAATGAGCTATGCAAGAGTAAAAACAGACAGAGAAACCAGAGTTAGAAGTGCAGGATGAATTTACCAAGAGGGTAGGTTAAAAGGGAAACTTCTCCTTCAGGCCTATGGTGGGCATTTCTTGTTTACTCAAGTACCTACCTACCATCTCTCAAAAAATAATGTCCACTGGAATTCGATTATGTCATGATATTGCCTGCCCCCGCGCCCCCAGTCACGGCAGGAGGGAAGCGCAACCCTAGCCTTTCTTTACTCTAGAGACAGGAGGCGCTATGCCGCGATGGTGGCGGAGAAGGCATGGGAGCGACGCTCTTGCTCTCTGGACGTCCACGTGCCCAAGTCGAGGCCGCGCCCAGACCCGGAAGCAGGGCCATCACGTGGGGCAGCGTGGGCCGCTGCCTTGGAAACGCAGAACGCGCGCTCCAGGTAAAAGTTGCTGCGCCCAGGACAGGGTTCTCACCGTGGAGGAAAGGACTGCTCCGGGACACCACGCTGTGCGCCGGAAAGCTGGGCGGAAAGCTGGGCGGAAAGCTGGGCGGAAAGCTGGGCGGCTTCGGAGCCAGAGCAGCGGCTCTGCGGCGCAGGCGGCGGGCCGGGGCAGCCTTGAAGCCGGGATCCGGCCTGAAGGGTCAGCACCAGCTCGCCTCCGGTGGGCGCCGCCTTCGATGTCATTCAATGTCAAGTTCCAGGGCAGTAGCTTGGACCCGTTTGGCGAGCGCGGAGTGAGTGGCGCAGGAGGAGCTCCCCTAGGTCCCCGAAGTAAGCCGGCCCCTGCTCCGCGCGGCCAGCGACACTCAGAGCGAGATTGTTTGGGCCTGGGAGGAGGCGGGCAGCGAACCCAGCTTGTATAGTGGGGTCTTGTGTGCGCTCTCAGTGACAGGCAAGGTCACCTCTGCTATGAGGGGCCGGGTTTAGTGGTCTCCTCCCCAGAGTGTTGGATCTAGGAAATGCCTGCGTTAGCCCCTTGCTCCACGTGAATCTGAATAGTTCGTCCTGGCAGTGGCGGTGAATTCGGCCTGCCAGGACCCGCCCTCTGCCTACACTCAGCGGCACCCCGGCTAAAGCCCTTTAGCTCCACCGCTACAGGCCTGTCTTAAGAGGCCTCTTTATCCCTGTGCCTTCACAGGCGTCATCACGTGGTCTTTTTCCAAGGACAAGGCTGCCTGCAGTCAGGTAATGGTAATTTAATTGATACCTGAAATTCTATCACCTATTAATTTATTTCAAAGCTTTGGGCTTTCTTGTTTTGAAACACAAAACTCTGTTGAGACGAGTCTGACTTCGTATAGTGCCATGGAATTGGCCACTTTGATTTCTTACCCCAGGAAGTCACTAGATTGCATTGTTTGCTTCTTATTTATATGTACCATGCCTAGTGTCGTACCTGGCATTCAGTAGGCCTCAGTAATTGTTCAGTGAGCAAATGAAAGGTGAGAGGAAGGCAAGGTTGGAAAGGACTTACTGATGCCTGTTCTACTTGGAGTTTGTACATTTTGTCCATTTTAGTTAAGGGTTACTTTTATTTTTGCCTTTCATTATACTGTATTGCCTTATAAAGAGGAGTCTGGGGTATTGTTGCACTGAGCTAAAGGGTGTATAATTCTTGTTTTATCTCCGTTATCAGCTTTGTCGATTTTAAAATTATTTTGTGTGAAATTTGCTACACCACCTTCCTTAAGGGTATGTAGTGTTGATATTAACATAGTTGGTGTGAGAACTACTTGTAGGCGCTGAGCAGAAAGACGTGAGGGGAAGCCTGATTTTGGGTAGATGAGATATAACTAATTTTAGCTTTATTTTTCTCTTTTGTATCATGATATTCGGCACTGATTTTCAAATTTTAGAGTTGGTTTTTGCCTTGGAAAGAAAGGTTTATTCAGTTTTTTAGCATTATGGTCACTAGTAATCCGAGAGTTAGAATTCCGGAGAGCAATATGGGCAGGTTGTACTGGGAAGTGGAAGTAGTCTGTGCTTGAATCAAATTAAATCAGTATAAAGATGACGTTTGTGTTTGGTCCTGATTCTGCTTTGTCCCCCACTGACTTTCTTTTTTTTTTTTTTTTTAATTTGTAATATATTTTGAAGAGCGATTACTAGCTTAACTTCATCCATCCCTTCTTGTAGCAACAGTAGGGCTTGTCAGGCCTGAAGTTTTACCTGTTGGTATTTCTGAAAATCTATGTGTTAAGCACCTACAAAGTGAATTAACAAAGCCTAGCATCTGCTCCGGTCATTTGTTTCTTCCGTTGAGTTCCCCCCGTGTGTTAGACGGTCTATTGGATAGCTAGTTAAAGAAATGAAGGGCAGGGCTCTTGGGTCTGGAAGCTCACCTTTTCAGGAGAGAAGACTTTCAAACAGATAAGTTGTAATAGAAAAGTATGGAAAAGTGTGGGCTTTACAGATGTACAGAGCGGGTTCGAGTTCTGTCTTTCCCAATATTAATTTGTGACCTCAAACAAGTTTTTTCTAACCTCTTAAAGCATGTATCCTGATCTATAAAAGAATGATACTCTGTTGTGTAGGATTGTGTGATTTAAATGAGAACCTACGTAAAGTAGCAGGCACACTTCATGGTATGCGGTAGGTGCATATTAAATGCTTTCTTTCCCTGCCTTCCAGAGTGTGCTAACAAGTGTGATTGAATAGGTAACAAGAGAATGGTCATTCCCATTAGATCAGTGATTTTTGTTTTTATCAAGATATTGAAATGTCTTTGGAACGTATACAATTTGCTCCCAGTTTCAGCCTATGATTTTATGTTCATTAAATTTTTCTAAAATATCTGTTGCTTGATAGTCAACTCGTCCTCTCTATTTGGTAGTTGTAGAATAATTGGTACTATGTACTGAGATCTCACTCTGTCAGATGCTGTTGTTAGTACTTTACATATACTTAGTACCTGTGTCCATGCTGTAAGGTATGTATCGTCATTCCCATTGTACATGATGAAAAAAATATGAGGCCTAGGAGGAGAAATAACATGACCAGGGTTATAAGCTAATAATAATTATGGCTAACATCTGTAAATGCTCTGTGCCAAACACTGCTTTATATCTATCTATCTATCTATATATAATTTCATTTAATCCTTGTGGCCACTCTTAGGTTCTGTAGAAGTGACAGAGCTGATTTTGAACCCATACCATTCAGTTTTTGTTTTTTGGAAAATAATTAAAAATTGAAAAAAAATTGGCCAGGCGCAGTGGCTCAAGCCTGTAATCCCAGCACTTTGGGAGGCTGAGGCGGGCGGATCACCTGAGGTCAGGAGTTCGAGACCAGTCTGACCAACATGGTGAAACCCCGTCTCTACTAAAAATACAAAAATTAGCCGGGCGTGGTGGTGCATACCTATAATCCCAGCTACTCAGGAGGCTGAGGCAGGAGAATCGCTTGAACTCGGGAGGCGGAGGTTGCAGTGAGCTGAAATCACACCACTGCACTCCAGCCTGGGTGACAGTGTGGGACTCTGTCTCAAAAAAAAAATGGAAGAAAAATGATGTTCTGAAATCATTTTTGGTGTAATTTATGTGGGGTGATATGAGGAGTATGATAGTGCTATCCGTGATCACAGGTATAACATGATACACCAATGAAAGCCAAGATCTCCTTTATGATAAAAGTAATTTTAGTAAATATAAAAAAAGCACAATTTTGAATTTTGGTTATAAATGAGACGTATTCTTTGGTTCTAAGGGTCTTTTTGGAGTTCCTGAGCTGAGTGCCCCGGAAGGATTTCATGCTGCACAAGAAAAAGCCTTCAGAAAGACAGAATTGCTTGTGGGCCGTGCGTGTTCCACCCCACCTGGGCCCCAGACCGTGCTGATCTTCGATGAGCTCTCGGATTCCTTGTGCAGAGTGGCCGACTTGGTAAGATGCTTTGCCTCAGACTTGAAGCTACCTCTCTTTCAACCTGTTAAAATTTAAGTGAATTTATCCTTTGTTGTTTACTATTAATATTAGATTATAAAGTTAAAAATGTCTGAAACTATTTGAGATCCATTGGGTATAATTTTTTGTGATGAAATACGTCATTAGGAATGGGAAAATGTTATAGGAAAAGGTGACATTTAGAACTTGTACTTTAATATGTATATTTAATAAAATATACCTGTAATATATAATGAATGAATGGTTACTAATATGGCAAATATTTGCTACATTTGGGTAATACATATTTACATATATATTCGTTTGACAGAGATTCTTTATTTATGAAAGCTTCTGCCAAAATTCTAAGAACACTTTATGTGTGCATTTACAACAAAATTCCTCTTTATCTTTTTTTTTTTTTTTTTAATAGAGACAGCATCTCCCTGTGTTGCCCGGGCTGGTCTTGAACTCCTAGCCCCAAGTGAACCTCCTGCCTTGGCCTCCCAAAGTGCTGGGATTAGAAGTGTGAGCCACTTCTTTTTCAGAAGAGGTGTGGAAACCAGTTTTAATAAACCTTTTCAGGAATGCTTTTTTTTTTTTTTAATTAAAAACCAAGTTTTCACATCAAAATGATTATAAAGTCTTTTTTTTTTAACATTTTAAATTTGAAATAGAAGTGTATACCTAGATCTCTTCACCAACTAGGAAATCCATTGCTGAGATAGCAAAATTTTCTTTTTCTTTTTATTTTATTTTTAATTTTTGTGGGTACATGTATATATTCATGAGGTACATGAGATGTTTTGATAGAGGCATGCAATGCATACTAATGACATCAGGGAAAATGGGGTATCCATCCCCTCAAGCATTTATCCCTTGTGTTACAAACAATCCAATTGTACTCTTTGTTATTTTAAAATCTACAATTAAATTATTATTGACTGTAGTCACCCTGTTGTGCTATCAAATAGTAGGTCTTAGTCATTCTTCCTGTTTTTTTGTACCCATTAGCCATCCCCACCTCCCCCATACCACCCTGCTACCCTACCCAGCCTCTGGTAACCATCCTTCTACTCTTTATTTCCATGATTCAATTGTATCTATTTTTAGGTCCCACAAATGAGTGAGAACATGTGATGTTTGTCTTTCTGTGCCTGACTTATTTCACTTAACATAATGACCATCCATGTTGTTGCAAATGACACAATCTCATTCTTTTTTTTTTTTTTTTTTTTGAGATGGAGTTTTATTCTTGTTGCCCAGGCTAGAGTACCATGGTGCAGTCCAAGCTCAACCTCCACCTCCTGAGTTCCAAGCAGTTCCCCTCTCTCAGCCTCCCAAGTAGCTGGGATTACAGACATGCGCCACCATGCCCAACTAAATTTTTTGTATTTTTAGTAGAGACAGGGTTTCACCATGTTGGCCAGGATGGATGGTCTCGATCTCCTGACCTCGTGATCCACCCGCCTCTGCCTCCCAAAGTGCTGGGATTACAGGTGTGAGCCACCACGCCTGGCAATAATCTCATTCTTTTTTATAGCTGAATAGCACTCTATTGTAAGTACCACATTTTCTTTGTCCATTCATCTGTTCATGGACACGTGGGTTGCTTCCTCATCTTGGATGTTGTGAACAGAGCTGCAACAAACATGGAAGTGCAGATATCTCTTCGATTTGCTCATTTCCAGGAAGCAAGATTTTCTGTCAGCCTGAAGGAGCCGACTCTTGGTTACTCATGTCAAGGAAAGCGGCACACACAATTTAAATAGTGATCATTTATGATCTTGTCTACATAGTATTAAACTACATAGGTTTTTCCCTCACAGTCAGTCAATGTTGAGCACCTACTGTGTGCCAGACACTGTCTAGGCACCAGGGATACATGCAGGAATGAAACAGACACAATCTCTGACTTAATGGAGTTTATACTCTGGCATTAACTTGTTTTTGAAAATTTAGGCTGTAGTCCATTTCTATAGCCTAGTTAGCTGAAGAAGGTTTACCTGGATGAGCTGAGGTAACCTTCTCAGCATATCTCCATTTTCACAAGAGGGAAGAAAGGCACTGGGTGATGAAGGGATGTGCCCCACTGTCACCTGGCCAGCATGTGGTGCAGTTGGGCTGCCAGCCCAGGTCGAGCTCCTCTTCTTTCTCCTGTTCCAACCATTTCAGGGCTGGCTGGCTGCTCAGGTCTCATGGACCCTTACCTGGAAAGGTTGCAAAGTTTGTTAGCCTCTCCATCTTTAAAAAAAATGTACTTGTTTTTAAAATTATTATACAGTAAAATTGACTTCTGTTGGAGGATGATACAGTTCTATGCATTTTAACTCGTGTAAATTTGTGCAGCCCTCACCACAATCAGGATACAAAGCTATTCCATCAACATCCAAAAATCTCCCTGTATAGTCACACCCACCCCTCCCCACTAACCTCTGGCAACCACTGATCTGTTCTCTCTCCCTATAGTTTTGCCTTTTCTAGAATGTCACATAAGTGGAATCCTGTATACCTTTGACTGACTTCTTTCACCCAGCATAACTCCTCCCCATCTTTTTTTTTTTTCCTTTTTTGGAAAATTTCCTTCCACCCATACACCTGACTTGAGCATTAACACCTTTCAGATGATTATATGTTCACCACAAGCTTCCCGCTCTTAAGGAAGCTGATAAAGTATCTTATTGTAAAGGGTTTTTCTCTGGAGTGAAGTTGCAGGTTCTGGGTAGTTCTGTTGTACTGGGTTTTTGTTCTGTGCCTCCAGTATGTGCATAGGAAATGCGTCTTCGAATGATGGAGGAGCCGTGGAAATGCACTGCTCCAAAGGAGGTTTCATACCCTGTTCACCTAATTGTGTCACTGAAATCAGAAAAGGAAAATCTGTGTCAGTGAATTTCACTATTCAAGTGCAGTCAACCCTCCAGATTTGGGCATCTGTGGAGTCAACCAATCTTGGATCAAAAATATTTGGAAAAAAAAATTGCATTGATGCTGAACATGTACAGACTTTTTTCCTTGTCACTGTTCCATGAAACAATACAATGTAACAGCTATTTACATATTATTTACATTCACTAGGTATTACAAGTAATCTAGAGACGATTCAATGTATGGGTTGTGCTGTGTGTCGGTTATATGATTCGATGTATGGGGTGTGCTGTGTGTCGGTTATATGCAAGTACTACACCATTTTATATCAGAGACTTGAGCATCTGTGGATTTGGGTATCTGTGGGAAGATCTAACCATTGCCCACTGATACTGAGGGGTGACTGTTGGCGTGGCTGTCACAAATCCCAGAATTTACTGTGTATTTGTTGTCTTAGTCTTCATCTTAATCAGTATTCTAGGATTTTTTTCTACATTTTTGCTTTTGGTCTTCACTAAAATATTTTAACTTCTCTGCCCTATATTTTGTCTTATTTTGACATTTTTAATATTATGTATAATATCTCATTTTGAAAACTTAAAAAACTATGTAATTTATATATGTAGTTCTCTGGGTAAAAAAGAACCTTTCTCCTTTTTGAATTTTTAAGATATTACCTACCAGTAGTGTTAGTACTATTATAAGGCAATCGTTTTGTAAACTTTTTCACCAAATAGTCATTTTGTTTTCTTTGTTTTCAACACAGTTTTTGTGTAACAGAACTGTTTTCCTCATCACTATTACAAATTTTTAATATGTATGCTAGTGTTTTGAATTTTAATATTATTATAAATTCACAACATGTAGATTAGTAATTTGTAAAAAAAAAAAATGTAAATTTACATAACTCATTTTTCAGATACTTTGGTACTAATGTTATTTTATCGTTACCAATTCTTACAACAAATATACCAAACTATGGATTTAAATGTTTTGGCATTAAAAACTATTTGATAATAAAATTAGGAAATTTTACCTTGTGGTGATTTTATTTCATGTTATAGTCACACATCTTCTTGGCAAATAAAATATGTAGTGTTTTGTAGTTTCTCTGCTTGTTGTTACAATTGACATGAAAACAAAAAGTTAGTTTTACATCATTTTATCTTTTAAAAAAGTTGTTGCTCATTTAATTTCTAATGATTTAAGTAGCAGCAGCAGTAGTAGTTGTACACTGTATTACATGGAGACTGAACTCATATTTTATTAAAAGAACTATAAAGAGACTGTGCCTTTGTTTTCTGCACAAAGACTAGAACGTAGTTAAAGACTAAAGTGTAGTTAAATGAGTTTTGAAACTATACTATGTGTCAGTTAAAGAAAACAAGCCTTTAAGAGTTGTTTTCTGGAGGTTGGTTAACCTGTGAGAACCATACTGCAAAGAATTTTAGCCAGAAAGTTGTAGAATATTTGAAACCAATGTCTGCTCTTTTGATTTAATAAAGAGTTAGGAAGAATTTGCTTGGTGTTTATATTTGAAGGAGAAAAACTTTTCTGAAACAAAGTTAATAAAATTTTTTTTTTGGAATGAAACAAACTTGGTTTCAAGGAATAACAATTAAATGTTCAGAAAGAAGCTGCTTTGCTTTACTCGCTTAGGAAAAAGTCAATAATGGAAATGCATAGGCCAAGCCAATGGCACCTCTTAAAACCCAGTTTTCATTTTCGCCCCCAGATCCTGGAAGAAAGCTTCCCATCAAATTCCCTTTTGGTTTCGTCTTTCCCCTTTATTAGGCTGATTTTGTGAAAATCACTCACCCTGAGCCAGCATTCAGAGAAGCTGCGGAAGAAGCTTGTAGAAGTATTGGCATCATGGTGGAGAAGTACGTGCTGTTCCCCTCCCCACCTCCACGCCAAGTCCTGGGTGATCCGGTTGCATGGACTTGAGCCGTAGGCAGTTTTGTCCATAGCGCTTGTCCCCCGCCCAGCAGGGTGGGAGGTGTGTGTGACCAGGGGTGGCCGGAGGGAGGGCTCAGGACAGGCCATTGGCTCACCTCGCAGGCGGGCACTGGGCCTCAGGGCTGGTCGTCTGTTCTCTCAGTCATTTCCTTGTCTGTAAACGGGGTCATAAAGTTAACCCTGCCTCAGGGTCCTTGTGAGGGTTAAATGAGATCAATGTAAAGGTGTCACTTGATAATCTGAGATGACAGACACCCAGGATTCTTGTCATCACCATTATCACTTACCTTAAATAAGGGCTTTTTAGTGTCCTAGTGGCAAATTGGACTTACTAGATTATCGCTTGATGAAATTGCTGTTGCATCGATGGCTGTGGGCCACAGGGCGAGAAGCCAAAATGCTCTATAAACAGTGTCCTTGTAGCCCCCGTGGAGTTGGAATTAGGGGAGGCCTCTTGTAAAAGTCTGTGGGAGAGCTGGAGCAGGCTCTGGCTGAGGCTGTGATGGAGTGAATTATTTTAAAGTGATTTTGGGGTAAATGTAAATGTTTTTAAGCCACTTACGAGAGCTCCATAGTGCTTGTTAAAATAACTGAATGGTGGACAGCGCTGTATTCCAACACACTTAGCTGCATGGCACCATGCCAGGCAGTGTATAGAGCGAGGCCTGGGCTCGCCAGCATGGATTTACAACAGGGAAAAGGGGGTAACATGATAAGACGATTTCCTATATCAGAAATTGTTGGAGGAGGAGAGTGATGGCTTTTCTGGTTAGACGAGGCTTCCTTGGAAGACCCAATGCTTCAGGATGTGCAGCTGCTGCTTTTCCCCAGGTCGCCAACATTTGTTCACCTTGGCACAATCGTGTGTGACTTTCCCATAGCCGCTGAAAACCAACTTGCATAATGGGATAGAACTGGGCCCTGCAGAGTGCAGGCACTGGGCATGCTGACAGGGCTGAAAGTGAGGACTCCCTGGGAGAAAGCTTTGCCCCTCGGGGAAAGGCCCCTGGAAAGGAGTCAGCAGTGGGCTGCCTGCTCGAGGCGCTCTGCACGCTGTGTCCTGCCGAATTAGACATGGGCTGGTCTCATGGACAAGCACTCTTCATTTTGTGGGAGGACAAATACAGACTGAAATATGGGCTTTATCTCAGGGTCTTCCAACATGAAACATACTGGGAGATTTCCTTAAACCTCTGCAGTGGGGGCAGTGCGGGCAGCCTCTGAGCTGCTATTCCTTTGCCATGGAATGGTTCCGTGGGTGAGCAGGTTAGGAGGAGGTAGGCCTCCACACTCACTCTCTCCCTGACTTCTGGGATCCATGTGTGGGAGTCTGGCCCTTCTTGCTGAGTGTTTTTTGATGAGTAATGACTACCTCTGTTTCACTAGCATTTGGGAAGGCCCATGTGAATGGTAACAGAAACCCTTCGATTGATGTGAATCTTCAGTGTTTTTATTGTGAACCAGCTGAGGAACAGGAGTATCCTTGAGTCTCTGAGTAGGAACTGGTGGGTGGTTCTTATAAGAAAGAGATGAACCTGAACTATAAGGAAGCTTATAATAGAGTTATTTTCTATTACTTTTTCCTCATCTAGTTTTCTTTTGACATTTTAGACCATTAGGACACCTTGACCAAGCTCTAGGGGAAAGCGGGGAGAGAGGAAAAAGAAAATAATAAAGCCTCTTGATACAGACTATGTTTGAAGTTTCATTCCTCAAACATGTGAACTTGTGCAGGCAATACAGCAAGAGAGACACGGGAATGATACAGAAGGATAAGATGTGAAAGATACAGTCTAACTGCTAATATTGTTTCATGTGTGTACCTTTTAATAAGAGTAAAGCTTCCCGGCTAAGTTGGGTTGGGGCTCTTGATGGTGGAATCTCAGATATCAGCTCGTACAAGAGAAAGTGGAGCCAGGGGTGGGTGGGCTGGGAATG
This sequence comes from Pongo abelii, assembly GCF_028885655.2. Classification (NCBI taxonomy): domain Eukaryota; kingdom Metazoa; phylum Chordata; class Mammalia; order Primates; family Hominidae; genus Pongo; species Pongo abelii. The sequence goes on from NC_071999.2 coordinate 23,132,571, forward strand.
GCATTCAACCAGGCTGGGGACTTGCTGGAAAGGCAAATTCTCAGGCTGTATTCCAGGACTACTCGGGATTGGTCCCAGTGCTGTTTTAACCAACCCTCCAGGTGATTCTGAGCACTCGCTAGTTGGAGAACCACTGGGTTAGGGAGCTAAGGTCTCTCAAGTCTGCTTGAGAAGGGCTGCCACAACCACCAGTGAAGGAGATGGGTTGAGTGATTGCCCAGGGGCACTTGGCTGGTACCAGGAAGGGTGTGGATTTGAGTCCAAGCCTTCCAATTCTAAGTCCAGGGACTTTTATACTCTGCCAAATAATACTAGAAACAAACAAAATCTCCTGTCTCCCCCGACCTTTTAAATTTAACATGTGAATTCACTTAACTCCATAAAAACAATAAACTACACTTGGGTCTTTAATATATAAAACAGAACAAACTGTTTAACACCGTGAGAAGATTCAGCTCCCTCACTTGAGCTAATATTGTTAATTTAGTTTTGTTGAGGGAATTAGCCACCTCTTGCTTTGATGGATTCTCTTCTTTCTACCCTACCCTGCCCAGCATGAGGAATAATCTCTAGTCCTGCAGTGGTGTATAGCTCTGTCTGTTCTGTGCTCTTCTGTCTATTCTGGGATGAGACTGGACTTTCTTGTCTTTTGTTCAGGCAGGAGCAATGGCATTGAAAAGTTGAAAGAAAAATAAAGTCAGCAGGGGATAGACTTTTGAGATTCTAGCTTTTGAAGCCAAACAGATTGATCTAAGGAATTCAGTCTTTTTCTGATTCTTTGTATTGTTAACATCGTCTTTGCCTGCATGTTGAGTGACTTCTGGCCACCGAGGGGCAGCACTTCAGCCTATGGCCATGTGGGAGGCATTTTCTTCCTTTTGGCTGAAGCTTTGGGTAGGATGGGAGGTAGGGAAGGTGGGGAGTGGGTGGCACAACCCTCTGTCTGTAGCATTTAACCCACACAGTGGGCTTGGTGACATCCTAGTGACTTGATGTATTCCACCCCTAGAATCCAACCTTTCGTGTCATTATGGCCAGACATTATACACTCAGGGCATAAATATGCTGCACATAGAAGCTATAGGGAAACGATACTGGGGAGATCCATTCCGTAATAATTGTGACTTGACCAGTTAGAAATATTACCCAGGGACAAGCATTCTTAGAAATGTTTGACCATTAAGGTTCTTAAACCATTAAGAACCACCACTTTTTCTTAAAGTTCTTTCCCACCAGTATATATTTTAACACATCTTTTAAATTCCCATAGTAAGTGCTAATTCCCTAGTTACCAACTTACTTTAGAATCTAGTTATTCTGCCTGTCTAGGCTCATGCCCATCTAGAGCTGCATGCTTTCATGTGGTAGCCACTAGCCACATGTGGCTATTTAAGTTTGAATTAATTAAAATTAAGTACAATTTAAAGTTCAGTTCTTGGGCCACACTAGCCACATTTCAAGTACTCAGTAGTTCGATGTGGCTAGTGGCTGGACAGTGCAGGTGTGTAATATTCCCATCATTTGAACACACCGCCCTAGAACTCTGAAGACTACATAATGTAGAAATAAATATTTAATATAGGTGCTGGTTAGGATAGGTTTGATAGGAGCAAAGGACACGAGAAGACACTATAAATTGTAAGAGAGGTATACGTAGTGGGTGGGAATAGCTGAAATTTGCCAAATTTATCAAATTTGCTGACCCATTTGAAAGGTGTGGCTTAAAGATGTACTTTTCACTCATGACCAGCTCAGTTGAGTTGGGGAGGTTCTGCCTTTCACCATGGACTCCAAGTTCTTCATTTGGGCTGGGCATGGTGGCTCATGCCTGTAATCCAGCACTTTGGGAGGCCAAGACAGGCAGATCACTTGAGCCCAGGAGTTCAAGGCCAGCTTAGGCAACATGGTGAAACCTCCTCTTTACAAAAAATACAAACATTAGCCGGGAGTGGTGGCATGCGACTGTAGTGTCAGCTACTTGGGAGGCTGAGGTGGGAGGATAGCTTGAACCTGGGAGGTCAAGGTTGCAGTGAGCTGTGATCACGCTACAGCATTCCAGCCTGGGTGACAAAGTGATACTTCGTCTCGAAAAATAAATAAATAAGTTAAAGTCCTTTTTTGATACTCTGCATCCTGACAGCTAATGATAACAGACATAGAGTGTGGATGATAATTCTGTAGGACATCAATTTTGCCCACATTTTATTGGGCAGAACTCCTTACATAGCCTCACTTAGATTAGAAAAAGTGAAAAAAAAAAAAAAAAAAAAAAAAAAAAAAAAGTTTTCCTGGTGCCCAGAGGGAAAATGAAATGTTTTGATGAACATGTAGAATGGTTTCTGCCATAGGTTTTATGACTCATGAATGGTTAGGAAACATTGCCGTGGGCATCCATGTGTGAAAGGGTATGTTTTGCAGAGTATCATGATTTAGTTTGTCAGGCCAGCTGGGTCACAGGGGAATTTTTAGAATGGAGTCAGAGTGATAGCATATTTCTCTAAAACAATCTTGAAAGATTCTGATTTCTCTAGGAGATCTCTCTAGCAAGATTTGTGGGGCTTAGCATTCTGTGTTCTCCCAACATCTTTCATCACTAAAACTCTGGAGGAGAAAAAAATATCAGGAAGATTCCAAGTACTTGCCACTCTCTGAGTGAGAATAACTACCTTGAGGAACATGAAGAAGACATCTTTCGCAGTATTTTTTCTACAGTTTTGGAGGACAGGGTGTGGGTCTAGAGTTACCTCAAACTTGAAAGTGAGAATTGAACCATGCTTCTGACAGCACAGCCTAAAGGAAGTGAGGTGTTTTAACTTGGTTACTTGGCATTTGGTATTTGTCTGTTTGTTCCATAAAAACTTTTGGAAGTGTTGGTAGATGTAGCTAACATTTGGTCTACTGCTATAAAGGATGTCAAGACCTCCAGTCAGATTTGTGGTTTTCCATTACCTGGGTACCACAGGAAGTCCTCACCTGAGGGGACTACTCATAAGATGACTTTTGTCCTTCACAAGATGCATCCTTACATCCCCTCATTGCCTCCAGGCCACTAGTTAAGGTCCATTATCTGCAAAACCCCAGAGAAGGACATGAAGTCCCATTGCAAAGACAGTTGATGGAAGCTCTTCACCAAGTATTTGATGGCTGGTTTACTCATCAGGAGTTGAAGGGCCTAATTCTTACCAGGAGAAGTCAGAGAAACACATATGGGAGTGGATCTTGAGATTGTTGGGTCAGGAGGTGTGGATATTATACATAAGAGTGACTAGGGAAGGTCTACTGACTCTATCCTATAATTCGCTGTCCTCAAAAGGACAATTGTGCCTATCCTAATAATGCTGGTCAGAGGTTTCTTGAAGCTTGGATAAGATGACAGCCTATAGTCAATGAGGGAAAGATGCCATATTTGCCATGGCATGGTATTGAGGAAGGAGTCAGACAGTCCAGGGAGGATTTATTATGCAAGACCAGAGACCCTGATCTTGTTCCCTATGAGGCCAAGAGGACATGCCCTTTGTACAAAAACAAGAAACTCACTGGTGAGGGGCCACCAGCATTGTTGGGAATCTCACTAGTGATTGTCTTCCATGGTCTATGGTTCACAGTAGGAAATGCTGCCACAGAACTGACCTCTCTAATATTACTGAAGATGAAGATATTTTGGAGTAGCAGAGGCCAAGTCGCAGCATTTGGCCATCAAAGTGAATATGACCACCACAAAGTGAATATGACTACCATATGGCAGCAAGGCCAAGGTGCCAGCCAGCGTGCTGTACACATAGGGTATTTCTAGAGGAAAGATAGATGAGTACCCACTGTGAATATTTCTTGACTTGTGTAACCAGAAAAAATATTAAAAAGAAGGTAAGCTGAAATCTGATGTCTGCTGCCAAAAAGAAAAATGATAATCCCTCACCTAGCTCCCAGATTTGAGTCAGTTCTCGGGCCCCTGGCCTAGTGATTGAAGGGGAGGCTGGGCCGCCTTGAAAAAGAACCCTGCAGTGCCACAAACCTTCCCCCAAAGGGACCTGTGTAACTTTACACTAAGAAAATGTAAATACACAGAGTTTTCAGGGTATACAGGGTCTAACCTTACAATGACATCAGCAGAACCTGAAATGCCATGATGACAGCTAGTTAGGATGGGAAATCATGGAGGCAGGTGATAAATGGAGTTCTTGTCAAGGCAGGCTCAGCAGTGATGATGAGGGTGTTAGGGCTCACCCTGTCATTGCTTCCTCAGTTCCAGTGTGCTTAATTGGAAAGGATAGACTGAGCAGCTGGTAGAGCCCTCACGTTTTGCTTCCTGACCTGTGAAATAAGAACCAGGAAGGAAGAAACAAATGGAAACGCAGAAAGTGCCCATTCCCACCTAAGACAGCAAATCAAAGCAATACCCTATTCCAGTGGAATGGCTGAGATCGATGCCACGCTCAAGAACTTAGCAAATGCAGGGGTGGTCATCCTCATCATATCCCCATTCAGTTCGTCTACATGGTCTCTGCAAAAAACAGGTGGATTTTCATGAATAACAGCAGACTACCGGAACGTTATCTAAGTTGCAGTCCCAATTGTATGTAGCTACCGAATTGGATGTGGTATCTTTACTGGAACAGAGCAGCACAGCCTTTGGTTCCTGGGTTGTGGCTATCCATCTGGCAAACAAGTCATCTTCGAACCTCCTCAGCAAGGATGGTCAAGATCAGTTCTGTCTCATTAAGAAAGGATATGAGTACACATTCACTGTCTTTCCCCAAGGCTATATGTATTCTCTTTCTCTCTGTCACCTTGACATATCATGTTGGTATACTATGTTGTTGACATTATGCTAATTGGACTTGGTGAACAGAAAGTGGCCGGTACTCTGGATGTCATAGTAAAACACATGAAGGTAAAACATAAATCATTTACAGTATCGAAGTCCTGCCATATTGGTGAAGATTTTAGGAGTCCCATGGTTTGCAGCATCCTAAGGTAAACAATTACCCCTATGAAAAGGTATATTGTTTGGTGGGCCACTTTGAATTTTAGGAGGCAGCCAATATTGCACTTGAGATTATTTCTTTGACTCATTTCTTGGGTCATTAAAAGTCTACCAGTTTTGAGTGGAACCCAAAGCAGAAGAAAACTGCAGAAATTCTAGACCTCAGGACAACATACTCTGCTGTTGAGGCCATATAATTCAACAGATCCAACAGTGCTCGGGGTATCCATGGTAGAAAAGGATGGTATAGGAAATCTTGGACAAACCCTAATAGATTTGGGGTACAGAATGGGTAGGGTTCTGGAGAAAGGCATGTCTACTGCATTCAAAAGACTATTTATTGTTTAATTACTCACCACTCAAAAAAACAGCTTCTGATGTGATAAGGGGTCAAGAGAGATCAAGCACCTGAAAGTGGTACATCCAGTGATTATATGATATGAGTTTACTGTTACGAGCTGGACATTGTCAGATCCAACAAGGTGATAAGGCATGATGGAAATGGTATATTCAGGACCAGATCTGAGCAAGTCCAGAAGGTATAGGGTGGCCCAGAGCTCCATGTCACCTACTTCTGCTGTCCTGACATATCTCTCAGCTCACATCTATAAATATGGGGGCAGGAGTAAGGGAACTCTATGATTCACTGATGAAGGAGGAACAACACAGCTTATTCCTGGTTCGTGGATGGATTGGTTTGGATAATCAATGCTGCCTGAGAGTGGATAGCTGTCAACACTACCACTCAACTCAGTGGTGGCCCTGAAGGACAATGATGAGGAGAAACCCTCCTAGAGGGTAGAGCTGTGAGCAGCATGCTTGTTTGTCCACTTTGTATGCCAGAAGTGGTATGAGGTAAGGGTATATATGGACTTCCATGTAGTGGCAAATAACTTGGCTGGTCTTGGTCTGGGGTTTAGAAGGGGCGAGTTTAGATGATCAGAGACAAAGTGGTCTGGGAAGAAGCATGTAGATGAATTGTTGGAAGTGGCCGCAAAATGTGCAGATCTTTGTGTCTCACATCATTGCCACTAGAGAAGATTTGGCATAGACAGGACACTCACTAAGCAGGTAGACGGAGGAACCGGCTGACTGGCTGGTAGATGTCAGTCATCTCTGCCCCCAGCCACCCCAATGCTTGTACAATAGATCCTTGAGTGGAGAGTGGCCATAGTGGCAGGGAAGGCCATTATTCAAGGCCTCATCCATCATCCAGCATGAGCTCCTTTTCACCAAGACAGTTGGTAAATTTATTATTTATTTATTACCAAGTAAATAAATGTATTAGATCTAAAAAATCTATTAGATAGATAAATGTATTACATACAGGATTTTAGAGCTGACAATGTGAGGTATAATATATAAAAGCTTAGAAAGGCGTAGGGAGACATCTGTCTTTTTCCTTTGCATTGACAGCATGTGCTTGCATCAGCGCTGTGTGTGTGTGTGTGTGTGTGTGTGTGTGTGTGTCTGTGTGTGTGTGTGTGGACTGCAGAAAGAAATCACTACATCCAGACTGTGCTCTAATATTTTTTCTCTTATTGGTAGGGGCTAAATCAGTCTCCCCTCCCCGTGCAAGAAAGAGATGTTGAAATCTTAACTCTCGGTACCTCAGAACTGATTTCATTGGGAAACAGGATTGTTGCAAATGTATACTAAAATTAAGATGAGGTCATACTGGGGTAGGGTGGGCCCTGGTCTGACATGACTGATGTCCTTACAGAAAGACAGCCACAGGCTGGGCATGGTGGCTCACGCCTGTAATCCCAACACTTTGGGAGGCCAAGGCGAGTGAATCACGAGGTCAGGAGTTTGAGACCAGCCTGGCCAAGATGGTGAAACCCAGTCTCTACTAAAAATACAAAAAAATTAGTTGGGCGTGGTGGCAGGCACTTGTAATCCCAGCTACTCGGGAGGCTGAGGCAAGAGAATCACCTGAACCTGGGAGGCAGAGGTTGCAGTGAGCTGAGATTGCACCACTGCACTCTAGCCAGGGCAACAGAGCAAGACTCTGTCTCAAGGTGCTGAGATTGCAGACGGAGTCTCGCTCACTCAGTGCTCAATGTTGCTCAGGCTGGAGTGCAGTGGCATGATCTCAGCTCACTACAACCTCCACCTCCCAGCCGCCTGCCTTGGCCTCCTAAAGTGCTAAGATTACAGCCTCTGCCCCGCCGCCACCCAGTCTAGGAAGTGAGGAGCGTCTCTGCCTGGCCGCCCATCGTCTGGGATGTGAGGAGCCCCTCTGCCTGGCCGCCCCATCGGGGAAGTGAGGAGCGCCTCTGCCCAGCCGCCATCCCATATAGGAAGTGAGGAGCGTCTCTGCCTGGCTGCCCATCGTCTGGGATGTGAGGAGCGCCTCTGCCCAGCCACCCTGTCTGGGAAGTGAGGAGCACCTCTGCCCGGCCGCCCCGTCTGGGAGGTGAGGAGCGCCTCTGCCTGGCCACCACCTCATCTGGGAGGAAGTGAGGAGCACCTCTGCCCGGCCGCCCCATCTGGGAGGTGAGGAGCGCCTCTGCCTGGCTGCCACCCCGTCTGGGAGGAAGTGAGGAGCGCCTCTGCCCGGCCACCCCATCTGGGAGGTGAGGAGCGTCTCTGCCCGGCCGCCCCATCTGGGAAGTGAGGAGCGCCTCTGCCTGGCTGCCATCCCGTCTGGGAGGAAGTGAGGAGTGCCTCTGCCCGGCCGCCCCATCTGGGAAGTGAGGAGCGCCTCTGCCCAGCCACCCCGTCTGGGAAGTGAGGAGCGCCTCTGCCCGGCAGCCCCGTCTGGGAGGTGAGGAGCGCCTCTGCCTGGCTGCCACCCCGTCTGGGAGGAAGTGAGGAGCGCCTCTGCCTGGCCACCCCGTCTGGGAAGTGAGGAGCGCCTCTGCCCGGCCACCCCATCTGGGAGGTGAGGAGCGCCTCTGCCTGGCTGCCACCCCGTCTGGGAGGAAGTGAGGAGTGCCTCTGCCCGGCCACCCCGTCTGGGAAGTGAGGAGTGTCTCTGCCCGGCTGCCCCGTCTGGGAAGTGAGGAGCACCTCTGCCCGGCCGCCCCGTCTGGGAGGTGAGGAGCGCCTCTGCCCGGCTGCCCCGTCTGGGATGTGAGGAGCGCCTCTACCCGGCCACCCATCGTCTGGGATGTGAGGAGCACCTCTGCCCGGCCGCCCCATCTGGGAGGTGAGGAGCGCCTCTACCCGGCCACCCATTGGGATGTGAGGAGCGCCTCTGCCCGGCCTCCCCGTCTGGGAAGTGAGGAGCCCCTCTTCCCGGCCGCCCTGTCTGGGAGGTGAGGAGCGCCTCTGCCCGGCCACCCTGTCTGGGAGGTGTACCCAACAGCTCCGAAGAGACAGCGACCATCGGGAGCGGGCCATGAGGATGATGGCGGTTTTGTTGAAGAGAAGGGGGGGAAGTGTGGGGAAAGGAAGGAGAGATCAGATTGTTGCTGTATCTGTGTAGAAAGAGGTGGGCATAGGAGACTCCATTTTGTTCTGACTAGGAGAAATTCTTCTGCCTTGGGATGCTGTTGATCTATGGCCTTGCCCCCAGCCCCGTGCTCTCTGAAACATGTGCTGTGTCAACTCAGGGTTAAATGGATTAAGGGCGGTGCAAGATGTGCTTTGTTAAACAGATGCTTGAAGGCAGCATGCTCTTTAAGAGTCATCACCACTCCCTAATCTCAAGTACCCAGGGACACAAACACTGCAGAAGGCCGCAGAGACCTCTGCCTAGGAAAACCAGAGACCTTTGTTCATGTGTTTATCTCCTGACCTTCTCTCCACTATCATCCTCTGACCCTGCCACATCCCCCTCTCCGAGAAACACCCAAGAATGATCAATAAATACTTCATAAAAAAAAAATTTTTTTCTGGAATTCACATTTTAAAAGTAAAAAACCAAACAGGTGAAATTAACTTTTATTTAACTCAATATATCTAAAATACCAAATATCATTTCAATATATAATAAATATAAAATTACTAGACTATTTTACAGTTTTTGGCCTTATGGCTTTGAAACGTGGTGTGTAATTTAAGCTTATAGCACATCTCAATTTGGACTATCGCATTTCAAGGCTCGGTAGTCACCTGTCATTAATGGCTACTGTATTGGGCATTAAAAATCTAAGAACTTGTCTTCTGTAGTTTTCCTACATAGGGAGATAATTTCTAGGCAGTCTGTTGTCAGTATATGGCCCTTTGAAAATGATGCCTAGTTGTTATTGAAACAGAATAAATTGGCCATTGGGCATTTGGTACAAAAAGAGAGAAAAAAAAAAAGAGCTTACTCTATACAGGCATTGGGGGCTAAGCAGTGAAAAAAATCTAAGCACCTACACTCAAGGAGTTTATAGTCAAAGTGACTGAAATACAAATAAACTAGCAGTTCTAACAGTGAGAAAAGCTTAGGGTTCTGGGAGTGGGGGAGTGATGAAAAAATGCGTATCATATGATAGGTGCACAATCAATACTTAAATGAATTTATGTGTTGTAAAAATGATCAATAAATTGAATCAACAACACACCAGGCCCCTTCCTGCCACAGAATAAAACAAAAAACAAAAAACAAAAAAACCCAAAACAAAACAAAACAAAAAACAGTCAAAACAGTCAAGAGGTTTCTTGAGTCTCCTGATATCATCAGCTCGATGAAATGGTACAGGTCTCAGGTGACACTGGACGGGAGGTGTTTGTGGTCTCAGAAAATCATCAACTGGAGAAGGTGGAACAGGTACCAGAAGACACTCGGGAAGTGTCTTGAGGCTCAGAGAATCATCAACTGGAGAAAGTGGAAGGGGTGTGAAAAAACACTCGGGAGGTTCCTTGGGTCTCCTAAAATCATCAGCTTGAGGAAATGCTACAGGTCCCAGGTGACGCTCGATGGGAGGTGCCTGTGGTGTGAGAAAATCATCAACTGGAGAAGGTGGAAGGGGTACCAGAAGACACTCGGGAGATGTCTTCAGCCTCAGAGAATCATCAACTGGAGAAGGTGGAAGGGGTGCGAAAAAACACTCGGGAGGTTCCTTGGGTCTCCTAAAATCATCAGCTCGAGGAAATGCTACAGGTCCCAGGCGACGCTCGATGGGAGGTGCCTGTGGTGTGAGAAAATCATCAACTGGAGAAGGTGGAAGGGGTACCAGAAGACACTCAGGAGGTGTCTTCAGGCTCAGGGAATCATCAACTGCAGAAGATGGAAGGGGTGCAAAAAAACACTCGGGAGGTTCCTTGGGTCTCCTAAAATCATCAGCTCGAGGAAATGCTACAGGTCCCAGACGACGACGCTTGATGGGAGGTGCCTCTGGTGTGAGAAAATCATCAACTGGAGGTGGAAGGGGTACCAGAAGACACTCGGGAGGTGTCTTCAGGCTCAGAGAATCATCAACTGGAGAAGGTGGAAGGGGTGCAAAAAAACAGTCAGGAGGTTTCTTGAGTCTCCTGATATCATCAGCTCGATGAAATGGTACAGGTCTCAGGTGACACTGGACGGGAGGTGTTTGTGGTCTCAGAAAATCATCAACTAGAGAAGGTGGAAGGGGTACCAGAAGACACTTGGGAGGTGTCTTCAGGCTCAGAGAATCATCAACTGGAGAAGGTGGAAGTGGTACGAAAAAACAGTCGGGAGGTTCCTTGGGTCTCCTAAAATCATCAGCTCGAGGAAATGCTACAGGTCCCAGGCAACGACGCTTGATGGGAGGTGCCTGTGGTGTGAGAAAATCATCAACTGGAGAAGGTGAAAGGGGTACCAGAAGACACTCGGGAGGTGTCTTCAGGCTCAGAGAATCATCAACTGGAGAAGGTGGAAGGGGTGCGAAAAAACACTCGGGAGGTTCCTTGGGTCTCCTAAAATCATCAGCTCGAGGAAATGCTACAGGTCCCAGGCGACGCTCGATGGGAGGTGCCTGTGGTGTGAGAAAATCATCAACTGGAGAAGGTGGAAGGGGTACCAGAAGACACTCGGGAGGTGTCTTCAGGCTCAGAGAATCATCAACTGGAGAAGGTGGAAGGGGTGCAAAAAAACACTCGGGAGGTTCCTTGGGTCTCCTAAAATCATCAGCTCGAGGAAATGCTACAGGTCCCAGGCGACGACGTTCGATGGGAGGTTCCTGTGGTGTGAGAAAATCATCAACTGGAGGTGGAAGGGGTACCAGAAGACACTCGGGAGGTGTCTTCAGCCTCAGAGAATCATCAACTGGAGAAGGTGGAAGGGGTGCGAAAAAACAGTCAGGAGGTTTCTTGAGTCTCCTGATATCATCAGCTCGATGAAATGGTACAGGTCTCAGGTGACACTGGATGGGAGGTGTTTGTGGTCTCAGAAAATCATCAACTGGAGAAGGTGGAAGGGGTACCAGAAGACACTCGGGAGGTGTCTTCAGGCTCAGAGAATCATCAACTGGAGAAGGGGAAATTGGTATGAAAAGACCCTCGGGAGGTGTCTTGAGTCTCGGAAAATCATCAGCTCGAGGAAGTGGTTCAGGTCCCAGGGCACAGTCGTCTTGAGGTGTCTCTCTTTTCAGAAAATCATCAGTTGTAGAATGTGGTTGAGGTCCTAGTGGACACTGTAGTCGAGAAAGAGTCAGCGGTCTCAGACACCCTTTAACTGATGGACGTGGTTGACCTCTCAGATCACACTGAAGAGGAGGAGGTGGCTTGCAGCCCATCCTTTTTCTTAAAGTTTCAGCCAGGAGGTAGGGCCAGTAGGGCAATCCTGAGGAATGATGGTGCTCCACTGCTGCCATCCTGACCTGTAGGACCAAAGGAGGAAATGTTTTCACACATATTCATTTGATGGACAAAATTACCGCCACCAACACAGGCTGCACCTTCTGTTGCTGGTGATAGATTTTTGCACCTTTCCACCCTCCAGGTTTCAAAATAGCAGTATCAGTGTCATAATATCACCCTTCCACTGAGTACTGCCCACAGCTGGGGAGTAAAAAAAGTCATTGGGACACACTGTTGTCTCCACATGCCACTGTGTCTGTTTGCAAATGTAGGCAGACTGGGGTCCTGCCCCAGGGAAGACAGAGTCATAACAGAGTAATAAAGAAGCATGTTTGAGACACAGGAGTGTCTATGTCTATCCTCATTCCTCCCTCACAGCCATCACCAGAGCATGTTTCTTGCACCAGGTCAACAGAGAGTAAGAGAGGCATGAAAAGCCCATTGTCCACACATGTTGCAGCTTCTTTTTGGAGAATGTTTTCCAGGCCTTTTATGTTCTGTCTCTGATTCTCAGAACTCTGCAAGGTCAGTGTGACCACCCTGCTCCAAATCTAAGAAAACAGAGGTTTCCAGAGGAAGGAGAAATTGTGCCCAGGGTCCCACAGCTTGCAAGAGGCAGAGTGGAAGTAGATTCCAGCTCTGCCTGCGGGACCCTCTCATTTCCCCTCTGTTTCCCTTCTTGACAAAGGATCTTCTTCACTCTGGAGGTGCCACCCATGAGAACAAAGAGCTCTGGAGAGATGTGGATTCCTGAAGAGCTTCAGGGGAACTGGGAGAGGGATTTCTGACAGAACAATCTTACCTCAAGAAGTCAGTTAGACATGGCTGTAATATTTCTTTTCACTCCCAGGTAATACCAAATTGTAAGTGCACTAGGACATAAAGAATACTTTTGTCCATGGAAAAATGAGGTGAGAATTCTAAACAAAGCAAGTTTGAAAACTGTGTTTCACTTCAAGTGTACAAGTCCCATCATGTGTAATCATAGGACTCGGCAGCTTTTCAAGGTACAGAGGCCACAGAAGAACCAGCTTAGCTGAGCATCATTTAAGGCCTTCATTTGGAATTGTCCCTGTAGGTAATAAGTTACATTCACTCTTCACTAATTTACAGTCAGGGCCTATTTGCTATTACAAATATGGAACCTCTGACACTTAGAATATTAGATCAGGGGCCCCATTGGGTGGGTATGAAGGTGTTTTTGCACAACACGGTTACCAACAGGGATGGGACTGTGATGAACTATGGAATTGGCCTTGTCAAAGAGCATTCAAAATTGCACAAAGCACAAATTAATGCTAGATTAATGCGTTTTCACTATTTTCACTTCTGGGAATACAGCAGATATTTCAAACGTTAATCACCTACATTATAGCAGAATGCAAACAAAATCACAGCAAAAGAAAATCCCACATATTTCAGAAATGAGACCCCACAACATCTTGGGTAAGGTGGATCAGTCAGAGTTCACCGCGCCATGAGACCTACAGTACTGGAGGTCAGTGGTGCCTCCTCGTGTTGTTTCTGGAAACAGAACAGTAAAAGCCCTTCAGCCCTCAGTCCCTGAGCTTTTATGGATTCTGGAGGTGCCACCAACGATGATCAGCTGGGAATGGAGAAGCCTGAAAGCTCATGGAGAAGATTTTGCTTCTCAAGAAGTCGAGACAGAAAAGACACCACAGAACCCACAGAGCAGAGGCCAGGCCAGGAGAGGGCGTTGTCGGAAAAGACCAAAGTGTCCTGATATAAGAAGAGTGAAAACGTCCCCAGCATTTACCTTTGTCTTCTCTGTGTTTTCAGCTGGGACGCCGTTGCTGTTCCTCATGGGAACCGAATGAGGTCCTGAATCTGCTAAGGGCCAGAGAAGGGAATGGGGCTAAATCTGGCTTGCATGTTCTGTGCAGAATAAGAAACCCTCCACACCCTCCGCTGCCATCTCACTCTCTGCCACACAGGTCCCTTACCAGAGGCACAGGGTTTATTGACCACATGCCTCAGAGGACTCTGGAGCCCTCTGGAGCCTCATCCTTGAGGAAGATACCACAGAGCCCTGGTCCAGGGGTATTCTTAACTCTCAACAGGCTGTGAACAGGTCGGGCTCTAACCAGCTGGAAATGAGCTCTAAATCAGTACATATCAGAGGAAATCACTCATCATGTGAGCACAGACTCAAAATTAAAATAGGAACAGCCATGGTTGGAAGAATATCAATAAACCCTGGACAGGAACAGCACTACTCCTCTTCTTCAAGCCATAGGGACATTTAAAATTCTGTGGATTCATAGTTAATCTAACTTTCATACCTGGCCAGGTATTATCAATACTTATGAACAGAAATGGACATAAAGAGATGAACAGTCATGAGAAAAGGTAAGAGCTGCAGAAATTAACTGGAAAGTTTTAGGGTTACACTTCAAATGTTAGAGGAGTAGGATTACATAGAAATTTACTAATGGAGTTATATAGTTGACAATAAACAACTTAAACAAAAAGAATGAAGGAAGTTCCAAAAAGTGTAAATAAATGCTTCTTTTCTTAAAGCAGATCTCAAGCTACAATATTGATCCATGAAGACACGGCCAGAAAATCTCTGCTCTCATCAGCACATGTGTCTCCCATTCTAAAGTGCTATTGTTGTTTTCTCAAGTGAAAGAAAAATAAATCCTTCACACTGAGTCAAGGTGGAAACGGGAGCTGGCCCATCTGCCTTCTAGGTTCATCTCCTCAGTTAAAAGTAACCAAGACATCAGGGTGGGGCAACGTCCACAGTCAGTGGAGCGGCCTGAGCTCCACCATTCACAGGGGACTAGCCAAGAGCCATTTAGCTCGGGCACCTGAGAAAAATAGGGTCCTGCCACCCAGCGAGACAACTGTTCTCTTTATAAGTGCTTGGAATTGTTTCCAGGAAACATAACAATCACCCCACCCGAGCCCTCATCCCTAAAAGGAGAAGCAGGGTGTGTGGATTGTGCAGCAGAAATTAAGCGGCTGCCTCACAGCAAGCTCCTACCCCTCCAGAAAGGGTTCTCTAGGCCCGGTCGTCCCTGGACTGGCTCCTGACTCATGTGTCTCTCTGGCACTCTCTGCTTTTGCCTCATTTGACACCTAGAAGACAGAGAAAGAATTGACTTGAAGAATTAAAACACCAAGTTCTTTACTAGATGCTCAAAGCTTTATCTCAAAACAAAAACATCCTTTAAAATGTCCATCACAATGACCTACCTGTGCTGCTTGTAGGCAGCCTTCCTCTCTGCCTTCCCCCTTTGCAAGGCTTGAGCACAGAGCTGTGGGGAGAAAAATACATCCATGTCCTGACCTGGCAGACTATGTCCAAAAGCAAGGAAAACAAACAAACTTACTGAGTTGGCAAGAGGCTTTCTTGCAGAAGGGGTGATCTGAAAAAGCCAACACATGAGAAATTGAATGTTGAGAGAGTCTAAGGGCCGTGGCATCATCTGCATCAGCACTGAACTATCGTGCAACTGCGGGGAGGAAGCTCCTTACTTTGCATCTGTAGTAGTCCTCTGCCCGCCGCCGCCACTCTTGCATGCGTTGAAACAGTTTCCTATGGATTACAATCACTTTCATCAGATAAAGCACCACTTTCAGGATGATTTTAAATAATCTGCCATGTTTCTGTTATCCTCACAACTGTACCCTTACACAATCTATCTATACCTAGAAAACGTATTTCGGATGGCTATAAGAGTACAGTCTGAGCCGGTCGCGGTGGCTGACGCCTGTAATCCCAGCACTCTGGGAGGCCGAGGCGGGTGGATCACGAGGTCAGGAGATTGAGAACATCGTGGCTAATACGGTGAAACCCCATGTCTACTAAAAATACAAAAAATTAGCCGGGTGTGGTGGCAGGCACCTGTCATCCCAGCTACTCGGGAGGCTGAGGCAGGGGAATCACTTGAACCTGGGAGGCAGAGGTTGCAGTGAGCCAAGATCACGTCATTGCACTCCAGGCTGGGTGACAGAGCGAGACTCCACCTCAGAAAAAATAACAAAAACAAAAAAACAGTACAGTCTGATCCAAACTGTTGCTGTATTGATTCCTCCTCTTTTGCTTACTGCCTGCTGACTTCTGAGTTGACAATTTCCTTCCCCATTCTCAGTATATCCCTAATTCATCCTTCATTGAGCATCTTTTATCATAAAGCTCTATTCTCTTTGTATTAATATCCTTGCCATGTTTCACAGGGCAGAAACAGCTGGGCTTATAAACAGGCATAGTCCTTTTGAAGGATGTGGTTGATCCTACAACAACACACTTTCCTAAGGATGACAACAACTCACTCCACCCCTAGAATGGCTGGTAACCGAGTTTCCACACAGTCTAGCTGGCAATGGGGTCAGGAGATGTTTTGCTACTTCACATCTTTTGGTCACTGGTAAATCTTAAGGTACTTTGTTTTCTGTTTTGTCAACTCTCTCTCTCTGGATATGTCTTCTGACCATTTGTTTCTATTTCTGCATTTACTGGGTCTAAACATTGTACAAAGGTTAAAAACAACATTCCAATGGGGGTTTCCCAAGAGGGGGGGTTTCCCAAGAGGGTGGGGTTCAGTTTCTGAACTCAAGGTAGGTATGTATTTCTTTCATATCCAATTTCCCATTCTCCTCTGCCTCTGATAGCTGCCTCTCGTTTTCTGCTTGCTCACATTCTTTCATGTTTTGTTTCCTGAGATTAGAAGGGAGGGAAATGCACACACAAGATCCAGCAGCCCATGTGGGATTCCCTCTGCCCCTCTGGCATCCGAAGGCTGTGATTCAAAGATCTCCCCTGCAACCTTCCCATAAATGAACCAACTGATTCTCACAACCAAAGGGAGAATTGACACCTCCCATTGAGGGACAAAGAAAAATCACACTCTGGCCTGCTGGCAAGTCACCTGTCATTTCCAGCTTATCTTCATAGTTCTATAGTTAGTCCTATTCTTTAGTAAATAAAGACTATTAAAAGCTTCTATGAGGTGCACTATGTGTGTCTCTGGGGTCAGTCTTGTGCTTGACACAGCGAAAGCTCATTTTAGTTCAGTGTGAAAAACCAGACCTCACCAACTCATCACAACTAACTCCATCAGAAGCAGAGGATTGCTCCTCATCTGACTCCTCCTGTGGGAGACCTGATTCTCAGTCAGAGGCTGATGCTGGAACTGAGACCATCAGCCATAGAGAGATCCTTCCAGAATATGGTGTCATTAACCCTGCAGTTCACTACTGCACTTTGCCATGATTCAGGACTGGAACTCTTGTCATCGACTTTAAAGATCCTGGTTGAGAGAAAAGGCAATCTGAATGCTGGGTGCATCTATTGAACTAGAAATGATCGGAATGGCTCCTAAGTCAGGGTGTTATGTCCTGAAAATAGATGACAACTGCAAACCATCCACCCTGGTGTTGACTGATTTTAACAAGGTTCAGTTCACAGAGAGTGAGGGCAGAAAAAGGAAATGGCCTAAAAAGTTAAGTTTGCTGTGTTGCCCTCACACCACTTGATTCATGGTCCTGATCCTAAGGACCTCACCTGATACTTGGTTTTATAGGAAGGAGTGTAAAATTCCCAGAACGCTAGGAAACAGGGACAAAAACACTTCAAAGAGAAAGTTAATGAACTTGTTTCTGACCACAGGGCATCCTTCAGCACATGCTGTCTGGAGTGGCCTCAAACAAGGAGTGTGTGGTGAGGTGCTGAGAATGCAATGGGAGCAGGGTCCTGTCCCCACACTAAATGAGCTCACAGATTAATGCAAATGAGAAGCCAGTGAGGACCTCACTACTCCTGCTGTGCACTTGGGAACTACAAACACAAAACCTGACTCTGGAGGGAAGCTAAGGAAGCATTCTAATCTTGAGTTGGCATAAGTGCATCTGAAACTTCCGATCTCCGATGAGAACAATGGGGGACACCAAACAGAATATAAAACCCATGATTGAATACATCAAATTGCTAACATGGCAGTAAACAGACATGAGGTCAAGATGGAGAAGAAGGAAACCCGGGACGAAAGACATCCTCGCATTTGGAACCCATTTCCCTGAGTTTCATTGCTGAATTCCAGAAGGGACTACTGAGATGCAAAGAAGCAGAGCAGCTTTTGCACACATGCATGCGATTAGATGAAAAACAAGTGGATTGAGGGTCTGCCAATGAAAGCGACCCGTACTGAAGTCCACTGGCTCTGGTTGAGACCCAGAAGAGTCACACATCAGAACAGAGGTGGATAGGAAATACCTGGCCTTTGTAGGGACTGAGCCTGCACTGATGACCTCAATTGCAGCCTGTATGGAGGACCCCTGACCATCCCCCAGAAGTAGACTCCCATCTCTTCTGCAGCAAGATAACATGCTACTAGGCCTCAATTCATTGCTAAATATTTTTTAACAAGTATCTTACATTTAACAAAAAAAAGATCAGTCATACGGCAGCAAAATACAATGTAATATGACCAAAACGTGAAAGACTGTGAAAATGAATCTGGAGGTGACCCAAGCATTGAATTCAACAATCCAGGCTGGGTGCGGTGGCTCACGCTGGGAGGCTGAGGCAGGCGGATCACCTGAGGTCCGGAGTTCAACACTAGCCCGGCCAACATGGTGAACCCCTGTCTCTACTAAAAATACAAAAATTGGGCTGGGCACAGTGGCTCACGCCTGTAATCCCAGCACATTGGGAGGCCAAGGTGTGTGCATCATGACGTCAGGAGTTCTAGACCAGCCTGGCCAATATGGTGAAACCCCGCCTCTACTAAAAATACAAAAATTATCCAGGCATGGTGGCCTATGCCTGTAGTCCCAGCTACTCAAGAGGGTGAGGGATAAGAATCGCTTGAACCTGGGAGGCGGAGGTTGCAGTGAGCCAAGATCACCCCACTGCACTCTAGCCTGGTGACAGAGTGAGACTCTGTCTCAAAAACAAAAAAAAAATTGGCTGAGTGTGGTGGCACAGACCTGTAATCCAAGCTACTTGGGAGGCTGAGGCAGAATTGCTTCAACCTGAGAGGCAGAGGTTGCAGTGAGCCAAGATTGCGCCATAGCACTCCAGCCTGGGCAACAGAGCGAGACTCTATCTCAAAATTAAAAAAAAAAAAAAAAAAGGCTGGGTGTGGTGGCTCACACCTCTAATCCCAGCACTTTGGGAGGCTGAGGCAGGTGGATCACCTGAGGTCAGAAGTTCGAGACCAGCCTGAACAACATGGCGAAACCCCATCTCTAGTAAAAATACAAAAATTAGCTGGGTGTGGTGGTGGGCTCCTGTAATCCCAGCTACTTGGGAGGCTGAGGCAGGAGAATTGCTTGAACCCAAAAGGGAGTGAGCTGAGATTGTGCCATTGCACTACAGCCTGGGCAACAAGAGCAAAGCTCCGTCTCAGGAAAAAAAAAAAAAGAGAAAGGAAAACCAATGCCAGTACTAGCACCTCCTCTTCCCCCGAAAAAATTACAAACAAGAATGTAGGAAGGGAAAGGAATTATACAGATTAAACTAATCAAGCAGAAAGGACAAAATGAATTTTGAACCCACTGAATTTGCCACAAATATTGTAGAAAATATTCTCAAGGACTTTACAGTTGTCTACTTTGATTGGCACATTGTTCATACAACAGTATTTGTGTCAAGGCACATCTTACTTTTTTTTGGCAGTCTTCCTATGTCCATTGATTTTGTAATGACTGTTGACCTTCCTTGTCACCTTATGGACTTTAGCTCGAACTTTGGCTTCCATATGTCTCTGTGAAGTAAAGAGGTCTTCCAGGCCAATTTTAATTCCTGGAAAGGAAGAAACCCTTTTCTTTGTGTGCATACAAATGGACCTCAGCCCTTGGTGAGAGTGAGGAGAGGAGAAGGTGAGAAACCTGAGGGCAAGAAGCTGTTCTTTCCCTTTCCAGGGCAAACTCATTTCCACACTATGGGGACTCCAACAGAGCCATACCTTCCTGGCTACGGCTATTGGACCTCCAGGCTTTCCGCTGTACATCCGTGGATCCGTCATGTACATTTTGTGACTTTAAGACAGTCTTGAGGAAAGACACCTAGGAAATAATAATTTAAGAATGATGGCTGGGCACGCTGGCTCATGCCTATAATCCCAGCACTTTGGGAGGCCGAAGCGGGTGGATCACGGGGTCAGGAGTTCAAGACCAGCCTGGCCAAGATGGTGAAACCCCGTCTCTACTAAAAATACCAAAATTAGCCGGGCATGGCAGCGGGCGCCTGTAATCCGAGCTACTCGGGAGGCTGAGGCAGAGAACCATTTGAAGCCGGGAGGCGGAGGTTGCAGTGAGCCGAGATCACCAAGAGGTGGTGCATGCCTGTAATCCCAACTAGTTGGGAGGCTAAGGCAGGAGAATCACTTGAACCCAGGAGGAAAATGTTGTAGTGAGCTGAGATTGTGCCATTGCACTCCAACCTGGGCAACAAGATTGAAACTCTGTCTCAAAAAAAAAAAAAAAAAAAAAAAATAGGCCAGGTGCAGTAGCTCACACCTGTAATCCCAGCACTTTGGGAGGCCGAGGCAGGTGAATCACAAGGTCAAGAGATGGTGACCATCCTGGCCAACATGGTGAAACCCCGTCTCTACTAAAAATGCAAAAATTTGCTGAGCATGGTGGTGCATGCCTGTAGTCCCAGCTACTCGGGAGGCTGAGGAAGGAGAACTGCTTGAACCCAGGAGGCAGAGGTTGCAGTGAGCCGAGATCACACCACTGCACTCCAGCCTGGTGACAGAGTGAGACTCCGTCTCAAAAAAAAAAAAAAAAGACATGAATATACTTCACACAACTGAACTGTACACTTCAACACGGTTAGATGGTAATTATCATGTTATAAGTATTTTACCACAGGTTAACATGTTTCACAACTTGAAAAGCAAGTAATTACCTTCAGCTCTCCGAGTTCTAGAATTTGTAACATTTCACCCCCTGCTCCTTCCTGATCTGCACTGGAGCATCTTCCTTCTATCCCTGCTCTACTCAGAGTCCACTTTCCCTTCCCTCACATCAGCTTCATTGAGGCTGGTTTGAACCTAACGCAAAACATTCTCACTAATGACTGAATTCCCACCAAGATTTCCATATTATCACAGTATGCTTTTAATCTTCTAAGATATTAAATATTTGTTCTCATCATAGCTAAAATGCAATGCAAATCTCATCTCAGATGTGGGTCAGATACCTATGAATCTCCTGAGGTAGTCATTGAAATAACTTTTTTTTTTTTTGAGACGGAGTGTCACTCTCACCCATGCTGAAGTGCAGTGGCGCTACCTTGGCTCACGGCAAGCTCCACCTCCCAGATTCAAGCGGTTCTTGTGCCTCAGCCTCCCAAGTAGCTGGGATTACGGGTGCCCGCTACCATGCCTGGCTAATTTTTGTCTTTTTAGTAGAGATGGGGTTTCACCATGTTGGCCCATCTGGTCTTGAACTCCTGACCTCAAGTGATCCACCTGCCTCAGCCTCCCAAAGTGCTGGGATTACAGGCATGAGCCACCACACCTGGCCTGAAATAATATCTTTCAAATTCTTTGCAGAATTTGTTCTTTTCTGATTTCCGCACATAGGATAAAAAACAAAACATGTACTAGGATTTCGAGAGAAGCATGGGTAATCTAAAAAGATGAAAAAGCAACCACATCTATCCCACAGCTACTGCTAGATTTCATAGGAAAGGTAGCTGGCCCAGTTTGGAGCTAGGAGGAATGTCAAACACATGAAGAAATGAGAAGCAAGGAAATGCCATCATGCATGAACGCTTCATGGCACCCATGATGTCCCTGCTTAGGAGGTAGTGGTATAGATGACTAGATGATAAGGACAAAGATGAGAAGGTGTGAAGTTGTCCAAGTCCAACAGCTCAACTGAACTTTCCTCAATGGAATTTTTAAAAAGTGGTATATTTAAAAACTTCCCCCGGCTCACGTGGTGGCTGACGCTTGTAATCCCAGCACTTTGGGAGGCTGAGGCGGGCGGATCATTTGAGGTCGGGTTTTGAGACTAGCCTGGCCAACACGGTAAAACCCCGACTCTACTAAAAATACAAAAATTAGCTGGGCATGGTGGTGGGCACCTGTAATCCCAGCTACTTGAGAGGCTGAGGCAGGGGAATCACTTGAAGCCAGGAGGTGGGGTTGCAGTGAGCCAAGATCACACCATTATACTCCAGCCTGGGCAACACACGGAGACTCGTCTCAGGGCTGGGGGAAAAAAAAATCTTCCTCCAATTTATACCAAAAATTCTCTCTTCAGGACTAAGTGGCATAGAGAATGTTAAATGTTCCTTGATATCTTCGTAACTCATATATTTTCTGTTTTCTACATATCTTGAAAGGCAGTGCCAAATGACGTGTAATTATCTAGGTGGTAAAACTGAAACATACTTCCTCTTCCCTTGAATATAAAAAAGCATTGTGGTATTAGTACTTTTATCTTGGATCATTGTTCAGAAGGAGGTTCAGCCCCCAGACAACCACATTTTTACTGCCATGAATGGCAAGAGAAAATGTAGAGCTCAACTTACCCAATGGAAAAAAGGCTCAAAAGACAAATTATGGCACAACTTAGCAGCCAAATTCTTACCAAGTACAGACTTTTGACATACTGATCTCTCTCCAGTTGCAACTGGGAACATGCACTTTGAATGATGTCATTCAAAATTACCCTGCCCAGACACACTTTTCATTGATTCTCTGGAGGGCAGTTCTAAGAGATTCTCTGGGGCCTTCTCTGCATCATGAGACGCAGTGCAGTTCTGCCCTTCACCTTCTGGTTGTTTGTCACCTCATCCCTATGACCTCAGAGGAACTTTGTCTCAGGCCAATTGTTTGTTCCTTGAGCTCTTCCATTTCCCCTAAAAATCATTTGCTGCCCCTCTAAATGGCCTACATCTCCATCTATCTCCCTCTTCCCTCAGAAGAGGGTGCTCTTTAAGCATCAACCATCCAGCCCTTCTAGCAGTCTCATTTTTCAGCTGGTTCCCATGTTTATGCCTGTTCTATGTTTTTCTTCTCCTGTTAAGCTGTCTGTTGTCAGCTCATTTCTGCAGTGAATCTTCAGAGAGGAGACTGGAAGCTTTCCTTCCACCCATATGCTAGAACTATAAAGCAGAAGAGTTTAGAAAGAATTTCCTATTTAAGTGATGAAACCTCATACTCCATTTCTGATAAATAACACTAAGGTTAAAAAAAGTTATTTTTGACCAAAAGCTCTGTTGACATTTTATTAAACAAACACCAACCTATTTAATTTTCATAATGTAAGTGGCAGATATTTTCATAATTCTTATGCTAATAAATCATTTCCCTGATTTTTTGGGTAAAACCACATATTCATAATGAAGTCCAGAAACGTGAATTGTTTTAAATAATTTCTTCTTATTTGTGATTACAAGTATACCTCTACAGAAAGTTAGTATACTCACACAAAGGCTAGTTTTCCAGAGGAAAATAGCAAGTGTAGAAATTCCCAGAAACACAATAATGATAACTATCCAAGGAATTCCACAAAAGTCAGTCCCAGGATGAAAATGATCAGGTGGAGAATTGATAACCTGGAATAATAATAGTTGAAATAATGAAAAGGTCAATGACACTGACAATATTTCACTCAGAAAGAATCATCCTTAGAAACCGTCAACCTCCTCCAAAAGGTAACCACATCCCTCAGATATCACCATGGGATTCCATTGCTACAAAAAAGAACAGAAGTTAGAAGTCTCGTGTTTTTCAGATGGCTGGTAGTGTTTTTAGGCATTGCAAATGCGGGGTGTCATCTTTCTTGGTATAAAGCAGGGATATCCAATCTTTTGGCTTCCCTGGCTATATTAAAAGAAGCAAAGTTGTCTTGAGCCACACATAACATACACTAACACTAACACTAACAATAGCTGATGATCTAAAAAAAAGCTCCTTTTTTTTTTTTTTTTTTTTGGAGACAGTGTTCCGGTCCGCTCAGTCGTCCAGGCTGGAGTGCAGTGGTGCAATCTCGGCTCACTGCAACCTCCAGCTCCTGGGCTCAAGCCATTCTCCTCCCTCAGCCTCCCGAGTAGCTGAGATTACAGGTCTCTGCCACCATGCCCGACTAATTTTTGTATTTTTAGTAGAGATGAGGTTTCACCATGTTGGCCAGGCTGGTCTCAAACTCCTGACAGGCGATCTGCCTGCCTCAGCCTCCCAAAGTGCTGGGATTACAGGTGTGAGCCACTGTGCCTGGCCATTGTTTTGCTTTTGTTTTTGTTTGTTGTTTTTGAGATGGAGTCTCACTCTGTCACCCAGGCTGGAGTGCAGTGGCGTGCTCTCGGCTCATTGCAACCTCTGCCTCTCAGGTTCAAGTGATTCTCCTGCCTCAGCCTCCTGAGTAGCTGGGAGTACAGGTGCCTGACAGTGCACTCAGCAAATTTTTGTACTTTTTGTGGAGATGGGGTTTTGCCATGTTGGCCAGGGTGGTCTCAAACTCCTGACCTCAGGTAATCTGCCCGCCTCAGCCTCCCAAAGTGCTGGGATTACAGGCAAGAGCCACTGCACCTGGCCAAAATCTCATAATGTTTTAAGAAAGTTTACAAATTTGTGTTGAACTGCATTCAAAACTGTTCTGGGCCACATGCAGCCCATCACTCATGGGTAAGACAAGCTAAGTATAAAGTAATTATCTTATCTTTTCTTTTCTGTTTTGAGACAAAGTCTTGCTCTGTTACCCAGGCTAGATTGCAGTGGCATGATCTCAGGTCACTGCAACCTCCGCCTCCCGGGTTCAAGCGATTCTCCTGCCTCAGCCTACTGAGTAACTGGGATTATGGGTGCCTGCCACCGTGCTTGGCTAATTTTTGTATTTTTAGTAGAGACAGGGTTTCACCATCTTGGCCAGGCTGGTCTCCAACTCCTGACCTCATGATCTACCTGCCTCAGCCTCCCAAAGTGCTGGGAATACAGGTGTGAGCCACTGGGCCTGGCCAGTAGTTATCTCTTCTTTAAAGTTATTTACTTGTTTTTTAAATTGATGTGTAACATTGGATGCATTTATTATATATCACATGATAAAAGAATCCCTCTAAATAATACTTCTCTCTTGGATTATGTGAATCTTTGTCATTTAAAGCTCAGCATAAGTAAAAAAAAAAAAAAAAAAAAAATACAATGAAGAGATTACTTCATTCACAAATAAGTATCAAATTTTAGTGCTTAAAAATTAACAAGGTGGGCCGGGCGCGGTGGCTCATGCTTGTAATCCCAGCAATTTGGGAAGCCGAGGTGGATGGATCATGAGATCAGGAGATTGAGACCATCCTGGCTAACACGGTGAAACCCCATCTCTACTAAAAATACAAAAAATTAGCAGGGCCTGGTGGCACGTGCCTATAGTTCTAGCTATTTGGGAGGCTGAGGCAGAAGAATCACTTGAACCGGGGAGTCAGAGGTTGCAGTGAGCCGAGATTGCACCACTGCACTTCAGCCTGGGTGACAGAGTGAGACTCCATCTCAAAAAAAAAAAATAAATAAAAATAAAATTACCAAGGTGGAGATAATGAAAATGGCATGAATAGTGTGGGATTTCTCTAAGACTGTTGATATTAATTCCATTAGACTCTTATGTGAGTGAAGACGAAGACTTCCCCTGAGTAAGTTCAGACAGTTTGTGATAGCATTTCTACATCGATTCCTCAGGATTTAACTATATATTTTTGAAAACATCTCAATTTTAAATGTTTCTTTCAAGATGGTGAATTAAACAGAGATAGCCCTTCAACAGGTTGAACTCAGCATATGCTGAGTCTGAAATGCAAATGATGGAGTTAGAGAACCATACAACAATGTTAATGATTCAGAAACATGGTGTTGAGCAGAATAAGGCAGACACAAAAGAGTACCTATGGCATGGCATGCATCTGTATACGCGAAATTCCAGAATAAACAAGGTAACCCATGATAAGAAAGAGACTGGCTGGGAAGAGTGAGAGTTCACTTTCTGGGGTGACATAATAGTTAGATCTTGGCTGGGCACGGTGGTTTACGCCTGTAATCCCAACGCTTTGGGAGGCCGAGGCGGGCAGATCACCTGAGGTCAGGAGTCCAAAGCCAGCCTGACCAACATGGAGAAACCCTATCTCTACTAAAAATACAAAATTAGCTGGGCGTGGTGGCACACGGCTGTAATCCCAGCCACTCGGGAGGCTGAGGCAGGAGAATTGCTCGAACCTGGGAAGCAGAGGTTGCGGTGACTTGATATTATGCCACTGCACTCCAATGGGCAACAAGGGATATTGTGCCATTGCACTCCAGCCTGGGCAACAAGGGAGAAACTCTGTCTCAAAAATAATAATAATAAAATAAAAATAAAAATAAAAATAATAAAAATAAAATAATGTAGATCTTGAACGGGGGTTGGGTTATGCTGGGGTACGTACTTTCCAAAGTTAGTAAACTTACACTTAAGGTTATATATTTTGGCCGGGCGCGGTGGCTCACGCCTGTAATCCCAGCACTTTGGGAGGCTGAGGCAGGCGGATCACGAGGTCGAGAGATGGAGACTATCCTGGCAAACATGGTGAAACCCTGTCTATACTAAAAATACAAAAATTAGCCAGGCGTGGTGGTCTGCGCTTGTAATCCCAGCTACTCAGGAGGCTGAGGCAGGACAATTTCTTGAACCCCGGAAGCAGAGGTTGCAGTGGGCCGAGATCTTGCCACTGCACTCCAGCCTGGGTGACAGAGTGAGACTCTGTCTTAAAAAAAAAAAAAAGTCGTCAAACCAGATGACACAAATCAAATGATATTTCACTTTGTTTTGGTCCATTTTGTTTTTTTGAGACAAGAGTTCAGCGGGGCCATCTCGGCTAACTGCAACTTCCAGCTCTTAGGCCCGAGCGATCCTCCCACCTCAGCCTCTCCGGTAACTGGGATAACAGGTACGCACCACCAGGCCTGACTAATCTTTTTTGGAATTTTTTGTAGAGATGGGGTTTCGCTATGATGCCCTGGCTAGTCTTCAACTCCTGGACTCAAGTGATCTGCCCACCTCGGCCCCCTAAAGTGCTGGGATTACAGGCCTGAGCTGTGTAATTTCATGCCACGTGACACAGCCCGGTAACAAGGAAGAAACCCCGCGGGTCCAGCGTCTACTCACATAGGTGGGGTGATGGCTGATAAATCCCAGCAGGAGGAGCCAAAAGAGCAGCCACCACACCGGCATGTCCTGGTCCTCTCAGGGCACCCTGAGGCGGCCAGGACAGAGGCGGGGGTGGCTTAGGGCGGGGGGAGGGAAGGGGATGGGGACGGGGAGGCGGAGGGAAGGGGGAGGGGAGGGGAGGGAAGGGAAGGGAAAGGAGGAGAAGGGGGCTGTTGGGCACCTGGAGGTGGAAGAGGAGGAGGAGGAGGAGGAGAAAGGGGTCTGGGAAAGGATCCGGTTCAAATTAAGTTCTCAAGCGCTGGTGGAAGGTTTAGTTACAGGTCACGGAGAAAGTCAATCAGGGAAGCAACAGGATGCGCAGGGCAAGGGAGCATGAGGCTTAGGAGCAGTTAGATGGAGACCAAGGTTCTGCTTTCCACCAAACCTTCTTCGGTCTGGGCCCTCTCTTAGCAACCCCGGGATTTTATACTCCCTCTCCACCAATCCCTGACGCTGGTGGTGCTGCCTCACAATGGACATCCCATGAGTGCCCCACCATGCCAATGCCCCCTCCCCCATCTCAGCCCCCCACCTCCTCCCAAGGACAGGTCCTCTCTGGAACCTTCACAAACCTGATTTCTGGTCCTCCCCAACCAGCTCCCTGTCCCTGCTTCTGGGCACTCCTTCCTTCCTGAGCTCACAGGGTTCCTCAAGGTCAAACATGGAGAAACCCTATCTCTACTAAAAATACAAAATTAACTGGGTGTGGTGGCACATGGCTGTAATCCCAGCCACTCAGGAGGCTGAGGCAGGAGAATTGCTCGAACCTGGGAAGCAGAGGTTGCGGTGACCTGATATTGTGCCACTGCACTCCAATGGGCAACAACGGATATTGTGCCATTGCACTCCAGCCTGGGCAACAAGGGAGAAACTCTGTCTCAAAAATAATAATAATAAAATAAAAATAATAAAATAATAATAATAAAATAAAAATAATAAAAATAAAATAATGTAGATTTTGAACGGGGGTTGGGTTATGCTGGGGTACATACTTTCCAAAGTTAGTAAACTTACACTTAAGGTTATATATTTTGGCCGGGCGCGGTGGCTCACGCCTGTAATCCCAGCACTTTGGGAGACTGAGGCAGGTGGATCACGAGGTCTAGAGATGGAGACTATCCTGGCGAACATGGTGAAACCCCGTCTATACTAAAAATACAAAAATTAGCCAGGCGCTAATTAGGTGGTCTGCGCTTGTAATCCCAGCTACTCAGGAGGCTGAGGCAGGACAATTGCTTGAACCCCGGAAGCGGAGGTTGCAGTGAGCCGAGATCTTGCCACTGCACTCCAGCCTGGGCGACAGAGTGAGACTCTGTCTTAAAAAAAAAAAAAAAAAAAAGTCGTCAAACCAGATGACACAAATCAAATGATATTTCACTTTGTTTTGGTCCATTTTGTTTTTTTGAGACAAGAGTTCAGCGGGGCCATCTCGGCTAACTGCAACTTCCAGCTCTTAGGCCCAAGCGATCCTCCCACCTCTGCCTCTCCGGTAACTGGGATAACAGGTACGCACCACCAGGCCCGACTAATCTTTTTTGGAATTTTTTGTAGAGATGGGGTTTCGCTATGATGCCCTGGCTAGTCTTCAACTCCTGGACTCAAGTGATCTGCCCACCTCGGCCCCCTAAAGTGCTGGGATTACAGGCCTGAGCTGTGTAATTTCATGCCGCGTGACACAGCCCGGTAACAAGGAAGAAACCCCGCGGGTCCAGCGTCTACTCACATAGGTGGGGTGATGGCTGATAAATCCCAGCAGGAGGAGCCAAAAGAGCAGCCACCACACCGGCATGTCCTGGTCCTCTCAGGGCGCCCTGAGGCGGCCAGGACAGAGGCGGGGGTGGCTTAGGGCGGGGGGGAGGGAAGGGGATGGGGACGGGGAGGCGGAGGGAAGGGGGAGGGGAGGGAAGGGAAGGGAAAGGAGGAGAAGGGGGCTGTTGGGCACCTGGAGGTGGAAGAGGAGGAGGAGGAGGAGGAGGAGAAAGGGGTCTGGGAAAGGATCCGGTTCAAATTAAGTTCTCAAGCGCTGGTGGAAGGTTTAGCTACAGGTCACGGAGAAGGTCAATCAGGGAAGCAACAGGACATGCAGGGCAAGGGAGCGTGAGGCTTAGGAGCAGTTAGATGGAGACCAAGGTTCTGCTTTCCACCAAACCTTCTTCGGTCTGGGCCCTCTCTTAGCAACCCCGGGATTTTATACTCCCTCTCCACCAATCCCTGATGCCGGTGGTGCGGCCTCACAATGGACATCCTATGAGTGCCCCACCAATGCCAATGCCCCCTCCCCCATCTCAGCCCCCCATGCTCCTCCCAAGGACAGGTCCTCTCTGGAACCTTCACAAACCTGATTTCTGGTCCTCCTCAACCAGCTCCCTGTCCCTGCTTCTGGGCACTCCTTCCTTCCTGAGCTCCCAGGATTCCTCAAGGTCACTCTTGGTGACAAAACATAAAAAACAAATGATGGCAGGATGGCAGGAAGAACCTCATACCCAAGCAGAGTGCTAGGTTTTATGGCCCCCGCTCAGCCATTCATATCCTAAGCAACAAAACATCAGCAGGATGCGGAAGGTCCCAATAGTAAACCATCTCCATCACATCCATGTAGCCATCAGGCCATCAACCTGTATCTCAGGGACAAATGTAGATACGCTCATTTTAAGCATGCATGGTACATTTACAAAAATTAACCTGACTTTTTTTTTCCAGCAAATCTCGATATATTTTAGAGCAATCAAATCACACAGCATGTTTCTGATCATATAACTGTGCTAGAAGTCAATGATTAAAAGCTGACTCAAAATTATTATTTGCTTGGAAATTCAAAGTGCCCTTATAAGATATAAACATAAGAAAGAATCCAAAATGAAACAAGATTGCCTTTAAACTCAATGATAAGATCATAACATGGCAAGAAAATGTCTCCCTCTGGCCTGGGAATTCCACTTTGTGGCACAAGGTTGTGTGATCTCACATCACCCGTAACCCACCTAGACATGTTAACATCTGAAACAGAGTGATGATGTCACTTATCTATATCATCTTACTGCCTGTGTGCGTGGACTTTAAATTCTGAACCCAAATGAGGGGGAGAAAACCAAGTTGACTTTCATGATTGACCTTTCAGGGATGTCCAAGAAATCTGCATTTCAAGAAACAAAGATCATCAGCTTCTCTCCTAGGGTATTTGGCCACAATACCCAGAGGGCTTGTCAGCATCATGAGTGATGGGTGGGGAGCACCAAGCAGGTGGGCAGGACCCAGGGCCTGGTGACCAGGACAGACCCCCACTATCCATCACCTTTGCAGGCCCTGTCCTCAGCTAAACTTCCCAAAGGCCTTCTTCTGCCCGATCACACAGAGTGTGCCCAAACTCACTCAGGCCTCTAGCAGTTGGACACAATGGCTCATGCCTGTAATCACAGCACTTTGAGAGGCTGAGGCGGGTGGATTATGAGGTCAGGAGTTCAAGACCAGCCTGGCCAAGATGGTGAAACCCCATCTCTACTAAAAATGCAAAATTAGCCAGCGTAGTGGTGGACGCCTGTAATTCCAGCTACTCAGGAGGCTGAGACAGAGAATTGCTTGAACCCAGAAGGCAAAGGTTTCAGTGAGCTGAGATCGTGCCACTACAATCCAGTCTGGGTGACAGAGCAAAACTCAAAAAAATAAATAAATAAAATAAGGGGCCGGGCACCATGACTCATGCCTATAATCCCAGCAATTTGGGAAGCTGAAGTAGGTGGATCATCTGAGGTCAGGAGTTGGAGACCAGCCTGAGCAACAGGGTGAAACCCTGTCTTTACTAAAAAGGCAAAAAATAAATCAGGCATGGTGGTGCACACCTGTAATCCCAGCTACTCGTGAGGCTGAGGCAGGAGAAGCGCTTGAACGTGGGAGGCGGAGGTTGCAGTGAGCTGAGATCGCACCATTGCACTTCAGCCTGGGCAACAAAAGCGATCACTTTGGGATTGTGATTTTTGAGATTTTAGATGTGAGGGATTTTGATCTTTCAGGATTTAACCTATTTTACAGTTGAGCAGACTGAGCCACAGAGAGGGGATGTGAACTGCCCAAGGTCTCACAGGTGGTGAATGTTTGTAGCTGGAACCTGAACTAAGGAAGGAGACCACTACTACTGCTGCCCTCCTTCCACCATCTTGCCTAGTTCACAAGACAGGAGGAAAGAGAGAAAGCAAAAATTTAGAAACAAAAGTGAGATAAACAGCCAGACAACCTTGGCACCACCACCTGCCATAGGAGTTAAAAATAATAATAATGACATCAACCCCTGACCTAAACTACTTGTGTTATCTGTAAATTCCAGACATTGTATGAAAAAGCATTGCAAAACTTTCTGTTCTGTTAGCTGATGCATGTAGCCCCCAGTCACATTCCCCATGCTTGCTCGATTTATCATGACCCTTTCACGTGGATCCTTTAAAGTTGTAAGCCTTTAAAAAGGCCAAGAATTTCTTTTTCGGGGAGCTCGGCTCTTAAGACACAAATCTGCTGGTGCTCCCGGCCAAATAAACCTTTTCCTTCTTTAATCTGGTGTCTGAGGAGATTTGTCTGTGGCTCGTCCTGCTACAGAACCAGGGTCTACCTTGGCAAGGGATTCCACACTGAGTCTCCTCCTGAGAAGCCTGCTCTCAGGGGTTTTGAGGAAATTCATGGTCAGTAAACTGTGTCTCAGGAAATTGTTCCTCTCATGCCATTAGTACCTCTAATGCATCAGTCAGGATAAACAAGATTATGATGCAATAACAAGCAACCTCCATTCTCCCTCTCTTTGTTCTGTTTTGTTTTTTGGAGATAAGAATCTTGCTCTGTTGCCCAGGCAGGAGGGCAGTGGTGTGACCTTGGCTCACTACAACCTCTACCTCTTGGTTCAAGCAATTTTCCTGCCTCAGCCTCCTGAGTAGCTGGGATTACAGGCATGCCCCACCACACCTGGCTAATTTTTGTATTTTTAGTAGAGACGGGGTTTCACTGTGTTAGCCAGGCTGGTCTTGAACTCCTGGCCTGAAGTGATCCACCAGCCTTGGGCTCCCAAAGTGCTGGAATTACAGGCATGAGTCATTCTGCCTGGTGCACCCCCCATTCTCCATAGAGAAATCAACACAACACATCCACAACAGCCTTGGATTAGTCTGCACTGGAAACATCCAGAGTCCTGTGGCACAAAGAAAAGAGACATGCCCGGCCACTTACTGACTCTGAAAGTTTCTGCTAAATAATGACACGGGTTCAGGCCGGTCGTGGTGGCTCACGCCTGTAATCCCAGCACTTTGGGAGGCCGAGGTGGACAGATCACGAGGTCAGGAGATCGAGATCATCCTGGCTAACACAGTGAAACCCCGTCTCTACTAAAAATACAAAAAATTAGCCAGGCGCGGTAGCAGATGCCTGTAGTCCCAGCTACTCAGGAGGCTGAGGCAGGAGAATGGCATGAACCCGGGAGGTAGAGCTTGCAGTGAACTGAGATCGCGCCACTGCACTCCAGCCTGGGTGACAGAGCAAGACTCCCGTCTCCGAAAAAACAAAAACAAAAATTAGCCGGGCGTGTTGGCATGTGCTGTAGTCCCAGCTACTCGAGAGGCTGAGGCAAGAGAATCGCTTGAACCAGGGGGACGGAGGTTGCAGTGAGCTGAGACTGCGCTACTGCACTTCAGCCGGGGAGACAGAGTGAGACTCCGTCTCAGAAAAAATGCTTTCTTCCAACTTACACAAGCCGGAAGAAGAAAATGTCATTTATTTTCATGGTAGGAGATTCATGCCAAGATTTTACACCAGGTGGAGACCTGTACCAGCTCCCTCTGCTCCCATCTCCCAGAGTTCTAGGAATTTACTCTTGCACACTGGCTCTTTCATGTCTCTTGGACTTTGCCTACGGAGGTCTCTCTGCCTAGCACGCCTTCTCTCCATGTCTCACCGTTATCCTCCCGCTTTATTTATTTATTTATTTATATTTATTTTTATTGTTTGAGAAAGTGTCTGACTTTGCCACCCAGGCTGGAGTGCAGTGGCGTGGTCACTGTTGACTGCAGCCTCAAATTCCTGGGCTCAAGAAATCCTCCTGTCTCAGCCTCCCAAGTAGGTACGCGTCGCCACACCCAACTAGTTTTTTATTTGTGTGTGTGTGTTTGGTAGAGATGGTAGAGATGTTGCCCAGGCTGGTCTCAAACTCCTGGGCTCCACTGATCCTCCCACCTAAGCCTCCCAAAGTGCAGAGATTACAGGTATGAGCCACCACACACACCCAGCCTCTCCATCTATTTTATTTATTTATTTATTTATTTATTTCTGAGACATAGTCTCCCTCTGTGCCCCACACTGGTGTGCAGTGGTGCAATCTTGGGTTCACCGCAACCTTTGACTCCCAGGTTCAAGTGATTCTCCTGCCTCAGCTTCCAGAGTAGCTGGGATTACAGGCGTGCACCATCATGCCCAGCTAATTTTTGTATTTTTAGTAGAGATGGGGTTTTGCCATATTGGCCAGGCTGGTCTCAAACTCCTGACCTCAAGAGATGCACCTGCCTCAGCCTCCCAAAGTGCTGAGATTACAGGCCTGAGCCAGCATGCCCTGCTACTGCACCCAGCTACTCAAGGCAAATATGGAGCCAACATACTTGACTATCTGCAGGGGTCCACCCCGGGTAGGGGAGATGTGAGCACTGGCGTCGGAGGGAGCCCAGCTTATTGGCCCAACTCAGAGATAGACCCATTTCCTGGTGGGCATAGCACTCCAAGGCTTGTCACTCACAGCCTCTGCAACTCCAAGTCTTGGTATGCCTGAAACCCATACTCCACAAGAGCAAGCCTTCACTGAGCACCTAGGGTGGGACAGATAGGCCAGAGCTGAGCATGCAAGAGGAAGGAGACCCAGACTTTGCCTTGAGGAGATCACATTCAGCCAGGGACAGAATTACTCCAGAGTGTCGCAGACAAAGGGACCAAAGCCTCTGATTTTCTTTTCTTTTTTTTTTCTAATTTTTTTGAGGTGGAGTTTCACTCTTGTTTCCCAGGCTGGAGTGCAATGGCATGATCTCGGCTCACTGCAACCTCTGCTCCTGGAGTCAAGTGATTCTCCTGCCTCAGCCTCCCATGTAACTGGGATTACAGGCACCCACCACCACACTCAGCTAATTTTTTGTATTTTGAGTAGAGACAGGGTTTCACCATATTGGCCAGGCTGGTCTCAAATTCCTGACCTCAGGTGATCCATCCACCTAGGCCTCCTAAAGTGCTGGGATCACAGGTGTGAGCCACCGTGCCTAGCCATCTCCAATAGAAGGAGGCAGAGAGAGGTTTGGCACCCAACAGAAATGAGTTTAAATCTTGGTTCCCCTGGTTCTTGGCTCAAGCTTCTTTGGTGCCCAGTGTCTTCCTATGAAAGGAAATGAGAGGGGTCTGGGGTTGTGACAAAATCATGTTTCTAGTGCTGGGCAAGGTGATATGCACCTGTAATATCAGCAACTCAGGAGCCTGAGGAGGGAGGATTGCTTGAGGTCAGAAATTCCAGCCCAGGCCGGGTGCAGTGGCACACAACTGTAATCCTAGCACTTTGGGAGGCCGAGGTGGGCAGATCACCTAAGGTCAGGAGTTTGAGACCAGCCTGGCCAACGTGGTGAAATTCCGGCTCTACTAAACATACAAAAAGTAGCTGGGCATAGTGGCGGACAGCTGTAGTCCCAGCTACTCCCAACCTGGGAGGCAGAGGTTGCAGTGAGCCGAGATCGTGCCACTGCACTGCAGCCTGGGTGACAAGAGCAAAACTCCATCTCAAAAAATAAAAATAAATAAATAAAATAAATGAAAAAATAAAATAAAAATAAAAATAAATTCAAGTTTAGCCTGGGCAACATAGGGAGACCCCATCTCAAAAAAAATAAAAGGCCAGGCACGGTGGCTCACACCTGTAATCCCAGCACTTTGGGAGGCCAAGGCGGGTGGATCACCTGAGGTCAGGAGTTCAAGACGAGCCTGGCCAACATGGTAAAATCCTATCTCTACTAAAAATACAAAAACTAGCTGGGCGTGGTGGCACATGCCTGTAGTCCCTAGCTACTTGGGAGGCTGAGGCAGGAGAATCGCTTGAACCTGGAGGCAGAGGTTGCAATGAGCTGAGATCACACCACTGCACTCCAGCCTGGGCATCAGAGTGAGATTCTATCTCCAAAAAAAAAAAAAAATCATAATAATAAGTAAAAGTAGTCAGGAAGAGACATCAACAAAAATTGGTGATGAATGGGGTAGCAGTGGCACTGGGGAACAAAAGGGAACAGATATTTTGCACTGCAATTGTCATCTCGTTTCTTTTCTTTTTTTTTTGAGATGGAGTCTCCTTCTGTTGCCAGGCTGGAATACAGTGGTGTGATCTCGGCTCACTGCAACCTCCGCCTCCTGGGTTCAAGCGATTCTCCTGCCTTAGCCTCCCAAATAGCTGAAACTACAAGCACATGCCACCATGCCCAGCTAATTTTTTTATTTTTAGTAGACACAGGGTTTCAACATTTTGGTTAAGATTGTCTTGATCTCTTGACCTTCTGATCTGCCCACTTCATCCTCCCAAAGTGCTGGGATTACAGGTGTGAGCCATCATGCCTGGCCAATTGTCATCTCTTTTCAATATTGAGCACATATGGGTACGCTGTAAAGGAAATTTTAAAATCTCAGGATCCCAGCCCCCCATCTTCTTATGCAAAAGAGAAAGTCATTGCAACACCCTTTTCCAAATGAATAGCTGTTCCTAAGATCATGTAACAGCCAGATAGATGTCTACTCAGCAAGAAAAGGCCTCAGGCATCTGGGAAGGGCTGCACCCCATAGATCATTCATAAGTAAATTATTTGCTGGCCTCCTATAATCAAGGACATGACAATGTTAATGTTAGGTCTACAAACTTTTTTTTTCTTTGAGATGGAGTCTCTCTCTGTCTTCCAGGCTGGAGTGTAGTTGCACAATCTGGGCTCACTGCAACCTCTGCCTCTCAGGCTCAAGCAATTCTCTTGCCTCAGCCACCCGAGTAGCTGGGATTATGGGCGTGTGCCTCCACACTGGGCTAATTTTTGTATTTTTAGTACAGATGGGGTTTCGCCATGTTGGCCAGGCTGTTTTCGAACTCCTGACCTCAGGTGATCCACCCGCCTTGGCCTCCCAAAGTGCTGGAATTACAGGTGTGAGCCACTGCACCCAGCTGAGTAAATTTCTTGATTGCACAGAATGTATGGTGATATTGGTGGACTTAAGGACATTGAATTGTTTATCAGGAATAAAGTATTATGTGTGTTTTCTGGGGTCCTGGATAATGCTGTAGCATTCGGGGTAGATTGAGTAAAAAAAATGTAGAGATGGTTTCCTAGTTAGTTGTTTTTGCTTCTAATTTTCATTCATTTGCTATTTATTCTCTTCTGGCTTTGCTTGTGTATGCATATATATAAAGCCATTATTATTATCATTATTTTTAGTTTCTAGTGGAAGGCTTTTATTTGGTTCTGTGAATAGTCATTTTATTTCCTATGTATTTCTAGCAAGTTGTATTCATTCCATTGATCCAGAATTCCTAGGCTGCCTTTGTCGGGCCTGCAGGAATTAATGGAGCATACCACCTTTTTATTTTTTACCTTTATTTTTTGAGACACAGTCTCACTCTGTCGCCCAGGCTGGAGTGCAGCAGTGCGATCTCAGCTCATTGCAGCCTCTGCCTCAGAGGTTCAAGTGATTCTCCTGTCTCAGCCTCTGGAATAGCTGGGACTACAGGCGCCCACTACCACACCCGGCCAACTTTTTGTGTTTTTAGTGGAGATGGGGTTTCATCATGTTGGCCAAGCTGGTCTCAAACTCCTGACCTCAGGTGATCTGTCTGCCTCGGCCTCCCAAAGTGCTGGGAGTACAGGCATGAGCCACCCCGTCCAGCGAGTATACTTTCATAAATAGAATTTGAGTCATATTTCTGTCTCTGCCTAATTTCTCCAAAATTTGTAAACTATTTGTGAATATTTTTAATTCATGGCAATGTGTTTGTTGGCATACAGTTGAACAGGATCCCCAAGGCCGATCAGGGAGAGAGAGCCCAGAAACTTGACATGTTGGCACTACTGTAACTGCTCAAGGGGATGACGTTACCCACTGCCTAGACAGAGCTGATTTATGAAGACAGGTGAATTGTAATTGACCAACATGGTGAAATCCTGTCTCTACTAAAAAAATACAAAATTAGCTGAGCATGGTCGCGGGCACCTCTAATCCCAGCTACTTGGGAGCCTGAGGCAGGAGAACCAGTTGAACTCGGGAGGCGGAGATTGCAGTGAGCCAAGATCGTGCCATTGCACTTCAGCCTGGGTGACAGAAAAAAAGAAAGAAAGGAAGAAAAAAAGAAGGAAGGAAGGAAGGAAGGGGAGAAAGAGAGAGAGAAAGAAAGAAAGCTGCTAACCCAAGCGGGACAAAAAATTAATTGAATACCAAAAAAATACTTTGCTAAATTTTCATGTTAAAACAGCCGATACCGAAATTGTTTAGATAAACAGTTTGGTTTTTGTTGTTGTTGTTTGTTTTTGTTTTTGTTTTTTGTTTTTTTGAGACGGAGTCTCAATCTGTCACCCAGGCTGGAGTGCAATAGCATGATTTTGGCTCACTGCAACTTCTGCCTCCCAGGTTCAAGTGATTCTCATACCTCAGCCTTCTGAGTAGCTGGGATTACAGGCTCCCACCACTATGCCCGGCTAATTTTTTTGGATTTTTAGTAGAAACGGGGTTTCACCATGTTGGTAAGGCTGGTCTTGAACTCCCAACCTCAGGTGATCCACCCGCCTCGGCCTCCCAAAGCTCTGGGATTACAGGCATGAGCCACCATTCCCTGCTAATTTTGTATTTTTTAGTAGAGACAGGGTTTCTCCATGTTGGTCAAGCTGGTCTGGAAAGCCCCACCTCAGGTGATCTGCCAGCCTGGGCCTCCCAAAGTACTGGGATTATAGGCATGAGCCACCACGCCTTTTTTGTTGTTTTTGAAACAGGGTCTCACTCTGTTGCCCAGGCTGGAGTGCAGTGGAGCAATCTCCCCTCACTGCAACCTCCTCCTCCTGGGTTCAAGGGATTCTCCCATCTCCTCCCAAGTAGCTGGGATTACAGGCTTGTGCCACCATGCCCAGCTAATTTTTTATGTGCTGGCCCAGCCTAGACATACAATTTGAATGAACTGCAGGGTCTAAGTCAAATTACCTATGATAACCCATTAGGTATCAGTGCTATGCACGTAAACTGGAGAAACAACTGATATTCAAGAGCACGTAAGTCCGATGTTAACCATGGACTCATGGAGAATCAAGATGGTCACCTTGTCCTTCCTGACTCCTTAAAGTGTTTGTTATTAAAGGTTCTGCAGTTGGGCATGACGGCTCACACCTGTAATCCCAGCACTTTGGGAGGCCAAGGCGGGCGAATCACCTGAGGTCAGGAGTTCGATATCAGCCTCACCAACATGGAGAAACCCCATCTCTACTAAAAATACAAAAAATTAGCCGGGTGTGGTGGCTCATGCCTGTAATCCCAGCTACTCGGGAGCCTGAAGCAGGAGAGTCGCTTGAACCCAGGAGGCGGAGGTTGCGGTGAGCTGAGATAGCATCATTGCACTCCAACCTGGGCAACAAGAATGAAACTCTGTCTAAAAATGAAAAACAAAGGGCTCTGCCTTCCATGACTCATCATGGAAAAGATAAAATGA
Source organism: Pongo abelii (assembly GCF_028885655.2). NCBI lineage: Eukaryota > Metazoa > Chordata > Mammalia > Primates > Hominidae > Pongo > Pongo abelii. The sequence continues at coordinate 23,171,123 of NC_071999.2, forward strand.
TCTAAATTAAGTATGTATCAGTGTGCTGACTTATAAATTGCTAAAATAGTTCACAACCAATGTTTCGTTTGTCAAATCCATGTTCCTGTGAAGACAAAGCTTCAGGTGCATTTGGCTACCTCATGGGCCGTTTGAACATTTCAGTTGTCAATTGTCATTTTCGATGCATGTTTTCTGGTTGCTTTCCCATGCAGGAGGGCTGATATTACAACAGTAGATCATTATGGTACAGAGTGTTTTCACCAGGTACTGAAAGCTTTTTATGGCTCACTGACTGGGGACAATCAATTCCTTCACAATCTAGAACCTGAAGATTGGATCTTCTGAGAACATCAGAGAAAGAATGTCCTTGCCATCCACACTACAGCAAAACTTCAGGACCTTGAACTCTGGGTTCATAATCTCACAAGAGGGAAGTTTTTCGCCGGAAGAAGATGGCATCCTTGATGTGAACAGCTTTTCCCAAGATCACAGATCAAGACTTCTCGGTTTTTTTTGAGACAGAGTCTTTTTTTTTTTTTTTTTTTTGAGACAGAGTCTCGGTCTTGTCGCTCAGGTTGGAGTGGAATAGCGCAATCTTGGCTCACTGCAACCTCCGCCTCCTGGGTTCAAATAATTCTGCTGACTCAGCCTCCCAAGTAGCTGGGATTACAGGTGCCCACCACCATGCCTGGCTAATTTTTTTGTATTTTTACTGGAGACAGGGTTTCACCATGTTGGCCAGGCTGGTCTCAAACTCCTGACCTCAGGTGATCCGCCTACCTCGGCCTCCCAAAGCGCTAGGATTACAGGCATGAGTCACCGTGCCCAGCCTTGTGATAGTGTCTTACTCTGTCACCCAGGCTGGAGTGCAGTGGTGCAGTCTTGGCTCACTGCAACCTTCGCCTCCCAGATTCAAGCGATTCTTGTACCTCAGCCTCCCGAGCTGCTGAGACTACAGGCACGTGCCACCATGCCTGGTTAATTTTGTGTGTGTGTGTGTGTGTGTGTCTGTTTGTGTGTGATGGAGTTTTACTCTTGTTGCCCAGGCTGGAGTGCAGTGGTGCGATCTTCGCTCACTGCAACATCTGCCTCCTGGGTTCAAGCGATTCTCCTGCCTCGGGCTCCTGAGTAGTTGGGATTATAGGCGCCCAACACCATACCCGGGGAATTTTTTGTATTTTTAGTAGAGACGGGGTTTCATCATGTTGGCCAGGCTGGTCTCGAACTCCTGACCTCAGGTGATCCACCCGCCTCGGTGTCCCAAAGTGCTGGGATTACAGGCGTGAGCCCTGTGCCCAACCTCCGTCTCTCTCTCTCTCTCTGCCGACTAAAGAGACTGACCGGGGACAATCAACTCTCTCCAGACAGAGAGAGAGAGGGAGAGAGAGAGAGAGCGAGAAAGAGACAGAGTCTGGCTCTCACCCAGGCTGGAGTGCAGTGGTGTGATCTGGGCTCACTGCAACCTCCGCCTTCCGTGTTCAAGCGATTCCTGTGCCTCAGCGCCCCAAGTAGCTGGGATTATAGGTCCGCACCACCACGCCCAGCTAATTTTTGTATTTTTAGTAGAGACGGTTTTGCCATATTGGCCAGGCTGGTTTTGAACTCCTGACCTCGGGTGATCCACCAGCCTGCGCCTTCCAAAGTGCTGGGATTACAGGCGTGAGTCACCGCGCCCGGCCAAATAAAATAAAATGTTAAAGTAAATTCAGGACTACCCCTCCTCCAAGTCTTCTGTCCCCTTTGGGCGCCCACGTGAGCGGGGGAGGGGCTGGGGGAATAATAACATCAAAAGAGCGCCTTTTCCTCCCTTATTCCGAGACTTCTCTGGGCCTGACTCCCGGTCCTGTCCCCAGCGCCCCGCGGCCTCTCGAGCCCCTTCAGTGGCCAAGATGCAGAGATCAGGATGCCTTTGCGCCGCCCCAGGTGCCCGCCCCTAGCTGCCTCCGCCTGGGCCCCGACGGAAGGTGAAGTCGGGGGCCGAGCTGGGGCGTGGCAGCCGGGGTGTGTGTCCGCCGGGCTTGGTGCCTCAGGTGGCCCGGCAGCACCGTCCCACCTCTGCCACCCTCCGATGGGGCCGCTACCTGTGTGCCTGCCAATCATGCTGCTCCTGCTGCTGCCGTCGCTGCTGCTGCTGCTGCTTGGACCTGCAGAGCTGCACAGACACACGTATGTGCACATAGACCCAGGGGCTCACAGGATGCACAGACAACCCTGGCCCTCCCCGAGGAGGCTGCAGCGGGCAGACAGGGCAAACAGACCCTAGCGTGACCTGCCCCACCTATGTTGGCACAGAGGGAGTGTTTTGCTTGGTTATAAGCACAGTGCTGGATGCCCGCCCCATGCCTAGAACCCTCCCTCTATAGGGCTGTTGCTAGGGCTCTGAGATACCAGAGAGTGGTCAGGGAGGGTGGCAGGGGAACCTTTGGGGACAGCTTCAGGGTACGGTGTTGGGACTGGAACATTGTCAGGGTGCTCAGAGAGGGCATGTTCCCTGGGTCTTGATGGATTTAGAGGTCAAGGGACCATTTCTGGAAGCTCACTGTGTGCCAGGGCAGCTTATATCAGAGCTCAGCTTTTTTTTTTTTTGAGACAGAGTCTCACTGTTGCCCAAGCTGGAGTGCAGTGGCACGATTTCAGTTCACTGCAACCTCCACCTCCCGGGTTCAAGAGATTCTCCTGCCTCAGCCTCCTGAGTAGCTGGGACTACAGGCATGCGCCACCACACCTGGCTAATTTTTGTATTTTTAGTAGAGACAGGGTTTCACCATGTTAGCAAGGCTGGTCTCGAACTCCTGACCTCAGGTGATCCACCTGCCTTGGCCTCCGATTGTGCTGAGATTACAGGCATGAGCCACTGCGCTTGGCCAGAGATCTGCTCTGGAAGACCCCCCAGGCCGGAGGGCACTGCCACAAGCAGACAGTATGGCGAGGGTCCCTATGGCCACCTGACAGGCAAGGTGGATTCTGGAGGGAGGTGGCCTGGGAGCAGGCTGAGGATGGGTTGAGGGCATTTGAGCAGCAGAGTGTCTGCGTGAGGGGGCATAACTGGAGGAAGAGTAAATGACTCTTGTGTGAGAGGATGAGGGAGGGGTGAGAGGGGCTGACTACCCCCAGGACTTGGGGTGCATTGAGACTCCTTAGCTTTATCCAGACTCATGGGAGCCATGGAGGTTTGAGGCAGAGGCGTGGGCTTCTGGGAGAGTGACAATCCAGAGAGGAAGGCAAAGCTTTCAACTGCAAATGCCATTTTATTTTCGTGTGTTTTTTTTGTTTTTGTTTTTGTTTTTGTTTTTTGAGACGGAGTTTCACTCTTGTTGCCCAGGCTGGAGTGCAACGGCATGATCTCGGCTCACTGCAACCTCTGCCTCCCGGGTTCAAGTGAGTCTCCTGCCTCAGCCTCCCAAGTAGCTGGGATTACAGGCGTGCACCACCATGCCTGGCTAATTTTGTATTTTTAGTAGAAACAGGTTTCTCCATGTTGGTCAGGTTGGTCTGGAACTGCTCACTTCAGGTGATCTGCCTGCCTCGGCCCCCCAAAGTGCTGGGATTAGAGGCATGAGCCACTGCGCCTGGCCCCAAATGTGTTTTACATTTTCTTCCTCTATGATTCATCTTTGTCCTCCAACATATATATGCTACTTTTTCCACCGATAAAAAAACAAAATGGAATTTAAATCTGGCCTGGACTTCTCAAAAAAGTCAGTGTGATGAAAACTGTTCAAGATAAAACAGAAATGAGACTGGGCATGGTGGTTCATGCCTGGAATCCCAGCACTTTGGGAGGCCAAGGCAGGAGAATCACTTGAGGCCAGGAGTTTGTGAACAGCCTGGGCAACATAGTGAGATCCCGTATCTACTAAAAATTTAAAAATTAGCTGTGCATGGTGGTGCATGCCCGTATGTCTGGAGGCTGAGGCAGGAGGATCGCTTGAGCCCAGGATTTGGAGGCTGCAGTGAACTATGATTGTGCCACTGCCCTCCAGTGTTGGTGACAAAGTAAGACCCTGTCTCTAAAAAAAAAGAGAGACAAGATGATCAGGATGAGCGTAGAGGCTCATGCCTATAATCCTAGCACTTTGGGAGGCCAAAGCAGGTGGATCATATGAGGTCAGGAGTTTGAGACCAGCCTGGCCAAGATGGTGAAACCCCGTTTCTACTAAAAATACAAAAATTAGCTGGGCGTGGTGGTGCACGCCTGTGATCCCAGCTACTTGGGAGGCTAAGGCAGGAGAATTGCTTGAACCTGGGAGGCAGAAGTTGCTGCAAGCAAGATTACACCACTATGCTCCAGCCTGGGCAACAAGAATGAGACTCTGTCTCAAAAAAAAAAAAAAAAAAAAAGATGATCAAACACAATGCATCAACTTCCCGGAGCCGTATAAACCCTAACCATAACCCAGGAAGCAGGCAAGCCTGTGTGTGAGTTTCCACTCTATTGCTGGTACCACTCAGCTCTGGCAACCCCGAAGGCCACCTTCCCCTCTTGTTACTGTGTAAGGAGGAAGAAGCACTGGTTTGCAAGTCAGAAGCCTGGGTTGAAGCCTCTGCTTGAGATCCTGCTGGCTGTGGGAATGTGGGGTTACATTTCCCGGCTGGCCTCCTTTCCTACATGTCCAGTGCAGGGGTTCCAGTCACATGCATTAGGCACCATTACGTGTCCGAGCTGTGCCAAGATCTAGAAAAATGGCTGGGCTCAGGCCAAGGGGCCTTCCTGTCTGGCAGTGAAAATAAGAGGAGATACCAAGGGCCCTGAGCCTGAGTCTGGAGGGGAAGTCATGAGCACAGGGCAGTGCCAGGGCCCGGGAGCTGCCACAGAGGAGCCCACCTTGGTGACAGACACCTGTAGGCTCATCCGTGATGTCCAGTGCCCAACACAGGGAACTGGACAAACGTTTCATGCATGACTCTTTTTTCCCTTCTTGGCTACCTTGAGGACGTTGATTATAATAGTTAGCCTTTTTTTTTTTCTTTTTTTGAAAGTCTTGCTCTGTCACCCAGGTTGGAATGCAGTGGCAAAATCTTGGCTCACTGCAACCTTCCCCTCTCAGGTTCAAGTGACTCTTCTTCCTCAGCCTCCCTAGTAGCTGGGATTACAGGCTTGCACCACTATGCTCGGCTAATTTTTGTATTTTTACTACAGGCGGGGTTTCAGCATGTTGGCCAGGCTGATCTTGAACTCCTGACCTCAGGTGATCTGCCCGCCTGGGCCTCCCAAAATGTTGGGATTACAGGTGTGAGCCACTGAGCCCAGCTGGATTATAATAGCCTTTTCATGCACCAGGGGCTTTATACTCATTATCTCATTTCGTTCATATGAGTTGAAGTCAGCTTATCTGCCATTTCACAGGTGAGGAAACCAAGGCCCAGAGAGGTTAGGAATTTGTCCAAGGTCACACAGCTAGGAAGTAGGATTCAAACCCAGACAGCCAGGCTGTAACACCTAGGCTCGTCTCAGGCTAATGCCCTTCCCAGGGGTCTGGGAAGCCCTGACCTGCAGCCTGTCACCTTTGTTTACCCCCCAGCCTCCAGGATATTACATGTGTACCGGCGTGGGATCCTGGAACTGGCAGGAACTGTGGGTTGTGTTGGTCCCCAAACCCCCATCGCCTATATGAAATATGGTTGCTTTTGTGGCTTGGGAGGCCATGGCCAGCCCCGTGATGCCATTGACTGGTGAGTGCATGCCTGGGACCAGGCCACAAAATCCCTCACACTCTGGGGTAGTCAACGCTTATGAGGAAGTACCCAAAACTGAAGCTGGGATTTGGTCCAGGGAGATCCCAGTGTGCAGTACTACTTTGCAGGCAGGCAGAGGCCTCTTGGATAACATGGCCAATGAGGCCAGATCTTGGTACCAGCTGCCCCTTACCCTGGACTTGGGCTGATTACGTTGCCTTAAACAATTGGCCAGGAGCGGTGGCTTACTCCTCTAATCCCAGCACTTCGGGAGGCTGAGGCGGGCAGATCACTTGAGGTCAGGAGTTCAAGACCAGCCTGGCCAATATGGTGAAACCCCATCTCTACTAAAAATGCAAAAATTAGCTGTGTGTGGTGGCAGGCGTCTGTAATCCCAGCTACTCAGGAGACTGAGGCAGGAGAATTGCTTGAACCCAGGAGGCGGAGTTTGCAGTGAGTTGAGATTGCACCACTGCATTCCAACCTGGGCGACAGTGCGAGACCCTGTCTCAAAAGAAAAAAATAATAATAATGTAAAGTGACCAGGTGTGGTGACTCACACCTGTAATCCCACCACTTTGGGCCGAAGCAGGAGGATCACTGGAGACCAGGAGTTTGAAACCAGCCTAGGCAACATAGTGAGACCCTGTCTCTATATTAAACACACACACACACACACACACACACACACACACAGAGGCAACCAGACTATGCACTAGGAACTGCCCTGGGAATCCCTTTGCATTCTCACAAGAATCCCATTTCTCAGGTGAAGAAACCAAGGCACAGAAATATTAAGTAACGTGTCCAGGTGTGGGGGCTCACGCCTGTAATCCCAGTACTTTGGGAGGCTGAGGCAGGCAGATCACGAGGTCAGGAGTTCGAGACCATCCTGGCCAACATGGTGAAACCCTGTCTCTACCAAAAATACAAAAATTAGCTGGGTGTGGTGGCAGGCACCTGTAGTCCCAGCTACTCAGGAAGCTGAGGCAGGAGAATCGCTTGAACCTGGGAGGCGGAGGTTGCAGTAACCTGAAATCACGCCACTGCACTCTAGCCTCGGGTCTCGCTTTTGCCCACGTTAGAGTGCAGTGGCATAATCATAGTGGCTCACTGCAGCCTCAAATTCTTGGGCTGAAGGGAATCCTCCAACCTCAGCCTCCCAAGTAGCTAGGACTATAGGCATGTGCCATCATGGCGAGCTAATTTTTTGTGTGTTTTTATTTTCTCGAGACAGAGTCTTGCTCTGTTGCTCAGGCTGGAGTGCAATGGTGCAAACTTGGCTCACTGCAACCTCCACCTCCTGGGTTCAAGTGATTCTCCTGCCTCAGCCTCCCGAGTAGCTGGATTACAGGCATGCACCACCATGCCTGGCTAATTTTGTATTTTTAGTAGAGACAGGGTTTCACCGTGTTGGCCAGGCTGTTCTCCAACTCCTGACCTTGTGATCCACCTGCCTCGGCCTCTCAAAGTGTTGGGATTACAGGCATGAGCCACTGAGCCTGGCCTGGTGAGCTAATTTTTAAATTTGTTATAGAGACAAGAGAGACAAGAGTCTCCTTATGTTGCCCAGGCTGGTCTCGACCCCCTGGCCTCAAGTGATCATCCCACCTCAGCCTCCCAAAGTGCTGGGATTACAGATGGGTGTCACCGCACCTGGCCTCTAAGGAGGGTTTCATTATAAACCTACCCTGAAGGGAGGGAATCTGATTTTATGAGAGGGTATAGCCTGGTGAGGCCTGGATGACCTCTGGAGGTAGGGGCTTGTGCCTGGGCTGAGACCTAAGGGACAAAGGGCAGACATGAAGTTGCCCCAGGCAGAGGGCACAGTGTGGGCAAAGTCAGGAAGTGGCAGGGCTTGGATCACTCCAGGAAGAGAGAGGAGTCATGTCACAGGAGCTCGAGACCCAGACAGTGAGGCAGGCAGGCAGGGACCAAGTTTGGGCACAGCCAGGGAGGCAGGACAGGGCATGGTGGGGCCAATGGAATCATTACCCAAGAGGGGGATTTTCAGGGAAACAGCTTAGATAAGGCCAGGCGTACAGTAGCTCCCACCTGTAATCCCAGCATTTGGGGAGGCTGAGGTAGGAGGACTGCTTGAGCCTGGGAGTTCAAGACCAGCCTAGGCAACATAGTGAGACCCCATATCTACAAAAACTTTAAAAAAGGAGTTTGTGTTCCTGTAGTAGCATACTTGGGAGGTTGAGGTGGCAGTATCATTTGAGCCCGGGAGTTCAAGGCGAAAGTGAGATGATTGAGCCATTGCACTCCAGCCTGAGCGGCAGAGAGATATGCTGTCTCAAAGGAAATACAAATTAAAAATCCAGCTGGGCAGGCTGGCGTGTGCCTGTAGTCTCAGCTACTTGGGACGCTGAGGTGGGAGGATCGCTTGAGCCCAGGAGTTCAAGGCTGCCGTGAGCTATGAATGTGCCACTGCACTCCAGCCTGGGAGGCAGAGAAAGACCCTGTCCATTAAAAAGAAAAAAGCTTAGATAAGAGGGTGCTGTGCCTCCCTGGGGGTCTTCAGTCACCCATGGTCCTGGCAAGAGAGGAGGGCCAGGAGAGAGCTTCACCCGCCTGCTGTCCTGCCCATGTGACATCCGCAGGTGCTGCCATCGCCACGACTGTTGTTACACTTGAGCTGAGGAGGCCGGCTGCAGCCCCAAGACAGAGCGCTACTCCTGGCAGTGCATCAATCAGAGCGTCCTGTGCGGTGAGTCCCCAGCACCACCATGCCACACACCCCGAGTATCCCCTGGGCATCCTGGCATAGCCAGATGATTTCTGTGCCCCTGTTGCAATAACCACTGCTTCCAACTCTCTATAGACCACCCCTTGGGTATATCTAATGTAAGTGACATTTATTTTATTTATTTTTTGAGTCAGAGTCTCGCTCTGTCACCCAGGTTAGAGTGTGGTGGTGTGATCTTGGCTTACTACAACCTCTGCCTCCTGGGTTCAAGCGATTCTCATGCCTCAGCCTCCCAAGTGGCTGGGACTACAGGCATGCACCACCACGCCCAGATAATTTTTGTATTTTTTTCAGTAGAGGTGGGGTTTCACCAAGTTGGCCAGGCTGATCTCAAACTCCCCACCTCAAGTGCTCTGCCCGCCTCGGCCTCCCAAAGTGCTGGGATTAGAGGCGTGAGGCATGGTGTCCGGCCCTAATGTGAGTAATCTTTAACACTGAGCACTTGAAAAAGAAAACCCTAAAGAAACCTAATTCTTTGATGTCTGGATGACAAGGAAGAAGACAGAAATGGCATCAGATAATAAACAATGTAAATGTTTATCAGAAAGGGGCTGGGGGTGGGGACCAGAAGGAGGATCGCTTGAGGCCAGGAGTGCATCTCTACAAAAAAGTTAAAGGATTTTTTAACATTGGCCAGGCATGGTGGCACACATCTGTGATCTCAGCTACTTGGGAGGCTGAGGTGGGAGGATCGCTTGAAGCCCAGGAGGTTGAGGCTGCAGTGAGCTGTGATCGAGCCACAGCACTCCAGCCTGTGTAACAGGGCAAAACCAGTCTCAAAAAAAAAATTTTTTTACCTAACCAACCACTTCTAAAGATATAAAAAAAAAACCCTGCAATTAAAAACCTCAGGTCCCTCAGGGCAATCTTACCAGATTTTGAAACAAAGCAATAACATAAGGACTGTAGTGTTTTATGTTTATATTATTTATTTATTGTTTGTTTGTTTTTGGAGTGTGGGTTTTTTTGTTTGTTTTTTGATATTTTTGTTTGTTTTTTTTGAGACAGAGTTTTACTCCTATTGCCCAGGCTGGAGTACAATGGTGTGTTCTTGGCTTACTGCAACCTCCGCCTCGGGTTCAAGTGATTCTCCTGCCTCAGCCTCCTGAGTAGCTGAGATTACAGGTGCCCACCACTACACCTGGCTAATATTTTTGTGTTTTTAGTAGAGATGAGGTTTCGCCATGTTGGCCAGGCTGGTCTTGTACTCCTGACCTCAAGCAATCCACCCGCCTCAGCCTCTCAAAGTGCTGGAATTACAGGCGTGAGCCACTGCATCTGGCTGTGGTATTTATTTTTAAGATTCTATTTTGGGCCGGATGCTGTGGCTCACACCTACAGTTCCAGCACTTTGGGAGGCCAAGGCAGGTGGATCACTTGAGGCCAGGAGTTTGACAGCAGCCTCAATGGTGAAACCCCGCCTCTACTAAAAATACAAAATTACCCTGGTATGTTGGTGCATGCTTGTAATCCCAGCTACTCGAGAGTCTGATGCAGGAGAATCACTTGAATCCAAGAGGCACAGGTTGCAGTGAGCCGAGATCGCACCACTGTACTCCAGCCTGGGCAACAGAGTGAGACTCTATCTCAAACAATAACAAAAAGAAATAGATTCCATTCTGATGTATGGCATTTTCCATTTATAGTTTCCCTTCAAATAAATAAGAAAGCTAAAACAATGAAAACAACTAGGAAGTGAGTAATGGTACAGGGAGAATGTAGATAAGGCTTGAGTTTCGGCAGCGAGACTCAAAAGTTATCTGAAGAGCTAGTCATGATCCAGACCACTAGTTCCATCCCTTTTTTTCTATTTTCTGTTACTTGAAAATAGACATAACAGGCTCGGTGCTGTGGCTCACTCCTGTAATCTCAAGACGGACAGATGGCTTGAGCCTAGGAATTCAAGACCAGCCTGGGCAACATGGTGAAACCCTATCTCTACAAATAATACGAAAACTAGCACAGTGTGGTGGTTTGCACCTGCAGTCTCAGCTACTTGGAAGGCTGAGGTAGGAGGATCACCTGAGCCCAGGGAGGCTGAGGCTGTAGTGAGCCAAGATTGCACCACTGCACTTCAGCCTGGGCAACAGAGTGAGATCCCGTCTCAAAAAAAAAAAAAAAAAAAGAGTAAAGAAAAAAAGAGGCTGGGCATGGTGGCTCACACCAGTAATCCCAACACTTTGGGAGGCTGAGGTGGGTGGATCACGAGGTCAGGAGTTCCAGACCAGCCTGGCCAACATGGTGAAACCATGTCTCTACTAAAATACAGGTGGGTGCTTTTAATCCCAGCTACTCAGAAGGCTGAGGCAGGAGAATTGCTTGAATCCAGGAGGTGGAGGTTGCAGTGAGCCGAGACTGCACCAATGCTCTCCAGCCTGGGCGACAGAGTGGGACTCTGTCTCAAAAACAACAACAACAACAAAAAAGAAAATAGACATAACATAAAATTAACTATGTTAAAGTGTATAATTCAGTGATACTTAGTATATTCACAATGTCATCCAACCACCACCTAAACATTTTCATCACTCCGCCTCAAAAAATCCCTTTCCCCTTAAGCGATCTGTTCCCATTCCTCCCTACCACCAACACCTGGTAAACTTACCAGGTTACCAGTTTTCTATCTCTGGATTTACCCTGTCTAGATATTTCATATAAATAGAATCATACACTGTGCTTCTGGCTTCTTCACTTAGTATAATGTTTTTGAGGTTTGCTCATTTTCTTTCGTTCTTTTTTTTTGACATGAAATCTCACTCTGTCACCCAGGCTGGAGTGCAGTGGTGCCATCTCGGCTTACTGCAACCTCTGCCTCCCGGGTTCAAGCGATTCTCCTGCCTCAGCCTCCTGAGTAGCTGGGATTACAGATGTGCACCACCATGCCTGGGTAATTTTGGTATTTTTAGCAGAGATGGAGTTTTACCATGTTGGCCAGGCTGGTCTTGAACTCCTGACCTCAAGTGATCTGCCTGCCTCAGCCTCCCAAAGTGCTGCGATTACAGGCGTGAGCCACCACACCCATCCTGTTCATGTTGTATTAATAGCATGTGTCAGTACGTCATTCCTTTTATGGCTGAATAACATCTGCTGCATGGATAGATCACATTTCGTTTATCCATTCATTCAACGATGGGCATTTGGGTTGTTTCCACCTTTTGGCTTATGTGAATAGTGCTGCTATGAACATTCATGAACAAATACTTATTTGAGTACCTGGTTTCAATATTTTGGAGTATATACCTAGGAGTGGAATTGCTGGGTCATTCGGTAATCCTGATTTACTTCTCTTGTTGAGACAGGGTCTCGCTCTGTCACCCAGGCTGGAGTACAGTGGCATGATCATGGCTCACTGCAGCCTCAAACTCCTGGGCTCAAACTATCCTCTTGGCTCACCCTCCTGAGTAGCTGGGACTATAGGTGTGTGGCACGATGCTGGGGTAATTTTTTTGAGACAAAGTCTCACTTTGTCACCCAGGCTGGAGTGCAGTGGCACGATCACGGCTCACTACAACCTCTGCCTCCCAGGTTTTAGCGAATCTCCTGCCTCAGCCTCCTGAGTAGCTGGGATTACAGGTGCCCACTGCCACGCCCAGCTAATTTTTGTATTTTTAGTAGAGACTGGGTTTCAACCGGTTGGTCAGGCTGGTCTCAAATTCCTGACCTCAAGCAATCCACCCGCCATGGCCTCCCAAAGTGCTAGCATTACAGGCATGAGCCACTGTGCCTGGCCAAGTGCCCAGCTAATTTTTAGCCTTTTTTTTTTTTTTTTTTTTTTTTAGATGGAGTCTCACTCTTTTTGTCCAGTCTGGAGTGCAATGGTGTGATCTCGGCTCACTTCAGCCTCCGCCTCCTGAATTCAAGCGATTCTCCTGTCTCAGGCATGCGCCACCATGCCCGGCTAATTTTTATATATTTTTTAGTAGAGACGGGGTTTCACCATGTTGGACAGGCTGGTCTCGAACTGCTGACCTCATGATCCATCTGCCTTGGCCTCCCAAAGTGCTGGGATTACAGGTGTGAGCCACCACGCCTGGCCATTTTTAAACTTTTTGTAGAGATAAGGTCTCCCTATGTTGCCAGGCTGGTCTCAAAATCTTGGCTTCAAGCTATCCTTCTGCCTCTCTGCCTCTGAAAGTGCTGGGATTACAGGCATGAATCACCATGCCCAGTTAAGAGTTCTTTATATATTGTGGATACTGACTCACCAGATATGTGATTTGCAAATATTTTCTCCCATTATGTAAGTTGTCTTTTCTCTTCCTTGATGTGTCTTTGCACAAAAGTGTTTAAGTTTGATGAAGTTCAATTAATCTGTTGTCTTTTGTTGCTCATGTTTTTGGTGTCCTTAGAATCCACTGCCAAATCCAAAGTTATAAATATTTACCCTTAAGTTTTCTTCTAATAGGTTTATCATATTTAACTCTAATATTTAGGTCATTGATCCATTTTGAGTTAATTTTTGTCTACGGAGTGAGGTAGGGGGTTGAACTTTATTGTTTTGCATGTTGTTATCCAGTTATCTCAGCACTCTTGGTTGAAGAGACTCTTCCCCATTGAATCATCCTGCTACCTTTGCTGAAAATCACAGCCAGGAGTGGTGGCTCACACATGTAATCCTAGAATTTTGGGAGGCTGAGGCAGAGGGATTGCCTGAACTCAGGAGTTCGAGACTAGCTGGGGCAGAACGGTGAAACCCCATCTCTACAAAATACAAAAAAAAATTAGCCGGGTGTGGCAGCGTGTACCTGTAGTCCCAGCTACTCGGGAGGCTGAGGCAGGAGAATTGCTTGAACCTGGGAGGTGGAGATTGCAGTGAGCAGAGATTGCACCACTGCACTCCAGCCTGGGCAACAGAGCAAGACTCCATCTCAAAAAAAAAAAAAAAAAAAAAAAGAAAGAAAAAGAAAATCACTTGGCTCTAGATGGAGGAGGTTTTCATCACTTTGAGCTAATAACTTGACTTCTCTTAACCTCAGCTTCCTTACCTGTAAGATAGGTGTTGTGAAGATGAGAAAAGGTTTGTAAGATGAGAAACAGATTTTGTTTTTGTTTTCAGATGGAGTCTTGCTCTGTCGCCCAGGCTGAAGTGCAGTGGCGCGATCTCTGCCCACTGCAAACTCTGCCTCCTGGGTTCAAGTGATTATCTTGCCTCAGCCTCCCGAGTAGCTGGGATTACAGGCCCCTGCCACCACACCCAGTTGATTTTGGTATTTTTAGTAGAGATGGGGTTTCACCATGTTAGCCTGGCTGGTCTCAAACTCTTAACCTCAGGTGATCTGCCCACCTCGGCCTCCCAAAGTGCTGGGATTACAGGCATGAGCCACCGTGTCCAGCTGAGAAACAGATTGGATGGGAATTTTTCTTCTATCTCCTCCTCCCATCCTTATCTGAACTTCTCTCTGACCCCTGCTAACTCCTAGAGAGAATCAAAGATCTGTTCCAACTCTTGATTAAAACTCCAGGTTCTGCTGACTTGGTCTGCTCTGGTGGCAAAGAGGCTATTGTAAGCGTTATTAGAAGTATGTTTTTCCCTTCGCTTCCGCTCCGCGTTCCCACAATGCAGTGCGGCTGAGCGCCTCGGAGCCCGCGGGGACGCTGCTGGAGTACCCGTGCTGAGGCGGCGGCGGCGGCGGCGGCGGCGACTTGGGCTGCGGGGGGCCCGCGGCGTCTGGCGGTGCGGATGTCGGGCTGGGCGGACGAGCGCCGCGGCGAGGGCGACGGGTGCATCTACGTGGGGAACCTTCCGACCGACGTGCGCGAGAAGGACTTGGAGGACCTGTTCTACAAGTACGGCCGCATCCGCGAGATGGAGCTCAAGAACCGGCATGGCCTTGTGCCCTTCGCCTTCGTGCGCTTGGAGGACCCCCGAGATGCAGAGGATGCTATTTATGGAAGAAATGGTTATGATTATGGCCAGTGTCGGCTTCGTGTGGAGTTCCCCAGGACTTACGGAGGTCGGGGTGGGTGGCCCCGTGGTGGGAGGAATGGGCCTCCTACAAGAAGATCTGATTTCCGAGTTCTTGTTTCAGAAAACTATTAGGAAATGGCTGCAGTCCTGAGCTGTGAGCGGTAAACACAGCCTTTGCGAGCAGGAGCACATTTCCCTTTCATGACATCAGGACTTCCTCCGTCAGGCAGCTGGCAGGACCTGAAGGATCACATGCGAGAAGCTGGGGATGTCTGTTATGCTGATGTGCGGAAGGATGGAGTGGGGATGGTTGAGTATCTCAGAAAAGAAGACATGGAATATGCCCTGCGTAAACTGCATGACACCAAATTCCACTCTCATGAGGGTGAAACTTCCTACATCCGAGTTTATCCTGAGAGAAGCACCAGCTATGGCTACTCACGGTCTCGGTCTGGGTCAAGGGGCCGTGACTCTCCATACCAAAGCAGGGGTTCCCCACACTACTTCTCTCCTTTCAGGCCCTACTGAGACAAGTGATGGGAATTTTTTCTTTATTTTTTAGGTTAACTGAGCTGCTTTGTGCTCAGAATCTACATTCCAGATTGAGGATTTAGTGTCTTAGGAAATTTTTTTAATTTTTTTTTTTTTAAAGAAGAAAAAAAAACTACATAATTTCTACCAGGGCCATATTAGCAGTGAAACATTTTAAACTGCAGAAATTGTGGTTTTGGTTCAGAAACAAGTTGTATATTTTTCACCGCTGATTATGGGAAAAAAATCAGTTCTGTCTTTGTGGGTTGCTCTACTATGGAGATCAACAGTTACTGTGACTGAGTCGGCCCATTCTGTTTAGAAATATATTTTAAACGTTTAGTAATTGAAAAAAAAAAAAAAGAAGTATGTTTTTATTTTTATTTATTTTTTGAGACAGAGTCTTACTCTGTAGCCCAGGCAGGAGTACAGTGGAATGATCTCAACTCACTGCAACCTCTGCCTCCCGGGTTCAAGTGATTCTCATGCCTCAGTCTCCTGAGTAGCTGGGACTAGAGGTGCGCGCCACCATGCCCGGCTAATTTTTTTGTATTTTTAGTAGAGACAGGGTTTCAGCATGTTAGCCAGGCTGGTCTTGAACTCCTGATCCATCCTCCTCCGCCTCCCAAAGTTTTGGGATTACAGGCATGAGCCACCGCGCCCGGCCTACTTGAAGTATGTTTTTTTAGATCTTCAGCTATATCTTCTTACTACGGATTAGAACTTGGCATAAAATCAAAGCTGAATTAATATGATGATATAATCAATTTTTAGGCCTGAACATGCCCCAGGTATCATCTCATCCAACCCTCTCATTTAGAGCTGGGGAAACTGGCTGGGCATGGTAGCTCATACCTATAATCCCAGCACTTTGAGAGGCCAAGGCAGGAGGATAGCTTGAGCCCAGGAGTTTGAGACCACCCTGGCAGCATAGAGAGACCCCATCTCTACAAAAGACATAAATAAAGGGGAAACTGAGGCTCAGGGAGAGTAAGTGACTTATTCCCAAAACTGCCCCCTTTTGGTGTGGGTGATGAGGAGGTGAAATGAGGCTTCAGTGGGAAATGTGTTGAAAATCTTTCCTTTCTCCCTTCAACTTGCATATTCTGCTTGCTCCTACCCAGATGGAAATGATATTTATAAAATATTGGTGTGTCTGTTGGTAGAGTCTGTGCCTGTTTACAGAACTGTCTTCTCTGAACCAAATGAAAGGAACTAAAATATCTATTATGCATTTTGGACTAAAAATATTATCTTATTCTGTTTGGAGATATTCTGAACATTGTTGTTTATTTAATTACAGGTTTGGCCCATTTTCCATTTATGGGCCTGACTTAAATATATTTAAAAAAATTTAAACCTATAATAATATTTACTAGCAGGCCTTAATTTTAAACTTAACCCTCAGGAGCTATTTTTCCTTTCAAATTTTTATTCTTCTTCAAAACGTGATGCCATCGGGTTCCTGAGGTCATGGAGCAGTGGGGCTAGGTCTTGCTGTTGGAGGAATCTTTGTTGCTCAAGGAGAAAAGTAAGAGGACAAGCAGAGGAGTTGGGTCAGGAGACCCTGGGCTGGAATCCTGGTCCACCCCTTCCCAGTTCTGTGACCTTGGATGAGTTACCGAACTCCTGACCTCAAGTGATCTGCCCACCTCAGCCTCCCAAAGTGCTGGGATTACAGGCATGAGGATGAATGGCTTTTCTAAGGCTTTTCTATGGACTGCCAACCAATATTACTGTGAGTCTACTCTGACGGGCTCCATGCTAGGTTTTGGGCAAGGCAGAGCCACGAGGTATTGTTTAAAAGGAGGAGACAGGGAAGTAGTGTGTGCGCCAAGTGCTTTATAACTATTGTGTTGAGAGATAAAGCAGGTGAATTACTATACCTGCTACAACATGGATGAACTTTGAAAATATGATAGGCTGGGTACGATGGCTCCCACCTGTAATCCAGCACTTTGGGAGGCCAAGGCAGGATTATCACTTGAGCCCAGAAATTTGAGACCAGCCTGGGCAACATAGCGAGACCCTGGCATAGTAGCGTATGCCTGTAGTTCCAGCTACTTGGGAGGCTGAGGTGGGAGGATCACTTGAGCTCAGGAGGTCCAGGCTGCAGTGAGCCGTGATCATGCCACTGCATTCCAGGCTGGGTGACAGAGTGAGACCCTGCCTCAACAAAAAAGGCCAGGCACAGTGTCTCATGCCTGTAATCCCAGCACTTTGAGAGGCTTAGGCTGGTGAATCACTTGAGGTCAGGAGTTCGAGATCAGCCTCGCCAACATGGTGAAACCCCGTCTCTACTAGAAATATGAAATTAGCCGGTTGTGGTGGCAGGTGCCTGTAATCCCAGCTATTCGGGAGGTTTAGGCAGGAGAATTGCTTGAACCTGGAAGACAGAGAAGTTGCAATGAGTGGAGATCATGCCACTGCCCTCCAGCCTGGGCGACTGAGAGAGACTCTTTCAAAAAAAAAAAAAAGAAAAGCAAAAAGAAAGAAAGAAGAAATACAGCATTGAGTGAACAGAGCCAGACATAAGAGGTCACATATATAGGCTTTCTGTTGCTCTGTTAGGAATACAAAAAAGAGGTCACGTATATTGTACGACTTTGTTTATATGAATTGTCCAGAATAGGCAAATCCACAGAAATAGAAAGTAGACTAGTGGTTGCTGGGAATGCAGAAGAGTGGGAATGGGGTTCTGCATTCCCAGAATGCAGTGGTTCTGCTGCCAGAACCTCAGCGCAGCCTCATCCTCCTGCCCCTGGGGACATTTGCTGGAATCCTCTGCTGCTCTGATTCTGCCAGGCCCTGCCTGCAGGGGGTTCATACCACCCTCAAGGAACCTGGGCCCCTGGGTACCTACGCACAGGCCTGGGGGAAGGACCCTCCACAGGGCCCGTGTGTGGGAGCCTCTCCTGTAGGTCCTCTCTCCTGGCCTCTTGCCCTGTTCTGGTTTCTGGGACACAAATTCAAACCCCTGCCCACACTCATCACTACTTCCTTTCCTGCCCATGTTTTAAATGTCATCATGCAATAAAATATACATAATATAAAGTGTGCCATCTTAGCCATTTTTAAGGACACAGTTCCACGGTATTAAGCACGTGCATGCTGTTGTGCAGCCATCACCACCACTCAGCTCCAGGACTTTTTCACTGTCCCAAACTGAAACCCCGAACCCGTTAACACTAACGCCCCATTCCTCCCTTCCTCTAGTCCCTGGCAACCACCATGTCACTCCCTGTCTGTGAATTTCACAATTGTAGGTGCACATGTGAGTGGAATCACAGAGAATTTGTCTGTTTGTGCCTGGCTCGTTTCACTGAGCATGATATTCTCAAGGGTCATCCATGTGGCAGCATGTGGCAGAATTCCCTTCCTCTTTCTTTCTTTCTTTATTTATTTTATTTTATTTTTTTGAGACACAGTCTCACACTGTTGCCCAGGCTGGAGTGCAGGGGCACAATCTCGGCTCACTGCAAACTCCGCCTCCCAGGTTCATGCCATTCTCTTGCCTCAGCCTCCTGAGTAGCTGGAACTACAGGTGCCCGCCACCATGCCCGGCTAATTTTTTATATTTTTAGTAGAGACAGGGTTTCACCATGTTAGCCAGGATGATCTCGATCTCCTGACCTCGTGATCCACCTGCCTCTGCCTCCCAAAATGCTGGGATTACAGGCGTGAGCCACCGCGCCCGGCCTCCCTTCCTCTTTAAGGCTGAATCATACTCCATTGTCTGGATAGACCACATTTTGTTTATTCTTCATCCTTCAATGGACATATGGGTTGCTTCCATCTTTAGGCTATTGTGAGTAATGCTGCCAGGCACATAGGTGTACAAATATCTGTTTGAGCCCCTGCTTTCAATTCTTTGGTTGTATACGCAGAGGTGGGATTGCTGGATCATATGATAATTCTATGTTTATTTTTTTGAGAAAACTCAATACTGTTTTCCACAGTGGTTGCACCATTTTACATTCCCACTGACTGTGCATGAGGGTTCCAGTTTCTCCATGTCTTCAGTACTTGCTATTTTCTGTTTATTTTTAGCTATGGCCATTCTAATGGGTGTGAGGTGGGATCTCATTGTAGTTTTGATTTGCATTTTCTTAATGATTATCGGGTTAAGCCCCTTTTCATGTGTTTGATGGCTATCTGTCTCCATTGAAGAATGTCTGCTCAAGTCCTCTCTGCTTTTTAATTGGGACGTTTGTGCTTTCATTGTTGACTTCTTGGAGTTGCTGCCTATTTTAAAGCTCTTTGTGGTAGGCATCCTCATGAATAAGCCCTAACAACCCCCAGCCACTCACCTTTGAGAGTCCTTTTGGAGTCTGACCTCTGCAGCCACATCTCCTTAATCGTGGTCATCTCAACT
This sequence comes from Pongo abelii, assembly GCF_028885655.2. Taxonomy (NCBI): domain Eukaryota; kingdom Metazoa; phylum Chordata; class Mammalia; order Primates; family Hominidae; genus Pongo; species Pongo abelii. The sequence continues at coordinate 23,190,347 of NC_071999.2, forward strand.
GCTCTTGTTGCAACCTTCTCTGGGTCTCTCCTCTTCGTTTGCAGCAGGAGTAAGAAGCGCATGGTGTTTTCCGGTGCGGGCTCCCAGTGGTTCCCTTTGTGCAGGACAAGTGATGTGCTATTCCTGGGACCTCCCCTCCTGCTGGGGTTCCAGCAGCATCCTGGGTCAATGACCTCTGCAAACCTTCCACAGAATTCCTCTAACGCCTCTTCCTGGGTCAGAGCAGAGAGCTCAGTGCAAAACATTTCATAATTACCACTTCAAAGATTCTGCATCACACGCACTTCAGCGATGTTCCAGGGGCAGAGAAAGGAAGCGTGCACTGGAGGTGTTACCTCGCTTCATTACTGCCATCATAAATGTTGAGTACTTACCTGACAGGTCGCACAGTGTTCGGTGCTGGAGTGCATGTGAATGTGTACGATGCGCTGCCCACCGGGCCAAACCCTCTTTCCCAAGGCCTTCCTTGAGTGACTTCAGCTCGTTTCTGGAATGTTTCAGTGATGCCACTTTCCAGCTCCAGGGAGACTTTCTGGAGAGTCAAAGCAACAAAAGGCAGAGAAAGCAAGAGAGAAAGTAGAAGGAGGGGAGGAAGAAATGGAAGAGCAACAGACTGCCTTTTCACTCTCAGACTTCCTCCTCTCTCCCACTCAGAGCCCCACACTCGTTTGCTTACAAGTTGCCTGCTCAGCTGCCCTGGGACTTGCTTTTCACTTGGATCTGAATTCAGTGGCTCCAGACTCCACTCGGGCAGAGGGAAGCCCGGGAGAGCCCAAATGCTTAGGCTCTGACTTTCGAGGAAGTGATTTCCCCTAACATTGGGACATCTGATGCATTCGTAGGTTAGCTCCTCATCTGAGAGCAGCTGCCTCTCGGGGGAAGACATCTGTCCTTCAGAGCTAGCCTGGGGAGGGGGAGGAGGGAAGGTGGAAGGAGGGGAGGGGAGGGTAAGGAGAGAGCAGGGAGGGCAAGGACAGAACACAGGTGGGAGGAACAAGGTGGAGGAGAGTAGGGAGACACTTGACACCATTTGGAGAGCAGCTACAGTGTCTCGCACACAGACACATCTAAAGACTGAAAGGCTGGCCCCAAGAGATCTTGTGAAATGAGGGGGTTTCTTCTTGGATTGCTGCCCACTCCTACCCCCATGTCATCTGTGGAAAATAAGGCTCAACATGTCGCCTTTGGGACTCTACAAGTTTCTTAAAAGTGCCGGAGCCACCAGGTCGTCAAGCAGGGGATGTTGCATGGGGGGCCTGACCCTCCAGTCCACTATCCAAGGAGAGCTACTCAGTTTATATCTGTTCAATGTGTTTAAAAAAGACGTTCTGGGGCTGGGCTCGGTGGCTTATGCCTGTAATCCCAGCACTTTGCAAGGCCAAGATGGGCAGATCACGAGGTCAGGAGTTCGAGACCAGCCTGGCCAACATGGTGAAACCCCATCTCTACTAAAGATTAAAAAAATTAGCCAGGCGTGGTGGTGGCAGGTGCATGTAATCCCAGCTACTCAGGAGGCTGAGGCAGGAGAATTACTTGAACCCGGGAGGCGGAGGTTGCAGTGAGCCGAGACTGCACCATCGCACTCCAGCCTGGGCAACAGAGTGAGACTCGGTCTCAAAAAATAAATAAATAAATAAATAAATAAATATGTAAATGCTTTAACATAAATACATAGATGACTGGCCTGGACCCCACCCCCACCCCCCACCAAAGACCCCTCTACCTCAGACATCGCCTGGTCTTCACCCTGCCCGAGGCAGACGGTGACAGATGTCCACTCTGTTAGCCACAAGGAACTAGCCAGGTCAAGCTGGTGCAGAAGGAAGGGAGTTGGATCAAGTCCATGTTCCTCACACCAAGAACTGTTGCCCCTGGGAGCTGGGAGAAGTTGGAATTGATTGGAATGCCCGTGGTGGCCTGGCTGGGCCCAGGGATGCTGAAATTCATTAAAAGGGGAACTTCTGGGGCCTGTTGTCAGTCAAAGGGGGTGAAAAAGGGCAGATGTTAATTTCACATAGAAACTTTCTAGAAAATGAAATTGATTTTTCTAGAAATGAAAATAGAAATGTTTCATAGGCCAGGCACAGTGGCTCCCACCTGAAATCTCAGCACTCTGGGGGGCTGAGGCAGGAGGATCACTTGAGCCCAAGAGTTTGAGACCAGCCTAGGCAACATAGGGAGACCCCATTTCTACAAAAAAAGTTTAAAAAATTAGCAGGGCATCTGTAATCCCAGCACTTTGGGAGGCCGAGGCAAGAGGATCACGAGGTCAGGAGCTTGAGACCAGCCTGGCCAGCATGGTGAAACCCCATATCTACTAAAAATACAAAAAAAAAAAAAAAAAAAAAATTAACTGGGCAGGGTGGCACAAGCCTGTAATCCTAGCTACTCAGGAGGCTGAGCCAGGAAAATTGCTTGAACCTGGGAGGTGGAGGTTGCAGTGAGCTGAGATTGCACCACTGCACTCCAGCCTGGGTGACAGAGCAAGACTCAGTCTCAAAAAAAAAAAAAAAAAAAAATAGCTGTGCGTGACGGCATGTGCCTGTAGTTCCAGCTACTTGAGAAGCTGAGTCAGGAGAATCACTTGATCACTTGGGCCCTTGGGTTCAGGGCTGCAGTGAACCATGATCACACCACTGCACTCTAGTCTGGGCAACAGAGTGAGTCTCTCTCTCTCTCTCTCTCTATATATATATATATGTACACACACACACATATACACACATATATATACAAATATATACACACATATATATAAATTTTTAAAAAGAAATGTTTTATAAAACATAAATACTTGGTCATTTAAGCATTTTCTTATTGCTCTCAACGTCTAAATGTCTCTTGATAGAGAAGCTGACTAGAAATCTGCAGAAACTCGGGAATCTGGTGTCAGCCTCTGGATTGGTGATTCTCAACACCGGCTGCACTTCAGGACCTCCCAATGGGTTGGTCAACACTTTGTTCAAGCCCCACCCCTCTCCGCGTCTGGTTTAAAGTGGCCTGGGTGGGGGTGGGTACAGGGATTTGTTAAATGCTCACCAGGTGGTTACAATGGGCAGCCCGGCTTGAGAGCCATGAAGGCAAAGTAAAAGTTGCGTTAACTTCCAGCAGCCACGCCCCTTATTTATGAAAGGAGTTGAAAACCTTTTCCACACAAAAACCTGCACATGGATGTTTAGAGACACTTTATTCATATTTGCTAAAAGTTGGAAACAACCAAGATAGCCTTCAGTAGGTGAGGGGATAAACTGGGATACATGCAGACAATGGCGTATTACTTAGCGCCAAAGAGAATTGAGCTGCAAAGCCATGAAAAGGCATGGGGGAAACTTAAATGCATACACTGAGTGAAAGAAGCCAGTCTGAGAAGGCTGCATACTGTATGATTCCACCTGTATGACATTCTGGAAAAGGTGAAACTATGAAGAGGATAAAAAGGTCAGTGGTTGCCAAGGGGGGAAGTGGGAGGAAGGGAGGAACTGGTAGGGTACAGAGGATTTGTAGGGCAGTGAGCCTACTCTGATATTATAATGATGGATGAATGTCATCATGCATTTGTCAAAACCCATAAAATGTCCAACACAGAGAGTGAACCCTAAGGTAAACCATGGACTCTGGGTGATAGAGATGTGTCAATGTTGGTTCATTGATTGAAACAAACATGCCAGTCTGGTGGGGGATGTTGATAATGAGGGGAGCCGTGCATGTGTAGGGGCGAAGGTACCTGGGATATCTCTGTACTCTGCTCAATTTTTCTGTGAATCTAGAACTGCTCAGAAAATGAAGTCTGTTTTTGAAAGAAAAAAGCTGTGGCTCTCTTCTCCTCCTCGTTGGACAAACAGCCCCATCTGCTCATGCAGTGTCAGCCTCATCCAGGATACAATGGTGAGAGTCTGAGTCAATGGATTTGGCCATATTGGATAACTGGTCACCAGGGCAGCTTTTAACTCTGGCAAAATGGACATGGTCATCATCAATGATCTCTTCATTGGCCTCAACTCCATGGTCTCCATGTTCCAGTGTATTTCATGACAAGTCCAGAGGCAGTCAAGGAAAGAGAACAGGAAGCTTGTAATCAATGGGAAGCCTATCTCCATCCTCCAAGAGCAAGATCTCGCCAACATCAAATGAGGCAACTCTGGTGCTGAATATGGTGCAGAGCCCACTGGTGTCTTCAGCACCACGGAGAAGACTGGGGCTCACTTGAAGTAGCCAAAACTGTCGTCATCTTTGCCCTTGTGCTCTTGTGCAGATCCATGTTTGTGGTGGTTGTGAACCATGAGAAGTATGAATTATCTTCTCGAGATTGTCAGCAGTGCCTCCTGCACTATCAACATTTGGCACCCTTGGCCAAGGTCATCTATGACTACAGTCCATGCCACTACTGCCACCCAGAAGACTGTTGGAGAAACTTCAGCGTGACTGCTGCGGAACATCATCCCTGTATCTACTGGTGTGGCCTAGGCTATGGGCAAGGTCAGCCCTGAGCCAGATAAGAGGCTCACAGGTATGGTCTTCTGTGTTCCCACCCATAATATGTTGGTTGTGGCTCTCATCTGCCATCTGCAGAAAGCTGCCAAATATGATGGCATGAGAAGATGCTGAAGCAGGTATCGGAGGGCCCCCTCAAGGGCATTCTGATCTACACTGAGGACCAAGTTGTCTCCTCTGACTTTAAGAGTGGCACCCGCACTCTTCTACCTTCAATGCCATGACTGGCATTACCTTCAATGGCCACTTTGTCAGCCTCCTTTCCTGGGATGAATTTGGCATCAGCAACAGGGTGGTGGACCTTATGGTCCACACGGCCTCAAAGGAGTAAGACCCCCAGACCACCAGCTCCATCAAGAGCATGAGAGGAAGAGTGAACTCCCAGCTGCTGGAGAGTCATTGCCCCACTCAGGCTCCCCAAAGTCAGTTTCCATTCCAGACTCCTGGAGGAAGGACAGGGGCTTAGGCAGCTCCAGCTTGTCATGCACCATCAATGAAGTATACCGTCCCCAGCCAAAAGAAAAAGGTCACATAACCTAACATGGGCAACAGTCCTCTCACATGATTCATGGTATTGAGTGTTTGGTTAGTAGAACAGAAGAGTGGTCCAGTTTCCAAAATTTCTAATCATATGTATACTGATAAAGGTGAAATCATTACAGTTGGTCATTGGTTGATGTGAGGCTATGGTGTCTTTTGATGCAAGTGCTACCATAAACTTTTCCCTCTGGCCAATCCCCAAGACGAGGCTTCTCCAGAGGGACTTTTGATAAGAATAAGACTCCAAAGACATTGAGAATCTCCCAGTTCAAAGGAGCTCTCCCTAGCTCAAGGTTGCCTAGAATTCTAGCCCTCTCCTCCGAGGCTTTATGGGGCTGGTGTTCCTGGGGATGTCCGTGTCACAGTGTGAGTAGCTATGCACCTAGTGGGACTGTGTTGCACCTGTTCCTGAGAGCAGGTGTGATTAGGAAACAGCAGAACGAAGGGTGGCATGCAGGCACATGGGGGTGAGAAGGCACTGGCACATCCCTCCCACCTGGGGGTGGAGCTTACTGTAGGAGAGGCATGGTCTCCAGAGGACCCCTCCCTTCCCCAGTGTGCAGGATGCTCGGTCAGTCCTGAATATTACAGCCAAACCCTAGCCAGGGCCCCTGCCACCTGAGGCAGTGGCTGAGTGTGTGGGGATGGAGTTCCCATAGCCTGCCGGCAAACTCTTTGGGATCACACACATCCTAAGAGCAAAGGAAAAGAATCCATGCCAAAATCCATGCTAGCCTATGTCCCTCTCTTCTCAAAACTGCTTCGGGAGCTTTAGTTCTTGGAGAAACCACACTTTTCGGATCCAATTTCAAGACTTTCCACATGTCCCTTGTAAATGAGGATGTGCACTTCTCAAGCCTAAAGAGTTTGTAAAAAGGCCACAGTTGGTCATTCCAGGGACAGTGTCAGAAAAGTGGGTGGTCTTCCTGGGAAGCCAAGGGGTGACACACCCCTGCAGGGGTTCATTCTATGCACGGCACATTTAAGTCAAAGGTCTCCACACACACAGTTCAAAGGAACAACCTCTGGGATATTTTGCAGACCAGCAAAGGGTTCCCATGATGTGGGCAACGCTCACTCACATCCTTGGAGGCATCAGCAGGGCCGGCTGGGATGCAGGCTGCAGCTTATGCTGGAAGTGATATTCACTCTCAGAAGGGCAACCTGGACCACTTCTCCCTTTGGAGTGTGGTGCAAAGAGCTGGATGTCCAGTCCTGAGACCTTCTGGGTACAACTCTATGGTCGTATCTTCATCTCAGAGCAAACGCAAATGCCCTGTGGTGCCTACCACCCTGGAGGGTACGAGGATCAGAAGAGGTGCTTTGGAAACACCTTGAAACTACATAGAGCTTTTTGGATATAAGCTCGATACTGCTTATCTCCCAGTGGCACTTTGGGAGGAAATGGAATCACTGTTGAACCCAATGCAACTCTCAGAGAAGTCAAGACACAGGGTAAATTGGTTGTAGAGGCCCCTCGCGCCCGTCCCACACATCACAGATGCAATCTTTCTTTAGGGTTGCATGATGCAGGTCTCCGAGATTTCCAAAACAATGAATCCTCCAAGGTCAAATATATTTTTTAATTTCTCATCAGAGTTCTTTGAGAAAGGGAACTTTGTTTTCAGGGTCTCTTTTTGCAGAGGATAATTAATACTACTGATAAAATTGCTGGCTCTGTGGGTAGACCTGTGATGCTGGGTTCACACGATCCTGCAGGCCTTTGAGTTGCTGGAAGCTGTTGCCTTCCAGAGGGAGCCCTGCACCCCAGGGCTGTGCAGGAGGAAAGAGGGAGCCCATGGAAGTGGGGTCACATTGTGAAGGGCCAGCCAACCCCACGGACGGTCCTGGCACCCCTGGAGACACACGACAATGTTCCTTATAAGTGGGCTTCTCCAGCTCAGGCAGTTGACAGTTTCAAGAAATCCGTTAGAAGAAACAGGCAGGGTTGTGATGCTGGCAAAGTTCTAGGGCTTTTTTTTTCCTTCCCTGTTTTAACTGTTAAAATTTTTCTCCGACATTGCACAAACGAATGAAATCAACAGCCTCTTATCACATCTCAAATCTGTCAGCCAATGTCTACCAGCCACTTGGAGCCAAAAGCCTCTTAGCACATGTGTGACTTGAGCTGAGAAGGGACGAGGACAGGAGCGCAGACAGCTTTGTTCTGGCACCCTCGTTCCCAAACATTTGCTCATTTAGAGCCCAGGAGGCAGCAGTGCCTCCACAGCCTCTGATCTCAGTTCGGTGGGCTTCCAGACAGGGTCCAAGCACCTCCCTGACAAGCCTTCATCTCTTTCTTCAGTCACCAACCACCACCCATGGCCGTAGGGGCCAGTGGCCAAATTCTATGCTGTCCTCCTAGCCTTTCATTCGTGCCCAGGTCTTCATGGGGTGGGAAGAGTTAGAGGTACTGCTGTGAATCCACAGTTGCCTTAAGTGGCTTGGGCTGAACCAGGTATAGAAAGAAGCCCAGCCATCAGTGGGGCACAGTCACCCTGGGACCCACCTTGGGCTGAGCACTTTCATGACTGGAAACTTTGGAGAACAAGTCCTTGAGCAGTACCTCTGGCTGGGCTGGCTCCAGGAGTTTCTGATCCTGGACAGATCCCAGGGTGCACCTCTCCAAGATATGTCTGTTCCCATGACATCTGGAGGAAAGAGACGTTAAGACTTAACGTAAGTTTCCTTAGAGTTCATTTGAGTTAATCTATCTATGTATTCCCTAGGGCAGCACATGAAAACTACCAATATTAATAAGTACCACGCATGGGGCATCTCCCATATGCCGGGCACTTTTTATACAGGCATAGCTGATTTTATTGCACTTCGCTTTATTGTGCTTTGCAGAGATTGCATTTTTTACAAACTGAAGGTTTATGGCAACATGGCATCGAGCAAGTCTACAGGTGCTCACTTCCTGTCTCTGTCACATTTTGGTAGTTGTTTGCAATATTTCAACCTTTTTCATTGTTATTATATCTGCTATACTCATCTGTAATCAGTGATCTTTGGTGTTACTACTGTAATTGTTTTTGGGCATGATAATCCACACCCATATAAGACAATGAATTAATCAATTAATGTTATGTGTGTTCTGACTGCTCCACTGAGGCTGTTCTCTCTCTCTCTCTCTCTCTCTCTTTAAGCCTCCTTATTCCCTAAGACAACAATATTGAAATTAGGCCAATTAATAACCCTACAATGGCCTCTAAGTATTCAAGTGAAAGAAAAGTGGTATGTCTCTCAACTTTAATCAAAAGCTAGAAATGATTAAGCTTAGTGAGGAAGGCCTGTTGAAAGCCAAGAGAGCCTGAAACCTAGCCCTCTTGTGCCAAACAGCCAGGCTGTGAATGCAAAGAAAAATTTCTTGAAAAAAATTAAAAGTGCTACTGCAGTGAACACATGAATGATAAGAAAGCGAAACAGCCTTACTGCTGATATGGAGAAAGTGTGCGTGGTGTGGATAGAAGAGCAAACCAACCACAATGTTCCCTTAAGCCAAAGCCTAATCCAGAGCAAGACCCTAACTCTTTGGTTCTATTAAGGCTGAGAGAGGTGAGGAAGCTGCAGAAGAGAAGTTGGAACCTAGTAGAGGTTGGTTCATGAGGTTTAAGGAAAGAAGCCATCTCCGTAACATCAAGTGCAAGATGAGGCGGCAAGCGCTCCAGATTTTGCTAAGATCATCGACGAAGGTCACTACACTAAACAACAGATTTTTCATGTAGATGAAAGAGCCTTCTATTGGAAGAAAATGCCGCCTAAGACTTTCATAGCTAGAAAGGACAAGTCAATGCCTGGCTTCAGAGCTTCAAAGGACAAACTGACTCTCTTGTCAGGGGCTAATGCAGCTGGTGACTTGAAGTTGAAGCCAGTCCTCATGTACCATTCAAAAATCCTAGAGGACTTAAACTTATGCTAAATCTACTCTGCCTGTGCTTTATAAATGGAACAACAAACCCTGGGTGTCAGTACATCTGCTTACATCATGACTTACTGAATATTTTAAACTCATTGTTGAGACCCTCTGCTCAGAAAAAAAAAAGATTTTTTGAAATTGTGACTGCTCATTGAGCACCAGGTCACCCAAGAGCTCTGACAGAGATGTACAAGAAGATGAATGTTTCCATGTCTGTTAGCACAACATCCATTCTATAACCCAGGAATCAAGGAGTCATTTTGACTTTCAATTCTTATTATTTAAAAAATACATTTTGTAAGGCTATCGCTTCCACAGATAGTGATTCCTCTGATGGATCTGGACAAAAGAAATTAAAACCTTCTGAAAATAATTCACTATTCTAGGTGCCATTAAGAACATTCATGATTCATGGAAGGAGGTCAAATACCAACATTAACAGGAGTTTGGAAGAAGTTGATTCCAACCCTGGATGACTTCGAAAAGCTCAACTGAGACTTTGGTCAATTTACCGTAGGAAGTCACTGCAGATGTGGTGGAAATAGCAAGAGAACTATAATTAAAAGTGGAGCCTGAAGATGTGACTGAATTGCTGCAATCTCGTGATAAAGTTTAAATAGGTGAGAAGTTGCTTTATATGGATGGGCAAAGAAAGTGGTTTCTTGAGACGGAATCTACTCCTGGTGAAGATGCCATGAACATTGTTGAAATGACAACAAAGGATTTAGAATGTTACATCGACTCAGTTGATAAAGCAGTGGCAGGGTTTGAGAGGATGGACTCTAATTTGGAAAGAAATTCTACTGTGGGTGAAATGCTATCAAACAGCATCACATGCTACAGAGACATCTTTCGTGAAAGGAAGAGTCAATTGCCAAGGCAAACTTCATTGTTGTTTTATTTTAAGGAATTGCCACAGCCACCCCCACCTTTGGCAACCACCACCCTGATCACTTAGCAGCCATCCACAGTGAAGCCAGACCCTCCACCAGCAAAAAGATTATGACTCACTGAAGGCTCAGATGAAGTCTAAGACGTCACCACCCAGCACCTCCTTGTCCTCACCCTTAGCAGGCTGAGCCCCGAGGCTGCCTCTGAGGGAAATACAACACACTGGTGTGTCTGTGCTGCTGGCACCCCACATCAGACACACACACAGACAGCCCCATGGGAGGCACAGACCCGATGGGGAGGCCTGGTGGACAGCACAGGAGAGCTCAGCCAGCCACGTTCATTGAGCTCTTATTGCAACCCCGGCCCCATGCTACGCCCTGAAAGGGTTTGAGAAGAGACAGAGGCGGATGATCCAGACTTAGCCTCCTGAAGAATGGATGAGCAAGTGCTTACCTGTGTTTAAGGGTCCTCAGGATCTGTTTTAATTAAGGATGATAAGGCACACAGACACAAAAATGACTCTTATGAGGGAAGAAGCTTATTCTGCTCATACATCCCTAGAAATAGAAGGCCCAGCACAGCACACAGGGCCTCACAGGAGACCCTGGGCCAGTCAGGAACAGAGGGAGAGGGAGGAACTGTGGGCTGGAGCCTTTTTATGGTTTCCACGGGAGGAGTAGGTGAGTGGAGCACACAGGCTTAGGATTGTCTAGTTTAATTTCAGGGCTCTGGGGCAGATGACTATCCCTAATGTCTGGCAATGGCCCTGGGGTGACTAAGGCAGGTGGATGGATAGTAGCCCTCATGTGAGAGCCTGATAGGGAAGGTGGGGCAGTCCCCCCAGAGTCAGCAAGGCCCCAGATGTCAAAGTATCATGAATGAATAGGGAAAAGTAAAGACATGGGTAATACACCCAGTGCCTGAACACTCATCAGGGCAGAGGTCTGCCCTAGGCAGTGGATGTCCAAGAAAGCACAATAATGTTCACATACTTAAAACATAAGTCATATCCAGGATAATACATTTTTGGGATGATAAACCAGAAAGAATACGCTTCTATCACAATATCCATCACCACCACCTCCCTTCATTAGTGCTGTTACCAGGTAGAGAGGGGCCTTTAGTGCCAGGGCTGTGACAGCCCCTGCATGGCTGGCCCTACCTTTGCCCACCTCTGCAACCACATCCTTGTCAGCTCCTTTTGCTGCAATCCCTCCAGCAGGCTCCTCCTGGCCCCGGGGCCTTTGCACCTGCTGTGCCCGTGCCCAGCGGGGCCCTCAGCTTACCCACCACAGCACCTGGCCTGGGAAACTCTTACTCCTGCTTCAGGTCTCAGCTTGAAATCAGGCCCGTCTTCCCTGAGTCTCACCCCGTGAACATGAGTTTCCCAGGGCTGCTCTACGTTTCTCTCACAATTACTCTCTCAGTGGTTCATGCACCACTGAAGTGTTGATCTGTCTGAGCCAGATTTCTCTGCTCTAGTCCAGAAATTAAATTTTCCTGTAGACTCTATCTCTATACATCAGGGTTCTCTAGAGAAACAGAACCAATGGGGGGGTGTGTGGGGGGGGGGTGTATGTGTGTGTATAAATACGTTTATTACAAGAAACTGGTTCACCAATGAGAATATTTGGACACCGGGTGGGGAACATCACACTCCGGGGCCTGTCATGGGGTGAGGGGATGGGGGAGGGATAGCAATAACAGAAATACCTAATATAAATGACGAGTTCATGGGTGCAGCACACCAACACAGCACATGTATACGTATGTAACAAACCTGCACGTTGTGCACACGTAGCCTAGAACTTAAAGTATAATAATAATAATAATAAAGAAACTGGTTCACATAACTGTGGAGGCTGAGAAGTTCCAGATCTATGGTCAGCCAGCAGGAGACCCAGGAGAGCTATTAGTGTAGCTCCAGTCTGAGGGCAGAAGAAGGCCCGTGTCCCAGCTCAGAGGTCAGGCATGAGGAAGAGTTCCCTGTCACTCAGCCTTTTTGTTCTACTCAGGCCTTCAGTTAACTGGACCAGGCCCACACACATTGAGGAGGGCCCTCTGCTTTCTTCAGTCTACTGATTCCAACGTTAACCTCATCCAAAACTTCCCTCACAGACATGCCCGGAATAATGTTTGACCCAATACCTGGGCACCCAGTGGCCCAGCCAAGATGACACGTTAAATTGTCCATCACGCTATCTTAATGTTTCGCAGTCTCCTGGAGCTTAAAACGTCAGATATTGACCTCAGTACCTCCCCCGTCTCTCAGCACAAAACCCTGCACACCCTGCCTTCTACAACACCTCTCAGACCCATGCCCACCTCTCAGCCCCACCAGGCCTGGCTTGCTTTGGGTCTCATGACATCCTGAGTTCCAGCCACTGCCTGTGTGGCCTCAGGCCAGCAGCATTTCCTCCCTGCACTTTTCCCCACATGACACCTTTCTGTCTCTCTGATGTCAGACTCTTGCCTAAAATCTGTCTGCGGTCTCCTCTCAGGGTGAAATTTCCACTCATGAGCCTGTCACGGAGGCCTGCCTAACAGAGCCCTGACCTGCCCCTCCAGGCCCGTTTTATCTGCCGCCCCAGGAGCCACCTGCAGATCCGAACACCTCTGGCCTCTTTCTACCTCTGGGCTGCACCTTCCTTCCCCTCTCTCTGCCTCCTCCCTCGACTAACCCCAGACCCACTAAACACTCACAGCCATGTGAACTGAACTAACCACACACATATCTCATTTCTACGGTGTGTGTTTGAAAGTTCCCCCTTTGTCTTCCTTTGATACTCCAGTAGGTAGGAGGAGTATCTCATTACTGTTGGTAGCAGTGGTATTTTGGGACCCCCCAGTTGGCTTCCGCTGACAACACTTCTGCTGGGTGGGGGAGAGGTGCCTCATTACTGCTCCCCGTGTGGTCTCTAATGTCACCATGGGAGGTGTGAGGCCTTATTATCGCTGGATGGTGACAAAAATTCCCATTTTACATGTAGTCTTCTCTGATACCACCTACGTGGTTTGAATGATGGTGGCCCCTCCAAAATAATCCCCACTGTGGTAGTATTAAGAGGTGGGGCCTTTTGGAAAGTTATTAAGTCATGAGGACTCTTCCCTCATGAATGTATTAGGGCCCTTATAAAAAGGGTTTGCTGAAGTGGCTTTGTGCCTGTAATACTGCATCAATTTATGCCACCACAATCATACTCTGAGAAGGAATTAGTGAATGAACTTTCCCCACCTTGTTTACAAAGATAATATGTAGTTGTTGTAGCAAATTTAAACAAAAAAAGAAAGTAAAATTACCCTAATGTCTACCAACCAGAAAACACTACTGTTGATATTTTGGTATACATCCTTCCAGGTTTCTGTATATACATAGTGATTGTTCATATATAGGGAATTATACTATTCATTCAGAAAGTACTGACTGCCTAGTATGTGTCTGGCACTGTTTTAGTCACTGAGAATATAATGGTAAATGAGACAGTATTGGCTGGGCGCAGTGGCTCACACCTGTAATCCCAGCACTTTGGTAGGCCAAGGCGGGCAGATCGCTTGAGCCCAGGAGTTCAAGACCAGTGAGGGCAACATGGTGGAACCCCTTCTCTACAAAAAATACATAAAATTATCTGGGCATGACGGCGTGCACCTGTGGCCCCAGCTACTCAGGAGGCTGAGGTGGGAGGATTGCTTGAGCCTAGGAAGTGGAGGCTGCAGTGAGCCGTGATTGTGCTGCTGCACTCCAGTGTGGGTGACAGAGTGAGACTCTTGTCTCAAAAAAGAGTGTGTACACAGCCAGAGCCATATAAAATACAGGCACAGATCACTCTGCACCTGTCATCTAAAAAGACACATCTGGCTGGGCGCAGGGGCTCACCAGCACTTTGGGAGGCCCAGGTGGGCCGATCACCTGAGGTCAGGAGTTTTAGACCAGGCTGGCCAACATGGTGAGACCCTGTCTCTACTAAAATACAAAAAATTAGCCGGGCATGGTGGTGCATGCCTGTAATCCCAGCTATATGGGAGGCTGACGCAGGAGAATTGCTTGAACCCGGTAGATGAAGGTCTCAGTGAGCCAAGATCGCGCCACTGCACTCCAGCCTGGGCGACAGAGTGAGACTTCGTCTCAAAAGAAAAAAAGGAAAAAAAAAAAAGACACATCTGTAGCAACCTACCCTGGTGCTGCCTCTCTCTCCCACTCACAAACCCAGGAATAAGTACTGAATGAACAATCCCACCTACAAAATAGTATTTCATTTGTTCAAATAATTAAAGAGAGATTTATAACATGTATTATTCTACTAGCTGTACTTTATCATGTGTCATCACCTCCGAACACCCAGAAGCCTAACGTGTTTCAAAACAAGGGACTTAATTTCATCCACTAGCAACACAGCTGTGTTAAGTGGAACTGACATGGAACTACAGTATAATCTGGAGTGTTTTCTAAAAACAAATAGAACCATTCCTTTTATGCTTTTCTGATTTCTCCAGTAAAGCATTCATTAATGAGATACAGCTCAAAGAGATGGCTTAAGAACATCAGTTGGCTTGGTGCAGTGGCTCACGCCTGTAATCCCAGCACTTTGGGAGGCTGAGGCGGGCGGATCATGAGGTCAGGAGATTGAGACCATCCTGGCTAACATGGTGAAATCCTGTCTCTACTAAAAATGCAAAAAAAAAAATTAGCCAGGTGCGGTGGCGGGCACCTGTAGTCCCAGCTACTCAGGAGGCTGAGGCAGGAGAATGGCATGAACCTGGGAGGCGGAGCTTGCAGTGAGCCGAGATCATACCACTGCATTCCAGCCTGGGCGAAAGTGCGAGACTCCGTCTCAAAAAAAAAAACAAAAAACCATCAGTTGGAGAGAGTCCTTCCTCCTTTACAAATGCTGCCAAAGGACATTGGGTTTTGAACTTAACCCCAAAAATGTGTCAAAAGTGTCACCTTTTGTGGGGGAGGAGCAGGGCTTCCTATTTGCTACTATAGAGACTGGTGTGGAATGCATGGAGCTGCTAACATAGGGGTTGGTTAACTATGGCCTGTGGGCCAATTCCAATTCACCATCTCATTTTTAAAAATTTGTCACAAACATCTTCACTTCAAAATACCTAGGACTAGATATTAAAATATGGATTTACTAGATCCACTCTACACACAGCTGTTTGTAGAATGAAGTGCACATTGGGGATAATGGCTATAATCTGAATATGGACATTTTGGTTCAGAACACTTCTCAATGGGCAAAGTACAGATGTACTACAGAAATAGATTAGGAATTTCATTTCTAGAAGCAATGTTTGGGGCTGGCCATGGTGGCTCACACCTGTAATCCCCGCACTTTGGAAGGCCGATGTATGAAGATTGAGCTCAGGAGTTCAAGACCAGCCTGGGCAACAAAGTGAGACCCCTGTTTCTACAGAAAAAAAAAAAAAATGAACTGGGCATGGTGATGCCCATCTGTGGTCCTAGCTACACAGGAAGGTGTAGTGGGAGGATTGCTTGAGCCCAGGAGGTTGAGGCTGCAGTGAGCTATGTTTGTGCCACTGCACTCCAGCCTGGGCACCAGAATGAGACCCCTCTCAAAAAAATAAAAAATAAAAGCAATGTTTATTGGGTAAACATGGACATAAAGATGGCAACAGTAGACAGTAGGTCTATCAAGTACTATGCTCACTACCTGGGCAATGGGATCAGCTGTACCCCAAACCTCAGGACCAACGCAATGTACCTGTGTAACTAATCTGCACATGTTCCCTTTCAATCTAAAATAAATGTTGAAGGTTGGGCGCAGTGACTCACGCCTGTAATCCTAACACTTTGGGAGGCTAAGGCGGGCAGATCACTTGAGCCCAGGAGTTCGAGACCAGCCTGGGCAATATGGTGAAATTCCGTCTCCACCAGAAAAATACAAAAATTAGCCAGTCTCATCGCCTGTTCTCAAATAAATATGTTGATATTATTTAAAAATTTTTAAAAAGCAATGTTTAAAACATTTTCTTCTGGCTGGGTGCAGTGGCTCATGCCTATAATCCCAACACTTTGGGAGGCCAAGGCAGGTGGATCACCTGAGGTCAGGAGTTTGAGACCAGCCTGGCCAACATGGCAAAGCCCTGGCTCTAGTAAAATACAAAAATTAGCCAGGTGTGGTGGCAGATGCCTGTAGTTTCAGCTACTTGGGAGGCAGGAGAATCACTTGAATCTGGGATGCAGAGGTTGCTATGAGCTGAGATCACGCCACTGCACTACAGCCTAGGTGACAAGACCAAAACTCTGTCTCAAATAAAAAAAAAAAAGACTTTCTTTTGAATTTAACCAACAGTATTCTAAAATATATTTGCTAACTCGATATTTGTCATGAAATTAGAACACATACTTTTATATACTCTATGTATACAGCAACATTAAATGTGTCATATGAAATTAGAATATATACTTCAACATTAAATAAACGTGCATAATTCCCTTCTCCCTATCCTCCAACTACTCAGAGAAGAGCATAGATTAATGTAATTTTCAGTGGTTTAACATTCTCCCATCCAAGTACTAACCAGGCACGACCCTACTTAGTTTCCAAGATCAGATGACATCAGGCATGTTTAGAGCGGTACGGCTGTAGATGGTTTAGCACTTTCTATTAGGGAGACAATCTTTCTAAAGCAATGCTCCATATCCACGGGTTCTGCATCTGCAGATTCAGCCAACCATGGCTCAAAAATATTCAGGGAACTCTCCACCCAAATAACAATGCAATAAAAAATACAAATAAAAAGTCGGGTGTGGTGGCTCATGCCTGTAATCCCAGCACTTTGGGAGGCTGAGGCGGGCGGATCACCTGAGGTTGGGAGTTCGAGACCAGCCTGACCAACATGGAGAAACGCTGTCTTTACTGAAAAAAAAAAAAAAAAAGAAAACAAACCAAAATCAGCCAGGTATAGTGGGATGTTTGTAATCCCAGCTACTTGGGAAGCTGAGGCAGAATTGCTTGAACCTGGGAGGCAGAGGTTAGTTACAGTGAGCCAAGATTATGCCATTGCACTCCAGCCTGGGCAACAAGAGCAAAACTCCGTCTCAAAAAAAAAATAATAATAATAATAATAAAAATATAACTCCTATATATATTAATAGCATTTACACTATATTAGGTATTATAAGTAATCTAGAGGTGATTTAAAGTATATGGGAGGATATGCATAGGTTACATGCAAATACTAGGCCATTTTATTTATTTACAGGATCTTGCTCTGTTACCCAGGCTGGAGTGCAATGACTCCATCACTGCTCACTGCAGCTTCAGCCTCCGGGGTTCAATTCATCCTCTCATCTCAGCCTTCCGAATGGTTGGGACTACAGGCGTCCACCACCATGCCTGGCTAATTTTGTTTTTTGTTTTGTAGAGGCAGGGTTTCACCACGTTGCCCAGGGTGATCTTGAACTCCTCAGCTCAAGTGATTCACCTGTCTCGGCCTCTAAAAGTGTTGGGGTTACAGGCGTGAGCCACTGTGCCTGATACTAGGCCATTTTATATCAGGGACTTGAGCATCTGTGGATTTTGGTATCTGCGGGAGGTCCTAGACCAATCCCCATGGGTATCAAAATCCGAGGATGCTCAAGCAGACCTCTGTATCCCCATGGATACCAAGAGATGACTGTATTGAAAATATTCACACTACTTCACATCTATTTTTAATATGTGGTGAGCACATCTAAACATGTAGAAAAGCTAGATACAGGCATTTGAATGAAGGACCTAAGTTTAACATTGTATCCACAGGAGTGCTGAGTGAAGTTTATCATTGTATCCACAGGAGTGCTGAGTAATAGCACGCCTGTGGATCAGTGCTTCTAAATGCATTGGCCGGAACCTTTCCCCTCCTTCACTGTCTTCTGCCCTTCCTTCAACCCATGAAACGAATGAGGACATGAGTCCAAGAAATGCTGTAAAAATTGCATTCCCATAAGTGATTTCCAGAAGGCAATGTTCCTTTCCAGTGAATCTTAACAAAAGGGTTGGAAAACAAGTTTTTCTCATTTTACTTTTAGCATTGTTGACAACCTCTCCACATCTAGAGAGGCTACATGTTACAAATAATTCAAATTTATTTTAGAAGGTTGCGGTAAAAACTTAAAGCAGCTGGTCCATGTTATACGCACAGGATCATAGTTGGTAAATCTTCTAAATAGAGGGTTGTCACTTCGGTGGCTGAATGAGACAAACCATAAGCCATCATTTCTCACTCCCTCTACCAATTAACACCCAGAGGGGTGTTGTACCTGTATGCGTGTACCCCACACAGGGCCACTGCCTGCAAAGGCAGGATGCCTGTGGCTCTATTTCCACTACTCACCCATCCCCTGGAGTAGGCACTCAATTAATAGGCTGAGTTTGAACACACAGGTACACAGCATGGACACTGTAAAACTCTTAAGTGGGATTATATTATATGCAGATTGCAGATTTCAGCAATTTGACTTTTTTTTTTTTTTTTTTTTTTTGGAGACGGAGTCTTGCTCTGTCACCCAGGCCGGAGTACAGTGGCACGATCTCGGGTCACTGCAACCTCTGCCTTCTGGGTTCAAGTGATTCTCCTGCCTCAGCCTCCCAAGTAGCTGGGATTACAGGCATGCACCACCACACCCGGCTAACTTTTATATTTTTAGTAGAGACAGGGTTTCACCATGTTGGCCAGGCTGGTCTCGAACTCCTGACGTCAAGTGATCCACCCACCTCGGCCTCCCAAAGTGCTGGAATTACAGGCATGAGCCACCGTGCCCGGTCTGCAATTTGATATTTTTACCTGTCTTCAAGATCTTTCCCTTCTCATGGAGATACTTCAATTTTTATAAATGTAGCTACAGGAAATCTTTAAATGGCTTTAATAACAAACTTGGCCTCTTTGGAAGGGCAGTGGAACACAGATGCCATAAAATAATTCTACATAATAAAATCTATTAATTATTCAGCATTTTAACAATCACAATTCAACAACTTACAGTGATCTGAAGGTTCTCAAGATCCTAAATGACTTCTGAAATTAAATTATGTTCAGTAAAAAGCTAAGTTAAACTCTTTAGGTTTTGAATAAACCTAAATAAACAATTTTGTTGCACTAAAATAATACCTATCTTAAACGTGGTTTCCCCAAACTATTAGCCAATCTCTTTCTCTAACTAAGCACTATTTTACCAGATTTTCAAGTTGATAAAAATAATATTTATTCTCTCATTTGGTAAATACCACTTTATAACAAAGAAAACACTTCAAATACAAGACTTTATTTGTTTATTAATAAAGTAATTCATTATGACTTTTGAAAAAAAAGTTTTAAAATGTTCTGTGTACATGTCAATGTAGGTTAGGCCAGCCAAAAGACAAAGCAAAGCGTCAACATTAAGTCACAGGCTAGAATTATACAAATAAGAACAAATACAAGGCTTATGGTACTTGTTAGGTAAACACCACCAAACTAAACTGTACTTCAAATTTGTTTATATAAAAGCATATTAAAGCTCACTTTAAAATAGTGTCCATCTTTTCTTTTAAACGGGCATAGACTCATTTGCAGTCATGTACAAATATACCTAATAGCTTTCTTCATCTTTTAATACAAGTACAACTCCTTGCTTCTTTATGCAACCTAACAAAATAACATAGAATGTAGTCATTAGAAAAATATGAACCTTTCTGAATCTATATTACATTTTTAATTTAAATTGGAAAATACAGTTTAGATCATATGAAACATATGGATTTCAGACATGTATTATCTGTTTCTAACAATTTATTAGATACGGTCTTTATTTTGGCTGAAATGCAAAAATATGACTTTCTTAATAACAGATTAGTTAAAAATACTTTCCATTGATAGCAGTGCTAGTCCCTAGAACAAAAGGTAAGCAAAACGTATTTGTAAATTACTGCCTATTCAATGCCCAGAATATGCAGATCCTAAATCTAAGCCCTTAATATACATCTACTTTAAAGATAACTGAAAGGAGATCTCACATGCCTGATAATCCTTAATTTAAACAGTCCTGTAAACATAGTCAAAATCTGCTAATAGAAATACAATTCAAGTAAACATTGCATATTTGATTTAAACCACCTTACAGTTAAATTCACTCATGATACATTGAATCATAACCACTAATATGTAAAAAGTTTTAAAAAAATCATCCTTACGTATAGATGAAAATAAACTTTGTAAACTTGTTCATTTAAAATAACTAATGTACTGCAGCTGCTCTTTGGTTTGGCATAGTTTCAGGTACTGAATATTCAAGTAAATTTGTTCCCAGGTACACCAGGTCTCCTAATTTGTTTGTAATGGCAATGGCAAGACCTGAATTTCAACTTTATTTTTCTTAAGGTGTCATCACAAATGTCAAGTGTTTGAAGGACCAAAGATAGTACTTCTAAAATTTGACAGGGCTTCATTTTGATTTTTTCTCCCCAAATAGTTGATAGCAATAATCAATACCAGTTGAGATACCAAAGAGGCAGCCTTTCCCTGATTCCCACACCACTTGCAGGCCTTTGCTAGAATGGTCATTAATACATATGAATCAGTTCAGCTAAATATTATTTAGAACGTGGCAAAATGCTGGCTGTAAATTAAATCAAAGATAAGTAATTCAAAGGCTTTAACTGAAAATTTCTGAAAAGATGTTTGCTGTGCTATTAAAGATGTTAAATAACAAAAATTAAAAGAACTGAGAAAGACTATACCATGAAAGTGCATAATAGTGAAGAAAAAAATGAAGTTTCCTTGGCGTTAGCCAGGTACATGCAAATCTTTTTATCTGAATGTAGAAATGCAAAAAGTACCAGGAGAACATTTCTGAAAGTAGTCAAGTATGTTTTAACATTTATCTCCTTATAATAATATGCAAACTGCCAAACTGAAGTTACGTTTTTAGTTGGTAATTGATATACATATATTTTTGAGATGGAGTCTCACTCTTGTCGCCCAGGCTGGAGTGCAGAGGCATGATCTCGGCTCACTGCGACCTCCGCCTCCTGGGTTCAAGTGATTCTCCTGCCTCCACCTCCCGAGGAGCTGGGACTACAGGCGTGTGCCACCATGCCTGGACAGTTTTGTGGTTTTTTTTTTTGTATTTTTAGTGGAGACAGGGTTTTGCCATTTTGACCAGGCTAATCTCGAACCCCTGACCTCAGGTGATCCGCCAGCCTCGGCCTCCCAAAGTGCTGGGATTACAGGCATGAGCCACCACGCCCAGTAGTAATTGTTATCTCTTAAATCTCATTCTAGTTTGCTAGAATCAACATTATTAAGGAGTCGAAACAAAGGTAGAAGAATCCATACTATAATATCTCAAATTATGTTTTCAAAGCTAACTCATTCCTTTGGTTCAAAAAGAAAAAAATTTGCCTCCTTTTAAAATCTAATATTAGTATGGCTGATGGAAATTAGACCAAATTATAAACAACAAATTATAAACCTACAGTAGCAACCATAAAATTTATGCTGTACTAGGAAATGATAGAGCTATTCCTAGTGTATTATTTAGCATACAGAAGGTACTCCAAAAAACTTATTGGGGCGGGGCGTGGTGGCTCACGCCTGTAATCCCAGCACTTTGGGAGGGGGTGGATTATTTGAGGTCAGGAGTTCATGATCAGCCTGGTCAACATGGTGAAACCTCATCTCTTCTAAAAATGTAAAAATTAGCCGGACATGGTGGCATGAGCCTGTAATCCCAGCTACTTGGGAGGCTGAGGCAGTAGACTCTATTGAACCTGGGAGGCAGAGGTTGCAGTGAGCCAAGATCCCGCCACTGCACTCCTGCCTGGGAGACAGAGCAAGACTCTGGAAAAAAGAAGAAAAAAATTTATTGGGTGAATGAAAAGTGATTTTGCAAAATTAGGCATCGCAGAATGTTAGAAGTCATCCAGTCCAACTCATTCACAACACCCCTCCCCTGCAGTCCCATTTTACAGACAGGAAACTCCAACCTGTAGTACTCACAGATGCTGCTGAGATTCGTCTCCACCCACGCACTGGAAGCAATCAATTATTATGGGGCGGGTGTGTGTGTGTGTGTGTGTGTGTGTGTGTGTGTGTGCTGCTGAGATTCGTCTCCACCCACTCACTGGAAGCAATTATTATGGGGCGGGGGTGTGTGTGTGTGTGTGTGTGTGTGTGTGTGTGTGTGTGTGTGTGTGTGTGTGTGTGTGTGTGTGTGTGTGTGTGTGTGTGTGTGTGTGTGTGTGTGTGTGTGTGTGTGTGTGTGTGTGTGTGTGTGTGTGTGTCTGACTAAAAGGTGTAAATGAGGAGTATCTACATTGTTTATCCTGTACTTTTCTTTGGAGTTAATGCAACAACTCCTGTCGCTTAGATTTTAAAAGGAAAAGGGAGAAATGTGTCTAGTCATAAAGGGGTTGCTGTTAGGAAGTCAGACTTAAGAGTGTGCATCTAAGAGTAGAATCCACTTCTCAGAGACTGGGAATGTAAAATGACCACTCAGGTTAGAATTTCCAACTGACAGCCAGGAGGAAAACTTATTCTAAAGTTTTTTTTGCCTAGTTTGAATTGCATTTTAAATCACTGTTTAAGCTGTTACAGTATCACTGTAAAAAGTTTCAAAGTAATTTTTAGTCATTACCTACACTGAAATTTGAAAGTCAAGTCAACAGCATGCTTTATGCTAACTGCTGTTAAAACTCAAAACTATTTTTTTTAACAAATTACAATATTCCTCTTAGCTTTTCTTCTGGACACCTATACTTCTTCCTACTGTGTCCAGTATTTCTCCAGCACATGTACCTTTGTGTTTCTCTGCCCATGTACATACCCCTGAAAGATCAACAAAAAAAGTTATAAAATAGCAGAGAGAACCCAAAATATTTCTTATACTGCCAAGTTCCCTTTAAGCCTTGGGCACTTGCTCTACTACATGGTTGTATTAATGCTTATAACTAAGCTTTCAATGAATTAGACCAATGTGTTCTATGTTCTAAATGATATTTAGGTATCTGAATCCTTCTGTTATAGCCAACAATAAAAAAAGTTATTAAAAATGTTGAAAAGTATAAAATAGTAATTATAAATTAGCAAATACTCAATTTAAAAAAGCAGTTTTCCTTATACAGTACAAGCAACAGTAATTTGAATATTATTCACTTTCAGCCACCATTTGCCCTAGATGTACTTTACTTTCAAGTTTTTAAGCTTGTGTTTTTGGAGTGAAAATGTATATGGATACTTATTCTAATAATATAATTCAGGTATCAAAAAATACATATGCATGTTAAAATGTGATGACAGCTCATATAATAGCATCTCATAACAGGTAAGTATTATTTCCAGAATAACATTAAGTCACTTTCGTAGCTCTAAGTCAATGCTGCACAAATGGACACTTAAGATTAAGGCATCGTTCTGCTCTGGAGTCGTGCTTCTGTGAATCCCAGAAACTGTACAAAGGCTTTCTGTTTTAAAAAATATAACTTCTGTTATACTTCAATTATTTCATTCCTTTGATCATTTTCTTGCAAATGAAAATTGAAAATATCAGTCTATAATGTTTTCATACACCTACAAAAAAAGAAACAAATCATTGGTTAAAACTTGATTTTTTATTTCTGAAAATATTTACTAAATGGTTCTGTGAGCTAAGGTACAAAGCTACTAATATAACAAGATGGAAAATGAGTTCCTTAACACTACTAATATTATAATAATAAAGATTTTTGTAGCAGTAAATGAGCGGGTATTACTGTCTTCCCCAGAAGCAATCAAAAGAGTATTTTAAAAGGAAGAATCCTACAGTACTCCCAGACTGCTAACTTGGACATCATTTGAGAAGACATCTGGTCCACTGACACCTGTCCTAAGATTGGTGCAAGATGTAGAAAACTTCCCACAGCAACTGTTAAAGGAACTGCAGCTGAGGATTCTCAACAACCACAAGCATCAGCAATTATTCCACCCACACTAAGAAGAAATGTAGACCTCGGACTAAGGGCTTGTCTGGGGACCAAGTACTACTCCACAGCTCCAGCTCTTGGTGGCATGGACCTGGCTTACAATCACCGTAGGCGGGACATATAGCTCCTCTTCTGACTGCAGCCCACTCTGCCTGACATGACCTCCACCCCTAGTGCCTGTGATCTGACTCTGTCCTGGGTCTTAGGCTCTGGCTGCAGCCCTGCACGCAGGCTCAAGGTCCTCTGCAAGGACCTAACTGCTGAGGACAAGCCCACAAGTGAGGACACAGATGCTCCTCTAGCTGACACTCCAGATAAGATACTTTTAGAAAAACAAACTCCTGTTTTACAGGAACAGGATGACAAATGTGATAAGCTCCATGTTTGTGGTAATTTACTACTTAGCAATTTTCTCTTGCTGTGTCTTTTACAAAAACCATATAACATAAATAAACCTCTTATTTCTTTTTTAGAGCCTTTAATTTTGGTCAATTTTCTCTGGGTCGAATTTCCTCAATAGTGGACAAAAGTCACCTTTTTTTCTTTTTTCTTTTTTTGAGACAGGGCCTTGCTCTGTTACCCAGGCTGGAGTGCAGTGGTGCTATCTTGGCTCACTGCAGCCTCGACCTCCCGGGCTCAAGTGATCCTTCCACTTCAGCCTCCCAGGTAACTGGGACTATACAGGTGTGCATCAACACAAACCTGGCTAATTTTTTATTTTTTGTCAAGATGAGGTCTCACTATACTAATTTAAGTATCTGACCAGGCTGCTCTCTCACTCCTGGGCTTAAGTGATCCTCCCACCTTGACCTCTCGAAGTGCTGGAATTAGAGGTGTGGGCCACCTTGCCTGGCCACCGTTTTTTCTTTAATTAATAAGGTGCTGCTTACTGAAAAGGCCCGTGGTCCACATACTAGTCCTAAACTATTTTTATTAGTTTCTGCATTAATTTACCAACAAATAATTACTAAGACTGTGCTATAAGGAATAAGGAAAATGAGATGTGGGCAGATGTTACATTCTAGTCTTTCCTGTACTGTCTAATTTTGCTGATATAATTAAAAAGACTAAAAAAATAGAACTGCAAATTGTTTAAAGATTATGAAATATGCAAATAAGCTGCATTTATTCAAGGATTACCTTTATACTGTCTTACCTTGCTCTTATTCAAATGGTTAGTTATGAACAAGTGGTACTCAATTTTCTATTGCCACTGTTACATGGTTATTTGTCCCTGTAAGCACATAATTATATACGACATGACAAAAAAAAAAAGAAGTATTAAGTTTCTGGCTAAATGGTAAAATGACAGCAAAAATGACTATCATGTAAATACAAAATAGGCTTATGGTGTCAACCATTTGTCTTCTTATAGAACCTAGATTCTGTAAGTAAAGAGCTAACATTAGCAGTCAAAAGTCTGATTTTATGTTTATCTCGTGGAAATACCTATTGGCTTTAAAGATGTTAAACAGCAATAATTAAGAAGTTCACAAAATGAACTTTTCCCTAGATCTTTATTTTTTAGAGATGGGCCTCAATAGTATTGCCTAGGCTGGCCTTAAACTTCCAAATTTTTCCTTGACCTTACACAAAAGGTGTAATGATCCTAATGAAGATCCTAAAGATACTAATTTAAGAGAATGTTTTAAATGCTGCTAAAAGTTAAGACAACAACAAAAAAACCTCAGAAATTCTAACAGTAGGTCTTTAAGGGTATTTAGGGTATTTGCTACAGTTAGTACAAATGGAGCTAAATGTCCAGAATCCTTTTTCTTTTTCCTTTTGAGACAGGGTCTTGCTCTGTCATCCAGGCTGAAGTGCACTGGCATGATCATAGCTCACTGTAGCTTCAATCTCCCAGGCTCAAGCAATCCTCTCACCTCAGCCTCCTGAGTAGCTGGGACTACAGACACATGCCATCAGGCCTAGAAAATTTTTTTCCCAAAGTTTTTGGTAGAGATAGGCTATGTGGCCCAGGCTGGTCTCAAACTCCTGAGCTCAAGTGATCCTCCTGCCTCAGCTTCCCGAAGTGCTGGGATTACAGGTGTGAGCCACTGTGCCTGACCCAAAACCACTTTTCTATAGTGCAAGGAGATAATCAGTGTTATTACTATTATCATTAAAAAACAGATGTGTTTTAGGCTGTAATGCTAGTTAAGTAGCCAGACAATATTTTAAACCCAGGTTTGATGAAAATTCCCACTTCAATTTTACTGACTATTCTATACCTGAATCCTCAATTCATAAATGATTAAGAGTCACCTAGAAAAGATTAAAATATCTTCAGTGTGCTCTTTTTTTTCTTTCTTCCCTGAGATGGAGTCTCACTCTGTCACCCAGGCTGGAGTGCGGTGGTACGATCTCGGCTCACTGTAACCTCCACCTCCCAGGTTCAAGCAATTCTCCTGCCTCAGTCTCCCGAGTAGCTGGGATTACAGGCACGTGCCACCACACCCAGCTAATTTTTGTATTCTTTTTTTTTTTTTTTTTTGAGACAGAGTCTCACTCTGTCGCCCAGGCTGGAGTGTAGTGGCGCGCAATCTCGGCTCACTGCAAGCTCCGCCTCCCGGGTCAACGCCATTCTCCTGCCTCAGCCTCCCGAGTAGCTGGGACTACAGGCGCCCACCACCACGTCCGGCTAATTTTTTTGTATTTTTAGTAGAGACGGGGTTTCACCATGTTAGCCAGGATGGTCTCGATCTCCTGACCTTGTGATCCGCCCGCCTTGGCCTCCCAAAGTGCTGGGATTACAGGCGTGAGCCACCACACCCGGCCTTAATTTTTGTATTCTTAGTAGAGATGGGGTTTCACCACATTGGCCAGGCTGGTCTCTAACTCTTGACCTTGTGATCCGCCCACCTCGGCCTCCCAAAGTGCTGGGATTATAGGCATGAGCCACCGTGCCTGGCCAGCGTGCTCTTTTTTTTAACTAAGGCAGCAAAGAATGTAATGCTTTTCAAGAATTATTTTCAACTAAGCAAAAGCTGGGACCCTAAAGAATAACACTGCTGGCCAGGCGTGGTGGCTCATTCCTATAATCCCAGCACTTTGGGAAGCTGAGGCGGGTGGATCACAAGGTCAGGAGATCCAGATCATCCTGGCCAACATGGTGAAACCCCGTCTCTACTAAAATACAAAAAATTAGCTGGGCGTGGTGGCAACCACCTGTAGTCCCAGCTATTCGGGAGGCTGAGGCAGGGGAATCGCTTGAACCCGGGAGGCGGAGGTTGCAGTGAGCAGTGATCGTGCTACTGCACTCTAGCCTGGTAACAGAGCAAAATTCCATCTCAAAAAAAAAAAAAAAAAGAATAACGTTGCTTATTCAGAACAGTCAATGCCAAAAGAACTTTCCATATCTGAGTGGAGAAATATGTGGCTGGGTTAACAAAAACCTGCAGTTGCATAGAAAAAAACAACATGAGCCACTATACTCTCCTTGCTCTAACCCTTCCTCATAGAAGCTACTAAGAAACACAAACACCCTATATATATTTTATTTATTTATTTTTTATTACTATTATTTTTTGAGATAGAGTCTGGCTCTGTCACCTACGCTGGAGTGCAGTGGCGCGATCTCAGCTCACTGCAAGCTCCGCCTCCCGGGTTCCCGCCACTCTCCTGCCTCAGCCTTCCAAGTAGCTGGGACTACAGGCGCCTGCCACCACGCCTGGCTAATTTTTTATATTTGTAGTACAGACGGGGTTTCACCGTGTTAGCCAGGATGGTCTCGTTCTCCTGACCTTGTGATCCACCCGCCTTGGCATCCCAAAGTGTTGGGATTACAGGCGTGAGCCACCGCGCCCAGCATATATTTAAAAGTTTCACATATTTTAGTATTTTTTAAATGTTACATTATTTTGATTTTTCCACATGTATTATATCTGGTGCTTTTCATTTGAACCAGACAAAGCAGTGTTTCAAATGAGAACTATTACCTGATTTGACGATGCCTTCTTCAGCTCCATTCTCCAGCCACTGAGATTCACTGTCCAACAAGCGGTTTTTTGATTCACTAAGTGGTTTGATAGGAAAAGGCTGATTTGAGCCACTACTGAAAAGAAGAGCAAACAACTTAGTAAATAGCTTAATGCTCAACTATGGATACTTAATAAATTAATAAGCAGCAAATTAATATTCCTTCTCCTAAATATGTGAGGGCAACTCATGAGATCTTAGCACTCTGAAAAAACTATCTTCAAAATAAAAATAGGCCCACAACCCCCCATTAAATGGCTCTCTAGACCCAAGAATCTGTATTCCAACACTGCCAATGAAAACAATTAGTCAAAATTTAAAAAGCTTCAGAGGCCAGTCTGAAATGTTCTTAATATGTTAATCAGGAGCCATAGGTAGTACAAGGACAGGTGAGGATCTATATCTGTGGCCAGTACAAAACAATTACCTGTCATTTCCCAAGTTTTCTGCTTTCTACCTCTGCAGTTTAGATCTAAGGGGAAAAAATGATTCAGTGATTTAGCGTAGACTTATTTTTCTAGCTAAAAGATCCAGGGAGGGAGGGAATGGAGGAAGGAAAGGAAGAGGAAAAGGAAACTAATATTTGTTGGTTCTCTATTATGGGCCAGACATGATGCTAGGCATCTTATACACATTATCTCAACCCTCAAAATAACCTTTGGTGGTAAGTATCATTATCCTAATTTTATAGAGGTGGAAACTGAGGCTCATAGTTTAAGTGACTTGGCCAGAACCCTAACAAATGTTAGAACTCAAAGGTCTAAGGCTTTAAGCTACGTTCTAAGACTTATGGTTCTTCCAATATTAATATGCTAGCTTAGAACTTATCATTCCTCTTCTCCTACAACTTATTTCTGTAGTGAATAAATTATGAATGTTTTACTTGGACACAAGTATCTCTAGCTTCTTTAAAATTTCATTTAAAATGAACTATTACTGAATGTATGAAAGTTTACTTGCCATGCAAATATTATGGGAAAATTTCCTCTAAGATGAATTAATGAAAAAAAATTTGTATTTTTGAATCCTCATTATTTTGATAGTATATTAAAATTTGTTTATCAAAATAAAATGGTGATTAGTATAATGACTAATTTATTTGCAAAAACATAACTGACATAAACCAATCTTATCAAATCTTGAAAGGTCTTAGTTGCTTCCCAGCTTGCCCAGACATTTCCAGCCTTATGTGATTATCCTGGTTTAACTATTAATAAACAAGCATTCTCTTTCCTACTCTTAAGTGTTCTGGTTTAGATTATAAAAAATTATGGTTATTAGCACATATACCTTTATTAACCCTCAGTTAAAGAAATTTAAATTTCTCTTTCCCTAACTATGCTGGCTTACTAAATCACTACTGTATTTACTCATAAGATGTACACACAACACATGTATACGGTTTGCTTTATGATGAATATGGAAAAGCATAAGGACAAGAAGCATACCTTCTGGCATATTCATTCTGGTTTGTAACAGAAGCTTGTTCTGGATCCATCCCCACAAGGCGAGTTGGAAAACTGCAACCATCACCCAAGCTGCATAATGAAAAATAGTAATAATTTAAATAATGTTATGTTAAATCAAAATGGTCAAATTTAACACCCATTTTTCAGAGACATGGCATACATTATCATAACTTGTCATATAAGGAAGTAATTCCTAAAATTTCTAATTTAGGGGTTATTACCTTGATATGGTTTGGCTGTGTCTTCACCCATATCTCATCTTGAATTGTAGCTCCCATAATTCCCACTGTCAACGGAGGGACCCACTGGGAGGTAAATGAATCATGGAGGCAGGTTTTTCCTGTGCTGTTCTCATGATAATGCATAAATCTCACGAGATCTGATAGTTTTATAAACGAGTGTTCCCCTGGCACATACTCTTGTCTGCCACCATGTAAAACGTGACTTTGCTTCTCCTTGCCTTCCACTATGATAGTGAGGTCTCCTCAGCCATGTGTGAGTCAATTAAACATCCTTCCTTTATAAATTACCCAGTCTCTGGTATGTCTTTATCAGCAGTGTGAGAACAGACTACTACCTCTATTGCAGACATAAGCCCTTTTCTTTTATAATTTACATACATTTAGAAACAATGTCTTCTGTGCCTGTTAAGATTATGATGCCTAGTATAGCACCCCAAGCATAGGTATTCAAGTATTCGGGTAACTGACCTGCTTATTGTAATCATTCAGGCTCAAACTGAAATTCATGATGTAAGTTCTACATATTTATTTATTCAACAATATTCATTAAAAAAATATTTACTGAATGCCTATGATGTTCTAGGTATTATTTTAAGCACTACAGATATAGGAAATAGTGAACAAAACAGAAGAAAATTTCTGCCTTCAAGAAACTTACGGTCTAAAAAGAGCATACTTATGCCTTATTTTCATATTATCTAAACACATCGAAATTGTATACTATAGGGACTTTTATTTCTAGCCAATATGGAATAACTGGTAAACTGTACATAGTCAGAAACTGAACAGTAGGAAATAACTGTTTTCAAAATAGGCAGTAGAGAGCTGTGGTCTCAGAACAAAGAAAAACAAAACCAAGTAAGTCACAGCTTTCTGCCGGGACCTTGGCACTACGGGGGGTGGGAAACCAAGCAGAACAAGGTAGTTTCACTGAATTGAGATGACAGAGGTGGGAGTTTTGAGGCTGTGGTGGGCCAGGTGCAGTGGCTCACATCTGTAATCCCAGCACTTTGGAAGGCTGAGGCAGGCGGATCACTTGAGGTCAGGAGTTCAAGACCATCCTGGCCAACATGGTGAGACGCTGTCTCTACTAAAAACACAAAAATTAGCTGGGTGTGGTGGCAGGCACCTGTAATCCTAGCTACTAGAGAGGTTGAGGCATGAGAATCGCTTGAACCCAGGAGGCGGAGGTTGCAGTGAGCCAAGATCGCACCACTGCACTTCAGCCTGAGCACTCAGTCTGTCTCACTTTGAGACAGAGTGAGACTCTGTCTCCAAAAAAAAAAAAAAAAAAAAAAAGAGGGGCTAAGGTGACTTAAAATCTATGGGACAGAGTTGAGAGAGAGCAAGATATGCAGAGAAATGGCTACAGAAATCTGCCCTGTGGTGTACCTGAGGTCTTTTGATAAATACTAAGCTGCACTTGTGAATTCAGGAAAAGAACAACTGGGAATAATGAATGATGAATAATTCACAGAGCTTTCACAGCACTGGGAAGCATTCAAATTTGACCAGCTTGACTGGGGTCATCTCACTAAACACAGGATTTGGTAGAAACTCCATTTATTGGAGCGCTAAACTAGCACTACAGAACGTACTACTCTGGACTCAACGTAATAAAGCTTAAAACAAGCCTCAGGCCAAGTGCAGTAGTAATGCCTGTAATCCTAGCCCTTCGGGAGGCCAATCTACATAGGCAGCAAAGTAGCGTTCAAAATGTCCACCACCCAATCAAAAGTTACTGGACATGAAAAGTAGCACAGATGTGACCTATAGCTAAGAAAAAAAAGTCAATAGAAAAAAATCAGAAAATTAGCAATTTCAGTGAAAATTAGCAAACAAGACTTTAAAATGATTATAAATGTACCTGTGAATTAAAAGGAAAGATACAATGAAAAGAGAAATGTAAGATATAAAAAAAACCAAACCGAACTTCCAGAGCTGAAAAATACAACATCTGGGCCAGGCATGGTGGTTCATGCCTGTAATAGCATGGGAGGACGTGGTGGGCGGATTGCTTGAGGCCAGGAGTTTGAGACCAGCCTGGCCAACATGGTGAAACCCTGTCTTTACTAAAAATACAAAACTTAGCCACGTGTGGTGGTATGCACCAGTAATCCCAGCTTCTTTGGAGGCTGAGGCACAAGAATTGCTTGAACCCAGGAGGCACAGGTTGCAGTGAGCCTATAGATTGCACCACTGCACTCCAGCCTGGGTGACAGAGCAAGACTCTGTCTCTAAATAAATAAATAAATAAATAAATAAATAAATAAATATTTTTAAAATCTTAAGTGAAAGATTCATTGGAGGAGCTTACCAGCAGGCTAGACATTATAGAAGAGATCAGTGAACTTGTGGATATTAGCAGTAGAAATTAACCAAAATGAAGCAAACAGAGAAAAGAAGATGGCAGAGAAGGACAAAATAGCAATGACCTGTGGGTCACTATCAAGCTATTTAACATATGTATACCTGAGAGTACCAGAAAAGCTGGTCAGGGAGGAGGTGGAAAGAGGGGAATAGGCAGAAAAAAATAAAGACATAATTGATGAAAATTATTCAAATCTGATGAAAACTATGAACTTACAGATCCGAGAAGCCTAATGAACCCCAGGGAGGATAAACACCAAGGAACCTCATCAAACCGCTTAAAACCAATGATAAGGATAAAATCTTAAAAGTAGCTACAGGAGGGGAAAGGATAGTAATTTATAAACAATGAAATAAAGATGGGAGTCAGGCTGACTTTTCATTAGAAACAGTGCAGACCGGAAGATAATGGAACATCTTTAAAGGAAGGAAAACAAACAACAACAACAAAATCCTATTGACTTAGAATTCGCTGTTTACAGAAAATAACTTCAAAATTTCTGTTTAGAGAAAATAACTTCAAAACAAGTAATCTGTGTTCCAACCAATGGGAGGGGGAAAATCTTGAATACATTAGACAATGGATAAAGTATACAAAAGAGATCGATGAACTTGAAGATACAGCAATAGGATCTATACAAAATGAAACACAGAAAAAAGACAAAAAATGAACAGTGCATCAGTGAGCTGTGGGAGGACTGTGAGTGACTGATAACACGTGTAATTGGGAGTCCTCACAGTAATAGGGGGAAGGAGATGACAAAATAATGGTTAACAATATTTTCCAAATTTGATTAAAGCTCTAAAACCAGAGATCCAAAAAGCTCAACTAATACCAAGCACAAGAAACTAGAAAACTAGATCAAGATATATCATAATCAAATTGCATGAAGCAGTGATAGAGTCTTAAAAGTAGCCATAGAAAAAAACATATATAGACTAACAAAAATAAGAGGTATCACAACTTATTAGAAAAATGCAACCCAGAAGCATAACATTTAGCATCTAAAATTTTTTGTTTTGTTTTGTTTTTGAGAGAGTCTTGCTCTGTTGCCCAGGCTGCAGTGTGTTGGTGCCATCTCAGCTCACTGCAACCTCTGTCTCCCAGGTTCAAGTGATTCTTGTGCCTCAGCCTCCTGAGTAGCTGGAACTACAGGTGTGTGCCACCACACCCAGCTAATTTTTGTATTTTTAGTAGAGACCGGGTTTCGCCATGTTGGCCAGGCTGGTCTTGAACTCCTGGCCCCAAGTGATTCACCTGCCTCGGCCTCCCAAAGTGCTGGGATTACAGGCATGATGCACTGTGTCTGGCTAACATCTAGAATTTTATACCAAGGAAAAATGTCTTTAAAAAATGAAAGCAAATAAGTCATTTTCAGACCAAAAAAAGGCAATTCAGTTAATCTAGGGAAAAAACCCCATAACTTTTACAAATATATCACTCAATCTTCAATATTTTTCCCTTCTTTTTGATGACTTTGGTATATAGCTGGCCTAAAATGGATGGGAACTGGAAAGAAATGGAAACTATCAATCATCTCAAGAATATATTCTCATTTACATTTGGGGTAAAATTGCAGTATGTGGTTGGTCGTCTTTGATTTAGGACACAACAGAACACACAATTCATTTCTGTGATAGGATCTTTGAAGTTGTGGCTAATAACTATAAATTTTTAAAATTCTTTACTTCAAACAACTTATTTGCATTTTGAAAAAAAAAAATCTTATTTTTTTAGTGAATCATCTTTTTCTTCTACTTTCCATTCAAATATATAAACTCTCCTTAACCTTATCTAATTAAAAAATGAAAAATAAAATATTTTATGTATAAAGGAAGATATTTTGAGTTTTCATTCTCAAAGTCTGTAAGAATATCATTATATATTATATTCTCTAAATCTGAAGACATTTAACCAGAAAAAGAGACCACCACAGATGCCATAATCTCTGAGACCCACATTTTATAAATTACCTTGAAAATATTGGAAGTAGCCAATATTTCTTTTCATCACCAAAGACTTGTCTCCAATTTTTACTGCATCCAAGAGAGAAACCGTTTCCATCAGGTCCGTATGAAAACGTGGGTGCGCGGAATGATTCTGTTAAATATATATACATAATAACTAATTAATCTATTTAAAAATTATAGGAGGGATGGAAATTACCAATTTTCTTGCTTATATCTTTGACATAAAAACTGTAAATATAATTTAAAATAAATAATACATTAGTAGCAATTAAAAGATAAATTTCTGAAACTTCTTTTGGGAAAAAATAGCACATTTAATATTTCATCAACCTTATAAAGTAACATGTCAAAATAATTATCAAATATTACTGAAAATCTAGTATTGTGTGCTCAGTATCTCTTGGCTTTTTTCTTCTATAAGATATTCTAACTCCTGCAACTTCACTCATTATTTATGAATTTCCTACTATGTTCCTTGATAGCATTGTACCAGGTATTTGGGATTCAAAGATAAATTAGATAAAATTCTTACCGAAGAACCTAGAGTCTAGCAAAAATTACAGTATTATATGTGCTAACATAGCCATGATGTACTGGGAGCACAGAGGTGAAGGAAACTAACTTTGTCTCGATAGAGACATATATGTGCCTTGGGGGTGCTTGTGGGGAAAGGTGAGCAAGCTGAGGGTGACTAGACCATTATTTCAAGCTTGGTTGTTAAGTGATGTAGAGTGAGGTCTGGAGAAAGATATGGACTTCACAAAAAATGTTTCTTAATTTAAAAATAGAATGCACTTCAGTGTGTTTTATAAGCTAAGGATAAGAACCCAGGGCATTGGGAGGGATTGCTGATATAAAAAAGTAAAATAAAAACTGAAGAAAGGGATCCTAGAAGAGATGGGAAGGGTCTAGAAAAGTTGTAAAGATTAACCTTGAATACCAGAAAAGACATCTTTCTTCCTCAGAAGTTAGAGGAAGGTGAGAGTGATGGGTGTGAAAGAAGAAATGTTTGTATGAGGCTATAAAGATGTGAAAATGAGAGTTTACTTGTGACTCCTTCTAATTTTTCTACTAGGGACTCATAAAATGGGTAAGGAGAGTGGGAGAATTATGAAAATCTGGAATAACCGTCTTGGGTAACAGGTGTGGGACCTGACCAGAAACATGTGACATTACTGCCAAACACAGCTAAGGCCCTCAATGAGGCCTAACATCTGTAGCTACAGCAAACCTTATGAAGAGATCCTTCGACAGCTTTCAACAGCCCCACTGTGCACGCGGAGAGAGGATGGCTGGATAAGCAGAGCCGTGAATTAGCACAGGAATAATGGGAGAAAGTCTAGGCACCAAAGATGTAAGGAGCTGTTTTTGTCAAGAGCTGTTAAAGTCATTTATCATAGGATCTAGAATGGACATGGGTGAGAAATAAAACCAGAAGGGAAAGAGAAACTTAGGAGAAAATTGTTGGAGAATAGAAAACTCAGGAAGTACATTAGAATACAGCAAATAGAGAATAACATATTCAAGTTTAAAATTTCATTTTCACGGGCTCTTCAGTTCTAAGCAATTAAAAAGCTCAGAATCAAAGGGACTAGCTTGCCTGTTTGGGATAATGGCATTAGCTTAAATGTAGGAACTCACTAAATGAGGGTAAACGATCTCAAGGCGGGTAGGTGACAGTTATGAAGAAGACAGAGGTGATACAGCAGAGTAAGACACCCTCAAAAAATCCAAGAACAAACATCTGAATGTAGCAGTGGAGAATTAGCTAAAGACCAGGGCTGTGGGAGATGAAGCTGTAAAAAAGTGGTGTGCTACTACCCAATCTCAAGTACCCAGGGACACAAACACTGCGGAAGGCCGCAGGGACCTCTGCCTAGGAAAACCGGAGACCTTTGTTCATGTGTTTATCTGCTGACCTTCTCTCCACTATTATCCTATGACCCTGCCATATCCCCCTCTCCGAGAAACACCCAAGAATGATCAATAAATACTTAATTAAAAAAAAAAAAAAAAGTGGTGTGCTAAGCAATGTTTTTTCAAAGTGGGGGTTAAAACACCTTAATAGACCACATAATCAACTGAGTGACTTGCAACCCGCATTTCTTTTTAAGAAACTAGAAAAGAAAATATCAGAATACACTGCATATAGTAGAGATTAAAAAGGTTTTGTGAAACTTTTTCTTATTTATATAATTTTATAAATATTTGTGCATGTTCTAAGTCATGATATGAAATGCTGCATTTCTTACTGTGGCCACCGGCAAAAAAAAGTTTGAAAAAGATTGTTCGAGAACAGCAGGTTCCCTAGAAATGCCAATCTCTCACATACCTATGGGGGCGGGCAGGAAACAAAGAAGACACGACCGGCAAGACCTGCAGCAAATGACAGTGTCCACACCCTATCTAAATCCATGCCCTATCTTGGGCAGTTCACCACTGCTTAGCTCCATTTCACTGATGCCAAGTGGGAAAACGGGCCTACTACCACTAGATGGATCAGTTTTGAAAAGAAGAAATCTGGTTTTCTTTGTGAAATCGCTCACATAGATTTTATTGGTTGGGGAGAACTTAAGGGCTGGACTTTGCCTGTAGGCTGCCTTTTTGTCATTTTCAATTAAAGGTAAAGAGATGGCAGAATATTCTATAAAGACGACAAAAGAAAGTAGTTAATAGGGATAAGAAATTTTATTTACATGGAAAAGGGATGAAGGCATGATGGAATTGGAAGAGAAGGAACAAATCCTCACACTGGAAGCCCACCATAACTTACAACACAGCTCAGAAACACAACATTAAAATGATCCAATACTAAAGCATCTACATGTCTCACCCCAAATCCCTTAATTTTTCTATAATTAAAAACTGTTTCCCTCCAACTTACCAGGCAGATATATGGCTGCAGATTGCAGGTGGATTTTAACTTTTTTACAAAACACTACCATAAAAATCCTTATTTTGTGTCTTGGTATGTTAGCAGATACATGAATATTTCAATGATAACATAGCAGTGCTTCTTACATGTCAATAGTTCAGTGAGCAATGCCACCATTGTTGTTTAGGGAATGTTTGTCCAATTACGTGAATACCTTACTTTTCCCCCTATATCTTCATTTTTTAAAATGAGCAAACAAAAAGAGAAATAAATGCTAATACTAGTGACACAATACATAAGTCTCACTGACAACTGACACAAAGATGGAAATAATGAGGCACGTCAAAAGCACTATTCCTTGGCTTCAGTCATGGAACGTATGCCAGTTAAATGTGTTTAACTGTGGGGGAAAAAAGTAAAGAATATATATGGGCTGGGCAAGGTGATTTGCATCTGTAATCCTAGCATTTTGGGAGGCCGAAGTGGGAGGATCACTCAAGCCCAGGAGTTTGAGACCAGCCTGGGCAACATAGCAAGACCCCATCTCCATAAGAAATAAATAAATTAGCTGGGTGTGGTAGTGCACACCTGTAGACCCAGCTACTTGGGAGGCTGAGGTGGGAACACTGCTTAAGTCCAGGAGGCCAAGGCTGCAGTGAGCTGTGATGGCACTACTGCACTCTAGCCAGGGCAAGAGTGAGACTCTGTCTCAAAAAAAAGGAAAAAAAAGAATATACATGAAATACATTGTTATGTTTCAGCTAAAAGATAAGCTGTAATTGAGGATATAAAGGTTTTCTTATTTGAGAACAAACTTCCTTAAAGCATGTAAATCTACTGTCTATCCCTTATAATTTTTTTTTTTTTTTGAGATAGGGTCTTACTCTCATTGCCCAGGCTGGAGTGCAATGGTGCAATTTTGGCTCACTGCAGCTAGTTTTGTTTTGTATTTTTAGTAGAGACAGGGTTTCTCCATGTTGCCCAGGTCTCGAACTCCTGGACTCAAGCAATCTACCCATCTTGGCCTCCCAAAGTGCTGGGATTACAGGTGTGAGTCACTGTGCCCGGCCTCTCATAAGATTAATTTTTGAAATGACACTGTATGAATGCAGGAAAGTTTTTATTTATTAAAATTTATAAAATAGTTCTCCACTTTTATATATAACACATTACTGAAAATGTTAAAAAGCCAATCTCATTTCCTCAACCTTCTCCAAAATAATGAATCTTTATTATAAAACCATTGTTCCCATCCAGTCACAATTAATTTTACTACAGAATTATTTCATTATTTTTATTTTTTAGAGACTGGGTCTCCCTGTGTTGTCTAGGCTGTCCTCCAGGGCTCAGCGGATTCTCTCGCCTCTGTCTCCTCAGTAGCTGGGATTATTAGGCACGTGCCACCAATTCCAGAGTCAGAATTGTCTTACACTTCTGTATCATCTGACCTTTGTCCTTCTCTAGATTTCATATTTATTTATGGTCACTGTCCTAAGTAATTATCATTTATTTTAACCTACTTACCTATCGTTGTTCTATTTTTTCCAACTAGCCAGCAGTGGTAGCTGAAAAGTGAGAGGACGCTGATGAAGAACATTGCAGACACAAAGAAAAGAAAAAGTACGTGGAATTTTGCACGTGTATCTGTCAGTTCATTCTGAGGACGAAAAAAAGAAGTTAATTTTAAGGACAGTCAACCTCTAAAATATAACTTACAAGTTAGTTCTGCCTAAAGATTGTTGAATATATCAAAATACTTGCCACATTTGAAAAATAATAAATTACTTAATATATCCCAATGCAACAAGGGCAAAAGCAAAGAATTGGTATTACCAAAGCAACCTGCTTATCTAGGAGTTCAGGAAGAGTTATTTAAAATACTGCTCTTAAATTTTTTTTAATTTTAGCTTGGCATGGTGGTGCATACCTGTAATCCCAGCTATTGGGGAGACTGAGACAGGAGGGTCACCTGAGCCTAGGAGTTCTAGGCCATCCTGGGCAACACAGTGAGACCCTGTCTCATACAAAAAAAAAAATAGCAATACTTTCAGTAATAAAGTGAAAAGATCGACTCTTCTACCCAACAAATTTTCTTTTGTACTTTATGTATATATTCAAGCTTTCTCCAACATCCAACATATATAAGCTCCCCATATCTATACAAAAATATTTGCTTATTCTATTTAGATTTGCTGCTAACTAAAAACTAATTGTGAAATGTTTTTGAACTTCTCTAATCTCTACTTTCAGACCACCACTGAAAGGTACCCGTGCCTTCAGCTGCTTCAATTCCTACTTTTTTCATCTGTGTGTCTACAGAGCCTTTGTGCACAGTTAGCAATTTTGATAAATAAATTTACCACAAGGTATTAATGAATGAAAACAGCTTCTCTGGTATCCCTTCTTATGGCTATATACACTTTAACAGAAGCAAACTAGAGCCTAGAAGAAATTAATACCTTTAATAGAAGGAGGAGGCCTTTAAATGTTAGCTCTTAAAATAAACCGTATAGGCAAAGCACTTACTCCACCAGAACACGAGGCTGTTCTGCTTGATTTAAAAAGTATTACAGACTAAAAGAAGGCTATTGGCATTAGGTTATTGTGACATTGATCTTTTTCTTTTTCTTCCAGAGTAACCAACATGTTTCAAATGTTTCAAACATATCAAGTGAGTCTACATATCAAGTGAGTCTTCTATCTGACCATCTTGTGAAGCAAATTTTTATTAAACATATTCACTATAAATGTCACAAAAGAGATCATGAGAATGTCATGGTAATGATGTATTTTACCTTTGGACAACTCTCTGTAGATTTCCTGCGGCAAAGCTTGTGCAAATAGAGACATATATTAAGAAACCAATTTTTATGCAAAATTATCCTAAACACTAGTTTATAAATCCTGTTGAAGGAACACTAAGATGTTGCTTTCTAATGGCCATCTACAACATTTTCTCAAGAAATACAAAAGAGAAAATAGACAAGAACATGTAGCTCTTCAAGCATTTTTTTTTTTTTTTTTTTTTTAAAGACACAAGGTCTTGGCTGGGCGCAGTGGCTCGCACCTGTAATCCCAGTACTTTGGGAGGCGGAGGCAGGAGGATCACCTGAGGTCAAGAGTTCGAGACCAGCCTGGCCAACATGGTGAAACCCCATCTCTACTAAAAATGCAAAAATTAGCCGGGCATGGTGGTACACACCTGTAATCCCAGCTACTTGGCAGGCTGAGGCAGGAGAATCACTTAACCCAGAAGGTGGAAGTTGCAGTGAGCCGAGATCGCACTGCTGCACTCCAGCCTGGGCAACACAGCGAGTCTCAAAAAAAAAAAAGATACAAGGTCTCACTAAGGCACCAGAGCTAGGGCTAGTTTTGAACTCCTGGTCTTAAGTGATCCTCTCGCCTTGGCCTCCCAAAGTGCTGGACTACAGGCATGAGCCACCCGCGCTGGGCCTGCAGACACATTTCAAGCATCCTTTAAAAATACACTTTTCCAGTGAGGTTTTAAAACAAAGATTTGTGTCTGGGGAAGAATAAAATAAAATGTTTTTAGCCAATATTGAAAACAAACAAACAAACAAACCTCTGACTAGTTTCCAAAAATTAGATCTGATGACTTCTTACCACCTTCACTGCTTCTACCTTATTCCAGTCGGGATGCTGCAACACTCTACCATGTCAGCCTGTGTATTGGCACTTGCCCTCTCCCATCTATTCTCAGCTCAGCAATCAGAGTGAGCCTTGCACAAGTCAGATCATGTCCCCACCTGGCTGCTAGTAAAAGCCACAGTCATTTCAATACTCTCCAAGGCCCTCTGTCATTCTGGCCTCCTTTTGGTCCATTCCTTTCAGTCTCCTTTCCGCTCATTCTACCCCAGCCACAGTAGCCTTCTTGTGTTACTGAAACATGGCAGGGACACGTATCATGTTCTCTGGGCCTGAATGCTCTTCTCAGATATCCACTAATTCCCTTCAAGTTTTTGCTTAAATCCTGCCTTCTAAATGAGGTCTACCCTGACTGTGTTATTCAATACTGCCACCTGCCCTATCATGCCACTGCCCAATACTTAAATCTCTTACCCTGCTTATTATTTATTACTTGTCCCCCCCTTCTCAAAAGCAAGCTCTACAAAGACAGAACTCTGCCCGTTTTTTCAGAGATATACTACAAGTCTCTAGAGTACTACCTGCCATATAGTAGGTACTAAATACATATTTCTTGAATGAATGAAGAAAAAGGTAGATTTACGTTTACTAGTCTTTTTTTACTCAGAATTAATCCAAAAGTTATTCATTCTTTAATAAATCATTGCACACAAACATTGCTGAATTTTCTGATAGAGAAATGTGAAATTAGGTAATTTAGATTTCATCTATCTGGCACTAAATCTGTTTAAATAAGGGGTATGGTTAGTATGCTGTGAACTCAACAAAGGTGCCCAGCTAAGGGGGAAATCAAACGCCAAAATTCATGAGGCTGACACCACACAGGTAGGGGTGTTCTCTTCTAATATGTGCAAAGGCATTGTAAGTGTTAGCATCCCCTGGTTTTACATACCCAAACTTTAAACATCTAATGATGTTTAAATCCTTCTAAAATGTAGTAGATATCTCCTAGAAATAGAATTGTGCTTGATGACTCAGGGCTTTAATTATATTCTTCCCAACTATGAGTAGCAAGTTACAGTGGAAAGTAGCTGGATGCTGGAATAGCCAGATTTTAGATTTTAGTTTAAATTCTTCCTTTTTTTTTTTGAGATGGAGTCTCGATCTGTAGCCCAGGCTGGAGTGCAGTGGTGCAATCTCAGCTCACTGCAAGCTCCGTCTCCCAGGTTCACGCCATTCTCCTGCCTCAGCCTCCCGAGTAGCTGGGACTACAGGCGCCAGCTACCACACCCAGCTAACTTTTTGTATTTTTAGTAGAAACGGGGTTTCACCGTGTTAGCCAGGATGGTCTTGATCTCCTGACCTCGTGATCCGCCCGCCTCGGCCTCCCAAAGTGCTGGGATTACAGGCGTGAGCCACCGCCCCCGGCCTAAACTCTTCCTATGTTATTAAGTATGTGACCTTCGGTAGTTGCATAACTTCTCCAATTTGTTTCCAACTCTGAAAACTGAAATAATAACGGCCCCCTTCTATATAAACCACATTTTCTTCTTTTTTCTTTTTTTTTTTTTTCTTTGAGACAGAGTCTTGCTCTGTCACCAGGCTGGAGTGCAGTGGCGTGATCTGTGATCTTGGCTCACTGCAACCTCCGCCTCCTGGGTTCAAGCGATTCTCCTGCCTCAGCCTCCCAAGTAGCTGGGACTATAGGTGTCCACCACCACACCCAGCTAATTTTGTATTTTTAGTAGAGATGGGGTTTCACCATTGTTGGCCAGGATGGTCTCGATCTCCTGACCTCGTGATCCACCCACCTTGGCCTCCCAAAGTGCTGGGATTACAGGCATAAGCCACCGCACCCAACCCTCTTTTCTTATTTTCTATATTCCTGATGGTCTGGCATCTGGGGCCTCACTAACTGGGGAGAAACTGCTCCTCCCCAGGATAGCCAGTTCTTAAGAGACAGCAAACCACTCACTCAGGAGCACATCTTTCATACACAAACTAAACAATCCAGATCCTACACTGAGAACCACCTCTTCTATCTGCCTTTTATACTCCAGAAGGCAGCAGTCCTCCGCCTT
Source organism: Pongo abelii (assembly GCF_028885655.2). Lineage (NCBI taxonomy): Eukaryota > Metazoa > Chordata > Mammalia > Primates > Hominidae > Pongo > Pongo abelii. The sequence goes on from NC_071999.2 coordinate 23,232,729, forward strand.
CATCATCCCAGGACCAGGTATAAGACAACTAGAGATAGCCCCGATACCTGAGTCCTCTGCAATTCCTGCAGCCAGCCAATCCGAAATCTGTTTACCCTGCCTTCCCCACAGGAACCACAATAAAGGCTCTGGTTCCCACGTGGTGCTTCCTATCCTGGGGCCCCTTCCTCTTGGCACTGTGAGTAACAAACTGTCTTTTCAGTGGCAATTGTCTCCTGATCTATTGGCCTCACCACCTGAATAATAACAAATCCTACATTGTAAAACACCTTCACAAGGTTTTTAGAAAGAGTAGATGTAAAAGTACTTTTTAACTACAATAATCTCTCCTCCAAAATCAGAGATTTAAAGGTAAAACCAAAAATAACAAAAGTTCCAGGGAAAAAATAGGACAGTATCTGTATAAATTTATATAGAATAGACAACAGACAGGTATCATATATAAAAAGAACTGCTTTAAAACTATAAAACTTTGATGTGACAAAAACAAAAGAAAGCAGGAATGTAAGACATAAACAGAAAATGTGGGCCAGGCGTGGTGGCTCACACCTATTATCCCAGTATTTTAGGAGGCCGAGGTGGGTGGATCACCTAAGGTCAGGAGTTCAAGACCAGTCTGGCCAACATGGCAAAACCCTGTCTCTACTAAAAATACAAAAATTAACCAGGCATGGTGGTGCACGCCTGTAGTCCCAGCTACTCAGGAGGCGAAGGCAGGAAAATCGCTTGAATCTGGGAGGTGAAGGTTACAGTGAACTGAGATTGTGCCACCGCACTCCAGCCTACATGACAGAGTAAGACTCTGTCTCAAAAAAAAAAAAGAAAACCCAGAAAATGTGGAAAAAACATTTGCAACCCATGACAGAAAAAGGATTAATATCTTTAGAAGTGTCTCACATATTCTGGTTAGGAGTCCTTTGTGAGATATATGCATTGTAAATATCTTCTCCCAGTCAGTAGCTTGCTTTTTCACTCCAAAAGTCACCTTTTTATAAAAAGTTCTTTATTTTAATGAAGTCCAATTTATTGATCTTTTCTTTTATGGTGATTGCTATGTTCAATGTAAGAAATCCTCATTTGGGCTGGCCGCGGTGGCTCGTGCCTGTAATCCCAGCATTTTGGGAGACTGAGGCGGGCGGATCACCTGAGGTCAGGAGTTCAAGACTAGCCTGGCCAACATGGTAAAACCCCGTCTCTGCTAGAGAATCACTTGAACCCAGGAAGTGGAGGTTGCAGTGAGCCGAGATTGTGCCATCACACTCTAGCCTGGGTGACAAGAGTGAAATTCCATCTCAAAAAAAAAAAAGAAAAGAAATCCTCATCTAACTCAAGGTTAAGAATAAAGATTAGTGGCTGGGCTCGGTGGCTCACACTTGTAATCCCAGCACTTTGGGAGGCTGAGGTGGGAGGACTGTTTGAGATCAGGACTTATAGACCAGCCTGGGCAACATGGTGAAACCCCGTCTCTACAAAAAATACAAAAATTAGCTGGGCATGGTGGTGCCTGCCCATGGTCCCAGCTACTCGGGGGCTTGAGGCAGGAGGATTGCTTGAGCCTGAGAGATTGAAACTGCAGTGAGCTGTGATTGCACCACTGCACTCCAGCCTGGGAGACAGAGTGGGACCCCATCTCAAAAAACAAAACAACAACAACAAAAAAGATTAGTATCTTTAATATAAGAAAAACTCTTTCATGTGTAAATATGAAAACCTACTAGAAATGGGCAAAGAACACAATAGAAATTTCACAAAAAAGACATGCCAGTAGCTAGCAAGCATATCCTCATAAGCATATAAAAAAAAAATTTTCCTCTGCTCATAAATTGGCAGGGATTGTACTTAAGAAAGGAGAGAATAAAGACAGGAAATTAGGAGATGGAGGGTCTAAACCATGTCTGTGATATTAGGAATAGGAATGATTTGAGGCACAGAGTTGGAAAAAACAAAATAAAAAACATCTACTGACTGCTTTCCATGTATTTACACTATTTATTTTAATCATTGCATCAATCCTGTAAGTTATTACCTCAGTTTTAAAAATGAAAGAACTAAGAGTCTAAAGTTTAAGTATCTTGATTCTGGCTATTCAATCAGCAAATATTTACTGAACACCTACTGTGTGTTCAGTACTGGGTGATTAAGAAACATAAACAAGCAGGCTGGGGGCGCTGGCTCATGCCTATAATCCCAGCCCCTTGGGAGGCCAAGGCGGGCAGATCACGAGGTCAGAAGATCGAGACCATCCTGGTTAACACGGTGAAACCCTGTCTCTACTAAAAAAACAAAAAATTAGCCAGGCGAGGTGGCAGGCGCCTGTAGTCCCAGCTACTAGGGAGGCTGAGGCAGGAGAATGGCGTGAACCCGGGAGGCGGCACTGGAAGTGAGCCGAGATCGCGCCACTGCACTCCAGCGTGGGCGACAGAGCGAGACTCCGTCTCAAAAAAAAAAAAAAAAAAGAAAAAAAGAAACATAAATAAACAAAATAAATGAATATTCGTGTTCTCATGGAGCTTAGATTCTGGCAAATAAATACATACATGGCATTTATGTGTAAAGAAAGCTCATTTTTTTTCCCTAGTATACCACCCTGATTCTATACCTCAGTTTCATAAGGGAATAACAATAATTCCAAGATGCTATTAATTTTTCTAGGTTGGAAACTGATAGATTTGTAAAGATTTTGTTCCCAATCAGATAAACATAGAAAGAACAGTGAAAAGAAAATGAGGTTGGTTTGAGACATGCTGATTTTTATGGTGTCTTCCTCATGTCTGCTGGTTCAATAAATAGCAACTAGAAACAGGGGAATGGGCTCAGCCCATGTGAGCGCTAGGGCTAGGAACAGCAATTGTGAATGCCACAGGGGGACACGCAATAACCCAGAAACACAGTAGAAAGAACCAAGAGTGAGACAGCCCAGGACTGAACCTATATTTAAAGGGCTGAAGGGGAAAGAGAAAGGAATTAATATTATCTTGAAACTTAAAGAGAGTTTAAATGAAGGAGAAAATGTTCATTTATTTTGAAATTATTTCTTGGCCAGGTGCGGTGGCTCACACTTGAAATCCCAGCAGTTTGGGAGGCCGAGGCAGGCAAATCACTTGAAGTCAGGAGCTCAAGACCAGCCTCGCCAGCATGGTGAAACCCTGTCTCTACTAAAAATACAAAAATTAGCCAGGCATTGTGGCAGGGCACCTGTAATCCCGTCAGGAGCTCAAGACCAGCCTCGCCAGCATGGTGAAACCCTGTCTCTACTAAAAATACAAAAATTAGCCAGGCATTGTGGCAGGGCACCTGTAATCCCAGCTACTCTGAGAGGCTGAGGCAGGAGAATCGCTTGAACCCAGAAGGCAGAGGTTATAATAAGATGAGATCGCGCCACTGCACTCCAGCCTGGGTGACCAAGCAAGATTCTGTCTCAAATAAAAATAAAATAAAATAAAATAAAAATAAAAATAAAATAAAATATAAATAAAATAATTTCTAAATTTTAAAAAAATGGTACATGCACAGAGAAAATTCAAATAATGCTAAAAAGCTATTAATGAAAAACAGCAGTTCTCCCACTTCCAAGAGGCAGTTACTTTCAATGTTTTTGGTAGTTTTTCCCCAAAAAATATACACTTCCATACTAAAAAAAATTTTAAAGCTATATTTATCTGTTTTGAATATATTACTATTTGTCCATGTTATACAAAATCCAAAGGATAACTGTAAAAAGCATGTCTCCCTTCTAAGTGCCCTCCCCAGAGGCAACCACTGTTAAGAATTTTTTACTGCATTCTTCCAGATAAGACATATACAAATATATACACGTTATTTTGCTGTAGAAATGGCAGCATACTATATGCATTCTTCCATACCTTGTTTTTTTCATGTTAATAATAGATCTCAAAGATCACTTCACATCATTTGTTATAAAGAGCTTCCTTATTCTTTCTTAAGCTGCATTGCATTCCTTTGTACAGATGTATCATAGTTTAAGGAGACCTCAGTTGATAAGATATTTGATTGTTTTCATTCATTTGCCATTTTAAGAAATGCTGTAAAATCTATAAAGACAGGAAGCAGTTTAGTGGCTGCCTGGGGCTGAGGCAACCACTAAACTGCTTCCTGTCTTTACAGATTTTATTACTATAAAATTGCAATAAGTCTCACCGACTCAAAGAAAAGCAATTTACCTCCCTAAAATGAATATGTCTTTATTAGAATGTGGGTGAAAATAATTTGGATCACTAAAAGAGGCTCACTATATCCTGTTTAATATACATTTATTTACAAATAAACATGTGTATATATGAAAGTAAATTGTAGCCCTATCTGTCCTCTGATGGATTTATAAAACTCTAACTTGTAAAATTAAACTAAAGTATATCTACTTGTCATAAAAAATGAAGTAATTAGGAAGATAGCATCTTAAAGTCTTAAATACATGTTTCAAGATAGAAAAAAAAACTTACCGTCCAAAATTTTATAAAGTACTCTAAAACTGTTGCAGCCACAAAAAGGCAATATAATAGGGAATACAATAAAAACAGCAGGAAGAATTTGTAATTAGAAAATCCCACACAGTTATTCACCCTGGAAAAATAAAGAAAGCCACATTATAAAAGTAAGACAAATCACAAATTCACAGAAATAGAACGTAGGATGGAGGCTGCCAGGGGCTGGTGTGGTGTGGGGAAGGGGAGCTCTTTAATGAGAATAAAATTTCAGTTTTGCAGGATGAAAAAGTTATGGAGATTAATTGCACAACAATTTGAACATACTTAACACTACTGAACTATACCCTAAGAAACGGTTAAGATGGTACATCTTATGGGAGTCTTGCTCTGTTGCCCAGGCTGGAGTGCCGTGGCACAATCTCGGCTCACTGCAACCTCTGCCTCCCAGGTTCACAAGAGTCTCCTGCCTCAGACTCCCAAGTAGCTGGGATTACAGGTGCCCACCACAACGCCCGGCTAATTTTTGTATTTTTAGTAGAGATGGGGTTTCACCATGTTGCCCAGGTTGGTCTTGAACTCCTGACCTCTTCGATGTTTTTTAAAACAATTAAAACATAATAATTAAAAAAATAAATTGGGCCAAGTGCAGTGGCTCATGCCTGTAATCCTAGTACTTCGGGAGGCCAAGGCGGGTGGATTGCTTGAGCCCAGGAGTTCAAGACCAGCCTGGGCAACATGGAGAAACCCCATCTCTATTAAAAATACAAAAAATCAGCCAGGCGTGGTGGTGCATGCCTGCAGTCCCAGCTACTTGAGAGACTGAGGTGGAAGAATCACCTGAGCCCAGAAGGTCAAGGCTGCAGTGAGCCAAGATCATGCCACTGTACTCCAGCCTGGGCAACCAGAGACCCTGTTTCAAAAATAAAATAAAACAAAACAAAGAAACACAAAGAAAGACAAATCAGAAAACTTAATCATTATTACCTAGAAATGGGTCATCTGGGAAGCTGAAAGTGGTGTCTTAATTGTGAATGTTTGTATTTAATAAATTCCATAAGGAATGTGGAATTTTAATGTTAATACTTAATACATTGTTATTTGGGTTAATTTCAGCAGATTTTTTAATAGAAACCATTTAATATAATTGTTTACATACAAATATATGCATATATGTAAAGAGATCAATCTTAATATCTATGAGTAAACTGGCCTTCAAAATTTAGGAATACTGAAGTTACTCTAAATTCTCTTTCTCACCACCAATGCAATTTCTTCTGTTTTTTTATACATACCAAGGACAGTGATGATCCATCTTAAGAATACATCTAGGAAACAAACAAGCATAAGAAAATCCATGCAGAAAAATTCTTCTAATTCTAACTTTTCATAATTTTCTTTTGACTTAAAATTTTCCCTTTACAACTACATCTTAAGAGAATCAACCCAGAAACTAGGTTAGAGATAATTTCTGATGCTTCCACAAGAATGTTCATAGGTAAAAAGTCATGATTTTCATACTGGGAATTCAGCTGAACATATTCAGCTGCCTTAGACCACATCAAATGATACTGTAATATTTAGATCTGGGCTGGGCACAGGCTCATGCGTGTAATTAATTCCAGCACTTTGGGAGGCAGAGGCAGTAGGATCATTTCAGGTCAGGAGTTCGAGACCAGCCTGGCTGACATAGTGAGACCCTGTCCTGAAAAAAACAAAATTCAGATCTGGTGCACAGTACTTGGTACATAAGATAGATCCAGCTAACAAATTAGCTGAAGGAGATAAAATGCAATACAGATGGCCCCTATGTTATTTTAAACACATGCAGGTCATAAAAACAAAAGTTTAGGAGGAAATAAGCCAAAATATTAACACTAATGGGCTTGGAGATGGTTATTTTTCCACATATTCTATAAAATTTTACCCCATGCATAAGCACTACTGTATTTTTGTAATAAAAAAAAACACCAAACCCCAAATTTGCCTCCCTACTAGAATATGTATTCTATACTTATATGAAGGTAGACCACAGATCATCTAAAAAAAAATAACAAAATGAGTAATCTAATACTTAAAAAGTTAAGTAACTGTGTTACTAAAAGTCAAGGATTATCTGGGATTCCAAACTAGTGATTTTTCCTTCAACATATTATCTCCTTACATGTGCACAAGGACTTATATTAAGCACAAGCATAGACAGCATAAAGTCCAAGAAAATTCTATTAACTGGTTTAGGAACTGTTATCAAAGATAACTTGTGAGTATATTCCAGCTTTTATCAATATTTTTGTCTGCCCTGTATGCACAGCAAATAATGGGAGAGGATGAAGTGTTCTTGTCAAGTGTAAAGCATACAAAATGTTCCTTCCCCTTGCACTTTCCCATCACTGATTTCCAGTGCTAGATATTAAGCATATGTGTGAGTAACACTTACGAGTCACATGCTGAGCAGTGATGTGCCCGATCAGGTTTAATCAGCTGACATTTTTCACAATATCTGATAGCTACATGAAAGAAGTAAAAGGAAGATGCTGAAGGATGTACAAACTTAACTAATTTGACATTAAAACTTGATTTTCTAAAAAAAATAAACAACTCTGGGTAATTGATAACTAACAATTTTAAAACAATACCAAAATGTTTGAGAAGCTAGAGAGCTTCTCAAATCAAAATATCAAGAGATAAAAGAGAACATCAGAATGTAGTTCGCTCAGCAATTTTTAGATGAAAAGTAGATGCAAAGCAAATAAATAACTCATACAAGGTCAAACACCAGGGTGAGTAGCAGAACTAGACCAGAACTCAAGATTTACTAAGTCCCAAGTCCAGTGTTTTTTTCTATTATACCACAATGCCTATAGCAGTATCAAAATTTAGACTTTTAAGGCATCCTGTGGGATTGTTTTTGAAATTCTGAAATAGCTTTATTAAAAAAAAAAAACACCTTTTATCTGCCATCCCTACCCCAGATAAACAATAAAATTGGGAATGCATTTTTGAATAAAAACTCTGAATTGTTTTCCACTAACTCCTAATATATACTATTGTTGCCCAATACATATGTTCATTTAAAATGTATGGAACACCTGCTAGGTGCCAGATATTGTTCATGCCTTCATAGACCTTTCATTTTACAGGAAGCAATGGGGAGTAATAATAAACAAGTTAACAAAATAAACAATGTATTAGACAGTGATAATATAGATAGCAGGGAAGGAAACATTGAGGAATTGTAATTTTAGAAAGATATGAGAAAAATGAAATTGAAAGATGCAAGTTAGTGAGTCATGTCCATCAGGGAGAAAGAGGTTGTTTTTTTGTTTGTTTTTTGTTTTTTTTTTGGGACAGAGTGTCACTCCGTCGCCCAGGCCAGAGTGCAGTTGCACGATCTCGGCTCACTGCAACCTTCGCCTCCCGGGTTCCAGCAATTCTCCTGCCTCAGCCTCCCGAGTAGCTGGGACAACAGGTGTGTGCCACCATGCCCAGGTAATTTTTGTATTTTTAGTAGAGACAGGGTTTCACCATATTGGTCAGGCTGGTCTCGAACTCCTGACCTTAGGTGATTCACCCACCTCGGCCTCCCAAAGTGCTGGGATTACAGGCATGAGCCACCGTGCCTGGCAGGGAGAATGAGGATTCTAATCAGAGAATGGACCCTGAGGTGTGAGTATGCTTGGCTTGTTCAAGGATTAGCAAAGAAGAGTGATGTTCATTACAGCATTGTTTTTACTAAAACACTGAGAATAATTGAACTATAAAAATAGTTAACCATCTTATGGTATATCCAGTGAAACACAATGCAGAGTTTCACAAAAATTTTCCATACAGAATACATTTATGACTGGGTGCGGTGGCTCACTTGGAAATAACCAATCTGATTTCTGTTCGTTTCTACTTTCTTCAGCCTTTTCTAAAGCCCACTTTCCCTGTCCAGCTCATTGGAGCTCCTTTCTATTTTGTAGAATGCATGAGGCCTAGTTCATAAATCATTAATAAAAGGCAATTAGATCTTTCAAACTCAATTTGTTGAAATTTTGGTTTTGGACAACCCTACTATGGAAAAATACAAGGACATTACATGGAAAAAAAGCAATTCAGGGCTGGGCGCGGTGGCTCACGCCTGTAATCCCAGCACTCTGGGAGGCTGAGGCGGGCAGATCACAAGGTCAGGAGATCGAGATCATCCTGGCTAACACGGTGAAACCCCGTCTCTACTAAAAAAATACAAAAAATTAGCCGGACGTGGTGGTGGGCGCCTGTAGTCCCAGCTACTCAGGAGGCTGAGGCAGGAGAATGGCGTGAACCCAGGAGGCGGAGCTTGCAGTGAGCTGAGATCGCGCCACTGCACTCCAGCCTGGGCGACAGAGTGAGATTCCATCTCAAAAAAAAAAAAAGCAATTCATACAATAGTTTGTATATACAGAATAGAGTTCCCATCTCCAAAGGGAAAAGAATATATATTTTCTTTTTATAACTATATACCCTATCTCAAATAAAATTCATACATCTTTCAGATGTCAATTAATACATATAACAGGGAAACAGTATATTTTGAAGCAATGTTAGAAGCTATAGCTCATAGAAAGCTCTATCCTGGTAACCAAATTTGTATTAGTTAATATTTAGCTATTTGATTGTCACTTGTATATAGTTCTACAATACTCTGTTATATATAAAACATTTCCGCTAGGATACACAAGAAAAGGTGGTAGCCTCTGATGAGTGGTGTCACAGGTGAGATGTGTAGACTCAATCTTTTTTGGTGCCCCTAAAAATTTTTTTTTTAAATAATGGGCATGTATTACTTCTATAATGTAAATAAGAATTTCTCTAGAACAAAGAGAATTTACACAAATATCTACTTATTAAATAAATGTTATTTTTTAACAAAAATCATTTTCATTTATTTAAGCCTTTAAAAGAAAACATTCATTTAATATGATACAGAGGCAATAAAATACATAATTTAATTGGTTTTTCAAATTCATTTAAAAATAGAGAGCTATCGTTTTAGAAATCTAGCTCAGCTATTTTTTTCCCTCTAGCACATTAGGGAAAAAGACACAAGTCACAAGATAATCCCGCATCACATAAGCAAGCCAAGTTCTGTCTCACTCACCTGTCTTGATCAACAGGGAGGAAAAACCTGTTTGCTGCAGCTGCTGGCATCTGGGCCCTTGATTTTGGGTGTGTTGAAATTACAATATGAGTTCTCAGGGTGCCTAAAGTGCACCTGTTTTCTGATTGATGAGAAATGTGTAGGAGGTACTTAGCCACTAGACTGAAAATCTTCCTTTTCCACTACTGGGAGCATATTCTTTGACACTCTCTAAGAAGGAAATCTGTACCCCCTCTCCTCCACTATCGCTTAAAATTATTTAGTCCATTTTAGTATTTGTCTAATGATGGAAAAATATGGAGACCTATTCAACTGCAAATGAAAACCTTATATAAAAAGATAAATGCTACAAATTTTAAAAGCAGAATCCCTCATCACTGTATTGGAAGAGCTAAGTTAAGTCCCTGTTTCCATAATGCTTGGGTGCACCAGCAGGATCTGAACTCAGAACACACAAATGCAAAAAGCCCTTTCAGCCAAAACATTTGAAATGGACTCTGTGAGGCAGTGAAAACATCCAATGTAAAATGGAACAAAACCACTAAGGACTCAGTCGTTAAGATTGTGTATTCTGATTGCAGCAGAATGAAGGAAAGGAAATTAAATTAGATCTTAACTGAAAGCCCAACACTTGACCATTTATTTCCCCCTGGCAGCCATAAACCCCTGCTGCCATATATCAAATACTCCTGGCTTCCCTTGGCTACACCTACTTACAGCATCTAAGCAACTTGCCTGGCTGGTGGGTCCCTTCTGACTTTCGGGCCCTGGTACATGTTCTCTTTTTCAAATACTGTTTAATACTCATTTCCCGATCACTCCTGGACTTGATTCTTCTTATACTACTTACTCCTGCACATCTAATTGACTCTAGTTAAGCATTTCAACCGGGTTTCTGTTATCTGTGCTTTTCTATGTTTTTTTTTTTATTATACTTTATGTTCTAAAATAGATGTATAGAACATGCAGGTTTGTTACATAGGTATACATGTGCCATGGTGGTTTGCTGCACCTATCAACCTGTCATCTACAATAGGTATTTCCCCTAATGCTATCCCCTCCACCCCCCAATAGGCCCCAGTGTGTGATGTTCCCCTCCCTGTGTCCATATGATCTCATTCTTCAACTCCCACTTATGAGTGAGAACACGTGGTGTTTGGTTTTCTGCTCCTGTGTTAGTTTGCTGAAAATGATGGGTTCCAGCTTCATCCATGTCCCAGCAAAGGACATGAACTCATTCTTTTTTATGGCTGCATAGTATTCCATGGTGTATATGTGCCACATTTTCTTTATCCAGTCTATCACTGATGGGCATTTGGGTTGGTTCCAAGTCTTCGCTATTGTGAACAGCACTGCAATAAACATACATGTGCATGTGTCTTTACAGAATGATTTATAATCCTTTGGGTATATACCCAGCAATGGGATTGCTGGGTCAAATGGTATTTCTGGTTCTAGCTCCTTGAGGAATTGCCGTACTGTATTCCACAATCGTTGAGCTAATTTACACTCCCACAAACAGTGTAAAAGTGTTTCTATTTCTCTGTCACCCAGGCTGGAGTGCAGTGGCGCGATCTCGGCTCACTGCAACCTCCATCTCCTGGGTTCAAGCAATTCTCCTGCCTCAGTCTCTTGAGTAGCTGGGATTACAGGCGCCTGCCACCAGGTCCAGCTAATTTTTTTTTTTTGTATTTTTTTTAGTAGAGACGGGGTTTCACCATGTTGGTCAGGCTGGTCTCGAACTCCTGACCTCGTGATCTACGTGCCTTGGCCTCCCAAAGTGCTGGGATTATAGGTGTGAGCCACCGTACCTGGTTTCTTTCCTGACTTTTTAATGATCGCCATTCTAACTGGCGTGAGACGGTATCTCATTGTGGTTTTGATTTGCATTTCTCTAATGACCAGTGATAATGAGCTTTTAAAAATATGTTTGTTGGTCACATAAATGTCTTCTTTTGAAAAGTGTCTGTTCATACCCTTCACCCACATTTTGATAAGGTTGTTTTTTTCTTGGAAATGTAAGTTCCTTGTAGATTCTGGAGATTAGCCCTTTGTCAGATGGATAGATTGCAAAAATTTTCTCCCATTCTGTAGGTTGCCTGTTCACTCTGATGATAGTTTCTTTTGCTGTGCAGAAGCTCTTTAACTAGATGCCAATTGTCAATTGTGGCTTTTGTTGCAATCGCTTTTGGTGTTTTAGTCATTAAGTCTTTGCCCATGCATATATCCTGAATGGTGTTGCCTAGATTTTTTTCTAGGGTTTTTATGGTTTTAGGTCTTACATTTAAATCTTTAACCCATCTTGAGTTAATTTTTGTATAAGGTGTAAGCAAGGGATCCAGTTTCAGTTTTCTGCATGTGGCTAGCCAGTTTTCCCAATGCAATTTATTAAATAGGGAATCCTTTCCCCATTGTTTGTTTTTGTCAGGTTTGTCAAAGATCAGATGGTTGTAGATGTGTGGTGTTATTTCTGAGGCCTCTGTTTTGTTCCATTGGTCTATATATCTGTTTTGGCACTAGTACCATGCTGTTTTGGTTACTGTAGCCTTGTAGTATAGTTTGAAGTCAGGTAATGTGATGCCTCCACCTTTGTTCTTTTTGCTTAGGATTGTCTTGGCTATACAGGCTCTTTTTTTGGTTCCATATGAAATTTAAAGTAGTTTTTTCTAATTCTGTGAAGAAAGTCAATGGTAGCATGATGGGAATAGCATTGAATCTATAAATTACCTTGGGCAGTATGGCCATTTTCACAATATTGATTCTTCCTACCCATGAGCATGGAATGTTCTTCCATTTGTTTGTGTCCTCTTTTATTTCCTTGAGCAGTGGTTTGTGGTTCTCCTTGAAGAGCTCCTTCATATCCCTTGTAAGCTGTATTCCTAGGTATTTTATTATCTTTGTAGCAATTGTGAATGGGAGTTCACTCATGATTTGGCTGTTTGTCTATTACTGGCGTATAGAAATGCTTGTGATTTTTGCGCATTGGTTTTGTATCCTGAGACTTTGCTGAAGTTGCTTATCAGCTTAAGGAGTTTTGGGGCTGGGACGACGGGGTTTTCTAAATATACAATCAAGTCATCTGTACAGATCATTTGACTTCCTCTCTTCCTATTTGAATACACTTTATTTCTTTCTCTTGCCTTACTGCCTTAGCCAGAACTTCCAATACTATGTTGAATAGGAGTGGTGAGAGAGGGCATCCTTGTTTTGTGCCAGTTTTCAAAGGGAATGCTTCCAGCTTTTGCCCATTCAGTATGATATTTTGCTGTGGGTTTGTCATAAATAGGTCTTATTATTTTGAGATGCGTTCCATCAATACCTAGTTTACTGAGTGTTTTTAGCATGAAGGGGTGCTAAATTTTATTGAAGGCCTTTTCTGCATCTATTGAGATAATTATGTGGTTTTTGTCATTGGTTTGATGTGATGGATTACATTCATTGATTTGTGTATGTTGAACCAGCCTTGCATCCCAGGGATGAAGCCAATTTGATCATAGTGGATAAGCTTTTTAATGTGCTGCTGGATTCAGTTTGCCAGTATTTTATTGAGGATTTTCACATTGATGTTCATCAGGGATATTGGCCTGAAATTTTCTTTTTTTGTCACGTCTCTGCCAGGTTTTGGTATCAGAATGATGCTGGCCTCATAAAATGAGTTAGGGAGGAGTCCCCCTTTTTCTATTGTTTAGAATAGTTTTAGAAGGAATGGTACCAGCTCCTCTTTGTACCTCTGGTAGAATTTGGCTATGAATCCGTCTGGTCCTGGGCTTTTTTTGGTTGGTAGGCTATTAACTACTGCCTCAATTTCAGAACTTGTTATTGGTCAATTCAGGGATTTGACTTCTTCCTGGTTTAGTTTTGGGAGGGTGTATGTGTCCAGGAAGTTATCCATTTCTTCTAGATTTTCTAGTTTATTTGTGTAGAGGTGTTTATGGTATTCTCTGATGGTAGTTTGTATTTCTGTGGGATCAGTGGTGATATTCCCTTTACCATTTTTTTATTGTGTCTATTTGATTCTTCTCTCTTTTATTCTTTATTAGTCTGGCTAGTGGTCTATTTTGTTAATCTTTTTTAAAAGAGTCCCATATTTCTTGGAGGCTTTGTTCATTCCTTTTCATTCTTTTTTCTCTAATCTTGTCTTCATGCTTTATTTCATTAAGTTGATCTTCAATCACTGCTATCCCTTCTTCTGCTTGATCGATTCAGCTATTGATACTTGTGTATGCTTCATAAAGTTCTCGTGCTGTGTTTTTCAGCTCTATCAAGTCAAAGGTTCTTCTCTAAACTGGTTATTCTAGTTAGCAGTTCCTGTATTGTCATATCAAGGTTCTTAGCTTCCCTGCATTTGGTTAGAACATGCTCCTTTAGCTCAGCGGAGTTTATTATCCACCTTCTGAAGCCTACTTCTGTCAATTTGTCAAACTCATTCTCGGTCCAGTTTTGTTCCCTTGCTGGACCCTTTGGAGTTGTGACCCTTTGGAGGAGGAGAGGCATTCTGGTTTTGGAATTTTCAGCCTTTTTGCGCTGGTTTTTCCTCATCTTCGTGGATTTATCTACCTTTGGTCTTTCATGTTGGTGACCTTCAGATGGGGTTTTTTTGTGGTCATCCTTTTTGTTGATATTGATGCCACTGCTGTTTGTTAGTCTTCCTTCTAACAGTCAGGCCCCTCTTCTGCAGGTCTCCTGGAGTTTGCTGGAAGTCCACTCCAGACCCTGTTTGCCTGGGTATCACCAGCGCAGGCTGCAGAGCAGCAAAGATTGCTGCCTGCTCCTTCCTCTGGAAGCTTCCTCCCAGAGGGGCACCCGCCAGATGTCAGCTGCAGCTCTCCTGTATGAGGTGTCTCCCAGTCAGGAGGCATGGGGGTCAGCGACCCACTTGAGGCAGTCTGTCCCTTAGCAGAGCTCGAGTGCTGTGCTGGTTGATCAGCTGCTCTCTTCAGAGCCAGCAGACAGGAACGTTTAAGTCTGCTGAAGCTGTGCCTACAGCTGCCTCTTCCCCCAGGTGCTGTGTCCCGGGGAAATGGGAGTTTTATCTATAAGCCCCTGACTGGGGCTGCTGCCTTTCTTTTCAGAGATGCCCTGCCCAGAGAGGATGAATCAAGAGAGGCAGTCTGGCTACAGTGCCTTTGCAGAGCTGTGGTGGGCTCTGCCCAGTTGGAACTTCTTGGCGGCTTTGTTTACACTGTGAGGGGAAAATCCACCTACTCAAGCCTCAGTAATGGCAGAAGCCCCTCCCCCCACCAAGCTCCAGCGTCCCATGTCAACTTCTGACTGCTGTGCTGGCAGCGAGAATTTCAAGCCAGTGGATCTTAGCTTGTTGGGGTCTGTGGAGGTGGGATCTGCTGAGCAAGACCACTCAGCTCCCTAGCTTCAGCTCCCTTTCCAAGGGAAGGAACGGTTCTGTCTTGCTGGCGTGCCAGGTGCCACTGGGGTACGAAAAAAAACTCCTGCAGCTAGCTCAGTGTCTGCCCAAATGGCCACCCAGTTTTGTGCTTGAAACCCAGGGCCCTGGTGGTGTAGGCACCCGAGGGAATCTCCTGGTCTGTGGGTTGCGAAGACCATGGGAAAAGCATAGTGTCTGGGCCGAATAGCACTGTCCCTCACGGCACAGTCCCTCATGGCTTCCCTTGGCTAGGGGAGGGAGTTCCCCAACCCCTTGCGCTTCCTGGGTGAGGCGACGCCCTACCCTGCTTCTGCTCAACCTCTGTGGGCTTCACCCACTGTCTAACCAGTCCCAATGAGACGAAGCGGGTACCTCAGTTGGAAATGCAGAAATCACCTGCCTTCTTCGTTGGTCTCACTGAGAGCTGCAGAGTGGAGCTGTTCCTATTTGGCCATCTTGCCCCGATTGACCAAGTATGTTATATTTTATTGAGGGCCTTCTATAACACCTTGCCTGGGTTAGGCACTAGGGAGGTAAAACCATATAATGTAGAAAAAGTAGAGCTATAAAGGACCTTAGAGATTTCCTAGTTCAATCTCTCCAGTTTACAGATCAAAGACACCCCAAAGGTTAGAGAGTCATCTGTTGAAGGTTGAATGGCTAAGCGAGTGGTAACATCAGGAACGAGTATCTTCTTTTCTCTTTCCCCTACCCTTCTCCACTCAACATTCTGACATTGCAAAGGCTGTGAAATTACTCAGGCTCTGAGATGGGATTAAACCAAACAGATCTTGTAGGAAAAGGAGGCTTGATGACTGAGCAGATTGAACTCAAAAGTAGCAATCAAAGGAAATCTGAGTTTCTTGGGTGGCTAGAAGAATGATGGTGCCAAGGATAGAAACAGAGCTGAGTTTGGGTGAGGGTAGTGTTTTTCATTGACAAATATTTAGAGAGTTTCTACCATGTGACAAATACTGCTAGATGCAGGAAATATAAAAGTGAACGAGGCAGACTTTTGGCCCCTCCTCCAAGATATTAGGTTTTAAATGATGAATCCAGTATTGTAGGAGCTTGAAGCTTTGGATAATAGGCCATTCAAGTACAGCTATCCTTTGGAAGCTGCAAATCCACGAGTGGAGCTCTAGTGAGAGCTACAAACGCTGAATTGAAGGGCACATGCCAAGGTGAATGATGAAGGCTTGATAGTGGCGACTGGATGCTCTGGGCAGAGGTCTGCAGCTCCCTCCTCTGAAACAACAGGAAGGGCGCTGCATCCCAGAGTGCAGCTAGATCGCAGACCACTCTGTAGACGTGCAATCCTTGTATGCAGCTGCAAATCTACCCCTGGGCCTGGCACACGAGAAAGGGTTTGGAATGTAGGTGAGTGCTAGTATGTTAATATCCTTCTATCTGTTGTGATTTCTATTAAGAAGGTAACTCATTACTGAAAACTATTAAATAAAACAAATTATGCAGCACAATAAGCAAATGATCACAATATTGTGGTACTAGAATTCCAAGGCTAAAAGTAACAGTTGAAAGGACAGTACAGAAAAAATGGGGTAAGGCACCATTGTGAAGTTAAGACACAGGAGAAAACAACAAATGTGGGATGAAGAAGAACAATCATACAAGTATACAAAAACAGAAGTATAAAACTACAGAAAAACACAAAGAGGAAAGCGTTTCAAGAAGACAGAATGACAAAATGCCACTGATCCTGGTAGGGAGAATGAAAGCCTGTTGCCTGGAATTCACTAGAAGGAAGTGAGGCCCTGGATACAAACCACCTAGAAGACCTACAATCAAGGGAAAATGAAATAAAATAATAGGCCAGGCACAGTGGCTCACACCTGTAATCCCAGCACTTTGGGAGGCCAAAGTGGGCAGATCACTTGAGGCTAGGAATTCGAGACCAGCCTGGCCAACATAGTGAAACTCCATCTCTACTAAAAATACAAAAATTAGCCGGGTTTGGTAGCGTGTGCCTGCAATCCCAGCTACTCAGGAGGCTGAGGCAGGAGATCGCTTGAACCCTGGGGGTGGAAGTTGCAGTGAGCTGAGACTGCACCACTGCACTCAAGCCTGGGCAACAGAGCGAGACTCCGTTTCAAAAAAAAAGAAAATTACTGGAAATGTATTATTATAGGCAAAGAGCTATACTAAGTACTTTACATATATTGTCTCTTTTAATACTTCCACTAACCCAGCCACGTAAATATTATTATCCTTACCTTAAACTGAGGAAGTTAGTGCTTAGAAAGTTTAAGTGACTTGCATTGTATTAGTAAGGGAAAAGCCAGGGTTTGATCTGTAATCCGTGTTTTCCTATACCATATTAGTTATGAAAAAAGGACAGTCAGTCAAATATCCCCTCCTAAAATCCTGTAGACACTTTAAATTTTCTTGAGTCACAATTTGTACACAGCTACACAAAGGTAATTTCCCATTGGAGTTTTAGAAACTTAGTGGGTTGAAGAGGCAGAGCATCTGGACTTAAAATCCTGTTGTTTTTTACACTGGCTGTATGACTTTGAACAAGTTACTTAGCCTCGCCGTGTCTTAGTTTCCTCAACTGTAAAATGCAAACTATAGTCTACACTTCATAAGGTTGTTGTGAGTTCTGAATGAGTTCGTACATGTAAACAGAGTAACTGTTAAGCTGCAATCATTACCTGGTGTTTAAACCAATTAATGAAGTATATAATACATAATTTAAAACAATTTCCTGAACAACAACAAAAAATTTTTTTAAATAAACAAAATAAAACAATTCCCTGTATTTAAACGACCAGCCACTCATAGACTCTTGCCTGTCAAAAGATTACAACCTAGGAACAGGAAGCTGCTGTTACAGTCATGGATCTCAGTGGAGGCATTAGTACAGAGGAAACACCAAGGGTTTTGGAACTAGACAAACCTGAGTTCACAGCCTGACTCTCAGAATATTAGCCTTATACATCTGAACAAGTTTCTTCCTATTTGTGTCTTTTACTGTTCCCCATTCTTAGCACACTTTTAGATTTTTTTTTTAATTACTCAGTGATGACACATAATACTCAAATTCAGACTTCCAAATGACAGTTTACTAAGAATAATAATTAAAATTTTTAGCCATGAAAGTTGAGTTGGGGGAAAAAAACAAGGACAGAAGAGATTCATATTAAAGTGGGCCCCTTAAACAATTTATATTGATTATTATTTTTATATATTTATCTATTTCTGCATCTGAAATACCACAGTAAGGAAACAGGAAAGTCTTGTTGCTACACATAATATTTATGGCAATCATAGTTTCCATTTAATAGTCAAACCATGCAAATATATCCTGGCAGGAATAAGCATATTTTAAAAATCATTTGAAAAGGAAAACTTATTATTTTTCTTACTTTTTGAAGCTGATGTGGTATAGATAGGTAAAGCTCTTGCTGCTCTTCTCAAAATTTCTTGTTGTCTTTCTTGGCTGAATTCTTTTTCATAACGTTCCTTTTCAGAATTGGACAAGTAGAACTATAAAAGGAAAGAGGACTATTAAATTTTTTAAATCCCATGATGTTAATTATCATGCTCAGAAAAAGTTTTATCTAGAAAAAAGAAAACCAAAAACTATTTTATGAAGACAAAACTTGTCTTCAAACTTAACTGTTAAGCAGATAAATCAAGTACATTTTAACAAAAACTACATACCTTTGGCATATTAAAAAATATTTGCCCTCCACACCGGATGGCAAAGAACATGAACTAAATATTTTTCCATCTTTGTTTTTCACAAATAAAATTAAATTTCTACAAAGGAAAGGCTTAATATATAGTCTCCATTAGTAAAAATTTTAGTTGTTTAAAAGTTACTGTCAAGAGATTTTTAATTTTCGCAAGAATGTCCAAAGATTTACTTGCTTTGGGTGAAAGGCTAAATCACAGTCATGGGGTCCCGCTAACTTCTAGCCAAATGTCTCATGAAGGCCAACGAGTCTTTTTTTTTTTTTTTAACCATTTTTAGCTTTTAAAAAGTTAACCAATAGGACTTAGTTTCACCAGAATTATGAAAGAGTGTCAAGGCAAGCATAGTTGCCTTTTCAAGGACGGAGTCCTTTATAGAGCTGTTTCTTTTTTTTTTTTCTGAGACGGAGTCTCGCTGTGTTGCCCAGGCTGGAGTGCAGTGGCGTGACTTCGGCTCACTGAAAGCTCCGCCTCCCGGGTTCATGCCGTTCTCCTGCCTCAGCCTCCCGAGTAGCTGGGACTACAGGCACCCGCCACTATGCCCAGCTAATTTTATTTTTATTTTTTTGTATTTTTAGTAGAGACGACGTTTCACCGTGTTAGCCAGAATGGTCTCGATCTCCTGACCTCGTGATCTGCCCGCCTCAGCCTCCCAAAGTGCTGGGATTTACAGGCGTGAGCCACCACGCCTGGCCTAGGGCTGTTTCATGTTTTTACTTCTTACTGTTTGTTCCCATGTGTTGCCAGCCTCTGGTTCATTTCTCTTAATAGCATTTTCCCTTCAGAGTACTCGTTTATGTTTAATTGTTCTTTTCATATGTCATCCTAACATCTCAAGGATCCTAAGTTTTATATCTCAATTTCATGTTACCAGAACTATAGGTTTCTATCAGTCTTTATTTCATAAATTAAAAAAAAAAAACAATGGCTTGAGATTTGTTCTTCATTGTGTTTTACATTTTAATAATACAATTCCTCAATTTTTATCTACTTGTAGGGTTCTGCTTAAAAAGCCCTAAGGAATCCTGACTTTCCATGTTTAAGGAGTAGTTCGTCTAGTTGCTAACTTAAATACCAAAATGTCTCCTCCTTTTGCTGCCCCATCATTGCTAATGGTATTAGCTTAACAACACGGTATTCTGCTATAAACAAGGCAACAGTTTGGCATAGTAGAGAGAGCTCTGGGTTGAGGAAATTATGATTCTAAGAGACTCAGGCAATTTTCTAAGATTGCAGAACTACTGGCAGAGCCAATAGTAAAATACAGGTCTTCTGTGTTCTACTCTGGTACATTTTCCTCTATATTACAGTGTAAAATAAATGTTTTTGCTTTTTATAGATTGTTACTCTAACCTGACTAAAACACCATACTTTAGGAAATAGACGAGTCTATTTAGATTACCTAGCTCAGCTTCCACAATCAAATTGTGATGGGACAAGAAACCCCCAAATTATTTATGGGGGACAAGAAGCAACATGGACAGATGAACAGGACAGTAAGAAGTCAGGAAAGACTCACATAATCTTAAAGATGAAAAAGTCTTAAAGACAATGGAGGTCCCTTATCTAATCTTCCATCACAAGCAGGGGTCTTCAGACATTTCTGACAGATTGGGCCCCTCTTGAACACTTTCAGAGAAATATTTTTCTATTTTGCAAGATGGCATGTTCTCTTTTAAGAGAATTTTAACTTGTTAGAAAGTTATTTCCTGACATGTGTCTCTTACATATTCATAGTAGAGTATAAAAATCACATGGTAACATGTTAAATATATTTGAATAGAAGATGTTCTGATCAAATTTTACAGATTCCTTATAAAACTTCAACAGATTTCCCTGGGCTATCCTATTCCTAGTCTGCAGTAGTATCCCAGGCCTCAAGCCTCACTGCTGCTATTCAACATCATTACTTTTCCTTAAGAATGAAGGTTATGGGCCGGGTGCGGTGGCTCACATCTATAATCCCAGCACTTTGGGAGGCCGAAGCAGTTGGATCACGAGGTCAGGAATTCAATACCAGCCTGGCCAACATGGTGAAACCCCGCCTCTACTAAAAAAATACAAAAATCAGCTGGGTGTGGTGGCATGCGCCTGTAGTCCCAGCTACTCGGGAGGCTGAGGCAGGAGAATTGCTTGAACCCAGGAGGTGGAGGTTGCAGTGAGCCGAGGTCACACCACTACACTCCAGCCTGGTGACAGAGTGAGACTCCGTCTCAAAAAAAAAAAAAAAAGAATGAAGGTTATGAAACTTTGAAAAGCTTAAACCAAATGAAAATTTCAAGAGACATTCAGAATTTTAGATGAGGAAAGATGAGGAATGGAACAAAACAAATATTCAAACAGATTGTAATTTTGAATTAGTACTACAAGTTTGTCTTTTTATTCAAAACTAGTGAACAGAATTCAAACTATGAAATGCTATTATTGCCTTAAATTCAGTGTTCATACAGTTCTATTTAAATATATATTAAATGCCAATTAAGAGTGAGGTGGTGTCCCAGATATCAGAGATCCAAAGATGAATAAAAACAATCCTTGACTTCAAAAAGTATATTTCTATAGTCTAGTAAGAGAGCCATATAAACAAAGAATTACAAAATATGAATCAGCATAAAGTACAACATTAGTAATATATTACAAGGTATGATAAAAGCTCCCTTGGGAGGTAGTGGGAGATATCAATGAAAGTTTCTTGAAGGCAGTGTACCTAAGTTTTGAAAGATAAACAGGAATCTTTCAGGAAGACAGAGAAGAAAAGAAAATCTTGGCAAAGGGAACAGCATACAGAAAGCACAAGGATGTGAAAATAGTACAGTATATTCAGCTCAATACACTGCTTGAGTATAGAGTTCTATGAAGAAGCAATGAAGATTAAATTAGTAAGATTTTAGTTCATGAAGGGATTTGGTGTACCATGCAAATGAACATGAGCTTTATCTTACAGCTAATTGGCAAACTCTGTAGGATTACAGTCAGGAAAGGGATGGGACCGTATTTTCTTTTTAGAAAAGATGACACTTGGTGATGGGAGATGACTATCAGCTATTCACATGCTGCCTCTTCCTCACCATTTCTTCATTTAAGTCTTTATCAATCTGCCTGTTATATACGAGGTCTGATTCTAAGTACTGGGGATATAGGAATAAACAACAAAGATTTTTCCTTCAAAAAGCTTAGTGGAAGAGATATTTATAAAGGTCTCAGCTTAAATACCACTTCCTCAGAGATTTATTAGACCATACTATCTAAAGTAGCTCTTTCTCTCCAAAAGTAGCTGTTACTTTGTTACATTCTATCATATTACCATGTTATTTTTCTAAATTTATCACAATTTATAATTATTTTATTTGTTTACTGTCTGTCTCTACCTTTAAGCCTAGCACAGTCTGATATCCGGTGGGTGGTCAAGAAGTACTTGATTGAAACAATGAAAAACAGAAAAGACATCCCACCCGTATTTATAACTTAACTTCCTTAAAGATTTATAGTTTTTGCTTTTTATTATTATTATTTTTGAGACAGAGTTTCACTCTCGTTGCCCAGGCTGGAATGCAATGGCGCAATCTTGGCTTACTGCATCCTCTGCCTCCCAGGTTCAAGCAATTCTCCTGCCTCAGCCTCCTAAGCTGCTGGGATTACAGGAGCACGCCACCACACCCGGCTAATTTTGTATTTTTAGTAGAGATGGGGTTTCACCATGTTGGTCAGGCTGGTCTCGAACTCCTGACCTCAGGTGATCCACCTGCCTCGGCCTCCCAAAGTACTAGGATTATAGGCGTGAGCTACCACGTCTGGCCCTAGTTTTTGCTTTTTAGACCCAATCAATTCCCCTAGACCTAGATCTCCAAGCATTGTTCTGACCTCTGAGCTGACTGAATCCTCCTAATAAAAGCTGTGTTTGGTGTTATATTAGCACCAACCTCTGAGCTGACAGAATCCTCCTAACAAAGCTGTGAGCTTGGTATTACATTAGCACCAAACTCACAGCTTTGTAATTGCTTATACAGGCCTACTTCAGTCAGCACACTGTAAGCTCAGTGACAAAGAGAATCTTAAATTCCTGTTCTTGGTTGTCTCTAGAGCTTAGCTTAGCTAGCCCATGACGATTTAATAACTAATTCATTTAATAGTTACTGAAAATCCACTAAGTGCCAGACAGTGTGGGAAGGGATATAGTGAAGAATGCAATGTAAATATCCCTGCCCTCACAAAATTTAAAATTTAATAATGTGATGCATATTAGTAAACAGGCAATTACACTACCAGATGGTAAGTTCTCTGACAGGGCAAATGGAGCATGCCACAGCAAGGTCACTGGATACAGGCTTGGGCAGTCAGATGACCTTATAGGAGTAGAGGAGAATATGAAGGAGAAGTTGATATAAAGGCTTAAGCTCTGGGCTGAATGCTAAATGGATGCAATATGCTAGAACCACCACCAAAAAAATTAATAATAACATTTTGATGGTGCTTATTAGGTGCTAAGCATTCTTCTGAGCTCTTTATATACACTATTAACTCCATATATTAATTATCTATTATTAATTACATAGATTGCTAATTTGCCCAATTCTTATAGCTATCCTATGAGGTGGGTACTAATATCACCCTCACTTTACAGAGGAGGGATCAACTAAGGAAAGTCTCCAAAGTCACACAGCTAACACAGCTAGTAGGCTGCAGAAGGATGAGCTGAACCTGAACAGTTTTAGTCCAGAGTCCGTGTGGTACTGTTGTTGTTGCTGTTGTCTGAGACATGGTCTCACTCTGCTGCCTAGGCTGGAGTGCAGTGGCATGATCACGGCTCACTGCAGGCTCAACCTTCCTGGGCTCAGTGATCCTCCCACCTCAGCCTCCCGAGTAGCTGGGACTACAGGTGCATGCCACCATGCCCAGCTAATTTTTTTTTATCCTTTGTAGAGACGGGGTTTGCTACTTTGCCAAGGCTGATGTCAAAGTCCTGGGCTAAAGTGATCTGCCTGCCTACCTTGGCCTTCCAAAGTGCTGGATTACAGGCATAAGTCACCACGCCTGGCCTGTATTCTTAACCTCTACATTATACTGCTTCTCAAAAGTACTACCAATTATTTTTATTATTCTATTTCTTATTTCCTGAAATGAGAATTATTTACTTTTTACACATGCTATGTTTTCAATAGTCATCACTACTAGTAATTGATTAAGTAAAATTAAGTCCTTTTCAATTTCAAGATTAAGAAATGGATAGTTTGTAACATAACTTTAAGAGTTGACTAATTAGTAACAAATGCCTGATGAATATATTTGAAGCAACACGAAAGTCTGACTTATGGTTTACTTTACCTTTTAAAACAAAAGCATCTAACAGAAAAAGCAGGCAAAAGACTGTACGGCATTACTTGCTAATGTTAAATGTATATATACCAGTTCTACTACTAGGCATCTACTCAAAAGAACTACATATATATTATCCAAGAGACATGCACTAGAATGTTTACAGCAGCCCTATTTGTAACAGCTCTAAGCTGGAGGCTACCCACATGCTCATCAACAGTAGATTGAGTAAATAAATTGTGTTACATACTACAGCTGAATACTAAACAATAATGAGAATAAATGATCTGCAACTATACGTAATACAGATGAATCTTACAAATAGAATGTTAATGAAAGAAGCCACACACACATATGACTATGACTACACACATACACATACACACACTACTAGAAAACTCCATTTATATTTAATACAAAAAACAGGCAAAACTAATCTATGCTGTTAGAAGGCAAGAGAGTGGCTTCTTATAAAGTGGATGACTGAAAGGAAGCATCGGGGGTTGATGGGGTTCTGGTAATGTTCTGTTTCTTGAATTGGGTGGTAGTTACACAGGTGTGTACACATATGCATACTTTTTGTATATATGTTCTTCATTGCAAAGTTAAATAGAAGTTGATACTATTTTTAAACATATGGTCTATAATTTTTAATGATTTTGATAAATTTAACACAAAGGAAAACGCTTACATTATCATCATCATCTAATATTTGAGTCCTAACAATGTGGCAGGTACACTACTATTTTAAAAGCTTAGGCCGGGCGTAATGGCTCACGCCTGTAATCCCAGCACTTTGGGAGGCTGAGGCGGGTGGATCACCTGAGGCCAGGAGTTCAAGACCAGCCTGACCAACATGGGGAAATCCCGTCTCTACTAAAAATACAAAAATTAGCCGGGCATGGTGATGCGTGCCTGTAATCCCAGCTACTCAGGAGGCTGAGGCAGGAGAATCGCTTGAACCTGGGAGGCGGAGGTTGCAGTGAGCCAAGATCGCGCCATTGTAATCCAGCCTGGGTGACAAGAGCGAAACTCCATCTCAATAAATAAATAAATAAATATACATGTTTTAACTGAATAAATCTCACAATCTTTACAAACATCCTACAGAGACAGGCACAATTGTTAGTTCCATTTTTTGATAAGAAAACTGCAGCTTGGAGAGATTAAATTATTAGAGCAAAAGATCAAACTCAGACAACTCTAACTCTAGAGAATATATTCTTAACCACCTTGCTATATGAAATTTTCAGTGAAGGAAGAATTCAGTCAGCTATGGCGAGGTAAGAGAGACATACCGGTCATAAAACCTACTCCACATAAATGTTTACCTATATTATTTTCCAAATGGAACCTCCAATTAGAAGAAACACTAGTCATATTAAAGTGCAGCAAGCAATAGCCTAGACAATTTGTTTCCATCACAAAACTTTCTTTAATTGCAGCATATCTGTTCATGCCTGAGAAAATATAAATGTTGAGAGTTTCTAAAAATAAACTCTACTTTCCTAACTCAATTCTGTTCCTTAAGACTTTTTATTCCAGTAATATAAAGTATGTCTTTAAGGAAACATAGCATGGCAGAAAAATAGTAAGCATTTCTATACTGCTGAACTTTTACTATGCTGTGTCAGTGGACTGTATCTGAGAATAGGCTGATGACTCACATTCACAGTACAGAGCAACCAAGCAGTTTTATGAATGGAAACAGAACACATGCATTATGTAAAGTTTTAACAAAGGTAACACAAGGGAAAAAAATTCCATAATCAGTTAAAACATTTGGTAATTTACCAACATTAAATTTACCTCTTTGGAGGGGGAAGCGGGAGATGTGAAAATTGTCATCCAATAGGACCATACAAACATAACAAAGAACAGATGGAAAGCCACAAGGTAAACAACGGTCTTTCCTGGTAAATAAAAACAAATAACAGTTCATTGAATCCAGGTGAAAACAGCAAAAAGCATTACATTAAAACACAATAATTGGGTCAGGAGGCAGAATCCAATAAACAATTACATCAAAATGTACTGAAACATCAAATATATAAACTTTACTTGCATGAGGAAACATTACTAGATATGAAGAAATATTCTGTTCCTATATTTAAGGATTATCAGTCTGGTTTATAAGACGAGATTTAAGATGAGATTTGATTGTATTAAATTGCTGAAGATTTAAGCTAAAACACTTCCTTCACTCACTGTATTTCAAGTTCTCCAAAAGTTCATTTTAAATGACTTAAAATTATTTAAAACAGAATCTATTACTATGAGCATTAAATCCAAGGAACTGTCAACTGAAAGTAAATAAAATAAGTTACCATCACCATAAATGATGAATACATCTGAATAACTCATTCCCTGTATTGTTCAGAAAAAGTATCCTAAATTTCATTCTCCTGTTCAATACAGGCTAACAAGAAAAAGTTTTGGCCATTTTGAATATCTAACATAACTGTTTCCCAAGTAGATTAATGTAACATTCCAACATATTTCAAAAGCTTTTTGTTGTATTCTACATACTTGAAAGAAGCAGTACTGATTTCTTTAAGAAGCAAGAACTATCTACCAGATGCTTAAACTCTTTTTCAGTTTGTAATGCAGCACCATAAACCCACTGAAGATAATAAATACAGACAAGTCTGAAATTCTACTCATTTTTAAAGTTCAGATAAAATGCTACTCCTTCCACAAAGGTCTTTTCTGTTACTTTCAGAATTCATTACTTCTTCATATTGCACTCTCCAAATAATTTGCTTAGATTTCAATTAAAGTACTTATTTCAGTAAAGTTAGCTGCTTAATACTGATGAGGTAATACATGCAAAACACTTAGAAGAATGGCTGGCACACAATAAATACTGATTATTAATATTATTACTATTAGTCTTATCCAGGTATTTTAATTATTTTCTCCAAAATTTGGTCCTTTTTGTGCATTCCCTATATCAGTGTTTCTCAATTTTAAGAAGTGACAAAGTGTTCACTGGTCTGCGCTGAAAAAAAAAAAAAAGAAAAGAAAGACCAAGAACAATGTAAGGAGGCTTTTGTAAAAGCTAACATGTATTCAGTTTGAAGTACTGTCCTTCCTTTGGTCTGAGGTTTATTTTCCTTTATGTTTTTGGTTTAAAAATTGCTTGTACTTTTCAAATAAAATAATAATAATAATTTGACCACTCTGTTGCAACCCAACCTTTTCTTCTGAAATTGTATTGGATTCATGCCTGATCTCAGAGAACAGAAACTCCAGTCACGCAGTTGACCAATGCAGAAACCCAGGCCTGAAATGACTCCTTGTATCTCACAGCTTATCAGTACAAATACTACTAATTCTAGCTCCTAAAATTTCTCTCCAAGTGAACTCATTATTATTATTTTCATTATTTTTCAATAATTTCAATAATTATCATTTTTTCACTGCCAGTGCATAGTTCATAAATTGTTGCCTATGTTCTTTGGATTGCTGCAAAAGCCAATTGGTCTCCTTGCTTCCAATCCATCTCAGTGGTTGATGTAAAACATGTTGCTCATAGTTTCTTTTCCCTCTTGGCTGTGGAATTCCTAAGAAATAATTCCAACCTCACGACCAGTGCATCCTAGTAAAACCGTGGGACTACTCAGTCACCATATTTGACTACAGGTACTGAAATCACCATTCCTATGTACTGAAAGCCAACTAGAAGGCATATAATCTATGCCTTATTTCTAACCCTCACAGTAAGTCTTCTAAGGTATCATTCCAGTTTACAGATGTAAACAGTGAGGCTCAGAGAATTTAATACTTTGCCCAACATCACTTAGTTATTAAATGATGAAGCCAGAATTCAAACCCATATCTGTTTGACAATAATCCAAGGTTCTTTTCACTATGTCCTAGCTAAAATTATAGTTTCCTCCACGTTTTAAACCACCATCTTAATGGTCATATTCTACTTCTAAGCCAATATCTGATGCCAAGATAAAATCGTAACCCTAACTTCCTTCCATTTTCAAATGTGCTCTTTTTGTTTCCACTAACATTGATTGTCATACACATTAAAAACTGGTTTCTCAAAATCTGCTTTCTCTATCCTGTCAGTTCCCTTCAGGTTGAACCCCATGGTGTACCCAATGGACTCAGTATCATTGCTTTGGCTAGGTGCAGCGGCTCACGCCTGTATTCCCGACACTTTTGGAGGCTGGGGTGGGCGGATCACTTGAGGTCAGGAGTTCAAGACCAGCCTGGCCAACATGGTAGAACTCCATCTCTACTAATACAAAAAATTACCTGGGCGTAGTGGTGCACACTTGTAATCTCAGCTACTTGGTAGGCTGAGGTGGGAGGATCGCCTAAACCTGGGAGGCAAAGGTTGCAGTGAGCCAAGATCATGCCACTGCACTCTAGCCTGAGTGACAGAGCGAGACTCCATCGCAAAAAAAAAGAAAAAGAAAAAATATATATATTATATGTATATTTTATATATTATATATAATTGCTTCATTTGTTTTTCCTTTGGAAAAGCGTGCAAGAACTTAGTTTCCTACTGCTATGATAACACTGAGACCATTTAACAACCATGCAATGTTATCTTCACTTTGCTTACTTCTTTTATAAATATTTTTGCCTAGACCCCATATTAAATCAAGCTTGTTGCTCCTCATCTATACACTATCGTATAACTTTGAGATAGATGGTAACTTGGAGATACTTTAAATGTAAAAACAATATACTCTTCATAGTTTTAAAAACATTTAATATAATTTTAGAAAATTTCCTTTCTTCATGAAAACAAAAGAAAATGGTTTTGCTTAAAAATATATTCTG
Organism: Pongo abelii; assembly: GCF_028885655.2. Lineage (NCBI taxonomy): Eukaryota > Metazoa > Chordata > Mammalia > Primates > Hominidae > Pongo > Pongo abelii. The sequence continues at coordinate 23,261,518 of NC_071999.2, forward strand.
TTAAAAAATAGATAAAGCTCTTAACACAAGACCTAGAATATAGTAAGTACCTAAAAGATGTTGCCATTAAATTATAATGAGTAAAGAATAACAGAAAACAATGCTTTTCACTACATTCAAATTAACGTGATTATCAATAGGCAAACTTCTGGTTACATATACATGCTATTAAACCATTGGTTACAAGTAATATAGGAAGTAAAATCATAGTTAACTGAGAAAATTAAATCAAAGACGAAAGAAAAACCTGAAACCTATATACCAAATTCTGTGTTCAGAAGTTCAAAAATCACCCGTAACTGAATTTAAAAACAAACAAGCTAACAACAACAAAAGACTGTATTGAAAGACTCTTTGGCCAGGCAACGTGGCTCATGCTTGTAATCCCAGCACCTTGGGAGGCAGAGGCGGGCGGATCACGAGGTCAGGAGATCGAGACCATCCTGACTAACACAGGAAAACCCTGTCTCTACTAAAAAAATACAAAAAATTAGCCGGGCGTCGTGGCGAGCGCCTGTAGTCCCAGCTACTCAGGAGGCTAAGGCAGGACAATGGCGTGAACCTGGGAGGCGGAGCTTGCAGTGAGCGGAGATTGCGCCACTGCACTCCAGCCTGGGCGACAGAGCGAGACTCTGTCTCAAAAAAAAAAAAAAAAAAGACTCTTTGAGAGACACGGTAAAAATAGCCCCAAGAGATAATGATATAAGTTAAAAGTTCTTTTATAAGAACTTCTGAAATTCTTTGCTTTCTATATCTGTGCTTCCAACATACAGGAAACATTTTTGATTTAAAGAAAGAAAATAAGCCAACCAAGATTGAGTCTGCGTTTATTCTGTTACTGACAAATTAAATTTAAAGGTAATTTAAGATTTACACACTTAATGCCTAATTGTCTCCAGTAAGAGGAATTACTATTTATTAATAATTTCTAACTGTTCAAGTATTTTAGAAATCCTCTGGAGTTTTGTATGTCCAATTAAATTTTGTTTAAATTTAATCTCAACAGACTTATGAAATTTGCTTTTATCCCAGTGAAATTTTGAGAAATGATTTTTCCCTCTAGGCACCATCTTTTTTACTTAGTTGTTATAAAAACTTTAGCTTCCTTAAACTGGTAATGCAATTTACAAATTTACAGTCTGGTTATTTTCTTAAATATCTGTGCATTGTAAAGTGCGATTTTAACAAATGCCTCAACGAGAACCATCAATAAAATGTAGACATCACGAAAGCAGAATTGTCTCCTCAACCTAGCTAGAACTCATTAAAAAATCTAACTAAAAAGTTGTGAAGAACATATGAGACAGAAATATTTATATAAATACACAAAGAAGTTTGGGTACTAGGTGTTGTACAAAATAATGTCTACTTTAATTTACATACACAATACAAAATGAGAATACATGAAATGTCTTGGTCTGGAAATAATCCCATTACTAGATCTCCTTTTAATTACTTAAAATGTAAAGACAGGGATTTTATTTCTAAAAAGCAAAAACACATGCATTCATCACTAAATAAAAAGTATGTTCCAATTAAAATATCATTAAGCATTTAACTTAAATTGAAACTAAAAGTGCCTTACCATTTTCTTCATTTCCAAAAATAGTAACTAGAATAGAAGAAAAAATAGTGAATAAATATACTTTAAACATTTTGTATGTAAGTTTTATTTCAGGTTGAATATTCATCTTAATATCATTTTCAAAAAAATAAACTTTAGTTATAAATTGCAGACACTAATGCAAAGTCAAAATTGCACTTAAAAAACTCCAAAACCATTAAAATGCTAAAATCCAAATTCTTGATCATTAACACTACAGTCACACTAAATGTTTTCAGAACTTTATTAATTTTAAGTGTATCAACATGGTTATAGCTGCAATGTTTTCTTTAGCTCTTTCCTTAATGATATCCGCAGAATGAACAGAACTGTCCTCTATGACCCCCATAACTTATTTGTTAGTCTGTGATGTACTCTTATCAACCTCTTTGTGAATCTATACTCAAGACAAATGTATTTTTCTAAAGAAAAAAGTAGATGAACTTACCCTGCTAATTTTTAGTGTTTTTTTCTCTGAATAATCAAATACTGAAAAAGTCAGACTACGCACAGTAATTCAGTGTCTACCTCTCTTATGTTTTTTTCCATCTTGTATTACTATTGTGATGAATAAAGCCAACAACCACTTCAGTCTACCAAGCCTGAAACCCTGTGAACTGCTATTTACTCTTTCTTCCTGGATAATTCAATGGCCTCGAGTCCTGTTGTTTCTACTATCTAAGTCTCTTTATAATCTGTCACCTATTCTTTAATCCCTCCCCACTGTCCTCCTCAAATGCAACAGCTTAAGGCATCTTCCTACAGTCAGTGTTAACACACCACCACCACTAGCAAATCTGATGAATACTCTTCAATATCTGTGAGTCACTTTCAGAATGAAGTCCAAAATCTTCAGGGTAGCAAACACTACAAGCCCTCTGTAATCTACAATCTGTCTACCTCTCTAGTTTCTTCCTTTTTTTTCGGTTTTTTTTTGAGACAGGGTCTAGCTCTGTCGCCCAGCCTGGAGTGCAGTGGCACAATCTTGGCTCACTGCAACCTCCACCTCCCAGGTTCAAGTGATTCTCCTGCCTCAGCCTCCCGAGTAGCTGGGATTACAGGTGCGTGCCACCACGCCTGGCTAATTTTTGTATTTTTAGTAGAGATGGGTTTCCACCATGTTGGCCAGGCTGGTCTCGAACTCCTGACTTCAAGTGAATCCGCCCGCCTCAGCCTCCCAAAGTTTTGGAATTACAGGTGTGAGCCACCGCGCCAGGCTCTCTCTAGTTTCTTCTGTCATTTGCCCATATTTCTGGTCTAATTATTCTAAACAAATTGTGGTTTCCCAAATGCATCAAGCTGTTTCATATGTGCCATGTACCTTGTCTATTCATCCTTCAAGGCCCGTTTTGAATACTAGCTCCTTTGTAAAGCCTTCCTGAGTCCCTCTTTAGGCAGAGTAGATCACTCCTTTATATCACCACTGATCATTCTTCCATCTTTACCACACCATCTCATTTTTCTTCTTTTCTTTTTATTTTTTCAATTACTTGTCAATATGTCTGTCTCACCTTACTGGAATAAATGCTTCTTGAAGTGTGGAATCATGTCTTAGAATAGTAACAACCCTGCAAGTTATCATTAGCTCCATTTTACAGATAAGTAAACTAAGGCTCAAAATAATTAAATGACCTTCCTAAGGTCACAGAGCTAGTATATGTAGTATAGATGGGATTTGAATTAAGTCTGTTCAGACTACTGGTAAGGACGAAAACTTGATAATATACTGTGTTATCACCCTCCTCCAAGTAGAAAATCTGAATTTAAAATAACATCTAGCTAACAGTTTCCAGTGGTTGTCTCTTCCAGTTTCTCACTAAGATATTCAGGGAACAATAAAACTGCTTCATATAAAAACAAAGCTAGGCCCGGCACGGTGGCTCACGCCTGTAATCTCAGCACTTTGGGAGGCTGAGATGGGCGGATCACTTGAGGTCAGGAATTCGAGACCAGCCTGGCCAACATGGTGAAACCCCATCTGCACTAAAAAATGCAAAAATTAGCCAGGTGTGGTGGCATGCACCTATAGTCCCACCTATTCAGGAGGCTGAGGCAGGAGAATCACTTGAACCCATGGGGCAGAGGTTGCACTGAGCCAAGATTGCACCACTGCACTCCAGCCTGGACAACAGAATTAGACTCTGTTTCAAAAAAAAAAAAAAAAACCAAACCAACAATGGCTAGAATCACTTCTTCACAGAGGACTTTCCTGACCACAGAATGGGTTAAATAAATCTCGGTATATATTCTCACAACACTTTATACTTTCCCTTTCATAACACCCCTGACACTTGTAATTACTGGTTTACAGTTCATAGTTCCTCCTAGGTTTTTTTCCTGGAGGTAGAGGACATGACTTTTTCACCAGCATCTGAAACAGTGTACAGCATGGAACAAACTCTCAATATTTGCTAATGGCACCTCTAACTACAGAGACAAAGACATGGCTGGGAACAGCAATCTGCAGAACCTCTCACAGTGAGACAAGGCTATTCCTTTTTATGGGGATCCCAAAATATTTTTTTCTTTTTTGTTTTGTTTTGTTTTTGAGACAGAGTTTTGTTCTGTCACCCAGGCTGGAGTGAAGTGGCGCGATCTTGGCTCACTGCAACATCCACTCTCCGGGTTCAAGCAATTCTCCTGCCTCAACCTCCTGAGTAGCTGGGATTACAGGTGCATGCCACCACGCCTGGCTAATTTTTGTATTTTTAGTAGAGACGGAGTTTCACCATGTTGGCCAGAATGGTCTTGACCTCCTGACCTCATGATCCACCCGCCTTGGACTCCTGAAGTGCTGGGATTACAGGCGTGAGCCACCGCACCCAACTCCAAACTATGTTTTTTAAAAATTCTTTTGATGACAAAACCAAGCTTATAAAAACTATTAGGGCTGGGCGTGGTGGCTCATGCCTGTAATCTCAGCACTTTGGGAGGCTGAGGCAGGTGGATCACGAGGTCAGGAGTTCAAGACCAGCCTGGCCAAGATGGCGAAACCCCATCTCTACTAAAAATACAAAAAATTAGCTGGGTGTGGCGGCGTGTGCCTGTAGTCCCAGCTACTCAGGAGGATGAGGCAGGAGAATCGCTTGAACCTGGGAGGCAGAGGTTGCAGTGAGCCAAGATCACACCACTGCACTCCAGCCTGGGTGAAAGAGTGAGACTCTGTCTCAAAAAAAAAAACCAACAATAACAACAACAAAAAAACCTATTAGGACCACTAAATGTTTATACATGATTTTTTTAATGTAAGAAATGTCATATTTCAATCTTGTCAATGACACTAACCTCATTTAGAGACAACATTAATTTATGGTTCTTTGTGAACATGAGGGCTGGCTATGTCCTATTCTTCACTTCATTGCCCCTTTTTCTTGCCTGTCTCCCACTTATTGAGCCTGAAAACGTCAGATACTCACTTTATCAGTATACTTGTATCTACTATGGCTATGGGATCCAGTTCTTGCAAATGCGTAGATCTTGAGGGAGGGAAAAACTGTCACTGGGAAAATTTTTTTTTGCCCTCCTTAACAAATGAGAAGCATGTGGAGAAAGAAGCTGTATTATTTCCTTTATCCTGTTTTTGCTTTGTATTCTTATAATTTGAGGATGTGCTATCTGAAGGTACAACTGTCAACTTTCAACCGTGATGGGCCAGTTATATGCTGGATATAGAATTCTGGGTTGACAGCTCTTTTCATTCAGTACTTTAAATATGTACTACTGCCTTCTAAATTCCATGGTTTCTGATGACAAATCTGCTGTTATTCTGTTTTTCCCCTACAGGTAAAGTGTCCTCACTGTTTTCAAGATTTTATATTTAGTTGTCAGAAATTTGGTTATAATGTATGTTGGAGTGGATTTCTTTGGGATTTTCCTGTTCGGAGTTTGCTGAACTTCTTGAGTTCTTCTTGAATATGTCCTTCGCCAAGTTCGAAAATTTTAAGCTATCATTTCTTTGAATACCTTTTCAACCATATCGTCTTTCTTCTCCCCTGGGACTCTGACGGTACAAATATTAGAACTTCTAAAAATAGTCCCACAGTCCCTGATGATTTGTTCATTTATATTTTTCAGTATATTTTCTCTCTTTTGTTCAGACTGGGTAATTTCTGATGTTTTATCTTCGAGTTCATTCACTTTTTTCCTCTGTCCTCTCCATTCTGCTGTTCAGTTGACTTTTTAAAATTTTGGCTATTGTATTTTCAGTTTAAAAATCTCCATCTGGTTCTTTACATCTTCTATTTCTTTGTTGAGAATTCTATTTTTTCATGATTCAATTGCATATTGAATCATTTTAAAGATAGCTGCATTAAAGTCCTTGTCAAGTAATTCCAACATCTGTGTCTTTTTGGTTTTAGTATCTATTGTCTTTTCTCATTTAAATTAGTTTTCCTGGTTCTTGGTAGGATGGATGGTTTTCAATTGTATCCTGCAATGTTTTAGTATTATGCTGAGACTCTAGATCTTATTTAAATTTGTTTTTGCAGGCCTCATCTGACTCCATGCAGTGAGAGATGTGGGAGCACCACCTTGTTGCCATCAGGTGGGAGTCCAAGTCCCAGCTCCCCGCTAGGCTTCTGCACACACATCTTGGCTGGGAAGGGTAGAGGTACCTCCTTAGTGCTTCCCAGATAGCCTCCATTGACACCATGAGAGGGAACTTGTTACTGTTTGGGTTGGGGGGATGGAAGGGACACATCATTACTGCCCAGTGGGAATGAAAATCTAGGCTCCTGACTAGGGCTTCACCTTTTCTGATACTATCCCAGCAGGAATGTTGGGGAAGAGACACAGGAAGGGGGGTCTTGTTACAGCTGGGCAAACGGGGGAAGTCTTAAGCTCAATACTCAGTCTTTGCAGGTGAGAGTGGGGGATGGAGCACAGTTTGTCTATTGTTTTTGGCTAGAGTAGGGCAGTTTTTGTCTACAAGTTTTCTGTCTTACTAGGTTGTCCCTTTCCTGGCTTGACTAATAAAAATGGTCTTTTCTAGGGTTTGTCTTGGTCTGTATTCATTGGTGTTTCCAGGTTGACAGCTTCTCTAGCACACATATGAAGAAAAAAAAAAAATCTAGGGAACACATCACCATGTTATTCCTCAGGTCACAAGGTCCCTAGCTGATCTGGCTTCTTCTTGCTACCTTTCAGAGTCTTCTCAGGTTTGTTTTCTGTACATTTTCCAGGGATTTTAGCTGTACTTACTAAGAAAAGGAAGAAGAGTCTCTATTTCATCTTGTCTCAGAACTGGAAGTCCCTGCTCGTCCTTTTACTGCCAAAAAGCATTCTGTTATATGGAGGTACGACAACTTTATCCATTAATCAGTTCATTGACATTTGAATGATTTCACCTTTTTGTCTATTATGATTACTCGTGTATTCACCAAGCCTTTGGGTGGACATAATATTTTTCTATTAGTCCATTTTCACGCTGGTGATAAAGACATACCAGACTAGGAGGAAAAAGAGGTTTAACTGGACTTACATTTCCACATGGCTGGTGAGGCCTCAGAATTATGGCCGGAGGCAAAAGGCACTTTTTACACAGTGGAGGCAAGAGAAAATGAGGATGCAAATGCAGAAACCCCTGATAAAACCATCAGATCTCTCTTGAGACTCATTCACTACCAGGAGAACAGTATGGGGGAAACCACCCCCATGATTCAAATTATCTCCCACTGGGTCCCTCCCACAACACAGGGGAATTATGGGAGTACAATTCAAGATGAGATTTGGATGGGGACACAGCCAAACAATATCAATTTTCATTACTTAAGTAAATATCTAAAAATGGTATTGCTGGGTCTAATGTTAAATATGTGTTTAACTTTACCAGGAACGGCCAAACTATTTTCAAAGTGGCCGTATTTGGCACAAAGTGTTTGGCACTTCCACCTAAAATGGATCAGAGTTATAGTTGCTCCACATCCTCACCAATACTTAGAATTGACAGTTTTTAAAATTTAGCTGTTCTAAAAAATATGCAGTGGTATCTTCATTTTACTTTTGTGTTTTTCTAATAACTACAGCATCTTTTCATGTGTTTATTAACAATCACTATCCCTTATTTGTGAACTTATATGTTCAATGGTGCCCCTCTTTTAACTGTATTGCTTATTGAGTCATGAGTTCTTTATATATTCTGGATACAAATCTTGCCAATATTTTCTCCCAGGCCATAACTTGCCTCTTTATATTTTTAACAGTGTCTTTTGAAGAGCACAAACTCTTAATTTTGATGAAGTCTTAATTTATCAATTTTTTTCTTTTATCATTCATGCCTGGGAAATCTTTGCCAACCTATGAAAGTCACAGTGTCTCATATGCTTTCTTCTAGAAGTTTTATATTTATGTCTGTAATATATTTTTCATTTTTTATCATTTCATATTTTTTATTATTTTTGAGACAGAGTCTTGCTCTCGTTTTATTTCATATTTTATTTTATTATTTTTGAGACAGAGTCTCGCTCTGTCGCCCAGGCTGGAGTGCAGTGGTGCGATTTCAGCTCACTATAAAACCTCCGCTTCCCGGTTCAAGTCATTTTCCTGCCTCAGCCTCACAAGGAGCTAGGACTAAAGGCATGCACCACAATGTCCCACTAATTTTTTTTTTTTTTTTTTTTTTTTGAGATGGAGTCTCGCTCTGTAGCCCAGGCTGATGTGCAGTGGCGTGATCTCGGCTCACTACAAGCTCCACCTCCTGGGTTCACACCATTCTCCTGCCTCAGCCTCCCGAGTAGCTGGGACTACAGGTGCCCACCATCATGCCTGACTAATTTTTTTTTTATTTTTTAGTAGAGATGGGGTTTCACCATGTTAGCCAAGGTGGTCTCAATCTCCTGACCTCGTGATCCACCTGCCTCGGCCTCCCAAAGTGCTGGGATTACAGGCATGAGCCACCTCTCCTGGCCAACTTTTTTGTATTTTTAATAGAGATAGGGTTTCACCATGTTGGCCAGGCTTGTCTTGAACTCTTGACCTCAAATGATCCGCCTACCATGGCCTCTCAAAGTGCTGGGATTACAGGTGTGACCCACGATGCCCGGACATGTAATCCATTTTAAAAGTTGATACTTTGTATATGGTAATGGTTGAGGTTAATTTTTTTTACATATGAATGGCGAATAGTTCTTACACTGTCAGTTGAAATGACTATTTGTTCTTCATTAAATTAACTTGGAATTTTTTTATGGGAATCAACTGACTATACGTGGAAGGGTTTATTTCTGAACTCTATTTTGTTCCACTGATCTATATGTCCATTCTTACTCAGATACTACAGTCTTGATTACATATAGCTTTCAGTAAATCTTGAAATCAGATAGTGTGAGCCCTCCAACTTACTATTTTTCAAAAGTATTTTGGCTATTTTAGGTTTGCATTTTCATATAAATATTTACTTGTTTTTACCTTTTTTAGAGACAGGATTTTGCTGTATTGCCCAGGCTAGTCTCAAACTCCTGGTCTCAAGCAATCTGTCTGTCTCAGCCTCCCAAGTAGCTAGGACTATAGGCCTCCTGAGTAGCTAGACAGTTTGCATGCCATTGTGTCTGGCCCATGTAAATTTTAAACTCATCTTATTGATTTCCTTAAAAAAATACTCAAACAAGGCCAGGCACAGTGGCTCATGCCTGTAATCCCAGAACTTTGGGAGGCTGAGGCGGGCGGATCATGAGGTCAGGAGATCGAGACCATCCTGGCTAACACAGTGAAACTCCGTCTCTACTAAAAATACAAAAAATTAGCTGGGCGTGGTGGCGGGCGCCTGTAGTCCCAGCTACTCAGGAGGGTGAGGCAGGAGAATGGCATGAACCCGGAAGGCGGAGTTTTCAGTGAGCCGAGATCACTCCACTGCACTCCAGCCTGGGCGACAGAGCAAGACTCCATCTGGTGGGGGTGGGGGGTGGGAATTCACAAACAAAAATCTGCCTGGTTTTGTTTTTTGTTTGTTTGTTCTGGCAGATCCAGTGCTGGCTGATGCCTGGATTTTGACTGGCTGAACTTACAGATCAATCTGGGGAGAACTAATGTCTTAGAAATATTGTCTTACAGCCCATGACCATGGCGTAGCTCTTCATTTTAGATTTTCTCTATCACATAGAACCTTGCACATATTTTGTTAGATTTATCCCTAAAATATTTCATGTTTTTGATGCTATTATAAACAGCATTTCTAAAAATTCCAATTTTAATTACTCATTGCTATAGAATACTATTTAGAAATATGTTTTAGTTTTTTTATTGACCTTGTATGCTGGCTAAATTCACTTTTCGGTTTTAGTAGCTTGTTTGCAGTTTCTTTGGGATTTTCTACATAAATGACTAGTCTGGTAATCAACAGGGTTTGTTTTCCTTTCCTAGTGTGTGTGTGTGTGTGTGTGTGTGTGTGTGTCTGTGTGTGTGTCTGTGTGTGTGCGTGCATACCATTTTAAAAGGAAGATTAAATACCTGATAAGTTGACACTGATATTTCCAATTAAAATTAAAGTCTACAGGGTTTTTACTTAACATCTTCTATCTCACATTTGTATCTCCTTTTTCCATTGAGAATTCTGGTTCTCAAGGACACAAGGGATGAAGAATTAGAATATCCCATATTGCTTACCCAATAATCTCAAGATAATGACACCAATAACACTGCCAGTAATATGATTACTTAAAAGTTTGAATAATTTTTTCACATATTCTCACTCCATTCTCTAGTAGTTGTGCTGAATCTACATTGTTAAAGCATGTAGTATTCATTACAAACATTTTTCCTCATTTAGTCTTAGTCTTGGGTCCACAATAAAATAAATATTTAATGTTCGTATTAGAGTTTAATTTGTATCTCTGCAGTCAATGTGGTTGTCTGAAGCTCACTGTCATTCTCTAGCAAACTAGTTTTGCTACAATTACTGTTCATGTTCTGTTTTTATGCAGTGATTTGGAGTGACTCAAAAATAATGCACTATTACCATCATCTTCCCTAAATCCATATGATGATGACTTTTTGAAAAGATCAGGCCATATGTCTTGTGAAATGTCCTACAAATTCTAGAAATCACTACCCATTAGCACACAGAGACATCCTTTTTTTTTTTTAAAAGCATTGCACAATATTCCATTGTGTGGATATTCCAGTTATACAATCAGCCTTCTATTGATGGGCATCTGTGTTGTCTCCAATCCTTTGCTACTACAATGTTGCAATAAATAACCTTGTGCATGTGTTGTTTATTTCTGGAAGTTTATCTTCAGTGTAGATTCCTAATAGTGGGATTACTGAACCATAAGTAAATCTGTCCACCATGTCTTTAGCTTTTTGCAAAAACCCTTTTATACGGGTTGTATCATTTTATACTTCTACCAGCAATGAATGAAACTGTTTCTCTGCAGTCTAGTCAATGAAGTTTTCAATCTTTTGGTATGGCAGGGTAATTTTACCTCATATTTATCTTATAAGTGAGGGTCAGTATCTTTTCTTATGCTTATGTGTCATTTTCATTTTTTTTTCCTGTGAAACATCTGCTTATTTTTTTGTTTGTTTGTTTTTTCTATTGGGCTTGGTGATTCTGAGATGTTAGAGGCTTTCCTCATTGCCTTAAGATCATCCACCCATATTTTCTTCTAATGCTTGAGTGTTTCCATTTTTTTATATTCATTCTTGGTCCCTGTTGAAATGACCAATTCCAGGGGCAGGAAAAGTATCAAACAATGCTGAAATATGTTGCCAGAAAGAAAGGAAGTACTAAAAAAACAATAAGGACACATCAAAGCACACAGAAACAAGATGGAAACGGCCCCTACTGGCCAAATCTGGGACAAATTGAACAATAAAATAAATGTTAGATTATAATTCACAAAGTAGAATTTGCCGGTGAATGCTGATATATGTGAGTGAATCAATAAATAAGTAAATGGGAGAAGGATAATGCCTTCCATACAGTAGAATTCTAACTAGTAAATGTAGAAGAAATCGTGGAATTAGAAAACCACCATTTGGCAACCAGCACAGTAATAACTGTTTCAAGCAAGAATTCTCAATAGATGCTAAAAGGAGTAAGTGAAAGTAATAACAGATTATTCACAGGGTTTCAAAATGTCTCCCAATAAGAAATGACTCAGGTTGGGTTCTCTGGAACCAGATGCTAAGACAAAGAGTTTGGGGTACAATGTATTTACTAGGGACCAGCATATGTGAAAGGAAGGGGGAAGAGGTATAATCGGGCTAAGGGAGCAATCTCACTGCAATGTAGGCCCAGCTTCAGCAACTGGCAGGGAGCTCTGAAGTGGGCAGTCCCACCCCACCTCACTCAGGCATTGTGTGCAAGCTGCACCAGGAAGGGTGTGACCTTGGGTGACATGAGTCATGCTGAAAGTGCTGGAAGCTATCTGCTGACTGCACTGACCAAAACTGAGCAACAAGTCCTTCCTCAAAAAGGAATCCGTGTGATGTGGTGGTCTAATAGAATATTAATTACAAAGAAAAACTGTACCTTTATAGAATGGAGAAACATAGCACACACTACCTTAGGTGCTGATCAACATTAACGGACCCCAAAATATTATAATGACACAGCATTACTTCTGTGATATTCTTGCTGAAAATACATATAGGCACATTTCACCTCATAAGGTGCTTCGATTTATTGTGCTTTGCAGACATTATGTTTTTTACAAATCGAAGGTTGTGGCAACCCTGCATTAAGCTAGTCTATCTGTGCTGTTTTTCCAACACTTTGTGCTCACTTTGTGTCTCCATGTCACATTTTGGTTAATTCTCACAGTATTTCAACCTTTTTCATTATCATAATATCTGCTCTGGTGCTCTGTGATCAGTGATCTGTGAGGTTACTACTGTAATTGTTTTGGAGTACCACCAACTGCATCCATATACGATGGAAAACTTAATATACCACTCCACTGACCAGACATTCCTCTCTCTCCGTGTCCTTGGGCCTCCCTATTCCCGGAGACACAACAATACTGCAATCAAGCCAATTAATAATCCTACAATGGCCTCTAAGTGTTCAAGTGAAAGGAAGAGTCACACACCTGCCACTTTAAATCAACAGCTAGAAATGACTAAGCTTAGTGAGAAAGACATGTTAAAAACCAAGACAGGCTAAACGCTAGGCCTCTTGGGCCAAAGTTAGCCAAGCTGTGAATGCCAAGGAAAAGTTCTTGAAGAAAATTAAAAGTACTACTCCAATGGAGTAGCACTAACTTTGGCCCACGTTGTGTACATGTACCCTAGAACTTAAAGTATAATTAAAAAATTAATTAATTAATTTTAAAAAAGTACTACTCCAGTGAATAGATGAATAAGAAAGTGCAACGAGGCTGATACAAAAAAAGTTTGAGTTTTCTACACAGAGAATCAAACCAGCCACAACATTTCCTTAAGCCAAAGCCTAATTCAGAGCAAAGTCCTAACTCTCTTTAATTTTGTGAAGGCTGAGAGAGATGAGAAAGCTGCAGGAGAAAAGTCTTAAGCTAGCAGAAGCTGATTTATGAGGTTTAAGGAAAAAAGCCATCTCCATAACACAAAAGTACAGGACGAGGCAGCAAGTTTTTACGTAAAAGCTGCAGCAAGTTATTCAGAAGATCTAGCTGAGATAATTGATGAAGGTAGCTATATTAGTCCATTTTCACACTGTGAAATTTGGGTGGGGACACAGAGCCACACCACATCAGTGGCTACACTAAATAACAGATGCCTGCTGTAGATGAAACAGCCTTTTATTGGAAGAAGAGGTCACCTAGAACTTTCCTAGCCAGAGAGAGGAAGTCAATGTCCAGCTTCAAAGAACAGGCAGACTCTTCTCAGGAGCTAATGTAGCTGGGGACTTTAAGTTGAAGCCAATGCTCATTTGCCGTTCCAAAAACCCTAGGGCTCTGAAGAATTATGCTAAATCCACTCTGCCTACACTCTAGAAACGGAACAACAAAACCTGGGTGACAGCACATCTGTTTACAGTATGCTTTATTCATTTTTTTTTTTTTTTTTTTTTGAGATGGAGTCTCACACTGTCGCCCAGGCTGGAGTGCAGTGTCACAATCTCAGCTCACTGCAACCTCCACCTCCTGGGTTCACACCATTCTCCTGCCTCAGCCTCCTGAGTAGCTGGGACTACAGGCGCCAGCCACCACGCCCGGCTAATTTTTTGTATTTTTAGTAGAGACAAGGTTTCACCATGTTAGCCAGGATGGTCTCGATCTCCTGACCTCGTGATCCACCCACCTCGGCCTCCCAAAGTTCTGGGATTACAGGCATGAGTCACCGCACCCAGTGGCTTTATTGAATATTTTAAGCCCACTCTTGAGAAAAAGTGCTCAGAAAAAAGATTCCTTTCAAAATATTACTGCTCATTGAAAATGCACCTTGTCACCCAAGGGCTCTGATGGAGATGTACAAGGAGATTCATGTTGTTTTTATGCCTGCTAACACATCTATTCTGCAGCCCATGGATCAGGGAGTCATTTCAACTTTCAAGTCTTATTATTTATTTAAGAAATACATTTCACAAGGCTATCGATGCCACGGTGATTCCTCTGATGGATCTAGGCAAAGTACATCGATCACCTTCTGGAAAGGAGTCATCATTTCTAGATGCCATTAAGAACACTTCGTTTTTCATGGGAGGAGGTCAAAATATCAACATTAACAGGAGCATAGAAGAAGCTGATTCCAGTACAAGATCATGGATGACACTGAACAGTTCAAGACTTCAGTGGAGGAAGGGACTGCACATGTGGTGAAAACAGCAAGAGAAGTAGAATAAGAAACAGAGCTGAAGATGTGATGGAATTGCCGCAACCTCATGATAAAACTTGAACAGATGAGGAGTTGCTTTTTATGGAAGAGAAAAGAAAATGGTTTTTTTGACATGGCATCTATACCTGGTGAAGATACCGTGAACACTGATGAAATGACAAAAACGATTTAGAATATTACATAAACTTAGTTGATAAAGTATCAGCAGGGTTTGAGAGGACTGACTCCAATTTCTGAAAGAAGTTCTACCGTGAGTAAAATGCTATCAAACAGCATCACATGCTACAGAAAAATATTGTGAAAGGAAGAGTCAACAGATGTGGCAAACTTCGTTCTTGTCTTGTTTTGAGAAATTGCCACAGCTACCCCAGCCTTCAGCAACCACCTCCCTGATCAGTCAGCAGCCATCACGATCGAGGCAAGACCTTCACCAGCAAAAAGATCAAGACTTGCTGAAGGATTAGGTGATTGCTAATTGCTAGCATTTTTTAGCAAAAAGTATTTTTTAAAGACATAATGCTATTGCACACTTAACAGACTACAGTATAGAGTGAACACAACTTTTACATGCAGTAGGAAACCAAAACCTTGTGTGACTTGCTTTGTTTTGATATTTGCTTTATTGTGGTGGTATGAAATCAAACCTGCAATTTTCCCACCAAGGCATGCCTGCAATTCTCTGAATCTAAACATGAGGAAAGATCAGATAAACCTAAATTGAGGAACATTTACAAAATAAACCTTGGCCGAGTGCAGTGGCTCACGCCTGTAATCCCAACACGTAAGGAGGCTGAGGCAAGAGGATCGCTTGAGCCCAGGAACTTAAGACCAGTTTGGGCAACATAGTGGGACCCTGTTTCTACAAAAATTTCAAATATTAGCCAGGCATGGTGGCATATGCCTGTGGTCTCGGCTACTAAAGAGGCTGAGGCAGGAGGATTGCCTGAGCCCAGGAGGTCTAGGCTGCAGTGAGCCGCGAACACACCACTGCACTCCAGCCTGCACTCTGCACTGCAGCAGAGTGATAACAGAGTGATACCCTGTCTCAAAACAAAACAAAGTAAAACAAACCTGTACTCTTAAAAAATCATGATTATGAAATAAAGACTGAAGACCTCTTCCGAATATAAGGACACTAAAGAGACATGACATCTGCACTGTGTGATCCTAGACTGAACTGTGGAGCAGAACAAGGAACTGAGTGGACAAATGAAGTCTGAATAGGCCTACAGATTAAAGATTAGTATTTAATCAATACTAATTTATTGATTTTAATAACTGCACTCTGGTTATATAATATTCTAATTCCCAGGCATGGTGGCTCATGCCTGTAATACCAGCAATATGGGAGGCTGAGGCAGGTGGATCACCTGAGGTCACAAGTTCAAGACCAGCCTGGCCAACATGGTGAGACCCCATCTCTACTAAAAATACAAAAATTAGCCAGGTATGGTGGCATGCGCCTGTAATCCCAGCTACTCGAGAGGTGAGGCACGAGAATTGCTCAAATCCAGGAGGCAGAGGTTTCAGTGAGCCAAGATCGCACCACGACACTCCAGCCTGGGCGACTCTTTCTCAGAAAAAAAAAAAAAGACAATGTTCTCGTTCTTAGGAAATAAAGGTAAACATAGGTAAAGGGGCATTAGCTCTACAACTTAGTCTCATACATTTCAGAGAGAGAATGAATGAATGAATGACAAAGCACATATGACAAATAGTAACACTTAGAAAATGTGGGTGAAGGTTATATGATAATTGTTTGTACTGTTTTTCAAAAGTCAAATTATTTTAAAATAAAAAGTTAAAAATATAAGATCCGCCACGTGCGGATCAACGCCTGTAATCCCAGCACTCTGGGAGGCCGAGGTGGGTGGATCACCTGATGTCAGGAGTTTGAGACCAGCTTGGCCAACATGGTGAAACTGTCTCTACTAAAAATACAAAAATTAGCCAGGTATGGTGGCACACAGCTGTAGTCCCAGCTACTTGGGAGGCTGAGGGAGGAGAATCACTTCAATCCGGGAGGCTGAGGTTGCAGTGAGCCAAGATCATGCCATTGCACTCCAGCCTGGATGACAAGAGCAAAACTCTGTCTCAAAAACAAACAAAAAGTGTGTGTGTGTGTGTGTGTGTGTGTGTGTGTGTGTATGACAAAAGATTTTATCCATTTTTAGTTTATACTAAAACACAGCATGAGGTATGGACCTGATTTTACTGTTAGAAAATATGTATCCAGTTGTCCCATCTTTTCCTCTGTAATTTGATGTGCTATTTTTACAATATTCTAAATTTCTTGAATTAGTCTATTTCTGGACATTATATACTGTTCCATTAGTCAACACATCTGTCCATGCACCATACCACACAGTTTTAAAAAAGAGAGAGAGAGAGACTATTTTTAGAGCAGTTTTCAGTTCACAGCAAAATTGGGCAGAAAGTAGAAAGTTCTCATATACTTCCTGCCCCCACAATTTTAATTATAAGGCTTTTTGGTTTAAAATCTGGGGTATTTCCCCTACTTATTGCTCTTATTTTTCAGAGATTTCCTGGTGGCTTATTCTTTCTTATTTTTCCATAAGACCTCTGGTATCAACTTGTCTAGCACCAGAAACAAAAAAATGTTTACTGGGATTAGAATTCACTTACACATTAATTGGGGGAGAACTGGCTGGCATCTTTGTAATGTTGAATTATTCTGTCTATGAACATAAAGAATGAAATGTCTTTCCATTTGTTCAAGTCACATTTTGGGTCTTTTAAGAATGTTTTCCTCTTGTGAATGTGACATTTTTCTTGTTTTTTTCTAAGGTATTTTCTCTTTTGGATGTTACCAGATATGGACAGTTCTCTTCCACTCTATTTTCTTTTCTTTTCTTTTTTTTTTTTTTTTTTTTCTCTCCTGAGACAGAGTCTCGCACTGTCGCTCAGGCTGGAGTGCAGTGGCGACCACCACTTACTGCAAGCTCCGCCTCCCGGGTTCATGCCATTTGCCTCAGCCTCCCAAGTAGCTGGGAGTACAGGCGCTCGCCACCACGCCCAGCTAATTTTTTTTTTTTGTATTTTTAGTAGAGACGGGGTTTCACCGTGTTAGCCAGGATGGTCTTGATCTCCTGACCTCGTGATCTGCCCACCTCGGCCTCCCAAAGTGCTGGGATACAGGCATGAGCCACCGCGCCCAGCCCTCTTCCACTATATTTTCAAACTAAATTATTGTATATATAAAAAGTATTGGGTTTTGTTTGCTAATTTTTTATTCTGCCATTTTACTCAATTCTTTTTGTCTAGGTTTTCTGTTGTTATTCTCTTGGCTTTTCAACATACACTATCAGATAATCTGCACACAGAAATAGTTTTCCCTTTTCCAAAGTCTCACGCTCCTGATTATTTTCTCTTGAATGAATGTGGTAATTAATTCCGTCAATACAATATTACCAAGTAATGGACATAGTAGGCATCATTATTCCTGGTTTTATAGTGGAATTTTATCAAGCACTTTGTGTGTACATAAATTTTGTTTACGTTAGGTATCATAAATTTTGTTTACGTTGTTTACGTTATGTATCCCTATTTTACTGTTTATCAAGAATGGATGTGTTGGACTTTTCAAATACCTTTTTGGTATATATAGAAATAATGATTTTTCTTACTGGATGTATTAAGATGGTGAATTATAATAATGAATCTTAGCCTAGCTTGTATATCCATCATTTTTTCCTCCAATCCTTTTACCTTTCCCTTTATCGTGATTTCAGGCTCCTGGCTTTTTCCATTTCTATCCTCTATGCCTTCACTGTATCTTCAATCACATCTGTTCACCTTTGGGTATCTTGTAGTTTAGTCTTCATTTCTGATACTGTCTTATTTTCCATTTCTTTCCTGAGTTTGAACAGCTTTTATTTCAGATCTTCCGGCTCGTTGACTGTTTTTATTGAGTTTTAAAAACTTTTGACTTGGCCGGGCATGGTGACTCACGCCCGTAATCTCAGCACTTTGGGAGGCCAAGGCGGGTGGATCACTTGGGGTCAGGAGTTCAAGACCAGCCTGGCCAACATGGTGAAACCCTGTCTCTACTAAAAATACAAAAATTAGCTGGGTGTGGTAGCATGCGCTTGTAATCCCAGCTACTCAGGAGGCTGAGGCACGAGAATTGCTTGAACCCGGGAGGCAGAGATTACAGTGAGCCAAGATCACACCACTGGACTCCAGTCTGGGCAACAGAGCGAGACTCTATCTCAAAAAAAAAAAAAAAACAAGCAAAAAAAAAAAAAACAACTTTTGACTTGGAGTTTCTTTTATTCAGCAGATATTTATTTATATTTAATTTATGTCTGGATGCTGAATTAGTTCTCTTCTTTGTTGCCTTTTAATGTATTTTCATCTACTGAAAAGCATTGATTCTCATTTTTTGAATCAGAGAAATCTACATGGATGCTGTTTTAATTATTGTTCATGCTGAGTTACACTGATTTTCATGGACCATCCACAGCAAGACACCCTCTGGGGCAAAAGGGCTTGCTTAATTTCTTATTTCTACCAGTGCCTTCTCCTGTTACTTCAATGAAGTACAGTTTATTTGCTAGATGGACAGTGCATTTATTTATCCTCTATTGCTTTGATACTCTTGTTTCAGCTGTGTCCTTCCAGTTATTTCCTTCTTTCTCTTTACTATTAAATATTAATACTTCATGGGACACTTTCAACTTCCAAGGTGCCACCTTCTCTCCTAGGAGTTTTTTTTTAAGGCTGCCATCTCAAGTCATAAACACTTTTACAAGTCCCTTTTCTTTTGCATTCTCAGCTGCCATGCTCTGATCCACCAGATTTCAGACCTGTTTTCAGTATTTCCCACTCCGGATAGGGTTCTCATCTTCTGAGGATGAGCAAAGAGCCTGTTATCCTCTGCAGAGTCCCTTACTCTTAGTTCTGATATAGTCACCAGAGTTCACCTAGCTATTCTTAGATGACTATTTCCCCACTCACATATAAACTGCAGTTTTAAAAATTCTCTATGTCCTAGTTATGCCATAGGACCAGGTTATATAGTTGATTTTATTTGCTCTTCCTAACCTGTATGGGTTTTAGAAGGATATGTGGAAAGGTCTGAATTGAGGAACTAAGTCAACTTGTCAAATTATAAATTGAAGAAAAATATGCATCTCCTTTGTAGAGTTATTGTAAAGATCAAAAGATATAGAGAGACCACTTAATTACTTACCGCATTAAATGCATGAATAGTAAGGATAATTATTACTATTTCCTGGGGTCCTTCAATATTGTCAGAAGGATTTAAAATATTATCTGCCAACTCTCATTTTTCTAGAACTTCCACATACAGCTATAGATAACATGATCTTATGATTAGTCTGTGTTCTAAAATTTTGGCTGCATGCGGTGGCTCACACCTGTAATTCCTGCACTTAGGGAGGCCAAGGCGGGAGGATCACTTGAGGTCAGAGTCAGCCTGGCCAACATGGGGAGACCCCATCTCTACTAAAAATACAAAAATTAGCCAGGTGTGGTGGCGTGTGCCTATAGTCCCAGCTACTTGGGAGGCTGAGGCAGGAGAAGTGCTTGAACCCAGGAGGTGGGGGTTGCACGGAGCTGAGATTGTGCCACTGCACTCTAGCCTGGGTGACAGAGCGAGATTCTGTCTCAAAAAAATTAATAAATAAAGAAGCAAAATTTTGTTGTTAGAACCAGGAATACCTCACCTCCCTGGTTTCAGGTTAAGGCTTTAGGCTCTAAACAGACTGCCTGGAAGTCACGGAAGGTTACTTGTTTAATATGTAGATCAACATAGAAACTAGTTGGAGAGATAAATTGGTATGCTGAAGAAATGACTCCCAAATCCAAGTCTATGACCCAGGCCACAGTAAAACAAGAAACATGAGCAAAAAGGAGATAATTTTTCATAAACTGCCATAATTTAAAAGCACTGAAGTCTTCATTCAGATGATGTCTCATACTTTGATATTAGAATATCCTTTTATAAAATGATAGTGATAATAAAGGGTACTTTCAAAAAATACATTATATATGATAAAATTGTAAATTTATGTTGTTCTACTAAATTATTTGTATTGGGCCATAAACCCAAGAAATAAGGATAGATCTGAAATAGTTATAAATACAAACAGCCAGTAAATCAGCCTTCTCTACGTGAAAGTTAGTAGGTATATCCATCCCCTACCTTTTTATGATCTTTTTCCTCCAAACTGCTCGATAGGTACTGTTATACCAAATGTCACCTGCATAAAAATATAGGGCTGGGCACAATGGCTCATGTCTTCAATCCCAGCACTCTGGGAGGCTGAGGTGGGAGGACTGCTTGAGCTTAGGAGTTCGAGACCAGCCCTGGCAACATAGCAAGACCTCGTCTCTATAAAAAATACAAAAATTGGCCAGCCATGGTGTTATGCGCCTGTAGTCCCAGCTACTCAGGAGGCTAAGGTGGAAGGATTACTTGAGTCTGGGAGTTTGAGGCTGCAGCAAGCCAAATGCACTCCAGCCTGGGCAACAGAGTGAGACCCTGTCTCAAAACACATACACACACACACACATACACACACACGTTTTACATGTATGTTTTATATATTTTTATATATATATATGGGAGAGGTTTTGTCTTATTTGCATTACATGCCCCAAACACAAGATTTGACTAGTTATAACAAATATAATGAAAGGCCTGCAAATAGAGCTTATAAATTATTAAATATTTTAATGGACAAATGTATAATGGAAAGGGCACAACTTATAGAGTTACACAGATGTGGATTTGAGCTTTGGTTTTATGTATCAATTGTATGGCCTGAAAAGAGATCTTTAACCTATGAGTCTTTGTTTTTAATCCATAAAATAATGCTAACAATCTCTCTCCAATACAGCTAGAATTAAAAAAGACCTAACATAAGTGAAATGCCTTAGACTATATGTCAGACACACAGTGGGCATACAATAAATAATAATAATAATAGCTATTATAATTAACATTTCCTCCTGACAATTCAAGACAGTTTCCTCACCTGCCTAATGAACAGGCTATCTGAAATCCAGAGGCAACTTTAAGATTATCAATAATACCGATTATCAATAATTGCAAGTTGTCTACTATATGAAAACATTCCAATTCTCCCTCTTCTACTAGCATGGGAACTAGCAGCTACACAATCAATTCACTCATTCAACAAATATCCTATTGAGAACATATTATACCAGACCCTATTTTAGGTTCTGGAAATACAGCAGTGAATATACGACTCTGGAGAGAAACAAAAATAACTGTATGTCAAGTAATAATAGGCGCTATGAGGGGGGAAAAATGCAGGGTGAGGAGACAGTAAAAGACAAGTACTTCTTTTACAGAGGGTAGTCAGGAACGCCTCTCTGATAGGTGACTATCTAAACAGCGATCTAGACGAAGTGAGAGCTAGCCATGCGGAAATCTGGGAGGAAAGCATTCCAGGCAGAAGGAACAGGAAGTTCAAGGGTCCTCCTGTGGCCTGACAGATGAAAAGAAAGGTGGTCTGTTGGCTGAAGCAGAATGAGCAAAGGAAGAAATTAGGTCAGAAGCAGTGGCAGGCCAGAGCATCTAGAGCCTTATATATTTTCAACTTTGAATTTCATTTTAAGCAAAGTGGAAAGCCATCAGAGGGTGCTGAGCAGAGGAGTAATAATCATGACTTGTATTTTTTTAGCAGATTCATTAGCTCTTTGGGGGATAAGGGAAGAATATGCTGTAAGGGGAAAATACAAAAGTCTATTAAGAGGCTATGTATTGCATAAGGAAAAAATCAGTATAATCTCACACCCAGCAACATACACTGTTAATATTTTGGTATATTTGGTATTATTTCCTTCAGATGCTGAGGATATCCTTTTCCTGCAATTAGTCTTAAAAGCTTCCCAGAAGACTTCACATTTAATAAGTCTGTGTTTGTTTTTATATGCTGTTGAATTAGTATGTCCATAAAAATTAACTCTTCCTATGATTCCAATGAGTGGTTCAAAGTTCACGATAGTTAGTAAAATGCATTGGGAAAGCCAAAATAGAGATGTTTTAAAACCAATTTTTTTTTTACATTTTATTTTAAAGACCTATGGATCTCTACTTAAGGGAATCTATTCTCCATAAAACTAGTCACCTTTATTCTTTATTATATCAGTTACTTAAGTGTAATGCCCATCTGTTCAAGTATATGTTCTACATATTTGAGCAGTATCTAAATGCATTGCTTATATGCTTACAGGAATAGTGTCAGATATTAATCTTAAAATCCCACATGGTGATGATGTGGAGGGCTCCCTCCCTTAGACAACACACCCTCCCACACCTCTGTCTATAGAAAATAGATTTCTTAAGTTAGAGATAAAATTAGAGGAAGAGTGGAAAGGAAATTATGTCAGAGAAGTAATGAAGTAATGAATACATAATGCCTTAAAGGCCATGGTAAGGCTTTTAGATATCTTGCTGAGCAAGAGAGGAAGCCAGTCGAGGTCTTGAGAATGGGAGTAACAAACTGATATTAATTTGAAAAAGACCATTCTGACTGCTTCCTGGAGAACACATGGAATAAAGGTGGGGGTGAAGTAGAGAAAGAGACAGGTTTACAAGGATACTACAACAATATAGGTGATAATATGGCATTAACAACCCACCCTAAAACTTAGTTACTTTAAACAACCACTGTTCAATATTTCCTGCAATTGTGTAGGTCAGCAGTTTGGGCTATGATCAGCTGGAATGTTTTTCTACTAACAGCAGTCATCAGGCAGCTCGAATGGGGTGGGAGTCTAAAATGGCCTTGTTCACACATTAGGGGTTCTGGTTTCTCTTGGCTGGGCCTCTTCTCCATGTGGTCTCTCACTCAGCAGTCTAGTCTGGACTCCTTACACGATGACCAGAATGTCCCAAAAGAGCTAAGGCAGAAGATGTATGCTGTCTTGAGGCCTGAGTTCCAGAACGCACATACCTACCACATTCTACTGGCCAAAGCAAGTACAAGGCCAGCCTAGATTCAATGGGTGGTAAACAGACTATTTCTTGATGGAAGATGGTACAAATTATTATTATTATTATATATATATATATTTTTGGAGACAGAGTCTCACTCTGTCGCCCAGGCTGGAGAGCAGTGACATGATCTCAGCTCACTGCAACCTCTGCCTCCCGGGTTCAAGCGATTCTCCTGCCTCAGCCTCCTGAGTACCTGGGATTACAGGTGTGTGCCACCACTCCCAGCTAATTTTTGTATTTTTAGTAGAGATGGGGTTTTGCCATGTTGATGAAGCTGCTCTCGAACTCCTGACCTCAGGTGATCTGCCCACCTCGGCCTCCCAAAGTGCTGAGATTACAGGCGTGAGCCACTGCACCTAGACGGTGCAAATTATTATAGTCATGTTTTTCAATCCATTACACTAAGCAGAGATCATGGTGGTTTAAAGGAGTATAACAGTTGCAGTAGTAGCGGTGAGAAGCAGCTGGATTTTATACATTTAATGACAGAACAAGCTGATTAACCGGATGTAGAATGACTTTTCAACCCAAGAAGTAGAAGGATACAACTGTCATTTACTGAGCTATTAGGAGCAGCAGGTTCAAGTGAGGACAAAAAAGAAAATCAAGAGTTTTGTCTACAATGCCTATTAGATCTCCAAGCAGAGATGTCAAGTAAACAGATTAGAGTCTGGAGTTCAGCATAGTACTACTTCTCTGCCGGAAAGCGAGTGGGCAGAGAAGCAGCCAGGCTGTTATTTGCATGACTAGGGCATAAGGTTCTTCTAAACAGTCTGACTTGGTTTCTAGGTTGTCCAGCATCTTTCTCCTCCATATTTCCTGTCTTTCAAGAAAGCAGGGAAGCCCCAAAGAAGGTTTAGTTTATGAGGGGAAATAAAACAGATCTTTTTTTTCATTTGAGTTTAGGTGGGTTTTAAAAAATATATATTTACAGAGCTCTCTCAGACCAGTTTGCTATCTAGTCACACAGAAAATAATACCAGGACAGATTAACTCACCAGTAGTCATGAGAAAAAAACCCTTTTCTTCAAAAATAACAAAAAGTAAAAGAGAAGGCTAAGGTAACTGCAGAATTCAAATAAATAGGTCTTCTGGCCACTGTATCTTTCAAAGGCAAGTTAGCTAGAAAATTACTACACTCTCGCATCTGAAAATAGATGCAAAATGATAAAATTAATAAAAAGGTGGTTTTTTTTGGGGGGGGGAGACAGGGTCTCTGTAACTCAGGCTGGAGTGCAGTGGTGTGATCATAGCTCACTGCAGCCTCGAAATCCCGGGCTCAAGTAATCCTCCTACTTCAGCCTCCCAAGTAGCTGGGACTACAGGTGGGTACCACCATGCCTGGCTAATTTTTTATTTTATTTTTGTAAAGGGTATTGCTATGTTGCCCAAACTGCCCTTGAATTCCTGGCTTCAAGCAATCCTCCTACTTGGGCTTCCCAAAGTACTGAAATTAGAGGCATGAATCACCATGCCTGGCCAAAAGTTTTTTGTTTTTAATTCTAATCACATTTAACTTTTCCTATAAGTATGCCAACCACTGAGGATAAGATTTAGGGAAATAGATTTTTTTAAACCATGTCAGCATAATTTCAAAGAATCACTGTTTCATAACCCAAAACAAAGACTGTATGTAGGACCAATAAGCCATTTCAGGTAGACTTTACCACTAAAGATTGTGAAATACATGTTTTGTAACTATAATTAGTATTATTATTCTAGATGTTTGTGTGTCCTAACATTCAAACATGATTCAAGTGAGTTTACAAGAGTATGATTCAATTCAATTCAAGTTATATTAATTTAAAGTCTATTAGCACTAGGCTCTAATGGATACAAGAACAAACAGGACCCAATTATACTACAAGTCTTGTAAGCAGGATTATTCAGGTACATAAATAAATATAAGAAAGTGCATACTTTTAATTTATATTCTAATTCAATGTACAAATGATGTGGGGAGGCTCACTAGAAATATATTCCTAAATAAAACTGTGAATATGTTTTGAAAACAGAAAAATACAAATTAGGATGTGAAGTGAAGAGTAGGGGAGAAATACTGATACATAATACACAGATGAACCTCAAAAACATTATGCTATGCAAAATACACCTGACAAAAAGACCACTTATTGGCCGGGCATGGTGGCTCACACCTGTAACCCCAGCACTTTGGGAGGCTGAGGCAGGTGGATCACCTGAGGTCAGGAGTTCAAGACTAGCCTGGCCAACATGGTGAAACCCTGTCTCTATTAAAAATACAAAAAAAATTAGCAGGGCATGGCGGCACACACCTGTAGTCCCAACTACTTGAGAGGCTGAGGCAGGAGAATCGTTTGAACTCAGGAGGTGGAGGTTGCAGTGAGCCAAGATCACACTATTGCACTCCACCCTGAGCAACAGGAGTGAAGTTCCATCTCCAAAAAAAACAAAAAAACACTTATTGTATGATTCCATTTATTTTTTTCCCTTTTTAAATTTTTCTTGGTTTTTATGCTAATCTTCTCTGTACTCTTCCAATTTTAGTATATGTGTTGCAAGCATGTATTATTCCAGTTGTATGAGATGCTCAGAAAAGGCATTTGGAGACAACATGGATTAGTGGTTGCCTCGGGCTGGGGGTGGGAAGAAGGATTAACTGTAAATAGGCATGAGGGATCTTAATGTGGCGACAGAAATGTTCTAAAAACGGATTGTTGTGATGACTGCAAAACTTGGCAAATTTACTAAAAATAACTGCATTGTACATCTTAAATTAGTGAATTTTATGACATGCAAACTATATCTCGATCAAGTTGTCTTTTAAAAACCAAAGGCAAAATTAAAACTTTACAGACATAGAAAAACTGAAATGATTCAGTCCAGCTGACGTGCACTACAATGAATGTTAAAAGAGGCCCTTCAGGCAGAAGGAAATGACACTAGATGGGTTTATAAAAAGGAATGAAGAGAACTAGAAATGGTAACTATAGGAATAAATATATATATTTTGAGTTTTTTAAAACTAAATCTTTAAAAACTATTAATATAATCAACTGTTTAAACTTAGTAGCAATACAGTGTGAGGTTTACAACATATAAAATGCACAATAATAGCATAAAGGCCAAGATGGAAGAGATAGAAGTATACTTTTATAAGGTATTATATATGAAACAGTATGTAACTTGAAGGTGGACTGTGATAACTCAAAGACGCATGTTACAAGCCCTAAAGCAATCAATAAAGTAACAAAAAGAATTACTAGTAATAAGCCAATAAGGAGATAAAATGAATCATTTTTAAAAATCAAAATTAAAAAAATTGTAAAGATCAATTAATTCAAAAGAAGGTCAAAGAAGGAGGAAAATGGAACAAAGAAGAGGACAGACAATAAAACAGAGAGCAAATGATAGACTTAAGCCTATATCAATAATCACATTAAATGTAAATGGTCAAAACCCCCTATTAAAAGGCAGAGATTTTCAGGTTGGATTTTAAAAGACCCAAATATATGCTCTTTACAAGAATTACAATTTAAATATAAGACATATACACATTAAAAGGATGGAGAAAGATACACCATGCTAACAATAATTAAAGGAAAGATTAGTGCCCATGTTAATATCTGCCAAAGCAGATTTCAGAGCAAACAATATCACCAGGGATAATAAAGTCACTTCATAATGTTAAATGAGCCAACTGGTCAATAGGATATCGCAATCCTAAATGTTTTATGCACCTAATTACACAGATGTAAAATACATGAGGCAAAAACTGATAGAACTGCAAGGAGAAATAAATCACAATTATAGTTATACCTCTCTTAATAATTGAGAGAACAAACAGGAAAGCAAGAATATAGAGGACTTGAATAACACTACCAACTTGCCTTAATTGACATTTATGGAGCATTATGACATAACAGAATACTCCACCCAGCAACAAACAGCACAATACATTGCTGAGTACAGACATATTTTTCATAAGCACACATGGAACACAGCTCAGACAGACCACATTCTGGGCTATAAAACAAGCCTGAATACATTTTAAAGGATTTAAGTCATACAAAGTATGTTCTCTGACCACAAGGAAATTTGAAATCAATAACAGAAAGATATCTGGAAAACCCCCAAATAAATGGAAACTAAATCCATGGGGTCAAAGATGAAACCAAAAGTGAAATTAGAAAATAATTTGAATTTTGAAGGGTGGAAGCTGAGTGAGCCGAGATTGCGCCATTGCACTCCAGCCTGGGCAACAGAGCAAAACTGTCTTAAAACAAAACAAAATAAAAGGATTTGTTTGTTCTTTGGGAAAGGGTCTTGCTCTGTAACCCAGGCTGGAGTGCAATGGCACAATCATGGCTCAACGCAGCCTTGAACTCCTGGGCTCATGGGATCCTCCCGTCTCAGCCTCCGGTTGGACTTCAGACACAAGCTACCATGCCCATCTAATTTTTTGTATTTTTTGTAGAGATGGAGTTTTGGCAGGCATGGTGGCTCACATCCGTAATCCCAGCACTTTGGGAGGCCGAGGTGGGTGGATCGCTTGAGGTCAGGAGTTGAAGACCACCCTGGCCAACACGGCAAAACCCCATCTCTATTAAAAATACAAAAATTAGCCAGGCGTGGTGGCACATGCCTATAATCCCAGCTACTCAAGAGGCTGAGGCAGGAGAATTGCTTGAACCCTGGAGGAGGAGGTTGCAGTGAACCAAGATCGCCACACTGCACTCTAGCTTGGGTGACAAAATGAGACTCCATCTCAAAAAAAAAAAAAACAAAAACAAAAACAAACAAACAAAAAGACGAGGTTTCATCAAGCATCCCAAAGTGCTGGTAGTACAGATGTGAGCCACTGTGCCCAGCCCAAGAAAATAATTTGAATTGAATGACAATGACAACACAACATATCAAAATTGATAGAATAAAACTAAAGCAATATTTGGAAGTAAATTTATACGACTAACTACCTAAGAAAGGGCTCAAATCAATGACCTTGGTTTCCACACTAATTTAGAAAAAGAGCATATTAAACCCAAAGTAAAAGAAAGGAAATAGTAAAGATCAAACAGGAAAACAACAAAACAGAAAAGAGAAAAATCAATGAAACAGAAAACTGGTTCTTTCAAGAACAATAAGATACTTCAGAATCAACTGTGTCAAGCTAGTGTGTGCAATGATAGTGCTTAAGTTATTTATCTTAATCTGTCTCTAAATTTGAAGAAGTTATGCAGGAGACACAAGGAAGTATTTGATACAGACTCAAAGTTTAGAGTCCACTCCACAAATTTGTCTGAAAAAATGTAAAAGGTATACCTGTTCTTGGACAAACAACATAGCTCTTTTGTTTGTTGGTTGGTTGGTTTGTTTTTGAGACAGAGTCTCGCTCTGTCGCCCAGGCTGGAGTGCAGGGGTGCGATCTCCGCTGACTGCAAGCTCCGCCTCCCAGGTTCATGCCATTCTCCTGCCTCAGCCTCCCGAGTAGCTGGGACTACAGGCACCCGCCACCACACTCAGCTAATTTTTTGTATTTTTAGTAGAGACGGGGTTTCACCGTGTTAGCCAGGATGGTTTCAATCTCCTGACCTCGTGATCCGCCCGCCTCAGCCTCCCAAAGTGCCGGGATTACAGGTGTGAGCCACCACGCCCGGCCAACATAGCTCTTTTGAGCAACAGTTTCCTCAGAAGTAAAGGGACTGAATGAGATTATCTTTAAAATCTCTTTAAGTTCTAAGATTCTCTACATGCCAAAGAAGAGGTACACATCTACTAACAACTCAAGATGACCTGAACAACAAGATATTCTGATAAAACCTTGGGAACCAGAATTAGCACTTTACTCAAAAATAAC
This sequence comes from Pongo abelii, assembly GCF_028885655.2. Classification (NCBI taxonomy): domain Eukaryota; kingdom Metazoa; phylum Chordata; class Mammalia; order Primates; family Hominidae; genus Pongo; species Pongo abelii. The sequence goes on from NC_071999.2 coordinate 23,290,726, forward strand.
CACCTTAACCAAAGAGAAGAAGTTATTCAATCCATTCATACTTTAAATATCAACCCTGGGGAAAAAAATCATAGGAGAATTTCAGTCTAATTTAAAATCAAGGACCAACATTACTAATTACTTAATCTTTGCTTCTCAGCTTATCACTCCTGTGAGATGGCCGTTTTACATGCATTAACCTTCTTCCTCAATTTCGTCCTCAGTATTACTCCCAGTGAAGTGGGGTGTGTGTGTGTGTGTGCGTCTAATTACAAAATTAGGAAGTTACAGAGGGTGAGAAGGAATGAGGGCCTCTTGGTAATCAACAATTTGTTCAACTTACAGCCAACTGTGGGCCAGGTATTTTTATTGTCTGAGATATTTAGGAATCTTCTGCAGCTGCCTTTTAGGAGAAAAGTACTTTATAAAAATATATCATATACAGGACTGAAATCTGTCCTGAGTGTCCAGATCTGGACACCAAATAGATTAGTCATTCATTGTACAGTGGTTAACAGCATGGGCTTTGGAGCCAAACCCCTTGAATTCCAATTCTTACCATGCTACTTACTGGCTCTATAACCGTAGACAAATTACTTAACCTTATGGGGATCATTATTAAGATTAAATGAATTAATACATACATGTAAAGATATAATTATGATCTTCTCCCCCTAGTTTGATAAAGAATATCAGAATCTAAGAATATCCTATAGGCCGGGAGCAGTGGCTCATGCCTGTAATCCCAGCACTTTGGGAGGCCAAGGCGGGTGGATTGCCTGAGGTCAGGAGTTCGAGACCAGCCTTACCAACATAGTGAAACCCCATCTCTACTAAAAATACAAAAAAAATTAGCTGGGCGTGGTGTCGGGCGCCTGTAATCCCAACTACTTGGGAGGCTGAGGCAGGAGAATCACTTGAACCCAGGAGGCAGAGGTTGCAGTGAGCCAAGATCGCACCATTGCACTCCAGCCTGGGCAACAAGAGTGAAACTCCGACTCAAAAAATATATATATAAATAAAAAGAATATCTATAAAATTATTAAAACAGCACTTTTAAGTAAAACTCACACTTCCCTCCATTTAAGTCCTCCTATAAAGTAATATATCTATACATATTTCAGTGGGAGGGTCAGTACTTATGAAAACAAATACATACAAGTAGTTTAAAGGATAGTTTTAATATGAGTAAATGCACTTTTATGCTCAACTATTTTATACTCCAGTGACACTGCAGACCTCCCAAATTCTCTCTAGTTAAAATGAGATAACTCAGAAGTTAATACAGCCTCTACATAAGACCTTTCATCACCAAATATTTTAAGATTCTGCCAAGCATCAGGCCATAGTTGTAGAATGTTTTAACTTAATGAAATTGTAGGGTATAATCTCTACAGAATGGGCCTCAAGCCTAACTAAGTGATCTCCAAAAATATGCCAACGTCTTTAACCCCCCACACCATTATGGACCAAAGAATTACAGCTCCATTGACCCTCATAGCTCACTGAAGTTATATGAAAGAACGGAAAGATGTGGGTCACATTCCAATAATCAACAATTGTGTGACCTAATCAAAAAGACCTATTCGCTCAGTCTCACTTCCTCCACCTGTAGAGATACCTATGCTGTGACATACTGAAAGAATTAAAGGAGAGGGTGAATGAAATGTCCCCTCTATGCCCACTAGCACATGGCACTTCTCAATTCAAGTTCATTTCTCTTTCTTTATTTGAAGTGGTAAAAGAAATCAGAAGCAATTTAAGACTTTTCACAGCACTGCTTGATCTCATTTTTTAATATTTTTGACAAAAACCATCTACAGGTTAAGCTGTGGAATCTCAACATAAACGCACATTTTTAGTGCTCCTTCAGCTTTACTTCAAAACCACTATGGGAATTAAAATATGGTAGGAATAATCTTCTGACAGAATAGAAATGATATAACTTTTGGAATAAATGCTCACTTCAGAGTAAATAAGATAAAGGAGGTATCATCATAAGTTGATGAGAATCCTACGATCACTATCACTTTCTGGAAGTAGCTCCCAGAAATATTTAAATCTAGTAATTTTAATTGACTCAAACATCATTTTTAGTAAACATTCTGGTATCCAAAAGGATGAGACTAAACAGTGATATTGAAAAGATTAATATTATTTGAAAATGTATTCCACAACTAATTTATTCTGGGCCTACCTGCAGGGATAGTCGTCTCAAAATTAAACGTTCTATAGGTACAAAGTAATTTTAACAGTGGATGTTTTAATTTCAAAACTTATAAATTTTCTGAGCCAAAGCATTCTCTCCCATGTATAGAACTAGGGTTTTAACCAAATACTTGGTTGAAAGCTGTACAAATCCAAACATAATTGAAGTCTTGATTCTGCCACTTTCAAGAGTGGGTGGTACAGATTCTTCTCATTCATAGCATTAGTTTCTAGCTCATGTGGTTCTTTATTCAAAGAATACTATTAACAGTCCTTCATAAAATGGTAGATTCAGTCTAAGGACTAAGAGTAGAACATTCTGGAATAACAATAACGTTTACAAACACCACTTACCATTTGGTCCTAGGTTTTCATAAAAAATTGATATAGGCAGCAGATGTATACAGAACAACCTAGTTGAGGCCGGTTTAAGTGTAAAATACCCACGTACTCAAAGCCTAAGAAGAATTTACTTAAGACAAAACAATCTTGGAGAAATTGCCCAATATCACAAATATAGCAGTCACCCCTAAACAGTGTTTTGATTAATGACAACCAATTTCCTTCAATCTTAAAGGCAACCAATTCAAGCCAGTAGGTTAAATCCTTGAAGTACACTGCAATGCTACTCCTTTTTTTCCAGGGAATCAGATGAGAATTTTGTGCTAAGAACTAATCAGGGAAATGGAAGTAACGAAAACAACACGCCAAAATATGAGTATAAGAAATATAAGCCTCCTTAATAATCAGCCAAGAAAAAGATAATCAAGTTATGTCTCTTCCCACCCATTCTTTCTGTCTTAACCTTTTGCAAAAGTCGGCTGGATTCAGAGTAGAAATAAATGAATTTTACAATGAGTCAAGTACCATAAAAAATCAAAAGTGGGAGCTTACTCGTCCTCCAGGTCTGACTCGCCTCCAGCCCGAGGCTACCAAAACACACACCTCCCTTCCCCCAACCCGCCACAGCCGGCTCTACAGGTAACAGGCGTTTCTTCTCGCGCAGTTTGAACAAAAACAATCCAGAAGGAACAGATTTGGTTTTTTTGAAAAAATGAACAAAAGCCAAAAAGGCCACAAACACAACCTAAACCTTCTAAGAAGCTCGACTACTCCCGTTCTGCACGTTCCTTCCCAGAAGGATGCGGACCCCCGGTGTCGGCGGGAACCAGGAAGCTCTTGGGGCCTCCCTGGGCCAGACCTGCACCAGGGAAGCCGCCGCAAGGCTTCAGGAGCCCCAGGTCGCCCGAAGGCCGCGCCGCAGGATTGAACAAAGCGGCGGGTGCAGCGACCTCGGCGCTTCCGAGCGCGTTCGGGGCCGGACGCCCGGCGTCCGGCGCTGGCTCCAGAAAGGCGGCGGGCGCCGGGCGCAGAGGCCTATCTAGCGCCCTAGCCGCGGCCCGCGCTCCGCCGCAGTCCCCGGGGACGGTACTCACACACGCAGAGCTCCACCACGTACGCGTAGTAGGACCAGACGACCACGAAGGTGATGAAGAGCACCGGCACCCAGCCCACGACGCGCTGGCAGCAGCGCCACAGCGTCCAGGGCGCCATGTTCCGCTGGCGGCTGCCAAGCCCCGCGTCCCACCGTTCTGGGGAACGCGGGAGCCCCGGCGACTGCGACTCGGACGCTCCAGGCGGCTGCTGGTCCAGCTCCCCCGCCTCCGAGGCAGGACTTGTGGGAGCAAAAGTCCGAGGCGCCGCCGGGACTCCTCCCGTCCCGGCGCCCGGCCAGGCCCCGCCCCCACCCCACATCCCGTCGCCCCCCTCCCCCCGCGTCCGTCCCCGCCCGCCCGCCGCGGGCTGCGGGCCGCCCCCGGTCTCCGCGCCGTTGGGGCGGGGTTTCCGCGGCCGGGGAGTCGGTGAGGTGGCGGGGCCGCAGCTCGGGACCGCCCATGGGGCGTGGCGGGGCTGGATGCGGACAGGCTGGGCAGACGCGGGAGGCCGGGGAAGGAGAGGCGAAAAACACGCCCTTGATGGATGAGAGGGACAGGGGATAGCTTTTGTGGATCTAGACTCATTGGGGGAGGGAGACTATGGAAATAATTCCTTAGCTGATTTGTGGATCTTGGGCCTCTCTGTGTACAGAACTCGCTCCACTGGGGTTCCTGGGACATTGAGTAGTAGGGGCACTGTTTCAAACATGACAAGGCCATTCCCCACTCAGTGTGCGAAGAATGCATTGTTAGAAGGCTCCTCCTGTGGTTTTTATGTCCATCTTGGCGGAACCCCTCCCTTTCTTGAAGATGGAACGGTAGATACCTGTAATTTCGGGTAGAAGCCATGTAGGGTCCATCAGTTTGATTCGTAACCCAAATTTAAGATTGAGTAGCGAGAAGGAAAGGGCATGTAAATGACCCTCTCCTTGCCCCGCAAACGACTACGGAAATCTAAAGAATTTATTTACAACTAGAGATTGCTAAGCAATGACGATAATCGTATAGAACCCAGAAGCATCACTGTGAAGACTTCACAATGCAAGGTCAGACGCATTAGAAGGGATTGCAGACCGCAATCTTCATACCAGTTCCTGCTACTAGCATTCAGTTTTGGTTAGAATGAATTTTTGTGTTTGTTTTTTGAAACAGGGTCTTCTCGCTCTGTCGCCCAAGCTGGAGTGCAGTGGCGCGACCTGGGCTCATTGAAGCCTCGACCTCCCGGCTAAAACACTCCTCCTGCTTCAGCCTGCAGAGTAGCAGGGACTGCAGGCCCGCCACCATGCCCAGCTGATGTTTGTATTTTGTGCAAAAACTAGGTTTCGCCCTGTTGCCATGCTGGCCCTGAACTCCAAGGCTCAAGGAATCCCAACCCCTCTCCACCTCCCAAAGAAGTGCTGAGATTACAGGTGTGAGCCACCACGCCCGGCCTACACTGAGCTTTAAATTAGCTACTGTTCACTAAAGTCTCCATGAAGAAGACTTCACCCTTTGCAGTGTCAGAGAAATGTAGTAAAAGCGAGTAATTATTTAATCACTGCACACTGCTGCTTGAGTAATAAAGCATGTATAAAAGATTCTGTTCTTCCCGATTTTGTGCCTTAAAAGTCATATTAGTTAGTGGCCTAGTTGACAGTAGGTTCAGGTTCAAGTTCAACTAGTTTTCCAGAGAGGCTGCTTAGGAGGGTTAGACCTCAACATAGAATTCGGATGGACATGGAAGAACATAAAGCCGTTTCTCCTCTATGTCATCTCTACGTACCAAAATCATGCTGCTAGAGCTCAGCACAAAGCCATGTCCTTTACAAGCTCCAGGGCTGTTAGAAATGATCTTTCATGACATTTTGTTTATAACCTAACTATAAAACTGTCACATTCGTTTCCTAGGGTGACTATAACAAAGTACCACAAAACTGGGGAATAATAGAAATTGGTTGTCTCACAGTTTAGGAGGGTAGGTGTCCCAAATCAAAGTGTTGGCAAGGATATTGGATATGGTTTGGATGTTTGTCCCCTCCAAATCCCATGTTGAAATGTGATCCCAATGTTGGAGGTGGGACCTGGTGGGAGGTATTGGATCATGAGAGTGGATCCCTCATGAATGGTTTAGTGCCATCCCCTTGGATGAGGGGTTCTTTCTCTAGTAGTTCACACGAGATCTGGTTATTTAAAAGAGCCTGATCCTTCCCCCACTCTCTCTCTTGCCATGTGACACGCTGGCTCCCCTTTGCCTTCTGCCATGATTGGAAGCTTCTTGAGGCCTCACCAGAAGCATATGCTGACCCCATACTTTCTGTACAGCCTGGAGAGCTGTGGGCCAATTAATCCGCTTTTCTTTATAAATTACCCAATCTCAGGTATTCCTTTATATCAGTGCAAGAATGGCCTAACACAGCCATGTGACCTCTGAAACTTGTAGGGGAGAATTCTTCTTTGCTTCTTCCTAGCCTTTGGTGGTGGCCATTAGTCCATGGCATCCCTTGACCTGCAGTGGCAGTGGCATCACCCCAATATCTACTGCTATCCTCAGGTGGCATTCTCCTTTCCTGTCTCTCCCCTTATATTGGATTAAGGGCCTACCCTACTCTAGTATGGCCTCATCTTAACTAATTACATCTACAACAGGCCCACTTCCAAATAAGGCCACATTCTTTTTTTTTTTTTTCGGTAGAGTCTTGCTCTGTCACCCAGGTTGGGGTGCAGTCCCCTGATCTTGGCTCACTGCAACTTCCACCTCCCAGCTTCAAGTGATTCTCCTGCCTCAGCCTCCCGAGTAGCTGGGATTACAGGCGTGCACCACCACGTGCGGCCTGTATTTTGTATTTTTAGTAGAGACGGGGTTTCCCCATGTTGGCCAGGCTGGTCTCAAACTCTTGGAATCAAGTGATTTGCCTGCCTCGGCCTTCCAAAGTGCTGGGATTACAGGCCTAAGCCACGTCGGTCAGCCAATAGTTTTGATACTCATTGAAATGTGTGATCTTGCCTACTACCTTGTAAGGTTCTGGAAGGTAGAAAGTATTTCTTGCACATCTGCAGTGACTTGCAGTAGGAAATATTTAGTAAGAAATTGTTGAACGAATATTTAAAGTTTTCTATTGTTATCCAGTTACTCCTCCTAACTCCTGGCGTTGCCAACCAGATCACATTAGTTTGTGATTTCTTTTTTCCTTTTTTCTTTTTTTTTTTTTTTGAGATGGAGTTTTGCTCTTTCGCCAGGCTGGAGTGCAGTGGCGCGATCTCAGCTCCCTGCAACCTCCGACTCCCTGGTTCAAGCGATTCTCCTGCCTCAGCCTCCCCAGTAGCTGGGATTACAGGCACACACAACCACGCCCAGCTAATTTTTTGTATTTTTTGTGAGCCACTGTGCCTGGCCAGTTTCTGATTTCTAAATGACTGCCACATATTCTAAGGAGATTTATGTGGGATCTAGAGAATATTTCTGATCTATGTCCTTGTACAATGAGGACAGACACATTTTTGAGGAGGTAATATTTTTATTATTTTGGACTTTTTCTGTCATAAATGGTTACAGACATGAATTAATGTTCTTTTGCTTGTGAGCAATAGAAGCCAGTGTCTTAAACCCCTTCCTTCCATTTCCATGTTGGGCCTGTGATTTCACTCCATCTTTGCTACTAGTTTTGACAACAGGGAATCATTTAAAGACTTTAGGCAGTGTAGTGACGTGAGCAGAATTACATTTTATAACGATCACTCTGGCTGTGGTAGGAAGAACGGATTGGAGGGAGGAAAGTCTGGAGGCAAAGTGACCAGTTGGGAGGCTATCGCAGTCGTAGAGGCAAGAGATGGTGGTAGCCTGACCTTGATTTGTGGCAGTGGAGAAGGTGATAAGAAAGCTACTTAGGGCTGGGTGCGATGGCTCACGCCTGTGGTCCCAGCACTTTGGGAGGCCACAGTGGGCAGATCACCAGGTCAGGAATTTGAGACCAACCTGTCCAACGTGGTAAAACCCCATCTCTACTAAAAATACAACAACAACAACAACAAAAAATTATCTGGATAATCCCAGCTGCTCTGTAGGCTGAGGCAGGAGAATTGCTTGAGCCTGGGAGGTGGAAGTTGCAGTGAGCCAGGATCACGCCATTGCACTCCAACCTGGGCAACAGAGCAAAACTCTGTCTCCAAAAAAAGAAAGGAAGCTACTTAGGACTTCAGACCAGCTTTGATGTACCCACTCTACTCCAAAACATAGCAATGGTAGATAGAAAACAAAAGGCAAAGTCAGCCTCAAACCCTCATCCCCAACCTCTATCCCTCTCCATTCTCTAACAAAAGAGAATTGTGCTGATTGATCTCTAGGATAATGGCTTTTCATGGAGACTGGAGGACACCATGCAGCTCCCTAACCTGGAAGTAAACCAAGCTGCCAACTAGCCTGGAGACTAGATCTGTGGTTTCCCCATTATAACCACCATCCAGGAACCTGAAAATACCATTTTAAGTTCTAGTTCTGGACTGAGAGCTGGGGAAGAATGAGGGCAAGTAGAGGCAGCTATGAAACGATTAGACAGCGTTTCTGGAAACCATGTACATATAAATGTGGAAAGAGTGAAGAAGAAAATACAAACAATTCACTAGTTCAAAATTAAACCACAATTTCAAAACACATGAAGAGATCTAATACTGAAAAAGGATGCAAATAAAAATCACAATCAGAACTAGAGTTCACTCAAAATAAAATTAATTATTTTATTTTGAAGCAGTCTGATGAAGACTTTTAAAAACAATATTCAGCATGCATATACAAAGAGGTAAATGAAGGAACATCTTCCATCTGAAAAGTGCACAAAATTTGGAAACAAAATAATAGACAAAAATGGGAAAAAACAGGTAGATTTGGCCGGGCTCAGTGGCTCATGCCTATAATCCCAGTGCTTTGGGAGGCCGAGGTGGGTGGATCACGAGGTCAGGAGTTCAAGACCAGCCTGGCCAAGATGGTGAAACCCCGTCTCTACTAAAAATACAAAAATTAGCCGGGCATGGTGGCGGGCACCTGTCATTCCAGCTACTCAGGAGGCTGAGGCAGGAGAATTGCTTGAACCTGGGAGGCGGAGGTTGCAGTAAGCTGAGATTGCACCACTGCACTCCAGCCTGGGCGACAGAGCGGGACTCCTTCTAAGAAAAAAACAAAAAACAAAAAAACAAACAAGCAAAAAACAACAGGTAGATTTGAAAAATAATAATTACAAGTCTTTGAAATAAGAAAATATTACTGTCAAATTTAAAACTTAATAGACAGAATAAAATTCCAATCTGGACATTGTGGAAGAGGGACTTGGCACACAAGGTCCTGGGTCTTGCTTCCTGCAGCAGTGGGCTGAATCTTACTGTGCAGCCCTTTGAATATGTCAACCCATCCAAGTGGCGGAGGGGTGGGCTGGAATATATGAAGAAACATAGGCTGGGCACGGTGGCACACACCTGTAATCCCAGCACTTTGGGAGGCCGAGGTGGGTGGATCACCTGAGGTCAGGATTTCAAAAGCGGCCTGGCCAACATGGCAAAATCCTATCTCTACCAAAAATACAAAAAATTAGCTGGGCGCCTGTAATCCCAGCTACTCGGGAGGCTGAGGCAGGAGAATTGCTTGAACTCAGGGGGTGGAGATTGCAGTGAGCCAAGATCGCGCCACTGCACTCCAGTTTGGGTGACAGAGTGAGACTCCGTCTCAAAAAAAAAAAAAAAAGACAAACCCATAAAACCATGTTTTTGTCTTTCTACTGATGGGGTTCAGGACATGTTACCCCAATATATGGCACCTTGGCATTTGAAGGAACAACCAAAACAAGAAGGTGTCTCTGACCCATCCTTCCCTCCTAAAGCAGGCCATAAAAGAATTCTCTGAAGTAGGCCATAAGACCCTCATTAGGGAGGTGCCCTCCCTATACCTGGAAGTATATCCTTCAAGACACAGAGATACCAACAAACTGAACCAAACTAGCCTTGCTAATTCCCCCCTACTTCATTGCTATTTGTCCTCCAATCATAATTCTACATGACTGTCCATAAAAAACACAGTTTGTCCTGTTTTTTGGGTCTTCATTTCTGAAAGCTCCTGTGTCACATAAAACTTAAATAAATGTGTATGCTTTTCTCTTGCTAATCTGTCTTTTATGACAGGTGCCTCAGCTATGAAATGTGCACTGGGTGAGAAATCTTTCCTCCCCTACACTACCAACTATCAAAATTGAGAACTTCAGAAGGGCCATGTCTTGCTTGAGGAACAAGTGAGTTAGGGAAAATTGCAAGTCCACACTCTTCAGTGATGCTCTGGGAAGGGAGAGAAGGAACGGGAGCAGGTTTAGGGTGGGATGAGGAAGAACAGAAGGGACGTGGAGCCGGTTCAGGAAGCAGACGCATTACCTGTGGCTGGAAACCCAGTTTGCTCACTCCTTTAACCTTCCTCCGTGTATGTCCTGCCCTCAACTCTCACCTGGATTAGCTCACAGCCTCCCCTCTGCTGCCCCCACACACCACTGCCCTCCTCCAGCCTTCTGTAAACACTCTTTCATTCCTGTGCTCGCCCAGAAACAAACCTGTTCTGATAAACTTCTTTGTGCTAAGCACTCGGGAACACAGAGAGAAAATGTTTGCTCTTGTGCAGCTTTGGTTCTTTGTTTTCCATTTGCCTCCAGTCCACAGAGTGAGCCTTTAGAAAATTCAGTCTGCTTCATACACTTGAATGGCCGAAATGATGAGGCATTAACGAAGGCTTCGTAGGCCCTGCAGCTCAGCTGCCTTCCTGCTCCACCGCATCTCCATAGCCCTTCCTTCTGGACGGCCTGCCCCAAGGCTGTGTTTCTCTGTGAACCTCAGCACACATTTGTACAGGTCATGCTGTTCCATCTGGGAGCTCTGCCTGCAAAATTTTGGCCCCTTCCTCCTCACCCCAGATTCCCCACCCCTCCCTCAGACCTGGCTTCCTACTAAGGGATAAGAAATAAAAATACCCTCCCTGCAACCTGACTGATCAGATTCCCCCTTGGGCAAGAGGACCCCACAGAAACCTTAAAAACGGAGTACCTCACCATGATGGGATGGTAGCGTCACACGCCTCATTACACCCCCTCCCTTTTGTGGATTAAACACAACTGACCAGCATTAATGGTAAAATAGAGATTATAAGACTGACAGAATGGAGTGTTTGTGGCAGTAAGATACCAAATTATAAACAAGATCATGCCAGGCAAAGGTTAAGTAGTGAACCCCCCTACACTTAATAAATTATGCTCTAACTGCCACAAGGGATTTTGTTTGTTTATTTTTTTTCTCTAGCAGCTAAACAAGCACTGGCCTGGAGATAAGCAATATTGAAACAATTACAACTCCTCTGACCTCCACACGCTGCCTATCTGCCCCCCACACCCTCTTTCCACCAGCCGTAGCTACAGCTTTGATTGGACAAGAGACTGATTTTAGTAACTTTCTCCTGGTAAGAGACCACCGACCATGGACTGGCTCTGGCTGGTTCACAGAGGCTGTGCACTGAGTGCCTTTGCGTCCCTGCCTCACTTTTTGACGTATAGGGCTTGACTGCAATGCATTGAAATATTAAGGCTTGTCTACGGCCATACGACCCTGAACGCGCCTGATCTCGTCCGAAATATTAAGGTTCCACTTCAAGGTGAACGTGGGTCACATGTAACATATATGTTTATCCAGTCTGCATGCATTAGGCCTCCCTCACAAATATTTGTAAGATTATCCTGTAACTTACTGAATATGTATATACAGCTAATCTCATTGGGCACAAATCACAGCCTCTCCTTTTTTTCTCTGAAGTGCCTGCTTTTTGTCTCTGCGAGAGGATGTGTTTCGCAGCCTGTCAGGAAGACCACCTGCAGGCTACAACCCTTCATAGGAAATGCAGCTCTTTTCTCCAAGTTTATAGATCTCATGATTTTTTTTAACTTTTAATTTTTGTGGGTACATGGTATGTGTATATATTTATGGAATATATATGATATTTTGATATAGGCATACAATGTGTAATAACCACATCAGGGTAAATGAGGCATCCATCTCCTTAAGCCTTCATCTTTTGTGTTACAAACAATTCAGTTATAATCTTTTAGTTATTTTTTTCTTTTTCTTTCTGTCTTTTTTTTTTTGAGATAGAGTCTCACTCTGTCGCCCAGGCGGGAGTGCAGTGGCAGGATCTCGGTTCATCGTAACCTCTGCCTCCCAGGTTCAAGCAATTCTCTCGCCTCAGCCTCCCAAGTAGCTGGGACTACAGGCACCCGCCATCATGCCTGGCTAATTTTATTTTTTTCCTTTTCTTTTTTTTGAGACAGAGTCTCACTCTATAACCCAGGCTGGAGTGCAGTGGTACAATCATGGCTCAGTGTAAATGGGATTACTTTTTTGATTTCCAGATTGTTCACTGTTGGCATGTAGAAATGCTACTGATTTTTGTATGTTGATTTTGTATCCTGCAACTTTACTGAATTTATCAGTTCTAATAGTTTTTTGGTGGAGTGTTTAGGTTTTTCCAAATATAAGATAATATCATTTGCAAACAGGGATAATTTGACTTCTTCCTTTCCAATTTGATTGCCTTTTTTTTTCTTTCTTTTGATTGATTGCTGTAGCTGGAATTTCAGTATTTTGTTGAATAACAGTGGTGAGAGTGGGCATCCTTGTCATGTTCCAGATCTTAGAGGAAAGGCTTTCAGTTTTCCCCAATTCAGTGTGACACTAGCTGTGGGTCTGTCATATATGGCTTTTATTATGTTGAGGTATGTTCCTTTTTTTTTTTTTGAGACAGGGTCTCACTCTGTAACCCAGATTGGAGTGCAAGAGCATGATCTCAGCTCACTGCAACCTCCACTTCCCAGGTGCAAGCAATTCTCCAGCCTCGGCCTCCTGAGTAGCTGGGACTACAGGCATGAGCCACCAACACCCAGCTAATTTTTGTATTTTTTGTAGAGACGGGGTTTTGTCATATTGCCCAGACTGATTTCTAACTCCTGGACTCAAAGCAATTCACCCACCTTAGCCTCCTAAAGTGCAGGGATTACAGGTGTGAGCCACAACACCCGGCTAGAGGTATGTTCCTTCTATACCCAGTTGTTTGAGGGTTTTTATAAGGAAGGGATGTTGTATTTTGTCAATTGATTTTTTAGCATCAATTGAAATGATTATATGGCTTTCATCTTTTATTCTGTTGATATGATGTATCACATTGATTGATTTGCATATGTTGAACCATCCTTGCATACCTGGGATAAATCCTGCTTGGTCATGATGGATGATGTTTTTTTTTTTGAGATGGAATTTCTTGCTTGTTGCCCAGGCTGGAGGGCAATGTCACTATCTCAGCTCACTGAAACCTCAGCCTCTCAGGTTCCAGTGATGTTCCTACCTCAGCCTCCTGAGCTGGGATTATAGGCACCTGCCTCCAAGCCCAGCTAATTTTTGTATTTTTAATAGAGACAGGTTTCACCATGTTGGCCAGGCTGGTCTCGAACTCCTGACCTCAGGTGATTCCCCAACCTCAGCCTCCCAAAGTGCTGGGATTACAGACATGAGCCACTACACCCAGCTTTAAGCCACCGCACCTGGCCTGATGTTTTTAATGTGTTGTTGAATTTGGTTTGCTAGTATTTTGTTGAGCATTTTTGCATCAATGTTCATCAGAGATTAGCCTGTAGTTTTCTTCTTTTGATGTGTCTTTGTCTGGTTTTAGTATCAGGCCTCATAGAATGAGTTTGGAAGTATTCCTCCTTTATTTCTAGGAAGAGTTATTATGACTTTAATCTAAAGGAAATAATTTTTACTTGTTACTGGTCTGTGCAGGTTTTGGATTTCTTCATGGTTCAATCTTGGTAGTTTGTATATGTCTAGGAATGTATCCATTTCTTCTAGGTTTTCCAATTTATTGGCATATAGTTGCTCATAGTAGCCATAAGGATCCTTTGAATTTCTGCAGTATCAGGTGTAATTTTCCTTTTTCACCCCTATTTTATTGATTTGGGTTTTGTCTCTTTTTTTTCTTAGTCTGGCTAGAGGTTTGTCAGTTTGTTGATCTTTTCAAAAAGCCAACTTTTCATTTTATTGATCTTTTGTGTTGTTTTCTCTGTTTCAGTTTCACTTATTTCTGCTCTGATCTTTATTAGTTCTTTTCTTCTACTAACTTTGGGTTTGATTTGCTCTTGCTTTTCTAATTCTTTAAGATGCATCATTAGGTTGGTTATTTAAAAATTTCCTTCTTTTTTGATATTGGCACTTATAGCTCTAAACTTCCTTCTTAGTACTGCTTTTGCTATGTCCCATAGGTTTTGGTATGTTGTGTTTCCATTATTGTTTGTTTCAAGAAAATTTTCAATTTTCTTCTTAATCTCTTCATTGACCCACTTGTCATTCAGGAGCATATTGTTTAATTTCCATGTGTTTGTAGTTTCCAAAATTATTCTTGTTATTGATTTCTATTTTTTTTTTTTTGAAACAGAGTTTTGCTCTTGTTGCCCAGGCTGCAGTGCAATGGCACGATCTCAGCTAACCACAACCTCTGCCTCCTGGGTTCAAGCGATTCTCCTGCCTCAGCCTCCTGAGTAGCTGGGATTATAGGCATGCACCACCAGGCCTGGCTAATTTTGTATTTTTAGTAGAGATGGGGTTTCTCCATGTTGGTCAGGCTGGTCTTGAACTCCTGACCTCAGGTAATCTGCCCACCTTGGCCTCCCAAAGTGCTGGGATTACAGGCGTGAGTCACCGCACCTGGCGAGTTTCTAGTTTTATTCCATTGTGGTCAAAGAAGATACTTGATATGATTTCCATTTTTTGAATATTTTAAGACCTGTTTTGTGTCCTAACATATGGGCTATCCTTGAGAACGATCCATGTGCTGAGAAAAGAATATGTATTGTGTAGTCATTGGATGAAATGTTCTGTAAACATCTATTAGGGCCATTTGTGCTATAATGCAGATTAAATTTGATGTTTCTTTGTTTGCTTTTTCTTTTTCTTTCTTTTTTTTTTTTTTTTTTTGAGACAGGGTCTGGCTCTGTTGCCCAGGCTGGAGTGCAGTGGTGTGATCTCAGCTCACTGCAACCTCTGCCTCCTGGGCTCAAGCAGTCCTCCCACCTCAGCCTCCTGAGTAGCTGGGACTACAGGCACATGCAACCACACCCAGCTAATTTTCGTATTTTTTTGTAGAGATGGGGTTTTGCCATGTTGCCCAGTTGGTCTCAAACTCTTGAGCTCAAGCAAACCACCTACCTTGACCTCTCAAAGTGCTAGGATTACAGGTATGAGCCACCATGCCTGGCCTTCTTTGTTAATTTTCTGTCTTGACAATCTGTCCAATGCTGAAAGTGGAGCATTAAAGTCTCCAGCTATTATTTTATTGGGATCTATCTATCTGTAATAATATTTGCTTTGTATATCTGGTTGCTCCAGTGTTGGGTGCATACATATGTACAATTGTTATGTCCTCTTGCTGAAGTGACCCCATTACCATTATATAATGACCTTTTAAATCTCTTTTTATAGTTTTTGTCTTGAATCTATTTTGTCTGATATAATTATAGCTACTCCTGCTCTTTTTTGGTTTCCATCTGCATGGAATATCTTTTCCATCCCTTTATTTTCAGTCTATGTGCATCTTTGTAGGTGAAGTGTGTTTCTTGTAGGCAGCAGATTGTTGGGTCTTGTTTTTTAATCCATTCAGCCACTCTATGTCTTTTGATTGGAGAATTTAGTCCATTCATGTTTAATGAATGTTATTATTGATAAGTAAGGATTTATTCCTGCCATTTGATTAATTTGTTTTCTGGCCTTTTCCTTCTTCTTTTCTCCCTTCTTGTTTTCCTTTTAGTGAAGGTGATTTTCACTTGTTTTCACCACGTCTGGCCAAAAAAGGATATTAATGAGCAATAAGAAATTATTTGAAGGTACAAAATTCAGTTAATAGTAAGCAACAAAGAGAAACACGAACAGTATAACACTGTAATTCTGGTGTGTAAATTACTCATATCCTAAGTAGAAAGATTAAAAGGTAAACAGAACCACCACAGCCGGCTAATTTTTTGTATTTTTGGTAGAGACGGAGACAGGGTTTCACCATGTTAGCCAGGATGGTCTCAATCTCCTGACCTGGTGATCCGCCCGCCTCGGCCTCCCAAAGTGCTGGGGTTACAGGCGTGCGCCAGCGTGCCCAGCTGAAATCTTTCAGCTTTTATTTGTCTGGGAAAGTCTGTATTTCTCCTTCTTGTTTGAAGGATATTTTCACTAGATATGCCGTCCTAAGGTAAAAATTTTTCTCCTTCAGCACATTAAATATGTCGTGCCACTCTCTCCTGGCCTGAAAAGTTTCCACTGAAAAGTCTGCTGTCAGTGGTATTGGAGTTCCATTTTATGTTGTGTCTTTTCTCTTGCTGCTTTTAGGATCCTTTCTTTGCCTGTCCTTGACTTTTGGGAGTTTGATTATTAAATGCCTGGAGCCAAATCTGGTTGGTGTTCTATAGCCTTCTTGTTCTTGAATATTGATATCCTTCTCTAGGTTTGGGAAGTTCTCTGTTATTATCCTTCTGAATAAACTTTCTACTCCTATCTTTCCCTCTACCTCCTCTTTAAGGCCAAAAACACTTAGACTTTCCCCTTTGAGGCTATTTTCTAGATCTTATAGGTGTGCTTCATTCTTTTTTTATTGTATTTTTCTTTTGTCTCCTCTGACTATATTTTCAAATAGCCTGTCCTCAAGCTCACTAATTCTTCTGCTTGATCAATTCTGCTATCAAGAGATTCTGACGCATCCTTCAACATGTCCATTGCATTTTTCAACTCCAGAATTTCTGCTTAATTCTTTTTAATTATTTCAATTTTTTTGTTAAACGTATTTGCAAGGATTCTGACTTCCTTCTCTGTGTTATTTTGAATTTCTTTGAGTTTACTCAAATAAGCCAATTTGAATTCTGTCTGAAAGGTCACATATCTCTGTCTCTCCAGGATTAGCCCCTGGTGCCCTATTTAGTTCATTTGGTGAGGTCATGTTTTCCTGGATGATCTTGATGCTTGCAGATGTTTGTTGGTGTCTGGGCATTGAAGTGTTAGGTATTCATTGTAGTCTGCACAGTCTGGGCTTGTTTGTACCTGGCCTTTTTGGGAAGGCTTTTCAATTTGAAGAGACTTAAGTGTTGTGATCTAAGTTTTTGGTCACTGCAGCTGTATCTGCATTAGGAGGCACGCCAAGCCCAGTAACACTGTGGTTCTTACAAACCTGTAGAGGTATCGCCTTGGTGGTCTTGGATAAGATCCAGAAGAATTCTCTGGATTACCAGGCAGAGACTCTTGTTCTCTTCCCTTATTTTCTCCCAAACAGATGGAGTCTCTCTCTTTGTGCTGAGCTCCCTGGAGCTGGGGGAGTGGTAACACAAGCACCCCTGTGGCTACTATCACTGGGATTGTGCTGGATCAGACCTGAAGCCAGCACACCACTGGGTCTTGCCCAAGGCCTGCTGTAACCACTACCTGGCTACCCTCTATGTTTGCTCAAGGCCCTAGGGCTCTACAATTAGCAGGTAGTAAAGTCAGCCAGTCAGTCTCATGTCTTTCTCTTCAGGGTAGTGAGGTCCCCCAGACTCTGGCTGGGTCCAGAGGTGCTATCCAGGAGCCAGGGCCTGGAGTCGAAAACCTTAGAAATGTACCTGGCACTCTATTCTACTGTGGCTAAAACCACAAGACAAAGTTCTTCCCCCTCTTTCCTCCCCTTTCCCCAGGCAGAGGAGTCTCTCCCCATGTCTACCACCACCACAGGCCCACAGGGAGTACTGTCAGTGAACAACTGCTGTTCAGTTAAGGCCCAAGGGCCGTTCACTCAGCTTATGGTGAATGCTGCCAAGTCCGGGACTCACCCTTCAGGACAGTGGGCTCCCCTCTGACCCAAGGTATGTCCAGAGATGCCGTCTAAGAGCCAAGGCCTGGAACTGGGGACCCAAAAATCCCACATGGTGCTCTCCCCCACTGTGACCGAGCCGGTATCTAAGCTGCAAGCTTCCCTCTCCTTTTCTTAAGCAAAAGGAGTCTCTTCTTGTAGCCACCACAGCTTTGAATATGCAGGTCACACCTGAAGCCAACAAGTCTCAAGTCTCACCCAAGGCCTACGGTGTGTATTACCTGGTTACCACTACCGATTATTCAGGGCCCAAGGGCTCTTTGGTCAGCACGTGATGAATCCTGCCAGGACTGGGTCCTTTCCTTCAAGGCAGTGGGTTTCTTTCCAGCCCATAGTGTGTCTAGATATGTCATCTGGGAGCTGGGGCCTCACGACTCTGCCCTGCGCCCTATCCTACTGAGGCTAAGCTTACATCCAGGTTACAAAAACAAAGTTCTCTTTATTTTTCCCTCTCATCTCTTCAAGTGGAAGGAAGGGGTCTCTTTTGGAGCTGCAAGCTGTGTTGCCTGGGGTTGGGGAAGGAGTGATGCAAGCACTCCCTAAGCTGCCCTGACTGGTGTCTCACTAGGGTGGGTGTCCCCCAGGCCCACTGGCTCTAAGCCCAGCACAGCACTAGGACTTGCACAGGAGTTGTAGTCTTTGTGGACTAGACAGACTCCTGAAAAAAAAGAACACGAAAATACTGGTCAGGTATTTTGTAGAATGTCCCTTAATTTGGGTTTATCTAATGTTTTCTCACGACTAGCCTGGGATTATGGATTTTTAAAAAATTAAGTCTGAACAGATGGATTTTCGAGAAGAAAACCAGAGAGGTGACATGCCTTTCCCATGTCATCATGTCAAGATGTATTTGATAATCAGTGTGACTTTTTACAGTGATATTAACCTTGATCACTTGGTTAAGATGTTGTCTCCATGTAAAGTTATCATTTTTTCCTTTTCCCTACACTATTCGTTAGAAAACAGTCATTAAGTCCAGCCACACTCAAAAAGAGAGGAATTAGATTCAATTTCCTGGCTGGGCACAGTGGCTCACACCTGTAATCCCAGCACTTTGGGAGGCCGAGGCAGGCAGATCACTTGAGGTCAGAAGTTCAAGACCAGCCTGGCCAACATGGCGAAACCTGATCTCTACTAAAAATACAAAAATTAGCAGGCGTGGTGGCATGTTCCTGTAATCCCAGCTACTTGGGAGGCTGAGGCACAAGAATTGCTTGAACTCGGGAGGCAGAGGCTGCAGTGAGCCAAGATTGCACCACTGTACTCCAGCCTAGGTGACAGAATGAAATTCCATCTCAAAAACCAAAACAAAAGAGATTCCACTGCCTGAGAGAGGAATATCAAAGAATTTGTGCAATCACTATAGTAATTAATAAGTCCTTAGGGAAGAGGCATTTTGAGGCTATGCAGAAATCCTGCTTCTCTGTGACGTTTCCCCTGCTAATTTTTAGTACCCATCAGTGGACCTTGACTCCACAAGGTCTTTTTCTTTTTCTTTGCTCCAGGGTGGTCTAATGATCTGTTCCCTGACTACAAAATGCACCTAAAAGGGAGTTTAGAGATTTAGCTGTCATGGTGGGGTGATAAATAGATTCTCAGCCCTGATTACTATATGAGCTTCTGGTTTGGTTAGATTTTCTGTTTCTGCATTTTTTTTTTTTTTTTTTTTTTTTTTTTTTTTTTTTTTTTTTTTTTGAGACGGAGTCTCGCTCTGTGGCCCAGGCTGGAGTGCAGTGGCGTGATCTCAGCTCACAGCAAGCTCCGCCTCCCAGGTTCACGCCATTCTCCTGCCTCAGCCTCCAGAGTAGCTGGGAATACAGGCGCCCGCCACCATGCCCGGCTAATTTTTTGTATATTTAGTAGAGATGGGGTTTCACCATGTTAGCCAGGATGGTCTCGATCTCCTGACCTCCTGATCCACCCGCCTCGGCCTCCCAAAGTGCTGGAATTACAGGCGTGAGCCACCGCGCCCGGCTGTTTCTGCATTTCTTGAAGTTTGTCTCTCACAAAGCTTCCTGGCCATTATTCTCTGATCAGTCCAGGTACATGTTGTTGATTGTATTTAGGCTACAGGAAAAGTCTGGGCTAAGAGGCTGCCACTGAAAACATTGATTAGTGTCACAAGTCACATGGGAGGCAAGTTGTGAAATGACCAGAAAAGCAGGTTTTTAGAAAACATTACGTAGCTGCACTATCTCTGTTTCTCTATTACGGTGATATCTCTCTTAGATTACTTTGGACTGAGAACTGACGAGTTCCTGGTAAACAAAATCAGAGTAGGCATGCCGTCCTAGACATTGAGAGGAGCAGATGCCAAGCTCTTGAGTGTGCGTGTGTGGGGCGGGGGGCTGCCTTTGGAACAGCCTTTGTAGTCAAGTACCCAGTCTCTGCTAAGTCTCTGTGTGATATAGTTAGGTATTTCTCCTATGCATGATTATTTAATTAAAGACTGTCACTTTCCTTACATTGGAAAGTTTTTAAAAGAAGGACTATTTCTATTTTGTTTATCACTGTGAGTCCAGCACATCTTCAGGCACATAATAGGCACTATATTATATTCACTGAATGAATGAATGACAAGTAACTTGGAGTTAGAAATGTCCATGCTTTTCCTACAGTTTTCTCAACCTCCCCATAACTTCAATCACAGAAGCAGTCTTGTATTATGGTGATTATATTCTCTAGTATTTATTAGAATAGTGCTATATTTACTTACACTATTAGGTAAGAAGACAGTTGTGGATTAGCCTAAGGACTGAATTATATTGCAGAACACAGTTAAAGATAGATTGAATTGAGGTCTAAACAACTTTAAAGCATATGGGAAAGATATAGATTGTGGAGTTGGGGATATTTGGATTCAAATCCCAGCATTACCACTTATTAGCTATGCATTGTAGAAATTAACTAATCTCCCTGAGATTCAGTTTCTCCTCCTGTATAATAGGAATAATAGTATCTTTCTCATAGCATTTATTGTGAGGATTAGGGGAAATTCTTTGTTTTGTTTGTTTGTTGTTGTTGTTGTTTTTTTTTTTTTGGCTACAGAGTCTCGCTCTGTCGCCCAGGCTGGAGTGCAGTGGCACAAACTTGGCTCACTGCAACCTCTGCCTCCTGGGTGCAATCAATTCTCCTGTCTCGCCTCCTGAGTAGTGGGACCACAGGTGCCCGCCACCACGCCGCCCAGCTAATTTTTGTGCTTTTTTTTTTTTAGTAGAGACGGGGTTTCAACATATCAGTCAGGGTGGTCTCGAACTCCTGACCTCAGGTGATCCATCTGCCTCGGCCTCCCAAAGTGCTGGGGTTACAGGCGTGAGCCACCACGCCTGGCAGGAAATTTTATATATATGTACACATAGGTCTAAATATAGCTCATGTAAGAAATACATATGTACTTACATGTGTACATATCTGCATTTTATAACACATATGTATACGGAAATATTCTAATATGTATATATGCATGTCTGCTATGCCTCTACCTCCTTATCTACCTATGTTATAAATCTGCAGTTCCTGACACATGGTCATTGTATGAGTCAGGGTCCACATTAAGTATTTCAATAGATTGTTATTATTATTTTTTTTTAGGACTGGGGAAGGGGAGCTTAACAGAAAAAAAAATTAATAGAAGGAGCTGGTTAAACAGGTGCTAGAAGAGTGAAGAAACAAGAAAGTAAATGCCGGAAGCAGTTACCACTCCCTGGTCCAGGGCACTAAGAGAAGAGGCTGGGGAATTAAAATCCAGAAACTGGAAGGAAAGGCCTGCCGTGCCCAAGAGGCGCCTGGTGCCAGTGCCTGGGCGGGTGGCGGGAGCGGGGAGAGGACACAATGTGGCTGGTTCCCGGACTGCAAAACAAAAACAAAACAAAACATAAAAAAAAAACCAAAAAAAAAAAAACAAACCCGGAGACTGGTACTAACCGCTGCCAGGATGAAGGCTGAGTACAGACACAAATAACACTGACCGGACACAGAGAGAAACGAGCTCCTTTCCCTCCTCCTGGCTTGCAGGCTCCCTCTACTGCCCCCTATCGGCAGAGCCTAGCACGTCGCCAGCAAGCACAGGGAAACGGGTTTTGCAGGGTCTGGGATCGGCCCCATCATGACAAAGCCAAGTATGTGTGCAAGCGAGGGGATGGAACGGAGAGACAATAGCTTAGCAACTTCAGTAACTTAATTTACTCATTAGCCATTTTAACAGCTGTCTAGAATTTCATTGTACAATTAGAGCACAATTTATCCATTTTCATGGTGCTAGATATTTATGTTGTTTCTGAATTTTTATTTGAAATGATGCTACAGTGAACATTCCTTTAATTCTTTTTGGATTGTAAAATTTTGGGGAAGAGCTCGCACGACATTCTGCAAAGCATAATGGAGTTATTAATATATTTTCACCCACTATTGAATGTTTAAATATTATATAAGTCCAGGTGTGGTAAGTACTATAAGCACACTATTTTCTCCCATTTCATCCTCTTGGCAAGAGAACTCTCCTAGAAAGAAGACTAGCACCTAGCAGAATGCTTTGAATAGAGCAGGTTTCAATAAAGATTTGACATTAATGATGCTGAAGAGATAACCTGGCTAGTAACAAGATGTTGCATAGAGATTCCAAACATTAATTTTCTTCCTTGCTGAATGTAAGCAAACACAAACAGCACGTGCTAATGGTAAATGTGGTAAAGTGCTCATTTCTCTGAGTTGGTCAATATTTAGCTGAGGCATATCAGTTCAAAGCCTCCCACAATGTTTCTCCTTCATTAAGCAAGTCATCTCTCATATATTCTGTAATTTTCTGTATATCTTCCTTATTATATGGTTAGTTTTTCTGTTAAAAATCATGTGTGGGCTGGGCATGGTGGCTCACGCCTGTAATCCCAGCACTTTGGGAGGCCAAGGCAGGCGGATCACGAGGTCAGGAGATCAAGACCATCCTGGCTAACATGGTGAAACCCCATCTCTACTAAAAATACAAAAAATTAGCTGGGCATAGTGGTGAGTGCCTGTAATCCCAGCTACTCGGGAGGCTGAGGCAGGAGAATCTCTTGAACCCGGGAGGCGGAGGTTGCAGTGAGCTGAGATCACGCCATTGCACTCCAGCCTGGGTGACAGAGCGAGACTCCGTCTCAAAAAAAAAAAAGGTCATGTGTGGGCCGGGTGCAGTGTCTCACCCTGTAATCCTAGCACTTTGAGAGGCCGAAGTGGGAGGACAGATTCAAGCCAGGAGTTCGAGACCAGCCTGGGCAAAATAGCAAGAACCCCGTCTCTACAAAATAGTTTTAAAAATTAGCTGGGTGTAGTGGTGCATGCCCGTAATCCCAGCTACTTGGGAGGATGAGGTGGAAGGATCGCTTGGGCCCAGGAGTTCGAGGAACCCTCAACTTCACTCCAGACTGGGTGGAGCAAGGCCCTGTCAAAGAAAAAAAAAAAAAGGCTGGGTGAGGTGGCTCATGCTTGTAATCCTAGCACTTTGGGAGGCCAAGGTGGGAGGATCACTTGAGGTCAGGAGTTCAAGGCCAACCTGGCCAACATGGCGAAACCCCATCTCTAATAAAAATATAAAAATTAGCCGGGCGTGGTGGCAGGTGCCTGTAATCCCACCTACTCAGGAGGCTGAGGCAGGAGAATCGCTTTAACTGGGAGGCGGAGGTTGCAGTGAACCTAGATGGTGCCACTGCACTCCAGCCTGGGTGACGGAGTGAGACTTTGTCTCAAAAAAAAAAGAGAGAAAGGAAAGGAAGACAAAGAAAGGAATGAAGAGAAAGAGAGTGAGAGAAAGAAGGAAAGAGAGGAAGAGAAAGGAAGGAAGGGAGGGAAAGGAAAGTCATGCGTGGTGTATGCAAGGCAGATAAAAAATTTTTGGAAAAGCAAGGCTGCCACCTTGTGGAACATTTGTATTGAATGCTTTCACTTTAAATCAACTATAACGCTACAAGTGATTTGCAGGATTCTTTTAATTTTTCTCAATATGAGTTTTCTCCCTGCATTTCATCATTTTGTCTCATTTATTCTATGGCATCGATGTGGTATTAGTGTCAGTTTGCACTCCAGCTTTTGAAGATATGCAGTT
Organism: Pongo abelii; assembly: GCF_028885655.2. Lineage (NCBI taxonomy): Eukaryota > Metazoa > Chordata > Mammalia > Primates > Hominidae > Pongo > Pongo abelii. The sequence continues at coordinate 23,314,340 of NC_071999.2, forward strand.
TCCATTAAAGAAAACTTAGCGACTCACTTTTCCTCTGCCGCCTTCGTCTACGGATCTGTGTGCTTATCTGCATCGAACTCTGACTTTGAAGTCTGCCTTGTACTCCCTCAGAAAAATATCAGGAAAATGTCTTTAAAAGTCCATTAACTGTTACAATTTAGAATTAAACACCTGTCACTTCCAAGGCAGAGGTGAGAAAATGTGAAGTTAAACAAATCACAGGGGATGCCCACTGGGGTCAGGAGTGCCTCCTCTGAGCGTGGAAACTTCTCTTCCTAACTGGCTCGAGTTGGGTTCAGCTATTCAACATGTGCACTTGATGTTGGATCTTCGTTGGCACGATGTTGGCAGAGGCATTGGAATCTAGAGAACTGTTCAAGGCACGAGCCCGGCAACGTGGGCACTGCTTTTTCTCCTTTCTTCTTGTTTCCTTGCTTATATATCACTGGGGCAGAGGTGAGGGGTGGCAGAAATATCACTTATGGGATCAGAAAATGAAAACCCAGGACTCAAAAGGCTGGTAGCTGAGGGTCTAGATGACTCCTCTCTGCTTACTTAAATCCCTACTGTCTTACCTCTTGGCCCACAATAAAAGTAAAACATGCCCCAGGCAGAGAAAAAGCAAAATATTATGAATCGAATTAAAACCATGTACATAGCTCCTAATTTATTGCATGCTGTCAAATGTATTGGCTATAAAGGGATAAGTATGTCAATGTCTTGGAGTCAGGCAGCCAATTTGAAAGTTCTCCTGGTTGGCCATGGTGGCTCATGTCTGTAGTCCCACCCAGCACTTTGGGAGGCTGAGGTTTGCGGGTCACTTGAGGTCAGGAGTTTGAGACCAACTTGGCCAACATGGCGAAACCCCATCTCTTCTAAAAATACAAAAATTAGCTGGTTGTGGTGGTGCACGCCTGTAGTCCCAGCTACTTGGTAGGCTGAGGCACAAGAATCGCTTGAACCTGGAAGGCAGAGGTTGCAGTGAGCCGAGATCATGCATGCCACTGCACACTCCAGCCTGAGCAAGACTCTGTCTAAAAAAAAAAAAGAAGATTCTCCTGAAACTTATTTGTGACTTTCACCCTGATCCTCTAGTGTTGAGTGTAATTTGCCCTGCAGTCCCGTGGAGTCTCCTAAGCTGGTCTTAGCCTACAGAATTGCACAGCTTAGAGTAACAATCCACTGTGTCCGCCCAGCACCCTTGCTGCCGTCTGGGAGTAGTCACCCCCATCTTTTAGAAAATGGTTCCTTCTGGCCGGGCGCGGTGGCTCACGCCTGTAATCCCAGCACTTTGGGAGGCCGAGGCGGGTGGATCACTAGGTCAGGAGTTCGAGACCATCCTGGCTAACGCGGTGAAACACCGTCTCTACCAAAAATACAAAAACCATTTAGCCGGGCGTAGTGGCGGGCGCCTGTAGTCCCAGCTACTCGGGAGGCTGAGGCAGGAGAATGGCGTGAACCCGGGAGGCGGAGCTTGCAGTGAGCCGAGATTGCGCCACTGCACTCCAGCCTGGGCGACAAAGCGAGACTCCGTTTCAAAAAAAAAAGAAAGAAAGAAAGAAAGAAAATGTTCCTTCCCTGCTGCCCTCCGACAGTGCAGGGGCATGGCAGCTGCCGTGTTGGTATAGACCCTGCCCTCCTGGCTGCAGAGGATTGGTCTGGAATAGAACCTGGTTCAGACAGGGCAGCCAATCAGCCCCTTTCCCAGGGATTTTTGACTCTTAGGGAGAGCATAGTTAGAATTTGTCTGGTGTACATGCAGTAAAACAGAATGAAATTGCTACCCAGATCGAAGTAGAGAAAAGCCTGGTGAGAGTTCCGAGGGCTTCAGGTCCTCAGTTGGAGTTTTCCTACGTCCCAGCTGCTCGCCTGACCTCCGCAGCTTTGACCCTGTGACACTCCTGTAGACCTTTCCTATCAACTCCTCTTTTGTCTAACCCATTTCGAGATGGCTTTCTGTTGTTTCTGTCCAAGAGTCCTAATGATTACATATGGAGAAACCTGTGTCAAGGTGCCAGCTTGGCCAGGAAAGATTGGAGTACCAAAGAGTATTCCTTCCCTGTAAGCAGATGATATGGAAACCAGATTATCAGAAGGTTGCTCGGAGACCGTAAAATCAGAACAAGGTGTTCTAACATAATAATGTGATTAACAGCAACAGGCTCTGCTAATCTAATGTGCTCATCTTTAAATAGGAATAGATCTGTCATGAAAGGAGAACGCTTCATTGCTAGGGCTCCCTTTATTTGGAAAGCTCTTGGATGACCACTGCATTGCTTGTTTCTGAGGCCTCTTTTCTATGCTTGCATGACTGACTCAATGCTCTTTGTGATTTATTTATTTGTTCAGGGATTCAAAAATATTTATTGGACATCTACTCTATGACAGGTGTTGTTTCAAGTTTCAAGAAAACGATGGTGAATAAAGAAAAATTCCTGCTGTAGTCCCAGCTACTCAGGAAGTTAAGCCAGGAGGATTGCTTGAGCCCAGGAGGTCTGGACTAGCCTGGACAACATAGTGAGACCCTGTCTCTAAAAAGGAAAAAAAATCCCTGCTTTTATGGAACTTACATTCTAATAGGATAAGCAGATAGAAACAGATATACATATATATGTATATGTACACACTTTAAGTTGATGATCAAGTTCTAGTAAGAAAAACAACATGGGGAAAGAGGGTGGAGCACAATGGAGATTGGTTTGTTATGGTCTTTTTTTTTTCTTCTTTCAGTTTATTTATTTTTCTCCCTAAGACCAATTTACAGTCTATCAGCACTGTGTGAGCACCTGTTTCACCACATATACAAACCCCTCCAAGACTATAAGGATATCATTAAGCTTTGTATCACTGTCAGGTAGTAAACATAGTTTTGTACATACTTTGCATTTTGTTTCTCCTGAGGTTCAATGTTTTCCATGGGCAAACAATAAATATGTTAGAACATATTTATTCAAGATGAGACATTTGTCTCCTGGTGAGACATCTTGGTCTAATGCTGACTCCGGGGACATTTGGTTGTTGACTGTGAGGTGGCTATGAGTGGAGGAGTCCTGGCCTTGGATTGAGGAGAACAAGGTCAACTTCTCACCTCACTTGTTTCTGGCTTTTGCGACCTTGGACAAGTTTAACTTTATCTCTCCTAGTGTTAGTTTTCTTGTGTGTAAGTGCTACCTTCTCACTATGAGCTCACATAGCCTTTCCTCAGTGTGTGTGCAGAGCTCTCTCTCTTCCACTTTTTTAAAATGGATTATTTAATTTGGAGGACCAAATGCAGAATCTTCCTTACTTATAAGGCCACCAATCCTAACCAATTAGGAACTCATTCTAATGACCTCATTTAACCTTAATTACCTCTTACAAGTCCTGTCTAGGAATACAGTCGTATTGGAGTTTAGGGCTTCAATATATGAATTTGGGGGGATGGGGAGACAATTCAGTCCATAGTAAACACTTTCTCGAAGAGTAGTTACAATGTTTATAAGAGACAATGTAGGTGAAAGTAGTTTCAGTTACATGCAGCTAAATGCAGTTTATTATCCCTTCAGAATCCTCTGCAGAAGAGGCACCTAATAAATATTATTTATTTGGACTTAACCTAAGGTATTATTCTTTATATGGTGCCTTCCCATGGAATGATTGGAATCATGTTTATCATTTTGCAGCACAGTTTATTTCTTATAGGGTCATGGCTAATAAAAAATATGGGAAAATGACCCTCACTAATAGAGTCATTAATTTAAATAAGGAAATGTAATTTCAAATTTTTTCATTTTGGGGGCCTATTAGGTTAACAATGCTTTTAAAAATTTATTGTAAATATGAGTGTTATAAAACAGGAATTTCCATATTATGTTGGGATTATAAATTGGCATGATCCTGAATAGCAATTTTTGGCAATGTATATGTTAAGGACCTTAGAAAATGTTTTTCACTTTTGATTTAGTATTTCCACTTCATGAAGTCTATCCTTAGGAAATAATATTTGAACAAAGATTTATGTACAAAGATGTGTGAGCTGTATGATCTGTAATGCATAGAAATGGGAATCAATTGAAATAGTCAATAATGAAGAACTAATTACGTATCAATATATCCATAAATTATGCATCCATTAAAAATTGTTTCTAAGCGTATTTAGTTACCTAAATATATATATAGCATGACACCTAAGTTTATTTTATATATATGAGATACATGATGTGAGATATATGTATATATGAATATGAATATATATGATATACATATAAAAAGAATAGATACTAGGAGTTATTTTAATTTTGTCTTTATGTTTCTCATTTCATAAATTTCTATGAAGAACATTTTAATTGTTTTATACCCAGAAAAAAAAGGGGCTAATTTTTCTTAGCCAGATGTATATTGGTCCTTCCTTGATTGTTTAAAATACCTCCGTTTATCTTCTTCTAGGATCACTCATTTTTCATTGGTTTATTTGTAAGACGAAGCACTGTCCAGCAGTGACGACGGTTGGAAAAGATATGTCTAAAGGGTGTTGTCTCCTCTTGGCAAGTTTACTTGGAGCTAGTGTACTTGGTAAACGGCCTTGGTGCCTTCGGAAACGGCGTGCTTGGCCAGCTCCCCGGGCAGCAGCAGGCGCACAGCCGTCTGGATCTCCCTGGAGGTGATGACCGAGAGCTTGTTGTAATGCGCCAGGCGGGAAGACTCGCCCGCGATGCGCTCAAAGATGTCATTAACCAATGGCCTTGGAAGAGATGCGGGTGTCGGGGTGGACCTGCTTCAGCAGAGTAGCTCTCCTTGCGGCTGCGCTTGCTCTTCTTGCCATCCTTCTGCGCCTTGGTCACCGCCTTCCTGGAGCCCTTCTTCAGGGAGGGAGCGGACTTGGCTGGCTCAGGCATCTTAAAACACCAGAAGTGTGTCCCTGATGGTCTTTTTCATAAGGATAACTGAGTAGAGACCTGACTGATGCGGAGGGGTGAGTCCTATGAAAGACCCAGAGTTGGAAGATTATAGGCCAGATGAACAGCAAGGCAACGACTTTGAGGCAGGAGGGAGCTTGAGGGGTTCCAGGGAAAACAAGATGGCCATAGTGGTTGAGCAAGAGGGGGAAGGAGAGAAGGTGAGGTTGGGAGCGTCAGGGGCAGGGGCAGGGGCAGGAAGAACCTTGAGACCTTGGTGAAGGTTTGTATTTTATTGTTATGGGAGCATTTGAACATAAATAAGTTATTTACTTTTTTGGTGGTGGTCCTCGAGTTTGCAGTATACGTTTATAACTAACCCATGTCTTCTTTCTTTCCTTCTTTTTTTTGGGGGGGTGGGGTGGGATGGGGGGGACAGGGTCTCTGTCAACCAGGCTGGAGTGCAGTAGTGCAATCACAGCTCACTGCAGCCTCAAACTCCTGGGCTCCAGCGATCCTCCTGCCTCAGCCTCTTGAGTAACTAGGGCTGTAGGTATGCATCGGTATGCCCGGCTAATTTATTTTATTTTTAATTTTTTGTAGAGACGGGGGTCCATGTCCTCTTTGAAATAACACTATACTACTTCAAGGGTATGCAGGTGCATTCTCCCTTTTCTTTCTCTTTCTTTCTGTCTCTCTTTCTTTCTTTCTTTTTCTTTCTTTCTTTGTCTTTCTCTTTCTTTCTTTCCTTTTCTTTCTTTTTTTTTTTTGACAGAGTCTCGCTCTGTCACGCAGGCTGGAGTGCAGTAGTACAATCTCAGCTCACTGCAACCTCCACCTCCTGGGTTCAAGTGATTTTCCTGCCTCAGCTTCCTGAGTAGCTGGGATTACAGGCATAACCCATCATGCTCGGCTAATTTTTGTATTTTTAGTAGAGACGGGGTGTTTCCCCATGTTGGCCAGGTGGCTCTTGAACTCCTGACCTCAAGTGATCCTCCCGCTTTGGCCTCCCAAAGTGCTGGGATTACAGTCATGAGCCACCATGTCAGGGTCCTCTGGAGGTTTTTTTGTTTTGTTTTGTTTTTTTTGAGACAGAGTGTTGCTCTGGTTGCCCAGGCTGGAGTGCAATAGCACGATCTCAACTAACTGCAACCTCCACCTCCCAGGTTCAAGCGATTCTCCTGCCTCAGCCTCCCGAGTAGCTGGGATTATAGGCATGTGCCACCACGCCCGGCTAATTTTGTACTTTTAGTAGAGATGCGGTTTCTCCATGTTGGTCAGGCTGGTCTCGAACTCCCCACCTCAGATGATCCACCCACCTCGGCCTCCCAGAGTTCTGGGATTACAGGCATGAGCCACCGCACCCAGCCTGGAGTTTTTAACTCTCAAACTTGTCCATAAGGAGCCTTTGTCAATACATTAAATCACAGTTTAGGTTTTCTTTATTTCCTTCCATCTTTGGATTTCATTTGTTCTTTTTCTGGTTCCTTAAGGTATAAAGTTGTTGATTTGAGATTATTGTTCTTTTTAAATGTAAACATTTACAGCTATTAATTTCTCTTTTAAGGCTGAAAGCGGTGGCTCATGCCTGTAATCCCAGCACTTTGGGAGGCCAAGGTGGGCGGGTCACCTGAGGTCAGGAGTTTGAGACCAGCCTGGCCAACATGGTGAAACCCTGTTTCTACTAAAAATACAAAAATTAGCCAGGATGGTGGCAGGCGCCTGTAATCCCAGCTACTTGGGAGGCTGAGGCAGGAGAATTGCTTGAACCCGGGAGGCAGAGGTTGCAGTGAGCTGAGATCGTGCCATTACACTCCAGCCTGGGGACAAGAGCAAGACTTCGTCCCCCACACAAAAAAAAAAAAAAAAAAAAAAATTTCCCTCTTTAGCACTGCTTTCACTGCATCTCATAGTTTTGCTGTTGTGTTTTCATTTTTATTTGTCTCAACGTATGTTCTCCTTTCCCTTTTCTTTGATGCATTGGTTGTGTGAGTGGGTTGTTAATTTCCACATATTTGTGGCCCAGTATCTTTTATATATACTTATGAAGTTACCTTTAGTAGTATTTTTTTTCTTCTGTCTTTGAATTACTGTCTATTGTCTTTTCATTTCAGTCTGAAGCACTCCCTTTAGCATTTCTTGTAGGGCAGTACTGGTAATAAGACTCAGTCTTTTAAATCTGGATATATCTTAATTTCTCCCTCATTCTTGAAGGATAGTTTTGCTGTATATAGAGTTCTCGGTTGACTGTCTTTTTCTTTCAAGACTTTAAATATGTCATCCAGTGCCTTTTGGCCTCCATGGTTTCTAGTGGAAGATAAACTGTCATTCTTAATGAAGTTCTCTTGTACATGAGTCACTTTTTTTTTTCACGGAGTCTCGCTCTGTTAGCCAGGCTGGACTGCAGTGGTGTGATGTTGGCTCACTGCAAGCTCTGCCTCCAGGTTCTGGCCATTCTCCTGCCTCAGCCTCCCAAGTAGCTGGGACTACAGGTGCCTGCCACCACGCCTGGTTAATTTTTTGTATTTTTAGTAGAGATGGGGTTTCACCGTGTTAGCCAGGATGGTCTCGGTCTCCTGACCTCATGATCCGCCCACCTCAGCCTCCCAAAGTGCTGGGATTACAGGCATGAGCCACCGCACCTGGCCGCATGAGTCACTTCTATTTGATGCTTTCAAAATTATCTTTTTGTCTGTGGGAGTTGATAACTTGACTATATGTCTCAGTGTGTATCTCTTCAAAGTTTTCCTGCTTGGAGTTCACTGAGCGTCTTAGATGTATATATTCATGTTTTTAATCAGATTTGGGAATTTGACAGCTATTATTTCTTCAAATTTTTTGCTTCTCCTTTCTCTATGTCTTCTCCTTCTGGGATTCCTATAATGTGTATTTGGTATGCTTGATGAGGTCCCATAGGTTCCTCAGGCTGTCTTCATTTTTCTTCACTCTTTCTTTTCCTTAGACTGGGTAATTTTCAATGTCTTATCTTCAATTTTGCCAGTCCTCTCTTTTCCTTGTTCAAACTTGCTGTTGAATCCCTCTATTGCATTTTTCATTTCAGTTATTGCAGATTTCAGCTCCAGAATTTGTTTGGCTCCTTTTTATAATTTCTGTCTATTTATACTTTCATTTTGTTCAGACATTGTTTTCTTGATTTCTATTAGTGTTTATTCATGGTTTCCTTTAGAAAACCTATTGAACATATTTAAAACAAGTGATTTAACGTCTTTGACTAATAATTCCAAAGTCTGGTCTTATTTAGGTATGGTTTCTGTGAAATTCTTTATATCCTGTGAATGGATCATACTTTCCTGTTGCTTTACATGTTTTATAATTTTTTATTGAGAACTGGTTATTCTGAGCATTATGTTGTAGTAACTCTGGAATCTAATTCTACTCCTTAGGGATTGCTTGTTTTTGCTTGTTGTGGGCTGGACCCATTCCTATTTGTGCCTTTTCCAAACAATTTTTGCAAAGTGTATCTTCCTTGTTGTGTGTGGCTACTGAGGTTTCTTTTCCATTATCTCTACAGTTAGCCAGTAACCTGACAAAAATGTCCTTAAATGTCTGACTCTCAAGAGGGAGGGAAGATATCCTGTCTCTTTAAATCTCTTGTGGCTGGGAAGCTGCTTCAGCTTGTGAAGTGGGCATTAAAAAATGGTTGGCCTCCAGCCTGGCCTCTCATCACTTTATCAAAATCAGCAAGCAGCTAGCAAAACACATGACCCCCACTCCGGGAGGATAAGGTCTTTTGTGCCCACACTGGTTCCAGGAAGCTGCACCAGGAATGTGGGCTGCTTCCCTGTCAGTTTCCTGGTGCTGGGTGGCAGGCTTTTTGCTGTTGCTGCTACATCACAAAAGGCTGAAGTTCACCAAAATTTACTAGCAACTTCATCAAGCTCTCCCTTGAATGTCAGAAATGTTCCAAAATAAGACAATTCCTGCCAGTTCAATAGTTGTTTAGGTGAAGGGACAGATTCCTGGGGCCTCCTGCTCTGCCATCTTCCCTGACATCATTCCCTATATTATGCCTTTTTTTTGAGACAGAGTTTCACTTTGTTGCTCAGGCTGGAGTGCAATCTTGGCTCACTGCAACCTCTGCCTCCTGATTTCAAGCGATTCTCCTGCCTTGGCCTCCTGAGTCGCTGGAATTACAGGTGCCTGCCACCACACCTGGCTAATCTCATGTTTTTAGTAGAGGCGAGGTTTCACCATGTTAGCCAGGCTGGTCTTGAATTCCTGACTTCAAGTGATCCTCCTGCCTTGGCCTCCTAAAGTGCTGGGATTACAGGCATGAGCCACCATGCCTGGCCTCTACATTATGCTTTGATTTTTATGATTTAACACCTGGAGGGTAACCTTGTTTCCAAACTTTGGGAGGACATTTCAATTTGTTTCCATTCCCAGAACCTGTTCTGCTTTCTAACCATATCAGAACCCCTGGCCAGTCTCTCTTGATATTTGCTATCTATGTCCAAAGCAGAGGCCAAACCAGAGCTGTCTTAAAGCTCCCTTAAGCCAACTACTCTCTCCTGTCCAGTCCTGTAACAGAAAAGCTGGTATGTGAGGACAGCTAGAGCACATATGGGAATTTTTTTTTTTTGAGATGGAATCTCCTCTGTCACTCAGGCTGGAATGTAGTGGCACAATCTCGGCCCACTGTAACCTCTGCCTCCCAGGTTCAAGTGATTCTCCTGTCTCAGCCTTCCAAGTAACTTGGACTACAGGTGCATGCCAGGATGCCTTGCTAATTTTTGTATTTTTAGTAGAGTTGGGGTTTTGCCATGTTGGCCAGGTTGGTCTTGAACTCCTGACCTCAGGTGATCCGCCTGCCTCAGCCTCCCAAAGTGCTGGGATTAGCGGTGGGCGTGAGCCACTGTGCCCGGCCCAGGGTTATTTCTTGTTCCACTTTCCTTTTTGTTAACTCATTCATAGGTCAAACATTTTTTTGAGCAACCAGTATGTGCTAGCTCTTTGATGGATGCTGGGAGATAGTGTTAAGGGAGTCATGTTGTTGCTATCAATGAGCTCATAGCCAAGGGGAAGAGGCAAATACATAAAAGAATTCCAGTATACTTTAATGAGGCTTGAAAGATATGTGGACAGAAATGTGTGAGGGAACTAACAGCATGTATCCCTAAATGAATTTGAGGGAAAAGCAGGGAGAAAAATGGAAAACTTTGCAGATGAAATGGCACCTGAAGTTAGGCAGGTGGGAGCATCCTCAACAGAAGCACTAGTAAGCGCAGACACTTGGAGAGTGAGAACATGGCCAAGTGGGGTGACGGCAAGTAATTCAGTATTGTTTTAGTGTAAGGTGTGTGGTGGCAAGTGTTAGGATATGAGAAAGATAGATGGGGCAAGATCATGTAGAGTTGAATTTTATTTTTTAAGTGATTTTAGTGTCGTAAGATTATCAGAAGCGTAGTGACATGATCAGATTTATGTTTCAGAAAATAAGTCTGTTGTGAAGGAGGATCTGAAATAAGAAGTTAACAGCATTAATATTTAAAAGCTGCTAAAGATTTACTTCAGTGCATTTTACACATCATCTCAATCCTCACAAAAAGGCTATGACATCACAACTAAAATCCTTCCTTTTTAGATTAAAAATGGGCACAGAGAGGTCAAGTACTTTGCCAAACGGTAGATGGTGAGTTATATAACTAATGTGGTGAAGCTGAGATTTGAATCCAGGTAGTCTAACAGCAGAGTTTGGATGCTTAATTGCTGTGCCTTACAAGGGGCCGGACAAACGGCAAGTTAGGATTCTACGGAGATCATCTAAGTAATGAATGATCAGGGCTTGCACTAAGGCAGTGGCAACGGCGTTGTAAGGTGGAGCACGTTTGGCGATTTTGAGTAAGCAGAATTCACAGGACATGATTGACTATCGAGAAGTAAGGGAGTGAGGATCCGGGATGACTGGTTCCCAGTTGGTTTCTTGTAGGAGACCCGCTCAGTAAGGCAGAAGACATGTGAAGAAATGAGGTTTGGAAAAAGAGGGGGACATAATCAGGTCAGTTTTGGATGTGCTGAGTTGGACAAATCAAATGGAGAAATCTAGAAAGCAACTGGGCCTGAAGGTGAGGAGAGAACAGAAGCCAGAGGTGTGATGAGATTCCTAAGGCGACGGGGCAAGGAGAAGACCTGGGAAGGCAGGGCTCAGATACCCCCTGCAACTGTCTCCCACCTTGAAGGGATAAGCAGAGAAATACAAGCTATCTACCAGAATATTAGACCTAGTGATCATTTATTTAACAAAAGGATAGTAAAGAAACAAATGACTGAAGATTCATTCAGTTTAGATTTTTAGGAAGTCCAGCTGCTTTCAAGGTAAATGTCTCCGTACTCCTAGGAGACACTGGCAAATCTAGTTTGCTTATTTGATACAGATATTTATCCCTATTTTTTTCAAATGGGATCAAGTACTTTTGTAGTAATGACATGACAAACATTATTCGTTTTCAGAAAACTTCTGTTATAGTAATTTCCTTTTAGCCTTGAAAAATGGAAAACTGTATCTTCAGCCCTCTAAATACTCTTATTGTAAGTCTTCTGATCTCTAACATCACTTTTTTTTTTTTAAATCTTAGTTTGTAATTGTATATATATACTTACAATGTTTCCTGGTTAGTTTTCGGTCTTCACCTTCTGTAAGTTCCATGACAGCAGAAACCATTTATTTCACCATTGTATGCTTGGTGCCTAGCAGGTTTTTGGCATACTTCTTCATTAACTCATGAACTTTACTAGCTCCTCCCATCCCAAATCTCCTCCCTTCTTCCTTCCCTCCCTCTCTTCTTTCCTTCTGTTCAACAAATATTTGTTGGATGCCTACTATAAGACAGGGATTCAGCTTAGATTGGCATATAAAGATGAGTAAGGCAGTGCTCCTGCTCTTGATTTAATACTTTAGTAGATATAAACTTGGTATGTGTCTTGATGTCTAGAATTTCATCAAGAAGATAGCAAGGGGGCCGGGTGCGTTGGCTCACGCCTGTAATCTCGGCACTTTGGGGGAGGCTGAGGCAGGCGGATCACGAGGTCAGGAGATCGAGACCATCCTGGCCAACATGGTGAAACCCCATCTCTACTAAAAAATACAAAAAAATGAGTCAGGCGTAGTGGCAGGCGCCTGTAGTCTCAGCTACTCAGGAGGCTGAGGCAGGAGAATGGCGTGAACCCAGGAGGCAGAGCTTGCAGTGAGCTGAGATCATGCCACTGCACTCCAGCCTGGGCAACAGAGCGAGACTCCGTCTTAAAAAAAAAAAAAAGATAGCGAGGGAAAGGCATCGCTGTCAGAAGGAAATGGCATGTGTACAAGCTTAGGGGTAGGATGTGTGAAACGCACATGGTGTACATGAGGAAAGGGCAGGAGCTTTATGTCGCTGGAGCACAAAATAGTATTCATGGAATGCTGTGGAAAGTGGGGCAGACAAATCAGTGCCAGGTGAGGCTGAAAAAGTGAAGCCTGTGAAGGCATGAGAAACCATCTTAATTTTTGGATTTTTGTGCCCCTAATCTTGACCCATAAGGGCATCTGGAAAGACAGGTGAGGAGTCAGCATTTTTGTGGTTGACAGAGAAAATGGTGGAGAATTCATTCATTCATACTTACACTTTCTTGCATTGCCTATCTTTTCTTCTGGTTTTATAAGAGAGATAAAAAATTATTTTATAAGCAATTATTTATAAAACAATTCATTAGAGCAAATCTGTTTTTGAATCAGGAGCAAAATATTCTTTGTAATAAATGGACAAAAGCTTTTGCCTCTTGTCGATTTCAATCATTAAACTGTGAGGGAGAGTTTTTCAATTTAGTGGATTAACATATTTCAAGGCATTATCCTTCAACAATAAGGAAGAGGTTTCTCTGGACTCATTAATTTTTGGTGTAAACTCATGAATTCTTATTTTATTCAATAGGCTATAATCTATTACTGACATTAATTATTCTGACCCTCAAACTGAACCAGATTTGACAGGGGCAGCCCCTTCAAGCTGGCTTTGTCCTTCTGACTCTCCACCATTTTGTGAGCCCTTCTTTACTTTTAGGCACAATATATTCTAGGCTTATCTTGGACTTTCCCTGTCACAGCCTTGGAATCAGCTATTTCTCTAGAGAATGGAACCGGTTTTATATATTTGCAATTTTCTAAATTGTGTGTCTGAGACACGTTTTTTATAATTTTTATTTACCATGTTTTAAAAAATGCCATTTGATATTTAGTTTAATGCCAATTACTTTCTGGCAACATATGTTTCCCACAACCTAATGTATCCCATGAGACCCTGACCTTGGGATCAACATTTCTCCCAACTGCACCAGGTTTTAAGAACTAATGAGGCTGGCAGGGATGAGAGTATTTACAATTTTTTTTTAAAGTAGTTTTAAAAACACATGTAAAATAAAAAGCACCTCAGTATTTTTTGTATCTATGTAAATATTTTATTCTGCTTCCAGATGGAACATTGAAGTTTACATGTTATTTTAAAGACAATAAACAGCTAAGCTACTGACATAAAATATACAATAAATTTATGAGATATAAGGTACCGATGAGAAAAATCTGAAATAAGTTTTTAACTTCATTTAGCCTGTTACGAACATGAGGATGTCTGGAATTGATGCTGGCCTTGGTCTCAAGTACTTTTTCCCATATGTACTTGTTTTATCCTTCCAGAAAGCATATCATTTGAGAGTGTCTAAGAAATCAGTGAATCACTAAGTTTTACATCTTACCGAAGTACAAAACATTATTTCAAATCTAGGCCTTCTGACAGAATCCAATATCTATTTTTATACTTACTTTTCTTTCTACTAAGTTCTTTAATAAAATTATGAATCAGAAAGCAAGTACAAGACATGCTTATATCACAGAGAATATCAATGAAGACTTAGGAAGATAAATAGCTAGTACTTCTAAAAAATCACGAATGTTGACATTTGGAACAATATAATTGCCATACTATTATATCTTTTATTAAAAAAGACCTTTTCCAGCTTGTTTCCAGACTTCTTTTACTCCTTTAATGCTTTCTTTCTTCACACACTTCCAGTATTCTTGTATACTCTGATGTTGTGGTACCTGTTAACCGAAAGTAAAAATCAAGGGGTCATTGTCTTCAAGGTTAAACATGATTTCATGTGTACTTTACGTTACTGTTCATTTCCTTCCCACACTCCTCCAAAAGTAGTTGAGGGTGAATTATGTTGTAAAAGATGATCACAACAGAACTGAAAATGAAGGTAAAAGACAAAAAGTGAATGTGACTACGCTTAAGGTTACTAGGGAGTGGAACCAGGCTCAGCACACATCAGTGGAGTTTCTTCTGTAAGAGAGTAATGAAGACTTTGGGCCATCTTTTCTTTCACATACTGGCTTTAAAATTTAATTACTTTATAATGTTTTCCTTTTATAATGTTTTATAATCTTTCCCTTCTTTTCTGGTGAACTTTATTTAGCTATGTAGAATAAAATTATAAGCCTAAAGCTTTGATTTAACATTGGCTAAAATTAAAAAAAAAAAAGGTCACAAAATATTTGATGAAAAGCTTCAAGAAATAATCTAATTCATGGAAGTGTTTTGTTATCTAAAAATACATGTGGATTACTACTACTCTCAACAAAACGAAAAGGTAAAGGTTAGGAAATATTTGGATCCAGGTGACCACAGGAGCATAGCACTGATAAAAATTAGCCAAGTGGAAGCAAAATTCTACTCCAGATTATATATGTTCTTTTTCTTATGACTGATTTACAGCTTTTCTTTTTAATGTCTTCTGAGAAAGGGCAAAGAGACTCCCAGGTACACTCAATTGTGAACTGAAAAGACCGGCTTAATTTCCCGGAATATATTTATGGGTGTTGGATAACTGCAAAGCTTATAAAATATTAATATGTTTGCTAACGAAAATAATATTTATTTTTCCCTAAGTTATGTTTGTTGCAGGAAATGGAATTGCTTCTCTAAGTTGTAAATAGCTTTATTTTCATGAATAGTACCATATTCTCTCTCTCCTTCCTTTCTTCTTGCCTACCTACCAACCATGTAGATTCTCTTTGGACCCTAGTCTTCCCCTGGCAGAGTTCTTTTCTGAGAGTGCTTCTAGCACATTCTAATCTGAACAAAAATCTGAATTTGATTTGTCCCACAAGTACAGACTCATATGTGACTTTGAGTGAATAATGCTAATAGTGAAATTTACTTCATAATCTCAGCCACCATACTAAGTGTTTTACATTAAATTCTCACAATAATGCTTTCTGGTAGATTAGTTTCCTCATGGTATGGGTAAAGAATCTGAGACTAAAAAAAATTAAGTGGCTTTGCAAGATTAAGCAGTTAATAAACAGTAGAGCTGGGATTTGAATTTACATATATCTAATTACATGTAGTTAGTCAAATCCTAGGCTATGATTTTTTTTTCCTTTTTTTGTAGAAACAGAGTCTCATGATGTTATCCAAGCTGGTCTCGAACTCCTGGCCTCAAGTGATCCACCCAGCTCAGCCTCCTACAATGTGCTGGGATTACAGATGTGAGCCACCACGTCCAGCTAGGCTACATTTCTGAATAGTAATTTCTTTTTTAAAAAATTGTTTATTTTTTTTGGAGACAAGGGCTTGCTCTGTTGCACAGGCTAGAGTGCAGTGGTGCAACTGTAGCTCACAGTAACTTTAAATAGTGATTTCTTATTAGATTCAGATTATTTTTTAAAAAGCAAAGATGTTTAATCTCGTATATAAAATATATTTCTGTATTTCAATTACAGCTTATAGTCTTTTTATAAGTGATGAAAACTCCATTTAAAGACTGTACAATTGCCCAAATTCTAGGTTTAATATCATTCAGTTAATGACAATGTAAACATGTATTATATAAAAAAATCTGTTACCCATAAACCTCGATGCATTCTGTTTTTTAACACCCCAAGAAACTCTTCATGACTAAGACATTCATCGCCATCCAAATCAAAGATCTTGAAGACAGTGTCCAAAATATTGTTTGAGAGTTCTTGTCCTGTTGCTACTTTCACAGCTCTCTTAAACTCGGCTAAAAAACAAACAAAACAACTTATCAACTATGTGAAATAGTCTAAGTGAAATTAATCTAAATTTTCATTATTTGAGAAGTAAAAGCAAATCCAAATTTTTATTATTTGGGAAGTAAAACAAAAACAAAAATACCCATGAAGAAAATATTCAAACCATAAGCTGACGAATGTCATGAGAGTCACTGCAAGACAAATGAGCTACTTTAATTTAATCAATGCTCTAGACATATATTTGAGACGAGTCTTGCTCATCACCCAGGCTGGAGTGCAATGGCACGATCTTGGCTCACTACAACCTCTGTCTCCCGGGTTCGAGCGATTCTCCTGCCTCAGCCTCCCAAATAGCTGGGATTACAGGCGCCTGCCACCACGCCCAGCTAATTTTTGTATTTTTAGTAGAGACGGGGTTTCACCATGTTGGCCAGGCTGGTCTTGAACTCCTGACTTTGTGATCCGCCCACCTTGGCCTCCCAAAGTGCTGGGATTACAGGCGTGAGCCACCACTCCCGGCCGCCTTCCTTCTTTTTAGGAGAATGAGAAAATAAAAGTATAGAAAGTAACCAATAAACTGGAGTACTGGTATTCTAAATCTAGAATAACCACACTGAATTAAAAGGCCAATCAACTATTTTTACTTATAATTTGTTCCTTGATTGGTAGCATTTAGTTGGAGAATATAGTAAAACTGTTTATAGATGATAAAAATTAAATGGTTTTTCATATAACTTACCTAGTCTGACAGGACGATGAGCTAAACTGAACATCTGCATGGCAATAGCAAAGTCTTCCAAGTGGGTTGTAAAATGGCAAAATGACTTGAATTCATCCAAACTAATGCTCTAATAAAGTAAGAGTTTTTATTACAATTTTGTAAGTACATTAAATAATCTTATAAATGTTAACTGTGAACTTTCTTTTCTACCGTAAAGACTAGTGTCATTCTAAGAGGAAGAGACAACAGAGCTTTCTCTGTCCCTTTCCCTCTGTGTGCACAAATGGCCACACAAAGGGCACAGTGAGAAGGTGCTGCGTGCAGGCTGGGCAAGAGGCCTCACCAGAAACTGGCCCTGCTGGTGCCTTTATCTTGGACTCCTGGCCTCCAGAACTGTGAGAAATAAATTTATTGTTTAAGCTGCCCAGCCTGTGGTGTTTTGAGGTGGCAGCTTGAAGAGACTAACATACTCTGTTAAGTGGTCCACTTCTGCTAAGTTTTATTAGTGGACATGGCACTGAGTAAGAGCACAGGGTTTTGGAGTTAGATGAAGTTAACGTTGAAATTCCGGTTCTGCCCTTTATAACGTGTATGACCTTAGCCTCTCTAAGTCTTAGGTAAGTAACGCTTCAGGGCATGGTTATGTAGTTTGCCCAAAGTCTACTAACTGGAACAATCAGGATCTGAACCTTGGTCCATCTGACTTCAAAATCTGAGCACTTACAAATAAAACAAACGGGGCGGGCGCGGTGACTCATGCCTGTAAGCCCAGCACTTTGGGAGGCGGAGGCGGGCAGATCATGAGGTCAGGAGATGGAGACCATCCTAGCTAACACCGTGAAACCCCTTCTCTACAAAAAATACAAAAAAAAAATTAGCTGGGTGTGGTGGTGGGCGCCTGTAGTCCCAGCTACTTGGGAGGCTGAGGCAGGAGAATGGTGTGAACCCAAGAGGCGGAGCTTGCAGTGAGCCGAGATCACGCCACAGCACTCCAGCCTGGGCGACAGAGCAAGACTCTATCTCAAAAAATACATAACAAACAAACAAACAAACGGGCTGGGTGCTGTGGCTCATGCCTATAATCCTAGCACTTTGGGAGGCCAAGGCAGGCGGATCACCTGAGGTCAGCAGTTTGAGATCAGTCTGGTCAACATGGTGAAAAAGAAAAAAAAAAAAAAAAAAAATAGCTGGGCGTGGTGGTGCACACCTGTAGTCCCAGCTATTTGGAAGGCTGAGGCAGGAGAATTGTTTAAACCTGAGACGGAGGCTACAGTGGGCCAAGATAGCTCCACTGCACTCCAGCCTGGGTGATGGAGTGAGACTCTGTCTAAAAACAAACAAACAAATAAATAAAAAAGTTAAAAGAAAACTCAGTTTTTTCCATTAAAACAATAAAAGCCAGGTACGGTGGTTCCTGACTGTAATCACAGCACTTTGGAAGGCTGAGGTGGCCCGACTGCTTGAGCTCAGGAGTTGGAGACCAGCCTGGGCAACAAGGTGAAACCCCCATCTCTACAAAAAATACAAGAATTAGCCAGGCACAGTGGCATGTGCCTGTGGTTCCAGCTACTGAGGAGGCTTAGGCAGAAGGATCCCTTGAGCACAGGAGTTTGAGGTTATAGTGAGCTAATTGCACCACTGCACTTCAGCCTGGGCAACAGAGCAAGACCCTGTCTCAAAAACAAACAAACAAAACAAAAGTAAACAAAGTATGAAAATTCTCTTAGTTTTTATTTTGTTTTTGAGATAGTGTTTCACTCTGTCACCCAGGCTGGAGTCCAGATCACAGCTCACTGCAGCCTTGAAATTCTGGGTTCAAGCTATCCTCCTGCCTCAGTCTCCCAAGTAGCTGGGACTACAGACACACAGCACCACATCCAACTAATGTTTTTATTTCTATTTTTAGTAGAGACGAGATCTCGCTATGTTTCTCAGGCTGGTTTCAAACTCCTGGGCTCAAGTGGTCCTCCCACCTTAGCCTCAGAAAGTGCAGGGATTACAAGTGTCAGCCACTGTGTCCAGCCAAAAATTCTTAATTTGAAAGTAAATTCTTCCCTGCCTGAAAAAAAAAAAAAGTTTCTCTTTGTAGGATGTTGAGGGTCATGCCCTCTGTAATGTGTGGTCTTACTCAAGGTTCACTGGTTTCCAGCTTTTGTGACTTCATGAAATTTTTATTTTTAAATATTTCAATAAAGTTTTTGAAAAAGTAATATGTGCACATGGTTAAAAATTCAAACAACATGAAGGATAAATGATGAAGAGTTCTTCCACTCTGATTCCCAGTTCCATTCCCCAGACATGAGTTACCAATTCCTTGTGTCTCCATCCAGAAATAATCTATTCTTTTTTTTTTTTTTTTTTTTTTAGACAGTCTCGTTCTGTCACCCAGGCTGGAGTGCAATGGAGCGATCTTGGCTCACTGCAACCTCTGCCTCCCAGGTTCAAGCAATTATCCTGTCTCAGCCTCCTGAGTAGCTGGGACTGCAGGCACCCGCCACCACGTCTGGCTAATTTTTGTATTTTCAGTAGAGATGGGGTTTCACCGTATTGGTCAGGCTGGTCTCAAACTCCTGACCTCAGGTGATTCACCCGCCTCAGCCTCCCAAAGTGCTGGGATTACAGGCATGAGCCACCGCGCCTGGCTAATATTCTGTTCTTATCAAAGTGTATACAGGTACACACACATCTCCTTGTTTTACACAATGGGAACAATCTCTTCACATATTTCTGTACCTTGCTTTATTCTCTTAACAGTATATTTATAAGATGATAGGCAGAGAGGAAAAAAAGAAAAAGAAAAAAACCAGTGTATTTATCAGCACAAATAAAAGAGTGGCTGCTTCTATCATGGCCTCAAAGTAGGCACTGGGTGCAACTTTTCTGATGTCTGCTTTTCTGATAGGTGAAAAATAGTATTTTATTAATGTTTGAATTTGCATGTCTTACGGAGTCTTGCTCTGTCGCCCAGTCTGGAGTGCAGTGGCGTGATCTTGGCTCACCAGAACCTCTGCCTCCCTCATTCAAGCGATTCTTCTGCCTCAGCCTCCCAAATACCTGCGATTATAGGCATGTGCCACCACGCCCCGCTAGTTTTTGTATTTTTAGAAGACACGGGGTTTCACCATGTTGACCAGGCTGGTCTCAAACTCCCGGCCTCAGGTGATCCACCTGCCTCGGCCTCCCAAAGTGCTGGAATTACAGGTGTGAGCCATAGGCCCACCTGAATTTGTATGTCTTTAATTGTGAATGAAGTCAAACATTTTTCACATGCTTATTAGTCATTTGTGGATTTCTCTTCTTGTGTCCTGTTTATGTCCTTTGCCCAGATTTCTAATGGGTTGTTAGGTAACTTATTGTGCGAGACCGTTCTCCATGGGTCTCACATTTCTTTTTTTTTTTGAGACGGAGTCTTGCTCTGTCAGCCAGGCTGGAGTGCAGTGGCGCGATCTCGGCTCCCTGCAAGCTTCACCTCCTGGGTTCACGCCATTCTCCTGCCTCTGCCTCCCGAGTAGCTGGGACTACAGGCACCCGCCACCACGCCTGGCTAATTTTTTGTATTTTTAGTAGAGATGGGGTTTCACCATGTTAGCCAAGATGGTATCAATCTCCTGACCTCACGATCTGCCCACCTCAGCCTCCCAAAGTGCTGGGATTACAAGCTTGAGCCACTGTGCCCAGCTGGGTCTCACGTTTCTGTACATCTATCAGAGGCACCGACTGCATTTTTGTTCCAGATTATATCTTCAAGGATTTCACACCTGTAATCCCAGCACTCTGGGAGGCGGGGAGTTTGAGACCAGCCTGGCCAACACTGTGAAACCCTTCTCTACTAAACATACAAAAATTGCGAGGCACGGTGGCATCCGCCTGTAATCCCAGCTACTCAGGAGGCTGAGGCAGGAGAATTGTTTGTATAGTGTACCGCACTGTTCCTCAGGAGCACAGGACAGCTTTGCTTACTGTCCAGTATCATGAATACACAATGCCTCCCACTGCAGCAAAGCTCAGGAAGGCTTGTTTACTGCCCATTACAAAACATTCAGATCACTAAGATGAGGGTCCTCAGCTGTGATGTGAATCCGCTGTGTGGGCAGCATCTACCTGGGCCTCTCAGCATCATGCCCGTGGGGCTTGGGAGGCAAGGGGGAGCTGACACAAATATGTTACTCATGTTGTTGCTACATTACGATAATAAAATTCTTTGTGTCTGACTCAATAGCCTTGTATCTTCTGCAAGCATCCATGAAACTGTGCAGGCTAACTTGCAAAGGGATAAAATTTCAGACACTTTACAGTTATTCACATGCTGATTTTCAAGTTCTCATGATATATTAAATAGGGGAAAAAAACTCAGACCATTTAAAGTTCTCGATACCTACTGATTTTTTTTTTTTTTCTTTTTTGAGACAGAGTCTCACTGTTGCCCAGGCGCGATCTTGGCTCACTGCAATCTTTGTCTCCCAGGTTCATCCAATTCTCCCGCCTCAGCCTCCTGAGTAGCTGGGACTACAGGTGTGTGGCACCATGCCCGGCTACCTTTTTTTGAATTTTTTGGTAGAGATGGGGTTTCACCATGTTGGCCCGGCTAGTCTCGAACTCCTGACCTCGAGAGAGCCACCCTCCTTGGCCTCCCAAAGTGCTGGGATTACAGGAATGAGCCACCACGCCTGGCCAATCCCTACTGATTTTTAAAGATCCCATTATAAATTAAGAAAATTGGTCTTTACATATCAATATCTCCCCCTTCCTCATGTTGTTAACTTTTTGACTCTGATTATAATTTTTGCAGGGGATGAGGTGAGGCAACAAAATTTTAGTTTTTAGGTATTTCATCAAGTTTTCTTTGAAAGGTTTTGGGTTTTGCTTAGAAAGGTATATAACCTAAGATGAAACATTGTTTCCATGTTTTCTTCTACACTTATTCAGTTTCATTTTTTTCAACATTTAATTTTTTGATTCATCCAAAATTTATTTTAGAGTAATGAACGGTGTAAAGATTTATGTTCATTTTCTCCCTCAGATGGCCAGTGAATTATCCTAATGCCATTTATTAATAATTCTTTTACTCAACTAATTTAAAATACTATTTCATAATTACTAAATTTCTCATATGCTTCAGTCTATTTCTGGAGTCTGTCAAATTCATTGTCAGTAACAAACTGTTTTAGTTACCAAGGTTTGATAATATATTTTAATATGTTGACATTCTTTTCATATAAAGTTTTTTTTTTTTTTGACACAGAGTCTCACTCTGTCACCCAGGCTGGAGTGCAGTGGCGCGATCTCAGCTCACTGAAATCTCTGCCTCCTGGGTTCACACTATTCTCCTGCCTCAGCCTCCTGAGTAGCTGGGACTACAGGCGCCCGCCACCATGCCCGGCTAATTTTTTGTATTTTTAGTAGAGATGTGGTTTCACCGTGTTAACCAGGATGGTCTCGATCTCCTGACCTCATGATCTGCCCGCCTTGGCCTCCCAAAGTGCCAGGATTACAGGTGTGATCATATAGTTTTATAGCTTATCTAGTTTCTTCCCAAGAATTCAATGGTATTTTTATTGAAACCCACGAGTGTTCACCAGTATCTGGCTCTTTTCTGATTCCTGCACGTATGAAAGACTGAAGTTCCTTGCCTCCCTGCATTCAGGTGGGGTTATGTGATTAGTCTGGCCAATAGCCAAGTGTCATGTGATGTTTCCAGGCCAAAACATTTAGTTGATGGATTTTGACTCCCCTCCTTCTTTTCCTGCCACAGCCTCTGAGCGTGGTACTTCTTTCAGATGATGTAACTCCAAGATGGCACAGCCTCAGAGAGTCTAGACCCCTGAATCGGTCTAGACCTCTATGCAGACAGAGACTCCTATCAGCCCACAATGGAATTGTGGCATGACTAAGCAAGAAACTCAGTGTCAGCCAGGGGGATTTCAGGGTTAATTTGTAACTGCAGTAAACTTGGGCTGTTCTAATATAACCATCACACTTATAGACTAACTGAAGACAGAATTGCTGTATTTATAATTCTAAGACTTTCTATTCCATAATAAGGGATGTCTTACAATTAGATAAGTTTTCTTTTTATATCCATCAAGGCTATTAAGTTTTCTTCTTTTCTTTTTGTTAAATTTATTTCTAATTGTTATATATTTATCTTGCAGTTGTAACTGAGTTCTTCTATTGCAATTTATTATCTTTTTTCTTACAACAGAAGTAACTTTTTAAAAAGTTACATAAAATACATGTCCACTGTAAACATTTTTTTGGAACAATACATAAAGGTATAAAGAAAGAAGTAAAAATCACTTGAAACCTCACCACTGTACATGAATAATTATTAATAGCTTGGCAATCATCATTTCATACATCTCATATATATACACACACATATGCATGTCATTACATTTTCTACTTGTAATTTGTATATAGGAGAGCTGCTGCTTCTTATATATTAGCATCGTGACAGGTACTTTATTGAATTCTTATTGTTTCTATGGTTTTTCTACTGGATTCTCTTGGGTTCTCTAGGCATATAATTGCATCATATAAAAACAAAGACAACTACTACCCCCTTTCACATTTTTATACTCTTTTAAATAATCTTATTAATTTGGACTTGTTAAGATTTCCAGAATGATATTAAATAACAGTGGTGATACTTGTCTTATTCTTGACTTTACTGGAAACAGACAACTTGTAATTGCTACACTGATTCTGTCTTAGGCAGCAGTTTTCCTTCACAGGAAAAGAGCATGTAGAGAACATTCCTCAAGTTGATTTTATATACCATCGAGGGTAGCACAGTCTTGGTTAATTCAGAAGTTACTTTATTTATGTAAACATGTCTAACTTATTATTTCATCTTTATCACATGCATAATAAAAGGGTATACCAACCTCTCCTGCTGACAACTTCTCTCTCACATTTTTCCAATAAATATCTTTATTTTCAGTGTTAGTGAAAAAAAGTAGCCACTCTGCAAAGTCTTCTTTTCTCATGAAACTCAAACCTTTAGAAAACTGAAGGAATTCCATTTCTTGAATCTCTGTTTGTAAATTTTCCATAAATCTAAATGTTAAAATACAAAATTAGTAAAGTAACTAGTGGCATTCAACCTTACATATTGTAAATGGATCTGCAAAGTACCTTCACTATTACCTACTGAGTGGCTGCCTCCTGATGTTGAGCAGGATGAAGCATTAGTGCTGTGCAAGGATTGTGGGGAGAGGGAGGATGCAGAGAAACTGATTAAGTCCAACACTGCCTTCCATCAGTAACTCACTATACTCAACTTGTTTGTGTAAGTTATACCTGGCAACCTACATTTTGATAAACCTAAAGACTTAAAAAAATATGTAAAATGTTGCTTCGATACATCCAGAGAAAATAACAATTCCATGGAAACTAGTTTTTTTCCAATACAGAAAAATTATCAATAATCAGATAAATTTAAAATTGAGGTGGGACACTGCTTTTAGAATGTTAATCATAATTACTACTTCCTAATATTTTTCAAATACCAAAGTTAATCAGTGTAATCAATGGCTTGGCATCAAAAGCTTAGCTCTATCTAAAAACATAATCTTTTTGACAATAATACATGTCGATATGACTCAACATTCCTTTCTTATAAAAACAACATGGCACTTCGATCAAACTGTCATCAATGGCTTCCCAGGAAAGGGACACGTTGAAAAGATATCAGATTAAAATATATCTTCTTTGAACATGAACCCAGAAATGTTGCACTTATTTATAACCTAAATCATGTGAAAAGTATTATCATCTCCATGAATTTTAATATGTTGCAGATCCCTTTATTCACTTTTCCACATGTTAAAAGATCGGTACTATCTGTCATGTCAAATTCAAATGAAAATATACATGGGGTGATAGAAGAGGGACATTCCAGTTCAGTGGGAGAAAAATCATCACTTAAAAAATAACTTGCTTGAAGTTCTACATTTATCCCATAAATCTTAAAAGCATGAAGGAGGAGTTTGATCTTAGACTTCTGTCTACATGGTAGGCAAGAGTTTGTTACTTAAAACATTTTCTGAATGTAGTGAATACACGGATTCATCAATGCCATGTTTCTTTCTGGGTCAAAGCAGAACTTTATCTAAAATTTGAAGCATTTCAAATTTGGACTGATAGAGCAATAAAATATTTTACTGATATACTTTGCCTTTTATTTTGTTGAGTTTTCCTTCCCTGTATACTGTAATGACATTCAACTGGTTCTTATCAGAACTGTTAAATGTATGCTTTACTTGCAAATGAGTGTACACTGAATTAGGCAAGCAGAAGATAGGGTATAAAAACATTACTAACTTGTTCCTTTCCCTTTTTTCTTCAGGTTCTATGTGAGCCTCTACCAGAGGCTGAAATATTATAAACTTAATTGCTGTTAAACTATACATTGTCTGGATTAAGCTACTTTCATCTTACCTAATTACACTACTTTTAATGAATATAAATCCATTTATGATGATAATCTTTTCCCTTTAAGCCTAAAATCATATTATCTTGTTATAACATGAAAGTCTGGAACATGATCTGAACATGCATATATGAATTGGAAAATTTACAGTAGATAAGGCTGCCAGACACATTGTGAACAAATTACATACTTTATAAATTAGTGGGTTAATTGGAAACAGTGGGAGAGATCTGTTTTTCCTTATTGGAATTGTTTAGGCAGTGTTGTACTGGAGTGGCGCGTACAGGCTGAGTCTATCATGCATGTCTTCCCACCTCTGCTTCACGCAGGGGAGCTTGACATTGGCATGGTAGAGTATTTATTTATTTATACTACTAATTGGCAAACACTACAAATCAAGGCTGTTTTTCCTGAGACAGATGATTGTTAAACATATTTACTAGCACACCACTGCCTCTAGACACCTCTGAATTTATAAAAACGCTTCATGAAACTGAGAAATCCTCAACTAATAATTGGCATTTCAGAATTTTTAACAATCTCAGCCCTAAAAAGTACATCAGTATCAATATCCTCCCCAATTTTTCCTGACAAGAAGACTTGAGGCCAATTTTCTTCCCTCTAACCATTATATATCTTAAGTCACAGGTTTATTTTCAGTTTAAAAAATTCATTGGAATAAAAAATGAGGTCAAATGTGTCAGACTAGAAATAAACTCAGGGATTATTTCTGGTCACTATCTTTAAGGCTAATCATGGAATTTAAAAGAAGAGAAAAGAAATGCAGAAGAAGAAAAATCACCAAAGAGAGCAGGAGAGAAGAGTAAAAAAGACCAGAAAAACACAACAAAATCAAAAGGCACTGGATGCAGGGCGGGTAAATGCCATCAGGAGCTGCCTGAGTAGCCCAAGAGTCAATGCTTTCCCCCAGAACAATACGTAGTAGGTTGACAGAAAACTCAATTTTCACAATTTAAATTATCTGCTGCTTTCATAACAATAAAAGCACACCAAAATTCTGGGAGACGGAATTAAATTACACTGTGGTTTTTACTTAAATGGTTAAGTGATATTTCAGCTGGAAAATCTTTTTGATTAGTTGTAGAAGTAAAAAAAAATCAGAAAACAAGTGACAAATTTTTTTTAACTGATGAGTTTCTTTTGATCCGTGGTAGTATCTACTGAATATGACTGTCCTTCTGGTAACCTAGTCTGGTACTTGAAAGCCCATTCAATGCACCCACCACCTACCAGGGAACTGTGGAACTCTTTCAGAAACTACATGATCACTTAAACCTTTCAAGAGAAACCTGAATCTCGCCTCTTCAGTTTCTAAAGTATGTGATCCTGTATCAAGTCCCTCAACCTCATCAGATTCTAGTTATAAAGAGAGGACATTTACCTCCCCTTGTAAGGATAGGTGAGATGACACATATGGAAAATACTTAGAAAGACGCCATGCACCATGGAAGTACCTGCCAGTCGCTGTGATGGTACTGAGGATAATATGTAACTGTCTTTTCATTTTCATTCTTCATGCCCAGACTCCACTTTTTCTTTTCTTTTTTTTAAAGACAGGGTCTCACTCTGTTGCCTAGGCTGGAGTGCAGTGGTGTGATCATAGCTCACTGCAGCCTCAACCTCCCTGGGCTCTGGTGATCCTCCCCACCTCAGCCTCCCAAGTAACTGGGACTATGGGTGCACACCACCCCACCCATCTCTTTTGTAAAGATGAGGTTTCGCCATGTTGCCCAGGCTGCTGTCGAAGTCCTGGGCTCAAGCAATCTGCCTGCCTTGGCCTTCCAAAGTGCTGGGATTACAGGTGTGAGCCGCCACGCCCAGCTCCAGACTCCGCTGTTAATTGCTTTCCACTTTCTCACCCACAACCTCAGCTCTAATGGGCTGCAAAAGGCCTTCTTCAAGTATGGCTTAAATAAAACCTATATAACTAACTGCACATAGTGGTATTTGCACAAATTCATGATGCACGTTTTCAACTGGGTCCTTGACCCTTACAGACACTCTTCTGCTAGCCTGGAAATGTGTCTTTTTGATTTTACATAGAGGCTATTTCATTTTCACTCTCTTTTCTGTTTATCCTCAGCCTATGACTTTGCCCCTGCTTCCTACAGAAACTAGAAATCATTGTTTAATAAATTCATTCATTTTCTTATTGTCACTAAAAATTGTAACAGCATCCACATGCATCCCTTTTCCTCACCCTCTTCTTCCTGTCACAACGATGGGGAGTCCCTTTTCCTGTCGACGGCTGCACTCTGAATCCCACCTATATTCCTGTACTTCCTTCCCTTCAGGGACCTTGCTCTTCTAGCGATACCCTGTCATGCCTGTATTTTCAGCCTTTGCCTCCTTACATTGTCAGTTAAACATGTTATAACATTATACTCCCAGAAACACAAAAGTATAAGCTCCAAATAATACATATGAAACCATTTTTGTGGAATATCAATGATTAATTTGGCTAGTATGTTAGTGCAAGCTTTTGAAAATATTATTAGAAGCCATTTTCTGTTATTTTATGACTTAGCAAAATTTAAAAGATATCTTATGATTGCCATAAATTCCAGCCTAGTATAATTACAATTTTATCTTTGGGGACACTTTGCAATATCTAAGAAAGCTCTTGAAAAATTTTCATTTTTAAAGTTTTTGTTAATTTAATTGGATTAAAAAAATTGCATGATGGTATGACAAATTTCACAGGGCCCATAATTTATAAAGAACTAATTTAAAAAAATTTAAAGAATTCTAAATAAAATCATTCCCATTGAAAAAAAGTAAGGTGAGAAGCAACCTTAAAAGTTAACGAGTTAGGGAATCATGAAGTGAAGTGGAGTGATGTATTAGTATCTCTGTGAATACGGTTTGAAAAATTATCAGTAATATGACAATATCAGTATTATGATAATAGCTTTCCTTGTTTTAAATTATGATATTTTTGGAACTTTAAAAAACATTGAGAAAGTGATATTTTAAATATACAAGAAGAGCTATGGTTTAAAATTTTGTTGAAAAAATTGTTCTAGAGAGCTTAAATGACTCAGTGTGGCCATCAGGTAAACTGGGATTACTGGGATTAGAAAAAAATCTAATTCAGAAACTTAGATTTTTTTTTTTTTTTTTTTTTTTTGAGACGGAGTCTCACTCCATTGCCCAAGCTGGAGTTCAGTGGCGCAATCTCGGCTCATTGCAACCTCTGCTGCCCGGGTTCAAGCACTTCTCCAAACTCAGCCTTCCAAGTAGCTGGGATTACAGGTGCCTGCCACCTCGCCCGGCTAATTTTTGTATTTTTAGTAGAGACGGGGTTTCACCACATTGACCAGGCTGGTCTTAAACTCCTGACCTCGTGATCCGCCTGCCTCGGCCTTCTAAAGTGCTGGGATACAGACATGAGCCACCGCGCCGGGCCAGATTTTCTTTTTTCTTTCTTTTTTTTTTTTTTTTTGACAGAGTCTCACTCTGTCACCCAGGCTGAAGGGCAGGAGGCACTTAGATTTTCATGCACTCTTCTTCGTTCCTTAAATCTAATCAATCACTGAGCCCTACAATTTTATCTCCTAACTGTGTCTGGAAATCTTTTCTACTTCAAAATCCTTATTGCCACTACACTAGTTCAAGGCTCTTCTTTCTTTCTTTCTTTTTTTGAGACGGAGTCTTGCTCTGTTGCCCAGGCTGGAGTGCAGTGGTGCGATCTCGGCTCACTACAAGCTCAGCCTCCCGGGTTCACGCTATTCTCCTGCCTCAGACTCCCGAGTAGCTGGGACTACAGGTGCCCGCCACCATGCCTGGCTAATTTTTTGTATTTTTAGTAGAGACGGGGTTTCACCATGTTAGCCAGGATGGTCTTGGTCTCCTGACCTCGTGATCCACCGCCTCGACCTTCCAAAGTGCTGGGATTACAGGCGTGAGCCACCGCGCCTGGCCCAAGGCTCTTATTTCTTTTCTGGAATATCTGAATGGTCTTCTCTCTCATAAAACCTATCCTTTACTCAGCTGCCAAAGTGATGGGCACATCTGAACAAAAACCCTTCACGTGGCCTTCTTCAGGGCCTCTCATCACTGGGTTAATCAACAAGCTACCTCTATCTTATGGTGTATAAAACCTTCACACAGGTAAGTTCGTACTTCCCAGCCTCTGTTCTCCTTACCTTATGCTTACTACTTTATCAACTCTACTGCTTCTAATTCCCTTTACAAACCATACACTTTCACGCCTCTACGTCTTTGCTCTTGCTGTGTTATCATTCCCTCAAATGCCTCCTTGCCCAAACCACTTTTGCCTGTTAATCCCGGCTAGTTTGTCAAGATTCAACTTAGTATTTCTTCTAGAAAGCCTTCCCTGATCACCTAGTCCCAACCTTCAACTCAGGGTACACTAAGTGATCTTCTGTGCTACCCAAATACCCTATTTATCTAAGAAAGCACTGACTACAACGTATTTAAATGTTTTTCTGCATCTTTACTAGTTTCCAGAAGGTACTATCCTGAGTGTTTGAGGGGTAATTTGAGACATAATAGCATACATCACATTCAATAAATCTTTATTAAACTAGATTCAGCTGAATAAGATGCAGGTCTCCTGCCTCCCAAGTCAGTGTTTTTCCCCACTATTCTGTACTGCTTTTTGATATCTGTTTTAAGACTTTGGTTAGTGGAGTAGCACAGGGAGGACCAGGCGTACTGTCTCACTATGCATGGCATTATTATCATTGGGAAGATGGTAGACAGGACACTGTATTTTAATGTTTATATTGATCATATAAGGTAAGCATTATTATGTCTACTTTTTAGATAAAGAAATGAGCTTAGGGAGGTTAAATAAGTACTTAAAATTAATGTTAGTATAAAGCTTTACTGGAACATGTCCATGTCTATTTGTTAATGTACTGTTTATGGTTGCTTTCACACTACAACCATGGAGTTATGTAGTTGTGACAGAGACCATATTTGCTCTTTAGGCCTTTGCAGAAAATGTTTGCCAACCCCTGTGCTAGAGAATGAGAGACTACATGAAGCAGAGCTGAGGTGTCCCAGTTGAGACCATCTTAGAAAAGCCAGCAGCCAGCAAACCCATCAGCAGACTGCAAATGCAAGAGTACTGTCAAGATCAGCCAATCCTGTTCCAATCAGGAGAACTGCCCAACCGACTCAAAGACTAATGAAAATAACAAATTGTTGTTGTTTTAAGTTGGGTTGGTTTGTTTTGCCTAAAGAACAACTGACGCTAGGCGCATGGTTCTTTGTTGCAAACATTAAGTTACTAAAAAGAACTACTGTATTCTATGAAACAGATATTACTTTCTATAATAAGGTAGAATATTTTGAGCATACTAATTTTAGTTTCTATTTCATGGGTTTAGTTCTCAGAGATAAATACTATACAGATCCACAAAATCCACAAACAGTATTTTAGTTTTATGATCTGCAGTTCTAGGAAATGAATATATTGTTTCTCTTTATTTCTTACCCATAAAATTTCCCTAAATGAATGTAAATATTTGCATTTACCTTCGAAATTCTTTATAATGAAGTTTTCTTTGTCCTCTTTTTCCAAAGAAACGCATCTGAAGAGTTGTGTTAATTTCAGGTTCTTTCACTATTGCTTCCTATTAAAAAATTACAATAATTTAAAATAATTATAAATAAGAATAAAAATAGAATCTGTAGAGTAGAAATCTTAGAATAATATCCAGAAAGGATTCTTCTTACAGCAACAACAACAACAACAACAACAACAAAAGTTGTAAAAGAGGGATAGAGCCATTCCTTCTGTTATTTTGCATAACACTCCATAACCATCGTTGTTCAAGTAGGCAGTAAACAATAAGGGCTAAAATACTCAAGGTGGACTTCAGCATGAAACAAGATCTTAGATCAGGCCAAAAAAGAAGTTAGAATAGTGAAATAAATGTTACTTCAAAATATGATCTCTAGGCCTTTACTAATGAAGCAGCACTGAGAGAGTTAAAGCAAGAAAGTCTTTGCGCTTTTGTTGAATGTTGGAAATACTTGCAAAACACTTGCTTTTCCTAATTATAAAATCAACAGGTGAGAATTCCATTAAACGTAATGAGTGAAGCAGATTCACACATTCTTTTTTAATTTTTTAATAAAATAACAAAAATAACAAAACTGCTAAAAAAAAAAAAAAACCATCAGCAACCAAACAACAAAAGGGGGTATAAGTTTAAGCCACAATTTTGAAAAAGAGCAGTCAGAGAAACACTAGACTCAGGTGTGGGATAGTCTAGCATGTCTCGTAATCCTACCACCACCCCGAGCCTGCTTCTCAGAATGTCAGATTACTGCCTTAGGAGGAATTCCTTAGGAGGAAGTCATTAAAACCTTCAACTCTGCGATAAGTAGGTTAACAGGGTGAGAAGACAACCCTGAGACAAGTCATGGCAAACTCTTCAGTAGAAGCTCCTGCTTGGAGCTTGGTGGCACTTGAGCAGAGTGAAGAAGGGCTTCAACGGCTTCTTTCAGGGCACTATGTTAAATTGAGGGAATAATCAGAAGCCCACAGGGTGGGATATACCTTGGAGGGTGGAGTGGGCTGTGATCTGGAACATTTTAATAGAATCACAGAGAGAAAGCAGAGTCTAGGTGCTCCAGTAAGGGTTACATTTAGACCAGGGAACTCCCTTCTCTCCTTTAGTAAACAAAATGGTGGAGCAAAATGCAGCACCTGCAGCTCAGGGGAAAAGATAAATTAGTTCTAGATATGGTGAGAAGAGTATTAAGGAGAATCTCATTCGTGCTCTACCAGAGCAGAGAGGGTCTGGATAGAGCATGGGCATGAGGAAAATATAAGGCGTGACAACTATACAAAGGCACTGTAGCAAGAAATAGAAAAAGAACAAATCAGGCAAAAGGCACAAAAACCCAGTCTAGAAGAACTGATAACCCAAGGAACAAATAAGTATTTCTCATGAGACCTTTAAAGAAAATAACTTTTTATTTTGGGATAACTATAGATTTCACACGTAATGGTAAGAAACAATACAAAAAGATCCTCTCTGTCCTTTACTCAGTATCCTCCAATGGTAGCATCTTGCAAAACTATGGTGAAATATCACAACTTGACACAGTCAACCTATAGAACATTCCTTCACCACAAGGATCCCTCATGTTGCTTTTATAGCCACACCAGCTTTCCTCCTGCTCCCACCCTCTTTTTAGCCTCTGACAACAATTAATGAATTCTCCATTTCCATTATGTTGTCATTTCAAACATGTTATATAAATAGAATCATACAGTTTGTAACTTTTAGGTACTGGCATTTTTTTTTTGTTTTCTCAGCATAATTCTCTGGAGATTCATTCAGGTTGTTGTATCTTTTGCCATATCAATTGTGTTTCTTTTTATTGCAGAGCAGTATTTCATGGTAATGGAGCCCCACAGTTTATTCAACAAAAGATATCTAGATTGTTTCCAGTTTGGGCTGGATGCTGCCCAACTGAGCTGCTAAGAACATTTGTGTACAGGTTTTGTATGAACACAGGTTTTAATTTCTCTGGGATACAATCCCAGGAGCACAATCACTATTTTCCAGAGTGGTGGTTTTACATTCCCACTAGCAATGAATGATCCAGTTTCTCTGCATCCTTGCAACCATCTGGTGTGTCAGTGGTTTGTTTTTAGTCATTTGGATGGCTGTATATCTCTCTATGGTTTTAATGTGTATTGCACTAATGACTAAAGGTGCTGAGTATCCTTTTATGTGCTAGTTTTTGCCTATTTTCTTTGGAGAAATATTAAAAGTCCTTTGTCCAGTTTTTAATTGGGTTGTTAATCACTTTGTTGTTGAATTGTAAGAAGAGTTCTTTATATATACTGATAGATCCTTATTAGATATGTGAGTTGCAAGTATCTTCTTCCATTATGTTGGTTATCTTTTCATACTCTTGATAGTGTCCTCTGATGAACACAAATTTTTAATTTTCTTTTTTGAGACAGAGTCTCGCTCTGTTGCCCAGGCTGGAGGGCAGTGGCTCGATCTCGGCTCCCTGCGAGCTCCGCCTCCCAGGTTCACACCATTCTCCTGCCTCAGCCTCCTGAGTAGCTGGGACTACGGGCGCCCGCCACCAGGCCCAGCTAATTTTTTTGTATTTTTAGTAGAGACAGGGTTTCACCGTGTTAGCCAGGATGGTCTCAATCTCCTGACCTCGTTATCTGCCAATCTCCGCCTCCCAAAGTGACGAATTTTTAATTTTGATGAAATCCAATATATCTACTTTTTCTTCTGTTGTGATTTTATAGTGTCATTATCTAAGAAATTGTTGCCAAATCCAATGCCATGAAGCTTTGCTCTTATGTTTTCTTCTAAGAGCTCTGTAAGTTTAGCTCTCACATCCATTTGAATTTTTATATATGGTGTGAGATAGGAGTCCAACTTTATTCTTTTACACACAGATATCCAGTTGTACCAGCAACATTTGCTGAAGAGATTTCCTTACTTTCTGAAAATTGTGAATGGTATTATATTTAAAATTTTTGTGTCCCTGGTGTTCACTGACATATACACATGACTGATTTTTGTACATTTTTCTTGTACCTAGTGACCTTCCTAAAATCAATTATTAGTTCTAGAAGCTTTGTTTTGTTTTGTGATTTTTTTTTGCAGATTCCCTGGGAGTTTCTACAGAGACAGTGCCATCTACGAAAAGAGACTGTTTCATTTCTTACTTTCCAATCAGTAGGCCTTTTATTTCCTTGTCTTGCCTTACTGGAGTGGCTAGAACTTTCAGCACTGTATTGAACAAGAGTAGCAAGAATGAACATCCTTGCCTTACTCCTGATGTTAGGGGAAAAGAATTCAGTCTTTCATCAATAAGCATGTTAGCTGTAGGTTTTTTGTAGATGCTCTTTACCAAGTTCAATGCCCACCTCCCTGCCCTATTTGTTTTAAATGAGTGCTTTTAAAAAAACTAGGGGCTGGGCACGGTAGCTCACACCTGTAATCCCAGCAATTTGGGAGGCCGAAGCAGGCGGATCACCTGAGGTCAGGAGTTTGAGACCAGCCTGACCAACATGGTGAAACCCTGTCTCTACTAAATACAAAAAATTAGCTGGGTGTGGGTGGCATGTGCCTGTAATCCCAGCTACTTGGGAGGCAGAGGCAGGAGAATCACTTGAACTGGGGAGGTGGAGGCTGCAGTGAGCCGAGATCACACCACTGCACTCTAGCCTGGGAGACTGAGTGAGACTCTGTCTCAAAAAAAAAAAAAAAAAAAAAAAAAAAAAGACATCTTTACATATATTAAGTTAAAAAAGAAGAGTGTAGAACAATGTAGAGTATATTACTGCTTATATTAAAACAGAAAAAATAATATAGATGTATCTATTTACTTCTTTACATGTATACTTATATACGCACAAAATCTCTCTGGAAGAATACACAAGAAACTGAAAGTACTAATTGCCCAGGGAGGAGAACTGTGTGAATGGGAGGGAAATTCTGCTCTACCTACATACTCCTGTGCACCACCTGAAGTTAGGAACATGTAAATATAGCACATATATTTAATACAGTCATGTATTGCTGAGAAATGCATTGTTAAGTGATTGTCACTGTGCGAACATCAGAGTGTACTTACACAAACCTAGATAGTATACCCCACCACACACCTCTGCTATAAAGTATAGCCTATTGTTCAGACCACCACGTATATGCAGTCTATTGTTGACTGAAAAGTTATGTGGTGCATGACTGTATTAAAAAAATTAAATTGCTGATACCAAATCTATTGGTACCTATTGGGAATATCTGAACAAACAAAATAGAGTAGCTATTATTAATATCAATTGTTTGGAAATCATCTGTACATACCTGATATCCAGTTTCATTAGTTTTCACTGTCATCAAGTCATCTTGTTTACTTATGATCTTCTGCAGCTAAAAAGATTGCAAACATGAGTTTACATGTGTGCCTACCAGATTTTTCAAAACAACCTAAAAAATAGATGCCAACTTATTGTTATAAAACATATACTAGTTATTTGCTAAATATTAACTTTTTTTTTTTTTTTTTTTTTTTTTTTTTTTTTTTTTGAGACGGAGTCTTGCTCTGTCGCCCAGGCTGGAGTGCAGTGGCGCAATCTCGGCTCACTGCAAGTTCTGCCTCCCAGGTTCACGCCATTCTCCTGCCTCAGCCTCCCAAGTAGCTGGGACTACAGGCGCCCGCCACCACTCCCAGCTAATTTTTTTTTTTTTTTTTGTATTTTTAGTAGAGACGGGGTTTCACCGTGTTAGCCAGGATGGTCTCGATCTCCTGACTTTGTGATCCGCCTGCCTCGGCCTCCCAAAGTGTTGGGATTACAGGCGTGAGCCACCACCTTAAATTCTTTCTAATCATAACTCCTATTATCTTTTTCTCTTAGACAATGCAAGAATCAAAAGATAAAAGAGATAACAAAGTATTAACATTATTATTACTACAATCTTCTACTGAGAAAGCTAGCTTACTTAATAGATACATGTTCTTAGGCAGCACTCTATAAGAACTTCAAGATTATGCTTTCAAGATAATTTTTATTCATAATTAGTTGTATCACTAGTTTATGGTGACATTTTCAAGTATATAGTTTTTTGTTTTTTTTTTTTTTTTTGAGACGGAGTCTTGCTCTGTCACCCAGGCTGGAGTGCAGTGGCACGATCCCTGCTCACTGCAAGCTCCGCCTCCCGGGTTCACGCCATTCTCCTGCCTCAGCCTCCTGAGTAGCTGGGACTACAGGCACCCGCCACCATGCCTGGCTAATTCTTTTGTATTTTTAGTAGAGACGGGGTTTCACCGTGTTAGCCAGGATGGTCTTGATCTCCTGACCTCGTGATCCACATGCCTCGGCCTCCCAAAGTACTGGAATTACAGGCTTGAGCCACCGTGCCCGGCCAATAGTTTTTAAAAAGCTATTTATATCATACACATAGTCTTCCTTTTCCCTTTATGCATTTATAAAGCATTAAAATAATTTAAAGACTTAACATTTCTACCAATTAGGACACTGTAAATAGTACTTTGAAATTGAGTACATTAAAAAACCTACCTGCCTTTCAGAATCAATTGTATCAATCCTCATATGGAAAGCAAATTTAAAAAAGAAAGCATTTTAAAAGAATCAGATGTAGACAAAATCCCAAACTATGGATTCAAATCAATTAGGAGACACATCTCTATCCATTTTTTTCTGGGCTATTTAACAGTTTGAAAACTGCTGCAATTAATTCCGTATTAATTATTTTGAATTTAGCTATTTCTATTATGTTTGTTTTAGGCAAGTGGTTTACTTCTAGTTCTCTAAATCTCTCAGTCAGTTTTCAATGCCCCCCTTTCCCCTACTTAATTATTTTCGGGAAAAAAGTTTATATTTATTTTACCTTTTATTTTTAAAGTTGACAATCAAATGGTATAATGCCAAGTTCAATATCCAAACATTTCTCCCTGTGCTTATTCCCTTGGAACCTCTTAAAAATTTTTATTACAGAAAATTTCAAACTTAAGTAAAATGAACAGAATTCTACAATAAGTCACCATATAAACACTATTAATCTTCAATAATTATCAGTATTCTGCCATTCCTGGCTCATCTATACCTCTACCTGCTCCCTGTTCCCCTCCCAATTATTATTTACAGCTCTTCAGGAAAAAATACATATATTAAAATGTACAAATATCAGCCATACAATTTTGACAAAGTTTCTTTGTGTCTCTTCCCAGTCAATCCTGGCTTCTCTTTTATTCTTGTTCCCACAGAGACAGTTCTGATTTTTTTCCCCACCTAAATTAGTTTCCCCTAGTTTAGAAATTCAAATAAATGAAATTAAATAGTATGTATTCTTTTGTGTCCGCCTTCTTTCACTCAGCATAATGGTCTTGAGAGTCACCCATGTTGTTTGCCTGACAGTAGTCTGTTGCCATTTATTGTTGTGTTTTATTACATTTTATGAATATACCACTCTTTATTCATTCACCTGTTGATAGGTGTTTTCATGGCTCCAGTTTTTGGCTACTGTGAATCAAAATGCCACAAACATCTTTTACAACTCAATTTTGTGGATGTGGCTTTTAATTTCTCTTGGATAAACACGTAGGAGATAACAAATCTGTTTAACTTTATAAGAAACTGCCAAACTATCTTCCAAAGTGAATTCTGGTTTCTTCATATTCTCACCAACATTTGATGTGACCAGTCTTTTTAATTTTGGTCATTCTCTTGAGTGTAGTAGTATGTCATTGTGGTTTTAACTTGCATTTCCCTGACAACTCACGTAAAAGGCATCTATATTTATTTAAAAATAACTCTAGCAGGTGTATTTAGTATGATAAAACTATAATGCTACTATATTAAGTATGCAGTCCTTCCCACCAATATGAAAGCAACGTGAAATGAAAAGACCACCTAAGGAGCAACCGATAATAGGAAACAGACCTGTCATTAATCTACTGTTTAGAGAGATTGCACTAAAACCCTGGCATGCATCCCACATAAGCACATGTACCACTGATCAAGGTAAAGATTAAATGGATTAACCATTACTGGCTTTGATCACAGTTGCTATTTTTTGTTATTAGCTGACAGAGAACAGCTCACACAGACAGTTGCTATTTTACGAGTTCTTGGGATAAAGAAGTAAGCAATACACTTACCAACACAGTTTTCAGATCTGAATGTTAATAAAACATGAATATTCACAAAACACAAAAGTAACAAACTGAGGCAATCTGTATTTTAGGACATCTTCACAAGGCTTTTATTACCATACTTCATTATTACTTTTACATTTGCTACTCAAATAACTTTGTTACATTTATGTTTTAGGTATTAAAGTGATTCTCATTACTTTTCTAGTATATATATGGTAGGGAGAGCAATAAATAAAATCTACTAGGAAAACATTTAGATAAGCTAAGATAAATCCCTGCCTTTTAAATATGCTTTTTTGATGCGAAAAGAACTATTTGGTTCTTTGAAGAAAATCTCAAATATAAGATGCTACATACGGCCAGGCACGGTGGCTCAAGCCTGTAATCCCAGCACTTTGGGAGGCTGATGCGGGTGGATCACCTGAGGTCAGGAGTTCGAGACCAGCCTGGCCAACATGGTGAAACCCTGTCTCTAACTAAAAATACAAAAAATTAGCTGGGCACAGTGGGACATGCCTGTAATCCCAGCTACTCGAGAGGCTGAGGCAGAAGAATCGCTGGAGCCCGGGAGGCGGAGGTTGCAGCGAGCTGAGATCGTGCCACTGTACCACTCCAGCCTGGGTGACAGAGCGAGGCTCCATCTACACACACGCATGGACGCACGCACACATGCACGCACGCACACACACACACACTACATACTTAGGTTTACTAATACAAAGACCATGGAAGTGAAAAAACTATTCAAATAATTAATGTAAATGTAGTTTTTCCTCTTCAATGCTGTTTTTTTTTAAAATGACATGCTGTATCACGCTCTATGGGTAATCAACTTTAGTGGTTCATTTCTATGATCAGCACAAAGAACCTTCTTTCATGTTTACAATGGTGACCTTTATACACTTAAAAACAAAATCAATGATGTATCCTTACATATTCTTTTGGATATTTTCTTAATTCATGAGGTAATCACCCAACAATTTTCCAACATTTATGGAGATATCTGTGGTATTCAGAAATTGTTCCATAAATTCAGCATGTTAAGCTATTGTGTGAAAAAATGTATTTGAAAAAATTTTAAAGTAGGTATGCATAACACATTCAGGAGTAGAGGCTGTAGGTACAATAAGGACTGTATGGTAAAAGGTACATCAGTGTAGCTCTGTGAAAACAACAACAACAATATGCCTTCTATTGCCTTTTTTCATGTTCAGTTTCATGCTCAGGATCTCCTTTGTCTACGGACTTTGTGATTTGGCCACATATCACTAAACATTACCACAGTGCATCAAAAGTTTGGTGCTGATGAGTATGACGCCCACTATTATTATCAGGGGCTCTGCTATGCCCACTTTATAAAATCGCTTCCAGCTTTACTATTCTTGGATGTGTGTACAGTGGGTCCAGTACTTCCAAGATTTGGCTCTGTGTACCTTGTAACTCCCAGGAATAAAAACAGAAATAAAATCCGCCCAGGTCTGAAAGGATTATGGTAAATGCAAATTCTCACAGCTTAACTAACCTAATAGAATTTCACTTATTTAGGTATATGGCCTTTTCATACAAATTACCTCCCTACGAATAATAATACTTTTAAATCTATCCATTTCTTGTCCCCGAGGTAGAGTGAAGTAGCTGGATGGTATCTTGTGACTTATGGCACTGGTATTTCAGGTCCCACTTGTGCAAACACATTTCCTTCAAATATTTATTTGAGATATTCGATTAAGTCCTCAAATATCTCAAATGAATATTTTTATCTACTGCTACCAGTTTTGAAGTTCTATTCACTCCTCTTCAGCCTTTTGCTCTGTGGTGTCGGTCCCCACGACTCTTTTGAAACTGCTCTGTAATGGTTCCTACTGACCTACACAATTTCAGGGGCTCTCTACTCAGTCCCTACCTAGCTGCCCACTTTTTATTCTTGAGTTCGGTGTCTTTTTTACTATTTTTATTATTTTTTTTGAGACAGAGTTTCGCTTGCAATGGCGCAATCTCGGCTCACTACAACCTCTGCTTCCTGGGTTCAAATGATTTTCCTGTCTCAGCCTCCTGAGTAGCTGAGATTACAAGCATGCGCCACCACACCCGGCTAATTTTTTGTATTTTTAGTAGAGACGGGGTTTCTCCATGTTGGTCACGCTGGTCTCAAACTGCTGACCTCAGGTGATCCGCCCGCCTCAGCCTCCCAAAGGGCTGGGATTAGAGGCGTGAGCTACTGTGGCCAGCCCCGAGAGTTCACTGCTTTTAAACACTCCCTCTCCCATTGCTCTTGTCTTCCTCACACTCCACTATCCTGCACTCTCTGGGCTCTTTGGTACTCTGCTCACTGTTCTGCTCCTTCTCAGCTTCATTTCTTGGCTTCTCAGCCTCAGTTTGACCTCATAAACGAAACACTGCTCCCCAAGTCTCTGGTCTTATCCCTTTTCACTCTATTTCTTCCCCTTTGGGGTCATATACTTTCAGAACTTAATTATCACCCCTATGAGGATGTTCCCCAGTCCTGGCTACATTACTGATCTCCAGTTGCTTGCTATTCTTGTCCGTCTGTAGGCATGGCCATTCAGTTGCTCAAGCCCAACATTTCCAAGCTCAGAATCAGGATCTTTCTCAACTCAGGCCTCCGAAGAATTCTTCAAATGAGGAGGGCTGACACTGAGGAAGGAGCAGGGGCTCTAGAACAAGATGGATTTGGAATCAATTTGTATACAGTAAAATGTACCCCTTTAAAATGCAGTTTTTGCTTTCAGGATCATGCACTGGACGAGTTTTCACAAATTTATACACCAATGTAACCACCACTCCAAAGAAGATCTAAAATATTTCCAGTACTCCAGAAAGTTCTCTCATTTCTCTTTGCAGTCAATTCCTGACTCTCTCCTGGCCTCAGGGAACCAGTGATCTGCTTTTAGTAGGTAAGTCCCCTTTTCTAAAATTTCAAATAAATGTAATCGTACAGCATGTATTCATCCATGTTGCTGCATTTATCAGTGGTTTGTTCCTTTTTACTGTTAAGTAGTATTCTATTGTATGGATCCTATCTGTTTATCCACTCACTTGATGAACACTTTGGTTGTTTCTAGTTTTGGCTATCGTGAATAAAGCAACTATGCATATTAATATACAGGTCTTGGGTGAATGTGTTTTCTTGACTAAGTAAAAGTGGAATTGCTAGGTCATATGCCAAGGATATATTTTATTTTAAAAGAAGCTACCAATTTTGTTTTCTAACATTTGTGTACCATTTTATTCCCACCAGCAATGTAAGAAGTTCATTTGCTTCATATCACAAAGGCTTTAAAAAAAAATGTCGTAAGTCATTTATGTACATGCCTAATTTGTCATTTACGTAAGTACTCATTAATTCATCAAGAGGGATAGCTAGTATGTGCTAAGCACTATGCCATATATATATCTATGTTTTCTTTTCTCCATAAAGCACTGCAATCGATTAAAAACACTTAACTCTAACTGGCACGTATCGAACTGGTTGATGTGCATTGAGGTTTTTTTTTTATTTTTTTTAATATTAGCACCAAATTTTCGGGAACAGAATAAAATTTACTTGTTGGGTGTTCTAGAGTTACATCTTAGAAAATACCATTTAAACACGTTTTCAGCTCTTCAAATATTAGCCTTAGAGCAAATTCCTGGAAAATTTGCACCAATTTATAACTATTGCAGCATTTTCATTTTTTCCCAATTCTTTATGAAGGCTTAAGTTTTTATTATGTCTATTCTTTTTGTATATCTTTAATAATTTTTAGTATAATTTTAGCATATCAACACATATTCTTAAAAATATATATATCCTATGTAACTCTTCTTATCGTATTATTTGCTGAAATCATAAAAATGTAACCC
This sequence comes from Pongo abelii, assembly GCF_028885655.2. Lineage (NCBI taxonomy): Eukaryota > Metazoa > Chordata > Mammalia > Primates > Hominidae > Pongo > Pongo abelii. Next base: position 23,355,949 of record NC_071999.2, read on the forward strand.
TAAAAAACAGATGCTTATGCTTACTTCCCTTTTTGGAATCTTATGCTCTGTTCACTTATTGGTGTCCTTATGGTTGTATTATAGAAAATTTAATATTTTTGAATGTCCAAATAATTTCCTAATAGTTCATATGTAAACAATGAATACAATTTTGATTTTAATGGAAATGTAAAATTATCACACAAACATCCAGGTATTTTATGATAAACCTAAAATAATTAGCATCTACTTACCTTAAAAAATTCCCTTTTTTCAATCATCTCATTACCATCTGTATCCAGCATTTTAAAAGCAACATGAAATCCAGAATGGGGTTCTGCAGTGAAGTGAAAAATGAATATTTAAATGTTGATGAAAAGCAAGTTATTTGTAGATACATACATCTTCAAATTTGACATACACTAGCAGAAACTGTATAAGTGCCTACACAGAAAAATAATGATTTCTTATAACAATTCCAAAGGCTGATATTTGGTGTTATGGCTTTGTTCCCTGCCTTCTCCAACACCCTTTCCATAGGTGCTGCTGCTCTGCTAGTAAGTGTTCTCCCTTTCAATGCAAAATTAGTTTGTAGGCTTAATTTATTTCTTTAGCTGTACTAGGGGCTTTTCTATATTCTTACAGTACCTTGGTTATTTTCAAATTAATGATTACTTTTTATTTCCCTTTCTCAGAGTACTTAAACAACAACAACAACAACAACGTATTTTGCAATCATTTTAGACTTATGGAAATTTTGTAAAGATAGTACAAACAGTCCACAGAGTCCTCTAATTTTTCTTTTCTTCTGAGACATGGTCTCACCTGTCACCCAGGCTGGAGTGCAGTAGTGTGATCACAGCTCACTGAAGCCTCAAGCTCCTGGGCTCAAGCAATCCTCCTAACTTAGCCTCGACAAGTAGTTGGGACTACAGGTGTGCACCATCACACCTCGCAAATTTTTAATTTTTTTTGTAGAGATGGGGTTTTACCATGTTGCCCAAGCTGGTCTCAAACTCCTGGGCTCAAGCTAAAGTGCTGGGTTGAGCCCCTACACCTGCTCTTCCTCTAATGTTAACATCTTACATAACCACAGTACATTTATAAAGACTAAGAAATTAACATGGCACAGCATTATGAACTACACTATCGACTTTATCTGGGTTTTATGTTTTTTCACTAATGCTGTTTTCCCATTCTAGGATTAAATATAAGATACCATGTTGTATTTAGCTGTCATGTCTCCTGAATCTTCTCTAATCTGTATCAGTGTCTTAGTCTTTCCTTGTTTTCCATGACCTTCACACTTTGAAGAGTACTGGTCAGGAATTTTGTATAATGTCAAATAAGCATTTTTAAAGCCTAGACTACCACTATGATTCTCTAGTTCAACAAACTTCCTATTAAAGAGACAAAGCTATGGGCTGCTATACTGCACAAGAGGTAGAAGAGACCCAAAGAGATAACCTAATCCAACATTATCATTTTGCAGATATAGAAACTAAGGCATCAATAATGTTTTTAATGAGAAAGACATAAATGCCAAACTTTTAAAATCCTGTTTGGTAAGAACAGAGAATTCCACATGATCACTGAGAAAAACTGTGGGATACTTACTAGTGAGGATTGTAAGCAAGAAAAGATACTCAGTATATGAAATTAGCCCTGAAAGAGATAAAAACATACCGGAAAATAAGCTTTAGATGGTTTAGAATATACAGAGACATTAACATTGAAATTTCACCTAATTAAACAATAATTTTACTTTAAATTACCTCTCTTTGATACAGTGGAAAATTTTTATAATAGTTGAAGTGGAGGCCTAATACTTAAAAAAAGAAACTGTTTCATCAGGTACTATTACTAGTAAGGAGGTTGTGATGGTTGGTTTTAAGTGTCAGTTTGACTGTGTCACAGACTGAACATCTTGAGTATCCAGATTAAACATCATTTCTGGGTGTGTCTGTGAGATTAGCATTTAAATTGGTAGACTCGGTAACGCAGGCTGTCCTCCCCAGTGTGGGTGGGCATTATCCACTCTGTTGAACAAAAAGCGGAGGAAGGAGAAATTCACCCTTTTTTTCTGCCTCACTTCTTGAGCTGGAACATCTTAACTTCTACCCTCAGATGGGTTTACACCATTGGCTCCCCTGGTTCTCAGGCTTCCATCACATGGACTGAATTACACCACCAGCTTTCCTGGGTCTACAGCTTGCAGATGGCAGATCATGGGACTTCTGTACCTCCATAATTGCATGAGCCAGTTCTTCACAGCCAACCTCTATCTAAATCTCCTATTGGTTCTGTTTCTCTGGAGAACATTGACTAATACAGAAGAATCGAGCTGGCTCGCAAATAACAGGCATCCACTACAAGTTTTATTTACATGGCACTTTATGGAACTTCTACTTAAATTTTTACTATTCATAACATCTCAAGTGAAGCAAATTTATAAATTCAGTAGAATAACAGAGACTTGGGATATACTGAGAGTCAAATTACATTATTTAAAATGTAGTAATTAGTTCTTTGTAGCAGTAACTTGATTTTTCCTTTGGGAAATCATTCTTTGTCAGTCTCAAATTTGCAGTTTGGGTAGGATGACCCTATCTTTGCCTCTGCAAGTAAATGCTAATTGGCTGAAGCCAATCACTGCATCTCTGTGGAACTGATGCAGGGATGGGCAAGTAGCTCAGGCCCAAGCTAATAACGAGGTTGCACTAGTCTGGCTCCAGGGACTGGTTCAGGGATGGGCTCACACCTAAGTTGGGCCACTCAGAGTAGTACAGCAGGATTTCTGATGCAAATGCTGGATCACTGACTTTCACATTTTTATTTTGTGCTGGGCTTTGGTGATGTGAGAATGTTATTCTCAGGAACGTGAGGCAATGGAGAGAGTGCCTGGAACTGCCAGAGGCCAGTATTTAGAGCACGAGAATGTAGCCAATCTTTAATTGCCAGATCCAGAAAATGAATATGGTGATGTTTGAGCCCTGGATGAAGTTGGGTTTGAAGCTAACTCTGTCTAGTCACTAAACTTTCTTGCTTGCTCAAGTACATTGTGTCAGGTTTTAGGCTGCTTACATAGAAACAATATCTCAAAAACCATGGCTTCCTGATAAGCTAAAAAACAATTGTTCCCTCAGGATCAAAAGATTGGTATAATAGCAAAATGCACAATTAACAATTAAAAACACTTTTTTAATCATGGAAAACTTCAATCATATGCAACAACAGAGAGAATAATATGATGAATAATTATATATAATTATATTAAATAACACAACGAAACTCAGTGCCAATAATTATCAATTCATGGCAGTTCTTGCTTTATCTATATTCCTTTTCACTCCCTACCTCCCACTGGATTATTTTGAAACAAAACCCACATATACATATCATTTCATAGTAAAAAATTCAGCCTGTATATCTAAAAAAAACCTCCCTGCCAGATAGTTACCACACCTTAAAAAGTATCAATAATTCCTTAACATCTTCAAATTCAAATCAGCATTATCAATTTTCCTGTTTTAGACAAGTTTTCAAGTGTGTTCAAATGAGCATCCAAAGAAAAGTCCTTACATTGCACTTGGTGAGTAGGTCTCTTAAATCACCTGTTTTTAAATATTGTGGTAAAATAAACATAACATACAATTTACCGTTTAAACCATTTTTAAGTTTGGTAGCATTAAGTACATTCACACCGTTGTACAACCGTCATTAGAAATTTTTCATCATGCTAAACAGAAACACTGTACACATTAAATGTTAACTCCTGAATCCCACCACCTACTCCTGCCTCTAGCCCCTGTAACCTCTATTCCACTTTCTGTCTCTGTGAAGTTGCCTATTCTATCTAGGTACCTAAGATGAATTATACGACATTTGTCCTTTTGTGACTTGCTTATTTCACTTGGCATAATGTTTTAAAGGTTCATTCATACTGCAGCATATGTCAGCATATCCTTCCTTTTTAAGGCTGAATAATATTCCATTGTACCTATATACCACATTTTGTTTATCCACTCACCTGCTGATGGACATTTGGGGTGTTTCTACCATGTGGCTCCTGTGAATAATGCAGCTACAAATATTGGTGTACAAATATTTATCTGAGCCCCTGCTTTCATTTCTTTTGGGTATATACCCAGAAGCAGAACTGCTGCATCATACGGTAATGCTGTTTAATTTAAATTTTTTTTTTTTTTTTTTGAGATGGAGTCTTGCTCTGTCGCCCAGGCTGGAGTGCAGTGGTGCCATCTCGGCTCACTGCAAGCTCTGCCTCCCAGGTTCACGCCATTCTCCTGCCTCAGCCTCCCGAGTAGCTGGGACTACAGGTGCCCGCCACCATGCCCAGCTAATTTTTTGTATTTTTAGTAGAGACGGGGTTTCACCATGTTAGCCAGGATGATCTCGATCTCCTGACCTCGTGATCTGCCTGCCTTGGCCTCCCAAAGTGCTGGGATTACAGGCATGAGCCACCGTGCCTGGCCAATGCTGTTTAATTTTTGAGGAATCGCCCTACCTTTTCCACAGCAGCTGTGGAAATACAAATTTCCACCAAATTTCTCCACATCCTCAACACTTGTACTTTCTGCATTTTTTTTTAACTGCCAACCTAATGAATGTGACGTGATATCTCATTGTGGTTTTGATTTGCATTTCCCTGATGATTAGTGACATTGAGTACCTTTTCATGTGCTTTTCATGTGTATATCTTATTCTGAGAAATTTCTATTTGAGTCCTTTTCCCATTAAGAAACGTTTTGTATAGTTCTTTACATATTCTGGTTATTATCCCTTATTATATATATGAATATATACGATTTGAAAATATTTTCTCCCATTTGTGGATCTTTTTTTCACTCTCTTGACAGTGTTCTTTGATTCACAAATGTTCTTAATTTTGATGTAGTCTAATTTATTTATTTATTTTTGAACAAGGTGTCACTCTGTTTCCCGGGCTGGAGTGCAGTGGCACAGTAGTGGCTCACTGCAGCCTTGACCTCCCAGGTTCAAGCGATCCTCCCCACCTCTCAGCCTCCTGAGAAGCTGGGACCACAGGCATGTGCCACTACGTCCAGCTAATTAAAATACTTTTTTTTTTTGGTAGAGACAGGGTCTTCCTATGTTGCCCTGGCTGGTCTTGAATTCCTGGGCTCAAGTGATCCTCCTGCCTCAGCCTCCCAAAGTGCTGGGACTGCAGGTGTGACCCACTGTGCCCAGCCTTCCTGTCTCTTATGTCTCTCTTAATATATAGGTTTTCTCCCTTGTCTTTTTTGCCCCTACCTTTCAATTTAATTGTTGAAAAAGGTGGTCATTTGTCCTATAAAATTTCCAATAGTCTATAAAATTCTGATGACTGTATGTCCTTGGTATCATTTCACATGTTCCTCTACCTTCTGTATTTTCTACAAACGGTACTTAAATCCAGATGTGTGCTAAGATTCAGGTTTGATTTTGACAAGAATTCTTCACAGATGGTGTTGTATACTTCCATCAGGAGGCCAAAACGCAGATGTTTACAGAAAATACTAGATACCATAGAGAGATACGAATAGTAAGAGTTACAAGAGTTTAGAAAAATGTGCAGGCATTTCCGGAGTTTAGATAATCAAAGATGTCACAGAGGAAGTAATTGTAACAGTAATCTTCGAATGATTGGTAAAAATTTTAATTAAGCGGATGTGGTATAAATGGGAAAGCTATTTAAGACTGAATATGAAAACTGCAAAGTGATTGTCTGAAATAACGCTCATGTGGAAGCAGCAATGGGAAAAAAACCTACTATGGTAGTTCCGACAGGAAGAATAAAGAGCTGCAGAGGATGATGACAGTGGGAATGTATTTACCCTTCTGTGCAGGACACCATACCCTAATGGCTCCCAAGCAAATAGAGGAGGGAGTCAGGGCCAAAGGTAGTTCAGAGCAAGGAAAGCAAAAATGGTATTATTAGATGATTCCATGTTTTAACTATAAGTAAATATTTTAAATGTTTTCAATGGCTTCCTTTTTTTGAATTACCAACTTTTTGTTGTTTCTATTTTGGAGCAGGTGTACTTTTCTTTAACAAAAAGACTATAGTATGCTTTCAGATTTTCTTTTGCTTTAAACTATTTAGTCCTTCTATAAAGGCAGAATAAATTAAATGTGTTTTGTCATATCTTGTACCTGGGAGAAGTGCTCTAATGTTAGCTGAAAGATCAAAGTATTTCATTCTTTGGCAGCCTTAAGAATTTTTCTCATTTTCAAAGGAATATGGCAATGTGAAAAAAATGGCCAAACCTCTAGACTCCACTGGGCTTGGTGCCAAAAGGAGATCTTGCTTTTCTTCTCTTTAGACACAGGTACAGGTCCTTTATGCAAGCAGAACTTTTTGAAAAAGAAAATTCCAGGGTCTTTCTTTGAAATACTGACTTAAATAAAAAGCTTGAATAATCACAGAATTGAGACAGTATAAAAACCGTACCTTTCACTCTCAAGGTGGGTTATAAATAAACAAGGTAGTTCTACAACAGCATTCTAGGCATTTGCCCTCTGAAAATGTTTTTAAAGAAAACTGACACATGAGAATATTGACAGGAGAAACAGCTTAATATATATTTGTTATATCTAATTGTAAAGTAAATGCTGTTAAATGGCAATGATTCAAAACTGCATTAGGACAGTATTTTAAATAATTTATGTTTAAAAGTTTGTTAAAGAATCTCTTAAGAGAGGCACTAGGAGAAACGAGTAAGTTCTGATTTTTTCCCCTCTTCACGTCAGACAACCAATATGTTGGCCTTGTAAACAAGGTTTGAGGGAGGCGCATCTCACTCATCAATGTGAAAACCTAGTCATCACACTTAAGATGAATAAATTCTGTCAGTTACAATGCTTATCTAGAAATATTAAGATGGAACCATTCTAAAATATGATCTGCTGTTAAGTACAATTTTGTGAATCCTGTTTTCCAAAGAGATTGGATTATCCCACCTATTGCAAGAATATATCTTACAACATATCTCATAATTTATATTCAGTATATTTTTGAGGATGGTATTAAAATTATGCTCAGTTTAAAACATATATATATATAATAACCTACAACTTCTTCTTCCTTATAATAATACATGTTGGTAAATTATTTTCTTATTTTAGGAATGTACTACCTTTTGCTAGTTACGATAGAGTATAAATTTTGATAGTTCTTATATGTGGTAAAATGGAATATTTCAAAGGGTCCCAAGTATAACTAAGTTTTACATTGTTTTTCTTCAAATAACTATTAACAGCAACAGTGAAGTATATCTTTAAAAAGTGTATCTTCTGAATCTCTTATAAAATAAATATTTACATTAGTGTTTTTTTCTTTAAGTTGGAAATGTACATGTCAACTCACGTATTTCAGAGAACTAAAAAGTAACTGTTGTCTTTCCTCAAGATGTTTCCCTATTGCACTTATAAGCACTTTTTTCCTATACTATCAGATCACAATCAACATTACAGACAAGATATAAAAAAGTCTCAGCCCTTCCACTGTATTGGGCTTCCTCGCAATTTAATAAACAATTCTACTGTTCTCTGTTCAGTCAAAAACAATTTATTAAGCATACACCACGTGCTAGCCATTGTGCTTAGACCTCACAAGTTTACAAAGGGCCTTTTCCCTCAAGGAATTTATATTCTAAGTTAGCAGATGACACATAAACCAGCAATTATAATAAAATGTGGTGAGAAAGAATATATAAAGAATGATGAGAATGCAGGGGAGGGAACAATTCTTTCTACTGAAGAAGTTAAAAACGATTCCCAGAAGAAGTGAAGCTTGCGCTAATTCTCCAGTGAGCAGAAGGCTGGGAGAAGGTGGTGAGTCAGAGAGTAGAGGGAGAGAGAGAACGGCACAGGCAAAGGGAAGAGCGTGTGCAAAAGCATGAAAGCGTGAACAGACGTGGCACACTGCAGAATGGCAAGAGAGAGCAGCAGGGAAGCTTGTGCAGGGCACAGGACACAAAGGGCTTATATACACCAAACTAAGGAAGTTAGATTTTATTTATTAAGTGACAAAGTTACTTGATCTGTTTCCTATTCTCTAGAGGTGGGGAGAAGAGAAGATGAATTCGATAAATACTTAGGTAAAATTGGAAAGACTTTGTGTTCGATTGAATATGAACGGTGGGAGGGGCAAAAAGAGAGAGAAAGGGTTTTAAGATATTTCTTGGGTTTGGGTGAGTTAGATGAAAGCTGTTACTACCAAATGAGATCAAGAATACAGGAAGTGTTGGTTTAGGGGTAAGATGGTGAGTGCAGTTTGGCATATTCTGAATCCAAGGTAACTGAGAGAGATCCAAAACCAGGTGTCTGGCAGCTGGTTTGTATATACACAGATGGCTGAGGCTCAGGAGTGTAGCCTGGGCTGGAAGCAATGAAAGAGATTTGGGAGTCATCTCATGAACGCTAAAACCAAGGAGGCTGAAGAAAAGTAGTAAGTGAAGGACAAAATTCTATGAAGTGCCAGTGTTTAATAGGCAGGAGGTGGAAGAGGGCCAACGACAGAGAGAAAGACTAGGGACAGTGTGGTTTCAGAGAAATCAAGAGGACTTATGACACAAAGATTTGCCTAATAACAGATCTTTTGTTGACATGATCTCAGGCACTGTGTCAGAAGTTTCATGTAAGTCACTGTAACCTTGAAGTAGATATTATCATCTCTATTTTACAGATGAAGTAGGCTTTAAAGCAGCTCATAAACCACAAGCTACACAGGAGCTGGGAGACTCTATATATATTTAGCCTGTGAAGGCTTCTCACAATTAGGACACTCTTCTTCCAGCTAGAATGTGGTACAGTAGATGTGTTGGAGGGATGGAGAAGGGGAAGGATCAGGGTTGAGACCCCAGTCAGAGTGGGATAAAAGTACAGAGAAGCCTAAGTATAGAAAAGTCTAAGTTAAGGGTGGCCAGCATTTGGATGAATGGTGAGAGAGCAGATCTTACACCTTGCCCTTTCATGATACTTCTAACTCTTCCTAATTCTGTAACTCTCCAGTTCTGCCTCATCTTTTACTTGCCAATTGCGTAATTTTCTTGTCATCCTTAAGCTACATCTTACAGTCCTGATTTCCCTGCCAGTCCTTTATGAATGTAGGAATGTAAGTTGATTTTCCTCCCACAGCCACTGCATGTACATTTTAAAAATTTATCTTTGACTCTGTAATGAATGCTATGTATATTCTCTATCCTTACAGCCATTTACTGTTTCTGGTTCCTCTTAAAGCCTCCTTCCCTCACCCCTTCCCCTCTCATCATGCTCATTCCTCTATTTCTCGTATGAATATCCTCATAGACTTTGCCTAAGGGGGGAAAATCCTTCCTATTTTTCTAATAGTTCATCACTAAGGTCTTTCTCCCAATCATCCGAAATACTGGGTCTTAACGCTCCCTCAAAAAAAAAAAAAAAAAAAATCCTGGAAGTATATGATTAATGCTGTTGTTCATTCTGAGAACATAAATAGTCCTCCAGCTATGTAAATAACAAAGAAAGAAAACTATCTAATGAGGAAAATGTGTGTGCAGGCTGATGAATTTATCTCCTTGATAGTTAGAAAGATTATCTACTATGTCTCTCTGAAAGTTAAAAAAATAAAAATAAGTTACTGGGGTGGCCGCTGAGGGAGTCGGGGAGGCTGCGCAAGGTGGCGAACCCAGGCAGCCAGAGCAGCCCCCGCCCCAGCCGTACCCACCACCACCCCAGCAGCAGCACGAGGAAGAGATGGCGGCCGAGGCCAGCTAAGCCATGGTGTCCCCCATGGACGACAGGTTTCTGAGCCTGGACTCACCCTCCTACATCTTGTACAGCAACAGAGCAGAATGGGCTGATACAGATCTAGTGCCGCAGAAGGATGGCCCCAATCCTGTGGTCCAGATCATTTACAGTGACAAATACACACTCTGGAAATGATTAAACTAGTACCACATAATGAAAGTGCCTGCAACTATTTGAAAGGGATTTTGCAGGATCGTGGTCTTTCCAAATATCCTAATTTGTTAAGTCAATTAATTACTTGATTTACAACCAAGTCATAGTTCCCCCTACCTAATTGCCTTTCTTGTGGATATCTATGAAGACATGCTAGAAAACCAGTGTGACAAAAAGGAAGACATTCTTAATAAAGCATTAGAGTTATGTGAGATCCTAGCTCAAGAAAAGGACACTATAAGAAAGGAACATTGGAGATAGATTGGAAGATCCCTTCAAAGCAAACACGGCACAGAAAATGACTCACCAACAAATGTACAGCAATAACACCATCCAGAAGAACTTGATGGAATGCTTTTATTTTTTATTAAGGGACCCTGCAGGAGTTTAAAACGAGAGTGGTCCTTCCCTTTGCCTGTGGTGTCAAAGTGTATCACACAGGTATTGCTTTTCAACAAGAACTGATGCTCCTTGGGTGCTGCTGCCACTCAGACTAGCTCTAAGTAATGTGATTCTTCTAAAGCAAAGTCATTGGATGGGAGGAGGAAGAAAAAGTCCCATAAAGGAACTTTTGTAGTCTTATCAACATGTAATCAAATCCCTAAGCATCAACTCCTCCCTCAGTAGTACACGTGTCAAGATTTGTAGCAGTAATAACTGCAGGTCATTTGTATGTAATGGATATGAGTTAGCTGAAGTTTGGTTCAGTAAGCAGGGAATACAGTGGTTCCATCAGAGCTGGTCTGCACACTCACATTATCTTGCTATCACTGTAACCAACTAATGCCAAAAGAACGGTTTTGTAATAAAAGCATAGCTGTATCTAAAAACAAAAACAAACAAACAAAAAAAGTTACCGATAATCTGTCTCAGTATCCTCTAAAAACAAGTACCTATTTTTTCTCCCTTATGGCACAGAGGCAGCAAAGCTGGTAAAGAAATACTACAATCCTTCTGGAGACCAGAACCCTGACTTCCGGATATGACTACAATCTAACAGGATTCTCTGATGCAGACTAGCAGGAGGTATGAACACCCCTCCCAAGTCTTCCTCTGCCAATATGAAAAGCTGCTCCACAAATCTTGCCCCTATACGTAGAGGCTGAATGAAGAGAACACTGATCTCAATTTCAAGAAGAAACTAAAGAACATCTACAGATTCTTCTTCTATCTGAAGAGTCAAAACCGCAATAACTTTCTACCTTGTCTTCAAATCTCATTGTCACTTTCAAAACTTCCATTAACCCATTTCATATAATCTCCACTACCATTTGCTATCTTCTTCATACCAAGAAAATAAAATGTTTGCTTACTGCTCTTTGAAATTCCAACTCTTTTCATACTTATGCCTCAAAAATATTACTTGTCAATAAAAAGAAAAAAATCTTACTTGTCATTTGCCAAGTACTCTCCCAATTTTCTCCAAAGTTTGTTAAATCTCATTCAAATCTTCATTATCTCCCACGAGATAGAGAATTTCTCAGTGCTCTTTCAGGACTGAGTAGTGAGCCCCTTCCTTCAAACTCACCCCACTAGAATGATCTAATTGTTTGCTTCCCCAGCTTAGGTGGTTCTTGTTGAATTTCATCAAAAGAGACAGAGAGGAAACAACTAGGATGGTGAGAAAAGCAATACAACAAAGTATGGGGTCATAGAAGCCAAAACAAGGGGCTGTTCTGACGTAGATAATATATCAAATACTGCCGAGGTCACATAAGCTGAGACTACAAAATGTCCTCATTGAACTGGTAACAAGGAGGTCACTGGTGATCATGTTAAAACAGTGTCCGTGGTGGAGTGGGTACCAGGCTGAAATGAGCTGAATGAATGAATGAGAGGTGAGGAAGTGAACACAACACACCAGGGAGATATGGGGGTAAAGGAAAAATTTTTTACCCTAAAAAATGGGACATACTTTTAAGTTTACATAAGGTAGGAATAAAGTAGAGAGAAACAAACTGGTGATGTGGTAAAATAGGGAAAAATATCAAAGTAGAAAAGTCTTGAAAGGGCAAGAAAAGAGGCCTAGAGCAAATACAGAGACATGGGCTTATGTTGTAAGGAATATGTCTATAAAGATAGCAAAGACAGACAAGATGGATGCAGCTGTAAGATGCAGATGCAACAGCAGATTTGGAGGTGAGTTCTTTTATCCTTTATGTAAAGAAAAAATGCCTTAAAAAGTTTATTAAATTCCACGGTGTACAGGATATACTTCATAATGAATCCAACTAATTTTAATAATTTTCTTTATGATTCTGAGTATAGAATGATTTTAGATATATATTTTTGTAATCAATAGTAAGGCAGTGCAATTTTTTTTTTTTTTTTGAGGTGGAGTCTTGCTCTGTCTCCCAGGCTGGAGTGCAGTGGCGCAATCTTGGCTCACTGCAAGCTCCGCCCCCCGGGGTCACGCCATTCCCCTGCCTCAGCCTCCCGAGTAGCTGTGAATACAGGCGCCCGCCACCATGCTCGGCTGATTTTTTGTATTTTTAGTAGAGACGGGGTTTCACCGTGTTAGCCAGGATGGTCTCGATCCCCTGACCTTGTGATCCGCCCACCTCAGCCTCCCAAAGTGCTGGGATTACAGGCGTGAGCCACCACGCCCAGCCAAGGCAGTGCAATTTTTAAAAATTCTATTTGTGTTTAATACTGCCACAATCAGATTTTTCTTCTTCAATTAAGTGATTGCATTTTGTGACTAATACACTTTCAAATAACTGTATACCACATTAAATATGGTAATACATCGAATAGCCCTAATTTAAAAAAAATAGCTGGGGAAAGGAAAAAATATCCTACTACAGTTGCAGGTCATTAACTATTAAGCTGATAAAACGTTGCTCATTAGGAGGCAGAACTTTCTTCTAGTATATCTTAGAAATAATTCACATCAAAGTCAAATATTTTGATAAAGAAGAGATAAAAATTAGAGGATAACTTCATGTTTTTATTCAGATATTTGATAAAGAAGAGGCTGAGGCATGAAAATCACTTGAACCTGGGAGGTGGAAGCTGCAGTGAGCCAAGATCACGCCACTGCGCTCTAGTCTGGGCGTGAGACTCTGTCTAAAAAAAAAAAAAGAGTTGATGCATTATTTCTAAAATGTATGAAAGCATTACTACAAAATGGATCTAATTTGGTTGACAAAATAATACCAAGTAATCCTTTTTAAATTTTTAAATATTTCCTTTTCCTTTTCTTTTTTTTTTTGAGACAAGGTCTCACTCTGTTGCCCAGGCTGGAGTATAGCGGTACAATCATGGCTCACTGAAGCCAGCTTCTTAGGATCGAGTGATTCTCCCCCACCTCAGCCTCCCACATAGAGGGTATTACAGGCGTGAGCCGCCATGTGCAGCTAACTTTTTATTTTTGTGGAGACGGGGTCTCCCTATGTTGCCTAGGTTGGTCTTGAACTCCTGGGCTCAAGTGATCCTCCTGCCTTGGCCCCCCAAAGTGCTGGGGTTACAGACATGAGCCACTATGCCTGGCCCCAATTAATACTAATTGGGAAGAAGACCAACATAAATTATTGAAAGTTTTAACTGGGAAATATTTTAAAAAACACATAGTCTTCATACTTTCAATACACAGAAAGGCTAAAACTGCATAGCAAAAATACTCAAGGGATTCACTGAAATAGATCAGGATAATTTGTAATTAGCATGTAGTTAATTTTAGATGAGCATCTATTATGTGTCAGAGAATGTTTTTAGGCAACATACCAAGCAACTGGGGATATAAAAATAACCACACATATTTTTCCACTTTGAGATTATGGCTTAATTAAGAAAGATTAGAAATCAGACAGTACAGTATAACAAAATACAAAAAATGAGAAAGCATAAGACTCTGTTTATTGGTTTCACAGATGACTTCACAGAGTAGGGTAGCTGAGAAGTGGAAGCTGTTTAGCAGGGAGCAGGAGTATGGTATTCCATATAAAGGTCATAGGCAGCACTTGAGGCACTACCAGGAGTCTGGAATGTGAATGCAGCCATGAAGCTGTACAGGTACTTCTTTTCAGAAGCACAGTATGCGTCTAAGGTCTTGAAATGGGGTTCTCTTTTCAGTTTTTAAAGATTAATCTCTTATCTCTCAATTTTTTTTTCCTTAAGATGATTTAAATTTTCTCTCTTCAGTTTTTATTTTATGCATTTTTCTTGAAAACAGTTTTTAATAGAACTTCTAAAATCACATTAATATTTATGTAGAGTTTTACACAAAAGCTGAATTAATCTACTCTGGTTCTCATATTCTGCCTTTAGGTCAAAATTATTATAGAACCCTCCCCAGCCTTCCTTACTTCAGGAAAAAAACATCAAATAATCATAAGATAACTCAGTTTATATCCACAGAGATTATCTGAGTTTTCACAACTGGTAAATATCTTTCTTAAGAGTCTGAAAATGCTTCCAGAAAAGTCTATATCATGGAAAGGTACCTCAAAGCCATAGCTCTGATCTAAATATTGGTACTTGAAATTTAAACATCTTGCTTAAAATCTACTTTAAAATGCCAAATTAGTAATTTCCTAAAGTAAAACCTTACAAAATATTTATTAACTATGATTTTAAAAATACCATTTATTTACAAACTCATTAATAAGAGGCTAAGGCTCAGTTAATACTAAATCTTACAAAAAAAATATAGCAATATTACCAATTATAAACTTAAAATGTACCAGACACACAGCAAGAAAACTAAAACCAACTTGCCCAAGGTTACACAGCTAATAGAGCTAGGAATCTAAACCAGGCTTAAAGCTCATGTTCTTAATATTTTTTAAGGCTACATACCAGATACTATGAATGTTTAAAACATCTTATTTTACTAAATTCTTTCAACAATCCCATAAGGAAGGCATTACTATCTTATTTTAAAAGGTGATGAAAGTGAGGATGAAAGAGATTAAGTAATTTCCCCGGGTCAAAAAACTAGGAAAAATTTGAATTTAAGTTTGTCAACTTCAAAACACGCACTTTCGTTCACTAACCATATACTACATTCCAGTAAATTCCCACTATAAAAAATTTAGGAGCTTGTTAACTTCAGAGTATACAGGGATGTTCTGGTGCTATGACTGGAAGGAATTGGTAAGGGGTGGGGTGAAGTGGGTATAAAGATAAGTAGACAGTTTAGTATAAGGAACTAATACTCGTAGAATATAATGAAAGTCCACTAAATATTGATACAGAATGTACAGAAATAGATATTTATCAATAAATAATAAATGATTAATATTGATTTTATGGAGTTATTATACCTTTGTCATATTTTTCTTCTCCATGGAGTGTTATATGATAAACTTATTCTCAATTTAAAACTAAATTTTTTTTTTTTTTTGAGACACGGTCTTGCTCTGTTGCCCAGGTGACCACACACAGCTCACTGCAATTGCAACCTCAACCTCTCGAGCTCAAGCGATCCTCTCACCTCACCCTCCCAAGTAGCTGGGACTAGAGGTGTGCATCACCACGCCTGGCTAATTTTTCTTTTACATTGTTTGTAGAGATAGAGACTTGCTATACTGCCCAGACTGGTCTTGAACTCCTGGGCTCAAGCTATCCTCTTGCTTCACCCTCCCAAAGTGCTGGGATTACAGGCGTGAGCTAATGCACTCAGCCATAAAATTAATGTTGATTTGAGAATGTTGTAAATCTCTTGAGATAACTGTAAAAGCTCTGCTGCATGCAATGAAAGGTTATAAACCACTGATTTAGAAATTACATTTGTTTCTTAATTCTCCAATTCCTTCTTTAGACAACAGGAAACAATAATTTATCACCAACCTCAGGTGAACACTTTTTCTACACTTATAAAATAGAGTGGTCCATCTCTCAGATCCTTGATAAGGTTCACTAGATTAACTATGCCAACTTCTATTTTAGCTATTTCTATGATCACTCCCTGAACCCTGAAATCACCTGCAAGTGCTTCAGCTTAGCAACTGTAAATTCAGACACCTACTCCATGACCATGGTTGTTTTCTGCTCTTGGACATCCACTACATCTGTTTTCAACCCCACTGGCAGCTTTCTCTCAAGACTTTTTTCTATTCCTGGAATTTATCATGAAAGGGGATTTTTTTCCCTCTTGACTTTCCTACTTTCTTTTTAAATTTTTCTTCCTATTTTACTTTCTTCTCTATTGTCTCTGCTTAGACTCCATGGCTCATTAGTTAAAACCTCTCTTGCTCCTAACATTGTTAACTCCCTAGGCCATGACTTCCTCCATTCCTCTGCCTAGCAAATCCTAACTGTCCAACTATTCTATTCTACAACTACACTGATCAATAACTCTATTCTTTCATAATCTACGTTCTCTTCTAGTCCTTGAAGGATTCCCAGAAGTCTTTCTGTTTCTCTCATCAGTTCTTTTTCCATATCCCAGAAGCTACTTCAAACCTTCTTTCTCCATAAAGCTCAGACCTACTATATCCAACATTTTCTTTCTTTCTTTCTTTTTTTTTTTGAGACGGAGTTTCACTCTTATTGCCCAGGCTGGAGTGTAATGGCACAATCTCGGCTCACTGCAACCTCTGCCTCCCAGGTTCAAGTGATTCTCCTGCCTCAGCCTCCTGAGTAGCTGGGATTACAGGCACCCGCCACCATGCCTGGCCAATTTTTTGTGTTTTTAGTAGAGACAGGGTTTCACCATGTTGGCCAGGCTGGTCTCGAACTCTGGACCTCAGGTGATCTGGCTGCCTTGGCCTCACTGGCCTCCCAAAGTGCTGGGATTACAGGCGTGAGCCACTGCACCTGGCCCTAAATCCTATTTTATAAAGAAAATCAAGGCTACTCCAAAACACCTCCCTCATTTGCTTGCCAGTAATTTGCAAATATCTGCATAAAGTGCTCATTTGTTCACCCTTTTCTCCTGATACAATGGGAAAGACATCCTCCCTGTGGAATGCTGATCCTTCCTTCCACTCCTGTTCTGAAGACAATCCCTTCTTTCCTATTTTCCAGGATTTTGCCCTATTCATACTTTCTTTGCATTGTCCACCTCTCCTCCTCATCAACAAGAAACATGCTCACCACCTAAAATAAACCAGTATTCTCTTGGCCTGTTTTCTCTACCCTTAGCTACTACCCTCTAACTCCTCTGTTCACGACCATGTCTCTCAAGAGGTCTGCGTTTACTTTTCTCATATCCGCCCTCGCTTCTCAGCGTTCTGCAACTTGGCTTTAGATCTCATCCTATCACTGACCTGTATAGTTGGCCCTCCGCATCCATGCATTCAACCAACCATGTAACAAAAATATTTAAAAAAAAAGGTCTGGTGTGGTGGCTCATGCCTGTAATCCCATCACTTTCAATGGCCAAGTCAGGAGAACTGCATGAGCCCAGGAGTTTCAGGCCAGCCTGAGCAACGTAGTGAGATCCCCGTCTATACTAAAATTAAAAAAAATTAGCCATATATGGTGGTGCACACCTGTAGTCCCAGCAGGCTGCAGCAGGAGGATTGCTTGAGCCCCAGAGTTTGACGCTGCCGGGAGCTATGACTGCGTCACTGCACTCCAACCCAGCAACAGAGCAAGACCCTGTCTCAAAAAAAAAATACCCCCAAACAACCCACACCAATACAAATAAAAAAAAAATAGAGTTACAGAATATAACAACTCTATACATAGCATTTACATTGTATTAGGTATTATAAGTAATCTAGAGATGATTTGAACTATATGGGAGGATGTTTGTAGGTTATATGCAAATATGATGCCATCTTATATCAGGATCTTGAGCATTCTTGGATTTTGGTATCCAAGAGGGGTCCTGGAACCAATACCCCATAGATAACAAGGCACCACTGTACTTGTTAAAATGTCAAACATTTCCAGCTGCTAAATACAGTGGATACTTCTCAGTCCTTAGCTCACTTAACTCCCTAAATTTACTTGGTTTTGACATTTGATAAGTTCCCTTTTTCTTTAGCACTTTCTCTGCTTGGCTTCTGTGATAACACTCTCCTGGCATTCCTCTACCTCTCTGATCACTCTGCCATGACCTCTTTCCATCCACTCCCCTAAGTGTTGGTGGCTCTTCTGGATGCCCTTGAAGGCTTCTCATCTTTTACTTTAGATACTCTGCCTCACACCCTCTCCAGGCTTTAATTAACACTGATGTTTTAATAATTTATCTGTAATTGCTCAAAGACTTTGAAACAGTTACCTCCTACTTATTTTATGTTTTAAAAACACCTATTAAATAACATGGTACAAATCTCATACCTTAATTCCTTAATAATACTTCAGTTAAATAAAACACATAACTAGAAATTTAAAAACAGATCAAAATTACCTTTATCGCCAAGGTCTCTGAAAAAAGTTGATCCACAGCCAGCTGTTTGGATCCCTGACAGTGTATCCTCGATGTCCTTTGAATACACATATTAAAATTAAACTTCTAAAAGTTAATTTTCTTTGTAGCTGGGACTACAGACGCCCGCCTCCACGGCTGGCTAATTTCTTTTTGTATTTTTAGTAGAGACAGGGTTTCACTGTGTTAGCCAGGATGGTGATCTCCTGACCTCGTGATCCGCCCACCTTGGCCTCCCAAAGTGCTGGGATTACAGGCGTGAGCCACCGTGCCCGGCCAAAAGTTCCTTTTCTATCTTGGCAAAAACAAACCCCGCCCCCCCCGACATGTTGCTTACCTTTTTTGTCAGCTTCTTGACTGAAGTTTTACCTACAACAAAGAAGAAACATTATTTAGTATCCATATTCTTTGGTAAAACTCAACTTGCACTAAGAAAGAAAATTATTTAAAAGACAAAACAAACAACTAAATATTTATTAAAAAAGCAAAGGCTTGTAATTTTAGCTAATATCCTTAAGCCATAATCATGAGTCAGAGAATTCTAAGACTAAACACAAAGACACTATAGTTTTTCACAAGATCCATTTTCAATTTCACTCACCCTATTTCATACATATGAAATTATATATAACCATCTATGATTTATCCTAGTTGCCTGAATCATATTATTAATTCTGGTCAAACATAATTTCTTCACATGATTATTAAAATCACTCTCTTTTTACTTTCATTGATTTAGAAAAAACACTCATGATTTAGAAAGCTTCCTTTTTTTGAACTCTGGAAAGCCCTCTTAGGCTTATAACTCTCCAGTGAAATGTAAAAGTCTAGCCAACATAACCGTCCATTCTAAAGTAGTTACTTTTAATAATTTCCTACTGGATAACAGAGATTTAAAATTCTTTCAGGTTTTCAGCCACCCTCTTTACTGCCTACATCATTTTCCTAATATCCACCATAATTCTAAAACTATTACATTGTTTCTTTTTTTTAGGACTTATTCTGATGATAGCCTCAAATCATTTTAAACATCTAGAACAAAACTGAAAAATGTTTTATTTTGTATCTTACATATGCAATATACAGCACTAACTTTACTTATTGCTCTCAAAATTATCTTGTCTATCAAGTTCCTTCAGTACGATTACACGGTCTGTGAAAATTCAGGTGGCACATTAAAAAAGAGTGCTTTTAGATGTGGCTTTTCTGTAGTTTGGGTTGTTTAATTTGGACGATAAATCTACAAGGGTAAATTCTATTATTTGGTATTAGTAAACTGTCAGGATTTTATTTTTACATTATTAGTCAAAACATTACTTGTGAATATGACTATATACTTTTTAGAAACATCTATGACTATGTTTGTAAGCTTAGGTGTTGTTATTTTGGGATAATTTTTATTCACTGGAGAAACTATTATGTGCCAGCCAAAGACAAAGAGCCCCAGATTCTACTGTTAGGTGTTGTTATAGTATCAGATAATCAAATAGATAAAAAATTACCATTTATTGTACAAATCTAAGTGAGTGAATGTGTATATAATATGTAGTCATATAATGCTGATAATGAACTCCAAAAAACTGTAATACATGTATTTACTTATCTTTACATAGTCAATTAACTTAAAAAAGAAACTGATCATTATTTCTATGCTTGTCCTAAAGTTATGCCACAAATAGTCATTACCATGTACCCTTTTATTTTTAGACAATTAAAGTTAGTCTTATCTGTTTTTAAAAAGCGGATTAGTCCTTACATCCAACTTAAAGTATTCTAGAAAGCAATGATTGACATTTTGAAGGCAGAAGAGGACCAAGAATTTAAGGTAGCAAAATGGATGGTGTCTAAGAGTTTCTTAGAAATCAGATTATTTCTAAGGGGTGTTATCTGTTTGAAGGCTAGATTCCTTTTTGGTCTTTCAAAAATCTGTTAAAAAAAAAAATCCTTCTACTTGAAACTGAGTGAGTGAAGAAGATAATGTTTGTGAAGGTAATGTTTGCTTCCCTCCAGCTAGAAGTCTGGCTGCCAAACAGCTAAGCCAATAAAATTCAATACTATGTGAATGAAATACCACAATAAAGTCATGAATTGATTGAATAATGTAACACCAGAATTACAGGTAAAAAGTAAATTATAAAATCTACAGAGGCAGATTTCATACCTGTCTTACTTTTATGTAGGTCAGTGCTAAACATTTAAATATTTGTTGAATGAATAACTGAATAAACAAATCAGAAAAGATTTCACAATGTCTTCTTATCCAGGTCCCTGTCTTTTGGATAAATTATTATATCCCTACTTTACATGTAAAACAAATTGGCAAGAGGAATTAGGTAACAATATGGGCATTGAAGGATTTATTTTCATATTTCATATAGATTTTTCAAAAACAGGTGTTAGACTCTTTGAATTCCATGATAGTAGTAAAAAGAGCCTGCAGCCTACTTTCAACACTTAACTAAACTGAATAATTATGCATGGTACGACTATAGAGGCAGTTTTGCGGCTTTTCATTATTTCATGTAGATTACAAGTTCTATTTGATATGTATATAAAAACTTGATCATCAAAAAGGAGAAAACCAGATACTTATGCAGTTTAAGTTGTAAAAACATCTTTTTAAATTTTTTTTAATTCAAATGGAATAAATAATTAGAAAATAATGAAGAAATTAACTTTTTGGTTAAAAGTTTAGAAGCTATTCTCTTACATAAAATTCATTTTTAGATTAAAAAAAAAAGACGAGGCAGAGATACTAGGAGTGAACACCTGTTCTCTCCTGCTTCCTTTCTCTTCAGTTAATGCACCTCTCCGAGTATTATGAGAGGTTGTGGTGTTTCAAATCCAGAACACTCTGGAAGGGTTTTCTTGGTAGACAGTTGTCTCACCCAGGTTGCTTACTCTATACTACTTGTTCATGGCTGAGCAGCAAAATAAGAGGTCCATGGTCTGACCTGCACAGCAGGAGCCATGACCTTTTTTCTCCCTACAGCAGTAACAAGGCAAGGGCATATTAAATACACCTAAGTATTTCTGGACAATATTTTTCTATTTAAGGATAAAACCCATCTGGCAAAAATCTAATTTTTCCTTCTGTTTTTGTTTGAGTTTGTTTTTTTCAATGTGGGGTAGGTGGACACTCCTGTCTCTCTGTCTTTGGCTATTTCCACATTCACACAAATAAAAAATTCAGTCTCATTATTTTCACAGCTATTTGATATGTATTCACACACTTATGTATGAAAATAACAGAACGGGGCAAAAAACAGGAAAAAAGATCTAGAGTTGAGGTTGTAATGTTTCATTGTATGAATATGAAAACACGAAAAACACATTGGGGGTTTTTGTTTTTGCAGGAGGCGGCATAGATCTTGAAGCACTAGGACAGAATTTTGGTTCAGGAAGTAAAATGTTTTAAAAGGATTCCACCTATATTAGAGATTCCACCATGTGGTTTTCACTATTTACAGAGGATTTATGAAGTAAAATCCAGATACAGCATATCCTGTTATAGGTAAGCAGGCCTTTTAATACTTAAAATAGGCCGGGCGCAGTGGCTCACTCCTGTAATCCCAGCACTTTGGGAGGTCGAGGTGGGTGGATCACAAGGTCAGGAGTTCGAGACCAGCCTGGCCAATATGGTGAAACCTCATCTCTACTAAAAGTACCAAAAAATTAGCTGGGCATGGTGGCACATGCCTGTAATCCCAGCTACTTGGGAGGCTGAGGCAGAAGAATTGTTTGAATCCGGGAGGCAGAGGTTGCAGTGAGCCGAGATCACGCCACTGCACTCCAGCCTGGGTGACAGAATTAGATTCCGTCTCAAAAAAAAAAAAAAAAATACTTAAAATAGTAAAGCTGCATTGATACACATTAAGTGTTTTTATAGATCAAATAAATCTGCCTCTGGCGAAAATGAAGTTATTTGATAATCATAATTACAAAAACAATACCAGCACTACATAACTTAATTTCATTTTGTAGAGGTTAATAGTCTAATACATAAAAATTAGACAAGACACATGTCCTTTATTTCATAACTTTTTCATAAATATATGTGACAACTTGGCATCAATATTAGAACCAGCCTAAGACAGAGCTGATTATACTCTAATACATGCTTTTATTCAGTCACAGCTATTATGAAAACCAAGGCAGAAAATGATGCATTAGCAAAACTAACCTTCCTCATATCACTAATAAAGGTGGTAAGTGCCACAGCTAACATCATACTAAAAGCTCTCAGCTTTTCTTCTAAGAACGGAAATGAG
The DNA here is from genome assembly GCF_028885655.2 of Pongo abelii. NCBI lineage: Eukaryota > Metazoa > Chordata > Mammalia > Primates > Hominidae > Pongo > Pongo abelii. Next base: position 23,378,482 of record NC_071999.2, read on the forward strand.
ACAAGGATGCTCACTCTCACCCCTTTTATTCAACATAGAACTGGAAGTCCTAGTCAGAGCAATTAGGCAAGAGAAAGAAAAATAAAGGGCATCCAAATTGGAAAGGAAGAAGTCAAACTGTTCCTATTTGCAGACAACATGATCCTACATATAGAAAAACCTAAAGACTCTACCAAAAAACTCTTAGAATAAATGAATTCAGTAAAGTTGCAAATATAAAATCAACATAGAAAAATCAGTAGCATTTTCTATATGCAAGCAATGAACTAAGAAATCAAGAAGGCAACCCATTTACAATAGGTACAAAAACACATACACACAAAACAAATAGGAATAAATTTAACTGAGAAGGTGAAAACCTTCACAAAAATAACTACAAAACACTGACGAAAGAAACCGAGGAGGCTACAGACGAATGGAAAAACATCCCCAGCTCGTGGATCAGAAGAATTAACATTGTTAAAAGGACCACACTATCCAAAGTGATCTATAGATCCAATGTAATCCTTATCAAAATAATGACACTCTTCATGCAAGTAGAAAAAAAAATCCTAAAACTTCTACGGAACCACAAAAGACCCTAAATAGCCACAACAATCCTCAGCAAAAGGAACAAAGCTGGAGGCATCAAACCACCACACTTCCAAATATACTACGAAGCTGTAGTAACCAAAAAACAGCATGGTATGGCATAAAAACAGAAACACAGACCAACAACAGAGAACCTAGAAATACATCCATGTATCTACAGCCAACTGATTTTAGTTAGAAGTACCAAGAACCTAAGTTGGGGAAAGAACAGTCTCTTCAATAAATGGTGCTGGGAAAACTAGATGTCCACATGCAGAAGAATGAAACCAGATCTAACCCCCTCACCTTATATAAAAATCAACTCAAAATGGATCAAAGACCTAGATGTAAGACCTCAAACTACAAAACCACTATAAGAAAACAGGTGAAATACTTCAGGACATTGGTTTGGGAAATGATTTTATGAATAAGACCTCAAAAGCACAGACAACAAAAGCAAAAAATAAATTAGTGAGATGATACCAAACTAAAACGCTTCTGTACAGCAAAGGAAATAAACAAGGGTAAAAAGACAACCTATAGAATGGGAGAAAATATCTGCAAAACTATTCATCTGACAGGGGATTCACATCTAGAATACATAAGAAGTGCAAACATCTCAACAGCAAAAAATAAAAATTCAATTAAAAAATGGGCAAAGAGCCTGAATAGACACTTCAAAAAAGAACACATACAAAATGACCAATAAACATATGAAAAAAAAAAACAAACAAAATTCAACATCACTGATCATCAGGGAAATGCAAATCAAAACTATAATGAGGTATCGTCTCATCCCAGTTAGGATGGCTATTAGCAAAAAGACAAAAAATAAACTCTTGCAAGGATGCAGAGAAAAGGAATTCTTTTTTGAGACGGGGTCTTGCTCTGTTGCCCAGGCTAGAGTGCAGTGGCATGGTCATAGCTCACTGAGTCCTCAACTTCCTGAGCTCAAGTAATCCTCTTGCTCAACCTCCCAACTAGCTGGGACTATGGATATGCACCACCAGGCCTGGCTAATTTTTTGATTTTTAGTAGAGATGAGGTCTTGCTATGTTGTCCAGGCTGGTTTCAAATTCCTGAACTCAAGCAATCCTCCCACCTCAGCCTCCCAAAGTGTTAGGATTACACTTGTGAGCCACTGCACCAGCCAGGAAAGGAACTCTTATACACTGTTGGTGAGAATGTAAACTAGAACATATACTACTATGGACAACACTATGAAGTTCCTCACAAAACTAAAAATAGAATTACCATATGATCCAGCAACCCCACTACAGGGCATTCATCCAAAGGAAAAAACAATCAATATATCAAAGAGGGATCTGCATCTCCCCAGCATATTTACTGCAGCACTATTCACAACAGCCAAGACATGGAATCAACCTAAGTGTCCAACAACAGATGAAGAACAGATAATGAAAATGTGGTATCTGCATACAATGGAATACTATTCAGCCATTAAAAAAATGAAATCCAGTCATTAACAGCAACATGGATGGAACTGGAGGACATTATGCTAAGTGAAATCAAGCCAAGAACCAAAAGTTAAACACCGAATATTCTCACTGATATGTGGAAGCTAAAAAAAGCTTATCTCAGCCGGGTGCAGTGGCTCACGCCTGTAATCCCAGCACTTTGGGAGGCCGAGGCGGACAGATCACCTGAGGTAAGGAGTTCGAGACCAGCCTGACCAACATGGTGAAACTCCATCTCTACCAAAAAATACAAAAATTGATGGGTGTGGTGGCAGATGCCTGTAATCCCAGCTACTCTGGAGGCTGAGGCAGGAGAATCACTTGAACCCGGGAGGCAGAGGTTGCCGTGAGCCGAGACCACACCATTGCACTCCAGCAAGAGCGAAAACTCCATCTAAAAAAAAAGAGTTGATCTCATAGAAATAGAAAGTAGGACAGAGTATACTAGAGGCTGGGAAGGGTCGGAGGAAGAGAGGGATAGGAAGAGATTTGTTAAAGGATACAAAATTACTGCAAGACTGGAGGGCAAAGTTCTAGAGTTCTATATACCACTGTAAGATGACTACAGTTAGCAATAATACATTACATAGTTTCAAAGATCTAGAAGGAGGAAACTGAATGTTCTCAACAGAAAGAAATGATAAGTGTTTGAGATGCACATACTAATTACCCTGATATGATCACTACACACTACATGTATTGCAACATCACTATGTACCCCATAAGTATGTACAATTATTATGGGTCAATTAAAAAAATAAAAATCAATAAATAAAACATTTTAAGTGGTAATTGAAGAAAAAAAGAAGACAAATTCAGTGGTGCTATTTTCCTTCAACAAAGTATATGGCTTGTTTATGTTTGCTGGAATACTTAAATAGTGGATGCAAAGATAGTCTCTGGTTGTATTTTTTCTAAAGGGAGACAAATGGTTATTCCCTAAAATGCCTAAAACTGGCTTCCTTGCCAATTTCCAAAGTATGGTCTTCAAATACATTTGTTTTGGAAGGGATAAAAAGACTTTTTTTTTTGCAACCTCAAGCATTGTGAAATAATAAGAGCATTATACACAACAAATTATTTAATTAGTTTAAACATGATCTAAGGGGAAATACAGCAGCTAAGAGATTATATAATGTGGGGGAGGGGGAGGTAAGGGAAAGCTTCTCCAAATATGAGCTGCTTAAGCTAAGATCTTAAGTGTATGAATTAGCTCAGAAAAGTGAGGTTAAAAGCATTACACACATGCTATGTGTAAGTTCTGAGATGGGTATGTGTTGTAATGTTCTAGGACCAGATGGAGGTCCTGCCAGTCTCCTCTATTGTGATGAGAAGGCAGGAGAAGCTAAGTGCCAAGGCTAGTAGTTTTGGCAGAGGAGGCTGAGGTGGCTCCTATCTAATGATTTCTATTTTCTCTGTAGCTAGGTGGTCAGGTAGTTTGATAGAGTGTGTAGGGGAAGGTGTTAAGGATAGCTAGAGGCTTGCAGAAACTCAGCATGATACATCTGAGATTGCTAATTTAAAAAAATACAACTGATTTTTATATAGTGCTGCTCAATCCTGTGACCCTGATAAACTTACTATTAGTTCTAATAGCTTTAATATTGATTCTTTGGCATGTTCTACATAGGTCATCATCCTGTACATAAACAAAGACATTCTCCCTTTTAAATGTGTAGGTCTCATTTCTTTTTCTTCCCTTTTTGGATTGGCTAGACCTTCCAGTACAATGTTGAAGACAAGCAGTGAAAATGGACAGCCTTGCCTAGTTCCTGATCTTAGGGGCAAAGCATTCAATCTTTCATGATTAAGAATATTAGCAACTGGCTTTATGTACTTACTGCCTTTTATTGCCTAGTCTCAGAAGTCTCTACTGCATATGCTCTATGAGTTGAAGCAGCCACAAAGGTTTAAGGGGAGGGACAAAGGCTCCACTTTTGATGGGAAGTGATAAGGTTCTGGATGAGCATGTGGGACCAGAAATAGTCTTTTCAATTTTGAAAATACAAATGCTACAGCATCTTAATGATTTATCTCCTCATATGGCATATTCTCCCTTTTCCTGCTTTACCTAGGGAAATTCTATCCATTCTTCGCATATCCTCTGTGAAATCTCTGATTATTCCAGCCCTAATTGATCTCGCTGCTGAAATGTTATCAGACTTTAGTCTATTACTGAAACTCTTACACTATATCACGAATTCTATTAATGTAATAATAGTATGTTTTATTCACATTATATACCCAAGGCCTAACACAGTACCTGTTACATAGGGTAAATCAAATAAAAATGTAAAGAAATGTATGGATTATAACTCATTATTTCATTATATAAGAGTTTGTACTGATTGATATATTTACGAATCTATCTGACTAACATCTGTGCCAGGCACTGTGCTAGGTTGGGAATATGATGTCAAGTAAGACAGACCCTGATGCGGTTAATAGAGGAACTGTGGATGGAGTAGGCACAGGTGTCTGTGTACTTGGGGGTGGGGGTGGGGGTAGAGCATCTGCAGTGCATATAGAGTTGTTTACCTGAGATGCCTCTGGTACTTGCTAGAGATGTTCAAGAAACAAGGAATATTATGGGTCTCGTGGTCAGGTGAGAGGTCTGATCTGGAGATACAGGTATGAAAATCAGTGTTCAGGGAACAAGTCAATCACTGATGTGGATAAGATCATCAAGGAAGAAGAGTCAAAGATATATGAAAAAGTATATTCACTATAACATTATTTATAACAGGGAAAAAATTACAGACAAATGTTCTACCACTAGGGAACCAATTAAATAAATTATGGCATATTAATAAAATAGTATTGTGCAGTCACAAAAACAGTATTTTAGAAAAAATATTTGTTGACAAGGAAAATAATTCATGATCCATTATAGAGAAAAAGTTAGGGTATAAAAACAGCATATAACGCATGGTCTCAACTTTGTAAAAAGAAATGTGTTAATGTTGGTTATTTCTGAATGGTGGTGACAATCTGGTTGACTTTATTTTCTGCTCTATACTTTGTAATGTCTTAGTTTCTAACATGAACATAGGTTTTATTACAAAAAAGTGTTATTTCTTAATCTAAAATATGTAGCTGCTCATGTTTATCTGATGAGTGTGGTTAAGATCTTAACACAGATTTTGTGGATAGAAGGCTTTAATCTTTTAAAATTTTAGACTTTTAATTGAGAATATTAATTTTAACCTATAGCAGCTACAGGTCTTCTCACATTCTCTAATTTAATCATCCCAACAACACTATATGGTAGACACTATTATTTTATAGATCTAGAAACAGGCCAGGTCAGGTAGTTTACCCAAGGTTACAACGGGGCTAGTGAAGCTGTGGAAAGAGAACTGTCTCCAGGTCCTGTTTGACTCCAATAAGCCACCCTTTACCACAATTGACACCTGGCATCCCAACACACCTTCACATAGGTTATAAATATTTCTCAAACTTGTTTGATCAAAACAATCACCCAGAGGGTGCTTGCTAAGCATACAGGAATCTAAGAGAGAGGTAGCTAGAAGGTGGGAAGGTTATACAAGGATTCTATCGCCGTATCTCAGACCTTCTGAATAAAAACTTCCCAGGGTGGGGGAGGAGAGAAAACAAGTTTGAAAGGTTTTTTTTTTTTTTTTTTGGGACGGAGTCTCCTTCTGTCACCCAGGCTGGAGTGCAGTGGTGCAATCTTGGTTCACTGCAGGCTCCGCCTCCCGGGTTACACCATTCTCCTGCCTCAGCCTCCCAAGTAGCTGGGACTACAGGCGCCCGCCACCACACCCGGCTCATTTTTTTTTGCATTTTTAGTAGAGACGGGGTTTCACCATGTTAGCCAGGATGGTCTCGATCTCCTGACCTCGTGATCCGCCTGCCTCAGCCTCCCAAAGTGCTGGGATTACAGGCATGAGCCACCGTGCCCGGCTGACAAGCTTGAGAGTTTTTAAACAAGGGCCCCAAGCAAATTTACTGTCAGGCAAGTTTGTGAAATTCTATTAACACATTAGATAATTGATACTCAGTTTTACAGAGCAGGAAGATGAGCCCCAAATAAGATTAAGCTACAGTATATGGTGGCAAAGACAAGAACTACATAGTTCAACTGCAATTAATTTTCAAATTTAAGATTCATCTGTGGAATTTCAAAGTCCAAGATAAATTCGCAAAGATATGGGGTCACATGAGCAACTCTGGCACGTACACCATAATACATTCTGTGGCCACCCTAATGACAACCCTTTCAGAGTAATCAACTGGTTAATCTGAATTTGGCTGTCTGGGTTGGCTGTTCATTTGTTTATTATTTACACATTTATCTGCAAAAAAATCTCATGTTGTAAGTTTAAATAAGGGCATACCATACACTGGTATAAGGAACAGTCAAAACCAGCATAGGGCAAAATTCCTGTGGTGTCTTTCTAAAGGCCTTATTTCTCTCTTCCCAGTTCAGCAACTGTGCAACTGGACATGGTGGAGAAATATAACCACAAGTATGCTGAACAGACCTACTTTAACTTTATAGTAATTAATAACCTCTAGTGGGACTTTAATAGTGGCATCTGTTCTGTGACCCATTTTTGCTTACACTTGGCTAATTATTAAGAAGTTAACAGAGGTTTATAAGCTGTGACCTCAGGCTTGTGGATGTATGAAAAAAACCTTCAGGGAACTTAAGCTAAATCATGGTCTAACAGGTGGTAGAACAGATATTTTTAAAGGGTAGGGGTAGCACTGTTTTAGTTTTCCCTTAAATATTACTACCAACGATTGTAAGGTCTAGCTGCACACACAGGAGCTAGAAATATCTGCTTGCTTTAACTCAGTAAAGACTTAAGGCAAAATCCACTCTATCATCTCATTCCAGACACTTTTGGTTTTCCAAAGCTACATAAATTTATTAACTTTTGGTTTTCAGTTTCAACTTACACTGAGTTACACTTAAAAATACTTACTGCCAGGTATGGTGGCTCACACCTATAATCCAGTGCTTTGGGAAGCCAAGACAGGAGGATCACTTGAAGCCAGAAGTTCAAGACCAGCCTGGGCAACCAAGCAAAACCTCTGTCTCTACAAAAAATTAAAAAATTAGCTGAGAACAGCAGCATGTGCCTCTAGTCCCAGCTACGTCAGAGACTGAGATGGGGGGATTGCTGGAACCCAGTAGGTTGAGGCTGCAGGGAGCTATGACTGTACCACTGTGCCCTAGCCTGGACCACAGAGCAAGACCCTATCTCTTAAACAAAACAAAGCAAAATAAACAAACAAAAACTTTTGCAGGGGTCTACCAATTATGGGAATAACACTCATTATAAAATGTTTAAAAGCTAGATATAAAAAATATTTAAAAATCTAAAAACACCCATCGTTGAAGAATTCAATTATAATAACTGCCAATATTTTTGCATTTTCCTTAGTAAGAGTGACAGTTTCAGAGCCTCCTATGTGCCAGGTACTATGCTCTTTACTTGTATTATTGAATCTTTACAACAACGCTTTGACATAGGTACTATCAGCACTCTCATTTTACTGATGAGGAAACCTAGGCTAATAGCTTATATAACTTTGCCCACAGACACAATACTAAGTGGTGGAGCCAGTATTCAAACTCACTTTCTGTCCTATTCCAGGACCTGTACTATCAACTATACAATAATGCCCATTCTTTTGTTCTTCACTTATGTGTGTGGACTCCAACTATCCTTTGATCTCACTGGGCCCTACAATCTTTTGAATCTACAACCTTTTCACGATTTCTCACCTGCTCATGTCTTAACATGCCACCTGGCTCAGCTTCCATGGTCAACCACCAGACCTGTTCCCTTGTGTACACACTGACTCCCTTGCTTCTCTTTCACTTTGTCATACGCTCTTGGCTAATCCCAACACTTACTAGATCCAACTCTCTGCCTATTCCATACCAGCACTTTTGCAGCTGAACACAGTGGAGAAAAAGAACCACAATCATGCTAAACAGACATATATTTTTTTATACATTTAAAAAAATAAATGGAATGCTTCACGAATTTACGTGTCATCCTTGCATAGGGGCCATGTTAATCTTCTCCATATTTTTCCAATTTTAGTATACGTGCTGCCAAAGCAAGCACACAAACAGACTTTTTTATTTTTTTAATTATTTTTTATTTTTTTATTATTATTATACTTTAAGTTTTAGGGTACATGTGCACAACGTGCAGGTTTGTTACATATATATACATGTGTCATGTTGGTGTGCTGCACCCATTAACTCGTCATTTAGCATTAGGTATATCTCCTAATGCTATCTGTCCCCCCTCCCCCCACCCCACAACAGTCCCCGGTGTATGATGTTCCCCTTTCTGTGTCCATGTGTTCTCATTGTTCAATTCCCACCTATGAGTGAGAACATGCAGTGTTTGGTTTTTTGTCCTTGCAATAGTTTGCTGAGAATGATGGTTTCCAGCTTCATCCATGTCCCTACAAAGGACATGAACTCGTCATTTTTTATGGCTGCAGAGTATTCCATGGTGTATATGTGCCACATTTTCTTAATCCAGTCTATCATTGTTGGACATTTGGGTTGGTTCCAAGTCTTTGCTATTGTGAATAGTGCCACAATAAACATACGTGTGCATGTGTCTTTATAGCAGCATGATTTATAATCCTTTGGGTATATACCCAGTAATGGGATGGCTGGGTCAAATGGTATTTCTAGTTCTAGATCCCTGAGGAATCACCACACCGACTTCCACAATGGTTGAACTAGTTTACAGTCCCACCAACAGTGTAAAAGTGTTCCTATTTCTCCACATCCTCTCCAGCACCTGTTGTTTCCTGACTTTTTAACGATCGCCATTCTAACTGGTGTGAGATGGTATCTCATTGTGGTTTTGATTTGCATTCCTCTGATGGCCAGTGATGATGAGCATTTTTTCATGTGTTTTTTGGCTGCATAAATGTCTTCTTCTGAGAAGTGTCTGTTCATATCCTTTGCCCACTTTTTGATGGGGTTGTTTGTTTTTTTCTTGTAAATTTGTTTGAGTTCATTGTAGATTCTGGATATTAGCCCTTTGTCAGATGAGTAGGTTGCAAAAATTTTCTCACATTCTGTAGGTTGCCTGTTCACTCTGATGGTGGTTTCTTTTGCTGTGCAGAAGCTCTTTAGTTTAATTAGATCCCATTTCTCAATTTTGGCTTTTGCTGCCATTGCTTTTGGTATTTTAGACATGAAGTCCTTGCCCATGCCTATGTCCTGAACGGTACTGCCTAGGTTTTCTTCTAGGGTTTTTATGGTTTTAGGTCTAACATGTAAGTCTTTAATCCATCTTGAATTAATTTTTGTATAAGGTGTAAGGAAGGGATCCAGTTTCAGCTTTCTACATATGGCTAGCCAGTTTTCCCAGCACCATTTATTAAATAGGGAATCCTTTCCCCATTGCTTGTTTTTCTCAGGTTTCTCAAAGATCAGATAGTTGTAGATATGCGGCATTATTTCTGAGGGCTCTGTTCTGTTCCATTGGTCTATATCTCTGTTTTGGTACCAGTACCATGTTGTTTTGGTTACTGTAGCCTTGTAGTAGAGTTTGAAGTCAGGTAGTGTGATGCCTCCAGCTTTGTTCTTTTGGCTTAGGATTGACTTGGCAATGTGGGCTCTTTTTTGGTTCCATATGAACTTTAAAGTAGTTTTTTCCAGTTCTGTGAAGAAAGTCATTGGTAGCTTGATGGGGATGGCATTGAATCTATAAATTACCTTGGGCAGTATGGCCATTTTCACGATATTGATTCTTCCTACCCATGAGCATGGAATGTTCTTCCATTTGTTTGTATTCTCTTTTATTTCATTGAGCAGTGGTTTGTAGTTCTCCTTGAAGAGGTCCTTCACATCCCTTGTAAGTTGGATTCGTAGGTATTTTATTCTCTTTGAAGCAATTGTGAATGGGAGTTCACTCATGATTTGGCTGTCTGTCTGTTACTGGTGTGTAAGAATGCTTGTGATTTTTGCACATTGGTTTTGTATCCTGAGACTTTGCTGAAGTTGCTTATCAGCTTAAGGAGACTTTGGGCTGAGACAATGGGGTTTTCTAGATATACAATCATATCATCTGCAAACAGGGACAATTTGACTTCCTCCTTTCCTAATTGAATGCCCTTTATTTCCTTCTCCTGCTTGATTGCCCTGGCCAGAACTTCCAACACTATGTTGAATAGGAGTGGTGAGAGAGGGCATCCCCACCAGACCTGCCCTAAAAGAGCTCCTGAAGGAAGCACTAAACATGGAAAGGAACAACTGGTACCAGCCACTACAAAAACATGCCAAATTGTAAAGACCATCAAGGCTAGGAAGAAACTGCATCAACTGACGAGCAAAATAACCAGCTAACATCATAATGACAGGATCAAATTCACACATAACAATACTAACCTAAAATGTAAATGGGCTAAATGCTCCAATTAAAAGGCACAGACTGGCAAACTGGATCAAGAGTCAAGACCCATCAGTGTGCTGTATTCAGGAAACCCATCTCACATGAAGAGACACACATAGGCTCAAAATAAAGGGATGGAGGAAGATCTACCAAGCAAATGGAAAACAAAAAAAGGCAGGGGTTGCAATCCTAGTCTCAGATAAAACAGACTTTAAACCAACAAAGATCAAAAGAGACAAAGAAGGCCATTACAAAATGGTAAAGGGATCAATTCGACAAGAAGAACTAACTATCCTAAATATACATGCACCCAATACAGGAGCACCCAGATTCATAAAGCAAGTCCTTAGTGACTACGAAGAGACTTAGACTCCCACACATTAATAACAGGAGACTTTAACACCCCACTGTCAACATTAGACAGATCAATGAGACAGAAAGTTAACAAGGATATCCAGGAATTGAACTCAGCTCTGCACCAGGCAGACCTAATAGACATCTACAGAACTCTCCACCCCAAATCGACAGAATACACATTCTTTTCAGCACCACACCACACCTATTACAAAATTGACAACACAGTTGGAAGTAAAGCACTCCTCAGCAAATGTAAAAGAACAGAAATTGTAACAAACTGTCTCTCAGACCACAGTGCAATCAAACTAGAACTCAGGATTAAGAAACTCACTCAAAACCGCTCAACTACATGGAAACTGAACAACCTGCTCCTGAATGACAAGGCAGAAATAAAGATGTTCTTTGAAACCAACGAGAACAAAGACACAACATACCAGAATCTCTGGGACACATTCAAAGCAGTGTGTAGAGGGAAATTTATAGCACTAAATGCCCACAAGAGAAAGCAGGAAAGATCTGAAATTGACACCCTAACATCACAATTAAAAGAACTAGAGAAGCAAGAGCAAACACATTCAAAAGCTAGCAGAAGGCAAGAAATAACTAAGATCAGAACAGAACTGAAGGAAATAGAGACACAAAAAACCCTTCAAAAAATCAATGAATCCAGGAGCTGGTTTTTTGAAAAGATCAACAAAATTGATAGACTGCTAGCAAGACTAATAAAGAAGAAAAGAGAGAAGAATCAAATAGACACAATAAAATATGACAAAGGGGATATCACCACCGACCCCACAGAAATACAAACTACCATCAGAGAATACTATAAACACCTCTATGCAAATAAACTAGAAAATCTAGAAGAAATGGATAAATTCCTTGACGCACACACCCTCCCAAGACTAAACCAGGAAGAAGTTGAATCTCTCAACAGACCAATAACAGGCTCTGAAATTGATGCAATAATTAATAGCTTACCAACCAAAAAAAGTCCAGGACCAGATGGTTTCACAGCCGAATTCTACCAGAGGTACAAGGAGGAGCTGGTACCATTCCTTCTGAAACTATTCCAATCAATAGAAAAAGAGGGAATCCTCCCTAACTCATTTTATGAGGCCAGCATCATCCTGACACCAAAGCCTGGCAGAGATACAACCAAAAAAGAGAATTTTAGACCAATATCCTTGATGAACATTGATGCAAAAATCCTCAATAAAATACTGGCAAACCGAATCCAGCAACACATCAAAAAGTTTATCCACCATGATCAAGTGGGCTTCATCCCTAAGATGCAAGGCTGGTTCAACATACGAAAATCAATTAACATAATCCAGCATATAAACAGAACCAAAGACAAAAACCACATGATTATCTCAATAGATGCAGAAAAGGCCTTTGACAAAATTCAACAACCCTTCATGCTAAAAACTCTCAATAAATTAGGTACTGATGGGACATATCTCAAAATAATAAGAGCTATCTATGACAAACCCACAGCCAATATCATACTGAATGGACAAAAACTGGAAGCATTCCCTTTGAAAATAAATAGACTTATTTTAACTTCAAAATTAATAACCTCAAGTGGGGACTTTAATAAGGCCACTGGCGATCATATTGTATTTCTCAATCCATCAACTCTCTCACTGTTTTACAAGGCTATTTCTGTAAACCTCAATACCTTCCCCCCTCTTCACTCTCAGCTGATAACCTGGCTTCCTAATTCACTGAGAAAAAAAGAAAGAAAGGTAATAAACAACTTGACCAGCTTCCATTAGATGTCATGTGGTGTGCATGCCTTTTCTCCTGGTATTATGAAGGAACTCTGTGCTCCTACCTAATCCAAGCTTCCACTGTGCTCTCAAACTCTTTTCCCTCTTGTCTTCACAAGGACTGTGTTTTAGAAATTTTTCCTTCTTCCTGCACTGCCAAGTTTTCCTGTCTCATCTACCAATACATATTAAAAGATCCTCTTGATTGCATTTCCACCTCTGACTACTGCTTCATCTCTCTCTTTCTCTTTATGGCAAGCCACTCTGGGATCTATTTTTTGTTTTTCCCATTTTTTCCTAAACCCACTCTAGTCAGGCTTTCGTGTTTACACCAATGCACCAAAACTGTTCTTACAAAGGTCACCAATAACCCTCATATTGACAAATCTAATGGTCAATTCTTAGTCCTCATCTGACTTGATTTCTCAACAGCATTTTTCATAGTTAATTACTCCTTCCTTGAAATGCTTTCTTTACTTAAATTTCACAACACTCTGCTTTCCTGGTTTTCTTCCTACCTTTTAGCTGCTCCATCTCTGGGTTTTCCTTATCTCTTCACCTCCAAGTAATGGAATAACTCACCACTCAGTCCTTTGACTTATCTTTTCTACCTAAACTCATTTTTGAGATCTCATCAAGTATTTTAGCTTTAAATACACATATATATTGAAGATTCTTAAATTTACATCTCTAACGTCTAGGGAGTTTTCAGGAGAGCGAAGACATGAGACTATTTGGAAGTTTTAAAGAATGAGACAGTGGAGAGAAAAAGTGATGGAACTAGAGAAGGGGGTGGAGGAATCAGCCTTAGCAGGGCAAGAGCACTACTTCCAGTTTAAAAGGCCAGGAAGCATGTAGGCAAGTTTTCGGGCAGCAAGGGAGGGATCTGAAGAACTCCCTAGCTTACGGCCTTAATTTGCTCAGTTAAAAATAGGTGAAATAATATTATAAATGTGAAAAAAGGATGTGATAAAAAGTCTGAAAAAAGCAGCAAGAGTTGAGAAGAGCTGACGAAGGAAATAGGAGAAAGCTAATTCATGTGTAAAATGATTTGAAAACTCTAGGTGAAGGTGAAGACTATCAAAATTAGTGGCTCCGATCTGCACAATCACATGATTTTCTCTCAAAGTTGACAGCAGGCTAAGTCTGACAAGAACAACAAAGGGGAAAGATATTTGCAAGTAGTTATTAAACAGTGACAAAATGACAAACCTGAAGCTACAGGGGAGGAAAAATATCCAGGAGGAGCAGAGGGCTTGGGAATAATGGGATAGTTGAGACTAGAAGCTTTCATTAAATCTGAGAATAGGTGCATTGGGTATTAGAAAGTAGGCAGGGTGGGGACAACAGTAACTTCTTGCCAGAGAATGGGATTCTACAACTTGAGATTTTAAAACTGGAGCAATTCCAGGTAATGGACATGGGAAGTGAATAAGAATGAAGGTCACTGGAAATGAAAACTAAAGAACTATAAGGCTAAAGAAATTCATTAGAAAAGAATGTAAAGAAGGGAAAGGTATTCTGGCTAGATAAGCTAGGTCTCAAAGCAGCACATTTGATGGTTTTTAGAGCGCACAATGGAGGAATGCGGATGACACTGATTTCCCTCAAGCCTACCATGGAACCAGGAAGAATGAGTATCTACTTGAAAGGAGCATGGGGAGATGGTTTACAGAAGCCTCATTAACTACTATTAATAAACTGTATTTTTGCAAAAAATCCAAAAAGATAAATACCAGGTAAAAATGAGTTTAGGATCTAATCTTAGACTGTTTTGTATCTTTCTGTTTATTCATGGAGATCATGGGTCAGTGGGTTGGCCCTGTTTTTCCTTATTTTGCTGTTCATAATGATCTGTAGGAATGCAACCAAGATTATTATTCTTCTTATCCACGATGAAAAATGAAGATGAAGTACATCATATGCATAAAGGATGTATTATTTGGCCTGCAAAATTACTGAATTCTTGATTTAGCTAAATGCCTTCTGATAGTTTAATTGCATTCCAATGAATAATAAAAGTGGAAACATTATAATCTTTAATCATGGTTTATTTTAGTTCTTTGAATATATTTACAATGGCTATTCTGAAGTCTTTTTCTGGTATATCTGATATCTGGTTGCAATCACAAGCAGTTTCTGTTACTGCTTTTGTCCAGTAGGGTCATATATTCCTGTTTCTTTGCATATTTCATAATATTTTGTTATAAAAACTCACATTTCAGATAATATACTGTAGCAACTCTGAGTACTATTAACAATTCCCTGCTCCCCCAGGGTTGTTACTACTATCTGCTTATTTGCTATTTGTTTAGTGCCAAGCTGGATTATTTTAATGAAGACTATCGCCCCCAGTGTTAAGCCTCTGACGTTGCTCCTCAGGGAGGCAGTTTTGGGTATGCCTTCAGTCACCCTGGGATGAGAGTAATTTGGGCAGCACTCTAGTTTTCTTTTTCTTGACCATACCAAGATGTTAAGCTCCACTAATGTGGGGTCCTTTGAAGGAATAATTTCCATTGTCAGTGTTTAATATTTGTAATGACCCAAGGAGGGCTCCTTAACAGCTGTCTCTTTCCCTAGTTCTCTTCCGCAAAGCAGCCAGCCTACAGTTTAGCCTGTTATCTTAATTGAATTTGTCAATGTCCTCCCAATTACCTTTCACCACAACCTCCACCTGTTTTTGAGTGTGGATCTTACGCTTGAACTTCTCCATTTTCTGTTGATGATGAAGTCAGTTTCTTTGGGAAGAGATAAGGAGCTATTTGTTTTACCTGTTGTCCACACCCTCCACTTCTCACCCCACAAAATCTGTGGGCTGGGGCTCTGGGGTTGGGAGTGGGACCAATGGTGTAACTTCAAGTCTTCTTGACTTGTCTCTCTCAGTGTGGAACCTGTCTTACAAGTTGAGACAAGAGCAATCAGGGTCCCAGTATTCTTAGTGGCACAAGGCCCAAGGTGAAGCCTCCATTTCACAGGTGAGGGCTGGCAGGGAGAAGGGAGATCCCACTTCTCAGCTGCACTCCCAGAACTAGCCTTAGCAACAAGTAGCTGGGGGCAAGATGAGAAATGCTGATATCTGGTTTCTCTGGGAAGAAAGCCCTCTGAATGGGTACTGAGGGGAAACGAAACTCTCTGTTCTTGGCTGCACCAGTTTGGAATAAGTTTCCGTTCAACAAACTGCGACAGGGTAGGGAGGGAGTTCTTAGTTCAAGCATCCCAGACTCTTAGTTTTCTTATCCACTCTTAGTAGATTTTCTTAAACAGATGTTTTTTAACGTGCTATATGACTCCAAGACCACTTCCAGAAACTTTAAAGGAAGGTCTTAAAATTTTTTACCACTTTCAGTGGGAAGTGGGCCAGTGGAGTTACTCATGCTGCCATGATGAAAGTCGACTGTCTAAGTTTGTTCACTTTTACTCAGTAAAATTCCATTGTGTGAATACACTGTAGCACAGTTTATTTATCCAGTCTGTTATTAATGGACAGTTGTTTCCAGCTTTTTTTGCTAATATAACACTGCTACTATAAGCATTCTTATACATATATCCCACTGCACAGGGGTAAATATTCCTGTTGCATATAGAGTGTATATATAGGAATGGGATTTGTATGTCAAAAGTTATGCTAATGTTTAATTTTATAAAACAGTTCTAAGTTGTTTTCCAAAGTAGCAGTTTTTTTCTTTTCTTTTCTTTTTTTTTTTTTTTTTGAGACAGAGTCTTGCTCTGTTGCCCAGGCTGAAATGCAGTGGTGAGATCTGGGCTCATGGCAACCTCCACCTCTTCGGTTCAAGCGATTCTCCTGCTTCAGCCTCCTGAGTAGCTGGGACTACAGATGCACACCACCATGCCTGGCTAATTCTTGTATTTTTAGTAGAGACAGTGTTTCTCCATGTTGGCCAGGCTGGTCTTGACTCCTGACCTCAGGTGATCTGCCTGCCTTGGCCTCCCAAGGTGCTGGGATTACAGGGGTGAGCCACCGTGCCAAGCCCAAAGTAGTAGTTTCAATTGGCATGTCCAACTAACAGTGTATAAAAATCTTTGCTGATCTACATTCTCTTCAACTTTTGTCTTTAACAAACTTAATTGTTGCTAATCTAATATATATAAAATTATATCTTATTGTAGTCACTAATAAGGGTAAACATATTTATGTTCATTTTTTTGCATACATTTCCTCTTCTGTGAATGCCTATTTACTACTTCTGTCCCTTTTTTAAAAAAATTGTCTTTTTCTTATTGATTTGTAGTTTTCTACATATACTAAGTAGTGTCTTAAATTTTGGAAGTTTTTGGCTTACCTTTTCAATTTCTCTAAGACAACTTTTGATCAATAGAAGTTCTAATTTTAATATGGCTGAATTTTATCAATCTTTTATGTTAGTGCTTTTTGTTGCTTATTTAAGGAAGATTTCTCTAACCTAAGGAGACAGATTTTAAAATTATCTTTGAAAAATGTTCGCTTGTTTTCCATATGCATATCCAACTGCAAAGTACCATTCGTTGAACAGTCCCTCTTTTTCCACTGATTTATAATGCCACCTCTCTCACATATAAAAGTTCCCTTGTGTTTCTGGGCTCTTTATTCTGTTCCACTGGTCAGTTTGTCTATCCCTATGCCAATGCCATTTGATCTTAATTACTGAGGTTTTATAATAAAGCTCATTATTTGATAGAGTAACTTCTCCATTTTTTTCCTTCTTTCAGAGTGTCTTTGCCAGTTCAGGCCCCTTGTTTTTCCATATAAATTTTCAAATCAGCTTGTCAAAAAGCACAAACACACACACACGTGTGCATACATGTGTGAGCACACATTTACCTACTCCATTGGGATTATTGCAATTACACTGAATTTATAGATTAGGGGTTACAAACTAGGCCAACAGGCCCAATTATGCTTGTAGAAATGTCTAGGTAGCAGAATGTTCTGTAAAAATTTTCAATTTGAGTGCCTGTAACAACATCTAGACTCTAGTTAGCTATATAGCTTGTCCCACCGACTATATTATATTGACTCGATTCAAAACTATTCTTTTTCTGACTGGTCCTATAAGGTTTTAAATTTTCTACTTGGCCATCTAAACCATTCTTGCCTAGAATTCTCTTCTAGGGACCAAATACTCTTCTGAAGATGCCAGCTTCACTTTCATTGGTTGAAAATATTTTAAAATTTCTTTTGAGATTCCTTATTTGACCCATGTGTTATTTAAAAGTGTGTCATTTAATCTCCAAATATTTTGAGATGTTTCAGCTATCTTTTTGTTACTGATTTCTAGTTTAAGTCTACTGTGGTCTAAGACCATACTTTGTATGATTTCTATTCTTGTAAATTTTTTTAAACTGTGTTTTATGATCCCAAATCTGGTCTATCTTGGTGAGTGGTTCCAGGTTAGCTTCAGAATGTATATTCTGCTATTGTTAGATGAAATATCCTATAAGTGGCAATTAGATCCAGTTACTTCGTGGTGCTGTTTTATTCAGGTATATCCTTATTGGTTTTCTGTCTGCTGAATCTGTCAATCAATGACAGAAGGCTCTTGAAATCTCCAAGTATAATAGTTTCCAAGAACACATCTGTTTCTCCTTGCAGTTCTATCAGTTTTTGCCTCATGTGCTTTGATGCCCTGTTGTTAGGTATACATACATTATAGATAGTTATGTCTTCTGGAGTACTCACCCATTAAAAAAAAATCATTATGCAATGCCTCTTTTTATTCCTGATAATTTCCCTCATTCTGAAATTTGGTTTATCTGAAACCAGTATAGCTACTCCAGCCTTCTTTTGATTAGTGTTAGCAATTACTCTATCTGTATCTTTACATTTAAAGTGGGTTTCTTATAAACCACATGCATAAAATACATATCTACAGTGACTGTTGATATATCTGGATTGATATCTGCCATATCTAACTATTGCACTTGAGTTTTGTTTCATTTTTTTGTCTTCCACTCTTTTTTTGCCTTCTCTGGTTTTAGCTGAGTATTTTATATAACTTGTTTTTCCTCTCCTCTCTTAGAATGTCAATTCTATTTATTAAAAATTTTTTTTTAGTAGTTGTCCTAAAGTTTGCAATATATATTTGCAACTAATCTAAGTCCACTTTCAAATAACACTATACCACTTCACGGGTGGTACAAGTATCTTATAAGTATTCCCAATTCCTCCCTCCTGTCCCTTATACCATTGCTGTTATACATTTCACTTATCCATACAATTTGATCATCCAATATTGTGTTGCTATTATTTTGATTAAACTGTTATCTGTTTTATCAATTTTTAAAAATGTGATTTTATATTCATGTATTCCTTTTCTATCTTAACTGTCTTCCTTACTTCATGCCAAGTTCCTGATATATCATTTTCCTTCTTTCTGAAGAACGTCTTTGAACATTTCTCGTAAGTCAGATCTACTAGTGACAAATTCTCTCAAATTTGGTTTGTCTGAGAATGTATTTCTTTTTCACTTTTGAAGGATAATTTTCACTGGATATAGAATTCTACATTGGTAAATTTTTCTTTCAAAATTTTATCCACCCTCTTCTTGCTTAAAAAGAAATATATAATTCTTACCATTGTTTTTCTACAGATAAGGTGTTTTTTCTTCTTTGGCTTCTTTCAAGATTTTTTTCTCTTTCTTTTGTTCTCTAAAATTTTTCTGACCGGGCATGGTGGCTCACACCTGTAATCCCAGCACTTTGGGAGGCCAAGGTGGGCGGATCACGAGGTCAGGAGATCGAGACCATCCTGGCTAACACGGTGAAACCCCTTTTCTACTAAAAATACAAAAAATTAGTCGGGTGTGGTGGCAGGCGCCTGTAGTCCCAGCTACTCGGGAGGCTGAGGCAGGAGAATGGCATGAACCCGGGAGGTGGAGCTTACAGTGAGCCAAGATCATGCCACTGCACTCCAGCCTGGGCTACAGAGTGAGACTTTGTCTTAAAAAAAAAAAAAAAAAAAAAAAAAAATTCTGCAGTTTGAATATGATATACCTAGGCATTTATTGGTATTTATTCTGCTTGGTGTTTTTGTGAACTTCTTGAATCTATGGCTTGACATTTGTTAATAATTTTGGAAAATTCTCAGTCATTATTATTTCAAATATTTCTTTTCCTCTTTCTTTTTTTCTTGGTGTTCCTGTTACTTATATGTTACACCTTTTGTAACTGACTCACAGTTTTTGAATATTCTGTTTTTCTCAGTCTTTTTGTTCCTCTTTGCTTTTCAAGTCGGGAAGTTTCTATTGACATATCTTCAAGCTCACTGATTCTTTTCTCAGCCAGGTCTGTTACACTGATGGGCCCAACAAATGCATTTTTTTTTTTTTTTTTTTTTTTTTGAGTCAGGGTCTTGCTCTGTCACCCAGGCTGGAGTGCAGCGCTGCAATCATAGTTCACTGTAGTCTCAAACTCCTGGGCTCAAGTGATCCTCAGCCTCTGAAGTAGCTAGGACTACAGGTGTGTACCATCACACCTGGCTAATTTCAAAGGCATTCTTCATTTCTGTTATACTATTTTTGATTTTGAGCATTTCCTTTTGGTTTGTTCTAAGAATTTCTCTGCCTCTGCTTACATTACTTTAAATGCTGTGTACTTTTTCCATTGGAGCCCTTAGCATATTAATGTTATTTTAAATTCCTGGTCTGATAATTCCAAATATCTGCTATATATAAATCTGATACTGATATTTGCTTTGTCTTTTCAGATTGTGCTTCTTTTTAGCATGCCTTGTGACTTTTTTGTTCTAAGTCAGGCATGATGTATTTGGTAAAAGTTACTGAGGTAGACTGGCCTTTTATGTTTATCTGGGTAGGAATCGGTTGTGTTTACTGTTTGCTGTAGTTGTAGGTGACAGAGGCTAAAATTTCCTCTGTTGCCTTTTTTTTTCTCCCCTGTTGTCTTTTCTCTCCTTAAATAAAATCTAAGAGGTAAGTTCTTTCAGTACTGCCTTATTATTGTACAAGGGCCTGCTCTATCAATGTGGTGGTGAGGTGAAAAGGGAGGTAGGTATTGTACAGTCCTATGAACAGCTGTCAGTCTTTTAGTCAGACTGTGTGACTGTAAAGGGATGTGCCCTTCAAAAGCGGTTCTCAGTTTTTTTGTTTTTCCACTCCCTTTGGTGAGACAAGAAGGCCAGAGGGTGCTAGATTTGGGAATTTCCATCCCCCTAGGTTGGCTGGACTCCAGTAAAAAAGTTTCCTTTCTGTATAGGCCTTTGTTAAGGAGAATGAAATGCTCTGGGAGTATCTAAAAATGGCTACTTTTCCCTCCCAATGAGGGAGAGGGGAGAGCATTTTTCTTAGATCTTCACTGTGAGAACCTGGCAGAGTTCCGCAAGGTAAAACTCACAAAAGCGTATGGGCTTCTCCGTGGCTGGTTCTTCAGAAGTTGTTGTCTCTCAAGCTAGTTCACACTCAGATTCCAGCAATTAATTACCCTTTAAATATTCCTACCTGAAGCTGGCTCCAGTGGTGGGTTCTTAGTGGTTTCTGTTGGCAGTAAGCTGACTCTATGGATGTGCTTGCCTTCAGTTTCCAGCTCAAGTGTGACCTCAATTCTCTGATGAATCTAACAGGAATTCACAATGTCCAAGTGCTTTACATGTCAGAGGCTAAACTACTTTTTAAGAGAGATCTTTTTGCATATCTTTGATTACTTATATTATGAACTTACTGTATTAATGTGGGTAAATATCTTTAAGGTTTCTAATATACACAAACTTCCCCGCAAAAAAGCTGTAATAAAATAACCTAGGCCAGGAGGTTGAGACCAGCCTGGCCAACATGGTGAAACTCCGTCTCTACTAAAAATACAAGGCCGGGCGCGGTGGCTCATGCCTGTAATCCCAGCACTTTGGGAGGCCAGGGAGGGCGGATCACGAGATCAGGAGATTGAGACCATCCTGGCAAACACAGTGAAACACTGTCTCTATTAAAAAGTACAAAAAATTAGCTGGGCATGGTGGCACGTGCCTGTAATCCCAGATACTTGGGAGGCTGAGGCAGGAGAATCGCTTGAACCCCAGAAGTAGAGGTTGCAGTGAGCCAAGATCGCGCCACTGCACTCCAGCCTGGGCGACAGAGCAAGACTCTGTCTCAAAAAACAAACAAACAAACAAACAAAAACAAAAATTAGCCAGGCATGGTGTTGGGCACCTGTAATCCCAGCTACTCGGGAGGCTGAGGCAGGAAAATTGCTTGAACCCGGGAGGCGGAGGTTGCAGTGAGCTGAGATCGTGCCATTGCACTCCAGCCTGGGAGACAGAGCGAGACTCTGTCTCAAACAAACAAACAAAACCCTAAACGTATTTTTACCACCTTATATTTCTGCTCACAAACCTTCAACGCCATTCATCCCTGCCAAATACCATTCATCTGGTGGTTGGAGAGGGCCACTGAAGTCTTCTGGATAATTCAGACCTTATCTGTTTTTCAATTTCATCCCTCACTACTGCTTAAAGTAATCCTTTTGTTCCAGTGATTACTGAATTTATTGTCCCTAGAATACACCACGATCACTCATTTTGTTTTTGTTCGTCATCCCTCAATGTTTATAATGCTGTCCCATGTTCTCTCAGCCTTTTTGAATTCAATCTAAACTACTCTGACTGCTCACCTTGCTCTCACCCATTTCAGCTGCTGCATATTTATAAAGAGTATTCCAGTACACTTAGGAAGGCGTCAGAAAGCCAACAAGTTTTCACAGACTACTTCTTCAATATGGGCACAGAGGATGGGGTCAAATCCACTCTATGCAAAGTAAGGACTAATTTAGATAATAAAACTAAGAATTTCTGAAATCTGAAACAAATGCAAGTTGGCTGCTTATTAAATAAAATCATGTAATTATAGTTTTTCAACTTCTTGTTTCTCATTTTTTTCAGGATTTTCTACCTGTGACATCATGACTGCATTAAGCAGCTCTCCTAACTTCTCAAATCTAGTTTCATTTTTTTTTTTTGGCCCAATTTATAACATGGACAAAGTAATTACTAATGACATATTTAGTAGCAATTAAAACAAACTATTTTTCATGTCTCTTTAGAGAAACATATATACAAAACAACAATTTCTAAGATAAATATAAAAGTATAAGTAGTGTCACAAGAAATGAAAAGTCTAAATAAGCAAATGCATGGTACAAAGATGATAATTAAAATGAAGAAAAGCTGTTATCAATCCTGAAAAACAGGTTTTTCAGCCCTAAAGTTTGATTTTTTTAATTTAAAAAAAAAAAAAAAGACCCAACTCACGTTCCATTTGCTCAAACATCACTGAGAAAAGGAAGTCTCGTGGTGTCATATAATATTCTCCTTCATGTTCGAGTGAAGAAAACTGCATGAAGCGCTGCTTACGAAGAGACGGTTTCCCAATACATATTATTCCATGTTCAACATTTTTCTAAAAGAAAAATAAACTGCAATTTAAGATTTTTTCAGTATTATTCCCAGTCACTTCTAGGACACTCTTTAAAAAGTAATTTTCATGCTTGGATCTGACAATCCCCAAACTTTTAAAATCATTCATTTAACAAATATTAACTGAGTGCCTACTTTGCACTGAAGATACAACAGTGAATAAGACTAACTTGAGGGAAGCGACATTCCAAAAAGGGAGAATGGCAATTAATGAATAAATGTATAAAATAATGTAAAACGGTAAGAAGTACTACAAAGAAATATAAAGCAGGATAAGAAAGGGATAAGGTGGTGATACCTTAAGATAGTCAGAGAAGGTCTTTCTAAAGAGGTAACATTTAGAGAGACTAAACGAGGTGGAGTTAGTGTGTCCTGGGGTGCGGGGGGGTCTCTGGAAGAAAAGCATTCTAAGCAAGCACAAAGTCCATGAGGTGGGAACAAGCTTGGTGTGGTCAAGGAACAGCAGAAAGGCCACGTTACCAGAGTGACTGAGGAAAGAAGAGAGTGGCAGAAGAGTCAGGAGGGCAACAGAACATGTAAAGTTGTGCTTTCATAAAGATAAAATATATCATATTAGATAAATAGCTTTGCTTTCAGAAATGTGAGAGAACCATGGGTAGAAAGAGTTAGAAGAAGAAGGATGGGTAAAATATTGCAGAATATATAGGAATATAGTGGAAGAGTCTGCACCTCAGGCAGTAGGACTTAGACCTTGACTAAGTGCTAATGAATAGAGTATTGAAATCTTTATAAAGAACTTTTCGTTGAGCATTTCTATGTATTAGGCACTGTACTAATCAAGTATTCACATAGATTATTTAGTTAATCCTCACAATAACTTTGAGCAGTAGATACAGAAACTGAAAAGTAAGTGGCAGAGGGAGGCTAAAAAGCTAGGTCTGACTCAAAGGGTTTTAATCTCTTAACTACCACACTATCCTCCTACACATGACTGGGCATTGTGAACTAGGGAGACTGGAGGAAGATGACACAGCAGTTAACAGACACCTATGTCAATGCACAAATCTTGATACAAGAACATATTATCTGTGAAATCCAATAGCAGGCTTTCATCCTGGATTGCTTTCCTGAGACACTGCTCTAACCTGGACCACAGTATCCTTCCTGGACATATCACCTTCTTTTCACACTTAATACTGATTCTATAATACTCTCTGACACACAGGCAATGTTCAGTGACTGCTGACTTGAATTGAAATGGGAAAAACATGAATTCCAGTTGCTTAAATCTCTCTTAATTCAAAGCTGTCAACCCCTTCTTTTGGCTGATTTCAGTTCTCTGACCAGTATTAATTCTCTCTCTTAATTAGACAACAGGCTTCCTTGAGCAGCTAGTTTTACACCTCTTTTGTGTTGTCAGTGTCTACCAGAATATTGCACGTGTAGAGAATATCAATAATATTGTAATGATCTGTACCCTCACCTCCCCTATGCCTTTCCTTTTCTTTTCCCTTAAATGACTACTACAAAAATAACTCAAGGGGAATGTTTTAATTATATAAGTCCACACTTACCATCCCAGTAATCAGAAAACTAAATTTTATTGATACTTTCTGAACATTTTAAACGTGAGGCAAATATATGTTTTCAACTAACAACTTAATGCTTTTTGTAAAAATAAACAAACTCTTCTTTCCAAACCTCAACCAACCAAAAAAGGTCAGCTACTCGTTTATCCCTGTCCTCTACTGGTCCCATAACAAGATAGGCCATTAACTCTATGTTTCTTCTGATTTCCTTTATCTTGTAGCAATCTTATTCTTTCCTGGTCCTAACTAATATCAAATCTCATCAAGAAGTAAAAACACTAACCTCCCACTCTCTTACAGCAAGACATGAAAACTATTTTCAAAGAAATTCTGTTTTTTTTTCCTTCTAGGAGGTTTAGACCCCACAAACTCCTCTATCTTATGGTTACCATTTTTATATGCTTATACGTGCCTATAAGTCATACAGGATAACATTTTTGAAGAGGCTTGAGTCAGTTATTCAGGGAAGTGCCATCTTACTGAGTTGAAAGGTTGAGTGAACTGTCATTTCTTTGAATTTTGGGTAAATATCCGCTGTAGTGAACAAGAAAAGGTAGAGGAATTGAAACTAAAGCTTGCTTTCTTTCAGAGGTTGATGTCCGAGCTTGAGGCTGTCATTGAATTGCAGACCACGAATTTAGAAGGTCACTTATATAAAAATGACCTCTGAATTTGTCCGACTGCCATGACTCTACCAGTACATGGTGAGGTATAAAACCTTCCAACAACCCTATCAACATCCCCCCAATTCATTTTGGTATAGTAGCTTTTCCATAGTCTAAATACACCTATTCTACTACCCCCAAACATTTCAACTCCCACCGTCAGCACTAATAACGTCTCTCCTTTTCCTAATCCTTTCCACCTACCTCTCACGCTCCGCTTATAGAGTACAAAACTATCATCTGGAGGTCATCACCACGGCAGATTGTAATCCTACCATTTTCCTTAGGAAATATGCAGAGGAAGCCCCCAAGTCACCATCTCCTACTATTAGAGTCTTTCTGTTCATCCTAAGCCCCACCTTCTCTGAAGAAAACACTGAATTGAGCATTTACTAATTTGAGGAGACTCTAGGAAGAGACAGAACACAT
This sequence comes from Pongo abelii, assembly GCF_028885655.2. Taxonomy (NCBI): domain Eukaryota; kingdom Metazoa; phylum Chordata; class Mammalia; order Primates; family Hominidae; genus Pongo; species Pongo abelii. The sequence goes on from NC_071999.2 coordinate 23,404,125, forward strand.
AAGAATCAAGGGGGCAACTCTGTAGTATTACAATATACTGCAGTATTATATATTAATATATAATACTCTGTATTATAGTATCTAATGTTTATTAAGTATGTAGTATATGCAGAGCAGGGTGCTAATATCTTTACATACATGTTCTTACTCAATCTCCACAATGACCTTAATAGTAGACACCATTTTTGTCATCTTCGTTTTACCAAAAAAAAAAAAACAAAACAAAACACTTACGGCTTGTGAAAGTTAACCAGCTTGCCTAGATTGTAAGTGATAGCACAGGCAGTATGACATCAATCCCACTGTCTCAACCACGATCCTATACTAGCTCCTGTTAGAATAATATAAATTAGGAAAATAGAAAAAGCAGTGTGGGTAATGGTAGTTGACAAAGTTTTTATGAAAACAGGATTTAAGCTAAACTTCAGAGAATAAATAACAAAGAACAGAACTAGAATTAGTCATCCTTTAGTCCCTGGGCTAACTGTTGTCCATTTCCTAAATGGTATGTATTACTTCTCTAGTTCAATCAAATTTAAAGTAAGCAGGATGCACTGAATGTGTTTCTTTGCTACAACAAAATTTATGGAAAGGAAAAAAAAAATTGTTCTGAAATTACCAGAGCCTTTCTAATTCCAAGTTGATGAACCAACATAGTTTTTTTAGGTCATCTTTATTACACAGTAGTAGAATTTTAAAAGTACATTTTAAAGGATCACTAATATAATCAATGTGCATTCTATATTTATGCTTGTTTCATAGAATTTGGAAGATTAATTTGCCAATGCCATTTTTAACCTTTTATTCATCTGTCAGGCATAGCTTGCTTTACTTCATTTTTATAAAAATTCTGATCAAATCTCAGACTTACTTGATAGATTTAATGGTTAAGAATGTAATAACCACAATATTGTTCCCAAGAAGAAAAAAGGTGCCTTATTATATCATTTCCACGAATGCACTGTAATAAAAGACAAGTTGTCTGTTTTTTGTCTATTTTGTCAACTAAACTCTTGAAGCATAAATTTCATCTTTGTTTCACTGTACTGTGCAAAGCATTTGGCCTGGTGCCTTACACATACTGGGACTATAACTGACATATGACATAGAATTTTAAGAGTTAAAAGGGACTTAGAGATCATCTAGTCCAACACTTCTGTCTGAAGGACCAGAAGTCATGTCTTCTGAGTTCCATACCATGTTTGGTTAACTAGTTTGCTTATTAACTACTTCAGGTAAATGTTGGGAACAAGTGGCTAAGGTCCAAATGCTGCTAATTTATAGCCTAGGGAAATGCATGCCAAATTATCCCTTATTGATAACTTTGAACAACTAAAAACATAGTTCACAATAAGCCTTTGGCAGAAAATGTAAACTATTTCTTAATCTGTTCTTTTCCTTTCTTTGTTCACTTCTTCCTTCCATCTGTGTGCTTTTCCTGGTAACATGTGTATGTGCTCTCTCTCTTCCCAGTTTTGTTTCTCTTCCCTCTTAGGTTTCAGGTTGCTTTTTTTTTGTTGCTGCTATTTTCATGTTCCCTGAACTAACCACGTTGCTTCGGGTACTCATTTACTTTAACCTCTGTTATCTCTTTTTCACTGTGGCATATTCGTGGTAGGTTAGGCTTGGTAAACTGAGCTAAGGCAAGGAAAACGGCTTGTAGACTTAAGTAACACAGTTAGAATATCAGTTTGGATGGGGAGGATAAGGAGTAATAATAAACGTCAAGATACCAAAGTTATTTGAGACCAGCCTGAGCAATGTAGTGAGACCCTGTCTCTACAAAAATAATAGAAATTAAAATTTTTTAAAAAATCAATATTCGGCTGGGCACGGTGGCTCACGCCTGTAATCCCAGCACTTTGGGAGGCCGAAATGGGCAGATCACGAGGTCAGGAGATTGAGGCCATCCTGGCTAACACAGTGAAACCCCGTCTCTACAAAAAATACAAAAAAATTAGCCAGGTATGGTGGCAGGCGCCTGTAGTCACAGCTACTCGGGAGGCTGAGGCAGGAGAACGGCGTGAACCCAGGAGGTGGAGCTTGCAGTGAGCCAAGATCGTGTCACTGCACTCCAGCTTGGGCGACAGAGCAAGACTCCGTCTCAAAAGGGGAAAAAAAAGAAAGGCATTACAGAGTAGGAGATATTTAAACTGGATCTTAAAGGATGAGCAGGAGTTTGCCAAGACAGGGAACAATAGTAGAGCAAGCTATACTAAAGCTGGCTCTGACAGTTGGGGAGCCAGATTCATGATGTAGAGGGTCTTTGAGCTATGTGACAAAAAATGGACAGAGGAAAGTAATAGCAGCCATACAATACTGCAAAGATCATCATGAATTTTGACATTTTGTTTTGTTAATCTATAAAATAGCCACCAAATATGTAAGACACTGGAGCCTATATGGAAATTTGGAATTGGATATCTGATACCATGATTCAGCACTCTTAATCTACCTATCAATCTAATAAACTTAGTTTCGAAACCCTGCCATATTAAAAACATTAAATTATAAGTGCTAGATTAAAGTACACTAATGGTAGAAGGGAGATCTAACAGCCTGACAGTAAGGCAGGAGAGAAAAATAATACAAAACAGTGACAAGTGAAATGAGTGACTGTGGCATAAGTTTTAATCATTGAGGTTTATTAAACCAGCTGTAGGCCGTGTCCGGGAAAAACATACGCTACAAACATATGTGTGGCTGTTTTTCTGGAGGTTTTCATGAGTTTTAGTATTTATCATTTCCTAAAATGAGGGAGGGCATGTAGGAAGAGAGGCAGGTAGGGGTAAGGTGAATGGTTACATTCCTGTGAGACTTCGGTTAGTGCCAAGTGAATCTACATTTTACAGAAGATAAGGTGAGTGGAGAGAAAGGGAGCAGTCGTTTTCTCTTTGTACTTCCCCTGGGGAGATACATTTGTAATTCACATTATCAGTGTAGAATTTAACAGACTTTACTTTTAGGAGCTAGACTTAGACTGTACACCTAAAGTTATAATTGGCATGTCCTTGTTTATGGGAGGCTAGCAAAGAATTTACTTATGAATAGTCTGTGGGGTAGCCCTTCCCACATGCCTAAGGCTTTTTTCCTTTCCAGGAGGACCTCGCTAAAGTATACTGTTGCATGATTCAGCCTCCAGGCTTAAGTTTGGGGGTCCTGGGATTTTAAATTTTTCTTTATAGTAGACATAGCTGCAATTGCCTGGACCAATCAATGTTATTACAACCAATCAACAGGCCCAGGTCTAAGCATGGTGATGATTTTCTGTCCAGAGTAATTTATTATTAGGGAATATCAGAATGTAGAAAAACGTTTTAGCTGTTTTTAATGTAAATAATACAAAAAAAAAGTTTTCCTGCTTACACGGGTAATTTTAGTTACCTGGAAGATTCACATACACTACATGCCTCATACTCCACTAATGCCATATAAATTCAACATTACTGTCTGATTTTACTATATATTCAAAGTACTTTGTAGAATGTATGTTATATAAAAATACCAGGGCTGTATCTACATAAACTGAAAATAGAGCTGTGAGTGGAAACGTAATGTCTTTCAGAAAAATAAAGGTAGACAGTTTGGGGTTGTCAAATACTGTTACATGTCAAATTATACCACATGATGCAAATGCTTTCACCTTTCTAATAACGTTAACATACACTTTTTTATTTTTATTTTTATTTTTTTTTGAGATGGAGTCTCACTCTGTCGTCCAGGCTGGAGTGCAGTGGTGCGATCTCGGCTCACTGCAAGCTCCGCCTCCTGGGTTCATGCCATTTCTCCTGCCTCAGCCTCCCGAGTAGCTGGGACTACAGGTGCCCACCACCACGCCTGGCTAATTTTTTGTATTTTTAGCAGGGACGGGGTTTCATTGTCTTAGCCAGGATGGTCTTGATCTCCTGAGCTCGTGATCCACCCACCTCGACCTCCCAAAGTGCTGGGATTACAGGCATGAGCCACTGCGCCCGGCCTGCTGCCATCTTACGTTTAAGCATACTAAGTATGAACAATCCTAGAGGACCTCAGGGGAAACTGATCCGTTTTAGTTTCTCAGAAAATGTAAATAATGTTAGAACCATAATGCCTTGACTGCTGGATTCAACCTTTTAAAAACTGTTGTCCAAGGAGTTAATAATTAAAAAAAAAAAAAGACACAGTAGAGGATTAGACATAATTAAGATTATTCTGAAAAGGCACACATTGCCTTCATATATTATGTGGAGAAATAAAAGCAGTACAAGGCGGGTAACAGCACTGCTACTATTCAACCTGCAAAACTGGAGAGAATTTTTTGTCCCTCCTCACCTCAAACTGCTTATTGTAGTTAAACACAATATTCCAGAAGGAGTGGAATAAAAAATATTAATCTTAACCTTCATTTGAAAGAGATTTCCTAAGTTGCTTCTACAAACCTACTCGGTTGGCAGTGTATACAGTTACATATAAATAACCAATGGACTGGCAGGAGAAGCAGCTGCCTGAGGAACTAGCTGGTCAGGAAGAGAGGAAGGGTATGGAATGCAGTGGTGGAGATCAAAGAGCTGCTGAGGGCCTGTTCGTGGCTGTTATCCTATCCCTACCCGAGATGCAACTTACAGTCTTCTGAGGTGGAAAGTGGTGGGAGTGGAGGGATGGGTTCCTTCTATTGCCATGATTTGCTTCTCAAACCTGCATCTACTACTAAATATATGGAAAAAGAGGAGCAGAAGAAATGCTGGGATTTGAGGTTATACTGAACACATGAAAACCATCCACATGGTTCTAGTTATATATAAAATGCTCCATGGATTTCAAGGATTACTTGTAATGCAGTAAAAAATGTGACAAAGGAATTAAGAGCAATGAGTGATGTGAACTGGATAAAAGAGATCTTTGAAAGCTGATGACTCCTGTTAAAACATTTCACTAGTTTATTGCCTTTAAAGCAACAGGTGCTTCACCACTCTGTCTCTACTTTTTATCCATGAAGTGACATATTGGAAAAAGTTAGTTCTCTGTTCTTTGTTTAACATTCTTTGGTCTCCACATTTCTCAGGAAGAAAGTGGGAAAAGAAAGGGCCTTCGCTATGGCTTTCAATATATATATACATGGCATTAGACAAAATATAGTGAGACCTATTCGTTTGGGGCCCTTATTTTGGAATTTGTAATAATCTGGATAAAATATAAAATTACTCTGTTGTCTTTGAACTTTCTGTGGTGTAACTGGATGACTATCTTTCCTTCTTAAAGAAACTTTACAATCAGAAATTTTCATTTCATTAGACACAACTTTTCCATTTTGTTCTGAATTAGGGAGATTTTATTGCATATGAAACAAAATACTGCCAGACTAAGTTAAAAATATTCACTGCATAAGCTATGCCTCACAACACATTCTACAAAATGAAAATCAATGAGACAACTGTCATTCCTGGGAAACCTGGAAGCTCTGGGAACTACTCTCTCTGGCTTCTGAAATATCGTCTGATCTATGATGGTCTAGTCTAGACTTTGTCCCAAAGACTGGAAGAAAGCTAGCATGGCTTTTTTTAGATGAGGATGGTAAAATGAAATGGCATATGCTTACACACACAGACATACATACACACATAATTTTTTTTTAACCCCATAGATTTCTATCTGGAGAACAGTGGCCACTATCAGGGGATGCTGATGAGTAAAGAAACAAGCATCTTCTCTTTCAGTGCTTTCTCTTTCCTGATTAAATAACTGAACAGAATACTCATTTTTGCTTCTTCCATAATTACCTTCCAAGAGGTACACCATAACTACATATATTTCTGTTTCTATTTGAAACAAAAAGTTTAAACTAGGTTTCGAATGATTAAAAAAAAAAAAAAAAAAGACTAGGCGGAGTAGGGTGGCTCATGCCTGTAATCCCAGCATGTTGGGAGGCCAAAGCGGGAGGATCCCTTGAGCCCAAGAGTTCGGGACCAGCCTGGGCAACACGGCGAGACATCATATCTACAAAAAAACACACAAATTAGCTAGGCATGGTGGCTCACACCTGTGGTCCCAGCTACTTGGGAGGCTGAGGTGGAGGTGGGAGGATCGCTTGAGCCTCGGAGGTCAAGGCTCCAGTGAGCCAAGATCGCACCACTGCACTTCAGCCTGAGCGACAGAGTGAGACTCTGTCTCAAAAAAACAAAAAAAAGGCTAGAGCCTTAATTTAAAATCTCAATACTCCCACCAAGGTATCATCAATATCATTTATTGCAACTATAACTAAATAACATTTTTCTTAAGAATTGAATGAGCTACTTTAGTTTATTTTCCTCCACAGAAGAAGGTAAAATACTACTTGTGAACTCTTTCTACAACTATTCAACATTATGAATTTATTTAATAAACCTGTCTCCCATGACCAAACATCTTACAGAGATAAAATGGTGGGTGAAGAGGCACTCACTCCCTAGTGGGGAAGGCATAATAGAAGGTGATGTTAGAGCAGAAGTAGGAAAGGAACAACAGGCATTTAGCAAATGTGAATGTTCCACAAGGATAAATTTAAGTATTTTTCACACATTATTTCTCAACCATGACATTTTGATTTCTTACTTTTCACAATGAGATATGCAACAGACTAACATTTTTCAGTGTTATATAATTAAATTGGAATAGAAAACTAGCAACAGGTCTGGTATCTTGATTTATCTTGACTGTGATCTCTTTTTTTTTTGGGCAGCTGAGAAGTAGATGCAGAGCAGTAACAAGGAACTTCTGTGATATAAGCTCTAATTTCAGGAATCTTATGTACCCATGCAAAAAGGCTTCCTGGAAACTGAGAACTTCAAGTAAGTCGTGCTATCGGGGGGCTGAGTCATAAACAGAGGCTACCACTAGGGATAACAACATTTAGGATATTATATCCTATAATATATGACACAGTATGAAGCAAAGAGGAGATGGATTAAAGGATCCCTCTCTTCTTCTATCCCTTCTTGGGGAACAGCTGCAGTCTGTAGCTGTATTTTACAGTTTGTGACTGCAGTAGGAAAGTGATTCATTCATATAGTATTTTGCCCTGCTCCCTCATTTTCTGTGACCCACTCAGACTTCCATACCCCAGTCCTCAGCAAATGGCTGTCACCTCCATGTGCTTCCCCAGCTTACAGGAAACTGACAGTGAGGATTCTTAAAGCTCATGGCTGAATACTGACTGATAGCAGTTTGCCTCTCTATCATCAAATCTCTCATGCCCACCCCCCAACCCTATACAAAATTTGCTTAAATACTGGAATTATTTTTTAAAAAGCCCTGCAATGTATGTTGACTGCATACAAATAGATTTTTTTGAGACAGAGTTTTGCTCTACAAATAGAAATTTTATCCAAAACAAAAATAGAACAAAAAATTTTAAAACTTTCAGGTAAATGGAATAACGAAGGTTTGAATTCAGGAGCAGATTTGCAATTTCTTACTTAAAAAATTATATTTCTTTTAAAAAATTCCATTGACATTTTTTCTGAATTGGTCTTTGTACAATTCAGAAAACAAAACAAAACATGTGTAAAACAAATACAGTACTAGCTCTCTTCAATGTCAATCTCAGTTTTGATCACTGTTAAGATTTTCCTAAAACAGATTTGACTTGCTGGGGTGTCCTTAGAGCTTGAGCATTCACTTGACTGACTTACATTAACTTGAGTAAACCTTTCCAAAAGACAGATTAAATAACCACTTACTTGCCTCTAATTAAAACACCTTACAAAGCTAAGCAGGTAATATAGCCCCCCTTTTTAATTTGGCTAACTTACCTGTTAAGAATTAATTTTGGGCTGAGCTTGGTGGCTCATGTCTGTAATCCCAGGACTTTGGGAGGCTGAGGGAAAAGGATCACTTCAGGCCAGGAGTTGTAGACCAGCCTGGGCAACACAGCAAGACCCTGTTTCTACAAAAATTTAACAAATAAAAAAATTACCCAGATGAGGCCGGGTGTGGCGGCTCACGCCTGTAATCCCAGCACTCTGGGAGGCTGATGTGGGTGGATCACAAGGTGAGGCGTTCAAGACCAGTGGCCAACATGGTGAAACCCTGTCTCTACAAAAATACAAAAAAATTAGCTAGGTGTGGTGGCATGCACCTGTAATCCCAGCTACTTGGGAGGCTGAGGCAGAAGAATTGCTTGAACCTGGGAGACAGAGGTTGCAGTGAGCCAGGATCATGCCATTGCACTCCAGCCTGGGTGACAGAGCGAGACTCCGTCTCAAAAAATAAAAAAATAAAAATTACCCAGATGTGGTGGCTCACACCTATAGTCCTAGCTACTGAGGAGGCTGAGGCAGGAGGATCACTTGAGCTCATGAGTTCAAGGTAACCAGGAGCTATAATTGTGCCACTGTGCTCCAACCTGGGTGACAGATTTTGTCTCCAAAAAAAAAATTAAAATAATAATAGTAATAAATTAAAAGAAAAAAAATTCCAGTAGTTATCTCCTCTAGGAGTCCTTCCAGAAGTACCTATTTTGGGTTAGGTGTCCTCCCTTGTGGGCATATAGAACCCTGAGTAAGTTTTTATCAAAGCCGTAGTAACCCTGCACTGGAATTGCCTGTTTACTACATTGAAAGTCCTCAAGAATAGAAAGTATCTTTTACATTCTGTATCCCCAGTGCCTAGTGCATGGCTAACATGGTAACATTCATGGGTTTTTATGAATGGGAATCAATTCCAAACTCAAAGTGTGTACTTAAAAAATAATTTTAGAGCTGGGCTTAGTGGCCCACGCCTGTAATCCCAGCACTTTGGGAGGCTGAGGCAGGAAGACTACTCTAGCCCAGGAGTTTGAGATTAGTCTAGGGAACACAGGGAGACCCTATCTTTACAAAATATTTAAAAAATTAACTCAGGCATGGTAGCACATGCCCGTGGTCCCAGCTACTCAGGAGGCTGAAGTGGGAGGATCACTTGAGCCTGCGAGGTTGAGACTACAGTAAACCAGTGAGCCATGATTGTGCCACTGGACTCCAGTCTAGGTGACAGAGTGAGACCACATCTCAAAAAAAAAAAATATTTTAGTCTGTGAACCAATATGCAAAAGTGGGTTATGCTGATGTATTTTAAAGCCTTATTAATAATTTACTGAAATATCTTCAGATAACCAGGTATATACTCTGCTATGTGCAACCTCACTAAAGATATACACAAATAGGGGCCCTTTAGTTTCCCTTTAACTGTACATTACTGCATATTGCTAATTACTTTAGATTTTAAAAATGCCTTTGTAACAAGAGGAAAGAGGTAAAGCCATTGACAGGTGGTGGCAGTGTTAACTGTACCAAAGGATACTGCCTTATTTTTTGCTTAGCATAGAAATCATGGAATCTTAGAAACACAATGCTCTGAAACTGGATTACACCAGCTGCTTCACATTCTCCTTCTGTAAATCTGAATGAATGACTTGATGGATTTCAGGCCTTATACCATGGCTGATTAAGGTTTTAGTGGAGTTTTTCAGCTTCATCTTGGAGTACGTTAACAGACTGTAATGAGATATTTCTAAGATAAAATTCTGCTAATAAAATGTACATATAGGAAATGAGCAGAGAATGAGCCAGATATTATACCAAAACAGGTAGTTTACTAGCAAAGGTACTAAGATACATGCAATTCATATTTCTGTTCTTGTTTATAAATTAAATCACCAGTAAATAAACATATAAATTGCACAATACAAAAATAAAGTAATACAGATATGATTATATAATATTCTGGCAAATTAATGCAAAGCTCTTTTTCTTTTTTTTTTGAGATGGAGTTTCATTCTTGTTGCCTAGACTGGAGTGCAATGGTGCAATCTTGGCTCACTGCGACCTCTGCCTCGTGGGTTCAAGAGATTCTCCTGCCTCAGCCTCCTGAGTAGCTAGGATTACAGTCTCCCGCCACCACGCCGAGCTAATTTTTTGTATTTTTAGTAGAGAAGGGGTTTCACTATGTTGGCCAGGCTGGTCTTGAACTCCTGACCTCAGGCGATCCACCCACCTCAGCCTCCCAAAGTGCTGGGATTATAGGCGTGAGCCACCGCGCCCGGCTCAAAGCTCTGCTTTATATCAGTTATGAACACATATAGAGTAAATCATTGAAGATCTAGCACAAATTTGCCAAAGTCTCCCTTTCTGCTTTTACCTTATTCTTTTTGAAATATTTCATAAGATACCCATTGTCTCAAAAAAAAAGATATATTAAATATATGATCCAATAAAATACATCATTAACTGAAAAAAAAAAGATATCCATGCTCTCAGTAATTTCTGAGGATACTTTTAACAGTGAAGATTCTAAAAAATTTCATTGCAGAATTTGCAGTATAACGACTGAAACCAAACAAGTTTTGTGGTTTTTTTTGGTTATTTTTCTGTTTTGCTTTACAGTAGCACCAAGCATAACTAAAGTAAAACTACTACTAAATATGTAGAAAACAATTTCTCACTTTACTACCTCAATTGCCACCACTACTAGAACCAGGGTCACTTTTCTCCTTCAACCACCTCTACCCATTTTTCTTTTACAACAGTTGGTGTCAAATGGGGAAATGTGAGTGCTACATCTTAACCTCAAGCACAGGAAGCAGTATAAAATTATGCCAGTGAATCATATACTAAGTAAAATTGTTAGCATTTGCCCAGGCAGCAGTGAAGTCTATACCAAATATAAAGTTCTCTGGTGCAGGTTAAAGAAAAATCTTTACCTTGATCCCCAAGAATTTTGGAATCTTATATGAGAAACAAAACCAGTGAAAACTTGTAGTTTATAAGTTGTTACATACATACTTTTAAGGGTAGGCATGGACAGAGCTAGCATTTGGGTAATCTTTCCCTTTTAAAACTTATTAGCGAATCTACTCCTGTGTCTTTATAATCAAGAATGATCCTAGTTAGATCTTGGGAAGAGAGGGAAGCAGACATTTGTAGACTAGAATAGACAGAGCCTGATATTCTACAATGATCCAGGCAACCTAAATCTCCAAACTTGAATTGCTTGTGCAGTATGAAAGAGTAACTCTTAAATATTTGAAAACTCAAATGAATTTTGTCACTTTGTTTAGTCTAAAATTAGTTTCTAAATATTTATGGGCTATTGTTTAGATTGTCTCTTAACTTATAACTTTATAAAACTTCATGTAAGTAACAAATATTATTACCAGTATTAATAATATTCCTGAAATTATGGGTAGACTCCTTAGGCTGTGAGAACTTGAATACCCCAACTCACTTACAGGCTGGAGGATGAATAAACTTGAAGAAGCTCCCTTGAACAAAGAAGGTTAGCGGCAACAGACAAAGGTGTCTGTTCCATTTATAAAGGTGTAAACAGGATAAGCTAGTAAAACAGGGCTAACTGGGTTAGAATAGAGAATGTACAGAATCAGAACAAAAGAGATGAACTGGTGAAGAGCAAGAGGCAAACATCAACAATTACCTGATCTGAACGTAACAGCAGGTAAAAAGTTAGCAGTAATACAGTGACATAATCAAAGCAGTGAAGTGGAAAATAATTTTAGATCTAGCCTTTGAAACATTTTATAATGTGAAGGATAAATACTAAGAACTAGGAAGAGACAAGGATGTAACCTGAAAATTTAGAGCAGAGGTTCTGCAACCTCCGCCTCCTGGGTTCAAGCAATTCTTGTGCCTCAGCCTCTTGAGTAGCTGGGATCACAGGCATGCACCACCACGCCAGGCTAATTTTTGTATTTTTAGTAGAGATGGGGTTTCACCATGTTGACCAGGCTGGTCTCAAACTCCTGGCCTCAAGTGATCCACCCACTTCGGCCTCCCAAAGTGCTGGGATTACAGGTGTAAGCCACTACTCTGCCTACAGCAGAGGTTCTTAACCTTACCTGACATAATCATACTTCTGGGGTTCACAACTCCCTGAAATCTGTGTGAAACATGTTTGTGCATTTTTTTTGGGAAAGAGTATGTAACTTTTACCACATAATCAGATTCACACCCTATTCAAAGATAAGGAAAAATGACAAAGATGAATGATAAAATGGTAAAATACAATAATTAGTAAAATAAAATGTCTCAATTTTAAGTACTGCACATGTTAGAATAATGTACACAGTTAATGAAGTTTAAACAGCTGAGATGAATATTTGACTCAGTCCCTTTTTGATATCTAGTAGTAAAGGTCTCTTTTAAAATTTAAGTGAAAAGAGCTTCCCCAACATGACTAAGTATGAAATGTAAAATCTATTAATTCCAGGTCGTCTAAAAATGTCACCAGCTAAAGCAGATTAATTAAAATAAAGAATACACACAACTGCTATCTAGCACGAATAAAGCAAAGAACTACAGGAAATCATTGCTACACAAAATTTTTGAATAAAAGCTTGGTCTTTAACAAAACCTTACATGCATATCTGCATAATTCTGATTTTTGTTTTCACTATACCTTTTCCTGGATGTGGCAACAAAGCCACTGTGGGGTGCCTTCCCCTGTTCTATATAAGAAAGCGGCCATCACATTAAGTATGATAAATACTTATAGCTTTTAGTAGAGAAACAACTAAAGAGAAATATGGGTGACAAGAGACTGGAGAGCAAGGAGACAGGGGCAAGGGCTAGTCTCCAAAAGGGCCTGGACAGCTCACTTTCCCTCTAATGATACAATGTGGAACTACAATAATCATGTCTTAGCTTCAGCACTAATAGCTTTATTTCTATAAAAAACCCTATCTACTGAAGATACAACAGCCAAAACTTTTAACAGTAACTAGTCTTCTCAAGTCATCATAAGAAGAGGATGGTTTTTACAAGTTTCCTTTTGACTTTTCCCCTAATTTTTCTATAATATACACGTATTTCAATAAGAAAAAAAGCCAACATAAGTAATTTTTAAAAAAGAATTGAGAAACAAGCAACAGCTCTAGCCCCCTTCCTGATATATATCAAAGAATTTCAGTAATTATAATAAAATATTATTTTGTTAGATATGAGTTCTAAATTTCTCTTCAAAGAATATGTACGTTCAATTATTTGCTTTCTACTTTTAAACTTAACTTCCTCCTAAAGCAACCTTTTTCGATTACCTGCTCTACCCTGATTCATTCCGATTACCTGCTCCACCCTGACTCAAATTATCTGCTCACTCTCCACACTGACTCATTCCAATTTCCTGCTCTGCCATAAGCATTTTTCCCACCAAACCACTCACCCCGTCACTCTCTTTAGCCAATTGGAATTAATTTAGCCTGTGCGGTCTAACCCTAGCCAATAGGGGAACGACACAGCAGCAGGGGCCATGTGCGTCAGGGATAAGAACCCCTTTCCCTCCCTTGTCCAAGTGTGTGCTCACCATTGCTCCATCTGTAAGGGCACACTCTTCTGTAGAAGTACATTGCCTTGCTGAGAATTAAAAAGAAAAATTTATATTCGAGTGCTATTTCTTTTGTGTCATGGAAACTTCATTAATAACCATTTCTTCAGTGTTTCAGGAAGCAATCTTTTTAAGACTATAATTTAAGATGGATTTAAGCACTGCCTAATGGTCAAGTCTACTAATGAAATACAAAGTACTAGTTTAAAAACAAAAAGGCTGGGCTAGTTTGTGCCTGTAGCCCTAGCTACTTGAGAGACTGAGGAGGGAGGCCTGCTTGGATCTAGGAGTTTGCCTTGAGCTATATGATTGCACCACTATGCTCCAGCCTGGGTGACAGAGTGAGACCTTGTCTCTGTAAGTAGAAAACAAAAACAAAAACCAAAAAGTTGCAGTATTAAATAAATAAACATGCTTCAATCACTGATAAAAAGTGATCAGTCAGTATTAAGTTTTTAAAAAAATAAAAGTGTGTCTCTGTAACATACACTACTGATTGCCTTCTTTGTATTGCAACGGTTTCCTGGTTAAACCCCAATGCTTCCTCATAATCCTTATTTTCTGGCTTGCCATTAAAGTATCTTACACTTGGTATGTCTGAGAATAGGAACTACTAGGACAGATAAGTTATATATACTTCAACATATGTAGACAGCTGGATCAGTTATCATCTGGTAATTAAATGAGCCTTTGGGAAGTGCTCAGCTGTTTCCTGTTTTTCCTTTGCAGTAGGGCAGTCACAGCTCCATCCATGGGGCTCCCGCTAAAGCAACAGTCAAAGCAGTACTACTACCATCACCGAAAGAGCAGTTCCCTGACCTGGAATTCAATCCTGGAGCATTCCAAGCATCCCAGAACTTCCCAGGACTGGGTCTGAATGGAGGCAGAGCCATATTGAAAATGTGCTGATTTGAGCTGGTTTCTTAATTGGGCAATTATGACCAAGTTAAACTGAAAAAGTTTTTGTCCTTAAAACACTCAACAGTGTGATTTAATCTCCTGACATTTAAGAAACATAGAAATCAACCCATTTACAGCTTCTCACTGTATATAATCTTCTAATTGTATATACTAGTGAATGAGAAAAATGACATAATTTCAAACAGTAGATGTGCTGCATTACTCATATTTTCCTTTGAAATATCTGGAACAGTTTGTGGAAACACATTGTGCTTTCATATTTAAGGTTCATTTTGCCTAATTTTAAAAATGGTTTGCGTTGGCCAGGCGCGGTGGCTCACGCCTGTAATCCCAGCATTTTGGGAGGCAGAGGCAGGTGGATCACGAGGTCAGGAGATCGAGACCATCCTGGCTAACAGGGTGAAACCCCGTCTCTACTAAAAATACAAAAAGTAGCCAGGCGTGGTGGCGGGCGCCTGCAGTCCCAGCTACTCGGGAGGCTGGGGCAGGAGAATGGTGTGAACCCGGGAGGCGGAGCTTGCAGTGAGCCGAGATCACACCACTGCACTCCAGCCTGGGTGACAGAGTGAGACTCGGTCTCAAAAAAAAAAAAAAAAAAAAAGGTTTGCATTTCCAGGGTACATACAGCTAAGTGATGAGGGACTGAGGACAAAGATGCCTGTGATCTTAAGGTATACAAGTTTCTAGCACACAACACACAAAGCAAATGATATCCATGTGGATAAATTTCAGATTTTATAACACCTTATTTCCTTAGAAATATCTATGAACTATCTATGGAACCACATATCTATGGAACTTTCATAGATGTCTATGAAAATTTTAAGTCCAGGCTATACTTAAAAAATATGATTCATTAAGTATTATTTTTATATTGAAATCACTTACACTCTGAAAACATTTAATAATGTTATTTATGAAGTTGAGACAATATATTTACTAATTTACTCTACCAAATATTTACTGCTTTTTAAACTATAAATAAAACATTTAAATTCACATACTGCTACTATTAGTGGCTTACGGTATGTTTATGCACTGTTGTAATTCATAAAACTCCAAAATTCACAGTAACAGAAGCATAATTTGTATATACTAGCTACTAAAACACATGGTTTATAGAACAGGAACAAACAGTAATATGTACTTGGATTCCCCTAAACAATATAAATGCAAAAGAAAAGGTTAAATATACTTTGCTATTACAATTTGTTGTTCTTTCCCCCAGAAAAGTCACTGTAAAGTATAGATTTACAATAGGATCGTTAACTACTGTCCTATTATACAATGAAGGAAAGTAAGACAACCTCTCATTCACGCAGGACAAACAGCTATGCCAAAAGCACAAATTACATCTAATTACAGGGTATAACTTTGTCATCTCTCTTTTCATAATCTAGCCATTTACAACTCTGATTTTTGACTTCCATTTGGGCTTATTAACATCATAGCTTTGTCATCACCTGTCTCTACAGACATTTTTACCTGAGGCAATAAAGTATAAAAACTTCTTTGCATTCTTCCTTTACTGTTGCAAGAAAGCTTTAGTCTTCACTGGGATTACAACGTTTCATGGTTATTAAACTTCCGTACGTTGCTATAAAGTTTACTGCTCTTGGCCTACCAATTTTACATGTACTGTCATTAAACCAATGCACTGCGCACAAATATACTAGCAGTACACTCCAATAAGTTCCAGTTTTACCTATTGTTAATGTCCTATTAGCATATATATTTTTTCTTTTTCACAAAAATAATCACTACAAATCTATAGTCAGACAGCTTGAAATAAAAGAAAACAATGCCAATTTAATTTTATGATTAGGGCTCTTATAGCAAATTAAAATAGATCCATCTTATTAACTACATTGAGTGTTTAAAATATTCACTGACATGCAATAAAGAGATTCTACAACTAATGAAACTGCAAATTCACTTCCTAAGTTATTAATAATATAGTTCTGCTTGTTTAAACATAATGGTCCACATTTCTTGCTTTTATTTAAAATCTGTAATCATCTCTTTTAGTCAGATTGTACTACAAAATAAAAAATGAGTTCAAAATATGAATTTAAATAATATCAAAGAAAAGCAAACCATCTAGTATTCTCTATTTTTAGAATTTTAATAATTTTTAAATTTAATGCCCAATATATTACTTGTATTAAACTCAAATACCAAGGTTTATGAAAAAACATTTTTTAGATAATACTTTACAGCAACATTAAAAAAACCCAATTAGCTGACTCACTAGAAGAAAGCCATTAGAAGTTTGTGGCAATTGGTCCTATATTCATCATAATTGTTGCATCTCAGCTCTCATGGTTCAGTTTCACAGCTTTGTAAATTATCCCCTCTCCCCCTAACTATCTGGGTTACCCGCTCCAGTAGCGATTAAGATCCCTCTGACGATTACAGATCTCTGAATCTATTTCTTTTTCAGAGCAGTTCACTATCAGTTTTTTTCTTTAAGCCTTTTTTAATAGAAGGAAAATGTAGAATTAGTCTACAATCAGCTTCTAGGATTTATCATACCCTCTGCTTTCATTCCTGTTGCAACAGAAAAAATATCCTTGCTGCTATGAAAATCCAACTTTTCTACTTGTGTTTTTTGTTTGTTTTTTTAAAGATAGGGTCTTGCTCTGCCATCCAGGCTGGAATGTAATGGCGTGATCATGGTTCATTGCAGCCTCAGCCTCCCAGGCTCAAGAGATCCTTCCACCTCAGCCTGCCAAAGAGCTGGGACTACAGACGTGCACCACCAATCCTGGCCATTTTTTTTCCTATTTTTTTGTAGAGACGAGACCTTGCTGTATTGCCCAGGCTGGCCTCAAACTCCTGGCCTCAAGTAATCCTCCTGCCTCGGCCTCCAAAGCACTGGGATTATAGGCGGGAGCCAACACACCTGGCGTGTTACAGCATATATTTTAGCCTTCTTTATAGCTTAAGCTTATGTTTATTACTCTCATTTTTCTCTCCATTTAAAAATTCTAACTTGCAGCAGCATTTTTCTAACTCACTTTAAATCTTTCTAGTATCAAGGTCAGCATAAATATACAAACATTTAAATACAGTATGTAAAAATGATGCATTAAAGTTGGTGAGAGAAGATGCTTAATTTTGTTTTCCTAGAAGATGCTCTCCCAGGCATCTTCTTCCCTCTTTCCCATTATTAACATTATTTGTCTGACATTTCAGAGAGTATAATCTATATCCTAGGAAAATTATCTGTCATTTTGTACATCTCAGATGGGTTAATCAAGACTTGGCTGCACCCTCTCTTCCTTCCTCCCCTTTGCCAGGGATGAGGGGAGGAGAGAACCGAGTATTCAAGGCACCAGCTTTCAGGAGACTGGTTACATATGGGGCGATTGAGTATCAAAATAAATGGAAACTCTTTGAGTAAAATGGGAATCCATGAGTCCGTAGATATAAATGAATAAATGAGTAAACAGTGGAGAGGACAAAGCCCTATGAAGCCACAAAATTATCTCCCCACAAAATACTTATTGAGTATAAAGTACTTTTTAAATTTTTAATGAAGAAACCTGACAGATGTCTTCTTACCAAATGATAAAAGTAATTGTAATTATCACCAGTAGAAATCTAATTTGTGTACCTCCTAATATGATGCATTGAAAAGAACACAGCATGGCTTTAGTGGTATTTGTGAAAAAAGTGCATGAATCATGAGGAAACATCAACCAAACGTAAATTATGGAAGATTCTGGAGAGTAGCCACTACTCAGTGATAGGTGAAAATGCTTTAAAACTGCAAATGCAAGTAGGCATAGGAACAATATGAATGGATTGTAGATCGGAGGAAAAGCATGCTGATTTTAAAGTGAATTTAGCCATTTTAAGCACAGCTTTAGCTGTACACTCTTACCATTCATTCAACCACTCACTCACTTAAGTCATTAATTAGTACCTATCACGAATTAGGGACTATACTAAGTGTTAGTAAAATGATGAATAAAAGCTGAATAGTTAGGTATAAGTACTTTTGAATGGTAGTTATAAGATACTAAAAACTAAATGTGCACTTTAAGTAGATGACATTTCAGTGAATACTGAATCTTGATTTTTCTTTTTTGATAGATTCAAAGAAGTCAGACTTCGAACTGCATAGGTGGAGGCATTCTGCTTTCTCTGAACATAAAGACATCCAACTTAAATTTTACTAAGCAAATAATATCAAATTCAGCATTTCAATACAGACCCCAGTGTCAACCAGGAGTCTTGCCCCCCAATGTAGAGCTTTTATGCCATAGTTGGTCCAACATTCTGTGGACCTCTAAAGAGCAAGGATGGACTGCCCCAATGGGTTTTTGTAATTTCCTAAAATCATACATTCATTTTACTAGAGGATCATAGAAGTTAAAGACTTAAAAGAAACTTTGGCAATTAAGACAGGATACCAAGATGCAAATGCCTGGTTGGAATGGATCAAATATTCCATCCACACGTTAAACAAAAGCAATTGTTATGCTTGTGTGCATGGCAGGCCAGAGGCCCAAATTGTCCCCTTTCCACTAAGGTGGTCCTCCAGTCGACCAGGTGTGGGCTGCATGGTAGTTCTTTTCCAGGATTCTACAGCCTGGAGTAATAAGTTGTGCCAAGCTCGCTCTCCTATATCCCGAAGTCCAGCACCCTGCAGGTCAGCCCCCAAGGGCCATCTAGCTTCCATCTCCCAACACTAAGTTCACTTCGTGTCTTCACAACAGGGAGGAAATTTAGTGTTCCGTGGAGACCTGGAGGATGCAGTGAGCTTAAGAATTTTCAAGAGCTTATCAATGAGTCAGCCCTTGTTCATCCCCAAGCAGATGTGTGGTGGTATTGTGGTGGACCTTTACTGGACACTCTGCTGAATAACTAGAAGTGGCACTTGTGCTTTAGTCCAATTGGCTATCCCTTTCACCCTGGCATCTCATCAACCAGAGGAAGGAAAAATAAGACATCGTAAAGCAAGAGAAGCCCCTTGGATCTTTCGACTCTCAGGTCTATTTAGACACAATTAGAATCTCACGGGGAATACCAGATCAATTTAAAGCCCAAAATCAAACAGCTGCAGGATTTAAGTCAGTATTTTGATAGGTAACAATAAAAATGTAGATTGGATAAACCACATCTACTACAACCAACAGCGATTTATTAACTACACTAAAAATGCTATTAAAGGAATAGCTGAACAATTAAGGGCTACTAGACAGATGGCTTGGGAAAATAAGATAGACTTAGACATGATATTAGCAGAAACAGGAGGAGTTTGCATCATGATTAAAACTCAACGTTGCACCTTCATCCTAAAGAACACTGCCCCTAATGGAAGGACAACAAAGGCACTGCAAGGTCTGACTTCTCTGTCCAATGAGTTAGCCTGCAGCTCAGGGGTAAATGACCCCTTTACAGGATGGCTAGAAAAGTGGTTTGGTAAATGGAAAGGAATAATAGCCTCAATTCTTATTTCCTTCACAGCCGTAATGGGTGTACTTATTCTTGTCAGGTGCTGTGTCATACCATGCATCCGTAGGTTGATGCAGAGGCTCATAAAAACGGCACTTACTAAAACCTCCCTTAACTATCCTCCACCTTATCCGGAGAAGCTTCTTCTTTTGGAAAATCAAGCAAAACAACTAAGCCAAGACATGTTTAAAAAGTTTGAAAAGAAAGCTGTTAAGGAAATACAAGGGGAGGGGTTATTAGAAATGAGTTCTAAATTTCTTTTCAAAGAATCAATATGTCAGTATGTTCAATTCTTTGCCTTCTACTTTTAAACTTAACTTCCTCATAAAGCCACCTTTTTCAATTACCTGCTCCACCCTGACTCATTTCAATCACCTGCTCCACCCTGACTCATTCGGATTACCTGCTCCACCCTGACTCCTTCCGATTACCTACTCCACCCTGACTTCATGATTCTGATCACCTGCTCTGTCATAACCATTTTTCCCACCAAACCACTCACCCAGTCACTCTCTTTAAATTAGCCAATTGAAATTAGTTTAGCCTGTGCAGTCTAACCCTAGCCAATAGGGGAACAATACAGCAGCAAGGGTCATGCGCATCAGGGACAAGAACCTCTTCCCCTCCCTTGTCCAAGTGTGGGCTCACCATTGTCCCATCCGTAAGGGCACATCCTTCTACAGAAGTACCTTGCCTTGCTGAGAATTAAAAGAAAATTTTATATTCGGGTGCTATTTCTTTTGCAGCACCAAAACTTTATATATAACACTAGCAAGACAGGCCAACATGCAGATTCAGGAAATACAGAGAACACCATTAAGATACTCCATGAGAAGATCAACCAACCCCAAGACACATAATCAGATTTTACAAGGTCAAAATGAAGGAAAAACTGCTAAGGGCAGCCAGAGAGAAAGGCCAAGTCACCTACAAAGGGAAGCCCATCAGACTAACAGTGGAACCCTCAGCAGAAACTCTACAAGCCAGAAGAGACTGAGGGCCAATATTCAACATTCTTAAAGAAAATAATTTTCAACCCAGAATTCCATATTCAGCCAAAGTAAGCTCCATAAGCGAAGGAGAAATAAAATCCTTTCCAGACAAGCAAATGCTGAGTGATTTCATTACCACCAGGCCTGCCCTGCAAGAGCTCCTAAAAGAAGCATGATATCAAATATCTTGTTTAAAAATAAATCTTCTTTTTGTGGCTACTTTCAAAATTTAAACAAAATAAAACATCCATTAAAACATGTTCCTATTCTTATTCTTCACACCCAGGAACTGAAAACGTTAAAAGGTTAGAAAATAAGAATTGGTAGGGCGTGGTGGCTCACGCCTGTAATCCCAGCACTTTGGGAGGTCAAGAGATTGAGACCATCGTGGCCAACATGGTGAAACCCCCGTCTCTACTAAAAATACAAAAAATTAGCTAGGTGTGGTGGCACACGCCCGTACTCCCAGTTACTCAAGAGGCTGAGGCAGGAGGATTGCTTGAACCCAGGAGGTGGAGGTTGTGAGAGGTGACAGCGTGTTGGCAGTCCTCAGAGCCGTTGCTCGCTCTCAGCGCCTCCTCTGCCTGGGCTCCCACTTTGGCGGCACTTGAGGAGCCCTTCAGTCCACCGCTGCACTGTGGGAGCCCCTTTCTGGGCTGGCCAAGGCCGAAGCCGGCTCCCTCAGCTTGCAAGGAGGTGTGGAGGGAGAGGCGCCAGCGGGAACCAGGGCTGCGCGGTGCCTGCGGGCCAGCTGGAGTTCCGGGTGGGCGTGGGCTTGGCGGCCCCACACTGGGAGCAGCCGGCCGGCCCTGCTGGCCCTGGGCAATGAGGTGCTTAGCACCCAGGCCAGCGGCTGCGTAGGGTGTACTGGGTCCCCCAGCAGTACCAGCCCACTGGTGCTGCACTCGATTTCTCACCCGGCCGTAGCTGCCTTCCCACGGGGCAGGGCTCAGGACCTGCAGCCAGCCATGCCTGAGCCTCCTACTCTCTCCATGGGCTCCTGTGCCGCCGAGCCTCCCCGACGAGCACTGCCCCCTGCTCCAGGGCGCCCACTCCCATCGACCACCCAAGGGCTGAGGAGTGCGGGTGCACGGCGCAGGACTGGCAGGCAGCTCCACCTGCAACCCCGGCGTGGGATCCACTGGGTGAAGCCAGCTGGGCTCCTGAGTCTGGTGGGCACCTGAAGAACCTTTATGTCCAGCTAAGGGATTGTAAATACACCAGTTGGCACTCTGTATCTAGCTCAAGGTTTGTAAACACACCAATCAGCACCCTGTGTCCAGCTCAGTGTTTGTGAATACACCGACACTCTGTATCTAGCTACTCTGGTGGGGCCTTGGAGAACCTTTATGTCTAGCTCTGGGATTGTAAATACACCAATCGGCACTCTGTATCTAGCTCAAGGTTTGTATACACACCAATCAGCACCGTGTGTCTAGCTCAGGGTTTGTGAATGCACCAATCGACACTCTGTATCTAGCTAATCTGGATGGGGACGTGGAGAACCTTTGTGTCTAGCTCAGGGATTGTAAACGCACCAATCAACACCCTGTCAAAACAGACCACTT
Organism: Pongo abelii; assembly: GCF_028885655.2. Classification (NCBI taxonomy): domain Eukaryota; kingdom Metazoa; phylum Chordata; class Mammalia; order Primates; family Hominidae; genus Pongo; species Pongo abelii. Next base: position 23,426,401 of record NC_071999.2, read on the forward strand.
GGCTCTCTGTAAAATGGACCAATCAGCAGGATGTGGGTGGGGCCAGATAAGAGAATAAAAGCACGCTGCCAGAGCCAGCAGTGGCAACCCGCTCGGGTCTCCTTCCACACTGTGGAAGCTTTGTTCTTTCACTCTTTGCACTAAATCTTGCTACTGCTCACTCTTTGGGTCCACACTGCTTTTATGAGCTGTAATACTCACCGCGAAGGTCTGTAGCTTCACTCCTGAAGCCAGCGAGACCACGAGCCCACCGAGAGGAACGAACAACTCCAGACGCGCCGCCTTAAGAGCTGTAACACTCACCACGAAGGTCTGCAGCTTCACTCCTGAGCCAGCGAGACCACGAACCCACCAGAAGGAAGAAACTCCGAACACATCTGAACATCAGAAGGAACAAACTCCAGACGCGCCACCTTAAGAGCTGTAACACTCACCGCAAGGGTCCGCGGCTTCATTCTTGAAGTCAGTGAGACCAAGAACCCACCAATTCCGGGCACAGTTGCAGTGAGCCAAGATTGTGCCACTGCACTCTAGCCTGGTGACAAACCGAGACTCTGTCTCAAAAAACAAAAAAACACCAAACAAACAAAAAGCACTAAATATGGAAAAGAAGAACCAATACCAGCCAGTGCAAAAACACAAAAATACAAAGACCAATGACCCTATGAAGAAATTGCATCAACTAGTGTGCAAAATAACTAAATAGCATCATGATGATAGGATCAAATTCACACATAACAATAGTAACTTTAAATGTAAATGGGCTAAATGTCCCAATAAAAAGACACAGACTGGCAAACTGAATAAAGAGTCAAGACTCATTGGTGTGCTGTATTTAGGAGACATGCAAAAACACATACAGGCTCAAAATAAAGGGATGAAGGAAAATTTACCAAGCAAATGGAAAGCAAAAAAAAAAAAAAAGCAGGGGTTACAATCCTAGTCTCTGACAAAATGGACCTTAAATCAACAAAGACGAAAAAAGACAAAGAAGGGCATTACATAATGGTCAAGGGAACAATTCAACAAGAGCTATTCTAAATATATAGGCACCAATACAGGAGCACCCAGATTCATAAAACAAGTTCTTAGAGACCTACAAAGAGAAGAGACTTGGACTCCCACACAATATTAGTGGGGGACTTTTAACACCCCACTGTCAGTATTGGACAGATCAATGGGACAGAAAATTAACATGGATATTCAAGACTTGAACTCTGCTCTGGATCAAGTGGACCTAGTAGACATCTACAGAACTCTCTACCCCAAATCAACAGAATATACATTCTTCTCAGAGCCACATGGCACTTATTATAAAATTGATCACATAATTGGAAGTAAAACACTCCTCAGGAAATGCAAAAGAACTGAAATCACAGCAGTCTCTCAGACCACAGTGCAATCAAATAAGAACTCAGGATTAAAAAAATCACTCAAAACCACACAATTTCATGGAAATTGAACAACCTGCTCCTGAATGACTCCTGGGTAAATAATGAAATTAAGGGAGAAATCAACAAGTTCTTTGAAACCAATGAGAACAAAGAGATATCTCTGGGACACAGCTAAGGCAATGTTAAAGGGGAAATTTATAGCACTAAATGCCCACATCAGAAAGCTAGAAAAATCTCAAATCAACACCCTAACATCAGAATTAAAAGAGCTAGAGAGGCAAGAGCAAATTAATTCAAAAGTTAGCAGATGACAAGAAATAACTAAGATCAGAGAAGAGCTGAAGGAAATGGAGGCAAGAAAATCCTCCAAAACAGGGAAAAAAAAAAAAAAATCAACAAATCCGGGAGCTGGTTTTTTGAAAAAAATTAACAAAATAGATAGACCACTAGCTAGAATAAAGAAGAAGGGAGAGAAGAATCAAATAGACACAATGAAAAATGATAAAGGGGATATCACCACTGACCCCACAGAAATACAAACTACCATCAGAAAATAGTATAAACACCTCTACGCAAATAAACTAGAAAATCTAGAAGAAATGGATAAATTCCTGGACGCACACACCTAACCAAGACTAAATCAAGAATAAGTTGAATCCCTGAATAGGCCAATAACAAGCTGGGAAACTGAGGCAGTAATTAATAGCCTACCAACCAAAAAAGCCCAGGACCAGACGGATTCACAGCTGAATTCTACCAGAAATACAAAGAGGAGTTGGTACCATTCCTTCTGAAACTATTCCAAGTAACTGAAAAGGAGGGACTCCTCTCAAACTCATTTTATGAAAACAGCATCATCCTGATACCAAGACCAGGAAAAGACACAACAAAAAAAGAAAACATAAGGCCAATATGCCTGACAAACATCGATGCAAAAATCCTCAATAAAACACTGGCAAACCCAATCAATCCAGCAGCACATCAAAAAGTTTACCCACCACGATCAAGTCGGCTTCATCCCTGGGATGCAAGGGTGGTTCAACATACGCAAATCAAGAAACATAATCCATCACATAAACAGAGCCAAAGACAAAAACCACACGATTATCTCAATAGATACAGAAAAGGCCTTTGATAAAATTCAACATCCCTTCCTGTTTAAAAACTCTCAATAAACTAGGTATTGATGGAACATATCTCAAAATAATAAGAGCTATTTATGACAAACCCACAGCCAATATCATATTCAATAGGCAAATGCTGGAAGCATTCCCTCTGAAAACCAGTACAAGACGAGGACGCCCTCTCTCACCACTCGTATGCAACAGAGTACTGGAAGTTCTGGCCAGGGCAATCAGGCAAGAGAAAGAAATAAACGGTATTCGAATAGGAAGACAGGAAGTCAAGTTGTCTCTGTTTGCAGATGACATGATTTTATATTTAGAAAACTGCATCATCTCAGCCCAAAAATTTCTTGAGCTGATAAGCAACTTCAGCAAAGTCTCAGGATACAAAATCAATGTGCAAAAATCACAAGCACTCCTTTACAACAATAGGCAAGCAGAGATCCAAATCATGAATGAACTCCCATTCACAACTGCTACAAAGAGAATAAAAATACCTAGGAATACAGCTAACAAGGGATGTGAAGGACCTCTTCAAGGAGAACTACAAACCACTGCTCAATGAAATAAAAGAAGACACAAACAAATGGAAAAACATTCCATGCTCATGGATAGGAAGAATCAATATTGTGAAAATGGCCAGACTGTCAAAAGTAATTTATAGATTCAATGCTATTCCTATCAAACTATCATTGTCACTCTTCCCAGAATTAAAAAAAAACAAAACAAAACTATTTCATATGCAATCAGAGAAGACCCCATATAGCAAAGACAATCCTAAGCAAAAAAAATAAAGCTGGAGGCATCATGCTACCTGACTTCAAACTATGCTACAAAGCTACAGTAACCACAACAGCATGGTACTGGTACCAAAACAGACATATAGACCAATGGAGCAGGACAGAGACCTCAGAAATAACACCACACATCTACGACCATCTGATCGTTGACAAACCTGACAAAAAACAAGCAATGGGGAAAGGATTACCTATTTAATAAGTGGTGCTGGGAAAACTGGCTAGCCTTATGCAGAAAACAGAAACTGGACGCCTTCCTTACACCTTATACAAAAATTAACTCAAGATGGATTAAGACTTAAATGTAAAATCCAAAACCATAAAAACCCTAATACAAAACCTAGGCAATACCATTCAGGACACAGGCATGGGCAAAGACTTCATGACAAAAATGCCAAAAGTAATTGCAACAAAAGCCAAAACTGACAAATGGGATCTAATTAAAGAGCTTCTGCAAAGCAAAGGAAACTATCATCTTGCAACAAAAGCGAAAACTGACAAATGGGATCTAATTAAAGTAAAGAGCTTCTGCAAAGCAAAGGAAACTATCATCTGGGTGAACAGGCAACCTACAGAATGGGAGAAAATTTTTGCAATCTACCCATCTGACAAAGGTCTAATATCCAGAATTTATAAGAAACTTAAACATATTTATAAGAAAAAAAGAAACAACCCCACCAAAAAGTGGGCAAAGTATATGAACAGACATTTCTCAAAAGAAGACATTTACACGGCCAACAAACATGAAAAAAAGCTCATCATCACTGGTCATTAAGAGAAATGCAAATCAAAATCACAATGAGATACCATCTCATGCCAGTCAGAATGGTGATTATTAAAAAGTCAGGAAACAATAGATACTGGCGAGGCTGTGGAGAAATAGGAACACTTTTACACTGTTTGTGGGAGTTAAATTAGTTCAACTATTGTGGAAGACAGTGTGGCGACCTCAAGAATCTAGAACCAGAAATACCATCTGACCCAGCAATCCCATTACTGGGTATATACCCAAAGGAATATAAATCATTCTACTATGAAGACACATGCACACGTATGTTTACTGCAGCAGTATTTACAATAGCAAAGACATGGAACAAACCCAAATGCCCATCAATGACAGACTGAATAAAGAAAATGTGGTACATATATACCATAGAATACTATGCAGCCATAAAAGGGAATGAGATCATGTCCTTTGCAGGGACATGGATGAAGCTGGAAGCCATCATCTTCAGCAAACTAACACAGGAACAGAAAACCAAACACCACATGTTCTCACTCATAAATGGGAGCTGAACATTGAGAACCCATGGATGCAGAGAAGGGAACAATACACACCCAGACCTGTTGGGGGGTGGGGATTGAGGGGAGGGAACTTAGAGGATGGGTCAACAGGTGCAGCAAACCACCATGGCACACATATACCGATGTAACAAACTTGCATGTTCTGCACACGTATCCTGTTTTTGTTCTGTTTTGTTTTTTAGAATAAAGAAAAAGCAACTAAAGACAAAATTGGAAACTTTAAGAATAAAAACCAGAAAGTTAAAAAGAAAAAAGAAAAGAAAATCTTTACCCTGTACCATTGCAAGTAGTCAACTGGGGGTTTCCTTGCTTCTTGAAACCTGGGTGAAACTCTCTAGAATTGTATACCGGTTATCAATTTATTGTCTCCCAGCTAAAATCCACAGTTCTTTGCTTGGTGATACTAGAGCTGGACTCTGTAAACTCTTCTCCTTTGCCAGCTGGGATAACTCTGTCCATAGAGGGCATGGGAGTGACACTGCAAGACAACAGAGCCAAAAAGGCACTTTCCTCTCAGGTCTCAGTCCACCTTTTGTTATTCAGAACTGGAGCCCAAAGGCCCTCACAGACCAGCCAGAACCACTTCCAATTAGTTCTGGTGGGCAGGTATAGTGACTTCAGCTGCACCTTCAGGACACACTGGTGGGTGGCTTCCAAACAGCTTTAATGAACAGCTTCCACGGCAGCTCCAGGGGTCCTTAGGCCACACACAACCCACCAGGCTGCAGCTATGAGCTGCTCCAGGGCACCACCTCTGTGGTAGCTCTAAGCCAGGCCCTCAGGCCACATTCTCCCACCCAGCAGGTCAATACTGCACACTAGTTCCAGCCCACTCACCCCTTCCACCAATGGCAGGCTCCTTCTACAGACTAGTTGTGGACTGTGCCATGTGACAAGTTTCTTCAGCTGCAGCAGGCTTTATATTCTTGTGATAGGCACAGCTTCTTGAAAAAGGCTGAATCTCTGCTTTGAGGTGGAGGAGGATACCTCTCCTAAGTCTTTAGTTCCTTCACGGTCCACTCTCCTTCAGCCTATAGGCAGTAGCTACTTTTTGACACCTGCTACTTCTGGACCCCTGTGAGTATTACTCCCTTAGTAGTCAATCACCTTCTACTACTTTTTTACATTAAATTTCCTTCTTCAAATTACTGGTTTGATTTCTGTCTCCTTATTGGACTCTGATAGAGATAAATCCTACCTTTAATTTCACAATCTAGGAATATTCAAAATCCTTCCAGGAGTGTTGCTAAGAACTGGGGCAATGGAGGTACTTACATTCTCCATGTCTTGTCTTTTGATTATCACTTCCATTCAGTGCTACTTCTGCTTAAAACCACGGGAGCCTTGTGCAACTCTATTGAAGCACTTGTGCATTTGCTAGACTTTACTTAAGATGGGCCGAAAGAAGGGGAGATCTTAAGACTACAGAGTTGCGTTTCCAATCCTGTCCTTCCTTCTCCATCCATCTCCACTCCCAGTACTCACTTCCCCCCACACTTCCTTATATGCTCCAAATTCTTCTGCTTGCATTATGCAAAGCAGCTTTCTCTCACCCCTGAAGCCTAGGTCAGCCACATTCAGGTTCTTTTTTTATTTTTGAGACAGAGTCTGGCTCTGTCACCCAGGCTGGAGTGCAGTGGCGCGATCCTGCCTCACTGCAACCTCTGCCTCCGGGGTTCAAGTGATTCTCCTGCCTCAGCCTTCCAAGTAACTGGGACTACAGGCATGCACCACCGTGCCTGGCTAATTTTTGTATTTTTGGTAAAGATGGGGTTTCGCCATGTAGGCCAGGCTGGTCTCAAGCCCCTGACCTCAAGCGATACACCCGCCTCGGCCTCCCGAAGTGCTGGGATGACAGGCGTGAGCCACTATGCCCGGCCTCACATTCAGGTTCTTATAGGGCTTACTCTCTACCTCAAACACATAGTATGTAAACCAAAGCCATTCTCTTGCTAAGAGGATTTTCAGCCAATTGTTAAGATACAAAGCTTGTTATATTTATATCTTCAGTTGGTGTAAAATGTGTAACATGCATTTGACTAAAATGCAAAAATAGTTTATTAATATAGTTGGTTTTTGCCATGTCAGGATTATTTTCCAAATTTAAAAATAATTTAATTGGCTTGAGGTTTACCAGTTGAAGCATCTCAACAATTGAAATGAAAATATAACTAATCTTATTTAAATTCTAAAATGAGTATTTGATATTTTAATGTGATAGCAAAGGACAAAATCTTGCTATATAAAGACAAATATAAATGTTAATTATATTAAAAATGCAATCTTATATGTAGTCACAGGTTAAATGGACCCATCTTTAAACTTCAGAGACAAAGGTATATCTATTATTAAAACATTATAGATGTCATCAATTAATTCACCCATTCAATAAGTATTTACTGCACCTACTATGTGCCAGACTTTTTTCTAGGCCCTTGGGACATAGCAGATAAGAGCAAAGTCTCTTATTTACTTATGTTTTCTAATGGGAATATGGGATGACACATCTCTATGGCTCTAAGTGTGTAATTTAATATATCTGAGACAGTAACTTAGCTGATTCTAACCACTTCTAGATATTGGTTGTCTAATATTTCTATAAATGCCAATCAAACCGAAGTTAGAGAAGGTCACTTTGTTATCTAATGCATTTCAGTTCATTCATTCACCCTAGATAAACATTTATGATGTGCCATTACGTGGCTGCGATTATTCTAGGTACTAAGAATACAGAGATGAAAAAGACAAGAGGCCATTCTAGTAAGGGAAGACAAAATAAACAAGTATATAAAATAATTTCAGGGCCAGCCGCGGTGGCTCATGCCTGTAATCCCAGCAGGGATTTTGGGAGGCCGAGGCAGACGGAACACGAGGTCAGGAGATCAAGACCATCCTGGCTAACACGGTAAAACCCCGTCTCTACTAAAAATACAAAAAATTAGCCGGGCATCGTGGCGGGCGCCTGTAGTCCCAGCTACTTGGGAGGCTGAGGCAGGAGAATGGCGTGAACCCAGGAGGTGGAGCTTGCAGTGAGTGGAGATCGCGCCACTGCACTCCAGCCTGGGCAACACAGTGAGACTCCATCTCAAAAAAAAAGAATTTCAAAGAGCGATAAGCACTATGAAAGAAAAAAAAACAACTGATAAGAGAAGACTTTTACATATTTATAAATATGAATGTAAATAAACATATCAAAGAAAATATCAATGAATTTGTATAAGGAATTTGTATTTATTTAGAATAAAAAATACAGCATTATAGACAATGTTATGCAAAATAATTTTATTTTTCAAACAGTAGTGGAAAAATTTTCCATTGAAAAGCAAACAACCACCACAAAAACCTGTTATGAATTTAAAAAAACCTAAAGTATCCAATATTACGTATAATTTGGAAAGAAAATTTAGGGAGTAAATGAAATATTCGTGCAATTAACGAGTGAACAATAACAAATAAAACATCACTGATATCACTGTTGTCAACTGTGAACTATATTGTATTTTACTTTGGCTTTGCTGTTTTTACTTTTCTTCCCCAGTTTTGGGCATTATTACAATGACTTAAAATAGTAATGGTGCCAGGTGCGGTGGCTCACACCTGTAATCCCAGCACTTTAGGAGGCTGAGGTGGACGGCTCACCTGCGGTCAAGAGTTCGAGACCCACCTGACGAATATGGTGAAAGCCCGTCTCTACTAAAAATACAAAAATTAGCTGGGCGTGGTGGCATGCACCTGTAGTCCCAGCTACTCGGGAGGCTGAGACCAGAGAACTGCTTGAACCCGGGAGGCGGAGGTTGCAGTGAGCCGAGATTGCACCACTGCACTCCAGCCTGAGTGACTGAGCAAGACTCTGTCTCCAAAAAAAAAAGTAATGGTTCAGAAAGTTTTTTAGTCTGATCATCTACTGTTGAGTATCTACTTAGTGATATGGAGGTTTGTTTTAATCAGTTTGGATTTGCCAATATATGATTCTAGCTTATAATAACGAAATACAATAGTAACCACAACACAGGGGTCCCTAACCCATGGGCCATGGACCAGCTAGGGTCCATGTTCTGTTAGGAACTGGACCACACAACAGGAGGTGAGTGGTGGGCGAAAAGAGCATTACTGCCTGAGCTCCACCTCCTGTCAGATCAGTAGCATTAGATTCTGACAGGAGCGCAAAACCTATTGTGAACTGCACTCCTATGAGAATCTAACTAATGCCTGATGATCTGAGGTGCAACAGTTACATCCCGAAACCACCCCCACCTCCATCAGTGGAGAAACTGTCTTCCATGAAACTAGCCCCTGGTGCCAAAAAGGTTGGGGACCACTGCCTTAACACTTCTATTATTTAAATTCCTGCAGGAAAGAAGTACACTTATACCTTTGCAACTCTAAAACTCTCTAGCTCCTAAACCTCCCTTCTCCATTGAAATAACTTTTTATAATTTCAAAAAATGTTATCAAGGCTTAAGAATGAAGCTATCCTTTTATAGCAGAATGGACTGGAACAACAGAATAAGTCTGTCTCCTCCCTTCTATGATTTCTGATTTTACATGTCTGAATCAAATATAACATTGTAATGGGAGTAATACTAAAAGCTTAGAAAAGTTTTCAAATATTGTTTTAAAAGCAGCAGTTTACATAGAAATAACTGATGTGCTGACATGATCTAAAACAAGCTCCACTAAGAATTTCTTTGTAGGAGGCACTATTTTGTTGGCCAGGTGTAACAATACCATACATAGACTTGCAATTCAGAGTCTTTACAAATTTATCTTTTAAATGTCTTTTGAATTCATCCATTAATTTAGCTATCATCAACTCTTTCCTGAATTACTGCAACAGCTCCCTAAATCTAGTTTTCAATTCACTCCCTTTACTAAAGTCCCAATACTCTTTCCAAAGGTCAGAAACAAATTTGTGATATAGTATTACACGAACTTATTTATGCATTAAATAACATGATATGGTGGCAGGTTTAAAAAGTGCTTTCATTTTGAAGAAGTGATACTCTGAAATACTTATAACAACTCTAATATAGTAGGAAAATATCTGAGATTTCTGTTGATGACAAAGGCAGTTACTGTAATACCACTATAGCTTGTTGCCTATATTCATTAAATGAAGAAAACATTAAACAATTTATGAAAAAAATGAAACACAATTTTTATCAATGAAATTTTGTCAATGAAAACAAAAATGTAATCTTTTTTCTAAGTTCATGGATCCCCTAAATTCTATGCATGGACATATGGGGGTCCATGAGGGTTGAGAAATCCTGCAATGGCTTCCTGCTGTCCTCAAGATAAAAATTCCTGTCACATGGCTTATGGGACACTTAATGATCTGATTCCCAGCCATTGCTCACACCCAGTTTTGAACCCCATCTTTTGCAGCTCTTACTCTGCTGAGTCAAACTCTTACTTCCAGATCTCTGTAAAGCTATTTCCTTTGCCTACAAAACTCTTCCCCTTCTCTTTGCCTAGCAAACTTGCAATCACCCTCCAGGTGTCAACCTACACATAATTCCTTCAGGAAACCAAGACTGTGTGAAATACCCTTCCACTATGCTTCCACAGCACCCAGTATTTAACCCTACCACAGCATTTATCACATTGTATTAAAACTGCCCTTCCCCATTAAACTGTAAGCACATAAACTGTGTCTCTAATCCCTGCTCCTGGCATATTGTCTAGCACAGAGTAAGATTTCAGTACTTGTGAAAGGAAGAAAGTAAAGAAAAAAGGAAGGTTCCAATTTATCTACTGTTTCATGACATGAAACTCTACCCTTAATTCCTGATTGACCCTCACAAATGCAAGCTGTTGGTCACAATGGGAACTAGGAAAGTGTAGGACTCCATTAATATAAATTTATATTTTTATTGGAAAAAAGCACTTAAGTGTAATGACTGAAAATGAAGGACATATTCACTATTATTATTGTTATTTTTTTTGAGACGGAGTCTTGCTCTGTCGCCCAGGCTGGAGTGCAGTGGCGGGATCTCGGCTCCCTGCAAGCTCCGCCTCCCAGGTTCACGCCATTCTCCTGCCTCAGGCCCCCGAGTAGCTGGGATTACAGGCGCCCGCCATCACGCCCAGCTAATTTTTTGTATTTTTAGTAGAGACGGGGTTTCACTGTGTTAGCCAGGATGGTCTCGATCTCCTGACCTCGTGATCCGCCCATCTGGGCCTCCCAAAGTGCTGGGATTACAGGCGCGAGCCACCAGGCCCGGCCGGACATATCCACTATTATTATAGGGCCACGTCAGGAAGAGTTTACCAACTTGGAATACCAATGTAACTATATTAATGCATAACATTCTATTGCAATGAAAGATTCATCACAAGCCAAAATTCTGGTATATATCTAGCTCAACTATGCACACCTGTCCCTAAAGTAGTGGTGGTAGAGGAGAATTAACAGGCCCACCTCTTAGGGAAATGTATCAAAATCACTGAGGTGAAGGCAAAGTTTTCAAGCTATAGGTCCTCTCAATCCTTCCTGTATTCAGCCACTGATGCTGAAAGGAATGTCCACCGTGGTGGCAAAAGGATGAGAACCACTGTCTTGGTCCAATAGCAGATCAGGCAAACGCTATGCCAACAGACCTTATAAAACAATTGATAATAAAATGGTTTCTGTATTACTTTAGCTAAGATTAAACTTAGAAAGCTACAGGGAAGGAGAGCTGAGAGTTGGGAAGAGAATCCAAAATAACTACACTAGTGTGAAGCTTTTAGAGTCAAGTCAGGGATTTAAAAGGAGAAAGATTAGAAGTGGGCCAGAAAAAAAAAAACAATTAGATGGATAAGTGAAATCAAGAGTCTACAAATTGCAGCTGGCAGGTGAGTGGTATTTAAGTCTTGTTCTAGGGATAGTGAGTGGATCACTTTAGTGGGAAGGTGCCTGAGTAGTGTCAGGTCAGAGTGTGAGTATAAAAGGCTCTGAATGACAAAGTTTTAAAATGTGCATTTTGGCCGGGCGCTGTGGCTCACGCCTGTAGTCTCAGCACTTTGGGAGGCCAAGGCAGGCGGATCACGAGGTCGGGAAATCGAGATCATCCTGGCCAACATGGTGAAACCCCGGCTCTACTAAAAATACAAAAAAAATTAGCCGGACGTGGTGGCGTATGCCTGTAATCCTAGCTACTCGGGAGGCTGAGGTAGGAGAATCACTTGAACCGGGGAGTTAAGAGGTTGTAGTGAGCCGGGATCGCGCCACTGCACTCCAGCCTGGGCGACAGAGAGAAACTCCGTCTCAAAAAAAAAAAAAAAAAAAAATGTGCATTTTACTCTCGGCAAAATGAGACACTACTGGTTTCTGAAGAAGGGTACACTGTGTGGTTAAAGTGATACTCCGGAGAAGATTAATCTACGGGACTCAAAAACAGGATGAATCGGCCGGGCGCAGTGGCTCATGCCTGTAATCCCAGCACTTAGGGAGGCCGAGGCGGGCGGATCACGAGGTCAGGAGATCCAGACCATCCTGGCTAACACGGTGAAACCCCGTCTCTACTAAAAATACAAAAAATTAGCCGGGCGCGATGGCGGGCGCCTGTAGTCCCAGCTACTTGGGAGGCTGAGGCAGGAGAATGGCGTGAACCCGGGAGGCGGAGCTTGCAGTAAGCCGAGATAGCGCCACTGCAGTCTAGCCTGGGCGACAGAGCGAGACTCCTCTCAAAAATAAAAAAAAAAAAACAAACAAAAAACCAGGATGAATCAAGGGGAGAGAAACTAATGATGAATACACTGAACTCCTTGCCACAAGATTCACAAAAATGCTATAAAAACACTAGATGATAGATCTTTCCATTATATATATTTACAATGTAATTATAATTATGTGTTAATACAAACAAGCAATATCACTTGCCAATACTTAATTTTAATTCACAAGGCCTTTCCTCTCTTTTTTGTTGTATCCGAATGTTCCTTGAGTTTTTCGCTAGAAAGGCATAATGTAAATCTAAAAAAAAATACTACTTTTAATTTTCAAAAAAGCTCATATGTAAAAACTTACTAAGTCTACAAAAATTTTAAAGTACTACGCATTCAAATTTTTCAAATGCGTTACCACATTATTTATCTTGAAATAGGGAACTTGAATCTTTTTTTTTTTTTTTTTTTTTTTGAGACGGAGCTTCGCTCTTGTAGCTCAGGCTGGAGTGCAATGGCTCGATCTTGGCTCACTGCAACCTCCGCCTCCCGGGTTCAAGCGGTTCTCCTACTTCAGCCTCCCGCCACCACGCCCAGCTAACTGTTTAGTAGAGACGGGGGGGCTGGGGTGGGGAGCGGTTTCACCATGTTGGCCAGGCTGGTCTCGAACTCCTGACCTCAAATGATCCACCCGCCTCGGCCTCCCAAAGCCCTGGGATTAAAGTCGTGTACCACCGTGCCCGACAGACTCTTATCTTTAATAGATGGCGGTTTTAGGAGCAATTTTTGCTTAGAACTTATGGTCCACTAAGATATTAAGGTTTATAATCATGCAATAATGTTCCTTAAAGTTGATAATAAAATCTGGAAATCAACAGGTTAATTTTTATGGCTGACACATTAGTGACTTAAAAAAGCAATCGACAGAACGTCATCATGCTATACAAAGAAAAGATCGTAAAACTTAGTTGCAAAGGTTAACAAAGGTATATCCCTCAGGGGTAACTGGACGCAAACCACCTGCGGATGTGAATGCCACTTCACTGACCAGAGAGGGAGCAAGGGGCGAGGCGCAGTGAGATTCTGAATTAGGAGCCTCGAATTAAGACATGTCTACGCTCATCACCACTAAATTAGTGCGGCCAGTTTGTGGGCCGTGGTGTTCAGCGTCCGCGGGGTTCTCCCAAGGGAAGCAGAATCTCCAGTCACCAGCCTCGAAGGCCCTCGGGGGCTCAAGCCGGGGGCCAGTCCAGGAAGGAGCGAGTCCCACCAGTCGCAGGGCGCCCCGATCCGCAGCGGCACCTCCACCCACGGCTCCGGGAGAGCCGCCCAGCGCCAAACCACTCCCCGCCAAAGGGCGTCAGGGGAGGGAGGAGCTTGACTGGGGCTAGCAGAAGGAGTTCGTCCCGTACCTGTGCCGAGACTGTGAGACTGCCATCCCGCGCCGCGACATTCACGCGGCTGTGGTGCCAGGCCGCTCCTGCTCCTGCCAGGGCCGCGCCGGCCACTGCTGCTGCCAAAGGGCCGGGACTCCGCACAGCCTCTCGGCTGACAGCGAGCCCCCGCCGCAGTCTTCCGCCCCAGGCCGCCAGCCGAGCGCAGCTCCCAGCAGCCGCCGCCATCTTTGCGGAAGCGCGGCTACACGGCGCTTCTCTCCCGGCGCTGCCGCCTACCGCCTGGGAACTCTCGCGACATCCGACAGGCTTCCGTCCCGCCTACCGGGCGTGCGCCGTGGGTGCGGTTGCGGAGGCGACGCTTGCACCCGCAAGAGGTGGCCTTCGGTTACGGGGCTGCCTTCTGAGGCTGTGGGGATGGGATAATAGGAAGGGTATCAACACAGTATAATATGACTTCCTAGTCCAAAACAAGATAGTGCCCTCGGTTGTGTGGGGAGGTTTCTCCTTTTCATTTTTTCATCTTGTAAAACTGAAACGTTTTTTGAAATAGTCTCTTCTGCATCTGTGTTGTTCAAGTCTTCCTATGCTCATAGTCTTGACTGTTCTTTCATTTCTGCTAAAAGAACTCTCAGACAAGGCATTCTGTTTATTCAGTCACTCACTATTTGCTTATAATGAATTTAAATTCAGTTTCAACAAAAGGTTTGATAGTAGCTCTTATCCTACCTAGAACTAAAAGTCAGAGACAGCAGCACACCAGCCCCATGTCTCTATCATCAGGGACCCAGAGGTTTTCCCTAGTGCAGGCTTAGAATGATACCTCAGTCCTGGCTGTTCCATTGGTGATAAGTGATGTAGTGAGGCAGACTATTTGGTTTTATTTAACAGCCTCCAATCCTCCATTGTTTGGTCTTCACTTTTCCTGACTGACTCTCTTTAATAAACTCTTTGTTCAATCTCTGAAATGTCCCTAGCTATTAGAAGCTTTAGTTGGGCATGCAGTAACGGAGCCAACATTAAAGGGGCAAAGACTCCTAATCACATAATCACTGCTGTCTTGAAGTTTTGCACAAAACAAAACTTCAAGAAACAAAAACAAAAACCTGTCACACGAAATCTAATTTGATCATTCAGTGGAAGTTCCGTGGATCCCTTTGTTATTATCTGCCCTTAATCCTTGCTCTCTTTCTCTTAGCCGGCTTGTCTAAATTAATCTGTAGTCAGAGGTTCCTCACTTTTCCCTCAGCTTCTGGACTTACTTTTCAGTGTGCCTTCCCAGGTAGGAAGCAGAGAGATGAGCCTCCCTTCACAGACTTGTGAGCCAGACCTCAAGGTTTGAATCTTAGCTCTACCAGGATGATTACTGTGGTTTGGGGCAAATTATTTAATCTCTCTGAGTCTCCATTTTCTCATTTGTAAATAACTCACGATTTGGTAGATGATCACTGCTATTTGGGGTAAGGTATTTAATCTCTTTGAGTCTCAGTTTTCTCATCTGTGAACAACCCTCTTACAGTTTGGGGTGGGGGAGCTAAATGAGATATTTTATATAAAGTGACTAGCCAAATGCCTGGCACACGGTAGGCTCATGACAGATGTGCGTTTACTGTGGTCAAGGTTTGGTTTACTTCCGCCCTGTGAACACAAATGAGCTTGACTGAATGTCAATGATTCCAGATCACTAGCCCATCTTAACCTGAGATTTTCATGCTTTTTCGTATCTAGCCCGACTTTGTCAACCTCTGGACTGTTTTTCACCTCTGCTGACTCTGGTAGCTTTGGCACATGTCCTGCTTTTCTGGACTATTGACATCTAGCTTGTTTCCTGGTGATTATAGGACTTCTAGGATATGTTTGGACACCCTGGATGTCTTACCTTGTAGCTTATTCTTGATTTCCAGAAACCACAGTCTTTACGTGTATACTTCTAACTGCCTAATTCACACAGTTCCTCTAGGTATTTAATGAAACCTGGCATCTATTACTCAGTTATTGCCTTAAGCCCAAGATAAGTTTAGATTCCTATTAAAACATGTGGCATATTTAAGAACATTGTCTTTCTCCCACAATTTGACATCCATGTGGGTGAGATGTCTTCCTTTTCCCTGTTTCTCTAGCACCTAGCACAATGCCCAGCACATAATAGACATTCAATGAGTGAGTATATAAGTGAATAAATAAATGGCACAAATGAAACTCTGGGGTTCATATTTCTATGCTTTGGCCATCCGAAATACAGAAGTATGTTATTCCTTTGGGGTACTTTATTTTCAAAACAAAAGCTTCTTTTTATTTTGCTAAAAATCTTTGAACCCACTTGGAAAACAGTGTAATTAGTTATTTTTAAAATTTTCATTATGTGCCCAGGCATCTAGAACTCTCACTTATAATTCAATGTATTCAAACTTTTCTTATGCAGAGGAAACAAATTCTTATAATAGAACCAATCTCTAGTCGAGTAACCATTCGAAGTATGAAATCTTCCTTGGCAGCTGCTGACATTTGTCTAAGCACGTTGACAATATTGGTCTTTTTGGGCTCCAGCTTTGTTCATTTCTTCATCATCAGCTGTAAAGTCCTGGGCTGGGATGTATTTTCAACCATGCAGTTTATAAACCAACCCCCAAGTAAGAAGCTGCTTCTAAAGCTGTACATTGTATGCTGTTTTAAATAACTGGACGAAAACAGGATGGAAATACTTATTGTTTCAAAGTATTCTTAATTCACTTACTCCTGCCCTTTTTTCTGAAGAAGAACGAAAGTGGTATGCAGAAAAACTGCTCTTAAGGAGCTTTATTTTCACTGGAGAGGCTAGGCTTGAATTTCAAAACAATTGTCTCTGTTATACGGTGCAGAGAGGCAAGGGTGTGGTGGGCTGGCGCAGGCAGAAAAGCATCTAGGGAAGACAGAATACTTGATCTGGAACTTGCTGGGGTCTGAGGCAGGGTGAGAGCCTGGGGGAGGCTGCATACAGTGTGTGCTGACAGGCTTGGAGCAGAAGGGCTAGCTGGGGACTGACTTGGAGTGTCCTGAGGGCCAGGCAGGGGCCACACAATGATCTCCAGTCTATGCAACAGCTGTCAGCCCCCTTGTCCCTCTGCACATTTGTCACTGGCGTATTCATGCTTCCCTTTCAGTGTCCCCACCCACCTTGAGGCTGAGCTCCTCTTCTGAATCTCAGACGCTCCACCAGTGTATTTCTTCTGCTTGCCCAGACTTTGTCCTGGCCTTTCTTAGCCACTATCCACACGCTTCTTCAAATTATTTCCCTTTTTACTGACAGTCAAAACTTCGATTCCCTCTGGGTTACTGGTCTTGAACAAAAGAGGTCAACTAGTTTTTCTGACTGAAGATATCTACTCCTTTGTATTTCCATTTTAAAAGAAATTATTAACTCAAACACATCTTTGATCTTAGCATGTGTGGGGAGAAAAACAAATTTCTATTGGATTCTGAAAGATTGTTTACTGCTCTATTCCAGAATAATGTGCACTGAGACAGATTATCTTAGGTGGAGGAGAAAAATTATGGGAGATCTCAAAAGATTAGTTAAAGAAGTTGGACTCCTATAGGAATGAAGTAAAAAGCATTTGCATGGACATTATAAAGAACCATTGCTTGGAACAGTCAGAGGTTGAACTATATTTATGGTGGATAATTGTGTAGCGGAGGGTATGAATCACTCTCAGAGGCCCTAAATGAGTCAAAAGAACTGCTAATTATGTCTTTTTGTGCAGTTTGGGGCCATGAGTAAAAATATCTGAGTATCATGATTGATACCAGCATGTGTAGAAATAGGTTAAAATGAAATCTTACTGACAGTGAGAAAGCAGTGCCCAGAGGAGTGTTATGTGTGTCTTTCAGATCCTCGTCTGCATCTCATTACCTTCCCTTCCTCCCAGTGCAGCTCCCATTACCTTGCGCTGTGATGATTGTGACCATCTCTTAACATGTGCCTTTGCTTCATCTTTTTCTTCTCTGAAGCATCCCACAGATCTACGTTAGATCAATCCTCCTAAAACATTTCTTTCACCATACATCCATTAGCTCTGTGATTTGCCCTTCCTAAGCCTCTGTCTCCCTGTTGGAAAATGAGGAGATGGGTTTCAGTTTATTTTTACACTTCTAAAATTCTTTTTGTATGCCACTCCAAAGTGTCTTTTTTTTCTCCTCAGTTGACAAACTGTATCAAATGTAAAATATGTGCCAGGCATGGGACCACACGTTGGAGACAACAAGGACAAATAGGATAGAGCTTCCCGGGCAAGGGCTGTGCTCTCATACATTGGCCTGTGCCCTCTATGCTGAAAACTTTTAAAAGTACGTAACCCCCCATTTATGTGTGTTTATTTCTTAAATCTACACATTTACAACTAAATGTTAAAAGCCACATAGTAAGAATGTAAATGATGATGTAAAGATGAACTAGTATTTATAAAATAAAATTGTATTTTTATTATTAAAGATGCAATGAATGTTTTATTCTAAAACTGTTAGTATTTTAGTGAGATCTATGTGATTAACTTGGCTTCATTAACTTGGAAAATGCTGATTTAGGTTTTATGAGATACAAGATCTGGTATTACGTTGAGTTAATTTATACATTAGTTTTTGATGACTGTCATAGCTCAAAAAGGTGCCTCACAAAAATATATTAATCTGAATGGAAGGAGTGACTGTACTGTTAGTTGAGGTAATGAAACCATTATACTTGTCTTTTTTTAGCTTTTTCTTATGAAAAATTCAAATATATATAAAATTAGAGCGACTAGAATGATGAGTAGAGCTGGACTTCCACAGTTACAAACTCATGGCCAGTCTTATTTCATCTCCACCTTCTCCTTTTCCCTCAATTAGATTATGTTGGCATAGCCCCCAGGCTCATATAATTTTATTCTACATATTTTATTATGTATTTTTATTTTTATTTTTGTGTGTGTGTGTGTGTGTGTGTGTGTGTGTGTGTGTGTTTGAGACAGAGTCTCACTATGTCGTCCAGGCTGGAGTGTAGTGGCACAATCTCAGCTCACTGCAACCTCTGCTTCTGAGGTTCAAGCAATTCTCGTGCATCAGCCTCCCGAGTAGCTGGGATTACAGGCATGTGCCACCATGCCTGGTTAATTTTTGTATTTTTTGTAGAGATGAGGTTTCACCATGTTGATCAGGCCGGTCTCAAACTCCTGGCCTCAAGTGATCCTTCCTCTTTGGCCTCCCAAAGTGCTAGGGTTACAGACATGAGTCACTGTGCCCAGCTCATTATGTATTTTTAAAAGATGAGCGCTCATAAAAAGAAAACCCACACACCAATATTTTGTTTTTGTATTTATTAATAATGCTTATAATCCAATGGACACAAACATTTACCGAAGAAAAAAAGTTGTGTAAGTTGCTGAAAATGCTAGGAGGCTGGGGGGACACTAACAGAAAGAAGATTAAAAAGTCTGTTGTATGAGTGTTGTGTAACACTTCCACATCTCAGGGAGAGGGATCTGTGTTGTCATAAAGTAATTACGAAAATTAGTGACAGCACAACATTTGAGGTTGCAAAAAAATATTTTTTCTGGAAACACATTTATGGAACAGATTGTGTATGTCAGAAGAATTTGACTGGTATTTTAAAATCCGTTATATCTCCAAAGTTCGGTGTAGCCCACCAAAGGAGACAATTCACACTTTCTTTCCTTTGCTCCTTTTCAGCTGTAAAATGTACATCTCAAGCACATCAAAGATGGTGACAGAGAAGAGTTAAGAAAGACAGCACATCCAGAGGAGCAAGGGACAAGATCTAAATAATTTCATGAAATGTTCCTTGATCCCAAGATTTCTGCAGAAATGTTCAAGTCTGTGATATGTATTCTTGTGCACTGAGACATCCAGAATTTAATAGCCTGTCCTTAACTGTGCAGAAGACCAAGCCACTAAGTAAATGCAAATGCTTTGACATTTTTATTGTTTCTTAAAAACCCAAATACAAATTTCAATTTCATCATTCATTCCTTTTCCCCAAAGCCAGTCTGCTGGTTAGCTGTCTTTAGTCTACAGCATGGTGTGAACACGTGGTGTCGGCACCACCGCCCAGAGGCCATCAGCAGGGCAGGAGGCTGGGCATCTGGCAGCAGGATCTGGCTTTTCTCCAGAGCTTCTTTCTCCAATTGACTGGGTTGCCCTGAGTTTCTTTTGCGCTTCCGAGACTTGGATACACTGAGTTGGTCACCATTCAGTGGCTCTCACAGACAATGACCTTATGGTCTTGTCTCCAGCTAGAGACAGTGGAGACCTGGCAAGGAGGGTGGAGCCAGGTATGACAGATAACTCCCAGGTTATCTGGGACAGGCCTGCGCCTTGCACACAAGCAGACTGGTGGCCAGGAGTGTTGGTGACCACTGCCACCTGCTTGGCCTACAGGCAAGTGATACCACAGCTTTGATTCATTTGCCTCATCACTTCCTCTGGCCACAGCCACAGTGACCTCTTCCAGTTGTGAGGACTTCATGGCAACCTTTGGGTGTTGAGAGTTTCCCGGGAGTGCTTCAGATGGGGGCAAAGACCTAGGGGCCAGGACGTGTTTGGCAGAGACAAAGAGCTGTCTCACAGGAGCTCCTGCCATCGGTGGGGGCTTCACACGTGGAGCCCAGACACTGGGACTGCTGGGGTCCGCTGCAGAGCTGTACCTAGTTTGGGGGCACCTCAGCCTGGGGGCTTCCCTAGGCAGAAGCACCAGCCGGGTAAACTGAAAGGGTCTTCTGGGCTGCTTGGGGAAGGGGTGACCACGGAGGTCTGTCTTCCAGGAGACAGCCACAGGATGCACGGGAGGTGTGATCTGTTTCCCCCCAGGGCCTCTGAGGGGGGGCACCAGGCCCAAGAGATCCCCTGGCTTCCTGGGGTGCCCGAGGCCTGCGGGCTGGTGGCTGGCAGGGCTGGGCCACTCCTCCACCGGCAGACCTGTGCCAGAACCCTGGGTGGGGTTCACGATGAGGAAGCACCCAGACCCCAAGAGTGTGAATGGGGCCCTGGAGCAGGCTGGCCAGTGGGTCGAGCAGGTGCAGCCCCAAGTGCACGGTTGTGAGAGGTGAAGCCTTCCAGGCTTCTGGGTCAGGTGAGGACTTGGAGAACTTTTATGTCTAGCTAAAAGATTGTAAATGCACCGATCAGCACTATGTGTCTATCTAAAGGTTTGTAAATGCACCAATCAGCTCTCTGTAAAATGAACCAATCAGCACTCTGTAAAATGGGCCAATCAGCAGGATGTGGGTGGGGCCAAATAAGGGAATAAAATCAGGCCACCCCAGAGCCCATCACGGCAACCAGCTCGGGTCACCTTTCACACTGTGGAAGCTTTGTTCTTTCGCTGTTTGCAATAAGTCCGGTTGCTGCTCACTCTGGGTGTGCACCACCTTTATGAGCTGTAAGACTCACCGGGAAGGTCTGCAGCTTCACTCCTGAAATCAGCGAGACCAGGAACCCACTGGGAGGAACGAACAACTCCAGATGCGCTGCCTTAAGAGCTGTAACACTCACCGCCAAGGTCTGAAGCTTCACTCCTGATCTTTAAAAACTAACAGTTCATCGCGAGGGTCCTTGGCTTCATTCTTGAAGTCAGAGAGACCAAGAACTCACCAATTCCGGACACAGTCGCACGCTGGGTAAGGAGGCAGTCGCGGCGGGGCTGCTGGTCACTGCGTGTTCTTGGGCGCATGGGCGGTTCGACCTGCTCTCACGCAGAGGCCTGGCGGGTGCTGGGCATGGCAGGGACGGTGCTGCTGGGGTGCCCTGCACTTCTGACTGCAGGCCCGAAATATCCTCGTGGTATTCTTATGCCATATCTATCCTCCACTTGGGGGACATTTGTCTTCTGAAGGCTTCAGACTCTTTGACGCCATCGAATGAAATGAAAAAGCATTTCATAGCCACATTTTGACTTATTCCGGAGTACTGTAAAGACTACGATACGTTAGACATTTTATTCTTACAAAATTAAACATGGGTGGTTTCTCAATCTCAGCACTATCGACACGTAGGGACAGAGAATTCTTTTTTTTTGTTGGGGGGTGGGGGGCTGTGCTGTGAACCACAGGGTGTTTAGTGGAATTCCTGGCTTCTACCCACCACATACCACCTGCCAGTAGCACCCCCACTCCACCCTGCCTCAACCGTGAAAAGCAAACATCATGTCTCCAGATGTTGCCAAATATCCCCCGGGGGACAAAGTCACCCTCAGCTGAGAACCACTGCCCTAGAATGTCAGCTCCAGGAGGGCAGTCAGTTTTGCATATTCTGTGCATCCCTAAATCTGTGATGCCTACAACAATGCCTACCCCTCAGTAGGCACTCAGTAATTACTTCTTGAATGAATGAATGTTATCTTAGTGATTTTTATTACAATGGGAAAAACCTGTTGTAATAAAACTCCTGTTTTTTCAATGGGGTTTGTGAATTTCTCACTTGGGACTTATGAATATGCAAGCTGAGTAAAATTTTGTCAAGTACTGGATTGAATATTCCTGAAAAAAATGTATTTGTAGAGGCTGGTCTTCATGCTTTGGATAGTAGTATTGAGTTCTTATTCTGGCTTCATACCATTAATAGTTAATATCTTAGGGCTTAATGTACATTCAGGATTAGGTTCATTATTAATGATAGTGGATATAAATCATTTTTTTCGAATTACCGTTTTTGGGGACTGATTTTATCTGATTAGATAGTTGTTTCTATCTTATAGTAAAGCTGGAGAGCAGAAGCATGAGCCCTGCTAGTTTGTTTTTGTTCACTGGCATTTTAATGTTTTAGCATCATCCGTCTGTAGAGTTTTCGCAGGACTCTTTTAAAGCCAGATATTGGCCAGGGACGGTGACTCACGTTTGTAATCCTGGCGCTTTGGGAGGCCGAGGCAGGCGGATCACCTGAGGTCAAGAGTTCAAGACCTGCCTGGACAGAGTAGTGAAACCCTGTCTCTACTAAAAACACAAAAAATTAGCCGGGCATGGTGGCAGCTGCCTGTAATCCCAGCTACTCGGAAGGCTGAGGCAGGAGAATCACTTGAACCTGGGTGGCGGAGGTTGCAGTGGGCCAAGATCATGCCATTGCACTCCAGCCTGGGCAACAAGAGTGAAACTCTGTCTCAAAAGAAAGAAGGAAAAACATCCAGGTATCCATTCTCATCAGGCTTATTTTCCTTAACACTAGATAATATAACTGGTAAATCCACCTAACTGGGTGCACAGAAACTGCAACCCTTAACAATTTATTGAAAGCTCACGGTCAAGTAAGGACACCTCTCATGAATCCTTCAAGTCACAGAACTTACACTCTTTTGTCTTGCATATCATGACATGAGGCCATCTTACTTAGGGCCTATACTATATATATAGATATAGTTCTTTTTTTTTTTTTTTTTTTTGAGATGGAGTTTCCTTCTTGTCGCCCAGGCTGGAGTGCAATACCTCGATCTTGGCTAACTGCAACCTCTGCCTCCCAGGTTCAAGCAGTTCTCCTGCCTCAGCCTCGCGAGTAGCTGGGATTACAGGCACCCCCCCCCCACCACGCCCAGGTAATTTTTGTATTTTTAGTAGAGACAGGGTTTCATCATGTTGGCCAGGCTGGTGTCAAACTCCTGACCTCGGGCGATCCACCCACCTCAGCCTCCCAAAGTGCTGCGATTACAGGTATGAGCCACGGCGCCCAGCCTATAGTTCTTAAAATATATGTATTATATATAAAATATATAATATATAAAATATATTATATATACTATATTTATAATATATATAAATATATGAAATATACTATATATATAATATATATAATATATAATATGTAAAATATATTACATATAATATATAATATATAATATATAAAATATATTACATATAATATATATAATATATAATATATAAAATATATTATATATAAAACATTATATATAAAATATATAAAATATATTATATATAAAATATATAAAATATATTATATATAATATATAAAATATATTATATATAATATATAAAATATATAAAATATATTATATAAAATATATAAAATATATTATATATAATATATAAAATATATTATATAAAATATATAAAATATATTATATATAATATATAAAATATATTATATAAAATATATAAAATATATTATATAAAATATATAAAATATATAAAATATATTATATAAAATATATAAAATATATAAAATATATTATATAAAATATATAAAATATATAAAATATATTATATAAAATATATAAAACATATTAAATATATTATATAAAATATATAAAATATATTATATATAAAATATATAAAATATATTATATAAAATATATAATATATATTATATATAAAATACATAAAATATATTATATATAAAATATACAAAATATATTATATATAAAATATATTATATATAAAATACATAAAATATATTATATATAAAATATATATTATATATAAAATATATAAAATATATTATATATAAAATATATAAAATATATATTATATATAAAATATATAAAATATATATTATATATAAAATATATAAAATATATAAAATATATATTATATATAAAATATATAAAATATAAAATATATAAAATATATATTATATATAAAATATATAAAATATATTATATATAAAATATATAAAATATATTATATATAAAATATATAAAATATATTATATATAAAATATATAAAATATATTATATATAAAATATATAAAATATATTATATATAAAATATATAAAATATATAAAATATATTATATATAAAATATATAAAATATATTATATATAAAATATATAAAATATATAAAATATATTATATATAAAATATATAAAATATATTATATATAAAATATATAAAATATATTATATATAAAATATATAAAATATATTATATATAAAATATATTGTATATAAAATATAAAAAATATATTATATAAAAAAATATATTATATATAAAATATAAAAAATATATATAAAATATATAAAATACATATAAAATATATAAAATACATTATATATAAAATATATAAAATACATTATATATAAAATATATAAAATACATTATATATAAAATATATAAAATACATTATATATAAAATATATAAAATATTTAAAATATATTATATAAAATATATTATATATAAAATATATAAAATATATTATATATAAAATATATAAAATATATTATATATAAAAAATATAAAATATATTATATATAAAATATGTAAAATATATAAAATATATAAAATATAAAATATATTATATATAAAATATATAAAATATATTATATATAAAATATATAAAATATATTATATATAAAATATATAAAATATATTATATATAAAATATATAAAATATATTATATATAAAATATATAAAATATATTATATATAAAATATATAAAATATATTATATGTAAAATATATAAAATATATTATATGTAAAATATATAAAATATATTATATGTAAAATATATAAAATATATTATGTAAAATATATAAAATATATTATATAAAATATATAAAATATATTATATATGATATATTATATAAAATATATAAAATATGTTATATATAATATATTATATATAATATATAAAATATATTATATATTATATATTATATATAATATATAAAATATATTATATATAAAATATAATATATAATATATAAAATATGTTGTATATAAAATATATAAAATATGTTATATATAATATATAAAATATGTTATATATAATATAGAAAATATATTACATATAAAATATAGAAAATATATTACATATAAAATATAGAAAATATATATAAAATATAGAAAATATATGAAAATATATAAAATATATTGTATACAAAATATATAATATATAAAATATATTGTATATAAAATATATTGTATATAAAATATATAAATATATATTATATATTATATATTATATAAAAAATATATAATATATAATATGTTATATATTATATGTAAATGTATAAATTTTATAAATTATATAATTTATATATAATATTTATAATTATAAATTATATATAATATATAATATTTATAATTATAAATTATAAATAATATATAATATTTATAATTATAAATTATATATAATATATAATATTTATAATTATAAATTATATATTTTATATAAAATATATATAATGTACATATTTTTTGTTGGATTAAAATTAACAATGCGTAGAAGTTTTAATATTTTGTTCTCATACCATTGATTTATCCCATGTGGTATGACACTCCCCTTTAAGAACCCCAGGCTAGTGCATTTTACATCACATCCAATCTCCTCAGCCTGGCATTCTCAGTTGTGGCAGAGACAGTGTTATACATTCACCAAATCTCATTTTATTTTCTTTTTCTGGGGCACACGGAAGATACATTTCCCAGCTTCCCTTGCAGTGAGGTGTGGCCATGTTCTCACACTCTGGCCAATGGCATGTGAGGAGAGCTGACTGTGTCCACTCTCAGCCGAAGTAGCTAAGAGCCAATGTACCTTCCTCCATGCCCCGCCTCTTCGTCTTCTGCAGGGCTCTTAGAGGCCATGCATGCCAGCAGGGATAGCTAGGGTAGGTCACTTGTTGACAGAGAACTGCTGAGGAGAAACACACAATCTACATTTCACTGACTTTCTTGTGTTAAGAGACTGAGGTTTTTGTGGTTGGTTGTTACAGCAGCTGGCATGGATTACCTTGACTAATACACTGGCTATCTATTAATATTCCCTATGTAAATTATCCAATGCAGCTCTCAATTATTTACTGTCTATCATTGCCATTACTTTGAAGAACATTGTACACAGCAAAATGAAACCCAATATTATATTATTAAAAGACTGTTGTTGAGGCTTTAGCTCAGTAAGCCATATTGTATGCCCTGATAAGAATCAATAGGGGAAGTTTCTCTTAGTTCTAGTGATAATAAAAGACCCCTCACCTTGTACCCAGCCTGCTCTTCTGGACACTCTACATCTTGGTTGCGATCATGTTTTCCTCAGTTCTGACTCTGTGGCTCATGTCTAGCAATTGTGTGGGCTTTCTGATCTGCATTATTCTAGTTTCCTACCTTAGTTTTCCTGCGACACCACAATGTCTTGCTAAAAGATAAAAACAATTCCTTTTTATGCGTTTATTCAAATGTCTCAAATATTTTTTGGTAAAGAAGCTGATATAAAGATATTTTAAAATATGTAGACTTTTATCATTTTATTTTATTTATTTATTTTTTTGAGACGGAGTCCTGTGCTTGTTGCCCAGGCTGGAGTGCAATGGGGGGATCCCAGCTCACTGCAACCTCTGCCTCCTCGGTTCAAGCAATTCTCCTGCCTCAGCCTCCTGAGTAGCTGGGATTACAGGTGCCTGCCACCACGCTGGGATACTTTTTTGTATTTTTAGTAGAGACAGGGTTTCACAATGTTGGCCAGGATGGTCTTGAACTCCTGACCTCAGGTGATCCACACGCCTCAGCCTCCCAAAGTTCTGGGATTATAGGCATGAGCCATAGCACCCGTCCAATAATTTTTGGATTGTCATATTTTTCATTTAGGATATTATCTTCTTGAGAGTTTGCAACATGTTTTCTAGATTTTTGGTAGCTCTCCTCATAATTTTTAAAAGTATTTGTTGGTTGATTGATTAATAAAGATATTAGTATATGTGTTGATTTAAAGTGTTAAATTTAAAATGGAATTAGATGAGACTAATGGAACAGGAGAACTTAGGAAAGGGGACATTATGATACTAAACAATTAGAGAGCAGAAACAAATCTATAGGTGTATTTAGATGGTGCACACATCTTTTGTTACATATTTTCTATATTTCACTTCAGAGGATCTCAATGTATTACAATCATGTTGTAAGAAACATTTAATTTCTCATTCAAATGTATCGATTGAGAGGCATAATAACCTAAGATATTATTTAGGCAGGACATAGTGCTCACGAATTTCATTAAAAATCTTTTAATAAAGTAAAAGGAGAAAAGCAGTGAGATAGCACATGTGCACATGCGACATTTTTTATTATAGGAATTGTCTAAGTATATTTCCCCCTAGTGCAAATACCGAAATTATCATAGCTGCGGAGAAACACATACTGACACACTCTATTGTGACTGTTTTCCAAAGATGATGGCAATGATGAATGACACAGCATTGTAAGTGCAGATAAGGACAAGGCATTAGCCCTATCTTAAGGCTGCCAGTATTGGATGGGAAGGCACCTCTGCATCCTAAAGGCCACCAGTCCATACAGAAGGTGCTGTAAACCATTTCCATCCTTCCCTAGAGATTTGTGATGTTCCCCTGGGACAGGCTTTGAAAAATCACCATGGCTGTGGGTCCTTTTTAACCAGCCACTCCTCAAAGAGCTGTCTGCAGCTTCAGAAAGATACACAGTATTTGAAAGCATAATCATTCTGAATGAATATTCAGAAAACATAAATATATATGCTGATGTATATGTATGTGTCTAACATTGCTTATTTGAAGAACAAATAAATGCTTATTTGAATTTGTTTGTATAAAATACCTTTTTGTCTATGGTAATACGATGTGCCCAGAAGGATGAAAAATTCAAGAATAAAGTAAAGTACTACTCATCCATATATAATACAGTATTAAATCGTATAGTATAGATCTGAAGCATTCTTGGAAAAAAAAAAGAAGGTAGCTCTTTGTCAAAATTTCACAGTGCTTCTTACTTTCTGAAGCCTTATCAAAGTTCTAAATCTTTTTTTTGGCATGTGCGAGGGTCTTCAAAAATACTTTCTTCAGAGATCAAAATTCTAACTTTCAGATTGGGTTAAATACATTTTATAATTCGTCCTGCAGCTGTTGGAGCTGTAAGAAAGTAAAATGAGAATTGCTTTTTAGGGTATATTTCTCAGCAAAGCAGTTTTGAAAATGAAACCAAATTTTCATGGTCCACTTGACATTGGAATTTAAAGTTATTTTTACAAGCTCCAATGCAGTAGCTATGTGAAACATTAAAGACGTATTAGAATATAGTAAGTTAATAGTTAAAACAAATTTTCTTCTAACAGTTTGTTCAATAAATAAAAACCACGAATACAAATTATATCTTGTTATCAGCTTTCATGCCTTTTTTTCATATTTACGCTTAAACCAAACCACACATTTTCTTGTGTAAAATGTTTCCTCCTTTTTAATTATAGCCTGATTTGCTGCCTCAGCAGGTAGAGCTTTTATTAACTTGAAAGTGTATTTGGTGTAAGTAGGAGATGTGGAAGCAAACCCTTAAAGGAAAATCACATTTTCCCTGAAATGCAGTGTGGCATCTAAATATAACCTTTACTATGTCCCTAGAATATTGAGAGACTGGAAGATTTTCAGGAATCCGTATTGGGGATAGATCTGCTTTCGATTTCACAAAAGAGTGACTGTATGGAGTCACTGAAACCAAACAGGAAAAAAAAAAAAGAGGAAAAAAAGGCTTCACATTGAAAGTAAAGGCCAAGAAAGAAATAAGCCAAATAAAAGTGTGAGCAAAGGAAAAAAGTGTCCATCTTTTTTGTTTGTCTTTGACTGGAAAGGCCTTTGACCCTAGGCAATACTGTGCAGTGAATACTTTTGTCCTTTGTCATATTTTACTTCCTCCTTTCATGACATCCCCCGACAAGTAGCCTGTGTACCATTCCTGGAGGGTCTGGCCCGGAGCTGACAACTGATCCCTGGTAAGGTCTATATAAAAGGCTCTTTTCAGAAAAGGGTGACTTGCGTCCCTAACCTCCACTGACTGCAAGGACACAGGCTGAAAAGACAGCTTAAAGATCGAGGGTTTTAGGTTCATTTACAGTCAAGACTGTTAAATATCAGTTCCATGTGAATTCTGGAAGTCTTTAAAAATGAGAGAACTTCTCACATGTCTGAGACAGCTTAAATCTTGACTTTAATCTGGGGCAGCAAGGAAGATGTGGTAGCTAAAGTGCAAATTCTGGGTAACCTTATCATGCTTAAAGGCAGAATTCCAACGTCAGGCTTTTTTTATATACAAAAAGTTGTTATCATTCCTGTTTTGTAAAATTCTAAAGAGCTGCGAAGCCCAGTTTGGGAGCAACTAGTAGAAAAACCTCATTTTATATATTTAAATGAATAATAATTAAAAACAAAACCAAAATAACTGAAACTGAACAAAAATAATGGCTTGCCCAACAGACAAAGACAGAGTCAAAAACAGAAAATTCAGGTTTCCTCGTATCAATTTAGCACCCTTCCCACAACAACACACTACTTTTCAAATTCAAGTTACAACTAATTAGCTAATTGATGAGCTTTTTACAAATAACTAAAACATTCCATAAAATACAGTACAGCTGAAGACCAGCCTATTACTATCTTTCTAATAAGCACAGATATTTACTGGAATCAGTGTGGAAAATTCTGACTAGTTTAGATCAGTGCTTTTCAATACTGTAATGTGCAAACAAAATAACTTGGGCACCATGTTCAAATGTAATTTCAGGTTCTGTAGGAATAAAGTAGAGCTGGCATTTCTAAGAAGCTCTCAAGAGTTTCTGATGCTGCTAGTCTGAGGACCACTTCAAGTAGCAAGAGTTTAGATTGAGAATGGAGGAGAATGGAGGAGGTGTGAGTGGTTTTCGCCTAGGCAGGTGACATATACCGTAGGAGATGAAACAAATAAGCAAAAGTAAGATGACACATAAATATATCCTAAACATCTGATTTTTACGTGTAAATTATTTCTTTGTGAATGACGGATTTTTTCCCAATTAGATGGAAGCCCTTCCCAGTCAATACCTTTTTCACTTTTTACAGGGTGTCTAGAAAACCACAGTTAAGAAATGCCACCTGACTGACGTGATCATAGATCACTGGAAATATCAGATGAAAATTCCAGGTGGAGCCTGGTTAATTCATTCTTGTGATAAAATTCCTTTCAGCAATGGATTATCCAAATGACTGGGTTGTGGGTTTCTTTGCAACTTCATTAATTCCCCAAGTATTTGCCACTTCAGAGGCAGCATAGAGGCAGGCAGTCTCTTTGATGCCTGGGAGATTCTGCAGATTTCAAGGCCAATGGACAGAGTGTCTGTAGATAAATGGCTGTGAACTGTCTCTGGTTAGACCAGAGTCTGAGGGTAAGGAAGCAATGAAAAAGACTGGGGTTTCCTCAAAAATAGTTAAAAGCTGCACTGTCCAGTATAGTAGGCACTAGCCACTTGTGGCTTTTTAAATTCTAATTCATTAAAATTAAATAGAAAGCTTAAATCAAGCTCAATAGTCTCACTAGCTACATTTTAAGTGATCAATGACCACATGTGGCCAGTGCCTACTGCGTTGGATGGCACAGATACAGAACATTTCCATCACCACAGAAAGTTCTACTGGACAGCGCCGCTACTCAGGGAGATAGAAAGGATGAAAGCTTGATTCGAGTGGTGGCTGGAAGTTCTGAAGAATGTTTAACTAGGCAGTGGTTGCTCTCATGACAGCATGTAAACTGGAGTAGGAAGCTAATGGAATGGGCAGATTTAGACTGGGCAGTAAGGGTCTTTGTGTACAGGGGAGGGACAGATTCTCATGGTTGGCCAGGGATAATGAATGGCTCAGTACCTCAGAGCCTCTGACAATTAATACATCTTCTGTCTATTGAAAGGCAACTTACAGCTGGGCATGGTGGCTCACACCTGTAATCCCAGCACTTTGGGAGGCCAAAGTGGGTGGGTTACTTTGAGCTCTGGAGTTCAAGACCAGCCTGGGCAACATGGTGAAACCTTGTATCTACTAAAAATACAAAAAAATTAGCTGGGCTTGGTGGTGCACACCTGTAATCCCAGCTACTTGGGAGGCTGAGGCTGGAGATCACGCCACTCTACTCCAATCTGAGCAACAGAGAGACACTCTGTCTCAAAAGAAAGAAAGGCAACACACAAATGATGAAAAGGTGAAGTATGGGGAAAAACAAAGACAGATGAAACATTACTTGTTCACATTATAACCCATATTTTTGACTCACATTTTCTATGAGCAGTGGGTATACACCACCTTACCCCACCAATCCTTCCTAGAACCCAGCTGCTCAGGAAAACATTCTATCCACCTGAGCATATAGTGCTTTCTGCGGTGCTGTAGTCTAGTCTACTTCTTTATATACCTTTTATGGTGGGTGCTCTACTCTTAGATTTTGTGGCTCCGCCTGTGGTAGACATCTGCTCTTGAGTTACTCAGCTCAGCCTGTGAAATCTTACTTTTGTGCTCAGGGATCAGGATCAGAGGTTCTGCTTTTATGTCTTATGACATTTTCTGATAATTGTTTCCATTCATTCATTCAACAAGTATTTTTATTAAACACCTACTAGATACCAGACATTTGCTGACTCTTCTATTTTCTTCTCCAGTGACAACTTCATTGTTCTGGTTGAGATTTAAACATTAATAAAATGAAATTGCAAAGCCAGAACTTAATATTACAAAATATGTTCTAAGTAGAGCAAACCACATTGTTTAGAAATCTGGGCTAAATGGATTAACATCTATCTCAGGAGCTGAGAAACTTGTTTGGCTTTATGCTGTGGTTTAAGATCTCCTCTGATTACTCAACAACCTTAAGTCCCTGTATCAGTTTCTAAGAGTTGCCACACAAATAACCACACACTGGGTGGCTTAAAGTTACAGGTATGTATTCTCTCACAGTGCTGGAGGCCAGAAGTCTGAAGTCAAAGTGTCAGCAGGGCTCTCTGAGGGCTCGAAGGATGCATACCTCCCTGCCTCTTCCCGGCCCTGCAGGTTACTGGCCCTCGTTGGCTCTTGCCTGGCCTGAGCTGCATCGCTCCAGTCCCTGCCTCCCTCACCAGAGGGCTGCCTTCTCTGTGTGTCTGTGCCCAATCTCCTTCTCCTTTCTCTTAAAAAGATACCCGTCACTGGATGAAGCTGGAGGCTATAATTGTAAGCAAATTAACAAAGGAACAGAAAACCAAATACCACATGTTCTCACTTATAAGTGGGAGCTAAACATTTAGGACACATGGACATAAACGTGGGAACAACAGACACTGTAGACCACCAGACAAGGGAGGGAGGGAGGTGTGGGTTGAAAAACTACCTATCGGGTACTATCATCACTACCTGAGTGCAAAATACACATGTAATAAACCTGCACATGGACCCCCTGTATCTAACATATAAGTTGAAATTAAAAAAAGAAAAAGATTCAAAAAAAGATTAAAAAGAAAAAAAATGCTGATCGCTGGATTAAGGTCCATTTTAATCCAGTAGGACCTCATCTTGGCTTGATTGCATCAGCAAAGTGGATTACATCTGACTTATTTCCAAATAAGGTCACATTCACTGGTACCAGGGGTTATAACTTGAGCATATGTTTTTGGAGGACACAGTTTGACCCATAACAGTTCCCTCAAATATATATACACAGACTATACATGCAGGTCATTGATTCCAGCCCTGATACAAGTAGTAAGGAAGCAGGACAGCAGAGAGAGGAGAGCGTGAGGTTTAACAAGAGAAGAAATAACATTACTCTGACCCTTGGTCCTTCCAGCTCCTCCAGGCAGCAGATGGGATGAGCCGTGAGGAAGATCAAAGACAGTCTGGGACCAGAGGGCAGAGTGATGAGCACACTAGACACCAAACGGGTCATAAATCACTTCTGGTCCTTTTAAGTTGCTTTTCGTGCCTTTTATTTTCTCCCTCCGCTCTTTCCTACCACTTGCTTCTTCTCTCTCTGCCCTCACTATTCCATTTTCCATTCAGTCTCTCTGTCATCCTCATTCTTTGAGCCCCGAAGCAAGGAAGAAATACATTATGTGATCAAAGAACTTCCAAAGGACATTTACGTTTCCCCATTTGATTATCAGTACTTTATGAAATTTCATCATTTATGGACAAAACAACTCAAATGCAGCATTTTGAGGACAAACTGTAGAGCAGGTTTGTAAAGTTCTTTGTGCCTGATGTCAACCAAGGTTTGCTTGAGCCAGTTTTCTTAAATCTTCCATCCTGTCTTACTCATTTCCAGAGTACATGGTAGCAATGTACAGTATCTTATTAACCAATATGTAGACATAGAAACAAATTAAGAAAACAGGAAGGACATCTCTTAACATTTCTTAAAGGGTTGGCTCATGTTATTGGTTAATCTACTCTGATTTCAATGAGACTTTTGGTCATTCCTATTACAAATATTTATAATGTGCCCGCTATGAACAAAGGATTTTGCTACCATGAGTGGATGATACAGAAATAAATAAGACAGTCCCTGCTTTCAAGAAGTTTGCAGTTTTGGGAGAAAGATATATATAAACAACTCTTACATAAGGTAAAACGGGATAAATGCTGCAAGAAATGTTCAAAGTGTTTGGGATGTATTTGAGAAAGAAGGGATTAATTATGACTGGGAGTGTTCTTAGAAGAGGTAATAGAGTTTGTGTTGGGAATTCAAAAGTGGCAAGTACACCAATAGTAGGCATTCCTCAAAAGACGTTACCACTAGAGCTACTTGAGCAAAGCTGCTGAGGCAAGACGGAATAGACTATATTCTGGGAGAACACTAACAACTGTTGAGTGTGGTTCAAGAGAAGTGTCGTGCAAAATAAGGCTGAAAAGAAGTTTAAAGATCCAAGAGTGAAGCATTTTGCTTTGAATTCTATGTTTAGAGGCGAATCACCAAAGTTTCTAATTGGAGAATTAGGAGATCAGTTAGAAGGCTGTTGAAATGGTCTAAGAGTTCAAAAATGAAGAGCTGACTGAGGACAGGAGCAGAGGATGTGGTGAATGGGGAGCCTGGAGGCATAAGGTAGAGGTAGAATCAAAAGGTCCTGGCAGGTGATGGGATGTTGAAGATGAGGGAAACCACGGAGCAATTAGAATCTTGGCATTGCATTGCCGTGAACGAGGAAGGGCCCAGGGAGGAGCAGCTTTATGAAGGGAGAAGAGATGGGGTGAAGAAGGGAGAGTGACAACTTCATTTTGGTCTAGTGTTATCTGAAGCTTTTTTTGTTTGTTTGTTTTTTGAATCGGAGTCTTGCTCTGTGGCCCAGGCTGGAGTGCAGTGGCGTGATCTTGGCTCACTGCCACCTCTGCCTCCCGGGTTTAAGTGATTCTCCTGCCTCAGCCACCTGAGTAGCTAGTACTACAGGTGCCCGCCACCATACCCGGCTAATTTTTGTATTTTTAGTAGAGATGGGTTTTCACCATGTTGGCCAGGCTTGTCTCAAACTCCTGACCTCAGGTGATCTGCCTGCCTCAGCCTCCCAGAGTGTTGAGATTACAGGCATGAGCCATTGCACCTGGCCTCTGAAGTATTTTTGTAATAATGATGTAGGGAGGTCCAGCAGGTAGTGAAAATGCATTTTTGGAATTTTGAAGAGCAGTCAGGGCTAGGTTCTTAGGCTCAGAGATGAAGAGTATTAACTAAAGAATGAATTTTACAAAGAAAGGGGATGACAAGCTCTTTCTATACTATAGAAATACTATATTATCGGCCGGGTGCGGTGGCTCACGCCTATAATCCCTGCACTTTGGGAGGCTGAGGTGGATCACCAGGTCAGGAGATCGAGACCATCCTGGCTAACATGGTGAAACCCCGTCTCTACTAAAAAATACAAAAAATTAGCCAGGCGTGGTGGCGGGCGCCTGTAGTCCTAGCTAGTCAGGAGGCTGAGGCAGGAGAATGGCTTGAACTTGGGAGGCAGAGCTTGCAGTGAGCCGAGACAGTGCCACTGCACTCCAGCCTGGGCGACAGAGCAAGACTCTGTCTCAAAAAATAAAAAATAAAAAAAACCACATTATCCACATTTGAAGTAAATTTATTGTATTGGAGAGACACAGAAACAAAAGCATTAGCATTTACTAAGCATAACTGCCTAAAGAGGAAAAGGTATACAAAAAGGAAAAACATTAATAGGGTAAGAAAAGACAAGGATTCTATGGAAGGAAGTATGTGTCACTCTCAGGGCCTAATTGAAAGAAGTATTTGATTGAAGGATGTCTCATTATTGGGGGATTTAAAATTTTCTAATGGGTCATTGAAATGTTATATAATATATTTACACAAAAATTTGGATAGGACAGATTACAGGGCTTTCCAGGCAGCCATTGAACTGGAAAAATACTTTTACCTGCTATACTTAAGTCCTTCTAATCAAGTAAAAGACATTTCTAGTTTTATGTAATTTGACTATGATTTCCCCAATGGTTGTCCAAAATGGAATGGGCTTCATTGGGAGGCCTTACATTTTCCACTCAGGAAATGTTCAAGAAAAATCTGATCGGCCATTTGTTGAGGATATTTCAAAAGGCATCCCTACTTTGAGTGGGAAGCTGGCCTCAATGACACCCTGAATGTGAGAGCTTTCCATGTTGTTTCCAGGATTGGGAGCTCAAGACTGTGTCAGGCACTGTCTATAAGAAGCTGGTTACTGTCCTCTGACAATCCTGTTGTTAATTCTCATGGAACCCAAAGTTAAAAGGACCACAGAAAATTGTAAATAATTAGTGCCTTTCATCTTTCCTCATGATTCTTATTTTCTAACCTTTTTTTTAAATTTGAGACGGAGTCTTGCTCCGTCACCCAGGCTGGAGTGTAGTGGCGTGATCTCGGCTCACTGCAACCTCCACCTCCTGGGTTCAAGCCATTTTCCTGCCTCAGCCTCCCAAGTAGCTGGGACTACAGGCACACACCAGCATGCTCAGCTAATTTTTGTATTTTTAGTAGAGATGGGGATTTCACCATGTTGGCCAGGATGGTCTTGATCTCTTGACCTCGTGATCTGCCCGCCTTGGCCTCCCAAAGTGCTGGGATTACAGGCATAAGCCACCGCGTCCCGCCAATTCTTATTTTCTAACCTTTTAACGTTTTCAGTTCCTGGGTGTGAAGAATAAGAATGAAAACATGTTTTAATGGATGTTTTATTTTGTTTAAATTTTGAAAGGGGCCATAAAGAGATTTATTTTTAAACAATATCTTTGAAAGTGCATATCCCCTTTTGCATGTGTCTGCTTTGCCTTCAACTTTCCACCCTGCTGTGAGTAGCACTAGAGCTGAGCCGATGCCCTTGAACTTCGCAGCCTGAAAAACCATGAGCTAAATAAACCTCTTTTCTTTATAAATTAAAAAAAAAGTGTTGAGCCAACTTTTCGGGTTTAAATGAAAAAATTATCAAAGTATGTTATAGTTAACAACGTGATACCAATACAAAATGCCTTATATGTTTTTGAATTGACTACAACATTGAAAATTTTGTCTATACATACATGATACACTTAATTACTTAGCTTTTTTTTTTTTTTTGAGACAGAGTCTCACTCTGTGGCCCAGGCTGGAGTGCAGTGGCACGATCTTGGCTCACTGCAAGCTCTGCCTCCTGGGTTCAAGCCATTCTCCTGCCTCAGCCTCCCGAGTAGCTGGGACTACAGGCACCCGCCACCACGCCTGGCTAATTTTTTTTGTACTTTTAGTAGAGACGGGGTTTCACCATGTTAGCCAGGATGGTCTCGATCTCCTGACCTCGTGATCTGCCTGCCTTAGCCTCCCAAAGTGCTGGGATTACAGGCATGAGCCACTGCACCCGGCCTATTTGAATTTTAATTGCTTTTCTGTGCTTGGAATACGTGTTTATGCTCACTATTGTCATATAATTAGTCCAACTGAAAATGGAAAAACTGAAAATAGTCTTCATAAATCTTTTTAAAAACATTTTTTAAATAATTTTTTTGTTGTTTTAATAGAGACGAGGTCTTGCTGTGTTGCCCAGGCTGGTCTCAAACTCCTGGGCTCAAGTGATCCTGCTGCCTTGGCCTCCCAAAGTGCTGGAATTACAGGTGTGAGCCACCATGCAAAGACAGCCAGTCTTTGTAAATATTCAATAAAAATAAAGGTAAAATATAACTGCTTAGTATCTTCCTCTACTCCAGTAGTGCTTTTCTAATAGATTAAAAATAAGATTTTTGTTCTATCGTTTTGCTGTTTTGTAGTCTTGGAGTCAGTCTTAGTTCATGTGCAGTTCTCGTTAGCAAGCATCGTAGTCACATCTACTTTGCTAACAATAGGTGGCACCAGCACACAAGCATCTCATCTGTATTCAACCCAACAGAAATACCAAGAGATAGGAGGGAAATAGAAAATATTCAAAATGCTCGAAGGCAACGAATTCAATTCTGATGAGCAGATATGTTGGGGAGCCACGTGAAATAAGAGTTGTGCTCCAGCGGGTAGGCGCTTCAAACTATGGACATAAATGCCCAAATATGTGGGGTAGTTTGGTCTTTTATTGAGAAAAATGAAAGAAAAACAAGCTGTCTTGGGAAATGTCTAACCAGAAAATCTATCTGATTTCTCAAAATAAATTCTGAAGAATAGAGGACACCAATGATTGTACCTGTGTGTCCCACTACAACACTGGCAGAAGTCGAAGCTGCAACGAGAGAGTGGGGAAGAAAAAGCAAGAAGGGTAGAAATAGGATGATAATCAAATGCCCCAGGACTTTGAAACTTGAAAAAAAGGTGTTATGTACTTTCTGCTTATTTTTTCCTAAAATGTATAAAAAGCGTCCTGATCACACAGATGACTAAGAAAATGTCCTCAGGGGAGAGAAAAACCCATGAAGATGGAGAATTGATTACAACTATCATACAGCGTTTCTCGTCACTTACAGTTTTGCATTTGCAAAACTAGCACACATGAAAATTTACTTTCATTAATTTTTTCTTGTTCTTGTTCTTTCTCTTTCTTTTCCTTTTTCTTTTTTTTTTTATTTTGAGACGGAGTCTTCCTCTGTCGCCTAGGCTGGAGTGCAGTGGCACAATCTTGGCTCACTGCAATCTCTGCCTCCTGGGTTCAAGCAATTCTCCTGCCTCAGCCTCCTGAGTAGCCGGGGTTTCAGGCACCCGCCACCATACCCAGCTAATTTTATTGTATTTTTAGTGGAGACAGGGTTTCGTCATGTTGGCCAGGCTGGTCTGAAACTCCTGACCTCAAGAGATCCACCTGCCTTGGCATCCCAGAGTGCTGGGATTACAGGCATGAACCACCATGCCCTACCCTTTTATTAATTTTTTCTTAAGAAGTAGTGCAATTTGGGTGTTTATCACCAGAGTGGTGCCAACCTTCACTACACAAAGGTTTCTTTTAAAATAAGCTAAATTTAATTGTATATCACCTTGTAAAAATCTAATTGCTGTTAAATTTTCTCTTTCAACTAAAATCTTTATTGAAATAAGAGCACAACAATCAATGGATTAATTTAATACCTCTGAGTCTCCTTTATTTATTTGTGAAATGTAAGGGAGGAATATTTTAAATGTTCCTCCACTGTTGCATAAGAATGATACATGATTTAGAGCAAGAATTAAGGAAATATAAACACCGAAGTACAATAGTACAACTAAGTATCTTATTATGAATACTTTAAAGTTAATTCTTTAATTTTTTTCCTTCTAGTTATAGGTTGACACATTTATTTTGAATCTTTTTTTTTTTTTTTTTTGAGACGGAGTCTCACTCTGTCTCCCACGCTGGAGGCCAGTGGCACGGTCTCGGCTCACTGCAAGCTCCGCCTCCTGGGTTCACACCATTCTCCTGCCTCAGCCTCCCGAGTAGCTGGGACTACAGGCGCCCGACACCACACCTGGCTAATTTTTTGTATTTTTAGTAGAGACAGGGTTTCACCGTGTTAGCCAGGATGGTCTCGATCTCCTGACCTCATGATCCGCCCGCCTCGGCCTCCCAAAGTGCCAGGATTACAGGCGTGAGCCACCACGCCTGGCCTATTTTGAATCTTTGCTAATACCAAACATCTACAGGGGTATAGTATGGCTCAGGTGGTTTTTGGACTTTATGGTCTTTGGAGTAAAAATACATTGCTTTGAATATATACACATTACTTGAATATCTTTTGCTAATAAAATATTTCTTCTATTATCTACTTTTCTTGCTTGCCTATGGAAGCTATGATTACATCTCAAATCCTAATTTTTTTTTTTTTTTTTTTTTTTTTTTTTTTTTTAGACGGAGTCTTGCTCTGTCGCCCAGGCTGGAGTGCAGTGGTGTGATCTCGGCTCACTGCAGGCTCCGCCTCCCGGGTTCATGCCATTCTCCTGCCTCCCGAGTAGCTGGGACTACAGGTGCCCGCCACCACGCCCGGCTAATTTTTTTGTATTTTTAGTAGAGACGGGGTTTCACCGTGTTAGCCAGGATGGTCTCGATCTCCTGACCTCGTGATCCACCCGCCTCAGCCTCCCAGAGTGGTGGGATTACAGGTGTGAACCACCGCGCCCGGCCTCAAATCCTAATTTTTAAATCAAATACTTAAAACTAGTAATTCTCCTTAGCAATTCAATAAGTTTTGTAATCTAACCTTAATACTCGTCAATGATACAAAATACTTTGGAAGGTGAAGCATTAAAAAACAACTTTAAGAAACATACACTAATATAACATACGGTGTTTTTAAATATTAGGTCAAATTATATATTTTTTTTTCATAAAATCACTCCCAACATTCCGAATTACCCAGATTGCCAGAGTTTGATAATTGTCTTTACTTGTATATATCTCTCTCCAAGTAGATGCTAAGGTACTTGAAGCCAAATTACTTTCTTGAGTATTTCACTGATAATTTTTTGTGCTACTTTCTCTGCCTTCCCCAATCCTTGAATCCTTCTTAGTCTGATGTCACACATCTTAGATGGATTCTGATCCTGTCTGGGTTTCTGTCAGAAGTAATCCAGTATCCTTATTATTTTGTAAGAAACCTGCACTTCTGCTACCACTATTCCAACTGCTTTCTTCCAGAATTTTGTAATTTCTCACCTGCTGATGTGTCTCTCCTGATCTCAATATTACTTAAGTGTGCATTTTAACAGAGTATCAGAAAAGAGAGAAGATGAATGTGTGTGTGCGATCTGTCTTCTTTTTTTTTGTGAATATATATTTTTTATGTAGTCATTTTTATTTACAATTGAAACTCTGGGAATTCAAAATTAACATCCTTGCCCGTGAGCTTCTTATAGACACCAGAAAAAGTTTCAACCTTGTGTTCCACGTTGTTCTGCTGTGCTTTGTCCAAATGAACCTTTATGAGCCGGCTGCCATCTAGTTTCACGCGGATTCTCTTGCCCACAATTTCGCTTGGGAAGACCAAGTCCTCAAGGATGGCATCGTGCACAGCTGTCAGAGTACGGCTCCTGGGACGCTTTTGCTTATTTTTCGTACAGCTTTTTCGAGTTGGCTTAGGCAGAATTCTTCTGTGAGCGATAAAGACGACATGCTTCCCACTGAACTTTTTCTCCAATTCGCGTACTAGCTAGACTTGAATTTTCTGGAAAGATTTCAGTTGAGGAACGGGAACAAAGATTATGATAGCTTTCCG
Organism: Pongo abelii; assembly: GCF_028885655.2. Lineage (NCBI taxonomy): Eukaryota > Metazoa > Chordata > Mammalia > Primates > Hominidae > Pongo > Pongo abelii. The sequence goes on from NC_071999.2 coordinate 23,467,446, forward strand.
ACCACCACCAACTCTAATTTCCTTGGCTGCGGTAATATTCAGCTCCCTGAGCTGAGCCTTGAGGTCCGAGTTCATCTCCAGCTCCAGAAGAGCCTGGGAGATGCCCGACTCGAACTCGTCCGGCTTCTCGCCATTGGGCTTCACGATCTTGGCGCTCGAACTGAACATGGCTCGGGAGAGCTCGCCGAGCGCCGCCCTAGGAAGAGGTCTTCTTTAACTAGAACTGAAAGTATTTTTATGGTTATTTGGGTGAGAATTTAAAACATTAATTTAGATTGGTGGTTCTTAAGTGTGGTCCTTGGACAGCGGCATCAGCATCACCTGGGTGTTTGTTAGCAATGCAGAATCTTGGACCTGTCCTGGACCTGCTGAATCAGAATTTCAGGGATAGGGCCAAGTACTCCTTGCTTTAGGAAGCACTCCAGGTGATTCTATTGCAAGGTAAAGTTTGAGAGCCACTAATTTAATTGGACATTCTTAGGGCATCGATTCTTTGTTAACCTCTTTGTTTTTATATTGAGTGAATGTTTGTACTTCTCTTTATTGTTTCCTTCTTTTGACTTTCTTTTTGTTTATTTATTATTAACTTCCTAAGGGCACATCTAAATTTTAGTCTTTATTCTTTTCTAATATAAGCATATGTCTTAAAATTTTTGTGAAGTACCGATTTTGCTGTATCCTCACAAGTTTTCAAATATAGTATTTCTAGTATTCATTTACACACATTCAAAATTTTCCGTTACAATATCTTCTTTTACCCCTTTTTCAAGGTTTAAAAATTCCAAATATAGACTTTGGTTTATCTTTTTGTTACTGTGTTTCTCAAGTTTAGAGAATGTGGCCAGTGTGATATTTCTTTGAAATATAGAGACTTGCTTTATTTTACTTTCTGTAAATATCTCATTTGTGCTTGAGAAGAACGTGTATTTTCTAATTATTGACTGTGTTCTGAATATGTTCATTAAGTCAAGCTTGCCGTTGTGTTGTTTGAATTCTCTATAGCTGTAGATACTGGTTTTTATTGTTTGTTTCCTTGACTTGGCTTTTCTCTTTGTTTGAGAAAGATGTGTTGAACTCCCCTATCCCCCACCTTATGATGGTAATTTCTCAATTTCTTCCTGCAGTTCTAGCAACATTTGCTTGATACACTTTGAGATACATAAATTTTAGAATTACAGTGATTTGGAATTTCTTTTTCTATATCTTTACTTTTAAATTTTCCGTAGTCCAGATGTTTTAGGTCTGATTTTTGTGAGCTGCATATGGCTGGTTTTTGCCTGTTTTTTATTGGAAAATTTGACCCACTTTTATTGGGATTATAGATATATTTCATTTTGTTTCAATCATCTCACTTGGTACTTTCTATTTGTCTAGGTTTTCCTATGCTTTTACTCCTTCCCTCTTGCCTTTTAAATACTGATTTAAAAAATTTTATTCATTTAATTCATTATTTCCCTGTCTACTGGCTGAAAATTATTACATTCAAAAAAAAAAAAAAGAAAAGAAAAGAAAATCATTACATCTATTTTCATGCTTGAAATCTTACTATGCATGCAATTATCCCCTGTTATCCGTGGGTGATTGGTTCTAGGACCCCTAAGGATGCCAAAATTCATGGATGCTCAAGTCCCTTATATATAAAATAGTATAGTATTTGCATATAACTTATGCATATCCTCTCATATGCTTTAAATAATCCCTATTACAATGTTAATGCTGTGTAAATAGTTGTTACACTATATTGCTTAGGGGATAAAGACAAGAAAAAAAAGTCTGTACATGTTCCATATAGATGGAACCGTTGTAGGCTGAAGTCTATTTTCCATCTGTCATTGATTGAATCTATGAATGTGAAACCTGTGGATACAGAAGGGTGAATGTACTGACTTTATCAACACTTCCAATTAATATTTTAGTCTCCTTTTGAACAATTCAGGTCCTTAGAATGCTTTAGCACTGATCACTTTCTCCCAGCTTACATGTGATTTTCATCCATTATTTCATTCTATCCTTTTGCTTATTATTACAAATCAGACACTGCTGTTGATTCAAAAGACAAATACTTCCTTGGATTTTCCCACAATTTAAACAAGTTATTTGCCCACCGTTTCTTCCTATATTTCAGTTCCTCCTTCTGATATAATTTTTTTCTTTTTTCTGAATACATCTTTTAGAAATTCCCCTAGTATAGTCTATTGGTGGTAAACACTCCTAGTCTTTAATTTATCAGAATATTTCTTTATTTTGAACTCTTGAAAGATAATGTTTCTGGACATGTAATTCTAGATTGATAATTACTTATTCTCAGCATTTTGAAGATATTTGACTGCATTCTTGCTTCCATTTTTGCTTCTGAGATATCTACTCACTATCCAAGTGTTAATTCTTAGTGATTTGTCTTTCTGCTGTTAAGAAGTCTTTCTGTAGTAATCAGTAGTTTACTAAGATGTATCTAGATATAAACTTTTTCTTGTCTTCTTACATAATGTGGTGCTTCCAATGTCTATTAATTCATGTCTTTCTTTAGTACTGGAAAATTTTGTCATTATCTTTTCAACTACTATCTCTTCTCCATTTTATTTCCTCCTTCTATTAGACTTTTATTTTCCATTCTCCTGTATCTATTAATGCCTTTTTCAAATTGAACAGATGGCAACATCACTTTTGAGTTAAAAGAGTAAAGGTTGCATGTATAATTCTCTACACTCTCTCTTCCCTGTATTCTTGCCCTCTATGCTGTATTCTGAATAATTTCTTCAGATCGGCCTTCCAGTTCACTGATTTTTTCTTCCACCATGTTTTCTGCTGTTTAATATGTTGATTGTTTTTTATTTTGACAATTGCTATTTTTTATTTATAAACTATAAATGTTTCATTTTTGATATTTCCTATAGTTTGATTTTTTTAATTCCATCTAAACATAATATGCATAATATTTTATCGTCTATGGGTGGTAATGTAAATATCTGAAGCTCTTGGGTATCCAATTCTGTTGTTTGTTATTTCTGCTGACTCCCACTCTTGGTGATTTCTCTTTTCTTTTTTGGCTTCATGATTTTTTGATTGGGGGCTCATATTTGGTTGATCTTAATGTGTGGAAAACCTGGGGACCTAAGTTGAGGTTGTTTGTTTCTGCTGGAGGCCAGGGTTTTCATTAGGCCCTTGTAGACCCTCTGGCCAAACCATTGTATCTTAAGTTGACTCCCCTCCCTTTGCGCGGGCTAGGTTAATGTTAACATTTATCTGTGGGGCAATGCTGCCCTTTACCTATTCTTGTAGCTCACTATTTATTTTTTATTCTTGTGGGTTTTTATTGTGAATCAATTAGAGTAGGATAGTTTGCATGATTTTAATAAATAATTCAAAAAAATCTCAGTGATTTACAACAATACAAGTTGAATTCTTAGCCATTCAAGGTCTGCTCCAGGTCAGAGTACCTGCATCTACAGCACACCTGTCCTCCATGCCATGATCTACCTGTCCTGGTTACTTTGTTCTTTTGGCTCCACTATCTCAAGGTGAGGCCTCAACTTCATGGCATATAGGGAAGAGAGAATGTAGAGAATTATACATGCAACCTTTACTCTGTTAACTCAAAAGTGATGTTTGCCATCTGTTCATTTTTAACCATACAGAACTAGTTATGTGACTTCCCTCTGCAGGGGACCTGAGAAGTACAGTTTTCCATGTGCCCAAGAAAGAATAAAGAACCAGGTGTCAGGGAACCCTAGTAATGCCTGCAATATCTTAATTACTGTAAGCCTAGTGATACACCAAAAATTGTATATTATGCAGAATTTATTTGTTTCGCAGTGAGAGGGCCTACCAGACTATCTAGCCTACCATTCTGCTGGATTGGAAATTCCTAGGTTATTCTGATGTGGCACTAAGATTGAGAAGCAATAGGTGTCACAAATCCTATTTTGATTTTTAAAAAATTTAATTGACTAGTTCTTCTGAGATGTGTGGAATTAGGAAATACTATCTAATTTGATTTACCTAAGGGCAAAAACTTGTACTCTTTAAATTTAATAAATGGAATTTAGTAGATATGAGTTTGGACAGAGACAGAATAGAGTAGGTCATATAAATATAAAGGAAGATTTTTTTAAAAATGTGGATTAAACAGGCTGGGTGCCGTGGCTCATGCCTGTAATCCCAGTACTTTGGGAGGCCACGGCAGGTGGATCACGAGGTCAGCAGATCAAGACCATCCTGGCTAACATGGTGAAACTCCATCTCTACTAAAAATACAAAAAAAAAAAGGTCAGCCAGGCATGGTGGCAGGCGCCTGTAGTCCCAGCTACTGGGGAGGCTGAGGCAGGAGAATGGCGTGAACCCGGGAGGCGGAGCTTGCAGTGAGCCGAGATCACACCACTGCACTCCAGCCTGGGCAACAGAGCGAGACTCCATCTCAAAAACAAAAAAAAAGCAAACAAACGTGGATTAATCAGGACTGGGAAAGGTAAATAATTTTTGGGAAAAAGGTAAATAATTTTTGGAAAAATGTATAAGGCACACATGCTATAATTCACCACTATCCTTTGAGCATTTTCAGATTCCTCTCAGGTAAGTATCAATAGTGGTACTCAGGTGAAATAATTAATTCCAGAGCATTAAGGATGTGTAACATTAGTGGAATTAGTTCTTTTTAATTTTTATTAAGATGATTAATCTTTTTACTTCTTTTATTGATTAAAAAAACATGTTGTGATAGAAGTTTATATATGTTTTTCCCTAGGCTCTGAAATAAGCTAAATTAAGAAGCGCAATAAAACACGTCAAGATTAACAAAGTTAATTGATATATTTTACTCCAAACTCTAGTAAGGCTTATTAGGATCTCTGTCTCTAAGTCTAATGTGAGTTACAGAGTTTTGAATAATTGCCCTGTATGCAGCTGGAAGAAACAACTTAAACAGGAAAGAAATGTATTATGTCACAACACTATTAAGGAAGCAAATATAGAGTTACTAGTGTTTAAATCTATTTTCAGTATTTTAAAATTATATGTTGCATAAAAATGCTAAACTCAAAGCAGCTTATTGAGTCTCTAGTTTCTTTGTCTGAGCAGCTGCCAAGGGCTAATGATTATAATTAGTATTATTATTGTTAATAATAATAATAATTAATAGTAAAGTCTATCTTAAAATGTGACGCTTTAAAAAATAATATTGAAGATGACAAAGTATATATTTCTCCCTCAATAAAGTTTAAGATTGTAAAACTACATCATAATTATTGTTTCCAACAAAGCATATCGTATTTTTTTTTTTTTTTTTGAGACAGAGTTTCGCTCCTGTTTCCCAGGCTAGAGTGCAGTGGTGCGATCTCAGCTCACTACAAATTCTGCCTCTCAGGTTCAAGAGATTCTCCTGCCTCAGCCTCCCAAGTAGCTGGGATTACAGGTGTCTGCCACCATGCCTGGCTAATTTTTGTATTTTTAGTAGAAACAGGGTTTCGCCACTTTGGCCAGGCTGGTCTCGAACTCCTGACCTCAGGTGATCCACCCAGCTCAGCCTTCCAAAGTGCTGGGATTACAGGCGTGAGCCACCACACCCAGCCAGCACATCATATTTTAACTGGGATTATATCCTCTAGTCAAGATACTTAAAGAAAATACTTATGAAAAATACATCAAATTCTTTGGGAAAAGAGATGCTATCTGAATAGAGGGAAAGTTATGATTATTCTAACATTTGTACTAACCGCAAGAGAGAAAGACTTGTTTTTTTCATTATATGCATTTATATGAAGGTTTGAGTTTTCTAGAAGTTAATTTTATTTTTTAGTAAAATTGACCTCAAATTTTAAAGATATTCTTTCCCAAAGTAAATTGTGGTATAGGATTCTGCAGATTTCTTAAATAATGACCAACTAAAAGGAAAAGGTTTTTGTTGGCACTTAACTGTGGTATAATAAAAGGTAACATGAGCGATACCTCATGCCTTGCACTGATACAGTGTCCAACATGTTTGGGCTCGCTTACTGATCCAAAAGCCCTAGGAGGAAGTCACCGTGTTTGACTGCTGAGGACGGAGGCTCGGAGAAGTTAGGTGAGTTCTGTCGCCCAGGCTGGAGTGCAGTGGTGAGATCTTGGCTCACTGCAACCTCCACCTCCCGTGTTCAGGCAATTCTCCTGCCTCAGCCTCCCGAGTAGCTGGGATTACAGGAGTGTGCCACCTTCCCCGGCTAATTTGTGTATTTTTAGTAGAGACGGGGTTTCACTCTGTTGGCCAGGCTGGCTGGTCTCAAACTCCCGACCTCAGGTGATCCACCTGCCTCAGCCTCCCAAAGTGCTGGGATTACAGGCGTGAGCCACCACGCCATGCTCAGTCTTCCTTTTCAACTCAGTGTTGTGCTACTTCTCAGGGAGAAAGTCATTGAACTACACTATTGATATATTGCTCTTTTTAAAACTAACCTCCCACCCCAACTAATGAATTTTCAGTGGGATAATAGGTAACATCTGAAATTGGAAATTTCTTCTCCAATTTTAAAAGAATTGTATACTTTTAGATCTGGGAGAAATCTTTGAGAGTATTTATTAACTTTACTTTTAAAAAGGAAATAAACCCAGAGACTTGAAGTTTTTGCATTGGATCCAGCAATAGAACCCAGATCTACTGACTCCTAGTTACGCACTTTCTTCTAAGTGAAGATTTTACTTTTTTTTATTTAAAAAAAAAAACACCAATTGTTGTTAGGCTTTAATAATTTAGCATACTCTAAGATAGACTAATAAAAACAAAGCGTAGCATGTTAGATTGTTAATGATTAAAGTCTTGTTTACTTCTTACCAAATAATCATGAAGCTACATTTCCTACCTCCAACACTTTCTTTTTTCTTACCTGTCTTTACTAATTAATTCTTGTAAAATGTGCATCCAGTTTTTTTAAATGAGAAAGTGACAAGAAGGTGAGTCTACTGCTTTTATTGATGATAAACAGTGATATAAAAATAAATGCCCTACATGTGCCTGAAAATGTCTTTGGGAAACGTTTTACCTCCTGGGTATTCTGTTGGAAGACTTTGGGAGATTGGCTCCATAGCTTGTGGTCACCAACCTGATGGCCTGGTAACAACATTTTGGGGGCCAGTCTGTACCTCACACTTCTGTGTCAATTTATTCAGCAGAGGCATTGCTTCTCTGGGCTGTGTTGTAAGAAGGTTCTTCAATTGACCATTGCCCCATCATAAGCACCCTAGCAGATGCTGTCTTATTATAGCTTATGGTAGCCACCTTTCTGTAGTCCTGTTCTAGCTCTCCTGTGACAGCAACAGCAGCTCTGGGGTTTGATGAAATCCACGGTTAGGCAGCAATATCAGCCATGCCCCATGGGAAAGGCTCAACTCTCATTGCGGAAGTAGCATAGAGATCGCTGAAGTGTAGACTCATCATTTCCAGTGGTTTCCTAATTGTGGAATAGAGAGAAGACCAACAGCTTTGATAGCAGAGGAGCAGGGAGAAGAGAGGGAAACTAGTGTTTACGAGGTACCTGCTCAGGGCCAGCAACATGCTAGGGTCAATTATTGAATCTAGATATAATCTCCATTTTATGGAGTGAAGAATTCCATCTCTGAGAGGTCAGGTAACTTGTCCGAGATTACCGAATTTACCTGGGCAGACCTGAGATTCAAGTCCATGTGGCCAGCTTTGGGCCTGATTGTGCTAGGACCCTCAAAGTTCTGCTGAGCCTGCCCGGCTGCATTTCCCAAGCTCCAGGTCAGGTGGCTTCTGCATTGGCTGGGTTAATAGGAGACACTGGTTGGAGCTTGGCAGGGAGAAGCCAGTGAATCTCTCCCTTTCATTCTCTCTTCCATGGCTTTGCTAGGCCCATCAGGGGTCCTGCTGCACCAGGTGACCGTGAAGGCCACTCACCCCTCTCGCGCTTTCTTCAGGTTGGTGGCAGTTTCCTGGTGTTGCTAATCCCTGAATTGCTTTGCTCAGCTCTTCCATCCCCTATGTAGCCAAGCTGTTTATTAAATTCTCCAAGAGGCTTCTGGTTCCCTAGCTGGACCCTGACCTCTATTCCAAGTTTACTTAACTCTAAAGGTGGTATTTTAAAAGAAATCATCTGACTTAAGTCCAAGGGCTGCCATTTATTACTTCAATTCTTTTTCTTTAAAATTGAGCTACATTTTTTGCTTTCCTTTCCCCCCAAGATTGTCTGAGGTGCGAATGAGATAATGTAGGGGAAATCTTCGCAGTAAAGTGACATGTTATTGTATGTTTCTTTCCGTGAAACTAATAACATATACACAAAGCCCTGGACTTTGGCCAAGACTTTCTGTCTATAGTCTTCTGCCAGGTGGGGTGGGGGTGGAGTTGAAGATGACTGCCACCTGAGTCTCCCCCATAGGGATTTCAGTTGTCTTGGACGTGGTGTGGCCGACCCACATTGTCAGAAGTCTCCAGGTGTTCCTTATTTGCAGTAGGAGTGTGAATCAAGCACTGCTTTACATCAGTGGTTTTCAAAGTGTGCTCTGCAGACCAACAGCATCACCTGGAAACTTGGTAGAGATGCACATTCTGGGCTTCACGCCAGAGCCACTGACTCACAGCCTCTGGGGTGGAGCCCAGCACCCTGCATTTAACAAGCCCTCCAAGGGAGCCTGATCCCACTGAAGTGTGGGTGCGGCAGAGTGAGGTGGATGTGTCATACTTCAGCCTCGGAAGTTCGGCCGCCATGGCCTTTCCGTCCTCTCTCACCTGCAGTCTCCGGTTTGCAAAGCGGAGCTTCTGGGCACCTCAGCCCCAGTTCCTCTTTGCATTGCCGCTGCCTTGTGCGCGTTATTACCTGTGTGGCTGTCTTGGCTGCTGCTTTCAGCAAACCAAATTTGGATGTGGAAATGGGATTTATTTGTGCAACACCTAGTTATTAAGCACCCACTGTATACCAGAAACCATGAAAGGCCCTGACGGTGTGAAGTCAAAGGAGGGAAGGGTCTCTGCCTTTCCAGTGCTTGTCATCTGAGGACAGACAGAAATAGCTCAGCAATTTTGGAAAACCATAATAAATGCTATGAAACACTGCTCGCTCTAGCTTGTTCTCAAAACATAAGAACAGCACAGTTATTGCTCTTAGGACAATGACTGCAAGATTTATTGATAGCAGGTTTTCTTTTTCAAATAACGAAGATAAAATTAACTTACAATACAGAGAAAGACCAGTTCATCAGACATGTAGTAACAAGGATCAGTATGTCCCCAGAGGGGCAGAACCTGAAGTGAGACCCTTAAGAGTCATAGCCCTGGCCAGGCTGGCCCCAGGCATTGAGGGAAGTTCCAGTAAAGGAGGTACTATGTATATAAGCCCTTGGCGAGGTCATGGGGTTATGGTAACTTACAGGTGCCTCAGCTGAGTTAACCCAAGAACTAGAATTTGGGAGGCAAGGCCTCTGATTGCAGAGCAAATGAAACTACGAATCCCTTGCTTAGTAGCGCAACTATTCACTTGAGCAATAATTAGGAAGGCGAGTGCCTTTAAAAATGAACATATGATTTGGGACATGGTCTGAATTGGAGAAAGCTAGCAATTTTGAAGTGGTAGTGTTGGTTCTCTCCACAAGAGGGCGCCTCTATTCTTTGTTTTTATTTTCTATCTGGAAGCAACAATTTATGTTTAATACTGGCACAGAATAAACAGAAGAGTGACTTATGTTTTGCTGTTTGCAGAGCTGACTTCATGTAAAATTTTGACAGTTTTATTACATTCCAAACAGTTATAGTTTTTTTCCATCAGGACTTTGGGATATGTGGTTAGCACTGTTTCTTTTAACAGTGCTATATTATATCCTTATAATATAATATATAACAGTGCTATATTATATCCTTATAATAAATGAGCTCTATGCTATTTAGATTATCTGTAAAAATATCTCGTTCATTAGTGCCCATGAAAAGGATGTCAGTAAAATAGCCCCCTCCAGAATATGCTTCTGCATATTTGAAAGTATATTTACATAACACAGAAAGCAACTGGTTGCTTCACTTAAAATAGTGAGACAATTGAATGATACATTTGCTTATTGCAGCACTACAGAGACATTACCACTAACAAGTTCAGACAAGTATCATGACAGTTTCTCAGATCCCATCCAGAAATAAGAAAAGGTTGTCTGTCCCAGAGATAGGCCTGGGGATGAGGCGGACACCAGTAAGGATGAAGACATCTGAAAATCAAAAAGTGGTGGCTTTTGAACTTAGTGTGAATTGCAACATAAATAATCAACTAAGCAGATAAGAGAGCATAAAAGCAGAAGTGAAATTTTAATGGCATTGAACGAAAGTGTGTGAAAGTCACACGCCCTGCAGCCCAGGGCCCCGTTATGCCTGGTGGTATGATACATTGGCAAAGGGAGATGCAATTTTTTGAGATTCTTGCAATTTTATGCTTTTCTGGGAAATTTTCTCTTACCCAGCCTTTCCCCCGTACCCCCACCCCGACAATCTTTTTGCTGCTGAACTAATATGACTTTGGGAGGGGATATCCGGGTTAGCGTTTAAGTTCTCTACAGTTTTCTGCAAAGGTTAGAAATATAATATTAAAACTTTTGAGACTAATGATTTTGCTTCACCTTGCTGTGAGAGTTTCTTTCCTTGTGAGGGGAAGAAGACGTGGAAAAAACAAAACAAAACAAAACAACCTCCTGTGCTATGCTATTATGTTAAGCATTTCCCCTAAAAGTCTCATATGTAGATTAAAATGCTCAGCCTTTAAATTAATGTGACCAGGCGTTCACATGGCTGATTATGTCGACAAACTTGGCTGTGTGAAGAGTTGGGGGTCTGGAGTTTATTTCTGTGGATGTAATCAACAGAGATCATGAATGAGAGGAATGGCTGTGGAGCTCTCAGAGTTTCTACTGTGCTCCATGTTTTGTCATTATCCCAGGGTAATTGGAGTTGAGAGGGGAGGACCTCTAATGAGCTGCTTCTCTCCCCTAATGGATGGGAGAGTGGAAATTAGCGCAGCTCCTGCTGTTCTACATGAGTGAACCGCGGCTACTGGAGCCTCCAGTGAGTCCCTCCAGGAAGTTTTAGGCAACTGCCTAATGGTAGCCTCGCTAATGGCAACAATTACAGAATAGCCTTTTCAATAAGACCCGTGTGCATCAGTTAGAGACTAATCTCATTGAGCAACAACAGGCCTGCAACAACGTCCATTCAGTGACTAGCACTTCTGCGTTGTTGGCTAGAAGTGGTTTTCACGTCTCCTGGAGGTTGAGGAGCTCCTGAGAAAGCCAAACACGTTTCATGCGACACGAACCTGTTCCCATTTGCAAAAACAAAGTTGGAATAGCGAGTGAAAAAAGAACCATGCTTTCTCTTAAAACCCATCTTCTGCAGAGCTAGCCCCTTGCTGATTTCAGGCATTCCATTCAACAAGTATGGAGCAGTAAGTCACAGACAGAACCATTTGTCAGCCCCCAACCTCTGATTTCATGTTTACAAACTGCAGCACTTCGGAAGGGAAAATGGAGGGGCAAAAGACAGAAGGGCGTTCACCTGACGCGAGTCCATAAGGAAGGCTGGATTCACTCTAGCGGCAAGAGCTGTTCAATGCTATTTAGGATAACTGAACCGGCTACTATCACAGGTTTTAATAACACAAGTGTGACAAAAACGAGTGCTGCCTGTCCTTGCCCAGGAGAGCCCTGTAACTTCAGGCCACAGGACGGCTCCCGGTGGCTCATATGGTTGGCTTTGCCTCATCTGTTAGAATAACCAGCCTTGCCCGATCATGGCAGCATTGACTGGACCCCAGAAGGAAATGAACTTGTGTGACCAGAGTGAGGCACCCCACATGCAAAATGTAAGCACCTCATGTGCTCCCTCTCGGGGTCATGCCAGTACAGGTCTAGCTCCCGAGAGGGAGGGAGGGAGGGCCTCTCAAATTTTACAGCAGAAGCACCTTGCTCGCTTTATCCCGGTCTTATCCCTGAGAAGAACCACTTAAATTTTTAGTCATGGGAATCCTTTCTCTAAAGATGTGATTAATTTATTTTTACTAAATTTAATACATTGCTAAATCTGACATAATATGGACACATATAGAGACTATATCTTCTGTGTAGAAAGATATAGGTATTGAATCAGTTGCAAAATGTGTGTGTGTGTGTGTGTGTGTGTGTATATTTATTTATTTATTTTTTTGAGGCAAGGTCTCTCTCTGTCACCCAGGCTGGAGTACAGTGGCGCAATCTCGGCTCACTGGAACTTCCACCCCCCGGGTTCAAGGTATTCTCCTGCCTCAGCCTCCCGAGTAGCTGGAACTACAGGTGTGCACCACTATGTTTGGCCAATTTTTGTATTTTTTTGGTGGAGATGGAGTTTTACCATGTTGGCCAGGCTGCTCTCGAACTCCTGACCTCAAATAATCTGCTGCCTTGGCTTCCCAAAGTGCTGGGATTATAGGCATGAGCCACTGCTCCTGGCCAAGTTGCAAAATATTTTTAATATAAGAAAACAAAACTTAAGACAACAACTAAGTGGTCTCAAAGATAAGCTAGGTCTTTCCCACCATAATAATTTTCTTTCCTTGAGCATAATTGACTGACACGTCTGGTTACTTTTGTTCAAAAAAAGAAAAATGAGAAAGTTTGGATGTGGTTTAGTTTTTTTGGATTTGTGTATGTATGATAGCTGTTACTTTATCACCTTAGAAAAGAGAGCATGAAGGACAAGATAAAATCACAAATATGTCTAGTATACTAAGTTTTAAAAGAGTTGTGATTGGCATTTTTAGGGTTAAGCATTTGTCTCAACTGTAGCATGCAGACACAAAAATTGCTCATGGAATATGATTTCTCCAGATCATCCCTTATTCAGTCAGAATGAGGAGCAAGTGCTGAATTCAGCTCCCAAATGACCAACTTCACTTCTATTATTTGTGTATGAAAATAATTGTAGGTGCAAAAAGGGAGGGGAGCTTCCAAGCGACTGTTCTTAGGTGTGCTGTGGTAACAATGTCGAGGCAAGCTGGGTCCTGCAACAGTCATTCTCAACTTTGGTTTGAGTCATTTCAGTGACTTGTAGCTTTAAAGAGGAGGAGGTGCAAAGAGAAACAGCAGACCTAATGGTGTTTAAAAGAAGAGCTTTCTATGGACTGAATTTTACTCTTTTCATTGCAGAATTGAGAGATGGCAAGCAATTCATGAAGCAGCTATTTCTGGTTTGAAATACAAGTATGGTTTCCCATTGGTTAAACATTTGATGTATTTTTTTAAACACTTTGCCTAAGAGTTCATGATGTGCTTGTAAAGTAATGGTTATTGAGGGAGTTTTTAAATTCCCCAAGGAGCCAATTTTTTGTTATTATTCTCCAAATAGAATGGGAATTTGCTTAAGACAGCAGTGGTTACCTGCACTGATTCCTAAATCAGAAGTAGGGGTAGCACAGGAAGTCACATTTGCACGTGATCTTTGGGTTAAGAAGCAAATTCCTTAACTTCAAAAGCTCAACTGAATCCTTTCCTTTGGAGAAATAGAAAAAAATCCAATGGGCTTCATAAACCTTCTTATCCCACACTGACTCAATCCATAGAATGAAACTGACCCGTAATTTAGGGGTACCAAGGTGAGGTGATGGCATTAGGTGCAGTTTTTGGTCCCCAGAAAACCTCAAGCACGTGAGCAGAATGGTGACCCCTGGCAGCCACAGGACTGTGAGGACGATGTGCCAATTACTGAGGAAAACAAACAGCCGCAGTCTCTACATACCCATCAGGAGATATGAAAAACACAGTGCATATATTTTTTAATTTAGTGCATTTTTGCTGCTCAATAAATGTATAATAATAATAATCATTGCATTTTTATTAGACACTGTGCATTTATGAGCAAGCTTGGTGGTCTCGTTGGGCCTCTGCCAAGGTCTAATGGAGCCTTCATAGTTTCTCAGATTCCTCTTTTTAAGTTTTTCTCTCCTTTTTGCATAGTCTAAGGAAAAACAGCAAAACTCCTTAGCATAAAGAAGTGAAGAAGGTAGTTTTTAGGTTATCTGAGAGTCAATCTACCCCAGCTTTTCCAAGCCAAGGAGCTTCTTAGAGAAATCACAGTGCTCTATAACAAAAGTTGTACAGAAAATAATCACCCACAAAGGAAAAGAAAAATGTTAGCATTAGCCTTTTGTTCCAAAATTGGTTTCTACTCCAAGTCTCAATATTCATTGACCTATAATGCCAAACAGTATGCATTCTTATCAATAATTGCACAGCTGGAACTTGGCACAGAAACACTGCATTGCTTTTTAGAAACCAGAAATGAAACATGGGTGAAGGCAAAGTTAATGCTGTAACATCAAGGCTGAAGAATATACAATGCCTTGAGTGAGTGATAGAAGTTTGGAAAGTGGTCACTTTCCAGTAGTATGTCTATCTGGAAGATAGACATACTATTTGGCATTATAAGTCACAAAAATAATTTTATAGAACTTAAAAACTTCTCCCCTTATATTCAAGCAGATGGCTTTAAGGTCTAATCAAACATCCTGATAACCAATACAATCATGATCAGGAGGGGAGAACTTAATTTTTTGGCACATAACCTTAATTGGTACACTTGTCAGATACAATCAGACTGGAGACGTAGAAGGGAGAGACAGGGAGATTCATTTAGCCAGACAACAAATCGTCATTGAGTGCTTAATATGGACCAGCCCCCTTTCTTAAGACTTGGATACATCAGCAAACAGGACAAAGAGTTACAATTGGGTGGGCATGGGGAAACATTCTACTGAATAGAGAGTTCGAGGAAGTCTAATATATAGTGTAAGGTTGGAAGGTGAGGAAAATGAAAATGAAATGAGATCAGTGTTACTCAGTTTGGGAAGACACAGTTAGAATGAGACTTACTGATGATATTCACATATATGAAGAATTGTTATCTTGGTGACCATCTCCATTGGAGGATAGTACAGAATGAACCAGGCCAAATGCTAGGAAAGAAATCTAAACTCAAAGATGTGGAAGAGCAGCAGTGAGAACTAGCATGCAATGTTGATGCAAGGAAAAACAAGAGCTAAATTATATGTAGTCTTCCTGAAACTGGAAAAGGTCTGGGTTCTCCAGAGAAACAGAAATATATATAAAGACATTTGATGTAGTGAATTGGCTCATTTGATCATGGAGGCCCACAAGCCCCAAGATCTGCAGTTGGCAAGCTGGAGACCCAGGAGAGACTGAGGTATAGTTCCAGTCTGAGTCTGAAGGCCTGAGAACCAAGAAAGGTGATGTTGTCCATGTCTGAGTCCTGAGGAGAAGACCAATGTCCCAACTTGTAGGCAATCAGGCAGACAGAGAATTCTTTCTTCCTCAGCCTTTGTATTGCATTCAGGCATTCAATGAATTGGATGAGGCCGCATTAGGGAGGGCCATCTGCTTTTCAGTTCACTCATTCAAATACTAAGCTCATCTAGAAACATCCCCACAGACATACTCACACATAATATTTGATCGAATATCTGGGCACCTTGTGGCCCAGTCAAGTTGACACATTAGATTAATCATCACAGTCACGAAGAATCTTTTTTTTTTTTTTTTGAAACAAAGTCTCGCTCTGTAGCCCAGGCTGGAGTGCAGTGGTGCAATCTCTGCTCACCACAACCTCTGTCTCCTGGGTTCAAGTGATTCTCCTGCCTCAGCCTCCCGAGTAGCTGGGATTACAGGTGCGTGCCACTGCACTCGGCTAATTTTTTGTATTTTTAGTAGAAATGGGGTTTCACCATGTTGGCCAGGCTGGTCTTGAACTCCCAACCTCAGGTAATCTGCCTGCCTCGGCCTCCCAAAGTGCTAGGATTAGAGGTGTGAGCCACCGCGCCTAGCCCATGAGGAATATTTAAGCTTTATTTATTCTATCTTAAAAACTTGAAACAGCTGTAAACTTATTGAACATAAATTAATACTGAATCATTGTTTCAGAGAGATACATACAAAATAGTAAACCATACATAGCTCTGTGCATCTGGAGAACAAATACATTTTGTGTCTAACCTGTAGGTAGATGAGTGGGATTATACAGAGGGTAAAGTTTTTTCCGTCTGAGATAATGAGTACTGTAACATCCATGCATGAGGCTGGTTTATCACTTCTAGTGTGTTGTATGCACACACATAATATATATATGTGTGTGTGATATATAATTTATTGGTTTTTGCAAGATGTACAGTCAACATATCTCCCACAGGAGAAATGTTTGAGATGTTCTTAGAGTGATGTCACCTCTTGAAAGTTAGACAGGTATTGAGATAGCAGCTGGGTTATTCTGGGAGCATAATTAGTAAACGTTTGAGCAGAGGTTCAGATCAGCTCCCTTTGCAGCTGTTTCTATTACTAGATTGGGACTTGACACCAGGCATTATGGCAGAGCTTCTTGAGGGCAGAGACCACGTCCCACATAGTGTTGGATCCCTAGCATCTAGCACGGGGCTGAGCACTTAGTGGGCACTCAGTCCAGGTTTATTGGTCTGAGCTGAATTCTACAAAGTGGCAAGGAAAGCCTCCTCAAGGAGAACTGTAAGACCAAGAACTATGCTAAAGGAGCCGTCATTTGGGGCAGGCCTTTCAGCTCAACTCCAGGGCATATCTTTTGTCTTCTCCAAGCCCCACTCTCTGCAGTTGTGCAAAGAGGAGTGTTCACTTCAGGAGGGAACTGTGCTCAGTTTTTAAGTATGTTCATCATGGCATTGTCTGCAAGACTGAAAAACTGTTGACAATCCAGACATCCACCAGTAGGAGAAGTTCTTAAATCATGGTACATGGATACTATGGAGAATGAAGTGGCCATTGACGAAGAATGAGACAAGCCTGAAGGTTCTGACTGAGGAGGATATCCAGGGAATAGTATCAATTTTTAAAAATCATGCTGAATATCAATATGTACACTTTGTTCCTATTAAAGGAACAACCCTATGCATATATGTCTGTACTTCAAAAAAGTTCTGGGAGGATCTGCACCAAGTACCAGTGAGTGCCTTTGAGAGGACAGGAGGGGTTGTTTAATTTTACTTCCCACACTTCTGAGTTGTTTGAGTGTTTTAAAACAAGCTTGCATTACTTTTGCAACACCCTATATATTTTTGTGTGTGTGTATTTTATATATATATATACACACAAATATGTATATATTCCTAGATAAGGAGGGTCCCTCAGCCTTATGAAAACTTCTGTTTTAGTAGCCAAAAATAAATATATAAATAAATATCTTAAGCATTTATTAAATATTTAATAAATAGTAATATATATAATTTAATAAATAAATAAGTATTTATTATTTCTTTCTTTGCTTTTGGCTAGCTAAAGCAGAATAGTTCTCATGAGGGAGCGGCACCCTCCTTTACTAGTGGAAAAATCCTATTTTCTCTGACTGAAAGCCCTCTTATTTGACTGAGCTTGGATTTCTTTTGGTGGAGAGTCAGAAGGGTCACTCTCTGTTTAGCATGAAGGTCTGTAATCTCTGTGATTTTGTTGTCCCCTGAAATTAGGGTCTTGGCCCTCGGCACCCTAACATGCAGTTGGCTCAGGTACTTACAACTTGGTGATGAGGCTGGCAGAGTGTGCCAGGGGGCCAGTTACAGCTGGTTTGCAGACTACTGATGACGTTCTCAAACTGGACTGACACCTGGGGAGCTTTTCAAAAATTCATGGAGGTGGGGTCCCCCTGGACTAATTTACTCAGGATCTTTGAGGGTGAGGTCTGGCTCCCACATGATTCCAACACTCAGCCAAGTTTTTGAACCTCTAGGTTAAGAAGGAAGCCAGGTAAGAGAATGCAAGTCAATCAGCAAAAATCACAACAGGTGAAACAAGTCAAAGGCTACACTGTATAGCAGAGTCTTTCCAAGTATGCGTTTCCTGATCACCATTCCGAATCACTTAGGGTATGCATTAAAAATCACATGTTTCGCTCCCCCTACCCCCGACTCCGCCCAGAGATGTTGAATTGGAATCTCTATGGGGTTGATCTTAGGAACATGCATTTAAACAAGGATCCCACGTGATTTCCAGGTAAAGCTCTAGAACGCTGTGTCCCCAGAGAGTGGTTCAGTAGCAGCATCCTCATTTGGCAGCCAGTTAGTTATAGGAGGCTGTTGACTGTGAGAAGGAGGGTGTTTGATAAATTATTGAATTAAGCTTAAGAATAATTAGTTCATCAACTTTTTCAATAGAGGAAACTTAGTAACTGATTTTGCAAAACGAAGGAAAAGTTTTCTGATTATGTTGGCTACTGCAGTCGTAATAATGCTGTGGATTCAGAGTTTGTCTTTATGTGGCACCTTTTATCTAATGATCTTAATGTGTTTTATAGTCATTCTTCTTATAATGGTTCGTTGGAGTTTGTACTGTCCTCCCTTCTCAGTACAAAAGTAACAGATTCATAATTTTTTTTATTATGTATTTGTTTATTTATTTTTTAGTATACTTTAAGTTCTAGGGTACACGTGCACAATGTGCAGGTTTGTTACATATGTATACATGTGCCATGTTGGTGTGCTGCTGCACCCATTAACTCGTCATTTACATTTACACCAGTAGGAGAAGTTCTTATCCCTCCCCCCTCCCCCCACCCCATGACAGGCCCCGGTGTGAACACCTGTGTCCAAGTGTTCTCATTGTTCAATTCCCACGTATGAGTGAGAATATGCGGTGTTTGGTTTTCTGTCCTTGGGATAGTTTGCTCAGAATGATGGTTTCCAGCTTCATCCATGTCCCTACAAAGGATATGAACTCATCCTTTTTTACAGCTGCATAGCATTCCGTGGTGTATATGTGCCACATTTTCTTCAGATTCATAATTAAAAGTCATATCCTGGCAATAAGAACCAGTGTTTCTTTGGAGTTTGTGGCAGTTCATGCATACCACATGGTACAGGAAGAATATTTTTGTCAATATCAGAGTTTTAAACTCCAATGGGTTGGCATTTAGACATGTAAGTATTGTGAACAGATAGATGTATTCTAAGTTTATAACTGAATTCTGAAAGGTTGGTCCCAGACATAGATAAACTTAAAATCAATACTCTGTATTTTTACTTTTTGGTGATTATCTTCAGAAGTGACTTTATAAGACTTTCTCTGATCAAAACTTTATTTTACAGGTGGAGAAAAGTAGTTCTGAAAACACTGCTTTTGAACTTGTAGGCCTTTAAAAAAATTGTAATTTGCATGTCCAGTGTTATTTTTTTCTGCTTTTTGCTTTGGCACGTCTAAATAAAGCAAGCCAAAAGTTTGAGTGAATTCTCAATTAGCATTCTCTACTGAAGGGGAGGAAAATCTCAGCAGTAAGTCTGACATGGGTCCCATGCAACTGTAATTTTATGTCACTCCACACATAGTCCTGAGGTATAGCCGGGAGTAAGACCTACTCCTGGAATTTCCTTTGGATGCTAGCAACAGTCTCTACAGAGTTTCGACTGGTCTCCCTATGCCATCTTGACTTTCAGAAAAAATAGCAATAGTGGAACATTATTTACCAACAATACTTTCCCTATTCATTTTGTGGTCAGCATCAGATCCTGATTTCATATTTAAATGCTTATTACTTTAAAAGTGTCTGGAATCAAGTTTCCATCAATAATTTAAGATAAATTGAAAGCACTGCCTTACTGTTCCTTAAGTCACTCTTAGGGAGGATTTGGATGAGATGATCACAAAGTTTCCTTCCGGCCATATGATTCTGTTTTATGGGTTTAGTAAGTGAGGACCTGAGCACTCTAACTGGGTTCAAATTTATAGGCAGGGATGAGTTATATCTCAAGGTACTACAAACATTCATGTCTATGATTGTAGAGACCTGGTCAATAGTATTTAAGAAACCTTTCCATGGCACTAAACAATCTCCTACCACACTAAAAAGCAATCATTTATAATATATCTGTGTGGCCGAATTGCGGGCCTGATGGCCTTTGGATTGAGACATGGCCCCTTCCTGGTTCTACAGCAGCTTCTGGCCTTTGGCCTTGAAGTGGGAAATCTGCTCTGCAGATCTTGGACTTGCCAGTCTGCATAATCATGTGAACCAATTCTTTATAAGAAAATCTCTCTAGCTTTATATATATATCTTTATATATCTCCTGTTGATTCTGTTTCTGTGGAGAATTCTGACTAATATCATGGGCAATGAAAAACACATGCTTTTCAGTGTATTTTCAGCCTTTTTTTCCTCTCAAACAACAAACATATTGGATTGTTAGCAGAAAATATGTGCTGTGTTCATTATACATTGGATACATGGGGCATGAGGATGCTACTGTTACAATCTAAAAAACTTCCTCTTATTCCTCTTTTGAGATAAAAGAGATTTTGAAATGAGCAAATGGTGTTTAATGTGTAAGTTCAATTCAAAAATGTTAAGTGAAAATTGAATAAATCTCTGGTGATATGTAACTTTAAAAATTAATAACATAGGCGGGGCGTGGTGGCTCACGCCTGTAATCCCAGCTCTCTGGGAGGCCGAGGCCGGTGGATCACGAGGTCGGGAGATAGAGACCATCCTGGCTAACACGGTGAAACCCCGTCTCTACTAAAAATACAAAAAATTATCCAGGCGTGGTGGCAGGTGCCTGTAGTCCCAACTACTCAGGAGGCTGAGGCAGGAGAATGGCGTGAACCCGGGAGGCGGAGCTTGCAGTGAGCCGAGATTGCGCCACTGCACTCCAGCCTGGGCGGCAGAACGGGACTCCATCTCAAAAAAAAAAAAAAAAAAAAAATTAATAACATAAATTATGTTTCCTGATAAACTAATTAACGGCAGGTTGGTAGACATGTTATACATGTGATTGTATTTAAAGTTTTAATACTTTTACTATAGGCAGTAACAATAACTTTCACTAATTCAGGAAATTAGTATTTTCACCTGTTTTAAAAAAGGACACAATTTTTTCCTCTTATCCTTCCAAAATCACTCAAAACTTTGACACAAAAGGCACTTTCAGCAGAGCCAGCAAACTAAAGGGTAAGAAAATTTAACAAGTTTATTTTCTTTTTCTTTTGTTGAGACAGAGTCTCGCTCTGTCACCCTGGCGGGAGTCCAGTGGCGCGATCTCCGCTCACTGCAAGCTCCGCCTCCCGGGTTCACGCCATTCTGCAGCTAGCCAGGATGGTCTGGATTTCCCGACCTCGTGATCTGCCCGCCTCGGCCTCCCAAAGTGCTAGGATTACAGGCGTGAGCCACTGCGCCCGGCCAACGAGTTTATTTTCTTTATAGACCTGTTTTTTGAGGAACGAGACTGAAATTTGTGGCAGTACTCCTGCTAGGATGGTGTAGACAAGAGTGTCTCAACCTCAGAACTAATGATGCAAAGTCAACTGATTGTAGATGTTGATCACATCTGCCGAGATAGAGATGAGTGTTGGTTTGACTTTAGTAAGGGAGACGATCCTAGATAATCTGGGTGAGCTTCATCAAATCAGTTGAAAGACCTTGAAAACAGAACCAAGGTTTCCCTGAGGAAGGAAAAATTCCGCCTGTGGACTGCAGGGTTAGCTTCTGTCCCAGAACTGCCAGCCTGCAGCCTGCCCTACAGATTTCGGTAAGCCAGTTAATTTCTTGTAATAAACCTCCCTCTCCTTCTCCTTTCTTCTTCTTTTTCCCTCTCTGTCTCCCTCCTCCTCCCTAGCCCCCTCCTTCTTCCTCTTTCTCTGTTTCCCTGGTGGCATCCTGACTGATACAGTGACCCTTAATGCTCACACTGATTTACAATGGGAGAACCACCACCATTGTTATTATCAAGGGACATAATGAGGACAGGACTTTATCTCATTTATTTTGTTTCCTCCTGGAGGCTGGCGTATGGCTCTCAATAAATGATGGATTGAATGAAATCATTGTTAGCAATAATTGCAAACAGCTCTGGAGCATATAAAACACTATCTGCTAGGAAGTAGGTAATTTGTTTTAAAAAGGCATTATTTAGCTTTATATATATATAGACATATATATATATATAAAGTCCTGTGATTCTTTTCTATTTTGCCCTGTTTTCCAGAGTTTCAGTAGTGTGATTCTATTACCTAAATGATTCTATTACTTAAATAATGAAATACACACATATATACACGTATATTTGTATTTCATATATGTGTATTTCATATATATGTATTGAATATATGTAAATATGTATTGAATATGTGTGTAATTATATATATGTGTATTTCATTATTTGAGTAATAGAATCACACAGCTGAAACTCTGGAAAACAAAGCAAAAACACCAGTAAATTTATGATCCTGACATCACTAGTGCCAGTATTTTGGGGTATTTCCTTCAGGTTTCCCTCCTGAACTGCTACCTTATTGTGCATTTATTTTTGTATAGTGGTAACCATACTATACTTATATTTTTTCTCTGCTTTCCCCCTCATTATTAGTCTTTATATACATCATTTTTTCTCTTTTTTTCCTGTTGAAAATATCTTTACTGTTTAGATAAAATTAGTTTATGCTCATTAATAAGATGTAGCTAGGCCAGGGGGGAGGGGGCAGATCATCTGAGGTCAGGAGTTCGAGACCAGCCTGGCTAATATGGTGAAACCCTGTCTCTACTAAAAATACAAAAATTAGCCGGGCGTGGTGGTGGCGCGTGCCTGTAATCCCAGCTACTCAGGAGGCTGAGGCAGGATAATTGCTTGAACTCGCGAGGCGGAGGTTGCAGTGAGCCAAGATCGCGGCATTGCACTGCAGCCTGCACGACAAGAGCCAAACTCCGCCTGAAAAAAAACAAAACAAAACAAAAAAAACCTCAAAAAGATGTAGGCTTATTGAGCTGTGTTTGGATGCCATACACTGAACTATGCATTTCACGTGGTCTATCTCTTTTTATCCTCAAAACAGGTATGTGGTGAGCGTTACTACCATCCCCAGTGTACAGATGAAGAAGTTGGTCTTGGAGCGATTAAAGAGCTCCCTCAATCTGACGGATGGGAGAAATTCTGAAGAATACGCTCTTTCTACCTTGCTGTACTGTCTCTTTTTGCTAATTTTACTTTATGCTCTTTTTCTTTCTTTCTTTTTTTTTTTTTGAGATGGAGTCTCGCTCTGTCACCCAGGCTGGAGTGCAGTGGTGCGATCTCGGCTCACTGCAAGCTCCGCCTCCCGGGTTTAAGCAATTCTCCTGCCTCAGCCTCCCAAGTAGCTGGGACTACAGGCGCCCGCCACCACGCCGGGCTAATTTTTTTGTATTTTTAGTAGAGACAGGGTTTCACCGTGTTAGCCGGATGGTCTCGATTTCCTGACTTCGTGATCCGCCCACTTCGGCCTCCCAAAGTGCTGGGATTACAGGCGTGAGCCACCGCGCCCGGCCTTATGTTGTTTTCTTTTGTGGATGAAGGGATATATGAACTATGGGAGAGCATTCCTTTTCGTCTTGTTCTGTGAAAAAGAATATGTGCCAAGACTCAACATGTGGCTTCATCTTTTACCATCTAGTTTATGAGAGTTTCTTAAACTTAGCAAAGTGAACCATACCTTTTTTCTTTTAGGTGCATGACTACTAGTGTTTCACTTCTGTTCATGTTTTCAAATGTAGTTCACATTTCAATAATTTTTACTGAGGATAAAGCCATGGAGTCTATAGGCTTGGAGTCAGTCACTGATAATTATACCATTTGAACTCCACATAATCAGGTACATATTTGAAGCCAACCGAAAAAGTACTGCAGGGTCATGTAATCCAAGTGGAAGGATGCAAAATAAAATAAATGAATGAATGCATACATTTTGGTTATTGTTAAGGAAATGTTTAAAGATTAATATTGGGCACCATCAGGGGAGTTCTTACGTTTCAGGTGAGAAGTGATTCAAAATACAGATTTCCCTCCCTGTTTGGTTCTGCTTAGAAATACTAAGAAATTTTCATTGTCTTTTCACTGTGTGTTCAACACATTGAAACAAACAAACACTAAAGTCAACAATCCCAAATATGGGCGATAATTAAAATATGTACATGATCAGATTATAGCACTGCAGAGAAGGAAGGATTACCATTACTGGCATTTTAAAACACAGTTTCACTTCCTTTGTCCTCAAGTAGCTCCTGTGTATTGCAAGAGTGGCCATATTTTCCTACTTTTCTTGGTACCCATGCTATTCAATTATTCTTGAGTAAAGGCTTATATACAACTTGAAATTAACTGTGTGTCTTCTGGGTCTGGCTAGTTCATGAACAAGATTTGCTCTCCTCTCCCCTCTGATTTTTTAAAAAATTGTGCTAGTGCTGGTGGAGAAGTTTTGATCATCGAGACGTTCTGGCCCTCCTTCAGAGGACAATACATAAGGGCTGCTGATTGCTATGCCAAAGACTAGCTCAGCTGAGTAGCAACTATCCTGCACAATGAAAGGAGCTTTGCTGGATTACAAAAGCTATCTAGAAGATACCTAAGGATGTTTTCCATTCCACTTCTTTGAAACTTCAGCTTGATAAGGCTCTCTAGAGAGGTAGTAAGCACAAACGTATCCTCTCAGTTCTATGTAATATTGAGAAGCCAGAATAGATGTTAAAAGGTGAGCCTACACACCAGCATAAGTCATAGAGTTAACATGCCAGAAGGTTCATATAGGGTACAATTTTAGCCTTAGAAAAATTTGGAATGCTATTTTTGATTTCCTGTTCTCTTCAGTCAGCAACCCAGTGGAAAATGCTGCCTGAGGTGATGGTTTTATAAATATTATGAACTTGCCTTTACCAAGATCTAGGAAAATGATTCAGGAGTAAGTTTAAATCTCAGCTTGAATCTGCATTCATGCAGTCTTATAAACAAAGACTAATAAGTGCAACTCTGGGCCAGGCACGGTGTCTCACGCCTGTAATTCCAGTACTTTGGGAGGCTGAGGCGGACGGATCACGAGGTCAGGAGACAGAGACCATCCTAGATAACACGGTGAAACCCCGTCTCTACTGAAAATACAAAACAAATTAGCCGGGCGTGGTGGCGGGCGCCTGTAGTCCCAGCTACTCGGGAGGCTGAGGCAGGAGAATGGCGTGAACCCGGGAGGCGGAGCTTGCAGTGAGCCCAGATCGCGCCACTGCACTCCAGCCTGGGCGACAGAGCGAGACTGTCTCAAAAAAAAAAAAAAAAAAAAGCAACTCTGTTGAAGATTTTGGCCCAGTGCATTTCTTCTATTTATGTGTATGTCCTTAAATTAGAGAGAGTGTAGACAAGCTAGGCCTCAGAAGAACCTGGAAAAGCCCTCCCTGCCTTTCACATGGACAGTTGTGCTCAGGTGGTGTGACTTCAGAGACTCCCTGCTGACTCAGATACCCTGGTTTACCTACATCACAGACTTAGTAAAAGGTTTTATTGAGATAGTGAATGTGCAAGACCTTTGAAAACTATAAAACACTATGAAATATACGGTAGAATACTTGATATAATAATTTTCTCATTTTCAAAAATAAAATATGAGACTACTACTTTTGGATAGAATATAGCTGGTTCTACTGCAGCAACTAGAAAAAACTGGAGAAATTACAAAAATCATATTTTTTAAAACCTGAGAGTTGTGGAAGAAACGAGTACTAGATGAGCTAAAATTACAGAGAGGGGTAAACTGTTCCAAGGTAAGCTGATGATTGACAGTTTTCTTTGGCCCTAGGGGCATTTGTTGATTCTGGACACAGGATGAGGATTGGACTCGATTCAGGCAGAGGGTCCTTGTGAAGGAAAGACAAACCAGCAAAGCTTTAACCAACATGAGGCTAGTGTGATGAATTGGAAACTTGGAGTGGTTCAAACTCAGAACTGATTTTCTTCACAAGATATTTGCTGAGTTCTTGGACTTTACAGGATACCAAGGAGTGAGTCTGAAAATGTCTAAAGTAAAATGAAACCTCCCACAGGCTTATGCTCTTAAGAAACAAGAAGCATCTAGAGGGTAGAGCCTGCTATAAGCACATGACTGTTTTCCCCATTAATACCTTTGCCAGATGTTGAAATTTTCTGGGGCCAGGAGACTGGTGAGCTTGTTTGAAAACCTCTGAAGGGTAGAGATAGATTTCTCACAATCTTTCATGATTGAGGAAATTGATACCCACCAGACTCTCCATCAAAGGTCTGAAAGGGGTATACCCAAGGGACGGGGATGAACCAAAGATCTATGAAGTCTTACTAAAACTGTAACCAAGCCCCACCTCAATTCAATTCCTGATTGGATTAAGGTGCACAGCCTCTCACCCAGTCTGTCTAAAAGAAGGAAAAAAAAGACACATTCTCTGGTGGAATATGACATGGTTTGGTGGCTCCACTTTTATGCACAATGTCTAGCATAACAATTAACAATATATAGGCAAACAAAAGGACAAGAAAATGTGAATGATAATAAAGAGACAAAAAAGACAGCAGAACCAGACCACATGATAAAACTATTAGAATTAGTAGATAGGAACTTTTAAAATAATGTTCAAGAAAAGAAAGAGAGAGATGGAAACAACAGATGAAAATATGGAAAATTTCACCAGAGAATGAGACTCTATTAAAAATTCAAATAGACAGGTCTAGAATTGAAAAAAGCCAATATCTGAAATTAAGAGGTAAGTGAATTGGTTTAACAGCAGAAGGGACAAAGTAGAGACTAAGGTTAGTGAATTGGAAGACAGGTCAATAGAAAATACACAAACTGAAGTCCCAAATGAAGCACAGTGAGAAAAACTAATAGAAAAAAAGGTCCAACATACACATAATTATAGTCCCAGAAAAAGAGAAGAGAGAGAATAGGGAAGAAGCAATATTTAAAAACATGATTAAAATTTTCCAAATTGAGAGGACATTAATTATAGATTTAAGAAGCTCAGAAAACTCCTAGGAGAGTAAACACAAATTTTATCTAGGGACATCACATTAAACCTGCTGAAAAGTTAAATACTAAAAAAGAAAAATCTTAAAAGCATCCATAGATAAAAGACCCATCACCTGCAAAGTACAACAATAAGACTTGCAGCTGACATCTCATCCAAAGATACAGAAGTTAAAGACAATAAGATGACAACTTTAAAATGGTAAAGTAAAATAACTGTCAACCAAGAATTCTATTCCTGGTGAAAATGTCCTTAAAAGGTGAAATGAACACATTTCAGACTAGCAAAAATGGAGGGAATTTGTGGCTGGTAGGCCTCACTAAAAGAAAAAGCACAAAGAGTTTTTTAAATAGAAGAAAAAAAATGATTCCAGATGAAAATAGGGAAATTCAGGATGGAATAAAAGAAAGCACAAATGTAAGTAAATACAGGCCATAATAAATAAAAATTGAGATTCAGAACCATGTTTTATATGTAGTATGCATGTCCTGAACAAACTCTAGCACAATGTCTTATACAAAGTATGTGCTCAGAAAATTTTTTCTGGATATTTTCTCCTAAAGAAATTCTGATCTAATTATAAAGGCAATTATTCAATGATATGAAATTTTTGTTGGTAGAGAGATAATAGGAGTTAGATGCTCTTCTTTAATAATTTTCTTTTTACCATTTTTCTTTCTTTTTCACTCATCCTTCATCATATTTGATATATGACTTCTACACATTTAAGTCACATCTGATATTATTTTATTCTTAATATCCATTGTATTAGTCCATTTTCATACTGCTATGAAGAAATACCTGAGATTGAATAACTTATAAAGAAAAGGAGGCTTAATGGAGTCACAGTTCCACATGGCTGGAGAGGCCTCACAATCACAGTGGAAGGTGAAGGAGAAGCAAAGGCACATCTTACATGGCGGCAGGCAAGAGAGCATGTGCCGGGGAACTGCCCTTTATAAAACTATCAGATCCCATGAGACTTATTCACTATTATGAGAATAGCATGGGAAAAACCTGCCCCCATGATTCAATTACCTCCTGCTGGGTCCCTCTCATAATATATGGGGATTATGGGAGCTACAATTCAAGATGAGACTTGGGTGGGGCACAGCCAAACCATATCAATATAATTTATACTTTTATAGTTTTTCTATTCTTCCTATGTCTTATGTTTTAAGGTCATACTTACTACAAAAATGGTAACTTGGTAATTATTCATTGAATCACAAAAAAGCATAGAACTATAAGAAGTAAAGCAGACCGATGCTCCATTATTCTTAGTATCCTCATTAATGAGGATAACAAAGGCAAGAGTTGGAAACAAATGGAGAAGAAGAGAATATAGGCAGATAACTCAGTGAGAGTCGGAGTATAAATTAGGTTTAAGTTGGAGAGAAGTAGAAGCAGAGGAACCAGGTGTGTGTGTGGGGTGTTGGGAGGGAGATAGGGTTTTGGAAAAGGATAATTAGTGATAGAAAGTTTTGGGAAAGGTAAAGACTGTGATTCTAATGAGAGTTACTCAAGTTCCAGGCAGAGGATTTCATGATTGTTATTCAACACAGCTTAGCATTTGTTCTGTTTGAAAAGTGAAGAAACTGCATTGTGCAGCCTGTGGATTCTTTTAAGGGAATCGTTATCCATCACAAGGGTTGCTCACCATACTTAGAGTAACACTCAACTCCTGAGCAAGGTTTATATGGCACTACAAGATATGGTCCATGTCTATCTCCGACTCATTTCACACAACTGGGCTCCTCACTTATTCTGCCACTGCTATTTCTTTCTATTCTTCGATCATTTCAAGTCCATTCCTTCCTCATGGTCTTTGTGCTCAGTAATCCCTCCACTGGAATTCCCTTTACAAAAGTTCCTCCATTATCCATGGGCCATACATTTCAAGACCCCCAGTGGATGCCTGACCCCGTGGATAGTACCAAACCCTACATATACTCATGTTTTCTGATAACCAAGTTGGCTACGAGTGACTAATGGGTGGGGAGTGTATACAGCATGCATCTGCTGGGCAAGGGGGATGACTCATGCCTCAGGCGGAATAGAGCAGGACAGCACAAGCGTTCATCATGCTACCAGAATGGTGCATGCAATTGAAAACTCATGAATTGTTTATTTCTGGATTTTTCCATTTAATATTTTCAGACTTCAGATGTCAGTGGGTGGTGGAAACTGCAGAAGGTGAAACCTGGGATAAGGGTGGACGACTATACTGGATCAGAGAAGATGGCAGAACATGGTTGGACTTTGGATCTTCTTTGAAAGCAGAACTGTTGAGGTTTGCATGGGTGGCTGAGTGGATGCAGTGCTGTTTGCTGAGACAGGGAACACCTGCAGCCCAGGTTTCTGGGGAGAGAGGCTGTGGAGACGCAAGAGCTCCAGGTATGTATTGTTGGGTTTTGCAGGTCTCCTAGAATATGGAGTGGAGGTGCCAGGGAAGCAGCTGGGTAAACACTGGAGTAGGGAAGGGCTAGAGATGTAGTTTGGGAAGCCTCAGTGAGTGGATGGCATATAAAGCTTTGGGAGTAGATGAAATCTGGGAAGTGAGCATAGAGAAAAGAAGAACTCTGAGAACAGAGCTGTTGGATACTCCAAATGCTGGATATTGAGAAGATACAGCCAAGGAAATGGAAAAAACGATCTGTGATGTAGGAGTAAAACCTAGAATGTGTTCATCTGTCATAGATGACAGATGAAAAAATAAGGATATGAAAGCCAAGAGAGTGATTAAGTCTGCCAAATTCTGCTGAGAGGTCAATTGAGTAGGTTGAGAACTGACCCTGGATGTACGTAGTTGGACATTAATTTCAGGAGATGATGGCAGTACCAGTGAAAAGCAGTTTGTTCCTACTCATCCTTGGAGAATACTGGGAGCATCCCACTAACTTCAAGAAAGAAGCAAATATTAAAGATGTCTTTGCAGAAAAGTAAGAAAGTCTTCTCCGCTCACATGTTCAATGGAAGCTAGCTATGTAATAGATTAAAAAAAACTGTTTTAACTCATTCTTACATTCCAGTGGACTAAGTAGCAGAGAACACAGGCTATGGTGTTGAAAGGTCTGTGTTAGAATCCTGCCCATTACTTCCTAGCTGTGTGACTTTGGTCAAGCATCTTAACTTCTCAAAGCCCCAGTTTCCTCAACTTTAACTAATAGAGATAACAATGTTGAACTTGTAGTGTAATGAAGTTAAATGAAATATGTGAAGTTCTCTTACATAGTGTGTATTTGATAAATATAATTGTTGTTAATATTATTATTTATGCCTCATCTATATTATGAAAGTAGGAAAAGTTAAAATGGGTTATGCTGGAATGAGACCAAAAGAAGAGTGAAGTGCAATGGAAATGAAGAGGCAAATGAAGAGGAGGAGGTCACATCAGGAAGCTGGGCAGCTTTACTGGCCATCAGGCTGGACTCGGAGAGGGAGATGGGACAGTTTGAACCAGCAATGTGATGTAATATGGGGACAGTGATAAGTGAAGAAAATCCTAGGGCTTTGTCAGCCATCTTTTTTGACAGGAGAAACAGAGAGAGGCTGAAAAGTAAAATGACCAGGAAAAAAAGCCAGACATGGCTGAGGAAAGACAAGAGTTATAGTGGAAAGCTGGAAAGCAGCAGACCTTGCCAAGCTCCCCAAAGGCCTGATGAGTTTGTCTTTTCACATTTTCGGAGATGTATCCATGCACACACCTGGGGTATGTGGGGGAAAGTGCTCCCTAATTATGACGTTTTCTGCAGTTGCTCACAAGATCTTTGCATCAGGCACGGTACTTCCATGCCTTTCAGACAGGAATATGTAATTATAGTGAAAAGTTAAACTTTATTATTTTTGTAAATAAACAACACATTCAATAAAGTGTATTAGTGAAAATTCTCCCTCCCACCCCTTGTCCCCCAGCTATGCAATTTTCTTTTCCAAAGGTAGCCAATGCTGTTGTAATTGTTTCTTGTATATATTTCTGGAGATATTACTGATATGTGTAAATATAAAAGGTTTCTCCTGAGGACACAAATAAGGCATGCCATATACACTCTTCTGGAATGTATTTTTTCCTTAACATTCTTTGACAATTAGTCCCTACCGCTATCCAAAAAGCTTTCCTATTTTTTCTTTTAACAAACTACATAAGATTCTATTTTATAGGTTTACTGTAATTCACTTAATCAGTCATTCTGAATGGACACACAGCTGTTTGCAATCTTTTGCTACTGCATAGAGTGCCACAGTGTGGAATCTTTGACACATAAAAGTCTGCATATGCATGCATAGACATATATAAGGTAAATTATAGAAGAGAAATTGCTGAGTCCAAGGGTCCATGTACTTGGAATTTTAATAGATTTTACCAAAGTGCCCTTCATAAAGACTGTGTCAATTTAATCTCCATTAGTAATATATTAGAGTGCCTGATTTCCCAAACTCTAACACACATTGTTTTATATAACTTTTTAATATTTGTCAAATTTATAGGCTAAAAATGGTATATTGACATAATTTTATTTTGCATTTCTTTTATTATGAAGAGTTAAGCATAGTTATTAATGTTTAAGAAACGTTTGTATTTCCTTTTCTGTAAACTGATTATTCTATTCTATTGTTGATATGTTTTTCTTTCAACACTTTAAATATTTCTTGCTTGCATGGTTTCTGAAGATAAGTCTGATGTAATTCTTACCCTTGTTCTTCTATAGGTGTCCACTTTCTGTTGCTATAACAGAATACCTGAGACTGAGTAATTTATAAAGAAAAGAGGTTTATTTAGCTCATGATTCTGGAGGCTGAGAGGTCCAAGATTGGGCTTCTAGACCTGGTCAGTTTCTGATGAGGGCTTCATGCTGTGTAATAACATGGTGGACCATGGATGCATGCAAAGAGAAAGATGAAGCCAGCTGACCTGCTTCATAACAACCTGCTCTTGAAAGAACTAATCGAGTCTCTTGAGAACCGCGTTAATCCCTTCATGAGGGCAGAGCCCCCATGACTCAAAGACCTCTTAACGGCTCCATTACCTCTCAGTACTGTTATGTTGGGAATTTAATTTCAGCATTAATTTTAGAGGGGACAAACCACTTCCATAGTATTCTGCCCCTAGACCCCCAAAACTCACATACTTCTCACATGCAAAATACAGTCATTCCATCTCAATAGTACCATAAATCTTAATGTGTTCCAGCATTAACTCAAAAGTCCAAAGTCTCATCTGAGACTAAAGCAAACTGCTTCCAGCTGTGAGCCTGTAAAATCAAAACAAATTATCTACTTCCAAACTACAATGGTGAGATAGGCATGGGGTAGACATTCCCATTCTAAAAGGAAGAGGTAGGCAAGAAGAAGGGAGTAACAGGCCCCAAGCAAGCCCCAAATCCAGCAGGGAAGACATTAAATTTTTAAAGCTCCAGAATAGTCTTTCACACCATATGTCACCTCTTGGACACACTGGGGTTGGGGTAAACTCCTGAGTCTTCAGGCAGCCCCACTGCTATGGCTTTGCCGGGTACAGACTATGTGGCCACTCTCCCAGTGCCTGTAACTATCTCAGGCAGGTGTTGCATGCTGCTGGTGGCTCAACAGTTCTGGGATGGTTCCACTAGGCATTGACATGGTGGGGACTCTGGCAGCTCTACCTCTGTGGCAAGTTTCTGCTGGTCCCGTGGGCTTCCTGTGACATCCTTTGAGATCTAGGTGGAGAAAACCATGCCTCCAAAGCTCTCATATTCTGCACAGCTGCAGAGTTAGCACCACATGGACACCACCAAGGCTCATGGTGTGTGCCCTCTTGAGCAGTGGCCCGAATTACACCTGGGGTCACGTGAGCCTTGCCAGGGCAAGGACTGCTTCTCTGGGATGGGGGGAACAGTCTGGAGGTGGCCCTAGGCAGCAAGCCTGTTCTGCCCTCAAGGCCCTAAGTTTCTGAGTCCACGATGAGAGGAGCAGCTTCAAAGATCTTTATGATGCCTTCAGGACCATTCTCCCTAGCTTCTTTCTGTCTGCGCTAACCTCTTTAGCAAACAATTGTCTGGCTGCATCTTTGTACTGACTTTTTGCTCCCTACATGGCCACAATGAATTTTCCAAATCTTTACACTCTGCTTCCCGCTGCTCCTGTAACTCACTGTAAGTGGCCAGAAGTGACCATGCGGTATCTTGAGCACTTTCCTGCTTAGCTATTTCTTCCACCAGATATTCTAGTTGTCTCTCTTAAATTCCACCTTCCATAAAGCCCTAGGGCATAAACACAATGCAGCCAAGTTCTTTGCAACTGAATAACAAGGATGCCTTTATTCCAGGTTCCAATGCCTTTTTCCTCATTTCCATCTGAGACCTCATCAGAATGGTTCTTCCTGTCCATATTTCTATCAGAATTCTGGTCACAACCACTTAAGTAATCTCTAAGAAGTTCCAGACTTTCCCTAGTCTTTGTCTTCTTCTGATCCCTCACTGGAATCTCCCTCAATGCTCTGCTCACAGTATAGGGTTTTTCTAGCCGACTCCTTCAAATTCTAGACACTACCCGTTACCTGGTTCCAAAGCTGCTTTTACATTTCCAGGCATTTGTTATAGCATCAACCCCAATGTTGTTACCAATTTTCTGTCTTAGTTCGTTTTCTGTTACTGTAACAGAATACCACAGACTGAGTACTTTACAAAGGAGAAAGGTTTCTTTAGTTTATAATTTTGGAGGTTGGGCAGCTAAATTTGGTCGCCTTCTGGTGTGGGCCACACGCTGCATCGTACATGGTGGAGAAGTGAAGGGGGAGGCAGGTGCGTGCAAACAGAAAGACGAAGTGGGCCAACCCACCTTATAACAACCTAGTCTTGAGAGAACTAACCCAGTCCCATGAGAACTGCATTAATCCCTTTGTGAGGGCGAAGTCCCTATGACTCACCTCTTAAAGGTCCTATTACCTCTAAATACTGTTGACATTGGCAATTACATTTCAACATGAGTTCTGGTGGAGACAAACCACATCCAAACCATAGCAATAGTAAAGGTGTCCCCTGCTCCCCCACTCCACCTTAGCTTCTTTCAAGATATTCTCTTTATTTTTGACTGTCTGCAATTTGAATATATGCCTGGGTTTAGATTTTTTTGGTATTTATCCTGCTTAGAGGGCTCTGAGCTTCCTGGTTGATGGTTTGGAGTCTATAATTACTTTTGAAAAATTCTCAACTATTATTACTTCCAATTTTCTTCCACTTATTTTTCTTTTCTTTCTGGCATACCCATTAGAATATTTATACTTTTTATAATTGTCTCACAGTTCTTTCATATTCTGATCTATTTTTTCAATCTTTAAAAAAATCTTTGGATTTTAGCTTGAGAAGTTTCTGTTGACATATCTTCAAGCTCCCTAATCACCTAATCACTTCTGCAGCTGTGTCCAGTTTACTGACAATCTCATCAAAGGCATTCTTCATTTCTGTTATAGTCATTTTGATTTCTAGCACTTCTTTTAGATTCTTCCCTTTAGTTTCCATCTCTCTGTTGACTTTACCTATCTATTCTTGCATATTGTCCACTTTTTCCATTAGAGACTTTAGCAAATTAATCATTGTTATTTTAAGTTTTCAGTGTGATAATTCCAAAATCTCTGCCGTTTTTGAGTCTAGTTCTTGTTTTGTCTCTTCAAACTGTATTTTTTGCTGTTTAGCATGTCTTGTAATTTTTTGTTGAAAGCTAAACATGATATATTGAATAAAAGTGACTGAGGTAGATTGGTCTTTAGTGTGAGGTTTTATATTTATCTGGCTAGGGGTTAGGCTGTGTTTACTCTTTGCTGTAGCTGTAGGTGTCAGAGGCTAAAATGTCCTCTGATGTCCTTGTTTCAGTCTGCCCTGTTGTCTTTGGGATTCCCTAGAGATTCCTGGTGTCTGAGTCTTGCAGTTCTTTTAGTACTAGTGTAGTTTAGTTTAGTTCTAGTGATGTAGTGGTAAGGTGTGAGGAGTTGTGTTATAGATTACTATGATTAGGGCGCAGTCTGTTAATGAGCCTGGGCTGGGTATTTCCCTATCTCCACGTTGAAGGCTAGAAGGGGCTGGAGTTGTGTATTTCCCCTTCCCCAGGTTGGTTAGGCTCTGCTCAAATAGTTTTCCTTGAGGGCAGGCCTTGCTAAGAAGAGAGAACCCTGGGCATATTTCAAAATGGTCACTTTTCCTCTCTTCTTGAGGGAAGTAGAAGAGGATTTTTCTCAGATCTTAACAGGGAGAACCTGGTAGGGTTCCTGAAGGTAAAACTCAGGAAAGTGTGGGGACTCCTGTAAGAAAATTCATAGGAGAGTTTTTCGATGAATTCTTAACTCTCAAGCTTGTCACAATGAGCCTCCAGTAATTACAGTTTAAAGTGTTCCTACTGATAACAGCTCCAGCTGTGGGCTCCTACTCTTCTGCTTCTGCTCTGGTAAGCTGTGATTCTCTGTATCTGCCTGTATGCCTCTCCAATTTTCAGGGCAGCAGTTTTCCCTATGACCTTAATTATTGATGGATCTAAGAAGACTTCTTGATTTTCAGTTCATTCAGCTTTTTCCTTGTGTGCATGGGAATGGTGACTTCCAAGCACTTAACATGTTGGATCAGACACCAACTTTTCTTATTGATTTGTAGGAGCTTTATATAAACAGGGTCAGAGGAATGCACATATAAAAATATATATGCACTCACATACAGACACAGATACACACACACATATATCACCATCACTCAAACTGGAGTGCAGTGGCATGATCACAGCTCATTGCAGCCTTGACCTCCTGGGCTCAAGAAATCCTCCCACTTCAGCCTCCCAAGTAGCTGGGACTACAGGTGTGTGCCACCACACCCAGCTAATTTTTTAATTTCTTTGTGGAGACAGGGTCTTGCTATGTTGCCCAGGCTGGTCTCAAACTCCTGGCCTCAAGTGATCCTCATGCCTCTGCCTCCCAAAGTGTTGGGATTACACGCATGAGCCATCGTGCCAGCCAGCATTTTTTTTTTTTTTCTTTTTTGAGACAGAGTCTTGCTGGAGTCCAGTGGCACGATCTCAGCTCACTGCAAGCTCCGCCTCCCAGGTTCACACCATTCTCCTGCCTCAGCCTCCCGAGTAGCTGGGACTACAGGTGCCCGCCACCATGTCTGGCTAATTTTTTGTATTTTTAGTAGAGACGGGGTTTCACCGTGTTAGCCAGGATGGTCTCGATCTCCTAACCACATGATCCGCCCGCCTCGGCCTCCCAAAGTGCTGGGATTACAGGCGTGAGCCACCGCACCCGGCCGCCAGCCAGCTTTTTATATATTAGAAAAATGAGTCCTTTATATGAGATGCATTTTTTCTATTTCATCATTTATCTTTTGAATTCATGTTTTTCTCCCATGCAGTTAAAAACTTTTTTTTGTGTGTGTGTGTGTGGTTGCACTTATCAATATTCTCTTTTAGGCATTTGGATTCTATGATACATTTAAAAAGGTCTTCACAATTCAGATCATAAGGAAATTCTTCCATTGCTTCCTTTAGAACTTGTTATAGTTTTATTTTTTACATTTAAAATATTTGTATTTGGGTTTTATCCTCATGTAAGTATGAAGAATAAACACTATTTGTGTTTTTTAGTTGTTTATTCCGTTGTTTCAAAACCATTTACTCATAGTTCACTTTTTCCCCATTAGTTGATCATCATATATAAAATTCTAATATGTATTTGGATCTATATAATTTCTATTCTGTTATTGCTTTATCTGTTTATTCATAGGCTAATATAAATAATTCATATGACACTCTGTTCTAATTATTATAGCTTTAAAAAATATTTTAAAATATTGTATGGCTAGTTACTCCTTAATTTTTCTTGTTAAAAAAATT
Source organism: Pongo abelii (assembly GCF_028885655.2). Taxonomy (NCBI): domain Eukaryota; kingdom Metazoa; phylum Chordata; class Mammalia; order Primates; family Hominidae; genus Pongo; species Pongo abelii. The sequence goes on from NC_071999.2 coordinate 23,504,086, forward strand.
TGTTGTCAATTTTAATTTATTTTTCCATATTACCTGTAGCATCAGTTTATCTAATTTTAAACATCTTGGCATTTTTATTGTTATTGTTTTTAGATTAATTTAGGAAGGATTATATATTTATGAAATTGAATTTTTCTATCTAAGAACATGATATGCCTTTCAATTTGTTCAGGGCATCTTTTGTATTCCAAGAAATATCTTAAAATATTTCTTGGTCAGGCCGGGCGTGGTGGCTCATGACTGTAATCCCAGAACTTTAGGAAGCCGAGGCGGGCAGATCACCTGAGGTTAGGAGTTCAAGACCAGCCTGGCCAACACAGCAAACCCCATCTCTACTAAAAATACAAAAATTAGCCAGGCTTGGTGGCACATGCCTGTAATCCTAGCTACTCGAGAGGCCAAGACAGGAGAATCACTTGAACCCAGGAGGCGGAGGTTGCAGTGAGCCGAAATCAGGCTACTGCACTCCAGCCTGGGCGACAAAGTGAGACTCTGTCTCAAAAAAACAAACAAACAAAAAACCCCCCAAAAACCACATATTATATGTATTTCTTGGTCAGGAGCAGTGGCTCATGCCTGTAATCCAAGCACTTTGGGAGGCCAAGGTGGGAGGATCTCTTGAGCCCAGGAGTTCGAGACCAGCCTAAGCAACATAGTGAGACCTTATCTCAAAAAAAAAAAAAATTTTTTTTTCTTCATATAGATCTTGCACATTTTTTTGTTGTTGTTAATTCTACTCCTGGGGATCTTATGTCTCCTTTCCTTCCTTCACTTTCCTTTCCTTTTTTAAAAACCTATTGTAACTGGGGTCTTTTCCTTCCTTCATTTTGTCTTCTAACTGGTTGTTGTTCATATACACTCAGTGTAACTGGTTGTTGATATATACAAGTATATATGCCCATCATTTATTTCTGTGTATTTTGAGAAGACATGCTATTAAAACATTTAAAAGTATATGCCTGTTATAATTGAGGGCAGTGTTACACAATGAGGGTCTGATGTCTATGAACTTGGCTCCACCATTTATTAGCACTGTGGCAATAGGCATGCTACTTAATTTCTATAAGCCACAGTTTCCTCATCTATAATATGGGATAAAATAATACCTCGTAGGACAGTTTTCAGTATTAAGAAGATAAAGCACAAAAGCACTTAGCAGGGTGTTGGAAACGCAGTAAGCAGTCAATAAATGGTGGCTACAAAGGTTCTATCCTCTTACCATGAAACTCAAACCTAGTTCCTGGGGTCACATTGGGAATAGACTTCAACCTTCCCAAACCATTCCCCTCCATCCCATGCTCCTTACAGCTCCTAAACAAAAGCCCATAAGTAGATTGAAGGGTTGTGGGGTGGGGAGGAGGAGAATGAAGGAAACAGATGGAAGGGCAGAGGCCCAGTGACACCTTTATTGTAGAGAAGGAATGAAATGACTCTGTACTGATTTGCATCTGGGGGTCCAGGGAAACTGAAGGAAGACAAGCTAATGAACAAAGCGGGGAAGGTGGACCTTTTCCAAAGGGCCACTTCAAATTTGCAGAGGACTTTATAGCTGACAGGCCACTTTAACCTACACAAACCCGTCTTCACAGCAAAGAGCTGGGACCCGTGAGGAGAGGGCCCGTAGCCACACATGGAGTAGGCAGAGGGTCAGATGATATGGTTCAGATCTGCGGACTCCCATTCCAGTGCTCATTCCTCTTCATAGCCCTCTTTACTTCTCTTGTCATTTATTCCCATTTGGGCCTAAGTACTAAATTGACAACAGAAAAGACAGATGATAAACATGATAGAAAACACAGGAAAGGGGAAGAAAGGAAAGTAAGAGGAGTTAAAACGTTTTGAGAAGAGAGCGCCTCAGGGAGCTTTGGGATTAAAATCAATAACAGTATTTGCTGAATACTCCCATGGGAGAAATCCATGGGGGAACTATATAAGGAATAGTGTAATGATAGCGACTATGCCTTGAGGGTCTATTGTGTGCTGCTTGTTTCGTGTGCATTTTTTTTTCCTTTTACTCCTAACAACAGTCTTTGGAGGCAGGAGTTATTAACCCAATTACACCACGTGTCTCTAGAAGGCAAGGCCTCAGTCTTCTTTGAGTACTAACATCTGTATACTCACTGAAGAAGACTTGTAAAACATACTCATAGTCCTGGACTTGGGAGTTCATGGTTTTGCCAGAGCTGTGAAGGAAACTTGAGGATGTCAGCCGTAACGAGTGGGGTGAATACAGGAAAAATGTGATGTGGCCAGTGCAAGGAAGGACATTGTTTCTCTTACTACAATAAGAAAAACAACCAGACCAAATCAACCAACAAAACCAAGCAAGAGAAATCTGTTGGGGAAGGCAAAGGGGCGAGGAAGCAGCAAAAGCTTCTTGCAGCTGGAGTTAGGGATGCGGATGAAATGTGGATCAAGCCAACTGCAGTGGGGGAGGCTGCTCAACCTGGGAAAGTGCTCCATCAGCTACTTCGCCCTCTCTCCCACTGCTGCAACGCTTTTTAAAGCGACAGTCACACGCTGCAGGATTCAGAAGCGGAAATGGTCTTTGCTCATTGGATGACAATCTAAATTCAGATCGAAAGAATGTGGTTGGAGACAGCTGGTGGAAATGGTCCCAGTCTTGTCTTCACTGGAAATGTCCAATGTCCACGTGCTGCTCGTTTCTCTTCTTATGAAGCGTCTCCCTGTCTCTCTGGGCCTCTGTTTCTTCCATCGCTTTTTTCCCCACTAAGTAACCATCCCGGCGCATTGTACCCAACTGGTCGAGGAACGCCCCTGCTGTACCCATCGCTGCTGGCTGCCTCGGAGATTAATGCGAGCGACTCGGGTGGTTTATGAGAAGTGACACTTACTACCCAGCTTCTTGTATCTGCCGCCGAGCAGTTAACGTTAAAGCCCGCTCTGTACCACCGCGGATGTGACTGCTGTAAATACCACGGGGCAGGGCTCTCATGCTTCAGAAACACGTAAGCAAGACGCACCGAGCCAGCCCCGGACACCCAATGACCCTGGACTGCGGCAAAGGGGGGTGGGAAAGGAAGAGGGGAGGACCACCTCGCTCTTCTCTCCTTCCTCCTCGCCCGGGCCGGAGCACGCCTTCCTCCCCGGAGGGCAGCGGAAGGTCGCTCCAGGTCGCTGGCACCTCCAGCGCCCCTGAAATCTGCAAATTCATTGCTCCCTTTCGTCTTCAGGCGAAGCCCTCCCGTCCGGAGTAGGGCCAGCCCCAGTTATGCATCTCCAGCCTTTAGCTGACTACTAAGGCGGATCCGACTTCTCCCCCATAACCAGGTTTTGATTCGCTTCCCCACCGCAGGGGTTCAGTCTCTGCTTTCGACTTTGCTTCTCAGTTGCACGCCCCGCAGTCTGGAGCTGCGCTCAAGTCTCGGCAACTTTCACCATCTTGACCCGAGAGTCGGGCCGTTTCTAAGACAATGTGAACAAAGAGGAGCAGGGGGAGGGAAGGGGGGCCCCGCGGGAGGGCTGTGGGCGAGTGTGTGTGTGTGTGTGTGTGTGTGTGTGTGTGTGTGTGTTGGGGGGGCGCCGCGCTCCGCGCCCGCCGCCACTGGGGATCCGGGCGCAGGCAGGCTGTCCCGGGCGCAGAGCGCGCCGCCTCCAGTCTCTCGGGCGGGCCTGGCCCGGCAGGGCCCCTGGCGGCCCCCGGAGGCGGGTTTCTTTGTCCCTGACTCCCGCTGGGCGCGAAGGCCGCCGGCGGCTAGCAGAAACCCGAGCCCGCGCAACGGAGCTCAGGCTTCCACGTGCGGCCCCGCAGGGCAGAGCAGGAAGGAGCGGCTGCGGCCCCGGGGCGCCCCGCGAGCATCCAGTGCCCGGCCCTCCTAGCTCAGCGGCGGGCTTCGGACGGTGGAGTGAGACACTAGAACTCGCCTTTCGCTTCCCCGAGCCGATGCAGGGCTTGGGATGGCGCCGCTCGTCCTAAGCAGCGTGGTTTGGGGGCGAGAGGAAGCCTACTGGAGCGCTCCCCTCCACCCAGACTCCCGAAGACGCGCGCCCGAGTCGAAGTCGGGGACAGAGAAGGTTCTCTGGCGCCCCCCTGCCGCCTGCTTTGCGGCCGCCGGGACCCGAGCAGCGGGGCGGGACCTAAACATAGCCCCAACCCAAAGATGCCCAGCAGAACGCTCCAAACAAAACCGAAACGGTGGCCGCATCTGCGTGTGTGTGTGCGTGTGTGTGTATGTGTGTGACGGGGGCGAGGAGTTGATCTTACCTGCAACATAGTTTGCGCTTCTGTGTGTGTGGCCGAAGAATGGAAGAGAAACTGCTATGGCCATCCAAGCCCATTAAATCAACTCCCCTTCCCTCCAACTCTCTCAACTCAGTCATATTCTATAATACAACGCAAGGTTACAGAGCCCCAGTGAAAACTAGTTTCCCAGTTTCACTCTGACCTTCCATCAATGTAGCCAGCTAGATTGTAAGTTACCGGCTTCTATTCTGCAGGAGAACTTTGAGTCTCGGGAGACTCAGGGTTTCTTCCTTCCGCCTCTCGAAGTGCATCTTTCATTTGCTTTTCTTTGTAAAGCCAGGGCTCCTCGGCTGCCTCCCAGGAAGTCCTGCGCTCTGGCGCGCCGCATCTCTCCTGCCGCAGAGCGGCGCGGGCAGTGAGCCGGGCGCTAGGACCGCGGGGAGCCCGGGCGGCCGCGGCGCTACCTTAAACCCAGCCCAATGCCGCTGCCTGCGCCACTCTGCGCGCCGGCGGGGGCTGCGCAGGAGGAGCGCTCCGCCCGGCTACAACGCTCCGCGAGCCGGCGCGGCAACACCTGTTCGCGGCAGCCTGGGCGGCACGCGAGCTCCCGGACGCGGCTGTCCTCGCTCGCCGCTCGCCACCCGTTCTAAGCCAATGGACATCTGCCGAGCCTCTGGAGAATCCTGGATACTAGCTTTGGACGCCTAAAGTTTCTTCTTCTTTTTGTTTTATTATTATTATTATCATTTTTTGGAGGGGGGACCGGGAGGGGAGATTTGTCGCCGTCACCAACGTGAGATTTTTTTTTCCCCTTGAAGGATTCATGCTGATGTCTGCAGAGTCGGTTAGAGAGTAAAAACAGCGCATGCCTTCCTGGAGTCAGGATCCGTAAATTCTGACGTAGCCCGTGCATCTTAAAAATCCCTATAATAACGCCTAGGCATTTAAGTTGCTATGGTCATTCTGATCTCAAACCAAATGGAGAAACTACGGATTTTTTTTCCTTATTACGGTCGGATGGGATGAAGACCTTCCTGCCTGCTAAGAGCTGGGGATCTATCTATAGAGATACATAGATATGTTTATCAGTATGTCAGTGTGTGAGTATAAAGTGGTGGTTTCTTAGACTATCAGTGGTTTGACCTTGAACCTGTGCCAGTGAAACAGCAGATTACTTTTATTTATGCATTTAATGGATTGAAGAAAAGAACCTTTTTTCTTCTCTCTCTCTGCAACTGCAGTAAGGGAGGGGAGTTGGATATACCTCGCCTAATATCTCCTGGGTTGACACCATCATTATTGTTTATTCTTGTGCTCCGAAAGCCGAGTCCTCTGATGGCTCCCTTAGGTGAAGTTGGGAACTATTTCGGTGTGCAGGATGCGGTACCGTTTGGGAATGTGCCCGTGTTGCCGGTGGACAGCCCGGTTTTGTTAAGTGACCACCTGGGTCAGTCCGAAGCAGGGGGTCTCCCCAGGGGACCCGCAGTCACGGACTTGGATCATTTAAAGGGGATTCTCAGGCGGAGGCAGCTATACTGCAGGACTGGATTTCACTTAGAAATCTTCCCCAATGGTACTATCCAGGGAACCAGGAAAGACCACAGCCGATTTGGTAGGTATACCATTAACCCTTTAGTGTCCATGAGATGACATGTTGAAATTATAACTACCAAGAAGGTGGTGGCCGGGTGGGGGGACGTGGGAAGGGTTCTCCCCTCCTCCCCTCTTTCTCTGTATCTCTGTCTCTCTCTCTCTCTCTGTCTTGCCAGCTCCGAAAAAAAAATGCCTCCGGAATTGCAGATCTGCTGCTGGCACTGATGCAAGTATACACTGAAAGGCCCCCTACTTTTAATTTAAAGGGGGGCATAATTTATAAATATAATACAAGTTTCCAGTTCTTTTGCATCAGATACACTGGTTTAGGAAGTTTCTTTTGAATGGACTGATTGCACGAGTTTAAACCTTTAATCATTAACTACTAAGAACTTAATGCAGTTTCTTGAAGGCAGTGGGTATCTTGTACCCAAATTAAGGTTTTTTTTCCTTTCCCCCTTTCCTCTAGTAAGTATACTGCTTGAATTGCATATTAAGCGCATTGTTTATTCCCCCCTGTGAGGGTCTAAAAGCCCCATAGGCGAAGGTTGCTGACGGATTGTCCTGTTGGGAGGACTAAAGTCATATTTTAGGCTCCGTGAAAAGCAGGGGCAGAGGCTTGGGGGAAAATGACTTGGGAAGAGGCAGGACGCTCAGGGGTTTTTGTCCTTCCAGCTATCAAGTGATAACCTCTGCTTTTAAATTTCCATAGTGTGCAGCCCGTGTAGGTCTCCTGCGTGGCTCTCTGGTGTGAGTGTGTGCGCGAGTGCAAACGCTGCGAGCTAAATTTTAAAGGGCATTCCGAGGATTTCATTTTTCAGCGGAGGGTATTTGTGACTCAGCACTGAGGGCTGCAGACTCGAGGGCTGGTGGCTCTGCCCACTTTATGCCTGCACACACGTGCTTGCCGGGGCGCCCTGAGCCCAACGGCACGAAGTCAGCTAACACAGTCCCAATTGGGTGGACTCTTGAGTTTTTTCCTTACTTAAAAAAAAAAAAAATTAAGCGCCAGTTTGGGCAACTAGACTGTTGGAAGGAGTTAACTTCTGAGTGAACCCACCTGACAACACTTAAACTAGGTCGTAAAAAACAAAGTCCTGCGGTGATTTTTCTTCCTCATGCTTTAGTGCCAGATGTTGAACACAATCTAAACTGTATGTTTAGCTTCGTGCGGCTGCGGATGATGCCAGAAGGTGAGGAGGACTTAGGCCTGGACTGGGGATGGTCCCAGATCCAAGAGGCCCAGGATTTGCTCCTCGTGCTCACCCCTGAGCCTAAGCCCACAGCTGAGCCTAGTAGTGTGAAATTGCTCTGGCCGTCTCCACTCGCTGCTTAAAAAAAGTTATAGCTCTTTGCTTTGCAATTATTCAGTTGAAATATAACTATCCCCTCCCCACCCCAGAAGTAAAGGTAGATTCTGGTTGTCGCAAAGAGAAGACTAAACTTTACTAAAAGTGCTGTTTCCATCTGGCCTCTTTAAGGGCTGCCACCCTGCCTAGCGTTCGATACCAGAACAACAGGCAGTGGGCGGCCCTGGGTGGGCGAGCGAGTGTGTCCGGGGCCGCGGCGGCCACCCTCAGGGTGTCGGGGCCGCGCCGACCGAAGCAAGCGGCGTGGGCGGCCGGCCTAGGTGTGCCAGGCGGCCGGAGCTCCAGCCCTCCCGCGCTCGCGGCCGGCAGGTGCCCGCTCGGCCGCCCGGGCCCCGCGGCGCACTTAGCGGCTGCCCGGCCGGCTCCGCGCGGTCCTAAACGCGCTCGCGTTCCGGCTCCCTTTCCGCCCGGCTCGGGTGCGCCCTTCAGTGCTGCGGGGACCACGGGGGCCGGGGGGTGGCAGGCAGGGGCTGACACACTTCTGGCCGCGTTTAGGGAATCCGGTTTTTCATTTTGGCCCAAGTTGAGCCCCTTCGATTTCTCTTTGTGTTTGAGAGTGGGTCTGGCGGGGCTGACAGCCGCCGCCCCGGGCTGCGCGGTGGTTTGCGGTGTGGGAACGGCTGGAGGCGCGCGCAACGGCAGGAGAGTTGGTGGCGGGGACAGAGGACGGGCTGGAGGTCGGACCCCTGAGCTCCCCTGTCCCATTCCGTGTCCTTCTTCTGAAGCACGTAGCCCGGTTTTGGAGACTCGAAGGGCTCCGTGGTGCCCGGGAGGTGGGTCGGGGGACCCTGGCCGGAGCCGCAGGGGAAGGAGTGGGGGTGGGGGGGACAAAGGGCCGCGGAGGCGGGCGGAGGGGGCGGCGTGCTATTGTTAACCGCTTTCCGAGAGCAGAGCTCGCGAGCTCGCCGATCGCGATCTGGCTTTCCCGCGCCCCCGCCTCCGCTCCGGCTTCACAGCCGGGGGAGCCCGGGGTGTGCGCGGAAGCGCGGCGGGGGCGCACGGCTGCAGGGGCGCCGCGGCGGGCCTGAGCCGGTTTTATTGTGTGGATCAGCCGAGCCTGTCTTTGAGAGACCCTGTTAAAACTCCGGTGCAGCACGACTGGGCCCTGGTGTGCAGAGATTATGGGATGTCCTAGTTGGGGTTTCTTCACGCACGCCTTCCCTCCATGATCTTTTTTTTTTTGATGCAGTCACCTTTAGGATAGGACGTTTGCCACATGCAATCGAGTCATTAGAAATCTCGTAACTCTGCCACTGGGGAGAGCGCGGATGCAAGGACAGGGGCCACGCGGGAGGGGAGGGCAGGAGAGGCGCATTCTAGGGTGAGCGGATGAGGACCGCGGCGGGCTACAGTGGCTCAATAGAGACCGTTAAACAAAAAGCTAGACTCCTCACCCCTAGAGGTCAGAGAAAGGTGTTGTCAAGGAAGTGGCATCTCCACTCCTTAGACGCTCTCGGTACAGTGTTAGGGGGGATGTGGGGGCTGGGGGGAGGGGCTAGGGGTAGGGTTGGATGGGAGGGGAGCGGAAGCCCCGGCCCAGGTTGGGGACTGGGGGCGCCGAGCCGCTAGCTAGCCCGTCGGCCTGGCGTCGGCCGAGGGGGAAGGGCGCCCTGGCGCTCCGCTGTGCCACTCACTCTGGCTGGGATGGAGTTGAGTGGGTGGCTGTGCGCAGTGGGGGTGGGGAAGCAGGGTGAGGCAGGAGGGTTATTTAAGTCTTTTATCCGGTTGCAGTGAGAAGCGGGCCCCCGGGGTGACAGCAGTGCCGCGGTCTCCCGCTGCTGCCGCTGCGGCAGGTCCCAATATTAGCAACCTCCGCAGAGCGGTGGTGCGTGTGCCGGGAGCCTCCTACCCTCGCCTTCCCAGCCCCGCCCGGAACGAGGCCGCGGCGCCGCTAGGACCCCGCGGCGCGCGCGGGGAGGGCGGAGGGAGGGCACAGGCGCCGGGAGGGGGCGAGGGGGCTGCGGCGCCCCGGCTCTGGCACACCTGGCGCTCCCGCGCGCCGCTGCGGCCTCACCTTCGGCCCTCCTCCTCCGGCAGCAGCCTCTCCTCCGCAGCCCGGTCCCCCTCTGGGGACTTCGTCCTCACACTCAGTTTCTCTAGAAAAGAGTAACTGTAGGTGGGGGGTGGGGTGGGTTTACACTTTGATTAAAATAGAAGGTGCATTTTCTACCTGAAATCAAACAGCAGAAGGAAACGTGCTGGAAAAAGGATTTTTGCCGCCCCCATACAGCCGCAGGTGACTGCAGCTGCTGGCAAGCTTGGCAGTGACACAGCAGCGGCAGTGCAGAGGACGTGGGGGTGGGGGAGTCTTACTGTTCCAGCAGGAGCTGCAGAGGTGACAACTTAGGTGGGACCTTGAAGGAGCCTTTTTTTTTTTTTCCCCTCGGGTTGGTGGTGTGGAGATAAAATTGAACAAGGAGAAAAGGAACTCGCAATTGTATCTCTGTGCAGTAGGCTGGGGGAGCGAGATGTCTTGTTTCATCTGTATATCTATATACCTATATATATAGCTCACTTTTAAAGCGCTCCAGCCTTGCTAGATGGACAAAAATGTGAGCAGAAAATCATTTGGGGAAATAGTAATGTAAAATAATAAAAACATGAACGCTGGGCCTGATCTGCTATTTAACTTGCTTGGGAAACCGAAGTCTGTTCCCTTTTTGGCTGGGGTTAGGTAGCTCTGAAAGGCCTGTCTTCATCAGGACCTCAGATGAGCACCCAAACTGGGGCTTCCATTCAAAGGGGGGGTCAGGTGAAGGTTTTACTAGAGGGGAGAAATATGATAGTATGATTTTTTTTAAACAGGTGTTTAAAACTTATTTCCAGGGTTTTGAACTTTAATTCTGTTCTATGTATCTGACTCTTCAATGTCTCAGGAAAACACTGGGTGTTTAAGGAGATGGTTTTAGGATTGCTTCAGGTTCTGGAAAAATTAGTGGAGTTATAACTCCCATTCAGTTAGTCATTTCCTATATAAACTCTATGAGATATGCTCAAGTTGCTACAGATCCGAACTTACCCCAGTGCAGGATCTGAGATGGTTGATCTGGCAGCCCTGGTTCGAGCTTCTCTGGGTGAGCAGGAAGCTCTGCAGGGAAGAGGCTTAATCATGAATTTTCTGCAGCCTCATGCCCTGCCCCTCTCGACAGTCTGCATACATTTGTGTGGTCTGAAGAGTGCGGTTCTGTAATGTGTTGGGGGCTCTTAGGTCAGAGAACCATGTCATGAGGGCCAGAGTGGAGCAACTCTGACTGCCTTGCCCTCCCGCTGCCTTGCATGGCCTTGGAGGTGAGGCCCAGCACAGATGGGCTCTAGGGGGCGGTGCCAGCTTTGGGATAATGGTCCATGTGAACAGAACTGGGGCAGCCCATCAGCTCTGGGGATAGTCACTAAAAGTGAGTCTGGGGCAATGAGGAAGGTCCGGTGTGGTGATTTTCCTGAAATAGTCCAGGCATTGACCTGGTCTCTCAAGGACCGTGGATGATCTCACACCTCATCAAATCCAGTGGCGTCCCAATGAGCATGTCCTCATTTGGAACTGTTGACTGCTGTGGAAGAGAACAAAGAAATGACAGCAGTCATCGACCCTGTGCTTCCCATGTCACCCTATCACTACCCATTACTGTGGGCCTTCTGAGCTAAGGATGTCAAGGCTGTGTCTGCCCAAAATGAGCGACAGGCTGCCATGGTACACATGTGTGTGCCACAGTTCTAATTTTAGGCACAATCTCATAATTCCCTCCCTTCTTCCTCCCCTTTTCCTTCCTTCTTTTCTTTGCTCTTTCCTTCTTTCCCTTTCTGTCTCCTTGATCATTAAACATTCAGATGTCTCTGCACAGAAGGCTTCTGGCTGTTATTGATCCAGCCCCCTCTGCTGCCCAGTCATGTGAGCAGATAACATGTGGAGTGGGTTGTACTCAGGGAGTGTAGTTGGAAGCACTTGCCTGGCACCAGCTCCACCCCAGAGAGAGGTGAATGGACCTGGTTGAGGTTATAGAATTTATTGTGGACAAGAGGGTACCAGGAATGATGAGGTTTCTGGTCTGGTTGGGGTGGGATCCTGTTGCGGGGTTGCCAGATCTTCCTGACCTTACAACAGTGGAATTCTTTGCATGGGGGAGAATGACTGTGACTCCTACATTCAGGTGGTCTGCTTGTCCTTGCATCACTGAGGTGACCACATAAAAAGCTGGGCTGTTATTTTGACGTCTCTATTTTTAAGGAACTGCATAGAAATGGGTGATGGTTTGAGGTGATGAAATCTTTTCCACCTGGGGTCTCTAGGTAGTTTCTTCTTGCTTGGATAGCTTTTTGGAGACTTATCTCAGGTATTTATTTTCTTGGGAAGCCTCTGACTTGCCTTCAGAAACCCAGATGAGCTGCCCATCTTTGGACTGCCCATACCCTGAACAGCTCCCTCTCAACTGCATTTGCCACACTGTTGTTATATTTATCTGTTTACGTGTCCTTCTTCCCAACAGATGGTGAGCAAAAATTTGAGGGTAATAGGACCTAGGCTATATCCGGTTCATCTTTATATACTCAATAAATGGCATGGTGCTTGGCTTATAATAATCCCTCAATAATAGCTTCTTGAATGAAAAAGTGAACGAATATGAATTACAGCTGTCTTGTCAATGCCAGAAAAAGAAACTAGATAGATATCTTAATATCTTCATTTCTAAATTATATAATAATAATACTTGCAGAACTCAGCTATATGAAAATGGTACAGAAATCACAGAAACATTAAAAAAGGTAAAACCAAATGTAAGATGTGCATAATAGTTAAGGAAATAGGTTTTGGAGTCCAATTGCTTGGGGGCTAATTATTAACCTCTTTAAACCTCAATTTCCCCATTTGTACACTGGGGATTAGAATATTGTAATGCCTAGAGTTGTTCTGGGGATTAAATGAGAGAAGGCCTCTCATTTGGCATAGACTAAATGCTCAAGAATTTTCACTATTACAATTATCATTGCTGCTGCTGTTATTTTTTTTTCTTGATGTTCTGCGGACCAGGCAGAGAAAAGGTTTTGTGAAATCACATGCACCTTATTCTTTGTTGGACCTGATGGGCAACATTGGCTAATATTCATTATTAGTCCTCAGCTACTCCATGTGCAGGGAAAACAGAAAGATCATCACATGCTCCCTTAGAAGCTGCAAATATTTTTTAGTTTTATGATTAAATCTTTCCTTATTGACCTGGTAAATTAAATCATTCAGACCTCAAAAGGGGCCAAATGTTTCTGCATTTCATCTTACAACAAAAATTGAACATTAATTAACTCCTTACATTAATTTCAGGGTATGTATGACCCACATTTTGGTGTGCTTTCAGGTAACTAAGAAGATATTCACATACATGTGACTGCTAATAATAATAAAATGCCACAATTTTAATTATTTTGACTCAGAAGAATAGTACAATGAAATAAAATGCATCGAAAAGGGAGTGCATCTCATGAAAAATGAATCTCATGGAAATATTGCCTTATTTATATTCCCATTTGCTTTGGAAGTAGGGAAGGCTAGTAATAAACTGGCTTCTTTTAGATGTATTTTCCATCATAGAGTCATAGATTATTAGATTCAAAACACAATTTGTAATTTCACTTTTTTAAATATACTGTTTAACATCCTATTAAAATAATTAAATTAAGCACAAGATAAATTTGTTACATTTTGTCCTTATAAAAGAATTAGGAATACCCCTTTAGAAGAAATAGCTCTTCTTTTTTACATCACCTTGGAATAGTTTCCTCTTGAGTTAATCCTTTATTAGATTTATGCTGTTCATGTCTTCTTTTGATTGCAGTACCAGTGTATTTTGTGAGAGTTGCAAAATTAATTGTTGAAAAATTCATGTAAGTGCTTTTTTATTGGTCACATGAGACTGACTATAGCACATTGTTACCCTAAGTTTTTTTCTGAACTCTTAAATGTAAGTAAAATTTTTAATATTTGAAAGTATTTTTAAAACAAGAACTCAATATTTGATATGCATTAATGTAAGGTCTACATAAAATGTAGCACTTTAATTTACAATAAAAAGGAAAAAATGGCTGAGTACAAATAATATTAGCAGTGTCCGGCCGGGCGTGGTGGCTCACGCCTGTAATCCCAGCACTTTGGGAGGCCGAGGCGGGTGGATCACGAGGTCAGGAGATTGAGACCATCCTGGCTAACACGGTGAAACCCTGTATCTACTAAAAATACAGAAGAAAAAAAAAAAAAAAGAAAAAAAAGCCTGGCTTGGTGGCTGTCCCAGCCTGAAGTCCCAGCTACTCGGGAGGTTGAGGCAGGAGAATGGTGTGAACCCGGGAGGCGGAGCTTACAGTGAGCCAAGATCGTGCCACTGCCCTCCAGCCTGGGCAACAGAGCGAGACTCCATCTCAAAAAGAAAAAAAAAAAAATTAGCAGTGTCCTAAATATACTGTGAGCTAATCATCTTATAACCACACTATAGTTACAGAAATTGAAACTGCTGTTGTGTGGCCATAAAATTCTGGATTTATGCCCAGTTTAGGTGTTATTCTTAGTGAGGTAAGCAAGGGGAAAGAAGGAAGTAAAATAAGATCATTGTGTTGATTTGATTTTGGAATACAGCATTCCATGCCTACTTTAAATCAAGAGCAGTATTTATCTCTGCAGAATATTATTGTTTTAATTGCTTAACTATCTCTTTGAGTTTTAGATAAGTATAGCAAAAACCAATACTTTGTTTAAGCAAAAATATTTGGGATGTATGTGGGCAGTTTTAGTTTTCTAGATAGAGTTAAAAAAAGTTAACACAATAGAGAGCTGGATAATTTTCTGTATAAACCAATCAAGGCTTTAGTTAGCACTTCATTCTCTTATTTTGAGAGACTATTCTCTAAACAGAAAACTTTTTTTTTTTTTTTTTTGCTACTTAAACAGGTATTTCTTTCTCCCAGTTCTAAAGGCTGGGAAGTCCAAAAGCAAGATACTCACACACAGATACTTAACTTCATGTTTATAAAGTGGAAATAGGTTGTCTTTTTTAAAAAAAGTATTCTGTTTGTGAATGGTCTTATGTCTCTCAAAATAAGAGAATCACAGACAGATGCTTAACTTCATGTTTACAAAGTGGACGTAGATTGTCTTTGTCTTAAATTCTACTCTTTTAAGTTAATTAGATTATGTACACACTGGTTTTTCTGTCCTATTCTTAGCATATCTATGTAGATACTAACTTTTTAATTTTTAAAATGTTTTGTTTATTGTGTAAGTCATGTTGGTAAGTAGTTTTGTATCATTATAAGATAGAATTTAGTTGAAAATCAATTCTTTTACACAGTGATTTTCAAAGAGAAGACACTTCTTTAACTAGTGCGGGGTTATCCAAGTGGGGAGCTGGGCTCAGTGTCCTCTCCAAAACCCCAGGGATGCTGAGACTCTAAGGACATGCTCCGTGATCTGACCTGTCCTCTGCCTTCTACCCTTTGTCTACAGGCATTCTGGAATTTATCAGTATAGCAGTGGGCCTGGTCAGCATTCGAGGCGTGGACAGCGGACTCTACCTCGGGATGAATGAGAAGGGGGAGCTATATGGATCAGTAAGTACTGGAGGGACTTCATCCAGCTTTATGCTCCATGTTTGATTTGAACAGCTGTCTTTTCTCTGGATTAAAAAGGGCCAGAAATGCAACTGAGTCTGTTTGGAAGGCGAGTGTAAGTTTTTACTTTTTGAGGAAAGCCATTTTATTTTTATTAATAGATAAACAGCTCTGCATCTTCACTAGACCAAAGTTGCTAAGAAAATGCTTTATTTATATGCCAAACCATCTTAATTATCAAGTAAATAAAAAAATTTACAAGTGTGAAAAATCCCATCTCCTTGTATTGAATGAGAGTTATTTTTGAAATGAATTGAAATGATCTCCTCCTAAGCTTTGCCAAGCATTGTAATTAAAACTAGAAATAGACCATGCAGTGAATCTAAACTCTCTCTGAGCTACATCCAAGATTTTCATTATGCAGAGAAGAAGGGAGATGGAAATTGTTGTCAGATATTTTTGTATGCGAATAAGAATATTACGATATTGTAATTATTTGCAAATGTTATGAATTTCTTTTTTCCCACTCCCCATCGCCACTAGGTTGTAAAGTCCTCATGGGAGACAGTGAAGAAGTATTTATTGTGCTCTGCCAGGTGCCAGACAGGCACTGTTCTAGGTGCTGAGGTGTGAATGAGACAAAGTCTACTCTTCCACTCTGTGGCGGGGACTAACTTTCCATCATGGTATCACTTTACTCCTATTAATGCAGTACCTAAAACACAGTGCATGGTACGCAGCAGGGACTTAATAAATTTTTGCTGAATGTATAAGTATGAATAATATATACTAACTTGGGTTTCCAACATTCAAACTTGTAATGAAATTAATCTTTAGTGTTTCTTTCTCTCTTTCTTTTCTTTCTTTTTTTTTTTTTGAGATAGGGTATTGCTGTTGCCCAGGCTGGAGTGCAGTGGTGTAATCATTGCTCACTGCAGCCTGGAACTCATGGGCTCAGAAGATCCTCTTGCCTCAGCCTCCTGTGTAGCTGGGACTATGGGTGTGCATCACCACACGTGGTTAATGACCATTTTTTTTTTTTGTAGAGACAAGGTCACGCTGTGTTGCTCAGGCTGGTCTTGAACTCCTGGCCTCAAGTGATCCTCTTGCCTTGGTCTCCCAAAGTAATTTATTATTGCAATTACTGGTGGTCAAATGAGAATTTAATCCATGTTTTCTGAAATATGAGAACTTTAGTTTACAAAAAGTTGAAAATGAAAAGAAGCTTAGAATGAGAAAAGTTTTGGAGTTCTCAATACACAGAAATGAAGGGCAAAAATTTTTCTAGATAAAATTTTCTACCATTAGGCTTGTAAAAATATGTATATATAGATACACACATATATATAAAATGCTAAAATGTATTTGTAAATATAGGATTGACTTTAGCTTTTTAAACACAGTGGATGGTTTAGGCAAAATTATTAACTCCCTACACAACTTTTGTGAATACCTTTAAGTGTGAAGAAAGATAAGATACAAGATAAAGTAAACTTACATTAAAAAAATAGAAAATGATGTTCCTTTTTGTCACAACTTCAGTGTTTTTTTTTTTTTTTTTTACTTTTAGGTATGTAATGTGGGTTTGAGTGGGTCACAGTTGAACTCAATAAAATGCTTTTTTTGTGTGTGTAGATGAGAAGTTCTGAGTTTTAGTGTGTAGATGGAACTTTATCACAGTGGCCTCCAAATTTTTTGATCACGTATCCCCACCAAAAAAATTTTTTTTGAATATGCATCTCAACATATGCATTTCAAATAAATATACTTAATTTGAGTGTGCATCTCAAATATTAAATTATTTTAAAATTGTATATCTCAAAGTATACTTTATATATGTTATTTTATAAGAGATACAGCTAAGGAAACAATTTTAAAGAATAGAATGAATGAGGAAACCTAAATAGGGGCCCTACGATTTGTTCCCCACTCCAAGGATCACCTTGCACACCCCTCTGAATTTTTCCCGGTTGAGAGCTGACCAGTCTTTCAGATGAAATCACCAGCATGATTCAGACTCCTGTGGTTTATTGGTTGACAAGGAGAGCATGTCTAATTTTGTGTTCAGTAAAGCTGCTGGTAGGATTGTTGCCCAGGCTGAGTCTCATTTCTCCTTCTGGATGATTTAAATGGTTTCTTACTCATGCCTTCCTGTGTGGCACACCCCAGTTCCTAGCACAGTGCTTGGGGCAGCATAATAGGGACACTGAGTGTAGACGCACGGAGTGCCAGTGACAATACTGTGGGACACGGCAGCCAGGTAGACAGCTGGAGAGCACCATCTTTCCCCTTTTCTGGGAAGCCCAGCTGTCTTCTTAGGTTTTCTGTGGCTCCTGGCTGCCTCACCTTGGGCTTTTTGAGCACACACACAGTGCGTGGGCAGGAGTAGACTTGTCACCACTGCCATACAGCCGCACATCTTGCCAACAGTCCAGTCATGGAGTCCCAGCCAGGCAAAGGGCAATGAAACAAAGAGTAAAATGGCTCTTCTTCCATGTGTGCTTGAGAAGTGCACACCTTCTCACATGAAGAGTGCCCAGGCATGGAAACTGCTCCGAGGAAAGGTGGCTGCGAGAGACACTTTTCCGTATTATGCTTTCCTTGTGGAAACGTCTTCAGCTGCTTTCCTGCATCCCTAGTCTTGTCTCCAATCCATTCTCCACACTGATGGCAGAAGTACCTTCAAAACCCAGACAGGAGTGTCATTTGTGTGTAGAGATCCCTTCAAATACTTGCTTTTGAAGGATACTGCCCACATTCTTTAATGTGGCATCCAATGCTTAGGATGAACCGCTGCTTGGATCTGCTTTGCCAGGAGCATCACGTGTGCCTCTTTGCCTATGCAACTCGAGTCTATTTGCTGTTTTCCAAACACATCATGCAGTCTGATTTATACTTGTGGCCAAGTGAATTTCTCTCTCAGATGCCTTTCTCTTGCCTTCTCCACCTGAAGAAGCAGGACTCTTTATTTAAAATTCAATGGAAATATTACTTCTTCTGCAAAACCTTCATTACACCCCCAGTTCTAATCCTATTTATTCTAGTTAGCATTTCTTGTGTTTTCCTTTGGGCCCTAGGAATACTTTGTTCCCATTATTACATAAGTCACAGTACAGTTTACAGTGTGGTCAATTGTATTTCTCTATTCCCTAATGTATCTAAAGGGCATGGACCACATTCTTTTTTTTTGAAGGTTTCCTAACACACAGCAATGGCTCTTGTACATAGTAGGTGCTCAATGAACGCTCATTGGGTTGAACTGAATTAAAAATTATGATTATTTCTGTCCCTCATCGGATGCATAGATGTGGCCTCACAGTATCTCCCTTGTATGGCTACTGTGTATTTAGGTCTCCAGTTGAAGGAGGAATCACCATCTTCCATTTCTATGCATAATTGGCTTGTGTGTGCCTGTGTTGTCTCTGGTGTGTGTGGCCCGAGGGGGATGAGGCTGAAGCTGGAGGAAAGATAATGTAGTGTCAAGAGCATGGTTAACTCTCATTCTGTATCTGCTACGAAGTAGGCACCAGGCCCTCTTTCTCCTCTTCTGTAAGATGAAGAGCTCGAGTTAGACATCTGGAATGTCTCTTCCCGGTCTGGATGGATCCCAAGAATTCTGTAGTTTGAATTTCTCAGCCTTCTTTCTCAAGTCTTCTCTGTCTGACCCATGATGTTCTCTGTGCACACAAAATGTTTGTGCAGTGAGACCTTTTTGTCTCTTTTGTAAGGAGCTGGGAGGGAGGCTCCTGGGCAGCAGGTTATTTCCCTTTGGTCTGTTCCTCCTGCAGGTGAGGGGGAAGGTGAGAGTGAAAGTCTTGTTCCTCAGGGGCTGGAATCTCATATTTCCCATTGGGTTTGCGGTTATCATTCCTTGTGTGGCAGTGAGAATGAGGAGTGACTAAAATATCTCATTTTCATTGTGATGAGCTTGAGAGAAGGAAAGAAACGGGCAATGGTTGTGTTACTAAATACACTAACATTTGGAGCCTCCAGGAATCTTTATCTGTGTGAAGTTGCATGAAGCTCGGTAAACTAAATTGGAGATTTTTTTTTTTTCTAAACAGTTAGAAACTGATTTCATTATGAAAGAAGGTAAATGGGAGATTTGGGGAAATCACTTTTATAAAGTAAATGTGTAAATGTGAAATTCATTTAAAGCGTATTTTCCTATTTTGGGATTAATTTTCTCTTTTCATCTGTGTAGTTTTTGTTTGCTTGTTTTTGTCTTCAGGTTTACCTTGAGAGTAGATCTAAAAGGTCAGAGGTAAATGGGTTAATACTTCTTCAGAAAAATATACAGGATTCTGATATCCTATTAGAATGTGGAAATAAGAAAAACTATATTGCTAATGGGTATAATGATTTGATTAGAAGGAGAACATGAATAATTTTAACTTGGGGATGGTGTTTGATTATTGTATTCATGTGATAATTTGTCCATGTATCCATTCATTCATTTGCTTATTTATTTCATATTTATAGCTTTGACTCATCTAGCACTGCGATGAGTGCAAAACAATGAAACAGATAGTTATACTTGTAAATAATTTGGGCGGTGTGAAATTTCTCATAGTAGGGGAATGGCCAGATGTTTTGGCATCCCAGAGGAGTGTTTAAATAACTGCTTGGAGGGGTTGAGCGGTAGCATTTAAAATGGGTCTTGAGGGATAAATAGGAGCCTCAGAAAAGGAAGGGCAGGCAAGTTAGGTCACATGACCCTTCAAATGTCACAATTAAAATACGCTGCCAGGTTGAAATTTCGAGAGGATGTTAGATTACACACATACACAACACACTTGGCCAAGGGATTAGAGTATTCATTAACATTGGTTACTTTTGTTCTTATCAAAAAGATTAGAGGCATGGCTCTGATAATTACTTTTAGAGTCTTAATCTAAACTGTTTATTATAAAAATACTTAAAAACGTTTTTTGATGGAGTCTCACTCTGTCACCCATGCTGGAGTATAGTGGCATGATCTCAGCTCACTGCATCCTCCTGCCTCAGCCTCCCGAGTAGCGGGGATTACAGTGCGTACCACCAAGCCTGGCTAATTTTTGTGTTTTTAATAGAGATGAGGTTTCACCATGTTGACCGGGCTGATCTTGAATTCCAGACATCAAGTGATCTGCCAGCCTCACCCTTCCAAAGTGTTGGGATTACAGGCGTGAGCGCCATGCTCGGCTTTCAAGATACTTTAAAGCATCAAGAATAATTGACCATAATAAATGCCTCCTTAAAAAAGAATGCCATGAAAAAATTAATCTCCTTCAAGAAGCTTGCATTTAACAAAAGGAATTGACCTTTTCATTAAAAAGGTACTAACATTGTAAGGATGTTGGAACATACAGCATGGAGTCTGCAAAAGTGACACTGGAGGATGGCGCAGAGATGGGGGAGGTGCTAACATTTCTGGTTTGTATCCCTTTGTAGCACTTACATTATTTTTCCCAGAATTGTAATTCCTGCTGGTCTCTTTGTTAGATGAAATTTTTTGGAGTCAGAGTCTTTGGCTTTATAACTTTTCTGTTTCTTGAAGGCCAGGCAGGGCAATTTATTTGCAGTTGGCATGTGGTAAATGTTTGTTGACACAGTTATTCACTCTGTCGTGAACACGCACATGCAGTGTCTACTGTACATGAGCATCAAATAGCGGTAGCACTGATACAGGGTTGTGAACTTGTAGAGTCAGGGTGTTTCCACAGGAATTAGTCAGCTACTGAAACTGAAAATGAGAGAGGTTAAGTGACTTGCTCAGAGGCCCAAAACTTGTAGATGCAGAGTGAGGACCAGCCTCGTGCTGACTGCCTCAGACCAGTACTTTGCAGCCGTTCCTAGCCTCATCCTGACAGGTGCTTCTTAAAACAGGTGTTTACTAGTAGGTTTGGTTATGTTTCCAAGGACACAACAGGGCCCTGGTTTATATGACTCCATGTAATCAGTAACCAAGGTATGATGGGTTTCAACTCTGTTTCCAAAGAACAGAAAGTTTCCTTTAAATACCTCATTTGGGGCAGTTTTTTCCGCTGGGCAGACACACATGAGTCAAAGAAGTTTCTTACATGGTGTTCCATATTGTGGGGCAGGAGGCAGGAGCCCTTTAGGTCCCTCTGTCCCAGAATTGAGGGACATATCCACCTCTTTAAAAGGAGACAATGAAGTATCTCAGATCCTTATAATCCTGTATCGACTTAGATTATTTTTATTATGTTATTTGAATATGTGCACACATTAAACTAGATAACTAGATATAAATTCCTTATACCTCTTTGACAACTGTAATTCAAAACATTTATATGCCAAAATTCAAGTTAAATAGCAAGATCAGTAAAATGCACACTGACACAGTGGATTTCATATGAAGGAAGCTGCTCCCTGACTGAGACGACGATGCTGCCTCACTGTAAATGCAGCCTTGGCGCTTGGTGCAGCTTCCTGTGAGCTCAGGGTGCCTGTTCTGCAGAGCACCTCAGGATGACTTGTTCCCCTGCCTCACTTCTTACTATGTGAGTTCCCGGGACAACAAATGATCTCTTCTGGTCTTCACTTATCTCAGACACACCACCGATGTACTCAGTGTGCCTTTTCTTTTTCCTGTTGGTCCTGATGGTGAAAGTATTGTAGCACTGTGTACCACTGACAGTAATTTTAAACCCCAGTCCATTCTTGGGGGACAGTTATGTGGTTGTGGGATAGTCATCTGTGGGCTCCTGGATACCCTTAAAACAATTCTAGTACTTTTTCATTGACATGGAAAGGCAAAGTAAAAACATTCTTGGAGAGAACTTGTGGCCCTGCAGATTATGCCCTTTGCCTTCTAGATATCTGCGGTGCCAGTGTTGGAGAACGTTGCATAGGCATGAAGCTCTGGGCAGGGTCAGAGTTGGGTACGGAGGCCAACCCATGCAATTCATCAGAGACCCCCTCGTCTCCATCAGGTGCTCTGCAGGAGCAATCTGGAGCCACTTTTGAACAAGGAGAATAACCTTATGTGTTCGTGGAACAGGATACCACAGCACATGGCAAGGACCACTCAGCTTCTGATTTGTCACTGTAGTGGTTCAGTTCCGATTGCTTTGATGGGAGACGCTCAGACACGTCCTGTACAAAGAATGCAGTTCACACAAAGGAGATGAATAGGTTCATTTCCTTAGTAACCTACCTGATAACAGGCATGCTCTGGAGATGGGTGGTTTTCAACAGATATTTTAAGTAATTGAGCATTGTCTTATGCTGTGTTTCATATGTGCGTGACCAATTTTCAAAGAATTGAATAATAATTCTTAGATGATGTGGAGGGCAGCTTCTGCTGTATGACTGAGTCCATACATCGTCCTGGTTTTAGAGACGAGGAGGTGAGATTTTAGTGGCTTAGTGACTTGTTGAAGGTCACATAGATGATGACAAGTCAGGATTTGAATGTAGGTAAATTAGTAAATCTTGTCTGATACATATGCATGTTAAAAGTGGCCATCCATTTTTGTAAATAAAAAATATATTTACTAGAATTAATCACATGAATATTTTTAACTGGAATTAACCATATAGTGGAGCAAGGTTTTAATATTTCTTACACAGACGTGATTTTGGAGGATTTTTTTTTTCCAGTAGCCTAGTTTTAACTTAGTGGTTCATTTGTTTCCTTAGCATCTATACTTCTGGCCATTAGTTAGTGGACAGTCATCTTTTAAAATAATGTATCTATTTGATTTTAGTTATGGTGTTGAGCATGGTAACTACATTTACTAATTGTCTAAGGCATACTTAAAACATCCCAAGCTAGTATAGAACACAGGTCTGGAGATTTTCCAGGTTTGGGAAAGGATTATTTCAAATTTTATTAGTTGCTCAGCAGAGACATTTCCCATCTGGGATGAGAATTTGGAGGAATATTGTCGTGGGTTCCCAGGAACATGCTCAGGAATCCCGGAGCAGAGTTTTCCTGAGGACAGGTGCAGCTTTCGCACACGAACCCAATGCCCCTCTTTCCCACGCTGGATTTTACTCTCTTCCCCTCTTCACACTGCTGCATTTTCTGAAGTCCCCCTGCCTCGGTCCCTGCCAGAGAAGCCTGATAAGACAGCCTGAGAGAGTAGTTTTGGGAAGCCCTGAGTCAGATGCCTATTAAAGCTGCCCCATTTTGTAAAGCAGAGCTCTGCGAAGTCAGGGACTTGGTGACTGTGGTTCCAATGGTCCTGCCAGTACTTAAAACCGAGTCTTGCATGCACTTGTCACCTAATGAATGTTGAACGAATGAATGTATTGTCAGTGGGATCCCAAATCATCTTTTTTTTTTTCCTACAAAAAATGGACTAGGCAGACCCTAGTTGATAAGTACTTGATTCATGAATAGGTATTTGAGAGCTGCAGGAGTTGACATGTAGACCTGTGGTTCCTGATTTTGAGTATAAGGTTCCTTTTTTGATAAAAAGTGTTAGGGAGCCCCACATGCTAGTAATTGCACTTCTAAGTGTCTTATGATTGAAAGAATGCATTATGACAGCAACTCCTCTAAATTCATTAGCACTTTCAAATGAATTCCTCACTGAGCAGTCTGTGTGAGGGTCTTTCTTGTCTGTGGCTTGCTGACAGTGCTGACTCCTGCTTCCCCTCATCCTGAGCCTTGAGGCACACTGGAGAAGTCTGATCAGCTTGTTAAGTTAGGGTCTGCAAGGATAACAAGGTGACGGTGGCTTCAGGGACAACAGAGGCCCAAGCCCAGCGTCTCCAAGCTCTTCCTGCCTCTTCCACCTCCTGGCCTCCTAAATCCTGGCATTCCTTCCTTTCACCTCTCCCACATCGCCCCTGTTTTCAGAATGGATTGTTCATCGCATGGAACCCTGGAGAACTCCTCAACCAGAGCCTCAGTGTCATGGACAGTTCCTGAATTGCAGAGCTTCCTGCTTCTCTCCGGGGTAGCGTAGTCTCTCTGGGTTCCCTGAGTTAATACTGTTGCACAGCCTGATTCAGAACAGGGCTCAAATTGGAAGCGCTCTCTAATCAGTCACTCATTCGCACACTTGCTCACACACTCACACACTCTTCCATCCACACATACATGCTTACATGCTCATGTACACATTAACTCTTCTGTTCACACACTCCCATTCACACAAGTACTCCCATGCTTACACACTCACTTGCTCACACACATTCTTTTCACAGTTCACTCACACACACTGACTTGCTCACTCTTCCATTCACAGACATACCCACGTGCTTACACACTCACTTGCTCACACCCACTCACACACTAACATTCACCTACAACACACACACCCTCATACTCATGCACTACCTCACAACCCCTTCTTTCTTGTTTTCTTTCCCAAAGTCAACAAGTCTTATTGATTACCTACTAATAATGCATGCTGGGTGCTTTGTAGGTGCTGGAAATACATTGATCCTCATTATTCACAGACCCTGGTTTTTGTGAATTCGCCTACTTAACTAAAACTTACTTGTAACCCCCAAATCAATATTTGTCTGACTTTCATGGTTATTTGTAGTCATGGGCAAAAAATGTGAGTAGCATCCATGCACACGTTCCCAGCTGAGGTTGAAGAAGACGCTGTTCTTGTCTCAGCTCTGCTGGAAGCAAGGGTCCTTTTTGGGATCTGTTTCGTGTCGTGTGTCACGTTTTGTGCTTTTTATTGGTGATTTTGCTGTAGAAAACATCCTCAGTGTAATACTGAAGTGCGGTCGAGTGTTGCTAAGCGCAAGAAGGCTGTAATGCGGCTTAAGGAGCAAATACGTGTGTTAGAGAAGCTGCTGGTTGTGAGTTTGATGTTAATTAATCAGCAACAGATATTAAATGAGGTGTTCAACAGAAACACACATAAAACAAGGTTACGTATCTGTTGGCTGACAAAAATCTTATGACCAGAGGCTCACAGGAACCCAACCCTGTATTTCCCCCGGGAGCAATGGTTTAGTATTCTAGGAGACTTTATAGAACTTAACTACCTCAAATAAGGAGAATCAGCTGTACCTACAAATGCAAATGTACTTCCTCATGTGGGTGATCTTAGAGCTGATTCAGGAAGAACTTGCAACTTCGTTGAGAGAGTCAGACATGCAAACCAAGAATTATGATTTGGTGTGATGAATGTTAGAATTATAAACAAAAGGGGCTTGGAGAGCTTGCAGGAGGGAGCTTAATTCTAGGAGTAGGAGAGAATGTCAGGATTATTCGCAGAGGAGATGGAGAAAAACAGGCAGGTGTTCTCAGTAGAGAAAGCTTTTCAGCCAAGAAGGCAAGTTTGCTGCAGGGTTTAGAAACATGGAGGCTTCTGGATGTCCCCGGATTCTTTGGTCTTTCCTCTGTCCCTGTCTCATCTGCCTCATCGTGTCTCTGCTTCTGTTTATCCTAGTTGCAGCATCTTTGCTGACATGTGGAGAGTCCTCCCCTGTCAGCATCAGCAGCCCCTCTGGGGCTGTTGTTCAGCATCCTGGCCCGAGAGATGCCCTCCATCCTTACAAAGTGGAGTGGGAACCACTGTCCTGGGCCAGCTTTGGCAGTGGCCTGGTCGCCTCACCCCTTCTGACTCCCCCTCACCAGGGACTGACTTGAACTTGCTCAGAAACATCATTTGTCAGCCGGCTGGCCTGGTGTGCCTCAGTGGCACTGTGACAACCGGCTGAGAAAAATGTCTGCATCCCTGACACCTCCGTTGCAGAGGGCTTCCCCCGAGGACTAAAAAGTTATGGTGCTAAGTGTGAGAGCCACACTCAGAGCTGTCTTTCTTCATGCTGTCTGTAAATGCCTACAATCCTGACATTAGTTGATTCTCTTTTAATCTTTTTTTTTTGGTAATTCTTCATTGAAATCTCTGTTGAAGTTTGCTGCTTCTTTGTAATGAAGTGCCCAGAGCTTAATGCAGTATTCTAAGAACAGACTTGCCAAGGTCGTACCAAAGACATCCCTGTCCCCATGGTACATAGCGTGATTGTTTTGCTGTAGCCCTGAATTATTTTTGCCTATTTAGCTGCCATGTTGCATTGTGTGTTCACACATAATCAGCTGTCTGCTCTCAGCTTTAGGTTCTCCTGCTCTCTTCCTTTCTTTCTCCCTCCCAACTTTGCTTCCTCCCTTCCTTTTTCCCCCTTCTTTGGTTTTCCATGTGAATTTCTGTGTTTCAGATATTTTTCTTCTGGTTGTGTTGACTTGGCTTGTATTCTTTTTCCTTTTCTCTCTCTCTTTTTCAAGCTGATTTTCATTTTGCTGTGTTTTGATGGGAGACTCTAGTCTATACTTGCATGCTGACCAGTTGCAACTTGGAGATAAAGTACGGTTAGTGGAAGCACAGGCCCCGGAATCACCACTTTGTCACTCACTGGCCCTGCAGCCATGGGCCGTCTTCTCACTCTTTCTGAGCTGAGGCTATAGAACGGGCTAACGATAGACACTTCATAGCTGGGCTGTGAGGATTAGAGAAGATGACGCCTACAAATTGGCACATGTAGTGCTTGACTTTTGTGTCTGCTCAGCACATGCTCGTGCTCCCAAGCGTGTGGGGGTGACAGAGATGTTGTACTCACACAAGAGACACACTGACACTGTGTTTCTTGTGAGTTTGAATTCCGAAATTAAGACCCATGACACAGCCTCTGAAGATAAATAAAAAATTTCCTCCAGATCCAAACATGACATTCCTCAAATTATATATTAAAATGCCAACAATAAAGCCTTATTTGCCAAGATTAATTTTACATACTTTATTCTCATATGCTGCTTATGATTATTTTATCTGCTCAATTAAAGAAATTTCTTTTATGAGGGGTTTAATTTACTTTGTGATTATACTTTATTATTTTTTAAATGGTGAACTTACAGGCTGCCATAGCACCCAAAATGCTGTCATCAGAGACGGTCTCTCAGGGTTAAGGCACAATTTTTAAAAAGGTCCATGCCAGCATATTCATTTGGTGTCTTGGAGGAATGGAATGACCAGATGGTCAGGTCACCTTATCCTTGAGAGAATTAGACATAGCTCACCGTAGTGTTGAGGAAGGGAAGGGCCATTTCTATTAATCTATCAAAAGGTGGGGTCAGCATAAGGGTTGAGTTCCCGAGAAATCGGGGCTGACTTGAGTATAGTGGGGGCTAGGAGTTGGGGCCCAAGGAGTGGGGAGGGTACCAGGGACAGCTTCATCTCCCTTGCATTCTTGCTTAGGACTTCTCTGTGGGTATTGGGTGGACATGGGGTGCTGAGGGGACATGGACATCTGCTGTGGGTGTCTGAGAAATTCAAGAGCCACGTGGAAATACATAGTGCCCAGGGGTCCCTGGCATCATTGATCTTCAGGGTGCGTTTTCTCTGCCTTGTGCTCATGTCCAGCTGCTCCCCCAGATTCGAGTGTGCTATGACATTGCTAACTTTTTGGTTTCTTACGGGATTTGGCTTTTCTTCCCAGTAAGTTCTCTTTGGGCAGTTCATGATGTAGGGTTTATTGGTCAAGCAGACAGTTCATGAATGAGCCCTGTCTATTGAGGCCAACATTGGGAAGAGGATGCGGCAGGCCCCAAAGTGCAAGGAAGTAGCGATGCCTTCGAGGACTGTATCCTCCCAGTGGTCTCCCGGGGAAGAGAAGGAGAGCCCCTGGGGCCAAAGTGGCTGTCTTCTTCCCTGTCCTTTCCTCCTTGAAACAGCAATCTCATTCTCTGCCGCCTTCTGGAAGCGTGAATGCAGTCTGTGTTTTCCATCCTCTGCCCCTCCCTGCTGCAGTGGGCAAGTGATGCAGCCCGTTTCATTTGGTTTCTTTCCCTGTTTTCCAACTGAGTCCCTTTTTCATTTCCTGTTCAATACGTCCTTCCAGAGTTACTGTGGATAACTTTGCTTTCCACATTTTGATGTTTCCAAGACTGAATCACTAGAATCTTAGGCTTACAGGGACCTTAGACATCTTAGTGCAATTTCTTCATTTTTACAGAGGAGAAAATGGAGCCCCGGGAATGTTAATCGACTCGCCCACAGTTACTGGATTATGTGTGTGTGTTGCTGGAAGGTCAGCATGCCTCTACTAGGGACACTCTGTGCATCTTTTAGTTTTTCAAAATCTGTCTTTGAGCTTATACTGTCATTCTATTTGTTAATCTTTCATTTTCTGTCCTTTTATTTCTACAAATCATGTGCTGAATTTAGTCTGCTTTCTCTATCATAGAAAGTCTGGTACATTAAAAAAAATTCTGCCCCTTCCAATATCTCCCATGATTATCATGGGAACAAAGTAGATGTAGTCAATTGTCTTTATAGAATGTCTTTCTTGAATCCTTATTTCCTTAATTTTACTTCTCAGCCTTTTAGCTTTCCATTTCTTCTCTGTTGTCTGCCAATCTGATCCTTCAAGGGCATTCTAATCTCAGCTTTTACTGAGTAATATTTAATTTGAAGTATTTTCAGCTTTTGCATATCTTTGATGTGCATTTTAAGTGATCATTGAATTATTTTACTACTCTTACCAGACACTAGTCTATGGGGGAAAAATGTTGTATGTGATTTTTTTTTCAACTTGGTGTTGTAAGATGTTAAATTTGATGAATTTTTCCTGTAGGTTTGTTTATGGAATGATTAAATACATTGACTAAACATTAACACAAGCAAAAATACTTCTTAAAGTAAATATTAAACTTTGAAAACTTGAATTCTATTATTCCCTGAGCAAGACTTTCTTTCCTCTGTGGGAGTGCCCCTCTGGACATGTGTTAAAAGTTTATGAGCTAATATGATTTGCTAAACAAACATTCATTTTTATAGGCAGCTTCCAAGGAAGACCTCTCAATTGTCTAGTTTGTCCTGTGGTATATTTGGCAGGTTCTGTCCTTGGCAGCAGACTGGGTACCACATGGTTGGTGAGCATGCAACACTGAAGATGTGTGCTTCATGTGTGTGTGTTTGTGTGTGTGTGTGTGTGTGTGTGTGTGTGTGTGTGTATGTGACTAGATTCAGCCTGGGACCCCTATCATTGAGTTCCCAAATACTGACGTAAGCAGCTTCTGGGAAAGGGTCTTTTCTGTTTTCTTTTCGTTTTTTATTTTAGGTGGAGGAGGAGTGGAGAGAATTTAGGAATTCTTAGTTTCCTATATACTTTGATGAGACAAAATGAAAAATGGCCTACCTACTTGGTTTATTTTGTTTATGTGGACCAGACACAACTGATTCAATTGTTCCCACAATTCTGATGGCAATTTTGATGGCCAGGAATGTGGATATAAAAGCAGGGCCCATCTGGAATACTGGGGAATTTAGAGGTTTTGGAAAACGGGGCTTGAGGTGAGCCATATTGAGTTGGGTCTGGGTCGGAGCTTCTCATGAAATAAATAGTGCCCTCTTGGCTCGTCTCTCTGTGTTTGTTGCTTTCTGTCTAGTTGGGGACTTCTCCCATGAGAGGAGAGTGAAAAGACCTGGCTTCTTATTAACGGTCCTTTAGTCATTATATTTAATCACCCTGATCCTTGCAACAGCTCCCATTAAGGCTTTACTGCTAGATTATTAATGAGGAAGAGTACACCTGTACGAGTAATTGTGGTTAAGGGAGGTTTAAAATATCATGACTGTAATAAACAGTAGATATGAGAATGAATGATTACATTGAAGTCATTAACTTATGAAGTGTTTGGGACCTCTACAGTGAAGTCAATGTCTGTACAGTCACTGATCATAAACTGATGTGTTGTAGTAGTTTATAACATAGCAGTAAGTAGTCTAAGCGGCCCATTGAGTAGAATAAATGCAACCACGTGGACAAAATGACACCACATGTTTATTAATATGGAAATTATGTTTTAAAATAACAGCATGGCATGAGTCTATACGTTTTCAATAACCATTACTGAGTCTTGACTTTTGAAACAACTCTGGCTTCATTTTTTAAGTGGGCATAGATACGAATTGAGCATAATGTTGCCCGTGTGGATTACACATTTTCAAATTGTCTAATATTTTTAAATAGTGTCAGTATAAGTTTATGTCTTATAACATTCCTAAGCATTCCCTGGGCTGTACTATAATTTTCACATTATTATCTCATACTTTGGTTTTAATAGGATTTGGTAAAAGTTTTGAAGTTTTAATTTCATTTTTTCCCACTGCTTGGAATTTGATGATATAAAATGAAAAGAAGTTTCCATTGTTGCTAACATTCACCAGATTTTGTTCCAAAGCATGGACTTTAGTAGACTTTTGAATTAAATCCACATTCTCCACCCAAGCCTAGTGATATAATCCAACAGTTCAAAGATAGGTATGCCATAAACAGCTATAGTTAAATAATCTAAAAAAAAATTAAAACATGGAAATACAATAAAACAAGGATTGATCACTTTATAGTGGAATACTCTATAAACTGTCTGCATTAGAAACATGTGGTGAGTTTTAAAACATCTGAATTCTATAATTCTAGAGTGTATAGTTTATTTGAAGGCAGACACTCCGTCCCCCACCCCTTCCCTTCATCCGCACATCTGTATAAGAATACAGGTTAATATTTTTTGCTATCCAAATTTGCATTCATTTATTTTTTATTTAGAGAAATGATTTTGGAGTAGAAATACATAACATAAATATTTTCATCTCAACTAAATATTGTATCACTAAGTACTGAAGCGTGATCATAAAGAGATTATTTCTGTAGATCTTGCTACTCCGTCTAAAACAAAAATCACACATTGGCATAATCCCCAATAAAAGGAAGAAATTATTTAAAAGCATATGTATGAGTAGCACAGTCTTTATAACTTTTCATGATAATTTTAATTTTTAAGGGATCTATCTAAACTGATCTGTGTGGCATGATTGGTGTAATTGTAGGAGCTTAAATGTACCAGTGATTTTGCAATGTCATGTTTGCACAATCTCATTTAACTTGTTGACTGAAGTTATATAACCCTCCTGTGTATGGGACAATTGGAATTGGACTCAGCCATCACAAAAAATGCCGGCTGTAGATTATACTGTTTTTCTTTTGTTTGTTTTTGATTTTTAGAGACAGGGTCTCACTCTGTTGCCCAAGCTATAGTGCAGTGTCACAATCACGGCTCACTGCAGTGTCGACTCAAGTGACCCTCCTGCCTCAGCCTCCTGCGTAGCTTGGACTACAGGTGTGCACCACCATGCCCAGCTAATTTTTTGTTTTGTAGAGATGGGGGTCTCACTATGTTTTCCAGGCTGGTCTTGAACCCCTGGCCTCAAGTGATATTTCTGCCTGGGCCTTCCAAAGTACTGGGGTTACAGGCATAAGCTGCTGTGCCTGGCCAATTATACTGTTTGAAATTGAATAATTGGCTTTATTTTCTAAGTTATGTGTGTGCGTGAACGATGCTCTAATAGCCTGCTAGGTAAATAGGGCAGTGTTAACTGGCAGTGAAAAGGTCAGTTCAATTTCTTAGCATATTTACTTTTTTAAAAGGGGGGTTTTCATATTCTTTAAAAAAGTATAAAATGAGAATCTTTTCTTAAGCACTGAAAACAATTTCATGTTTCATTCTTAGTGATACCTCTACCACTGTGGAATTTTGTTCATGATTGCTATTTTCCTCCTTTTTTTTTTTGAGACGGAGTCTCGCTGTGTCGCCCAGGCTGGAGGGCAGTGGCACGGTCTTGGCTCACTGCAAGCTCCGCCCCCCGGGTTCACGCCATTCTCCTGCCTCAGCCTCCCGAGTAGCTGGGGCTACAGGCGCCCGCCACCCCCTCCGGCTAATATTTTTGTATTTTTAGTAGAGACGGGGTTTCACCGTGTTAGCCAAGATGGTCTGGATCTCCTGACCTCGTGATCCGCCCGCCTCGGCCTCCCAAAGTGCTGGGATTACAGGCGTGAGCCACTGCGCCCGGCCCCCATGTAGGACTCTTTTTACTATGCTTAGTGAAAAGTGAAAAGTGGGAAGGGCCTGGTCCCAAGAGTGTGGTGGCTGTGCTAGGGCTCCTGGAAACTTCTTGCTCTGGTGGCTTCATTACATAATAACAAGATCCTGTGGCACAGAGCAGGCGCAAATTACTTCACATCTGGGCCTTGCTGTCCCATGTATTTTAACTGGAAAAGTTGCATTTGCTGTTTTCTAAGGTTTATTCAGGTTCTAAGATGTTAAGATGTTAATGTGATATTAACAATACTGTTGTTGACTGGGAGCTTCGTCGGTGTTCAGCACTGCTCTCTGATTGGATCTCTGTCACAACCCTGCCTCAAGACACTTATTACTAACCTGTTTTAAAGATGAGTTTACTGAGACTTGGAGAGGTGAGAGAACCAGTTGTAAAGCCCTGCAGCTAGTGACGGGTGAAGCTGGGATAGGAGCAGGCTTCTCACTCCAAAGTCAGGCTTTCCCGTCACATAAACTCATTATCTTCTGCTGGGATTTTTGTGTATCTGTTTCTGGTCCAAGAAAAACCATTGTGCTATGGGTGTGCTATGTATGCAGAGGAAATATAAGCCAGCTCCTCACTCATGGCTCAAAAAGGAGGAGGAAGTGTTCTACATTTAAAATAAAGTTTAATTTCATAGTGTTTGTAGGTGATGTGATTTCCTGCTGCAAAAAAGAAAGCTGACTTTTAATTAGTTTTTCTTGTCCCTTGTAGAACTAAAGGCTCATCCAATCCCATCTTTCGGTCTCTTTTATTAATGATAAAATAAATGCATATATTTGTTTAGAAATTTCACTTAATTACAGCAAACCGAAACCAGCTATTTTTAGCCAGGAATAATCTTGCCTGTGAGGAGACTATTATGCAAATGGAAGTGAGGACTAAAATAGCCATTAATGTCTTTAACACATTTAAACTTTTATCAGTTTCAATAGAGATGAGAGGGAAGTCACATTCAGCCCAATCTCCCCAGCATAGGAGGAGGTTGGGTTTCCCCAGAAGAGCACCCCTCTAGGCCCACATGCAGAGGAGGGTGCAGGAGTGCCTCTCTCCTGTGCACCCCTCCTGTGGGGTAGAGCTGCTTCTCCTGGCCACCCTCAGATGAGAGTATTCCAGTTTGGGGTGGGGCTTGGTTTCTGCGATTCATTCTGTCCCCATGAGCCCAGCACCAGAGGTCTAAAGTTTTCCCATCCTTTTTGTCCTTGCCTGACGCATTGTTTTTCCTTTCTGCTTCCCCCCATTTCAGCTCACTTAGCAAAACTTGTCCAGTGAGATAGTATTTTGCTAAAAACCTACTCAGTGTTTCCAAACACATAGAAGAGCACCTGTCAGGAAGTGCTGGCCCTCATGACCTCTTGAGTGTGGTTTAAGCCTTTGGATTAGGGAAGGGACCTACAGAAGGTGGCCTCATGATGGGCTATGGATTGATTTGGTCAAATTCTCTCCCTTTCTCCTCTCCTTTGCTCTTCTGACTTACTCTGCAAGGAGTTGGGGGTAATGGATTCTACCCAACTGATATCTATGAATTCATTTTATTAAATTGTGTCCTTAACTACATACATGGAAAGAGAACTGTCTGTATTTTGGTGATGTATAAAGTTTACTGTCTGTCCCCTGGGTCTGAATGATAGAAACGAATGTCCTTATCTGTATTTGCTTATTTGTTTTCTTATTTATATAAGGTGCCAGGTAGGTAACAGAAAAGAAACTATTTCTAACAAGTTATTTTCGTGTTTACTGTTTTAAACACTAAAGATATTGATTTTAAAAGTTTCAGTTGAACAGTGAGAAGAGCAAAAAGACCAGTAAGTCCTGTCACCTTATTTCTCTAGGGGCCAGCTTCAATGCACACATTTTTGCCTGGGGCATGTTCACGGCTTTGGGATGTTGTGTGTGTGTGTGTGTGTGTGTGTGTGTTATTTTTGTTGTTACTGCCCATGAGTATTGCAACCCCAGGAGCCCTAGGTTGTGGGGTTCAACTGAACCCCAGCTTTCATAAAGCTCGAGTGGAGAGGAAGTGCAGTCCATCTGAGAAGATGCAGAATCTTTCTGATCTGGATCAGTGCACGTTTCTTCCTGGTATCTGTGAACCTGAGAATGTAGCTTTTTTAGTTAGGGATCTCTTCTTCTATCCAAATTCAAGGAAAAGGAAGGCCAGAATATTTGCTTTTACTTTGGATTCAGGAAAACTCACTCAGTCATGATAGAAGCATTATGTTTTAAAATGTAGACTGAGAATTAGGATTCTGCATTAGAATTCTCCCAGGGGCCTGTTAAAAATGCATATTTTGAGAATTGCTGAATCACAGTTTTAAAGGTTTGGGGCTCAGAAGTCTGCATCTTGAAAAGGCATCTCAGGTGATTCTGCTACACACGGAATGAAGTTTAAAAACCACTCGTAGAGAGTAGTAAGTAAATGCTGCTGCTAAAAAGGGCAGAACATATCTGACATCGCTGGTCATGTTGATCTCTGCAGCAGGTACTTTATAAAATATATACTGGTGTTAAAGCTGTTATCTGAGCCTTGCCAGAGGCACAGGCTCTCCCTCCCAGTGTGGTCACGACATAGCTGCTCTAGGAAAAATGGGAACAACGTATGACATTAGGTGTTCCTTGCATTTGACTCAATCAAATGATTGGTATGTGCAAGAGTTTAACTAGAAAACATTTAGACTCTTTTGTGCTTTAGTCATTATGAGTTAGAGATTAGAATGTAGTTAAATTTGTAGGTTTAGGCAGTTTTTGCACAATGCATTAAAATGGTTAAAATGGGCTAAAACATCAGTATTTTCTCATGGGGGTTATATTGTGTAGCAACGGAATGTTACTTTTAATATTGAATGTAGCTAATTTTGCAACATATGTATTTACCTTTTTAAAAAATTTTAATTTTAATTTTTAGTTCTGGGGTACATGTGCAGGGTGTGCAGGTTTGTTAAATAGGTAAACGTGTGCCAAGGTGATTTGCTGCACCTATCAATCCATCACCTAGGTGTTAAGCCCAGCATGCATTAGCTATTTTTCCTAATGTTCTCTCTCTTTCTTTTTACAGGAAAAACTAACCCAAGAGTGTGTATTCAGAGAACAGTTCGAAGAAAACTGGTATAATACGTACTCATCAAACCTATATAAGCACGTGGACACTGGAAGGCGATACTATGTTGCATTAAATAAAGATGGGACTCCGAGAGAAGGGACTAGGACTAAACGGCACCAGAAATTCACACATTTTTTACCTAGACCAGTGGACCCCGACAAAGTACCTGAACTGTATAAGGATATTCTAAGCCAAAGTTGACAAAGACAATTTCTTCACTTGAGCCCTTAAAAAAGTAACCACTATAAAGGTTTCACGCGGTGGGTTCTTATTGATTAGCTGTGTCATCACATCAGCTCCACTGTTGCCAAACTTTGTCGCATGCATAATGTATGATGGAGGCTTGGATGGGAATATGCTGATTTTGTTCTACACTTAAAGGCTCCTCCTCCTGGAGGGCTGCCTAGGTCCACTTGCTGGATTTATCATGAGAGAAGAGGAGAGAGAGAGAGACTGAGCGCTAGGAGAGTGTGTGTGTGTGTGTGTGTGTGTGTGTGTGTGTGTGTAGCGGGAGATGCGGGCGGAGCAAGAGCAAAAGGACTGCGGCCTGATGCATGCTGGAAATAGACACGCTTTTACATTTCTGATCAGTTGTACTTCATCCTATATCAGCACAGCTGCCATACTTCGACTTATCAGGATTCTGGCTGGTGGCCTGCGCGAGGGTGCAGTCTTACTTAAAAGACTTTCAGTTCATTCTCACTGGTATCATCCCAGTGAACTTAAAGCAAAGACCTCTTAGTAAAAAATAAAAATAAATAAAAAATAAAAATAAAAAAAGTTAAATTTATTTATAGAAATTCCAAAGGCAACATTTTATTTATTTTATATATTTATTTATTATATAGAGTTTATTTTTAATGAAACATGTACAGGCCAGATAGGCATTTTGGAAGCTTTAGGCTCTGTAAGCATTAAATGGCAAAGTCTGCTATGAACCTGTGGTAAATTCATGCAAGTAGATATAAAAGTGCATGGATATGAGAAATTCTAATGACCCTAATGTACTAAAGGCGACAATCTCTTTTGTGCCCATATTATTGTAAACTTACGCACATCGCTCATGACACTGAGTATTCACTCTTCAGACTGCTTGTTTCATAGCTTATCCCAGAGGATTAAAGATAAACTGGGTCTCAAACTTTGATTCTGTGTCTGCAATATTTCCTCTCTCATAAGTGACTCCACTATTGTAACTTCATGGTTGGAAAATATGAGGGTTGGTATATGTCTTACTTGTTTAAATCTATCGCAGAATATACCAAAGCTAAATAATAACTATGCTTTTATTTTAGCCGATCTCCAGAATGACAGTATTAACATCAAACATTGTATTGATTTAGAATTCTCAAAAAAGGAAAAAAAAGGACGTAGCACAGACTATTTTTTTTAAAGACGTAAGAACCAGATTAACAGGATCATACTTGTAAACTTTTTTTGGTTCACTTGGCTATCAAATATGAAATTATAGAAGTATCATAGGGGTCGTTGTAACATCTTTTAGAGAAAATGGCTATCAGTGTGAACTGTCATAATTATGTGGTAATAGCACCCTTAGTAAAACTTGCAAAATGAAACTAATAAATCGTTATCAGTAATGACAATGAGGGGGAAAGTATTATACTTGTTGACTGTGTTTTGTTTTTTAAAATGGTCTCCACAAACGCTCAATTTTTTTAGAGGGGATGTTACTATATAGAATATCTTTTACAAGGCTTTTATAACATTTTATGCTGAAAAGCATAAGAATACGTATTTCTTTAGTAGCAATAATTTTGGAACTTGCCCTTGGGCAAGCGAGACTATTTCTTACTATATACTAAGGAGAAAAGAGCCAAATTCTTAAAGCAATATTTAAGAAAAAAGGAATTTATAACAAATTCTCATCTACATATGACACTTTCTAGCCAGTTGTGTTGAGAAGTGGAAAGTGACAGTTTAAACATGTGTTGGGATTTATGGAACTAATTTTAAAATTTACTATTCAAACTTTGTTTTGCTCTGATGCACATTCTCTATGAAAAATAAAAGTGTGTCACTGGTGAGTGACAGCTGTTATGAGCTAGAAGCGCATGACTTCTTGTTGTGACGATGTCTTGCCTTTCTGTGGTCCAAGTTGGAGTACATGGCAATGCCCTCCTGCTGATGTGCATTAAGGAAAATCTAAGTCTAATATTTGGAATTAAGAGATATTTTAGGGGGAGGGGACAGAAGCAATGTAAAATAGTTGATTTATGATAAAGCTCAGAATGTCCTCTTCATTTATTTTCTTGTTTTATTTTCCTTTCTAAACAGAAACTGCATTTAATTCCAAAAAGTAGTATTCTTATTTATTATTTAACCCTTTGCTGCTGCTAAAATGTGCACATATTCAGGCTTTAGTTTTTCCAAAAGGCATTTTTTTTTTTTTTTGGCTGAAAAATGTTAAACATTTGACCACAGGGAAGAATCAAGTTTCTAGGATGTCATAGGTATACTATGTAGCACTGAAAAAATTGATTTTAGGTGACAGCCAAAAGTAGTCTTAAAGTAGCATGAGACCTTAGATAATTGACCTAAAAGAAAGAAAATTGTGAAAAAGACTAAAATCTTTATGCATTCCTATAAAATGCTACTTTAAGGTCTACTTTTGGAATTAATTTTGTTTTGGTACTTTTTTTTTTTAAGACAAGCAAATTGTTATATGCTTTTGGCAATTGATACAATAAACTGTAATGGTCTGTAAATAAATAAATATTGACTCATGCGATTTATGTAAATAGTCGAACTGGGAGAGTGGATGGCTCAGGGTTTCGGCGTGGGCATTGTCTGTTGGGCGGTAGAGTGAGTCATCCCCAGCTCATGGGTTTGCATCCAGTTCTTGTCTTAAGAGACCCAAAGCCCGGTGAATGGCAGCCCTGAGCCACTGTGGAATGGGGGTTCTGGTTTCACAAACAGATGCTTAGATAGCCAAACCACTGTCTTGTTGGTGCCAACACTTGCACTGTGGTCAAAGATTTACTGAGCATGGGCTGAACAACCTTCCCATCTGTCATGCAAATGTCCCCAAGCAGTGGTGAAGGACATGCCAGGTCAGTTTTGGGGAACCTGCCCTGCCAGGTCCTGTTTTGTAGATAAACAAATGGCTGCCTTCTGGTGTTTCTATTCTATTTCATCTCATTAACACTACAACCTTGTGTTATTTACTTGATAATCTGTAATTGTATGTAAATACATACAGGATTATGTAATTTGTGTAAATACATAATTACAGAGTTTTGAAAACTGGTATTTTTTACTTGATGTCCATTTTGGAGCTGCTTCAGATTCTGTACCTACATGAGCCAATGGAATTTAAAAAGCATATTCTCCTTGCTCTTACAGCTGTGCTATGTGTTGAGGGGTTGAGGGTTATGGGGGATGGAGGGGAAGGAACAAACATATCCAGATGTGTTCTCTCTGTAAGTGTTCGATGAAGAAGCAAGTAATGTTCTGGGAGGAAGATTTATGAACTTGGAGCGAGGGAGGCTAAGTGTGTGTGCACATTTACGTGAACGGGTGAATGGACAAAGGCATATTGTTTGAGGTCAGATTCTGTTTGCTGCCATCACTTGACCTTGAAATGTGCCAAATTTAGATCCACCATTTGTGGTCACTTGCACGAAAAAGCAATGAAATGGTAGGGGTGGGGGAGTATGCCAGATGAATTAGAAATACTAGCCACCAAGGCCCTCTCAAGTGTACGTGTGTATACATGTGGCCTACGTGCTCTGTGATACCCACATGTATCCATAGACATTTCACATTTTAAAACTTATATTTTATTCTTAAAAGTGGAATGGGCAGGAATTATAACAATAAATTGTGTTTACTTCTTTAGGACACAGTCCAAAATTCAGGGCTTCAGGTTTGTAGGATGGACCCTGGCCACAGGATGTCTGGTCACAAATGTGTGAATAAATGGCCCAAAGTGTGATTTGTACCTTTTACTTGCAGCATGCTTCTATCATTGCCCTGAGGTCTTTAGAAAAAAATTTTTGAAGTACCCTTCATTAGAGAGGAACATGCAGAAATAAGAAATGGACACTTCTGTAATTTTCTTTTGGAAGAAATTGAAAATGAATATTCTTAATGTGTATTCTCCACCAGCTTAGTCACCAGGTTGCTAGACAGACATCTGGCTCTTAGGTCAGCCAGTTGTGAGGCCTCTTTGCTGTTTGGATTCATAGGAAAAGAAAATTCTTACATAAAATTCTCATTATTCTCCAACCATATTCCAGCTTATATATTGGAAAATATTTTTTAAATTTAATTTTAATTTAAAAATTTGGGCCAGGCACGGTGGCTCATGCCTGTAATCCCAGCACTTTGGGAGGCCGAGGTGGGTGGGTCACGAGGTCAGGAGATCGAGACCATCCTGGCTAGCATGGTGAAACCCCATCTCTACTAAAAATACAAAAAAAAATTAGCTGGGCATGGTGGCAGGTGCCTGTAGTCCCAGCTACTTGGGAGGCCGAGGCAGGAGAATGGCATGAACCTGGGAGATGGAGCTTGCAGTGAGCTGAGATCGCGCCACTGCACTCCAGCCTGGGTGACTGAGCAAGACTCCACCTCAAAAAAAAAAAAAAAAAAAAAAAAAAAAGCATAACTGGATATCTGAATAGCCTTTGGCAAGCTGTGCTCTTGCTATTTTTTTTTTCTGTCCCTTTCTGAAGGTCCTTCTAGCTATGCTGTTTTGGTTATGATTCCCATTAATATTAGTAGACTTAGGAAAATCTGGAATTAAAAGGAATTAAAAGAAAAGGTTGTGTATGAGAGCATTCAGAGCTGAACAACCAGTGCTGCCCTCCTCACACTGGGGAAAGGCCAGCATTATTGACAATGTTCATGGCCCAGCTTGGAGAAACTTATGTTTGGAAACACTCATGCAGGCTTTTTCCTTACCATTTTGTGGGATGTTGCAAAATATTCTCTAAGTTCCTCCTAGCTGTTGCCTTTAGCTCCTAGTGTATGCACAGGCACAGGGTTGCAGCCTGGTGAGATTTCTGTTTCTTAGCACTTACTAATAAGAGCGCTCTTCCTAGTCTGTGAAGATATTAGAATTACAACTCCTGTTTCAGAGGGAAGCAATACCCCAGATGTCCCCTTGCTCTGTGGTTGACCACACTCGTCCTCCCTCTTTCCTGCCTATTTTTCTTCTCAGTCCCTTCCTTCCTTCCTTAATTTCATTATGTGGAGCTGGAGTCAGGATGAAGAAGACAGACATGTCACTGGTGGCACACACACAGTTTAGACAAATAGACATCATGGTGCATCATGATGAATACTGGGATAAGGAAGGTACTGGGGCTGTGGAAAGTAAGTTGCACGCAATCCAGACTTACAAGGGCCCAGGGATGTGATGTTTATGGTGAAATGCAAAGAATGAGAAGGGTTATGGAAAAGACAGCTATAGATTCTCTGGCGTTCTATATGTGTCAAGAAAGTGCTTTCTCCCTTGTGAACTTGGGCTTATTCTATCTTTGATGTTTCCCAGATAACCGTGGCTGAGCCTGACATAAAAGTGACATAAAAAGCCTAAAACCTAAAGTATAATAATAAATAAATAAATTAATTAATTTAAAAAAAAAAAAGCCTGAGGTAAAAAGTGCTGGCTGATGGGCCAGCTTTGGTCTTGCAGGGTTTCCTAAGCCTTGTGTGGGGGTGTTGGTTCGTGGAGACAATCAGAACACAGTCTTTGCGTCAGATCAGCTTTGTTGCCGTGGGCTCACCTGTGACCTCTTTCAGAATGCTCTTGTGTTGTTCTTGGTTTCTTTCCAGGGAGAGGTTA
This sequence comes from Pongo abelii, assembly GCF_028885655.2. Classification (NCBI taxonomy): domain Eukaryota; kingdom Metazoa; phylum Chordata; class Mammalia; order Primates; family Hominidae; genus Pongo; species Pongo abelii. The sequence continues at coordinate 23,544,599 of NC_071999.2, forward strand.
TCTTACTCATTTTTGTTTTAATTTAATTTAATTTAATTTTTTAAGGCAGGGTCTCACTCTGTTACCCAAGCTGGAGTGCAGTGACACGATCTCCACTCGCTGCAGTTTCCATCTCCCGGGCTTAAGCGATTCTCGCACCTCAGCATCATGAGTAGCTAGGATTACAGGCACGCACCACCACACCCCGCTAATTTTTTGTGTTTTTAGTAGAGATGGGGTTTCACCATGTTGGCTAGGCTGGTCTCGAACTCCTGGGCTCAAGCAATCTGGCTGCCTTAGCCTTCCAAAGTGCTGGGATCACAGACGTGTGCCACTGCGCCCTACGTGTTTTTATTAACGTTACTTATTTTAATGATCCCTCTTACATTTACCTCATGTCACAGGCAATATCTGCAGCGTAAAAATAATTAAAATACAGGAAAATAAAAGAGGCAAAAACATAATCTTTAAAATATCCGGTTCATTCTTTCAATAAATTTGTATTGAGCAACTGCTACATGATATGAAACAGGGCTGGGGATATAGTAGTAAAAAATAAGACAGCATTCTGATCTTGTTACTTAAATACCAAGCTGAGTTCTATGTCAATGAATCTATAGACACATGGTACTTGCTCAAGAAACTGTAGGACTGGGATGCCCACATCCAAGGAAATTAGGACACCTCGGCAGTTTTTCATGAACTTTGCTCTTCTTCAACTATGTATTTAATTTACCTTAATATGTAAGAACTCAGTTCAAAGCAGCGCTATTCAAATTCTGTTGGTTTAAGTAGGATGGCATGGAAAGAATGTCCTCAAATTTGATGATACAGATTGTTTCGGTAGATGAGCAACTGCTTGGCAGAAAATGAGTTTCTTTTGAAATAAACAGAATCTAGGCCAGCCTGTTCCCTGACCTCCCCTCCTTGGGAAAATTCAAAGGAAAAGGCAATGGAATTCCAAGTTTTTCAGCTGTAGATTTGTGATGTCTTTTAAGGGTATGAGACCTCAGGGAAGACATCACTTAGTGGGCTAAAAGGACGGATGGCGCTTGGAAAATGCCTCCTGTCCTCCCATTAAACCCTTCTCACTGGAATATCAATGGGCATCTAATATATAGTCATAGGTTTAATGCCAGAGAGATGAAATTGTACATCTTGGTTAGAGAGATGAAACCTTTCATTTTGCTCATCTTCACCAAATGACAAATCTGTAATTAATCTGTCTCTGGATTCCTTGTGGCTTGCTTTGATTTCCTTTCCTAGTTGAGAGGGTGGACCATGGATTCCTACTCTCTTGGATCTCCCTCTTCCTATCCCATGTTTAAAGAGTAGAAGTGTTTAGGTTCATAGTACAGAATAAGTAGAACGGACAGAGTGTGATGGATGGTCTTTAGAATTTTCTCAGAAGAGTCTTACGATCTTAAATTTGGCTTAGGAAATAAGAGCAAATTGAATCAGAGCAGTATTCAAAGCAGGGCATCTTGGCAAGCAAAGAAACTCTCCATTCTTCAGGAGATACTTCATGACTGACACTGGTTGAGTAAAGCCTAAACATTTCCACGATGCTGCCATTCACCTAGCATCTGAAGTACCATCTGGAGATAGATGAGGGTTATGAATGACTCTTGGTAAGTGGGCACAAAATTAGAAATCAGGCCATTTCTTCTGATTATTTGCTTCAAAGAAGGAACTTAAAATTTTGTAGTGACTCTAATGTGCCTAATGTATGCTTCCTCTTTCTTCCTCTTGGCATATTTCCTATGCAAGCAGGCTGAATTCTACTATTTTCATCTCAGAGCTTTCATTTTGTTCCAGATGCAAAATGCTTATTTCTTTTAAAATATAGATTATTGGGTGGAAGAGTTGTATTGAATTAACAATGCTTTTTGTTGAAGTGGATAAATTCACCTGCCTGAAAATATAGTCTAGTCACCACTAGTCCATATCCATGAGCCCAAAAGCAGATTTCTGTGTTTTGGCCCCATTCTGTATTCCATGTGGTCCTAAATGTGTTTCAAAAGTATCAGTACCTTGAAACGACCAAATTACATCTCAGATGAGTTGTTTTATGTCCTAATGAACTGATTTTAATAGACACTTGGGTTGTATGTATTTTGTCAAATATCAAAATGTCAGCTTATAGGAGAATTAAAATACAAATAGCAAATATTGTAGTATGAATAATAAAGGTTATTTTTGTAGTCATGAATCATATTTGGTGCCTTTTTAAAAAACAACAACAGCAACAAACCTTTAAAAACTGGCCAACAGTTGAGGTTTAGTCTTAGGTAAACCCATGATTTTTCAACATGTCTATAATTCCCATATAGCTTAGAACCTGACCAAAATTCAAGTGAAGGGAACTTTTCGTTGAAACTTATTAATATATTCAGCAAGCAGTTATTGATAAATACTATGTTCTAAGATTAAAGTAAAAACAATTATTAAAATCTGTTTTCATGTACAATATGAATATATATTGATCCGTATGGTTTTTGCATGCTTCTTGTAGAAGTGAGGTGAACTAATTTTCATGAGCTTTTTTTTCTTGTCTTCCTTATGGAAAATACCAGTTCTTGGTGGGGAAAGGGACTGGGATGTGACTTAAAGTAGAGACTACCTCTTTAAGTAAGTACTTTAAATAACAGACCTAGGCCATTTGGAAATATTTTGTTTCTCATTCAGCTGGGTGCTTAAAATTGTTCCCAAAAGAATTCCTTCTTGGTTTGATTTTGAATTGTGCTTCTGAAAAATAAAACATACATAAAGTCAGTATGTGGTAATTTAGCATACCTTTTTGGAATGTTTTATAATGATTACTTCTATATTTTTAGTTCAGGACAGTAGTTAAGATTCAAAATTCCTATGTGACTGTTTTTATCTCAGAAACATGTGACAGCTTGTCATGAGGCTATCTTATTTGGGAACCACACCCAGTAGTTCTGAGCACGCTCAAGGAACTATATTAAGGAGCATGTGGCAAATGTATGAACAATTTATAAATATATTTGATTAGCTACTACTCTCTAGAAAGGGGCTGTGAACTGATTCGTGCATGAGTTTCAGGAAACTTCTTAAGGACAGGGAAAGAACCACCCTAAAACATGAGAGGTAACAGTGCTTGGCACTTACAAAGGGCCAGGAATAGTGCTTGTTCCTACAGCCAGACTAGAAAACGTCAATATTCACAGAGACCTGGGTAGAGTACAGAGAAGGGTTTTGCCTCGGTTATGGAGAACAATTAATCCTAAACACTTTTCCAGCCCCACCTAACGTATTTTAAAAGCAACACCAAAAAGGATAAAACTATATTCAAGAAGCTCATCCCAGAGCAAAGCTCAATAATATATATAGAATTAAAAAAATCCAGCACCCAAGAAGATAAACAATGCCTGGCATCCAACCAAAAGCCATCAGACATGCGAAGAGGCAGGAAAATGTAACTCATACTAAGGAGAAAAAGAATCAATCAACTCAACCTGACTGTGTTGGGTCATTCTTGTATGGCTATAAGAAATACCTAAGACTGGGTAACTCATGAAGAAAAGAGGCTTATTTGGCTCGCAGTTCTGCAGGCTATACAGGAAGCATGGTGCTGGCATCTGCTTGGCTTCTGGTGAGGGCCTCAGGAAGCTGACAGTCATGGCAGAAGGTGAAGGGGGAGTGGGCGTCTCAGATGGTGAGAGCGGGAGCAAGAGAGAGAAAGTGGGGAGGGGAGGTGCTACACACTTTTAAACAACCAGATCTCATGAGAACTCACTATCATGAGGACAGCACCAAGTCATGAGGGGTCCACCCCCATGACCCAGACACCTCCTACCAGGCCCCATCTCCAACATTGGGGATTACATTTCAACATCAGATTTCAGGGGACAAACCAAATTATATCACTGACCTAGAAATAGAAAGATGTTAGAATGAGTAGAAAAATACATGGAAACAGTTTTTATAACTGTTCTACGTTTTCAAAAAGAGACATGGAAGATACAAGAACAGATTAAAATTTGACTTCTAGAGACGAAAACTACAATGTGTGAGATGAAAAATACACTAGAATGAATGTATTTTAAAAATGACAATTTAGACAAATTTAGGCAAAAGAAAACATAAATTCTCTTGAAATTACAGCAATAGAGACTAAAATGAAAAGCAGAGAAGAGAATTTAAAAATATTGAACTGTGGGACAACCTCAAGTAGCTCAATATGTATGTAATTGAAGTCTCCAAAAGAGATGAGAGGGAAAAGAGGAGGAAAAAAAATTTGGATAAATAATGGTCAGAAAATTTCTAAATTTGATAAAATCTATAGACATACAGATCTGGGATGCTCAATAAACCTCATGTATAAGGAAAATAAAAAAATCCAACTATACCAACGCACATGATAATCAAATTGCTGACAACCACTGTTAAGAGAAAATCTGAAAAGTAGCCCCTTAAAAAACACACTGCTTACAGAGGAATAAAGTTAAGGATGAGAGATGATTTATTATCAGAGGCAATATAAGAAAGAAAACAGAGTAATATCTTTAATATCTTTATTAAAGGAGTAATATCTTTTATTTATTTATTTATTTATTTTTTTAAGACGGAGTCTCACTCTGTCACCCAGGCTGGAGTGCGGTGGCGCGATCTGGCTCACTGCAAGCTCCGCCTCCCAGGTTCACGCCATTCTCCTGCCTCAGCCTCCCGAGTAGCGGGGACTACAGGCGCCCACCACGCCTGGCTAATTTTTTTGTATTTTTAGTAGAGACGGGGTTTCACCATGTTAGCCAGGAGTAATATCTTAAAAGTACTGAAAGAACAAAGCTGTGAAACTAGAATTATATACCTAGCAACAATATGTTTCAAAAACAAAGGTGAAGATTTTTTCTGACCTACAAAAACAGAAAGAATTCATCAGCTGACCCTGACATGCTATAAGAAATGTTAAAATTGTAAATGTTGGCTGGGCATGGTGGCTCACACCTGTAAACCCAGCACTTTGGGAGGCCGAGGCGGATGGATCACGAGGTCAGGAGATCCAGACCATCCTGGCTAACACGGTGAAACCCCGTCTCTACTAAAAATACAAAAAATTAGCAAGGCGTGGTGGCGGGCGCCTGTGGTCCCAGCTACTCAGGAGGTTGAGGCAGGAGAATGGCGTGAACCCAGAAGGCGGAGCTTGCAATGAGCCAAGATTGCTCCACCGCATTCCAGCCTGGGTGACAGAGTGAGACTCTGTCTCAAAAAAAAAAAAAAATTAATTGTTGATGTTAAAAATATTAAAATGTTAAAATCTTTCAGGAAGAAGGACAAAGATACCACATGAAAATATGGATCTATATAAAGGACTGAAGAACACCTGAAATGATAACTATGTGAATAAATGTATAATATTTTTTCTTTTTATTCAAATCATTTAAAAAGATAATTGAGTGTTCAAAAATAATAACAATGTAGTGTGAAATTTATTGCCTATGTAAAAGTAAAATAGATGACAGCAATAGTGCAAACCTGTGAGGGTGTAAATGAAAACTTATTATTGTAAGGGTCTCATATTACACCTGAAGTGGTATATTACAATAAGTTAAAAGATGTGTGGTATCAATCCTAAATCAATCACTAAAATAATAAAGAGTTATAACAAGATGATGTAGTTAAACCTACCCATACTAATAATCACATTAAATGTAAATAGCCTAAACACCCAAAGGCAGAGATTGTCAGAATTTCAAAAGCAAGACCCAACTATATGCTGCCTACAAGACAGACATGTTAAATATAAAGACACACATAGGATAAAAATAAAAGAATGAAAAAATATACACCATGATAACAATAATTAAAAGAAAGCAGGAATGGCTATGTTAATACCAGACAAGATGATCTCACAGAAGAGAATATTATCAGGGATAAAGAAGATCATGTCAAAATAATAGAGGGGTCAATTCATCAATAAAACATAAAAATCCAAAATGTTTGTGTACCTAATAAACAGAGCTTTAATGTACATGAAGCAACATGTGAGAAAACCTCAAGGAGAAATGGACAAATTCAAAATTATAATTTCAGATTTCAATAACCTTCTTCCAATAATTGATAGAACAGGTAAACAACACATTATTACGAATACAGAATGTTTATACAATACTATCAAACAATATGATCTAATTGATATTTATAGAAGACTCCATCTAACAATAGTGTATTACATAGTCTTTTCAAGCACACAAGGAACATTTACCAAGGTATTCTGAGCCATAAAACATATCTCTTGTAAATTTGTTTAAGTTCTTTGTAGATTCAGGATATTAGCCCTTCGTCAGATGGGTAGATTGTAAAAATTTTCTTCATTCAGTGGGTTGCCTGTTCACTCTGATGGTAGTTTCTTTTGCTGTGCAGAAGCTCTTTAGTTTAATTAGGTCCCATTTGTCAATTTTGGCTTTTGTTGCCATTGCTTTTGGTGTTTTAGTCATGAAGTCCTTGCCCATGCCTATGTCCTGAACGGATGAGTTCATGTCCTTTGTAGGGACGTGGATGAAGCTGGAAACCATCATTCTGATCAAACTATCGCAAGGACAGAAAAGCAAACACCACATATTCTCACTCATAGGTGGGAACTGAACAGTGAGAACACTTGGACACAGGGTGGGGAACATCACACACCGGGGCCTGTCATGGGGTGGGGGGAGGGGGGAGGGATAGCATTAGGAGACATACCTAATGTAAATGATGAGTTAATGGGTGCAGCACACCAACGTGGCACATGTATACATATGTAACAAACCTGCACGTTGTGCACATGTACCCTAGAACTTAAAGTATAATTAAAAAACAACAACAACAACAACAAAAACCATATCTCAATACATTTAGAAGAATTCACAGAAGTATGTTCTCTGGCAATGGAATTCAATTACTGGACAGATCTGTGGATAATCCCCAAATACTGGAAACTAAATGATATCCTTTTACCCAAGGCTCAAAGAAGAAATCAACAGTGAAATTATAAAGTCATTTGAATTGAATAAAAATTGAAATACAATATATCAAAAATTCTAGACCACTGCTAAAGTACAGACCAATATACCTCATGAATATGGAGACAAACTTTCCAGTAAAAGAAAGTTTCTTTCTATTACTAACTTATTACGGGCATGGTGGCTCACTCCTGTAATCCCAGCACTTTGGGAGACCGAGGCGAGAGGATCATTTGAGGTCAGGAGATTGAGATCAGCCTGGCCAATATGGTGAAACCCTGTCTCTACTAAAAATACAAAAATTAGCTGGGCGTGATGGCGGGTGCCTGTAATCCCAGCTACTTGGGAGGCTGAAGCAGAGAATCATTTGAACCCGGGAGGCGGAGGTTGCCGTGAGCTGAGATCACACCACTGTGCTCCAGTCTGGGTGACAGAGTGAGACCTTGTCTCAAAAAAAAAGAAAAAAAAAAAAAACTTTCTCAACCTGATAAAAGGGGTCTATGAGAAACCTATGGTGAACATCATACTTATGAAAGAATGAGTGCTTTACTGCAAAACTCAGGGATATGATAGATATGTGTACTTTTATCACTCCTACTCAGCATTGTACTGAAGATCTACACAGTGTGATAAGGCAAGAGAAAAATAAAACACATCCAGATGAGAAACTAAGAAGAAAAACTGTCTTGTTTTTTTTGCAGATGGCATGATCATGTATGTAGAAAATTTGATAGAATCTACAGAGTTGCTACTGGAATTAAAAAGTGAGTTTAGCAAGGCTTCTGGGTGCAAGAACAATCAATTATACAAAAAACAACTGCATTTCTACATATTGTCAATAAACAATTGGATATTGAAATAAAAGTACCATTTAATAGGATAAGAATGAAATAGAGATGAGAAATTACAGGAGATGTTCAAGACCAATATACTGCAAACTACAAAACATGGCTGAGATAAATTTAAAAAGGTCTAATAAGTGGAGCGATGTATCATGTTTATATGTTGTTATCGTGTCAATTTCCTGAAAATTGATCTATATCTTTAAGGCAATTCCAATAAAAATTTCACAGGCATTTATTTTTTTTAGTTTAAGAAATTAACAAGCTGATTCTAAAATTCATATAGAAGTGTGGAGGATCTAGAATAGATGAAACAGCTCTGAAAAGGAACAAAGTTGGAGGACTGACACTACATAAATTCAACAGTGTATATAAAGCTGCAGTAACTAAGACAGTACGATATTTGTAAATTATGTATCTGATAAGAACTTATATCCAGAATGTAGAAAGAACTCTCAAAACTCAAGAAAATAAACAATTCAGGTGAAAAAAAATGGCCAAATATTTGAACAGTTCACCAAAAAATATAGGAATGGCAAACAAGCACATGGAAAGATGCTCAACATCATTGCTCATTAGGGAAATGCAAAATAAAACCACAGTCATACAACACACATATTAAAAGGCCTAAAATTTTTTAAAAAATGGAATTTACTATGTGTCAGTGAGGATTTGGAGGAACTGGAACTCTCATACACATCTGGTAGGAATGTAAAATTGTACAATCTTTTTGGAAAACATTTTGCCAGTTTCTTAAAAAGTTAAACAAATGCCTACCATACGATCCAGCCATTCAACTCCTATGTTTGTACCCAATAGAACTAAAAGCATATGTTCATACAAAAACATGCAGCTTCATTTGTAATAGCCAAAAACTGGGCAAAACACTACAGGTGAATGAATAAATAAACTACAGTGTATCTATACTGTGAAATACTGCTCAGCAGTAATAGAGAATTAATTACTGCACCACACCACAGCATTGATGAATCTCAAAATAGTTGTGCTGAAGGAGAGATGCTAGAGAAAAAAATAGTACATATTGTACATTTCTATGCACATAACATTCTAGAAAGTTAAAGTTAATATAGAGTTCTAGAAAGATCATTGATTGCCTGGGGATGACAAGGACAGGCAGGGGTGGGAGAAGGGATCACCAAGAGGCATGGGAAAACTTTTGGGTGTGATGGATATGTTAACAATCTTGATTTACCAGGTGTATGAATATGTCAAACTTGTCAAAATATATACTTGTGTGCAGATTATTGCATGCCATTTGTACCATGATGACGCATTTTAAAGATATAATATGAAATGCTCACAAACCATAATGACCTTCCAGAGCTGTCATGCAGTTAAAATGAAGGATGCTGGCATGATCCTGGCATGTCAGGGAGTCCAAATCTAAGTCAGCCCCCTTTCCTTGCAACTATAGACTGATGTTTTCCCATCAAGGACATGCTCCTCAAATTGCTAAATAGCAAAGATAGAAAAAATTCAGAGGAAGAGAAACAATATCGGGATATTTGCTCCTGACTGCCATTTTCTAAAATTCAGCTCTAAGAGGTGGAGTGATCTGCCAGAGACAGGTGGATGAATCCGGGAACAAGGGAGAGCATTACAGAGGGTGAAGGTTCAAATAGACCTCTACCTGGGTTCTACCAAACCTGTGTACAGGAAACTCTAGCCTTCCATTACAAAGTGACTTGATTTACAATATACAGTAAAGGAGATGTGGAAGCAAATCAAAAAAGAACATCAAGTCATATATGTAATGTCATACGGAATATCTTTTTGATGCGCCTTGGAATGATTAGCTCTATATTTTTAGTTCAGAACAGCAGTTAAGTTGCAAAATTCCTGTTTAGCTGTTTTTATCACAGAAACACGTGACTGTCAGGAGGCTAAATTAGGAACCACGCCCGATGGTTCTGAGCACATTCAAGAAACTATATTAAGGGCCATGTGACAAATGTATGAACACATTACAAATTCACTTGATCAGTTACTGCTCTCTATTAGGGGCTGAGCATTTGAAGCAAATGCCAGAGTTCAGACGTATGCTGTGAAGTTCACGAGAGATGAGGGAAAAATTAATACGACGATGACTGAATGACCCATCTTTAGGGCTGTAGGACTTTATATTTAAAATATGACACAAAGGTCAAGACTGTAGGATGATGGATGAATGGTCTGAAAACAAGTTATGTGTAAAAGAGAGGAGATGCAATCAAAGCCTTATTTTTGCTTTCTACAACTGGACATGAAACCTTTTTATTAGGAGGGCAGTAAATAAATCAGCTGTGGTTTGTCTCAATGGAAATGGGCACTTTTAAAAAATTTTTTTTATTTTTAATTTTTTTGCTTTTCATTATGTAGCATTGCGCCCAACACTAAAGGGGAATTTTCTGGACTTAAAAATTACACATTCTGACTGTGATGCTTAACTATTAATAGTTAAAAAGGAGACTCGAGCCCATTAAAATATTAATCATTTGTGCTGGTACGAATTCACACTTGGGTAATAATAGTTTATAAATAATATTTATTTGAATTTTTGTGGGATGCTGACTGAGGAAGATCAGTGAGACTTCAATATTTTAAGGATAGTGGAGGTGACATTATAGTGTCATTCTTCAATATCTGTTAAACACCCTCCACCAGGCGGCTGAGCAGTGTTTAAAAGCATGGACACTGTAATCAGGTCACTTAGATTTGAATCTCATCTTCACCATTTCTTCTAACTTTGTGACCTGGGACAAAATTACTTACCTCTTGGTGCCTTAGCTTAGTCCTCTAGGCTTGCCTCTGCAGGGACTGTCAGGATTAAGTGAAGGTCTGTGAAGCATTTTGAATAGTGTCTGGAATGTAGTAAGCACTCATCAGATATTGGTTGTCCTTATATATCTCACACTGGAATCCTTAAAGTAACATAAGAAGGAGCTGTGATTATCCCTGTTTTATGGATAAGAAACTAGGTAGTTCATATCATGTCTGTGCTTGGACTTAGGCTTTCTGACTTGGTCTTTGCTTTCTTCTCTATACTATATTATAGCACCTGAGGGGTGCTGCCCACTAAGATTTCTACTTTCCAGAAAGTTCCACCTAGCATTTTTCTTGCACTGTAATGGCCTTCGGGGTACCCCTCCTGCCTCTGCTCTGGCAGTTCAAATGTGGAGTCCATGATGTTCTTTGCAAGCCGTGGTGCCTCTTGGAATGCAAAGCAGTGGGCAGGCACAGTCTCACTTAACTTCACCACGTTCCAGAGAGGTGATGCAATGGTCCTGCGCGAGCCTCCTTTATTCCCAAAGTGAAAACAAATGGAAGTTCGAGAAATGATGTGACTTGATTTGGTTTCGTTGCCACCGGGAGTGTGATGCTGTCCACCTTTGAAGCCTGATTGTCCAGTTCTCACATATGTCTCCCAATAACATGCCGTCTCCCTTCTGTTGCGTCTTCTAAATCCCTCTATTCCCTCCTCCATGCTGAGGAGATTGGGCCACATAGGTCGTCAGGGGATCCAGAGGCAGCACTGGCTTGGGCCAAACTTATCATTGGGCACGAAGGCAGAAGACCTCAGACTGTACAATAAGATGGGGTCTTTTTTTTCCAACTGGTGGGTAGCCAGACCCATGAAACACATCTGACCTTGAGACTCAGCTTTGACCTTGCAGCCTAGTGGCTGGTGGCATGATGGAGGTACGAGAGAGAAAAGACCTTAGTTCCCTAAATATCCTCATGGAAGAGAGAAATTCACAAGGACATATTTGAAATCATAGAAGCAGAGTAGAAAGGGGCTGGGGTGGGAGGCTTGGGAAGATATTGATTAAAGGACACAACAGTTTGGGTCGATAGGAGAAATAAGTTCAAGATATCTATTATACATCATGATGACAATAGTTAAAAATAATGTATTGTACACTTAAATATTGCTAAGAGAGTAGATAGTAAGTGTTCTCACCACAAAATAAATGTAAGGTAATACCTATGTTCATTAGCTTGATTTAGTCATTTGCAATATTAGTATATACATTTATAATATACACATTTTTCTTTTTTTTTTTTTTTGAGACAGAGTCTCGCTTTGTCACCCAGGCTGGAGTGCAGTGGCGCGATCTCAGCTCACCGCTACCTCCGCTTCCCGAGTTCAAGTGATTCTCCTGCCTCAGCCTCCCAAGTAGCTGGGATTAGAGACACATGCCACTGCACCAGGCTAATTTTTGTATTTTTAGTAGAGGCGGGATTTCACCATGTTGGCCAGGCTGGTCTCGAGCTCCTGACCTCAAGTGATCCACCTGCCTCGGTCTCCCAAAGTGCTGGGATTACAGGCATGAGCCACTGCGCCCAGCCTATATATACATTTTTCAAAACATCATGTTTTACAACATATATACAATTTTATTCATCAATTAAAAAATAAATAAAGGAAAAAACCCACAAGGACATATTATTTGAGACTATAATATTGGTTCTCTTTGTTTTATCTTAGCCTTAACCTTGGCTTTATGCTGGGTCTTTCACAATGAAGTTTTACCCACTTTAAGTGAGTAACAAACCCCAAAGACAAAAACAAAAAATAGCTCATAAACGGTGCTGCCCATCTACATTCACTGAGTGAGAATAATTTGTTTCATAGAAAATGACTTTGCAGGCTTGGGTAAATCATTGTTTATTTTTCTCTCTAGAACTACACATTTGAATAAAACCACCTTGTTAGTGACCCTTTGCTGGGTATACTGTTACGTGTTGCCTCCTATTTGGAATTTGGGTGTTTGTTCTAAGGATCATGCCTGCATTTTATAAATGACTTTTAAAAACACTTCAGAGATATCTAGAGAAGAGTACACAAATCTGTATACATGGAACCGAGCACTAGGAGAAGTGCAGGTGGGAGGAGACAGGAATGTTGAGTCATTCACTCTACCTACACTTAATAAAAAGCCGGCACAGAAGTTCGTGTAACTCCTTATTCCACCAATTTTAAAGCATACCCAAACCCACATTCTTCCACCTCTATAACTCAAAACAAATAAGTGAAACTAAAAAAACAAATACCAACGATGTGTTTTTATTTAGTTATATAATGGAGCTTGAATTGGTACCATGTTGCTCACCTGATAACTTGTCTTTGGAATTAATGAAAGACGCCCTTCGAGGTGACAGTCCTTGGGAGGCAGTGGAGGCTGTCTAGTCCAAGGAGAGGTGTTTGGGTGCCGACCTGGGCTGATGAGAGTCAGCAGCTTTGTATGCGACCAAGCCAGCACAGGGCAGGCAGGAGGAACAGAAAGTTGGGGCAATTCAAGAGCTTCTTCTCTGACTTCCAGCACCTGCCTCAGCATAGATGGCTGATCATCTTTAGGGAGTTGCTGGAGAGCCTGGCTGGAGTTTCTCTGCCTTCTCTTCTTGGTAGGTGGAAAAGAATTCTCTGAATTGCCTCTTCTCTCCTCTCTCTTTTCTTGCTCAGTATCAATTTATGAAATTTTAATTTACCACCATGCATTGCCAAACATCTCCCCTGAGCTTATGACTTGTATATCCAGCTCCTTGTTGGATAGCTCTATCTGGATGTCTCCTTGGTGCCTCCAACTCAGTGTATCCGAAACTGAACATATGATGTTACTCCCTGAACCTGCTTCTGGCAGAAGCATCTCAACAATGTACCACCATCTACCCTGGCAGTCAGGGAGAAACTTGAGAGTCCTTGTCCCCAACCCTCCAACCTTGCATGTCACAATAATCAAATCCTGTAGATTTATCTCCAAATTATTTTTCAAATCATTTCCTTTCCTCTATCTCTCTTGCCATGTCACAGTTAGGCTGCCCCAAGTCATCTGAGCTGGACTCCCCGCCTAGGCTCATGGCCCCCATCCATCCTTCACAGAGATACCAGGACGGTACAGAGCTGCAACTTCATACCTCTGGGGCCTGCTGTGTTTTGGAATGGTCCAGATTTCAGAAAGGTGATGTAGCATACACACCATATATTATGTAACACCCAGCAGGGTCTGAGGTAGCACCTTATGTTCCAACACATTAATATTTCTGCATGGAAAAGTCGACCACATTAAGTGGATAAAATAAAGTCTATACATAGCTTCAGACCAAGGCACGCCAGGTTTTGCCTATGTCCTAAACTTAGATTGGGTCTGATTTTTTCATCCAACGTGTTAGGAATTGATTCTTCATGTTCTGAACTTTTCGGATTCCAAGTTGTCTACCCTCAGTTAAATTTCACTGTGCCTGTGCCACCCTATCTGCATTAGGAACTTCCCATTAGCCTGCAGGACAAATTCTAATAGAACTTCCCATCTGCCATCACCTGGGCTCCCTGGACTCCTTTAGGGTCAACATTTGCTCCTCTTTCTCTCTGTCCCAGCATCCCTGAAATGCTTGCATCTCCCCTGCACACCCCAGCGATTCTTGACTTTATGCTTTTGCTCACCTTTGCTCATGCAGCCCCTTTCCCTAGGACCTCTCCTGCTCCCTTGCTGGGCTCCCACAAGATCACATCTTTCCCCTCACTAGCCTGGCAGCACAGTGGTACAGCATGGTTTGTTTTTATCCCCAAGCTGGTGGAGGGAAAAGCTCAGTCTCCTTTACCTTTGTCTTCCCAGTGCCTTCAAAGGGCCAAAGGCTGGAGGGGCGCTAGGCAGGGGTACTGAGCAAACTGAAGAAAGGGCTCCCTCTCCTAGCTTTCTGCCTGGGATGTATTTGCCATTTTCTTGTGGGTGTTAATGGGGGAGCTGGAGTTCCATAGATGGACTTTAGGCTTTAAAGTTAGCTTTTGCAGAAATAAATGTTTGCATCAAGGGGTGCCTGGGCTTTGCCTCCAAATTTTGTAACTGTTAGTCCTAAGCATTGGATAGATTGACAAAGAAAATTGTTCACCAGCAATCTCAATGAGCCTGCGCTTGGTAGCTTTGTTTGATGACCTGGTGCAGAGGAATCTGGGGAGTGGGTGAGGCTCTGTAAGGAAGCAGGGCAGGTCATTGGGCAGGTGGGCTCTGCAGGTGCTCAGGCCAGCCTTTACCACTCGCTCTAGGCAGCTCTTTAACTTGCTAAACCTCAGTCTCCTCATTTGTAAATAACAACAGCATACTAAGAATCATGCTGGTAAACTCAGTCAGTCTGAGGGATCACCATAGTTTTGAATGTGCTGTGAATTGGGTTGTCTGGGGAGCCATGCCACCTAATCTGAAAAGGAAGATGTTGAGCTAGAATGGTGGTCTCCAGCCCTCTGTTTACCCCAAAACACAAGTCACAGTCACATGACTAATGGAGCAAATACTGTTGTTATTCAAAACTCAAAACAAAACAAAAAAATTCTCAGGCACCTAGGAATGTGCTGGACCCTGCTTCAGGGCTGAGGACATGCAGAGAACCAGGCAGCCCTTGTCTGCAGGGAGGTTAAGGTCCAGGAGGGGACACAGATTGTAAGTAAGTGATGCTCAGGGGCAGTCAGGGAGGACTAATACAAACAGCCCATGAATTATTTACTTATTTGTTTTTAACAGATAAGAGTGCCTTCCATGGGCAAGGACTTCATGTCTAAAACACCAAAAGCAATGGCAACAAAAGCCAAAATTGACAAATGGGATCTAATTAAACTCAAGAGCTTCTGCACAGCAAAAGAAACTACCATCAGAGTGAACAGGCAACCTACAAAATGGGAGAAAATTTTCGCAACCTACTCATCTGACAAAGGGCTAATATCCAGAATCTACAATGAACTCCAACAAATTTACAAGAAAAAAACAAACAACCCCATCAAAAAGTGGGCGAAGGACATGAACAGACACTTCTCAAAAGAAGACATTTATGCAGCCAAAAAACACATGAAAAAATGCTCACCATCACTGGCCATCAGAGAAATGCAAATCAAAACCACAATGAGATACCATCTCACACCAGTTAGAATGGCAATCATTAAAAAGTCAGGAAACAACAGGTGCTGGAGAGGATGTGGAGAAATAGGAACACTTTTACACTGTTGGTGGGACTGTAAACTAGTTCAGCCCTTGTGGAAGTCAGTGTGGCGATTCCTCAGGGATCTAGAACTAGAAATTCCATTCGACCCAGCCATCCCATTACTGGGTATATACCCAAAGGACTATAAATCATGCTGCTATAAAGACACATGCACACGTATGTTTATTGCGGCATTATTCACAATAGCAAAGACTTGGAACCAACCCAAATGTCCAACAATGATAGACTGGATTAAGAAAATGTGGCACATATACACCATGGAATACTATGCAGCCATAAAAAATGATGAGTTCACGTCCTTTGTAGGGACATGGATGAAATTGGAAATCATCATTCTCAGTAAACTATCGCAAGAACAAAAAACCAAACACCGCATATTCTCACTCATAGGTGGGAATTGAACAATGAGAACACATGGACACAGGAAGGGGAACATCACACTCTGGGGACTGTTGTGGGGTGGGGGGAGGGGGGAGGGATAGCATTGGAAGATATACCTAATGCTAGATGACGAGTTGGTGGGTGCAGCGCACCAGCATGGCACATGTATACATATGTAACTTACCTGCACATTGCGCACATGTACCATAAAACCTAAAGTATAATAATAATAATAATAAAAAAAAAAAAAAAAAAAAAAAAAAAAAGAGTGCCTTCAAGGTTATTCATGTAATAATGCCACTCTCATTTGGCCATGTTCTGATAAGTGGTTTTTTTTTTTCATTTTCCTTTTATTTCACATTGTAGAAAAATTGTTTTAACAACTTTATTGAGCTATCATTGACAAATAAAATTGTATCTATTTAAGGCTTACAACTTGCTGTTTTGATATATGATACCCTGTGAAATGATCCCCTCAATCAAGGTAATTAACATATCCATCACCTCACATAGTTACCATTTTCTTCTTCTTTTTTTGTGATGAGAACACTTAAGATCTATGCTCTCAGCAAATTTCAAGCAAACGATCCAATGTTGTTAGCTACAGGCACCGTACAACAGCAGAGCTGCAGAACTGAGGCACCTCGCAAACTCAAACTTTGCACCCTTTGACCAACATCTCCTCATTTTCCTCTCCCCACAACCTCTGTTAACCACAGATTCTACTCTCTGCTTCTATGAGTTTGACTATTTTAGATTCCACACATAAGTGAGATCATGCGGTGTTTGTCTTTCTGTGTCTGGCTTATTTCACTTAGCATCATGTCGTCTAGCTTCATCCAAGTTGTCACAAAGCATAGGATTCCCTTCTTTTTTTAAAGGCTGAATAGTACTCCATTGTATGTATATACCACGTTTTCTTTATCCATTCATCCATTGACTGGTACACATTTCCAGAGGTGGAAAGAAAGAAACAGAAATGTATTAATGTCCTGAAAACTATGCATTAATATAGGCATGTACATGTAACGGTTTGGGAAAAAAAGTTGGGAATCATTGAAGTATGACTTTTAATGGTCCCCTGTCATTCCCAAATTTTGCATCTTACAATCCATAGCAACAATCTTGACAGATCTTTGGTGCTTTAAAATGACCAATACTACATATCATTTTTGGTAATCAATTATTTCATTCTATTTCTTTGAAAACTGTTCATTCATTCAGTTTTCCTTTCAGCCAATATTTATGGAATAATGGCTATGAGTTGAGTACTGCATTAGGGGCTATGGAGTCAACAGTGAGCAAAACGGATGCATTTCCCCTGTTGCCGGGTTGACAATCTAGTGGGAAGGAATGGCAATAGAGTATTATATAAATTGGGGTAGTAGATTTGTGGAGA